>NC_064616.1:7500-5007500 GCF_023898315.1 Schistocerca nitens | reverse complement strand
GTACTTAAGTCGGCATTGTGTCTCTTAAATTTAATTCCGATGCAATTTCTGTGTTTCATCGTCAATGGGAAGGTCCAAGGGATACAGTAAACCTGCAGAGGTGCATCGGAATGTAAAACTGGTGACACAGGAAACGCTCAAAACATAGACAGTAGGAAGACTCATTCTTTCTGTACTTAAGTCGGCATTGTGTCTCCTATATTTAATTCCGATGCGATTTCTGTGTTTCATCGACAATGGGAAGGTCCAAGGGATACAGTAAACCTGCAGAGGTGCATCAGAATGTAAAACTGGTGACACAGGAAACGCTCAAAACATTGTCCGTACGTAGACTGTTATCTTGTAATTAAGTGGGCATTGTGTCTCTTATATTTAATTCCGATGCGATTTCTGTGTTTCATCGACAAGGGGAAGGTCCAAGGGATACAGTAAACCGGCAGAGGTGCATCGGAATGTAAAACTGGTGACACAGGAAACGCTCAAGACATTGACCGTACGAAGACTGTTTTCTTGTACCTAAGTCGGCATTGTATCTCTTATATTTAATTTCGATGCAATTTCTGTGTTTCATCGTCAATGGGAAGGTCCAAGAAGGGATACAGGAAACGTGCAGAGGTGCATCGGAATGTCAAATTGGTGACACAGGAAACGTTCAAAACATAGACAGAGGAAGACTCAGTCCTGCAGAGGTGCATCGGAATGTCAAACTGGTAACACAGGAAACGCTCAAAACATAGAGAGTGGGAAGACTCAGTCTTCCTGTACTTAAGTGGGCATTGTGACTCTGATATTTAAATCCGATGCAATGTCTGTGTTGCATCGTCAATGGGAAGGTCCAAGGGATATAGTAAACCTGCAGAGGAGCGTCAGAAAGTAAAACTGATGACACAGGAAACGCTCAAAACATAGACAGTAGGAGGACTTAGTCTTCCTGTACTTAAGTCGGCATTGTGTCTCTTATATTTAATTGCGATGGAATTTCCGTGTTTGATCGTCAATGGGAAGGTCCAAGGGAAACAGTAAACCTGCAGAGGTGCATCAGAATGTAAAACTGGTGACACAGGAAACGCTCAACACATAGACAGTAGGAAGACTCATTCTTCCAGTACTTAAGTCGGCATTGTGTCTCTTATATTTAATTCCGATGCAATTTCTGTGTTTCATCGTCAATGGGAAGGTCCAAGGAATACAGTAAACCTGCAGAGGTGCATCGGAATGTAAAACTAGTGACACAGGAAACGCTCAAAACATAGACAGTAGGAAGACTCAGTCTTCCTGTACTTAAGTCGGCATTGTGTCTCTTGTATTTAATTCGGATGAAATTTCTATGTTTCATCGTGAATGGAAAGGTCCAAGGGATATAGTAATCCTGCAGAGGTGCATCGGAAAGTAAAACTGATGACACAGGAAACGCTCAAAACATAGACATTAGGAAGACTTAGTCTTCCTGTACTTCAGTCGGCATTGTGTCTCTTATATTTAATTCCGATGCAATTTCTGTTTTTCATCGTCAATGGGAAGGTCCAAGGGATACAGTAAACCTGCAGAGGTGCATCAGAATGTAAAACTGTTGACACAGGAAACGCTCAACACATAGACAGTAGGAAGACTCATTCTTCCTGTACTTAAGTCGGCTTTGTGTCTCTTATATTTAATTCCGATGCAATTTCTGCGTTTCATCGTCAATGGGAAGGTCCAAGGGAAACAGTAAACCTGCAGAGGTGCATCGGAATGTAAAACTGGTGACACAGGAAACGCTCAAAACATAGACAGTAGGAAGACTCAGTCTTCCTGTACTTAAGTCGGCATTGTGTCTCTTGTATTTAATTCCGATGAAATTTCTGTGTTTCATCGTCAATGGGAAGGTCCAAGGGAAACAGTAAACCTGCAGAGGTGCATCGGAATGTAAAACTGGTGACACAGGAAACGCTCAAAACATAGACAGTAGGAAGACTTAGTCTTCCTGTACTTCAGTCGGCTTTGTGTCTCTTATATTTAATACCGATGCAATTTCTGTTTTTCATCGTCAATGGGAAGGTCCAAGGGAAACAGTAAACCGGCAGAGATGCATCGGAATGTAAAACTGGTGACACAGGAAACGCTCAAAACATTGACCGTACGAAGACTGTTTTCTTGTACTTAAGTCGGCATTGTGTCTCTTATATTTAATTTCGATGCAATTTCTGTGTTTCATCGTCAATGGGAAGGTCCAAGGGAAACAGGAAACCTGCATAGGTGCATCGGAATGTCAAACTGGTAACACAGGAAACGCTCAAAGCATAGAGAGTAGGAAGACTCAGTCTTCCTGTACTTAAGTCGGCATTGTGTCTCTTATATTTAATTCCGATGCAATTTCTGTGTTTCATCGTCAATGGGACGGTCCAAGGGATACAGTAAACCTGCAGAGGTGCATCGGAATGTAAAACTGGTGACCCAGGAAACGCTCAAAACATAGACAGTAGGAAGACTCAGTCTTCCTATACTTAAGTCGGCATTGTGTTTCTTATATTTATTTCCGATGAAATTTCTGTGTTTCATCGTGAATGGGAAGGTCCAAGGGATATAGTAAACCTGTAGAGGTGCATCGGAAAATAAAACTGGTGACACAGGAAACGCTCAAATTATAGACAGTAGGAAGACTCAGTCTTCCTGTACTTAAGTCGGCATTGTGTCTCTTATATTTAATTCCGATGCAATTTCTGTGTTTCATCGTCAACGGGAAGGTCCAAGGGATACAGTAAACCTGCAGAGGTGCATCAGAATGTAAAACTGGTAACACAGGAAACGCTCAAAACATAGACTGTAGGAAGACTCAGTTTTCCTATACTTAAGTCGGCATTGTGTCTCTTATATTTAATTCCGATGCAATTTCTGTGTTTCATCGTCAATGGGATGGTCCAAGGAATACAGTAAACCTGCAGAGGTGCATCGGAATGTAAAACTAGTGACACAGGAAACGCTCAAATGATAGACAGTAGGAAGACTCTGTCTTCCTGTACTTAAGTCGGCATTGTGTCTCTTATATTTAATTCCGATGCAATTTCTGTGTTTCATCGTCAATGGGAAGGTCCAAGGCATACAGTAAGCCTGCAGAGGTGCATCAGAATGTAAAACTGGTGACAATTCCGATGCAATTTCTGTGTTTCATCGTCAATGGGAAGGTCCAAGGCATACAGTAAGCCTGCAGAGGTGCATCAGAATGTAAAACTGGTGACACAGGAAACGCTCAAAGCATAGAGAGTAGGGAGACTCAGTCTTCCTGTACTTCAGTCGGCATTGTGTCTCTTATATTTAATTCCGATGCAATTTCTGTGTTTCATCGTCAAAGGGAAGGTCCAAGGGAAACAGTAAACCTGCAGAGGTGCATCGGAATGTAAAACTGGTGACACAGGAAACGCTCAAAACATAGACAGTAGGAAGACTTAGTCTTCCTGTACTTCAGTCGGCATTGTGTCTCTTATATTTAATACCGATGCAATTTCTGTTTTTCATCGTCAATGGGAAGGTCCAAGGGAAACAGTAAACCGGCAGAGATGCATCGGAATGTAAAACTGGTGACACAGGAAACGCTCAAAACATTGACCGTACGAAGACTGTTTTCTTGTACTTAAGTCGGCATTGTGTCTCTTATATTTAATTTCGATGCAATTTCTGTGTTTCATCGTCAATGGGAAGGTCCAAGGGAAACAGGAAACCTGCATAGGTGCATCGGAATGTCAAACTGGTAACACAGGAAACGCTCAAACATAGAGAGTAGGAAGACTCAGTCTTCCTGTACTTAAGTCGGCATTGTGTCTCTTATATTTAATTCCGATGCAATTTCTGTGTTTCATCGTCAATGGGACGGTCCAAGGGATACAGTAAACCTGCAGAGGTGCATCGGAATGTAAAACTGGTGACCCAGGAAACGCTCAAAACATAGACAGTAGGAAGACTCAGTCTTCCTATACTTAAGTCGGCATTGTGTTTCTTATATTTATTTCCGATGAAATTTCTGTGTTTCATCGTGAATGGGAAGGTCCAAGGGATATAGTAAACCTGTAGAGGTGCATCGGAAAATAAAACTGGTGACACAGGAAACGCTCAAATGATAGACAGTAGGAAGACTCTGTCTTCCTGTACTTAAGTCGGCATTGTGTCTCTTATATTTAATTCCGATGCAATTTCTGTGTTTCATCGTCAATGGGAAGGTCCAAGGCATACAGTAAGTCTGCAGAGGTGCATCAGAATGTAAAACTGGTGACAATTCCGATGCAATTTCTGTGTTTCATCGTCAATGGGAAGGTCCAAGGCATACAGTAAGCCTGCAGAGGTGCATCAGAATGTAAAACTGGTGACACAGGAAACGCTCAAAGCATAGAGAGTAGGGAGACTCAGTCTTCCTGTACTTCAGTCGGCATTGTGTCTCTTATATTTAATTCCGATGCAATTTCTGTGTTTCATCGTCAAAGGGAAGGTCCAAGGGATACAGTAAACCTGCAGAGGTGCATCGGAATGTAAAACTGGTGACACAGAAAACGCTCAAATCATAGACAGTAGGAAGACTCAGTCTTTCTGTACTTAAGTCGGCATTGTGTCTCCTATATTTAATTCCAATGCGATTTCTGTGTTTCATCGACAATGGGAGGGTCCAAGGGATACAGTAAACCGGCAGAGGTGCATCGGAATGTAAAACTGGTGACACAGGAAACGCTCAAGGCATTGACCGTACGAAGACTGTTTTCTTGTACTTAAGTCGGCATTGTGTCTCTTATATTTAATTTCGATGCAATTTCTGTGTTTCATCGTCAATGGGAAGGTCCAAGGGATACAGGAAACCTGCAGAGGTGCATCGGAATGTCAACCTGGTAACACAGGAAACGCTCAAATCATAGAGAGTAGGAAGACTCAGTCTTCCTGTACTTAAGTTGGCATTGTGACTCTTACATTTAATTCCGATGCAATTTCTGTGTTTCATCGTCAATGGGAAGGTCCAAGGGATACAGTAAACCTGCAGAGTTGCATCGGAATGTAAAACTGGTGACACAGGAAACGCTCAAAACATAGACAGAGGAAGACTAAGTCTTCCCATACTTAAGTCGGCATAGTGTCTCTTATATTTATTTCCAATGAAATGTCTGTGTTTCATCGTGAATGGGAAGGTCCAAGGGATATAGTAAACCTGCAGAGGTGCGTCAGATAGTTAAACTGATGACACAGGAAACGCTCAAAACATAGACAGTAGGAGAACTTAGTCTTCCTGTACTTAAGTCGGCATTGTGTCTCTTATATTTAATTCCGATGCAATTTCTGTGTTTCATCGTCACTGTGAAGGTCCAAGGGATACAGTAAACCTGTAGAGGTGCATCGGAATGTAAAACTGGTGACACAGGAAACGCTCAAATTATAGACACTAGGAAGACTCAGTCTTCCTGTACTTAAGTCGGCATTGTGTCTCTTATATTTAATTCCGATTCAATTTCTGTGTTTCATCGTCAATGGGAAGGTCCAAGGAATACAGTAAACCAGCAGAGGTGCATCGGTATGTAAAACTAGTGACACAGGAAACGCTCAAAACATAGACAGTAGGAAGACTCTGTCTTCCTGTACTTAAGTCGGCATTGTGTCTCTTATATTTAATTCCGATGCAATTTCTGTGTTTCATCGTCAATGGGAAAGTCCAAGGGTACAGTAAACCTGCAGTGGTGCATCGGAATGTAAAACTAGTGACACAGGAAACGCTCAAAACATAGACAGTAGGAAGACTCAGTCTTCCTGTACTTAAGTCGGCATTGTGTCTCTTATATTTAATTCCGACGCAATTTCTGTGTTTCATCGTCAATGGGAAGGTCCAAGGGTACAGTAAACCTGCAGAGGTGCATCGGAATGTAAAACTGGTGACACAGGAAACGCTCAAAACATAGACAGTAGGAAGACTCAGTCTTCCTGTACCTAAGTCGGCATTGTGTCTCTTATATTTATTTCCGATGAAATTTCTGTGTTTCATCGTGAATGGGAAGGTCCAAGGGATATAGTAATCCTGCAGAGGTGCAGCGGAAAGTAAAACTGATGACACAGGAAACGCTCAAAACATAGACAGTAGGAAGACTTAGTCTTTCTGTACTTAAGTCGGCATTGTGTCTCTTATATTTAATTCCGATGCAATTTCTGTTTTTCATCGTCAATGGGAAGGTCCAAGGGATACAGTAAACCTGCAGAGGTGCATCTGAATGTAAAACTGATGACACAGAAAACGCTCAAAACATAGACAGTAGGAAGACTCAGTCTTTCTGTACTTAAGTCGGCATTGTGTCTCCTATATTTAATTCCAATGCGATTTCTGTGTTTCATCGACAATGGGAAGGTCCAAGGGATACAGTAAACCTGCAGAGGTGCATCGGAATGTAAAACTGGTGACACAGGAAACGCTCAAAACGTTGTCCGTACGTAGACTGTTATCTTGTACTTAAGTAGGCATTGTGTCTCTTATATTTAATTCCGATGCGATTTCTGTGTTTCATCGACAAGGGGAAGGTCCAAGGGATACAGTAAACCGGCAGAGGTGCATCGAAATGTAAAACTGGTGACACAGGAAACGCTCAAGACATTGACCGTACGAAGACTGTTTTCTTGTACTTAAGTCGGCATTGTGTCTCTTATATTTAATTTCGATGCAATTTCTGTGTTTCATCGTCAATGGGAAGGTCCAAGGGTTACAGGAAACCTGCAGAGGTGCATCGGAATGTCAACCTGGTAACACAGGAAACGCTCAAAACATAGAGAGTAGGAAGACTCAGTCTTCCTGTACTTAAGTTGGCATTGTGACTCTTATATTTAATTCCGATGCAATTTCTGTGTTTCATCGTCAATGGGAAGGTCCAAGGGATACAGTAAACCTGCAGAGTTGCATCGGAAAGTAAAACTGGTGACACAGGAAACGCTCAAAACATAGACAGAGGAAGACTCAGTCTTCCCATACTTAAGTCGGCATAGTGTCTCTTATATTTATTTCCAATGAAATGTCTGTGTTTCATCGTGAATGGGAAGGTCCAAGGGATATAGTAAACCTGCAGAGGTGGGTCAGAAAGTTAAACTGATGACACAGGAAACGCTCAAAACATAGACAGTAGGAGGACTTAGTCTTCCTCTGCTTAAGTCGGCTTTGTGTCTCTTATATTTAATTCCGATGCAATTTCTGTGTTTCATCGTCACTGTGAAGGTCCAAGGGATACAGTAAACCTGTAGAGGTGCATCGAAATGTAAAACTGGTGACACAGGAAACGCTCAAATTATAGACACTAGGAAGACTCAGTCTTCCTGTACTTAAGTCGGCATTGTGTCTCTTATATTTAATTCCGATTCAATTTCTGTGTTTCATCGTCAATGGGAAGGTCCAAGGAATACAGAAAACCTGCAGAGGTGCATGGGAATGTAAAACTAGTGACACAGAAAATGCTCAAAACATAGACAGTAGGAAGACTCTGTCTTCCTGTACTTAAGTCGGCATTATGTCTCTTATATTTAATTCCGATGCAATTTCTGTGTTTCATCGTCAATGGGAAGGTCCAAGGGTACAGTAAACCTGCAGAGGTGCATCGGAATGTAAAACTAGTGACACAGGAAACGCTCAAAACATAGACAGTAGGAAGACTCAGTCTTCCTGTACTTAAGTCGGCATTGTGTCTCTTATATTTAATTCCGATGCAATTTCTGTGTTTCATCGTCAATGGGAAAGTCCAAGGGAAACAGTAAACCTGCAGAGGTGCATCGGAATGTAAAACTGGTGACACAGGAAACGCTCAAAACATAGACAGTAGGAAGACTCAGTCTTCCTGTACCTAAGTCGGCATTGTGTCTCTTATATTTATTTCCGATGAAATTTCTGTGTTTCATCGTGAATGGGAAGGTCCAAGGGATATAGTAATCCTGCAGAGGTGCAGCGGAAAGTAAAACTGATGACACAGGAAACGCTCAAAACATAGACAGTAGGAAGACTTAGTCTTCCTGTACTTAAGTCGGCATTGTGTCTCTTATATTTAATTCCGATGCAATTTCTGTTTTTCATCGTCAATGGGAAGGTCCAAGGGATACAGTAAACCTGCAGAGGTGCATCTGAATGTAAAACTGATGACACAGAAAACGCTCAAAACATAGACAGTAGGAAGACTCAGTCTTCCTGTACTTAAGTCGGCATTTTGTCTCTTATATTTAATTCCGATGCTATTTCTGTGTTTCGTCGTCAATGGGAAGGTCCAAGGGATACAGTAATCCTGCAGAGGTGCATCAGAATGTAAAACTGCTGACACAGGAAACGCTCAAAACATAGACAGTAGGAAGACTCAGTCTTCCTGTACTTAAGTCGGCATTGTGTCTCTTATAATTAATTCCGATGCAATTTCTGTGTTTCATCGTCAATGGGAAGGTCCAATGAATATAGAAAACCTGCAGATGTGCATCAGAATGTAAAACTGGTGTCACAGGAAACGCTCAAATCATAGACAGTAGGAAGACTCAATTTTCCTGTACTTAAGACGGCATTGTGTCTCTTATATTTAATTCCGATGCAATATCTGTGTTTCATCGTCAATGGGAAGGTCCAATGGATACAGAAGACCTGCAGAGGAGCATCAGAATGTAAAACTGGTGACACAGGAAACGCTCAAAACATAGACAGTAGGAAGACTCAGTCTTCCTATACTTAAGTCGGCATTGTGTCTCTTATATTTAATTCCGATGCAATTTCTGTGTTTCATCGTCAATGGGAAGGTCCAAGGGATACAGTAAACCTGCAGAGGAGCATCTGAATGTAAAACTGGTGACACAGGAAACGCTCAAAACATAGACAGTAGGAAGATTCAGTCTTCCCATACTTAAGTCGCTATTGTGTCTCTTATATTTATTTCCGATGAAATGTCTGTGTTTCATCGAGAATGGGAAGGTCCAAGGGATATAGTAAACCTGTAGAGGTGCGTCAGAAAGTAAAACTGATGACACAGGAAACGCTCAAAACATAGACAGTAGGAGGACTTAGACTTCCTGTACTTAAGTCGGCATTGTGTCTCTTATATTTAATTCCGATGCAATTTCTGTGTTTCATCGTCACTGTAAAGGTCCAAGGGATACAGTAATCCTGCAGAGGTGCATCAGAATGTAAAACTGCTGACACAGGAAACGCTCAAAACATAGACAGTAGGAAGACTCAGTCTTCCTATACTTATGTCGGCATTGTGTCTCTTATATTTAATTCCGATGCAATTTCTGTGTTTCATCGTCAATGGGAAGGTCCAATGAATATAGAAAACCTGCAGATGTGCATCAGAATGTAAAACTGGTGTCACAGGAAACGCTCAAATCATAGACAGTAGGAAGACTCAGTTTTCCTGTACTTAAGACGGCATTGTGTCTCTTATATTTAATTCCGATGCAATATCTGTGTTTCATCGTCAATGGGAAGGTCCAAGGAATACAGTAAACCTGCAGAGGTGCATCGGAATGTAAAACTGGTGACACAGGAAACGCTCAAAACATAGACAGTAGGAAGACTCAGTCTTCCTGTACCTAAGTCGGCATTGTGTCTCTTATATTTATTTCCGATGAAATTTCTGTGTTTCATCGTGAATGGGAAGGTCCAAGGGATATAGTAATCCTGCAGAGGTGCAGCGGAAAGTAAAACTGATGACACAGGAAACGCTCAAAACATAGACAGTAGGAGGACTTAGTCTTCCTGTACTTAAGTCGGCATTGTGTCTCTTATATTTAATTCCGTTGCAATTTCTGTTTTTCATCGTCAATGGGAAGGTCCAAGGGATACAGTAAACCTGCAGATGTGCATCTGAATGTAAAACTGATGACACAGCAAACGCTCAAAGCATAGACAGTAGGAAGACTCAGTCTTTCTGTACTTAAGTCGGCATTGTGTCTCTTATATTTAATTCCGATGCAATTTCTGTGTTTCATCGTCAATGGGAAGGTCCAAGGGATACAGTAAACCAGCAAAGGTGCATCGGAATATAAAACTGGTGACACAGGAAACGCTCAAAACATAGACAGTAGGAAGACTCTGTGTTCCTGTACTTAAGTCGGCATTGTGTCTCTTATATTTATTTCCAATGAAATTTCAGTGTTTCATCGTGAATGGGAAGGTCCAAGGGATATAGTAAACCTGCAGATGTGCATCGGAAAGTAAAACTGATGACATAGGAAACGCTCAAAACATAGACAGTAGGAAGACTTTATCTTCCTGTACTTAAGTCGGCATTGTGTCTCTTAAATTTAATTCCGATGCAATTTCTGTGTTTCATCGTCAATGGGAAGGTCCAAGGGATACAGTAAACCTGCAGAGGTGCATCGGAATGTAAAACTGGTGACACAGGAAACGCTCAAAACATAGACAGTAGGAAGACTCAGTCTTTCTGTACTGAAGTCGGCATTGTGTCTCCTATATTTAATTCCGATGCGATTTCTGTGTTTCATCGACAATGGGAAGGTCCAAGGGATACAGTAAACCTGCAGAGGTGCATCGGAATGTAAAACTGGTGAGAAAGGAAACGCTCAAAACATAGAGAGTAGGAAGACTCTGTCTTCCTGTACATAAGTTGGCATTGTGACTCTTATATTTAATTCCGATGCAATTTTAGTGTTTCATTGTCAATGGGAAGGTCCAAGGGATACAGTAAACCTGCAGAGTTGCATCGGAATGTAAAACTGGTGACACAGGAAACGCTCAAAACATAGACAGAGGAAGACTCAGTCATCCCATACTTAAGTCGGCATTGTGTCTCATATTTATTGCCGATGAAATGTCTGTGTTTCATCGTGAATGAGAAGGTCCAAGGGACATAGTAAACCTGCAGAGGTGCGTCAGATAGTAAAACTGATGACACCGGAAACGCTCAAAACATAGACAGTAGGAGGACTTAGTCTTCCTGTACTTAAGTCGGCATTGTGTCTCTTATATTTAATTCCGATGCAATTTCTGTGTTTCATCGTCACTGTGAAGGTCCAAGGGATACAGTAAACCTGTAGAGGTGCATCGGAATGTAAAACTGGTGACACAGGAAACGCTCAAAACATAGAGAGTAGGAAGACTCAGTCTTCCTGTACTTAAGTTGGCATTGTGACTCTTACATTTAATTCCGATGCAATTTCTGTGTTTCATCGTCAATGGGAAGGTCCATGGGATACAGTAAACCTGCAGAGTTGCATCGGAATGTAAAACTGGTGACACAGGAAACGCTCAAAACATAGACAGAGGAAGACTAAGTCTTCCCATACTTAAGTCGGCATAGTGTCTCTTATATTTATTTCCAATGAAATGTCTGTGTTTCATCGTGAATGGGAAGGTCCAAGGGATATAGTAAACCTGCAGAGGTGCGTCAGAAAGTTAAACTGATGACACAGGAAACGCTCAAATTATAGACACTAGGAAGACTCAGTCTTCCTGTACTTAAGTCGGCATTGTGTCTCTTATATTTAATTCCGATTCAATTTCTGTGTTTCATCGTCAATGGGAAGGTCCAAGGAATACAGTAAACCAGCAGAGGTGCATCGGTATGTAAAACTAGTGACACAGGAAACGCTCAAAACATAGACAGTAGGAAGACTCTGTCTTCCTGTACTTAAGTCGGCATTGTGTCTCTTATATTTAATTCCGATGCAATTTCTGTGTTTCATCGTCAATGGGAAAGTCCAAGGGTACAGTAAACCTGCAGTGGTGCATCGGAATGTAAAACTAGTGTCACAGGAAACGCTCAAAACATAGACAGTAGGAAGACTCAGTCTTCCTGTACTTAAGTCGGCATTGTGTCTCTTATATTTAATTCCGACGCAATTTCTGTGTTTCATCGTCAATGGGAAGGTCCAAGGGTACAGTAAACCTGCAGAGGTGCATCGGAATGAAAAACTGGTGACACAGGAAACGCTCAAAACGTTGTCCGTACGTAGACTGTTATCTTGTACTTAAGTAGGCATTGTGTCTCTTATATTTAATTCCGATGCGATTTCTGTGTTTCATCGACAAGGGGAAGGTCCAAGGGATACAGTAAACCGGCAGAGGTGCATCGGAATGTAAAACTGGTGACACAGGAAACGCTCAAGACATTGACCGTACGAAGACTGTTTTCTTGTACTTAAGTCGGCATTGTGTCTCTTATATTTAATTTCGATGCAATTTCTGTGTTTCATCGTCAATGGGAAGGTCCAAGGGATACAGGAAACCTGCAGAGGTGCATCGGAATGTCAACCTGGTAACACAGGAAACGCTCAAAACATAGAGAGTAGGAAGACTCAGTCTTCCTGTACTTAAGTTGGCATTGTGACTCTTATATTTAATTCCGATGCAATTTCTGTGTTTCATCGTCAATGGGAAAGTCCAAGGGAAACAGTAAACCTGCAGAGGTGCATCGGAATGTAAAACTGGTGACACAGGAAACGCTCAAACCATAGACAGTAGGAAGACTGTTTTCTTGTACTTAAGTCGGCATTGTGTCTCTTATATTTAATTTCGATGCAATTTCTGTGTTTCATCGTCAATGGGAAGGTCCAAGGGATACAGTAAACCTGCAGAGTTGCATCGGAAAGTAAAACTGGTAACACAGGAAACGCTCAAAACATAGACAGAGGAAGACTCAGTCTTCCCATACTTAAGTCGGCATAGTGTCTCTTATATTTATTTCCAATGAAATGTCTGTGTTTCATCGTGAATGGGAAGGTCCAAGGGATATAGTAAACCTGCAGAGGTGGGTCAGAAAGTTAAACTGATGACACAGGAATTGCTCAAAACATAGACAGTAGGAGGACTTAGTCTTCCTGTGCTTAAGTCGGCTTTGTGTCTCTTATATTTAATTCCGATGCAATTTCTGTGTTTCATCGTCACTGTGAAGGTCCAAGGGATACAGTAAACCTGTAGAGGTGCATCGGAATGTAAAACTGGTGACACAGGAAACGCTCAAATTACAGACACTAGGAAGACTCAGTCTTCCTGTACTTAAGTCGGCATTGTGTCTCTTATATTTAATTCCGATTCAATTTCTGTGTTTCATCGTCAATGGGAAGGTCCAAGGAATACAGAAAACCTGCCGAGGTGCATGGGAATGTAAAACTAGTGACACAGGAAATGCTCAAAACATAGACAGTAGGAAGACTCTGTCTTCCTGTACTTAAGTCGGCATTATGTCTCTTATATTTAATTCCGATGCAATTTCTGTGTTTCATCGACAATGGGAAGGTCCAAGGGTACAGTAAACCTGCAGAGGTGCATCGGAATGTAAAACTAGTGACACAGGAAACGCTCAAAACATAGACAGTAGGAAGACTCAGTCTTCCTGTACTTAAGTCGGCATTGTGTCTCTTATATTTAATTCCGATGCAATTTCTGTGTTTCATCGTCAATGGGAAAGTCCAAGGGAAACAGTAAACCTGCAGAGGTGCATCGGAATGTAAAACTGGTGACACAGGAAGCGCTCAAAACATAGACAGTAGGAAGACTTATTCTTCCTGTACCTAAGTCGGCATTGTGTCTCTTATATTTATTTCCGATGAAATTTCTGTGTTTCATCGTGAATGGGAAGGTCCAAGGGATATAGTAATCCTCCAGAGGTGCAGCGGAAAGTAAAACTGATGACACAGGAAACGCTCAAAACATAGACAGTAGGAAGACTTAGTCTTCCTGTACTTAAGTCGGCATTGTGTCTCTTATATTTAATTCCGATGCAATTTCTGTTTTTCATCGTCAATGGGAAGGTCCAAGGGATACAGTATACCTGCAGAGGTGCATCTGAATGTAAAACTGATGACACAGAAAACGCTCAAAACATAGACAGTAGGAAGACTCAGTCTTCCTGTACTTAAGTCGGCATTTTGTCTCTTATATTTAATTCCGATGCAATTTCTGTGTTTCGTCGTCAATGGGAAGGTCCAAGGGATACAGTAATCCTGCAGAGGTGCATCAGAATGTAAAACTGGTGACACAGGAAACGCTCAAAACATAGACAGTAGGAAGACTCAGTCTTCCTATACTTAAGTCGGCATTGTGTCTCTTATATTTAATTCCGATGCAATTTCTGTGTTTCATCGTCAATGGGAAGGTCCAAGGGATACAGGAAACCTGCAGAGGAGCATCTGAATGTAAAACTGGTGACACAGGAAACGCTCAAAACATAGACAGTAGGAAGATTCAGTCTTCCCATACTTAAGTCGCTATTGTGTCTCTTATATTTATTTCCGATGAAATGTCTGTGTTTCATCGAGAATGGGAAGGTCCAAGGTATATAGTAAACCTGTAGAGGTGCGTCAGAAAGTAAAACTGATGACACAGGAAACGCTCAAAACATAGACAGTAGGAGGACTTAGACTTCCTGTACTTAAGTCGGCATTGTGTCTCTTATATTTAATTCCGATGCAATTTCTGTGTTTCATCGTCACTGTGAAGGTCCAAGGGATACAGTAATCCTGCAGAGGTGCATCAGAATGTAAAACTGCTGACACAGGAAACGCTCAAAACATAGACAGTAGGAAGACTCAGTCTTCCTGTACTTATGTCGGCATTGTGTCTCTTATATTTAATTCCGATGCAATTTCTGTGTTTCATCGTCAATGGGAAGGTCCAATGAATATAGAAAACCTGCAGATGTGCATCAGAATGTAAAACTGGTGTCACAGGAAACGCTCAAATCATAGACAGTAGGAAGACTCAGTTTTCCTGTACTTAAGACGGCATTGTGTCTCTTATATTTAATTCCGATGCAATATCTGTGTTTCATCGTCAATGGGAAGGTCCAAGGAATACAGTAAACCTGCAGAGGTGCATCGGAATGTAAAACTGGTGACACAGGAAACGCTCAAAACATAGACAGTAGGAAGACTCAGTCTTCCTGTACCTAAGTCGGCATTGTGTCTCTTATATTTATTTCCGATGAAATTTCTGTGTTTCATCGTGAATGGGAAGGTCCAAGGGATATAGTAATCCTGCAGAGGTGCAGCGGAAAGTAAAACTGATGACACAGGAAACGCTCAAAACATAGACAGTAGGAGGACTTAGTCTTCCTGTACTTAAGTCGGCATTGTGTCTCTTATATTTAATTCCGTTGCAATTTCTGTTTTTCATCGTCAATGGGAAGGTCCAAGGGATACAGTAAACCTGCAGATGTGCATCTGAATGTAAAACTGATGACACAGCAAACGCTCAAAGCATAGACAGTAGGAAGACTCAGTCTTTCTGTACTTAAGTCGGCATTGTGTCTCTTATATTTAATTCCGATGCAATTTCTGTGTTTCATCGTCAATGGGAAGGTCCAAGGGATACAGTAAACCAGCAAAGGTGCATCGGAATATAAAACTGGTGACACAGGAAACGCTCAAAACATAGACAGTAGGAAGACTCTGTGTTCCTGTACTTAAGTCGGCATTGTGTCTCTTATATTTATTTCCAATGAAATTTCAGTGTTTCATCGTGAATGGGAAGGTCCAAGGGATATAGTAAACCTGCAGATGTGCATCGGAAAGTAAAACTGATGACATAGGAAACGCTCAAAACATAGACAGTAGGAAGACTTTATCTTCCTGTACTTAAGTCGGCATTGTGTCTCTTAAATTTAATTCCGATGCAATTTCTGTGTTTCATCGTCAATGGGAAGGTCCAAGGGATACAGTAAACCTGCAGAGGTGCATCGGAATGTAAAACTGGTGACACAGGAAACGCTCAAAACATAGACAGTAGGAAGACTCAGTCTTTCTGTACTGAAGTCGGCATTGTGTCTCCTATATTTAATTCCGATGCGATTTCTGTGTTTCATCGACAATGGGAAGGTCCAAGGGATACAGTAAACCTGCAGAGGTGCATCGGAATGTAAAACTGGTGAGAAAGGAAACGCTCAAAACATAGAGAGTAGGAAGACTCTGTCTTCCTGTACATAAGTTGGCATTGTGACTCTTATATTTAATTCCGATGCAATTTTAGTGTTTCATTGTCAATGGGAAGGTCCAAGGGATACAGTAAACCTGCAGAGTTGCATCGGAATGTAAAACTGGTGACACAGGAAACGCTCAAAACATAGACAGAGGAAGACTCAGTCATCCCATACTTAAGTCGGCATTGTGTCTCATATTTATTGCCGATGAAATGTCTGTGTTTCATCGTGAATGAGAAGGTCCAAGGGACATAGTAAACCTGCAGAGGTGCGTCAGAAAGTAAAACTGATGACACAGGAAACGCTCAAAACATAGACAGTAGGAGGACTTAGTCTTAATGTACTTCAGTCGGCATTGTGTCTCTTATATTTAATTCCGATGCAATTTCTGTGTTTCATTGTCACTGTGAAGGTCCAAGGGAAACAGTAAACCTGCAGAGGTGCATCGGAATGTAAAACTGGTGACACAGGAAACGCTCAAAACATAGACAGTAGGAAGACTCAGTCTTCCTGTACCTAAGTCGGCATTGTGTCTCTTATATTATTTCCGATGAAATTTCTGTGTTTCATCGTGAATGGGAAGGTCCAAGGGATATAGTAAACCTGCAGAGGTGCATCGGAAAGTAAAACTGATGACATAGGAAACGCTCAAAACATAGACAGTAGGAAGACTTTATCTTCCTGTACTTAAGTCGGCACTGTGTCTCTTAATTTTAATTCCGATGCAATTTCTGTGTTTCATCGTCAATGGGAAGGTCCAAGGGATACAGTAAACCTGCAGAGGTGCATCGGAATGTAAAACTGGTGACACAGGAAACGCTCAAAACATAGACAGTAGGACGACTCAGTCTTTCTGTACTGAAGTCGGCATTGTGTCTCCTATATTTAATTCCGATGCGATTTCTGTATTTCATCGACAATGGGAAGGTCCAAGGGATACAGTAAACCTGCACAGGTGCATCGGAATGTAAAACTGGTGAGAAAGGAAGTGCTCAAAACATAGAGAGTAGGAAGACTCTGTCTTCCTGTACATAAGTTGGCATTGTGACTCTTATATTTAATTCCGATGCAATTTTAGTGTTTCATTGTCAATGGGAAGGTCCAAGGGATACAGTAAACCTGCAGAGTTGCATCGGAATGTAAAACTGGTGACACAGTAAACCCTCAAAACATAGACAGAGGAAGACTCAGTCATCCCATACTTAATTCGGCATTGTGTCTCATATTTATTGCCGATGAAATGTCTGTGTTTCATCGTGAATGAGAAGGTCCAAGGGACATAGTAAACCTGCAGAGGTGCGTCAGATAGTAAAACTGATGACACCGGAAACGCTCAAAACATAGACAGTAGGAGGACTTAGTCTTCCTGTACTTAAGTCGGCATTGTGTCTCTTATATTTAATTCCGATGCAATTTCTGTGTTTCATCGTCACTGTGAAGGTCCAAGGGATACAGTAAACCTGTAGAGGTGCATCGGAATGTAAAACTGGTGACACAGGAAACGCTCAAAACATAGAGAGTAGGAAGACTCAGTCTTCCTGTACTTAAGTTGGCATTGTGACTCTTACATTTAATTCCGATGCAATTTCTGTGTTTCATCGTCAATGGGAAGGTCCAAGGGATACAGTAAACCTGCAGAGTTGCATCGGAATGTAAAACTGGTGACACAGGAAACGCTCAAAACATAGACAGAGGAAGACTAAGTCTTCCCATACTTAAGTCGGCATAGTGTCTCTTATATTTATTTCCAATGAAATGTCTGTGTTTCATCGTGAATGGGAAGGTCCAAGGGATATAGTAAACCTGCAGAGGTGCGTCAGAAAGTTAAACTGATGACACAGGAAACGCTCAAATTATAGACACTAGGAAGACTCAGTCTTCCTGTACTTAAGTCGGCATTGTGTCTCTTATATTTAATTCCGATTCAATTTCTGTGTTTCATCGTCAATGGGAAGGTCCAAGGAATACAGTAAACCAGCAGAGGTGCATCGGTATGTAAAACTAGTGACACAGGAAACGCTCAAAACATAGACAGTAGGAAGACTCTGTCTTCCTGTACTTAAGTCGGCATTGTGTCTCTTATATTTAATTCCGATGCAATTTCTGTGTTTCATCGTCAATGGGAAAGTCCAAGGGTACAGTAAACCTGCAGTGGTGCATCGGAATGTAAAACTAGTGTCACAGGAAACGCTCAAAACATAGACAGTAGGAAGACTCAGTCTTCCTGTACTTAAGTCGGCATTGTGTCTCTTATATTTAATTCCGACGCAATTTCTGTGTTTCATCGTCAATGGGAAGGTCCAAGGGTACAGTAAACCTGCAGAGGTGCATCGGAATGAAAAACTGGTGACACAGGAAACGCTCAAAACGTTGTCCGTACGTAGACTGTTATCTTGTACTTAAGTAGGCATTGTGTCTCTTATATTTAATTCCGATGCGATTTCTGTGTTTCATCGACAAGGGGAAGGTCCAAGGGATACAGTAAACCGGCAGAGGTGCATCGGAATGTAAAACTGGTGACACAGGAAACGCTCAAGACATTGACCGTACGAAGACTGTTTTCTTGTACTTAAGTCGGCATTGTGTCTCTTATATTTAATTTCGATGCAATTTCTGTGTTTCATCGTCAATGGGAAGGTCCAAGGGATACAGGAAACCTGCAGAGGTGCATCGGAATGTCAACCTGGTAACACAGGAAACGCTCAAAACATAGAGAGTAGGAAGACTCAGTCTTCCTGTACTTAAGTTGGCATTGTGACTCTTATATTTAATTCCGATGCAATTTCTGTGTTTCATCGTCAATGGGAAAGTCCAAGGGAAACAGTAAACCTGCAGAGGTGCATCGGAATGTAAAACTGGTGACACAGGAAACGCTCAAACCATAGACAGTAGGAAGACTGTTTTCTTGTACTTAAGTCGGCATTGTGTCTCTTATATTTAATTTCGATGCAATTTCTGTGTTTCATCGTCAATGGGAAGGTCCAAGGGATACAGTAAACCTGCAGAGTTGCATCGGAAAGTAAAACTGGTAACACAGGAAACGCTCAAAACATAGACAGAGGAAGACTCAGTCTTCCCATACTTAAGTCGGCATAGTGTCTCTTATATTTATTTCCAATGAAATGTCTGTGTTTCATCGTGAATGGGAAGGTC
This sequence comes from Schistocerca nitens, assembly GCF_023898315.1. Lineage (NCBI taxonomy): Eukaryota > Metazoa > Arthropoda > Insecta > Orthoptera > Acrididae > Schistocerca > Schistocerca nitens. The sequence continues at coordinate 4,988,463 of NC_064616.1, read as the reverse complement.
CAAGGGATATAGTAAACCTGCAGAGGTGGGTCAGAAAGTTAAACTGATGACACAGGAATTGCTCAAAACATAGACAGTAGGAGGACTTAGTCTTCCTGTGCTTAAGTCGGCTTTGTGTCTCTTATATTTAATTCCGATGCAATTTCTGTGTTTCATCGTCACTGTGAAGGTCCAAGGGATACAGTAAACCTGTAGAGGTGCATCGGAATGTAAAACTGGTGACACAGGAAACGCTCAAATTACAGACACTAGGAAGACTCAGTCTTCCTGTACTTAAGTCGGCATTGTGTCTCTTATATTTAATTCCGATTCAATTTCTGTGTTTCATCGTCAATGGGAAGGTCCAAGGAATACAGAAAACCTGCCGAGGTGCATGGGAATGTAAAACTAGTGACACAGGAAATGCTCAAAACATAGACAGTAGGAAGACTCTGTCTTCCTGTACTTAAGTCGGCATTATGTCTCTTATATTTAATTCCGATGCAATTTCTGTGTTTCATCGACAATGGGAAGGTCCAAGGGTACAGTAAACCTGCAGAGGTGCATCGGAATGTAAAACTAGTGACACAGGAAACGCTCAAAACATAGACAGTAGGAAGACTCAGTCTTCCTGTACTTAAGTCGGCATTGTGTCTCTTATATTTAATTCCGATGCAATTTCTGTGTTTCATCGTCAATGGGAAAGTCCAAGGGAAACAGTAAACCTGCAGAGGTGCATCGGAATGTAAAACTGGTGACACAGGAAGCGCTCAAAACATAGACAGTAGGAAGACTTATTCTTCCTGTACCTAAGTCGGCATTGTGTCTCTTATATTTATTTCCGATGAAATTTCTGTGTTTCATCGTGAATGGGAAGGTCCAAGGGATATAGTAATCCTCCAGAGGTGCAGCGGAAAGTAAAACTGATGACACAGGAAACGCTCAAAACATAGACAGTAGGAAGACTTAGTCTTCCTGTACTTAAGTCGGCATTGTGTCTCTTATATTTAATTCCGATGCAATTTCTGTTTTTCATCGTCAATGGGAAGGTCCAAGGGATACAGTATACCTGCAGAGGTGCATCTGAATGTAAAACTGATGACACAGAAAACGCTCAAAACATAGACAGTAGGAAGACTCAGTCTTCCTGTACTTAAGTCGGCATTTTGTCTCTTATATTTAATTCCGATGCAATTTCTGTGTTTCGTCGTCAATGGGAAGGTCCAAGGGATACAGTAATCCTGCAGAGGTGCATCAGAATGTAAAACTGGTGACACAGGAAACGCTCAAAACATAGACAGTAGGAAGACTCAGTCTTCCTATACTTAAGTCGGCATTGTGTCTCTTATATTTAATTCCGATGCAATTTCTGTGTTTCATCGTCAATGGGAAGGTCCAAGGGATACAGGAAACCTGCAGAGGAGCATCTGAATGTAAAACTGGTGACACAGGAAACGCTCAAAACATAGACAGTAGGAAGATTCAGTCTTCCCATACTTAAGTCGCTATTGTGTCTCTTATATTTATTTCCGATGAAATGTCTGTGTTTCATCGAGAATGGGAAGGTCCAAGGTATATAGTAAACCTGTAGAGGTGCGTCAGAAAGTAAAACTGATGACACAGGAAACGCTCAAAACATAGACAGTAGGAGGACTTAGACTTCCTGTACTTAAGTCGGCATTGTGTCTCTTATATTTAATTCCGATGCAATTTCTGTGTTTCATCGTCACTGTGAAGGTCCAAGGGATACAGTAATCCTGCAGAGGTGCATCAGAATGTAAAACTGCTGACACAGGAAACGCTCAAAACATAGACAGTAGGAAGACTCAGTCTTCCTGTACTTATGTCGGCATTGTGTCTCTTATATTTAATTCCGATGCAATTTCTGTGTTTCATCGTCAATGGGAAGGTCCAATGAATATAGAAAACCTGCAGATGTGCATCAGAATGTAAAACTGGTGTCACAGGAAACGCTCAAATCATAGACAGTAGGAAGACTCAGTTTTCCTGTACTTAAGACGGCATTGTGTCTCTTATATTTAATTCCGATGCAATATCTGTGTTTCATCGTCAATGGGAAGGTCCAAGGAATACAGTAAACCTGCAGAGGTGCATCGGAATGTAAAACTGGTGACACAGGAAACGCTCAAAACATAGACAGTAGGAAGACTCAGTCTTCCTGTACCTAAGTCGGCATTGTGTCTCTTATATTTATTTCCGATGAAATTTCTGTGTTTCATCGTGAATGGGAAGGTCCAAGGGATATAGTAATCCTGCAGAGGTGCAGCGGAAAGTAAAACTGATGACACAGGAAACGCTCAAAACATAGAGAGTAGGAAGACTCAGTCTTCCTGTACTTAAGTCGGCATTGTGTCTCTTATATTTAATTCCGATGCAATTTCTGTTTTTCATCGTCAATGGGAAGGTCCAAGGGATACAGTAAACCTGCAGATGTGCATCTGAATGTAAAACTGATGACACAGCAAACGCTCAAAGCATAGACAGTAGGAAGACTCAGTCTTTCTGTACTTAAGTCGGCATTGTGTCTCTTATATTTAATTCCGATGCAATTTCTGTGTTTCATCGTCAATGGGAAGGTCCAAGGGATACAGTAAACCAGCAGAGGTGCATCGGAATATAAAACTGGTGACACAGGAAACGCTCAAAACATAGACAGTAGGAAGACTCTGTGTTCCTGTACTTAAGTCGGCATTGTGTCTCTTATATTTATTTCCGATGAAATTTCAGTGTTTCATCGTGAATGGGAAGGTCCAAGGGATATAGTAAACCTGCAGAGGTGCATCGGAAAGTAAAACTGATGACATAGGAAACGCTCAAAACATAGACAGTAGGAAGACTTTATCTTCCTGTACTTAAGTCGGCATTGTGTCTCTTAAATTTAATTCCAATGCAATTTCTGTGTTTCATCGTCAATGGGAAGGTCCAAGGGATACAGTAAACCTGCAGAGGTGCATCGGAATGTAAAACTGGTGACACAGGAAACGCTCAAAACATAGACAGTAGGAAGACTCAGTCTTTCTGTACTGAAGTCGGCATTGTGTCTCCTATATTTAATTCCGATGCGATTTCTGTGTTTCATCGACAATGGGAAGGTCCAAGGGATACAGTAAACCTGCAGAGGTGCATCGGAATGTAAAACTGGTGAGAAAGGAAACGCTCAAAACATAGAGAGTAGGAAGACTCTGTCTTCCTGTACATAAGTTGGTATTGTGACTCTTATATTTAATTCCGATGCAATTTTAGTGTTTCATTGTCAATGGGAAGGTCCAAGGGATACAGTAAACCTGCAGAGTTGCATCGGAATGTAAAACTGGTGACACAGGAAACGCTCAAAACATAGACAGAGGAAGACTCAGTCATCCCATACTTAAGTCGGCATTGTGTCTCATATTTATTGCCGATGAAATGTCTGTGTTTCATCGTGAATGAGAAGGTCCAAGGGACATAGTAAACCTGCAGAGGTGCGTCAGAAAGTAAAACTGATGACACAGGAAACGCTCAAAACATAGACAGTAGGAGGACTTAGTCTTAATGTACTTCAGTCGGCATTGTGTCTCTTATATTTAATTCCGATGCAATTTCTGTGTTTCATCGTCACTGTGAAGGTCCAAGGGATACAGTAAACCTGTAGAGGTGCATCGGAATGTAAAACTGGTGACACAGGAAACGCTCAAAACATAGACAGTAGGAAGACTCAGTCTTCCTGTACTTAAGTCGGCATTGTGTCTCTTATATTTAATTCCGATGCAATTTCTGTGTGTCATCGTCAATGGGAAGGTCCAAGGGAAACAGTAAACCTGCAGAGGTGCATCGGAATGTAAAACTGGTGACACAGGAAACGCTCAAAACATAGACAGTAGGAAGACTCAGTCTTCCTGTACCTAAGTCGGCATTGTGTCTCTTATATTTATTTCCGATGAAATTTCTGTGTTTCATCGTGAATGGGAAGGTCCAAGGGATATAGTAAACCTGCAGAGGTGCATCGGAAAGTAAAACTGATGACATAGGAAACGCTCAAAACATAGACAGTAGGAAGACTTTATCTTCCTGTACTTAAGTCGGCACTGTGTCTCTTAAATTTAATTCCGATGCAATTTCTGTGTTTCATCGTCAATGGGAAGGTCCAAGGGATACAGTAAACCTGCAGAGGTGCATCGGAATGTAAAAGTGGTGACACAGGAAACGCTCAAAACATAGACAGTAGGACGACTCAGTCTTTCTGTACTGAAGTCGGCATTGTGTCTCCTATATTTAATTCCGATGCGATTTCTGTGTTTCATCGACAATGGGAAGGTCCAAGGGATACAGTAAACCTGCAGAGGTGCATCGGAATGTAAAACTGGTGAGAAAGGAAGTGCTCAAAACATAGAGAGTAGGAAGACTCTGTCTTCCTGTACATAAGTTGGCATTGTGACTCTTATATTTAATTCCGATGCAATTTTAGTGTTTCATTGTCAATGGGAAGGTCCAAGGGATACAGTAAACCTGCAGAGTTGCATCGGAATGTAAAACTGGTGACACAGTAAACGCTCAAAACATAGACAGAGGAAGACTCAGTCATCCCATACTTAAGTCGGCATTGTGTCTCATATTTATTGCCGATGAAATGTCTGTGTTTCATCGTGAATGAGAAGGTCCAAGGGACATAGTAAACCTGCAGAGGTGCGTCAGATAGTAAAACTGATGACACCGGAAACGCTCAAAACTTAGACAGTAGGAGGACTTAGTCTTCCTGTACTTAAGTCGGCATTGTGTCTCTTATATTTAATTCCGATGCAATTTCTGTGTTTCATCGTCACTGTGAAGGTCCAAGGGATACAGTAAACCTGTAGAGGTGCATCGGAATGTAAAACTGGTGACACAGGAAACGCTCAAAACATAGACAGTAGGAAGACTCAGTCTTCCTGTACTTAAGTCGGCATTGTGTCTCTTATATTTAATTCCGATGCAATTACTGTGTTTCATCGTCAATGGGAAGGTCCAAGGGAAACAGTAAACCTGCAGAGGTGCATCGGAATGTAAAACTGGTGACACAGGAAACGCTCAAAACATAGACAGTAGGAAGACTCAGTCTTCCTGTACCTAAGTCGGCATTGTGTCTCTTATATTCATTTCCGATGAAATTTCAGTGTTTCATCGTGAATGGGAAGGTCCAAGGGATATAGTAAACCTGCAGAGGTGCATCGGAAAGTAAAACTGATGACATAGGAAACGCTCAAAACATAGACAGTAGGAAGACTTTATCTTCCTGTACTTAAGTCGGCATTGTGTCTCTTAAATTTAATTCCGATGCAATTTCTGTGTTTCATCGTCAATGGGAAGGTCCAAGGGATACAGTACACCTGCAGAGGTGCATCGGAATGTAAAACTGGTGACACAGGAAACGCTCAAAACATAGACAGTAGGAAGACTCAGTCTTTCTGTACTGAAGTCGGCATTGTGTCTCCTATATTTAATTCCGATGCGATTTCTGTGTATCATTGACAATGGGAAGGTCCAAGGGACACAGTAAACCTGCAGAGGTGCATCGGAATGTAAAACTGGTGAGAAAGGAAACGCTCAAAACATAGAGAGTAGGAAGACTCTGTCTTCCTGTACATAAGTTGGCATTGTGACTCTTATATTTAATTCCGATGCAATTTTAGTGTTTCATTGTCATTGGGAAGGTCCAAGGGATACAGTAAACCTGCAGAGTTGCATCGGAATGTAAAACTGGTGACACAGGAAACGCTAAAAACATAGACAGAGGAAGACTCAGTCATCCCATACTTAAGTCGGCATTGTGTCTCATATTTATTGCCGATGAAATGTCTGTGTTTCATCGTGAATGAGAAGGTCCAAGGGACATAGTAAACCTGCAGAGGTGCGTCAGAAAGTAAAACTGATGACACAGGAAACGCTCAAAACATAGACAGTAGGAGGACTTAGTCTTCCTGTACTTAAGTCGGCATTGTGTCTCTTATATTTAATTCCGATGCAATTTCTGTGTTTCATCGTCACTGTGAAGGTCCAAGGGATACAGTAAACCTGTAGAGGTGCATCGGAATGTAAAACTGGTGACACAGGAAACGCTCAAATCATAGACAGTAGGAAGACTCAGTCTTCCTGTACCTAAGTCGGCATTGTGTCTCTTATATTTATTTCCGATGAAATTTCTGTGTTTCATCGTGAATGGGAAGGTCCAAGGGATATAGTAATCCTGCAGAGGTGCAGCGGAAAGTAAAACTGATGACACAGGAAACGCTCAAAACATAGACAGTAGGAAGACTTAGTCTTCCTGTACTTAAGTCGGCATTTTGTCTCTTATATTTAATTCCGATGCAATTTCTGTTTTCCATCGTCAATGGGAAGGTCCAAGGGATACAGTAAACCTGCAGAGGTGCATCTGAATGTAAAACTGATGACACAGAAAACGCTCAAAACATAGACAGTAGGAAGACTCAGTCTTCCTGTACTTAAGTCGGCATTGTGTCTCTTATATTTAATTCCGGTGCAATTTCTGTGTTTCATCGTCAATGGGAAGGTCCAAGGGATACATTAATCCTGCAGAGGTGCATCAGAATGTAAAACTGCTGACACAGGAAACGCTCAAAACATAGACAGTAGGAAGACTCAGTCTTCCTGTACTTAAGTCGGCATTGTGTCTCTTATATTTATTTCCGATGCAATTTCTGTGTTTCATCGTCAATGGGAAGGTCCAATGGATACAGAAAACCTGCAGATGTGCATCAGAATGTAAAACTGGTGTCACAGGAAACGCTCAAAACATAGACAGTAGGAAGACTCAGTTTTCCTGTACTTAAGACGGCATTGTGTCTCTTATATTTAATTCCGATGCAATTTCTGTGTTTCATCGTCAATGGGAAGGTCCAAGGGATACATTAAACCTGCAGATTTGCATCGGAAAGTAAAACTAGTGACACAGGAAACGCTCAAAACATAGACAGTAGGAAGACTCAGTCTTCCTGTACTTAAGTCGGCATTGTGTCTCTTATATTTTATTCCGATGCAATTTCTGTGTTTCATCGTCAATGGGAAGGTCCAAGGGATACAGTAGACCTGCAGAGGTGCATCGGAATATAAAACTGGTGACACAGGAAACGCTCAAAACATAGACAGTAGGAAGACTCTGTGTTCCTGTACTTAAGTTGGCATTGTGTCTCTTATATTTATTTCCGATGAAATTTCAGTGTTTCATCGTGAATGGGAAGGTCCAAGGGATATAGTAAACCTGCAGAGGTGCATCGGAAAGTAAAACTGATGACATAGGAAACGCACAAAACACAGACAGTAGGAAGACTTTATCTTCCTGTACTTAAGTCGGCATTGTGTCTCTTAAATTTAATTCCGATGCAATTTCTGTGTTTCATCGTCAATGGGAAGGTCCAAGGGATACAGTAAACCTGCAGAGGTGCATCGGAATGTAAAACTGGTGACACAGGAAACGCTCAAAATATAGACAGTAGGAAGAATCAGTCTTTCTGTACTTAAGTCGGCATTGTGTCTCCTATATTTAATTCCGATGCGATTTCTGTGTTTCATCGACAATGGGAAGGGCCAAGGGATACAGTAAACCTGCAGAGGTGCATCGGAATGTAAAACTGGTGAGAAAAGAAACGCTCAAAACATAGAGAGTAGGAAGACTCTGTCTTCCTGTACATAAGTTGGCATTGTGACTCTTATATTTACTTCCGATGCAATTTTAGTGTTTCATTGTCAATGGGAAGGTCCAAGGGATACAGTAAACCTGCAGAGTTGCATCGGAATGTAAAACTGGTGACACGGGAAACGTTCAAATCATAGACAGAGGAAGACTCAGTCATCCCATACTTAAGTCGGCATTGTGTCTCTTATGTTTATTTCCGATGAAATGTCTGTGTTTCATCGTGAATGGGAAGGTCCAAGGGACATAGTAAACCTGCAGAGGTGCGTCAGAAAGTAAAACTGATGACACAGGAAACGTTCAAAACATAGACAGTAGGAGGACTTAGTCTTCCTGTACTTATGTCGGCATTGTGTCTCTTATATTTAATTCCGATGCAATTTCTGTGTTTCATCGTCACTGTGAAGGTCCAAGGGATACAGTAAACCTGTAGAGGTGCATCGGAATGTAAGACTGGTGACACAAGAAACGCTCAAATTATAGACACTAGGAAGACTCAGTCTTCCTGTACTTAAGTCGGCATTGTGTCTCTTATATTTAATTCCGATGCAATTTCTGTGTTTCATCGTCAATGGGAAGGTCCAAGGGATACAGTAAACCTGCAGAGTGGCATCAGAATGTAAAACTGGTGACACAGGAAACGCTCAAAACAAAGACTGTAGGAAGACTCAGTCTTCCTGTACTTAAGACGGCATTGTGTCTCTTATATTTAATTCCGATGCAATTTCTGTGTTTCATCATCTATGGGAATGTCCAAGGGATACAGTAAACTTGCAGATTTGCATCGGAATGTAAAACTAGTGACACAGGAAACGCTCAAAACATAGACAGTAGGAAGACTCAGTCTTCCTGTACTTAAGTCGGCATTGTGTCTCTTATATTTAATTCTGATGAAATTTCAGTGTTTCATCGTGAATGGGAAGGTCCAAGGGATATAGTAAACCTGCAGAGGTGCATCGTAAAGTAAAACTGATGACACAGGAAACGCTCAAAACATAGACAGTAGGAAGACTTAGTCTTCCTGTACTTAAGTCGGCATTGTGTCTCTTAAATTTAATTCCGATGCAATTTCTGTGTTTCATCATCAATGGGAAGGTCCAAGGGATACAGTAAACCTGCAGAGGTGCATCGGAATGTAAAACTGGTGACACAGGAAACGCTCAAAACATAGACAATAGGAAGACTCAGTCTTTCTGTACTTAAGTCGGCATTGTGTCTCCTATATTTAATTCCGATGCGATTTCTGTGTTTCATTGACAAGGGGAAGGTCCAAGGGATACAGTAAACCGGCAGAGGTGCATCGGAATGTTAAACAGGTAACACAGGAAACTCTCAAAACATAGAGAGTAGGAAGACTCAGTCTTCCTGTACTTAAGTTGGCATTGTGACCCTTATATTTAATTCCGATGCAATTTCTGTGTTTCATCGTCAATGGGAAGGTCCAAGGGATATAGTAAACCTGCAGAGGTGCGTCAGAAAGTAAATCTGATGACACAGGAAACGCTCAAAACATAGACAGTAGGAGGACTTAGTCTTCCTGTACTTAAGTCGGCATTGTGTCTCTTATATTTAATTCCGATGCAATTTCTGTGTTTCATCGTCACTGTGAAGGTCCAAGGGATACAGTAAACCTGTAGAGGTGCTTCGGAATGTAAAACTGGTGACACAGGAAACGCTCAAAGCATAGAGTGTATTAAGACTCAGTCGTCCTGTACTTCAGTCGGCAGTGTGTCTCATATATTTAATTCCGATGCAATTTCTGTGTTTGATCGTCAATGAGAAGGTCCAATGGAAACAGTAAACCTGCAGAGGTGCATCGGAATGTAAAACTGGTGACACAGGAAACGCTCAAAACATTGACAGTAGGAAGACTCAGTCTTCCTGTACTTAAGTCGGCATTGTGTCTCTTATATTTATTTCCGATGAAATTTCTATGTTTCATCGTCAATGGGAAGGTCCAAGGGATACAGTAAACCTGCAGAGGTGCATCGGAATGTAAAACTGGTGACACAGGAAACGCTCAAAACATAGACAGTAGGAAGACTCATTCTTCCAGTACTTAAGTCGGCATTGTGTCTCTTATATTTAATTCCGATGCAATTTCTGTGTTTCATCGTCAATGGGAAGGTCCAAGGAATACAGTAAACCTGCAGAGGTGCATCGGAATGTAAAACTAGTGACACAGGAAACGCTCAAAACATAGACAGTAGGAAGACTCAGTCTTCCTGTACTTAAGTCGGCATTGTGTCTCTTGTATTTAATTCCGATGAAATTTCTGTGTTTCATCGTGAATGGGAGGGTCCAAGGGATATAGTAATCCTGCAGAGGTGCATCGGAAAGTAAGACTGATGACACAGGAAACGCTCAAAACATAGACAGTAGGAAGACTTAGTCTTCCTGTACTTCAGTCGGCATTGTGTCTCTTATATTTAATTCCGATGCAATTTCTGTCTTTCATCGTCAATGGGAAGCTCCAAGGGATACAGTAAACCTGCAGAGGTGCATCAGAATGTAAAACTGTTGACACAGGAAACGCTCAACACATAGACAGTAGAAAGACACATTCTTCCTGTACCTAAGTCGGCATTGTGTCTCTTATATTTAATTCCGATGCAATTTCTGTGTTTCATCGTCAATGGGAAGGTCCAAGGAATACAGTAAACCTGCAGAGGTGCATCGGAATGTAAAACTAGTGACACAGGAAACGCTCAAAACATAGACAGTAGGAAGACTCTGTCTTCCTGTACTTAAGTCGGCATTGTGACTCTTATATTTAATTCGGATGCAATTTATGTGTTTCATCGTCAATGGGAAGGACCAAGGAATACAGTAAACCTGCAGAGGTGCTTCGGAATGTAAAACTAGTGTCACAGGAAACGCTCAAAACATAGACAGTAGGAAGACTCATTCTTCCAGTACTTAAGTCGGCACTGTGTCTCTTATATTTAATTCCGATGCAATTTCTGTGTTTCATCGTCAATGGGAAGGTCTAAGGAATACAGCAAACCTGCAGAGGTGCATCGGAAAGTAAAACTAGTGACACAGGAAACGCTCAAAACATAGAGAGTAGGAAGACTCAGTCTTCCTGTACTTAAGTCGGCATTGTGTCTCTTATTTTTAATTCCGATGCATTTTCTGTGTTTCATCGTCAATGGGAAGGTCCAAGGGAAACAGTAAACCTGCAGAGGTGCATCGGAATGTAAAACTGGTGACACAGGAAACGCTCAAAACATAGACAGTAGGAAGACTCAGTCTTCCTGTACTTAAGTCGGCATTGTGTGTCTTATATATAATTCCGATGAAATTTCTGTGTTTCATCGTCAATGGGAAGGTCCAAGGGATACAGTAAACCTGCAGAGGAGCATCAGAATGTAAAACTGGTGTCACAGGAAACGCTCAAAACATAGACAGTAGGAAGACTCAGTTTTCCTGTACTTAAGACGGCATTGTGTCTCTTATATTTAATTCCGATGAAATTTCTGTGTTTCATCGTCAATGGGAAGGTCCAAGGGATACAGTAAACCTGTAGAGGTGCATCGGAATGTAAAACTGGTGACACAGGAAACGCTCAAATTATAGACACTAGGAAGACTCAGTCTTCCTGTACTTAAGTCGGCATTGTGTCTCTTATATTTAATTCCGATGCAATGTCTGTGTTTCATCGTCAATGGGAAGGTCCGAGGGATACAGTAAACCTGCAGAGTGGCATCGGAAAGTAAAACTAGTGACACAGGAAACGCTCAAAACATAGACTGTAGGAAGACTCAGTCTTCCTGTACTTAAGTCGGCATTGTGTCTCTTATATTTTATTCCGATGCAATTTCTGTGTTTCATCGTCAATGGGAAGGTCCAAGGGATACAGTAAACCTGCAGAGGTGCATCGGAATATAAAACTGGTGACACAGGAAACGCTCAAAACATAGACAGTAGGAAGACTCTGTGTTCCTGTACTTAAGTCGGCATTGTGTCTCTTATATTTATTTCCGATGAGATTTCAGTGTTTCATCGTGAATGGGAAGGTACAAGGGATATAGTAAACCTGCAGAGGTGCATCGGAAAGTAAAACTGATGACATAGGAAACGCTCAAAACACAGACAGTAGGAAGACTTTATCTTCCTGTACTTAAGTCGGCATTGTGTCTCTTAAATTTAATTCCGATGCAATTTCTGTGTTTCATCGTCAATGGGAAGGTCCAAGGGATACAGTAAACCTGCAGAGGTGCATCGGAATGTAAAACTGGTGACACAGGAAACGCTCAAAACATAGACAGTAGGAAGACTCAGTCTTTCTTTACTTAAGTCGGCATTGTGTCTCCTATATTTAATTCCGATGCGATTTCTGTGTTTCATCGACAATGGGAAGGTCCAAGGGATACAGTAAACCTGCAGAGGTGCATCGGAATGTAAAACTGGTGAGAAAGGAAACGCTCAAAACATAGAGAGTAGGAAGACTCTGTCTTCCTGTACATAAGTTGGCATTGTGACTCTTATATTTACTTCCGATGCAATTTTAGTGTTTCATTGTCAATGGGAAGGTCCAAGGGATACAGTAAACCTGCAGAGTGTCATCGGAATGTAAAACTGGTGACACAGGAAACGCTCAAGACATTGACCGTACGAAGACTGTTTTCTTGTACCTAAGTCGGCATTGTGTCTCTCATATTTATTTCCGATGAAATGTCTGTGTTTCATCGTGAATGGGAAGGTCCAAGGGACATAGTAAACCTGCAGAGGTGCGTCAGAAAGTAAAACTGATGACACAGGAAACGCTCAAAACATAGACAGTAGGAGGACTTAGTCTTCCTGTACTTATGTCGGCATTGTGTCTCTTATATTTAATTCCGATGCAATTTCTGTGTTTCATCGTCACTGTGAAGGTCCAAGGGATACAGTAATCCTGTAGAGGTGCATCGGAATGTATAACTGGTGACACAGGAAACGCTCAAATTATAGACACTAGGAAGACTCAGTCTTCCTGTACTTAAGTCGGCATTGTGTCTCTTATATTATATTCCGATGCAATTTCTGTGTTTCATCGTCAATGGGAAGGTCCAAGGGATACAGTAAACCTGCAGAGTGGCATCAGAATGTAAAACTGGTGACACAGGAAACGCTCAAAACAAAGACTGTAGGAAGACTCAGTCTTCCTGTACTTAAGACGGCATTGTGTCTCTTATATTTAATTCCGATGCAATTTCTGTGTTTCATCGTCAGTGGGAATGTCCAAGGGATACAGTAAACTTGCAGATTTGCATCGGAATGTAAAACTAGTGACAAAGGAAACGCTCAAAACATTGTCCGTACGTAGACTGTTATCTTGTACTTAAGTAGGCATTGTGTCTCTTATATTTAATTCCGATGCGATTTCTGTGTTTCATCGACAAGGGGAAGGTCCAAGGGATACAGTAAACCGGCAGAGGTGCATCGGAATGTAAAACTGGTGACACAGGAAACGCTCAAGGCATTGACCGTACGAAGACTGTTTTCTTGTACCGAAGTCGGCATTGTGTCTCTTATATTTAATTTCGATGCAATTTCTGTGTTTCATCGTCAATGGGAACGTCCAAGAAGGGATACAGGAAACCTGCAGAGGTGCATCGGAATGTTAAACAGGTAACACAGGAAACGCTCAAAACATAGAGAGTAGGAAGACTCAGTCTTCCTGTACTTAAGTAGGCATTGTGACCCTTATATTTAATTCCGATGCAATTTCTGTGTTTCATCGTCAATGGGAAGGTCCAAGGGATATAGTAAACCTGCAGAGGAGCGTCAGAAAGTTAATCTGATGACACAGGAAACGCTCAAAACATAGACAGTAGGAGGACGTAGTCTTCCTGTACTTAAGTCGGCATTGTGTCTCTTATATTTAATTCCGATGCAATTTCTGTGTTTCATCGTCACTGTGAAGGTCCAAGGGATACAGTAAACCTGTAGAGGTGCATCGGAATGTAAAACTGGTGACACAGGAAACGCTCAAAGCATAGAGTGTATTAAGACTCAGTCTTCCTGTACTTCAGTCGGCAGTGTGTCTCATATATTTCATTCCGATGCAATTTCTGTGTTTGATCGTCAATGAGAAGGTCCAAGGGAAACAGTAAACCTGCAGAGGTGTATCGAAATGTAATACTGGTGATACAGGAAACGCTCAAAACATAGACAGTAGGAAGACTCAGTCTTCCTGTACTTAAGTCGGCATTGTGTCTCTTATATTTATTTCCGATGAAATTTCTATGTTTCATCGTCAATGGGAAGGTCCAAGGGATACAGTAAACCTGCAGAGGTGCATCGGAATGTAAAACTGGTGACACAGGAAACGCTCAACACATAGACAGTAGGAAGACTCATTCTTCCAGTACTTAAGTCGGCATTGTGTCTCTTATATTTAATTCCGATGCAATTTCTGTGTTTCATCGTCATTGGGAAGGTCCAAGGAATACAGTAAACCTGCAGAGGTGCATCGGAATGTAAAACTAGTGACACAGGAAACGCTTAAAACATAGACAGTAGGAAGACTCAGTCTTCCTGTACTTAAGTCGGCATTGTGTCTCTTGTATTTAATTCCGATGAAATTTCTGTGTTTCATCGTGAATGGGAAGGTCCAAGGGATATAGTAATCATGCAGAGGTGCATCGGAAAGTAAGACTGATGACACAGGAAACGCTCAAAACATAGACAGTAGGAAGACTTAGTCTTCCTGTACTTCAGTCGGCATTGTGTCTCTTATATTTAATTCCGATGCTATTTCTGTTTTTCATCGTCAATGGGAAGGTCCAAGGGATACAGTAAACCTGCAGAGGTGCATCAGAATGTAAAACTGTTGACACAGGAAACGCTCAACACATAGACAGTAGAAAGACTCATTCTTCCTGTACCTAAGTCGGCATTGTGTCTCTTATATTTAATTCCGATGCAATTTCTGTGTTTCATCGTCAATGGGAAGGTCCAAGGAATACAGTAAACCTGCAGAGGTGCATCGGAATGTAAAACTAGTGACACAGGAAACGCTCAAAACATAGACAGTAGGAAGACTCTGTCTTCCTGTACTTAAGTCGGCATTGTGACTCTTATATTTAATTCGGATGCAATTTCTGTGTTTCATCGTCAATGGGAAGGACCAAGGAATACAGTAAACCTGCAGAGGTGCTTTGGAATGTGAAACTAGTGTCACAGGAAACGCTCAAAACATAGACAGTAGGAAGACTCAGTTTTCCTGTACTTAAGACGGCATTGTGTCTCTTATATTTAATTCCGATGAAATTTCTGTGTTTCATCGTGAATGGGAAGGTCCAAGGGATATAGTAATCATGCAGAGGTGCATCGGAAAGTAAGACTGATGACACAGGAAACGCTCAAAACATAGACAGTAGGAAGACTTAGTCTTCCTGTACTTCAGTCGGCATTGTGTCTCTTATATTTAATTCCGATGCTATTTCTGTTTTTCATCGTCAATGGGAAGGTCCAAGGGATACAGTAAACCTGCAGAGGTGCATCAGAATGTAAAACTGTTGACACAGGAAACGCTCAACACATAGACAGTAGAAAGACTCATTCTTCCTGTACCTAAGTCGGCATTGTGTCTCTTATATTTAATTCCGATGCAATTTCTGTGTTTCATCGTCAATGGGAAGGTCCAAGGAATACAGTAAACCTGCAGAGGTGCATCGGAATGTAAAACTAGTGACACAGGAAACGCTCAAAACATAGACAGTAGGAAGACTCTGTCTTCCTGTACTTAAGTCGGCATTGTGACTCTTATATTTAATTCGGATGCAATTTCTGTGTTTCATCGTCAATGGGAAGGACCAAGGAATACAGTAAACCTGCAGAGGTGCTTTGGAATGTGAAACTAGTGTCACAGGAAACGCTCAAAACATAGACAGTAGGAAGACTCAGTTTTCCTGTACTTAAGACGGCATTGTGTCTCTTATATTTAATTCCGATGAAATTTCTGTGTTTCATCGTCAATGGGAAGGTCCAAGGGATACAGTAAACCTGTAGAGGTGCATCGGAATGTAAAACTGGTGACACAGGAAACGCTCAAAACATTGACAGTAGGAAGACTCAGTCTTCCTGTACTTAAGTTGGCATTGTGACCCTTATATTTAATTCCGATGCAATTTCTGTGTTTCATCGTCAATGGGAAGGTCCAAGGGATATAGTAAACCTGCAGAGGTGCGTCAGAAAGTAAATCTGATGACACAGGAAACGCTCAAAACATAGACAGTAGGAGGACTTAGTCTTCCTGTACTTAAGTCGGCATTGTGTCTCTTATATTTAATTCCGATGCAATTTCTGTGTTTCATCGTCACTGTGAAGGTCCAAGGGATACAGTAAACCTGTAGAGGTGCTTCGGAATGTAAAACTGGTGACACAGGAAACGCTCAAAGCATAGAGTGTATTAAGACTCAGTCGTCCTGTACTTCAGTCGACAGTGTGTCTCATATATTTAATTCCGATGCAATTTCTGTGTTTGATCGTCAATGAGAAGGGCCAATGGAAACAGTAAACCTGCAGAGGTGCATCGGAATGTAAAACTGGTGACACAGGAAACGCTCAAAACATTGACAGTAGGAAGACTCAGTCTTCCTGTACTTAAGTCGGCATTGTGTCTCTTATATTTATTTCCGATGAAATTTCTATGTTTCATCGTCAATGGGAAGGTCCAAGGGATACAGTAAACCTGCAGAGGTGCATCGGAATGTAAAACTGGTGACACAGGAAACGCTCAAAACATAGACAGTAGGAAGACTCATTCTTCCAGTACTTAAGTCGGCATTGTGTCTCTTATATTTAATTCCGATGCAATTTCTGTGTTTCATCGTCAATGGGAAGGTCCAAGGAATACAGTAAACCTGCAGAGGTGCATCGGAATGTAAAACTAGTGACACAGGAAACGCTCAAAACATAGACAGTAGGAAGACTCAGTCTTCCTGTACTTAAGTCGGCATTGTGTCTCTTGTATTTAATTCCGATGAAATTTCTGTGTTTCATCGTCAATGGGAGGGTCCAAGGGATACAGTAAACCTGTAGAGGTGCATCGGAATGTAAAACTGGTGACACAGGAAACGCTCAAAACATTGACAGTAGGAAGACTCAGTCTTCCTGTACTTAAGTTGGCATTGTGACCCTTATATTTAATTCCGATGCAATTTCTGTGTTTCATCGTCAATGGGAAGGTCCAAGGGATATAGTAAACCTGCAGAGGTGCGTCAGAAAGTAAATCTGATGACACAGGAAACGCTCAAAACATAGACAGTAGGAGGACTTAGTCTTCCTGTACTTAAGTCGGCATTGTGTCTCTTATATTTAATTCCGATGCAATTTCTGTGTTTCATCGTCACTGTGAAGGTCCAAGGGATACAGTAAACCTGTAGAGGTGCTTCGGAATGTAAAACTGGTGACACAGGAAACGCTCAAAGCATAGAGTGTATTAAGACTCAGTCGTCCTGTACTTCAGTCGGCAGTGTGTCTCATATATTTAATTCCGATGCAATTTCTGTGTTTGATCGTCAATGAGAAGGTCCAATGGAAACAGTAAACCTGCAGAGGTGCATCGGAATGTAAAACTGGTGACACAGGAAACGCTCAAAACATTGACAGTAGGAAGACTCAGTCTTCCTGTACTTAAGTCGGCATTGTGTCTCTTATATTTATTTCCGATGAAATTTCTATGTTTCATCGTCAATGGGAAGGTCCAAGGGATACAGTAAACCTGCAGAGGTGCATCGGAATGTAAAACTGGTGACACAGGAAACGCTCAACACATAGACAGTAGAAAGACTCATTCTTCCTGTACCTAAGTCGGCATTGTGTCTCTTATATTTAATTCCGATGCAATTTCTGTGTTTCATCGTCAATGGGAAGGTCCAAGGAATTCAGTAAACCTGCAGAGGTGCATCGGAATGTAAAACTAGTGACACAGGAAACGCTCAAAACATATACAGTAGGAAGACTCAGTCTTCCTGTACTTAAGTCGGCATTGTGACTCTTATATTTAATTCGGATGCAATTTATGTGTTTCATCGTCAATGGGAAGGACCAAGGAATACAGTAAACCTGCAGAGGTGCTTCGGAATGTAAAACTAGTGTCACAGGAAACGCTCAAAACATAGACAGTAGGAAGACTCATTCTTCCAGTACTTAAGTCGGCACTGTGTCTCTTATATTTAATTCCGATGCAATTTCTGTGTTTCATCGTCAATGGGAAGGTCTAAGGAATACAGCAAACCTGCAGAGGAGCATCAGAATGTAAAACTGGTGTCACAGGAATCGCTCAAAACATAGACAGTAGGAAGACTCAGTTTTCCTGTACTTAAGACGGCATTGTGTCTCTTATTTTTAATTCCGATGCATTTTCTGTGTTTCATCGTCAATGGGAAGGTCCAAGGGAAACAGTAAACCTGCAGAGGTGCATCGGAATGTAAAACTGGTGACACAGGAAACGCTCAAAACATAGACAGTAGGAAGACTCAGTCTTCCTGTACTTAAGTCGGCATTGTGTGTCTTATATATAATTCCGATGAAATTTCTGTGTTTCATCGTCAATGGGAAGGTCCAAGGGATACAGTAAACCTGCAGAGGAGCATCAGAATGTAAAACTGGTGTCACAGGAATCGCTCAAAACATAGACAGTAGGAAGACTCAGTTTTCCTGTACTTAAGACGGCATTGTGTCTCTTATATTTAATTCCGATGAAATTTCTGTGTTTCATCGTCAATGGGAAGTTCCAAGGGATACAGTAAACCTGTAGAGGTGCATCGGAATGTAAAACTGGTGACACAGGAAACGCTCAAATTATAGACACTAGGAAGACTCAGTCTTCCTGTACTTAAGTCGGCATTGTGTCTCTTATATTTAATTCCGATGCAATTTCTGTGTTTCATCGTCAATGGGAAGGTCTGAGGGATACAGTAAACCTGCAGAGTGGCATCGGAAAGTAAAACTAGTGACACAGGAAACGCTCAAAACATAGACTGTAGGAAGACTCAGTCTTCCTGTACTTAAGTCGGCATTGTGTCTCTTATATTTTATTCCGATGCAATTTCTGTGTTTCATCGTCAATGGGAAGGTCCAAGGGATACAGTAAACCTGCAGAGGTGCATCGGAATAAAAAACTGGTGACACAGGAAACGCTCAAAACATAGACAGTAGGAAGACTCTGTGTTCCTGTACTTAAGTCGGCATTGTGCCTCTTATATTTATTTCCGATGAAATTTCAGTGTTTCATCGTGAATGGGAAGGTCCAAGGGATATAGTAAACCTGCAGAGGTGCATCGGAAAGTAAAACTGATGACATAGGAAACGCTCAAAACACAGACAGTAGGAAGACTTTATCTTCCTGTACTTAAGTCGGCATTGTGTCTCTTAAATTTAATTCCGATGCAATTTCTGTGTTTCATCGTCAATGGGAAGGTCCAAGGGATACAGTAAACCTGCAGAGGTGCATCGGAATGTAAAACTGGTGACACAGGAAACGCTCAAAACATAGACAGTAGGAAGACTCAGTCTTTCTTTACTTAAGTCGGCATTGTGTCTCCTATATTTAATTCCGATGCGATTTCTGTGTTTCATCGACAATGGGAAGGTCCAAGGGATACAGTAAACCTGCAGAGGTGCATCGGAATGTAAAACTGGTGAGAAAGGAAACGCTCAAAACATAGAGAGTAGGAAGACTCTGTCTTCCTGTACATAAGTTGGCATTGTGACTCTTATATTTACTTCCGATGCAATTTTAGTGTTTCATTGTCAATGGGAAGGTCCAAGGGATACAGTAAACCTGCAGAGGAGCATCAGAATGTAAAACTGGTGTCACAGGAAACGCTCAAAACATAGACAGTAGGAAGACTCAGTTTTCCTGTACTTAAGACGGCATTGTGTCTCTTATATTTAATTCCGATGAAATTTCTGTGTTTCATCGTCAATGGGAAGGTCCAAGGGATACAGTAAACCTGTAGAGGTGCATCGGAATGTAAAACTGGTGACACAGGAAACGCTCAAATTATAGACACTAGGAAGACTCAGTCTTCCTGTACTTAAGTCGGCATTGTGTCTCTTATATTTAATTCCGATGCAATTTCTGTGTTTCATCGTCAATGGGAAGGTCTGAGGGATACAGTAAACCTGCAGAGTGGCATCGGAAAGTAAAACTAGTGACACAGGAAACGCTCAAAACATAGACTGTAGGAAGACTCAGTCTTCCTGTACTTAAGTCGGCATTGTGTCTCTTATATTTTATTCCGATGCAATTTCTGTGTTTCATCGTCAATGGGAAGGTCCAAGGGATACAGTAAACCTGCAGAGGTGCATCGGAATATAAAACTGGTGACACAGGAAACGCTCAAAACATAGACAGTAGGAAGACTCTGTGTTCCTGTACTTAAGTCGGCATTGTGTCTCTTATATTTATTTCCGATGAAATTTCAGTGTTTCATCGTGAATGGGAAGGTCCAAGGGATATAGTAAACCTGCAGAGGTGCATCGGAAAGTAAAACTGATGACATAGGAAACGCTCAAAACACAGACAGTAGGAAGACTTTATCTTCCTGTACTTAAGTCGGCATTGTGTCTCTTAAATTTAATTCCGATGCAATTTCTGTGTTTCATCGTCAATGGGAAGGTCCAAGGGATACAGTAAACCTGCAGAGTGTCATCGGAATGTAAAACTGGTGACACAGGAAACGCTCAAGACACTGACCGTACGAAGACTGTTTTCTTGTACCTAAGTCGGCATTGTGTCTCTTATATTTAATTTCGATGCAATTTCTGTGTTTCATCGTCAATGGGAACGTCCAAGAAGGGATACAGGAAACCTGCAGAGGTGCATCGGAATGTTAAACAGGTAACACAGAAAACGCTCAAAACATAGACAGAGGAAGACTCAGTCTTCCCATACTTAAGTCGGCATTGTGTCTCTCATATTTATTTTCGATGAAATGTCTGTGTTTCATCGTGAATGGGAAGGTCCAAGGGACATAGTAAACCTGCAGAGGTGCGTCAGAAAGTAAAACTGATGACACAGGAAACGCTCAAAACATAGACAGTAGGAGGACTTAGTCTTCCTGTACTTATGTCGGCATTGTGTCTCTTATATTTAATTCCGATGCAATTTCTGTGTTTCATCGTCACTGTGAAGGTCCAAGGGATACAGTAATCCTGTAGAGGTGCATCGGAATGTATAACTGGTGACACAGGAAACGCTCAAATTATAGACACTAGGAAGACTCAGTCTTCCTGTACTTAAGTCGGCATTGTGTCTCTTATATTATATTCCGATGCAATTTCTGTGTTTCATCGTCAATGGGAAGGTCCAAGGGATACAGTAAACCTGCAGAGTGGCATCAGAATGTAAAACTGGTGACACAGGAAACGCTCAAAACAAAGACTGTAGGAAGACTCAGTCTTCCTGTACTTAAAACGGCATTGTGTCTCTTATATTTAATTCCGATGCAATTTCTGTGTTTCATCGTCAGTGGGAATGTCCAAGGGATACAGTAAACTTGCAGATTTGCATCGGAATGTAAAACTAGTGACAAAGGAAACGCTCAAAACATTGTCCGTACGTAGACTGTTATCTTGTACTTAAGTAGGCATTGTGTCTCTTATATTTAATTCCGATGCGATTTCTGTGTTTCATCGACAAGGGGAAGGTCCAAGGGATACAGTAAACCGGCAGAGGTGCATCGGAATGTAAAACTGGTGACACAGGAAACGCTCAAGGCATTGACCGTACGAAGACTGTTTTCTTGTACCGAAGTCGGCATTGTGTCTCTTATATTTAATTTCGATGCAATTTCTGTGTTTCATCGTCAATGGGAACGTCCAAGAAGGGATACAGGAAACCTGCAGAGGTGCATCGGAATGTTAAACAGGTAACACAGGAAACGCTCAAAACATAGAGAGTAGGAAGACTCAGTCTTCCTGTACTTAAGTAGGCATTGTGACCCTTATATTTAATTCCGATGCAATTTCTGTGTTTCATCGTCAATGGGAAGGTCCAAGGGATATAGTAAACCTGCAGAGGAGCGTCAGAAAGTTAATCTGATGACACAGGAAACGCTCAAAACATAGACAGTAGGAGGACTTAGTCTTCCTGTACTTAAGTCGGCATTGTGTCTCTTATATTTAATTCCGATGCAATTTCTGTGTTTCATCGTCACTGTGAAGGTCCAAGGGATACAGTAAACCTGTAGAGGTGCATCGGAATGTAAAACTGGTGACACAGGAAACGCTCAAAGCATAGAGTGTATTAAGACTCAGTCTTCCTGTACTTCAGTCGGCAGTGTGTCTCATATATTTCATTCCGATGCAATTTCTGTGTTTGATCGTCAATGAGAAGGTCCAAGGGAAACAGTAAACCTGCAGAGGTGTATCGAAATGTAAAACTGGTGATACAGGAAACGCTCAAAACATAGACAGTAGGAAGACTCAGTCTTCCTGTACTTAAGTCGGCATTGTGTCTCTTATATTTATTTCCGATGAAATTTCTATGTTTCATCGTCAATGGGAAGGTCCAAGGGATACAGTAAACCTGCAGAGGTGCATCGGAATGTAAAACTGGTGACACAGGAAACGCTCAACACATAGGCAGTAGGAAGACTCATTCTTCCAGTACTTAAGTCGGCATTGTGTCTCTTATATTTAATTCCGATGCAATTTCTGTGTTTCATCGTCATTGGGAAGGTCCAAGGAATACAGTAAACCTGCAGAGGTGCATCGGAATGTAAAACTAGTGACACAGGAAACGCTTAAAACATAGACAGTAGGAAGACTCATTCTTCCTGTACTTAAGTCGGCATTGTGTCTCTTGTATTTAATTCCGATGAAACTTCTGTGTTTCATCGTGAATGGGAAGGTCCAAGGGATATAGTAATCATGCAGAGGTGCATCGGAAAGTAAGACTGATGACACAGGAAACGCTCAAAACATAGACAGTAGGAAGACTTAGTCTTCCTGTACTTCAGTCGGCATTGTGTCTCTTATATTTAATTCCGATGCTATTTCTCTTTTTCATCGTCAATGGGAAGGTCCAAGGGATACAGTAAACCTGCAGAGGTGCATCAGAATGTAAAACTGTTGACACAGGAAACGCTCAACACATAGACAGTAGAAAGACTCATTCTTACTGTACCTAAGTCGGCATTGTGTCTCTTATATTTAATTCCGATGCAATTTCTGTGTTTCATCGTCAATGGGAAGGTCCAAGGAATACAGTAAACCTGCAGAGGTGCATCGGAATGTAAAACTAGTGACACAGGAAACGCTCAAAACATAGACAGTAGGAAGACTCTGTCTTCCTGTACTTAAGTCGGCATTGTGACTCTTATATTTAATTCGGATGCAATTTCTGTGTTTCATCGTCAATGGGAAGGACCAAGGAATACAGTAAACCTGCAGAGGTGCTTTGGAATGTGAAACTAGTGTCACAGGAAACGCTCAAAACATAGACAGTAGGAAGACTCAGTTTTCCTGTACTTAAGACGGCATTGTGTCTCTTATATTTAATTCCGATGCAATTTCTGTGTTTCATCGTCAATGGGAAGGTCCGAGGGATACAGTAAACCTGCAGAGTGGCATCGGAAAGTAAAACTAGTGACACAGGAAACGCTCAAAACATAGACTGTAGGAAGACTCAGTCTTCCTGTACTTAAGTCGGCATTGTGTCTCTTATATTTTATTCCGATGCAATTTCTGTGTTTCATCGTCAATGGGAAGGTCCAAGGGATACAGTAAACCTGCAGAGGTGCATCGGAATATAAAACTGGTGACACAGGAAACGCTCAAAACATAGACAGTAGGAAGACTCTGTGTTCCTGTACTTATGTCGGCATTGTGTCTCTTATATTTATTTCCGATGAAATTTCTGTGTTTCATCGTGAATGGGAAGGTCCAAGGGATATAGTGAACCTGCAGAGGTGCATCGGAAAGTAAAACTGATGACATAGGAAACGCTCAAAACACAGACAGTAGGAAGACTTTATCTTCCTGTACTTAAGTCGGCATTGTGTCTCTTAAATTTAATTCCGATGCAATTTCTGTGTTTCATCGTCAATGGGAAGGTCCAAGGGATACAGTAAACCTGCAGAGGTGCATCGGAATGTGAAACTGGTGACACAGGAAACGCTCAAAACATAGACAGTAGGAAGACTCAGTCTTTCTTTACTTAAGTCGGCATTGTGTCTCCTATATTTAATTCCGATGCGATTTCTGTGTTTCATCGACAATGGGAAGGTCCAAGGGATACAGTAAACCTGCAGAGGTGCATCGTAATGTAAAACTGGTGAGAAAGGAAACGCTCAAAACATAGAGAGTAGGAAGACTCTGTCTTCCTGTACATAAGTTGGCATTGTGACTCTTATATTTACTTCCGATGCAATTTTAGTGTTTCATTGTCAATGGGAAGGTCCAAGGGATACAGTAAACCTGCAGAGTGTCATCGGAATGTAAAACTGGTGACACAGGAAACGCTCAAGACATTGACCGTACGAAGACTGTTTTCTTGTACCTAAGTCGGCATTGTGTCTCTTATATTTAATTTCGATGCAATTTCTGTGTTTCATCGTCAATGGGAACGTCCAAGAAGGGATACAGGAAACCTGCAGAGGTGCATCGGAATGTTAAACAGGTAACACAGGAAACGCTCAAAACATAGACAGAGGAAGACTCAGTCTTCCCATACTTAAGTCGGCATTGTGTCTCTCATATTTATTTCCGATGAAATGTCTGTGTTTCATCGTGAATGGGAAGGTCCAAGGGACATAGTGAACCTGCAGAGGTGCGTCAGAAAGTAAAACTGATGACACAGGAAACGCTCAAAACATAGACAGTAGGAGGACTTAGTCTTCCTGTACTTATGTCGGCATTGTGTCTCTTATATTTAATTCCGATGCAATTTCTGTGTTTCATCGTCACTGTGAAGGTCCAAGGGATACAGTAATCCTGTAGAGGTGCATCGGAATGTAAAACTGGTGACACAGGAAACGCTCAAATTATAGACACTAGGAAGACTCAGTCTTCCTGTACTTAAGTCCGCATTGTGTCTCTTATATTATATTCCGATGCAATTTCTGTGTTTCATCGTCAATGGGAAGGTCCAAGGGATACAGTAAACCTGCAGAGTGGCATCAGAATGTAAAACTGATGACACAGGAAACGCTCAAAACAAAGACTGTAGGAAGACTCAGTCTTCCTGTACTTAAGACGGCATTGTGTCTCTTATATTTAATTCCGATGCAATTTCTGTGTTTCATCGTCAGTGGGAATGTCCAAGGGATACAGTAAACTTGCAGATTTGCATCGGAATGTAAAACTAGTGACAAAGGAAACGCTCAAAACATTGTCCGTACGTAGACTGTTATCTTGTACTTAAGTAGGCATTGTGTCTCTTATATTTAATTCCGATGCGATTTCTGTGTTTCATCGACAAGGGGAAGGTCCAAGGGATACAGTAAACCGGCAGAGGTGCATCGGAATGTAAAACTGGTGACACAGGAAACGCTCAAGGCATTGACCGTACGAAGACTGTTTTCTTGTACCGAAGTCGGCATTGTGTCTCTTATATTTAATTTCGATGCAATTTCTGTGTTTCATCGTCAATGGGAACGTCCAAGAAGGGATACAGGAAACCTGCAGAGGTGCATCGGAATGTTAAACAGGTAACACAGGAAACGCTCAAAACATAGAGAGTAGGAAGACTCAGTCTTCCTGTACTTAAGTAGGCATTGTGACCCTTATATTTAATTCCGATGCAATTTCTGTGTTTCATCGTCAATGGGAAGGTCCAAGGGATATAGTAAACCTGCAGAGGAGCGTCAGAAAGTTAATCTGATGACACAGGAAACGCTCAAAACATAGACAGTAGGAGGACTTAGTCTTCCTGTACTTAAGTCGGCATTGTGTCTCTTATATTTAATTCCGATGCAATTTCTGTGTTTCATCGTCACTGTGAAGGTCCAAGGGATACAGTAAACCTGTAGAGGTGCATCGGAATGTAAAACTGGTGACACAGGAAACGCTCAAAGCATAGAGTGTATTAAGACTCAGTCTTCCTGTACTTCAGTCGGCAGTGTGTCTCATATATTTCATTCCGATGCAATTTCTGTGTTTGATCGTCAATGAGAAGGTCCAAGGGAAACAGTAAACCTGCAGAGGTGTATCGAAATGTAAAACTGGTGATACAGGAAACGCTCAAAACATAGACAGTAGGAAGACTCAGTCTTCCTGTACTTAAGTCGGCATTGTGTCTCTTATATTTATTTCCGATGAAATTTCTATGTTTCATCGTCAATGGGAAGGTCCAAGGGATACAGTAAACCTGCAGAGGTGCATCGGAATGTAAAACTGGTGACACAGGAAACGCTCAACACATAGACAGTAGGAAGACTCATTCTTCCAGTACTTAAGTCGGCATTGTGTCTCTTATATTTAATTCCGATGCAATTTCTGTGTTTCATCATCATTGGGAAGGTCCAAGGAATACAGTAAACCTGCAGAGGTGCATCGGAATGTAAAACTAGTGACACAGGAAACGCTTAAAACATAGACAGTAGGAAGACTCAGTCTTCCTGTACTTAAGTCGGCATTGTGTCTCTTGTATTTAATTCCGATGAAATTTCTGTGTTTCATCGTGAATGGGAAGGTCCAAGGGATATAGTAATCATGCAGAGGTGCATCGGAAAGTAAGACTGATGACACAGGAAACGCTCAAAACATAGACAGTAGGAAGACTTAGTCTTCCTGTACTTCAGTCGGCATTGTGTCTCTTATATTTAATTCCGATGCTATTTCTGTTTTTCATCGTCAATGGGAAGGTCCAAGGGATACAGTAAACCTGCAGAGGTGCATCAGAATGTAAAACTGTTGACACAGGAAACGCTCAACACATAGACAGTAGAAAGACTCATTCTTCCTGTACCTAAGTCGGCATTGTGTCTGTTATATTTAATTCCGATGCAATTTCTGTGTTTCATCGTCAATGGGAAGGTCCAAGGAATACAGTAAACCTGCAGAGGTGCATCGGAATGTAAAACTAGTGACACAGGAAACGCTCAAAACATAGACAGTAGGAAGACTCTGTCTTCCTGTACTTAAGTCGGCATTGTGACTCTTATATTTAATTCGGATGCAATTTCTGTGTTTCATCGTCAATGGGAAGGACCAAGGAATACAGTAAACCTGCAGAGGTGCTTTGGAATGTGAAACTAGTGTCACAGGAAACGCTCAAAACATAGACAGTAGGAAGACTCATTCTTCCAGTACTTAAGTCGGCACTGTGTCTCTCATATTTAATTCCGATGCAATTTCTGTGTTTCATCGTCAATGGGAAGGTCTAAGGAATACAGCAAACCTGCAGAGGTGCATCGGAAAGTAAAACTAGTGACACAGGAAACGCTCAAAACATAGACATTAGGAAGACTCATTCTTCCTGTACTTAAGTCGGCATTGTGTCTCTTATATTTCATTCCGATGCAATTTCTGTGTTTCATCGTCAATGGGAAGGTCCAAGGAATACAGTAAACCTGCAGAGGTGCATCGGAATGTAAAACTAGTGACACAGGAAACGCTCAAAACATAGACAGTAGGAAGACTCTGTCTTCCTGTACTTAAGTCGGCTTTGTGTCTCTTATATTTAATTCCGATGCAATTTCTGTGTTTCATCGTCAATGGGAAGGTCCAAGGGATACAGTAAGCCTGCAGAGGTGCATCAGAATGTAAAACTGGTGACACAGGAAACGCTCAAAGCATAGAGTGTAGGAAGACTCAGTCTTCCTGTACATCAGTCGGCAGTGTGTCTCTTATATTTAATTCCGGTGCAATTTCTGTGTTTCATCGTCAATGGGAAGTTCCAAGGGAAACAGTAAACCTGCAGAGGTGCATCGGAATGTAAAACTGGTAACACAGGAAACGCTCAAAACATAGACAGTAGGAAGACTCAGTCTTCCTGTACTTAAGTCGGCATTGTGTCTCTTATATTTATTTCCGATGAAATTTCTATGTTTCACCGTCAATGGGAAGGTCCAAGCGATACAGTAAACCTGCAGATGTGCATCAGAATGTAAAACTGGTGACACAGGAAACGCTCAACACATTGACAGTAGGAAGGCTCATTCTTCCAGTACTTAAGTCGGCATTGTGTCTCTTATATTTAATTCCGATGCAATTTCTGTGTTTCATCATCAATGGGAAGGTCCAAGGAATACAGATAACCTGCAGAGGTGCATCGGAATGTAAAACTAGTGACACAGGAAACGCTCAAAACATAGACAGTAGGAAGACTCAGTCTTCCTGTACTTAAGTCGGCATTGTGTCTCGTATATTTAATTCCGATGCAATTTCTGTGTTTCATCGTCAATGGGAAGGTCCAAGGGAAACAGTAAACCTGCAGAGGTGCATCGGAAAGTAAAACTGATGACACAGGATACGCTCAAAACATAGACAGTAGGCAGACTTAGTCTTCGTGTACTTCCGTCGGCATTGTGTCTCTTATATTTAATTCCGATGCAATTTCTGTTTTTCATCGTCAATGGGAACGTCCAAGGGATACAGTAAACCTGCAGAGGTGCATCTGAATGTAAAACTGATGACACAGAAAACGCTCAAAACATAGACAGTAGGAAGACTCAGTCTTCCTGTACTTAAGTCGGCATTGTGTCTCTTGTATTTAATTCCGATGCAATTTCTGTGTTTCATCGTCAATGGGAAGGTCCAAGGGATACAGAAAACCTGCAGAGGTGCATCAGAATGTAAAACTGGTGATACAGGAAACGCTCAAAACATAGGCCGTAGGAAGACTCAGTCTTCCTATACTTAAGTCGGCATTGTGTTTCTTATATTTAATTCCGATGCGAATTCTGTGTTTCATCGACAATGGGAAGGTCCAAGGGATACAGTAAACCGGCAGAGATGCATCGGAATGTAAAACTGGTGACACAGGAATCGCTCAAAACATTGACCGTACGAAGACTGTTTTCTTGTACTTAAATCGGCATTATGTCTCTTATATTTAATTTCGATGCAATTTCTGTGTTTCATCGTCAATGGGATGGTCCAAGGGATACAGTAAACCTGCAGAGGTGCATCGGAATGTAAAACTGGTGACACAGGAAACGCTCAAAACATAGACAGTAGGAAGACTCAGTCTTTCTGTACTTAAGTCGGCATTGTGTCTCCTATATTTAATTCCGATGCGATTTCTGTGTTTCATCGTCAATGGGAAGGTCCAAGGGATACAGTAAACCTGCAGAGGTGCATCGGAATGTAAAACTGGTGACACAGCAAACGCTCAAAACATAGACAGAGGAAGACTCAGTCTTCCCATACTTAAGTCGGCATTGTGTCTCTTATATTTATTTCCGATGAAATGTCTGTGTTTCATCGTGAATGGGAAGGTCCAAGGGACATAGTAAACCTGCAGAGGTGCGTCAGAAAGTAAAAGTGATGACACAGGAAACGCTCAAAACATAGACAGTAGGAGGACTTAATCTTCGTGTACTTATGTCGGCATTGTGTCTCTCATATTTAATTCCGATGCAATTTCTGTGTTTCATCGTCACTGTGAAGGTCCAAGGGATACAGTTAACCTGTAGAGGTGCATCGGAATGTTAAACTGGTGACACAGGAAACGCTCAAATTATAGACACTAGGAAGACTCAGTCTTCCTGTACTTAAGTCGGCATTGTGTCTCTTATATTTAATTCCGATGCAATTTCTGGGTTTCATCGTCAATGGGAAGGTACAAGGGATACAGTAAACCTGCAGAGTGGCATCAGAATGAAAAACTGGTGACACAGGAAACGCTCAAAACAAAGACTGTAGGAAGACTCAGTCTTCCTGTACTTAAGACGGCATTGTGTCTCTTATATTTAATTCCGATGCAATTTCTGTGTTTCATCGTCAATGGGAAGGTCCAAGGGATACAGTAAACTTGCAGATTTGCATCGGAATGTAAAACTAGTGACACAGGATACGCTCAAAACATAGACAGTAGGAAGACTCAGTCTTCCTGTTCTTAAGTCGGCAATGTGTCTCTTATATTTTATTCTGATGCAATTTCGGTGTTTCATCGTCAATGGGAAGGTCCAAGGGATACAGTAAACCTGCCGAGGTGCATTGGAATGTAAAACTAGTGACACAGGAAACGCTCAAAGCATAGAGTGTAGGACGACTCAGTTTTCCTGTACTTCAGTCGGCAGTGTGTCTCTTATATTTAATTCCGATGCAATTTCTGTGCTTCATCGTCAATGGGAAGTTCCAAGGGAAACAGTAAACCTGCAGAGGTGCATCGGAATGTAAAACTGGTAACACAGGAAACGCTCAAAACATAGACAGTAGGAAGACTCAGTCTTCCTGTACTTAAGTCGGCATTGTGACTCTTATATTTATTTCCGATGAAATTTCTATGTTTCACCGTCAATGGGAAGGTCCAAGCGATACAGTAAACCTGCAGATGTGCATCAGAATGTAAAACTGGTGACACAGGAAACGCTCAACACATAGACAGTAGGAAGGCTCATTCTTCCAGTACTCAAGTCGGCATTGTGTCTCTTATATTTAATTCCGATGCAATTTCTGTGTTTCATCGTCAATGGGAAGGTCCAAGGAATACAGTAAACCTGCAGAGGTGCATCGGAATGTAAAACTAGTGACACAGGAAACGCTCAAAACATAGACAGTAGGAAGACTCGGTCTTCCTGTACTTAAGTCTGTGTTTTGTCTCTTATATGTAATTACGATGCAATTTCTGTGTTTCATCGTCAATGGGAAGGTCCAAGGGAAACAGTAAACCTGCAGAGGTGCATCGGAATGTAAAACTGGTGACACAGGAAACGCTCAAACCATAGACAGTAGGAAGACTCAGTCTTCCTGTACTTAAGTCGGCATTGTGTCTCTTGTATTTAATTCCGATGCCATTTCTGTGTTTCATCGTCAATGGGAAGGTCCAAGGGATACAGTAATCCTGCAGAGGTGCATCAGAATGTAAAACTGCTGACACAGGAAACGCTCAAAACATAGACAGTAGAAAGACTCAGTCTTCCTGTACTTAAGTCTACATTGTGTTTCTTATATGTAATTCCGATGCAATTTCTGTGTTTCATCGTCAATGGGAAGGTCCAATGGATACAGAAAACCTGCAGAGGTGCATCAGAATGTAAAACTGGTGACACAGGAAACGCTCAAAACATAGGCCGTAGGAAGACTCAGTCTTCCTGTACTTAAGTCGGCATTGTGTTTCTTATATTTAATTCCGATGCGATTTCTGTGTTTCATCGACAATGGGAAGGTCCAAGGGATACAGTAAACCGGCAGAGATGCATCGGAATGTAAAACTGGTGACACAGGAAACGCTCAAAACATTGACCGTACGAAGACTGTTTTCTTGTACTTAAATCGGCATTATGTCTCTTATATTTAATTTCGATGCAATTTCTGTGTTTCATCGTCAATGGGATGGTCCAAGGGATACAGTAAACCTGCAGAGGTGCATCGGAATGTAAAAGTGGTGACACAGGAAACGCTCAAAACATAGACAGTAGGAAGACTCAGTCTTTCTGTACTTAAGTTGGCATTGTGTCTCGTATATTGAATTCCGATGCGATTTCTGTGTTTCATCGTCAATGGGAAGGTCCAAGGGATACAGTAAACCTGCAGAGGTGCATCGGAATGTAAAACTGGTGACACAGGAAACGCTCAAAACATAGACAGAGGAAGACTCAGTCTTCCCATACTTAAGTCGGCATTGTGTCTCTTATATTTATTTCCGATGAAATGTCTGTGTTTCATCGTGAATGGGAAGGTCCAAGGGACATAGTAAACCTGCAGAGGTGCGTCAGAAAGTAAAAGTGATGACACAGGAAACGCTCAAAACATAGACAGTAGGAGGACTTAATCTTCGTGTACTTATGTCGGCATTGTGTCTCTCATATTTAATTCCGATGCAATTTCTGTGTTTCATCGTCACTGTGAAGGTCCAAGGGATACAGTAAACCTGTAGAGGTGCATCGGAATGTAAAACTGGTGACACAGGAAACGCTCAAATTATAGACACTAGGAAGACTCAGTCTTCCTGTACTTAAGTCGGCATTGTGTCTCTTATATTTAATTCCGATGCAATTTCTGTGTTTCATCGTCAAAGGGAAGGTCCAAGGGATACAGTAAACCTGCAGAGTGGCATCAGAATGTAAAACTGGTGACACAGGAAACGCTCAAAACAAAGACTGTAGGAAGACTCAGTCTTCCTGTACTTAAGACGGCATTGTGTCTCTTATATTTAATTCCGATGCAATTTCTGTGTTTCATCGTCAATGGGAAGGTCCAAGGGATACAGTAAACTTGCAGATTTGCATCGGAATGTAAAACTAGTGACACAGGAAACGCTCAAATCATAGACAGTAGGAAGACTCAGTCTTCCTGTTCTTAAGTCGGCATTGTGTCTCTTATATTTTATTCTGATGCAATTTCTGTGTTTCATCGTCAAATGGAAGGTCCAAGGGATACAGTAAACCTGCAGAGGTGCATCGGAATGTAAAACTGGTGACACAGGAAACGCTCAAAGCATAGAGTGTAGGACGACTCAGTTTTCCTGTACTTCAGTCGGCAGTGTGTCTCTTATATTTAATTCCGATGCAATTTCTGTGTTTCATCGTCAATGGGAAGTTCCAAGGGAAGCAGTAAACCTGCAGAGGTGCATCGGAATGTAAAACTGGTAACACAGGAAACGCTCAAAACATAGACAGTAGGAAGACTCAGTCTTCCTGTACTTAAGTCGGCATTGTGTCTCTTATATTTATTTCCGATGAAATTTCTATGTTTCACCGTCAATGGGAAGGTCCAAGCGATACAGTAAACCTGCAGATGTGCATCAGAATGTAAAACTGGTGACACAGGAAACGCTCAACACATAGACAGTAGGAAGGCTCATTCTTCCAGTACTTAAGTCGGCATTGTGTCTCTTATATTTAATTCCGATGCAATTTCTGTGTTTCATCGTCAATGGGAAGGTCCAAGGAATACAGTAAACCTGCAGAGGTGCATCGGAATGTAAAACTAGTGACACAGGAAACGCTCAAAACATAGACAGTAGGAAGACTCGGTCTTCCTGTACTTAAGTCTGTGTTTTGTCTCTTATATTTAATTCCGATGCAATTACTGTGTTTCATCGTCAATGGGAAGGTCCAAGGGAAACAGTAAACCTGCAGAGGTGCATCGGAATGTAAAACTGGTGACACAGGAAACGCTCAAATCATAGACAGTAGGAAGACTCAGTCTTCCTGAACTTAAGTCGGCATTGTGTCTCTTGTATTTAATTCCGATGCCATTTCTGTGTTTCATCGTCAATGGGAAGGTCCAAGGGATACCGTAATCCTGCAGAGGTGCATCAGAATGTAAAACTGCTGACACAGGAAACGCTCAAAACATAGACAGTAGAAAGACTCAGTCTTCCTGTACTTAAGTCTGCATTGTGTTTCTTATATGTAATTCCGATGCAATTTCTGTGTTTCATCGTCAATGGGAAGGTCCAATGGATACAGAAAACCTGCAGAGGTGCATCAGAATGTAAAACTGGTGACACAGGAAACGCTCAAAACATAGGCCGTAGGAAGACTCAGTCTTCCTGTACTTAAGTCGGCATTGTGTTTCTTATATTTAATTCCGATGCGATTTCTGTGTTTCATCGACAATGGGAAGGTCCAAAAGATACAGTAAACCGGCAGAGATGCATCGGAATGTAAAACTGGTGACACAGGAAACGCTCAAAACATTGACCGTACGAAGACTGTTTTCTTGTACTTAAGTCGGCATTGTGTCTCTTATATTTAATTCCGATGCAATTTCTGTGTTTCATCGTCAATGGGAAGGTCCAAGGGATACAGTAAACCTGCAGAGTGGCATCAGAATGTAAAACTGGTGACACAGGAAACGCTCAAAACAAAGACTGTAGGAAGACTCAGTCTTCCTGTACTTAAGACGGCATTGTGTCTCTTATATTTAATTCCGATGCAATTTCTGTGTTTCATCGTTAATGGGAAGGTCCAAGGGATACAGTAAAGTTGCAGATTTGCATCGGAATGTAAAACTAGTGACACAGGAAACGCTCAAAACATAGACAGTAGGAAGACTCAGTCTTCCTCTACTTAAGTCGGCATTGTGTCTCTTATATTTTATTCTGATGCAATTTCTGTGTTTCATCGTCAATGGGAAGGTCCAAGGGATACAGTAAACCTGCAGAGGTGCATCGGAATGTAAAACTGGTGACACAGGAAACGCTCAAAACATAGACAGTAGGAAGACTTAGTCTTCCTGTACTTAAGTCGGCATTGTGTCTCCTATATTTAATTCCGATGCGATTTCTGTGTTTCATCGACAATGGGAAGGTCCAAGGGATACAGTAAACCTGCAGAGGTGCATCAGAATGTAAAACTGGTGACACAGGAAACGCTCAAAACATTGTCCGTACGTAGACTGTTATCTTGTTCTTAAGTAGGCATTGTGTCTCTTATATTTAATTCCGATGCGATTTCTGAGTTTCATCGACAAGGGGAAGGTCCAAGGGATACAGTAAACCGGCAGAGGTGCATCGGAATGTAAAACTGGTGACACAGGAAACGCTCAAGACATTGACCTTACGAAGACTGTTTTCTTGTACCTAAGACGGCATTGTGTCTCTTATATTTAATTTCGATGCAATTTCTGTGTTTCATCGTCAATGGGAAGGTCCAAGAAGGGATACAGGAAACCTGCAGAGGTGCATCGGAATGTCAAACTGGTAACACAGGAAACCCTCAAAACATAGAGAGTAGGAAGACTCAGTCTTCCTGTACTTCAGTTGGCATTGTGACCCTTATATATAATTCCGATGCAATTTCTGTGTTTCATAGTCAATGGGAAGGTCCAAGGGATACAGTAAACCTGCAGAGTTGCATCGGAATGTAAAACTGGTGACACAGGAAACACTCAAAACTATAGACAGAGGAACTCTCAGTTGTCCCATACTTAAGTCGGCATTGGGTCTCTTATATTTATTTCTGAGGAAATGTCTGTGTTTCATCGTGAATGGGAAGGTCCAAGGGATATAGCAAACCTGCAGAGGTGCGTCAGAAAGTAAAACTGATTACACAGGAAACGCTCAAAATATAGACAGTAGGAGGACTTAGTCTTCCTCTACTTAAGTCGGCACTGTCTCTCTTATATTTAATTCCGATGCAATTTCTGTGTTTCATCGTCACTGTGAAGGTCCAAGGGATACAGTAAACCTGTAGAGGTGCAGCGGAATGTAAAACTGGTGACACAGGAAACGCTCAAAGCATAGAGTGTATTAAGACTCAGTCTTCCTGTACTTCAGTCGGCAGTGTGTCTCTTATATTTAATTCCGATGCAATTTCTGTGTTCGATCGTCAATGGGAAGGTCCAAGGGAAACAGTAAACCTGCAGAGGTGCATCGGAATGTAAAACTGGTGACACAGGAAACGCTCAAAACATAGACAGTAGGAAGACTCAGTCTTCCTGTACTTAAGTCGGCATTGTGTCTCTTATATTTATTTCCGATGAAATTTCTATGTTCCATCGTCAATGGGAAGGTCCAAGGGATACAGTAAACCTGCAGAGGTGCATCGGAATGTAAAACTAGTGACACAGGAAACGCTCAAAACATAGACAGTAGGAAGACTCATTCTTCCTGTACTTAAGTCGGCATTGTGTCTCTTATATTTAATTCCGATGCAATTTCTGTGTTTCATCGTCAATGGGAAGGTCCAAGGGAAACAGTAAACCTGCAGAGGTGCATCGGAATGTAAAACTGGTGACACAGGAAACGCTCAAAACATAGACAGTAGGAAGACTCAGTCTTCCTGTACTTAAGTCGGCATTGTGTCTCTTGTATTTAATTCCGATGAAATTTCTGTGTGTCATCGTGAATGGGAAGGTCCAAGGGATATAGTAATCCTGCAGACGTGCATCGGAAAGTAAAACTGATGACACAGGAAACGCTCAAACATAGACAGTAGGAAGACTTAGTCTTCCCGTACTTCAGTCGGCATTGCGTCTCTTATATTTAATTCCGATGCAATTTCTGTTTTTCATCGTCAATGGGAAGGTATAAGGGATACAGTAAACCTGCAGAGGTGCATCAGAATGTAAAACTGTTGACACAGGAAACGCTCAACACATAGACAGTGGGAAGACTCATTCTTCCTGTAAATAAGTCGGCATTGTGTCTCTTATATTTAATTCCGATGCAATTTCTGTGTTTCATCGTCAATGGGAAGGTCCAAGGAATACAGTAAACCTGCAGAGGTGCATCGGAATGTAAAACTAGTGACACAGGAAACGCTCAAAACATAGACAGTAGGAAGACTCTGTCTTCCTGTACTTAAGTCGGCATTGTGTCTCTTATATTTAATTCCGATGCAATTTCAGTGTTTCATCGTCAATGGGAAGGTCCAAGGGATACAGTAAGCCTGCAGAGGTGCATCAGAATGTAAAACTGGTGACACAGGAAACGCTCAAAGCATAGAGTGTAGGAAGACTCAGTCTTCCTGTACTTCAGTCGGCAGTGTGTCTCTTATATTTAATTCCGATGCAATTTCTGTGTTTCATCGTCAATGGGAAGGTCCAATGGATAGAGAAAACCTGCAGAGGTGCATCAGAATGTAAAACTGGTGACACAGGAATCGCTCAAAACATAGGCAGTAGGAAGACTCAGTCTTCCTGTACTTAAGTCGGCATTGTGTTTCTTATATTTAATTCCGATGCGATTTCTGTGTTTCATCGACAATGGGAAGGTCCAAGGGATACAGTAAACCGGCAGAGATGCATCGGAATGTAAAACTGGTGACACAGGAAACGCTCAAAACATTGACCGTACGAAGACTGTTTTCTTGTACTTAAGTCGGCATTGTGTCTCTTATATTTAATTTCGATGCAATTTCTGTGTTTCATCGTCAATGGGAAGGTCCAAGGGATACATGAAACCTGCAGAGGTGCATCGGAATGTCAAACTGGTAACACAGGAAACGCTCAAAGCATAGAGAGTAGGAAGACTCAGTCTTCCTGTACTTAAGTCGGCATTGTGTCTCTTATATTTAATTCCGATGCAATTTCTGTGTTTCATCGTCAATGGGACGGTCCAAGCGATACAGTAAACCTGCAGATGTGCATCAGAATGTAAAACTGGTGACACAGGAAACGCTCAACACATAGACAGTAGGAAGGCTCATTCTTCCAGTACTTAAGTCGGCATTGTGTCTCTTATATTTAATTCTGATGAAATTTCATTGTTTCATCGTGAATGGGAAGGTCCAAGGGATATAGTAAACCTGCAGAGGTGCATCTTAAAGTAAAACTGATGACACAGGAAACGCTCAAAACATAGACAGTAGGAAGACTTAGTCTTCCTGTACTTAAGTCGGCATTGTGTCTCTTAAATTTAATTCCGATGCAATTTCTGTGTTTCATCGTCAATGGGAAGGTCCAAGGGATACAGTAAACCTGCAGAGGTGCATCGGAATGTAAAACTGGTGACACAGGAAACGCTCAAGACATTGACCGTACGAAGACTGTTTTCTTGTACCTAAGTCGGCATTGTGTCTCTTATATTTAATTTCGATGCAATTTCTTTGTTTCATCGTCAATGGGAAGGTCCAAGAAGGGATACAGGAAACCTGCAGAGGTGCATCGGAATGTCAAACTGGTAACACAGGAAACGCTCAAAACATAGAGAGTAGGAAGACTCAGTCTTCCTGTACTTAAGTTGGCATTGTGACCCTTATATTTAATTCCGATGCAATTTCTGTGTTTCATAGTCAATGGGAAGGTCCAAGGGATACAGTAAACCTGCAGAGTTGCATCGGAATGTAAAACTGGTGACACAGGAAACGCTCAAAACATAGACAGAGGAACACTCAGTCGTCCCATACTTAAGTCGGCATTGGGTCTCTTATATTTATTTCCGATGAAATGTCTGTGTTTCATCGTGAATGGGAAGGTCCAAGGGATATAGCAAACCTGCAGAGGTGCGTCAGAAAGTAAAACTGATGACACAGGAAACGCTCAAAATATAGACAGTAGGAGGACTTAGTCTTCCTGTACTTAAGTCGGCATTGTGTCTCTTATATTTAATTCCGATGCAATTTCTGTGTTTCATCGTCAATGGGAAGGTCCAAGGAATACAGTAAACCTGCAGAGGTGCTTCGGAATGTAAAAATGGTAACACAGGAAACGCTCAAAACATAGACAGTAGGAAGACTCAGTCTTCCTGTACTTAAGTCGGCATTGTGTTTCTTATATTTAATTCCGATGCGATTTCTGTGTTTCATCGAAAATGGGAAGGTCCAAGGGATACAGTAAACCGGCAGAGATGCATCGGAATGTAAAACTGGTGACACAGGAAACGCGCAAAACATAGACAGTAGGAAGACTCAGTCTTCCTATACTTAAGTCGGCATTTTGTCTCTTATATTTATTTCGGATGAAATTTCTGTGTTTCATCGTGAATGGGAAGGTCCAAGGGATATAGTAAACCTGTAGAGGTGCATCGGAAAATAAAACTGGTGACACAGGAAACGCTCAAATTATAGACAGTAGGAAGACTCAGTCTTCCTGTACTTAAGTCGGCATTGTGTCTCTTATATTTAATTCCGATCCAATTTCTGTGTTTCATCGTCAACGGGAAGGTCCAAGGGATACAGTAAACCTGCAGAGGTGCATCAGAATGTAAAACTGGTAACACAGGAAACGCTCAAAACATAGACTGTAGGAAGACTCAGTCTTCCTGTACTTAAGTCGGCATTTTGTCTCTCATACTTAATTCCGATGCAATTTCTGTGTTTCATCGTCAATGGGAAGGTCCAAGGGATACAGTAAACCTGCAGAGGTGCATCAGAATGTAAAACTGTTGACACAGGAAACGCTCAACACATAGACAGTAGGAAGACTCATTCTTCCTGTACTTAAGTCGGCTTTGTGTCTCTTATATTTAATTCCGATGCAATTTCTGTGTTTCATCGTCAATGGGAAGGTCCAAGGAATACAGTAAACCTGCAGAGGTGCATCGGAATGTAAAACTAGTGACACAGGAAACGCTCAAATCATAGACAGTAGGAAGACTCTGTCTTCCTGTACGTAAGTCGGCATTGTGTCTCTTATATTTAATTCCGATGCAATTTCTGTGTTTCATCGTCAATGGGAAGGTCCAAGGGATACAGTAAACCTGCAGAGGTGCATCGGAATGTAAAACTGGTGACACAGGAAACGCTCAAGACATTGACCGTACGAAGACTGTTTTCTTGTACCTAAGTCGGCATTGTGTCTCTTATATTTAATTTCGATGCAATTTCTTTGTTTCATCGTCAATGGGAAGGTCCAAGAAGGGATACAGGAAACCTGCAGAGGTGCATCGGAATGTCAAACTGGTAACACAGGAAACGCTCAAAACATAGAGAGTAGGAAGAGTCAGTCTTCCTGTACTTAAGTTGGCATTGTGACCCTTATATTTAATTCCGATGCAATTTCTGTGTTTCATAGTCAATGGGAAGGTCCAAGGGATACAGTAAACCTGCAGAGTTGCATCGGAATGTAAAACTGGTGACACAGGAAACGCTCAAAACATAGACAGAGGAACACTCAGTCGTCCCATACTTAAGTCGGCATTGGGTCTCTTATATTTATTTCCGATGAAATGTCTGTGTTTCATCGTGAATGGGAAGGTCCAAGGGATATAGCAAACCTGCAGAGGTGCGTCAGAAAGTAAAACTGATGACACAGGAAACGCTCAAAATATAGACAGTAGGAGGACTTAGTCTTCCTCTACTTAAGTCGGCATTGTGTCTCTTATATTTAATTCCGATGCAATTTCTGTGTTTCATCGTCACTGTGAAGGTCCAAGGGATACAGTAAACCTATAGAGGTGCATCGGAATGTAAAACTGGTGACACAGGAAACGCTCAAATCATAGAGTGTATTAAGACTCAGTCTTCCTGTACTTCAGTCGGCATTGTGTCTCTTATATTTAATTCCGATGCAATTTCTGTTTTTCATCGTCAATGGGAAGGTCCAAGGGATACAGTAAACCTGCAGAGGTGCATCAGAATGTAAAACTGTTGACACAGGAAACGCTCAACACATAGACAGTAGGAAGACTCATTCTTCCTGTAAATAAGTCGGCATTGTGTCTCTTATATTTAATTCCGATGCAATTTCTGTGTTTCATCGTCAATGGGAAGTTCCACGGAATACAGTAAACCTGCAGAGGTGCATCGGAATGTAAAACTAGTGACACAGGAAATGCTCAAAACATAGACAGTAGGAAGACTCTGTCTTCCTGTACTTAAGTCGGCATTGTGTCTCTTATATTTAATTCCGATGCAATTTCTGTGTTTCATCGTCAATGGGAAGGTCCAAGGAATACAGTAAACCTGCAGAGGTGCTTCGGAATGTAAAAATGGTAACACAGGAAACGCTCAAAACGTAGACAGTAGGAAGACTCAGTCTTCCTGTACTTAAGTCGGCATTGTGTCTCTTGTATTTAATTCCGATGAAATTTCTGTGTTTCATCGTGAATGGGAAGGTCCAAGGGATATAGTAAACCTGCAGAGGTGCATCGGAATGTAAAACTAGTGACACAGGAAACGCTCAAAACATAGACAGTAGGAAGACTCTGTCTTCCTGTACTTAAGTCGGCATTGTGTCTCTTATATTTAATTCCGATGCAATTTCTGTGTTTCATCGTCAATGGGAAGGTCCAAGGGATACAGTAAGCCTGCAGAGGTGCATCAGAATGTAAAACTGGTGACACAGGAAACGCTCAAAGCATAGAGTGTAGGAAGACACAGTCTTCCTGTACTTCAGTCGGCAGTGTGTCTCTTATATTTAATTCCGATGCAATTTCTGTGTTTCATCGTCAATGGGAAGGTCCAATGGATACAGAAAACCTGCAGAGGTGCATCAGAATGTCAAAATGATGACACAGGAATCGCTCAAATCATAGACGGTAGGAAGACTCAGTCTTCCTGTACTTAAGTCGGCATTGTGTTTCTTATATTTAATTCCGATGCGATTTCTGTGTTTCATCGAAAATGGGAAGGTCCAAGGGATACAGTAAACCGGCAGAGATGCATCGGAATGTAAAACTGGTGACACAGGAAACGCGCAAAACATAGACAGTAGGAAGACTCAGTCTTCCTATACTTAAGTCGGCATTTTGTCTCTTATATTTATTTCGGATGAAATTGCTGTGTTTCATCGTGAATGGGAAGGTCCAAGGGATATAGTAAACCTGTAGAGGTGCATCGGAAAATAAAACTGGTGACACAGGAAACGCTCAAATTATAGACAGTAGGAAGACTCAGTCTTCCTGTACTTAAGTCGGCATTGTGTCTCTTATATTTAATTCCGATGCAATTTCTGTGTTTCATCGTCAACGGGAAGGTCCAAGGGATACAGTAAACCTGCAGAGGTGCATCAGAATGTAAAACTGGTAACACAGGAAACGCTCAAAACATAGACTGTAGGAAGACTCAGTCTTCCTGTACTTAAGTCGGCTTTGTGTCTCTTATATTTAATTCCGATGCCATTTCTGTGTTTCATCGTCAATGGGAAGGTCCAAGGAATACAGTAAACCTGCAGAGGTGCATCGGAGTGTAAAACTGGTGACACAGGAAACGCTCAAATTATAGACAGTAGGAAGACTCGGTCTTCCTGTACTTAAGTCGGTGTTTTGTCTCTTATATTTAATTCCGATGCAATTTCTGTGTTTCATCGTCAATGGGAAGGTCCAAGGATACAGTAAACCTGCAGAGGTGCATCGGAATGTAAAACTGGTGACACAGGAAACGCTCAAAACATAGACAGTAGGAAGACTCAGTCTTTCTGTACTTAAGTCGGCATTGTGTCTCCTATATTTAATTCCAATGCGATTTCTGTGTTTCATCGACAATGGGAAGGTCCAAGGGATACAGTAAACCTGCAGAGGTGCATCGGAATGTCAAACTGGTAACACAGGAAACGCTCAAAACATAGAGAGTAGGAAGACTCAGTCTTCCTGTACTTAAGTTGGCATTGTGACTCTTATATTTAATTCCGATGCAATTACTGTGTTTCATCGTCAATGGGAAGGTCCAAGGGATATAGTATACCTGCAGAGTTGCATCGGAATGTAAAACTGGTGACACAGGAGACGCTCAAAACATAGACAGAGGAAGACTCAGTCTTCTCATACTTAAGTCGGCATAGTGTCTCTTATATTTATTTCCGATGAAATGTCTGTATTCATCGTGAATGGGAAGGTCCAAGGGATATAGTAAACCTGCAGAGGTGCGTCAGAAAGTTAAACTGATGACACAGGAAACGCTCAAAACATAGACAGTAGGAGGACTTAGTCTTCCTGTACTTAAGTCGGCATTGTGTCTCTTATATTTAATTCCGATGCAATTTCTGTGTTTCATCGTCACTGTGAAGGTCCAAGGGATACAGTAAACCTGTAGAGGTGCATCGGAATGTAAAACTGGTGACACAGGAAACGCTCAAATTATAGACACTAGGAAGACTCAGTCTTCCTGTACTTAAGTCGGCATTGTGTCTCTTATATTTAATTCCGATTCAATTTCTGTGTTTCATCGTCAATGGGAAGGTCCAAGGGATACAGTAAACCTGCAGAGGTGCATCTGAATGTAAAACTGATGACACAGAAAACGCTCAAAACATAGACAGTAGGAAGACTCAGTCTTCCTGTACTTAAGTCGGCATTGTGACTCTTATATTTAATTCCGATGCAATTTCTGTGTTTCATCGTCAATGGGAAGGTCCAAGGGATATAGTAAACCTGCAGAGTTGCATCGGAATGTAAAACTGGTGACACAGGAGACGCTCAAAACATAGACAGAGGAAGACTCAGTCTTCTTATACTTAAGTCGGCATAGTGTCTCTTATATTTATTTCCGATGAAATGTCTGTATTCATCGTGAATGGGAAGGTCCAAGGGATATAGTAAACCTGCAGAGGTGCGTCAGAAAGTTAAACTGATGACACAGGAAACGCTCAAAAGATAGACAGTAGGAGGACTTAATCTTCCTGTACTTAAGTCGGCATTGTGTCTATTATATTTAATTCCGATTCAATTTCTGTGTTTCATCGTCAATGGGAAGGTCCAAGGAATACAGTAAACCTGCAGAGGTGCATCGGAATGTAAAACTATTGACACAGGAAACGCTCAAAACATAGACAGTAGGAAGACTCTGTCTTCCTGTACTTAAGTCGGCATTCTGTCTCTTATATTTAATTCCGATGCAATTTTTGTGTTTCATCGTCAATGGGAAGGTCCAAGGGATACAGTAAGCCTGCAGAGGTGCATCAGAATGTAAAACTGGTGACACAGGAAACGCTCAAAGCATAGAGAGTAGGAAGACTAAGTCTTCCTGTACTTCAGTCGGCAGTGTGTCTCTTATATTTAATTCCGATGCAATTTCTGTGTTTCATCGTCAATGGGAAGGTCCAATGAATACAGTAAACCTGCAGAGGTGCATCGGAATGTAAAACTAGTGACACAGGAAGCGCTCAAAACATAGACAGTAGGAAGACTCAGTCTTCCTGTGCTTAAGTCGGCATTGTGTCTCTTATATTTAATTCCGATGCAATTTCTGTGTTTCATCGTCAATGGGAAGGTCCAAGGGAAACAGTAAAATTGCAGAGGTGCATCGGAATGTAAAACTGGTGACACAGGAAACGCTCAGAACATAGACAGTAGGAAGACTCAGTCTTCCTGTACTTAAGTCGGCATTGTGTCTCTTGTATTTAATTCCGATGAAATTTCTGTGTTTCATCGTGAATGGGAAGGTCCAAGGGATATAGTAATCCCGCAGAGGTGCATCGGAAAGTAAAACTGATGACACAGGATACGCTCAAAACATAGACAGTAGGCAGACTTAGTCTTCCTGTACTTCAGTCGGCATTGTGTCTCTTATATTTAATTCCGATGCAATTTCTGTTTTTCATCGTCAATGGGAAGGTCCAAGGGATACAGTAAACCTGCAGAGGTGCATCTGAATGTAAAACTGATGACACAGAAAACGCTCAAAACATAGACAGTAGGAAGACTCAATCTTCCTGTACTTAAGTCGGCATTGTGTCTC
Source organism: Schistocerca nitens (assembly GCF_023898315.1). Classification (NCBI taxonomy): domain Eukaryota; kingdom Metazoa; phylum Arthropoda; class Insecta; order Orthoptera; family Acrididae; genus Schistocerca; species Schistocerca nitens. The sequence goes on along the minus strand of NC_064616.1, from coordinate 4,944,687 downwards.
TTATATTTAATTCCGATGCAATTTCTGTGTTTCATCGTCAATGGGAAGGTCCAAGATATACAGTAATCCTGCAGAGGTGCATCAGAATGTAATACTGCTGACACACGAAACGCTCAAAACATAGACAGTAGAAAGACTCAGTCTTCCTGTACTTAAGTTGGCATTGTGTTTCTTATATGTAATTCCGATGCAATTTCTGTGTTTCATCGTCAATGGGAAGGTCCAGGGAAACAGTAAACCTGCAGAGGTGCATCGGAATGTAAAACTGGTGACACAGGAAACGCTCAGAACATAGACAGTAGGAAGACTCAGTCTTCCTGTACTTAAGTCGGCATTGTGTCTCTTGTATTTAATTCCGATGAAATTTCTGTGTTTCATCGTGAATGGGAAGGTCCAAGGGATATAGTAATCCTGCAGAGGTGCATCGGAAAGTAAAACTGATGACACAGGATACGCTCAAAACATAGACAGTAGGCAGACTTAGTCTTCCTGTACTTCAGTCGGCATTGTGTCTCTTATATTTAATTCCGATGCAATTTCTGTTTTTCATCGTCAATGGGAAGGTCCAAGGGATACAGTAAACCTGCAGAGGTGCATCTGAATGTAAAACTGATGACACAGAAAACGCTCAAAACATAGACAGTAGGAAGACTCAGTCTTCCTGTACTTAAGTCGGCATTGTGTCTCTTATATTTAATTCCGATGCAATTTCTGTGTTTCATCGTCAATGGGAAGGTCCAAGGGATACAGTAAGCCTGCAGAGGTGCATCAGAATGTAAAACTGGTGACACAGGAAACGCTCAACACACAGACAGTAGGAAGACTCATTCTTCCTGTAAATAAGTCGGCATTGTGTCTCTTATATTTAATTCCGATGCAATTTCTGTGTTTCATCGTCAATGGGAAGTTCCAAGGAATACAGTAAACCTGCAGAGGTGCATCGGAATGTAAAACTAGTGACACAGGAAATGCTCAAAACATAGACAGTAGGAAGACTCTGTCTTCCTGTACTTAAGTCGGCATTGTGTCTCTTATATTTAATTCCGATGCAATTTCTGTGTTTCATCGTCAATGGGAAGGTCCAAGGAATACAGTAAACCTTCAGAGGTGCATCGGAATGTAAAAATGGTAACACAGGAAACGCTCAAAACATAGACAGTAGGAAGACTCAGTCTTCCTGTACTTAAGTCGGCATTGTGTCTCTTGTATTTAATTCCGATGAAATTTCTGTGTTTCATCGTGAATGGGAAGGTCCAAGGGATATAGTAAACCTGCAGAGGTGCATCGGAATGTAAAACTAGTGACACAGGAAACGCTCAAAACATAGACAGTAGGAAGACTCTGTCTTCCTGTACTTAAGTCGGCATTGTGTCTCTTATATTTAATTCCGATGCAATTTCTGTGTTTCATCGTCAATGGGAAGGTCCAAGGGATACAGTAAGCCTGCAGAGGTGCATCAGAATGTAAAACTGGTGACACAGGAAACGCTCAAAGCATAGAGTGTAGGAAGACACAGTCTTCCTGTACTTCAGTCGGCAGTGTGTCTCTTATATTTAATTCCGATGCAATTTCTGTGTTTCATCGTCAATGGGAAGGTCCAATGGATACAGAAAACCTGCAGAGGTGCATCAGAATGTAAAAATGATGACACAGGAATCGCTCAAATCATAGGCGGTAGGAAGACTCAGTCTTCCTGTACTTAAGACGGCATTGTGTTTCTTATATTTAATTCCGATGCGATTTCTGTGTTTCATCGAAAATGGGAAGGTCCAAGGGATACAGTAAACCGGCAGAGATGCATCGGAATGTAAATCTGGTGACACAGGAAACGCGCAAAACATAGACAGTAGGAAGACTCAGTCTTCCTATACTTAAGTCGGCATTTTGTCTCTTATATTTATTTCGGATGAAATTGCTGTGTTTCATCGTGAATGGGAAGGTCCAAGGGATATAGTAAACCTGTAGAGGTGCATCGGAAAATAAAACTGGTGACACAGGAAACGCTCAAATTATAGACAGTAGGAAGACTCAGTCTTCCTGTACTTAAGTCGGCATTGTGTCTCTTATATTTAATTCCGATGCAATTTCTGTGTTTCATCGTCAACGGGAAGGTCCAAGGATACAGTAAACCGGCAGAGGTGCATCGGAATGTAAAACTGGTGACACAGGAAACGCTCAAGACATTGACCTTACGAAGACTGTTTTCTTGTACCTAAGACGGCATTGTGTCTCTTATATTTAATTTCGATGCAATTTCTGTGTTTCATCGTCAATGGGAAGGTCCAAGAAGGGATACAGGAAACCTGCAGAGGTGCATCGGAATGTCAAACTGGTAACACAGGAAACCCTCAAAACATAGAGAGTAGGAAGACTCAGTCTTCCTGTACTTCAGTTGGCATTGTGACCCTTATATATAATTCCGATGCAATTTCTGTGTTTCATAGTCAATGGGAAGGTCCAAGGGATACAGTAAACCTGCAGAGTTGCATCGGAATGTAAAACTGGTGACACAGGAAACACTCAAAACTATAGACAGAGGAACTCTCAGTTGTCCCATACTTAAGTCGGCATTGGGTCTCTTATATTTATTTCTGAGGAAATGTCTGTGTTTCATCGTGAATGGGAAGGTCCAAGGGATATAGCAAACCTGCAGAGGTGCGTCAGAAAGTAAAACTGATTACACAGGAAACGCTCAAAATATAGACAGTAGGAGGACTTAGTCTTCCTCTACTTAAGTCGGCATTGTGTCTCTTATATTTAATTCCGATGCAATTTCTGTGTTTCATCGTCACTGTGAAGGCCCAAGGGATACAGTAAACCTGTAGAGGTGCATCGGAATGTAAAACTGGTGACACAGGAAACGCTCAAATTATAGACACTAGGAAGACTCAGTCTTCCTGTACTTAAGTCGGCATTGTGTCTCTTATATTTAATTCCGATTCAATTTCTGTGTTTCATCGTCAATGGGAAGGTCCAAGGGATACAGTAAACCTGCAGAGGTGCATCTGAATGTAAAACTGATGACACAGAAAACGCTCAAAACATAGACAGTAGGAAGACTCAGTCTTCCTGTACTTAAGTCGGCATTGTGACTCTTATATTTAATTCCGATGCAATTACTGTGTTTCATCGTCAATGGGAAGGTCCAAGGGATATAGTAAACCTGCAGAGTTGCATCGGAATGTAAAACTGGTGACACAGGAGACGCTCAAAACATAGACAGAGGAAGACTCAGTCTTCTTATACTTAAGTCGGCATAGTGTCTCTTATATTTATTTCCGATGAAATGTCTGTATTCATCGTGAATGGGAAGGTCCAAGGGATATAGTAAACCTGCAGAGGTGCGTCAGAAAGTTAAACTGATGACACAGGAAACGCTCAAAAGATAGACAGTAGGAGGACTTAATCTTCCTGTACTTAAGTCGGCATTGTGTCTGTTATATTTAATTCCGATTCAATTTCTGTGTTTCATCGTCAATGGGAAGGTCCAAGGAATACAGTAAACCTGCAGAGGTGCATCGGAATGTAAAACTATTGACACAGGAAACGCTCAAAACATAGACAGTAGGAAGACTCTGTCTTCCTGTACTTAAGTCGGCATTCTGTCTCTTATATTTAATTCCGATGCAATTTTTGTGTTTCATCGTCAATGGGAAGGTCCAAGGGATACAGTAAGCCTGCAGAGGTGCATCAGAATGTAAAACTGGTGACACAGGAAACGCTCAAAGCATAGAGAGTAGGAAGACTAAGTCTTCCTGTACTTCAGTCGGCAGTGTGTCTCTTATATTTAATTCCGATGCAATTTCTGTGTTTCATCGTCAATGGGAAGGTCCAATGAATACAGTAAACCTGCAGAGGTGCATCGGAATGTAAAACTAGTGACACAGGAAGCGCTCAAAACATAGACAGTAGGAAGACTCAGTCTTCCTGTGCTTAAGTCGGCATTGTGTCTCTTATATTTAATTCCGATGCAATTTCTGTGTTTCATCGTCAATGGGAAGGTCCAAGGGAAACAGTAAACCTGCAGAGGTGCATCGGAATGTAAAACTGGTGACACAGGAAACGCTCAGAACATAGACAGTAGGAAGACTCAGTCTTCCTGTACTTAAGTCGGCATTGTGTCTCTTGTATTTAATTCCGATGAAATTTCTGTGTTTCATCGTGAATGGGAATGTCCAAGGGATATAGTAATCCCGCAGAGGTGCATCGGAAAGTAAAACTGATGACACAGGATACGCTCAAAACATAGACAATAGGCAGACTTAGTCTTCCTGTACTTCAGTCGGCATTGTGTCTCTTATATTTAATTCCGATGCAATTTCTGTTTTTCATCGTCAATGGGAAGGTCCAAGGGATACAGTAAACCTGCAGAGGTGCATCTGAATGTAAAACTGATGACACAGAAAACGCTCAAAACATAGACAGTAGGAAGACTCAATCTTCCTGTACTTAAGTCGGCATTGTGTCTCTTATATTTAATTCCGATGCAATTTCTGTGTTTCATCGTCAATGGGAAGGTCCAAGATATACAGTAATCCTGCAGAGGTGCATCAGAATGTAATACTGCTGACACACGAAACGCTCAAAACATAGACAGTAGAAAGACTCAGTCTTCCTGTACTTAAGTCGGCATTGTGTTTCTTATATGTAATTCCGATGCAATTTCTGTGTTTCATCGTCAATGGGAAGGTCCAGGGAAACAGTAAACCTGCAGAGGTGCATCGGAATGTAAAACTGGTGACACAGGAAACGCTCAGAACATAGACAGTAGGAAGACTCAGTCTTCCTGTACTTAAGTCGGCATTGTGTCTCTTGTATTTAATTCCGATGAAATTTCTGTGTTTCATCGTGAATGGGAAGATCCAAGGGATATAGTAATCCTGCAGAGGTGCATCGGAAAGTAAAACTGATGACACAGGATACGCTCAAAACATAGACAGTAGGCAGACTTAGTCTTCCTGTACTTCAGTCGGCATTGTGTCTCTTATATTTAATTCCGATGCAATTTCTGTTTTTCATCGTCAATGGGAAGGTCCAAGGGATACAGTAAACCTGCAGAGGTGCATCTGAATGTAAAACTGGTGACACAGGAGACGCTGAAAACATAGACAGAGGAAGACTCAGTCTTCTCATACTTAAGTCGGCATAGTGTCTCTTATATTTATTTCCGATGAAATGTCTGTATTCATCGTGAATGGGAAGGTCCAAGGGATATAGTAAACCTGCAGAGGTGCGTCAGAAAGTTAAACTGATGACTCAGGAAACGCTCAAAAGATAGACAGTAGGAGGACTTAGTCTTCCTGTACTTAAGTCGGCATTGTGTCTCTTATATTTAATTCCGATGCAATTTCTGTGTTTCATCGTCACTGTGAAGGTCCAAGGGATACAGTAAACCTGTAGAGGTGCATCGGAATGTAAAACTGGTGACACAGGAAACGCTCAAATTATAGACACTAGGAAGACTCAGTCTTCCTGTACTTAAGTCGGCATTGTGTCTCTTATATTTAATTCCGATGCAATTTCTGTGTTTCATCGTCACTGTGAAGGTCCAAGGGATACAGTAAACCTGTAGAGGTGCATCGGAATGTAAAACTGGTGACACAGGAAACGCTCAAATTATAGACACTAGGAAGACTCAGTCTTCCTGTACTTAAGTCGGCATTGTGTCTCTTATATTTAATTCCGATTCAATTTCTGTGTTTCATCGTCAATGGGAAGGTCCAAGGGATACAGTAAACCTGCAGAGGTGCATCGGAATGTAAAACTATTGACACAGGAAACGCTCAAAACATAGACAGTAGGAAGACTCTGTCTTCCTGTACTTAAGTCGGCATTGTGTCTCTTACATTTAATTCCGATGCAATTTTTGTGTTTCATCGTCAATGGGAAGGTCCAAGGGATACAGTAAGCCTGCAGAGGTGCATCAGAATGTAAAACTGGTGACACAGGAAACGCTCAAAGCATAGAGAGTAGGAAGACTAAGTCTTCCTGTACTTCAGTCGGCAGTGTGTCTCTTATATTTAATTCCGATGCAATTTCTGTGTTTCATCGTCAATGGGAAGGTCCAATGAATACAGTAAACCTGCAGAGGTGCATCGGAATGTAAAACTAGTGACACAGGAAGCGCTCAAAACATAGACAGTAGGAAGACTCAGTCTTCCTGTACTTAAGTCGGCATTGTGTCTCTTATATTTAATTCCGATGCAATTTCTGTGTTTCATCGTCAATGGGAAGGTCCAAGGGAAACAGTAAACCTGCAGAGATGCATCGGAATGTAAAACTGGTGACACAGGAAACGCTCAGAACATAGACAGTAGGAAGACTCAGTCTTCCTGTACATAAGTCGGCATTGTGTCTCTTGATTTTAATTCCGATGAAATTTCTGTGTTTCATCGTGAATGGGAGGGTCCAAGGGATATAGTAATCCCGCAGAGGTGCATCGGAAAGTAAAACTGATGACACAGGATACGCTCAAAACATAGACAGTAGGCAGACTTAGTCTTCCTGTACTTCAGTCGGCATTGTGTCTCTTATATTTAATTCCGATGCAATTTCTGTTTTTCATCGTCAATGGGAAGGTCCAAGGGATACAGTAAACCTGCAGAGGTGCATCTGAATGTAAAACTGATGACACAGAAAACGCTCAAAACATAGACAGTAGGAAGACTCAGTCTTCCTGTACTTAAGTCGGCATTGTGTCTCTTATATTTAATTCCGATGCAATTTCTGTGTTTCATCGTCAATGGGAAGGTCCAAGGGATACAGTAAGCCTGCAGAGGTGCATCAGAATGTAAAACTGGTGACACAGGAAACGCTCAAAGCATAGAGTGTAGGAAGACACAGTCTTCCTGTACTTCAGTCGGCAGTGTGTCTCTTATATTTAATTCCGATGCAATTTCTGTGTTTCATCGTCAATGGGAAGGTCCAATGGATACAGAAAACCTGCAGAGGTGCATCAGAATGTCAAAATGATGACACAGGAATCGCTCAAATCATAGACGGTAGGAAGACTCAGTCTTCCTGTACTTAAGTCGGCATTGTGTTTCTTATATTTAATTCCGATGCGATTTCTGTGTTTCATCGAAAATGGGAAGGTCCAAGGGATACAGTAAACCGGCAGAGATGCATCGGAATGTAAAACTGGTGACACAGGAAACGCGCAAAACATAGACAGTAGGAAGACTCAGTCTTCCTATACTTAAGTCGGCATTTTGTCTCTTATATTTATTTCGGATGAAATAGCTGTGTTTCATCGTGAATGGGAAGGTCCAAGGGATATAGTAAACCTGTAGAGGTGCATCGGAAAATAAAACTGGTGACACAGGAAACGCTCAAATTATAGACAGTAGGAAGACTCGGTCTTCCTGTACTTAAGTCGGTGTTTTGTCTCTTATATTTAATTCCGATGCAATTTCTGTGTTTCATCGTCAATGGGAAGGTCCAAGGATACAGTAAACCTGCAGAGGTGCATCGGAATGTAAAACTGGTGACACAGGAAACGCTCAAAACATAGACAGTAGGAAGACTCAGTCTTTCTGTACTTAAGTCGGCATTGTGTCTCCTATATTTAATTCCAATGCGATTTCTGTGTTTCATCGACAATGGGAAGGTCCAAGGGATACAGTAAACCTGCAGAGGTGCATCGGAATGTCAAACTGGTAACACAGGAAACGCTCAAAACATAGAGAGTAGGAAGACTCAGTCTTCCTGTACTTAAGTTGGCATTGTGACTCTTATATTTAATTCCGATGCAATTTTAGTGTTTCATCGTCAATGGGAAGGTCCAAGGGATATAGTATACCTGCAGAGTTGCATCGGAATGTAAAACTGGTGACACAGGAGACGCTCAAAACATAGACAGAGGAAGACTCAGTCTTCTCATACTTAAGTCGGCATAGTGTCTCTTATATTTATTTCCGATGAAATGTCTGTATTCATCGTGAATGGGAAGGTCCAAGGGATATAGTAAACCTGCAGAGGTGCGTCAGAAAGTTAAACTGATGACACAGGAAACGCTCAAAACATAGACAGTAGGAGGACTTAGTCTTCCTGTACTTAAGTCGGCATTGTGTCTCTTATATTTAATTCCGATGCAATTTCTGTGTTTCATCGTCACTGTGAAGGTCCAAGGGATACAGTAAACCTGTAGAGGTGCATCGGAATGTAAAACTGGTGACACAGGAAACGCTCAAATTATAGACACTAGGAAGACTCAGTCTTCCTGTACTTAAGTCGGCATTGTGTCTCTTATATTTAATTCCGATTCAATTTCTGTGTTTCATCGTCAATGGGAAGGTCCAAGGGATACAGTAAACCTGCAGAGGTGCATCTGAATGTAAAACTGATGACACAGAAAACGCTCAAAACATAGACAGTAGGAAGACTCAGTCTTCCTGTACTTAAGTCGGCATTGTGACTCTTATATTTAATTCCGATGCAATTTCTGTGTTTCATCGTCAATGGGAAGGTCCAAGGGATATAGTAAACCTGCAGAGTTGCATCGGAATGTAAAACTGGTGACACAGGAGACGCTCAAAACATAGACAGAGGAAGACTCAGTCTTCTTATACTTAAGTCGGCATAGTGTCTCTTATATTTATTTCCGATGAAATGTCTGTATTCATCGTGAATGGGAAGGTCCAAGGGATATAGTAAACCTGCAGAGGTGCGTCAGAAAGTTAAACTGATGACACAGGAAACGCTCAAAAGATAGACAGTAGGAGGACTTAATCTTCCTGTACTTAAGTCGGCATTGTGTCTATTATATTTAATTCCGATTCAATTTCTGTGTTTCATCGTCAATGGGAAGGTCCAAGGAATACAGTAAACCTGCAGAGGTGCATCGGAATGTAAAACTATTGACACAGGAAACGCTCAAAACATAGACAGTAGGAAGACTCTGTCTTCCTGTACTTAAGTCGGCATTCTGTCTCTTATATTTAATTCCGATGCAATTTTTGTGTTTCATCGTCAATGGGAAGGTCCAAGGGATACAGTAAGCCTGCAGAGGTGCATCAGAATGTAAAACTGGTGACACAGGAAACGCTCAAAGCATAGAGAGTAGGAAGACTAAGTCTTCCTGTACTTCAGTCGGCAGTGTGTCTCTTATATTTAATTCCGATGCAATTTCTGTGTTTCATCGTCAATGGGAAGGTCCAATGAATACAGTAAACCTGCAGAGGTGCATCGGAATGTAAAACTAGTGACACAGGAAGCGCTCAAAACATAGACAGTAGGAAGACTCAGTCTTCCTGTGCTTAAGTCGGCATTGTGTCTCTTATATTTAATTCCGATGCAATTTCTGTGTTTCATCGTCAATGGGAAGGTCCAAGGGAAACAGTAAAATTGCAGAGGTGCATCGGAATGTAAAACTGGTGACACAGGAAACGCTCAGAACATAGACAGTAGGAAGACTCAGTCTTCCTGTACTTAAGTCGGCATTGTGTCTCTTGTATTTAATTCCGATGAAATTTCTGTGTTTCATCGTGAATGGGAAGGTCCAAGGGATATAGTAATCCCGCAGAGGTGCATCGGAAAGTAAAACTGATGACACAGGATACGCTCAAAACATAGACAGTAGGCAGACTTAGTCTTCCTGTACTTCAGTCGGCATTGTGTCTCTTATATTTAATTCCGATGCAATTTCTGTTTTTCATCGTCAATGGGAAGGTCCAAGGGATACAGTAAACCTGCAGAGGTGCATCTGAATGTAAAACTGATGACACAGAAAACGCTCAAAACATAGACAGTAGGAAGACTCAATCTTCCTGTACTTAAGTCGGCATTGTGTCTCTTATATTTAATTCCGATGCAATTTCTGTGTTTCATCGTCAATGGGAAGGTCCAAGATATACAGTAATCCTGCAGAGGTGCATCAGAATGTAATACTGCTGACACACGAAACGCTCAAAACATAGACAGTAGAAAGACTCAGTCTTCCTGTACTTAAGTTGGCATTGTGTTTCTTATATGTAATTCCGATGCAATTTCTGTGTTTCATCGTCAATGGGAAGGTCCAGGGAAACAGTAAACCTGCAGAGGTGCATCGGAATGTAAAACTGGTGACACAGGAAACGCTCAGAACATAGACAGTAGGAAGACTCAGTCTTCCTGTACTTAAGTCGGCATTGTGTCTCTTGTATTTAATTCCGATGAAATTTCTGTGTTTCATCGTGAATGGGAAGGTCCAAGGGATATAGTAATCCTGCAGAGGTGCATCGGAAAGTAAAACTGATGACACAGGATACGCTCAAAACATAGACAGTAGGCAGACTTAGTCTTCCTGTACTTCAGTCGGCATTGTGTCTCTTATATTTAATTCCGATGCAATTTCTGTTTTTCATCGTCAATGGGAAGGTCCAAGGGATACAGTAAACCTGCAGAGGTGCATCTGAATGTAAAACTGATGACACAGAAAACGCTCAAAACATAGACAGTAGGAAGACTCAGTCTTCCTGTACTTAAGTCGGCATTGTGTCTCTTATATTTAATTCCGATGCAATTTCTGTGTTTCATCGTCAATGGGAAGGTCCAAGGGATACAGTAAGCCTGCAGAGGTGCATCAGAATGTAAAACTGGTGACACAGGAAACGCTCAACACACAGACAGTAGGAAGACTCATTCTTCCTGTAAATAAGTCGGCATTGTGTCTCTTATATTTAATTCCGATGCAATTTCTGTGTTTCATCGTCAATGGGAAGTTCCAAGGAATACAGTAAACCTGCAGAGGTGCATCGGAATGTAAAACTAGTGACACAGGAAATGCTCAAAACATAGACAGTAGGAAGAATCTGTCTTCCTGTACTTAAGTCGGCATTGTGTCTCTTATATTTAATTCCGATGCAATTTCTGTGTTTCATCGTCAATGGGAAGGTCCAAGGAATACAGTAAACCTTCAGAGGTGCATCGGAATGTAAAAATGGTAACACAGGAAACGCTCAAAACATAGACAGTAGGAAGACTCAGTCTTCCTGTACTTAAGTCGGCATTGTGTCTCTTGTATTTAATTCCGATGAAATTTCTGTGTTTCATCGTGAATGGGAAGGTCCAAGGGATATAGTAAACCTGCAGAGGTGCATCGGAATGTAAAACTAGTGACACAGGAAACGCTCAAAACATAGACAGTAGGAAGACTCTGTCTTCCTGTACTTAAGTCGGCATTGTGTCTCTTATATTTAATTCCGATGCAATTTCTGTGTTTCATCGTCAATGGGAAGGTCCAAGGGATACAGTAAGCCTGCAGAGGTGCATCAGAATGTAAAACTGGTGACACAGGAAACGCTCAAAGCATAGAGTGTAGGAAGACACAGTCTTCCTGTACTTCAGTCGGCAGTGTGTCTCTTATATTTAATTCCGATGCAATTTCTGTGTTTCATCGTCAATGGGAAGGTCCAATGGATACAGAAAACCTGCAGAGGTGCATCAGAATGTAAAAATGATGACACAGGAATCGCTCAAATCATAGGCGGTAGGAAGACTCAGTCTTCCTGTACTTAAGTCGGCATTGTGTTTCTTATATTTAATTCCGATGCGATTTCTGTGTTTCATCGAAAATGGGAAGGTCCAAGGGATACAGTAAACCGGCAGAGATGCATCGGAATGTAAATCTGGTGACACAGGAAACGCGCAAAACATAGACAGTAGGAAGACTCAGTCTTCCTATACTTAAGTCGGCATTTTGTCTCTTATATTTATTTCGGATGAAATTGCTGTGTTTCATCGTGAATGGGAAGGTCCAAGGGATATAGTAAACCTGTAGAGGTGCATCGGAAAATAAAACTGGTGACACAGGAAACGCTCAAATTATAGACAGTAGGAAGACTCAGTCTTCCTGTACTTAAGTCGGCATTGTGTCTCTTATATTTAATTCCGATGCAATTTCTGTGTTTCATCGTCAACGGGAAGGTCCAAGGATACAGTAAACCGGCAGAGGTGCATCGGAATGTAAAACTGGTGACACAGGAAACGCTCAAGACATTGACCTTACGAAGACTGTTTTCTTGTACCTAAGACGGCATTGTGTCTCTTATATTTAATTTCGATGCAATTTCTGTGTTTCATCGTCAATGGGAAGGTCCAAGAAGGGATACAGGAAACCTGCAGAGGTGCATCGGAATGTCAAACTGGTAACACAGGAAACCCTCAAAACATAGAGAGTAGGAAGACTCAGTCTTCCTGTACTTCAGTTGGCATTGTGACCCTTATATATAATTCCGATGCAATTTCTGTGTTTCATAGTCAATGGGAAGGTCCAAGGGATACAGTAAACCTGCAGAGTTGCATCGGAATGTAAAACTGGTGACACAGGAAACACTCAACACTATAGACAGAGGAACTCTCAGTTGTCCCATACTTAAGTCGGCATTGGGTCTCTTATATTTATTTCTGAGGAAATGTCTGTGTTTCATCGTGAATGGGAAGGTCCAAGGGATATAGCAAACCTGCAGAGGTGCGTCAGAAAGTAAAACTGATTACACAGGAAACGCTCAAAATATAGACAGTAGGAGGACTTAGTCTTCCTCTACTTAAGTCGGCATTGTGTCTCTTATATTTAATTCCGATGCAATTTCTGTGTTTCATCGTCACTGTGAAGGCCCAAGGGATACAGTAAACCTGTAGAGGTGCATCGGAATGTAAAACTGGTGACACAGGAAACGCTCAAATTATAGACACTAGGAAGACTCAGTCTTCCTGTACTTAAGTCGGCATTGTGTCTCTTATATTTAATTCCGATTCAATTTCTGTGTTTCATCGTCAATGGGAAGGTCCAAGGGATACAGTAAACCTGCAGAGGTGCATCTGAATGTAAAACTGATGACACAGAAAACGCTCAAAACATAGACAGTAGGAAGACTCAGTCTTCCTGTACTTAAGTCGGCATTGTGACTCTTATATTTAATTCCGATGCAATTACTGTGTTTCATCGTCAATGGGAAGGTCCAAGGGATATAGTAAACCTGCAGAGTTGCATCGGAATGTAAAACTGGTGACACAGGAGACGCTCAAAACATAGACAGAGGAAGACTCAGTCTTCTTATACTTAAGTCGGCATAGTGTCTCTTATATTTATTTCCGATGAAATGTCTGTATTCATCGTGAATGGGAAGGTCCAAGGGATATAGTAAACCTGCAGAGGTGCGTCAGAAAGTTAAACTGATGACACAGGAAACGCTCAAAAGATAGACAGTAGGAGGACTTAATCTTCCTGTACTTAAGTCGGCATTGTGTCTGTTATATTTAATTCCGATTCAATTTCTGTGTTTCATCGTCAATGGGAAGGTCCAAGGAATACAGTAAACCTGCAGAGGTGCATCGGAATGTAAAACTATTGACACAGGAAACGCTCAAAACATAGACAGTAGGAAGACTCTGTCTTCCTGTACTTAAGTCGGCATTCTGTCTCTTATATTTAATTCCGATGCAATTTTTGTGTTTCATCGTCAATGGGAAGGTCCAAGGGATACAGTAAGCCTGCAGAGGTGCATCAGAATGTAAAACTGGTGACACAGGAAACGCTCAAAGCATAGAGAGTAGGAAGACTAAGTCTTCCTGTACTTCAGTCGGCAGTGTGTCTCTTATATTTAATTCCGATGCAATTTCTGTGTTTCATCGTCAATGGGAAGGTCCAATGAATACAGTAAACCTGCAGAGGTGCATCGGAATGTAAAACTAGTGACACAGGAAGCGCTCAAAACATAGACAGTAGGAAGACTCAGTCTTCCTGTGCTTAAGTCGGCATTGTGTCTCTTATATTTAATTCCGATGCAATTTCTGTGTTTCATCGTCAATGGGAAGGTCCAAGGGAAACAGTAAACCTGCAGAGGTGCATCGGAATGTAAAACTGGTGACACAGGAAACGCTCAGAACATAGACAGTAGGAAGACTCAGTCTTCCTGTACTTAAGTCGGCATTGTGTCTCTTGTATTTAATTCCGATGAAATTTCTGTGTTTCATCGTGAATGGGAATGTCCAAGGGATATAGTAATCCCGCAGAGGTGCATCGGAAAGTAAAACTGATGACACAGGATACGCTCAAAACATAGACAATAGGCAGACTTAGTCTTCCTGTACTTCAGTCGGCATTGTGTCTCTTATATTTAATTCCGATGCAATTTCTGTTTTTCATCGTCAATGGGAAGGTCCAAGGGATACAGTAAACCTGCAGAGGTGCATCTGAATGTAAAACTGATGACACAGAAAACGCTCAAAAAATAGACAGTAGGAAGACTCAATCTTCCTGTACTTAAGTCGGCATTGTGTCTCTTATATTTAATTCCGATGCAATTTCTGTGTTTCATCGTCAATGGGAAGGTCCAAGATATACAGTAATCCTGCAGAGGTGCATCAGAATGTAATACTGCTGACACACGAAACGCTCAAAACATAGACAGTAGAAAGACTCAGTCTTCCTGTACTTAAGTCGGCATTGTGTTTCTTATATGTAATTCCGATGCAATTTCTGTGTTTCATCGTCAATGGGAAGGTCCAGGGAAACAGTAAACCTGCAGAGGTGCATCGGAATGTAAAACTGGTGACACAGGAAACGCTCAGAACATAGACAGTAGGAAGACTCAGTCTTCCTGTACTTAAGTCGGCATTGTGTCTCTTGTATGTAATTCCGATGAAATTTCTGTGTTTCATCGTGAATGGGAAGGTCCAAGGGATATAGTAATCCTGCAGAGGTGCATCGGAAAGTAAAACTGATGACACAGGATACGCTCAAAACATAGACAGTAGGCAGACTTAGTCTTCCTGTACTTCAGTCGGCATTGTGTCTCTTATATTTAATTCCGATGCAATTTCTGTTTTTCATCGTCAATGGGAAGGTCCAAGGGATACAGTAAACCTGCAGAGGTGCATCTGAATGTAAAACTGATGACACAGAAAACGCTCAAAACATAGACAGTAGGAAGACTCAGTCTTCCTGTACTTAAGTCGGCATTGTGTCTCTTATATTTAATTCCGATGCAATTTCTGTGTTTCATCGTCAATGGGAAGGTCCAAGGGATATAGTAAACCTGCAGAGTTGCATCGGAATGTAAAACTGGTGACACAGGAGACGCTCAAAACATAGACAGAGGAAGACTCAGTCTTCTCATACTTAAGTCGGCATAGTGTCTCTTATATTTATTTCCGATGAAATGTCTGTATTCATCGTGAATGGGAAGGTCCAAGGGATATAGTAAACCTGCAGAGGTGCGTCAGAAAGTTAAACTGATGACTCAGGAAACGCTCAAAATATAGACAGTAGGAGGACTTAGTCTTCCTGTACTTAAGTCGGCATTGTGTCTCTTATATTTAATTCCGATGCAATTTCTGTGTTTCATCGTCACTGTGAAGGTCCAAGGGATACAGTAAACCTGTAGAGGTGCATCGGAATGTAAAACTGGTGACACAGGAAACGCTCAAATTATAGACACTAGGAAGACTCAGTCTTCCTGTACTTAAGTCGGCATTGTGTCTCTTATATTTAATTCCGATTCAATTTCTGTGTTTCATCGTCAATGGGAAGGTCCAAGGAATACAGTAAACCTGCAGAGGTGCATCGGAATGTAAAACTATTGACACAGGAAACGCTCAAAACATAGACAGTAGGAAGACTCTGTCTTCCTGTACTTAAGTCGGCATTGTGTCTCTTACATTTAATTCCGATGCAATTTTTGTGTTTCATCGTCAATGGGAATGTCCAAGGGATACAGTAAGCCTGCAGAGGTGCATCAGAATGTAAAACTGGTGACACAGGAAACGCTCAAAGCATAGAGAGTAGGAAGACTAAGTCTTCCTGTACTTCAGTCGGCAGTGTGTCTCTTATATTTAATTCCGATGCAATTTCTGTGTTTCATCGTCAATGGGAAGGTCCAATGAATACAGTAAACCTGCAGAGGTGCATCGGAATGTAAAACTAGTGACACAGGAAGCGCTCAAAACATAGACAGTAGGAAGACTCAGTCTTCCTGTACTTAAGTCGGCATTGTGTCTCTTATATTTAATTCCGATGCAATTTCTGTGTTTCATCGTCAATGGGAAGGTCCAAGGGAAACAGTAAACCTGCAGAGATGCATCGGAATGTAAAACTGGTGACACAGGAAACGCTCAGAACATAGACAGTAGGAAGACTCAGTCTTCCTGTACTTAAGTCGGCATTGTGTCTCTTGATTTTAATTCCGATGAAATTTTTGTGTTTCATCGTGAATGGGAGGGTCCAAGGGATATAGTAATCCCGCAGAGGTGCATCGGAAAGTAAAACTGATGACACAGGATACGCTCAAAACATAGACAGTAGGCAGACTTAGTCTTCCTGTACTTCAGTCGGCATTGTGTCTCTTATATTTAATTCCGATGCAATTTCTGTTTTTCATCGTCAATGGGGAGGTCCAAGGGATACAGTAAACCTGCAGAGGTGCATCTGAATGTAAAACTGATGACACAGAAAACGCTCAAAACATAGACAGTAGGAAGACTCAGTCTTCCTGTACTTAAGTCGGCATTGTGTCTCTTATATTTAATTCCGATGCAATTTCTGTGTTTCATCGTCAATGGGAAGGTCCAAGAAATACAGTAATCCTGCAGAGGTGCATCAGAATGTAAAACTGCTGACACACGAAACACTCAAAACATAGACAGTAGAAAGACTCAGTCTTCCTGTACTTAAGTCGGCATTGTGTTTCTTATATATAATTCCGATGCAATTTCTGTGTTTCATCGTCAATGGGAAGGTCCAAGGGAAACAGTAAACCTGCAGAGGTGCATCGGAATGTAAAACTGGTGACACAGGAAACGCTCAGAACATAGACAGTAGGAAGACTCAGTCTTCCTGTACTTAAGTCGGCATTGTGTCTCTTGTATTTAATTCCGCTGAAATTTCTGTGTTTCATCGTGAATGGGAAGGTCCAAGGGATATAGTAATCCTGCAGAGGTGCATCGGAAAGTAAAACTGATGACACAGGATACGCTCAAAACATAGACAGTAGGCAGACTTAGTCTTCCTGTACTTCAGTCGGCATTGTGTCTCTTATATTTAATTCCGATGCAATTTCTGTTTTTCATCGTCAATGGGAAGGTCCAAGGGATACAGTAAACCTGCAGAGGTGCATCTGAATGTAAAACTGGTGACACAGGAGACGCTGAAAACATAGACAGAGGAAGACTCAGTCTTCTCATACTTAAGTCGGCATAGTGTCTCTTATATTTATTTCCGATGAAATGTCTGTATTCATCGTGAATGGGAAGGTCCAAGGGATATAGTAAACCTGCAGAGGTGCGTCAGAAAGTTAAACTGATGACTCAGGAAACGCTCAAAAGATAGACAGTAGGAGGACTTAGTCTTCCTGTACTTAAGTCGGCATTGTGTCTCTTATATTTAATTCCGATGCAATTTCTGTGTTTCATCGTCACTGTGAAGGTCCAAGGGATACAGTAAACCTGTAGAGGTGCATCGGAATGTAAAACTGGTGACACAGGAAACGCTCAAATTATAGACACTAGGAAGACTCAGTCTTCCTGTACTTAAGTCGGCATTGTGTCTCTTATATTTAATTCCGATGCAATTTCTGTGTTTCATCGTCACTGTGAAGGTCCAAGGGATACAGTAAACCTGTAGAGGTGCATCGGAATGTAAAACTGGTGACACAGGAAACGCTCAAATTATAGACACTAGGAAGACTCAGTCTTCCTGTACTTAAGTCGGCATTGTGTCTCTTATATTTAATTCCGATTCAATTTCTGTGTTTCATCGTCAATGGGAAGGTCCAAGGGATACAGTAAACCTGCAGAGGTGCATCGGAATGTAAAACTATTGACACAGGAAACGCTCAAAACATAGACAGTAGGAAGACTCTGTCTTCCTGTACTTAAGTCGGCATTGTGTCTCTTACATTTAATTCCGATGCAATTTTTGTGTTTCATCGTCAATGGGAAGGTCCAAGGGATACAGTAAGCCTGCAGAGGTGCATCAGAATGTAAAACTGGTGACACAGGAAACGCTCAAAGCATAGAGAGTAGGAAGACTAAGTCTTCCTGTACTTCAGTCGGCAGTGTGTCTCTTATATTTAATTCCGATGCAATTTCTGTGTTTCATCGTCAATGGGAAGGTCCAATGAATACAGTAAACCTGCAGAGGTGCATCGGAATGTAAAACTAGTGACACAGGAAGCGCTCAAAACATAGACAGTAGGAAGACTCAGTCTTCCTGTACTTAAGTCGGCATTGTGTCTCTTATATTTAATTCCGATGCAATTTCTGTGTTTCATCGTCAATGGGAAGGTCCAAGGGAAACAGTAAACCTGCAGAGATGCATCGGAATGTAAAACTGGTGACACAGGAAACGCTCAGAACATAGACAGTAGGAAGACTCAGTCTTCCTGTACATAAGTCGGCATTGTGTCTCTTGATTTTAATTCCGATGAAATTTCTGTGTTTCATCGTGAATGGGAGGGTCCAAGGGATATAGTAATCCCGCAGAGGTGCATCGGAAAGTAAAACTGATGACACAGGATACGCTCAAAACATAGACAGTAGGCAGACTTAGTCTTCCTGTACTTCAGTCGGCATTGTGTCTCTTATATTTAATTCCGATGCAATTTCTGTTTTTCATCGTCAATGGGAAGGTCCAAGGGATACAGTAAACCTGCAGAGGTGCATCTGAATGTAAAACTGATGACACAGAAAACGCTCAAAACATAGACAGTAGGAAGACTCAGTCTTCCTGTACTTAAGTCGGCATTGTGTCTCTTATATTTAATTCCGATGCAATTTCTGTGTTTCATCGTCAATGGGAAGGTCCAAGAAATACAGTAATCCTGCAGAGGTGCATCAGAATGTAAAACTGCTGACACACGAAACGCTCAAAACATAGACAGTAGAAAGACTCAGTCTTCCTGTACTTAAGTCGGCATTGTGTTTCTTATATGTAATTCCGATGCAATTTCTGTGTTTCATCGTCAATGGGAAGGTCCAAGGGAGACAGTAAACCTGCAGAGGTGCATCGGAATGTAAAACTGGTGACACAGGAAACGCTCAGAACATAGACAGTAGGAAGACTCAGTCTTCCTGTACTTAAGTCGGCATTGTGTCTCTTGTATTTAATTCCGATGAAATTTCTGTGTTTCATCGTGAATGGGAAGGTCCAAAGGATATAGTAATCCTGCAGAGGTGCATCGGAAAGTAAAACTGATGACACAGGATACGCTCAAAACATAGACAGTAGGCAGACTTAGTCTTCCTGTACTTCAGTCGGCATTGTGTCTCTTATATTTAATTCCGATGCAATTTCTGTTTTTCATCGTCAATGGGAAGGTCCAAGGGATACAGTAAACCTGCAGAGGTGCATCTGAATGTAAAACTGATGACACAGATAACGCTCAAAACATAGACAGTAGGAAGACTCAGTCTTCCTGTACTTAAGTCGGCATTGTGACTCTTATATTTAATTCCGATGCAATTTCTGTGTTTCATCGTCAATGGGAAGGTCCAAGGGATATAGTAAACCTGCAGAGTTGCATCGGAATGTAAAACTGGTGACACAGGAGACGCTCAAAACATAGACAGAGGAAGACTCAGTCTTCTCATACTTAAGTCGGCATAGTGTCTCTTATATTTATTTCCGATGAAATGTCTGTATTCATCGTGAATGGGAAGGTCCAAAGGATATAGTAAACCTGCAGAGGTGCGTCAGAAAGTTAAACTGATGACACAGGAAACGCTCAAAACATAGACAGTAGGAGGACTTAGTCTTCCTGTACTTAAGTCGGCATTGTGTCTCTTATATTTAATTCCGATGCAATTTCTGTGTTTCATCGTCACTGTGAAGGTCCAAGGGATACAGTAAACCTGTAGAGGTGCATCGGAATGTAAAACTGGTGACACAGGAAACGCTCAAATTATAGACACTAGGAAGACTCAGTCTTCCTGTACTTAAGTCGGCATTGTGTCTCTTATATTTAATTCCGATTCAATTTCTGTGTTTCATCGTCAATGGGAAGGTCCAAGGAATACAGTAAACCTGCAGAGGTGCATCGGAATGTAAAACTATTGACACAGGAAGCGCTCAAAACATAGACAGTAGGAAGACTCTGTCTTCCTGTACTTAAGTCGGCATTGTGTCTCTTACATTTAATTCCGATGCAATTTTTGTGTTTCATCGTCAATGGGAAGGTCCAAGGGATACAGTAAGCCTGCAGAGGTGCATCAGAATGTAAAACTGGTGACACAGGAAACGCTCAAAGCATAGAGAGTAGGAAGACTAAGTCTTCCTGTACTTCAGTCGGCAGTGTGTCTCTTATATTTAATTCCGATGCAATTTCTGTGTTTCATCGTCAATGGGAAGGTCCAATGAATACAGTAAACCTGCAGAGGTGCATCGGAATGTAAAACTAGTGACACAGGAAGCGCTCAAAACATAGACAGCAGGAAGACTCAGTCTTCCTGTACTTAAGTCGGCATTGTGTCTCTTATATTTAATTCCGATGCAATTTCTGTGTTTCATCGTCAATGGGAAGGTCCAAGGGAAACAGTAAACCTGCAGAGATGCATCGGAATGTAAAACTGGTGACACAGGAAACGCTCAGAACATAGACAGTAGGAAGACTCAGTCTTCCTGTACTTAAGTCGGCATTGTGTCTCTTGATTTTAATTCCGATGAAATTTCTGTGTTTCATCGTGAATGGGAAGGTCCAAGGGATATAGTAATCCCGCAGAGGTGCATCGGAAAGTAAAACTGATGACACAGGATACGCTCAAAACATAGACAGTAGGCAGACTTAGTCTTCCTGTACTTCAGTCGGCATTGTGTCTCTTATATTTAATTCCGATGCAATTTCTGTTTTTCATCGTCAATGGGAAGGTCCAAGGGATACAGTAAACCTGCAGAGGTGCATCTGAATGTAAAACTGATGACACAGAAAACGCTCAAAACATAGACAGTAGGAAGACTCAGTCTTCCTGTACTTAAGTCGGCATTGTGTCTCTTATATTTAATTCCGATGCAATTTCTGTGTTTCATCGTCAATGGGAAGGTCCAAGAAATACAGTAATCCTGCAGAGGTGCATCAGAATGTAAAACTGCTGACACACGAAACGCTCAAAACATGGACAGTAGAAAGACTCAGTCTTCCTGTACTTAAGTCGGCATTGTGTTTCTTATATGTAATTCCGATGCAATTTCTGTGTTTCATCGTCAATGGGAAGGTCCAATGGATACAGAAAACCTGCAGAGGTGCATCAGAATGTAAAACTGGTGACACAGGAAACGCTCAAAACATAGGCAGTAGGAAGACTCAGTCTTCCTGTACTTAAGTCGGCATTGTGTCTCTTATAATTAATTCCGATGCGATTTCTGTGTTTCATGGACAATGGGAAGGTCCAAGGGATACAGTAAACCGGCAGAGATGCATCGGAATGTAAAACTGGTGACACAGGAAACGCTCAAAACATTGACCGTACGAAGACTGTTTTCTTGTACTTAAGTCGGCATTGTGTCTCTTATATTTAATTTCGATGCAATTGCTGTGTTTCATCGTCATTGGGAAGGTCCAAGGGATACAGGAAACCTGCAGAGGTGCATCGGAATGTCAAACTGGTAACACAGTAAACGCTCAAAGCATAGAGAGTAGGAAGACTCAGTCTTCCTGTACTTAAGTCGCCATTGTGTCTCTTATATTTAATTCCGATGCAATTTCTGTGCTTCATCTTCAATGGGACGGTCCAAGGGATACAGTAAACCTGCAGAGGTGCATCGGAATGTAAAACTGGTGACACAGGAAACGTTCAAAACATAGACAGTAGGAAGACTCAGTCTTCCAATACTTAAGTTGGCATTGTGTCTCTTATATTTATTTCCGATGAAATTTCTGTGTTTCATCGTGAATGGGAAGGTCCAAGGGATATAGTAAACCTGTAGAGGTGCATCGGAAAATAAAACTGGTGACACAGGAAACGTGCAAATTATAGACAGTGGGAAGACTCAGTCTTCCTGTACTTAAATCGGCATTGTGTCTCTTATATTTAATTCCGATGCAATTTCTGTGTTTCATCGTCAACGGGAACGTCCAAGGGATACAGTAAACCTGTAGAGGTGCATCAGAATGTAAAACTGGTAACACAGGAAACGCTCAAATCATAGACTGTAGGAAGACTCAGTCTTCCTGTACTTAAGTCGGCATTGTGTCTCTTATATTTAATTCCGATGCAATTTCTGTGTTTCATCGTCAATGGGAAGGTCCAAGGGATACAGTAAACCTGCAGAGGTGCATCAGAATGTTAAGCTGGTGACACAGGAAACGCTCAAAACATAGACAGTAGGAGGACTTAGTCTTCCTGTACTTAAGTCGGCATTGTGTCTCTTATATTTAATTCCGATGCAATTTCTGTGTTTCATCGTCACTGTGAAGGTCCAAGGGATACAGTAAACCTGTAGAGATGCATCGGAATGTAAAACTGGTGACACAGGAAACGCTCAAATTATAGACACTAGGAAGACTCAGTCTTCCTGTACTTAAGTCGGCATTGTGTCTCTTATATTTAATTCCGATTTAATTTCTGTGTTTCATCGTCAATGGGAAGGTCCAAGGAATACAGTAAACCTGCAGAGGTGCATCGGAATGTAAAACTAGTGACACAGGAAACGCTCAAAACATAGACAGTAGGAAGACTCAGTCTTCCTGTACTTAAGTCTGCATTGTGTCTCTTATATTTAATTCCGATGCAATTTCTGTGTTTCATCGTCAATGGGAAGGTCGTAGGGAAACAGTAAACCTGCAGAGATGCATCGGAATGTAAAACTGGTGACACAGGAAACGCTCAAAACATAGACAGTAGGAAGACTCAGTCTTCCTGTACTTAAGCCGGCATTGTGTCTCTTATATTTATTTCCGATGAAATCTCTATGTTTCACCGTCAATGGGAAGGTCCAAGCGATACAGTAAACCTGCAGATGTGCATCAGAATGTAAAACTGGTGACACAGGAAACGCTCAACACATAGACAGTAGGAAGGCTCATTCTTCCAGTACTTAAGTCGGCATTGTGTCTCTTATATTTAATTCCGATGCAATTTCTGTGTTTCATCGTCAATGGGAAGGTCCAATGAATACAGTAAACCTGCAGAGGTGCATCGGAATGTAAAACTAGTGACACAGGAAACGCTCAAAACATAGACAGTAGAATGACTCAGTCTTCCTGTACTTAAGTCGGCATTGTGTTTCTTATATGAAATTCCGATGCAATTTCTGTGTTTCATCGTCAATGGAATGGTCCAATGGATACAGAAAACCTGCAGAGGTGCATCAGAATGTAAAACTGGTGACACAGGAAACGCTCAAAACATAGACAGTAGGAAGACTCAGTCTTCCTGTACTTAAGTTGCCATTGTGTTTCTTATATTTAATTCCGATGCGATTTCTGTGTTTCATCGACAATGGGAAGGTCCAAGGGATACAGTAAACCGGCAGAGATGCATCGGAATGTAAAACTGGTGACACAGGAAACGCTCAAAACATTGACCGTACGAAGACTGTTTTCTTGTACTTAAGACGGCATTGTGTCTCTTATATTTAATTTCGATGCAATTTCTGTGTTTCATCGTCAATGGGAAGGTCCAAGGGATACAGTAAACCTGCAGAGGTGCATCGGAATGTCAAACTGGTAACACAGGAAACGCTCAAAGCATAGAGAGTAGGAAGACTCAGTCTTCCTGTACTTAAGTCGGCATTGTGTCTCTTATATTTAATTCCGATGCAATTTCTGTGTTTCATCGTCAATGGGAAGGTCCAAGGGATACAGTAAACCTGCAGAGGTGCATCGGAATGTAAAACTGGTGATACAGGAAACGCTCAAAACATAGACACTAGGAAGACTCAGTCTTCCTATACTTAAGTCGGCATTGTGTCTCTTATATTTAACTCCGATGCAATTTCTGTGTTTCATCGTCACTGTGAAGGTCCAAGGGATACAGTAATTCTGTAGAGGTGCATCGGAATGTAAAACTAGTGACACAGGAAACGCTCAAAACATAGACTGTAGGAACACTCTGTCTTCCTGTACTTAACTCGGCATTGTGTCTCTTATATTTAATTCCGATGCAATTTCTGTGTTTCATCGTCAATGGGAAGGTCCAAGGGATACAGTAAGCCTGCAGAGGTGCATCAGAATGTAAAACTGGTGACACTGGAAACGCTCAAAGCATAGAGTGTAGGAAGACTAAGTCTTCCTGTACTTCAGTCGGCAGTGTGTCTCTTATATTTAATTCCGATGCAATTTCTGTGTTTCATCGTCAATGGGAAGGTCCTAGGGAAACAGTAAACCTGCAGAGGTGCATCGGAATGTAAAACTGGTGACACAGGAAACGCTCAAAACATAGACAGTAGGAAGACTCAGTCTTCCTGTACTTAAGTCGGCATTGTGTCTCTTATATTTATTTCCGATGAAATTTCTATTTTTCACCGTCAATGGGAAGGTCCAAGCGATACAGTAAACCTGCAGATGTGCATCAGAATGTAAAACTGGTGACACAGGAAACGCTCAACACATAGACAGTAGGAAGGCTCATTCTTCCAGTACTTAAGTCGGCATTGTGTCTCTTATATTTAATTCCGATTCAATTTCTGTGTTTCATCGTCAATGGGAAGGTCCAATGAATACAGTAAACCTGCAGAGGTGCATCGGAATGTAAAACTAGTGATACAGGAAACGCTCAAAACATAGACAGTAGGAAGACTCAGTCTTCATGTACTTAAGTCGGCATTGTGTCTCTTATATTTAATTCCGATGCAATTTCTGTGTTTCATCGTCAATGGGAAGGTCCAAGGGAAACAGTAAACCTGCAGAGGTGCATCGGAATGTAAAACTGGTGACACAGGAAACGCTCAAAACATAGACAGTAGGAAGACTCAGTTTTCCTGTACTTAAGTCGGCATTGTGTCTCTTGTATTTAATTCCGATGAAATTTCTGTGTTTCATCGTGAATGGGAAGGTCCAAGGGATATAGTAATCCTGCAGAGGTGCATCGGAAAGTAAAACTGATGAAACAGGATACGCTCAAAACATAGACAGTAGGAAGACTCAGTCTTCCTGTACTTAAGTCGGCATTGTGTCTCTTATATTTAATTCCGATGCAATTTCTGTGTTTCATCGTCAATGGGAAGGTCCAAGGGATACAGTAATCCTGCAGAGGTGCATCAGAATGTAAAACTGCTGACACAGGAAACGCTCAAAACATAGACAGTAGGAAGGCTCAGTCTTCCTGTACTTAAGTCGGCATTGTGTCTCTTATATTTAATTCCGATGCGATTTCTGTGTTTCATCGACAATGGGAAGGTCCAAGGGATACACTAAACCGGCAGAGATGCATCGGAATGTAAAACTGGTGACACAGGAAACGCTCAAAACATTGACCGTACGAAGACTGTTTTCTTGTACTTAAGTCGGCATTGTGTCTCTTATATTTAATTTCGATGCAATTTGTGTGTTTCATCGTCAATGGGAAGGTCCAAGGGATACAGGAAACCTGCAGAGGTGCATCGGAATGTCAAACTGGTAACACAGGAAACGCTCAAAGCATAGAGAGTAGGAAGCCTCAGTCTTCCTATACTTAAGTCGGCATTGTGTCTCTTATATTTAATTCCGATGCAATTTCTGTGTTTCATCGTCAATGGGAAGGTCCAAGGGATACAGTAAACCTGCAGAGGTGCATCGGAATGTAAAACTGATGACACAGGAAACGCTCAAAACATAGACAGTAGGAAGACTCAGTCTTCCTATACTTAAGTCGGCATTGTCTCTCTTATATTTATTTCCGATGAAATTTCTGTTTCATCGTGAATGGGAAGGTCCAAGGGATATAGTAAACCTGTAGAGGTGCATCGGAAAATAAAACTGGTGACACAGGAAACGCTCAAATTATAGACAGTAGGAAGACTCAGTCTTCCTGTACTTTAGTCGGTATTGTGTCTCTTATATTTAATTCCGATGCAATTTCTGAGTTTCATCGTCAACGGGAAGGTCCAAGGGATACAATAAACCTGCAGAGGTGCATCAGAATGTAAAACTGGTAACACAGGAAACGCTCAAAACATAGACTGTAGGAAGACTCAGTCTTCCTGTACTTAAGTCGGCATTGTGTCTCTTATATTTAATTCCGATGCAATTTCTGTGTTTCATTGTCAATGGGAAGGTCCAAGGGATACAGTAAACCTGCAGAGGTGCATCAGAATGTAAAACTGGTGACACAGGAAACGCTCAACACATAGACAGTAGGAAGACTCATTCTTCCTGTACTTAAGTCGGCATTGTGTCTCTTATATTTAATTCCGATGCAATTTCTGTGTTTCATCGTCAATGGGAAGGTCCAAGGAATACAGTAAACCTGCAGAGGTGCATGGGAATGTAAAACTAGTGACACAGGAAACGCTCAAATCAAAGACAGTAGGAAGACTCTGTCTTCCTATACTTAAGTCGGCATTGTGTCTGTTATATTTAATTCCGATGCAATTTCTGTGTTTCATCGTCAATGGGAAGGTCCAAGGCATACAGTAAGCCTGCAGAGGTGCATCAGAATGTAAAACTGGTGACACAGGAAACGCTCAAGTCATTGACCGTACGAAGACTGTTTTCTTGTACTTAAGTCGGCATTGTCTCTCTTATATTTAATTTCGATGCAATTTCTGTGTTTCATCGTCAATGGGACGGTCCAAGGGATACAGGAAACCTGCAGAGGTGCATCGGAATGTCAACCTGGTAACACAGGAAACGCTCAAAACATAGAGAGTAGGAAGACTCAGTCTTCCTGTACTTATGTTGGCATTGTGACACTTATATTTAATTCCGATGCAATTTCTGTGTTTCATCGTCAATGGGAAGGTCCAAGGGATATAGTAAACCTGTAGAGGTGCATCGGAAAATAAAACTGGTGACACAGGAAACGCTCAAATTATAGACAGTAGGAAGACTCAGTCTTCCTGTACTTAAGTCGGCATTGTGTCTCTTATATTTAATTCCGATGCATTTTCTGTGTTTCATCGTCAACGGGAAGTTCCAAGGGATACAGTAAACCTGCAGAGGTGCGTCAGAAAGTTAAACTGATGACACAGGAAACGCTCAAAACATAGACTGTAGGAAGACTCAATCTTCCAGTACTTAAGTCGGCATTGTGTCTCTTATATTTAATTCCGATGCAATTTCTGTGTTTCATCGTCAATGGGAAGGTCCAAGGGATACAGTAAACCTGTAGAGGTGCATCGGAATGTAAAACTGGTGACACAGGAAACGCTCAAATTATAGACACTAGGAAGACTCAGTCTTCCTGTACTTAAGTCGGCATTGTGTCTCTTATATTTAATTCCGATGCAATTTCTGTGTTTCATCGTCAATGGGAAGGTCCAAGGGATACAGTAAACCTGCAGAGGTGCATCGGAATGTCAAACTGGTAACACAGGAAACGCTCAAAGCATAGAGAGTAGGAAGACTCAGTCTTCCTGTACTTAAGTCGGCATTGTGTCTCTTATATTTAATTCCGATGCAATTTCTGTGTTTCATCGTCAATGGGAAGGTCCAAGGGATACAGTAAACCTGCAGAGGTGCATCGGAATGTAAAACTGGTGATACAGGAAACGCTCAAAACATAGACAGTAGGAAGACTCAGTCTTCCTATACTTAAGTCGGCATTGTGTCTCTTATATTTAACTCCGATGCAATTTCTGTGTTTCATCGTCACTGTGAAGGTCCAAGGGATACAGTAATTCTGTAGAGGTGCATCGGAATGTAAAACTAGTGACACAGGAAACGCTCAAAACATAGACAGTAGGAACACTCTGTCTTCCTGTACTTAACTCGGCATTGTGTCTCTTATATTTAATTCCGATGCAATTTCTGTGTTTCATCGTCAATGGGAAGGTCCAAGGGATACAGTAAGCCTGCAGAGGTGCATCAGAATGTAAAACTGGTGACACTGGAAACGCTCAAAGCATAGAGTGTAGGAAGACTAAGTCTTCCTGTACTTCAGTCGGCAGTGTGTCTCTTATATTTAATTCCGATGCAATTTCTGTGTTTCATCGTCAATGGGAAGGTCCTAGGGAAACAGTAAACCTGCAGAGGTGCATCGGAATGTAAAACTGGTGACACAGGAAACGCTCAAAACATAGACAGTAGGAAGACTCAGTCTTCCTGTACTTAAGTCGGCATTGTGTCTCTTATATTTATTTCCGATGAAATTTCTATTTTTCACCGTCAATGGGAAGGTCCAAGCGATACAGTAAACCTGCAGATGTGCATCAGAATGTAAAACTGGTGACACAGGAAACGCTCAACACATAGACAGTAGGAAGGCTCATTCTTCCAGTACTTAAGTCGGCATTGTGTCTCTTATATTTAATTCCGATTCAATTTCTGTGTTTCATCGTCAATGGGAAGGTCCAATGAATACAGTAAACCTGCAGAGGTGCATCGGAATGTAAAACTAGTGATACAGGAAACGCTCAAAACATAGACAGTAGGAAGACTCAGTTTTCCTGTACTTAAGTCGGCATTGTGTCTCTTGTATTTAATTCCGATGAAATTTCTGTGTTTCATCGTGAATGGGAAGGTCCAAGGGATATAGTAATCCT
Source organism: Schistocerca nitens (assembly GCF_023898315.1). NCBI lineage: Eukaryota > Metazoa > Arthropoda > Insecta > Orthoptera > Acrididae > Schistocerca > Schistocerca nitens. The sequence goes on along the minus strand of NC_064616.1, from coordinate 4,916,096 downwards.
GCAGAGGTGCATCGGAAAGTAAAACTGATGAAACAGGATACGCTCAAAACATAGACAGTAGGAAGACTCAGTCTTCCTGTACTTAAGTCGGCATTGTGTCTCTTATATTTAATTCCGATGCAATTTCTGTGTTTCATCGTCAATGGGAAGGTCCAAGGGATACAGTAATCCTGCAGAGGTGCATCAGAATGTAAAACTGCTGACACAGGAAACGCTCAAAACATAGACAGTAGGAAGGCTCAGTCTTCCTGTACTTAAGTCGGCATTGTGTCTCTTATATTTAATTCCGATGCGATTTCTGTGTTTCATCGACAATGGGAAGGTCCAAGGGATACACTAAACCGGCAGAGATGCATCGGAATGTAAAACTGGTGACACAGGAAACGCTCAAAACATTGACCGTACGAAGACTGTTTTCTTGTACTTAAGTCGGCATTGTGTCTCTTATATTTAATTTCGATGCAATTTGTGTGTTTCATCGTCAATGGGAAGGTCCAAGGGATACAGGAAACCTGCAGAGGTGCATCGGAATGTCAAACTGGTAACACAGGAAACGCTCAAAGCATAGAGAGTAGGAAGCCTCAGTCTTCCTATACTTAAGTCGGCATTGTGTCTCTTATATTTAATTCCGATGCAATTTCTGTGTTTCATCGTCAATGGGAAGGTCCAAGGGATACAGTAAACCTGCAGAGGTGCATCGGAATGTAAAACTGATGACACAGGAAACGCTCAAAACATAGACAGTAGGAAGACTCAGTCTTCCTATACTTAAGTCGGCATTGTCTCTCTTATATTTATTTCCGATGAAATTTCTGTTTCATCGTGAATGGGAAGGTCCAAGGGATATAGTAAACCTGTAGAGGTGCATCGGAAAATAAAACTGGTGACACAGGAAACGCTCAAATTATAGACAGTAGGAAGACTCAGTCTTCCTGTACTTTAGTCGGTATTGTGTCTCTTATATTTAATTCCGATGCAATTTCTGAGTTTCATCGTCAACGGGAAGGTCCAAGGGATACAATAAACCTGCAGAGGTGCATCAGAATGTAAAACTGGTAACACAGGAAACGCTCAAAACATAGACTGTAGGAAGACTCAGTCTTCCTGTACTTAAGTCGGCATTGTGTCTCTTATATTTAATTCCGATGCAATTTCTGTGTTTCATTGTCAATGGGAAGGTCCAAGGGATACAGTAAACCTGCAGAGGTGCATCAGAATGTAAAACTGGTGACACAGGAAACGCTCAACACATAGACAGTAGGAAGACTCATTCTTCCTGTACTTAAGTCGGCATTGTGTCTCTTATATTTAATTCCGATGCAATTTCTGTGTTTCATCGTCAATGGGAAGGTCCAAGGAATACAGTAAACCTGCAGAGGTGCATGGGAATGTAAAACTAGTGACACAGGAAACGCTCAAATCAAAGACAGTAGGAAGACTCTGTCTTCCTATACTTAAGTCGGCATTGTGTCTGTTATATTTAATTCCGATGCAATTTCTGTGTTTCATCGTCAATGGGAAGGTCCAAGGCATACAGTAAGCCTGCAGAGGTGCATCAGAATGTAAAACTGGTGACACAGGAAACGCTCAAGTCATTGACCGTACGAAGACTGTTTTCTTGTACTTAAGTCGGCATTGTCTCTCTTATATTTAATTTCGATGCAATTTCTGTGTTTCATCGTCAATGGGACGGTCCAAGGGATACAGGAAACCTGCAGAGGTGCATCGGAATGTCAACCTGGTAACACAGGAAACGCTCAAAACATAGAGAGTAGGAAGACTCAGTCTTCCTGTACTTATGTTGGCATTGTGACACTTATATTTAATTCCGATGCAATTTCTGTGTTTCATCGTCAATGGGAAGGTCCAAGGGATATAGTAAACCTGTAGAGGTGCATCGGAAAATAAAACTGGTGACACAGGAAACGCTCAAATTATAGACAGTAGGAAGACTCAGTCTTCCTGTACTTAAGTCGGCATTGTGTCTCTTATATTTAATTCCGATGCATTTTCTGTGTTTCATCGTCAACGGGAAGTTCCAAGGGATACAGTAAACCTGCAGAGGTGCGTCAGAAAGTTAAACTGATGACACAGGAAACGCTCAAATCATAGACTGTAGGAAGACTCAATCTTCCAGTACTTAAGTCGGCATTGTGTCTCTTATATTTAATTCCGATGCAATTTCTGTGTTTCATCGTCAATGGGAAGGTCCAAGGGATACAGTAAACCTGTAGAGGTGCATCGGAATGTAAAACTGGTGACACAGGAAACGCTCAAATTATAGACACTAGGAAGACTCAGTCTTCCTGTACTTAAGTCGGCATTGTGTCTCTTATATTTAATTCCGATTCAATTTCTGTGTTTCATCGTCAATGGGAAGGTCCAAGGAATACAGTAAACCTGCAGAGGTGCATCGGAATGTAAAACTATTGACACAGGAAACGCTCAAAACATAGACAGTAGGAAGACTCTGTCTTCCTGTACTTAAGTCGGCATTGTGTCTCTTATATTTAATTCCGATGCAATTTCTGTGTTTCATCGTCAATGGGAAGGTCCAAGGGATACAGTAAGCCTGCAGAGGTGCATCAGAATGTAAAACTGGTGACACAGGAAACGCTCAAAGCATAGAGTGTAGGAAGACTAAGTCTTCCTGTACTTCAGTCGGCAGTGTGTCTCTTATATTTAATTCCGATGCAATTTCAGTTTTTCATCGTCAATGGGAAGGTCCAAGGGATACAGTAAACCTGCAGAGGTGCATCTGAATGTAAAACTGATGACACAGAGAACGCTCAAAACATAGACAGTAGGAAGACTCAGTCTTCCTGTACTTAAGTCGGCATTGTGTCTCTTATATTTAATTCCGATGCAATTTCTGTGTTTCATCGTCAATGGGAAGGTCCAAGAAATACAGTAATCCTGCAGAGGTGCATCAGAATGTAAAACTGCTGACACACGAAACGCTCAAAACATAGACAGTAGAAAGACTCAGTCTTCCTGTACTTAAGTCGGCATTGTGTTTCTTATATGTAATTCCGATGCAATTTCTGTGTTTCATCGTCAATGGGAAGGTCCAATGGATACAGAAAACCTGCAGAGGTGCATCAGAATGTAAAACTGGTGACACAGGAAACGCTCAAAACATAGGCAGTAGGAAGACTCAGTCTTCCTGTACTTAAGTCGGCATTGTGTCTCTTATATTTAATTCCGATGCGATTTCTGTGTTTCATGGACAATGGGAAGGTCCAAGGGATACAGTAAACCGGCAGAGATGCATCGGAATGTAAAACTGGTGACACAGGAAACGCTCAAAACATTGACCGTACGAAGACTGTTTTCTTGTACTTAAGTCGGCATTGTGTCTCTTATATTTAATTCCGATGCAATTTCTGTGTTTCATCGTCAATGGGACGGTCCAAGGGATACAGTAAACCTGCAGAGGTGCATCGGAATGTAAAACTGGTGACACAGGAAACGCTCAAAACATAGACAGTAGGAAGACTCAGTCTTCCTATACTTAAGTTGGCATTGTGTCTCTTATATTTATTTCCGATGAAATTTCTGTGTTTCTTCGTGAATGGGAAGGTCCAAGGGATATAGTAAACCTGTAGAGGTGCATCGGAAAATAAAACTGGTGACATAGGAAACGTTCAAATTATAGACAGTAGGAAGACTCAGTCTTCCTGTACTTAAATCGGCATTGTGTCTCTTATATTTAATTCCGATGCAATTTCTGTGTTTCATCGTCAACGGGAACGTCCAAGGGATACAGTAAACCTGTAGAGGTGAATCAGAATGTAAAACTGGTAACACAGGAAACGCTCAAAATATAGACTGTAGGAAGACTCAGTCTTCCTGTACTTAAGTCGGCATTGTGTCTCTTATATTTAATTCCGATGCAATTTCTGTGTTTCATCGTCAATGGGAAGGTCCAAGGGATACAGTAAACCTGCAGAGGTGCATCAGAATGTAAAGCTGGTGACACAGGAAACGCTCAAGACATTGACCGTACGAAGACTGTTTTCTTGTACTTAAGTCGGCATTGTGTCTCTTATATTTAATTTCGATGCAATTTCTGTGTTTCATCGTCAATGTGAAGGTCCAAGGGATATAGTAAACCTGCAGATTTGCATCGGAATGTAAAACTGGTGACACAGGAAACGCTCAAAACATAGACAGAGGAAGACTCAGTCTTCCCATACTTAAGTCGGCATAGTGTCTCTTATATTTATTTCCGATGAAATGTCTGTGTTTCATCGTGAATGGGAAGGTCCAAGGGATATAGTAAACCTGCAGAGGTGCGTCAGAAAGTTAAACTGATGACACAGGAAACGCTCAAAACATAGACAGTAGGAGGACTTAGTCTTCCTGTACTTAAGTCGGCATTGTGTCTCTAATATTTAATTCCGATGCAATTTCTGTGTTTCATCGTCACTGTGAAGGTCCAAGGGAGACAGTAAACCTGTAGACGTGCATCGGAATGTAAAACTGGTGACACAGGAAACGCTCAAATTATAGACACTAGGAAGACTCAGTCTTCCTGTACTTAAGTCGGCATTGTGTCTCTTATATTTAATTCCGATTCAATTTCTGTGTTTCATCGTCAATGGGAAGGTCCAAGGAATACAGTAAACCTGCAGAGGTGCATCGGAATGTAAAACTAGTGACACAGGAAACGCTCAAAACATAGACAGTAGGAAGACTCTGTCTTCCTGTACTTAAGTCGGCATTGTGTCCCTTATATTTAATTCCGATGCAATTTCTGTGTTTCATCGTCAATGGGAAGGTCCAAGGGATACAGTAAGCCTGCAGAGCTGCATCAGAATGTAAAACTGGTGACACAGGAAACGCTCAAAGCATAGAGTGTAGGAATACTAAGTCTTCCTGTACTTCAGTCGGCAGTGTGTGTCTCTTATATTTAATTCCGATGCAATTTCTGTGTTTCATCGTCAATGGGAAGGTCGTAGGGAAACAGTAAACCTGCAGAGGTGCATCGGAATGTAAATCTGGTGACACAGGAAACGCTCAAAACATAGACAGTAGGAAGACTCAGTCTTCCTGTACTTAAGTCGGCATTGTGTTTCTTATATTTAATTCCGATGCGATTTCTGTGTTTCATCGACAATGGGAAGGTCCAAGGGATACAGTAAACCGGCAGAGATGCATCGGAATGTAAAACTTGTGACACAGGAAACGCTCAAAACATTGACCGTACGAAGACTGTTTTCTTGTACTTAAGTCGGCATTGTGTCTCTTATATTTAATTTCGATGCAATTTCTGTGTTTCATCGTCAATGGGAAGGTCCAAGGGATACAGTAAACCTGCAGAGGTGCATCGGAATGTCAAACTGGTAACACAGGAAACGCTCAAAGCATAGAGAGTAGGAAGACTCAGTCTTCCTGTACTTAAGTCGGCATTGTGTCTCTTATATTTAATTCCGATGCAATTTCTGTGTTTCATCGTCAATGGGAAGGTCCAAGGGATACAGTAAACCTGCAGAGGTGCATCGGTATGTAAAACTGGTGACACAGGAAACGCTCAAAGCATAGAGAGTAGGAAGACTCAGTCTTCCTATACTTAAGTCGGCATTGTGTCTCTTATATTTAACTCCGATGCAATTTCTGTGTTCCATCGTCACTGTGAAGGTCCAAGGGATACAGTAATTCTGTAGATGTGCATCGGAATGTAAAACTAGTGACACAGGAAACGCTCAAAACATAGACAGTAGGAAGACTCTGTCTTCCTGTACTTAAGTCGGCATTGTGTCTCTTATATTTAATTCCGATGCAATTTCTGTGTTTCATCGTCAATGGGAAGGTCCAAGGGATACAGTAAGCCTGCAGAGGTGCATCAGAATGTAAAACTGGTGACACTGGAAACGCTCAAAGCATAGAGTGTAGGAAGACTAAGTCTTCCTGTACTTCAGTCGGCAGTGTGTCTCTTATATTTAATTCCGATGCAATTTCTGTGTTTCATCGTCAATGGGAAGGTCCTAGGGAAACAGTAAACCTGCAGAGGTGCATCGGAATGTAAAACTGGTGACACAGGAAACGCTCAAAACATAGACAGTAGGAAGACTCAGTCTTCCTGTACTTAAGTCGGCATTGTGTCTCTATTATTTAATTCCGATGCAATTTCTGTGTTTCATCGTCAATGGGAAGGTCCAAGGGATACAGTAATCCTGCAGAGGTGCATCAGAATGTAAAACTGCTGACACAGGAAACGCTCAAAACATAGACAGTAGAAAGACTCAGTCTTCCTGTACTTAAGTCGGCATTGTGTTTCTTATATGTAATTCCGATGCAATTTCTGTGTTTCATTGTCAATGGGAAGGTCCAATGGATACAGAAAACCTGCAGAGGTGCATCAGAATGTAAAACTGGTGACACAGGAAACGCTCAAAACATAGACAGTAGGAAGACTCAGTCTTCCTGTACTTAAGTCGGCATTGTGTCTCTTATATTTAATTCCGATGCGATTTCTGTGTTTCATCGACAATGGGAAGGTCCAAGGGATACACTAAACCGGCAGAGATGCATCGGAATGTAAAACTGGTGACACAGGAAACGCTCAAAACTTTGACCGTACGAAGACTGTTTTCTTGTACTTAAGTCGGCATTGTGTCTCTTATATTTAATTCCGATGCAATTTCTGTGTTTCATTGTCAATGGGAAGGTCCAAGGGATACAGTAAACCTGCAGAGGTGCAACAGAATGTAAAACTGGTGACACAGGAAACGCTCAACACATAGACAGTAGGAAGACTCATTCTTCCTGTACTTAAGTCGGCATTGTGTCTCTTATATTTAATTCCGATGCAATTTCTGTGTTTCATCGTCAATGGGAAGGTCCAAGGAATACAGTAAACCTGCAGAGGTGCATCGGAATGTAAAACTAGTGACACAGGAAACGCTCAAATCAAAGACAGTAGGAAGACTCTGTCTTCCTATACTTAAGTCGGCATTGTGTCTGTTATATTTAATTCCGATGCAATTTCTGTGTTTCATCGTCAATGGGAAGGTCCAAGGCATTCAGTAAGCCTGCAGAGGTGCATCAGAATGTAAAACTGGTGACACAGGAAACGCTCAAGACATTGACCGTACGAAGACTGTTTTCTTGTACTTAAGTCGGCATTGTCTCTCTTATATTTAATTTCGATGCAATTTCTGTGTTTCATCGTCAATGTGAAGGTCCAAGGGATACAGGAAACCTGCAGAGGTGCATCGGAATGTCAACCTGGTAACACAGGAAACGCTCAAAACATAGAGAGTAGGAAGACTCAGTCTTCCTGTACTTAAGTCGGCATTGTGTCTCTTATATTTAATTCCGATGCAATTTCTGTGTTTCATCGTCAATGGGAAGGTCCAAGAAATACAGTAATCCTGCAGAGGTGCATCAGAATGTAAAACTGCTGACACACGAAACGCTCAAAACATAGACAGTAGAAAGACTCAGTCTTCCTGTACTTAAGTCGGCATTGTGTTTCTTATATGTAATTCCGATGCAATTTCTGTGTTTCATCGTCAATGGGAAGGTCCAATGGATACAGAAAACCTGCAGAGGTGCATCAGAATGTAAAACTGGTGACACAGGAAACGCTCAAAACATAGGCAGTAGGAAGACTCGGTCTTCCTGTACTTAAGTCGGCATTGTGTCTCTTATATTTAATTCCGATGCGATTTCTGTGTTTCATGGACAATGGGAAGGTCCAAGGGATACAGTAAACCGGCAGAGATGCATCGGAATGTAAAACTGGTGACACAGGAAACGCTCAAAACATTGACCGTACGAAGACTCTTTTCTTGTACTTAAGTCGGCATTGTGTCTCTTATATTTAATTCCGATGCAATTTCTGTGTTTCATCGTCAATGGGACGGTCCAAGGGATACAGTAAACCTGCAGAGGTGCATCGGAATGTAAAACTGGTGACACAGGAAACGCTCAAAACATAGACAGTAGGAAGACTCAGTCTTCCTATACTTAAGTTGGCATTGTGTCTCTTATATTTATTTCCGATGAAATTTCTGTGTTTCTTCGTGAATGGGAAGGTCCAAGGGATATAGTAAACCTGTAGAGGTGCATCGGAAAATAAAACTGGTGACATAGGAAACGTTCAAATTATAGACAGTAGGACGACTCAGTCTTCCTGTACTTAAATCGGCATTGTGTCTCTTATATTTAATTCCGATGCAATTTCTGTGTTTCATCGTCAACGGGAACGTCCAAGGGATACAGTAAACCTGTAGAGGTGAATCAGAATGTAAAACTGGTAACACAGGAAACGCTCAAAATATAGACTGTAGGAAGACTCAGTCTTCCTGTACTTAAGTCGGCATTGTGACTCTTATATTTAATTCCGATGCAATTTCTGTGTTTCATCGTCAATGGGAAGGTCCAAGGGATACAGTAAACCTGCAGAGGTGCATCAGAATGTAAAGCTGGTGACACAGGAAACGCTCAAGACATTGACCGTACGAAGACTGTTTTCTTGTACTTAAGTCGGCATTGTGTCTCTTATATTTAATTTCGATGCAATTTCTGTGTTTCATCGTCAATGTGAAGGTCCAAGGGATATAGTAAACCTGCAGATTTGCATCGGAATGTAAAACTGGTGACACAGGAAACGCTCAAAACATAGACAGAGGAAGACTCAGTCTTCCCATACTTAAGTCGGCATAGTGTCTCTTATATTTATTTCCGATGAAATGTCTGTGTTTCATCGTGAATGGGAAGGTCCAAGGGATATAGTAAACCTGCAGAGGTGCGTCAGAAAGTTAAACTGATGACACAGGAAACGCTCAAAACATAGACAGTAGGAGGACTTAGTCTTCCTGTACTTAAGTCGGCATTGTGTCTCTTATATTTAATTCCGATGCAATTTCTGTGTTTCATCGTCACTGTGAAGGTCCAAGGGATACAGTAAACCTGTAGACGTGCATCGGAATGTAAAACTGGTGACACAGGAAACGCTCAAATTATAGACACTAGGAAGACTCAGTCTTCCTGTACTTAAGTCGGCATTGTGTCTCTTATATTTAATTCCGATTCAATTTCTGTGTTTCATCGTCAATGGGAAGGTCCAAGGAATACAGTAAACCTGCAGAGGTGCATCGGAATGTAAAACTAGTGACACAGGAAACGCTCAAAACATAGACAGTAGGAAGACTCTGTCTTCCTGTACTTAAGTCGGCATTGTGTCCCTTATATTTAATTCCGATGCAATTTCTGTGTTTCATCGTCAATGGGAAGGTCCAAGGGATACAGTAAGCCTGCAGAGCTGCATCAGAATGTAAAACTGGTGACACAGGAAACGCTCAAAGCATAGAGTGTAGGAATACTAAGTCTTCCTGTACTTCAGTCGGCAGTGTGTGTCTCTTATATTTAATTCCGATGCAATTTCTGTGTTTCATCGTCAATGGGAAGGTCGTAGGGAAACAGTAAACCTGCAGAGGTGCATCGGAATGTAAATCTGGTGACACAGGAAACGCTCAAAACATAGACAGTAGGAAGACTCAGTCTTCCTGTACTTAAGTCGGCATTGTGTTTCTTATATTTAATTCCGATGCGATTTCTGTGTTTCATCGACAATGGGAAGGTCCAAGGGATACAGTAAACCGGCAGAGATGCATCGGAATGTAAAACTTGTGACACAAGAAACGCTCAAAACATTGACCGTACGAAGACTGTTTTCTTGTACTTAAGTCGGCATTGTGTCTCTTATATTTAATTTCGATGCAATTTCTGTGTTTCATCGTCAATGGGAAGGTCCAAGGGATACAGTAAACCTGCAGAGGTGCATCGGTATGTAAAACTGGTGACACAGGAAACGCTCAAAGCATAGACAGTAGGAAGACTCAGTCTTCCTATACTTAAGTCGGCATTGTGTCTCTTATATTTAACTCCGATGCAATTTCTGTGTTCCATCGTCACTGTGAAGGTCCAAGGGATACAGTAATTCTGTAGATGTGCATCGGAATGTAAAACTAGCGACACAGGAAACGCTCAAAACATAGACAGTAGGAAGACTCTGTCTTCCTGTACTTAAGTCGGCATTGTGTCTCTTATATTTAATTCCGATGCAATTTCTGTGTTTCATCGTCAATGGGAAGGTCCAAGGGATACAGTAAGCCTGCAGAGGTGCATCAGAATGTAAAACTGGTGACACTGGAAACGCTCAAAGCATAGAGTGTAGGAAGACTAAGTCTTCCTGTACTTCAGTCGGCAGTGTGTCTCTTATATTTAATTCCGATGCAATTTCTGTGTTTCATCGTCAATGGGAAGGTCCTAGGGAAACAGTAAACCTGCAGAGGTGCATCGGAATGTAAAACTGGTGACACAGGAAACGCTCAAAACATAGACAGTAGGAAGACTCAGTCTTCCTGTACTTAAGTCGGCATTGTGTCTCTTATATTTAATTCCGATGCAATTTCTGTGTTTCATCGTCAATGGGAAGGTCCAAGGGATACAGTAATCCTGCAGAGGTGCATCAGAATGTAAAACTGCTGACACAGGAAACGCTCAAAACATAGACAGTAGAAAGACTCAGTCTTCCTGTACTTAATTCGGCATTGTGTTTCTTATATGTAATTCCGATGCAATTTCTGTGTTTCATTGTCAATGGGAAGGTCCAATGGATACAGAAAACCTGCAGAGGTGCATCAGAATGTAAAACTGGTGACACAGGAAACGCTCAAAACATAGACAGTAGGAAGACTCAGTCTTCCTGTACTTAAGTCGGCATTGTGTCTCTCATATTTAATTCCGATGCGATTTCTGTGTTTCATCGACAATGGGAAGGTCCAAGGGATACACTAAACCGACAGAGATGCATCGGAATGTAAAACTGGTGACACAGGAAACGCTCAAAACTTTGACCGTACGAAGACTGTTTTCTTGTACTTAAGTCGGCATTGTGTCTCTTATATTTAATTCCGATGCAATTTCTGTGTTTCATTGTCAATGGGAAGGTCCAAGGGATACAGTAAACCTGCAGAGGTGCAACAGAATGTAAAACTGGTGACACAGGAAACGCTCAACACATAGACAGTAGGAAGACTCATTCTTCCTGTACTTAAGTCGGCATTGTGTCTCTTATATTTAATTCCGATGCAATTTCTGTGTTTCATCGTCAATGGGAAGGTCCAAGGAATACAGTAAACCTGCAGAGGTGCATCGGAATGTAAAACTAGTGACACAGGAAACGCTCAAATCAAAGACAGTAGGAAGACTCTGTCTTCCTATACTTAAGTCGGCATTGTGTCTGTTATATTTAATTCCGATGCAATTTCTGTGTTTCATCGTCAATGGGAAGGTCCAAGGCATTCAGTAAGCCTGCAGAGGTGCATCAGAATGTAAAACTGGTGACACAGGAAACGCTCAAGACATTGATTGTACGAAGACTGTTTTCTTGTACTTAAGTCGGCATTGTCTCTCTTATATTTAATTTCGATGCAATTTCTGTGTTTCATCGTCAATGTGAAGGTCCAAGGGATACAGGAAACCTGCAGAGGTGCATCGGAATGTCAACCTGGTAACACAGGAAACGCTCAAAACATAGAGAGTAGGAAGACTCAGTCTTCCTGTACTTATGTTGGCATTGTGACTCTTATATTTAATTCCGATGCAATTTCTGTGTTTCATCGTCAATGGGAAGGTCCAAGGGATACAGTAAACCTGCAAAGTTGCATCGGAATGTAAAACTGGTGACACAGGAAACGCTCAAAACATAGACAGAGGAAGGCTCAGTCTTCCCATACTTAAGTCGGCATAGTGTCTCTTAAATTTATTTCCGATGAAATGTCTGTGTTTCATCGTGAATGGGAATGTCCAAGGAATACAGTAAACCTGCAGAGGTGCATCGGGATGTAAAACTGGTGACACAGGAAACGCTCAAAACATAGACAATAGGAAGACTCTGTCTTCCTGTACTTAAGTCGGCATTGTGTCTCTTATATTTAATTCCGATGCAATTTCTTTGTTTCATTGTCAATGGGAGGGTCCAAGCGATACAGTAAGCCTGCAGAGGTGCATCGGAATGTAAAACTGGTGACACAGGAAACGCTCAAATTATAGACAGTAGGAAGACTCAGTCTTCCTGTACTTAAGTCGGCATTGTGTCTCTTATATTTAATTCCGATGCATTTTCTGTGTTTCATCGTCAACGGGAAGTTCCAAGGGATACAGTAAACCTGCAGAGGTGCGTCAGAAAGTTAAACTGATGACACAGGAAACGCTCAAAACATAGACTGTAGGAAGACTCAATCTTCCAGTACTTAAGTCGGCATTGTGTCTCTTATATTTAATTCCGATGCAATTTCTGTGTTTCATCGTCAATGGGAAGGTCCAAGGGGTACAGTAAACCTGTAGAGGTGCATCGGAATGTAAAACTGGTGACACAGGAAACGCTCAAATTATAGACACTAGGAAGACTCAGTCTTCCTGTACTTAAGTCGGCATTGTGTCTCTTATATTTAATTCCGATTCAATTTCTGTGTTTCATCGTCAATGGGAAGGTCCAAGGAATACAGTAAACCTGCAGAGGTGCATCGGAATGTAAAACTATTGACACAGGAAACGCTCAAAACATAGACAGTAGGAAGACTCTGTCTTCCTGTACTTAAGTCGGCATTGTGTCTCTTATATTTAATTCCGATGCAATGTCTGTGTTTCATCGTCAATGGGAAGGTCCAAGGGATACAGTAAGCCTGCAGAGGTGCATCAGAATGTAAAACTGGTGACACAGGAAACGCTCAAAGCATAGAGTGTAGGAAGACTCAGTCTTCCTGTACTTAAGTCGGCATTGTGTCTCTTATATTTAATTCCGATGCAATTTCTGTGTTTCATCGTCAATGGGAAGGTCCAAGGGATACAGTAAACCTGCAGAGGTGCATCAGAATGTAAAGCTGGTGACACAGGAAACGCTCAAGACATTGACCGTACGAAGACTGTTTTCTTGTACTTAAGTCGGCATTGTGTCTCTTATATTTAATTTCGATGCAATTTCTGTGTTTCATCGTCAATGTGAAGGTCCAAGGGATATAGTAAACCTGCAGATTTGCATCGGAATGTAAAACTGGTGACACAGGAAACGCTCAAAACATAGACAGAGGAAGACTCAGTCTTCCCATACTTAAGTCGGCATAGTGTCTCTTATATTTATTTCCGATGAAATGTCTGTGTTTCATCGTGAATGGGAAGGTCCAAGGGATATAGTAAACCTGCAGAGGTGCGTCAGAAAGTTAAACTGATGACACAGGAAACGCTCAAAACATAGACAGTAGGAGGACTTAGTCTTCCTGTACTTAAGTCGGCATTGTGTCTCTAATATTTAATTCCGATGCAATTTCTGTGTTTCATCGTCACTGTGAAGGTCCAAGGGAGACAGTAAACCTGTAGACGTGCATCGGAATGTAAAACTGGTGACACAGGAAACGCTCAAATTATAGACACTAGGAAGACTCAGTCTTCCTGTACTTAAGTCGGCATTGTGTCTCTTATATTTAATTCCGATTCAATTTCTGTGTTTCATCGTCAATGGGAAGGTCCAAGGAATACAGTAAACCTGCAGAGGTGCATCGGAATGTAAAACTAGTGACACAGGAAACGCTCAAAACATAGACAGTAGGAAGACTCTGTCTTCCTGTACTTAAGTCGGCATTGTGTCCCTTATATTTAATTCCGATGCAATTTCTGTGTTTCATCGTCAATGGGAAGGTCCAAGGGATACAGTAAGCCTGCAGAGCTGCATCAGAATGTAAAACTGGTGACACAGGAAACGCTCAAAGCATAGAGTGTAGGAATACTAAGTCTTCCTGTACTTCAGTCGGCAGTGTGTGTCTCTTATATTTAATTCCGATGCAATTTCTGTGTTTCATCGTCAATGGGAAGGTCGTAGGGAAACAGTAAACCTGCAGAGGTGCATCGGAATGTAAATCTGGTGACACAGGAAACGCTCAAAACATAGACAGTAGGAAGACTCAGTCTTCCTGTACTTAAGTCGGCATTGTGTTTCTTATATTTAATTCCGATGCGATTTCTGTGTTTCATCGACAATGGGAAGGTCCAAGGGATACAGTAAACCGGCAGAGATGCATCGGAATGTAAAACTTGTGACACAGGAAACGCTCAAAACATTGACCGTACGAAGACTGTTTTCTTGTACTTAAGTCGGCATTGTGTCTCTTATATTTAATTTCGATGCAATTTCTGTGTTTCATCGTCAATGGGAAGGTCCAAGGGATACAGTAAACCTGCAGAGGTGCATCGGAATGTCAAACTGGTAACACAGGAAACGCTCAAAGCATAGAGAGTAGGAAGACTCAGTCTTCCTGTACTTAAGTCGGCATTGTGTCTCTTATATTTAATTCCGATGCAATTTCTGTGTTTCATCGTCAATGGGAAGGTCCAAGGGATACAGTAAACCTGCAGAGGTGCATCGGTATGTAAAACTGGTGACACAGGAAACGCTCAAAGCATAGACAGTAGGAAGACTCAGTCTTCCTATACTTAAGTCGGCATTGTGTCTCTTATATTTAACTCCGATGCAATTTCTGTGTTCCATCGTCACTGTGAAGGTCCAAGGGATACAGTAATTGTGTAGATGTGCATCGGAATGTAAAACTAGTGACACAGGAAACGCTCAAAACATAGACAGTAGGAAGACTCTGTCTTCCTGTACTTAAGTCGGCATTGTGTCTCTTATATTTAATTCCGATGCAATTTCTGTGTTTCATCGTCAATGGGAAGGTCCAAGGGATACAGTAAGCCTGCAGAGGTGCATCAGAATGTAAAACTGGTGACACTGGAAACGCTCAAAGCATAGAGTGTAGGAAGACTAAGTCTTCCTGTACTTCAGTCGGCAGTGTGTCTCTTATATTTAATTCCGATGCAATTTCTGTGTTTCATCGTCAATGGGAAGGTCCTAGGGAAACAGTAAACCTGCAGAGGTGCATCGGAATGTAAAACTGGTGACACAGGAAACGCTCAAAACATAGACAGTAGGAAGACTCAGTCTTCCTGTACTTAAGTCGGCATTGTGTCTCTATTATTTAATTCCGATGCAATTTCTGTGTTTCATCGTCAATGGGAAGGTCCAAGGGATACAGTAATCCTGCAGAGGTGCATCAGAATGTAAAACTGCTGACACAGGAAACGCTCAAAACATAGACAGTAGAAAGACTCAGTCTTCCTGTACTTAAGTCGGCATTGTGTTTCTTATATGTAATTCCGATGCAATTTCTGTGTTTCATTGTCAATGGGAAGGTCCAATGGATACAGAAAACCTGCAGAGGTGCATCAGAATGTAAAACTGGTGACACAGGAAACGCTCAAAACATAGACAGTAGGAAGACTCAGTCTTCCTGTACTTAAGTCGGCATTGTGTCTCTTATATTTAATTCCGATGCGATTTCTGTGTTTCATCGACAATGGGAAGGTCCAAGGGATACACTAAACCGGCAGAGATGCATCGGAATGTAAAACTGGTGACACAGGAAACGCTCAAAACTTTGACCGTACGAAGACTGTTTTCTTGTACTTAAGTCGGCATTGTGTCTCTTATATTTAATTCCGATGCAATTTCTGTGTTTCATTGTCAATGGGAAGGTCCAAGGGATACAGTAAACCTGCAGAGGTGCAACAGAATGTAAAACTGGAGACACAGGAAACGCTCAACACATAGACAGTAGGAAGACTCATTCTTCCTGTACTTAAGTCGGCATTGTGTCTCTTATATTTAATTCCGATGCAATTTCTGTGTTTCATCGTCAATGGGAAGGTCCAAGGAATACAGTAAACCTGCAGAGGTGCATCGGAATGTAAAACTAGTGACACAGGAAACGCTCAAATCAAAGACAGTAGGAAGACTCTGTCTTCCTATACTTAAGTCGGCATTGTGTCTGTTATATTTAATTCCGATGCAATTTCTGTGTTTCATCGTCAATGGGAAGGTCCAAGGCATTCAGTAAGCCTGCAGAGGTGCATCAGAATGTAAAACTGGTGACACAGGAAACGCTCAAGACATTGACCGTACGAAGACTGTTTTCTTGTACTTAAGTCGGCATTGTCTCTCTTATATTTAATTTCGATGCAATTTCTGTGTTTCATCGTCAATGTGAAGGTCCAAGGGATACAGGAAACCTGCAGAGGTGCATCGGAATGTCAACCTGGTAACACAGGAAACGCTCAAAACATAGAGAGTAGGAAGACTCAGTCTTCCTGTACTTAAGTCGGCATTGTGTCTCTTATATTTAATTCCGATGCAATTTCTGTGTTTCATCGTCAATGGGAAGGTCCAAGAAATACAGTAATCCTGCAGAGGTGCATCAGAATGTAAAACTGCTGACACACGAAACGCTCAAAACATAGACAGTAGAAAGACTCAGTCTTCCTGTACTTAAGTCGGCATTGTGTTTCTTATATGTAATTCCGATGCAATTTCTGTGTTTCATCGTCAATGGGAAGGTCCAATGGATACAGAAAACCTGCAGAGGTGCATCAGAATGTAAAACTGGTGACACAGGAAACGCTCAAAACATAGGCAGTAGGAAGACTCGGTCTTCCTGTACTTAAGTCGGCATTGTGTCTCTTATATTTAATTCCGATGCGATTTCTGTGTTTCATGGACAATGGGAAGGTCCAAGGGATACAGTAAACCGGCAGAGATGCATCGGAATGTAAAACTGGTGACACAGGAAACGCTCAAAACATTGACCGTACGAAGACTGTTTTCTTGTACTTAAGTCGGCATTGTGTCTCTTATATTTAATTCCGATGCAATTTCTGTGTTTCATCGTCAATGGGACGGTCCAAGGGATACAGTAAACCTGCAGAGGTGCATCGGAATGTAAAACTGGTGACACAGGAAACGCTCAAAACATAGACAGTAGGAAGACTCAGTCTTCCTATACTTAAGTTGGCATTGTGTCTCTTATATTTATTTCCGATGAAATTTCTGTGTTTCTTCGTGAATGGGAAGGTCCAAGGGATATAGTAAACCTGTAGAGGTGCATCGGAAAATAAAACTGGTGACATAGGAAACGTTCAAATTATAGACAGTAGGAAGACTCAGTCTTCCTGTACTTAAATCGGCATTGTGTCTCTTATATTTAATTCCGATGCAATTTCTGTGTTTCATCGTCAACGGGAACGTCCAAGGGATACAGTAAACCTGTAGAGGTGAATCAGAATGTAAAACTGGTAACACAGGAAACGCTCAAAATATAGACTGTAGGAAGACTCAGTCTTCCTGTACTTAAGTCGGCATTGTGACTCTTATATTTAATTCCGATGCAATTTCTGTGTTTCATCGTCAATGGGAAGGTCCAAGGGATACAGTAAACCTGCAGAGGTGCATCAGAATGTAAAGCTGGTGACACAGGAAACGCTCAAGACATTGACCGTACGAAGACTGTTTTCTTGTACTTAAGTCGGCATTGTGTCTCTTATATTTAATTTCGATGCAATTTCTGTGTTTCATCGTCAATGTGAAGGTCCAAGGGATATAGTAAACCTGCAGATTTGCATCGGAATGTAAAACTGGTGACACAGGAAACGCTCAAAACATAGACAGAGGAAGACTCAGTCTTCCCATACTTAAGTCGGCATAGTGTCTCTTATATTTATTTCCGATGAAATGTCTGTGTTTCATCGTGAATGGGAAGGTCCAAGGGATATAGTAAACCTGCAGAGGTGCGTCAGAAAGTTAAACTGATGACACAGGAAACGCTCAAAACATAGACAGTAGGAGGACTTAGTCTTCCTGTACTTAAGTCGGCATTGTGTCTCTTATATTTAATTCCGATGCAATTTCTGTGTTTCATCGTCACTGTGAAGGTCCAAGGGATACAGTAAACCTGTAGACGTGCATCGGAATGTAAAACTGGTGACACAGGAAACGCTCAAATTATAGACACTAGGAAGACTCAGTCTTCCTGTACTTAAGTCGGCATTGTGTCTCTTATATTTAATTCCGATTCAATTTCTGTGTTTCATCGTCAATGGGAAGGTCCAAGGAATACAGTAAACCTGCAGAGGTGCATCGGAATGTAAAACTAGTGACACAGGAAACGCTCAAAACATAGACAGTAGGAAGACTCTGTCTTCCTGTACTTAAGTCGGCATTGTGTTTCTTATATTTAATTCCGATGCGATTTCTGTGTTTCATCGACAATGGGAAGGTCCAAGGGATACAGTAAACCGGCAGAGATGCATCGGAATGTAAAACTTGTGACACAGGAAACGCTCAAAACATTGACCGTACGAAGACTGTTTTCTTGTACTTAAGTCGGCATTGTGTCTCTTATATTTAATTTCGATGCAATTTCTGTGTTTCATCGTCAATGGGAAGGTCCAAGGGATACAGTAAACCTGCAGAGGTGCATCGGTATGTAAAACTGGTGACACAGGAAACGCTCAAAGCATAGACAGTAGGAAGACTCAGTCTTCCTATACTTAAGTCGGCATTGTGTCTCTTATATTTAACTCCGATGCAATTTCTGTGTTCCATCGTCACTGTGAAGGTCCAAGGGATACAGTAATTCTGTAGATGTGCATCGGAATGTAAAACTAGTGACACAGGAAACGCTCAAAACATAGACAGTAGGAAGACTCTGTCTTCCTGTACTTAAGTCGGCATTGTGTCTCTTATATTTAATTCCGATGCAATTTCTGTGTTTCATCGTCAATGGGAAGGTCCAAGGGATACAGTAAGCCTGCAGAGGTGCATCAGAATGTAAAACTGGTGACACTGGAAACGCTCAAAGCATAGAGTGTAGGAAGACTAAGTCTTCCTGTACTTCAGTCGGCAGTGTGTCTCTTATATTTAATTCCGATGCAATTTCTGTGTTTCATCGTCAATGGGAAGGTCCTAGGGAAACAGTAAACCTGCAGAGGTGCATCGGAATGTAAAACTGGTGACACAGGAAACGCTCAAAACATAGACAGTAGGAAGACTCAGTCTTCCTGTACTTAAGTCGGCATTGTGTCTCTTATATTTAATTCCGATGCAATTTCTGTGTTTCATCGTCAATGGGAAGGTCCAAGGGATACAGTAATCCTGCAGAGGTGCATCAGAATGTAAAACTGCTGACACAGGAAACGCTCAAAACATAGACAGTAGAAAGACTCAGTCTTCCTGTACTTAAGTCGGCATTGTGTTTCTTATATGTAATTCCGATGCAATTTCTGTGTTTCATTGTCAATGGGAAGGTCCAATGGATACAGAAAACCTGCAGAGGTGCATCAGAATGTAAAACTGGTGACACAGGAAACGCTCAAAACATAGACAGTAGGAAGACTCAGTCTTCCTGTACTTAAGTCGGCATTGTGTCTCTCATATTTAATTCCGATGCGATTTCTGTGTTTCATCGACAATGGGAAGGTCCAAGGGATACACTAAACCGGCAGAGATGCATCGGAATGTAAAACTGGTGACACAGGAAACGCTCAAAACTTTGACCGTACGAAGACTGTTTTCTTGTACTTAAGTCGGCATTGTGTCTCTTATATTTAATTCCGATGCAATTTCTGTGTTTCATTGTCAATGGGAAGGTCCAAGGGATACAGTAAACCTGCAGAGGTGCAACAGAATGTAAAACTGGTGACACAGGAAACGCTCAACACATAGACAGTAGGAAGACTCATTCTTCCTGTACTTAAGTCGGCATTGTGTCTCTTATATTTAATTCCGATGCAATTTCTGTGTTTCATCGTCAATGGGAAGGTCCAAGGAATACAGTAAACCTGCAGAGGTGCATCGGAATGTAAAACTAGTGACACAGGAAACGCTCAAATCAAAGACAGTAGGAAGACTCTGTCTTCCTATACTTAAGTCGGCATTGTGTCTGTTATATTTAATTCCGATGCAATTTCTGTGTTTCATCGTCAATGGGAAGGTCCAAAGCATTCAGTAAGCCTGCAGAGGTGCATCAGAATGTAAAACTGGTGACACAGGAAACGCTCAAGACATTGACCGTACGAAGACTGTTTTCTTGTACTTAAGTCGGCATTGTCTCTCTTATATTTAATTTCGATGCAATTTCTGTGTTTCATCGTCAATGTGAAGGTCCAAGGGATACAGGAAACCTGCAGAGGTGCATCGGAATGTCAACCTGGTAACACAGGAAACGCTCAAAACATAGAGAGTAGGAAGACTCAGTCTTCCTGTACTTATGTTGGCATTGTGACTCTTATATTTAATTCCGATGCAATTTCTGTGTTTCATCGTCAATGGGAAGGTCCAAGGGATACAGTAAACCTGCAAAGTTGCATCGGAATGTAAAACTGGTGACACAGGAAACGCTCAAAACATAGACAGAGGAAGGCTCAGTCTTCCCATACTTAAGTCGGCATAGTGTCTCTTAAATTTATTTCCGATGAAATGTCTGTGTTTCATCGTGAATGGGAATGTCCAAGGAATACAGTAAACCTGCAGAGGTGCATCGGGATGTAAAACTGGTGACACAGGAAACGCTCAACACATAGACAGTAGGAAGACTCATTCTTCCTGTACTTAAGTCGGCATTGTGTCTCTTATATTTAATTCCGATGCAATTTCTGTGTTTCATCGTCAATGGGAAGGTCCAAGGTATACAGTAAACCTGCAGAGGTGCACCGGAATGTAAAACTAGTGACACAGGAAACGCTCAAATCAAAGACAGTAGGAAGACTCTGTCTTCCTATACTTAAGTCGGCATTGTGTCTGTTATATTTAATTCCGATGCAATTTCTGTGTTTCATCGTCAATGGGATGTCCAAGGCATACAGTAAGCCTGCAGAGGTGCATCAGAATGTAAAACTGGTGACACAGGAAACGCTCAAAGCATAGAGAGTAGGAAGACTCAGTCTTCCTGTACTTCAGTCGGCATTCTGTCTCTTATATTTAATTCCGATGCGATTTCTGTGTTTCATCGACAAGGGGAAGGTCCAAGGGATACAGTAAACCGGCAGAGGTGCATCGGAATGTAAAACTGGTGACACAGGAAACGCTCAAGACATTGACTGTACGAAGACTGTTTTCTTGTACTTAAGTCGGCATTGTGTCTCTTATATTTAATTTCGATGCAATTTCTGTGTTTCATCGTCAATGGGAAGGTCCAAGGGATACAGGAAACCTGCAGAGGTGCATCGGAATGTCAACCTGGTAACACAGGAAACGCTCAAAACATAGAGAGTAGGAAGACTCAGTCTTCCTGTACTTATGTTGGCATTGTGACTCTTATATTTAATTCCGATGCAATTTCTGTGTTTCATCGTCAATGGGAAGGTCCAAGGGATACAGTAAACCTGCAGAGTTGCATCGGAATGTAAAACTGGTGACACAGGAAACGCTCAAAACATAGACAGAGGAAGACTCAGTCTTCCCATACTTAAGTCGGCATAGTGTCTCTTAAATTTATTTCCGATGAAATGTCTGTGTTTCATCGTGAATGGGAAGGTCCAAGGGATATAGTAAACCTGCAGAGGTGCGTCAGAAAGTTAAACTGATGACACAGGAAACGCTCAAAACATAGACAGTAGGAGGACTTAGTCTCCCTGTACTTAAGTCGGCATTGTGTCTCTTATATTTAATTCCGATGCAATTTCTGTGTTTCATCGTCACTGTGAAGGTCCAAGGGATACAGTAAACCTGTAGAGGTGCATCGGAATGTAAAACTGGTGACACAGGAAACGCTCAAATTATAGACACTAGGAAGACTCAGTCTTCCTGTACTTAAGTCGGCATTGTGTCTCTTATATTTAATTCCGATGCAATTTCTGTGTTTCATCGTCAATGGGATGGTCCAAGGGATACAGTAAACCTGCAGAGGTGCATCAGAATGTAAAACTGGTGACACAGGAAACGCTCAAAACATAGACTGTAGGAAGACTCAGTCTTCCTGTACTTAAGACGGCATTGTGTCTCTTATATTTAATTCCGATGCAATTTCTGTGTTTCATCGTCAATGGGAAGGTCCAAGGGATACAGTAAACCTGCAGATTTGCATCGGAATGTAAAACTACTGACACTGGAAACGCTCAAAACATAGACAGTAGGAAGACTCAGTCTTCCTGTACTTAAGTCGGCATTGTGTCTCTTATATTTTATTCCGATTCAATTTCTGTGTTTCATCGTCAATGGGAAGGTCCAATGGATACAGTAAACCTGCAGAGATGCATCGGAATGTAAAACTGGTGACACAGGAAACGCTCAAAACAAAGACAGTAGGAAGACTCAGTCTTCCTGTACTTAAGTCGGCATTGTGTCTCTTATATTTAATTCCGATGAAATTTCAGTGTTTCATCGTGAATGGGAAGGTCCAAGGGATATAGTAAACCTGCAGAGGTGCATCGGAAAGTAAAACTGATGACTCAGAAAACGCTCAAAACATAGACAGTAGGAACGCTTAGTCTTCCTGTACTTAAGTCGGCATTGTGTCTCTTAAATTTAATTCCGATGCAATTTCTGTGTTTCATCATCAATGGGAAGGTCCAAGGGATACAGTAAACCTGCAGAGGTGCATCGGAATGTAAAACTGGTGACACAGGAAACGCTCAAAACATAGACAGTAGGAAGACTCAGTCTATCTGTACTTAAGTCGGCATTGTGTCTCCTATATTGAATTCCGATGCGATTTCTGTGTTTCATCGACAATGGGAAGGTCCAAGGGATACAGTAAACCTGCAGAGGTGTATCGGAATGTAAAACTGGTGACACAGGAAACGCTCAAAACATTGTCCGTACGTAGACTGTTATCTTGTACTTATGTAGGCGTTGTGTCTCTTATATTTAATTTCGATGCAATTTCTGTGTTTCATCGTGAATAAGAAGGTCCATGGGATACAGTAAACCTGCAGATTTGCATCGGAATGTAAAACTGGTGACACAGGAAACGCTCAAAACATAGACTGAGGAAGACTCAGTCTTCCCATACTTAAGTCGGCATAGTGTCTCTTAAATTTATTTCCGATGAGATGTCTGTGTTTCATCGTGAATGGGAAGGTCCAAGTGATATAGTAAACCTGCAGAGGTGCGTCAGAAAGTTAAACTGATGACACAGGAAACGCTCAAAACATAGACAGTCGGAGGACTTAGTCTTCCTGTACTTAAGTCGGCATTGTGTCTCTTATATTTAATTCCGATGCAATTTCTGTGTTTCATCGTCACTGTGAAGGTCCAAGGGATACAGTAAACCTGTAGAGGTGCATCGGAATGTAAAACTGGTGACACAGGAAACGCTCAAATTATAGACACTAGGAAGACTCAGTCTTCCTGTACTTAAGTCGGCATTGTGTCTCTTATATTTAATTCCGATACAATTTCTGTGTTTCATCGTCAATGGGAAAGTCCAAGGGATACAGTAAACCTGCAGAGGTGCATCAGAATGTAAAACTGGTGACACATGAATCGCTCAAATCATAGACAGTAGGAAGACTCAGTCTTCCCGTACTTAAGTCGGGACGCCTGAAGTGGCCGTGCGGTTAAAGGCGCTGTAGTCTGGAACCGCAAGTCCGCTACGGTCGCAGGTTCGAATCCTGCCTCGGGCATGGATGTTTGTGCTGTCCTTAGGTTAGTTAGGTTTAACTAGTTCTAAGTTCTAGGGGACTAATGACCTCAGCAGTTGAGTCCCATAGTGCTCAGAGCCATTTTTTTTACTTAAGTCGGCATTGTGTGTCTTATATTTAATTCTGATGCAATTTCTTTGTTTCATCGTCAATGGGAAGGTGCAAGGGATACAGTAAACCTGCAGAGGTGCATCAGAATGTGAAACTGGTGACACAGGAAACGCTCAACACATAGACAGTAGGAAGACTCATTCTTCCAGTACTTAAGTCGGCATTGTGTATCTTATATTTAATTCCGATGCAATTTCTGTGTTTCATCGTCAATGAGAAGGTCGAAGGAATACAGTAAACCTGCAGAGGTGCATCGGAATGTAAAACTAGTGACACAGGAAACGCTCAAAACATAGACAGTAGGAAGACTCATTCTTCCTGTACTTAAGTCGGCATTGTGTCTCCTATATTTAATTCCGATGCAATTTCTGTGTTTCATCGTCAATGGGAAGGTCCAAGGGAAACAGTAAACCTGCAGAGGTGCATCGGAATGTAAAGCTGGTGACACAGGAAACGCTCAAAGCATAGACAGTAGGAAGACTCAGTCTTCCTGTACTTAAGTCGGCATTGTGTCTCTTATATTTAATTCCGATGCAATTTCTGTGTTTCATCGTCAATGGGAAGGTCCAAGGGATACAGTAATCGTGCAGTGGTGCATCTGAATGTAAAACTGGTGACACAGGAAACGCTCAAAACATAGACAGTAGGAAGACTCAGTCTTCCTGTACTTAAGTCGGCATTGTGTTTCTTATATTTAATTCCGATGCAATGTCAGTGTTTCATCGTCAATGGGAAGGTCCAATGGATACAGAAAAACTGCAGAGGTGCATCAGATTGTAAAACTGGTGACACAGGAAACGCTCAAAGCATAGACAGTAGGAAGACTCAGTCTTCCTGTACTTAAGTCTGCATTGTGTTTCTTAGATTTAATTCCTATGCGATTTCTGTGTTTCATCGACAATGGGAAGGTCCAAGGGATACAGTAAACCGGCAGAGATGCATCGGAATGTAAAACTGGTGACACAGGAAACGCTCAAAACAATGACCGTACGAAGACTGTTTTCTTGTACTTAAGTCGGCTTTGTGTCTCTTATATTTAATTTCGATGCAATTTCTGTGTTTCATCGTCAATGGGAAGGTCCAAGGGATACAGGAAACCTGCAGAGGTGCACCGGAATGTCAAACTGGTAACACAGGAAACGCTCAAAGCATAGAGAGTAGGAAGACTCAGTCTTCCTGTACTTAAGCCGGCATTGTGTCTCTTATATTTAATTCCGATGCAATTTCTGTGTTTCATCGTCAACGGGAAGGTCCAAGGGATACAGTAAACCTGCAGAGGTGCATCAGAATGTAAAACTGGTGACACAGGAAACGCTCAAATCATAGACTGTAGGAAGAATCAGTCTTCCTGTACTTAAGTCGGCATTGTGTCTCTTATATTTAATTCCGATGCAATTTCTGTGTTTCATCGTCAATGGGAAGGTCCAAGGAATACAGAAAACCTGCAGAGGTGCATCAGAATGTAAAACTGGTGACACAGGAAACGCTCAACACATAGACAGTAGGAAGACTCATTCTTCCAGTACATAAGTCGGCATTGTGTCTCTTATATTTAATTCCGATGCAATTTCTGTGTTTCATCGTCAATGGGAAGTTCCAAGGAATACAGTAAACCTGCAGAGGTGCATCGGAATGTAAAACTAGTGACACAGGAGATGCTCAAAACATACACAGTAGGAAGACTCTGTCTTCCTGTACTTATGTCGGCATTGTGTCTCTTATATTTAATTCCGATGCAATTTCAATGTTTCATCGTCAATGGGAGGGTCCACGGGATACAGTAAGCCTGCAGAGGTGCATCAGAAAGTAAAACTGGTGTCACAGGAAACGCTCAAAGCATAGAGAGGAGGAAGACTCAGTCTTCCTGTACTTCAGTCGGCATTGTGTCTCTTATATTTAATTCCGATGCAATTACTGTGTTTCATCGTCAATGGGAAGGTCCAAGGGATGCAGTAAACCTGCAGAGGTCCATCGGAATGTAAAACTAGTGACACAGGAAACGCTCAAAACATAGACAGTAGGAAGACTCTGTCTTCCTGTACTTAAGTCGGCATTGTGTCTCTTATATTTAATTCCGATGCAATTTCTGTGTTTCATCGTCAATGGAAAGGTCCAAGGGAAACAGTAAACCTGCAGAGGTGCATCGGAATGTAAAACTGGTGACACAGGAAACGCTCAAAACATAGACAGTAAGAAGACTTAGTCTTCCTGTACTTAAGTCGGCATTCTGTCACTTATATTTATTTCCGATGCAATTTCTGTTTTTCATCGTCAATGGGAAGGTCCAAGGGACACAGTAAACCTGCAGAGGTGCATCTGAATGTAAAACTGATGACACAGGAAACGCTCAAAACATTGACCGTACGAAGACTGTTTTCTTGTACTTAATTCTGCATTGTGTCCCTTATATTTAATTTCGATGCAATTTCTGTGTTTCATCGTCAATGGGAAGGTCCAAGGGATACAGGAAACCTGCAGAGGTGCATCGGAATGTCAAACTGGTAACACAGGAAACGCTCAAAGCAAAGAGAGTAGGAAGACTCAGTCTTCCTGTACTTATGTCGGCATTGTGTCTCATATATTTAATTCCGATGCAATTTCTGTGTTTCATCGGCAATGGGAAGGTCCAAGGGATACAGTAAACCTGCAGAGGTGCATCGGAATGTAAAACTGGTGACACAGGAAACGCTCAAAACATAGACAGTAGGAAGACTCAGTCTTCCTGTACTTAAGTCGGCATTGTGTTTCTTATATTTAATTCCGATGCGATTTCTGTGTTTCATCGACAATGGGAAGGTCCAATCGATACAGTAAACCGGCAGAGGTGCATCGGAATGTAAAACTGGTGACACAGGAAACGCTCAAAACATTGACCGTACGAAGACTGTTTTCTTGTACTTAAGTCGGCATTGTGTCTCTTATATTTAATTTCGATGCAATTTCTGTGTTTCATCGTCAATGGGAAGGTCCCAGGGGATACAGGAAACCTGCAGAGGTGCATCGGAATGTCAAGCTGGTAACACTGGAAACGCTCAAAGCATAGAGAGTAGGAAGACTCAGTCTTCCTGTACTTAAGACGGCATTGTGTCTCTTATATTTTATTCCGATGCAATTTCTGTATTTCATCGTCAATGGGAAGGTCCAAGGGATACAGTAAACCTGCAGAGGTGCATCGGAATGTAAAACTGGTCACACAGGAAACGCTCAAAACATAGACAGTAGGAAGACTCAGTCTTCCTATACTTAAGTCGACATTGTGTCTCTTATATATATTTCCGATGTAATTTCTGTGTTTCATCGTGAATGGGAAGGTCCAAGGGATATAGTAAACCTGCAGAGGTGCATCGGAAAGTAAAACTGATGACACAGGAAACGCTCAAAACATAGACAGTAGGAAGACTCAGTCTTCCTGTACTTAACTCGGCATTGTGTTACTTATATTTAATTCCGATGCGATTTCTGTGTTTCATCGACAATGGGAAGGTCCAATCGATACAGTAAACCGGCAGAGGTGCATCGGAATGTAAAACTGGTGACACAGGAAACTGCTCAAAACATTGACCGTACGAAGACTGTTTTCTTGTACCTAAGTCGGCATTGTGTCTCTTATATTTAATTTTGATGCAATTTCTGTGTTCCATCGTCAATGGGAAGGTCCCAGGGGATACAGGAAACCTGCAGAGGTGCATCGGAATGTCAAGCTGGTAACACAGGAAACGCTCAAAACATAGAGAGTAGGAGACTCAGTCTTCCTGTACTTAAGACGGCATTGTGTCTCTTATATTTTATTCCGATGCAATTTCTGTATTTCATCGTTAATGGGAAGGTCCAAGGGATACAGTAAACCTGCAGAGGTGCATCGGAAAGTAAAACTGGTCACACAGGAAACGCTCAAAACATAGACAGTAGGAAGACTCAGTCTTCCTATACTTAAGTCGGCCTTGTGTCTCTTATATATATTTCCGATGAAATGTCTGTGTTTCATCGTGAATGGGAAGGTCCAAGGGATATAGTAAACCTGCAGAGGTGCATCGGAAAGTAAAACTGATGACACAGGAAACGCTCAAAACATAGACAGTAGGTAGACTTAGTCTTCCTGTACTTAAGTCGGCATTGTGTCTCTTATATTTAATTCTGATGCAATTTCTGTGTTTCATCGTCACTGTGAAGGTCCAAGGGATACAGTAAACCTGTAGAGGTGCATCGGAAAATAAAACTGGTGACACAGGCAACCCTGAAATTATAGACTGTAGGAAGACTCAGTCTTCCTGTACTTAAGTCGGCATTGTGTCTCTTATATTTAATTCCGATGCAATTTCTGTGTTTCATCGTCAATGGCAAGGTCCAAGGGATACAGTAAACCTGCAGAGGTGCATCAGAATGTAAAACTGGTGACACAGGAAACGCTCAAATCATAGACTGTAGGAAGACTCAGTCTTCCTAAACTTAAGTCGGCATTGTGTCTCTTATATTTAATTCCGATGCAATTTCTGTGTTTCATCGTCTATGGGAAGGTCCAAGGGATACAGTAAACCTGCAGAGGTGCATCGGAATGTAAAACTAGTGACACAGGAAACGCTCAAAACACAGACAGTAGGAAGACTCAGTCTTCCTGTACTTAAGTCGGCATTGTGTCTCTTATATTTAATTCCGATGAAATTTTTGTGTTTCATCGTGAATGGGAAGGTCCAAGGGATATAGTAAACCTGCAGAGGTGCATCGGAAAGTAAAACTGATGACACAGGAATCGTTCAAAACATAGACAGTAGGAAGACTTAGTCTTCCTGTACTTAAGTCGGCATTGTGTCTCTTATATTTAATTCCGTGCAATTTCTGTGTTTCATCGTCAATGGGAAGGTCCAAGGAATACAGTAAACCTGCAGAGGTGAATCGGAATGTAAAACTGGTGACACAGGAAACGCTCAAAACATAGACAGTAGGAAGACTCAGTCTTCCTGTACTAAAGTCTGCATTGTGTCTCTTATATTTAACTCCAATCCAATTTCTGTGTTTCATCGTCAATGGGAAGGTCCAATGGATACAGTAAACCTGCAGAGGGGCATCGGAATGTAAAACTGGTGACACAGGAAACGCTCAAAACATAGATAGTAGGAAGACTCAGTCTTCCTGTACTTAAGTCGGCAATGTGTCTCTTATATTTAATTCCGATGCGATTTCTGTGTTTCATCGACAATGGGAAGGTCCAGTGGATACAGAAAACCTGCAGAGGTGCATCAGAATGTAAAACTGGTGACACAGGAAACGCTCACAACATAGACAGTAGGAAAACTCAGTCTTCCTGTACTTAAGTCGGCATTGTGTTTCTTATATTTAATTCCGATGCGATTTCTGTGTATCATCGACAATGGGAAGGTCCAAGGGATACAGTAAACCGGCAGAGATGCATCGGAATGTAAAACTGGTGACACAGGAAACGCTCAAAACATTGACCGTACGAAGACTGTTTTCTTGTACTTAAGTCTGCATTGTGTCTCTTATATTTAATTTCGATGCAATTTCTGTGTTTCATCGTCAATGGGAAGGTCCAAGGGATACAGGAAACCTGCAGAGGTGCATCGGAATGTCAAACTGGTAACACAGGAAACGCTCAAAGCATAGAGAGTAGGAAGACTCAGTCTTCCTGTACTTAAGTCGGCATTGTGTCTCTTATATTTAATTCCGATGCAATTTCTGTGTTTCATCGTCAATGGGAAGGTCCAAGGGATACAGTAAACCTGCAGAGGTGCATCGGAATGTAAAACTGGTGACACAGGAAACGCTCAAAACATAGACAGTAGGAAGACTCAATCTTCCTGTACTTAAGTCGGCATTGTGTTTCTTATATTTATTGCCGATGAAATTTCTGTGTTTCATCGTGAATGGGAAGGTCCAAGGGATATAGTAAACCTGCAGAGGTGCATCGGAAAGTAAAACTGATGACACAGGAAACGCTCAAAACATAGACAGTAGGAAGTCTTAGTCTTCCTGTACTTAAGTCGGCATTGTGTCTTTTATATTTAATTCCGATGCAATTTCTGTTTTTCATCGTCAATGGGAAGGTCCAAGGGATACAGTTAACTTGCAGAGGTGCATCTGAATGTAAAACTGATGACACAGAAAACGCTCAAAACATAGACAGTAGGAAGACTCAGTCTTCCTGTACTTAAGTCGGCATTGTGTTTCTTATATTCATTTCCGATGCGATTTCTGTGTTTCATCGACGATGGGAAGGTCCAATCGATACAGTAAACCGGCAGAGGTGCATCGGAATGTAAAACTGGTGACACAGAAAACGCTCAGAACATTGACCGTACGAAGACTGTTTTCTTGTACTTAAGTCGGCATTGTGTCTCTTATATTTAATTCTGATGCAATTTCTGTGTTTCATCGTCACTGTGAAGGTCCAAGGGATACAGTAAACCTGTAGAGGTGCATCGGAAAATAAAACTGGTGACACAGGCAACCCTGAAATTATAGACTGTAGGAAGACTCAGTCTTCCTGTACTTAAGTCGGCATTGTGTCTCTTATATTTAATTCCAATGCAATTTCTGTGTTTCATCGTCAATGGGAAGGTCCAAGGGATACAGTAAACCTGCAGAGGTGCATCAGAATGTAAAACTGGTGACACAGGAAACGCTCAAATCATAGACTGTAGGAAGACTCAGTCTTCCTGTACTTAAGTCGGCATTGTGTCTCTTATATTTAATTCCGATGCAATTTCTGTGTTTCATCGTCTATGGGAAGGTCCAAGGGATACAGTAAACCTGCAGAGGTGCATCGGAATGTAAAACTAGTGACACAGGAAACGCTCAAATCACAGACAGTAGGAAGACTCAGTCTTCCTGTACTTAAGTCGGCATTGTGTCTCTTATATTTAATTCCGATGAAATTTTTGTGTTTCATCGTGAATGGGAAGGTCCAAGGGATATAGTAAACCTGCAGAGGTGCATCGGAAAGTAAAACTGATGACACAGGAATCGTTCAAAACATAGACAGTAGGAAGACTTAGTCTTCCTGTACTTAAGTCGGCATTGTGTCTCTTATATTTAATTCCGTGCAATTTCTGTGTTTCATCGTCAATGGGAAGGTCCAAGGAATACAGTAAACCTGCAGGGGTGAATCGGAATGTAAAACTGGTGACACAGGAAACGCTCAAAACATAGACAGTAGGAAGACTATGTCTTCCTGTACTAAAGTCGGCATTGTGTCTCTTATATTTAACTCCAATCCAATTTCTGTGTTTCATCGTCAATGGGAAGGTCCAATGGATACAGTAAACCTGCAGAGGGGCATCGGAATGTAAAACTGGTGACACAGGAAACGCTCAAAACATAGACAGTAGGAAGACTCAGTCTTCCTGTACTTAAGTCGGCAATGTGTCTCTTATATTTAATTCCGATGCGATTTCTGTGTTTCATCGACAATGGGAAGGTCCAAGGGATACAGTAAACCGGCAGAGGTGCATCTGAATGTAAAACTGATGACACAGAAAACGCTCAAGACATAGACAGTAGGAAGACTCAGTCTTCCTGTACTTAAGTCGGCAGTTGGTCTCTTATATTTAATTCCGATGCAATTTCTGTGTTTCATCGTCAATGGGAAGGTTCAAGGGATACAGTAATCCTGCGGAGGTGCATCAGAATGTAAAACTGCTGACACAGGAAACGCTCAAAACATAGACAGTAGGAAGACTCAGTCTTCCTGTACTTAAGTCGGCATTGTGTTTCTTATATTTAATTCCGATGCAATTTCTGTGTTTCATCGTCAATGGGAAGGTCCAATGGATACAGAAAACCTGCAGAGGTGCATCAGAATGTAAAACTGGTGACACAGGAAACGCTCACAACATAGACAGTAGGAAAACTCAGTCTTCCTGTACTTAAGTCGGCATTGTGTTTCTTATATTTAATTCCGATGCGATTTCTGTGTATCATCGACAATGGGAAGGTCCAAGGGATACAGTAAACCGGCAGAGATGCATCGGAATGTAAAACTGGTGACACAGGAAACGCTCAAAACATTGATCGTACGAAGACTGTTTTCTTGTACTTAAGTCTGCATTGTGTCTCTTATATTTAATTTCGATGCAATTTCTGTGTTTCATCGTCAATGGGAAGGTCCAAGGGATACAGGAAACCTGCAGAGGTGCATCGGAATGTCAAACTGGTAACACAGGAAACGCTCAAAGCATAGAGAGTAGGAAGACTCAGTCTTCCTGTACTTAAGTCGGCATTGTGTCTCTTATATTTAATTCCGATGCAATTTCTGTGTTTCATCGTCAATGGGAAGGTCCAAGGGATACAGTAAACCTGCAGAGGTGCATCGGAATGTAAAACTGGTGACACAGGAAACGCTCAAAACATAGACAGTAGGAAGACTCAATCTTCCTGTACTTAAGTCGGCATTGTGTTTCTTATATTTATTGCCGATGAAATTTCTGTGTTTCATCGTGAATGGGAAGGTCCAAGGGATATAGTAAACCTGCAGAGGTGCATCGGAAAGTAAAACTGATGACACAGGAAACACTCAAAACATAGACAGTAGGAAGTCTTAGTCTTCCTGTACTTAAGTCGGCATTGTGTCTTTTATATTTAATTCCGATGCAATTTCTGTTTTTCATCGTCAATGGGAAGGTCCAAGGGATACAGTTAACTTGCAGAGGTGCATCTGAATGTAAAACTGATGACACAGAAAACGCTCAAAACATAGACAGTAGGAAGACTCAGTCTTCCTGTACTTAAGTCGGCATTGTGTTTCTTATATTCATTTCCGATGCGATTTCTGTGTTTCATCGACGATGGGAAGGTCCAATCTATACAGTAAACCGGCAGAGGTGCATCGGAATGTAAAACTGGTGACACAGAAAACGCTCAGAACATTGACCGTACGAAGACTGTTTTCTTATACTTAAGTCGGAATTGTGTCTCTTATATTTAATTTCGATGCAATTTCTGTGTTTCAACGTCAATGGGAAGGTCCAAGGGATACAGGAAACCTGCAGAGGTGCATCGGAATGTCAAACTGGTAACACAGGAAACGCTCAAAGCATAGAGAGTAGGAAGACTCAGTCTTCCTGTACTTAAGACGGCATTGTGTCTCTTATATTTTATTCCGATGCAATGTCTGTGTTTCATCGTCAATGGGAAGGTCCAAGGGATACAGTAAACCTGCAGAGGTGCATCGGAATGTAAACCTGGTCACACAGGAAACGCTCAAAACATAGACAGTAGGAAGACTCAGTCTTCCTATACTTAAGTCGGCATTGTGTCTCTTATATATATTTCCGATGACATTTCTGTGTTTCATCGTGAATGGGAAGGTCCAAGGGATATAGTAAACCTGCAGAGGTGCATCGGAAAGTAAAACTGATGACACAGGAAACGCTCAAAACATAGACAGTAGGAAGACTTAGTCTTCCTGTACTTAAGTCGGCATTGTGTCTCTTATATTTAATTCTGATGCAATTTCTGTGTTTCATCGTCACTGTGAAGGTCCAAGGGATACAGTAAACCTGTAGAGGTGCATCGGAAAATAAAACTGGGGACACAGGAAACCCTGAAATTATAGACAGTAGGAAGACTCAGTCTTCCTGTACTTAAGTCGGCATTGTGTCTCTTATATTTAATTCCGATCCAATTTCTGTGTTTCATCGTCAATGGGAAGGTCCAAGGGATACAGTAAACCTGCAGAGGTGCATCAGAATGTAAAACTGGTGACACAGGAAACGCTCAAAACATAGACTGTAGGAAGACTCAGTCTTCGTGTACTTAAGTCGGCATTGTGTCTCTTATATTTAATTCCGATGCAATTTCTGTGTTTCATCGTCTATGAGAAGGTCCAAGGGATACAGTAAACCTGCAGATTTGCATCGGAATGTAAACCTAGTGACACAGGAAACGCTCAAAACACAGACAGTAGGAAGACTCAGTCTTGCTGTACTTAAGTCGGCATTGTGTCTCTTATATTTAATTCCGATGAAATTTTTGTGTTTCATCGTGAATGGGAAGGTCCAAGGGATATAGTAAACCTGCAGAGGTGCATGGGAAAGTAAAACTGATGACACAGGAATCGTTCAAAACATAGACAGTAGGAAGACTTATTCTTCCTGTACTTAAGTCGGCATTGTGTCTCTTATATTTAATTCCGGGCAATTTCTGTGTTTCATCGTCAATGGGAAGGTCCAAGGAATGCAGTAAACCTGCAGAGGTGAATCGGAATGTAAAACTGGTGACACAGGAAACGCTCAAAATATAGACAGTAGGAAGACTCAGTCTTCCTGTACTTAAGTCGAATGTGTCTCTTATATTTAATTCCGATGCGATTTCTGTGTTTCATCGACAATGGGAAGGTCCAGGGGATATAGTAAACCGGCGGAGGTGCATCGGAATGTAAAACTGGTGACACAGGGAACGCTCAAAACATTGACCGTACGAAGACTGTTTTCTTGTACTTAAGTCGGCATTGTGTCTCTTATATTTATTTCCGATGAAATTTCTGTGTTTCATCGTGAATGGGAAGGTCCAAGGGATATAGTAAAGCTGCAGAGGTGCATCGGAAGTAAAACTGATGACACAGGAAAAGCTCAAAACATAGACAGTAGGAAGGCTTAGTCTTCCTGTACTTAAGTCGGCATTGTGTCTCTTATATTTAAATCCGATGCAATTTCTGTTTTTCATCGTCAATGGGAAGGTCCAAGGGATACAGTAAACCTGCAGACGTGCATCGGAATGTAAAACTGATGACACAGGAATGCTCAAAACATAGACAGTAGGAAGACTCAGTTATCTTGTACTTAAGTCGGCGATGTGTCTCTTATAATTAAATTCCTATGCAATTTCTGTGTTTCATCGTCAATGGGAAGGTCCAAGGGATACAGTAAACCTGCAGAGATGCATCGGAATGCAAACTGGTGACACAGGAAACGCTCAAATTATAGTCAGTAGGAAGACTCAGTCTTCCGGTGCTTAAGTAGGCATTGTGTCTCTTACATCTAACTCCGATGCAATTTCTGTGTTTCATCGTCACTGTGAAAGTCCAAGGGATACAGTAAACCTGCAGAGGTGCATCAGAAAGTAAAACTGGTGACACAGGAAGCGCTCAAAACATAAAAAAGTAGGAAGACTCAGTCTTCCTGTACTTAAGTCGGCATTGTGTCTCTTTTATTTAATTCCGATGCAATTTCTGTGTTTCATCGTCAATGGGAAGGTCCAAGGGATACAGTAAACCTGCAGATGTGCATCGGAATGTAAAACTGGTGACACAGCAAACGCTCAAAACATAGACAGTAGGAAGACTCAGTCTTCCTATACTTAAGTCGGCATTGTGTCTCTTGTATTTATTTCCGATGAAATTTCTGTGTTTCATCGTGAATGGGAAGGTCCAAGGGATATAGTAAACCTGCAGATTTGCATGGGAATGTAAAACTAGTGAAACAGGAAACGCTCAAAACATAGATAGTAGGAAGACTCAGTCTTCCTGTACTTAAGTCGGCATTGTGTCTCTTATATTTAATTCCGATGCAATTTCTGTGTTTCATCGTCAATGGGAAGGTCCAAGGGATACAGTAATCCTGCAGAGGTGCATCGGAATGAAAAACTGGTGACCCAGGAAACGATCAAAACATAGACAGTAGGAAGACTCAGTCTTCCTGTACTTAAATCGGCATTGTGTCTCTTATATTTATTTCCGATGATATTTCTGTGTTTCATCGTTAATGGGAAGGTCCAAGGGATATAGTAAACCTGCAGAGGTGCATCGGAAAGTAAAAGTGATGACACAGGAAACGCTCAAAACATAGACTGTAGGACGACTCAGTCTTCCTGTACTTAAGTCGGCATTGTGTCTCTTACATTTAATTCCGATGCAATTTCTGTGTTTCATCGTGAATGGGAAGGTCCAAGGGATATAGTAAACCTGCAGATTTGCATCGGAACGTAAAACTAGTGACACAGGAAACGTTCAAAACATAGACAGTAGGAAGACTCAGTCTTCCTGTACTTAAGTCGGCATTGTGTCTCTTATATTTAATTCCGATGCAATTTCTGTGTTTCATCGTCTATGGGAAGATCCAAGGGATACAGTAAACCTCCAGATTTGCATCGGAATGTAAAACTAGTGACACAGGAAACGCTCAAAACATAGACAGTAGGAAGACTCAGTCTTCCTGTACTTATGTCCGCATTGTGTCTCTTATAATTAATTCCGATGAAATTTCTGTGTTTCATCGTGAATGGGAAGGTCCAAGGGATATAGCAAACCTGCAGAGGTGCATCGGAAAGAAAACTGATGACACAGGAAACGCTCAAAACATAGACAGTAGGAAGACTTAGTCTTCCTGTACTGAAGTCGGTATTGTGTCTCTTATATTTAATTCCGATGCAATTTCTGTGTTTCATCGTGAATGGGAAGGTCCAAGGAATACAGTAAACCTGCAGAGGTGCATCGGAATGTAAAACTGGTAACACAGGAAACGCTCAAAGCATAGACAGTAGGAAGACTCAGTCTTCCTGTACTTAAGTCGGCATTGTGTCTCTTATATTTAACTCCAATGCAATTTCTGTGTTTCATCGTCAATGGGAAGGTCCAAGGGATACAGTAAACCTGCAGACGTGCATCAGAATGTAAAACTGGTGACACAGGAAACGCTCAAAACATAGACAGTAGGAAGACTCAGTCTTCCTGTACTGAAGTCGGCATTGTGTCTCTTATATTTAATTCCGATGCGATTTCTGTGTTTCATCGACAATGGGAAGGTCCAAGGGATATAGTAAACCGGCAGAGGTGCATCGGAATGTAAAACTGGTGACACAGGAAACGCTCAAAGCATTGACCGTACGAAGACTGTTTTCTTGTACTTAAGTCGGCATTGTGTCTCTTATATTTAATTTCGATGCAATTTCTGTGTTTCATCGTCAATGGGAAGGTCCAAGGGATACAGGAAACCTGCAGAGGTGCATCGGAATATAAAACTGGTGACTCAGGAAACGCACAAAACATAGACAGTAGGAAGACTCAGTCTTCCTGTACTTAAGTCGGCATTGTGTCTCTTATATTTATTTCCGATGAAATTTCTGTGTTTCATCGTCAATGGGAAGGTCCAAGGGATATAGTAAACCTGCAGAGGTGCATCGGAAAGAAAACTGATGACACAGGAAACGCTCAAAACATAGACAGTAGGAAGACTTAGTCTTCCTGTACTGAAGTCGGTATTGTGTCTCTTATATTTAATTCCGATGCAATTTCTGTGTTTCATCGTCACTGTGAAGTTCCAAGGGATATAGTAAACCTACAGAGGTGCATCGGAAAGTAAAGCTGATGACACAGGAATCGTTCGAAGCATAGACAGTAGGAAGAATCAGTCTTCCTGTACTTAAGTCGGCATTGTGTCTCTTATATTCAATTCCGATACGATTTCTGTGTTTCATCGACAATGGGAAGGGGCGAGGGATACAGTTCACCGGCATAGGTGCATCGGAATGTAAAACTGGTGACACAGGAAACGCTCAAAACATAGACCGTAAGAAGACTCAGTTTTCTTGTACTTAAGTCGGCGATGTGTCTCTTATATTTAAATTCCGATGCAATTTCTGTGTTTCATCGTCACTGTGAAGGTCCAAGGGATACAGTAAACCTGTAGAGATGCATCGGAATGCAAAACTGGTGACACAGGAAACGCTCAAATTATAGACAGTTGGAAGACTCAGACTTCCTGTGCTTAAGTAGGCATTGTGTCCCTTAAATCTAACTCCGATGCAATTTCTGTGTTTCATCGTCACTGTGAAGGTCCAAGGGATACAGTAAACCTGCAGAGGTGCATCAGAAAGTAAAACTGGTGACGCAGGAAGCGCTCAAAACATAGACAGTAGGAAGACTCAGTCTTCCTGTACTTAAGTCGGCATTGTGTTTCTTATATTCAATTCCGATGCAATTTCGGTGTTTCATCGTCAATGGGAAGGTCCAAGGGATACAGTAAACTTGCAGAGGTGCATCGGAATGTAAAACTAGTGACACAGGAAACGCTCAAAGCATAGACAGTAGGAAGACTCAGTCTTCCTGTACTTAAGTCGGCATTGTGTCTCTTGTATTTAATTCCGATGCAATTTCTGTGTTTCATCGTCAATGGGAAGGTCCAAGGGATACAGTAAACTTGCAGAGGTGCATCGGAATGTAAAACTGGTGACACAGGAAACGCTCAAAACATAGACAGTAGGAAGACTCAGTCTTCCTATACTTAAGTCGGCATTGTGTCTCTTATATTTATTTCCGATGAAATTTCTGTGATTCATCGTGAATGGGAAGGTCCAAGGGATATAGTAAACCTGCAGAGGTGCATCGGAAAGTAAAACTGATGAAACAGGAAACGCTCAAAACATAGACAGTAGGAAGACTTAGTCTTCCTGTACTTAAGTCGGCATTGTGTCTCTTATATTTAATTCCGATGCTATTTCTGTGTTTCATCGTCACTGTGAAGGTCCAAGGGATACAGTAAACCTGCAGAGGTGCATCGGAATGTAAAACTGGGGACACAGGAAACGCTCAAATTATAGACAGTCGGAAGACTCAGTCTTCCTGTACTTAAGTCGGCATTGTGTCTCTTATTTTTAATTCCGATGCAATTTCTGTGTTTCATCGTCAATGGGAAGGTACAAGGGATACAGTAAACCTGCAGAGGTGCATCAGAATGTAAAACTGGTGACACAGGAAACGCTCAAAACATAGACTGTAGGAAGACTCAGTCTTCCTGTACTTAAGTCGGCATTGTGTCTCTTATATTTAATTCCGATGCAATTTCTGTGTTTCATCGTCAATGGGAAGGTCCAAGGGATATAGTAAACCTGCAGATTTGCATCGGAATGTAAAACTAGTGACACAGGAAACGCTCAAAACATAGACAGTAGGAAGACTCAGTCTTCCTGTACTTAAGTCGGCATTGTGCTCTTATATTTAATTCCGATGAAATTTCTGTGTTTCATCGTGAATGGGAAGGTCCAAGGGATATAGTAAACATGCAGAGGTGCATCGGAACGTAAAACTGATGACACAGGAATCGTTCAAAGCATAGACAGTAGGAAGACTTAGTCTTCCTGTACTTAAATCGGCATTGTGTCTCTTATATTATTTCCGATGCAATTTCTGTGTTTGATCGTAAATGGGAAGGTCCGAGGAATACAGTAAACCTGCAGAGGTGCATCGGAATGTAAAACTGGTGACGCAGGAAACGCTCAAAACATAGACAGTAGGAAGACTCAGTCTTCCTGTACTTCAGTCGGCATTGTGTCTCTTATATTTAACTCCAATGCAATATCTGTGTTTCATCGTCAATGGGAAGGTCCAATGGATACAGTAAACCTGCAGAGCTGCATCAGAATGTAAAACTGGTGACACAGGAAACGCTCAAAACATAGACAGTAGGATGACTCAGTCTTCCTATACTTAAGTCGGCATTGTGACTCTTATATTTATTTCCGATGAAATTTCTTTTTTTCATCGTGAATGGGAAGTTCCAAGGGATATAGTAAACCTACAGAGGTGCATCGGAAAGTAAAGCTGATGACACAGGAATCGTTCAAAGCATAGACAGTAGGAAGTCTCAGTCTTCCTGTACTTAAGTCGGCATTGTGTCTCTTATATTTAATTCCGATGCGATATCTGTGTTTCATCGACAATGGGAAGGTCCAAGGGATATAGTAAACCTGCAGAGGTGCATCGGAAAGTAAAACTGATGACACAGGAAACGCTCAAAACATAGACAGTAGGAAGACTCAGTCTTCCTGTACTTAAGTCGGCATTGTGTCTCTTATATTTAATTCCGAGGCAATTTCTGTGTTTCATCGTCAATGGGAAGGTCCAAGGGATACAGTAAACCTGCAGAGGAGCATCAGAATGTAAAACTGGTGACACAGGAAACGCTCAAAACATAGACTGTAGGAAGACTCAGTCTTCCTGTACTTAAGTCGGCATTGTGTCTCTTATATTTAATTCTGATGCAATTTCTGTGTTTCATCGTCAATGGGAAGGTCCGAGGGATATAGTAAACCTGCAGATTTGCATCGGAATGTAAAACTAGTGACACAGGAAACGCTCAAACATAGACAGTAGGAAGACTTAGTCTTCCTGTACTTAAGTCGGCATTGTGTCTCTTATATTTAATTCCGATGCAATTTCTGTGTTTCATCGTCTATGGGAAGGTCCTAGGGATACAGTAAACCTGCAGATTTGCATCGGAATGTAAAACTAGTGACACAGGAAACGCTCAAAACATAGACAGTAGGAAGACTCAGTCTTCCTGTACTTAAGTCGGCATTGTGTCTTATATTTATTTCCGATGAAATTTCTGTGTTTCATCTTGAATGGGAAGGTCCAAGGGATATAGTGAACCTGCAGAGGTGCATCGGAAAGTAAAACTGATGACACAGGAATCGTTCAAAGCATAGACAGTAGGGAGTCTCAGTCTTCCTGTACTTAAGTCGGCATTGTGTCTCTTATATTTAATTCCGATGCGAATTCTGTGTTTCATCGACAATGGGAAGGGGCAAGGGATACAGTAAACCGGCATAGGTGCATCGGAATGTAAAACTGGCGACACAGGAAACGCTCAAAACATAGACCGTACGAAGACTCAGTTTTCTTGTACTTAAGTCGGCGATGTGTCTCTTATATTTAAATTCCGATGCAATTTCTGTGTTTCATCGTCACTGTGAAGGTCCAAGGGATACAGGAAACCTGCAGAGGTGCATCGGAATGTAAAACTGGTGACTCAGGAAACGCTCAAAACATAGACAGTAGGAAGACTCAGTCTTCCTGTACTTAAGTCGGCATTGTGTCACTTATATTTATTTCCGATGAAATTTCTGTGTTTCATCGTGAATGGGAAGGTCCAAGGGATATAGTAAACCTGCAGAGGTGCATCGGAAAGTAAAACTGATAACACAGGAAAAGCTCAAAACGTTTACAGTAGGAAGATTTAGTCTTCCAGTACTTAGGTCGGCATTGCGTCTCTTATATTTAAATCCGATGCAATTTCTGTTTTTCATCGTCAATGGGAAGGTCCAAGGGATACAGTTAGCCTGCAGACGTGCATCGGAATGTAAAACTGATGTCACAGGAATGCTGAAAACATAGACAGTAGGAAGACTCAGTCTTCCTGTACTTAAGTCGGCATTGTGTCTCTTATATTTAATTCCGATACGATTTCTGTGTTTCATCGACAATGGGAAGGGGCAAGGGATACAGTAAACCGGCATAGGTGCATCGGAATGTAAAACTGGCGACACAGGAAACGCTCAAAACATAGACCGTAAGAAGACTCAGTTTTCTTGTACTTAAGTCGGCGATGTGTCTCTTATATTTAAATTCCGATGCAATTTCTGTGTTTCATCGTCACTGTGAAGGTCCAAGGGATACAGTAAACCTGTAGAGATGAATCGGAATGCAAAACTGGTGACACAGGAAACGCTCAAATTATTGACAGTAGGCTGACTCAGTCTTCCTGAGCCTAAGTAGGCATTGTGTCTCTTAAATCTAGCTCCGATGCAATTTCTGTGCCTCATCGTCACTGTGAAGGTCCAAGGGATCCAGTAAACCTGCAGAGGTGAATCAGAATGTAAAACTGGTGACACAGGAAGCGCTCAAAACATAGACAGTAGGAAGACTCAGTGTTCCTGTACTTAAGTCGGCATTGTGTCTCTTATATTCAATTCCGATGCAATTTCGGTGTTTCATCGTCAATGGGAAGGTCCAAGGGATACAGTAAACCTGCAGAGGTGCATCGGAAAGTAAAACTGATGACACAGGAAACGCTCAAAACATAGACAGTAGGAAGACTTAGTCTTCCTGTACTTAATTCGGCATTGTGTCTCTTATATTTAATTCCGATGCAATTTCTATGTTTCATCGTCACTGTGAAGATCCAAGGGACACAGTAAACCTGTAGAGGTGCATCGGAAAATAAAACTGGTGACACAGGAAACGCTCAAATTATAGACAGTAGGAAGACTCAGTCTTCCTGTACTTAAGTCGGCATTGTGTCTCTTATATTTATTTCCGATGAAATTTCTGTGATTCATCGTGAATGGGAAGTCCAAGGGATATAGTAAACCTGCAGAGGTGCATCGGAAAGTAAAACTGATGACACAGGAAACGCTCAAAACATAGACAGTAGGAAGACTTAGTCTTCCTGTACTTAAGTCGGCATTGTGTCTCTTATATTTAATTCCGATGCAATTTCTGTGTTTCATCGTCACTGTGAAGATCCAAGGGATACAGTAAACCTGTAGAGGTGCATCGGAAAATAAAACTGGTGACACAGGAAACGCTCAAATTATAGACAGTAGGAAGACTCAGTCTTCCTGTACTTAAGTCGGCATTGTGTCTCTTATATTTAATTCTGATACAATTTCTGTGTTTCATCGTCAATGGGAAGGTACTAGGGATACAGTAAACCTGCAGAGGTGCATCAGAATGTAAAACTGGTGACACAGAAAACAACTCAAAACATAGACAGTAGGAAGACTCAGTCTACCTGTACTTAAGTCGGCATTGTGTCTCTTATATTTATTTCTGATGAAATTTCTGTGTTTCATCGTGAATGGGAAGGTCCAAGGGATATAGTAAACCTGCAGAGGTGCATCGGAAAGTAAAACTGACGACACAGGAATCGTTCAAAGCATAGACAGTAGGAAGACTTAGTCTTCCTGTTCTTAAGTCGGCATTGTGTCTCTTATATTTAATTCCGATGCAATTTCTGTGTTTCATCGTAAATGGGAAGGTCAAAGGAATACAGTAAACCTGCAGAGGTGCATCGGAATGTAAAACTGGTGACACAGGAAACGCATAAAACATAGACAGTAGGAAGACTCAGTCTTCCTGTACTTAAGTCGGCATTGTGTCTCTTATATTAAACTCCAATGCAATTTCTGTGTTTCATCGTCAATGGGAAGGTCCAAGGGATATTGAAACCTGCGGAGGTGCATCGGAAAGTAAAACTGATGACACAGGAAAAGCTCAAAACATAGACAGTAGGAAGACTTAGTCTTCCTGTACTTAAGTCGGCATTGTGTCTCTTATATTTAAATCCGATGCAATTTCTGTTTTTCATTGTCAATGGGAAGGTCCAAGGGATATAGTAAACCTGCAGACGTGCATCGGAATGTAAAACTGATGACACAGGAATGCTCAAAACATAGACAGTAGGAAGACTCAGTCTTCCTGTACTTAAGTCGGCATTGTGTCTCTTATATTTAATTCCGATGCAATTTCTGTGTTTCATCGTCAGTGTGAACGTCCAAGGGATACAGTAAACCTGTAGAGGTGCATCGGAAAATAAAACTGGTGACACAGGAAACGCTGAAATTGTAGACAGTAGGAAGACTCAGCCTTCCTGTACTTAAGTCGGCATTCTGTCTCTTATATTTAATTCCGATGCAATTTCTGTGTTTCGTCGTCAATGGGAAGGTACATGGGATACAGTAAACCTGCAGAGGTGCATCAGAATCTAAAACTGGTGACACAGGAAACGCACAAAACATAGACTGTAGGAAGACTCAGTCTTCCTGTACTTAAGTCGGCATTGTGTCTCTTATATTTAATTCCGATGCGATTTCTGTGTTTCATCGACAATGGGAAGGTCCAAGGGATATAGTAAACCGGCAGAGGTGCATCGGAAGGTAAAACTGGTGACACAGGAAACGCTCAAAAAATTGACCGTACGAAGACTGTTTTCTTGTACTTAAGTCGGCATTGTGTCTCTTATATTTACTTTCGATGCAATTTCTGTGTTTCATCGTCAATGGGAAGGTCCAAGGGATACAGGAAACCTGCAGAGGTGCATCGGAATGTAAAACTGGTAACTCAGGAAACGCTCAAAACATAGACACTAGGAGAACTCAGTCTTCCTGTACTTAAGTCGGCATTGTGTCTCTTATATTTAATTCCGATGCAATTTCTGTGTTTCATCGTCTATGGGAAGCTCCGAGGGATATAGTAAACCTGCAGATTTGCATCGGAATGTAAAACTAGTGACACAGGAAACGCTCAACCATAGACAGTAGGAAGACTTAGTCTTCCTGTACTTAAGTCGTCATTGTGTCTCTTATATTTAATTCCGATGCAATTTCTGTGTTTCATCGTCAATGGGAAGGTCCATGGGATACAGTGCACCTGCAGAGGTGCATCAGAATGTAAAACTGGTGACACAGGAAGCGCTCAAAGCATAGACTGTAGTAAGACTCAGTCTTCCTGTACTTAAGTCGGCATTGTGTCTCTTATATTTAATTCCGATGCAATTTCTGTGTTTCATCGTCTATGGGAAGGTCCTAGGGATACAGTAAACCTGCAGATTTGCATCGGAATGTAAAACTAGTGACACAGGAAACGCTCAAAACATAGACAGTAGGAAGACTCAGTCTTCCTGTACTTAAGTCGGCATTGTGTCTCTTATATTTAATTCCGATACGATTTCTGTGTTCCATCGATAATGGGAAGGGGCAAGGGATACAGTAAACCGGCATAGGTGCATCGGAATGTAAAACTGAGGACACAGGAAACGTTCAAAACATAGACCGTAAGAAGACTCAGTTTTC
Organism: Schistocerca nitens; assembly: GCF_023898315.1. Lineage (NCBI taxonomy): Eukaryota > Metazoa > Arthropoda > Insecta > Orthoptera > Acrididae > Schistocerca > Schistocerca nitens. The sequence goes on along the minus strand of NC_064616.1, from coordinate 4,871,867 downwards.
TTGTACTTAAGTCGGCGATGTGTCTCTTATATTTAAATTCCGATGCAATTTCTGTGTTTCATCGTCACTGTGAAGGTCCAATGGATACAGTAAACCTGTAGAGATGCATCGGAATGCAAAACTGGTGACACAGGAAACGCTCAAATTATAGACAGTAGGCTGACTCAGTCTTCCTGAGCCTAAGTAGGCATTGTGTCTCTTAAATCTAGCTCCGATGCAATTTCTGTGCTTCATCGTCACTGTGAAGGTCTAAGGGATACAGTAAACCTGCAGAGGTGCATCAGAAAGTAAAACTGGTGACACAGGAAGCGCTCAAAACATAGACAGTAGGAAGACTCAGTGTTCCTGTACTTAAGTCGGCATTGTGTCTCTTATACTCAATTCCGATGCAATTTCGGTGTTTCATCGTCAATGGGAAGGTCCAAGGGATACAGTAAACCTGCAGAGGAGCATCGGAATGTAAAACTAGTGACACAGGAAACGCTCAAAACAATGACAGTAGGAAGACTCAGTCTTCCTGTACTTAAGTCGGCATTGTGTCTCTTGTATTTAATTCCGATGAAATTTCTGTGTTTCATCGTGAATGGGAAGGTCCAAGGGATACAGCAAACCCGCAGAGGTGCATCGGAATGTAAAACTGGTGACGCAGGAAACGATCAAAGCATAGACAGTAGGAAGATTCAGTCTTCCTGTACTTAAGTCGGCATTGTGTCTCTTATATTTACTTCCGATGAAATTTCTGTGTTTCATCGTGAATGGGAAGGTCCAAGGGATATAGTAAACATGCAGAGGTGCATCGGAACGTAAAACTGATGACACAGGAATCGTTCAAAGCATAGACAGTAGGAAGACTTAGTCTTCCTGTACTTAAATCGGCATTGTGTCTCTTATATTATTTCCGAAGCAATTTCTGTGTTTGATCGTAAATGGGAAGGTCCAAGGAATACAGTAAACCTGCAGAGGTGCATCGGAATGTAAAACTGGTGACGCAGGAAACGCTCAAAACATAGACAGTAGGAAGACTTAGTCTTCCTGTACTTAAGTCGGCATTGTGTCTCTTATATTTAATTCCGATGCAAATTCTGTGTTTCATCGTCACTGTGAAGATCCAAGGGATACAGTAAACCTGTAGAGGTGCATCGGAAAATAAAACTGGTGACACAGGAAACGCTCAAATTATAGGCAGTAGGAAGACTCAGTCTTCCTGTACTTAAGTCGGCATTGTGTCTCTTATATTTAATTCTGATACAATTTCTGTGTTTCATCGTCAATGGGAAGGTACTAGGGATACAGTAAACCTGCAGAGGTGCATCAGAATGTAAAACTGGTGACACAGAAAACAACTCAAAACATAGACAGTAGGAAGACTCAAACTACCTGTACTTAAGTCGGCATTGTGTCTCTTATATTTATTTCCGATGAAATTTCTGTGTTTCATCGTGAATGGGAAGGTCCAAGGGATATAGTAAACCTGCAGAGGTGCATCGGAAAGTAAAACTGACGACACAGGAATCGTTCAAAGCATAGACAGTAGGAAGACTTAGTCTTCCTGTTCTTAAGTCGGCATTGTGTCTCTTATATTTAATTCCGATGCAATTTCTGTGTTTCATCGTAAATGGGAAGGTCAAAGGAATACAGTAAACCTGCAGAGGTGCATCGGAATGTAAAACTGGTGACACAGGAAACGCATAAAACATAGACAGTAGGAAGACACAGTCTTCCTTTACTTAAGTCGGTATTGTGTCTCTTATATTAAACTCCAATGCAATTTCTGTGTTTCATCGTCAATGGGAAGGTCCAAGGGATATTGAAACCTGCGGAGGTGCATCGGAAAGTAAAACTGATGACACAGGAAAAGCTCAAAACATAGACAGTAGGAAGACTTAGTCTTCCTGTACTTAAGTCGGCATTGTGTCTCTTATATTTAAATCCGATGCAATTTCTGTTTTTCATTGTCAATGGGAAGGTCCAAGGGATATAGTAAACCTGCAGACGTGCATCGGAATGTAAAACTGATGACACAGGAATGCTCAAAACATAGACAGTAAGAAGACTCAGTCTTCCTGTACTTAAGTCGGCATTGTGTCTCTTATATTTAATTCCGATGCAATTTCTGTGTTTCATCGTCACTGTGAAGGTCCAAGGGATACAGTAAACCTGTAGAGGTGCATCGGAAAATAAAACTGGTGACACAGGAAACGCTCAAATTGTAGACAGTAGGAAGACTCAGCCTTCCTGTACTTAAGTCGGCATTGTGTCTCTTATATTTAATTCCGATGCAATTTCTGTGTTTCGTCGTCAATGGGAAGGTACAAGGGATACAGTAAACCTGCAGAGGTGCATCAGAATGTAAAACTGGTGACACAGGAAACGCTCAAAACATAGACTGTAGGAAGACTCAGTCTTCCTGTACTTAAGTCGGCATTGTGTCTCTTATATTTAATTCCGATGCAATTTCTGTGTTTCATCGTCAATGGGAAGGTCCAAGGGATACAGTAAACCTGCAGAGGTGCATCGGAATGTAAAACTGGTGACCCAGGAAACGATCAAAACATAGACAGTAGTAAGACTCAGTCTTCCTGTACTTAAGTCGGCATTGTGTCTCTTATATTTATTTCCGATGAAATTTCTGTGTTTCATCGTGAATGGGAAGGTCCAAGGGATATAGTAAACCTGCAGAGGTGCATCGGAAAGTTAAACTGATGACACAGGAATCGTTCAAACATAGACAGTAGGAAGACTTAGTCTTCCTGTACTTAAGTCGGCATTGTGTCTCTTATATTTAATTCCGATGCAATTTCTGTGTTTCATCGTCAATGGGAAGGTCCAATGGATACAGTAAACCTGCAGAGGTGCATCAGAATGTAAAACTTGTGACACAGGAAACGCTCAAAACATAGACAGTAGGAAGACTCAGTCTTCCTGTACGTAAGTGGGCATTGTGTCTCTTATATTTAATTCCGATGCGATTTCTGTGTTTTATCGACAATGGGAAGGTCCAAGGGATATAGTAAACCGGCAGAGGTGCATCGGAAGGTAAAACTGGTGACACAGGAAACGCTCAAAACATTAACCGTACGAAGACTGTTTTCTTGTACTTAAGTTGGCATTGTGTCTCTTATATTTAATTTCGATGCAATTTCTGTGTTTCATCGTCAATGGGAAGGTCCAAGGGATACAGGAAACCTGCAGAGGTGCATCGGAATGTAAAACTGGTAACTCAGGAAACGCTCAAAACATAGACACTAGGAAAACTCAGTCTTCCTGTACTTATGTCGGCATTGTGTCTCTTATATTTAACTCCAATGCAATTTCTGTGTTTCGTCGTCAATGGGAAGGTCCAATGGATACAGTAAACCTGCAGAGCTGCATCAGAATGTAAAACTGGTGACACAGGAAACGCTCAAAACATAGACAGTAGGAAGACTCAGTCTTCCTGTACTTAAGTCGGCATTGTGTCTCTTATATTTAATTCCGAGCCAATTTCTGTGTTTTATCGTCAATGGGAAGGTCCAAGGGATACGGTAAACCTGCAGAGGTGCATCAGAATGTAAAACTGATGACACAGGAAACGCTCAGAACATAGACTGTAGGAAGACTCAGTCTTCCTGTACTTAAGTCGGCATTGTGTCTCTTATATTTAATTCCGATGCAATTTCTGTGTTTCATCGTCAATGGGAAGCTCCGAGGGATATAGTAAACCTGCAGATTTGCATCGGAATGTAAAACTAGTGACACAGGAAACGCTCAAACATAGACAGTAGGAAGACTTAGTCTTCCTGTACTTAAGTCGTCATTGTGTCTCTCATATTTAATTCCGATGCAATTTCTGTGTTTCATCGTCAATGGGAAGGTCCATGGGATACAGTGCACCAGCAGAGGTGCATCAGAATGTAAAACTGGTGACACAGGAAACGCTCAAAGCATAGACAGTAGGAAGACTCAGTCTTCCTGTACTTAAGTCGGCATTGTGTCTCTTATATTTAATTCCGATGCGATTTCTGTGTTTCATCGACAATGGGAAGGTCCAAGGGATATAGTAAACCGGCAGAGGTGCATCGGAAGGTAAAACTGGTGACACAGGAAACGCTCAAAACATTGACCGTACGAAGACTGTTTTCTTGTACTTAAGTCGGCATTGTGTCTCTTATATTTAATTTCGATGCAATTTCTGTGTTTCATCGTCAATGGGAAGGTCCAAGGGATACAGGAAACCTGCAGAGGTGCATCGGAATGTAAAACTGGTAACTCAGGAAACGCTCAAAACATAGACACTAGGAAAACTCAGTCTTCCTGTACTTATGTCGGCATTGTGTCTCTTATATTTAACTCCAATGCAATTTCTGTGTTTCGTCGTCAATGGGAAGGTCCAATGGATACAGTAAACCTGCAGAGCTGCATCAGAATGTAAAACTGGTGACACAGGAAACGCTCAAAACATAGACAGTAGGAAGACTCAGTCTTCCTGTACTTAAGTCGGCATTGTGTCTCTTATATTTAATTCCGAGCCAATTTCTGTGTTTTATCGTCAATGGGAAGGTCCAAGGGATACAGTAAACCTGCAGAGGTGCATCAGAATGTAAAACTGATGACACAGGAAACGCTCAGAACATAGACTGTAGGAAGACTCAGTCTTCCTGTACTTAGGTCGGCATTGTGTCTCTTATATTTAATTCCGATGCAATTTCTGTGTTTCATCGTCAATGGGAAGCTCCGAGGGATATAGTAAACCTGCAGATTTGCATCGGAATGTAAAACTAGTGACACAGGAAACGCTCAAACATAGACAGTAGGAAGACTTAGTCTTCCTGTACTTAACTCGTCATTGTGTCTCTCATATTTAATTCCGATGCAATTTCTGTGTTTCATCGTCAATGGGAAGGTCCATGGGATACAGTGCACCAGCAGAGGTGCATCAGAATGTAAAACTGGTGACACAGGAAACGCTCAAAGCATAGACAGTAGGAAGACTCAGTCTTCCTGTACTTAAGTCGGCATTGTGTCTCTTATATTTAATTCCGATGCAATTTCTGTGTTTCATCGTCTATGGGAAGGTCCTAGGGATACAGTAAACCTGCAGATTTGCATCGGAATGTAAAACTAGTGACACAGGAAACGCTCAAAACATAGACAGTAGGAAGACTCAGTCTTCCTGTACTTAAGTCGGCATTGTGTCTCTTATATTTAATTCCGATGAAATTTCTGTGTTTCATCGTGAATGGGAAGGTCCAAGGGATATAGTGAACCTGCAGAGGTGCATCGGAAAGTAAAACTGATTACACAGGAATCGTTCAAAACATAAACAGTAAGAAGACTTAGTCTTCCTGTACTTAAGTCGGCATTGTGTCTCTTATATTTAATTCCGATGCAATTTCTGTGTTTCATCGTCAATGAGAAGGTCCAAGGAATACAGTAAACCTGCAGAGGTGCATCGGAATGTAAAACTGATGACACAGGAAACGCTCAAAACATAGACAGTAGGAAGTCTCAGTCTTCCTGTACTGAAGTCGGCATTGTGTCTCTTATATTTAATTCCGATGCGATTTCTGATTTCATCGACAATGGGATGGTCCAAGGGATATAGTAAACCGGCAGAGGTGCATCGGAATGTAAAACTGGTGACACAGGAAACGCTCAAGTCATTGACCGTACGAAGACGGTTTTCTTGTACTTAAGTCGGCATTGCGTCTCTTATATTTAAATCCGATGCAATTTCTGTTTTTCATCGTCAATGGGAAAGTCCAAGGGATACAGGTAGCCTGCAGACGTGCATCGGAATGTAAAACTGATGACACAGAATGCTGAAAACATAGACAGTAGGAAGACTCAGTCTTCCTGTACTTAAGTCGGCATTGTGTCTCGTATATTTAATTCCGATACGATTTCTGTGTTTCATCGACAATGGGAAGGGGCAAGGGATACAGTAAACCGGCATAGGTGCATCGGAATGTAAAACTGGCGACAAGGGAAACGCTCAAAACATAGACCGTAAGAAGACTCAGATTTCTTGTACTTAAGTCGGCGATGTGTCTCTTATATTTAAATTCCGATGCAATTTCTGTGTTTCATCGTCACTGTGAAGGTCCAAGGGATACAGTAAACCTGTAGAGATGCATCGGAATGCAAAACTGGTGACACAGGAAACGCTCAAATTATTGACAGTAGGCTGACTCAGTCTTCCTGAGCCTAAGTAGGCATTGTGTCTCTTAAATCTAGCTCCGATGCAATTTCTGTGCTTCATCGTCACTGTGAAGGTCCAAGGGATACAGGAAACCTGCAGAGGTGAATCAGAAAGTAAAACTGGTGACACAGGAAGCGCTCAAAACATAGACAGTAGGAAGACTCAGTGTTCCTGTACTTAAGTCGGCATTGTGTCTCTTATATTCAATTCCGATGCAATTTCGGTGTTTCATCGTCAATGGGAAGGTCCAAGGGATACAGTAAACCTGCAGAGGTGCATCGGAATGTAAAACTAGTGACACAGGAAACGCTCAAAACATAGACAGTAGGAAGACTCAGTCTTCCTGTACTTAAGTCGGCATTGTGTCTCTTGTATTTAATTCCGATGAAATTTCTGTGTTTCATCGTAAATGGGAAGGTCAAAGGAATACAGTAAACCTGCAGAGGTGCATCGGAATGTAAAACTGGTGACACAGGAAACGCATAAAACATAGACAGTAGGAAGACTCAGTCTTCCTGTACTTAAGTCGGCATTGTGTCTCTTATATTAAACTCCAATGCAATATCTGTGTTTCATCGTCAATGGGAAGGTCCAAGGGATATTGAAACCTGCGGAGGTGCATCGGAAAGTAAAACTGATGACACAGGAAAAGCTCAAAACATAGACAGTAGGAAGACTTAGTCTTCCTGTACTTATGTCGGCATTGTGTCTCTTATATTTAAATCCGATGCAATTTCTGTTTTTCATTGTCAATGGGAAGGTCCAAGGCATATAGTAAACCTGCGGACGTGCATCGGAATGTAAAACTGATGACACAGGAATGCTCAAATCATAGACAGTAGGAAGACTCAGTCTTCCTGTACTTAAGTCGGCATTGTGCCTCTTATTTTTAATTCCGATGCAATTTCTGTGTTTCATCGTCACTGTGAAGGTCCAAGGGATACAGTAAACCTGTAGAGGTGCATCGGAAAATAAAACTGGTGACACAGGAAACGCTCAAATTGTAGACAGTAGGAAGACTCAGCCTTCCTGTACTTAAGTCGGCATTGTGTCTCCTATATTTAATTCCGATGCAATTTCAGTGTTTCGTCGTCAATGGGAAGGTACAAGGGATACAGTAAACCTGCAGAGGTGCATCAGAATGTAAAACTGGTGACACAGGAAACGCTCAAAACATAGACTGTAGGAAGACTCAGTCTTCCTGTACTTAAGTCGGCATTGTGTCTCTTATATTTAATTCCGATGCAATTTCTGTGTTTCATCGTCAATGGGAAGGTCCAAGGGATACAGTAAACTTGCAGAGGTGCATCGCAATGTAAAACTGGTGACCCAGGAAACGATCAAAACATAGACAGTAGGAAGACTCAGTCTTCCTGTACTTAAGTCGGCATTGTGTCTCTTATATTTATTTCCGATGAAATTTCTGTGTTTCATCGTGAATGGGAAGGTCCAAGGGATATAGTAAACCTGCAGAGGTGCATCGGAAAGTAAAACTGATGACACAGGAATCGTTCAAACATAGACAGTAGGAAGACTTAGTCTTCCTGTACTTAAGTCGGCATTGTGTCTCTTATATTTAATTCCGATGCAATTTCTGTGTTTCATCGTCAATGGGAAGGTCCAAGGAATACAGTAAACCTGCAGAGGTGCATCGGAATGTAAAACTGGTGACACAGGAAACGCTCAAAACATAGACAGTAGGAAGACTCAGTCTTCCTGTACTTAAGTCGGCATTGTGTCTCTTATATTTAACTCCAATGCAATTTCTGTGTTTCATCGTCAATGGGAAGGTCCAATGGATACAGTAAACCTGCAGAGGTGCATCAGAATGTAAAACTTGTGACACAGGAAACGCTCAAAACATAGACAGTAGGAAGACTCAGTCTTCCTGTACTTAAGTGGGCATTGTGTCTCTTATATTTAATTTCGATGCGATTTCCGTGTTTCATCGACAATGGGAAGGTCCAAGGGATATAGTAAACCGGCAGAGGTGCATCGGAAGGTAAAACTGGTGACACAGGAAACGCTCAAAACATTGACCGTACGAAGACTGTTTTCTTGTACTTAAGTCGGCATTGTGTCTCTTATATTTAATTTCGATGCAATTTCTGTGTTTCATCGTCAATGGGAAGGTCCAAGGGATACAGGAAACCTGCAGAGGTGCATCGGAATGTAAAACTGGTAACTCAGGGAACGCTCAAAACATAGACACTAGGAAAACTCAGTCTTCCTGTACTTAAGTCGGCATTGTGTCTCTTATATTTAACTCCAATGCAATTTCTGTGTTTCATCGTCAATGGGAAGGTCCAATGGATACAGTAAACCTGCAGAGCTGCATCAGAATGTAAAACTGGTGACACAGGAAACGCTCAAAACATAGACAGTAGGAAGACTCAGTCTTCCTGTACTTAAGTCGGCATTGTGTCTCTTATATTTAATTCCGAGGCAATTTCTGTGTTTCATCGTCAATGGGAAGGTTCAAGGGATACAGTAAACCTGCAGAGGTGCATCAGAATGTAAAACTGATGACACAGGAAACGCTCAGAACATAGACTGTAGGAAGACTCAGTCTTCCTGTACTTAAGTCGGCATTGTGTCTCTTATATTTAATTCCGATGCAATTTCTGTGTTTCATCGTCAATGGGAAGCTCCGAGGGATATAGTAAACCTGCAGATTTGCATCGGAATGTAAAACTAGTGACACAGGAAACGCTCAAACATAGACAGTAGGAAGACTTAGTCTTCCTGTACTTAAGTCGTCATTGTGTCTCTTATATTTAATTCCGATGCAATTTCTGTGTTTCAACGTCAATGGGAAGGTCCATGGTATACAGTGCACCTGCAGAGGTGCATCAGAATGTAAAACTGGTGACACAGGAAACGCTCAAAGCATAGACAGTAAGAAGACTCAGTCTTCCTGTACTTAAGTCGGCATTGTGTCTCTTATATTTAATTCCGATGCAATTTCTGTGTTTCATCGTCACTGTGAAGGTCCAAGGGATACAGTAAACCTGTAGAGGTGAATCGGAAAATAAAACTGGTGACACAGGAAACGCTCAAATTGTAGACAGTAGGAAGACTCAGCCTTCCTGTACTTAAGTCGGCATTGTGTCTCTTATATTTAATTCCGATGCAATTTCTGTGTTTCGTCGTCAATGGGAAGGTACAAGGGATACAGTAAACCTGCAGAGGTGCATCAGAATGTAAAACTGGTGACACAGGAAACGCTCAAAACATAGACTGTAGGAAGACTCAGTCTTCCTGTACTTAAGTCGGCATTGTGTCTCTTATATTTAATTCCGATGCAATTTCTGTGTTTCATCGTCAATGGGAAGGTCCAAGGGATACAGTAAACCTGCAGAGGTGCATCGGAATGTAAAACTGGTGACCCAGGAAACGATCAAAACATAGACAGTAGGAAGACTCAGTCTTCCTGTACTTAAGTCGGCATTGTGTCGCTTATATTTATTTCCGATGAAATTTCTGTGTTTCATCGTGAATGGGAAGGTCCAAGGGATATAGTAAACCTGCAGAGGTGCATCGGAAAGTTAAACTGATGACACAGGAATCGTTCAAACATAGACAGTAGGAAGACTTAGTCTTCCTGTACTTAAGTCGGCATTGTGTCTCTTATATTTAATTCCGATGCAATTTCTGTGTTTCATCGTCAATGGGAAGGTCCAAGGAATACAGTAAACCTGCAGAGGTGCATCGTAATGTAAAACTGGTGACACAGGAAACGCTCAAAACATAGACAGTAGGAAGACTCAGTCTTCCTGTACTTAAGGCGGCATTGTGTCTCTTATATTTAACTAAAATGCAATTTCTGTGTTTCATCGTTAATGGGAAGGTCCAATGGATACAGTAAACCTACAGAGGTGCATCAGAATGTAAAACTTGTGACACAGGAAACGCTCAAAACATAGACAGTAGGAAGACTCAGTCTTCCTGTACGTAAGTGGGCATTGTGTCTCTTATATTTAATTCCGATGCGATTTCTGTGTTTCATCGACAATGGGAAGGTCCAAGGGATATAGTAAACCGGCAGAGGTGCATCGGAAGGTAAAACTGGTGACACAGGAAACGCTCAAAACATTGACCGTACGAAGACTGTTTTCTTGTACTTAAGTCGGCATTGTGTCTCTTATATTTAATTTCGATGCAATTTCTGTGTTTCATCGTCAATGGGAAGGTCCAAGGGATACAGGAAACCTGCAGAGGTGCATCGGAATGTAAAACTGGTAACTCAGGAAACGCTCAAAACATAGACACTAGGAAAACTCAGTCTTCCTGTACTTATGTCGGCATTGTGTCTCTTATATTTAACTCCAATGCAATTTCTGTGTTTCATCGTCAATGGGAAGGTCCAATGGATACAGTAAACCTGCAGAGCTGCATCAGAATGTAAAACTGGTGACACAGGAAACGCTCAAACATAGACAGTAGGAAGACTCAGTCTTCCTGTACTTAAGTCGGCATTGTGTCTCTTATATTTAATTCCGAGCCAATTTCTGTGTTTTATCGTCAATGGGAAGGTCCAAGGGATACAGTAAACCTGCAGAGGTGCATCAGAATGTAAAACTGATGACACAGGAAACGCTCAGAACATAGACTGTAGGAAGACTCAGTCTTCCTGTACTTAAGTCGGCATTGTGTCTCTTATATTTAATTCCGATGCAATTTCTGTGTTTCATCGTCAATGGGAAGCTCCGAGGGATATAGTAAACCTGCAGATTTGCATCGGAATGTAAAACTAGTGACACAGGAAACGCTCAAACATAGGCAGTAGGAAGACTTAGTCTTCCTGTACTTAAGTCGTCATTGTGTCTCTCATATTTAATTCCGATGCAATTTCTGTGTTTCATCGTCAATGGGAAGGTCCATGGGATACAGTGCACCAGCAGAGGTGCATCAGAATGTAAAACTGGTGACACAGGAAACGCTCAAAGCATAGACAGTAGGAAGACTCAGTCTTCCTGTACTTAAGTCGGCATTGTGTCTCTTATATTTAATTCCGATGCAATTTCTGTGTTTCATCGTCTATGGGAAGGTCCTAGGGATACAGTAAACCTGCAGATTTGCATCGGAATGTAAAACTAGTGACACAGGAAACGCTCAAAACATAGACAGTAGGAAGACTCAGTCTTCCTGTACTTAAGTCGGCATTGTGTCTCTTATATTTAATTCCGATGAAATTTCTGTGTTTCATCGTGAATGGGAAGGTCCAAGGGATATAGTGAACCTGCAGAGGTGCATCGGAAAGTAAAACTGATTACACAGGAATCGTTCAAAACATAAACAGTAAGAAGACTTAGTCTTCCTGTACTTAAGTCGGCATTGTGTCTCTTATATTTAATTCCGATGCAATTTCTGTGTTTCATCGTCAATGAGAAGGTCCAAGGAATACAGTAAACCTGCAGAGGTGCATCGGAATGTAAAACTGGTGACACAGGAAACGCTCAAAACATAGACAGTAGGAAGTCTCAGTCTTCCTGTACTGAAGTCGGCATTGTCTCTCTTATATTTAATTCCGATGCGATTTCTGATTTCATCGACAATGGGATGGTCCAAGGGATATAGTAAACATGCAGAGGTGCATCGGAATGTAAAACTGGTGACACAGGAAACGCTCAAGTCATTGACCGTACGAAGACGGTTTTCTTGTACTTAAGTCGGCATTGCGTCTCTTATATTTAAATCCGATGCAATTTCTGTTTTTCATCGTCAATGGGAAGGTCCAAGGGATACAGGTAGCCTGCAGACGTGCATCGGAATGTAAAACTGATGACACAGAATGCTGAAAACATAGACAGTAGGAAGACTCAGTCTTCCTGTACTTATGTCGGCATTGTGTCTCGTATATTTAATTCCGATACGATTTCTGTGTTTCATCGACAATGGGAAGGGGCAAGGGATACAGTAAACCGGCATAGGTGCATCGGAATGTAAAACTGGCGACAAGGGAAACGCTCTAAACATAGACCGTAAGAAGACTCAGTTTTCTTGTACTTAAGTCGGCGATGTGTCTCTTATATTTAAATTCCGATGCAATTTCTGTGTTTCATCGTCACTGTGAAGGTCCAAGGGATACAGTAAACCTGTAGAGATGCATCGGAATGCAAAACTGGTGACACAGGAAACGCTCAAATTATTGACAGTAGGCTGACTCAGTCTTCCTGAGCCTAAGTAGGCATTGTGTCTCTTAAATCTAGCTCCGATGCAATTTCTGTGCTTCATCGTCACTGTGAAGGTCCAAGGGATACAGTAAACCTGCAGACGTGCATCAGAATGTAAAACTGGTGACACAGGAAACGCTCAAAACATAGACAGTAGGAAGACTCAGTCTTCCTATACTTAAGTCGGCATTGTGTCTCTTATATTTTTTTCCGATGAAATTTCTGTGATTTATCGTGAATGGGAAGTCCAAGGGATATAGTAAACCTGCAGAGGTGCATCGGAAAGTAAAACTGATGACACAGGAAACGCTCAAAACATAGACAGTAGGAAGACTTAGTCTTCCTGTTCTTAAGTCGGCATTGTGTCTCTTATATTTAATTCCGATGCTATGTCTGTGTTTCATCGTAAATGGGAAGGTTAAAGGAATACAGTAAACCTGCAGAGGTGCATCGGAATGTAAAACTGGTGACACAGGAAACGCATAAAACATAGACAGTAGGAAGACTCAGTCTTCCTGTACTTAAGTCGGCATTGTGTCTCTTATATTAAACTCCAATGCAATTTCTGTGTTTCATCGTCAATGGGAAGGTCCAAGGGATATTGAAACCTGCGGAGGTGCATCGGAAAGTAAAACTGATGACACAGGAAAAGCTCAAAACATAGACAGTAGGAAGACTTAGTCTTCCTGTACTTATGTCGGCATTGTGTCTCTTATATTTAAATCCGATGCAATTTCTGTTTTTCATTGTCAATGGGAAGGTCCAAGGGATATAGTAAACCTGCGGACGTGCATCGGAATGTAAAACTGATGACTTAGTCTTCCTGTACTTATGTCGGCATTGTGTCTCTTATATTTAAATCCGATGCAATTTCTGTTTTTCATTGTCAATGGGAAGGTCCAAGGGATATAGTAAACCTGCGGACGTGCATCGGAATGTAAAACTGATGACACAGGAATGCTCAAAACATAGACAGTAGGAAGACTCAGTCTTCCTGTACTTAAGTCGGCATTGTGCCTCTTATTTTTAATTCCGATGCAATTTCTGTGTTTCATCGTCACTGTGAAGGTCCAAGGGATACAGTAAACCTGTAGAGGTGCATCGGAAAATAAAACTGGTGACACAGGAAACGCTCAAATTGTAGACAGTAGGAAGACTCAGCCTTCCTGTACTTAAGTCGGCATTGTGTCTCCTATATTTAATTCCGATGCAATTTCAGTGTTTCGTCGTCAATGGGAAGGTACAAGGGATACAGTAAACCTGCAGAGGTGCATCAGAATGTAAAACTGGTGACACAGGAAACGCTCAAAACATAGACTGTAGGAAGACTCAGTCTTCCTGTACTTAAGTCGGCATTGTGTCTCTTATATTTAATTCCGATGCAATTTCTGTGTTTCATCGTCAATGGGAAGGTCCAAGGGATACAGTAAACTTGCAGAGGTGCATCGCAATGTAAAACTGGTGACCCAGGAAACGATCAAAACATAGACAGTAGGAAGACTCAGTCTTCCTGTACTTAAGTCGGCATTGTGTCTCTTATATTTATTTCCGATGAAATTTCTGTGTTTCATCGTGAATGGGAAGGTCCAAGGGATATAGTAAACCTGCAGAGGTGCATCGGAAAGTAAAACTGATGACACAGGAATCGTTCAAACATAGACAGTAGGAAGACTTAGTCTTCCTGTACTTAAGTCGGCATTGTGTCTCTTATATTTAATTCCGATGCAATTTCTGTGTTTCATCGTCAATGGGAAGGTCCAAGGAATACAGTAAACCTGCAGAGGTGCATCGGAATGTAAAACTGGTGACACAGGAAACGCTCAAAACATAGACAGTAGGAAGACTCAGTCTTCCTGTACTTAAGTCGGCATTGTGTCTCTTATATTTAACTCCAATGCAATTTCTGTATTTCATCGTCAATGGGAAGGTCCAATGGATACAGTAAACCTGCAGAGGTGCATCAGAATGTAAAACTTGTGACACAGGAAACGCTCAAAACATAGACAGTAGGAAGACTCAGTCTTCCTGTACTTAAGTGGGCATTGTGTCTCTTATATTTAATTTCGATGCGATTTCTGTGTTTCATCGACAATGGGAAGGTCCAAGGGATATAGTAAACCGGCAGAGGTGCATCGGAAGGTAAAACTGGTGACACAGGAAACGCTCAAAACATTGACCGTACGAAGACTGTTTTCTTGTACTTAAGTCGGCATTGTGTCTCTTATATTTAATTTCGATGCAATTTCTGTGTTTCATCGTCAATGGGAAGGTCCAAGGGATACAGGAAACCTGCAGAGGTGCATCGGAATGTAAAACTGGTAACTCAGGAAACGCTCAAAACATAGACACTAGGAAAACTCAGTCTTCCTGTACTTAAGTCGGCATTGTGTCTCTTATATTTAACTCCAATGCAATTTCTGTGTTTCATCGTCAATGGGAAGGTCCAATGGATACAGTAAACCTGCAGAGCTGCATCAGAATGTAAAACTGGTGACACAGGAACCGCTCAAAACATAGACAGTAGGAAGACTCAGTCTTCCTGTACTTAAGTCGGCATTGTGTCTCTTATATTTAATTCCGAGGCAATTTCTGTGTTTCATCGTCAATGGGAAGGTCCAAGGGATACAGTAAACCTGCAGAGGTGCATCAGAATGTAAAACCGATGACACAGGAAACGCTCAGAACATAGACTGTAGGAAGACTCAGTCTTCCTGTACTTAAGTCGGCATTGTGTCTCTTATATTTAATTCCGATGCAATTTCTGTGTTTCATCGTCAATGGGAAGCTCCGAGGGATATAGTAAACCTGCAGATTTGCATCGGAATGTAAAACTAGTGACACAGGAAACGCTCAAACATAGACAGTAGGAAGACTTAGTCTTCCTGTACTTAAGTCGTCATTGTGTCTCTTATATTTAATTCCGATGCAATTTCTGTGTTTCATCGTCAATGGGAAGGACCATGGTATACAGTGCACCTGCAGAGGTGCATCAGAATGTAAAACTGGTGACACAGGAAACGCTCAAAGCATAGACTGTAGGAAGACTCAGTCTTCCTGTACTTAAGTCGGCATTGTGTCTCTTATATTTAATTCCGATGCAATTTCTGTGTTTCATCGTCTATGGGAAGGTCCTAGGGATACAGTAAACCTGCAGATTTGCATCGGAATGTAAAACTAGTGACACAGGAAACGCTCAAAACATAGACAGTAGGAAGACTCAGTCTTCCTGTACATAAGTCGGCATTGTGTCTCTTATATTTAATTCCGATGAAATTTCTGTGTTTCATCGTGAATGGGAAGGTCCAAGGGATATAGTGAACCTGCAGAGGTGCATCGGAAAGTAAAACTGATTACACAGGAATCGTTCAAAACATAAACAGTAAGAAGACTTAGTCTTCCTGTACTTAAGTCGGCAATGTGTCTCTTATATTTAATTCCGATGCAATTTCTGTGTTTCATCGTCAATGAGAAGGTCCAAGGAATACAGAAAACCTGCAGAGGTGCATCGGAATGTAAAACTGGTGACACAGGAAACGCTCAAAACATAGACAGTAGGAAGTCTCAGTCTTCCTGTACTGAAGTCGGCATTGTGTCTCTTATATTTAATTCCGATGCGATTTCTGTGTTTCATCGATAATGGGATGGTCCAAGGGATATAGTAAACCGGCAGAGGTGCATCAGAATGTAAAACTTGTGACACAGGAAACGCTCAAAACATAGACAGTAGGAAGACTCAGTCTTCCTGTACTTAAGTGGGCATTGTGTCTCTTATATTTAATTTCGATGCGATTTCTGTGTTTCATCGACAATGGGAAGGTCCAAGGGATATAGTAAACCGGCAGAGGTGCATCGGAAGGTAAAACTGGTGACACAGGAAACGCTCAAAACATTGACCGTACGAAGACTGTTTTCTTGTACTTAAGTCGGCATTGTGTCTCTTATATTTAATTTCGATGCAATTTCTGTGTTTCATCGTCAATGGGAAGGTCCAAGGGATACAGGAAACCTGCAGAGGTGCATCGGAATGTAAAACTGGTAACTCAGGAAACGCTCAAAACATAGACACTAGGAAAACTCAGTCTTCCTGTACTTAAGTCGGCATTGTGTCTCTTATATTTAACTCCAATGCAATTTCTGTGTTTCATCGTCAATGGGAAGGTCCAATGGATACAGTAAACCTGCAGAGCTGCATCAGAATGTAAAACTGGTGACACAGGAACCGCTCAAAACATAGACAGTAGGAAGACTCAGTCTTCCTGTACTTAAGTCGGCATTGTGTCTCTTATATTTAATTCCGAGGCAATTTCTGTGTTTCATCGTCAATGGGAAGGTCCAAGGGATACAGTAAACCTGCAGAGGTGCATCAGAATGTAAAACTGATGACACAGGAAACGCTCAGAACATAGACTGTAGGAAGACTCAGTCTTCCTGTACTTAAGTCGGCATTGTGTCTCTTATATTTAATTCCGATGCAATTTCTGTGTTTCATCGTCAATGGGAAGCTCCGAGGGATATAGTAAACCTGCAGATTTGCATCGGAATGTAAAACTAGTGACACAGGAAACGCTCAAACATAGACAGTAGGAAGACTTAGTCTTCCTGTACTTAAGTCGTCATTGTGTCTCTTATATTTAATTCCGATGCAATTTCTGTGTTTCATCGTCAATGGGAAGGACCATGGTATACAGTGCACCTGCAGAGGTGCATCAGAATGTAAAACTGGTGACACAGGAAACGCTCAAAGCATAGACTGTAGGAAGACTCAGTCTTCCTGTACTTAAGTCGGCATTGTATCTCTTATATTTAATTCCGATGCAATTTCTGTGTTTCATCGTCTATGGGAAGGTCCTAGGGATACAGTAAACCTGCAGATTTGCATCGGAATGTAAAACTAGTGACACAGGAAACGCTCAAAACATAGACAGTAGGAAGACTCAGTCTTCCTGTACTTAAGTCGGCATTGTGTCTCTTATATTTAATTCCGATGAAATTTCTGTGTTTCATCGTGAATGGGAAGGTCCAAGGGATATAGTGAACCTGCAGAGGTGCATCGGAAAGTAAAACTGATTACACAGGAATCGTTCAAAACATAAACAGTAAGAAGACTTAGTCTTCCTGTACTTAAGTCGGCATTGTGTCTCTTATATTTAATTCCGATGCAATTTCTGTGTTTCATCGTCAATGAGAAGGTCCAAGGAATACAGAAAACCTGCAGAGGTGCATCGGAATGTAAAACTGGTGACACAGGAAACGCTCAAAACATAGACAGTAGGAAGTCTCAGTCTTCCTGTACTGAAGTCGGCATTGTGTCTCTTATATTTAATTCCGATGCGATTTCTGTGTTTCATCGATAATGGGATGGTCCAAGGGATATAGTAAACCGGCAGAGGTGCATCGGAATGTAAAACTGGTGACACAGGAAACGCTCAAGGCATTGACCGTACGAAGACGGTTTTCTTGTACTTAAGTCGGCATTGTGTCTCTTATAATTAATTTCGATGCAATTTCTGTGTTTCATCGTCAATGGGAAGGACCAAGGGATACAGGAAACCTGCAGAGGTGCATCGGAATGTAAAACTGGTGACTCAGGAAACGCTCAAAACATAGACAGTAGGAAGACTCAGTCTTCCTGTACTTAAGTCGGCATTGTGTCTCTTATATTTATTTCCGATGAAATTTCTGTGTTTCATCGTGAATGGGAAGGCCCAAGGGATATAGTAAACCTGCAGAGGTGCATCGGAAAGTAAAACTGATGACACAGGAAAAGCTCACAACATTTACAGTAGGAAGATTTAGTCTTCCAGTACTTAAGTCGGCATTGCGTCTCTTATATTTAAATCCGATGCAATTTCTGTTTTTCATTGTCAATGGGAAGGTCCAAGGGATACAGTTAACCTGCAGACGTTCATCGGAATGTAAAACTGATGACACAGGAATGCTGAAAACATAGACAGTAGGAAGACTCAGTCTTCCTGTACTTAAGTCGGCATTGTGTCTCTTATATTTAATTCCGATACGATTTCTGTGTTTCATCGACAATGGGAAGGGGCAAGGGATACAGTAAACCGGCATAGGTGCATCGGAATGTAAAACTGGCGACACAGGAAACGTTCAAAACATAGACCGTAAGAAGACTCAGTTTTCTTGTACTTAAGTCGGCGATGTGTCTCTTATATTTAAATTCCGATGCAATTTCTGTGTTTCATCGTCACTGTGAAGGACCAAGGGATACAGTAAACCTGTAGAGATGCATCGGAATGCAAAACTGGTGACACAGGAAACGCTCAAATTATAGACACTAGGCTGACTCAGTCTTCCTGAGCCTATGTCGGCATTGTGTCTCTTGTATTTAATTCCGATGCAATTTCTGTGCTTCATCGTCACTGTGAAGCTCTAAGGGATACAGTAAACCTGCAGAGGTGCATCAGAAAGTAAAACTGGTGACACAGGAAGCGCTCAAAACATAGACAGTAGGAAGACTCAGTGTTCCTGTACTTAAGTCGGCATTGTGTCTCTTATCTTCAATTCCGATGCAATTTCGGTGTTTCATCGTCAATGGGAAGGTCCAAGGGATACAGTAAACCTGCAGAGGAGCATCGGAATGTAAAACTGGTGACACAGGAAACGCTCAAAACAATGACAGTAGGAAGACTCAGTCTTCCTGTACTTAAGTCGGCATTGTGTCTCTTGTATTTAATTCCGATGAAATTTCTGTGTTTCATCGTGAATGGGAAGGTCCAAGCGATACAGTAAACCCGCAGAGGTGCATCGGAAAGTAAAACTGGTGACACAGGAAACGCTCAAAATATAGACAGTAGGAAGACTCAGTCTTCCTATACTTAAGTCGGCATTGTGTCTCTTATATTTATTTCCGATCAAATTTCTGTGATTCATCGTGAATGGGAAGTCCAAGGGATATAGTAAACCTGCAGAGGTGCATCGGAAAGTAAAACTGATGACACAGGAAACGCTCAAAACATAGACAGTAGGAAGACTTAGTCTTCCTGTACTTAAGTCGGCATTGTGTCTCTTATATTTAATTCCGATGCAATTTCTGTGTTTCATCGTCACTGTGAAGATCCAAGGGATACAGTAAACCTGTAGAGGTGCATCGGAAAATAAAACTGGTGACACAGGAATCGCTCAAATTATAGACAGTAGGAAGACTCAGTCTACCTGTACTTAAGTCGGCATTGTGTCTCTTATATTTAATTCTGATACAATTTCTGTGTTTCATCGTCAATGGGAAGGTACTAGGGATACAGTAAACCTGCAGAGGTGCATCAGAATGTAAAACTGGTGACACAGAAAACAACTCAAAACATAGACAGTAGGAAGACTCAGTCTACCTGTACTTAAGTCGCCATTGTGTCTCTTATATTTCGTTCCGATGAAATTTCTGTGTTTCATCGTGAATGGGAAGGTCCAAGGGATATAGTAAACCTGCAGAGGTGCATCGGAAAGTAAAACTGACGACACAGGAATCGCTCAAAGCATAGACAGTAGGAAGACTTAGTCTTCCTGTTCTTAAGTCGGCATTGTGTCTCTCATATTTAATTCCGATGCAATTTCTGTGTTTCATCGTAAATGGGAAGGTCAAAGGAATACAGTAAACCTGCAGAGTTGCATCGGAATGTAAAACTGGTGACACAGGAAACGCATAAAACATAGACAGTAGGAAGACTCAGTCTTCCTGTACTTAAGTCGGCATTGTGTTTCTTATATTAAACTCCAATGCAATTTCTGTGTTTCATCGTCAATGGGAAGCTCCAAGGGATATTGAAACCTGCGGAGGTGCATCGGAAAATAAAACTGGTGACACAGGAAACGCTCAAATTGTAGACAGTAGGAAGACTCAGCCTTCCTGTACTTAAGTCGGCATTGTGTCTCTTATATTTAATTCCGATGCAATTTCTGTGTTTCGTCGTCAATGGGAAGGTACAAGGGATACAGTAAACCTGCAGAGGTGCATCAGAATGTAAAACTGGTGTCACAGGAAACGCTCAAAACATAGACTGTAGGAAGAGTCAGTCTTCCTGTACTTAAGTCGGCATTGTGTCTCTTATATTTAATTCCGATGCAATTTCTGTGTTTCATCGTCAATGGGAAGGTCCAAGGGATACAGTAAACTTGCAGAGGTGCATCGGAATGTAAAACTGGTGACCCAGGAAACGATCAAAACATAGACAGTAGGAAGACTCAGTCTTCCTGTACTTAAGTCGGCATTGTGTCTCTTATATTTATTTCCGATGAAATTTCTGTGTTTCATCGTGAATGGGAAGGTCCAAGGGATATAGTTAACCTGCAGAGGTGCATCGGAAAGTAAAACTGATGACACAGGAATCGTTCAAACATAGACAGTAGGAAGACTTCGTCTTCCTGTACTTAAGTCGGCATTGTGTCTCTTATATTTAATTCCGATGCAATATCTGTGATTCATCGTCAATGGGAAGGTCCAAGGAATACAGTAAACCTGCAGAGGTGCATCGGAATGTAAAACTGGTGACACAGGAAACGCTCAAAACATAGACACTAGGAAGACTCAGTCTTCCTGTACTTAAGTCGGCATTGTGTCTCTTATATTTAACTCCAATGCAATTTCTGTGTTTCATCGTCAATGGGAAGGTCCAATGGATACAGTGCACCTGCAGAGGTGCATCAGAATGTAAAACTTGTGACACAGGAAACGCTCAAAACATAGACAGTAGGAAGACTCAGTCTTCCTGTACTTAAGTGGGCATTGTGTCTCTTATATTTAATTCCGATGCGATTTCTGTGTTTCATCGACAATGGGAAGGTCCAAGGGATATAGTAAACCGGCAGAGGTGGATCGGAAGGGAAAACTGGTGACACAGGAAACGCTCAAAACATTGACCGTACGAAGACTGTTTTCTTGTACTTAAGTCGGCATTGTGTCTCTTATATTTAATTTCGATGCAATTTCTGTAATTCATCGTCAATGGGAAGGTCCAAGGGATACAGGAAACCTGCAGAGGTGCATCGGAATGTAAAACTGGTAACTCAGGAAACGCTCAAAACATAGACACTAGGAAAACTCAGTCTTCCTGTACTTAAGTCGGCATTGTGTCTCTTATATTTAACTCCAATGCAATTTCTGTGTTTCATCGTCAATGGGAAGGTCCAATGGATACAGTAAACCTGCAGAGCTGCATCAGAATGTAAAACTGGTGACACAGGAAACGCTCAAAACATAGACAGTAGGAAGACTCTGTCTTCCTGTACTTAATTCGGCATTGTGTCTCTTATATTTAATTCCGAGGCAATTTCTGTGTTTCATCGTCAATGGGAAGGTCCAAGGGATACAGTAAACCTGCAGAGGTGCATCAGAGTGTAAAACTGATGACACAGGAAACGCTCAGAACATAGACTGTAGGAAGACTCAGTCTTCCTGTACTTAAGTCGGCATTGTGTCTCTTATATTTAATTCCGATGCAATTTCTGAGTTTCATCGTTAATGGGAAGCTCCGAGGGATATAGTAAACCTGCAGATTTGCATCGGAATGTAAAACTGATGACACAGGAGACGCTCAAACATAGACAGTAGGAAGACTTAGTCTTCCTGTACTTAAGTCGTCATTGTGTCTCTTATATTTAATTCCGATGCAATTTCTGTGTTTCATCGTCAATGGGAAGGTCCATGGGATACAGTGCACCTGCAGAGGTGCATCAGAATGTAAAACTGGTGACACAGGAAACGCTCAAAGCATAGACTGTAGGAAGACTCAGTCTTCCTGTACTTAAGTCGGCATTGTGTCTCTTATATTTAATTCCGATGCAATTTCTGTGTTTCATCGTCTATGGGAAGGTCCTTGGGATACAGTAAACCTGCAGATTTGCATCGGAATGTAAAACTAGTGACACAGGAAACGCTCAAAACATAGACAGTAGGAAGACTCAGTCTTCCTGTACTTAAGTCGGCATTGTGTCTCTTATATTTAATTCCGATGAAATTTCTGTGTTTCATCGTGAATGGGAAGGTCCAAGGGATATAGTGAACCTGCAGAGGTGCATCGGAAAGTAAAACTGATCACACAGGAATCGTTCAAAACATAAACAGTAAGAAGACTTAGTCTTCCTGTACTTAAGTCGGCATTGTGTCTCTTATATTTAATTCCGATGCAATTTCTGTGTTTCATCGTCAATGAGAAGGTCCAAGGAATACAGTAAACCTGCAGAGGTGCATCGGAATGTAAAACTGGTGACACAGGAAACGCTCAAAACATAGACAGTAGGAAGTCTCAGTCTTCCTGTACTGAAGTCGGCATTGTGTCTCTTATATTTAATTCCGATGCGATTTCTGTGTTTCTTCGACAGTGGGATGGTCCAAGGGATATAGTAAACCGGCAGAGGTGCATCGGAATGTAAAAATGGTGACACAGGAAACGCTCAAGGCATTGACCGTACGAAGACGGTTTTCTTGTACTTAAGTCGGCATTGTGTCTCTTATATTTAATTTCGATGCAATTTCTGTGTTTCATCGTCAATGGGAAGGTCCAAGGGATACAGGAAACCTGCAGAGGTGCATCGGAATGTAAAACTGGTGACTCAGGAAACGCTCAAAACATAGACAGTAGGAAGACTCAGTCTTCCTGTACTTAAGTCGGCATTGTGTCTCTTATATTTATTTCCGAAGAAATTTCTGTGTTTCATCGTGAATGGGAAGGCCCAAGGGATATAGTAAACCTGCAGAGGTGCATCGGAAAATAAAACTGATGACACAGGAAAAGCTCACAACATTTACAGTAGGAAGATTTAGTCTTCCAGTACTTAAGTCGGCATTGCGTCTCTTATATTTAAATCCGATGCAATTTCTGTTTTTCATCGTCAATGGGAAGGTCCAAGGGATACAGTTAACCTGCAGACGTGCATCGGAATGTAAAACTGATGACACAGGAATGCTGAAAACATAGACAGTAGGAAGACTCAGTCTTCCTGTACTTAAGTCTGCATTGTGTCTCTTATATATAATTCCGATACGATTTCTGTGTTTCATCGACAATGGGAAGGGGCAAGGGATACAGTAAACCGGCATAGAGGCATCGGAATGTAAAACTGGCGACACAGGAAACGTTCAAAACATAGACCGTAATAAGACTCAATTTTCTTGTACTTAAGTCGGCGATGTGTCTCTTATATTTAAATTCCGATGCAATTTCTGTGTTTCATCGTCACTGTGAAGGACCAAGGGATACAGTAAACCTGTAGAGATGCATCGGAATGCAAAACTGGTGACACAGGAAACGCTCAAATTATAGACAGTAGGCTGACTCAGTCTTCCTGAGCCTAAGTCGGCATTGTGTCTCTGGTATTTAATTCCGATGCAATTTCTGTGTTTCATCGTCACTGTGAAGCTCTAAGGGATACAGTAAACCTGCAGAGGTGCATCAGAAAGTAAAACTGGTGACACAGGAAGCGCTGAAAACATAGACAGTAGGAAGACTCAGTGTTCCAGTACTTAAGTCGGCATTGTGTCTCTTATATTCAATTCCGATGCAATTTCGGTGTTTCATCGTCAATGGGAAGGTCCAAGGGATACAGTAAACCTGCAGAGGAGCATCGGAATGTAAAACTAGTGACACAGGAAACGCTCAAAACAATGACAGTAGGAAGACTCAGTCTTCCTGTACTTATGTCGGCATTGTGTCTCTTGTATTTAATTCCGATGAAATTTCTGTGTTTCATCGTGAATGGGAAGGTACAAGGGATACAGTAAACCCGCAGAGGTGCATCGGAATGTAAAACTGGTGACACAGGAAACGCTCAAAACATAGACAGTAGTAAGACTCTGTCTTCCTATACTTAAGTCGGCCTTGTGTCTCTTATATTTATTTCCGATCAAATTTCTGTGATTCATCGTGAATGGGAAGTCCAAGGGATATAGTAAACCTGCAGAGGTGCATCGGAAAGTAAAACTGATGACACAGGAAACGCTCAAAACATAGACAGTAGGAAGACTTAGTCTTCCTGTACTTAAGTCGGCATTGTGTCTCATATATTTAATTCCGATGCAATTTCTGTGTTTCATCGTCACTGTGAAGATCCAAGGGATACAGTAAACCTGTAGAGGTGCATCGGAAAATAAAACTGGTGACACAGGAAACGCTCAAATTATAGACAGTAGGAAGACTCAGTCTTCCTGTACTTAAGTCGGCATTGTGTCTCTTATATTTAACTCCGATACAATTTCTGTGTTTCATCGTCAATGGGAAGGTACTAGGGATACAGTAAACC
Organism: Schistocerca nitens; assembly: GCF_023898315.1. Taxonomy (NCBI): domain Eukaryota; kingdom Metazoa; phylum Arthropoda; class Insecta; order Orthoptera; family Acrididae; genus Schistocerca; species Schistocerca nitens. Next base: position 4,847,258 of record NC_064616.1, on the reverse strand, counting down.
TGCAGAGGTGCATCAGAATGTAAAACTGGTGACACAGGAAACGCTCAAAATATAGACTGTAGGAAGACTCAGTCTTCCTGTACTTAAGTCGGCATTGTGTCTCTTATATTTAATTCCGATGCAATTTCTGTGTTTCATCGTCAATTGGAAGGTCCAAGGGATATAGTAAACCTGCAGAGGTGCATCGGAAAGTGAAACTGATGACACAGGAATCGTTCAAACATAGACAGTAGGAAGACTTAGTCTTCCTGTACTTAAGTCGGCATTGTGTCTCTTATATTTAATTCCGATGCAATTTATGTGTTTCATCGTCAATGGGAAGGTCCAAGGAATACAGTAAACCTGCAGAGGTGCATCGGAATGTAAAACTGGTGACACAGGAAACGCTCAAACCATAGACAGTAGGAAGACTCAGTCTTCCTGTACTTAAGTCGGCATTGTGTCTCTTATATTTAACTCCAATGCAATTTCTGTGTTTCATCGTCAATGGGAAGGTCCAATGGATACAGTAAACCTGCAGAGGTGCATCAGAATGTAAAACTTGTGACACAGGAAACGCTCAAAACATAGACAGTAGGAAGACTCAGTCTTCCTGTACTTAAGTCGGCATTGTGTCTCTTATATTTAATTCCGATGCTATTTCTGTGTTTCATCGACAATGGGAAGGTCCAAGGGATATAGTAAACCGGCAGAGGTGCATCGGAAGGTAAAACTGGTGACACAGGAAACGCTCAAAACATTGACCGTACGAAGACTGTTTTCTTGTAGTTAAGTCGGCATTGTGTCTCTTATATTTAATTTCGATGCAATTTCTGTGTTTCATCGTCAATGGGAAGGTCCAAGGGATACAGGAAACCTGCAGAGGTGCATCGGAATGTAAAACTGGTGACTCAGGAAACGCTCAAAACATAGACAATAGGAAAACTCAGTCTTCCTGTACTAAAGTCGGCATTGTGTCTCTTATATTTTTTTCCGATAAAATTTCTGTGTTTCATTGTGAATGGGAAGTTCCACGGGATATAGTAAACCTGCAGAGGTGCATCGGAAAGTAAAACTGATGACACAGGAAAAGCTCAAAACATAGACAGTAGGAAGACTTAGTCTTCCTGTACTTAAGTCGGCATTGTGTCTCTTATATTTAATTCCGATGCAATTTCTGTGTTTCATCGTTAATGGGAAGGTCCAAAAGATACAGTAAAATTGCAGAGGTGCATCGGAATGTAAAACTAGTGACATAGGAAACGCTCAAAACATAGACAGTAGGAAGACTCAGTCTTCCTGTACTTAAGTCGGCATTGTGTCTCTTATATTATATTCCGATGCAATTTCTGCGTTTCATCGTCAATGGGAAAGTCCAAGGGATGCAGTAAACCTGCAGAGGTGCATCGGAATGTAAAACTAGTGACACAGGAAACGCTCAAAACATAGACAGCAGGAAGACTCAGTCTTCCTGTACTTAAGTCGGCATTGTGATTTTTTTATTTAATTCCGATGCAATTTCTGTGTTTCATCGTCAATGGGAAGGTCCAATGGATACAGTAAACCTGCAGAGGTGCATCAGAATGTAAAACTGGTGACACAGGAAACGCTCAAAACATAGACAGTAGGAAGACTCAGTCTTCCTGTACTTAAGTCGGCATTGTGTCTCTTATATTTAATTCCGATGCGATTTCTGTGTTTCATCGACAATGGGAAGGTCCAAGGGATATATTAAACCGGCAGAGGTGCATCGGAATGTAAAACTGGTGACACAGGAAACGCTCAAAACATTTACAGTAGGAAGACTTAGTCTCCCTGTACTTAAGTCGGCATTGTGTCTCTTATATTTAAATCCGATGCAATTTCTGTTTTTCATCGTCTATGGGAAGGTCCAAGGGATACAGTTAACCTGCAGACATGCATCGGAATGTACAACTGATGACACAGGAATGCTCAAAACATTGACAGTAGGAAGACTCAGTCTTCCTGTACTTAAGTCGGCATTGTGTCTCTTATATTTAATTCCGATACGATTTCTGTGTTTCATCGTCACTTTGAAGGTTCAAGGGATACAGTAAACCTGTAGAGATGCATCGGAATGCAAAACTACGGACACAGGAAACGCTCAAAACATAGACTGTAGGAAGACTCAGTCTTCCTGTACTTAAGTCGGCATTGTGTCTCTTAAATCTAACTCCGATGCATTTTCTGTGTTTCATCGTCACTGTGAAGGTCCAAGGGATACAGTAAACCTGCAGAGGTGCATCAGAAAGTAAAACTGGTGACACAGGAAGCGCTCAAAACATAGACAGTAGGAAGAATCAGTCTTCCTGTACGTAAGTCGGCATTGTGTCTCTTATATTTAATTCCCATGCAATTTCAGTGTTTCATCGTCAATGGGAAGGTCCAAGGGATACAGTAAACCTGCAGAGGTGCATCGGAATGTAAAACTAGGGACACAGGAAACGCTCAAAACATAGACTGTAGGAAGACTCAGTCTTCCTGTACTTAAGTCGGCATTGTGTCTCTTATATTTAATTCCGATGCAATTTCTGTGTTTCATCGTCAATGGGAAGGTCCAAGGGATACAGTAAACCTGCAGAGGTGCATCGGAATGTAAAACTGGTGACCCAGGAAACGATCAAAACATAGACAGTAGGAAGACTCAGTCTTCCTGTACTTAAGTCGGCATTGTGTCTCTTATATTTACTTCCGATGAAATTTCTGTGTTTTATCGTGAATGGGAAGGTCCAAGGGATATAGTAAACCTGCAGAGGTGCATCGGAAAGTAAAACTGAAGACACAGGAATCGTTCAAACATAGACAGTAGGAAGACTTAGTCTTCCTGTACTTAAGTCGGCATTGTGCCTCTTATATTTAATTGCGATGCAATTTCTGTGTTTCATCGTCAATGGGAAGGTTCAAGGAATACAGTAAACCTGCAGAGGTGTATCGGAATGTAAAACTGGTGACACAGGAAACGCTCAAAACATAGACAGTAGGAAGACTCAGTCTTCCTGTACTTAAGTCGGCATTGTGTCTCTTATATTTAATTTCGATGCAATGTCTGTGTTTCATCGTCAATGGGAAGGTCCAAGGGATACAGGAAACCTGCAGATGTGCATCGGAATGTAAAACTGGTGACTCAGGAAACGCTCAAAACATAGACACTAGGAAGACTCAGTCTTCCTGTACTAAAGTCGGCATTGTGTCTCTTATATTTTTTTCCGATGAAATTTCTGTGTTTCATTGTGAATGGGAAGGTCCACGGGGTATAGTAAACCTGCAGAGGTGCATCGGAAAGTAAAACTGATGACACAGGAAAAGCTCAAAACATATACAGTAGGTAGACTTAGTCTTCCTGTACTTAATTCGGCATTGTGTTTCTTATATTTAATTCCGATGCAATTTCTGTGTTTCATCGTCAATGGGAAGGTCCAAGAGATACAGTAAAATTGCAGAGGTCCATCGGAATGTAAAACTAGTGACATAGGAAACGCTCAGAACATAGACAGTAGGAAGACTCAGTCTTCCTGTACTTAAGTCGGCATTGTGTCTCTTATATTTTATTCCGATGCAATTTCTGCGTTTCAACGTCAATGGGAAGGTCCAAGGGATACAGTAAACCTGCAGAGGTGCATCGGAATGTAAAACTAGTGACACAGGAAACGCTCAAAACATAGACAGCAGGAAGACTCAGTCTTCCTGTACTTAAGTCAGCATTGTGTCTCTTATATTTAATTCCGATGCAATTTCTGTGTTTCATCGTCAATGGGAAGGTCCAATGGATACAGTAAACCTGCAGAGGTGCATCAGAATGTAAAACTGGTGACACAGGAAACGCTCAAAACATAGACAGTAGGAAGACTCAGTCTTCCTGTACTTAAGTCGGCATTGTGTCTCTTATATTTAATTCCGATGCGATTTCTGTGTTTCATCGACAATGGGAAGGTCCAAGGGATATAGTAAACCGGCAGAGGTGCATCGGAATGTAAAACTGGTGACACAGGAAACGCTCAAAACATAGACCGTAAGAAGACTCAGTTTTCTTGTAGTTAAGTCGGCGATGTGTCTCTTATATTTAAATTCCGATGCAATTTCTGTGTTTCATCGTCACAGTGAAGGTCCAATTGATACAGTAAACCTGTAGAGGTGCATCGGAAAATAAAACTGGTGACACAGGAAACGCTCAAATTATAGACAGTAGGAAGACTCAGTCTTCCTGTACTTATGTCGGCATTGTGTCTCTTATATTTAATTCCGATGCAATTTCTGTGTTTCATCGTCAATGGGAATGTACAAGGGATACAGTAAACCTGCAGAGGTGCATCAGAATGTAAAACTGGTGACACAGGAAACGCTCAAAACATAGACTGTAGGAAGACTCAGTCTTCCTGTACTTAAGTCGGCCTTGTGTCTCTTATATTTAATTCCGATGCAATTTCTGTGTTTCATCGTCAATGGGAAGGTCCCAGGGATATAGTAAACCTGCAGATTTGCATCAGAATGTAAAACTAGTGACACAGGAAACTCTCAAAACATAGACAGTAGGAAGACTCAGTCTTCCTGTACTTAAGTCGGCATTGTGTCTCTTATATTTAATTCCGATGCAATTTCTGTGTTTCATCGTCAATGGGAAGGTCCAAGGGATATAGTAAACCTGCAGAGGTGCATCGGAATGTAAAACTGGTGACCCAGGAAACGATCAAAACATAGACAGTAGGAAGACTCAGTCTTCCTGTACTTAAGTCGGCATTGTGTCTCTTATATTTATTTCCGATGAAATTTCTGTGTTTCATCGTGAATGGAAGGTCCAAGGGATATAGTAAACCTGCAGAGGTGCATCGGAAAGTAAAACTGATGACACAGGAATCGTTCAAACATAGACAGTAGGAAGACTTAGTCTTCCTGTACATAAGTCGGCATTGTGTCTCTTATATTTAATTCCGATGCAATTTCTGTGTTTCATCGTCAATGGGAAGGTCCAAGGAATACAGTAAACATGCAGAGGTGCATCGGAATGTAAAACTGGTGACACAGGAAACGCTCAAAACATAGACAGTAGGAAGACTCAGTCTTCCTGTACTTAAGTCGGCATTGTGTCTCTTATATTTAACTCCAATGCAATTTCTGTGTTTCATCGTCAATGGGAAGGTCCAATGGATACAGTAAACCTGCAGAGGTGCATCAGAATGTAAAACTGGTGACACAGGAAACGCTCAAAACATAGACAGTAGGTAGACTCAGTCTTCCTGTACTTAAGTCGGCATTGTGTCTCTTATATTTAATTCCGATGCGATTTCTGTGTTTCATCGACAATGGGAAGGTCCAAGGGATATAGTAAACCGGCAGAGGTGCATCGGAAGGTAAAACTGGTGACACAGGAAACGCTCAAAACATTGACCGTACGAAGACTGTTTACTTGTACTTAAGTCGGCACTGTGTCTCTTATATTTAATTTCGATGCAATTTCTGTGTTTTGATCGTCAATGGGAAGGTCCAAGGGATACAGGAAACCTGCAGAGGTGCATCGGAATGTAAAACTGGTGACTCAGGAAACGCTCAAAGCATAGACAGTAGGAAGACTCAGTCTTCCTGTACTAAAGTCAGCATTGTGTCACTTATATTTTTTTCGGATGAAATATCTGTGTTTCATCGTGAATGGGAATGTCCAAGGGATATAGTAAACCTGCAGAGGTGCATCGGAAAGTAAAACTGATGACGCAGGAAAAGCTCAAAACATAGACAGTAGGAAGACTTAGTCTTCCTGTACTTAAGTCGGCATTGTGTCTCTTATATTTAAATCCGATGCAATTTCTGTTTTTCATCGTCAATGGGAAGGTCCAAGGGATACAGTAAACCTGCAGACGTGCATCGGAATGTAAAACTAGTGACACAGGAATGCGCAAAACATAGACAGTAGGAAGACTCAGTCTTCCTGTAATTAAGTCGGCATTGTGTCTCTTATATTTAATTCCGATACGATTTCTGTATTTCATCGACAATGGGAAGGGGCAAGGGATACAGTAAACCGGCATAGGTGCATCGGAATGTAAAACTGGCGACACAGGAAACGCTCAAAACATAGACCGTAAGAAGACTCAGTTTTCTTGTAATTAAGTCGGCGATGTGTCTCTTATATTTAAATTCCGATGCAATTTCTGTGTTTCATCGTCACTGTGAAGGTCCAATGGATACAGTAAACCTGTAGAGATGCATCGGAATGCAAAACTGGTGACACAGGAAACGCTCATTTATAGACAGTAGGAAGACTCAGTCTTCCTGTGCTTAAGTAGGCATTGTGTCTCTTATATTTAATTCCGATGCAATTTCTGTGTTTCATCGTCACTGTGAAGGTCCATGGGATACAGTAAACCTGCAGAGGTGCATCAGAAAGTAAAACTGGTGACACAGGAAACGCTCAAAACATAGACAGTAGGAAGACTTAGTCTTCCTGTACTTAAGTCGGCATTGTGTCTCTTATATTTAAATCCGATGAAATTTCTGTTTTTCATCGTCAATGGGAAGGTCCAAATGATACAGTTAACCTGCAGACGTGCATCGGAATGTAAAACTGATGACACAGGAATGCTGAAAACATAGACAGTAGGAAGACTCAGTCTTCCTGTACTTAAGTCGGCATTGTGTCTCTTATATTTAATTCCGATACGTTTTCGGTGTTGCATCGACAATGGGAAGGGGCAAGGGATATAGTAAGCCGGCATAGGTGCATCGGAATGTAAAACTGGCGACACAGGAAACGCTCAAAACATAGAACGTAAGAAGACTCAGTTTTCTTGTACTTAAGTCAGCGATGTGTCTCTTATATTTAAATTCCGATGCAATTTCTGTGTTTCATCGTCACTGTGAAGGCCCAAGGGATACAGTAAACCAGTAGAGATGCATCGGAATGCAAAACTGGTGACACAGGAAACGCTCAAATTATAGACAGTAGGAAGACTCAGTCTTCCTGTGCTTAAGTAGGCATTGTGTCTCTTAAATCTAACTCCGATGCAATTTCTGTGTTTCATCGTCACTGTGAAGGTCAAAGGGATACAGTAAACCTGCAGAGGTGCATCAGAAAGTAAAACTGGTGACACAGGAAGCGCTCAAAACATTGACAGTAGGAAGACTCAGTCTTCCTGTACTTAAGTCGGCATTGTGTCTCTTATATTTAATTCCGATGCAATTTCTGTGTTTCATCGTCAATGGGAAGGTCCAAGGGATACAGTAAACCTGCAGAGGTGCATCGGGATGTAAAACTAGTGACACAGGAAACGCTCAAAACATAGACAGTAGGTAGACTCAGTCTTCCTGTACTAAAGTCGGCATTGTGTCTCTTGTATTTAATTCCGACGGAATTTCTGTGTTTCATCGTCAATGGGAAGGTCCAAGGGATACAGTAAACCTGCAGAGGTGCATCGGAGTGTAAAACTGGTGACCCAGGTAACGATCAAAACATAGACAGTAGGAAGACTCAGTCTTCCTGTACTTAAGTCGGCATTGTGTCTCTTATATTTATTTCCGATGAAATTTCTGTGTTTCATCGTGAATGGGAAGGTCCAAGGGATATAGTAAACCTGCAGAGGGGCATCGGAAAGTAAAACTGATGACACAGGAATCGTTCAAAGCATAGACGGTAGGAAGACTTAGTCTTCCTGTACTTAAGTCGGCTATGTGTCTCTTATATTTAATTCCGATGCAATTGCTGTGTTTCATCGTCAATGGGAAGGTCCAAGGAATACAGTAAACCTGCAGAGGTGCATCGGAATGTAAAACTGGTGACACAGGAAACGCTCTAAACATAGACAGTAGGAAGACTGTACTTAAGTCGGCATTGTGTCTCTTATATTTAACTCCAATGCAATTTCTGTGTTTCATCGTCAATGGGAAGGTCCAATGGATACAGTAAACCTGCAGAGGTGCATCAGAATGTAAAACTGGTGACACAGGAAACGCTCAAAACATAGACAGTACGAAGACTCAGTCTTCCTGTACTTAAGTCGGCAATGTGTCTCTTATATTTAATTCCGATACGATTTCTGTGTTTCATCGACAATGGGAAGGGGCAAGGGATACAGTAAACCGGCATAGGTGAATCGGAATGTAAAACTGGCGACACAGGAAACGCTCAAAACATAGACCGTAAGAAGACTCAGTTTTCTTGTACTTAACTCGGCGATGTGTCTCTTATATTTAAATTCCGATGCAATTTCTGTGTTTCATCGTCACTGTGAAGGTCCAAGGGATACAGCAAACCTGTAGAGATGCATTGGAATGCAAAACTGGTGACACAGGAAACGCTCAAATTATAGACAGTAGGGAGACTCAGTCTTCCTGTGCTTAAGTAGGCTTTGTGTCTCTTAAATCTAACTCCGATGCAATTTCTGTGTTTCATCGTCACTGTGAAGGTCCAAGGGATACAGTAAACCTGCAGAGGTGCGTCAGAAAGTAAAACTGGTGACACATGAAGCGCTCAAAACATAGACAGTAGGAAGACTCAGTCTTCCTGTACTTAAGTCGGCATTGTGTCTCTTATATTTAATTCCGATGCAATTTCTGTGTTTCATCGTCAATGGGAAGGTCCAAGGGATACAGTAAACCTGCAGAGGTGCATCGGACTGTAAAACTGGTGACACAGGAAACGCTCAAAACATAGACAGTAGGAAAACTCAGTCTTCCTGTACTTAAGTCGGCATTGTGTCTCTTATATTTATTTCCGATGAAATTTCTGTGTTTCATCGTGAATGGGAAGGTCCAAGGGATATAGTAAACCTGCAGAGGTGCATCGCAAAGTAAAACTGATGACACAGGAAACGCTCAAAACATAGACAGTAGGAAGACTTAGTCTTCCTGTACTTAAGTCGGCATTGTGACTCTTATATTTAAATCCGATGAAATTTCTGTTTTTCATCGTCAATGGGAAGGTCCAAGGGATACAGTTAACCTGCAGACGTGCATCGGAATGTAAAACTGATGACACAGGAATGCTGAAAACATAGACAGTAGGAAGACTCAGTCTTCCTGTACTTAAGTCGGCATTGTGTCTCTTAAATTTAATTCCGATGCAATTTCTGTGTTTCATCGTCAATGGGAAGGTCCAAGGGATACAGTAAACCTGCAGAGGTGCATCGGGATGTAAAACTAGTGACACAGGAAACGCTCAAAACATAGACAGTAGGAAGACTCAGTCTTCCTGCACTTAAGTCGGCATTGTGTCTCTTGTATTTAATTCCGATGCAATTTCTGTGTTTCATCGTCAATGGGAAGGTCCAAGGGATACAGTAAACCTGCAGAGGTGCATCGGAATGTAAAACTGGTGACACAGGAAACGCTCAAATCATAGACAGTGGGAAGACTCAGTCTTCCTATACTTAAGTCGGCTTGTGTCTCTTATATTTATTTCCGATGAAATTTCTGTGTTTCATCGTGAATGGGAAGGTCCAATGGATATAGTAAACCTGCAGAGGTTCATCGGAAAGTAAAACTGATGACACAGGAAACGCTCAAAACAAAGACAGTGTGAAGACTTAGTCTTCCTGTAATTAAGTCAGCATTGTGTCTCTTATATTTAATTCCGATGCAATTTCTGTGTTTCATCGCCCCTGTGAAGGTCCAAGGGATACAAGAAACCTGTAGAGGTGCATCGGAAAATAAAACTTGTGACACAGGAAACGCTCAAATTATAGACAGTAGGAAGACTCAGTCTTCCTGTACTTAAGTCGGCATTGTGTCTCTTATATTTAAATCCGATGCAATTTCTGTTTTTCATCGTCAATGGGAAGGTCTAAGGGATACAGTAAACCTGCAGACGTGCATCGGAATGTAAAACTGATGACACAGGAATGCTCAAAACATAGACAGTAGGAAGACTGAGTCATCCTGTACTTAAGTCGGCATTGTGTCTCTTATATTTAATTCCGATACGATTTCTGTGTTTCATCGACAATGGGAAGGGGCAAGGGATACAGTAAACCGGCATAGGTGCATCGGAATCTAAAACTGGAGACACAGGAAACGCTCAAAACATAGACCGTAAGAAGACTCAGTTTTCTTGTACTTAAGTCGGCATTGTGTCTCTTATATTGAAATCCGATGCAATTTATGTGTTTCATCGTCAATGGGAAGGTCCAAGGGATACAGTAAACCTGCAGACGTGCATCGGAATGTAAAACTGATGACACAGGAAACGCTCAAAACATAGACAGTAGGAAGACTCAGTCTTCCTGTACTTAAGTCGGCATTGTGTCTCTTATATTTAATTCCGATACGATTTCTGTGTTTCATCGACAATGGGAAGGGGCAAGCGATACAGTAAACCGGCATAGGTGCATCGGAATGTAAAACTGGCGACACAGGAAACGCTCAAAACATAGACCGTAAGAAGACTCAGTTTTCTTGTACTTAAGTCGGCGATGTGTCTCTTATATTTAAATTCCGATGCAATTTCTGTGTTTCATCGTCACTGTGAAGGTCCAAGGGATACAGTAAACCTGTAGAGTAGGAAGACTCAGTCTTCCTGTATTTAAGTCGGCATTGTGTCTCTTATATTTTATTCCGATGCAATTTCTGTTCTTCATCGTCAATGGGAAGGTCCAAGGGATACAGTAAACCTGCAGAGGTGCATCAGAATGTAAAACTAGGGACACAGGAAACGCTCAACACATAGACAGTAGGTGGACTCATTCTTCCTGTACTTAAGTCGGCATTGTGTCTCTTATATTTAATTCCGATGCAATTTCTGTGTTTCATCGTGAATGGGAAGGTCCAAGGGATACAGTAAACCCGCAGAGGTGCATCGGAATGTAAAACTAGTGACACAGGAAACGCTCAAATTATAGACAGTAGGAAGACTCAGTCTTCGTGTACTTATGTCGGCATTGTGTCTCTTATATTTAAGTCCGATGCAATTTCTGTGTTTCATCGTCAATGGGAAGGTCCAAGGGAAACAGTAAACCTGCAGAGGTGCATCGGAATGTAAAACTGGTGACACAGGAAACGCTCAAAACATAGACAGTAGGAAGACTCAGTCTTCCTGTACTTAAGTCGGCATTGTGTCTCTTATATTTATTTCCGATGAAATTTCTGTCCTTCATCGCGAATGGGAAGGTCCAAGGGATATAGTAATCCTGCAGAGGTGCATCGGAATGTAAAACTGATGACACAGGAAACGCTCAAAACATAGACAGTAGGAAGACTTAGTCTTCCTGTACTTAAGTCGGCATTGTGTCTCTTATATTTAATTCCGATGCAATTTCTGTTTTTCATCGTCAATGGGAAGGTCCAAGGGATACAGTAAACCTGCAGAGGTGCATCTCAATGTAAAACTGATGACACAGAAAACGCTCAAATCATAGACAGTAGGAAGACTCAGTCCTCGTGTACTTAAGTCGGCATTGTGTCTCTTATATTTAATTCCGATGCAATTTCTGTGTTTCATCGTCAATGGGAAGGTCCAAGGGAAACAGTAAACCTGCAGAGGTGCATCGGAATGTAAAACTGGTGACACAGGAAACGCTCAAAACATAGACAGTAGGTAGACTCAGTCTTCCTGTACTTAAGTCGGCATTGTGTCTCTTATATTTATTTCCGATGAAATTTCTGTCTTTCATCGTGAATGGGAAGGTCCAAGGGATATAGTAATCCTGCAGAGGTGCATCGGAATGTAAAACTGATGACACAGGAAACGCTCAAAACATAGACTGTAGGAAGACTCAGTCTTCCTGTACTTAAGTCGGCATTGTGTCTCTTATATTTAATTCCGATGCAATTTCTGTGTTTCATCGTCAGTGGGAAGGTCCAAGGGATACAGTAAACCTGCAGATTTCCATCGGAATGTAAAACTAGTGACACAGGAAACGCTCAAACATAGACAGTAGGAAGACTCAGTCTTCCTGTACTTAAGTCGGCATTGTGTCTCTTATATTTACTTCCGATGCAACTTCTGTGTTTCATCGTCAATGGGAAGGTCCAAGGGATACAGTAAACCTGCAGAAGTGCATCGGAATATAAAACTGGTGACCCAGGAAACGATCAAAACATAGACAGTAGGAAGACTCAGTTTTCCTGTACTTAAGTCGGCATTGTGTCTCTCATATTTATTTCCGATGAAATTTCTGTGTTTCATCGTGAATGGGAAGGTCCAAGGGATATAGTAAACCTGCAGAGGTGCATCGGAAAGTAAAACTGATGACACAGGAATCGATCAAAACATAGACAGTAGGAAGACTTAGTCTTCCTGTACTTAAGTCGGCATTGTGTCTCTTATATTTAATTCCGATGCAATTTCTGTGTTTCATCGTCAATGGGAAGGTGGAAGGGATATAGTAAACCTGCAGAGGTGCATCAGAATGTAAAACTGTTGACACAGGAAACGCCCAAAACATAGACAGTAGGAAGACTCAGTCTTCCTGTACATATGTCGGCATTGTGTCTCTTATATTTAATTCCGATGCGATTTCTGTGTTTCATCGACAATGGGAAGGTCCAAGGGATATAGTAAACCGGCAGAGGTGCATCGGAATGTAAATCAGGTGACACAGGAAATGCTCAAAACATTGACCGTACGAAGACTGTTTTCTTGTACTTAAGTCGGCATTGTGTCTCTTATATTTAATTTCGATGCAATTTCAGTGTTTCATCGTCAATGCGAAGGTCCAAGGGATACAGGAAACCTGCAGAGGTGCATCGGAATGTAAAACTGGTGACTCAGGAAACGCTCAAAACATAGACAGTTGGAAGACTCAGTCTTCCTGTACTTAAGTCGGCATCGTGTCTCTTATATTTAATTCCGATGCAATTTCTGTGTTTCATCGTCACTGTGAAGGCCCAAGGGATACAGTAAACCTGTAGAGGTGCATCGGAAAATAAAACAGGTGACACAGGAAACGCTCAAATTATAGACAGTAGGAAGACTCAGTCTTCCTGTACTTAAGTCGGCATTGTGTCTCTTATATTTAATTCCGATGCAATTTCTGTGTTTCATCGTCAATGGGAAGGTCCAAGGGATACAGTAAACCTGCAGAGGTGCATCGGAATGTAAAACTGGTGACACAGGAAACGCTCAAAACATAGACTGTAGGATGACTCAGTCTTCTTGTACTTAAGTCGGCATTGTGTCTCTTATATTTAATTCCGATGCAATTTCTGTGTTTCATGGTCAATGGGAAGGTCCAAGGGATACAGTAAACCTGCAGATTTCCATCGGAATGTAAAACTTGTGACACAGGAAACGCTCAAAACATAGACAGTAGGAAGACTCAGTGTTCCGGTACTTAGGTCGGCATTGTGTCTCTTATTTTTAATTCCGATGAAATTTCTGTGTTTCATCGTCAATGGGAAGGTCCAAGCGATACAGTAAACCTGCAGAGGTGCATCAGAATGTAAAACTGGTGACAGAGGAAACGCTCAAAACATAGACAGTAGGAAGACTCAGTCTTCCTGTACTTATATTTAATTCCGATGCGATTTCTGTGTTTCATCGACAATGGGAAGGTCCAAGGGATATAGTAAACCGGCAGAGGTGCATCGGAATGTAAATCAGGTGACACAGGAAACGCTCAAAACATTGACCGTACGAAGGCTGTTTACTTGTACTTAAGTCGACATTGTGTCTCTTATATTTAATTTCGATGCAATTTCTGTGTTTCATCGTCAATGGGAAGGTCCAAGGGATACAGGAAACCTGCAGAGGTGCATCGGAATGTAAAACTGGTGACTCAGGAAACGCTCAAAACATAGACAGTAGGAAGACTCAGTCTTCCTGTACTTAATTCGGCATAGTGTCTCTTATATTTAATTCCGATGCAATTTCTGTGTTTCATCGTCACTTTGAAGGCCCAAGGGATACAGTAAACCTGTAGAGGTGCATCGGAAAATAAAACTGGTGACACAGGAAACGCTCAAATTATAGACAGTAGGAAGACTCAGTCTTCCTGTACTTAAGTCGGCATTGTGTCTCTTATATTTAATTCCGATGCGATTTCTGTGTTTCATCGACTATTGGAAGGTCCAAGGGATATAGTAAACCGGCAGAGGTGCATCGGAATGTAAAACAGGTGACACAGGAAACGCTCAAAACATTGACCGTAAGAAGACTGTTTTCTTGTACTTAAGTCTGTATTGTGTCTCTTATATTTAATTTCGATGCAATTTCTGTGTTTCATCGTCAATGGGAAGGTCCAAGGGATACAGGAACCTGCAGAGGTGCATCGGAATGTAAATCTGGTGACTGAGGAAACGCTCAAAACATAGACAGTAGGAAGACTCAGTCTTCCTGTACTTAAGTCGGCATCGTGTCTCTTATATTTAATTCCGATGCAATTTCTGTGTTTCATCGTCAATGGGAAGGTCCAGGAGATACAGTAAACCTGCAGAGGTGCATCGGAATGTAAAACTAGTGACATAGGAAACGCTCAAAACATAGACAGTAGGAAGACTCAGTCTTCCTGTACTTAAGTCGGCATTGTGTCTCTTATATTTAATTCCGATGCAATTTCTGTGTTTCATCGTCAATGGAAAGTTCCAAGGGACACAGTAAACCTGTAGAGATGCATCGGAATGCAAAACTGGTGACACAGGAAACGCTGATATTGTAGACAATAGGAAGACTCAGTCTTCCTCTGCTTAAGTAGGCATTGTGTCTCTTAAATTTAACTCCGATGCAATTTCTGTGTTTCAACGTCAATGGGAAATTCCAAGGGATGCAGTAAACCTGCAGAGGTGCATCAGAATGTAAAACTGGTGACACAGGAAACGCTCAAAACATAGACAGTAGGAAGACTCAGTCTTCCTGTACTTAAGTCGGCATTGTGTCTCTTATATTTTATTCCGATGCAATTTCTGTGTTTCATCGTCAAAGGGAAAGTCCAAGGGATACAGTAAACCTGCAGAGGTGCATCGGAATGTAAAACTAGTGACACAGGAAACGCTCAAAACATAGACAGTAGGAAGACTCAGTCTTCCTGTACTTAAGTCGACATTGTGTCTCTTATATTTAATTCCGATGTAATTTCTGTGTTTCATCGTCAATGGGAAGGTCCAAGGGATACAGTAAACCAGCAGACGTGCATCGGAATGTAAATCTGGTGACACAGGAAACGCTCAAAACATAGACAGTAGGAAGACTCAGTCTTACTGTACTTAAGTCGGCATTGTGTTCTCTTATATTTATTTCCGACGAAATTTCTGTGTTTCATCGTGAATGGGAACGTCCAAGGGATATAGTAAACCTGCAGAGGTGCGTCAGAATGTAAAACTGGTGACACAGGAACGCTCAAAACATTGACAGTAGGAAGACTCAGTCTTCCTGTACTTAGGTCGGCATAGTGTCTCTTATATTTAATTCCGATGCAATTTCTGTGTTTCATCGTCAATGGGAAGTTCCAATGGATACAGTAAACCTGCAGAGGTGCATCAGAATGTAAAACTGGTGACACAGGAAACGCTCAAAACATAGACAGTAGAAAGACTCAGTCTTCCTGTACTTATGTCGGCATTGTGTCTCTTATATTTAAATCCGATGCGATTTCTGTGTTTCATCGACAATGGGAAGGTCCAAGGGATATAGTAAACCGGCAGAGGTGCATCGGAATGTAAAACAGGTGAGACATGAAACACTCAAAACAATGACCGTACGAAGACTGTTTTCTTGTACTTAAGTCGGTATTGCGTCTCTTATATTTAATTTCGATGCTATTTCTGTGTTTTTTCGTCAATGGGAAGGTCCAATGGATACAGTAAACCTGCAGAGGTGGATCGGAATGTAAAACTGGTGACACAGGAAACGCTCAAAGCATAGACAGTAGGAAGACTCAGTCTTCCTGTACTTAAGTCGGCATTGTGTCTCTTATATTTAATTCCGATACATTTTCTGTGTTTCATCGTCAATGGGAAGGTCCAATGGATACAGTAAACCTGCAGAGGTGCATCGGACTGTAAAACTGGTGACACAGGAAACGCTCAAAACATAGACAGTAGGAAGACTCAGTCTTCCTGTACTTAAGTCGACATTGTGTCTCTTATATTTAATTCCGATGTAATTTCTGTGTTTCATCGTCAATGGGAAGGTCCAAGGGATACAGTAAACCAGCAGAGGTGCATCGGAATGTAAATCTGGTGACACAGGAAACGCTCAAAACATTGACAGTAGGAAGACTCAGTCTTCCTGTACTTAAGTCGGCATTGAGTCTCTATTATTTTATTCCGATGCAATTTCTGTGTTTCATCGTCAATGGGAAGGTCCAATGGATACAGTAAACCTGCAGAGGTGCATCAGAATGTAAAACTGGTGACACAGGAAACGCTCAAAACATAGACGGTAGAAAGACTCAGTCTTCCTGTACTTATGTCGGCATTGTGTCTCTTATATTTAATTCCGATGCGATTTCTGTGTTTTATCGACAATGGGAAGGTCCAAGGGATATAGTAAACCGGCAGAGGTGCATCGGAATGTAAAACAGGTGACACATGAAACACTCAAAACAATGACCGTACGAAGACTGTTTTCTTGTACTTAAGTCGGTATTGCGTCTCTTATATTTAATTTCGATGCTATTTCTGTGTTTTTTCGTCAATGGGAAGGTCCAATGGATACAGTAAACCTGCAGAGGTGGATCGGAATGTAAAACTGGTGACACAGGAAACGCTCAAAGCATAGACAGTAGGAAGACTCAGTCTTCCTGTACTTAAGTCGGCATTGAGTCTCTATTATTTTATTCCGATGCAATTTCTGTGTTTCATCGTCAATGGGAAGGTCCAAGGGATACAGTAACCCTGCAGAGGTGCATCGGAATGTAAAACTGGTGACACAGGAAGCGCTCATAACATAGACCCTACGAAGACTCAGGTTTTCTTGTAGTTAAGTCGGCATTGTGTCTTTTATATTTAATTCCGATGCAATTGCTGTGTTTCAATGTCAATGGGAAGGTGCAAGGGATACAGTAAACCGGCAGAGGTGCATCGGAATGTAAAACTGGTGACACAGAAAACGCTCAAAACATAGACCTTAACAAGACTCAGTTTTCTGCTACTTAAGTCGGCGTTGTGCCTCTTATATTTAATTCCGATGCAATTTCTGTGTTTTTGCCTCAATGGGAATGTCCAGGGGATACAGTAAACCTGCAGAGGTGCATCGGAATGTAATACTGGTGATACAGGCAAGTCTCAAAACATAGACAGTAGGAAGGCTCAGTCTTCCTTGGCTTAAGTCTTCGTTGTGTCTCTTATATTTAACTCCGATGCAATTTCTGTGTTTTATCGTCAATGAGAAGGGCCAATGGATACAGTAAACCTGCAGAGGTGCATCGGAATGTAAAACTGGTTACACAGAAAACGCTCAAAACATAGACCGTAAGAAGACTCAGTTTTCTTGTACTTAAGTCGGCGTTGTGTCTCTTAATTTTATTTCCGACGCAATTTCTGTGTTTCATCGTCAATGGGAAGGTCCAATGGATACAGTAAACCTGCAGAGGTGCATCGGAATGTAATACTGGTGACACAGGAAAGTCTCAAAACATAGACAGTAGGAAGACTCAGTCTTCCTTTACTTAAATCAGCATGGTGTCTCTTATATTTAATTCCGATGCAATTTCTGTGTTTCATCGTCAATGGAAGGTCCAATGGATACAGTAAACCAGCAGGGGAGCAGCGGAATGTAAAACTGGTGACACAGGAAACGCTCATAACATATACAATAGAAAGACACACTCTTCCTGTACTTAAGTCGACATTGTGTCTCTTCTATTTAATTCCGATGCTATTTCTGTGTTACATCGTCAATGGGAAGGTCCAATGGATACAGTAAACCTGCAGAGGTGCATCGGAATGTAAAACTAGTGACACAGGAAACGCTCAAAACATAGACAGTAGGAAGACTCAGCCTTCCTGTTCTTAAGTCGGCATTGTGTCTCTTATATTTAATTCCGATGCTATTTCTGTGTTTATCGTCAATGGGAAGGTCCAATGGATACAGTAAACCTGCATAGGTGCATCGGAATGTGAACCTGGTGACACAGGAAGCGCTCAAATCATAGACCGTAAGAAGACTCAGTTTTCTTGTACTTAAGTCGGCATTGCGTCTCTTATATTTAATTCCGATGCAATTTCTGTGTTTCACCGTCACTGTGGAGATCCAAGGGATACAGTAAACCTGCAGAGGTGCATCAAAATGTAAAACTGATGACACAGTAAATGCTCAAAACGTAGATAGTAGGAAGACTCAGTCTTCCTGTACCGAAGTCGGCATTGTGTCTCTTATATTTAATTCCGATGGAATTTCTGTGTTTCATCGTCAATGGGAAGGTCCAAGGGATACAGTGAACCTGCAGAAGTGCATCGGAATGTAAAACTGGTGACAAAGGAAACGCTCAAATCATACACCGTAAGATGACTCAGTTTCCTTTTACTTAAGTCGGCGTTGTGTCTCTTATATTTAATTCCGATGCAACTTCGGTGTTTCATCGTCAATGGGAAGGTCCAATGTATACAGTAAACCTGCAGACGTGAATTGCAATGTAAAACTGGTGACACAGGAAACGCTCAAAACATAGACAGTAGGAAGACTCAGTCTTTCTGTACTTAAGTCGGCATTGTGTCTCTTATATTTAATTCCGATGCAATTTCTGTGTTTCATCGTCACTGTGAATGTCCAAGGGACACAGTAAACCTGCAGAGGTGCATCGGAATGTAAAACTGGTGACACAGGAAACGCTCAAAACATAGACAGTAGGAAGACTCAGTCATCCTGTACTTAATTCATCATTGTGTCTCTTATATTTAATTCCGATGCAATTTCTGTGTTTCATCGTCACTGTGAAGGTCCAAGGGATACAGTAAACGTGCAGAGGTGCATCTGAATGTAAAACTGGTGACACAGGAAACGCTCAAAACATAGACAGTAGGAAGACTCAGTCTTCCTGTACTTTAGTCGGCATTGTGTCTCTTATATTTAATTCCGATGCCATTTCTGTGTTTCATCGCAAATGGGAAGGTCCAAGGGATACAGTAAACCTGCAGAGGAGCATCGGAATGTAAAGCTGGTGATACAGGACACGCTTAAATCATAGATATTAGGAAGGCTCACTCTTCCTTTACTTAAGTCTTCGTTGTGTCTCTTATATTTAATTCCGATGCAATTTCTGTGTTTTATCGCCAATGGGAAGGGCCAATGGATACAGTAAACCTGCAGAGGTGCATCGGAATGTAATACTGGTGTTACAGGAAGGGCTCAAAACATAGACAGTAGGAAGACTCAGTCTTCCTCTACTTAAATCAGCATGGTGTCTCTTATATTTAATTCCGATGCAATTTCTGTGTTTCATCGTCAATGGAAGGTCCAATGGATACAGGAAACCAGCAGAGGAGCAGCGGAATGTAAAACTGGTGACACAGGAAACTCTCAAAACATATACAATAGAAAGACACACTCTTCCTGTACTTAAGTCGACATTGTGTCTCTTCTATTTAATTCCGATGCTATATCTGTGTTTCATCGTCAATGGGAAGGTCCAATGGATACAGTAAAAGTGCAGAGGTGCATCGGAATGTAAAACTGGTGACACAGGAAACGATGAAAACATAGACAGTAGGAAAACTCAGTCTCCCTGTACTTAAGTCGGCATTGTGTCTCTTATATTTAAATCCGATGCAATTTCTGTGTTTCGTCGTCAATGGGAAGGTCCAAGGGATACAGTAAACCTTCAGAGGTGCATCGGAATGTAAAACTGGTGACACAGGAAACGCTCAATACATAGACAGTAGGAAGACTCAATCTTTCAGTACTTGAGTCGGCATTGTTTCTCTTATATTTAATTCCGATGCAATTTCTGTGTTTCATCGTCAATGGGAAGGTCCAATGGATACAGTAAACCTGCAGAGGTGCATCAGAATGTAAAACTGGTGACACAGGAAACGCTCAAAACATAGACAGTAGAAAGACTCAGTCTTCCTGTACTTATGTCGGCATTGTGTCTCTTATATTTAATTCCGATGCGATTTCTGTGTTTCATCGACAATGGGAAGGTCCAAGGGATATAGTAAACCGGCAGAGGTGCATCGGAATGTAAAACAGGTGACACATGAAACACTCAAAACATTGACCGTACGAAGACTGTTTTCTTGTACTTAAGTCGGTATTGTGTCTCTTATATTTAATTTCGATGCCATTTCTGTGTTTTTTCGTCAATGGGAAGGTCCAATGGATACAGTAAACCTGCAGAGGTGGATCGGAATGTAAAACTGGTGACACAGGAAACGCTCAAAGCATAGACAGTAGGAAGACTCAGTCTTCCTGTACTTAAGTTGGCATTGTGTCTCTTATATTTAATTCCGATACATTTTCTGTGTTTCATCGTCAATGGGAAGGTCCAAAGGATACAGCAAACCTGCAGAGGTGCATCGGACTGTAAAACTGGTGACACAGGAAACGCTCAAACATTGACAGTAGGAAGACTCAGTCTTCCTGTACTTAAGTCGGCATTGAGTCTCTATTATTTTATTCCGATGCAATTTCTGTGTTTCATCGTCAATGGGAAGGTCCAAGGGATACAGTAACCCTGCAGAGGTGCATCGGAATGTAAAACTGGTGACACAGGAAGCGCTCATAACATAGACCCTACGAAGACTCAGGTTTTCTTGTAGTTAAGTCGGCTTTGTGTCTTTTATATTTAATTCCGATGCAATTTCTGTGTTTCAATGTCAATGGGAAGGTGCAAGGGATACAGTAAACCGGCAGAGGTGCATCGGAATGTAAAACTGGTGACACAGAAAACGCTCAAAACATAGACCTTAACAAGACTCAGTTTTCTGCTACTTAAGTCGGCGTTGTGCCTCTTATATTTAATTCCGATGCAATTTCTGTGTGTTTGCCTCAATGGGAAGGTCCAGGGGATACAGTAAACCTGCAGAGGTGCATCAAAATGTAAAACTGATGACACAGTAAATGCTCAAAACGTAGATAGTAGGAAGACTCAGTCTTCCTGTACCGAAGTCGGCATTGTGTCTCTTATATTTAATTCCGATGGAATTTCTGTGTTTCATCCTCAATGGGAGGGTCCAAGGGATACAGTGAACCTGCAGAAGTGCATCGGAATGTAAAACTGGTGACAAAGGAAACGCTCAAATCATACACCGTAAGATGACTCAGTTTCCTTTTACTTAAGTCGGCGTTGTGTCTCTTATATTTAATTCCGATGCAACTTCGGTGTTTCATCGTCAATGGGAAGGTCCAAAGGATACAGTAAACCTGCAGAGGTGCATCGCAATGTAAAACTGGTGACACAGGAAACGCTCAAAACATAGACAGTAGGAAGACTCAGTCTTTCTGTACTTAAGTCGGCATTGTGTCTCTTATATTTAATTCCGATGCAATTTCTGTGTTTCATCGTCACTGTGAATGTCCAAGGGACACAGTAAACCTGCAGAGGTGCAACGGAATGTAAAACTGGTGACACAGGAAACGCTCAAAACATAGACAGTAGGAAGACTCAGTCTTCCTGTACTTAAGTCGACATTGTGTCTCTTATATTTAATTCCGATGCGATTTCTGTGTTTTATCGACAATGGGAAGGTCCAAGGGATATAGTAAACCGGCAGAAGTGCATCGGAATGTAAAACAGGTGACACATGAAACACTCAAAACATTGACCGTACGAAGACTGTTTTCTTGTACTTAAGTCGGTATTGTGTCTCTTATATTTAATTTCGATGCTATTTCTGTGTTTTTTCGTCAATGGGAAGGTCCAATGGATACAGTAAACCTGCAGAGGTGGATCGGAATGTAAAACTGGTGACACAGGAAACGCTCAAAGCATAGACAGTAGGAAGACTCAGTCTTCCTGTACTTAAGTCGGCATTGTGTCTCTTATTTTTAATTCCGATACATTTTCTGTGTTTCATCGTCAATGGGAAGGTCCAAAGGATACAGCAAACCTGCAGAGGTGCATCGGACTGTAAAACTGGTGACACAGGAAACGCTCAAACATTGACAGTAGGAAGACTCAGTCTTTCTGTACTTAAGTCGGCATTGAGTCTCTATTATTTTATTCCGATGCAATTTCTGTGTTTCATCGTCAATGGGAAGGTCCAAGGGATACAGTAACCCTGCAGAGGTGCATCGGAATGTAAAGCTGGTGACACAGGAAGCGCTCATAACATAGACCCTACGAAGACTCAGGTTTTCTTGTAGTTAAGTCGGCTTTGTGTCTTTTATATTTAATTCCGATGCAATTTCTGTGTTTCAATGTCAATGGGAAGGTGCAAGGGATACAGTAAACCGGCAGAGGTGCATCGGAATGTAAAACTGGTGACACAGAAAACGCTCAAAACATAGACCTTAACAAGACTCAGTTTTCTGCTACCTAAGTCGACGTTGTGCCTCTTATATTTAATTCCGATGCAATTTCTGTGTGTTTGCCTCAATGGGAAAGTCCAGGGGATACAGTAAACCTGCAGAGGTGCATCGGAATGTAATACTGGTGACACAGGAAAGTCTCAAAACATAGACAGTAGGAAGGCTCAGTCTTCCTTAACTTAAGTCTTCGTTGTGTCTCTTATATTTAATTCCGATGCAATTTCTGTGTTTCATCGTCAATGGAAGGTCCAATGGATACAGTAAACCAGCAGGGGAGCAGCGGAATGTAAAACTGGTGACACAGGAAACGCTCATAACATATACAATAGAAAGACACACTCTTCCTGTACTTAAGTCGACATTGTGTCTCTTCTATTTAATTCCGATGCTATTTCTGTGTTTCATCGTCAATGGGAAGGTCCAATGGATACAGTAAACCTGCAGAGGTGCATCGGAATGTAAAACATAGTGACACAGGAAACGCTCAAAACATAGACAGTAGGAAGACTCAGCCTTCCTGTTCTTAAGTCGGCATTGTGTCTCTTATATTTAATTCCGATGCTATTTCTGTGTTTCATCGTCAATGGGAAGGTCCAATGGATACAGTAAACCTGCATAGGTGCATCGGAATGTAAACCTGGTGACACAGGAAGCGCTCAAATCATAGACCGTAAGAAGACTCAGTTTTCTTGTACTTAAGTCGGCATTGCGTCTCTTATATTTAATTCTGATGCAATTTCTGTGTTTCACCGTCACTGTGAAGATCCATGGGATACAGTAAACCTGCAGAGGTGCATCAAAATGTAAAACTGATGACACAGGAAATGCTCAAAACGTAGATAGTAGGAAGACTCAGTCTTCCTGTACCGAAGTCGGCATTGTGTCTCTTATATTTAATTCCGATGGAATGTCTGTGTTTCATCGTCAATGGGAAGGTCAAAGGGATACAGTGAACCTGCAGAAGTGCATCGGAATGTAAAACTGGTGACAAAGGAAACGCTCAAATCATACACCGTAAGATGACTCAGTTTCCTTTTACTTAAGTCGGCGTTGTGTCTCTTATATTTAATTCCGATGCAATTTCTGTGTTTCATCGTCAATGGGAAGGTCCAATGGATACAGTAAACCTGCAGAGGTGCATCGCAATGTAAAACTGGTGACACAGGAAACGCTCAAATCATAGACAGTAGGAAGACTCAGTCTTTCTGTACTTAAGTCGGCATTGTGTCTCTTATATTTAATTCCGATGCAATTTCTGGGTTTCATCGTCACTGCAAAGGTCCAAGGGATACAGTAAACGTGCAGAGGTGCATCTGAATGTAAAACTGGTGACACAGGAAACGCTCAAAACATAGACAGTAGGAAGACTCAGTCTTCCTGTACTTTAGTCGGCATTGTGTCTCTTATATTTAATTCCGATGCCATTTCTGTGTTTCATCGCAAATGGGAAGGTCCAAGGGATACAGTAAACCTGCAGAGGAGCATCGGAATGTAAAGCTGGTGATACAGGACACGCTTAAATCATAGATATTAGGAAGGCTCACTCTTCCTTTACTTAAGTCTTCGTTGTGTCTCTTATATTTAATTCCGATGCAATTTCTGTGTTTTATCGTCAATGGGAAGGGCCAATGGATACAGTAAACCTGCAGAGGTGCATCGGAATGTAATACTGGTGTTACAGGAAAGGCTCAAAACATAGACAGTAGGAAGACTCAGTCTTCCTTTACTTAAATCAGCATGGTGTCTCTTATATTTAATTCCGATGCAATTTCTGTGTTTCATCGGCAATGGAAGGTCCAATGGATACAGTAAACCAGCAGAGGAGCAGCGGAATGTAAAACTGGTGACACAGGAAACGCTCAAAACATATACAATAGAAAGACACACTCTTCCTGTACTTAAGTCGACATTGTGTCTCTTCTATTTAATTCCGATGCTATTTCTGTGTTTCATCGTCAATGGGAAGGTCCAATGGATACAGTAAAACTGCAGAGGTGCATCGGAATGTAAAACTGGTGACACAGGAAACGATCAAATCATAGACAGTAGGAAAACTCAGTCTCCCTGTACTTAAGTCGGCATTGTGTCTCTTATATTTAAATCCGATGCAATTTCTGTGTTTCGTCGTCAATGGGAAGGTCCAAGGGATACAGTAAACCTTCAGAGGTGCATCGGAATGTAAAGCTGGTGACACAGGAAACGCTCAATACATAGACAGTAGGAAGACTCGATCTTTCAGTACTTGAGTCGGCATTGTTTCTCTTATTTTTAATTCCGATGCAATTTCTGTGTTTGATTGACAATGGGAAGGTCCAAGGGATACAGTAACCCTGCAGAGGTGCATCGGAATGTAAAACTGGTGACACAGGAAGCGCTCATAACATAGACCCTAAGATGACTCAGTTTTCATGTACTTAAGTCGGCATTGTGTCTTTTATATTTACTTCCGATGCAAAATCTGTGTTTCATCGTCACTGTGAAGGTCCAAAGGATACAGTAAACCTGCAGAGGTGCATCGGAATGTAAAACTGGTGACACAGGAAACGCACAAAACATAGACATTAGGAAGACTCAGTCTTCCTGTATTTCAGTCGGCATTGTGTCTCTTATATTTAATTCCGATGCCATTTCTGTGTTTCATCGCCAATGGGAGGGTCCAAGGGATACAGTAAACCTGCAGAGGTGCATCGGAATGTAAAACTGTTGACACAGGACACGCTCAAAACATAGACAGTAGGAAGACTCAGTCTTGCTATACTTATGTCGGCATGGTGTCTCTTATATTTAATTCCGATGCAATTTCTGTGTTTTATCATCAATGGGAAGGTCCAATGGATACAGTAAACCTGCAGAGGTGGATCGGAATGTAAAACTGGTGACACGGGAAACGCTCATAACATAGACCTTAAGAAGACTCAGTTTTCTTGTACTTAAGTCGGCGTTGTGTCTCTTATATTTAATTCCGATGCAATTTTTGTGTTTTTTCGTCAATGGGAAGGTCCAAGTTATACAGTAAACCTGCGGAGGTGCATTCGAATGTAAAAAAAAGTTTTGTGTAGAGAAACATATAGAAGCATGTGCCTGTGAGCTTAAATTAAATAAAGGCACATTTATAATTGTAACTGTATATAGGTCCCCATCAGGAAATTTTCATCTATTTCTGAAAAATTTGGACTCCTTGTTGTGCTATCTGTCAGACAGGGGGAAGCAAATTATTATTTGTGGGAACTTCAATGTAGATTCTCTGAAAGAGGGTAATAGGAAAAATGACCTTGAAGTATTACTCGGTTCTTTCAATTTGACACCCGTTATTGATTTTCCTACTCGGGTGGTAAAGGATAGCAGCTCAATGATAGATAACTTCTTTATAGACCAAGATAAGTTTAACCAGATAAATGCTCAGCCTGTTGAGAATGGTCTTTCTGATCATGGTGCACAGCTAGTTACAATATATGACATAGCTCCATTCAGCAATACTAAACAGTCCTCCAAAGTGGTACGTTCAGTCAACGATTTAACAATTGCAAATTTCAGGGAAAGCCTACAGCAGTTAGACTGGGATGAGGTGTACCGTGAACCTGATGCCAATTTAAAGTATAATTTATTTCATGACATTTTTGTAAATGCATTTGAAAACTGCTTCCCCAAGAAAATAGTTAAATATACTCGTAAGAAACCTTGTAAGAAACCATGGCTTACTAAGGGTATAAAAATATCTTGTAACCGCAAAAGGGAAATGTATCTGACAGCAAGAAAGAGTAGTGACCCAGAAACTATCAAAAATTATAAAAACTACTGTGTTATATTAAGAAAAGTTATTAAAAAATCCAGGAGTATGTGTATCATGTCTGAAATCAGCAACTCTGATAATAAAATTAAAACAATTTGGAATATTATTAAAAGAGAAACAGGTCAACCAAGAGCAGAGGAAGACAGTATTACCATCAAATTGAATGAAAACTTTACGAACAAAAAGTCAGAAGTTGAAAATATTTTTAATAATCATTTTCTAAATGTTGTGGATATAGTAGGATCCAGGTGTTCATTAGAAGATGCTAGGCTGTTAATGGAAGAGGCCATACCTATGCAATTTGATACAATTGAAATCTCACCCACTTCTCCCTTTGAAATTAGGAAAATAATAAACTTGCTTAAAAGCAAAAACTCACATGGAATTGATGGCATTTTCAGCAAAATACTAAAAGCTTGTTCTCAACAGATAAGTAAGATTCTCAGCCACCTGTGTAATAGCTCTCTGGAACAGGGCATTTTCCCTGATAGACTGAAATATGCTATTGTTATACCTTTGCATAAAAAGGGGGATAGATCTGATGTCAACAATTACCGTCCAATCTCCCTTCTAACAGCTTTATCCAAAATTTTTGAGAAAGTAATGTATTCAAGAGTAGCTTCACATATCTGTAAAAATGAAGTACTAACAAAATGTCAGTTTGGTTTTCAGAAAGGTTTTTCAACAGAAAATGCCATATATGCTTTCACCAGTAAAATTTTGAATGATCTGAATAACCGATCACCACCCATTGGGATTTTTTGTGATCTCTCAAAGGCTTTTGATTGTGTAAATCATGAAATTCTGCTAGACAAGCTCAAGTATTGTGGCATGGGTGGGACAGTGCACAAATGGTTTAATTCGTACCTAACTGGAAGAGTGCAGAAAGTTGAAATAAGTAGTTCTCGTAACATGCAAAGATCAGCACATTCCTCAAACTGGGGAACTATCAGGAATGGGGTTCCACAAGGGTCAGTCTTGGGTCCTTTGTTGTTCTTATTATATATTAATGACTTGCCATTCTATATTCATGAAGAGGCAAAGTTAGTTCTCTTTGCTGATGATACAAGTATAGTAATCACACCTGACAAACAAGAATTAACTGATGAAATTGTCAATACTGTCTTTCAGAAAATTACTAAGTGGTTCCTCGTAAACGGACTCTCACTGAATTTTGATAAGACACAGTACATACAGTTCCGTACAGTGAATGGTATGACGCCATTAATAAATATAGACCTTAATCAGAAGCATATAGCTAAGGTAGAATATTCCAAATTTTTAGGTGTGTCCATTGATGAGAGATTAAATTGGAAGAAACACATTGATGATCTGCTGAAACGTTTGAGTTCAGCTACTTATGCAATAAGGGTCATTGCAAATTTTGGTGATAAACATCTTAGTAAATTAGCTTACTACGCCTATTTTCACTCATTGCTTTCATATGGCATCATATTTTGGGGTAATTCATCACTGAGGAATAAAGTATTTATCGCACAAAAGCGTGTAATCAGAATAATAGCTGAAGTCCACCCAAGATCATCCTGCAGACATTTATTTAAGGATCTAGGGATATTCACAGTAGCTTCTCAGTATATATACTCTCTTATGAAATTTGTTATTAACAACCAAACCCAATTCAAAAGTAATAGCAGTGTGCATAACTACAATACTAGGAGAAAGGATGATCTTCACTATTCAAGATTAAATCTAACTTTGGCACAGAAAGGGGTGAATTATACTAGCACTAAAGTCTTTGGTCACTTACCAAATAGTATCAAAAGTCTGACAGATAACCAACAAGTATTTAAGAAGAAATTAAAAGAATTTCTGAATGACAACTCCTTCTACTCCATAGAGGAATTTTTAGATATAAATTAAGAAAAAAAAGAAAAAAATAATAAAAAAATAAAAATAAAAAATAAAGAAAAACAAAAACACAAAAAAATAAAGTTGTTATATTAACTTAAGTATGTTGTTAAATTAACCTAATTATGTCATGTATTGGAAAATTCGACTCGTTCCACATCATTACGAAATATCGTATTCATGATCCATGGAACTAGTATTAATCAAATCTAATCTAATCTAATCTAATCTGACACAAGAAACGCTCAAATCATAGACCGTAAGAAGACTCAGTTTTCTTGTACTTAAGTCGGCATTGTGTCTCTTATATTCAATTCAGATGCAATTTCTGTGTTTCATCGTCACTGTGAAGGTCCAAGAGATACGGTAAACATGCAGAGGTGCATTGGAATGTAAAACTGGTGACACAGGAAACGCTCAAAACATAGACAGTAAGAAGACTCAGTCTTCCTGTACTTAAGACGTCGTAGTGTCTCTTATATTTAATTCCGATGCAATATCTGTGCTTCATCGCCAATGGGAAGATCCAAGGGACGCAGTAAACCTGCAGAGGTGCATCGGAATTCAAAACTGGTGACACTGGAAACGCTCAAAACATAGACCGTAAGAAGACTCAGTTTTCTTGTACTTAAGTCGGCGTTGTGTCTCTTATATTTAATTCCGAAGCAATTTCTGTGTTTCATCGTCGCTGTGAAGGTCCAAAGGATACAGTAAACCTGCAGAGGTGCATCGGAATTTAAAACTGGTGACACTGGAAACGCTCAAAACATAGACCGTCAGAAGACTCAGTTTTCTTGTACTTAAGTCGGCGTTGTGTCCCTTATATTTAATTCCGATGCAATGTCTGTGTTTCATCGTCAATGGAAGGTCCAACGGATACAGTAAACCAGCAGAGGTGCATCGGAATGTAAAACTGGTGACACAGGAAACGCTCAAAACATAGACAATAGAAAGACACACTCTACCTGTACTTAAGTCGACATTGTGTAATTCCGATGCAATTTCTGTGTTTCATCGTCAATGGG
Source organism: Schistocerca nitens (assembly GCF_023898315.1). Classification (NCBI taxonomy): domain Eukaryota; kingdom Metazoa; phylum Arthropoda; class Insecta; order Orthoptera; family Acrididae; genus Schistocerca; species Schistocerca nitens. Next base: position 4,818,247 of record NC_064616.1, on the reverse strand, counting down.
AAAGACGAAGGGAAACAGTATAACTGCAGAGGTGCATCGGAATATAAATCTAATGACACAGGAGACGCTCAAAACATAGACAGTAGGAAGACTCTGTCTTCCTGTACTTAAGTCGGCATTGCGTCTCTTATATTTAATTCCGATGCAATTTCTGTGTTTCATCGTCAATGGGAAGGTCCAAGGGTTACAGTAACCCTGCAGAGGTGCATCGGAATGTAAAACTGGTGACACAGGAAGCGCTCATAACATAGACCCTAAGATGACTCAGTTTTCGTGTACTTAAGCCGGCATTGTGTCTTTTATATTTATTTCCGATGCAATTTCTGTGTTTCATCGTCACTGTGAAGGTCCAATGGATACAGTAAACCTGCAGAGGTGGATCGGAATGTAAAACTGGTGACACGGGAAACGCTCAAAATATAGACCTTAGGAAGACTCAGTTTTCTGGTACTTAAGTCGGCGTTGTGTCTCTTATATTTAATTCCGATGCAATTTTTGTGTTTTTTCGTCAATGGGAAGGTCCAAGGGATACAGTAAACCTGCAGAGGTGCATTGGAATGTAAAACTGGTGACACAGGAAACGCTCAAATCATAGACCGTAAGAAGACTCAGTTTTCTTGTACTTAAGTCGGCGTTGTGTCTCTTATATTTAATTCCGATGCAATGTCTGGGTTTCATCGTCAATGGAAGGTCCAACGGATACAGTAAACCAGGAGAGGTGCATCGGAATGTAAAACTGGTGACACTGGAAACGCTCAAAACATAGACAGTAGGAAGACTCAGTCTTCCTGTACTACAGTCGGCATTGTGTCTCTTATATTTAATTCCGATGCAATTTCTGTGTTTCATCGTCAATGGGAAGGTCCAAGGGTTACAGTAACCCTGCAGAGGTGCATCGGAATGTAAAACTGGTGACACAGGAAGCGCTCATAACATAGACCCTAAGATGACTCAGTTTTCGTGTACTTAAGCCGGCATTGTGTCTTTTATATTTATTTCCGATGCAATTTCTGTGTTTCATCGTCACTGTGAAGGTCCAATGGATATAGTAAACCTGCAGAGGTGGATCGGAATGTAAAACTGGTGACACGGGAAACGCTCAAAATATAGACCTTAGGAAGACTCAGTTTTCTGGTACTTAAGTCGGCGTTGTGTCTCTTATATTTAATTCCGATGCAATTTTTGTGTTTTTTCGTCAATGGGAAGGTCCAAGGGATACAGTAAACCTGCAGAGGTGCATTGGAATGTAAAACTGGTGACACAGGAAACGCTCAAATCATAGAACGTAAGAAGACTCAGTTTTCTTGTACTTAAGTCGGCGTTGTGTCTCTTATATTTAATTCCGATGCAATGTCTGGATTTCATCGTCAATGGAAGGTCCAACGGATACAGTAAACCAGCAGAGGTGCATCGGAATGTAAAACTGGTGACACAGGAAACGCTCAAAACATAGACAGTAGGAAGACTCAGTCTTCCTGTACTTCAGTCGGCATTGTGTCTCTTATATTTAATTCCGATGCCATTTCTGTGTTTCATCAACAATGGGAAGGTCCAAGGGATACAGTAAACCTGCAGAGGTGCATCGGAATGTAAAACTGTTGACACAGGATACGCTCAAAACATAGACAGTAGGAAGACTCAGTCTACCTATACTTATGTCGGCATGGTGTCTCTTATATTTAATTCCGATGCAATTTCTGTGTTTCATCATCAATGGGAAGGTCCAATGGATACAGTAAACCTGCAGAGCTGGATCGGAATGTAAAACTGGTGTCACGGGAAACGCTCAAAACATAGACCTTAAGAAGACTCAGTTTTCTTGTACTTAAGTCGGCGTTGTGTCTCTTATATTTAATTCCGATGCAATGTCTGTGTTTCATCGTCAATGGAAGGTCCAACGGATACAGTAAACCAGCAGAGGTGCATCGGAATGTAAAACTGGTGACACAGGAAACGCTCAAAACATAGACAATAGAAAGACACACTCTTCCTGTACTTAAGTCGACATTGTGTAATTCCGATGCAATTTCTGTGTTTCATCGTCAATGGGAAAGTCGAAGGGAAACAGTATACCTGCAGAGGTGCATCGGAATATAAATCTGGTGACACAGGAGACGCTCAAAACATAGACAGTAGGAAGACTCTGTCTTCCTGTAGTTAAGTCGGCATAGTGTCTCTTATATTTAATTCCGATGCAATTTCTGTGTTTCATCGTCATTGGGAAAGTCGAAGGGAAACAGTATACCTGCAGAGGTGCATCGAAATGTAAAACTGGTGACACAGGAGACGCTCAAAGCATAGAGAGTAGGAAGACTCAGTCTTCCCTTACTTAAGTCGGCATTGTGTCTCTTATATTCAATTCAGATGCAATTTCTGTGTTTCATCGTCACTGTGAAGGTCCAAGAGATACGGTAAACATGCAGAGGTGCATTGGAATGTAAAACTGGTGACACAGGAAACGCTCAAAACATAGACAGTAAGAAGACTCAGTCTTCCTGTACTTAAGACGTCGTAGTGTCTCTTATATTTAATTCCGATGCAATATCTGTGCTTCATCGCCAATGGGAAGATCCAAGGGACGCAGTAAACCTGCAGAGGTGCATCGGAATTCAAAACTGGTGACACTGGAAACGCTCAAAACATAGACCGTAAGAAGACTCAGTTTTCTTGTACTTAAGTCGGCGTTGTGTCTCTTATATTTAATTCCGAAGCAATTTCTGTGTTTCATCGTCGCTGTGAAGGTCCAAAGGATACAGTAAACCTGCAGAGGTGCATCGGAATTTAAAACTGGTGACACTGGAAACGCTCAAAACATAGACCGTCAGAAGACTCAGTTTTCTTGTACTTAAGTCGGCGTTGTGTCCCTTATATTTAATTCCGATGCAATGTCTGTGTTTCATCGTCAATGGAAGGTCCAACGGATACAGTAAACCAGCAGAGGTGCATCGGAATGTAAAACTGGTGACACAGGAAACGCTCAAAACATAGACAATAGAAAGACACACTCTACCTGTACTTAAGTCGACATTGTGTAATTCCGATGCAATTTCTGTGTTTCATCGTCAATGGGAAAGTCGAAGGGAAACAGTATAACTGCAGAGGTGCATCGGAATATAAATCTAATGACACAGGAGACGCTCAAAACATAGACAGTAGGAAGACTCTGTCTTCCTGTACTTAAGTCGGCATTGCGTCTCTTATATTTAATTCCGATGCAATTTCTGTGTTTCATCGTCAATGGGAAGGTCCAAGGGTTACAGTAACCCTGCAGAGGTGCATCGGAATGTAAAACTGGTGACACAGGAAGCGCTCATAACATAGACCCTAAGATGACTCAGTTTTCGTGTACTTAAGCCGGCATTGTGTCTTTTATATTTATTTCCGATGCAATTTCTGTGTTTCATCGTCACTGTGAAGGTCCAATGGATACAGTAAACCTGCAGAGGTGGATCGGAATGTAAAACTGGTGACACGGGAAACGCTCAAAATATAGACCTTAGGAAGACTCAGTTTTCTGGTACTTAAGTCGGCGTTGTGTCTCTTATATTTAATTCCGATGCAATTTTTGTGTTTTTTCGTCAATGGGAAGGTCCAAGGGATACAGTAAACCTGCAGAGGTGCATTGGAATGTAAAACTGGTGACACAGGAAACGCTCAAATCATAGACCGTAAGAAGACTCAGTTTTCTTGTACTTAAGTCGGCGTTGTGTCTCTTATATTTAATTCCGATGCAATGTCTGGGTTTCATCGTCAATGGAAGGTCCAACGGATACAGTAAACCAGGAGAGGTGCATCGGAATGTAAAACTGGTGACACTGGAAACGCTCAAAACATAGACAGTAGGAAGACTCAGTCTTCCTGTACTACAGTCGGCATTGTGTCTCTTATATTTAATTCCGATGCAATTTCTGTGTTTCATCGTCAATGGGAAGGTCCAAGGGTTACAGTAACCCTGCAGAGGTGCATCGGAATGTAAAACTGGTGACACAGGAAGCGCTCATAACATAGACCCTAAGATGACTCAGTTTTCGTGTACTTAAGCCGGCATTGTGTCTTTTATATTTATTTCCGATGCAATTTCTGTGTTTCATCGTCACTGTGAAGGTCCAATGGATATAGTAAACCTGCAGAGGTGGATCGGAATGTAAAACTGGTGACACGGGAAACGCTCAAAATATAGACCTTAGGAAGACTCAGTTTTCTGGTACTTAAGTCGGCGTTGTGTCTCTTATATTTAATTCCGATGCAATTTTTGTGTTTTTTCGTCAATGGGAAGGTCCAAGGGATACAGTAAACCTGCAGAGGTGCATTGGAATGTAAAACTGGTGACACAGGAAACGCTCAAATCATAGAACGTAAGAAGACTCAGTTTTCTTGTACTTAAGTCGGCGTTGTGTCTCTTATATTTAATTCCGATGCAATGTCTGGATTTCATCGTCAATGGAAGGTCCAACGGATACAGTAAACCAGCAGAGGTGCATCGGAATGTAAAACTGGTGACACAGGAAACGCTCAAAACATAGACAGTAGGAAGACTCAGTCTTCCTGTACTTCAGTCGGCATTGTGTCTCTTATATTTAATTCCGATGCCATTTCTGTGTTTCATCAACAATGGGAAGGTCCAAGGGATACAGTAAACCTGCAGAGGTGCATCGGAATGTAAAACTGTTGACACAGGATACGCTCAAAACATAGACAGTAGGAAGACTCAGTCTACCTATACTTATGTCGGCATGGTGTCTCTTATATTTAATTCCGATGCAATTTCTGTGTTTCATCATCAATGGGAAGGTCCAATGGATACAGTAAACCTGCAGAGCTGGATCGGAATGTAAAACTGGTGTCACGGGAAACGCTCAAAACATAGACCTTAAGAAGACTCAGTTTTCTTGTACTTAAGTCGGCGTTGTGTCTCTTATATTTAATTCCGATGCAATGTCTGTGTTTCATCGTCAATGGAAGGTCCAACGGATACAGTAAACCAGCAGAGGTGCATCGGAATGTAAAACTGGTGACACAGGAAACGCTCAAAACATAGACAATAGAAAGACACACTCTTCCTGTACTTAAGTCGACATTGTGTAATTCCGATGCAATTTCTGTGTTTCATCGTCAATGGGAAAGTCGAAGGGAAACAGTATACCTGCAGAGGTGCATCGGAATATAAATCTGGTGACACAGGAGACGCTCAAAACATAGACAGTAGGAAGACTCTGTCTTCCTGTAGTTAAGTCGGCATAGTGTCTCTTATATTTAATTCCGATGCAATTTCTGTGTATCATCGTCACTGTGAATGTCCAAGGGATACAGTAAACATGCAGAAGTGCATCGGAATCTAAAACTGGTGACACTGGAAACGCTCAAAACATAGACCGTGACAAGACTCAGTTTTCTTGTACTTAAGTCGTCGTTCTGTCTCTTCTATTTAATTCCGATGCAATTTCTGTGTTTCATCATCAATGGGAAGGTCCAATGGATACAGTAAACCTGCAGAGCTGGATCGGAATGTAAAACTGGTGTCACGGGAAACGCTCAAAACATAGACCTTAAGAAGACTCAGTTTTCTTGTACTTAAGTCGGCGTTGTGTCTCTTATATTTAATTTCGATTCAATATTTGTGTTTTTTCGTCAATGGGAAGGTCCAAGGGATACAGTAAACCTGCAGAGGTGCATTGGAATGTAAAACTGGTGACACAGGAAACGCTCAAATCATAGACCGTAAGAAGACTCAGTTTTCTTGTACTTAAGTCGGCGTTGTGTCTCTTATATTTAATTCCGATGCAATGTCTGGGTTTCATCGTCAATGGAAGGTCCAACGGATACAGTAAACCAGCAGAGGTGCATCGGAATGTAAAACTGGTGACACAGGAAACGCTCAAAACATAGACAGTAGGAAGACTCAGTCTTCCTGTACTTCAGTCGGCATTGTGTCTCTTATATTTAATTCCGATGCCATTTCTGTGTTTCATCGCCAATGGGAAGGTCCAAGGGATACAGTAAACCTGCAGAGGTGCATCGGAATGTAAAACTGTTGACACAGGATACGCTCAAACATAGACAGTAGGAAGACTCAGTCTACCTATACTTATGTCGGCATGGTGTCTCTTATATTTAATTCCGATGCAATTTCTGTGTTTCATCATCAATGGGAAGGTCCAATGGATACAGTAAACCTGCAGAGCTTGATCGGAATGTAAAACTGGTGTCACGGGAAACGCTCAAAACATAGACCTTAAGAAGACTCAGTTTTCTTGTACTTAAGTCGGCGTTGTGTCTCTTATATTTAATTCCGATGCAATGTCTGTGTTTCATCGTCAATGGAAGGTCCAACGGATACAGTAAACCAGCAGTGGTGCATCGGAAAGTAAAACTGGTGAAACAGGATACGCTCAAAACATAGACAATAGAAAGACACACTCTTCCTGTACTTAAGTCGACATTGTGTAATTCCGATGCAATTTCTGTGTTTCATCGTCAATGGGAAAGTCGAAGGGAAACAGTATACCTGCAGAGGTGCATCGGAATATAAATCTGGTGACACAGGAGACGCTCAAAACATAGACAGTAGGAAGACTCTGTCTTCCTGTACTTAAGTCGGCATTGTGTCTCTTATATTTAATTCCGATGCAATTTCTGTGTTACATCGTCACTGTGAATGTCCAAGGGATACAGTAAACATGCAGAAGTGCATCGGAATGTAAAACTGGTGACACAGGAAACGCTCAAAACATCGACAGTAGGAAGACTCATTCTTCCTGTACTTAAGACGTCATTGTGTCTCTTATATTTAATTCCGATGCAATTTCTGTGTTTCATCGCATTTGGGAAGGTCCAAGGGACACAGTAAACCTGCTGAGGGGCATCGGAATGTAAAACTGGTGACACTGGAAACGCTCAAAACATTGACCGTAAGAAGACTCAGTTTTCTTGTAGTTAAGTCGTCGTTGTGTCTCTTCAATTTAATTCCGATGCGATTTCTGTGTTTCATCGTCAATGGGAAAGTCGAAGGGAAACAGTATACCTGCAGAGGTGCATCGGAATGTAAAACTGGTGACACAGGAAACGCTCAAAACATAGACGGTAGGAAGACTCAGTCTTCCTGTACTTATGTCGGCATTGTGTCTATTATATTTACTTACGATGTAATTTCTGTGTTTCAATGTCAATGGGAAGGTGCAAGGGAGACAGTAAACCTGCAGAGGTGCATCGGAATGTAAAACTGGTGACACAGAAAACGCTCAAAACATAGACAGTAGGAAGACTCAGTCTTCCTGTACTTATATCGGCATTGTGTCTATTATATTTTCTTACGATGTAATTTCTGTGTTTCAATGTCAATGGGAAGGTGCAAGGGATACAGTAAACCTGCAGAGGTGCATCGGAACGTAAAACAGGTGACACAGAAAACGCTCAAAACATAGACAGTAGGAAGACTCAGTCTTCCTGTACTTATGTCGGCATTGTGTCTATTATATTTACTTACGATGTAATTTCTGTGTTTCAATGTCAATGGGAAGGTGCAAGGGATACAGAAAACCTGCAGAGGTGCATCGAAATGTAAAACTGGTGACACAGAAAACGCTCAAAACATAGACCTTAAGAAGACTCACATTTCTGGTACTTAAGTCGGCGTTGTGCCTCTTATATTTAATTCCGATGCAATTTCTGTGTTTTTGCGTCAATGGGATGGTCCAGGGGATACAGTAAAACTGCAGAGGTGCATTTTAAAGTAAAACTGGTGACACAGGAAACGCTCAAATCGTAGACCGTAAGAAGACTCAGTTTTCTTGTACTTAAGTCGGCGTTGTGTCTCTTATATTTAATTCCGATGAAATTTCTGTGTTTCATCGTCAATGGAAGCTCCAATGGATACAGTAAACCAGCAGAGGTGCATCGGAATGTAAAACTGGTGACACAGGAAACGCTCAAAACATAGACAATAGAAAGACACACTCTTTCTGTACTTAAGTCGACATTGTGTCTCTTATATTTAATTCCGATGAAATTTCTGTGTTTCATCGTCAATGGGAAAGTCGAAGGGAAACAGTATACCTGCAGAGGTGCATCGGAATTTAAAACTGGTGACACAGGAGACGCCCAAAGCATAGACAGTAGGAAGACTCAGTCTTCCTGTACTTAAGTCAGCATTGTGTCTCTTATATTTAATTCCGATGCAATTTCTGTGTTTCATCGTCACTGTGAAGGTCCAAGGGATACAGTAAACATGCAGAGGTGCATCGGAATGTAAAACTGGTGACACAGGAAACGCTCAAAACATAGACAGTAGGAAGACTCAGTCTTCCTGTACTTAAGACGTCATTGTGTCTCTTATATTTAATTCCGATGCAATTTCTGTGTTTCATCGCCAATGGGAAGGTCTAAGGGACACAGTAAACCTGCAGAGGGGTATCGGAATGTAAAACTGGAGACACTGGAAACGCTCAAAACATAGACCGTAAGAAGACTCAGTTTTCTTGTACTTAAGTCGGCGTTGTGTCTCTTATATTTAATTCCGATGCAATGTCTGTGTTTCATCGTCAATGGAAGGTCCAACGGATACAGTAAACCAGAAGAGGTTCATCGGAATGTCAAACTGGTGACACAGGAGACGCTCAAAACATAGACAGAAGGAAGACTCAGTCATCCGGTACTTAAGTCGGCATTGTGTCTCTTATATTTAATTCCGATGCAAATTCTGTGTTTCATCGTCACTGTGAAGGTCCAAGGGATACAGTATACATGCAGAAGTGCATCGGAATGTAAAACTTGTGATACAGGAAACGCTCAAAACATAGACAGTAGGAAGACTCAGTCTTCCTTTACTTAAGTCGGCATTGTGTCTCTTATATTTAATTCCGATGCAATTTCTGTGTTTCATCGCCATTGGGACGGTCCAAGGGACACAGTAAACCTGCTGAGGGGCATCGGAATGTAAAACTGGTGACACTGGAAACGCTCAAAACATAGACCGTGAGAAGACTCAGTTTTCTTGTGCTTACGTCGTCGTTGTGTCTCTTCTATTTAATTCCGATGCAATTTCTTTGTTTCATCGTCAATGGGAAAGTCGAGGGGAATCAGTATACCTGCAGAGGTGCATTGGAATGTAAAACTGGTGACACAGGAGACTCTCAAAGCATAGAGAGTAGGAAGACTCAGTCTTCCTGTACTTAAGTCGGCATTGTGTGTCTTATATTCAATTCTGATGCATTTTCTGTGTTTCATCTTCACTGTGAAGGTCCAAGAGATACAGTAAACATGCAGAGGTGCATTGGAATGTAAAACTGGTGACACAGGAAACGCTCAAAACATAGACAGTAGGAAGACTCAGTCTTCCTGTACTTAAGACGTCACGTCATTGTGTCTTTTATATTTAATTCCGATGCAATTTCTGTGTTTCATCGCCAATGGGAAGATACAAGGGACGCAGTAAACCTGCAGAGGTGAATCGGAATTTAAATCTGGTGACACAGGAAACGCTCAAAACATAGACAGTAGGAAGACTCAGTCTTCCTATACTTATGTCGGCATGGTGTCTCTTATATTTAATTCCGATGCAATTTCTGTGTTTCATCATCAATGGGAAGGTCCAATGGATTCAGTAAACCTGCAGACGTGGATCGGAATCTAAAACTGGTGACACAGGAAACGCTCAAAACATAGACCTTAAGAAGACTCAGTTTTCTGGTACTTAAGTCGGCGTTGTGTCTCTTATATTTAATTCCGATGCAATGTCTGTGTTTCATCGTCAACGGATGGGCCAACGGATACAGTAAACCAGCAGAGGTGCATCGGAATGTAAAACTGGTGACACAGGAAACGCTCAAAACATAGACAATAGAAAGACACACCCTTCCTGTACTTAAGTCGACATTGTGTAATTCCGATGCAATTTCTGTGTTTCATCGTCAGTGGGAAAGTCGAAGGGAAACAGTATACCTGCAGAGGTGCATCGGAATATAAATCTGGTGACACAGGAGACGCCCAAAACATAGACAGTAGGAAGACTCAGTCTTCCTGTACTTAAGTCGACATTGTGTCTCTTATATTTAATTCCGATGCAATTTCTGTGTTTCATCGTCACTGTGAATGTCCAAGGGATACAGTAAACATGCAGAAGTGCATCGGAATGTAAAACTGGTGACACAGGAAACGCTCAAAGCATAGACAGTAGGAAGACTCAGTCTGCCTGTACTTCAGTCGGCATTGTGTCTCTTATATTTAATTCCGATGCCATTTCTGTGTTTCATCGCCAATAAGAAGGTCCAAGGGATACAGTAAACCTGCAGAGGTGAATCGGAATGTAAAACTGTTGACACAGGACACGCTCAAAACATAGACAGTAGGAAGACTCAGTCTTCCTATACTTATGTCGGCATCGTGTCTCTTATATTTAATTCCGATGCAATTTCTGTGTTTCATCATCAATGGGAAGGTCCAATGGATACAGTAAACCTGCAGAGGTGGGTCTGAATGTAAAACTGGTGACACGGGAAACGCTCAAAACATAGACCTTAAGAAGACTCAGTTTTCTGGTACTTAAGTCGGCTTTGTGCCTCTTATATTTAATTCCGATGCAATATCTGTGTTTTTGCGTCAATGGGAAGGTCCAGGGTATACAGTAAACCTGCAGAGGTGCATTGGAATGTAAAACCGGTGACACAGGAAACGCTCAAATCATAGACCGTAAGAAGACTCAGTTTTCTTGTACTTAAGTCGGTTGTGTCTCTTATATTTAATTCCGATGCAATTTCTGTGTTTCATCGTCAATGGAAGCTCCAATGGATACAGTAAACCAGCAGAGGGGCATCGGAATGTAAAACTGGTGACACAGGAAACGCTCAAAACATAGACAATAGAAAGACACACTCGTCCTGTACTTAAGTCGACATTGTGTCTCTTATATTTAATTCCGATGCAATTTCTGTGTTTCATCGCCAATGGGAAAGTCGAAGGGAAACAGTATACCTGCAGAGGTGCATCGGAATTTAAAACTGGTGACACAGGAGACGCCCAAAACATAGACAGTAGGAAGACTCAGTCTTCCTGTACTTAAGTCGGCATTGTGTCTCTTATATTTAATTCCGATGCAATTTCTGTGTTTCATCGTCACTGTGAAGGTCTAAGGGATACAGTAGACATGCAGAGGTGTATCGGAATGTAAAACTGGTGACACAGGAAACGCTCAAAACATAGACAGTAGGAAGACTCAGTCTTCCTGTACTTAAGACGTCATCTGTCTCTTATATTTAATTCCGATGCAATTTCTGTGTTTAATCGCCAATGGGAAGGTCCAAGGGACACAGTAAACCTGCAGAGGTGTATCGGAATGTAAAACTAATGACACTGGAAACGCTCAAAACATAGACCGTAAGATGACTCAGTTTTCTTGTACTTAAGTCGCCGTTGTGTCTCTTACACTTAATTCCGATGTACGTTCTGTGTTTCATCGTCAATGGGAAGGTCCAATGGATACAGTAAACCTGCAGAGTCGCATGGGAATGTAAAACTTGTGACACTGTAAACGCTCAAAACATAGACAGTAGGAAGACTCAATGTTCCTGTACTTAAGTTGGCATTGTGTCTCTTATATTTAATTCCGATGCTATTTCTGTGTTTCATCGTCAATGGGAAGGTCCAATGGATACAGTAAACCTGCAGAGTCGCATGGGAATGTAAAACTGGTGACACAGGAAACGCTCAAAACATAGACAGTAGGAAGACTCAGTCATCCTGTACTTCAGTCGGCATTGTGTATCTTATATTTAATTCCGATGCCATTTCTGTGTTTCATTGCCAATGGGAAGGTCCAAGGGATACAGTGAACCTGCAGAGGTGCATCGGAATGTAAAACTGTTGACACAGGACACGCTCAAAACATAGACAGTAGGAGGACTCAGTCTTCCTATACTTATGTCGGCATGGTGTCTCTTATATTTAATTCCGATGCAATTTCTGTGTTTCATCATCAATGGGAAGGTCAAATGGATACAGTAATCCTGCAGAGGTGGATCGGAATGTAAAACTGTTGACACAGGAAACGCTCAAAACATAGACCTTAAGAAGACTCAGTTTTCTGGTACTTAAGTCGGCGTTGTGTCTCCTATACTTAATTCCGATGCAATTTTTGTGTTTTTTCGTCAATGGGAACGTCGAAGGGAAACAGTATACCTGCAGAGGTGCATCGGAAAGTAAAACTGGTGACAAGGGAAACGCTCAAAACATAGACAGTAGGAAGACTCATTCTTTCTGTACTTAAGTCGGCATTGTGTCTCTTATATTTAATTCCGATGCAATTTCTGTGTTTCATCGTCACTGTGAAGGTCCAAGGGATACAGTAAACATGCAGAAGTGCATCAGAATGTAAAACTGGTGATACAGGAAACGCTCAAAACATAGACAGTAGGAAGACTCAGTCTTCCTGTACTTAAGACGTCATTAAGTCTCTTATATTTAATTCCGATGCAATTTCGGTGTTTCATCGCCAATGGGAAGATTCAAGGGACGCAGTAAACCTGCAGAGGTGCATCGGAATTTAAAACTGGTGACACTGGAAACGCTCAAAACATAGACCGTAAGAAGACTCAGTTTTCTGGTACTTAAGTCGGCGTTGTGTCTCTTATATTTAATTCCGATGCAATTTTTGCGTTTTTTCGTCAATGGGAAGGTCCAAGGGATACAGTTAACCTGCAGAGGTGCATTGGAATGTAAAACTGGTGACACAGGAAACGCTCAAATCATAGACAATAGAAAGACACTCTTCCTGTACTTAAGCCGACATTGTGTAATTCCGATGCAATTTCTGTGTTTCATCGTCAATGCGAAAGTCGAAGGGAAACAGTATACCTGCAGAGGTGCATCGGAATATAAATCTGGTGACACAGGAGACGCTCAAAACATAGACAGTAGGAAGACTCAGTCTTCCTGTACTTAAGTCGGCATTGTGTCTCTTATATTTAATTCCGATGCAATTTCTGTGTTTCATCGTCACTGTGAATGTCCAAGGGATACAGTAAACATACAGAAGTGCATCGGAATGTAAAACTGGTGACACAGGAAACGCTCAAATCATAGACAGTAGGAAGACTCAGTCTTCCTGTACTTAAGACGTCATTGTGTCTCTTATATTTAATTCCGATGCAATTTCTGTGTTTCATCGCCATTGGGAAGGTCCAAGGGACACAGTAAACCTGCTGAGGGGCATCGGAATGTAAAACTGTTGACACTGGAAACGCTCAAAACATAGGCCGTAAGAAGACTCAGTTTTCATGTACTTAAGTCGTCGTTGTGTCTCTTCTATTTAATTCCGATGCAATTTCTGTGTTTCATCCTCAATGGGAAAGTCGAAGGGAAACAGTATACCTGCAGAGGTGCATCGGAATGTAAAAATGGTGACACAGGAAACGCTTAAAATCATAGACAGTAGGAAGACTCAGTCTTCCTGTACTTATGTCGGCATTGTGTCTATTATATTTACTTACGATGTAATTTCTGTGTTTCAATGTCAATGGGAAGGTGCAAGGGATACAGTAAACCTGCAGAGGTGCATCGGAATGTAAAACTGGTGACACAGAAAACGCTCAAAACATAGACCTTAAGAAGACCCAGTTTTCTGGTACTTAAGTCGTCGTTGTGTCTCTTCTATTTAATTCCGATGCAATTTCTGTGTTTTATCGTCAATGGGAAAGTCGAAGGGAAACAGTATACCTGCAGAGGTGCATCGGAATGAAAAACTGGTGACACAGGAGACGCTCAAAGCGTAGACAGTAGGAAGACTGGGTCTTCCTGTACTTAAGTCGGCATTGTGTCTCTTATATTTAATTCCGATGCAATTTCTGTGTTTCATCATCAATGGAAAGGTCCAAGGGATACAGTAACCCTGCAGAGGTGCATCGGAATGTAAAACTGGTGACACCGGAAACGCTCAAAGCATAGACAGTAGGAAGACTCAGTCTTCCTGTACTTATGTCGGCATTGTGTCTATTATATTTACTTACGATGTAATTTCTGTGTTTCAATGTCAATGGGAAGGTGCAAGGGATACAGTAAACCTGCAGAGGTGCATCGGAATGTAAAACTGGTGACACAGAAAACGCTCAAAACATAGACCTTAAGAAGACTCAGTTTTCTGGTACTTAAGTCGGCGTTGTGCCTCTTATATTTAATTCCGATGCAATTTCTGTGTTTTTGCGTCAATGGGAAGGTCCAGGGGATACAGTAAACCTGCAAAGGTGCATTGGAATGTAAAACTGGTGACACAGGAAACGCTCAAATCATAGACCGTAAGAAGACTCAGTTTTCTTGTACTTAAGTCGGCGTTGTGTCTCTTATATTTAATTCCGATGCAATTTCTGTGTTTCATCGTCAATGGAAGCTCCAATGGATACAGTAAACGTGCAGAGGTGCATCGGAATGTAAAACAGGTGACACAGGAAACGCTCGAAACATAGACAATAGAAAGACACACTCTTCCTGTACTTAAGTCGACATTGTGTCTCTTATATTTAATTCCGATGCAATGTCTGTGTTTCATCGTCAATGGGAAAGTCGAAGGGAAACAGTATACCTGCAGAGGTGCATCGGAATTTAAAACTGGTGACACAGGAGTCGCCCAAAACATAGACAGTAGGAAGACTCAGTCTTCCTGTACTTAAGTCGGCATTGTGTCTCTTATATTTAATTCCGATGCAATTTCTGTGTTTCATCGTCACTGTGAAGGTCCAAGGGATACAGCAAACATGCGGAGGTGCATCGGAATGTAAAACTGGTGACACAGGAAACGATAAAAACATAGGCAGTAGGAAGACTCAGTCTTCCTGTACTTAAGACGTCATTGTGTCTCTTATATTTAATTCCGATGCAATTTCTGTGTTTCATCGTCAATGGGAAGGTCCAAGGGATACAGTAAACCTGCAGAGGTGCATTGGAATGTAAAACTGTTGACACTGGACACGCTCAAAACATAGACGGTAAGAAGACTCAGTCTTCCTGTACTTATGTCGGCATTGTGTCTATTATATTTACTTACGATGTAATTTCTGTGTTTCAATGTCAATGGGAAGGTGCAAGGGATACAGTAAACCTGCAGAGGTGCATCGGAATGTAAAACTGGTGACACAGAAAACGCTCAAAACATAGACCTTAAGAAGACTCAGTTTTCTGGTACTTACGTCGGCGTTGTGCCTCTTATATTTAATTCCGATGCAATTTCTGTGTTTTTGCGTCAATGGGAAGGTCCAGGGGATACAGTAAACCTGCAAAGGTGCATTGGAATGTAAAACTGGTGACACAGGAAACGCTCAAATCATAGACCGTAAGAAGACTCAGTTTTCTTGTACTTAAGTCGGCGTTGTGTCTCTTATATTTAATTCCGATGCAATTTCTGTGTTTCATCGTCAATGGAAGCTCCAATGGATACAGTCAACGTGCAGAGGTGCATCGGAATGTAAAACTGGTGACACAGGAAACCCTCAAAACATAGACAATAGAAAGACACACTCTTCCTGTACTTAAGTCGACATTGTGTCTCTTATATTTAATACCGATGCAATTTCTATGTTTCATCGTCAATGGGAAAGTCGAAGGGAAACAGTATACCTGCAGAGGTGCATCGGAATTTAAAACTGGTGACACAGGAGACGCCCAAAAACATAGACAGTAGGAAGACTCAGTCTTCCTGTACTTAAGTCGGCATTGTGTCTCTTATATTTCATTACGATGCGATTTCTGTGTTTCATCGTCACTGTGAAGGTCCAAGGGATACAGCAAACATGCAGAGGTGCGTCGGAATGTAAAACTGGTGACACAGGAAACGATCAAAACATAGGCAGTAGGAAGACTCAGTCTTCCTGTACTTAAGACGTCATTGTGTCTCTTATATTTAATTCCGATGCAATTTCTGTGTTTCATCGTCAATGGGAAGGTCCAATGGATACAGTAAACCTGCAGAGTCGCATGGGAATGTAAAACTTGTGACACTGTAAACGCTCAAAACATAGACAGTAGGAAGACCCAATGTTCCTGTACTTAAGTCGGAATTGTGTCTCTTATATTTAATTCCGATGCAATTTCTGTGTTTCATCGTCAATGGGAAGATCCAAGGCATACAGTAAACCTGCAGAGGTGCATCGGAATGTAAAACTAGTGACACAGGAAACGCTCAAAACATAGACAGTAGGAAGACTCAGCCTTCCTGTTCTTAAGTGGGCATTGTGTCTCTCATATTTAATTCCGATGCTATTCCTGTGTTTCATCGTCAATGGGAACGTCCAATGGATACAGTAAACCTGCAGAGGTGCATCAGAACGTAAAACTGGTGACATAGGACGCGTTCAAATTATAGAGCGTAAGAAGACTCAGTTTTCTTGTACTTAAGACCTCATTGTGTCTCTTTTATTTAATTCCGATGCCATTTCTGTGTTTCATTGCCAATGGGATCGTCCAAGGGATACAGTGAACCTGCAGAGGTGCATCGGAATGTAAAACTGTTGACACAGGACACGCTCAAAACATAGACGGTAGGAAGACTCAGTCTTCCTATACTTATGTCGAAATGGTGTCTCTTATATTTAATTCCGATGCAATTTCTGTGTTTCATCATCAATGGGAGGGTCCAATGGATACAGTAAACCTGCAGAGTTGGATCGGAATGTAAAACTGGTGACGCGGGAAACGCTCAAAACATAGACCGTAAGAAGACTCAGTTTTCTGGTACTTAAGTCGGCGTTGTGGCTCTTATATTTAATTCCGATGCAATTTTTGTGTTTTTTCGTCAATGGGAAGGTCCAAGGCATACAGTAAACCTGCAGAGATGCATTGGAATGTAAAACTGGTGACACAGGAAACGCTCAAATCATAGACCGTAAGAAGACTCAGTTTTCTTGTACTTAAGACTGCGTTGTGTCTCTTATATTTAATTCCGATGCAGTGACTGTGTTTCATCGCCATTGGGAAGGTCCAAGGGACACAGTAAACCTGCTGAGGGGCATCGGAATTTAAAACTGGTGACACTGGAAACGCTCAAAACATAGACCGTAAGAAGACTCAGTTTTCTGGTACTTAAGTCGGCGTTGTGTCTCTTATATTTAATTCCGATGCAATTTTTGCGTTTTTTCGTCAATGGGAAGGTCCAAGGGATACAGTTAACCTGCAGAGGTGCATTGGAATGTAAAACTGGTGACACAGGAAACGCTCAAATCATAGACAATAGAAAGACACTCTTCCTGTACTTAAGCCGACATTGTGTAATTCCGATGCAATTTCTGTGTTTCATCGTCAATGCGAAAGTCGAAGGGAAACAGTATACCTGCAGAGGTGCATCGGAATATAAATCTGGTGACACAGGAGACGCTCAAAACATAGACAGTAGGAAGACTCAGTCTTCCTGTACTTAAGACGTCATTGTGTCTCTTATATTTAATTCCGATGCAATTTCTGTGTTTCATCGCCATTGGGAAGGTCCAAGGGACACAGTAAACCTGCTGAGGGGCATCGGAATGTAAAACTGTTGACACTGGAAACGCTCAAAACATAGGCCGTAAGAAGACTCAGTTTTCATGTACTTAAGTCGTCGTTGTGTCTCTTCTATTTAATTCCGATGCAATTTCTGTGTTTCATCCTCAATGGGAAAGTCGAAGGGAAACAGTATACCTGCAGAGGTGCATCGGAATGTAAAAATGGTGACACAGGAAACGCTTAAAATCATAGACAGTAGGAAGACTCAGTCTTCCTGTACTTATGTCGGCATTGTGTCTATTATATTTACTTACGATGTAATTTCTGTGTTTCAATGTCAATGGGAAGGTGCAAGGGATACAGTAAACCTGCAGAGGTGCATCGGAATGTAAAACTGGTGACACAGAAAACGCTCAAAACATAGACCTTAAGAAGACCCAGTTTTCTGGTACTTAAGTCGTCGTTGTGTCTCTTCTATTTAATTCCGATGCAATTTCTGTGTTTTATCGTCAATGGGAAAGTCGAAGGGAAACAGTATACCTGCAGAGGTGCATCGGAATGAAAAACTGGTGACACAGGAGACGCTCAAAGCGTAGACAGTAGGAAGACTGGGTCTTCCTGTACTTAAGTCGGCATTGTGTCTCTTATATTTAATTCCGATGCAATTTCTGTGTTTCATCATCAATGGAAAGGTCCAAGGGATACAGTAACCCTGCAGAGGTGCATCGGAATGTAAAACTGGTGACACCGGAAACGCTCAAAACATAGACAGTAGGAAGACTCAGTCTTCCTGTACTTATGTCGGCATTGTGTCTATTATATTTACTTACGATGTAATTTCTGTGTTTCAATGTCAATGGGAAGGTGCAAGGGATACAGTAAACCTGCAGAGGTGCATCGGAATGTAAAACTGGTGACACAGAAAACGCTCAAAACATAGACCTTAAGAAGACTCAGTTTTCTGGTACTTAAGTCGGCGTTGTGCCTCTTATATTTAATTCCGATGCAATTTCTGTGTTTTTGCGTCAATGGGAAGGTCCAGGGGATACAGTAAACCTGCAAAGGTGCATTGGAATGTAAAACTGGTGACACAGGAAACGCTCAAATCATAGACCGTAAGAAGACTCAGTTTTCTTGTACTTAAGTCGGCGTTGTGTCTCTTATATTTAATTCCGATGCAATTTCTGTGTTTCATCGTCAATGGAAGCTCCAATGGATACAGTAAACGTGCAGAGGTGCATCGGAATGTAAAACAGGTGACACAGTAAACGCTCGAAACATAGACAATAGAAAGACACACTCTTCCTGTACTTAAGTCGACATTGTGTCTCTTATAATTAATTCCGATGCAATGTCTGTGTTTCATCGTCAATGGGAAAGTCGAAGGGAAACAGTATACCTGCAGAGGTGCATCGGAATTTAAAACTGGTGACACAGGAGACGCCCAAAACATAGACAGTAGGAAGACTCAGTCTTCCTGTACTTATGTCGGCATTGTGTCTCTTATATTTAATTCCGATGCAATTTCTGTGTTTCATCGTCACTGTGAAGGTCCAAGGGATACAGCAAACATGCGGAGGTGCATCGGAATGTAAAACTGGTGACACAGGAAACGATAAAAACATAGGCAGTAGGAAGACTCAGTCTTCCTGTACTTAAGACGTCATTGTGTCTCTTATATTTAATTCCGATGCAATTTCTGTGTTTCATCGTCAATGGGAAGGTCCAAGGGATACAGTAAACCTGCAGAGGTGCATTGGAATGTAAAACTGTTGACACTGGACACGCTCAAAACATAGACGGTAAGAAGACTCAGTCTTCCTGTACTTATGTCGGCATTGTGTCTATTATATTTACTTACGATGTAATTTCTGTGTTTCAATGTCAATGGGAAGGTGCAAGGGATACAGTAAACCTGCAGAGGTGCATCGGAATGTAAAACTGGTGACACAGAAAACGCTCAAAACATAGACCTTAAGAAGACTCAGTTTTCTGGTACTTACGTCGGCGTTGTGCCTCTTATATTTAATTCCGATGCAATTTCTGTGTTTTTGCGTCAATGGGAAGGTCCAGGGGATACAGTAAACCTGCAAAGGTGCATTGGAATGTAAAACTGGTGACACAGGAAACGCTCAAATCATAGACCGTAAGAAGACTCAGTTTTCTTGTACTTAAGTCGGCGTTGTGTCTCTTATATTTAATTCCGATGCAATTTCTGTGTTTCATCGTCAATGGAAGCTCCAATGGATACAGTCAACGTGCAGAGGTGCATCGGAATGTAAAACTGGTGACACAGGAAACCCTCAAAACATAGACAATAGAAAGACACACTCTTCCTGTACTTAAGTCGACATTGTGTCTCTTATATTTAATACCGATGCAATTTCTATGTTTCATCGTCAATGGGAAAGTCGAAGGGAAACAGTATACCTGCAGAGGTGCATCGGAATTTAAAACTGGTGACACAGGAGACGCCCAAAAACATAGACAGTAGGAAGACTCAGTCTTCCTGTACTTAAGTCGGCATTGTGTCTCTTATATTTCATTACGATGCGATTTCTGTGTTTCATCGTCACTGTGAAGGTCCAAGGGATACAGCAAACATGCAGAGGTGCGTCGGAATGTAAAACTGGTGACACAGGAAACGATCAAAACATAGGCAGTAGGAAGACTCAGTCTTCCTGTACTTAAGACGTCATTGTGTCTCTTATATTTAATTCCGATGCAATTTCTGTGTTTCATCGTCAATGGGAAGGTCCAATGGATACAGTAAACCTGCAGAGTCGCATGGGAATGTAAAACTTGTGACACTGTAAACGCTCAAAACATAGACAGTAGGAAGACCCAATGTTCCTGTACTTAAGTCGGAATTGTGTCTCTTATATTTAATTCCGATGCAATTTCTGTGTTTCATCGTCAATGGGAAGATCCAAGGCATACAGTAAACCTGCAGAGGTGCATCGGAATGTAAAACTAGTGACACAGGAAACGCTCAAAACATAGACAGTAGGAAGACTCAGCCTTCCTGTTCTTAAGTGGGCATTGTGTCTCTCATATTTAATTCCGATGCTATTCCTGTGTTTCATCGTCAATGGGAACGTCCAATGGATACAGTAAACCTGCAGAGGTGCATCAGAACGTAAAACTGGTGACATAGGACGCGTTCAAATTATAGAGCGTAAGAAGACTCAGTTTTCTTGTACTTAAGACCTCATTGTGTCTCTTTTATTTAATTCCGATGCCATTTCTGTGTTTCATCGCCAATGGGATCGTCCAAGGGATACAGTGAACCTGCAGAGGTGCATCGGAATGTAAAACTGTTGACACAGGACACGCTCAAAACATAGACGGTAGGAAGACTCAGTCTTCCTATACTTATGTCGAAATGGTGTCTCTTATATTTAATTCCGATGCAATTTCTGTGTTTCATCATCAATGGGAGGGTCCAATGGATACAGTAAACCTGCAGAGTTGGATCGGAATGTAAAACTGGTGACGCGGGAAACGCTCAAAACATAGACCGTAAGAAGACTCAGTTTTCTGGTACTTAAGTCGGCGTTGTGGCTCTTATATTTAATTCCGATGCAATTTTTGTGTTTTTTCGTCAATGGGAAGGTCCAAGGCATACAGTAAACCTGCAGAGATGCATTGGAATGTAAAACTGGTGACACAGGAAACGCTCAAATCATAGACCGTAAGAAGACTCAGTTTTCTTGTACTTAAGACTGCGTTGTGTCTCTTATATTTAATTCCGATGCAATGACTGTGTTTCATCGCCATTGGGAAGGTCCAAGGGACACAGTAAACCTGCTGAGGGGCATCGGAATGTAAAACTGGTGACACAGGAAACGCTCAAACATAGACAGTAGGAAGACTCAGTCTTCCTGTACTTCAGTCGGCATTGTGTCTCTTATATTTAATTCCGATGCCATTTCTGTGTTTTATCGCCAATGGGAAGGTCCAGGGGATACAGTAAACCTTCAGAGGTGCATCGGAATGTAAAACTGTTGACACAGGACACGCTGAAACATAGACAGTAGGAAGACTCAGTCTTCCTATACTTAAGTCGGCATTGTGTCTCTTATATTTAATTCCGATGCAATTTCTGTGTTTCATCGTCACTGTGAAGGTCCAAGGGATACAGTAAACATGCAGAGGTGCATCGGAATGTAAAACTGGTGATACAGGAAACGCTCAAAACATAGACCGTAAGAAGACTCAGTTTTCCTGTACTTAAGTCGTCGTTGTGTCTCTTCTATTTAATTCCGATGCAATTTTATGTGTTTCATCGTCAATGGGAAAGTCGAAGGGTAACAGTATATCTGCAGAGATTCATCGGAATGTATAACTGGTGACACAGGTGACGCTCAAAGCATAGAGAGTAGGAAGGCTCAGTCTTATTGTACTTAAGTCGGCATTGTGTCTCTTATATTCAATTCCGATGCTATTTCTGTGCTTCATCGTCACTGTGAAGGTCCAAGAGATACAGTAAAAATGCAGAGGTGCATTGGAATGTAAAACTGGTGACACTGGAAACTCTCAAAACATAGACCGTAAGAAGACTCAGTTTTCTTGTACTTAAGTCGGCGTAGAAGGATGTAGGTTGCAGTAGGTACTGGGAGATGAAGAAGCTTGCACAGGATAGAGTAGCATGGAGAGCTGCATCAAACCAGTCTCAGGACTGAAGACCACAACAACAACAACAAGTCGGCGTTCTATCTCTTATATTTAATTCCGATGCAATTTCTGTGTTTCATCGTCACTATGAAGGTCCAAGGGATACAGTAAACATGCAGAAGTGCATCGGAATGTAAAACTGGTGATACAGGAAACGCTCAAAACATAGACAGTAGGAAGACTCAGTCTTCCTGTACTTAAGACGTCATTGTGTCTCTTATATTTAATTCCGATGCAATTTCTGTGTTTCATCGCCAATGGGAAGGTCCAAGGGATACAGTAAACCTGCAGAGGTGCATCGGAATGTAAAACTGTTGACACAGGACACGCTCAAAACATATGTCGGCATGGTGTCTCTTATATTTAATTCCGATGCTATTTCTGTGTTTCATCGTCAATGGGAAAGTCGAAGGGAAACAGTATACCTGCAGAGGTGCATCGGAATTTAAAACTGGTGACACAGGAGACGCGCAAATCATAGACAGTAGGAAGACTCAGTCTTCCTGTACTTAAGTCGGCATTGTGTCTCTTATATTTAATTCCGATTCCATTTCTGTGTTTCATTGCCAGTGGGAAGGTCCAAGGGATACAGTAAACCTCCAGAGGTGGATCGGAAAGTAAAACTGGTGACAAGGGAAACGCTCAAAACATAGACATTAAGAAGACTCGGTTTTCTGGTACTTAAGTCGGCGTTGTGTCTCTTATATTTAATTCCGATGCAATTTTTGTGTTTTTTCGTCAATGGGAAGGTCCAAGGGATACAGTAAACCTGCAGAGGTGCATTGGAATGTAAAACTGGTGACACAGGAAACGCTCAAATCATAGACCGTAAGAAGACTCAGTTTTCTTGTACTTAAGTCGGCGTTGTGTCTCTTATATTTAATTCCGATGCAATGTCTGTGTTTCATCGTCAATGGAAGGTCCAACGGATACAGTAAACCAGCAGAGGTGCATCGGAATGTAATACTGGTGACACAGGAGACGCTCAAAACATAGACAGTAGGAAGACTCAGTCATCCGGTACTTAAGACGTCATTGTGTCTCTTATATTTAATTCCGATGCAATTTCTATGTTTCATCGCCATTGGGAAGGTCCAAGGGACACAGTAAACCTGCAGAGGTGCATCGGAATGTAAAACTGGTGACACTGGAAACGCTCAAAACATAGACCGTAAGAAGACTCAGTTTTCTTGTACTTAAGTCGTCGTTGTGTCTCTTCTATTTAATTCCGATGCAGTTTCTGTGTTTCATCGTCAATGGGAAAGTCGAAGGGAAACAGTATACCTGCAGAGGTGCATCGGAATGTAAAACTGGTGACACAGGAGACGCTCAAAGCATAGACAGTAAGAAGACTCAGTCTTCCTGTACTTAAGTCGGCATTGTGTCTCTTATATTCAATTCCGATGCAATTTCTGTGTTTCATCATCACTGTGAAGGTCCAAGAGATACAGTAAACATGCAGAGGTGCATTGGAATGTAAAACTGGTGACACAGGAAACGCTCAAAACATAGACAGTAGGAAGACTCAGTCTTCCTGTACTTAAGACGTCATTGTGTCTCTTATATTTAATTCCGATGCAATTTCTATGTTTCATCGCCATTGGGAAGGTCCAAGGGACACAGTAAACCTGCAGAGGTGCATCGGAATGTAAAACTGGTGACACTGGAAACGCTCAAAACATAGACCGTAAGAAGACTCAGTTTTCTTGTACTTAAGTCGGCGTTGTGTCTCTTATATTTAATTCCGATGCAATTTCTGTGTTTCATCGTCGCTGTGAAGGTCCAAGGAATACAGTAAACCTGCAGAGGTGCATCGGAATGTATAACTGGTGACACAGGTGACGCTCAAAGCATAGAGAGTAGGAAGACTCAGTCTTCCTATTCTTATGTCGGCATGGTGTCTCTTATATTTAATTCCGATGCAATGTCTGTGTTTCATCGTCAATGGGAAAGTCGAAGGGAAACAGTATACCTGCAGAGGTGCATCGGAATTTAAAACTGGTGACACAGGAGACGCCCAAAACATAGACAGTAGGAAGACTCAGTCTTCCTGTACTTATGTCGGCATTGTGTCTCTTATATTTAATTCCGATGCAATTTCTGTGTTTCATCGTCACTGTGAAGGTCCAAGGGATACAGCAAACATGCAGAGGTGCATCGGAATGTAAAACTGGTGACACAGGAAACGATCAAAACATAGGCAGTAGGAAGACTCAGTCTTCCTGTACTTAAGACGTCATTGTGTCTCTTATATTTAATTCCGATGCAATTTCTGTGTTTCATCGTCAATGGGAAGGTCCAAGGGATACAGTAAACCTGCAGAGGTGCATCGGAATGTAAAACTGTTGACACAGGACACGCTCAAAACATAGACGGTAAGAAGACTCAGTCTTCCTGTACTTATGTCGGCATTGTGTCTATTATATTTACTTACGATGTAATTTCTGTGTTTCAATGTCAATGGGAAGGTGCAAGGGATACAGTAAACCTGCAGAGGTGCATCGGAATGTAAAACTGGTGACACAGAAAACGCTCAAAACATAGAGCTTAAGAAGACTCAGTTTTCTGGTACTTACGTCGGCGTTGTGCCTCTTATATTTAATTCCGATGCAATTTCTGTGTTTTTGCGTCAATGGGAAGGTCCAGGGGATACAGTAAACCTGCAAAGGTGCATTGGAATGTAAAACTGGTGACACAGGAAACGCTCAAATCATAGACCGTAAGAAGACTCAGTTTTCTTGTACTTAAGTCGGCGTTGTGTCTCTTATATTTAATTCCGATGCAATTTCTGTGTTTCATCGTCAATGGGAAGGTCCAAGGGATACAGTAAACCTGCAGAGGTGCATCGGAATGTAAAACTGTTGACACAGGAACGCTCAAAACATAGACGGTAAGAAGGCTCAGTCTTCCTGTACTTATGTCGGCATTGTGTCTATTATATTTACTTACGATGTAATTTCTGTGTTTCAATGTCAATGGGAAGGTGCAAGGGATACAGTAAACCTGCAGAGGTGCATCGGAATGTAAAACTGGTGACACAGAAAACGCTCAAAACATAGACCTTAAGAAGACTCAGTTTTCTGGTACTTACGTCGGCGTTGTGCCTCTTATATTTAATTCCGATGCAATTTCTGTGTTTTTGCGTCAATGGGAAGGTCCAGGGGATACAGTAAACCTGCAAAGGTGCATCGGAATGTAAAACTGGTGACACAGGAAACCCTCAAAACATAGACTATAGAAAGACACACATTTCCTGTACTTAAGTCGACATTGTCTCTCTTATATTTAATACCGATGCAATTTCTATGTTTCATCGTCAATGGGAAAGTCGAAGGGAAACAGTATACCTGCAGAGGTGCATCGGAATTTAAAACTGGTGACACAGGAGACGCCCAAAAACATAGACAGTAGGAAGACTCAGTCTTCCTGTACTTAAGACGTCATTGTGTCTCTTATATTTAATTCCGATGCAATTTCTGTGTTTCATCGTCAATGGGAAGGTCCAATGGATACAGTAAACCTGCAGAGTCGCATGGGAATGTAAAACTTGTGACACTGTAAACGCTCAAAACATAGACAGTAGGAAGACCCAATGTTCCTGTACTTAAGTCGGAATTGTGTCTCTTATATTTAATTCCGATGCAATTTCTGTGTTTCATCGTCAATGGGAAGATCCAAGGCATACAGTAAACCTGCAGAAGTTCATCGGAATGTAAAACTAGTGACACAGGAAACGCTCAAAACATAGACAGTAGGAAGACTAAGCCTTCCTGTTCTTAAGTGGGCATTGTGTCTCTCATATTTAATTCCGATGCTATTCCTGTGTTTCATCGTCAATGGGAACGTCCAATGGATACAGTAAACCTGCAGAGGTGCATCGGAACGTAAAACTGGTGACATAGGACGCGTTCAAATTATAGAGCGTAAGAAGACTCAGTTTTCTGGTACTTAAGTCGGCGTTGTGGCTCTTATATTTAATTCCGATGCTATTCCTGTGTTTCATCGTCAATGGGAACGTCCAATGGATACAGTAAACCTGCAGAGGTGCATCGGAACGTAAAACTGGTGACATAGGACGCGTTCAAATTATAGAGCGTAAGAAGACTCAGTTTTCTTGTACTTAAGACTGCGTTGTGTCTCTTATATTTAATTCCGATGCAATGACTGTGTTTCATCGCCATTGGGAAGGTCCAAGGGACACAGTAAACCTGCTGAGGGGCATCGGAATGTAAAACTGGTGACACAGGAAACGCTTAAACATAGACAGTAGGAAGACTCAGTCTTCCTGTACTTCAGTCGGCATTGTGTCTCTTATATTTAATTCCGATGCCATTTCTGTGTTTTATCGCCAATGGGAAGGTCCAGGGGATACAGTAAACCTTCAGAGGTGCATCGGAATGTAAAACTGTTGACACAGGACACGCTGAAACATAGACAGTAGGAAGACTCAGTCTTCCTATACTTAAGTCGGCATTGTGTCTCTTATATTTAATTCCGATGCAATTTCTGTGTTTCATCGTCACTGTGAAGGTCCAAGGGATACAGCAAACATGCAGAGGTGCATCGGAATGTAAAACTGGTGACACAGGAAACGATCAAAACATAGGCAGTAGGAAGACTCAGTCTTCCTGTACTTAAGACGTCATTGTGTCTCTTATATTTAATTCCGATGCAATTTCTGTGTTTCATCGTCAATGGGAAGGTCCAAGGGATACAGTAAACCTGCAGAGGTGCATCGGAATGTAAAACTGTTGACACAGGACACGCTCAAAACATAGACGGTAAGAAGACTCAGTCTTCCTGTACTTATGTCGGCATTGTGTCTATTATATTTACTTACGATGTAATTTCTGTGTTTCAATGTCAATGGGAAGGTGCAAGGGATACAGTAAACCTGCAGAGGTGCATCGGAATGTAAAACTGGTGACACAGAAAACGCTCAAAACATAGACCTTAAGAAGACTCAGTTTTCTGGTACTTACGTCGGCGTTGTGCCTCTTATATTTAATTCCGATGCAATTTCTGTGTTTTTGCGTCAATGGGAAGGTCCAGGGGATACAGTAAACCTGCAAAGGTGCATCGGAATGTAAAACTGGTGACACAGGAAACCCTCAAAACATAGACTATAGAAAGACACACTCTTCCTGTACTTAAGTCGACATTGTGTCTCTTATATTTAATACCGATGCAATTTCTATGTTTCATCGTCAATGGGAAAGTCGAAGGGAAACAGTATACCTGCAGAGGTGCATCGGAATTTAAAACTGGTGACACAGGAGACGCCCAAAAACATAGACAGTAGGAAGACTCAGTCTTCCTGTACTTAAGACGTCATTGTGTCTCTCATATTTAATTCCGATGCTATTCCTGTGTTTCATCGTCAATGGGAACGTCCAATGGATACAGTAAACCTGCAGAGGTGCATCGGAACGTAAAACTGGTAACATAGGACGCGTTCAAATTATAGAGCGTAAGAAGACTCAGTTTTCTGGTACTTAAGTCGGCGTTGTGGCTCTTATATTTAATTCCGATGCTATTCCTGTGTTTCATCGTCAATGGGAACGTCCAATGGATACAGTAAACCTGCAGAGGTGCATCGGAACGTAAAACTGGTGACATAGGACGCGTTCAAATTATAGAGCGTAAGAAGACTCAGTTTTCTTGTACTTAAGACTGCGTTGTGTCTCTTATATTTAATTCCGATGCAATGACTGTGTTTCATCGCCATTGGGAAGGTCCAAGGGACACAGTAAACCTGCTGAGGGGCATCGGAATGTAAAACTGGTGACACAGGAAACGCTTAAACATAGACAGTAGGAAGACTCAGTCTTCCTGTACTTCAGTCGGCATTGTGTCTCTTATATTTAATTCCGATGCCATTTCTGTGTTTTATCGCCAATGGGAAGGTCCAGGGGATACAGCAAACCTTCAGAGGTGCATCGGAATGTAAAACTGTTGACACAGGACACGCTGAAACATAGACAGTAGGAAGACTCAGTCTTCCTATACTTAAGTCGGCATTGTGTCTCTTATATTTAATTCCGATGCAATTTCTGTGTTTCATCGTCACTGTGAAGGTCCAAGGGATACAGCAAACATGCAGAGCTGCATCGGAATGTAAAACTGGTGACACAGGAAACGATCAAAACATAGGCAGTAGGAAGACTCAGTCTTCCTGTACTTAAGACGTCATTGTGTCTCTTATATTTAATTCCGATGCAATTTCTGTGTTTCATCGTCAATGGGAAGGTCCAAGGGATACAGTAAACCTGCAGAGGTGCATCGGAATGTAAAACTGTTGACACAGGACACGCTCAAAACATAGACGGTAAGAAGACTCAGTCTTCCTGTACTTATGTCGGCATTGTGTCTATTATATTTACTTACGATGTAATTTCTGTGTTTCAATGTCAATGGGAAGGTGCAAGGGATACAGTAAACCTGCAGAGGTGCATCGGAATGTAAAACTGGTGACACAGAAAACGCTCAAAACATAGACCTTAAGAAGACTCAGTTTTCTGGTACTTACGTCGGCGTTGTGCCTCTTATATTTAATTCCGATGCAATTTCTGTGTTTTTGCGTCAATGGGAAGGTCCAGGGGATACAGTAAACCTGCAAAGGTGCATCGGAATGTAAAACTGGTGACACAGGAAACCCTCAAAACATAGACTATAGAAAGACACACTCTTCCTGTACTTAAGTCGACATTGTGTCTCTTATATTTAATACCGATGCAATTTCTATGTTTCATCGTCAATGGGAAAGTCGAAGGGAAACAGTATACCTGCAGAGGTGCATCGGAATTTAAAACTGGTGACACAGGAGACGCCCAAAAACATAGACAGTAGGAAGACTCAGTCTTCCTGTACTTAAGACGTCATTGTGTCTCTTATATTTATTTCCGATGCAATTTCTGTGTTTCATCGTCAATGGGAAGGTCCAATGGATACAGTAAACCTGCAGAGTCGCATGGGAATGTAAAACTTGTGACACTGTAAACGCTCAAAACATAGACAGTAGGAAGACCCAATGTTCCTGTACTTAAGTCGGAATTGTGTCTCTTATATTTAATTCCGATGCAATTTCTGTGTTTCATCGTCAATGGGAAGATCCAAGGCATACAGTAAACCTGCAGAAGTTCATCGGAATGTAAAACTAGTGACACAGGAAACGCTCAAAACATAGACAGTAGGAAGACTCAGCCTTCCTGTTCTTAAGTGGGCATTGTGTCTCTCATATTTAATTCCGATGCTATTCCTGTGTTTCATCGTCAATGGGAACGTCCAATGGATACAGTAAACCTGCAGAGGTGCATCGGAACGTAAAACTGGTGACATAGGACGCGTTCAAATTATAGAGCGTAAGAAGACTCAGTTTTCTGGTACTTAAGTCGGCGTTGTGGCTCTTATATTTAATTCCGATGCTATTCCTGTGTTTCATCGTCAATGGGAACGTCCAATGGATACAGTAAACCTGCAGAGGTGCATCGGAACGTAAAACTGGTGACATAGGACGCGTTCAAATTATAGAGCGTAAGAAGACTCAGTTTTCTTGTACTTAAGACTGCGTTGTGTCTCTTATATTTAATTCCGATGCAATCACTGTGTTTCATCGCCATTGGGAAGGTCCAAGGGACACAGTAAACCTGCTGAGGGGCATCGGAATGTAAAACTGGTGACACAGGAAACGCTTAAACATAGACAGTAGGAAGACTCAGTCTTCCTGTACTTCAGTCGCATTGTGTCTCTTATATTTAATTCCGATGCCATTTCTGTGTTTTATCGCCAATGGGAAGGTCCAGGGGATACAGTAAACCTTCAGAGGTGCATCGGAATGTAAAACTGTTGACACAGGACACGCTGAAACATAGACAGTAGGAAGACTCAGTCTTCCTATACTTAAGTCGGCATTGTGTCTCTTATATTTAATTCCGATGCAATTTCTGTGTTTCATCGTCACTGTGAAGGTCCAAGGGATACAGTAAACATGCAGAGGTGCATCGGAATGTAAAACTGGTGATACAGGAAACGCTCAAAACATAGACCGTAAGAAGACTCAGTTTTCCTGTACTTAAGTCGTCGTTGTGTCTCTTCTATTTAATTCCGATGCAATTTTATGTGTTTCATCGTCAATGGGAAAGTCGAAGGGTAACAGTATATCTGCAGAGATTCATCGGAATGTATAACTGGTGACACAGGTGACGCTCAAAGCATAGAGAGTAGGAAGACTCAGTCTTATTGTACTTAAGTCGGCATTGTGTCTCTTATATTCAATTCCGATGCAATTTCTGTGCTTCATCGTCACTGTGAAGGTCCAAGAGATACAGTAAAAATGCAGAGGTGCATTGGAATGTAAAACTGGTGACACTGGAAACTCTCAAAACATAGACCGTAAGAAGACTCAGTTTTCTTGTACTTAAGTCGGCGTTCTATCTCTTATATTTAATTCCGATGCAATTTCTGTGTTTCATCGTCACTGTGAAGGTCCGAGGGATACAGTAAACATGCAGAAGTGCATCGGAATGTAAAACTGGTGATACAGGAAACGCTCAAAACATAGACAGTAGGAAGACTCAGTCTTCCTGTACTTAAGACGTCATTGTGTCTCTTATATTTAATTCCGATGCAATTTCTGTGTTTCATCGCCAATGGGAAGGTCCAAGGGATACAGTAAACCTGCAGAGGTGCATCGGAATGTAAAACTGTTGACACAGGACACGCTCAAAACATATGTCGGCATGGTGTCTCTTATATTTAATTCCGATGCTATTTCTGTGTTTCATCGTCAATGGGAAAGTCGAAGGGAAACAGTATACCTGCAGAGGTGCATCGGAATTTAAAACTGGTGACACAGGAGACGCGCAAATCATAGACAGTAGGAAGACTCAGTCTTCCTGTACTTAAGTCGGCATTGTGTCTCTTATATTTAATTCCGATTCCATTTCTGTGTTTCATTGCCAATGGGAAGGTCCAAGGGATACAGTAAACCTCCAGAGGTGGATCGGAAAGTAAAACTGGTGACAAGGGAAACGCTCAAAACATAGACATTAAGAAGACTCGGTTTTCTGGTACTTAAGTCGGCGTTGTGTCTCTTATATTTAATTCCGATGCAATTTTTGTGTTTTTTCGTCAATGGGAAGGTCCAAGGGATACAGTAAACCTGCAGAGGTGCATTGGAATGTAAAACTGGTGACACAGGAAACGCTCAAATCATAGCCCGTAAGAAGACTCAGTTTTCTTGTACTTAAGTCGGCGTTGTGTCTCTTATATTTCATTCCGATGCAATGTCTGTGTTTCATCGTCAATGGAAGGTCCAACGGATACAGTAAACCAGCAGAGGTGCATCGGAATGTAATACTGGTGACACAGGAGACGCTCAAAACATAGACAGTAGGAAGACTCAGTCATCCGGTACTTAAGACGTCATTGTGTCTCTTATATTTAATTCCGATGCAATTTCTATGTTTCATCGCCATTGGGAAGGTCCAAGGGACAAAGTAAACCTGCAGAGGTGCATCGGAATGTAAAACTGGTGACACTGGAAACGCTCAAAACATAGACCGTAAGAAGACTCATTTTTCTTGTACTTAAGTCGTTGTTGTGTCTCTTCTATTTAATTCCGATGCAATTTCTGTGTTTCATCGTCAATGGGAAAGTCGAAGGGAAACAGTATACCTGCAGAGGTGCATCGGAATGTAAAACTGGTGACACAGGAGTCGCTCAAAGCATAGACAGTAGGAAGACTCAGTCTTCCTGTACTTAAGTCGGCATTGTGTCTCTTATATTTATTTCCGATGAAATTTCTGTCTTTCATCGTGAATGGGAAGGTCCAAGGGATATAGTAATCCTGCAGAGGTGCATCGGAATGTAAAACTGGTGACACTGGAAACGCTCAAAACATAGACCGTAAGAAGACTCAGTTTTCTTGTACTTAAGTCGGCGTTGTGTCTCTTATATTTAATTCCGATGCAATTTCTGTGTTTCATCGTCGCTGTGAAGGTCTAAGGGATACAGTAAACCTGCAGAGGTGCATCGGAATGTAAAACTGGTGACACAGGAGACGCTCAAAACATAGACAGTAGGAAGACTCAGTCTTCCTGTACTTCAGTCGGCATTGTGTCTCTTATATTTAATTCCGATGCCATTTCTGTGTTTCATCGCCAATGGGAAGGTCCAGGGGATACGGTAAACCTGCAGAGGTGCATCGGAATGTAAAACTGTTGACACAGGACACGCTCAAACATAGACAGTAGGAAGACCCAGTCATCCTATACTTATGTCGGCATGGTGTCCCTTATATTTAATTCTGATGCAATTTCTGTGTTTCATCATCAATGGGAAGGTCCAATGGATACAGTAAACCTGCAAAGGTGGATCGGAATGTAAAACTGGTGACACGGGAAGCACTCAAAAAATAGACCTTAAGAAGGCTCAGTTTTCTGGTACTTAAGTCGGCGTTGTGGCTCTTATATTTAATTCCGATGCAATTTTTATGTTTTTTCGTCAATGGGAAGGTCCAAGCGATACAGTAAACCTGCAGAGGTGCATCGGAATGTAAAACTGGTGACACAGGAAACGCTCAAAGCATAGACAATATGAAGACACACTCTTCCTGTACTTAAGTCGACATTGTGTAATTCCGATGCAATCTCTGTGTTTCATCGTCAATGGGAAAGTCGAAGGGAAACAGTATACCTGCAGAGGTGGATCGGAATATAAATCTGGTGACACAAAAGACGCTCAAAACATAGACAGTAGGAAGACTCAGTCTTCCTGTACTTAAGTCGGCATTGTGTCTCTTATATTTAATTCCGATGCAATTTCTGTGTTTCATCGCCACTGTGAATGTCCAAGGGATACAGTAAACATGCAGAAGTGCATCGGAATGTAAAACTGGTGAATAGGAAACGCTCAAAACATAGACAGTAGGAAGACTCAGTCTTCCTGTACTTAAGACGTCATTGTGTCACTTATATTTAATTCCGATGCAATTTCTGTGTTTCATCGCCATTTGGAAGGTCCAAGGGACATAGTAAACCTGCTGAGGGGCATCGGAATGTAAAACTGGTGACACTGGAAACGCTCAAAACATAGACCGTAAGAAGACTCAGTTTTCTTGTACTTAAGTCGTCGTTGTGTCTCTTCTATTTAATTCCGATGCAATATCTGTGTTTCATCCTCAATGGGAAAGTCGAAGGGAAACAGTATACCTGCAGAGGTGCATCGGAATGTAAAACTGGTGACACAGGAAACGCTCAAAACATAGACAGTAGGAAGACTCAGTCTTCCTGTACTTATGTCGGCATTGTGTCTATTATATTTACTTACGATGTAATTTCTGTGTTTCAATGTCAATGGGAAGGTGCAAGGGATACAGTAAACCTGCAGAAGTGCATCGGAATGTAAAACTGGTGACACAGAAAACGCTCAAAACATAGACCTTAAGAAGACTCAGTTTTCTGTTACTTAACTCGGCGTTGTGCCTCTTATATTTAATTCCGATGCAATTTCTGTGTTTTTGCGTCAATAGGAAGGTCCAGGGGATACAGTAAACCTGCAGAGGTGCATTGGATTGTAAAACTGGTGACACAGGAAACGCTCAAATCATAGACCGTAAGAAGACTCAGTTTTCTTGTACTTAAGTCGGCGTTGTGTCTCTTATATTTAATTCCGATGCCATTTCTGTGTTTCATCGTCAATGGAAGCTCCAATGGATACAGTAAACTTGCAGAGGTGCATCGGAATGTAAAACTGGTGACACAGGAAACGCTCAAAACATAGTCAATAGAAAGACACACTCTTCCTGTACTTAAGTCGACATTGTGTCTCTTATATTAAATTCCGATGCAATTTCTGTGTTTCATCGTCAATGGGAAAGTCGAAGGGAAACAGTATACCTGCAGAGGTGCATCGGAATTTAAAACTGGTGACACAGGTGACGCCCAAATCATAGACAGTAGGAAGACTCAGTCTTCCTGTACTTAAGTCGGCATTGTGACTCTTATATTTAATTCCGATGCAATTTCTGTGTTTCATCGTCACTGTGAAGGTCCAAGGGATACAGTAAACATGCAGAGGTGCATTGGAATGTAAAACTGGTGACACAGGAAACGCTCAAAACATAGACAGTAGGAAGACTCAGTCTTCCTGTCCTTAAGACGTTATTGTGCCTCTTATATTTAATTCCGATGCAATTTCTGTGTTTCATCGCCAATGGGAAGGTCCAAGGGACACAGTAAACCTGCAGAGGTGTATCGGAATGTAAAACTGGTGATACTGGAAACGCTCAAAACATAGACCGTAAGAAGACTCAGTTCTCTTGTACTTAAGTCGTCGTTGTGCCTCTTATACTTAATTCCGATGTAAGTTCTGTGTTTCATCGTCAATGGGAAGGTCCAATGGGTAGAGTAAACCTGCAGAGTCGCATGGGAATGTAATACTTGTGACACAGTAAACGCTCAAAACATAGACAGTAGGAAGAGTCAATGTTCCTGTACTTAAGTCGCCATTGTGACTCTTATATATAATTCCGATGCAATTTCTGTGTTCATCGTCAATGGGGAGATCCAAGGCATACAGTAAACCTGCAGAAGTGCATCGGAATGTAAAACTAGTGACACAGGAAACACTCAAAACCTAGACAGTAGGAAGACTCAGCCTTCCTCTTCTTAGGTCGGCATTGTGTCTCTTATATTTAATTCCGATGCTATTTCTGTGTTTCATCGTCAATGGGAACGTCCAATGGATACAGTAAACCTGCAGAGGTGCATCGGAATGTAAAACTGGTGACACGGTAAGCGTTCAAATCATAGAGCGTAAGAAGACTCAGTTTTCTTGTACTTAAGTCGGCATTGTGTCACTTATATTTAATTCCGATGCAATTTCTGTGTTTCACCATCACTGTGAAGATCCAAGGGATACAGTAAACCTGCAGAGGTGCATCAAAATGTAAAACTGATGACACAGGAAATGCTCAAAACGTAGACAGTAGGAAGACTCAGCCTTCCTGTTCTTATGTCGGCATTGTGTCTCTTATATTTAATTCCGATGCAATTTCTGTGTTTCATCATCAATGGGAGGGTCCAATGGATACAGTAAACCTGCAGAGGTGGATCGGAATGTAACACTGGTGACACGGAAAACGCTCAAAACATAGACCTTAAGAAGACTCAGTTTTCAGGTACATAAGTCGGCGATGTGTCTCTTACATTTAATTCCGATGCAATTTTTGTGTTTTTTCGTCAATGGGAAGGTCCAAGGTATACAGTAAACCTGCGGAGGTGCATTGGAATGTAAAACTGGTGACACAGGAAACGCTCAAATCATAGACCGTAAGAAGACTCAGTCTTCTTGTACTTAAGACGTCATTAAGTCTCTTATATTTATTTCAGATGCAATTTCAGTGTTTAATCGCCATTGGGAAGGTCCAAGGGACACAGTAAACGTGCGTAGGGGCATCGGAATGTAAAACTGGTGACACTGGAAACGCTCAAAACATAGACCGTAAGAAGACTCAGTTTTCTTGTACTTAAGTCGTCGTTGTGTCTCTTATACTTAATTCCGATGTACGTTCTGTGTTTCATCGTCAATGGGAAGGTCCAATGGATAGAGTTAACCTGCAGAGTCGCATGGGAATGTAAAACTTGTGACACTGTAAACGCTCAAAACATAGACAGTAGGAAGACCCAATGTTCCTGTACTTAAGTCGGCATTGTGTCTCTTATATTTAAATCCGATGCTATTTCTGTGTTTCGTCGTCAATGGGAAGATCCAAGGCATACAGTAAACCTGCAGAAGTGCATCGGAATGTAAAACTAGTGACACAATAAACGCTCAAAACATAGACAGTAGGAAGACTCAGCCTTCCTCTTCTTAAGTCGGCATTGTGTCTCTTATATTTAATTCCGATGCTATTTCTGTCTTTCATCGTCAATGGGAACGGCCAATGGATACAGTAAACCTGCAGAGGTGCATCGGAATGTAAAACTGGTGACACAGGAAGCGTTCAAATCATAGAGCGTAAGAAGACCCAGTTTTGTTGTACTTAAGTCGCATTGTGTCTCTTATATTTAATACCGATGCAATTTCTGCGTTTCACCATCACTGTGAAGATCCAAGGGATACAGTAAACCTGCAGAGCTGCATCAAAATGTAAAACTGATGACACAGGAAATGCTCAAAACGTAGACAGTAGGAAGACTCAGCCTTCCTGTTCTTAAGTCGGCATTGTGTCTCTTATATTTAATTCCGATGCAATTTCTGTGTTTCATCGCCAATGGGAAGGTCCAATGGATACAGTAAACCTGCAGAGGAGGATCGGAATGTAACACTGGTGACACGGGAAACGCTCAAAACATAGACCTTAAGAAGACTCAGTTTTCTGGTACTTAAGTCGGCGTTGTATCTCTTATATTTAATTCTGATGCAATTTCTGTGTTACATCGTCAATGGGAAGGTGCAAGGGATACAGTAACCCTGCAGAGGTGCATCGGAATGTAAAACTGGTGACACAGGAAGCGCTCATAGCATAGACCCTACGAAGACACAGGTTTTCTTGTTCTTAAGTCGGCATTGTGTCTTTTATATTTAATTCCGATGCAATTAATGTGTTTCATCGTTACTGTGAATGTCCAAGGGATACAGTAAACCTGCAGAGGTGCATCGGAATGTAAAGCTGGTGACACAGGAAACGCTCAAAACATAGACAGTAGGAAGACACACTCTTCCTGTACTTAAGTCGACATTGTGTCTCTTATATTTAATTCCGATGCTATTTCTGTGTTTCATCGTCAATGGAAGCTCCAATGGATACAGTATACCAGCAGAGGTGCATCGGAATGTAAAACTGGTGACACAGAAAACGCTCAAAATATAGACCCTAAAAAGACTCAGTTTTCTGGTACTTAAGTCGGCGTTGTGCCTCTTATATTTAATTCCGATGCAATTTCTGTGTTTTTGCGTCAATGGGAAGGTCCAGGGGATACAGTAAACCTGCAGAGGTGCATCGCAATGTAAAACTGGTGACACAGAAAACGCTCAAAACATAGACCTTCAGAAGACTCAGTTTTCTGGTACTTAAGTCGGCGTTGTGCCTCTTATATTTAATTTCGATGCAATTTCTGTGTTTTTGCGTCAATGGGAAGGTCCAGGGGATACAGTAAACCTGCAGAGGTGCATTGGAATGTAAAACTGGTGACACAGGAAACGCTCAAATCATAGACCGTAAGAAGACTCAGTTTTCTTGTACTTAAGAAGGCGTTGTGTCTCTTATATTTAATTCCGATGCAATTTCTGTGTTTCATCGTCAATGCAAGCTCCAATGGATACAGTAAACCACCAGAGGTGCATCGGAATGTAAAACTGGTGACACAGGAAACGCTCAAAACATAGACAATAGAAAGACACACTCTTCCTGTACTTAAGTCGACATTGTGTCTCTTATATTTAATTCCGATGCAATATCTGTGTTTCATCGTCAATGGGAAAGTCGAAGGGAAACAGTATACCTGCAGAGGTGCATCGGAATTTAAAACAAGTGACACAAGAGACGCCCAAAACATAGACAGTAGGAAGACCCAGTCTTCCTGTACTTAAGTCGGCATTGTGTCTCTTATATTTAATTCCGATGCCATTTCTGTGTTTCATCGCCAATGGGAAGGTCCAAGGAATACATTAAACCTGCAGAGGTGTATCGGAATATAAAACTGGTGATACTGGAAACGCTCAAAACATAGACCGTAAGAAGACTCAGTTTTCTTGTACTTAAGTCGTCGTTGTGTCTCTTATACTTAATTCCGATGTAAGTTCTGTGTTTCATCGTCAATGGGAAGGTCCAATGGATAGAGTAAACCTGCAGAGTCGCATGGGAATGTAAAACTTGTGACACTGTAAACGCTCAAAACATAGACAGTAGGAAGACTCAATGTTCCAGTACTTAAGTCGGCATTGTGTCTCTTATATTTAATTCCGATGCAATTTCTGTGTTTCATCGTCAATGGGATGATCCAAGGCATACAGTAAACCTGCAGAGGTTCATCGGAATGTAAAACTAGTGACACAGGACACGCTCAAAATATAGACAGTAGGAAGACTCAGCCTACCTGTTCTTAAGTCGGCATTGTGTCTCTTATATTTAATTCCGATGCTATTTCTGTGTTTCATCGTCAATGGGAACGTCCAATGGATACAGTAAACCTGCAGAGGTGCATCGGAATGTAAAACTGGTGACACAGGAAGCGTTCAAATCATAGAGCGTAACAAGACTCAGTTTTCTTGTACTTAAGTCGGCATTGTGTCTCTTATATTTAATTCCGATGCCATTTCTGTGTTTCATCGCCAAAGGGAAGGTCCAAGGGATACAGTATACCTGCAGAGGTGCATCGGAATGAAAAACTGTTGACACAGGACACGCTCAAAACATAGGCAGTAGGAAGACTCAGTCTTCCTATACTTATTTCGGCATGGTGTCTCTTATATTTAATTCCGATGCAATTTCTGTGTTTCATCATCAATGGGAGGGTCCAATGGATACAGTAAACCTGCAGAGGTGGATCGGAATGTAACACTGGTGACACGGAAAACGCTCAAAACATAGACCTTAAGAAGACTCAGTTTTCTGGTACTTAAGTCGGCGTTGTGTCTCTTATATTTAATTCCGATGCAATTTTTGTGTTTTTTC
Source organism: Schistocerca nitens (assembly GCF_023898315.1). Classification (NCBI taxonomy): domain Eukaryota; kingdom Metazoa; phylum Arthropoda; class Insecta; order Orthoptera; family Acrididae; genus Schistocerca; species Schistocerca nitens. Next base: position 4,779,441 of record NC_064616.1, on the reverse strand, counting down.
GTCATTGGGAAGGTCCAAGTTATACAGTAAACCTGCGGAGGTGCATTGGAATGTGAAACTGGTGACACAGGAAACGCTCAAATCATAGACCGTAAGAAGACTCAGTTTTCTTATACTTAAGTGGTCGTTGTGCCTCTTCTATTTAATTCCGATGCAATTTCTGTGTTTCATCGTCAATGGGAAAGTCGAAGGGAAACAGTATACCTGCAGAGGAGCATCGGAATGTAAAACTGGTGACACAGGGACGCTCAAAGCATGGAGAGTAGGAAGACTCAGTCTTCCTGTACTTAAGTTGGCATTGTGTCTCTTATATTCAATTCCGATGCAATTTCTGTGTTTCATCGTCACTGTGAAGGTCCAAGAGATACAGTAAACATGCAGAGGTGCATTGGAATGTAAAACTGGTGACACAGGAAACGCTCAAAACATAGACAGTTGGAAGACTCAGTCTTCCTGTACTTAAGACGTCATTGGGTCTCTTATATTTAATTCCGATGCAATTTCTGTGTTTCATCGCCAATGGGAATATTCAAGGGACGCAGTAAACCTGCAGAGGTGCTTCGGAATTTAAAACTGGTGACACTGGAAACGCTCAAAGCATAGACCGTAAGAAGACTCAGTTTTCTTGTACTTAAGTCGGCGTTGTGTCTCTTATATTAAATTCCGATGCAATTTCTGTGTTTCATCGTCGCTGTGAAGGTCCAAGGGATAGAATAAACCTGCAGAGGCGCATCGGAATGTAAAACTGGTGACACAGGAAACGCTAAAACATAGACAATAGGAAGACTCAGTCTTCCTGTACTTCAGTCGGCATTGTGTCTCTTATATTTAATTCCGATGCCATTTCTGTGTTTCATCGCCAATGGGAAGGTCCAAGGAATACATTAAACCTGTAGAGGTGCATCGGAATGTAAATCTGGTGACACAGGAGACGCTCAAAATATAGACAGTAGGAAGACTCAGTCTTCCTGTACTTAAGACGTCATTGTGTCTCTTATATTTAATTCCGATGCAATTTCTGTGTTTCATCGTCAATGGAAGCTCCAATGGATACAGTAAACCAGCAGAGGTGCATCGGAATGTAAAACTGGTGACACAGGAAACGCTCAAAACATAGACAATAGAAAGACACACTCTTCCTGTACTTAAGTCGACATTGTGTCTCTTATATTTAATTCCGATGCAATATCTGTGTTTCATCGTCAATGGGAAAGTCGAAGGGAAACAGTATACCTGCAGAGGTGCATCGGAATTTAAAACAAGTGACACAAGAGACGCCCAAAACATAGACAGTAGGAAGACCCAGTCTTCCTGTACTTAAGTCGGCATTGTGTCTCTTATATTTAATTCCGATGCAATTTCTGTGTTTCATCGTCACTGTGAATGTTCAAGGGATACAGTAAACATGCAGAAGTGCATCGGAATGTAAAACTGGTGACACAGGAAACGCTCAAAACATAGACAGTAGGAAGACTCAGTCTTCCTGTACTTAAGACGTCATTTTGCCTCTTATATTTAATTCCGATGCAATTTCTGTGTTTCATCGTCAATGGGAAGATCCAAGGCATACAGTAAACCTGCAGAAGTGCCTCGGAATGTAAAACTAGTGACACACGAAACGCTCAAAACATAGACAGTAGGAAGACTCAGCCTTCCTCTTCTTAAGTCGGCATTGTGTCTCTTATATTTAAATCCGATGCTATTTCTGTCTTTCATCGTCAATGGGAACGTCCAGTGGATACAGTAAACCTGCAGAGGTGCATCGGAATGTAAAACTGGTGACACAGGAAGCGTTCAAATCATAGAGCGTAAGAAGACTCAGTTTTCTTGTACTTATGTCGGCATTGTGTCTCTTATATTTAATTCCGATGCAATTTCTGTGTTTCACCATCACTGTGAAGACCCAAGGGATACAGTAAACCTGCAGAGGTGCATCAAAATGTAAAACTGATGACACAGGAAATGCTCAAAACGTAGACAGTAGGAAGACTCAGCCTTCCTGTTCTTAAGTCGGCATTGTGTCTCTTATATTTAATTCCGATGCCATTTCTGTGTTTCATCGCCAATGGGAAGGTCCAAGGGATACAGTAAACCTGCAGAGGTGCACGGAATGTAAAACTGTTGACACAGGACACGCTCAAAACATAGACAGTAGGAAGTCTCAGTCTTCCTATACTTATGTCGGCATGGTGTCTCTTATATTTAATTCCGATGCAATTTCTGTGTTTCATCATCAATGGGAGGGTCCAATGGATACAGTAAACCTGCAGAGGTGGATCGGAATGTAACACTGGTGACACGGGAAACGCTCAAAACATAGACCTTAAGAAGACTCAGTTTTCTGTTACTTAAGTCGGCGTTGTGTCTCTTATATTTAATTCCGATGCAATTTCTGTGTTTCATCGTCAATGGAAGCTCCAATGGATACAGTCAACGTGCAGAGGTGCATCGGAATGTAAAACTGGTGGCACAGGAAACGCTCAAAACATAGACAGTAGGAAGACTCAGTCTTCCTGTACTTAAGACGTCATTGTGTCTCTTATATTTAATTCCGATGCAATTTCTGTGTTTCATCGCCATTGGGAAGGTCCAAGGGACACAGTAAACCTCCGTAGGGGCATCGGAATGTAAAACTGGTGACACAGGAAACGCTCAAAACATAGACAGTAGGAAGACTCAGTCTTCCTGTACTTAAGACGTCATTGTGTCTCTTATATTTAATTCTGATTTAATTTCTGTGTTACATCGACAATGGGAAGGTCCAAGGGATACAGTAACCCTGCAGAGGTGCATCGGAATGTGAAACTGGTGACACAGGAAGCGCTCATAGCATAGACCCTACGAAGACTCAGGTTTTCTTGTACTTAAGTCGGCATTGTGTCTTTTATATTTAATTCCGATGCAATTTCTGTGTTTCATCGTTACTGTGAAGGTCCAAGGGATACAGTAAACCTGCAGAGGTGCATCAGAATGTAAAGCTGGTGACACAGGAAACGCTCAAAACATAGACAGTAGGAAGACACACTCTGCCTGTACTTAGGTCGACGTTGTGTCTCTTATATTTAATTCCGATGCTATTTCTGTGTTTCATCGTCAATGGAAGCTCCAATAGATACAGTAAACCAGCAGAGGTGTATCGGAATGTAAAACTGGTGACACAGAAAACGCTCAAAACATAGACCTTAAGAAGACTCAGTTTTCTGGTACTTAAGTCGGCGTTGTGCCTCTTATATTTAACTCCGATGCAATTTCTGTATTTTTGCGTCAATGGGAAGGTCCAGGGGATACAGTAAACCTGCAGAGGTGCATCGGAATGTAAAACTGGTGACACAGAAAACGCTCAAAACATAGACCTTAAGAAGACTGAGTTTTCTGGTACTTAATTCGGCGTTGTGCCTCTTATATTTAATTCCGATGCAATTTCTATGTTTTTGCGTCAATGGGAAGGTCCAGGGGATACAGTAAACCTGCAGAGGTGCATTGGAATGTAAAACTGGTGACACAGGAAACGCTCAAATCATAGACCGTAAGAAGACTCGGTTTTCTTGTACTTAAGACGGCGTTGTGTCTCTTATATTTAATTCCGATGCAATTTCTGTGTTTCATCGTCAATGGAGGCTCCAATGGATACAGTAAACCAGCAGAGGTGCATCGGAATGTAAAACTGGTGACACAGGAAACGCTCAAAACATAGACAATAGAAAGACACACTCTTCCTGTACTTAAGTCGACATTGTGTCTATTACATTTAATTCCGATGCAATGTCTGTGTTTCATCGTCAATGGAAGGTCCAACGGATACAGTAAACCAGCAGAGGTGCATCGGAATGTAAAACTGGTGACACAGGAGACGCTCAAAACATAGACAGTAGGAAGACTCAGTCATCCGGTACTTAAGTCGGCATTGTGTCTCTTATATTTAATTCCGATGCAATTTCTGTGTTTAATCATCACTGTGAAGGTCCAAGAGATGCAGTAACCATGCAGAAGTGCATCGGAATGTAAAACTGGTGATACAGCAAACGCTCAAAACATAGACAGTAGGAAGACTCAGTCTTCCTGTACTTAAGACCTCATTGTGTCTCTTGTATTTAATTCCAATGCATTTTCTGTATTTCATCGCCATTGGGAATGTCCAAGGGACACAGTAAACCTGCTGAGGGGCATCGGAATGTAAACTGGTGACACTGGAAACGCTCAAAACATAGACCGTAAGAAGAATCAGTTTTCTTGTACTTAAGTCGTCGTTGTGCCTCTTCTATTTAATTCCGATGCAATTTCTGTGTTTCATCGTCAATGGGAAAGTCGAAGGGAAACAGTATACCTGCAGAGGTGCATCGGAATGTAAAACTGGTGACACAGGAGACGTTCGAAGCATAGAGAGTAGGAAGACTCAGTCTTCCTGTACTTAAGTCGGCATTGTGTCTCTTATATTCAATTCCGATGCAATTTCTGTGTTTCATCGTCACTGTGAAGGTCCAAGAGATACAGTAAACATGCAGAGGTGCATCGGAATGTAAAACTGTTGACACAGGACACGCTCAAAACATAGACAGTAGGAAGACTCAGTCTCCCTATACTTATATCGGCATGGTGACTCTTATATTTAATTCCGATGCAATTTCTGTGTTTCATCATGATGGGAAGGTCCAATGGATACAGTAAACCTGCAGAGGTGGATCGGAATGTAAAACTGGTGACACGGGAAATGCACAAAACATAGATTTTAAGAAGAATCAGTTTTCTGGTACTTAAGTCGGAGTTGTGTCTCTTATATTTAATTCCGATGCAATGTCTGTGTTTCATCGTCAATGGAAGGTCCAACGGATACATTAAACCAGCAGAGGTGCATCGTAATGTAAAACTGGGACACAGGAAACGCTCAAAACATAGACAATAGAAAGACACACTCTTCCTGTACTTATGTCGACATTGTGTAATTCCGATGCAATTTCTGTGTTTTATCGTCAATGGGAAAGTCGAAGGGAAATAGTATACCTGCAGAGGTGCATCGGAATATAAATCTGGTGACACAGGAGACGCTCAAAACATAGACAGTAGGAAGACTCAGTCTTCCTGTACTTAAGTCGGCATTGTGTCTCTTATATTTCATTCCGATGCAATTTCTGTGTTTCATCGTCACTGTTAATGTCCAAGGGATACAGTAAACATGCAGAAGTGCATCGGAATGTAAAACTGGTTACACAGGAAACGCTCAAATCATAGACAGTAAGAAGACTCTGTTTTCTTGTACTTAAGTCGTCGTTGTGTCTCTTATACTTAATTCCGATGTAAGTTCTGTGTTTCATCGTCAATGGGAAGGTCCAATGGATACAGTAAACCCGCAGAGTCACATGGGAATGTAAAACTTGTGACACTGTAAACGCTCAAAACATAGACAGTAGGAAGACTCAATGTTCCTGTACTTAAGTCGGCATTGTGTCTCTTATATTTAATTCCGATGCAATTTCTGTGTTTTCATCGTCAATCTGAAGATCCAAGGCATACAGTAAACCTGCAGAGGTGCATCAGAATGTAAAGGTAGTGACACAGGAAACGCTCAAAACATAGACAGTAGGAAGACTCAGCCTTCCTGTTCTTAAGTCGGCATTGTGTCCCTTATTTTTAATTCCGATGCTATTTCTGTGTTTCATCGTCAATGGGAACGTCCAGTGGATACAGTAAACCTGCAGAGGTGCATCGGAATGTAAAACTGGTGACACAGAAAGCGTTCAAATCATAGAGCGTAAGAAGTCTCAGTTTTCTTGTACTTAAGTCGGCATTGTGTCTCTTTTATTTAATTCCGATGCAATTTCTGTGTTTCACCATCACTGTGAAGATCCAAGGCTTACAGTAAACCTGCAGAGGCATCAAAATGTAAAACTGATGACACAGGAAATGCTCAAAACGTAGACAGTAGGAAGACTCAGTCTTACTGTACCGAAGTCGGCATTGTGTCTCTTATATTTAATTCCGATGGAATTTCTGTGTTTCATCGTCAATGGGAAGGTCCAAGGGATACAGTGAACCTGCAGAAATGCATTGGAATGTAAAACTGGTGACAAAGGAAACGCTCAAATCATACACCGTAAGATGACTCAGTTTTCTTTTACTTAAGTCGGCGTTGTCTCTCTTATATATAATTCCGATGCAATTTCTTTGTTTCATCGTCAAAGGGAAGGTCCAATGGATACAGTAAACCTGCAGAGGAGCATCGCAATGTAAAACTGGTGACACAGGAAACGCACAAAACATAGAAAATAGAAAGACACACTGTTCCTGTACTTAAGTCGACATTGTGTGTCTTATATTTAATTCCGAAGTAATTTCTGTGTTTCATCGTCAATGGGAACGTCGAAGGGAAACATTATACCTGCAGAGGTGCATCGGAATATAAAACTGGTGACAAGGGAAACGCTCAAATCATAGACAGTAGGAAGACTCAGTCTCTCTGTACTTAAGTCGGCCTTGTGTCTCTTATATTTAATTCCGATGCAATATCTGTGTTTCATCGTCAATGGGAAGGTCCAAGGGCTACAGTACCCCCACAGGGGTGCATCGGAATGTAAAACTGGGGACACAGGAAGCGCTCAGAACATAGACCCTAAGAAGACTCAGTTTTATTGTACTTAAGTCGGCATTGTGTCTCTTATTTTTAATTCTGATGCAATTTCTGTGTTTCGTCGTCACTGGAAAGTCCAAGGGACACCGTAAACCTGCAGAGGTGCATCGTAATGTAAAACTGGTGACACAGGAAACGCTCAAAACATAGACAGTAGGAAGGCTCAGTCTTCCTGTACTTCGTCCATCATTGTGTCTCTTATATTTAATTCCGATGCAATTTCTGTGTTTCATCGTCACCGTGAAGGTCCAAGGGATACAGTAAACCTGCAGAGGTGCATCGGAATGTAAAGCTGGTGATACAGGACACGCTTAAATCATAGACATTAGGAAGGCTCAGTCTTCCTTTACTTAAGTCGGCGTTGTGTCTCTTATATTTAATTCCGATGCAATTTCTGTGTTTTATCGTCAATGGGATGGGCCAATGGATACAGAAAACCTGCAGAGGTGCTTCGGAATGTATAACTGGTGACAAAGAAAACGCTCAAAACATAGACCGTAAGAAGACTCAGTTTTCTTGTACTTAAGTCGGCGTTGTGTCTCTTATATTTATTTCCGATGCAATTTCTGTGTGTCATCGTCAATGGGAAGGTCCAATGGATACAGTAAACCTGCAGAGGTGCATCGGAATGTAATACTGGTGACACAGGAAAGGCTCAAAACATAGACAGTTGGAAGACTCAGTCTTCCATTACTTAAGTCAGCATGGTGTCTCTTATATTTAATTCCGATGCAATTTCTGTGTTTCATCGTCAATGGAAGATCCAAGGGATACAGTAAACCTGCAGAGGTGCATCAAAATGTAAAACTGATGACACAGGAAATCCTCAAAACGTAGACAGTAGGAAGACTCAGTCTTCCTGTACCGAAGTCGGCATTGTTTCTCTTATATTTAATTCCCATGCAATTTCTATGTTTCATCGACAATGGGAAGGTCCAAGGGATACAGTAACCCTGCAGAGGTGCATCGGAATGTAAGACTGGTGACAGAGGAAGCGCTCATAACATAGACCCTAAGATGACTCAGTTTTCGTGTACTTAAGTCGGCATTGTGTCTTTTATATTTAATTCCGATGCAATTTCTGTTTTTCATCGTCACTGTGAAGGTCCAAGGGATACAGTAAACCTACAGAGGTGCATCGGAATGTAAAACTGGTGACACAGGAAACACTCAAAACATAGACAGTAGGAAGACTCAGTCTTCCTGTACTTCAGTCGGCATTGTGTCTCTTATATTTAATTCCGATGCCATTTCTGTGTTTCATCGCCAATGGGAAGGTCCAAGGGATACAGTAAACCTGCAGAGGTGCATCGGAATGTAAAACTGTTGACACAGGACACGCTCAAAGCATAGACAGTAGGAAGACTCAGTCTTCCTATACTTATGTCGGCATGGTGTCTCTTATACAGTCCTGGAAATGGAAAAAAGAACACATTGACACCGGTGTGTCAGACCCACCATACTTGCTCCGGACACTGCGAGAGGGCTGTACAAGCAATGATCACACGCACGGCACAGCGGACACACCAGGAACCGCGGTGTTGGCCGTCGAATGGCGCTAGCTGCGCAGCATTTGTGCACCGCCGCCGTCAGTGTCAGCCAGTTTGCCGTGGCATACGGAGCTCCATCGCAGTCTTTAACACTGGTAGCATGCCGCGACAGCGTGGACGTTAACCGTATGTGCAGTTGACGGACTTTGAGCGAGGGCGTATAGTGGGCATGCGGGAGGCCGGGTGGACGTACCGCCGAATTGCTCAACACGTGGGGCGTGAGGTCTCCACAGTACATCGATGTTGTCGCCAGTGGTCGGCGGAAGGTGCACGTGCCCGTCGACCTGGGACCGGACCGCAGCGACGCATGGATGCACGCCAAGACCGTAGGATCCTACGCAGTGCCGTAGGGGACCGCACCGCCACTTCCCAGCAAATTAGGGACACTGTTGCTCCTGGGGTATCGGCGAGGACCATTCGCAACCGTCTCCATGAAGCTGGGCTACGGTCCCGCACACCGTTAGGCCGTCTTCCGCTCACGCCCCAACATCGTGCAGCCCGCCTCCAGTGGTGTCGCGACAGGCGTGAATGGAGGGACGAATGGAGACGTGTCGTCTTCAGCGATGAGAGTCGCTTCTGCGTTGGTGCCAATGATGGTCGTATGCGTGTTTAGCGCCGTGCGGGTGAGCGCCACAATCAGGACTGCATACGACCGAGGCACACAGGGCCAACACCCGGCATCATGGTGTGGGGAGCGATCTCCTACACTGGCCGTACACCACTGGTGATCGTCGAGGGGACACTGAATACTGCACGGTACATCCAAACCGTCATCGAACCCATCGTTCTACCATTCCTAGACCGGCCAGGGAACTTGCTGTTCCAACAGGACAATGCACGTCCGCATGTATCCCGTGCCACCCAACGTGCTCTAGAAGGTGTAAGTCAACTACCCTGGCCAGCAAGATCTCCGGATCTGTCCCCCATTGAGCATGTTTGGGACTGGATGAAGCGTCGTCTCACGCGGTCTGCACATCCAGCACGAACGCTGGTCCAACTGAGGCGCCAGGTGGAAATGGCATGGCAAGCCGTTCCACAGGACTACATCCAGCATCTCTACGATCGTCTCCATGGGAGAATAGCAGCCTGCATTGCTGCGAAAGATGGATATACACTGTACTAGTGCCGACATTGTGCATGCTCTGTTGCCTGTGTCTATGTGCCTGTGGTTCTGTCAGTGTGATCATGTGATGTATCTGACCCCAGGAATGTGTCAATAAAGTTTCCCCTTCCTGCGACAATGAATTCACGATGTTCTTATTTCAATTTCCAAGAGTGTATTTAATTCCGATGCAATTTCTGTGTTTCATCATCAATGGGAAGGTCCAATGGATACAGTAAACCTGCAGAGGTGGATCGGAATGTAAAACTGGTGACACGGGAAACGCTCAAAACGTAGACCTTAAGAAGACTCAGTTTTCTGGTACTTAAGTTGGCGTTGTGTCTCTTATATTTAATTCCGATGCAATTTTTGTGTTCTTTCGTCAATGGGAAGGTCCAAGTTATACAGTACACCTGCGGAGGTGCATTGGAATGTAAAACTGGTGACACAGGAAACGCTCAAATCATAGACCGTAAGAAGACTCAGTTTTCTTGTACTTAAGTCAGCGTTGTGTCTCTTGTATTTAATTCCGATGCAATGTCTGTGTTTCATCGTCAATGGAAGGTCCAACGGATACAGTAAACCAGCAGAGGTGTATCGGAATGTAAAACTGGTGACACAGGAAAAGCGCAAAACATAGACAATTGAAAGACACACTCTTCCTGTACTTAAGTCGACATTGTGTAATTCCGATGCAATTTCTGTGTTTCATCGTCAATGGGAAAGCCGAAGGGAAACAGTATACCTGCAGAGGTGCATCGGAACATAAAGCTAGTGACACAGGAGACGCTCAAAACATAGACAGTAGGAAGACTCAGTCGTCCTGTACTTAAGTCGGCATTGTGTCTCTTATATTTAATTCCGATGCAATTTCTGTGTTTCTTCGTCACTGTGAAGGTCCAAGGGATACAGTAAACATGCAGAAGTGCATCGGAATGTAAAACTGTTGATACAGGAAACGCTCAAAACATAGACAGTAGGAAGACTCAGTCTTCCTGTACTTAAGACGTCATTGTGTCTCTTATATTTAATTCCGATGCAATTTCTGTGTTTCATCGCCATTGGGAAGGTCCAAGGGACACAGTAAAACTGCTGAGGGGCATCGGAATGTAAAACTGGTGACACTGGAAACGCTCAAAACATAGACCGTAAGAAGACTCAGTTTTCTTGTACTTAAGTCGTCGTTATGTCTCTTCTATTTTATTCCGATGCAATTTCTGTGTATCATCGTCAATGGGAAAGTCGAAGGGAAACAGTATACCTGCAGTGGTGACATCGGAATGTAAAACTGGTGACACAGGAGACGCTCAAAACATAGGCAGTAGGAAGACTCAGTCTTCCTCTACTTAAGTCGGCATTGTGTCTCTTATATTTAATTCCGATGCAATTTCTGTGTTTCATCGTCACTGTGAAGGTCCAAAAGATACAATAAACATGCAGAGGTGCATTGGAATGTAAAACTGGTGACACAGGAAACGCTCAAAACATAGACAGTAGGAAGACTCAGTCTTCCTGTACTTAAGACGTCATTGTGTCTCTCATATTTAATTCCGATGCAATTTCTGAGTTTCATCGCCAATGGGAAGATCCAAGGGACGCAGTAAACCTGCAGAGGTGCATCGGAATTTAAAACTGGTGACACTGGAAACGCTCAAAACATAGACCGTAAGAAGACTCAGTTTTCTTGTACTTAAGTCGGCGTTGTGTCTCTTATATTTAATTCCGATGCAATTTCTGTGTTTCATCGTCGCTGTGAAGGTCCAAGGGATACAGTAAACCTGCAGAGGTGCATCGGAATGTAAAACTGGTGACACAGGAAACGCTCAAAACATAGACAGTAGGAAGACTCAGTCTTCCTGTACTTCAGTCGGCATTGTGTCTCTTATATTGAATTCCGATGCCATTTCTGTGTTTCATCACCAATGGGAAGGTCCAATGGATACAGTAAACCTGCAGAGGTGGATAGCAATGTAAAACTGGTGACACGGGAAACGCTCAAAACATAGACCTTAAGAAGACTCAGTTTTCTGGTACTTAAGTCGGCGTTGTGTCTCTTATATTTAATTCCGATGCAATTTTTGTGTTTTTTCGTCAATGGGAAGGTCCAAGGGATACAGTAAACCTGCAGAGGTGCATTGGAATGTAAAACTGGTGACACAGGCAACGCTCAAATCATAGACCGTAAGAAGACTCAGTTTTCTTGTACTTAAGTCGGCGTTGTGTCTCTTATATTTAATTCCGATGCCATGTCTGTGTTTCATCGTCAATGGAAGGTCCAACGGATACAGTAAACCAGCAGAGGTGCATCGGAATGTAAAACTGGTGACACAGGAAACGCTCAAAACATAGACAATAGAAAGACACACTCTTCCTGTACTTAAGTCGACATTGTGTAATTCCGATGCAATTTCTGTGTTTCATCGTCAATGGGAAAGTCGAAGGGAAACAGTATACCTGCAGAGGTGCATCGGAATATAAATCTGGTGACACAGGAGACGCTCAAAACGTAGACAGTAGGAAGACTCAGTCTTCCTGTACTTAAGTCGGCATTGTGTCTCTTATATTTAATTCCGATGCAATTTCTGTGTTTCATCGTCACTGTGAAGGTCCCAGGGATACAGCACACATGCAGAAGTGCATCGGAATGTAAAACTGTTGGTACAGGAAGCGCTCAAAACATAGACAGTAGGAAGACTCAGTCTTCCTGTACTTAAGACGTCATTGTGTGTCTTATATTTAATTCCGATGCAATTTCTGTGTTTCATCGCCATTGGGAAGGTCCAGGGGACACAGTAAACCTGCTGAGGGGCATCGTAATGTAAAACTGGTGACACTGGAAACGCTCAAAACATAGACCGTAAGAAGACTCAGGTTTCTTGTACTTAAGTCGTCGTTGTGTCTCTTCTATTTAATTCCGATGCAATTTCTGTGTTTCATCGTCAATGGGAAAGTCGAAGGGAAACAGTATACCTGCAGAGGTGCATCGGAATGTAAAACTGGTGACACAAGAGACGCTCAAAGCATAGACAGTAGGAAGACTCAGTCTTCCTGTACTTAAGTCGGCATTGTGTCTCTTATATTTACTTCCGATGCAATTTCTGTGTTTCATCGTCACTGTGAAGGTCCAAGAGATTCAGTAAACATACAGAGGTGCATTGGAATGTAAAACTGGTGACACAGGAAACGCTCAAATCATAGACAGTAGGAAGACTCAATGTTCCTGTACTTAAGTCGGCATTGTGTCTCTTATATTTAATTCCGATGGAATTTCTGTGTTTCATCGTCAGTGCGAAGATCCAAGGGATACAGTAAACCTGCAGAGGTGCATCGGAATGTAAAACTGGTGACACAGGAAGCGGTCAAAACATAGACCCTAAGAAGACTTATTTTTCTTGTACTGAAGTCGGCATTGTGTCTCTTATATTTAATTTGATGCAATTTCTGACTTTCATCGTTACTGTGAAGGTCCAAGGGATACAGTAAACCTGCAGAGGTGCATCGGAATGTAAAACTGGTGACACAGAAGACGCTCAAAACATAGACCGTAAGAAGACTCAGTTTTCTTGTACTTATGTCGGCGTTGTGTCTCTTATATTTAATTCCGATGCAATTTCTGTGTTTGATCGTCAATGGGAAGGTCCATTGTATACAGTAAACCTGCAGAGGTGCATCGGAATGTAATACTGGTGACACAGGAAAGGCACAAACATAGACAGTAGGAAGACTCAATCTTCCTTTACTTAAGTCGGCATGGTGTCTCTTATATTTAATTCCGGCGCAAATTCTGTTTTTCATCGTCAATGAAGGTCCAATGGATACAGTAAACCCGCAGAGGTGCGTCGGAATGTTAAACTGGTGACACAGGAAACCGTCAAAACATAGACAATAGAAAGACACACTCTTCCTGTACTTAAGTCGACATTGTGTCTCTTGTATTTAATTCCGATGCAATTTCTGTGTTTCATCGTCAATGGGAAAGTCGAAGGCAAACAGTATACCTGCAGAGGTGACATCGGAATGTAAAACTGGTGACACAGGAGACGCTAAAAACATAGACAGTAGGGAGACTCAGTCTTCCTGTACTTATGTCTACATTGTGTCTCTTATATTTAATTCCGATGCATTTTCTGTGTTTTATCGACAATGGGAAGGTCCAATGGATACAGTAAACCTGCACAGGTGCATCGGAATGTAAAACTGGTGACACAGGAAACGCTCAAAATATAGACAAAAGGAAGACTCAGTCTTCCTATACTTAAGTCGGCATTGTGTCTCTTATAATTAATTCCGATGCAGTTTCAATGTTTCATCGTCAATGAGAAGGTCCAAGGGATACAGTAAACCCGCAGAGGTGCACCGGAATGTAAAACTGGTGACACAGGAAACGCTCAAAATATAGACAGTAGGAAGACTCAGTCTTCCTGTACTTAAGTCGGCATTGTGTCTGTTATATTTAATTCCGATGTAATTTCTGTTTTTCAATGTCAATGGGAATTTGCAAGGGATACAGTAAACCTGCAGAGGTGCATCGCAATGTAAAACTGGTGACACAGGAAACGCTAAAAACATAGACAATAGAAAGACACATACTTCCTGTACTTAAGTCGGCATTGTGTCTCTTATATTTAATTCCGATGCAATTTCAATGTTTCATCGTCAATGGGAAGGCCCAAGGGATACAGTAAACCTGCAGAGGTGCATCGGAATGTAAAACTGGTGACACAGGAAACAATCAAAATATAGACAAAAGGAAGACTCAGTCTTCCTGTACTTAAGTCTGCATTGTGTCTCTTATATTTAATTCCGATGCAATTTTTGTGTTTCATCGTCAATGCGAAGATCCAAGGGATACACTAAACCTGCAGAGGTGCATCAGAATGTAAATCTGGTGACACAGGAAGCGGTCAAATCATAGACCCTAAGAAGACTCATTTTTCTTGTACTGAAGTCGGCATTGTGTCTCTTATATTTAATTTGATGCAATTTCTGACTTTCATCGTTACTGTGAAGGTCCAAGGGATACAGTAAACGTGCAGAGGTGCATCGGAATGTAAGACTGATGACACAGGAAACGTTAAAAACATAGACAGTAGGACGACTCAGTCTTTCTGTACCTAAATCGGCATTGTGTATCTTATATTTAATTCCGATGCTATTTCTGTGTTTTTTCGTCAATGGGAAGGTCCAATGGATACAGAAAACCTGCAGAGGTGGATCGGAATGTAAAACTAGTGACACAGGAAACGCTCAAAACATAGACAGTAGGAAGACTCAGTCTTCCTGTACTTAAGTCTACATTGTGTCTCTTATATTTAATTCCGATGCATTTTCTGTGTTTCATCGACAATGGGAACGTCCAATGGATACAGTAAACCTGCAGAGGTGCATCGGAATGTAAAACTGGTGACACAGGAGACGCTCAATAATTGACAGTAGGAAGACTCAGTCTTCCTATACTTAAGTCGGCATTGTGTCTCTTATATTTAATTCCGATGCAATTTCAATGTTTCTTCGTCAATGGGAAGGTCCAAGGGATACAGTAAACCTGCAGAGGTGCACCGCAATGTAAAACTGGTGACACAGGAAACGCTCAAAATATAGACGGTAGGAAGACTCAGTCTTCCTGTACTTAAGTCGGCATTATGTCTGTTATATTTAATTCCGATGTAATTTCTGTGTTTCAATGTCAATGGGAAGTTGCAAGGGATACAGTAAACCTGCAGAGGTGCATCGGAATGTAAAACTGGTGACACAGGAAACGCTCAAAACATAGACAATAGAAAGACACACACTTCCTGTACTTAAGTCGGCATTGTGTCTCTTATATTTAATTCCGATGCAATTTCAATGTTTCATCGTCAATGGGATGGTCCAAGGGATACAGTAAACCTGCAGAGGTGCATCGGAATGTAAAACTGGTGACACAGGAAGCGGTCAAAGCATAGACCCTAAGAAGACTCATTTTTCTTGTACTGAAGTCGGCATTGTGTCTCTTATATTTCATTTGATGCAATTTCTGATTTTCATCGTTACTGTGAAGGTCCAAGGGATACAGTAAACCTGCAGAGGTGCATCGGAATGTTAAACTGGTGACACAGGAAACGCTCAAAACCTAGACAGTAGGAAGACTCAGTCTTCCTGTACCTAAGTCGGCATTGTGTCTCTTATATTTAATTCCGATGCAATTTCTGTGTTTCATCGTCAATGGGAAGGTCCAAGGTACACAGTAAACCTGCAGAGGTGCATCGGAATGTAAAACTGGTGACACAGGAAACGCTCAAATCATAGACCGTAAGAAGACTCAGTTTACTTGTATTTAAGTCGGCGGTGTGTCTCTTATATTTAATTCCGATGCAATTTCTGTGTTTCATCGTCAATGGAAGATCCAATGGATACAGTAAACCAGCAGAGGTGTATCGGAATGTAAAACTGGTGACACTGGAATCGCTCAAATCACACACCGTAAGATGACTCAGTTTTCGTTTACTTAAATCGGCGTTGTGTCTCTTATATTTAATACCGATGCAATTTCTGTGTTTCATCGTTAATGGGAAGGTCCAATGGATACAGTAAACCTGCAGAGGTGCATCGCAATATAAAACTGGTGACACATGAAACGCACAAAACATAGACAATAGAAAGACACACTCTTCCTGTACTTAAGTCGACATTGTGTCTCTTATATTTAATTCCGATGCAATTTCTGTGTTTCATCGTTACTGTGAAGGTCCAAGGGATACAGTAAACCTGCAGAGGTGCATCGGAATGTAAAACTAGTGACACAGGAAACGCTGAAATCATAGACAGTAGGAAGACTCAGTCTTCCTGTTCTTAAGTCGGCATTGTGTCTCTTATATTTAATTCCGATGCAATTTCTGTGTTTCACCGTCACTGTGAAGATCCAAGAGATACAGTAAACCTGCAGAGGTGCATCAAAAGTGTAAAAACTGATGACACAGGAAATGCTCATAACGTAGACAGTAGGAAGACTCAGACTTCCTGTACCTAAGTCGGCATTGTGTCTCTTATATTTAATTCCGATGCAATTTCTGTGTTTCATCGTCAATGGGAAGGTCCAAGGTACACAGTAAACCTGCAGAGGTGCATCGGAATGTAAGACTGGTGACACAGGAAACGCTCAAAACATAGACAGTAGGAAGACTCAGTCTTCCTGTACTTAAGTCGGCATTGTGTCTCTTATATTGAATTCCGATGGTATTTCTGTGTTTGATCGTCAATGGGAAGGTCCAATGGATACAGTATACCTGCAGAGGTGAATCGGAATGTAAAACTGGTGACAAAGGAAACGCTCAAATCACACACCGTAAGATGACTCAGTTTTCTTTTACTTAAGTCGGCGTTGTGTCTCTTATATTTAATTCCGATGCAATTTCTGTGTTTCATCGTCAATTTGAAGGTCCAATGGATACAGTAAACCTGCAGAGGTGCATCGCAATATAAAACTGGTGACATAGGAAACGCACAAAACATAGAAATAGAAAGACACATTCTTCCTGTACTTAAGTCGACATTGTGTCTCTTATATTTAATTCCGATGCAATTTCTGCGTTTCATCGTCAATGGGAAGGTCGAAGGGAAACAGTATACCTGCAGAGGTGCATCGGAATGTAAAATTGGTGACACAGGAAACGCTCAAAACATAGACAGTAGGAAGACTTAGTCTTCCTGTACTTAAGTCGGCATTGTGTCTCTTATATTTAATTCCGATGCTATTTCTGTGTTTGATCGTCAATGGGAAGGTCCAATGGATACAGTATACCTGCAGAGGTGAATCGGAATGTAAAACTGGTGACACAGGAAACGCTCAAATCACACACCGTAAGATGACTCAGTTTTCTTTTACTTAAGTCGGCGTTGTGCCTCTTATATTTAATTCCGATGCAATTTCTGTGTTTCATTGTCAATGGGAAGGTCCAATGGATACAGTAAACCTGCAGAGGTGCATCGCAATATAAAACTGGTGACACAGGAAACACACAAAACATAGACAATAGAAAGACACACTCTTCCTGTACTTAAGTCGACATTGTGTCTCTTATATTTTATTCCGATGCAATTTCTGTGTTTCATCGTCAATGGGAATGTCGAAGGGAAACAGTATACCTGCAGAGGTGCATCGGAATATAAAACTGGTGACAAGGGAAACGCTCAAACATAGACAGTAGGAAGACTCAGTCTTTCTGTACTTAAGTCTGCATTGTGTCTATTATTTAATTCCGATGCAATATCTGTGTTTCATCGTCAATAGGAAGGTCCAAGGGATACAGTAAACCTGCAGAGGTGCGTCGGAATGTAAAACTGGTGACACAGGAAGCGCTCAGAACATAGACACTAAGAAGACTCAGTTTTCTTGTACTTAAGTCGGCATTGTGACTCTTATATTTAATTCCGATGCAATTTCTGTGTTTCATCGTCACTGTGAAGGTCCAAGGTACACAGTTAACCTGCAGAGGTGCATCGGAATGTAAAACTGGTGACACAGGAAACGCTCAAAACATAGACAGTAGGAAGACTCAGTCTTCCTGTACCTAAGTCGGCATTGTGTCTCTTCTATTTACTTCCGATGCAATTTCTGTGTTTCATCGTCAATGGGAAGGTCCAAGGTACACAGTAAACCTGCAGAGGTGCATCGGAATGTAAAACTGGTGACACAGGAAACGCTCAAATCATAGACCGTAAGAAGACTCAGTTTACTTGTACTTAAGTCGGCGTTGTGTCTCTTATATTTAATTCCGATGCAATTTCTGTGTTTCATCGTCAATGGAAGCTCCAATGGATACAGTAAACCAGCAGAAGTGTATCGGAATGTAAAACTGGTGACACTGGAAACGCTCAAACATAGACCGTAAGAAGACTCAGTTTTCTCGTACTTAAGTCGTCGTTGTGTCTCTTATACTTAATTCCGATGTAATTACTGTGTTTCATCGTCAATGGGAAGGTCCAATGGATACAGTATAGCTGCAGAGGTGAATCGGAATGTAAAACTGGTGACACAGGAAACGCTCAAATCACACACCGTAAGATGACTCAGTTTTCTTTTACTTAAGTCGGCGTTGTGTCTCTTATATTTAAATCCGATGCAATTTCTGTGTTTCATCGTCAATGGGAAGGTCCAATGGATACAGTAAACCTGCAGAGGTGCATCGCAATATAAAACTGGTGACACATGAAACGCACAAAACATAGACAATACAAAGACACACTCTTCCTGTACTTAAGTCGACATTGTGTCTCTTATATTTAATTCCGATGCAATTTCTTAGTTTCATCGTCACTGTGAAGGTCCAAGGGATACAGTAAACCTGCAGAGGTGCATCGGAATGTAAAACTAGTGACACAGGAAACGCTCAAATCATGGACAGTAGACACACTCATCCTTCCTGTTCTTAAGTCGGCATTGTGTCTCTTATATTTAATTCCGATGCTATTTCTGTGTTTCATCATCAATGGGATGGTCCAATGGATACAGTTTACCTGCAGAGGTGCATCGGAATGTAAAACTGGTGACACAGGAAGAGCTCAAATTATAGACCGTAAGAAGACTCAGTTTTCTTGTACTTAAGTCGGCATTGTGTCTCTTATATTTAATTCCGATGCAATTTCTGTGTTTCACCGTCACTGTGAAGATCCAAGAGATACAGTAAACCTGCAGAGGTGCATCAAAAGTGTAAAACAGATGACACAGGAAATGCTCGAAACGTAGACAGTAGGAAGACTCAGTCTTCCTGTACCTAAGTCGGCATTGTGTCTCTTATATTTAATTCCGATGCAATTTCTGTGTTTCATCGTCAATGGGAAGGTTCAAGGTACACAGTAAACCTGCAGAGGTGCATCGGAATGTAAAACTGGTGACACAGGAAACGCTCAAAACATAGACAGTAGGAAGACTCAGTCTTCCTGTACTTAAGTCGGCATTGTGTCTCTTATATTTAATTCCGATGCAATTTCTGTGTTTCATCGTCAATGGAAGCTCCAATGGATACAGTAAACCAGCAGAGGTGTATTGGAATGTAAAACTGGTGACACTGGAAACGCCCAAACATAGACCGTAAGAAGACTCAGTTTTCTCGTACTTAAGTCGTCGTTGTGTCTCTTATACTTAATTCCGATGTAATTTCTGTGTTTCATCGTCAATGGGAAGGTCCAATGGATACAGTATACCTGCAGAGGTGAATCGGAATGTAAAACTGGTGACACAGGAAACGCTCAAATCACACACCGTAAGATGACTCAGTTTTCTTTTACTTAAGTCGGCGTTGTGTCTCTTATATTTAAATCCGATGCAATTTCTGTGTTTCATCGTCAATGGGAAGGTCCAATGGATACAGTAAACCTGCAGAGGTGCATCGCAATATAAAACTGGTGACACATGAAACGCACAAAGCATAGACAATAGAAAGACACACTCTTCCTGTACTTAAGTCGACATTGTGTCTCTTATATCTAATTCCGATGCAATTTCTGTGTTTCATCGTCACTGTGAAGGTCCAAGGGATACAGTAAACCTGCAGAGGTGCATCGGAATGTAAAACTAGTGACACAGGAAACGCTCAAATCATAGACAGTAGAAACACTCAGCCTTCCTGTTCTTAAGTCGGCATTGTGTCTCTTATATTTAATTCCGATGCTATTTCTGTGTTTCATCATCAATGGGATGGTCCAATGGATACAGTTTACCTGCAGAGGTGCATCGGAATGTAAAACTGGTGACACAGGAAGGGCTCAAATTATAGACCGTAAGAAGACTCAGTTTTCTTGTACTTAAGTCGGCATTGTGTCTCTTATATTTAATTCCGATGCAATTTCTGTGTTTCACCGTCACTGTGAAGATCCAAGAGATACAGTAAACCTGCAGAGGTGCATCAAAAGTGTAAAACTGATGACACAGGAAATGCTCGAAACGTAGACAGTAGGAAGACTCAGTCTTCCTGTACCTAAGTCGGCATTGTGTCTCTTATATTTAATTCCGAAGCAATTTCTTTGTTTCATCGTCAATGGGAAGGTTCAAGGTACACAGTAAACCTGCAGAGGTGCATCGGAATGTAAAACTGGTGACACAGGAAACGCTCAAAACATAGACAGTAGGAAGACTCAGTCTTCCTGTACTTAAGTCGGCATTGTGTCTCTTATATTTAATTCCGATGCTATTTCTGTGTTTGATCGTCAATGGGAAGGTCCAATGGATACAGTATACCTGCAGAGGTGCATCGGAATGTAAAACTGGTGACACAGGAAACGCTCAAAACATAGACAGTAGGAAGACTCAGTCTTCCTGTACTTAAGTCGGCATTGTGTCTCTTATATTTAATTCCGATGCTATTTCTGTGTTTGATCGTCAATGGGAAGGTCCAATGGATACAGTATACCTGCAGAGGTGAATCGGAATGTAAAACTGCTGACACAGGAAACGCTCAAATCACACACCGTAAGATGACTCAGTTTTCTTTTACTTAAGTCGGCGTTGTGTCTCTTATATTTAATTCCGATGCAATTTCTGTGTTTCATCGTCAATGGGAAGGTCCAATGGATACAGTAAACCTGCAGAGGTGCATCGCAATATAAAACTGGTGACACAGGAAACGCACAAAACATAGACAATAGAAAGACACACTCTTCCTGTACTTAAGTCGACATTGTGTCTCTTATATTTAATTCCGATGCAGTTTCTGTGTTTCATCGTCAATGGGAAGGTCGAAGGGAAACAGTATACCTGCAGAGGTGCATCGGAATGTAAAACTGGTGACAAGGGACACGCTCAAACATAGACAGTAGGAAGACTCAGTCTTTCTGCACTTAAGTCTGCATTGTGTCTATTATTTAATTCCGATGCAATATCTGTGTTTCATCGTCAATAGGAAGGTCCAAGGGATACAGTAAACCTGCAGAGGTGCATCGGAATGTAAAACTGGTGACACAGGAAGCGCTCAGAACATAGACACTAAGCTTCAAACCTTTCTATTGCACCGCTCTTTCCGGGTGCTAGTCGGTGCCGCCTCTAGTTCTTCTTATACACAGGAAAATGGGATCCCGCAGGGCTCGGTGTTGAGCGTGTCCTTATTTCTAGTGGCCATTAATGGTCTGGCTGCAGCCGTGGGGTCGTCGGTGTCTCCTTCTTTGTATGCCGACGACTTCTGCATCTCATTTAGCTCCACGACTACGGGAGTCGCCGAACGCAGGCTGCAGGTAGCCGTTCGGAAGGCAGTATCATGGGCTCTAACTCACGGTTTTCAGTTCTCTGCAGCCAAGACTCGAGTTATGCACTTCTGCAGGCGTCGGACGGTCCACCCTCATCCTGAACTTTACCTCGACGGCCACCTGCTTGAAGTGGTGGACACTTGCCGCTTCTTGGGGCTCGTGTTTGATGCCCGGCTCACATGGGTTCCTCATATTACTCAGCTGAAGCAAAAATGCTGGCGGCACCTCAACGCTCTCCGCTGCCTCAGCCACACATCTTGGGGTGCGGCTCGCTGCACGCTGTTGCGACTGTACAGAGCCCTTGTGCAGTCCAGGCTTGATTATGGGAGCCTGGCCTATGGGTCTGCATCACCCTCCGTGTTGAAGTTGTTAGACCCCATACATCACTGTGGGGTTCGGCTTGCAACTGGCGCATTTCGTACGAGCCCCATGGATAGTCTACTGGTGGAGGCCGGGGTTCCCCCGCTGCGGATTCGCCGCCATCGACTGCTCGCCGACTATGCTGTCCACGTTCATTGCTCGCCAGGCCATCCCAATCATCGCCTGCTTTTCCCTGTCACGGTCCTCCATCTGCCCGAACGGCGACCTCGGTCTGGGCTTCCCATAGCTGTCCGTGTCCAGTCCCTGCTGTCCGAACTGGGTTCATTCCCTCTTCCGCCTCACTTCCGGGTCCGTGCACCTACGCCTCCCTGGTGTTTGTCCCGGCCGTCCGTCCGTCTGGACTTGGCACAGGGACCCAAGGACTCGGTTCCGCCTGTGGCCCTCCGTCGCCGTTTTCTTGCGCTCCTCGCCTCATTTCCGGGCTGTGAGCCTGTCTACACCGATGGTTCCCTGGTTGATGGTCGCACTGCCTACGCTTTTGCTCATGCTGCCCACGTTGAACAGCGCTCCTTGCCGGCTGGCTGCAGTATTTTTACTGCAGAGCTGGTGGCCATATTGCGCGCTCTTGAGCATATGCGTTCCTGCTCAGGTACGTCCCTTGTCATCTGCAGTGACTCCCTGAGCAGCCTCCAGGCCATCGACCGCTGCTATCCCTCATGTCCTCTGGTGTCCTCTATTCGGGAGTCTGTTTCCACCATTACCCGCTCTGGACGTTCGGTGGTCTTTGTTTGGACGCCGGGTCACGTTGGCATCCCAGGGAACGAACGTGTCGACAGGTTGGCCAAAGGGGCGATCGACGCCCCAGTTTTGGAGATCGGCCTTACGGCTCGCGACCAGCAGCTGGTGTTGCGCCGTAAGGTGCTTGGGATGTGGGCTGCTGAGTGGCGTGGCATGACAGCCCCGAATAAACTGCGGGCTGTCAAGGAGACGACCGATGTGTGGCGTTCCTCCCTGCGGGCTTCTCGCAGGGACTCGGTGGTCCTGTGTCGGCTGCGCATCGGCCATACATACCTGACGCACGGCCATCTGTTGCGTCAGGAGGATCCCCCTCTGTGTAGGTGTGGGTCCCGGCTGACGGTCGGCCACATTTTGCTGGAGTGTCCTCGACTGCGCACACTCCGGCAATCTTTTAATCTCCCGGGCACTTTGGCTTTGGTTTTATCTGACGATGCCTCCATGGCTGACAATGTTTTACATTTTATCCGTGGTAGTCCTTTTTATGGTTCGATTTAGGGCGGTCCTGCACCTTCCCATTCTGTGTCTTTTGTCCTCGCGTCTGCTGGTTGACTCTTTCCCTTTTTTTTTTGTCTCGCGGTCAGTCAACCAGTTTCCAGCCATCTTCTTTTCTTCTGTATGTTAGTGTCTGGTGTTTGTCTGTCCTCTTCTTGTCTGTAGTGTTCGTTGTTGCATTTGTGTTCTTGTAGTGCCTGTGGGGAGTCTCCTTCCCTCTAGGGTTTTACCTGCTTCGTGACCCTGTCTCGCCTGTTTTTGGAATGGGGGACTGATGACCTTAGCTGTTTAGTCCCCCTTAAACATCCCAACAACCAAAAAACCATAGACACTAAGAAGACTCAGTTTTCTTGTACTTAAGTCGGCATTGTGTCTCTTATATTTAATTCCGATGCAATTTCTGTGTTTCATCGTCACTGTGAAGGTCCAAGGTACACAGTTAACCGGCAGAGGTGCATCGGAATGTAAAACTGGTGACACAGGAAACGCTCAAAACATAGACAGTAGGAAGACTCAGTCTTCCTGTACTTAATTCATCATTGTGACTCATATATTTAATTCCGATGCAATTTCTGTGTTTCATCGTCACTGTGAAGGTCCAAGGGATACAGTAAACGTGCAGAGGTGCATCGGAATGTAAAACTGGTGACACAGAAAACGCTCAAAACATAGACCGTAAGAAGACTCAGTTTTCTTGTACTTAAGTCGGCGATGTGTCTCTTATATTTAATTCCGATGCAATTTCTGTGTTTCATCGTCAATGGGAAGGTCCAATGGATACAGTAAACCTGCAGAGGTGCATCGGAATGTAATACTGGTGACACAGCAAAGGCTCAAAACATAGACAGTAGGAAGGCTCAGTCTTCCTTTACTTAAGTCGGCATGGTGTCTCTTATATTTAATTCCGATGCAATTTCTGTGTTTCATCGTCAATGGAAGGTCCAATGGATACAGTAAACCAGCAGAGGAGCAGCGGAATGTAAAACTGGTGACACAGAAAACGCTCAAAACATAGACCTTAAGAAGACTCAGTTTTCTTGTACTTAAGTCGGCGTTGTGTCTCTTATATTTAATTCCGCTGCAATTTCTGTGTTTCATCGTCAATGGGAAAGTCGAGGGGAAACAGTATACCTGCAGAGGTGCATCGGAATGTAAAACTGGTGACACAGGAAACGCTCAAACATTGACAGTAGGAGGACTCAGTCTTCCTATACTTAAGTCGGCATTGTGTCTCTTATATTTAATTCCGATGCAATTTCAATGTTTCTTCGTCAATGGGAAGGTCCAAGGGATACAGTAAACCTGCAGAGGTGCACCGGAATGTAAAACTGGTGACACAGGAAACGCTCAAAATATAGACAATAGAAAGACACACTCTTCCTGTACTTAAGTCGACATTGGTGTCTCTTATATTTAATTCCGATGCAATTTCTGTGTTTCATCGTCACTGTGAAGGTCCAAGGGATACAGTAAACCTGCAGAGGTGCATCGGAATGTAAAACTAGTGACACAGGAAACGCTCAAATCATAGACAGTAGGAAGATTCAGCCTTCCTGTACTTAAGTCGGCATTGTGTCTCTTATATTTAATTCCGATGCTATTTCTGTGTTTCATCATCAATGGGATGGTCCAATGGATACAGTATACCTGCAGAGGTGCATCGGAATGTAAAACTGGTGACACAGGAAGAGCTCAAATTATAGACCGTAAGAAGACTCAGTTTTCTTGTACTTAAGTCGGCATTGTGTCACTTATATTTAATTCCGATGCAATTTCTGTGTTTCACCGTCACTGTGAAGATCCAAGAGATACAGTAAACCTGCAGAGGTGCATCAAAAGTGTAAAACTGATGACACAGGAAAGGCTCAAAACGTAGACAGTAGGAAGACTCAGTCTTCCTGTACCTAAGTCGGCATTGTGTCTCTTATATTTAATTCCGATGCAATTTCTGTGTTTCATCGTCAATGGGAAGGTCCAAGGTACACAGTAAACCAGCAGAGGTGCATCGGAATGTAAAACTGGTGACACAGGAAACGCTCAAAACATAGACAGTAGGAATACTCAGTCTTCCTGTACTTAAGTCGGCATTGTGTCTCTTATATTTAATTCCGATGCTATTTCTGTGTTTTATCGTCAATGGGAAGGTCCAATGGATACAGTATACCTGCAGAGGTGAATCGGAATGTAAAACTGGTGACACAGGAAACGCTCAAATCACACACCGTAAGATGACTCAGTTTTATTTTACTTAAGTCGGCGTTGTGTCTCTTATATTTTATTCCGATGCAATTTCTGTGTTTCATCGTCAATGGGAAGGTCCAATGGATACAGTAACCTGCAGAGGTGCATCGCAATATAAAACTGGTGACACTGGAAACGCACAAAACATAGACAATAGAAAGACACACTCTTCCTGTACTTAAGCCGACATTGTGTCTCTTATATTTAATTCCGATGCAATTTCTGCGTTTCATCGTCAATGGGAAGGTCGAAGGGAAACAGTATACCTGCAGAGGTGCATCGGAATGTAAAACTGGTGACACAGGAAACGCTCAAAACATAGACAGTAGGAAGACTCAGTCTTTCTGTACTTAAGTCTGCATTGTGTCTATTATTTAATTCCGATGCAATATCTGTGTTTCATCGTCAATAGGAAGGTCCAAGGGATACAGTAAACCTGCAGAGGTGCATCGGAATGTAAAACTGGTGACACAGGAAGCGCTCAGAACATAGACACTAAGAAGACTCAGTTTTCTTGTACTTAAGTCGGCATTGTGTCTCTTAAATTTAATTCCGATGCAATTTCTGTGTTTCATCGTCACTGTGAGGTCCAAGGTACACAGTTAACCTGCAGAGGTGCATCAGAATGTAAAACTGGTGACACAGGAAACGCTCAAAACATAGACAGTTGGAAGACTCAGTCTTCCTGTACTTAATTCATCATTGTGACTCATATATTTAATTCCGATGCAATTTCTGTGTTTCATCGTCACTGTGAAGGTCCAAGGGATACAGTAAACGTGCAGAGGTGCATCGTAATGTAAAACTGGTGACACAGAAAACGCTCAAAACATAGACCGTAAGAAGACTCAGTTTTCTTGTACTTAAGTCGGCGTTGTGTCTCTTATATTTAATTCCGATGCAATTTCTGTGTTTCATCGTCAATGGGAAGGTCCAATGGATACAGTAAACCTGCAGAGGTGCATCGGAATGTAATACTGGTGACACAGCAAAGGATCAAAACATAGACAGTAGGAAGACTCAGCCTTCCTTTACTTAAGTCGGCATGGTGTCTCTTATATTTAATTCCGATGCAATTTCTGTGTTTCATCGTCAATGGAAGGTCCAATGGATACAGTAAACCAGCAGAGGAGCAGCGGAATGTAAAACTGGTGACACAGAAAACGCTCAAAATATAGACCTTAAGAAGACTAAGTTTTCTGGTACTTAAGTCGGCGTTGTGTCTCTTATATTTAATTCGGATGCAATTTCTGTGTTTATTCGTCAATGGGAAGGTCCAAGGGATACAGTAAACCTGCAGAGGTGCATTGGAATGTAAAACTGGTGACACAGGAAACGCTCAAATCATAGACCGTAAGAAGACTCAGCTTTCTTGTACTTAAGTCGGCGTTGTGTCTCTTATAGTTAATTCCGCTGCAATTTATGTGCTTCATCGTCAATGGGAAAGTCGAGGGGAAACAGTATACCTGCAGAGGTGCATCGGAATGTAAAACTGGTGACACAGGAAACGCTCAAACATTGACAGTAGGAAGACTCAGTCTTCCTATACTTAAGTCGGCATTGTGTCTCTTATATTTAATTCCGATGCAATTTCAATGTTACTTTGTCAATGGGAAGGTCCAAGGGATACAGTAACCTGCAGAGGTGCACCGGAATGTAAAACTGGTGACACAGGAAACGCTCAAAATATAGACGGTAGGAAGACTCAGTCTTCCTGTACTTAAGTCGGCATTGTGTCGGTTATATTTAATTCCGATGTAATTTCTGTGTTTCAATGTCAATGGGAAGGTGCAAGGGATACAGTAAACCTGCAGAGGTGCATCGGAATGTAAAACTGGTGACACAGGAAACGCTCAAAACATAGACAATAGAAAGACACACACTTCCTGTACTTAAGTCGGCATTGTGTCTCTTATATTTAATTCCGATGCAATTTCAATGTTTCATCGTCAATGGGAAGGTCCAAGGGATAACGTAAACCTGCAGAGGTGCATCGGAATGTAAAACTGGTGACACAGGAAACGCTCAAAACATAGACAGTAGGAAGACCCAATGTTCCTGTACTTAAGTCGGCAATGTGTCTCTTATATTTAATTCCGATGCAATTTCTGTGTTTCATCGTCAATGTGAAGATCCAAGGGATACAGTAAACCTGCAGAGGTGCATCGGAATGTAAAACTGGTGACACAGGAAGCGGTCAAAGCATAGACCCTAAGAAGACTCATTTTTCTTGTACTGAAGTCGGCATTGTGTCTCTTATATTTCATTTGATGCAATTTCTGACTTTCATCGTTACTGTGAAGGTCCAAGGGATACAGTAAACCTGCAGAGGTGCATCGGAATGTAAAACTGGTGACACAGGAAACGCTCAAAACCTAGACAGTAGGAAGACTCAGTCTTGCTGTACCTAAGTCGGCATTGTGTCTCTTATATTTAATTCCGATGCAATTTCTGTGTTTCATCGTCAATGGGAAGGTCCAAGGTACACAGTAAACCTGCAGAGGTGCATCGGAATGTAAAACTGGTGACACAGGAAACGCTCAAATCATAGACCGTAAGAAGACTCAGTTTACTTGTACTTAAGTCGGCGTTGTGTCTCTTATATTTAATTCCGATGCAATTTCTGTGTTTCATCGTCAGTGGAAGCTCCAATGGATACAGTAAACCAGCAGAGGTGTATCGGAATGTAAAACTGGTGACACTGGAAACGCTCAAACATAGACCGTAAGAAGACTCAGTTTTCTCGTACTTAAGTCGTCGTTGTGTCTCTTATACTTAATTCCGATAGAATTTCTGTGTTTCATCGTCAATGGGAAGGTCCAATGGATACAGTAAACCTGCAGAGGTGCATCGCAATATAAAACTGGTGACACATGAAACGCACAAAACATAGACAATAGAAAGACACACTCTTCCTGTACTTAAGTCGACGTTGTGTCTCTTATATTTAATTCCGATGCTATTTCTGTGTTTTATCATCAATGGGAAGGTCCAATGGATACAGTATACCTGCAGAGGGGCATCGGAATGTAAAACTGGTGACACAGGAAGAGCTCAAATTATAGACCGTAAGAAGACTCAGTTTTCTTGTACTTAAGTCGGCATTGTGTCTCTTATATTTAATTCCGATGCAATTTCTGTGTTTCATCGACAATGGGAAGGTCCAAGGTACACAGTAAACCTGCAGAGGTGCATCGGAATGTAAAACTGGTGACACAGGAAACGCTCAAAACATGGACAGTAGGAAGACTCAGTCTTCCTGTACTTAAGTCGGCATTGTGTCTCTTATATTTAATTCCGATGCTATTTCTGTGTTTGATCGTCAATGGGAAGGTCCAATGGATACAGCATAACTACAGAGGTGAATCGGAATGTAAAACTGGTGACACAGGAAACGCTCAAATCACACACCGTAAGATGACTCAGTTTTCTTTTACTTAAGTCGGCGTTGTGTCTCTTATATTTAATTCCGATGCAATTTCTGTGTTTCATCGTCAATGGGAAAGTCCAATGGATACAGTAAACCTGCAGAGGTGCATCGCAATATAAAACTGGTGACACAGGAAACGCACAAAACATAGACAATAGAAAGACACACTCTTCCTGTACTTAAGTCGACATTGTGTCTCTTATATTTAATTCCGATGCAATTTCTGTGTTTCATCGTCAATGGGAAGGTCGAAGGGAAACAGTATACCTGCAGAGGTGCATCGGAATGTATAACTGGTGACAAGGGAAACGCTCAAACATAGACAGTAGGAAGACTCAGTCTTTCTGTACTTAAGTCTGCATTGTGTCTATTATTTAATTCCGATGCAATATCTGTGTTTCATCGTCAGTAGGAAGGTCCAAGGGATACAGTAAACCTGCAGAGGTGCATCGGAATGTAAAACTGGTGACACAGGAAGCGCTCAGAACATAGACACTAAGAAGACACAGTTTTCTTGTACTTAAGTCGGCATTGTGTCTCTTATATTTAATTCCGATGCAATTTCTGTGTTTCACCGTCACTATGAAGATCCAAGAGATACAGTAAACCTGCAGAGGTGCATCAAAAGTGTAAAACTGATGACACAGGAAATGCTCAAAACGTAGACAGTAGGAAGACTCAGTCTTCCTGTACCTATGTCGGCATTGTGTCTCTTATATTTAATTCCGATGCAATTTCTGTGTTTCATCGTCAATGGGAAGGTCCAAGGTACACAGTAAACCTGCAGAGGCGCATCGGAATGTAAAACTGGTGACACAGGAAACGCTCAAAACATAGACAGTAGGAAGACTCAGTCTTCCTGTACTTAAGTCGGCATTGTGTCTCTTATATTTAATTCCGATGCTATTTCTGTGTTTGATCGTCAATGGGAAGGTCCAATGGATACAGTATACCTGCAGAGGTGAATCGGAATGTAAAACTGGTGACACAGGAAACGCTCAAAACACACACCGTAAGATGACTCAGTTTTCTTTTACTTAAGTCGGCGTTGTGTCTCTTATATTTAATTCTGATGCAATTTCTGTGTTTCATCGTCAATGGGAAGGTCCAATGGATACAGTAAACCTGCGGAGGTGCATCGCAATATAAAACTGGTGACACAGGAAACGCACAAAACATAGACAATAGAAAGACACACTCTTCCTGTACTTAAGTCGACATTGTGTCTCTTATATTTAATTCCGATGCAATTTCTGTGTTTCATCGTCAATGGGAAGGTCGAAGGGAAACAGTATACCTGCAGAGGTGCATCGGAATGTAAATCTGGTGACAAGGGAAACGCTCAAACATAGACAGTAGGAAGACTCAGTCTTTCTGTACTTAAGTCTGCATTGTGTCTATTATTTAATTCCGATGCAATATCTGTGTTTCATCGTCAGTAGGAAGGTTCAAGGGATACAGTAAACCTGCAGAGGAGCATCGGAATGTAAAACTGGTGACACAGGAAGCGCTCAGAACATAGACACTAAGAAGACTCAGTTTTCTTGTACTTAAGACAACATTGTGTCTCTTATCCTTAATTCCGAAGCAATTTCTGTGTTTCATCGTCACTGTGAAGGTCCAATGTACACAGTTAACCTGCAGAGGTGCATCGGAATGTAAAACTGGTGACACAGGAAACGCTCAAAATATAGACGGTAGGAAGACTCAGTCTTCCTGTACTTAAGTCGGCATTGTGTCGGTTATATTTAATTCCGATGTAATTTCTGTGTTTCAATGTCAATGGGAAGGTGCAAGGGATACAGTAAACCTGCAGAGGTGAATCGGAATGTAAAACTGGTGACAAAGGAAACGCTCAAATCACACACCGTAAGATGACTCAGTTTTCTTTTACTTAAGTCGGCGTTGTGTCTCTTATATTTAATTCCGATGCAATTTCTGTGTTTCATCGTCAATGTGAAGATCCAAGGGATACAGTAAACCTGCAGAGGTGCATCGGAATGTAAAACTGGTGACACAGGAAGCGGTCAAAGCATAGACCCTAAGAAGACTCATTTTTCTTGTACTGAAGTCGGCATTGTGTCTCTTATATTTCATTTGATGCAATTTCTGACTTTCATCGTTACTGTGAAGGTCCAAGGGATACAGTAAACCTGCAGAGGTGCATCGGAATGTAAAACTGGTGACACAGGTAACGCTCAAAACCTAGACAGTAGGAAGACTCAGTCTTGCTGTACCTAAGTCGGCATTGTGTCTCTTATATTTAATTCCGATGCAATTTCTGTGTTTCATCGTCAATGGGAAGGTCCAAGGTACACAGTAAACCTGCAGAGGTGCATCGGAATGTAAAACTGGTGACACAGGAAACGCTCAAATCATAGACCGTAAGAAGACTCAGTTTACTTGTACTTAAGTCGGCGTTGTGTCTCTTATATTTAATTCCGATGCAATTTCTGTGTTTCATCGTCAGTGGAAGCTCCAATGGATACAGTAAACCAGCAGAGGTGTATCGGAATGTAAAACTGGTGACACTGGAAACGCTCAAACATAGACCGTAAGAAGACTCAGTTTTCTCGTACTTAAGTCGTCGTTGTGTCTCTTATACTTAATTCCGATAGAATTTCTGTGTTTCATCGTCAATGGGAAGGTCCAATGGATACAGTAAACCTGCAGAGGTGCATCGCAATATAAAACTGGTGACACATGAAACGCACAAAACATAGACAATAGAAAGACACACTCTTCCTGTACTTAAGTCGACATTGTGTCTCTTATATTTAATTCCGATGCTATTTCTGTGTTTTATCATCAATGGGAAGGTCCAATGGATACAGTATACCTGCAGAGGGGCATCGGAATGTAAAACTGGTGACACAGGAAGAGCTCAAATTATAGACCGTAAGAAGACTCAGTTTTCTTGTACTTAAGTCGGCATTGTGTCTCTTATATTTAATTCCGATGCAATTTCTGTGTTTCATCGACAATGGGAAGGTCCAAGGTACACAGTAAACCTGCAGAGGTGCATCGGAATGTAAAACTGGTGACACAGGAAACGCTCAAAACATGGACAGTAGGAAGACTCAGTCTTCCTGTACTTAAGTCGGCATTGTGTCTCTTATATTTAATTCCGATGCTATTTCTGTGTTTGATCGTCAATGGGAAGGTCCAATGGATACAGCATAACTACAGAGGTGAATCGGAATGTAAAACTGGTGACACAGGAAACGCTCAAATCACACACCGTAAGATGACTCAGTTTTCTTTTACTTAAGTCGGCGTTGTGTCTCTTATATTTAATTCCGATGCAATTTCTGTGTTTCATCGTCAATGGGAAAGTCCAATGGATACAGTAAACCTGCAGAGGTGCATCGCAATATAAAACTGGTGACACAGGAAACGCACAAAACATAGACAATAGAAAGACACACTCTTCCTGTACTTAAGTCGACATTGTGTCTCTTATATTTAATTCCGATGCAATTTCTGTGTTTCATCGTCAATGGGAAGGTCGAAGGGAAACAGTATACCTGCAGAGGTGCATCGGAATGTATAACTGGTGACAAGGGAAACGCTCAAACATAGACAGTAGGAAGACTCAGTCTTTCTGTACTTAAGTCTGCATTGTGTCTATTATTTAATTCCGATGCAATATCTGTGTTTCATCGTCAGTAGGAAGGTCCAAGGGATACAGTAAACCTGCAGAGGTGCATCGGAATGTAAAACTGGTGACACAGGAAGCGCTCAGAACATAGACACTAAGAAGACACAGTTTTCTTGTACTTAAGTCGGCATTGTGTCTCTTATATTTAATTCCGATGCAATTTCTGTGTTTCACCGTCACTATGAAGATCCAAGAGATACAGTAAACCTGCAGAGGTGCATCAAAAGTGTAAAACTGATGACACAGGAAATGCTCAAAACATAGACAGTAGGAAGACTCAGTCTTCCTGTACCTATGTCGGCATTGTGTCTCTTATATTTAATTCCGATGCAATTTCTGTGTTTCATCGTCAATGGGAAGGTCCAAGGTACACAGTAAACCTGCAGAGGCGCATCGGAATGTAAAACTGGTGACACAGGAAACGCTCAAAACATAGACAGTAGGAAGACTCAGTCTTCCTGTACTTAAGTCGGCATTGTGTCTCTTATATTTAATTCCGATGCTATTTCTGTGTTTGATCGTCAATGGGAAGGTCCAATGGATACAGTATACCTGCAGAGGTGAATCGGAATGTAAAACTGGTGACACAGGAAACGCTCAAATCACACACCGTAAGATGACTCAGTTTTCTTTTACTTAAGTCGGCGTTGTGTCTCTTATATTTAATTCCGATGCAATTTCTGTGTTTCATCGTCAATGGGAAAGTCCAATGGATACAGTAAACCTGCAGAGGTGCATCGCAATATAAAACTGGTGACATAGGAAACGCACAAAACATAGACAATAGAAAGACACACTCTTCCTGTACTTATGTCGACATTGTGTCTCTTATATTTAATTCCGATGCAATTTCTGCGTTTCATCGTCAATGGGAAGGTCGAAGGGAAATAGTATACCTGCAGAGGTGCATCGGAATGTAAAACTGGTGACACAGGAAACGCTCAAAACATAGACAGTAGGAAGACTCAGTCTCCCTGTACTTAAGTCGGCATTGTGTCTCTTATATTTAATTCCGATGCTATTTCTGTGTTTGATCGTCAATGGGAAGGTCCAATGGATACAGTATACCTGCAGAGGTGAATCGGAATGTAAAACTGGTGACACAGGAAACGCTCAAAACACACACCGTAAGATGACTCAGTTTTCTTTTACTTAAGTCGGCGTTGTGTCTCTTATATTTAATTCTGATGCAATTTCTGTGTTTCATCGTCAATGGGAAGGTCCAATGGATACAGTAAACCTGCGGAGGTGCATCGCAATATAAAACTGGTGACACAGGAAACGCACAAAACATAGACAATAGAAAGACACACTCTTCCTGTACTTAAGTCGACATTGTGTCTCTTATATTTAATTCCGATGCAATTTCTGTGTTTCATCGTCAATGGGAAGGTCGAAGGGAAACAGTATACCTGCAGAGGTGCATCGGAATGTAAATCTGGTGACAAGGGAAACGCTCAAACATAGACAGTAGGAAGACTCAGTCTTTCTGTACTTAAGTCTGCATTGTGTCTATTATTTAATTCCGATGCAATATCTGTGTTTCATCGTCAGTAGGAAGGTTCAAGGGATACAGTAAACCTGCAGAGGAGCATCGGAATGTAAAACTGGTGACACAGGAAGCGCTCAGAACATAGACACTAAGAAGACTCAGTTTTCTTGTACTTAAGACAACATTGTGTCTCTTATCTTTAATTCCGAAGCAATTTCTGTGTTTCATCGTCACTGTGAAGGTCCAATGTACACAGTTAACCTGCAGAGGTGCATCGGAATGTAAAACTGGTGACACAGGAAACGCTCAAAACATAGACAGTAGGAAGACTCAGTCTTCCTTTACTTAAGTCGGCATGGTGTCTCTTATATTTAATTCCGATGCAATTTCTGTGTTTCATCGTCAATGGAAGGTCCAATGGATACAGTAAACCAGCAGAGGAGCAGCGGAATGTAAAACTGGTGACACAGGAAACGGTAAAAACGTAGACAATAGAAAGACACACTCTTCTTGTACTTAAGTCGACATTGTGTCTATTCTATTTAATTCCGATGCAATTACTGTGTTTCATCGTCAATGGGAAGGTCCAAGGGATACAGTAACCCTGCAGAGGTGCATCGGAATGTATAACTGGTGACACAGGAAGCGCTCATAACATAGACCCTAAGAAGACTCACGTTTTCTTGTACTTAAGTCGGCATTGTTTCTCTTATATTTAATTCCGATGCAATTTCTGTGTTTCATCGTCACTGTGAAGGTCCAAGGGATACCGTAAACCTGAAGAGGTGCATCGGAATGTAAAACTGGTGACACAGGAAACGCTCAAAACATAGACAGTAGGAAGACTCATTCTTCCTATACTTAAGTCGCCATTGTGTTTGTTATATTTAATTACCATGTAATTTCTGTGTTTCAATGTCAATGGGAAGGTGCAAGGGATACAGTAAACCTGCAGAGGTGCATCGGAATGTAAAACTGGTGACACAGAAAACGCTCAAAACATAGACCTTAAGAAGACTCAGTTTTCTGGTACTTAAATCGGCGTTGTGTCTCTTATATTTAATTCGGATGCAATTTCTGTGTTTATTCGTCAATGGGAAGGTCCAAGGGATACAGTAAACCTGCAGAGGTGCATTGGAATGTAAAACTGGTGACACAGGAAACCCTCAAATCATAGACCGTAAGAAGACTCAGTTTTCTTGTACTTAAGTCGGCGTTGTGTATCTTATATTTAATTCCGATGCAATTTCTGTGTTTCATCGTCAATGGGAAAGTCGAGGGGAAACAGTATACCTGCAGAGGTGCATCGGAATGTAAAACTGGTGACACAGGAGACGCTCAAAACATAGACAGTAGGAAGACTCAGTCTTCCTGTACTTAAGTCGGCATTGTGTCTCTTAAATTTAATTCCGATGCAATTTCTGTGTTTCATCGTGACTGTGAAGGTCCAAGGGATACAGTAAACATGCATAGGTGCATCGGAATTTAAAACTGGTGACACAGGAAACGCTCAAAATATAGACGGTAGGAAGACTCAGTCTTCCTGTACTTAAGTCGGCATTGTGTCTGTTATATTGAATTCCGATGTAATTTCTGTGTTTCAATGTCAATGGGAAGGTGCAAGGGATACAGAAAACATGCAGAGGTGCATCGGAATGTAAAACTGGTGACACAGGAAACGCTCAAAACATAGACAATAGAAAGACACACACTTCCTGTACTTAAGTCGGCATTGTGTCTCTTATATTTAATTCCGATACAATTTCAATGTTTCATCGTCAATGGGAAGGTCCAAGGGATAAAGTAAACCTGCAGAGGTGCATCGGAATGTAAAACTGGTGACACAGGAAACGGTCAAAACATAGACAGTAGGAAGACCAATGTTCCTGTACTTAAGTCGGCTATGTGTCTCTTATATTTAATTCCGATGCAATTTCTGTGTTTCATCGTCAATGGGAAGGTCCAAGGAACACAGTAAACCTGCAGAGGTGCATCGGAATGTAAAACTGGTGACACAGGAAACGCTCAAATCATAGACCGTAAGAAGACTCAGTTTACTTGTACTTAAGTCGGCGTTGTGTCTCTTATATTTAATTCCGATGCAATTTCTGTGTTTCATCGTCAATGGAAGCTCCAATGGATACAGTAAACCAGCAGAGGTGTATCGGAATGTAAAACTGGTGACACTGGAAACGCTCAAACATAGACCGTAAGAAGTATCAGTTTTCTCGTACTTAAGTCGTCGTTGTGTCTCTTATACTTAATTCCGATAGAATTTCTGTGTTTCATCGTCAATGGGAAGGTCCAATTGATACAGTATACCTGCAGAGGTGAATCGGAAGGCAAAACTGGTGACACGGGAAACGCTCAAATCACACACCGTAAGATGACTCAGTATTCTTTTACTTAAGTCGGCGTTGTGTCTCTTATATTTAATTCCGATGCAATTTCTGTGTTTCATCGTCAATGGGAAGGTCCAATGGATACAGTAAACCTGCAGAGGTGCATCGCAATATAAAACTGGTGACACATGTAACGCACAAAACATAGACAATAGAAAGACACACTCTTCCTGTACTTAAGTCGACATTGTGTCTCTTATTTTTAATTCCGATGCAATTTCTGTGTTTCATCGTCACTGTGAAGGTCCAAGGGATACAGTAAACCTGCAGAGGTGCATCGGAATGTAAAACTAGTGACACAGGAAACGCTCAAATCATAGACAGTAGGAAGACTCAGCCTTCCTGTTCTTAAGTCGGCATTGTGTCTCTTATATTTAATTCCGATGCTATTTCTGTGTTTCATCATCAATGGGAAGGTCCAACGGATACAGTATACCTGCAGAGGTGCATCGGAATGTAAAACTGGTGACACAGGAAGAGCACAAATTATAGACCGTAAGAAGACTCAGCTTTCTTGTACTTAAGTCGGCATTGTGTCTCTTATATTTAATTCCGATGCAATTTCTGTGTTTCACCGTCACTATGAAGATCCAAGAGATACAGTAAACCTGCAGAGGTGCATCAAAAGTGTAAAACTGATGACACAGGAAATGCTCAAAACGTAGACAGTAGGAAGACTCAGTCTTCCTGTACCTAAGTCGGCATTGTGTCTCTTATATTTATTTCCGATGCAATTTCTGTGTTTCATCGTCAATGGGAAGGTCCATGGTACACAGTAAACCTGCAGAGGTGCATCGGAATGTAAAACTGGTGACACAGGAAACGCTCAAAACATAGACAGTAGGAAGACTCAGTCTTCCTGTACTTAAGTCGGCATTGTGTCTCTTATATTTAATTCCGATGCTATTTCTGTGTTTGATCGTCAATGGGAAGGTCCAATGGATACAGTATACCTGCAGAGGTGAATCGGAATGTAAAACTGGTGACACAGGAAACGCTCAAATCACACACCGTAAGATGACTCAGTTTTCTTTTACTTAAGTCGGCGTTGTGTCTCTTATATTTAATTCCGATGCAATTTCTGTGTTTCATCGTCAATGGGAAGGTCCAATGGATACAGTAAACCTGCGGAGGTGCATCGCAATATAAAATTGGTGACACAGGAAACGCACAGAACATAGACAATAGAAACACACACTCTTCCTGTACTTAAGTTGACATTGTGTCTCTTATATTTAATTCCGATGCAATTTCTGTGTTTCATCGTCAATGGGAAGGTCGAAGGGAAACAGTATACCTGCAGAGGTGCATCGGAATGTAAAACTGGTGACAAGGGAAACGCTTAAACATAGACAGTAGGAAGACTCAGTCTTTCTGTACTTAAGTCTGCATTGTGTCTATTATTTAATTCCGATGCAATATCTGTGTTTCATCGTCAGTAGGAAGGTCCAAGGGATACAGTAAACCTGCAGAGGTGCCTCGGAATGTAAAACTGGTGACACAGGAAGCGCTCAGAACATAGACACTAAGAAGACTCAGTTTTCTTGTACTTAAGTCGGCATTGTGTCTCTTATATTTAATTCCGATGCAATTTCTGTGTTTCATCGTCACTGTGTAGGTCCAATGTACACAGTTAACCTGCAGAGGTGCATCGGAATGTAAAACTGGTGACACAGGAAACGCTCAAAACATAGACAGTAGGAAGACTCAGTCTTCCTTTACTTAAGTCGGCATGGTGTCTCTTATATTTAATTCCGATGCAATTTCTGTGTTTCATCGTCAATGGAAGATCCAATGGATACAGTAAACCAGCAGAGGAGCAGCGGAATGTAAAACTGGTGACACAGGAAACGCTAAAAACGTAGACAATAGAAAGACACACTCTTCTTGTACTTAAGTCGACATTGTGTCTATTCTATTTAATTCCGATGCAATTACCCAATTTTCATCGTCAATGGGAAGGTCCAAGGGATACAGTAACCCTGCAGAGGTGCATCGGAATGTATAACTGGTGACACAGGAAGCGCTCATAACATAGACCCTAAGAAGACTCACGTTTTCTTGTACTTAAGTCGGCATTGTTTGTCTTATATTTAATTCCGATGCAATTTCTGTGTTTCATCGTCACTGTGAAGGTCCAAGGGATACCGTAAACCTGAAGAGGTGCATCGGAATGTAAAACTGGTGACACAGGAAACGCTCAAAACATAGACAGTAGGAAGACTCAGTCTTCCTATACTTAAGTCGCCATTGTGTTTGTTATATTTAATTCCCATGTAATTTCTGTGTTTCAATGTCAATGGGAAGGTGCATCGGAATGTAAAACTGGTGACACAGAAAACGCTCAAAACATAGACCTTAAGAAGACTCAGTTTTCTGGTACTTAAGTCGGCGTTGTGTCTCTTATATTTAATTCGGATGCAATTTCTGTGTTTATTCGTCAATGGGAAGGTCCAAGGGATACAGTAAACCTGCAGAGGTGCATTGGAATGTAAAACTGGTGACACAGGAAACGCTCAAATCATAGACCGTAAGAAGACTCAGTTTTCTTGTACTTAAGTCGGCGTTGTGTCTCTTATATTTAATTCCGATGCAATTTCTGTGTTTCATCGTCAATGGGAAAGTCGAGGGGAAACAGTATACCTGCAGAGGTGCATCGGAATGTAAAACTGGTGACACAGGAGACGCTCAAAACATAGACAGTAGGAAGACTCAGTCTTCCTGTACTTAAGTCGGCATTGTGTCTCTTAAATTTAATTCCGATGCAATTTCTGTGTTTCATCGTGACTGTGAAGGTCCAAGGGATACAGTAAACATGCATAGTTGCATCGGAATTTAAAACTGGTGACACAGGAAATGCTCAAAACATAGACAGTAGGAAGACTCAGTCTTCCTGTACTTAAGACGTCATTGTGCCTCTTATATTTAATTCCGGTGCAATTTCTGAGTTTCATCGCCAATGAGAAAGTCCAATGGATACAGTAAACCTGCAGAGGTACATCGGAATGTAAAACTGGTGACACAGGAAGCGGTCAAAGCATAGACCCTAAGAAGACTCAGTTTTCTTGTACTGAAGTCGGCATTGTGTCCCTTATATTTAATTTGATGCACTTTCTGTGTTTCATCGTCACTGTGAAGGTCCAAGGGATACAGTAAACCTGCAGAGGTGCATCGGAATGTAAAACTGGTGACACAGGAAACGCTCAAATCATAGACCGTAAGATGACTCAGTTTTCTTGTACTTAAGTCGGCGTTGTGTCTCTTATATTTAATTCCGATGCAATTTCTGTGTTTCATGATCAATGGGTAAGTCGAGGGGAAACAGTATACCTGCAGAGGTGCATCGGAATGTAAAACTGGTGACACAGGAGACGCTCAAAACATAGACAGTAGGAAGACTCAGTCTTCCTGTACTTAAGTCGGCATTGTGTCTCTTAAATTTAATTCCGATGCAATTTCTGTGTTTCATCGTGACTGTGAAGGTCCAAGGGATACAGTAAACATGCATAGGTGCATCGGAATTTAAAACTGGTGACACAGGAAATGCTCAAAACATAGACAGTAGGAAGACTCAGTCTTCCTGTACTTAAGACGTCATTGTGCCTCTTATATTTAATTCCGGTGCAATTTCTGTGTTTCATCGCCAATGAGAAGGTCCAATGGATACAGTAAATTAGCAGAGGAGCAGCGGAATGTAAAACTGGTGACACAGGAAACGCTAAAAACGTAGACAATAGAAAGACACACTCTTCTTGTACTTAAGTCGACATTGTGTCTATTCTATTTAATTCCGATGCAATTGATGTGTTTCATCGTCAATGGGAAGGTCCAAGGGATACAGTAATCCTGCAGAGGTGCATCGGAATGTATAACTGGTGACACAGGAAGCGCTCATAACATAGACCCTAAGAAGACTCACGTTTTCTTGTACTTAAGTCGGCATTGTTTCTCTTATATTTAATTCCGATGCAATTTCTGTGTTTCATCGTCACTGTGAAGGTCCAAGGGATACCGTAAACCTGAAGAGGTGCATCGGAATGTAAAACTGGTGACACAGGAAACGCTCAAAACATAGACAGTAGGAAGACTCAGTCTTCCTATACTTAAGTCGCCATTGTGTTTGTTATATATAATTCCCATGTAATTTCTGTGTTTCAATGTCAATGGGAATGTGCAAGGGATACAGTAAACCTGCAGAGGTGCATCGGAATGTAAAACTGGTGACACAGAAAACGCTCAAAACATAGACCTTAAGAAGACTCAGTTTTCTGGTACTTAAGTCGGCGTTGTGTCTCTTATATTTAATTTGGATGCAATTTCTGTGTTTATTCGTCAGTGGGAAGGTCCAAGGGATACAGTAAACCTGCAGAGGTGCATTGGAATGTAAAACTGGTGACACAGGAAACGCTCAAATCATAGACCGTAAGAAGACTCAGTTTTCTTGTACTTAAGTCGGCGTTGTGTCTCTTATATTTAATTCCGATGCAATTTCTGTGTTTCATCGTCACTGTGAAGGTCCAAGGTACACAGTTAACCTGCAGAGGTGCATCGGAATGTAAAACTGGTGACACAGGAAACGCTCAAAACATAGACAGTAGGAAGACTCAGTCTTCCTTTACTTAAGTCGGCATGGTGTCTCTTATATTTAATTCCGATGCAATTTCTGTGTTTCATCGTCAATGGAAGGTCCAATGAATACAGTAAACCAGCAGAGGAGCAGCGGAATGTAAAACTGGTGACACAGGAAACGCTAAAAACGTAGACAATAGAAAGACACACTCTTCTTGTACTTAAGTCGACATTGTGTCTATTCTATTTAATTCCGATGCAATTACTGTGTTTCATCGTCAATGGGAAGGTCCAAGGGATACAGTAACCCTGCAGAGGTGCATCGGAATGTATAACTGGTGACACAGGAAGCGCTCATAACATAGACCCTAAGAAGACTCACGTTTTCTTGTACTTAAGTCGGCATTGTTTCTCTTATATTTAATTCCGATGCAATTTCTGTGTTTCATCGTCACTGTGAAGGTCCAAGGGATACCGTAAACCTGAAGAGGTGCATCGGAATGTAAAACTGGTGACACAGGAAACGCTTAAAACATAGACAGTAGGAAGACTCAGTCTTCCTATACTTAAGTCGCCATTGTGTTTGTTATATTTAATTCCCATGTAATTTCTGTGTTTCAATGTCAATGGGAAGGTGTAAGGGATACAGTAAACCTGCAGAGGTGCATCGGAATGTAAAACAGGTGACACAGAAAACGCTCAAAACATAGACCTTAAGAAGACTCAGTTTTCTGGTACTTAAGTCAGCGTTGTGTCTCTTATATTTAATTCGGATGCAATTTCTGTGTTTATTCGTCAATGGGAAGGTCCAAGGGATACAGTAAACCTGCAGAGGTGCATTGGAATGTAAAACTGGTGACACAGGAAACGCTCAAATCATAGACCGTAAGAAGACTCAGTTTTCTTGTACTTAAGACGGCGTTGTGTCTCTTATATTTAATTCCGATGCAATTTCTGTGTTTCATCGTCAATGGGAAAGTCGAGGGGAAACAGTATACCTGCAGAGGTGCATCGGAATGTAAAACTGGTGACACAGGAGACGCTCAAAACATAGACAGTAGGAAGACTCAGTCTTCCTGTACTTAAGTCGGCTTTGTGTCTCTTAAATTTAATTCCGATGCAGTTTCTGTGTTTCATCGTGACTGTGAAGGTCCAAGGGATACAGTAAACATGCATAGGTGCATCGGAATTTAAAACTGGTGACACAGGAAATGCTCAAAGCATAGACACTAGGAAGACTCAGTCTTCCTGTACTTAAGACGTCATTGTGCCTCTTATATTTAATTCCGGTGCAATTTCTGTGTTTCATCGCCAATGAGAAGGTCCAATGGATACAGTAAACCTGCAGAGGTGCATCGGAATGTAAAACTGGTGACACAGGAAGCGGTCAAAGCATAGACCCTAAGAAGACTCAGTTTTCTTGTACTAAAGTCGGCATTGTGTCCCTTATATTTAATTTGATGCACTTTCTGTGTTTCACCGTCACTGTGAAGGTCCAAGGGATACAGTAAACCTGCAGAGGTGCATCGGAATGTAAAACTGGTGACACAGGAAACGCTCAAATCACACACCGTAAGATGACTCAGTTTTCTTTTACTTAAGTCTTCGTTGTGTCTCTTATATTTACTTCCGATGCAAATTCTGTGTTTCATCGTCAATGGGAAGGTCCAATGGATACAGTAAACCTGCGTAGGTGCATCGCAATATAAAACTGGTGACACAGGAAACGCACAAAACATAGACAATAGAAAGACACACTCTTCCTGTACTTAAGTCGACATTGTGCCTCTTATTTTTAATTCCGATGCAATATCTGTGTTTCATCGTCAATGGGAAGGTCGAAGGGAAACAGTATACCTGCAGAGGTGCATCGGAATGTAAAACTGGTGACAAGGGAAACACTCAAACATAGACAGTAGGAAGACTCAGTCTTTCTGTACTTAAGTCTGCATTGTGTCTATTATTTAATTCCGATGCAATATCTGTGTTCCATCAGCAATAGGAAGGTCCAAGGGATACAGTAAACCTGCAGAGGTGCATCGGAATGTAAAACTGGTGACACAGGAAGCGCTCAGAACATAGACACTAAGAAGACTCAGTTTTCTTGTACTTAAGTCGGCATTGTGTCTCTTATATTTAATTCCGATGCAATTTCTGTGTTTCATCGTCACTGTGAAGGTCCAAGGTACACAGTTAACCTGCAGAGGTGCATCGGAATGTAAAACTGGTGACACAGGAAACGCTCAAAACATAGACAGTAGGAAGACTCAGTCTTCCTGTACTTAAGTCGGCATTGTGTCTCTTAAATTTAATTCCGATGCAATTTCTGTGTTTCATCGTGACTGTGAAGGTCCAAGGGATACAGTAAACATGCATAGGTGCATCGGAATTTAAAACTGGTGACACAGGAAATGCTCAAAACATAGACAGTAGGAAGACTCAGTCTTCCTGTACTTAAGACGTCATTGTGCCTCTTATATTTAATTCCGGTGCAATTTCTGTGTTTCATCGCCAATGAGAAGGTCCAATGGATACAGTAAATTAGCAGAGGAGCAGCGGAATGTAAAACTGGTGACACAGGAAACGCTAAAAACGTAGACAATAGAAAGACACACTCTTCTTGTACTTAAGTCGACATTGTGTCTATTCTATTTAATTCCGATGCAATTGATGTGTTTCATCGTCAATGGGAAGGTCCAAGGGATACAGTAATCCTGCAGAGGTGCATCGGAATGTATAACTGGTGACACAGGAAGCGCTCATAACATAGACCCTAAGAAGACTCACGTTTTCTTGTACTTAAGTCGGCATTGTTTCTCTTATATTTAATTCCGATGCAATTTCTGTGTTTCATCGTCACTGTGAAGGTCCAAGGGATACCGTAAACCTGAAGAGGTGCATCGGAATGTAAAACTGGTGACACAGGAAACGCTCAAAACATA
This sequence comes from Schistocerca nitens, assembly GCF_023898315.1. Classification (NCBI taxonomy): domain Eukaryota; kingdom Metazoa; phylum Arthropoda; class Insecta; order Orthoptera; family Acrididae; genus Schistocerca; species Schistocerca nitens. The sequence goes on along the minus strand of NC_064616.1, from coordinate 4,735,603 downwards.
GACAGTAGGAAGACTCAGTCTTCCTATACTTAAGTCGCCATTGTGTTTGTTATATATAATTCCCATGTAATTTCTGTGTTTCAATGTCAATGGGAATGTGCAAGGGATACAGTAAACCTGCAGAGGTGCATCGGAATGTAAAACTGGTGACACAGAAAACGCTCAAAACATAGACCTTAAGAAGACTCAGTTTTCTGGTACTTAAGTCGGCGTTGTGTCTCTTATATTTAATTTGGATGCAATTTCTGTGTTTATTCGTCAATGGGAAGGTCCAAGGGATACAGTAAACCTGCAGAGGTGCATTGGAATGTAAAACTGGTGACACAGGAAACGCTCAAATCATAGACCGTAAGAAGACTCAGTTTTCTTGTACTTAAGTCGGCGTTGTGTCTCTTATATTTAATTCCGATGCAATTTCTGTGTTTCATCGTCACTGTGAAGGTCCAAGGTACACAGTTAACCTGCAGAGGTGCATCGGAATGTAAAACTGGTGACACAGGAAACGCTCAAAACATAGACAGTAGGAAGACTCAGTCTTCCTTTACTTAAGTCGGCATGGTGTCTCTTATATTTAATTCCGATGCAATTTCTGTGTTTCATCGTCAATGGGAAAGTCGAGGGGAAACAGTATACCTGCAGAGGTGCATCGGAATGTAAAACTGGTGACACAGGAGACGCTCAAAACATAGACAGTAGGAAGACTCAGTCTTCCTGTACTTAAGTCGGCTTTGTGTCTCTTAAATTTAATTCCGATGCAGTTTCTGTGTTTCATCGTCACTGTGAAGGTCCAAGGTACACAGTTAACCTGCAGAGGTGCATCGGAATGTAAAACTGGTGACACAGGAAACGCTCAAAACATAGACAGTAGGAAGACTCAGTCTTCCTTTACTTAAGTCGGCATGGTGTCTCTTATATTTAATTCCGATGCAATTTCTGTGTTTCATCGTCAATGGGAAAGTCGAGGGGAAACAGTATACCTGCAGAGGTGCATCGGAATGTAAAACTGGTGACACAGGAGACGCTCAAAACATAGACAGTAGGAAGACTCAGTCTTCCTGTACTTAAGTCGGCTTTGTGTCTCTTAAATTTAATTCCGATGCAGTTTCTGTGTTTCATCGTGACTGTGAAGGTCCAAGGGATACAGTAAACATGCATAGGTGCATCGGAATTTAAAACTGGTGACACAGGAAATGCTCAAAGCATAGACACTAGGAAGACTCAGTCTTCCTGTACTTAAGACGTCATTGTGCCTCTTATATTTAATTCCGGTGCAATTTCTGTGTTTCATCGCCAATGAGAAGGTCCAATGGATACAGTAAACCTGCAGAGGTGCATCGGAATGTAAAACTGGTGACACAGGAAGCGGTCAAAGCATAGACCCTAAGAAGACTCAGTTTTCTTGTACTAAAGTCGGCATTGTGTCCCTTATATTTAATTTGATGCACTTTCTGTGTTTCACCGTCACTGTGAAGGTCCAAGGGATACAGTAAACCTGCAGAGGTGCATCGGAATGTAAAACTGGTGACACAGGAAACGCTCAAATCACACACCGTAAGATGACTCAGTTTTCTTTTACTTAAGTCTTCGTTGTGTCTCTTATATTTACTTCCGAAGCAAATTCTGTGTTTCATCGTCAATGGGAAGGTCCAATGGATACAGTAAACCTGCGTAGGTGCATCGCAATATAAAACTGGTGACACAGGAAACGCACAAAACATAGACAATAGAAAGACACACTCTTCCTGTACTTATGTCGACATTGTGCCTCTTATTTTTAATTCCGATGCAATATCTGTGTTTCATCGTCAATGGGAAGGTCGAAGGGAAACAGTATACCTGCAGAGGTGCATCGGAATGTAAAACTGGTGACAAGGGAAACACTCAAACATAGACAGTAGGAAGACTCAGTCTTTCTGTACTTAAGTCTGCATTGTGTCTATTATTTAATTCCGATGCAATATCTGTGTTCCATCGGCAATAGGAAGGTCCAAGGGATACAGTAAACCTGCAGAGGTGCATCGGAATGTAAAACTGGTGACACAGGAAGCGCTCAGAACATAGACACTAAGAAGACTCAGTTTTCTTGTACTTAAGTCGGCATTGTGTCTCTTATATTTAATTCCGATGCAATTTCTGTGTTTCATCGTCACTGTGAAGGTCCAAGGTACACAGTTAACCTGCAGAGGTGCATCGGAATGTAAAACTGGTGACACAGGAAACGCTCAAAACATTGACAGTAGGAAGACTCAGTCTTCCTTTACTTAAGTCGGCATGGTGTCTCTTATATTTAATTCCGATGCAATTTCTGTGTTTCATCGTCAATGGAAGGTCCAATGGATACAGTAAACCAGCAGAGGAGCAGCGGAATGTAAAACTGGTGACACAGGAAACGCTAAAAACGAAGACAATAGAAAGACACACTCTTCTTGTACTTAAGTCGACATTGTGTCTATTCTATTTAATTCCGATGCAATTACTGTGTTTCATCGTCAATGGGAAGGTCCAAGGGATACAGTAACCCTGCAGAGGTGCATCGGAATGTATAACTGGTGACACAGGAAGCGCTCATAACATGGACCCTAAGAAGACTCACGTTTTCTTGTACTTAAGTCGGCATTGTTTCTCTTATATTTAATTCCGATGCAATTTCTGTGTTTCATCGTCACTGTGAAGGTCCAAGGGATACCGTAAACCTGAAGAGGTGCATCGGAATGTAAAACTGGTGACACAGGAAACGCTCAAAACATAGACAGTAGGAAGACTCAGTCTTCCTATACTTAAGTCGCCATTGTGTTTGTTATAGTTAATTCCCATGTAATTTCTGTGTTTCAATGTCAATGGGAAGGTGCAAGGGATACAGTAAACCTGCAGAGGTGCATCGGAATGTAAAACTGGTGTCACAGAAAACGCTCAAAACATAGACCTTAAGAAGACTCAGTTTTCTGGTACTTAAGTCGGCGTTGTGTCTCTTATATTTAATTCGGATGCAATTTCTGTGTTTTTTCGTCAATGGGAAGGTCCAAGGGATACAGTAAACCTGCAGAGGTGCATTGGAATGTAAAACTGGTGACACAGGAAACGCTCAAATCATAGACCGTAAGAAGACTCAGTTTTCTTGTACTTAAGTCGGCGTTGTGTCTCTTATATTTAATTCCGATGCAATTTCTGTGTTTCATCGTTAATGGGAAAGTCGAGGGGAAAGAGTATACCTGCAGAGGTGCATCGGAATGTAAAACTGGTGACACAGGAGACGCTCAAAACATAGACAGTAGGAAGACTCAGTCTTCCTGTACTTAAGTCGGCATTGTGTCTCTTAAATTTAATTCCGATGCAATTTCTGTGTTTCATCGTGACTGTGAAGGTCCAAGGGATACAGTAAACATGCATAGGTGCATCGGAATTTAAAACTGGTGACACAGGAAACGCTCAAAATATAGACGGTAGGAAGACTCAGTCTTCCTGTACTTAAGTCGGCATTGTGTCTGTTATATTTAATTTCGATGTAATTTCTGTGTTTCAATGTCAATGGGAAGGTGCAAGGGATACAGTAAACCTGCAGAGGTGCATCGGAATGTAAAACTGGTGACACAGGAAACGCTCAAAACATAGACAATAGAAAGACACACACTTCCTGTACTTAAGTCGGCATTGTGTCTCTTATATTTAATTCCGATGCAATTTCAATGTTTCATCGTCAATGGGATGGTCCAAGGGATAAAGTAAACCTGCAGAGGTGCATCGGAATGTAAAACTGGTGACACAGGAAACGCTCAAAACATAGACAGTAGGAAGACCCAATGTTCCTGTACTTAAGTCGGCAATGTGTCTCTTATATTTAATTCCGATGCAATTTCTCTGTTTCATCGTCAATGTGAAGATCCAAGGGATACAGTAAACCTGCAGAGGTGCATCGGAATGTAAAACTGGTGACACAGGAAACGCTCAAAACCCAGACAGTAGGAAGACTCAGTCTTGCTGTACCTAAGTCGGCATTGTGTCTCTTATATTTAATTCCGATGCAATTTCTGTGTTTCATCGTCAATGGGAAGGTCCAAGGTACACAGTAAACCTCCAGAGGTGCATCGGAATGTAAAACTGGTGACACAGGAAACGCTCAATTCATAGACCGTAAGAAGACTCAGTTTACTTGTACTTAGGTCTGCGTTGTGTCTCTCATACTTAATTCCGATAGAATTTCTGTGTTTCATCGTCAATGGGAAGGTCCAATGGATACAGTATACCTGCAGAGGTGAATCGGAATGCAAAACTGGTGACACAGGAAACGCTCAAATCACACACCGTAAGATGACTCAGTTTTCTTTTACTTAAGTCGGCGTTGTGTCTCTTATATTTAATTCCGATGCAATTTCTGTGTTTCATCGTCAATGGGAAGGTCCAATGGATACAGTAAACCTGCAGAGGTGCATCGCAATATAAAACTGGTGACACATGAAACGCACAAATCATAGACAATAGAAAGACACACTCTTCCTGGAGCGCATCTCGTGGTCGTGCGGTAGCGTTCTCGCTTCCCACACCCGGGTTCCCGGGTTCGATTCCCGGCGGGGTCAGGGATTTTCTCTGCCTCGTGATGGCTGGGTGTTGTGTGCTGTCCTTAGGTTAGTTAGGTTTAAGTAGTTCTAAGTTCTAGGGGACTTATGACCACAGCAGTTGAGTCCCATAGTGCTCAGAGCCAATTTTGAACACTCTTCCTGTACTTAAGTCGACATTGTGTCTCTTATATTTAATTCTGATGCAATTTCTGTGTTTCATCGTCACTGTGATGGTCCAAGGGATACAGTAAACCTGCAGAGGTGCATCGGAATGTAAAACTAGTGACACAGGAAACGCTCAAATCATAGACAGTAGGAAGACTCAGCCTTCCTGTTCTTAAGTCGGCATTGTGTCTCTTATATTTAATTCCGATGCTATTTCTGTGTTTCATCATCAATGGGAAGGTCCAATGGATACAGTATACCTGCAGGGTTGCATCGGAATGTAAAACTGGTGACACAGGAAGAGCTCAAATTATAGACCGTAAGAAGACTCAGTTTTCTTGTACTTAAGTCGGCATTGTGTCTCTTATATTTAATTCCGATGCAATTTCTGTGTTTCACCGTCACTATGAAGATCCAAGAGATACAGTAAACCTGCAGAGGTGCATCAAAAGTGTAAAACTGATGACACAGGAAATGCTCAAAACGTAGACAGTAGGAAGACTCAGTCTTCCTGTACCTAAGTCGGCATTGTGTCTCTTATATTTAATTCCGATGCAATTTCTGTGTTTCATCGTCAATGGGAAGGTCCAAGGTACACAGTAAACCTGCAGAGGTGCATTGGAATGTAAAACTGGTGACACAGGAAACGCTCAAAACATAGACATTAGGGAGACTCAGTCTTCCTGTACTTAAGTCGGCATTGTGTCTCTTATATTTAATTCCGATGCTATTTCTGTGTTTGATCGTCAATGGGAAGGTCCAATGGATACAGTATACCTGCAGAGGTGAATCGGAATTTAAAACTGGTGACACAGGAAACGCTCAAATCACACACCGTAAGATGACTCAGTTTTCTTTTACTTAAGTCGGCGTTGTGTCTCTTATATTTAATTCCGATGCAATTTCTGTGTTTCATCGTCAATGGGAAAGTCCAATGGATACAGTAAACCTGCAGAGGAGCATCGCAATATAAAACTGGTGACACAGGAAACGCACAAAACATAGACAATAGAAAGACACACTCTTCCTGTACTTAAGTCGACATTGTGTCTCTTATATTTAATTCGGATGCAATTTCTGCGTTTCATCGTCAATGGGAAGGTCGAAGGGAAATAGTATACCTGCAGAGGTGCATCAGAATGTAAAACTGGTGACACAGGGAACGCTCAAAACATAGACATTAGGAAGACTCAGTCTTCCTGTACTTAAGTCGGCATTGTGTCTCTTATATTTAAGTCCGATGCTATTTCTGTGTTTGATCGTCAGTGGGAAGGTCCAATGGATACAGTATACCTGCAGAGGTGAATCGGAATGTAAAACTGGTGACACAGGAAACGCTCAAATCACACACCGTAAGATGACTCAGTTTTCTTTTTCTTAAGTCGGCGTTGTGTCTCTTATATTTAATTCCGATGCAATTTCTGTGTTTCATCGTCAATGGGAAGGTCCAATGGATACAGTAAACCTGCGGAGGTGCATCGCAATATAAAACTGGTGACACAGGAAACGCTCAAAGCATAGACAGTAGGAAGACTCAGTCTTCCTGTACTTAAGTCTACATTGTGTCTCTTATATTTAATTCCGATGCATTTTCTGTGTTTCATCGACAATGGGAAGGTCCATGGGATGCAGTTAACCTGCAGAGGTGCATCGGAATGTAAAACTGGTGACACAGGAAGCGGTCAAAACATAGACCCTAAGAAGACTCATTTTTCTTGTACTGAAGTCGGCATTGTGTCTCTTATATTTAATTTGATGCAATTTCTGACTTTCATCGTTACTGTGAAGGTCCAAGGGATACAGTAAACCTGCAGAGGTGCATCGGGATGTAAAACTGATGACACAGGAAACGCTCAAAACATAGACAGTAGGACAACTCTGTCTTTCTGTACTAAGTCGGCATTGTGTCTCTTATATTTAATTCCGATGCTATTTCTGTGTTTTTTCGTCAATGGGAAGGTCCAATGGATACAGAAAACCTGCAGAGGTGGATCGGAATGTAAAACTGGTGACACAGGAAACCCTCAAAAAATAGACAGTACGAAGACTCAGTCTTCCTGTACCTAAGTCTACATTGTGTCTCTTATATTTAATTCCGATGCATTTTCTGTGTTTCATCGACAATGGGAAGGTCCAATGGATACAGTAAACCTGCAGAGGTGCATCGGAATGTAAAACTGGTGACACAGGAAACGCTCAAAGATTGACAGTAGGAAGACTCAGTCTTCCTATACTTAACTCGGCATTGTGTCTCTTATATTTAATTCCGATGCAATTTCAATGTTTCTTCGTCAATGGGAAGGTCCAAGGGATACAGTGAACCTGCATAGGTGCACCGGAATGTAAAACTGGTGACACAGGAAACGCTCAAAATATAGACGGTAGGATGACTCAGTCCTCCTGTACTTATGTCGGCATTGTGTCTGTTATATTTAATTCCGATGCAATTTCTGTGTTTCATCGTCAATGTGAAGATCCAAGGGATACAGTAAACCCGCAGAGGTGCATCGGAATGTAAAACTGGTGACACAGGAAGCGGTCGAAGCATAGACCCTAAGAAGACTCATTTTTCTTGTACTTAAGTCGGCATTGTCTCTCTTATATTTAATTCCGATGCAATTTCTGTGTTTCACCGTCACTGTGAAGATCCAAGAGATACAGTAAACCTGCAGAGGTGCATCAAAAGTGTAAAACTGATGACACAGGAAATGCTCAAAACGTAGACAGTAGGAAGACTCAGTCTTCCTGTACCTAAGTCGGCATTGTGCCTCTTATATTTAATTCCGAAGCAATTTCTGTGTTTCATCGTCAATGGGAAGGTCCAAGGTACACAGTAAACCTGCAGAGGCGCATCGGAATGTAAAACTGGTGACACAGGAAACGCTCAAAACATAGACAGTAGGAAGACTCAGACTTCCTGTACTTAAGTCGGCATTGTGTCTCTTATATTTAATTCCGATGCTATTTCTGTGTTTGATCGTCAATGGGAAGGTCCAATGGATACAGTACACCTGCAGAGGTGAATCGGAATGTAAAACTGGTGACACAGGAAACGCTCAAATCACACACCGTAAGATGACTCAGTTTTGTTTTACTTAAGTCGTCGTTGTGTCTCTTATAATTAATTTCGATGCAATTTCTGTGTTTCATCGTCAATGGGAAGGTCCAATGGATACAGTAAACCAGCAGAGGTGCATCGGAATGTAAAACTGGTGACACAGGAAACGCTAAAAGCATAGACCGTGAGAAGACTCAGTTTCCTTGTACTTATGTCGGCGTTGTGTCTCTTATATTTAATTCCGATGCAATTTCTGAGCTTCATCGTCAATGGGAAGGTCCTAGGAACACAGTAAACCTCCAGAGGTGCATCGGAATGTAAAACAGGTGACACGGGGAACGCTCAAAACATAGACCTTAAGAAGACTCAGTTTTCTTGTACTTAAGTCGGCATTGTGTCTCTTATATTTAATTCCGATGCAATATCTGTGTTTCATCGTCACTGTGAAAGTCCAACGGATACAGTAAACCTGCAGAGGTTCATCGGAATGTGAAACTGGTGACACAGGAAACGCTCAAAACATAGACAGTAGGAAGACTCAGCCTTCCTGTTCTTAAGTCAGCATTGTGTCTCTTATATTTAATTCCGATGCTGTTTCTGTGTTTCATCGTCAATGGGAAGGTCCATTGGATACAGTGAACCTGCAGAGGTGCATCGGAATGTAAAATTGGTGACGCAGGAAACGCTCAAAACATAGGCAGTAGGAAGACTCAATCTTCCTGTACTTAAGTCGGCATTGTGTCTCTTCTATTTAATTCCGATGCAATTTCTGTGTTTCATCGTCAATGGGAAGATCCAAGGGATACAGTAAACCAGCAGAGGTATCGGAATGTTAAACTCGTGACACAGGAAATGCTTAAAACATAGACAGTAGGAATACTCAGTCGTCCTGTACTTAAGTCGGCATTGTGTCTCTTATATATAAATCCGATGCAATTTATGTGTTTCGTCGTCAATGGGAAGGTCCAAGGGATACAGTAAACTTGCAGAGGTGCAAAGGAATGTAAAATTGGTGACACAGGAAGCGGTCAAAACTTTGGCCCTAAGAAGACTCAGTTTCCTTGTACTGAAGTTGGCATTGTATCTCTTATATTTAATTTGATGCAATTTCTGTGTTTCATCGTTACCGAGAAGGTCCAAGGGATACAGTAAACCTTCAGAGGTGCATCGGAATGTGAAACTGGTGGCACAGGAAACGCTCAAAACATAGACAGTAGGAAGACTCGGTCTTCCTGTACTTCAGTCGGCATTGTGTCTCTTATATTTAATTCCGATGCCATATCTGTGTTTCATCGCCAATGGGAAGGTCCAAGGGATACAGTAAACCTGCAGAGGTGCATGGGAATGTAAAACTGGTGACCCAGGACACGCTCAAAACATAGACAGTAGGAAGACTCAGTCTCCCTATACTTAAGTGGGCATGGTGTCTCTTATATTTAATTCCGATGCAATTTCTGTGTTTCATCGTCAATGGGAAGGTCCTATGGATACAGTAAACCGGCAGAGGTTCATCGGAATGTGAAACTGGTGACACAGGAAACGCTCAAAACATAGACAGTAGGAAGACTCAGCCTTCCTGTTCGTAAGTCAGCATTGTGTCTCTTATATTTAATTCCGATGCTGTTTCTGTGTTTCATCGTCAATGGGAAGGTTCATTGGATACAGTGAACCTGCAGAGGTGCATCGGAATGTAAAATTGGTGACGCAGGAAACGCTCAAAACATAGGCAGCAGGAAGACTCAATCTTCCTGTACTTAAGTCGGCATTGTGTCTCTTCTATTTAATTCCGATGCAATTTCTGTGTTTCATCGTCAATGGGAAGATCTAAGGGATACAGTAAACCAGCAGAGGTGCATCGGAATGTAAAACTGGTGACACAGGAAATGCTTAAAACATAGACAGTAGGAATACTCAGTCGTCCTGTACTTAAGTCGGCATTGTGTCTCTTATATATAAATCCGATGCAATTTCTGTGTTTCGTCGTCAATGGGAAGGTCCAAGGGATACAGTAAACTTGCAGAGGTGCATAGGAATGTAAAATTGGTGACACAGGAAGCGGTCAAAACTTTGGCCCTAAGAAGACTCAGTTTCCTTGTACTGAAGTCGGCATTGTATCTCTTATATTTAATTTGATGCAATTTCTGTGTTTCATCGTTACCGAGAACGTCCAAGGGATACAGTAAACCTGCAGAGGTGCATTGGAATGTAAAACTGGTGACACAGGAAACGCTCAAAACGTAGACAGTAGGAAGACTCAGTCTTTCTGTACTTAAGTAATCATTGTGTCTCTTATATTTAATTCCAATGCTATTTCTGTGTTTCATCGTCAATGGGAAGGTCCAAGGGTGACAGTATGCCTGCTGAGGTGCATCGGAATGTAAAACTGGTGACACAGGAAGCGCTCGTAACATAGACCCTAAGAAGACTCAGTTTTCTTGTACTTAAGTCGGCATTGTGTCTCTTATATTTAATTCCGATGCAATTTCTGTGTTTCATCGTCACTCTGAAGGACCAAGCGATACAGTAAACCTGCAGAGGTGCATCGGAATGTAAAACTGATGACACAGGAAACGCTGAAAACATGGACAGTAGGAAGACTCAGTCTTCCTGTACTTAAGTCACCATTGTGTCTCTTATATTTAATTCCGATGCAATTTCTGTGTTTCATCGTCACTGTGAATGTCCAAGGGATACAGTAAACCTTCAGAGGTGCATCGGAATGTGAAACTGGTGACACAGGAAACGCTCAAAACATAGACAGTAGGAAGACTCAGTCTTCCTGTACTTCAGTCGGCATTGTGTCTCTTATATTTAATTCCGATGCCATATCTGTGTTTCATCGCCAATGGGAAGGTCCAAGGGATACAGTAAACCTGCAGAGGTGCATGGGAATGTAAAACTGGTGACCCAGGACACGCTCAAAACATAGACAGTAGGAAGACTCAGTCTCCCTATACTTAAGTTGGCATGGTGTCTCTTATATTTAATTCCGATGCAATTTCTGTGTTTCATCGTCAATGGGAAGGTCCTATGGATACAGTAAACCTGCAGAGGTGCTTCGGAATGTTAAACTGGTGACACAGGAAACGTTCAAAACATAGACCGTAAGAAGACTTAATTTTCTTGTACTTAAGTCGGTGATGTGTCTCTTATATTTATATCCGATGAAATTTCTGAGCTTCATCGTCAATGGGAAGGTCCAAGGGACACACTAAACCTGCAGATGTGCATCGGAATGTAAAACTGGTGAACACGGGTAATGCTCAAAACTTAGAACATTAGAAGACTCAGTTTTCTGGTACTTAAGTTGGCGTTGTGTCTCTTATATTTAATTCCGATGCAAAGTCTGTGTTTTTTCGTCCATGGGAAGGCACAAGGGATACAGTAAACCTGCAGACGTGGATTGGAATGTAAAACTGGTGACACAGGAAACGCTCAAATCATGGACCGTAAGAAGACTCAGTTTTCTTGCACCTAAGTCGGAATTGTGTCTCTTATATTTAATTCCGTTGCAATTTCTGTGTTTCATCGTCAATGGAAGGCCCAATGGATACAGTAAACCAGCAGAGGTGCATCGGAATGTAAAACTGGTGACACATTAAAAGCTCAAAACATAGACAATGGAAAGACACACTGTTCCTGTACTTAAGACGTCATTGTGTCTCTTATATTTAATTCCGATCCAATTTCTGTGTTTCATCGCCAATGGGAAGGTCCAAGGGACACAGTAAACCTGCAGGGCTGCATCAAAATGTAAAACTGGTAACACTGGAAACGCTCAAAACATAGACCGTAAGAAGACTCAGTTTTCTTGTACTTAAGTCGGCGTTGTGTCTCTTATATTTAATTCCGATGCTATTTCTGTGTTTCATCGTCAATGGGATAATCCAACGACTACAGTAAACCTGCAGAGGTGCATCGGAATGTAAAACTGTTGACACAGGAAACGCTCAAAACATAGACAGTAGGAAGACTCAGTCTTCCTGTACCTAAGTCGGTATTTTGTCCCTTATATTTCATTCCGATGCAATTTCTGTGCTTCATCGTCAATGGGAAGGTAGAATGGATACAGTAAACCTGCAGAGGTGCATCGGAATGTAAGACTGATGACACAGGAAACGCTCAAAACAAAGACAGTAGGAAGACTCAGTCTTCCTGTACTTAAGTCGGCATGGTGTCTCTTATATTTAATTCCAAAGCAATTTCTGTGTTTCATCGTCAATGGGAAGGTCCAAGGGAGACAGCAAACCTGCAGAGGTGCATCAGAATTTAAAAATGGTGACACTGGAAACGATCAAAACATAGACCGTAAGAAGACTCAGTTTTCTTGTACTTAAGTCGGCATTGTGTCTCTTATATTTAATTCCGATGCAATTTCTGTGTTTCATCGTCAATGGGAAGATCCAAGGGATACAGTAAACCTGCAGCGGTGCATCGGAATGTAAAACTGGTGACACAGGAAATGCTCAAAACATAGACAGTAGGAAGACTCATCCTTCCTGTACTTAAGTCGGCATTGTGTCTCTTATATTTATTTCCGATGCTATTTCTGTGTTTCATCGTCAATGGGAAGGTCCATTGGATACAGTAACCCTGCAGAGGTGCATCGGAATGTAAAACTGGTGACACAGGAAGCGCTCATAACATACACCCTAAGAAGACTGAGTTTTCTTGTACTTAAGTCGGCATTATGTCTTTTACATTTAATTCCGATGCAATTTCTGTGTTTCATCGTCACTGTGATGGTCCGAGGGATACATTAAACCTGCAGAGGTGCATCGGAATGTAAAACTGCTGACACAGGAAACGCTCAAAACATAGAGAGTAGGAAGACTCAATCTTCCTGTACTTCAGTCATCATTGTGTCTCTTATATTTAATTCCGATGCAATTTCTGTGTTTCATCGTCACTGTGAAGGTCCAATGGATACAGTAAACCTGCAGAGGTGCATCGGAATGTGAAACTGGTGACACAGGAAACGCTCACAACATAGACAATAGAAAGAAACACTCTTCCTGTACTTAAGACGACATTGTGTCTCTTCTATTTAATACCGATGCAATTACTGTGTTTCATCGTCAATGGGAAAGTCGAAAGGAAACAGTGTACCTGCAGAGGTGCATCGGAATATAAAACTGGTGACACAGGAGACGCTCAAAGCATAGACAGTAGGAAGACTCAGTCTTCCTGTACTTAAGTCGGCATTGTGTCTCTTATATTTAATTCCGATGCAATTTCTGTGTTTCATCGTCACTGTGAAGGTCCAAGGGATACAGTAAACATGCAGAGGTGCATCGGAATGTAAAACTGGTGACACAGGAAGCGCTCAAAACATAGACAGTAGGAAGACTCTATCTTCCTGTACTTAAGTCGGCATTGTGTCTCTTATATTTAATTCCGATGCAATTTCTGTGTTTCATCGTCAATGGGAGGATCCAAGGGATACAGTAAACCTGCAGCGGTGCATCGGAATGTAAAACTGGTGACACAGGAAATGCTCAAAACATAGACAGTAGGAAGACTCATCCTTCCTGTACTTAAGTCGGCATTGTGTCTCTTATATTTAATTCCGATGCTATTTCTGTGTTTCATCGTCAATGGGAAGGTCCATTGGATACAGTAACCCTGCAGAGGTGCATCGGAATGTAAAACTGGTGACACAGGAAGCGCTCATAACATACACCCTAAGAAGACTGAGTTTTCTTGTACTTAAGTCGGCATTATGTCTTTTATATTTAATTCCGATGCAATTTCTGTGTTTCCTCGTCACTGTGAAGGTCCGAGGGATTCATTAAACCTGCAGAGGTGCATCGGAATGTAAAACTGGTGACACAGGAAACGCTCAAAACATAGAGAGTAGGAAGACTCAATCTTCCTGTACTTCAGTCGGCATTGTGTCTCTTATATTTAATTCCGATGCGAGTTATGTGTTTCATCGCCAATGGGAAGGTCCAAGGATACAGTAAACCTGCAGAGGTGCATCGGAACGTAAAACTGGTGACACAGGACACGCTCAAAACATAGACAGTAGGAAGACTCAGTCTTCCTGTACTTAAGTCGGCATTGTGTCTCTAATATTTAATTTCGATGCAATTTCTGTGTTTCATCGTCAATGTGAAGGTCCAATGGATACAGTAAACCTGCAGAGGAGCATCGGAATGTAAAACTGGTGACACAGGAAACGCTAAAAACATAGACCGTGAGAAGACTCCGTTTCCTTGTACTTATGTCGGCGTTGTGTCCCTTATATTTAATTCCGATTCAATTTCTGAGCTTCATCGTCAATGGGAAGGTCCTAGGAACACAGTAAACCTGCAGAGGTTCATCGGAATGTAAAACTGGTGACACGGGGAACGCTCAAAACATAGACCTTAAGAAGACTCAGTTTTCCTGTACTTAAGTCGGCATTGTGTCTCTTCTATTTAATTCCGATGCAATTTCTGTGTTTCATCGTCAATGGGAAGATCCAAGGGATATATTAAACCAGCAGACGTGCATCGGAATTTAAAACTGGTGACACAGGAAACGCTCAAAACATAGAAAGTAGGAAGACTCAGTCTTTCTGTACTTAAGTAGGCATTGTGTCTCTTATATTTAATTCCAATGCAATTTCTGTGTTTCATCGTCAATGGGAAGGTCCAAGGGATACAGTATGCCTGCTGAGGTGCATCGGAATGTAAAACTGGTGACACAGGAAGCGCTCATAACATAGACAGTAGGAAGACTCAGTCCTCCTGTACTTCAGTCGGCATTGTGTCTCTTATATTTAATTCCGATGCAATTTCTGTGTTTCATCGTCACTGTGATGATCCAAGGGATACAGTAAACCTGCAGCGGTGCATCAAAATGTAAAACTGATGACACAGGAAATGCTCAAAACGTAGAGAGAAGGAAGACTCAGTCTTCCTGTACCTAAGTCGGCAATGTGTCTCTTATATTTTATTCCGATGGAATTTCTGTGTTTCATCGTCAATGGGAAGGTCCAAGGGATACAGTGAACCTGCAGAAGTGCATTGGAATGTAAAACTGGTGACAAAGGAGACGCTCAAATCATACACCGTAAGATGACTCAGTTTTCTTATACTTAAGTCGGCGTTGTGTCTCTTATATTTAATTCCGATGCAGTTTCTGTGTTTCATCGTCACTGTGAAGGACCAAGGGATACAGCAAACCTGCAGAGGTGCATCGGAATGAAAAACTGATGACACAGGAAACGCTCAAAACATAGACAGTAGGAAGACTCAGTCCTCCTGTACTTCAGTCGGCATTGTGTCTCTTATATTTAATTCCGATGCCATTTCTGTGTTTCATCGCCAATGGGAAGGTCCAAGGGATACAGTAAACCTGCAGAGGTGCATCGGAATGTGAAACTGGTGACCCAGGACACGCTCAAAAGATAGACAGTAGGAAGACTCAGTCTCCCTATACTTAAGTCGGCATGGTGTCTCTTATATTTAATTCCGATGCAATTTCTGTGTTTCATCGTCAATGGGAAGGTCCTATGGATACAGTAAACCTGCAGAGGTGCATCGGAATGTTAAACTGGTGACACAGGAAACGCTTAAATCATGGACCGTAAGAAGACTCAGTTTTCTTGCACTTAAGTCGGCATTGTGTCTCTTATATTTAATTCCGATGCCATTTCTGTGTTTCATCGCCAATGGGAAGGTCCAAGGGATACAGTAAACCTGCAGAGGTGCATCGGAATGTAAAACTGGTGATACAGGACACGCTCAAATCATAGACAGTAGGAAGACTCAGTCTTCCAGTACATAAGTCGGCATTGTGTCTCTTATATTTAATTCCGATGCAATTTCTGTGTTTCATCGTCACTGTGAAGGTACAAGGGATACAGTAAACCTGCAGGGCTGCATCAAAATGTAAAACTGGTGACACTGGAAACGCTCAAAACATAGACCGTAAGAAGACTCAGTTTTCTTGTACTTAAGTCGGCGTTGTGTCTCTTATATTTAATTCCGATGCTATTTCTGTGTTTCATCGTCATTGGGAAGATCCAAGGGATACAGTAAACCTGCAGAGGTGCATCGGAATGTAAAACTGGTGACACAGTAAACGCTCAAAACATAGACAGTAGGAAGACTCAGTCTTCCTGTACCTAAGTCGGCATTGTGTCTCCTATATTTAATTCCGATGCAATTTCTGTGTTTCATCGTCAATGGGAAGCTCCAAAGGATACAGAAAACCTGCAGAGGTTCATCGGAATGTAAAACTGGTGACACAGGAAACGCTCAAAGCATTGACAGTAGGAAGACTCAGTCTTCCTGTACTTAAGTCGGCATTTTGTCCCTTATATTTAATTCCGATGCAATTTCTGTGCTTCATCGTCAATGGGAAGGTAGAATGGATACAGTAAACCTGCAGAGGTGCATCGGAATGTAAAACTGATGACACAGGAAACGCTCAAAACATAGACATTTGGAAGACTCAGTCTTCCTGTAATATGTCGGCAGCATTGTGTCTCTTATATGTAATTCCGATGCAATTTCTGTGTTTCATCGTCAATGGGAAGGTCGAAGGGACACAGTAAAAACATAGACCGTGAGAAGACTCAGTTTCCTTGTACTTATGTCGGCGTTGTGTCTCTTATTTTTAATTCCGATACAATTTCTGAGCTTCATCGTCAATGGGAAGGTCCTAGGAACACAGTAAACCTGCAGAGGTGCATCGGAATGTAAAACTGATGACACGGGAAACGGTCGAAACATAGACCTTAAGAAGACTCCGTTTTCTTGTACTTAAGTCGGCATTGTGTCTCTTATATTTAATTCCGATGCAATATCTGTGTTTCATCGTCACTGTGAAATTCCAAGGGATACAGTAAACCTGCAGAGGTTCATCGGAATGTGAAACAGGTGACACAGGAAACGCTCAAAACATAGACAGTAGGAAGACTCAGCCTTCCTGTTTTTAAGTCAGCATTGTGTCTCTTATACTTAATTCCGATGCTATTTCTGTGTTTCATCGTCAAGGGGAAGGTCCAAGGGATACAGTAAACGTGCAGAGGTGCATCGTAATGTAAAACTGGTGACATAGGAAACGCTAAAAACATAGACCGTGAGAAGACTCAGTTTCCTTGTACTTATGTCGGCGTTGTGTCTCTTATATTTAATTCCGTTGCAATTTCTGAGCTTCATCGTGAATGGGAAGGTCCTAGGAACACAGTAAACCTGCAGAGGTGCATCGGAATGTAAAACTGGTGACACGGTAAACGGTGAAAACATAGACCTTAAGAAGACTCCGTTTTCTTGTACTTAAGTCGGCATTGTGTCTCTTATATTTAATTCCGATGCAATATCTGTGTTTCATCGTCACTGTGAAAGTCCAAGGGATACAGTAAACCTGCAGAGGTTCATAGGAATGTGAAACTGGTGACACAGGAAACGCTCAAAACATAGACAGTAGGAAGACTCAGCCTTCCTGTTTTTAAGTCAGCATTGTGTCTCTTATATTTAATTCCGATGCTATTTCTGTGTTTCATCGTCAAGGGGAAGGTCCAAGGGATACAGTAAACGTGCAGAGGTGCATCGTAATGTAAAACTGGTGACATAGGAAACGCTAAAAACATAGACCGTGAGAAGACTCAGTTTCCTTGTACTTATGTCGGCGTTGTGTCTCTTATATTTATTTCCGTTGCAATTTCTGAGCTTCATCGTCAATGGGAAGGTCCTAGGAACACAGTAAACCTGCAGAGGTGCATCGGAATGTAAAACTGGTGACACGGTAAACGGTCAAAACATAGACCTCAAGAAGACTCCGTTTTCTTGTACTTAAGTCGGCATTGTGTCTCTTATATTTAATTCCGATGCAATATCTGTGTTTCATCGTCACTGTGAAAGTCCAAGGGATACGGTAAACCTGCAGAGGTTCATAGGAATGTGAAACTGGTGACACAGGAAACGCTCAAAACATAGACAGTAGGAAGACTCAGCCTTCCTGTTCTTAAGTCAGCATTGTGTCTCTTATATTTAATTCCGATGCTATTTCTGTGTTTCATCGTCAATGGGAAGGTCCATTGGATACAGTAAACCTGCAGAGGTGCATCGGAATGTAAAATTGGTGAGGCAGGAAACGCTCAAAACATAGGCAGTAGGAAGACTCAATCTTCCTGTACTTAAGTCGGCATTGTGTCTCTTGTATTTAATTCCGATGCAATTTCTGTGTTTCATCGTCAATGGCAAGATCCAAGGGATACAGTAAACATGCAGAGGTGCATCGGAATGTAAAACTGGTGACACAGGAAACGCTCAAATCATAGACAGTAGGAAGACTAAGTCTTGCTGTACTTATGACGTCATTGTGTCTCTTATATTTAATTCCGATGCAATTTCTGTGTTTCATCGCCAATGGGAAGGTCCAAGGGAGACAGTAAACCTGCAGAGGTGCATCAGAATTTAAAACTGGTGACACTGGAAACGCTCAAAACATAGACCGTAAGAAGACTCAGTTTTCTTGTACTTACGTCGGCGTTGTGTCTCTTATATTTAATTCCAATGTAATTCCTGTGTTTCATCGTCAATGCGAAGGTCCAATGGATACAGTAAACCTGCAGAGGTGCATCGGAATGTAAAACGTGTGACGCAGGAATCGCTCAAAACATAGCCAGTAGGAAGATTCAATGTTCCTGTACTCACGTCGGCATTGTGTCTCTTATATTTAATTCCGATGCAATTTCTGTGTTTCATCGTCAATGCGAAGATCCAAAGGATACAGTAAACCGGCAAAGGTGCATCGGAATGTAAAACTGGTGACACAGGAAACGCTCAAAACATAGACAGTAGGAAGACTCAGCCTTCCTGTTCTTAAGTTGGCATTGTGTCTCTTATATTTAATTCCGATGCTATTTCTGTGTTTCATCTTCAATGGGAATGTCCAATGGATACAGTAAACCTGCAGAGGTGCATCGGAATGTAAAACTGGTGACACAGGAAACGCTCAAAACATAGACAGTAGGAAGACTCAGTCTTCCTGTACCTAAGTCGGCATTGTGTCTTCTATATTTAATTCCGATGCAATTTCTGTGTTTCATCGTCAATGGGAAGCTCCAAAGGATACAGAAAACCTGCAGAGGTTCATCGGAATGTAAAACTGGTGTCACAGGAAACGCTCAAAGCATAGACAGTAGGAAGACTCAGTCTTCCTGTACTTAAGTCGGCATTTTGTCCCTTATATTTAATTCCGATGCAATTTCTGTGCTTCATCGTCAATGGGAAGGTAGAATGGATACAGTAAACCTGCAGAGGTGCATCGGAATGTAAAACTGATGACACAGGAAACGCTCAAAACATAGACAGTTGGAAGACTCAGTCTTCCTGTAATATGTCGGCAGCATTGTGTCTCTTATATGTAATTCCGATGCAATTTCTGTGTTTCATCGTCAATGGGAAGGTCGAAGGGACACAGTAAACCTGCAGAGGTGCATCGAAATGTAAAACTGGTGGCACAGGAAACGCTCAAAACATAGAGAGTAGGAAGACTCAGTCTCCCCGTACCTAAGTCGGCATTGTGTCTCTAATATTTAATTCCGTTGCAATTTCTGTGTTTCGTCGTCAATGGGAAGGTCCAAGGGAAACAGTAAAGCTGCAGAGGTGCATCGGAATGTAAAACTGGTGACACAGGAAACGCTCAAAACATAGACAGTAGGAAGACTCAGTCTTCCTTTACTTAAGTCGGCATGGTGTCTCTTATATTTAATTCCGAAGCAATTTCTGTGTTTCATCGTCAATGGGAAGGGCCAATGGATACAGTAAACCTGCAGAGGTGCATCGGAATGTAAAACTGGTGACACAGAAAATGCTCAAAACATAGACCGTAAGAAGACTCAGTTTTCTTGTACTTAAGTCGGCGTTGTGTCTCTTATATTTAATTCCGATGCAATTTCTGTGTTTCATCGTCAATGGAAGGTCCAATGGATACAGTAAACCAGCAGAGGTGCATCGGAATGTAAATCTGGTGACACAGGAAGCGCTCAAAAACACAGACAATAGAAAGACACACTCTTCCTGTACTTAAGACGACATTGTGTCTCTTCTATTTAATACCGATGCAATATCTGTGTTTCATCGTCAATGGGAAAGTCGAAAGGAAACAGTGTACCTGCAGAGGTGCATCGGAATGTAAAACTGGTGACACAGGAGACGCTCAAAGCATAGACAGTAGGAAGACTCAGTCTTCCTGTACTTAAGTCGGCATTGTGTCTCTTATATTTAATTCCGTTGCAATTTCTGTGTTTCATCGTCACTGTGAAGGTCCAAGGGATACAGTAAACATGCAGAGGTGCATCGGAATGTAAAACTGGTGACACAGGAAACGCTCAAAACATAGACAGTAGGAATACTTAGTCTTGCTGTACTTATGACGTCATTGTGTCTCTTATATTTAATTCCGATGCAATTTCTGTGTTTCATCGCCAATGGGACGGTCCAAGGGAGACAGTAAACCTGCAGAGGTGCATCAGAATTTAAAACTGGTGACACTGGAAACGCTCAAAACATAGACCGTAAGAAGACTCAGTTTTCTTGTACTTAAGTCGGCGTTGTGTCTCTTATATTTAATTCCAATGTAATTCCTGTGTTTCATCGTCAATGGGAATGTCCAATGGATACAGTAAACCTGCAGAGGTGCATCGGAATGTAAAACGTGTGACGCAGGAAACGCTCAAAACATAGACAGTAGGAAGACTCAATGTTCCTGTACTTACGTCGGCATTGTGTCTCTTATATTTAATTCCGATGCAATTTCTGTGTTTCATCGTCAATGCGAAGATCCAAGGGATACAGCAAACCTGCAAAGGTGCATCGGAATGTAAAACTGGTGACACAGGAAATGCTCAAAACATAGACAGTAGGAAGACTCATCCTTCCTGTACCTATGTCGGCATTGTGTCTCTTATATTTAATTCCGATGCTATTTCTGTGTTTCATCGTCAATGGGAAGGTCCAATGGATACAGTAAACCTGCAGAGGTGGATCGGAATTTAAAACTGGTGACACAGGAAACGCTCAAAACATAGACAGTAGGAAGACTCAGTCTTCCTGTACTTAAGTCGGCATTGTGTCTGTTTTATTTAATTCCGATGTAATTTCTGTGTTTCAATGTCAATGGGAAGGTCCAAGGGATACAGTAAACCTGCAGAGGTGCGTCGGAATGTAAAACTGGTGACACAGGAAACGCTCAAAACCTAGACAGTAGGAAGACACAGTCATTCTGTACTTAAGTCGGCATTGTGTCTCTTATATTTAATTCCGATGCAATTTCTGTGTTTCATCGTCAATGGGAAGGTCCAAGGGATCCAGTAACCCTGCAGAGGTGCATCGGAATGTGAAACTGGTGACACAGGAAGCGCTCATAACATACACCCTAAGAAGACTGAGTTTTCTTGTACTTAAGGCGGCATTGTGTCTTTTATATTTAATTCCGATGCAATTTCTGTGTTTCATCGTCACTGTGAAGGTCCGAGGGATACATTAAACCTGCAGAGGTGCATCGGAATGTAAAACTGGTGACACAGGAAACGCTCAAAACATAGACAGTAGGAAGACTCAGTCTTCCTGTACTTAAGTCGGCAGTGTGTCTCTTATTTTTAATTCCGATGCGAGTTCTGTGTCTCATCGCCAATGGGAAGGCCCAAGGATACAGCAAACCTGCAGAGGTGCATCGGAATGTAAAACTGGTGACACAGGACACGTTCAAAACATAGACAGTAGGAAGACTCAGTCTTCCTGTACTTAAGTCGGCATTGTGTCTCTTATATTTAATTTCGATGCAATTTCTGTGTTTCATCGTCAATGGGAAGGTCCAATGGATACAGCAAACCTGCAGAGGTGCATCGGAATGTAAAACTGGTGACACAGGAAACGCTAAAAACATAGACCGTGAGAAGACTCAGTTTCCTTGTACTTATGTCGGCGTTGTATCTCTTATTTTTAATTCCGATACAATTTCTGAGCCTCATCGTCAATGGGAAGGTCCTAGCAACACAGTAAACCTGCAGAGGTGCATCGGAATGTAAAACTGGTGACACGGGAAACGGTCGAGACATAGACCTTAAGAAGACTCCGTTTTCTTGTACTTAAGTCGGCATTGTGTCTCTTATATTTAATTCCGATGCAATATCTGTGTATCATAGTCACTGTGAAAGTCCAAGGGATACAGTAAACCTGCAGAGGTTCATCGGAATGTGAAACTGGTGACACAGGAAACGCTCAAAACATAGACAGTAGGAAGACTCAGCCTTCCTGTTTTTAAGTCAGCATTGTGTCTCTTATATTTAATTCCGATGCTATTTCTGTGTTTCATCGTCAAGGGGAAGGTCGAAGGGATACAGTAAACCTGCAGAGGTGCATCGGAATGTAAAACTGGTGACACAGGAAACGCTCAAAACATAGACAGTAGGAAGACTCAGTCTTCCTGTTTTTAAGTCAGCATTGTGTCTCTTATATTTAATTCCGAAGCAATTTCTGTGTTTCATCGTCAATGGGAAGGGGCAATGGATACAGTAAACCTGCAGAGGTGCATCGGAATGTAAAATTGGTGACGCAGGAAATGCTCAAATCATAGACCGTAGGAAGACTCTATCTTCCTGTACTTAAGTCGGCATTGTGTCTCTTGTATTTAATTCCAATGCAATTTCTGTGTTTCTTCGTCAATGGTAATATCCAAGGCATACATTAAACCTGCAGCGTTGCATCGGAATGTAAAACTGGTGACACAGGAAATGCTCAAAACATAGACAGTAGGAAGTCTCAGTCTTCCTGTACTTAAGTCGGCATTTTGTCTCTTATATTTAATTCCGATGCGAGTTCTGTGTTTCATCGCCAATGGGATGGCCCAAGGATACAGTAAACCTGCAGAGGTGCATCGGAATGTAAAACTGGTGACACAGGAGACGCTCAAAACATAGACAGTAGGAAGACTCAGTCTTCCTGTACTTAAGTCGGCATTGTGTCTCTTATATTTAATTTCGATGCAATTTCTGTGTTTCATCGTCAATGGGAAGGTCCAATGGATACAGTAAACCTGCAGAGGTGCATCGGAATGTAAAACTGGTGACATAGGAAACGCTAAAAACATAGACCGTGAGAAGACTCAGTTTCCTTGTACTTATGTCGGCGTTGTGTCTCTTATATTTAATTCCGTTGCAATTTCTCAGCTTCATCGTGAATGGGAAGGTCCTAGGAACACAGTAAACCTGCAGAGGTGCACCGGAATGTAAAACTGGTGACACGGTAAACGGTGAAAACATAGACCTTAAGAAGACTCCGTTTTCTTGTACTTAAGTCGGCATTGTGTCTCTTATATTTAATTCCGATGCAATATCTGTGTTTCATCGTCACTGTGAAATTCCAAGGGATACAGTAGACCTGCAGAGGTTCATCGGAATGTGAAACTGGTGACACAGGAAACGCTCAAAACATAGACAGTAGGAAGACTCAGCCTTCCTGTTTTTAAGTCAGCATTGTGTCTCTTATACTTAATTCCGATGCTATTTCTGTGTTTCATCGTCAAGGGGAAGGTCCAAGGGATACAGTAAACGTGCAGAGGTGCATCGTAATGTAAAACTGGTGACATAGGAAACGCTAAAAACATAGACCGTGAGAAGACTCAGTTTCCTTGTACTTATGTCGGCGTTGTGTCTCTTATATTTAATTCCGTTGCAATTTCTGAGCTTCATCGTCAATGGGAAGGTCCTAGGAACACAGTAAACCTGCAGAGGTGCATCGGAATGTGAAACTGGTGACACGGTAAACGGTGAAAACATAGACCTTAAGAAGACTCCGTTTTCTTGTACTTAAGTCGGCATTGTGTCTCTTATATTTAATTCCGATGCAATATCTGTGTTTCATCGTCACTGTGAAAGTCCAAGGGATACAGTAAACCTGCAGAGGTTCATAGGAATGTGAAACTGGTGACACAGGAAACGCTCAAAACATAGACAGTAGGAAGACTCAGCCTTCCTGTTTTTAAGTCAGCATTGTGTCTCTTATATTTAATTCCGATGCTATTTCTGTGTTTCATCGTCAAGGGGAAGGTCCAAGGGATACAGTAAACGTGCAGAGGTGCATCGTAAAGTAAAACTGGTGACATAGGAAACGCTAAAAACATAGACCGTGAGAAGACTCAGTTTCCTTGTACTTATGTCGGCGTTGTGTCTCTTATATTTAATTCCGTTGCAATTTCTGAGCTTCATCGTCAATGGGTAGGTCCTAGGAACACAGTAAACCTGCAGAGGTGCATCGGAATGTAAAACTGGTGACACGGTAAACGGTCAAAACATAGACCTCAAGAAGACTCCGTTTTCTTGTACTTAAGTCGGCATTGTGTCTCTTATATTTAATTCCGATGCAATATCTGTGTTTCATCGTCAATGGGAAGGTCCAATGGATACAGTAAACCTGCAGAGGTGCATCGGAATGTAAAACTGGTGACACAGGACACGCTCAAAACATAGACAGTAGGAAGACTCAGTCTTCCTGTACTTATGTCGGCATTGTGTCTCTTATATTTAATTTCGATGCAATTTCTGTGTTTCATCGTCAATGGGAAGGTCCAATGGATACAGTAAACCTGCAGAGGTGCATCGGAATGTAAAACTGGTGACACAGGAAACGCTAAAAACATAGACCGTGAGAAGACTCAGTTTCCTTGTACTTATGTCGGCGTTGTGTCTCTTATTTTTAATTCCGATACAATTTCTGAGCTTCATCGTCAATGGGAAGGTCCTAGGAACACAGTAAACCTGCAGAGGTGCATCGGAATGTAAAACTGGTGACACGGGAAACGGTCGAAACATAGACCTTAAGAAGACTCCGTTTTCTTGTACTTATGTCGGCATTGT
Organism: Schistocerca nitens; assembly: GCF_023898315.1. Taxonomy (NCBI): domain Eukaryota; kingdom Metazoa; phylum Arthropoda; class Insecta; order Orthoptera; family Acrididae; genus Schistocerca; species Schistocerca nitens. The sequence goes on along the minus strand of NC_064616.1, from coordinate 4,710,972 downwards.
GTGTCTTATATTTAATTCCGATGCAATATCTGTGACTAATGACCTCAGCAGTTGAGTCCCATAGTGCTCAGAGCCATTTGAACCATTTTGCTCAGAGCAATATCTGTGTTTCATCGTCACTGTGAAATTCCAAGGGATACAGTAAACCTGCAGAGGTTCATCGGAATGTGAAACTGGTGACACAGGAAACGCTCAAAACATAGACAGTAGGAAGACTCAGCCTTCCTGTTTTTAAGTCAGCATTGTGTCTCTTATACTTAATTCCGATGCTATGTCTGTGTTTCATCGTCAAGGGGAAGGTCCAAGGGATACAGTAAACGTGCAGAGGTGCATCGTAATGTAAAACTGGTGACATAGGAAACGCTAAAAACATAGACCGTGAGAAGACTCAGTTTCCTTGTACTTATGTCGGCGTTGTGTCTCTTATATTTAATTCCGTTGCAATTTCTGAGCTTCATCGTCAATGGGAAGGTCCTAGGAACACAGTAAACCTGCAGAGGTGCATCGGAATGTAAAACTGGTGACACGGTAAACGGTGAAAACATAGACCTTAAGAAGACTCCGTTTTCTTGTACTTAAGTCGGCATTGTGTCTCTTATATTTAATTCCGATGCAATATCTGTGTTTCATCGTCACTGTGAAAGTCCAAGGGATACAGTAAACCTGCAGAGGTTCATAGGAATGTGAAACTGGTGACACAGGAAACGCTCAAAACATAGACAGTAGGAAGACTCAGCCTTCCTGTTTTTAAGTCAGCATTGTGTCTCTTATATTTAATTCCGATGCTATTTCTGTGTTTCATCGTCAAGGGGAAGGTCCAAGGGATACAGTAAACGTGCAGAGGTGCATCGTAATGTAAAACTGGTGACATAGGAAACGCTAAAAACATAGACCGTGAGAAGACTCAGTTTCCTTGTACTTATGTCGGCGTTGTGTCTCTTATATTTAATTCCGTTGCAATTTCTGAGCTTCATCGTCAATGGGAAGGTCCTAGGAACATAGTAAACCTGCAGAGGTGCATCGGAATGTAAAACTGTTGACACGGTAAACGGTCAAAACATAGACCCCAAGAAGACTCCGTTTTCTTGTACTTAAGTCGGCATTGTGTCTCTTATATTTAATTCCGATGCAATATCTGTGTTTCATCGTCACTGTGAAAGTCCAAGGGATACAGTAAACCTGCAGAGGTTCATAGGAATGTGAAACTGGTGACACAGGAAACGCTCAAAACATAGACAGTAGGAAGACTCAGCCTTCCTGTTCTTAAGTCAGCATTGTGTCTCTTATATTTAATTCCGATGCTATTTCTGTGTTTCATCGTCAATGGGAAGGTCCATTGGATACAGTAAACCTGCAGAGGTGCATCGGAATGTAAAATTGGTGAGGCAGGAAACGCTCAAAACATAGGCAGTAGGAAGACTCAATCTTTCTGTACTTAAGTCGGCATTGTGTCTCTTGTATTTAATTCCGATGCAATTTCTGTGTTTCATCGTCAATGGCAAGATCCAAGGGATACAGTAAACATGCAGAGGTGCAGCGGAATGTAAAACTGGTGACACAGGAAACGCTCAAATCATAGACAGTAGGAAGACTAAGTCTTGCTGTACTTATGACGTCATTGTGTCTCTTATATTTAATTCCGATGCAATTTCTGTGTTTCATCGCCAATGGGAAGGTCCAAGGGAGACAGTAAACCTGCAGAGGTGCATCAGAATTTAAAACTGGTGACACTGGAAACGCTCAAAACATAGACCGTAAGAAAACTCAGTTTTCTTGTACTTACGTCGGCGTTGTGTCTCTTATATTTAATTCCAATGTAATTCCTGTGTTTCATCGTCAATGCGAAGGTCCAATGGATACAGTAAACCTGCAGAGGTGCATCGGAATGTAAAACGTGTGACGCAGGAATCGCTCAAAACATAGACAGTAGGAAGATTCAATGTTCCTGTACTCACGTCGGCATTGTGTCTCTTATATTTAATTCCGATGCAATTTCTGTGTTTCATCGTCAATGCGAAGATCCAAAGGATACAGTAAACCGGCAAAGATGCATCGGAATGTAAAACTGGTGACACAGGAAACGCTCAAAACATAGACAGTAGGAAGACTCAGCCTTCCTGTTCTTAAGTTGGCATTGTGTCTCTTATATTTAATTCCGATGCTATTTCTGTGTTTCATCCTCAATGGGAATGTCCAATGGATACAGTAAACCTGCAGAGGTGCATCGGAATGTAAAATTGGTGACGCAGGAAATGCTCAAATCATAGACCGTAGGAAGACTCTATCTTCCTGTACTTAAGTCGGCATTGTGTCTCTTGTATTTAATTCCGATGCAATTTCTGTGTTTCATCGTCAATGGGAAGGTCCAATGGATACAGTAAACCTGCAGAGGTGCATCGGAATGTAAAACTGGTGACACAGGACACGCTAAAAACATAGACCGTGAGAAGATTCAGTTTCCTTGTACTTATGTCGCCGTTGTGTCTCTTATTTTTAATTCCGATAAAATTTCTGAGCTTCATCGTCAATGGGAAGATCCAAGGGATACAGTAAACCTGCAGCGGTGCATCGGAATGTAAAACTGGTGACACAGGAAATGCTCAAACATAGACAGTAGGAAGACTCATCCTTCCTGAACTTAAGTGGGCATTGTGTCTCTTATATTTAATTCCGATGCTATTTCTGTGTTCCATCGTCAATGGGAAGGTCCAATGGATACAGTAAACCTGCAGAGGTGGATCGGAATTTAAAACTGGTGACACAGGAAGCGCTCATAACATACACCCTAAGAAGACTGAGTTTTCCTCTACTTAAGTCGGCCTTGTGTTTCTTATATTTAATTTCGATGCAATTTCTGTGTTTCATCGTCAATGGGAAGGTCCAATGGATACAGTAAACCTGCAGAGGTGCATCGGAATGTAAAACTGGTGACACAGGAAACGCACAAAACATACACAGTAGGAAGACTCAGTCTTCATGTACTTAAGTCGGCATTTTGTCTCTTATATTTAATTCCGACGCGAGTTCTGTGTTTCATCGCCAATGGGAAGGCCCAAGGATACAGTAAACCTGCAGAGGTGCATCGGAATGTAAACCTGGTGACACAGGACACGCTCAAAACATAGACAGTAGGAACACTCAGTCTTCCTGTACTTAAGTCGGCATTGTGTCTCTTAAATTTAATTTCGATGCAATTTCTGTGTTTCATCGTCAATGGGGAGGTCCAATGGATACAGTAAACCTGCAGAGGTGCATCGGAATGTAAAACTGGTGACACAGGACACGCTAAAAACATAGACCGTGAGAAGACTCAGTTTCCTTGTACTTATGTCGCCGTTGTGTCTCTTATTTTTAATTCCGATAAAATTTCTGAGCTTCATCGTCAATGGGAAGGTCCTAGGAACACAGTAAACCTGCAGAGGTGCATCGGAATGTAAAACTGGTGACACGGGAGACGGTCGAAACATAGACCTTAAGAAGACTCCGTTTTCTTGTACTTAAGTCGGCATTGTGTCTCTTATATTTAATTCCGATGCAATATCTGTGTTTCATCGTCACTGTGAAATTCCAAGGGATACAGTAAACCTGCAGAGGTTCATCGGAATGTGAAACTGGTGACACAGGAAACGCTCAAAATATAGACAGTATGAAGACTCAGCCTTCCTGATTTTAAGTCACCATTGTGTCTCTTATACTTAATTCCGATGCTATTTCTGTGTTTCATCGTCAAGGGGAAGGTCCAAGGGATACAGTAAACGTGCAGAGGTGCATCGTAATGTAAAACTGGTGACATAGGAAACGCTAAAAACATAGACCGTGAGAAGACTCAGTTTCCTTGTACTTATGTCGGCGTTGTGTCTCTTATATTTAATTCCGTTGCAATTTCTGAGCTTCATCGTGAATGGGAAGGTCCTAGTAACACAGTAAACCTGCAGAGGTGCATCGGAATGTAAAACTGGTGACACGGTAAACGGTCAAAACATAGACCTTAAGAAGACTCCGTTTTCTTGTACTTAAGTCGGCATTGTGTCTCTTATATTTAATTCCGATGCAATATCTGTGTTTCATTGTCACTGTGAAAGTCCAAGGGATACAGTAAACCTGCAGAGGTTCATAGGAATGTGAAACTGGTGACACAGAAAACGCTCAAAACATAGACAGTAGGAAGACTCAGCCTTCCTGTTTTTAAGTCAGCATTGTGTCTCTTATATTTAATTCCGATGCTATTTCTGTGTTTCATCGTCAATAGGAAGGTCCATTGGATACAGTAAACCTGCAGAGGTGCATCGGAATGTAAAATTGGTGAGGCAGGAAACGCTCAAAACATAGGCAGTAGGAAGACTCAATCTTCCTGTACTTAATTTGGCATTGTGTCTCTTATATTTAATTCCGATGCAATTTCTGTGTTTCATCGCCAATGGGACGGTCCAGGGGATACAGTAAACCTGCAGAGGTGCATCAGAATTTAAAACTGGTGACACTGGAAACGCTCAAAACATAGACCGTAAGAAGACTCAGTTTTCTTGTACTTAAGTCGGCGTTGTGTCTCTTATATTTAATTCCAATGTAATTCCTGTGTTTCATCGTCAATGGGAATGTCCAATGGATACAGTAAACCTGCAGAGGTGCATCGGAATGTAAAACGTGTGACGCAGGAAACGCTCAAAACATAGACAGTAGGAAGACTCAATGTTCCTGTACTTACGTCGGCATTGAGTCTCTTATATTTAATTCCGATGCAATTTCTGTGTTTCATCGTCAATGCGAAGATCCAAGGGATACAGTAAACCTGGAAAGGTGCATCGGAATGTAAAACTGGTGACACAGGAAACGTTCAAAACATAGACAGTAGGAAGCCTCAGTCTTCCTGTACTTAAGTCGGCATTGTGTCTGTTTTATTTAATTCCGATGTAATTTCTGTGTTTCAATGTCAATGGGAAGGTCCAAGGGATACAGTAAACCTGCAGAGGTGCGTCGGAATGTAAAACTGGTGACACAGGAAACGCTCAAAACCTAGACAGTAGGAAGACACAGTCATTCTGTACTAAAGTCGGCATTGTGTCTCTTATATTTAATTCCGATGCAATTTCTGTGTTTCATCGTCAATGGGATGGTCCAAGGGATACAGTAACCCTGCAGAGGTGCATCGGAATGTAAAACTGGTGACACAGGAAGCGCTCATAACATACACCCTAAGAAGACTGAGTTTTCTTGTACTTAAGTCGGCATTGTGTCTTTTATATTTAATTCCGATGCAATTTCTGTGTTTCATCGTCACTGTGAAGGTCCGAGGGATACATTAAACCTGCAGAGGTACATCGGAATGTAAAACTGGTGACACAGGAAACGCTCAAAACATAGACAGTAGATAGACTCAGTCTTCCTGTACTTCAGTCATCATTGTGTCTCTTATATTTGATTCCGATGCTCTTTCTGTGGTTCATCGTCACTGTGAAGGTCCAAGGGATACAGTAAACCTGCATAGGTGCACCGGAATGTAAAACTGGTGACACAGGAAACGCACAAAACATACACAGTAGGAAGACTCAGTCTTCCTGTACTTAAGTCGGCATTGTGTCTCTTATATTTAATTCCGATGCGAGTTCTGTGTCTCATCGCCAATGGGAAGGCCCAAGGATACAGCAAACCTGCAGAGGTGGATCGGAATGTAAAACTGGTGACACAGGACACGCTCAAATCATAGACAGTAGGAAGACTCAGTCTTCCTGTACTTAAGTCGGCATTGTGTCTCTTATATTTAATTTCGATGCTATTTCTGTTTCATCGTCAATGGGAAGGTCCAATGGATACAGCAAACCTGCAGAGGTGCATCGGAATGTAACACTGGTGACACAGGAAACGCTAAAAACATAGATCGTGAGAAGACTCAGATTCCTTGTACTTATGTCGGCGTTGTGTCTCTTATTTTTAATTCCGATACAATTTCTGAGCTTCATCGTCAATGGGAAGGTCCTAGCAACACAGTAAACCTGCAGAGGTGCATCGGAATGTAAAACTGGTGACACGGGAAACGGTCGAAACATAGACCTTAAGAAGACTCCGTTTTCTTGTACTTAAGTCGGCATTGTGTCTCTTATATTTAATTCCGATGCAATATCTGTGTATCATCGTCACTGTGAATGTCCAAGGGATACAGTAAACCTGCAGAGGTTCATCGGAATGTGAAACTGGTGACACAGGAAACGCTCAAAACATAGACAGTAGGAAGACTCAGCCTTCCTGTTTTTAAGTCAGCATTGTGTCTCTTATATTTAATTCCGATGCTATTTCTGTGTTTCATCGTCAAGGGGAAGGTCCAAGGAATACAGTAAACCTGCAGAGGTGCATCGGAATGTAAAACTGGTGACACAGGAAACGCTCAAAACATAGACAGTAGGAGGACTCAGTCTTCCTGTACTTCAGTCGGCATTGTCTCTCTTATATTTAATTCCGATGCAATTTCTGTGTTTCATCGCCAATGGGAAGGTCCAAGGGATACAGTAAACCTGCAGAGGTGCATCGGAATGTAAAACTGGTGATACAGGACACGCTCAAATCATAGACTGTAGGAAGACTCAGTCTTCCTTTACTTAAGTCGGCATGGTGTCTCTTATATTTAATTCCGAAGCAATATCTGTGTTTCATCGTCAATGGGAAGGGCCAATGGATACAGTAAACCTGCAGAGGTGCATCGGAATGTAAAACTGGTGACACAGAAAATGCTCAATACATAGACCGTAAGAAGACTCAGTTTTCTTGTACTTACGTCGGCGTTGTGTCTTTTATATTTAATTCCGATGCAATTTCTGTGTTTCATCGTCAATGGAAGGTCCAATGGATACCGTAAACCAGCAGAGGTGCATCGGCATGTAAAACTGGTGACACAGGAAACGCTCAAAACATAGACAATAGAAAGACACACTCTTCCTGTACTTAAGACGACATTGTGTCTCTTCTATTTAATACCGATGCAATTTCTGTGTTTCATCGTCAATCGGAAAGTCGAAAGGAAACAGTGTACCTGCAGAGGTGCAGCGGAATGTAAAACTGGTGACACAGGAGACGCTCAAAGCATAGACAGTAGGAAGACTCAGTCTTCCTGTACTTAAGTCGGCATTGTGTCTCTTATATTTAATTTCGATGCAATTTCTGTGTTTCATCGCCAATGGGAAGGTCCAATGGATACAGTAACCTGCACAGGTGCATCGGAATGTAAAACTGGTGACACAGGAAACGCTAAAAACATAGACCGTGAGAAGACTCAGTTTCCTTGTACTTATGTCGGCGTTGTGTCTCTTATTTTTAATTCCGATACAATTTCTGAGCTTCATCGTCAATGGGAAGGTCCTAGGAACACAGTAAACATGCAGAGGTGCATCGGAATGTAAAACTGGTGACACAGAAACGCTCAAATCATAGACAGTAGGAAGACTAAGTCCTGCTGTACTTATGACGTCATTGTGTCTCTTATATTTAATTCCGATGCAATTTCTGTGTTTCATCGCCAATGGGAAGGTCCAAGGGAGACAGTAAACCTGCAGAGGTGCATCAGAATTTAAAACTGGTGACACTGGAAACGCTCAAAACATAGACCGTAAGAAGACTCAGTTTTCTTGTACTTACGTCGGCGTTGTGTCTCTTATATTTAATTCCAATGTAATTCCTGTGTTTCATCGTCAATGGGAAGGTCCAATGGATACAGTAAACCTGCAGAGGTGCATCGGAATGTAAAACGTGTGACGCAGGAAACGCTCAAAACATAGACAGTAGGAAGATTCAATGTTCCTGTACTCACGTCGGCATTGTGTCTCTTATATTTAATTCCGATGCAATTTCTGTGTTTCATCGTCAATGCGAAGATCCAAAGGATACAGTAAACCGGCAAAGGTGCATCGGAATGTAAAACTGGTGACACAGGAAACGCTCAAAACATAGACAGTAGGAAGACTCAGCCTTCCTGTTCTTAAGTTGGCATTGTGTCTCTTATATTTAATTCCGATGCTATATCTGTGTTTCATATTCAATGGGAATGACCAATGGATACAGTAAACCCGCAGAGGTGCATCGGAATGTAAAATTGGTGACGCAGGAAATGCTCAAATCATAGACCGTAGGAAGACTCTATCTTCCTGTACTTAAGTCGGCATTGTGTCTCTTGTATTTAATTCCGATGTAATTTCTGTGTTTCATCGTCAATGGGAAGATCCAAGGGATACAGTAAACCTGCAGCGGTGCATCGGAATGTAAAACTGGTGACACAGGAAATGCTCAAAACATAGACAGTAGGAAGACTCATCCTTCCTGAACTTAAGTGGGCATTGTGTCTCTTATATTTAATTCAAATGCTATTTCTGTGTTTCATCGTCAATGGGAAGGTCCAATGGATACAGTAAACCTGCAGAGGTGGATCGGAATGTAAAACTGGTGACACAGGAAGCGCTCATAACATACACCCTAAGAAGACTGAGTTTTCCTCTACTTAAGTCGGCATTGTGTTTCTTATATTTAATTTCGATGCAATATCTGTGTTTCATCGTCAATGGGAAGGTCCAATGGATACAGTAAACCTGCAGAGGTGCATCGGAATGTAAAACTGGTGACACAGGAAACGCACAAAACATAAACAGTAGGAAGACTCAGTCTTCCTGTACTTAAGTCGGCATTTTGTCTCTTATATTTAATTCCGATGCGATTTCTGTGTTTCATCGCCAATGGGAAGGCCCAAGGATACAGTAAACCTGCAGAGGTGCATCGGAATGTAAAACTGGTGACACAGGACACGCTCAAAACATAGACAGTAGGAAGACTCAGTCTTCCTGTACTTAAGTCGGCATTGTGTCTCTTATATTTAATTTCGATGCAATTTCTGTGTTTCATCGTCAATGGGAAGGTCCAATGGATACAGTAAACCTGCAGAGGTGCATCGGAATGTAAAACTGGTGACACAGGAAACGCTAAAAACATAGAGCGTGAGTAGACTCAGTTTCCTTGTACTTATGTCGGCGTTGTGTCTCTTATTTTTAATTCCGATACAATTTCTGAGCTTCATCGTGAATGGGAAGGTCCTAGGAACACAGTAAACCTGCAGAGGTGCATCGGAATGTAAAACTGGTGACACGGTAAACGGTCAAAACATAGACCTCAAGAAGACTCCGTTTTCTTGTACTTAAGTCGGCATTGTGTCTCTTATATTTAATTCCGATGCGATATCTGTGTTTCATCGTCACTGTGAAAGTCCAAGGGATACAGTAAACCTGCAGAGGTTCATAGGAATGTGAAACTGGTGACACAGGAAACGCTCAAAACATTGACAGTAGGAAGACTCAGCCTTCCTGTTCTTAGGTCAGCATTGTGTCTCTTATATTTAATTCCGATGCTATTTCTGTGTTTCATCGTCAATGGGAAGGTCCATTGGATACAGTAAACCTGCAGAGGTGCATCGGAATGTAAAATTGGTGAGGCAGGAAACGCTCAAAATATAGGCAGTAGGAAGACTCAATCTTCCTGTACTTAAGTCGGCATTGTGTCTCTTCTATTTAATTCCGTTGCAATTTCTGTGTTTCATCGTCAATGGGAAGATCCAAGGGATACAGTAAACCTGCAGAGGTGCATCGGAATGTAAAACCGATGACACAAGAAACGCTCAAAACATAGACAGTAGGAAGACTCAGTCTTCCTGTACTTAAGTCACCATTGTGTCTCTTATATTTAATTCCGATGCAATTTCTGTGTTTCATCGTCACTGTGAATGTCCAAGGGATACAGTAAACCTTCAGAGGTGCATCGGAATGTAAAATTGGTGACACAGGAAACGCTCAAAACATAGACAGTAGGAAGACTCAGTCTTCCTGTACTTCAGTCGGCATTGTGTCTCTTATATTTAATTCCGATGCCATTTCGGAGTTACATCGCCAATGGGAAGGTCCAAGGGATACAGTAAACCTGCAGAGGTGCATCGGAATGTAAAACTGGTGACCCAGGACACGCTCAAAACATAGACAGTAGGAAGACTCAATCTTCCTGTACATAAGTCGGCATTGTGACTCTTCTATTTAATTCCGTTGCAATTTCTGTGTTTCATCGTCAATGGGAAGATCCAAGGGATACAGTAGACCTGCAGAGGTGCATCGGAATGTAAAACTGGTGACACAGGAAGTGCTCAAATCATAGACCGTAAGAAGATTTAGTTTTCTTGTACTTAAGTCGGCATTGTGTCTCCTATATTTAATTCCGATGCAATTTCTGTGTTTCATCGTCACTGTGAAGATTCAAGGGATACAGTAAACCTGTAGAGGTGCATCAAAATGTAAATCTGATGACACAGGAAATGCTCAAAACGTAGACAGTAGGAAGACTCAGCCTTCCTGTTCTTAGGTGAGCATTGTGTCTCTTATATTTAATTCCGATGCTATTTCTGTGTTTCATCGTCAATGGGAAGGTCCATTGGATACAGTAAACCTGCAGAGGTGCATCGGAATGTAAAACTGGTGACACAGGAAGCGCTCATAACATACACCCTAAGAAGACTGAGTTTTCCTCTACTTAAGTCGGCATTGTGTTTCTTATATTCAATTTCGATGCAATTTCTGTGTTTCATCGTCAATGGGAAGGTCCAATGGATACAGTAAACCTGCAGAGGTGCATCGGAATGTAAAACTGGTGACACAGGAAACGCACAAAACATAAACAGTAGGAAGACTCAGTCTTCCTGTACTTAAGTCGGCATTTTGTCTCTTATATTTAATTCCGATGCGAGTTCTGTGTTTCATCGCCAATGGGAAGGCCCAAGGATACAGTAAACCTGCAGAGGTGCATCGGAATGTAAAACTGGTGACACAGGACACGCTCAAAACATAGACCGTGAGATGACTCAGTTTCCTTGTACTTATGTCGGCGTTGTGTCTCTTATTTTTAATTCCGATACAATTTCTGAGCTTCATCGTCAATGGGAAGGTCCTAGGAACACAGTATACCTGCAGAGGTGCATCGGAATGTAAAACTGGTGACACGGGAAACGGTCGAAACATAGACCTTAAGAAGACTCCGTTTTCTTGTACTTAAGTCGGCATTGTGTCTCTTATATTTAATTCCGATGCAATATCTGTATTTCATCGTCACTGTGAAATTCCAAGGGATACAGTAAACCTGTAGAGGTTCATCGGAATGTGAAACTGGTGACACAGGAAACGCTCAAAACATAGACAGTATGAAGACTCAGCATTCCTGTTTTTAAGTCAGCATTGTGTCTCTTATACTTAATTCCGATGCTATTTCTGTGTTTCATCGACAAGGGGAAGGTCCAAGGGATACAGTAAACGTCCAGAGGTGCATCGTAATGTAAAACTGGTGACATAGGAAACGCTAAAAACATAGACCGTGAGAAGACTCAGTTTCCTTGTACTTATGTCGGCGTTGTGTCTCTTATATTTAATTCCGTTGCAATTTCTGAGCTTCATCGTGAATGGGAAGGTCCTAGGAACACAGTAAACCTGCAGAGGTGCATCGGAATGTAAAACTGGTGACACGGTAAACGGTCAAAACATAGACCTTAAGAAGACACCGTTTTCTTGTACTTAAGTCGGCATTGTGTCTCTTATATTTAATTCCGATGCAATATCAGTGTTTCATCGTCACTGTGAAAGTCCAAGGGATACAGTAAACCTGCAGAGGTTCATAGGAATGTGAAACTGGTGACACAGGAAACGCTCAAATCATAGACAGTAGGAAGACTCAGCCTTCCTGTTTTTAAGTCAGCATTGTGTCTCTTATATTTAATTCCGATGCTATTTCTGTGTTTCATCGTCAAGGGGAAGGTCCAAGGGATACAGTAAACGTGCAGAGGTGCATCGTAATGTAAAACTGGTGACATAGGAAACGCTAAAAACATAGACCGTGAGAAGACTCAGTTTCCTTGTACTTATGTCGGCGCTGTGTCTCTTATATTTAATTCCGTTGCAATTTCTGAGCTTCATCGTCAATGGGAAGGTCCTAGGAACACAGTAAACCTGCAGAGGTGCATCGGAATGTAAAACTGGTGACACGGTAAACGGTCAAAACATAGACCTCAAGAAGACTCCGTTTTCTTGTACTTAAGTCGGCATTGTGTCTCTTATATTTCATTCTGATGCAATATCTGTGTTTCATCGTCACTGTGAAAGTCCAAGGGATACAGTAAACCTGCAGAGGTTCATAGGAATGTGAAACTGGTGACACAGGAAACGCTCAAAACATAGACAGTAGGAAGACTCAGCCTTCCTGTTCTTAGGTCAGCATTGTGTCTCTTATATTTAATTCCGATGCTATTTCTGTGTTTCATCGTCAATGGGAAGGTCCATTGGATACAGTAAACCTGCAGAGGTGCATCGGAATGTAAAATTGGTGAGGCAGGAAACGCTCAAAACATAGGCAGTAGGAAGACTCAATCTTCCTGTACTTAAGTCGGCATTGTGTCTCTTCTATTTAATTCCGTTGCAATTTCTGTGTTTCATCGTCAATGGGAAGATCCAAGGGATACAGTAAATCTGCAGAGGTGCATCGGAATGTAAAACTGGTGACACAGGAAGTGCTCAAAACATAGACAGTAGGAATACTCAGTCTTCCTGTACTTAAGTCGGCATTGTGTCTCTTATATTTAAATCCGATGCAATTTCTGTGTTTTGTCGTCAATGGGAAGGTCCAAGGGATACAGTAAACCTGCAGAGGTGCATAGGAATGTAAAATTGGTGACACAGGAAGCGGTCAAAACTTAGGCCCTAAGAACACAGTTTTCTTGTACTGAAGTCGGCATTGTATCTTTTATATTTAATTTGATGCAATTTCTGTGTTTCATCGTCACTGTGAAGGTCCAAGCGATACAGGAAACCTGCAGAGGTGCATCGGAATGTAAAACCGATGACACAAGAAACGCTCAAAACATAGACAGTAGGAAGACTCAGTCTTCCTGTACTTAAGTCACCATTGTGTCTCTTATATTTAATTCCGATGCAATTTCTGTGTTTCATCGTCACTGTGAATGTCCAAGGGATACAGTAAACCTTCAGAGGTGCATCGGAATGTAAAATTGGTGACACAGGAAACGCTCAAAACATAGACAGTAGGAAGACTCAGTCTTCCTGTACTTCAGTCGGCATTGTGTCTCTTATATTTAATTCCGATGCCATTTCGGAGTTTCATCGCCAATGGGAAGGTCCAAGGGATACAGTAAACCTGAAGAGGTGCATCGGAATGTAAAACTGGTGACCCAGGACACGCTCAAAACATAGACAGTATTAAGACTCCGTCTCCCTATACTTAAGTCGGCACGGTGTCTCTTATATTTAATTCCGATGCAATTTCTGTGTTTCATCGTCAATGGGAAGGTACAAGGGATACTGTAGAGCTGCAGAGGTGCATCGGAATGTAAAACTGGTGACACAGGAAGTGGTCAAATCATAGACCGTAAGAAGATTTAGTTTTCTTGTACTTAAGTCGGCATTGTGTCTCCTATATTTAATTCCGATGCAATTTCTGTGTTTCATCGTCACTGTGAAGATCCAAGGGATACAGTAAACCTGTAAAGGTGCATCAAAATGTAAATCTGATGACACAGGAAATGCTCAAAACGTAGACAGTAGGAAGACTCAGTCTTCCTGTACCTAAGTCGGCATTGTGTCTCTTATATTTAATTCCGATTCACTTTTTTGTGTTTCATCGTCAATGGGAAGGTCCAAGGGATACAGTAAACCTGCAGAGGTGCATAGGAATGTAAAACTGGTGACACGGTAAACGGTCAAAACATAGACCTTATGAAGACTCAGTTTTCTTGTACTTAAGTCGGCGTTGTATCTCTTATATTTAATTCCGATGCAATTTCTGTGTTTCATCGTCAATGGGAAAGTCCAATGGATACAGAAAACCTGCAGAGGTGCATCGGAATGTAAAACTGGTGACACAGGAAACGCTCAAAGCATAGACAGTAGGAAGACTCAGTCTTCCTGCACTTAAGTCGGCATTTTCTCCGTTATATTTAATTCCGATGCAATTTCTGTGCTTCATCGTCAATGGGAAGGTAGAATAGATACAGTAAACCTGCAGAGGTGCATCGGAATGTAAAACTGATGACACAGGAAACGCTCAAAACATAGACAGTAGGAAGACTCAGTCTTCCTGTAATATGTCGGCAGCATTGTGTCTCTTATATTTAATTCCGATGCAACTTCTGTGTTTCATCGTCACTGTGAAGGTCCAAGGGATACAGTAAACATGCAGAGGTGCATCGGAATGTAAAACTGGTGACACAGGAAACGCTCAAAACATAGACAGTAGGAGGACTTAGTCTTCCTGTACTTATGACGTCATTGTGTCTCTTATATTTAATTCCGATGCAATTTCTGTCTTTCATCGCCAATGGGAAGTTCCAAGGGAGACAGTAAACCTGCAGAGGTGCATCAGAATTTAAAACTGGTGACACTGGAAACGCTCAAAACATAGACCGTAAGAAGACTCAGTTTTCTTGTACTTAAGTCGGCGTTGTGTCTCTTATATTTAATTCCAATGTAATTCCTGTGTTTCATCGTCAATGGGAAGGTCCAATGGATACAGTAAACCTGCAGAGGTGCATCGGAATGTAAAACGTGTGACGCAGGAAACGCTCAAAACATAGACAGTAGGAAGACTCAATGTTCCTGTACTTACGTCGGCATTGTGTCTCTTATATTTAATTCAGATGCAATTTGTGTGTTTCATCGTCAATGCGAAGATCCAAGGGATACAGTAAACCTGCAAAGGTGCATCGGAATGTAAAACTGGTGACACAGGAAACGCTCAAAACATAGACAGTAGGAAGACTCAGCCTTCCTGTTCTTAAGTTGGCATTGTGACTCTTATATTTAATTCCGATGCTATTTCTGTGTTTCATCTTCAATGGGAATGTCCAATGGATACAGTAAACCTGCAGAGGTGCAGCGGAATGTAAAATTGGTGACGCAGGAAATGCTCAAATCATAGACCGTAGGAAGACTCTATCTTCCTGCACTTAAGTCGGCATTTTGTCTCTTATATTTAATTCCGATGCTATTTCTGTGTTTCATCGTCAATGGGAAGGTCCATTGGATACAGTAAACCTGCAGAGGTGCATCGGAATGTAAAACTGGTGACACAGGAAGCGCTCATAACATACACCCTAAGAAGACTGAGTTTTCCTCTACTTAAGTCGGCATTGTGTTTCTTATATTCAATTTCGATGCAATTTCTGTGTTTCATCGTCAATGGGAAGGTCCAATGGATACAGTAAACCTGCAGAGGTGCATCGGAATGTAAAACTGGTGACACAGGAAACGCACAAAACATAAACAGTAGGAAGACTCAGTCTTCCTGTACTTAAGTCGGCATTTTGTCTCTTATATTTAATTCCGATGCGAGTTCTGTGTTTCATCGCCAATGGGAAGGCCCAAGGATACAGTAAACCTGCAGAGGTGCATCGGAATGTAAAACTGGTGACACAGGACACGCTCAAAACATAGACAGTAGGAAGACTCAGTCTTCCTGTACTTAAGTCGGCATTGTGTCTCTTATATTTAATTTCGATGCAATTTCTGTGTTTCATCGTCAATGGGAAGGTCCAATGGATACAGTAAACCTGCAGAGGTGCATCGGAATGTAAAACTGGTGACACAGGAAACGCTAAAAACATAGACCGTGAGATGACTCAGTTTCCTTGTACTTATGTCGGCGTTGTGTCTCTTATTTTTAATTCCGATACAATTTCTGAGCTTTATCGTCAATGGGAAGGTCCTAGGAACACAGTATACCTGCAGAGGTGCATCGGAATGTAAAACTGGTGACACGGGAAACGGTCGAAACATAGACCTTAAGAAGACTCCGTTTTCTTGTACTTAAGTCGGCATTGTGTCTCTTATATTTAATTCCGATGCAATATCTGTATTTCATCGTCACTGTGAAATTCCAAGGGATACAGTAAACCTGTAGAGGTTCATCGGAATGTGAAACTGGTGACACAGGAAACGCTCAAAACATAGACAGTATGAAGACTCAGCATTCCTGTTTTTATGTCAGCATTGTGTCTCTTATACTTAATTCCGATGCTATTTCTGTGTTTCATCGACAAGGGGAAGGTCCAAGGGATACAGTAAACGTCCAGAGGTGCATCGTAATGTAAAACTGGTGACATAGGAAACGCTAAAAACATAGACCGTGAGAAGACTCAGTTTCCTTGTACTTATGTCGGCGTTGTGTCTCTTATATTTAATTCCGTTGCAATTTCTGAGCTTCATCGTGAATGGGAAGGTCCTAGGAACACAGTAAACCTGCAGAGGTGCATCGGAATGTAAAACTGGTGACACGGTAAACGGTCAAAACATAGACCTTAAGAAGACACCGTTTTCTTGTACTTAAGTCGGCATTGTGTCTCTTATATTTAATTCCGATGCAATATCAGTGTTTCATCGTCACTGTGAAAGTCCAAGGGATACAGTAAACCTGCAGAGGTTCATAGGAATGTGAAACTGGTGACACAGGAAACGCTCAAATCATAGACAGTAGGAAGACTCAGCCTTCCTGTTTTTAAGTCAGCATTGTGTCTCTTATATTTAATTCCGATGCTATTTCTGTGTTTCATCGTCAAGGGGAAGGTCCAAGGGATACAGTAAACGTGCAGAGGTGCATCGTAATGTAAAACTGGTGACATAGGAAACGCTAAAAACATAGACCGTGAGAAGACTCAGTTTCCTTGTACTTATGTCGGCGCTGTGTCTCTTATATTTAATTCCGTTGCAATTTCTGAGCTTCATCGTCAATGGGAAGGTCCTAGGAACACAGTAAACCTGCAGAGGTGCATCGGAATGTAAAACTGGTGACACGGTAAACGGTCAAAACATAGACCTCAAGAAGACTCCGTTTTCTTGTACTTAAGTCGGCATTGTGTCTCTTATATTTCATTCTGATGCAATATCTTTGTTTCATCGTCACTGTGAAAGTCCAAGGGATACAGTAAACCTGCAGAGGTTCATAGGAATGTGAAACTGGTGACACAGGAAACGCTCAAAACATAGACAGTAGGAAGACTCAGCCTTCCTGTTCTTAGGTCAGCATTGTGTCTCTTATATTTAATTCCGATGCTATTTCTGTGTTTCATCGTCAATGGGAAGGTCCATTGGATACAGTAAACCTGCAGAGGTGCATCGGAATGTAAAATTGGTGAGGCAGGAAACGCTCAAAACATAGGCAGTAGGAAGACTCAATCTTCCTGTACTTAAGTCGGCATTGTGTCTCTTCTATTTAATTCCGTTGCAATTTCTGTGTTTCATCGTCAATGGGAAGATCCAAGGGATACAGTAAATCTGCAGAGGTGCATCGGAATGTAAAACTGGTGACACAGGAAGTGCTCAAAACATAGACAGTAGGAATACTCAGTCTTCCTGTACTTAAGTCGGCATTGTGTCTCTTATATTTAAATCCGATGCAATTTCTGTGTTTTGTCGTCAATGGGAAGGTCCAAGGGATACAGTAAACCTGCAGAGGTGCATAGGAATGTAAAATTGGTGACACAGGAAGCGGTCAAAACTTAGGCCCTAAGAGGACTCAGTTTTCTTGTACTGAAGTCGGCATTGTATCTTTTATATTTAATTTGATGCAATTTCTGTGTTTCATCGTCACTGTGAAGGTCCAAGCGATACAGGAAACCTGCAGAGGTGCATCGGAATGTAAAACCGATGACACAAGAAACGCTCAAAACATAGACAGTAGGAAGACTCAGTCTTCCTGTACTTAAGTCACCATTGTGTCTCTTATATTTAATTCCGATGCAATTTCTGTGTTTCATCGTCACTGTGAATGTCCAAGGGATACAGTAAACCTTCAGAGGTGCATCGGAATGTAAAATTGGTGACACAGGAAACGCTCAAAACATAGACAGTAGGAAGACTCAGTCTTCCTGTACTTCAGTCGGCATTGTGTCTCTTATATTTAATTCCGATGCCATTTCGGAGTTTCATCGCCAATGGGAAGGTCCAAGGGATACAGTAAACCTGAAGAGGTGCATCGGAATGTAAAACTGGTGACCCAGGACACGCTCAAAACATAGACAGTATTAAGACTCCCTCTCCCTATACTTAAGTCGGCATGGTGTCTCTTATATTTAATTCCGATGCAATTTCTGTGTTTCATCGTCAATGGGAAGGTACAAGGGATACTGCAGAGCTGCAGAGGTGCATCGGAATGTAAAACTGGTGACACAGGAAGTGGTCAAATCATAGACCGTAAGAAGATTTAGTTTTCTTGTACTTAAGTCGGCATTGTGTCTCCTATATTTAATTCCGATGCAATTTCTGTGTTTCATCGTCACTGTGAAGATCCAAGGGATACAGTAAACCTGTAAAGGTGCATCAAAATGTAAATCTGATGACACAGGAAATGCTCAAAACGTAGACAGTAGGAAGACTCAGTCTTCCTGTACCTAAGTCGGCATTGTGTCTCTTATATTTAATTCCGATTCACTTTTTTGTGTTTCATCGTCAATGGGAAGGTCCAAGGGATACAGTAAACCTGCAGAGGTGCATAGGAATGTAAAACTGGTGACACGGTAAACGGTCAAAACATAGACCTTATGAAGACTCAGTTTTCTTGTACTTAAGTCGGCGTTGTATCTCTTATATTTAATTCCGATGCAATTTCTGTGTTTCATCGTCAATGGGAAAGTCCAATGGATACAGAAAACCTGCAGAGGTGCATCGGAATGTAAAACTGGTGACACAGGAAACGCTCAAAGCATAGACAGTAGGAAGACTCAGTCTTCCTGCACTTAAGTCGGCATTTTCTCCGTTATATTTAATTCCGATGCAATTTCTGTGCTTCATCGTCAATGGGAAGGTAGAATAGATACAGTAAACCTGCAGAGGTGCATCGGAATGTAAAACTGATGACACAGGAAACGCTCAAAACATAGACAGTAGGAAGACTCAGTCTTCCTGTAATATGTCGGCAGCATTGTGTCTCTTATATTTAATTCCGATGCAACTTCTGTGTTTCATCGTCACTGTGAAGGTCCAAGGGATACAGTAAACATGCAGAGGTGCATCGGAATGTAAAACTGGTGACACAGGAAACGCTCAAAACATAGACAGTAGGAGGACTTAGTCTTCCTGTACTTATGACGTCATTGTGTCTCTTATATTTAATTCCGATGCAATTTCTGTCTTTCATCGCCAATGGGAAGTTCCAAGGGAGACAGTAAACCTGCAGAGGTGCATCAGAATTTAAAACTGGTGACACTGGAAACGCTCAAAACATAGACCGTAAGAAGACTCAGTTTTCTTGTACTTAAGTCGGCGTTGTGTCTCTTATATTTAATTCCAATGTAATTCCTGTGTTTCATCGTCAATGGGAAGGTCCAATGGATACAGTAAACCTGCAGAGGTGCATCGGAATGTAAAACGTGTGACGCAGGAAACGCTCAAAACATAGACAGTAGGAAGACTCAATGTTCCTGTACTTACGTCGGCATTGTGTCTCTTATATTTAATTCAGATGCAATTTGTGTGTTTCATCGTCAATGCGAAGATCCAAGGGATACAGTAAACCTGCAAAGGTGCATCGGAATGTAAAACTGGTGACACAGGAAACGCTCAAAACATAGACAGTAGGAAGACTCAGCCTTCCTGTTCTTAAGTTGGCATTGTGACTCTTATATTTAATTCCGATGCTATTTCTGTGTTTCATCTTCAATGGGAATGTCCAATGGATACAGTAAACCTGCAGAGGTGCAGCGGAATGTAAAATTGGTGACGCAGGAAATGCTCAAATCATAGACCGTAGGAAGACTCTATCTTCCTGCACTTAAGTCGGCATTTTGTCTCTTATATTTAATTCCGATGCAATTTCTGTGTTTCATCGTCAATGGGAAGATCCATGGGATACAGTAAACCTGCAGCGGTGCATCGGAATGTAAAACTGGTGACACAGGAAATGCTCAAAACATAGACAGTAGGAAGACTCATCCTTCCTCTACTTAAGTCGGCATTGTGTCTCTTATATTTAATTCCGATGCTATTTCTGTGTTTCATCGTCAATGGGAAGGTCCAATGGAAACAGTAAACCTGCAGAGGTGGATCGGACTGTAAAACTGGTGACACAGGAAACGCTCAAAACATAGACAGTAGGAAGACTCAGTCTTCCTGTACTTCAGTCATCATTGTGTCTCTTATATTTAATTCCGATGCAATTTCTGTGTTTCATCGTCAATGGGAAAGTCCAAGGGATACAGTAACCCTGCAGAGGTGCATCGGAATGTAAAACTGGTGACACAGGAAGCGCTCATAACATACACCCTAAGAAGACTGAGTTTTCCTGTACTTAAGTCGGCATTGTGTTTCTTATATTCAATTTCGATGCAATTTCTGTGTTTCATCGTCAATGGGAAGGTCCAATGGATACAGTAAACCTGCAGAGGTGCATCGGAATGTAAAACTGGTGACACAGGAAACGCTAAAAACATAGACCGTGAGAAGACTCAGTTTCCTTGTACTTATGTCGGCGTTGTGTCTCTTATATTTAATTCCGTTGCAAATTCTGAGCTTCGTCGTCAATGGGAAGGTCCTAGGAACACAGTAAACCTGCAGAGGTGCATCGGAATGTAAAACTGGTGACACGGGAAACGCTTAAAACATAAACCGTAAGAAGACTAAGTTTTCTTGTACTTAAGTCGGCGTTGTGTCTCTTATATTTAATTCCGATGCTATTTCTGTGTTTCATCGTCAATGGGAAGGTCCATTGGATACAGTAAACCTGCAGAGGTGCTTCGGAATGTAAAATTGGTGACGCTGGAAACGCTCAAAACATAGGCAGTTGGAAGACTCAATCTTCCTGTACTTAAGTCGGCATTGTGTCTCTTCTATTTAATTCCGATTCAATTTCTGTGTTTCATCGTCAATGGGAAGATCCAAGTGATACAGTAAACCTGCAGAGGTGCATCGGAATGTAAAACTTGTGACACTGGAAACGCTTAAAACATAAACCGTAAGAAGACTAGGTTTTCTTGTACTGAAGTCGGCGTTGTGTCTCTTATATTTAATTCCGATGCTATTTCTGTGTTTCATCGTCAATGGGAAGATCCAAGGGATACAGTAAACCTGCAGAGGTGCATCGGAATGTAAAACCGGTGACACAGGAAACGCTCAAAACATAGACAGTAGGAAGACTCAGCCTTCCTGTTTTTAAGTCAGCATTGTGTCTCTTATATTTAATTCCGATGCTATTTCTGTGTTTCATCGTCAAGGGGAAGGTCCAAGGGATACAGTAAACGTGCAGAGGTGCATCGTAATGTAAAACTGGTGACATAGGAAACGCTAAAAACATAGACCGTGAGAAGACTCAGTTTCCTTGTACTTATGTCGGCGCTGTGTCTCTTATATTTAATTCCGTTGCAATTTCTGAGCTTCATCGTCAATGGGAAGGTCCTAGGAACACAGTAAACCTGCAGAGGTGCATCGGAATGTAAAACTGGTGACACGGTAAACGGTCAAAACATAGACCTCAAGAAGACACCGTTTTCTTGTACTTAAGTCGGCATTGTGTCTCTTATATTTAATTCTGATGCAATATCTGTGTTTCATCGTCACTGTGAAAGTCCAAGGGATACAGTAAACCTGCAGAGGTTCATAGGAATGTGAAACTGGTGACACAGGAAACGCTCAAAACATAGACAGTAGGAAGACTCAGCCTTCCTGTTCTTAGGTCAGCATTGTGTCTCTTATATTTAATTCCGATGCTATTTCTGTGTTTCATCGTCAATGGGAAGGTCCATTGGATACAGTAAACCTGCAGAGGTGCATCGGAATGTAAAATTGGTGAGGCAGGAAACGCTCAAAACATAGGCAGTAGGAAGACTCAATCTTCCTGTACTTAAGTCGGCATTGTGTCTCTTCTATTTAATTCCGTTGCAATTTCTGTGTTTCATCGTCAATGGGAAGATCCAAGGGATACAGTAAACCTGCAGAGGTGCATCGGAATGTAAAACTGGTGACACAGGAAGTGCTCAAAACATAGACAGTAGGAATACTCAGTCTTCCTGTACTTAAGTCGGCATTGTGTCTCTTATATTTAAATCCGATGCAATTTCTGTGTTTTGTCGTCAATGGGAAGGTCCAAGGGATACAGTAAACCTGCAGAGGTGCATAGGAATGTAAAATTGGTGACACAGGAAGCGGTCAAAACTTAGGCCCTAAGAGGACTCAGTTTTCTTGTACTGAAGTCGGCATTGTATCTTTTATATTTAATTTGATGCAATTTCTGTGTTTCATCGTCACTGTGAAGGTCCAAGCGATACAGGAAACCTGCAGAGGTGCATCGGAATGTAAAACCGATGACACAAGAAACGCTCAAAACATAGACAGTAGGAAGACTCAGTCTTCCTGTACTTAAGTCACCATTGTGTCTCTTATATTTAATTCCGATGCAATTTCTGTGTTTCATCGTCACTGTGAATGTCCAAGGGATACAGTAAACCTTCAGAGGTGCATCGGAATGTAAAATTGGTGACACAGGAAACGCTCAAAACATAGACAGTAGGAAGACTCAGTCTTCCTGTACTTCAGTCGGCATTGTGTCTCTTATATTTAATTCCGATGCCATTTCGGAGTTTCATCGCCAATGGGAAGGTCCAAGGGATACAGTAAACCTGCAGAGGTGCATCGGAATGTAAAACTGGTGACCCAGGACACGCTCAAAACATAGACAGTAGGAAGACTCCGTCTCCCTATACTTAAGTCGGCATGGTGTCTCTTATATTTAATTCCGATGCAATTTCTGTGTTTCATCGTCAATGGGAAGGTACAAGGGATACTGTAGAGCTGCAGAGGTGCATCGGAATGTAAAACTGGTGACACAGGAAGTGGTCAAATCATAGACCGTAAGAAGATTTAGTTTTCTTGTACTTAAGTCGGCATTGTGTCTCCTATATTTAATTCCGATGCAATTTCTGTGTTTCATCGTCACTGTGAAGATCCAAGGGATACAGTAAACCTGTAAAGGTGCATCAAAATGTAAATCTGATGACACAGGAAATGCTCAAAACGTAGACAGTAGGAAGACTCAGTCTTCCTGTACCTAAGTCGGCATTGTGTCTCTTATATTTAATTCCGATTCACTTTTTTGTGTTTCATCGTCAATGGGAAGGTCCAAGGGATACAGTAAACCTGCAGAGGTGCATAGGAATGTAAAACTGGTGACACGGTAAACGGTCAAAACATAGACCTTATGAAGACTCAGTTTTCTTGTACTTAAGTCGGCGTTGTATCTCTTATATTTAATTCCGATGCAATTTCTGTGTTTCATCGTCAATGGGAAAGTCCAATGGATACAGAAAACCTGCAGAGGTGCATCGGAATGTAAAACTGGTGACACAGGAAACGCTCAAAGCATAGACAGTAGGAAGACTCAGTCTTCCTGCACTTAAGTCGGCATTTTCTCCGTTATATTTAATTCCGATGCAATTTCTGTGCTTCATCGTCAATGGGAAGGTAGAATAGATACAGTAAACCTGCAGAGGTGCATCGGAATGTAAAACTGATGACACAGGAAACGCTCAAAACATAGACAGTAGGAAGACTCAGTCTTCCTGTAATATGTCGGCAGCATTGTGTCTCTTATATTTAATTCCGATGCAACTTCTGTGTTTCATCGTCACTGTGAAGGTCCAAGGGATACAGTAAACATGCAGAGGTGCATCGGAATGTAAAACTGGTGACACAGGAAACGCTCAAAACATAGACAGTAGGAGGACTTAGTCTTCCTGTACTTATGACGTCATTGTGTCTCTTATATTTAATTCCGATGCAATTTCTGTCTTTCATCGCCAATGGGAAGTTCCAAGGGAGACAGTAAACCTGCAGAGGTGCATCAGAATTTAAAACTGGTGACACTGGAAACGCTCAAAGCATACACCGTAAGAAGACTCAGTTTTCTTGTACTTAAGTCGGCGTTGTGTCTCTTATATTTAATTCCAATGTAATTCCTGTGTTTCATCGTCAATGGGAAGGTCCAATGGATACAGTAAACCTGCAGAGGTGCATCGGAATGTAAAACGTGTGACGCAGGAAACGCTCAAAACATAGACAGTAGGAAGACTCAATGTTCCTGTACTTACGTCGGCATTGTGTCTCTTATATTTAATTCAGATGCAATTTGTGTGTTTCATCGTCAATGCGAAGATCCAAGGGATACAGTAAACCTGCAAAGGTGCATCGGAATGTAAAACTGGTGACACAGGAAACGCTCAAAACATAGACAGTAGGAAGACTCAGCCTTCCTGTTCTTAAGTTGGCATTGTGACTCTTATATTTAATTCCGATGCTATTTCTGTGTTTCATCTTCAATGGGAATGTCCAATGGATACAGTAAACCTGCAGAGGTGCAGCGGAATGTAAAATTGGTGACGCAGGAAATGCTCAAATCATAGACCGTAGGAAGACTCTATCTTCCTGCACTTAAGTCGGCATTTTGTCTCTTATATTTAATTCCGATGCAATTTCTGTGTTTCATCGTCAATGGGAAGATCCATGGGATACAGTAAACCTGCAGCGGTGCATCGGAATGTAAAACTGGTGACACAGGAAATGCTCAAAACATAGACAGTAGGAAGACTCATCCTTCCTCTACTTAAGTCGGCATTGTGTCTCTTATATTTAATTCCGATGCTATTTCTGTGTTTCATCGTCAATGGGAAGGTCCAATGGAAACAGTAAACCTGCAGAGGTGGATCGGACTGTAAAACTGGTGACACAGGAAACGCTCAAAACATAGACAGTAGGAAGACTCAGTCTTCCTGTACTTCAGTCATCATTGTGTCTCTTATATTTAATTCCGATGCAATTTCTGTGTTTCATCGTCAATGGGAAAGTCCAAGGGATACAGTAACCCTGCAGAGGTGCATCGGAATGTAAAACTGGTGACACAGGAAGCGCTCATAACATACACCCTAAGAAGACTGAGTTTTCCTGTACTTAAGTCGGCATTGTGTTTCTTATATTCAATTTCGATGCAATTTCTGTGTTTCATCGTCAATGGGAAGGTCCAATGGATACAGTAAACCTGCAGAGGTGCATCGGAATGTAAAACTGGTGACACAGGAAACGCTAAAAACATAGACCGTGAGAAGACTCAGTTTCCTTGTACTTATGTCGGCGTTGTGTCTCTTATATTTAATTCCGTTGCAAATTCTGAGCTTCGTCGTCAATGGGAAGGTCCTAGGAACACAGTAAACCTGCAGAGGTGCATCGGAATGTAAAACTGGTGACACGGGAAACGCTTAAAACATAAACCGTAAGAAGACTAGGTTTTCTTGTACTTAAGTCGGCGTTGTGTCTCTTATATTTAATTCCGATGCTATTTCTGTGTTTCATCGTCAATGGGAAGGTCCATTGGATACAGTAAACCTGCAGAGGTGCTTCGGAATGTAAAATTGGTGACGCTGGAAACGCTCAAAACATAGGCAGTTGGAAGACTCAATCTTCCTGTACTTAAGTCGGCATTGTGTCTCTTCTATTTAATTCCGATTCAATTTCTGTGTTTCATCGTCAATGGGAAGATCCAAGTGATACAGTAAACCTGCAGAGGTGCATCGGAATGTAAAACTTGTGACACTGGAAACGCTTAAAACATAAACCGTAAGAAGACTAGGTTTTCTTGTACTTAAGTCGGCGTTGTGTCTCTTATATTTAATTCCGATGCTATTTCTGTGTTTCATCGTCAATGGGAAGATCCAAGGGATACAGTAAACCTGCAGAGGTGCATCGGAATGTAAAACTGGTGACAGAGGAAACGCTCAAAACATAGACAGTAGGAAGACTCAGCCTTCCTGTTCTTAAGTCGGCATTGTGTCTCTTATATTTAATTCCGATGCTACTTCTGTGTTTCATCGTCAATGGGAAGGTCCAAGGGATACAGTAAAGCTGCAGAGATGCATCGGAATGTAAAACTGGTGACACAGGAGGTGCTCAAATCATAGACCGTAAGAAGACTCAGTTTTCTTGTACTTAAGTCGGCATTGTGTCTTTTATATTTAATTCCGATGCAATTTCTGTGTTTCATCGTCACTGTGAAGGTCCAAGGGATACAGTATGCCTGCAGAGGTGCATCGGAATGTAAAACTGATGACACAGGAAGCGCTCATAACACAGACCCTTAGAAAACTCAGTTTTCTTGTACTTAAGTCGGCATTGTGTCTTTTATATTTCATTCCGATGCAATTTCTGTGTTTCATCGTCACTGTGAAGGTCCAAGGGATACACGAAACCTGCAGAGGTGCATCGGATTGTAAAACTGGTGATACAGGACTCGCTCAAATCATAGACAGTAGGAAGACTCAGTCTTCCTTTACTTAAGTCGGCATGGTGTCTCTTATATTTAATTCCGATGCAATTTCTGAGCTTCATCGTCAATGGGAAGGTCGAAGGGAAACAGTATACCTGCAGAGGTGCATCGGAATGTAAAACTGGTGACACAGGAAACGCTCAAAACATAGACAGTAGGAAGACTCAATGTTTCTGTACTTAGGTCGGCATTGTGTCTCTTATACTTATTTCCGATGCAATTTCTGAGCTTCATCGTCAATGGGAAGGTCCTAGGAACACAGTAAACCTGCAGAGGTGCATCGGAATGTAAAACTGGTGACACGGGAAACGCTCAAAATATAGACCTTAAGAAGACTCAGTTTTCTTGTACTTAAGTCGGCATTGTGTCTGTTATATTTAATTCTGATGCAATATCTGTGTTTCATCGTCACTGTGAAAGTCCAAGGGATACAGTAAACCTGCAGAGGTTCATCGGAATGTGAAACTGGTGACACAGGAAGCGCTCAAAACATAGACAGTAGGAAGACTCAATGTTTCTGTACTTAGGTCGGCATTGTGTCTCTTATATTTAGATCCGATGCAATTTCTGTGTTTCATCGTCAATGGGAAAATCCAAGGGATACAGTAAACCTGCAGATGTGCATCGGAATGTAAAACTGGTGAAACAGGAAACGCTCAAAACATAGACAGTAGGAAGACTCAGCCTTCCTGTATTTAAAAAATGCTTCAAATGGCTCTGAGCACTATGGGACTCAACATCTTAGGTCATAAGTCCCCTAGAACTTAGAACTACTTAAACCTAACTAACCTTAGGACATCACACACACCCATGCCCGAGGCGGGATTCGAACCCGCGACCGTAGCAGTCCCGCGGCTCCGGACTGCAGCGCCAGAACCGCTAGACCACCGCGGCCGGCTCCTGTATTTAAGTCGGCATTGTGTCTCTTATATTTAATTCCGATGCTATTTCTGTGTTTCATCGTCAATGGGAAGGTCCAGTAGATACAGTAAAACTGCAGAGGTGCATCGGAATGTAAAACTGGTGACACAGGAAACGATCAAAACGTAGACAGTAGGAATACTCAGTCTTCCTGTACTTAAGTCGGCATTGTGTCTCTTATTTTTAATTCCGATGCAATTTCTGTGTTTCATCGTCAATGGGAAGGTCGAAGGGAAACATTATACCTGCAGAGGTGCATCGGAATGTAAAACTGGTGACACAGGAAGCGCTCATAACATAGACCCTAAGAAGACTCAGTTTTCTTGTACTTAAGTCGGCATTGTGTCTTTTACATTTAATTCCGATGCAATTTCTGTGTTTCATCGTCACTGTGAAGGCCCAAGGGATACAGTATGCCTGCAGAGGTGCATCGGAATGTAAAACTCGTGACACAGGAAGCGCTCATAACATAGACCCTAAGAAAACTCAGTTTTCTTGTACTTAAGTCGCCATTGTGTCTTTTATATTTAATTCCGATGCAATTTCTGTTTTTCATCGTCACTGTGAAGGTCCAAGGGATACGGGAAACCTGCAGAGGTGCATTGGAATGTAAAACTGGTGATACAGGACTCGCTCAAATCATAGACAGTAGGAAGACTCAGTCTTCCTTTACTTAAGTCGGCATGGTGTCTCTTATATTTAATTCCGATGCAATTTCTGAGCTTCATCGTCAATGGAAAGGTCGAAGGGAAACAGTATACCTGCAGAGGTGCATCGGAATGTAAAGCTGGTGAAACAGGAAACGCTCAAAACATAGATTGTAGGAAGACTCAGCCCTCCTGTATTTAAGTCGGCATTGTGTCTCTGATATTTAATTCCGACGCTATTTCTGTGTTTCATCGTCAATGGGAAGGTCCAATGGATACAGTAAACCTGCAGAGGTGCATCGGAATGTAAAATTAGTGACGCACGGAAACGCTCAAAATATAGGCAGTAGGAAGACTCAATCTTCCAGTACTTAAGTCGGCATTGTGTCTCTTCTATTTAATTCCGATGGAATTTCTGTGTTTCATTGTCAATGGGAAGATCCAAGGGATACAGTAAACCTGCAGAGGTGCATCGGAATGTATAACTGGTGAAACAGGAAATGCTCAAAACACAGACAGTAGGAAGACTCAGCCTTCCTGTTCTTAAGTCGGCATTGTGTCTCTTATATTTAATTCCGATGCTATTTCTGTGTTTCATTGTCAATGGGAAGGTCCAGTGGAAACAGTAAAACTGCAGAGGTGCATCGGAATGTAAAACTGGTGACACAGGAAACGATCAAATCGTAGACAGTAGGAATAGTCTTCCTGTACTTAAGTCGGCATTGTGTCTCTTTTATTTAAATCCGATGTCATTTCTGTGTTTCGTCGTCAATGGGAAGGTCCAAGGGATACAGTAAACCTGCAGAGGTGCATCGGAATATAAAACTGGTGACACAGGAAGCGGTCAAATCATAGGCCCTAAGAAGACTGTTTTCTTGTACTGAAGTCGGCATTGTGTCTCTTATATTTAATTTGATGCAATTTCTGTGTTTCATCGTCACTGTGAAGGTCCAAGGGATACAGTAAACCTGCAGAGGTGCATCAAAATGTAAAACTGATGACACAGGGAACGCTCATAACATAGACAGTAGGAAGACTCAGTCTTCCTGTACCTAAGTCGGCATTGTGTCTCTTATATTTAATTCCGATGCAATTTCTGTGTTTCGTCGTCAACGGGAAAGTCCAAGGGATACAGTAAACCTGCAAAGGTGCATTGGAATGTAAAACTGGTGACACAGGAAACGCTCAAAACATAGACAGTAGGAAGACTCAGTCTTTCTGTACTTAAGTCGGCATTGTGTCTCCTATATTTAATTCCGATGCAATTTCTGTGTTTCATCGTCAATGGGAAGGTCCAAGGGATACAGTATGCCTGCAGAGGTGCATCGGAATGTAAAACTGGTGACACAGGAAGCGCTCATAACATAGACCCTAAGAAGACTCAGTTTTCTTGTACTTAAGTCGGCATTGTGTCTTTTATATTTAATTCCGATGCAATTTCTGTGTTTCATCGTCACTGTGAAGGTCCAAGGGATACAGTAAACCTGCAGAGGAGCATCGGAATGTAAAACTGGTGATACAGGACACGCTCAAATCATAGACAGTAGGAAGACTCAGTCTTCCTTTACTTAAGTCGGCATGGTGTCTCTTATATTTAATTCCGATGCAATTTCTGAGCTTCATCGTCAATAAGAAGGTCGAAGGGAAACAGTATACCTGCAGAGGTGCATCGGAATGTAAAACTGGTGACAAGGGAAACGCTCAAAACATAGACAGTAGGAAGACAGTCTTCCTGTACTTAAGTCGGCATTGTGTCTCTTATATTTATTTCCGATGCAATTTCTGAGCTTCATCGTCAATGGGAAGGTCCTAGGAACACAGTAAACCTGCAGAAGTGCATCGGAATGTAAAACTGGTGACACGGTTAACGCTCAAAACATAGACCTTAAGAAAACTCAGTTTTCTTGTACTTAAGTCGGAATTGTGTCTCTTACATTTAATTCCGATTCAATATCTATGTTTCATCGTCACTGTGAAAGTCCAAGGGATACTGTAAACATGCAGAGGTGCATCGGAATGTAAAACTGGTGACATAGGAAACGCTCAAAACATAGACAATTGAAAGACACACTCTTCCTGTACTTCAGTCATCATTGTGTCTCTTATATGTAATTCCGATGCAATTTCTGTGTTTCATCGTCAATGTGAAGGTGCAAGGGATACAGTAACCCTGCAGAGGTGCATCGGAATGTAAAACTGGTGACACAGGAAGCGCTCATAACATACACCCTAAGAAGACTGAGTTTTCCTGTACTTAAGTCGGCATTGTGTTTCTTATATTTAATTTCGATGCCATTTCTGTGTTTCATCGCCAATCGGAAGGTCCAAGGGAGACAGTAAACCTGCACAGGTGCATCAGAATTAAAAACTGGTGACACTGGAAACGCTCAAAACATAGACCGTAAAAAGACTCAGTTTTCTTGTACTTAAGTCGGCGTTGTGTCTCTTATATTTAATTCCAATGCTATTTCTGTGTTTCTCCTTCAATGGGAATGTCCAATGGATACAGTAAACCTGCAGAGGTGCATCGGAATGTAAAATTGGTGTCGCAGGAAATGCTCAAATCATAGACCGTAGGAAGCCTCTATCTTCCTGTACTTAAGTCGGCATTGTGTCTCTTATATTTAATTCCGATGCAATTTCTGTGTTTCATCGTCAATGGGAAGATCCAAGGGATACAGTAAACCTGCAGAGGTGGATCGGAATTTAAAACTGGTGACACAGGAAACGCTCAAAACATAGACAGTAGGAAAACTCAGTCTTCCTGTACTTCAGTCATCATTGTGTCTCTTATATGTAATTCCGATGCAATTTCTGTGCTTCAATGTCAATGGGAAGGTGCAAGGGATACAGTAACCCTGCAGAGGTGCATCGGAATGTAAAACTGGTGACACAGGAAGCGCTCATAACATACACCCTAAGAAGACTGAGTTTTCCTGTACTTAAGTCGGCATTGTGTTTCTTATATTTAATTTCGATGCCATTTCTGTGTTTCATCGTCAATGGGAAGGTCCAATGGATACAGTAAACCTTCAGAGGTGCATCGGAATGTAAAACTGGTGACACAGGAAACGCTAAAAACATAGACCGTGAGAAGACTCAGTTTCCTTGTACTTATGTCGGCGTTGTGTCTCTTATATTTAATTCCGTTGCAATTTCTTAGCTTCATCGTCAATGGGAAGGTTCTAGGAACACAGTAAACCTGCAGAGGTGCATCGGAATGTAAAACTGGTGACACGGGAAACGGTCAAAACATAGACCTTAAGAAGACTCCGTTTTCTTGTACTTAAGTCGGCATTGTGTCTCTTATATTTAATTCCGATGCAATATCTGTGTTTCATCGTCACTGTGAATGTCCAAGGGATACAGTAAACCTGCAGAGGTTCATATGAATGTGAAACTGGTGACACAGGAAACGCTCAAAACATAATCAGTAGGAAGACTCAGCCTTCCTGTTCTTAAGTCAGCATTGTGTCTCTTATATTTAATTCCGATGCTATTTCTGTGTTTCATCGTCAATGGGAAGGTCCATTGGATACAGTAAACCTGCAGAGGTGCATCGGAATGTAAAATTGGTGACGCAGGAAACGCTCAAAACATAGGCAGTAGGAAGACTCAATCTTCCTGTACTTAAGTCGGCATTGTGTCTCTTCTATTTAATTCCGATGCAATTTCTGTGTTTCATCGTCAATGGGAAGATCCAAGGGATACAGTAAACCTGCAGAGGTGCATCGGATTGTAAAACTGGTGACACAGGAAATGCTCAAAACATAGACAGTAGGAATACTCAGTCTTCCTGTACTTAAGTCGGCATTGTGTCTCTTATATTTAAATCCGATGCAATTTCTGTGTTTCGTCGTCAATGGGAAGGTGCAAGGGATACAGTAAACCTGCTGAGGTGCATAGGAATGTAAAATTGGTGACACAGGAAGCGGTCAAAACTTAGGCCCTAAGAAGACTCAGTTTTCTTGTACTGAAGTCGGCATTGTATGTTTTATATTTAATTTGATGCAATTTCTGTGTTTCATCGTCACTGTGAAGGTCCGAGGGATACAGTAAACCTGCAGAGGTGCATCGGAATGTAAAACTGATGACACAGGAAACGCTCAAAACATAGACAGTAGGAAGACTCAGTCTTTCTGTACTTAAGTCACCATTGTGTCTCTTATATTTAATTCCGATGCAATATCTGTGTTTCATCGTCACTGTGAATGTCCAAGGGATACAGTAAACCTTCAGAGGTGCATCGGAATGTAAAACTGGTGACACAGGTAACGCTCAAAAGATAGACAGTAGGAAGACTCAGTCTTCCTGTACTTCAGTCGGCATTGTGTCTCTTATATTTAATTCCGATGCCATTTCTGAGTTTCATCGCCAATGGGAAGGTCCAAGAGATACAGTAAACCTGCAGAGGTGCATCGGAATGTAAAACTGGTGACCCAGGACACGCCCAAAACATAGACAGTAGGAAGACTCAGTCTCCCTATACTTAAGTCGGCATGGTGTCTCTTATATTTGATTCCGATGCAATTTCTGTGTTTCATCGTCAATGAGAAGGTCCAATGGATACAGTAAACCTGCAGAGGTGCATCGGAATGTAAAACTGGTGCCACAGGAAACGCTCAAAACATAGACAATAGAAAGACACACTCTTCCTGTACTTAAGACGTCATTGTGTCTCTTATATTTAATTCCGATGCAATTTCTGTGTTTCATCGCCAATGGGAAGGTCCAAGGGACACAGTAAACCTGCAGGGGTGCATCAAAATGTAAAACTGGTGACACTTGAAACGCTCAAAACATAGACCGTAAGAAGACTCAATTTTCTTGTACTTATGTCGGCGTTGTGTCTCTTCTATTTAATTCCGTTGCAATTTCTGTGTTTCATCGTCAATGGGAAGATCCAAGGGATACAGTAGACCTGCAGAGGTGCATCGGAATGTAAAACTGGTGACACAGGAAGTGCTCAAATCATAGACCGTAAGAAGATTTAGTTTTCTTGTACTTAAGTCGGCATTGTGTCTCCTATATTTAATTCCGATGCAATTTCTGTGTTTCATCGTCACTGTGAAGATTCAAGGGATACAGTAAACCTGTAGAGGTGCATCGGAATGTAAAACCGATGACACAAGAAACGCTCAAGACATAGACAGTAGGAAGACTCAGTCTTCCTGTACTTAAGTCACCATTGTGTCTCTTATATTTAATTCCGATGCAATTTCTGTGTTTCATCGTCACTGTGAATGTCCAAGGGATACAGTAAACCTTCAGAGGTGCATCGAAATGTAAAATTGGTGACACAGGAAACGCTCAAAACATAGACAGTAGGAAGACTCAGTCTTCCTGTACTTCAGTCGGCATTGTGTCTCTTATATTTAATTCCGATGCCATTTCGGAGTTTCATCGCCAATGGGAAGGTCCAAGGGATACAGTAAACCTGCAGAGGTGCATCGGAATGTAAAACTGGTGACCCAGGACACGCTCAAAACATAGACAGTAGGAAGACTCAATCTTCCTGTACTTAAGTCGGCATTGTGTCTCTTCTATTTAATTCCGTTGCAATTTCTGTGTTTCATCGTCAATGGGAAGATCCAAGGGATACAGTAGACCTGCAGAGGTGCATCGGAATGTAAAACTGGTGACACAGGAAGTGCTCAAATCATAGACCGTAAGAAGATTTAGTTTTCTTGTACTTAAGTCGGCATTGTGTCTCCTATATTTAATTCCGATGCAATTTCTGTGTTTCATCGTCACTGTGAAGTTTCAAGGGATACAGTAAACCTGTAGAGGTGCATCAAAATGTAAATCTGATGACACAGGAAATGCTCAAAACGTAGACAGTAGGAAGACTCAGCCTTCCTGTTCTTAGGTCAGCATTGTGTCTCTTATATTTAATTCCGATGCTATTTCTGTGTTTCATCGTCAATGGGAAGGTCCATTGGATACAGTAAACCTGCAGAGGTGCATCGGAATGTAAAATTGGTGAGGCAGGAAACGCTCAAAACATAGGCAGTAGGAAGACTCAATCTTCCTGTACTTAAGTCGGCATTGTGTCTCTTCTATTTAATTCCGTTGCAATTTCTGTGTTTCATCGTCAATGGGAAGATCCAAGGGATACAGCAAACCTGCAGAGGTGCATCGGAATGTAAAACTGGTGACACAGGAAGTGCTCAAAACATAGACAGTAGGAATACTCAGTCTTCCTGTACTTAAGTCGGCATTGTGTCTCTAATATTTAAATCCGATGCAATTTCTGTGTTTAGTCGTCAATGGGAAGGTCCAAGGGACACAGTAAACCTGCAGAGGTGCATAGGAATGTAAAATTGGTGACACAGGAAGCGGTCAAAACTTAGGCCCTAAGAGGACTCAGTTTTCTTGTACTGAAGTCGGCATTGTATCTTTTATATTTAATTTGATGCAATTTCTGTGTTTCATCGTCACTGTGAAGGTCCAAGCGATACAGGAAACCTGCAGAGGTGCATCGGAATGTAAAACCGATGACACAAGAAACGCTCAAAACATAGACAGTAGGAAGACTCAGTCTTCCTGTACTTAAGTCACCATTGTGTCTCTTATATTTAATTCCGATGCAATTTCTGTGTTTCATCGTCACTGTGAATGTCCAAGGGATACAGTAAACCTTCAGAGGTGCATCGGAATGTAAAATTGGTGACACAGGAAACGCTCAAATCATAGACAGTAGGAAGACTCAGTCTTCCTGTACTTCAGTCGGCATTGTGTCTCTTATATTTAATTCCGATGCCATTTCGGAGTTTCATCGTCACTGTGAAGATCCAAGGGATACAGTAAACCTGTAGAGGTGCATCAAAATGTAAATCTGA
Source organism: Schistocerca nitens (assembly GCF_023898315.1). Lineage (NCBI taxonomy): Eukaryota > Metazoa > Arthropoda > Insecta > Orthoptera > Acrididae > Schistocerca > Schistocerca nitens. The sequence goes on along the minus strand of NC_064616.1, from coordinate 4,676,201 downwards.
TGACACAGGAAATGCTCAAAACGTAGACAGTAGGAAGACGCAGTCTTCCTGTACCTAAGTCGGCATTGTGTCTCTTATATTTAATTCCGATTCACTTTTTTGTGTTTCATCGTCAATGGGAAGGTCCAAGGGATACAGTAAACCTGCAGAGGTGCATAGGAATGTAAAACTGGTGACACGGTAAACGGTCAAAACATAGACCTTAAGAAGACTCAGTTTTCTTGTACTTAAGTCGGCGTTGTATCTCTTATATTTAATTCCGATGCAATTTCTGTGTTTCATCGTCAATGGGAAGGTCCAATGGATACAGAAAACCTGCAGAGGTGCATCGGAATGTAAAACTGGTGACACAGGAAACGCTCAAAGCATAGACAGTAGGAAGACTCAGTCTTCCTGCACTTAAGTCGGCATTTTGTCCGTTATATTTAATTCCGATGCAATTTCTGTGCTTCATCGTCAATGGGAAGGTAGAATGGATACAGTAAACCTGCAGAGGTGCATCGGAATGTAAAACTGGTGACACAGGAAACGCTCAAAACATAGACAGTAGGAGGACTTAGTCTTCCTGTACTTATGACGTCATTGTGTCTCTTATATTTAATTCCGATGCAATTTCTGTCTTTCATCGCCAATGGGAAGTTCCAAGGGAGACAGTAAACCTGCAGAGGTGCATCAGAATTTAAAACTGGTGACACTGGAAACGCTCAAAACATAGACCGTAAGAAGACTCAGTTTTCTTGTACTTAAGTCGGCGTTGTGTCTCTTATATTTAATTCCAATGTAATTCCTGTGTTTCATCGTCAATGGGAAGGTCCAATGGATACAGTAAACCTGCAGAGGTGCATCGGAATGTAAAACGTGTGACGCAGGAAACGCTCAAAACATAGACAGTAGGAAGACTCAATGTTCCTGTACTTACGTCGGCATTGTGTCTCTTATATTTAATTCAGATGCAATTTGTGTGTTTCATCGTCAATGCGAAGATCCAAGGGATACAGTAAACCTGCAAAGGTGCATCGGAATGTAAAACTGGTGACACAGGAAACGCTCAAAACATAGACAGTAGGAAGACTCAGCCTTCCTGTTCTTAAGTTGGCATTGTGACTCTTATATTTAATTCCGATGCTATTTCTGTGTTTCATCTTCAATGGGAATGTCCAATGGATACAGTAAACCTGCAGAGGTGCAGCGGAATGTAAAATTGGTGACGCAGGAAATGCTCAAATCATAGACCGTAGGAAGACTCTATCTTCCTGCACTTAAGTCGGCATTTTGTCTCTTATATTTAATTCCGATGCAATTTCTGTGATTCATCGTCAATGGGAAGATCCATGGGATACAGTAAACCTGCAGCGGTGCATCGGAATGTAAAACTGGTGACACAGGAAATGCTCAAAACATAGACAGTAGGAAGACTCATCCTTCCTCTACTTAAGTCGGCATTGTGTCTCTTATATTTAATTCCGATGATATTTCTGTGTTTCATCGTCAATGGGAAGGTCCAATGGAAACAGTAAACCTGCAGAGGTGGATCGGACTGTAAAACTGGTGACACAGGAAACGCTCAAAACATAGACAGTAGGAAGACTCAGTCTTCCTGTACTTCAGTCATCATTGTGTCTCTTATATTTAATTCCGATGCAATTTCTGTGTTTCATCGTCAATGGGAAAGTCCAAGGGATACAGTAACCCTGCAGAGGTGCATCGGAATGTAAAACTGGTGACACAGGAAGCGCTCATAACATACACCCTAAGAAGACTGAGTTTTCCTGTACTTAAGTCGGCATTGTGTTTCTTATATTCAATTTCGATGCAATTTCTGTGTTTCATCGTCAATGGGAAGGTCCAATGGATACAGTAAACCTGCAGAGGTGCATCGGAATGTAAAACTGGTGACACAGGAAACGCTAAAAACATAGACCGTGAGAAGACTCAGTTTCCTTGTACTTATGTCGGCGTTGTGTCTCTTATATTTAATTCCGTTGCAAATTCTGAGCTTCGTCGTCAATGGGAAGGTCCTAGGAACACAGTAAACCTGCAGAGGTGCATCGGAATGTAAAACTGGTGACACGGGAAACGCTTAAAACATAAACCGTAAGAAGACTAGGTTTTCTTGTACTTAAGTCGGCGTTGTGTCTCTTATATTTAATTCCGATGCTATTTCTGTGTTTCATCGTCAATGGGAAGGTCCATTGGATACAGTAAACCTGCAGAGGTGCTTCGGAATGTAAAATTGGTGACGCTGGAAACGCTCAAAACATAGGCAGTTGGAAGACTCAATCTTCCTGTACTTAAGTCGGCATTGTGTCTCTTCTATTTAATTCCGATTCAATTTCTGTGTTTCATCGTCAATGGGAAGATCCAAGTGATACAGTAAACCTGCAGAGGTGCATCGGAATGTAAAACTTGTGACGCAGGAAATGCTCAAAACATAGACAGTAGGAATACTCAGTCTTCCTGTACATAAGTCGGCATTGTGTCTCTTATATTTAAATCCGATGCCATATCTGAGATTCATCGCCAATGGGAAGGTCCAAGGGATACAGTAAACCTGCAGAGGTGCATCGGAATTTAAAACTGGTGATCCAGGACACGCTCAAAACATAGACAGTAGGAAGACTCAGTCTCCCTATACTTAAGTCGGTATGGTGTCTCTTATATTTAATTCCGATGCAATTTCTGTGTTTCATCGCCAATGGGAAGGTCCAAGGGACACAGTAAACCTGCAGGGGTGCATCAAAATGTAAAACTGGTGACACTGGAAACGCTTAAAACATAAACCGTAAGAAGACTAGGTTTTCTTGTACTTAAGTCGGCGTTGTGTCTCTTATATTTAATTCCGATGCTATTTCTGTGTTTCATCGTCAATGGGAAGATCCAAGGGATACAGTAAACCTGCAGAGGTGCATCGGAATGTAAAACTGGTGACACAGGAAACGCTCAAAACATAGACAGTAGGAAGACTCAGCCTTCCTGTTCTTAAGTCGGCATTGTGTCTCTTATATTTAATTCCGATGCTATTTCTGTGTTTCATCGTCAATGGGAAGGTCCAAGGGATACAGTAAAGCTGCAGAGATGCATCGGAATGTAAAACTGGTGACACAGGAGGTGCTCAAATCATAGACCGTAAGAAGACTCAGTTTTCTTGTACTTAAGTCGGCATGGTGTCTCTTATATTTAATTCCGATGCAATTTCTGAGCTTCATCGTCAATGGGAAGGTCGAAGGGAAACAGTATACCTGCAGAGGTGCATCGGAATGTAAAACTGGTGACACAGGAAACGCTCAAAACATAGACAGTAGGAAGACTCAATGTTTCTGTACTTAGGTCGGCATTGTGTCTCTTATACTTATTTCCGATGCAATTTCTGAGCTTCATCGTCAATGGGAAGGTCCTAGGAACACAGTAAACCTGCAGAGGTGCATCGGAATGTAAAACTGGTGACACGGGAAACGCTCAAAATATAGACCTTAAGAAGACTCAGTTTTCTTGTACTTAAGTCGGCATTGTGTCTGTTATATTTAATTCTGATGCAATATCTGTGTTTCATCGTCACTGTGAAAGTCCAAGGGATACAGTAAACCTGCAGAGGTTCATCGGAATGTGAAACTGGTGACACAGGAAGCGCTCAAAACATAGACAGTAGGAAGACTCAATGTTTCTGTACTTAGGTCGGCATTGTGTCTCTTATATTTAGATCCGATGCAATTTCTGTGTTTCATCGTCAATGGGAAAATCCAAGGGATACAGTAAACCTGCAGATGTGCATCGGAATGTAAAACTGGTGAAACAGGAAACGCTCAAAACATAGACAGTAGGAAGACTCAGCTTTCCTGTATTTAAAAAATGCTTCAAATGGTTCTGAGCACTATGGGACTCAACATCTTAGGTCATAAGTCCCCTAGAACTTAGAACTACTTAAACCTAACTAACCTTAGGACATCACACACACCCATGCCCGAGGCGGGATTCGAACCCGCGACCGTAGCAGTCCCGCGGCTCCGGACTGCAGCGCCAGAACCGCTAGACCACCGCGGCCGGCTCCTGTATTTAAGTCGGCATTGTGTCTCTTATATTTAATTCCGATGCTATTTCTGTGTTTCATCGTCAATGGGAAGGTCCAGTAGATACAGTAAAACTGCAGAGGTGCATCGGAATGTAAAACTGGTGACACAGGAAACGATCAAAACGTAGACAGTAGGAATACTCAGTCTTCCTGTACTTAAGTCGGCATTGTGTCTCTTATTTTTAATTCCGATGCAATTTCTGTGTTTCATCGTCACTGTGAAGGCCCAAGGGATACAGTATGCCTGCAGAGGTGCATCGGAATGTAAAACTCGTGACACAGGAAGCGCTCATAACATAGACCCTAAGAAAACTCAGTTTTCTTGTACTTAAGTCGCCATTGTGTCTTTTATATTTAATTCCGATGCAATTTCTGTTTTTCATCGTCACTGTGAAGGTCCAAGGGATACGGGAAACCTGCAGAGGTGCATTGGAATGTAAAACTGGTGATACAGGACTCGCTCAAATCATAGACAGTAGGAAGACTCAGTCTTCCTTTACTTAAGTCGGCATGGTGTCTCTTATATTTAATTCCGATGCAATTTCTGAGCTTCATCGTCAATGGAAAGGTCGAAGGGAAACAGTATACCTGCAGAGGTGCATCGGAATGTAAAGCTGGTGAAACAGGAAACGCTCAAAACATAGATTGTAGGAAGACTCAGCCTTCCTGTATTTAAGTCGGCATTGTGTCTCTGATATTTAATTCCGACGCTATTTCTGTGTTTCATCGTCAATGGGAAGGTCCAATGGATACAGTAAACCTGCAGAGGTGCATCGGAATGTAAAATTAGTGACGCACGGAAACGCTCAAAATATAGGCAGTAGGAAGACTCAATCTTCCAGTACTTAAGTCGGCATTGTGTCTCTTCTATTTAATTCCGATGGAATTTCTGTGTTTCATCGTCAATGGGAAGATCCAAGGGATACAGTAAACCTGCAGAGGTGCATCGGAATGTAAAACTGGTGAAACAGGAAATGCTCAAAACACAGACAGTAGGAAGACTCAGCCTTCCTGTTCTTAAGTCGGCATTGTGTCTCATATTTTTAATTCCGATGCTATTTCTGTGTTTCATTGTCAATGGGAAGGTCCAGTGGAAACAGTAAAACTGCAGAGGTGCATCGGAATGTAAAACTGGTGACACAGGAAACGATCAAATCGTAGACAGTAGGAATAGTCTTCCTGTACTTAAGTCGGCATTGTGTCTCTTTTATTTAAATCCGATGTCATTTCTGTGTTTCGTCGTCAATGGGAAGGTCCAAGGGATACAGTAAACCTGCAGAGGTGCTTCGGAATATAAAACTGGTGACACAGGAAGCGGTCAAATCATAGGCCCTAAGAAGACTGTTTTCTTGTACTGAAGTCGGCATTGTGTCTCTTATATTAAATTTGATGCAATTTCTGTGTTTCATCGTCACTGTGAAGGTCCAAGGGATACAGTAAACCTGCAGAGGTGCATCAAAATGTAAAACTGATGACACAGGGAACGCTCATAACATAGACAGTAGGAAGACTCAGTCTTCCTGTACCTAAGTCGGCATTGTGTCTCTTATATTTAATTCCGATGCAATTTCTGTGTTTCGTCGTCAACGGGAAAGTCCAAGGGATACAGTAAACCTGCAAAGGTGCATTGGAATGTAAAACTGGTGACACAGGAAACGCTCAAAACATAGACAGTAGGAAGACTCAGTCTTTCTGTACTTAAGTCGGCATTGTGTCTCCTATATTTAATTCCGATGCAATTTCTGTGTTTCATCGTCAATGCGAAGGTTCAAGGGATACAGTATGCCTGCAGAGGTGCATCGGAATGTAAAACTGGTGACACAGGAAGCGCTCATAACATAGACCCTAAGAAGACTCAGTTTTCTTGTACTTAAGTCGGCATTGTGTCTTTTATATTTAATTCCGATGCAATTTCTGTGTTTCATCGTCACTGTGAAGGTCCAAGGGATACAGTAAACCTGCAGAGGAGCATCGGAATGTAAAACTGGTGATACAGGACACGCTCAAATCATAGACAGTAGGAAGACTCAGTCTTCCTTTACTTAAGTCGGCATGGTGTCTCTTATATTTAATTCCGATGCAATTTCTGAGCTTCATCGTCAATGGGAAGGTCGAAGGGAAACAGTATACCTGCAGAGGTGCATCGGAATGTAAAACTGGTGACAAGGGAAACGCTCAAAACATAGACAGTAGGAAGACAGTCTTCCTGTACTTAAGTCGGCATTGTGTCTCTTATATTTATTTCCGATGCAAATTCTGAGCTTCATCGTCAATGGGAAGGTCCTAGGAACACAGTAAACCTGCAGAAGTGCATCGGAATGTAAAACTGGTGACACGGTTAACGCTCAAAACATAGACCTTAAGAAAACTCAGTTTTCTTGTACTTAAGTCGGAATTGTGTCTCTTACATTTAATTCCGATTCAATATCTATGTTTCATCGTCACTGTGAAAGTCCAAGGGATACTGTAAACATGCAGAGGTGCATCGGAATGTAAAACTGGTGACACAGGAAACGCTCAAAACATAGACAATAGAAAGACACACTCTTCCTGTACTTCAGTCATCATTGTGTCTCTTATATGTAATTCCGATGCAATTTCTGTATTTCATCGTCTATGTGAAGGTGCAAGGGATACAGTAACCCTGCAGAGGTGCATCGGAATGTAAAACTGGTGACACAGGAAGCGCTCATAACATACACCCTAAAAAGACTGAGTTTTCCTGTACTTAAGTCGGCATTGTGTTTCTTATATTTAATTTCGATGCCATTTCTGTGTTTCATCGCCAATCGGAAGGTCCAAGGGAGACAGTAAACCTGCACAGGTGCATCAGAATTAAAAACTGGTGACACTGGAAACGCTCAAAACATAGACCGTAAAAAGACTCAGTTTTCTTGTACTTAAGTCGGCGTTGTGTCTCTTATATTTAATTCCAATGCTATTTCTGTGTTTCTCCTTCAATGGGAATGTCCAATGGATACAGTAAACCTGCAGAGATGCATCGGAATGTAAAATTGGTGTCGCAGGAAATGCTCAAATCATAGACCGTAGGAAGACTCTATCTTCCTGTACTTAGGTCGGCATTGTGTCTCTTATATTTAATTCCGATGCAATATCTGTGTTTCATCGTCACTGTGAATGTCCAAGGGATACAGTAAACCTGCAGAGGTTCATATGAATGTGAAACTGGTGACACAGGAAACGCTCAAAACATAATCAGTAGGAAGACTCAGCCTTCCTGTTCTTAAGTCAGCATTGTGTCTCTTATATTTAATTCCGATGCTATTTCTGTGTTTCATCGTCAATGGGAAGGTCCATTGGATACAGTAAACCTGCAGAGGTGCATCGGAATGTAAAATTGGTGACGCAGGAAACGCTCAAAACATAGGCAGTAGGAAGACTCAATCTTCCTGTACTTAAGTCACCATTGTGTCTCTTATACTTAATTCCGATGCAATTTCTGTGTTTCATCGTCACTGTGAATGTCCAAGGGATACAGTAAACCTTCAGAGGTGCATCGGAATGTAAAACTGGTGACACAGGTAACGCTCAAAAGATAGACAGTAGGAAGACTCAGTCTTCCTGTACTTCAGTCGGCATTGTGTCTCTTATATTTAATTCCGATGCCATTTCTGAGTTTCATCGCCAATGGGAAGGTCCAAGAGATACAGTAAACCTGCAGAGGTGCATCGGAATGTAAAACTGGTGACCCAGGACACGCCCAAAACATAGACAGTAGGAAGACTCAGTCTCCCTATACTTAAGTCGGCATGGTGTCTCTTATATTTGATTCCGATGCTATTTCTGTGTTTCATCGTCAATGGGAAGGTCCAATGGATACAGTAAACCTGCAGAGGTGCATCGGAATGTAAAACTGGTGCCACAGGAAACGCTCAAAACATAGACAATAGAAAGACACACTCTTCCTGTACTTAAGACGTCATTGTGTCTCTTATATTTAATTCCGATGCAATTTCTGTGTTTCATCGCCAATGGGAAGGTCCAAGGGACACAGTAAACCTGCAGGGGTGCATCAAAATGTAAAACTGGTGACACTTGAAACGCTCAAAACATAGACCGTAAGAAGACTCAATTTTCTTGTACTTAAGTCGGCGTTGTGTCTCTTATATTTAATTCCGATGCTATTTCTGTGTTTCATCGTCAATGGGAAGATCCAAGGGATACAGTAAACTTGCAGATCTGCATCGGAATGTAAAACTGGTGACACAGGAAACGCTCAAAGCATAGACAGTAGGAAGACTCAGCCTTCCTGTTCTTAAGTCGGCTATGTGTGTCTTATATTTAATTCCGATGCTATTTCTGTGTTTCATTGTCAATGGGAAATTCCAAGGGATACAGTAAAGCTGCAGAGGTGCATCGGAATGTAAAACTGGTGACACAGGAAGTGCTCAAATCATAGACCGTAAGAGGCCTTAGTTTTCTTGTACTTAAGTCGGCATAATGTCTCCTATATTTAATTCCGATGTAATTTCTGTGTTTCATCGTCACTGTGAAGATCCAAGGGATACAGTAAACCTGTAGAGGTGCATCAAAATGTAAATCTGATGACACAGGAAATGCTCAAAACGTAGACAGTAGGGAGACTCAGTCTTCCTGTACCTAAGTCGGCATTGTGTCTCTTATATTTAATTCCGATGCTATTTCTGTGTTTCATCGTCAATGGGAAGATCCAAGGGATACAGTAAACCTGCAGATCTGCATCGGAATGTAAAACTGGTGACACAGGAAACGCTCAAAGCATAGACAGTAGTAAGACTCAGCCTTCCTGTTCTTAAGTCGGCTATGTGTCTCTTATATTTAATTCCGATGCAATTTCTGTGTTTCATCGTCAATGGGAAGGTCCAATGGATACAGTAAACCTGCAGAGGTGCATCGGAATGTAAAACTGGTGACATAGGAAACGCTCAAAGCATTGACAGTAGGAAGACTCAGTCTTTCTGTACTTAGGTCGGCATTTTGTAACTTATATTTAATTCCGATGCAATTTCTGTGCTTCATCGTCAATGGGAAGGTAGAATGGATACAGTAAACCTGCAGAGGTGCATCGGAATGTAAAACTGATGACACAGGAAACGCTCAAAACATAGACAGTAGGAAGACACAGTCTTTCTGTACTTAAGTCGGCATTGTGTCTCTTATATTTAATTCCGATGCAATTTCTGTGTTTCATCGTCAATGGGAAGGTCCAAGGGATACAGTGACCCTACAGAGGTGCATCGGAATGTAAAACTGGTGACAAGGGAAACGCTCAAAACATAGACAGTAGGGAGACTCAGTCTTCCTGTACTTATGTCGGCATTCTGTCTCTTATACTTATTTCAGATGCAATTTCTGAGCTTCATCGTCAATGGGAAGGTCCTAGGAACACAGTAAACCTGCAGAGGTGCATCGGAATGTAAAACTGGTGACACGGGAAACGCTCAGAACATAAACCTTAAGAAGACTCCGTTTTCTTGTACTTAAGTCGGCATTGTGTCTCTTATATTTCATTCCGATGCAATTTCTGTGTTTCATCGTCACTGTGAAGGTCCAAGGGATACAGTAAACATGCAGAGGTGCATCGGAATGTAAAACTGGTGACACAGGAAACGCTCAAAACATAGACAGTAGGAGGACTTAGTATTCCTGTACTTATGACGTCATTGTGTCTCTTATATTTAATTCCGATGCAATTTCTGTCTTTCATCGCCAATGGGAAGGTCCAAGGGAGACAGTAAACCTGCAGAGGTGCATCAGAATTTAAAACTGGTGACACTGGAAACGCTCAAAACATAGACCGTAAGAAGACTCAGTTTTCTTGTACTTAAGTCGGCGTTGTGTCTCTTATATTTAATTCCGATGCTATTTCTGTGTTTCATCGTCAATGGGAAGGTCCAATGGATACAGTAAACCTGCAGAGGTGCATCGGAATGTAAAACTGGTAACACAGGAAACGATCAAAACGTAGACAGTAGGAATACTCAGTCTTCCTGAACTTAAGTCGGCATTGTGCCTCTTATATTTAAATCCGATGCCATTTCTGTGTTTCGTCGTCAATGGGAAGGTCCAAGGGATACTGTAAACCTGCAGAGGTGCATCGGAATATAAAACTGGTGACACAGGAAGCGGTCAAATCATAGGCAGTAAGAAGACTCAGTTTTCTTGTACTGAAGTCAGCATTGTGTCTCTTATATTTAATTTGATGCAATTTCTGTGTTTCATTGTCACTGTGAAGGTCCAAGGGATACAGTAAACCTGCAGAGGTGCATCAAAATGTAAAACTGATGACACAGGGAACGCTCATAACATAGACAGTAGGAAGACTCTGTCTTTCTGTACTTAAGTCGGCATTGTGTCTCTTATATTTAATTCCGATGCAATTTCTGTGTTTCATCGTCACTGTGAATGTCCAAGGGATACAGTAAACCTTCAGAGGTGCATCGGAATGTAAAACTGGTGACACAGGAAACGCTCAAAACATAGACAGTAGGAGGACTCAGTCTTCCTGTACTTCAGTCGGCATTGTGTCTCTTATATTTAATTCCGATGCCATTTCTGAGTTTCATCGCCAATAGGAAGGTCCAAGAGATACAGTAAACCTGCAGAGGTGCATCGGAATGTAAAACTGGTGACCCAGGACACGCCCAAAACATAGACAGTAGGAAGACTCAGTCTTCCTATACTTAAGTCGGCATGGTGTCTCTTATACTTAATTCCGATGCAATTTCTGTGTTTCATCGTCAATGGGACGGTCCAATGGATACAGTAAACCTGCAGAGGTGCATAGGAATGTAAAATTGGTGACACAGGAAGCGGTCAAAACTTAGGCCCTAAGAAGACTCAGTTTTCTTGTACTGAAGTCGGCATTGTATCTTTTATATTTAATTTGATGCATTTTCTGTCTTTCATCGTCACTGTGAAGGTCCAAGGGATACAGTAAACCTGCAGAGGTGCATCGGAATGTAAAACTGATGACACAGGAAACGCTCAAAACATAGACAGTAGGAAGACTCAGTCTTCCTGTACTTAAGTCACCATTGTGTCTCTTATATTTAATTCAGATGCAATTTCATTGTCTCATCGTCACTGTGAAAGTCCAAGGGATACAGTAAATCTTCAGAGGTGCATCGGAATGTAAAACTGGTGACACAGGAAACGCTCAAAACATAGACAGTAGGAAGACTCAGTCTTCCTGTACTTCAGTTGGCATTGTGTCTCTTATATTTAATTCCGATGCCATTTCTGAGTTTCATCGCCAATGGGAATGTCTAAGAGATACAGTAAACCTGCAGAGGTGCATCGGAATGTAAAACTGGTGACCCAGGACACGCCCAAAACATAGACAGTAGGAAGACTCAGTCTTCCTGTACTTAAGTCGGCATGGTGTCTCTTATATTTAATTCCGATGCAATTTCTGTTTTTCATCGTCAATGGGACGGTCCAATGGATACAGTAAACCTACAGAGGTGCATCGGAATGTAAAACTGGTGACACAGGAAACGCTCAAAACATAGACAATAGAAAGACACACTCTTCCTGTACTTAAGACGTCATTGTGTCTCTTATATTTAATTCCGATGCAATTTCTGTGTTTCATCGCCAATGGGAAGGTCCCAGGGACACAGTAAACCTGCAGGGGTGCATCAAAATGTAAAACTGGTGACACTGGAAACGCTCAAAACATAGACCGTAAGAAGACTCAATTTTCTTGTACTTAAGTCGGCGTTGTGTCTCTTATATTTAATTCCGATGCTATTTCTGTGTTTCATCGGCAATGGGAAGGTCCAAGAGATACAGTAAACCTGCAGAGGTGCATCGGAATGTAAAACTGGTGACCCAGGACACGCCCAAAACATAGACAGTAGGAAGACTCAGTCTCCCTATACTTAAGTCGGCGTTGTGTCTCTTATATTTAATTCCGATGCTATTTCTGTGTTTCATCGTCAATGGGAAGATCCAAGGGATACAGTAAACCTGCAGATCTGCATCGGAATGTAAAACTGGTGACACAGGAAACGCTCAAACATAGACAGTAGGAAGACTCAGCCTTCCTGTTCTTAAGTCGGCATTGTGTCTCTTATATTTAATTCCGATGCTATTTCTGTGTTTCATTGTCAATGGGAAGGTCCAAGGGATACAGTAAAGCTGCAGAGGTGCATCGGAATGTACAACTGTTGACACAGGAAGTGCTCAAATCATAGACCGTAAGAAGACTTAGTTTTCTTGTACTTAAGTCGGCATTGTGTCTCCTATATTTAATTCCGATGCAATTTCTGTGTTTCATCGTCACTGTGAAGATCCAAGGGATACAGTAAACCTGTTGAGGTGCATCAAAATGTAAATCTGATGACACAGGAAATGCTCAAAACGTAGACAGTAGGAAGACTCAGTCTTCCAGTACCTAAGTCGGCATTGTGTCTCTTATATTTAATTCCGATGCAATTTCTGTGTTTCATCGTCAATGGGAAGGTCCAAGGGATACAGTGAACCTGCAGAGGTGTCTTGGAATGTAAAACTGTTGACAAAGGAAACGCTCAAATCATACACCGTAAGATGACTCAGTTTTCTTGTACTTAAGTCGGCGTTGTATCTCTTATATTTAATTCCGATGCAATTTCTGTGTTTCATCGTCAATGGGAAGGTCCAATGGATACAGTAAACCTGCAGAGGTGCATCGGAATGTAAAACTGGTGACACAGGAAACGCACATAATATAGACAATAGAAAGACAGACTCTTCCTGTACTTAGTCGACATTACATCTCTTATATATAATTCCGATGCAATGTCTGTGTTTCATCGTCACTATGACGGTCCAATGGATACAGAAAACCTGCAGAGGTGTATCGGAATGTAAAACTGGTGACACAGGAAAAGCTCAAAGCATAGACAATAGGAAGACTCAGTCTTTCTGTACTTAGGTCGGCATTTTGTCCCTTATATTTAATTCCGATGCAATGTCTGTGCTTCATCGTCAATGGGAAGGTAGAATGGATACAGTAAACCTGCAGAGGTGCATCGGAATGTAAAACTGATGACACAGGAAACACTCAAAACATAGACAGTAGGAAGACTCAGTCTTCCTGTAATATTTCGGCAGCATTGTGACTCTTATATTTAATTCCGATGCAATTTCTGTGTACCATCGTCACTGTGAAAGTCCAAGGGATACAGTAAACCTGCACAGGTTTATCGGAATGTGAAACTGGTGACCCAGGAAACGCTCAAAACATAGACAGTAGGAAGACTCAATGTTTCTGTACTTAAGTCGGCATCGTGTCTCTTATATTTAGTTCCGATGCAACTTCTGTGTTTCATCGTCAATGGGAAGATCCAAGGGATACAGTAAACCTGCAGAGGCGCATCGGAATGTAAAACAGGTGACACAGGAAACGCTGAAAACATAGACAGTAGGAAGACTCAGCCTTCCTGTTCTTAAGTCGTTATTGTGTCTCTTATATTTAATTCCGATGCAATTTCTGTGTTTCATCGTCAATGGGAAGGTCCAAGGGATACAGTATGCCTGCAGAGGTGCATCGGAATGTAAAACTGGTGACACAGGAAGGGCTCGTAACATAGACCCTTAGAAAACTCAGTTTTCTTGTAAATAAGTCGGCATTGTATCTTATATATTTAATTCCGATGCAATTTCTGTGTTTCATCGTCACTGTGAAGGTCCAAGGGATCCAGGAAACCTGCAGAGGTGCATCGGAATGTAAAACTGGTGATACAGGACTCGCTCAAATCATAGACAGTAGGAAGACTCAGTCTTCCTTTACTTAAGTCGGCATGGTGTCTCTTATATTTAATTCCGATGCAATTTCTAAGCTTCATCGCCAATGGGAAGGTCGAAGGGAAACTGTATACCTGCAGAGGTGCATCGGAATGTAAAACTGGTGACAAGGGAAACGCTCAAAACATAGACAGTAGGAAGACTCAGTCTTTCAGTACTTAAGTCGGCATTGTGTCTCTTATATTTAATTCCGATGCAATTTCTGTGTTTCATCGTGAATGGGAAGGTCCAAGGGATACAGTAAACCTGCAGAGGCGCATCGGAATGTAAAATTGGTGACACAGGAAATGCTCAAAACATAGACAGTAGGAAGACTCAGCCTTCCTGTTCTTAAGTCGGCATTGTGTCTCTTATATTTAATTCCGATGCTATTTCTGTGTTTCATCGTCAATGGGAAGGTCCAATGGATACAGTATAACTGCAGAGGTGCATCGGAATGTAAAACTGGTGACACAGGAAACGATCAAAACGTAGACAGTAGGAATACTCAGTCTTCCTGTACTTAAGTCGGCATTGTGTCTCTTATATTTAAATCCGATGCCATTTCTGTGTTTCGTCGTCAATGGGAAGGTCCAAGGGATACTGTAAACCTGCAGAGGTGCATCGGAATATAAAACTGGTGACACAGGAAGCGGTCAAATCATAGGCAGTAAGAAGACTCAGTTTTCTTGTACTGAAGTCGGCATTGTGTCTCTTATATTTAATTTGATGCAATTTCTGTGTTTCATCGTCACTGTGAAGGTCCAAGGGATACAGTAAACCTGCAGAGGTGCATCAAAATGTAAAACTGATGACACAGATAACGCTCATAACATAGACAGTAGGAAGACTCAGTCTTCCTGTACCTAAGTCGGCATTGTGTCTCTTATACTTAATTCTGATGCAATTTCTGTGTTTCGTCGTCAACGGGAAAGTCCAAGGGATACAGTAAACCTGCAAAGGTGCATTGGAATGTAAAACTGGGGACACTGGAAACGCTCAAAACATAGACAGTAGGAAGACTCAGTCTTTCTGTACTTAAGTCGGCATTGTGTCTCTTATATTTAATTCCGTTGCAATTTCTGTGTTTCACCGTCAATGGGAAGGTCCAAGGGATACAGTATGCCTGCAGAGGTGCATCGGAATGTAAAACTGGTGACACAGGAAGCGCTCATAACATAGACCCTAAGAAGACTCAGTTTTCTTGTACTTAAGTCGGCACTGTGTCTTTTATATTTAATTCCGATGCAATTTCTGTGTTCCATCGTCACTGTGAAGGTCCAAGGGATACAGTAAACCTGCAGAGGTGCATCGGAATGTAAAACTGGTGATACAGGACACGCTCAAATCATAGACAGTAGGAAGACTCAGTCTTCCTTTACTTAAGTCGGCATGGTGTCTCTTATATTTAATTCCGATGCAATTTCTGAGCTTCATCGTCTATGGGAAGGTCGAAGGGAAACAGTATACCTGCAGAGGTGCATCGGAATGTAAAACTGGTGACAAGGGAAACGCTCAAAACATAGACAGTAGGAAGACTCAGTCTTCCTGTACTTAAGTTTTCATTGTGTTTCTTATATTTATTTCCGATGCAATTTCTGAGCTTCATCGTCAATGGGAAGGTCCTAGGAACACAGTAAACCTGCAGAGGTGCATCGGAATGTAAAACTGGTGACACGGAAAACGCTCAAAACATAGACCTTAAGAAGACTCAGTTTTCTTGTACTTAAGTCGGCATTGTGTCTCTTATATTTAATTCCGATGCAACATCTGTGTTTCATCGTCACTGTGAAAGTCCAAGGGATACAGTAAACCTGCAGAGGTTTATCGGAATGTGAAACTGGTGACCCAGGAAACGCTCAAAACATAGACATTAGGTAGACTCAGCCTTCCTGTTCTTAAGTCGTTATTGTGTCTCTTATATTTAATTCCGATGCTATTTCTGTGTTTCATCGTCAATGGGAAGGTCCAATGGATACCGTAAAACTGCAGAGGTGCATCGGAATGTAAAACTGGTGACACAGGAAACGATCAAAACATAGACAGTAGGAATACTCAGTCTTCCTATACTTAAGTCGGCATTGTGTCTCTTATATTTAAATCCGATGCAATTTCTGTGTTTCGTCGTCAATGGGAAGGTCCAAGGGATACAGTAAACCTGTAGTGGTGCATCGGAATATAAAACTG
The DNA here is from genome assembly GCF_023898315.1 of Schistocerca nitens. Taxonomy (NCBI): domain Eukaryota; kingdom Metazoa; phylum Arthropoda; class Insecta; order Orthoptera; family Acrididae; genus Schistocerca; species Schistocerca nitens. Next base: position 4,660,177 of record NC_064616.1, on the reverse strand, counting down.
GTGACACAGGAAGCGGTCAAATCATAGGCCCTAAGAAGACTCAGTTTTCTTGTACTTAAGTCGGCATTGTGTCTTTTATATTTAAATCCGATGCAATTACTGTGTTTCATCGTCACTGTGAAGGTCCAAGGGATACAGTAAACCTGCAGAGGTGCATCGGAGTGTAAAACTAGTGACACAGGAAACGCTCAAAACATAGACAGTAGGAAGACTCAGTCTTCCTGTACTTAAGTCATCATTGTGTCTCTTATATTTAATTCCGATGCAATTTCTGTGTTTCATCGCCAATGGGAAGGTCCAAGGGATACAGTAAACCTGCAGAGGTGCATCGGAATGTAAAACTGGTGACACGGGAAACGCTCAAAACATAGACCCTAAGAAGACTCAGTTTTCTTGTACTTAAGTCGGCATTGTGTCTCTTATATTTAATTTGATGCAATTTCTGTGTTTCATCGACACTGTGAAGGTCCAAGGGATACAGTAAACCTGCAGAGGTGCATCAAAATGTAAAACTGATGACACAGGGAACGCTCATAACATAGACAGTAGGAAAACTCAATCTTCCTGTACCTAAGTCGGCATTGTGTCTCTTATACTTAATTCCGATGCTATTTCTGTTTTTCATCGTCAATGGGAAGGTCCAATGGATACAGTTAACCTGCAGAGGTGCATCGGAATGTAAAATTGGTGACGCAGGAAACGCTCAAAACATAGGCAGTAGGAAGACTCAATCTTCCAGTACTTAAGTCGGCATTGTGTCTCTTCTATTTAATTCCTTTAGAATTTCTGTGTTTCATCGTCAATGGGAAGATCCAATGGATACAGTAAAACTGCAGAGGTGCATCGGAATGTAAAACTGGTGACACAGGAAACGATCAAAACGTAGACAGTAGGAATACTCAGTCTTCCTGTACTTAAGTCGGCATTGTGTATCTTATATTTAAATCCGATGCCATTTCTGTGTTTCGTCGTCAATGGGAAGGTCCATGGGATACAGTAAACCTGCAGAGGTGCATCGGAATATAAAACTGGTGACACAGGAAGCGGTCAAATCATAGACCCTAAGAAGACACAGTTTTCTTGTACTTAAGTCGACATTGTGTCTTTTATATTTAATTCCGATACAATTTCTGTGTTTCATCGTCACTGTGAAGGTCCAAGGGATACAGTAACCCTACAGAGGTGCATCGGAATGTAAAACTGGTGACACAGGAAGCGCTCATAATATTGACCCTAAGAAGACTCAGTTTTCTTGTAGTTAACTCGGCATTGTGTCTTTTATATTTAATTCCGATGCAATTTCTGTGTTTCATCGTCAATGGGAAGGTCCAAGGGATACAGTATGCCTGCAGAGGTGCATCGGAATGTAAAACTGGTGACACAGGAAGCGCTCATAACATAGACCCTTAGAAAACTCAGTTTTCTTGTACTGAAGTCGGCATTGTGTCTTTTATATTTAATTCCGATGCAATTTCTGTGTTTCATCGTCACTGTGAAGGTCCAAGGGATACAGGAAACCTGCAGAGGTGCATCGGAATGTAAAACTGGTGATACAGGACTCGCTCAAATCATAGACAGTAGGAAGACTCAGTCTTCCTTTACTTAAGTCGGCATGGTGTCTCTTGTATTTAATTCCGATGCAATTTCTGAGCTTCATCGTCAATGGGAAGCTCGAAGGGAGACAGTATACCTGCAGAGGTGCATAGGAATGTAAAACTGGTGACAAGGGAAACGCTCAAAACATAGACAGTAGGAATACTCAGTCTTCCTGTACTTAAGTCGGCATTGTGTCTCTTATACTTATTTCCGATGCAATTTCTGAGCTTCATCGTCAATGGGAAGGTCCTAGGACCACAGTAAACCTGCTGAGGTGCATCGGAATGTAAAACTGGTGAAACAGGAAACGCTCAAAGCATAGACAGTAGGAAGACTCAGCCTTACTGTATTTAAGACGGCATTGTGTCTCTTATATTTAATTCCGATGCTATTTCTGTGTTTCATCGTCAATGGGAAGGTCCAAGGGATACAGTAAACCTGCAGAGGTGCATCGAAATGTAAAACTAGTGACACAGGAAACGCTCAAAACATAGACAGTAGGAAGACTCAGTCTTCCTGTACTTAAGTCGGCATTGTGTCTCTTATATTTAATTCCGATGGAATTTATGTGTTTCATCGTCAATGGGAAGGTCCAAGGGATACAGTAAACCTGTAGAGGTGCATCGGAATGTAAAACTGGTGACACAGGAAACGCTCAAAGCATAGACAGTAGGAAGACTCAGTCTTCCTGTACTTAAGTCGGCATTGTGTCTCTTATACTTAATTGCGATGCAATTTCTGTGTTTCATCGTCAATGGGAAGCTCCAAAGGAAACAGAAAACCTCCAGAGGTGCATCGGAATGTAAAACTGGTGACACAGGAAACGCTCAAAACATAGACAGTAGGAAGACTGTGTCTTCCTGTACTTAAGTCGGCATTGTGTCTTTTATATTTATTTCCGATGAAATTTCTGTGTTTCATCGTGAATGGGAAGGTCCAAGGGATATAGTAATCATGCAGAGGTGGATCGGAAAGTAAATCTGATGACACAGGAAACGCTCAAAACATAGACAGTAGGAAGACTCAGTCTTTCTGTACTTAAGTCGGCATTGTGTCTCTTATATTTAATTCCGATCCAATTTCTGTTTTTCATCGTCAATGGGAAGGTCCAAGGGATACAGTAAACCTGCAGAGGTGCATCAGAATGTAAAACTGGTGACACAGGAAACGCTCAACACATAGACAGTAGGAAGACTCAGTCTTCCTGTACTTAAGTCGGCATTGTGTCTCTTATATTTAATTCCGATGCAATTTCTGTGTTTCATCGTCAATGGGAAGGTCCAAGGGATACAGCAAACCTGCAGAGGTGCGTCGGAATGGAAAACTGGTGACACAGGAAACGCTCAAAACATAGACAGTAGGAAGACTCAGTCTTCCTGTACTTAAGTCGGCATTGTGTCTCTTATATTTATTTCCGATGAAATTTCTGTGTTTCATCGTGAATGGGAAGGTACAAGGGATATAGTAATCCTGCAGAGGTGCATCGGAAAGTAAAACTGATGACACAGGAAACGCTCAAAACATAGACAGTAGGAAGACTCAGTCTTCCTGTACTTATGTCGGCATTGTGTCTCTTATATTTAATTCCGATTCAATTTCTATTTTTCATCGTCAATGGGAAGGTCCAAGGGATACAGTAAACCTGCAGAGGTGCATCAGTATGTAAAACTGGTGACACAGGAAATGCTCAACACATAGACAGTAGAAAGACTCATTCTTCCTGTAATTAAGTCGGCATTGTGTCTCTTATATTTAACTCCGATGCAATTTCTGTGTTTCATCGTCACTGTGAAGGTTCAAGGGATACAGTAATTCTGTAGAGGTGCATCGGGATGTAAAACTGGTGACACGGGAAACGCTCAAATTATAGACAGTAGGAAGACCCTGTCTTCCTGTACTTAAGTCGGCATTGTGTGTCTTATATTTAATTCCGATGCAATTTCTGTGTTTCATCGTCAATGGGAAGGTCCAAGGGAAACACTTAACCTCCACAGGTGCATCGGAATGTAAAACTGGTGACACAGGAAACGCTCAAAACATAGACAGTAGGAAGACTCAGTCTTCCTGTACTTAAGTCGGCATTGTGTCACTTATATTTATTTCCGATGAAATTTCTGTGTTTCATCGTGAATGGGAAGGTCCAAGGGATATAGTAATCCTGCAGAGGTGCATCGGAAAGTAAAACTGATGACACAGGAAACGCTCAAAACATAGACAGTAGGAAGACTCAGTCTTTCTGTACTTAAGTCGGCATTGTGTCTCTCATAATTAATTCCAATGCAATTTCTGTGTTTCATCGTCAATGGGAAGGTCCAATGGATACAGTAAAACTGCAGAGGTGCATAGGAATGTAAAACTGGTGACAAGGGAAACGCTCAAAACATAGACAGTAGGGAGACTCAGTCTTCCTGTACTTAAGTCGGCATTGTGTCTCTTATACTTATACCCGATGCAATTTCTGAGCTTCATCGTCAATGGGAAGGTCCTAGGAACACAGTAAACCTGCAGAGGTGCATCGGAATGTAAAACTGGTGATACAGGACACGCTCAAATCATAGACAGTAGGATGACTCAGCCTTCCTGTTCTTAAGTCGGCATTGTGTCTCTTATATTTAATTCCGATGCTATTTCTGTGTTTCATCGTCACTGTGAAAGTCCAAGGGATACAGTAAACCTGCAGAGGTGCATCAAAATGTAAAACTGATGACACAGTGAACGCTCATAACATAAACAGTAGGAAAACTCAATCTTCCTGTACCTAAGTCGGCATTGTGTCTCTTATATTTAATTCCGATGCAATTTCTGTGTTTCATCGTCAATGGGAAGGTCCAAGGGATACAGTATGCCTGCAGAGGTGCATCGGAATGTAAAACTGGTGACACAGGAAGCGCTCATAACATAGACCCTAAGAAGACTCGGTTTTCTTGTACTTAAGTCGGCATTGTGTCTCTTATACTTATTGCCGATGCAATTTCTGTGTTTCATCGTCACTGTGAAGGTCCAAGGGATACAGTAAACCTGCAGAGGTGCATCGGAATGTAAAACTAGTGATACAGGACACGCTGAAATCATAGACAGTAGAAAGACTCAGTCTTCCTTTACTTAAGTCGTCATGGGGTGTTTTGTATTTAATTCCGATGCAATTTCTGAGCTTCATCGTCAATGGGAAGGTCGAAGGGAAACAGTATACCTGCAGAGGTGCATCGGAATGTAAAACTGGTGACAGGGGAAACGCTCAAAACATAGGCCCTAACAAGACTCGGTTTTCTTGTACTTAAGTCGGCATTGTGTCTTTTATATTTAATTCCGATGCAATTTCTGTGTTTCATCGTCAATGGGAAGGTCCAATGGATACAGTAAAACTGCAGAGGTGCATCGGAATGTAGAACTGTAGACACAGGAAACGCTGAAAACATAGACAGTAGGAAGACTCAGTCTTCCTGTAATATATCGGCAGCATTGTGTCTCTTATATTTAATTCCGATGCAATTTCTGTGTTTCATCGTCAATGGGAAGGTCGAAGGGAAACAGTATACCTGCAGAGGTGCATCGGAATGTAAAACTGGTGACTAGGGAAACACTCAAAACATAGACAGTAGGAAGACACAGTCTTTCTGTACTTAAGTCGGCATTGCGTCTCTTATATTTAATTCCGATGAAATTTCAATGTTTCATCGCCAATGGGAAGGTCCAAGGGATACAGTAACCCTACAGAGGTGCATCGGAATGTAAAACTGGTGACACAGGAAGCGCTCATAACATAGACCCTAAGAAGACTCAGTTTTCTTGTACTTAAGTCGGCATTGTGTCTTTTATATTTAATTCCGATGCAATTTCTGTGTTTCATCGTCACTGTGAAGGTACAAGGGATACAGGAAACCTGCAGAGGTGCATCGGAATGTAAAACTGGTTATACAGGACTCGCTAAAATCATAGACAGTAGGAAGACTCAGTCTTCCTTTACTTAAGTCGGCATGGTGTCTCTTATATTTAATTCCGATGCAATTTCTGAGCTTCATCGTCAATGGGAAGGTCGAAGGGAAACAGTATACCTGCAGAGGTGCATCGAAATGTAAAACTGGTGACAAGGGAAACGCTCAAAACATAGACAGTAGGGAGACTCAGTCTTCCTGTATTTAAGTCGGCATTGTGTCTCTTATACTTATTTCCGATGCAATTTCTGAGCTTCATCGTCAATGGGAAGTTCCTAGGAACACAGCAAACCTGCAGAGGTGCATCGGAATGTAAAACTGGTGAAACAGGAAACGCTCAAAACATAGACAGTAGGAAGACTCAGCCTTCCTGTATTTAAGTCGGCATTGCGTCTCTTATATTTAATTCCGATGCTATTTCTGTGTTTCATCGTCACTGTGAAGGTTCAAGGGATACAGTAAACGTGCAGAGGTGCATCGGAATGTAAAACTGGTGACACAGGAAACGCTCAAAACATAGACAGTAGAAAGACTCAGTCTTCCTGTACTTCAGTCTGCATTGTGTCTCTTATATTTAATTCCGATGCCATTTCTGTGTTTCATCGCCAATGGGAAGGTCCAAGGGATACAGTAAACCTGCAGAGGTGCATCGGAATGTAAAACTGGTGACACGGGAAACGCTCAAAACATAGACCCTAAGAAGACTCAGTTTTCTTGTACTTAAGTCGGCATTGTGTCTCTTATATTTAATTTGATGCAATTTCTGTGTTTCATCGTCACTGTGAAGGTCCAAGGGATACAGTAAACCTGCAGAGGTGCATCAAAATGTAAAACTGATGACACAGGGAACGCTCATAACATAGACAGTAGGAAAACTCAATCTTCCTGTACCTAAGTCGGCATTGTGTCTCTTATATTTAATTCCGATGCTATTTCTGTTTTTCATCGTCAATGGGAAGGTCCAATGGATACAGTTAACCTGCTGAGGTGCATCGGAATGTAAAATTGGTGACGCAGGAAACGCTCAAAACATAGGCAGTAGGAAGACTCAATCTTCCAGTACTTAAGTCGGCATTGTGTCTCTTCGATTTAATTCCTTTCGAATATCTGTGTTTCATCGTCAATGGGAAGATCCAATGGGTACAGTAAAACTGCAGAGGTGCATCGGAATGTAAAACTGGTGACACAGGAAACGATCAAAACGTAGACAGTAGGAATACTCAGTCTTCCTGTACTTAAGTCGGCATTGTGTTTCTTATATTTAAATCCGATGCCATTTCTGTGTTTCGTCGTCAATGGGAAGGTCCAAGGGATACAGTAAACCTGCAGAGGTGCATCGGAATATAAAACTGGTGACACAGGAAGCGGTCAAATCATAGACCCTAAGAAGACACAGTTTTCTTGTACTTAAGTCGGCATTGTGTCTTTTATATTTAATTCCGATGCAATTTCTGTGTTTCATCGTCACTGTGAAGGTCCAAGGGATACAGTAACCCTACAGAGGTGCATCGGAATGTAAAACTGGTGACACAGGAAGCGCTCATAACATAGACCCTAAGAAGACTCAGTTTTCTTGTAGTTAAGTCGGCATTGTGTCTTTTATATTTAATTCCGATGCAATTTCTGTGTTTCATCGTCAATGGGAAGGTCCAAGGGATACAGTATGCCTGCAGAGGTGCATCGGAATGTAAAACTGGTGACACAGGAAGCGCTCATAACATAGACCCTTAGAAAACTCAGTTTTCTTGTACTGAAGTCGGCATTGTGTCTTTTATATTTAATTCCGATGCAATTTCTGTGTTTCATTGTCACTGTGAAGGTCCAAGGGATACAGGAAACCTGCAGAGGTGCATCGGAATGTAAAACCGGTGATACAGGACTCGCTCAAATCATAGACAGTAGGAAACTCAGTCTTCCTTTACTTAAGTCGGCATGGTGTCTCTTATATTTAATTCCGATGCAATTTCTGAGCTTCATCGTCAATGGGAAGGTCGAAGGGAGACAGTATACCTGCAGAGGTGCATAGGAATGTAAAACTGATGACAAGGGAAACGCTCAAAACATAGACAGTAGGGAGACTCAGTCTTCCTGTACTTAAGTCGGCATTGTGTCTCTTATACTTATTGCCGATGCAATTTCTTTCATCGTCAATGGGAAGGTCCTAGGACCACAGTAAACCTGCAGAGGTGCATCGGAATGTAAAACTGGTGAAACAGGAAACGCTCAAAGCATAGACAGTAGGAAGACTCAGCCTTCCTGTATTTAAGTCGACATTGTGTCTCTTATATTTAATTCCGATGCTATTTCTGTGTCTCATCGTCAATGGGAAGGTCCATTGGATACAGTAAACCTGCAGAGGTGCATCGGAATGTAAAATTGGTGACGCACGGAAACGCTCAAAACATAGGCAGTAGGAAGACTCAATCTTCCAGTACTTAAGTCGGCATTGTGTCTCTTCTATTTAATTCCGATGGAATTTCTGTGTTTCATCGTCAATGGGAAGATCCAAGGGATACAGTAAACCTGCAGAGGTGCATCGGAATGTAAAACTGGTGACACAGGAAATGCTCAAAACATAGACAGTAGGAAGACTCAGCCTTCCTGTTCTTAAGTCGGCATTGTGTCTCTTATATTTAATTCCGATGCTATTTCTGTGTTTCATCGTCAATGGGAAGGTCCAATGGATACAGTAAAACTGCAGAGGTGCATAGGAATGTAAAACAGGTGACAAGGGAAACGCTCAAAACATAGACAGTAGGGAGACTCAGTCCTCCTGTACTTAAGTCGGCATTGTGTCTCTTATACTTATTTCCGATGCATTTTCTGAGCTTCATCGTCAATGGGAAGGTCCTAGGAACACAGTAAACCTGCAGAGGTGCATCGGAATATAAAACTGGTGACACAGGAAGCAGTCAAATCATAGACCCTAAGAAGACTCAGTTTTCTTGTACTGAAGTAGGCATTGTGTCTCTTATATTTAATTTGATGCAATTTCTGCGTTTCATCGTCAATGGGAAGGTCCAAGGGATACAGTATGCCTGCAGATGTGCATCGGAATGTAAAACTTTTGACACAGGAAGCGCTCATAACATAGACCCTAAGAAGACTCAGTTCTCTTGTACTTAAGTCGGCATTGTGTCTTTTATATTTAATTCCGATGCAATTTCTGTGTTCCATCGTCACTGTGAAGGTCCAAGGGATACAGTAAAATTGCAGAGGTGCATCGGAATGTAAAACTGGTGATACAGGACACGCTCAAATCATAGACATTAGGAAGATTCAGTCTTCCTTTACTTAAGTCGGCATGGTGTCTCTTATATTTAATACCGATGCAATATCTGAGCTTCATCGTCAATGGGAAGGTCGAAGGGAAACAGTATACCTGCAGAGGTGCATCGGAATTTAAAACTGGTGACAAGGGAAACGCTCAAAACATAGACAGTAGGAAGACTCAGTCTTCCTGTACTTAAGTCGGCATTGTGTCTCTTATATTTAAATCCGATGCCATTTCTGTGTTTCGTCGTCAATGGGAAGGTCCAAGGGATACAGTAAACCTGCAGAGGTGCATCGGAATATAAAACTGGTGACTCAGGAAGCGGTCAAATCATAGGCCCTAAGAAGACTCAGTTTTCTTGTACTTAAGTCGGCATGGTGTCTCTTATATTTAATTTGATGCAATTTCTGTGTTTCATCGTCACTGTAAAGGTCCAAGGGATACAGTAAACCTGCAGAGGTGCATAGGAATGTAAAACTGGTGATACAGGACACGCTCAAATCATAGACAGTAGGAAGAGTCAGTCTTCCTTTACTTAAGTCGGCATAGTGTCTCTTATATTTAATTCCGATGCAATTTCTGAGGTTCATCGTCAATGGGAAGGTCGAAGGGAAACAGTATACCTGCAGAGGTGCATCGGAATGTAAAACTGGTGACAAGAGAAACGCTCAAAACATAGACAGTAGGGGGAATCAGTCTTCCTGTACTTAAGTCGGCATTGTGTCTCTTATACTTATTTCCGATTCAATTTCTGAGCTTCATCGTCAATGGGAAGGTCCTAGGAACACAGTAAACCGGCAGAGGTGCATCGGAAAGTGAAAATGGTGACACAGGAAACGCTCAAAACATAGACAGTAGGAAGACTCAATGTTTCTGTACTTAAGTCGGCATTGTGTCTCTGATATTTAGTTCCGATTCAATTTCTGTGTTTCATCGTCAATGGGAAGAACCAAGGGATACGGTAAACCTGCAGAGGTGCATCGGAATGTAAAACTGGTGACACAGGAAACGCTCAAAACATAGACAGTAGGAAGACTCAGCCTTCCTGTTCTTAAGTCGTTATTGTGTCTCTTATATTTAATTCCGATGCTGTTTCTGTGTTTCATCGTCAATGGGAAGGTCCAATGGACACAGTAAACCTGCAGAGGTGCATCGGAATGTAAAATTGGTGACGCAGGAAACGCTCAAAACATAGGCAGTAGGACGGCTCAATCTTCCAGTACTTAAGTCGGCTTTGTGTCTCCTCTATTTAATTCCGATGGAATTTCTGTGTTTCATCGTCAATGGGAAGGTCCAAGGGATACAGTAAACCTGCAGAGGTGCATCGGTATATAAAACTGGTGACACAGGAAGCGGTCAAATCATAGGCCCTAAGAAGACTCAGTTTTCTTGTACTGAAGTCGGCATTGTGTCTCTTATATTTAATTTGATGCAATTTCTGTGTTTCATCGTCACTGTGAAGGTCCAAGGGATACAGTAAACCTGCAGAGTTGCATCAAAATGTAAAACTGATGACACAGGGAACGCTCATAACACAGACAGTAGGAAAACTCAGTCTTCCTGTACCTAAGTCGGCATTGTGTCTCTTATATTTAATTCCGATGCAATTTCTGTGTTTCACCGTCAATGGGAAGGTCCAAGGGATACAGTATGCCTGCAGAGGTGCATCGGAATGTAAAACTGGTTACACAGGAAGCGCTCTTAACATAGACCGTAAGAAGACTCAGTTTTCTTGTACTTAAGTCGGCATTGTGTCTTTTATATTTAAATCCGATGCAATTTCTGTGTTTCATCGTCACTGAGAAGGTCCAAGGGATACAGTAAACCTGCAGAGGTGCATCGGAATGTAAAACTGGTGACACAGGAAACGCTCAAAACATAGACAGTAGGAAGACTCAGTCTTCCTGTACTTACGTCGGCATTGTGTCTCTTATATTTAATTCCGATGCAATTTCTGTGTTTCATCGTCACTGTGAAGGTTCAAGGGATGCAGTAAACGTTCAGAGGTGCATCGGAATGTAAAACTGGTGACACAGGAAACGCTCAAAACATAGACAGTAGGAAGACTCAGTCTTCCTGTACTTCTGTCTGCATTGTGTCTCTTATATTTAATTCCGATGCCATTTCTGTGTTTCATCGTCACTGTGAAAGTCCAAGGGATACAGTAAACCTGCAGAGGTTCATCGGAATGTGAAACTGGTGACACAGGAAACGCTCAAAACATAGACAGTAGGAACACTCAATGTTTCTGTACTTAAGTCGGCATTGTGTCTCTTATATTTAGTTCCGATGCAATTTCTGTGTTTCATGGTCAATGGTAAGATCCAAGGGATACAGCAAACCTGCAGAGGTGCATCGGAATGTAAAACTGGTGTCACAGGAAACGCTCAAAACATAGACAGTAGGAAGACTCAGCCTTCCTGTTCTTAAGTCGGCATTGTGTCTCTTATATTTAATTCCGATGCTATTTCTGTGTTTCATCGTCAATGGGAAGGTCCAATGGATATAGTAAAACTGCAGAGGTGCATCGGAATGTAAAACTGGTTACACAGGAAACGATCAAAACGTAGACAGTAGGAATACTCAGTCTTCCTGTACTTAAGTCGGCATTGTGTCTCTTATATTTAAATCCGATGCCATTCCTGTGTTTCGTCGTCAATGGGAAGGTCCAAGGGATACAGTAAACCTGCAGAGGTGCATCGGAATATAAAACTGGTGACACAGGAAGCGGCCAAATCATAGGCCCTAAGAAGACCCAGTTTTCTTGTACTGAAGTCGGCATTGTGTCTCTTATATTTAATTTGATGCAATTTCTGTGTTTCATCGTCACTGTGAAGGTCCAAAGGACACAGTAAACCTGCAGAGGTGCATCAAAATGTAAAACTGATGACACATGGAACGCTCATAGCATAGACAGTAGGAAAACTCAATCTTCCTGTACCTAAGCCGGCATTGTGTCTCTTAAGTTTAATTCCGATGCAATTTCGGGGCTTCATCGTCAATGGGAAGGTCGAAGGGTAACAGTATACCTACAGAGGTGCATCGGAATGTAAAACTGGTGACAGGGGAAACGCTCAAAACATAGACAATAGGAAGACTCAGTCTTCCTGTACTTAAGTCGGGATTGTGTCTCTTATATTTATTTCCGATGCAATTTCTGAGCTTCATCGTCAATGGGAAGGTCCTAGGAACACAGTAAACCTGCAGAGGTGCATCGGAATGTAAAACTGGTGACACGGGAAACGCTCAAAACATAGACCTTAAGAACACTCAGTTTTCTTGTACTTAAGTCGGCATTGTGTCTCTTATATTTAACTCCGATGCAATTTCTGTGTTTCATCGTCACTGTGAAGGTTCAAGGGATACAGTAAACGTGCAGAGGTGCATCGGAATGTAAAACTGGTGACAGACGAAACGCTCAAAACATAGACAGTAGGAAGACTCAGTCTTCCTGTACTTCAGTCCGCATTGTGTCTCTTATATTTAATTCCGATGCCATTTCTGTGTTTCATCGCCAATGGGAAAGTCCAAGGGATACAGTAAACCTGCAGAGGTGCATCGGAATGTAAAACTGGTGATACAGAACACGCTCAAATCATAGACAGTAGGAAGACTCAGTCTTCCTTTACTTAAGTCGGCATGGTGTCTCTTATATTTAATTCCGATGCAATTTCTCAGCTTCATCGTCAATGGCAAGGTCGAAGGTAAACAGTATACCTGCAGAGTTGCATCGGAATGTAAAACTGGTGACAGGGGAAACGCTCAAAACATAGACAGTGGGGAGACTCAGTCTTCCTGTACTTAAGTCGGCATTGTGTCTCTTATACTTATTTCCGATGCCATTTCTGAGCTTCATCGTCAATGGGAAGGTCCTAGGAACACAGTAAACCTGCACAGGTGCATCGGAATGTAAACCTGGTGACACGGGAAACGCTCAAAAGATAGACCGTAAGAAGACTCAGTTTTCGTGTACTTAAGTCGGCATTGTGTCTCTTATATTTAATTCTGATGCAATATCTGTGTTTCATCGTCACTGTGAAAGTAGAAGGGATACAGTAAACCTGCAGAAGTTCATCGGAATGCGAAACTGGTGACACAGGAAACGCTCAAAACATAGACAGTAGGAAGACTCAATGTTTCTGTACTTAAGTCGGCATTGTGTCTCTTATATTTAGTTCCGATGCAATTTCTGTGTTTCATCGTCAATGGGAAGATCCAAGGGATACAGTAAACCTGCAGAGGTGCATCGGAATATAAAACTGGTGACACAGGAAGCGGTCAAATCATAGGCCCTAAGAAGACTCAGTTTTCTTGTACTGAAGTCGGCATTGGGTCTCTTATATTTAATTTGATGCAATTTCTGTGTTTCATCGTCACTGTGAAGGCCAAGGGATACAGTATGCCTGCAGAGTTGCATCGGAATGTAAAACTGGTGACACAGGAAGCTCTCATAACATAGACCCTAAGAAGACTCAGTTTTCTTGTACTTAAATCGGCATTGTGTCTTTTATATTTAATTCCGATGCAATTTCTGTGTTTCATCGTCACTGTGAGGGTCCAAGGGATACAGTAAACCTGCAGAGGTGCATCGGAATGTAAAACTGGTGACATAGGAAACACTCGAAACATAGACAGTAGGAAGACTCAGTCTTACTGTACTTAAGTCATCATTGTGTCTCTTATATTTAATTCCGATGCAATTTCTGTGTTTCATCGTCAATGGGAAGATCCAAGGAATACAGTAAACCTGCAGAGGTGCATCAAAATGTAAAACTGATGACACAGGGAACGGTCATAACACAGACAGTAGGAAAACTCAGTCTTCCAGTACCTAAGTCGGCATTGTGTCTCTTATATTTAATTCCGATGCAATTTCTGTGTTTCGTCGTCAAGGGGGAAGTCCAAGGGAAACAGTAAACCTGCAAAGGTGCATTGGAATGTAAAACTGGTGACACAGGAAACGATCAAAACATAGACAGTAGGAAGACTCAGTCTTTCTGTACTTCAGTCGGATTGTGTCTCTTATATTTAATTCCGATGCATTTCCTTTGTTTCATCGTCAATGGGAAGGTCCAAGGGATACAGTATGTCTGCAGAGGTGCATCGGAATGTAAAACTGGTGACACAGGAAGCGCTCATAACATAGACCCTAAGAAGACTCAATTTTCTTGTACTTAAGTCGGCATTGTGTCTTTTATATTTAATTCCGATGCAATTTATCTGTTTCATCGTCACTGTGAAGGTCCAAGGGCTACAGTAAACCTGCAGAGGTGCATCGGAATGTAAAGCTGGTGATACAGGACACGCTCAAATCATAGACAGTAGGAAGACTCAGTCTTCCTTTACTTATGTCGGCATGGTGTCTCTTATATTTAATTCCGATGCAATTTCTGAGCTTCATCGTCAATGGGAAGGTCGAAGGGAAACAGTATACCTGCAGAGGTGCATCGGAATGTGAAACTGGTGACAAGGGAAACGCCCAAAACATAGACAGTAGGAAGACTCAGTCTTCCTGTATTTAAGTCGGCATTGTGTCTCTTATATTTATTTCCGATGTAATATCTGAGCTTCATCGCCAATGGGAAGGTCCTAGGAACACAGTAAACCTGCAGAGTTGCATCGGAATGTAAAACTGGTGACACGGGAAACGCTCAAAACATAGACCTTAAGAAGACTCAGTTTTCTTGTACTTAAGTCGGCATTGTGTCTCTTATATTTAATTCCGATGCAATATCTGTGTTTCATCGTCACTGTGAAAGTCCAAGGGATACAGTAAACCTGCAGAGGTTCATCGGAATGTGAAACTGGTGACCCAGGAAACGCTCAAAACATAGGCAGTAGGAAGACTCAATCTACCAGTACTTAAGTCGGCATTGTGTCTCTTCTATTTAATTCCGATGGAATTTCTGTGTTTCATCGTCAATGGGAAGATCCAAGGGATACAGTAAACCTGCAGCGGTGCATCGGAATGTAAAACTGGTGACACAGGAAATGCTCAAAACATAGACAGTAGGAAGACTCAGCCTTCCTGTTCGTAAGTCGGCATTGTGTCTCTTATATTTGATTTCGATGCTATTTCTGTGTTTCATCGTCAATGGGAAGGTCCAATGGATACAGTAAAACTGCAGAGGTGCATCGGAATGTAAAACTGGTGACACAGGAAACGGTCAAAACATAGACAGTAGGAATACTTAGTCTTCCTGTACTTAAGTCGGCATTGTGTCTCTTATATTTAAATCCGATGCAATTTCTGTGTTTCGTCGTCAATGGGAAGGTCCAAGGGATACAGTAAACCTCCAGAGGTGCATCGGAATATAAAACTGGTGACACAGGAAGCGGTCAAATCATAGGCCCTAAGAAGACTCAGTTTTCTTGTACTGATGTCGGCATTGTGTCTCTTATATTTAATTTGATGCAATTTCTGTGTTTCATCGTCACTGTGAAGGTCAAAATGATACAGTAAACCTGCAGAGGTGCATCAAAATGTAAAACTGATGACACAGGGAACGCTCATAACATAGACAGTAGTAAGACTCAGTCTTCCTGTACCTAAGTCGGCATTGTGTCTCTTATATTTAATTCCGATGCAATTTCTGTGTTTCGTCGTCAATGGGAAGGTCCAATGGATACAGTAAAACTGCAGAGGTGCATTGGAATGTAAAACTGGTGACATAGGAAACGCTCAAAACATAGACAGTAGGAAGACTCAGTCTTCCTGTACTTAAGTCATCATTGTGTCTCTTATATTTAATTCCGATGCAATTTCTGTGTTTCATCGTCACTGTGAAGGTTCAAGGGATACAGTAAACGTGCAGAGGTGCATCGGAATATAAAACTGGTGACACAGGGAACGCTCAAAACATAGACAGTAGGAAGACTCAGTCTTCCTGTACTTCAGTCGGCATTGTGTCTCTTATATTTAATTCCGATGCCATTTCTGTGTTTCATCGCCAATAGGAAGGTCCAAGGGATACAGTAAACCTGCAGAGGTGCATCGGAATATAAAACTGGTGACACAGGAAGCGGTCAAATCATAGGCCCTAAGAAGACTCAGTATTCTTGTACTGTAGTCGGCATTGTGGCTCTTATATTTAATTTGATGCAATATCTGTGTTTCATCGTCACTGTGAAGGTCCAAGGGATACAGTAAACCTGCAGAGGTGCATCAAAATGTAAAACTGATGACACAGGGAACGCTCGTAACATAGACAGTAGGAAAACTCAGTCTTCCTGTACCTATGTCGTCATTGTGTCTCTTATATTTAATTCCGATGCAATTTCTGTGTTTCGTCGTCAACGGGAAAGTCCAGGCGATACAGTAAACCTGCAAAGGTGCATTGGAATGTAAAACTGGTGACACAGGAAACGCTCAAAACATAGACAGTAGGAAGACTCAGTCTTTCTGTACTTAAGTGGCATTGTGTCTCTTATATTTAATTCCGATGCAATATGTCTGTTTCATCGTCAATGGGAAGGTCCAAGGGATACAGTATGCCTGCAGATGTGCATCGGAATGTAAAACTGGTGACACAGGAAGCGCTCATAACATAGACCCTAAGAAGACTCTGTTTTCTTGTACTTAAGTCGGCATTGTGTCTTTTATATTTAATTCCGATGCATTTTCTGTGTTTCATCGTCACTGTGAAGGTCCAAGTGATACAGTAAGCCTGCAGAGGTGCATCGGAATGTAAAACTGGTAATACAGGGCACGCTAAAATCATAGACAGTAGGAAGACTCACTCTTCCTTTACTTAAGTCCGCAAGGTTTCTCTTAAATTTAATTCCGATGCAATTTCTAAGCTTCATCGTCAATGGGAAGGACGAAGGGAAACAGTATACCTGCAGAGGTGGATCGGAATGTAAAACTGGTGACAAGGGAACGCTCAACACATAGACAGTAGGAAGAATCAGTCTTCCTGTACTTAAGTCGGCATTGTGTCTCTTATATTTATTTCCGATGCAATTTCTGAGCTTCATCGTCAATGGGAAGGTCCTAGGAACACAGTAAGCCTGCAGAAGTGCATCGGAATGTAAAACTGGTGACACGGGAAACGCTCAAAACGTAGACCTTAAG
This sequence comes from Schistocerca nitens, assembly GCF_023898315.1. Taxonomy (NCBI): domain Eukaryota; kingdom Metazoa; phylum Arthropoda; class Insecta; order Orthoptera; family Acrididae; genus Schistocerca; species Schistocerca nitens. The sequence goes on along the minus strand of NC_064616.1, from coordinate 4,643,301 downwards.
AAGACTCAGTTTTCTTGTACTTAAGTCGGCATTGTGTCTCTTATATTTAATTCCGATGCAATATCTGTGTTTCATCGTCACTGTGAAAGTCCAAGGGATACAGTGAACCTGCAGTGGTTCATCAGAATGTGAAACTGGTGACACAGGAATCGCTCAAAACATAGACAGTAGGAACACTCAGTCTTCCTGTATCTAAGTCGGCATTGTGTCTCTTATATTTAATTCCGATGCAATTTCTGTGTTTCATCGTCACTGTGAAGTCCAAGGGATACAGTAAACCTGCAGAGGTGCATCGGAATGTAAAACTGGTGATACAGGACACGCTCAAATCATAGACAGTAGGAAGATTCAGTCTTCCTTTATTTATGTCGGCATGGTGTCTCTTATATTTAATTCCGATGCAATTTCTGAGCTTCATCGTCAATGGGAAGGTCGAAGGGAAACAGTATACCTGCAGAGGTGCATCGGAATGTAAAATTGGTGACAAGTGAAACGCTCAAAATATAGACAGTAGGAAGACTCAGTCTTCCTGTACTTAAGTCGGCATTGTGACTCTTATATTTATTTCCGATGCAATATCTGAGCTTCATCGTCAATGGGAAGGTCCTAGGAGCACAGTAAACCTGCAGAGGTGCATCGGAATGTAAAACTGGTGACACAGGAAATGCTCAAAGCATAGACAGTAGGAAGACTCAGCCTTCCTGTTCTTAAGTCGGCATTGTGTCTCTTATATTTAATTTCGATGCTATTTCTGTGTTTCATCGTCAATGGGAAGGTCCAATGGATACAGTAAAACTGCAGAGGTGCATCGGAATGTAAAACTGGTGACACAGGAAACGGCCAAAACATAGACGGTAGGAATACTCAGTCTTCCTGTACTTAAGTCGGCATTGTGCCTCTTATATTTAAATCCGATGCAATTTCTGGGTTTCGTCGTCAATGGGAAGGTCCAAGGGATACAGTAAACCTGCAGAGGTGCATCGGAATATAAAACTGGTGACACAGGAAGCGGTCAAATCATAGGCCCTAAGAAGACTCAGTTTTCTTGTACTGAAGTCGGCATTGTGTCTCTTATATTTCATTTGATGCAATTTCTGTGTTTCATCGTCACTGTGAAGGTCCAAGGGATACAGTAAACATGCAGAGGTGCATCAAATGTAAAACTGATGACAAAGGGAACGCTCATAACATAGACAGTACGAAGACTCAGTCTTCCTGTACCTAAGTCGGCATTATTTAATTCCGATGCAATTTCTGTGTTTCATCGTCAATGGGAAGGTCCAAGGGATACAGTATGCCTGCAAAGGTGCATCGGAATGTAAAACTGGTGACACAGGAAACGCTCATAACATAGACCCTAAGAAGACTCAGTTTTCTTGTACTTAAGTCGGCATTGTGTCTCTTATATTTAATTCCGATGCAATATCTGTGTTTCATCGTCACTGTGAAAGTCCAAGGGATACAGTAAACCTGCAGAGGTTCATCGGAATGTGAAACTGGTGACCCAGGAAACGCTCAAACATAGACAGTAGGAAGACTCAATGCTTCTGTACTTAAGTCGGCATTGTGTCACTTATATTTAGTTCCGATGCAACTTCTGTGTTTCATCGTCAATGGGAAGATCCAAGGGATACAGTAAACCTGCAGAGGTGCATCGGAATGTAAAACTGGTGACTCAGGAAACGCTCAAAACATAGACAGTAGGAAGACTCAACCTTCCTGTTCTTAAGTCGTTATTGTGTCTCTTATATTTAATTCCGATGCTATTCCTGTGTTTCATCGTCAATGGGAAGGTCCAATGGCTACAGTAAACCTGCAGAGGTGCATCGGAATGTAAAATTGGTGATGCAGGAAACGCTCAAAACATAGGCAGTAGGAAGACTCCATGTTCTTGTACTTCAGTCGGCATTGTGTCTCTTATATTTAGTTCCGATGCAGTTTCTGTGTTTCATCGTCACTGTGAAGGTCCAAGGGATACAGTAAACCTGCTGAGGTGCATCAAAATGTAAAACTGATGACACAGGGAACGCTCATAACATAGACAGTAGGAAGACTCAGTCTTCCTGTATCTAAGTCGGCATTGTGTCGCTTATATTTAATTCCGATGCAATTTCTGTGTTTCATCGTCAATGGGAAGGTCCAAGGGATACAGTATGCCTGCAGAGGTGCATCGGAATGTAAAACTGGTGACACAGGAAGCGCTCATAACATAGACCCTAAGAAGACTCAGTTTTCTTGTACTTAAGTCGGCATTGTGTCTTTTATATTTAATTCCGATGTAATTTCTGTGTTTCATCGTCACTGTGAAGGTCCAAGGGATACAGTAAACCTGCAGAGGTGCATCGGAATGTAAAACTGGTGATACAGGACACGCTCAAATCATAGACAGTAGGAAGACTCAGTCTTCCTTTACTTATGTCGGCATGGTGTCTCTTATATTTAATTCCGATGCAATTTCTGAGCTTCATCGTCAATGGGGAGGTCGAAGGGAAACAGTATACCTGCAGAGGTGCATAGGAATGTAAAACTGGTGACAAGGGAAACGCTCAAAACATAGACAGTAGGAAGACTCAGTCTTCCTGTACTTACGTCGGCATTGTGTCTCTTATATTTATTTCCGATGCAATATCTGAGCTTCATCGTCAATGGGAAGGTCCTAGGAGCACAGTAAACCTGCAGAGTTGCATCGGAATGTAAAACTGGTGACACGGGAAAAGCTCAAAACATAGACCTTAAGAAGACTCAGTTTTCTTGTACTTAAGTCGGCATTGTGTCTCTTATATTTAATTCCGATGCAATATCTGTGTTTCATCGTCACTGTGAAAGTCCAAGGGATACAGTAAACCTGCAGAGGTTCATCGGAATGTGAAACTGGTGACCCAGGTAACGCTCAAACATAGACAGTAGGAAGACTCAATGTTTCTGTACTTAAGTCGGCATTGTGTCTCTTATATTTAGTTCCGATGCAACTTCTGTGTTTCATCGTCAATGGTAAGATCCAAGGGATACAGTAAACCTGCAGAGGTGCATCGGAATGTAAAACTGGTGACACAGGAAACGCTCAAAACATAGACAGTAGGAAGACTCAGCCTTCCTGTTCTTAAGTCGTTATTGTGTCTCTTATATTTAATTCCGATGCTATTCCTGTATTTCATCGTCAATGGGAATGTCCAATGGCTACAGTAAACCTGCAGAGGTGCATCGGAATGTAAAATTGGTGACGCAGGAAACGCTCAAAACATAGGCAGTAGGAAGACTCAATCTTCCAGTACTTAAGTCGGTATTGTGTCTCTTCTATTTAATTCCGATGGAATTTCTGTGTTTCATCGTCAATGGGAAGATCCAAGGGATACAGTAAACCTGCAGAGGTGCATCGGAATGTAAAACTGGTGACACAGGGAATGCTCAAAACATAGACAGTAGGAAGACTCAGCCTTCCTGTTCTTAAGTCGGCATTGTGTCTCTTATATTTAATTCCGATGCTATTTCTGTGTTTCACCGTCAATGGGAATGTCCAATGGATACAGTAAAACTGCAGAGGTGCATCGGAAGTTAAACTGGTGACACAGGAAACGATCAAAACATAGACAATAGGAAGACTCAGTCTTCCTGTACTTAAGTCATCATTGTGTCTCTTATATTTAATTCCGATGCAATTTCTGTGTTTCATCGTCACTGTGAAGGTTCAAGGGATACAGTAAACGTGCAGAGGTGCATCGGAATGTAAACTGGTGACACAGGAAACGCTCTAAACATAGACATTAGGAAGACTCAGTCTTCCTGTACTTCAGTCTGTATTGTGTCTCTTATATTTAATTCCGATGCCATTTCTGTGTTTCATCGCCAATGGGAAGGTCCAAGGGATACAGTAAACCTGCAGAGCTGCATCGGAATGTAAAACTGGTGATACAGGACACGCTCAAATCATAGACAGTAGAAAGACTCAGTCTTCCTTTACTTAAGTCGGCATGGTGTCTCTTATATTTAATTCCGATGCAATTTCTGAGCTACATCGTAAATGGGAAGGTCGTAGGTAAACAGTATACCTGCAGAGGTGCATTGGATTGTAAAACTGGTGACAAGGGAAACGCTCAAAACATAGACAGTAGGGAGACTCAGTCTTCCTGTGCTTAAGTCTTCATTGTGTCTCTTATACTTATTTCCGATGCCATTTCTGAGCTTCATCGTCAATGGGAAGGTCCTAGGAACACAGTAAACCTGCAGAGGTGCATCGGAATGTAAATCTGGTGACACGGGAAACGCTCAAAACATAGACCTTAAGAAGACTCAGTTTTCGTGTACTTAAGTCGGCATTGTGTCTCTTATATTTAATTCTGATGCAATATCTATGTTTCATCGTCACTGTGAAAGTCCAAGGGATACAGTAAACCTGCAGAGGTTCATCGGAATGTGAAACTGGTGACACAGGAAACGCTCAAAACATAGGCAGTAGGAAGACTCCATGTTTTTGTACTTAAGTCGGCATTGTGTCTCTTATATTTAGTTCCGATGCAATTTCTGTGTTTCATCGTCAGTGTGAAGGTCCAAGGGATACAGTAAACCTGCAGAGGTGCATCAAAATGTAAAACTGATGACACAGGGAACGCTCATAACATAGACAGTAGGAAGACTCAGTCTTCCTGTATCTAAGTCGGCATTGTGTCGCTTATATTTAATTCCGATGCAATTTCTGTGTTTCATCGTCAATGGGAAGGTCCAAGAGATACAGTATGCCTGCAGAGGTGCATCGGAATGTAAAACTGGTGATACAGGACACGCTCAAATCATAGACAGTAGGAAGATTCAGTCTTCCTTTACTTATGTCGGCATGGTGTCTCTTATATTTAATTCCGATGCAATTTCTGAGCTTCATCGTCAATGGGAAGGTCGAAGGGAAACAGTATACCTGCAGAGGTGCATCGGAATGTAAAATTGGTGACAAGTGAAACGCTCAAAATATAGACAGTAGGAAGACTCAGTCTTCCTGTACTTAAGTCGGCATTGTGACTCTTATATTTATTTCCGATGCAATATCTGAGCTTCATCGTCAATGGGAAGGTCCTAGGAGCACAGTAAACCTGCAGAGGTGCATCGGAATCTAAAACTGGTGACACAGGAAATGCTCAAAGCATAGACAGTAGGAAGACTCAGCCTTCCTGTTCTTAAGTCGGCATTGTGTCTCTTATATTTAATTTCGATGCTATTTCTGTGTTTCATCGTCAATGGGAAGGTCCAATGGATACAGTAAAACTGCAGAGGTGCATCGGAATGTAAAACTGGTGACACAGGAAACGGCCAAAACATAGACAGTAGGAATACTCAGTCTTCCTGTACTTAAGTCGGCACTGTGTCTCTTATATTTAAATCCGATGCAATTTCTGGCTTTCGTCGTCAATGGGAAGGTCCAAGGGATACAGTATGCCTGCAGAGGTGCATCGGAATGTAAAACTGGTGACACAGGAAGCGCTCATAACATAGACCCTAAGAAGACTCAGTTTTCTTGTACTTAAGTCGGCATTGTGTCTCTTATATTTAATTCCGATGCAATATCTGTGTTTCATCGTCACTGTGAAAGTCCAAGGGATACAGTAAACCTGCAGAGGTTCATCGGAATGTGAAACTGGTGACCCAGGAAACGCTCAAATATAGACAGTAGGAAGACTCAATGCTTCTGTACTTAAGTCGGCATGGTGTCACTTATATTTAGTTCCGATGCAACTTCTGTGTTTCATCGTCAATGGGAAGATCCAAGGGATACAGTAAACCTGCAGAGGTGCATCGGAATGTAAAACTGGTGACACAGGAAACGCTCAAAACATAGACAGTAGGAAGACTCAACTTTCGTGTTCTTAAGTCGTTATTGTGTTTCTTATATTTAATTCCGATGCTATTCCTGTGTTTCATCGTCAATGGGAAGGTCCAATGGCTACAGTAAACCTGCAGAGGTGCATCGGAATGTAAAATTGGTGACGCAGGAAACGCTGAAAACATAGGCAGTAGGAAGACTCCATGTTTTTGTACTTAAGTCGGCATTGTGTCTCTTATATTTAGTTCCGATGCAATTTCTGTGTTTCATCGTCACTGTGAAGGTCCAAGGGATACAGTAACCCTGCTGAGGTGCATCAAAATGTAAAACTGATGACACAGGGAACGCTCATAACATAGACTGTAGGAAGACTCAGTCTTACTGTATCTAAGTCGGCATTGTGTCGCTTATATTTAATTCCGATGCAATTTCTGTGTTTCATCGTCAATGGGAAGGTCCAAGGGATACAGTATGCCTGCAGAGGTGCATCGGAATGTAAAACTGGTGACACAGGAAGCGCTCATAACATAGACCCTAAGAAGCCTCAGTTTTCTTGTACTTAAGTCGGCATTGTGTCTTTTATATTTAATTCCGATGTAATTTCTGTGTTTCATCGTCACTGTGAAGGTCCAAGGGATACAGTAAACCTGCAGAGGTGCATCGGAATGTAAAACTGGTGATACAGGACACCCTCAAATCATAGACAGTAGGAAGACTCAGTCTTCCTTTACTTATGTCGGCATGGTGTCTCTTATATTTAATTCCGATGCAATTTCTGAGCTTCATCGTCAATGGGAAGGTCGAAGGGAAACAGCATACCTGCAGAGGTGCATAGGAATGTAAAACTGGTGACAAGGGAAACGCTCAAAACATAGACAGTAGAAAGACTCAGTCTTCCTGTACTTACGTCGGCATTGTGTCTCTTATATTTATTTCCGATGCAATATCTGAGCTTCATCGTCAATGGGAAGGTCCTAGGGGCACAGTAAACCTGCAGAGTTGCATCGGAATGTAAAACTGGTGACACGGGAAACGCTCAAAACATAGACCTTAAGAAGACTCAGTTTTCTTGTACTTAAGTCGGCATTGTGTCTCTTATATTTAATTCCGATGCAATATCTGTGTTTCATCGTCACTGTGAAAGTCCAAGGGATACAGTAAACCTGCAGAGGTTCATCGTAATGTGAAACTGGTGACCCAGGAATCGCTCAAACATAGACAGTAGGAAGACTCAATGTTTCTGTACTTAAGTCGGCATTGTGTCTCTTATATTTAGTTCCGATGCAACTTCTGTGTTTCATCGTCAATGGTAAGATCCAAGGGGTACAGTAAACCTGCAGAGGTGCATCGGAATGTAAAACTGGTGACACAGGAAACGCTCAAATCATAGACAGTAGGAAGACTCAGCCTTCCTGTTCTTAAGTCGTTATTGTGTCTCTTATATTTAATTCCGATGCTATTCCTGTATTTCATCGTCAATGGGAAGGTCCAATGGCTACAGTAAACCTGCAGAGGTGCATCGGAATGTAAAATTGGTGACGCAGGGAAAGCTCAAAACATAGGCAGTAGGAAGACTCAATCTTCCAGTACTTAAGTCGGTATTGTGTCTCTTCTATTTAATTCCGATGGAATTTCTGTGTTTCATCGTCAATGGGAAGATCCAAGGGATACAGTAAACCTGCAGAGGTGCATCGGAATGTAAAACTGGTGACACAGGGAATGCTCAAAACATAGACAGTAGGAAGACTCAGCCTTCCTGTTCTTAAGTCGGCATTGTGTCTCTTATATTTAATTCCGATGCTATTTCTGTGTTTCACCGTCAATGGGAATGTCCAATGGATACAGTAAAACTGCAGAGGTGCATCGGAAGTTAAACTGGTGACACAGGAAACGATCAAAACATAGACAATAGGAAGACTCAGTCTTCCTGTACTTAAGTCATCATTGTGTCTCTTATATTTAATTCCGATGCAATTTCTGTGTTTCATCGTCACTGTGAAGGTTCAAGGGATACAGTAAACGTGCAGAGGTGCATCGGAATGTAAAACTGGTGACACAGGAAACGCTCTAAACATAGACATTAGGAAGACTCAGTCTTCCTGTACTTCAGTCTGTATTGTGTCTCTTATATTTAATTCCGATGCCATTTCTGTGTTTCATCGCCAATGGGAAGGTCCAAGGGATACAGTAAACCTGCAGAGGTGCATCGGAATGTAAAACTGGTGATACAGGACACGCTCAAATCATAGACAGTAGGAAGACTCAGTCTTCCTGTACTTCAGTCTGTATTGTGTCTCTTATATTTAATTCCGATGCCATTTCTGTGTTTCATCGCCAATGGGAAGGTCCAAGGGATACAGTAAACCTGCAGAGGTGCATCGGAATGTAAAACTGGTGATACAGGACACGCTCAAATCATAGACAGTAGGAAGATTCAGTCTTCCTTTACTTATGTCGGCATGGTGTCTCTTATATTTAATTCCGATGCAATTTCTGAGCTTCATCGTCAATGGGAAGGTCGAAGGGAAACAGTATACCTGCAGAGGTGCATCGGAATGTAAAATTGGTGACAAGTGAAACGCTCAAAATATAGACAGTAGGAAGACTCAGTCTTCCTGTACTTAAGTCGGCATTGTGACTCTTATATTTATTTCCGATGCAATATCTGAGCTTCATCGTCAATGGGAAGGTCCTAGGAGCACAGTAAACCTGCAGAGGTGCATCGGAATGTAAAACTGGTGACACAGGAAATGCTCAAAGCATAGACAGTAGGAAGACTCAGCCTTCCTGTTCTTAAGTCGGCATTGTGTCTCTTATATTTAATTTCGAGGCTATTTCTGTGTTTCATCGTCAATGGGAAGGTCCAATGGATACAGTAAAACTGCAGAGGTGCATCGGAATGTAAAACTGGTGACACAGGAAACGGCCAAAACATAGACAGTAGGAATACTCAGTCTTCCTGTACTTAAGTCGGCATTGTGTCTCTTATATTTAAATCCGATGCAATTTCTGAGTTTCGTCGTCAATGGGAAGGTCCAAGGGATACAGTAAACCTGCAGAGGTGCATCGGAATATAAAACTGGTGACACAGGAAGCGGTCAAATCATAGGCCCTAAGAAGACTCAGTTTTCTTGTACTGAAGTCGGCATTGTGTCTCTTATATTTAATTTGATGCAATTTCTGTGTTTCATCGTCACTGTGAAGGTCCAAGGGATACAGTAAACCTGCAGAGGTGCATCAAAATGTAAAACTGATGACACAGGGAACGCTCATAACATAGACAGTAGGAAGACTCAGTCTTCCTGTACCTAAGTCGGCATTATTTAATTCCGATGCAATTTCTGTGTTTCATCGTCAATGGGAAGGTCCAAGGGATACAGTATGCCTGCAGAGGTGCATCGGAATGTAAAACTGGTGACACAGGAAGCGCTCATAACATAGACCCTAAGAAGACTCAGTTTTCTTGTAATTAAGTCGGCATTGTGTCTCTTATATTTAGTTCCGTTGCCACTTCTGTGTTTCATCGTCAATGGGAAGATCCAAGGGATACAGTAAACCTGCAGAGGTGCATCGGAATGTAAAACTGGTGACACAGGAAACGCTCAAAACATAGACAGTAGGAAGACTCAACTTTCCTGTTCTTAAGTCGTTATTGTGTCTCTTATATTTAATTCGGATGCTATTCCTGTGTTTCACCGTCAATGGGAAGGTCCAATGGCTACAGTAAACCTGCAGAGGTGCATCGGAATGTAAAATTGGTGACGCAGGAAACGCTCAAAACATAGGCAGTAGGAAGACTCCATGTTTTTGTACTTAAGTCGGCATTGTGTCTCTTATATTTAGTTCCGATGCAATTTCTGTGTTTCATCGTCACTGTGAAGGTCCAAGGGATACAGTAACCCTGCTGAGGTGCATCAAAATGTAAAACTGATGACACAGGGAACGCTCATAACATAGACAGTAGGAAGACTCAGTCTTACTGTATCTAAGTCGGCATTGTGTCGCTTATATTTAATTCCGATGCAATTTCTGTGTTTCATCGTCAATGGGAAGGTCCAAGGGATACAGTATGCCTGCAGAGGTGCATCGGAATGTAAAACTGGTGACACAGGAAGCGCTCATAACATAGACCCAAAGAAGCCTCAGTTTTCTTGTACTTAAGTCGGCATTGTGTCTTTTATATTTAATTCCGATGTAATTTCTGTGTTTCATCGTCACTGTGAAGGTCCAGGGGATACAGTAAACCTGCAGAGGTGCATCGGAATGTAAAACTGGTGATACAGGACACGCTCAAATCATAGACAGTAGGAAGACTCAGTCTTCCTTTACTTATGTCGGCATGGTGTCTCTTATATTTAATTCCGATGCAATTTCTGAGCTTCATCGTCAATGGGAAGGTCGAAGGGAAACAGTATACCTGCAGAGGTGCATAGGAATGTAAAACTGGTGACAAGGGAAACGCTCAAAACATAGACAGTAGGAAGACTCAGTCTTCCTGTACTTACGTCGGCATTGTGTCTCTTATATTTATTTCCGATGCAATATCTGAGCTTCATCGTCAATGGGAAGGTCCTAGGAGCACAGTAAACCTGCAGAGTTGCATCGGAATGTAAAACTGGTGACACGGGAAACGCTCAAAACATAGACCTTAAGAAGACTCAGTTTTCTTGTACTTAAGTCGGCATTGTGTCTCTTATATTTAATTCCGATGCAATATCTGTGTTTCATCGTCACTGTGAAAGTCCAAGGGATACAGTAAACCTGCAGAGATTCATCGTAATGTGAAACTGGTGACCCAGGAATCGCTCAAACATAGACAGTAGGAAGACTCAATGTTTCTGTACTTAAGTCGGCATTGTGTCTCTTATATTTAGTTCCGATGCAACTTCTGTGTTTCATCGTCAATGGTAAGATCCAAGGGGTACAGTAAACCTGCAGAGGTGCATCGGAATGTAAAACTGGTGACACAGGAAACGCTCAAATCATAGACAGTAGGAAGACTCAGCCTTCCTGTTCTTAAGTCGTTATTGTGTCTCTTATATTTAATTCCGATGCTATTCCTGTATTTCATCGTCAATGGGAAGGTCCAATGGCTACAGTAAACCTGCAGAGGTGCATCGGAATGTAAAATCGGTGACGCAGGAAAAGCTCAAAACATAGGCAGTAGGAAGACTCAATCTTCCAGTACTTAAGTCGGTATTGTGTCTCTTCTATTTAATTCCGATGGAATTTCTGTGTTTCATCGTCAATGGGAAGATCCAAGGGATACAGTAAACCTGCAGAGGTGCATCGGAATGTAAAATTGGTGACACAGGGAATGCTCAAAACATAGACAGTAGGAAGACTCAGCCTTCCTGTTCTTAAGTCGGCATTGTGTCTCTTATATTTAATTCCGATGCTATTTCTGTGTTTCACGGTCAATGGGAATGTCCAATGGATACAGTAAAACTGCAGAGGTGCATCGGAAGTTAAACTGGTGACACAGGAAACGATCAAAACATAGACAATAGGAAGACTCAGTCTTCCTGTACTTAAGTCATCATTGTGTCTCTTATATTTAATTCCGATGCAATTTCTGTGTTTCATCATCACTGTGAAGGTTCAAGGGATACAGTAAACGTGCAGAGGTGCATCGGAATGTAAAACTGGTGACACAGGAAACGCTCTAAACATAGACATTAGGAAGACTCAGTCTTCCTGTACTTCAGTCTGTATTGTGTCTCTTATATTTAATTCCGATGCCATTTCTGTGTTTCATCGCCAATGGGAAGGTCCAAGGGATACAGTAAACCTGCAGAGGTGCATCGGAATGTAAAACTGGTGATACAGGACACGCTCAAATCATAGACAGTAGGAAGACTCAGTCTTCCTTTACTTAAGTCGGCATGGTGTCTCTTATATTTAATTCCGATGCAATTTCTGAGCTACATCGTAAATGGGAAGGTCGAAGGTAAACAGTATACCTGCAGAGGTGCATTGGAATGTAAAACTGGTGACAAGGGAAACGCTCAAAACATAGACAGTAGGGAGACTCAGTCTTCCTGTGCTTAAGTCTTCATTGTGTCTCTTATACTTATTTCCGATGCCATTTCTGCGCTTCATCGTCAATGGGAAGGTCCTAGGAACACAGTAAACCTGCAGAGGTGCATCGGAATGTAAATCTGGTGACACGGGAAACGCTCAAAACATAGACCTTCAGAAGACTCAGTTTTCGTGTACTTAAGTCGGCATTGTGTCTCTTATATTTAATTCTGATGCAATATCTATGTTTCATCGTCACTGTGAAAGTCCAAGGGATACAGTAAACCTGCAGAGGTTCATCGGAATGTGAAACTGGTGACACAGGAAACGCTCAAAACATAGGCAGTAGGAAGACTCCATGTTTTTGTACTTAAGTCGGCATTGTGTCTCTTATATTTAGTTCCGATGCAATTTCTGTGTTTCATCGTCAGTGTGAAGGTCCAAGGGATACAGTAAACCTGCAGAGGTGCATCAAAATGTAAAACTGATGACACAGGGAACGCTCATAACATAGACAGTAGGAAGACTCAGTCTTCCTGTATCTAAGTCGGCATTGTGTCGCATATATTTAATTCCGATGCAATTTCTGTGTTTCATCGTCAATGGGAAGGTCCAAGAGATACAGTATGCCTGCAGAGGTGCATCGGAATGTAAAACTGGTGACACAGGAAGCGCTCATAACATAGACCCTAAGAAGACTCAGTTTTCTTGTACTTAAGTCGGCATTGTGTCTTTTATATTTAATTCCGATGTAATTTCTGTGTTTCATCGTCACTGTGAAGGTCCAAGGGATACAGTAAACCTGCAGAGGGGCATCGGAATGTAAAACTGGTGATACAGGACACGCTCAAATCATAGACAGTAGGAAGACTCAGTCTTCCTTTACTTATGTCGGCATGGTGTCTCTTATATTTAATTCCGATGCAATTTCTGAGCTTCATCGTCAATGGGAAGGTCGAAGGGAAACAGTATACCTGCAGAGGTGCATCGGAATGTAAAACTGGTGACAAGGGAAACGCTCAAAACATAGACAGTAGGAAGACTCAGTCTTCCTGTACTTACGTCGGCATTGTGTCTCTTATACTTATTTCCGATGCCATTTCTGAACTTCATCGTCAATGGGAAGGTCCTAGGAACACAGTAAACCTGCAGAGGTGCATCGGAATGTAAATCTGGTGACACGGGAAACGCTCAAAACATAGACCTTAAAAATACTCAGTTTTCGTGTACTTAAGTCGGCATTGTGTCTCTTATATTTAATTCCGATGCAATATCTGTGTTTCATCGTCACTGTGAAAGTCCAAGGGATACAGTAAACCTGCAGAGGTTCATCGGAATGTGAAACTGGTGACCCAGGAAACGCTCAAACATAGACAGTAGGAAGACTCAATGTTTCTGTACTTAAGTCGGCATTGTGTCTCTTATATTTAGTTCCGATGCAACTTCTGTGTTTCATCGTCAATGGGAAGATCCAAGGGATACAGTAAACATGCAGAGGTGCATCGGAATGTAAAACTGGTGACACAGGAAACGCTCAAAACATAGACAGTAGGAAGACTCAGCCTTCCTGTTCTTAAGTCGTTATTGTGTCTCTTATATTTAATTTCGATGCTATTCCTGTATTTCATCGTCAATGGGAAGGTCCAAGGGATACAGTAAACCTGCAGAGGTGCATCGGAATGTAAAATTGGTGACGCAGGAAACGCTCAAAACATAGACAGTAGGAAGACTCAGGTTTCCTGTTCTTAAGTCGGCATTGTGTCTCTTATATTTAATTCCGATGCTATTTCTGTGTTTCACCGTCAATGGGAAGGTCCAATGGATACAGTAAAACTGCAGAGGTGTATCAGAAGTTAAACTGGTGACACAGGAAACGATCAAAACATAGACAATAGGAAGACTCAGTCTTCCTGTACTTAAGTCATCATTGTGTCTCTTATATTTAATTCCGATGCAATTTCTGTGTTTCATCGTCACTGTGAAGGTTCAAGGGATACAGTAAACGTGCAGAGGTGCATCGGAATGTAAAACTGGTGACACAGGAAACGCTCTAAACATAGACATTAGGAAGACTCAGTCTTCCTGTACTTCAGTCTGTATTGTGTCTCTTATATTTAATTCCGATGCCATTTCTGTGTTTCATCGCCAATGGGAAGGTCCAAGGGATACAGTAAACCTGCAGAGGTGCATCGGAATGTAAAACTGGTGATACAGGACACGCTCAAATCATAGACAGTAGGAAGACTCAGTCTTCCTTTACTTAAGTCGGCATGGTGTCTCTTATATTTAATTCCGATGCAATTTCTGGGCTACATCGTAAATGGGAAGGTCGAAGGTAAACAGTATACCTGCAGAGGTGCATTGGAATGTAAAACTGGTGACAAGGGAAACGCTCAAAACATAGACAGTAGGGAGACTCAGTCTTCCTGTGCTTAAGTCGGCATTGTGTCTCTTATACTTATTTCCGATGCCATTTCTGAGCTTCATCGTCAATGGGAAGGTCCTAGGAACACAGTAAACCTGCAGAGGTGCATCGGAATGTAAATCTGGTGACACGGGAAACGCTCAAAACATAGACCTTAAGAAGACTCAGTTTTCGTGTACTTAAGTCGGCATTGTGTCTCTTATATTTAATTCTGATGCAATATCTATGTTTCATCGTCACTGTGAAAGTCCAAGGGATACAGTAAACCTGCAGAGGTTCATCGGAATGTGAAACTGGTGACACAGGAAACGCTCAAAACATAGACAGTAGGAAGACTCAATGTTTCTGTACTTAAGTCGGCATTGTGTCTCTTATATTTAGTTCCGAAGCAATTTCTGTGTTTCATCGTCAATGGGAAGATCCAAGGGATACAGTAAACCTGCAGAGGTGCATCGGAATATAAAACTGGTGACACAGGAAGCGGTCAAATCATAGGCCCTAAGAAGACTCAGTTTTCTTGTGCTGAAGTCGGCATTGGGTCTCTTATATTTAATTTGATGCAATTTCTGTGTTTCATCGTCACTGTGAAGGCCAAGGGATACAGTATGCCTGCAGAGGTGCATCGGAATGTAAAACTGGTGACACAGGAAGCGCTCATAACATAGACCCTAAGAAGACCCAGTTTTCTTGTACTTAAGTCGGCAATGTGTCTTTTATATTTAATTCCGATGCAATTTCTGTGTTTCATCGTCACTGTGAAGGTCCAAGGGCTACAGTAAACCTGCAGAGGTGCATCGGAATGTAAAACTGGTGATACAGGACACGCTCAAATCATAGACAGTAGGAAGACTCAGTCTTCCTTAACTTATGTCGGCATGGTGTCTCTTATATTTAATTCCGATGCAATTTCTGAGCTTCATAGTCAATGGGATGGTCGAAGGGAAACAGTATACCAGCAGAGGTGCATCGGAATGTGAAACTGGTGACAAGGGAAACGCTCAAAACATAGACAGTAGGAAGATTCAGTCTACCTGTACTTAAGTCGGCATTGTGTCTCTTATATTTATTTCCGATGCAATATCTGAGCTTCATCGTCAATGGGAAGGTCCTAGGAACACAGTAAACCTGCAGAGTTGCATCGGAATGTAAAACTGGTGACACGGGAAACGCTCAAAACATAGACCTTAAGAAGACTCAGTTTTCTTGTACTTAAGTCGGCATTGTGTCTCTTATATTTAATTCCGATGCAATTTCTGTGTTTCATCGTCACTGTGAAAGTCCAAGGGATACAGTAAACCTGCAGAGGTTCATCGGAATGTGAAACTGGTGACCCAGGAAACGCTCAAAACATAGACAGTAGGAAGACTCAATGTTTCTGTACTTAAGGCGTGCGTTGTGTCTCTTATATTTAGTTCCAATGCAATTTCTGTGTTTCATCGTCAATGGGAAGATGCAAGGGATACAGTAAACCTGCAGAGGTGCATCGGAATGTAAAACTGGTGACACAGGAAACGCTCAAAACATAGACAGTAGGAAGACTCAGCCTTCCTGTTCTTAAGTCATTATTGTGTCTCTTATATTTAATTCCGATGCTATTTCTGTGTTTCATCGTCAATGGGAAGGTCCAATGGATACAGTAAACCTGCAGAGGTGCATCGGAATGTAAAATTGGTGACTCAGGAAACGCTCAAAACATAGGCACTAGGAAGACTCAATCTACCAGTACTTAAGTCGGCATTGTGTCTCTTCTATTTAATTCCGATGGAATGTCTGTGTTTCATCGTCAATGCAGAGGTGCATCGGAATGTAAAACTGGTGACACAGGAAATGCTCAAAACATAGACAGTAGGAAGACTCAGCCTTCCTGTTCTTAAGTCGGCATTGTGTCTCTTATATTTAATTTCGATGCTATTTCTGTGTTTCATCGTCAATGGGAAGGTCCAATGGATACAGTAAAACTGCAGAGGTGCATCGGAATGTAAAACTGGTGACACAGGAAACGATCAAAACATAGACAGTAGGAATACTCAGTCCTCCTGAACTTAAGTCGGCATTGTGTCTCGTATATTTAAATCCGATGCAATTTCTGTGTTTCGTCGTCAATGGGAAGGTCCAAGGGATACAGTAAACCTGCAGAGGTGCATCGGAATATAAAACTGGTGACACAGGAAGCGGTCAAATCATAGGCCCTAAGAAGACTAAGTTTTCTTGTACTGTAGTCGGCATTGTGTCTCTTATATTTAATTTGATGCAATTTCTGTGTTTCATCGTCACTGTGAAGGTCCAAGGGATACAGTAAACCTGCAGAGGTGCATCGGAATGTAAAACAGGTGACATAGGAAACGCTCAAAACATAGATAGTAGGAAGACTCAGTCTTCCTGTACTTAAGTCATCATTGTGTCTCCTATATTTAATTCCGATGCAATTTCTGTGTTTCATCGTCACTGTGAAGGTTCAAGGCATACAGTAAACGTGCAGAGGTGCATCGGAATGTAAAACTGGTGACACAGTAACGCGCAAAACATAGACAGTAGGAAGACTCAGTCTTCCTGTACTTCAGTCGGCATTGTGTCTCTTATATTTAATTCCGATGCCATTTCTGTGTTTCATCGCCAATAGGAAGGTCCAAGGGATACAGTAAACCTGCAGAGGTGCATCGGAATATAAAACTGGTGACACAGGAAGCGGTCAAATCATAGGCCCTAAGAAGACTCAGTATTCTTGTATTGAAGTCGGCATTGTGTCTCTTATATTTAATTTGATGCAATTTCTGTGTTTCATCGTCACATGTGAAGGTCCAAGGGATACAGTAAACCTGCAGAGGTGCATCGGAATGTAAAACTGGAGACACAGGAAACCCTCAAAACATAGAGAGTAGGAAGACTGAGCCTTCCTGTTCTTATGTCGGCATTGTGTCTCTTATATTTAATTCCGATGCTATTTCTGTGTTTCATCGTCAATGGAAAGGTCCAATGGATACAGTAAACCTGCAGAAGTTCATCGGAATGTAAAATTGGTGACTCAGGAAACGCTCAAAACATAGGCAGTAAGAAGACTCAATCTTCCAGTACTTAAGTCGGCATTGTGTCTCTTCTATTTAATTCCGATGCAATTTCTGTGTTTCATCGTCACTGTGAAGGTCCAAGGGATACCGTAAACCTGCAGAGGTGCATCAAAATGTAAAACTGATGACACAGGGAACGCTCATAACATAGGCAGTAGTAAGACTCAGTCTTCCTGTACCTATGTCGGCATTGTGTCTCTTATATTTAATTCCGATGCAATTTCTGTGTTTCATCGTCAATGGGAAGGTACAAGGGATACAGTATGCCTGCAGAGGTGCATCGGAATGTAAAACTGGTGACACAGGAAGCGCTCATAAGATAGACGCTAAGAAGACTCAGTTTTGTTGTACTTAAGTCGGCATTGTGTCTTTTATATTTAATTCCGATGCAATTTCTGTGTTTCATCGTTACTGTGAAGGTCAATGGGATACAGTAAACCTGCAGAGGTGCATCGGAATGAAAAACTGGTGACACAGGAAACGATCAAAACATAGACAGTAGGAATACTCAGTCTTCCTGTACTTAAGTCGGCATTGTGTCTCTTATAATTAAATCCGATGCAATTTCTGTGTTTCGTCGTCAATGAGAATGTCCGAGGGATACAGTAAACCTGAAGAGGTGCATCGGAATGTAAAACTGGTGACACAGGAAATACTCAAAACATAGACAGTAGGAAGACTCAGTCTTCCTGTACTTAAGTCATCATTGTGTCTCTTATATTTAATTCCGATGCAATTTCTGTGTTTCATCGTCACTGTGAAGGTTCAAGGGATACAGTAAACGTGCAGAGGTGCATCGGAATGTAAAACTGGTAACACAGGGAACGCTGAAAACATAGACAGTAGGAAGACTCAGTCTACCTGTACTTCAGTCGGCATTGTGTCTCTTATATTTAATTCGGATGCCATTTCTGTGTTTCATCGCCAATAGGAAGGTCCAAGGGATACAGTAAACCTGCAGAGGTGCATCGGAATATAAAACTGATGACACAGGAAACACTCAAAACATAGACAGTAGGAAAACTCAGTCTTCCTGTACTTAAGTCATCATTGTGTCTCTTATATTTAATTCCGATGCAATTTCTGTGTTTCATCGTCACTGTGAAGGTCCAAGGGCTACAGTAAACCTGCAGAGGTGCATCGGAATGTAAAACTGGTGATACAGGACACGCTCAAATCATAGACAGTAGGAAGACTCAGTCTTCCTTTACTTATGTCGGCATGGTGTCTCTTATATTTAATTCCGATGCAATTTCTGAGCTTCATAGTCAATGGGATGGTCGAAGGGAAACAGTATACCAGCAGAGGTGCATCGGAATGTGAAACTGGTGACAAGGGAAACGCTCAAAACATAGACAGTAGGAAGATTCAGTCTTCCTGTACTTAAGTCGGCATTGTGTCTCTTATATTTATTTCCGATGCAATATCTGAGCTTCATCGGTCAATGGGAAAGTCCTAGGAACACAGTAAACCTGCAGAGTTGCATCGGAATGTAAAACTGGTGACTCGGGAAACGCTCAAAACATAGACCTTAAGAAGACTCAGTTTTCTTGTACTTAAGTCGGCATTGTGTCTCTTATATTTAATTCCGATGCACTTTCTGTGTTTCATCGTCACTGTGAAAGTCCAAGGGATACAGTAAACCTGCAGAGGTTCATCGGAATGTGAAACTGGTGACCCAGGAAACGCTCAAAACATAGACAGTAGGAAGACTCAATGTTTCTGTACTTATGTCGGCATTGTGTCTCTTATATTTAGTTCCAATGCAATTTCTGTGTTTCATCGTCAATGGGAAGATGCAAGGGATACAGTAAACCTGCAGAGGTGCATCGGAATGTAAAACTGGTGACACAGGAAACGCTCAAAACATAGACGGTAGGAAGACTCAGCCTTCCTGTTCTTAAGTCATTATTGTGTCTCTTATATTTAATTCCGATGCTATTTCTGTGTTTCATCGTCAATGGGAAGGTCCAATGGATACAGTAAACCTGCAGAGGTGCATCGGAATGTAAAATTGGTGACGCAGGAAACGCTCAAAACATAGGCAGTAGGAAGACTCAATCTACCAGTACTTAAGTCGGCATTGTGTCTCTTCTATTTAATTCCGATGGAATTTCTGTGTTTCATCGTCAATGCAGAGGTGCATCGGAATGTAAAACAGGTGACATAGGAAACGCTCAAAACATAGACAGTAGGAAGACTCAGTCTTCCTGTACTTCAGTCGGCATTGTGTCTCTTATATTTAATTTGATGCAATTTCTGTGTTTCATCGTCACTGTGAAGGTCCAAGGGATACAGTAAACGTGCAGAGGTGCATCGGAATGTAAAACTGGTGACACAGGAACGCTCAAAACATAGACAGTAGGAAGACTCAGTCTTCCTGTACTTCAGTCGGCATTGTGTCTCTTATATTTAATTCCGATGCCATTTCTGTGTTTCATCGCCAATAGGAAGGTCCAAGGGATACAGTAAACCTGCAGAGGTGCATCGGAATATAAAACTGGTGACACAGGAAGCGGTCAAATCATAGGCCCTAAGAAGACTCAGTTTTCTTGTACTGAAGTCGGCATTGTGTCTCTTATATTTAATTTGATGCAATTTCTGTGTTTCATCGTCCCTGTGAAGGTCCAAGGGATACAGTAAACCTGCAGAGGTGCATCGGAATGTAAAACTGGTGACACAGGAAGCGCTCATAACATAGACGCTAAGAAGACTCAGTTTTCTTGTACTTAAGTCGGCATTGTGTCTTTTATATTTAATTCCGATGCAATTTCTGTGTTTCATCGTCACTGTGAAGGTCCATGGGATACAGTAAACCTGCAGAGGTGCATCGGAATGTAAAACTGGTGACACAGGAAACGATCAAGACATAGACAGTACGAATACTCAGTCTTCCTGTACTTAAGTCGGCATTGTGTCTCTTATATTTAAATCCGATGCAATTTCTGTGTTTCGTCGTCAATGAGAATGTCCGAGGGATACAGTAAACCTGAAGAGGTGCATCGGAATGTAAAACTGGTGACACAGGAAACACTCAAAACATAGACAGTAGGAAGACCCAGTCTTCCTGTACTTAAGTCATCATTGTGTCTCTTATATTTAATTCCGATGCAATTTCTGTGTTTCATCGTCACTGTGAAGGTTCAAGGGATACAGTAAACGTGCAGAGGTGCATCGGAATGTGAAACTGGTAACACAGGGAACGCTGAAAACATAGACAGTAGGAAGACTCAGTCTACCTGTACTTCAGTCGGCATTGTGTCTCTTATTTTTAATTCGGATGCCATTTCTGTGTTTCATCGCCAATAGGAAGGTCCAAGGGATACAGTAAACCTGCAGACGTGCATCGGAATATAAAACTGGTGACACAGGAAGCGGTCAAATCATAGGCCCTAAGAAGACTCAGTTTTCTTGTACTGAAGTCGGCATTGTGTCTCTTATATTTAATTTGATGCTATTTCTGTGTTTCATCGTCACTGTGAAGGTCCAAGGGATACAGTAAACCTGCAGAGGTGCATCAAAATGTAAAACTGATGACACAGGGAAAGCTCGTAACATTGACAGTGGGAAAACTCAGTCTTACTGTACCTAAGTCGGCATTGTGTCTCTTATATTTAATTCCGATGCAATTTCTGTGTTTCGTTGTCAACGGGAAAGTCCAAGGGATACAGTAAACCTGCAGAGGTGCATCGGAATATTTAACTGGTGACACAGGAAGCGGTCAAATCATAGCCGCTAAGAAGACTCAGTTTTCTTGTACTGAAGTCGGCATTGGGTCTCTTATATTTAAGTTGATGCAATTTCTGTGTTTCACCGTCACTGTGAAGGCCAAGGTATATAGTATGCCTGCAGAGGTGCATCGGAATGTAAAACTGGTGACACAGAACGCGCTCATAACATAGACCCTAAGAAGACTCAGTTTTCTTGTACTTAAGTCGGCATTGTGTCTTTTATATTTAATTCCGATTCAATTTCTGTGTTTCATCGTCACTGTGAAGGTCCAAGGGATACAGTAAACCTGCAGAGGTGCATCGGAATGTAAAACTGGTGACACAGGAAACACTCAAAACATAGACAGTAGGAAGACTCAGTCTTCCTGTACTTAAGTCATCATTGTGTCTCTTATATTTAATTCCGATGAAATTTCTGTGTATCATCGTCAATGGGAAGATCCAAGGGATACAGTAAACCTGCAGAGGTGCATCAAAATGTAAAACTGATGACACAGGGAACGCTCATAACATAGACAGTAGGAAACCTCAGTCTTCCTGTACCTAAGTCGGCATTGTGTTTCTTATATTTAATTCCAATGCAATTTCTGTGTTTCGTCGTCAACGGGAAAGTCCAAGGGATGCAGTAAACGTGCAGAGGTGCATCGGAATGTAAAACAGGTGACATAGGAAACGCTCAAAACATAGACAGTAGGAAGACTCAGTCTTCCTGTACTTAAGTCATCATTGTGTCTCCTATATTTAATTCCGATGCAATTTCTGTGTTTCATCGTCACTGTGAAGGTTCAAGGCATACAGTAAACGTGCAGAGGTGCATCGGAATGTAAAACTGGTGACACAGGAAACGCTCTAAACATAGACATTAGGAAGACTCAGTCTTCCTGTACTTCAGTCTGTATTGTGTCTCTTATATTTAATTCCGATGCCATTTCTGTGTTTCATCGCCAATGGGAAGGTCCAAGGGATACAGTAAACCTGCAGAGGTGCATCGGAATGTAAAACTGGTGATACAGGACACGTTCAAATCATAGACAGTTGGAAGACTCAGTCTTCCTTTACTTAAGTCGGCATGGTGTCTCTTATATGTAATTCCGATGCAATTTCTGAGCTACATCGTAAATGGGAAGGTCGAAGGTAAACAGTATACCTGCAGAGGTGCATTGGAATGTAAAACTGGTGACAAGGGAAACGCTCAAAACATAGACAGTAGGGAGACTCAGTCATCCTGTGCTTAAGTCGGCATTGTCTCTCTTATACTTATTTCCGACGACATTTCTGAGCTTCATCGTCAATGGGCAGGTCCTAGGAACACAGTAAACCGGCAGAGGTGCATCGGAATGTAAATCTGGTGACACGGGAAACGCTCTAAACATAGACCTTAAGAAGACTCAGTTTTCGTGTACTTAAGTCGGCATTGTGTCTCTTATATTTAATTTTGATGCAATATCTATGTTTCATCGTCACTGTGAATGTCCAAGGGATACAGTAAACCTGCAGAGGTTCATCGGAATGTGAAACTGGTGACACAGGTAACGCTCAAAACATAGGCTTTAGGAAGACTCCATGTTTTTGTACTTAAGTCGGCATTGTGTCTCTTATATTTAGTTCCGATACAATTTCTGTGTTTCATCGTCAGTGTGAAGGTCCAAGGGATACAGTAAACCTGCAGAGGTGCATCAAAATGTAAAACTGATGACACAGGGAACGCTCATAACATAGACAGTAGGAAGACTCAGTCTTCCTGTATCTAAGTCGGCATTGTGTCGCTTATATTTAATTCCGATGCTATTTCTGTGTTTCATCGTCAATGGGAAGGTCCAAGAGATACAGTATGCCTGCAGAGGTGCATCGGAATGTAAAACTGGTGACACAGGAAGCGCTCATAACATAGACCCTAAGAAGACTCAGTTTTCTTGTACTTAAGTCGGCATTGTGTCTTTTATATTTAATTCCGATGTAATTTCTGTGTTTCATCGTCACTGTGAAGGTCCAAGGGATACAGTAAACCTGCAGAGGTGCATCGGAATGTAAAACTGGTGATACAGGACACGCTCAAATCATAGACAGTAGGAAGAGTCTTCCTTTACTTATGTCGGCATGGTGTCTCTTATATTTAGTTCCGATGCAACTTCTGTGTTTCATCGTCGATGGGAAGATCCAAGGGATACAGTAAACCAGCAGAGGTGCATCGGAATGTAAAACTGGTGACACAGGAAACGATCAAAACATAGAAAGTAGGAATACTCAGTCTTCCTGTACTTAAGTCGGCATTGTGTCTCTTATATTTAAATCCGATGCAATTTCTGTGTTTCGTCGTCAGTGAGAATGTCCGAGGGATACAGTAAACCTGAAGAGGTGCATCGGAATGTAAAACTGGTGACACAGGAAACACTCAAAACATAGAGAGTAGGAAGACTCAGTCTTCCTGTACTTAAGTCATCATTGTGTCTCTTATATTTAATTCCGATGCAATTTCTGTGTTTCATCGTCACTGTGAAGGTTCAAGGGATACAGTAAACGTGCAGAGGTGCATCGGAATGTAAAACTGGTAACACAGGGAACGCTGAAAACATAGACAGTAGGAAGACTCAGTCTACCTGTCTTCAGTCGGCATTGTGTCTCTTATATTTAATTCGGATGCCATTTCTGTGTTTCATCGCCAATAGGAAGGTCCAAGGGATACAGTAAACCTGCAGAGGTGCATCGGAATATAAAACTGGTGACACAGGAAACACTCAAACATAGACAGTAGGAAGACTCAGTCTTCCTGTACTTAAGTCATCATTGGGTCTCTTATATTTAATTCCGATGCAATTTCTGTGTTTCATCGTCACTGTGAAGGTCCAAGGGCTACAGTAAACCTGCAGAGGTGCATCGGAATGTAAAACTGGTGAAACAGGACACGCTCAAATCATAGACAGTAGGAAGACTCAGTCTTCCTTTACTTATGTCGGCATGGTGTCTCTTATATTTAATTCCGATGCAATTTCTGAGCTTCATAGTCAATGGGATGGTCGAAGGGAAACAGTATACCAGCAGAGGTGCATCGGAATGTGAAACTGGTGACAAGGGAAACGCTCAAGACATAGACAGTAGGAAGATTCAGTCTTCCTGTACTTAAGTCGGCATTGTGTCTCTTATATTTATTTCCGATGCAATATCTGAGCTTCATCGGTCAATGGGAAAGTCCTAGGAACACAGTAAACCTGCAGAGTTGCATCGGAATGTAAAACTGGTAACTCGGGAAACGCTCAAAACATAGACCTTAAGAAGACTCAGTTTTCTTGTACTTAAGTCGGCATTGTGTCTCTTATATTTAATTCCGATGCACTTTCTGTGTTTCATCGTCACTGTGAAAGTCCAAGGGATACAGTAAACCTGCAGAGGTTCATCGGAATGTGAAACTGGTGACCCAGGAAACGCTCAAAACATAGACAGTAGGAAGACTCAATGTTTCTGTACTTATGTCGGCATTGTGTCTCTTATATTTAGTTCCAATGCAATTTCTGTGTTTCATTGTCAATGGGAAGATGCAAGGGATACAGTAAACCTGCAGAGGTGCATCGGAATGTAAAACTGGTGACACAGGAAACGCTCAAAACATAGACGGTAGGAAGACTCAGCCTTCCTGTTCTTAAGTCATTATTGTGTCTCTTATATTTAATTTCGATGCTATTTCTGTGTTTCATCGTCAATGGGAAGGTCCAATGGATACAGTAAACCTGCAGAGGTGCATCGGAATGTAAAATTGGTGACGCAGGAAACGCTCAAAACATAGGCAGTAGAAAGACTCAATCTACCAGTACTTAAGTCGGCATTGTGTCTCTTCTATTTAATTCCGATGGAATTTCTGTGTTTCATCATCAATGCAGAGGTTCATCGGAATGTAAAACTGGTGACACAGGAAATGCTCAAAACATAGACAGTAGGAAGACTCAGCCTTCCTGTTCTTAAGTCGGCATTGTGTCTCTTATATTTAATTTCGATGCTATTTCTGTGTTTCATCGTCAATGGGAAGGTCCAATGGATACAGTAAAACGGCAGAGGTGCATCGGAATGTAAAACTGGTGACACAGGAAACGATCAAAACATAGACAGTAGGAATACTCAGTCCTCCTGTACTTAAGTCGGCATTGTGTCTCTTATATTTAACCCGATGCAATTTCTGTGTTTCGTCGTCAATGGGATGGTCCAAGGGATACAGTAAACCTGCAGAGGTGCATCGGAATGTAAAACTGGTGACACAGGAAACCCTCAAAACATAGACAGTAGGAAGACTGAGCCTTCCTGTTTTTATGTCGGCATTGTGTCTCTTATATTTAATTCCGATGCTATTTCTGTGTTTCATCGTCAATGGGAAGTTCCAATGGATACAGTAAACCTACAGAAGTGCATCGGAAAGTAAAATTGGTGACTCAGGAAACGCTCAAAACATAGGCAGTAGGAAGACTCAATCTTCCGGTACTTAAGTCGGCATTGCGTCTCTTCTATTTAATTCCGATGCAATTTATGAGTTTCATCGTCAATGGGAAGATCCAAGGGATACAGTAAAACTGCAGAGGTGCATCGGAATGTAAAACTGGTGACACAGGAAGCGCTCATAACATAGACGCTAAGAAGACTCAGTTTTCTTGTACTTAAGTCGGCATTGTGTCTTTTATATTTAATTCCGATGCAATTTCTGTGTTTCATCGTCACTGTGAAGGTCCATGGGATACAGTAAACCTGCAGAGGTGCATCGGAATGTAAAACTGGTGACACGGGAAACGATCAAAACATAGACTGTAGGAATACTCAGTCTTCCTGTACTTAAGTCGGCATTGTGTCTCTTATATTTAAATCCGATGCAATTTCTGTGTTTCGTCGTCAATGAGAATGTCCGAGTGATACAGTAAACCTGAAGAAGTGCATCGGAATGTAAAACTGGTGACACAGGAAACACTCAAAACATAGACAGTAGGAAGACTCAGTCTTCCTGTACTTAAGTCATCATTGTGTCTCTTATATTTAATTCCGATGCAATTTCTGTGTTTCATCGTCACTGTGAACGTTCAAGGGATACAGTAAACGTGCAGAGGTGCATCGGAATGTAAAACTGGTAACACAGGGAACGCTGAAAACATAGACAGTAGGAAGACTCAGTCTACCTGTACTTCAGTCGGCATTGTGTCTCTTATATTTAATTCGGATGCCATTTCTGTGTTTCATCGCCAATAGGAAGGTCCAAGGGATACAGTAAACCTGCAGAGGTGCATCGGAATATAAAACTGGTGACACAGGAAGCGATCAAATCATAGGCCCTAAGAAGACTCAGTTTTCTTGTACTGAAGTCGGCATTGTGTCTCTTATATTTAATTTGATGCAATTTCTGTGTTTCATCGTCACTGTGAAGGTCCAAGGGATACAGTAAACCTGCAGAGGTGCATCAAAATGTAAAACTGATGACACAGGGAAAGCTCGTAACATTGACAGTAGGAAAACTCAGTCTTCCTGTACCTAAGTCGGCATTGTGTCTCTTATATTTAATTCCGATGCAATTTCTGTGTTTCGTCGTCAACGGAAAAGTCCAAGGGATACAGTAAACCTGCAAAATTGCTTTGGAATGTAAAACTGGTGACACAGGAAATGCTCAAAACATAGACAGTAGGAAGACTCAGTCTTTCTGTACTTAAGTCGGCATTGTGTCTCTTATATTTAATTCCGATGCAATTTCTGTGTTTCATCGTCAATGGGAAGGTCCAAGGTATACAGTATGCCTGCAGAGGTGCATCGGAATGTAAAACTGGTGACACAGGAAGCGCTCATAACATAGATCCTAAGAAGACTCAGTTTTCTTGTACTTAAGTCGGCATTGTGTCTTTTATATTTAATTCCGATGCAAATTCTGTGTTTCATCGTCACTGTGAAGGTCCAAGGGATTCAGTAAACCTGCAGAGGTGCATCGGAATGTAAAACTGGTGATACAGGACACGCTCAAATCATAGACAGTAGGAAGACTCAGTCTTCCTTTACTTAAGTCCGCATGGTGTCTCTTATATTTAATTCCGATGCAATTTCTGAGCTTCATCGTCAATGGGAAGGTCGAAGGGATACAGTATAACTGCAGAGGTTGATCGGAATGTAAAACTGGTGACAAGGGAACGCTCAACACATAGACAGTAGGAGAATCAGTCTTCCTGTACTTATGTCGGCATTGTGTCTCTTATATTTATTTCCGATGCAATTTCTGAGCTTCATCGTCAATGGGAAGGTCCTAGGAACACAGTAAGCCTGCAGAAGTGCATCGGAATATAAAACTGGTGACACGATAAACGATCAAAACGTAGACCTTAAGAAGACTCAGTTTTCTTGTACTTAAGTCGGCATTGTGTCTCTTATATTTAATTCCGATGCAATAACTGGGTTTCATCGTTACTGTGAAAGTCCAAGGGATACAGTAAACCTGCAGAGGTTCATCGGAATGTGAAACTGGTGACCCAGGAAACGCTCAAAAGATAGACAGTAGGAAGACTCAATGTTTCTGTACTTATGTCGGCATTGTGTCTCTTATATTTAGTTCCAATGCAATTTCTGTGTTTCATCGTCAATGGGAAGATGCAAGGGATACAGTAAACCTGCAGAGGTGCATCGGAATGTAAAACTGGTGACACAGGAAACGCTCAAAACATAGACGGTAGGAAGACTCAGCCTTCCTGTTCTTAAGTCATTATTGTGTCTCTTATATTTAATTCCGATGCTATTTCTGTGTTTCATCGTCAATGGGAAGGTCCAATGGATACAGTAAACCTGCAGAGGTGCATCGGAATGTAAAATTGGTGACGCAGGAAACGCTCAAAACATAGGCAGTAGGAAGACTCAATCTACCAGTACTTAAGTCGGCATTGTGTCTCTTCTATTTAATTCCGATGGAATTTCTGTGTTTCATCATCAATGCAGAGGTGCATCGGAATGTAAAACTGGTGACACAGGAAATGCTCAAAACATAGACAGTAGGAAGACTCAGCCTTCCTGTTCTTAAGTCGGCATTGTGTCTCTTATATTTAATTTCGATGCTATTTCTATGTTTCATCGTCAATGGGAAGGTCCAATGGATACAGTAAAACGGCAGAGGTGCATCGGAATGTAAAACTGGTGACACAGGAAACGATCAAAACATTGACAGTAGGAATACTCAGTCCTCCTGTACTTAAGTCGGCATTGTGTCTCTTATATTTAACCCGATGCAATTTCTGTGTTTCGTCGTCAATGGGATGGTCCAAGGGATACAGTAAACCTGCAGAGGTGCATCGGAATGTAAAACTGGTGACACAGGAAACCCTCAAAACATAGACAGTAGGAAGACTGAGCCTTCCTGTTTTTATGTCGGCATTGTGTCTCTTATATTTAATTCCGATGCTATTTCTGTGTTTCATCGTCAATGGGAATGTCCAATGGATACAGTAAACCTACAGAAGTGCATCGGAAAGTAAAATTGTTGACTCAGGAAACGCTCAAAACATAGGCAGTAGGAAGACTCAATCTTCCAGTACTTAAGTCGGCATTGCGTCTCTTCTATTGAATTCCGATGCAATTTCTGTGTTTCATCGTCAATGGGAAGATCCAAGGCATACAGTAAAACTGCAGAGGTGCATCGGAATGTAAAACTGGTGACACAGGAAGCGCTCATAACATAGACGCTAAGAAGACTCAGTTTTCTTGTACTTAAGTCGGCATTGTGTCTTTTATATTTAATTCCGATGCAATTTCTGTGTTTCATCGTCACTGTGAAGGTCCATGGGATACAGTAAACCTGCAGAGGTGCATCGGAATGTAAAACTGGTGACACAGGAAGCGATCAAAACATAGACAGTAGGAATACTCAGTCTCCCTGTACTTAAGTCGGCATTGTGTCTCTTATATTTAAATCCGATGCAATTTCTGTGTTTCGTCGTCAATGAGAATGTCCGAGGGATACAGTAAACCTGAAGAGGTGCATCGGAATGTAAAACTGGTGACACAGGAAACACTCAAAACATAGACAGTAGGAAGACTCAGTCTTCCTGTACTTAAGTCATCATTGTGTCTCTTATATTTAATTCCGATGCAATTTCTGTGTTTCATCGTCACTGTGAAGGTTCAAGGGATACAGTAAACGTGCAGAGGTGCATCGGAATGTAAAACTGGTAACACAGGGAACGCTGAAAACATAGACAGTAGGAAGACTCAGTCTACCTGTACTTCAGTCGGCATTGTGTCTCTTATATTTAATTCGGATGCCATTTCTGTGTTTCATCGCCAATAGGAAGGTCCAAGGGATACAGTAAACCTGCAGAGGTGCATCGGAATATAAAACTGGTGACACAGGAAGCGGTCAAATCATAGGCCCTAAGAAGACTCAGTTTTCTTGTACTGAAGTCGGCATTGTGTCTCTTATATTTAATTTGATGCAATTTCTGTGTTTCATCGTCACTGTGAAGGTCCAAGGGATACAGTAAACCTGCAGAGGTGCATCAAAATGTTAAACTGATGACACAGGGAAAGCTCGTAACATTGACAGTAGGAAAACTCAGTCTTCCTGTACCTAAGTCGGCATTGTGTCTCTTATATTTAATTCCGATGCAATTTCTGTGTTTCGTCGTCAACGGAAAAGTCCAAGGGATACAGTAAACCTGCAAAATTGCTTTGGAATGTAAAACTGGTGACACAGGAAATGCTCAAAACATAGACAGTAGGAAGACTCAGTCTTTCTGTACTTAAGTCGGCATTGTGTCTCTTATATTTAATTCCGATGCAATTTCTGTGTTTCATCGTCAATGGGAAGGTCCAAGGTATACAGTATGCCTGCAGAGGTGCATCGGAATGTAAAACTGGTGACACAGGAAATGCTCAAAACATAGACAGTAGGAAGACTCAGTCTTTCTGTACTTAAGTCGGCATTGTGTCTTTTATATTTAATTCCGATGCAATTTCTGTGTTTCATCGTCACTGTGAAGGTCCATGGGATACAGTAAACCTGCAGAGGTGCATCGGAATGTAAAACTGGTGACACGGGAAACGATCAAAACATAGACAGTAGGAATACTCAGTCTTCCTGTACTTAAGTCGGCATTGTGTCTCTTATATTTAAATCCGATGCAATTTCTGTGTTTCGTCGTCAATGAGAATGTCCGAGTGATACAGTAAACCTGAAGAAGTGCATCGGAATGTAAAACTGGTGACACAGGAAACACTCAAAACATAGACAGTAGGAAGACTCAGTCTTCCTGTACTTAAGTCATCATTGTGTCTCTTATATTTAATTCCGATGCAATTTCTGTGTTTCATCGTCACTGTGAACGTTCAAGGGATACAGTAAACGTGCAGAGGTGCATCGGAATGTAAAACTGGTAACACAGGGAACGCTGAAAACATAGACAGTAGGAAGACTCAGTCTACCTGTACTTCAGTCGGCATTGTGACTCTTATATTTAATTCGGATGCCATTTCTGTGTTTCATCGCCAATAGGAAGGTCCAAGGGATACAGTAAACCTGCAGAGGTGCATCGGAATATAAAACTGGTGACACAGGAAGCGATCAAATCATAGGCCCTAAGAAGACTCAGTTTTCTTGTACTGAAGTCGGCATTGTGTCTCTTATATTTAATTTGATGCAATTTCTGTGTTTCATCGTCACTGTGAAGGTCCAAGGGATACAGTAAACCTGCAGAGGTGCATCAAAATGTAAAACTGATGACACAGGGAAAGCTCGTAACATTGACAGTAGGAAAACTCAGTCTTCCTGTACCTAAGTCGGCATTGTGTCTCTTATATTTAATTCCGATGCAATTTCTGTGTTTCGTCGTCAACGGAAAAGTCCAAGGGATACAGTAAACCTGCAAAATTGCTTTGGAATGTAAAACTGGTGACACAGGAAATGCTCAAAACATAGACAGTAGGAAGACTCAGTCTTTCTGTACTTAAGTCGGCATTGTGTCTCTTATATTTAATTCCGATGCAATTTCTGTGTTTCATCGTCAATGGGAAGGTCCAAGGTATACAGTATGCCTGCAGAGGTGCATCGGAATGTAAAACTGGTGACACAGGAAGCGCTCATAACATAGATCCTAAGAAGACTCAGTTTTCTTGTACTTAAGTCGGCATTGTGTCTTTTATATTTAATTCCGATGCAAATTCTGTGTTTCATCGTCACTGTGAAGGTCCAAGGGATTCAGTAAACCTGCAGAGGTGCATCGGAATGTAAAACTGGTGATACAGGACACGCTCAAATCATAGACAGTAGGAAGACTCAGTCTTCCTTTACTTAAGTCCGCATGGTGTCTCTTATATTTAATTCCGATGCAATTTCTGAGCTTCATCGTCAATGGGAAGGTCGAAGGGATACAGTATAACTGCAGAGGTTGATCGGAATGTAAAACTGGTGACAAGGGAACGCTCAACACATAGACAGTAGGAGAATCAGTCTTCCTGTACTTATGTCGGCATTGTGTCTCTTATATTTATTTCCGATGCAATTTCTGAGCTTCATCGTCAATGGGAAGGTCCTAGGAACACAGTAAGCCTGCAGAAGTGCATCGGAATATAAAACTGGTGACACGATAAACGATCAAAACGTAGACCTTAAGAAGACTCAGTTTTCTTGTACTTAAGTCGGCATTGTGTCTCTTATATTTAATTCCGATGCAATAACTGGGTTTCATCGTCACTGTGAAAGTCCAAGGGATACAGTAAACCTGCAGAGGTTCATCGGAATGTGAAACTAGTGTCCCAGGAAACGCTCAAAACATAGACAGTAGGAAGACTCAATGTTTCTGTACTTATGTCGGCATTGTGTCTCTTATATTTAGTTCCAATGCAATTTCTGTGTTTCATCGTCAATGGGAAGATGCAAGGGATACAGTAAACCTGCAGAGGTGCATCGGAATGTAAAACTGGTGACACAGGAAACGCTCAAAACATAGACGGTAGGAAGACTCAGCCTTCCTGTTCTTAAGTCATTATTGTGTCTCTTATATTTAATTCCGATGCTATTTCTGTGTTTCATCGTCAATGGGAAGGTCCAATGGATACAGTAAAACGGCAGAGGTGCATCGGAATGTAAAACTGGTGACACAGGAAACGATCAAAACATTGACAGTAGGAATACTCAGTCCTCCTGTACTTAAGTCGGCATTGTGTCTCTTATATTTAACCCGATGCAATTTCTGTGTTTCGTCGTCAATGGGATGGTCCAAGGGATACAGTAAACCTGCAGAGGTGCATCGGAATGTAAAACTGGTGACACAGGAAACCCTCAAAACATAGACAGTAGGAAGACTGAGCCTTCCTGTTTTTATGTCGGCATTGTGTCTCTTATATTTAATTCCGATGCTATTTCTGTGTTTCATCGTCAATGGGAATGTCCAATGGATACAGTAAACCTACAGAAGTGCATCGGAAAGTAAAATTGTTGACTCAGGAAACGCTCAAAACATAGGCAGTAGGAAGACTCAATCTTCCAGTACTTAAGTCGGCATTGCGTCTCTTCTATTGAATTCCGATGCAATTTCTGTGTTTCATCGTCAATGGGAAGATCCAAGGCATACAGTAAAACTGCAGAGGTGCATCGGAATGTAAAACTGGTGACACAGGAAGCGCTCATAACATAGACGCTAAGAAGACTCAGTTTTCTTGTACTTAAGTCGGCATTGTGTCTTTTATATTTAATTCCGATGCAATTTCTGTGTTTCATCGTCACTGTGAAGGTCCATGGGATACAGTAAACCTGCAGAGGTGCATCGGAATGTAAAACTGGTGACACAGGAAGCGATCAAAACATTGACAGTAGGAATACTCAGTCTCCCTGTACTTAAGTCGGCATTGTGTCTCTTATATTTAAATCCGATGCAATTTCTGTGTTTCGTCGTCAATGAGAATGTCCGAGGGATACAGTAAACCTGAAGAGGTGCATCGGAATGTAAAACTGGTGACACAGGAAACACTCAAAACATAGACAGTAGGAAGACTCAGTCTTCCTGTACTTAAGTCATCATTGTGTCTCTTATATTTAATTCCGATGCAATTTCTGTGTTTCATCGTCACTGTGAAGGTTCAAGGG
The DNA here is from genome assembly GCF_023898315.1 of Schistocerca nitens. NCBI lineage: Eukaryota > Metazoa > Arthropoda > Insecta > Orthoptera > Acrididae > Schistocerca > Schistocerca nitens. The sequence continues at coordinate 4,610,180 of NC_064616.1, read as the reverse complement.
ATACAGTAAACGTGCAGAGGTGCATCGGAATGTAAAACTGGTAACACAGGGAACGCTGAAAACATAGACAGTAGGAAGACTCAGTCTACCTGTACTTCAGTCGGCATTGTGTCTCTTATATTTAATTCGGATGCCATTTCTGTGTTTCATCGCCAATAGGAAGGTCCAAGGGATACAGTAAACCTGCAGAGGTGCATCGGAATATAAAACTGGTGACACAGGAAGCGGTCAAATCATAGGCCCTAAGAAGACTCAGTTTTCTTGTACTGAAGTCGGCATTGTGTCTCTTATATTTAATTTGATGCAATTTCTGTGTTTCATCGTCACTGTGAAGGTCCAAGGGATACAGTAAACCTGCAGAGGTGCATCAAAATGTTAAACTGATGACACAGGGAAAGCTCGTAACATTGACAGTAGGAAAACTCAGTCTTCCTGTACCTAAGTCGGCATTGTGTCTCTTATATTTAATTCCGATGCAATTTCTGTGTTTCGTCGTCAACGGAAAAGTCCAAGGGATACAGTAAACCTGCAAAATTGCTTTGGAATGTAAAACTGGTGACACAGGAAATGCTCAAAACATAGACAGTAGGAAGACTCAGTCTTTCTGTACTTAAGTCGGCATTGTGTCTCTTATATTTAATTCCGATGCAATTTCTGTGTTTCATCGTCAATGGGAAGGTCCAAGGTATACAGTATGCCTGCAGAGGTGCATCGGAATGTAAAACTGGTGACACAGGAAATGCTCAAAACATAGACAGTAGGAAGACTCAGTCTTTCTGTACTTAAGTCGGCATTGTGTCTTTTATATTTAATTCCGATGCAATTTCTGTGTTTCATCGTCACTGTGAAGGTCCATGGGATACAGTAAACCTGCAGAGGTGCATCGGAATGTAAAACTGGTGACACGGGAAACGATCAAAACATAGACAGTAGGAATACTCAGTCTTCCTGTACTTAAGTCGGCATTGTGTCTCTTATATTTAAATCCGATGCAATTTCTGTGTTTCGTCGTCAATGAGAATGTCCGAGTGATACAGTAAACCTGAAGAAGTGCATCGGAATGTAAAACTGGTGACACAGGAAACACTCAAAACATAGACAGTAGGAAGACTCAGTCTTCCTGTACTTAAGTCATCATTGTGTCTCTTATATTTAATTCCGATGCAATTTCTGTGTTTCATCGTCACTGTGAACGTTCAAGGGATACAGTAAACGTGCAGAGGTGCATCGGAATGTAAAACTGGTAACACAGGGAACGCTGAAAACATAGACAGTAGGAAGACTCAGTCTACCTGTACTTCAGTCGGCATTGTGTCTCTTATATTTAATTCGGATGCCATTTCTGTGTTTCATCGCCAATAGGAAGGTCCAAGGGATACAGTAAACCTGCAGAGGTGCATCGGAATATAAAACTGGTGACACAGGAAGCGATCAAATCATAGGCCCTAAGAAGACTCAGTTTTCTTGTACTGAAGTCGGCATTGTGTCTCTTATATTTAATTTGATGCAATTTCTGTGTTTCATCGTCACTGTGAAGGTCCAAGGGATACAGTAAACCTGCAGAGGTGCATCAAAATGTAAAACTGATGACACAGGGAAAGCTCGTAACATTGACAGTAGGAAAACTCAGTCTTCCTGTACCTAAGTCGGCATTGTGTCTCTTATATTTAATTCCGATGCAATTTCTGTGTTTCGTCGTCAACGGAAAAGTCCAAGGGATACAGTAAACCTGCAAAATTGCTTTGGAATGTAAAACTGGTGACACAGGAAATGCTCAAAACATAGACAGTAGGAAGACTCAGTCTTTCTGTACTTAAGTCGGCATTGTGTCTCTTATATTTAATTCCGATGCAATTTCTGTGTTTCATCGTCAATGGGAAGGTCCAAGGTATACAGTATGCCTGCAGAGGTGCATCGGAATGTAAAACTGGTGACACAGGAAGCGCTCATAACATAGATCCTAAGAAGACTCAGTTTTCTTGTACTTAAGTCGGCATTGTGTCTTTTATATTTAATTCCGATGCAAATTCTGTGTTTCATCGTCACTGTGAAGGTCCAAGGGATTCAGTAAACCTGCAGAGGTGCATCGGAATGTAAAACTGGTGATACAGGACACGCTCAAATCATAGACAGTAGGAAGACTCAGTCTTCCTTTACTGAAGTCCGCATGGTGTCTCTTATATTTAATTCCGATGCAATTTCTGAGCTTCATCGTCAATGGGAAGGTCGAAGGGATACAGTATAACTGCAGAGGTTGATCGGAATGTAAAACTGGTGACAAGGGAACGCTCAACACATAGACAGTAGGAGAATCAGTCTTCCTGTACTTATGTCGGCATTGTGTCTCTTATATTTATTTCCGATGCAATTTCTGAGCTTCATCGTCAATGGGAAGGTCCTAGGAACACAGTAAGCCTGCAGAAGTGCATCGGAATATAAAACTGGTGACACGATAAACGATCAAAACGTAGACCTTAAGAAGACTCAGTTTTCTTGTACTTAAGTCGGCATTGTGTCTCTTATATTTAATTCCGATGCAATAACTGGGTTTCATCGTCACTGTGAAAGTCCAAGGGATACAGTAAACCTGCAGAGGTTCATCGGAATGTGAAACTAGTGTCCCAGGAAACGCTCAAAACATAGACAGTAGGAAGACTCAATGTTTCTGTACTTATGTCGGCATTGTGTCTCTTATATTTAGTTCCAATGCAATTTCTGTGTTTCATCGTCAATGGGAAGATGCAAGGGATACAGTAAACCTGCAGAGGTGCATCGGAATGTAAAACTGGTGACACAGGAAACGCTCAAAACATAGACGGTAGGAAGACTCAGCCTTCCTGTTCTTAAGTCATTATTGTGTCTCTTATATTTAATTCCGATGCTATTTCTGTGTTTCATCGTCAATGGGAAGGTCCAATGGATACAGTAAACCTGCAGAGGTGCATCGGAATGTAAAATTGGTGACGCAGGAAACGCTCAAAACATAGGCAGTAGGAAGACTCAATCTACCAGTACTTAAGTCGGCATTGTGTCTCTTCTATTTAATTCCGATGGAATTTCTGTGTTTCATCATCAATGCAGAGGTGCATCGGAATGTAAAACTGGTGACACAGGAAATGCTCAAAACATAGACAGTAGGAAGACTCAGCCTTCCTGTTCTTAAGTCGGCATTGTGTCTCTTATATTTAATTTCGATGCTATTTCTGTGTTTCATCGTCAATGGGAAGGTCCAATGGATACAGTAAAACGGCAGAGGTGCATCGGAATGTAAAACTGGTGACACAGGAAACGATCAAAACATTGACAGTAGGAATACTCAGTCCTCCTGTACTTAAGTCGGCATTGTGTCTCTTATATTTAACCCGATGCAATTTCTGTGTTTCGTCGTCAATGGGATGGTCCAAGGGATACAGTAAACCTGCAGAGGTGCATCGGAATGTAAAACTGGTGACACAGGAAACCCTCAAAACATAGACAGTAGGAAGACTGAGCCTTCCTGTTTTTATGTCGGCATTGTGTCTCTTATATTTAATTCCGATGCTATTTCTGTGTTTCATCGTCAATGGGAATGTCCAATGGATACAGTAAACCTACAGAAGTGCATCGGAAAGTAAAATTGTTGACTCAGGAAACGCTCAAAACATAGGCAGTAGGAAGACTCAATCTTCCAGTACTTAAGTCGGCATTGCGTCTCTTCTATTGAATTCCGATGCAATTTCTGTTTTTCATCGTCAATGGGAAGATCCAAGGCATACAGTAAAACTGCAGAGGTGCATCGGAATGTAAAACTGGTGACACAGGAAGCGCTCATAACATAGACGCTAAGAAGACTCAGTTTTCTTGTACTTAAGTCGGCATTGTGTCTTTTATATTTAATTCCGATGCAATTTCTGTGTTTCATCGTCACTGTGAAGGTCCATGGGATACAGTAAACCTGCAGAGGTGCATCGGAATGTAAAACTGGTGACACAGGAAGCGATCAAAACATAGACAGTAGGAATACTCAGTCTTCCTGTACTTAAGTCGGCATTGTGTCTCTTATATTTAAATCCGATGCAATTTCTGTGTTTCGTCGTCAATGAGAATGTCCGAGGGATACAGTAAACCTGAAGAGGTGCATCGGAATGTAAAACTGGTGACACAGGAAACACTCAAAACATAGACAGTAGGAAGACTCAGTCTTCCTGTACTTAAGTCATCATTGTGTCTCTTATATTTAATTCCGATGCAATTTCTGTGTTTCATCGTCACTGTGAAGGTTCAAGGGATACAGTAAACGTGCAGAGGTGCATCGGAATGTAAAACTGGTAACACAGGGAACGCTGAAAACATAGACAGTAGGAAGACTCAGTCTACCTGTACTTCAGTCGGCATTGTGTCTCTTATATTTAATTCGGATGCCATTTCTGTGTTTCATCGCCAATAGGAAGGTCCAAGGGATACAGTAAACCTGCAGAGGTGCATCGGAATATAAAACTGGTGACACAGGAAGCGGTCAAATCATAGGCCCTAAGAAGACTCAGTTTTCTTGTACTGAAGTCGGCATTGTGTCTCTTATATTTAATTTGATGCAATTTCTGTGTTTCATCGTCACTGTGAAGGTCCAAGGGATACAGTAAACCTGCAGAGGTGCATCAAAATGTTAAACTGATGACACAGGGAAAGCTCGTAACATTGACAGTAGGAAAACTCAGTCTTCCTGTACCTAAGTCGGCATTGTGTCTCTTATATTTAATTCCGATGCAATTTCTGTGTTTCGTCGTCAACGGAAAAGTCCAAGGGATACAGTAAACCTGCAAAATTGCTTTGGAATGTAAAACTGGTGACACAGGAAATGCTCAAAACATAGACAGTAGGAAGACTCAGTCTTTCTGTACTTAAGTCGGCATTGTGTCTCTTATATTTAATTCCGATGCAATTTCTGTGTTTCATCGTCAATGGGAAGGTCCAAGGTATACAGTATGCCTGCAGAGGTGCATCGGAATGTAAAACTGGTGACACAGGAAGCGCTCATAACATAGACCCTAAGAAGACTCAGTTTTCTTGTACTTAAGTCGGCATTATGTCTTTTATATTTAATTCCGATGCAATTTCTGTGTTTCATCGTCACTGTGAAGGTCCAAGGGATTCAGTAAACCTGCAGAGGTGCATCGGAATGTAAAACTGGTGATACAGGACACGCTCAAATCATAGACAGTAGGAAGACTCAGTCTACCTTTACTTAAGTCCGCATGGTGTCTCTTATATTTAATTCCGATGCAATTTCTGAGCTTCATCGTCAATGGGAAGGTCGAAGGGATACAGTATAACTGCAGAGGTTGATCGGAATGTAAAACAGGTGACTAGGGAACGCTCAACACATAGACAGTAGGAGAATCAGTCTTCCTGTACTTATGTCGGCGTTGTGTCTCTTATATTTATTTCCGATGCAATTTCTGAGCTTCATCGTCAATGGGAAGGTCCTAGGAACACAGTAAGCCTGCAGAAGTGCATCGGAATATAAAACTGGTGACACGGGAAACGATCAAAACGTAGACCTTAGAAGACTCAGTTTTCTTGTACTTAAGTCGGCATTGTGTCTCTTATATTTAATTCCGATGCAATAACTGGGTTTCATCGTCACTGTGAAAGTCCAAGGGATACAGTAAACCTGCAGAGGTTCATCGGATTGTGAAACTGGTGACCCAGGAAACGCTCAAACATAGACAGTAGGAAGACTCAATGTTTCTGTACTTAAGTCGGCATTGTGTCTCTTATATTTAGTTCCGATGCAACTTCTGTGTTTCATCGTCAATGGGAAGATCCAAGGGATACAGTAAACCTGCAGCGGTGCATCGGAATGTAAAACTGGTCACACAGGAAACGCTCAAAACATAGACAGTAGGAAGACTCAGCCTTCCTGTTCTTAAGTCGTTATTGTGTCTCTTATATTTAATTCCGATGCTATTTCTGTGTTTCATCGTCAATGGAAAGGTCCAATGGCTACAGTAAACCTGCAGAGGTGCATCGGAATGTAAAATTGGTGACGCAGGAAACGCTCAAAACATAGGCAGTAGGAAGACTCAATCTTCCAGTACTTAAGTCGGCATTGTGTCTCTTCTATTTAATTACGATGGAATTTCTGTGTTTCATCGTCAATGGGAAGATCCAAGGGATACAGTAAACCTGCAGAGGTGCATCGGAATGTAAAACTGGTGACACAGGGAATGCTCAAAACATAGACAGTAGGAAGACTCAGCCTTCCTGTTCTTAAGTCGGCATTGTGTCTCTTATATTTAATTCCGATGCTATTTCTGTGTTTCACCGTCAATGGGAAGGTCCAATGGATACAGTAAAACTGCAGAGGTGCATCGGAATTTAAACTGGTGACACAGGAAACGATCAAAACATAGACAATAGGAAGACTCAGTCTTCCTGTACTTAAGTCATCATTGTGTCTCTTATATTTAATTCCGATGCAAATTCTGTGTTTCATCGTCACTGTGAAGGTTCAAGGGATACAGTAAACGTGCAGAGGTGCATGGGAATGTAAAACTGGTAACACAGGGAACGCTGAAAACATAGACAGTAGGAAGACTCAGTCTACCAGTACTTCAGTCGGCATTGTGTCTCTTATATTTAATTCGGATGCCATTTCTGTGTTTCATCGCCAATAGGAAGGTCCAAGGGATACAGTAAACCTGCAGAGGTGCATCGGAATATAAAACTGGTGACACAGGAAGCGGTCAAATCATAGGCCCTAAGAAGACTCAGTTTTCTTGTACTGAAGTCGGCTTTGTGTCTCTTATATTTAATTCTGATGCAATATCTGTGTTTCATCGTCACTGTGAAAGTTCATGGGATACAGTAAACCTGCTGAGGTTCATCGGAATGTGAAACTGGTGACACAGGAAACGCTCAAAACATAGACAGTAGGAAGACTCAATGTTTCTGTACTTAAGTCGGCATTGTGTTTCTTATATTTAGTTCCGATGCAATTTCTGTGTTTCATCGTCAATGGAAAGATCCAAGGGATACAGTAAACCTGCAGAGGTGCATCGGAATATTTAACTGGTGACATAGGAAGCGGTCAAATCATAGCCGCTAAGAAGACTCAGTTTTCTTGTACTGAAGTCAGCATTGGGTCTCTTATATTTAATTTGATGCAATTTCTGTGTTTCATCGTCACTGTGAAGGCCAAGGGATATAGTATGCCTGCAGAGGTGCATCAAAATGTAAAACTGATGACACAGGGAAAGCTCGTAACATTGACAGTAGGTAAACTCAGTCTTCCTGTACCTAAGTCGGCATTGTGTCTCTTATATTTAATTCCGATGCAATTTCTGTGTTTCATCGTCACTGTGAATGTTCAAGGGATACAGTAAACCTGCAGAGGTGCATCGGAATGTAAAACTGGTGATACAGGACACGCTCAAATCATAGACAGTAGGAAGACTCAGTCTTCCTTTACTTATGTCGGCATGGTGTCTCTTATGTTTAATTCCGATGCAATTTCTGAGCTACAGCGTCAATGGGAAGGTCGAAGGTAAACAGTATACCTGCAGAGGTGCATCGGAATGTAAAACTGGTGACAAGGGAAACGCTCAAAACATAGACAGTAGGGAGACTCAGTCTTCCTGTACTTAAGTCGGCATTGTGTCTCTTATACTTATTTCCGATGCCATTTCTGAGCTTCATCGTCAATGGGAAGGTCCTAGGAACACACTAAACCTGCAGAGGTGTATCGGAATGTAAATCTGGTGACACGGGAAACGCTCAAAACATAGACCTTAAGGAGACTCAGTTTTCGTGTACTTAAGTCGGCATTGTGTCTCTTATATTTAATTCTGATGCAATATCTGTGTTTCATCGTCACTGTGAAAGTTCATGGGATACAGTAAACCTGCTGAGGTTCATCGGAATGTGAAACTGGTGACACAGGAAACGCTCAAAACATAGACAGTAGGAAGACTCAATGTTTCTGTACTTAAGTCGGCATTGTGTTTCTTATATTTAGTTCCGATGCAATTTCTGTGTTTCATCGTCAATGGAAAGATCCAAGGGATACAGTAAACCTGCAGAGGTGCATCGGAATATTTAACTGGTGACATAGGAAGCGGTCAAATCATAGCCGCTAAGAAGACTCAGTTTTCTTGTACTGAAGTCAGCATTGGGTCTCTTATATTTAATTTGATGCAATTTCTGTGTTTCATCGTCACTGTGAAGGCCAAGGGATATAGTATGCCTGCAGAGGTGCATCGGAATGTAAAACTGGTGACACAGAACGCGCTCATAACATAGACCCTAAGAAGACTCAGTTTTCTTGTACTTAAGTCGGCATTGTGTCTTTTATATTTAATTCCGATTCAATATCTGTGTTTCATCGTCACTGTGAAGGTCCTAGGGATACAGTAAACCTGCAGAGGTGCATCGGAATGTAAAATTGGTGACACAGGAAACACTCAAAACATAGACAGTAGGAAGACTCAGTCTTCCTGTACTTAAGTCATCATTGTGTCTCTTATATTTAATTCCGATGCAATTTCTGTGAATCATCGTCAATGGGAAGATCCAAGGGATACAGTAAACCCGCAGAGGTGCATCAAAATGTAAAACTGATGACACTGGGAACGCTCATAACATAGACAGTAGGAAACCTCAGTCTTCCTGTACCTAAGTCGGCATTGTGTTTCTTATATTTAATTCCGATGCAATTTCTGTGTTTCGTCGTCAACGGGAAAGTCCAAGGGATACCGTAAACCTGCTAAGGTGCATTGGAATGTAAAACTGGTGACACAGGAAACGCTCAAAACATAGACAGTAGGAAGACTCAGTCTTTCTGTACTTAAGTCGGCATTGTGTCTCTTATATTTAATTCCGATGCAATTTCTGTGTTTCAACGTCACTGTGAAAGTCCAAGGGATACAGTAAACCTGCAGAGGTGCATCGGAATGTAAAACTGGTGTCATAGGAAACGCTCAAAACATAGACAGTAGGAAGGCTCAGTCTTCCTGTACTTAAGTCATCATTGTGTCTCCTATATTTAATTCCGATGCAATTTCTGTGTTTCATCGTCACTGTGAAGGTTCAAGGGATACAGTAAACGTGCAGAGGTGCATCGGAATGTAAAACTGGTAACACAGGGAACGCTCAAAGCATAGACAGTAGGAAGACTCAGTCTTCCTGTACTTCAGTCGGCACTGTGTCTCTTATATTTAATTTCGATGCTATTTCTGTGTTTCGTCGTCAATGAGAAGGTCCAATGGATACAGTAAACCTGCAGAGGTGCATCGGAACATAAAACTGGTGACACAGGAAGCGGTCAATTCATAGGCCCTAAGAAGACTCAGTTTTCTTGTACTGAAGTCGGCATTGTGTCTCTTATATTTAAATTGATGCAACTTCTGTGTTTCATCGTCGCTGTGAAGGTCCAAGGGATACAGTAAACCTGCAGAGGTGCATCAAAATGTAAAACTGATGACACAGGGAACGCTCGTAACATAGACAGTAGGAAAACTCAGTCTTCCTGTACCTAAGTCGGCATTGTGTCTCTTATATTTAATTCCGATGCAATTTCTGTGTTTCGTCGTCAACGGGAAAGTCCAAGGGATACAGTAAACCTGCAAAATGGCTTTGGAATGTAAAACTGGTGACACAGGAAATGCTCAAAGCATAGACAGTAGGAAGACTCAGTCTTCCTTTACTTAAGTCCGCATGGTGTCTCTTATATTTAATTCCGATGCAATTTCTGAGCTTCATCGTCAATGGGAAGGTCGAAGGGAAACAGTATACCTGCAGAGGTTGATCGGAATGTAAAACTGGTGACACGGGAACGCTCAACACATAGACAGTAGGAAGAATCAGTCTTCCTGTACTTAAGTCGGCATTGTGTCTCTTATATTTATTTCCGATGCAATTTCTGAGCTTCATCGTCAATGGGAAGGTCCTAGGAACACAGTAAGCCTGCAGAAGTGCATCGGAATGTAAAACTGGTGACCCAGGAAACGCTCAAAACATAGACAGTAGGAAGACTCAATGTTTCTGTACTTAAGTCGGCATTGTGTCTCTTATATTTAGTTCCAATGCAATTTCTGTGTTTCATCGTCAATGGGAAGATGCAAGGGATACAGTAAACCTGCAGAGGTGCATCGGAATGTAAAATTGGTGACACAGGAAACGCTCAAAACATAGACAGTAGGAAGACTCAGTCTTCCTGTTCTTAAGTCGTTATTGTGTCTCTTATATTTAATTCCGATGCTATTTCTGTGTTTCATCGTCAATGGGAAGGTCCAATGGATACAGTAAACCTGCAGAGGTGCATCGGAATGTAAAATTGGTGACGCAGGAAACGCTCAAAACATAGGCAATAGGAAGACTTAATCTACCAGTACTTAAGTCGGCATTGTGTCTCTTCTATTTAATTCCGATGGAATTTCTGTGTTTAATCGTCAATGGGAAGATGCAAGGGATACAGTAAACCTGCAGAGGTGCATCGGAATGTAAAACTGGTGACACAGGAAATGCTCAAAACATAGACAGTAAAAGGACTCAGCGTTCCTGTTCTTAAGTCGGCATTGTGTCTCTTATATTTAATTTCGATGCTATTTCTGTGTTTCATCGTCAATGGGAAGGTCCAATGGATACAGTAAAACTGCAGAGGTGCATCGGAATGTAAAACTGGTGACACAGGAAACGATCAAATCATAGACAGTAGGAATACTCAGTCTTCCTGTACTTAAGTCGGCATTGTGTCTCTTATATTTAAATCCGTTGCAATTTCTGTGTTTCGTCGTCAATGAGAAGGTCCAATGGATACAGTAAACCTGCAGAGGTGCATCGGAACATAAAACTGGTGACACAGGAAGCGGTCTAATCATATGCCCTAAGAAGACTTAGTTTTCTTGTACTGTAGTCGGCATTGTGTCTCTTATATTTAATTTGATGCAATTTCTGTGTTTCATCGTCACTGTGAAGGTCCAAGGGATACAGTAAACCTGCAGAGGTGCATCGGAATGTAAAACTGGTGTCATAGGAAACGCTCAAAACATAGACAGTAGGAAGGCTCAGTCTTCCTGTACTTAAGTCATCATTGTGTCTCCTATATTTAATTCCGATGCAATTTCTGTGTTTCATCGTCACTGTGAAGGTTCAAGGGATACAGTAAACGTGCAGAGGTGCATCGGAATGTAAAACTGGTAACACAGGGAACGCTCAAAGCATAGACAGTAGGAAGACTCAGTCTTCCTGTACTTCAGTCGGCACTGTGTCTCTTATATTTAATTTCGATGCTATTTCTGTGTTTCGTCGTCAATGAGAAGGTCCAATGGATACAGTAAACCTGCAGAGGTGCATCGGAACATAAAACTGGTGACACAGGAAGCGGTCAATTCATAGGCCCTAAGAAGACTCAGTTTTCTTGTACTGAAGTCGGCATTGTGTCTCTTATATTTAAATTGATGCAACTTCTGTGTTTCATCGTCGCTGTGAAGGTCCAAGGGATACAGTAAACCTGCAGAGGTGCATCAAAATGTAAAACTGATGACACAGGGAACGCTCGTAACATAGACAGTAGGAAAACTCAGTCTTCCTGTACCTAAGTCGGCATTGTGTCTCTTATATTTAATTCCGATGCAATTTCTGTGTTTCGTCGTCAACGGGAAAGTCCAAGGGATACAGTAAACCTGCAAAATGGCTTTGGAATGTAAAACTGGTGACACAGGAAATGCTCAAAGCATAGACAGTAGGAAGACTCAGTCTTCCTTTACTTAAGTCCGCATGGTGTCTCTTATATTTAATTCCGATGCAATTTCTGAGCTTCATCGTCAATGGGAAGGTCGAAGGGAAACAGTATACCTGCAGAGGTTGATCGGAATGTAAAACTGGTGACAAGGGAACGCTCAACACATAGACAGTAGGAAGAATCAGTCTTCCTGTACTTAAGTCGGCATTGTGTCTCTTATATTTATTTCCGATGCAATTTCTGAGCTTCATCGTCAATGGGAAGGTCCTAGGAACACAGTAAGAATGCAGAAGTGCATCGGAATGTAAAACTGGTGACACGGGAAACGCTCAAAACGTAGACCTTAAGAAGACTCAGTTTTCTTGTACTTAAGTCGACATTGTGTCTCTTGTATTTAATTCCGATGCAATATCTGTGTTTCATCGTCACTGTGAAAGACCAAGGGATACAGTAAACCTGCAGTGGTTCATCGGAATGTGAAACTGGTGACACAGGAAACGCTCAAAACATAGACAGTAGGAAGACTCCATGTTTTTGTACTTAAGTCGGCATTGTGTCTCTTATATTTAGTTCCGATGCAATTTCTGTGTTTCATCGTCAATGGGAAGATCCAAAGGATACAGTAAACCTGCAGAGGTGCATCGGAATGTAAAACAGGCAACACAGGAAACCCTCAAAACATAGACAGTAGGAAGACTGAGTCTTCCTGTTCTTATGTCGGAATTGTGTCTCTTATATTTAATTCCGATGCTATTTCTGTGTTTCATCGTCAATGGGAAGGTCCAATGGATACAGTAAACCTGCAGAGGTGCATCGGAATGTAAAATTGGTGACTCAGGAAACGCTCAAAACATAGGCAGTAGGAAGACTCAATCTTCCAGTACTTAAGTCGGCATTGTGTCTCTTCTATTTAATTCCGATGCAATTTCTGTGTTTCATCGTCAATGGGAAGATCCAAGGGATACAGTAAACCTGCAGAGGTGCATCGGAATGTAAGACTGGTGACACAGTAAATGCTCAAAACATAGACAGTAGGAAGTCTCAGCCTTCCTTTACTTAAGTCGGCATGGTGTCTCTTATTTTTAATTCCGATGCAATTTCTGTGTTTCATCGTCACTGTGAAGGTCCAAGGGATACAGTAAACCTGCAGAGGTGCATCGGAATGTAAAACTGATGACACAGGAAACGCTCAAAACATAGACAGTAGGAAGACTCAGTCTTCCTGTACTTAAGTCACCATTGTGTCTCTTATATTTAATTCCGATGCCATTTCTGTGTTTCATCGCCAATGGGAAGGTCCAAGGGATACAGTCAACATGCAGAGGTGCATCGGAATGTAAAACCGGTGACACATTAAGCGGTCAAAACATAGGCCCTAAGAAGACTCAGTTTTCTTGTACTGAAGTCGGCATTGTGTCTCTTATATTTACTTTGATGCAATTTCTGTGTTTCATCGTCACTGTGAAGGTCCAAGGGATACAGTAAACCTGCAGAGGTGCATCAAAATGTAAAACTGATGACACAGGGAACGCTCAAAACATAGACAGTAGGAAGACTCAGTCTTCCTGTACCTAAGTCGGCATTGTATCTCTTATATTTATTTCCGATGCAATTTCTGAGCTTCATCGTCAACGGGAAGGTCCTAGGAACACAGTAAACCTGCAGAGGTGCATCGGATGTAAAACTGGTGACACAGGAAATGCTCAAAACATAGACAGTAGGAAGACTCAGCCTTCCTGTTCTTAAGTCGGCATTGTGTCTCTTATATTTCATTCCGATGCTATTTCTGTGTTTCATCGTCAATGGGAAGGTCCAAGGGATACAGTAAACCTGCAAAGGTGCATCGAAATGGAAAATTGGTGACGCAGGAAACGCTCAAAACATAGGCAGTAGGAAGACTCAATCTTCCAGTACTTAAGTTGGCAATGTGTCTCTTATATTTAAATCCGATGCAATTTCTGAGTTTCGTCGTCAATGGGAAGGTCCAAGGGATACAGTCAACATGCAGAGGTGCATCGGAATGTAAAACCGGTGACACATTAAGCGGTCAAAACATAGGCCCTAAGAAGACTCAGTTTTCTTGTACTGAAGTCGGCATTGTGTCTCTTATATTTACTTTGATGCAATTTCTGTGTTTCATCGTCACTGTGAAGGTCCAAGGGATACAGTAAACCTGCAGAGGTGCATCAAAATGTAAAACTGATGACACAGGGAACGCTCAAAACATAGACAGTAGGAAGACTCAGTCTTCCTGTACCTAAGTCGGCATTGTATCTCTTATATTTAAATCCGATGCAATTTCTGTGTTTCATCGTCACTGTGAAGGTCCAAGGGATACAGTAAACCTTCAGAGGTGCATCGGAATGTTAAACTGGTGATACAGGACACGCTCAAATCATAGACAGTAGGAAGACTCAGTCTTCCTTTACTTAAGTCTGCATTGTGTCTCTTCTATTTAATTCCGATGGAATTTCTGTGTTTCATCGTCAATGGGAAGATCCAAGGGATACAGTAAACCTGCAGAGGTACAACGAAATGTAAAACTGGTGACACAGGAAATGCTCAAAACATAGACAGTAGGAAGACTCAGCCTTACTTTACTTAAGTCGGCATAATGTCTCTTATATTTAATTCCGATGCAATTTCTGAGCTTCATCGTCAAAGGGAAGGTCGAAGGGAAACAGTATACTTGCAGAGGTGCATCGGAATGTATAACTGGTGACAAGGGAAACGCTCAAAACATAGACAGTAGGGAGACTCAGTCTTCCTGTACTTAAGTCGGCATTCTGTCCGTTATACTTATTTCCGATGCAATTTCTGAGCTTCATCGTCAATGGGAAGGTCCTAGGAACACAGTAAACTTGCAGAGATGCATCGGAATGTAAAACTGGTGACACGGGAAACGCTCAAAACATAGATCTTAAGAAGACTCAGTTTTCGTGTACTTAAGTCTGCATTGTGTCTCTTATATTTAATTCTGATGCAATATCTGTGTTTCATCGTCACTGTGAAAGTCCAAGGGATACAGTAAACCTGCAGAGGTTCATCGGAATGTGAAACTGGTGACAGAGGAAACGCTCAAAACATAGACAGTAGGAAGACTCAATGTTTCTGTACTTATGTCGGCATTGTGTCTCTTACATTTAGTTCCGATGCAATTTCTGTGTTTCATCGTCAATGGAAAGATCCAAGGGATACAGTAAACCTGCAGAGGTGCATCGGAATGTGAAACTGGTGACACAGGAAATGCTCAAATCATAGACAGTAGGAAGACTCAGCCTTTCTGTTCTTATGTCGGCATTGTGTCTCTTATATTTAATTCCGATGCTATTTCAGTGTTTCATCGTCTATGGGAAGATCCAATGGATACAGTAAACCTGCAGAGGTGCATCGGAATATAAAACTGGTGACACAGGAAGCGGTCAAATCATAGGCCCTAAGGAGACTCAGTTTTCTTGTACTGACGTCGGCATTGTGTCTCTTATATTTAATTTGATGCAATTTCTGTGTTTCATCGTCACTGTGAAGGTCCAAGGGATACAGTAAACCTGCAGAGGTGCATCAAAATGTAAAACTGATGACACAGGGAACGCTCATAACACAGACAGTAGGAAAACTCAGTCTTCCTGTACCTAGGTCGGCATTGTGTCTCTTATATTTAATTCCGATGCAATTTCTGTGTTTCGTCGTCAACGGGAAAGTCCAAGGGATACAGTAAACCTGCAAAGGTGCATTGGATTGTAAAACTGGTGACACAGGAAACGCTCAAAGCATAGACAGTAGGAAGACTCAGTCTTTCTGTACTTAAGTCGGCGTTGTGTCTCTTATATTTAATTCCGATGCAATTTCTGAGTTTCATCGTCAATGGGAAGGTCCAAGGGATACAGTATGCCTGCAGAGGTGCATCGGAATGTAAAACTGGTGACACAGGAAGAGCTCATAACATAGACCCTAAGAAGACTCAGTTTTCTTGTACTTAAGTCGGCATTGTGTCTTTTATATTTAATTCCGATGCAATTTCTGTGTTTCATCGTCACTGTGAAGGTCCAAGGTATACAGTAAACCTGCAGAGGTGCATCGGAATGTAAAACTGGTGATACAGGACACGCTCAAATCATAGACAGTAGGAAGACTCAGTCTTCCTTTACTTAAGTCGGCATGGTGTCTCTTATATTTAATTCCTATGCAATTATAGAGCTTCATCGTCAATGGGAAGGTCGAAGGGAAACAGTATACCTGCAGAGGTGCATCCGAATGTAAAACTGGTGACAAGGGAAACGCTCAAAACATAGACAGTAGGAAGACTCAGTCTTCCTGTACTTAAGTCTGCATTGTGGCTCTTATATTTATTTCCGATGCAATTTCTGAGCTTCATCGTCAATGGGAAGGTCCTAGGAACACAGTAATCCTGCAGAGTTGCATCGGAATGTAAATCTGGTGACACGGGAAACGCTCAAAACATAGACCTTAAGAAGACTCAGTTTTCTTGTACTTAAGTCGGCATTGTGTCCCTTATATTTAATTCCGATGCAATATCTGTGTTTCATCGTCACTGTGAAAGTCCAAAGGATACAGTAAACCTGCAGAGTTTCATCGGAATGTGAAACTGGTGACCCAGGAATCGCTCAAAACATAGACAGTAGGAAGACTCAATGTTTCTGTACTTAAGTCGGCATTGTGTCTCTTATATTTAGTTCCGATGCAATTTCTGTGTTTCATCGTCAATGGGAAGATGCAAGGGATACAGTAAACCTGCAGAGGTGCTTCGGAATGTAAAACTGGTGACACAGGAAACGCTCAAAACATAGACAGTAGGAAGACTCAGCCTTCCTGTTCTTAAGTCGTTATTGTGTCTCTTATATTTAATTCCGATGCTATTTCTGTGTTTCATTGTCAATGGGAAGGTCCAAGGGATACAGTAAATCTGCAGAGGTGCATCGGAATGTAAAATTGGTGACGCAGGAAACGCTCAAAACATAGGCAGTAGGAAGACTCAATCTTCCAGTACTTAAGTCGGCATTGTGTCTCTTCTATTTAATTCCGATGGAATTTCTGTGTTTCATCGTCAATGGGAAGATCTAAGGGATGCAGTAAACCTGCAGAGGTGCATCGGAATGTAAAACTGGTGACACAGGAAATGCTCAAAACATAGGCAGTAGGAAGACTCAGCCTTCCTGTTCTTATGTCGGCATTGTGTCTCTTATATTTAATTCCGATGCTATTTCTGTGTTTCATCGTCAATGGGAAGGTCCAATGGATACAGTAAAACTGCAGAGGTGCATCGGAATGTAAAACTGGTGACACAGGAAACGATCAAAACATAGACAGTAGGAATACTCAGTCTTCCTGTACTTAAGTCGGCATTGTGTCTCTTATATTTAAATCCGATGCAATTTCTGTGTTTCGTCGTCAATGGGACGGTCCAAGGGATACAGTAAACCTGCAGAGGTGCATCGGAATATAAAACTGGTGACACAGGAAGCGGTCATATCATAGGCTCTAAGAAGACTCAGTTTTCTTGTACTGAAGTCGGCATTGTGTCTCTTATATTTAATTTGATGCAATTTCTGTGTTTCATCGTCACTGTGAAGGTCCAAGGGATACAGTAAACCTGCAGAGGTGCAACAAAATGTAAAACTGATGACACATGGAGCGCTCATAACATAGACAGTAGGTAGACTCAGTCTTCCTGTACCTAAGTCGGCATTGTGTCTCTTATATTTAATTCCGATGCAATTTCTGTGTTTCATCGTCAATGGGAAGGTCCAAGGGATACAGTATGCCTGCAGAGGTGCATCGGAATGTAAAACTGGTGACACAGGAAGCGCTCATAACATAGACCCTAAGAAGACTCACTTTTCTTGTACTTAAGTCGGCATTGTGTCTTTTATATTTAATTCCGATGCAATTTCTGTGTTTCATCGTCACTGTGAAGGTCCAAGGGATACAGTAAACCTGCAGAGGTGGATCGGAATGTAAAACTGGTGACACAGGAAACGCTCAAAACATAGACAGTAGGAAGACTCAGTCTTTTAGTACTTCAGTCGGCATTGTGTCTCTTATATTTCATTCCGATGCCATTTCTGTGTTTCATCGCCAATGGGAAGGTCCATGGGATACAGTAAACCTGCAGAGGCGCATCGGAATGTAAAACTGGTGATACAGGACATGTTCAAATCATAGACAGTAGGAAGACTCAGTCTTCCTTTACTTAAGTCGGCATGATGTCTCTTATATTTAATTCCGATGCAATCGTAGAGCTTCATCGTCAATGGGAAGGTCGAAGGGAAACAGTATACCTGCAGAGGTGCGTCGGAATGTAAAAGTGGTGACAAGGGAAACGCTCAAATCATAGACAGTAGGAAGACTCAGTCTTCCTGTACTTAAGTCGTCATTGTGGCTCTTATATTTATTTCCGATGCAATTTCTGACCTTCATCGTCAATGGGAAGGTCCTAGGAACACAGTAAACCTGCAGAGTTGCATCGGAATGTAAATCTGGTGACACGGGAAACGCTCAAAACATAGACCTTAAGAAGACTCAGTTTTCTTTTGTCTTAAGTCGGCATTGTGTCCCTTATATTTAATTCCGATGCAATATCTGTGTTTCATCGTCACTGTGAAAGTCCAAAGGATACAGTAAACCTGCAGAGTTTCATCGGAATGTGAAACTGGTGACCCAGGAATCACTCAAAACATAGACAGTAGGAAGACTCAATGTTTCTGTACTTAAGTCGGCATTGTGTCTCTTATATTTAGTTCCGATGAAATTTCTGTGTTTCATCGTCAATGGGAAGATGCAAGGGATACAGTAAACCTGCAGAGGTGCTTCGGAATGTAAAACTGGTGACACAGGAAACGCTCAAAACATAGACAGTAGGAAGACTCAGCCTTCCTGTTCTTAAGTCGTTATTGTGTCTCTTATATTTAATTCCGATGCTATTTCTGTGTTTCGTCGTCAATGGGAAGGTCCAAGGGATACAGTAAACCTGCAGAGGTGCATCGGAATGTAAAATTGGTGACGCAGGAAACGCTCAAAACATAGGCAGTAGGAAGACTCAATCTTCCAGTACTTAAGTCGGCATTGTGTCTCTTCTATTTAATTCCGATGGAATTTCTGTGTTTCATCGTCAATGGGAAGATCCAAGGGATACAGTAAACCTGCAGAGGTGCATCGGAATGTAAAACTGGTGACACAGGAAATGCTCAAAACATAGACAGTAGGAAGACTCAGCCTTCCTGTTCTTATGTCGGCATTGTGTCTCTTATATTTAATTCCGATGCTATTTCTGTGTTTCATCATCAATGGGAAGGTCCAATGGATACAGTAAAACTGCAGAGGTGCATCGGAATGTAAAACTGGTGACACAGGAAACGATCAAAACATAGACAGTAGGAATACTCTGTCTTCCTGTACTTAAGTCTGCATTGTGTCTCTTATATTTAAATCCGATGCAATTTCTGTGTTTCGTCGTCAATGGGAAGGTCCAAGGGATACAGTAAACCTGCAGAGGTGCATCGGAATATAAAACTGGTGACACAGGAAGCGGTCAAATCATAGGCTCTAAGAAGACTCATTTTTCTTGTACTGAAGTCGGCATTGTGTATCTTATATTTAATTTGATGCAATTTCTGTGTTTCATCGTCACTGTGAAGGTCCAAGGGATACAGTAAACCTGCAGAGGAGCAACAAAATGTAAAACTGATGACACAGTGAACGCTCATAACATAGACAGTAGTAAGACTCAGTCTTCCTGTACTTAAGTCGGCATTGTGGCTCTTATATTTATTTCCGATGCAATTTCTGAGCTTCATCGTGAATGGGAAGGTCCTAGGAACACAGTAAACCTGCAGAGTTGCATCGGAATGTAAATCTGGTGACACGGGAAACGCTCAAAACATAGACCTTAAGAAGACTCAGTTTTCTTTTGTCTTAAGTCGGCATTGTGTCCCTTATATTTAATTCCTATGCAATATCTGTGTTTCATCGTCACTGTGAAAGTCCAAAGGATACAGTAAACCTGCAGAGTTTCATCGGAATGTGAAACTGGTGACCCAGGAATCGCTCAAAACATAGACAGTAGGAAGACTCAATGTTTCTGTACTTAAGTCGGCATTGTGTCTCTTATATTTAGTTCCGATGCAATTTCTGTGTTTCATCGTCAATGGGAAGATGCAAGGGATACAGTAAACCTGCAGAGGTTCTTCGGAATGTAAAACTGGTGACACAGGAAACGCTCAAAACATAGACAGTAGGAAGACTCAGCCTTCCTGTTCTTAAGTCGTTATTGTGTCTCTTATATTTAATTCCGATGCTATTTCTGTGTTTCATCGTCAATGGGAAGGTCCAAGGGATACAGTAAACCTGCAGAGGTGCATCGGAATGTAAAATTGGTGACGCAGGAAACGCTCAAAACATAGGCAGTAGGAAGACTCAATCTTCCAGTACTTAAGTCGGCATTGTGTCTCTACTATTTAATTCCGATGGAATTTCTGTGTTTCATCGTCAATGGGAAGATCCAAGGGATACAGTAAACCTGCAGAGGTGCATCGGAATGTAAAACTGGTGACACAGGAAATGCTCAAAACATAGACAGTAGGAAGACTCAGCCTTCCTGTTCTTATGTCGGCATTGTGTCTCTTATATTTAATTCCGATGGTATTTCTGTGTTTCATCGTCAATGGGAAGGTCCAAGGGATACAGTAAACCTGCAGAGGTGCATCGGAATATAAAACTGGTGACACAGGAAGCGGTCAAATCATAGGCTCTAAGAAGACTCAGTTTTCTTGTACTGAAGTCGGCATTGTGTCTTTTATATTTAATTCCGATGCAATTTCTGTGTTTCATCGTCACTGTGAAGGTCCAAGGGATACAGTAAACCTGCAGAGGTGGATCGGAATGTAAAACTGGTGACACAGGAAACGCTCAAAACATAGACAGTAGGAAGACTCAGTCTTCCTGTACTTAAGTCATCACTGTGTCTCTTATATTTAATTCCGATGCAATTTCTGTGTTTCATCGTCACTGAGAAGGTTCAAGGGATACAGTAAACGTGCAGAGGTGCATCGGAATGTAAAACTGGTGACACAGGAAACGCTCAAAACATAGACAGTAGGAAGACTCAGTCTTCCAGTACTTCAGTCGGCATTGTGTCTCTTATATTTCATTCCGATGCCATTTCTGTGTTTCATCGCCAATGGGAAGGTCCAAGGGATACAGTAAACCTGCAGAGGCGCATCGGAATGTAAAACTGGTGATACAGGACACGTTCAAATCATAGACAGTAGGAAGACTCAGTCTTCCTTTACTTAAGTCGGCATGATGTCTCTTATGTTTAATTCCGATGCAATTTCTGAGCTTCATCGTCAATGGGAAGGTCGAAGGGAAACAGTATACCTGCAGAGGTGGATCGGAATGTAAAGCTGGTGACAAGGGAACGCTTAACACATAGACAGTATGAAGAGTCAGTCTTCCTGTACTTAAGTCGGCATTGTGTCTCTTGTATTTATTTCCGATGCAATTTCTGAGCTTCATCGTCAATGGGAAGGTCCTAGGAACACAGTAAACCTGCAGAAGTGCATCGGAATGTAACACTGGTGACACGGGAAACGCTCAAAACGTAGACCTTAAGAAGACTCAGTTTTCTTGTACGTAAGTCGGCATTGTGTCTTATATATTTAATTCCGATGCAATATCTGTGTTTCATCGTCACTGTGAAAGTCCAAGGGATACAGTAAACCTGCAGTGGTTCATCGGAATGTGAAACTGGTGACACAGGAAACGCTCAAAACATAGACAGTAGGAAGACTCCATGTTTTTGTACTTAAGTCGGCATTGTGTCTCTTATATTTAGTTCCGATGCAATTTCTGTGTTTCATCGTCAATGGGAATATCCAAGGGATACAGTAAACCTACAGAGGTGCATCGGAATGTAAGACTGGTGACACAGGAAATGCTCAAAACATAGACAGTAGGAAGACTCAGCCTTCCTGTTCTTAAGTCGGCAATGTGTCTCTTATATTTAATTCCGATCCTATTTCTGAGTGTCATCGTCAATGGGAAGGTTTAATGGATACAGTAAAACTGCAGGGGTGCATCGGAATGTAAAACTGGTGACACAGAAAACGATCAAACGATAGACAGTAGGAATACTCAATCTTCCAGTACTTAAGTCGGCATTGTGTCTCTTCTATTTAATTCCGATGGAATTTCTGTGTTTAATCGTCAATGGGAAGATCCAAGGGATACAGTAAACCTGCAGAGGTGCATCGGAATGTAAAACTGGTGACACAGGAAACGCACAAACATAGACAGTAGGAAGACTCAGCCTTTCTATTCTTAAGTCGGCATTGTGTCTCTTATATTTAATTTGATGCAATTTCTGTGTTTCATCGTCACTGTGAAGGTCCAAGGGATTCAGTAAACCTGCAGAGGTTCATCAAAATGTAAAACTGATGACACAGGGAACGCTCAAAACATAGACAGTAGGAAGACTCAGTCTTCCTGTACCTAAGTCGGCATTGTATCTCTTATATTTAATTCCGATGCAATTTCTGTGTTTCATCGTCACTGGGAAGGTCCAAGGGATACAGTAAACCTGCAGAGGTGCATCGGAATGTTAAACTGGTGATACAGGACACGCTCAAATCATAGACAGTAGGAAGACTCAGTCTTCCTTTACTTAAGACGGCATGGTGTCTCTTATATTTAATTCCGATGCAATTATAGAGCTTCATCGTCAATAGGAAGGTCGAAGGGAAACAGTATACCTGCAGAGGTGCATCGGAATGTAAAACTGGTGACAAGGGAAACGCTCAAAACATAGACAGTAGGAAGACTCAGTCTTCCTGTACTTAAGTCGGCATTGTGGCTCTTATATTTATTTCCGATGCAATTTCTGAGCTTCATCGTCAATGGGAAGGTCCTAGGAACACAGTAAACCTGCAGAGTTGCATGGGAATGTAAATCTGGTGACACAGGAAACGCTCAAAACATAGACCTTAAGAAGACTCAGTTTTCTTGTACTTAAGTCATCATTGTGTCTTATATATTTAATTCCGATGCAATATCTGTGTTTCATCGTCACTGTGAAAGTCCAACGGATACGGTAAACCTGCAGAGTTTCATCGGAATGCGAAACTGGTGACCAGGAATCGCTCAATACATAGACAGTAGGAAGACTCAATGTTTCTGTACTTAAGTCGGCATTGTGTCTCTTATATTTAGTTCCGATGCAATTTCTGTGTTTCATCGTCAATGGGAAGATGCAAGGGATACAGTAAACCTGCAGAGGTGCTTCGGAATGTAAAATTGGTGACGCAGGAAACGCTCAAAACATAGGCAGTAGGAAGCCTCAAGCTTCCAGTACTTAAGTCGGCATTGTGTCTCTTCTATTTAATTCCGATGGAATTTCTGTGTTTCATCGTCAATAGGAAGATCCAAGGGATACAGTAAACCTGCAGAGGTGCATCGGAATGTAAAACTGGTACACAGGAAATGCTCAAAACATAGACAGTAGGAAGACTCAGCCTTCCTGTTCTTATGTCGGCATTGTGTCTCTTATATTTAATTCCGATGCTATTTCTGTGTTTCATCGTCAATGGGAAGGTCCAATGGATACAGTAAAACTGCAGAGGTGCATCGGAATGTAAAACTGGTGACACAGGAAACGATCAAACATAGACAGTAGGAATACTCAGTCTTCCTGTACTTAAGTCGACATTGTGTCTCTTATATTTAAATCCGATGCAATTTCTGTGTTTCGTCGTCGATGGGAAGGTCCAAGGGATACAGTAAACCTGCAGAGGTGCATCGGAATATAAAACTGGTGACACAGGAAGCGGTCAAATCATAGGCTCTAAGAAGACTCAGTTTTCTTGTACTGAAGTCGGCATTGTGTCTCTTATACTTAATTTGATGCAATTTCTGTGTTTCATCGTCACTGTGAAGGTCCAAGGGATACAGTATACCTGCAGAGGTGGATCGGAATGTAAAACTGGTGACACAGGAAACGCTCAAAACATAGACAGTAGGAAGACTCAGTCTTCCTGTACTTAAGTCATCACTGTGTCTCTTATATTTAATTCCGATGCAATTTCTGTGTTTCATCGTCACTGAGAAGGTTCATGGGATACAGTAAACGTGCAGAGGTGCATCGGAATGTAAAACTGGTGACACAGGAACCGCTCAAAACATAGACAGTAGGAAGACTCAGTCTTCCAGTACTTCAGTCGGCATTGTGTCTCTTATATTTAATTCCGATGCCATTTCTGTGTTTCATCGCCAATGGGAAGGTCCAAGGGATACAGTAAACCTGCAGAGGCGCATCGGAATGTAAAACTGGTGATACAGGACACGTTCAAATCATAGACAGTAGGAAGACTCAGTCTTCCTTTACTTAAGTCGGCATGATGTCTCTTATATTTAATTCCGATGCAATTTCTGAGCTTCATCGTCAATGGGAAGGTCGAAGGGAAACAGTATACCTGCAGAGGTGGATCGGAATGTAAAGCTGGTGACAAGGGAACGCTTAACACATAGACAGTATGAAGAGTCAGTCTTCCTGTACTTAAGTCGGCATTGTGTCTCTTATATTTATTTCCGATGCAATTTCTGAGCTTCATCGTCAATGGGAAGGTCCTAGGAACACAGTAAACCTGCAGAAGTGCGTCGGAATGTAACACTGGTGACACGGGAAACGCTCAAAACGTAGACCTTAAGAAGACTCAGTTTTCTTGTACGTAAGTCGGCATTGTGTCTTATATATTTAATTCCGATGCAATATCTGTGTTTCATCGTCACTGTGAAAGTCCATAGGATACAGTAAACCTGCAGTGGTTCATCGGAATATGAAACTGGTGACACAGGAAACGCTCAAAACATAGACAGTAGGAAGACTCCATGTTTATGTACTTAAGTCGGCATAGTGTCTCTTATATTTAGTTCCGATGCAATTTCTGTGTTTCATCGTCAATGAGAATATCCAAGGGATACAGTAAACCTACAGAGGTGCATCGGAATGTAAGACTGGTGACACAGGAAATGCTCAAAACATAGACAGTAGGAAGACTCAGCCTTCCTGTTCTTAAGTCGGCATTGTGTCTCTTATATTTAATTCCGATCCTATTTCTGAGTGTCATCGTCAATGGGAAGGTCCAATGGATACAGTAAAACTGCAGGGGTGCATCGGAATGTAAAACTGGTGACACAGGAAACGATCAAACGATAGACAGTAGGAATACTCAATCTTCCAGTACTTAAGTCGGCATTGTGTCTCTTCTATTTAATTCCGATGGAATTTCTGTGTTTAATCGTCAATGGGAAGATCCAAGGGATACAGTAAACCTGCAGAGGTGCATCGGAATGTAAAACTGGTGACACAGGAGACGCACAAACATAGACAGTAGGAAGACTCAGCCTTCCTGTTCTTAAGTCGGCATTGTGTCTCTTATATTTAATTTGATGCAATTTCTGTGTTTCATCGTCACTGTGAAGGTCCAAGGGATACAGTAAAGCTGCAGAGGTTCATCAAAATGTAAAACTGATGACACAGGGAACGCTCAAAACATAGACAGTAGGAAGACTCAGTCTTCCTGTACCTAAGTCGGCATTGTATCTCTTATATTTAATTCCGATGCAATTTCTGTGTTTCATCGTCACTGGGAAGGTCCAAGGGATACAGTAAACCTGCAGAGGTGCATCGGAATGTTAAACTGGTGATACAGGACACGCTCAAATCATAGACAGTAGGAAGACTCAGTCTTCCTTTACTTAAGACGGCATGGTGTCTCTTATACTTAATTCCGATGCAATTATAGAGCTTCATCGTCAATGGGAAGGTCGAAGGGAAACAGTATACCTGCAGAGGTGCATCGGAATGTAAAACTGGTGACAAGGGAAACGCTCAAAACATAGACAGTAGGAAGACTCAGTCTTCTTGTACTTAAGTCGGCATTGTGGCTCTTATTTTTATTTCCGATGCAATTTCTGAGCTTCATCGTCAATGGGAAGCTCCTAGGAACACAGTAAACCTGCAGAGGTGGATCGGAATGTAAAACTGGTGACACAGGAAACGCTCAAAACATAGACAGTAGGAAGACTCAGTCTTCCTGTACTTAAGTCATCATTGTGTCTCTTATATTTAATTCCGATGCAATTTCTGTGTTTCATCGTCACTGAGAAGGTTCAAGGGATACAGTAAACGTGCAGAGGTGCATCGTAATGTAAAACTGGTGACACAGGAAACGCTCAAAACATAGACAGTAGGAAGACTCAGTCTTCCAGTACTTCAGTCGGCGTTGTGTCTCTTATATTTAATTCCGATGCAATTTCTGTGTTTCATCGCCAATGGGAAGGTCCAAGGGACACAGTAAACCTGCAGAGGCGCATCGGAATGTAAAACTGGTGATACAGGACACGTTCAAATCATAGACAGTAGGAAGACTCAGTCTTACTTTACTTGAGTCGGCATGATGTCTCTTATATTTAATTCCGATGCAATATCTGAGCTTCATCGTCAATGGGAAGGTCAAAGGGAAACAGTATACCTGCAGAGGTGGATCGGAATGTAAAACTGGTGACAAGGGAACGCTTAACACATAGACAGTAGGAAGACTCAGTCTTCCTGTACTTAAGTCGGCATTGTGTCTCTTATATTTATTTCCGATGCAATTTTTGAGCTTCATCGTCAATGGGAAGGTCCTAGGAACACAGTAAACCTGCAGAAGTGCATCGGAATGTAACACTGGTGACACGGGAAACGCTCAAAACGTAGACCTTAAGAAGACTCAGTTTTCTTGTACGTAAGACGGCATTGTGTCTTATATATTTAATTCCGATGCAATATCTGTGTTTCATCGTCACTGTGAAAGTCCAAGGGATACAGTAAAATTGCAGTGGTTCATCGGAATGTGAAACTGGTGACACAGGAAACGCTCAAAACATAGACAGTAGGAAGACTCCATGTTTTTGTACTTAAGTCGGCATTGTGTCTCTTATATTTAATTCCGATCCTATTTCTGAGTTTCATCGTCAATGGGAAGGTCCAATGGATACAGTAAACCTGCAGAGGTGCATCGGAATGTAAAACTGGTGACACAGGAAACGCACAAAACATAGACAGTAGGAAGACCCAGCCGTCCTGTTCTTAAGTCGGCATTGTGTCTCTTATATTTAATTCCGATGCTATTTCTGTGTTTCATCGTCAATGGGAAGGTCCAATGGATACAGTAAAACTGCAGAGGTGCATCGGAATGTAAATCTGGTGACACAGGAAACGAACAAAACATAGACAGTAGGAATACTCAGTCTTCCTGTACTTAAGTCGGCATTGTGTCTCTTATATTTAAATCCGATGCAATTTCTGTGTTTCGTCGTCGATGGGAAGGTCCAAGGGATACAGTAAACCTGCAGAGGTTCATCAAAATGTAAAACTGGTGACACAGGGAACGCTCAAAACATAGACAGTAGGAAGACTCAGTCTTCCTGTACCTAAGTCGGCATTGTATCTCTTATATTTAATTCCGATGCAATTTCTGTGTTTCATCGTCACTGGGAAGGTCCAAGGGATACAGTAAACCTGCAGAGGTGCATCGGAATGTTAAACTGGTGATACAGGACACGCTCAAATCATAGACAGTAGGAAGACTCAGTCTTCCTTTACTTAAGACGGCATGGTGTCTCTTATATTTAATTCCGATGCAATTATAGAGCTTCATCGTCAATGGGAAGGTCGAAGGGAAACAGTATACCTGCAGAGGTGCATCGGAATGTAAAACTGGTGACAAGGGAAACGCTCAAAACATAGACAGTAGGAAGACACAGTCTTCCTGTACTTACGTCGGCATTGTGGCTCTTATATTTATTTCCGATGCAATGTCTGAGCTTCATCGTCAATGGGAAGGTCCTAGGAACACAGTAAACCTGCAGAGTTGCATCGGAATGTAAATCTGGTGACACGGGAAACGCTCAAAACATAGACCTTAAGAAGACACAGTTTTCTTGTACTTAAGTCATCATTGTGTCCCTTATATTTAATTCCGATGCAATATCTGTGTTTCATCGTCACTGTGAAAGTCCAACGGATACAGTAAACCTGCAGAGTTTCATCGGAATGCGAAACTGGTGACCCAGGAATCGCTCAAAACATAGACAGTAGGAAGACTCAATGTTTCTGTACTTAAGTCGGCATTGTGTCTCTTATATTTAGTTCCGATGCAATTTCTGTGTTTCATCGTCAATGGGAAGATGCAAGGGATACAGTAAACCTGCAGAGGTGCTTCGGAATGTAAAATTGGTGACGCAGGAAACGCTCAAAACATAGGCAGTAGGAAGACTCAAGCTTCCAGTACTTAAGTCGGCATTGTGTCTCTTCTATTTAATTCCGATGGAAGTTCTGTGTTTCATCGTCAATAGGAAGATCCAAGGGATACAGTAAACCTGCAGAGGTGCATCGGAATGTAAAACTGGTGACACAGGAAATGCTCAAAACATAGACAGTAGGAAGACTCAGCCTTCCTGTTCTTATGTCGGCATTGTGTCTCTTATATTTAATTCCGATGCTATTTCTGTGTTTCATCGTCAATGGGAAGGTCCAATGGATACAGTAAAACTGCAGAGGTGCATCGGAATGTAAATCTGGTGACACAGGAAACGATCAAAACATAGACAGTAGGAATACTCAGTCTTCCTGTACTTAAGTGGGCATTGTGTCTCTTATATTTAAATCCGATGCAATTTCTGTGTTTCGTCGTAGATGGGAAGGTCCAAGGGATACAGTAAACCTGCAGAGGTGCATCGGAATATAAAACTGGTGACACAGGAAGCGGTCAAATCATAGGCTCTAAGAAGACTCAGTTTTCTTGTACTGAAGTCGGCATTGTGTCTCTTATATTTAATTTGATGCAATTTCTGTGTTTCATCGTCACTGTGAAGGTCCAAGGGATACAGTAAACCTGCAGAGGTGCAACAAAATGTAAAACTGATGACACAGGGAACGCCCATAACATAGACAGTAGGAAGACTCAGTCTTCCTGTACCTAAGTCGGCATTGTGTCTCTTATATTTAATTCCGATGCAATTTCTGTGTTTCATCGTCAATAGGAAGGTCCAAGGGATACAGTATGCCTGCAGAGGTGCATCGGAATGTAAAACTGGTGACACAGGAAGCGCTCATAACATAGACCCTAAGAAGACACAGTTTTCTTGTACTTAAGTCGGCATTGTGTCTTTTATATTTAATTCCGATGCAATTTCTGTTTTTCATCGTCACTGTGAAGGTCCAAGGGATACAGTAAACCTGCAGAGGTGGATCGGAATGTAAAACTGGTGACACAGGAAACGCTCAAAACATAGACAGTAGGAAGACTCAGTCTTCCTGTACTTAAGTCATCATTGTGTCTCTTATATTTAATTCCGATGCAATTTCTGTGTTTCATCGTCACTGAGAAGGTTCAAGGGATACAGTAAACGTGCAGAGGTGCATCGGAATGTAAAACTGGTGACACAGGAAACGCTCAAAACATAGACAGTAGGAAGACTCAGTCTTCCAGTACTTCAGTCGGCGTTGTGTCTCTTATATTTAATTCCGATGCAATTTCTGTGTTTCATCACCAATGGGAAGGTCCAAGGGACACAGTAAACCTGCAGAGGCGCATCGGAATGTAAAACTGGTGATACAGGACACGTTCAAATCATAGACAGTAGGAAGACTCAGTCTTCCTTTACTTAAGTCGGCATGATGTCTCTTATATTTAATTCCGATGCAATATCTGAGCTTCATCGTCAATGGGAAGGTCGAAGGGAAACAGTATACCTGCAGAGGTGGATCGGAATGTAAAACTGGTGACAAGGGAACGCTTAACACATAGACAGTAGGAAGACTCAGTCTTCCTGTACTTAAGTCGGCATTGTCTCTTATATATTTAATTCCGATGCAATATCTGTGTTTCATCGTCACTGTGAAAGTCCAAGGGATACAGTAAAATTTCAGTGGTTCATCGGAATGTGAAACTGGTGACACAGGAAACGCTCAAAACATAGACAGTAGGAAGACTCCATGTTTTTGTACTTAAGTCGGCATTGTGTCTCTTATATTTAATTCCGATCCTATTTCTGAGTTTCATCGTCAATGGGAAGGTCCAATGGATACAGTAAACCTGCAGAGGTGCATCGGAATGTAAAACTGGTGACACAGGAAACGCACAAAACATAGACAGTAGGAAGACTCAGCCTTCCTGTTCTTAAGTCGGCATTGTGTCTCTTATATTTAATTTGATGCAATTTCTGTGTCTCATCGTCACTGTGAAGGTCCAAGGGATACAGTAAACCTGCAGAGGTTCATCAAAATGTAAAACTGATGACACAAGGAACGCTCAAAACATAGACAGTAGGAAGACTCAGTTTTCCTGTACCTAAGTCGGCATTGTATCTCTTATATTTAATTCCGATGCAATTTCTGTGTTTCATCGTCACTGTGAAGGTCCAAGGGATACAGTAAACCTGCAGAGGTGCATCGGAATGTTAAACTGGTGATACAGGACACGCTCAAATCATAGACAGTAGGAAGACTCAGTCTTCCTTTACTTAAGTCGGCATGGTGTCTCTTATATTTAATTCCGATGCAATTTCTGAGCTTCATCGTCAATGGGAAAGTCGAATTGAAACAGTATACCTGCAGAGGTGCATCGGAATGTAAAACTGGTGACAGGGGAAACGCTCAAAAGATAGACAACAGGAAGACTCAGTCTTCCTGTACTTAAGTCGGCATTGTGTCTCTTATATTTATTTCCGATGCAATTTCTGAGCTTCATCGTCAATAGGAATGTCCTAGGAACACAGTAAACCTGCAGAGGTTCATCGGAATGTGAAACTGGTGACCCAGGAAACGCTCAAAACATAGACAGTAGGAAGACTCAATGTTTCTGTACTTAAGTCGGCATTGTGTCTCTTATATTTAGTTCCGATGCAATTTCTGTGTTTCATCGTCAATGGGAACATCCAAGTGATACAGTAAACCTGCAGAGGTGGATCGGAATGTAAAACTGGTGACACAGGAAACGCTCAAAACATAGACAGTAGGAAGACTCAGCCTTCCTGTTCTTAAGTCGTCATTGTGTCTCTTGTATTTAATTCCGATGCTATTTCTGTGTTTCATCGTCAATGGGAAGGTCCAGTGGATACAGTAAACCTGCAGAGGTGCATCGGAATGTAAAATTGGTGATACAGGACACGCTCAAATCATAGACAGTAGGAAGCCTCAGTCTCCCTTTACTTAAGTCGGCATGGTGTCTCTTATATTTAATTCCGATGTCATTTCTGTGTTTCATCGTCAATGGAAGGTCCAATGGATACAGTAAACCAGCGGAGGTGCATCGGAATGTAAAACTGGTGACACAGGAAACGCTCAAAACATAGACAGTAGCAAGACTCAGTCTTCCTGTACTTCAGTCGGCATTGTGTCTCTTATATTTAATTCCGATGCCATTTCTGTGTTTCATCGCCAATGGGAAGGTCCAAAGGATACAGTAAACCTGCAGAGGTGCATCGGAATGTAAAACTGGTGATACAGGACACGCTCAAATCATAGACAGTAGGAAGCCTCAGTCTCCCTTTACTTAAGTCGGCATGGTGTCTCTTATATTTAATTCCGATGTCATTTCTGTGTTTCATCGTCAATGGAAGGTCCAATGGATACAGTAAACCAGCGGAGGTGCATCGGAATGTGAAACTGGTGACACAGGAAACGCTCAAAACATAGACAATAGAAAGACACACTCTTCCTGTACTTAAGTCGACATTGTGTCTCTTCTATTTAATTCCGATGCAATTTCTGTTTTCATCGTCACTGTGAAAGTCCAAGGGATACAGTAAACCTGCAGTGGTTCATCGGAATGCGAAATTGGTGACACAGGAAACGCTCAAAACATAGACAGTAGGAAGACTCCATCTTTTTGTACTTAAGTCGGCATTGTGTCTCTTATATTTAGTTTTGATGCAATTTCTGTGTTTCATCGTCAATGGGAATATCCAAGGGATACAGTAAACCTACAGAGGTGCATCGGAATGTAAGACTGGTGACACAGGAAATGCTCAAAACATAGACAGTAGGAAGACTCAGCCTTCCTGTTCTTAAGTCGGCATTGTGTCTCTTATATTTAATTTGATGCAATTTCTGTTTTTCATCGTCACTGTGAAGGTCCAAGGGATACAGTAAACCTGCAGAGGTTCATCAAAATGTAAAACTGATGACACAGGGAACGCTCAAAACATAGACAGTAGGAACACTCAGTCTTCCTGTACCTAAGTCGGCATTGTATCTCTTGTATTTAATTCCGATGCAATTTCTGTGTTTCATCGTCACTGAGAAGGTCCAAGGGATACAGTAAACCTGCAGAGGTGCATCGGAATGTTAAACTGGTGATACAGGACACGCTCAAATCATAGACAGTAGGAAGACTCAGTCTTCCTTTACTTAAGTCGGCATGGTGTCTGTTATATTTAATTCCGATGCAATTTCTGAGCTTCATCGTCAATGGGAAGGTCGAAGGGAAACAGTATACCTGCAGAGGTGCATCGGAATGTAAAAATGGTGACAAGGGAAACGCTCAAAACATAGACAACAGGAAGACTCAGTCTTCCTGTACTTAAGTCGGCATTGTGTCTCTTATATTTATTTCCGATGCAATTTCTGAGCTTCATCGTCAATAGGAAGGTCCTAGGAACACAGTAAACCTGCAGAGGTTCATCGGAATGTGAAACTGGTGACCCAGGAAACGCTCAAAACATAGACAGTAGGAAGACTCAATGTTTCTGTACTTAAGTCGGCATTGTGTCTCTTATATTTAGTTCCGATGCAATTTCTGTGTTTCATCGTCAATTGGAAGATCCAAGGGATACAATAAACCTGCAGAGGTGCATCGGAATGTAAAACTGGTGACACAGGAAACGCTCAAAGCATAGACAGTAGGAAGACTCAGCCTTCCTGTTCTTAAGTCGCGATTGTGTCTCTTGTATTTAATTCCGATGCTATTTCTGTGTTTCATCGTCAATGGGAAGGTCCAGTGGATACAGTAAACCTGCAGAGGTGCATCGGAATGTAAAATTGGTGACGCAGGAAACGCTCAAAACATAGGCAGTAGGAAGACTCAATCTTCCAGTACTTAAGTCGGCATTGTGTCTCTTCTATTTAATTCCGATGGAATTTCTGTGTTTCATTGTCAATGGGAAGATCCGAGGGATACAGTAAACCTGCAGAGGTGCATCGGAATGTAAAACTGGTGACACAGGAAATGCTCAAAACATAGACAGTAGGAAGACTCAGCCGTCCTGTACCTAAGTCGGCATTGTGTCTCTTATATTTAATTACGAAGCAATTTCTGTGTTTCGTCGTCAACGGGAAAGTCCAAGGGATACAGTAAACCTGCAAAGGTGCATCGGAATGTAAAACTGGTGACACAGGAAGCGCTCATAACATAGACCCTAAGAAGACTCAGTTTTCTTGTACTTAAGTGGACATTGTGTCTTTTATATTTAATTCCGATGCAATTTCTGTGTTTCATCGTCACTGTGAAGGTCCAAGGTATACAGTAAACCAGCAGAGGTTCATCAAAATGTAAAACTGGTGATACAGGACATGCTCAAATCATAGACAGTAGGAGGACTCAGTCTTCCTTTACTTGAGTCGGCATGGTGTCTCTTATATTTAATTCCGATGCAATTTCTGAGCTTCATCGTCAATGGGAAGGTCGAAGGGAAACAGTATACCTGCAGAGGTGCATCGGAATGTAAAACTGGTCCAAAGGAAACGCTCAAAACATAGACAGTAAGAAGACTCAGTCTTCCTGTACTTAAGTCGGCATTGTGGCTCTTATATTTATTTCCGATGCAATTTCTGAGCTTCATCGTCTATGGGAAGGTCCTAGGAACACAGTAAACCTGCAGAGTTGCATCGGAATGTAAAACTGGTGACACGGGAAACGCTCAAAACATAGACCTTAATAAGACTCAGTTTTCTTGTACTTAAGTCGGCATTGTGTCCCTTATATTTAATTCCGATGCAATATCTGTGTTTCATCGTCACTGTGAAAGTCCAAAGGATACAGTAAACCTGCAGAGTTTCATCGGAATGTGAAACTGGTGACCCAGGAAACGCTCAAAACATAGACAGTAGGAAGACTCAATGTTTCTGTACTTAAGTCGGCATTGTGTCTCTTATATTTAGTTCCGATGCAATTTCTGTGTTTCATCGTCAATGGGAAGATGCAAGGGATACAGTAAACCTGCAGAGGTGCTTCGGAATGTAAAACTGGTGACACAGGAAACGCTCAAAACATAGACAGTAGGAAGACTCAGCCTTCCTGTTCTTAAGTCGTTATTGTGTCTCTTATATTTAATTCCGATGCTATTTCTGTGTTTCATCGTCAATGGGAATGTCCAATGGATACAGTAAAACTGCAGAGGTGCATCGGAATGTAAAATTGGTGACGCAGGAAACGCTCAAAACATAGGCAGTAGGAAGACTCAATCTTCCAGTACTTAAGTCGGCATTGTGTCTCTTCTATTTAATTCCGATGGAATTTCTGTGTTTCATCGTCAAGGGGTAGATCCAAGGGATACAGTAAACCTGCAGAGGTGCATCGGAATGTAAAACTGGTGACACAGGAAATGCTCAAAACATAGACAGTAGGAAGACTCAGCCTTCCTGTTCTTATGTCGGCATTGTGTCTCTTATATTTAATTCCGATGCTATTTCTGTGTTTCATCGTCAATGGGAAGGTCCAATGGATACAGTAAAACTGCAGAGGTGCATCGGAATGTAAAACTGGTGACACAGGTATCGATCAAAACATAGACAGTAGGAATACTCAGTCTTTCTGTACTTAAGTCGGCATTGTGTCTCTTATATTTAAATCCGATGCAATTTCTGTGTTTCGTCGTCAATGGGAAGGTCCAAGGGATACAGTAAACCTGCAGAGGTGCATAGGAATGTAAAACTAGTGACACAGGAAGCGCTCATAAGATAGACCCTAAGAAGACTCAGTTTTCTTGTACTTAAGTCGGCTTGGTGTCTCTTATATTTAATTCCGATGCAATTTCTAAGCTTCACCGTCAATGGGAAGGTCGAAGGGAAACAGTATACCTGCAGAGATGGATCGGAATGTAAAACTGGTGACAAGGGAACGCTCAACACATAGACAGTAGGAAGACTCAGTCTTCCTGTACTTATGTCGGCATTGTGTCTCTTATATTTATTTACGATGCAATTTCTGAGCTTCATCGTCAATGTGAAGGTCCTAGGAACACAGTAAACCTGCAGAAGTGCATCGGAATGTAAAACTGGTGACACGGGAAACGCTCAAAACGTAGACCTTAAGAAGACTCAGTTTTCTTGTACTTAAGTCGGCATTGTGTCTCTTATATTTAGTTCCGATGCAATTTCTGTATTTCATCGTCAATGGGAATATCCAAGGGATACAGTAAACCTACAGAGGTGCATCGGAATGTAAGACTGGTGACACAGGATATGCTCAAAACATAGACAGTAGGAAGACTCAGCCTTCCTGTTCTTAAGTCGGCATTGTGTCTCTTATATTTAATTCCGATGCAATTTCTGTGTTTCATCGTCACTGTGAAGGTCCAAGGGATACAGTAAACCTGCAGAGGTGCATCGGAATGTAAAATTGGTGACGCAGGAAACGCTCAAAACATAGGCAGTAGGAAGACTCAATCTTCCAGTACTTAAGTCGGCATTGTGTTTCTTCTATTTAATTCCGATGGAATTTCTGTGTTTCATCGTCAAGGGGTAGATCCAAGGGATACAGTAAACCTGCAGAGGTGCATCGGAATGTAAAACTGGTGACAAGGGAAACGCTCAAAACATAGACAACAGGAAGACTCAGTCTTCCTGTACTTAAGTCGGCATTGTGTTTCTTATATTTATTTCCGATGCAATTTCTGAGCTTCATCGTCAATAGGAAGGTCCTAGGAACACAGTAAACCTGCAGAGGTTCATCGGAATGTGAAACTGGTGACCCAGGAAACGCTCAAAGCATAGACAGTACGAAGACTCAATGTTTCTGTACTTAAGTCGGCATTGTGTCTCTTATATTTAGTTCCGATGCAATTTCTGTGTTTCATCGTCAATGGGAAGATCCAAGGGATACAGTAAACCTGCAGAGGTGCATCGGAATGTAAAACTGGTGACACAGGAAACGCTCAAAACATAGACAGTAGGAAGACTCAGCCTTCCTGTTCTTAAGTCGTTATTGTGTCTCTTGTATTTAATTCCGATGCTATTTCTGTGTTTCATCGTCAATGGGAAGGTCCAGTGGATACAGTAAACCTGCAGAGGTGCATCGGAATGTAAAATTGGTGACGCAGGAAACGCTCAAAACACAGGCAGTAGGAAGACTCAATCTTCCAGTACTTAAGTCGGCATTGTGTCTCTTCTATTTAATTCCGATGGAATTTCTGTGTTTCATTGTCAATGGGAAGATCCAAGGGATACAGTAAACCTGCAGAGGTGCATCGGAATGTAAAACTGGTGACACAGGAAATGCTCAAAACATAGACAGTAGGAAGACTCAGCCGTCCTGTACCTAAGTCGGCATTGTGTCTCTTATATTTAATTCAGAAGCAATTTCTGTGTTTCGTCGTCAACGGGAAAGTCCAAGGGATACAGTAAACCTGCAAAGGTGCATTGGAATGTAAAACTGGTGACACAGGAAACGCTCAAAACATAGACAGTAGGAAGACTCAGTCTTTCTGTACTTATGTCGGCATTGTGACTCTTATATTTAATTCCGATGCAATTTCTGTGTTTCATCGTCAATGGGAAGGTCCAAGGGATACAGTATGCCTGCAGAGGTGCATCGGAATGTAAAACTGGTGACACAGGAAGCGCTCATAACATGGACCCTAAGAAGACTCAGTTTTCTTGTACTTAAGTGGACATTGTGTCTTTTATATTTAATTCCGATGCAATTTCTGTGTTTCATCGTCACTGTGAAGGTCCAAGGTATACAGTAAACCAGCAGAGGTTCATCAAAATGTAAAACTGGTGATACAGGACATGCTCAAATCATAGACAGTAGGAAGACTCAGTCTTCCTTTACTTGAGTCGGCATGGTGTCTCTTATATTTAATTCCGATGCAATTTCTGAGCCTCTTCGTCAATGGGAAGGTCGAAGGGAAACAGTATACCTGCAGAGGTGCATCGGAATGTAAAACTGGTGCCAAAGGAAACGCTCAAAACATAGACAGTAGGAAGACTCAGTCTTCCTGTACTTAAGTCGGCATTGTGGCTCTTATATTTATTTCCGATGCAATTTCTGAGCTTCATCGTCTATGGGAAGGTCCTAGGAACACAGTAAACCTGCAGAGTTGCATCGGAATGTAAAACTGGTGACACGGGAAACGCTCAAAACATAGACCTTAAGAAGACTCAGTTTTCTTGTACTTAAGTCGGCATTGTGTCCATTATATTTAATTCCGATGCAATATCTGTGTTTCATCGTCACTGTGAAAGTCCAAGGGATACAGTAAACCGGCAGAGTTTCATCGGAATGTGAAACTGGTGACCCAGGAAACGCTCAAAACATAGACAGTAGGAAGACTCAATGTTTCTGTACTTAAGTCGGCATTGTGTCTCTTATATTTAGTTCCGATGCAATTTCTGTGTTTCATCGTCAATGGGAAGATGCAAGGGATACAGTAAACCTGCAGAGGTGCTTCGGAATGTAAAATTGGTGACACAGGAAACGCTCAAGACATAGACAGTAGGAAGACTCAGCCTTCCTGTTCTTAAGTCTTTATTGTGTCTCTTATATTTAATTCCGATGCTATTTCTGTGTTTCATCGTCAATGGGTATGTCCAATGGATACAGTAAAACTGCAGAGGTGCATCGGAATGTAAAATTGGTGACGCAGGAAACGCTCAAAACATAGGCAGTAGGAAGACTCAATCTTCCAGTACTTAAGTCGGCATTGTGTCTCTTCTATTTAATTCCGATGGAATTTCTGTGTTTCATCGTCAAGGGGTAGATCCAAGGGATACAGTAAACCTGCAGAGGTGCATCGGAATGTAAAACTGGTGACACAGGAAATGCTCAAAACATAGACAGTAGGAACACTCAGCCTTCCTGTTCTTATGTCGGCATTGTGTCTCTTATATTTAATTCCGATGCTATTTCTGTGTTTCATCGTCAATGGGAAGGTCCAATGGATACAGTAAAACTGCAGAGGTGCATCGGAATGTAAATCTGGTGACACAGGAAACGATCAAAACATAGACAGTAGGAATACTCAGTCTTCCTGTACTTAAGTCGGCATTGTGTCTCTTATATTTAAATCCGATGCAATTTCTGTGTTTCATCGTCAATAGGAAGGCCCAGGGAAACAGTATGCCTGCAGAGGTGCATCGGAATGTAAAACTGGTGACACAGGAAGCGCTCATAACATAGACCCTAAGAAGACACAGTTTTCTTGTACTTAAGTCGGCATTGTGTCTTTTATATTTAATTCCGATGCAATTTCTGTGTTTCATCGTCACTGTGAAGGTCCAAGGGATACAGTAAACCTGCAGAGGTGGATCGGAATGTAAAACTGGTGACACAGGAAACGCTCAAAACATAGACAGTAGGAAGACTCAGTCTTCCTGTACTTAAGTCATCATTGTGTCTCTTATATTTAATTCCGATGCTATTTCTGTGTTTCATCGTCACTGAGAAGGTTCAAGGGATACAGTAAACGTGCAGAGGTGCATCGGAATGTAAAACTGGTGACACAGGAAACGCTCAAAACATAGACAGTAGGAAGACTCAGTCTTCCAGTACTTCAGTCGGCGTTGTGTCTCTTATATTTAATTCCGATGCAATTTCTGTGTTTCATCACCAATGGGAAGGTCCAAGGGACACAGTAAACCTGCAGAGGCGCATCGGAATGTAAAACTGGTGATACAGGACACGTTCAAATCATAGACAGTAGGAAGACTCAGTCTTCCTTTACCTAAGTCGGCATGATGTCTCTTATATTTAATTCCGATGCAATATCTGAGCTTCATCGTCAATGGGAAGGTCGAAGGGAAACAGTATACCTGCAGAGGTGGATCGGAATGTAAAACTGGTGACAAGGGAACGCTTAACACATAGACAGTAGGAAGACTCAGTCTTCCTGTACTTAAGTCGGCATTGTGTCTCTTATATTTATTTCCGATGCAATTTCTGAGCTCCATCGTCAATGGGAAGGTCCTAGGAACACAGTAAACCTGCAGAAGTGCATCGGAAAATAACACTGGTGACACGGGAAACGCTCAAAACGTAGACCTTAAGAAGACTCAGTTTTCTTTTACGTAAGACGGCATTGTGTCTTATATATTTAATTCCGATGCAATATCTGTGTTTCATCGTCACTGTGAAAGTCCAAGGGATACAGTAAAATTGCAGAGGTTCATCGGAATGTGAAACTGGTGACACAGGAAACGCTCAAAACATAGACAGTAGGAAGACTCCATGTTTTTGTACTTAAGTCGGCATTGTGTCTCTTATATTTATTTCCGATCCTATTTCTGAGTTTCATCGTCAATGGGAAGGTCCAATGGATACAGTAAACCTGCAGAGGTGCATCGGAATGTAAAACTGGTGACACAGGAAACGCACAAAACATAGACAGTAGGAAGACTCAGCCTTCCTGTTCTTAAGTCGGCATTGTGTCTCTTATATTTAATTTGATGCAATTTCTGTGTTTCATCGTCACTGTGAAGGTCCAAGGGATACAGTAAACCTGCAGAGGTTCATCAAAATGTAAAACTGATGACACAGGGAACGCTCAAAACATAGACAGTAGGAAGACTCAGTTTTCCTGTACCTAAGTCGGCATTGTATCTCTTATATTTTATTCCGATGCAATTTCTGTGTTTCATCGTCACTGTGAAGGTCCAAGGGATACAGTAAACCTGCAGAGGTGCATCGGAATGTTAAACTGGTGATACAGGACACGCTCAAATCATAGACAGTAGGAAGACTCAGTCTTCCTTCACTTAAGTCGGCATGGTGTCTCTTATATTTAATTCCGATGCAATTTCTGAGCTTCATCGTCAATGGGAAAGTCGAATTGAAACACTATACCTGCAGAGGTGCATCGGAATGTAAAACTGGTTACAGGGGAAACGCTCAAAAGATAGACAACAGGAAGACTCAGTCTTCCTGTACTTAAGTCGGCATTGTGTCTCTTATATTTATTTCCGATGCAATTTCTGAGCTTCATCGTCAATAGGAATGTCCTAGGAACACAGTAAACCTGCAGAGGTTCATCGGAATGTGAAACTGGTGACCCAGGAAACGCTCAAAAGATAGACAGTAGGAAGACTCAATGTTTCTGTACTTAAGTCGGCATTGTGTCTCTTATATTTAGTTCCGATGCAATTTCTGTGTTTCATCGTCAATGGGAACATCCAAGTGATACAGTAAACCTGCAGAGGTGGATCGGAATGTAAAACTGGTGACACAGGAAACGCTCAAAACATAGACAGTAGGAAGACTCAGCCTTCCTGTTCTTAAGTCGTTATTGTGTCTCTTGTATTTAATTCCGATACTATTTCTGTGTTTCATCGTCACTGTGAAGGTCCAAGGGATACAGTAAACCTGCAGAGGTGCATCGGAATGTTAAACTGGTGATACAGGACACGCTCAAATCATAGACAGTAGGAAGACTCCATGTTTTTGTACTTAAGTCGGCATGGTGTCTCTTATATTTAATTCCGATGTCATTTCTGTGTTTCATCGTCAATGGAAGGTCCAATGGATACAGTAAACCAGCGGAGGTGCATCGGAATGTAAAACTGGTGACACAGGAAACGCTCAAAACATAGACA
This sequence comes from Schistocerca nitens, assembly GCF_023898315.1. Classification (NCBI taxonomy): domain Eukaryota; kingdom Metazoa; phylum Arthropoda; class Insecta; order Orthoptera; family Acrididae; genus Schistocerca; species Schistocerca nitens. The sequence goes on along the minus strand of NC_064616.1, from coordinate 4,569,594 downwards.
ATAGAAAGACACACTCTTCCTGTACTTAAGTCGACATTGTGTCTCTTCTATTTAATTCCGATGCAATTTCTGTTTTCATCGTCACTGTGAAAGTCCAAGGGATACAGTAAACCTGCAGTGGTTCATCGGAATGCGAAATTGGTGACACAGGAAACGCTCAAAACATAGACAGTAGGAAGACTCCATCTTTTTGTACTTAAGTCGGCATTGTGTCTCTTATATTTAGTTTTGATGCAATTTCTGTGTTTCATCGTCAATGGCAATATCCAAGGGATACAGTAAACCTACAGAGGTGCATCGGAATGTAAGACTGGTGACACAGGAAATGCTCAAAACATAGACAGTAGGAAGACTCAGCCTTCCTGTTCTTAAGTCGGCATTGTGTCTCTTATATTTAATTTGATGCAATTTCTGTTTTTCATCGTCACTGTGAAGGTCCAAGGGATACAGTAAACCTGCAGAGGTTCATCAAAATGTAAAACTGATGACACAGGGAACGCTCAAAACATAGACAGTAGGAACACTCAGTCTTCCTGTACCTAAGTCGGCATTGTATCTCTTGTATTTAATTCCGATGCAATTTCTGTGTTTCATCGTCACTGTGAAGGTCCAAGGGATACAGTAAACCTGCAGAGGTGCATCGGAATGTTAAACTGGTGATACAGGACACGCTCAAATCATAGACAGTAGGAAGACCCAGTCTTCCTTTACTTAAGTCGGCATGGTGTCTGTTATATTTAATTCTGATGCAATTTCTGAGCTTCATCGTCAATGGGAAGGTCGAAGGGAAACAGTATACCTGCAGAGGTGCATCGGAATGTAAAACTGGTGCCAAAGGAAACGCTCAAAACATAGACAGTAGGAAGACTCAGTCTTCCTGTACTTAAGTCGGCATTGTGGCTCTTATATTTATTTCCGATGCAATTTCTGAGCTTCATCGTCTATGGGAAGGTCCTAGGAACACAGTAAACCTGCAGAGTTGCATCGGAATGTAAAACTGGTGACACGGGAAACGCTCAAAACATAGACCTTAATAAGGCTCAGTTTTCTTGTACTTAAGTCGGCATTGTGTCCCTTATATTTAATTCCGATGCAATATCTGTGTTTCATCGTCACTGTGAAAGTCCAAGGGATACAGTAAACCTGCAGAGTTTCATCGGAATGTGAAACTGGTGACCCAGGAAACGCTCAAAACATAGACAGTAGGAAGACTCAATGTTTCTGTACTTAAGTCGGCATTGTGTCTCTTATATTTAGTTCCGATGCAATTTCTGTGTTTCATCGTCAATGGGAAGATGCAAGGGATACAGTAAACCTGCAGAGGTGCTTCGGAATGTAAAACTGGTGACACAGGAAACGCTCAAAACATAGACAGTAGGAAGACTCAGCCTTCCTGTTCTTAAGTCGTTATTGTGTCTCTTATATTTAATTCCGATGCTATTTCTGTGTTTCATCGTCAATGGGAATGTCCAATGGATACAGTAAAACTGCAGAGGTGCATCGGAATGTAAAATTGGTGACGCAGGAAACGCTCAAAACATAGGCAGTAGGAAGACTCAATCTTCCAGTACTTAAGTCGGCATTGTGTCTCTTCTATTTAATTCCGATGGAATTTCTGTGTTTCATCGTCAAGGGGTAGATCCAAGGGATACAATAAACCTGCAGAGGTGCATCGGAATGTAAAACTGGTGACACAGGAAATGCTCAAACATAGACAGTAGGAATACTCAGTCTTTCTGTACTTAAGTCGGCATTGTGTCTCTTATATTTAAATCCGATGCAATTTCTGTGTTTCGTCGTCAATGGGAAGGTCCAAGGGATACAGTAAACCTGCAGAGGTGCGTAGGAATGTAAAACTAGTGACACAGGAAGCGCTCATAACATAGACCCTAAGATGACTCAGTTTTCTTGTACTTAAGTCGGCATTGTGTCTTTTATATTTAATTCCGATGCAATTTCTGTGTTTCATCGTCACTGAGAAGGTTCAAAGGATGCAGTAAACGTGCAGAGGTGCATCGGAATGTAAAACTGGTGACACAGGAAACGCTCAAAACAAAGACAGTAGGAAGACTCAGTCTTCCTGTACTTTAGTCGGCATTGTGTCTCTTATATTTAATTCCGATGCCATTTCTGTGTTTCATCGCCAATGGGAAGGTCCAAGGGATACAGTAAACCTGCAGAGGTGCATCGGAATGAAAAACTGGTGATACAGGACACGCTCAAATCATAGACAGTAGGAAGACTCAGTCTTCCTTTACTTAAGTCGGCATGGTGTCTCTTATATTTAATTCCGATGCAATTTCTGAGCTTCAACGTCAATGGGAAGGTCGAAGGGAAACAGTATACCTGCAGAGGTGGATCGAAATGTAAAACTGGTGACAAGGGAACGCTCAACACATAGACAGTAGGAAGACTCAGTCTTCCTGTACTTAAGTCGGCATTATGTCTCTTATATTTATTTACGATGCAATTTCTGAGCTTCATCGTCAATGTGAAGGTCCTAGGAACACAGTAAACCTGCAGAAGTGCATCGGAATGTAAAACTGGTGACACGGGAAACGCTCAAAACGTAGACCTTAAGAAGACTCAGTTTTCTTGTACTTAAGTCGGCATTGTGTCTCTTATATTTAGTTCCGATGCAATTTCTGTGTTTCATCGTCAATGGGAATATCCAAGGGATTCAGTAAACCTACAGAGGTGCATCGGAATGTAAGACTGGTGACACAGGATATGCTCAAAACATAGACAGTAGGAAGACTCAGCCTTCCTGTTCTTAAGTCGGCATTGTGTCTCTTATATTTAATTCCGATGCAATTTCTGTGTTTCATCGTCAATGGGAAGGTCCAATGGATACAGTAAACCTGCAGAGGTGCATCGGAATGTAAAACTGGTGATACAGGACACGCTCAAATCATACACAATAGGAAGACCCAGTCTTCCTTTACTTAAGTCGGCATGGTGTCTTTTATATTTAATTCCGATGCAATTACTGTGTTTCATCGTCACTGTGAAGGTCCAAGGGATACAGTAAACCTGCAGAGGTGCATCGGAATGTAAAATTGGTGACGCAGGAAACGCTCAAAACATAGGCAGTAGGAAGACTCAATCTTCCAGTACTTAAGTCGGCATTGTGTTTCTTCTATTTAATTCCGATGGATTTTCTGTGTTTCATCGTCAAGGGGTAGATCCAAGGGATACAGTAAACCTGCAGAGGTGCATCGGAATGTAAAACTGGTGACAAGGGAAATGCTCAAAACATAGACAGTAGGAAGACTCAGCCTTCCTGTTCTTAAGTCGGCATTGTGTCTCTTATATTTAATTCCGAAGCTATTTCTGTGTTTCATCGTCAATGGGAAGGTCCAATAGATACAGTAAAACTGCAGAGGTGCATCAAAATGTAAAACTGGTGACACAGGAAACGATCAAAACATAGACAGTAGGAAGACTCATTGTTTCTGTACTTAAGTCGGCATTGTGTCTCTTATATTTAGTTCCGATGCAATTTCTGTGTTTCATCGTCAATGGGAAGATCCAAGGGATACAGTTAACCTGCAGAGATGCATCGGAATGTAAAACTGGTGACACAGGAAACGCTCAAAACATAGACAGTAGGAAGACTCAGCCTTCCTGTTCTTAAGTCGTTATTGTGTCTCTTGTATTTAATTCCGATGCTTTTTCTGTGTTTCATCGTCAATGAGAAGGTCCAATGGATACAGTAAACCTGCAGAGGTGCATCGGAATGTAAAATTGGTGACGCAGGAAACGCTCAAAACATAGGCAGTAGGAAGACTCAATCTTCCAGTACTTAAGTCGGCATTGTGTATCTTCTATTTAATTCCGATGGAATTTCTGTGTTTCATCGTCCATGGGAAGATCCAAGGGATACAGTAAACCTGCAGAGGTGCATCGGAATGTAAAACTGGTGACACAGGAAATGCTCAAAACATAGACAGTAGGAAGACTCAGTCTTCCTGTACTTTAGTCGGCATTGTGTCTCTTATATTTAATTCCGATGCCATTTCTGTGTTTCATCGCCAATGGGAAGGTCCAAGGGATACAGTAAACGTGCAGAGGTGCATCGGAATGTAAAACTGGTGACACAGGAAACGCTCAAAACATAGACAGTAGGAAGACTCAGTCTTCCAGTACTTCAGTCGGCGTTGTGTCTCTTATATTTAATTCCGATGCAATTTCTGTGTTTCATCACCAATGGGAAGGTCCAAGGGACACAGTAAACCTGCAGAGGCGCATCGGAATGTAAAACTGGTGATACAGGACACGTTCAAATCATAGACAGTAGGAAGACTCAGTCTTCCTTTACCTAAGTCGGCATGATGTCTCTTATATTTAATTCCGATGCAATATCTGAGCTTCATCGTCAATGGGAAGGTCGAAGGGAAACAGTATACCTGCAGAGGTGGATCGGAATGTAAAACTGGTGACAAGGGAACGCTTAACACATAGACAGTAGGAAGACTCAGTCTTCCTGTACTTAAGTCGGCATTGTGTCTCTTATATTTATTTCCGATGCAATTTCTGAGCTCCATCGTCAATGGGAAGGTCCTAGGAACACAGTAAACCTGCAGAAGTGCATCGGAAAATAACACTGGTGACACGGGAAACGCTCAAAACGTAGACCTTAAGAAGACTCAGTTTTCTTTTACGTAAGACGGCATTGTGTCTTATATATTTAATTCCGATGCAATATCTGTGTTTCATCGTCACTGTGAAAGTCCAAGGGATACAGTAAAATTGCAGAGGTTCATCGGAATGTGAAACTGGTGACACAGGAAACGCTCAAAACATAGACAGTAGGAAGACTCCATGTTTTTGTACTTAAGTCGGCATTGTGTCTCTTATATTTATTTCCGATCCTATTTCTGAGTTTCATCGTCAATGGGAAGGTCCAATGGATACAGTAAACCTGCAGAGGTGCATCGGAATGTAAAACTGGTGACACAGGAAACGCACAAAACATAGACAGTAGGAAGACTCAGCCTTCCTGTTCTTAAGTCGGCATTGTGTCTCTTATATTTAATTTGATGCAATTTCTGTGTTTCATCGTCACTGTGAAGGTCCAAGGGATACAGTAAACCTGCAGAGGTTCATCAAAATGTAAAACTGATGACACAGGGAACGCTCAAAACATAGACAGTAGGAAGACTCAGTTTTCCTGTACCTAAGTCGGCATTGTATCTCTTATATTTTATTCCGATGCAATTTCTGTGTTTCATCGTCACTGTGAAGGTCCAAGGGATACAGTAAACCTGCAGAGGTGCATCGGAATGTTAAACTGGTGATACAGGACACGCTCAAATCATAGACAGTAGGAAGACTCAGTCTTCCTTCACTTAAGTCGGCATGGTGTCTCTTATATTTAATTCCGATGCAATTTCTGAGCTTCATCGTCAATGGGAAAGTCGAATTGAAACACTATACCTGCAGAGGTGCATCGGAATGTAAAACTGGTTACAGGGGAAACGCTCAAAAGATAGACAACAGGAAGACTCAGTCTTCCTGTACTTAAGTCGGCATTGTGTCTCTTATATTTATTTCCGATGCAATTTCTGAGCTTCATCGTCAATAGGAATGTCCTAGGAACACAGTAAACCTGCAGAGGTTCATCGGAATGTGAAACTGGTGACCCAGGAAACGCTCAAAACATAGACAGTAGGAAGACTCAATGTTTCTGTACTTAAGTCGGCATTGTGTCTCTTATATTTAGTTCCGATGCAATTTCTGTGTTTCATCGTCAATGGGAACATCCAAGTGATACAGTAAACCTGCAGAGGTGGATCGGAATGTAAAACTGGTGACACAGGAAACGCTCAAAACATAGACAGTAGGAAGACTCAGCCTTCCTGTTCTTAAGTCGTTATTGTGTCTCTTGTATTTAATTCCGATACTATTTCTGTGTTTCATCGTCACTGTGAAGGTCCAAGGGATACAGTAAACCTGCAGAGGTGCATCGGAATGTTAAACTGGTGATACAGGACACGCTCAAATCATAGACAGTAGGAAGACTCCATGTTTTTGTACTTAAGTCGGCATGGTGTCTCTTATATTTAATTCCGATGTCATTTCTGTGTTTCATCGTCAATGGAAGGTCCAATGGATACAGTAAACCAGCGGAGGTGCATCGGAATGTAAAACTGGTGACACAGGAAACGCTCAAAACATAGACAATAGAAAGACACACTCTTCCTGTACTTAAGTCGACATTGTGTCTCTTCTATTTAATTCCGATGCAATTTCTGTTTTCATCGTCACTGTGAAAGTCCAAGGGATACAGTAAACCTGCAGTGGTTCATCGGAATGCGAAATTGGTGACACAGGAAACGCTCAAAACATAGACAGTAGGAAGACTCCATCTTTTTGTACTTAAGTCGGCATTGTGTCTCTTATATTTAGTTTTGATGCAATTTCTGTGTTTCATCGTCAATGGCAATATCCAAGGGATACAGTAAACCTACAGAGGTGCATCGGAATGTAAGACTGGTGACACAGGAAATGCTCAAAACATAGACAGTAGGAAGACTCAGCCTTCCTGTTCTTAAGTCGGCATTGTGTCTCTTATATTTAATTTGATGCAATTTCTGTTTTTCATCGTCACTGTGAAGGTCCAAGGGATACAGTAAACCTGCAGAGGTTCATCAAAATGTAAAACTGATGACACAGGGAACGCTCAAAACATAGACAGTAGGAACACTCAGTCTTCCTGTACCTAAGTCGGCATTGTATCTCTTGTATTTAATTCCGATGCAATTTCTGTGTTTCATCGTCACTGTGAAGGTCCAAGGGATACAGTAAACCTGCAGAGGTGCATCGGAATGTTAAACTGGTGATACAGGACACGCTCAAATCATAGACAGTAGGAAGACCCAGTCTTCCTTTACTTAAGTCGGCATGGTGTCTGTTATATTTAATTCTGATGCAATTTCTGAGCTTCATCGTCAATGGGAAGGTCGAAGGGAAACAGTATACCTGCAGAGGTGCATCGGAATGTAAAACTGGTGCCAAAGGAAACGCTCAAAACATAGACAGTAGGAAGACTCAGTCTTCCTGTACTTAAGTCGGCATTGTGGCTCTTATATTTATTTCCGATGCAATTTCTGAGCTTCATCGTCTATGGGAAGGTCCTAGGAACACAGTAAACCTGCAGAGTTGCATCGGAATGTAAAACTGGTGACACGGGAAACGCTCAAAACATAGACCTTAATAAGGCTCAGTTTTCTTGTACTTAAGTCGGCATTGTGTCCCTTATATTTAATTCCGATGCAATATCTGTGTTTCATCGTCACTGTGAAAGTCCAAGGGATACAGTAAACCTGCAGAGTTTCATCGGAATGTGAAACTGGTGACCCAGGAAACGCTCAAAACATAGACAGTAGGAAGACTCAATGTTTCTGTACTTAAGTCGGCATTGTGTCTCTTATATTTAGTTCCGATGCAATTTCTGTGTTTCATCGTCAATGGGAAGATGCAAGGGATACAGTAAACCTGCAGAGGTGCTTCGGAATGTAAAACTGGTGACACAGGAAACGCTCAAAACATAGACAGTAGGAAGACTCAGCCTTCCTGTTCTTAAGTCGTTATTGTGTCTCTTATATTTAATTCCGATGCTATTTCTGTGTTTCATCGTCAATGGGAATGTCCAATGGATACAGTAAAACTGCAGAGGTGCATCGGAATGTAAAATTGGTGACGCAGGAAACGCTCAAAACATAGGCAGTAGGAAGACTCAATCTTCCAGTACTTAAGTCGGCATTGTGTCTCTTCTATTTAATTCCGATGGAATTTCTGTGTTTCATCGTCAAGGGGTAGATCCAAGGGATACAATAAACCTGCAGAGGTGCATCGGAATGTAAAACTGGTGACACAGGAAATGCTCAAACATAGACAGTAGGAATACTCAGTCTTTCTGTACTTAAGTCGGCATTGTGTCTCTTATATTTAAATCCGATGCAATTTCTGTGTTTCGTCGTCAATGGGAAGGTCCAAGGGATACAGTAAACCTGCAGAGGTGCGTAGGAATGTAAAACTAGTGACACAGGAAGCGCTCATAACATAGACCCTAAGATGACTCAGTTTTCTTGTACTTAAGTCGGCATTGTGTCTTTTATATTTAATTCCGATGCAATTTCTGTGTTTCATCGTCACTGAGAAGGTTCAAAGGATGCAGTAAACGTGCAGAGGTGCATCGGAATGTAAAACTGGTGACACAGGAAACGCTCAAAACAAAGACAGTAGGAAGACTCAGTCTTCCTGTACTTTAGTCGGCATTGTGTCTCTTATATTTAATTCCGATGCCATTTCTGTGTTTCATCGCCAATGGGAAGGTCCAAGGGATACAGTAAACCTGCAGAGGTGCATCGGAATGAAAAACTGGTGATACAGGACACGCTCAAATCATAGACAGTAGGAAGACTCAGTCTTCCTTTACTTAAGTCGGCATGGTGTCTCTTATATTTAATTCCGATGCAATTTCTGAGCTTCAACGTCAATGGGAAGGTCGAAGGGAAACAGTATACCTGCAGAGGTGGATCGAAATGTAAAACTGGTGACAAGGGAACGCTCAACACATAGACAGTAGGAAGACTCAGTCTTCCTGTACTTAAGTCGGCATTATGTCTCTTATATTTATTTACGATGCAATTTCTGAGCTTCATCGTCAATGTGAAGGTCCTAGGAACACAGTAAACCTGCAGAAGTGCATCGGAATGTAAAACTGGTGACACGGGAAACGCTCAAAACGTAGACCTTAAGAAGACTCAGTTTTCTTGTACTTAAGTCGGCATTGTGTCTCTTATATTTAGTTCCGATGCAATTTCTGTGTTTCATCGTCAATGGGAATATCCAAGGGATTCAGTAAACCTACAGAGGTGCATCGGAATGTAAGACTGGTGACACAGGATATGCTCAAAACATAGACAGTAGGAAGACTCAGCCTTCCTGTTCTTAAGTCGGCATTGTGTCTCTTATATTTAATTCCGATGCAATTTCTGTGTTTCATCGTCAATGGGAAGGTCCAATGGATACAGTAAACCTGCAGAGGTGCATCGGAATGTAAAACTGGTGATACAGGACACGCTCAAATCATACACAATAGGAAGACCCAGTCTTCCTTTACTTAAGTCGGCATGGTGTCTTTTATATTTAATTCCGATGCAATTACTGTGTTTCATCGTCACTGTGAAGGTCCAAGGGATACAGTAAACCTGCAGAGGTGCATCGGAATGTAAAATTGGTGACGCAGGAAACGCTCAAAACATAGGCAGTAGGAAGACTCAATCTTCCAGTACTTAAGTCGGCATTGTGTTTCTTCTATTTAATTCCGATGGATTTTCTGTGTTTCATCGTCAAGGGGTAGATCCAAGGGATACAGTAAACCTGCAGAGGTGCATCGGAATGTAAAACTGGTGACAAGGGAAATGCTCAAAACATAGACAGTAGGAAGACTCAGCCTTCCTGTTCTTAAGTCGGCATTGTGTCTCTTATATTTAATTCCGAAGCTATTTCTGTGTTTCATCGTCAATGGGAAGGTCCAATAGATACAGTAAAACTGCAGAGGTGCATCAAAATGTAAAACTGGTGACACAGGAAACGATCAAAACATAGACAGTAGGAAGACTCATTGTTTCTGTACTTAAGTCGGCATTGTGTCTCTTATATTTAGTTCCGATGCAATTTCTGTGTTTCATCGTCAATGGGAAGATCCAAGGGATACAGTTAACCTGCAGAGATGCATCGGAATGTAAAACTGGTGACACAGGAAACGCTCAAAACATAGACAGTAGGAAGACTCAGCCTTCCTGTTCTTAAGTCGTTATTGTGTCTCTTGTATTTAATTCCGATGCTTTTTCTGTGTTTCATCGTCAATGAGAAGGTCCAATGGATACAGTAAACCTGCAGAGGTGCATCGGAATGTAAAATTGGTGACGCAGGAAACGCTCAAAACATAGGCAGTAGGAAGACTCAATCTTCCAGTACTTAAGTCGGCATTGTGTATCTTCTATTTAATTCCGATGGAATTTCTGTGTTTCATCGTCCATGGGAAGATCCAAGGGATACAGTAAACCTGCAGAGGTGCATCGGAATGTAAAACTGGTGACACAGGAAATGCTCAAAACATAGACAGTAGGAAGACTCAGACTTCGTGTTCTTAATTCGCCATTGTGTCTCTTATATTTAATTCCGATGCTATTTCTGTGTTTCATCGTCAATGGGAAGGTCCAATGGATACAGTAAAACTGCAGAGGTGCATCGGAATGTAAAGATGGTGACACAGGAAACGATCAAAACATAGACAGTAGGAAGACTCAGTCTTCCTGTACTTAAGTCGGCATTGTGTCTCTCATATTTAAATCCGATGCAATTTCTGTGTTTCGTCGTCAATGGGAAGGTCCAAGGGATACAGTAAACCTGCAGAGGTGCATCGGAATATAAAACTGGTGACACAGGAAGCGGTCAAATCATAGGCCCTAAGAAGACTCAGTTTTCTTGTACTGAAGTCGGCAATGTGTCTCTTATATTTAATTTGATGCAATTTCTGTGTTTCATCGTCACTGTGAAGGCCAAGGGATACAGTAAACCCGCAGAGGTGCATCAAAATGTAAAACTGATGACACAGGGAACACTCATAACACAGAGAGTAGGAAGACTCAGTCTTCCTGTACCTAAGTCGGCATTGTGTCTCTTATATTTAATTCCGATGCAATTTCTGTGTTTCATCGTCAATGGGAAGGTCCAAGGGATACAGTATGCCTGCAGAGGTGCATCGGAATGTAAAACTGGTGACACAGGAAGCGCTCATAACATAGACCCTAAGAAGACTCAGTTTTCTTGTACTTAAGTCGGCATTGTGTCTTTTATATTTAATTCCGATGCAATTTCTGTGTTTCATCGTCACTGTGAAGGTCCAAGGGATACAGTAAACCTGCAGAGGTGCATCGGAATGTAAAACTGGTGACACAGGAAACGCTCAAAACATAGACAGTAGGAAGTCTCAGTCTTCCTGTACTTAAGTCATCATTGTGTATCTTATATCTAATTCCGATGCAATTTCTGTGTTTCATCGTCACTGTGAAGGTTCAAGGGATACAGTAAACGTGCAGAGGTGCATCGGAATGTAAAACTGGTGACACAGGAAATGCTCAAAACATAGACAGTAGGAAGACTCAGCCTTTCTGTTCTTAAGTCGGCATTGTGTCTCTTCTATTTAATTCCGATGGAATTTCTGTGTTTCATCGTCAATGGGAAGATCCAAGGGATACAGTAAACCTGCAGAGGTGCATCGGAATGTAAAACTGGTGACACAGGAAATGCTCAAAACATAGACAGTAGGAAGACTCAGCCTTCCTGTTCTGAAGTCGGCATTGTGTCCCTTATATTTAATTCCGATGCTATTTCTGTGTTTCATCGTCAATGGGAAAGTCCAATGGGTACAGTAAAACTGCAGAGATGCATCGGAATGTAAAACTGGTGACACAGGAAACGATCAAAACATAGACAGTAGGAATACTCAGTCTTCCTGTACTTAAGTCGGCATTGTGTCTCTTATATTTAAATCCGATGCAATTTCTGTGTTTCGTCGTCAATGGGAAGGTCCAAGGGAAACAGTAAATCTGCAGAGGCGCATCGGAATATAAAACTGGTGACACAGGAAGCGGTCAAATCATAGGCCCTAAGAAGACTCAGTTTTCTTGTACTGAAGTCGGCATTGTGTCTCTTATATTTAATTTGATGCAATTTCTGTGTTTCATCGTCACTGTGAAGGTCCAAGGGATACAGTAAACCTGCAGAGGTTCATCAAAATGTAAAACTTATGACACAGGGAACACTCAAAACATAGACAGTAGGAAGACTCAGTCTTCCTGTACCTAAGTCGGCATTGTATCTCTTATATTAAATTCCGATGCAATTTCTGTGTTTCATCGTCACTGTGAAGGTCCAAGGGATACAGTAAACCTGCAGAGGTGCATCGGAATGTTAAACTGGTGATACAGGACACGCTCAAATCATAGACAGTAGGAAGACTCAGTCTTCCTTTACTTAAGTCGGAATGGTGTCTCTTATATTTAATTCCGATGCAATTTCTGAGCTTCATCGTCAATGGGAAGGTCGAAGGGAAACAGTATACCTGCAGAGGGGCATCGGAATGTAAAACTGGTGACAGGGCAAACGCTCAAAACATAGACAACAGGAAGACTCAGTCTTCCTGTACTTAAGTCGGCATTGTGTCTCTTATATTTATTTCCGATGCAATTTCTGAGCTTCATCGTCAATGGGAAGGTCCTAGGAACACAGTAAACCTGCAGAGGTTCATCGCAATGTGAAACTGGTGACCCAGGAAACCCTCAAAACATAGACAGTAGGAAGACTCAATGTTTCTGTACTTAAGTCGGCATTGTGTCTCTTATATTTAGTTCCGATGCAATTTCTGTGTTTCATCGTCAATGGGAAGATCCAAGGGATTCAGTAAACCTGCAGAGGCGCACCGGAATGTAAAATTGGTGACGCAGGAAACGCTCAAAACATAGGCAGTAGTAAGACTCAATCATCCAATACTTTAGTCGGCATTGTGTCTCTTCTATTTAATTCCGATGGAATTTCTGTGTTTCATCGTCAATGGGAAGATCCAAGGTATACAGTAAACCTGCACAGGTGCATCGGAATGTAAAACTGGTGACACAGGAAATGCTCAAAACATAGACAGTAGGAAGACTCAGACTTCCTGTTCTTAAGTCGCCATTGTGTGTATTATATTTAATTCAGATGCTATTTCTGTGTTTCATCGTCAATGGGAGGGTCCAATGGATACAGTAAAACTGCAGAGGTGCATCGGAATGTAAAACTGGTGACACAGGAAACGATCAAAACAAAGACAGTAGGAATACTCAGTCTTTCTGTACTTAACTCGGCATTGTGTCTCTTATATTTAAATCCGATGCAATTTCTGTGTTTCGTCGTCAATGGGAAGGTCCAAGGGATACAGTAAACCTGCAGAGGTGCATCGGAATATAAAACTGGTGACACAGGAAGCGGTCAAATCATAGGCTCTAAGAAGACTCAGTTTTCTTGTACTGAAGTCGGCATTGTGTCTCTTATATTTAATTCCGATGCAATTTCTGTGTTTCATCGTCACTGTGAAAGTCCAAGGGATACAGTAAACCTGCACTGGTTCATCGGAATGTGAAACTGGTGACACAGGAAGGGCTCAAAACATAGACAGTAGGAAGACTCCATGTTTTTGTACTCAAGTCGGCATTGTGTCTCTTATATTTAGTTTCGATGCAATTTCTGTGTTTCATCGGCAATGGGAATATCCAAGGGACACAGTAAACCTACAGAGGTGCATCGGAATGTAAGCCTGGTGACACAGGAAATGCTCAAAACATAGACAGTAGGAAGACTCAGCCTTCCTGTTCTTAAGTCGGCAATTGTGTCTCTTATATTTAATTCCGATCCTATTTCTGTGTTTCATCGTCAATGGGAAGGTCCAATTTATACAGTAAAACTGCAGGGGTGCATCGGAATGAAAACTGGTGACACAGGAAACGATCAAACGATAGATAGTAGGAATACTCGGTCTTCCTGTACTTAAGTCGGCATTCTGTCTCTTATATTTAATTCCGATGCAATTTCTGTTTTTCATCGTCAATGGGAAGGTCCAATGGATAGAGTAAACCTGCAGAGGGGCATCGGAATGTAAAACTGGTGACACAGGAAACGCTCAAAACGTAGACAGTAGGAAGACTCAGTCTTCCTGTACTTCAGTCGGCATTGTGTCTCTTATATTTAATTCCGATGCTATTTCTGTGTTTCATCGCCAATGGGAAGGTCCAAGGGATACAGTAAACCTGCACAGGTGCATCGGAATGTAAAACTGATGACACAGCAAACGCTCAAAACATAGACAGTAGGAAGACTCAGTCTTCCTGAAATATGTCGGCAGCATTGTGTCTCTTATATTTAATTCCGATGCAATTTCTGTGTTTCATCGTCAATGGGAAGGTCGAAGGGAAAAGTATACCTGCAGAGGTACATTGGAATGTAAAACTGGTGACAAGGGAAATGCTCAAAACATAGACAGTAGGAAGACTCAGTCTTCCTGTACTTAAGTCGGCATTGTGTCTCTTCTATTTAATTACGATGGAATTTCTGTGTTTCATCGTCAATGTGAAGATCCAAGGGATACAGTAAACCTGCAGAGGTGCATCGGAATGTAAAACTGGTGACACAGGAAGCGCTCATAACATAGACCCTAAGAAGACTCAGTTTTCTTGTACTTAAGTCGGCATTGTGCCTTTTATATTTAATTCCGATGCAATTTCTGTGTTTCATCGTCACTGTGAAGGTCCAAGGGATACAGTAAACGTGCAGAGGTGCATCGGAATGTAAAACTGGTGACACAGGAAACGCTCAAAACATAGACAGTAGGAAGACTCAGCCTTCCTGTTCTTAAGTCGTTATTGTGTCTCTTGTATTTAATTCCGATGCTATTTCTGTGTTTCATCGTCAATGGGAAGGTCCAATGGATACAGTAAACCTGCAGAGGTGCATCGGAATGTAAAACTGGTGACACAGGAAATGCTCAAAACATAGACAGTAGGAAGACTCAGACTTCGTGTTCTTAAGTCGGCATTGTGTCCCTTATATTTAATTCCGATGCTATTTCTGTGTTTCATCGTCAATGGGAAAGTCCAATGGATACAGTAAAACTGCAGAGATGCATCGGAATGTAAAACTGGTGACACAGGAAACGCTCAAAACATAAACAGTAGGAAGACTCAGCCTTCCTGTTCTTAAGTCGTTATTGTGTCTCTTGTATTTAATTCCGATGCTATTTCTGTGTTTCATCGTCAATGGGAAGGTCCAATGGATACAGTAAACCTGCAGAGGTGCATCGGAATGTAAAACTGGTGACACAGGAAATGCTCAAAACATAGACAGTAGGAAGACTCAGACTTCGTGTTCTTAATTCGCCATTGTGTCTCTTATATTTAATTCCGATGCTATTTCTGTGTTTCATCGTCAATGAGAAGGTCCAATGGATACAGTAAAACTGCAGAGGTGCATCGGAATGTAAAGCTGGTGACACAGGAAACGATCAAAACATAGACAGTAGGAAGACTCAGTCTTCCTGTACTTAAGTCGGCATTGTGTCTCTTATATTTAAATCCGATGCAATTTCTGTGTTTGGTCGTCAATGGGAAGGTCCAAGGGATACAGTAAACCTGCAGAGGTGCATCGGAATATAAAACTGGTGACACAGGAAGCGGTCAAATCATAGGCCCTAAGAAGACTCAGTTTTCTTGTACTGAAGTCGGCATTGTGTCTCTTATATTTAATTTGATGCAATTTCTGTGTTTCATCGTCACTGTGAAGGCCAAGGGATACAGTAAACCCGCAGAGGTGCATCAAAATGTAAAACTGATGACACAGGGAACACTCATAACACAGAGAGTAGGTAGACTCAGTCTTCCTGTTCTTAAGTCGTTATTGTGTCTCTTGTATTTAATTCCGATGCTATTTCTGTGTTTCATCGTCACTGTGAAGGCCAAGGGATACAGTAAACGTGCAGAGGTGCATCGGAATGTAAAACTGGTGACACAGGAAACGCTCAAAACATAGACAGTAGGAAGACTCAGCCTTCCTGTTCTTAAGTCGGCATTGTGTCTCTTCTATTTAATTCCGATGGAATTTCTGTGTTTTATCGTCAATGGGAAGATCCAAGGGATACAGTAAACCTGCAGAGGTGCATCGGAATGTAAAACTGGTGACACAGGAAATGCTCAAAACATAGACAGTAGGAAGACTCAGCCTTCCTGTTCTTAAGTCGGCATTGTGTCCCTTATATTTAATTCCGATGCTATTTCTGTGTTTCATCGTCAATGGGAAAGTCCAATGGGTACAGTAAAACTGCAGAGATGCATCGGAATGTAAAACTGGTGACACAGGAAACGATCAAAACATAGACAGTAGGAATACTCAGTCTTCCTGTACTTAAGTCGGCACTGTGTCTCTTATATTTAAATCCGATGCAATTTCTGTGTTTCGTCGTCAATGGGAAGGTCCAAGGGAAACAGTAATTCTGCAGAGGCACATCGGAATATAAAACTGGTGACTCAGGAAGCGGTCAAATCATAGGCCCTAAGAAGACTCAGTTTTCTTGTACTGAAGTCGGCATTGTGTCTCTTATATTTAATTTGATGCAATTTCTGTGTTTCATCGTCACTGTGAAGGTCCAAGGGATACAGTAAACCTGCAGAGGTTCATCAAAATGTAAAACTGATGACACAGGGAACACTCAAAACATAGACAGTAGGAAGACTCAGTCTTCCTGTACCTAAGTCGGCATTGTATCTCTTATATTTAATTCCGATGCAATTTCTGTGTTTCATCGTCACTGTGAAGGTCCAAGGGATACAGTAAACCTGCAGAGGTGCATCGGAATGTTAAACTGGTGATACAGGACACGCTCAAATCATAGACAGTAGGAAGACTCAGTCTTCCTTTACTTAAGTCGGAATGGTGTCTCTTATATTTAATTCCGATGCAATTTCTGAGCTTCATCGTCAATGGGAAGGTCGAAGGGAAACAGTATACCTGCAGAGGTGCATCGGAATGTAAAACTGGTGACAGGGCAAACGCTCAAATCATAGACAACAGGAAGACTCAGTCTTCCTGTACTTAAGTCGGCATTGTGTCTCTTATATTTATTTCCGATGCAATTTCTGAGCTTCATCGTCAATGGGAAGGTCCTAGGAACACAGTAAACCTGCAGAGGTTCATCGGAATGTGAAACTGGTGACCCAGGAAACGCTCAAAACATAGACAGTAGGAAGACTCAATGTTTCTGAACTTAAGTCGGCATTGTGTCTCTTATATTTAGTTCCGATGCAATTTCTGTGTTTCATCGTCAATGGGAAGATCCAAGGGATTCAGTAAACCTGCAGAGGTGCACCGGAATGTAAAATTGGTGACGCAGGAAACGCTCAAAACATAGGCAGTAGGAAGACTCAATCTTCCAGTACTTAAGTCGGCATTGTGTCTCTTCTATTTAATTCCGATGGAATTTCTGTGTTTCATCGTCAATGGGAAGATCCAAGATATACAGTAAACCTGCACAGGTGCATCGGAATGTAAAACTGGTGACACAGGAAATGCTCAAAACATAGACAGTAGGAAGACTCAGACTTCCTGTTCTTAAGTCGCCATTGTGTCTCTTATATTTAATTCAGATGCTATTTCTGTGTTTCATCGTCAATGGGATGGTCCAATGGATACAGTAAAACTGCAGAGGTGCATCGGAATGTAAAACTGGTGACACAGGAAACGATCAAAACATAGACAGTAGGAATACTCAGTCTTTCTGTACTTAACTCGGCATTGTGTCTCTTATATTTAAATCCGATGCAATTTCTGTGTTTCGTCGTCAATGGGAAGGTCCAAGGGATACAGTAAACCTGCAGAGGTGCATCGGAATATAAAACTGGTGACACAGGAAGCGGTCAAATCATAGGCTCTAAGAAGACTCAGTTTTCTTGTACTGAAGTCGGCATTGTGTCTCTTATATTTAATTCCGATGCAATTTCTGTGTTTCATCGTCACTGTGAAAGTCCAAGGGATACAGTAAACCTGCACTGGTTCATCGGAATGTGAAACTGGTGACACAGGAAACGCTCAAAACATAGACAGTAGGAAGACTCCATGTTTTTGTACTTAAGTCGGCATTGTGTCTCTTATATTTAGTTCCGATGCAATTTCTGTGTTTCATCGTCAATGGGAATATCCAAGGGACACAGTAAACCTACAGAGGTGCATCGGAATGTAAGCCTGGTGACACAGGAAATGCTCAAAACATAGACAGTAGGAAGACTCAGCCTTCCTGTTCTTAAGTCGGCAATTGTGTCTCTTATATTCAATTCCGATCCTATTTCTGTGTTTCATCGTCAATGGGAAGGTCCAATTTATACAGTAAAACTGCAGGGGTGCATCGGAATGAAAACTGGTGACACAGGAAACGATCAAACGATAGATAGTAGGAATACTCGGTCTTCCTGTACTTAAGTCGGCATTCTGTCTCTTATATTTAATTCCGATCCTATTTCTGTGTTTCATCGTCAATGGGAAGGTCCAATGGATAGAGTAAACCTGCAGAGGGGCATCGGAATGTAAAACTGGTGACACAGGAAACGCTCAAAACGTAGACAGTAGGAAGACTCAGTCTTCCTGTACTTCAGTCGGCATTGTGTCTCTTATATTTAATTCCGATGCTATTTCTGTGTTTCATCGCCAATGGGAAGGTCCAAGGGATACAGTAAACCTGCACAGGTGCATCGGAATGTAAAACTGATGACACAGCAAACGCTCAAAACATAGACAGTAGGAAGACTCAGTCTTCCTGAAATATGTCGGCAGCATTGTGTCTCTTATATTTAATTCCGATGCAATTTCTGTGTTTCATCGTCAATGGGAAGGTCGAAGGGAAAAGTATACCTGCAGAGGTACATTGGAATGTAAAACTGGTGACAAGGGAAATGCTCAAAACATAGACAGTAGGAAGACTCAGTCTTCCTGTACTTAAGTCGGCATTGTGTCTCTTCTATTTAATTACGATGGAATTTCTGTGTTTCATCGTCAATGTGAAGATCCAAGGGATACAGTAAACCTGCAGAGGTGCATCGGAATGTAAAACTGGTGACACAGGAAGCGCTCATAACATAGACCCTAAGAAGACTCAGATGTCTTGTACTTAAGTCGGCATTGTGCCTTTTATATTTAATTCCGATGCAATTTCTGTGTTTCATCGTCACTGTGAAGGTCCAAGGGATACAGTAAACGTGCAGAGGTGCATCGGAATGTAAAACTGGTGACACAGGAAACGCTCAAAACATAGACAGTAGGAAGACTCAGCCTTCCTGTTCTTAAGTCGTTATTGTGTCTCTTGTATTTAATTCCGATGCTATTTCTGTGTTTCATCGTCAATGGGAAGGTCCAATGGATACAGTAAACCTGCAGAGGTGCATCGGAATGTAAAACTGGTGACACAGGAAATGCTCAAAACATAGACAGTAGGAAGACTCAGACTTCGTGTTCTTAAGTCGGCATTGTGTCCCTTATATTTAATTCCGATGCTATTTCTGTGTTTCATCGTCAATGGGAAAGTCCAATGGATACAGTAAAACTGCAGAGATGCATCGGAATGTAAAACTGGTGACACAGGAAACGCTCAAAACATAAACAGTAGGAAGACTCAGCCTTCCTGTTCTTAAGTCGTTATTGTGTCTCTTGTATTTAATTCCGATGCTATTTCTGTGTTTCATCGTCAATGGGAAGGTCCAATGGATACAGTAAACCTGCAGAGGTGCATCGGAATGTAAAACTGGTGACACAGGAAATGCTCAAAACATAGACAGTAGGAAGACTCAGACTTCGTGTTCTTAATTCGCCATTGTGTCTTTTATATTTAATTCCGATGCTATTTCTGTGTTTCATCGTCAATGAGAAGGTCCAATGGATACAGTAAAACTGCAGAGGTGCATCGGAATGTAAAGCTGGTGACACAGGAAACGATCAAAACATAGACAGTAGGAAGACTCAGTCTTCCTGTACTTAAGTCGGCATTGTGTCTCTTATATTTAAATCCGATGCAATTTCTGTGTTTGGTCGTCAATGGGAAGGTCCAAGGGATACAGTAAACCTGCAGAGGTGCATCGGAATATAAAACTGGTGACACAGGAAGCGGTCAAATCATAGGCCCTAAGAAGACTCAGTTTTCTTGTACTGAAGTCGGCATTGTGTCTCTTATATTTAATTTGATGCAATTTCTGTGTTTCATCGTCACTGTGAAGGCCAAGGGATACAGTAAACCCGCAGAGGTGCATCAAAATGTAAAACTGATGACACAGGGAACACTCATAACACAGAGAGTAGGTAGACTCAGTCTTCCTGTTCTTAAGTCGTTATTGTGTCTCTTGTATTTAATTCCGATGCTATTTCTGTGTTTCATCGTCACTGTGAAGGCCAAGGGATACAGTAAACGTGCAGAGGTGCATCGGAATGTAAAACTGGTGACACAGGAAACGCTCAAAACATAGACAGTAGGAAGACTCAGCCTTTCTGTTCTTAAGTCGGCATTGTGTCTCTTCTATTTAATTCCGATGGAATTTCTGTGTTTTATCGTCAATGGGAAGATCCAAGGGATACAGTAAACCTGCAGAGGTGCATCGGAATGTAAAACTGGTGACACAGGAAATGCTCAAAACATAGACAGTAGGAAGACTCAGCCTTCCTGTTCTTAAGTCGGCATTGTGTCCCTTATATTTAATTCCGATGCTATTTCTGTGTTTCATCGTCAATGGGAAAGTCCAATGGGTACAGTAAAACTGCAGAGATGCATCGGAATGTAAAACTGGTGACACAGGAAACGATCAAAACATAGACAGTAGGAATACTCAGTCTTCCTGTACTTAAGTCGGCACTGTGTCTCTTATATTTAAATCCGATGCAATTTCTGTGTTTCGTCGTCAATGGGAAGGTCCAAGGGAAACAGTAAATCTGCAGAGGCACATCGGAATATAAAACTGGTGACTCAGGAAGCGGTCAAATCATAGGCCCTAAGAAGACTCAGTTTTCTTGTACTGAAGTCGGCATTGTGTCTCTTATATTTAATTTGATGCAATTTCTGTGTTTCATCGTCACTGTGAAGGTCCAAGGGATACAGTACACCTGCAGAGGTTCATCAAAATGTAAAACTGATGACACAGGGAACACTCAAAACATAGACAGTAGGAAGACTCAGTCTTCCTGTACCTAAGTCGGCATTGTATCTCTTATATTTAATTCCGATGCAATTTCTGTGTTTCATCGTCACTGTGAAGGTCCAAGGGATACAGTAAACCTGCAGAGGTGCATCGGAATGTTAAACTGGTGATACAGGACACGCTCAAATCATAGACAGTAGGAAGACTCAGTCTTCCTTTACTTAAGTCGGAATGGTGTCTCTTATATTTAATTCCGATGCAATTTCTGAGCTTCATCGTCAATGGGAAGGTCGAAGGGAAACAGTATACCTGCAGAGGTGCATCGGAATGTAAAACTGGTGACAGGGCAAACGCTCAAATCATAGACAACAGGAAGACTCAGTCTTTCTGTACTTAAGTCGGCATTGTGTCTCTTATATTTATTTCCGATGCAATTTCTGAGCTTCATAGTCAATGGGAAGGTCCTAGGAACACAGTAAACCTCCAGAGGTTCATCGGAATGTGAAACTGGTGACCCAGGAAACGCTCAAAACATAGACAGTAGGAGGACTCAATGTTTCTGAACTTAAGTCGGCATTGTGTCTCTTATATTTAGTTCCGATGCAATTTCTGTGTTTCATCGTCAATGGGAAGATCCAAGGGATTCAGTAAACCTGCAGAGGTGCACCGGAATGTAAAATTGGTGACGCAGGAAACGCTCAAAACATAGGCAGTAGGAAGACTCAATCTTCCAGTACTTAAGTCGGCATTGTGTCTCTTCTATTTAATTCCGATGGAATTTCTGTGTTTCATCGTCAATGGGAAGATCCAAGATATACAGTAAACCTGCACAGGTGCATCGGAATGTAAAACTGGTGACACAGGAAATGCTCAAAACATAGACAGTAGGAAGACTCAGACTTCCTGTTCTTAAGTCGCCATTGTGTCTCTTATATTTAATTCAGATGCTATTTCTGTGTTTCATCGTCAATGGGATGGTCCAATGGATACAGTAAAACTGCAGAGGTGCATCGGAATGTAAAACTGGTGACACAGGAAACGATCAAAACATAGACAGTAGGAATACTCAGTCTTTCTGTACTTAACTCGGCATTGTGTCTCTTATATTTAAATCCGATGCAATTTCTGTGTTTCGTCGTCAATGGGAAGGTCCAAGGGATACAGTAAACCTGCAGAGGTGCATCGGAATATAAAACTGGTGACACAGGAAGCGGTCAAATCATAGGCTCTAAGAAGACTCAGTTTTCTTGTACTGAAGTCGGCATTGTGTCTCTTATATTTAATTCCGATGCAATTTCTGTGTTTCATCGTCACTGTGAAAGTCCAAGGGATACAGTAAACCTGCACTGGTTCATCGGAATGTGAAACTGGTGACACAGGAAACGCTCAAAACATAGACAGTAGGAAGACTCCATGTTTTTGTACTTCAGTCGGCATTGTGTCTCTTATATTTAGTTCCGATGCAATTTCTGTGTTTCATCGTCAATGGGAATATCCAAGGGACACAGTAAACCTACAGAGGTGCATCGGAATGTAAGCCTGGTGACACAGGAAATGCTCAAAACATAGACAGTAGGAAGACTCAGCCTTCCTGTTCTTAAGTCGGCAATTGTGTCTCTTATATTTAATTCCGATCCTATTTCTGTGTTTCATCGTCAATGGGAAGGTCCAATTTATACAGTAAAACTGCAGGGGTGCATCGGAATGAAAACTGGTGACACAGGAAACGATCAAACGATAGATAGTAGGAATACTCAGTCTTCCTGTACTTAAGTCGGCATTCTGTCTCTTATATTTAATTCCGATGCAATTTCTGTGTTTCATCGTCAATGGGAAAGTCCAATGGATACAGTAAACCTGCAGAGGGGCATCGGAATGTAAAACTGGTGACACAGGAAACGCTCAAAACATAGACAGTAGGAAGACTCAGTCTTCCTGTACTTCAGTCGGCATTGTGTCTCTTATATTTAATTCCGATGCTATTTCTGTGTTTCATCGCCAATGGGAAGGTCCAAGGGATACAGTAAACGTGCAGAGGTGCATCGGAATGTAAAACTGATGACACAGCAAACGCTCAAAACATAGACAGTAGGAAGACTCATTCTTCCTGTAATATGTCGGCAGCATTGTGTCTCTTATATTTAATTCCGATGCAATTTCTGTGTTTCATCGTCAATGGGAAGGTCGAAGGGAAAAGTATACCTGCAGAGGTACATTGGAATGTAAAACTGGTGACAAGGGAAATGCTCAAAACATAGACAGTAGGAAGACTCGGTCTTCCTGTACTTAAGTCGGCATTGTGTCTCTTATATTTAATTCCGATGCAATTTCTGTGTTTCATCGTCAATGCGAAGATCCAAGGGATACAGTAACCCTGCAGAGGTGCATCGGAATGTAAAACTGGTGACACAGGAAGCGCTCATAACATAGACCCTAAGAAGACACAGTTTTCTTGTACTTAAGTCGGCATTGTGCCTTTTATATTTAATTCCGATGCAATTTCTGTGTTTCATCGTCACTGAGAAGGTTCAAAGGATGCAGTAAACGTGCAGAGGTGCATCGGAATGAAAAACTGGTGACACAGGAAACGCTCAAAACATAGACAGTAGGAAGACTCAGTCTTCCTGTACTTCAGTCGGCATTGAGTCTCTTATATTTAATTCCGATGCCATTTCTGTGTTTCATCGCCAATGGGAAGGTCCAAGGGATACAGTAAATCTGCAGAGGCGCATCGGAATATAAAACTGGTGACACAGGAAGCGGTCAAATCATAGGCCCTAAGAAGACTCAGTTTTCTTGTACTGAAGTCGGCATTGTGTCTCTTATATTTAATTTGATGCAATTTCTGTGTTTCATCGTCACTGTGAAGGTCCAAGGGATACAGTAAACCCGCAGAGGTTCATCAAAATGTAAAACTGATGACACAGGGAACACTCAAAACATAGACAGTAGGAAGACTCAGTCTTCCTGTACCTAAGTCGGCATTGTATCTCTTATACTTAATTCCGATGCAATTTCTGTGATTCATCGTCACTGTGAAGGTCCAAGGGATACAGTAAACCTGCAGAGGTGCATCGGAATGTTAAACTGGTGATACAGGACACGCTCAAATCATAGACAGTAGGAAGACTCAGTCTTCCTTTACTTAAGTCGGAATGGTGTCTCTTATATTTAATTCCGATGCAATTTCTGAGCTTCATCGTCAATGGGAAGGTCGAAGGGAAACAGTATACCTGCAGAGGTGCATCGGAATGTAAAACTGGTGACAGGGCAAACGCTCAAAACATAGACAACAGAAAGACTCAGTCTTCCTGTACTTAAGTCGGCATTGTGTCCCTTATATTTATTTCCGATGCAATTTCTGAGCTTCATCGTCAATGGGAAGGTCCTAGGAACACAGTTAACCTGCAGAGGTTCATCGGAATGTGAAACTGGTGACCCAGGAAACGCTCAAAACATAGACAGTAGGGAGACTCAATGTTTCTGTACTTAAGTCGGCATTGTGTCTCTTATATTTAGTTCCGATGCAATTTCTGTGTTTCATCGTCAATGGGAAGATCCAAGAGATTCAGTAAACCTGCAGAGGTGCACCGGAATGTAAAATTGGTGACGCAGGAAACGCTCAAAACATAGGCAGTAGGAAGACTCAATCTTCCAGTACTTAAGTCGGCATTGTGTCTCTTCTATTTAATTCCGATGGAATTTCTGTGTTTCATCGTCAATGGGAAGATCCAAGGTATACAGTAAACCTGCACAGGTGCATCGGAATGTAAAACTGGTGACACAGGAAATGCTCAAAACATAGACAGTAGGAAGACTCAGACTTCCTGTTCTTAAGTCGCCATTGTGTCTCTTATATTTAATTCAGATGCTATTTCTGTGTTTCATCGTCAATTGGAGGGTCCAATGGATACAGTAAACCTGCAGAGGTGCATCGGAATGTAAAACTGGTGACACAGGAAACGATCAAAACATAGACAGTAGGAATACTCAGTCTTTCTGTACTTAACTCGGCATTGTGTCTCTTATATTTAAATCCGATGCAATTTCTGTGTTTCGTCGTCAATGGGAAGGTCCAAGGGATACAGTAAACCTGCAGAGGTGCATCGGAATATAAAACTGGTGACACAGGAAGCGGTCAAATCATAGGCTCTAAGAAGACTCAGTTTTCTTGTACTGAAGTCGGCATTGTGTCTCTTACATTTAATTCCGATGCAATTTCTGTGTTGTATCGTCACTGTGAAAGTCCAAGGGATACAGTAAACCTGCACTGGTTCATCGGAATGTGAAACTGGTGACACAGGAAACGCTCAAAACATAGACAGTAGGAAGACTCCATGTTTTTGTACTTAAGTCGGCATTGTGTCTCTTATATTTAGTTCCGATGCAATTTCTGTGTTTCATCGTCAATGGGAATATCCAAGGGACACAGTAAACCTACAGAGGTGCATCGGAATGTAAGCCTGGTGACACAGGAAATGCTCAAAACATAGACAGTAGGAAGACTCAGCCTTCCTGTTCTTAAGTCGGCAATTGTGTCTCTTATATTTAATTCCGATCCTATTTCTGTGTTTCATCGTCAATGGGAAGGTCCAATTTATACAGTAAAACTGCAGGGGTGCATCGGAATGAAAACTGGTGACACAGGAAACGATCAAACGATAGATAGTAGGAATACTCAGTCTTCCTGTACTTAAGTCGGCATTCTGTCTCTTATATTTAATTCCGATGCAATTTCTGTGTTTCATCGTCAATGGGAAGGTCCAATGGATACAGTAAACCTGCAGAGGGGCATCGGAATGTAAAACTGGTGACACAGGAAACGCTCAAAACATAGACAGTAGGAAGACTCAGTCTTCCTGTACTTCAGTCGGCATTGTGTCTCTTATATTTAATTCCGATGGTATTTCTGTGTTTCATCGCCAATGGGAAGGTCCAAGGGATTCAGTAAACGTGCAGAGGTGCATCGGAATGTAAAACTGGTGACACAGGAAACGCTCAAAACATAGACAGTAGGAAGACTCAGTCTTCCTGTACTTCAGTCGGCATTGTGTCTCTTATATTTAATTCCGATGCCATTTCTGTGTTTCATCGCCAATGGGAAGGTCCAAGGGATACACTAAACCTGCAGAGGTGCATCCGAATGTAAAACCGGTGATACAGGACACGCTCAAATCATAGACAGTAGGAAGACTCAGTCTTCCTTTACTTAAGTCGGCATGGTGTCTCTTATATTTAATTTCGATGCAATTTCTGAGCTTCATCGTCAATGGGAAGGTCGAAGGGAAACAGTATACCTGCAGAGGTGGATCGGAATGTAAAACTGGTGACAAGGGAACGCTCAACACATAGACTGTAGGAAGACTCAGTCTTCCTGTACTTAAGTCGGCATTGTGTCTCTTATATTTATTTCCGATGCAATTTCTGAGCTTCATCGTCAATGGGAAGGTCCTAGGAACACAGTAAACCTGCAGAAGTGCATCGGAATGTAAAACTGGTGACACGGGAAACGCTCAAAACGTAGACCTTAAGAAGACTCAGTTTTCTTGTACTGAAGTCGGCATTGTGTCTCTTATATTTAATTCCGATGCAATATCTGTGTTTCATCGTCACTGTGAAAGTCCAAGGGATACAGTAAACCTGCAGTGGTTCATCGGAATGTGAAACTGGTGACACAGGAAACGCTCAAAACATAGACAGTAGGAAGACTCCATGTTTTTGTACTTATGTCGGCATTGTGTCTCTTATATTTAGTTCCGATGCAATTTCTGTGTTTCATCGTCAATGGGAATATCCAAGGGATACAATAAACCTACAGAGGT
Organism: Schistocerca nitens; assembly: GCF_023898315.1. Taxonomy (NCBI): domain Eukaryota; kingdom Metazoa; phylum Arthropoda; class Insecta; order Orthoptera; family Acrididae; genus Schistocerca; species Schistocerca nitens. The sequence continues at coordinate 4,543,004 of NC_064616.1, read as the reverse complement.
GCATCGGAATGTAAGACTGGTGACACAGGAAATGCTCAAAACATAGAGAGTAGGAAGACTCAGCCTTCCTGTTCTTAAGTCGGCATTGTGTCTCTTATATTTAATTCCGATCCTATTTCTGTGTTTCATCGTCAATGGGAAGGTCCAATGGATACAGTAAAACTGCAGAGGGGCATCGGAATGTAAAACTGGTGACACAGGAAACGCTCAAAACATAGGCAGTAGGAAGACTCAGTCTTCCTGTACTTCAGTCGGCATTGTGTCTCTTATATTTAATTCCGATGCCATTTCTGTGTTTCATCGCCAATGGGAAGGTCCAAGGGATACAGTAACCTGCACAGGTGCATCGGAATGTAAAACTGATGACACAGGAAACGCTCAAAACATAGACAGTAGGAAGACTCAGTCTTCCTGTAATATGTCGGCAGCATTGTGTCTCTTATATTTAATTCCGATGCAATTTCTGTGTTTCATCGTCAATGGGAAGGTCGAAGGGAAAAGTATACCTGCAGAGGTACATTGGAATGTAAAACTGGTGACAAGGGAAATGCTCAAAACATAGACAGTAGGAAGACTCAGTCTTCCTGTACTTAAGTCGGCATTGTGTCTCTTATATTTAATTCCGATGCAATTTCTGTGTTACATCGTCAATGCGAAGATCCAAGGGATACAGTAAACCTGCAGAGGTGCATCGGAATGTAAAACTGGTGACACAGGAAACGCTCAAAACATAGACAGTAGGAAGACTCAGCCTTCCTGTTCTTAAGTCGGCATTGTGTCTCTTATATTTAATTCCGATTCTATTTCTGTGTTTCATCGTCAATGGGAAGGTCCAAGGGATACAGTAAACAAGCAAAGGTGCATCGGAATGTAAAATTGGTGACGCAGGAAACGTTCAAAACATAGGCAGTAGGAAGACTCAATCTTCCAGTACTTAAGTCGGCATTGTGTCTCTTCTATTTAATTCCGATGCAATTTCTGTGTTTCATCCTCAATAGGAAGATCCAAGGGATACAGTAAACCGCAGAGGTGCATCGGAATGTAAAACTGGTGACAAGGGAAATGCTCAAAACATAGACAGTAGGAAGACTCAGCCTTCCTGTTCTTAAGTCGGCATTGTGTCTCTTATGTTTAATTCCGATGCTATTTCTGTGTTTCATCGTCAATGGGAAGGTCCAATGGATACAGAAAAACTGCAGAGGTGCATCAAAATGTAAAACTGGTGACACAGGAAACGATCAAAACATAGACAATCGGAATACTCAGGCTTCCTGTACTTAAGTCGGCATTGTGTCTCTTTTATTTAAATCCGATGCAATTTCTGTGTTTCGTCGACAATGGGAAGGTCCAAGGGATACAGTAAACCTGCAGAGGTGCATCGGAATGTAAAACTGGTGACTCATTAAGCGTTCAAAGCATAATCCCTAAGAAGACTCAGATTTCTTGTACTGAAGACGGCATTGTGTCCCTTATATTTAATTTGTTGCAATTTCTGTGTTTCATCGTCTCTGTGAAGGTCCAAGGGATACAGTAAAGCAGCAGAGGTGCATCAAAATGTAAAACTGATGACACAGGGAACGCTCAAAACATAGACAGTAGGAAGACTCAGTCTTCCTGTACCTAAGTCGGCATTGTGTCTCTTATATTTAATTCCGATGCAATTTCTGTGTTGCGTCGTCAACGGGAAAGTCCAAGGGATACAGTAGACCTGCAGAGATGCATCGGAATGTAAAATTGGTGACGCAGGAAACGCTCAAAACATAGGCAGTAGGAAGACTCAATCTTCCAGTACTTAAGTCGGCATTGTGTCTCTTCTATTTAATTCCGATGGAATTTCTGTGTTTCATCGTCAATGGGAAGATCCAAGGGATGCAGTAAACCTGCAGAGGTGCATCGGAATGTAAAACTGGTGTCACAGGAAATGCTCAAAACATAGACAGTAGGAAGACTCAGCCTTCCTGTTCTTAAGTCGGCATTGTGTCTCTTATATTTAATTCCGATGCTATTTCTGTGTTTCATCGTCAATGGGAAAGTCCAATGGGTACAGTAAAACTGCAGAGGTGCATCGGAATGTAAAACTGGTGACACAGGAAACGATCAAAACATAGACAGTAGGAATACTCAGTCTTCCTGTACTTAAGTCGGCATTGTGTCTCTTATATTTAAATCCGATGCAATTTCTGTGTTTCGTCGTCAATGGGAAGGTTCAAGGGATACAGTAAACCTGCTGAGGTGCATCAAAATGTAAAACTGATGACACAGGGAACGCTCATAACACAGACAGTAGGAAGACTCAGTCTTCCTGTACCTATGTTGGCATTGTGTCTCTTATATTTAATTCCGATGCAATTTCTGTGTTTCATCGTCAATGGGAAGGTCCAAGGGATACAGTATGCCTGCAGAGGTGCATCGGAATGTAAAACTGGTGACACAGAAAGCGCTCATAACATAGACCCTAAGAAGACTCAGTTTTCTTGTACTTAAGTCGGCATTGTGTCTTTTATATTTAATTCCGATGCAATTTCTGTGTTTCATCGTCACTGTGAAGGACCAAGGGATACAGTAAACTTGCAGAGGTGCATCGGAATGTAAAACTGGTGACACAGGAAACGCTTAAAACATAGACAGTAGGAAGACTCAGCCTTCCTGTACTTCAGTCGGCATTGTGTCTCTTATATTTAATTCCGATGCCATTTCTGTGTTTCATCGCCAATGGGAAGGTCCAAGGGATACAGTAAAAATGCAGAGGTGCATCGGAATGTAAAACTGGTGATACAGGACACGCTCAAATCATAGACAGTAGGAAGACTCAGTCTTCCTTTACTTAAGTCGGCATGGTGTCTGTTATATTTAATTCCGATGCAATTTCTGAGCTTCATCGTCTATGGGAAAGTCGAAGGGAGACAGTATACCTGCAGAGGTGCATCGGAATGTATAACTGGTGACAAGGGAAACGCTCAAATCATAGACAGTAGGGAGACTCAGTCTTCCTGTACTTAAGTCGGCATTGTGTCTCTTATACTTATTTCCGATGCAATTTCTGAGCTTCATCGTCAATGGGAAGGTCCTAGGAACACAGTAAACCTGCAGAGGTGCATCGGAATGTATAACTGGTGACAAGGGAAACGCTCAAAACATAGACAGTAGGAAGACTCAATGTTTCTGTACTTAAGTCGGCATTGTGTCTCTTATATTTAGTTCCGATGCAATTTCTGTGTTTCATCGTCAATGGGAAGATCCAAGGGATACAGTAAACCTGCAGAGGTGCATCGGAATGTAAAACTGGTGACACAGGAAACGCTCAAAACATAGACACTAGGAAGACTCAGCCTTTCTGTTCTTAAGTCGGCATTGTGTCTCTTATATTTAATTCCGATTCTATTTCTGAGTTTCATCGTCAATGGGAAGGTCCAATGGGTACAGTTAACCTGCAGAGGTGCATCGGAATGTAAAATTGGTGACGCAGGAAGCGCTCAAAACATAGGCAGTAGGAAGACTCAATCTTCCAGTACTTAAGTCGGCATTGTGTCTCTTCTATTTAATTCCGATGGAATTTCTGTGTTTCATCGTCAATGGGAAGATCCAAGGGATACAGTAAACCTGCAGAGGTGCATCGGAATGTAAAACTGGTGACACAGGAAATGCTCAAAACATAGACAGTAGGAAGACTCAGCCTTTCTGTTCTTATGTCGGCATTGTGTCTCTTATATTTAATTCCGATGCTATTTCTGTGTTTCATCGTCAATAGGAAGGTCCAATGGATACAGTAAAACTGCAGAGGTGCATCGGAATGTAAAACTGGTGACACAGGAAACGATCAAAACGTAGACAGTAGGAATACTAAGTCTTCCTGTACTTAAGTCGGCATTGTGTCTCTTATATTTAGTTCCGATGCAATTTCTGTGTTTCATCGTCAATGGGAAGATGCAAGGGATACAGTAAACCTGCAGAGGTGCATCGGAATGTAAAACTGGTGACAAGGGAACGCTCAACACATAGACAGTAGGAAGACTCAGTCTTCCTGTACTTAAGTCGGCATTGTGTCTCTTATATTTAATTCCGATGCAATTTCTGAGCTTCCTCGTCAATGGGAAGGTCCTAGGAACACATAAACCTGCAGAAGTGCATCGGAATGTAAAACTGGTGACACGGGAAACGATCAAAACGTAGACCCTAAGAAGACTCAGTTTTCTTGTACTTAAGTCGGCATTGTGTCTTTTATATTTAATTCCGATGCAATTTCTGTGTTTCATCGTCACTGTGAAGGTCCAAGGGATACAGTAAGCCTGCAGAGGTGGATCGGAATGGAAAACTGGTGACACAGGAAACGATCAAAACGTAGACAGTAGGAATACTCAGTCTTCCTGTACTTAAGTCGGCATTGTGTCTCTTATATTTAAATCCGATGCCATTTCTGTGTTTCGTCGTCAATGGGAAGGTCCAAGGGATACAGTAAACCTGCAGAGGTGCATCGGAATATAAAACTGGTGACACAGGAAGCGGTCAAATCAAAGGCCCTAAGAAGACTCAGTTTTCTTGTACTGAAGTCGGCATTGTGTCTCTTGTACTTAATTTGATGCAATTTCTGTGTTTCATCGTCACTGTGAAGGTCCAAGGGATACAGTAAAACTGCAGAGGTGCATCAAAATGTAAAACTGATGACACAGGGAACGCTCATAACACAGACAGTAGGAAAACTCAGTCTTCCTGTACCTAAGTCGGCATTGTGTCTCTTATATTTAATTCCGATGCAATTTCTGTGTTTCGTCGTGAACGGGAAAGTCCAAAGGATACAGTAAACCTGCATAGGTGCATTGGAATGTAAAACTGGTGACACAGGAAACGCTCAAAACATAGACAGTAGGAAGACTCAGTCTTCCTGTACTTCAGTCGGCAATGTGTCTCTTATATTTAATTCCGATGCCATTTCTGTGTTTCATCGCCAATGGGAAGGTCCAAGGGATACAGTAAACCTGCAGAGGTGCATCGGAATGTAAAACTGGTGATACAGGACGCGCTCAAATCATAGGCAGTAGGAAGACTCAGTCTTCCTTTACTTAAGTCGGCATGGTGTCTCTTATATTTAATTCTGATGCAATTTCTGAGCTTCATCGTCAATGGGAAGGTCGAAGGGAAACAGTATACCTGCAGAGGTGGATCGGAATGTAAAACTGGTGACAAGGGAACGCTCAACACATAGACAGTAGGGAGATTCAGTCTTCCTGTACTTAAGTCGGCATTGTGTCTCTTATATTTATTTCCGATGTAATTTCTGAGCTTCATCGTCAATGGGAAGGTCCTAGGAACACAGTAAACCTGCACAAGTGCATCGGAATGTAAAACTGGTGACACGGGAAACGCTCAAAACGTAGACCTTAAGAAGACTCAGTTTTATTGTACTTAAGTCGGCATTGTGTCTCTTATATTTAATTCCGATGCAATATCTGTGTTTCATCATCACTGTGAAAGTCCAAGGGATACAGTAAACCTGCAGAGGTGCAAAGGAATATGAAACTGGTGACACAGGAAGCGGTCAAATCATAGGCTCTAAGAAGACTCAGTTTTCTTGTACTGAAGTCGGCATTGTGTCTCTTATATTTAATTCCGATGCAATACCTGTGTTTCATCATCACTGTGAAAGTCCAAGGGATACAGTAAACCTGCAGTGGTTCATCGGAATGTGAAACTGGTGACACAGGAAACGCTCAAAACATAGACAGTAGGAAGACTCCATGTTTTTGTACTTAAGTCGGCATTGTGTCTCTTATATTTAGTTCCGATGCAATTTCTGTGTTTCATCGTCAATGGGAATATCCAAGGGATACAGTAAACCTACAGAGGTGCATCGGAATGTAAGACTGGTGACACAGGAAATGCTCAAAACATAGAGAGTAGGAAGACTCAGCCTTCCTGTTCTTAAGTCGGCATTGTGTCTCTTATATTTAATTCCGATCCTATTTCTGTGTTTCATCGTCAATGGGAAGGTCGAAGGGAAAAGTATACCTGCAGAGGTACATTGGAATGTAAAACTGGTGACAAGGGAAATGCTCAAAACATAGACAGTAGGAAGACTCAGTCTTCCTGTACTTAAGTCGGCATTGTGTCTCTTATATTTAATTCCGATGCAATTTCTGTGTTTCATCGTCAATGCGAAGATCCAAGGGATACAGTAAACCTGCAGAGGTGCATCCGAATGTAAAACTGGTGACACAGGAAACGCTCAAAACATAGACAGTAGGAAGACTCAGCCTTCCTGTTCTTAAGTCGGCATTGTGTCTCTTATATTTAATTCCGATGCTATTTCTGTGTTTCATCGTCAATGGGAAAGTCCAATGGGTACAGTAAAACTGCAGAGGTGCATCGGAATGTAAAACTGGTGACACAGGAAACGATCAAAACATAGACAGTAGGAATACTCAGTCTTCCTGTACTTAAGTCGGCATTGTGTCTCTTATATTTAAATCCGATGCAATATCTGTGTTTCGTCGTCAATGGGAAGGTTCAAGGGATACAGTAAACCTGCTGAGGTGCATCAAAATGTAAAACTGATGACACAGGGAACGCTCATAACACAGACAGTAGGAAGACTCAGTCTTCCTGTACCTAAGTTGGCATTGTGTCTCTTATATTTAATTCCGATGCAATTTCTGTGTTTCATCGTCAATGGGAAGGTCCAAGGGATACAGTATGCCTGCAGAGGTGCATCGGAATGTAAAACTGGTGACACAGAAAGCGCTCATAACATAGACCCTAAGAAGACTCAGTTTTCTTGTACTTAAGTCGGCATTGTGTCTTTTATATTTAATTCCGATGCAATTTCTGTGTTTCATCGTCACTGTGAAGGACCAAGGGATGCAGTAAACTTGCAGAGGTGCATCGGAATGTAAAACTGGTGACACAGGAAACGCTCAAAACATAGACAGTAGGAAGACTCAGCCTTCCTGTACTTCAGTCGGCATTGTGTCTCTTATATTTAATTCCGATGCCATTTCTGTGTTTCATCGCCAATGGGAAGGTCCAAGGGATACAGTAAAAATGCAGAGGTGCATCGGAATGTAAAACTGGTGATACAGGACACGCTCAAATCATAGACAGTAGGAAGACTCAGTCTTCCTTTACTTAAGTCGGCATGGTGTCTGTTATATTTAATTCCGATGCAATTTCTGAGCTTCATCGTCTATGGGAAAGTCGAAGGGAGACAGTCTACCTGCAGAGGTGCATCGGAATGTATAACTGGTGACAAGGGAAACGCTCAAAACATAGACAGTAGGGTGACTCAGTCTTCCTGTACTTAAGTCGGCATTGTGTCTCTTATACTTATTTCCGATGCAATTTCTGAGCTTCGTCGTCAATGGGAATGTCCTAGGAACACAGTAAACCTGCAGAAGTGCATCGGAATGTATAACTGGTGACATGGGAAACGCTCAAAACATAGACAGTAGGAAGACTCAATGTTTCTGTACTTAAGTCGGCATTGTGTCTCTTATATTTAGTTCCGATGCAATTTCTGTGTTTCATCGTCAATGGGAAGATCCAAGGGATACAGTAAACCTGCAGAGGTGCATCGGAATGTAAAACTGGTGACACAGGAAACGCTCAAAACATAGACAGTAGGAAGACTCAGCCTTCCTGTTCTTAAGTCGGCATTGTGTCTCTTATATTTAATTCCGATTCTATTTCTGAGTTTCATCGTCAATGGGAAGGTCCAATGGGTACAGTTAACCTGCAGAGGTGCATCGGAATGTAAAATTGGTGACGCAGGAAGCGCTCAAAACATAGGCAGTAGGAAGACTCAATCTTCCAGTACTTAAGTCGGCATTATGTCTCTTCTATTTAATTCCGATGGAATTTCTGTGTTTCATCGTCAATGGGAAGATCCAAGGGATACAGTAAACCTGCAGAGGTGCATCGGAATGTAAAACTGGTGACACAGGAAATGCTCAAAACATAGACAGTAGGAAGTCTCAGCCTTTCTGTTCTTATGTCGGCATTGTGTCTCTTATATTTAATTCCGATGCTATTTCTGTGTTTCATCGTCAATAGGAAGGTCCAATGGATACAGTAAAACTGCAGAGGTGCATCGGAATGTAAAACTGGTGACACAGGAAACGATCAAAACGTAGACAGTAGGAATACTCAGTCTTCCTGTACTTAAGTCGGCATTGTGTCTCTTATATTTAGTTCCGATGCAATTTCTGTGTTTCATCGTCAATGGGAAGATGCAAGGGATACAGTAAACCTGCAGAGGTGCATCGGAATGTAAAACTGGTGACAAGGGAACGCTCAACACATAGACAGTAGGAAGACTCAGTCTTCCTGTACTTAAGTCGGCATTGTGTCTCTTATATTTAATTCCGATGCAATTTCTGAGCTTCCTCGTCAATGGGAAGGTCCTAGGAACACATAAACCTGCAGAAGTGCATCGGAATGTAAAACTGGTGACACGGGAAACGATCAAAACGTAGACCCTAAGAAGACTCAGTTTTCTTGTACTTAAGTCGGCATTGTGTCTTTTATATTTAATTCCGATGCAATTTCTGTGTTTCATCGTCACTGTGAAGGTCCAAGGGATACAGTAAGCCTGCAGAGGTGGATCGGAATGGAAAACTGGTGACACAGGAATCGCTCAAAACATAGACAGTAGGAAGACTCAGTCTTCCTGTACTTAAGTCATCATTGGGTCTCTTATATTTAATTCCGATGCAATATCTGTGTTTCATCGTCACTGAGAAGGTTCAAAGGATACAGTAAACGTGCAGAGGTGCATCGGAATGTAAAACTGGTGACACAGGAAACGCTCAAAACATAGACAGTAGGAAGACTCAGTCTTCCTGTACTTCAGTCGGCATTGTGTCTCTTATATTTAATTCCGATGCCATTTCTGTGTTTCATCGCCAATGGGAAGGTCCAAGGGATACAGTAAACCTGCAGAGGTGCATCGGAATGTAAAACTGGTGATACAGGACACGCTCAAATCATAGACAGTAGGAAGACTCAGTCTTCCTTTACTTAAGTCGGCATGGTGTCTCTTATATTTAATTCCGATGCAATTTCTGAGCTTCATCATCAATGGGAAGGTCGAAGGGAAACAGTATACCAGCAGAGGTGGATCGGAATGTAAAACTGGTGACAAGGGTACGCTCAACACATAGACAGTAGGAAGACTCAGTCTTCCTGTACTTAAGTCGGCATTGTGTCTCTTATATTTATTTCAGATGCAATTTTTGAGCTTCATCGTCAATGGGAATGTCCTAGGAACACAGTAAAACTGCAGAAGTGCATCGGAATGTAAAACTGGTGACACGGGAAACGCTCAAAACGTAGACCTTAAGAAGACTCAGTTTTCTTGTACTTAAGTCGGCATTGTGTCTCTTATATTTAGTTCCGATGCAATTTCTGTGTTTCATCATCAATGGGAAGATCCAAGGGATACAGTAAACCTACAGAGGTGCATCGGAATGTAAGACTGGTGACACAGGAAATGCTCAAAACATAGACAGTAGGAAGACTCAGCCTTCCTGTTCTTAAGTCGGCATTGTGTCTCTTATATTTAATTCCGATCCTATTTCTGTGTTTCATCGTCAATGGGAAGGTCCAAGGGATACAGTAAACCTGCAGAGGTGCATCGGAATGTAAAACTGGTGACACAGGAAATGCTCAAAACATAGACAGTAGGAAGACTCAGCCTTTCTGTTCTTAAGTCGGCATTGTGTCTCTTATATTTAATTCCGATGCTATTTCTGTGTTTCATCGTCAATGGGAAGGTCCAATGGATACAGTAAAACTGCAGAGGTGCATCGGAATATAAAACTGGTGACACAGGAAACGATCAAAACGTACAGTAGGAATACTCAGTCTTCCTGTACTTAAGTCGGCATTGTGTCTCTTATATTTAAATCCGATGCCATTTCTGTGTTTCGTCGTCAATGGGAAGGTCCAAGGGATACAGTAAACCTGCAGAGGTGCATCGGAATATAAAACTGGTGACACAGGAAGCGGTCAAATCAAAGGCCCTAAGAAGACTCAGTTTTCTTGTACTGAAGTCGGCATTGTGTCTCTTGTACTTAATTTGATGCAATTTCTGTGTTTCATCGTCACTGTGAAGGTCCAAGGGATACAGTAAACCTGCAGAGGTGCATCAAAATGTAAAACTGATGACACAGGGAACGCTCATAACACAGACAGTAGGAAAACTCAGTCTTCCTGTACCTAAGTCGGCATTGTGTCTCTTATATTTAATTCCGATGCAATTTCTGTGTTTCGTCGTGAACGGGAAAGTCCAAAGGATACAGTAAACCTGCATAGGTGCATTGGAATGTAAAACTGGTGACACAGGAAACGCTCAAAACATAGACAGTAGGAAGACTCAGTCTTCCTGTACTTCAGTCGGCAATGTGTCTCTTATATTTAATTCCGATGCCATTTCTGTGTTTCATCGCCAATGGGAAGGTCCAAGGGATACAGTAAACCTGCAGAGGTGCATCGGAATGTAAAACTGGTGATACAGGACGCGCTCAAATCATAGGCAGTCGGAAGACTCAGTCTTCCTTTACTTAAGTCGGCATGGTGTCTCTTATATTTAATTCTGATGCAATTTCTGAGCTTCATCGTCAATGGGAAGGTCCTAGGAACACAGTAAACCTGCAGAAGTGCATCGGAATGTAAAACTGGTGACACGGGAAACGCTCAAAACGTAGACCTTAAGAAGACTCAGTTTTATTGTACTTAAGTCGGCATTGTGTCTCTTATATTTAATTCCGATGCAATATCTGTGTTTCATCATCACTGTGAAAGTCCAAGGGATACAGTAAACCTGCAGAGGTGCATCGGAATATAAAACTGGTGACACAGGAAGCGGTCAAATCATAGGCTCTAAGAAGACTCAGTTTTCTTGTACTGAAGTCGGCATTGTGTCTCTTATATTTAATTTGATGCAATTTCTGTGTTTCATCGTCACTGTGAAGGTCCAAGGGATACAGTAAACCTGCAGCGGTGCATCAAAATGTAAAACGGATGACACAGGGAACGCTCATAACATAGACAGTAGGAAGACTCAGTTTTCCTGTACCTAAGTCGGCATTGTGTAACTTATATTTAATTCAAATGCAATTTCTGTGTTTTATCGTCAATGGGAAGGTCCAAGGGATACAGTAAACCTCCAGAGGTGGATCGGAATGTAAAACTGGTGACACAGGAATCGCTCAAAACATAGACAGTAGGAAGACTCAGTCTTCCTGTACTTAAGTCATCATTGTGTCTCTTATATTTAATTCCGATGCAATTTCTGTGTTTCATCGTCACTGAGAAGGTTCAAGGGATACAGTAAACCTGCAGATGTGCATCGGAATGTAAAACTGGTGACACAGGAAATGCTCAAAACTTAGACAGTAGGAAGACTCAGCCTTTCTGTTCTTAAGTCGGCATTGTGTCTCTTATATTTAATTCCGATGCTATTTCTGTGTTTCATCGTCAATGGGAAGGTCCAATGGACACAGTAAAACTGCAGAGGTGCATCGGAATGTAAAACTGGTGACACAGGAAACGATCAAAACGTAGACAGTAGGAATACTTAGTCCTCCTGTACTTAAGTCGGCATTGTGTCTCTTATATTTAAATCCGATGCCATTTCTGTGTTTCGTCGTCAATGGGAAGGTCCAAGGGATACAGTAAACCTGCAGAGGTGCATCGGAATATAAACTGGTGACACAGGAAGCGGTCAAATCATAGGCCCTAAGAAGACTCAGTTCTCTTGTACTGAAGTCGGCATTGTGTCTCTTATATTTAATTTGATGCAATTTCAGTGTTTCATCGTCACTGTGAAGGTCCAAGGGATACAGTAAGCCTGCAGAGGTGGATCGGAATGGAAAACTGGTGACACAGGAATCGCTCATAACACAGACAGTAGGAAAACTCGGTCTTCCTGTACCTAAGTCGGCATTGTGTCTCTTATATTTAATTCCGATGCAATTTCTGTGTTTTGTCGTCAACGGGAAAGTCCAAAGGACACAGTAAACCTGCAAAGGTGCATTGGAATGTAAAACTGGTGACACAGGAAACGCTCAAAACATAGACAGTAGGAAGACTCAGTCTTCCTGTACTTCAGTCGGCAATGTGTCTCTTATATTTAATTCCGATGCCATTTCTGTGTTTCATCGCCAATGGGAAGGTCCAAGGGATACAGTAAACCTGCAGAGGTGCATCGGAATGTAAAACTGGTTATACAGGACACGCTCAAATCATAGACAGTAGGAAGACTCTGTCTTCCTTTACTTAAGTCGGCATGGTGTCTCTTATATTTAATTCCGATGGAATTTCTGTGTTTCATCGTCAATGGGAAGATCCAAGGGATACATTAAACCTACAGAGGTGCATAGGAATGTAAAATTGGTGACGCAGGAAACGCTCAAAACATAGGCAGTAGGAAGACTCAATCTTCCAGTACTTAAGTCGGCATTGTGTCTCTTCTATTTAATTCCGATAGAATTTCTGTGTTTCATCGTCAATGGGAAGATCCAAGGGATACAGTAAATCTGCAGAGGTGCATCGGAATGTAAAACTGGTGACACAGGAAATGCTCAAAACATAGACAGTAGGAAGACTCAGCCTTCCTGTTCTTATGTCGGCATTGTGTCTCTTATATTTAATTCCGATGCTATTTCTGTGTTTCATCGTCAATGGGAAGGTTCAATGGATACAGTAAAACTGCAGAGGTGCATCGGAATGTAAAACTGGTGACACAGGAAACGATCGAAACATAGACAGTAGGAATATTTAGTCTTCCTGTACTTAAGTCGGCGTTGTGTCTCTTATATTTAAATCCGATGCAATTTCTGTGTTTCGTCGTCAATGGGAAGGTCCAAGGGATACAGTAAACCTGCAGAGGTGCATCGGAATATAAAACTGGTGACACAGGAAGCGGTCAAATCATAGGCTCTAAGAAGACTCAGTTTTCTTGTACTGAAGTCGGCATTGTGTCTCTTATATTTAATTTGATGCAATTTCTGTGTTTCATCGTCACTGTGAAGGTCCAAGGGATACAGTAAACCTGCAGAGGTGCATCAAAATGTAAAACTGATGACACAGGGAACGCTCATAACATAGACAGTAGGAAGACTCAGTTTTCCTGTACCTAAGTCGGCATTGTGTCTCTTATATTTAATTCCGATGCAATTTCTGTGTTTCATCGTCAATGGGAAGGTCCAATGGATACAGTATGCCTGCAGAGGTGCATCGGAATGTAAAACTGGTGACACAGGAAGCGCTCATAACATAGAACCTAAGAAGACTCAGTTTTCTTGTACTTAAGTCGGCATTGTGTCTTTTATATTTAATTCCGATGCAATTTCTGTGTTTCATCGTCACTGTGAAGGTCCAAGGGATACAGTAAACCTGCAGAGTTGCATCAAAATTTAAAACTGATGACACAGGGAACGCTCATAACATAGACAGTAGGAAGACTCAGTTTTCCTGTACCTAAGTCGGCATTGTGTCTCTTATATTTAATTCCGCTGCAATTTCTGTGTTTCATCGTCAATGGGAAGGTCCAAGGGAAACAGTATGCCTGCAGAGGTGCATCGGAATGTAAAACTGGTGACACAGGAAGCGCTCATAACATAGACCCTAAGAAGACTCAGTTTTCTTGTACTTAAGTCGGCATTGTGTCTTTTATATTTAATTCCGATGGAATTTCTGTGTTTCATCGTCACTGTGAAGGTCCAAGGGATACAGTAAACCTGCAGAGGTGGATCGGAATGTAAAACTGGTGACACGGGAAACGCTCTAAACGTAGACCTTGAGAAGACTCAGTTTTCTTGTACTTAAGTCGGCATTGTGTCTCTTATATTTAGTTCCGATGCAATTTCTGAGCTTCATCGTCAATGGGAAGGTCGAAGGGAAACAGTATACCTGCAGAGGTGGATCGGAATGTAAAACTCGTGACAAGGGAACGCTCTACACATAGACAGTAGGAAGACTCAGTCTTCCTGTACTTAAGTCGGCATTGTGTCTCTTATATTTATTTCCGATGCAATTTCTGAGCTTCATCGTCAATGGGAAGGTCCTAGGAACACAGTAAACCTGCAAAAGTGCATCGGAATGTAAAACTGGTGACACGGGAAACGCTCTAAACGTAGACCTTAAGAAGACTCAGTTTTCTTGTACTTAAGTCGGCATTGTGTCCCTTATATTTAATTCCGATGCAATATCTGTGTTTCATCATCACTGTGAAAGTCCAAGGGATACAGTAAACCTGCAGTGGTTCATCGGAATGTAAAACTGGTGACACAGGAAACGCTCAAAACATAGACAGTAGGAAGACTCCATGTTTTTTTACTTAAGTCGGCATTGTGTCTCTTATATTTAGTTCCGATGCAATTTCTGTGTTTCATCGTCAATGGGAAGATCCAAGGGATACAGTAAACCTACAGAGGTGCATCGGAATGTCTGACTGGTGACACAGGAAATGCTCAAAACATAGACAGTAGGAAGACTCAGCCTTCCTGTTCTTAAGTCGGCATTGTGTCTCTTATAGTTAATTCCGATCCTATTTCTGTGTTTCATCGTCAATGGGAAGGTCCATGGGATACAGTAAACCTGCAGAGGTGCATCGGAATATAAAACTGGTGACACAGGAAATGCTCAAAGCATAGACAGTAGGAAGACTCAGCCTTTCTGTTCTTAAGTCGGCATTGTGTCTCTTATATTTAATTCCGATGCTATTTCTGTGTTTCATCGTCAATGGGAAGATCCAATGGATACAGTAAAACTGCAGAGGTGCATCGGAATGTAAAACTGGTGACACAGGAAACGCTCGAAACATACACAGTAGGAAGACTCAGCCTTCCTGTTCATAAGTCGTTATTGTGTCTCCCTTATATTTAATTCCGATGCTATTTCTGTGTTTCATCGTCAATGGGAAGGTCCAATGGATACAGTAAACCTGCAGAGGTGCATCGGAATGTAAAATTGGTGACGCAGGAAACGCTCAAAACATAGGCAGTAGGAAGACTCAATCTTCCAGTACTTAAGTCGGCATTGTGTCTCCTCTATTTAATTCCGATGGAATTTCTGTGTTTCATCGTCAATGGGAAGATCCAAGGGATACAGTAAACCTGCAGAGGTGCATCGGAATGTAAAACTGGTGACACAGGAAATGCTCAAAACATAGACAGTAGGAAGACTCAGCCTTCCTGTTCTTATGTCGGCATTGTGTCTCTTATATTTAATTCCGATGCTATTTCTGTGTTTCATCGTCAATGGGAAGGTCCAATGGATACAGTCAAACTGCAGAGGTGCATCGGAATGTAAAACTGGTGACACAGGAAGCGCTCATAACATAGACCCTAAGAAGACTCAGTTTTCTTGTACTTAAGTCGGCATTGTGTCTTTTATATTTAATTCCGATGCAATTTCTGTGTTTAATCGTCACTGTGAAGGTCCAAGGGATACAGTAAACCTGCAGAGGTGGATCGGAATGTAAAACTGGTGACACAGGAATCGCTCAAAACATAGACAGTAGGAAGACTCAGTCTTCCTGTACTTAAGACATCATCGTGGCTCTTATATCTAATTCCGATCCTATTTCTGTGTTTCATCGTCAATGGGAAGGTCCAAGGGATACAGTAAACCTGCAGAGGTGCATCGGAATGTAAAACTGGTGACACAGGAAATGCTCAAAACATAGACAGTAGGAAGACTCAGCCTTTCTGTTCTTAAGTCGGCATTGTGTCTCTTATATTTAATTCCAATGCTATTTCTGTATTTCATCGTCAATGGGAAGGTCCAATGGATACAGTAAAACTGCAGAGGTGCATCGGAATGTAAAACTGGTGACACAGGAAACGATCAAAACGTAGACAGTAGGAATACTCAGTCCTCCTGTACTTAAGTCGGCATTGTGTCTCTTATATTTAAATCCGATGCCATTTCTGTGTTACGTCGTCAATGGGAAGGTCCAAGGGATACAGTAAACCTGCAGAGGTGCATCGGAATGTAAAACTGGTGACACAGGAAACGCTCAAAACATAGACAGTAGGAAGACTCAGTCTTCCTGTACTTCAGTCGGCAATGTGTCTCTTATATTTAATTCCGATGCCATTTCTGTGTTTCATCGCCAATGGGAAGGTCCAAGAGATACAGTAAACCTGCAGAGGTGCATCGGAATGTAAAACTGGTGACACAGGAAATGCTCAAAACATAGACAGTAGGAAGACTCAGTCTTCCTGTACTTCAGTCGGCAATGTGTCTCTTATATTTAATTCCGATGGAATTTCTGTGTTTCATCGTCAATGGGAAGATCCAAGGGATACAGTAAACCTGCAGAGGTGCATCGGAATGTAAAACTGGTGACACAGGAAATGCTCAAAACATAGACAGTAGGAAGACTCAGCCTTCCTGTTCTTATGTCGGCATTGTGTCTCTTATATTTAATTCCGATGCTATTTCTGTGTTTCATCGTCAATGGGAAGGTCCAATGGATACAGTAAAACTGCAGAGGTGCATCGGAATGTAAAACTGGTGACACAGGAAACGATCAAAACATAGACAGTAGGAATACTCAGTCTTCCTGTACTTAAGTCGGCATTGTGTCTCATATATTTAAATCCGATGCAATTTCTGTGTTTCGTCGTCAATGGGAAGGTCCAAAGGATACAGTAAACCTGCAAAGGTGCATCGGAATATAAAACTGGTGACACAGGAAGCGGTCAAATCATAGGCTCTAAGAAGACTCAGTTTTCTTGTACTGAAGTCGGCATTGTGTCTCTTATATTTAATTTGACGCAATTTCTGTGTTTCATCGTCACTGTGAAAGTCCAAGGGATACAGTAAACCTGCAGAGGTGCATCAAAATGTAAAACTGATGACACAGGGAACGCTCATAACATACACAGTAGGAAGACTCAGTTTTCCTGTACCTAAGTCGGCATTGTGTCTCTTATATTTAATTCCGATGCAATTTCTGTGTTTCATCGTCAATGGGAAGGTCCAAGGGATACAGTATGCCTGCAGAGGTGCATCGGAATGTAAAACTGGTGACACAGGAAGCGCTCATAACATAGAACCTAAGAAGACTCAGTTTTCTTGTACTTAAGTCGGCATTGTGTCTTTTATATTTAATTCCGATGCAATTTCTGTGTTTCATCGTCACTGTGAAGGTCCAAGGGATACAGTAAACCTGCAGAGGTGCATCAAAATTTAAAACTGATGACACAGGGAACGCTCAAAACATAGACAGTAGGAAGACTCAGTTTTCCTGTACCTAAGTCGGCATTGTGTCTCTTATATTTAATTCCGATGCAATTTCTGTGTTTCATCGTCAATGGGAAGGTCCAAGGGATACAGTATGCCTGCAGAGGTGCATCGGAATGTAAAACTGGTGACACAGGAAGCGCTCGTAACATAGACCCTAAGAAGACTCAGTTTTCTTGTACTTAAGTCGGCATTGTGTCTTTTATATTTAATTCCGATGCAATTTCTGTGTTTAATCGTCACTGTGAAGGTCCAAGGGATACAGTAAACCTGCAGAGGTGGATCGGAATGTAAAACTGGTGACACAGGAATCGCTCAAAACATAGACAGTAGGAAGACTCAGTCTTCCTGTACTTAAGACATCATTGTGTCTCTTATATTTAATTCCGATCCTATTTCTGTGTTTCATCGTCAATGGGAAGGTCCAAGGGATACAGTAAACCTGCAGAGGTGCATCGGAATGTAAAACTGGTGACACAGGAAATGCTCAAATCATAGACAGTAGGAAGACTCAGCCTTTCTGTTCTTAAGTCGGCATTGTGTCTCTTATATTTAATTCCGATGCTATTTCTGTGTTTCATCGTCAATGGGAAGGTTCAATGGATACAGTAAAACTGCAGAGGTGCATCGGAATGTAAAACTGGTGACACAGGAAACGATCAAAACGTAGACAGTAGGAATACTCAGTCCTCCTGTACTTAAGTCGGCATTGTGTCTCTTATATTTAAATCCGATACCATTTCTGTGTTTCGTCGTCAATGGGAAGGTCCAAGGGATACAGTAAACCTGCAGAGGTGCATCGGAATGTAAAACTGGTTATACAGGACACGCTCTAATCATAGACAGTAGGAAGGCTCAGTCTTCCTTTACTTAAGTCGGCATGGTGTCTCTTATATTTAATTCCGATGGAATTTCTGTGTTTCATCGTCAATGGGAAGATCCAAGGGATACAGTAAACCTACAGAGGTGCATCGGAATGTAAAATTGGTGACGCAGGAAACGCTCAAAACATAGGCAGTAGGAAGACTCAATCTTCCAGTACTTAAGTCGGCATTGTGTCTCTTCTATTTAATTCCGATGGAATTTCTGTGTTTCATCGTCAATGGGAAGATCCAAGGGATACAGTAAACCTGCAGAGGTGCATCGGAATGTAAAACTGGTGACACAGGAAATGCTCAAAACATAAACAGTAGGAAGACTCAGCCTTCCTGTTCTTATGTCGGCATTGTGTCTCTTATATTTAATTCCGATGCTATTTCTGTGTTTCATCGTCAATGGGAAGGTCCAATGGATACAGTAAAACTGCAGAGGTGCATCGGAATGTAAAACTGGTGACACAGGAAACGATCAAAACATAGACAGTAGGAATACTCAGTCTTCCTGTACTTAAGTCGGCATTGTGTCTCATATATTTAAATCCGATGCAATTTCTGTGTTTCGTCGTCAATGGGAAGGTCCAAGGGATACAGTAAACCTGCAGAGGTGCATCGGAATATAAAACTGGTGACACAGGAAGCGGTCAAATCATAGGCTCTAAGAAGACTCAGTTTTCTTGTACTGAAGTCGGCATTGTGTCTCTTATATTTAATTTGATGCAATTTCTGTGTTTCATCGTCACTGTGAAGGTCCAAGGGATACAGTAAACCTGCAGAGGTGCATCAAAATGTAAAACTGATGACACAGGGAACGCTCATAACATAGACAGTAGGAAGACTCAGTTTTCCTGTACCTAAATAGGCATTGTGTCTCTTATATTTAATTCCGATGCAATTTCTGTGTTTCATCGTCAATGGGAAGGTCCAAGGGATACAGTATGCCTGCAGAGGTGCATCGGAATGTAAAACTGGTGACACAGGAAGCGCTCATAACATAGAACCTAAGAAGACTCAGTTTTCTTGTACTTAAGTCGGCATTGTGTCTTTTATATTTAATTCCGATGCAATTTATGTGTTTCATCGTCACTGTGAAGGTCCAAGGGATACAGTAAACCTGCAGAGGTGCATCAAAATTTAAAACTGATGACACAGGGAACGCTCATAACATAGACAGTAGGAAGAGTCAGTTTTCCTGTACCTAAGTCGGCATTGTGTCTCTTATATTTAATTCCGATTCAATTTCTGTGTTTCATCGTCAATGGGAAGGACCAAGGGATACAGTATGCCTGCAGAGGTGCATCGGAATGTAAAACTGGTGACACAGGAAGGGCTCATAACATAGACCCTAAGAAGACTCAGTTTTCTTGTACGTAAGTCGGCATGGTGTCTCTTATATTTAATTCCGATGCAATTTCTGAGCTTCATCGTCAATGGGAAGGTCGAAGGGAAACAGTATACCTGCAGAGGTGGATCGGAATGTAAAACTGGTGACAAGGGAACGCTCAACACATAGACAGTAGGAAGACTCAGTCTTCCTGTACTTAAGTCGGCATTGTGTCTCTTATATTTATTTCCGATGCAATTTCTGAGCTTCATCGTCAATGGGAAGGTCCTAGGAACACAGTAAACCTGCAGAAGTGCATCGGAATGTAAAACTGGTGACACAGGAAACGCTCTAAACGTAGACCTTAAGAAGATTCAGTTTTCTTGTACTTAAGTCGGCATTGTGTCTCTTATATTTAATTCCGATGCAATATCTGTGTTTCATCATCACTGTGAAAGTCCAAGGGATACAGTAAACCTGCAGTGGTTCATCGGAATGTAAAACTGGTGACACAGGAAACGCTCAAAACATAGACAGTAGGAAGACTCCATGTTTTTGTACTTAAGTCGGCATTGTGTCTCTTATATTTAGTTCCGATGCAATTTCTGTGTTTCATCGGCAATGGGAAGATCCAAGGGATACAGTAAACCTACAGAGGTGCATCGGAATGTAAGACTGGTGACACAGGAAATGCTCAAAACATAGACAGTAGGAAGACTCAGCCTTCCTGTTCTTAAGTCGGCATTGTGTCTCTTATATTTAATTCCGATCCTATTTCTGTGTTTCATCGTCAATGGGAAGGTCCATGGGATACAGTAAACCTGCAGAGGTGCATCGGAATATAAAACTGGTGACACAGGAAATGCTCAAAACATAGACAGTAGGAAGACTCAGCCTTTCTGTTCTTAAGTCGGCATTGTGTCTCTTATATTTAATTCCGATGCTATTTCTGTGTTTCATCGTCAATGGGAAGATCCAATGGATACAGTAAAATTGCAGAGGTGCATCGGAATGTAAAACTGGTGACACAGGAAACGCTCGAAACATACACAGTAAGAAGACTCAGCCTTCCTGTTCATAAGTCGTTATTGTGTCTCCCTTATATTTAATTCCGATGCTATTTCTGTGTTTCATCGTCAATGGGAAGGTCCAATGGATACAGTAACCCTGCAGAGATGCATCGGAATGTAAAATTGGTGACGCAGGAAACGCTCAAAACATAGGCAGTAGGAAGACTCAATCTTCCAGTACTTAAGTCGGCATGGTGTCTCTTCTATTTAATTCCGATGGAATTTCTGTGTTTCATCGTCAATGGGAAGATCCAAGGGATACAGTAAACCTGCAGAGGTGCATCGGAATGTAAAACTGGTGACACAGGAAATGCTCAAAACATAGACAGTAGGAAGACTCAGCCTTCCTGTTCTTATGTCGGCATTGTGTCTCTTATATTTAATTCCGATGCTATTTCTGTCTTTCATCGTCGATGGGAAGGTCCAATGGATACATGCAAACTGCAGAGGTGCATCGGAATATAAATCTGGTGACACAGGAAGCGGTCAAATCATAGGCTCTAAGAAGACTCAGTTTTCTTGTACTGAAGTCGGCATTGTGTCTCTTATATTTAATTTGATGCAATTTCTGTGTTTCATCGTCACTGTGAAGGTCCAAGGGATACAGTAAACCTGCAGAGGTGCATCAAAATGTAAAACTGATGACACAGGGAACGCTCATAACATAGACAGTAGGAAGACTCAGTTTTCCTGTACCTAAGTCGGCATTGTGTCTCTTATATTTAATTCCGATGCAATTTCTGTGTTTCATCGTCAATGGGAAGGTCCAATGGATACAGTATGCCTGCAGAGGTGCATCGGAATGTAAAACTGGTGACACAGGAAGCGCTCATAACATAGAACCTAAGAAGACTCAGTTTTCTTGTACTTAAGTCGGCATTGTGTCTTTTATATTTAATTCCGATGCAATTTCTGTGTTTCATCGTCACTGTGAAGGTCCAAGGGATACAGTAAACCTGCAGAGTTGCATCAAAATTTAAAACTGATGACACAGGGAACGCTCATAACATAGATAGTAGGAAGACTCAGTTTTCCTGTACCTAAGTCGGCATTGTGTCTCTTATATTTAATTCCGATGCAATTTCTGTGTTTCATCGTCAATGGGAAGGTCCAAGGGAAACAGTATGCCTGCAGAGGTGCATCGGAATGTAAAACTGGTGACACAGGAAGCGCTCATAACATAGACCCTAAGAAGACTCAGTTTTCTTGTACTTAAGTCGGCATTGTGTCTTTTATATTTAATTCCGATGCAATTTCTGTGTTTCATCGTCACTGTGAAGGTCCAAGGGATACAGTAAACCTGCAGAGGTGCATCAAAATTTAAAACTGATGACACAGGGAACGCTCATAACATAGACAATAGGAAGAGTCAGTTTTCCTATACCTAAGTCGGCATTGTGTCTCTTATATTTAATTCCGATTCAATTTCTGTGTTTCATCGTCAATGGGAAGGTCCAAGCGATACAGTATGCCTGCAGAGGTGCATCGGAATGTAAAACTGGTGACACAGGAAGCGCTCATAACATAGACCCTAAGAAGACTCAGTTTTCTTGTACGTAATTCGGCATGGTGTCTCTTATATTTAATTCCGATGCAATTTCTGAGCTTCATCGTCAATGGGAAGGTCGAAGGGAAACAGTATACCTGCAGAGGTGGATCGGAATGTAAAACTGGTGACAAGGGAACGCTCAACACATAGACAGTAGGAAGACTCAGTCTTCCTGTACTTAAGTCGGCATTGTGTCTCTTATATTTATTTCCGATGCAATTTCTGAGCTTCATCGTCAATGGGAAGGTCCTAGGAACACAGTAAACCTGCAGAAGTGCATCGGAATGTAAAACTGATGACACGGGAAACGCTCTAAACGTAGACCTTAAGAAGACTCAGTTTTCTTGTACTTAAGTCGGCATTGTGTCTCTTATATTTAATTTGATGCAATATCTGTGTTTCATCGTCACTGTGAAGGTCCAAGGGATACAGTAAACCTGCAGAGGTGCATCAAAATGTAAAACTGATGACACAGGGAACGCTCATAACATAGACAGTAGGAAGACTCAGTCTTCCTGTACCTAAGTCGGCATTGTGTCTCTTATATTTAATTCCGATGCAATTTCTGTGTTTCATCGTCAATGGGAGGGTCCAAGGGATACAGTATGCCTGCAGAGGTGCATCGGAATGTAAAACTGGTGACACAGGAAGCGCTCATAACGTAGACCCTAAGAAGACTCAGTTTTCTTGTACTTAAGTCGGCATTGTGTCTTTTATATTTAACTCCGATGCAATTTCTGTGTTTAATCGTCACTGTGAAGGTCCAAGGGATACAGTAAACCTGCAGAGGTGGATCGGAATGTAAAACTGGTGACACAGGAATCGCTCAAAACATAGACAGTAGGAAGACTCAGTCTTCCTGTACTTAAGACATCATTGTGTGTCTTATATTTAATTCCGATCCTATTTCTGTGTTTCATCGTCAATGGGAAGGTCCAAGGGATACAGTAAACCTGCAGAGGTGCATCGGAATGTAAAACTGGTGACACAGGAAATGCTCAAAACATAGACAGTAGGAAGACTCAGCCTTTCTGTTCTTAAGTCGGCATTGTGTCTCTCATATTTAATTCCGATGCTATTTCTGTGTTTCACCGTCACTGTGAAGGTCCAAGGGATACAGTAAACTTGCAGAGGTGCATCAAAATGTAAAACTGATGACACAGGAAACGCTAAACACATAGACAGTCGGAAGACTTAGTCTCCCTGTACCTAAGTCGGCATTGTGTCTCTTATATTTAATTCCGATGCAATTTCTGTGTTTCATCGTCACTGTGAAGATCCAAGGGAGACAGTAAACCTGCAGACGTGCATCAAAATGTAAAACAGATGACAGGAAATGCTCAAATCTTAGACAGTAGGAAGACTCAGTCTTCCTCTACCTAATTCAGCATTGTTTCTCTTATATTTAATTCCGATGCAATTTCTGCGTTCCATCGTCAATGGGAAGGTCCAATGGAAACAGTAGACTTGCAGAGGTGCATCGAAATGTAAAACTGGTGACACAGGGAACGCACAAAGCATAGACAGTAGAAAGACACGCTCTTCCAGTACTTATGTCGACATTGTGTCTCTTATATTTAATTCCGATGCAATTTCTGTGTTTCATCGTCAATGGGAAAGTCCAAGGGATACAGTAACCCAACAGAGGTGCATCGGAATGTAAAACTGGTGACACAGGAAACGCTCATATCATAGACAGTCGGAAGAATCAGTCTCACTGTACTTAAGTCGGCATTGTGTCTCTTATATTTAATTTGATGCAATTTCTGTGTTTCACCGTCACTGTGAAGGTCCAAGGGATACAGTAAACCTGCAGACGTGCATCAAAATGTAAAACTGATGACACAGGAAACGCTAAACACATAGACAGTCGGAAGACTTAGTCTCCCTGTACCTAAGTCGGCATTGTGTCTCTTATATTTAATTCCGATGCAATTTCTGTGTTTCATCGTCACTGGGAAGGTCCAAGGGATACAGTAAACCTACAGAGGTGCATCGGAATGTAAAACTGGTGACGCAGGAATCGCTCAAAACATAGAAAGTAGGAAGACTCAATGTTCCTGAACTTAATTCGGCATTGTGTCTCTTATATAAAAATTCCGATGCAATTTCTGTGATTCATCGTCAATGCGAAGATCCAAGGGATACAGTAAACCGGCAGAGATGCATCAGAATGTAAAACTGGTGACACAGGAAACGCACAAAGCATAGACAGTACGAACACTCATTCTTCGTGTTCTTAAATCGGCATTGTGTCTCTTATATTTAATTCCGATGCTATTTCTGTGTTTCATCGTCTATTGGAAGGTCCAGTGGATACAGTAAACCTGCAGAGGTGCGTCGGAATGTAAAATTGGTGACGCAGGAAACGCTCAAAACATAGACAGTAGGAAGACTCAATCATTCTGTACTTAAGTCGGCATTGTGTCTCTTATTTTTAATTCCGATGCAATTTCTCTGTTTCATCGTCAATGGGAAGATCCAAGGGATACACTAAACCTGGAGAGGTGCATCAGAATGTAAAACTGGTGACACAGGTAATGCTCAAAACATAGACAGTAGGAAGACTCAGCCTTCCTGTTCTTAAGTCGGCATTGTGTCTCTTATATTTAATTCCGATGCTATTTCTGTGTTTCATCGTCAATGGGAAGGTCCAATGGATACAGTAAACCTGCAGAGGTGCTTCGGAAAGTAAAACTGGTGACGCAGGAATCGCTCAAAACATAGACAGTAGGAAGACTCAATGTTCCTGTACTTAAGTCGGCATTGTGTCTCTTATATTTAATTCCGATGCAATTTCTGTGTTTCATCGTCAATGGGGGGGTCCAAGGGATACAGTAACCCTACAGAGGTGCATCGGAATGTAAAACTGGTGACACAGGAAGCGCTCATAACAAAGACCCTAAGAAGACTCAGTTTCCTTGTACTTAAATCGGCATTGTGTCTTTTATATTTAATGCCGATGCAATTTCTCTGTTTCATCGTCAATGGGAAGGTCCAATGGATACAGTAAACCTCCAGCGGTGCATCGGAATTTAAAACTGGTGACACTGAAAACGCTCAAAGCATAGACGTAAGAAGACTCAGTTTTCTAGTACTTAAGTCGGCGTTGTGTCTCTTGTATTTATTTCGGATGTAATTCCGGTGTTTCATCGTCAATGGGAAGGTCCAATGGATACAGTAAACCTGCAGAGGTGCATCGGAATGTAAAACTGGTGACACAGGAAGCGGTCAAAGCATAGACCCTAAGAAGACTCAGTTTTCTTGTACTGAAGACGGCATTGTGTCTCTTATATTTAATTTGATGCAATTTCTGTGTTTCACCGTCACTGTGAAGATCCAAGGGATACAGTAAACCTGCAGAGGTGCATCAAAATGTAAAACTGATGACACAGGAAACGCTAAACACATAGACAGTCGGAAGACTTAGTCTCCCTGTACCTAAGTCGGCATTGTGTCTCTTATTTTTAATTCCGATGCAGTTTCTGTGTTTCATCGTCACTGTGAAGATCCAAGGGAGACAGTAAACCTGCAGACGTGCATCAAAATGTAAAACAGATGACAGGAAATGCTCAAAACTTAGACAGTAGGAAGACTCAGTCTTCCTCTACCTAAATCAGCATTGTTTCTCTTATATTTAATTCCGATGCAATTTCTGCGTTCCATCGTCAATGGGAAGGTCCAATGGAAACAGTAGACTTGCAGAGGTGCATCGAAATGTAAAACTGGTGGCACAGGGAACGCACAAAACATAGACAGTAGAAAGACACGCTCTTCCAGTACTTATGTCGACATTGTGTCTCTTATATTTAATTCCGATGCAATTTCTGTGTTTCATCGTCAATGGGAAAGTCCAAGGGATACAGTAACCCAACAGAGGTGCATCGGAATGGAAAACTGGTGACACAGGAAACGCTCATAACATAGACAGTCGGAAGAATCAGTCTCACTGTACTTAAGTCGGCATTGTGTCTCTTATATTTAATTTGATGCAATTTCTGTGTTTCACCGTCACTGTGAAGGTCCAAGGGATACAGTAAACCTGCAGACGTGCATCAAAATGTAAAACTGATGACACAGGAAACGCTAAACACATAGATAGTCGGAAGACTTAGTCTCCCTGTACCTAAGTCGGCATTGTGTCTCTTATATTTAATTCCGATGCAATTTCTGTGTTTCATCGTCACTGGGAAGGTCCAAGGGATACAGTAAACCTACAGAGGTGCATCGGAATGTAAAACTGGTGACGCAGGAATCGCTCAAAACATAGAAAGTAGGAAGACTCAATGTTCCTGTACTTAATTCGGCATTGTGTCTCTTATATTAAATTCCGATGCAATTTCTGTGATTCATCGTCAATGCGAAGATCCAAGGGATACAGTAAACCGGCAGAGATGCATCAGAATGTAAAACTGGTGACACAGGAAACGCACAAAGCATAGACAGTAGGAACACTCATTCTTCCTGTTCTTAAATCGGCATTGTGTCTCTTATATTTAATTCCGATGCTATTTCTGTGTTTCATCGTCAATTGGAAGGTCCAGTGGATACAGTAAAACTGCAGAGGTGCGTCGGAATGTAAAATTGGTGACGCAGGAAACGCTCAAAACATAGACAGTAGGAAGTCTCAATCATTCTGTACTTAAGTCGGCATTGTGTCTCTTATTTTTAATTCCGATGCAATTTCTCTGTTTCATCGTCAATGGGAAGATCCAAGGGATACAGTAAACCGGCAGAGATGCATCAGAATGTAAAACTGGTGACACAGGAAACGCACAAAGCATAGACAGTAGGAACACCCATTCTTCCTGTTCTTAAATCGGCATTGTGTCTCTTATATTTAATTCCGATGCTATTTCTGTGTTTCATCGTCAATGGGAAGGTCCAATGGATACAGTAAACCTGCAGAGGTGCTTCGGAATGTAAAACTGGTGACGCAGGAATCGCTCAAAACATAGACAGTAGGAAGACTCAATGTTCCTGTACTTAAGTCGGCATTGTGTCTCTTATATTTAATTCCGATGCAATTTCTGTGTTTCATCGTCAATGGGGGGGGGTCCAAGGGATACAGTAACCCTACAGAGGTGCATCGGAATGTAAAACTGGTGACACAGGAAGCGCTCATAACAAAGACCCTAAGAAGACTCAGTTTCCTTGTACTTAAATCGGCATTGTGTCTTTTATATTTAATTCCGATGCAATTTCTCTGTTTCATTGTCAATGGGAAGGTCCAATGGATACAGTAAACCTCCAGCGGTGCATCGGAATTTAAAACTGGTGACACTGAAAACGCTCAAAGCATAGACGTAAGAAGACTCAGTTTTCTAATACTTAAGTCGGCGTTGTGTCTCTTATATTTATTTCGGATGTAATTCCGGTGTTTCATCGTCAATGGGAAGGTCCAATGGATACAGTAAACCTGCAGAGGTGCATCGGAATGTAAAACTGGTGACACAGGAAGCGGTCAAAGCATAGACCCTAAGAAGACTCAGTTTTCTTGTACTGAAGACGGCATTGTGTCTCTTATATTTAATTTGATGCAATTTCTGTGTTTCACCGTCACTGTGAAGGTCCAAGGGATACAGTAAACCTGCAGAGGTGCATCAAAATGTAAAACTGATGACACAGGAAACGCTAAACACATAGACAGTCGGAAGACTTAGTCTCCCTGTACCTAAGTCGGCATTGTGTCTCTTATATTTAATTCCGATGCAATTTCTGTGTTTCATCGTCACTGTGAAGATCCAAGGGAGACAGTAAACCTGCAGTCGTGCATCAAAATGTAAAACAGATGACAGGAAATGCTCAAAACTTAGACAGTAGGAAGACTCACTCTTCCTCTACCTAAATCAGCATTGTTTCTCTTATATTTAATTCCGATGCAATTTCTGCGTTTCATCGTCAATGGGAAGGTCCAATGGAAACAGTAGACTTGCAGAGGTGCATCGAAATGTAAAACTGGTGACACAGGGAACGCACAAAACATAGACAGTAGAAAGACACGCTCTTCCTGTACTTATGTCGACATTGTGTCTCTTATATTTAATTCCGATGCAATTTCTGTGTTTCATCGTCAATGGGAAAGTCCAAGGGATACAGTAACCCAACAGAGGTGCATCGGAATGTAAAACTGGTGACACAGGAAACGCTCATAACATAGACAGTCGGAAGAATCAGTCTCACTGTACTTAAGTCGGCATTGTGTCTCTTATATTTAATTTGATGCAATTTCTGTGTTTCACCGTCACTGTGAAGATACAAGGGATACAGTAAACCTGCAGAGGTGCATCGGAATGTAAAACTGGTGTTACAGAAAACGCTCAAAACATAGACCGTAAGAAGATTCATTTTTCTTGTACTTAAGTCGGCGTTGTGTCTCTTATATTTAATTCCGATGCAATTTCTGTGTTTCATCGTCAATGGGAAGGTCCAATGGATACAGTAAACCTACAGAGGTGCATCGGAATGTAAAACTGGTGACGCAGGAATCGCTCAAAACATAGACAGTAGGAAGACTCAATGTTCCTGTACTTAATTCGGCATTGTGTCTCTTATATTAAATTCCGATGCAATTTCTGTGATTCATCGTCAATGCGAAAATCCAAGGGATACAGTAAACCTGCAGAGATGCATCAGAATGTAAAACTGGTGACACAGGAAATGGACAAAACATAGACAGTAGGAAGACTCATTCTTCCTGTTCTTAAGTCGGCATTGTGTCTCTTATATTTAATTCCGATGCTATTTCTGTGTTTCATCGTCAATTGGAAGGTCCAGTGGATACAGTAAACCTGCAGAGGTGCGTCGGAATGTAAAATTGGTGACGCAGGAAACGCTCAAAACATAGACAGTAGGAAGACTCAATCATGCTGTACTTAAGTCGGCATTGTGTCTCTTATTTTTAATTCCGATGCAATTTCTCTGCTTCATCGTCAATGGGAAGATCCAAGGGATACAGTAAACCTGCAGAGGTGCATCAGAATGTAAAACTGGTGACACAGGTAATGCTCAAAACATAGACAGTAGGAAGACTCAGCCTTCCTGTTCTTAAGTCGGCATTGTGTCTCTTATATTTAATTCCGATGCTATTTCTGTGTTACATCGTCAATGGGAAGGTCCAATGGATACAGTAAACCTGCAGAGGTGCTTCGGAATGTAAAGCTGGTGACGCAGGAATCGCTCAAAACAGAGACAGTAGGAAGAATCAATGTTCCTGTACTTAAGTCGGCATTGTGTCTCTTATATTTAATTCCGATGCAATTTCTGTGTTTCATCGTCAATGGGGAGGTCCAATGGATACAGTAACCCTACAGAGGTGCATCGGAATGTAAAACTGGTGACACAGGAAGCGCTCATAACATAGACCCTAAGAAGACTCAGTTTCCTTGTACTTAAATCGGCAATGTGTCTTTTATATTTAATTCCGATGCAATTTCTCTGTTTTATCGTCAATGGGAAGGTCCAATGGATACAGTAAACCTGCAGAGGTGCTTTGGAATGTAAAACTGGTGACGCAGGAATCGCTCAAAACATAGACAGTAGGAAGACTCAATGTTCCTGTACTTAAGTCGGCATTGTGTCTCTTCTATGTAATTCCGATGCAATTTCTGTGTTTCATCGTCAATGCGAAGATCCAAGGGATACAGTAAACCCTCAGAGGTGCATCGGAATGTAAAACTGGTGACACAGGAAACCCTCAAAACATTGACATTACGAAGACTCAGCCTTCCTGTTCTTAAGTCGGCTTTGTGTCTCTTATATTTAATTTGATGCAATTTCTGTGTTTCACCGTCACTGTGAAGGTCCAAGGGATACAGTAAACCTGCAGAGGTGCATCAAAATGTAAAACTGATGACACAGGAAACGCTAAAAACATAGACAGTCGGAAGACTTAGTCTCCCTGTACCTATGTCGGCATTGTGTCTCTTATAGTTAATTCCGATGCAATTTCTGTGTTTCATCGTCACTGTGAAGATCCAAGGGAGACAGTAAACCTGCAGACGTGCATCAAAATGTAAAACAGATGACAGGAAATGCTCAAAACTTAGACAGTAGGAAGACTCAGTCTTCCTGTACCAAAATCGGCATTGTGTCTCTTATATTTAATTCCGATGCAATTTCTGCGTTTCATCGTCAATGGGAAGGTCAAATGGATACAGCAAACCTGCAGAGGTGCATTGGAATGTAAAACTGGTGACAAAGGAAACGCTCAAATCATACACCGAAAGATGACTCAGTTTTCTTGTACTTAAGTCGGCGTTGTGTCGCTTATATTTAATTCCGATGCAATTTCTGTGTTTCATCGTCAATGGGAAGGTCCAATTGATACAGTAAACCAGCAGAGGTGCATCGGAATGTAATACTGGTGACACAGGAAAGGCTCAAAACATAGACAGTAGGAAGACTCAGTCTTCCTGTACTTAAGTCGGCATTGTGTCTCTTATACTTAATTGCGATGCTGTTTCTGTGTTTCATCGTCTATGGGAAGGTCCAAGGGATACAGTAAACCTGGAGAGGTGCATCGGAATGTAAAACTGGTGACACAGGAAACGCTCAAAACATATACATTAGAAAAACAACTCTTCCTGTACTTAAGTCGACATTGTGTCTCTTCTATTTAATTCCGATGCAATTTCTGTGTTTCATCGTCATTGGGAATGTCGAAGGGAAACAGTATACCTTGCAGAGGTACATCGGAATGTAAAACTTGTGACACAGGAGACGCTCAAAGCATAGACAGTAGGAAGACTCAGTCTACCTGTACTTAAGTCGGCTTTGTGTTTCTTATATTTAATTCCGATGCAATTTCTGTGTTTCATCGTCACTGGGAAGGTCCAAGGGATACAGTAAACCTACAGAGGTGCATCGGAATGTAAAACTGGTGACGCAGGAATCGCTCAAAACATAGACAAAAGGAAGACTCAATGTTCCTGTACTTAATTCGGCATTGTGTCTCTTATATTAAATTCCGATGCAATTTCTGTGATTCATCGTCAATGCGAAGATCCAAGGGATACAGTAAACCTGCAGAGATGCATCAGAATGTAAAACTGGTGACACAGGAAACGCACAAAACATAGACAGTAGGAACACTCATTCTTCCTGTTCTTAAATCGGCATTGTGTCTCTTATATTTAATTCCGATGCTATTTCTGTGTTTCATCGTCAATTGGAAGGTCCAGTGGATACAGTAAACCTGCAGAGGTGCGTCGGAATGTAAAATTGGTGACGCAGGAAACGCTCAAAACATAGACAGTAGGAAGACTCAATCATGCTGTACTTAAGTCGGCATTGTGTCTCTTATTTTTAATTCCGATGCAATTTCTCTGTTTCATCGTCAATGGGAAGATCCAAGGGATACAGTAAACCTGGAGAGGTGCATCAGAATGTAAAACTGGTGACACAGGTAATGCTCCAAACATAGACAGTAGCAAGACTCAGACTTCCTGTCCTTAAGTCGGCATTGTGTCTCTTATATTTAATTCCGATGCTATTTCTGTGTCTCATCGTCATTGGGAAGGTCCAATGGATACAGTAAACCTGCAGAGGTGCTTCGGAATGTAAAACTGGTGACGCAGGAATCGCTCAAAACATAGACAGTAGGAAGACTCAATGTTCCTGTACTTAAGTCGGCATTGTGTGTCTTATATTTAATTCCGATGCAATTTCTGTGTTTCATCGTCAATGGGGAGGTCCAAGGGATACAGTAACCCTACAGAGGTGCATCGGAATGTAAAACTGGTGACACAGGAAGCGCTCATAACATAGACCCTAAGAAGACTCAGTTTCCTTGTGCTTAAATTGGCATTGTGTCTTTTATATTTAATTCCGATGCAATTTCTCTGTTTCATCGTCAATGGGAAGGTCCAATGGATACAGTAAACCTCCAGCGGTGCATCGGAATTTAAAACAGGTGACACTGAAAACGCTCAAAGCATAGACGTAAGAAGACTCAGTTTTCTAGTACTTAAGCCGGCGTTGTGTCTCTTATATTTATTTCGGATGTACTTCCGGTGTTTCATCGTGAATGGGAAGGTCCAATGGATACAGTAAACCTGCAGAGGTGCATCGGAATGTAAAACTGGTGACACAGGAAGCGATCAAAGCATAGACACTAAGAAGACTCAGTTTTCTTGTACTGAAGACGGCATTGTGTCTCTTATATTTAATTTGATGCAATTTCTGTGTTTCACCGTCACTGTGAAGGTCCAAGGGATACAGTAAACCTGCAGAGGTGCATCAAAATGTAAAACTGATGACACAGGAAACGCTAAACACATAGACAGTCGGAAGACTTAGTCTCCCTGTACCTAAGTCGGCATTGTGTCTCTTATATTTAATTCCGATGCAATTTCTGTGTTTCATCGTCACTGTGAAGATCCAAGGGAGACAGTAAACCTGCAGACGTGCATCAAAATGTAAAACAGATGACAGGAAATGCTCAAAACTTAGACAGTAGGAAGACTCAGTCTTCCTCTACCTAAATCGGCATTGTTTCTCTTATATTTAATTCCGATGCAATTTCTGCGTTTCATCGTCAATGGGAAGGTCCAATGGAAACAGTAGACTTGCAGAGGGGCATCGGAATGTAAAACTGGTGTCACAGGGAACGCACAAAACATAGACAGTAGAAAGACACACTCTTCCTGTACTTATGTCGACATTGTGTCTCTTATATTTAATTCCGATGCAATTTCTGTGTTTCATCGTCAATGGGAAAGTCCAAGGGATACAGTAACCCAACAGAGGTGCATCGGAATGTAAAACTGGTGACACAGGAAACGCTCATAACATAGACAGTCGGAAGAATCAGTCTCACTGTACTTAAGTCGGCATTGTGTCTCTTATATTTAATTTGATGCAATTTCTGTGTTTCACCGTCACTGTGAAGGGACAAGGGATACAGTAAACCTGCAGAGGTGCAACGGAATGTAAAACTGGTGTTACAGAAAACGCTCAAAACATAGACCGTAAGAAGATTCATTTTTCTTGTACTTAAGTCGGCGTTGTGTCTCTTATATTTAATTCCGATGCTATTTCTGTGTTTCATCGTCAATTGGAAGGTCCAGTGGATACAGTAAACCTGCAGAGGTGCGTCGGAATATAAAATTGGTGACGCAGGAAACGCTCAAAACATAGACAGTAGGAAGACTCAATCATGCTGTACTTAAGTCGGCATTGTGTCTCTTATTTTTAATTCCGATGCAATTTCTGTGTTTCATCGTCAATGGGAAAGTCCAAGGGATACTGTAACCCAACAGAGGTGCATCGGAATGTAAAACTGGTGACACAGGAAACGCTCATAACATAGACAGTCGGAAGAATCAGTCTCACTTTACTTAAGTCGGCATTGTGTCTCTTATATTTAATTTGATGCAATTTCTGTGTTTCACCGTCACTGTGAAGGGATAAGGGATGCAGTAAACCTGCAGAGGTGCATCGGAATGTAAAACTGGTGTTACAGAAAACGCTCAAAACATAGACCGTAAGAAGATTCATTTTTCTTGTACTTAAGTCGGCGTTGTGTCTGTTATATTTAATTCCGATGCAATTTCTGTGTTTCATCGTCAATGGGAAGGTCCAATGGATACAGTAAACCTACAGAGGTGCATCGGAATGTAAAACTGGTGACGCAGGAATCGCTCAAAACATAGACAGTAGGAAGACTCAATGTTCCTGTACTTAATTCGGCATTGTGTCTCTTATATTAAATTCCGATGCAATTTCTGTGATTCATCGTCAATGCGAAGATCCAAGGGATACAGTAAACCTGCAGAGATGCATCAGAATGTAAAACTGGTGACACAGGAAACGGACAAAACATAGACAGTAGGAAGACTCATTCTTCCTGTTCTTAAGTCGGCATAGTGTCTCTTATATTTAATTCCGATGCTATTTCTGTGTTTCATCGTCAATTGGAAGGTCCAGTGGATACAGTAAACCTGCAGAGGTGCGTCGGAATATAAAATTGGTGACGCAGGAAACGCTCAAAACATAGACAGTAGGAAGACTTAATCATGCTGTACTTAAGTCAGCATTGTGTCTCTTATTTTTAATTCCGATGCAATTTCTCTGTTTCAACGTCAATGGAAAGATCCAAGGGATACAGTAAACCTGCAGAGGTGCATCAGAATGTAAAACTGGTGACACAGGTAATGCTCAAAACATAGACAGTAGGAAGACTCAGCCTTCCTGTTCTTAAGTCGGCATTGTGTCTCTTATATTTAATTCCGATGCTATTTCTGTGTTTCATCGTCAATGGGAAGGTCCAATGGATACAGTAAACCTGCAGAGGTGCTTCGGAATGTAAAGCTGGTGACGCAGGAATCGCTCAAAACATAGACAGAAGGAAGACTCAATGTTCCTGTACTTAAGTCGGCATTGTGTCTCTTATATTTAATTCCGATGCAGTTTCTGTGTTTCATCGTCAATGGGGAGGTCCAATGGATACAGTAACCCTACAGAGGTGCATCGGAATGTAAAACTGGTGACACAGGAAACCCTCAAGACATTGACATTACGAAGACTCAGCCTTCCTTTTCTTAAGTCGGCATTGTGTCTCTTATATTTAATTTGATGCAATTTCTGTGTTTCACCGTCACTGTGAAGGTCCAAGGGATACAGTAAACCTGCAGAGGTGCATCAAAATGTAAAACTGATGACACAGGAAACGCTAAAAACATAGACAGTTAGAGGACTTAGTCTCCTGTACCTAAGTCGGCATTGTGTCTCTTATATTTAATTCCGATGCAATTTCTGCGTTTCATCGTCAATGGGAAGGTCAAATGGATACAGCAAACCTGCAGAGGTGCATTGGAATGTAAAACTGGTGACAAAGGAAACGCTCAAATCATACACCGAAAGATGACTCAGTTTTCTTGTACTTAAGTCGGCGTTGTGTCGCTTATATTTAATTCCGATGCAATTTCTGTGTTTCATCGTCAATGGGAAGGTCCAATTGATACAGTAAACCAGCAGAGGTGCATCGGAATGTAATACTGGTGACACAGGAAAGGCTCAAAACATAGACAGTAGGAAGACTCAGTCTTCCTGTACTTAAGTCGGCATTGTGTCTCTTATACTTAATTCCGATGCTGTTTCTGTGTTTCATCGTCTATGGGAAGTCCAAGGGATACAGTAAACCGGCAGAGGTGCATCGGAATGTAAAACTGGTGACACAGGAAACGCTCAAAACATATACAATAGAAAGCCAATTCTTCCTGTACTTAAGTCGACATTGTGTCTCTTCTATTTAATTCCGATGCAATTTCTGTGTTTCATCGTCATTGGGAATGTCGAAGGGAAACAGTATACCTTGCAGAGGTGCATCGGAATGTAAAACTTGTGACACAGGAGACGCTCAAAGCATAGACAGTAGGAAGACTCAGTCTACCTGTACTTAAGTCGGCTTTGTGTTTCTTATATTTAATTCCGATGCAATTTCTGTGTTTCATCGTCACTGGGAAGGTCCAAGGGATACAGTAAACCTACAGAGGTGCATCGGAATGTAAAACTGGTGACGCAGGAATCGCTCAAAACATAGACAGTAGGAAGACTCAATGTTCCTGTACTTAATTCGGCATTGTGTCTCTTATATTAAATTCCGATGCAATTTCTGTGATTCATCGTCAATGCGAAGATCCAAGGGATACAGTAAACCTGCAGAGATGCATCAGAATGTAAAACTGGTGACACAGGAAACGCACAAAACATAGACAGTAGGAACACTCATTCTTCCTGTTCTTAAATCGGCATTGTGTCTCTTATATTTAATTCCGATGCAATTTCTGTGTTTCATCGTCACTGGGAAGGTCCCAGGGATACAGTAAACCTACAGAGGTGCATCGGAATGTAAAACTGGTGACGCAGGAATCGCTCTAAACATAGACAGTAGGAAGACTCAATGTTCCTGTACTTAATTCGGCATTGTGTCTCTTATTTTTAATTCCGATGCAATTTCTCTGTTTCATCGTCAATGGGAAGATCCAAGGGATACAGTAAACCTGGAGAGGTGCATCAGAATGTAAAACTGGTGACACAGGTAATGCTCAAAACATAGACAGTAGGAAGACTCAGCCTTCCTGTTCTTAAGTCGGCATTGTGTCTCTTATATTTAATTCCGATGCTATTTCTGTGTTTCATCGTCAATGGGAAGGTCCAATGTATACAGTAAACCTGCAGAGGTGCTTCGGAATGTAAAACTGGTGACGCAGGAATCGCTCAAAACATAGACAGTAGGAAGACTCAATGTTCCTGTACTTAAGTCGGCATTGTGTCTCTTATATTTAATTCCGATGCAATTTCTGTGTTTCATCGTCAATGGGGAGGTCCAAGGGACACAGTAATCCTACAGAGGTGCATCGGAATGTAAAACTGGTGACACAGGAAGCGCTCATAACATAGACCCTAAGAAGACTCAGTTTCCTTGTACTTAATTCGGCATTGTGTCTTTTATATTTAATTCCGATGCAATTTCTCTGTTTCATCGTCAATGGGAAGGTCCAATGGATACAGTAAACCTCCAGCGGTGCATCGGAATTTAAAACTGGTGACACTGAAAACGCTCAAAGCATAGACGTAAGAAGACTCAGTTTTCTAGTACTTAAGTCGGCGTTGTGTCTCTTATATTTATTTCGGATGTAATTCCGGTGTTTCATCGTCAATGGGAAGGTCCAATGGATACACTAAACCTGCAGAGGTGCATCGGAATGTAAAACTGGTGACACAGGAAGCGGTCAAAGCATAGACCCTAAGAAGACTCAGTTTTCTTGTACTGAAGACGGCATTGTGTCTCTTATATTTAATTTGATGCAATTTCTGTGTTTCACTGTCACTGTGAAGGTCCAAGGGATACAGTAAACCTGCAGAGGTGCATCAAAATGTAAAACTGATGACACAGGAAACGCTAAAAACATAGACAGTCGGAAGACCTAGTCTCCCTGTACCTAAGTCGGCATTGTGTCTCTTATATTTAATTCTGATGCAATTTCTGTGTATCATCGTCACTGTGAAGATCCAAGGGAGACAGTAAACCTGCAGACGTGCATCAAAATGTAAAACAGATGACAGGAAATGCTCAAAACTTAGACAGTAGGAAGACTCAGTCTTCCTCTACCTAAATCGGCATTGTTTCTCTTATATTTAATTCCGATGCAATTTCTGCGTTTCATCGTCAATGGGAAGGTCAAATGGATACAGTAAACCTGCAGAAGTGCATTGGAATGTACAACTGGTGACAAAGGAAACGCTCAAATCATACACCGAAAGATGACTCAGTTTTCTTGTACTTAAGTCGGCGCTGTGTCGCTTATATTTAATTCCGATGCAATTTCTGTGTTTCATCGTCAATGGGAAGGTCCAATTGATACAGTAAACCAGCAGAGGTGCATCGGAATGTAATACTGGGGCCACAGGAAAGGCTCAAATCATAGACAGTAGGAAGACTCAGTCTTCCTGTAC
This sequence comes from Schistocerca nitens, assembly GCF_023898315.1. NCBI lineage: Eukaryota > Metazoa > Arthropoda > Insecta > Orthoptera > Acrididae > Schistocerca > Schistocerca nitens. Next base: position 4,505,480 of record NC_064616.1, on the reverse strand, counting down.
TTAAGTCGGCATTGTGTCTCTTATACTTAATTCCGATGCTGTTTCTGTGTTTCATCGTCTATGGGAAGGTCCAAGGGATACAGTAAACCTGCAGAGGTGCATCGGAATGTAATACTGGTGACACAGGAAAGGCTCAAAATATAGAGAGTAGGAAGACTTAATGTTCCTGTACTTAAGTCGGCATTGTGTCTCTTCTATGTAATTCCGATGCAATTTCTGTGTTTCATCGTCAATGGGAAAGTCCAAGGGATACAGTAACCCAACAGAGGTGCATCGGAATGTAATACTGGTGACACAGGAAAGGCTCAAAACATAGACAGTAGGAAGACTCAGTCTTCCTGTACTTACGTCGGCATTGTGTCTCTTATACTTAATTCCGATGCTGTTTCTGTGTTTCATCGTCTATGGGAAGGTCCAAGGGATACAGTAAACCTGCAGACGTGCATCGGAATGTAAAACTGGTGCCACAGGAAACGCTCAAAACATAGACAATAGAAAGACACACTCTTCCTGTACTTAACTCGACATTGTGTCTATTATATTTAATTCCGATGCAATTTCTGTGTTTCGTCGTCAACGCGAAAGTCCAAGGGATACAGTAAACCTGCAGAGGTGCAATTGAATGTAAAACTGGTGACACAGGAAACGCTCATTACATAGACCCTAAGAAGACTCAGTTTTCTTGAACTTAAGTCGGCATTGTGTCTTTTATATTTAATTCCGATGCAATTTCTGTGTTTCATCGTCACTGGGAAGGTCCAATGGATACAGTAGACCTGCAGAGGTGCATCGGAATGTAAAACTGGTGACACAGGGAACGCACAAACATAGACAGTAGAAAGACACACTCTTCCTGTACTTATGTCGACATTGTGTCTCATATATTTAATTCCGATGCAATTTTTGTGTTTCATCGTCAATGGGAAAGTCCAAGGGATACAGTAACCCAACAGAGATGCATCGGAATGTAAAACTGGTGACACAGGAAGCGCTCATAACATAGACAGTAGGAAGAATCAGTCTCACTGTACTTAAGTCGGCATTGTGTCTCTTATATTTAATTTGATGCAATTTCTGTGTTTCACCGTCACTGTGAAGGTCCAAGGGGTACAGTAAACCTGCAGCGGTGCATCGGAATGTAAAACTGGTGTTACAGAAAACGCTCAAAACATAGACCGTAAGAAGACTCATTCTTCTTGTACTTAAGTCGGCGTTGTGTCTCTTATATTTAATTCCGATGCAATTTCTGTGTTTCATCGTCAATGGGAAAGTCCAATGGATACAGTAAACCTGCAGAGGTGCATCGGAATGTAATACTGGTGACACAGGAAAGGCTCAAAACATAGACAATAGGAAGACCCAGTCTTCCTTTACCTAAGTCAGCATGGTGTCTCTTATGTTTAATTCCGATGTCATTTCTGTGTTTCATCGTCAATGGAAGGTCCAATGGATACAGTAAACCAGCGGAGGTGCATCGGAATGTAAAACTGATGACACAGGAAACGCTCAAAACATAGACAGTAGGAAGACTCAGTCTTGCTGTACTTATGTCGGCAGCATTATGTCTCTTATATTTAATTCCGATGCAATTTCTGTGTTTCATCGTCAATGGGAAGGTCCAATGGATACAGTAAACCTGCAAATGTGCTTCGGAATGTAAAACTGGTGACACAGGAAGCGCTCAAAACATAGACCCTAAGAAGACTCAGTTTTCTTGTACTGAAGTCGGCATTGTGTCTCTTATATTTAAGTTTGATGCAATTTCTGTGTTTCATCGTCACTGTGAAGGTCCAAGGGATACAGTAATCTGCAGAGGTGCATCAAGATGAAAAACTGATGACACAGGAAACGCTCAAAACATAGACAGTAGGAATACTCAGTCTTCCTGTACCTAAGTCGGCATTGTTTCTCTGATATTTAATTCCGATGCAATATCTGTGTTTCGTCGTCACTGTGAAGGTCCAAGGGTTACAGTAAACCTGCAGAGGTGCATCGGAATGTAAAACTGATGACACATGAAACGCTAAAAACATAGACAATAGAAAGACACACTCTTCCTGTACTTAAGTCGGCATTTTGTCCCTTACATCTAATTCCGATGCAATTTCTGTGTTTCATCGTCAATGGGAAAGTCGAATGGATACAGTAAACCTGCAGAGGTACATCGCAATGTAAAACTGAAGACACAGGAAACGCTCAAAACATAGACAGTAGGAAGACTCAATGTTGCTGTACTTAATTCGGCATTGTGTCTCTTATTTTAAAATCAGATGCAATTTCTCTGATTCATCGTCAATGCGAAGATCCAAGGGATACAGTAAACCTGCAGAGGTGCATCATAATGTAAAACTGGTGACACAGGTAATGCTCAAAACATAGACATTAGGAAGACTCAGCCTTCCTGTTCTTAAGTCGGCATTGTGTCTCTTATATTTAATTCCGGTACTATTTCTGTGTTTCATCGTCAATGGGAAGGTCCAATGGATACAGTAAACCTGCAAAGGTGCTTCGGAATGTAAAACTGGTGACACAGGAAGCGCTCAAAACATAGACCCTAAGAAGACTCAGTTTTCTTGTACTGAAGTCGGCATTGTGTCTCTAATATTTAATTTGATGCAATTTCTGTGTTTCATCGTCACTGGGAAGGTCCAAGGGATACAGTAATCTGCAGAGGTGCATCAAGATGTAAAACTGATGACACAGGAAACGCTCAAAACATAGACAGTAGGAAGACTCAGTCTTGCTGTACTTATGTCGGCAGCATTATGTCTCTTATATTTAATTCCGATGCAATTTCTGTGTTTCATCGTCAATGGGAAGGTCGAATGGAAACAGTATACCTGCAGAGGTGCAACGGAATGTAACACTGCTGACAAGGGAAACGCTCAAAACGTAGACAGTAGGAAGACTCAGTGTTTCTGTACTTAAGTCGGCATTGTGTCTCTTATATTTAATTCCGATGCAATTTCGGTGTTTCATCGTCAATGGGGAGGTCCAAGGGATACAGTAACCCTACAGAGGTGCATCGGAAGGTAAAACTGGTGACACAGGAAACGCTCATAACATACACCCTAAGAAGACTCAGTTTTCTTGTACTTAAATCGGCATTGTGTCTTTTATATTTAATTTCGATGCAATTTCTCTGTTTCATCGTCAATGGGAAGGTCCAATGGATACAGTAAACCTGCATAGGTGCATCGGAATGTAAAACTGTTGACGCAGGAAACGCTAAAAGCATAGACAGTAGGAAGACTCAATGTTCCTCTACTTAAGTCGGCATTGTGTCTCTTCTATGTAATTCCGATGCAATTTCTGTGTTTCATCGTCAATGGGAAGGTCCAATGGATACAGTAGACCTGCAGAGGTGCATCGGAATGTAAAACTATTGACACAGGGAACCCACAAACATAGACAGTAGAAAGACACACTCTTCCTGTACTTATGTCGACATTGTGTCTCTTATATTTAATTCCGATGCAATTTCTGTGTTTCATCGTCAATGGGAAAGTCCAAGGGATACAGTAACCCAACAGAGGTGCATCGGAATGTAAAACTGGTGACACAGGAAGCGCTCATAACATAGACAGTAGGAAGAATCAGTCTCACTGTACTTAAGTCGGCATTGTGTCTCTTATATTTAATTTGATGCAATTTCTGTGTTTCACCGTCACTGTGAAGGTCCAAGGGATACAGTAAACCTGCAGAGGTGCATCGGAATGTAAAACTGGTGTTACAGAAAACGCTCAAAATATAGACCGTAAGAAGACTCATTCTTCTTGTACTTAAGTCGGCGTTGTGTCTCTTATATTTAATTCCGATGCAATTTCTGTGTTTCATCGTCAATGGGAAAGTCCAATGGATACAGTAAACCTGCAGAGGTGCATCGGAATGTAATACTGGTGACACAGGAAAGGCTCAAAACATAGACAGTAGGAAGACCCAGTCTTCCTTTACCTAAGTCAGCATGGTGTCTCTTATGTTTAATTCCGATGTCATTTCTGTGTTTCATCGTCAATGGAAGGTCCAATGGATACAGTAAACCAGCGGAGGTGCATCTGAATGTAAAACTGGTGACACAGGAAACGCTCAAAACATAGACAATAGAAAGACACACTCTTCCTGTACTTACGTCGACATTGTGTCTCTTCTATTTAATTCCGATGCAATTTCTGTGTTTCATCGTCACTGGGAAGGTCCAAGGGATACAGTAAAGCTACAGAGGTGCATCGGAATGTAAAACTGGTGACGCAGGAATCGCTCAAAACATAGACAGTAGGAAGACTCAATGTTGCTGTACTTAATTCGGAATTGTGTCTCTTATATTAAAATCCGATGCAATTTCTCTGATTCATCGTCAATGCGAAGATCCAAGGGATACAGGAAACCTGCAGAGGTGCATCATAATGTAAAACTGGTGACACAGGTAATGCTCAAAACATAGACATTAGGAAGACTCAGCCTTCCTGTTCTTAAGTCGGCATTGTGTCTCTTATATTTAATTCCGATGCTATTTCTGTGTTTCATCGTCAATGGGAAGGTCCAATGGATACAGTAAACCTGCAAAGGTGCTTCGGAATGTAAAACTGGTGACACAGGAAGCGCTCAAAACATAGACCCTAAGAAGACTCAGTTTTCTTGTACTGAAGTCGGCATTGTGTCTCTTATATTTAATTTGATGCAATTTCTGTGTTTCATCGTCACTGGGAAGGTCCAAGGGATACAGTAATCTGCAGAGATGCATCAAGATGTAAAACTGATGACACAGGAAACGCTCAAAACATAGACAGTAGGAATACTCAGTCTTCCTGTACCTAAGTCGGAAGGTTTCTCTGATATTTAATTCCGATGCAATTTCTGTGTTTCGTCGTCACTGTGAAGGTGCAATAGATACAGTAAACCTGCAGAGGAGCATCGGAATGTAAAACTGGTGACACAAGAAACGCTCAAAACATAGACAATAGAAAGACACACTCTTCCTGTACTTCAGTCGGCATTTTGTCCCTTACATCTAATTCCGATGCAATTTCTGTGTTTCATCGTCAATGGGAAGGTCCAATGGATACAGTAAACCTGCAGAGGTGCATCGCAATGTAAATCTGTTAACGCAGGAAACGCTAAAAGCATAGACAGTAGGAAGACTCAATGTTCCTCTACTTAAGTCGGCATTGTGTCTCTTCTATGTAATTCCGATGCAATTTCTGTGTTTCATCGTCAATGGGAAGGTCGAATGGATACAGTAAACCGGCAGAGGTGCAACGGAATGTAAAACTGGTGACAAGGGAAACGCTCAAAACGCAGACAGTAGGAAGACTCAGTGTTTCTGTACTTAAGTCGGCATTGTGTCTCTTATATTTAATTCCGATGCAATTTCTGTGTTTCATCGTCAATGCGGAGGTCCAAGGGATACAGTAAACCTGCAGAGGTGCATCAAAATGTAAAACTGATGACACAGGAAACGCTAAAAACATAGACGGTCGGAAGATTTAGTCTCCCTGTACCTAAGTCGGCATTGTGTCTCTTATATTTAATTCCGATCCAATTTCTGTGTTTCATCGTCACTGTGAAGATCCAAGGGAGACAGTAAACCTGCAGACGTGCATCAAAATGTAAAACTGATGACAGGAAATGCTCAAAACTTAGACAGTAGGAAGACTCAGTCTTCCTGTACCTAAATCGGCATTGTGTCTCTTATATTTAATTCCGATGCAATTTCTTGAGTCGGCGTTGTGTCTCTTATATTTATTTCGGATGTAATTCCGGTGTTTCATCGTCAATGGGAAGGTCCAATGGATACAGTAAACCTGCAGAGGTGCATCGGAATGTAAAACTGTTGACTCAGGAAACGCTAAAAGCATAGACAGTAGGAAGACTCAATGTTCCTCTACTTAAGTCGGCATTGTGTCTCTTCTATGTAATTCCGATGCAATTTCTGTGTTTCATCGTCAATGGGAAGGTCCAATGGATACAGTAGACCTGCAGAGGTGCATCGGAATGTAAAACTATTGACACAGGGAACGCACAAACTTAGACAGTAGAAAGACACACTCTTCCTGTACTTATGTCGACAATGTGTCTCTTATATTTAATTCCGATGCAATTTCTGTGTTTCATCGTCAATGGGAAAGTCCAAGGGATACAGTAACCCAACAGAGGTGCATCGGAATGTAAAACTGGTGACACAGGAAGCGCTCATAACATAGACAGTAGGAAGAATCAGTCTCACTGTACTTAAGTCGGCATTGTGTCTCTTATATTTAATTTGATGCAATTTCTGTGTTTCACCGTCACTGTGAAGGTCCAAGGGATACAGTAAACCTGCAGAGGTGCATCGGAATGTAAAACTGGTGTTACAGAAAACGCTCAAAACATAGACCGTAAGAAGACTCATTCTTCTTGTACTTAAGTCGGCGTTGTGTCTCTTATATTTAATTCCGATGCAATTTCTGTGTTTCATCGTCAATGGGAAAGTCCAATGGATACAGTAAACCTGCAGAGGTGCATCGGAATGTAATACTGGTGACACAGGAAAGGCTCAAAACATAGACAGTAGGAAGACCCAGTCTTCCTTTACCTAAGTTAGCATGGTGTCTCTTATGTTTAATTCCGATGTCATTTCTGTGTTTCATCGTCAATGGAAGGTCCAATGGATACAGTAAACCAGCGGAGGTGCATCGGAATGTAAAACTGGTGACACAGGAAACGCTCAAAACATAGACAATAGAAAGACACACTCTTCCTGTACTTACGTCGACATTGTGTCTCTTCTATTTAATTCCGATGCAATTTCTGTGTTTCATCGTCACTGGGAAGGTCCAAGGGATACAGTAAAGCTACAGAGGTGCATCGGAATGTAAAACTGGTGACGCAGGAATCGCTCAAAATATAGACAGTAGGAAGACTCAATGTTGCTGTACTTAATTCGGCATTGTGTCTCTTATTTTAAAATCAGATGCAATTTCTCTGATTCATCGTCAATGCGAAGATCCAAGGGATACAGTAAACCTGCAGAGGTGCATCATAATGTAAAACTGGTGACACAGGTAATGCTCAAAACATAGACATTAGGAAGACTCAGCCTTCCTGTTCTTAAGTCGGCATTGTGTCTCTTATATTTAATTCCGGTACTATTTCTGTGTTTCATCGTCAATGGGAAGGTCCAATGGATACAGTAAACCTGCAAAGGTGCTTCGGAATGTAAAACTGGTGACACAGGAAGCGCTCAAAACATAGACCCTAAGAAGACTCAGTTTTCTTGTACTGAAGTCGGCTTTGTGTCTCTAATATTTAATTTGATGCAATTTCTGTGTTTCATCGTCACTGGGAAGGTCCAAGGGATACAGTAATCTGCAGAGGTGCATCAAGATGTAAAACTGATGACACAGGAAACGCTCAAAACATAGACAGTAGGAAGACTCAGTCTTGCTGTACTTATGTCGGCAGCATTATGTCTCTTATATTTAATTCCGATGCAATTTCTGTGTTTCATCGTCAATGGGAAGGTCGAATGGAAACAGTATACCTGCAGAGGTGCAACGGAATGTAACACTGCTGACAAGGGAAACGCTCAAAACGTAGACAGTAGGAAGACTCAGTGTTTCTGTACTTAAGTCGGCATTGTGTCTCTTATATTTAATTCCGATGCAATTTCGGTGTTTCATCGTCAATGGGGAGGTCCAAGGGATACAGTAACCTTACAGAGGTGCATCGGAAGGTAAAACTGGTGACACAGGAAACGCTCATAACATACACCCTAAGAAGACTCAGTTTTCTTGTACTTAAATCGGCATTGTGTCTTTTATATTTAATTTCGATGCAATTTCTCTGTTTCATCGTCAATGGGAAGGTCCAATGGATACAGTAAACCTGCATAGGTGCATCGGAATGTAAAACTGTTGACGCAGGAAACGCTAAAAGCATAGACAGTAGGAAGACTCAATGTTCCTCTACTTAAGTCGGCATTGTGTCTCTTCTATGTAATTCCGATGCAATTTCTGTGTTTCATCGTCAATGGGAAGGTCCAATGGATACAGTAGACCTGCAGAGGTGCATCGGAATGTAAAACTATTGACACAGGGAACGCACAAACATAGACAGTAGAAAGACACACTCTTCCTGTACTTATGTCGACATTGTGTCTCTTATATTTAATTCCGATGCAATTTCTGTGTTTCATCGTCAATGGGAAAGTCCAAGGGATACAGTAACCCAACAGAGGTGCATCGGAATGTAAAACTGGTGACACAGGAAGCGCTCATAACATAGACAGTAGGAAGAATCAGTCTCACTGTACTTAAGTCGGCATTGTGTCTCTTATATTTAATTTGATGCAATTTCTGTGTTTCACCGTCACTGTGAAGGTCCAAGGGATACAGTAAACCTGCAGAGGTGCATCGGAATGTAAAACTGGTGTTACAGAAAACGCTCAAAATATAGACCGTAAGAAGACTCATTCTTCTTGTACTTTAGTCGGCGTTGTGTCTCTTATATTTAATTCCGATGCAATTTCTGTGTTTCATCGTCAATGGGAAAGTCCAATGGATACAGTAAACCTGCAGAGGTGCATCGGAATGTAATACTGGTGACACAGGAAAGGCTCAAAACATAGACAGTAGGAAGACCCAGTCTTCCTTTACCTAAGTCAGCATGGTGTCTCTTATGTTTAATTCCGATGTCATTTCTGTGTTTCATCGTCAATGGAAGGTCCAATGGATACAGTAAACCAGCGGAGGTGCATCTGAATGTAAAACTGGTGACACAGGAAACGCTCAAAACATAGACAATAGAAAGACACACTCTTCCTGTACTTACGTCGACATTGTGTCTCTTCTATTTAATTCCGATGCAATTTCTGTGTTTCATCGTCACTGGGAAGGTCCAAGGGATACAGTAAAGCTACAGAGGTGCATCGGAATGTAAAACTGGTGACGCAGGAATCGCTCAAAACATAGACAGTAGGAAGACTCAATGTTGCTGTACTTAATTCGGAATTGTGTCTCTTATATTAAAATCCGATGCAATTTCTCTGATTCATCGTCAATGCGAAGATCCAAGGGATACAGGAAACCTGCAGAGGTGCATCATAATGTAAAACTGGTGACACAGGTAATGCTCAAAACATAGACATTAGGAAGACTCAGCCTTCCTGTTCTTAAGTCGGCATTGTGTCTCTTATATTTAATTCCGATGCTATTTCTGTGTTTCATCGTCAATGGGAAGGTCCAATGGATACAGTAAACCTGCAAAGGTGCTTCGGAATGTAAAACTGGTGACACAGGAAGCGCTCAAAACATAGACCCTAAGAAGACTCAGTTTTCTTGTACTGAAGTCGGCATTGTGTCTCTTATATTTAATTTGATGCAATTTCTGTGTTTCATCGTCACTGGGAAGGTCCAAGGGATACAGTAATCTGCAGAGATGCATCAAGATGTAAAACTGATGACACAGGAAACGCTCAAAACATAGACAGTAGGAATACTCAGTCTTCCTGTACCTAAGTCGGAAGGTTTCTCTGATATTTAATTCCGATGCAATTTCTGTGTTTCGTCGTCACTGTGAAGGTGCAATAGATACAGTAAACCTGCAGAGGAGCATCGGAATGTAAAACTGGTGACACAAGAAACGCTCAAAACATAGACAATAGAAAGACACACTCTTCCTGTACTTCAGTCGGCATTTTGTCCCTTACATCTAATTCCGATGCAATTTCTGTGTTTCATCGTCAATGGGAAGGTCCAATGGATACAGTAAACCTGCAGAGGTGCATCGCAATGTAAATCTGTTAACGCAGGAAACGCTAAAAGCATAGACAGTAGGAAGACTCAATGTTCCTCTACTTAAGTCGGCATTGTGTCTCTTCTATGTAATTCCGATGCAATTTCTGTGTTTCATCGTCAATGGGAAGGTCGAATGGATACAGTAAACCGGCAGAGGTGCAACGGAATGTAAAACTGGTGACAAGGGAAACGCTCAAAACGCAGACAGTAGGAAGACTCAGTGTTTCTGTACTTAAGTCGGCATTGTGTCTCTTATATTTAATTCCGATGCAATTTCTGTGTTTCATCGTCAATGCGGAGGTCCAAGGGATACAGTAAACCTGCAGAGGTGCATCAAAATGTAAAACTGATGACACAGGAAACGCTAAAAACATAGACGGTCGGAAGATTTAGTCTCCCTGTACCTAAGTCGGCATTGTGTCTCTTATATTTAATTCCGATCCAATTTCTGTGTTTCATCGTCACTGTGAAGATCCAAGGGAGACAGTAAACCTGCAGACGTGCATCAAAATGTAAAACTGATGACAGGAAATGCTCAAAACTTAGACAGTAGGAAGACTCAGTCTTCCTGTACCTAAATCGGCATTGTGTCTCTTATATTTAATTCCGATGCAATTTCTTGAGTCGGCGTTGTGTCTCTTATATTTATTTCGGATGTAATTCCGGTGTTTCATCGTCAATGGGAAGGTCCAATGGATACAGTAAACCTGCAGAGGTGCATCGGAATGTAAAACTGTTGACTCAGGAAACGCTAAAAGCATAGACAGTAGGAAGACTCAATGTTCCTCTACTTAAGTCGGCATTGTGTCTCTTCTATGTAATTCCGATGCAATTTCTGTGTTTCATCGTCAATGGGAAGGTCCAATGGATACAGTAGACCTGCAGAGGTGCATCGGAATGTAAAACTATTGACACAGGGAACGCACAAACTTAGACAGTAGAAAGACACACTCTTCCTGTACTTATGTCGACAATGTGTCTCTTATATTTAATTCCGATGCAATTTCTGTGTTTCATCGTCAATGGGAAAGTCCAAGGGATACAGTAACCCAACAGAGGTGCATCGGAATGTAAAACTGGTGACACAGGAAGCGCTCATAACATAGACAGTAGGAAGAATCAGTCTCACTGTACTTAAGTCGGCATTGTGTCTCTTATATTTAATTTGATGCAATTTCTGTGTTTCACCGTCACTGTGAAGGTCCAAGGGATACAGTAAACCTGCAGAGGTGCATCGGAATGTAAAACTGGTGTTACAGAAAACGCTCAAAACATAGACCGTAAGAAGACTCATTCTTCTTGTACTTAAGTCGGCGTTGTGTCTCTTATATTTAATTCCGATGCAATTTCTGTGTTTCATCGTCAATGGGAAAGTCCAATGGATACAGTAAACCTGCAGAGGTGCATCGGAATGTAATACTGGTGACACAGGAAAGGCTCAAAACATAGACAGTAGGAAGACCCAGTCTTCCTTTACCTAAGTTAGCATGGTGTCTCTTATGTTTAATTCCGATGTCATTTCTGTGTTTCATCGTCAATGGAAGGTCCAATGGATACAGTAAACCAGCGGAGGTGCATCGGAATGTAAAACTGGTGACACAGGAAACGCTCAAAACATAGACAATAGAAAGACACACTCTTCCTGTACTTACGTCGACATTGTGTCTCTTCTATTTAATTCCGATGCAATTTCTGTGTTTCATCGTCACTGGGAAGGTCCAAGGGATACAGTAAAGCTACAGAGGTGCATCGGAATGTAAAACTGGTGACGCAGGAATCGCTCAAAACATAGACAGTAGGAAGACTCAATGTTGCTGTACTTAATTCGGAATTGTGTCTCTTATATTAAAATCCGATGCAATTTCTCTGATTCATCGTCAATGCGAAGATCCAAGGGATACAGGAAACCTGCAGAGGTGCATCATAATGTAAAACTGGTGACACAGGTAATGCTCAAAACATAGACATTAGGAACACTCAGCCTTCCTGTTCTTAAGTCGGCATTGTGTCTCTTATATTTAATTCCGATGCTATTTCTGTGTTTCATCGTCAATGGGAAGGTCCAATGGATACAGTAAACCTGCAAAGGTGCTTCGGAATGTAAAACTGGTGACACAGGAAGCGCTCAAAACATAGACCCTAAGAAGACTCAGTTTTCTTGTACTGAAGTCGGCATTGTGTCTCTTATATTTAATTTGATGCAATTTCTGTGTTTCATCGTCACTGGGAAGGTCCAAGGGATACAGTAATCTGCAGAGATGCATCAAGATGTAAAACTGATGACACAGGAAACGCTCAAAACATAGACAGTAGGAATACTCAGTCTTCCTGTACCTAAGTCGGAAGGTTTCTCTGATATTTAATTCCGATGCAATTTCTGTGTTTCGTCGTCACTGTGAAGGTGCAATAGATACAGTAAACCTGCAGAGGAGCATCGGAATGTAAAACTGGTGACACAAGAAACGCTCAAAACATAGACAATAGAAAGACACACTCTTCCTGTACTTCAGTCGACATTTTGTCCCTTACATCTAATTCCGATGCAATTTCTGTGTTTCATCGTCAATGGGAAGGTCCAATGGATACAGTAAACCTGCAGAGGTGCATCGCAATGTAAAACTGTTAACGCAGGAAACGCTAAAAGCATAGACAGTAGGAAGACTCAATGTTCCTCTACTTAAGTCGGCATTGTGTCTCTTCTATGTAATTCCGATGCAATTCCTGTGTTTCATCGTCAATGCGAAGATCCAAGGGATACAGTAAACCTGCAGAGGTGCATCGGAATGTAAAACTGGTGACACAGGAAAACCTCAAAACATTGACCTTAGGAAGACTCAGCCTTCCTGTTCTTAAGTCGGCATTGTGTCTCTTATATTTAATTACGATGCTATTTCTGTGTTTCAGCGTCAATGGTACGGTCCAATGGATACAGTAAACCTGCAGAGGTGCATCGGAATGTAAAACTGGTGACACAGGAAGCGGTCAAAGCATAGACCCTAAGAATACTCAGTTTTTTTGTACTGAAGTCGGCATTGTGTCTCTTATATTTAATTTGATGCAATTTCTGTGTTTCACCGTCACTGTGAAGGTCCAAGGGATACAATAAACCTGCAGAGGTGCATCAAAATCTAAAAGTGATGACACAGGAAACGCTAAAAACATAGACACTCGGAAGATTTAGTCTCCCTGTACCTAAGTCGGCATTGTGTCTCTTATATTTAATTCCGATGCAATTTCTGTGTTTCATCGTCACTGTGCAGATCCAAGGGAGACAGTAAACCTGCAGACGTGCATCAAAATGTAAAACTGATGACAGGAAATGCTCAAAACTTAGACAGTAGGAAGACTCAGTCTTCCTGTACCTAAATCGGCATTGTGTCTCTTATATTTAATTCCGATGCAATTTCTGTGTTTCATCGACAATGGGAAGGTCCAATGGATACAGTAAACCTGCAGAGGTGCATTGGAATGTAAAACTGGTGACAAAGGAAACGCCCAAATCATACACCGAAAGATGACTCAGGTTTCTTGTACTTAAGTCGGCGTTGTGTCGCTTGTATTTAATTCCGATGCAATTTCTGTGTTTCATCGTCAATGGGAAGGTCCAATGGATACAGTAGACCTGCAGAGGTGCATCGGAATGTAAAACTATTGGCACAGGGAACGCACAAAACATAGACAGTAGAAAGACACACTCTTCCTGTACTTATGTCGACATTGTGTCTCTTATATTTAATTCCAATGCAATTTCAGTGTTTCATCGTCAATGGGAAAGTCCAAGGGATACAGTAACCCAACAGAGGTGCATCGGAATGTAAAACTGGTGACACAGGAAGCGCTCATAACATAGACAGTAGGAAGAATCAGTCTCACTGTACTTAAGTCGGCATTGAGTCTCTTATATTTAATTTGATGCAATTTCTGTGTTTCATGGTCACTGTGAAGGTCCAAGGGATACAGTAAACCTGCAGAGGTGCGTCGGAATGTAAAACTGGTGTTACAGAAAACGCTCAAAACATAGACCGTAAGAAGACTCATTTTTCTTGTACTTACGTCGTCGTTGTGTCTCTTGTATTTAATTCCGATGCAATTTCTGTGTTTCATCGTCAATGGGAAAGTCCAATGGATACAGTAAACCTGCAGAGGTGCATCAGAATGTATTACTGGTGACACAGGAAAGGCTCAAAACATAGACAGTAGGAAGACTCAGTCTTCCTTTACCTAAGTCGGCATGGTGTCTCTGATATTTAATTCCGATGTCATTTCTGTGTTTCATCGTCAATGGAAGGTCCAATGGATACAGTAAACCAGCGGAGGTGCATCGGAATGTAAAACTGGTGACACAGGAAACGCTCAAAACATAGACAATAGAAAGATACACTCTTCCTGTACTTAAGTCGACATTGTGTCTCTTCTATTTAATTCCGATGCGATTTCTCTGTTTCATCGTCAATGGGAAGATCCAAGGGATACAGTAAACCTGCAGAGGTGCATCAGAATGTAAAACTGGTGACACAGGTAATGCTCAAAACATAGACAGTAGGAAGACTCAGCCTTCCTGTTCTTAAGTCGGCATTGTGTATCTTATATTTAATTCCGATGCTATTTCTGTGTTTCATCGTCAATGGGAAGGTCCAATGGATACAGTAAACCTGCAGAGGTGCTTCGGAATGTAAAACTGGTGACGCAGGAATCGCTCAAAACATAGACAGTAGGAAGACTCAATGTTCCTGTACTTAAGTCGGCATTGTTTCTCTTATATTTAATTCCGATGCAATTTCTGTGTTTCATCGTCAATGCGAAGATCCAAGGGATACAGTAAACCTGCAGAGGTGCATCGGAATGTAAAACTAGTGACACAGGAAACGCTCAAAACATAGACAGTAGGAAGACTCAGCCTTCCGGTTCTTAAGTCGGCATTGTGTCTCTTATATTTAATTCCGATGCTATTTCTGTCTTTCATCGTCAATGGGAAGGTCCAATGGATACAGTAAAACTGCAGAGTTGCATCGGAATGTAAAACTGGTGACACAGGAAGCGCTCAAAACATAGACCCTAAGAAGACTCAGTTTTCTTGTACTGAAGTCGGCATTGTGTCTCTTATATTTAATTTGATGCAATTTCTGTGTTTCATCGTCACTGTGAAGGTCCAAGGGACACAGTAATCTGCAGAGGTGCATCAAGATGTAAAACTGATGACACAGGAAACGCTCAAAACATAGACAGTAGGAATACTCAGTCTTCCGGTACCTAAGTCGGCATTGTTTCTCTGATATTTAATTCCGATGCAATTTCTGTGTTTCGTCGTCACTGTGAAGGTGCAATAGATACAGTAAACCTGCAGAGGTGCAACGGAATTTAAAACTAGTGACACAAGAAACGCTCAAAACATAGACAATAGAAAGACACACACTTCCTGTACTTAAGTCGGCATTTTGTTCCTTACCTCCAATTCCGATGCAATTTCTGTGTTTCATCGTCAATGGGAAGGTCGAATGGATACAGTAAACCTGCTGAGGTGCATCGGAATGTAAAACTAATGACACAGGAAACGCTCAAAACATAGACAGTAGGAATACTCAGTCTTGCTGTACTTATGTCGGCAGCATTGTCTCTCTTATATTTAATTCCGATGCAATTTCTGTGTTTCATCGTCAATGGGAAGGTCGAATGGAAACAGCATACCTGCAGAGGTGCATCGGAATGTAAAACTGGTGACAAGGGAAACGCTCAAAACGTAGACAGTAGGAAGACTCAGTGTTTCTGTACTGAAGTCGGCATTGTGTCTCTTATATTTAATTCCGATGCAATTTCTGTGTTTCATCGTCAATGGGGAGGTCCAAGGGTTACAGTAACCCTACAGAGGTGCATCGGAATGTAAAACTGGTGACACAGGAGGGGCTCATAACATAGACCCTAAGAAGACTCAGTTTCCTTGTACTAAAATCGGCATTGTGTCTTTTATATTTAATTCCGATGCAATTTCTCTGTTTCATCGTCAATGGGAAGGTCCAATGGATACAGTAAACCTCCAGCGGTGCATCGGAATTTAAAACTGGTGACACTGAAAACGCTCAATACATAGACGTAAGAAGACTCAGTTTTCTAGTACTTAAGTCGGCGTTGTGTATCTTATATTTATTTCGGATGTAATTCCGGTGTTTCATCGTCAATGGGAAGGTCCAATGGATACAGTAAACCTGCAGAGGTGCATCGGAATGTAAAACTGGTGACGCAGGAAACGCTCAAAACATAGACAGTAGGAAGACTCAATGTTCCTGTACTTAAGTCGGCATTGTGTCTCTTCTATGTAATTCCGATGCAATTTCTGTGTTTCATCGTCAATGCGAAGATCCAAGGGATACTGTAAACCTGCAGAGGTGCATCGGAATGTAAAACTGTGACACAGGAAACCCTCAAAACATTGACAGTAGGAAGACTCAGCCTTCCTGTTCTGAAGTCGGCATTATGTCTCTTATATTTAATTACGATGCTATTTCTGTGTTTCAGCGTCAATGGTAAGTTCCAATGGATACAGTAAACCTGCAGAGGTGCATCGGAATGTAAAACTGGTGACACAGGAAGCGGTCAAAGTATAGACCCTAAGAAGACTCAGTTTTCTTGTACTGAAGTCGGCATTGTGTCTCTTATATTTAATTTGATGCAATTTCTGTGTTTCACCGTCACTGTGAAGGGTAAGAGAAACAGTAAACATGCAGAGCTGCATCAAAATGTAAATCTGATGACACAGGAAACGCTAAAAACATAGACAGTCGGAAGACTTAGTCTCCCTGTACCTAAGTCGGCATTGTGTCTCTTATATTTAATTCCGATGCAATTTCTGTGTTTCATCGTCACTGTGAAGATCCAAGGGAGACAGTAAACCTGCAGACGTGCATCAAAATGTAAAACTGATGACAGGAAATGCTCAAAACTTAGACAGTAGGAAGACTCAGTCTTCCTGTACCTAAATCGGCATTGTGTCTCTTATATTTAATTCCGATGCAATTTCTGTGTTTCATCGCCAATGGGAAGGTCCAATGGATACAGTAAACCTGCAGAGGTGCATTGGAATGTAAAACTGGTGACAAAGGAAACGCTCAAATCATACACCGAAAGATTACTCAGTTTTCTTGTACTTAAGTCGGCGTTGTGTCGCTTTTATTTAATTCCGATGCAATTTCTGTGTTTCATCGTCAATGGGAAGGTCCAATGGATACAGTAGACCTGCAGAGGTGCATCGGATTGTAAAACTGGTGACACAGGGAAAGCACAAAACATAGACAGTAGAAGGACACACTCTTCGTGTACTTATGTAGACATTGTGTCTCTTATATTTAATTCCGATGCAATTTCTGTGTTTCATCGTCAATGGGAAAGTCCAAGGGATACAGTAACCCAACAGAGGTGCATCGTAATGTAAAACTGGTGACAAGGGAAACGCTCAAAACGTAGACAGTAGGAAGACTCAGTGTTTCTGTACTTAAGTCGGCATTGTGTCTCTTATATTTAATTCCGATGCAATTTCTGTGTTTCATCGTCAATGGGGAGGTCCAAGGGATACAGTTACCCTACAGAGGTGCATCGGAATGTAAAACTGGTGACACAGAATGCGCTCATAAAATAGACCCTAAGAAGACTCAGTTTTCTTGTACTTAAATCGGCATTGTGTCTGTTATATTTAATTCCAATGGAATTTCTCTGTTTCATCGTCAATGGGAAGGTCCAATGGATACAGTAAACCTCCAGAGGTGCATCGGAATTTAAAACTTTTGAAACTGAAAACGCTCAAAACATAGACGTAAGAAGACTCAGTTTTCTAGTACTTAAGTCGGCGTTGTGTCTCTTATATTTATTTCGGATGTAATTCCGGTGTTTCATCGTCAATGGGAAGGTCCAATGGATACAGTAAACCTGCAGAGGTGCATCGGAATGTAAAACTGGTGACGCAGGAAACGCTTAAAACTTAGACAGTAGGAAGACTCAATGTTCCTGTACTTAAGTCGGCATTGTGTCTCTTCTATGTAATTCCGATGCAATTTCTGTGTTTCATCGCCAATGCGAAGATCCAAGGGATACAGTAAACCTGCAGAGGTGCATCGGAATGTAAAACTGGTGACACAGGAAACGCTCAAAACTATGACAGTAGGAAGACTCAGCCTTCCTGTTCTTAAGTCGGCATTGTGTCTCTTATATTTAATTACGATGCTATTTCTGTGTTTCATCGTCACTGTGAAGGTCCAAGGGATACAGTAATCTGCAGAGGTGCATCAAGATGTAAAACTGATGACACAGGAAACACTAAAAACATAGACAGTCGGAAGACTTAGTCTCCCTGTACCTAGGACGGCATTGTGTCTCTTATATTTAATTCCGATGCAATTTCTCTGTTTCATCGTCACTGTGAAGATCCAAGGGAGACAGTAAACCTGCAGACGTGCATCAAAATGTAAAACTGATGACAGGAAATGCTCAAAACCTAGACAGTAGGAAGACTCAGTCGTCCTGTACCTAAATCGGCATTGTGTCTCTTATATTTAATTCCGATGCAATTTCTGTGTTTCATCGTCAATGGGAAGATCCAATGGATACAGTAAACCTGCAGAGATGCATTGGAATGTAAAACTGGTGACAAAGGAAACGCTCAAATCATACACCGAAAGATGACTCAGTTTTCTTGTACTGAAGTCGGCATTGTGTCTCTTATATTTAATTTGATGCAATTTCTGTGTTTCATCGTCACTGTGAAGGTCCAAGGGGTACAGTAAACCTGCAGAGGTGCATCAAAATGTAAAACTGATGACACAGGAAACGCTCAAAACATAGACAGTAGGAATACTCAGTCTTCCTTTACCTAAGTCGGCATTGTTTCTCTGATATTTAATTCCAATGCAATCTCTGTGTTTCGTCGTCACTGTGAAGGTCCAATGGATACAGTAAACCTGCAGAGGTGCATCGGAATGTAAAACTGGTGACACAGGAAACGCTCAAAGCATAGACAGTAGGAAGACTCAGTCTTCCTGTACTTAAGTCGGCATTTTGTCCCTTACATTAAATTCCGATGCAATTTCTGTGTTTCATCGTCAATGGGAAGGTCGAATGGATACAGTAAACCTGCAGAGGTGCATCGGAATGTAAAACTGATGACACAGGAAACGCTCAAAACATAGACAGTAGGAAGGCTCAGTCTTCCTTTACTTATGTCGGCAGCATTGTGTTTCTCATATTTAATTCCGATGCAATTTCTGTGTTTCATCGTCAATGGGAAGGTCGAATGGAAACAGTATACCTGCAGAGGTGCATAGGAATGTAAAACTGGTGACAAGGGAAACGCTCAAAACATAGACAGTAGGAAGACTCAGTCTTTCTGTACTTAAGTAGGCATTGTGTCTCTTATATTTAATTCCGATGCAATATCTGTGTTTCATCGTCAATGGGAAGGTCCAAGGGATACAGTAAACGTGCAGAGGTGCATCGGAATGTAAAACTGGTGACACAGGAAGAGCTCATAACATAGACCCTAAGAGGACTCAGTTTTCTTGTACTTAAATCGGCATTGTGTCTTTTATATTTAATTCCGATGCAATTTCTATGTTTCATCGTCAATGGGAAAGTCCAATGGATACAGTAAACCAGGAGAGGTGCATCGGAATGTAATACTGGTGACAAAGGAAAGGTTCAAAACATAGACAGTAGGAAGACTCAGTCTTCCTTGACTTAAGTCGGCATGGTGTGTCTTATATTTAATTCCGATGCAATTTCTCTGTTTCATCGTCAATGGAAGGTCCAATGGATACAGTAAACCAGCAGAGGTGCATCGGAATGTAAAACTGGTGACACAGGAAACGCTCAAAACATAGACAACAGAAATTCACACTCTTCCTGTACTTAAGTCGACATTGTGTCTCTTCTATTCAATTCCGATGCAATTTCTGTGTTTCATCGTCAATGGGAAAGGCGAAGGGAAACAGTATACCTGCAGAGGTGCATCGGAATGTAAAACTGGTGACACAGGAGACGCTCAAAGCATAGACAGTAGGAAGACTCAGTCTTCCTGTACTTAAGTCGACATTGAGTCTCCTATATTTCATTCCGATGCAATTTCTGTGTTTCATTGTCACTGTGAAAGTCCAAGGGATACAGTAAACCCACAGAGGTGCATCGGAATGTAAAACTGGTGACGCAGGAGTCGCTCAAAACATAGACAGTAGGAAGACTCAATGATCCTGTAGTTAAGTCGGCATTGTGTCCTTTATATTTAATTCCGATGCAATTTCTGTGTTTCATCGTCAATGCGAAGATCCAAGGGATACAGTAAACCTGCAGAGATGCATCGGAATTTAAAACTGGTGTCACAGGAAACGTTCAAAACATAGACAGTAGGAAGACTCAGCTTTCCTGTTCTTGTGTCGGCATTGTGTCTCTTATATTTAATTCCGATGCTATTTCTGTGTTTCATCGTCAATGGGAAGGTCCAGTGGATACAGTAAACCTGCAGAGGTGCATCGGAATGTCAAATTGGTGACTCAGGAAACGCTCAAAACATAGACAGTTGGAAGACTCAATCTTCCTGTACCTAAGTCGACATTGTGTCTCTTATATTTAATTCCGATGCAATTTCTCTGTTTCATCGTCAATGGGAAGATCTAAGGGATACAGTAAACCTGCAGAGGTGCATCGGAATGTAAAACTAGTGACACAGGAAATGCTCAAAACATAGACAGTAGGAAGACTCAGCCTTCCTGTTCTTAAGTAGGCATTGTGTCTCTTATATTTAATTCCGATGCTATTTCTGTGTTTCATCGTCAAATGAAAGGTCAAATGGATACAGTAAACTTGCAGAGGTGCTTCGGAATGTAAAACTGGTGACGCAGGAATCGCTCAAAACATAGACTGTAGGAAGACTCAATGTTCCTTTACTTAAGTCGGCATTGTGTCTCTTATTTTTAATTCCGATGCAATTTCTGTGTATCATCGTCAATGCGAAGATCCAAGGGATACAGTAAACCTGCAGAGGTGCATCGGAATGTAAAACTGGTGACACAGGAAACGCTCAAAACATAGACAGTAGGAAGACTCAGCCTTCCTGTTCTTAAGTCGGCATTGTGTCACTTATATATAATTCCGATGCAATTTCTCTGTTTCATCGTCAATGGGAAGATCCAAGGGATACAGTAAACCTGCAGAGGTGCATCAGAATGTAAAACTGGTGACACAGGAAATGCTCAAAACATAGACAGTAGGAAGACTCAGCCTTCCTGTTCTTAAGTCGGCATTGTGTATCTTATATTTCATTCCGATGCTATTTCTGTGTTTCATCGTCAATGGGAAGGTCGAATGGAAACAGTATACCTGCCGAGGTGCATCGGAATGTAAAACTGGTGACAAGGGAAACGCTCAAAACATAGACAGTAGGAAGACTCATTCTTTCTGTACATAAGTCGGCATTGTGTCTCTTAATTTAATTCCGATGCTATTTCTGTGTTTCATCGTCAATGGGAAGGTCCAATGGATACAGTAAAACTGCAGAGGTGGATCGGAATGTAAAACTGATGACACAGGAAACGCTCAAAACATAGACAGTAGGAATACTCAGTCTTCCTTTACCTAAGTCGGCATTGTTTCTCTGATATTTAATTCCGATGCAATTTCTGTGTTTCGTCGTCACTGTGAAGGTCCAATGGATACAGTAAACCTGCAGAGGTGCATCGGAATGTAAAACTGGTGACACAGGAAACGCCTAAAGCATAGACAGTAGGAAGACTCAGTCTTCCTGTACTTAAGTCGGCATTTTGTCCCTTACATTTAAATCCTATGCAATTTCTGTGTTTCATCGTCAATGGGACGGTCGAATGGATACAGTAAACCTGCAGAGGTGCATCGGAATGTAAAACTGATGACACAGGAAACGCTCAAAACATAGACAGTAGGAAGACTCAGTCTTCCTGTACTTATGTCGGCAGCATTGTGTCTCTTATATTTAATTCCGATGCAATTTCTGTGTTTCACCGTCAATGGGAAGGTCGAATGGATACAGTATACCTGCCGAGGAGCATCGGAATGTAAAACTGGTGACGCAGGAAACACTCAAAACATAGACAGTAGGAAGACTCTGTCTTTCTGTACTAAGTCGACATTGTGTCTCTGATATTTAATTCCGATGCAATTTCTGTGTTTCATCGTCAATGGGGAGGTCCAAGGGATACAGTAACCCTACAGAGGTGCATCGCAATGTAAAGCTGGTGACACAGGAAGCACTCATAACATAGACCCTAAGAAGACTCAGTTTTCTTGTACTTAAATCGGCATTGTGTCTTTTATATTTAGTTCCGATGCAATTTCTGTATTTTATCGTCAATGGGAAAGTCCAATGGATACAGTAAACCTGCAGAGATGCATCGGAATGTAAAACTGGTGACACAGGAAACGCTCAAAACATAGACAGTAGGAAGACTCAGTCTTCCTGTTCTTAAGTCGGCATAGTGTCTCTTATATTTAATTCCGATGGTATTTCTGTGTTTCATCGTCAATGGGAAGGTCCAATGGTACAGTTAAACTGCAGAGGTGCATCGGAATGTAAAACTGGTGACACAGGAAGCGGTCAAAGCATAGACCCTAAGAAGACTCAGTTTTCTTGTACTGAAGTCGGCATTGTGTCTCTTATATTTAATTTGATGCAATTTCTGTGTTTCATCGTCACTGTGAAGGTCCAAGGGATACAGTAAACCTGCAGAGGTGCATCAAAATGTAAAACTGATGACACAGGAAACGCTCAAAACATAGACAGTAGGAAGACTCAGTCTTCCTGTAGCTATGTCGGCATTGTATCTCTGATATTTAATTCTGATGCAATTTTTGTGTTGCGTCGTCAATGGGAAGGTCCAAGGGATTCAGTAAACCTGCAGAGGTGCATCGGAATGTAAAACTGGTGACACAGGAAACGTTCAGAACATAGACAGTAGGAAGACTCAGTCTTCCTGTACTTAAGTCAGCATTGTGTCTTATATTTAATTCCGATTCAATTTCTGTGTTTCATCGTCAATGGGAAAGTCGAAGGGAAACAGTATACCTACCGAGGTGCATCGGAATGTAAAACTGGTGACAAGGGAAACGCTCAAAACATAGACAGTAGGAAGACTCATTCTTTCTGTACATAAGTCGGCATTGTGTCTCTTAATTTAATTCCGATGCTATTTCTGTGTTTCATCGTCAATGGGAAGGTCCAATGGATACAGTAAAACTGCAGAGGTGGATCGGAATGTAAAACTGATGACACAGGAAACGCTCAAAACATAGACAGTAGGAATACACAGTCTTCCTTTACCTAAGTCGGCATTGTTTCTCTGATATTTAATTCCGATGCAATTTCTGTGTTTCGTCGTCACTGTGAAGGTCCAATGGATACAGTAAACCTGCAGAGGTGCATCGGAATGTAAAACTGGTGACACAGGAAACGCTCAAAGCATAGACAGTAGGAAGACTCAGTCTTCCTGTACTTAAGTCGGCATTTTGTCCCTTACATTTAAATCCTATGCAATTTCTGTGTTTCATCGTCAATGGGACGGTCGAATGGATACAGTAAACCTGCAGAGGTGCATCGGAATGGAAAACTGGTGACACTGGAAACGCTCAAAACATAGACCGTAAGAAGACTCAGTTTTATTGTACTTAAGTCGGCGTTGTGTGTCTTATATTTAATTCCGATGCAATTTCTGTGTTTCATCGTCAATGGGAAAATCGAAGGAAATCAGTATACCTGCAGAGGTGCATCGGTATGTAAAACTGGTGAAACTGAAAACGCTCAAAACATAGACGTAAGAAGACTCAGTTTTCTAGTACTTAAGTCGGCGTTGTGTCTCTTATATTTATTTCGGATGTAATTCCGGTGTTTCATCGTCAATGGGAAGGTCCAATGGATACAGTAAACCTGCAGAGGTGCATCGGAATGTAAAACTGGTGACGCAGGAAACGCTTAAAACTTAGACAGTAGGAAGACTCAATGTTCCTGTACTTAAGTCGGCATTGTGTCTCTTCTATGTAATTCCGATGCAATTTCTGTGTTTCATCGCCAATGCGAAGATCCAAGGGATACAGTAAACCTGCAGAGGTGCATCGGAATGTAAAACTGGTGACACAGGAAACGCTCAAAACTATGACAGTAGGAAGACTCAGCCTTCCTGTTCTTAAGTCGGCATTGTGTCTCTTATATTTAATTACGATGCTATTTCTGTGTTTCATCGTCACTGTGAAGGTCCAAGGGATACAGTAATCTGCAGAGGTGCATCAAGATGTAAAACTGATGACACAGGAAACGCTAAAAACATAGACAGTCGGAAGACTTAGTCTCCCTGTACCTAGGACGGCATATTGTCTGTTATATTTAATTCCGATGCAATTTCTCTGTTTCATCGTCACTGTGAAGATCCAAGGGAGACAGTAAACCTGCAGACGTGCATCAAAATGTAAAACTGATGACAGGAAATGCTCAAAACCTAGACAGTAGGAAGACTCAGTCTTCCTGTACCTAAATCGGCATTGTGTCTCTTATATTTAATTCCGATGCAATTTCTGTGTTTCATCGTCAATGCGAAGATCCAATGGATACAGTAAACCTGCAGAGCTGCATTGGAATGTAAAACTGGTGACAAAGGAATTGCTCAAATCATACACCGAAAGATGACTCAGTTTTCTTGTACCTAAGTCGGTGTTGTGTCTCTTATATTTAATTCCGATGCTATTTCTGTGTTTCATCGTCAATGGGAAGGTCCAATGGATACAGTAAAACTGCAGAGGTGGATCGGAATGTAAAACTGGTGACACAGGAAGCGGTCAAAACATAGACCCTAAGACGACTCAGTTTTCTTGTACTGAAGTCGGCATTGTGTCTCTTATATTTAATTTGATGCAATTTCTGTGTTTCATCGTCACTGTGAAGGTCCAAGGGGTACAGTAAACCTGCAGAGGTGCATCAAAATGTAAAACTGATGACACAGGAAACGCTCAAAACATAGACAGTAGGAATACTTAGTCTTCCTTTACCTAAGTCGGCATTGTTTCTCTGATATTTAATTCCAATGCAATCTCTGTGTTTCGTCGTCACTGTGAATGTCCAATGGATACAGTAAACCTGCAGAGGTGCATCGGAATGTAAAACTGGTGACACAGGAAACGCTCAAAGCATAGACAGTAGGAAGACTCAGTCTTCCTGTACTTAAGTCGGCAGTTTGTCCCTTACATTAAATTCCGATGCAATTTCTGTGTTTCATCGTCAATGGGAAGGTCGAATGGATACAGTAAACCTGCAGAGGTGCATCGGAATGTAAAACTGATGTCACAGGAAACGCTCAAAACATAGACAGTAGGAAGACTCAGTCTTCCTTTACTTATGTCGGCAGCATTGTGTCTCTCATATTTAATTCCGATGCAATTTCTGTGTTTCATCGTCAATGGGAAGGTCGAATGGAAACAGTATACCTGCAGAGGTGCATCGGAATGTAAAACTGGTGACACAGGAAGAGCTCATAACATAGACCCTAAGAGGACTCAGTTTTCTTGTACTTAAATCGGCATTGTGTCTTTTATATTTAATTCCGATGCAATTTCTATGTTTCATCGTCAATGGGAAAGTCCAATGGATACAGTAAACCAGGAGAGGTGCATCGGAATGTAATACTGGTGACAAAGGAAAGGTTCAAAACATAGACAGTAGGAAGACTCAGTCTTCCTTGACTTAAGTCGGCATGGTGTGTCTTATATTTAATTCCGATGCAATTTCTCTGTTTCATCGTCAATGGAAGGTCCAATGGATACAGTAAACCAGCAGAGGTGCATCGGAATGTAAAACTGGTGACACAGGAAACGCTCAAAACATAGACAATAGAAATTCACACTCTTCCTGTACTTAAGTCGACATTGTGTCTCTTCTATTCAATTCCGATGCAATTTCTGTGTTTCATCGTCAATGGGAAATGCGAAGGGAAACAGTATACCTGCAGAGGTGCATCGGAATGTAAAACTGGTGACACAGGAGACGCTCAAAGCATAGACAGTAGGAAGACTCAGTCTTCCTGTACTTAAGTCGACATTGAGTCTCTTATATTTCATTCCGATGCAATTTCTGTGTTTCATTGTCACTGTGAAAGTCCAAGGGATACAGTAAACCTGCAGAGGTGCATCGGAATGTAAAACTGGTGACGCAGGAGTCGCTCAAAACATAGACAGTAGGAAGACTCAATGATCCTGTAGTTAAGTCGGCATTGTGTCGTTTATATTTAATTCCGATGCAATTTCTGTGTTTCATCGTCAATGCGAAGATCCAAGGGATACAGTAAACCTGCAGAGATGCATCGGAATTTAAAACTGGTGTCACAGGAAACGTTCGAAACATAGACAGTAGGAAGACTCAGCTTTCCTGTTCTTATGTCGGCATTGTGTCTCTTATATTTAATTCCGATGCTATTTCTGTGTTTCATCGTCAATGGGAAGGTCCAGTGGATACAGTAAACCTGCAGAGGTGCATCGGAATGTCAAATTGGTGACTCAGGAAACGCTCAAAACATAGACAGTAGGAAGACTCAATCTTCCTGTACCTAAGTCGACATTGTGTCTCTTATATTTAATTCCGATGCAATTTCTCTGTTTCATCGTCAATGGGAAGATCCAAGGGATACAGTAAACCTGCAGAGGTGCATCGGAATGTAAAACTGGTGACACAGGAAACGCTCAAAACATAGACAGTAGGAAGACTCAGCCTTCCTGTTCTTAAGTCGGCATTGTGTCTCTTATATATAATTCCGATGCAATTTCTCTGTTTCATCGTCAATGGGAAGATCCAAGGGATACAGTAAACCTGCAGAGGTGCATCAGAATGTAAAACTGGTGACACAGGAAATGCTCAAAACATAGACAGTAGGAAGACTCAGCCTTCCTGTTCTTAAGTCGGCATTTTGTATCTTATATTTCATTCCGATGCTATTTCTGTGTTTCATCGTCAATGGGAAGGTCGAATGGAAACAGTATACCTGCCGAGGTGCATCGGAATGTAAAACTGGTGACAAGGGAAACGCTCAAAACATAGACAGTAGGAAGACTCATTCTTTCTGTACATAAGTCGGCATTGTGTCTCTTAATTTAATTCCGATGCTATTTCTGTGTTTCATCGTCAATGGGAAGGTCCAATGGATACAGTAAAACTGCAGAGGTGGATCGGAATGTAAAACTGATGACACAGGAAACGCTCAAAACATAGACAGTAGGAATACTCAGTCTTCCTTTACCTAAGTCGGCATTGTTTCTCTGATATTTAATTCCGATGCAATTTCTGTGTTTCGTCGTCACTGTGAAGGTCCAATGGATACAGTAAACCTGCAGAGGTGCATCGGAATGTAAAACTGGTGACACAGGAAACGCCTAAAGCATAGACAGTAGGAAGACTCAGTCTTCCTGTACTTAAGTCGGCATTCTGTCCCTTACATTTAAATCCTATGCAATTTCTGTGTTTCATCGTCAATGGGACGGTCGAATGGATACAGTAAACCTGCAGAGGTGCATCGGAATGTAAAACTGATGACACAGGAAACGCTCAAAACATAGACAGTAGGAAGACTCAGTCTTCCTGTACTTATGTCGGCAGCATTGTGTCTCTTATATTTAATTCCGATGCAATTTCTGTGTTTCACCGTCAATGGGACGGTCGAATGGAAACAGTATACCTGCCGAGGAGCATCGGAATGTAAAACTGGTGACGCAGGAAACACTCAAAACATAGACAGTAGGAAGACTCTGTCTTTCTGTACTAAGTCGACATTGTGTCTCTGATATTTAATTCCGATGCAATTTCTGTGTTTCATCGTCAATGGGGAGGTCCAAGGGATACAGTAACCCTACAGAGGTGCATCGCAATGTAAAGCTGGTGACACAGGAAGCACTCATAACATAGACCCTAAAAAGACTCAGTTTTCTTGTACTTAAATCGGCATTGTGTCTTTTATATTTAGTTCCGATGCAATTTCTGTATTTTATCGTCAATGGGAAAGTCCAATGGATACAGTAAACCTGCAGAGATGCATCGGAATGTAAAACTGGTGACACAGGAAACGCTCAAAACATAGACAGTAGGAAGACTCAGTCTTCCTGTTCTTAAGTCGGCATAGTGTCTCTTATATTTAATTCCGATGGTATTTCTGTGTTTCATCGTCGATGGGAAGGTCCATTGGATACAGTAAAACTGCAGAGGTGCATCGGAATGTAAAACTGGTGGCACAGGAAGCGGTCAAAACATAGACCCTAAGAAGACTCAGTTTTCTTGTACTGAAGTCGGCATTGTGTCTCTTATACTAAATTTGATGCAATTTCTGTGTTTCATCGTCACTGTGAAGGTCCAAGGGTTACAGTAAATCTGCAGAGGTGAATCAAAATATAAAACTGATGACACAGGAAACGCTCAAAACATAGACAGTAGGAATACTCAGTCTTCCTGTACATATGTCGGCATTGTTTCTCTTATATTTAATTCCGATGCAATTTCTGTGTTTCATCGTCACTGTGAGGGTCCAATGGTTACAGTAAACCTGCAGAGGTGCATCGGAATGAAATACTGGTGACACAGGAACGCTCAAAACATAGACAATAGAAAGACTCAGCCTTCCTGTTCTTAAGTCGGAATTGTGTCTCTTATATTTAATTCCGATGCTATTTCTGTGTTTCATCGTCAATGGGAAGGTCCAATGGTACAGTTAAACTGCAGAGGTGCATCGGAATGTAAAACTGGTGACACAGGAAGCGGTCAAAGCATAGACCCTAAGAAGACTCAGTTTTCTTGTACTGAAGTCGGCATTGTGTCTCTTATATTTAATTTGATGCAATTTCTGTGTTTCATCGTCACTGTGAAAGTCCAAGCAATACAGTAAACCTGCAGAGGTGCATCAAAATGTAAAACTGATGACACAGGAAACGCTCAAAACATAGACAGTAGGAAGACTCAGTCTTCCTGTAGCTATGTCGGCATTGTATCTCTGATATTTAATTCTGATGCAATTTTTGTGTTGCGTCGTCAATGGGAAGGTCCAAGGGATACAGTAAACCTGCAGAGGTGCATCGGAATGTAAAACTGGTGACACAGGAAACGTTCAGAACATAGACAGTAGGAAGACTCAGTCTTCCTGTACTTAAGTCAGCATTGTGTCTTATATTTAATTCCGATTCAATTTCTGTGTTTCATCGTCAATGGGAAAGTCGAAGGGAAACAGTATACCTACCGAGGTGCATCGGAATGTAAAACTGGTGACAAGGGAAACGCTCAAAACATAGACAGTTGGAAGACTCATTCTTTCTGTACATAAGTCGGCATTGTGTCTCTTAATTTAATTCCGATGCTATTTCTGTGTTTCATCGTCAATGGGAAGGTCCAATGGATACAGTAAAACTGCAGAGGTGGATCGGAATGTAAAACTGATGACACAGGAAACGCTCAAAACATAGACAGTAGGAATACTCAGTCTTCCTTTACCTAAGTCGGCATTGTTTCTCTGATATTTAATTCCGATGCAATTTCTGTGTTTCGTCGTCACTGTGAAGGTCCAATGGATACAGTAAACCTGCAGAGGTGCATCGGAATGTAAAACTGGTGACACAGGAAACGCTCAAAGCATAGACAGTAGGAAGACTCAGTCTTCCTGTACTTAAGTCGGCATTTTGTCCCTTACATTTAAAACCTATGCAATTTCTGTGTTTCATCGTCAATGGGACGGTCGAATGGATACAGTAAACCTGCAGAGGTGCATCGGAATGGAAAACTGGTGACACTGGAAACGCTCAAAACATAGACCGTAAGAAGACTCAGTTTTATTGTACTTAAGTCGGCGTTGTGTGTCTTATATTTAATTCCGATGCAATTTCTGTGTTTCATCGTCAATGGGAAAATCGAAGGAAAACAGTATACCTGCAGAGGTGCATCGGAATGTAAAACTGGTGACACAGGAAACGCACAAAACATAGACAATAGAAAGACACACTCTTCCTGTACTTAAGTCGTCATTGTGTCTCTTATATTTAATTTGATGCAATTTCTGTGTTTCACCGTCACTGTGAAGGTCCAAGGGATACAGTAAACCTGCAGAGGTGCATCGGAATGTAAAACTGGTGTTACAGAAAACGCTCAAAACATAGAGCGTAAGAAGACTCATTTTTCTTGTACTTAAGTCAGCGTTGTGTCTCTTATATTTAATTCCGATGCAATTTCTGTGTTTCATCGTCAATGGGAAAGTCCAATGGATACAGTAAACCTGCAGAGGTGCATCGGAATGTAATACCGGTGACACAGGAAACGTCCAAATCATAGACAATAGAAGGACACACTCTTCCTGTACTTAAGTCGACATTGTGTCTCTTCTATTTAATTCCGATGTAATTTCTGTGTTTCATCGTCATCGGGAATGTCGAAGGGAAACAGTATACCTGCAGAGGTGTATCGGAATCTAAAACTTGTGACACAGGAGACGCTCCAAGCATAGACAGTAGGAAGACTCAGTCTACATGTACTTAAGTCGGCTTTGTGTCTCTTATATTTAATTCCGATGCAATATATGTTTTTCATCGTCACTGGGAAGGTCCACGGGATACAGAGGTGCATCGGAAAGTATAATTGGTGACGCAGGAATCGCTCAAATCATAGACAGTAGGAAGACTCAATGTTCCTGTACTTAATTCGGCATTGTGTCTCTTATATTAAATTCCGATGCAATTTCTGTGTTTCATCGTCAATGCGAAGATCCAAGGGATACAGTAAACCTGCAGAGATGCATCGGAATGTAAAACTGGTGACACAGTAAACGCTCAAAACATAGACAGTAGGAAGACTCAGCCTTCCTGTTCTTAAGTCGGCATTGTGTCTCTTATATTTAATTCCGATGCTATTTCTGTGTTTCATCGTCAATTGGAAGGTCCAGTGGATACAGTAAACCTGCAGAGTTGCATCGGAATGTAAAATTGGTGACGCAGGAAACGCTCAAAACATAGACAGTAGGAAGACTCAATCTTCCTGTACTTAAGTCGGCATTGTGTCTCTTATTTTTAATTCCGATGCAATTTCTCTGTTTCATCGTCAATGGGAAGATCCAAGGGATACAGTAAACCTGCAGAGGTTCATCGGAATGTAAAACTGGTGACACAGGAAATGCTCAAAACATAGACAGTAGGAAGACTCAGCCTTCCTGTTCTTAAGTCGGCATTGTGTCTCTTATATTTAATTCCGATGCTATTTCTGTGTTTCATCGTCAATGGGAAGGTCCAATGGATACAGTAAACCTGCAGAGGTGCTTCGGAATGTAAAACTGGTGACGCAGGAATCGCTCAAAACATTGACAGTAGGAAGACTCAATGTTGATGTACTTAAGTCGGCATTGTGTCTCTTACATTTAATTCCGATGCAATATCTGTGTTTCATCGTCAATGCGAAGATCCAAGGGATACAGTAAACCTGCAGAGATGCATCGGAATGTAAAACTGGTGACACAGGAAACGCTCAAAACATAGACAGTAGGAAGACTCAGCCTTCCTGTTCATAAGTCGGCATTGTGTCTCTTATATTTAAGTCCGATGCTATTTCTGTGTTTTTGGAAGGTCCAGTGGATACAGTAAACCTGCAGAGGTGCATCGGAATGTAAAATTGGTGACGCACGAAACGCTCAAAACATAGACAGTAGGAAGACTCAGTCTTCCTGTACATAAGTCGACATTGTGTCTCTTATTTTTAATTCCGATGCAATTTCTCTGTTTCATCGTCAATGGGAAGATCCAAGGGATACAGTAAGCCTGCAGAGGTGCATCGGAAAGTAAAACTGGTGACACAGGAAATGCTCAAAACATACACAGTAGGAAGACTCAGTCTTCTTGTTCTTAAGTCGGCATTGTGTCTCTTAATTTAATTCCGATGCTATTTCTGTGTTTCATCGTCAATGGGAAGGTCCAATGGATACAGTAAAACTGCAGAGGTGGATCGGAATGTAAAACTGGTGACACAGGAAGCGGTCAAAACATAGACCCTAAGAAGACTCAGTTTTCTTGTACTCAAGTCGCCATTGTGTCTCTTATATTTAATTTGATGCAATTTCTGTGTTTCATCGTCACTGTGAAGTTCCAAGGGATACAGTAAAACTGCAGAGGTGCATGAAAATGTAAAACTGATGACACAGGATACGCTCAAATTATAGACAGTAGGAATACTCAGTCTTCCTTTACCTAAGTCGGCATTGTTTCTCTGATACTTAATTCCGATGCAATTTCTGTGTTTCGTCGTCACTGTGAAGGTCCAATGGATACAGTAAACCTTCAGAGGTGCATCGGAATGAAAAACTGGTGACACAGGAAACGCTCAAAACATAGACAGTAGGAAGACTCAGCCTTCCTGTTCTTATGTCGGCATTGTGTCTCTTATATTTAATTCCGATGCTATTTCTGTGTTTCATCGTCAATGGGAAGGTCCAACGGATACAGTAAACCTGCGGAGGTGCATCGGAAATGAAAACTGGTGACACTGGAACGCTCAAAACATAGAACGTAAGAACACTCAGTTTTATTGTACTTAAGTCGGCGTTGTGTGTCTTATATTTAATTCCGATGCAATTTCTGTGTTTCATCGTCAATGGGAAAGTTGAAGGAAAACAGTATACCTGCAGAGGTGCATCGGAATGTAAAACTGGTGACACAGGAAACGCTCAAAACATAGACTGTAGGAAGACTCAGACTTCATGTTCTTAAGTCGGCATTGTGTCTCTTATATTTAATTCCGATGCTATTTCTGTGTTTCATCGTCAATTGGAAGGTCCAGTGGATACAGTAAACCTGCAGAGTTGCATCGGAATGTAAAATTGGTGACGCAGGAAACGCTCAAAACATGGACAGTAGGAAGACTCAATCTTCCTGTACTTAAGTCGGCATTGTGTCTCTTATTTTTAATTCCGATGCAATTTCTCTGTTTCATCGTCAATGGGAAGATCCAAGGGATACAGTAAACCTGCAGAGGTTCATCGGAATGTAAAACTGGTGACACAGGAAATGCTCAAAACATAGACAGTAGGAAGACTCAGCCTTCCTGTTCTTAAGTCGGCATTGTGTCTCTTATATTTAATTCCGATGCTATTTCTGTGTCTCATCATCAATGGGAATGTCCAATGGATACAGTAAACCTGCAGAGGTGCTTCGGAATGTAAAACTGGTGACGCAGGAATCACTCAAAGCAAAGACAGTAGGAAGACTCAATGTTCCTGTACTTAAGTCGGCATTGTGTCTCTTACATTTAATTCCGATGCTATCTCTGTGTTTCATCGTCAATGGGAAGATCCAATGGATACAGTAAACCTGCAGAGGTGCTTCGGAATGTAAAACTAGTGACGCAGGAATCGCTCAAAACATAGACAGTAGGAAGACTCAATGTTCCTGTACTTAAGTCGGCATTATGTCTCTTACATTTAATTCGGAAGCAATTTCTGTGTTTCATCGTCAATGCGAAGATCCAAGGGATACAGTAAACCTGCAGAGGTGCATCGGAATGTAAAACTGGTGACACAGGAAACGCTCAAAACATGGACAGTAGGAAGACTGAGCCTTCCTGTTCTTAAGTCGGCATTGTGTCTCTTAATTTAATTTCGATGCTATTTCTGTGTTTCATCGTCAATGGGAAGGTCCAATGGATACAGTAAAACTGCAGAGGTGGATCGGAATGTAAAACTGGTGACACAGGAAGCCGTCAAAACATAGACCCTAAGAAGACTCAGTTTTCTTGTACTGAAGTTGGCATTGTTTCTCTTATATTTAATTTGATACAATTTCTGTGTTTCATCGTAACTGTGAAGTTCCAAGGGATACAGTAAATCTGCAGAGGTGCATCAAAATGTAAAACTGATGACACAGGAAACGCTCAAAACATAGACAGTAGGAATACTCAGTCTTCCTTTACCTAAGTCGGCATTGTTTCTCTGATATTTAATTCCGATGCAATTTCTGTGTTTCGTCGTCACTGTGAAGGTCCAACGGATACAGTAAACCTGCAGAGGTGCATCGGAATGTAAAACTGGTGACACAGGAAACGCTCAAAGCACAGACAGTAGGAAGACTCAGTCTACCTTTACTTAAGTCGGCATGGTGTCTCTTATATTTAATTCCGATGCAATTTTTGTGATTCATCGTCAATGGAAGGTCCAATGGATACAGTAAACCAGCAGAGGTGCATCGGAATGTAAAACTGGTGACGCAGGAA
Organism: Schistocerca nitens; assembly: GCF_023898315.1. Lineage (NCBI taxonomy): Eukaryota > Metazoa > Arthropoda > Insecta > Orthoptera > Acrididae > Schistocerca > Schistocerca nitens. The sequence goes on along the minus strand of NC_064616.1, from coordinate 4,471,454 downwards.
TCGCTCAAAACATAGACTGTAGGAAGACTCAATGTTCCTTTACTTAAGTCGGCATTGTGTCTCTTATATTTAATTCCGATGCAATTTCTGTGTTTCATCGTCAATGGGCAGGTCCAAGGGATACAGTAACCCTACAGAGGTGCATCGGAATGTAAAACTGGTGACACAGGAAGCGCTCATAACATAGACCCTAAGAAGACTGAGTTTAATTGTACTTAAATCGGCATTGTGTCTTTTATATTTAATTCCGATGCAATTTCTGTGTTTCATCGTAAATGGGAAAGTCCAATGGATACAGTAAACTTGCAGAGGTGCATCGGAATGTAATACTGGTGACAAACGAAAGGCTCAAAACATAGACAGTAGGAAGACTCAGTCTTCCTTTACTTAAGTCGGCATGGTGTCTCTTATATTTAATTCCGATGCAATTTCTGTGTTTCATCGTCAATGGAAGGTCCAATGGATACAGTAAACCAGCAGAGGTGCATCGGAATGTAAAACTGGTGACACAGCAAACGCTCAAAACATAGACAATAGAAATTCACACTCTTCCTGTACTTAAGTCGACATTGTGTCTCTTCTATTTAATTCCGATGCAATTTCTGTGTTTCATCGTCAATGGGAAAGGCGAAGGGAAAGAGTATACTTGCAGAAGTGCATCGGAATGTAAAACTGATGACACAGGAGACGCTCGAAGCATAGACAGTAGGAAGACTCAGTCTTCCTGTACTTAGGTCGACATTGTGTCTCTTATATTTAATTCCGATGCAATTTCTGTGTTTCATCGTCACTGTGATGGTCCAAGGGATACAGTAAACCTGCAGAGGTGCATCGGAATGTAAAACTGGTGACGCAGGAATCGCTCAAAACATAGACAGTAGGAAGACTCAATGTTCCTGTACTTAAGTCGGCATTGTGTCGCTTATATTTAATTCCGATGCAATTTCTGTGTTTCATCGTCAATGCGAAGATCCAAGGGATACAGTAAACCTGCATAGTTGCATCGGAATGTAAAATTGGTGACGCAGGAAACGCTCAAAACATAGACAGTAGGAAGATTCAATCTTCCTGTACTTAAGTCGGCATTGTGTCTCTTATTTTTAATTCCGATGCAATTTCTGTGTTTCGTCGTCACTGTGAATGTCCAATGGATACAGTAAACCTGCAGAGGTGCATCGGAATGTAAAACTGGTGACACAGGAAACGCTCAAAGCACAGACAGTAGGAAGACTCAGTCTACCTTTACTTAAGTCGGCATGGTGTCTCTTATATTTAATTCCGATGCAATTTTTGTGATTCATCGTCAATGGAAGGTCCAATGGATACAGTAAACCAGCAGAGGTGCATCGGAATGTAAAACTGGTGACGCAGGAATCGCTCAAAACATAGACAGTAGGAAGTCTCAATGTTCCTGTACTTAAGTCGGCATTGTGTCGCTTATATTTAATTCCGATGCAATTTCTGTGTTTCATCGTCAATGCGAAGATCCAAGGGATACAGTAAACCTGCAGAGATGCATCGGAATGTAAAACTGGTGACACAGGAAACGCTCAAAACATAGACAGTAGGAAGACTCAGCCTTCCTTTACCTAAGTCGGCATGGTGTCTCTTATATTTAATTCCGATGCTATTTCTGTGTTTCATCGTCAATGGGAAGGTCCAATGGATACAGTAAAACTGCAGAAGTGGATCGGAATGTAAAACTGGTGACGCAGGAAGCGGTCAAAACATAGACAGTAGGAAGACTCAGTCTTCCTGTACTTATGTCGGCAGCATTGTGTCTCTTATATTTAATTCCGATGCAATTTCTGTGTTTCATCGTCAATGGGAACGTCGAATGGAAACAGTATCCCTGCAGAGGTGGATCGGAATGTAAAACTGGTGACGCAGGAATCGCTCAAAACATAGACTGTAGGAAGACTCAATGTTCCTTTACTTAAGTCGGCATTGTGTCTCTTATATTTAATTCCGATGCAATTTCTGTGTTTCATCGTCAATGGGGAGGTCCAAGGGATACAGTAACCCTACAGAGGTGCATCGGAATGTAAAACTGGTGACACAGGAAGTGCTCATAACATAGACCCTAAGAAGACTCAGTTTTCTTGTACTTAAATCGGCATTGTGTCTTTTATATTTAATTCCGATGCAATTTCTGTGTTTCATCGTCAATGGGAAAGTCTAATGGATACAGTAAACTAGCAGAGGTGCATCGGAATGTAATACTGGTGACAAACGAAAGGCTCAAACATAGACAGTAGGAAGACTCAGTCTTGCTTTACTTAAGTCGGCATGGTGTCTCTTATATCTAATTCCGATGCAATTTCTGTGTTTCATCGTCAATGGAAGGTCCAATGGATACAGTAAACCAGCAGAGGTGCATCGGAATGTAAAACTGGTGACACAGGAAACGCTCAAAACATAGACAATAGAAATTCACACTCTTCCTGTACTTAAGTCGACATTGTGTCTCTTCTATTTAATTCCGATGCAATTTCTGTGTTTCATCGTCAATGCGAAGATCCAAGGGATACAGTAAACCTGCAGAGATCCATCGGAATGTAAAACTGGTGACACAGGAAACGCTCAAAACATAGACAGTAGGAAGACTCAGCCTTCCTGTTCTTATGTCGGCATTGTGTCTCTTATATTTAATTCCGATGCTATTTCTGTGTTTCATCGTCAATGGGAAGGTCCAGTGGATACAGTAAACCTGCAGAGTTGCATCGGAATGTAAAATTGGTGACGCAGGAAACGCTCAAAACATACACAGTAGGAAGACTCAATCTTCCTGTACTTAAGTCGGCATTGTGTCTCTTATTTTTAATTCCGATGCAATTTCTCTGTTTCATCGTCAATGGGAAGATCCAAGGGATACAGTAAACCTGCAGAGGTTCATCTTAATGTAAAACTGGTGACACAGGAAATGCTCAAAACATAGACATTAGGAAGGCTCAGCCTTCCTGTTCTTAAGTCGGCATTGTGTCTCTTATATTTAATTCCGATGCTATTCCTGTGTTTCATCGTCAATGGGAAGGTCTAATGGATACAGTAAACCTGCAGAGGTGCTTCGGAATGTAAAACTAGTGACGCAGGAATCGCTCAAAACATAGACAGTAGGAAGACTCAATGTTCCTGTTCTTAAGTCGGCATTGTGTCGCTTACATTTAATTCCGATGCAATTTCTGTGTTTCATCGTCAATGCGAAGATCCAAGGGATACAGTAAACCTGCAGAGGTACATCGGAATGTAAAACTGGTGACACACGAAGCGGTCAAAATATAGACCCTAAGAAGACTCAGTTTTCTTGTACTGAAGTCGGCATTGTGTCTCTTATATTTAATTTGATGCAATTTCTGTGTTTCATCGTAACTGTGAAGGTCCAAGGGATACAGTAAATTTGCAGAGGTGCATCAAAATGTAAAACTAATGACGCAGGAATCGCTCAAATCGTAGACTGTAGGAAGACTCAATGTTCCTTTACTTAAGTCGGCATTGTGTCTCTTATATTTAATTCCGATGCAATTTCTGTGTTTCATCGTCAATGGGCAGGTCCAAGGGATACAGTAACCCTACAGAGGTGCATCGGAATGTAAAACTGGTGACACAGGAAGCGCTCATAACATAGACCCTAAGAAGACTGAGTTTTATTGTACTTAAATCGGCATTGTGTCTTTTATATTTAATTCCGATGCAATTTCTGTGTTTCATCGTAAATGGGAAAGTCCAATGGATACAGTAAACTTGCAGAGGTGCATCGGAATGTAATACTGGTGACAAACGAAAGGCTCAAAACATAGACGGTAGGAAGACTCAGTCTTCCTTTACTTAAGTCGGCATGGTGTCTCTTATATTTAATTCCGATGCAATTTCTGTGTTTCATCGTCAATGGAAGGTCCAATGGATACAGTAAACCAGCAGAGGTGCATCGGAATGTAAAACTGGTGACACAGCAAACGCTCAAAACATAGACAATTGAAATTCACACTCTTCCTGTACTTAAGTCGACATTGTGTCTCTTCTATTTAATTCCGATGCAATTTCTGTGTTTCATCGTCAATGGGAAAGGCGAAGGGAAACAGTATACTTGCAGAAGTGCATCGGAATGTAAAACTGGTGACACAGGAGACGCTCGAAGCATAGACAGTAGGAAGACTCAGTCTTCCTGTACTTAAGTCGACATTGTGTCTCTTATATTTAATTCCGATGCAATTTCTGTGTTTCATCGTCACTGTGATGGTCCAAGGAATACAGTAAACATGCAGAGGTGCATCGGAATGTAAAACTGGTGACGCAGGAATCGCTCAAAACATAGACAGTAGGAAGACTCAATGTTCCTGTACTTAAGTCGGCATTGTGTCGCTTATATTTAATTCCGATGCAATTTCTGTGTTTCATCGTCAATGCGAAGATCCAAGGGATACAGTAAACCTGCATAGTTGCATCGGAATGTAAAATTGGTGACGCAGGAAACGCTCAAAACATAGACAGTAGGAAGATTCAATCTTCCTGTACTTAAGTCGGCATTGTGTCTCTTATTTTTAATTCCGATGCAATTTCTGTGTTTCGTCGTCACTGTGAAGGTCCAATGGATACAGTAAACCTGCAGAGGTGCATCGGAATGTAAAACTGGTGACACAGGAAACGCTCAAAGCACAGACAGTAGGAAGACTCAGTCTACCTTTACTTAAGTCGGCATGGTGTCTCTTATATTTAATTCCGATGCAATTTCTGTGATTCATCGTCAATGGAAGGTCCAATGGATATAGTAAACCAGCAGAGGTGCATCGGAATGTAAAACTGGTGACGCAGGAATCGCTCAAAACATAGACAGTAGGAAGACTCAATGTTCCTGTACTTAAGTCGGCATTGTGTCGCTTATATATAATTCCGATGCAATTTCTGTGTTTCATCGTCAATGCGAAGATCCAAGGGATACAGTAAACCTGCAGAGATGCATCGGAATGTAAAACTGGTGACACAGGAAACGCTCAAAACATAGACAGTAGGAAGACTCAGCCTTCCTTTACCTAAGTCGGCATGGTGTCTCTTATATTTAATTCCGATGCTATTTCTGTGTTTCATCGTCAATGGGAAGGTCCAATGGATACAGTAAAACTGCAGAAGTGGATCGGAATGTAAAACTGGTGACGCAGGAAGCGGTCAAAACATAGACAGTAGGAAGACTCAGTCTTCCTGTACTTATGTCGGCAGCATTGTGTCTCTTATATTTAATTCCGATGCAATTTCTGTGTTTCATCGTCAATGGGAACGTCGAATGGAAACAGTATACCTGCAGAGGTGGATCGGAATGTAAAACTGGTGACGCAGGAATCGCTCAAAACATAGACTGTAGGAAGACTCAATGTTCCTTTACTTAAGTCGGCATTGTGTCTCTTATATTTAATTCCGATGCAATTTCTGTGTTTCATCGTCAATGGGGAGGTCCAAGGGATACAGTAACCCTACAGAGGTGCATCGGAATGTAAAACTGGTGACACAGGAAGTGCTCATAACATAGAGCCTAAGAAGGCTCAGTTTTCTTGTACTTAAATCGGCATTGTGTCTTTTATATTTAATTCCGATGCAATTTCTGTGTTTCATCGTCAATGGGAAAGTCTAATGGATACAGTAAACTAGCAGAGGTGCATCGGAATGTAATACTGGTGACAAACGAAAGGCTCAAAACATAGACAGTAGGAAGACTCAGTCTTGCTTTACTTAAGTCGGCATGGTGTCTCTTATATTTAATTCCGATGCAATTTCTGTGTTTCATCGTCAATGGAAGGTCCAATGGATACAGTAAACCAGCAGAGGTGCATCGGAATGTAAAACTGGTGACACAGGAAACGCTCAAAACATAGACAATAGAAATTCACACTCTTCCTGTACTTAAGTCGACATTGTGTCTCTTCTATTTAATTCCGATGCAATTTCTGTGTTTCATCGTCAATGCGAAGATCCAAGGGATACAGTAAACCTGCAGAGATCCATCGGAATGTAAAACTGGTGACACAGGAAACGCTCAAAACATAGACAGTAGGAAGACTCAGCCTTCCTGTTCTTATGTCGGCATTGTGTCTCTTATATTTAATTCCGATGCTATTTCTGTGTTTCATCGTCAATGGGAAGGTCCAGTGGATACAGTAAACCTGCAGAGTTGCATCGGAATGTAAAATTGGTGACGCAGGAAACGCTCAAAACATACACAGTAGGAAGACTCAATCTTCCTGTACTTAAGTCGGCATTGTGTCTCTTATTTTTAATTCCGATGCAATTTCTCTGTTTCATCGTCAATGGGAAGATCCAAGGGATACAGTTAACCTGCAGAGGTTCATCTTAATGTAAAACTGGTGACACAGGAAATGCTCAAAACATAGACATTAGGAAGGCTCAGCCTTCCTGTTCTTAAGACGGCATTGTGTCTCTTATATTTAATTCCGATGCTATTCCTGTGTTTCATCGTCAATGGGAAGGTCCAATGGATACAGTAAACCTGCAGAGGTGCTTCGGAATGTAAAACTAGTGACGCAGGAATCGCTCAAAACATAGACAGTAGGAAGACTCAATGTTCCTGTTCTTAAGTCGGCATTGTGTCACTTACATTTAATTCCGATGCAATTTCTGTGTTTCATCGTCAATGCGAAGATCCAAGGGATACAGTAAACCTGCAGAGGTGCATCGGAATGTAAAACTGGTGACACACGAAGCGGTCAAAACATAGACCCTAAGAAGACTCAGTTTTCTTGTACTGAAGTCGGCATTGTGTCTCTTATATTTAATTTGATGCAATTTCTGTGTTTCATCGTAACTGTGAAGGTCCAAGGGATACAATAAATCTGCAGAGGTGCATCAAAATGTAAAACTAATGACACAGGAAACGCTCAAAACATAGACAGTAGGAATACTCAGTCTTCCTTTACCTAAGTCGGCATTGTTTCTCTTATATTTAATTCCGATTCAATTTCTGTGTTTCATCGTCAATGGGGAGGTCCAATGGATACAGTAACCCTACAGAGGTGCATCGGAATGTAAAACTGGTGACACAGGAAGCGCTCATAACATAGACCCTAAGAAGACTCAGTTTTCTTGTACTTAAATCGGCATTGTGTTTTATATATTTAATTCCGATGCAATTTCTGTGTTTCGTCGTCAATGGGAAAGTCCAATGGATACAGTAAACTTGCAGAGGTGCATCGGAATGTAATACTGGTGACAAACGAAAGGCTCAAAACATAGACAGTAGGAAGACTCAGTCTTCCTTTACTTAAGTCGGCATGGTGTCTCTTATATTTAATTCCGATGCAATTTCTGTGTTTCATCGTCAATGGAAGGTCCAATGGATACAGTAAACCAGCAGAGGTGCATCGGAATGTAAAACTGGTGACACAGGAAACGCTCAAAACATAGACAATAGAAATTAACACTCTTCCTGTACTTAAGTCGACATTGTGTCTCTTCTATTTAATTCCGATGCAATTTCTGTGTTTCATCGCCAATGGGAAAGGCGAAGGGAAACAGTATACTTGCAGAGGTGCATCGGAATATAAAACTGGTGACACAGGAGACGCTCGAAGCATAGACAGTAGGTAGACTCAGTCTTCCTGTACTTCAGTCGACATTGTGTCTCTTATATTTAATTCCGATGCAATTTCTGTGTTTCATCGTCACTGTGATGGACCAAGGGATACAGTAAACCTGCAGAGGTGCATCGGAATGTAAAACTGGTGACGCAGGAATCGCTCAAAACATAGCCAGTAGGAAGACTCAATGTTCCTGTACTTAAGTCGGCATTGTGTCGCTTATATTTAATTCCGATGCAATTTCTGTGTTTCATCGTCAATGCGAAGATCCAAGGGATACAGTAAACCTGCAGAGGTGCATCGGAATGTAAAACAGGTGACACAGGAAATGCTCAAAACATAGGCAATAGGAAGACTCATCCTTCCTGTTCTTAAGTTGGCATTGTGTCTCTTATATTTAATTCCGATGCTATTTCTGTGTTTCATCGTCAATGGGAGGGTCCAATGGATACAGTAAACTTGCAGAGGTGCTTCGGAATGTAAAACTGGTGACGCAGGAATCGCTCAAAACATAGACTGTTGGAAGACTCAATGTTCCTTTACTTAAGTCGGCAGCATTGTGTCTCTTATATTTAATTCCGATCTAATTTCTGTGTTTCATCGCCAATGGGAAGGTCCAAGGAATACAGTAAACCTGCAGAGGTGCATCGGAATGTAAAACTGGTGATACAGGACACGCTCAAATCATAGAGAGTGGGAAGACTCAGTCTTCCTTTACTTAAGTCGGCATGGTGTCTCTTATATTTGATTCCGATGCAATTTCTGTGTTTCATCGTCAATGGGAAGGTCCAATGGATACAGTAAACCTGCAGAGGTGCATCGGAATGTAGAACTGGTGACACAGAAAACGCTCAAAACATAGACTGTAAGAAGACTCAGTTTTCTTGTACTTATGTCACCGATGTGTCTCTTATATTTAATTACGATGGAATTTCTGTGTTTCATCGTCAAGGGAAAGTCGAATGGTTACAGTAAACCTGCAGAGGTGCATCGGAATGTAATACTGGTGACACAGGAAAGGCTCAAAACATAGACAGTAGGAAGACTCAGTCTTCCTTTACCTAAGTCGGCATGTTGTCTCTTATATTTAATTCCAATGAAATTTCTGTGTCCTTTCGTCAATGGGAAGGTCCAATGGATACAGTATACCTGCTGAGGTGCATTGGAATGTAAAACTGGTAACACAGGAAACGTTCAAATCATAGACCATAAGAAGACTCAGTTGTCTTGTACTTATGCAGCATTGTGTCTTTTATATTTAATTCCGATGCAATTTCTGTATTTCATCGTCAGTGGGAAGGTCGCATGGATACAGTAAACCTGCAGAGATGCATCGGAATGTAAAACTGGTGACACAGGAAACGCTCAAAACATAGAAAATAGAAAGACACACTCTTCCTGTACTTAATTCGACATTGTGTCTCTTCTATTTAATTCCGATGCAATTTCTGTGTTTCATCGTCAGTGGGAAAGTCGAAGGGAAACAGTATACCTGCAGAGTTGCATTGGAATGTAAAACTGGTGACACAGGAGACGCACAAAGCATAGACAGTAGGAAGACTCAGTCTTCCTGTACTTAAGTTGGCATTGTGTCTCTTATATTTAATTCCGATGCAATTTCTCTGTTTCATCGCCAATGGGAAGGTCCAATGGATACAGTAAACCTGCAGAGGTGCATCGAAATGTAAAACTGGTGACACAGAAAACGCTCAAAACATAGACTGTAAGAAGACTCAGTTTTCTTGTACTTAAGTGGCCGATGTGTCTCTTATATTTAATTACGATGGAGTTTCTGTGTTTCATCGTCAATGGGAAAGTCGAATGGTTACAGTAAACCTGCAGAGGTGCATCGGAATGTAATACTGGTGACACAGGAAACGCTCAAAACATAGACAGTAGGAAGACTCAGTCTTCCTGTACTTATGTCGGCAGCATTGTGTCTGTTATATTTAATTCCGATGCAATTTCTGTGTTTCATCGTCAATGGGAACGTCGAATGGAAACAGTATACCTGCAGAGGTGCATCGGAATGTAAAACTGGTGACACAGGAAACGCTCAAAACATAGACAGTAGGAAGACTCAGCCTTCCTTTACCTAAGTCGGCATGGTGTCTCTTATATTTAATTCCGATGCTATTTCTGTGTTTCATCGTCAATGGGAAGGTCCAATGGATACAGTAAAACTGCAGAAGTGGATCGGAATGTAAAACTGGTGACGCAGGAAGCGGTCAAAACATAGACCCTAAGAAGACTCAGTTTTCTTGTACTGAAGTCGGCATTGTGTCTCTTATATTTAATTTGATGCAATTTCTGTGTTTCATCGTAACTGTGAAGGTCCAAGGGATACAGTAAATCTGCAGAGGTGCATCAAAATGTAAAACTGATGACACAGGAAACGCTCAAAACATAGACAGTAGGAATACTCAGTCTTCCTTTACCTAAGTCGGCATGGTGTCTCTTATATTTAATTCCGATGCAATTTCTGTGTTTCATCGTCAATGGAAGGTCCAATGGATACAGTAAACCAGCAGAGGTGCATCGGAATGTAAATCTGGTGACGCAGGAATCGCTCAAAACATAGACTGTAGGAAGACTCAATGTTCCTTTACTTAAGTCGGCATTGTGTCTCTTATATTTAATTCCGATGCAATTTCTGTGTTTCAACGTCAATGGGGAGGTCCAAGGGATACAGTAACCCTACAGAGGTGCATCGGAATGTAAAACTGGTGACACAGGAAGCGCTCATAACATAGACCCTAAGAAGACTCAGTTTTCTTGTACTTAAATCGGCATTGTGTCTCTTCTATTTAATTCCGATGCAATTTCTGTGTCTCATCGTCAATGGGAAAGGCGAAGGGAAACAGTATACCTGCAGAGGTGCATCGGAATGTAAAACTGGTGACACAGGAGACGCTCAAAGCATAGACAGTAGGAAGACTCAGTCTTCCTGTACTTAAGTCGACATTGTGTCTCTTATATTTAATTCCGTTGCAATTTCTGTGTTTCATCGTCAATGTGATGGTCCAAGGGATACAGTAAACCTGCAGAGGTGCATCGGAATGTAAAACTGGTGACGCAGGAATCGCTCAAAACATAGACAGTAGGAAGACTCAATGTTACTGTACTTAAGTCGGCATTGTGTCGCTTATATTTAATTCCGATGCAATTTCTGTGTTTCATCGTCAATGCGAAGATCCAAGGGATACAGTAAACCTGCAGAGATGCATCGGAATGTAAAACTGGTGACACAGGAAACGCTCAAAACATAGACAGTAGGAAGACTCAGCCTTCCTGTTCTTATGTCGGCATTGTGTCTCTTATATTTAATTCCGATGCTATTTCTGTGTTTCATCGTCAATGGGAAGGTCCAGTGGATACAGTAAACCTGCAGAGTTGCATCGGAATGTAAAATTGGTGACGCAGGAAACGCTCAAAACATACACAGTAGGAAGACTCAATCTTCCTGTACTTAAGTCGGCATTGTGTCTCTTATTTTTAATTCCGATGCAATTTCTCTGTTTCATCGTCAATGGGAAGATCCAAGGGATACAGTAAACCTGCAGAGGTTCATCTTAATGTAAAACTGGTGACACAGGAAATGCTCAAAACATAGACATTAGGAAGGCTCAGCCTTCCTGTTCTTAAGTTGGCATTGTGTCTCTTATATTTAATTCCGATGCTATTCCTGTGTTTCATCGTCAATGGGAAGGTCCAATGGATACAGTAAACCTGCAGAGGTGCTTCGGAATGTAAAACTAGTGACGCAGGAATCGCTCAAAACATAGACAGTAGGAAGACTCAATGTTCCTGTTCTTAAGTCGGCATTGTGTCTCTTACATTTAATTCCGACGCAATTTCTGTGTTTCATCGTCAATGCGAAGATCCAAGGGATACAGTAAACCTGCAGAGGTGCATCGGAATGTAAAACTGGTGACACACGAAGCGGTCAAAACATAGACCCTAAGAAGACTCAGTTTTCTTGTACTGAAGTCGGCATTGTGTCTCTTATATTTAATTTGATGCAATTTCTGTGTTTCATCGTAACTGTGAAGGTCCAAGGGATACAGTAAATCTGCAGAGGTGCATCAAAATGTAAAACTAATGACACAGGAGACGCTCAAAAAATAGACAGTAGGAATACTCAGTCTTCCTTTACCTAAGTCGGCATTGTTTCTCTTATATTTAATTCCGATTCAATTTCTGTGTTTCATCGTCAATGGGAAGCTCCAATGGATACAGAAAACCTGCAGAGGTGCATCGGAATGTAGAACTGGTGACACAGAAAACGCTCAAAACATAGACTGTAAGAAGACTCAGTTTTCTTGTACTTATGTCACCGATGTGTCTCTTATATTTAATTACGATGGAATTTCTGTGTTTCATCGTCAATGGGAAAGTCGAATGGTTACAGTAAACCTGCAGAGGTGCATCGGAATGTAATACTGGTGACACAGGAAAGGCTCAAAACATAGACAGTAGGAAGACTCAGTCTTCCTTTACCTAAGTCGGCATGTTGTCTCTTATATTTAATTCCAATGCAATTTCTGTGTTCTTTCGTCAATGGGAAGGTCCAATGGATACAGTATACCTGCTGAGGTGCATTGGAATGTAAAACTGGTAACACAGGAAACGTTCAAATCATAGACCATAAGAAGACTCAGTTGTCTTGTACTTATGCAGCATTATGTCTTTTATATTTAATTCCGATGCAATTTCTGTATTTCATCGTCAGTGGGAAGGTCGCATGGATACAGTAAACCTGCAGAGATGCATCGGAATGTAAAACTGGTGACACAGGAAACGCTCAAAACATAGACAATAGAAAGACACACTCTTCCTGTACTTAATTCGACATTGTGTCTCTTCTATTTAATTCCGATGCAATTTCTGTGTTTCATCGTCAGTGGGAAAGTCGAAGGGAAACAGTATACCTGCAGATTTGCATTGGAATGTAAAACTGGTGACACAGGAGACGCACAAAGCATAGACAGTAGGAAGACTCAGTCTTCCTGTACTTAAGTTGGCATTGTGTCTCTTATATTTAATTCCGATGCAATTTCTCTGTTTCATCGTCAATGGGAAGGTCCAATGGATGCAGTAAACCTGCAGAGGTGCATCGAAATGTAAAACTGGTGACACAGAAAACGCTCAAAACATAGACTGTAAGAAGACTCAGTTTTCTTGTACTTAAGTGGCCGATGTGTCTCTTATATTTAATTACGATGGAATTTTTGTGTTTCATCGTCAATGGGAAAGTCGAATGGTTACAGTAAACCTGCAGAGGTGCATCGGAATGTAATACTGGTGACACAGGAAACGCTCAAAACATAGACAGTAGGAAGACTCAGTCTTCCTGTACTTATGTCGGCAGCATTGTGTCTCTTATATTTAATTCCGATGCAATTTCTGTGTTTCATCGTCAATGGGAACGTCGAATGGAAACAGTATACCTGCAGAGGTGCATCGGAAAGTAAAACTGGTGACACAGGAAACGCTCAAAACATAGACAGTAGGAAGACTCAGCCTTCCTTTACCTAAGTCGGCATGGTGTCTCTTATATTTAATTCCGATGCTATTTCTGTGTTTCATCGTCAATGGGAAGGTCCAATGGATACAGTAAAACTGCAGAAGTGGATCGGAATGTAAAACTGGTGACGCAGGAAGCGGTCAAAACATAGACCCGAAGAAGACTCAGTTTTGTTGTACTGAAGTCGGCATTGTGTCTCTTATATTTAATTTGATGCAATTTCTGTGTTTCATCGTAACTGTGAAGGTCCAAGGGATACAGTAAATCTGCAGAGGTGCATCAAAATGTAAAACTGATGACACAGGAAACGCTCAAAACATAGACAGTAGGAATACTCAGTCTTCCTTTACTTAAGTCGGCATGGTGTCTCTTATATTTAATTCCGATGCAATTTCTGTGTTTCATCGTCAATGGAAGGTCCAATGGATACAGTAAACCAGCAGAGGTGCATCGGAATGTAAAACTGGTGACGCAGGAATCGCTCAAAACATAGACTGTAGGAAGACTCAATGTTCCTTTACTTAAGTCGGCATTGTGTCTCTTATATTTAATTCCGATGCAATTTCTGTGTTTCAACGTCAATGGGGAGGTCCAAGGGATACAGTAACCCTACAGAGGTGCATCGGAATGTAAAACTGGTGACACAGGAAGCGCTCATAACATAGACCCTAAGAAGACTCAGTTTTCTTGTACTTAAATCGGCATTGGGTCTTTTATATTTAATTCCGATGCAATTTCTGTGTTTCATCGTCAATGGGAAAGTCCAATGGATACAGTAAACCTGCAGAGGTGCATCGGAATGTAATACTGGTGACAAACGAAAGGCTCAAAACATAGACAGTAGGAAGACTCAGTCTTCGTTTACTTAAGTCGGCATGGTGTCTCTTATATTTAATTCCGATGCAATTTCTGTGTTTCATAGTTAATGAGAGGTCCAATGGATACAGTAAACCAGCAGAGGTGCATCGGAATGTAAAACTGGTGACACAGGAAACGCTCAAAACATACACAATAGAAATTCACACTCTTCCTGTACTTAAGTCGACATTGTGTCTCTTCTATTTAATTCCGATGCAATTTCTGTGTCTCATCGTCAATGGGAAAGGCGAAGGGAAACAGTATACCTGCAGAGGTGCATCGGAATGTAAAACTGGTGACACAGGAGACGCTCAAAGCATAGACAGTAGGAAGACTCAGTCTTCCTGTACTTAAGTCGACATTGTGTCTCTTATATTTAATTCCGTGGCAATTTCTGTGTTTCATCGTCAATGTGATGGTCCAAGGGATACAGTAAACCTGCAGAGGTGTATCGGAATGTAAAACTGGTGACGCAGGAATCGCTCAAAACATAGATAGTAGGAAGACTCAATGTTACTGTACTTAAGTCGGCATTGTGTCGCTTATATTTAATTCCGATGCAATTTCTGTGTTTCATCGTCAATGCGAAGATCCAAGGGATACAGTAAACCTGCAGAGATCCATCGGAATGTAAAACTGGTGACACAGGAAACGCTCAAAACATAGACAGTAGGAAGACTCAGCCTTCCTGTTCTTATGTCGGCATTGTGTCTCTTATATTTAATTCCGATGCTATTTCTGTGTTTCATCGTCAATGGGAAGGTCCAGTGGATACAGTAAACCTGCAGAGTTGCATCGGAATGTAAAATTGGTGACGCAGGAAACGCTCAAAACATACACAGTAGGAAGACTCAATCTTCCTGTACTTAAGTCGGCATTGTGTCTCTTATTTTTAATTCCGATGCAATTTCTCTGTTTCATCGTCAATGGGAAGATCCAAGGGATACAGTAAACCTGCAGAGGTTCATCTTAATGTAAAACTGGTGACACAGGAAATGCTCAAAACATAGACATTAGGAAGACTCAGCCTTCCTGTTCTTAAGTCGGCATTGTGTCTCTTATATTTAATTCCGATGCTATTCCTGTGTTTCATCGTCAATGGGAAGGTCCAATGGATACAGTAAACCTGCAGAGGTGCTTCGGAATGTAAAACTAGTGACGCAGGAATCGCTCAAAACATAGACAGTAGGAAGACTCAATGTTCCTGTTCTTAAGTCGGCATTGTGTCTCTTACATTTAATTCCGATGCAATTTCTGTGTTTCATCGTCAATGCGAAGATCCAAGGGATACAGTAAACCTGCAGAGGTGCATCGGAATGTAAAACTGGTGACACACGAAGCGGTCAAAACATAGACCCTAAGAAGACTCAGTTTTCTTGTACTGAAGTCGGCATTGTGTCTCTTATATTTAATTTGATGCAATTTCTGTGTTTCATCGTAACTGTGAAGGTCCAAGGGATACAGTAAATCTGCAGAGGTGCATCAAAATGTAAAACTAATGACACAGGAAACGCTCAAAACATAGACAGTAGGAATACTCAGTCTTCCTTTACCTAAGTCGGCATTGTTTCTCTTATATTTAATTCCGATTCAATTTCTGTGTTTCATCGTCAATGGGGAGGTCCAAGGGATACAGTAACCCTACAGAGGTGCATCGGAATGTAAAACTGGTGACACAGGAAGCGCTCATAACATAGACCCTAAGAAGACTCAGTTTTCTTGTACTTAAATCGGCATTGTGTTTTATATATTTAATTCCGATGCAGTTTCTGTGTTTCATCGTCAATGGGAAAGTCCAATGGATACAGTAAACTTGCAGAGGTGAATCGGAATGTAATACTGGTGACAAACGAAAGGCTCAAAACATAGACAGAAGGAAGACTCAGTCTTCCTTTACTTAAGTCGGCATGGTGTCTCTTATATTTAATTCCGATGCAATTTCTGTGTTTCATCGTCATTGGAAGGTCCAATGGATACAGTAAACCAGCAGAGGTGCATCGGAATGTAAAACTGGTGACACAGGAAACGCTCAAAACATAGACAATAGAAATTCACACTCTTCCTGTACTTAAGTCGACATTGTGTCTCTTCTATTTAATTCCGATGCAATTTCTGTGTTTCATCGTCAATGGGAAAGGCGAAGGGAAACAGTATACTTGCAGAGGTGCATCGGAATATAAAACTGGTGACACAGGAGACGCTCGAAGCATAGACAGTAGGTAGACTCAGTCTTCCTGTACTTCAGTCGACATTGTGTCTCTTATATTTAATTCCGATGCAATTTCTGTGTTTCATCGTCACTGTGATGGTCCAAGGGATACAGTAAACCTGCAGAGGTGCATCGGAATGTAAAACTGGTGACGCAGGAATCGCTCAAAACATAGACAGTAGGAAGACTCAATGTTCCTGTACTTAAGTCGGCATTGTGTCGCTTCTATTTAATTCCGATGCAATTTCTGTGTTTCATCGTCAATGCGAAGATCCAAGGGATACAGTAAACCTGCAGAGGTGCATCGGAATGTAAAACAGGTGACACAGGAAATGCTCAAAACATAGGCAATAGGAAGACTCATCCTTCCTGTTCTTAAGTCGGCATTGTGTCTCTTATATTTAATTCCGATGCTATTTCTGTGTTTCATCGTCAATGGGAGGGTCCAATAGATACAGTAAACTTGCAGAGGTGCTTCGGAATGTAAAACTGGTGACGCAGGAATCGCTCAAAACATAGACTCTAGGAAGACTCAATGTTCCTTTACTTAAGTAGGCAGCATTGTGTCTCTTATATTTAATTCCGATGCAATTTCTGTGTTTCATCGCCAATGGGAAGGTCCAAGGAATACAGTAAACCTGCAGAGGTGCATCGGAATGTAAAACTGGTGATACAGGACACGCTCAAATCATAGACAGTAGGAAGACTCAGTCTTCCTTTACTTAAGTCGGCATGGTGTCTCTTATATTTAATTCCGATGCAATTTCTGTGTTTCATCGTCAAGGGGAAGGTCCAATGGATACAGTAAACCTGCAGAGGTGCATCGGAATGTAGAACTGGTGACACAGAAAACGCTCAAAACATAGACTGTAAGAAGACTCAGTTTTCTTGTACTTATGTCACCGATGTGTCTCTTATATTTAATTACGATGGAATTTCTGTGTTTCATCGTCAATGGGAAAGTCGAATGGTTACAGTAAACCTGCAGAGGTGCATCGGAATGTAATACTGGTGACACAGGAAAGGCTCAAAACATAGACAGTAGGAAGACTCAGTCTTCCTTTACCTAAGTCGGCATGGTGTCTCTTATATTTAAGCCCAATGCAATTTCTGTGTTCTTTCGTCAATGGGAAGGTCCAATGGATACAGTATACCTGCTGAGGTGCATTGGAATGTAAAACTGGTAACACAGGAAACGTTCAAATCATAGACCATAAGAAGACTCAGTTGTCTTGTACTTATGCAGCATTGTGTCTTTTATATTTAATTCCGATGCAATTTCTGTATTACATCGTCAGTGGGAAGGTCGCATGGATACAGTAAACCTGCAGAGATGCATCAGAATGTAAAACTGGTGACACAGGAAACGCTCAAAACATAGAAAATAGAAAGACACACTCTTCCTGTACTTAATTCGACATTGTGTCTCTTCTATTTAATTCCGATGCAATTTCTGTGTTTCATCGTCAATGGGAACGTCGAATGGAAACAGTATACCGGCAGAGGTGCATCGGAATGTAAAACTGGTGACACAGGAAACGCTCAAAACATAGACAGTAGGAAGAATCAGCCTTCCTTTACCTAAGTCGGCATGGTGTCTCCTATATTTAATTCCGATGCTATTTCTGTGTTTCATCGTCAATGGGAAGGTCCAATGGATACAGTAAAACTGCAGAAGTGGATCGGAATGTAAAACTGGTGACGCAGGAAGCGGTCAAAACATAGACCCTAAGAAGACTCAGTTTTGTTGTACTGAAGTCGGCATTGTGTCTCTTATATTTAATTTGATTCAATTTCTGTGTTTCATCGTAACTGTGAAGGTCCAAGGGATACAGTAAATCTGCAGAGGTGCATCAAAATGTTAAACTGATGACACAGGAAACGCTCAAAACATAGACAGTAGGAATACTCAGTCTTCCTTTACCTAAGTCGGCATGGTGTCTCTTATATTTAATTCCGATGCTATTCCTGTGTTTCATCGTGAATGGAAGGTCCAATGGATACAGTAAACCAGCAGAGGTGCATCGGAATGTAAAACTGGTGACGCAGGAATCGCTCAAAACATAGACTGTAGGAAGACTCAATGTTCCTTTACTTAAGTCGGCATTGTGTCTCTTATATTTAATTCCGATGCAATTTCTGTGTTTCAACGTCAATGGGGAGGTCCAAGGGATACAGTAACCCTACAGAGGTGCATCGGAATGTAAAACTGGTGACACAGGAAGCGCTCATAACATAGACCCTAAGAAGACTCAGTTTTCTTGTACTTAAATCGGCATTGGGTCTTTTATATTTAATTCCGATGCAATTTCTGTGTTTCATCGTCAATGGGAAAGTCCAATGGATACAGTAAACCTGCAGAGGTGCATCGGAATGTAATACTGGTGACAAACGAAAGGCGCAAAACTTAGACAGTAGGAAGACTCAGTCTTCCTTTACTTATGTCGGCATGGTGTCTCTTATATTTAATTCCGATGCAATTTCTGTGTTTCATCGTTATTGAGAGGTCCAATGGATACAGTAAACCAGCAGAGGTGCATCGGAATGTAAAACTGGTGACACAGGAAACGCTCAAAACATACACAATAGAAATTCACACACTTCCTGTACTTAAGTCGACATTGTGTCTCTTCTATTTAATTCCGATGCAATTTCTGTGTTTCATCGTCAATGGGAAAGGCGAAGGGAAACAGTATACCTGCAGAGGTGCATCGGAATGTAAAACTGGTGACACAGGAGACGCTCAAAACATAGACAGTAGGAAGACTCAGTCTTCCTGTACTTAAATCGACATTGTGTCTCTTATATTTAATTCCGTTGCAATTTCTGTGTTTCATCGTCAATGTGATGGTCCAAGGGATACAGTAAACCTGCAGAGGTGCATCGGAATGTAAAACTGGTGACGCAGGAATCGCTCAAAACATAGACAGTAGGAAGACTCAATGTTACTGTACTTTAGTCGGCATTATGTCGCTTATATTTAATTCCGATGCAATTTCTGTGTTTCATCGTCAATGCGAAGATCCAAGGGATACAGTAAACCTGCAGAGATGCATCGGAATGTAAAACTGGTGACACAGGAAACGCTCAAAACATAAACAGTAGGAAGACTCAATCTTCCTGTACTTCAGTCGTCATTTTGTCTCTTATATTTAATTCCGATGCAATTTCTCTGTTTCATCGTCAATGGGAAGATCCAAGGGATACAGTAAACCTTCAGAGGTGCATCAAAATGTAAAACGGGTGACACAGGAAATACTCCAAACATAGGCAGTAGGAAGACTCAGGCTTCCTGTTCTTAAGTCGGCATTGTTTCTCTTATATTTAATTCCGATGCTATTTCTGTGTTTCATCGTCAATGGGAGGGTCCAAAGGATACAGTAAACTTGCAGAGGTGCTTCGGAATGTAAAACTGATGACGCAGGAATCGCTCAAAACATAGACTGTAGGAAGACTCAATGTTCCTTTACTTAAGTCGGCTGCATTGTGTCTCTTATATTTATTTCCGATGCAATTTCTGTGTTTCATCGCCAACAGGAAGGTACAAGGAATACAGTAAACCTGCAGAGGTGCATCGGAATGTAAAACTGGTGACACAGGAAACGCTCAAACATAGATAATAGAAAGACACACTCTTCCTGTACTTAAGTCGACATTGTGTCTCTTCTATTTAATTCCGATGCAATTTCTGTGTTTCATCGTCATCGGGAATGTCGAAGGTAAACAGTATACCCTCAGAGGTGCATCGGAATGTAAAACTTGTGACACAGGAGACGCTCAAAGCATAGACAGTAGGAAGACTCAGTCTACTTGTACTTAAGTCGGCTTTGTGTCTCTTATATTAAATTCCGATGCAATTTCTGTGTTTCATCATCAATGCGAAGATCCAAGGGATACAGTAAACCCGCAAAGATGCATCGGAATGTAAAACTGGTGACACCGGAAACGCTCAAAACATAGACTGAAGGAAGACTCAGCCTTCATGTTCTTAAGTCGGCATTGTGTCTCTTATATTTAATTCCGATGCTATTTCTGTGTTTCATCGTCATTTGGAAGGTCCAGTGGATACAGTAAACCAGCAGAGTTGCATCGGAATGTAAAATTGGTGACGCAGGAAACGCTCAAAACATAGACAGTAGGAAGACTCAATCTTCCTGTACTTAAGTCGGCATTGTATCTCTTATTTTTAATTCCGATTTAATTTCTCTGTTTCATCGTCAATGGGAAGATCCAAGAGATACAGTAAACCTGCAGAGGTTCATCGGAATGTAAAACTGGTGACACAGGAAATGCTCAAAACATAGACAGTAGGAAGACTCAGCCTTCCTGTTCTTAAGTCGGCATTGTGTCTCTTATATTTAATTCCGATGCTATTTCTGTGTTTCATCGTCAATGGGAAGGTCCAATGGATACAGTAAACCTGCAGAGGTGCTTCGGAATGTAAAACTGGTGACGCAGGAATCGCTCATAACATAGACTGTAATAAGACTCAATGTTCCTTTACTTAAGTCGGCATTGTGTCTCTTCTATTTAATTCCGATGCAATTTCTGTGTTTCAACGTCAATGGGGAGGTCCAAGGGATACAGTAACCCTACAGAGGTGCATCGGAATGTAAAACTGGTGACACAGGAAGCGCTCATAACATAGACCCTAAGAAGACTCAGTTTTCTTGTACTTAAATCGGCATTGGGTCTTTTATATTTAATTCCGATGCAATTTCTGTGTTTCATCGTCAATGGGAAAGTCCAATGGATACAGTAATCCTGCAGAGGTGCATCGGAATGTAAAACTGGTGACACAGGAAACGCTCAAAACATGGACAGTAGGAAGACTGAGCCTTCCTGTTCTTAAGTCGGCATTGTGTCTCTTAATTTAATTCCGATGCTATTTCTGTGTTTCATCGTCAATGGGAAGGTCCAATGGATACAGTAAAACTGCAGAGGTGGATCGGAATGTAAAACTGGTGACACAGGAAGCGGTCAAAACATAGACCCTAAGAAGACTCAGTTTTCTTGTACTGAAGTTGGCATTGTGTCTCTTATATTTAATTTGATACAATTTCTGTGTTTCATCGTAACTGTGAAGTTCCAAGGGATACAGTAAATCTGCAGAGGTGCATCAAAATGTAAAACTGATGACACAGGAAACGCTCAAAACATAGACAGTAGGAATACTCAGTCTTCATTTACCTAAGTCGGCATTGTTTCTCTGATATTTAATTCCGATGCAATTTCTGTGTTTCGTCGTCACTGTGAAGGTCCAACGGATACAGTAAACCTGCAGAGGTGCATCGGAATGTAAAACTGGTGACACAGGAAACGCTCAAAGCACAGACAGTAGGAAGACTCAGTCTGCCTTTACTTAAGTCGGCATGGTGTCTCTTATATTTAATTCCGATGCAATTTCTGTGTTTCATCGTCAATGGAAGGTCCAATGGATACAGTAAACCAGCAGAGGTGCATCGGAATGTAAAACTGGTGACGCAGGAATCGCTCAAAACATAGACTGTAGGAAGACTCAGTGTTCCTTTACTTAAGTCGGCATTGTGTCTCTTATATTTCATTCCGTTGCAATTTCTGTGTTTCATCGTCAATGGGGAGGTCCAAGGGATACAGTAACCCTACAGAGGTGCATCGGAATGTAAAACTGGTGACACAGGAAGCGCTCATAACATAGACCCTAAGAAGACTCAGTTTTCTTGTACTTAAATCGGCATTGTGTCTTTTATATTTAATTCCGATGCAATTTCTGTGTTTCATCGTAAATGGGAAAGTCCAATGGATACAGTAAACTTGCAGAGGCTCATCGGAATGTAATACTGGTGACAAACGAAAGGCTCAAAACATAGACAGTAGGAAGATTCAGTCTTCCTTTACTTAAGTCGGCATGGTGTCTCTTATATTTAATTCCGATGCAATTTCTGTGTTTCATCGTCAATGGAAGGTCCAATGGATACAGTAAACCAGCAGAGGTGCATCGGAATGTAAAACTGGTGACACAGCAAACGCTCAAAACATAGACAATAGAAATTCACACTCTTCCTGTACTTAAGTCGACATTGTGCCTCTTCTATTTAATTCTGATGCAATTTCTGTGTTTCATCGTCAATGGGAAAGGCGAAGGGAAACAGTATACTTGCAGAAGTGCATCGGAATGTAAAACTGGTGACACAGGAGACGCTCGAAGCATAGACAGTAGGAAGACTCAGTCTTCCTGTACTTCAGTCGACATTGTGTCTCTTATATTTAATTCCGATGCAATTTCTGTGTTTCGTCGTCACTGTGATGGTCCAAGGGATACAGTAAACCTGCAGAGGTGCTTCGGAATGTAAAACTGGTGACGCAGGAATCACTCAAAACATAGACTGTAGGAAGACTCAATGTTCCTTTACTTAAGTCGGCAGCATTGTGTCTGTTATATTTAATTCCGATGCAATTTCTGTGTTTCATCGCCAATGGGAAGGTCCAAGGAATACAGTAAACCTGCAGAGGTGCATCGGAATGTAAAACTGGTGATACAGGACACGCTCAAATCATAGACAGTAGGAAGACTCAGTCTTCCTTTACTTAAGTCGGCATGGTGTCTCTTATATTTAATTCCGATGCAATTTCTGTGTTTCATCGTCAATGGGAAGGTCCGATGGATACAGTAAACCTGCAGAGGTGCATCGGAATGTAGAACTGGTGACACAGAAAACGCTCAAAACATAGACTGTAAGAAGACTCAGTTTTCTTGTACTTATGTCGCCGATGTGTCTCTTATATTTAATTACGATGGAATTTCTGTGTTTCATCGTCAATGGGAAAGTCGAATGGTTACAGTAAACCTGCAGAGGTGCATCGGAAAGTAATACTGGTGACACAGGAAAGGCTCAAAACATAGACAGTAGGAAGACTCAGTCTTCCTTTACCTAAGTCGGCATGGTGTCTCTTATATTTAATTCCAATGCAATTTCTGTGTTCTTTCGTCAATGGGAAGGTCCAATGGATACAGTATACCTGCTGAGGTGCATTGGAATGTAAAACTGGTAACACAGGACACGTTCAAATCGTAGACCATAAGAAGACTCAGTTGTCTTGTACTTATGCAGCATTGTGTCTTTTATATTTAATTCCGATGCAATTTCTGTATTTCATCGTCAGTGGGAAGGTCGCATGGATACAGGAAACTTGCAGAGATGCATCGGAATGTAAAACTGGTGACACAGGAAACGCTCAAAACATAGAAAATAGAAAGACACACTCTTCCTGTACTTAATTCGACATTGTGTCTCTTCTATTTAATTCCGATGCAATTTCTGTGTTTCATCGTCAGTGGGAAAGTAGAAGGGAAACAGTATACCTGCAGAGTGTCAGTTAGACCGTCAGCGAGAGCGCATCGCTAGCTCCTGCTACTACTAAGGCGAGTACACCGTTTGCTTCTTACATATTTTACAAACAGCAGCGACTTATTTTCAGTTATCTGTGTAATTACTAGTTTATTTTTGTAATTTCTTGCGTGTTCGAGTGCTTACTAGGTAGAACCTTCTATTTCAATAACAGTGTAGTGTACAGTACCGCCATTGCTATCGACCGTTGTATCGACTCTCGTATCGTGCAGGCTTGTATGTTTGGTTAGAGCAGCTCAGTCAGTGTCAGTTAGACCGTCAGCGAGAGCGCATCGCTAGCTCCTGCTACTACTAAGGCGAGTACACCGTTTGCTTCTTACATATTTTACAAACAGCAGCGACTTATTTTCAGTTATCTGTGTAATTACTAGTTTATTTTTGTAATTTCTTGCGTGTTCGAGTGCTTACTAGGTAGAACCTTTTATTTCAATAACAGTGTTTTTGTACTTATTTGCTGCGCTTAGCTTTTAAATAGTTTTTCTGGGAAAACCTAGCGTAGTTTTCGCGTCTCGTATTTCAGTGAGTGTTTCTTGATTATCAGAGTAGCTCATCAGAAGATTATCTTGGGAATTTGTCACCGTATAGAGTAGGGTAAACATAGTCATGTGTAGGGACTGTGGTTGTTGTGAGCGGACGCAAGGAGAATTGGCCACTCTTCGGGGGCAGGTGGAGGCTTTGTCTGTTAGGCTCATCGAGCTCGAGGCGCAGGCGTCGGCTCGTAGTGGCGTTGGGGCAACTGTGGTGAGACCTATGCCTACTTCGGTGGCCTTGGAATCACATGGAACCCCTGATGTCGCTGCGTCTTCCGGCAGTGAGCTTCTTACCGGTCAGCCATCACTCCAGGGTGAATGGCGGACAGTGGTGGGCTCGCGCGTGCCTGGCCGAAAGGCGAAGGTGGGATCTGGCCGCGTGGCAGCTGCCTTACCCCTTTCCAACAGGTACGGGGTGCTTCCTAGTGGTGATGACATCGTTTCCGAGCCACCACAGGATGCCTCGCCTGTTGGGCCAGTGGCCGATTCTCCGGCAAGGTCCCGACAGTCACAGAGGGCGGGCCTATTAGTTATAGGGAGCTCCAACGTTAGGCGGGTTATGGAGCCTCTCAGGAAAATAGCGGGTAGGTCGGGGAAGAATGCCAGTGTGCACTCGGTGTGCTTGCCGGGGGGTCTCGTCCGTAATGTGGAGGAGGCCCTTCCGGCAGCTATTGAACGCACTGGGTGTGACCGGCTGCAGATAGTAGCACATGTCGGAACGAATGACGCCTGCCGCTTGGGTTCTGAGGCCATCCTTGGTTCCTTCCGGCGGCTGGCTGATTTGGTGAAGACAACCAGCATCGCACGCGGAGTGCAAGCTGAGCTTAATATCTGCAGCATAGTGCCCAGAGTCGATCGCGGTCCTCTGGTTTGGAGCCGTGTGGAGGGTCTAAACCAGAGGCTCAGACGACTCTGCGACTATAATGGTTGCAAATTCATCGACCTCCGTTATTGGGTGGAGAACTGTAGGGCCCCCCTAGACAGGTCAGGCGTGCACTACACACCGGAAGCAGCTACTAGGGTAGCAGAGTACGTGTGGCGTGCACACGGGGGTTTTTTAGGTTAGAGGGACCCCCCCTTGGGCGAAACGATAAAATACCTGACGGCTTACCAGAGAGAACATTATCATCGTTGATAAAGAACGTCCGTCCTCAGAGATCAAAAACAGGAAAAGTTAACGTAATATTGGTAAACTGCAGGAGTATCCAGGGCAAGGTTCCTGAATTAGTATCTCTTATTGAAGGAAATAGTGCGCATATAGTATTAGGAACGGAAAGTTGGTTAAAACCGGAAGTGAACAGTAACGAAATCCTAGACACAGAATGGAATATATACCGCAAGGATAGGATAAACGCCAATGGTGGAGGAGTATTTATAGCAGTAAAGAATTCAATAATATCCAGTGAAGTTATTAGCGAATGCGAATGTGAAATAATCTGGGTTAAGTTAAGTATCAAAGGTGGGTCAGATATGATAGTCGGATGCTTCTATAGACCACCTGCATCAGCAACCGTAGTAGTTGAGCGCCTCAGAGAGAATCTGCAGAACGTCGTGAAGAAGTTTCGTGATCATACTATTGTAATAGGGGGAGACTTCAATCTACCAGGTATAGAATGGGATAGTCACACAATCAGAACTGGAGCCAGGGACAGAGACTCTTGTGACATTATCCTGACTGCCTTGTCCGAGAATTACTTCGAGCAGATAGTTAGAGAACCAACTCGTGAAGCTAACGTTTTAGACCTCATAGCAACAAATAGACCGGAACTTTTCGACTCCGTGAATGTAGAAGAGGGTATCAGTGATCATAAGTCAGTGGTTGCATCAATGACTACAAGTGTAATAAGAAATGCCAAGAAAGGAAGGAAAATCTATTTGCTTAACAAGAGTGATAGGGCACAAATCGCAGAATATCTGAGTGACCACCATCAAACGTTCATTTCTGAGGAAGAGGATGTGGAACAAAAATGGAAAAAATTCAGAAACATCGTCCAGTACGCCTTAGATAAGTTCGTACCGACTAAGGTCCAAAGCGAGGGGAAAGATCCACCGTGGTATAACAATCATGTACGAAAGGTACTACGGAAACAAAGAAAGCTTCACCATAGGTTTAAGAGTAGTCGAATCATAGCTGATAAGGAAAAGCTGAACGAAGCGAAAAAGAGCGTAAAGAGAGCAATGAGAGAAGCATTCAACGAATTCGAACATAAAACATTGGCAAACAATCTAAACAAGAACCCTAAAAAGTTTTGGTCATATGTAAAATCGGTAAGCGGATCTAAATCCCCTATTCAGTCACTCGTTGACCACGATGGCACCGAAACAGAGGACGACCGAAGAAAGGCAGAAATACTGAATTCAGTGTTCCGAAACTGTTTCACTGCGGAAAATCGTAACACGGTCCCTGACTTCAGCCGTCGCACGGACGCCAAAATGGAAAATATTGAAATAAACGATATCGGAATTGAAAAACAACTGCTATCACTTAGTAGCGGAAAAGCATCCGGACCAGACGAGATACCCTTAAGATTCTACAGTGATTATGCTAAAGAACTTGCCCCCTTTCTATCAGCAATTTATCGTAGATCTCTGGAAGAACGTAAAGTACCTAGCGACTGGAAGAAAGCACAGGTCGTTCCCATTTTCAAGAAGGGTCATAAATCAGATGCGAATAATTATAGGCCTATTTCACTTACGTCAATCTGTTGTAGAATAATGGAACATGTTTTGTGTTCTCGTATTATGACGTTCTTAGATAATACAAATCTCCTTCATCATAACCAACATGGATTCCGCAAACAGAGATCATGTGAAACCCAGCTCGCCCTATTTGCCCAAGAAATTCACAGTGCCGTAGACACTGGCGAGCAGATTGATGCCGTATTCCTGGACTTCAGGAAGGCATTTGATACGGTTCCGCACTTACGTTTAGTGAAAAAAATACGTGCTTACGGAATATCGGACCAGGTTTGTGATTGGATTCAGGATTTCCTAGAAGAAAGAACACAACATGTCATTCTTAACGGCTCAAAATCTGCAGATGTAGAGGTAATTTCGGGAGTACCGCAAGGAAGCGTGATAGGACCTTTATTGTTTACAATATACATAAATGACTTAGTTGACAACATCGGTAGCTCCGTGAGGCTATTTGCAGATGACACGGTTGTCTACAAGAAAGTAGCAACATCAGAAGACTCGTACGTACTCCAGGAAGACCTGCAGAGGATTAATGAATGGTGCGACAGCTGGCAGCTTTCCCTAAATGTAGATAAATGTAATATAATGCGCATACATAGGGGCAGAAATCCATTCCAGTACGATTATGCCATAGGTGGTAAATCATTGGAAGCGGTAACGACCGTAAAATACTTAGGAGTTACTATCCGGAGCGATCTGAAGTGGAATGATCACATAAAACAAATAGTGGGAAAAGCAGGCGCCAGGTTGAGATTCATAGGAAGAATTCTAAGAAAATGTGACTCATCGACGAAAGAAGTAGCTTACAAAACGCTTGTTCGTCCGATTCTTGAGTATTGCTCATCAGTATGGGACCCTTACCAGGTTGGATTAATAGAAGAGATAGACATGATCCAGCGAAAAGCAGCGCGATTCGTCATGGGGACATTTAGTCAGCGCGAGAGCGTTACGGAGATGCTGAACAAGCTCCAGTGGCAGACACTTCAAGAAAGGCGTTACGCAATACGGAGAGGTTTATTATCGAAATTACGAGAGAGCACATTCCGGGAAGAGATGGGCAACATATTACTACCGCCCACATATATCTCGCGTAATGATCACAACGAAAAGATCCGAGAAATTAGAGCAAATACGGAGACTTACAAGCAGTCGTTCTTCCCACGCACAATTCGTGAATGGAACAGGGAAGGGGGGATCAGATAGTGGTACAATAAGTACCCTCCGCCACACACCGTAAGGTGGCTCGCGGAGTATAGATGTAGATGTAGATGTAGAGTTGCATTGGAATGTAAAACTGGTGACACAGGAGACGCACAAAGCATAGACAGTAGGAAGACTCAGTCTTCCTGTACTTAAGTTGGCATTGTGTCACTTATATTTAATTCCGATGCAATTTCTCTGTTTCATCGTCAATGGGAAGGTCCAATGGATACAGTAAACCTGCAGAGGTGCATCGGAATGTAAAACTGGTGACACAGAAAACGCTCAAAACATAGACTGTAAGAAGACTCAGTTTTCTTGTACTTAAGTCGCCGATGTGTCTCTTATATTTAATTACGATGGAATTTCTGTGTTTCATCGTCAATGGGAAAGTCGAATGGTTACAGTAAACCTGCAGAGGTGCATCGGAATGTAATACTGGTGACACAGGAAACGCTCAAAACATAGACAGTAGGAAGACTCAGTCTTCCTGTACTTATGTCGGCAGCATTGTGTCTCTTATATTTAATTCCGATGCAATTTCTGTGTTTCATCGTCAATGGGAACGTCGAATGGAAGCAGTATACCTGCAGAGGTGCATCGGAATGTAAAACTGGTGACACAGCAAACGCTCAAAACATAGACAATAGAAATTCACACTCTTCCTGTACTTAAGTCGACATTGTGCCTCTTCTATTTAATTCTGATGCAATTTCTGTGTTTCATCGTCAATGGGAAAGGCGAAGGGAAACAGTATACTTGCAGAAGTGCATCGGAATGTAAAACTGGTGACACAGGAGACGCTCGAAGCATAGACAGTAGGAAGACTCAGTCTTCCTGTACTTAAGTCGACATTGTGTCTCTTATATTTAATTCCGATGCAATTTCTGTGTTTCATCGTCACTGTGATGGTCCAAGGGATACACTAAACCTGCAGAGGTGCATCGGAATGTAAAACTGGTGACGCAGGAATCGCTCAAAACATAGACAGTAGGAAGACTCAATGTTCCTGTACTTAAGTCGGCATTGTGTCGCTTATATTTAATTCCGATGCCATTTCTGTGTTTCATCGTCAATGCGAAGATCCAAGGGATACAGTAAACCTGCAGAGATGCATCGGAATGTAAAACTGGTGACACAGGAAACGCTCAAAACATAGACAGTAGGAAGACTCAGCCTTCCTGTTCTTATGTCGGCATTGTGTCTCTTATATTTAATTCCGATGCTATTTCTGTGTTTCATCGTCAATGGGAGGGTCCAGTGGATACAGTAAACCTGCAGAGTTGCATCGGAATGTAAAATTGGTGACGCAGGAAACGCTCAAAGCATAGACAGTAGGAAGACTCAATCTTCCTGTACTTAAGGCGGCATTGTGTCTCTTATTTTTAATTCCGATGCAATTTCTGTGTTTCGTCGTCACTGTGAAGGTCCAATGGATACAGTAAACCTGCAGAGGTGCATCGGAATGTAAAACTGGTGACACAGGAAACGCTCAAAGCACAGACAGTAGGAAGACTCAGTCTATCTTTACTTAAGTCGGCATGGTGTCTCTTATATTTAATTCCGATGCAATTTCTGTGTTTCATCGTCAATGGAAGGTCCAATGGATACAGTAAACCAGCAGAGGTGCATCGGAATGTAAAACTGGTGACGCAGGAATCGCTCAAAACATAGACTGTAGGAAGACTCAATGTTCCTTTACTTAAGTCGGCATTGTGTCTCTTATATTTAATTCCGATGCAATTTCTGTGTTTCATCGTCAATGGGGAGGTCCAAGGGATACAGTAACCCTACAGAGGTGCATCGGAATGTAAAACTGGTGACACAGGAAGTGCTCATAACATAGACCCTAAGAAGACTCAGTTTTCTTGTACTTAAATCGGCATTGTATCTTTTATATTTAATTCCGATGCAATTTCTGTGTTTCATCGTCAATGGGAAAGTCCAATCGATACAGTAAACTTGCAGAGGTGCATCGGAATGTAATACTGGTGACAAACGAAAGGCTCAAAACATAGACAGTAGGAAGACTCAGTCTTCCTTTACTTAAGTCGGCATTGTGTCTCTTATATTTAATTCCGATGCAATTTCTGTGTTTCATCGTCAATGGAAGGTCCAATGGATACAGTAAACCAGCAGAGTTGCATCGGAATGTAAAATTGGTGACGCAGGAAACGCTCAAAACATAGACAGTAGGAAGACTCAATCTTCCTGTACTTCCGTTGTCATTGTGTCTCTTATATTTAATTCCGATGCAATTTCTCTGTTTCATCGTCAATGCGAAGATCCAAGGGATACAGTAAACCTGCAGAGGTTCATCTTAATGTAAAACTGGTGACACAGGAAATGCTCAAAATATAGACATTAGGAAGGCTCACCCTTCCTGTTCTTAAGTCGGCATTGTGTCTCTTATATTTAATTCCGATGCTATTCCTGTGTTTCATCGTCAATGGGAAGGTCCAATGGATACAGTAAACCAGCAGAGGTGCTTCGGAATGTAAAACTAGTGACGCAGGAATCGCTCAAAACATAGACAGTAGGAAGACTCAATGTTCCTGTTCTTAAGTCGGCATTGTGTCTCTTACATTTAATTCCGATGCAATTTCTGTGTTTCATCGTCAATGCGAAGATCCAAGGGATACAGTAAACCTGCAGAGGTGCATCGGAATGTAAAACTGGTGACACACGAAGCGGTCAAAACATAGACCCTAAGAAGACTCAGTTTTCTTGTACTGAAGTCGGCATTGTGTCTCTTATATTTAATTTGATGCAATTTCTGTGTTTCATCGTAACTGTGAAGGTCCAAGGGATACAGTAAATCTGCAGAGGTGCATCAAAATGTAAAACTAATGACACAGGAAACGCTCAAAACATAGACAGTAGGAATACTCAGTCTTCCTTTACCTAAGTCGGCATTGTTTCTCTTATATTTAATTCCGATTCAATTTCTGTGTTTCATCGTCAATGGGGAGGTCCAAGGGATACAGTAACCCTACAGAGGTGCATCGGAATGTAAAACTGGTGACACAGGAAGCGCTCATAACATAGACCCTAAGAAGACTCAGTTTTCTTGTACTTAAATCGGCATTGTGTTTTATATATTTAATTCCGATGTAATTTCTGTGTTTCATCGTCAATGGGAAAGTCCAATGGATACAGTAAACTTGCAGAGGTGCATCGGAATGTAATACTGGTGACAAACGAAAGGCTCAAAACATAGACAGTATGAAGACTCAGTCTTCCTTTACTTAAGTCAGCATGGTGTCTCTTACATTTAATTCCGATGCAATTTCTGTGTTTCATCGTCAATGGAAGGTCCAATGGATACAGTAAACCAGCAGAGGTGCATCGGAATGTAAAACTGGTGACACAGGAAACGCTCAAAACATAGACAATAGAAATTCACACTCTTCCTGTACTTAAGTCGACATTGTGTCTCTTCTATTTAATTCCGATGCAATTTCTGTGTTTCATCGTCAATGGGAAAGGCGAAGGGAAACAGTATACTTGCAGAGGTGCATCGGAATATAAAACTGGTGACACAGGAGACGCTCGAAGCATAGACAGTAGGAAGACTCAGTCTTCCTGTACTTCAGTCGACATTGTGTCTCTTATATTTAATTCCGATGCAATTTCTGTCTTTCGTCGTCACTGTGATGGTCCAAGGGATACAGTAAACCTGCAGAGGTGCATCGGAATGTAAAACTGGTGACGCAGGAATCGCTCAAAACATAGACAGTAGGAAGACTCAATGTTCCTGTACTTAAGTCAGCATTGTGTCGCTTATATTTAATTCCGATGCAATTTCTGTGTTTCATCGTCAATGCGAAGATCCAAGGGATACAGTAAACCTGCAGAGGTGCATCGGAATGTAAAACAGGTGACACAGGAAATGCTCAAAACATAGGCAATAGGAAGACTCATCCTTCCTGTTCTTAAGTCGGCATTGTGTCTCTTATATTTAATTCCGATGCTATTTCTGTGTTTCATCGTCAATGGGAGGGTCCAATGGATACAGTAAACTTGCAGAGGTGCTTCGGAATGTAAAACTGGTGTCGCAGGAATCGCTCAAAACATAGACTGTAGGAAGACTCAATGTTCCTTTACATAAGTCGGCAGCATTGTGTCTCTTATATTTAATTCCGATGCAATTTCTGTGTTTCATCGCCAATGGGAAGGTCCAAGGAATACAGTAAACCTGCAGAGGTGCATCGGAATGTAAAACTGGTGATACAGGACACGCTCAAATCATAGACAGTAGGAAGACTCAGTCTTCCTTTACTTAAGTCGGCATGGTGTCTCTTATATTTAATTCCGATGCAATTTCTGTGTTTCATCGTCAATGGGAAGGTCCAATGGATACAGTAAACCTGCAGAGGTGCATCGGAATGTAGAACTGGTGACACAGAAAACGCTCAAAACATAGACTGTAAGAAGACTCAGTTTTCTTGTACTTATGTCGCCGATGTGTCTCTTATATTTAATTACGATGGAATTTCTGTGTTTCATCGTCAATGGGAAAGTCGAATGGTTACAGTAAACCTGCAGAGGTGCATCGGAATGTAATACTGGTGACACAGGAAAGGCTCAAAACATAGACAGTAGGAAGACTCAGTCTTCCTTTACCTAAGTCGGCATGGTGTCTCTTATATTTAATTCCAATGCAATTTCTGTGTTCTTTCGTCAATGGGAAGGTCCAATGGATACAGTATACCTGCTGAGGTGCATTGGAATGTAAAACTGGTAACACAGGACACGTTCAAATCGTAGACCATAAGAAGACTCAGTTGTCTTGTACTTATGCAGCATTGTGTCTTTTATATTTAATTCCGATGCAATTTCTGTATTTCATCGTCAGTGGGAAGGTCGCATGGATACAGGAAACTTGCAGAGATGCATCGGAATGTAAAACTGGTGACACAGGAAACGCTCAAAACATATAAAATAGAAAGACACACTCTTCCTGTACTTAATTCGACATTGTGTCTCTTCTATTTAATTCCGATGCAATTTCTGTGTTTCATCGTCAGTGGGAAAGTCGAAGGGAAACAGTATACCTGCAGAGTTGCATTGGAATGTAAAACTGGTGACACAGGAGACGCACAAAGCATAGACAGTAGGAAGACTCAGTCTTCCTGTACTTAAGTTGGCATTGTGTCATTTATATTTAATTCCGATGCAATTTCTCTGATTCATCGTCAATGGGAAGGTCCAATGGATAAAGTAAACCTGCAGAGGTGCATCGGAATGTAAAACTGGTGACACAGAAAACGCTCAAAACATAGACTGTAAGAAGACTCAGTTTTCTTGTACTTAAGTCGCCGATGTGTCTCTTATATTTAATTACGATGGAATTTCTGTGTTTCATCGTCAATGGGAAAGTCGAATGGTTACAGTAAACCTGCAGAGGTGCATCGGAATGTAATACTGGTGACACAGGAAACGCTCAAAACATAGACAGTAGGAAGACTCAGTCTTCCTGTACTTATGTCGGCAGCATTGTGTCTCTTATATTTAATTCCGATGCAATTTCTGTGTTTCTTCGTCAATGGGAACGTCGAATGGAAGCAGTATACCTGCAGAGGTGCATCGGAATGTAAAACTGGTGACACAGGAAACGCTCAAAACATAGACAGTAGGAAGACTCAGCCTTCCTTTACCTAAGTCGGCATGGTGTCTCTTATATTTAATTCCGATGCTATTTCTGTGTTTCATCGTCAATGGGAAGGTCCAATGGATACAGTAAAACTGCAGAAGTGGATCGGAATGTAAAACTGGTGACGCAGGAAGCGGTCAAAACATAGACCCTAAGAAGACTCAGTTTTGTTGTACTGAAGTCGGCATGGTGTCTCTTATATTTAATTCCGATGCAATTTCTGTGTTTCAACGTCAATGGGGAGGTCCAAGGGATACAGTAACCCTACAGAGGTGCATCGGAATGTAAAACTGGTGACACAGGAAGCGCTCATAACATAGACCCTAAGAAGACTCAGTTTTCTTGTACTTAAATCGGCATTGGGTCTTTTATATTTAATTCCGATGCAATTTCTGTGTTTCATCGTCAATGGGAAAGTCCAATGGATACAGTAAACCTGCAGAGGTGCATCGGAATGTAATACTGGTGACAAACGAAAGGCTCAAATCATAGACAGTAGGAAGACTCAGTCTTCCTTTACTTAAGTCGGCATGGTGTCTCTTATATTTAATTCCGATGCAATTTCTGTGTTTCATCGTTAATGGAAGGTCCAATGGATACAGTAAACCAGCAGAGGTGCATCGGAATGTAAAACTGGTGACATAGGAAACGCTCAAAGCATAGACAGTAGGAAGACTCAGCCTTCCTGTTCTTATGTCGGCATTGTGTCACTTATATTTAATTCCGATGCTATTTCTGTGTTTCATCGTCAATGGGAAGGTCCAGTGGATACAGTAAACCTGCAGAGGTGCATCGGAATGTAAAATTGTTGACGCAGGAAACGCTCAAAACATAGACAGTAGGAAGACTCAATCTTCCTGTACTTCAGTCGTCATTGTGTCTCTTATATTTAATTCCGATGCAATTTCTCTGTTTCATCGTCAATGGGAAGATCCAAGGGATACAGTAAACCTGCAGAGGTGCATCAAAATGTATAACGGGTGACACAGGAAATACTCCAAACATAGGCAGTAGGAAGACTCAGCCTTCCTGTTCTTAAGTCGGCATTGTTTCTCTTATATTTAATTCCGATGCTATTTCTGTGTTTCATCGTCAATGGGAGGGTCCAAAGGATACAGTAAACTTGCAGAGGTGCTTCGGAATGTAAAACTGGTGACGCAGGAATCGCTCAAAACATAGACTGTAGGAAGACTCAATGTTCCTTTACTTAAGTCGGCTGCATTGTGTCTCTTATATTTAATTCCGATGCAATTTCTGTGTTTCATCGCCAACAGGAAGGTACAAGGAATACAGTAAACCTGCAGAGGTGCATCGGAATGTAAAATTGTTGACGCAGGAAACGCTCAAAACATAGACAGTAGGAAGACTCAATCTTCCTGTACTTCAGTCGTCATTGTGTCTCTTATATTTAATTCCGATGCAATTTCTCTGTTTCATCGTCAATGGGAAGATCCAAGGGATACAGTAAACCTGCAGAGGTGCATCAAAATGTATAACGGGTGACACAGGAAATACTCCAAACATAGGCAGTAGGAAGACTCAGCCTTCCTGTTCTTAAGTCGGCATTCTTTCTCTTATATTTATTTCCGATGCTATTTCTGTGTTTCATCGTCAATGGGAGGGTCCAAAGGATACAGTAAACTTGCAGAGGTGCTTCGGAATGTAAAACTGGTGACGCAGGAATCGCTCAAAACATAGACTGTAGGAAGACTCAATGTTCCTTTACTTAAGTCGGCTGCATTGTGTCTCTTATATTTAATTCCGATGCAATTTCTGTGTTTCATCGCCAACAGGAAGGTACAAGGAATACAGTAAACCTGCAGAGGTGCATCGCAATGTAAAACTGGTGACACAGGAAACGCTCAAAACATAGACAATAGAAAGACACACTCTTCCTGTACTTAAGTCGACATTGTGTCTCTTCTATTTAATTCCGATGCAATTTCTGTGTTTCATCGTCATCGGGAATGTCGAAGGGAAACAGTATACCTGCAGAGGTGCATCGGAATGTAAAACTTGTGACACAGGAGACGCTCAAAGCATAGACAGTAGGAAGACTCAGTCTACCTGTACTTAAGTCGGCTTTGTGTTTCTTATATTTAATTCCGATGCAATTTCTGTGTTTCATCGTCACTGGGAAGGTCCACGGGATACAGTAAAACTACAGAGGTGCATCGGAATGTAAAACTGGTGACACAGGAAACGCTCAAACATAGATAATAGAAAGACACACTCTTCCTGTACTTAAGTCGACATTGTGTCTCTTCTATTTAATTCCGATGCAATTTCTGTGTTTCATCGTCATCGGGAATGTCGAAGGGAAACAGTATACCTGCAGAGGTGCATCGGAATGTAAACCTTGTGACACAGAAGACGCTCAAAGCATAGACAGTAGGAAGACTCAGTCTACTTGCACTTAAGTCGGCTTTGTGCCTCTTATATTAAATTCCGATGCAATTTCTGTGTTTCATCGTCATTTGGAAGGTCCAGTGGATACAGTAAACCAGCAGAGTTGCATCGGAATGTAAAATTGGTGACGCAGGAAACGCTCAAAACATAGACAGTAGGAAGACTCAATCTTCCTGTACTTAAGTCGGCATTGTATCTCTTATTTTTAATTCCGATGCAATTTCTCTGTTTCATCGTCAATGGGAAGATCCAAGGGATACAGTAAACCTGCAGAGGTTCATCGGAATGTAAAACTGGTGACACAGGAAATGCTCAAAGCATAGACAGTAGGAAGACTCAGCCTTCCTGTTCTTAAGTCGGCATTGTGTCTCTTATATTTAATTCCGATGCTATTTCTGTGTTTCATCGTCAATGGGAAGGTTCAATGGATACAGTAAACCTGCAGAGGTGCTTCGGAATGTAAAACTGGTGACGCAGGAATCGCTCATAACATAGACTGTAGGAAGACTCAATGTTCCTTTACTTAAGTCGGCATTGTGTCTCTTATATTTAATTCCGATTCAATTTCTGTGTTTCAACGTCAATGGGGAGGTCCAAGGGATACAGTAACCCTACAGAGGTGCATCGGAATGTAAAACTGGTGACAAAGGAAGCGCTCATAACATAGACCCGAAGAAGACTCAGTTTTCTTGTACTTAAATCGGCATTGGGTCTTTTATATTTAATTCCGATGCAATTTCTGTGTTTCATCGTCAATGGGAAAGTCCAATGGATACAGTAAACCTGCAGAGGTGCATCGGAATGTAATACTGGTGACACAGGAAACGCTCAAAACATAGACAGTAGAAGTCAGAGGTCCTGTTCTTAAGTCGGCATTGTGTCTCTTACTTTAATTCCGATGCTATTTCTGTGTTTCATCGTCAATGGGAAGGTCCAATGGATACAGTAAAACCGCAGAGGTGGATCGGAATGTAAAACTGGTGTCGCAGGAATCGCTCAAAACATAGACTGTAGGAAGACTCAATGTTCCTTTACATAAGTCGGCAGCATTGTGTCTCTTATATTTAATTCCGATGCAATTTCTGTGTTTCATCGCCAATGGGAAGGTCCAAGGAATACAGTAAACCTGCAGAGGTGCATCGGAATGTAAAACTGGTGATACAGGACACGCTCAAATCATAGACAGTAGGAAGACTCAGTCTTCCTTTACTTAAGTCGGCATGGTGTCTCTTATATTTAATTCCGATGCAATTTCTGTGTTTCATCGTCAATGGGAAGGTCCAATGGATACAGTAAACCTGCAGAGGTGCATCGGAATGTAGAACTGGTGACACAGAAAACGCTCAAAACATAGACTGTAAGAAGACTCAGTTTTCTTGTACTTATGTCGCCGATGTGTCTCTTATATTTAATTACGATGGAATTTCTGTGTTTCATCGTCAATGGGAAAGTCGAATGGTTACAGTAAACCTGCAGAGGTGCATCGGAATGTAATACTGGTGACACAGGAAAGGCTCAAAACATAGACAGTAGGAAGACTCAGTCTTCCTTTACCTAAGTCGGCATGGTGTCTCTTATATTTAATTCCAATGCAATTTCTGTGTTCTTTCGTCAATGGGAAGGTCCAATGGATACAGTATACCTGCTGAGGTGCATTGGAATGTAAAACTGGTAACACAGGACACGTTCAAATCGTAGACCATAAGAAGACTCAGTTGTCTTGTACTTATGCAGCATTGTGTCTTTTATATTTAATTCCGATGCAATTTCTGTATTTCATCGTCAGTGGGAAGGTCGCATGGATACAGGAAACTTGCAGAGATGCATCGGAATGTAAAACTGGTGACACAGGAAACGCTCAAAACATATAAAATAGAAAGACACACTCTTCCTGTACTTAATTCGACATTGTGTCTCTTCTATTTAATTCCGATGCAATTTCTGTGTTTCATCGTCAGTGGGAAAGTCGAAGGGAAACAGTATACCTGCAGAGTTGCATTGGAATGTAAAACTGGTGACACAGGAGACGCACAAAGCATAGACAGTAGGAAGACTCAGTCTTCCTGTACTTAAGTTGGCATTGTGTCACTTATATTTAATTCCGATGCAATTTCTCTGATTCATCGTCAATGGGAAGGTCCAATGGATAAAGTAAACCTGCAGAGGTGCATCGGAATGTAAAACTGGTGACACAGAAAACGCTCAAAACATAGACTGTAAGAAGACTCAGTTTTCTTGTACTTAAGTCGCCGATGTGTCTCTTATATTTAATTACGATGGAATTTCTGTGTTTCATCGTCAATGGGAAAGTCGAATGGTTACAGTAAACCTGCAGAGGTGCATCGGAATGTAATACTGGTGACACAGGAAACGCTCAAAACATAGACAGTAGGAAGACTCAGTCTTCCTGTACTTATGTCGGCAGCATTGTGTCTCTTATATTTAATTCCGATGCAATTTCTGTGTTTCTTCGTCAATGGGAACGTCGAATGGAAGCAGTATACCTGCAGAGGTGCATCGGAATGTAAAACTGGTGACACAGGAAACGCTCAAAACATAGACAGTAGGAAGACTCAGCCTTCCTTTACCTAAGTCGGCATGGTGTCTCTTATATTTAATTCCGATGCTATTTCTGTGTTTCATCGTCAATGGGAAGGTCCAATGGATACAGTAAAACTGCAGAAGTGGATCGGAATGTAAAACTGGTGACGCAGGAAGCGGTCAAAACATAGACCCTAAGAAGACTCAGTTTTGTTGTACTGAAGTCGGCATGGTGTCTCTTATATTTAATTCCGATGCAATTTCTGTGTTTCAACGTCAATGGGGAGGTCCAAGGGATACAGTAACCCTACAGAGGTGCATCGGAATGTAAAACTGGTGACACAGGAAGCGCTCATAACATAGACCCTAAGAAGACTCAGTTTTCTTGTACTTAAATCGGCATTGGGTCTTTTATATTTAATTCCGATGCAATTTCTGTGTTTCATCGTCAATGGGAAAGTCCAATGGATACAGTAAACCTGCAGAGGTGCATCGGAATGTAATACTGGTGACAAACGAAAGGCTCAAATCATAGACAGTAGGAAGACTCAGTCTTCCTTTACTTAAGTCGGCATGGTGTCTCTTATATTTAATTCCGATGCAATTTCTGTGTTTCATCGTTAATGGAAGGTCCAATGGATACAGTAAACCAGCAGAGGTGCATCGGAATGTAAAACTGGTGACATAGGAAACGCTCAAAGCATAGACAGTAGGAAGACTCAGCCTTCCTGTTCTTATGTCGGCATTGTGTCACTTATATTTAATTCCGATGCTATTTCTGTGTTTCATCGTCAATGGGAAGGTCCAGTGGATACAGTAAACCTGCAGAGGTGCATCGGAATGTAAAATTGTTGACGCAGGAAACGCTCAAAACATAGACAGTAGGAAGACTCAATCTTCCTGTACTTCAGTCGTCATTGTGTCTCTTATATTTAATTCCGATGCAATTTCTCTGTTTCATCGTCAATGGGAAGATCCAAGGGATACAGTAAACCTGCAGAGGTGCATCAAAATGTATAACGGGTGACACAGGAAATACTCCAAACATAGGCAGTAGGAAGACTCAGCCTTCCTGTTCTTAAGTCGGCATTGTTTCTCTTATATTTAATTCCGATGCTATTTCTGTGTTTCATCGTCAATGGGAGGGTCCAAAGGATACAGTAAACTTGCAGAGGTGCTTCGGAATGTAAAACTGGTGACGCAGGAATCGCTCAAAACATAGACTGTAGGAAGACTCAATGTTCCTTTACTTAAGTCGGCTGCATTGTGTCTCTTATATTTAATTCCGATGCAATTTCTGTGTTTCATCGCCAACAGGAAGGTACAAGGAATACAGTAAACCTGCAGAGGTGCATCGGAATGTAAAATTGTTGACGCAGGAAACGCTCAAAACATAGACAGTAGGAAGACTCAATCTTCCTGTACTTCAGTCGTCATTGTGTCTCTTATATTTAATTCCGATGCAATTTCTCTGTTTCATCGTCAATGGGAAGATCCAAGGGATACAGTAAACCTGCAGAGGTGCATCAAAATGTATAACGGGTGACACAGGAAATACTCCAAACATAGGCAGTAGGAAGACTCAGCCTTCCTGTTCTTAAGTCGGCATTCTTTCTCTTATATTTATTTCCGATGCTATTTCTGTGTTTCATCGTCAATGGGAGGGTCCAAAGGATACAGTAAACTTGCAGAGGTGCTTCGGAATGTAAAACTGGTGACGCAGGAATCGCTCAAAACATAGACTGTAGGAAGACTCAATGTTCCTTTACTTAAGTCGGCTGCATTGTGTCTCTTATATTTAATTCCGATGCAATTTCTGTGTTTCATCGCCAACAGGAAGGTACAAGGAATACAGTAAACCTGCAGAGGTGCATCGCAATGTAAAACTGGTGACACAGGAAACGCTCAAAACATAGACAATAGAAAGACACACTCTTCCTGTACTTAAGTCGACATTGTGTCTCTTCTATTTAATTCCGATGCAATTTCTGTGTTTCATCGTCATCGGGAATGTCGAAGGGAAACAGTATACCTGCAGAGGTGCATCGGAATGTAAAACTTGTGACACAGGAGACGCTCAAAGCATAGACAGTAGGAAGACTCAGTCTACCTGTACTTAAGTCGGCTTTGTGTTTCTTATATTTAATTCCGATGCAATTTCTGTGTTTCATCGTCACTGGGAAGGTCCACGGGATACAGTAAAACTACAGAGGTGCATCGGAATGTAAAACTGGTGACACAGGAAACGCTCAAACATAGATAATAGAAAGACACACTCTTCCTGTACTTAAGTCGACATTGTGTCTCTTCTATTTAATTCCGATGCAATTTCTGTGTTTCATCGTCATCGGGAATGTCGAAGGGAAACAGTATACCTGCAGAGGTGCATCGGAATGTAAACC
Organism: Schistocerca nitens; assembly: GCF_023898315.1. Taxonomy (NCBI): domain Eukaryota; kingdom Metazoa; phylum Arthropoda; class Insecta; order Orthoptera; family Acrididae; genus Schistocerca; species Schistocerca nitens. The sequence continues at coordinate 4,430,457 of NC_064616.1, read as the reverse complement.
TTGTGACACAGAAGACGCTCAAAGCATAGACAGTAGGAAGACTCAGTCTACTTGCACTTAAGTCGGCTTTGTGCCTCTTATATTAAATTCCGATGCAATTTCTGTGTTTCATCGTCAATGCGAAGATCCAAGGGATACAGTAAACCCGCAAAGATGCATCGGAATGTAAAACTGGTGACACAGGAAACGCTCAAAACATAGACTGTAGGAAGACTCAGCCTTCATGTTCTTAAGTCGGCATTGTGTCTCTTATATTTAATTCCGATGCTATTTCTGTGTTTCATCGTCATTTGGAAGGTCCAGTGGATACAGTAAACCAGCAGAGTTGCATCGGAATGTAAAATTGGTGACGCAGGAAACGCTCAAAACATAGACAGTAGGAAGACTCAATCTTCCTGTACTTAAGTCGGCATTGTATCTCTTATTTTTAATTCCGATGCAATTTCTCTGTTTCATCGTCAATGGGAAGATCCAAGGGATACAGTAAACCTGCAGAGGTTCATCGGAATGTAAAACTGGTGACACAGGAAATGCTCAAAGCATAGACAGTAGGAAGACTCAGCCTTCCTGTTCTTAAGTCGGCATTGTGTCTCTTATATTTAATTCCGATGCTATTTCTGTGTTTCATCGTCAATGGGAAGGTTCAATGGATACAGTAAACCTGCAGAGGTGCTTCGGAATGTAAAACTGGTGACGCAGGAATCGCTCATAACATAGACTGTAGGAAGACTCAATGTTCCTTTACTTAAGTCGGCATTGTGTCTCTTATATTTAATTCCGATTCAATTTCTGTGTTTCAACGTCAATGGGGAGGTCCAAGGGATACAGTAACCCTACAGAGGTGCATCGGAATGTAAAACTGGTGACAAAGGAAGCGCTCATAACATAGACCCGAAGAAGACTCAGTTTTCTTGTACTTAAATCGGCATTGGGTCTTTTATATTTAATTCCGATGCAATTTCTGTGTTTCATCGTCAATGGGAAAGTCCAATGGATACAGTAAACCTGCAGAGGTGCATCGGAATGTAATACTGGTGACACAGGAAACGCTCAAAACATAGACAGTAGAAGTCAGAGGTCCTGTTCTTAAGTCGGCATTGTGTCTCTTACTTTAATTCCGATGCTATTTCTGTGTTTCATCGTCAATGGGAAGGTCCAATGGATACAGTAAAACCGCAGAGGTGGATCGGAATGTAAAACTGGTGACACAGGAAGCGGTCAAAGCATAGACCCTAAGAAGACTCAGTTTTCTTGTACTGAAGTCGGCATTGTGTCTCTTATATTTAATTTGATGCAATTTCTGTGTTTCATCGTAACTGTGAAGGTCCAAGGGATACAGTAAATCTGCAGAGGTGCATCAAAATGTAAAACTAATGACACAGGAAACGCTCAAAACATAGACAGTAGGAATACTCAGTCTTCCTTTACCTAAGTCGGCATTGTTTCTCTTATATTTAATTCCGATGCAATTTCTGTGTTTCATCGTCAATGGGGAGGTCCAAGGGATACAGTAACCCTACAGAGGTGCATCGGAATGTAAAACTGGTGACACAGGAAGCGCTCATAACATAGACCCTAAGAAGACTCAGTTTTCTTGTACTTAAATCGGCATTGTGTCTTTTATATTTAATTCCGATGCAATTTCTGTGTTTCATCGTCAATGGGAAAGTCCAATGGATACAGTAAACTTGCAGAGGTGCATCGGAATGTAATACTGGTGACAAACGAAAGGCTCAAAACATAGACAGTAGGAAGACTCAGTCTTCCTTTACTTAAGTCTGCATGGTGTCTCTTATATTTAATTCCGATGCAATTTCTGTGTTTCATCGTCAATGGAAGGTCCAATGGATACAGTAAACCAGCAAAGGTGCATCGGAATGTAAAACTGGTGACACAGGAAACGCTCAAAACATAGACAATAGAAATTCACACTCTTCCTGTACTTAAGTCGACATTGTGTCTCTTCTATTTAATTCCGATGCAATTTCTGTGTTTCATCGTCAATGGGAAAGGCGAAGGGAAACAGTATACTTGCAGAGGTGCATCGGAATATAAAACTGGTGACACAGGAGACGCTCGAAGCATAGACAGTAGGAAGACTTAGTCTTCCTGTACTTAAGTCGACATTGTGTCTCTTATATTTAATTCCGATGCAATTTCTGTGTTTCATCGTCACTGTGATGGTCCAAGGGATACAGTAAACCTGCAGAAGTGCATCGGAATGTAAAACTGGTGACGCAGGAATCGCTCAAAACATAGACAGTAGGAAGACTCAATGTTCCTGTACTTAAGTCGGCATTGTGTCGCTTATATTTAATTCCGATGCAATTTCTGTGTTTCATCGTCAATGCGAAGATCCAAGGGATACAGTAAACCTGCAGAGGTGCATCGGAATGTAAAACAGGTGACACAGGAAATGCTCAAAACATAGGCAGTAGGAACACTCATCCTTCCTGTTCTTAAGTCGGCATTGTGTCTCTTATATTTAATTCCTATGCAATTTCTGTGTCTCATCGTCAATGGGAAGGTCCAATGGATACAGTAAACCTGCAGAGGTGCATCGGAATGTAGAACTGGTGACACAGAAAACGCTCAAAACATAGACTGTAAGAAGACTCAGTTTTCTTGTACTTATGTCGCCGATGTGTCTCTTATATTTAATTACGATGGAATTTCTGTGTTTCATCGTCAATGGGAAAGTCGAATGGTTACAGTAAACTTGCAGAGGTGCATCGGAATGTAATACCGGTGACACAGGAAAGGCTCAAAACATAGACAGTAGGAAGACTCAGTCTTCCTTTACCTAAGTCGGCATGGTGTCTCTTATATTTAATTCCGATGCAATTTCTGTGTTCTTTCGTCAATGGGAAGGTCCAATGGATACAGTATACCTGCTGAGGTGCTTTGGAATGTAAAACTGGAAACACAGGAAACGTTCAAATCATAGACAGTAGGAAGACTCAGCCGTCCTTTACCTAAGTCGGCATGGTGTCTCTTATATTTAATTCCGATGCTATTTCTGTGTTTCATCGTCAATGGGAAGGTCCAATGGATACAGTAAAACTGCAGAAGTGGATCGGAATGTAAAACTGGTGACACAGGAAGCGGTCAAAACATAGACCGTAAGAAGACTCAGTTTTGTTGTACTGAAGTCGGCATTGTGTCTGTTATATTTAATTTGATGCAATTTCTGTGTTTCATCGTAACTGTGAAGGTCCAAGGGATACAGTAAATCTGCAGAGGTGCATCAAAATGTAAAACTGATGACACAGGAAACGCTCAAAACATAGACAGTAGGAATACTCAGTCTTCCTTTACCTAAGTCGGCATGGTGTCTCTTATATTTAATTCCGATGCAATTTCTGTGTTTCATCGTCAATGGAAGGTCCAATGGATACAGTAAACCAGCAGAGGTGCATCGGAATGTAAAACTGGTGACGCAGGAATCGCTCAAAACATAGACTGTAGGAAGAATCAATGTTCCTTTACTTAAGTCGGCATTGTGTCTCTTATATTTAATTCCGATGCAATTTCTGTGTTTCAACGTCAATGGGGAGGTCCAAGGGATACAGTAACCCTACAGAGGTGCATTGGAATGTAAAACTGGTGACACAGGAAGCGCTCATAACATAGATCCTAAGAAGACTCAGTTTTCTTGTACTTAAATCGGCATTGGGTCTTTTATATTTAATTCCGATGCAATTTCTGTGTTTCATCGTCAATGGGAAAGTCCAATGGATACAGTAAACCTGCAGAGGTGCATCGGAATGTAATACTGGTGACAAACGAAAGGCTCAAAGCATAGACAGTAGGAAGACTCAGTCTTCCTTTACTTAAGTCGGCATGGTGTCTCTTATATTTAATTCCGATGCAATTTCTGTGTTTCATCGTCAATGTGATGGTCCAAGGGATACAGTAAACCTGCAGAGGTGCATCGGAATGTAAAACTGGTGACGCAGGAATCGCTCAAAACATAGACAGTAGGAAGACTCAATGTTACTGTACTTAAGTCGGCATTGTGTCGCTTATATTTAATTCCGATGCAATTTCCGTGTTTCATCGCCAACAGGAAGGTCCAAGGAATACAGTAAACCTGCAGAGGTGCATCGGAATGTAAAACTGGTGACACAGGAAACGCTCAAAACATTGACAATAGAAAGACACTCTCTTCCTGTACTTAAGTCGACATTGTGTCTCTTCTATTTAATTCCGATGCAATTTCTGTGTTTCATCGTCATCGGGAATGTCGAAGGGAAACAGTATACCTGCAGAGGTGCATCGGAATGTAAAACTTGTGACACAGGAGACGCTCAAAGCATAGACAGTAGGAAGACTCAGTCTTCCTGTACTTAAGTCGGCTTTGTGTCTCTTATATTTAATTCCGATGCAATTTCTGTGTTTCATCGTCACTGGGAAGGTCCACGGGATACAGTAAACCTACAGAGGTGCATTAGAATGTAAAACTGGTGACGCAGGAATCGCTCAAAACATAGACAGTAGGAAGACTCAATGTTCCTGTACTTAATTCGGCATTGTGTCTCTTATATTAAATTCCGATGCAATTTCTGTGTTTCATCGTCAATGCGAAGATCCAAGGGATACAGTAAACCTGCAGAGATGTATCGGAATGTAAAACTGGTGACACAGGAAACGCTCAAAACATAGACAGTAGGAAGACTCAGCCTTCCTGTTCTTAAGTCGGCATTGTGTCTCTTATATTTAATTCCGATGCTATTTCTGTGTTTCATCGTCAATTGGAAGGTCCAGTGGATACAGTAAACCTGCAGAGTTGCATCGGAATGTAAAACTGGTGACGCAGGAAACGCTCAAAGCATAGACAGTAGGAAGACTCAATCTTCCTGTACTTAAGACGGCATTGTGTCTCTTATTTTTAATTCCGATACAATTTCTCTGTTTCATCGTCAATGGGAAGATCCAAAGGATACAGTAAACCTGCAGAGGTTCATTGGAATGTAAAACTGGTGACACAGGAATTGCTCAAAACATAGACAGTAGGAAGACTCAGCCTTCCTCTTCTTAAATCGGCATTGTGTCTCTTATATTTAATTCCTATGCTATTCCTGTGTTTCATCGTCAATTTGAAGGTCCAATGGATACAGTAAACCTGCAGAGGTGCATCGGAATGTAAAACTGGTGACGCAGGAATCTCTCAAAACATAGACAGTAGGAAGACTCAATGTTCCAGTACTTAAGTCGGCATTGTGTCTCTTATTTTTAATTCCGATGCAATTTCTGTGTTTCATCGTCAATGCGAAGATCCAAGGGATACAGTAAACCTGCAGAGATGCATCGGAATGTAAAACTGGTGACACAGGAAACGCTCAAAACATAGACAGTAGGAAGACTCAGCCTTCCTGTTCTTAAGTCGTCACTGTGTCTCTTAATTTAATTCCGATGCTATTTCTGTGTTTCATCGTCAATGGGAAGGTTCAATCGATACAGTAAAACTGCAGAGGTGGATCGGAATGTAAAACTGGTGACACAGGGAGCGGTCAAAACATAGACCCTAAGAAGACTCAGTTTTCTTGTACTGAAGTCGGCATTGTGTCTCTTATATTTAATTTGATGCAATTTCTGTGTTTCATCGTAACTGTGAAGGTCCAAGGGATACAGTAAATCTGCAGAGGTGCATCAAAATGTAAAACTGATGACACAGGAAACGCTCAAAACATAGACAGTAGGAATACTCAGTCTTCCTTTACCTAAGTCGGCATTGTTTCTCTGATATTTAATTCCGATGCAATTTCTGTGTTTCGTCGTCACTGCGAAGGTCCAATGGATACAGTAAACCTGCAGAGGTGCATCGGAATGTAAAACTGGTGACACAGGAAACGCTCAAAGCATAGACAGTAGGACTACTCAGTCTTTCTGCACTTAAGTCGGCAATGTGTCTCTTATATTTATTTCCGATGCAATTTCTGTGTTTCATCGTCAATGGGGAGGTCCAAGGGATACAGTAACCTTACAGAGGTGCATCGGAATGTAAAACTGGTGACACAGGAAGCGCTCATAACATAGACCCTAAGAAGACTCAGATTTCTTGTACTTAAATCGGCATTATGTCTTTTATATTTAATTCCGATGCAATTTCTGTGTTTCATCGTCAATGGGAAAGTCCAATGGATACAGTAAACCTGCAGAGGTGCATCGGAATGTAATACTGGTGACAAAGGAAAGGCTCAAAACATAGACAGTAGGAAGACTGAGTCTACCTTTACTTAAGTCGGCATGGTGTCTCTTATATTTAATTCCGATGCAATTTCTGTGTTTCATCGTCAATGGAAGGTCCAATGGATACAGTAAACCAGCAGAGGTGCATCGGAATGTAAAACTGGTGACACAGGAAACGCTCAAAACATAGACAATAGAAATTCACATTCTTCCTGTACTTAAATCGACATTGTGTCTCTTCTATTTTCATCCGATGCAATTTCTGTGTTTCATCGCCAATGGGAAAGGCGAATGGAAACAGAATACCTGCAGAGGTGCATCGGAGTGTTAAACTGGTGACACAGGTGACGCTCAAAGCATAGACAGTAGGAAGACTCAGTCTTCCTGTACTTGACATTGTGTCTCTTATATATAATTCCGATGCAATTTCTGTGTTTCATCGTCACTGTGATGGTCCAAGGGATACAGTAACCCTGCAGAGGTGCATCGGAATGTAAAACCGGTGCCGCAGGAATCGCTCAAAACATAGACAGTAGGAAGACTCAATGTTCCTGTACTTAAGTCGGCATTGTGTCTCTTATATTTAATTCCGATGCAATTTCTGTGTTTCATCGTCAATGCGAAGATCCGAGGGATACTGTAAACCTGCAGAGATGCATCGGAATGTAAAACTGATGACACAAGAAACGCTCAAAACATAGACAGTAGGAAGACTCAGCCTTCCTGTTCTTATGTCGGCATTGTGTCTCTTATATTTAATTCCGATGCTATTACTGTGTTTCATCGTCAATGGGAAGGTCCAGTGGATACAGTAAACCTGCAGAGGTGTACCGGAATGTAAAATTGGTGACGCAGGAAACGCTCAAAACACAGACAGTAGGAAGACTCAATCTTCCTGTACTTCCGTTGTCATTGTGTCTCTTATATTTAATTCCGATGCGATTTCTCTGTTTCATCGTCAATGCGAAGATCCAAGGGATACAGTAAACATGCAGAGGTGCATCGGAATGTAAAACAGGTGACACAGGAAATGCTCAAAACATAGACAGTAGGAAGACTCAGACTTCCTGTTCTTAAGTCGGCATTGTGTCTCTTATATTTAATTCCGATGCTGTTTCTGTGTTTCATCGTCTATGGGAGGGTACAATGGATACAGTAAACTTGCAGAGGTGCTTCGGAATGTAAAACTGGTGACGCAGGAATCGCTCAAAACATAGACTGTAGGAAGACTCAATGTTCCTTTACTTAAGTCGGCAGAATTGTGTCTCTTCTATTTAATTCCGATGCAATTTCTGTGTTTCATCGTCAGTGGGAAAGTTGAAGGGAAACAGTATACCTGCAGAGTTGCATCGGAATGTAAAACTGGTGACACAGGAGACGCTCAAAGCATAGACAGTAGGAAGACTCAGTCCTCCTGTACTTAAGTCGGCATTGTGTCTCTTATATTTAATTCCGATGCAATTTCTCTGTTTCATCGTCAATGGGAAGATCCAAGGGATACACTAAACCTGCAGAGGTGCATCGGAATGTAAAACTGGTGACACAGGAAACGCTCAAAACATAGACAGTAGGAAGACTCAGCCTTCCTGTTCTTAAGTCGGCATTGTGTCTCTTATATTTAATCCCGATGCTATTTCTTTGTTTCATCGTCAATGGGAAGGTCCAATGGATACAGTAAAACTGCAGAGGTGCATCGGAATGTAAAACTGGTGGCACAGGAAGCGGTCAAAGCATAGACCCTAAGAAGACTCAGTTTTCGTGTACTGAAGTCGGCATTGTGTCTCTTATACTTAATTTGATGCAATTTCTGTGTTTCATCGTCACTGTGAAGGTCCAAGGGTTACAGTAAACCTGCAGAGGTGCATCAAAATATAATAATGATGACATAGGAAACGCTCAAAACATAGACAGTTGGAATACTCAGTCTTCCTGTACCTAAGTCGGCATTGTTTCTATGATATTTAATTCCGATGCAATTTCTGTGTTTCGTCGTCACTGTGAAGGTCCAATGGATACAGTAAACCTGCAGATGTGCATCGGAATGTAAAACTGGTGATACAGGACACGCTCAAATCATAGACAGTAGGAAGACTCAGTCTTCCTTTACTTAAGTCGGCATGGTGTCTCTTATATTTAATTCCGATGCAATTTCTGTGTTTCATCGTCAATGGGAAGGTCCAATGGATACAGTAAACCTGCAGAGGTGCATCGGAATGTAAAACTGGTGACACAGAAAACGCTCAAATCATAGACTGTAAGAAGACTCAATTTTCTTGTACTTAAGTCGCCGATGTGTCTCTTATATTTAATTACGATGCAATTTCTGTGTTTCATCCTCAATGGGAAAGTCGAATGGTTACAGTAAACCTGCAGAGGTGCATCGGAATGTAATACAGGTGACACAGGAAAGGCTCAAAACACAGACAGTAGGAAGACTCAGTCTTCCTTTACTTAAGTCGGCATGGTGTCTCTTATATTTAATTCCGATGCAATTTCTGTGTTTCATCGTCAATGGAAGGTCCAATGGTTACAGTAAACCTGCAGAGGTGCATCGGAATGTAAAACTGGTGATACAGGACACGCTCAAATCATAGACAGTAGGAAGACTCAGTCTTCCTTTACTTAAGTCGGCATGGTGTCTCTTATATTTAATTCCGATGCAATTTCTGTGTTTCATCGTCAATGGGAAGGTCCAATGGATACAGTAAACCTGCAGAGGTGCATCGGAATGTAAAACTGGTGACACAGAAAACGCTCAAATCATAGACTGTAAGAAGACTCAATTTTCTTGTACTTAAGTCGCCGATGTGTCTCTTCTATTTAATTCCGATGCAATTTCTGGGTTTCATCGTCAATGGGAAAGTCGAAGGAAAACAGTATACCTGCAGAGGTGCATCGGAATGTAAAACTGGTGACACAGGAGACAGTAGGAAGACTCAGTCTTCCTGTACTTAAGTCGGCATTGTGTCTCTTATATTTAATTCCGATGCTATTTCTGTGTTTCATCGTCCTTGGGAAAGTAAAATGGATACAGTAAACCTGCAGAGGGGCATCGGAATGTAAAACTGGTGACGCAGGAAACGCTCAAAACATAGACAGTAGGAAGACTCAATCTTCCTTTACTTAAGTCGGCATTGTGTCTCTTATATTTAATTCAGATGCAATTTCTCTGTTTCATCGTCAATGGGAAGATCCAAGGGATACACTAAACCTGCAGAGGTGCATCGGAATGTAAAACTGGTGACACAGGAAACGCTCAAAACATAGACAGTAGGAATACTCAGCCTTCCTGTTTTTAAGTCGGCATTGTGTCTCTTATATTTAATCCCGATGCTATTTCTGTGTTTCATCGTCAATGGGAAGGTCCAATGGATACAGTAAAACTGCAGAGGTGCATCGGAATGTAAAACTGGTGGCACAGGAAGCGGTCAAAACATAGACCCTAAGAAGACTCAGTTTTCGTGTACTGAAGTCGGCATTGTGTCTCTTATACTTAATTTGATGCAATTTCTGTGTTTCATCGTCACTGTGAAGGTCCAAGGATTACAGTAAACCTGCGGAGGTGCATCAAAATATAATACTGATGACATAGGAAACGCTCAAGACATAGACAGTAGGAATACTCAGTCTTCCTGTACCTAAGTCGGCATTGTTTCTCTGATATTTAATTCCGATGCAATTTCTGTGTTTCGTCGTCACTGTGAAGGTCCAATGGATACAGTAAACCTGCAGAGGTGCATCGGAATGTAAAACTGATGACACAGGAAACGCTCAAAACATAAACAGTAGGAAGACTCAGTCTTCCTGTACTTATGTCGGCAGCATTGTGTCTCTTATATTTAATTCCGATGCAATTTCTCTGTTTCATCGTCAATAGGGAGGTCCAAGGGATAGAGTAACCCTACAGAGGTGCATCGGAATGTAAAACTGGTGACGCAGGAATCGCTCAAATCATAGACAGTAGGAAGACTCAATGCTCCTGTACTTAAGTCGGCATTGTGTCTCTTATATTTAATTCCGATGCAATTTCTGTGTTTCATCGTCAATGGGAAAGTCGAAGGAAAACAGTATACCTGCAGAGGTGCATCGGAATATAAAACTGGTGACACAGGAGACGCACAAAGCATAGACAGTAGGAAGACTCAGTCTTCCTGTACCTAAGTCGGCATTGTGTTTCTTATATTTAATTCCGATGCTATTTCTGTGTTTCATCGTCAATGGGAAGGTCCAATGGATACAGTAAACCTGCAGAGGGGCATCGGAATGTAAAACTGGTGACACAGGAAACGCTCAAAACATAGACAGTAGAAAGACTCAGTCTTCTTGTACTTAAGACGACATTGTGTCTCTTATATTTAATTGCGATGCAATTTCATTGTTTCATCGCCAATGGGAAGGTCCAAGGGACACAGTAAACCTGCAGAGGTGCATCGGAGTTTAAAACTGGTGACACTGGAAACGCTCAAAACATAGACCGTAAGAAGACTCAGTTTTCTTGTACTTAAGTCGGCGTTGTGTCTCTTATATTTAATTCCGATGTAATTTCTGTGTTTCATCATCAATGAGAAGGTCCAATGGATACAGTTAAACCTGCAGAGGTGCATCGGAATGTAAAACTGGTGACGCAGGAATCGCTCAAAACATAGACAGTAGGAAGACTCAATGTTCCTGTACTTAAGTCGGCATTGAGTCTCTTATATATAATTCCGATGCAATTTCTGTGTTGCATCGTCAATGCGAAGATCCAAGGGATACAGTAAACCTGCAGAGTTGCATCGGAATGTAAAACTGGTGACACAGGAGACGCTCAAAGCATAGACAGTAGGAAGACTCAGTCCTCCTGTACTTAAGTCGGCATTGTGTCTCTTATATTTAATTCCGATGCAATTTCTCTGTTTCATCGTCAATGGGAAGATCCAAGGGATACACTAAACCTGCAGAGGTGCATCGGAATGTAAAACTGGTGACACAGGAAACGCTCAAAACATAGACAGTAGGAAGACTCAGCCTTCCTGTTCTTAAGTCGGCATTGTGTCTCTTATATTTAATCCCGATGCTATTTCTTTGTTTCATCGTCAATGGGAAGGTCCAATGGATACAGTAAAACTGCAGAGGTGCATCGGAATGTAAAACTGGTGGCACAGGAAGCGGTCAAAGCATAGACCCTAAGAAGACTCCGTTTTCGTGTACTGAAGTCGGCATTGTGTCTCTTATACTTAATTTGATGCAATTTCTGTGTTTCATCGTCACTGTGAAGGTCCAAGGGTTACAGTAAACCTGCAGAGGTGCATCAAAATATAATAATGATGACATAGGAAACGCTCAAAACATAGACAGTAGGAATACTCAGTCTTCCTGTACCTAAGTCGGCATTGTTTCTATGATATTTAATTCCGATGCAATTTCTGTGTTTCGTCGTCACTGTGAAGGTCCAATGGATACAGTAAACCTGCAGAGGTGCATCGGAATGTAAAACTGGTGATACAGGACACGCTCAAATCATAGACAGTAGGAAGACTTAGTCTTCCTTTACTTAAGTCGGCATGGTGTCTCTTATATTTAATTCCGATGCAATTTCTGTGTTTCATCGTCAATGGGAAGGTCCAATGGATACAGTAAACCTGCAGAGGTGCATCGGAATGTAAAACTGGTGACACAGAAAACGCTCAAATCATAGACTGTAAGAAGACTCAATTTTCTTGTACTTAAGTCGCCGATGTGTCTCTTATATTTAATTACGATGCAATTTCTGTGTTTCATCCTCAATGGGAAAGTCGAATGGTTACAGTAAACCTGCAGAGGTGCATCGGAATGTAATACAGGTGACACAGGAAAGGCTCAAAACACAGACAGTAGGAAGACTCAGTCTTCCTTTACTTAAGTCGGCATGGTGTCTCTTATATTTAATTCCGATGCAATTTCTGTGTTTCATCGTCAATGGAAGGTCCAATGGTTACAGTAAACCTGCAGAGGTGCATCGGAATGTAAAACTGGTGATACAGGACACGCTCAAATCATAGACAGTAGGAAGACTCAGTCTTCCTTTACTTAAGTCGGCATGGTGTCTCTTATATTTAATTCCGATGCAATTTCTGTGTTTCATCGTCAATGGGAAGGTCCAATGGATACAGTAAACCTGCAGAGGTGCATCGGAATGTAAAACTGGTGACACAGAAAACGCTCAAATCATAGACTGTAAGAAGACTCAATTTTCTTGTACTTAAGTCGCCGATGTGTCTCTTCTATTTAATTCCGATGCAATTTCTGGGTTTCATCGTCAATGGGAAAGTCGAAGGAAAACAGTATACCTGCAGAGGTGCATCGGAATGTAAAACTGGTGACACAGGAGACAGTAGGAAGACTCAGTCTTCCTGTACTTAAGTCGGCATTGTTTCTCTTATATTTAATTCCGATGCTATTTCTGTGTTTCATCGTCCATGGGAAAGTAAAATGGATACAGTAAACCTGCAGAGGGGCATCGGAATGTAAAACTGGTGACGCAGGAAACGCTCAAAACATAGACAGTAGGAAGACTCAATCTTCCTTTACTTAAGTCGGCATTGTGTCTCTTATATTTAATTCAGATGCAATTTCTCTGTTTCATCGTCAATGGGAAGATCCAAGGGATACACTAAACCTGCAGAGGTGCATCGGAATGTAAAACTGGTGACACAGGAAACGCTCAAAACATAGACAGTAGGAAGACTCAGCCTTCCTGTTTTTAAGTCGGCATTGTGTCTCTTATATTTAATCCCGATGCTATTTCTGTGTTTCATCGTCAATGGGAAGGTCCAATGGATACAGTAAAACTGCAGAGGTGCATCGGAATGTAAAACTGGTGGCACAGGAAGCGGTCAAAACATAGACCCTAAGAAGACTCAGTTTTCGTGTACTGAAGTCGGCATTGTGTCTCTTATACTTAATTTGATGCAATTTCTGTGTTTCATCGTCACTGTGAAGGTCCAAGGATTACAGTAAACCTGCGGAGGTGCATCAAAATATAATACTGATGACATAGGAAACGCTCAAGACATAGACAGTAGGAATACTCAGTCTTCCTGTACCTAAGTCGGCATTGTTTCTCTGATATTTAATTCCGATGCAATTTCAGTGTTTCGTCGTCACTGTGAAGGTCCAATGGATACAGTAAACCTGCAGAGGTGCATCGGAATGTAAAACTGATGACACAGGAAACGCTCAAAACATAAACAGTAGGAAGACTCAGTCTTCCTGTACTTATGTCGGCAGCATTGTGTCTCTTATATTTAATTCCGATGCAATTTCTCTGTTTCATCGTCAATAGGGAGGTCCAAGGGATAGAGTAATCCTACAGAGGTGCATCGGAATGTAAAACTGGTGACGCAGGAATCGCTCAAATCATAGACAGTAGGAAGACTCAATGTTCCTGTACTTAAGTCGGCACTGTGTCTCTTATATTTAATTCCGATGCAATTTCTGTGTTTCATCGTCAATGGGAAAGTCGAAGGAAAACAGTATACCTGCAGAGGTGCATCGGAATATAAAACTGGTGACACAGGAGACGCACAAAGCATAGACAGTAGGAAGACTCAGTCTTCCTGTACCTAAGTCGGCATTGTGTTTCTTATATTTAATTCCGATGCTATTTCTGTGTTTCATCGTCAATGGGAAGGTCCAATGGATACAGTAAACCTGCAGAGGGGCATCGGAATGTAAAACAGGTGACACAGGAAACGCTCAAAACATAGACAGTAGAAAGACTCAGTCTTCCTGTACTTAAGACGACATTGTGTCTCTTATATTTAATTGCGATGCAATTTCATTGTTTCATCGCCAATGGGAAGGTCCAAGGGACACAGTAAACCTGCAGAGGTGCATCGGAGTTTAAACCTGGTGACACTGGAAACGCTCAAAACATAGACCGTAAGAAGACTCAGTTTTCTTGTACTTAAGTCGGCGTTGTGTCTCTTATATTTAATTCCGATGTAATTTCTGTGTTTCATCATCAATGAGAAGGTCCAATGGATACAGTTAAACCTGCAGAGGTGCATCGGAATGTAAAACTGGTGACGCAGGAATCGCTCAAAACATAGACAGTAGGAAGACTCAATGTTCCTGTACTTAAGTCGGCATTGAGTCTCTTATATATAATTCCGATGCAATTTCTGTGTTGCATCGTCAATGCGAAGATCCAAGGGATACAGTAAACCTGCAGAGGTGCATCGGAATGTAAAACTGGTGACACAGGAAGCGGTCAAAACGTAGACCCTAAAAAGACTCAGTTTTCTTGTACTGAAGTCGGCATTGTGTCTCTTATATTTAATTTGATGCAATTTCTGTGTTTCATCGTTGCTGTGAAGGTCCAAGGGATAGAGTAAACCTGCAGAGCTGCATCAAAATGTAAAACTGATGACACAGGAAACGCTCAAAACATAGACAGTAGGAAGACTCAGTCTTCCTGTACCTAAGTCGGCAATGTGTCTCTTATATTTAATTCCGATGCAATTTCTGTGTTCTTTCGTCCATGGGAAGGTCCAATGGATACAGTAAACCTGCTGAGGTGCATCGGAATGTAAAACTGGTGACACAGGAAACGCTCTAAACATAGACCGTAAGAAGACTCAGTTTTCTTGTACTTATGCAGCATTGTGTCTCTTATATTTAATTCCGATGCAATTTCTGTTTTTCATCGTCAGTGGGAAGGTCGCATGGATACAGTAAACCTGCAGAGGTGCAACGGAATGTAAAACTGATGACACAGGAAACGCTCAAATCATAGACAGTAGGAAGACTCAATCTTCCTGTACTTGAGTCGGCATTGTGTCTCTTATATTTAATTCCGATGCAGTTTCTGTGTTTCATTGCCAATGGGAAAGTCGAAGGGACACAGTAAACCTGCAGAAGTGCATCGGAATGTAAAACTGGTGACACAGGAAACGCTCAAACATAGACCGTAAGAAGACTCAGTTTTCTTGTACTTATGGCAGCATTGTGTCTCTTATATTTAATTCCGATGCAATATTTGTTTTTCATCGTCAGTGGGAAGGTCGCATGGATACAGTAAACCTGCAGAGGTGCATCGGAATGTAAATCTGGTGACAAGGGAAACGCTCAAATCATAGACCTTAAGAAGACTCAGTTTTCTTGTACTTAAGTCGGCATCGTGCCTTTTACCTTTAATTCCGATGAGATTTCTGTGTTTCATCGTCACTGTGAAGGTCCAAGGGATACAGTAAACTTGCAGAGGTGCATCGCAATGTAAAACTGGTGACACAGGAAACGCTCAAAACATAGACAGTAGGAATACTCAGTCTTCCTGTACTTCAGTCGCGGCATTGTGTATATTATATTGAATTCCGATGCCATTTCTGTGTTTCATCGCCAATGGGAAGGACCAAGGGATACAGTAAACCTGCAGAGGTGCATCGGAATGTAAATCTGGTGACACAGAAAACGCTCAAAACATAGACAGTAGGAAGACTCAGTTTTCTTGTTCTTATGGCGGCATTGTGTCTCTTATATTTAATTCCGATGCAATTTCTGTTTTTCATCGTCAGTGGGAAGGTCGCATGGATACAGTAAACCTGCAGAGGTGCATCGGAATGTAAAACTGATGACGCAGGAAACGCTCAAAACATAGACAGTAGGAATACTCAGTCTTCCTGCACTTAAGTCATCATTGTGTCTCTTATATTTAATTCCAATACAATTTCTGTGTTTCATAGTCACTGTCATGGTCAAAGGGATACAGTAAACTTGCAGAGGTGCATCAGAATGTAAAGCTAGTGACACAGGAAACGCTCAAAACATAGACAGTAGGAAGAATCAGTCTTCCCGTACTTCAGTCGGCATTGTGTCTCTTATATTGAATTCCGATGCCATTTCTGTGTTTCATCGCCAATGGGAAGGTCCAAGGGATACAGAAAACCTCCAGAGGTGCATCGGAATAAAAACCAGGTGATACAGGACACGCTCAAATCATAGACCGTAGGAAGACTCAGTCTACCTTTACTTAAGTCGGCATGGTGTCTCTTATATTTAATTCCGATGAAATTTCTGTGTTCTTTCGTCAATGGGAAGGTCCAATTGATACAGTATACCTGCTGAGGTGTATTGGAATGTAAAACTGGTAACACAGGAAACGTTCAAATCATAGACCGTAAGAAGACTCAGTTTTCTTGTACTTATGCAGCATTGTGTCTCTTATATTTAATTCCGATGCAATTTCTGTATTTCATCGTCAGTGGGAAGGTCGCATGGATACAGTAAACCTGCAGAGGTGCATCGGAATGTAATACTGGTGATACAGGAAAGGCTCAAAACATAGACAGTAGGAAGATTCAGTTTTCTTGTACTTATGGGGGCATTGTGTCTCTTATATTTTATTCCGATGCAATTTCTGTGTTTCATCGTCAATGGGAAGGTCGCATGGATACAGTAATCCTGCAATGGTGCTTCGGAATGTAAAACTGATGACACAGGAAACGCTCAAAACATAGACAGTAGGAAGACTCAGTCTTCCAGTACTTATGTCAGCAGCATTGTGACTCTTATATTTAATTCCGATGCAATTTCTGTGTTTCATCGTCAATGGGAAGGTCGAAGGGAAACAGTGTACCTGCAGAGGTGCATCGCAATGTAAAACTGGTGACACAGGAAACGCTCAAAACATATACAGTAGGAAGACTCAGTCTTCCTGTACTTAAGTTATCATTGTGTCTCTTATATTTAATTCCGATGCAATTTCTGTGTTTCATCGTCACTGTGAAGGTCGAAGGGATACAGTAAACTTGCAGAGGTGCATCGGAATGTAAAACTGGTGACACAGGAAACGCTCAAAACATAGACAGTAGGAAGACTCAGTCTTCCTGTACTTCAGTCTCGGCATTGTGTCTCTTATATTGAATTCCGATGCCATTTCTGTGTTTCATCGCCAATGGGAAGGTCCAAGGGATACAGTAAACCTGCAGAGGTGCATCGGAATGTAAACCTGGTGATACAGGACACGCTCAAATCATAGACAGTGGGAAGACTCAGTCTACCTTTACTTAAGTCGGCATGGTGTCTCTTATATTTAATTCCGATGCAATCTCTGTGTTTCATCGTCAATGGGAAGGTCCAGTGGATACAGTAAACCTGCAGAGGTGCATCGGAATGTAATTCTGGTGACACAGGAAAGGCTCAAAACATAGACAGTAGGAAGACTCAGTTTTCTTGTTCTTATGGCGGCATTGTGTCTCTTATATTTAATTCCGATGCAATTTCTGTTTTTCATCGTCAGTGGGAAGGTCGCATGGATACAGTAATCCTGCAGAGGTGCATCGGAATGTAAAACTGATGACACAGGAAACGCTCAAAACATAGACAGTAGGAATACTCAGTCTTCCTGAACTTAAGTCGGCATTGTGTCTTTTATATTTAAATCGATGCAATTTATGTGTTTCATCGTCAATGGGAAGGTCGCATGGATACAGTAAACCTCCAAAGGTGCATCGGAATGTAAAACTGATGACACAGGAAACGCTCAAAACATAGACAGTAGGAAGACTCAGTCTTACTGTACTTATGTCGGCAGCATTGTGACTCTTATATTTAATTCCAATGCAGTTTCTGTGTTTCATCGTCAATGGGAAGGTCGAAGGGAAACAGTATACCTGCAGAGGTGCATCGGAATGTAAAACTGGTGCCAAGGGAAACGCTCAAAACATAGAACCTAAGAAGACTCAGTTTTCTTGTACTTAAGTCGGCATTGTGTCTTTTACCGTTAATTCCGATGCGATTTCTGTGATTCATCGTCACTGTGTAGGTCCACTGGATACAGTAAACCTGCAGAGGTGCATCGGAATGTAAAACTGGTGACACAGGAAACGCCCAAAACATAGACAGTAGGAAGACTCAGTTTTCTTGTACTTATGTCGTCGTTGTGTCTCTTATATTTAATTCCGATACAATTTCTGTGTTTCATCGCCACTGTGAAGGTCCAAGGGATACAGTAAACTTGCAGAGGTGCATCAGAATGTAAATCTGGTGACACAGGTAACGCTCAAAACATAGACAGTAGGAAGACTCAGTCTTCCTGTACTTCAGTCGGCATTGTGTCTCTTATATTGAATTCCGATGCCATTTCTGTGTTTCTTCGCCAATGGGAAGGTCCAAGTTATACAGTAAACCTGCAGAGGTGCATCGGAATAAAAACCTCGTGATACAGGACACGCTCAAATCATAGACCGTAGGAAGACTCAGTCTACCTTTACTTAAGTCGGCATGGTGTCTCTTATATTTAATTACGATGCAATTTCTGTGTTCTTTAGTCAATGGGAAGGTCCAATGGATACAGTAAACCTGCTGAGGTGCATTGGAATGTAAAACTGGTTACACATTAAACGTTCAAATCATAGACCGTAAGAAGACTCAGTTTTCTTGTACTTATGCAGCATTGGGTCTCTTATATTTAATTCCGATGCAATTTCTGTGTTTCATCGTCAATGGGAAGGTCCAATGGATACAGTAAACCTGCAGACGTGCATCGGAATGTAATACTGGTGATACAGGAAAGGCTCAAAACATAGACAGTAGGAAGATTCAGTTTTCTTGTACTTATGGCGGCATTGTGTCTCTTATATTTAATTCCGATGCAATTTCTGTTTTTCATCGTCAGTTGGAAGGTCGCATGGATACAGTAAACCTGCAGAGGTGCATCGGAATGTAAAACTGATGACACAGGAAAGGCTCAAAACATAGACAGTAGGAATACTCAGTCTTCCTGAACTTAAGTCGGCATTGTGTCTCTTATATTTAAATCGATGCAATTTCTGTGTTTCATCGTCAATGGGAAGGTCGCATGGATACAGTAAACCTCCAATGGTGCATCGGAATGTAAAACTGATGACACAGGAAACGCTCAAATTATAGACAGTAGGAGGACTCAGTCTTCCTGTAGTTATGTCGGCAGCATTGTGACTCTTTTATTTAATTCCGATGCAATTTCTGGGTTTCATCGTCAATGGGAAGGTCGCATGGATACAGTAAACCTGCAATGGTGCATCGAAATGTAAAACTGATGACACAGGAAACGCTCAAAACATAGACAGTAGCAAGACTCAGTCTTCCAGTACTTATGTCGGCAGCATTGTGACTCTTATATTTAATTCCGATGCAATTTCTGTGTTTCATCGTCAATGGGAAGGTCGAAGGGAAACAGTATACCTGCAGAGGTGCATCGGAATGTAAAACTGGTGACAAGGGAAACGCTCAAAACATAGGCCCTAAGAAGACTCAGTTTTCTTGTACTTAAGTCGGCATTGTGTCTTTTACCTTTAATTCCGATGCGATTTCTGTGTTTAATCGTCACTGTGAAGGTCCAAGGGATACAGTAAACCTGCTGAGGTGCATCGGAATGTAAAACTGGTGACACAGGAAATGCTCAAAACATAGACAGTAGGAAGACTCAGTCTTCCTGTACTTAAGTCATCATTGTGCCTCTTATATTTAATTCCGATGCAATTTCTGTGTTTCATCGTCACTGTGAAGCTCCAAGGGATACAGTAAACATAAGAGGTGCATCGGAATGTAAAACTGGTGACACAGGAAACGCTCAAAACATAGACAGTAGGAAGACTCAGTCTTCCTGTACTTCAGTCGGCATTGTGTATCTTATTTTTAATTCCGATGCAATTTCTGTGTTTCATCGTCAATGGAGGGTCCAATGGATACAGTAAACCAGCAGAGGTGCATCGGAATGTAAAACTGGTGACACAGGAAACTCTCAAAGCATAGACAATAGGAAGACACACTCTTCCTGTACTTAAGTCGGCATTGTGTCTCTTATATTTAATTCCGATGCAATTTCTGTGTTTCATCGCCAATGGGAAGGTCCAATGGATACAGTAAACCTGCAGTGGTGCATCGGAATGTAATACTGGTGATACAGGAAAGGCTCAAAACATAGACAGTAGGAAGATTCAATTTTCTTGTACTTATGGCGGCATTGTGTCTCTTATATTTAATTCCGATGCAATTTCTGTTTTTCATCGTCAGTTGGAAGGTCGCATGGATACAGTAAACCTGCAGAGGTGCATCGGAATGTAAAACTGTTGACACAGGAAAGGCTCAAAACATAGACAGTAGGAATACTCAGTCTTCCTGAACATAAGTCGGCATGTGTCTCTTATATTTAAATCGATGCAATTTCTGTGTTTCATCGTCAATGGGAAGGTCGCATGGATACAGTAAACCTCCAATGGTACATCGGAATGTAAAACTGATGACACAGGAAACGCTCAAATTATAGACAGTAGGAAGACTCAGTCTTCCTGTACTTATGTCGGCAGCATTGTGACTCTTATATTTAATTCCGATGCAATTTCTGTGTTTCATCGTCAATGGGAAGGTCGCATGGATACAGTAAACCTGCAGTGGTGCATCGGAATGTAAAACTGATGACACAGGAAACGCTCAAAACACAGACAGTAGGAAGACTCAGTCTTCCAGTACTTATGTCGGCAGCATTGTGACTCTTGTATTTAATTCCGATGCAATTTCTGTGTTTCATCGTCAATGGGAAGGTCGGAGGGAAACAGTATACCTGCAGAGGTGCATCGGAATGTAAAACTGGTGACAAGGGAAACGCTCAAAACATAGGCCCTAAGAAGACTCAGTTTTCTTGTACTTAAGTCGTCATTGTGTCTTTTACCTTTAATTCCGATGCGATTTCTGTGTTTCATCATCACTGTGAAGGTCCAAGGGATACAGTAAACCTGCAGAGGTGCATCGGAATCTAATACTGGTGACACAGGAAAGGCTCAAAACATAGACAGTAGGAAGTCTCAGTCTTCCTTTACTTAAGTCGGCATGGTGTCTCTTATATTTAATTCCGATGCAATTTCTGTGTTTCATCGTCAATGGAGGGTCCAATGGATACAGTAAACCAGCAGAGGTGCATCGGAATGTATAACTAGTAACACAGGAAACGCTCAAAACATAGCAATAGAAAGACACACTCTTCCTATACTTAAGTCGGCATTGTGTCTCTTATATTTAATTCCGATGCAATTTCTGTGTTTCATCGTCAATGGGAAGGTCCAAGGGATACAGTAAACCTGCAGAGGTGCATCGGAATGTAAAACTGGTGACACAGGAAGCGCTCAAATCATAGACCGAAACAAGACTTAGTTTTCTTGTACTTAAGTCGGCATTGTGTCTCTTATATTTAATTCCGATGCAATTTCTGTGTTTCATCGTCACTGTGAAGGTCGCATGGATACAGTAAACCTGCAGAGGTGCATCGGAATGTAAAACTGATGACACAGGAAAGGCTCAAAACATAGACAGTAGGAATACTCAGTCTTCCTGAACATAAGTCGGCATGTGTCTCTTATATTTAAATCGATGCAATTTCTGTTTTTCATCGTCAGTGGGAAGGTCGCATGGATACAGTAAACCTGCAGAGGTGTATCGGAATGTAAAACTGATGACACAGGAAACGCTCAAAACATAGACAGTAGGAAGACTCAGTCTTACTGTACTTATGTCGGCAGCATTGTGACTCTTATATTTAATTCCGATGCAGTTTCTGTGTTTCATCGTCAATGGGACGGTCGACAGGAAACAGTATACCTGGAGAGGTGCATCGGAATGTAAAACTGGTGACAAGGGAAACGCTCAAAACATAGACCCTAAGAAGACTCAGTTTTCTCAGTCGGCATTGTGTCTTTTACCTTTAATTCCGATGCAATTTCTGTGATTCATCGTCACTGTAAAGGTCCACCGGATACAGTATATCTGCAGAGGTGCATCGGAATGTAAAACTAGTGACACAGGAAACGCTCAAAACATAGACAGTAGGAAGACTCAGTCTTCCTGTACTTAAGTCATCATTGTGTCTCTTATATTTAATTCCGATACAATTTCTGTGCTTCATCGTCACTGTGAAGGTCCAAGGGATACAGTAAACTTGCAGAGGTGCATCAGAATGTAAAACTGGTGATACAGGAAACGCTCAAAACATAGACAGTGGGAAGACTCAGTCTTCCTGTACTTCAGTCGGCATTGTGTCTCTTATATTGAATTCCGATGCCATTTCTGTGTTTCATCGCCAATGGGAAGGTCCAAGGGATACAGTAAACCTGCAGAGGTGCATCGGAATAAAAACCTGGTGATACAGGACACGCTCAAATCATAGACCGTAGGAAGACTCAGTCTACCTTTACTTAAGTCGGCATGGTGTCTCTTATATTTAATTCCGATGCAATCTCTGTGTTTCATCGTCAATGGGAAGGTCCAATGGATACAGTAAACCTGCAGATGTGCATCGGAATGTAAATCTGGTGACACAGAAAACGCTCAAAACATAGACCGTAAGAAGACTCAGTTTTCTTGTACTTAAGTCGTCGTTGTGTCTCTTATATTTAATTCCGATGCAATTTCTGTGTTTCATCGTCAATGGGAAGGTCCAATGGATACAGTAAACCTGCACAGGTGCATCGGAATGTAATACTGGTGATACAGGAAAGGCTCAAAACATAGACAGTAGGAAGATTCAGTTTTCTTGTACTTATGGCGGCATTGTGTCTCTTATATTTAATTCCGATGCAATTTCTGTTTTTCATCGTCAGTTGGAAGTTTTCATGGATACAGTAAACCTGCAGAGGTGCATCGGAATGTAAAACTGATGACACAGGAAAGGCTTAAAACATAGACAGTAGGAATACTCAGTCTTCCTGAACTTAAGTCGGCATTGTGTCTTTTATATTTAAATCGATGCAATTTATGGGTTTCATCGTCAATGGGAAGGTCGCATGGATACAGTAAACCTCCAATGGTGCATCGGAATGTAAAACTGATGACACAGGAAACGCTCAAATTATAGACAGTAGGAAGACTCAGTCTTCCTGTACTTATGTCGGCAGCATTGTGACTCTTATATTTAATTCCGATGCAATTTCTGTGTTTCATCGTCAATGGGAAGGTCGCATGGATACAGTAAACCTGCAATGGTGCATCGGAATGTAAAACTGATGACACAGGAAACGCTCAAAACATAGACAGTAGGAAGACTCAGTCTTCCAGTACTTATGTCGGCAGCATTGTGACTCTTATATTTAATTCCGATGCAATTTCTGTGTTTCATCGTCAATGGGAAGGTCGAAGGGAAACAGTATACCTGCAGAGGTGCATCGGAATGTAAAACTGGTGACAAGGGAAACGCTCAAAACATAGACCCTAAGAAGACTCAGTTTTCTTGTACTTAAGTCGGCATTGTGTCTTTTACCTTTAATTCCGATGCGATTTCTGTGTTTCATCGTCACTGTGAAGGTCCAAGGGATACAGTAAACCTGCTGAGGTGCATCGGAATGTAAAACTGGTGACACAGGAAATGCTCAAAACATAGACAGTAGGAAGACTCAGTCTTCCTGAACTTAAGTCATCATTGTGCCTCTTATATTTAATTCCGATGCAATTTCTGTGTTTCATCGTCACTGTGAAGGTCCAAGGGATACAGTATTCTTAAGAGGTGCATCGGAATGTAAAACTGGTGATACAGGAAAGGCTCAAAACATAGACAGTAGGAAGATTCAGTTTTCTTGTACTTATGGCGGCATTGTGTCTCTTATATTTAATTCAATGCAATTTCTGTTTTTCATCGTCAGTTGGAAGGTCGCGTGGATACAGTAAACCTGCAGAGGTGCATCGGAATGTAAAACTGATGACACAGGAAAGGCTCAAAACATAGACGGTAGGAATACTTAGTCTTCCTGAACTTAAGTCGGCATTGTGTCTCTTATATTTAAATCGATGCAATTTCTGTGTTTCATCGTCAATGGGAAGGTCGCATGGATACAGTAAACCTCCAATGGTGCATCGGAATGTAAAACTGATGACACAGGAAACGCTCAAATTATAGACAGTAGGAAGACTCAGTCTTCCTGTACTTATGTCGGCAGCATTGTGACTCTTATATTTAATTCCGATGCAATTTCTGTGTTTCATCGTCAATGGGAAGGTCGCATGGATACAGTAAACCTGCAATGGTGCATCGGAATGTAAAACTGATGACACAGTAAACGCTCAAAACATAGACAGTAGGAAGACACAGTCTTCCAGTACTTATGTCGGCAGCATTGTGACTCTTATATTTAATTCCGATGCAATTTCTGTGTTTCATCGTCAAAGGGAAGGTCGAAGGGAAACAGTATACCTGCAGAGGTGCATCGGAATGTAAAACTGGTGACAAGGGAAACGCTCAAAACATAGACCCTAAGAAGACTCCGTTTTCTTGTACTTAAGTCGGCATTGTGTCTTTTACCTTTAATTCCGATGCGATTTCTGTGTTTCATCGTCACTGTGAAGGTCCAAGGGATACAGTAAACCTGCTGAGGTGCATCGGAATGTAAAATTGGTGACACAGGAAACGCTCAAAACATAGACAGTAGGAAGACTCAGTCTTCCTGTACTTCAGTCGGCATTGTGTCTCTTATATTTAATTCCGATGCAATTTCTGTATTTCATCGTCAATGGAGGGTCCAATGGATACAGTAAACCAGCAGAGGTGCATCGGAATGTAAAACTGGCGACACAGGAAACGCTCAAAACATAGACAATAGGAAGACACACTCTTCCTGTACTTAAGTCTGCATTGTGTCTCTTATATTTAATTCCGATGCAATTTCGGTGTTTCATCGTCACTGTGAAGGTCCAAGGGATACAGTAAAGCCTGCAGAGGTGCATCGGAATGTAAATCTGGTGACACAGAAAACGCTCAAAACATAGACCGTAAGAACACTCAGTTTTCTTGTCCTTAAGTCGTCGTTGTGTCTCTTATATTTAATTCCCATGCAATTTCTGTGTTTCATCGTCAATGGGAAGGTCCAATGGATACAGTAAACCTGCAGAGGTGCATCGGAATGTAATACTGGTGACACAGGAAAGGCTCAAATCATAGAAAGTAGGAAGACTCAGTCTTCCTTTACTTAAGTCGGCATGGTGTCTCTTATATTTAATTCCGATGCAATTTCTGTGTTTCATCGTCAATGGAGGGTCCAATGGATACAGTAAACCAGCAGATTTGCATCGGAATGTAAAACTGGTGATACAGGAAACGCTCAAAACATAGACAGTAGAAAGACACCCTCTTCCTGTACTTAAGTCGGCATTGTGTCTCTTATATTTAATTCCGATGCAATTTCTGTGTTTCATCGTCACTGTGAAGGTCCAAGGGATACTGTAAACATGCAGAAGTGCATCGAAATGTAAAACTGGTGACACAGGAAACGCTCAAAACATAGACAGTAGGAAGACTCAGTCTTTCTGTACTTAAGACGCCATTGTGTTTCTTTTATTTAATTCCGATGTAATTTCTGTGTTTCATCGTCAATGGGAAGGTCCAATGGATACAGTAAAGGAGGTCCTCGACCACAAAACAAAATCCCGTCGTTGCCGTAGAAACGTTCCTAGATTGGGAAAGAGAAGGCATGGAACACAATGTATTTTATGTCGGTGTAATTTCTGTTTTAATTCGTCAATGTGAGAGTGCGAAGGATACAGTAAAGAGTAAATAGTTCATCGTGAACGAGATACTCGTCCCTAAAAAAAATCCAGTCGTTGCCATAGAACCGTCCCCAGATTGGGGAAGAGAAGGCATGTAACACAATGTATTGGATTGCGACACAATTTCTGTGTTAATTCCTCAATGTGAGAATGCGAGGGATAGAGTAAAGAAGAAATTGTGCATCGGGAACGTGATAGTCATCCCCAAAACCAAATTATGTCGTTGCTGTAGATACGTTCCTAGATTGGGAAAAAGAAGGCATGGAACACAATGTATTTAATTGCGACGCTATTTCTGTGTTCATTCGTCAATGTGCGAGTGTGAGAGATACAGTAAAGAAGAAATAGTTCATCGGGAACGAGATACTCGTCCTGAAAAGAAAATACTGTCGTTGCTGTAGAAACGTTCCCAGATTCGGAAAGAGAAGGCATGGAATACAATGTATTTCATTGCGACGCAATTTCTGTGTTTATTCGTCAATGTGAGAGTGCTAGGGATACAGGAAAGAAGAAATAGTGCATCGGGCACGACATACTCTTCCCCAAAAGTAAATCCTGTCGTTGCCGTAGAAACGATCCCAGATTCGGAAAGAATAGGCTTGGAACACAAGGCATTTCATTGCGACGCCATTTCTGTGTTAGTTCGTCAATGTGAGAGTGCGAGGGATACTGTAAAGAAGAAATAGTGCATCCTGAACGAGATATTCGTCCCCTAAGGAAAATCTTGTCGTTGCCGTAGAAACTTTCCCAGATTGGGAAAGAGGAAGCATGGAACACAATCTATTACATTGCGACGCAATTTCTGTGTTAATTCCTCAATGTGAGAGTGCGAGGGATACAGAAATGAAGAAATAGTACATCGGGAACGAGATACTCGTCCCCAAAGGAAAATCCTGTCGTTGCCGTTGAAACGTTCCCAGATTCTGAAAGAGAAGGCGTAGAACGCAATGTATTTCATTGCGACGCAATGTCTGTGACAATTCCTCAATGTGAGGATGCGAGGAATACAGTAAAGAAGGAATAGTGCTTCGGAAAAGAGTTCCTCGACCCGAAAACAAAATCCAGTCGTTGCCGTAGAAACGTTCCCGGATTGGGAAAGAGAAGGCATGGAACCCAATGTATTTCATTGCGACGCAATTTCTGTGTTCATTCGTCAATGTGAGAGTGTGAGGGATACAGTAAAGAAGAAGTATTTCATCGGGAACGAGATACTCGTCCCCTAAGGAAAATCTTGTAGTTGCCGTAGAAACGTTCACATATTGGGAAAGGGGAGGCATGGAACACAATCTATTACATTGCGACGCAATTTCTGTGTTAATTCGTCAATGTGAGAGTCCGAGGGATACAGTAAAGAAGAAATAGTGCATCGGGAATGAGATACTCGTTTCCAATTGAAAATCCTGTCGTTGCTGTAGACACGTTCCCAGATTCAGAAAGAGAAAGCATGGAACGTAATGCATTTCATTGCGACGCTATTTCTGTGTTAATTCGTCAATGTGTGAGTGCGAGGAACACAGTAATGACGAAATAGTGCATCGGAAAGGAGGTCCTCGACCACAAAACAAAATCCCGTCGTTGCCGTAGAAACTTTCCTAGATTGGGAAAGAGAAGGCATGGAACACAATGTATTTTATGGCGGCGCAATTTCTGTTTTAATTCGTCAATGTGAGAGTGCGAGGGATACAGTAAAGAGTAAATAGTTCATCGTGAACGAGATACTCGTCCCCAAAGGAAATCCAATCGTTGCCATTGAACCGTTCCCAGATTGGGAAAGAGACGGCATGTAACACAATGTATTGCATTGCGACGCAATTTCCGTGTTAATTCCTCAATGTGAGAATGCGAGGGATAGAGTAAAGAAGATATTGTGCATCGGGAACGTGATAGTCATCCCCAAAACCAAATTCTGTCGTTGCTGTAGAAACGTTCCTAGATTGGGAAAAAGAAGGCATGGAACACAATGTATTTAATTGCGGCGCTATTTCTGTGTTAATTTGTCAATGAGAGAGTGCGAGGGATACAGTAAAGAAGAAATAGTGCATCGGGAACGAGATACTCGTCCTCAAAAAAAATCCTTTTGTTGCCGTAGAAACGTTCCCAGTTTGGGAAAGAGAAGGCATGGAACACGATTTCTGTCATTGCAACGCAATCTCTGTGTTAATTCGTCAATGTGAGGGTGCTAGGGATACAGTAAAGAAGAAATAGTGCATCGGAAAGGAGATCCTAGACCCAAAAACGAAATACTGTCATTGCCGTAGAAACGTTCCTAGATTCAGAAAGAGAAGACATGGAACACAACGTATATAATTTCGACGATATTTCTGTGTTAATTCGTCAATGTGAGAGTGCGACGGATACAGTAATGAAGAAATAGTTCATCGGGAAATAGATACTCGTCGCCAAAGCAAAATCCTGTCGTTGCCGTAGAAACGTTCCTAGATTGGGAAAGAGAAGACATGGAACACAATGTATTTTACTGCGACGCCATTTCTGTGTTAATTCGTCAATATGATGGTGCGAAGTATACAGTAAAGAAGAAATAGTGCATCGGAAAGGAGATCCTCAACCTGAAAACAAAATCCTGTCGTTGCCGTAGAAACGTTCTTAGATTGCGAAGGGAAGGCATGGAACACAATGTATTTTATTACGACGCTATTTCTGTCTTAATTCGTCAATGTGAGGGTGCGAGGGATAAAGAAGAAATAGTGCATCGAGAACTTGATACTCGTCCCCAAAGGAAATTCCCGTCGTTGCCGTGTAAATGTTCCCAGATTGGGAAAGAGAAGCCATGGAGCCCAATATATTTCATTGAGACGCAATTTCTTTGTTAATTCGTCAATGTGAGTGTGCGAGGGATACAGTAAAGAAGAAATAGTGCATCGGGAACGAGATACTAGTCCCCAAAAGAAAACCCTGTCGTTGCCATAGAAACGTTCCCAGATTGGGAGAGAGAAGGCATGGAACGCAATGTATTGCATTGCGACGCTATTTCTGTGTTAATTCGTCGATGTGAGAGTGCGAGGAATACAGTAAAGAAGAAATAAGCATTGGATAATAGATCCTTGATCGCAAAACAAAATCCTAACGTTGCAGTAGAAACGTTGCTTGGTTGGGAAAGAGTAGGCATGGAACCCAATTTATTGCATTGCGACGCTATTTCTGTGTTAATTCCTCAATGTGAGGGTCCGAGGGATACAGTAAAGAAGAAATAGTGCATCGGGAACGAGATATTCGTAACCAAAAGAAAATACTGTCATTGCTGTAGAAACGTTACCATATTCGGAAAGAGAAGGCATGGAATACAATGTACACTGCTGGCCACCGTAAATGCAACACCCTGAAGGAAGCATCCGAATCAAGTGAAATTTACACCATGAGTTTGCAGCGATGAGATATGCAACTGATTTGAATTTCAGCGCAAACGCACATCACGCGCGCCTGTGGCGCCACCTCATAGCGCCATTTAAGGCTTGGCGATTTAGACTTGTGTACGTTCGGCACGTGTGTTTACCTTGTGGTTGTTTCACAAGACGATCAGTTATGCCTCGTAGACAACAGCGAACATCTTTTGATCAAGTATCCTAGTTCGACAGAGGAAGGATAGTGGCTTACCGAGATTGTGGATTATCATACAGAGAAATCGCTAGTCGTGTTGGACGAAATCAAACAACTGTAATGCGGATATGTGACCGTTCGATGCAGGAGGGTACGACGGACCGACGTGGTCGATCGCATTCACCTCGGTGCACCACTGCACGTACTGATAGGCAAATTGTGCGCATGGCAGTGACGGATCCCTCAGTGACATCCCGAACCATAGCAAAGCATATTGCGTCTGTAACGCATCATCCGGTGTCTGCGCGTACCATTCGACGCCGTTTACAGCAGAGTGGTCTGTCCGCAAGACGTCCATTGCTTCGTCTACCATTGACGCAGAACCACAGACGTCTCCGTCGCCAATGGTGTGATGACAGACGGATGTGGACGGCAGAATGGAATGACGTTGTCTTTACTGACGAGGCACGCTTCTGTCTGCAGCACCATGATGGTCGGATTCGAGTGTGGAGACACCGTGGAGAGAGGATGCTGGACAGCTGCATTATGCACCGCAACACTGGTCTTGCACCGGGTGTTATGGTATGGGGTGGTATTGTATATTACTCTCGCACGCCTCTAGTACGCATTGCCGGTACTTTAAATAGCCGGCGCTACATATCCGAGGTGCTGGAGCCAGTTGTCCTTCCATACCTTCAGAGCTCGGCCACAGCCATATTTCAACAGGATAATGCGCGACCTTCCCCCATGAACCATGGACCTTGACGTTGGTGGGGAGGCTTGCGTGCCTCAGCGATACAGATGGCCGTACTGTAGGTGCAACCACAACGGAGGGGTATCTGTTGAGAGGCCAGACAAACATGTGGTTCCTGAAGAGGGGCAGCAGCCTTTTCAGTAGTTGCAGGGGCAACAGTCTGGATGATTGACTGATCTGGCCTTGTAACATTAACCAAAACGGCCTTGCTGTGCTGGTACTGCGAACGGCTGAAAGCAAGGGGAAACTACAGCCGTAATTTTTCCCGAGGACATGCAGCTTTACTGTATGATTAAATGATGATGGCGTCCTCTTGGGTAAAATATTCCGGAGGTAAAATAGTCTCCCATTCGGATCTCCGGGCGGGGACTACTCAAGAGGACGTCGTTATCAGGAGAAAGAAAACTGGCATTCTACAGATCGGAGCGTGGAATGTCAGATCCCTTAATCGGGCAGGTAGGTTAGAAAATTTAAAAAGGGAAATGGATAGGTTAAAGTTAGATATAGTGGGAATTAGTGAAGTTCGGTGGCAGGAGGAACAAGACTTTTGGTCTGGTGATTACAGGGTTATAAATACAAAATCAAATAGGGGTAATGCAGGAGTAGGTTTAATAATGAATAAAAAAATAGGAGTGCGGGTTAGCTACTACAAACAGCATAGTGAACGCATTATTGTGGCCAAGATAGACACAAAGCCCATGCCTACTACAGTAGTACAAGTTTATATGCCAACTAGCTCTGCAGACGATGAAGAAATTGATGAAATGTATGACGAGATAAAAGAAATTATTCAGGTAGTGAAGGCAGACGAAAATTTAATAGTCATGGGTGACTGGAATTCGTCAGTAGGAAAAGGGAGAGAAGGAAACATAGTAGGTGAATATGGATTGGGGGGAAGAAATGAAAGAGGAAGCCGCCTTGTAGAATTTTGCACAGAGCATAACTTAATCATAGCTAACACTTGGTTCAAGAATCATAAAAGAAGGTTGTATACCTGGAAGAATCCTGGAGATACTAATAGGTATCAGATAGATTATATAATGGTAAGACAGAGATTTAGGAACCAGGTTTTAAATTGTAAGACATTTCCAGGGGCAGATGTGGATTCTGACCACAATCTATTGGTTATGAACTGCAGATTGAAACTGAAGAAACTGCAAAAAGGTGGGAACTTAAGGAGATGGGACCTGGATAAACTGAAAGAACCAAAGGTTGTAGAGAGTTTCAGGGAGAGCATAAGGGAACAATTGACAGGAATGGGGGAAAGAAATACAGTAGAAGAAGAATGGGTAGTTCTGAGGGATGAAGTAGTGAAGGCAGCAGAGGATCAAGTAGGTAAAAAGACGAGGGCTAATAGAAATCCTTGGGTAACAGACGAAATATTGAATTTAATTGATGAAAGGAGACAATATAAAAATGCAGTAAATGAATCAGGCAAAAGGGAATACAAACGTCTCAAAAATGAGATCGACAGAAAGTGCAAAATGGCTAAGCAGGGATGGCTAGAGGACAAATGTAAGGATGTAGAGGCTTGTCTCACTAGGGGTAAGATAGATACTGCCTACAGGAAAATTAAAGAGACCTTTGGAGAGAAGAGAACCACTTGTATGAATATCAAGAGCTCAGATGGCAACCCAGTTCTAAGCAAAGAAGGGAAGGCAGAAAGTTGGAAGGAGTATATAGAGGGTTTATACAAGGGCGATGTACTTGAGGACAGTATTATGGAAATGGAAGAGGATGTAGATGAAGATGAAATGGGAGATAAGATACTGCGTGAAGAGTTTGACAGAGCACTGAAAGACCTGAGTCGAAACAAGGCCCCGGGAGTAGACAACATTCCATTAGAACTACTGATGGCCTTGGGAGAGCCAGTCATGACAAAACTCTACCATCTGGTGAGCAAGATGTATGAGACAGGCGAAATACCCACAGACTTCAAGAAGAATATAATAATTCCAATACCAAAGGAAGCAGGTCTTGACAGATGTGAAAATTACCGAACTATCAGTTTAATAAGTCACAGCTGCAAAATACTAACGCGAATTCTTTACAGACGAATGGTAAAACTGGTAGAAGCGGACCTCGGGGAGGATCAGTTTGGATTCCGTAGAAATGTTGGAACACGTGAGGCAATACTAACCTTACGACTTATCTTAGAAGCTAGATTAAGAAAAGGCAAACCTACGTTTCTAGCATTTGTAGACTTAGAGAAAGCTTTTGACAATGTTAACTGGAATACTCTCTTTCAAATTCTGAAGGTGGCAGGGGTAAAATACAGGGAGCGGAAGGCTATTTACAATTTGTACAGAAACCAGATGGCAGTTATAAGAGTCGAGGGGCATGAAAGGGAAGCAGTGGTTGGGAAAGGAGTGAGACAGGGTTGTACCCTCTCCCCGATGTTATTCAATCTGTATATTGAGCAAGCAGTAAAGGAAACAAAAGAAAAATTTGGAGTAGGTATTAAAATTCATGGAGAAGAAGTAAAAACTTTGAGGTTCGCAGATGACATTGTAATTCTGTCAGAGACAGCAAAGGACTTGGAAGAGCAGTTGAACGGAATGGACAGTGTCTTGAAAGGAGGATATAAGATGAACATCAACAAAAGCAAAACGAGGATAATGGAATGTAGTCAAATGAAATCGGGTGATGCTGAGGGAATTAGATTAGGAAATGAGACACTTAAAGTAGTAAAGGAGTTTTGCTATTTAGGGAGTAAAATAACTGATGATGGTCGAAGTAGAGAGGATATAAAATGTAGACTGGCAATGGCAAGGAAAGCGTTTCTGAAGAAGAGAAATTTGTTAACATCGAGTATAGATTTAAGTGTCAGGAAGTCGTTTCTGAAAGTATTTGTATGGAGTGTGGCCGTGTATGGAAGTGAAACATGGACGATAACCAGTTTGGACAAGAAGAGAATAGAAGCTTTCGAAACGTGGTGCTACAGAAGAATGCTGAAGATAAGGTGGGTAGATCACGTAACTAATGAGGAGGTATTGAATAGGATTGGGGAGAAGAGAAGTTTGTGGCACAACTTGACTAGAAGAAGGGATCGGTTGGTAGGACATGTTTTGAGGCATCAAGTGATCACAAATGTAGCATTGGAGGGCAGCGTGGAGGGTAAAAATCGTAGAGGGAGACCAAGAGATCAATTCACTAAGCAGATTCAGAAGGATGTAGGTTGCAGTAGGTACTGGGAGATGAAGAAGCTTGCACAGGATAGACTAGCATTAAGAGCTGCATCAAACCAGTCTCAGGACTGAAGACCACAACAACAACAACAATGCGCGACCACACGTGGCACGCATTGTCCAAAGGTTCTTCGTCAATAACCAGATTGAATTGCTTCCCTGGCCGGCTCGCTCTCCGGATCTTTCGCCGACAAAAAACATGTGGTCCATGGTTGCTCAACAAGTGACCCAGATTACATCCCCAGCTGCCACACCAGATGATCTTTGGCAACGTGTGGAGGCTGCTTGGGCTGCTGTACGCCAGGAACACATCCAACGTCTGACTCAATGCCGAGACGTGTGGCAGCGGTGATCTCCAACAATGGCGGCTAATCTGGCTACTGATTCTGGCCGGAACCACATGTCACAGACGTCTGTAAACGTAATCATTTGATACTTGGTCAACATGTTATCTACAAAATAAATTTTGTTGTGCTACCTCTTGTCTTTCTTGGTGTTGCATTTACGGTGGCCAGCAGTGTATTTCATTGCGACGCAATTTCTGTGTTCATTCGTCAATGTGGGAGTGCGACGGATACAGTAAAGAAGAAATGGTGCATCGGGAACGAGATACTCGTCCCCAAAAGAAATTACTGTCGGTGCCGTAGAAACGTTCCCAGATTGGGAAAGAGAAGGCATGGAACACAATGTATTACATTGCGACGCAATTTCTGTGTTAATTCCTGAATGTGAGAGTGCGAGGGATAGAGTAAAGAAGAAATTGTGCATCGGGAATGAGGTACTCGTCCCCAGAACAAAATCCCGTCGTTGCTGTAGAAACGTTCCTAGATTGGGAAAGAGAAGGCATGGAACACAATTTATGTCATTGCAACGCAATTTCTGTGTTAATTCCACAATGTGAGGGTGCTAGGGATACAGTAAAGAAGAAATAGTGCATCGGAAAGGAGATCCTCGACCCAAAAACAAAATACTGTCATTGCCATAGAAATGTTCCTAGGTTGGGAAAGAGAAGACATGGAACACAACGTATATAATTTCCACGCTATTTCTGTGTTAATTCGTCAATGTGAGAGTGGGAGGGATACTTTAAGGAAGAAATAGTGAATCGGGAACGAGATACTCGTCCGCAAAAGAAAATCCTGTCGTTGCCGAAGAAACGTTACCAGATTGGGAGGGAGAAGGCATGTAACGCAATGTATTTCATTGTGATGCTATTTCTGAGTTAATTCGTCAATGTGAGAGTGCGAAGGATACTGTAATGAAGAAATAGTGCATCGTAAAGGAGATCCTCATTCCCAAAACAAAATCCCGTCATTGCCGTAGAAACGTTCCTGGATTTGAAAACAGAAGGCATGCAACACAGTGTATTTTATGGCAGCGCAATTTCTGTTTTAATTCGTCAATGTGACAGTGCGAGTGATACAGTAAAGCGGAAATAGTTCATCGGGAACGAGATCCTCAACCCGAAAACAAAATCCTGTCGTTGCCGTAGAAACGTTCCTAGATTGGGACATAGAATGCATTGAACACAATTTATTCCAATGCGACGCAATTTCTGTGTTAATTCCTCAATCTGAGGGTGTGAGGGATACAGTTAAGAAGAAATAGTGCATCGGAAAAGAGATCCACGACCCCAAAAAATATCCTTTCGTTGCTGTAGAAACGTGCCTAGATTGGGGAAGAGAAGGAATGGAACACAATGTATTTACTTGCTACGCTATTTCTGTGTTAATTCGTCAATGTGAGAGTGCGAGGGATACAGTAAAGAAGAAATAGTGCATCGGGAACGAGACACTCGTCCGCAAAGAAAATCCATTTGTTGCCGTAGAAACGTTCCCAGATTGGTAAAGAGAAGGTATGGAACACAATTTATGTCATTGCAACGCAATTTCTGTGTTAATTCCTCAATGTGAGGGTGCGAGGGATGCAGTAAAGAAGAAATAGTGCATCGGAAAGGAGAACCTCGACCCTAAAAAAAAAAATACTGTCATTGCCGTAGAAACGTTTCTAGAATGGGAAAGATAAGGCATGGAAAAAATCGTATATCATTGCGACGCTATTTCTGTGTTAATTCGTCTATGTGAGAGTGCGAGGGATACAGTAAAGAAGATATAGTTCATCGGGAACGAGATACTCGTCCCCAAACGAAAATCCTGTCTTTGCCGTAGAAACGGTTCGACATTGGGAAACAGAAGGCAGGAACACAATGTATTTTATTGCGACGTCATTTCTGTGTTAATTCGCCAATGTGAGAGTGCGAGGGATACAGTAATGAAGAAATAGTGCATCGGGGACGAGATACTCGTCCCCAAAAGTAAATCCTGTCGTTGCCGTAGGAACGTTCCCAGATTGGGAAAGAGCAGGCGTGCAACACAATGTATTTCATTGCGACGCCATTTCTGTGACAATTCCTCAATGTGAGGATGCGAGGAATACAGTAAAGAACAAATAGTGCATCGTAAATGAGATAATCGACCCGAAAACAAAATCCTGTCGTTGCAGTAGAAACGTTCCAAGATTGGGAAAGAGAAGGCATGGAACCAAAGGTATTTCATTGCGACGCAATTTCTGTGTTCATTGGTCAATGTGAGAGTGTGAGGGATACAGTAAACAAGAAAAAGTTCATCGGGAACGAGATACTCGTCCTCAAAAGAAAATCCTGTCGTTGCCGTAGAAACGTTCCTAGATTGGCAAAGAATAGGTGTGGAACACAATGTATTTTGTTTCGACACCATTTCTGTGTTAATTCGTCAATGTTAGGGTGCGAGGGATACAGTAATGAAGAAATAGTGCATCGGAAAGGAGATGCTCGACCCAAAAAAAAAAAAAATACTGTCATTGCCGTAGAAACGTTCCTAGATTGGGAAAGAGAAGGCTTGGAATACAATGTATATCATTGCGACGCTATTTATGTATTATCTCGTCAACGTGAGAGTGCGAGGGATACAGTAATGAAGAAATAGTGCATCGGGGACGAGATACTCGTCCCCAAATGAAAATCCTGTTGTTGCCGTAGAAACGTTCCGAGATTGGGAAAGAGAAGGCATGGAACACGATGTATTATATTGCGACGCCATTTCTGTGTTAATTCCTCAATGTGAGAGTGCGAGGTATACAGTAGTGAAGAAATAGTGCATCAGAAAGGAGATCCTCACCCTAAAACAAAATACTGTCGTTGCTGTAGAAACTTTCCTACATTGGGAAGGAGAAGGCATGGAACACAATGTATTTCATTGCGACGCAATTTCTGTGAGAAATCCTCAATGTGAGGGTGTGAGGGATATAGTAAAGAAGAAATAGTGCATCAAGAACGAGATAATCATGCCATAAAGAAAATCCAGTCGTTGCCATAGAACCGTTCCCAGATTGGGGAAGAGAAGGCATGGAACACAATGTATTTTATGGCGACGCTATTTCTGTGTTAATTCCTCAATGCGAGAGTGCGAGGGACACAGTAATGAAGAAATAGTGCATCAGAAAGGAGATCCTCGACCCCGAAACAAAATCCTGTCGTTGCTGTAGAAACGTTCCTAGATTGGGAAGAGAAGGCGTGGAACACAATGTATTTTATTGCGACAGAATTTCTGTGTTAATTCCTCAATGTGAGAGTGCGAGGGATACAGTAATATAGAAATAGTGCATCGGGAACGAAATAGTCGTCCCCAAAAGAAAATCCTGTCGTTGCCGTAGGAACGTTCCCAGATTGGGAAAGAGCAGTCGTGGAACACAATGTACTTCATTGCGACGCAATTTCTGAGACAATTGCTCACTGTGATGATGCGAGAAATACGGTAAAAAAGAATTAGTGCATCGTAAAAGAGATACTCGACCCGAAAACAAAAACCTGTCGTTCCCGTACAAACGTTCCTAGATTGGGAAAGACTAGGCATGGAACACAATGTATTTCATTGGGACGCAATTTCTGTGTTCATTCGTCAATGTGATAGTGTGAGGGATACAGTAAAGAAGAAATAGTTCATCGGGAACGAGATTCTCGTCCACAAAAGAAAATACTGTCGTTGCTGTAGAAACGTTCCCAGATTCGGAAAGAGAAGGCATGGAATACAATGTATTTCATTGCGACGTAATTTCTGTATTAATTCGTCAATGTGAGAGTACGAGGGATACTGTAAAGAAGAAATAGTGCATCGAGAACGAGATACTCGTCCCCTAAGGAAAATCTTGTCGTTGCTGTAGAAACGTTCCCAGATTCGGAAAGAGGAGGCATGGAACACAATCTGTTACATTGCGACGCAATTTC
This sequence comes from Schistocerca nitens, assembly GCF_023898315.1. Classification (NCBI taxonomy): domain Eukaryota; kingdom Metazoa; phylum Arthropoda; class Insecta; order Orthoptera; family Acrididae; genus Schistocerca; species Schistocerca nitens. Next base: position 4,392,983 of record NC_064616.1, on the reverse strand, counting down.
TGTGTTAATTCCTCAATGTGAGAGTGCGAGGGATACAGTAAAGAAGAAATAGTGCATCGGGAACGAGATACTCGTCCCCAAAAGAAAATCCTTTTGTTGCCGTAGAAACGTTCCCAGTTTGGGGAAGAGAAGACATGGAACACGATTTATGTCATTGCAACGCAATTTCTGTGTTAATTCGTCAATGTGAGGCTGCTAGGGAATAAGTAAAGAAAAAATAGTGCATCGGAAAGGAGATCCTAGACCCAAAAACAAAATACTGTTATTGCCGTAGAAACGTTCCTAGATTGGGAAAGAGAAGACATGGAACACAACGTATATAACTTCGACGCTATTTCTGTGTTGATTCGTCAATGTGAGAGTGCGAGGGATACAGTAAAGAAGAAATAGTTCATTGGGAACGAGATACTCGTCCCCTAAGGGAAATCTTGTCGTTGCCGTAGAAACGTTCCCAGATTGGGAAAGAGGAGGTATGGATCACAATCTATTACATTGCGACGCAATTTCTGTGTTAATTCGGCAATGTGAGAGTGCGAGGGATACAGTAAAGAAGAAATAGGGCATCTTGAATGAGATACTCGTCCCCAAAAGAAAATCCTGTCGTTGCTGTAGACACGTTCCCAGATTCAGAAAGAGAAGCCATGGAACGCAATGTATTTCATTGCGACGCTATTTCTGTGTTAATTTGTCAATGTGAGAGTGCGAGGGACACAGTAATGAAGAAATAGTGCATCGGAAAGGAGGTCCTCGACCACAAAACAAAATCCCGTCGTCGCCGTAGAAACGTTCCTAGATTGGGAAAGAGAAGGCATGGAACAAAAAGTATTTTATGGCGGCGTTATTTCTGTGTTAATTCGTCAATGTGGGAGTGCGAGGGATACAGTAAAGAGGAAATAGTTCATCGTGAACGAGATACTCGTCCCCAAAAGAAAATCCTGTCGTTGCCGTAGAAATGTACCCAGATTTTGAAAGAGCAGGCGTGGAACACAATGTATTTCATTGCGACGCAATTTCTGTGACAATTCCTCAATGTGAGGATGCGAGGAATACAGTAAAGAAGAAAAAGTGCATCGTAAAAGAGATACTAGACCCGAAAACAAAATCCTATCTTTGCCGTAGAAATGTTCCTAGATTGGGAAAGAGCAGGTGTGGAACCCAATGTATTTCATTGCGGAGCAATTTCTGTGTTCATTCGTCACTGTGAGAGTGTGAGGGATACAGTAAAGAAGAAATAGTGAATCAAGAACGAGATACTCATTCCCAAAAGAAAATCCAGTCGTTGCCATTGAACTGTTCACAGATTGGGAGAGAGAAGGCATGGAACACAATGTATTGCATAGCGATGCAGTTTCTGTGTTAATTCCTCAATGTGAGAGTGCGAGGGATACAGTAATTAAGAAATAGTGCATCGGAAAGAAGATCCTGGACCCCAAAACAAAATGCCGTCGTTGCTGTAGAAACGTTCCAAGATTGGGAAGGAGAAGGCATGGAACACAATGTATTTTATTGCGACGCAATTTCTGTGACATTTCCTCAATGTGAGGATGCGAGGAATATAGCAAAGAAGAAATAGTGCATCGTATAAGAGATACTTGACAGGAAAACAAAATCCTGTCGTTGCCGTAGAAACGTTCCTAGATTGGGAAAGAGAGGGCATGGAACCCAATGTATTTCATTGCGACGCAACTTCTGTGTTCATTCGTCAATGTGAGAGTGCTAGGGATACAGTAAAGAAGAAATAGTACATCGGGAACAACATACTCGTCCCCAAAAGAAAATCCTGTCGTTGCCGTAGAAACGATCCCAGATTCGGAAAGAGAAGGCATGGAACAAAAGGTATTTCGTGCGCCGCAATTTCTGTGTTAATTCGTCAATGTGAGAGTGCGAGGGATACAGTAAAGAAGAAATAGTGCATCGGGAACGAGATACTCGTCCCCTAAGGAAAATCTTGTCGTTGCCGCAGAAACGTTCCCAGATTGGGAAAGAGGAGGCATGGAACACAATCTATTACATTGCGACGCAATTTCTGTGTTAATGCGTCAATGTGAGAGTGCGAGGGATACAGTACAGAAGAAACAGTGCATCGGGAATGAGATACTCGTCCCCAAAAGAAAATCCTGTCGTTGCTGTAGACACGTTCCCAGATTCAGAAAGAGAAGGCATGGAACGCAATGTATTTCATTGCGACGCTATTTCTGTGTTGTGACTACGAAGGCTTTCCCGGCGTAATAAATGATAAAATTCTTCTCGGGTATGCAGCCGGATCATGACGTCTTCAAGACACAATATTTCTGCGGTCCAACTGGCCGCCATCATCAGGTGAGAGCGCTGGTGCACAATCTCTCCGGAACTGACTTCCCAGCGCAAGCGGCAGCCCATATATAGGCCGCAGAAGGCTCACAACGCGTGCGGGAAAAGGTGCCGTAGCTGCCCTCTAGTGCAGTAAACATGCCGCGCCGCCGGTGGTGGAAAGAGGCGAAATCGAGATATCGCTGTGAAAAATAAAAGAAATTTAAAAAATTCTATTCCGACGATTGAGACGCAGACCATTGTTTTTTAATGTCGGATAACACCGGGTCCCAAGTCTTACTTAAAAGATAGCCCTTGTCTCTATTAATAAGATTGTCAGATAAACGAATCTCTATCGATTCTTTTAAAACACAGTCCCAATAGCTTGATGCAGGGGCAACCATTTGTGTCGCATCATATTGCATTCTGTGTCCCTGGGTGAGACAGTGCTCCGCCACTGCGGATTTCTCGGGTTGAAGCAGCCGTGTGTGCCGCTGATGCTCAACACATCGGTCCTGAAGGGTCCGGATCGTCTGACCAATGTAAGCCTTCCCACAGTGGCAAGGGATCTTGTATACACCGGGCTTCCTCAAACCCAAATCATCCTTAACAGAGCCAAGAAACGCTCTAAGCTTGGCCGGCGGACGAAAAATACTTTTGATGTGATATCTTTTTAGAATTCTTCCTATCTTCGAGGAAATGCTCCCAGCAAAAGGCAGAAAAGCCACCGATTTGCAGGTATCTTCTGGTGGTTCAGGCGATGGTCCAAACTGGAAAGCACGACGGATCTGTTTATCTGTATAGCCATTCTGCTTGAACACAACAAGGTGGTCCAATTCTGGTGTCAAGCTTTCTCCATCTGAAATGGCATAAGCTCTTCTCGCCAAAGTTCGCAGGACCCCTGTACGCTGGAACGATGGATGACAGCTAGAAGCATGCGGGTAACGGTCCGTGTGCGTAGGCTTTCGATAAACACTGTGTTCCAGTGTCCCATCATCCTTTCTGTACACCAGAACATCCAGAAACGGAAGCTTTCCATCACTTTCCACCTCCATGGTAAACTTGATGCTAGGATGCAGGGAATTAAAATGATCTAGGAGGCGGTCAAGAGCCTCTCTCCCATGAGGCCACACCATAAACGTGTCGTCAACGTACCTCCAAAAACAGGTTGGTTTTAAGGACGCCGTCTTCAGCGCCATGTCCTCCAAATCTTCCATAAAAAGGTTGGCGACTATTGGGGACAGTGGGCTCCCCATAGCCACTCCGTCAGTCTGTTCAAAATATTTGTCATTGAATAAAAAGTACGTTGACGTCAGCACGTGGCGACAAAGCCTGGTTGTGTCCTCATCCAGTTTCTCACCAATTAATTGCAAGGATTCTTCCAGAGGAACCCGGGTAAAAAGCGACACGACATCAAAGCTCACAAGCAAATCGCAGGGACTAAGAGACAGGGACTTCAATCTCCGAATAAACACCATAGAACTGGGAATGTGACGTTCGCATTTACCGGCGTGAGGGCCAAGAACAGATGCTAAATACTTGGCTAGATTGTAGGTAGGAGCACCCAAGTTACTCACGATCGGACGAAGCGGGACCCCTTTCTCATGAGTCTTGGGTAGGCCGTATAGTCTCGGTGGCACGGCAGCACCAGGACGAAGTTTTTTGAGAACGTCGTCAGGTAAAGAACTCTTCTTCAACAGTGAAAGCGTCTTCCGTTTTATCCGTTCAGTTGGGTCGTCCTGCAATGTTCTGTATGCTGAGTCCTCAAGTAAGAGATCCATCTTTCCCAGATAGTCATAACGTGACAGAAGAACCGCTGCGTTGCCTTTGTCGGCTGGTAGAACTATCAGATCCTCGTCTTCTCTAATGGATCGGACGGCTGCCCTTTCGAGAGAGGAATGGGAAAGATAAGGCATGGAACAAAACGTATATCATTGCGACGCTATTTCTTTGTTAATTCGTCTATGTGACAGTGCGAGGGATACAGTAAAGAAGAAATAGTTCATCGGGAACGAGATACTCGTCCCCAAACGAAAATCCTGTCTTTGCCGTAGAAACTTTTCGAGATTGGGAAACAAAAGGCAGGGACACAATGTATTTTATTGCGACGTCATTTCTGTGTTAATTCGTCAATGTGAGAGTGCGAGGGATTCAGTAATGAAGAAATAGTGCATCGGGGACTAGATACTCGTCCCCAAAAGTAAATCCTGTCGTTGCCGTAGGAACGTTTCCAGATTGGGAAAGAGCAGGCGTGGAACACAATGTATTTCATTGCGACGCCATTTCTGTGACAATTCCTCAATGTGAGGATGCGAGGAATACAGTAAAGAACAAATAGTGCATCGTAAAACAGATACTCGACCCGAAAACAAAATCCTGTCGTTGCAGTAGAAACGTTCCTAGATTGGGAAAGAGAAGGCATGGAACCCAAGGTATTTCCTTGCGACGCAATTTCTGTGTTCATTGGTCAATGTCAGAGTGTGAGGGATACAGTAAACAAGAAATAGTTCATCGGGAACGAGATACTCGTCCTCAAAAGAAAATACTGTCGTTGCTGTAGAAACGTTCCCAGATTCAGGAGAGAAGGCATGGAAACAATGTATTTCATTGCGACGCAATTTCTGTGTTCATTCGTCAATGTGAGAGTGCTAGGGATACAGTAAAGAAGAAATAGTGCATCGGGAACGAGTTACTCGTCCCCAAAAGAAAATCCTGACGTTGCCGTAGAAACGATCCCAGATTCGGAAAGAGAAGGCATGGAACACAATGTATTCCATTGCGACGCTATTTCTGTGTTAATTCGTCAATGTGAGAGTGCGAGTGATACAGTAAAAAAGAAATAGTGCATCGGGAACGAGATACTAGTCCCCAAAAGAAATTCCTTTCGCTGCCATAGAAACGTTCCCAGATTGGGAAAGGGAAGCCATGGAACCCAATGTATTACATTGCGACGTAATTTCTGTGTTAATTCCTCAATGTGAGGGTGTGAGGGATAGAGTAAAGAAGAAATTGTGCATCGGGAACGAGATACTCATCCGCAAAACAAAATCCTGTCGTTGCTGTAGAAACGTTCCTAGATTGGGAAAGAGAAGGCATGGAACACAATGTAATTGAGACGCTATTTCTGTGTTAATTCGTCAATGAGAGAGTGCGAGGGATACAGTAAAGAAGAAATAGTTAATCGGGAACGAGATACTCGTCCCCAAAAGAAAATCATTTTTTTGCCGTAGAAACGTTCCCAGATAGGGAAAGAGAAGGCATGGAACACAATTTATGTCATTGCAACACAATTTCTGTGTTAATTCCTCCATGTGAATGTGCTAGGGATACAGTAAAGAAGAAATTGAGCATCGGAACGGAGATACTCGACCCAAAAACAAAATACTGTCATTGCCGTAGAAACGTTCCTAGATTGGGAAAGAGAAGACATGGAACACAACGTATATAATTTGGAAGCTATTTCTGTGTTAATTCCTCAGTGTGAGAGTGCAGGGATACAGTAAAAAAGAAATAGTTCATCGGGAACGAGATACTCGTCCCCAAAGCAAAATCCTGTCGTTGCCGCAAAAACGTTCATATATTGGGAAAGAGAAGGCAGGAAACACAATGTATTTTATTGCGACGCCATTTCTGTGTTAATTCGTCAATGTGAGGGTGCGAGGTATACAGTAAAGACGAAATAGTTCATCGGAAAGGAGATCCTCGACCCGAAAACAAAATCCTGTCGTTGCCGTAGAAACGTTCCTAGATTGCGAAGGGAAGGCATGGAACACAATGGATTTTATTGCGACGCAATGTCTATGTTCATTCCTCAATGTGAGAGTGCGAGGGATACAGTAATGAAGAAATAGTACATCGGGAACGAGATACTCGTCCCCAAAAGCAAAATTCTGTAGCTGCCGTAGAAACGTTCCCAGATTGGGAAAGAGAAGGCATGGAACACAATGTATTTCATTGCGACACAATTTCTTATTAATTCGTCAATGTGAGAGTGCGAGGGATACAGTAAAGAGGAAATAGTTCATCGTGAACGAGATACTCGTCCCCAAAAGAAAATCCTGTTGCTGCCGTAGAAACGTTCCGAGATTGGGAAAGAGAAGGCATGGAACAGAATGTATTTCATTGCGACGCAATTTCTTTGTTAATTTGTCAATGTGAGAGTGCGAGGGATACAGTAAAGAGGAAATAGTTCATCGTGAACGAGATACTGGTCCCCAAAAGAAAATCTTTTCATTGCCGTTGCATGGGGGCTTAATTAATCTGACTGCAAATAATTTTAATTTTTTGCTTCAGTAGCTGTCTGTCCGATTACGAAGTCTCGTAAACGGTTGGCCCTGACTAGTATTATTACGCTGTCTGACTGCATAGAACAATAACAAAGAATGAAATGGAAATTTTCATTAACACAATTAATTAATTAAGTCCCCAGCAACTATAAAACCTACGAAACCAAAGCACAAGTATAACTGTTCTGTGTGTGGAAGTATGACTCAACGTACGCATCTGGCACGGTTCTTCTTCAACAACACAAGAAATTTTAAATATCATTTGTACTGAATTAATTAAAGAAAATAAAAATACCATAATTACTCAAGAGAACCAGAATTACACTCTAATCCCAGAACACAAGCCAGATGCTTTGTTGACTGAACCTGTAATGAAGCATTATTTACGACATTAAATAATGAAAAATAAATCAAGTTTCGTTACCTTCATATATTGACAAAAATCACTCTGATCATTACAATATATCTCCACACCGACTCGCTATTACCACATCTCAACAAGAACTTTTCAGTATCACCTCTCAGCAAGCACTCCCTACTAGCACATCTCAACAAACACTCTCTGCTACGAGTTTTTAACAAGCACTGACTACCACGAGTCCTCGACAGGCACTGCCCACTACGACATCTCAATAATCACTGCCAGTGGAGGCGGCGGAACAATACTCTCTAGCGCGATCTCTGGCGCTGTGGCTCAGTGTAGCCACCTTTCAAATGCCCTTCCTCCACAGGCTAGAATTTGATGGTATTTTTGCCAGCATTGGTGGTGAAAATACCACCAAATTCGTCAAAAAAATACAGACAAAAATAAAAGATAATATTAATGCATAAATATCATATAACTAGATAAAAGTTTGGCTTTGCACTGACCTTTCAATAACCTAATATATAACATACAGTAAGCAATACAAATTCCTTCATACATGTGACTTTACATAACAGTTTACACAAGTATTATGTGGTTAAACAGTTCAATCAATAGCGTCAGCAATGACGAATATGTGCAGATAAGAGTCTCATAACTTTTCACAAACAGTAATACACAAAAAAAACAGTTTATACAAATATTCACATAAACGCTTTCCATAGCTCAAGAATAAGCAGTTGACAGTTCCAGCAGTAGCACCCAGCAATGGTCAACAGGTGCAAAAACCAACAAGTGACATTTTTTCAGTAGAAACAGTCCATCAGTGGCACCCAGTAATGTTGAATAGGTGCAGACACCAACAAGTAACACCATTTCAGTATAAGCAGTTCCATTAGTTGCACCAGCAATGTTGAGCAGGTGCACACAGCAACAGGTGACATCTTTTCAGTAGAAGCAGTCCACCAGTGGCACCCAGCAATGTTGAGCAGGTGCCGACACCAACAAGTGACATCATTTCAGTAGAAGCAGTCCATCAGTGGCACCCAGCAATGTTGAGCAGGTGAAGACATCAACAAGTAACACCGTTTCAGTATAAGCAGTTCCATCAGTGGCACCAGCAATGTTGAACAGGTGCAGATATCAACAGGTGACATCTTTTCAGTAGAAGCAGTCCATCAGTGGCACCCAGTAATGTTGAATAGGTGCAGACACCAACAAGTAACCCCATTTCAGTATAAGCAGTTCCATCAGTGGCACCAGCAATGTTGAACAGGTGCAGATATCAACAGGTGTCATCTTTTCAGTAGCAGTAGTCCATCAGTGGCACCCAGGAATGTTGAGCAGGTGCAGACACCAACAAGTAACACCATTTCAGTATAAGCAGTTCCATTAGTGGCACCAGCAATGTTGAACAGGTGCAGACCGCAGTCCATAATATTCACTTTCACTAATCACACTGTTCATCAGCAGAAATTAAACATGACTAAATGTCACACATCATGTTGAAAAGTGCAGCACCATCACTAATCAGACAGTTCAGGCATGAACAATAGTTTGAATACACATACAATGCTTTTACACTAAACATACAAATCATAATAAACGCACAAATGATATCAGATAATTGTCCTATTAACTATAACAATACACAAATACCAGTAAACCTATAACATTTATGGGTGTCAGTGCAAGCCACAACAAACAAGTAAAATAATATTTAGGAGATAGGTTGGGATCACTTCTCTGGGATTATAAAAGGAAAACACACAAAACACACTCACTCATCTTTCATCCACATTAGTGCTACTGTGTAATTGAATAGCGTTAACTGTGTAAATGCAATTCTGTCAAAATTTTATGTTCATCATGTGTATCAAGTAGTAGTGGCAGCAATGTATAATAGTTAGTCAATGTCATAGTCATCATGTCAAGACCAATGTTTGCCAAGCCAGATCAAAATTTACGGTTGCTGAACAACTGTCAGTGAGCCAAGATATGCAAATACTTCCTCTCTTCAAAAAAAGTATATACTGCTTAGTGATTTAACAAAGTGTGTGTGTAGACAATCTTCCTTCTACTTGAGTGTTCTAGTCTGCCATCTTTATCCTCCTTGTTCCATATAGACCAACAAAAAAAAAATATGCTCCTCACTTACTTCACCTCTTATCCACCAAAACTCCACTAATCATCAGCATCACATAGTCTCAATACTTCAATAATACCTCTTCAATACGTCGATCATCAATATCATTTACCTTACCTCTTGTCAACGAAAACTCCAATAATCATCAACTTCACATAATCTCAATACCTCAATCATACCTCTTCAATACGTCGATATATATAACCTCATTGCCAATATCATTTCACTTCCATAACAACTCTTTCCTCTAGTCAGTCTCCTCGAACAAGTGCAGACAAAATCCTAATGCAAACCTCAATTCATCATCTCATACAATCCGAAGACACAATGTCAACACACAACCTCTCGTGTAATCCATCTGATCCAAATCTGCTACTCATTATAAATTATAAGATACATTTTGTTTACCTTGTCCATCATTAAATAAAAGAAATGCGTACATGACCTCTAACAGACTTAGTTCGAATAACTCTCAGTAATTAATTACGATTACGGAGTGTGAATGATCATAATATTTCACAGTGTGTACACCACTTCAAGAATCATGGCAGAAGCAAACATGTGGAGTATTTCTTGTGTCAAGTGTCACTTCCTATTTCAATTACTCACGAAAAATGCAGTGTAATAACTGTCGATGGTCTAAACCTAGTGTTGGTATGTCATATCGTTATCTTCCTTCCTATTAGCATAAATTTATACAGCTTCCATAAAACCTCCAGCTCATGTGACTTCTATGAAGTTTCTCGTACTAATGTCGTTCGTCGAATTATAGCAGTTCATTTTCTTATCTTAAAAATATAAAGCACTGAGCGTAAGCAAAACATGCAATAGCGAGTAAATATACCAGTAGAGAACAGAATGTCAACAAGTGGATGCAGCACAATCCCTACAACGAGGCTCTGCCAAGCAAACAATCTATAATTAATACCACAGTGTAACCTAAACTCTATGTTCGTACACTGTACATTAGCATTGCTATATTCTAAATTGAAGAGTAGTTATGACAACAAAACAGAAATGTGTAAATATGCAATCCATACGCACAGCAGCAAACATATATCTTACGTAATAAACAAGTCATTAGCATCATTCAGCATAAGCAAATAAATGTTCATATGTAATCTTAATAAGTAAACATGAAGGCGCAAGCAGATAAATCACAAAGTGTAACCTACATACCCAACTACAGTCAGCACAATTAATCAGGTGACAATTATAATTTAAATAAATAAGCACAGCAGGCACATAATAGAAAAATATGACATCAGTGAAAAAGCAGTGCAACCAAGCGATGCATAATATATACAAATAACAAGCCTGTTCATTAATCAATCATCGTCAAAATCAGTTAATGTTGTAAGTAGGCTGTTTAGGTTTTTTTATTGGTAACGCCACCTCTGTATGAAAATCACTGGCTGTGCTGTGTGCAGTCTGTGGCTGCTTTTCATTGTTGTAATACTCGCCATTGTAGTGTTAGGCAGCTGGCTGTGAACAGCGCGTAGCGTTGGGCAGTTGGAGGTGAGCCGCCAGCAGTGGTGGATGTGGGGAGAGAGATGGCGGAGTTTTGTAATTTGTCATGAACTGCTATATATATGATGATATCAACGTAAATACATTGTTTGTTCTCTATTAATATTTTTCATTTGCTAACTATCCCTATCAGTAGTTAGTGCCTTCCATAGTTTGTATCTTTTATTTAGCTGGCAGTAGTGGCGCTCGCTGTATTGCAGTAGCTTGAGCAGCGAAGATTTTTGTGAGGTAAGTGATTTGTGAAAGGTATAGTTTAATGTTAGTCAGGGCCATTCTTTTGTAGGGAATCTTGAAAGTCAGATTGCGTTGCGCTAAAAATATTGTGCGTCAGGTTAAGCACAGTCTAGTAAAATTGATAAAAGGGGACGTTTCATATGTCGACCCTTAGCCGAGGATACCTCACTGGAATCTTCTGATTTTTTTTCTTGTAGTTTGTGTAATTAGTGTAGCTGTTGTTTATTGCTAGCGCGTAATTGTAGAGAAAATCTCCTTTGTAGTTGCAGTCTTTCATTGTTGTACAGTAGAACAGTTGTGGTATGCATGTAGATTTGCACCAAGTATTTCGCAGCTGCAATTAACTAGATATTATTTTCAGTGCTATGTTAATGTGTTCCCCTATTTTTGCTCTTCAAATAGTGTTTTTCTGTGTTGTCGTGTGAAATATTGTGACAATAATGGCGTGTGAAAAACGTAATACTAGGCTCCAAAGTAAACTGAGAAATGACAGTGAAGACGAAAGCAGTGTGTTAGCGCCGCAGAGTAATGAATTAACTAATGTTCAAAGTAATAATTTGGTAATTGTGCATAGGGAAATGGAGCGGGCGGCTAAACAATGGCGTAGACAGTGAAACAATTAGTGAGCAGGGAAGCATTATCGATCGGTCGGTCGGCAACAGCTCGCCTCAGGAATCCGAAATGACAGGACACAATTTCGCAAATACTGTAGATTCAGGTTTTGGGTCATCACCGTTTTCTCAAATAAGTAAAAACACTTTTTCTGCTTGTCAAAATGTGAATGTTGCCGGTTCAAATGCACTGCCGAAAAGCGTAGAGAAACAGATTCCAGACACTAATACATTATTATTGCAATTAATGCAACAAATGGAACAAAATCAGAAGCAAATGGGACAAAAGCTTCGAAAGTTAGACATAATGGAACAAAATCTTCAAAAGTTAGACACAGTGGAACAAAATCTTAAAAAGTTAGACACCACACTTGAACAAACACGTGAGGATTTAACTAATGAGTTACATCACATTGAATCGAAATATCAAAAAGTCTGTAACGACGTAAAAACACAAATTTGTGAGCATTTCCAACCTATTTTTTCGCGTCATGAAAATGCACTACAGAATCACGAAGCAGCCATAAAAGAACTGCAAACTACTGTTCATGAAAATCATGAGACCTTACAAGCTAAATTTGACTCAGTTGCATCTACAGATTCGGTTACGCAACTTGCAAAAACTCAGGAAAACTTGAAGGACACAGTAGATTCGATTTCAACACAAATGGACAATCTGAAACTTGGTTCAGAAAAACACACTGAGGAAATGTGTTCGCTATCGGAGAAAGTAGCCGAACTTTCGGATCAGTTCACTAACTTATCTACGAAGGTAGATGATAATCTGAACGACACAAAACCGGTAGTCTTTAATGACACAGAAGAGAGCGAACAAATTAGGAAACTGAAGCAAAATCTGAATCAAATTAATAAGCAACACCAAAGAGAAATCCGCGAAGTACAAGATCAGCTGACACAGGTAATACAAGAATTACGTATTTCAGAGGACACTCGCGCCCCAATACGGGAAGAAGGACATAGAAATACGGATCAACCACAAAATAATAACACAGGACACTTCGGAAATTATGAAAGAAATTGGCAAGGTGCACCGAATTTTGAGATGGAACGGCCGACACGGCCTAACAATGACCGATATGCGACTCGCCGACATGATGATTTTGACTATAAGCTGTTCATTACTACACGTAAATTCAAAACTTTTAAGAATTCTGGCAACGACATTCATCCACAAGCATGGCTCCATCAATTCTCTCATTGTTTTCCTCCCAACTGGTCGTTAGAACACAGATTAGAATTTATGTGTGGCTACTTAGAGAATGAACCAGCTGTAAGAATGCGATCGGTCATTCACGATTGCCACAGTGAAGGAGAATTTTACCATGCCTTCCTCTCAGCATATTGGTCTCAAGCCGCACAAGACCGAGTAAAACATGGCATCATAATGATGAAACATTTCGAACAATCTGAATTCTCCAGTCTTGTGAAATATTTTGAAGACATGTTGCACAAGAATCAGTACCTGTCAAACCCATACAGCCCCTCAGAACTCATCCGCATTTGCTTAATCAAATTACCTGAACATTACGACATATTATTTTAGCAGGACGTTGCAAAGAAGACATTGAAGCTTTTCAAGGTCTGCTACAAGAATTGGAAATTGACACTGACAATCGCGGAATGCGGAAACAGGAACATAACAATTACAGGTCACATCCGTCACAATCCCGCGATGAAAGAAATATTAACTGGACACGTCAAGGCTATTCTTGCAACGTAAATCGTGATCAAAACAGACACCACCCGTATGACAACCACTCGCAGAGTAATAATTACAGAGAAAGATCGCATTTCTATAGTAATGACTATCACAGAGACTACCAGAGAAACAGACAATATGGTAACCAGAACTATTATTATCAAGGGAGACAGAATACTTTCAGACGCAACAGTTCAGCGCGCAGTTACGATTCAGGGAGAAATTCTCCACCACATGACCGACAAGAAAGAAATTATGAAATCTACCGACATGACGACAGACGAGATATTCGTAACGACAGACCTGAATTGCATCAGAACTGGCGGGATTTAAACAGGGCAGGGCCTTCTCGTCAGAGTGAATATGTAGAAGTTAGGTCTCCTAATCCCAATAACGGCGCGCGCCAACAAAGAGACAGACAATGACTCGCACAGCAGGCAGCCGCGTGCGCCCACTGGCTCTCAGAAAAATAACATAAGACGCTAGCCTTGAGAAAAATTTTAGCATTCTTTACCGATGAATAAAACATGACAATTGCTTTTCAGTTGAAAGTCTGAGTACTATGAAGAGTAAAGGTTTACACCACATTTCACATGTAAAACCGTTTATTGAAAGATAATCTGCTTTTTAACTTTGTCTTTGCCATAAAACGTTTCACTTCACATTTCTAGTATGCTTTGTCAGACTTAAGAAACTGTTAAGATGCAACAATGTTTGAAGTTAAATATCCAGTCTAGAACTAAGAGAACTTATTTAAACAGAAATTACGAATGCATTGTTATAGTGAACAGATGACACAGTGTTGTATTTGTACATTCTTGCTTGTTAGTTGCACGATTACGTAACGACTATCAGGCTTACATACTTAGGACACATACTGGTACTGCTAATGAGATTTTAATGCAACATTTTGGTTTACTTGAAAATACATTCTGGATTTAAAGTACTTTCTGTGAGATACCAGACGACACAGTGGTTAGTTTATGAGACAACTACACGGTTTTATCACGACGCTACTAATGAGTGACAATTTATAATGTTGCTTTTGCGGTGTATCTGTTTTATATCTGCACAGTTTTTCTGAATTCTTCTGGAAAGTAAAACAGGTTTTAGTAGTAACTTTTGTAGTATAGCTACAATGAGACAGGGTTTTCCGTAGCACAACAATACGTTACAGTACAGTACTTTCTTCATCACAACAATAAGCGTAATAACTAAGATATCTATACGCAAAACATTTCACTTTTGTTTATCATGAGGTAAGTACATTGACTTCTGCAGAACTTAGCTTTCGGAGGACGATAACTACGACACTTACACAGAGATTATCTTACAACAAGACGCAAGTGTAGCGCTACAGTACACGCATTTGAGTGATTAACCTTATACTTAAGACACTTATTTTTAAAGATTTTTTAATTACAAAGAAAGTTTTCCGTGATACATTTCATTCCATTGCTGTAATCTGTAACACCTGAGGGTATAATTACATTAATCCTCAGGGGGGTACACGCTTACTTTGTGTACCATGTGTTTGGCAAACACAAGGAGCCCCAGCTAATATGGTATTTGCTTATACTACTTTACACATCGGTACCATATTTCTCTAACACACAAATTACACAGCTATCTGATCATGTAACTGAGAGATAAACATTTTTTGTTTACTACATTAGTGACAGATGTTTACGTAATTACACAGTTGAATAACTTCACACGTATGAAATTGCATTTTGTCAGTACTTTGTGAACTGTTCATATTTTTTTGGAACCATTGTGATACTATGAGAACTTTGAATGATGTATTTGGTATGGGATCATGATTTTTGAAGTGCGTTTTGAAATTATTGGAGGAAGCTACGACGATTTTGAGATTTGACTGAGGTGTTATGATGTTATTTTTACGACGACGATGTGTATTATGCTGTTGAGGTATGTTTATGATCAATAAGCTGATGCTATGTAAGGAATGTGATTACGTGTTTATATGTATATGAATAATGGATAGAAGTTAGGGACTCTTGACTTGTGAAAAAGGATGTTGGAAACCAAGAATCGTACTTTAAGAGTTATGAAATGTGTGTAAATGCGTGAATGTATCACAATGACGGCGAAAATTTCTTGGACACTGTTACATTCATAGGATTTTGTTTCTACACATTTGCAACGTAAATTCTCAACCTGTGAAATTTTTATATGAGACTGTCACTGTAGCAGAAACTGCTGTCGTAAATATTTCCGTAAGAAAGTTAAGTGACCACCTACACGTGCGTCGTGGGCACACAGCTGTGTCAGACACCTGGAGAACAAGCCATTAGGGTGTGCCTTTCCGGAAGCACAGGTAGAGAAAAAAAAAGGGAGGCCATTATCCTCGCTATTGACATTCGTTTGAAGAAAGCATCGTAAATACGACACGCTAATAATAACTTGGAAACATTCTTACATCTGCACACCTGATTAGGACAAGTGTCTATCTACGAGAATTGAGAGAAATGCCATATGGCTTGCTTTATGTATTTATTTACTCATTTTGTTTAATATCTAGTTTCTAGCTGCACTGCAGCACTGGTTAAAATAAAATTTTATAGATGTACTAATATAAATATTTTCTGTCTCCAGATCCAGTAAATAATAGTTTTGTGATATATTTCCAAAAAATGAGGGAGCATAAAAAGACATTTCCCTTCACAGGAATTGCATAAACAATTTCTTTACGATTTGGTAACTTATCTGCTAGTGTAAGTTCTTGTGATGCATCACTCTAGTGTTAAGATGTGACGTAAGTTTTAAACATGGCCATTTTTATTGTAATATTTTTTCTGCTTGAGCTATGTCATGTTTAGGTATAAGTTGCTGCTGTTTGCCAGGCATAATGTTACTGAATTTGACTTTGTATTACGCTGTTCAGCCAGTTTTACTACTGATTTATTTTTCTTGTTTGCTGCGCATTGCCTCATATTAGTTGTAATGTTGAATTGCTTGGTAATTTAGATTTACTGTAGCTTGCTTTGCCAGCTTGAAATTTTTGTCATTGATGTTTGTGTTACTTGATTTGTTCTGCTGCATTGCCTCGTCCCTTAGTTTAGCATCTGAGCTCAGTAGATTTAAGTTAGCTTAAGAGGGGGTAGACTATATAAGAGAACAAGTTGTGATGAATTGGAAGAAATACACTGAAAATCTATAAGAAAATGGTTTGCCCAAAACAGTATTTTGAAAGAGGATATGAACCAAAATGTAGGGTTTAGGGACAACAGGTTTAGGTAGGATTTTCTTGGAAATAAATGATGAAGTAAGATAATGGAAAATAAATAATGAGGTAAGAAATATGTGAACATATATATACAGAAAGCATGCTTGAATAGGATTTTTTTGGTGGAAACAAATGTGGAAATAAGACGAAAGATCTATGGAATGAAGTCTTGGGTTGGACTGCAGTACCAAAAGTTACACTGAAAACGAACCCTGTCCTTTCCATTGTGTTATCCCCCTATGTGTTTGTGTACCCTTGTGTATTTGTTTTCTTCCTGTCTCTGTGTAGTTTCATAGAATTTTTTTTCTAATACTATTCACTATGATGAGGAATACTGTTATCCTCAAATATAATTGGCATTAATAATATGTTATTTAACTTGTAAATATGCTTAGACTTTATTTATTCTATTTAGTTTTAATGCTCATGTGTGAAGTGAATGTTTCAAAATTTATTCTGATCTTTTATGTATCTACTTATGTCATAATTCCTGTAACACTGTTGTATATGTTATTTTGATTCTTTTGTAATACCTGTACTACAAATGTTATCTGTATTGTTATGTTCTTTAATGATGTATTTTGTACCTTTGTAATTGTATTCTTATGTTATAAAATTGTAATTGACACCAGTTCATCATATTATTAACTTGTAAGTTACATTTCACTGCACACGTTTCTGTTGGTCATAGTATATGCACAATATGTGAGAAGTAGGGACTCTTAGTGTTTGTATGTGTGTTAATAATTCAGCAAGGGATTGGATAACAGCATTGCTGGTTCTAAGGACAATTCCAAAAACTTTGTGAGTGCACAAGTGGTGGTTATGGACTTGCTATATTATCCGCAAGACTCTTCAATTGTGATTGTGCACCTGCACAGTCACAACGGATGGCTGCTGGCCGTCTCTACGAGGACTACAGTGGGTCTACGTCGTTGCTGACTCACCAGTACCATAATCTCTACAAGGACTACACTGGGTCTACATCTTTGATGATCCATCAGTACCATTATTTCTACAAGGACTGCAGTGGGTCTGCGCCTCTGGTGGCCCACCAATACCGTAATCTCTACCAGGACTACAGTGGGTCTGCTCTGTGATGACCTACCCACCAATACTCTTCAAAACTTCGACTGACTCTGTGGTGGGTTTACTCTGTTGCGGCCCTTGACCTGTCAGCATGTCAAGAGTCAGCACTGTCTTACCATTGGAAGGTCAACGCTACTTCTTCAAGACTGCATGGAAATCCACTATTTCCGTGTGCATTTTCTTTTACTGCTCAGACTTTGAGAAAAACACTGCTATTTTACCGTCATGAACGATCAGGACTGTCTTTATGGACTGTGAGAAAATTTGAGCTTTTGACCAACATTGTATTATTAAGTGTGTGCATTTCATATCTTTCTTACTGTAATTATGAAAAATTTTTTCAAATCTGTATTGGCCAGTGCCCAAAAAAATTTGTAAAATTTTTTGTGGGGAGCATGGGGGCTATGTAAGTAGGCTGTTTAGTTTTTTTTATTGGTAACGCCACCTCTGTATGAAAATCACTGGCTGTGCTGTGTGCAGTCTGTGGCTGCTTTTCATTGTTGTAATACTCGCCATTGTAGTGTTAGGCAGCTGGCTGTGAACAGCGCGTAGCGTTGGGCAGTTGGAGGTGAGCCGCCAGCAGTGGTGGATGTGGGGAGAGAGATGGCGGAGTTTTGTAATTTGTCATGAACTGCTATATATATGATGATATCAAGGTAAATACATTGTTTGTTCTCTATTAATATTTTTCATTTGCTAACGATCCCTATCAGTAGTTAGTGCCTTCCATAGTTTGTATCTTTTATTTAGCTGGCAGTAGTGGCGCTCGCTGTATTGCAGTAGCTTGAGCAGCGAAGATTTTTGTGAGGTAAGTGATTTGTGAAAGGTATAGTTTAATGTTAGTCAGGGCCATTCTTTTGTAGGGAATCTTGAAAGTCAGATTGCGTTGCGCTAAAAATATTGTGCGTCAGGTTAAGCACAGTCTAGTAAAATTGATAAAAGGGGACGTTTCAATGTGCGTAAGCACGTCGCTTCACAAGTAAATTCATAGAACATGAAATTTAGCACAAAGTATGAATCACGTAATCGCGAGCAGCAAATTACATCTAAAATACGTACCTAAGTAGAATTATGTTAACTGAAAAATAAACTCAATTAATAGTTACCCTTTTTAGTTTATTACTTTTTTTTTCGAAATTACATTCTTCCTGAAATTTTCTCCATAGCAAGTCGTCTTAACGTCGGACACGCACAGAATTTACCTGAAGGTCTTAAATATTTTACACAACCGAATCCTGAAAAATACTGAACGTTAATAACATATATTATAAAGTCACCATAGCTTTATACAGAATTTAGTCGGAGAAATTAGACTGTGTATTTATTTACGTCTGTCAGTGCATTCGCACTGAGCGCTCGATCAGCTGTTGGCGCGTGACGTAGGAAGTAATTGTTTGCGGTCAACGACTGCCTAGTGCGGCGCGCAGACTGACTGTTGCTTTGAGTATGTGCCGCCGCCAAAACACAGCGCGGTATCCTTGTATTCTCTGCATGTTTACGTATAACTGTTGATGTCTCAAAAGTATGTCATTCCACAAAAATTTTTACGTTCGATATATGACGTATTCCCTTAGAGCGTCGAGATTTAAGAGTTTCTACTTCAACAGTGTTATCATGAATGATTCTGCGAACCCTATATGGATCGTTATAAAGCAGAAAAAATTTGCGGCATAAGCCTTTTCCTTTGTGAGACAAACGATGAGACTTAATTAACACCTTTTGACCAACTGACAAGATTTTTAAACGACCAGGACGTTTAGCTGATTTCTCTCTTCTAGCAGCCGCAGATGCAATATTACGTAGAGCCAGGTTGACAACTTCAGAATGCCGCAGATTCCGTGAAGGCGGAAAAGGAACGATTTCAGAAATGCAATTTGTTGGTACTTTATTTTTTAATGACAGTATAGGCGGTAAAGAAGATGAGTCATTAGGAAGTTCATTCAGAATCCAGAATGAGATTTTCACTCTGCAGCGGAGTGTGCGCTGATATGAAACTTTCCTGGCAGATTAAAACTGTGTGCCCGACCGAGACTCGAACTCGGGACCTTTGCCTTTCGCGGGCAAGTGCTCTACCAACTGAGCTACCGAAGCACGACTCACGCCCGGTACTCACAGCTTTACTTCTGCCAGTACCTCGTCTCCTACCTTCCAAACTTTACAGAAGCTCTCCTGCGAAACTTGCAGAACTAGCACTCCTGAAAGAAAGGATATTGCGGAGACATGGCTTAGCCACAGCCTGGGGGATGTTTCCAGAATGAGATTTTCACTCTGCAGCGGAGTGTGCGCTGATATGAAACTTTCCTGGCAGATTAAAACTGTGTGCCCGACCGAGACTCGAACTCGGGACCTTTGCCTTTCGCGGGCAAGTGCTCTACCAACTGAGCTACCGAAGCACGACTCACGCCCGGTACTCACAGCTTTACTTCTGCCAGTACCTCGTCTCCTACCTTCCAAACTTTACAGAAGCTCTCCTGCGAAACTTGCAGAACTAGCACTCCTGAAAGAAAGGATATTGCGGAGACATGGCTTAGCCACAGCCTGGGGGATGTTTCCAGAATGAGATTTTCACTCTGCAGCGGAGTGTGCGCTGATATGAAACTTTCCTGGCAGATTAAAACTGTGTGCCCGACCGAGACTCGAACTCGGGACCTTTGCCTTTCGCGGGCAAGTGCTCTACCAACTGAGCTACCGAAGCACGACTCACGCCCGGTACTCACAGCTTTACTTCTGCCAGTACCTCGTCTCCTACCTTCCAAACTTTACAGAAGCTCTCCTGCGAAACTTGCAGAACTAGCACTCCTGAAAGAAAGGATATTGCGGAGACATGGCTTAGCCACAGCCTGGGGGATGTTTCCAGAATGAGATTTTCACTCTGCAGCGGAGTGTGCGCTGATATGAAACTTTCCTGGCAGATTAAAACTGTGTGCCCGACCGAGACTCGAACTCGGGACCTTTGCCTTTCGCGGGCAAGTGCTCTACCAACTGAGCTACCGAAGCACGACTCACGCCCGGTACTCACAGCTTTACTTCTGCCAGTACCTCGTCTCCTACCTTCCAAACTTTACAGAAGCTCTCCTGCGAAACTTGCAGAACTAGCACTCCTGAAAGAAAGGATATTGCGGAGACATGGCTTAGCCACAGCCTGGGGGATGTTTCCAGAATGAGATTTTCACTCTGCAGCGGAGTGTGCGCTGATATGAAACTTTCCTGGCAGATTAAAACTGTGTGCCCGACCGAGACTCGAACTCGGGACCTTTGCCTTTCGCGGGCAAGTGCTCTACCAACTGAGCTACCGAAGCACGACTCACGCCCGGTACTCACAGCTTTACTTCTGCCAGTACCTCGTCTCCTACCTTCCAAACTTTACAGAAGCTCTCCTGCGAAACTTGCAGAACTAGCACTCCTGAAAGAAAGGATATTGCGGAGACATGGCTTAGCCACAGCCTGGGGGATGTTTCCAGAATGAGATTTTCACTCTGCAGCGGAGTGTGCGCTGATATGAAACTTTCCTGGCAGATTAAAACTGTGTGCCCGACCGAGACTCGAACTCGGGACCTTTGCCTTTCGCGGGCAAGTGCTCTACCAACTGAGCTACCGAAGCACGACTCACGCCCGGTACTCACAGCTTTACTTCTGCCAGTACCTCGTCTCCTACCTTCCAAACTTTACAGAAGCTCTCCTGCGAAACTTGCAGAACTAGCACTCCTGAAAGAAAGGATATTGCGGAGAAGAAGTAAAGCTGTGAGTACCGGGCGTGAGTCGTGCTTCGGTAGCTCAGTTGGTAGAGCACTTGCCCGCGAAAGGCAAAGGTCCCGAGTTCGAGTCTCGGTCGGGCACACAGTTTTAATCTGCCAGGAAAGTTTCATATCAGCGCACACTCCGCTGCAGAGTGAAAATCTCATTCTGGAAACATCCCCCAGGCTGTGGCTAAGCCATGTCTCCGCAATATCCTTTCTTTCAGGAGTGCTAGTTCTGCAAGTTTCGCAGGAGAGCTTCTGTAAAGTTTGGAAGGTAGGAGACGAGGTACTGGCAGAAGTAAAGCTGTGAGTACCGGGCGTGAGTCGTGCTTCGGTAGCTCAGTTGGTAGAGCACTTGCCCGCGAAAGGCAAAGGTCCCGAGTTCGAGTCTCGGTCGGGCACACAGTTTTAATCTGCCAGGAAAGTTTCATATCAGCGCACACTCCGCTGCAGAGTGAAAATCTCATTCTGGAAACATCCCCCAGGCTGTGGCTAAGCCATGTCTCCGCAATATCCTTTCTTTCAGGAGTGCTAGTTCTGCAAGTTTCGCAGGAGAGCTTCTGTAAAGTTTGGAAGGTAGGAGACGAGGTACTGGCAGAAGTAAAGCTGTGAGTACCGGGCGTGAGTCGTGCTTCGGTAGCTCAGTTGGTAGAGCACTTGCCCGCGAAAGGCAAAGGTCCCGAGTTCGAGTCTCGGTCGGGCACACAGTTTTAATCTGCCAGGAAAGTTTCATATCAGCGCACACTCCGCTGCAGAGTGAAAATCTCATTCTGGAAACATCCCCCAGGCTGTGGCTAAGCCATGTCTCCGCAATATCCTTTCTTTCAGGAGTGCTAGTTCTGCAAGTTTCGCAGGAGAGCTTCTGTAAAGTTTGGAAGGTAGGAGACGAGGTACTGGCAGAAGTAAAGCTGTGAGTACCGGGCGTGAGTCGTGCTTCGGTAGCTCAGTTGGTAGAGCACTTGCCCGCGAAAGGCAAAGGTCCCGAGTTCGAGTCTCGGTCGGGCACACAGTTTTAATCTGCCAGGAAAGTTTCATATCAGCGCACACTCCGCTGCAGAGTGAAAATCTCATTCTGGAAACATCCCCCAGGCTGTGGCTAAGCCATGTCTCCGCAATATCCTTTCTTTCAGGAGTGCTAGTTCTGCAAGTTTCGCAGGAGAGCTTCTGTAAAGTTTGGAAGGTAGGAGACGAGGTACTGGCAGAAGTAAAGCTGTGAGTACCGGGCGTGAGTCGTGCTTCGGTAGCTCAGTTGGTAGAGCACTTGCCCGCGAAAGGCAAAGGTCCCGAGTTCGAGTCTCGGTCGGGCACACAGTTTTAATCTGCCAGGAAAGTTTCATATCAGCGCACACTCCGCTGCAGAGTGAAAATCTCATTCTGGAAACATCCCCCAGGCTGTGGCTAAGCCATGTCTCCGCAATATCCTTTCTTTCAGGAGTGCTAGTTCTGCAAGTTTCGCAGGAGAGCTTCTGTAAAGTTTGGAAGGTAGGAGACGAGGTACTGGCAGAAGTAAAGCTGTGAGTACCGGGCGTGAGTCGTGCTTCGGTAGCTCAGTTGGTAGAGCACTTGCCCGCGAAAGGCAAAGGTCCCGAGTTCGAGTCTCGGTCGGGCACACAGTTTTAATCTGCCAGGAAAGTTTCATATCAGCGCACACTCCGCTGCAGAGTGAAAATCTCATTCTGGAAACATCCCCCAGGCTGTGGCTAAGCCATGTCTCCGCAATATCCTTTCTTTCAGGAGTGCTAGTTCTGCAAGTTTCGCAGGAGAGCTTCTGTAAAGTTTGGAAGGTAGGAGACGAGGTACTGGCAGAAGTAAAGCTGTGAGTACCGGGCGTGAGTCGTGCTTCGGTAGCTCAGTTGGTAGAGCACTTGCCCGCGAAAGGCAAAGGTCCCGAGTTCGAGTCTCGGTCGGGCACACAGTTTTAATCTGCCAGGAAAGTTTCATTCAGAATGTTTTGAAAAATATGAAGATACTGATCCCAAGTTCTGTGATTCTGATGACAATAAAGACGGCACAATTTATTGATTTCCTTCATCCATCTCTCTGAAGCATTAGATTGAGGGTAAAAACGTGAAATAAAAATTGGTTTAATCTTACGACGCCGTAGAGTACGAAGCCAAATTTTAGAACGAAAATCTGATCCGTTATCTGATATAACATTATCAACATGACCCACTTCTTTAAGAAAATGTTTGATGAAAGCATTAGATACTGAAAGAGCTCTTGCTTTGCATAAAGCTGTAAAACACACATATTTTGATGTCAATTCCACTGCTACCAAAATGTACGCAAAACCATTAGTAGAACGAACCACTGGACCGAACACAACGTATATTATTGCGACGCTATTTCTGTATTAATTCGTCACTGTGAGAGTGCGAGGGATACTGTAAAAAAGAAATAGTTCATCGGGAACGAGATACTCGTCCCCAAATGAAAATCCAGTCGTTGCCGTAGAAACGTTCCGAGATTGGGATAGAGAAGGCATGGAACACAATGTATTTTATTGCGACGCAATTTCTGTGTTAATTCCTCAATGTGAGAGTGCGAGGGATACAGTAATGAAGAAATAGTGCATCGGGAACGAGATACTCGTCCCCAAAAGAAAATCCTGTCGTTGCCGTGGAAACGTTCCCAGATTGGGAAAGAGCAGGCGTGGAACAGAATGTATTTCATTGCGACGCAATTTCTGTGACAATTCCTCAATGTGAGGATGCGAGGAATACAGTAAGGAAGAAATAGTGCATCGTAAAAGAGATACTCGACCCGAAAAGAAGATCCTGTCGTTGCCGTAGAAACGTTCCTAGATTGGGAAAGAGAGGGCATGGAACCCAATGTATTTCATTGCGACGCAATTTCTGTGTTCATTCGTCAATGTGAGAGTGAGAGTGATACAGTAAAGAAGAAATAGTTCATCGGGAACGAGATACTCGTCCTCAAAAGAAAATACTGTCATTGCTGTAGAAACGTTCCCAGATTCGGAAAGAGAAGGCATGGAATACAATGTATTTCATTGCGACGCAATTTCTGTGTTCATTCGTCAATGTGGGAGTGCTAGGGATACAGTAAAGAAGAAATAGTGCATCGGGGACGAGATACTCGTCCCCAAAAGAAAATCCTGTCGCTGCCGTAGAAACTTTCCCAGAGTGGGAAAGAAAGCACGGAAACCAATGTATTACATTGCGACGCTATTTCTGTGTTAATTCCTCAATGTGATGTTGTGAGATATACAGTAAAGAAGAAATTGTGCATCAAGAACGAGATACTCATTCCCAAAAGAAAATCCTGTCGTTGCCATAGAACCGTTCCCAGATTGGGAAAGAGAAGGCATGGAACACAATGTATTTAATTGCAACGCAATTTCTGTGTTAATTCCGGTATGTTAGAGTTCGAGGGATAGAGTAAAGAAGAAATTGTGCATCGGGAACGATTTACTCGTCCCCAAAAGAAAATCCTTTTGTTGCCGTAGGAACGATCCCAGATTGGGAAAGAGAAGGCATGGAGTACAATTTATGTCATTGCAACGCAATTTCTGTGTTAATTCCTCAGTGTGATGGTGCTAGGCATACAGTAAAGAAGAAATAGTGCATCGGAAAGGAGACCCTCGACCCAAAATCAAAGTACTGTCATTGCCGTAGAAACGTTCCTAGATTGGGAAAGAGAAGGCATGGAACAAAACGTATATCATTGCAACGCTATTTCTGTGTTAATTCGTCTATGTGACAGTGCGAGGGATACAGTAAAGAAGAATTACTTCATCGAGAACGAGGTACTTGTCCCCAAAGGAAAATCCTGTCGTTGCCGTAGAAACGTTTCGAGATTGGGAAAGAGAAGGCATGGAACACAATGTATTTTATTGCGACGCCATTTCTGTGTTAATTCGTCAATGTGAGGGTGCGAGGGATACAGTAAAGAAGAAACAGTGCATCGGAAAGGAGATCCTCGACCCCAAAACAAAATCATGTCGTTGCCGTACTAACGTTCCCAGATTACGAAGGAGAAGACATGGAACACAATGTATTTTATTGCGACGCAATTTATGTGTTAATTCCTCAATGTGGGAGTGCGAGGGATACAGTAATGAAGAAATAGTGCATCGGGAACGAGATACTCGTCCCCAAAAGAAAATCCTGTCGTTGCCGTAGAAACGTTCCCAGATTTGGAAAGAGAAGGCGTGGAACACAATGTATTTCATTGCGATGCTATTTCTGTGTTTATTGCTCAATGTGAGGGTGCGAGGGATACAGTAGGGAAGAAATAGTGCATCGGAAAGGAGATCCTCAGCACAACAACAAAATACTGTCATTGCCGTAGAAACGTTCCCAGATTGGGAAAGAGAAGGCATGGAACACAACGTATATCATTGCGACGCTATTTATGTGTTAATTCGACAATGTGAGAGTGCGAGGGATACAGTAAAGAAGAAATAGCTCATCAGGAACGAGACACTCTTCACCAAAGGAAATTCCTGTCGTTGCCGTATAAACGTTCCCAGATTGGAAAAGAGAAGGCATGGAACACAATGTATTACATTGCGACGCTATTTCTGTGTTAATTCGTCAATGAGAGAGTGCAAGGGATACAGTACAGAAGAAATAGTGCATCGAGAACTTAATACTCGACCCCAAAGGAAAATCCCCTCGTTGCCGTAGAAAAGTTCCCAGATTGGGTAAGAGAAGGCATGTAACACAATATATTTCAATGCGACGAAATTTCTTTGTTAATTCGTCAATGTGAGTGTGCGAGGGATACAGTAAAGAAGAAACAGTGCATCGGGAACGAGATACTCGTCCCCAAAAGAAACTCCTGTCGTTGCCGTAGAAACGTTCCCAGATTGGGAGAGAGAAGGCATGGAACGCAATATATTTCATTGCGACGCAATTTCTGTGTTCATTCGTCAATATGAGACTGCGAGGGATACAGTAAAGAAGATATAGTGCAACGGGAACGAGATACTCGTCCCCAAAAGAAAATCCTGTCGCTGCCGTAGAAACTTTCCAAGATTGGGAAAGAGAAAGCATGGAACACAATGTATTACATTGCGACGCAATTTCTGTGTTAATTCCTCAATGTGAGCTTGTGAGGGATACAGCAAAAAAGAAATAGTGCATCAAGAACGACATACTCATTCCCAAAAGAAAATCCTGTCGTTGCCATAGAACCGTTCCCAGATTGGGAAAGAGAAGGCATGGAACACAATGTATTTCATTGCGACGCAATTTCTGTGTTAATTCCTGAATGTTAGAGTTCGAGGGATAGAGTAAAGAAGAAATTGTTCATTGGGAACGAGATACTCGTCCGCAAAACAAAATCCTGTCGCTGCCGTAGAAACTTTCCCAGATAGGGAAAGAGAAGGCATGGAGTACAATTTATGTCATTGCAACGCAATTTCTGTGTTAATTCCACAATGTGATGGTGCTAGGGATACAGTAAAGAAGAAATAGTGCATCGGGAAAAAGATACTAGTCCCCAAAAGAAAATCCTGTCGATGCCGTAGAAACGTTCCGAGATTGGGAGAGAGAAGGCATGGAATGCAATGTATTTCATTGCGACTCAATTTCTGTGTTCATTCGTCAATATGAGAGTGCGAGTGATACAGTAAAGAAGAAATAGTGCATCCGAAACGAGATACTCGTCCCCAAAAGAAAATCCTGTCGCTGCCGTAGAAACTTTCCCAGATTGGGAAAGAGAAGGCATGGAACACAATGTATTTCATTGCGACGCAATTTCTGTGTTAATTCCTGAATGTTAGAGTTCGAGGGATAGAGTAAAGAAGAAATTGTTCATCGGGAACGAGATACTCGTCCCCAAAACAAAATCCTGTCGATGCCATAGAAATGTTCCCAGATTGCAAAGGAGAAGGCATGGAACACAATGTATTTTATTGCGACGCAATTTCTGTGTTAATTCCTCAATGTGAGATTGCGAGGGATACAGTAATGAAGAACTAGTGCATCGGGAACGAGATACTCGTCCCCAAAACAAAATCCTGTCGTTGCCGTAGAAACATTCCCAGATTGGGAAAGAGAAGGTGTGGAAAATAATGTATTTCATTGCAACGCAATTTCTGTGACAATTACTCAATGTGAGGATGTGAGGAATACAGTAAAGAAGAAATAGTGCATCAGAAAAGAGGTCCTCGACACGAATACAAAATCCAGTCGTTGCCATATAAACGTTCCCGGATTGGGAAAGAGAAGGCATGGAACCCAATGTATTTCATTGCGACGCAATTTCTGAGTTAATTCCTCAATGTGAGGGTGCGAGGGTTACAGTAAAGAAGAAATAGTGCATCGGGAACGTGATATTCGTGCCCAAAAGCAGATCCTGTCGTTGCCGTAGAAACGATCCCAGATTCGGAAAGAGAAGGCATGGAACACAATGTATTTCATTGCGACGCAATTTCTGTGTTAATTCGTCAATGTGAGGGTGCGAGGGATACAGTAAAGAAGAAATAGTGCATCAAGAACGAGATACCCATTCAAAAAAAAAAATCCTGTCGTTGCCATAAAACCGTGCCCAGATTGGGAAAGAGAAGGCATGGAACATAATGTATTTCATTGCGACGCAATTTCTGTGTTAATTCCTGAAGGTTAGAGTTCGAGGGATAGAATAAAGAAGAAATTGTTCATCGGGAACGAGATACTCGTCCCCAAAACAAAATCCTGTCGTTGCTGTAGATACGTTCCTAGATTGGGAAAGAGAAGGCATGGAACACAATGTATTTAATTGAGACACTATTTCTGTGTTCATTCGTCAATGAGAAAGTGCGAGGGATACAGTAGAGTAGAAATAGTTAAACGGGAACGAGATACTCGTCCCCAAAAGAAAATAATTTTTTTTGCCGTAGAAACGTTCCCAGATAGGGAAAGAGGAGGCATGGAGCACAATTTATGTCTTTGCAACGCAATTTCTGAGTTAATTCGTCAATGTGAGTGTGCTAGGAATACAGTAAAGAAGAAATTGTGCATCGGAAAGGAGTTCCTCGACCCAAAAGCAAAATACTGTCATTGCCGTAGAAACGTTCCTAGATTGTGAAAGAGAAGACATGGAACACAACTTGTATGATTTGGAAGCTATTTCTGTGTTAATTCGTCAGTGTGAGAGTGCGAGGGATACGGTAAAGAAGAAATAGTTCATCGGGAGAGAGATACTCGTCCCCAAAGCAAAATCCTGTCGTTGCCGCAGAAACGTTCATTGATTGGGAAAGAGAAGTCATTAAACACAATGTATTTTATTGCGACGCCATTTCTGTGTTAATTCGTCAATGTGAGGGTGCGAGGGATACAGTAATGAAGAAATAGTACATCGGGAACGAGATACTCGTCCCCAAAAGCAAAATTCTGTAGCTGCCGTAGAAACGTTCCCACATTGGGAAAGAGAAGGCATGGAACACAATGTATTTCATTGCGACACAATTTTTGTATTAATTCGTCAATGTAAGAGTGCAAGGGATACAATAAAGAGGAAATAGTTCATCGGGAACGAGATACTGGTCCCCAAAAGAGAATCCTTTCATTGCCGTAGAAGCGTTCCCAGATTGGGAAAGAGAGGGCATGGAACACAATTTATGTCATTGCAACGCAATTTCTGTCCCTTTTCCTCAATGTGAGGGTTCGAGGGATACAGTAATGAAGAAATAGTGCATCCGAAAGGAGATGCTCAACCCAAAAACTAAATACTGTCATTGCCTTAGAAACGTTCCTAGATTGGGAAAGAGAAGGCATGGAACACAACGTATATTATTGCGACGCTATTTCTGTATTAATTCGTCACTGTGAGAGTGCGAGGGATACTGTAAAAGAGAAATAGTTAATCGGGAACGAGATACTCGTCTCCAAATGAAAACCCTGACGTAGCCGTAGAAACGTTCCGAGATTGGGATAGAGAAGGCATGGAACACAATGTATTTTATTGCGACGCAATTTCTGTGTTAATTCCTCAATGTGAGAGTGCGAGGGATACAGTAATGAAGAAATAGTGCATTAAGAACGAGATACACGTCCCCAAATGAAAGTCCTGTCATTGCTTTAGAAACGTTCCCAGATTCGGAAAGAGAAGGCATGGAATACAATGTATTTCATTGCGACGCAATTTCTGGGTTCATTCGTGAATGTGAGAGTGCTAGGGATACAGTAAAGAAGAAATAGTGCATCGGGAACGAGATACACGTCCCCAAAAGAAATATTGTCGTTCCAGTATAAACGATCCCAGATTCGGAGAGAGAAGGCATGGAACACAATGTATATCATTGCGACGCAATTTCTGTATTAATTCATCAATGTGAGAGTGCGAGGGATACAGTAAAGAAGAAATAGTGCATCGGGAACGAGATACTCGTGCCTAAAGGAAAATATTGTCGTTGCCGTAGAAACGTTCCCAGATTGGGAACGAGAAGGCATGGAACACAATCTATTACATTGCGACGCAATTTCTGTGTTAATTCGTGAATGTGAGAGTGCGAGGGGTACAGTAAAGAAGAAATAGTGCATCGGGAATGAGATACTCGTCACCAAAGCAGAATCCGGTCGTTGCCGTAGAAACGTTCCCAGATTAAGAAAGAGAAGGCATGGAACGCAATGTATTTCATTGCGACACTGTTTCTGTGTTAATTCGTCAATGTGAGAGTGCGAGGGACACAATAATGAAGAAATAGTGCATCGGAAAGGGGGTCCTAAACCACAAAACAAAATCCCGTCGTTGGCGTAGAAACGTTCCTAGATTGGGAAAGAGAAGGCATGGTACACAATATATATTATAGCGGCGCAATTTCTGTTAAAATTCGTCAATGTGAGAGTGCGAGGGAACAGTAATGAAGACATAGTGCATCACGAACGAGATACTCGTCCCCAAAAGGAAATCCTGTCGTTGCCGTAGAAACGTTCCCAGATAGGGAAAGAGAAGGCGTGCAACGCAATGTATTTCATTGCGACGCAATTTCTGTGACAATTCCTCAATGTGCGGATGCGAGGAATACAGTAAAGAAGGAATAGTGCATCGGGAACGAGATACTAGTCCCCAAAAAAAATCCTGTCGTTGCCGTAGGAACGTTCCCAGATTGGGAAAGACAACGCGTGGAACACAATGTATTTCATTGCGACGGGATTTATGTGACAATTCCTCATTGTGAGGGTGCGAGAGATGCAGTAAGGAGGAAATAGTGCATCGGAAAGCAGATCCTCGACCCAAAATCAAAATACTGTCATTGCCGTAGAAACGTTCCTAGATTGGGAAAGAGAAGGCATGGAACAAAACGTATATCATTGCGACAGTATTTCTGAGTTAATTCGTCTATGTGAGAGTGCGAGGGATACAGTAAAGAAGAATTTGTTCATCGGGAACGAGATACTTGACCCCAAAGGAAAATCCTGTCGTTGCCGTAGAGACGTTTCGAGATTCGGAAAGAGAAGGCATGGAACACAATGTATTTTATTGCGACGCCATTTCTGTGTTAATTCGTTAATGGGAGGCTGCGAGGGATACAGTACAGAAGAAATAGTGCATCGGAAAGGAGATCCTCGACCCGAAAACAAAATCCTGTCGTTGCCATAGAAACGTTCCCAGATTACGAAGCAGAAGTCATGGAACACAATGTATTTTATTGCGACGCAATTTCTGTGTTAATTCCTCAATGTGCGTGTGCGAGGGATACAGTAATGAAGAAATAGTGCATCGGGAACGAGATACTCGTCCCCAAAAAAAATCCTGTCATTGCCGTAGAAACGTTCCCAGATTGGGAAAGAGAAGGCGTGGAACACAATGTATTTCATTGCGACGCAATTTCTGTGTCAATTGCTCAATGTGAGGGTGCGAGGGATACAGTAGTGAAGACATAGTGCATCACGAACGAGATACTCGTCCGCAAAAGGAAATCCTGTCGTTGCCGTAGAAACGTTCGCAGATAGGGAAAGGGAAGGCGTGCAACGCAAGTATTTCATTGCGACGCAATTTCTGTGGCAATTCCTCAATGTGAGGATGCGAGGAATACAGTAAATAAGAAATAGTGCATCGTAAAAGAGGTCCCCGACCCGAAATCAAATTCCAGTCGTTGCCGTAGAAACGTTCCCGGATTGGGAAAGAGAAGGCATGGTACCCAATGTATTTCATTGCGACGCAATTTCTGTGTTAATTCCTCAATGTGAGAGTGCGAGGGATACAGTAAAGAAGAAATAGTGCATCGGGAACGAGATACTCGTCCCCAAAAGAAAAACCATTTGTTGCCGTAGGAACGATCCCAGATTGGGAAAGAGAAGGCATGGAGTACAATTTATGTCATTGCAACGCAATTTCTGTGTTATTTCCTCAATGTGATGGTGCTAGGGATACAGTAAAGAAGAAATAGTGCATCGGAAAGGCGATCCTCGACCCAAAAAGAAATTACTGTCATTGCCGTAGAAACGTTCCTAGATTGGGAAAGAGAAGACATGGAACACAACGTATATAATTTCGACGCTATTTCTGTGTTAATTCGTCAATGTGAGAGAGCGAGGGACACAGTAAAGAAGAAATAGTGCATTGGGAACGAGATACTAGACCCCAAAAGAAAATCCTGTCGTTGCCGTAGAAACGTTCCCATATTGGGAAAAAGAACGCGTGGAACACAATGTATTTCATTGCGACGGGATTTATGTGACAATTCCTCAATGTGAGGGTACGAGGGATGCAGTACAGAAGAAATAGTGCATCGGAATGGAGATCCTCGACCCAAAATCAAAATACTGTCATTGCCGTAGAAACGTTCCTAGATTGGGATAGAGAAGGCATGGAACAAAACGTATATCATTGCGACGCTATTTCTGTGTTAATTCGCCTATGTGAGAGTGCGAGGGATACAGGAAAGAAGAATTAGTTCATCGGGAACGAGATACATGTCCCCAAAGGAAAATCCTGTCGTTGCCGTAGAAACGTTTCGAGATTGGGAAAGAGAAGGCATGGAACACAATAGTATTTTATTGCGACGCCGTTTCTGTGTTAATTCGTCAATGTGAGGGTGCGAGGGATACAGTAAAGAAGAAATAGTGCATCGGAAAGGAGATCCTCGACCCCAAAACAAAATCCTGTCGTTGCCGTAGAAACGTTCCCAGATTACTAAGCAGAAGTCATGGAACACAATGTACTTTATTGCGACGCAATTTCTGTGTTAATTCCTCAATGTGCGAGTGCGAGGGATACAGTAATGAAGAAATAGTGCATCGGGAACGAGATACTCGTCCCCAAAAGAAAATCCTGTCGTTGCCGTAGAGACGTTCCCAGATTGGGAAAGAGAAGGCGTGGAACACAATGTATTTCATTGCGACCCAATTTCTGTGTTAATTGCTCAATGTGAAGATGCGAGGGATACAGTAAAGAAGAAATAGGGCATCCGAAAGGAGATCCTCGGCACAACAACAAAATACTGTCATTGCCGTAGAAACGTTCCCAGATTGGGAAAGAGAAGGCATGGAACACAACGTATATCATTGCGACGCTATTTATGTTTTAATTCGACAATGTGAGAGTGCGAGGGATACAGTATAGAAGAAATAGTGCATCGAGAACTTGATACTCGTCCCCAAAGGAAAATCCCGTCGTTGCCGTTGAAACGGTCCCAGATTGGGAAAGAGAAGGCATGTAACACAATGTATTACATTGCGACGCAATTTCTATGTTAATTTCTCAATGTGAGGTTGTGAGGGATACAGTAAAGAAGAAATAGTGCATCAAGAACGCGATACTCGTCCCCAAAGGAAAATCCCGTCGTTGCCGTAGAAACGTTCCCAGATTGGGAGAGAGAAGGCATGTAACCCAATGTATTTCATTGCGACGAAGATTCTTTGTTAATTCGTCAATGTGATTGTGCGAGGGATGTAGTAAAGAAGAAATAGTGCATCGGGAACGAGATACTCGTCCCCAAAAGAAAATCCTGTCGCCGTAGAAATGTTCCCAGATTGGTAGAGAGAAGGCATGGAAGGAAATGTATTTCATTGCGACGCAATTTCTGTTTTCATTCGTCAATGTGAGTGTGTGAGGGATACAGTAAAGAAGTAATAGTGCATCGGGAACGAGATACTCGTCCCCAAAGGAAAATCCTGTCGCTGCCGTAGAAACTTTCCCAGATTGGGAAAGAGAAGGCGTGGAACACAATGTATTTCATTGCGACGGAATTTCTGTGACAATTCCTCAATGTGATGGTGCGAGGGATGCAGTAAAGAAGAAATAGTGCATCAGAAACTAGATCCTTGACCCAAAAGCAAAATACTGTCATTGCCGTAGAAACGTTCGTAGGTTGGGAAAGAGTAGGCATGGAACAAAACGTATATCATTCCGACGCTATTTCTGTGTTAATTCTTCTATGTGAGAGTGCGAGGGATACAGTAAAGAGGAAATAGTTTATCGTGAACGAGATACTGGTTCCCAAAAGAAAATCCTTTCATTGCCGTAGAATCGTTCCCAGACTGGGAGAGAGAGGGCATGGAACACAATTTATGTCATTGCAACGCAATTTCTGTCCTTTTTCCTCAATGTGAGGGTGCGAGAGATACAGTAAAGAAGAAATAGTGCATCGGAAAGGAGATGCTCGACCCAAAAACTAAATACTGTCACTGCCGTAGAAACGTTCCTAGATTGGAAAAGAGAAGGCATGGAACACAACGTATATTACAGCGACGCAATTTCTGTATTAATTCGTCGCTGTGAGAGTGCGAGGCATACCGTAAAAAAGAAATAGTTCATCGGGAACGAGATACTCGTCCTCAAAAGAAAATACTGTCATTGCTGTAGAAACGTTCCCAGATTCGTAAAGAGGAGACATGGAATACAATGTATTTCATTGCGACGCAATTTCTGTGACAATTCCTCAATGTGAGGATGCGAGGAATACAGTAAAGAAGAAATAGTGCATCGGAAAAGAGGTCCTCGACCCGAAAACAAAATACAGTAGTTGCCGTACAAACGTTACCGGAATGGGAAGGAGAAGGCATGGAACTCAATGTATTTCATTGCGACGCAATTTCTGTGTTACTTCCTCAGTGTGAGAGTGCGAGGGATACAGTAAAGAAGAAATAGTGCATCGGGAACGAGATACTCGTCCCCAAAAGAAAATCCTGTCGCTGCCGTAGAAACATTCCCAGATTGGGAAAGAGAAAGCATGGAGCCCAATGTATGACATTGCGACGCCATTTCTGTGTTAATTCCTCAATGTGAGGTTGTGAGGGATACAGTAAAGAAGAAATAGTGAATCAAGAACGATATACTCATTCCCAAAAGAAAATCCTGTCGTTGCCATAGAACCGTTCCCAGATTGGGAAAGAGAAGGCATGGAACACAATGTATTTCATTGCGACGCAATTTCTGTGTTAATTCCTGAATGTTAGAGTTCGAGGGATAGAGTAAAGAAGAAATCGTTCATCGGGAACGAGATACTCGTCCCAAAACAAAATCCTGTCGTTGCTGTAGAAACTTTCCTAGATTGGGAAAGAGAAGGCATGGAACACATTGAATTTTATTGCGACGCCCTTTCTGTTTTTATTCGAGAATGTGAGAGTGCGAGAGATACAGAAAGGAAGAAACAGTTCATCGGGATCGAGATACTCGTCCCCAAAAGAAGATCCTTTCGTTGCCGTAGAAATGTTCCCAGATTGGGAAAGAGAAGGCGTGGAACACAATGTATTTCATTGCGACGGAATTTCTGTGACAATTCCTCAATATGAGGGTGCGAGGGTTGCAGTAAAGAAGAAATAGTGCATCGGAAACTAGATCCTCGACCCAAAAACAAAATACTGTCATTGCCGCAGAAACGTTCCTAGGTTGGGAAAGAGAATGCATGGAACAAAACGTATATCATTGCGACGCTATTTCTGTGACAATTCGTCTATTTGAGAGTGCGAGGGATACAGTAAAGAAGGAATAGTTCATCGGGAACGAGATACTCGTCCCCAAAGGAAAATCCTGTCGTTGCCGTAGAAACGTTTCGAGATTGGGAAAGAGAAGGCATGGATAACAATGTATTTCATTGCGACGCCATTTCTATGTTAATTCGTCAATGTGCGGATGCGAGGGATACAGCAAAGAAGAAATAGTGCACCGGAAAGGAGTACCTCAACCCCAAAACAAAATCCTGTCGTTGCCGTAGAAACGTTCCCAGATTGCGAAGGAGAAGGCATGGAACACAATGTATTTTATTGCGACGCAATTTCAGTGTTAATTCCTCAATGTGAGAGTGCGAAGGATACAGTAATGAAGAAATTGTTCATCAGCAACGAGATACTCGTCCCCAAAAGAAATTCCTGTCATTCCCGTAGAAACGTTCCTAGATTGCGAAGGAGAAGGCATGAAACACAATGTAGTTCATTGCGACGCAATTTCTGTGTTAATTCCTCAAAGTGAGAGTGCGAGGGATACAGTAATGAAGAAATAGTGCATCGGGAACGAGATACTCGTCCCCAAAACAAAATCCTGTCATTGCCATAGAAACGTTCCTAGATTGCGAAGGAGAAGGCATGGAACACAATGTATTTCATTGCGACGCAATTTCTGTGTTAATTCGTCAATGTGAGGGTGCGTGGGATATAGTAAAGAAGAAATAGTGCATCGAGAACGAAATACTCGTCCCCAAAGGAAAATCCCGTCGTTGCCGTAGAAACGTTCACAGATTGGGAAAGAGAAGGCGTGGAGCACAATGTCTTACATTGCGACGCAATTTCTGTGTTAATTCCTCAATGTGAGGGTGCGACGGATGTAGTAAAGAAGAAATAGTGCATCGGAAACTAGATCCTCGACCCAAAAACAAAATACTGTCATTGCCGTAGAAACGTTCCTATATTGAAAAAGAGAAGGCATGGAACAAAACGTATATTATTGCGACGCTATTTCTATGTTAATTCGTCTATGTGAGAGTGCGAGGGATACAGTAAAGAAGAAATAGTGCATCGGGAACGAGATACTCGTCCCCAAAAGAGAATCCTTTTGTTGCCGTAGGAACGATCCCATATTGGGAAAGAGAAGGCATGGAAAACAATGTATTTTATTGCGACGCCATTTCTGTGTTAATTCGTCAATGTGAGGGTGCGAGGGATACAGTGAAGAAGAAATAGTGCATCAGAAAGGAGATCCTCGACCCCAAAACAAAATCCTGTCGTTGCCGTAGAAACGTTCGCAGATTGCGAAGGAGAAGGCATGGAACACGATGTATTTCATTGCGACGCAATTTCTGTGACAATTACTCAATGTGAGGATGCGAGGAATACAGTAAAGAAGAAATAGTGCATCGGAAAGTGGTCCTCGACCCGAAAACAAAATCCAGTCGTTGCCATAGAAACGTTCCCGGATTGGGAAAGAGAGTGCATGGAACCCAATGTATTTCATTGCGACGCAATTTCTGTGTTAATTCGTCAATGTGAGGGTGCGAGGGATACAGTAAAGAAGAAATAGTGCAACGGGAACGTGATATTCGTCCCCAAAAGAAGATCCTGTCGTTGCCATAGAAACGTTCCCAGATTCGGAAAGAAAAGGCATGGAGCGCAATATATTTCATTGCGACGCAATTTCTGTGTTCATTCGTTAATGTGAGAGTGCGAGGGATACAGTAAAGAAGAAATAGTGCATCGGGAACGAGATACTCGTCCCCAAAAAAAATCCTGTCACTGCCGTAGAAACTTTCCCAGATTGGGAAAGAGCAGGCATGGAACACAATGTATTACATTGCGACGCAATTTCTCTGTTAATTCCTCAATGTGAGGTTGTGAGGGATACAGTAAAGAAGAAATAGTGCATCAAGAACGAGATACTCATTCCCAAAAGAAAATCCTGTCGTTGCCATAGAACCGTTTCCAGATTGGGAAAGATAAGGCATGCAACACAATGTATTTCATTGGGACGCAATTTCTGTGTTAATTCCTGAATGTTAGAGTTCGAGGGACAGAGTAAAGAAGAAATTGTTCATCGGGAACGAGATACTCGTCCCCAAAACAAAATCCTGTCGTTGCTGTAGAAACGTTCCCAGATTGGGAAAGAGAAGGCGTGGAACATGATGTATTTTATTGCGACATAATTTCAGTGTTAATTCCTTAATGTGAGAGTGGGAAGGATACAGTAATGAAGAAATTGTTCATCAGCTACGAGATACTCGACCCCAAAGGAAATTCGTTTCATTGCCGTAGAAATGTTCCTAGATTGCGAAGGAGGAGGCATGAAACACAATGTATTTTATTGTGACGCAATTTCTGTGTTAATTCCCAATGTGAGAGTGCGAGGGATACAGTAATGAAGAAATAGTGCATCGTGAACGAGATACTCGTCCCCAAAACAAAATCCTGTCGTTGCTGTAGAAACGTTCCCAGATTGGGAAAGAGAAGGCGTGGAACATGATGTATTTCATTGCGACGCAATTTCTGTGACAATTACTCAATGAGAGGCTGCGAGGAATACAGTAAAGAAGA
The DNA here is from genome assembly GCF_023898315.1 of Schistocerca nitens. Lineage (NCBI taxonomy): Eukaryota > Metazoa > Arthropoda > Insecta > Orthoptera > Acrididae > Schistocerca > Schistocerca nitens. Next base: position 4,355,315 of record NC_064616.1, on the reverse strand, counting down.
AATAGTGCATCGGAAAAGAGGTCCTTGACCCGAAAACAAAATCCAGTCGTTGCCATAGAAACGTTCCCGGATTGGGAAAGAGAAGGCATGTAACCCAATGTATTTCATTGCGACGCAATTTCTGTGTTAATTCGTCAATGTGAGGGTGCGAGGGATATAGTAAAGAAGAAACAGTGGATCGAGAACGAGATACTCGTCCCCAAATGAAAATTCCGTCGTTGCCGTAGAAACGTTCCCAGATTGGGAAGGAGAAGGCATGGAACACAATGTATTTCATTGCGACGCAATTTCTTTTTTAATTCGTCAATATGAGAGTGCGAGGGATAAGGTAAGGTAGAAATAGTGCATAGGGAACGAAATACTCTTCCCCAAAAGAAAATCCTATCGTTGCTGTAGAAACTTTCCTACATTGGGAAAGAGAAGACATGGAATACAATGTATTTAATTGCGACGCTATTTCTGTGTTAATTCGTCAATGTGAGAGAGCGAGCGATACAGTAAAGAAGAAATAGTGCATCGGGAACGAGATACTCGGCCCCAAAAAAAATCCTGTTGTTGCCGTAGAAACGTTCCCAGATTGGTAAAGAGAAGGTATGGAACACAATGTATGTCATTGCAACGCAATTTCTGTGTTAATTCCTCAATGTGAGGGTGCGAGGGATGCTGTAAAGAAGAAATAGTGCATCGGAAAGGAGATCCTCGACCCAAAAACCAAATACTGTCATTGGTGTAGAAACGTTCCTAGATTGGGAAAGAGAAGGCATGGAACAAAACGTATATCATTTTGACGCTATTTATGTGTTAATTCGACAATGTGTGAGTGCGAGGGATACAGTAAAGAAGAAATAGTTCATCAGGAACGAGATACTCGTCCCCAAAGGAAATTCCTGTCGTTGCCGTAGATACGTTCCTAGATTGGGAAAGAGAAGGCATGGAAAACAATGTATTTTATTGCGACGCCATTTCTGTGTTAATTCGTCAATGTGAGGGTGCGAGGGATACAGTAAAGAAGAAATAGTGCAACGGGAACGTGATATTCGTCCCCAAAAGAAGATCCTGTCGTTGCCATAGAAACGTTCCCAGATTCGGAAAGAAAAGGCATGGAGCGCAATATATTTCATTGCGACGCAATTTCTGTGTTCATTCGTTAATGTGAGAGTGCGAGGGATACAGTAAAGAAGAAATAGTGCATCGGGAACGAGATACTCGTCCCCAAAAAAAATCCTGTCACTGCCGTAGAAACTTTCCCAGATTGGGAAAGAGCAGGCATGGAACACAATGTATTACATTGCGACGCAATTTCTCTGTTAATTCCTCAATGTGAGGTTGTGAGGGATACAGTAAAGAAGAAATAGTGCATCAAGAACGAGATACTCATTCCCAAAAGAAAATCCTGTCGTTGCCATAGAACCGTTTCCAGATTGGGAAAGATAAGGCATGCAACACAATGTATTTCATTGGGACGCAATTTCTGTGTTAATTCCTGAATGTTAGAGTTCGAGGGACAGAGTAAAGAAGAAATTGTTCATCGGGAACGAGATACTCGTCCCCAAAACAAAATCCTGTCGTTGCTGTAGAAACGTTCCCAGATTGGGAAAGAGAAGGCGTGGAACATGATGTATTTTATTGCGACATAATTTCAGTGTTAATTCCTTAATGTGAGAGTGGGAAGGATACAGTAATGAAGAAATTGTTCATCAGCTACGAGATACTCGACCCCAAAGGAAATTCGTTTCATTGCCGTAGAAATGTTCCTAGATTGCGAAGGAGGAGGCATGAAACACAATGTATTTTATTGTGACGCAATTTCTGTGTTAATTCCCAATGTGAGAGTGCGAGGGATACAGTAATGAAGAAATAGTGCATCGTGAACGAGATACTCGTCCCCAAAACAAAATCCTGTCGTTGCTGTAGAAACGTTCCCAGATTGGGAAAGAGAAGGCGTGGAACATGATGTATTTCATTGCGACGCAATTTCTGTGACAATTACTCAATGAGAGGCTGCGAGGAATACAGTAAAGAAGAAATAGTGCATCGGAAAAGAGGTCCTTGACCCGAAAACAAAATCCAGTCGTTGCCATAGAAACGTTCCCGGATTGGGAAAGAGAAGGCATGTAACCCAATGTATTTCATTGCGACGCAATTTCTGTGTTAATTCGTCAATGTGAGGGTGCGAGGGATATAGTAAAGAAGAAACAGTGGATCGAGAACGAGATACTCGTCCCCAAATGAAAATTCCGTCGTTGCCGTAGAAACGTTCCCAGATTGGGAAGGAGAAGGCATGGAACACAATGTATTTCATTGCGACGCAATTTCTTTTTTAATTCGTCAATATGAGAGTGCGAGGGATAAGGTAAGGTAGAAATAGTGCATAGGGAACGAAATACTCTTCCCCAAAAGAAAATCCTATCGTTGCTGTAGAAACTTTCCTACATTGGGAAAGAGAAGACATGGAATACAATGTATTTAATTGCGACGCTATTTCTGTGTTAATTCGTCAATGTGAGAGAGCGAGCGATACAGTAAAGAAGAAATAGTGCATCGGGAACGAGATACTCGGCCCCAAAAAAAATCCTGTTGTTGCCGTAGAAACGTTCCCAGATTGGTAAAGAGAAGGTATGGAACACAATGTATGTCATTGCAACGCAATTTCTGTGTTAATTCCTCAATGTGAGGGTGCGAGGGATGCTGTAAAGAAGAAATAGTGCATCGGAAAGGAGATCCTCGACCCAAAAACCAAATACTGTCATTGGTGTAGAAACGTTCCTAGATTGGGAAAGAGAAGGCATGGAACAAAACGTATATCATTTTGACGCTATTTATGTGTTAATTCGACAATGTGTGAGTGCGAGGGATACAGTAAAGAAGAAATAGTTCATCAGGAACGAGATACTCGTCCCCAAAGGAAATTCCTGTCGTTGCCGTAGATACGTTCCTAGATTGGGAAAGAGAAGGCATGGAAAACAATGTATTTTATTGCGACGCCATTTCTGTGTTAATTCGTCAATGTGAGGGTGCGAGGGATACAGTAAAGAAGAAATAGTGCATCAGAAAGGAGATCCTCGACCCCAAAAAAAATCCTGTCGTTGCCGTGGAAACGTTCCTAGATTGCGAAGGAGAAGGCATGAAACACAATGTATTTTATTGCGACGCAATTTCTGTGTTAATTCCTCAATGTGAGCGTGCGAGGGATACAGTAATGAAGAAATAGTACATCGGGCACTAGTTACTCGTCCCCAAAAGTAAATCCTGTCGTTGCCGTAGAAACGTTCCCAGACTGGGAAAGAGATGGCGTGCAACATAATGTATTTCATTGCGACGCAATTTCTGTGACAATTACTCAATGTGAGGATGCGAGGAATACAGTAAAGAAGAAATAGTGCATCGGAAAAGAGGTCATCGACCCGAAAACAAAATCCAGTCGTTGCCATAGAGACGTTCCCGGATTGGGATAGAGAAGGCATGGAACACAATGTATATCATTGCGACGCAATTTCTGTGTTAATTCCTCAATGTGAAGGTGCGAGGGATACAGTATAGAAGAAATAGTGCATCGGAAAGGAGATCCTCGACCCCAAAAAAAATCCTGTCGTTGCCATGGAAACGTTCCTAGATTGCGAAGGAGAAGGCATTAAACACAATGTTTTTATTGCGACGCAATTTCTGTGATAATTCCTCAATGTGAGAGTGCGAGGGATACAGTAATGAAGTAATAGTGCATCGTGAAGGAGATACTCGTCCCCAAAACAAAATCCTGTCGTTGCCGTGGAAACGTTCCTAGATTGCGAAGGAGAAGGCATGAAACACAATGTATTTTATTGCGACGCAATTTCTGTGTTAATTCCTCAATGTGAGAGTGCGAGGGATACAGTAATGAAGAAATAGTGCATCGGGAACGAGATACTCGTCCCCAAAACAAAATTCTGTCGTTGCCGTACAAACGTTCCCAGATTGGGAAAGAGAAGGTGTGCAACATAATGTATTTCATTGCGACGCAATTTCTGTGACAATTACTCAATGTGAGGATGCGAGGAATACAGTGAAGAAGAAATAGTGCATCGGCAAAGAGGTCATCGACCCGAAAACAAAATCCAGTCGTTGCAATAGAGACGTTCCTGGATTGGGATAGAGAAGGCATGGAACCCAATGTATTTCATTGCGACGCAATTTCTGTGTTAATTCCTCAATGTGAGGGTGCGAGGGATACAGTATAGAAGAAATAGTGCATCGGAAAGGAGATACTCGTCCCCAAAACAAAATCCTGTCGTTGCCGTGGAAACGTTCCTAGATTGCGAAGGCGAAGGCATGAAACACAATGTATTTTATTGCGACGCAATTTCTGTGTTAATTCCTCAATGTGAGAGTGCGAGGGATACAGTAATGAAGAAATAGTGCATCGGGAACGAGATACTCGTCCCCAAAACAAAATCCAGTCGTTGCCATAGAAACGTTTCCGGATTGGGATAGAGAAGGCATGGAAACCAATGTATTTCATTGCGACGCAATTTCTCTGTTAATTCGTCAATGTGAGGGTGCAAGGGATACAGTAAAGAAGAAATAGTGCATCGGAAAGGAGATCCTCGACCCAAGAAAAAATCCTGTCAATGCCGTGGAAGCGTTCCTAGATTGCGAAGGAGAAGGCATGAAATACAATCTATTTTATTGCGTCGCAATTTATGTGTTAATTCCTCAATGTGAGAGTGCGAGGGATACAGTAATGAAGAAATAGTGCATCGGGAACGAGATACTCGTCCCCAAAAGAAAAGCCTGTCGTTGCCGTAGAAACGTTCCCAGATTGAGAAAGAGAAGTCGTGCAACATAATGTATTTCATTGCGACGCAATTTCTGTGACAGTTACTCAATGTGAGGATGCGAGGGATGCAGTAAAGAAGAAATGGTGCATCGGAAAGGAGATCCTCAACCCAAAAACAAAATACTGTCATTGCTGTAGAAACATTCCTAGATTGGGAAAGAGAAAGCATGGAACAAAACGTATATCATTGCGACGCTATTTATGTGTTAATTCGGCAATGTGAGAGTGCGAGGGATACAGTAAAAAAGAAATAGTTCATCAGGAACGAAATTACTCGTCCCCAAAGGAAATTCCTGTCGTTGCCGTAGATACGTTCCTAGATTGGGAAAGAGAAGTCATGGAAAACAATGTATTTTATTGCGACGCCATTTCTGTGTTAATTCGTCAATGTGAGGGTGCGAGGGATACAGTAAAGAAGAAATAGTGCATCAGAAAGGAGATGCTCGACCCCAAAAAAAATCCTGTCGTTCACGTGGAAACGTTCCTAGATTGCGAAGGAGAAGGCATGAAACACAATGTATTTTATTGCGACGCAATTTCTGTGTTAATTCCTCAATGTGAGCGTGCGAGGGATACAGTAATGAAGAAATAGTGCATCGGGAACGAGATACTCGTCCCCAAAACAAAATCCTGTCGTTGCCGTTCAAACGTTCCCAGATTGGGAAAGAGAAGGTGGGCAACATAATGTATATCATTGCGACGCAATTTCTGTGACAATTACTCAATGTGAGGATGCGAGGAATACAGTAAAGAAGAAATAGTGCATCGGAAAAGAGGTCATCAGACCCGAATACAAAATCTAGTCGTTGCCATAGAGACGTTCCCGGATTGGGATAGAGAAGGCATGGAACCCAATGTATTTCATTGCGACGCAATTTCTGTGTTAATTCCTCAATGTGAGGGTGCGAGGGATACAGTATAGAAGAAATAGTGCATCGGAAAGGAGATCCTCGACCCAAAAACAAAATTCTGTCATTGGTGTAGAAACATTCCTAGATTGGGAAAGAGAAGGCATGGAACAAAACGTATATCATTGCGACGCTATTTATGTGTTAATTCGACAATGTGAGAGTGCGAGGGATACAGTAAAGAAGAAATAGTTCATCAGGAACGAGATACTCGTCCCCAAAGGAAATACCTGTCGTTGCCGTAGAAACGTTCCGAGATTGGGAAAGAGAAGGCATGGAAAACATTGTATTTTATTGCGACGCCATTTCTGTGTTAATTCGTCAATGTGAGGGTGCGAGGGATACAGTGAAGGAGATATAGTGCATCGGAAAGGAGATCCTCGACCCCAAAAAAAATCCTGTCTTTGCCGTGTAAACGTTCCTAGATTGCGAAGGAGAAGGCGTGAAATCAATGTATTTTACTGCGACGCAATTTCTGTGTTAATTCCTCAATGTGAGAGTGCGAGGGATACAGTAATGAAGAAATTGCGCATCGGGAACGAGCTACTCGTCCCCAAAAGAAAAGACTGTCGTTGCCGTAGAAACGTTCTCAGATTGAGAAAGAGAACTCGTGCAACATAATGTATTTCATTGCGACGCAATTTCTGTGACAGTTACTCAATGTGAGGATGCGAGGGATGCAGTAAAGAAGAAATAGTGCATCGGAAAGGAGATCCTCAACCCAAAAACAAAATACTGTCATTGCTGTAGAAACATTCCTAGATTGGGAAAGAGAAGGCATGGAACAAAACGTATATCATTGCGACGATATTTATGTGTTAATTCGACAATGTGAGAGTGCGAGGGATACATAAAAGAAGAAATAGTTCATCAGGAACGTGATACTCGTCCTCAAAGGAAATTCCTGTCGTTGCCGTAGAAACGTTCCGAGATTGGGAAAGAGAAGGCATGGAAAACAATGTATTTTATTGCGACGCGATTTCTGTGTTAATTCGTCAATGTGAGGGTGTGAGGGACACAGTGAAGAAGATATAGTGCATCGGAAAGGAGATCCTCGACCCCAAAAAAAATCCTGTCTTGCCGTGGAAACGTTCCTAGATTGCGAAGGAGAAGGCATGAAACACAATGTATTTCATTGCGACGCAATTTCTTTGTTAATTCGTCAAGGTGAGAGTGCGAGGGATACAGTAAGGAAGAAATAGTGCATCGGGAACGAGATACTCGTCCCCTAAAGTAAATCCTGACGTTGCTGTAGATACGTTACCAGCTGGGAAAGAGAAGGAGTGGAACACAATGTATTTCATTGCGACGGAATTTCTGTGACAATTCCTCAATGTGATGGTGCGAGGGATGCAGTAAAGAAGAAATAGTGCATCGGAAAGGAGATCCTCGACCCAAAAACAAAATACTGTCATTGCTGTAGAAACATTCCTAGATTGGGAAAGAGAAGGCATGGAACAAAACGTATATCATTGCGACGCTATTTATGCGTTAATTCGACAATGTGAGAGTGCGAGGGATACAGTAAAGAAGAAATAGTTCATCAGGAACGAGATACTCGTCCCCAAAGGAAATTCCTGTCGTTGCCGTAGAAACGTTCCGAGATTGGGAAAGAGAAGGCATGGAAAACAATGTATTTTATTGCGACGCCATTTCTGTGTTAATTCGTCAATGTGAGGGTGCGAGGGATACAGTGTAGAAGATATAGTGCATCGGAAAGGAGATCCTGTCGCTGCCGTGGAAACGTTCCCAGATTGGGAAAGAGAAGGCGTGCAACATAATGTATTTCATTGCGACGCTATTTCAGTGACAAATACTCATTGTGAGGATGCGAGGAATACAGTAAAGAAGAAATAGTGCATCGGAAAATAGGTCCTCAAAACGAAAACAAAATCAAGTCGTTGCCATAAAAACGTTCCCGGATTGGGATAGAGAAGGCATGGAACCCAAAGTATTTCATTGCGACGCAGTTTCTGTGTTAATGCCTCAATGTGAGGGTGCGAGGGATACAGTAAAGAAGAGATAGTGCATCGGGAACGTGATATTCGTCCCCAAAAGAAGATCCTGTCGTTGCCGTAGAAACGATCCCAGATTCGGAAAGAGAAGGCATGGAAAACAATGTATTTCAGTGCGACGCAATTTCTGTGTTAATTCGTCAATGTGATTGTGCGAGGGATACAGTAAAGAAGAAATAGTGCATCGAGAACGAGATACTCGTCCCCAAAGGAAAATCCTGTCGTTGCCGTAGAAACGTCTCGAGATTGGGGAAGAGGAGGCATGGAACCCAATGTATTACATTTCGACGCAATTTCTGTGTTAATTCCTCAAAGTGAGGTTGTGAGGGATACAGTAAAGAAGAAATAGTGCATCAAGAACGAGATACTCATTCCCAAAAGAAAATCCTGTCGTTGCCATAGAACCGTTCCCAGATTGGGAAAGAGAAGGCATGGAACACAATGTATTTCATTGCGACGCAATTTCTGTATTAATTCCTGAATGTTAGAGTTCGAGGGATAGAGTAAAGAAGAAATTGTTCATTGGGAACGAGATCCTCGACCCCAAAAAAAATCGTGTCGTTGCCAAGGAAACTTTCCTAGATTGCGAAGGAGAAGGCATGAAACACAATGTATTTTATTGCGACGCAATTTCTATGTTAATTCCTCAATGTGAGAGTGTGAGGGAAACAGTAATGAAGTAATAGTGCATCGGGAACGAGATACTCGTCCCCAAAACGAAATCCTGTCGTTGCCGTAGGAACGTTCCCAGATTGGGAAAGAGAAGGTGTGCAACATAATGTATTTCATTGCGACGCAATTTCTGTGACAATTACTCAATGTGAGGATGCGAGGAATACAGTAAAGAAGAAATAGTTCATCGGAAAAGATGTCCTCGACCCGAAAACAAAATCCAGTCGTTGTCATAGAAACGTTCCCGGATTGGGATAGAGAAGGCATGGAACCCAATGTACTTCATTGCGACGCAATTTCTGTGTTAATTCCTCAACGTGAGGTTGCGAGGGATACAGTAAAGAAGAAATAGTGCATGGGGAACGTGATATTCGTCCCCAAAAGAAGATCCTGCCGTTGCCGTAGAAACGATCCCAGATTCGGAAAGAGAAGGCATGGAACACAGTGTATTTCATTGCAACGCAATTTCTGTGTTAATTCGTCAATGTGAGGGTGCGAGGGATACAGTAAAGAAGAAATAGTGCATCGGGATCGAGATACTCGTCCCCAAAAGAAGATCCTTTCGTTGCCGTAGAAATGTTCCCAGATTGGGAATGAGAAGGCATGGAACACAATGTATTTCATTACGGCGCAATTTCTGTGTTACTTTTTCAATGTGAGAGTGCGAGGGATACAGTAAAGAAGAATTAGTGCATCGGGAACGAGATACTCGTCCCCAAGAGAAAATCCTGGCGTTGCTGTAGATACGTTACCAGATTGGGAAAGAGAACGAGTGGAACACAATGTATTTCATTGCGACGGAATTTCTGTGACAATTCCTCAATGTGAGGGTGCGAGGGATACAGTATAGAAGAAATAGTGCATCGGAAAGGAGATCCTCGACCCAAAAACAAAATTCTGTCATTGGTGTAGAAACATTCCTAGATTGGGAAAGAGAAGGCATGGAACAAAACGTATATCATTGCGACGCTATTTATGTGTTAATTCGACAATGTGAGAGTGCGAGGGATACAGTAAAGAAGAAATAGTTCATCAGGAACGAGATACTCGTCCCCAAAGGAAATACCTGTCGTTGCCGTAGAAACGTTCCGAGATTGGGAAAGAGAAGGCATGGAAAACATTGTATTTTATTGCGACGCCATTTCTGTGTTAATTCGTCAATGTGAGGGTGCGAGGGATACAGTGAAGGAGATATAGTGCATCGGAAAGGAGATCCTCGACCCCAAAAAAAATCCTGTCTTTGCCGTGTAAACGTTCCTAGATTGCGAAGGAGAAGGCGTGAAATCAATGTATTTTACTGCGACGCAATTTCTGTGTTAATTCCTCAATGTGAGGGTGCGAGGGATACAGTAAAGAAGAAATAGTGCATCGGGATCGAGATACTCGTCCCCAAAAGAAGATCCTTTCGTTGCCGTAGAAATGTTCCCCCCCCCATGAACCATGGACCTTGCCGTTGGTGGGGAGGCTTGCGTGCCTCAGCGATACAGATGGCCGTACCGTAGGTGCAACCACAACGGAGGGGTATCTGTTGAGAGGCCAGACAAACATGTGGTTCCTGAAGAGGGGCAGCAGCCTTTTCAGTAGTTGCAGGGGCAACAGTCTGGATGATTGACTGATCTGGCCTTGTAACATTAACCAAAACGGCCTTGCTGTGCTGGTACTGCGAACGGCTGAAAGCAAGGGGAAACTACAGCCGTAATTTTTCCCGAGGACATGCAGCTCTACTGTATGATTAAATGATGATGGCGTCCTCTTGGGTAAAATATTCCGGAGGTAAAATAGTCCCCCATTCGGATCTCCGGGCGGGGACTACTCAAGAGGACGTCGTTATCAGGAGAAAGAAAACTGGCGTTCTACGGATCGGAGCGTGGAATGTCAGATCACTTAATCGGGCAGGTAGGTTAGAAAATTTGAAAAGGGAAATGGATAGGTTAAAGTTAGATATAGTGGGAATTAGTGAAGTTCGGTGGCAGGAGGAACAAGACTTTTGGTCAGGTGATTACAGGGTTATAAATACAAAATCAAATAGGGGTAATGCAGGAGTAGGTTTAATAATGAATAAAAAAATAGGAGTGCGTGTTAGCTACTACAAACAGCATAGTGAACGCATTATTGTGGCCAAGATAGACACAAAGCCCATGCCTACTACAGTAGTACAAGTTTATATGCCAACTAGCTCTGCAGATGATGAAGAAATAGATGAAATGTATGACGAGATAAAAGAAATTATTCAGGTAGTGAAGGGAGACGAAAATTTAATAGTCATGGGTGACTGGAATTCGTCAGTAGGGAAAGGGAGAGAAGGAAACATAGTAGGTGAGTATGGATTGGGGGGAAGGAATGAAAGAGGAAGCCGCCTTGTAGAATTTTGCACAGAGCATAACTTAATCATAGCTAACACATGGTTCAAGAATCATGAAAGGAGGCTGTATACATGGAAGAAGCCAGGAGATACTGACAGGTTTCAGATAGATTATATAATGGTAAGACAGAGATTTAGGAACCAGGTTTTAAATTGTAAGACATTTCCTGGGGCAGATGTGGATTCTGACCACAATCTATTGGTTATGAACTGCAGATTGAAACTGAAGAAACTGCAAAAAGGTGGGAATTTAAGGAGATGGGACCTGGATAAACTGAAAGAACCAGAGGTTGTAGAGAGTTTCAGGGAGAGCATAAGGGAAAAATTGACAGGAATGGGGGAAAGAAATACAGTAGAAGAAGAATGGGTAGCTCTGAGGGATGAAGTGGTGAAGGCAGCAGACGATCAAGTAGGTAAAAAGACGAGGGCTAATAGAAATCCTTGGGTAACAGAAGAAATATTGAATTTAATTGATGAAAGGAGAAAATATAAAAATGCAGTAAATGAAGCAGGCAAAAAGGAATACAAACGTCTCAAAAATGAAATCGACAGGAAGTGCAAAATGGCTAAGCAGGGATGGCTAGAGGACAAATGTAAGGATGTAGAGGCTTGTCTCACTAGGGGTAAGATAGATACTGCCTACAGGAAAATTAAAGAGACCTTTGGAGAGAAGAGAACCACTTGTATGAATATCAAGAGCTCAGATGGAAACCCAGTTCTAAGCAAAGAAGGGAAGGCAGAAAGGTGGAAGGAGTATGTAGAGGGTTTATACAAGGGAGATGTACTTGAGGACAATATTATGGAAATGGAAGAGGATGTAGATGAAGACGAAATGGGAGATAAAATACTGCGTGAAGAGTTTGACAGAGCACTGAAAGACCTGAATCGAAACAAGGCCCCGGGAGTAGACAACATTCCACTAGAACTACTGATGGCCTCGGGAGAGCCAGTCATGACAAAACTCTACCATCTGGTGAGCACGATGTATGAGACAGGCGAAATACCCTCAGACTTCAAGAAGAATATAATAATTCCAATACCAAAGAAAGCAGGTGTTGACAAAAAAAATGGCTCTGAGCACTATGGGACTCAACTGCTGAGGTCATAAGTCCCCTAGAACTTAGAACTACTTAAACCTAACTAACCTAAGGACAACACACACATCCATGCCCGAGGCAGGATTCGAACCTGCGACCGTAGCGGTCGCGCGGTTCCAGACTGTAGCGCCAGAACCGCTCGGCCACCAGCGGCCGGCGGTGTTGACAGATGTGAAAATTACCGAACTATCAGTTTAATAAGTCACAGCTGCAAAATACTAACGCGAATTCTTTACAGACGAATGGAAAAACTGGTAGAAGCCGACCTCGGGGAAGATCAGTTTGGATTCCGTAGAAATGTTGGAACACGTGAGGCAATACTGACCTTACGACTTATCTTGGAAGAAAGATTAAGAAAAGGCAAACCTACGTTTCTAGCATTTGTAGACTTAGAGAAAGCTTTTGACAATGTTGACTGGAATACTCTCTTTCAAATTCTGAAGGTGGCAGGGGTAAAATACAGGGAGCGAAAGGCTATTTACAATTTGTACAGAAACCAGATGGCAGTTATAAGAGTCGAGGGGCATGAAAGGGAAGCAGTGGTTGGGAAAGGAGTGAGACAGGGTTGTAGCCTCTCCCCGATGTTATTCAATCTGTATATTGAGCAAGCAGTAAAGGAAACAAAAGAAAAATTCGGAGTAGGTATTATAATTCATGGAGAAGAAGTAAAAACTTTGAGGTTCGCCGATGACATTGTAATTCTGTCAGAGACAGCAAAGGACTTGGAAGAGCAGTTGAACGGAATGGACAGTGTCTTGAAAGGAGGATATAAGATGAACATCAACAAAAGCAAAACGAGGATAATGGAATGTAGTCGGAGTAAATCAGGTGATGCTGAGGGAATTACATTAGGAAATGAGACACTTAAAGTAGTAAAGGAGTTTTGCTATTTAGGGAGTAAAATAACCAATGATGGTCGAAGTAGAGAGGATATAAAATGTAGACTGGCAATGGCAAGGAAAGCGTTTCTCAAGAAGAGAAATTTGTTAACATCGAGTATAGATTTAGGTGTCAGGAAGTCGTTTCTGAAAGTATTTGTATGGAGTGTAGCCATGTATGGAAGTGAGACATGGACGATAACTAGTTTGGACAAGAAGAGAATAGAAGCTTTCGAAATGTGGTGCTACAGAAGAATGCTGAAGATAAGGTGGGTAGATCACGTAACTAATGAGGAGGTATTGAATAGGATTGGGGAGAAGAGAAGTTTGTGGCACAACTTGACTAGAAGAAGGGATCGGTTGGTAGGACATGTTTTGAGGCATCAAGGGCTCACAAATTTAGCGTTGGAGGGCAGCGTGGAGGGTAAAAATCGTAGAGGGAGACCAAGAGATCAATACACTAAGCAGATTCAGAAGGATGTAGGTTGCAGTAGGTACTGGGAGATGAAGAAGCTTGCACAGGATAGAGTAGCATGGAGAGCTGCATCAAACCAGTCTCAGGACTGAAGACCACAACAACAACAGAAATGTTCCCAGATTGGGAATGAGAAGGCATGGAACACAATGTATTTCATTACGGCGCAATTTCTGTGTTACTTTTTCAATGTGAGAGTGCGAGGGATACAGTAAAGAAGAATTAGTGCATTGGGAACGAGATACTCGTCCCCAAAAGAAAATCCTGGCGTTGCTGTAGATACGTTACCAGATTGGGAAAGAGAACGAGTGGAACACAATGTATTTCATTGCGACGGAATTTCTGTGACAATTCCTCAATGTGAGGGTGCGAGGGATGCAGTAAAGAAGAAATAGTGCATCGGAAAGGAGATCCTCGACCCAAAAACAAAATACTGTCATTGCTGTAGAAACATTCGTAGATTGGGAAAGAGAAGGCATGGAACAAAACGTATATCATTGCGACGCTATTTATGTGTTAATTCGACAATGTGAGAGTGCGAGGGATACAGTAAAGAAGAAATAGTTCATCAGGAACGAGATACTCGTCCCCAAAGGAAATTCCTGTCGTTGCCGTAGAAACGTTCCGAGATTGGGAAAGAGAAGGCATGGAAAACAATGTATGTTATTGCGACGCCATTTCTGTGTTAATTCGTCAATGTGAGGGTGCGAGGGATACAATGTAGAAGATATAGTGCATCGGAAAGGAGATTCTGTCGTTGCCGTGGAAACGTTCCCAGATTGGGAAAGAGAAGTTGTGCAACATAATGTATTTCATTGCGACGCAATTTCTGTGACAATTACTCAATGTGAGGATGCGAGGAATACAGTAAAGAAGAAATAGTGCATCGGAAAATAGGTCCTCAAACCGAAAATAAAATCCAGTCGTTGCCATAGAAACGTTCCCGGATTGGGATAGAGAAGGCATGGAACCGAATGTATTTCATTGCGACGCAGTTTCTGTGTTAATTCCTCATTGTGAGGGTGCGAGAGATACAGTAAAGAAAAAATAGTGCATCGGGAACGTGATATTCGTCCCCAAAAGAAGCTCCTGTCGTTGCCGTAGAAACGATCCCAGATTCGGAAAGAGAAGGCATGGACCACAATGTATTTCATTGCGACGCTATTTCTGTGTTAATTCGTCCATGTGGGAGTGCGAGGGATACAGTAAAGAAGAAACAGTTCATCGGGAACGAGATACTCGTCCCGAAAGGAAAATCCTGTCGTTGCCGTAGAAACGTCTCGAGATTGGGGAAGAGGAGGCATGGGACCCAATGTATTACATTTCGACGCAATTTCTGTGTTAATTCCTCAATGTGAGGTTGTGAGGGATACAGTAAAGAAGAAATAGTGCATCAAGAACGAGATACTCATTCCCAAAAGAAAATCCTGTCGTTGCCATAGAACCGTTCCCAGATTAGGAAAGAGAAGGCATGGAACACAATGTATTTCATTGCGACTCAATTTCTGTATTAATTCCTGAATGTTAGAGTTCGAGGGATAGAGTAAAGAAGAAATTGTTCATCGGGAACGAGATACTCGTCCCCAAAACAAAATCCTGTCGTTGCTGAAGAAACCTTTGCAGATTGGGAAAGAGAAGGCATGGAACAAAACGTATATAATTGCGACGCTATTTATGTGTTAATTCGACAAAGTGAGAGTGCGAGGGATACAGTAAAGAAGAAATAGTTCATCAGGAACGAGATACTCGTTCCCAAAGTAAATTCCTGTCGTTGCCGTAGAAACTTTCCGAGAGTGGGAAAGAGAAGGCATGGAAAACAATGTATTTTATTGCGACGCTATTTCTGTATTAATTCGTCAATGTGAGGGTGCGAGGGTACAGTAACGAAGAAATAGTACATCGGAAAGGAGATCCTCGACCCCAAAAAAAATTGTGTCGTTGCCGTCGAAACGTTCCTAGATTGCGAAGGAGAAGGCATGAAACACAATGTATTTTAGTGCGACGCAATTTCTGTGTTAATTCCTCAATGTGAGAGTGCGAGGGATACAGTAATGAAGAAATAGTGCATCGGGAACGAGATACTCGTCCCCAAAACAAAATCCTGTCGTTGCCGTAGAAACGTTCCCAGATTGGGAAAGAGAAGGTGTGCAACATAATGTATTTCATTGCGACGCAATTTCTGTGACAATTACGCAATGTGAGGATGCGAGGAATACAGTAAAGAAGAAATAGTTCATCGGAAAAGAGGTCCTCGACCCGAAAACAAAATCCAGTCGTTGCCATAGAAACGTTCTATAAAGGCACATTTGCATGCCGAGCGTGGGTTTCCGCGGAAACGCGAAATGTTAATTAAATAAATAATCAGTGACTAATAAATAAAGCCTATGGCACACAACTGCAGCGCTGTGTCGCTGATAAAGACAAAAGAATAATTACGTTACTCTTATGTTTGATTAAGAGAAGAGAGAGCTTAGGTAGAAGTGGTGCGAGAAGCACGTATTTTATTTTATTGTCTGGCACACCGCCATATTTTCATGTTATAGAAGAATACTGCGAGTTGCAACCACACTAGGCACTCGATTCTGTAATGAATTTATATTTATAAAAGTAAGTAGGATTATGAACTGTAGGCTATTTCATTGAATATATCTGATTTAACTAACTGTGTAACTTTTTTATGTTTAGTTGACAATCACCTCTGAACGACGTATTGGCATGGCTGGCAAATCATTGTAATATTGAGATTAGATCATGAGTCCGTACCTACCACAGCAGTCTTTGGAAACGATTTAATTACGAAGTCCGATTATTTCAGTTTTCTTTCACGGTCAACTACGAGTTACATTGCCTTTTCCAAATAGCCATTGTCAAGCGTCTGATACCGAATAATTAAACGTCCACGTTCCAGATAAGCAAATACCAATTACAACCAATCTTCATACATACAGAATAATTAATCATTAATATTTTATTCGAAATTTTATTTTTATTTATTTTATATTGGCGACCGTGACAGGACTTGTTATTTTGTCATTTGTTACATTGTTCTTTTTGTTTCATGTCAAAAATCAACTTTCTGAACCTGGACGTGAATGTATGAGAGATAATGAAAATCTGAAGATATTTTCCAATTCTAAAGTTTTGCCGGAAGACGCAATGAAGCTTCCAGCAAAATAAGGTAAGACGCAGCATCTTTGCATTAGCAGGCTTGACCAGACGTATAATTCAGTGTATTAGCTTTTCAGTAAATTCTGTAGTGTTTCTTTCGCGCATGACAGTTTTCAGTAACAAATTTCATTCTTAGCACTTTTCCCTAAACAATAACGTATCCAACAATACCAATACACGAGTGTACAATATGGCCGACTTCTGTACGATATGATGTAACATGGCCAGCAGCCATTACCAATAATCTCAAATTCAGTTTATATTTTTAAATTAACGGGACAGCCATTGTTGCTACGAGCGATTCATGCTCAACTGCATTTCATTTTAAAATCAGTGTCAAATATTTTCTTGAAATATAAATCACGTGTGGCATGGTAATGACTAGAAATCAATACGCAAAAATGGAACAGCAAAGACGTACTATTCAGACACAATCCGACTCGGACGAGAGACCAATGTTAGAAAATGACTTTACGACAGCAACCGGTAGTGACGATTTATCAAACATTGACGCAAGTGTTGACGGAAATTTTGACAATAGGCCGTCCACCACAAAAATTTCAAAGTCTCAGTCAGAGCCCATGTTAATGCATGACGTCACGTCTAATGACGCGGCGGGGGCACAGACGTTGCAAACGGTAAACATTGCCGACATGTTACAAATGATAATGAAACAGAACGCCGAAAACATTGCAACCTTACAGACACAAAATGACGAAATTAAATCTGACCTCATAGCACTCAAGACGAGTAATGACACTTTATGTAAACGTGTGGAACTTATAGACGCCACACTGACCAAACAGATGACTGAACTCAGTACTAAATTTTCCCAGCTTAATACGACACAAGAAAAGACTACAACTGACGTAGCACTTTTACAGACACAAGTAAAAAATCTTAATGTCACGTGTGAAGTTCTTACTGAACAAATTCAAACATATCCTTCAGTACACGACAACCTTGAAAAACGAATTACTGACGTACAGAATAAATTTGACAATGCTGAACAACACCTGACTGACATCTTACAATCTGATGCTACAGCTCATTTTCAAAACATTAATAAAGAATTTCATGATTGGGTAGTGAACAAAGACAAACATTTTGATAGATGCCTACGTGAAAATTTACCAACAATTGTGCACGACTCCGTAGCGCAATACATTACTAATAACAAACAGCTGATCAGTGACGCAGTACAATCCGTCACTGGACCAATGACACAATTGACCGATCGACCACAGTCTGAATGTAACGAAAATATCAGTCAAAATGTACAGTTCAGGAACCAATATACATTCGAGTATGACACACACATACCGCACACGACAAACACACAAGAACAAAACACACCACGACTACAACACATACCACGATGTACAAACACAAATACAAGCTATTATCATGGTAAACCACAGCAACATTATTGTAATTACTCGCCAGCTGAACATTGCAGTAATTATAGTGGAACAAATCCATATCACAATGCAAAGGAAGAAGAAAGCTTAATGAAACACAGGCAATTGCAAATTTTTATCCCAGAAAAACGAACCACTCATCCGGTGATTTTTCTTAAATCTTTTAGTAACGCATTTCCACGCACTTGGAGTGACCGGAAAAAGATTTCATATATTGTCGGTTACATCCAAGGCGATGCAGCTGTCTGGGCATACAGTCAAGCTGACGTATGTACCACGTACAGTGAGTTTGAGCGTGCTTTTCTGAACAAATTCTGGTCGCAATCCGTCCAGGAGCGACTCAGAAGACAAATTCTAGAACCTGAAACTTTTAACAGTAAAAATGGCAACTTACGCCGATATTTTGAAAAATACTTGAACATGGGACACTTTTTAGACGAACCAGTCGCAACACGCGATATACTCCGTGCGTTGAAGGCCAAATTGCCTTTCAACATTAAAGAAAAACTCCTACATATCCCGGATGACGATTCAGATTATTTTTTAACAGCTTTAGATTCGGTTGACAAGTTACTTGAAGATCAGCGCTTCGCGCGGCAAAACAGCAGCCACAATATTTACACTAGTGGTATGCAAAACATGCAGGCTTGCCAACTCAATTCTGGCGCGCCCACACTTGGATACGCGGTACAACAAAAACAGCAAACTCACATGCCGTCTCAATACGGAAATCAAAATCAACACGCGTATTCCAATACAAACAATAGTTACAACAGTAATAACACTTCATGCGGCAATCCATACAAAAGGCACCGCGGTAATAACTACAACGGTAACAACGGATACATAGGCAACAACAAAAACACAAACAGAAACAGAAATAATAATAACTACGAGCCAAGACAGCGTCAAGGCTGGACTCGTAACGATCAGTACTTTCATTCAAACACTGCTTTAACACAGCAGCCACCAGGACAAAATTGGAGCATACCTTATGACCGACAGGTAAGTTATAATGCGCAACAGCAACAACAACCGCAAAAGTTTGGAGATCACAATAGGCAATATCCGAATGTGAATATAATAGAAATGACACCTGACACACAACCTCAATCTGTGTCAGTACCTAGTACAAATGCTAATCCAACAAACTAGAAACAGTCACTTCTATGCCCCAGGTCGTGGCTGAGGAATTCTTGGGGGGCGACTTCAATGTTAATCAGTTATTTGGCACCACAGTTGAACATCAGAATAATGATATGCCGAATAATTCTAAACAAAAATTACCTGTTTTATTTATAAGATACAACCACAATAACAATATATCAGATGAACTTTTACAAGACAGTACACAATGTCGTTCAAACACAAACGAAATTGTTTTAGCATCTACCACTGGTGTAGTAGGTGGGATTCCAACTACTATTATTCTAGATACAGGTGCAGCTGTGAGCGTTTTGTCTTTTAATTTCTATAAAAAGATGTGTGAATTGGAACCTGTGCCTGAGTTTCCTGCCCAAAACTGTAAAATAACTACTGCACTAGGTAATAAGTCATGTAGGGTTACGAAGCAAGTTTTTGTAAACATTAAAATAGGTAATGGAACCGTACAATGGCCATTCCTGGTTGTACAAAACCTTGTGACAAATTGCATATTAGGAATAGATATTATGAGCGAGAAGGACTGCATTATAGACTTCTCCAAAGGTAAATGTATTTTAAATGATAAAGGCAGTGTAATTATTATTGATTTGGACAGGAGAACTCTTAAGCATGACAAACACTGTACAGGGTACAAGGTTCAGTTAGTACTTGACAATGACATTCAAGACACGCACACACACTCATTTGACACAGAGCTAATGGACTTGAAAACATTGCTTGATCATAAGATAAATGAAGCTACAGCTCTCAGTGCACATGAACGTATAAAACTACAGGAAGTGTTATCCAAATATTTACAAGTTTTTGCCAAGCGAATAGGTGTTATCAACACGTATGCGTACAAGATTGAAGTTAAGCCTCACAAGATCTTCTACCACAAGACATATAACGTACCGTTATCTCAACGACCTGCTGTGTGGCAAGAATTAAAACAAATGTTAGACTGGAAGGTCATTGAACCATCCACCTCACCTTACTGTAGTCCTCTACTTGTTGTCAAAAAATCAAATGGAAGCATCAGGTTAGTGTTAGACGCACGAGCAATTAATGAAATAATTTTACCAGTTCACACAAAACCCGAAAATTTAGAAGAGCAATTACAGAAATTTCTAGATGCAAAGTATTTTTCCACAATAGATCTCGCTAATTCATTTTGGCAGGTGAGTATCACTCCTGATTCTCGGAATTATACTGCATTTATGTTCGGGGGGCGAACCTATCAGTTTTGTGTTCTACCTTTCGGACTGAATGTCAGTTCTGGGGTATTCACTACAGCCCTGGATACCGTGCTTGGCGATGATTTAGTTGAGACAGTCACACACTATGTTGATGATATACTGATAGCTACACAGTCTTGGAATGAACACCTTGACACACTTCAAGGAATTTTAGAAAAATTTGCACAAGCTGGAGTCACAGCCAACCTTAGAAAATCAAGGTTTGGTTGCAGTGAGATAAAATATTTAGGACATATCATTAATTCACAGGGCATACGTCCTGATCCCAGTAAATTAGATGCTATCAGAAACTTTCCTAGTACTCGAACTAAAAAGCAGTTAAAATCATTCCTTGGGCTATGTTCATTTTTCAGACGTTTTTTGCCACAACCACTTTTGAACAGTAAACATCTGCTAAATCTACTCAGAAAGAAACAAGTTTGGATCTGGTCGGAACAGTGCCAGAATGACTTTAATACAATTAAACATGCTTTAGTGAATGCAAACATATTGAGCCATCCAGATTTCCATTTAGATTTTTGTATGACTTGTGACGCTTCACGTACTGGTTTGGGATGTTGCTTATTTCAAGTTGTAAAGAATAAAGATAAGGAACAGATAAGAATTATTGGGTTTGCGAGTCGTACTCTATCTGAATGTGAGCGTACATACTCCACTACTGAGTTAGAAACACTTTCCATAGTATGGGCATTCAAGAAATTCAATTATTATTTGGAAAACATACAGTAATTTATACCGACCACCAGGCCCTGACATTTTTGTTAACTTGTAAACTTGTACATCCTAGACTATCACGATGGGCAGTTACACTTCAGAACTACTCTTTTGAAATTAAGTACATAAAAGGTAAGGACAACACCATTGCCGACGCTTTGTCTAGACTTCCACAAGGTATGAATGAAACCAACAGTGACTTAGAAAATATAAATGACTACAGGATTCTCTTAATGCAAGACAAGCAGTATCACCAATATTATATTGATATGTGCAGAAACATGGCTAAATTACAAAAATCTGATCCTCACTGGTATAAGATAATAACATTACTGGTAGAAAAACACAATCATCCTTTGACTAAGTATTACAAGTTACACAATGATGTGTTATTTTATCGCCGACATTCAAATGCTACTAACTGGTGTGTATGCATTCCCAAAGAGTCTGAACGTAATCTAATTTGGCACACACACTTAGTTTGGGGTCATTATGGGACGAAGAAGTGTTTAGCAAAGCTCAGCACATACTGTTATTTTAGCAATATGAGAAGGAAAATTTACAGGGAACTGAAAACATGTGTCATATGTCAAAAATCAAAACCTCAGAATTTATCCACAAAGACAGATTTACATTCTATTTTACCCAGTAAACCCCTGGAAATTCTGTGTACTGAAATCAGTGGACCGCATCCAGCAAGCTCTGGAGGCGTCAAATATATCTTGGCTTTTTACGATATATTTTCTAAACATGTAAAACTTTATGCTTTAAAATCCGCCACTGCAAGTGCTATAATACGAAGATTCTCAAGTGATTACCTGACGCACGTGGGAAAACCTAAAGCAATTCTGTCAGATAATGCAGCATACTACTCTGGGTACAAATGGAGAAATTTCTTGAAGGACAATAACATTAGAAGTATATCTATTTCAAAGTTTAGTCCACAATGTAACGCGACTGAGAGACTTTTCCGAGAATTAAACCGATTCATGAGGACCTATATTTCATCAAAGCATACTAATTGGGTGTCCTACCTAAGTCTTTTCGAAGACGTACACAATAACTTAAATATTTACGATACAAATTACACACCTAACGAGATCATGTTCAATTGCAAACAGAACGATCAGTGGATAGAACCATTACCTAAGTTGTCAGACAAGGAAATCACACCTGAACAGAAAATAAAAGAAGTTTTGACTACGCTGACACATCACGCACAGATACGAAACAAACATCACAGAAACATAATAAAAAGAAAACAAAAATTCGAGGTAGGAATGCTTGTACTACTTCGTACTCATCATAAATCTGTAGCACTCAAACGACGCAACGCTAAGTGGCGTCTGCTATATGAAGGACCTTATATAATTGTTAACATACCGCATCCTGGTGCGTATTTGTTACAACATCGTAGAACTAACAAAATTATTGGGCTATACGCACACCGAGATCTTAGAGCATTTCATGCGGAATAATGTCAAAGTCACATCCATCAAAACATTGCTAAGCAACTCCAAAAAACTCTGTTGCTACAACACAGATAGTAAGTAGTATAGAAATTTTCATTTCAGCGGTTCCAGTGACGCAGTTGAAGGCAGAAGAACTCTTCTTTCAGCGCGCGCCACCACCTGGAAGACGGAATATTAAAATAAAATTTATGTTTACGTAGCAGTGAATGATATATTAATTTTTTCACGGAACATTTGTGACTGTGGGTATCACTGACTTGGTGTGACACCTGACGAACCGACAGACGTCATCTGTGACGCGAACTTTTACTTTGAGAAATAGATTAGACGCACATCTCTCAACACGAAAAGCATCTATCAGTAGTCAAGGCCACACAGACACTATACACACACGCACAAAACGCGAGGAATCAAACATTTTCTCTCTTACTATTTTGAATATTTATTGAGTAGTGAAAATGCCTGGTCTTGCCTACTGATGTAATGAATGTTGTGTCTAACCTATCTTAAATTCAGATGACATCACAAAATAAACATCGATAAAATCCCAGCAAAACCCTTAAAGAGGACGTAATTATCTGCAATTCATGTAATCAAATGTGACACAATGTAATAACCCATAGCTATGTAATAATGATGTAAACATGTTTATGTGCAACTGTATTATATTTATGCTAAGAAAATATGTGACGTGTGTATGTATGATTACCTATATTTTTTTTTTGCTTCTCTTTCAATGATGTATAATGTAACTGTTACTATGTAAAAGAAATTTGAACAAAACGAGTGCCAAAAGGACATTGCATAGTGAACCATTGTTCACGGACATTAATGAACATTATTAACTCTGCAACTACGCAGAAACCTATGTGAAAGGAACTGTTAATGACATTCATTATGCATCGTACCTATGTAAACGCGATGAACCATTTCTTTGATTAATAACTACGAACATTTAGGTGAGCTATATTCAGCAAAAAACTGAAAATGTGAAGTGCATAATTCGTGCATCGTCTAGTGACAATACTACAGTACCTAACTTCAAGATGTTAACTGGATTAAACGGACACAAAGTGCCTGTCCAGAAAACAACACGACGGGTGGAAGAATTTTGGTTGGAACTTCAGGGAATGAAATGTTCTCGAAATGTGACGGACACTCTTACCTGGACTGTCCAAGGATCCACGCCAGCTATGTGCCGTCCGAGGTTCTGCAACCAAGCTTCCACGGAATGTAAAAAACGAACTGCACCTGGACCAATTACTAACGGGTCACGTCAGATCTATAATAAACAATGTTTTTTAGTCACAACGAACTGCATCACAACGAATATAATGGAAATGGAAATGGACACGCTTATGTTTTAATCACGTTGTTATACAACGATGATACTAACCTGTGAAAAAATTATTGTGCAGCAGATGAATATGAACTGTAATAACGACACGACGTGAATAGGTCGACGCACCTGAAACATACGGACATTTTTCTTTGAAGTATTTCAAAACAATTCTATGTAACTAAGAACATTCAACAATCTGAGTTGTATTGTGATATAAGAAATATTGTAAATTTAAAACTAAGTTACCTGTTATAGAATGTAGTCTTCATATGTAATCTTGGTTGAATATTTTCTTTGTGCAACGACTAAGATACGCCATCACACGAACAATATGAACTGCATTACTGTGCCGCGTGATCTAACTGTATGATATAACGGCACTGCCGGAGTCACACAGACGCTTCTGCGCATGCGCGCACTCTATCTGCCAACATAAGAACTTTTACGGCGCACCCGCGTCATTCAAATTTTGTATATAATGTGTATAATGTGTGTAATGTAAGTCATGTGAATAGTTGTAGATAACTTAGATTTTCTTGTGCCTTTAGGTGAATTGCTCGCCTGCAGGTGTGTCCTTTCGCCTCGCAATTCAGGGGGCAATATAAAGGCACATTTGCATGCCGAGCGTGAGTTTCCGCGGAAACGCGAAATATTAATTAAATAAATAATCAGTGACTAATAAATAAAGCCTATGGCACACAACTGCAGCGCTGTGTCGCTGATAAAGACAAAAGAATAATTACATTACTCTTATGTTTGATTAAGAGAAGAGAGAGCTTAGGTAGAAGTGGTGCGAGAAGCATGTATTTTATTTTATTGTCTGGCACACCGCCATATTTTCATGTTATAGAAGAATACTGCGAGTTGCAACCACACTAGGCACTCGATTCTGTAATGAATTTATATTTATAAAAGTAAGTAGGATTATGAACTGTAGGCTATTTCATTGAATATATCTAATTTAACTAACTGTGTAACTTTTTTATGTTTAGTTGACAATCACCTCTGAACGACGTATTGGCATGGCTGGCAAATCATTGTAATATTGAGATTAGATCATGAGTCCGTACCTACCGCAGCAGTCTTTGGAAACGATTTAATTACGAAGCCCGATTATTTCAGTTTTCTTTCACGGTCAACTACGAGTTACATTGCCTTTTCCAAATAGCCATTGTCAAGCGTCTGATACCAAATAATTAAACGTCCACGTTCCAGATAAGCAAATACCAATTACAACTAATCTTCATACATACAGAATAATTAATCATTAATATTTTATTCGAAATTTTATTTTTATTTATTTTATAGTTCCCGGATTGGGATAGAGAGGGCATGGAACCCAATGTACTTCATTGAGACGCAATTTCTGTGTTAATTCCTCAATGTGAGGTTGCGAGGGTAACAGTAAAGAAGAAATAGTGCATGGGGAACGTGATATTCGTCCCCAAAAGAAGATCCTGCCGTTGCCGTAGAAACGATCCCAGATTCGGAAAGAGAAGGCATGGAACACAGTGTATTTCATTGCAACGCAATTTCTGTGTTAATTCGTCAATGTGAGGGTGCGAGGGATACAGTAAAGAAGAAATAGTGCATCGGGATCGAGATACTCGTCCCCAAAAGAAGATCCTTTCGTTGCCGTAGAAATGTTCCCACATTGGGAATGAGAAGGCATGGAACACAATGTATTTCATTACGGCGCAATTTCTATGTTAATTTTTCAATGTGAGAGTGCGAGGGATACAGTAAAGAAGAATTAGTGCATCGGGAACGGGATACTCGTCCCCAAAAGAAAATCCTGACGTTGCTGTAGATACGTTACCAGATTTTGAAAGAGAACGAGTGGAACACAATGTATTTCATTGCGACGGAATTTCTGTGACAATTCCTCAATGTGAAGGTGCGAGGGATGCAGTAAAGAAGAAATAGTGCATCGGAAAGGAGATCCTCGACCCAAAGACAAAATACTGTCATTGCTGTAGAAACATTCCTAGATTGGGAAAGAGAAGGCATGGAACAAAACTTATATCATTGCGACGCTATTGATGTGTTAATTCGACAATGTGAGAATGCAAGGGATACAAAAAGAAGAAATAGTTCATCGGGAAGGAGATACTCGTCCCAAAAGGAAATTCCTGTCGTTGCCGTAGAAACGTTCCGAGATTGGGAAAGAGAAGGCATGGAAAACAATGTATTTTATTGCGACGCCATTTCTGTGTTAATTCGTCAATGTGAGGGTGCGAGGGATACAGTGAAGAAGATATAGTGCATCGGAAAGGAGATCCTGTCTTTGCCGTGGAAACGTTCCTAGATTGCAAAGGAGAAGGCATGAAACACAATGTATTTTATTGCGACGCAATTTCTGTGTTAATTCCTCAATGTGAGAGTGCGAGGGATACAATAATGAAGAAATAGTGCATCGGAACGAGATACTCGTCCCCAAAAGAAAAGCCTTTCGTTGCTGTAGAATCGTTCCTAGATTGGGAAAGAGAAGACACGGAACACAATGTATTTAATTGCGAAGCTATTTCTGTGTTAATTCGTCAATGTAAGAGTGCGAGGGATACAGTAAAGAAGAAATAGTGCATCGGGAACGAGATACTCGTCCCCAAAAAAAAATCCTTCTGTTGCCGTAGAAACGTTCCCAGATTGGTAAAGAGAAGGTATGGAACACAATTTATGTCATTGCAACGCAATTTCTGTGTTAATTCCTCAATGTGAGTGTGCAAGGGATGCAGTAAAGAAGAAATAGTGCATCGGAAAGGAGATCCTCGACCCAAAAACAAAATACTGTCATTGCTGTAGAAACGTTCCTAGATTGGGAAAGAGAAGGCATGGAAAACAATGTATTTTATTGCGACGCTATTTCTGCATTAATTCGTCTATGTGGGAGTGCGAGGGATACAGTAAAGAGGAAACAGTTCATCGGGAACGAGGTACTCGTCCCCAAAGGAAAATCCTGTCGTTGCTGTAGAAACGTCTCGAGATTGGGGAAGAGGAGGCATGGAACCCAATGTATTACATTTCGACGCAATTTCTGTGTTAATTCCTCAATGTGAGGTTGTGAGGGATACAGTAAAGATGAAATAGTGCATCAAGAACGAGATACTCATTCCCAAAAGAAAATCCCGTCGTTGCCATAGAACCGTTCCCAGATTGGGAAAGAGAAGGCATGGAACACAATGTATTTCATTGCGACTCAATTTCTGTATTAATTCCTGAATGTTAGAGTTCGAGGGATAGAGTAAAGAAGAAATTGTTCATCGGGAACGAGATACTCGTTCCCAAAGGAAATTCCTGTCGTTGCCATAGAGACATTCCGAGAGTGGGAAAGAGAAGGCATGGAAAACAATGTATTTTATTGCGACGCTATTTCTGTATTAATTCGTGAATGTGAAGGTGCGAGGGGTACAGTAACGAAGAGATAGTGCATCGGAAAGGAGATCCTCGACCCAAAAAAAAATCGTGTCGTTGCCGTGGAAACGTTCCGAGATTGCGAAGGAGAAGGCATGAAACACAATCTATTTTATTGCGACGCAATTTCTGTGTTAATTCCTCAATGTGAGAGTGCGAGGGATACAGTAATGAAGAAATATTGCATCGGGAACGAGATACTCTTCCCCAAAACAAAATCCTGTCGTTGCCGTGGAAACGATCCCAGATTGGGAAAGATAAGGTGTGCAACATAATGTATTACATTGCGACGCAATTTCTGTGACAATTACTCAATGTGAGGATGCGAGGAATACAATAAAGAAGATATAGTTCATCGGAAAAGAGGTCCTCGACCCGAAAACAAAATCCAGTCGTTGCCATAGAAAAGTTCCGGGATTGGGATAGAGAAGGCATGGAACCCAATGTACTTCATTGCGACGCAATTTCTGTGTTAATTCCGCAATGTGAGGTTGCGAGGGATACAGTAAAGAAGAAATAGTGCATGGGGAACGTGATATTCGTCCCCAAAAGAAGATCCTGCCGTTGCCGTAGAAACGATCCCAGTTACGGAAAGACAAGGCATGGAACACAATGTATTTCATTGCGACACAATTTCTGTGTTAATTCGTCAATGTGAGGGTGCGAGGGTTACAGTAAGGAAGAAATAGTGTATCGGGATCGAGATACTCGTCCCCAAAAGATGATCCTTTCGTTCCCGAAGAAATGTTCCCAGATTGGGAAAGAGAGGGCATGGAACACAATGTATTTCATTGCGGCGCAATTTCTGTGTAAATTTGTCAATGTAAGTGTGCGAGGGATACAGTAAAGAAGAAATAGTGCATCGGGAACGAGATACTCGACCCCAAAAAAAATTCTTTTGTTGCCGTAGAAACGTTCCCAGATTGGTAAAGAGAAGGTATGGAACACAATTAATGTCATTGCAACGCAATTTCTGTGTTAATTCCTCATCGACCCAAAAACAAAATACTGTCATTGGCGTAGAAACGTTCCTAGATTGGGAAGGAGAAGCCATGAAACACAATGTATTTTATTGCGACGCAATTTCTGTGTTAATTCCCCAATGTGAGGGTGCGAGGAATACAATAATGAAGAAATAGAGCATCGTGAACGAGAGACTCGTCCCCAAAAGAAAATCCTGTCTTTGCCGTAGAAACGTTCCCACATTGGGAAAGAGAAGGCGTGCAACATAATGTATTTCATTGCGACGCAATTTCTGTGTTGATTCGTCAATGTGAGGGTGTGAGGGATACAGTGAAGAAGAAATAGTGCATCGAGAAAGAGATACTCGTCCCCAAAGGAAAATCCCGTCGTTGCCGCAGAAAAGTTCCCAGATTTTGAAGGAGAAGGCATGGAACACAATGTATTTCATTGCGACGCTATTTCTTTGTTAATTCGTCAATGTGAGAGTGCGAGGGATACAGTAAAGAAGAAATAGTGCATCGGGAACGAGATACTCGTCCCCAAAAAAAATCCTTTTGTTGCCGTAGAAACGTTCCCAGATTGGTAAAGAGAAGGTATGCAACACAATTTATGTCATTGCAACGCAATTTCTGTGTTAATTCCTCAATGTGAGGGTGCGAGCGATGCAGTAAAGAAGAAACAGTTAATCAGGAACGAGATACTCGTCCCCAAAGGAAAATCCTGTCGTTGCCGTAGAAACGTCTCGAGATTGGGAAAGAGGAGGCATGGAACCAAATGTATTACATTTCGACGTCATTTCTGTGTTAATTCCTCAATGTGAGGTTGTGAGGGATACAGTAAAGAAGAAATAGTTCATCAGGAACGAGATAGTCATTCCCAAAAGAAAATCTTGTCGTTGCCGTAGAAACGTTCAGAGATTGGGAAACAGAAGGCATGGAAGACAATGTATTTTTTTGCGACGCCATTTCTGTATTAATTCGTCAATGTGAGGTTGCGAGGGATACAGTAAAGAAGAAATAGTGCATTGGAAAGGAGATCCTCGACCCCTAGATTGTGAAGAAGAAGGCATGAAACACAATGTATTTTATTGCGACGCAATTTCTGTGTTAATTGCTCAATGTGAGAGTTCGAGGGATACACTAATGAAGAAATAGTGCATCGGGAACGCGATACTCGTCCCCAAAAGAAAATCCTGTCGTTGCCATAGAAACGTTCCCAGATTGGGAAAGAGAAGGTGTGCAACATAATGTATTTCATTGCGACGCAATTTCTGTGACAATTACTCAATGTGAGGATGCGAGGAATACAGTAAAGAAGAAATAGTTCATCGGAAAAGAGGTCCTCGACCCGAAAACAAAATCCAGTCGTTGCCATAGCAACGTTCCCGGATTGGGATAGAGAAGGCATGGAACCCAATGTACTTCAATGCGACGCAATTTCTGTGTTAATTCCTCAATGTGAGGTTGCGAGGGATACAGTAAAGAAGAAATAGTGCATGGGGAACGTGATACTCGTCCCCAAAAGAAGATCCTGTCGTTGCCGTAGAAACGTTCCCAGTTCTGGAGAGAGAAGGCATGGAACGCAATGTATTTCATTGCGATGCTATTTCTGTGTTAATTCGTCAATGTGGGAGTGCGAGGGATACAGTAAAGAGGAAATAGTTCATCGGGAACGAGATCCTCGACCGCCAAAACAAAATCCTGTCGTTGCCGTAGAAACGTTCCTAGATTGGAACAGAGAAGGCATGGAACACAATTTGCATCAATGCGACACAATTTCTGTATAAATTCGTCAATGTGACCGTGCGAGGGATACCGTAAAGAAGAAATAGTGCATCAGAATGGAGATCCTCGACCCAAAAACAAAATACTGTCATTGGCGTAGAAACGTTCCTAGATTGGGAAAGAGAAGGCATGGAACAAAACGTATATCATTGCGACGCTATTTATGTGTTAGTTCGACAATGCGAGAGTGCGAGGGATACATTAAGGAAGAAATAGTTCATCAGGAACGAGATACTCGTCCCCAAAAAAGTCCTGTCTTTGCCGTGGAAACGTTTTTAGATTGCGAAGGAGAAGGCATGAAAGACTATGTATTTTATTGCGACGCAATTTCTGTGTTAATTCGTCAATGTGAGAGTGTGAGGGATACAGTAATGTAGAAATAGTGCATCGGGAACGAGATACTCTCCCCCAAAAGAAAATCCTGTCGTTGCTGTAGAAACGTTCCCAGATTGGGAAAGAGAAGGCGTGCAACATAATGTATTTCATTGCGACGCAATTTCTGTGACAATTACTCAATGCGAGGATGCAAGGAATACAGTAAAGAAGAAATAGTGCATCGGAAAAGAGGTCCTCGACCCGAAAACAAAATCCAGTCGTTGCCATCGTAACGTTCCCGGATTGGGAAAGAGAAGGCATGGAACACAATGTACTTCATTGCGACTCATTTTCTGTGTTAATTCCTGAAGGTTAGAGTTCGAGGGATAGAGTAAAGAAGAAATTGTTCATCGGGAACAAGATACTCGTCCCCAAAACAAAATCCTGTCGTTGCTGTAGAAACGTCCCTAGATTGGGGAAGAGAAGGTATGGAACACAATGTATTTAATTGAGACGCTATTTCTGTGTTAATTCGTCAGTGAGAGAGTGCGAGGGATACAGTAGAGAAGAAATAGTGCATCAGGAACGAGATACTCGTCCCCAAAGCAAAATTCTGTCGTTGCCGCAGAAACGTTCATAGATTGGGGAAGAGAAGGCATGAAACACAATGTATATCATTGCGACGCAATTTCTGTGTTAATTCATCAATGTGAGAGTGCGAGCGATACAGTAAAGAAGTAATAGTGCATCGGGAACGAAATACTCGTCCCTAAAGGAAAATCCTGTCGTTGCCGTAGAAACGTTCCCAGATTGCGAAGGAGAAGGCATGGAACACAATGTATTTCATTGCGACGCAATTTCTGAGTTAATTCCTCAATGTGAGAGTGCGAAGGATACAGTAATGAAGAAATTGTTCATCAGCAACGAGATACTCATACCCAAAGGAAATTCCTGTCATTGCCGTAGAAACGTTCCGAGATTGGGAAAGAGAAGGCATGGAAAACAATGTATTTTATTGCGATGCCATTTCTCTGTTAATTCGTCAATGTGAGGGTACGGGGGATACAGTAAAGAAGAAATAGTGCATCGGAAAGGAGATCCTCGACCCAAAAACCAAATACTGTCTTTCGTGTAGAAACGATCCTACATTGGGGAAGAGAAGGCATGGAACAAAACGTATATCATTTTGACGCTGTTTATGTGTTAATTCGACAATGTGAGAGTGCGAGGGATACAGTAAAGAAGAAATAATTCATCAGGAACGAGATACTTGTCCACAAAGGAAATTCCTGTCGTTGCCGTAGAAACGTTCCGAGATTGGGAAAGAGAAGGCATGGAAAGCAATGTATTTTATTGCGACGCCATTTCTCTGTTAATTCGTCAATGTGAGGGTGCGGGGGATACAGTAAAGAAGAAATAGTGCATCGGAAAGGAGATCCTCGACCCCAAAAAAAATCCTGTCGTTGCCGTAGAAACGTTCCCAGATTGGGAAAGAGAAGGCGTGCAATATAATGTATTTCATTGCGACGCAATTTCTGTGACAATTACTCAATGTGAGGGTGCCAGGGATGCAGTAAAGAAGAAATAGTGCATCGTAAAGGAGATCCTCGACTCAAAAACAAAATACTGTCTTTGTCGTAGAAACGTTCCTAGATTGGGAAAGAGAAGGCATGGAACAAAACGTATATCATTGCGACGCTATTTATGTGTTAATTCGACAATGTGAGAGTGCGAGGGATACGGTGAAGAAGAAATCATCAGGAACGAGATACTCGTCCCCAAAAGAAAATCCTGTCGTTGCCGTGGAAACATTCCCAGATTGGGAAGGAGAAGACATGGAACACAATGTATTTCATTGCGACGCAATTTCTTTGTTAATTCGTCAATGTGAGAGTGCGAGGGATACAGTAAGAAAGAAATAGTGCATCGGGAACGAGATAGTCGTCCCCAAAAGAAAATCCTGTCGTTGCTGTAGAAACGTTCCAAGATTGGGAAAGAGAAGACATGGAACACAATGTATTTAATTGCGACGCTATTTCTGTGTTAATTCCTCAATGTGAGGTTGCGAGGGATGCAGTAAAGAAGAAATAGTGCATCGGAAAGGAGATCCTCGATTCAAAAACAAAATACTGTCTTTGCTGTAGAAACGTTCCTAGATTTGGAAAGAGAAGGCATGGAACAAAACGTATATCATTGCGACGGAATTTCTGTGACAATTCCTCAATGTGAGGGTGCGAGGGATACAGTAAAGAAGAAATAGTTCATCGGGAACGAGATACTCATCGCCAAAGGAAAATCCTGTCGTTGCCGTAGAAACGTCTCGAGATTGGGAAAGACCAGGCATGGAACCCAATGTATTACATTTCGACGCAATTTCTGTGTTAATTCCTCAATGTGAGGTTGTGAGGGATACAGTAAAGAAGAAATAGTGCATCAAGAACGAGATACTCATTCCCAAAAGAAAATCCTGTCGTTGCCATAGAACCGTTCCCAGATTGGGAATGAGAAGGCATGGAACACAATGTATTTCATTGCGACGCAATTTCTGTGTTAATTCCTGAATGTTAGAGATCGAGGGATAGAGTAAAGAAGAAATTGTTCATCGGGAACGAGATACTCGTCCCCAAAACAAAATCCCTTCGTTGCTGTAGAAACGTTCCTAGATTGGGAAAGAGAAGGCATGCAACAAAACGTATATCATTGCAACGCTATCTATATGTTAATTCGACAATGTGAGAGTGCGGGGGATACAGTAAAGAAGAAATAGTTCATCAGGAACGATATACTCGTCCCCAAAGGAAATTCCTGTCGTTGCCATACAAACGTTCCGAGATTGGGAAAGAGAAGGTATGGAAAACAATGTATTTTATTGCGACGCCATTTCGCTGTTAATTCGTCAATGTGGGGGTGCAAGGGATACAGTAAAGAAGAAATAGTGCATCGGAAAGGAGATCCTTGACCCAAAAAAGAATCCTGTCGTTGCCGTGGAAACGTTCCTAGATTGTGAAAGAGAAGGCATGAGACACAATGTATTTTATTGCGACGCAATTTCTGTGATAATTCCTCAATGTGAGAGTGCGAGGGATACAGTAATGAAGAAATAGTGCATCGGGAACGAGATACTCGTCCCCAAAAGAAAATCCTGTCGTTGCCGTAGAAACGTTCCCAGATTGGCAAAGAGAACGCGTGCAACATAATGTATTTCATTGCGACGCAATTTCTGTGACAATTACTAAATGTGAGGATGCGAGGAATACAGTAAAGAAGTAATAGAGCATCCGAAAAGAGGTCCTCGACCACAAACAAAATCCAGTCGTTGCCATAGACACGTTCCCGGATTGGGATAGAGAAGGCATGGAACCCAATGTATTTCATTGCGACGCAATTTCTGTGTTAATTCCTCAATGTGAGGTGCGAGTGATACAGTGAAGAGGAAATAGTGCATCGGGAACGAGATACTCGTCCCCAAAAAAAATCCTTTTTTTGCCGTAGAAACGATCCCATATTGGTAAAGAGAAGGTATGGAACACAATTTATGTCATTGCAACGCAATTTCTGTGTTAATTCCTCAATGTGAGGGTGCGAGGGATGCAGTAAAGAAGAAATAGTGCATCGGAAAGGAGATCCTCGACCCAAAAACAAATTACTGTCATTACGGTAGAAACGTTCCTAGATTGGGAAAGAGAGGGCATGGAACAAAACGTATATCATTGCGACGGAATTTCTGTGACAATTCCTCAATGTGAGGGTGCGAGGGATACAGTGAAGAAGAAACAGTTCATTGGGAACGAGATACTCGTCGCCAAAGGAAAATCCTGTCGTTGCCGTAGAAACGTATCGATATTTGGAAAGAGGAGGCATGGAACCCAATGTATTACATGTCGACGCAATTTCTGTGTTAATTCCTCAGTGTGAGGTTGTGAGGGATACAGTAAAGAAGAAATAGTGCATCAAGAACGAGATACTCATTCCCAAAAGAAAATCCTGTCGTTGCCATAGAACCTTTCCCTGATTGGAAAAGAGAAGGCATGGAACACAATGTATTTCATTCCGACTCAATTTCTGTGTTAATTCCTGAATGTTAGAGTTCGAGGGATTGAGTAAAGAAGAAATTGTTCATCGGGAACGAGACACTCGTCCCCAAAACAAAATCCAGTCGTTGCTGTAGAAACGTTCATAGATTGGGGAAGAGAAGGCATGGAACAAAACGTATATAATTGCAATGCTATTTATGTGTTAATTCGACAATGTGAGAGTGCGAAGGATACAGTAAAGAACAAATAGTTCATCAGGAACGAGATACTCGTCCCCAAAGGAAATTGATGTCGTTGCCGTAGAAACGTTCCGAGATTGAGAAGGGAAGGCATGGAAAACAATGTATTTTATTGCGACGCCATTTCTGTGTTAATTCGTCAATGTGAGGGTGCGAGGGATAGAGTAAAGAAGAAATAGTGCATCGTAAAGGAGATCCTCGAAACAAAAAAAAATCCTGTCTTTCCCGTGGAAACGTTCCTAGATTGCGAAAGAGAAGGCATGAAATCAATGTATTTTATTGCGGCGCAATTTCTGTCTTAATTCCTCAATGTGAGAGTGCGAGGGATACAGTAATGAAGAAATAGTGCATCGGGAACGGGATACTCGTCCCCAAAAGAAAATCCTGTCGTTGCCGTAGAAACGTACCCAGATTGGGAAAGAGAAGGCGTGCAACATAATGTATTTCGTTGCGACGCAATTTCTGTGACAATTATTCAATGTGAAGATGCGAGGAATACAGTAAAGAAGAAATAAGCATCGAAAAAGAGATCTTCGACCCGAAAACAAAATCCTGTCGTAGCCATAGAAGCGTTCCCGGGTTGGGATAGAGGAGGCATGGAACCCAATGTATTTCATTGCGACGCAATTTCTGTGTTAATTCCTCAATGTGAGGGTGCGAGGGATACAGTAAAGAGGAAATAGTGCATCGGGAACGTGATATTCGTCCCCAAAAGAAGGTCCTGTCGTTGCCGTAGAAACGATCCCAGATTCGGAAAGAGATGGCATGGAACCCAATGTATTTCATTGCGACGTAGTTTCTGTGTTAATTGCTCAATGTGAGGGTGCGAGGGATACAGTAAAGAAGAAATAGTGCATCGAGAACGAGATACTCGTCCCCAATGGAAAATCCCGACGTTGCTGTCGAAACGTTCCTAGATTGGGTAAGAGAAGGCATGGAACACAATGTATTTAATTGCGACGCTATTTCTGTGTTAATTCGTCAATGTGAGAGTGCGAGGGATACAGTAAAGAAAAAATAGTGCATCGTGAACGAGATACTTGTCCCCAAAAAAAATCCTCTTTTTCCCATAGAAACGTTCCCAGATTGGTAAAGAGAAGGTATGGAACACAATTTATGTCATTGCAACGCAATTTCTGTGTTAATTCCTCAATGTGAGGTTGCGAGGGATGCAGTAAGGAAGAAACAGTGCATCGGAAAGGAGATCCTCGACCCAAAAACAAAATACTGTCATTGCCGTTGAAACGTTCCTAGATTGGGAAAGAGAAGGCATGGAACAAAACGTATATCATTGCGACGGAATTTCTGTGACAATTCCTCAATGTGAGGGTGCGAGGGATACAGTAAAGAAGAAATAGTGCATCGGGAACGTGATATTCGTCCCCAAAAGAAGGTCCTGTCGTTGCCGTAGAAACGATCCCAGATTCGGAAAGAGAAGGCATGGAACCCAATGTATATCATTTTGACGCTATTTATGTGTTAATTCGACAATGTGAGAGTGCGGGGGATCCAGTAAAGAAGAAATAGTTCACCAGGAACGAGACACTTGTCCCCAAAGGAAAATCCCGACGTTGCTGTCGAAACGTTCCTAGATTGGGACAGAGAAGACATGGAACACAATGTATTTAATTGCGACGCTATTTCTGTGTTAATTCGTCAATGTGAGAGTGCGAGGGATACAGCAAAGAAGAAATAGTGCATCAAGAACGAGATACTCATTCCCAATGACAATCCTGTCGTTGCCATAGAACCGTTCCCAGATTTTGAAAGAGAAGGCATGGAAAACAATTTATTTCATTGCGACACAATTTCTGTGTTAATTCCTGAATGTTAGAGTTCGAGGGATAGAGTAAAGAAGAAATTGTTCATCGGGAACGAGATATTCGTCCCCAAAACAAAATCCGGTCGATGCTGTAGAGACGTTCCTAGATTGGGAAAGAGAAGTCATGCAACAAAACGTATATCATTGCGACGCTATTTATTTGTTAATTCGACAATGTTAGAGTGCGAGGGATACAGTAAAGAAGAACTAGTTCATCAGGAACGAGATACTCGTCCCCAAAGGAAATTCCTGTCGTTGCCGTAGAAACGTTCCGAGATTTGGAAAGAGAAGGCATGGAAAACAATGTATTTTTTTGCGACGCCATTTCTGTGTTAAATCGTCAATGTGAGGGTGCAAGGGATACAGTAAAGAAGAAATAGTGCATCGGAAAGGAGATCCTCGACCCAAAAAAAAAATCCTGTCTTTGCCGTGGAAACGTTCCTAAATTGCGAAGGAGAAGGCATGAAACACAATGTAATTTATTGCGACGCAATTTCTGTGTTAATTCCTCGATGTGAGAGTGCGAGGGATACAGTAATGAAGAAATAGTGCATCGGGAACGAGATACTCGTCCCCAAAAGAAAATCCCGTCGTTGCCATAGAAACGTTCCCAGTTTGGGAAAGAGAAGCCGTGCAACATAATGTATTTCATTGCGACGGAGTTTCTGTGTTAATTCCTGAATGTGAGGGTGCGAGGGTTAGAGTAAAGAAGAAATAGTGCATCGAGAACGAGATAGTCGTCCCCAAAAGGAAATCCTGTCGTTGCTGTAGAAACGTTCCTAGATTGGGAAAGAGAAGGCATGGAACAAAACGGATAACATTGCGACGCTATTTATGTGTTAATTCGACAATGTGAGAGTGCGAGGGATACAGTGAAGAAGAAATAGTTCATGAGGAACGAGATACTCGTCCCCAAATGAAATTCCTGTCGTTGCCGTAGAAACGTTCCGAGATTGGGAAAGAGAAGGCATGAAACACAATGTATTTTACTGCGACGCAATTTCTGTGTTAATTCCTCAATGTGAGAGTGCGAGGGATACACTAAAGAAGAAATAGTGCATCGGGAACGTGATATTCGTCCCCAAAAAAAAAAATCCTGTCGTTGCCGTAGAAACGTACCCAGATTGGGAAAGAGAAGGCGTGCAACATAATGTATTTCATTGCGACGCTATTTCTGTGACAATTACTCAATGTGAGGATGCGAGGAATACAGTAAAGAAGAAATAATGCATCGGAGAAGAGGTCCTCGACCCGAAAACAAAATCCAGTCGTTGCCATAGAAACGTTCCCGGATTGGGATAGAGAAGGCATGGAACCCATGAATTTCATTGCGACGCAATTTCTGTGTTAATTCCACAATGTGAGGGTGCGAGGGATACAGTAAAGAAAAAATAGTGCATCGTGAACGAGATACTGGTCCCCAAAAAAATCCTCTTTTTGCCATAGAAACGTTCCCAGATTGGTAAAGAGAAGGTATGGAACAGAATTTATGTCATTGCAACGCAATTTCTGTGTTAATTCCTCAATGTGAGGTTGCGAGGGATGCAGTAAGGAAGAAACAGTGCATCGGAAAGGAGATCCTCGACCCAAAAACAAAATACTGTCATTGCCGTTGAAACGTTCCTAGATTGGGAAAGAGAAGGCACGGAACAAAACGTATATCATTGCGACGGAATTTCTGTGACAATTCCTCAATGTGAGGGTGCGAGGGATACAGTAAAGAAGAAATAGTGCATCGGGAACGTGATATTCGTCCCCAAAAGAAGGTCCTGTCGTTGCCGTAGAAACGATCCCAGATTCGGAAAGAGAAGGCATGGAACCCAATGTATATTATTTTGACGCTATTTATGTGTTAATTCGACAATGTGAGAGTGCGGGCGATACAGTAAAGAAGAAATAGTTCACCATGAACGAGACACTTGTCCCCAAAGGAAAATCCCGACGTTGCTGTCGAAACGTTCCTAGATTGGGAAAGAGAAGACATGGAACACAATGTATTTAATTGCGACGCTATTTCTGTGTTAATTCGTCAATGTGAGAGTGCGAGGGATACAGCAAAGAAGAAATAGTGCATCAAGAACGAGATACTCATTCCCAATGACAATCCTGTCGTTGCCATAGAACCGTTCCCAGATTTTGAAAGAGAAGGCATGGAAAACAATTTATTTCATTGCGACACAATTTCTGTGTTAATTCCTGAATGTTAGAGTTCGAGGGATAGAGTAAAGAAGAAATTGTTCATCGGGAACGAGATATTCGTCCCCAAAACAAAATCCGGTCGATGCTGTAGAGACGTTCCTAGATTGGGAAAGAGAAGGCATGGAACAAAATGTATATCATTGCGACGCTATTTATTTGTTAATTCGACAATGTTAGAGTGCGAGGCATACAGTAAAGAAGAACTAGTTCATCAGGAACGAGATACTCGTCCCCAAAGGAAATTCCTGTCGTTGCAGTAGAAACGTTCCGAGATTTGGAAAGAGAAGGCATGGAAAACAATGTATTTTATTGCGACGCCATTTCTGTGTTAAATCGTCAATGTGAGGGTGCAAGGGATACAGTAAAGAAGAAATAGTGCATCGGAAAGGAGATCCTCGACCCAAAAAAAAAAAATCCTGTCTTTGCCGTGGAAACGTTCCTAAATTGCGAAGGAGAAGGCATGAAACACAATGTATTTTATTGCGACGCAATTTCTGTTTTAATTCCTCAATGTGAGAGTGCGAGGGATACAGTAATGAAGAAATAGTGCATCGGGAACGAGATACTCGTCCCCAAAAGAAAATCCCGTCGTTGCCATAGAAACGTTCCCAGTTTGGGAAAGAGAAGCCGTGCAACATAATGTATTTCATTGCGACGGAGTTTCAGTGTTAATTCCTCAATGTGAGGGTGCGAGGGTTACAGTAACGAAGAAATAGTGCATCGAGAACGAGATACTAGTCCCCAATGGAAAATCCCGGCGTTGCCGTAGAAAAGTTCCCAGATTGGGAAGGAGAATTCATGGAACACAATGTATTTCATTGCGACGCAATTTCTTTGATAATTCGTCAATGTGAGAGTGCGAGGAATACAGTAAGGAAGAAATAGTGCATCGGGAACGAGATAGTCGTCCCCAAAAGAAAATCCTGTCGTTGCTGTAGAAACGTTCCTAGATTGGGAAAGAGAAGACATGGAACACAATGTATTTAATTGCGACGCTATTTCTGTGTTAATTCGTCAATGTGAGAGTGCGAGGGATACAGTAAAGAAGAAACAGTTCATCGGGAACGAGATACTCGTCCCCTAAGGAAAAACCTGTCGTTGCCGTAGAAACGTCTCGAGATTGGGAAAGAGGAGGCATGGAACCCAATGTATTACACTTCAACGCAATTTCTGTGTTAATTCCTCAATGTGAGGTTGTGAGGAATACAGTAAAGAAGAAATAGTGCATCAAGAACGAGATACTCATTCCCAAAGAAAATCCTGTCGTTGCCATAGAACCGGTCCCATATTGGGAAAGAGAAGGCATGGAACACAATGTATTTCATTGCGACGCAATTGTCTGTGTTAAATCCTGAATGTTGGGGTTCGAGGGATACAGTAAAGAAGAAATTGCTCATCGGGAACGAGATATTCGTCCCGAAAACAAAATCCGGTCGTTGCTATAGAAACGTTCCTAGATTGGGAAAGAGAAGGCATGGAACAAAACGTATAACATTGCGACGCTATTTATGTGTTAATTCGACAATGTGAGAGTGCGAGGGATACAGTAAAGAAGAAATAGTGCATCAAGCACGAGATACTCGTCCCCAAAGGAAAATCCCGTCGT
Source organism: Schistocerca nitens (assembly GCF_023898315.1). Lineage (NCBI taxonomy): Eukaryota > Metazoa > Arthropoda > Insecta > Orthoptera > Acrididae > Schistocerca > Schistocerca nitens. Next base: position 4,315,203 of record NC_064616.1, on the reverse strand, counting down.
TGCCGTGGAAAAGTTCCCAGATTGGGAAGGAAAAGGCATGGAACACAATGTATTTCATTACGACGCAATTTCTTTGTTAATTCGTCAATGTGAGAGTGCGAGGGATACATTAAGGCAGAAATAGTACATCGGGAACGAGATACTCGTCCCCAAAAGAAAATCGTGTCGTTGCTGTAGAAACGTTCCTAGATTGGGAAGAGAAGACATGGAACACAATGTATTTAATTGCGACGCTATTTCTGTGTTAATTCGTCAATGTGAGAGTGCGAGGGATACAGTAAAGAAGAAATAGTGCATCGGGAACGAGATACTCGTCCCCAAAAAAAATCCTTTTGTTGCCGTAGAAACGTTCCCAGATTGGTAAAGAGAAGGTTTGGAACACAATTTATGTCATTGCAACGCAATTTCTATGTTAATTCCTCAATGTGAGGGTGCGAGGGATGCAGTAAAGAAGAAATAGTGCATCGGAAAGGAGATCCTCGAGCCAAAAACAAAATACTGTCATTGCTGTTGAAACGTTCCTAGATTGGGAAAGAGAAGGCATGGAACAAAACGTATATCATTGCGACGGAATTTCTGTGACAATTCCTCAATGTGAGGGTGCGAGGGATACAGTAAATAAGAAACAGTTCATCGGGAACGAGATACTCGTCGCCAATGGAAAATCCTGTCGTTGCCGTAGAAACGTCTCGAGATTGGGAAAGAGGAGGCATGGAACACAATGTATTACATTTCGACGCAATTTCTGTGTTAATTCCTCAATGTGAGGTTGTGAGGGATACAGTAAAGAAGAAATAGTGCATCAAGAACGAAATACTCATTCGCAAATGAAAATCCTGTCGATGCCATAGAACCGTTCCCAGATTGGGAAAGAGAAGGCATGGAACACAATGTATTTCATTGCGACGCAATTTCTGTGTTAATTCCAGAATGTTAGAGTTCGAGGGATAGAGTAAAGAAGAAATTGTTCATCGGGAACGAGATACTCGTCCCCAAAACAAAATCCGGTCGTTGCTGTAGAAACGTTCCTAGATTGGGAAAGAGAAGGCATGGAACAAAACGTATATCATTGCGACGCTATTTATGTGTTAATTCGACAATGTGAGAGTGCGAGGGATGCAGTAAAGAAGAAATAGTTTATCAGGAAAGAGATACTCATCCCCAAAGCAAATTCCTGTCGTTGCCATAGAAACGTTCCGAGCATGGGAAAGAGAAGGCATGGAAAACAATGTATTTTATTGCGACGCAATTTCTGTGTTAATTCGTCAATGTGAGAGTGCGAGGGATACAGTAAAGAAGAAATAGTGCATCGGAAAGGAGATCCACGACTCCAAAAAAAATCCTGTCGTTGCCGTGGAAACGTTCCTAGATTGCGAAGGAGAAGGCATGAGACACAATGTATTTTATTGCGACGCAATTTCTGTGTTAATTCCTCAATGTGAGAGTGCGAGGGATACAGTAATGATGAAATAGTGCATCAGGAACTAGATACTCGTCCCCAAAAGAAAATCCTGTCGTTGCCGTAGAAACGTTCCCAGATTGGGAAAGAGAAGGCGTGCAACGTAATGTATTTCATTGCGACGCAATTTCTGTGAGAATTACTCAATGTGAGGATGCGAGGAATACAGTAAAGAAGAAATAGTGCATCGGAAAAGAGGTCCTCAACCCGAAAACAAAATCCAGTCGATGCCATAGAAACGTTCCCGGATTGCGATACAGAAGGCATGGAACCCAATGTATTTCATTGCGACGCAATTTCCGTGTTAATTCCTCAATGTTAGGGTGCGAGTGAGACAGTAAAGAAGAAATAGTGCATCGGGAATGTGATATTCGTCCCCAAAAGAAGAACCTGTCGTTGCCGTAGAAACGATCCCACATTCGGAAAGAGAAGGCATGGAACACAATGTACTTCATTGCGACGCAATTTCTGTGTTAATTCGTTAATGTGAGGGTGCGAGGGATACAGTAAAGAGAAAATAGTGCATCGGGAACGAGATATTCGTCCCCAAAAAAAATCCTTTTGTTGCCGTACAAACGTTCCCAGATTGGTATAGAGAAGGTATGGAACACAATTTATGTCATTGCAACGCAATTTCTGTGTTAATTCCTCAATGTGAGGTTGCGAGGGATGCAGTAAAGAAGAAATAGTGCATCAGAAAGGAGATCCCCGACCCAAAAACAAAATACTGTCATTGCCGTTGAAACATTCCTAGATTGGGAAAGAGAAGGCATGGAACAAAACGTATACCATTGCGACGGAATTTCTGTGACAATTACTCAATGTGAGGTTGTGAGGGATACAGTAAAGAAGAAATGGTGCATCGGGAACGTGATATTCGTCCCCAAAAGAAAATCCTGTCGTTGCCGTAGAAACGTACTCAGATTGGGAAAGAGAAGGCGTGCAACATAATGTATTTCATTGCGACGCAATTTCTGTGACAATTACTCAATGTGAGGATGCGAGGAATACAGTAAAGAAGAAATAATGCATCGGAAAAGAGGTCCTCGACCCGAAAACAAAATCCAGTCGTTGCCATAGAAACGTTCCCGGACTGGGATAGAGAAGGCATGGAACCCATGAATTTCATTGCGACGCAATTTCTGTGTTAATTCGTCAATGTGAGGGTGCGAGGGATACAGTAAAGAAGAAATAGTGCATCGAGAAAGAGATACTCGTCCCCAAAGGAAAATCCCGTCGTTGCCGTGGAAAAGTTCCCAGATTGGGAAGGAGAAGGCATGGAACACAATGTATTTCATTACGACGCAATTTCTTTGTTAATTCGTCAATGTGAGAGTGCGAGGGATACATTAAGGCAGAAATAGTGCATCGGGGACGAGATACTCGTCCCCAAAAGAAAATCGTGTCGTTGCTGTAGAAACGTTCCTAGATTGGGGAAGAGAAGACATGGAACACAATGTATTTAATTGCGACGCTATTTCTGTGTTAATTCCTCAATGTGAGGTTGTGAGGGATACAGTAAAGAAGAAATAGTGCATCAAGAGTGAGATACTCATTCCCAAAGAAAATCCTGTCGTTGCCATAGAACCGTTCCCAGATTGGGAAAGAGAAGGCATGGAACACAATGTATTTCATTGCGACGCAATTTCTGTGTTAATTCCTGAATGTTGGAGTTCGAGGGATAGAGTAAAGAAGAAATTGCTCATCAGGAACGAGATATTCGTCCCCAAAATAAAATCCGGTCGTTGCTGTAGAAACGTTCCTAGATTGGGAAAGAGAAGGCATGGAACAAAACGTATAACATTGCGACGCTATTTATGTGTTAATTCGACAATGTGACAGTGCGAGGGATACAGTAAGGAAGAAATAGTTCATCAGGAACGAGATACTCGTCCCCAAAAGAAATTCCTGTCGTTGCCGTAGAAACGTTCCGCGATTGGGAAAGAGAAGGCATGAAACACAATGTATTTTATTGCGACGCAATTTCTGTGACAATTACTCAATGTGAGGATGCGAGGAATACAGTAAAGAAGAAATAATGCATCGGAAAAGAGGTCCTCGACCCGAAAACAAAATCCAGTCGTTGCCATAGAAACGTTCCCGGATTGGGATAGAGAAGGCATGGAACCCATGAATTTCATTGCGACGCAATTTCTGTGTTAATTCCTCAATGTGAGGGTGCGAGTGATACAGTAAAGAAAAAATAGTGCATCGGGAACGTGATATTCGTCCCCAAAAGAAGATCCTGTCGTTGCCGTAGAAACGATCCCAGATTCGGAAAGACAAGGCATGGAACACAATGTATTTCATTGCGACGCAATTTCTGTGTTAATTCGTCAATGTGAGGCTGCGAGGGATAGAGTAAAGAAGAAATAGTGCATCGAGAACGAGATACTCGTCCCCAAAGGAAAATCCCGTCGTTGCCGTTGAAATGTTCCCAGATTGGGAAGGAGAAGGCATGGAACACAATGTATTTCATTACGACGCAATTTCTTTGTTAATTCGTCAATGTGAGAGTGCGAGGGATACATTAAGGCAGAAATAGTGCATCGGGAACGAGATAGTCGTCCCCAAAGGAAAATCGTGTCGTTGCTGTAGAAACGTTCCCAGATTGGTAAAGAGAAGGTTTGGAACAAAATTTATGTCATTGCAACGCAATTTCTGTGTTTATTCCTCAATGGGAGGGTGCGAGGGATGCAGTAAAGAAGAAATAGTGCATCGGAAAGGAGATCCTCGAGCCAAAAACAAAATACTGTCATTGCCGTAGAAACGTTCCTAGATTGGGATAGAGAAGGCATGGAACAAAACGTATATCATTGCGACGGAATTTCTGTGACAATTCCTCAATGTGAGGGTGCGAGGGATACAGTAAATAAGAAACAGTTCATCGGGAACGAGATACTCGTTGCCAAAGGAAAATCCTGTCGTTGCCGTAGAAACGTCTCGAGATTGGGAAAGAGGAGGCATGGAACCCAATGTATTACAATTCGACGCCTTTTCTGTGTTAATTCCTCAATGTGAGGTTGTGAGGGATACAGCAAAGAAGAAATAGTGCATCAAGAACGAGATACTCATTCCCAAAAGAAAATCCTGTCGTTGCCATAGAATCGTTCCCAGATTGGGAAAGAGAAGGCATGGAACACAATGTATTTCATTGCGACGCAATTTCTGTGTTAATTCCTGAATGTTAGAGTTCGAGGGATAGAGTAAAGAAGAAATTGTTCATCGGGAACGAGATACTCGTCCCCAAAACAAAATCCGGTCGTTGCTGCAGAAACGTTCCTAGATTGGGAAAGAGAAGGCATGGAACAAAACGTATATCATTGCGACGCTATTTATGTGTTAATTCGACAATGTGAGAGTGCGAGGGATCCAGTAAAGAAGAAATGGTTTATCAGGAAAGAGATACTCGTCCCCAAAGCAAATTCCTGTCGTTGCCATAGAAACGTTCCGAGATTGGGAAAGAGAAGGCATGGAAAACAATGTATTTTATTGCGACGCCATTTCTGTGTTAATTCGTCAATGTGAGGGTGCAAGGGATACAGTAAAGAAGAAATAGTGCATTGGAAAGGAGATCCACGACTCCAAAAAAAATCCTGTCGTTGCCGTGGAAACGTTCCTAGAGTGCGAAGGAGAAGGCATGAAACACAATGTATTTTATTGCGACGCAATTCCTGTGTTAATTCCTCAATGTGAGAGTGCGAGGGATACAGTAATGATGAAATAGTGCATCAGGAACGAGATACTCGTCCCCAAAGGAAAATCCTGTCGTTGCCGTAGAAACGTACCCAGATTGGGAAAGAGAAGGCGTGCAACATAATGTATTTCATTGCGACGCAATTTCCGTGACAATTACTCAATGTGAGGATGCGAGGAATACAGTAAAGAAGAAATAATGCATCGGAAAAGAGGTCCTCGACCCGAAAACAAAATCCAGTCGTTGCCATAGAAACGTTCCCGGATTGGGATAGAGAAGGCATGGAACCCATGAATTTCATTGCGACGCAATTTCTGTGTTAATTCCTCAATTTGAGGGTGCGAGTGATACAGTAAAGGAAAAATAGTGCATCGGGAACGTGATATTCGTCCCCAAAAGAAGATCCTGTCGTTGCCGTAGAAACGATCCCAGACTCGGAAAGACAAGGCATGGAACACAATGTATTTCATTGCGACGCAATTTCTGTGTTAATTCGTCAATGTGAGGGTGCGAGGGATACAGTAAAGAAGAAATAGTGCATCGAGAAAGAGATACTCGTCCCCAAAGGAAAATCCCGTCGTTGCCGTGGAAAAGTTCCGAGATTGGGAAGGAGAAGGCATGGAACACAATGTATTTCATTACGACGCAATTTCTTTGTTAATTCGTCAATGTGAGAGAGCGAGGGATACATCAAGGCAGAAATAGTACATCGGGGACGAGATACTCGTCCCCAAAAGAAAATCGTGTCGTTGCTGTAGAAACGTTCCTAGATTGGGAAAGAGAAGACATGGAACACAATGTATTTTATTGCGACGCTATTTCTGTGTTAATTCCTCAATGTGAGGTTGTGAGGGATACAGTAAAGAAGAAATAGTGCATCAAGAATGAGATACTCATTCCCAAAGAGAATCCTGTCGTTGCCATAGAACTGTTCCCAGATTGGGAAAGAGAAGGCATGGAACACAATGTATTTCATTGCGACGCAATTTCTGTGTTAATTCCTGAATGTTGGAGTTCGAGGGATAGAGTAAAGAAGAAATTGCTCATCGGGAACGAGATATTCGTCCCCAAAATAAAATCCGGTTGTTGCTGTAGAAACGTTCCTAGATTGGGAAAGAGAAGGCATGAACAAAACGTATAACATTGCGACGCTATTTATGTGTTAATTCGACAATGTGACAGCGCGAGGGATACAGTAAAGAAGAAATAGTTCATCAGGAACGAGATACTCGTCCCCAAAAGAAATTCCTGTCGTTGCCGTAGAAACGTTATGAGATTGGGAAAGAGAAGGCATGAAACGCAATGTATTTTATTGCGACGCAATTTCTGTGTTAATTCCTCAATGTGAGAGTGCGAGTGATACACTAAAGAAGAAATAGTGCATCGGGAACGTGATATTCGTCCCCAAAAGAAAATCCTGTCGTTGCCGTAGAAACGTACCCAGATTGGGAAAGAGAAGGCGTGCAACATAATGTATTTGATTGCGACGCAATTTCTGTGACAATTACTCAATGTGAGGATGCGAGGAATAGAGTAAAGAAGAAATAATGCATCGGAAAAGAGGTCCTCGACCCGAAAACAAAATCCAGTCGTTGCCATAGAAACGTTCCCGGATTGCGATAGAGGAGGCATGTAACCCATGAATTTCATTGCGTCGCAATTTCTGTGTTAATTCCTCAATGTGAGGGTGCGAGTGATACAGTAAAGAAAAAATAGTGCATCGGGAACGTGATATTCGTCCCCAAAAGAAGATCCTGTCGTTAACGTAGAAACGATCCCAGATTCGGAAAGACAAGGCATGGAACACAATTTATTTCATTGCGACGCAATTTCTGTGTTAATTCGTCAATGTGATTGTGCGAGGGATAGAGTAAAGAAGAAATAGTGCATCGAGAACGAGATACTCGTCCCCAAAGGAAAATCCTGTCGTTGCCGTAGAAACGTCTCGAGATTGGGAAAGAGGAGGCATGGAACCCAATGTATTACGTTTCGACGCAATTTCTGTGTTAATTCCTCAATGTGAGGTTGTGAGGGATACAGCAAAGAAGAAATAGTGCATCAAGAACGAGATACTCATTCCCAAATGAAAATCCTGTCGTTGCAATAGAATCGTTCCCAGATTGGGAAAGAGAAGGCATGGAACACAATGTATTTCATTGCGACGCAATTTCTGTGTTAATTCCTGAATGTTAGAGTTCGAGGGATAGAGTAAAGAAGAAATTGTTCATCGGGAACGAGATACTCGTCCCCAAAACCAAATCCGGTCGTTGCTGCAGAAACGTTCCTAGATTGGGAAAGAGAAGGCATGGAACAAAACGTATATCATTGCGACGCTATTTATGTGTTAATTCGACAATGTGAGAGTGCGAGGGATCCAGTAAAGAAGAAATAGTTTATCAGGAAAGAGATACTCGTCCCCAAAGCAAATTCCTGTCGTTGCCATAGAAACGTTCCGAGATTGGGAAAGAGAAGGCATGGAAAACAATGTATTTTATTGCGACGCCATTTCTGTGTTAATTCGTCAATGTGAGGGTGCAAGGGATACAGTAAAGAAGAAATAGTGCATCGGAAAGGAGATCCACGACTCCAAAAAAAATCCTGTCGTTGCCGTGGAAACGTTCCTAGATTGCGAAGGAGAAGGCATCAAACACAATGTATTTTATTGCGACGCAATTTCTGTGTTAATTCCTCAATGTGAGAGTGCGAGGGATACAGTAATGATGAAATAGTGCATCATGAACGAGATACTCGTCCCCAAAGGAAAATCCTGTCGTTGCCGTAGAAACGTTCCCAGATTGGGAAAGAGAAGGCGTGCAACATAATGTATTTCATTGCGACGCAATTTCTGTGACAATTACTCAATGTGAGGATGCGAGGAATACAGTAAAGAAGAGATAGTGCATCGGAAAAGAGGTCCTCGACCCGAAAACAAAATCCAGTCGTTGCCATAGAAACGTTCCCGGATTGGGATACAGAAGGCATGGAACGCAATGTATTTCATTGCGACGCAATTTCTGTGTTAATTCCTCAATGTTAGGGTGCGAGTGATACAGTAAAGAAGAAATAGTGCATCGGGAATGTGATATCCGTCCCCAAAATAAGATCCTGTCGTTGCCGTAGAAACGATCCCACATTCGGAAAGAGAAGGCATGGAACACAATGTACTTCATTGCGACACAATTTCTGTGTTAATTCGTTAATGTGAGGGTGCGAGGGATACAGTAAAGAAGAAACAGTTCATCGGGAACGAGATACTCGTCGCCAAAGGAAAATCGTGTCGTTGCCGTAGAAACGTCTCGAGAATGGGAAAGAGGAGGCATGGAACACAATGTATTACATTTCGACGCAATTTCTGTGTTAATTCCTCAATGTGAGGATGTGAGCGACACAGTAAAGAAGAATTAGTGCATCAAGAACGAGATACTCATTCCCAAAGAATATCCTGTCGTTGCCATAGAACCGTTCCCAAATGGGGAAAGAGAAGTCATGGAACACAATGTACTTCATTGCGACGCAATTTCTGTGTTAATTCCTGAATGTTAGAGTTCGAGGGATAGAGTAAAGAAGAAATTGTTCATCGGGAACGAGATACTCGTCCCCAAAGGAAAATCCTGTCGTTGCCGTAGAAACGTACCCAGATTGGGAAAGAGAAGGCGTGCAACATAATGTATTTCATTGCGACGCAATTTCTGTGACAATTACTCAATGTGAGGATGCGAGGAATACAGTAAAGAAGAAATAATGCATCGGAAAAGAGGTCCTCGACCCGAAAACAGAATCCAGTCGTTGCCATAGAAACGTTCCCGGATTGGGATAGAGAAGGCATGGAACCCATGAATTTCATTGCGTCGCTATTTCTGTGTTAATTCCTCAATGTGAGGGTGCGAGTGATACAGTAAAGAAAAAATAGTGCATCGGGAACGTGATATTCGTCCCCAAAAGAAGATCCTGTCGTTGCCGTACAAACGATCCCAGATTCGGTAAGACAAGGCATGGAACACAATTTATTTCATTGCGACGCAATTTCTGTGTTAATTCGTCAATGTGAGGGTGCGAGGGATAGAGTAAAGAAGAAATAGTGCATCGAGAACGAGATACTCGTCCCCAAAGGAAAATCCCGTCGTTGCCGTGGAAAAGTTCCCAGATTGGGAAGGAGAAGGCATGGAACACAATGTATTTCATTACGACGCAATTTCATTGTTAATTCGTCAATGTGAGAGTGCGAGGGATACATTAAGGCAGAAATAGGGCATCGGGAACGAGATACTCGTCCCCAAAGGAAAATCGTGTCGTTGCTGTAGAAACGTTCCTAGATTGGGAAAGAGAAGACATGGAACACAATGTATTTAATTGCGACGCTATTTCTGTGTTAATTCGTCAATGTGAGAGTGCGAGGTATACAGTAAAGAAGAAATAGTGCATCGGGAACGAGATACTCGTCCCCAAAAAAAATCCTTTTGTTGCCGTAGAAACGTTCCCAGGTTGGTAAAGAGAAGGTTTGAAACAAAATTTATGTCATTGCAACGCAATTTGTGTTAATTCCTCAATGGGAGGGTGCGAGGGATGCAGTAAAGAAGAAATAGTGCATCGGAAAGGAGATCCTCGAGCCAAAAACAAAATACTGTCATTGCAGTAGAAACGTTCCTAGATTGGGATAGAGAAGGCATGGAACAAAACGTATATCATTGCGACGGAATTTCTGTGACAATTCCTCAATGTGAGGGTGCGAGGGATACAGTAAATAAGAAACAGTTCATCGGGAACGAGATACTCGTTGCCAAAGGAAAATCCTGTCGTTGCCGTAGAAACGTCTCGAGATTGGGAAAGAGTAGGCATGGAACAAAATGTATTACATTTCGACGCAATTTCTGTGTTAATTCCTCAATGTGAGGTTGTGAGGGATACAGCAAAGAAGAAATAGTGCATCAAGAACGAGATACTCATTCCCAAATGAAAATCCTGTCGTTGCAATAGAATCGTTCCCAGATTGGGAAAGAGAAGGCATGGAACACAATGTATTTCATTGCGACGCAATTTCTGTGTTAATTCCTGAATGTTAGAGTTCGAGGGATAGAGTAAAGAAGAAATTGTTCATCGGGAACGAGATACTCGTCCCCAAAACAAAATCCGGACGTTGCTGCAGAAACGTTCCTAGATTGGGAAAGAGAAGGCATGGAACAAAACGTATATCATTGCGACGCTATTTATGTGTTAATTCGACAATGTGAGAGTGCGAGGTATCCAGTAAAGAAGAAATAGTTTATCAGGAAAGAGATACTCGTCCCCAAAGCAAATTCCTGTCGTTGCCATTGAAACGTTCCGAGATTGGGAAAGAGAAGGCATGGAAAACAATGTATTTTATTGCGACGCCATTTCTGTGTTAATTCGTCGATGTGAGGGTGCAAGGGATACAGTAAAGAAGAAATAGTGCATCGGAAAGGAGATCCACGACTCCAAAAAAAATCCTGTCGTTGCCGTGGAAACGTTCCTAGATTGCGAAGGAGAAGGCATGAAACACAATGTATTTTATTGCGACGGAATTTCTGTGTTAATTCCTCAATGAGAGAGTGCGAGGGATACAGTAAAGAAAAAATAGTGCATCGGGAACGTGATATTCGTCCCCAAAAGAAGATCCTGTCGTTGCCGTACAAACGATCCCAGATTCGGAAAGACAAGGCATGGAACCCAATGTATTACATTTCGACGCCTTTTCTGTTTTAATTCCTCAATGTGAGGTTGTGAGGGATACAGCAAAGAAGAAATAGTGCTTCAAGAACGAGATACTCATTCCCAAAAGAAATTCCGGTCGTTGCCATAGAATCGTTCCCAGATTGGGAAAGAGAAGGCATGGAACACAATGTATTTCATTGCGACGCAATTTCTGTGTTAATTCCTGAATGTTAGAGTTCGAGGGATAGAGTAAAGAAGAAATTGTTCATCGGAAACGAGATACTCGTCCACAAAACAAAATCCGGTCGTTGCTGCAGAAACGTTCCTAGATTGGGAAAGAGAAGGCATGGAACAAAACGTATATCATTGCGACGCTATTTATGTGTTAATTCGACAATGTGAGAGTGCGAGGGATCCAGTAAAGAAGAAATGGTTTATCAGGAAAGAGATACTCGTCCCCAAAGCAAATTCCTGTCGTTGCCATAGAAACGTTCCGAGATTGGGAAAGAGAAGGCATGGAAAACAATGTATTTTATTGCGACGCCATTTCTGTGTTAATTCGTCAATGTGAGGGTGCAAGGGATACAGTAAAGAAGAAATAGTGCATTGGAAAGGAGATCCACGACTCCAAAAAAAATCCTGTCGTTGCCGTCGAAACGTTCCTAGATTGCGAAGGAGAAGGCATGAAACACAATGTATTTTATTGCGACGCAATTTCTGTGTTAATTCCTCAATGTGAGAGTGCGAGGGATACAGTAATGATGAAATAGTGCATCAGGAACGAGATACTCGTCCCCAAAGGAAAATCCTGTCGTTGCCGTAGAAACGTACCCAGATTGGGAAAGAGAAGGCGTGCAACATAATGTATTTCATTGCGACGCAATTTCCGTGACAATTACTCAATGTGAGGATGCGAGGAATACAGTAAAGAAGAAATAATGCATCGGAAAAGAGGTCCTCGACCCGAAAACAAAATCCAGTCGTTGCCATAGAAACGTTCCCGGATTGGGATAGAGAAGGCATGGAACCCATGAATTTCATTGCGACGCAATTTCTGTGTTAATTCCTCAATTTGAGGGTGCGAGTGATACAGTAAAGGAAAAATAGTGCATCGGGAACGTGATATTCGTCCCCAAAAGAAGATCCTGTCGTTGCCGTAGAAACGATCCCAGACTCGGAAAGACAAGGCATGGAACACAATGTATTTCATTGCGACGCAATTTCTGTGTTAATTCGTCAATGTGAGGGTGCGAGGGATACAGTAAAGAAGAAATAGTGCATCGAGAAAGAGATACTCGTCCCCAAAGGAAAATCCCGTCGTTGCCGTGGAAAAGTTCCGAGATTGGGAAGGAGAAGGCATGGAACACAATGTATTTCATTACGACGCAATTTCTTTGTTAATTCGTCAATGTGAGAGTGCGAGGGATACATTAAGGCAGAAATAGTACATCGGGGACGAGATACTCGTCCCCAAAAGAAAATCGTGTCGTTGCTGTAGAAACGTTCCTAGATTGGGAAAGAGAAGACATGGAACACAATGTATTTTATTGCGACGCTATTTCTGTGTTAATTCCTCAATGTGAGGTTGTGAGGGATACAGTAAAGAAGAAATAGTGCATCAAGAATGAGATACTCATTCCCAAAGAGAATCCTGTCGTTGCCATAGAACTGTTCCCAGATTGGGAAAGAGAAGGCATGGAACACAATGTATTTCATTGCGACGCAATTTCTGTGTTAATTCCTGAATGTTGGAGTTCGAGGGATAGAGTAAAGAAGAAATTGATCATCGGGAACGAGATATTCGTCCCCAAAATAAAATCCGGTCGTTGCTGTAGAAACGTTCCTAGACTGGGAAAGAGAAGGCATGAACAAAACGTATAACATTGCGACGCTATTTTTGTGTTAATTCGACAATGTGACAGTGCGAGGGATACAGTAAAGAAGAAATAGTTCATCAGGAACGAGATACTCGTCCCCAAAAGAAATTCCTGTCGTTGCCGTAGAAACGTTCCGAGATTGGGAAAGAGAAGGCATGAAACACAATGTATTTTATTGCGACGCAATTTCTGTGTTAATTCCTCAATGTGAAAGTGCGAGTGATACACTAAAGAAGAAATAGTGCATCGGGAACGTGTTATTCGTCCCCAAAAGATAATCCTGTCGTTGCCATAGAAACGATCCCAGATTCGGAAAGACAAGGCATGGAACACAATTTATTTCATTGCGACGCAATTTCTGTGTTAATTCCTCAATGTGAGGATGTGAGCGACACAGTAAAGAAGAAATAGTGCATCAAGAACGAGATACTCATTCCCAAAGAATATCCTGTCGTTGCCATAGAACCGTTCCCAGATGGGGAAAGAGAAGTCATGGAACACAATGTACTTCATTGCGACGCAATTTCTGTGTTAATTCCTGAATGTTAGAGTTCGAGGGATAGAGTAAAGAAGAAATTGTTCATCGGGAACGAGATACTCGTCCCCAAAGGAAAATCCTGTCGTTGCCGTAGAAACGTACCCAGATTGGGAAAGAGAACGCGTGCAACATAATGTATTTCATTGCGACGCAATTTCTGTGACAATTACTCAATGTGAGGATGCGAGGAATACAGTAAAGAAGAAATAATGCATCGGAAAAGAGGTCCTCGACCCGAAAACAAAATCCCGTCGTTGCCATAGAAACGTTCCCGGATTGGGATAGAGAAGGCATGGAACCCATGAATTTCATTGCGTCGCTATTTCTGTGTTAATTCCTCAATGTGAGGGTGCGAGTGATACAGTAAAGAAAAAATAGTGCATCGGGAACGTGATATTCGTCCCCAAATGAAGATCCTGTCGTTGCCGTAGAAACGATCCCAGATTCGGAAAGACAAGGCATGGAACACAATTTATTTCATTGCGACGCAATTTCTGTGTTAATTCGTCAATGTGAGGGTGCGAGGGATAGAGTAAAGAAGAAATAGTGCATCGAGAACGAGATACTCGTCCCCAAAGGAAAATCCCGTCGTTGCCGTGGAAAAGTTCCCAGATTGGGAAGGAGAAGGCATGGAACACAATGTATTTCATTACGACGCAATTTCATTGTTAATTCGTCAATGTGAGAGTGCGAGGGATACATTAAGGCAGAAATAGGGCATCGGGAACGAGATACTCGTCCCCAAAGGAAAATCGTGTCGTTGCTGTAGAAACGTTCCTAGATTGGGAAAGAGAAGACATGGAACACAATGTATTTAATTGCGACGCTATTTCTGTGTTAATTCGTCAATGTGAGAGTGCGAGGTATGCAGTAAAGAAGAAATAGTGCATCGGGAACGAGATACTCGTCCCGAAAAAAAATCCTTTTGTTGCCGTAGAAACGTTCCCAGGTTGGTAAAGAGAAGGTTTGAAACAAAATTTATGTCATTGCAACGCAATTTCTGTGTTAATTCCTCAATGGGAGGGTGCGAGGGATGCAGTAAAGAAGAAATAGTGCATCGGAAAGGAGATCCTCGAGCCAAAAACAAAATACTGTCATTGCAGTAGAAACGTTCCTAGATTGGGATAGAGAAGGCATGGAACAAAACGTATATCATTGCGACGGAATTTCTGTGACAATTCCTCAATGTGAGGGTGCGAGGGATACAGTAAATAAGAAACAGTTCATCGGGAACGAGATACTCGTTGCCAAAGGAAAATCCTGTCGTTGCCGTAGAAACGTCTCGAGATTGGGAAAGAGTAGGCATGGAACCCAATGTATTACATTTCGACGCAATTTCTGTGTTAATTCCTCAATGTGAGGTTGTGAGGGATACAGCAAAGAAGAAATAGTGCATCAAGAACGAGATACTCATTCCCAAATGAAAATCCTGTCGTTGCAATAGAATCGTTCCCAGATTGGGAAAGAGAAGGCATGGAACACAATGTATTTCATTGCGACGCAATTTCTGTGTTAATTCCTGAATGTTAGAGTTCGAGGGATAGAGTAAAGAAGAAATTGTTCATCGGGAACGAGATACTCGTCCCCAAAACAAAATCCGGACGTTGCTGCAGAAACGTTCCTAGATTGGGAAAGAGAAGGCATGGAACAAAACGTATATCATTGCGACGCTATTTATGTGTTAATTCGACAATGTGAGAGTGCGAGGTATCCAGTAAAGAAGAAATAGTTTATCAGGAAAGAGATACTCGTCCCCAAAGCAAATTCCTGTCGTTGCCATTGAAACGTTCCGAGATTGGGAAAGAGAAGGCATGGAAAACAATGTATTTTATTGCGACGCCATTTCTGTGTTAATTCGTCAATGTGAGGGTGCAAGGGATACAGTAAAGAAGAAATAGTGCATCGGAAAGGAGATCCACGACTCCAAAAAAAATCCTGTCGTTGGCGTGGAAATGTTCCTAGATTGCGAAGGAGAAGGCATGAAACACAATGTATTTTATTGCGACGGAATTTCTGTGTTAATTCCTCAATGTGAGAGTGCGAGGGATACAGTAAAGAAAAAATAGTGCATCGGGAACGTGATATTCGTCCCCAAAAGAAGATCCTGTCGTTGCCGTTGAAACGATCCCAGATTCGGAAAGACAAGGCATGGAACACAATGTATTTCATTGCGACGCAATTTCTGTGTTAATTCGTCAATGTGACAGTGCGAGGGATACTGTAAAGAAGAAATAGTTCATCAGGAACGAGATACTCGTCCCCAAAAGAAATTCCTGTCGTTGCCGTAGAAACGTTCCGAGATTGGGAAAGAGAAGGCATGAAACACAATGTATTTTATTGCGACGCAATTTCTGTGTTAATTCCCCGATGTGAGAGTGCGAGTGATACACTAAAGAAGAAATAGTGCATCGGGAACGTGATATTCGTCCCCAAAAGAAAATCCTGTCGTTGAAGTAGAAACGTACCCAGATTGGGAAAGAGAAGGCGTGCAACATAATGTATTTCATTGCGAAGCAATTTCTGTGACAATTACTCAATGTGAGGATGCGAGGAATACAGTAAAGAAGAAATAATGCATCGGAAAAGAGGTCCTCGACCCGAAAACAAAATCCAGTCGTTGCCATAGAAACGTTCCCGGATTGGGATAGAGAAGGCATGGAACCCATGAATTTCATTGCGACGCAATTTCTGTGTTAATTCCTCAATGTGAGGGTGGGTGATACAGTAAAGAAAAAATTGTGCATCGGGAACGTGATATTCGTCCCCAAAAGAAGATCCTGTCGTTGCCGTAGAAACGATCCCAGTTTCGGAAAGACAGGGCATGGAACACAATGTATTATATTTCGACGCAATTTCTGTGTTAATTCATCAATGTGAGGTTGTGAGGGATACAGTGAAGAAGAAATAGTGCATCAAGAACGAGATACTCATTCCCAAATGAAAATCCTGTCGTTGCCATAGAACCGTTCCCAGATTGGGAAAGAGAAGGCATGAAACACAATGTATTTCATTGCGACGCAATTTCTGTGTTAATTCCTGAATGTTAGAGTTCGAGGGATAGAGTAAAGAAGAAATTGTTCATCGGGAACGAGATACTCGTCCTCAAAACAAAATCCGGTCGTTGCTGTAGAAACGTTCCTAGACTGGGAAAGAGAAGGCATGAACAAAACGTATAACATTGCGACGCTATTTTTGTGTTAATTCGACAATGTGACAGTGCGAGGGATACAGTAAAGAAGAAATAGTTCATCAGGAACGAGATACTCGTCCCCAAAAGAAATTCCTGTCGTTGCCGTAGAAACGTTCCGAGATTGGGAAAGAGAAGGCATGAAACACAATGTATTTTATTGCGACGCAATTTCTGTGTTAATTCCTCAATGTGAAAGTGCGAGTGATACACTAAAGAAGAAATAGTGCATCGGGAACGTGATATTCGTCCCCAAAAGATAATCCTGTCGTTGCCATAGAAACGATCCCAGATTCGGAAAGACAAGGCATGGAACACAATTTATTTCATTGCGACGCAATTTCTGTGTTAATTCGTCAATGTGAGGGTGCGAGGGATAGAGTAAAGAAGAAATAGTGCATCGAGAACGAGATACTCGTCCCCAAAGGAAAATCCCGTCGTTGCCGTGGAAAAGTTCCCAGATTGGGAAGGAGAAGGCATGGAACACAATGTATTTCATTACGACGCAATTTCATTGTTAATTCGTCAATGTGAGAGTGCGAGGGATACATTAAGGCAGAAATAGGGCATCGGGAACGAGATACTCGTCCCCAAAGGAAAATCGTGTCGTTGCTGTAGAAACGTTCCTAGATTGGGAAAGAGAAGACATGGAACACAATGTATTTAATTGCGACGCTATTTCTGTGTTAATTCGTCAATGTGAGAGTGCGAGGTATACAGTAAAGAAGAAATAGTGCATCGGGAACGAGATACTCGTCCCCAAAAAAAATCCTTTTGTTGCCGTAGAAACGTTCCCAGGTTGGTAAAGAGAAGGTTTGAAACAAAATTTATGTCATTGCAACGCAATTTGTGTTAATTCCTCAATGGGAGGGTGCGAGGGATGCAGTAAAGAAGAAATAGTGCATCGGAAAGGAGATCCTCGAGCCAAAAACAAAATACTGTCATTGCAGTAGAAACGTTCCTAGATTGGGATAGAGAAGGCATGGAACAAAACGTATATCATTGCGACGGAATTTCTGTGACAATTCCTCAATGTGAGGGTGCGAGGGATACAGTAAATAAGAAACAGTTCATCGGGAACGAGATACTCGTTGCCAAAGGAAAATCCTGTCGTTGCCGTAGAAACGTCTCGAGATTGGGAAAGAGTAGGCATGGAACAAAATGTATTACATTTCGACGCAATTTCTGTGTTAATTCCTCAATGTGAGGTTGTGAGGGATACAGCAAAGAAGAAATAGTGCATCAAGAACGAGATACTCATTCCCAAATGAAAATCCTGTCGTTGCAATAGAATCGTTCCCAGATTGGGAAAGAGAAGGCATGGAACACAATGTATTTCATTGCGACGCAATTTCTGTGTTAATTCCTGAATGTTAGAGTTCGAGGGATAGAGTAAAGAAGAAATTGTTCATCGGGAACGAGATACTCGTCCCCAAAACAAAATCCGGACGTTGCTGCAGAAACGTTCCTAGATTGGGAAAGAGAAGGCATGGAACAAAACGTATATCATTGCGACGCTATTTATGTGTTAATTCGACAATGTGAGAGTGCGAGGTATCCAGTAAAGAAGAAATAGTTTATCAGGAAAGAGATACTCGTCCCCAAAGCAAATTCCTGTCGTTGCCATTGAAACGTTCCGAGATTGGGAAAGAGAAGGCATGGAAAACAATGTATTTTATTGCGACGCCATTTCTGTGTTAATTCGTCGATGTGAGGGTGCAAGGGATACAGTAAAGAAGAAATAGTGCATCGGAAAGGAGATCCACGACTCCAAAAAAAATCCTGTCGTTGCCGTGGAAACGTTCCTAGATTGCGAAGGAGAAGGCATGAAACACAATGTATTTTATTGCGACGGAATTTCTGTGTTAATTCCTCAATGAGAGAGTGCGAGGGATACAGTAAAGAAAAAATAGTGCATCGGGAACGTGATATTCGTCCCCAAAAGAAGATCCTGTCGTTGCCGTACAAACGATCCCAGATTCGGAAAGACAAGGCATGGAACCCAATGTATTACATTTCGACGCCTTTTCTGTTTTAATTCCTCAATGTGAGGTTGTGAGGGATACAGCAAAGAAGAAATAGTGCTTCAAGAACGAGATACTCATTCCCAAAAGAAATTCCGGTCGTTGCCATAGAATCGTTCCCAGATTGGGAAAGAGAAGGCATGGAACACAATGTATTTCATTGCGACGCAATTTCTGTGTTAATTCCTGAATGTTAGAGTTCGAGGGATAGAGTAAAGAAGAAATTGTTCATCGGAAACGAGATACTCGTCCACAAAACAAAATCCGGTCGTTGCTGCAGAAACGTTCCTAGATTGGGAAAGAGAAGGCATGGAACAAAACGTATATCATTGCGACGCTATTTATGTGTTAATTCGACAATGTGAGAGTGCGAGGGATCCAGTAAAGAAGAAATGGTTTATCAGGAAAGAGATACTCGTCCCCAAAGCAAATTCCTGTCGTTGCCATAGAAACGTTCCGAGATTGGGAAAGAGAAGGCATGGAAAACAATGTATTTTATTGCGACGCCATTTCTGTGTTAATTCGTCAATGTGAGGGTGCAAGGGATACAGTAAAGAAGAAATAGTGCATTGGAAAGGAGATCCACGACTCCAAAAAAAATCCTGTCGTTGCCGTCGAAACGTTCCTAGATTGCGAAGGAGAAGGCATGAAACACAATGTATTTTATTGCGACGCAATTTCTGTGTTAATTCCTCAATGTGAGAGTGCGAGGGATACAGTAATGATGAAATAGTGCATCAGGAACGAGATACTCGTCCCCAAAGGAAAATCCTGTCGTTGCCGTAGAAACGTACCCAGATTGGGAAAGAGAAGGCGTGCAACATAATGTATTTCATTGCGACGCAATTTCCGTGACAATTACTCAATGTGAGGATGCGAGGAATACAGTAAAGAAGAAATAATGCATCGGAAAAGAGGTCCTCGACCCGAAAACAAAATCCAGTCGTTGCCATAGAAACGTTCCCGGATTGGGATAGAGAAGGCATGGAACCCATGAATTTCATTGCGACGCAATTTCTGTGTTAATTCCTCAATTTGAGGGTGCGAGTGATACAGTAAAGGAAAAATAGTGCATCGGGAACGTGATATTCGTCCCCAAAAGAAGATCCTGTCGTTGCCGTAGAAACGATCCCAGACTCGGAAAGACAAGGCATGGAACACAATGTATTTCATTGCGACGCAATTTCTGTGTTAATTCGTCAATGTGAGGGTGCGAGGGATACAGTAAAGAAGAAATAGTGCATCGAGAAAGAGATACTCGTCCCCAAAGGAAAATCCCGTCGTTGCCGTGGAAAAGTTCCGAGATTGGGAAGGAGAAGGCATGGAACACAATGTATTTCATTACGACGCAATTTCTTTGTTAATTCGTCAATGTGAGAGTGCGAGGGATACATTAAGGCAGAAATAGTACATCGGGGACGAGATACTCGTCCCCAAAAGAAAATCGTGTCGTTGCTGTAGAAACGTTCCTAGATTGGGAAAGAGAAGACATGGAACACAATGTATTTTATTGCGACGCTATTTCTGTGTTAATTCCTCAATGTGAGGTTGTGAGGGATACAGTAAAGAAGAAATAGTGCATCAAGAATGAGATACTCATTCCCAAAGAGAATCCTGTCGTTGCCATAGAACTGTTCCCAGATTGGGAAAGAGAAGGCATGGAACACAATGTATTTCATTGCGACGCAATTTCTGTGTTAATTCCTGAATGTTGGAGTTCGAGGGATAGAGTAAAGAAGAAATTGATCATCGGGAACGAGATATTCGTCCCCAAAATAAAATCCGGTCGTTGCTGTAGAAACGTTCCTAGACTGGGAAAGAGAAGGCATGAACAAAACGTATAACATTGCGACGCTATTTTTGTGTTAATTCGACAATGTGACAGTGCGAGGGATACAGTAAAGAAGAAATAGTTCATCAGGAACGAGATACTCGTCCCCAAAAGAAATTCCTGTCGTTGCCGTAGAAACGTTCCGAGATTGGGAAAGAGAAGGCATGAAACACAATGTATTTTATTGCGACGCAATTTCTGTGTTAATTCCTCAATGTGAAAGTGCGAGTGATACACTAAAGAAGAAATAGTGCATCGGGAACGTGTTATTCGTCCCCAAAAGATAATCCTGTCGTTGCCATAGAAACGATCCCAGATTCGGAAAGACAAGGCATGGAACACAATTTATTTCATTGCGACGCAATTTCTGTGTTAATTCCTCAATGTGAGGATGTGAGCGACACAGTAAAGAAGAAATAGTGCATCAAGAACGAGATACTCATTCCCAAAGAATATCCTGTCGTTGCCATAGAACCGTTCCCAGATGGGGAAAGAGAAGTCATGGAACACAATGTACTTCATTGCGACGCAATTTCTGTGTTAATTCCTGAATGTTAGAGTTCGAGGGATAGAGTAAAGAAGAAATTGTTCATCGGGAACGAGATACTCGTCCCCAAAGGAAAATCCTGTCGTTGCCGTAGAAACGTACCCAGATTGGGAAAGAGAACGCGTGCAACATAATGTATTTCATTGCGACGCAATTTCTGTGACAATTACTCAATGTGAGGATGCGAGGAATACAGTAAAGAAGAAATAATGCATCGGAAAAGAGGTCCTCGACCCGAAAACAAAATCCCGTCGTTGCCATAGAAACGTTCCCGGATTGGGATAGAGAAGGCATGGAACCCATGAATTTCATTGCGTCGCTATTTCTGTGTTAATTCCTCAATGTGAGGGTGCGAGTGATACAGTAAAGAAAAAATAGTGCATCGGGAACGTGATATTCGTCCCCAAATGAAGATCCTGTCGTTGCCGTAGAAACGATCCCAGATTCGGAAAGACAAGGCATGGAACACAATTTATTTCATTGCGACGCAATTTCTGTGTTAATTCGTCAATGTGAGGGTGCGAGGGATAGAGTAAAGAAGAAATAGTGCATCGAGAACGAGATACTCGTCCCCAAAGGAAAATCCCGTCGTTGCCGTGGAAAAGTTCCCAGATTGGGAAGGAGAAGGCATGGAACACAATGTATTTCATTACGACGCAATTTCATTGTTAATTCGTCAATGTGAGAGTGCGAGGGATACATTAAGGCAGAAATAGGGCATCGGGAACGAGATACTCGTCCCCAAAGGAAAATCGTGTCGTTGCTGTAGAAACGTTCCTAGATTGGGAAAGAGAAGACATGGAACACAATGTATTTAATTGCGACGCTATTTCTGTGTTAATTCGTCAATGTGAGAGTGCGAGGTATGCAGTAAAGAAGAAATAGTGCATCGGGAACGAGATACTCGTCCCGAAAAAAAATCCTTTTGTTGCCGTAGAAACGTTCCCAGGTTGGTAAAGAGAAGGTTTGAAACAAAATTTATGTCATTGCAACGCAATTTCTGTGTTAATTCCTCAATGGGAGGGTGCGAGGGATGCAGTAAAGAAGAAATAGTGCATCGGAAAGGAGATCCTCGAGCCAAAAACAAAATACTGTCATTGCAGTAGAAACGTTCCTAGATTGGGATAGAGAAGGCATGGAACAAAACGTATATCATTGCGACGGAATTTCTGTGACAATTCCTCAATGTGAGGGTGCGAGGGATACAGTAAATAAGAAACAGTTCATCGGGAACGAGATACTCGTTGCCAAAGGAAAATCCTGTCGTTGCCGTAGAAACGTCTCGAGATTGGGAAAGAGTAGGCATGGAACCCAATGTATTACATTTCGACGCAATTTCTGTGTTAATTCCTCAATGTGAGGTTGTGAGGGATACAGCAAAGAAGAAATAGTGCATCAAGAACGAGATACTCATTCCCAAATGAAAATCCTGTCGTTGCAATAGAATCGTTCCCAGATTGGGAAAGAGAAGGCATGGAACACAATGTATTTCATTGCGACGCAATTTCTGTGTTAATTCCTGAATGTTAGAGTTCGAGGGATAGAGTAAAGAAGAAATTGTTCATCGGGAACGAGATACTCGTCCCCAAAACAAAATCCGGACGTTGCTGCAGAAACGTTCCTAGATTGGGAAAGAGAAGGCATGGAACAAAACGTATATCATTGCGACGCTATTTATGTGTTAATTCGACAATGTGAGAGTGCGAGGTATCCAGTAAAGAAGAAATAGTTTATCAGGAAAGAGATACTCGTCCCCAAAGCAAATTCCTGTCGTTGCCATTGAAACGTTCCGAGATTGGGAAAGAGAAGGCATGGAAAACAATGTATTTTATTGCGACGCCATTTCTGTGTTAATTCGTCAATGTGAGGGTGCAAGGGATACAGTAAAGAAGAAATAGTGCATCGGAAAGGAGATCCACGACTCCAAAAAAAATCCTGTCGTTGGCGTGGAAATGTTCCTAGATTGCGAAGGAGAAGGCATGAAACACAATGTATTTTATTGCGACGGAATTTCTGTGTTAATTCCTCAATGTGAGAGTGCGAGGGATACAGTAAAGAAAAAATAGTGCATCGGGAACGTGATATTCGTCCCCAAAAGAAGATCCTGTCGTTGCCGTTGAAACGATCCCAGATTCGGAAAGACAAGGCATGGAACACAATGTATTTCATTGCGACGCAATTTCTGTGTTAATTCGTCAATGTGACAGTGCGAGGGATACTGTAAAGAAGAAATAGTTCATCAGGAACGAGATACTCGTCCCCAAAAGAAATTCCTGTCGTTGCCGTAGAAACGTTCCGAGATTGGGAAAGAGAAGGCATGAAACACAATGTATTTTATTGCGACGCAATTTCTGTGTTAATTCCCCGATGTGAGAGTGCGAGTGATACACTAAAGAAGAAATAGTGCATCGGGAACGTGATATTCGTCCCCAAAAGAAAATCCTGTCGTTGAAGTAGAAACGTACCCAGATTGGGAAAGAGAAGGCGTGCAACATAATGTATTTCATTGCGAAGCAATTTCTGTGACAATTACTCAATGTGAGGATGCGAGGAATACAGTAAAGAAGAAATAATGCATCGGAAAAGAGGTCCTCGACCCGAAAACAAAATCCAGTCGTTGCCATAGAAACGTTCCCGGATTGGGATAGAGAAGGCATGGAACCCATGAATTTCATTGCGACGCAATTTCTGTGTTAATTCCTCAATGTGAGGGTGGGTGATACAGTAAAGAAAAAATTGTGCATCGGGAACGTGATATTCGTCCCCAAAAGAAGATCCTGTCGTTGCCGTAGAAACGATCCCAGTTTCGGAAAGACAGGGCATGGAACACAATGTATTATATTTCGACGCAATTTCTGTGTTAATTCATCAATGTGAGGTTGTGAGGGATACAGTGAAGAAGAAATAGTGCATCAAGAACGAGATACTCATTCCCAAATGAAAATCCTGTCGTTGCCATAGAACCGTTCCCAGATTGGGAAAGAGAAGGCATGAAACACAATGTATTTCATTGCGACGCAATTTCTGTGTTAATTCCTGAATGTTAGAGTTCGAGGGATAGAGTAAAGAAGAAATTGTTCATCGGGAACGAGATACTCGTCCTCAAAACAAAATCCGGTCGTTGCTGTAGAAACGTTCCTAGACTGGGAAAGAGAAGGCATGAACAAAACGTATAACATTGCGACGCTATTTTTGTGTTAATTCGACAATGTGACAGTGCGAGGGATACAGTAAAGAAGAAATAGTTCATCAGGAACGAGATACTCGTCCCCAAAAGAAATTCCTGTCGTTGCCGTAGAAACGTTCCGAGATTGGGAAAGAGAAGGCATGAAACACAATGTATTTTATTGCGACGCAATTTCTGTGTTAATTCCTCAATGTGAAAGTGCGAGTGATACACTAAAGAAGAAATAGTGCATCGGGAACGTGATATTCGTCCCCAAAAGATAATCCTGTCGTTGCCATAGAAACGATCCCAGATTCGGAAAGACAAGGCATGGAACACAATTTATTTCATTGCGACGCAATTTCTGTGTTAATTCCTCAATGTGAGGATGTGAGCGACACAGTAAAGAAGAAATAGTGCATCAAGAACGAGATACTCATTCCCAAAGAATATCCTGTCGTTGCCATAGAACCGTTCCCAGATGGGGAAAGAGAAGTCATGGAACACAATGTACTTCATTGCGACGCAATTTCTGTGTTAATTCCTGAATGTTAGAGTTCGAGGGATAGAGTAAAGAAGAAATTGTTCATCGGGAACGAGATACTCGTCCCCAAAGGAAAATCCTGTCGTTGCCGTAGAAACGTACCCAGATTGGGAAAGAGAAGGCGTGCAACATAATGTATTTCATTGCGACGCAATTTCTGTGACAATTACTCAATGTGAGGATGCGAGGAATACAGTAAAGAAGAAATAATGCATCGGAAAAGAGGTCCTCGACCCGAAAACAAAATCCAGTCGTTGCCATAGAAACGTTCCCGGATTGGGATAGAGAAGGCATGGAACCCATGAATTTCATTGCGTCGCTATTTCTGTGTTAATTCCTCAATGTGAGGGTGCGAGTGATACAGTAAAGAAAAAATAGTGCATCGGGAACGTGATATTCGTCCCCAAATGAAGATCCTGTCGTTGCCTTAGAAACGATCCCAGATTCGGAAAGACAAGGCATGGAACACAATTTATTTCATTGCGACGCAATTTCTGTGTTAATTCGTCAATGTGAGGGTGCGAGGGATAGAGTAAAGAAGAAATAGTGCATCGAGAACGAGATACTCGTCCCCAAAGGAAAATCCCGTCGTTGCCGTGGAAAAGTTCCCAGATTGGGAAGGAGAAGGCATGGAACAAAATGTATTTCATTACGACGCAATTTCATTGTTAATTCGTCAATGTGAGAGTGCGAGGGATACATTATGGCAGAAATAGGGCATCGGGAACGAGATACTCGTCCCCAAAGGAAAATCGTGTCGTTGCTGTAGAAACGTTCCTAGATTGGGAAAGAGAAGACATGGAACACAATGTATTTAATTGCGACGCTATTTCTGTGTTAATTCGTCAATGTGAGAGTGCGAGGTATGCAGTAAAGAAGAAATAGTGCATCGGGAACGAGATACTCGTCCCCAAAAAAAATCCTTTTGTTGCCGTAGAAACGTTCCCAGGTTGGTAAAGAGAAGGTTTGAAACAAAATTTATGTCATTGCAACGCAATTTCTGTGTTAATTCCTCAATGGGAGGGTGCGAGGGATGCAGTAAAGAAGAAATAGTGCATCGGAAAGGAGATCCTCGAGCCAAAAACAAAATACTGTCATTGCAGTAGAAACGTTCCTAGATTGGGATAGAGAAGGCATGGAACAAAACGTATATCATTGCGACGGAATTTCTGTGACAATTCCTCAATGTGAGGGTGCGAGGGATACAGTAAATAAGAAACAGTTCATCGGGAACGAGATACTCGTTGCCAAAGGAAAATCCTGTCGTTGCCGTAGAAACGTCTCGAGATTGGGAAAGAGTAGGCATGGAACCCAATGTATTACATTTCGACGCAATTTCTGTGTTAATTCCTCAATGTGAGGTTGTGAGGGATACAGCAAAGAAGAAATAGTGCATCAAGAACGAGATACTCATTCCCAAATGAAAATCCTGTCGTTGCAATAGAATCGTTCCCAGATTGGGAAAGAGAAGGCATGGAACACAATGTATTTCATTGCGACGCAATTTCTGTGTTAATTCCTGAATGTTAGAGTTCGAGGGATAGAGTAAAGAAGAAATTGTTCATCGGGAACGAGATACTCGTCCCCAAAACAAAATCCGGACGTTGCTGCAGAAACGTTCCTAGATTGGGAAAGAGAAGGCATGGAACAAAACGTATATCATTGCGACGCTATTTATGTGTTAATTCGACAATGTGAGAGTGCGAGGTATCCAGTAAAGAAGAAATAGTTTATCAGGAAAGAGATACTCGTCCCCAAAGCAAATTCCTGTCGTTGCCATTGAAACGTTCCGAGATTGGGAAAGAGAAGGCATGGAAAACAATGTATTTTATTGCGACGCCATTTCTGTGTTAATTCGTCAATGTGAGGGTGCAAGGGATACAGTAAAGAAGAAATAGTGCATCGGAAAGGAGATCCACGACTCCAAAAAAAATCCTGTCGTTGGTGTGGAAATGTTCCTAGATTGCGAAGGAGAAGGCATGAAACACAATGTATTTTATTGCGACGGAATTTCTGTGTTAATTCCTCAATGTGAGAGTGCGAGGGATACAGTAAAGAAAAAATAGTGCATCGGGAACGTGATATTCGTCCCCAAAAGAAGATCCTGTCGTTGCCGTTGAAACGATCCCAGATTCGGAAAGACAAGGCATGGAACACAATGTATTTCATTGCGACGCAATTTCTGTGTTAATTCGTCAATGTGACAGTGCGAGGGATACTGTAAAGAAGAAATAGTTCATCAGGAACGAGATACTCGTCCCCAAAAGAAATTCCTGTCGTTGCCGTAGAAACGTTCCGAGATTGGGAAAGAGAAGGCATGAAACACAATGTATTTTATTGCGACGCAATTTCTGTGTTAATTCCCCGATGTGAGAGTGCGAGTGATACACTAAAGAAGAAATAGTGCATCGGGAACGTGATATTCGTCCCCAAAAGAAAATCCTGTCGTTGAAGTAGAAACGTACCCAGATTGGGAAAGAGAAGGCGTGCAACATAATGTATTTCATTGCGAAGCAATTTCTGTGACAATTACTCAATGTGAGGATGCGAGGAATACAGTAAAGAAGAAATAATGCATCGGAAAAGAGGTCCTCGACCCGAAAACAAAATCCAGTCGTTGCCATAGAAACGTTCCCGGATTGGGATAGAGAAGGCATGGAACCCATGAATTTCATTGCGACGCAATTTCTGTGTTAATTCCTCAATGTGAGGGTGGGTGATACAGTAAAGAAAAAATAGTGCATCGGGAACGTGATATTCGTCCCCAAAAGAAGATCCTGTCGTTGCCGTAGAAACGATCCCAGTTTCGGAAAGACAGGGCATGGAACACAATGTATTATATTTCGACGCAATTTCTGTGTTAATTCATCAATGTGAGGTTGTGAGGGATACAGTGAAGAAGAAATAGTGCATCAAGAACGAGATACTCATTCCCAAATGAAAATCCTGTCGTTGCCATAGAACCGTTCCCAGATTGGGAAAGAGAAGGCATGAAACACAATGTATTTCATTGCGACGCAATTTCTGTGTTAATTCCTGAATGTTAGAGTTCGAGGGATAAAGAAGAAATTGTTCATCGGGAACGAGATACTCGTCCTCAAAACAAAATCCGGTCGTTGCTGTAGAAACGTTCCTAGATTGGGAAAGAGAAGGCATGGAACAAAACGTATATCATTGCGACGCTATTTATGTGTTAATTCGACAATGTGAGAGTGCGAGGGATCCAGTAAAGAAGAAATAGTTTATCAGGAAAGAGATACTCGTTCCCAAGGCAAATTCCTGTCGTTGCCATAGAAACGTTCCGAGATTGGGAAAGAGAAGGCATGGAAAACAATGTATTTTATTGCGACGCCATTTCTGTGTTAATTCGTCAATGTGAGTGTGCAAGGGATACAGTAAAGAAGAAATAGTGTATCGGAAAGGAGATCCACGACTCCAAAAAAAATCCTGTCGTTGCCGTGGAAACGTTACTAGATTGCGAAGGAGAAGGCATGAAACACAATGTATTTTATTGCGACGCAATTTCTGAGTTAATTCCTCAATGTGAGAGTGCGAGGGATACAGTAATGATGAAATAGTGCGTCAGGAACGAGATACGCGTCCCCAAAGGAAAATCCTGTCGTTGCCGTAGAAACGCTCCCAGATTGGGAAAGAGAAGGCGTGCAACATAATGTATTTCATTGCGACGCAATTTCTGTGACAATTACTCAATGTGAGGATGCGAGGAATACAGTAAAGAAGAAATAGTGAATCGGAAAAGAGGTCCTCGACCCGAAAACAAAATCCTGTCGTTGCCGTAGAAACGACCCCACATTCGGAAAGAGAAGGCATGGAACACAATGTACTTCATTGCGACGCAATTTCTGTGTTAATTCGTTAATGTGAGGGTGCGAGGGATACAGTAAAGAAGAAACAGTTCATCGGGAACGAGATACTCGTCGCCAAAGGAAAATCGTGTCGTAGCCGTAGAAACGTCTCGAGAATGGGAAAGAGGAGGCATCGAATTCAATGTATTACATTTCGACGCAATTTCTGTGTTAATTCCTCAATGTGAGGATGTGAGGGACACAGTAAAGAAGAAATAGTGCATCAAGAACGAGATACTCATTCCCAAAGAATATCCTGTCGTTGCCATAGAACCGTTCCCAGATTGGGAAAGAGAAGTCATGGAACACAATGTACTTCATTGCGACGCAATTTCTGTGTTAATTCCTGAATGTTAGAGTTCGAGGGATAAAGTAAAGAAGAAATTGTTCATCGGGAACGAGATACTCGTCCCCAAAACTAAAACCGGTCGTTGCTGTAGAAACGTTCCGAGATTGGGAAAGAGAAGGCATGGAAAACAATGTATTTTATTGCGACGCCATTTCTGTGTTAATTCGTCAATGTGAGGGTGCAAGGGATACAGTAAAGATAAAATAGTGCATCGGGAACGTGATATTCGTCCCCAAAAAAGATACTGTCGTTGCCATAGAAACGATCCCATATTCGGAAAGAGAAGGCATGGAACACAATGTATTTCATTGCGACGCAATTTTTGTGTTAATTCGTCAATTTGAGGGTGCGAGGGATACAGTAATGAAGAAATAGTGCATCGGGAACGAGTTAATCGTCCCCAAAAGAAAATCCTGTCGTTGCCGTAGAAACGTTACCAGATTGGGAAAGAGAAGGCGTGCAACATTATGTATTTCATTGCGACGCAATTTCTGTGACAATTACTCAATGTGAGGATGCGAGGAATACAGTAAAGAAGAAATAGTGCATCGGAAAAGAGGTCCTCGACCCGAAAACAAAATCCAGTCGTTGCCATAGAAACGTTCCCGGATTGGAATAGAGAAGGCATGGAACTCAATGTACTTCATTGCGACGCAATTTCTGTGTTAATTCCTAGATGTGAGGGTGCGAGGGATACAGTAAAGAAGAAATAGTGCATCGGGAACGTGATAATCGTCCCCAAAAAAGATCCTGTCGTTGCCGTAGAAACGATCCCATATTCGGAAAGAGAAGGCATGGAACACAATGTATTTCATTGCGACGCAATTTCTGTGTTAATTCGTCAATTTGAGGGTGCGAGGGATACAGTAAAGAAGTGTATCGGGATCGAGATACTCGTCCCCAAAAGAAGATCCTTTCGTTGCCGTAGAAATGTTCCCAGATTGGGAAAGAGAGGGCATGGAACACAATGTATTTCATTGCGGCGCAGTTTCTGTGTTAATTCGTCAATGTGAGAGTGCGAGGGATACAGTAAAGATGAAATAGTGCATCGGGAACTAGATACGTGTCCCCAAAAGAAAAACAAGTCCTTGCTGTAGATACGTTACCAGATTGGGAAAGAGAAGGAGTGGAACACAATGTATTTCATTGCGATGGAAGATCTGTGACAATTCCTCAATGTGAGGGTGCGAGGGATGCAGTAAAGAAGAAATAGTGCATCGGAAAGGAGATCCTCGACCCAAAAACTAAATACTGTCATTGCTATAGAAACGTTCATAGATTGGGATAGAGAAGGCATGGAAAAAACGTATATCATTGCGACGCTATTTATGTGTTAATTCGACAATGTGAGATTGCGAGGGATACAGTAAAGAAGAAATAGTGCATCGAGAACCAGATACTCGTCCCCAAAGGAAACTCCTGTCGTTGCCTTAGAAACTTTCCGAGATTGGGAAAAAGAAGGCATGGAACGCAATGTATTTCATTGCGATGGTATTTCTGTGTTAATTCGTGAATGTGATAGTGCGAAGAATACAGTAATGAAGAAATAGTGCATCGGAAAGGAGATCGTCGACCTCAAAACAAAACCTGTCGTTGCTGTAGAAACGTTCCTAGATTGGGAAAGTGAAGGCATCAAACACAATGTTTTTTATAGCGACGCAATTTCTGTGTTAATTCCTCAATGTGAGAGTGCAAGGGATACAATAATGAAGAAATAGTGCATCGGGAACGAGATCCTCGACCCCAAAGCAAAATCCCGTCGTTGCCGGTGAAACGTTCCTAGATTGGGACAGAGACGGCATGGAACACAGTGTATATTATGGCAGCGCAATTTCTGTTTTAATTCGTCAATGTGTGAGTGCGAGGGATACAGTAATGAAGAAATAGTTTATCGGGAACGAGATCCTCGACTCCAAAACAAAATGCTGTCGTTGCCGTAGAAACGTTCCTAGATTGGGAAAGTGAAGTCATGGAACACAATGTATTTAATTGCGACGCTATTTCTGTGTTAATTCGTCAATGTGAGAGTCCGAGGGATACAGTAAAGAAGAAATAGTGCATCGGGAACGAGATACTCGTCCCCAAAAAAAATTCTTTTGTTGCCGTAGAAATGTTCACAGATTGGTAAGGAGAAGGTATGAAACACAATTTATGTCATTGCAACGCAATTTCTGTGTTAATTCCTCAATGTGCGGGTGCGAGGGATGCAGTAAAGAAAAAATAGTGCATCGGAAAGGAGATCCTTGACCCAAAAACAAAATACTGTCATTACTGTAGAAACGTTCCTAGATTGGGAAAGAGAAGGCATGGAACAAAACGTATATCATTGCGACGCTATTTCTGTGCTAATTCGTCTATGTGAGAGTGCGAGGGATATAGTAAAGAAGAAACAGTTCATCGGAAGCAAGATACTCGTCCCCAAAGGAAAATCCTGTCGTTGCCGTAGAAACGTTTCGTAATCGGGAAGGAGAAGGCATGGAACACAGTGTATTTTATGCGACGCAATTTCTGTGTTAATTCCTCAATGTGAGAGTGCGAGGGATACAGTAATGAAGAAATAGTGCTTCGGAATGGAGATCCTCGACCCCAAAACAAAATCCTGTCGTTGCCGTAGAAACATTCCCAGATTCGGAAAGAGAAGGCGTGGAACATAATGTATTTCATTGCGACGCAATTTCTGGGTTAATTGCTCAATGTGAGGGTGCGAGGGATACAGTAAAGAAGAAAAAGTTCATCGGGAACGAGATACTCGTCCCCAAAGGAAATTCCTGTCGTTGCCGTAGAAACGTTCCCAGATTCGGAAAGAGAAGGCGTGGCACACAATGTATTTCATTGCGACGCAATTTCTGTGTTAATTCCTCAATGTGAGGGGGCGAGTGATACAGTAAAGAAGAAATAGTGCATTGGGAACGTGATATTCGTCCCCAGAAGAAGATCCTGTCGTTGCCATAGAAACGATCCCAGAATCGGAAAGAGAAGGCATGGAACACTATGTATTTCATAGCGACGCAATTTCTGTGTTAATTCGTCAATGTGAGGGTGCGAGGGATACAGTAATGAATTAATAGTGCATCGGGATCGAGATACTCATCCCCAAAAGAAGATCCTTTCGTTGCCGTAGAAATGTTCCCAGATTGGGAAAGAGAAAGCATGGAACACAATGTATTTCGTTGCGGCGCAATTTCTGTGTTAATTTTTCAATATGAGCGTGCGAGGGATACAGTAAAGAAGAATTAGTGCTCGGAAACGAGATACTCGTCCCCAATAGAATATCCTGTCGTGGCTGTAGATACGTTACCAGATTGGGAAAGAGAAGGAATGGAACACAATGTCTTTCAATGCGACGCACTTTCTGTGTTAATTCCTCAATGTGAATGTGCGAGGGATACAGTAAAGAAGATATAGTGCATCGGAAAGGAGATCCTTGGCACAACAACAACTTACTGTCATTGCCGTAGAAACGATCACAGATTCTGAAAGAGAAGTTAGGGAATACAACGTATATCATTGCGACGCTATTTAAGTGTTAATTCGATAATGTGAGAGTGCGAGGGATACAGTAAAGAAGAAATAGTTAATCGGGAACGAGATACTCGTCCCCAAAGGAAATTCATGTCGTTGCCGTAGAAACGTACCGAGATTGGGACAGAGAAGGCATGGAACACAATGTATTTTATTGCGACGCCATTTCTGTGTTAATTCGTCAATGTGAAGGTGCGAGGGCTACAGTAAAGAAGAAATAGTTCATCGGGAAGGAGATCCTCGACACCAAAACAAAATGCAGTCGTTGCCGTGGAGACGTCCCTCGATTTCGAAGGAGAAGGCATGAAACACAATGTATTTTATTGCGACACAATTTCTGTGTTTATTCCTCAATGTGAGAGTGCGAGGGATACAGTAAAGAAAAAATAGTGCATCGGGATCGAGATAATCGTCCCCAAGAAGAAAATTCTTTCGTTGCCATAGAAACGTTCCCAGAATGGGAAAGAGAAGGCATGGAACACAATGTATGACAATGCGACGCACTTTCTGTGTTAATTCCTCAATGTGAGTTTGCGAGGGATACAGGAAAGAAGAAATAGTTAATCGAGAACGAGATACTCGTCCCCAAAGGAAATTGCTGTCGTTGCCGTAGAAACGTTCCCAGATTGGGAAAGAGAAGGCATGGAACGCATTGTATTTCATGGCGACGCGAATTTGGTGTTAATTACTCAATGTGAGAGTGCTAGTGATACAGTAAAGAAAAAATAGTGCATCGGGAACGAGATACTCGACCCCAAAAGAAAATTCTCTCGTTGCCATAGAAACGTTCCCAGATTGGGAAAGAGAAGGCATGGAACACATTGTATTTCATTGCGACGCATTTTCTGTCTTAAAACGTTAATGTGAGAGAGCGAGGGATACACTAAAGAAGAAATAGTTCATCGGGAACGAGATGTCCCCAAAAGAAAATCCTGTCGTTGACGTAGAAACGTTCCAAGATTGGGAAAGAGAAGGCATGGAACACAATGTATTTCTTTGCGACCCAATTTCAGTGTTCATTCGTCAGTGTGAGTGTGCGAGGGATACAGTAAAAAAGAAATAGTGCATGGGGAACGAGATACTAGTCCCCAAAAGAAAATCCTGTCGTTGCCGTAGAAACGTTCCCAGATTTGGAAAGACAAGGCATGGAACACAATGTATGTCATTGCAATGCAATTTCTGTGTTGATGCCTCAATGTGAGAGTGCAAGGGATATAGTAAAGAACAAATAGTGCATGGGAAAGGAGATACTCGACCCCAAAACAAAATCCTGACGTTGCCGTAGAAGCGTACCTAGATTGGGAAGGAGATTGCATAGAACACAATGTATTTTATTGCGACGCAATATCTGTGTTAATTCCTCAATGTGAGAGTGCGAGGGATACAGAAAAGAAGAAATGGTACATAGGGATCGAAATACTCGCCTCCAAAAGTAAATCCTGTCATTGCCGTAGAAACGTTCCCACATTTGAAAAGAGAAGGCATGGAACACAATGTATTTCATTGCGACGCAATTTCTGTGTTAATTCGTCAATGTGAGAGTGCGAGGGATACAGTAAAGAAGAAATAGTGCATCGGGAACGAGATACTCGTCCCCAAAATAAAATCCTGTCGTTGCCATAGATCTGTTCCCAGATTGGGAAAGAGAAGCCATGGAACACAATGTATATCATTGCGACGCAATTTCTGTGTTAATTCCTCAATGTGAGAGTGCGAGGTATAGAGTAAAGAAGAAATTGTGCACCGGGAACGAGATACTCGTCCATAAAAGAAAATCCTGTCGTTGCCGTAGAAACGTTCCCAAATTGGGAAAGAGAAGGCGTGGAACACAATGCCTTTCATTGCGACGCGATTTCTGTGACAATTCCTCAATGTGAGGATGCGAGGAATACAGTAAAGAAGAAATAAGCATCGGAAAAGACACCCTCGACCCGAAAACAAAATCCTGTCGTTGCCGTAGAAACGTTCCTAGGTTGGGGATGGGAAGGCATGGAATACAATGTGTTTCATTGCGACGCAATTTCTGTGTTCATTCGACAATGTGAGAGTGCGAGGGATACAGTGAAGAAGAAGTAGTTAATCGGGAACGAGATACTCGTCCCCAAAAGAAAATCATGTCGTTGCCGTAGATACGTTCCCAGATTGGGAAAGAGAAGGCTTGGAACGCAATTTATTTCATTGCGACTCAATTTCTGTGTTAATTCGTCAATGTGAGGGTGCGAGGGATACAGTAAAGAAGACATAGTTCATCGGGAAAGAGAAACTAGTCCCCAAAAGAAAATCCTGTCGTTGCCGTAAAAACGTTTCGAGATTTGGAAAGAGAAGGCATGCAACACAATGTATTTCATTGCGACACGATTTCTGTGTTAATTCCTCAATGTGAGAGTAATACAGTAAAGAAAAAATAGTGCATCGGGAACGAGATACTCGACCCCAAAAAAAAATTCTCTCGTTGCCATAGAAACGTTCCCAGATTGGGATAGAGAAGGCATGGAACACAATGTTTTTCATTGCGTCGCATTTTCTGTCTTAAAATATGATTGTGAGAGAGCGAGGGATACACTATAGAAGAAATAGTGCATCGGGAACGAGATACTCGTCCCCAAAAGAAAATCCAGTCAATGGCGTAGAAACGTTCCCAGATTGGGAAAGAAACGGCATATAACACAATGTATTAAATTGCAACCCAATTTCTGTGTTCATTCGTCAATGTGCGAGTGCGAGGGATACAGTAAAGAAGAAACAGTGCATCGGGAACGAGATACTCGTCCCCAAAAGAAAATCCTGTCGTTGCCGTAGAAACGTTCCCAGATTGGGAAAGCGAATGCATGGAACACAATGTATTTCATTGCGACGCAATTTCTGTGTTAATTCGTCAATGTGAGAGTGCGAGGGCAACAATAAAGAAGAAATAGTGCATCATGAACGAGATACTCGTCCTCAAAACAATATCCTGTCTTTGCCGTAGAAACGTTCCCTGATTGGGAAAGAGAAGGCATGGAACAGAATGAATTTTATTGCGACGAAATTTCTGTGTAAATTCGTCAATATGAGAGTGAGAGGGATACAGTAATGAAGAAATAGTGCATCGGGAAAGAGATACTAGTCCCCAAAAAAAAAAATCCTCTCGTTGCCGTAGAAACGTTCGTAGATTGGGAAAGAGAAGGCATGGAACACAATGTATTTCTTTGCGACGCAATTCCAGTGTTAATTCGTCAATGTTAGAGTGCGAGGGATACAGTAAAGAAGAAATAGTGCATCGGGAAAGAGATACTAGTCGCCAAAAAAAAATCCTCTCGTTGCCGTAGAAACGTTCCTAGATTGGGAAAGAGAAAGCATGGAACACAATGTATTTCATTGCAACGCTATTTCTGTGTTAATTCGTCAATGGAGAGTGCGAGGGATACAGTAATGAAGAAATAGTGCATCGGGAACGAGATGCTCGTCCCCAAAAGAAAATACTTTCGTTGCCATAGAAACGTTCCCAGATTGGGCAAGAGAAGGCATGGAAAACAATGTATGTCATTGCAACGCAATTTCTGTGTTGATTCCTCAATGTGAGAGTGCAAGGCACACAGTAAAGAAGAAATAGTGCATGGGAAAGGAGATCCTCCACCCCAAAACAAAATCCTGACGTTGCCATAGAAACGTACCAAGGTTAGGAAGGAGAAGGCATGGAACACAATGTATTTTATTGCGATGCAATTTCTGTGTTAATTCCAAATGTGAGAGTGCGAGGGATACAGTAAAGAAGAAATAGTACATCGGGAGCGAGATACTCGTCCCCAAATGGAAATCCTTTCGTTGCCGTAGAAACGTTCCCAAATTGGGAAAGAGAATGCGTGGAACACAATGTCTTTCATTGCAACGCGATTTCTGTGACAATTCCTCAAAGTGAGGATGCGAGGAATACAGTAAGGAAGAAATAAGCATCGGAAAAGAGATCCTCGACCCGAAAACAAAATCCTGTCGTTGCCGTAGAAACGTTCCTAGGTTTGGAACGGGAAGGCATGGAATACAATGTATTTCATTGCGACGCACTTTCTGTGTTCATTCGACAATGTGAGAGTGCGAGGGATACAGTAAAGAAGAAGTAGTTAATCGCGAACGAGATACTCGTTCCCAAAAGGTAATCCTTTTGTTGCCGTAGATACGTTCCCAGATTGGGAAAGAGAATTCATAGAACACAATGTATTTCATTGCGACGCTATTTCTGTGTTAATTCGTCAATGTGAGATTGCGAGGGATACAGTATAGAAGAAATAGTGCATCGGGAACGAGATACCCATCCCCAAAGGAAAATCCAGTCGGTGCCGTAGAAACGTTCCCAGAATGGGAATGACAAGGCATGGAACACAATGTATTTCATTGCGTCGCAATTTCTATGTTAATTCGTCAATGTGAGAGTGAGAGGGATACAGTAAAGAAGAAATATGGCATCGGGAACGAGATACTCGTTCTCAAAAGAAAATCATGTTGTTGCCGTAGAAACAACCCCAGATTCGGAAAGAGAAGACATGGAACATAATGTATTTCATTGCTGTGATAGTTACTCAATGTGAGAGTGCGAGGGATACAGTAAGGAAGAAATAGTTCATCGGGATCGAGATACTCGTCCCCAAAAGAAAATCCTGTCGCCGCCTTAGAAACGTTCCCAGTTTGGAAAAACCGAAGGCAAGGAACACAATGTATTGCGACGCGATTTCTGTGTTAATACGTCGATGTGAGAGTGCGAGGGATACAGTAAAGATGAAATACAGCATCGGGAACGAGATACTCGTCCCCAAAAGAAAATCTTGTCGTTGCTGTAGAAACGTTCCCAGAGTGGGAAAGAGAAGGCATGGAACACAATCTATTTTAATACGACGCACTTTCTGTGTTAATCCCTCTGTGTGAGGGTGCGAGGGATACCATAAAGAAGAAATAGTGCATCGGTAAGGAGATCCTCGACCACAAAAGAAAATCCTGTCGTTGCCGTAGAAACGTTCCTAGATTGGGAAAGAGAAGGCATGGAACACAATGTATTTCATT
The DNA here is from genome assembly GCF_023898315.1 of Schistocerca nitens. NCBI lineage: Eukaryota > Metazoa > Arthropoda > Insecta > Orthoptera > Acrididae > Schistocerca > Schistocerca nitens. The sequence goes on along the minus strand of NC_064616.1, from coordinate 4,277,895 downwards.
GCGACGCTATTTCTGTGTTAATTCGTCAATGAGAGAGTGCGAGGGATACAGTAATGAAGAAATAGTGCATCGCGAACGAGATGCTCGTCCCCAAAAGAAAATCCTTTCGTTGCCGTAGAAACGTTCGCAGATTGGGCAAGAGAAGGCTTGGAACACAATGTATGTCATTGCAACGCAATTTCTGTGTTGATTCCTCAATGTGAGAGTGCAAGGGATACAGTAAAGGAGAAATAGTGCATGGGAAACGAGATCCTCGACCCCAAAACAAAATCCTGACGTTGCCGTAGAAATGTAGTTAGATTGGGAAGGAGAAGGCATGGAACACAATCTATTTTATTGCGACGCAATTTCTGTGTTAATTCCTCAATGTGAGAGTGCGAGGGATACAATAAAGAAGAAATAGTACATCGGGATCGCGATACTCGTCCCCAAAAGTAAATCCTGTCGTTGCTGTAGAAACGTTGCCACATTTGGGAAGAGAAGGCATGGAACATAATGTACTTCATTGCGACGCAATTTCTTTGTAAATTCGTCAATGTGAGAGTGTGAGGGATACGGTAAGGAAGAAAAAGTGCATCGGGAACGAGATACTCGTCCCCAAAAGAAAATTCTGTCGTTGCTGTAGAAACGTTCCTAGAGTGGGAAAGAGAAGACATAGAACACAATGTATTTAATTGCGACGCTATTTCTGCGTTAATTCGTCAATGTGAGAGTGCGAGGGATACAGTTAAGAAGAAATAGTGCATCGGGAACGAGATACTTATCCCCAAAAAAAATCCTTTTGTTGCCGTAGAAACGTTCCCAGATTTGTAAAGAGAAGGTATGGAACACAATTTATGTCATTGCAACGCAATTTCTGTGTTAATTCCTCAATGTGAGGTTGCGAGGGATGCAGTACAGAAGAAATAGTGCATCGGAAAGGATGTCCTCGACCCGAAAACAAAATCCAATCGTTGCTATAGAAACGTTCCCGGATTGGGATAGAGAAGGCATGGAACCCAATGTATTTCATTGCGACGCAATTTCTGTGTTAATTCCTCAATGTGAGGGTGCGAGTGATACAGAGAAGAAGAAATAGTGCATTGGGAACGTGATATTCGTCCCCAAAAGAAAATCCTGTCGTTGCCGTAGAAACGTACCCAGATTGGGAAAGAGAAGGCGTGCAACATAATGTATTTCATTGCGAAGCAATTTCTGTGACAATTAATCAATGTGAGGATGCGAGGAATACAGTAAAGAAGAAATAATGCATCGGAAAAGAGGTCCTCGACCCGGAAACAAAATCCAGTCGTTGCCATAGAAACGTTCCCGGATTGGGATAGAGAAGGCATGGAACCCATGAATTTCATTGCGACGCAATTTCTGTGTTAATTCCTCAATGTGAGGGTGCGAGTGATACAGTAAAGAAAAAATAGTGCATCGGGAACGTGATATTCGTCCCCAAAAGAAGATCCTGTCGTTGCCGTAGAAACGATCCCAGATTCGGAAAGACAAGGCATGGAACACAATGTATTTCATTGCGACGCAATTTCTGTGTTAATTCCTCAATGTGAGGTTGTGAGTGATACAGTAAAGAAGAAATAGTGCATCAAGAACGAGATACTCATTCCCAAATGAAAATCCAGTCAATGCCATAGAACCGTTCCCAGACTGGGAAAGAGAAGGCATGAAACACTATGTATTTCATTGCGACGCAATTTCTGTGTTAATTCCTGAATGTTAGAGTTCGAGGGATAGAGTAAAGAAGAAATTGTTCATCGGGAACGAGATACTCGTCCCCAAAACAAAATCTTGTCGTTGCTGTAGAAACGTTCCTAGTTTGGGAAAGAGAAGGCATGGAACAAAATGTATATCATTGCGATACTATTTATGTGTTAATTCGACAATGTGAGAGTGCGAGGGATCCAGTAAAGAAGAAATAGTTTATCAGGAAAGAGATACTCGTCCCCAAAGCAAATTCCTGTCGTTGCCATAGAAACGTTCCGAGATTGGGAAAGAGAAGGCTTGGAAAACAATAAATTTTATTGCGACGCCATTTCTGTGTTAATTCGTCAATGTGAAAGTGCAAGGGATACAGTAAAGAAGAAATAGTGCATCGGAAAGGAGATCCACGACTCCAAAAAAAATCCTGTCGTTGCCGTGGAAACGTTCCTAGATTGCGAAGGAGAAGGCATGAAACACAATGTATTTTATTGCGACGCAATTTCTGAGTTAATTCCTCAATGTGAGAGTGCGAGGGATACAGTAATGATGAAATAGTGCGTCAGGAACGAGATACTCGTCCCCAAAGGAAAATCCTGTCGTTGCCGTAGAAACGTTCCCAGATTGGGAAAGAGAAGGCGTGCAACATAATGTATTTCATTGCGACGCAATTTCTGTGACAATTACTCAATGTGAGGGTGCGAGGAATACAGTAAAGAAGAAATAGTGCATCGGAAAAGAGGTCCTCGACCCGAAAACAAAATCCTGTCGTTGCCGTAGAAACGACCCCACATTCGGAAAGAGAAGGCATGTAACACAATGTACTTCATTGCGACGCAATTTCTGTGTTAATTCGTTAATGTGAGGGTGCGAGGGATACAGTAAAGAAGAAACAGTTCATCGGGAACGAGATACTCGTCGCCAAAGGAAAATCGTGTCGTTGCCGTAGAAACGTCTCGAGAATGGGAAAGAGGAGGCATGGAACACAATGTATTACATTTCGACGCCATTTCTGTGTTAATTCCTCAATGTGAGATGTGAGGGACACAGTAAAGAAGAAATAGTGCATCAAGAACGAGATACTCATTCCCAAAGAATATCCTGTCGTTGCCATAGAACCGTTCCCAGATTGGGAAAGAGAAGTCATGGAACCCAATGTACTTCATTGCGACGCAATTTCTGTGTTAATTCCAGAATGTTAGAGTTCGATGGATAAAGTAAAGAAGAAATTGTTCATCGGGAACGAGATACTCGTCCCCAAAACTAAATCAGATCGTTGCTGTACAAACGTTCCGAGATTGGGAAAGAGACGGCATGGAAAACAATGTATTTTATTGCGACGCCATTTCTGTGTTAATTCGTCAATGTGAGGGTGCAAGGGATACAGTACAGATAAAATAGTGCATCGGGAACGTGATATTCGTCCCCAAAAAAGATACTGTCGTTGCCGTAGAAACGATCCCATATTCGGAAAGAGAAGGCATGGAACACAATGTATTTCATTGCGACGCAATTTTTGTGTTAATTCGTCAATTTGAGGGTGCGAGGGATACAGTAATGAAGAAATAGTGCATCGGGAACGAGTTAATCGTCCCCAAAAGAAAATCCTGTCGTTGCCGTAGAAACGTTCCCAGATTGGGAAAGAGAAGGCGTGCAACATTATGTATTTCATTGCGACGCAATTTCTGTGACAATTACTCAATGTGAGGATGCGAGGAATACAGTAAAGAAGAAATAGGGCATCGGAAAAGAGGTCCTCGACCCGAAAACAAAATCCAGTCGTTGCCATAGAAACGTTCCCGGATTGGGATAGAGAAGGCATGGAACCCAATGTACTTCATTGCGACGCAATTTCTGTGTTAATTCCTAGATGTGAGGGTGCGAGGGATACAGTAAAGAAGAAATAGTGCATCGGGAACGTGATATTCGTCCCCAAAAAAGATCTTGTCGTTGCCGTAGAAACGATCCCATATTCGGAAAGAGAAGGCATGGAACACAATGTATTTCATTGCTACGCAATTTCTGTGTTAATTCGTCAATTTGAGGGTGCGAGGGATACAGTAAAGAACTGTATCGGGATCGAGACACTCGTCCCAAAAAGAAGATCCTTTCGTTGCCGTAGAAATGTTCCCAGATTGGGAAAGAGAGGGCATGGAACACAATGTATTTCATTGCGGCGCAATTTATGTATTAATTAGTCAATGTGAGAGTGCGAGGGATACAGTAAAGATGAAATAGTGCATCGGGAACTAGATACGTGTCCCCAAAAGAAAAACAAGTACTTGCTGTAGATACGTTACCAGATTGGGAAAGAGAAGGATTGGAACACAATGTATTTCATTGCGATGGAAGATCTGTGACAATTCCTCAATGTGAGGGTGCGAGGGATGCAGTAAAGAAGAAATAGTGCATCGGAAAGGAGATCCTCGACCCAAAAACTAAATACTGTCATTGCTATAGAAACGTTCATAGATTGGGATAGAGAAGGCATGGAAAAAACATATATCATTGCGACGCTATTTATGTGTTAATTCGACAATGTGAGAGTGCGAGGGATACAGTAAAGAAGAAATACTTCATCAGGAACGAGATACTCGTCCCCAAAGGAAACTCCTGTCGTTGCCTTAGAAACGTTCCGAGATTGGGAAAAAGAAGGCATGGAACGCAATGTATTTCATTGCGATGGTATTTCTGTGTTAATTCGTGAATGTGATAGTGCAAAGAATACAGTAATGAAGAAATACTGCATCGGAAAGGAGATCCTCGACCTCAAAACAAAACCTGTCGTTGCTGTAGAAACGTTCCTAGATTGGGAAAGTGAAGGCATGAAACACAATGTATTTTATAGCGACGCAATTTCTGTGTTAATTCCTCAATGTGAGAGTGCAAGGGATACAATAATGAAGAAATAGTGCATCGGGAAAGAGATCCTCGACCCCAAAGCATAATCCCGTCGTTGCCGTTGAAACGTTCCTAGATTGGGACAGAGACGGCATGGAACACAGTGTATTTTATGGGAGCGCAATTTCTGTTTTAATTCCTCAATGTGAGAGTGCGAGGGATACAGTAATGAAGAAATAGTGCTTCGGAATGGAGATCCTCGACCCCAAAACAAAATCCTGTCGTAGCCGTAGAAACGTTCCCAGATTCGGAAAGAGAAGGCGTGGAACATAATGTAATTCATTGCGGCGCAATTTCTGTGTTAATTCGTCAATGTGAGAGTGCAAGGGATACAGTAAAGATGAAATAGTGCATCGGGAACTAGATACGTGTCCCCAAAAGAAAAACAAGTCCTTGCTGTAGATACGTTACCAGATTGGGAAAAAGAAGGAGTGGAACACAAAGTATTTCATTGCGATGGAAGATCTGTGACAATTCCTCAATGTGAGGGTGCGAGGGATGCAGTAAAGAAGAAATAGTGCATCGGAAAGGAGATCCTCGTCGCAAAAACTAAATACTGTCATTGCTATAGAAACGTTCATAGATTCGGATAGAGAAGGCATGGAAAAAACGTATATCATTGCGACGCTATTTATGTGTTAATTCGACAATGTGAGAGTGCGAGGGATACAGTAAAGAAGAAATAGTTCATCAGGAACGAGATACTCGTCCCCAAAGGAAACTCCTGTCGTTGCCTTAGAAACGTTCCGAGATTGGGAAAAAGAAGGCATGGAACGCAATGTATTTTATTGCGACGCCATTTCTGTGTTAAATCGTCGATGTAAGGGTGCGAGAGATACAGTAAAGAAGAAATAGTGCATCGGAAAGGAGATCCTCGACCCCAAAAAAAAATCCTGTCGTTGCCGTAGAACCGATACTAGATTGCGAAGGAGAAGGCATGGGACACAGTGTATTTTATGCGACGCAATTTCTGTGTTAATTCCTCAATGTGAGGGTGCGAGGGATACAGTAAAGAAGAAATAGTGCATGGGAAATGAGATCCTCGGCACAACAACAAAATACTGTCATTGCCGTAGAAACAATCCCAGATTGGGAAAGAGAAGTTAGGGAATCCAACGTATATCATTGCGACGCTATTAATGTGTTAATTCGACAATGTGAGAGTGCGAGGGATACAGGAAAGAAGAAATAGTTAATCGGGAACGAGATACTCGTCCCCAAAGGAAATTACTGTCGTTGCCGTAGAAACGTTCCCAGATTGGGAAAGAGAAGGCATGGAACGCATTGTATTTCATGGCGACGCGAATTTGGTGTTAATTACTCAATGTGAGAAAAAATAGTGCATCGGGAAAGAGATACTCGAACCCCAAAAGAAAATTCTCTCGTTGCCATAGAAACGTTCCCAGATTGGGAAAGAGAAGGCATGGAACACATTGTATTTCATTGCGACGCATTTTCTGTCTTAAAATGTTAATGTGAGAGAGACAGGGATACACTAAAGAACAAATAGTTCATCGGGAACGAGATGTCCCCAAAAGAAAATCCTGTCGTTGGCGTAGAAACGTTCCAAGATTGGGAAAGAGAAGGCATGGAACACAATGTATTTCATTGCGACCCAATTTCAGTGTTCATTCGTCAGTGTGAGAGTGCGAGGGATACAGTAAAAAAGAAATAGTGCATGGGGAACGAGATACTAGTCCCCAAAAGAAAATCCTGTCGTTGCCGTAGAAACGTTCCCAGATTTGGAAAGACAAGGCGTGGAACACAATGTATGTCATTGCAATGCAATTTCTGTGTTGATGCCTCAATGTGAGAGTGCAAGGGATATAGTAAAGAACAAATAGTGCATGGGAAAGGAGATACTCGACCCCAAAACAAAATCCTGACGTTGCCGTAGAAGCGTACCTAGATTGGGAAGGAGATTGCATAGAACACAATGTATTTTATTGCGACGCAATATCTGTGTTAATTCCTGAATGTGAGAGTGCGAGGGATACAGTAAAGAAGAAATACTCGTCCCCAAAATAAAATCCTGTCGTTGCCATAGATCTGTTCCCAGATTGGGAAAGAGAAGCCATGGAACACAATGTATATCATTGCGACGCAATTTCTGTGTTAATTCCTCAATGTGAGAGTGCGAGGTATAGAGTAAAGAAGAAATTGTGCACCGGGAACGAGATACTCGTCCATAAAAGAAAATCCTGTCGTTGCCGTAGAAACGTTCCCAAATTGGGAAAGAGAAGGCGTGGAACACAATGCCTTTCATTGCGACGCGATTTCTGTGACAATTCCTCAATGTGAGGATGCGAGGAATACAGTAAGGAAGAAATAAGCATCAGAAAAGAGATCCTCGTCCCGAAAACAAAATCCTGTCGTTGCCGTAGAAACGTTCCTAGGTTGGGAACGGGAAGGCATGGAATACAATGTATTTCATTGCGACGCACTTTCTGTGTTCATTCGATAATGTGAGAGTGCGAGGGATACAGTAAAGAAGAAATAGTTAATCGCGAACGAGATACTCGTTCCCAAAAGGTAATCCTTTCGTTGCCGTAGATACGTTCCCAGTTTGGGAAAGAGAATTCATAGAACACAATGTATTTCATTGCGACGCACTTTACGTGTTAATTCGTTAATGTGAGGGTGCGAGGGATACAGTAAAAAAGAAATAGTGCTTCGGAAAGGTGATGCTCGACACCAAAACAGAATCCTGTCGTTGCCGTAGAAACGTTCCTAGATTCGGAAAGAGAAGGCATGGAATATAACGTATTTCATTGCGACGCCATATATGTGTTCATTCGACAATGTCAGAGTGTGAGGGATACAGTAACGAAGAGATAGTGCATCGGGAACGAGATACTCGTCCCCAAAAGAAAATCCTGTCGTTGCCGTAGACACGTTCCCAAATTGGGAAAGAGAAGGCATGGAACACAATGTACTTCATTGCGACGCAATTTCTGTGATAATTCGTCAATGTGAGGGTGTGAGGGATACAGTAAAGAAGAAATAGTGCATTGGAAAGGAGATCATCGATTCCAAAACAAAATCCTGTCTTTGTCGTAGAAACGGTCCTAGAATAGGAAAGAGAAGTCATGGAACCCATGTATTACAATGCGACGCAATTTCTTTGTTAATCCCTCAATGTGAGGGTGCGAGGGATACCATAAAGAACAAATAGTGCATCGGAAAGGAGATCCTCGACCCCGAAACAAAATCCTGTCGTTGCCGTAGATACGTTCATAGATTGGGAAAGAGAAGGCGTGGAACAAAATGTCTTTCATTGCGAAGCGATTTCTGTCACAATTCCTCAATGTGAGGATGCGAGGGATACAGTGAAGATGTAATAGTGCATCAAGAACGAGATACTCATCCCCAAAAGAATATCCTGTCGTTGCCATAGAACCGTTCCCAGATTGAAATAGAGAATGCATGGGACACAATGTATTTCAATGCGACGCACTTTCTGTGTTAATCCCTCAATGTGAGGATGCGAGGGATACCATAAAGAACAAATACATCGGAAAGGAGTTCCTCGACCCCAAAACAAAATCCAGTCGTTGCCGTCTAAACGTTCCTAGATTGGGGAAGAGAAAGCATGGAACACAATGTATTTCATTGCGACGCTATTTCTGTGTTACTTCGTCAGTGAGGGAGTGCGAGGGATACAGTAATGAAGAAATAGTGCATCAGGAACGAGATGCTCGTCCCCAAAAGAAAATCGTGTCGTTGCCGTAGAAACGTTCCCAGACTGGGAAAGAGGAGGCACGGAACATAATGTATTTCATTGCGACGCCATTTCTGTGATAGTTACTCAATGTGAGGGTGCGAGGGATACAGTAAAGAAGAAATAGTGCATGGGAAAAGAGATCCTCGATTCCAAAATATTATCCTGTCGTTGCCGTAGAAACGGTCCTAGAATGGGAAAGAGAAGACATTGAACACATGTATTACATTGCGACGCACTTTCTGTGTTAATTCCTCAATGTGAGGGTGCGAGGGATACAGTAAAGAAGAAATAGTGCATCGGGAATGAGATACTCGTCCCCAAAACAATATCCTGTCGTTGCTGTAGAAACATTCCCATATTCTGAAACCGAAGGCATGGAACATAACGTATTTCATTGCGACGCAATATATGTGTTCATTCGACAATGTGAGAGTGTGAGGGATACAGTAACGAAGAAATAGTGCATCGGGAACGAGATACTCGTTCTCAAAAGAAAATCCTGTTGTTGCCGTAGAAACAACCCCAGATTCGGAAAGAGAAGACATGGAACACAATGTATTTCATTGAGACGCTATTTCTGTGTTAATTCGTCAATGTGAGAGTGCGAGGGATACAGTATAGAAGAAATAGTGCATCGGGAACGAGATACCCATCCCCAAAGGAAAATCCAGTCGATGCCGTAGAAACGTTCCCAGAATGGGAATGAGAAGGCATGGAACACAATGTATTTCATTGCGTCGCAATTTCTGTGTTAATTCGTAATTATGAGAGTGAGAGGGATACAGTAAAGAAGAAATATGGCATCGGGAACGAGATACTCGTTCTCAAAAGAAAATCATGTTGTTGCCGTAGAAACAACCCCAGATTCGGAAAGAGAAGACATGGAACATAATGTATTTCATTGCGATGCTATTTCTGTGATAGTTACTCAATGTGAGAGTGCGAGGGATACAGTAAGGAAGAAATAGTTCATCGTTGTCGAGATACTCGTCCCCAAAAGAAAATCCTGTCGCCGCCTTAGAAACGTTCCCAGTTTGGAAAAACCGAAGCAAGGAACACAATGTATTGCGACGCAATTTCTGTGTTAATACGTCGATGTGAGAGTGCGAGGGATACAGGGAAGAAGAAATACAGCATTGGGAACGAGATACTCGTCCCCAAAAGAAAATCCTGTCGTTGCTGTAGAAACGTTCCCAGATTGGGAAAGAGAGGGCTTGGAACACAATGTATTTCTTTGCGACGCAATTTCTGTGATAATTCATCAATGTCAGGGTGCGAGGGATAGAGTAAAGAAGAAATAGTGCATCGGAAAGGAGATCCTCGATTCCAAAACAAAATCCTGTCGTTGCCGTAGAAACGGTCCTAGATTGGGAAAGAGAAGACATGGAACCAATGTATTACAATGCGACGCAATTTCTGTGTTAATTCCTCAATGTGAGGGTGCGAGGGATAAGGTAAAGGAGTAATAGTGCATCAAGAACGAGATACTCATTCCCAAAAGAATTTCCTGTCATTGCCATAGAACCGTTCCCAGATTGGGAAAGAGAAGGCATGGAACACAATGTATTTCATTGCTACCCAATTCCTGTGTTCATTCGTCTATGTGGGAGTGCGAGGGATACAGTAAAGAAGAAATAGTGCATCGGGAACGAGATACTCGTCCCCAAAAGAAAATCTTGTCGTTGCTGTAGAAATGTTCCCAGAGTGGGAAAGAGAAGGCATGGAACACAATGTATTTTAATACGACGCACTTTCTGTGTTAATCCCTCTGTGTGAGGGTGCGAGGGATACCATAAAGAAGAAATAGTGCATCGGTAAGGAGATCCTCGACCACAAAAAAAATCCTGTCGTTGCCGTAGAAACGTTCCTAGATTGGGAAAGAGAAGGCATGGAACACAATGTATTTCATTGCGACGCTATTTCTGTGTTAATTCGTCAATGAGAGAGTGCGAGGGATACAGTAATGAAGAAATAGTGCATCGCGAACGAGATGCTCGTCCCCAAAAGAAAATCCTTTCGTTGCCGTAGAAACGTTCCCAGATTGGGCAAGAGAAGGCATGGAACACAATGTATGTCATTGCAACGCAATTGCTGTGTTGATTCCTCAATGTGAGAGTGCAAGGGATACAGTAAAGGAGAAATAGTGCATGGGAAACGAGATCCTCGACCCCAAAACAAAATCCTGACGTTGCCGTAGAAATGTACTTAGATTGGGAAATAGAAGGCATTGAACACAATCTATTTTATTGCGACGCAATTTCTGTGTTAATTCCTCAATGTGAGAGTGCGAGGGATACAATAATGAAGAAATAGTACATCGGGAGCGAGATACTCGTCCCCAAAAGTAAATCCTGTCGTTGCTGTAGAAACGTTGCCACATTTGGGAAAAGAAGGCATGGAACATAATGTATTTCATTGCGACGCAATTTCTTTGTAAATTCGTCAATGTGAGAGTGCGAGGGATACGGTAAGGAAGAAAAAGTGCATCGGGAACGAGATACTCGTCCCCAAAAGAATATCCTGTCGTTGCTGTAGAAACGTTCCTAGATTGGGAAAGAGAAGACATGGAACACAATGTATTTAATTGCGACGCTATTTCTGCGTTAATTCGTCAATGTGAGAGTGCGAGGGATACAGTTAAGAAGAAATAGTGCATCGGGAACGAGATACTCATCCCCAAAAAAAATCCTTTTGTTGCCGTAGAAACGTTCCCAGATTTGTAAAGAGAAGGTATGGAACACAATTTATGTCATTGCAACGCAATTTCTGTGTTAATTCCTCAATGTGAGGTTGCGAGGGATGCAGTAAAGAAGAAATAGTGCATCGGAAAGGAGATCCTCGACCCAAAAACAAAATACTGTCATTGCCGTAGAAACGTTCCTAGATTGGGAAAGAGAAGGCATGGAACAAAACGTATATCATTGCGACGCTATCTATATGTTAATTCGACAATGTGAGAGTGCGAGGGATACAGTAAGGAAGAAATAGTTCATCAGGAACGATATACTCTTCCTCAAAGGAAATTCCTGTCGTTGACGTAGAAACGTTCCGAGATTGGGAAAGAGAAGGCATGGAAAACAATGTATTTTATTGCGACGCCATTTCTCTGTTAATTCGTCAATGTGACGGTGCAAGGGATACAGTAAAGAAGAAATAGTGCATCGGAAAGGAGACCCTTGACCCAAAAAAAAATCCTGTCGTTGCCGTGGAAACGTTCCTAGATTGCGAAGGAGAAGGCATGAAACACAATGTATTTTATTGCGACGCAATTTCTGTGTTAATTCGTCAATGTGAGGGTGCGAGGGATAGAGTAAAGAAGAAATAGTGCATCGAGAACGAGATACTCGTCCCCAAAGGAAAATCCCGTCGTTGCCGTAGAAAAGTTCCCAGATTGGGAAGGAGAAGGCATGGCACACGATGTATTTCATTGCGACGCAATTTCTTTGTTAATTCGTCAATGTGAGAGTGCGAGGGATACAGTAAGGCAGAAATAGTGCATCGGGAACGAGATACTCGTCCCCAAACGAAAATCATGTCGTTGCTGTGTAAACGTTCCTATATTGGGAAAGAGAAGTCATGGAACACAATGTATTTAATTGGGACGCTATTTCTGTGTTAATTCGTCAATGTGAAAGTGCGAGGGATACAGTTAAGAAGAAATAGTGCATCGGGAACGAGATACTCGTCCCCAAAAAAAATCCTTTTGTTGCCGTAGAAACGTTCCCAGATTGGTAAAGAGAAGGAATGGAACACAATTTATGTCATTGCAACGCAATTTCTGTGTTAATTCCTCAATGTGAGGGTGCGAGGGATGCAGTAAAGAAGAAATAGTGCATCGGAAAGGAGATCCTCGACCCAAAAACAATATACTGTCATAGCGGTAGAAACGTTCCTAGATTGGGAAAGAGAGGGCATGGAACAAAACGTATATCATTGCGACGGAATTTCTGTGACAATTCCTCAATGTGAGGGTGCGAGATATACAGTAAAGAAGAAACAGTTCATCGGGAACGAGATACTCGTCGCCAAAGGAAAATCCTGTCGTTGCCGTAGAAACGCATCGAGATTGGGAAAGAGCAGGCATGGAACCCAATGTATTACATTTCGACGCAATGTCTGTGTTAATTCCTCAATGTGAGGTTGTGAGGGATACAGTAAAGAAGAAATAGTGCATCGGGAACGAGATACCCGTCCCCAAAAGAAAATCTTGTCGTTGCTGTAGATACGTTATCAGATTGGGAAAGAGAAGGAGTGGAACACAATGTATTTCATTGCGACGCAATTTCTGTGACAATTACTCAATGTGAGGATGCGAGGAATACAGTAAAGAAGAAATAGTGCATCGGAAAACAGGTCCTCGACCCGAAAACAAAACCCAGTCGTTGGCATAGAAACGTTCCCGGATTGGGATAGAGAAGGCATGGAACCCAATGTACACTCCTGGAAATTGAAATAAGAACACCGTGAATTCATTGTCCCAGGAAGGGGAAACTTTATTGACACATTCCTGCGGTCAGATACTTCACATGATCACACTGACAGAACCACAGGCACATAGACACAGGCAACAGAGCATGCACAATGTCGGAACTAGTACAGTGTATATCCACCTTTCGCAGCAATGCAGGCTGCCATTCTCCCATGGAGACGATCGTAGAGATGCTGGATGTAGTCCTGTGGAACGGCTTGCCATGCCATTTCCACCTGTCGCCTCAGTTGGACCAGCGTTCGTGCTGGACGTGCAGACCGCGTGAGACGACGCTTCATCCAGTCCCAAACATGCTCAATGGGGGACAGATCCGGAGATCTTGCTGGCCAGGGTAGTTGACGTACACCTTCTAGAGCACGTTGGGTGGCATGGGATACATGCGGACGTGCATTGTCCTGTTGGAACAGCAAGTTCCCTTGCCGGTCTAGGAATGGTAGAACGATGGGTTCGATGACGGTTTGGATGTACCGTGCACTATTCAGTGTCCGCTCGACGATCACCAGTGGTGTACGGCCAGTGTAGGAGATCGCTCCCCACACCATGATGCAGGGTGTTGGCCCTGTGTGCCTCGGTCATATGCAGTCCTGATTGTGGCGCTCACCTGCACGGCGCCAAACACGCTTACGACCATCATTGGCACCAAGGCAGAAGCGACTCTCATCGCTGAAGACGACACGTCTCCATTCGTCCCTCCATTCACGCCTGTCGCGACACCACTGGAGGCGGGCTGCACGATGTTGGGGCGTGAGCGGAAGACGGCCTAACGGTGTGCGGGACCGTAGCCCAGCTTGATGGAGACGGTTGCGAATGGTCCTCGCCGATACCCCAGGAGCAACAGTGTCCCTAATTTGCTGGGAAGTGGCGGTGCGGTCCCCTACGGCACTGCGTAGGATCCTACGGTCTTGGCGTGCATCCGTGCGTCGCTGCGGTCCGGTCTCAGGTCGACGGGCACGTGCACCTTCCGCCGACCACTGGCGACAACATCGATGTACTGTGGAGACCTCACGCCCCACGTGTTGAGCAATTTGGCGGTACGTCCGCCCGGCCTCCCGCATGCCCACTATACGCCCTCGCTCAAAGTCCGTCAACTGCACATACGGTTCACGTCCACGCTGTCGCGGCATCCTACCAGTGTTAAAGACTGCGATGGAGCTCCGTATGCCACGGCAAACTGGCTGACACTGACGGCGGCGGTGCACAAATGCTGCGGAGCTAGCGCCATCGACGGCCAACACCGCGGTTCCTGGTGTGTCCGCTGTGCCGTGCGTGTGATCATTGCTTGTACAGCCCTCTCGCAGTGTCCGGAGCAAGTATGGTGGGTCTGACACACCGGTGTCAATGTGTTCTTTTTTCCATTTCCAGGAGTGTATTTCATTGTGACGCAATTTCTGTGTTAATTCCTCAATGTGAGGGTGCGAGGGATACAGTAAAGAAGAAATAGTGCATCGGGAACGTGATATTCGACCCCAAAAGAAGACCCTGTCGTTGCCGTAGAAACGATCCCAGATTCGGAAAGAGAAGGAATGGAACACAATGTATTTCATTTCGACGCAATTTCTGTGTTAATTCGCCAATGTGAGGGTGCGAGGGATACAGTAAAGAAGAAATAGTGCATCGGGATCGAGATACTCGTCCCAAAAAGAAGATCCTTTCGTTGCCGTAGAAATGTTCCCAGATTGGGAAAGAGAAGGCATGGAACACAATTTATTTCATTGCGGCGCAATATAATCTGTTAATTCGTCAATGTGAGAGTGCGAGGGATACATTAAAGAAGAAATAGTGCATCGGGAACGAGATACTCGTCCCCAAAAGAAAATCCTGTCGTTGCTGTAGATACGTTACCAGATTGGGAAAGAGAAGGAGTGGAACACAATGTATTTCAATGCGACGGAATTTCTGTGACAATTCCTCAATGTGAGGGTGTGAGGGATGCAGTAAAGAAGAAATAGTGCATCGTAAAGGAGATCCTCGACCCAAAATCAAAATACTGTCATTGGTGTAGAAACGTTCCTAGATTGAGAAAGAGAAGGCATGGAACAAAACGTATATCATTGCGACGCTATTTGTGTGTTAATTCGACAATGTGAGAGTGCGAGGGATACAGTAAAGAAGAAATAGTTCATCAGGAACGAGATACTCGTCCCCAAAGGGAATTCCTGTCGTTGCCGTAGAATCGTTCCGAGATTGGGAAAGAGAAGGCATGGAAAACAATGTATTTTATTGCGACGCCATTTCTCTGTTACTTCGTCAATGCGAGGGTGCGAGGGATACAGTGAAGAAGAAATAGTGCATTGGAAAGGAGATCCTCGACCACAAAAAAAATCGTGTTGTTGCCGTGGAAACGTTCCTAGATTGCGAAGGAGAGACCATGAAACACAATGTATTTTAATGCGACGCAATTTCTGTGTTAATTCGTCAACGTGAGAGTGCGAGGGATACAGTAATGAAGAAATAGTGCATCGGGAACGAGAGACTCGTCACCAAAAGAAAATCCTGTCGTTCCCGTAGAATCGTTACCAGATTGGGAAAGAAGAAGATGTGCAACATAATGTATTTCATTGCGACGCAATTTCTGTGACAATTACTCAATGTGAGGATGCGAGGAATACAGTAAAGAAGAAATAGTGCATCGGAAAACAGGTCCTCGACCCGAAAACAAAATCCAGTCGTTGTCATAGAAACGTTCCCGGATTGGGATGGAGAAGGCATGGTACCCAATGTACTTCATTGCGACGCAATTTCTGTGTTAATTCCTAGATGTGAGGGTGCGAGGGATACAGTAAAGAAGAAATAGTGCATCGGGAACGTGATATTCGTCCCCAAAAGGAGATCCTGTCGTTGCCGTAGAAACGATCCCAGATTCTGAAAGAGAAGGCATGGAACACAATGTATTCAATTGCGACGCAATTTCTGTGTTAATTCGTCAATTTGAGGGAGCGAGGGATACAGTAAAGAAGTGTATCGGGATCGAGATACTCGTCCCCAAAAGAAGATCCTTTCGTTGCCGTAGAAATGTTCCCAGTTTGGGAAAGAGAGGGCATGGAACACAATGTATTTCATTGCGGCGCAATTTCTGTGTTAATTCGTCAATGTGAGAGTGCAAGGGATACAGTAAGGAAGAAAAAGTTCATCGGGAACGAGATACTCGTACCCAAAGGAAACTCCTGTCGTTGCCGTAGAAACGTTCCGAGATTGGGAAAGAGACGGCATGGAACACAATGTATTTTATTGCGACGCCATTTCTGTGTTAATTCGTCAATGTGAGAGTGCGAGGTATAGAGTAAAGAAGAAATTGTGCACCGGGAACGAGATACTCGTCCATAAAAGAAAATCCTGTCGTTGCCGTAGAAACGTTCCTAAATTGGGAAAGAGAAGGCGTGGAACACAATGCCTTTCATTGCGACGCGATTTCTGTGACAATTCCTCAATGTGAGGATGCGAGGAATACAGTAAAGAAGAAATAAGCATCGGAAAAGACATCCTCGACCCGAAAACAAAATCCTGTCGTTGCCGTAGACGCGTTCCTAGGTTCGGAATGGGAAGGCATGGAATACAATGTATTTCATTGCGACGTTATTTCTGTGTTCATTCGACAATGTGTGAGTGCGAGGGATACAGTAAAGAAGAAATAGTTAATCGGGAACGAGATGCTCGTCCCCAAAAGAAAATCCAGTAAATGGCGTAGAAACGTTCCCAGATTGGGAAAGAGAAGGCATGGAACACAATGTATTAAATTGCAACCCAATTTCTGTGTTCATTCGTCAATGTGAGAGTGCGAGGTATACAGTAAAAAAGAAACAGTGCATCGGGAACGAGATACTCGTCCCCAAAACTATATCCTGTCGTTGCTGTAGAAACATTCCCATATTCGGAAACCGAAGGCATGGAACACAACGTGTTTCATTGCGACGCAATTTCTGTGATAATTCGTCAATGTGAGGGTGCGAGAGATACAGTAAACAACAAATAGTGCATTGGAAAGGAGATCATCGATTCCAAAACAAAATCCTGTATTTGTCGTAGAAACGCTCCTAGAATAGGAAAGAGAAGACTTGGAACCCATGTATTACAATGCGACGCAATTTCTGTGTTAATCCCTCAATGTGAGGGTGCGAGGGATACCATAAAGAACAAATAGTGCATCGGAAAGGAGATCCTCGACCCCGAAACAAAATCCTGTCGTTGCCATAGAAACGTTCATAGATTGGGAAAGAGAAGGCGTGGAACACAATGTCTTTCATTGCGACGCGATTTCTATGACAATTCCTCAATGTGAGGGTGCGAGGGATACAGTGAAGATGTAATAGTGCATCAAGAACGAGATACTCATTCCCAAAAGAATATCCTGTCGTTGCCATAGAACCGTCCCAGATTGCGATAGAGAAGGCATGGAACACAATGTATTTCAATGCGACGCACTTTCTGTGTTAATCCCTCAATTTTAGGATGCGAGGGATACCATAAAGAACAAATACAACGGAAAGGAGATCCTCGACCCCAAAACAAAATCCTGTCGTTGCCGTATAAACGTTCCTAGATTGGGAAAGAGAAGGCATGGAACACAATGTATTTCATTGCGACGCTATTTCTGTGTTACTTCGTCAATGAGGGAGTGCGACGGATACAGTAATGAAGAGATAGTGCATCGGGAACAAGATACTCGTCCCCAAAAGAAAATCCTTTCGTTGCCGTTGAAACGTTCCCAGATTGGGCAAGAGAAGGCATGGAACACAATGTATGTCATTGCAACGCAATTTCTGTGTTAATTCCTCATTGTAAGGGTGCAAGGGATACAGTGAAGAAGAAACAGTGCATCGGAAAGGAGATCCTCGATTCCAAAATATTATCCTGTCGTTGCCGTAGGAACGGTCCTACAATGGGAAAGAGAAGACATGGAACCCATGTATTACATTGCGATGCACTTTCTGTGTTAATTCCTCAATGTGAGGGTACGAGGGATACAGTAAAGAAGAAATAGTGCATCGGGAATGAGATACTCGTCCCCAAAACAATATCCTGTCGTTGCTGTAGAAACATTCCCATATTCGGAAACCGAAGGCATGGAACACAACGTGTTTCATTGCGACGCAATATCTGTGTTCATTCGACAATGTGAGAGTGTGAGGGATACAGTAACGAAGAAATAGTTCATCGGGAACGAGATACTCGTTCACAAAAGAAAATCCTGTTGCTGCCGTAGAAACAACCCCAGATTCGGAAAGAGAAGACATGGAACACAATGTATTTCATTGCGACGCTATTTCTGTGTTAATTCGTCAATGTGAGAGTGCGAACGATACAGTATAGAAGAAATAGTGCATCGGGAACGAGATACTAGTCCCCAAAAGAAAATCCTGTCGTTGCCGTAGAAACGTTCCCTGATTAGGAAAGAGAAGGCATGGAACAGAATGAATTTTATTGCGACGAAATTTCTGTGTTAATTCGTCAATATGAGAGTGAGAGGGATACAGTAAAGAAAAAATGGTGCATCGGGATCGAGATACTCGTCCCCACAGGAAAATCCTGTCGATACTGTAGAAACGTCCCTAGATTGGGAAAGAGAAGGCATGGCACACAATGTATTTCTTTGCGACGCAATTCCAGTGTTAATTCGTCAATGTGAGAGTGCGAGGGATACAGTAAAGAAGAAATAGTGCATCGGGAAAGAGATACTAGTCCCCAAAAGAAAATCCTGTCATTGCTGTAGAAACGTTCGCAGATTTGGAAAGAGAAGACATGGAACACAATGTATTTCAATGCGACGCACTTCTGTGTTAATCCCTCAATGTGAGGGTTCGAGGGATACCATAAAGAAGAAATAGTGCATCGGTAACGAGATCATCGACCCCAAAAGAGAATCCTCTCGTTGCCGTAGAAACGTTCCTAGATTGGGCAAGAGAAGGCATGGAACACAATGTATGTCATTGCAACGCAATTTCTGTGATGATGCCTCAATGTGAGAGTGCAAGGCATACAGTAAAGAAGAAATAGTGCATGGGAAAGGAGATCCTCGTCCCCAAAACAAAATCCTGACGTTGCCGTAGAATCGTAACCTAGATTGGGAAGGAGAAGGCATGGAACACAATGTATTTTATCGCGACGCAATTTCTGTGTTAATTCGTCAATGAGAGAGTGCGAGGGATACAGTAAAGAAGAAATAGTGCATCGGGAACGAGATACTCGTCCCCAAAGGAAAATCCTGTCGTTGCCATAGATCTGTTCCCAGATTGGGAAAGAGAAGCCATGGTAAAACAATGTATATCATTGCGACGCAAGTTCTGTGTTAATTCCTCAATGTGACAGTGCGAGGTATAGAGTAAAGAAGAAATTGTGCACCGGAAACGAGATACTCGTCCATAAAAGAAAATCCTGTCGTTGCCGTAGAAACGTTCCTAAATTGGGAAAGAGAAGGCGTGGAACACATAGCCTTTCATTGCGACGCGATTTCTGTGACAATTCCTCAATGTGAGGATGCGAGGAATACAGTAAAGAAGAAATAAGCATCGGAAAAGACATCCTCGACCCGAAAACAAAATCCTGTCGTTACCGTAGACACGTTCCTAGGTTCGGAATGGGAAGGCATGGAATACAATGTATTTCATTGCGACGTAATTTCTGTGTTCATTCGACAATGTGAGAGTGCGAGGGATACAGTAAAGAAGAAATAGTTAATCGGGAACGAGATGCTCGTCCCCAAAAGAAAATCCAGTAAATGGCGTAGAAACGTTCCCAGATTGGGAAAGAGAAGGCATGGAACACAATGTATATAATGGCGGCGCAATTTCTGTTTTAATTCGTTGTTATGAGAGTGCGAGGGATACAGTAAGGAAGAAATAGTTCATCGGGATCGAGATACTCGTTCCCAAAAGAAAATCCTGTCGTCGCCTTAGAAACGTTCCCAGATTGGAAAAACCGAAGGCAAGGAACACAATGTATTGCGACGCAATTTCTGTGTTAATACGTCGATGTGAGAGTGCGAGGGATACAGTAAAGAAGAAATACAGCATCGGGAACGAGATACTCGTCCCCAAAAGAAAATCCCGTCGTTGCTGTAGAAACGTTCACAGATTGGGAAAGAGAGGGCTTGGAACACAATGTATTTCATTGCAACGCAATTTCTGTGATAATTCATCAATGTCAGGGTGCGAGGGATAGAGTAAAGAAGAAATAGTGCATCGGAAAGGAGATCCTCGATTCCAAAACAAAATCCTCTCGTTGCCATAGAAACGGTCCTAGATTGGGAAAGAGAAGACATGGAACCCATGTATTACAATGCGACGCAATTTCTGTGTTAATTCCTCACTGTGAGGGTGCGAGGGATACAGTAAAGGAGTAATAGTGCATCAAGAACGAGATACTCATTCCCAAAAGAATATCCTGTCGTTGCCATAGAACCGATCCCAGATTGGGAAAGAGAAGGCATGGAACACAATGTATTTCATTGCGACCCAATTCGTGTGTTCATTCGTCAATGTGAGAGTGCGAGGGATACAGTAAAGAAGAAATAGTGCATCGGGAACGAGATACTCGTCCCCAAAAGAAAATCTTGTCGTTGCTGTAGAAACGTTCCCAGATTGGGAAAGAGAATGCATGGAACACAATGTATTTCATTGCGACGCAATTTCTGTGTTAAATCGTCAATGTGAGAGTGAGAGGGATACAATAAAGAAGAAATAGTGCATCGGGAATGAGATACTCGTCCGCAAAGCAAAATCCTGTCTTTGCCGTAGAAAAGTTCCCTGATTGGGAAAGAGAAGGCATGGAACAGAATGAATTTTATTGCGACGCAATTTCTGTGTTAATTCGTCTATATGAGAGTGAGAGGGATACAGTAAAGAAAAAATGGTGCATCGGGAACGAGATACTCGTCCCCAAAGGAAAATCCTGTCGTTGCCGTAGAAACGTTCCTAGATTGGGACAGAGAAGGCATGGAACACATGTATTACAATGAGACGCAATTTCTGTGTTATTTCCTCAATGTGAGGGTGCGAGGGATACACTAAAGATGTAATAGTGCATCAAGAACGAGATACTCATTCCCAAAAGAATATCCTGTCGTTGCCATAGAACCGTTCCCAGATTGGGAAATAGAAGACATGGAACACAATGTATTTCAATACGACACACTTTCTGTGTTAATCCCTCAGTGTGAGGGTGCGAAGGATACCATAAAGAAGAAATAGTGCATCGGTAAGGAGACCATCGACCACAAAGGAAAATCCTGTAGTTGCCGTAGAAACGTTCCTAGATTGGGAAAGAGAAGGCTTGGAACACAATGTATTTCATTGCGACGCTATTTCTGTGTTAATTCGTCAATGAGAGAGTGCGAGGGATACAGTAATGAAGAAATAGTGCATCGCGAACGAGATGCTCGTCCCCAAAAGAAAATCCTTTCGTTGCCGTAGAAACGTTCCCAGATTGGGCAAGAGAAGGCATGGAACACAATGTATGTCATTGCAACGCAATTTTTGTGTTGATTCCTCAATGTGAGAGTGCAAGGGCTACAGTAAAGGAGAAATAGTGCATGGGAAAGGAGATCCTCGACCCCAAAACAAAATCCTGACGCCGTAGAAATGTACCTAGATAGGGAATGAGAAAGCATGGAACACAATCTATTTTATTGCGACGCAATTTCTGTGTTAATTCCTCAATGTGAGAGTGCGGGGGATGCAATAAAGAAGAAATAGTGCATCGGGAACGAGATACTCGTCCCCAAAAAAATCCTTTTTTTGCCGTAGAAACGTTCCCAGATTGGTAAAGAGAAGGTATGGAACACAATTTATGTCGTTGCAACGCAATTTCTGTGTTAATTCCTCAATGTGAGGTTGCGAGGGATGCAGTAAAGAAAAAATAGTGCATCGGAAAGGAGATCCTCGACCCAAAAACAAAATACTGTCATTGCCGTGGAAACGTTCCTAGATTGGAAAAGAGAAGGAATGGAACAAAACGTATATCATTGCGACGGAATTTCTGTGACAATTCCTCAATGTGAGGGTGCGAGGGATACAGTAAAGAAGAAACAGTTCATCGGGAACGAGATAGTCGTCCCCAAAGGAAAATCCTGTCGTTGCCGTAGAAACGTCTCGAGATTGGGAAAGAGGAGGCATGGAACACAATGTATTACATTTCGACGCAATTTCTGTGTTAATTCCTCAATGTGAGGTTGTGAGGGATACAGTAAAGAAGGAATAGTGCATCAAGAACGAGATACTCATTCCAAAAGAAAGTCCTGTCGTTGCCATAGAACCGTCCCCAGATTGGAAAAGAGAAGGCATGGAACACAATGTATTTCATTGCGACGCAATTTCTGTGTTAATTCCTGAATGTTAGAGTTCGAGGTATAGAGTAAAGAAGAAACTGTTCATCGCGAACGAGATACTTGTCCCCAAAACAAAATCCGGTCGTTGCTGTAGAAACGTTCCTAGATTGGGAAAGAGAAGGCATGGAACAAAACGTATACCATTGCGACGCTATTTATGTGTGAATTCGACAATGTGAGAGTGCGAGGGATACAGTAAAGGAGAAATAGTTCATCAGGAACGAGATACTCGTCCCCAAAGGAAAATCCTGTCGTTGCCGTAGAGACGTTCCTAGATTGGGAAAGAGAAGGCATGGAACACATGTATTACAATGAGACGCAATATCTGTGTTAATTCCTCAATGTGAGGTTGGGAGGGATACAGTAAAGATGTAATAGTGCATCAAGAACGAGATACTCATTCCCAAAAC
This sequence comes from Schistocerca nitens, assembly GCF_023898315.1. Taxonomy (NCBI): domain Eukaryota; kingdom Metazoa; phylum Arthropoda; class Insecta; order Orthoptera; family Acrididae; genus Schistocerca; species Schistocerca nitens. Next base: position 4,255,351 of record NC_064616.1, on the reverse strand, counting down.
AATATCCTGTCGTTGCCATAGAACCGTTCCCAGATTGGGAAATAGAAGACATGGAACACAATGTATTTAATCGCGACGCTATTTCTTTGTAAATTCGCCAATGTGAGAGTGCGAGGGATACAGTATAGAAGAACTAGTGCATCGGCTACGAGATACCCATCCCCAAAGGAAAATCCAGTCGTTGCCGTAGAAACGTTCCCAGAATGGGAATGAGAAGGCATGGAACACAATGTATTTCATTGCGTCGCAATTTCTGTGTTAATTCGTCAATGTGAGGGTGAGAGGGATACAGTAAAGAAGAAATAGTGCATCGGGAATGAGATACTCGTCCCCAAAACAAAATCCTGTCGTTCCTGTTGAAACATTCCCACATTCGGAAAACGAAGGCATGGAACACAATGTATTTCATTGCGACGCAATTTCTTCGTTAATTCGTCAATGTGAGAGTGCGAGGGATGCAGTTAAGAAGAAATAGTGCATCGGGAACGAGATACTCGTCCCGAAAACTAAACCCCCTTGTTGCCGTAGAAACGTTCCTAGATTGCGAAAGAGAAGGCATGGAACACAATGTATATAATGGCGGCGCAATTTCTGTTTTAATTCGTTGTTATGAGAGTGCGAGGGATACAGTAAGGAAGAAATAGTTCATCGGGATCGAGATACTCGTTCCCAAAAGAAAATCCTGTCGTCGCCTTAGAAACGTTCCCAGATTGGAAAAACCGAAGGCAAGGAACACAATGTATTGCGACGCAATTTCTGTGTTAATACGTCGATGTGAGAGTGCGAGGGATACAGTAAAGAAGAAATACAGCATCGGGAACGAGATACTCGTCCCCAAAAGAAAATCCCGTCGTTGCTGTAGAAACGTTCACAGATTGGGAAAGAGAGGGCTTGGAACACAATGTATTTCATTGCAACGCAATTTCTGTGATAATTCATCAATGTCAGGGTGCGAGGGATAGAGTAAAGAAGAAATAGTGCATCGGAAAGGAGATCCTCGATTCCAAAACAAAATCCTCTCGTTGCCATAGTAACGGTCCTAGCTTGGGAAAGAGAAGACATGGAACCCATGTATTACAATGCGACGCAATTTCTGTGTTAATTCCTCACTGTGAGGGTGCGAGGGATACAGTAAAGGAGTAATAGTGCATCAAGAACGAGATACTCATTCCCAAAAGAATTTCCTGTCGTTGCCATAGAACCGATCCCAGATTGGGAAAGAGAAGGCATGGAACACAATGTATTTCATTGCGACCCAATTCGTGTGTTCATTCGTCAATGTGAGAGTGCGAGGGATACAGTAAAGAAGAAATAGTGCATCGGGAACGAGATACTCGTCCCCAAAAGAAAATCTTGTCGTTGCTGTAGAAACGTTCCCAGATTGGGAAAGAGAATGCATGGAACACAATGTATTTCATTGCGACGCAATTTCTGTGTGAAATCGTCAATGTGAGAGTGAGAGGGATACAATAAAGAAGAAATAGTGCATCGGGAATGAGATACTCGTCCCCAAAGCAAAATCCTGTCTTTGCCGTAGAAAAGTTCCCTGATTGGGAAAGAGAAGGCATGGAACAGAATGAATTTTATTGCGACGCAATTTCTGTGTTAATTCGTCTATATGAGAGTGAGAGGGATACAGTAAAGAAAAAATGGTGCATCGGGAACGAGATACTCGTCCCCAAAGGAAAATCCTGTCGTTGCCGTAGAAACGTTCCTAGATTGGGACAGAGAAGGCATGGAACACATGTATTACAATGAGACGCAATTTCTGTGTTATTTCCTCAATGTGAGGGTGCGAGGGATACACTAAAGATGTAATAGTGCATCAAGAACGAGATACTCATTCCCAAAAGAATATCCTGTCGTTGCCATAGAACCGTTCCCAGATTGGGAAATAGAAGACATGGAACACAATGTATTTCAATACGACACACTTTCTGTGTTAATCCCTCAGTGTGAGGGTGCGAAGGATACCATAAAGAAGAAATAGTGCATCGGTAAGGGGACCATCGACCATAAAGGAAAATCCTGTAGTTGCCGTAGAAACGTTCCTAGATTGGGAAAGAGAAGGCTTGGAACACAATGTATTTCATTGCGACGCTATTTCTGTGTTAATTCGTCAATGAGAGAGTGCGAGGGATACAGTAATGAAGAAATAGTGCATCGCGAACGAGATGCTCGTCCCCAAAAGAAAATCCTTTCGTTGCCGTAGAAACGTTCCCAGATTGGGCAAGAGAAGGCATGGAACACAATGTATGTCATTGCAACGCAATTTTTGTGTTGATTCCTCAATGTGAGAGTGCAAGGGCTACAGTAAAGGAGAAATAGTGCATGGGAAAGGAGATCCTCGACCCCAAAACAAAATCCTGACGCCGTAGAAATGTACCTAGATAGGGAATGAGAAGGCATGGAACACAATCTATTTTATTGCGACGCAATTTCTGTGTTAATTCCTCAATGTGAGAGTGCGGGGGATGCAATAAGGAAGAAATAGTGCATCGGGAACGAGATACTCGTCCCCAAAAAAAATCCTTTTTTTGCCGTAGAAACGTTCCCAGATTGGTAAAGAGAAGGTATGGAACACAATTTATGTCGTTGCAACGCAATTTCTGTGTTAATTCCTCAATGTGAGGTTGCGAGGGATGCAGTAAAGAAAAAATAGTGCATCGGAAAGGAGATCCTCGACCCAAAAACAAAATACTGTCATTGCCGTGGAAACGTTCCTAGATTGGAAAAGAGAAGGAATGGAACAAAACGTATATCATTGCGACGGAATTTCTGTGACAATTCCTCAATGTGAGGGTGCGAGGGATACAGTAAAGAAGAAACAGTTCATCGGGAACGAGATAGTCGTCCCCAAAGGAAAATCCTGTCGTTGCCGTAGAAACGTCTCGAGATTGGGAAAGAGGAGGCATGGAACACAATGTATTACATTTCGACGCAATTTCTGTGTTAATTCCTCAATGTGAGGTTGTGAGGGATACAGTAAAGAAGGAATAGTGCATCAAGAACGAGATACTCATTCCAAAAGAAAGTCCTGTCGTTGCCATAGAACCGTTCCCAGATTGGAAAAGAGAAGGCATGGAACACAATGTATTTCATTGCGACGCAATTTCTGTGTTAATTCCTGAATGTTAGAGTTCGAGGTATAGAGTAAAGAAGAAACTGTTCATCGCGAACGAGATACTCGTCCCCAAAACAAAATCCGGTCGTTGCTGTAGAAACGTTCCTAGATTGGGAAAGAGAAGGCATGGAACAAAACGTATACCATTGCGACGCTATTTATGTGTGAATTCGACAATGTGAGAGTGCGAGGGATACAGTAAAGGAGAAATAGTTCATCAGGAACAAGATGCTCGTCCCCAAAGGAAAATCCTGTCGTTGCCGTAGAAACGTTCCCAGATTGGGAAGGAGAAGGCTTGGAACACAATGTATTTCATTGCGACGCAATTTCTTTGTTAATTCGACAATGTGAGAGTGCGAGGGATACAGTAAGGCAGAAATAGTGCATCGGGAACGAGATACTCGACCCAAAAGAAAATCATGTCGTTGCTGTAGAAACGTTCCCAGATTGCTAAAGAGAAGGTATGGAACACAATTTATGTCATTGCAACGCAATTTCTGTGTTAATTCCTCAATGTGAGGGTGCGAGGGATGCAGTAAAGAAGAAATAGTGCATCGGAAAGGAGATCCTCGACCCAAAAACAAAATACTGTCATTGCGGTAGAAACGTTCCTAGATTGGGAAAGAGAAGGCACGGAACAAAACGTATATCATTGTGACGGAATTTCTGCGACAATTCCTCAATGTGAGGGTGCGAGGGAAACAGTAAAGAAGAAACAGTTCATCGGGAACGAGATACTCGTCGCCAAAGGAAAATCCTGTCGTTGCTGTAGAAACGCTCCTAGATTGGGAAAGAGAAGGCATGGAACAAAACGTATATCATTGCGACGCTATTTATGTGTTAATTCGACAATGTGAGAGTGCGAGGGATACAGTAAAGAAAAAATAGTTCATCAGGATAGAGATACTCGTCCCCAAAGAAAATTCCTGTCGTTGCCGTAGAAACGTTCCGAGATTGGGAAAGAGAAGGCATGGAAAACAATGTATTTTATTGCGACGCCATTTCTGTGTTAATTCGTCAATGTGAGGATGCAAGGGATACAGTAAAGAAGAAATAGTTCATCGGAAAGGAGATCCTCAACCCAAAAAAAAATCCTGTCGTTGACGTGGAAACGTTCCTAGATTTCGAAAGAGAAGGCATGGAACAAAACGTATATCATTGCGACGCTATTTATGTGTTAATTCGACAATGTGCGGGTGCGAGGGATACAGTAAAGAAAAAATAGTTCATCAGGATAGAGATACTCGTCCCCAAAAAAAAATCCTGTCGCTGCCGTGGAAACGTTCCTAGATTGCGAAGGAGAAGGCATTGAACACAATGTATTTCATTGCGACGCTATTTATGTGTTAATTCGACAATGTGAGGGTGCGAGGGATACAGTAAAGAAAAAATAGTTCATCAGGATAGAGATACTCGTCCCCAAAAAAAAATCCTGTCGCTGCCGTGGAAACGTTCCTAGATTGCGAAGGAGAAGGCATGGAACAAAACGTATATCATTACGACGCTATTTATGTGTTAATTCGACAATCTGAGAGTGCGAGGGATACAGTAAACAAAAAATAGTTCATCAGGATAGAGATACCCGTCCCCAAAGTAAATTCCTGTCGTTGCCGTAGAAACGTTCCGAGATTGGGAAAGAGAAGGCATGGAAAACAATGTATTTTATTGCGACGCCATTTCTGTGTTAATTCGTCAATGTGAGGATGCAAGGGATACAGTAAAGAAGAAATAGTGCATCGGAAAGGAGATCCTCAACCCAAAAAAAAATCCTGTCGTTGACGTGGAAACGTTCCTAGATTGCGAAGGAGAAGGCATGAAACACAATGTATTTTATTGCGACGCAATTTCTGTGTTAATTCCTCAATGTGAGAGTGCGAGGGATACAGTAATGAAGAAATAGTGCTACGGGAACGAGATACTCGTCCCCAAAAGAAAATCCTGTCGTTGCCGTAGAAACGATCCCAGATTCGGAAAGACAAGGCATGGAACACATTGTATTTCATTGCGACGCAATTTCTGTGTTAATTCGTCAATGTGAGGGTGCGAGGGATACAGTAAAGAAGAAATAGTGCATCGAGAACGAGATACTTGTCCCCAAACGAAAATCCCGTCGTTGCTGTAGAAAAGTTCCCAGATTGGGAAGGAGAAGGCGCGGAACACAATGTATTTCATTGCGACGCAATTTCTTAGTTAATTCGTCAATGTGAGTGTGCGAGGGATACAGTAATGAAGAACTAGTGCATCGGGAACGAGATACTCGTCACCAAAAAAAGTCCTGTCGTTGCCGTAGAAACGATCCCAGATTCGGAAAGAGAAGGCATGGAACACAATGTATTTCATTGCGACGCAATTTCTTTGTTAATTCGTCAATGTGAGAGTGCGAGGGATACAGTAAGGCAGAAATAGTGCATCGGGAACGAGATACTCGTCCACAAAAGAAAATCATGTCGTTGCTGTGGAAACGTTTCTAGATTGCGAAAGAGAAGACATGGAACACAATGAATTTAATTGCGACGCTATTACTGTGTGAATTCGGCAATGTGAGAGTGCGAGGTATACAGTAAAAAAGAAATAGTGCATCGAGAACAAGATACTCGTCCCCAAAGGAAAATCCCGTCGTTGCCGTAGAAAAGTTCCCAGATAGGGAAAGAGAAGGCATGGAACACAATGTATTTCATTGCGACGCAATTACTGTGTTAATTCCTGAATGTTAGAGTTCGAGGGATAGAGTAAAGAAGAAATTGTTCATCGGGAACGAGATACTCGTCCCCAAAACAAAATCCGGTCGTTGCGTAGAAACGTTCCCAGATTGGGAAAGAGAAGGCGTGCAACATAATGTATTTCATTGCGACGCAATTTCTGTGACAATTACTCAATGTGAGGATGGGAGGAATACAGTAAAGAAGAAATAGTGCATCGGAAAAGCAGTCCTCGACCCGAAAACAAAATCCAGTCGTTGCCATAGGAACTTTCCCGGATTGGGGTAGAGATGGCATGGAACCCAATGAATTTCATTACGACGCAATTTCTGTGTTAATTCGTCAATGTGAGGGTGCGAGGGATACAGTAAAGAAGAAATAGTGCATCGAGAACGAGATACTCGTCCCCAAAAGAAGATCCTGTCGTTGCCGTAGAAACCATCCCAGATTCGGAAAGAGAAAGCATGGAACACAATGTATTTCATTGCGACGCAATTTCTCTGTTAATTCGTCAGTGTGAGGGTGCGAGGGATACAGTGAAGAAGAAATAGTGCATCGAGAACTAGATACTCGTCCCCAAAGGAAAATCCCGTCGTTGCCGTAGAAAAGTTCACAGATTGGGAAGGAGAAGGCATGGAACACAATGTATTTCATTGCGACGCAATTTCTTTGTTAATTCGTCAATGTGAGGGTGCGAAGGATACAGTAAGGCAGAAATAGTGCATCGGGAACGAGATACTCGTCCCCAAAAGAAAATCATGTCGTTGCTGTAGAAACGTTCCTAGATTGGGAAAGAGAAGACATGGAACACAATGTATTTCATTGCGACGCAATTTCTGTGATAATTCCTGAATGGTAGAGTTCGAGGGATACAGTAAGGCAGAAATAGTGCATCGGGAACGAGATACTCGACCCAAAAGAAAATCATGTCGTTGCTGTAGAAACGTTCCCAGATTGGTAAAGAGAAGGTATGGAACACAATTTATGTCATTGCAACGCAATTTCTGTGTTAATTCCTCAATGTGAGGGTGCGAGGGATGCAGTAAAGAAGAAATAGTGCATCGGAAAGGAGATCCTCGACCCAAAAACAAAATACTGTCATTGCGGTAGAAACGTTCCTAGATTGGGAAAGAGAAGGCACGGAACAAAACGTATATCATTGTGACGGAATTTCTGCGACAATTCCTCAATGTGAGGGTGCGAGGGAAACAGTAAAGAAGAAACAGTTCATCGGGAACGAGATACTCGTCGCCAAAGGAAAATCCTGTCGTTGCCGTAGAAACGTCTCGAGATTGGGAAAGAGGAGGCATGGAACACAATGTATTACATTTCGACGCAATTTCTGTGTTAATTCCTAAATGTGAGGTTGTGAGGGATACAGTAAAGAAGATATAGTGCATCGGGAACGAGGTACTCGTCCCCAAAAGAAGATCATGTCGTTGCTGTAGAAACGCTCATAGATTGGGAAAGAGAAGGCATGGAACAAAACGTATATCATTGCGACGCTATTTATGTGTTAATTCGACAATGTGAGAGTGCGAGGGATACAGTAAAGAAAAAATAGTTCATCAGGATAGAGATACTCGTCCCCAAAGAAAATTCCTGTCGTTGCCGTAGAAACGTTCCGAGATTGGGAAAGAGAAGTCATGGAAAACAATGTATTTTATTGCGACGCCATTTCTGTGTTAATTCGTCAATGTGGGGATGCAAGGGATACAGTAAAGAAGAAATAGTGCATCGGAAAGGAGATCCTCAACCCAAAAAAAAATCCTGTCGCTGCCGTGGAAACGTTCCTAGATTGCGAAGGAGAAGGCATGGAACACAATGTATTTCATTGCGACGCAATTTCTGTGTTAATTCGTCAATGTGAGAGTGCGAGGGATACAGTAAAGAAGAAATAGTGCATCGGGAACGAGATACTCGTCCAAAAAAAAAATCCTTTTTTTGCCGTAGAAACGTTCCCAGATTGGTAAAGAGAAGGTATGGAACAAAATTTATGTCATTGCAACGCAATTTCTGTGTTAATTCGTCAATGCAAGGTTGCGAGGGATGCAGTAAAAAAAAAATAGTGCATCGGAAAGGAGATCCTCGACCCAAAAACAAAATACTGTCATTGCCGTGGAAACGTTCCTTGATTGGGAAAGAGAAGGCATGGAACAAAACGTATATCATTGCGACGGAATTTCTGTGACAATTCCTCAATGTGAGGTTGTGAGGGATACAGTAAAGAAGAAATAGTGCATCGGGAACGAGATACTCGTCCACAAAAGAAAATCATGTCGTTACTGTGGAAACGTTTCTAGATTGCGAAAGAGAAGACATGGAACACAATGAATTTAATTGCGACGCTATTTATTTGTAAATTCGCCAATGTGAGAGTGTGAGGGATACAGTAAAGAAGAAATAGTGCATCAGGAACGAGATACTCGTCCCCAAAACAAAATCCGGTCGTTGCTGTAGATACGTTCCTAGATTGGGAAAGAGAAGGCATGGAACAAAACGTATATCATTACGACGTTATTTATGTGTTAATTCGACAATGTGAGAGTGCGAGGGATACAGTAAACAAAAAATAGTTCATCAGGATAGAGATACCCGTCCCCAAAGTAAATTCCTGTCGTTGCCGTAGAAACGTTCCGAGATTGGGAAAGAGAAGGCATGGAAAACAATGTATTTTATTGCGACGCCATTTCTGTGTTAATTCGTCAATGTGAGGATGCAAGGGATACAGTAAAGAAGAAATAGTGCATCGGAAAGGAGATCCTCAACCCAAAAAAAAATCCTGTCGTTGACGTGGAAACGTTCCTAGATTGCGAAGGAGAAGGCATGAAACACAATGTATTTTATTGCGACGCAATTTCTGTGTTAATTCCTCAATGTGAGAGTGCGAGGGATACAGTAATGAAGAAATAGTGCTACGGGAACGAGATACTCGTCCCCAAAAGAAAATCCTGTCGTTGCCGTAGAAACGATCCCAGATTCGGAAAGACAAGGCATGGAACACATTGTATTTCATTGCGACACAATTTCTGTGTTAATTCGTCAATGTGAGGGTGCGAGGGATACAGTAAAGGAGAAATAGTGCATCGAGAACGAGATACTTGTCCCCAAACGAAAATCCCGTCGTTGCTGTAGAAAAGTTCCCAGATTGGGAAGGAGAAGGCACGGAACACAATGTATTTCATTGCGACGCAATTTCTTAGTTAATTCGTCAATGTGAGTGTGCGAGGGATACAGTAATGAAGAACTAGTGCATCGGGAACGAGATACTCGTCACCAAAAAAAGTCCTGTCGTTGCCGTAGAAACGATCCCAGATTCGGAAAGAGAAGGCATGGAACACAATGTATTTCATTGCGACGCAATTTCTTTGTTAATTCGTCAATGTGAGAGTGCGAGGGATACAGTAAGGCAGAAATAGTGCATCGGGAACGAGATACTCGTCCACAAAAGAAAATCATGTCGTTGCTGTGGAAACGTTTCTAGATTGCGAAAGAGAAGACATGGAACACAATGAATTTAATTGCGACGCTATTACTGTGTGAATTCGGCAATGTGAGAGTGCGAGGTATACAGTAAAAAAGAAATAGTGCATCGAGAACAAGATACTCGTCCCCAAAGGAAAATCCCGTCGTTGCCGTAGAAAAGTTCCAAGATAATGAATGATAAGGCATGGAACACAATGTATTTCATTGCGACGCAATTACTGTGTTAATTCCTGAATGTTAGAGTTCGTGGGATAGAGTAAAGAAGAAATTGTTCATCGGGAACGAGATACTCGTCCCCAAAACAAAATCCGGTCGTTGCCGTAGAAACGTTCCCAGATTGGGAAAGAGAAGGCGTGCAACATAATGTATTTCATTGCGACGCAATTTCTGTGACAATTACTCAATGTGAGGATGGGAGGAATACAGTAAAGAAGAAATAGTGCATCGGAAAAGCAGTCCTCGACCCGAAAACAAAATCCAGTCGTTGCCATAGGAACTTTCCCGGATTGTGGTAGAGATGGCATGGAACCCAATGAATTTCATTACGACGCAATTTCTGTGTTAATTCGTCAATGTGAGGGTGCGAGGGATACAGTAAAGAAGAAATAGTGCATCGAGAACGAGATACTCGTCCCCAAAAGAAGATCCTGTCGTTGCCGTAGAAACCATCCCAGATTCGGAAAGAGAAGGCATGGAACACAATGTATTTCATTGCGACGCAATTTCTCTGTTAATTCGTCAGTGTGAGGGTGCGAGGGATACAGTGAAGAAGAAATAGTGCATCGAGAACTAGATACTCGTCCCCAAAGGAAAATCCCGTCGTTGCCGTAGAAAAGTTCACAGATTGGGTAGGAGAAGGCATGGAACACAATGTATTTCATTGCGACGCAATTTCTTTGTTAATTCGTCAATGTGAGGGTGCGAGGGATACAGTAAGGCAGAAATAGTGCATCGGGAACGAGATACTCGTCCCCAAAAGAAAATCATGTCGTTGCTGTAGAAACGTTCCTAGATTGGGAAAGAGAAGACATGGAACACAATGTATTTCATTGCGACGCAATTTCTGTGATAATTCCTGAATGGTAGAGTTCGAGGGATAGAGTAAAGAAGAAATTGTTCATCGGGAACGAGATACTCGTCCCCAAAACAAAATCCGGTCGTTGCTGTAGAAACGTTCCTAGATTGGGAAAGAGAAGGCACGGAACAAAACGTATATCATTGAGACGCTATTTATGTGTTAATACGACAATGTGAGAGTGCGAGGGATACAGTAAAGAAGAAATAGTTCATCAGGAACGAGATACTCGTCCCCAAAGGAAATTCCTGTCGTTGCCGTAGAAACGTTCCGAGATTGGGAAAGAGAAGGCATGGAAAACAATGTATTTCATTGCGACGCATTTCTGTGTTAATTCGTCAATGTGAGGGTGCAAGGGATATAGTAAAGAAGAAATAGTGCATCGGAAAGGAGATCCTCGACCCAAAGAAAATCCTGTCGTTGCCGTGGAAACGTTCCTAGATTGCGAAGGAGAAGGCATGAAACACAATGTATTTTATTGCGACGCAATTTCTGTGTTAATTTCTCAATGTGAGAGTGCGAGGGATTCAGTAATGAAGAAATAGTGCATCGGGAACGAGATACTCGTCCCCAAAAGAAAATCCTGTCGTTGCCGTAGAAACGTTCCCAGATTGGGAAAGAGAAGGCATGCAACATAATGTATTTCATTGCGACGCAATTTCTGTGACAATTACTCAATGTGAGGATGCGAGGAATACAGTAAAGAAGAAATAGTGCATCGGAAAAGAGGTCCTCGACCCGAAAACAAAATCCAGTCGTTGCCATAGAAACGTTCCCGGATTGGGATAGAGAAGGCATGGAACCCAATGTATTTCATTGCGACGCAATTTCTGTGTTAATTCGTCAATGTGAGGTTGCCAGGGATACAGTAAAGAAGAAATGGTGCATCGAGAACGAGATACCCGTCCCCAAAGGAAATTCCATCCGTTGCCGTAGAAAAGTTCCCATATTGGGAAGGAGAAGGCATGGAACACAATGTATTTCATTGCGACGCAATTTCTGTGTTAATTCCTGAATGTTAGTGTTCGTGGGATAGAGTAAAGAAGAAATTGTTCATCGGGAACAAGATACTCATCCCCAACACAAAATCCTGTCGTTGCTGTAGAAACGTTCCTAGATTGGGAAAGAGAAGGCATGGAACAAAACGAATGTAATTGCGACACTATTTATGTGTTAATTCGACAAAGTGAGAGTGCGAGGGATATAGTAAAGAAGGAATAGTTCATCAGGAACGAGATACTCGTTTCCAAAGGAAATTCCTGTCGTTGCCGTAGAAACGTTCTTAGATTGGGAAAGAGAAGGCATGGAAAACAGTGTATTTTATTGCGACGCCATTTCTGTATTAATTCGTCAATGTGAGGGTTCGAGGGATTCAGTAAAGAAGAAATAGTGCATCGGACAGGAGATCCTCGACCCCAAAGAAAATCGTGTCGTTGCCGTGGAAACGTTCCTAGATTGCGAAAGAGAGGGCATGAAACACAATGTATTTTATTGCGACGCAATTTCTGTGTTAATTCCTCAATGTGAGAGTGCGAGGGATACAGGAATGAAGAAATAGTGCACCGGAAACGAGATACTCGTCGCCAAAAGAAAATCCTGTCGTTGCGGTAGAAACGTTCCCAGATTGGGAAAGAGAAGGTGTGCAACATAATGTATTTCATTGCGACGCAATTTCTGTGACAATTACTCAATGGGAGGATGCGAGGAATACAGTAAAGAAGAAATAGTGCATCGGAAAAGATGTCCTCGACCCGAAAACAAAATCCAGTCGTAGCCATAGAAACGTTCCCGGATTGGGAAAGAGAAGGCATGGAACCCAATGTACTTCATTGCGACGCAATTTCTGTGTTAATTCCTAGATGTGAGGGTGCGAGGGATACAGTAAAGAAGAAATAGTGCATCGGGAACGTGATATTCGTCCCCAAAAGAAGATCCTGTCGTTGCCGTAGAAACGATCCCAGATTCGGAAAGAGAAGGCATGGAACACATGTATTTCATTGCGACGCAATTTCTGTGTTCATTCGTCAATGTGAGGGTGCGAGGGATACAGTAAAGAAGAAATAGTGTATCGGGATCGAGATACTCGTCCACAAAAGAAGATCTTTCGTTGCCGTAGAAATGTTCCCAGATTGGGAGAGAGAGGGCATGGAACACAATTTGTTTCAATACGACGCAATTTCTGTATAAATTCCTCAATGTGAGGGTGCGAGAGACGCAGTAAAGAAGAAATAGTGCATCGGAAAGGAGATCCTCGACCCCAAAACAAAATCCTGTCGTTGCTGTAGAAACGTTCCTATATTGGGAAAGTGAAGGTATGGAACACAATTTATGTCATTGCAACGCAATTTCTGTGTTAATTCCTCAATGTGAGGATGCGAGGGATGCAGTAAAGAAGAAATAGTCCATCGGAAAGGAGATCCTCGACCCAAAAACGAAATACTGTCATTACCGTAGAAACGTTCCTAGATTGGGGAAGAGAAGGCATGGAACAAAATGTATATCATTGCGACGCTATTTCTGTGCTAATTCGTCTATGTGAGAGTGCGAGGGATATAGTAAAGAACAAACAGTTCATCGGGAACAAGATATTCGTCCCCAAAGGAAAATCCTGTCGTTGCCGTAGAAACGTTTCGAGATTGGGAAAGAGAAGGCATGGAACACAATGTATTTTATTGCGACGCCATTTCTGTGTTAAATCGTCGATGTGAGGTTGCGTGGGATACAGTAAAGAAGAAATAGTGCATCGGAAAGGAGATCCTCGACCCCAAAACAAAATCCTGTCGTTGCAAGAGAACTGATCCTAGATTGCGAAGGAGAATGCATGGAACACAATGTGTTTTATGCGACGCAATTTCTGTGTTAATTCCTCAATGTGAGAGTGCGAGGGATACAGTAAAGAAGAAATAGTGCTTCGGAATGGAGATCCTCGACCCCAAAACAAAATCCTGTCATTGCCGTAGAAGCGTTCCCAGATTCGGAAAGAAAAGGCGTGGAACACAATGTTTTTCATTGCGACGCAATTTCTGGGTTAATTGCTCAATGTGAGGGTGCGAGGGTTATAGTAAAGAAGAAATAGTGCTTTGGAATAGAGATCCTCGACACCAAAACAAATTCCAGCCGATGCCGTGGAAACGTTCCTAGATGTACTTTATTGCGACGGAATTTCTGTGTTAATTCCTCAATGTAAGAGTGCGAGGGATACAATAATGAAGAAATAGTGCATCGGGAACGAGAAACACGTCCGCAAAAGAAAATCCTGTCGTTGCCGTACAAACTTTCCCAGATTCGGAAAGAGAAGGCGTGGAACACAATGTATTTCATTGCGGCGCAATTTCTGTGACAATTACTCAACGTGAGGATGTAAGGAATACAGTAAAGAAGAAATAGTGCATCGGAAAAGAGGTCCTCTACCCAAAAACAAAATCCAGTCGTTGCCGTAGAAACGTTCCCAGATTGGGAAAGAGAACGCATGGAAGCCAATGTATTTCATTGCGACGCAGTTTCTGTGTTACTTCCTCAATGTGAGGGTGCGAGGGATACAGTAAAAAAGAAATAGTGCTTGGGAAAGGTGATGCTCGGCTCCAAAACAAAGTCCTGTCGTTGCCGTAGAAACGTTCCTAGATTCGGAAAGAGAAGGCGTGGAACACAATGTATTTCATTGCGGCGCAATTTCTGTAACAATTACTCAACGTGAGGATGCAAGGAATACAGTAAAGAAGAAATAGTGCATCGGAAAAGAGGTCCTCTACCCAAAAACAAAATCCAGTCGTTGCCGTAGAAACGTTCCCAGATTGGGAAAGAGAACGCATGGAACCCAATGTATTACAATGCGACGCAATTTCTGTGTTAATTCCTCAATGTGAGGGTGCGAGGGATACAGTAAAGAAGTAATAGTGCATCAAGAATGAGATACTCATTCCCAAAAGAATATCCTGTTGTTACCATAGAACCGTTCCCAGATTGGGAAAGAGAAGGCATGGAACACAATGTATTTAAATACGACGCAATTTCTGTGTTAATTCTTCAATGTGAGAGTGCGAGGTACAGAGTAAAGAAGAAATAGTGCATCGGGAACGAGATACTCGTCCATAAAAGAAAATGTTGTCGTTGCCGTGGAAACGTTCCCAGATAGGGAAAGAGAAGGCATGAAACACAATGTATTTCATTGTGACCAAATTTCTGTGTTAATTCCTCAATGTCAGGGTGCGAGGGATACAGTAAAGAAGAAATAATGCATCGGAAAAGAGATCCTTGACCCCAAAACAAAATCCTGTTGTTTCCGTAGAACCGTTCCTAGATTGGGAAAGAGAAGGCATGGAACACAATGTCTTTCAATGCGACGCACTTTCTGTGTTAATTCCTCAAAGTGAGAGAGCGAGGTATAGAGTAAAGAAAAAATTGTGCACCAGAAACGAGATACTCGTCCATAAAAAAAAATCCTGTCGTTGCCGTAGAAACGTTCCCAAATTTGGAAAGAGAAGGCGTGGAACACAATGCCTTTCATTCCGACGCGATTTCTGTGACAATTCCTCAATGTGAGGAAGCGAGGAATACAGTAAAGAAGAAATAAGCATCGGAAAAGAGATCCTCGACCCGAAAACATAATCCTGTCTTTACCGTAGAAACGTTCCTAGGTTGGGAAAGGGAAGGCATGGAATACAATGTATTTCATTGCGACGCAATTTCTGTGTTCATTCGACAAAGTGAGAGTGCGAGGCATACAGTAAAGAAGAAATAGTTAATCGGGAACGAGATACTCGTCCCCAAAAGAAATTCCTGTCGTTGCCATGGATACGTTCCCAGATTGGGAAAGAGAAGGCATGGAAAATAATGTATTTCATTGCGACGCAATTTCTGTGTTAATTCGTCAATGTGAGAGTGCGAGGGATACAGTAAAGAAGAAATAGTGCATCGGGAACGAGATACTCGTCCCCAAAGGAAAATCCTGTCGTTGCCATAGATCTGTTCCCAGATTGGGAAACACAAGGCATGGAACACAATGTATATCATTGCGACGCAATTTATGTGTTAATTCCTCAATGTGAGAGTGCGAGGTATATAGTAAAGAAGAAATTGTGCACCGGGAACGAGATACTCGTCCATAAAAGAAAATCCTGTCGTTGCCGTAGAAACGTTCTCAAATTATGAAAGAGAAGGCGTGGAACACAATGCCTTTCATTGCGACGCGATTACTGTGACAATTCCTCAATGTGAGGAAGCGAGGAATACAGTAAAGAAGAAATAAGCATCGGAAAAGAGATCCTCGACCCGAAAACAAAATCCTGTCGTTGCCGTAGAAACGATCCTAGGTTGGGAAAGGGAAGGCATGGAATACAATGTATTTCATTGCGACGCAATTTCTGTGTTAATTCGTCAATGTGATGGTGCAAGGGATACAGTAACGAAGAAATAGTGCATCGGGAAAGAGATACTAGTCCCCAAAAGAAAATCCTGTCGTTGCCGTAGAAACGTTCCCAGATTGGGAAAGAGAAGGCATGGAACACAATGTATTTCATTGCAACCCAATTTCTGTGTTCATTCGTCAATGTGAGAGTGCGAGGGATACAGTAAAGAAGAAACAGTGCATCGGGAACGAGATACTCGTCCCCAAAAGAAAATCCTGTCGTTGCCGTAGCAACGTTCCCAGATTGTGAAAGCGAATGCGTGGAACACAATGTATTTCATTGCTACGCAATTTCTGTGTTAATTCGTCAATGTGAGAGTGTGAGGGCTACAATAAAGAAGAAATAGTGTATCGGGAACGAGATACCTGTCCCCAAAACAAAATCCTGTCTTTGCCGTAGAAACGTTCCCTGATTGGGAAAGAGAAGGCATGGAAAAGAATGAATTTTATTGCGACGAAATTTCTGTGTTAATTCGTCAATATGAGAGTGAGAGGGATACAGTAAAGTAAAAATGGGGCATCGGGAACGAGATACTCGTCCCTAAAGGAAAATCCTGTCGTTGCCGTAGAAACGTTCCTAGATTGGGAAAGAGAAGGAATGGAACACAATGTATTTCTTTGCGACGCAATTCCTGTGTTAATTCGTCAATGTGAGAGTGCGAGGGATACTGTAAAGAACAAATAGTACATTGGAATCGAGATACTCGTCCCCAAAAGTAAATCCTGTCGTTGCCGTAAAAACGTTCCCACATTTGGAAAGAGAAGGCATGGAACACAATGTATTTCATAGCGAGGCGATTTCTGTGACAATTCCTCAATGTTAGGAAGCGAGGAATACAGTAAAGAAGAAATAAGCATCGTAAAAGAGATCCTCGACCCAAAAACAAAATCCTGTCGTTGCCGTAGAAACGTTCCTAGGTTGGGAAAGGGAAGGCATGGAATACAATGTATTTCATTGCGACGCAATTTCTGTGTTCATTCGACAATGTGAGAGTGCGAGGGATACAGTAAAGAAGAAACTGTTAATCGGGAAGGAGATACTCGTCCCCAAAAGAAATTCCTGTCGTTGCCGTAGATACGTTCCCAGATTGGGAAAGAGAAAGCATGGAACACAATGTATTTCATTGCGACGCAAATTCTGTGTTACTTCCTCAATGTGAGGGTGCGAGGGATACAGTAAAAAAGAAATAGTGCTTGGGAAAGGTGATGCTCGACTCCAAAACAAAATCCTGTCGTTGCCGTAGAAACGTTCCCAGATTGGGAAAGAGAAAGCATGGAACACAACGTATATCATTGCGACGCAATTTATGTGTTCATTCGTCAATATGAGAGTGCGAGCTATACAGTAAAGAAGAAAAAGTGCATCGGGAACGAGATACTCGTCCCCAAAAGAAAATCCTGTCGTTGGCGTAGAAACGTTCCCAGATTGGGAAAGAGAAGGCATGGAACACAATCTATTTCATTGCGTACCAATTTCTGTGTTCATTCGTCATTGTGAGAGTGCGAGGGATACAGTAAAGAAGAAATAGTGCATAGGGAACGAGATACTAGTCCCCAAAAGAAAATCCTGTCGTTGCCGTATAAACGTTCCCAGATTTGGAAAGAGAAGGCATGGAACACAATGTATTTCATTGCGACTCCATTTCTGTGATAATTCCTCAGTGTGAGGGTGCGAGGGATAAAATAAAGAAGAAATAGTGCATAGGGAACGAGATACTCGTCCCCAAAACAAAATCCTGCCTTTGCTGTATAAACGTTCCCTGATTGGGAAAGAGAAGGCATGGAACAGAATGAATTTTATTGCGACGAAATTTCGGTGTTAATTCGTCAATATGAGAGTGAGAGGGATACAGTAAAGAAAAATGATGCATCGGGAACGAGATACTCTGCACCAAATTAAAATCCTGTCGTTGCCGTAGAAACGTTCCTAGATTGGGAAAGAGAAGGCATGGAACACAATGTATTTCTTTGCGACGCAATTCCTGTGTTAATTCGTCAATATGAGAGTGCGAGGGATACAGTAAAGAAGAAATAGTGCATGGGGAACTTGATACTAGTCCCCAAAAGAAAATCCTGTCGTTGCCGTAGAAACGTTCCCAGATTTGGAAAGAGAAGGCAGGGAACACAATGTATGTCATTGCAACGCAATTTCTGTGTTGATGCCTCAATGTGAGAGTGCAAGGGATATAGTAAAGAAGAAATAGTGCATGGGAAAGGAGATCCACGACCCCAAAAAAAAATCCTGACGTTGCCGTAGAAACGTACCTAGATTGGGAAGGACAAGGCATGGAACACAATGTATTTTATTGCGACGCAATTTCTGTGTTAATTCCTCAATGTGAGAGTGCGAGGGATACAGTAAAGAAGAAATAGTACATTGGGATCGAGATACTCGTCCCCAAAAGTATATCCTGTCGTTCCGTAGAAACGTTCCCACATTTGGAAAGAGAAGGCATGGAACACAATGTATATCATTGCGACGCAATTTCTGTGTTAATTCCCCAATGTGAGAGTGCGAGGTATAGAGTAAAGAAGAAATTGTGCACCGGGAACGAGATACTCGTCCATAAAAGAAAATCCTGTCGTTGCCGTAGAAACGTTCCCAAATTTGGAAAGAGAAGGCGTGGAACACAATGCCTTTCATTGCGACGCGATTTCTGTGACAATTCCTCAATGTGAGGAAGCGAGGAATACAGTAAAGAAGAAATAAGCATCGGAAAAGAGATCCTCGACCCGAAAACAAAATCCTGTCGTTGCCGTAGAAACGTTCCTAGGTTGGGAAAGGGAAGGCATGGAATACAATGTATTTCATTGCGACGCAATTTCTGAGTTCATTCGACAATGTGAGAGTGCGAGGGATACAGTAAAGAAGAAATAGTTAATGGAGAACGAGATATTCGTCACCAAAAGAAATTCCTGTCATTGCCGTAGATACGTTCCCAGATTGGCAAAGAGAAGGCAAGGAACACAATGTATTTCATTGCGACGCAATTTCTGTGTTACTTCCTCAATGTGAGGGTGCGAGGGATACAGTAAAAAAGAAATAGTGCTTGGGAAAGGTGATGCTCGACTCCAAAACAAAGTCCTGTCGTTGCCGTAGAAACGATCCTAGATTCGGAAAGAGAAGGCATGGAACAGAATGAATTTTATTGCGATGCAATTTCTGTGTTAATTCCTCAATATGAGAGCGAGAGGGATACAGTAAAGAAAAAATGGTGCATCGGGAGCTAGATACTAGTCCCGAAAAGAAAATCCTGTCGTTGCCTTAGAAACTTTCCTAGATTGGGAAAGAGAAGGCATGGAACGCAATGTATTTCTTTGCAACGCAATTCCTGTGTTAGTTTGTCAATGTGAGAGTGCGAGGGATACAGTAAAGAAGAAATAGTGCATCGGGAACGAGATACTCGTCCCCAAAAGAAAATCCTGTCGTTGCCGTAGAAACGTCCCCAGATTGGGAAAGAGAAGACATGGAACCCATGTATTACAATGCGACGCAATTTCTGTGTTAATTCCTCAATGTGAGGGTGCGAGGGATACAGTAAAGAAGTAATAGTGCATCAAGAATGAGATACACATTCCCAAAAGAATATCCTGTTGTTAGCATAGAACCGTTCCCAGATTGGGAAAGAGAAGGCATGGAACACAATGTATTTCATTGCGACGCAATTTCTGTGTTAATTCTTCAATGTGAGAGTGCGAGGTATAGAGTAAAGAAGAAATTGTGCACAGGGAACGAGATACTCGTCCATAAAAGAAAATCCTGTCGTTGCCGAAGAAACGTTCCCAAATTTGGAAAGAGAAGGCGTGGAACACAATGCCTTTCATTGCGACGCGATTTCTGTGACAATTCCTCAATGTGAGGAAGCGAGGAATACAGTAAAGAAGAAATAAGCATCGGAAAAGAGATCCTCGACCCGAAAACAAAATCCTGTCGTTGCCGTAGAAACGTTCCTAGGTTGGGAAAGGGAAGGCATGGAATACAATGTATTTCATTGCGACGCAATTTCTGTGTTCATTCGACAATGTGAGAGTGCGAGGGATACAGTAAAGAAGAAATAGTTAATGGGGAACGAGATACTCGTCCCCAAAAGAAATTCCTGTCGTTGCCGTAGATACATTCCCAGATTGGGAAAGAGAAGGCAAGGAACACAATGTATTTCATTGCGACGCAATTTCTGTGTTACTTCCTCAATGTGAGGGTGCGAGGGATACAGTAAAAAAGAAATAGTGCTTGGGAAAGGTAATGCTCGACTCCAAAACAAAGTCCTGTCGTTGCCGTAGAAACGATCCTAGATTCGGAAAGAGAAGGCATGGAACAGAAAGTAATTGCGACACAATTTCTGTGTTAATTCCTCAATATGAGAGTGAGAGGGATACAGTAAAGAAAAAATGGTGCATCGGGAACGAGATACTAGTCCCGAAAAGAAAATCCTGTCGTTGCCTTAGAAACTTTCCTAGATTGGGAAAGAGAAGGCATGGAACACAATGTATTTCTTTGCAACGCAATTCCTGTGTTAGTTCGTCAATGTGAGAGTGCGAGGGATACAGTAAAGAAGAAACAGTGCATCGGGAACGAGATACTCGTCCCCAAAAGAAAATCCTGTCGTTGCCGTAGAAACGTCCCCAGATTGGGAAAGAGAGGACATGGAACCCATGTATTACAATGCGACGCAATTTCTGTGTTAATTCCTCAATGTGAGGCTGCGAGGGATACAGTAAAGAAGTAATAGTGCATCAAGAATGAGATACACATTCCCAAAAGAATATCCTGTTGTTACCATAGAACCGTTCCCAGATTGGGATAGAGAAGGCATGGAAAACAATGTATTTCATTGCGACGCAATTTCTGTGTTAATTCTTCAATGTGAGAGTGCGAGGTATAGAGTAAAGAAGAAATAGTGCATCGGGAACGAGATACTCGTCCATAAAAGAAAATGTTGTCGTTGCCGTGGAAACGTTCCCAGATTGGGAAAGAGAAGACATGAAACACAATGTATTTCATTGTGACCAAATTTCTGTGTTAATTCCTCAATGTCAGGGTGCGAGGGATGCAGTAAAGAAGAAATAATGCATCGGAAAAGAGATCCTTGACCCCAAAACAAAATCCTGTCGTTTCCGTAGAAGCGTTCCTAGATTGGGAAAGAGAAGGCATGGAACACAATGTCTCTCAATGCGACGCACTTTCTGTGTTAATTCCTCAATGTGAATGTGCGAGGGATACAGTAAAGAAGATATAGTGCATCGGAAAGGAGATCCTCGGCACAACAACAACTTCCTGTCATTGTCGTAGAAACGTTCCCAGATCGGGAAAGAGAAGGCATGGAACACAACGTATATCATTGCGACGCTATTTATGTGTTAAATCGACAATGTGAGAGTGCGAGGGATACAGTAAAGAAGAAATAGTTAATCGGGAACTAGATACTCGTCGCCAAAGGAAATGACTGTCGTTGCCGTAGAAACGTTCCCAGATTGGGAAACGGAAGGCATGGAACGCATTGTATTTCATGGCGACGCGATTTTGGTGTTACTTACTCAATGTGAGAGTGATAGTGATACAGTAAAGAAAAAATAGTGCATCGGGAACGAGATACTCGACCCCAAAAGAAAATCCTGTCGTTGATATAGAAAGGTTCCCAGATTAGGAAAGAGAGGGCATGGAACACAATGTATTTCATTGCGATGCATTTTCTGTTTTAAAATGTTAATGTGAGAGAGCGAGGGATACACTAAAGAAGAAATAGTTCATCGGGAACGAGATACTCGTCCCCAAAAGAAAATCCTGTCGTTGGCGTAGAAACGTTCCCAGATTTGGAAAGAGAAGGCATGGAACACTATGTATTTCATTGCGACGCCATTTCTGTGATAATTCCTCAATGTGAGGGTGCGAGGGATACAATAAAGAAGAAATAGTGCATAGGGAACGAGATACTCGTCCCCAAAACAAAATCCTGTCTTTGCTGTATAAACGTTCCCTGATTGGGAAAGAGAAGGCATGGAACAGAATGAATTTTATTGCGACGAAATTTCGGTGTTAATTCGTCAATATGAGAGTGAGAGGGATACAGTAAAGAATAATGGTGCATCGGGAACGAGATACTCGGCCCCAAATTAAAATCCTATCGTTGCCGTAGAAACGTTCCTAGATTGGGAAAGAGAAGGCATGGAACACAATGTATTTCTTTGCGACGCAATTCCTGTGTTAATTCGTCAATATGAGAGTGCGAGGGATAAAGTAAAGAAGAAATAGTGCATGGGGAACGAGATACTAGTCCCCAAAAGAAAATCCTGTCGCTGCCGTAGAAACGTTCCCAGATTTGGGAAGAGAGGGCATGGAACACATTGTATGTCATTGCAACGCAATTTCTGTGTTGATGCTTCAATGTGAGAGTGCAAGGGATATAGTAAAGAAGAAATAGTGCATGGGAAAGGAGATCCACGACCCCAAAAAAAAATCCTGACGTTGCCGTAGAAACGTACCTAGATTGGGAAGGAGAAGGCATGGAACACAATGTATTTTATTGCGACGCAATTTCTGTGTTAATTCCTCAATGTGAGAGTGCGAGGGATACAGTAAAGAAGAAATAGTACATTGGGATCGAGATACACGTCCCCAAAAGTATATCCTGTCGTTGCCATAGAAACGTTCCCACATTTGGAAAGAGAAGGCATGGAACACAATGCATTTCATTGCGACGCAATTTCTGTGTTAATTCGTCAATGTGAGAGTGCGAGGGATACAGTAAAGAAGAAATAGTGCATCGGGAACGAGATACTCGTCCCCAAAGGAAAATCCTGTCGTTGCCATAGATCTGTTCCCAGATTGGGAAAGAGAAGTCATGGAACACAATGTATATCATTGCAACGCAATTTCTGTGTTAATTCCTCAATGTGAGAGTGCGAGGTATAGAGTAAATAAGAAATTGTGCACCGGGAACGAGATACTCGTCCATAAAAGATAATCCTGTCGTTGCCGTAGAAACGTTCCCAAATTTGGAAAGAGAAGGAGTGGAACACAATGCCTTTCATTGCGACGCAATTTCTGTGACAATTCCTCAATGTCAGGAAGCGAGGAATACAGTAAAGAAGAAATAAGCATCGGAAAAGTGATCCTCGACCCGAAAACAAAATCCTGTCGTTGCCGTAGAAACGTTCCTAGGTTGGGAAAGGGAAGGCATGGAATACAATGTATTTCATTGCGACGCAATTTCTGTGTTCATTCTACAATGTGAGAGTGCGATGGATACAATAAAGAAGAAATAGTTAATCGGGAACGAGATACTCGTCCCCAAAACAAAATCCTGTCTTTGCCGTAGAAACGTTCCCTGATTGGGAAAGAGAAGGCATGGAACAGAATGAAATTTATTGCGACGAAATTTCTGTGTTAATTCGTCAATATGAGAGTGAGAGGGATACAATGAAGTAAAAATGGTGCATCGGGAACGAGATACTCGGACCCAAAGGAAAATCCTGTCGTTGCCATAGAAACGTTCCTAGATTGGGAAAGAGAAGGCATGGCACACAATGTATTTCTTTGCGACACAATTCCTGTGTTAATTCGTCAATGTGAGAGTGCGAGGGATACAGTAAAGAAGAAATAGTACATCGGGATCGAGATACTCGTCCCCAAAAGTAAATTCTGTCGTTGCCGTAGAAACGGTCCCACATTTGGAAAGAGAAGGCATGGAACACAATGTATTTCATTGCGACGCAATTTCTGTGTTCATTCGTCATTGTGAGTGTGCGAGGGATACAGTAAAGAAGAAATAGTGCATAGGGAACGAGATACTAGTCCCCAAAAGAAAATCCTGTCGTTGCCGTAGAAACGTTCCCAGATTTGGAAAGAGAAGGCATGGAACACAATGTATTTCATTGCGACGCCATTTCTGTGATAATTC
Organism: Schistocerca nitens; assembly: GCF_023898315.1. Classification (NCBI taxonomy): domain Eukaryota; kingdom Metazoa; phylum Arthropoda; class Insecta; order Orthoptera; family Acrididae; genus Schistocerca; species Schistocerca nitens. The sequence continues at coordinate 4,231,665 of NC_064616.1, read as the reverse complement.
CTCAATGTGAGGGTGCGAGGGATACAATAAAGAAGAAATAGTGCATAGGGAACGAGATACTCGTCCCCAAAACAAAATCCTGTCTTTGCTGTATAAACGTTCCCTGATTGGGAAAGAGAAGGCATGGAACAGAATGAATTTTATTGCGACGAAATTTCGGTGTTAATTCGTCAATGTGAGAGTGAGAGGGATACAGTAAAGAAAAATGGTGCATCGGGAACGAGATACTCGGCCCCAAATTAAAATCCTATAGTTGCCGTAGAAACGTTCCTAGATTGGGAAAGAGAAGGCATGGAACACAATGTATTTCTTTGCGACGCAATTCCTGTGTTAATTCGTCAATATGAGAGTGCGAGGGATACAGTAAAGAAGAAATAGTGCATGGGGAACGAGATACTAGTCCCCAAAAGAAAATCCTGTCGCTGCCGTAGAAACGTTCCCAGATTTGGGAAGAGAAGGCATGGAACACAATGTATGTCATTGCAACGCAATTTCTGTGTTGATGCTTCAATGTGAGAGTGCAAGGGATATAGTAAAGAAGAAATAGTGCATGGGAAAGGAGATCCACGACCCCAAAAAAAAATCCTGACGTTGCCGTAGAAACGTACCTAGATTGGGAAGGAGAAGGCATGGAACACAATGTATTTTATTGCGACGCAATTTCTGTGTTAATTCCTCAATGTGAGAGTGCGAGGGATACAGTAAAGAAGAAATAGTACATTGGGATCGAGATACACGTCCCCAAAAGTATATCCTGTCGTTGCCATAGAAACGTTCCCACATTTGGAAAGAGAAGGCATGGAACACTATGCATTTCATTGCGACGCAATTTCTGTGTTAATTCGTCAATGTGAGAGTGCGAGGGATACAGTAAAGAAGAAATAGTGCATCGGGAACGAGATACTCGTCCCCAAAGGAAAATCCTGTCGTTGCCATAGATCTGTTCCCAGATTGGGAAAGAGAAGTCATGGAACACAATGTATATCATTGCAACGCAATTTCTGTGTTAATTCCTCAATGTGAGAGTGCGAGGTATAGAGTAAATAAGAAATTGTGCACCGGGAACGAGATACTCGTCCATAAAAGATAATCCTGTCGTTGCCGTAGAAACGTTCCCAAATTTGGAAAGAGAAGGAGTGGAACACAATGCCTTTCATTGCGACGCGATTTCTGTGACAATTCCTCAATGTCAGGAAGCGAGGAATACAGTAAAGAAGAAATAAGCATCGGAAAAGTGATCCTCGACCCGAAAACAAAATCCTGTCGTTGCCGTAGAAACGTTCCTAGGTTGGGAAAGGGAAGGCATGGAATACAATGTATTTCATTGCGACGCAATTTCTGTGTTCATTCTACAATGTGAGAGTGCGATGGATACAATAAAGAAGAAATAGTTAATCGGGAACGAGATACTCGTCCCCAAAACAAAATCCTGTCTTTGCCGTAGAAACGTTCCCTGATTGGGAAAGAGAAGGCATGGAACAGAATGAAATTTATTGCGACGAAATTTCTGTGTTAATTCGTCAATATGAGAGTGAGAGGGATACAATAAAGTAAAAACGGTGCATCGGGAACGAGATACTCGGACCCAAAGGAAAATCCTGTCGTTGCCATAGAAACGTTCCTAGATTGGGAAAGAGAAGGCATGGCACACAATGTATTTCTTTGCGACACAATTCCTGTGTTAATTCGTCAATGTGAGAGTGCGAGGGATACAGTAAAGAAGAAATAGTACATCGGGATCGAGATACTCGTCCCCAAAAGTAAATTCTGTCGTTGCCGTAGAAACGGTCCCACATTTGGAAAGAGAAGGCATGGAACACAATGTATTTCATTGCGACGCAATTTCTGTGTTCATTCGTCATTGTGAGTGTGCGAGGGATACAGTAAAGAAGAAATAGTGCATAGGGAACGAGATACTAGTCCCCAAAAGAAAATCCTGTCGTTGCCGTAGAAACGTTCCCAGATTTGGAAAGAGAAGGCATGCAACACAATGTATTTCATTGCGACGCCATTTCTGTGATAATTCCTCAATGTGAGAGTGCGAGTGATACAGTAAAGAAAAAATAATGCATCGGGAACGAGATACTCGACCCCAAAAAAAAAAAAAAAATTCTCTCGTTGCCATAGAAAAGTTCCCAGATTGGGAAAGAGAAGGCATGGAACATAAAGTATTTCATTGCGACGCATTTTCTGTCTTAAAATGTTATCGTGAGAGAGCGAGGGATACACTGAGGAAGAAATAGTGCATTCGGATCGAGATAGTCTTCCCCAAAAGAAAATCCAGTCGTTGGCGTAGAAACGTTCCCAGATTGGGAAAGAGAAGGCATGGAACACGAGTGCGAGGGATACAGTAAAGATGAAACAGTGCATCGGGAACGAGATACTCGTCACCAAAAGAGAACCCTGTCGTTGCCGTAGAAACGTTCCCAGATTGGGAAAGCGAATGCGTGGAACACAATGTATTTCATTGCGACGCAATTTCTGTGTTAATTCGTCAATGTGAGAGTGCGAGGGCTACAATAAAGAAGAAATAGTCCATTGGGAACGAGATACTCTTCCCCAAAACAAAATCCTGTCTTTGCCGTAGAGACGTTCCATGATTGGGAAAGAGAAGGCATGGAAAAGAATGATTTTTATTGCGACGAAATTTCTGAGTTAATTCGTCAATATGAGAGTGAGAGGGATACAGTAAAGTAAAAATGGTGCATCGGGAACGAGATACTCGTCCCCAAAGGAAAATCCTGTCGTTGCCATAGAAACGTTCCCAGATTGGGAAAGAGAAGGCATGGAACACAATGTATTTCATTGCGACGCAATTTCTGTGTTAATTCGTCAATGTGAGGGTGCAAGGGATACAGTAAAGAAGAAATAGTGCATCGGGAAAGAGAGATTAGTCCCCAAAAGAAAATCATGTCGTTGCCGTAGAAACGTTCCCAGATTTGGAAAGAGAAGGCATGGAACACAATGTATTTCATTGCGACACGATTTCTGTGTTAATTCCTCAATGTGAGAGTGCGAGTGATACAGTAAAGAAAAAATAGTGCATCGGGAACAAGATGCTCGTCCCCCAAAGAAAATCCAGTCGTTGGCGAGAAACGTTGCCACATTGGGAAAGAGAAGGCATGGAACACAATGTATTTAATTGCAACCCAATTTCTGTGTTCATTCGTCAATGTGAGAGTGCGAGGGATACAGTTAAGAAGAAACAGTGCATCGGGAACGAGATACTCGTCCCCAAATGAAAATCCTGTCGTTGCCGTAGAACCGTTCCCAGATTGGGAAAGCGAATACATGGAACACAATGTATTTCATTGCGACGCAATTTCTGTATTAACTCGTCAATGTGAGAGTGCGAGGGCTACAATAAAGAAGAAATAGTGCATCGGGAACGAGATACTCGTCCCCAAAACAAAATCCTGTCTTTTCCGTAGATACGTTCCCAGATTGGGAGAGAGAAGGCATGGAACACAATGTATTCCATTGCGACGCAATTTCTGTGCTAATTCGTCAATGTGAGGGTGCGAGGGATACAGTAAAAAAGAAATAGTGCGTCGGAAAGGTGATGCTCGACACCAAAACAAAATACTGACGTTGCCGTAGAAACGTTCGCAGATTGGAAAAGAGAAGGCATGGAACACAATGTATTTCATTGCGACGCAATTTCTGTGTTAATTTCTCAATGTGAGGGGGCGAGGGATACAGTAAAGTAGAAATAGTGCATCGGTAACGAGATATTCGTCCCCAAAAGAAAATACTGTCATTGCTGTAGAAACGTCCCTTGATTCGGAAAGAGAAGGCATGGAATACAATGTATTTGATTGGGACGCAATTCCTGTGTTCATTCGACAATGTGAGAGTGCGAGAAATACAGTAAAGAAGAAATAGTGCATCGGGAACGAGATACTGTCCCCAAAAGAAAATCCTGATATTGCCGTAGAAACGACACGTGATTCGGAAAGAGAAGGCATGGAACACAATGTATTTCATTAATACGCTATTTCTGTGTTAATTCGTCAATGTGAGAGTGCGAGGGATACAGTAAAGAAGAAATAGTTAATCGGGAACGAGATATTCGTCCCCAAAAGAAAATCCTGTCGTTGCCGTAGAAACGTTCCCAGACTGGGAAAGAGGAGGCATGGAACACAATGTATTTCATTGCGACGCTATTTCTGTCATAATTACTCAATGTGAGGGTGCGAGGGATACAGTGAAGAAGAAATAGTGCATCGGAAAGGAGATCCTCGATTCCAAAAAATTATCCTGTCGTTGCCGTAGAAACGGTCCTAGAATGGGAAAGAGAAGACATGGAACCCATGTATTACATTGCGACGCAGTTTCTGTGTTAATTCCTCAATGTGAGGGTGCGAGGGATACAGTAAAGACGAAATAGTGCATCTGGAAAGAGATACTCGTCCCCAAAACAATATCCAGTCGTTGCTGTAGAAACATTCCCATATTCGGAAACAGAAGGCATGGAAAATAACGTATTTCATTGCGACGCAATATCTGTGTTCATTCGACAATGTGAGAGTGTGAGGGATACAGTAAGGAAGAAATAGTGCATCGGGGACGAGATACTCGACCCCCAAAAAAAAAAAAAATTCTCTCGTTGCCATAGAAACGTTCCGAGATTGGGAAAGAGAAGGCATGGAACACAATGTATTTCATTGCGACGCATTTTCTGTCTTAAAATGTTATTGTGAGAGAGCGAGGGATACACTAAAGAAGAAATACTGCATCGTGATCGAGATAGTCGTCCCCAAAAGAAAATCCAGTCGTTGGCGTAGAAACGGTCCTAGAATGGGAAAGAGAAGACATGGAACCCATGTATTACATTGCGACGCAGTTTCTGTGTTAATTCCTCAATGTGAGGGTGCGAGGGATACAGTAAAGACGACATAGTGCATCTGGAATGAGATACTCGTCCCCAAAACAATATCCAGTCGTTGCTGTAGAAACATTCCCATATTCGGAAACAGAAGGCATGGAAAATAACGTATTTCATTGCGACGCAATATCTGTGTTCATTCGACAATGTGAGAGTGTGAGGGATACAGTAGAGAAGAAATAGTTCATCGGGAACGAGATACTCGTCCCCAAAACTAAATCCTGTCTTTGCCGTAGAAACGTTCCCTGATTGGCAAAGAGAAGGCATGGAACAGAATGAATTTTATTGCGACGAAATTTCTGTGTTAATTTGTCAATATGAGAGTGAGAGGCATACAGTAAAGTAAAAATGGTGCATCGGGAACGAGATACTCGTCCCCAAAGGAAAATCCTGTCGCGGCCGTAGAAACATTCCTAGATTGGGAAAGAGAAGGCATGGCACACATTGTATTTCTTTGCGACGCAATTCCTGTGTTAATTCGTCAATGTGAGAGTGCGAGGGATACAGTAAAGAAGAAATAGTTAATCGGGAACGAGATACTCGTCCAGAAAGAAATTCCTGTCGTTGCCGTAGATACGTTCCCAGATTGGGAAAGAGAAGGCATGGAACACAATGTATTTCATTGCGACGCAATTTCTGTGTTAATTGGTCAATGTGAGGGTGCAAGGGATACAGTAAAGAAGAAATAGTGCATCGGGATCGAGATACTCGTCCCCAAAAGTAAAACCTGTCGTTGCCGTAGAAACGTTCCCACTTTTGGAAAGAGAAGGCATGGAACACAATGTATTTCATTGCGACGCGATTTCTGTGACAATTCCTCAATGTGAAGACGCGAGGAATACAGTAAAGAAGAAATAAGAATCGGAAGAGATCCTCGATCCGAAAACAAAATCCTGTCGTTGCCCTAGAAACGTTCCTAGTTTGGGATAGGGAAGGCATGGAATACAATGTATTTCATTGCGACGCAATTTCTGTGTTCATTAGACAATGTGAGAGTGCGAGGGATACAGTAAAGAAGAAATAGTTTATCGGGAACGAGATACTCGTCCCCAAAAGAAATTCCTGTCGTTGCCGTAGATACGTTCCCAGATTGGGAAAGAGAAGGCATGGAACACAATGTATTTCATTGCGATGCAATTTCTGTGTTAATTCGTCAATGTGAGGGTGCAATGGATACAGTAAAGAAGAAATAGTGCATCGGGAAAGAGATACTAGTCCCCAAAAGAAAATCATGTCGTTGCCGTAGAAACGTTCACAGATTTGGAAAGAGAAGGCATGGAACACAATGTACACTCCTGGAAATTGAAATAAGAACACCGTGAATTCATTGTCCCAGGAAGGGGAGACTTTATTGACACATTCCTGGGGTCAGATACATCACATGATCACACTGACAGAACCACAGGCACATAGACACAGGCAACAGAGCATGCACAATGTCGGCACTAGTACAGTGTATATCCACCTTTCGCAGCAATGCAGGCTGCTATTCTCCCATGGAGACGATCGTAGAGATGCTGGATGTAGTCCTGTGGAACGGCTTGCCATGCCATTTCCACCTGGCGCCTCAGTTGGACCAGCGTTCGTGCTGGACGTGCAGACCGCGTGAGACGACGCTTCATCCAGTCCCAAACATGCTCAATGGGGGACAGATCCGGAGATCTTGCTGGCCAGGGTAGTTGACTTACACCTTCTAGAGCACGTTGGGTGGCACGGGATACATGCGGACGTGCATTGTCCTGTTGGAACAGCAAGTTCCGTTGCCGGTCTAGGAATGGTAGAACGATGGGTTCGATGACGGTTTGGATGTACCGTGCACTATTCAGTGTCCCCTCGACGATCACCAGTGGTGTACGGCCAGTGTAGGAGATCGCTCCCCACACCATGATGCCGGATGTTGGCCCTGTGTGCCTCGGTCCAATGCAGTCCTGATTGTGGCGCTCACCTGCACGGCGCCAAACACGCATACGGCCATCATTGGCACCAAGGCAGAAGCGACTCTCATCGCTGAAGACGACACGTCTCCATTCGTCCCTCCATTCACGCCTGTCGCGACACCACTGGAGGCGGGCTGCACGAAGTTGGGGCGTGAGCGGAAGACGGCCTAACGGTGTGCGGGGCCGTAGCCCAGCTTCATGGAGACGGTTGCGAATGGTCCTCGCCGATACCCCAGGAGCAACAGTGTCCCTAATTTGCTGGGAAGTGGCGGTGCGGTCCCCTACGGCACTGCGTAGGATCCTACGGTCTTGGCGTGCATCCGTGCGTCGCTGCAGTCCGGACCCAGGTCGACGGGCACGTGCACCTTCCGCCGACCACTGGCGACAACATCGATGTACTGTGGAGACCTCACACCCCACGTGTTGAGCAATTCGGCGGTACGTCCACCCGGCCTCCCGCATGCCCACTATACGCCCTCGCTCAAAGTCCGTCAACTGCACATACGGTTCACGTCCACGCTGTCGCGGCATCCTACCAGTGTTAAAGACTGCGATGGAGCTCCGTATGCAACGGCAAACTGGCTGACACTGACGGCGGCGGTGCACAAATGCTGCGCAGCTAGCGCCATTCGACAGCCAACACCGCGGTTCCTGGTGTGTCCGCTGAGCCGTGCGTGTGATCATTGCTTGTACAGCCCTCTTGCAGTGTCCGGAGCAACAATGGTGGGTCTGACACACCGGTGTCAATGTGTTCTTTTTTCCATTTCCAGGAGTGTATTTCAATGCGACGCACTTTCTTTATTAATCCCTCAATGTGAGGGTGCCAGGGATACCATAAAGAAGAAATAGTGCTTCGGTAAGGAGATCATCGACCCCCAAAGAAAATCCTCTCGTTGCCTTAGAAACGTTCCTATATTGGGAAAGAGAAGGCATGGAACACAATGTATTTCATTGCAACGCTATTTCTGTGTTAATTCGTCAATGAGAGAGTGCGAGGGATACAGTAATGAAGAAATAGGCATCGGAAGAGATCCTCGACCCGAAAACAAGATCCTGTCGTTGCCGTAGAAACGTTCCTAGGTTGGGAAAGGGAAGGCATGGAATACAATGTATTTCATTGCGACGCAATTACTGTGTTCATTCGACAATGTGAGAGTGCGAGGGATACAGTAAAGAAGAAATAGTGAATCGGGAACGAGATACTCGTCCCCAAAAGAAAATCCTTTCGTTACCGTAGATACGTTCCCAGATTGGGAAAGAGAAGGCATGGAACACAATGTATTTCATTGCGACGCAATTTCTGTGTTAATTCCTCAATGTGAGGGTGCGAGGGATACAGTAAAGAAGTAATAGTGCATCAAGAATGAGATACTCATTCCCAAAAGAATATCCTGATGTTACCATAGAACCGTTCCCAGATTGGGAAAGAGAAAGCATGGAGAACAATGTATTTCACCGCAACGCAATTTCTGTGTTAATTCTTCAATGTGAGAGTGCGAGGTATAGAGTAAAGAAGAAATAGTACATCGGGAACGAGATACTCGTCCACAAAAGAAAATGTTGTCGTTGCCGTGGAAACATTCCCAGATTGGGAAAGAGAAGGCATGAAACACAATGTATTTCATTGTGACCAAATTTCTGTGTTAATTCCTCAATGTCAGGGTGCGAGGGATACAGTAAACAAGAAATAATGCATCGGAAAAGAGATCCTTGAAACCAAAACAAAATCCTGTCGTTTCCGTAGAACCGTTCCTAGATTGGGAAAGAGAAGGCGTGGAACACAATGTCTTTCAATGCGACGCACTTTCTGTGTTAATTCCTCAATGTGAATGTGGGAGTGATACAGTAAAGAAGATATAGTGCATCGGAAAAAGAGATCCTCGGCACAACAACAACTTCCTGTCATTGCCGTACAAACGTTCCAAGATCGGGAAAGAGAAGGCATGGAACACAACGTATATCATTGCGACGCTATTTATGTGTTAAATCGACAATGTGAGAGTGCGAGGGATACAGTAAAGAAGAAATAGTTAATCGGGAACGAGATACTCGTCGCCAAAGGAAATTACTGTCGTTGCCGTAGAAACGTTCCCAGATTGGGAAACAGAAGGCATGGAACATATTGTATTTCATGGCGACGCGATTTTGGTGTTACTTACTCAATGTGAGAGTGCTAGTGATACAGTAAAGAAAAAATGGAACACAATGTATTTCATTGCGACGCATTTTCTGTTTTAAAATGTTAATGTGAGAGAGCGAGGGATACACTAAAGAAGAAATAGTTCATCGGGAACGAGATACTCGTCCCCAAAAGAAAATCCTGTCGTTGGCGTAGAAACGTTCCCAGATTGGGAAAGAGATGGCATGGAACACAATCTATTTCATTGCGTACCAATTTCTGTGTTCATTCGTCATTGTGAGAGTGCGAGGGATACAGTAAAGAAGAAATAGTGCATGGGGAACTTGATACTAGTCCCCAAAAGAAAATCCTGTCGTTGCCGTAGAAACGTTCTCAGATTTGGAAAGAGAAGGCATGGAACACAATGTATGTCATTGCAACGCAATTTCTGTGTTGATGCCTCAATGTGAGAGTGCAAGGGATATAGTAAAGAAGAAATAGTGCATGGGAAAGGAGATCCACGACCCCAAAAGAAATCCTGACGTTGCCGTAGAAACGTACCTAGATTGGGAAGGAGAAGGCATGGAACACAATGTATTTTATTGCGACGCAATTTCTGTGTTAATTCCTCAATGTGAGAGTGCGAGGGATACAGTAAAGAAGAGATAGTACATTGGGATCGAGATACTCGTCCCCAAAAGTATATCCTGTCGATCCGTAGAAACGTTTCCACATTTGGAAAGAGAAGGCATGGAACACAATGTATATCATTGCGACGCAATTTCTGTGTTAATTCCTCAATGTGAGAGTGCGAGGTATAGAGTAAAGAAGAAATTGTGCACCGGGAAAGAGATACTCGTCCATAAAAGAAAATCCTGTCGTTGCCGTAGAAACGTTCCCAAATTTGGAAAGAGAAGGCGTGGAACACAATGCCTTTCATTGCGACGCGATTTCTGTGACAATTCCTCAATGTGAGGAAGCGAGGAATACAGTAAAGAAGAAATAAGCATCGGAAAAGAGATCCTCGACCCGAAAACAAAATCCTGTCGTTGCCGTAGAAACGTTCCTAGGTTGGGAAAGGGAAGGCATGGAATACAATGTATTTCATTGCGACGCAATTTCTGCGTTCATTCGACAATGTGAGAGTGCGAGGGATACAGTAAAGAAGAAATAATTAATGGGGAACGAGATACTCGTCCCCAAAAGAAATTCCTGTCGTTGCCGTAGAAACGATCCTAGATTCGGAAAGAGAAGGCATGGAACAGAATGAGTTTTATTGCGACGCAATTTCTGTGTTAATTCCTCAATATGAGAGTGAGAGGGATACAGTAAAGAAAAAATGGTGCATCGGGAACGAGATACTAGTCCCGAAAAGAAAATCCTGTCGTTGCCTTAGATACTTTACTAGATTGGGAAAGAGAAGGCATGGAACACAATGTATTTCTTTGCAACGAAATTCCTGTGTTAGTTCGTCAATGTGAGAGTGCGAGGAATACAGTAAAGAAGAAATAGTGCATCGGGAACGAGATACTCGTCCCCAAAAGAAAATCCTGTCGTTGCCATAGAAACGTCCCCAGATTGGGAAAGAGAAGACATGGAACTCATGTATTACAATGCGACGCAATTTCTGTGTTAATTCCTCAATGTGAGAGTGCGAGGGATACAGTAAAGAAGAAATAGTACATTGGGATCGAGATACTCGTCCCCAAAAGTATATCCTGTCGTTGCCGTAGAAACGTTCCAACATTTGGAAAGAGAAGGCATGGAACACAATGCATTTCATTGCGACGCAATTTCTGTGTTAATTCGTCAATGTGAGAGTGCGAGGGATACAGTAAAAAAGAAATAGTGCATCGGGAACGAGATACTCGTCCCCAAAGGAAAATCCTGTCGTTGCCATAGATCTGTTCCCAGATTGGGAAAGAGAAGTCATGGAACATAATGTATATCATTGCAACGCAATTTCTGTGTTAATTCCTCAATGTGAGAGTGCGACGTATAGAGTAAATAAGAAATTGTGCACCGCCAACGAGATACTCGTCCATAAAAGAAAATCCTGTCGTTGCCGTAGAAACGTTCCCAAATTTGGAAAGAGAAGGCGTGGAACACAATGCCTTTCATTGCGACGCGATTTCTGTGACAATTCCTCAATGTGAGGAAGCGAGGAATACAGTAAAGAAGAAATAAGCATCGGAAAAGAGATCCTCGACCCGAAAACAAAATCCTGTCGTTGCCGTAGAAACGTTCCTAGGTTGGGAAAGGGAAGGCATGGAATACAATGTATTTCATTGCGACGCAATTTCTGTGTTCATTCTACAATGTGAGAGTGCGAGGGATACAGTAAAGAAGAAATAGTTAATGGGGAACGAGATACTCGTCCCGAAAAGAAATTCCTGTCGTTGCCGTAGAAACGATCCTAGATTCGGAAAGAGAAGGCATGGAACAGAATGAATTTTATTGCGACGCAATTTCTGTGTTAATTCCTCGATATGAGAGTGAGAGGGATACAGTAAAGAAAAAATGGTGCATCGGGAACGAGATACTCGTCCCCAAAACGAAATCCTGTCGTTGCCATAGAAACGTTCCTAGATTGGGAAAGAAAAGGCATGGCACACAATGTATTTCTTTGCGACGCAATTCCTGTGTTAATTCGTTAATGTGAGAGTGCGAGGGATACAGTAAAGAAGAAATAGTACATCGGGATCGAGATACTCGTCCCCAAAAGTAAATCCTGTCGTTGCCGTAGAAACGTTCCCACATTTGGAAAGAGAAGGCATGGAACACAATGTATTTCATTGCGACGCAATTTCTGTGTTCATTCGTCATTGTGAGAGTGCGAGGAATACAGTAAAGATGAAATAGTGCATAGGGAACGAGATACTAGTCCCCAAAAGAAAATCCTGTCGTTGCCGTAGAAACGTTCCTAGATTTGGAAAGAGAAGGCATGGAACACAATGTATTTCATTGCGACGCCATTTCTGTGATATTTCCTCAATGTGAGAGTGCGAGTGATACAGTAAAGAAAAAATAGTGCATCGGGAACGAGATACTCGACCCCAAAAAAAAAAAAAAAAATTCTCTCGTTGCCATAGAAACGTTGCCAGATTGGGAAAGAGAAGGCATGGAACATAAAGTATTTCATTGCGACGCATTTTCTGTCTTAAAATGTTATCGTGAGAGAGCGAGGGATACACTGAAGAAGAAATAGTGCATCGGGATCGAGATAGTCTTCCCCAAAAGAAAATCCAGTCGTTGGCGTAGAAACGTTCCCAGATTGGGAAAGAGAACGCATGGAACACGAGTGCGAGGGATAGAGTAAAGAAGAAACAGTGCATCGGGAACGAGATACTCGTCCCCAAAAGAGAATCCTGTCGTTGCCGTAGAAACGTTCCCAGATTGGAAAAGCGAATGCGTGGAACACAATGTATTTCATTGCGACGCAATATCTGTGTTAATTCGTCAATGTGAGAGTGCGAGGGCTACAATAAAGAAGAAATAGTCCATCGGGAACGAGATACTCGTCCCCAAAACAAAATCCTGTCTTTGCCGTAGAAACGTTCCATGATTGGGAAAGAGAAGGCATGGAACAGAATGAATGTTATTGCGATGAAATTTCTGTGTTAATTCGTCAATATGAGAGTGAGAGGGAAACAGTAAAGTAAAAATGGTGCATCGGGAACGAGATACTCGTCCCTAAAGGAAAATCCGGTCGTTGCCGTAGAAACGTTCCTAGATTGGGAAAGAGAAGGCATGGAACACAATGTATTTCTTTGCGACGCAATTCCTGTGTTAATTCGTCAATGTCAGAGTGCGAGGGATACAGTGAAGAAGAAATAGTACATCGGGATCGAGATACTCGTCCCCAAAAGTAAATCCTGTCGTTGCCGTAGAAACCTTCCCACATTTGGAAAGAGAAGGCATGGAACACAATGTATTTCATTGCGACGCGATTTCTGTGACAATTCCTCAATGTGAGGAAGCGAGGAATACAGTAAAGCAGAAATAAGCATCGGAAAAGAGATCCTCGACCCGAAAACAAAATCCTGTCGTTGCCGTAGAAACGTTCCTAGGTTGGGAAAGGGAAGGCATGGAATACAATGTATTTCATTGCGACGCAATTTCTGTGTTCATTCGACAATGTGAGAGTGCGAGGGATACAGTAAGGAAGAAATAGTTAATCGGGAACGAGATACTCGTCCCCAAAAGAAATTCCTGTCGTTGCCATAGATACGTTCCCAGATTGGGAAAGAGAAGGCATGGAACACAATGTATTTCATTGCGACGCAATTTCTGTGTTAATTCGTCAATGTGAGGGTGCAAGGGATACAGTAACGAAGAAATAGTGCATCGAGAAAGAGATACTAGTCCCCAAAAGAAAATCATGTCGTTGCCGTAGAAACGTTCCCAGATTTGGAAAGAGAAGGCATGGAACACAATGTATTTCATTGCGACACGATTTCTGTGTTAATTCCTCAATGTGAGAGTGCGAGTGATACAGTAAAGAAAAAATAGTGCATCGGGAACGTGATACTCGACCCCAAAAAAAAAATTCTCTCGTTGCCATAGAAACGTTGCCAGATTGGGAAAGAGAAGGCATGGAACACAATGTATTTCATTGCAGCCCAATTTCTGTGTTCATTCGTCAACGTGAGAGTGCGAGCGATACAGTAAAGAAGAAACAGTGCATCGGGAACGAGATACTCGTCCCCAAAAGAAAATCCTGTCGTTGCCATAGAACCGTTCCCAGATTGGGAAAGCGAATGCATGGAACACAATGTATTTCATTGCGACGCAATTTCTGTATTAATTCGTCAATGTGAGAGTGCGAGGGCTTCAATAAAGAAGAAATAGTGCATCGGGAACGAGATACTCGTCCCCAAACCAAATTCCTGTCTTTTCCGTAGATACGTTCCCAGATTGGGAGAGAGAAGGCATGGAACACAATGTATTCAATTGCGACGCAATTTATGTGCTAATTCGTCAATGTAAGGGTGCGAGGGATACAGTAAAAAAGAAATAGTGCGTCGGAAAGGTGATGCTCGACACCAAAACAAAATACTGACGTTGCCGTAGAAACGTTCGCAGATTGGAAAAGAGAAGGCATGGAACACAATGTATTTCATTGCGACGCAATTTCTGTGTTAATTTGTCAATGTGAGGGTGCGAGGGATACAGTAAAGTAGAAATAGTGCATCGGGAACGAGATATTCGTAACCAAAAGAAAATACTGTCATTGCTGTAGAAACGTCCCTTGATTCGGAAAGAGAAGGCATGGAATACAATGTATTTGATTGGGACGCAATTCCTGTGTTCATTCGACAATGTGAGAGTGCGAGAAATACAGTAAAGAAGAAATAGTGCATCGGGAACGAGATACTCGTCCCCAAAAGAAAATCCTGATGTTGCCGTAGAAACGACCCCTGATTCGGAAAGAGAAGGCATGGAACACAATGTATTTCATTGCGACACGATTTCTGTGTTAATTCCTCAATGTGAGAGTGCGAGTGATACAGTAAAGAAAAAATAGTGCATTGGGAACGAGATACTCGACCCCAAAAAAAAAAAATTCTCTCGTTGCCATAGAAACGTTCCGAGATTGGGAAAGAGAAGGCATGGAACACAATGTATTTCATTGCGACCCATTTTCTGTCTTAAAATGTTATTGTGAGAGAGTGAGGGATACACTAAAGAAGAAATACTGCATCGTGATCGAGATAGTCGACCCCAAAAGAAAATCCAGTCGTTGGCGTAGAAACGTTCCCAGATTGGGAAAGAGAAGGCATGCAACACAATGTATTTCATTGCAACCCAATTTCTGTGTTCATTCGTCAATGTGAGGGTGCGAGGGATACAGTAAAGTAGAAATAGTGCATCGGGAACGAGATATTCGTCCCCAAAAGAAAATACTGTCATTGCTGTAGAAACGTTCCCAGATTCGGAAGGAGAAGGCATGGAATACAATGTATTTATTTTGGGACGCAATTTCTGTGTTCATTCGACAATGTGAGAGTGCGAGAAATACAGTAAAGAAGAAATAGTGCATCGGGAACGAGATACTCGTCCCCAAAAGAAAATCCTGTTGTTGCCGTAGAAACGACCCCTGATTCGGAAAGAGAAGGCATGGAACACAATTTATTTCATTAATACGCTATTTCTGTGTTAATTCGTCAATGTGAGAGTGCGAGGGAAACAGTAAAGAAGAAATAGTTAATCTGGAACGAGATATTCGTCCCCAAAAGAAAATCCTGTCGTTGACGTAGAAACGTTCCCAGACTGGGAAAGAGGAGGCATGGAACACAATGTATTACATTGCGACGCAATTTCTGTGTTAATTCCTCAATGTGAGGGTGCGAGGGATACAGTAAAGAAGAAATAGTGTATCTGCAATGAGATACTCGACCCCAAAAAAAAAAAAAATTCTCTCGTTGCCATAGCAACGTTCCCAGATTGGGAAAGAGAAGGCATGGAACACAATGTATTTCATTGCGACCCATTTTCTGTCTTAAAATGTTATTGTGAGAGAGTGAGGGATACACTAAAGAAGAAATACTGCATCGTGATCGAGATAGTCGACCCCAAAAGAAAATCCAGTCGTTGGCGTAGAAACGTTCCCAGATTGGGAAAGAGAAGGCATGCAACACAATGTATTTCATTGCAACCCAATTTCTGTGTTCATTCGTCAATGTGAGGGTGCGAGGGATACAGTAAAGTAGAAATAGTGCATCGGGAACGAGATATTCGTCCCCAAAAGAAAATACTGTCATAGCTGTAGAAACGTTCCCAGATTCGGAAGGAGAAGGCATGGAATACAATGTATTTATTTTGGGACGCAATTTCTGTGTTCATTCGACAATGTGAGAGTGCGAGAAATACAGTAAAGAAGAAATAGTGCATCGGGAACGAGATACTCGTCCCCAAAAGAAAATCCTGTTGTTGCCGTAGTAACGACCCCTGATTCGGAAAGAGAAGGCATGGAACACAATTTATTTCATTAATACGCTATTTCTGTGTTAATTCGTCAATGTGAGAGTGCGAGGGATACAGTAAAGATGAAATAGTGAATAGGGAACGAGATACTCGTCCCCAAAAGAAAGTCCTTTCGTTGCCGTAGATACGTTCCCAGATTGGGAAAGAGAAGGCATGGAACACAATGTATTTCATTGCGACGCAATTTCTGTGTTAATTCGTCAATGTGAGGGTGTGAGGGATACAGTAAAAAAGAAATAGTGCATCGGGAACGAGACACTCGTCCCCAAAAGAAAATCCTGTTGTTGCCGTAGAAACGACCCCTGATTCGGAAAGAGAAGGCATGGAACACAATGTATCTCATTGATACGCTATTTCTGTGTTAATTCGTCAATGTGAGAGTGCGAGGGATAAAGTAAAGATGAAATAGTTAATCGGGAACGAGATATTCGTCCCCAAAAGAAAATCCTGTCTTTGCCGTAGAAACGTTCCCAGACTGGGAAAGAGGAGGCATGGAACTCAATGTATTTCATTGCGCGCTATTTCTGTCATAATTACTCAATGTGAGGGTGCGAGGGATACAGTGAAGAAGAGATAGTGCATCGGAAAGGAGATCCTCGATTCCAAAACATTATCCTGTTGTTGCCGTAGAAACGGTCCTAGAATAAGAAATAGAAGACATGGAACCCATGTATTACATTGCGACGCAGTTTCTGTGTTAATTCCTCAATGTGAGGGTGTGAGGGATACAGTAAAGAAGAAATAGTGCATCTGGAATGTGATACTCGTCCCCAAAACAATATCCAGTCGTTGCTGTAGAAACATTCCCATATTCGGAAACAGAAGACATGGAACATAACGTATTTCATTGCGACGCAATATCTGTGTTCATTCGACAATGTGAGAGTGTGAAGGATACAGTAAAGAAGAAATTAGTGCATCGGGAGCGAGATACTCGTCCTCAAAAGAAAATCCTGTTGTTGCCGTAGAAACAACCCCAGATTCGGAAAGAGAAGACATGGAACACAATGTATTTCATTGCGACGCTATTTCTGTGTTAATTCGTCAATGTGAGAGTGCGAGGGATACAGTATAGAAAGTGCATCGGGAACGAGATACCCATCCCCAAAGGAAAGTCCAGTCGTTGCCGTAGAAGAGATCCCAGAATGGGAATGAGAAGGCATGGAACACAATGTATTCCATTGCGTCGCAATTTCTGTGTTAATTCGTCAATGTGAGAATGAGAGGGATACAGTAAAGAGGAAATAGTGCATCGGGAATGAGATACTCGTTCCCAAAGCAAAATACTGTCGTTCCTGTTGAAACATTCCAATATTCGGAAACCGAAGGCATGGAACACAATGTATTTCATTGCGACGCAATTTCTTCGTTAATTCGTCAATGTGAGAGTGCGAGGGATACAGTAAAGAAGAAATAGTGCATTGGGAACGAGATACTCGTCCCGAAAACTGAATCCCGCTGTTGCCGTAGAAACGTTCCTAGATTGGGAAAGAGAAGGCATTGAACACAATGTATATAATGGCGGCGCAATTTCTGTTTTAATTCGTCAATATGAGAGTGCGAGGGATACAGTATGGAAGAAATAGTTAATCGGGAACGAGATACTCGTCCCCAAAAGAAAATCCTGTCGTCGCCTTATAAACGTTCCCAGTTTGCAAAAACCGAAGGCAAGGAACACAATGTATTGCGACGCAATTTCTGTGTTAATACGTCGATGTGAGAGTGCGAGGGATACAGTAAAGAAGAAATACTGCATCGGGAACGAGATACTCGTCCCCAAAAGAAAATCCTGTCGTTGCTGTAGAGACGTTCCCAGATTGGGGAAGAGAAGGCATGGAACACAACGTATTTCATTGCGACGCAATTTCTGTGTTAATTCGTCAATGTGAGGGTGCGAGGGATATAGTAAAAAAGAAACAGTGCTTCGGAAAAGTGATGATCGACACCAAAAAAAATCCTGTCGTTGCCGTAGAAACGTTCCCAGATTCGGAAAGAGAAGGCATGGAACAGAATGAGTTTTATTGCGACGCAATTTCTGTGTTAATTCGTCAATTTGAGAGTGAGAGGGATACAGTAAAAAAAAAAAAAAATCGTGCATCGGGAACGAGATACTCGTCCCCAAAAGGAAATCCTTTCGTTGCCGTAGAAACGTAACTAGATTGTGAAAGAGAAGGCATGGAACACAATGTATTTCTTTGCGACGCAATTCCTGTGTTCATTCGTCAATGTGAGAGTGCGAGGGATACAGTAGAGAAGAAATAGTGCATCGGGAACGTGATGCTAGTCCCCAAAAGAAAATCCTGTCGTTGCCGTAGAAACGTTCCCAAATTGGGCAAGAGAAGGCATGGAACACAATGTATGTCATGGCAACACAATTTCTGTGTTAATTTCTCAATGTAAGGGTGCAAGGGATACTGTAAAGAAGAAATAGTGCATGGAAAAGGAGACCCTCGACCCCAAAACAAAATCCTGACGTTGTCGTAGAAACGTACCTTGATTGGGAAGGAAATGGCATGGAACACAATGTATTTTATTGCGACGCAATTTCTGTGTTAATTCCTCAATGTGAGAGTGCGAGGGATACGGTAAAGAAGAAATAGTGCATCGGGAACGAGATACTCGTCCCCAAAAGAAAATCCGGTGGTTGCCGTAGAAACGTTCCCACATTTCGAAAGAGAAGGCATGGAACACAATGTATTTCATTGCGACACGATTTCTGTGTTAATTTCTCAATGTGAGGGTGCGAGGGATACAGTAAAGTAGAAATAGTGCATCGGGAACGAGATTTTCGTAACTAAAAGAAAATACTGTCATTGCTGTAGAAACGTCCCTTGATTCGGAAAGAGAAGGCATGGAATACAATGTATTTGATTGGGACGCAATTCCTGTGTTCATTCGACAATGTGAGAGTGCGAGAAATACAGTAAAGAAGAAATAGTGCATCGGGAACGAGATACTCGTCCCCAAAAGAAAATCCTGATGTTGCCGTAGAAACGACCCCTGATTCGGAAAGAGAAGGCATGGAACACAATGTATTTCATTAATACGCTATTTCTGTGTTAATTCGTCAATGTGAGAGTGCGAGGGATACAGTAAAGAAGAAATAGTGCATCTGGAATGAGATACTCGCCCCCAAAACAATATCCAGTCGTTGCTGTAGAAACATTCCCATATTCGGAAGCAGAAGGCATGGAAATAACGTATTTCATTGCGACCCAATATCTGTGGCTTGGCTCAAATGGCTCTGAGCACTATGGGACTCAACTGCTGAGGTCATTAGTCCCCTAGAACTTAGAACTAGTTAAACCTAACTAACCTAAGGACATCACACACATCCATGCCCGAGGCAGGATTCGAACCTGCGACCGTAGCGGTCTCGCGGCTCCAGACTGCAGCGCCAGAACCGCGCGGCCACTTCGGCCGGCCCCAATATCTGTGTTCATTCGACAATGTGAGAGTGTGAGGGATACAGTAAAGAAGAAATAGTGCATCGGGAACGAGATACTCGTCCTCAAAAGAAAATCCTGTTGTTGCCGTAGAAACAACCCCAGATTCAGAAAGAGAAGGCATGGAACACAATGTATTTCATTGCGACACGATTTCTGTGTTAATTCCTCAATGTGAGAGTGCGAGTGATACAGTAAAGAAAAAATAGTGCATTGGGAACGAGATACTCGACCCCAAAAAAAAAAAAATTCTCTCGTTGCCATAGAAACGTTCCGAGATTGGGAAAGAGAAGGCATGGAACACAATGTATTTCATTGCGACCCATTTTCTGTCTTAAAAGGTTATTGTGAGAGAGTGAGGGATACACTAAGGAAGAAATACTGCATCGTGATCGAGATAGTCGACCCCAAAAGAAAATCCAGTCGTTGGCGTAGAAACGTTCCCAGATTGGGAAAGAGAAGGCATGCAACACAATGTATTTCATTGTAACCCAATTTCTGTGTTCATTCGTCATTGGGAGGGTGCGAGGGATACAGTAAAGTAGAAATAGTGCATCGGGAACGAGATATTCGTCCCCAAAAGAAAATACTGTCATTGCTGTAGAAACGTTCCCAGATTCGGAAGGAGAAAGCATGGAATACAATGTATTTATTTTGGGACGCAATTTCTGTGTTCATTCGACAATGTGAGAGTGCGAGAAATACAGTAAAGAAGAAATAGTGCATCGGGAGCGAGATACTCGTCCTCAAAAGAAAATCCTGTTGTTGCCGTAGAAACAACCCCAGATTCGGAAAGAGAAGACATGGAACACAATGTATTTCATTGCGACGCTATTTCTGTGTTAATTCGTCAATGTGAGAGTGCGAGGGATACAGTATAGAAAGTGCATCGGGAACGAGATACCCATCCCCAAAGGAAAGTCCAGTCGTTGCCGTAGAAGAGATCCCAGAATGGGAATGAGAAGGCATGGAACACAATGTATTTCATTGCGTCGCAATTTCTGTGTTAATTCGTCAATGTGAGAGTGAGAGGGATACAGTAAAGAGGAAATAGTGCATCGGGAATGAGATACTCGTTCCCAAAGCAAAATACTGTCGTTCCTGTTGAAACATTCCAATATTCGGAAACCGAAGGCATGTAACACAATGTATT
Organism: Schistocerca nitens; assembly: GCF_023898315.1. Lineage (NCBI taxonomy): Eukaryota > Metazoa > Arthropoda > Insecta > Orthoptera > Acrididae > Schistocerca > Schistocerca nitens. Next base: position 4,211,135 of record NC_064616.1, on the reverse strand, counting down.
TCATTGCGCCGCAATTTCCTCGTTAATTCGTCAATGTGAGAGTGCGAGGGATACAGTAAAGAAGAAATAGTGCATTGGGAACGAGATACTCGTCCCGAAAACTGAATCCCGCTGTTGCCGTAGAAACGTTCCTAGATTGGGAAAGAGAAGGCATTGAACACAATGTATATAATGGCGGCGCAATTTCTGTTTTAATTCGTCAATATGAGAGTGCGAGGGATACAGTATGGAAGAAATAGTTAATCGGGAACGAGATACTCGTCCCCAAAAGAAAATCCTGTCGTCGCCTTATAAACGTTCCCAGTTTGCAAAAACCGAAGGCAAGGAACACAATGTATTGCGACGCAATTTCTGTGTTAATACGTCGATGTGAGAGTGCGAGGGATACAGTAAAGAAGAAATACTGCATCGGGAACGAGATACTCGTCCCCAAAAGAAAATCCTGTCGTTGCTGTAGAGACGTTCCCAGATTGGGGAAGAGAAGGCATGGAACACAACGTATTTCATTGCGACGCAATTTCTGTGTTAATTCGTCAATGTGAGGGTGCGAGGGATATAGTAAAAAAGAAACAGTGCTTCGGAAAAGTGATGATCGACACCAAAAAAAATCCTGTCGTTGCCGTAGAAACGTTCCCAAATTGGGCAAGAGAAGGCATGGAACACAATGTATGTCATGGCAACGCAATTTCTGTGTTAATTTCTCAATGTAAGGGTGCAAGGAAATACAGTAAAGAAGAAATAGTGCATGGAAAAGGAGACCCTCGACCCCAAAACAAAATCCTGACGTTGTCGTAGAAACGTACCTTGATTGGGAAGGAAATGGCATGGAACACAATGTATTTTATTGCGACGCAATTTCTGTGTTAATTCCTCAATGTGAGAGTGCGAGGGATACGGTAAAGAAGAAATAGTGCATCGGGAACGAGATACTCGTCCCCAAAAGAAAATCCGGTGGTTGCCGTAGAAACGTTCCCACATTTGGAAAGAGAAGGCATGGAACACAATGTATTTCATTGCGACACGATTTCTGTGTTAATTCCTCAATGTGAGAGTGCGAGTGATACAGTAAAGAAAAAATAGTGAATCGGGAACGAGATACTCGACCCCAAAAAAAAAAAAATTCTCTGGTTGCCGTAGAAACGTTCCTAGATTGGGAAAGAGAAGGCATTGAACACAATGTATATAATGGCGGCGCAATTTCTGTTTTAATTCGTCAATATGAGAGTGCGAGGGATACAGTATGGAAGAAATAGTTAATCGGGAACGAGATACTCGTCCCCAAAAGAAAATCCTGTCGTCGCCTTATAAACGTTCCCAGTTTGCAAAAACCGAAGGCAAGGAACACAATGTATTGCGACGCAATTTCTGTGTTAATACGTCGATGTGAGAGTGCGAGGGATACACTAAAGAAGAAATACTGCATCGGGAACGAGATACTCGTCCCCAAAAGAAAATCCTGTCGTTGCTGTAGAAACGTTCCCAGATTGGGGAAGAGAATGCATGGAACACAATGTATTTCATTGCGACGCAATGTCTGTGTTAATTCGTCAATGTGAGAGGTCGAGGGGTACAATAAAGAAGAAATAGTGCATCGGGAACGAGATACTCGTCCCCAAAACAAAATCCTGTCTTTGCCGTAGAAAAGTTTCCTGATTGGGAAAGAGAAGGCATGGAAAAGAATGAATTTTATTGCGACGCAATTTCTGTGTTAATTCGTCAATATGAGAGTGCGAGGTATAGACTACAGAATATAATTGTGCACCGGGAACGAGATACTCGACCCAAAGGAAAATCCTGTCGTTGCCGTAGAAACGGTCCTAGATTGGGAAAGAGAAGGCATGGAACCAATGTATTACAATGCGACGCAATTTCTGTGTTAATTCCTGAATGTGAGGGTGCGAGGGATACAGTAAAGAAGAAATAAGCATCGGAAAAGAGATCCTCGACCCGAAAACAAAATACTGTCGTTGCCGTAGATACGTTCCTTGGTTGGAAAGGGAAGGCATGGAATACAATGTATTTCATTGCGACGATATTTCTGTGTTAATTCCTCAATGTGAGAGTGCGAGGTATAGACTACAGAATATAATTGTGCACCGGGAACGAGATACTCGTCCATAAAAGAAAATCCTGTCGTTGCCGTAGAAACGTTCCCAAATTGGGAAAGACAAGGCGTGGAACACAATGTCTTTCATTGCGACGCGATTTCTGTGACAATTCCTCAATGTAAGGATGCGAGGAATACCGTAAAGAAGAAATAAGCATCGGAAAAGAGATCCTCGAATCGAAAACAAAATCCTGTCGTTGCCATAGAAACGTTCCTAGGCTGGAAAGGGAAGGCATGGAATACAATGTATTTCATTGCGACGCAATTTCTGTGTTCATTCGACAATGTCAGAGTGCGAGGGATACAGTAAAGAAGAAATAGTTAATCGGGAACGAGATACTCGTCCCCAAAAGGAAATCCTGTCGTTGCCGTAGAAACGTTCCCAGATTCGGAAAGAGAAGGCATGGAACAGAATGAGTTTTATTGCGACGCAATTTCTGTGTTAATTCTTCAATATGAGAGTGAGAGGGATACAGTAAAAAAAAAAAAAATCGTGCATCGGGAACGAGATACTCGTCCCCAAAAGGAAATCCTTTCGTTGCCGTAGAAACGTAACTAGATTGTGAAAGAGAAGGCATGGAACACAATGTATTTCTTTGCGACGCAATTCCTGTGTTCATTCGTCAATGTGAGAGTGCAAGGGATACAGTAGAGAAGAAATAGTGCATCGGGAACGAGATGCTAGTCCCGAAAAGAAAATCCTGTCGTTGCCGTAGAAACATTCCCAAATTGGGCAAGAGAAGGCATGGAACACAATGTATGTCATGGCAACGCAATTTCTGTGTTAATTTCTCAATGTAAGGGTGCAAGGGATACAGTAAAGAAGAAATGGTGCATGGAAAAGGAGACCCTCGACCCCAAAATCCTGTGTTAAAATCCTGACGTTGTCGTAGAAACGTACCTTGATTGGGAACGAAATGGCATGGAACACAATGTATTTTATTGCGACGCAATTTCTGTGTTAATTCCTCAATGTGAGAGTACGAGGGATACAATAAAGAAGAAATAGTGCATTGGGAACGAGATACTCGTCCCCAAAAGAAAATACTGTCGTTGCTGTAGAAACATTCCAATATTCGGAAACCGAAGGCATGGAACACAATGTCTTTCATTGCGACGCGATTTCTGTGACAATTCCTCAATGTAAGGATGCGAGGAATACCGTAAAGAAGAAATAAGCATCGGAAAAGAGATCCTCGAATCGAAAACAAAATCCTGTCGTTGCCATAGAAACGTTCCTAGGCTGGAAAGGGAAGGCATGGAATACAATGTATTTCATTGCGACGCAATTTCTGTGTTCATTCGACAATGTCAGAGTGCGAGGGATACGGTAAAGAAGAAATAGTGCATCGGGAACGAGATACTCGTCCCCAAAAGAAAAACCGGTGGTTGCCGTAGAAACGTTCCCACAATTGGAAAGAGAAGGCATGGAACACAATGTATTTCACTGCGACGAAATTTCTGTGTTAATTCGTCAAAGTGGGAGTGCGAGAGATACAGTAAAGAAGAAATAGTGCATTGGGAACGAGATACTCGTCCCCAAAGGAATATCCTGTTGTTGCCATAGAACTGTTCCCAGATTGGGAAAGAGAAGGCATGGAACACAATTTATTTCAATGCGACGCACTTTCTGTGTTAATCCCTCAGTGTGAGGGTGCGAGGGATACCATAAAGAAGAAATAGTGCATGGGAAGGAGATCCTAGCCCCAAAAACAAAATCCTGACGTTGCCGTAGAAACGTTCCCAGATTAGAAAAGAGAAGGCATGGAACACAATGTATTTCATTTCGACGCAATTTCTGTGTTAATTTCTCAATGTGAGGGTGCGTGGGATACAGTAAAGTAGAAATAGTGCATCGGAAACGAGATATTCGTCCCCAAAAGAAAATACTGTCATTGCTGTAGAAACGTTCCTAGATTAGGAAAGAGAAGGCATGGAACACAATGTATTTCATTCATACGCTATTTCTGTGCTAATTCGTCAATGTGAGAGTGTGAGGGATACAGTAAAAAAGAAATAGTGCTTCGGAAAGGTGATGCTCGATCCCAAAACAAAATCCTGTTATGGCCGTAGAAACGTTCCTAGATTCGGAAAGAGAAGGCATGGCACAGAATGAATTTTTTTTGCGACGTAATTTCTGTATTAATTCGTCAATATGAGAGTGAGAGTGATACTATAAAGAATGGTGCATCGGGAACGAGATACTCGTCCCCAAAAGAAAATCCTGTCGTTGCCGTAGAAACGTTCCTAGATTAGGAAAGAGAAGGCATGGAACACAATGTATTTCTTTGCGACACAGTTCCTGTGTTAATTCGTCAATGTGAGAGTGCGAGGGATACAGTAAAGAAGAAATAGTGCATCGGGAACGAGATTCTCGTCCCCAAATGAAAATGCTGTCGTTGCCGTAGAAACGTTCCCAGACTGGGAAAGAGAAGGCATGGAACACAATGTATTTCATTGCGACGCAATTTCTGTGTTAATTCGTCAATGTGAGAGTGCGAGGGATACAATAAAGAAGAAATAGTGCATCGGGAACGAGATAATCGTCCCCAAAACAAAATCCTGTCTTTGCCGTATACACGGTCCTAGAATGGAAAGAGAAGACATGGAAACCACGTATTACAATGCGACGCAATTTCTGTGTTAATTCCTCAATGTGATGGTGCGAGGGATACAGTAAAGAAGAAATAGTGCATCGGGAATGAGATACTTGTCCCCAGAACAAAATCCTGTCGTTGCTATAGAAACACTCCCATATTCGGAAACCCAAGGCATGGAACACAACGTATTTCATTGCGACGCAATATCTGTGTTCATTCGACAATGTGAGAGTGCGAGGGATACAGTAAAGATGAAATAGTGCATCGGGAACGAGATACTCGCCCCAAAAGGAAATCCTGTTGTTGCCGTAGAAACGATCCCAGATTAGGAAAGAGAAGGCATGGAACACAATGTATTTCATTGCAAAGCTATTTCTGTGTTAATTCGTCAATGTGAGAGTGCGAGGGATACAGTAAAGAAGAAATAGTGCATCGGGAACGAGATATTCGTCCCCAAAGGAAAATCCAGTCGTTGCCTTAGAAACGTTCCCAGAATGGGAAAGAGAAGGCATCGAACACAATGTATTTTATTGCGTCCGAATTTCTGTGTTAATTCGTCAATGTGAGAGTGAGAGGGATACAGTAAAGAAGAAATAGTGCATCGGGAATGAGATACTCGCTCCCAAAACAAAATACTGTCGTTGCTGTAGAAACATTCCAATATTCGGAAACCGAAGGCATGGAACACAATGTATTTCATTCCGACGCAATTTCTTCGTTAATTCGTCAATGTGAGAGTGCGAGGGATACAGTAAAGAAGAAATAGTGCATTGGGAACGAGATACTCGTCCCGAAAACTGAATCCCGCTGTTGCCGTAGAAACGTTCCTAGATTGGGAAAGAGAAGGCATTGAACACAATGTATATAATGGCGGCGCAATTTCTGTTTTAATTCGTCAATGTGAGAGTGCAAGGGATACAGTACAGAGGATATAGTTCATCGGGAACGAGAGACTCGTCCCAAAATGAAATTCGTGTCGCTGCCGTAGGAACGTACTCAGATTGGGAAAGAGAAAGCATGGAACACAATGTATTTAATTGCGACGCAATTTCTGTGTTAATTCGTCAATGTGAGAGTGCGAGGGATACAAAAAGAAGAACTAGTGCATCGGGAACGAGATCCTCGTCCCCAAAACATAATTTTGTCTCTGTCAAAGAAACGTTCCCTGATTGGGAATGATAAGGCATCGAACACAATGTATTTCATTTCGACGAAATTTCTGTGTTAATACATCGATGTGAGAGTGCGAGGGATACAGTAAAGAAGAAATAGTGCATCGGGAACGAGATATTCGTCCCCAAAGAAAATGCTGTAGTTGCCGTAGAAACGTTCTCAGATTCGGGAAGAGAAGGCATGGAACACAATGTATTTCATTGCGACGCAATTTCTCTGTTAATTCGTCAATGTGAGAGTGCGAGGGAAAGAGTAAAGAAGAATTAGTGAATCGGGAACGAGATCCTCGTCCCCAAAAGAAAATCCTGTTGTTCCCATAGAAACGTTCCCAGATTGGGAAGGAGAAGGCATGGAACACAATGTCTTTCAGTTCGACGCAATTTCTGTGTTAATTCGTGAATGTGAGAGTGCGAGGGAAACACTAAAGAGGAAATAGTTCATCAGGAACGAGATACTCGTCCCCAAAAGAATATCCTCTCGTTGCCGTAGAAACGATCCCAGATTAGGAAAGAGAAGGCATGGAACACAATGTATTTCATTGCGACCCAACTCCTGTGTTAATTCGTCAATGTGAGAGTGCGAGGGATACAGTAAAGAAGAAATAGTTAATCTGCAACGAGATACTCGTCCCCAAAAGAAAATCCTGTCGTTGCTATAGAAACGTTCCCGATTGGGAAAGAGAAGGCATGGAACACAATGTATTTCATTGCGACGCAATTTCTGTGTTAATTCGTCAATGTGAGGGTGCGAGGGATACAGTAACGAAGAAATGGTGCATCGGAAAGGAGATGCCCGACCCGAAATCTAAATCCTGTCGTTGCCGCAGAAACGTTCCCAGATTGGGAAAGAGAAGGCATGGAACACAATGTATTTCATTGCGACGCAACTTCTGTTTTTATTCGTCAATGTGCGAGTGCGTGATATACACTAAGGAAGAAATAGTGCATCGGGATCGAGATACTCGTCCCCAAAAGAAGATCCTTTCGTTGCCGCAGAAACTTTTCCAGATTGGGAATCAGAAGGCATGGAACACAATGTATTTCATAGCGACACAATTTCTGTGTTAATTCGTCAATGTGAGGGTGCGAGGGATACAGTAACGAAGAAATGGTGCATCGGAAAGGAGGTGCTCGACCTGAAATCTAAATCCTGTCGTTGAGGTAGAAACGTTCCCAGATTTTGAAAGAGAAGTCATGGAACACAATGTATTTCATTGGGACGCTATTTCTGTTTTTATTCGTCAATGTGAGAGTGCGAAAGATACAGTAAGGAAGAAATAGTGCATCGGGATCGAGATACTCGTCCCCAAAAGAAGATCTTTTCGTTGACGCACATACGTTCCCAGATAGGGAAAGAGGAGGCATGGAACACAATGTATTTCATTGCGACACAATTTCTGTGTTAATTTGTCAATTTGAGGGTGCGAGGGATACAGTAAAGAGGAAATAGTGCATCGGGGACGACATACTCGTCCCCAAAAGAAAATCATGTCGTTGATATAGAAAGGTTCCCAGATTAGGAAAGAGAGGGCATGGAACACAATGTATTTCATTGCGACGCAATAAATGTATTAATTCGTCGTTGTGAGAGTGCGAGGGATACAGTAAAGAAGAAATAGTGCATCGGGAAGAGATCCTCGTCCCCAAAAGAAAAACCTGTAGTTGCCGTAGAAACGTTCCCAGATCGGGAAAGAGAAGGCATGGAACACAATGTATTTCATTGGGATGCAATTTCTATTTCAATTCGTCATTGTGAGAGTGCGAGTGATACAGTAAAGAAGAAATAGTGCATCGGGAACGAGATACAAGTCCCCAATATAAAATTCTTTCGTTGCTGTAGAAACGTTCCCAGATTGGGAAACAGAAGTCATGGAATACAATGTATTTCATTTCGACGTAAATTATATGTTAATTCGTCAATGTGATAGTGCAAGGGATACAGTAAAGAAGAAATAGTGCATCGGGAACGAGATACTCGTCCCCAAACGAAAATCCTGTCGTTGCCGTAGAAACGTTCCCAGATTGGAAAAGAGAAGGCATGGAAGACAATGTATTTTATGGTGACGCAATTTCTGTTTTAATTCGTCAATATGAGAGCGCGAGGGATACAGTAAGGAAAAAATAGTTCATCGGGATCGAGATACTCGTCCCCAAAGGAAAATCCTGTCGTTGCCGTAGAAACGTCCCCAGATTACAAAAGAGAAGGCATGGAACACAATGTATATCATGGCGACGCAATTTCTGTGTTAATTCGTCAATGTGAGATTGCGAGGGATACACTAAAGAAGAAATAGTTAATCGGGAACGAGACAATCATCCCCAAAAGAAAATTCTGTCGTTGCTGGAGAAACGTTCCCAGATTGGGAAAGAGACGGCATGGAATACAATGTATTTCATTGTGACGCAATGTCTGTGTTAAATCGTCAATGTGAGAGTGCGAGGGATACAGTAAAGAAGAAATAGTGCCTCGGAAAGTATATCATCGACCCGAAAACAAAATCCTGTCTTTGCTGTGGAAACGTTCATAGATTGGGAAAGAGAAGGCATGGAACCCAATATATTTCTTTGCGATGCAATTTTTGGGGTAATTCCTCAATGTGAGGGTGCGAGGGATACAGTAAAGAAGAAATAGTGCATCGGAAAGCAGATACTCGTCCCCAAAAGGAAATCCTGTCGTTGCCGTAGAAACGTTCCCAGATCGGGAAAGAGAAGGCATGGAACACAATGTATTTCATCGCGACGCAATTTCTGTGTTAATTCGTCAATGTGAGGGTGCGAGGGATACATTAACGAAGAAATGGTGCATCGGAAAGCAGATGCTCGACCCGAAATCTAAATCCTGTCGTTGCTGTAGAAACGTTCCCAGATTGGGAAAGAGAAGTCATGGAACACAATGTATTTCATTGGGACGCTACTTCTGTTTTTATTCGTCAATGTGAGAGTGCGAGAGATACAGTAAGGAAGAAATAGTGCATCGGGATCGAGATACTCGTCCCCAAAAGAAGATCTTTTCGTTGACGCACAAACGTTCCCAGATTGGGAAAGAGGAGGCATGGAACACAATGTATTTCATTGCGACACAATTTCTGTGTTTATTTGTCAATTTGAGGGTGCGAGGGATACAGTAAAGAGGAAATAGTGCATCGGGGACGACATACTCGTCCTCAAAAGAAAATCATGTCGTTGATATAGAAAGGTTCCCAGATTAGGAAAGAGAGGGCATGGAACACAATGTATTTCATTGCGACGCAATAACTGGTTTAATTCGTCGTTGTGAGAGTGCGAGGAATACAGTAAAGAAGAAATAGTGCATCGGGTAGGAGATACTCGTTTCCAAAAGAAAATCCTGTAGTTGCCGTAGAAACGTTCCCAGATCGGGAAAGAGAAGGCATGGAACACAATGTATATCATTGGGATGCAATTTCTGTTTCAATTCGTCAATGTGAGAGTGCCAGTGATACAGTAAAGAAGAAATAGTGCATCGGGAACGAGGTACAAGTACCCAATATAAAATTCTTTCGTTGCTGTAGAAACGTTCCCAGATTGGGAAAGAGAAGTCATGGAATACAATGTATTTCATTTCGACGCAAATTCTGTGTTAATTCGTCAATGTGATAGTGCAAGGGATACAGTAAAGAAGAAATGGTGCATCGGAAAGGAGATGCTAGACCCGAAACCTAAATCCTGTCGTTGCCGTAGAAACGTTCCCAGATTGGGAAGGAGAAGGCATGGAACACAATGTATTTCAGACCGACGCTATTTCTGTGTTAATTCGTCAATGTGAGAGTGCGAGGGATACACTAAAGAGGAAATAGTTCATCGGGAACGAGATACTCGTCCCCAAAAGAATATCCTGTCTTTGCCGTGGAAACGATCCCAGATTGGGAAAGAGAAGGCATGGAACACAATGTATTTCATTGGGACGCTACTTCTGTTTTTATTCGTCAATGTGAGAGTGCGAGGGATACAGTAAAGAATAAATAGTTAATCGGCAACGAGATACTCGTCCCCAAAAGAAAATCCTGTCGTTGCTATAGAAACGATCCCAGATTGGGAGAGAGAAGGCATGGAACACAATGTATTTCATTGCGACGCAATTTCTGTATTAATTCGTCAATGTGATGTTGCGAGGGATACAGTAACGAAGAAATGGTGCATCGGAAAGGAGATGCTAGACCCGAAATCTAAATCCTGTCGTTGCCGTAGAAACGTTCCCAGTTTGGAAAAGAAGGCATGGAACACAATGTATTTCATTGGGACGCTACTTCTGTTTTTATTCGTCAATGTGAGAGTGCGAGAAATACAGTAAAGAAGAAATAGTTAATCGGCAACGAGATACTCGTCCCCAAAAAAAATGCTGTAGTTGCCATAGAAACGTTCCCAGATTCGGAAAGAGAAGGCATGGAACACAATGTACTTCATTCCGACGCAATTTCTCTGTTAATTCGTCAATGTGAGAGTGCGATGGAAAGAGTAAAGAAGAATTAGTGAATCGGGAACGAGATACTCGTCCCCAAATGAAAATCCTGTCGTTCTCGTAGAACCGTTCCCAGATTGGGAAGGAGAAGGCATGGAACACAATGTATTTCATTGCGACGAAATTTCTGTTCTTATTCGTCAATCTGAGAGTGCGAGAGATACAGTAAGGCAGAAATAGTGCATCGGGATCGATATACTTGTCCCCAAAAGAAGACCCTTTCGTTGCCGCACAAACGTTCCCAGATTGGGAAAGAGAAGGCATGGAACACAATGTATTTCATTGCGACGCATTTTCTATGTTAATTCGTCAATGTGAGAGTGCGAGGGAATCAATAAAGAAGAACTAGTGCATCGAGACCGAGATACTCGTCCCCAAAACAAAATTCTTGCTTTGCCGTAGAAACGTTCCCTGATTGGGAAAGAGAAGGCATTGAACACAATATATTTCATTGTGACGCAATATCAGTGTCCATTCATCAATGTGAGAGTGCGAGGGATACAGTAAAGAAGAAATAGTGCATCGGGAACGAGATACTCGTCCCCAAAAGAAAATCCTGTCATTTCCGTAGAAACGTTCCCAGATTGGAAAAGAGAAGGCATGGAAGACAATGTATTTTATGGTGACGCAATTTCTGTTTTAATTCGTCAATATGAGAGCGCGAGGGATACAGTAAGGAAAAAATAGTTCATCGGGATCGAGATACTCGTCCCCAAAGGAAAATCCTGTCGTTGCCGTAGAAACGTCCCCAGATTACAAAAGAGAAGGCATGGAACACAATGTATATCATGGCGACGCAATTTCTGTGTTAATTCGTCAATGTGAGATTGCGAGGGATACACTAAAGAAGAAATAGTTAATCGGGAACGAGACACTCATCCCCAAAAGAAAATTCTGTCGTTGCTGGAGAAACGTTCCCAGATTGGGAAAGAGACGGCATGGAATACAATGTATTTCATTGTGACGCAATTTCTGTGTTAAATCGTCAATGTGAGAGTGCGAGGGATACAGTAAAGAAGAAATAGTGCCTCGGAAAGTATTTCATCAACCCCAAAAAAAAATCCTGTCTTTGCTGTGGAAACGTTCATAGAATGGGAAAGAGAAGGCATGGAACCCAATATATTTCTTTGCGATGCAATTTTTGGGGTAATTCCTCAATGTGAGGGTGCGAGGGATACAGTGAAGAAGAAATAGTGCATCGGAAAGCAGATACTCGTCCCCAAAAGGAAATCCTGTCGTTGCCGTAGAAACGTTCCCAGATCGGGAAAGAGAAGGCATGGAACACAATGTATTTCATCGCGACGCAATTTCTGTGTTAATTCGTCAATGTGAGGGTGCGAGGGATACATTAACGAAGAAATGGTGCATCGGAAAGCAGATGCTCGACCCGAAATCTAAATCCTGTCGTTGCCGTAGAAACGTCCCCAGATTGGAAAAGAGAAGTCATGGAACACAATGTATTTCATTGGGACGCTACTTCTGTTTTTATTCGTCAATGTGAGAGTGCGAGAGATACAGTAAGGAAGAAATAGTGCATCGGGATCGAGATACTCGTCCCCAAAAGAAGATCTTTTCGTTGACGCACAAACGTTCCCAGATTGGGAAAGAGGAGGCATGGAACACAATGTATTTCATTGCGACACAATTTCTGTGTTTATTTGTCAATTTGAGGGTGCGAGGGATACAGTAAAGAGGAAATAGTGCATCGGGAAGGAGATACTCGTTTCCAAAAGAAAATCCTGTAGTTGCCGTAGAAACGTTCCCAGATCGGGAAAGAGAAGGCATGGAACACAATGTATATCATTGGGATGCAATTTCTGTTTCAATTCGTCAATGTGAGAGTGCCAGTGATACAGTAAAGAAGAAATAGTGCATCGGGAACGAGGTACAAGTACCCAATATAAAATTCTTTCGTTGCTGTAGAAACGTTCCCAGATTGGGAAAGAGAAGTCATGGAATACAATGTATTTCATTTCGACGCAAATTCTGTGTTAATTCGTCAATGTGATAGTGCAAGGGATACAGTAAAGAAGAAATGGTGCATCGGAAAGGAGATGCTAGACCCGAAATCTAAATCCTGTCGTTGCCGTAGAAACGTTCCCAGATTGGGAAGGAGAAGGCATGGAACACAATGTATTTCAGTCCGACGCAATTTCTGTGTTAATTCGTCAATGTGAGAGTGCGAGGGATACACTAAAGAGGAAATAGTTCATCGGGAACGAGATACTCGTCCCCAAAAGAATATCCTGTCGTTGCCGTGGAAACGATCCCAGATTGGGAAAGAGAAGGCATGGAACACAATGTATTTCATTGCGACGCAATTCCTGTGTTAATTCGTCAATGTGAGAGTGCGAGGGATTCAGTAAAGAAGAAATAGTTAATCGGGAATCAGATACTCGTCCCCAAAGGAAAATCCTGTCGTTGCTATAGAAGCGTTCCCAGATTGGGAAAGAGAAGGCATGAAACACAATGTATTTCATTGCGACGCAATTTCTGTGTTAATTCGTCAATGCGAGGGTGCGAGGGATACAGTAACGAAGAAATGGTGCATCGTAAAGGAGATGCTCGACCCGAAAACTAAATCCCGTCGTTGCCGTAGAAACGTTCCCAGATTGGGAAAGAGAAGGCATGGAACACATTGGATTTCATTGCGACACAACTTCTGTTTTTATACGTCAATGTGAGAGTGCGTGAGATACAGTAAGGAAGAAATTGTGCATCGGGATCGAGATACTCGTCCCCAAAAGAAGATCCTTTCGTTGCCGCAGAAACTTTCCCAGATTGGGAAAGAGAAGGCATGGAAACAATGTACTTCATAGCGATGCAATTTCTGTGTTAATTCGTCAATGTGAGTGTGCGAGGGATACAGTAATGAAGAAATGGTGCATCGGAAAGGAGATGCTCGACCCGAAATCTAAATGCTGTCGTTGCCGTAGAAACGTTCCCAGACTGGGAAAGAGGACGCATGCAACACAATGTATTTCATTGCGACGCAAGTTCTGTGTTAATTCGTCAATGTGAGGGTGAGAGGGATATAGTAAAGAAGAAATAGTTCATCGGGAACGAGATACTCGTCCCCAAAAGAAAATCCTGTCGTTGCCGTAGAAATGTTCCCAGATTGGGAAAAGAGAAGGCATGGATCACAATGTATTTCATTGCGACGCGATTTCTGTGTTAATTCCTCAATGTGAGGGTGCGAGGGATACAGTAATGAAGAAATAGTTCATCGAAAAGGAGATCGAGGAGCCCAAAACCAAATCCCGTCGTTGCCGTGGAAACGTTCCCAGATTGGGAAAGAGAAGACTTGGAACACAATGTATTTTATGGCGACGCAATTTCTGTTTTAATTCGTCAATGTGAGAGTGCGAGGATACAGTAAAGAAGAAATAGTTCATCGGGAACGAGATAATCGTCGCCAAAACAAAATCTGGTCATTGCTCTAGAAACGTTCGCAGATTGGAAAAAAGAAGGCATGGAAAACAATGTATTTCACTGCGGCGCAATTTCTGTGTTAATTCGTCAATGTGAGAGTGCGAAGGATACATAAAGAAGAAATAGTTCATCGGGAACGAGATACTCGTCCCCCCAAAAAAAAAATCCTGTCGTTGCCGTAGAAACGTTCCAAAAATTCGGAAACAGAAGTCATGGAACACAATGTAATTCATTGCGACGCAAATTCTGTGTTCATTCGTCAATGTGGAAGTGCCAGGGATACAGTAAAAAAAGGAATGATTCATCGGGAACGAGGTACTTGACCAAAAAAAAAATCCTGTCGTTGCCGTAGAAACATTCCCAGGTTGGGAAAGAGAAGGCATGGAACACAATGTATTTCATTGCGACGCAATTTCTGTTTTTATTCATCAATGTGAGAGTGCGGGAGATACAGTAAGGAAGAAATATTGCATCGGGATCAAGATACTCGTCCCCAAAAGAAGATCCTTTCGTTGCCGCAGAAACGTTCCCAGATTGGGAACGAGAAGACATGGAACACAATGTATTTCATTGGGACGCATTTTCTGTTTCAATTCGTCAATGTGACAGTGCGAGAGATACAGGAATAAAAAAGAAATAGTGCATCGGGAACGAGATACTCGTCCCCAAAAGAAAATCCTGTCGATGCCGTAGAAACGTTCCCAGATTGGGAAAGAGAAGGCATCGAACACAATGTACTTCATTGCGACGCGATTTCTGTGTTAATTCCTCAATGTGAGGTTGCTAGGGATACAGTAATGAAGAAATAGTTCATCGGAAAGGGGATCATGGACCCCAAAACCATTCCCGTCTTTGCCGTGGAACCGTTCGCAGATTGGGAAGGAGATGGCTTGGAACACTGTATTTTATGGCGACGCAACTTCTTTTTTAATTAGTCAATGTGAGAGTGCGAGGGTACAGTAAAGAAGAATTAGTTCATCGGGACCGAGATACCCGTCCCCAAAGGAAACCTTTCGTTCCCGTAGAAACTTTCCCAGATTGGGAAAGAGAAGGAATGGAACACAATGTATTTCAATGCGACGCAATTTCTGAGTTCATTCGTGTATGTGAAAGTGCGAGGGATACAGTAAAAAAAGGAATAGTGCATGGGGCATGAAATACTCGTCCCCAAAAGAAAATCCTGTCGTTGCTGTGGAAACGTTCCCAGATTGGGAAAGAGAAGGCATGGAACACAATGTATTTCATTGCGACGCGATTTGTGTGTTAATTCCACAATGTGAGGGTGCGAGGGTTTGAGTAACGAAGAAATAGTTCATCGGAAAGGAGATCCTGTACTCCAAAACCAAATCCCGTCGTTGCCGTGGAAACGTTAACAGATTGAAGAAGAGAAGGTATGGAAAACAATGTATTTTATGGCGACACAATTTCTGTTTTAAATCGTCAATGAGAGAGTGCGAGGGATACAGTAAAGAGGAAATAGGGCATCGGGAACGAAATACTCGTACACAAAAGAAAATCCTGTCGTTGCTGTAGAAACGATCCCAGATAGGGAAAGAGATGGCATGGAACACAATGTATTACATTGCAACGCAATTTCTGTGTTAATTCGTCAATGTGAGAGTGCGAGGAATACGGTAAAGAAGAAATAAATAATCGGAAACGAGATACTCGTCCCCGCAAGAAAATCCTGTCGCTGCTATAGAGACGTTCCCAGATTGGGAAAGAGAAGGCAAGGAACACAATGTATTTCATTGCGTCACAATTTCTGTGTTAATTCGTCAATATGAGAAAGCGAGGGATACAGTAAAGAAGAAATAGTGCATCGGAAAGGAGATGCTCGACCCCAAGTCTAAATCCTGTCGTTGCCGTAGGAACGTTCCCATACTGGGAAAGAGGATGAATGGAACACAATGTATTTCATTGCGACGCACTTTCTGTGTTAATTCGTCAATGTGAGGGTGCGAGGGATATAGTAAAGAAGAAATAGTTCATCGGGAACGAGATACTCGTCCCCAAAAGAAAATCCTGTCGTTGCCGCAGAAATGCTCCCAGATTGGGAAAGAGAAGGCATGGATCACAATGTATTTCGTTGCGACGCGATTTCTGTGTTAATCCCTCAATGTGAGGGTGCGAGGGATACGGTAATGAAGAAATAGTTCATCGGAAAGGAGATCGAGGACCCCAAAACCAAATCCCGTCGATGCCGTGGAAACGTTCCCAAATTGGGAAAGAGATGGCATGGAACACAATGTATTTCATTGCGAAGCGATTTCTGCGTTAATTTTTCAATGTGAGGGTGCGAGCGATACAGTAATGAAGAAATAGTTCATCTGGAACGAGATACTCGTCCCCAAAAGAATATCCTGTCGTTGCCGTAAAACCTTCCCAGATTGGGAAAGAGAAGGGATGGAACACAATGTATTTCATTGCGACGCGATTTCTGCGTTAATTCCTCAATGTGAGGGTGCGAGTGATACAGTAATTAAGAAATAGTACATCGGAAAGGAGATCATGGACCCCAAAACCAAATCCCATCTTTGCCGTGGAAACGTTCTTAGATTGGGAAAGAGAAGGCTTCGAACACAATGTATTTTATGGCGACGCAATATGTGTTTTAATTCGTCAATGTGAGAGTGCGAGGATACAGTAAAGAAGAAATAGTTCATCGGTAACGAGATACTCGTCGCCAAAACAAAATCCGGTCACTGCTGTAGAAACGTTCGCAGATTGGAAAAGAGAAGCATTGGAACACAATGTATTTCATTGCGACGCAATTTCTGTTTTTAATCGTCAATGTGAGAGTGCGAGAGATACAGTAAGGAAGAAATATTGCATCGGGATCGAGATACTTGTCCCCAAAAGAAGAGCCTTTCGTAGTCGTAGAAACGTTACCAGATCGGGAAAGAGAGGGCATGGAACACAATGCATTTCATTGGGACGCATTTTCTGTTTCAATTCGTCAATGTGAGAGTGCGAGAGATACAGAAATAAAGAAGTAACAGTGCATCAGGACAGAGATACTCGTCCCAAAAAAAAAAAAAAATCTTTTCGTTGTCGTAGAAGCGTTCCCAGATTGGGAAAGAGAACGCAAGCAATACAATGTATTTCATTTCGACGCAAATTCTGTGTTAATACGTTAATGTGGTAGTGCAAGGGATACAGTAAAGAAGAAATAGTGCATCGGGAAAGAGATACTCGTCCCCAAAAAAAATCCTGTTGTTGCCGTAGAAACTTTCCCAGATTCGGAAAGAGAAGGCATGGAACACAATGCATTTCATTGCCACGCATTTTCTCTGTTAATTCGTCGATGTGAGAGCGCGAGGGATACAGTAAAGAAGAAATAGTGCATCGGGAAGGGAGAGAGAAGGCATGGAACACAATGTATTACATTGCGACGCAATTTCTGTGTTAATTCGTCAATGTGAGAGTGCGAGGGATACAGTAAAGTAGAAATAAATAATCGGAAACGAGATACTCGTCCCCGAAAGAAAATCCTGTCGCTGCTATAGAGACGTTCCCAGATTGGGAAAGAAAAGGTCAGGAACACAATGTATTTCATTGCGTCACAATTTCTGTGTTAATTCGTCAATGTGAGAGTACGAGGGATACAGTAAAGAAGGAATAGTGCATCGGAAAGGAGATGCTCGACCCAAAATCTAAATCCTTTCGTTGCTGTAGAAACGTACCTAGATTGGGAAAGAGAAGGCATGGAACATAATGTATTATATTGCGACGCAATTTCTCTGTTAATTCGTCAATGTGAGAGTGCGAGTGATACAGTAAAGAAGAAATAGTGCACCGGGAACGAGATACTCGTCCCAAAAGAAAATCCTGTCGTTCCCGTAGAAACGTTCCCAGATTGGGAATGAGAAGGTATGGAACACAATGTATTTCATTGCGACGCAATTTCTGTGTTCATCCATCAATGTGAGAGTGCGAGGGATACAGTCAAGTAGAAATAGTTCATCGGGAACGAGATACTCGTCCCCAAAAGAAAATCCTGTCGATGCCGTAGAAACATTCCCAGATAGGGAAAGAGAAGGCATGGAACACAATGTACTTCATTGCGACGCAATTTCCGTGTTCTTTCGTCAATGTGAGAGAGCCAGGGATACAGTAAAGTAAAAATAGGTCATCGGGAACGAGATACTCGTCCCCAAGGCACATCCTATCGTTGGCGTAGAAACGTTCCCAGACTGCGTAAGAGAAGGCATGGAACACAATGTAGTTCATTGCGACGCAATTTCTTTGTTAATTCGTCAATGTGAGGGTGCGAGGGATACAGTAAAGAAGAAATAGTGCATCGAGAACGAGATACTCGTCCCCAAAGGAAAATCCCGTCGTTGCCGTAGAAAAGTTCCCAGATTGGGAAGGAGAAGGCATGGAACACAATGTATTTCATTGCGACACAATTTCTTTGTTAATTCGTCAATGTGACATTGCGAGGGATACAGTAAGGCAGAAATAGTGCATCGGGAACGAGATACTCTTCCACAAAAGGAAATCATGTCGTTGCTGTAGAAACGTTCCTAGATTGGGAATGACAAGACATGGAACACAATGAATTTAATTGCGACGCTATTTCTGTGTTAATTCAACACCATCTCTTTCCCAATTTGGGAACGTTTCTACGGCAACGACAGGATTTTCTTTTGGGTATGACTATCTCGTTCCCGATGCTTATTTCTTCTTTACTGTATCCCTCGCACTCTCTCATTGACGAATTAACACAGAAATAGCGTTGCAATGAAATACATTGTGTTCCATGCCTTCTCTTTCCCAATCTGGGAGCGGTTCTATGGTAACAACAGGATATTCTTTTGGGAATGAGTATCTCATTCTTGATGCACTATTACTTCTTTACTGTATCCCTCGCACCCTCACATTGTGGAATTAACACAGAAATTGCGTCGCATTGTAATACATGGATTCCATGTCTTCTGTTTCTCAATCTGGGAACGTTTCTACGGCAACGACAGCAATTTCTTTTGAGGATGAGTATCTCGTTCCCGATGCACTATTTCTTCTTTACTGTATCCCTCGCACTCTCACATTGACGAATTAAGACAGGAATTGCGTTGCAAAGAAATACATTGTGTTCCATGCCTTCTCTTTCCCAATCTAGGAACGTTTCTACGGCAACGACAGGATTTTCTTTTCGGGACTAGTATCTCGTTCCCGATGCACCATTTTTTCTTTACTGTATCCCTCTCACTCTCATATTGAGGAATTAACACAGAAATTGCGTCGCAATAAAATTCATTCTGTTCCATGCCTTCTCTTTCCGAATCTAGGAACGTTTCTACGGCAATCACCTTTCCCAAGCACTATTTCTTTTTTACTGTATCCCTCGCACCCTCACATTGAGGAAGTAACACAGAAATTGCGTCGCAATGATATACATTGGGTTCCATGCGTTATCTTTCCCAATCTGGGAACGTTTCTCCAGCAACGACTGTATTTTGTTTTTGGGTAGAGGATCTCTTTTCCGATGCAATATTTCTTCTTTACTATATTCCTTGCATCCTCACGTTGAGTAATTGTCACAGAAATTGCGTCGCAATGACATACATTGTGTTCCACGCATTCTCTTTCCGAATCTGGGAAAGTTTGTACGGCAACGACAGGATTTTCTTTTGGGGACTAGTATCTCTTTCCTCATGCACTATTTCTTCTTTACTGTATCCCTCGCACTCTCACATTGAGGAATTGACACAGAAATTGCGTCGCAAGAAAATACATTGTGTTTCATTCCTTCTCCTTCGCAATCTAGGAACATTTCCACGGCAAAGACAGGATTTTTTTTGGGGTCGAGGATCTCCTTTCCGATGCACTATATCTTCTTCACTGTATACCTCGCACCCTCACATTGACGAATTAACACAGAAATGGCGTCGCAATAAAATACATTGTTTTCCATGCCTTGTCTTTCACAATCTCGGAACGTTTCTACGGCAACGACAGGAATTTCCTTTGGTGACGAGTATCTCGTTCCTGAAGAACTATTTCTTCTTTACTGTATCCCTCGCACTCTCACATTGTCGAATTAACACATAAATAGCGTCGCAATGATATACGTTTTGTTCCATGCCTTCTCTTTCCCAATATAGGAAAGTTTCTGCAGCAACGACCGGATTTTGCTTTGGGGACGAGTATCTCGTTCCCGATGAACACTTTCTTCTTCACTCTATCCCTCGAACTCTAACATTCAGGAATTAACACAGAAATTGCGTCGCAAAGAAATACATTGTGTTCCATGCCATCTCTGTCCCAATCTGGGAACGGTTCTATGGCAACGACAGGATTTTCTTTTGGGAATGAGCATCTCGTTCTTGACGCACTATGTCTTCTTTACTGTTTCCCTCACAACCTCACATTGAGGAATTAACACAGAAATTGCGTCGAAATGTAATACATTGGGTCCATGCCTCCTCTCTCGCAATCTCGAGACGTTTATATGGCAACGGCAGGATTTTCCTTTGGCGACGAGTATCTCGTTCCCGATGAACTGTTTCTTCTTTACTGTATCCCCCGCACCCTCACATTGAGGAATTCTCACAGAAATTCCGTCGCAATGATATACGTTTTGTTCCATGCCTTCTCTTTCCCAATCTAGGAACATTGCTACCGCGAGGGATACAGTAAAGAAGAAATAGTGCATTGAAAACGAGATACTAGTCCCCAAAGGAAAATCCCGTCGTTGCCGTAGAAATGTTCCCAGATTGGGAAGGAGAAGGCATGGAACACAGTGTATTTCATTGCGACGCAATTTTTTTGTTAATTCGTCAAAGTGAGATTGCGAGGGATACAGTAAGGCAGAAATAGTGCATCGGGAACGAGATACTCGTCCCCAAAAGAAAATCATGTCGTTGCTGTAGAAACGTTCCTAGATTGGAAAAGAGAAGACATGCAACAAAATGAATTTAATTGCGATGCTATTTCTGTGTTAATTCGTCAATGTGATTGTGCGAGGGATACATTAAAGAAGAAATAGTGCATCAAGAACGAGTTACTCTTCCCCAAAATAAATCCTTTTGTTGCCGTAGAAACATTCCCAGATTGGTAAAGAGAAGGTATGAAACACAATTTATGTCATTGAAACGCAATTTCTGTGTTAATTCCTCAATGTGAGGTGGCGAGGGATGCAGTCAAGTAGAAATAGTGCATCGGAAAGGAGATCCTCGACCCAAAAACAAAATACTGTCATTGCGGTAGAAACGTTCCTAGATTGGGAAAGAGAAGGCATGGAACAAAACGTATATCATTGCGACGGAATTTCTGTGACAAATCCTCAATGTGAGGGTGCGGGGGATACAGTAAAGAAGAAACTGGTCGTCGGAAACGAGATACTCGTCGCCAAAGGAAAATCCTGCCGTTGCCATAGAAACGTCTCGAGATTGCGAAAGAGGAGGCATGGAACCCAATGTATTACATTTCGACGCAATTTCTGTGTTAATTCCTCAATGTGAGGTTGTGAGGGATACAGTAAAGAAGAAATAGTGCATCGAGAACGAGATACTAGTTCCCAAAAAAAATCCTGTATTTGCCATAGAACCGTTCCCAGATTGGGAAAGAGATGGCATGGAACACAATGTATTTCATTGCGACGCCATTTCTGTGTTAATTCGCCAATGTGAGGGTGCAAGGGATACAGTAAAGAAGAAATAGTGCATCGGAAAGGAGATCCTTGACCCAAAAAAAAATCCTGTCGTTGAAGTGGAAACGTTCCTAGATTGCGAAGGAGAAGGTATGAAACACAATGTATTTTATTGCGACGCAATTTCTGTGTTAATTCCTCAATGTGAGAGTGCGAGGGATACAGTAATGAAGAAATAGTGCATCGGGAACGAGATACTCGTCCCCAAAAGAAAATCCTGTCATTGCCGTAGAAACGTTCCCAGATTGGGAAAGAGAAGGCGTGCAACATAATGTATTTCATTGCGACGCAATTTCTGTGACAATTACTCAATGTGAGGATGGGAGGAATACAGTAAAGAAGAAATAGTGCATCGGAAAAGAGGTCCTCGACCCGAAAACAAAATCCAGTCGTTGCCATAGAAACGTTCCCGGATTGGGATAGAGAAGGCATGGAACCCAATGTATTTCATTGCGACGCAGTTTCTGTGTTAATTCCTCAATGTGAGGGGCGAGTGATACAGTAAAGAAGAAATAGTACATCGGGAACGTGATATTCGTCCCCAAAAGAAGATCCTGTCGTTGCCGTAGAAACGATCCCAGATTCGGAAAGAGAAGGCATGGAACACAATGTAT
The DNA here is from genome assembly GCF_023898315.1 of Schistocerca nitens. Lineage (NCBI taxonomy): Eukaryota > Metazoa > Arthropoda > Insecta > Orthoptera > Acrididae > Schistocerca > Schistocerca nitens. Next base: position 4,189,076 of record NC_064616.1, on the reverse strand, counting down.
TTCATTGCGACGCAATTTCTGTGTTAACTCGTCAATGTGAGGGTGCGAGGGATACAGTAAAGAAGAAATAGTGCATCGGGATCGAGATACTCGTCCCCAAAAGAAGATCCTTTCGTTGCCGTAGAAATGTTCCCAGATTGGGAAAGAGAAGGCATGAAACACAATGTATATCATTGCGGCGCAATTTCTCTGTTAATTTTTCAATGTGAGAATGCGAGGGATACAGTAAAGAAGAACTAGTGCATCAGGAACGAGATACTCGTCCCCAAAAGAAAATCCTGTCGTTGCTGTAGATACGTTACCAGATTGGGAAAGAGAAGGAGTGGAACACAATGTATTTCATTGCGACGGAATATCTGTGTTAATTCGTCAATGTGAGGGTGCGAGGGATACAGTGAAGAATATATAGTGAATCGGAAAGGAGATCCTCGACCCAAAAAAAATCCTGTCTTTGCCGTGGAAACGTTCCTATATTGCGAAGGAGAAGGAATGAAACACAATGTATTTTCTTGCGACGCAATTTCTGTGTCAATTCCTCAATGTGAGAGTGCGAGGGATACAATAATGAAGAAATAGTGAATCGGGATCGACATATCCGTCCTAAAAAGAAAATCCTGTCGTTGCCGTGGAAACGTTCCCAGATTGGGAAAGAGAAGGCGTGCAACATAATGTATTTCATTGCGACGCAATTTCTGTGACAATTACTCAATGTGAGGATGCGAGGAATACAGTAAAGAAGAAATAGTGCATCAGAAAAGAGGTCCTCAACCCGAAAACAAAATCCAGTCGTTGCCATAGAAACGTTCCTGGATTGGGATAGAGAAGGCATGGAACCCAATGTATTTCATTGCGACGCAGTTTCTGTGTTAATTCCTCAATATGAGGGTGCGAGGGATACAGAAAAGAAAAAATAGTGCATCGGGAACGTGATATTCGTCCCCAAAAGAAGATCCTGTCGTTGCTGTAGAAACGATCCTAGATTCGGAAAGAGAAGGCATGGAACACAATGTATTTCATTGCGACGCAATTTCTGTGTTAATTCGTCAATGTGAGGGTGTGAGGGATACAGTAAAGAAGGAATAGTGCATCGGGAACGAGATACTCGTCCCCAAAAAAAATTCTTTTGTTGCCTTAGAAACGTTCCCAGATTGGTAAAGAGAAGGTATGGAACACAATTTATGTCATTGCAACGCAATTTCTGTGTTAATTCCTCATTGTGAGGCTGCGAGGGATGCAGTGAAGAAGAAATAGTGCATCGGAAAGGACATCCTCGACCCAAAAACGAAATACTGTCATTACCGTAGAAACGTTCCTAGATTGGGAAAGAGAAGGCATGGAACAAAACGTATATCATTGCGACGCTATTTCTGTGCTAATTCGTCTATGTGAGAGTGCGAGGGATATAGTAAAGAAGAAACAGTTCATCGGGAACAAGATACTCGTCCCCAAAGGAAAATCCTGTCGTTGCCGTAGAAACGTTTCGAGATCGGAAAAGAGAAGGCATGGAACACAATGTATTTGATTGCGACGCCATTTCTGTGTTAAATCGTCGATGTGAGGGTGCGTGGGATTCAGTAATGTAGAAATAGTGCATCGGAAAGGAGATCCTCGACCGCAAAACAAAATCCTGTCGTTGCCAGAGAACTGATCCTAGATTGCGAAGGAGAAGGCATGGAACACAATGTATTTTATGCGACGCAATTTCTGTGTTAATTCCTCAATGTGAGAGTGCGAGGGATACAGTAAAGAAGAAATAGTGCTTCGGAATGGAGATCCTCGACCCCAAAACAAAATCCTGTCGTTGCCGTAGTAACGTTCCCAGATTCGGAAAAAGAAGGCGTGGAACACAATGTATTTCATTGCGACGCAATTACTGGGTTAATTGCTCAATGTGAGGGTGCGAGGGATATAGTAAAGAAGAAATAGTGCTTCGGAACAGAGATCCTCGACACCAAAACAAAATCCAGCCGTTGCCGTGGAAACGTTCCTAGATTGCGAAGGAGAAGGCATGAAACACAATGCACTTTATTGCGACGCAATTTCTGTGTTAATTCCTCAATGTGAGAGTGCGAGGGATACAATAATGAAGAAATAGTGCATCTGGAACGAGAAACTCGTCCCCAAAAGAAAATCCTGTCGTTGCCGTACAAACTTTCCCAGATTCGGAAAGAGAGTGCGTGGAACACAATGTATGTCATTGCGACGCAATTTCTGTGACAATTACTCAACGTGAGGATGCAAGGAATACAGTAAAGAAGAAATAGTGCATCGGAAAAGAGATCCTCTTCCCAAAAACAAAATCCAGTCGTTGCCGTAGAAACGTTCCCAGATTGGGAAAGAGAACGCATGGAACCCAATGTATTTCATTGCGACGCAATTTCTGTGTTACTTCCTCAATGTGAGGGTGCGAGGGATACAGTAAAAAAGGAATAGTGCTTGGGAAAGGTGATGCTCGACCCCAAAAACAAAGTCCTGTCGTTGCCGTAGAAACGTTCCAAGATTCGGAAAGAGAATGCATGGAACAGAATGAATTTTATTGCGACGCAATTTCTGTGTTAATTCTTCAATATGAGAGGGAGAGGGATACAGTAAAGAAAAAATGGTGCATCGGGAACGAGATACTAGTCCCGAAAAGAATATCCTGTCGTTGCCGTAGAAACGTTCCTAGATTGGGAAAGAGAAGGCTAGGAACACAATGTATTTCTTTGCAACGAAATTCCTGTGTTACTTCGTCAATGTGAGAGTGCGAGGGATACAGTAAAGAAGAAATAGTGCATCGGGAACGAGATACTCGTCCCCAAAAGAAAATCCTGTCATTGCCGTAGAAACGTTCCCAGATTGGGAAAGAGAAGACATGGAACCCATGTATTACAATGCGACGCAATTTCTGTGTTAATTCATCAGTGTGAGGGTGCGAGGGATACAGTAAAGAAGTAATAGTGCATCGGGAACGTGATACTCGTCCATTAAAGAAAATGTTGTCGTTGCCGTGGAAACGTACCCAGATTGGGAAAGAGAAGGCATGAAACACAATGTATTTCATTGTGACCAAATTTCTGTGTTAATTCCTCAATGTCAGGGTGCGAGGGATACAGTAAAGATGAAATAATGCATCGGAAAAGAGATCCTTGACCCCAAAACAAAATCCTGTCGTTGCCGTAGAACCGTTCCTAGATTGGGAAAGAGAAGGCATGGAACACAATGTCTTTCAATGCGACGCAATTTCTGTGTTAATTCCTCAATGTGAATGTGCGAGGGATACAGCAAAGAAGATATAGTGCATCGGAAAGGAGATTCTCGGCACAACAACAACTTCCTGTCATTGCCATAGAAACGTCCCAGATCGGGAAAGAGAAGGCATGGAACACAACGTATATCATTGCAACGCGATTTATGTGTTAAATCGACAATCTGAGAGTGCGAGGGATACAGTAAAGAAGAAATAGTTAATCGGGAGCGAGATACTCGTCCCCAAAAGAAATACCTGTCGTTACCGTAGAAACGTTCCGAGATTGGGAAAGAGAAGGCATGGGAAACAATGTATTTTATTGCGACGCCATTTCTGTGTTCATTCGTCATTGTGAGAGTGCGAGGGATACAGTAAAGAAGAAATAGTGCATGGGGAACGAGATACTAGTCCCCAAAAGAAAATCCTGTCGTTGCCGTAGAAACGTTCCCAGATTTGGAAAGAGGAGGCATGGAACACAATGTATTTCATTGCGACTCAATTTCTGTGATAATTCCTCAATGTGAGGGTGCGAGGGATACAATAAAGAAGAAATAGTGCATAGGGAACGAGATACTCGTCCCCAAAACAGAATACTGTCTTTGCTGTATAAACGTTCCCTGGTTGGGAAAGAGAAGGCATGGAACAGAATGAATTTTATTGTGACGAAATTTCTGTGTTAATTCGTCAATATGAGAGTGAGAGGGATACAGTAAAGGAAAATGGTGCATCGGGAACGAGATACTCGTCCCCAAAGGAAAGTACTGTCGTTGCCGTAGAAACGTTCCTAGATTGGGAAAGAGAAGGCATGGAACACAACGTATTTCTTTGCGACGCAATTCCTGTGTTAATTCGTCAATGTGAGAGTGCGAGGGATACAGTATAGAAGAAATAGTGCATGAGGAAAGAGATACTAGTCCCCAAAAGAAAATCCTGTCGTTGCCGTAGAAACGTTCCCAGATTTGGAAAGAGAAGGCATGGAACACAATGTATGTCATTGCAACTCAATTTCTGTGTTGATGCCTCAATGTGAGAGTGCAAGGGATACAGTAAAGAAGAAATAGTGCATCGGGAACGAGATACTCGTCCCCAAAGGAAAATGCTGTTGTTGCCATAGATCTGTTCCCAGATTTGGAAAGGGAAGGCATGGAACACAATGTATATCATTGCGACGCAATTTCTGTGATAATTCCTCAATGTGAGAGTGCGAGGTATAGAGTAAAGAAGAAATTGTGCACCGGGAACGAGATACTCGTCCATAAAAGAAAATCCTGTCGTTGCCGTAGAAAACTTCCCCAATTGGGAAAGAGAAGGCGTGGAACACAATGCCTTTCATTGCGACGCGATTTCTGTGACAATTCATCAATGTGAGGAAGCGAGGAATACAGTAAAGGAGAAATAAGCATCAGAAAAGAGTTCCTCTACCCGAAAACAAAATCCTGTCGTTGCCGTAGTAACTTTCCTAGGTTGGGAAAGGGAAGGCATGGAATATAACATATTTCATTGCGACGCAATTTCTGTGTTCATTCGACAATGTGAGAGTGCGAGGGATACAGTAAAGAAGAAATAGTTAATCAGGAACGAGATACTTGTCCCCAAAAGAAATTCCTGTCGTTGCCGCAGAAACGTTCCCAGATTGGGAAAGCGAATGCGTGGAACACAATGTATTTTATTGCGACGCAATTTCTGTGTTAATTCGTCAATGTGAGAGTGCGAGGGCTACAATAAAGAAGAAATAGTGCATCGGGAACGAGATACTCGCCCCCAAAACAAAATCCTGTCTTTGCCGTAGAAACGTTCCCTGATTGGGAAAGAGAAGGCATGGAACAGAATGAATTTTATTGCGACGAAATTTCTGCGTTAATTCGTTAATATGAGAGGGAGAGGCATACAGTAAAGAAAAAATGGTGCATCGGCAACGAGATACTCGTCCCCAAAGGAAAATCCTGTCGTTGCCGTAGAAACGTTCCTAGATTGGGAAAGAGAAGGCATGGCACACAATGTATTTCTTTGCGACGCGATTCCTGTGTTAATTCGTCAATGTGAGAGTGCGAGGGATACAGTAAACAAGAAATAGTGCATCGGGAAAGAGATACTAGTCCCCAAAAGAAAATCCTGTCGTTGCCGCAGAAAAGTTCCCAGATTTGGAAAGAGAAGGCATGGAACACAATGTATTTCATTGCGACGCAATTTCTGTGATAATTCCTCAATGTGAGGGAGCGAGGGATACAATAAAGAAGAAATAGTGCATAGGGAACGAGATACTCGTCCCCAAAACAGAATACTGTCTTTGCTGTATAAACGTTCCCTGGTTGGGAAAGAGAAGGCATGGAACAGAATGAATTTTATTGTGACGAAATTTCTGTGTTAATTCGTCAATATGAGAGTGAGAGGGATACAGTAAAGGAAAATGGTGCATCGGGAACGAGATACTCGTCCCCAAAGGAAAGTACTGTCGTTGCCGTAGAAACGTTCCTAGATTGGGAAAGAGAAGGCATGGAACACAACGTATTTCTTTGCGACGCAATTCCTGTGTTAATTCGTCAATGTGAGAGTGCGAGGGATACAGTATAGAAGAAATAGTGCATGAGGAAAGAGATACTAGTCCCCAAAAGAAAATCCTGTCGTTGCCGTAGAAACGTTCCCAGATTTGGAAAGAGAAGGCATGGAACACAATGTATGTCATTGCAACTCAATTTCTGTGTTGATGCCTCAATGTGAGAGTGCAAGGGATACAGTAAAGAAGAAATAGTGCATCGGGAACGAGATACTCGTCCCCAAAGGAAAATGCTGTTGTTGCCATAGATCTGTTCCCAGATTTGGAAAGGGAAGGCATGGAACACAATGTATATCATTGCGACGCAATTTCTGTGATAATTCCTCAATGTGAGAGTGCGAGGTATAGAGTAAAGAAGAAATTGTGCACCGGGAACGAGATACTCGTCCATAAAAGAAAATCCTGTCGTTGCCGTAGAAAACTTCCCCAATTGGGAAAGAGAAGGCGTGGAACACAATGCCTTTCATTGCGACGCGATTTCGGTGACAATTCATCAATGTGAGGAAGCGAGGAATACAGTAAAGGAGAAATAAGCATCAGAAAAGAGTTCCTCTACCCGAAAACAAAATCCTGTCGTTGCCGTAGTAACTTTCCTAGGTTGGGAAAGGGAAGGCATGGAATATAACATATTTCATTGCGACGCAATTTCTGTGTTCATTCGACAATGTGAGAGTGCGAGGGATACAGTAAAGAAGAAATAGTTAATCAGGAACGAGATACTTGTCCCCAAAAGAAATTCCTGTCGTTGCCGCAGAAACGTTCCCAGATTGGGAAAGCGAATGCGTGGAACACAATGTATTTTATTGCGACGCAATTTCTGTGTTAATTCGTCAATGTGAGAGTGCGAGGGCTACAATAAAGAAGAAATAGTGCATCGGGAACGAGATACTCGCCCCCAAAACAAAATCCTGTCTTTGCCGTAGAAACGTTCCCTGATTGGGAAAGAGAAGGCATGGAACAGAATGAATTTTATTGCGACGAAATTTCTGCGTTAATTCGTTAATATGAGAGGGAGAGGCATACAGTAAAGAAAAAATGGTGCATCGGCAACGAGATACTCGTCCCCAAAGGAAAATCCTGTCGTTGCCGTAGAAACGTTCCTAGATTGGGAAAGAGAAGGCATGGCACACAATGTATTTCTTTGCGACGCGATTCCTGTGTTAATTCGTCAATGTGAGAGTGCGAGGGATACAGTAAACAAGAAATAGTGCATCGGGAAAGAGATACTAGTCCCCAAAAGAAAATCCTGTCGTTGCCGCAGAAAAGTTCCCAGATTTGGAAAGAGAAGGCATGGAACACAATGTATTTCATTGCGACGCAATTTCTGTGATAATTCCTCAATGTGAGGGAGCGAGGGATACAATAAAGAAGAAATAGTGCATCGGAAAGAAGATACTCGATTCCAAAACAAAATCCTATCGTTGCCGTAGAAATGGTCCTAGAATGGGAAAGAGAAGACATGGAACCCATGTATTACAATGCGACGCAATTTCAGTGTTAATTCCTCAATGTAAGGGTGCGAGGGATTCAGTAAAGATGTAATAGTGCATCAAGAACGAGACACTCATTCCGAAAAGAATATCCTGTCGTTGCGATAGAATCGTTCCCAGATTTATAAGAGAAGACATGGAACACAATGTATTTCAATGCGACACAGTTTCTTTGCTAATCCCTCAATGTGAGGGTGCGAGGGATACCATAAAGAAGAGATAGTGCATCGGTAAGGAGATCAACGACCCCAAAAGAAAATCCTCTCGTTGCCGTAGAAACGTTCTTAGATTGGGAAAGAGAAGGCTTGGAACACAATGTATTTCATTGCGACGCAATTTCTGTGTTAATTCGTCAATGTGAGGGTGCGAGGGATACAGTAAAAAAGAAATAGTGCGTCGGAAAGGTGATGCTCGACACCAAAACAAAATCCTGACGTTGCCATAGAAACGTTCCCAGATTGGAAAAGAGAAGGCATGGAACACAATGTATTTCATTGCGACGCAATTTCTGTGTTAATTTCTCAATGTGAGGGTGCGATGGATACAGTAAAGTAGAAATAGTGCATCGGGAACGAGATATTCGACCCCAAAAGAAAATGCTGCAATTGCTGTAGAAACCTTCCCAGATTCGGAAAGAGAAGGCATGGAATACAATGTATTTCATTGGGACGCAATTTCTATGTTCATTCGACAATGTGAGAGTGCGAGAAATATAGTAAAGAAGCAATAGTGCATCGGGAACGAGATACACGTCCCCAAAAGATAATCCTGTTGTTGCCGTAGAAACGACCACTGATTCGGAAAGAGAAGGCGTGGAACACAATGTATTTCATTAATACGCTATTTCTGTGTTAATTAGTCAATGTGAGAGTGAGAGGGATACAGTAAAGAAGAAATAGTGCATCGGGAATGAGATACTCGTCCCCAAAGCAAAATCCTGTCGTTCCTGTTGAAACATTCCCATATTCGGAAACCGAAGGCATGGAACACAATGTATTTCATTGCGACGCAATTTCTTCGTTAATTCGTCTATGTGAGAGTGCGAGGGATACAGTAAAGAAGAAATAGTGCATTGGGAACGAGATACTCGTCCCGAAAACTAAATCCCGCTGTTGTCGTAGAAACGTTCCGAGATTGGGAAAGAGAAGGCATGGAACACAATGTATATAATGTCGGCGCAATTTCTGTTTTAATTCGTCAATACGAGAGTGCGAGGGATACAGTAAAGGAGTAATAGTGCATCAAGAACGATATACTCATTCCCAAAAGAATTTCCTGTCGTTGCCATAGAACCGTACCCAGATTGGGAAAGAGAAGGCATTGTACACAATTTATTTCATTGCGACCCAATTTCTGTGTTCATTCGTCAATGTGAGAGTGCGAGGGATACAGTACAGAAGAAATAGTTAATCGGGAACGAGATACTCGTCCCCAAAAGAAAATCCTGCCGTTGCCGTAGATACGTTCCCAGATTGGGAAAGAGAAGGCATGGAACACAACGTATTTCATTGCGACACAATTTATGTGTTAATTCGTCAATGTGAGGGTGCGAGGGATACAGTAAAAAAGAAATAGTGCTTCGGAAAGCTGATGGTCGACACCAAAACAAAATCCTGTCGTTGCCGTAGAAACGTTCCTAGATTCGGAAAGAGAAGGCATGGAACAGAATGAATTTTATTGCGACGCAATTTCTGTGTTAATTCGTCAATATGAGAGTGAGAGGGATACAGTAAAAAATAATGGTGCATCGGGAACGAGATACTCGTCCCCAAAAGAAAATCCTTTCGTTGCCGTAGAAACGTTCCTAGATTGTGAAAGAGAAGGCATGGAACACAATGTATTTCTTTGCGACGAAATTCCTCTGTTCATTCGTCAATGTGAGAGTGCGAGGGATACAGTAAAGAAGAAATAGTGCATCGGGAACGAGAAGCTCGTCCCCAAAAGAAAATCCTGTCGTTGCCGTAGAAACGTTCCCAAATTGGGAAAGAGAAGGCATGGAACACAATGTATTTCATTGCGAAGCAATTTCTGTGATAATTCGTCAATGTGAGGGTGCGAAGGATACATTAAAGATGAAATAGTGCATCGGAAAGGAGATCCTCGATTCCAAAACAAAATCCTGTCGTTGTCGTAGAAACGGTCCTAGAATGGGAAAGAGAAGACATGGAACCCATGTATTACAATGCGACGCAATTTCTGTATTAATCCCTCAATGTGATGCTGCGAGGGATACCATAAAGAACAAATAGTGCATCGGAAAGGAGATAATCAACCCCAAAAACAAAATCCTGACGTTGCCGTTGAAACGCTCCTAGATTGGGAAAGAAAAGGCATGGAACACAATGTATTTCATTGCGACGCATTTTCTGTGCTAATTGGTCAATGAGGGAGTGCGAGGGATACACTAATGAAGAAATAGTGCATCGGGAACGAGATACTCGACCCCAAAAGAAAATCCTTTCGTTGCCGTAGAAATGTTCCCAGATTGGGATAGAGAAGGCATGGAACCCAATGTATTTCATAGCGACGCAGTTTCTGTGTTAATTCCTCAATGTGAGGGGCGAGTGATACAGTAAAGAAGAAATAGTACATCGGGAACGTGATATTCGTCCCCAAAAGAAGATCCTGTCGTTGCCGTAGAAACGATCCCAGATTCGGAAAGAGAAGACATGGAACACAATGTATTTCATTGCGACGCAATTTCTGTGTTAACTCGTCAATGTGAGGGTGTGAGGGATACAGTAAAGAAGAAATAGTGCATCGGGATCGAGATACTCGTCCCCAAAAGAAGATCCTTTCGTTGCCGTAGAAATGTTCCCAGATTGGGAAAGAGAAGGCATGAAACACAATGTATATCATTGCGGCACAATTTCTCTGTTAATTTTTCAATGTGAGAGTGCGAGGGATACAGTAAAGAAGAATTAGTGCATCAGGAACGAGATACTCGTCCCCAAAAGAAAATCCTGTCGTTGCTGTAGATACGTTACCAGATTGGGAAAGAGAAGGAGTGGAACACAATGTATTTCATTGCGACGGAATATCTGTGTTAATTCGTCAATGTGAGGGTGCGAGGGATACAGTGAAGAAGATATAGTGAATCGGAAAGGAGATCCTCGACCCCAAAAAAAATCCTGTCTTTGCCGTGGAAACGTTCCTAGATTGCGAAGGAGAAGGAATGAAACACAATGTATTTTCTTGCGACGCAATTTCTGTGTCAATTCCTCAATGTGAGAGTGCGAGGGATACAATAATGAAGAAATAGTGCATCGGGATCGACATATCCGTCCTAAAAAGAAAATCCTGTCGTTGCCGTGGAAAAGTTCCCAGATTGGGAAAGAGAAGGCGTGCAACATAATGTCTTTCATTGCGACGCAATTTCTGTGACAGTTACTCAATGTGAGGATGCGAGGAATACAGTAAAGAAGAAATAGTGCATCAGAAAAGAGGTCCTCAACCCGAAAACAAAATCCAGTCGTTGCCATAGAAACGTTCCCGGATTGGGATAGAGAAGGCATGGAACCCAATGTATTTCATTGCGACGCAGTTTCTGTGTTAATTCCTCAATATGAGGGTGCGAGGGATACAGAAAAGAAAAAATAGTGCATCGGGAACGTGATATTCGTCCCCAAAAGAAGATCCTGTCGTTGCTGTAGAAACGATCCTAGATTCGGAAAGAGAAGGCATTGAACACAATGTATTTCATTGCGACGCAATTTCTGTGTTAATTCGTCAATGTGAGGGTATGAGGGATACAGTAAAGAAGAAATAGTGCATCGGGAACGAGATACTCGTCCCCAAAAAAAATCCTTTTGTTGCCTTAGAAACGTTCCCAGATTGGTAAAGAGAAGGTATGGAACACAATTTATGTCATTGCAACGCAATTTCTGTGTTAATTCCTCAATGTGAGGCTGCGAGGGATGCAGTGAAGAAGAAATAGTGCATCGGAAAGGACATCCTCGACCCAAAAACGAAATATTGTCATTACCGTAGAAACGTTCCTAGATTGGGAAAGAGAAGGCATGGAACAAAACGTATATCATTGCGACGCTATTTCTGTGCTAATTCGTCTATGTGAGAGTGCGAGGGATATAGTAAAGAAGAAACAGTTCATCGGGAACAAGATACTCGTCCCCAAAGGAAAATCCTGTCGTTGCCGTAGAAACGTTTCGAGATCGGCAAAGAGAAGGCATGGAACACAATGTATTTGATTGCGACGCCATTTCTGTGTTAAATCGTCGATGTGAGGGTGCGTGGGATTCAGTAATGTAGAAATAGTGCATCGGAAAGGAGATCCTCGACCGCAAAACAAAATCCTGTCGTTGCCAGAGAACTGATCCTAGATTGCGAAGGAGAAGGCATGGAACACAATGTATTTTATGCGACGCAATTTCTGTGTTAATTACTCAATGTGAGAGTGCGAGGGATACAGTAAAGAAGAAATAGTGCTTCGGAATGGAGATCCTCGACCCCAAAACAAAATCCTGTCGTTGCCGTAGTAACGTTCCCAGATTCGGAAAAAGAAGGCGTGGAACACAATGTATTTCATTGCGACGCAATTACTGGGTTAATTGCTCAATGTGAGGGTGCGAGGGATATAGTAAAGAAGAAATAGTGCTTCGGAACAGAGATCCTCGACACCAAAACAAAATCCAGCCGTTGCCGTGGAAACGTTCCTAGATTGCGAAGGAGAAGGCATGAAACACAATGCACTTTATTGCGACGCAATTTCTGTGTTAATTCCTCAATGTGAGAGTGCGAGGGATACAATAATGAAGAAATAGTGCATCGGGAACGAGAAACTCGTCCCCAAAAGAAAATCCTGTCGTTGCCGTACAAACTTTCCCAGATTTGGAAAGAGAGTGCGTGGAACACAATGTATGTCATAGCGACGCAATTTCTGTGACAATTACTCAACGTGAGGATGCAAGGAATACAGTAAAGAAGAAATAGTGCATCGGAAAAGAGATCCTCTTCCCAAAAACAAAATCCAGTCGTTGCCGTAGAAACGTTCCCAGATTGGGAAAGAGAACGCATGGAACCCAATGTATTTCATTGCGACGCAATTTCTGTGTTACTTCCTCAATGTGAGGGTGCGAGGGATACAGTAAAAAAGGAACAGTGCTTGGGAAAGGTGATGCTCGACCCCAAAAACAAAGTCCTGTTGTTGCCGTAGAAACGTTCCTAGATTCGGAAAGAGAATGCATGGAACAGAATGAATTTTATTGCGACGCAATTTCTGTGTTAATTCTTCAATATGAGAGGGAGAGGGATACAGTAAAGAAAAAATGGTGCATCGGGAACGAGATACTAGTCCCGAAAAGAATATCCTGTCGTTGCCGTAGAAACGTTCCTAGATTGGGAAAGAGAAGGCTTGGAACACAATGTATTTCTTTGCAACGAAATTCCTGTGTTAATTCGTCAATGTGAGAGTGCGAGGGATACAGTAAAGAAGAAATAGTGCATCGGGAACGAGATACTCGTCCCCAAAAGAAAATCCTGTCATTGCCGTAGAAACGTTCCCAGATTGGGAAAGAGAAGACATGGAACCCATGTATTACAATGCGACGCAATTTCTGTGTTAATTCATCAGTGTGAGGGTGCGTGGGATACAGTAAAGCATTAATAGTGCATCAAGAATGAGATACTCATTCTCAAAAGAATATCCTGTTGTTACCTTAGAACCGTTCCCAGATTGGGAAAGAGAAGGCATGAAACACAATGTATTTCATTGTGACCAAATTTCTGTGTTAATTCCTCAATGTCAGGGTGCGAGGGATACAGTAAAGATGAAATAATGCATCGGAAAAGAGATCCTTGACCCCAAAACAAAATCCTGTCGTTGCCGTAGAACCGTTCCTAGATTGGGAAAGAGAAGGCATGGAACACAATGTCTTTCAATGCGACGCAATTTCTGTGTTAATTCCTCAATGTGAATGTGCGAGGGATGCAGCAAAGAAGATATAGTGCATCGGAAAGGAGATTCTCGGCACAACAACAACTTCCTGTCATTGCCGTAGAAACGTTCCCAGATCGGGAAAGAGAAGGCATGGAACACAACGTATATCATTGCAACGCGATTTATGTGTTAAATCGACAATCTGAGAGTGCGAGGGATACAGTAAAGAAGAAATAGTTAATCGGGAACGAGATACTCGTCCCCAAAAGAAATACCTGTCGTTACCGTAGAAACGTTCGGAGATTGGGAAAGAGAAGGCATGGGAAACAATGTATTTTATTGCGACGCCATTTCTGTGTTCATTCGTCATTGTGAGAGTGCGAGGGATACAGTAAAGAAGAAATAGTGCATGGGGAACGAGATACTAGTCCCCAAAAGAAAATCCTGTCGTTGCCGTAGAAACGTTCCCAGATTTGGAAAGAGAAGGCATGGAACACAATGTATTTCATTGCGACTCAATTTCTGTGATAATTCCTCAATGTGAGGGTGCGAGGGATACAATAAAGAAGAAATAGTGCATAGGGAACGAGATACTCGTCCCCAAAACAGAATACTGTCTTTGCTGTATAAACGTTCCCTGGTTGGGAAAGAGAAGGCATGGAACAGAATGAATTTTATTGTGACGAAATTTCTGTGTTAATTCGTCAATATGAGAGTGAGGGGGATACAGTAAAGAAAAATGGTGCATCGGGAACGAGATACTCGTCCCCAAAGGAAAGTACTGTCGTTGCCGTAGAAACGTTCCTAGATTGGGAAAGAGAAGGCATGGAACACAACGTATTTCTTTGCGACGCAATTCCTGTGTTAATTCGTCAATGTGAGAGTGCGAGGGATACAGTAAAGAAGAAATAGTGCATGAGGAAAGAGATACTAGTCCCCAAAAGAAAATCCTGTCGTTGCCGTAGAAACGTTCCCAGATTTGGAAAGAGAAGGCATGGAACACAATGTATGTCATTGCAACGCAATTTCTGTGTTGATGCCTCAATGTGAGAGTGCAAGGGATACAGTAAAGAAGAAATAGTGCATCGGGAACGAGATACTCGTCCCCAAAGGAAAATGCTGTCGTTGCCATAGATCTGTTCTCAGATTGGGAAAGGGAAGGCATGGAACACAATGTATATCATTGCGACGCAATTTCTGTGATAATTCCTCTATGTGAGAGTGCGAGGTATAGAGTAAAGAAGAAATTGTGCACCGGGAACGAGATACTCGTCCATAAAAGAAAATCCTGTCGTTGCCGTAGAAACGTTCCCAAATTGGGAAAGAGAAGGCGTGGAACACAATGCCTTTCATTGCGACGCGATTTCTGTGACAATTCATCAATGTGAGGAAGCGAGGAATACAGTAAAGGAGAAATAAGCATCAGAAAAGAGTTCCTCTACCCGAAAACAAAATCCTGTCGTTGCCGTAGTAACTTTCCTAGGTTGGGAAAGGGAAGGCATGGAATATAATGTATTTCATTGCGACGCAATTTCTGTGTTCATTCGACAATGTGAGAGTGCGAGGGATACAGTAAAGAAGAAATAGTTAATCGGGAACGAGATACTTGTCCCCAAAAGAAATTCCTGTCGTTGCCGCAGAAACGTTCCCAGATTGGGAAAGCGAATGCGTGGAACACAATGTATTTCATTGCGACGCAATTTCTGTGTTAATTCGTCAATGTGAGAGTGCGAGGGCTACAATAAAGAAGAAATAGTGCATCGGGAACGAGATACTCGCCCCCAAAACAAAATCCTGTCTTTGCCGTAGAAACGTTCCCTGATTGGGAAAGAGAAGGCATGGAACAGAATGAATTTTATTGCGACGAAATTTCTGTGTTAATTCGTTAATATGAGAGGGAGAGGCATACAGTAAAGAAAAAATGGTGCATCGGCAACGAGATACTCGTCCCCAAAGGAAAATCCTGTCGTTGCCGTAGAAACGTTCCTAGATTGGGAAAGAGAAGGCATGGCACACAATGTATTTCTTTGCGACGCGATTCCTGTGTGAATTCGTCAATGTGAGAGTGCGAGGGATACAGTAAACAAGAAATAGTGCATCGGGAACGAGATACTAGTCCCCAAAAGAAAATCCTGTCGTTGCCGTAGAAAAGTTCCCAGATTTGGAAAGAGAAGGCATGGAACACAATGTATTTCATTGCGACGCAATTTCTGTGATAATTCCTCAATGTGAGGGAGCGAGGGATACAGTAAAGAAGAAATAGTGCATCGGAAAGAAGATACTCGATTCCAAAACAAAATCCTATCGTTGCCGTAGAAACGGTCCTAGAATGGGAAAGAGAAGACATGGAACCCATGTATTACAATGCGACGCAATTTCAGTTTTAATTCCTCAATGTAAGGGTGCGAGGGATTCAGTAAAGATGTAATAGTGCATCAAGAACGAGACACTCATTCCGAAAAGAATATCCTGTCGTTGCGATAGAATCGTTCCCAGATTGATAAGAGAAGACATGGAACACAATGTATTTCAATGCGACACACTTTCTTTGCTAATCCCTCAATGTGAGGGTGCGAGGGATACCATAAAGAAGAGATAGTGCATCGGTAAGGAGATCAACGACCCCAAAAGAAAATCCTCTCGTTGCCGTAGAAACGTTCTTAGATTGGGAAAGAGAAGGCTTGGAACACAATGTATTTCATTGCGACGTTTTCTGTGTTCATTCGACAATGTGACAGTGCGAGGGATACAGTGAGGAAGAAATAGTCAATCGGGAACGAGATACTCGTCACCAAAAGAAAATCCATTCGTTGCCGTAGATACGTTCCCTGATTGGGAAAGAGAAGGCATGGAACAAAATGTATTTCATTGCGACGCAATTTCTGTGTTAATTCGTCAATGTGAGGGTGCGAGGGATACAGTAAAAAAGAAATAGTGCGTCGGAAAGGTGATGCTCGACACCAAAACAAAATCCTGACGTTGCCATAGAAACGTTCCCAGATTGGAAAAGAGAAGGCATGGAACACAATGTATTTCATTGCGACGCAATTTCTGTGTTAATTTCTCAATGTGAGGGTGCGATGGATACAGTAAAGTAGAAATAGTGCATCGGGAACGAGATATTCGACCCCAAAAGAAAATGCTGCAATTGCTGTAGAAACGTTCCCAGATTCGGAAAGAGAAGGCATGGAATACAATGTATTTCATTGGGACGCAATTTCTGTGTTCATTCGACAATGTGAGAGTGCGAGAAATACAGTAAAGAAGAAATAGTGCATCGGGAACGAGATACACGTCCCCAAAAGATAATCCTGTTGTTGCCGTAGAAACGACCCCTGATTCGGAAAGAGAAGGCGTGGAACACAATGTATTTCATTAATACGCTATTTCTGTGTTAATTAGTCAATGTGAGAGTGAGAGGGATACAGTAAAGAAGAAATAGTGCATCGGGAATGAGATACTCGTCCCCAAAGCAAAATCCTGTCGTTCCTGTTCAAACATTCCCATATTCGGAAACCGACGGCATGGAACACAATGTATTTCATTGCGACGCAATTTCTTCGTTAATTCGTCTATGTGAGAGTGCGAGGGATACAGTAAAGAAGAAATAGTGCATTGGGAACGAGATACTCGTCCCGAAAACTAAATCCCGCTGATGTCGTAGAAACGTTCCTAGATTGGGAAAGAGAAGGCATGGAACACAATGTATATAATGTCGGCGCAATTTCTGTTTTAATTCGTCAATACGAGAGTGCGAGGGATACAGTAAAGGAGTAATAGTGCATCAAGAACGATATACTCATTCCCAAAAGAATTTCCTGTCGTTGCCATAGAACCGTTCCCAGATTGGGAAAGAGAAGGCATGGAACACAATTTATTTCATTGCGACCCAATTTCTGTGTTCATTCGTCAATGTGAGAGTGCGAGGGATACAATAAAGAAGAAATAGTGCATCGGGACCGAGATACTCGTCCCCAAAACAAAATCCTGTCTTTGCCGTAGAAAAGTTCCCTGATTGGGAAAGAGAAGGCATGTAACAGAATGAATTTTACGGCGACGCAAATTCTGTGTTAATTCGTCAATATGAGAGTGAGAGGGATACAGTGAAGAACAAATGGTGCATCGGGAACGAGATACTCGACCCCAAAGGAAAATCCTGTCGTTGCCGTAGAAACGTTCCTAGATTGGGAAAGAGAAGGCATGGAACCCATGTATTACAATGCGACGCAATTTCTAAGTTAATTCCTCACTGTGAGGGTGCGAGGGATTCAGTAAAGGTGTAATAGTGCATCAAGAACGAGACACTCATTCCGAAAAGAATATCCTGTCGTTGCCATAGAACCGTTCCCAGATTGGGAAAGAGAAGACATGGAACACAATGTATTTCAATGCGACGCACTTTCTGTGTTAATCCCTCAATGTGAGGGTGCGAGGGATACCATAAAGAAGAAATAGTGCATCGGTAGGGAGATCATCGACCACAAAAGAAAATCCTGAAGTTGCCGTGGAAACGTTCCTAGATTGGGAAAGAGAAGGCATGGAACACAATGTATTTCATTGCGCCGATATTTCTGTGTTAATTCGTCAATGAGAGAGTGCGAGGGATACAGTAATGAAGAAATAGTGCATCGGGAACATTATGCTCGTCCCCAAAAAAAATCCTTTTGCTGCCATAGAAACGTTCCCAGATTGGGCAAGAGAAGGCATGGAACACAATGTATGTCATTGCAACGCAATTTCTATGTTGATTCCTCAATGTGAGAGTGCAAGAGATACAATAAAGAAGAAATAGTGCATGGGAAAGGAGATCCTCGACCCCAAAACAAAATCCCGACGTTGCCGTAGAAACGTACCTAGATTGGGAAGGAGAAGGCATGGAACACAATGTATTTTATTGCGTCGCAATTTCTGTGTTCAATCCTCAATGTGAGAGTGCGAGGGATACAGTAAAGAAGAAATAGTGCATCGGGAACGAGATACTCGTCGCCAAAGGAAAATCCTGTCGTTGCCATAGATCTGTTCCCAGATTTTGAAAGAGAATGCATGGAACACAATGTATAATATTGCGACGCATTTTCTGTGTTAATTCCTCAATGTGAGAGTGCGAGGTATAGAGTAAAGAAGAAATTGTGCACCGGGAACGAGATACTCGTCCAAAAAAGAAAATCCTGTCGTTGCCGTAGAAACATTTCCAAATTGGGAAAGAGATGGCGTGGAACACAATGTCTTTCATTGCGACGCGATTTCTGTGCCAATTCCTCAATGTGAGGATGCGAGGAATACAGTAAAGAAGAAATAAGCATTGGAAAAGAGATCTTCGACCCGAAAACAGAATCCTGTCGTTGCCGTAGAAACGTTCCTAGGTTTGAAAGGGAAGGCATGGAATACAATGTATTTCATTGCGACGCAATTTCTGTGTTCATTCGACAATGTGAGAGTGCGAGGGATACAGTAAAGAAGAAATAGTTAATCGGGAACGAGATACTCGTCCCCAAAGGAAAATCCTGTCGTTGCCGTAGATACGTTCCCAGATTGGGAAAGAGAAGGCATGGAACACAACGTATTTCATTGCGACACAATTTCTGTGTTAATTCGTCAATGTGAGGGTGCGAGGGATACAGTAAAAAAGAAATAGTGCTTCGGAAAGGTGATGGTCGACACCAAAACAAAATCCTGTCGTTGCCGTAGAAACGTTCCTAGATTCGGAAAGAGAAGGCATGGAACAGAATGAATTTTATTGCGACGCAATTTCTGTGTTAATTCGTCAATATGAGAGTCAGAGGGATACAGTAAAAAATAATGGTGCATCGGGAACGAGATACTCGTCCCCAAAAGAAAATCCTTTCGTTGCCGTAGAAACGTTCCTAGATTGTGAAAGAGAAGGCATGGTACACATTGTATTTCTTTGCGACGAAATTCCTCTGTTCATTCGTCAATGTGAGAGTGCGAGGGATACAGTAAAGAAGAAATAGTGCATCGGGAACAAGAAGCTCGTCCCCAAAAGAAAATCCTGTCGTTGCCGTAGAAACGTTCCCAAATTGGGAAAGAGAAGGCATGGAACACAATGTATTTCATTGCGACGCAATTTCTGTGATAATTCGTCAATATGAGGGTGCGAAGGATACATTAAAGATGAAATAGTGCATCGGAAAGGAGATCCTCGATTCCAAAACAAAATCCTGTCGTTGTCGTAGAAACGGTCCTAGAATGGGAAAGAGAAGACATGTAACCCATGTATTACAATGCGACGCAATTTCTGTATTAATCCCTCAATGTGATGCTGCGAGGGATACCATAAAGAACAAATAGTGCATCGGAAAGGAGATCCTCAACCCCAAAAACAAAATCCTGACGTTGCCGTTGAAACGCTCCTAGATTGGGAAAGGAAAGGCATGGAACACAATGTATTTCATTGCGACGCAATTTCTGTGCTAATTGGTCAATGAGGGAGTGCGAGGGATACACTAATGAAGAAATAGTGCATCGGGAACGAGATACTCGACCCCAAAAGAAAATCCTTTCGTTGCCGTAGAAACGTTCCCAGATTGGGCAAGAGAAGGCATGGAACACAATCTATGTCATTGCAACGCAATATCTGTGTTAATTCCTCAATGTAAGGGTGCAAGGGATACAGTAAAGAAGAAATAGTGCATGGAAAAGGAGATCCTCGACCCCAAGACAAAATCCTGACGTTGCCGTAGAAACGTACCTTGATTGGGAAGGAATGGGCATGGAACACAATGTATTTTATTGCGACGCAATTTCTGTGTTAATTTCTCAATGTGAGGGTGCGTGGGATTCAGTAAAGTAGAAATAGTGCATCGGGAACGAGATATTTGTCCCCAAAAGAAAATACTGTTATTGCTGTAGTAACGTTCCCAGATTCGGAAAGAGAAGGCATGGAATACAATGTATTTCAGTGGGACGCAATTTCTGTGTTCATTCGACAATGTGAGAGAACGAGGGATACAGTAACGAAGAAATAGGGCATCGGGAACGAGATACTCGTCCCCAAAAGAAAATCCTGTTGTTGCCGTAGAAACGACCCCAGATTCGGAAAGAGAAGGCATGGAAAACAATGTATTTCATTGCAAAGCTATTTCTGTGTTAATTCGTCAATGTGAGAGTGCGAGGGATACAGTAAAGAAGAAATAGTGCATCGGGAACGAGATATTCGTCCCCAAAGGTAAATCCAGTCGTTGCCGTAGAAACATTCCCAGAATGGGAAAGAGAAGTCATGGAACACAATGTATTTCATTGCGTCCCAATTTCTGTGTTAATTCGTCAATGTGAGAGTGAGAGGGATACAGTAAAGAAGAAATAGTGCATCGGGAATGAGATACTCGTCCCCAAAACAAAATACTGTCGTTGCTGTAGAAACATTCCCATATTCGGAAACCCAAGGCATGGAACACAATGTATTTCATTGCGACGCAATTTCTTCGTTAATTCGTCAATGTGAGAGTGCGAGGGATACAGTAAAGAAGAAATAGTGCATCGGGAACGAGATACTCGTCCCGAAAAGTAAATCCCGTTGTTGCCGTATAAACGTTCCTAGATTGGGAAAGAGAAGCCATGGAACACAATGTATTTAATGGCGGCGCAATTTCTGTTTTAATTCGTCAATGTGAGAGTGCAAGGGATACAGTACAGAGGATATATTTCATCGGGAACGAGATACTCGTCCCCAAAACAGAATTTTGTCTCTGCCAAATAAACGTTCCCTGATTGGGAATGATAAGGTATCGAACACAATGTATTTCATTGCGTCGCAATTTCTGTGTTAATTCCTCAATGTGAGAGTGCGAGGGATACAGTAAAGAAGAAATAGTGCATCGGGAACGAGATACTCGTCCCCAAAAGAAATTCCAGTGGATGCTGTAGAAACGTTCCAAGATTGGGAAAGAGAAGGCATGGAAGACAATGTATTTGATTGCGACGCAAATACATTGTTCATTCGTCAATGTGAGGGTGCGAGGGATACAGTAATGAAGAAATAGTGCATCGGAAAGGAGGTCCTCGACCCCAAAACAAAATCCCGTCGTTGCCGTTGAAACGTTCCTGGTTTGGGAAAGAGAAAGCATGGAAGACAATCTATTTTATGGCGACGCAATTTCTGTTTTAATTCGTCAATACGAGAGTGCGAAGGATACAGTAAGGATGAAATAGTTCATCGGGATCGAGATACTCGTCCCCAAATGAATATCCAGTCGTCGCCTTAGAAGCGTTCCCAGTTTGGGAAAGAGAAGGCAAGGAACACAATGTATTTCATTTCGACGCAATTTCTGTGATTATACGTCGATGTGAGATTGCGAGGGATACAGTAAATAGGAAATAGTGCATCAGGAACGACATACTCGTCCCGAAAACTAAATCCCGTTGTTGCCATAGAAACGTTCCTAGATTGGGAAAGAGAAGGCATGGAACACAATGTATTTAATGGCGGCGGAATATCTGTTTTAATTCGACAATGTGAGAGTGCAAGGGATACAGTAATGATTATATAGTTCATCGGGAACGAGAGACTCGTCCCCAAATGAAAATGGTGTCGCTGCCGTAGAAACGTATCCAGATTGGGAAAGAGAAAGCAAGGAACACAATGTATTTCATTGCGACGCAATTTCTGTGTTAATTCGTCAATGTGGGAGTGCGAGGGATACAATAAAGAAGAACTAGTGCATCGGGAACGAGATACTCGTCCCCAAAACAGAATCTTGTCTTTGCCATAGAAACGCTCCCTGATTAGGAATGATAAGGCATCGAACACAACGTATTTCATTGCGACGCAATTTCTGTGTTAATACGTCGATGTGAGAGTGCGAGGGATACAGTAAAGAAGAAATAGTGCATCGGGAACGAGATACTCGTCCCCAAATGAAAATACTGTCGTTGCTGTAGAAATGTTCTCAGATCGGGAAAGAGAATGCATGGAACTCAATGTATTTCATTGGGATGCAATTTCTGTTTCAATTCGTCAATGTGAGAGTGCGAGTGATACAGTAAAGAAGAAATAGTTCATCGGGAACGAGATACAAGTCCCCAATATAAAATTTTCGTTGCTGTAGAAACTTTCCCAGATTGGGAAAGAGAAGTCATGGAATACAATGCATTTCATTTCGACGCATATTCTGTGTTACTTCGTCAATGTGATAGTGCAAGGGATACAGTAGAGAAGAAATAGTGCATCGGGAACGAGATACACGTCCCCAAAAGAAAATTCTTTCGTTGCCGTACAAACGTTCCCAGATTGGAAAAGAGAAGGCATGGAAGACAATGTATTTTATGGCGACGCAATTTCTGTTTTAATTCGACAATATGAGAGTGCGAGGGATACAGTAAGGAAGAAATAGTTCATCGGGATCGAGATACTCGTCCCCAAAGGAAAATCCTGTCGTTGCTGTAGAAACGTTCCCAGATTAGAAAAGAGAAGGTATGGAACACAATGTATTTCATGGCGACGCAATTTCTGTATTAATTCGTCAATGTGAGATTGCGAGGGATACAGTAAAGAGGAAATAGGTAATCGGGAACGAGATACTCATCCCCAAAAGAAAATTCTGTCGTTGCTAGAGAAACGTTCCCAGATTGGGAAAGAGACGGCATGGAATACAATGTATTTCATTGTGACGCAATTTCTGTGTTAAATCGTCAATGTGAGATTGCGAGGGATACAGTAAAGAAGAAATAGTGCCTCGGAAAGTACATCATCGACCCGAAAACAAAATCCTGTCTTTACTGTGGAAACGTTCATAGATTGGGAAAGAGAAGGCATGGAACCCAATGTATTTCTTTGCGACGCAATTTCTGTGTTAATTCGTCAATGTGAAAGTGCGAGGGATACAGTAAAGAAGAAATAGTGCATCGGGAACGAGATACTCGTCCCCAAAAGAAAATCCAGTCGATGCTGTAGAAACGTTCCAAGATTGGGAAAGAGAAAGCATGGAAGACAATGTATTTGATTGCGACGCAAATACAGTGTTCATTCGTCAATGTGAGGGTGCGAGGGATACAGTAATGAAGAAATAGTGCATCGGAAAGGAGGTCCTCGACCCCAAAAGAAAATCCCGTCGTTGCCGTAGAAACGTTCCTGGATTGGGAAAGAGAAAGCATAGAAGACAATCTATTTTATGGCGACGTAATTTCTGTTTTAATTCGTCAATATGAGAGTGCGAGGGATACAGTAATGAAGAAATAGTGCATCGGAAAGGAGGTCCTCGACCCCAAAACAAAATCCCGTCGTTGCCGTAGAAACGTTCCTGGATTGGGAAAGACAAAGCGTGGAAGACAATCTATTATATGGCGACGCAATTTCTGTTTTAATTCGTCAATATGAGAGTGCGAGGGATACAGTAAGGATGAAATAGTTCATCGGGATCGAGATTCTCGTCCCCAAATGAATATCTAGTCGTCGCCTTAGAAGCGTTCCCAGTTTGGGGAAGAAAAAACAAGGAACAAAAAGTATTTCATTTCGACGCAATTTCTGTGTTTATACGTCGATGTGAGATTGCGAGGGATACAGTAATGATTATTAGTTCATCGGGAACGAGAGACTCGTCCCCAAATGAAAATGGTTTCGCTGCCTTAGAAACGTACCCAGATTGGGAAAGAGAAAGCAAGGAACACAATGTATTTCATTGCGACGCAATTTCTGTGTTAATTCATCAATGTGAGAGTGCGAGGGATACAGTAAAGAAGATAGAGTGCATCGGGAACGAGATACTCGTCCCAAAAACAAAATCCTGTCGTTGCCATATTAACAATCCCAGATTGGGAAAGAGACGTCATGGAACACAATGTATTTCATTGCGACGCAATTTCTGTCTTAATTCGTCAATGTGAGATTGCGAGATATACAGTAAGGAAGAAATAGTGCATCGGGATCGAGATACTCGTCCCCAAAAGAAGATCGTTTCGTTGCCGCACAAACGTTCCCAGATTGGGAAAGAGGAGGCAGGGAAACCAATGTATTTCATTGCGAAGCAATTTCTGTGTTAATTTGTCAATTTGAGGGTGCGAGGGATACAGTAAAGAGGAAATAGTGCATAGGGAACGACATACTCGTCCCCATAAGAAAATCATGTCGTTGATATAGAAAGGTTCCCAGATTAGGAAAGAGAGGGCATGGAACACAATGTATTTCATGGCGCCGCAATTTCTGTGTTATTTCGTCAATGTGAGAGTGCGAGGGATACAGTAAAGAAGATAGAGTGCATCGGGAACGAGATACTCGTCCCAAAAACAAAATCCTGTCGTTGATATATTAACATTCCCAGATTGGGGAAGAGACGTCATGGAACACAATGTATTTCATTGCGACGCAATTTCTGTCTTAATTCGTCAATGTGAGATTGCGAGATATACAGTAAGGAAGAAATAGTGCATCGGGATCGAGATACTCGTCCCCAAAAGAAGATCGTTTCGTTGCCGCACAAACGTTCCCAGATTGGGAAAGAGGAGGCAGGGAAACCAATGTATTTCATTGCGAAGCAATTTCTGTGTTAATTTGTCAATTTGAGGGTGCGAGGGATACAGTAAATAGGAAATAGTGCATCGGGAACGACATACTCGTCCCCATAAGAAATTCATGTCGTTGATATAGAAAGGTTCCCAGATTAGGAAAGAGAGGGCATGGAACACAATGTATTTCATTGCGACGCAAATTCTTCGTTAATTCGTCAATGTTGGAGTGCGAGGGATACAGTACAGAAGAAATAGTGCATCGGGAACGAGATACTCGTCCCAAAACTAAATCCCGTTGTTGCCGTATAAACGTTCCTAGATTGGGAAAGAGAAGCCATGGAACACAATGTATTTAATGGCGGCGCAATTTCTGTTTTAATTCGTCAATGTGAGAGTGCAAGGGATACAGTACAGAGGATATAGTTCATCGGGAACGAGATACTCGTCCCCAAAACAGAATTTTGTCTCTGCCAAATAAACGTTCCCTGATTGGGAATGATAAGGCATCGAACACAATGTATTTCATTGCGACGCCATTTCTGTGTTAATTCCTCAATGTGAGAGTGCGAGGGATACAGTAAAGAACAAATAGTGCATCGGGAACGAGATACTCGTCCCCAAAAGAAAATCCAGTCGATGCTGTAGAAACGTTCCAAGATTGGGAAAGAGAAAGCATTGAAGACAATGTATTTGATTGCGACGCAAATACAGTGTTCATTCGTCAATGTGAGGGTGCGAGGGATACAGTAATGAAGAAATAGTGCATCGGAAAGGAGGTCCTCGTCCCCAAAACAAAATCCCGTCGTTGCCGTAGAAACGTTCCTGGATTGGGAAAGAGAGAGCATGGAAGACAATTTATTTTATGGCGACGCAATTTCTGTTTTAATTCGTCAATATGAGAGTGCGAGGGATACAGTAATGAAGAAATAGTGCATCGGAAAGGAGGTCCTCCACCCCAAAACAAAATCCCGTCGTTGCCGTAGAAACGTTCCTGGATTGGGAAAGAGAAAGCATGGAAGACAATCTATTTTATGGCGACACAATTTCTGTTTTAATTCGACAATGTGAGAGTGCGAGGGATACAATAAAGAAGAACTAGTGCATCGGGAACGAGATACTCGTCCCCAAAACAGAATCTTGTCTTTGCCATAGAAATGCTCCCTGATTGGGAATGATAAGGCATCGAACACAATGTATTTCATTGCGACGCAATTTCTGTGTTAATACGTCGATGTGAGAGTGCGAGGGATACAGTAAAGAAGAAATAGTGCATCGGGAACGAGATACTCGTCCCCAAATAAATATCCAGTCGTCGCCTTAGAAGCGTTCCTAGTTTGGGAAAGAGAAGGCCAGGAACACAATGTATTTCATTTCGACGCAATTTCTGTGTTTAAACTTCGATGTGAGATTGCGAGGGATACAGTAAATAGGAAATAGTGCATCGGGAACCAGATACTCGTCCCGAAAACTAAATCCCGTTGTTGCCATAGAAACGTTCCTAGATTGGGAAAGAGAAGGCATGGAACACAATGTATTTAATGGCGGCGGAATTTCTGTTTTAATTCGACAATGTGAGAGTGCAAGGGATACAGTAATGATTATATAGTTCATCGGGAACGAGAGACTCGTCCCCAAATGAAAATGGTTTCGCTGCCTTAGAAACGTACCCAGATTGGGAAAGAGAAAGCAAGGAACACAATGTATTTCATTGCGACGCAATTTCTGTGTTAATTCGTCAATGTGAGAGTGCGAGGGATACAATAAAGAAGAACTAGTGCATCGGGAACGAGATACTCGTCCCCAAAACAGAATCTTGTCTTTGCCATAGAAATGCTCCCTGATTGGGAATGATAAGGCATCGAACACAATGTATTTCATTGCGACGCAATTTCCGTGTTAATACGTCGATGTGAGAGTGCGAGGGATACAGTAAAGAAGAAATAGTGCATCGGGAACGAGATACTCGTCCCCAAAAGAAAATCCTGTCGTTGCTGTAGAAACGTTCTCAGATCGGGAAAGAGAAGGCATGGAACTCAATGTATTTCATTGGGATGCAATTTCTGTTTCAATTCGTCAATGTAAGAGTGCGAGTGATACAGTAAAGAAGAAATAGTGCATCGGGAACGAGATACAAGTCCCCAATATAAAATTTTTCGTTGCTGTAGAAACGTTCCCAGATTGGGAAAGAGAAGTCAAGGAATACAATGTATTTCATTTCGACGCAAATTCTGTGTTAATTCGTCAATGTGATAGTGCAAGGGATACAGTAAAGAAGAAATAGTTCATCGGGATCGAGATACTCGTCCCCAAAGGAAAATCCTGTCGTTGCCGTAGAAACGTTCCCAGATTAGAAAAGAGAAGGTATGGAACACAATGTATCTCATGGCGACGCAATTTCTGTGTTAATTCGTCAATGTGAGAGTGCGAGGGATACAGTAAAGAAGATAGAGTGCATCGGGAACGAGATACTCGTCCCAAAAACAAAATCCTGTCGTTGCCATATTAACATTCCCAGATTGGGAAAGAGACGTCATGGAACACAATGTATTTCATTGCGACGCAATTTCTGTCTTAATTCGTCAATGTGAGATTGTGAGATATACAGTAAGGAAGAAATAGTGCATCGGGATCGAGATACTCGTCCCCAAAAGAAGATCGTTTCGTTGCCGCACAAACGTTCCCAGATTGGGAAAGAGGAGGCAGGGAAACCAATGTATTTCATTGCGAAGCAATTTCTGTGTTAATTTGTCATTTTGAGGGTGCGAGGGATACAGTAAAGAGGAAATAGTGCATAGGGAACGACATACTCGTCCCCATAAGAAAATCATGTCGTCGATATAGAAAGGTTCCCAGATTAGGAAAGAGAGGGCATGGAACACAATGTATTTCATTGCGACGCAATTTCTTCGTTAATTCGTCAATGTGAGAGTGCGAGTGATACAGTAAAGAAGAAATAGTGCATCGGGAACGAGATACTCGTCCCGAAAACTAAATCCCGTTGTTGCCGTATAAACGTTCCTAGATTGGGAAAGAGAAGCCATGGAACACAATGTATTTAATGGCGGCGCAATTTCTGTTTTAATTCGTCAATGTGAGAGTGCAAGGGATACAGTACAGAGGATATAGTTCATCGGGAACGAGATACTCGTCCCCAAAACAGAATTTTGTCTCTGCCAAATAAAGGTTCCCTGATTGGGAATGATAAGGCATAGAACACAATGTATTTCACTGCGACGCAATTTCTGTGTTAATTCCTCAATGTGAGAGTGCGAGGGATACAGTAAAGAACAAATAGTGCATCGGGAACGAGATACTCGTCCCCAAAAGAAAATCCAGTCGATGCTGTAGAAACGTTCCAAGATTGGGAAAGAGAAAGCATGGAAGACAATGTATTTGATTGCGACGCAAATACAGTGTTCATTCGTCAATGTGAGGGTGCGAGGGATACAGTAATGAAGAAATAGTGCATCGGAAAGCAGGTCCTCGACCCCAAAACAAAATCCCGTCGTTGCCCTAGAAACGTTCCTGGATTGGGAAAGAGAAAGCATGGAAGACAATCTATTTTATGGCGACGCAATTTCTGTTTTAATTCGTCAATATGAGAGTGCGAGGGATACAGTAATGAAGAAATAGTGCATCGGTAAGGAGGTCCTCGACCCCAAAACAAAATCCCGTCGTTGCCATAGAGACGTTCCTGGATTGGGAAAGAGAAAGCATGGAAGACAATCTATGTTATGGCGACGCAATTTCTGTTTTAATTCGTCAATATGAGAGTGCGAGGGATACAGTAAGGATGAAATAGTTCATCGGGATCGAGATACTCGTCCCCAAATGAATATCCAGTCGTCGCCTTAGAAGCGTTTCCAGTTTGGGAAAGAGAAGGCAAGGAACACAATGTATTTCATTTCGACGCAATTTCTGTGTTTATACGTCGATGTGAGATTGCGAGGGATACAGTAAATAGGAAATAGTGCATCGGGAACGAGAGACACGTCCCGAAAACTAAATCCCGTTGTTGCCATAGAAACGTTCCTAGATTGGGAAAGAGAAGGCATGGAACACAATGTATTTAATGGCGGTGGAATTTCTGTTTTAATTCGACAATGTGAGAGTGCAAGGGATACAGTAATGATTATATAGTTCATCGGGAACGAGAGACTCGTCCCCAAATGAAAATGGTTTCGCTGCCTTAGAAACGTACCCAGATTGGGAAAGAGAAAGCAAGGAACACAATGTATTTCATTGCGACGCAATTTCTGTCTTAATTCGTCAATGTGAGATTGCGAGATATACAGTAAGGAGGAAATAGTGCATCGGGATCGAGATACTCGTCCCCAAAAGAAGATCGTTTCGTTGCCGCTCAAACGTTCCCAGATTGGGAAAGAGGAGGCAGGGAAACCAATGTATTTCATTGCGAAGCAATTTCTGTGTTAATTTGTCAATTTGAGGGTGCGAGGGATACAGTAAAGAGGAAATAGTGCATCGGGAACGACATACGCGTCCCCATAAGAAAATCATGTTGTTGATATAGAAAGGTTCCCAGATTAGGAAAGAGAGGGCATGGAACACAATGTATTTCATTGCGACGCAATTTCTTCGTTAATTCGTCAATGTTGGAGTGCGAGGGATACAGTAAAGAAGAAATAGTGCATCGGGAACGAGATACTCGTCCCGAAAACTAAATCCCGTTGTTGCCGTATAAACGTTCCTAGATTGGGAATGAGAAGCCATGGAACACAATGTATTTAATGGCGGCGCAATTTCTGTTTTAATTCGTCAATGTGAGAGTGCAAGGGATACAGTACAGAGGATATAGTTCATCGGGAACGAGATACTCGTCCCCAAAACAGAATTTTGTCTCTGCCAAATAAACGTTCCCTGATTGGGAATGATAAGGCATCGAACACAATGTATTTCATTGCGACGCAATTTCTGTGTTAATTCCTCAATGTGAGAGTGCGAGGGATACAGTAAAGAACAAATAGTGCATCGGGAACGAGATACTCGTCCCCAAAAGAAAATCCAGTCGATGCTGTAGAAACGTTCCAAGATTCGGAAAGAGAAAGCATTGAAGACAATGTATTTGATTGCGACGCAAATACAGTGTTCATTCGTCAATGTGAGGGTGCGAGGGATTGAGTAATGAAGAAATAGTGCATCGGAAAGGAGGTCCTCGACCCCAAAACAAAATCCCGTCGTTGCCGTAGAAACGTTCCTGGATTGGGAAAGAGAAAGCCTGGAAGACAATCTATTTTATGGCGACGCAATTTCTGTTTTAATTCGTCAATATGAGAGTGCGAGGGATACAGTAATGAAGAAATAGTGCATCGGAAAGGAGGTCCTTGACCCCAAAACAAAATCCCGTCGTTGCCGTAGAAACGTTCCTGGATTGTGAAAGAGAAAGCATGGAAGACAATCTATTTTATGGCGACGCAATTTCTGTTTTCATTCGACAATATGAGAGTGCGAGGGATACAATAAAGAAGAACTAGTGCATCGGGAACGAGATATTCGTCCCCAAATGAATATCCAGTCGTCGCCTTAGAAGCGTTCCTAGTTTGGGAAAGAGAAGGCAAGGAACACAATGTATTTCATTTCGACGCAATTTCTGTGTTTATACGTCGATGTGAGATTGCGAGGGATACAGTAAATAGGAAATAGTGCATCGGGAACGAGATGCTCGTCCCGAAAACTAAATCCCGTTGTTGCATAGAAACGTTCCTAGATTGGGAAAGAGAAGGCATGGAACACAATGTATTTAATGGCGGTGGAATTTCTGTTTTAATTCGACAATGTGAGAGTGCAAGGGATACAGTAATGATTATATAGTTCATCGGGAACGAGAGACTCGTCCCCAAATGAAAATGGTTTCGCTGCCTTAGAAACGTACCCAGATTGGGAAAGAGAAAGCAAGGAACACAATGTATTTCATTGCGACGCAATTTCTGTCTTAATTCGTCAATGTGAGATTGCGAGATATACAGTAAGGAGGAAATAGTGCATCGGGATCGAGATACTCGTCCCCAAAAGAAGATCGTTTCGTTGCCGCTCAAACGTTCCCAGATTGGGAAAGAGGAGGCAGGGAAACCAATGTATTTCATTGCGAAGCAATTTCTGTGTTAATTTGTCAATTTGAGGGTGCGAGGGATACAGTAAAGAGGAAATAGTGCATCGGGAACGACATACGCGTCCCCATAAGAAAATCATGTTGTTGATATAGAAAGGTTCCCAGATTAGGAAAGAGAGGGCATGGAACACAATGTATTTCATTGCGACGCAATTTCTTCGTTAATTCGTCAATGTTGGAGTGCGAGGGATACAGTAAAGAAGAAATAGTGCATCGGGAACGAGATACTCGTCCCGAAAACTAAATCCCGTTGTTGCCGTATAAACGTTCCTAGATTGGGAATGAGAAGCCATGGAACACAATGTATTTAATGGCGGCGCAATTTCTGTTTTAATTCGTCAATCTGAGAGTGCAAGGGATACAGTACAGAGGATATAGTTCATCGGGAACGAGATACTCGTCCCCAAAACAGAATTTTGTCTCTGCCAAATAAACGTTCCCTGATTGGGAATGATAAGGCATCGAACACAATGTATTTCATTGCGACGCAATTTCTGTGTTAATTCCTCAATGTGAGAGTGCGAGGGATACAGTAAAGAACAAATAGTGCATCGGGAACGAGATACTCGTCCCCAAAAGAAAATCCAGTCGATGCTGTAGAAACGTTCCAAGATTCGGAAAGAGAAAGCATTGAAGACAATGTATTTGATTGCGACGCAAATACAGTGTTCATTCGTCAATGTGAGGGTGCGAGGGATTGAGTAATGAAGAAATAGTGCATCGGAAAGGAGGTCCTCGACCCCAAAACAAAATCCCGTCGTTGCCGTAGAAACGTTCCTGGATTGGGAAAGAGAAAGCATGGAAGACAATCTATTTTATGGCGACGCAATTTCTGTTTTAATTCGTCAATATGAGAGTGCGAGGGATACAGTAATGAAGAAATAGTGCATCGGAAAGGAGGTCCTCGACCCCAAAACAAAATCCCGTCGTTGCCGTAGAAACGTTCCTGGATTGGGAAAGAGAAAGCATGGAAGACAATCTATTTTATGGCGACGCAATTTCTGTTTTCATTCGACAATATGAGAGTGCGAGGGTTACAATAAAGAAGAACTAGTGCATCGGGAACGAGATACTAGTCCCCAAAACAGAATCTTGTCTTTGCCATAGAAATGCTCCCTGATTGGGAATGATAAGGCATCGAACACAATGTATTTCATTGCGACGCAATTTCTGTGTTCATACGTCGATGTGAGAGTGCGAGGGATACAGTAAAGAAGAAATAGTGCATCGGAAACGAGATATTCGTCCCCAAATGAATATCCAGTCGTCGCCTTAGAAGCGTTCCTAGTTTGGGAAAGAGAAGGCAAGGAACACAATGTATTTCATTTCGACGCAATTTCTGTGTTTATACGTCGATGTGAGATTGCGAGGGATACAGTAAATAGGAAATAGTGCATCGGGAACGAGATGCTCGTCCCGAAAACTAAATCCCGTTGTTGCATAGAAACGTTCCTAGATTGGGAAAGAGAAGGCATGGAACACAATGTATTTAATGGCGGTGGAATTTCTGTTTTAATTCGACAATGTGAGAGTGCAAGGGATACAGTAATGATTATATAGTTCATCGGGAACGAGAGACTCGTCCCCAAATGAAAATGGTTTCGCTGCCTTAGAAACGTACCCAGATTGGGAAAGAGAAAGCAAGGAACACAATGTATTTCATTGCGACGCAATTTCTGTGTTAATTCGTCCATGTGAGAGTGCGAGGGATACAATAAAGAAGAACTAGTGCATCGGGAACGAGATACTCGTCCCCAAAACAGAATCTTGTCTTTGCCATAGAAATGCTCCCTGATTGGGAATGATAAGGCATCGAACACAATGTATTTCATTGCGACGCAATGTCTGTGTTAATACGTCGATGTGAGAGTGCGAGGGATACAGTAAAGAAGAAATAGTGCATCGGGAACGAGATACTCCTCCCCAAAAGAAAATCCTGTCGTTGCTGTAGAAACGTTCTCAGATCGGGAAAGAGGAGGCATGGAACTCAATGTATTTCATTGGGATGCAATTTCTGTTTCAATTCGTCAATGTGAGAGTGCGAGTGATACAGTAAAGAAGAAATAGTGCATCGGGAACGAGATACAAGTCCCCAATATAAAATTTTTCGTTGCTGTAGAAACGTTCCCAGATTGGGAAAGAGAAGTCATGGAATACAATGTATTTCATTGAGACGCAATTTCTGTGTTAATTCGTCAATGTGAGAGTGCGAGGGATACAGTAAAGAAGATAGAGTGCATCGGGAACGAGATACTCGTCCCAAAAACAAAATCCTGTTATTGATATATTAACATTCCCAGATTGAGGAAGAGACGTCATGGAACACAATGCATTTCATTGCGACGCAATTTCTGTCTTATTTCGTCAATGTGAGATTGCGAGATATACAGTAAGGAAGAAATAGTGCATCGGGATCGAGATACTCGTC
The DNA here is from genome assembly GCF_023898315.1 of Schistocerca nitens. Taxonomy (NCBI): domain Eukaryota; kingdom Metazoa; phylum Arthropoda; class Insecta; order Orthoptera; family Acrididae; genus Schistocerca; species Schistocerca nitens. Next base: position 4,155,892 of record NC_064616.1, on the reverse strand, counting down.
CCCAAAAGAAGATCGTTTCGTTGCCGCACAAACGTTCCCAGATTGGGAAAGAGGAGGCAGGGAAACCAATGTATTTCATTGCGAAGCAATTTCTGTGTTAATTTGTCAATTTGAGGGTGCGAGGGATACAGTAAAGAGGAAATAGTGCATCGGGAACGACATACTCGTCCCCATAAGAAAATCATGTCGTTGATATAGAAAGGTTCCCAGATTAGGAAAGAGAGGGCATGGAACACAATGTCTCATTGCGACGCAATTTCTTCGTTAATTCGTCAATGTGAGAGTGCGAGGGATACAGTAAAGAAGAAATAGTGCATCGGGAACGAGATACTCGTCCCGAAAACTAAATCCTGTTGTTGCCGTATAAACGTTCCTAGATTGGGAAGGAGAAGCCATGGAACACAATGTATTTAATGGCGGCGCAATTTCTGTTTTAATTCGTCAATGTGAGAGTGCAAGGGATACAGTACAGAGGATATAGTTCATCGGGAACGAGATACTCGTCCCCAAAACAGAATTTTGTATCTGCCAAATAAAGGTTCCCTGATTGGGAATGATGAGGCATCGAACACAATGTATTTCATTGCGACGCAATTTCTGTGTTAATTCCTCAATGTGAGAGTCGAGGGATACAGTAAAGAACAAATAGTGCATCAGGAACGAGATACTCGTCCCCAAAAGAAAATCCTGTCGATGCTGTAGAAACGTTCCAAGATTGGGAAAGAGAAAGCATGGAAGACAATGTATTTGATTGCGACGCAAATACAGTGTTCATTCGTCAATGTGAGGGTGCGAGGGATACAGTAATGAAGAAATAGTGCATCGGAAAGGAGGTCCTCGACCCCAAAACAAAATCCCGTCGTTGCCGTAGAAACGTTCCTGGATTGGGAAAGAGAAAGCATGGAAGACAATCTATTTTATGGCGACGCAATTTCTGTTTTAATTCGTCAATATGAGAGTGCGAGGGATACAGTAATGAAGAAATAGTGCATCGGAAAGGAGGTCCTCGACCCCAATACAAAATCCCGTCGTTACCGTAGAAACGTTCCTGGATTGGGAAAGAGAAAGCATGGAAGACAATCTATTTTATGGCGACGCAGTTTCTGTTTTAATTCGACAATATGAGAGTGCGAGGGATACAATAAAGAAGAACTAGTGCATCGGGAACGAGATACTCGTCCCCAAAACAGAATCTTGTCTTTGCCGTATAAATGCTCCCTGATTGGGAATGATAAGGCATCGAACACAATGTATTTCATTGCGACGCAATTTCTGTGTTAATACGTCAATGTGAGAGTGCGAGGGATACAGTAAAGAAGAAATAGGGCATCGGGAACGAGATACTCGTCCCCAAATGAATATCCAGTCGTCGCCTTAGAAGCGTTCCTAGTTTGGGAAAGAGAAGGCAAGGAACACAATGTATTTCATTTCGACGCAATTTCTGTGTTTATACGTCGATGTGAGATTGCGAGGGATACAGTATATAGGAAATAGTGCATCGGGAACGAGATACTCGTCCCGAAAACTAAATCCCGTTGTTGCCATAGAAACGTTCCTAGATTGGGAAAGAGAAGGCATGGAACACAATGTATTTAATGGCGGCGGAATTTCTGTTTTAATTCGACAATGTGAGAGTGCAACGGATACAGTAATGATTATATAGTTCATCGTGAACGAGAGACTCGTCCCCAAATGAAAATGGTTTCGCTGCCTTAGAAACGTACCCAGATTGGGAAAGAGAAAGCAAGGAACACAATGTATTTCATTGCGACGCAATTTCTGTGTTAATTCGTCAATGTGAGAATGCGAGGGATACAATAAAGAAGAACTAGTGCATCGGGGACGAGATACTCGTCCCCAAAACAGAATCTTGTCTTTGCCATAGAAATGCTCCCTGATTGGGAATGATAAGGCATCGAACACAATGTACTTCATTGCGACGCAATTTCTGTGTTAATACGTCGATGTGAGAGTGCGAGGGATACAGTAAAGAAGAAATAGTGCATCGGGAACGAGATACTCGTCCCCAAAAGAAAATCCTGTCGTTGCTGTAGAAACGTTCTCAGATCGGGAAAGAGAAGGCATGGAACTCAATGTATTTCATTGGGATGCAATTTCTGTTTCAATTCGTCAATGTGAGAGTGCGAGTGATACAGTAAAGAAGAAATAGTGCATCGGGAACGAGATACAAGTCCCCAATATAAAATTTTTCGTTGCTGTAGAAACGTTCCCAGATTGGGAAAGAGAAGTCATGGAATACAATGTATTTCATTTCGACATAAATTCTGTGTTAATTCGTCAATGTGATAGTGCAAGGGATACAATAAAGTAGAAATAGTGCATCGGGAACTAGATACTCGTCCCCAAAAGTAAAAACTTTCGTTGCCGTACAAACGTTCCCAGATTGGAAAAGAGAAGGCATGGAAGACAATGTATTTTATGGCGACGCAATTTCTGTTTTAATTCGACAATATGAGAGGGCGAGGGATACAGTAAGGAAGAAATATTTCATCGGGATCGAGATACTCGTCCCCAAAGGAAAATCCTGTCGTTGCCGTAGAAACGTTCTTAGATTAGAAAAGAGAAGGTATGGAACTCAATGTATTTCATGGCGACGCAATTTCTGTGTTAATTCGTCAATGTGAGATTGCGAGGGATACAGTAAAGAAGATATAGTTAATCGGGAACGAGATACTCATCCCCAAAAGAAAAATCTGTCGTTGCTGGAGAAACGTTCCCAGATTGGAAAAGAGACGGCATGGAATACAATGTATTTCATTGTGACGCAATTTCTGTGTTAAATCGTCAATGTGAGAGTGCGAGGGATACAGTAAAGAAGAAATAGTGCCTCGGAAAGTATATCATCGATCCGAAAACAAAATCCTGTCTTTACTGTGGAAACGTTCATAGATTGGGAAAGAGAAAGCATGGAACCCAATGTATTTCATTGCGACGCAATTCCTGTGTTAATTCGTCAATGTGAGAGTGCGAGGGATACAGTAAAGAAGAAATAGATTATCGTGAACGAGATACTCGTCCCCAAAGGAAAATCCTGTCGTTGCTATAGAAACGTTCCCAGATTGGGAAAGAGAAAGCATGGAACACAATGTATTTCATCGCGACGCAATATCTGTGTTAATTCGTCAATGTGAGGGTGCGAGGGATACAGTAACGAAGAAATGGTGCATCGGAAAGCAGATGCTCGACCCGAAATCTAAATCCTGTCCTTGCCGTAGAAACGTTCGCAGATTAGGAAAGAGACGTCATGAAACACAATGTATTTCATTGGGACGCTACTTCTGTTTTTATTCGTCAATGTGAGTGTGCGAGAGATAAAGTAAGGAAGAAATAGTGCATCGGGAACGAGATACTCGTAGCCAAAAGAAAATCCTGTCGTTGCCGTAGAAACGTTCCCAGATCGGGAAAGAGAAGGCATGGAACATAATGTATATTATTGGGATGCAATTTCTGTTTCAATTCGTCAATCTGAGAGTGCGAGGGATACAGTAATGAAGAAATAGTTCATCGGAAAGGGGATCATGGACCCCAAAACCAATCTCCTTTCCGATGCACCACTTCTTCGTTACTGTATCCCTCGCACCCTCACATTGACGAATTGAAACAGAAATTGCGTCGCAATGAAATAGATTGTGTTCCATGCCAACTCTTTCCCGATCTGGAAACGTTTCTACGGCAAAGAAAGGATCTTCTTTTGGTGACGAGTATCTTGATCCCGATGCAATATTTCATCCTTACCGTGTCTCTCGCACTCTCACATTGACGAATAAAAACAGAAATTGCGTCGCAATGAAATACATTGTGTTCCATGCCTTCTCTTTCCCAACCTGGGAATGTTTCTACGGCAACGACAGGATTTTTTTTTGGGACAAGTATCTCGTTCCCGATGAATCATTCCTTTGTTTACTGTATCCCTCGCACTTCCACATTGACGAAAGAACACAGCATTTGCGTCGCAATGAAATACATTGTGTTCCATGACTTCTCTTTCCGAATTTTTGGATGTTTCTACGGCAACGACAGGATTTTTTTTTTTTTGGGGACGAGGATCTCGTTCCCGATGAACTATTTCTTCTTTATGTATCCCTCGCACTCTCACATTGACGAATTAAAACAGAAATTGCGTCGCCATAAAATACATTGCGTTCCAAGCCTTCTCTTTCCCAATCTGGGAACGTTTCCACGGCAACGATGGGATTTGGTTTTGGGGTCCATGATCTCCTTTCTGATGTACTATTTTTTCATGACTGTATCACTCGGACCCTCACATTGAGAAATTAACACAGAAATCGCGTCGCAATGAAATACATTATGTTCCATGCGTCCTCTTTCCCAGTCTGGGAATGTTTCTAAGGCAACGACAGCATTTAGATTTCTGGTCGAGCATCTCCTTTCCGATGCACCATTTCTTCGTTACTGTTTCCCTCGCACACTCACATTGACTAATTAACACAGAAATTAAGTCGCTATGAAATACATTGTGTTCCATGCCTTGTCTTTCTAAATCTGGGAAAGTTTCTGCGGCAACGAAAAGATCTTCTTTTGGGGACGAGTATCCCGATCCCGATGCACAATTTCTTCCTTACTGTATCTCACGCACTCTCACATTGACGAATAAAAACAGAAGTTGCGTCGCAATGAAATACAATCTGTTCCATGCCTTCTCTTTCCCAATTTGGGAACGTTTCTACGGCAACGACAGGATTTAGATTTCGGGTTGAGCATTTCCTTTACGATGCACCATTTCTTCGTTACTGTATCCCTCGCACCCTCGCATTGACTAATTAACACAGAAATTACGTCGCAATGAAATACATTGTGTTCCATGCGTCCTCTTTCCCAGTCTGGGAACGTTTCTACGGCAACGACAGCATTTAGATTTAGGGTCGAGCATCTCTTTCCCAATCTGGGAACGTTTCTATAGCAACGACAGGATTTTCCTTTGGGGACGAGTATCTGATTCCCGATTAACTATTTCTTCTTTACTGAATCCCTCGCACTCTCAGATTGACGAATTAACACAGGAATTGCGTCGCAATGAAATACATTGTGTTCCATACCTTCTCTTTCCCAATCTAAGAACTTTTCTACGGCAACAACAGAATTTTGTTTTCGGGTCGAGGATCTCCTTTCCGATGCACTATTTCTTCTTTGCTGTAACCCTCGAAACCTCACATTGAGGAATTATCACAGAAATTTGGTCGCAATGGAATACATTCTGTTCCATGCCATCTCTTTCCCAATCTCGGAACGTTTCTACGGCAACGACTGGATTTTCTTTTGGGGACGAGTATCTCGTTCCCGATGAACTATTTCCTCTTTAGTGTATCCCTCGCACACTCACATTGACGAATTAACACAGAAATTGCATCGAACTGAAATACATTGTGCTCCATGCCTTCTCCTCCCCAGTCTGGGAAAATTTCTACGGGAACGACAGGATTTTCTTTTAGGGACGAGGATCTCGTTCCCGATTAACTTTTTCTTCTTTACTGTATCCCTCGCACTCTCACATTGACGAATTAACACAGGAACTACGTCGCAATGAAATACATTGTGTTCCATGCCTTCTCTTTCCCGATCTGGGAACGTTTCTACGGCAACGACAGGATTTTCTTTTCGGGACGAGCATCTCCTTCCCGATGCACTATTTCTTCTTTACTGCATTCCTCGGACTCTCACAACGACGAATTAATACAGTAATTGCGTCGCAATGAAATACATTGTGTTCCATGCCCTATCTTTCCTAATCTGGGAACATTTCTATATCAACGACATGATTTTCTTTTGGGGACGAGTATGTCGTTCCCGATGCACTATTTCCTCTTTACTGTATACCTCTCACCCTCAAATTGACAAATTAACATAGAAATTGCGTCGCAATGAAATACATTGGTTTCCATGCCTCCTCTTTCCCAATCTGGGAACGTTTGTAGGTCAACGAAACGATCTTCTTTTGGAGACGATCCCGATGCACTATTTCTTCCTTACTGTATATCTCGCAATCTCACATTGACGAATTAAAAGAGAAATTGCGTCGCAATGAAATACATTATGTTCCATGACGTCTCTTTCCGAATCTGGGAATGTAAATACGGCAACGACAGGATTTTGTTTTAGGGTCGAGTATCTCGTTCCCGATGCACTCTATCTACTTTACTGTACCCCTCGCACTCTCACATTGACGAATTAACACAGAAATTGCGTCGCAATGAAATACATTGTGTTCCATGCATTCTCTTTCCCAATCTGGGAACGTTTCTACGGCAACGACAGGATTTTCTTTTGGGGACGAGGATCTCGTTCCCGATTAACTTTTTCTTCTTTACTGTATCCATCGCACTCTCACAATGACGAATTAACAGAGAAAATGCGTGGCAATGAAATACATTGTGTTCCATGCCTACTCTTTCCCAATCTGTGAACGTTTCTACGGCTACGACAGAATTTTCTTTTGGGGACGAGTATCTCGTTCCCGATGAACTATCCCTTTTTTTACTGTATGCCTCGCACTTTCACATTGACGAATGGAAACAGTAATTGCGACACAATGAAATACATTGTGTTCCGTGCCTTCTCTTTCCGAATGTGGGAACGTTTCTACAGCAATGACCGGATTTTCTCTTGGGGACGAGTATCTCGTTCCCGATGAACTATTTCTTCTTTACTGTATCCTCGCACTCTCACATTGACTAATTAAAACAGAAATTGCGTCGCCATAAAATACACAGTGTTCCAAGCCATCTCCTTCCCAATCTGCGAACGGTTCCACGGCAACGACGGGATTGGTTTTGGGATCCATGATCCCCTTTCCGATGAACTATTTCTTCATTACTGTATCCCTAGCACCCTCACATTGAGGAATTAACACAGAAATCGCGTCGCTATGAAATACATTGTGTTCCATGCCTTGTCTTTCCCAATCTGGGAAAGTTTCTGCGGCAACGAAAGGATCTTCTTTTGGGGACGAGTATCTCGATAGCGATGCACAATTTCTTCCTTACTGTAACTCACGCACTCTCACATTGACGAATAAAAACAGAAGTTGCGTCGCAATGAATTACAATGTGTTCCATGCCTTCTCTTTCCCAATCTGAGAACGTTTCTACGGCAACAACAGGATATAGATTTCGGGTCGAGCATTTCCTTTACGATGCACCATTTCTTCGTTACTGTATCCCTCGCACCCTCGCATTGACGAATTAACACAGAAATTGCGTCGCAATGAAATACATTGTGTTCCATGCGTCCTCTTTCCCAGTCTGGGAACGTTTCTACGGCAACGACTGGATTTTCTTTTGGGGACGAGTATCTCGTTCCCGATGAACTATTTCCTCTTTAGTGTATCCCTCGCACTCTCACATTGACGAATTAACACAGAAATTGGATCGTACTGAAAAACATTGTGCTCCATGCCTTCTCCTCCCCAATCTGGGAAAATTTCTACGGGAACGACAGGATTTTCTTTTGGGGACGAGGATCTCGTTCCCGATAAACTATTTCTTGTTTACTGTATCCCTCGCACTCTCACATTGACGAATTAACGCAGGAATTGCGTCGCAATAAAATACATTGTGTTCCATGCCTTCTCGTTACCGATCTAAGAACTTTTCTACGGCAACGTCGGAATTTTGTTTTCGGGTCGAGGATCTCCTTTCCGATGCACTATTTCTTCTTTGCTGTAACACTCGAAACCTCACATTGAGGAATTATCACAGAAATTTGGTCGCAATGGAATACATTTTGTTCCATGCCTTCTCTTTCCCAATCTGGGAACGTTTCTACGGCAACGACTGGATTTTCTTTTGGGGACGAGTATCTCGTTCCCGATGAACTATTTCCTCTTTAGTGTATCCCTCGCACTCTCACATTGACGAATTAACACAGAAATTGCGTCGTACTGAAAAACATTGTGCTCCATGCCTTCTCCTCCCCAATCTGGGAAAATTTCTACGGGAACGACAGGATTTTCTTTTGGGGACGAGGATCTCGTTCAGGATAAACTATTTCTTGTTTACTGTATCCCTCGCACTCTCACATTGACGAATTAATGCAGGAATTGCGTCGCAATAAAATACATTGTGTTCCATGCCTTCTCTTTCCCGATCTGGGAACGTTTCTACGGCAACGACAGGATTTTCTTTTGGGGACGAGTATCTCGTTCCCGATGAACTATCCCTTTTTTTACTATATGCGTCGCACTTTCACATTGACGAATGGAAACAGTAATTGCGACGCAATGAAATACATTGTGTTCCGTGCCTTCTCTTTCCGAATGTGGGAACGTTTCTACAGCAATGACCGGATTTTCTCTTGGTGACGAGTATCTCGTTCCCGATGAACTGTTTCTTCTTTACTGTATCCTCGCACTCTCACGTTGACTAATTAAAACAGAAATTGCGTCGCCATAAAATACACAGTGTTCCAAGCCATCTCCTTCCCAATCTGTGAACGGTCCCACGGCAACGACGGGATTGGTTTTGGGGTCCATGATCCCCTTTCTGATGAACTATTTTTCGTTACTGTATTCGTAGCACCCTCACATTGAGGAATTAACACAGAAATCGCGACGCATATGAAATACATTGTGTTCGATGCCTTCTCTTTCCCAATCTGGGAACGTTTCTACGGCATCGACAGGATTTTCTTTTGGGGACGAGTATCTCGTTCCTGATGAACTATTTCTTTTTTACTGTATCCCTCGCACTCTCACATTGACGAATTAACACAGAAATTGCGTCGCAAAAAAATACATTGTGTTCCTTGCCTTCTCTTTCCCAATCTGGGAATGTTTCTACGGGAACGAGAGGATTTTTTTTTTTGGGGACGGGTATCTCGTTCCCGATGAACTATTTCTTCTTTACTGTATCGATCGCACTCTCACAATGACGAATTAACAGAGAAAACGCGTGGCAATGAAATACATGGTGTTCCATGCCTTCTCTTTCCGAATCTGGGAACGTTTCTATGGCAACTACAGGATTTTTTTTGGGGACGAGTATCTCTTTCCCGATGCACTATTTCTTCTTTACTGAATCCCTTGCACTACCACATTGACGTATTAACACAGAATTTGCGTCGAAATGAAATACATGGTATTCCATACCTTCTCTTTCCCAATCTGGGAACGCTTGAACGACAACGAAAAGATTTTTTTTTGGGGACGAGTATCTCGTTCCCGATGCAGTATTTCTTTTTTATTCCTGTATCTCTCGCACTGTCACATTGACGAATTGAAACAGAAAATGCGTCCCAATGAAATACATTGTGTTCCATGCCTTCTCATTCCCAATCTGGGATCGTTTCTGCGGCAACGAAAGGATATTCTTTTGGGGACGAGTATCTCGATCGCGATGCACTATTACTTCCTTACTGTATCTCTCGCACTCTCGCATTGACGAATAGAAACAGAAATAGCGTCCGAATGAAATACATTGTGTGCCATGCCTTCTCTTTCCCAATCTGAGAACGTTTCTACAGCAACGACAGGATTTAGATTTTGCGTCGAGCATCTCCTTTCCGATGCACCATTTCTACGTTAGTGTATCCCTCGCACCCTCACATTGACGAATTGAAACAGAAATTGCGTCGCAATTAAACACATTGTGTTCCATGCCTTCTCTTTCCCGATCTGGAAACGTTTCTACGGCAACGAAAGGTTCTTCTTTTGGTGACGAGTATCTTGATCCCGATGCAATATTTGTTCGTTACTGTATCTCTCGCACTCTCACATTGACGAATAAAACAGAAATTGCGTCGCAATGAAATACATTGTGTTCCATGCCTTCTCTTTCCCAACCTGGGAATGTTTCTACGGCAACGACAGGATTTTCTTTTTGGGTCAAGTATCTCGTTCCCGATGAATCATTCCTTTTTTTACTGGATCCCTCACACTTCCACATTGACGAATGAACACAGCATTTGCGTCGCAATGAAATACATTGTGTTCCATGACTTCTCTTTCCGAATTTTTGGAACGTTTCTACGGCAACGACAGGATTTTTTTTTTGGGGACGAGTATCTCGTTCCCGATGAACTATTTCTTCTTTATGTATCCCTCGCACTCTCACATTGACGAATTAACACAGAAATTGCGCCGCAATGAAATACATTGTGTTCCATGCCTTCTTTTTTCCAATCTTCGAACGTTTCTAGAGCAATGACCAGATTTTGTTTTGGCGACGAGTATCTCGTTCCCGATGAACTATTTCTTCTTTACTGTATCCTCGCACTCTCACATTGACGAATTAAAACAGAAATTGCGTCGCCATAAAATACATTGTGTTCCAAGCCTTCTCTTTCCCAATCTGGGAACGTTTCCACGGCAACGATGGGATTTGGTTTTGGGGTCATGATCTCCTTTCCGATGTACTATGTTTTCATTACTGTATCACTGGCACCCTCACATTGAGAAATTAACACAGAAATCGCGTCGCAATGAAATACATTGTGTTCCATCCCTTCTCTTTCCCAATCGGGGAACGTTTCTATGGCAACGACAGGATTTTCTTTTGGGGACGAGTATCTCATTCCGCATGCACTATTCCTTTTTTTACTGTATCCCTCGCACTTTCACTTACACGAATGAACTCAGAAAATGCGTGGCAATGAAATACATTGTGTTCCATGCCTTCTCTTTCCGAATTTGGGTACGTTTCAACAGCAATGACCGGATTTCCCTTGGGGACGAGTATCTCGTTCCCGATGAACTATTTCTTCTTTACTGTATCCTTGCACTCTCGCATTGACTAATTAAATAGAAATTGCGTCGCCGTAAAATACACAGTGTTCCAAGCCATCTCCTTCCCAATCTGCGAACGGTTCCACGGCAACAACGGGATTGGTTTTGGGGTCCATGATCCCCTTTCCGATGAACTATTTCTTCATTACTGTATCCCTAGCACCCTCACATTGAGGCATTAACACAGAAATCGCGTCGCAATGAAATACATTGTGTTCGATGCGTTCTCTTTCCCAATCTGGGAACGTTTCTACGGCATCGACAGGATTTTCTTTTGGGGACGAGTATCTCGTTCCGGATGAACTATTTCTTTTTTACTGTATCCCTCGCACTCTCACATTGACGAATTAACACTGAAATTGCGTCGCAATGAAATACATTGTGTTCATTGCTTTCTCTTTCCCAATCTGGGAACGTTTCTACGGGAACGACAGGATTTTATTTTGGGGCCGGGTATCTCGTTCCCGATGAACTATTTCTTCTTTACTGAATCCCTTGCACTACCACATTGACGTATTAACACAGAATTTGCGTCGAAATGTAATACATTGTATTCCATACGTTCTCTTTCCCAATCTGGGAACGCTTCTACGACAACGAAAAGATTTTTTTTTTTTGGGGTTCGAGTATCTCGTTCCCGATGCACTATTTCTTTTTGATTCCTGTATCTCTCGCACTGTCACATTGACGAATTGAAACAGAAAATGCGTCCCAATGAAATACATTGTGTTCCATGCCTTCTCTTTCCCAATCTGGGAACGTTTCTGCGGCAACGAAAGGATATTCTTTTGGGGACGAGTATCTCGATCCCGATGCACTATTTCTTCTTTACTGTATCTCTCGCACTCTCACATCGACGAATAGCAACAGAAATAGCGTCCCAATGAAATACATTGTGTTCCATGCCTTCTCTTTCCCAATCTGAGAACGTTTCTACAGCAACGACAGGATTTAGATTTTGGGTCGAGCATCTCCTTTCCGATGCACCATTTCTTCGTTACTGTATCCCTCGCACCCTCACATTGACGAATTGAAACAGAAATTGCGTCGCAATGAAATACATTGTGTTCCATCCCTTCTCTTTCCCAATCTGGGAACGTTTTACGGCAACGACAGGATATTCTTTTGGGGACGAGTATCTCGTTCCCGATGAACTATTTCCTCTTTAGTGTATCCCTCGCACTCTCACATTGACGAATTAACACAGAAATTGCGTCGAACTGAAATACATTGTGCTCCATGCCTTCTCCTCCCCAATATGGGAAAATTTCTACGGGAACGACAAGATTTTCTTTTGGGGACGAGGATCTCGTTCCCGATTAACTATTTCTTCATTACTGTATCCCTAGCACCCTCACATTGAGGCATTAACACAGAAATTGCGTCGCAATGAAATACATTAGTTTCCATGCCTCCTCTTTCCCAATCTGGGAACGTTTGTGCGGCAACGAAACGATCTTCTTTTGGGGAACGAGTATCTCGATCCCGATGCACTATTTCTTCCTTACTGTATATCTCGCAATCTCACATTGACGAATTGAAACAGAAATTGCGTCGCAATGAAATATATTGTGTTCCATGACGTCTCTTTCCCAATCTGGGAATGTTAGTACGGCAACGACCGGATTTTGTTTTGGGGACGAGTATCTCGTTCCCGATGCACTCTATCTACTTTACTGTATCCCTCGCACTCTCACATTGACGAATTAACACAGAAATTGCGTCGCAATGAAATACGTTGTGTTCCATGCATTCTCTTTCCCAATCTGGGAACGTTTCTACGGCAACGACAGGATTTTTTTTTTTGGGACGAGTATCTCCTTTCTGATGCACTATTTCTTCTTTACTGTATCCCTCGCACCCTCACATTGAGGAATTACCACAAAAATTGCATCGGAAAGAAATACATTGGGTTACATGCCTTCTCTTTCCCAATCTAGGAACGTTTCCACAGCAAAGACAGGATTTAGTTTTCGGGTCGATGATATACTTTCCGAGGCACTATTTCTTCTTTACTGTATCCCGCGCACTCTCACATTGACGATTTAACACAGTAATTGCGTCACAATGACATACATTGTATTCCATGTCGTCTCTTTCCCAATCTGGGAACGTTTCTCCTGCAACGACAGAATTTTCTTTTGGGGACGAGTATCTCGTTCCCGATTAACTATTTCTGCTATACTGTATCCCTCGCTATCTCACATTGACGAATTAACACAGAAATTGCGTCGCCATGAAATACATTGTTTTCCATGCCTTCTCTTTTCCAATCTGGGAACGTTCTACGGCAACGACAGGATTTTCTTTTGGGGACGAGTATCTCGTTCCCGATGCACTATTTCTTCTTTAGTGTATCCCTCACACTCTCACATTGATGAATGGACACTGATATTGCGTCACAATGAAATACATTGTGTTTAATGCCTTCTCTTTCCCAATCTGGGATCGTTTGTGCGGCAACGAAAGGGTCTTCTTTTGGGGACAATTGGTGGTGAAAGAAAAGTTCTTCTGTCTTCAACTGCGTCACTGGAACCGCTGAAATGAAAATTTCTATACTACTTATTATCTATGTTGTGATTTGTTTTAGTTCTTGCCACACAGCAGGTCGTTGAGATAACTGTACGTTATATGTTTTGTGGTATAAGAACTTGTGAGGCTTAACTTCAATCCTGTACACATACGTGTTGATAACACCTAATCGTTTTGTAAAAACTTGTAAATATTTGGATAACACTTCCTGTAGTTTTATACGTTCATGTACACCGAGAGCTGTAGCTTCATTTATCTTATGATCAAGCAATGTTTTCAAGTCCATTAGCTCTGTGTCAGATGAGTGTGTGTGTGTGTCTTGAATGTCATTGTCAAGTACTAACTGAACCTTGTACCCTGTACAGTGTTTGTCATGCTTTAGAGTTCTCCTGTCCAAATCAATAATTATTACACTGCCTTTATCATTTAAAATACATTTACCTTTGGAGAAGTCTATAATGCAGTCCTTCTCGCTCATAATATCTATTCCTAATATGCAATTTGTCACAAGGTTTTGTACAACCAGGAATGGCCATTGTACGGTTCCATTCCCTATTTTAATGTTTACAAACATTACACAGACGATTCATCACATTGTTGCTGACTGCCCTCATCGTACTTTCAGAGGAACTTTAATGGACATTCATCGTACATCGGATGAAGCAGTCAAGTGGATTGAAGAACTAGACATAGAGCTGTAAAATTGTACGAACTTGTGATTGTACATTTTAGTCCTGAAAATATTGTATATAAATGTAAATCAATGTACACATCATACGATAAATAAATAAAAAATAAATGTTTACAAAAACTTGCTTCGTAACCCTACATGACTTATTACCTAGAGCAGTAGTTATTTTACAGTTTTGAGCAGGAAACTCAGGCACAGGCTCCAATTCACACATCTTTTTATAGAAATTAAAAGACAAAACGCTCACAGCTGGACGTGTATCTAAGATAATAGTAGTTGGAATCCCACCTACTGCACCAGTAGTAGATGCTAAAACAATTTCATTTGTGTTTGAACGACATTGTGTACTGTCTTGCAAAAGTTCATCTGATATATTGTCATTGTGGTTGTATCTTATAAATAAAACAGGTAGTTTTTGTTTAGAATTATTAGGCATATCATTATTTTGTTGTTCAATTGTGGTGTCAAATAACTGATTAACATTGAAGTCGCCCCCCAAGAAATCTTCAGCCACGACCCGGGGCATAGAAGTGACTGTTTCTAGTTTGTTGGATTAGCATTTGTACTAGGTACTGACACAGATTGCGGTTGTGTATCAGGTGTCATTTCTATTATATTCACATTCGGATATTGCCTGTTACGATCTCCAAACTTTTGCGGTTGTTGTTGCTGTTGCGCGTTACAACTTACCTGTCGGTCGTAAGGTATGCTCCAATTTTGTCCTGGTGGCTGCTGTGGTAAAGCAGTGTTTGAATGAAAGAATTGATCGTTACGAGTCCAGCCTTGACGCTGTCTTGGCTCGTAGTTATTATTATTTCTGTTTCTGTGTTTTTGTTGTTGCCTATATATCCGTGGTTACCGTTGTAGTTATTACCGCGGTGCCTTTTGTATGGATTGCCGCATGAAGTGTTATTACTGTTGTAACTATTGTTTGTATTGGAATACGCGTGTTGATTTTGATTTCCATATTGAGACGGCATGTGAGTTTGCTGTTTTTGCTGTACCGCGTATCCAACTGTGGGCGCGCCAGAATTGAGTTGGCAAGCCTGCATGTTTTGCATACCACTAGTATAAACATTGTGGCTGCTGTTTTACCGCGCGAAGCGCTGATCTTCTAGTAACATGTCGACCGAATCTAAAGCTGTTAAAAAATAATCTGGATCGTCATCCGGAATATGTAAGAGTTTTTCTTTAATGTTGAAAGACAATTTGGCCTTCAACGCACGGAGTATATCACGTGTTGCGACTGGTTCGTCTAAAAAATGTCCCATGTTCAAATATTTTTCAAAATATCTGCGTAAGTTACCATTTTTACTGTTAAAAGTTTCAGGTTCTAAAATTTGTCTTCTGAGTCGCTCCTGGACGGATTGCGATCGGAATTTGTTCAGCTATTTCTGTTTCTACTCGTCAATGTGAGAGTGCGAGAGATACAGTAAGGAAGAAATAGTGCATCGGGATCGAGATACTCGTCCCCAAAAGAATATCCTTTCCTTGCCGCAGAAACGTTCCCAGATTGGGAAAGAGAAGGCATGGAACACAATGTATTTCATTGGGAAGCATTTTCTGTTTCAATTCGTCAATGTGACAGTGCGAGAGATACAGGAATAAAAAAGAAATAGTGCATCGGGAACGAGATACTCGTCCCCAAAAAAAAAATCTTTTCGTTGTCGTAGAAGCGTTCCCAGATTGGGAAAGAGAACGTATGGAATACAATGTATTTCATTTCGACGCAAATTCTGTGTTAATAGTCAATGTGGTAGTGCAAGGGATTCAGTAAAGAAGAAATAGTGCATCGGGAAAGAGATACTCGTCCCCAAAAAAAATCCTGTAGTTGCCATAGAAACGTTCCCAGATTCGGAAAGAGAAGGCATGGAACACCATGTATTTCATTGCCATGCGTTTTCTCTGTTAATTCGTCATTGTGAGAGTGCGCTCGATACAGTAAAGAAGAAATAGTTCATCGGGAACGAGATACCCGTTCCCAAAATAAAATCCTGTCGTTCCCGTAGAAACGTTCCCAGATTGGGAAAGAGAAGGCATGGAACACAATGTATTTCATTGCGACGCAATTTCTGTGTTAATTCGTCAATGTGAGAGTGCGAGGGATACAGTAAAAAAGAAATAGTTCATCGGGAACGCGATACTCCTCCCCGAAAGAAAATCCTGTTGATGCCGTAGAAACGTTCCCAGATTGGGAAAGAGAAGGCATCGAACACAATGTCTTTCATTGCGACGCGATATCTGTGTTAATTCCTCAATGTGAGGGTGCTAGGGATACAGTAATGAAGAAATAGTTCATCGGAAAGGGGATCATGGACCCCAAAACCAATCCCGTCGTTGCCGTGGAACCGTTCGCAGATGGGGAAGGAGATGGCTTGGAACACTGTGTATTTTATGGCGTCGCAATTTCTGTTTTAATTAGTCAATGTAAGAGTGCGAGGATACAGTAAAGAAGAAATAGTTCATCGGGAACGAGATACTCGTCCCCAAGAGAAAATCCGGTCATTGCTGTAGAAACGTTCCCACATTCGGAAAGAGAAGGCACGGAACACAATGTATTTCATTGCGTCGCAATTACTGTTTCCATTCATCAATGTGAGGGTGCGAGGGATACAGTAACGAAGATATGGTGTATCGGAAAGGAGATGCTCGACCCGAAATCTAGATCCCATCGTTGCCGTAGAAACGTTCCCAGTTTGAAAATAGAAGGCATGGAACACAATGTATTTCATTGCGACGCAACTTCTGTTTTTATTCGTCAATGTGAGAGTACGTGAGATACAGTAAGGAAGAAATAGTGCATCGGGTCTAAATCTCAATATTAGAATAATTTGCCAGCCATGTCAATACGTGGTACAGAGGTGGCTGTCTACTAAACATAAAAAGTTACACAGTTAGTTAAATCAGATATATTCAATGAAATAGCCTACAGTTCATAATCCTACTTACTTTTATAAATATAAATTCATTACAGAATCGAGTGCCTAGTGTGGTTGCTACTCGCAGTATTCTTCTATAACATGAAAATATGGCGGTGTGCCAGACAATAAAATAAAATACGTGCTTCTCGCACCACTTCTACCTGAGCTCTCTGCTCTCTTAATCAGAGTATCGTAATTCCTTTTTTGTTTTATCAGCGACATAGCGCTGCAGTTCTGTGCCATAGGCTTTATTTAATTAAGATTTCGCGTTTCCGAGGAAACTCACGCACGACATGCAAATGTGCCTTTATATTGCCCCTGAATTGCGAGGCGAAAGGACACACCTGCAGGCGAGCAATTCACCTAAAGGCACAAGAAAATCTAAGTTATCTACAACTATTTACATGACTTACATTATACTGTATATTATATACAAAATTTGAATGACGCGCGTGTGCCGTGAAAGTTCTTATGTTGGCAAAATAGAGGGCGCGCATGCGCTGAAGCGTCAGTGTGACTCTGGCACTGCCGTTATTTCGTAAATTTAGATCACGCGGCACAGTATTGCAGTTCATATTGTTCGTGTGCGCGCGCATTTCTTAGTCGTTGCACAAAAAAAATATTCCACCAAGATTACATATGAAGACTACATTCTATGACAGGTAACTTAGTTTTAAATTTACAATATTTGTTATATCACAATACAACTCAGATTGTTGAATGTTCTTATTTACATAGTATTGTTTTGAAATACTTCAAAGAAAATGTCCGTATGTTTCAGGTGCGTCGACCTATTCGCATCGTGTCGTTATCACAGTTCATATTCATCTGCTGCACAATAATTTTTTCACAGGTTAGTATCATCGTTGTATAACAACGTGATTAAAACATAAGCGTGTCCATTTCCATTTCCATTATAGTCGTTGTGATGCAGTTCGTTGTGACTAAAAACCATTGTTTATTACAGATCTGACGTGACCCGTTAGTAATTGGTCCACGTGCAGTTCGTTTTTTTTTTTTACATTCCGTGGAAGCTTGGCTGCAGAACCTCGGACGGCACATAGCTGGCGTGGATCCTTGGACAGTCCAGGTAAGAGTGTCCGTCACATTTCGAGAACATTTCATTCCCTGAAGTTCCAACCAAAATTCTTCCACTCGTCGTGTTGTTTTCCGGACAGGCACTTTGTGTCCGTTTAATCCAGTTAACATCTTGAAGTTAGGTACTGTAGTATTGTCACTAGACGATGCACGAATTATGCACTTCACATTTTCAGTTTTTTGCTGAATATAGCTCACCTAAATGTTCGTAGTTATTAATCAAAGAAATGGTTCATCGCGTTTACATAGGTACGATGCATAATGAATGTCATTAACAGTTTCTTTCACATAGGTTTCTGCGTAGTTGCAGAGTTAGTAATGTACGTTAATGTCCGTGAACAGTGGTTCACTATGCAATGTCCTTTTGGCACTCGTTTTGTTCAAATTTCTTTTACATAGTAACAGTTACATTATACATCATTGAAAGAGAAGCAAAAAAAAATATAAGTAATCATACATACACACGTCACATAGGTTCATAGCATAAACATAATACAGTTGCACATAAACATGTTTACATCATTATTACATAGCTATGGGTTATTACATTGTGTCACATTTGATTACATGAATTGCAGATAATTACGTCCTCTTTAAAAGTTTTGCTGGGATTTTATCGATGTTTATTTTGTGATGTCATCTGAAACTAAGATAGGTTATACACAACATTCATTACATCAGCAGGCAAGACCAGGCATTTTCACTACTCAATAAATATTCAAAATAATAAGAGACGGAAAACTGTTCGATTCCTCGCGTTTTGTGCGTGTGTGTATAGTGTCTGTGTGGCCTTGGCTACTGGTAGATGCTTTTCTTGCTGAGAGATGTGCGTCTAATCTATTTCTCAAAGTAAAAGTTCGCTTCACAGATGACGTCTGTCGGTTCGTCAGGTGTCACACCAAGTCAGTGGTACCTACAGTCACAAATGTTCCGTGAAAAATTTATGTATCATTCACTGCTACGTAATCATAAATTTTACTTTAATATTCAGTCTTCTCGGTGGTGGGTTCCATGCCTTCTCTTTCCCAATCTATGAACGTTTCCACAGTAAAGACAGGATTTTGTTTTCGGATCGATGATATACTTTCCGAGGCACTATTTCTTCTTTACTGTATCCCTCGCACTCTCACATTGACGATTTAACACAGAAATTGCGTCACAATGAAATACATTGTATTCCATGCCCTCTCTTTTCCAATCTGGGAACGTTTCTCCAGCAACGACAGATTTTTCTTTTGGGGCTGAGTATCTCGTTCCCGATTAACTATTTCTTCTTTACTGTATCCCTCGCACTCTCACATTGAGGAATTAACACAGAAATTGCGTCGCAATGAAATACATTGTGTTCGATGCCTTATCATTCCCAATCAGGGAACGTTTATTTGGCAGAGACAAAATTCTGTTTTGGGGACGAGTATCTCGTTCCCGATGAACTATATCCTCTGTACTGTATCCCTTGCACTCTCACATTGACGAATTAAAACAGAAATTGCGCCGCCATTAAATACATTGTGTTCCATGGCTTCTCTTTCCCAATCTAGGAACGTTTATACGGCAACAACGGGATTTAGTTTTCGGGACGAGTATCTCTTTCCCGATGCACTATTTCTTCTTTACTGAATCCCTTGCACTACCACATTGACTATTAACAAAGAATTTGCGTCGAAATGAAATACATTGTATTCCATACGTCCTCTTTCCCAATCTGGGAACGCTTCTACGACAACGAAAAGATTTTTTTTTTGGGGACGAGTATCTCGTTCCCGATGCACTATTTCTTTTTTATTCCTGTATCTCTCGCACTGTCACATTGACGAATTGAAACAGAAAATGCTTCCCAATGAAATACATTGTGTTCCATGCCTTCTCTATCCCAATCTGGGAACGTTTCTGCGGCAAGGAGAGGATATTCTTTTGGGGACGAGTATCTCGATCCCGATGCACTATTTCTTCCTTACTGTATCTCTCGCACTCTCACATTGACGAATAGAAACAGAAATAGCGTCACAATGAAATACATTGTGTTCCATGCCTTCTCTTTCCCAATCTGGGAACGTTTGCGCGGCAACGAAAGGGTCTTCTTTTGGGGACAAGTATATCGATCCCGAATAAATATTTCTTCCTTACTGTATCCCTCGCACCCTCACATTGACGAAATAACACAGAAATTGCGTCGCAATGAAATACATTGTGTTCCATGCCTTCTCTTTCCCAATCTGGGAACGTTTCTACGGCAACGACAGGATTTAGATTTCGGGTCGAGCATCTGCTTTCCGATGCACCATTTTTCGTTACTGTATCCCTCGCACCCTCACATTGACGAATTAACACAGAAATTGCGTCGCGATGAAATACATTGTGTTCCATGCCTTCTCTTTCCCAATCGGGGAACGTTTCTATTGCAACGACAGGATTTTCCTTTGGGGACGAGTATCTCGTTCCCAATAAACTATTTCTTCTTTACTCTATCCCTCGCACTCTCACATTGACGATTTAACACAGGAACTGCGTCGCAATGAAATACATTGTGTTCCATGCCTTCTCTTTCCCGATCTGGGAACGTTTCTACGGCAACGACAGGATTTTCTTTTGGGGACGAGTATCTCCATCCCAATGCACTTTTTCTTCTTTACTGTATCCCTCGCACTCTCACATTGACAAATTAACACAGAAATTGCGTCGCAATGAAATACATTGTGTTCGATGCCTTATCATTCCCAATCAGGGAACGTTTATTTGGCAGAGACCAAATTATGTTTTGGGGACGAGTATCTCGTTCCCGATGAACTATATCCAATGTACTGTATCCCTTGCACTCTCACCTTGACGAATTAAAACAGAAATTGCGCCGCCATTAAATACATTGTGTTCCATGGCTTCTCTTTCCCAATCTAGGAACGTTTATACGGCAACAACGGGATTTAGTTTTCGGGACGAGTATCTCTTTCCCGATGCACTATTTCTTCTTTACTGAATCCCTTGCACGACCACATTGACTATTAACACAGAATTTGCGTAGAAATGAAATACATTGTATTCCATACGTTCTCTTTCCCAATCTGGGAACGCTTCTACGACAACGAAAAGATTTTTTTTTGGGGACGAGTATCTCGTTCCCGATGCACTATTTCTTTTTTATTCCTGTATCTCTCGCACTGGCACATTGACGAATTGAAACAGAAAATGCTTCCCAATGAAATACATTGTGTTCCATGCCTCCTCTTTCCCAATCTGGGAACGTTTCTGCGGCAAGGAAAGGATATTCTTTTGGGGACGAGTATCTCGTTCCCGATGCACTATTTCTTCCTTACTGTATCTCTCGCACTCTCACATTGACGAATAGAAACAGAAATAGCGTCACAATGAAATACATTGTGTTCCATGCCTTCTCTTTCCAAATCTGGGAACGTTTGCGCGGCAACGAAAGGGTCTTCTTTTGGGGACAAGTATATCGATCCCGAATAACTATTTCTTCCTTACTGTATCCCTCGCACCCTCACATTGACGATTTAACACAGAAATTGCGTCGCAATGAAATACATTGTGTTCCATGCCTTCTCTTTCCCAATCTGGGAACGTTTCTACGGCAACGACAGGATTTAGATTTCGGGTCGAGCATCTGCTTTCCGATGCACCATTTGTCGTTACTGTATCCCTCGCACCCTCACATTGACGAATTAACACAGAAATTGCGTCGCGATGAAATACATTGTGTTCTATGCCTTCTCTTTCCCAATCTGGGAACGTTTCTATAGCAACGACAGGATTTTCCTTTGGTGACGAGTATCTCGTTCCTGATAAACTATTTCTTCTTTACTGTATCCCTCGCACTCTCACATTGACGAATTAACACAGGAACTGCGTCGCAATGAAATACATTGTGTTCCATGCCTTCTCTTTCCCGATCTGGGAACGTTTATACGGCAACGACAGGATTTTCTTTTGGGGACGAGTATCTCCATCCCAATGCACTTTTTCTTCTTTACTGTATCCCTCGCACTCTCACATTGACAAATTAACACAGAAATTGCGTCGCAATGAAATACATTGTGTTCGATGCCTTATCATTCCCAATCAGGGAACGTTTATTTGGCAGAGACAAAATTATGTTTTGAGGACGAGTATCTCGTTCCCGATGAACTATATCCAATGTACTGTATCCCTTGCACTCTCACATTGACGAATTAAAACAGAAATTGCGCCGCCATTAAATACATTGTGTTCCATGGCTTCTCTTTCCCAATCTAGGAGCGTTCATACGGCAACAACGGGATTTAGTTTTCGGGATGAGTATCTCTTTCCCGATGCACTATTTCTTCTTTACTGAATCCCTTGCACTACCACATTGACTATTAACACAGAATTTGCGTAGAAATGAAATACATTGTATTCCATACGTTCTCTTTCCCAATCTGGGAACGCTTCTACGACAACGAAAAGATTTTTTTTTTGGGGACGAGTATCTCGTTCCCGACGCACTATTTCTTTTTTATTCCTGTATCTCTCGCACTGTCACATTGACGAATTGAAACAGAAAATGCATCCCAATGAAATACATTGTGTTCCATGCCTTCTCTTTCCCAATCTGGGAACGTTTCTGCGGCAAGGAAAGGATATTCTTTTGGGGACGAGTATCTCGTTCCTGATGCACTATTTCTTCCTTACTGTATCTCTCGCACTCTCACATTGACGAATAGAAACAAAAATAGCGTCACAATGAAATACATTGTGTTCCATGCCTTCTCTTTCCCAATCTGGGAACGTTTGCGCGGCAACGAAAGGGTCTTCTTTTGGGGACAAGTATATCGATCCCGAAGAACTATTTCTTCCTTACTGTATCCCTCGCACCCTCACATTGACGAATTAACACAGAAATTGCGTCGCAATGCAATACATTGTGTTCCATGCCTTCTCTTTCCCAATCTGGGAACGTTTCTACGGCAACGACAGGATTTAGATTTCGGGTCGAGCATCTGCTTTCCGATGCACCATTTTCGGTTACTGTATCCCTCGCACCCTCACATTGACGAATTAACACAGAAATTGCGTCGCGATGAAATACATTGTGTTCCATGCCTTCTCTTTCCCGATCTGGGAACGTTTCTACGGCAACGACAAGATTTTTTTTTGGGACGAGTATCTCCTTTCCGATGCACTATTTCTTCTTTACTGTATCCCTCGCACCCTCACATTGAGGAATTACCACAAAAATTGCATCGCAAAGAAATACATTGGGTTCCATGCCTTCTCTTTCCCAATCTATGAACGTTTCCACAGTAAAGACAGGATTTTGTTTTCGGATCGATGATATACTTTCCGAGGCACTATTTCTTCTTTACTGTATCCCTCGCACTCTCACATTGACGATTTAACACAGAAATTGCGTCACAATGAAATACATTGTATTCCATGCCGTCTCTTTTCCAATCTGGGAAGTTTTCTCCAGCAACGACAGATTTTTCTTTTGGGGACGAGTATCTCGTTCCCAACGCACTATTTCTTTTTTATTCCTGTATCTCTCGCACTGTCACATTGACGAATTGAAACAGAAAATGCATCCCAATGAAATACATTGTGTTCCATGCCTTCTCTTTCCCAATCTGGGAACGTTTGCGCGGCAACGAAAGGGTCTTCTTTTGGGGACAAGTATATCGATCCCGAAGAACTATTTCTTCCTTACTGTATCCCTCGCACCCTCACATTGACGAATTAACACAGAAATTGCGTCGCAATGCAATACATTGTGTTCCATGCCTTCTCTTTCCCAATCTGGGAACGTTTCTACGGCAACGACAGGATTTAGATTTCGGGTCGAGCATCTGCTTTCCGATGCACCATTTTCCGTTACTGTATCCCTCGCACCCTCACATTGACGAATTAACACAGAAATTGCGTCGCGATGAAATACATTGTGTTCCATACGTTCTCTTTTCTAATCTGGGAACGTTTCTACGGCAACGACAGGATTTTCCTTTGGGGACGAGTATCTCGATCCCGATGAACTATTTCTTCCTTACTGTATCCCTCGCACTCTCATATTGTCGAATTAAAACAGAAATTGCTTCGCCATAAAATACATTGTCTTCCATGCCTTCTCTTTTCCAATCTGGGAACGTTTGTACGGCAACGAAAGGATTTTCTTTTGGGGACGAGTATCTCGTTCCCGATGCACTATTTCTTCTTTACTGTATCCCTTGCACTATCACATTGACGAATTAACACAGAATTTGCGTCGAAATGAAATACATTGTATTCCATGACTTCTCTTTCCCAATCTGGGATCGTTTCTACAGCAACGAAAAATTTTATATTGGGGACTTGTATCTCGTTCCCGATGAACTATTTCTTCTTTACTGTATCACTCGCACTCTCACATTGACGAATTGAAACAGAAATTGCATCCCAATGAAATACATTGAGTTCCATGCCTTCTCTTGCCCGATCTGACAACGTTTCTACAGCAACGACAGGATTTTCTTTTGGGGACGAGTATCTCGTTCCCGATGCACTATTTCTTTTTTATTCCTGTATCTCTCGCACTGTCACATTGACGAATTGAAACAGAAAATGCTTCCCAATGAAATACATTGTGTTCCATGCCTTCTCTTTCCCGATCTGGGAACGTTTCTACGGCAACGACAGGATTTTTTTTTGGGACGAGTATCTCCTTTCCGATGCACTATTTCTTCTTTACTGTATCCCTCGCACCCTCACATTGAGGAATTACCACAAAAATTGCATCGCAAAGAAATACATTGGGTTCCACGCCTTCTCTTTCCCAATCTATGAACGTTTCCACGGTAAAGACAGGATTTTGTTTTCGGATCGATGATATACTTTCCGAGGCACTATTTCTTCTTTACTGTATCCCTCGCACTCTCACATTGACGATTTAACACAGAAATTGCGTCACAATGAAATACATTGTATTCCATGCCGTCTCTTTTCCAATCTGGGAATGTTTCTCCAGCAACGACAGATTTTTCTTTTGGGGATGAGTATCTCGTTCCCGATTAACTAATTCTTCTTTACTGTATCCCTCGCAATCTCACATTGACGAATTAACACAGAAATTGCGTCGCCATGAAATACATTGTGTTCCATACCTTCTCTTTTCTAATCTGGGAACGTTTCTACGGCAACGACAGGATTTTCCTTTGGGGACGAATATCTCGATCCCGATGAACTATTTCTTCCTTACTGTATCCCTCGCACTCTCATATTGTCGAATTAAAACAGAAATTGCTTCGCCATAAAATACATTGTCTTCCATGCCTTCTCTTTTCCAATCTGGGAACGTTTGTACGGCAACGAAAGGATTTTCTTTTGGGGACGAGTATCTCGTTCCCGATGCACTATTTCTTCTTTACTGTATCACTCGCACTCTCACATTGACGAATTGAAACAGAAATTGCATCACAATGAAATACATTGAGTTCCAAGCCTTCTCTTTCCCGATCTGACAACGTTTCTACAGCAACGACAGGATTTTCTTTTGGGGACGAGTATCTCGTTCCCGATGCACTCTTTATACTTTACTGTATCCCTCGCACTCTCACATCGACGTATTAACACAGAAATTGCGTCGCAATTAAATACATTGTGTTCGATGCCTTATCATTCCCAATCAGGGAGCGTTTCTATGGCAAAGACAAGAATCTGTTTTGGGGACGAGTATCTCGTTCCCGATGCACTAGTTCTTCTTTATTGTATCCCTCGCAGTCTCACATTGAGGAATTAACACAGAAATTGCGTCGCAATGAAATACATTGTGTTCCTTGCTTTCTCTTTCCCAATCTGGGTACGTTTCTACGGCAGCGAAACCATTTTCATTTGGGGACACGTCTCTCGTTCCCGATGAACTATATAATCATTACTGTATACCTTGCACTCTCACATTGTCGAATTAAAACAGAAATTCCGCCGCCATTAAATACATTGTGTTCCATGCCGTCTCTTTCCCAATCTAGGAACGTTTCTATGGCAACAATGGGATTTAGTTTTCGGGACGAGTATCTCGTTCCCGATGCACTATTTCCTATTTACTGTATCCCTCGCATTCTCACATCGACGTATAAACATATAAATTGCGTCGAAATGAAATACATTGTGTTTCTTGCCTTCTCATTCCCAAAGTGGGAACGCTTCTAAGGCAACGACTGGATATTCATTTGGGAACGAGTATCTCAATCCCGATGAACTATTTCATCCTTACTGTATCCCTCGCACTCTCATATTGACGAATGAAAACAGAAATTGCGTCGCCATAAAATAGATTGTCTTCCATGCTTTCTCTTTCCCAATCCAGGAACGTTTCTACCGCAACGACGGGATTTTATTTTGGGGTCGAGTACCTCCTTTCCGATGCACTATTTCTTCATTACTGTATCCCTCGCACTCTCATATTGACGAATTAAAACAGAAATTGCGTCGCCATAAAATAGATTGTCTTCCATGCTTTCTCTTTCCCAATCCAGGAACGTTTCTACCGCAACGACGGGATTTTATTTTGGGGTCGAGTACCTCCATTCCGATGCACTATTTCTTCATTACTGTATCCCTCGCACCCTCACATTGACGAATGAACACTGTATTTGCGTCGCAATCAAATACTTTGTCTTCCATGCTTTCTCTTTCACAATCTTGGAACGTTTCTACAGCATCGACTGGATTTTCTTTTGGGGACGAGTATCTCGTTCCCGATGCACTATTTCTTCTTTACTGTATCCCTCGCACTCTCACATTGAGGAATTAACACAGAAATTGCGTCGCAGTGAAATACATTGTGTTCGATGCCTTATCATTCCCAATCAGGGAACGTTTATTTGGCAGAGACAAAATTCTGTTTTGGGGACGAGTATCTCGTTCCCGATGAACTATATCCTCTGTACTGTATCCCTTGCACTCTCACATTGACGAATTAAAACAGAAATTGCGCCGCCATTAAATACATTGTGTTCCATGGCTTCTCTTTCCCAATCTAGGAACGTTTATACGGCAACAACGGGATTTAATTTTCGGGACGAGTATCTCGTTCCCGATGCACTATTTCTTCTTTACTGTATCCCTCGCACTCTCACATTGACGAATTAACGAAGAAATTGCGTCGCAATGAAATACATTGTGTTCCATGCCCTCTCTTTCCTAATCTGGGAACCTTTCTATATCAACGACATGATTTTCTTATGGGGACGAGTATGTCGTTCCCGATGCACTATTTCCTCTTTACTGTATCCCTCGCACCCTCAAATTGACAAATTAACACAGAAATTGCTTTGCAATGAAATACATTGGTTTCCCTGCCTCCTCTTTCCCAATCTGGGAACGTTTGTGCGGCAACGAAACGATCTTCTTTTGGGGACGAGTATCTCGATCCCGATGCACTATTTCTTCCTTACTGTATATCTCGCAATCTCACATTGACGAATTAAGACAGAAATTGCGTCGCAATGAAATACATTGTGTTCCATGACGTCTCTTTCCCAATCTGGGAATGTTAATATGGCAACGACAGGAATTTGTTTTTGGGACGAGTATCTCTTTCCCGATGCACTCTATCTTCTTTTCTGTATCCCTCGCACTCTCACATTGACGAATTAACACAGAAATTGCGTCGCAATGAAATACATTGTATTCCATGCCGTCTCTTTCCCAATCTGGGAACGTTTCTCCAGCAACGACAGAATTTTCTTTTGGGGATGAGTATATCGTTCCCGATTAACTATTTCTTCTTTACTGTATCCCTCGCACCCTCACATTGACGATTTAACACAGAAATTGCGTCGCAATGAAATACATTGTGTTCCATGCCTTCTCTTTCCCAATCTGGGAACGTTTCTACGGCAACGACAGGATTTAGATTTCGGGTCGAGCATCTGCTTTCCGATGCACCATTTTTCGTTACTGTATCCCTCGCACCCTCACATTGACGAATTAACACAGAAATTGCGTCGCGATGAAATACATTGTGTTCCATGCCTTCTCTTTCCCAATCTGGGAACGTTTCTATAGCAACGACAGGATTTTCCTTTGGGGACGAGTATCTCGTTCCCGATAAACTATTTCTTCTTTACTGTATCCCTCGCACTCTCACATTGACGAATTAACACAGGAACTGCGTCGCAATGAAATACATTGTGTTCCATGCCTTCTCCTTCCCGATCTGGGAACGTTTCTACGGCAACGACAGGATTTTCTTTTGGGGACGAGTATCTCCATCCCAATGCACATTTTCTTCTTTACTGTATCCCTCGCACTCTCACATTGACAAATTAACACAGAAATTGCGTCGCAATGAAATACATTGTGTTCGATGCCTTATCATTCCCAATCAGGGAACGTTTATTTGGCAGAGACAAAATTATGTTTTGGGGACGAGTATCTCGTTCCCGATGAACTATATCCAATGTACTGTATCCCTTGCACTCTCACATTGACGAATTAAAACAGAAATTGCGCCGCCATTAAATACATTGTGTTCCATGGCTTCTCTTTCCCAATCTAGGAACGTTTATACGGCAACAACGGGATTTAGTTTTCGGGATGAGTATCTCTTTCCCGATGCACTATTTCTTCTTTACTGAATCCCTTGCACTACCACATTGACTATTAACACAGAATTTGCGTAGAAATGAAATACATTGTATTCCATACGTTCTCTTTCCCAATCTGGGAACGCTTCTACGACAACGAAAAGATTTTTTTTTTTTTTTGGGGACGAGTATCTCGTTCCCGATGCACTATTTCTTTTTTATTCCTGTACCTCTCGCACTGTCACATTGACGAATTGAAACAGAAAATGCTTCCCAATGAAATACATTGTGTTCCATGCCTTCTCTTTCCCAATCTGGGAACGTTTCTGCGGCAAGGAAAGGATATTCTTTTGGGGACGAGTATCTCGTTCCCGATGCACTATTTCTTCCTTACTGTATCTCTCGCACTCTCACATTGACGAATAGAAACAGAAATAGCGTCACAATGAAATACATTGTGTTCCATGCCTTCTCTTTCCCAATCTGGGAACGTTTACGCGGCAACGAAAGGGTCTTCTTTTGGGGACAAGTATATCGATCCCGAAGAACTATTTCTTCCTTACTGTATCCCTCGCACCCTCACATTGACGAATTAACACAGAAATTGCGTCGCAATGAAATACATTGTGTTCCATGCCTTCTCTTTCCCAATCTGGGAACGTTTCTACGGCAACGACAGGATTTAGATTTCGGGTCGAGCATCTGCTTTCCGATGCACCATTTTTCGTTACTGTATCCCTCGCACCCTCACATTGACGAATTAACACAGAAATTGCGTCGCGATGAAATACATTGTGTTCCATGCCTTCTCTTTCCCGATCTGGGAACGTTTCTACGGCAACGACAGGATTTTTTTTTGGGACGAGTATCTCCTTTCCGATGCACTATTTCTTCTTTACTGTATCCCTCGCACCCTCACATTGAGGAATTACCACAAAAATTGCATCGCAAAGAAATACATTGGGTTCCATGCCTTCTCTTTCCCAATCTATGAACGTTTCCACAGTAAAGACAGGATTTTGTTTTCGGATCGATGATATACTGTCCGAGGCACTATTTCTTCTTTACTGTATCCCTCGCACTCTCACATTGACGATTTAACACAGAAATTGCGTCACAATGAAATACATTGTATTCCATGCCGTCTCTTTTCCAATCTGGGAAGTTTTCTCCAGCAACGACAGATTTTTCTTTTGGGGATGAGTATCTCGTTCCCGATTAACTATTTCTTCTTTACTGTATCCCTCGCAATCTCACATTGACGAATTAACACAGAAATTGCGTCGCCATGAAATACATTGTGTTCCATACCTTCTCTTTTCTAATCTGGGAACGTTTCTACGGCAACGACAGGATTTTCCTTTGGGGACGAGTATCTCGATCCCGATGAACTATTTCTTCCTTACTGTATCCCTCGCACTCTCATATTGTCGAATTAAAACAGAAATTGCTTCGCCATAAAATACATTGTCTTCCATGCCTTCTCTTTTCCAATCTGGGAACGTTTGTACGGCAACGAAAGGATTTTCTTTTGGGGACGAGTATCTCGTTCCCGATGCACTATTTCTTCTTTACTGTATCCCTTGCACTATCACATTGACGAATTAACACAGAATTTCCGTCGAAATGAAATACATTGTATTCCATGACTTCTCTTTCCCAATCTGGGATCGTTTCTACAGCAACGAAAATTTTATATTGGGGACTTGTATCTCGTTCCCGATGAACTATTTCTTCTTTACTGTATCACTCGCACTAGCACATTGACGAATTGAAACAGAAATTGCATCCCAATGAAATACATTGAGTTCCATGCCTTCTCTTTCCCGATCTGACAACGTTTCTACAGCAACGACAGGATTTTCTTTTGGGGACGAGTATCTCGTTCCCGATGCACTATTTCTTTTTTATTCCTGTATCTCTCGCACTGTCACATTGACGAATTGAAACAGAAAATGCTTCCCAATGAAATACATTGTGTTCCATGCCTTCTCTTTCCCGATCTGGGAACGTTTCTACGGCAACGACAGGATTTTCTTGTGGGGACGAGTATCTCCATCCCAATGCACTTTTTCTTCTTTACTGTATCCCTCGCACTCTCACATTGACAAATTAACACAGAAATTGCGTCGCAATGAAATACATTGTGTTCGATGCCTTATCATTCCCAATCAGGGAACGTTTATTTGGCAGAGACAATATTATGTTTTGGGGACGAGTATCATGTTCCCGATGAACTATATCCAATGTACTGTATCCCTTGCACTCTCACATTGACGAATTAAAACAGAAATTGCGCCGCCATTAAATACATTGTGTTCCATGGCTTCTCTTTCCCAATCTAGGAGCGTTCATACGGCAACAACGGGATTTAGTTTTCGGGATGAGTATCTCTTTCCCGATGCACTATTTCTTCTTTACTGAATCCCTTGCACTACCACATTGACTATTAACACAGAATTTGCGTAGAAATGAAATACATTGTATTCCATACGTTCTCTTTCCCAATCTGGGAACGCTTCTACGACAACGAAAAGATTTTTTTTTTGGGGACGAGTATCTCGTTCCCGATGCACTATTTCTTTTTTATTCCTGTACCTCTCGCACTGTTACATTGACGAATTGAAACAGAAAATGCTTCCCAATGAAATACATTGTGTTCCATGCCTTCTCTTTCCCAATCTGGGAACGTTTCTGCGGCAAGGAAAGGATATTCTTTTGGGGACGAGTATCTCGTTCCCGATGCACTATTTCTTCCTTACTGTATCTCTCGCACTCTCACATTGACGAATAGAAACAGAAATAGCGTCACAATGAAATACATTGTGTTCCATGCCTTCTCTTTCCCAATCTGGGAACGTTTACGCGGCAACGAAAGGGTCTTCTTTTGGGGACAAGTATATCGATCCCGAAGAACTATTTCTTCCTTACTGTATCCCTCGCACCCTCACATTGACGAATTAACACAGAAATTGCGTCGCAATGAAATACATTGTGTTCCATGCCTTCTCTTTCCCAATCTGGGAACGTTTCTACGACAACGACAGGATTTAGATTTCGGGTCGAGCATCTGCTTTCCGATGCACCATTTTTCGTTACTGTATCCATCGCACCCTCACATTGACGAATTAACACAGAAATTGCGTCGCGATGAAATACATTGTGTTCCATGCCTTCTCTTTCCCGATCTGGGAACGTTTCTACGGCAACGACAGGATTTTTTTTTGGGACGAGTATCTCCTTTCCGATGCACTATTTCTTCTTTACTGTATCCCTCGCACCCTCACATTGAGGAATTACCACAAAAATTGCATCGCAAAGAAATACATTGTGTTCCATGCCTTCTCTTTCCCAATCTGGGAACGTTTCTGCGGCAAGGAAAGGATATTCTTTTGGGGACGAGTATCTCGTTCCCGATGCACTATTTCTTCCTTACTGTATCTCTCGCACTCTCACATTGACGAATAGAAACAGAAATAGCGTCACAATGAAATACATTGTGTTCCATGCCTTCTCTTTCCCAATCTGGGAACGTTTACGCGGCAACGAAAGGGTCTTCTTTTGGGGACAAGTATATCGATCCCGAAGAACTATTTCTTCCTTACTGTATCCCTCGCACCCTCACATTGACGAATTAACACAGAAATTACGTCGCAATGAAATACATTGTGTTCCATGCCTTCTCTTTCCCAATCTGGGAACGTTTCTACGGCAACGACAGGATTTAGATTTCGGGTCGAGCATCTGCTTTCCGATGCACCATTTTTCGTTACTGTATCCATCGCACCCTCACATTGACGAATTAACACAGAAATTGCGTCGCGATGAAATACATTGTGTTTCATGCCTTCTCTTTCCCGATCTGGGAACGTTTCTACGGCAACGACAGGAATTTTTTTTGGGACGAGTATCTCCTTTCCGATGCACTATTTCTTCTTTACTGTATCCCTCGCACCCTCACATTGAGGAATTACCACAAAAATTGCATCGCAAAGAAATACATTGGGTTCCATGCCTTCTCTTTCCCAATCTATGAACGTTTCCACAGTAAAGACAGGATTTTGTTTTCGGATCGATGATATACTTTCCGAGGCACTATTTCTTCTTTACTGTATCCCTCGCACTCTCACATTGACGATTTAACACAGAAATTGCGTCACAATGAAATACATTGTATTCCATGCCGTCTCTTTTCCAATCTGGGAAGTTTTCTCCAGCAACGACAGATTTTTCTTTTGGGGATGAGTATCTCGTTCCCGATTAACTATTTCTTCTTTACTGTATCCCTCGCAATCTCACATTGACGAATTAACACAGAAATTGCGTCGCCATGAAATACATTATGTTCCATACCTTCTCTTTTCTAATCTGGGAACGTTTCTACGGCAACGACAGGATTTTCCTTTGGGGACGAGTATCTCGATCCCGATGAACTATTTCTTCCTTACTGTATCCCTCGCACTCTCATATTGTCGAATTAAAACAGAAATTGCTTCGCCATAAAATACATTGTCTTCCATGCCTTCTCTTTTCCAATCTGGGATCGTTTGTACGGCAACGAAAGGATTTTCTTTTGGGGACGAGTATCTCGTTCCCGATGCACTATTTCTTCTTTACTGTATCCCTTGCACTATCACATTGACGAATTAACACAGAATTTGCGTCGAAATGAAATACATTGTATTCCATGACTTCTCTTTCCCAATCTGGGATCGTTTCTACAGCAACGAAAAATTTTATATTGGGGACTTGTATCTCGTTCCCGATGAACTATTTCTTCTTTACTGTATCACTCGCACTAGCACATTGACGAATTGAAACAGAAATTGCATCCCAATGAAATACATTGAGTTCCATGCCTTCTCTTTCCCGATCTGACAACGTTTCTACAGCAACGACAGGATTTTCTTTTGGGGACGAGTATCTCGTTCCCGATGCACTATTTATTCTTTACTGTATCCCTCGCACTCTCACATCGACGTATTAACACAGAAATTGCGTCGCAATTAAATACATTGTGGTCGATGACTTATCATTCCCAATCAGTGAGCGTTTCTATGGCAAAGACAAGATTCTGTTTTGGGGACGAGTATCTCGTTCCCGATGCACTAGTTCTTCTTTATTGTATCCCTCGCACTCTCACATTGAGGAATTAACACAGAAATTGCGTCGCAATGAAATACATTGTGTTCCTTGCTTTCTCTTTCCCAATCTGGGTACGTTTCTACGGCAGCGAAACCATTTTCATTTGGGGACAAGTCTCTCGTTCCCGATGAACTATATAATCATTACTGTATACCTTGCACTCTCACATTGTCGAATTAAAACAGAAATTCCGCCGCCATTAAATACATTGTGTTCCATGCCTTCTCTTTCCCAATCTAGGAACGTTTCTATGGCAACAATGGGATTTAGTTTTCGGGACGAGTATCTCGTTCCCGATGCACTATTTCCTATTTACTGTATCCCTCGCATTCTCACATCGACGTATAAACACATAAATTGCGTCGAAATGAAATACATTGTGTTCCTTGCCTTCTCATTCCCAAACTGGGAACGCTTCTAAGGCAACGACTGGATATTCATTTGTTAACGAGTATCTCAATCCCGATGAACTATTTCATCCTTACTGTATCCCTCGCACTCTCATATTGACGAATGAAAACAGAAATTGCGTCGCCATAAAATAGATTGTCTTCCATGCTTTCTCTTTCCCAATCCAGGAACGTTTCTACGGCAACGACGGGATTTTATTTTGGGGTCGAGTACCTCCTTTCCGATGCACTATTTCTTCATTACTGTATCCCTCGCTCTCTCATATAGACGAATTAAAACAGAAATTTCGTCGCCATAAAATAGATTGTCTTCCATGCTTTATCTCTCCCAATCCAGGAACGTTTCTACGGCAACGACGGGATTATGTTTTGGGGTCGAGGACCTCCGTTCCGATGCACTATTTCTTCATTACTGTATCCCTCGCACCCTCATATTGACGAATGAACACTGTATTTGCGTCGCAATCAAATACTTTGTCTTCCATGCTTTCTCTTTCACAATCTTGGAACGTTTCTACAGCATCGACTGGATTTTCTTTTGGGGACGAGTATCTCGTTCCCGATGCACTATTTCTTCTTTACTGTATCCCTCGCACTCTCACATTGAGGAATTAACACAGAAATTGCGTCGCAATGAAATACATTGTGTTCGATGCCTTATCATTCCCAATCAGGGAACGTTTATTTGGCAGAGACAAAATTCTGTTTTGGGGACGAGTATCTCGTTCCCGATGAACTATATCCTCTGTACTGTATCCCTTGCACTCTCACATTGACGAATTAAAACAGAAATTGCGCCGCCATTAAATACATTGTGTTCCATGGCTTCTCTTTCCCAATCAAGGAACGTTTATACGGCAACAACGGGATTTAATTTTCGGGACGAGTAACTCGTTCCCGATGCACTATTTCTTCTTTACTGTATCCCTCGCACTCTCACATTGACGAATTAACGAAGAAATTGCGTCGCAATGAAATACATTGTGTTCCATGCCCTCTCTTTCCTAATCTGGGAACCTTTCTATATCAACGACATGATTTTCTTATGGGGACGAGTATGTCGTTCCCGATGCACTATTTCCTCTTTACTGTATCCCTCGCACCCTCAAATTGACAAATTAACACAGAAATTGCTTTGCAATGAAATACATTGGTTTCCCTGCCTCCTCTTTCCCAATCTGGGAACGTTTGTGCGGCAACGAAACGATCTTCTTTTGGGGACGAGTATCTCGATCCCGATGCACTATTTCTTCCTTACTGTATATCTCGCAATCTCACATTGACGAATTAAGACAGAAATTGCGTCGCAATGAAATACATTGTGTTCCATGACGTCTCTTTCCCAATCTGGGAATGTTAATATGGCAACGACAGGATTTTGTTTTTGGGACGAGTATCTCTTTCCCGATGCACTCTATCTTCTTTACTGTATCCCTCGCACTCTCACATTGACGAATTAACACAGATATTGCGTCGCAATGAAATACATTGTATTCCATGCCGTCTCTTTCCCAATCTGGGAACGTTTCTCCAGCAACGACAGAATTTTCTTTTGGGGATGAGTATCTCGTTCCCGATTAACTATTTCTTCTTTACTGTATCCCTCGCAATCTCACATTGACGAATTAACACAGAAATTGCGTCGCCATGAAATACATTGTGTTCCATACCTTCTCTTTTCTAATCTGGGAACGTTTCTACGGCAACGACAGGATTTTCCTTTGGGGACGAGTATCTCGATCCCGATGAACTATTTCTTCCTTACTGTGTCCCTCACACTCTCATATTGTCGAATTAAAACAGAAATTGCGTCGCCATAAAATACATTGTCTTCCATGCCATCTCTTTTCCAATCTGGGAACGTTCGTACGGCAACGAATGGATTGTCTTTTGGGGACGAGTATCTCGTTCCCGATGCACTATCTCTTCTTTACTGTATGCCTTGCACTATCACATTGACGAATTAACACAGAATTTGCGTCGAAATGAAATACATTGTATTCCATGACTTCTCTTTCCCAATCTGGGATCGTTTCTACAGGAACGAAAAATTTTATATTGGGGACTTGTATCTCGTTCTCGATGCACTATTTCTTCTTTACTGTATCACTCGCACTCTCACATTGACGAATTGAAACAGAAATTGCATCCCAATGAAATACATTGAGTTCCATTCCTTCTCTTTCCCGATCTGAGAACGTTTCTACAGCAACGACAGGATTTTCTTTTGGGGACGAGTATCTCGTTCCCGATGCACTATTTCTTCTTTACTGTATCCCTCGCACTCTCACATCGACGTATTAACACAGAAATTGCGTCGCAATTAAATACATTGTGTTCGATGCCTTATCATTCCCAATCAGGGAGCGTTTCTATGGCAAAGACAAGATTCTGTTTTGGGGACGAGTATCTCGTTCCCGATGCACTAGTTCTTCTTTATTGTATCCCTCGCAGTCTCACATTGACGAATTAACACAGAAATTGCGTCGCAATGAAATACATTGTGTTCCTTGCTTTCTCTTTCCCAATATGGGTACGTTTCTACGGATGCGAAACCATTTACATTTGGGGACGAGTCTCTCGTTCCCGATGAACTATATAATCATTACTGTATCCCTTGCACTCTCACATTGTCGATTTAAAACAGAAATTCCGCCGCCATTAAATACATTGTGTTCCATGCCTTCTCTTTCCCAATCTAGGAACGTTTCTATGGCAACAATGGGATTTAGTTTTCGGGACGAGTATCTCGTTCCCGATGCACTATTTCCTATTTACTGTATCCCTCGCAATCTCACATCGACGTATAAACACAGAAATTGCGTCGAAATGAAATACATTGTGTTCCTTGCCTTCTCTTTCCCAAACTGGGAACGCTTCTAAGGCGACGACTGGATATTCATTTGGGGACGAGTATCTCGATCCCAATGAACTATTTCATCCTTACTGTATCCCTCGCACTCTCATATTGACGAATTAAAACAGAAATTGCGTCGCCATAAAATAGATTGTCTTCCATGCTTTCTCTTTCCCAATCCAGGAACGTTTCTACGGCAACGACGGGATTTTATTTTGGGGTCGAGGACCTACTTTCCGATGCACTATTTCTTCATTACTGTATCCCTCGCACTCTCATATTGACGAATTAAAACAGAAATTGCGTCGCCATAAAATAGATTGTCTTCCTTGCTTTCTCTTTCCCAATCCAGGAACGTTTCTACGGCAACGACGGGATTTTGTTTTGGGGTCGAGGACCTCCTTTCCGATGCACTATTTCTTCATTACTGAATCCCTCGCACCCTCACATTGACGAATGAACACTGTATTTGCGTCGCAATCAAATACATTGTCTTCCATGCTTTCTCTTTCCCAATCTTGGAACGTTTCTACAGCATCGACTGGATTTTCTTTTGGGGACGAGTATCTCGTGCCCGATGCACTATTTCTTCTTTACTGTATCCCTCGCACTCTCACATTGAGGAATTAACACAGATATTGCGTCGCAATGAAATACATTGTATTCCATGCCGTCTCTTTCCCAATCTGGGAACGTTTCTCCAGCAACGACAGAATTTTCTTTTGGGGATGAGTATCTCGTTCCCGATTAACTATTTCTTCTTTACTGTATCCCTCGCAATCTCACATTAACGAATTAACACAGAAATTGCGTCGCCATGAAATACATTGTGTTCCATACCTTGTCTTTTCTAATCTGGGAACGTTTCTACGGCAACGACAGGATTTTCCTTTGGGGACGAGTATCTCGATCCCGATGAACTATTTCTTCCCTACTGTATCCCTCGCACTCTCATATTGTCGAACTAAAACAGAAATTGCGTCGCCATAAAATACATTGTCTTCCATGCCTTCTCTTTTCCAATCTGGCAACGTTTGTACGGCAACGAAAGGATTTTCTTTTGGGGACGAGTATCTCGTTCCCGATGCACTATTTCTTCTTTACTGTATCCCTTGCACTATCACATTGACGAAGTAACACAGAATTTGCGTCGAAATGAAATACATTGTATTCCATGACGTCTCTTTCCCAATCTGGGAACGTTTCTACAGCAACGAAAAATTTTATATTGGGGACTTGTATCTCGTTCCCGATGAACTATTTCTTCTTTACTGTATCACTCGCACTCTCACATTGACGAATTGAAACAGAAATTGCATCCCAATGAAATACATTGAGTTCCATGCCTTCTCTTTCCCGATCTGACAACGTTTCTACAGCAACGACAGGATTTTCTTTTGGGGACGAGTATCTCGTTCCCGATGCACTATTTATTCTTTACTGTATCCCTCGCTTTCTCACATCGACGTGTTAACACAGAAATTGCGTCGCAATTAAATACATTGTGTTCGATGCCTTATCATTCCCAATCAGGGAGCGTTTCTATGGCAAAGACAAGATTCTGTTTTGGGGACGAGTATCTCGTTCCCGATGCACTAGTTCTTCTTTATTGTATCCCTCGCAGTCTCACATTGACGAATTAACACAGAAATTGCGTCGCAGTGAAATACATTGTGTTCCTTGCCTTCTCTTTCCCAAACTGGGAATGCTTCTAAGCCGACGACTGGATTTTATTTTGGGGTCGAGTACCTCCTTTCCGATGCACTATTTCTTCATTACTGTATCCCTCGCACTCTCATATTGACGAATTAAAACAGAAATTGCGTCGCCATAAAATAGATTGTCTTCCATGCTTTCTCTTTCCCAATCCAGGAACGTTTCTACGGCAACGACGGGATTTTGTTTTGGGGCCGAGGACCTCCTTTCCGATGCACTATTTCTTCATTACTGTATCCCTCGCACCCTCACATTGACGAATAAACACTGTATTTGCGTCGCAATCAAATACATTGTCTTCCATGCTTTCTCCTTCCCAATCTTGGAACGTTTCTACAGCATCGACTGGATTTTCTTTTGGGGACGAGTATCTCGTTCCCGATGCACTATTTCTTCTTTACTGTATCCCTCGCACTCTCACATTGAGGAATTAACACAGAAATTGCGTCGCAATGAAATACATTGTGTTCGATGCCTTATCATTCCCAATCAGGGAACGTTTATTTGGCAGAGACAAAATTCTGTTTTGGGGACGAGTATCTCGTTCCCGATGAACTATATCCTCTGTACTGTATCCCTTGCACTCTCACATTGACGAATTAAAACAGAAATTGCGCCGCCATTAAATACATTGTGTTCCATGGCTTCTCTTTCCCAATCTAGGAACGTTTATACGGCAACAACGGGATTTAGTTTTCGGGACGAGTATCTCGTTCCCGATGCACTATTTCTTCTTTACTGTATCCCTCGCACTCTCACATTGACGAATTAACGAAGAAATTGCGTCGCAATGAAATACATTGTGTTCCATGCCCTCTCTTTCCTAATCTGGGAACCTTTCTATATCAACGACATGATTTTCTTATGGGGACGAGTATGTCGTTCCCGATGCACTATTAACTCTTTACTGTATCCCTCGCACCCTCAAATTGACAAATTAACACAGAAATTGCTTTGCAATGAAATACATTGGATTCCCTGCCTCCTCTTTCCCAATCGGGGAACGTTTGTGCGGCAACGAAACGATCTTCTTTTGGGGACGAGTATCTCGATCCCGATGCACTATTTCTTCCTTACTGTATATCTCGCAATCTCACATTGACGAATTAAGACAGAAATTGCGTCGCAATGAAATACATTGTGTTCCATGACGTCTCTTTCCCAATCTGGGAATGTTAATATGGCAACGACAGGATTTTGTTTTTGGGACGAGTATCTCTTTCCCGATGCACTCTATCTTCTTTACTGTATCCCTCGCACTCTCACATTGACGAATTAACACAGAAATTGCGTCGCAATGAAATACATTGTGTTCCATGCATTCTCTTTCCCAATCTGGGAACGTTTCTACGGCAACGACAGGAATTTTTTTTTTTGGGACGAGTATCTCCTTTCCGATGCACTATTTCTTCTTTACTGTATCCCTCGCACCCTCACATTGAGGAATTACCACAAAAATTGCATCGCAAAGAAATACATTGGGTTCCATGCCTTCTCTTTCCCAATCTATGAACGTTTCCACAGTAAAGACAGGATTTTGTTTTCGGGTCGATGATGTACTTTCCGAGGCACTATTTCTTCTTTACTGTATCCCTCGCACTCTCACATTGACGATTTAACACAGAAATTGCGTCACAATGAAATACATTGTATTCCATGCCGTCTCTTTCCCAATCTGGGAACGTTTCTCCAGCAACGACTGAATTTTCTTTTGGGGATGAGTATCTCGTTCCCGATTAACTATTTCTTCCTTACTGTATCCCTCGCAATCTCACATTGACGAATTAACACAGAAATTGCGTCGCCATGAAATACATTGTGTTCCATACCTTCTCTTTTCTAATCTGGGAACGTTTCTACGGCAACGACAGGATTTTCCTTTGGGGACGAGTATCTCGATCCCGATGAACTATTTCTTCCTTACTGTATCCCTCGCACTCTCATATTGTCGAATTAAAACAGAAATTGCGTCGCCATAAAATACATTGTATTCCATGACTTCTCTTTCCCAATCTGGGATCGTTTCTACAGGAACGAAAAATTTTATATTGGGGACTTGTATCTCGTTCTCGAT
The DNA here is from genome assembly GCF_023898315.1 of Schistocerca nitens. NCBI lineage: Eukaryota > Metazoa > Arthropoda > Insecta > Orthoptera > Acrididae > Schistocerca > Schistocerca nitens. The sequence goes on along the minus strand of NC_064616.1, from coordinate 4,115,157 downwards.
GCACTATTTCTTCTTTACTGTATCACTCGCACTCTCACATTGACGAATTGAAACAGAAATTGCATCCCAATGAAATACATTGAGTTCCATTCCTTCTCTTTCCCGATCTGAGAACGTTTCTACAGCAACGATAGGATTTTCTTTTGGGGACGAGTATCTCGTTCCCGATGCACTATTTCTTCTTTACTGTATCCCTCGCACTCTCACATCGACGTATTAACACAGAAATTGCGTCGCAATGAAATACATTGTGTTCCTTGCTTTCTCTTTCCCAATCTTGGAACTTTTCTACAGCATCGACTGGATTTTCTTTTGGGGACGAGTATCTCGTTCCCGATGCACTATTTCATCTTTACTGTATCCCTCGCACTCTCACATTGAGGAATTAACACAGAAATTGCGTCGCAATGAAATACATTGTGTTCGATGCCTTATCATTCCCAATCAGGGAACGTTTATTTGGCAGAGACAAAATTCTGTTTTGGGGACGAGTATCTCGTTCCCGATGAATATTATCCTCTGTACTGTATCCCTTGCACTCTCACATTGACGAATTAAATCAGACATTGCGCGCCATTAAATACATTGTGTTCCATGGATTCTCTTTCCCAATCTAGGAACGTTTATACGGCAACAACGGGATTTAGTTTTCGGGACGAGTATCTCGTTCGCGATGCACTATTTTTTCTTTACTGTATCCCTCGCACTCTCACATTGACGAATTAACGAAGAAATTGCGTCGCAATGAAATACATTGTGTTCCATGCCTTCTCTTTTCCAATCTGGGAACGTTTCTACGGCAACGTCAGGATTTTGTTTTGGGGTCGAGGATCTCCTTTCCCATGCACTATTTCTTCTTTATGGTATCCCTCGCACCCTCACATTGAGGGATTAACACAGAAAGTGCGTCGCATTGAAATACATTGTGTTCCATGCCTTCTCTTTCCCAATCTGGGAACAGTTCTATGGCAACGACAGGATTTTCCTTTGGGGACGAGTATCTCGTTCCCAATGCACTATTTCTTCTTTACTGTATCCCTCGCACTCTCACATTGGGGAATTAACACAGAAATTGCGTCGCAATAAAATACATTGTGTTCCATGCCCATTCCTTCCCAATCAAGGTACGTTTCTACGGCAACGTCAGGATTTTGTTTTGGGGTCGAGGATCTCCTTTCCGATGCACTATTTCATCTTTAATGTATCCTTCGCACCCTCACATTGACGAATTATCACAGAAATTGCGTCGCAATGAAATACATTGTGTTCCATGCCTTCTCTTTCCCAATTTGGGAACGTTTCTACGGCAACGACAGGATTTTCTTTTGGGGACGAGCATCTCGTTCCCGATGCACTATTTCTTCTTTACTGTATACCTCGCACTCTCACATTGACGAATGAACAGAGGAATTTCGTCGCAAAGAAATACACTGTGTTCCATGCCTTCTCTTTCACAATCTAGGAACGTTTCCACGGCAACGAAAGGATTTTCTTTTGGGGACGAGTATCTCGTTCCCGATGCACCATTTTTTTTTTTTTACTGTATCCCTCTCACTCTCATATTGACGAATTAACACAGAAATTGCGTCGCAATAAAATTCATTCTGTTTCATGCCTTCTCTTTCCGAATCTAGGAACGTTTCTACGGTAACGACAGGATTTTGTTTTGGTGTCGACCATCACCTTTCCGAAGCACTATTTCTTTTTTACTGTATCCCTCGAACCCTCACATTGACGAATTAACAGAGAAATTGCGTCGCAATGAAATACGTTGTGTTCCATGCCTTCTCTTTCCCAATCTGGGAACGTATCTACGGCAACAACAGGATTTTCTTTTGGGGACGAGTATCTCGTTCCCGATTAACTATTTCTTCTTTACTGCATCCCTCGCACTCTCACATTGGGGAATTAACACAGAAATTGCGTCGCAATAAAATACATTGTGTTCCATGCCCATTCCTTCCCAATCAAGGTACGTTTCTACGGCAACGTCAGGATTTTGTTTTGGGGTCGAGGATCTCCTTTCCGATGCACTATTTCATCTTTAATGTATCCTTCGCACTCTCACATTGAGGATTTAACACAGAAATTGCGTCGCAATAAAATACATTGTGTTCCATGCCTTCTCCTTCCCAATCTAGGTACGTTTCTACGGCAACGTCAAGATTTTGTTTTGGGGTCGAGGATCGCCTTTCCCATGCACTATTTCTTCTTTATTGTATCTCTTGCACTCTCACATTGAGGAATCAACACAGAAATTGCGTTGCAATGACATACATTGTGTTCCATGCCTTCTCTTGCCCAATCTGGGAACGTTTCTATGGCAACGAAAGGATTTTTTTTGGTGATGAGCATAATGTTCCCGGTGCACTATTTCTTCATTACTGTATCCGTCGCACTCTCTCATTGAGGAATTAACACAGAAATAGCGGCGCAATGATATACATTGTGTTCCATGCCTTCTCTTTCCCAATCTAGGAACATTTCTACGGCAACTTCAGGATTTTCTTTTGTGGTCGATGATCTCCTTACCGATGCACTATTTCTTCTTTATGGTATCCCTCGCACCCTCACATTGAGGGATTAACACAGAAAGTGCGTCGCATTGAAATACATTGGGTTCCATGTCTTCTCTTTCCCAATCTGGGAACGGTTCTATGGCAACGACAGGATATTCTTTTCGGAATGAGTGTCTCGTTCTTGATGCACTATTACATCTTTACTGAATCCCTCTCACCCTCACATTGAGGAATTAACACAGAAATTGCGTCGCATTGTAATACATGGGTTCCATGCCTTCTCTTTCCCAATCTAGGAACGTTTCTACGGCAACGACAGGATTTTCCTTTGGGGACGAGTATATCGTTCCCGATGCACCATTTGTTCTTTACTGTATCCCTCTCACTCTCATATTGACGAATTAACACAGAATTTGCGTCGCCATAAAATTCATTCAGTTCCATGCCTTCTCTTTCCCAATCAGGGAACTTTTGTACGGCAAAGACAGGATTTTGTTTTGGCGACGAGTATCTCGGTCCCGATGCACTATTTCTTCTTTATTGTATCCCTCGCACTCTCACATTGACGAATTAACACAGAAATTGCGTCACAATGAAATACATTGTGTTCCATGCATTCTCTTTCCCAATCTGGGAACGTTTCTACAGCAACGACAAGATTTTCTTTTGGGGACGAGTATCTCGTTCCCGATGCAGTATTTCTTCTTTATTGTATCCCTCGCACTCTCACATTGACGAATGAACACAGAAATTGGGTCGCAATGAAATAAATTGTGTTCCATGCCTTCTCTTTCCCAATCTGGGAACGGTTCTACGGCAACGACAGGAAATTCTTTTGGGAATGAGTATATCGTTCTTGATGCACTATTACACCTTTACTGTATCCCTTGCACCCTCACATTGAGGAATTAACACAGAAATTGCGTCGCATTGTAATACATGGGTTCCATGTCTTCTCTTTCCCAATCTAGGACCGTTCTACGGCAACGACAGGTTTTTGTTTTGGAATCGAGGATCTCCTTTCCGATGCACTATTTCTTCTTTACTCTATCCCTCGCAACCTGACATTGATGAATTACCACAGAAATTGCGTCGCAATGAAATACATTGTGATCCTAGCCTTCTCTATCCCAATCTGGGAACGTTTCTACGGCAACTACAGCATTTTCTTTGGGGACGAGTATCTCGTTCCCGATGCTGTATTTCTTCTTTACTGTATCCATCGCACTCTCACATCGACGTATTAACACAGAAATTGAGTCGCAATACATTGTGTTCCTTGCCTTCGGTTTTTCCAACTGGGAACGTTTCTAAGGCGACGACAGGATTTTCTTTTGGGGACGAGTATCTCGATCCCGATGAACTATGTCTTCCTTAGTGTATTCCTCGCACTCTCATATTGACGAATTAAAACAGAAATTGCGCCAACATTATATACATTGTGTTCCATGCCTTCTCTTTCCCAATCTAGGAACGTTTCTACGACAACAGCGGGATTTAGTTTTCGGGACGAGTATCTCGTTCCCAATGCACTATTTCTTCTTTACTGTATCCCTCGCACTCTCACATTCACGAATTAACGAAGAAATTGCGTCGCAATGAAATACATTGTGTTCCATGCCTTCGGTTACCGAATATGGGAATGTTTCAACAGGAACGACAGGATTTTGCTTTGGGGACGAGTATCTCATTCCCGATGCACTATTTCTTCTTTACTGTATCCCTCTCACTCTCACATTGACGAATTAACACAGAAATAGCGTATTAATGAAATACATTGTGTTCCATGCCTTCTCTATTCGAATCAGGGGTCGTTTCTACAGCAACAACTGGATTATCTTTTGGGGACGTGTATCTTGTTCCCGATGCACTATTTCTTCTATACTGTATTTGTCGCACTCTCACATTGTCGAATGAACACAGAAATTGCGTCCCAATGAAATACATTGTATTCCATGCCTTCTCTTTCCGAATCTGGGAACGTTTCTACAACAATTGCAGCATTTTCTTTGGGGTCCAATATCTCGTTCCCGATGCACTATTTCTACTTTACTGTATCCATCGCACCCTCACATTGAGAAATTAACACAGAAATTGCGTCGCAATGAAATACATTGTGTTCCATGCCTTCTCTATTCCAATCTGGGAACGTTTCTATGGCAACGTCAGGATTTTGTTTTGGTGTCGAGCATCACCTTTCCGACGCACTATTTCTTTTTTACTGTATACCTCGCACCCTCACATTGACGAATTAACACAGAAATTGCGTCGCAATGAAATACATTGTGTTCCATGCCTTTTCTTTCCCAATCTGGGAACGTATCTACGGCAACGAAAGAATTTCTTTTGGTGACAAGTATCTCGTTCCCGATTGACTATTTCTTCCTTACTGTATCCCTCGCACTCTCCCATTGTCGAATGAACACAGAAATTGCGTCGCAATGAAATACATTGTGTTCCACGCCTTCTCTTTCCCATTCTAGGAGCGTTTCTACGGCAACGACAGTATTTTCCTTTGGGGACGAGAATCTCGTTCCCGATGCACAATTTCTTCTTTAGTGTATCCCTCGCTCTCTCACAATAACATTTTAAGACAGAAAATGCGTCGCAACGAAATACATTGTGTTCCATGCCTTCTCGTTCCCAATCTGGGAACGTTTCTATGGCAACGAGAGAATTTTTTTTTTGGGTCGAGTATCTAGTTCCCGATGCACTATTTTTTCTGCACTGTATCACTCGCACTCTCACATTGAGGAATTAACACAGAAATCGTGTCGCAATGAAATACATTGTGTTCCATGCCTTCTCTTTCCAAATCTGGGCACGTTTCTACGGCAACGACAGGATTTTCTTTTGGGGACTAGTATCTCTTTCCCGATGCACTATTTCTTCTTAACTGTATTCCTTGCAATCTCACATTGACGAATTAACACAGAAATTGTGTCGCAATGAAAGGCATTGTGTTCCACGCCTTCTCTTTCCCAATTTGGGAACGTTTCTACGGCAACGACAGGATTTTCTTTTATGGACGAGTATCTCGTTCCCGGTGCACAATTTCTTCTTTACTCTATACCTCGCACTCTCACATTGAGGAATTATCACAGAAATTGCGTCGCAATGTTATACATTGTGTTCCATGCCTTCCCTTTCCCAATCTGGGAACAGATCTATGGCAACGACAGCATTTTCCTTTGGGGACGAGTATCTCGTTCCCGATGCACCATTTTTCTTTACTGTAACCCTCTCACTCTCATATTGACGAATTAACACAGAAATTTCGTCGCGATAAAATTCATTCTGTTCCATGCCTTCTCTTTCCCAACCAGGGAACGTTTATACAGCAAAGACAGGATTTTGATTTGGGGACGAGTATCTCGTTCCCTATGCACTATTTCTTCTTTATTGTATCCCTCGCACCCTCACATTGCGGAATTATCACAGAAATTGAGTCGCAATGAAATACATTGTGTTCCATGCCTTCTCTTTCCAAATCTGGGAACGTTTCTACGGCAACGACAGAATTTTCTTTTGGGGACTAGTATCTCGTTCCCCATGCACTATTTCTTCTTTACTGTATCCCTCGCACTCTCACAATGACGAATGAACACAGAAATGGCGTCGCAATAAAATACATTGTTTCCCATGCCTTCTCTTTCCCAATCTAGGAACGTTTCTACGGTAACGACAGGAATTTCCTTTGGGGACGAGTATCTCGTTCCCGATTCACTATTTCTTCTTTACTGTATCCCTCGCACTCTCACATTGTCCATTTAACACATAAATCGCGTCGCAATGATATACTTTGTGTTCCATGCCTTCTCTTTCCCGATCTGGGAACGTTTCTACAGCAATGACAGGAAGTTGTTGTTGTGCCGAGAATCTCTTTTCCGATGCACTATATCTTCTTTGCTGTATCCCTCGCACATTCACATTGAGGAATTAACACAGAAATTGCGTCGCATTGAAAGACATTGTGTTCCATGCCTTCTCTTTCCCAATCTAGGAACGGTTCTACGGCAACGACAGGATTTTGTTTTGGGGTCAAGGATCTCTTTTCCGATGCATTATTTTTTCTTTACTGTATCCCTCGCACCCTGACATTGAGGAATTAACACAGAAATTTGGTCACAATGAAATACATTGTGTTTCATGCCTTCTCTTTCCCATTCTGAGAACGTTTCCACAGCAATGACAACATTTTCTTTTATGGACGAGTATCACGTTCCCGATGCACTATTTCTTCTTTACCCTATACCTCGCACTCTCATATTGAGAAATTAACACAGAAATTGCGTCGCAATGAAATACATTGTGTTCCATGCCTTCTCTTTCCCAATCTGGGAACGGTTCTTTGGTAACAACAGGATATTCTTTTGGGAATGTGTATCTCATTCTTGATGCACTATTACTTCTTTACTGTATCCCTCGCACCCTCACATTGAGGAATTAACACAGAAATTGCGTCGCATTGTAATACATGGGTTCCATGTCTTCTCTTTCCCAATCTGGGAATGTTTCTACGGCAATGACAGGATTTTCTTTTGGGGACGAGTATCTCGTTCCCGATGCACTATTTCTTCTTTACTGTATCCCTCGCACTCTCACATTGACGGATTAACACAGGAATTGCGTTGCGAAGAAATACATTGTGTTCCAAGCCTTCTCTTTCCGAATCTAGGAACGTTTCTACGGCAACGACAGGACTTTGTTTTTGGGGTCGAGCATCACCATTCCCAAGCACTATTTCTTTTTTACTGTATCCCTCGCACCCTCACATTGAGGAAGTAACACAGAAATTGCGTCGCAATGAAATACATTGGGTTCCATGCGTTCTCTTTCCCAATCTGGGAACGTTTCTACGGCAACAACTGGATTTTGTTTTTGGGTAGAGGATCTCTTTTCAGATGCACTATTTCTTCTTTACTGTATTCTTTGCATCCTCACGTTGAGTAATTGTCACAGAAATTGCGTCGCAATGACATACATTGTGTTCCACGCATTCTCTTTCCGAATCTGGGAAAGTTTGTACGGCAACGACAGGATTTTCTTTTGGGGACGAGTTTCTCGTTCCCGATGCACAATTCCTTCATTAATGTATCCCTCGCACTCTCACATTGAGGACTTAACACAGAAATTGCGTCGCAATAAAGTGCATTGTGTTTCATGCCTTCTCTTTCGCAAACTAGGAACGTTTCCACGGCAACGGCTGGATTTTGTTTTGGTGTCGAGGATCTCTGTTCCGAAGCACTATTTCTTCTTTACTATATCCCTCGCACCCTCACATTGAGCAATTAACCCAGTAATTGCGTCGCAATGAAATACATTGTGTTCCACGCCTTCTCTCTCCGAATCTTGGAACTTTTCTACGGCAACGACAGGATTTTGTTTTGGGGTCGAGGATCTCCATTCCGAAGCGCTATTTCTTCTTTACTGTATCCCTCCAACTCTCACATTGAGGAATTAACACAGAAATTGCATCGCATAAGATACATTGTGTTCCATGCCTTCTCCTTCGCAATCTAGGATCAGTTCTCTGGCTACAAATGGATTTTTTTTGGGGACGAGTATCTCGTTCCCGATGCACTATTTCTTCTTTACTGTATCCCTCACACCGTCACATTGACGAATTAACACAGAAATTGCGTCGCAATGAATTACATTGTGTTCCATGCCTTCTCTTTCCGAATCTAGGATCGTTTCTACGGCAACGACAGGATCTTCTTTTGGGGACGAATATCACGTTCCCGATGCACTATTTTTTCTTTAGTGTATCCCTCGCACCCTCACATTGAGGAATTAACACAGAAACTGCGTCGCAATGAAATACATTGGGTTCCATGCCTTCTCTATCCCAATCCGGGAACGTTTCTATGGCAACGACTGGATTTTGTTTTCGGGTTGAGGACCTCTTTTCCGATGCACTATTTCTTCTTTACTGTATTCCTCGCATCCTCACATTGAGTAATTGTCACAGAAATTGCGTAGCAATGAAATACATTATGTTGCACGCCTTCTCTTTCCCAATCTTGGAACGTTTCCACGGCAACGACAGGATTTTCTTTTTAGGACGAGTATGTCGATCCCGATGCACTATTTCTTCATAATTGTATCCCTCGCACTCTCACATTGAGGAATTGACACAGAAATTGCGTTGCAAGAAAATACATTGTGTTTCATTCCTTCTCCTTCGCAATCTAGGAACGTTTCCACGGCAAAGACAGGATTTTTTTTGGGGTCGAGGATCTCCTTTCCGATTCACTATATCTTCTTCACAGTATCCCTCGCACCCTCACATTTACGAATTAACACAGAAATTCCGTCGCAATGAAATACATTGTGTTCCACTCCTTCTCTTTCCCAATCTGGTAACGTATCTACAGCAACGACAGGATTTTATTTTGGGGACGAGTATCTCGTTCCCGATGCACTAATTCTTCTTTATTGTATCCCTCACACTCTCACATTGAAAAATTAACAGAGAAATTGCGCCGCAATGATATACATTGTGTTTCATGCCTTCTCTTTCCCAATCTGGGAACATTTCTACGGCAACGAAAGGATCTTCTTTTGGGGACGAGTATCTCGATCCCGATGCACTATTTCTTCTTTACTGTATCCCTCGCACCCTCACATTGACGAATTAACACAGAAATTGCGTCGCAATGAAATACATTGTGTTCCATGCCTTCTCTTTCCGAATCTGGGATCGTTTCTACGGCAACGACAGGATCTTCTTTTGGGGACGAATATCACGTTCCCGATGCACTATTTCTTCTTTACTGTATCACTCGTCTCTCACATTGAGGAATTAACACAGAAATTGCGTCGCAATGAAATACATTGGGTTCCATGCCTTCTGTATCCCAATCCGGGAACGTTTCTATGGCAACGACTGGATTTTGTTTTCGGGTCGAGGACCTCTTTTCCGATGCACTATTTCTTCTTTACTGTATTCCTCCCATCCTCACATTGAGTAATTGTCACAGAAATTGCGTCGCAATGAAATACATTATGTTGCACGCCTTCTCTTTCCCAATCTGGGAATGTTTCTACGGCCACGACAGGATTTTCTTTTGAGGACGAGTATCTCATTCCCAGTGCACTATTTCTTCATTACTGTATCCCTCGCACTCTCACATTGAGGAATTAACACAGAAATTGCGTCGCAATAAAATACATTGTGTTCCATGCCTTCTCCTTCGCAATCTAGGAACGTTTCCACTTCAACGACAGGATTTTTTTTTGGGTCGAGGATCTCCTTTCCGATGCACTATTTCTTCTTAACTGTACCCCTTGCACCCTCACATTGACGAATTAACACAGAAATGGCGTCGCAATGAAATACATTGTGTTCCATGCCATCTCTTTCCCAATCTTGGAACGGTTCTATGGCAACGACAGGATTTCTTTTGGGAACGAGTATCTCGTTATTGATGCACTATTTCTTCTTTACTGTATCCCTCACAACCTCACATTGAGGAATTACACAGAAATTGCGTCGAAATGTAATACATTGGGTTCCATGCCTCCTCTTTCGCAATCTCGAGACGTTTCTATGGCAACGGCAGGATTTTCCTTTGGAGACGAGTATCTCGTTTCCGACGACCAGTTTCTTCTTTACTGTATCCCCCGCACCCTCACATTGAGGAATTGTCACAGAAATTCCGTCGCAATGATATACGTTTTGTTCCATGCCTTCTCTTTCCCAATCTAGGAACGTTTCTACCGCAGTGACAGTATTTTGTTTTTGGGTCGAGGATCTCCTTTCCGATGCACTATTTCTACTTTACTGCATCCCTCGCCACCTCACATTGAGGAATTAACACAGAAATTGCGTTTCAATGACAAAAATTGTGTTTCATACCTTCTCTTTACCAATCTGCGAACGTTTCTACGGCAATAAAAGGATTTCTTTTGGGGACGAGTAACTCGTTCTTGATGAACTATTTTTCTTTACTGTAACCCTCGCACTCTCACATTGACGAATTAACACAGAAATAGCATCGCAATTAAATTCATTGTGTTCCATGTCTTCTCTTTTCCAATCTAGGAACGTTTCTACAGCAACGACATGATTTTCTTTTGGGGACGAGTATCTCGTTCCCGATGCACTATTTCTGCCTTACTGTCTCCCTCGCAATCTCACTTTGACGAATTAACAAAGAAATTGCGTCGCAATGAAATACATTGTGTTCCATGCCTTCTCCTTCCCAATCTGGGAACTTTTCTACAGCAACGACGGGATTTTCCTTTGGGGACTAGTATCTCGTTTTCAATGCACTATTTCTTCTTTACTGTATCCCTCGCACCCTCACATTGACGAATTAACACAGAAATTGCGTCGCAATAAAATACATTGTGTTCCATGCCTTCTCTTTCCGAATCTGGGATCGTTTCTACGGCAACGACAGGATCTTCTTTTGGGGACGAATATCACGTTCCCGATGCACTATTTCTTCTTTACTGTATCACTCGCACCCTCACATTGAGGAATTATTACAGAAATAGCGTCGCAATGAAATAAATTGGGTTCCATGCCTTCTCTATCCCAATCCGGGAACGTTCCTATGGCAATGGCTGGCTTTTGTTTTCGGGTCGAGGACCTCTTTTCCGATGCACTATTTCTTCTTTACTGTATTCCTCGCATCCTCACATTGAGTAATTGTCACAGAAATTGCGTCGCAATGAAATACATTATGTTGCACACTATCTCTTTTCCAATTTGGGAACGGTTCTACGGCAACGACAGGATTTTCTTTTGGTGACGACTATCTCGTTCCCGATGCACTATTTCTTCTTTACTGTATCCCTCGCACTCTCACATTGACGAATTAAGACAGGAATTGCGTTGCAAAGAAATACATTGTGCTCCATGCCTTCTCTTTCCCAATCTAGGAACGTTTCTGCGGCAACGACTGTATTTTGTTTTTGGGTAGAGGATCTCTTTTCCGATGCACTATTTCTTCTTTACTGTATTCCTTGCATCCTCACGTTGAGTAATTGTCACAGAAATTGAGTCGCAATGACATACATTGTGTTCCACACATTCTCTTTCCGAATCTGGGAAAGTTTGTACGGCAACGACAGGATTTTCTTTTGGGGTCGTGTTTCTCGTTCCCGATGCACTATTTCTTCATTATTGTATCCCTCGCACTCTCACATTGAGGAATTAACACAGAAATTGCGTCGCAATAAAGTACATTGTGTTTCATGCCTTCTCCTTCGCAATCTAGGAACGTTCCCACAGCAACGTCTGGATTTTGTTTTGGTGTCGAGGATCTCTGTTCCGAAGCACTATTTCTTCTTCTACTATATCCCTCGCACCATCACATTGAGCAATTAACCCAGAAATTGCGTCGCAATGAAATACATTGTGTTCCTCGCCTTCTCTTTCCGAATCTGGGAACGTTTCTACGGCAACGACAGGATTTTCTTTTGGGGTCGAGGATCTCCATTCCGAAGAACTATTTCTTCTTTACTGTATCCCTCGCACTCTCACATTGAGGAATTAACACAGAAATTGCGTCGCCTAAAATACATTGTGATCCATGCCTTCTCCTTCGGAATCTAGGATCAGTTCCTTGGCAAAGACAGGATTTTGTTTTGCGGTCGAGGATCTCCTTTCCGATGCACTATTTCTTCTTTACTGTATCCCTCGCACCCTCACATCGACGATTTAACATAGAAATGGCGTCGCAATAAAATACATTGTGTTCCATGCCTTCTCTTTCCCAATCTCGAAACGTTCCTACGGCAACGACAGGATTTTCCTTTGGGGACGAGTATCTTGTTCCCGATGAATTGTTTCTTCTTTACTATATCCCTCGCACTCTCACATAGACGAATTAGCACAGAAATAGCATCGCAATGATATACGTTTTGTTCCATGCATTCTCTTTCCCAATCTAGGAACGTTTCTACGGTAATAAGAATATTTCGTTTTTGGGTCGAGGATCTCCTTTCCGATGCACTATATCTTCTTCACTGCATCCCTCGCACCCTCACATTGAGGAATTAACACAGAAATTGCATTGCAATGACATAAATTGTGTTCCATACCTTCTCTTTACCAATCTGGGAATGTTTCTACGGCAACAAAAGATTTTCTTTGGGGACGAGTATCTCGTTCCCGATGCACTATTTCTTCTTTACTGTATCCCTCACACCCTCACATTGACGAATTAACACAGAAATTGCGTCGCAATGAAATACATTGTGTTCCATGCCTTCTGTTTCCGAATCTGGGATCGTTTCTACGGCAACGACAGGATCTTCTTTTGGGGACGAATATCACGTTCCCGATGCACTATTTTTTCTTTACTGCATCCCTCGCACCCTCACGTTGAGGAATTAACACAGAAACTGCGTCGCAATGAAATACATTGTGTTCCATGCCTTCTCAATCCCAATCCGGGAACGTTTCTATGGCAAAGACTGGATTTTGTTTTCGGGTTGAGGACCTCTTTTCCGATGCTCTATTTCTTCTTTACTGTATTCCTCGCATCCTCACATTGAGTAATTGTCACAGAAATTGCGTCGCAATGAAATACATTATGTTGCACGCCTTCTCTTTCCCAATCTGGGAACGTTTCCACGGCAACGACAGGATTTTCTTTTGGGGACGAGTATGTCGTTCCCGATGCACTATTTCTTCATTATTGTATCCCTCGTACTCTCACATTGAGGAATTGACACAGAAATTGCGTCGCAAGAAAATATATTGTGTTTCATTCCTTCTCCTTCGCAATCTAGGAACGTTTCCACGGCAAAGACAGGATTTTTTTTTGGGTAGAGGATCTCCTTTCCGATGCACTATGTCTTCTTCACTGTATCCCTCGCACCCTCACATTGACGAATTAACACAGAAATGGTGTCGCAATAAAATACATTGTTTTCCATGCCTCGTCTTTCCCAATCTCGGAACGTTTCTACGGCAACGACAGGAATTTCCTTTGGGGACGAGTCTCTCGTTCCTGATGAACTATTTCTTCTTTACTGTATCCCTCGCACCCTCACATTGAGGAATTGTCACAGAAATTCCGTCGCAATGAAATACATTGTGTTCCACTCATTCTCTTTCCCAATCTGGTAACGTATCTACGGCAACGACAGGATTTTCTTTTGGGGACGAGTATCTCGTTCCCGATGCACTAATTCTTCTTTACTGTATCCCTCGCACTCTCACATTGAAAAATTAACACAGAAATTGCGCCGCAATGAAATAAATTGTGTTGCATGCCTTCTCTTTCCCAATCTGGGAACATTTCTACGGCAACGAAAGGATCTTCTTTTGGGGACGAGTATCTCGATCCCGATGCACTATTTCTTCTTTACTGTATCCCTCGCACCCTCACATTGACGAATTAACACAGAAATTGCATCGCAATGAAATACATTGTGTTCCATGCCTTCTCTTTCCGAATCTGGGATCGTTTCTACGGCAACGACAGGATCTTCTTTTGGGGACGAATATCACGTTCCCGATGCACTATTACTTCTTTACTGTATCACTCGCACCCTCACATTGAGGAATTAACACAGAAATTGCGTCGCAATTAAGTACATTGTGTTCCATGCCTTCTCTTTCCCAATCTGGGAGCGGTTCTATGGTAACAACAGGATATTCTTTTGGGAATGAGTATCTCATTCTTGATGCACTATTACTTCTTTACTGTATCCCTCGCACCCTCACATTGAGGAATTAACACAGAAATTGCGTCGCATTGTAATACATGGATTCCATGTCTTCTCTTTCTCAATCTGGGAACGTTTCTACGGCAACGACAGGAATTTCTTTTGGGGACGAGTATCTCGTTCCCGATGCACTATTTCTTCTTTACTGTATCCCTCGCACTCTCACATTGACGAATTAAGACAGGAATTGCGTTGCAAAGAAATACATTGTGTTCCATGCCTTCTCTTTCCCAATCTAGGAACGTTTCTACGGCAACGACAGGATTTTCTTTCGGGATTGGTATCTCGTTCCCGATGCACCATTTTCTCTTTACTGTATCCCTCTCACTCTCATATTGAGGAATTAACACAGAAATTGCGTCGCAATAAAATTCATTCTGTTCTATGCCTTCTCTTTCCGAATCTAGGAACGATTCTACGGCAACGACAGGACTTGGTTTTGGGGTCGAGCATCACCTTTCCCAAGCACTATTTCTTTTTTACTGTATCCCTCGCACCCTCACATTGAGGAAGTAACACAGAAATTGCGTCGCAATGAAATACATTGGGTTCCATGCGTTATCTTTCCCAATCTGGGAACGTTTCTACGGCAACGACTGTATTTTGTTTTTGGGTAGAGGATCTCTTTTCCGATGCACTATTTCTTCTTTACTGTATTCCTTGCATCCTCACGTTGAGTAATTGTCACAGAAATTGCGTCGCAATGACATACATTGTGTTCCACGCATTCTCTTTCCGATTCTGGGAAAGTTTGTACGGCAACGACAGGATTTTCTTTTGGGGACGTGTTTCTCGTTCCCGATGCACTATTTCTTCATTATTGTATCCCTCGCACGCTCACATTGAGGAATTAACACAGAAATTGCGTCGCAATAAAGTACATTGTGTTTCATGCCTTCTCCTTCGCAATCTAGGAACGTTCCCACAGCAACGTCTGGATTTTCTTTTGGGGTCGAGGATCTCCATTCCGAAGCACTATTTCTTCTTTACTGTATCCCTCGCACTCTCACATTGAGGAATTAACGCAGCAATTGCGTCGCCTAAAATACATTGTGTTCCATGCCTTCTCCTTCTCAATCTAGGATCAGTTCTCTGGCAACGACAGGATTTTGTTTTGCGGTCGAGGATCTCTTTTCCGATGCACTACTTCTTCTTTACTGTATCCCTCGCACCCTCACATCGACGATTTAACAGAGAAATGGCGTCGCAATAAAATACATTGTGTTCCATGCCTTCTCTTTCCCAATCTCGAAACGTTTCTACGGCAACGATAGGATTTTCCTTTGGGGACGAGTATCTTGTTCCCGATGAACTGTTTCTTCTTTGCTATATCCCTCGCACTCTCACATAGACGAATTAGCACAGAAATAGCATCGCAATGATATACGTTTTGTTCCATGCATTCTCTTTCCCAATCTAGGAACGTTTCTACGGTAATGACAGTATTTCGTTTTTGGGTCGAGGATCTCCTTTCCGATGCACTATTTCTTCTTCACTGCATTCCTCGCACCCTCACATTGAGGAATTAACACAGAAATTGCGTTGCAATGACATAAATTGTGTTCCATACCTTCTCTTTACCAATCTGGGAACGTTTCTACGGCAACAAAAGGATTTTCTTTGGGGACGAGTATGTCGTTCCCGATGCACTATTTCTTCTTTACTGTATCCCTCACACCCTCACATTGACGAATTAACACAGAAATTGCGTCGCAAGGAAATACATTGTGTTCCATGCCTTCTCTTTCCGAATCTGGGATCGTTTCTACGGCAACGACAGGATCTTCTTTTGGGGACGAATATCACGTTCCCGATGCACTATTTTTTCTTTACTGTATCCCTCGCACCCTCACATTGAGGAATTAACACAGAAACTGCGTCGCAATGAAATACATTGGGTTCCATGCCTTCTCTATCCCAATCCGGGAACGTTTCTATGGCAAAGACTGGATTTTGTTTTCGGGTTGAGGACCTCTTTTCCGATGCACTATTTTTCTTTACTGTATTCCTCTCATCCTCACATTGAGTAATTGTCACAGAAATTGCGTCGCAATGAAATACATAATGTTGCACGCCTTCTCTTTCCCAATCTGGGAACGTTTCCACGGCAACGACAGGATTTTCTTTTGGGGACGAGTATGTCGTTCCCAATGCACTATTTCTTCATAATTGTATCCCTCGCACTCTCAGATTGAGGAATTGACACAGAAATTGCGTCGCAAGAAAATACATTGTGTTTCATTCCTTCTCCTTCGCAATCTAGGAACGTTTCCACGGCAAAGACAGGATTTTTTTTGGGGTCGAGGATCTCCTTTCCGATGCACTATATCTTCTTCACTGTATCCCTCGCACCCTCACATTGACGAATTAACACAGAAATGGCGTCGCAATAAAATACATTGTTTTCCATGACTTGTCTTTCCCAATCTCGGAACGTTTCTACGGCAACGACAGGAATTTCATTTGGGGACGAGTATCTCGTTCCTGATGAACTATTTCTTCTTTACTGTATCCCTCGCACTCTCACATTGTCGAATTAACACATAAATAGCGTCGCAATGATATACGTTTTGTTCCATGCCTTCTCTTTCCCAATATAGGAATGTTTCTACAGCAATGACAGTATCTTCTTTATGGGTCGAGGATCTCCTTTCCGAGGCACTATTTCTTCTTTACTGCATCCCTCGCACCCTCACATTGAGGAATTGTCACAGAAATTCCGTCGCAATGAAATACATTGTGTTCCACTCATTCTCTTTCCCAATCTGGTAACGTATCTACGGCAACGACAGGAATTTCCTTTGGGGACGAGTCTCTCGTTCCTGATGAACTATTTCTTCTTTACTGTATCCCTCGCACCCTCACATTGAGGAATTGTCACAGAAATTCCGTCGCAATGAAATACATTGTGTTCCACTCATTCTCTTTCCCAATCTGGTAACGTATCTACGGCAACGACAGGATTTTCTTTTGGGGACGAGTATCTCGTTCCCGATGCACTAATTCTTCTTTACTGTATCCCTCGCACTCTCACATTGAAAAATTAACACAGAAATTGCGCCGCAATGTAATACATTGTGTTGCATGCCTTCTCTTTCCCAATCTGGGAACAATTCTACGGCAACGAAAGGATCTTCTTTTGGGGACGAGTATCTCGATCCCGATGCACTATTTCTTCTTTACTGTATCCCTCGCACACTCACATTGACGAATTAACACAGAAATTGCATCGCAATGAAATACATTGTGTCCATGCCTTCTCTTTCCGAATCTGGGATCGTTTCTACGGCAACGACAGGATCTTCTTTTGGGGACGAATATCACGTTCCCGATGCACTATTTCTTCTTTACTGTATCACTCGCACCCTCACATTGAGGAATTAACACAGAAATTGCGTCGCAATTAAGTACATTGTGTTCCATGCCTTCTCTTTCCCAATCTGGGAGCGGTTCTATGGTAACAACAGGATATTCTTTTGGGAATGAGTATCTCATTCTTGATGCACTATTACTTCTTTACTGTATCCCTCGCACCCTCACATTGAGGAATTAACACAGAAATTGCGTCGCATTGTAATACATGGATTCAATGTCTTCTCTTTCTCAATCTGGGAACGTTTCTACGGCAACGACAGGAATTTCTTTTGGGGACGAGTATCTCGTTCCCGATGCACTATTTCTTCTTTACTGTATCCCTCGCATTCTCACATTGACGAATTAAGACACGAATTGCGTTGCAAAGAAATACATTGTGTTCCATGCCTTCTCTTTCCCAATCTAGGAACGTTTCTACGGCAACGACAGGATTTTCTTTCGGGATTGGTATCTCGTTCCCGATGCACCATTTTCTCTTTACTGTATCCCTCTCACTCTCATATTGAGGAATTAACACAGAAATTGCGTCGCAATAAAATTCATTCTGTTCCATGCCTTCTCTTTCCGAATCTAGGAACGATTCTACGGCAACGACAGGACTTGGTTTTGGGGTCGAGCATCACCTTTCCCAAGCACTATTTCTTTTTTACTGTATCCCTCGCACCCTCACATTGAGGAAGTAACACAGAAATTGCGTCGCAATAAAATACATTGGGTTCCATGCGTTATCTTTCCCAATCTGGGAACGTTTCTACGGCAACGACTGTATTTTGTTTTTGGGTAGAGGATCTCTTTTCCGATGCACTATCTCTTCTTTACTGTATTCCTTGCATCCTCACGTTGAGTAATTGTCACAGAAATTGCGTCGCAATGACATACATTGTGTTCCACGCATTCTCTTTCCGATTCTGGGAAAGTTTGTACGGCAACGACAGGTTTTTTATTTTGGGGACGTGTTTCTCGTTCCCGATGCACTATTTCTTCATTATTGTATCCCTCGCACTCTCACATTGAGGAATTAACACAGAAATTGCGTCGCAATAAAGTACATTGTGTTTCATGCCTTCTCCTTCGCAATCTAGGAACGTTCCCACAGCAACGTCTGGATTTTGTTTTGGGGTCGAGGATCTCCATTCCGAAGCACTATTTCTTCTTTACTGTATCCCTCGCACTCTCACATTGAGGAATTAACACAGAAATTGCGTCGCCTAAAATACATTGTGTTCCATGCCTTCTCCTTCTCAATCTAGGATCAGTTCTCTGGCAACGACAGGATTTTGTTTTGCGGTCGAGGATCTCCTTTCCGATTCACTACTTCTTCTTTACTGTATCCCTCGCACCCTCACATTGACGATTTAACAGAGAAATGGCGTCGCAATAACATACATTGTGTTCCATGCCTTCTCTTTCCCAATCTCGAAACGTTTCTACGGCAACGATAGGATTTTCCTTTGGGGACGAGTATCTTGTTCCCGATGAACTGTTTCTTCTTTACTATATCCCTCGCACTCTCACATAGACGAATTAGCACAGTAATAGCATCGCAATGATATACGTTTTGTTCCATGCATTCTCTTTCCCAATCTAGGAACGTTTCTACGGTAATGACAGTATTTCGTTTTTGGGTCGAGGATCTCCTTTCCGATGCACTATTTCTTCTTCACTGCATTCCTCGCACCCTCACATTGAGGAATTAACACAGAAATTGCGTTGCAATGACATAAATTGTGTTCCATACCTTCTCTTTACCAATCTGGGAACGTTTCTACGGCAACAAAAGGATTTTCTTTGGGGACGAGTATGTCGTTCCCGATGCACTATTTCTTCTTTACTGTATCCCTCACACCCTCACATTGACGAATTAACACAGAAATTGCGTCGCAATGAAATACATTGTGTTCCATGCCTTCTCTTTCCGAATCTGGGATCGTTTCTACGGCAACGACAGGATCTTCTTTTGGGGACGAATATCACGTTCCCGATGCACTATTTTTTCTTTACTGTATCCCTCGCACCCTCACATTGAGGAATTAACACAGAAACTGCGTCGCAATGAAATACATTGGGTTCCATGCCTTCTCTATCCCAATCCGGGAACGTTTCTATGGCAAAGACTGGATTTTGTTTTCGGGTTGAGGACCTCTTTTCCGATGCACTATTTTTCTTTACTGTATTCCTCTCATCCTCACATTGAGTAATTGTCACAGAAATTGCGTCGCAATGAAATACATAATGTTGCACGCCTTCTCTTTCCCAATCTGGGAACGTTTCCACGGCAACGACAGGATTTTCTTTTGGGGACGAGTATGTCGTTCCCAATGCACTATTTCTTCATAATTGTATCCCTCGCACTCTCAGATTGAGGAATTGACACAGAAATTGCGTCGCAAGAAAATACATTGTGTTTCATTCCTTCTCCTTCGCAATCTAGGAACGTTTCCACGGCAAAGACAGGATTTTTTTTGGGGTCGAGGATCTCCTTTCCGATGCACTATATCTTCTTCACTGTATCCCTCGCACCCTCACATTGACGAATTAACACAGAAATGGCGTCGCAATAAAATACATTGTTTTCCATGACTTGTCTTTCCCAATCTCGGAACGTTTCTACGGCAACGACAGGAATTTCATTTGGGGACGAGTATCTCGTTCCTGATGAACTATTTCTTCTTTACTGTATCCCTCGCACTCTCACATTGTCGAATTAACACATAAATAGCGTCGCAATGATATACGTTTTGTTCCATGCCTTCTCTTTCCCAATATAGGAATGTTTCTACAGCAATGACAGTATCTTCTTTATGGGTCGAGGATCTCCTTTCCGAGGCACTATTTCTTCTTTACTGCATCCCTCGCACCCTCACATTGAGGAATTGTCACAGAAATTCCGTCGCAATGAAATACATTGTGTTCCACTCATTCTCTTTCCCAATCTGGTAACGTATCTACGGCAACGACAGGAATTTCCTTTGGGGACGAGTCTCTCGTTCCTGATGAACTATTTCTTCTTTACTGTATCCCTCGCACCCTCACATTGAGGAATTGTCACAGAAATTCCGTCGCAATGAAATACATTGTGTTCCACTCATTCTCTTTCCCAATCTGGTAACGTATCTACGGCAACGACAGGATTTTCTTTTGGGGACGAGTATCTCGTTCCCGATGCACTAATTCTTCTTTACTGTATCCCTCGCACTCTCACATTGAAAAATTAACACAGAAATTGCGCCGCAATGTAATACATTGTGTTGCATGCCTTCTCTTTCCCAATCTGGGAACAATTCTACGGCAACGAAAGGATCTTCTTTTGGGGACGAGTATCTCGATCCCGATGCACTATTTCTTCTTTACTGTATCCCTCGCACACTCACATTGACGAATTAACACAGAAATTGCATCGCAATGAAATACATTGTGTCCATGCCTTCTCTTTCCGAATCTGGGATCGTTTCTACGGCAACGACAGGATCTTCTTTTGGGGACGAATATCACGTTCCCGATGCACTATTTCTTCTTTACTGTATCACTCGCACCCTCACATTGAGGAATTAACACAGAAATTGCGTCGCAATTAAGTACATTGTGTTCCATGCCTTCTCTTTCCCAATCTGGGAGCGGTTCTATGGTAACAACAGGATATTCTTTTGGGAATGAGTATCTCATTCTTGATGCACTATTACTTCTTTACTGTATCCCTCGCACCCTCACATTGAGGAATTAACACAGAAATTGCGTCGCATTGTAATACATGGATTCAATGTCTTCTCTTTCTCAATCTGGGAACGTTTCTACGGCAACGACAGGAATTTCTTTTGGGGACGAGTATCTCGTTCCCGATGCACTATTTCTTCTTTACTGTATCCCTCGCATTCTCACATTGACGAATTAAGACACGAATTGCGTTGCAAAGAAATACATTGTGTTCCATGCCTTCTCTTTCCCAATCTAGGAACGTTTCTACGGCAACGACAGGATTTTCTTTCGGGATTGGTATCTCGTTCCCGATGCACCATTTTCTCTTTACTGTATCCCTCTCACTCTCATATTGAGGAATTAACACAGAAATTGCGTCGCAATAAAATTCATTCTGTTCCATGCCTTCTCTTTCCGAATCTAGGAACGATTCTACGGCAACGACAGGACTTGGTTTTGGGGTCGAGCATCACCTTTCCCAAGCACTATTTCTTTTTTACTGTATCCCTCGCACCCTCACATTGAGGAAGTAACACAGAAATTGCGTCGCAATAAAATACATTGGGTTCCATGCGTTATCTTTCCCAATCTGGGAACGTTTCTACGGCAACGACTGTATTTTGTTTTTGGGTAGAGGATCTCTTTTCCGATGCACTATCTCTTCTTTACTGTATTCCTTGCATCCTCACGTTGAGTAATTGTCACAGAAATTGCGTCGCAATGACATACATTGTGTTCCACGCATTCTCTTTCCGATTCTGGGAAAGTTTGTACGGCAACGACAGGTTTTTTATTTTGGGGACGTGTTTCTCGTTCCCGATGCACTATTTCTTCATTATTGTATCCCTCGCACTCTCACATTGAGGAATTAACACAGAAATTGCGTCGCAATAAAGTACATTGTGTTTCATGCCTTCTCCTTCGCAATCTAGGAACGTTCCCACAGCAACGTCTGGATTTTGTTTTGGGGTCGAGGATCTCCATTCCGAAGCACTATTTCTTCTTTACTGTATCCCTCGCACTCTCACATTGAGGAATTAACACAGAAATTGCGTCGCCTAAAATACATTGTGTTCCATGCCTTCTCCTTCTCAATCTAGGATCAGTTCTCTGGCAACGACAGGATTTTGTTTTGCGGTCGAGGATCTCCTTTCCGATTCACTACTTCTTCTTTACTGTATCCCTCGCACCCTCACATTGACGATTTAACAGAGAAATGGCGTCGCAATAACATACATTGTGTTCCATGCCTTCTCTTTCCCAATCTCGAAACGTTTCTACGGCAACGATAGGATTTTCCTTTGGGGACGAGTATCTTGTTCCCGATGAACTGTTTCTTCTTTACTATATCCCTCGCACTCTCACATAGACGAATTAGCACAGTAATAGCATCGCAATGATATACGTTTTGTTCCATGCATTCTCTTTCCCAATCTAGGAACGTTTCTACGGTAATGACAGTATTTCGTTTTTGGGTCGAGGATCTCCTTTCCGATGCACTATTTCTTCTTCACTGCATTCCTCGCACCCTCACATTGAGGAATTAACACAGAAATTGCGTTGCAATGACATAAATTGTGTTCCATACCTTCTCTTTACCAATCTGGGAACGTTTCTACGGCAACAAAAGGATTTTCTTTGGGGACGAGTATGTCGTTCCCGATGCACTATTTCTTCTTTACTGTATCCCTCACACCCTCACATTGACGAATTAACACAGAAATTGCGTCGCAATGAAATACATTGTGTTCCATGCCTTCTCTTTCCGAATCTGGGATCGTTTCTACGGCAACGACAGGATCTTCTTTTGGGGACGAATATCACGTTCCCGATGCACTATTTTTTCTTTACTGTATCCCTCGCACCCTCACATTGAGGAATTAACACAGAAACTGCGTCGCAATGAAATACATTGGGTTCCATGCCTTCTCTATCCCAATCCGGGAACGTTTCTAGGGCAAAGACTGGATTTTGTTTTCGGGTTGAGGACCTCTTTTCCGATGCACTATTTTTCTTTACTGTATTCCTCTCATCCTCACATTGAGTAATTGTCACAGAAATTGCGTCGCAATGAAATACATAATGTTGCACGCCTTCTCTTTCCCAATCTGGGAACGTTTCCACGGCAACGACAGGATTTTCTTTTGGGGACGAGTATGTCGTTCCCAATGCACTTTTTTTTCATAATTGTATCCCTCGCACTCTCACATTGAGGAATTGACACAGAAATTGCGTCGCAAGAAAATACATTGTGTTTCATTCCTTCTCCTTCGCAATCTAGGAACGTTTCCACGGCAAAGACAGGATTTTTTTTGGGGTCGAGGATCTCCTTTCCGATGCACTATATCTCCTTCACTGTATCCCTCGCACCCTCACATTGACGAATTAACACAGAAATGGCGTCGCAATAAAATACATTGTTTTCCATGACTTGTCTTTCCCAATCTCGGAACGTTTCTACGGCAACGACAGGAATTTCCTTTGGGGACGAGTATCTCGTTCCTGATGAACTATTTCTTCTTTACTGTATCCCTCGCACTCTCACATTGTCGAATTAACACATAAATAGCGTCGCAATGATATACGTTTTGCTCCATGCCTTCTCTTTCCCAATATAGGAATGTTTCTACAGCAATGACAGTATCTTCTTAATGGGTCGAGGATCTCCTTTCCGAGGCACTATTTCTTCTTTACTGCATCCCTCGCACCCTCACATTGAGGAATTGTCACAGAAATTCCGTCGCAATGAAATACATTGTGTTCCACTCATTCTCTTTCCCAATCTAGGAAATTTCTACAGCAACGACCGGATTTTGTTTTGGGGACGAGTATCTCGTTCCCGATGAACAATTTCTTCTTTACTCTATCCCTCGATCTCTAACATTCAGGAATTAACACAGAAATTGCGACGCAATGAAATACATTGTGTTCCATGCCATCTCTTTCCCAATCTGGGAACGGTTCTATGGCAACGACAGGATTTTCTTTTGGGAATGAGCATCTCGTTCTTGCCGCACTATTTCTTCTTTACTGTATCCCTCACAACCTCACATTGAGGAATTAGCACAGAAATTGCTTCGAAATGTAATACATTGGGTTCCATGCCTCCTCTTTCGCAATCTCGAGACGTTTCTATGGCAACGGCAGGATTTTCCTTTGGCGACGAGTATCTCGTTCCCGATGAACTGTTTCTTCTATACTGTATCCCCCGCACCCTAACATTGAGGAATTCTCACAGAAATTCCGTCGCAATGATATACGTTTTGTTCCATGCCTTCTCTTTCCCAATCTAGGAACGTTTCTACCGCAATGACAGTATTTTGTTTTTGGGTCAAGGATTTCCTTTCCGATGCACTATTTCTTCTTTACTGCATCACTCGCCACCTCACATTGAGGAATTAACACAGAAATTGCGTTACAATGACATAAATTGTGTTCCATACCTTCTCTTTACCAATCTGGGAACGTTTCTACGGCAACAAAAGGATTTCTTTTCGGGACAAGTATCTCGTTCCCGATGCACTATTTCTTCTTTACTGTATCCCTCGCACTCTCACATTGACGAATTAACACAGAAATAGCGTCGCAATTAAATTCATTGTGTTCCATGTCTTTTCTTTCCCAATCTAGGAACGTTTCTACAGCAACGACATGATTTTCTTTTGGGGACGAGTATCTCGTTCCCGATGCACTATTTCTGCCTTACTGTATCCCTCGCAATCTCACATTGACGAATTAACAAAGAAATTGCGTCGCAATGAAATACATTGTGTTCCATGCCTTCTCCTTCCCAATCTGCGTACTTTTCTACGGCAAAGACGGGATTTTCCTTTGGGGACGAGTATCTCGTTCTCGATGCTCTATTTCTTCTTTACTGTATCCCTCGCACCCTCACATTGACGAATTAACAAAGAAATTGCGTCGCAATGAAATAAATTGGGTTCCATGCCTTCTCTATCCCAATCAGGAACGTTTCTATGGCAACGACTGGATTTTGTTTTCGTGTCGATGACGTCTTTTCCGATGCACTATTTCTTCTTTACTGTATTCCTCGCATTCTCACATTGAGTAATTGTCACAGAAATAGCGTCGCAATGATATACATTATGTTGCCCGCCATTCTTTCCCAATTTGGTAACGTTTCTACGGCAACGACAGGAATTTTTTTTGGGGACGAGTATCTCTATCCTGATGAACTATTTCTTCTTTACTGCATCCCTCGCACTCTCACATTGTCTAATTAACACATAAATAGCGTCGCAATGATATACGTTTTGTTCCATGCCTTCTCTTTCCCAATCAAGGAGCGTTTCTACAGCAACGACCTGATTTTGTTTTGGGGACGAGTATCTGGTTCCCGATGAACAATTTCTTCTGTACTCTATCCCTCGAACTCTAACATTCTGCAATTAACACAGAAATTGCGTCGCCATGAAATACATTGTGTTCCATGCCTTCTCTTTCCCACTCTGGGAACGGTTCTATGGCAACGACAGGATTTTCTTTTGGGAATGAGTATCTCGTTCTTCATGCACTATTTCCTCTTTACTGTATCCCTCACAACCTCACATTGAGGAATTAACACAGAAATTGCGTCGAAATGTAATACATTGGGTTCCATGCCTCCTCTTTCCCAATCTCGAGACGTTTCTACGGCAACGAGAGGATTTTCCTTTGGCGACGAGTATCTCCTTCCCGATGAACTGTTTCTTCTTTACTGTATCCCTCGCACCCTCACATTGAGGAATTGTCACAGAAATTCCGTCGCAATGATATACGTTTTGTTCCATGCCTTCTCTTTCCCAATCTAGTAACGTATCTACCGCAATGACAGTATTTTGTTTTTGGGCTGAGGATCTCCTTTCCGATGCACTATTTCTTCTTTACTGCATCCCTCGCACCCTCACATTGAGGAATTAACACAGAAATCGCGTCGCAATGAAATACATTGTGTTCTATGCCTTCTCTTTCCTAATCTGGGAATGTTTGTAGGGCAACGACCGGATTTCTTTTGGGTACGAGTATTTCGTTACCGATGCCCTATTTCTTCTTTACTGTATCCCTCGCACTTTCACATTGACGAATGAACACAGAAATTGCGTCGCAATGAAATACATTGTGTTCCATGCCTTCTCTTTCCCAATCTGGGAACGTTTCTACGGCAACGATAGGATTTTCTCTTGGGGACGAGTATCTCGTTCCCGATGAACTATTTCTACTTTACTGTATCACACGCTCTATCACATTGACGAATGAACACAGAAATTGCGTAGCAAAGAAATACATTGTGCTCCATGCCTTCTCTTTCCCAATTTGGGAACGTTTCTACGGGAACGACAGGATTTTCTTTGGGGGACGAGTATCACGTTCCCGATGCACTATTTCTTCTTTACCGTATCCGTCGCACTCTCACATTGACGAATTAAGACAGAAATTGCGTGGCATTGAAATACAATGTGTTCCGTGACTCCTCTTTCCCAATCTGGGAACGTTTTTACAGCAACGATAGGATTATCTCTTGGGGACGAGTATCTCGTTCCCGATGAAATATTTCTACTTTACTGTATCCCTCGCTCTCTCACATTGACGAATGAACACAGAAATTGCGTAGCAATGAAATACATTGTGCTCCATGCCTTCTCTTTCCCAATCTGGGAACGTTGTTACGGCAACGACAGGTTTTTCTTTTGGGGACGAGT
Source organism: Schistocerca nitens (assembly GCF_023898315.1). Classification (NCBI taxonomy): domain Eukaryota; kingdom Metazoa; phylum Arthropoda; class Insecta; order Orthoptera; family Acrididae; genus Schistocerca; species Schistocerca nitens. The sequence continues at coordinate 4,088,177 of NC_064616.1, read as the reverse complement.
ATCTCCTTTCCGTTGCACTATTTCTTCTCTACTGTATACTTCGAACCCTCTCATGGGGGAATTAACACAGAAATTGCGTCGCAATGAAATACATTAGGTTCCATGCCTTCTCTTTCCCAATCTAGGTACGTTTCTACGGCAATGACAGGATTTTGTTTTCGTGGCGAGTATATCCTTTCCGATGCACTACTTCTTCTTTCCTGTATCCCTCGCACCCCTACACTGAGGAATTATAACAGAAATTGCGTCGAAATGAAATACATTGTGTTCCATGCCTTCTCTTTCCCAATCTGGGAACGCTTCTACGGAATCGACAGGATTTTCTTTTGGGGACGAGTATATCGTTCCCGATGCACTATTTCTTCTTTACTGTATCCCCCGCACTCTCACATTGACGAATTAACACAGAAATTGTGTCGCAATAAAATACATTGTGGTCCTTGCCTTCTCTTTCCCAATCTGGGAACGTCTCTATAGCAACGACAGGATTATCTCTTGGGGACGAGTATCTCGTTCCCGATTATTTATTTCTTCTTTACGGTATCCCTCGCACTGTCACACTGACGAATAAACACAAAAATTGCATCGCAATGTAATACATCGTGTTCCATGCCTTCTCTTACACAGTCTGGGAACGTTTCTACGCCAACGATAGGATTTTCCTTGGGGACGAGTATCTCGTTTCCGATGACTTATTTTTACTTTACTGTATCCCCGTCTCTCTCACATTGACGAATGAACACGGAAATTGCGTCGCAATAAAATACATTGTGTTCCATGCCTTCTCTTTCCAAATCTGGGAATGTTTCTACGGGAACGACAGGATTTTCTTTGGTGGACGAGTATTGCGTCCTCGATGCTCTATTTTTTCTTTACTGTATCCCTCGCACTCTCACATTGACGAATTAACAGAGAAATTGCGTCGCAATGAGATACATTGTGTTCCATGCCGTCTCTTTCCCATTCTGGGAACGTATCTAAGGCATCGACAGGATTTTCTTTTGGGGACGAGTATCTCGTTCCCGATGAACTATTTCTACTTGACTGTATCCCTCGCACTCTCACATTGATGGATGAACACAGAAATTGCGTCGCAATGAAATACATTGTGTTCCATGCCTTCTCTTTCCCAATCTGGGAAAGTTTCTACGGGAACGACAGGATTTTCTTTTGGGACGAGTATCTCGTTCCCGGTGCACTATTTCTTCTTTACTGTATCCCTCGCACTCTCACATTGACGAATTAACAGAGAAATTGCGTCGCAATATAATACATTATGTTCCATGCCTTCTCTTTCCCAATCTAGGTACGTTTCTACAGAAACGAAAGGATTTAGATTTCGGGTCGAGCATCTCCTTTCCGATGCACTATTTCTTCTTTACAGTATCCCTCGCACTCTCACATTGTCGAATTAACACATAAATAGCGTCGCAATGATATACGTTTTGTTCCATGCATTCTCTTTCCCAATATAGGAATGTTTCTACAGCAATGACAGTATTTTGTTTATGGGTCGAGGATCTCCTTTCCGATGCACTATTTCCTCTTTACTGCATCCCTCACACCCTCACATTGAGGAATTGTCACAGAAATTCCGTCGCAATGAAATACATTGTGTTCCACTCATTCTCTTTCCCAATCTGGTAACGTATCTACAGCAACGACAGGATCTTCTTTTGGGGCCGAGTATCTCGATCCCGATGCACTATTTCTTCTTTACTGTATCCCTCGCACCCTCACATTGACGAATTAACACAGAAATTGCGTCGCAATGAAATACATTGTGTTCCATGCCTTCTCTTTCCGAATCTGGGATCGTTTCTACGGCAACGACAGGATCTTCTTTTGGGGACGAATATCACGTTCCCGATGCACTATTTCTTCTTTACTGTATCACTCGCCCCTCACATTGAGGAATTAACACAGATATTGCGTCGCAATGAAATACATTGGGTTCCATGCCTTCTCTATCCCAATCCGGGAACGTTTCTATGGCAACGACTGGATTTTGTTTTCGGGTCGAGGACCTCTTTTCCGATGCACTATTTCTTCTTTACTGTATTCCTCGCATCCTCACATTGAGTAATTGTCACAGAAATTGCGTCGCAATGAAATAGATTATGTTGCACGCCTTCTCTTTCCCAATCTGGGAACGTTTCTACGGCAACGACAGGATTATCTTTTGGGGACGAGTATCTCGTTCCCGATGCACTATTTCTTCATTACTGTATGCCTCGCACTCTCACATTGAGGAATTAACACAGAAATTGCGTCGCAATAAAATACATTGTGTTTCATGCCTTCTCCTTCGCAATCTAGGAACGTTTCCACGGCAACGACAGGATTTTTGTTTGGGTCGAGGATCTCCTTTCCGATGCACTATTTCTTCTTTACTGTATCCCTTGCACCCTCTGATTGACGAATTAACACAAAAATGGCGTCGCAATGATATACGTTTTTTTTTATGCCTTCTCTTTCCCAATCTCGGAACGTTTCTACGGCAACGACAGGAATTTCCTTTGGTGACGAGTATCTCGTTCCTGATGAACTATTTTTTCTTTACTGTATCCCTCGCACTTTCACATTGACGAATTAACAGAGAAATTGCGTCGCAATGAGATACATTGTGTTCCATGCCGTCTCTTTCCAATTCTGGGAACGTTTCTACGGCATCGACCGGATTTTGTTTTGTGGACGAGTATCTCGTTCCCCATGAACAATTTCTTCTTTACTCTATCCCTCGAACTCTAACATTCAGGAATAAACACAGAAATTGCGTCGCAATGAAATACATTGTGTTCCATGCCATCTCTTTCATAATCTGGGAACGGTTCTATGGCAACGACAGGATTTTCTTTTGGGAATGAGTATCTCGTTCTTGACGGACTATTACTTCTTTACTGTATCCCTCACAACCTTACATTGAGGAATTAACACAGAAATTGCGTCAAAATGTAATACATTGTGTTCCATGCCTCCTCTTTCGCAAACTCGAGACGTTTCTATGGCAGCGGCAGGATTTTCCTTTGGCGACGAGTATCTCGTTCCCAATGAACTGTTTCTTCTTTACTGTATCCCCCGCACCCTCACATTGAGGAATTCTCACAGAAATTCCGTCGCAATGATATACGTTTTGTTCCATGCCTTCTCTTTCCCAATCTAGGAACGTTTCTACCACAATGACAGTATTTTGTATTTGGGTCGAGGATTTCCTTTCCGATGCACTATTTCTTCTTTACTGCATCCCTCGCCACCTCACATTGAGGAATTAACACAGAAATTGCGTTTCAATGACATAAATTGTGTTCCATACCTTCTCTTTACCAATCTGGGAACGTTTCTACGGCAACAAAAGGATTTCTTTTGGGGACGAGTATCTCGTTCCCGATGCACTATTTCTTCTTTACTGTATCCCTCGCACTCTCACATTGACGAATTAACACAGAAATAGCGTCGCAATTAAATTCATTGTGTTCCATGTCTTGTCTTTCCCAATCTAGGAACGTTTCTACAGCAACGACATGATTTTCTTTTGGGGACGAGTATCTCGTTCCTGATGCACTATTTCTGCCTTACTGTATCCCTCGCAATCTCACATTGACGAATTAACAAAGAAATTGCGTTGCAATGAAATACATTGTGTTCCATGCCTTCTCCTTCCCAATCTGGGAACTTTTCTACGGCAACGACGCGATTTTCCTTTGGGGACGTGTATCTCGTTCTCGATGCACTATTTCTTCTTTACTGTATCCCTCGCACCCTCACATTGACGAATTAACACAGAAATTGCGTCGCAATGAAATACATTGTGTTCCATGCCTTCTCTTTCCGAATCTGGGATCGTTTCTACGGCAACGACAGGATCTTCTTTTGGGGACGAATATCAAGTTCCCGATGCACTATTTCTTCTTTACTGTATCACTCACACCCTCACATTGAGGAATTAACACAGAAATTGCGTCGCAATGAAATAAATTGGGTTCCATGCCTTCTCTATCCCAATCCGGAACGTTTCTATGGCAACGTTTGGAATTTGTTTACGTGTCGATGACCTGTTTTCCGATGCACTATTTCTTCTTTACTGTATTCCTCGCATTCTCACATTGAGTAATTGTCACAGAAATTGCGTCGCAATGATATACATTATGTTGCACGCCATCTCTTTCCCAATTTGGGAACGTTTCTACGGCAACGACAGGAATTTCTTTTGGGGACGAGTATCTCTATCCTGATGAACTATTTCTTCTTTACTGTATCCCTCGCACTCTCACATTGTCTAATTAATACATAAATAGCGTCGCAATGATATACGTTTTGTTCCATGCCTTCTCTTTCCCAATCAAGAAGCGTTTCTACAGCAACGACCGGATTTTGTTTTGGGGACGAGTATCTGGTTCCCGATGAACAATTTCTTCTTTACTCTATCCCTTGAACTCTAACATTCTGGAATTAACACAGAAATTGCGTCGCAATGAAATACATTGTGTTCCATGCCTTCTCTTTCCCAATCCGGGAACGGTTCTATGGCAACGACAGGATTTTCTTTTGGGAATGAATATCTCGTTCTTGATGCACTATTTCTTCTTTACTGTATCCCTCACAACCTCACATTGAGGAATTAACACAGAAATTGCGTCGAGATGTAATACATTGGGTTCCATGCCTCCTCTTTCCCAATCTCGAGACGTTTCTACGGCAACGAGAGAATTTTCCTTTGGCGACGAGTATCTCCTTCCCGATGAACTGTTTCTTCGTTACTGTATCCCTCGCACCCTCACACTGAGGAATTGTCACAGAAATTCCGTCGCAATGATATACGTTTTGTTCCATGCCTTCTCTTTCCCAATCTAGGAACGTATCTACCGCAATGACAGTATTTTGTTTTTGGGTCGAGGATCTCCTTTCCGATGCACTATTTCTTCTTTACTGCATCCCTCGCACCCTCACATTGTGGAATTAACACAGAAGTCGCGTCGCAATGAAATACATTGTGTTCTATGCCTTCTCTTTCCCAATCTAGGAATGTATGTAGGGCAACGACCGGATTTTCTTTTGGGTACGAGTATTTCGTTCCCGATGCCCTATTTCTTCTTTACTGTATCCCTCGCACTTTCACATTGACGAATGAACACAGAAATTGCGTCGCAATGAAATACATTGTGTTCCATGCCTTCTCTTTCCCAATCTGGGAACGTTTCTACGGCAACGATAGGATTTTCTCGTGGGGACGAGTATCTCGTACCCGATGAACTATTTCTACTTTACTGTATCCCTCGCTCTCTCACATTGACGAATGAACACAGAAATTGCGTAGCAATGAAATACATTGTGCTCCATGACTTCTCTTTCCCAATTTGGGAACGTTTCTACGGGAACGACAGGATTTTCTTTGGGGGACGAGTATAACGTTCCCGATGCACTATTTCTTATTTACTGTATCCCTCGCACTCTCACATTGACGAATTAAGACAGAAATTGCGTGGCATTGAAATACAATGTGTTCCGTGACTCCTCTTTCCCAATCTGGGAACGTTTTTACGGCAACGATAATATTTTCTCTTGGGGACAAGTATCTCGTTCCCGATGAAATATTTCTACTTTACTGTATCCCTCGCTCTCTCACATTGACGAATGAACACAGAAATTGCGTAGCAATGAAATACATTGTGCTCCATGCCTTCTCTTTCCCAATCTGGGAACGTTGTTACGGCAACGACAGGTTTTTCTTTTGGGGACGAGTATCTCCTTTCCGTTGCACTATTTCGTCTTTACTGTATCACTCGCACCCTCACATTGTGGAATTAACACACAAATCGCGTCGCAATGAAATACATTGTGTTCCATGCCTTCTCTTTCCCAATCTGGGAACGTTTCCACGGCGACGACAGGATTTTCTTTCGGGGACGAATATCTCATTCCCCATGCACTATTGCTTTTTTTACTGTATCCCTCGCACTTTCACATACACGAATGAACTCAGAAATTGCGTCGCATTGAAATACATTGTGTTCCATGCCTTCTCTTTCCCAATCTGGGAAAGTTTCTACGGGAACGAAAGACTTCCTTTGGGGACGGGTATCTCGTTCCCGATGCACTATATCTTCTTTACTGTATCCATCGCACTCTCACAATGACGAATTAACAGAGAAAATGCGTGGCAATGAAATACATTGTGTTCCATGCCTACTCTTTCCCAATCTGGGAACGTTTCCACGGCTACGACAGAATTTATTTTTGGGGACGGGTATCTCGTTCCCGATGAACTATTTCTTCTTTACTGTATCCTCGCACTCTCACATTGACTACTTAAAAAAGAAGTTGCGTCGCCATAAAATACACAGTGTTCCAAGCCATCTCCTTCCCAATCTGCGAACAGTTCCACGCCAAAGACGGGATTGGTTTTGGGGTCCATGATCCCCTTTCCGACGAACTATTTCTTCATTACTGTATCCCTAGCACCCTCACATTGAGGAATTAACACAGAAATCGCGTCGCAATGAAGTACATTGTGTTCGATGCTTTCTCTTTCCCAATCTGGGAACGTTTCTACGGCATCGACAGGATTTTCTTTTGGGGACGAGTATCTCGTTCCCGATGAACTATTTCTTTTTTACTGTATCCCTCGCACTCTCACATTGACGAATTAACACAGAAATTGCGTCGCAATGAAATACATTGTTTTCCATCCCTCCTCTTTCCCAACCTGTGAACGTTTCTACGGGAACGACAGGATTTTATTTTGGGGACGGGTATCTCGTTCCCGATGAACTATTTCTTCTCTAATGTATCGATCGCACCCTCACAATGACGAATTAACAGAGAAAAGGCGTGGCAATGAAATACATGGTGTTACATGCCTTCTCTTTCCGAATCTGGGATCGTTTGTATGGCAACTACAGGATTTTTTTGGGGACGAGTATCTCTTTCCCGATGCACTATTTCTTCTTTACTGAATCCCTTGCACTACCACATTGACGTATTAACATAGAATTTCGTCGAAATGAAATACATTGTATTCCATACGTTCTCTTTCCCAACCTGGGAACGCTTCTACGACAACGAAAAGATTTTTTTTTGGGGACGAGTATCTCGTTCCCCATGCCCTATTTCTTTCTTATTCCTGTATCTCTCGCTCTGTCACATTGACGAATTGAAACAGAAAATGCGTCCCAATGAAATACATTGTGTTCCATGTCTTCTCTTTCCCAATCTGGGAACGTTTCTGCGGCAACGAAAGGATATTCTTTTGGGGACGGGTATCTCGATCCCGATGCCCAATTTCTTCGTTACTGTATCTCTCGCACTCTCACATTGACGAATAGAACAGAAATAGCGTCCCAATGAAATACAATGTGTTCCATCCCTTCTCTTTCCCAATCTGATAACGTTTCTACAGCAACGACAGGATTTAGATTTTGGGTCAAGTATCTCGTTCCCGATGAATCATTCCTTTTTTTACTGTATCCCTGGCACATCCACATTGACGAATGAACACAGAATTTGCGTCGCAATGAATTACATTGTGTTCCATGACTTCTGTTTCCGAATTTTTGGAACGTTTCTACGGCAACGACAGGATTTTTTTTTTGGGGACGAGTATCTCGTTCCCGATGAACTATTTCATCTTTATGTATCCTTCGCACTCTCACATTGACGAATTAACACAGAAATATCGTCGCAATGAAATACATTGTGTTCCATGAGTTCTCTTTCCCAATCTGTGAAAGTTTCTACGGCAACGACAGGATTTAGATTTCGGGTCGAGCATCTCCTTTCCGATGCACCATTTCTTCGTTACTGTATCCCTCGCACCCTCACATTGACGAATTAACACAGAAATAGCGTCGCTATGAAATACATTGTGTTCCGTGCCTTCTCTTTCCCACTCTGGGAAAGTTTCAGCGGCAACGGAAGGATCTTCTTTTGGGGACGAGTATCTCGATCCCGATGCACTATTTCTTCCTTACTGTAACTCACGCACTCTCACATTGACGAATAAAAGCAGAAGTTGCGTCGCAATGAAATACATTGTGTTCCATGCCTTCTTTTCCAAACTGGGAACGTTTCTACGGCAACGACAGGATTTAGATTTCGGGTCGAGCATCTCCTTTCCGATGCACCATTTCTTCGTTACTGTATCCCTCGCAACATCACATTGACGAATTAACACAGAAATTGCGTCGCAATGAAATACATTGTGTTCCTTGCCTTCTCTTTCCCAATCTGGGATCGTTTCTATAGCAACGACAGGATTTTCTTTTGGGGACGAGTATCTCGTTGCCGATTAACTATTTCTTCTTTACTGTATGCCTCGCACTCTCACATTGACGAATTAACAGAGGAATTGCGTCGCAATGAAATACATTGTGTTCCATGCCTTCTCTTTCCCAATCTGGGATCGTTTCTACGGCTACGACAGGATATTCTTTTGGGGACGAGTATCTCGTTCCCGATGAACTATATTCTCTTTAGTGTATCCCTCGCACTCTCACATTGATGAATTAACACAGAAATTGCGTCGGACTGAAATACATTGTGTTCCATGCCTTCTCCTTCCCAATCTGGGAACAATTCTACGAGAACGACAGGATTTTGTTTTGGGGACGTGTATCTCGTTCTCGATTCACTAATTCTTCTTTACTCTTTCCATCGCACTCTCACATTGACGAATTAACAGAGAAATTGCGTCGGAATGAAGTACATTGTGTTCCATGCCTTCTCTCCGAGTCTTGGAACGTTTCTATGGCAACTACAGCATTTTTTTTCGGGACGAGTATCTCGTTCACGGTGCACTATTTATTCTTTACTGTATCCCTTGCACTATCACATTGACGAATTAACACAGAATTTGCGTCGAAATGAAATACATTGTATTCCATGACTTCTCTTTCCCAATCTGGGAACGTTTCTACAGCAACGAAAGAATTTTATATTGGGGACTTGTACCTCGTTCCCGATGCACTATTTCTTCTTTACTGTATCACTCGCACTCTCACATTGACGAATTGAAACAGAAATTGCATCCCAATGATATACATTGTGTTCCATGCCTTCTCTTTCCCGATCTGGGAACGTTTCTACGGCAACTACAGGATTTCCATTTGGGGACGAGTATCTCCTACCCGATGCACTATTTCTTCTTTACTGTATCCCTCGCACTCTCACAACGACGAAATAATACAGTTATTACGTCGCAATGAAATACATTGTGTTCCATGCCCTCTCTTTCCTAATATGAGAACCTTTCTATATCAACGACATGATTTTCTTTTGGGGACGAGTATGTCGTCCCCGATGCACTATTTCCTCTTTACTGTATCCCTCGCACCATCAAATTGACAAATTAACAAAGAAATTGTGTCGCAATGAAATACATTGTGTTCCAAGCTTCCTCTTTCCCAATCTGGGAACGTTTGTGCGGCAACGAAACGATCTTCTTTTGGGGACGAGTGTCTCGATCCCGATGCACTATTTCGTCCTTACTGTATCTCTCGCACTCTCACATTGACGAATAAAAACAGAAGTAGCGTCCCAATGAAATACATTGTGTTCCATGACTTCTCTTTCCCAATCTGGGAACGTTTCTACGGCAACGACAGGATTTAGATTTCGGGTCGAGCATCTGCTTTCCGATGCACCATTTCTTCGTTACTGTATCCCTCGCACCCTCACATTGACGAATTAACACAGAAATTGCGTCGCGATGAAATACATTGTGTTCCATGCCTTCTCTTTCCCGATCTTGGAACGTTTCTACGGCAACGACAGGATTTTCTTTTGGGGACGAGTTTCTGCTTTCCGATGCTCTATTTCTTCTTTACTGTATCCCTCGCACCCTCACATTGAGGAATTACCACAAAAATTGCATCGCAAAGAAATATATTGGGTTCCATGCCTTCTCTTTCCCAATCTATGAACGTTTCCACAGCAAAGACAGGATTTTGTTTTCGGGTCGATGATATACTTTCCGAGGCACTATTTCTTCTTTACTGTATCCCTCGCACTCTCACATTGACGATTTAACACAGAAATTGCGTCACAATGAAATACATTGTATTCCATGCCGTCTCTTTCCCAATCTGGGAACGTTTCTCCAGCAACGACAGAATTTTCTTTTGGGGATGAGTGTCTCGTTCCCGATTAATTATTTCTTCTTTACTGTGTCCCTCGCAATCTCACATTGACGAATTAACACAGAAATTGCGTCGCCATGAAATACATTGTGTTCCATGCCTTCTCTTTTCCAATCTGGGAACGTTTCTACGGCAACGACAGGATTTTCCTTTGGGGACGAGTATCTCGATCCCGATCAACTATTTTTTCCTTACTGTATTCCTCGCACTCTCATATTGACGAATTAAAACTGAATTTGCGTCGCCATAAAATACATTGTCTTCCATGCCTTCTCTTTTCCAATCTGGGAACGTTTCTACGGCAACGACAGGATGTTCTTTTGGGATACGAGTATCTCGTTCCCGATGCACTATTTCTTCTTTACTGTATCCCTAGCACTATCACATTGACGAATTAACACAGAATTTACGTGGAAAAGAAGTACATTGTACTAAATAACTTCTCTATCCCAATCTGGGAACGTTTCTACAGCAACGAAAGAATTTTATATTGGGGACTTGTATCTCGTTCCCGATGCACTATTTCTTCTTTACTGTATCACTCGCACTCTCAGAATGACGAATTGAAATAGAAATTGCATCCCAATGAAATACATTGTGTTCCATGCCTTCTCTTTCCCGATCTGGGAACGTTTCTACGGCAACTACAGGATTTTCTTTTGGGGACGAGTATCTCCTTCCCGATGCACTATTTCTTCTTTACTGTATCCCTCGCACTCTCACAACGACGAATTAATACAGTTGTTGCGTCGCAATGAAATAGATTGTGTTCCATGACTTCTCTTTTCCAATCTAGGAACGTTTCTACGGCAACGACAGGATTTAGATTTCGGGTCGAGCATCTGCTTTCCGATGCACCATTTCTTCGTTACTGTATCCCTCGCACCCTCACATTGACGAATTAACACAGAAATTGCGTCGCGATGAAATACATTGTGTTCCATGCCTTCTCTTTCCCGATCTGGGAACGTTTCTACGGCTACGACAGGATTTTCTTTTGGGGACGAGTATCTGCTTTCCGATGCACTATTTCTTCTTTACTGTATCCCTCGCACCCTCACATTGAGGAATTACCACAAAAATTGCATCGCAAAGAAATATATTGGCTTCCATGCCTTCTCTTTCCCAATCTATGAACGTTTCCACAGCAAAGACAGGATTTTGTTTTCGGGTCGATGATATACTTTCCGAGGCACTATTTCTTCTTTACTGTATCCCTCGCACTCTCACATTGACGATTTAACACAGAAATTGCGTCACAATGAAATACATTGTATTCCATGCCGTCTCCCTCCCAATCTGGGAAAGTTTCTCCAGCAAAGACAGAATTTTCTTTTGGGGATGAGTGTCTCGTTCCCGATGTACTATTTCTTCTTTACTGTATCCCTCGCAATCTCACATTGACGAATTAACACAGAAATTGCGTCGCCATGAAATACATTGTGTTCCATGCCTTCTCTTTTCCAATCTGGGAACGTTTCTACGGCAACGACAGGATTTTCCTTTGGGGACGAGTATCTCGATCCCGATGAACTATTTTTTCCTTACTGTATCCCTCGCACTCTCATATTGACGAATTAACACAGAAATTGCGTCGCAATGAAATACATTGTGTTCGATACCTTATCATTCCCAATCAGGGAACGTTTCTATGGCAAAGACAAGATTCTGTTTTGGGGACGAGTATCTCGTTCCGGATGCACTAGTTCTTCTTTATTGTATCCCTCGCACTCTCACATTGACGAATTAACATAGAAATTGCGTCGCAATGAAATACATTGTGTTCCTTGCTTTCTCTTTCCCAATCTGGGTACGTTTCTACGGCAGCGACAACATTTTCATTTGGGGACGAGTCTCTCGTTCCCGATGAACTATATAATCATTACTGTATCCCTTGCACTCTCACATTGTCGAATTAAAACAGAAATTCCGCCGCCATTAAACACATTGTGTTCCATGCCTTCTCTTTCCGGATCTGGGGTCGTTTCTACGGCAACAACAGGATTTTCTTTTGGGGACGAGTATCTCGTTCCCGATGCACTATTTCTTCTTTACTGTATCCCTCGCACTCTCACATTGTCGAATGAACACAGATATTGCGTCGCAATGAAATACGTTGTGTTCCATGCCTTCGGTTTCCGAATTTGTGGTATGTTTCTACAGCAACGACAGGATATTGTTGTGGGGACGAGTATCTCATTCCCGATGCACTATTTCTTCTTTACGGTATCCCTCGCACCCTCACATTGAGGACTTAACACAGAAATTGCGTCGCATTGTAATACATGGGTTCCATGTCATCTCTTTCCCATTCTAGGACCATTTCCACGGCAACGACAGGTAAGTGTTTTGGAATCGAGAATCTCCTTTCCGATGCACTATTTCTTCTTTACTGTATCATTCGCACCCTCATATTGACGAATTAACACAGAAATTGCGTCGTAATGAAATACATTGTGTTCCCTGCGTCCTCTTTCCCCGTCTGGGAACGTTTCTACGGGAACGACAGAATTTTCTTTTGGGACGAGTGTCTCGTTCCCGATGCACTATTTCTTCTTTACTTTATCTCTCGCACTCTCACATTGACGAATTGAAACAGAAATTGCGTCGCAATGGAATACTTTGTGTTCCATGCCTTCTCTTTCCCTATCTGGGAACGTTTCTGCAGCAACGAAAGGATCTTCTTTTGGGGACGAGTATCTCGATCCCGAAGCACTATTTCTTCTTTACTGTATCTTTCGCACTCTCACATTGACGAATAAAAACAGAAATAGCGTCCCAATGAAATACATTGTGTTCCATGACTTCTCTTTTAAAATCTGGGAACGTTTCTACGGCAACGACAGGATTTAGATTTCGGGTCGACCATCTCCTTTCCGATGCACCATTTCTTCTTTACTGTATCCCTCGCACCCTCACATTGACGAATTAACACAGAAATTGTGTCGCTATGAAATACATTGTGTTCCATGCCTTCTGATTCCCAAACTGGAAAAGTTTCTGCGGCAACGAAAGGATCTTCTTTTGGGGACGAGTATCTCGATCCCGATGCACTATTTCTTCCTTACTGTATCTCACGCACTCGCACATTGACGAATAAAAACAGAAGTTGCGTCGCAATGAAATACATTGTGTTCCATGCCTTCTCTTTCCCAATCTGGGAACGTTTCTGCGGCAACGACAGGAATTAGATTTCGGGTCGAGCATCTCCTTTCCGATGCACCATTTCTTCGTTACTGTATCCCTCGCACCCTCACATTGACGAATTAACACAGAAATTGCGTCGCAATGAAATACATTGTGTTCCATGCCTCCTCTTTCCCAATCTGGGAACGTTTCTATAGCAACGACAGGATTTTCTTTTGGGGACGAGTATCTCGTTGCCGATTAACTATTTCTTCTTTACTGTATCCCTCGCACTCTCACATTGGCGAATTAACACAGGAGTTGCGTCGCAATGAAATACATTGTGTTCCATGCCTTCTCTTTCCTAATCTGGGATCGTTTCTACGGCAACGACAGGATATTCTTTTGGGGACGAGTATCTCGTTCCTGATGAACTATTTCCTCTTTAGTGTATCCCTCGCACCCTCACATTGACGAATTAACACAGAAATTGCGTCGAACTGAAATACATTGTGTTCCATGCCTTCTCCTTCCCAATCTGGGAACGTTTCTACGGGAACGACAGGATTTTATTTTGGGGACGAGGATCTCGTTCCCGATTCACTACTTCTTCTTTACTCTTTCCCTCGCACTCTCACATTGACGAATTAACAGAGAAATTGTGTCGCAATGAAATACATTGTGTTCCATGCTTTCTCTTTTCCAATCTGGGAACGTGTAACGCTACCGCCCTTTAACCGGACGTACGTTAGCTGTATAAAGCCTGTACTGTAATAAGTTCACGGGCTTCACCTTATAAACAAGGATTTTAGTACATAATTTGACCGCGTGTACCTAATAGAAGCAAAATCGGACTTGTATTCAGTTAATAACTACAGTGATGCATCAAGCAAATGTAAAGTATAATTACTCTTTCGCATGGACAAGAAGTACACACAGTAGATGCTACCTATAATTAATGATTCGGTCGCCAGCCTACTTAGGCAATGAGTGAGTTTTTCCTTGTACAAGTGGGTGCATGTACAAGCATAGTAACACATAGTACTGATGCGTTATAGGGCAAAGTTTGGAACCAGAAAAAGCCACTGAACTAAAGTTTTCTCTTTTTGTACTAATTTAGACGAGCTAAATTCACACAACACCACACAGCAATGATTACTACGAACTGCATTCTGTATATTGATCAGACTGAATTCGGGCATAGATTTTCCTAGAGTAAGCAGCTTTGAAAGCACACATACAATGTCACTATTAAAATTGGAAAACAACACTAATAAAAAATGGCTCTAAGCACTATGGGACTCAACTGCTGAGGTCATTAGTCCCCTAGAACTTAGAACTAGTTAAACCTAACTAACCTATGGACATCACAAACATCCATGCCCGAGGCAGGATTCGAACCTGCGACCGTAGCGGTCTTGCGGTTCCAGACTGCAGCGCCTTTAACCGCACGGCCACTTCGGCCGGCCAACACTAATACACTTAGGATTAATATAGAACTTAACTTTACTGGTCAAATCTGATCAACACATTTCAAGGTTTGAAAAAATGGACAAGAAAAAGGGGGGGGGGCCTGAAACTGTTATGGTCATTATACTGAAACTGTTAAGTACTAAAAGGCAAATTAACACTCAAAATTATCTATTTATGGATAACTACTCTTTTGTCTTACTTCTGAATAATTTAACTGTCATTAGTTCTGTCTCAAATTAATTAAATAACATCGCTAACTCAATTCAAAAAACTCTCTTCCAAGTTAGTCATACTATAGTTCTTTACCAACTTTTGCAATAACACATAGAATTTTTAAACTTCTTTATAGCATCGAGAGATCTACTGATAATTCTTATTAACACTGATTTTGATTTTCAGTTCAGGATACTCGGGTTGCACAATACGAGGTAAGGATCCTGTCTAGGTCAGTGATCAGGATAATTCATGGCTAAAGCAATTCTGGTAAAAGTCACGTTATTATTGAACAATTAGAAACAGTTTCGACACTGGTCCACACAGATACACTTCTAAAGATGAAATAAATGTTTGACCTGTGCAAGTCGGTGCGGCGGTTGGCGGGCAGCGAGATAGCGGGCAGCACGGCACACATACAAGCACGGCTAAGGCTCACACTACATCGGCACTTTCCATCTTCTTAGCGTCGTAATCTTTCCAACTTTGTGCCTCAGATTATAGCCATGCCAAGTATTCGTCGGAATCGGTGCACCCGAGGCTCAATGGAATCCACTTTTCCTGGGTAGCCGCCTCGGTACAGTACGTGTTCCTCTAACCGATTCACAACTCCGACTGTTACTGTTGCTCGCCTCCGACTGACTACTTGAGCCCGTTGTGCCGAACCGCGCCCAGTGTGCGTTTTCCCGCGCTCGCCTTTTCCCGCTCCCCTACAGGTAGGGTATTCACCACAGGTTTTCTACTACACATATCCTAATGCATTACCTACGTATGGACCAAGTGTTTAAATTACAATATTCACATCTGACAATAGTTTTAACATTAAGTACACTTTCTTTTGATTATCACATTATTTGAAATCCAACATAAATAATAATATTCATTTCAAAAGTTGCTCACTGTTTCTTTAACATGACACGAAAAGAGAAAGAAGTAAATTTAAACATTGTTCACACTAATTTATCGAAATTCATACAGAAAAAAATTATTATATGTACAGTTGTCGTTACACATGCCCCTTTTTCCAAAAAATTTTGTTTTAGTCCAAATTTTATGGTAACACTATATCTTACAATTATACAGTGGTTCTGAATCTTTACTTAAATATCCAAAAAGTTTACACTACATATGTCCTTCTACTCCCTGTATATAGGTTTACACTCTTTTAACACATCAAGAATAATTATTTGTCATTTACTCAAGTGCCTTTTGCACAGACCAACTTCCCATCATGACATTACTAAAATAGCACTTTAATCCATTTTTTTTTCAAAGAAATAATTGAAAATTCTGGAATAATGCATTTAACTACAAAGACAATAGCATATTTTGTACACACTATAATGTAATTTGTCGCTGCTTGCTTTGAATAGCAGTCCATTTTCTTACTTACTAAACAAAACACACACACACATATATTCAGAAAATTAACTACACATATTTGCTGCCTATCAAGCAGATTTGGGCAGTCCTTTTCGCTTCATATTGTCACATCTCCTGGATCACATTTACTATTTTCCATCGACTATTTATCTGCCCTCATTGGTATTTGGCAGTCCTTCATATCATGGTTCATACACTGCCCATTTTCCTTTTTGACAGTCCCTTTTTTTTCTGGCTGATGGCATTTATCCTTTCATTTCAGTCCCTTTCTCCATACATTTTTACAGTTACAGTACAATTGGTAATCTGAAACTCACATAACTACATTAGCACACTTTCAAGGGTATACAGACATTCACAAAGATTAGTTACATTTAGAATAACTTGGGTTCAGCATAAGATACAGCACATTTACTGCAAGTCGCTTTCGGATTATCCTTATATCACTCATTTCTAGGAACATACAGTTTCAGGTCCACAATATTTCTTACACCTAAAGGTCTTTTGGATTTTGGGTAGATCAGGTAGTAAGCATTGTCGTGTGGAATATTCTGTATTATATATGGTCCATTATAAATATATTTAAATTTTGAAATTTCATGGTTTAGTTCACTAGACTTTTCGTGGGTTTTTAAAAGAACATAATCTCCAATTTTAAATTTTGACACTTTTAAATTTTTATTGTGTCTTTTAGATCTATATTCAGCTTTTTGCTTTGCCCTTTTTATCACCAATTCTTTCTTTTGATCCAATCCCAAACTTGTACAAGGTGGAAACTAGTTTTTCTTCAATTAAACTTTTACTACTTCTGTCTAACAAAATTTCTTCCGGTGGAAATCCTGTAGTTTCATTATGTAATGTGTTCATGACATTCTCAAAATCCGATATAAATCTGCCCCAGACTCCAAATCATCAAAACAATAATTCACTTTCAGGTAACCCTGAGATACAGTAATAATAAAGTCATGCATAATACTAATAATATATACAAATACAGTATCCTGCCCCCAGTCGCTTTATTAACAAGGCAGTCTTTTAGGGTTCATAAAACAGTCACTTAAGTCTGGTGGCTTTTTCGGCCTCCTATTTTCTACATCTTTCACTAAGATATTCAGGTCTTGCCAACGTTTCGTTTCATCAGGTGGCTTTTTACGTTTTGAAATTTCAAAGTCTTTAGCAAGGTACAACATTCCCTGTTCTGCCATCATTTTATCAGGTGGTTCTTTTGGTTCCTGTAATTCACACTCCTTCAAAGCATTTATAAAGGCGTGCCCCAGTATAGTATCATCTGGAGGTTCCTGCAAATTATGCCCCTGTTTTACATTACTGAATAATTCATTCGGTTTTGACCCAGTTCTACTTTCTGTATCTTTCTTTGGAAAAATGTCACTAATTTTCTCATACCCTCTTTCAGTAAAAGTATATTCACTTTCGTTTACACCTGCAAATTCATCGTCACTAGAGTCATCATTACTCTCTTCCTCTGCACCAGATTCACTTAAGTACTCTACTTTTGCACAATAGGGAAAGTTAGTATATTCATTTTCGTCTGTATTTGCGTACCTTTCATCATCTGAACTATCGTCGGAATCCGACCATTCCGGATCGCTATCAGGTTCTAACATAAAAGCTTTTCTCAGACAGGCACTAAGTTCCTCCTCTGTATTGTCGTCAGGCTTGGATTCTAACTCAATCTCCTCTTTTGGCAATACAGCCTCATCCTCAGCTTTATTCACTTCCACTGCGACTTCATATTCGGTGTAATCCTCGTGGACTTTGTTTACTTTCAGGTAATCATCTGCCCCTTCTCCACGGTGCCTCCCGGTCGCAGCTTGTACTATTGGCGGACTGTTAGCAGAAGTTATTTCTTCGTCAATGCTGAGGATTTCATACTCCAAATCCTTCCTACCCTTAATCTGCATCCTATTGGCGGCACGCGTACTTTGCGCGGCGCTATTTATTCTCTCCTCTTCCAATTCGGGCCACGTCACCTTATCGACGTCCCTACTATCTCCTTTTCCACTAACTAATTTCTTTACCTCATACTCCTTCTTAAAATCCTCCCAATCACATTGCTTTAGGCCCTTGTACAGATCGTCGATCTGCACCTGCCAATCAGTTACTTCTGCTAATTCATCCTCGCCTTTTCTCTCATTGCAAACACTGCTAACCGCACCTCTCTGTGTATTCACAGTTTCCTTTGCCGTTTCCTTTGCCACGGAATTATCATTCGTAAAACTTTCATTAGCCCTGACGGCTATGTTCGTATCTACTGCTGCCGTATTTCTAGCGGCTTCTTTCTTAACAGATGTTCTGCTAGGCTGGGCCGTTGCCCTCTGATGCTCCACTCGCCTGTTAACCTGTAGCGTTCTGTGCGGCAGAAATGACTCATTCTGGCTCGCAGCTGACGCTTGTTTCGCCACCACACGCCGCGGCGTTCCATTCCTGTCCCTAGCCTGTCTCATTACATTACGGTCGGTCCAGTATCTTTTTTCAAATCGGGGCCGGTATGTATTGTCCGCTTCCGTTTGGCCCGCAACGTTCGCGGAAATTAGTTTCCCGCGTCGTTATTATTTTGCGCGGTATACCCTCTACCGCGACCTGAATTATTTCCTCTGCCTCTTCCTCTGCCTCTTCCTCTCTGTATTATATTGACGCGAAATCCATCGCCGTCATTTCTTTCATCATTGTTTCGGTTATTACGGTTACCAAAATTTTGATAATTGGCACGACTTTCGCGCCAATGATCTTCGTCTTCGACTCTTTCGAGAAATGCTTGGAAGCTGCAATGATTGCTTCCTACATACCTCTTTGAATCTTCTGGAAGCTTTTTATATAACTCCCAGATAATTTCCGAATCTGATCTCCTACCTCTTAAGTGTGTCAATTTCCGGTACCAATGCTCACAGAAATCTTTCAAAGAATTTCTGCCCCTGTTATCATGCTGTTTTGCCATGATGAACTCCCGCCATAAATGGTCCTGCTTTTGTTCAGACCAATATTCTTCCGTAAATCTTTGCCTAAATTCTTCGAACGTCATTCGTTCGGTGTCCAAATTAATTCCCCAGCGCTTAGCGTCACCTGCTAAGGCGCTAATTACAACGTTTATCTTTTCCTGATCAGACAAGTGCTCAGGAAATACTCTCTCGCAATTTTTGATGAAATCTAACGGATGCCATCCGTTGTGTTTCTTGGTGGGATCAAAGCGTTCCTCGCCTTCTAACAGCTTCGTAATCGGTGTGCCATTACAGACAACACCAGGCCTATCTTTAATTTTATTCTCAAGGTCAAAAATTTTGCCTTGAATTTTCGAAGAATTTTGTTCACATTCGGTAACTCTCTCGCCTAAATCCTTTTCAGTGTCTGAAACTGCCCTTTTCAACTGTGAAATTCCGTGTTGACATTCGTTTACGATCTCAGATTTGAGACCGAAAACGTTTTCGTCTACTTTTGTTTCTACCAGGGGCTCTACTTTCTCTTGGATGTTGAGAATTTCAACATCGAACCTACTGTTAATGTTAACAATTTCCCCCTGCATAGTATCCATATTCTTGTTAATGGTATCAACTTCAAGTTTCAGAGTATTTACCAGAGAATTTAAATTACCCACTTTTTGTTCTACCTGTTCTATTTGTTTACTAATTTTAATTCCCTGCCCTTCAACCTGTGCTTCAATTCGATCCACGTGTGTTTTGAGCTGCTCGTCAACGTGTGTTTTAAGCTGATTAACCTGATTGCCAACTTGTTTTTGAAGTTGCTCATTTTGTGTTTTGAGTTGTTCGTCAACGTGTGTTTTAAGCTGTTCATTCTGTGTTTTGATTTGCTCGTCAACGTGTGTTTTAAGCTGCTCGTTCTGTATTTTGAGCTGCTCACTCTGTCCTGCGATTTGTTTGGTTAATTGTTCAAATAAGTCGTTCATGCTTAAAATTTTTACACTGTTTTGTTCTACGGAATCCGTGTGTTCCGGTTCTACTTCAGAAGTTTCTTTCGGTTCTTTCTTTATCTGTGGTGAATCAAACATGTCAGTGGATTCGTTGACGTACCCACTATCATCTACAAAGTCACCCTCTACTTCCTGTTTTGTCCCTTGCTGTGTTCGAGACGATCTCGACATTTCAATCTGTTCGTTGACGTGTTCATGGTACTGTACGTACGCCAATTGTCTTCCGCTAACGCCATCTGTTATCTGGCCACGTAAACTCCTGCTACTGCCAGCCGCATTCTCCATTTCGCTTGGCGCATATACTCTGCCTACGTTTCTGTCCATATTGAATGTCAACTACACCACACTATTATACTTGACTCCCACTGCAGTTTATTTTACTGTCTTTTATTGCTATTCGTGCCACTGAACATCCACTGTTCGATCTTCACGTTAATTTGTAATCGACAACAACTGGATGTCCTGTCACTGGGAAGCCACGTGTAACGCTACCGCCCTTTAACCGGACGTACGTTAGCTGTATAAAGCCTGTACTGTAATAAGTTCACGGGCTTCACCTTATAAACAAGGATTTTAGTACATAATTTGACCGCGTGTACCTAATAGAAGCAAAATCGGACTTGTATTCAGTTAATAACTACAGTGATGCATCAAGCAAATGTAAAGTATAATTACTCTTTCGCATGGACAAGAAGTACACACAGTAGATGCTACCTATAATTAATGATTCGGTCGCCAGCCTACTTAGGCAATGAGTGAGTTTTTCCTTGTACAAGTGGGTGCATGTACAAGCATAGTAACACGTAGTACTGATGCGTTATATGGCAAAGTTTGGAACCAGAAAAAGCCACTGAACTAAAGTTTTCTCTTTTTGTACTAATTTAGACGAGCTAAATTCACACAACACCACACAGCAATGATTACTACGAACTGCATTCTGTATATTGATCAGACTGAATTCGGGCATAGATTTTCCTAGAGTAAGCAGCTTTGAAAGCACACATACAATGTCACTATTAAAATTGGAAAACAACACTAATACACTTAGGATTAATATAGAACTTAACTTTACTGGTCAAATCTGATCAACACATTTCAAGGTTTGAAAAAATGGACAAGAAAAAGGGGGGGGGGGGCCTGAAACTGTTATGGTCATTATACTGAAACTGTTAAGTACTAAAAGGCAAATTAACACTCAAAATTATCTATTTATGGATAACTACTCTTTTGTCTTACTTCTGAATAATTTAACTGTCATTAGTTCTGTCTCAAATTAATTAAATAACATCGCTAACTCAATTCAAAAAACTCTCTTCCAAGTTAGTCATACTATAGTTCTTTACCAACTTTTGCAATAACACATAGAATTTTTAAACTTCTTTATAGCATCGAGAGATCTACTGATAATTCTTATTAACACTGATTTAGATTTTCAGTTCAGGATACTCGGGTTGCACAATACGAGGTAAGGATCCTGTCTAGGTCAGTGATCAGGATAATACATGGCTAAAGCAATTCTGGTAAAAGTCACGTTATTATTGAACAATTAGAAACAGTTTCGACACTGGTCCACACAGATACACTTCTAAAGATGAAATAAATGTTTGACCTGTGCAAGTCGGTGCGGCGGTTGGCGGGCAGCGAGATAGCGGGCAGCACGGCACACATACAAGCACGGCTAAGGCTCACACTACATCGGGACTTTCCATCTTCTTAGCGTCGTAATCTTTCCAACTTTGTGCCTCAGATTATAGCCATGCCAAGTATTCGTCGGAATCGGTGCACCCGAGGCTCAATGGAATCCACTTTTCCTGGGTAGCCGCCTCGGTACAGTACGTGTTCCTCTAACCGATTCACAACTCCGACTGTTACTGTTGCTCGCCTCCGACTGACTACTTGAGCCCGTTGTGCCGAACCGCGCCCAGTGTGCGTTTTCCCGCGCTCGCCTTTTCCCGCTCCCCTACAGGTAGGGTATTCACCACAGGTTTTCTACTACACATATCCTAATGCATTACCTACGTATGGACCAAGTGTTTAAATTACAATATTCACATTTGACAATAGTTTTAACATTAAGTACACTTTCTTTTGATTATCACATTATTTGAAATCCAACATAAATAATAATATTCATTTCAAAAGTTGCTCACTGTTTCTTTAACATGACACGAAAAGAGAAAGAAGTAAATTTAAACATTGTTCACACTAATTTATCGAAATTCATACAGAAAAAAATTATTATATGTACAGTTGTCGTTACAAACGTTTCTACGGGAACGACAGGATTTTCTTTTGGGGACGAGTATCTCGTTCCCGATGCACTATTTCTTCTTTACTGTATTCCTAGCACTCTCACATAGATGAATGAACACTGGTATTGCGTCACAATGAAATACATTGTGATCGATGCCTTCTCTTTCCCAATCAGGGAACGTTTCTACGGCAAAGACAGAAATCTGTTTTGGGGACGAGTATCTCGTTCCCGATGCACTAGTTCCTCTTTATTGAATTCCTCGCACTCTGACATTGACGAATTAACACAGAAATTGCGTTGCAATGAAATACATTGTGTTCCATGCCTTCTCTTTTCCAATCTGGGAACATTTCTACGGCAACGACAGGATTTTCTTATGGGGACGAGTATCTCGCTCCCGATGCACTATTTGTTCTTTACTGTATTCCTCGCACTCTCACATAGATGAATGAACACTGGTATTGCGTCGCAATGAAATACATTGTTTTGAATGCCTTCTCTTTCCCAATCTGGGAACGTTTCTACAGCAACGACAGGATTTTCTTTTTGGACGAGTATCTCGCTCCCGATTCACTTTTTCTTCTTTACTGTATCGCTCGCAATCTCACATCGACGTATAAACACAGAAATTGCGTCGCAATGAAATACATTGTGTTCCATGCCCTCTCTTTCCCAAACTGGGAACGTTTCTAAGGCGACGACAGGATTTTCTTTTGGGGACGAGTATCTCGATCCCGATGAACAATTTCATCCTTACTGTATCCCTCGCAATCTCATATTGACGAATTAAAACAGAAATTGCGTCGCCATAAAATAGATTGTCTTCCATGCTTTCTCTTTCCCAATCCAGGAACGTCTCTACGGCAACGACGGGATTTTGTTTTGGGGTCGAGGACCTCCTTTCCGATGCACTATTTCTTCATTACTGTATCCCTCGCACCCTCACATTGACGAATGAACACTGTATTTGCGTCGCAATCAAATACATTGTGTTCCATGCCTTCTCTTTCCCAATCTTGGAACGTTTCTACACCATCGACTGGATTTTCTTTTGGGGACGAGTATCTCGTTCCCGATGCACTATTTCTTCTTTACTGTATCCCTCGCACTCTCACATCGATGTATTAACACAGAAATTTCGTCGCAATGAAATACATTGTGTTCCATGCTTTCTCTTTCCCAATCTGAGTACGTTTCTACGGCAGCGACACGAATTTCATTTTGGGACGAGTCTCTCGTTCCCGATGAACTATATCCTCTGTACTGTATCCCTTGCACTCTCACATTGACGAATTAAAACAGAAATTGCGCCGCCATTAAATACATTGTGTTCCATGGCTTCTCTTTCCCAATCGAGGAACGTTTCTACGGCAACAACGGGATTATTTTTTCGGGACGAGTATCTCGTTCCCGATGCACTATTTCTTCTTTACTGTATCCCTCGCACTCTCACATTGACGAATTAACGAAAAAATTGCGTCGCAATGAAATACATTGTGTTCCATGCCTTGGGTTTCCGAATATGGGAATGTTTCTACAGCAACGACATTATTTTGTTTTGGGAGCGAGTATCTCATTCCCGATGCACTATTTCTTCTTTACTGTATCCCTCTCACTCTCACATTGACGAATTAACACAGAAATTGGGACGCAATGAAATACATTGTGTTCCATGCCTTCTCTTTCCCATTCTGGGAACGTTTCTAAGGCAACGACTGGATTTTCCTTTGGGGACGAATATCTCGCTCCCGATGCACTATTTCTTCTTTACTGTATCCCTCGCACTCTCACATTGACGAATTAATACAGAAATACCTTTGCAATGAAATACATTGTGTTCCATGCCTTCTCTTTCCTAATCTGGGATCGTTTCTACGGCAACAAGAGGATTTTCTTTTGGGGCGAGTATCTCGTTCCCGATGCACTATTTCTTCTTTATTGTATCCCTCGAACTCTCACATTCTCGAATGAACACAGATATTGCGTCGCAATGAAATACGTTGTGTTCCATGCCTTGGGTTTGCGAATATGGGAGTGTTTCTATAGCAACGACAGGATTTTGTTCTGGGGACGAGTATCTCATTCCCGATGCACTATTTCTTCTTTACTGTATCCCTCGCACCATCACATTGAGGAATTAACACAGAAATTGCGTCGCATTGTAATACGTGGGTTCCATGTCTTCTCTTTCCATTCTAGGACCGTGTATACGGCAAAGACAGGATTTTGTTTTGTGGACGAGTATCTCGTTCCCGATGCACTATTTCTTCTTTATTGTATCCCTAGCACTCTCACATTGACGAATTAACACAGAAATTGCGTCGCAATGAAATACATTGTGTTCCATGCCTTCTCTTTCCCAGTCTGGGAACGTTTCTACGGCAACGACAGCATTTTCATTTCGGGACGAGAATCTCGTTCCCGAAGCACTATTTCTTCTTTACTGTATCCCTCGCACTCTCACATTGACGAATTAACACAGGAACTGCGTCGCAAAGAAATACATTGTGTTCCATGCCTTCTCTTTCCTAATCTAAGAATGTTTCTACGGCAACGGCAGGATTTTCTTTTGGGGACGAGTATCTCGTTCCCGATGCTCCATTCTTTACTGTATCCCTCTCCCTCTCATATTGACGAATTAATACAGAAATTGCGTCGCAAAAAAAATTCATTCTGTGCCATGCCTTCTCTTTCCGAATCTAGGAACGTTTCTACGGCCATAACAGGATTTTGTTTTGGGGTCGAGCATCACATTTCCGAAGCACTATTTCTTTTTTACTGTATCCCTCGCACCCTCACATTGACGAATTAGCACAGAAATAGCGTAATAATGAAATACATTGTGTTCCATGCCTTCTCTTTCCTAATCTAGGAACGTTTCTACAGCAATGACAGTATTTTCTTTTGGGGATGAATATCTCGTTCCCGATGCACTATTTCTACTTTACTGTATCCCACGCACCGTCACATTGAGAAATTAACACAGAAATTGCGTCGAAATGAAATACATTGTGATCCATGCCTTCTCTTTTCCAATCTGGGAACGTTTCTACGGCAACGTCAGGATTTTTTTTTGGGTCGAGGATCTCCTTCCCATGCACTATTTCTTCTTTATGGTATCCCTCGCACCCTCACACTGAGGGATTAACACAGAAAGTGCGTCGCATTGAAATAAATTGTGTTCCATGCCTTCTCTCTCCCAATCTGGGAACAGTTCTATGGCAACGACAGGATTTTCCTTTGGGGACGAGTATCTCGTTCCCAATGCACTAATTCTTCTTTACTGTATCCCTCGCACTCTCACATTGACGAATTAACACAGAAATTTCGTCGCAGTGAAATACATTGTGTTCCATGCCTTCTCTTTCCAAATGTGGGAACGTTTCTACGGCAACCACCGGATTTTCTTTGGGGACGAGTATCTCGTTCCCGATGCACTATTTCTTCTTTACCGTATCCCTTGCACTCTCACATTGAGGAATTAACACAGAAATTGCGTCGCAATAAAATACATTGTGTTCCATGCCATTTCCTTCCCAATCAAGGTACGTTTCTACGACAACGTCAGGATTTTGTTTAGGGGTCGAGGGTCTCCTTTCCATGTACTATTTCTTCTTTACTGTATCCCTTGCACCCTTACATTGAGGAATTAACACAGAAATTGCGTTGCCATGACATACATTGTGTTCCATGCCTTCTCTTGCCCAATCTGGGAACGTTTATATGGCAACGACAGGATTTTCTTTTGGGGACTAGTATCTCGTTCCCGATGCACTATTTCTTCATTAGTGTATCCGTCGCACTCCCTCATTGACGAATTAGCACAGAAATTGCGTCGCAATGAAATACATTGTGTTCCATGCCTTCTCTTTCCCAATTTGGGAACGTTTCTACGGCAACGACAGGATTTTCTTTTGGGGACGAGCATCTCGTTCCTGATGCACTATTTCTTCTTTACTGTATCCCTCGCAATCTCACATTGACGAATGAACACAGGAATTGCGTCGCAAAGAAATACATTGTGTTCCATGCCTTCTCTTTCACAATCTAGTTACGTTTCTACGGCAACGAAAGGATTACCATTTGGGGACGAGTATCACGTTCCCGATGCACGATTTTTTTTTTTTTTACTGTATCCCTCTCACTCTCATATTGACGAATTAACACAGAAATTGCGTCGCAATAAAACTCATTCTGTTCCATGCCTTCTCTTTCCGAATCTGGGAACGTTTCTATGGCAACG
This sequence comes from Schistocerca nitens, assembly GCF_023898315.1. NCBI lineage: Eukaryota > Metazoa > Arthropoda > Insecta > Orthoptera > Acrididae > Schistocerca > Schistocerca nitens. The sequence continues at coordinate 4,061,409 of NC_064616.1, read as the reverse complement.
ACAGGATTTTGTTTTCGGGTCGAGGATCTCTTTTCCGATGCTTATTTCTTCTTTACAGTATTCCTCGCATCCTCACATTGAGGAATTGTCACAGAAATCGCGTCGCAATGAAAGACATTGTGTTCCACGCCTTCTCTTTCCCAATTTGGGAATGTTTCTACGGCAACGACAGGATTTTCTTTTATGGACGACAGGATTTTCCTTTGGGTCGAGTATCTCGTTCCCGATGCATCATTTTTCCTTTACTGTATCCCTCTCACTCTCATATTGACGAATTAACACAGAAATTGCGTCGCAATAAAATTCATTCTGTTCCATGCCATCTCTTTCCCAATCAGGAAACTTTTCTACGGCAAAGACATGATTTTGTTTTGGGGACGAGTATCTCGTTCCCGATGCACTATTTCTTCTTTATTGTACCCCTCGACCTCTCACATTGACGAATTAACACAGAAATTGCGTCGCAATGAAATACATTGTGTTCCATGCATTCTCTTCCCCAATCTGGGAACGTTTCTACAGCAACGACAGGATTTTCTTTTGGGGACGAGTATCTCGTTCCCGATGCAGTATTTCTTCTTTACTGTATCCCTCGCAGTCTCACATCGACGTATTAACACAGAAATTGCGTCGCAATACATGGTGTTCCTTGCCTTCGGTTTTTGCAAACTGGGAACGTTTATAAGGCGACGACAGGATTTTCTTTTGGGGACGAGTATCTCGATCCCGATGAACTATTTCTTCCATACTGTATCCCTCGCACTGTCATATTGACGAATTAAAACAGAAATTGCGCCGCCATTATATACATTGTGTTCCATGCCTTCTCTTTCCCAATCTAGGAACGTTTCTACGGCAACGTCAGTATTTTGTTTTGGTGTCGAGCATCACCTTTCCGACGCCTATTTCTTTTTTACTGTATCCCTCACACCCTCACATTGACGAATGAACAAAGAAATTGCGTCGCAATGAAATACATTGTGTTCCATGCCTTCTCTTTCTCAATCTGGGAACGTATCTACGGCAACGAAAGGACTTTCTTTTGGGGACGAGTATCTCTTTCCCTAATCACTATTTCTTCTTTACTGTATCCCTCGCACTCTCACATTGTCGAATGAACAAAGAAATGGCGTCGAAATGAAATACATTGTATTCCATGCCTTCCCTTTCCCAACCTAGGAACGTTTCTACGGCAACGAAAGGATCTTGTTTTCGGGTCGAGGATCTCTTTTCCGATGCTTATTTCTTCATTACTGTATCCCTCGCACTCTCTCATTGACGAATTAACACAGAAATAGCGTTGCAATGGAATACATTGTGTTCCATGCCTTCTCTTTCCCAATCTAGGAACGTTTCTAAGGCAACGAGAGGATTTTCTTTTGCGGTCGATGATCTCCTTACCGATGCACTATTTCTTCTTTATGGTATCCCTCGCACCCTCACATTCAGGGATTAATAAAGAAAGTGCGTCGCATTGTAATACATTGTGTTCCATGCCTACTCTTTCCAAATCTGGTAACGTTTCTACGGCAACGACAGGATTTTTTTGGGGACTAGTATCTCTTTCCCCACGCACTATTTCTTCTTTACTGTATCCCTCGCACTCTCAGATTGACGAATTAACACAGGAATTGCGTCGCAAAGAAATACATTGTGTGCCCTGCCTTCTCTTTCCCAATCTGGGAACGTTGCTATGGCAACGAGAGATTTTTTTTTTTGGGGTCGAGTATCTCGTTCCAGATGCACTATTTTTTCTTTACTGTATCACTCGCACTCTCACATTGAGGAATTAACACAGAAATCGTGTCGCAATGAAATACATTGTGTTCCATGCCTTCTCTTTCCCAATCTGGGAACGTTTCTACGGCAACGACATGATTTTCTTTTGGGGACTAGTATCTCTTTTCCGATGCACTATTTCTTCTTTACTGTATCCCTTGCACCCTCACATTGACGAATTAACACAGACATTGCATCGCAATGAAATACATTGTGTTCCATGCCTTCTCTTTCCATATCTGGGAACGTATCTACGGCAACGACAAGAATTTCTTTTGGGGACGAGTATCTCGTTTCCGATTAACTATTTCTTCTTTACTGTATCCCTCGCACTCTCACATTGACGAATTAACGAAGAAATTGCGTCGCAATGAAATACATTGTGTTCCATGCCTTCGGTTTCCGAATATTGGAATGTTTCAACAGGAACGACTGGACTTTCCTTTGGGGATGGGTATCTCGTTCCCGATGCACTATTTCTTCTATACTGTATCCCTCGCACTCTCACATTGAAGAATTAACACAGAAATAGCGTCGCAATGAAATACATTGTGTTCCATGTCTTCTCTTTCCGAATCTGGGGTTGTTTCTACGGCAACAACAGGATTTTCTTTTGAGGACGAGTATCTCGCTCCCGATGCACTATTTCTTCTTTACTGTATCCCTCACACCCTCACATTGAGGAATTAACACAGAAACTGCGTCGCAATGTAATACATGGGTTCCATGTCTTCTCTTTCTCATTCTATGACCGTTTCTACGGCAACGACAGGATAATATTTTGGAATCGAGGATCTCCTTTCCGATGCACTATTTCTTCTTCACTGTATCCCTCGCACCCTCACATTGAGTAATTATGACAGAAATCGCGGCGCAATGAAATACATTGAGTTCCATGCCTCCTCTTTCCCAGTCTGGGAACGTTTCTACGGCAACGACAGGATTTTCTTTTGGGGACGAATATCTCGTTCCCGATTAACTATTTCTTCTTTACTGTATCCCTCGCACTCTCACATTGTCGAATTAACACAGAAATTGCATCGCAATGAAATACATTGTGTTCCATGCCTTCTCTTTCCCAATCTGGGAACGTATGTACGGCAACGACAAGAATTTCTTTTGGGGACGAGTATCTCGTTCCCGATTAACTATTTCTTCTTTACTGTATCCCTCGCACTCTCACATTGTCGAATGAACACAGAAATTGCGTCGCAATGAAATACATTGTATTCCATGCCTTCCCTTTCCCAACCTAGGAACGTTTCTACGGCAACGACAGGATTTTGTTTTCGGGTCGAGGATCTCTTTTCCGATGCTTATTTCTTCTTCACTGTATTCCTCGCTTCCTCACATTGAGGAATTGTCACAGAAATCGCGTCGCAATGAAATACATTGTGTTCCATGCCTTCTCTTTCCAAATGTGGGAACGTTTCTATGGCAACGACAGGATTTCCTTTTGGGGACGAGTATCTCGATCCCGATGCACTATTTCTTCTTTACTGTATCCCTCACACTCTCACATTGTCGAATGAACACAGATATTGCGTCGTAATGAAATACGTTATGTTCCATGCCTTCGGTTTCCGAATATGGGAATGTTCCTACAGCAACAACTGGATATTGTTTTAGGGAAGAGCATCTCATTCCAGATGCACTATTTCTTCTTTACTGTATCCCTCGCACCCTCACATTGAGAAATTAACACAGAAATTGCGTCGCAATGAAATACATTGTGTTCCATGCCTTCTTTTTTCAATCTGGGATCGTTTCTATGGCAACGTCAGTATTTTGTTTTGGTGTCGAGCATCACCTTTCCGACGCACTATTTCTTTTTTACTGTATCCCTCACACCCTCACATTGACGAATTAACACAGAAATTGCGTCGCAATGTAATACATTGTGTTCCATGCCTTCTCTTTCCCAATCTGGGAACGTATCTACGGCAACGAAAGGATTTTCTTTTGGGGACGATTATCTCGTTCCCGATTCACTATTTCTTCTTTACTGTATCCCTCGCACTCTCACATTGTCAAATGAACACAGAAATTGCGTCGCAATGAAATACATTGTATTCCATGCCTTCCCTTTCCCAACCTAGGAACGTTTCTACGGCAACGACAGGATTTTGTTTTCGGGTCGAGGATCTCTTTTCCGATGCTTATTTCTTTTTCACTGTATTCCTCGCTTCCTCACATTGAGGAATTGTCACAGAAATCGCGTCGCAATGAAATACATTGTGTTCCATGCCTTCTCTTTCCAAATGTGGGAACGTTTCTATGGCAACGACAGGATTTACTTTTGGGGACGAGTATCTCGATCCCGATGCACTATTTCTTCTTTACTGTATCCCTCACACTCTCACATTGTCGAATGAACACAGATATTGCGTCGTAATGAAATACGTTATGTTCCATGCCTTCGGTTTCCGAATATGGGAATGTTCCTACAGCAACAACTGGATATTGTTTTAGGGAAGAGCATCTCATTCCAGATGCACTATTTCTTCTTTACTGTATCCCTCGCACCCTCACATTGAGAAATTAACACAGAAATTGCGTCGCAATGAAATACATTGTGTTCCATGCCTTCTTTTTTCAATCTGGGATCGTTTCTACGGCAACGTCAGTATTTTGTTTTGGTGTCGAGCATCACCTTTCCGACGCACTATTTCTTTTTTACTGTATCCCTCACACCCTCACATTGACGAATTAACACAGAAATTGCGTCGCAATGTAATACATTGTGTTCCATGCCTTCTCTTTCCAAATTTGGGAACGTTTCTACGGCAACGACAGGATTTTCCTTTGGGGACGAGTATCTCTTTCCCATGCACTATTTCTTCTTTACTATATCCCTTGCACTCTCACATTGAGGCATCAACACAGAAATTGCGTTGCAATGACATACATTGTGTTCCATGCCTTCTCTTTCCAAATCTGGGAACGTTTCTACAGCAACGACAGGATTTTCTTTTGGGGACTAGTATCAAGTTCCCCATGCACTATTTCTTCTTTACTGTATCCCTCGCACTCTCATATTGACGAATTAACACCGAAATTTTGTCGCAATGAAATTCATTCTGTTCCATGCCTTCTCTTTCCGAATCAGGGAACGTTTATACAGCAAAGGCAGGATTTTGTTTTGGGGACGAATATCTCGTTCCCTATGCACTATTTCTTCTTTATTTTATCCCTCGCACCCTCACATTGAGGAATTATCACAGAAATGGCGTCGCAATGAAATACATTGTGTTCCATGCCTTCTCTTACCAAATCTGGTAACGTTTCTACGGCAACGACAGGATTTTCTTTTGGGGACTAGTATCTCGTTCCCTATGCACTATTTCTTCTTTACTGTATCCCTCGCACATTCACATTGAGGAATTAACACAGAAAGTGCGTCGCATTGAAAGACATTGTGTTCCACGCCTTCTCTTTCCCAATCTAGGAACGGTTCTACGGAAACGACAGGATTTTGTTTTGGGGTCAAGGATCTCTTTTCCGATGCATTATTTCTTCTTTACTGTATCCCTCGCACCCTGACATTGAGGAATTAACACAGAAATTTGGTCACAATGAAATACATTGTGTTTCATGCCTTCTCTTTCCCAATCTGGGAACGTTTCCACGGCAACGACAACATTTTCTTTTATGGACGAGTATCTCGTTCCCGATGCACTATTTCTTCATTACTCTATACCTCGCACTCCCACATTGAAGAATTAACACAGAAATTGCGTCGCGATGAAATACATTGTGTTCCATGCCTTCTCTTTCCCAATCTGGGAACGGTTCTATGGTAACATCAGGATAGTCTTTTGGGAATGAGTATCTCATTCTTGATGCACTATTACTTCTTTACTGTATCCCTCGCACCCTCACATTGAGGAATTAACACAGACATTGCGTCGCATTGTAATACATGGGTTCCATGTCTTCTCTTTCCCAATCTGGGAACGTTTCTACGGCAACGACAGGATCTTGTTTTGGGGACGAGTATCTCGTTCCCGATGCACTATTTCTTCTTTACTGTATCCCTCGCACTCTCACATTGACGAATGAACACAGGAATTGCGTTCCAAAGAAATACATTGTGTTCCATGCCTTCTCTTTCCCAATCTAGGAACGTTTCTAAGGCAACGAGAGGATTTTCTTTTCGGGACTAGTATCTCGTTCCCGATGCACCATTTTTTCTTTACTGTATCCCTCTCACTCTCATATTGCGGAATTTACACAGAAATTGCGTCGCAATAAAATTCGTTCTGTTCCATGCCTTCTCTTTCCGAATCTAGGAACGTTTCTACGGCAACGATAGGATTTTGTTTTGGAGTCGAGCATCACCTTTCCCAAGCACTATCTCTTTTTTACTGTATCCCTCGCACCCTCACATTGAGGAAGTAACACAGAAATTGCGTCGCAATGAAATACATTGTGTTCCATGCCTTCTCTTTCCCAATCTGGGAACGTATCTACGGCAACGACAGGAATTTCTTTTGGGGACGAGTATCTCGTTCCCGATTAACTATTTCTTCTTTACTGTATCCCTCGCACTCTCACATTGTCGAATGAACACAGAAATTGCGTCGCAAAGAAATACATTGTATTCCATGCCTTCCCTTTCCCAACCTAGGAATGTTTCTACGGCAACGACAGGATTTTGTTTTCGGGTCGAGGATCTCTTTTCCGATGCTTATTTCTTCTTTACTGTATTCCTCGCTTCCTCACATTGAGGAATTGTCACAGAAATCATGTTGCAATGAAATACATTGTGTTCCATGCCTTCTCTTTTCAAAGGTGGGAACGTTTCTACGGCAACGACAGGATTTACTTTTGGGGACGAGTATCTCGATCCCGATGTACTATTTCTTCTTTACTGTATCCCTCGCACTCTGACATTGACGAATTAACACAGGAATTGCGTCGCAAAGAAATACATTGTGTTCCATGCCTTCTCTTTCCCAATCTAGGAACGTTTCTACGGCAACGACAGGATTTTCCTTTAGGGACGAGTATCTCGTTCCCGATGCACCATTTTTAGTTTACTGTATCCCTCTCACTCTCATATTGACGTATTAACACAGAAATTTCGTCGCAATAAATTTCATTCTGTTCCATGCCTTCTCTTTCCCAATCAGGGAACGTTTCTACGGCAAAGACGGGATTTTGTTTTAGGGACGAGTATCTCGTTCCCGATGCACTATTTCTTCTTTATTGTAGCCCTCGCACTCTCACATTGACGAATTAACACATAAATTGCGTCGCAATGAAATACATTGTGTTCCACGCATTCGCTTTCGCAATCTGGATACGTTTCTACGGCAACGACAGGATTTTCTTTTGGGGACGAGTATCTCGTTCCCGATGCACTGTTTCTTCTTTATTGTATCCCTCGCACTCTCATATTGACGAATGAACACAGAAATCGGGTTGCAAAGAAATACATTGTGTTCCATGCCTTCTCTTTCCCAATCTGGGAACGTTTCTACGCCAACGGCGGGATTTTCTTTTGAGGACGACTATCTCGATCCCGATGCACTATTTCTTGTTCAGTGTATCCCTCGCTCGCTCACAAAAACATTTTAAGACAGAAAATGCGTCGCAATGAAATACATTGTGATCCATGCCTTCTCTTTCCCAATCTGGGAACGTTTCCATGGCAACGAGAGAATTTTTTTTTTTTTTTTGGGGTCGAGTATCACGTTCCCGATGCACTATTTTTTCTTTACTGTATCACTAGCACTCTCACATTGAGGAATTAACACAGAAATCGTGTCGCAATGAAATACATGGTGTTCCATGCCTTGTCTTTCCAAATCTGGGAACGTTTCTACGGCAACGACAGGATTTTCTTTTGCGGACTAGTATCTCTTTCCCGATGCACTATTTCATCTTTACTGTATCCCTTGCACCCTCACATTGACGAATTAACACAGAAATTGCGTCGCAATGAAAGGCATTGTGTTCCACGCCTTCTCTTTCCCAATTTGGGAACGTTTCTACGGCAACGACAGGATTTTCTTTTATGGACGAGTATCTCGTTCCCGGTGCACAATTTCTTCTTTACTATATACCTCGCACTCTCACATTGAGGAATTAACACAGAAATTGCGTCGCAATGAAATACATTGTGTTCCATGCCTTCTCTTTCCAAATGTGGGAACGTTTCTACGGCAACGACACGATTTTCTTTTGGGGACGAGTATCTCGTTCCCGATGCACTGTTTCTTCTTTATTGTATCCCTCGCACTCTCATATTGACGAATGAACACAGAAATCGGGTTGCAATGAAATACATTGTGTTCCATGCCTTCTCTTTCCCAATCTGGGAACGTTTCTACGCCAACGGCGGGATTTTCTTTTGAGGACGACTATCTCGATCCCGATGCACTATTTCTTGTTCAGTGTATCCCTCGCTCGCTCACAAAAACATTTTAAGACAGAAAATGCGTCGCAATGAAATACATTGTGATCCATGCCTTCTCTTTCCCAATCTGGGAACGTTTCCATGGCAACGAGAGAATTTTTTTTTTTTTTGGGGTCGAGTATCACGTTCCCGATGCACTATTTCTTCTTTACTGTATCCCTCGCACTCTCACATTGACGAATTTACACAGGAATTGCGTTGCAAAGAAATACATTGTGTTCCATGCCTTCTCTTTCCCAATCTAGGAACGTTTCTAAGGCAACGACAGGATTTTCGTTTCGGGACTAGTATCTCGTTCCCGATGCACCATTTTTTCCTTACTGTATCCCTCTCACTCTCATATTGACGAATTAACACAGAAATTGCGTCGCAATAAAATTCATTCTGTTCCATGCCTTCTCTTTCCGAATCTAGGAACGTTTCTACGGCAACGACAGGACTTTGTTTTGGAGTCGAGCATCACCTTTCCCAAGCACTATTTCTTTTTTACTGTATCCCTCGCACCCTCACATTGACGAATTAAAACAGGAATTGCGTCGCAAAGAAATACATTGTGTTCCATGCCTTCTCTTTCCCAATCTAGGAACGTTTCTACGGCAACGACAGGATTTTCCTTTAGGGACGAGTATCTCGTTCCCGATGCACCATTTTTACTTTACTGTATCCCTCTCACTCTCATATTGACGAATTAACACAGAAATTTCGTCGCAATAAAATTCATTCTGTTCCATGCCTTCTCTTTCCCAATCAGGGAACGTTTCTACGGCAAAGACAGGATTTTGTTTTGGGGACGAGTATCTCGTTCCCTATGCACTATTTCTTCTTTATTGTATCCCTCGCACCCTTGCATTGAGGAATTATCACAGAAATGGCGTCGCAATGAAATACATTGTGTTCCATGCCTTCTCTTTCCAAATGTGGGAACGTTTCTACTGCAACGACAGGATTATCTTTTGGGGACTAGTATCTCGTTCCCCATGCACTATTTCTTCTTTACTGTATCCCTCGCACTCTCACAATGACGAATGAACACAGAAATTGGGACGCAATGAAATAGATTGTGTTCCATGCCTTCTCTTTCCCAATCTGGGAACGTTTCTACGCCAACGACAGGATTTTCTTTTGGGGACGAGTATCTTGTTCCCGATGAACTATTTCTTCTTTAGTGTATCCCTCGCTCTCTCACATTATTATTTTAAAACAGAAAATGCGTCGCAATGAAATACATTGTGTTCCATGCCCTCTCTTTCCTAATCTGGGAACCTTTCTATATCAACGACAGGATTTTCTTTTGGGGTCGAGTATCTCGTTCCCGATGCACTATTTTTTCTTTACTGTATCACTAGCACTCTCACATTGAGTAAGTAACACCAAAATCGCGTCGCCATGAAATACAATGCGTTCCATGCCTTCTGTTTCCCAATCTGGGAACGTTTCTACGGCAACGACAGTAATTTCCTTTGTCGACGAGTATCTCGTTCCCGATTAACTATTTCTTCTTTACTGTATCCCTCGCACTCTCACATTGTCGATTTAACACATAAATAGCGTCGCAATGAAGTACGTTGTGTTCCATGCCTTCTCTTTCCCGATCTGGGAATGTTTGTACGGCAATGACAGGAAGTTGTTGTTGTGCCGAGGATCTCATTTCCGATGCACTATATCTTCTTTACTGTATCCCTCGCACATTCACATTGAGGAATTAACACAGAAAGTGCGTCGCATTGAAAGACATTGTGTTCCATGCCTTCTCTTTCCCAATCTAGGAACGGTTCTACGGAAACGACAGGATTTTGTTTTGGGGTCAAGGATCTCTTTTCCGATGCATTATTTCTTCTTTACTGTATCCCTCGCACCCTGACATTGAGGAATTAACACAGAAATTTTGTCACATTGAAAAACATTGTGTTTCATGCCTTCTCTTTCCCAATCTGGGAACGTTTCCACGGCAACGACAACATTTTCTTTTATGGACGAGTATCTCGTTCCCGATGCACTATTTCTTCTTTACTCTATACCTCGCACTCTCGTATTGAAGAATTAACACAGAAATTGCGTCGCAATAAAATTCATTCTGTTCCATGCCTTCTCTTTCCGGATCTAGGAACGTTTCTACGGCAACGACAGGACTTTGTTTTGGAGTCGAGCATCACCTTTCCCAAGCACTATTTCTTTTTTACTGTATCCCTCGCACCCTCACATTGAGGAAGTAACACAGAAATTGCGTCGCAATGAAATACATTGGGTTCCATGCGTTCTCTTTCCCAATCTGGGAACGTTTCTACGGCAACGACTGGATTTTGTTTTTGGGTAGAGGACCTCTTTTTCGATGCACTATTTCTTCTTTACTGTATTCCTTGCATCCTCACGTTGAGTAATTGTCACAGAAATTGCATCGCAATGAAATACTTTGTGTTCCACGCCTTCTCTTTCCGAATCTGGGAAAGTTTGTACGGCAACGACAGGATTTTCTTTTGGGGACGTGTTTCTCGTTCCCGATGCACTATTTCTTCATTATTGTATTCCTCGGACTCTTACATTGAGGAATTAACACAGAAATTGCGTCGCAATAAAGTACATTGTGTTTCATGCTTTCTCCTTCGCAATCTAGGAACGTTTTCACGGCATCGGCTGGAATTTGTTTTGGTGTCGAGGATCTCTATTCCAATGCACTATTTCTTCTTTACTATATCCCTCGCTCCCTCACATTGAGCAATTAACCCAGAAATTGCGTCGCAATGAAAAACATTGTGTTCCACGCCTTCTCTTTCCGAATCTGGGAACGTTTCTACGGCAACGACAGGATTTTGTTTTGGGGTCGAGGATCTCCATTCCGAAGCACTATTTCTTCTTTACTGTATCCCTCGCACTCTCACATTGAGGAATTAACACAGAAATTGCGTCGCATAAAACACATTGTGTTCCATGCATTCTCCTTCGCAATCTAGGATCAGATCTCTTGCAACGACAGGATTTTGTTTTGGGGTCGAGGATCTCCTTTCCGATGCACTATTTCTTCTTTACTGTATCCCACGCAACCTCACATCGACGATTTAACACAGAAATGGCGTCGCAATAAAATACATTGTGTTCCATGCCTTCTCTTTCCCAATCTCGAAACGTTTCTACGGTTATGACAGTATTTCGTTTTTGGGTCGAGGATCTCCTTTCCGATGCACTATTTCTTCTTTACTGCATCCCTCGTACCCTCACATTGAGGAAGTAACACAGAAATTGCGTCGCAATGAAAAACATTGTGTTCCACGCCTTCTCTTTCCGAATCTGGGAACGTTTCTACGGCAACGACAGGATTTTGTTTTGGGGTCGAGGATCTCCATTCCGAAGCACTATTTCTTCTTTACTGTATCCCTCGCACTCTCACATTGAGGAATTAACACAGAAATTGCGTCGCATAAAACACATTGTGTTCCATGCATTCTCCTTCGCAATCTAGTATCAGATCCCTTGCAACGACAGGATTTTGTTTTGGGGTCGAGGATCTCCTTTCCGATGCACTATTTCTTCTTTACTGTATCCCACGCAACCTCACATCGACGATTTAACACAGAAATGGCGTCGCAATAAAATACATTGTGTTCCATGCCTTCTCTTTCCCAATCTCGAAACGTTTCTACGGCAACGACAGTATTTGCCTTTGGGGACGAGTATCTTGTTCCCGATGAACTGTTTCTTCTTTACTATATCCCTCGCACTCTCACATAGACAAATTAGCACAGAAATAGCGTCGCAATGATATACGTTTTGTTCCATGCCTTCTCTTTCCCAATCTAGGAACGTTTCTACGGTTATGACAGTATTTCGTTTTTGGGTCGAGGATCTCCTTTCCGATGCACTATTTCTTCTTTACTGCATCCCTCGTACCCTCACATTGAGGAATTAACACAGAAATTGCGTTGCAATGAGATAAATTGTGTTCCATACCTTCTCCTTTCCAATCTGGGAACGTTTCTACGGCAACAAAATGTCTTTTTTTTGGGGACGAGAATCTCGTTCCCGATGCACTATTTCCTCTTTACTGTATCCCTCGCACTCTCACATTGACGAATTAACACAGAAATGGCGTCGCAATTAAATATATTGTGTTCCATGCCTTCACTTTCCCAATATAGGAACGTTTCTACAGCAACGACAGGATTTTGTTTTGGGGTCGAGGATCTCCTTTCTGATGCACTATTTCTTCTTTACTGTATCTCTCGCACCCTCACATTGATGAATTTATACAGAAATTGCGTCGCATTGAAACAAATTGTGTTCCATGCCCTCTCTGTTCCAATCTAGGAACGTTTCTACGGCAACGACAGGATTTTGTTTTGGAGTCGAGTATCTCGCTCCCGATGAACTATTTCCTCTTTACAGTATCCCTCGCACTCATACATTGACGAATTAAAACAGAAATTGCGCTGCCATAAAATACACTGTGTTCCATGCCGTCTCTGTCCCAATCTAGGAACGTTTCTAGGGCAACGACGGGATTTTGCTTTGGGGTCGAGGATCTCGTTCCCGATGCACTATTTCTTCATTATTGTATCCCTCGCACTCTCACATTGAGGAATTAACACAGAAATTGCGTCGCAATGAAATACATTGCGTTCCATGCCTTCTTTTTCCCAATCTCGGAACGTTTCTACGGCAACGACAGGAGTTTCCTTTGGGGACGAGTATCTCGTTCCTGATGAAATATTTCTACTTTACTATATTCCTGGCACTCTCACATTGTCGAATTAACACATAAATAGCGTCGCAATTACATACGTTTTGTTCCATGCGTTCTCTTTCCCAATCTAGGAACGTTTCTACAGCATTGACAGGATTTTGTTTTGGGGATGAGTATCTTGTTCCCGATGAACAATTTCTTCTTCACTCTATCCCACGAACACTAACATTCAGGAATTAACACAGAAATTGCGTCGCAATGAAATACATTGTGTTCCATGCCATCTCTTTCCCAATCTGGTAATGGTTCTATGGCAACGACAGGATTTTCTTTTGGGAATGAGTATCTCGTTCTTGAAGCACTATTTCTTCTTTACTGTATCCCTCACAACCTCACATTGAGGAATTAACACAGAAATTGCGTCGAAATGTAATACATTGGGTTCCATGCCTCCTCTTTCCCAATCTCGAGACGTTTCTACGGCAACGACAGGATTTTCCTTTGGCAACGAGTATCTCGAGCCCGATGAACTATTTCTTCTTTACTGTATTCCCCGCACCATCACATTGAGGAATTGTCACAGAAATTCCGTCGCAATGATATACGTTTTGTTCCATGCCTTCTGTTTCCCAATCAAGGAACGTTTCTACCGCAATGACAGTGTTTTGTTTTTGGGTCGCGGATCTCCTTTCCGATGCACTATTTCTTCTTTACTGCATCCCTCGCCACATCACATTGAGGAATTAACACAGAAATTGCGTTTCAATGACATAAATTGTGTTCCATACCCTCTCTTTACCAATATGAAAACGTTTCTATGGCAACAAAAGGACTTCTTTTGGGGACGTGTATCTCGTTCCCGATGCACTATTTCTTCTTTACTGTATCACTCGCACCCTCACATTGAGGAATTAACATAGAAATTGCGTCGCAATGAGATAAATTGGGTTCCATGCCTTTTCTATCCCAATCCGGGAACGTTTCTATGGCAACGACTGGATTTTGTTTTCGGGTCGAGGACCTCTTTTCCGATGCACTATTTCTTCTTTGCTGTATTCCTCGCATTCTCACATTGAGTAATTGTCACAGAAATTGCGACGCAATGAAATACATTATGGTGCACGCCTTCTCTTTCCCAATTTGGGAACGTTTCTACGGCAACGACAGGATTTTCTTTTGGGGATGAGTATCTTGTTCCCGATGCAATATTTCTGCCTTACTGTATCCCTCGCACTCTCACATTGACGAATTAACAAAGAAATTGCGGCGCAATGAAATACATTGTGTTCCATGCCTTCTCGTTCCCAATCTGGGAACTTTTCTACGGCAACGACGAGATTTTCCTTTGGGGACGAGTATCTCGTTCTCGATGCACTATTTCTTCTTTACTGTATCCCTCGCACCCTCACATTCACGAACTAACACAGAAATTGCGTCGCAATGAAATACATTGTGTTCCATGCCTTCTCTTTCCCAATCTCGGAACGTTTCCACGGCAACGACAGGAATTTTTTTTGGGAATGAGTATCTAGCTCTTGATGCACTATTTCTTCTTTACTGTATCCCTCACAACCTCACATTGAGGAATTAACACAGAAATTGCGTTGCAATGACATAAATTCTGTTCCATACCTTCTCTTTACCAATCTGGGAACGTTTCTACGGCATCAAAAGGATTTTCTTGGGGACGAGTATCTCGTTCCCGATGCACTATTTCTTCTTTACTGTATCCCTCGCACTCTCACATTGACGTATTAACACATAAATAGCGTCGCAATTAAATACATTGTGTTCCATGTCTTCTCTTTCCCAATCTAGGAACGTTTCTACAGCAACGACATGATTTTCTTTTGGGGACGAGTATCTCTTTCCTGATGCACTATTTCTGCCTTACTGTATCCCTCGCACCCTCACATTGACGAATTAATAAAGAAATTGCGTCGCAATGAAATACATTGTGTTCCATGCCTTCTCCTTCCCAATCTGGGAACTTTTCTACGGCAACGACGGCATTTTCCTTTGGGGACGAGTATCTCGTTCTCGATGCACTATTTCTTCTTTACTGTATCCCTCGCACCCTCACACTGACGAATTAACACAGAAATTGCGTCGCAATGAAATGCATTGTGTTCCATGCCTTCTCATTCCGAATCTGGGATGGTTTCTACGGCAACGACAGGATCTACTTTTGGGGACGAGTATCTCGTGCTTGATGCACTATTTCTTCTTTACTGTATCCCTCGCACCCTCACATTGACGAATTAACACAGAAATTGCGTCGTAATGAAATTCATTGGGTTCCATGCCATCTCTATCCCAATCCGGGAAAGTTTCTATGGCAACGACTGGATTTTGTTTTCGGGTCGAGGACCGCTTTTCCGATGCACTATTACTTCTTTACTGTATCCCTCGCAATCTCACATTGACGAATTAACACAGTAATAGCGACGCAATTAAATTCATTGTGTTCCATGTCTTCTCTTTCGCAATCTAGAAACGTTTCTACAGCAACGACATGATTTTCTTTTGTCGACGAGTATCTCGTTCCCGATGCACTATTTCTGCCTTACTGTATCCCTCGCACTCTCACATTGACGAATTAACAAAGAAATTGCGTCGCAATGAAATACATTGTGTTCCATGCCTTCTCTTTCCGAATCTGGGATCGTTTCTACGGCAACGACAGGATCTTCTTTTGGGGAAGAATATCACGTTCCCGATGCACTATTTCTTATTTACTGTATCACTCGCACCCTCACATTAAGGAATTAACACAGAAATTGCGTCGTAATGAAATACATTGGGTTCCATGCCTTCTCTATCCCAAACCGGGAACGTTTCTATGGCAACGACTGGATTTTGTTTTCGGGTCGAGGACCTCTCCTCTGTTGCACAATTTCTTCTTTACTGTATTCCTCGGATCCTCACATTGAGTAATTGTCACAGAAATTGCATCGCAATGAAATACATTGTGTTCCATGCCTTGTCTTTCCGAATCTGGGATCGTTTCTACGGCAACGACAGGATCTTCTTTTGGGGACGAATATCACGTTCCCGATGCACTATTTCTTCTTTACTGTTTCACTTGCACCCTCACATTGAGAAATTAACACAGAAATTGCGTCGCAATGAAATAAATTGGGTTCCATGCCTTCTCTATCCCAATCCGGGAACGTTTCTATGGCAAAGACTGGATTTTGTTTTCGGGACGAGGACCTCTTTTCCGATGCACTATTTCTTCTTTACTGTATTCCTCGCATCCTCACATTGAGTAATTGTGACAGAAATTGCGTCGCAACGAAATACATTATGTTGCACGTCTTCTCTTTCCCAATTTGGGAACGTTTCTACGGCGACAGGATTTTCTTTTATGGACGAGTATCTCGTTCCCGATGCACTATTTCTTCATTACTGTATCCCTCGCACTCTCACATTGAGGAATTAACACAGAAATTGCGTCGCAATAAAATACATTGTGTTTCATGCCTTCTCCTTCGCAATCTAGGAACGTTTCCACGTCAACGACAGGATTTTTTTTTTGGGTTGAGGATCTCCTTTCCGATGCACTATTTCTTCTTTACTGTATCCCTTGCATCCTCACATTGACGAATTAACACAGAAATGGCGTCGCAATAAAATACATTGTTTTCCATGCCTTCTCTTTCCCAATCTCGGAACGTTTCTACGGCAACGACAGGAATTTACTTTGGGGACGGGTATCTCTATCCTGATGAACTATTTCTTGTTTACTGTATCCCTCGCACTCTCACATTGTCGAATTAACACATAAATAGCGTCGTAATGATATACGTTTTGTTCCATGCCTTCTCTTTCCCAATCTAGGAACGTTTCTACAGCAACGACCGGATTTTGTTTTGGGGACGAGTATCTCGTTCCTGATGCACTATTTCTTCTTTACTGTATCCCTCGCACTCTCACATTGGCGAATTTACAAAGAAATAGCGTCGCAATTAAATACATTGTGTTCCATGTCTTCTCTTTCCCAATCTAGGAACGTTTCTACAGCAACGACATGATTTTCTTTTGGGGACGAGTATCTCGTTCCCGATGCACTATTTCTTCTTTACTGTATCCCTCACAACCTCACATTGAGGAATTAACACAGAAATTGCGTCGCAATGAAATACATTGTGTTCCATGCCTTCTCCTTCGCAATCTAGGAACGTTTCCACGGCAGCGACAGGATTTTTTTTTTGGGTTGAGGATCTCCTTTCCGATGCACTATTTCTTCTTTACTGTATCCCTTGCATCCCCACATTGACGAATTAACACAGAAATGGCGTCGCAATAAAATACATTGTTTTCCATGACTTCTCTTTCCCAATCTCGGAACGTTTCTACGGCAACGACAGGAATTTTCTTTGGGGACGAGTATCTCTATCCTGATGAACTATTTTTTCTTTACTGTATCCCTCGCACTCTCACATTGTCAAATTAACACATAAATAGCGTCGCAATGATATACGTTTTGTTCCATGCCTTCTCTTTCCCAATCTAGGAGCGTTTCTACAGCAACGACATGATTTTCTTTTGGGGACGAGTATCTCGTTCCCGATGCACTATTTCTTCTTTACTGTATCCTTCACAACCTCACATTTAGGAATGAGTATCTCGTTCTTGATGCACTGTTCCTTCTTTACTGTATCCCTCACAACCTAACATTGAGGAGTTAACACAGAAATTGCGTCGAAATGTAATACATTGTGTTCCATGCCTCCTCTTTCCCAATCTCGAGACGTTTCTAGGGCAACGACAGGATTATCCTTTGGGGACGTCTATCTCGTTCCCGATGAACTGTTTCTTCTTTACTGTATCCCTCGCACCCTCACATTGAGGAATTGTCACAGAAATTGCGTCGAAATGTAATACATTGTGTTCCATGCCTCCTCTTTCCCAATCTCGAGACGTTTCTACAGCAACGACAGGATTTTCCTTTGGCGACGAGTATCTCGTTCCCGATGAACTGTTTCTTCTTTACTGTTTCCCTCGCACCCTCACATTGAGGAATTGTCGCAGAAATTCCGTCACAATGATATACGTTTTGTTCCGTGCCTTCTCTTTCCCAATCTAGGAACGTTTCTACCGCAATGACAGTATTTTGTTTTTGGGTCGAGGATCTCCTTTCCGATGCACTATTTTTTTTTACTGCATCCCTCGCAACCTCACATTGAGGAATTAACACAGAAATTGCGTTGCAATGACATAAATTGTGTTCCATACCTTCTCTTTACCAATCTGGGAACGTTTCTACACCAACGACATGATTTTCTTTTGGGTCGAGTATCTCGTTCCCGATGCACTATTTCTGCCTTACTGTATTCCTCGCACTCTCACATTGACGAATTAACAAAGAAGTTGCGTCGCAATGATATACATTGTGTTCCATGCCTTCTCCTTCCCAATCTGGGAACGTTTCTACGGCAACGACAGGATTTTCCTTTGGGGACGAGTATCTCGTTCCTGATGAACTATTTCTTCTTTACTGTATCCCTCGCACTCTCACATTGTCGAATTAAAACATAAATAGCGTCGCAATGGTATACATTTTGTTCCATGCCTTCTCTTTCCCAATCTAGGAACGTTTCTACAGCAACGACCGGATTTTGTTTTGGGGACGAGTATCTCGTTCCTGATGCGCTATTTCTTCTTTACTGTATCCCTCGCACTCTCACATTGGCGAATTAACAAAGAAAAAGCGTCGCAATTAAATACATTGTGTTCCTTGTCTTCTATTTCCCAATCTGGGAACGGTTCTATGGCAACGACAGGATATAGTTTTGGGAATGAGTAACTCGTTCTTGATGCACTATTACATCTTTACTGTATCCCTCGCACCCTCACATTGAGGAATTAACACAGAAATTGCGTCTCATTGTAATACATGTGTTCCATGCCTTCTCATTTCCAATCTAGGAACGTTTCTACGGCAACGACAGGATTTTCCTTTGGGGACGAGTATCTCGTTCCTGATGAACTATTTCTCCTTTACTGTATCCCTCGCACTCTCACATTGTCGAATTAACACATAAATAGCATCACAATGGAACTCTAACATTCAGGAAATAATACAGAAATTGCGTCGCAATAAAATACATTGTGTTCCATGCCTTCTCTTTTCCAATCTGGGAACGGTTCTATGGTAACGACAGGACTTTCTTTTGGAATGAGTATCTCGTTCTTGATGCACTGTTCCTTCTTTACTGTATCCCTCACAACCTAACATTGAGGAGTTAACACAGAAATTGCGTCGAAATGTAATACATTGTGTTCCATGCCTCCTCTTTCCCAATCTCGAGACGTTTCTAGGGCAACGACAGGATTATCCTTTGGGGACGACTATCTCGTTCCCGATGAACTGTTTCTTCTTTACTGTATCCCTCGCACCCTCACATTGAGGAATTGTCACAGAAATTGCGTTGCAATGACATAAATTGTGTTCCATACCCTCTCTTTACCAATCTGGGAACGTTTCCACGGCAATGACAGTATTTTGTTTTTGGGTCGAGGATCTCCTTTCCGATGCACTATTTTTTCTTTACTGCATCCCTCGCAACCTCACATTGAGGAAGTAACACAGAAATTGCGTTGCAATGACATAAATTGTGTTCCATACCTTCTCTTTACCAATCTGGGAACGTTTCTATGGCATGAAAAGGATTTTTTTTGGGGACGAGTATCTCGTTCCCGATGCACTATTTCTTCTTTACTGTATCCCTCGCACTCTCACATTGACGAATTAACACAGAAATTGAGTCGCAATGAAATACATTGTGTTCCATGCATTCTCTTCCCAAATGTGGCAACGTTTCTACAGCAACGACAGGATTTACTTTTGGGGACGAGTATCTCTTTTCCAATCTAGGAATGTTTCCACGGCAATGACAGTATTTTGTTTTTGGGTCGAGGATCTCCTTTCCGATGCACTATTTTTTCTTTACTGCATCCCTCTCAACCTCACATTGAGGAATTAACATGGAAATTGCGTTGCAATGACAGAAATTGTGTTCCATACCTTCTCTTTACCAATCTGGGAACGTTTCTACGGCAAAAAAGGGATTTTTTTTGGGGACGAGTATCTCGTTCCCGATGCACTATTTCTTCTTTACTGTATCCCTCGCACTCTCACATTGACGAATTGACACAGAAATTGCGTCGCAATGAAATACATTGTGTTCCATGCATTCTCTTCCCAAATGTGGCTACGTTTCTACAGCAACGACAGGATTTACTTTTGGGGACGGGTATCTCGCTCCCGATGTACTATTTCTTCTTTATTGTATCCCTCGCACTCTCACATTGAGGAATTAACACAGAAATTGCGTCGCAATAAAATAGATTGTGTTCCATGCCTTCTCCTTCCCAATCTAGGTACATTTCTACGGCAACGTCAGGATTTTCTTTTGTGGTCGAGGATCTCCTTACCGACGCACTATTTCTTCTTTATGGTATCCCTCGCACCCTCACACTCAGGGATTAACACAGAAAGTGCGTCGTATTGAAATACATTGTGTACCATGTCTTCTAGTTCCCAATCTGGGAACGGTTCTATGGCAACGACAGGATATTGTTTTGGGAATGAGTATCTCGTTCTTGATGCACTATTACATCTTTACTGTATCCCTCGCACCCTCACATTGAGGAATTAACACATAAATAGCGTCGCAATGGTATACGTTTTGGACCTTGCCTTCTCTTTCCCAATCTAGGAACGTTTCTACAGCAACGACCGGATTTTGTTTTGGGGACGAGTATCTCGTTCCCGATGAACAATTACTTCTTTACTCTATACCTCGAACTGTAACATTCAGGAATTAACACAGAAATTGCGTCGCAATGAAATACATTGTGTTCCATGCCTTCTCTTTCACAATCTGGGAACGGTTCTATGGCAACGACAGGATTTTCTTTTGGAATGAGTATCTCGTTCTTGATGAACTATTTCTTCTTTACTGTATCCCTCACAACCTCACATTGAGATATTAACACTAAAATTGCGTCGAAATGTAATACATTGTGTTCCATGCTTCCTCTTTCCCAATCTCGAGACGTTTCTACGGCAACGACAAGATTTTCCTTTGGGGACGAGTATTTCGTTCCCGATGAACTGTTTCTTCTTTACTGTATCCCTCGCACCCTCACATTGAGGAATTGTCACAGAAATTCCGTTGCAATGATATACGTTTTGTTCCATGCCTTCTCTTTCCCAATCTAGGAACGTTTCTACGGCAATGACAGTATTTTGTTTTTGGGTCGAGGATCTCCTTTCCGATGCACTATTTTTTCTTTACTGCATCCCTCTCAACCTCACATTGAGGAATTAACATGGAAATTGCGTTGCAATGACATAAATTGTGTTCCATACCTTCTCTTTACCAATCTGGGAACGTTTCTACAGCAACGACAAGATTGTCTTTTGGGGACGAGTATATCGTTCCCGATGCACTATTTCCTCTTTACTGTATCCCGCGCACTCTCACATTGACGAATGAACACAGGAATTGGGTCGCAATGAAATACATTATGTTTCATGCCTTCTCTTTGCCAATCTGGGATCGGTTCTATGGCAACGACAGGAAATTCTTTTGGGAATGAGTATCTCGTTCTTGATGCACTATTACTCCTTTACTGTATCCCTCGCACTCTCTCATTGACGAATTAACACAGAAATAGCGTCGCAATGAAATACATTGTGTTCCAAGCCGTCTCTTTCCCAATCTAGGAACGTTTCTACGGCAACGACAGGATTTTCCTTTGGGGACGAGTATCTCGTTCCCGATGCACCATTTTTTCTTTACTGTATCCCTCTCACTCTCATATTGACGAATTAACACAGAAATTGCGTCGCAAGAAAATTCATTCTGTTCCATGCCTTCTCTTTCCCAATCAGGGAACTTTTCTACGGCAAAGACAGGATTTTGTTTTGGGGATGAGTATCTCATTCCCGATGCACTATTTCTTCTTTATTGTATCCCTCGCACTATCACATTGACGAATGAACACAGAAATTGCGTCGCAATGAAATACATTGTGTTCCATGCATTCACTTTCCCAATCTGGGAACGTTTCTACAGCAACGACAAGATTGTCTTTTGGGGACGAGTATATCGTTCCCGATGCACTATTTCTTCTTTACTGTATCCCGCGCACTCTCACATTGACGAATGAACACAGGAATTGGGTCGCAATGAAATACATTGTGTTTCATGCCTTCTCTTTGCCAATCTGGGATCGGTTCTATGGCAACGACAGGAAATTCTTTTGGGAATGAGTATCTCGTTCTTGATGCACTATTACTCCTTTACTGTATCCCTCGCACCCTCACAGTGAGGAATTAACACAGAAATTGCGTCGCATTGTAATACATGGGTTCCATGTCTTCTCTTTCCCAATCAAGGACAGTTTCTATGGCAACGAGAGGATTTTGTTTTGGAATCGAGGATCTCCTTTCCGTTGCACTATTTCTTCTTTACTCTTTCCCTCGCACCCTGACATTGATGAATTATCACAGAAATTGCGTCGCAATGAAATACATTGTGTTCCAAGCCCTCTCTTTCCCAATCTGTGAACGTTTCTACAGCAACGACAGGATTTTCTTTTGGGGACGAGTATCTCGTTCCCGATGCAGTATTTCTTCTTTACTGTATCCCTCGCACTCTCACATCGACGTATTAACACAGAAATTGCGTCGCAATACATTGTGTTCCTTGCCTTCGGTTTTTCCAATCTGGGAACGTTTCTAAGGCGACGACAGGATTTTCTTTTGGGGACGAGTATCTCGATCCCGATGAACTATTTCTTCCTTACTGTATCCCTCGCACTATCATATTGACGAATTAAAACAGAAATTGCGCCGCCATTATATACATTGTGTTCCATGCCTTCTCTTTCGCAATCTAGGAACGTTTCTACGGCAACAACGGGGTTTAGTTTTCGGGACGATTATCTCGCTCCCGATGCACTATTTCTTCTTAACTGCATCCCTCGCACTCTCACATTGACGAATTAACGAACAAATTGCATCGCAATGACATACATTGTGTTCCATGACTTCGGTTACCGAATATGGGAATGTTTCAACAGGAACGACAGGATTTTGCTTTGGGGACGAGTATCTCATTCCCGATGCACTATTTCTTCTTTACTGTATTCCTCTCACTGTCACATTGACGAATTAACACAGAAATTGCGACGCAATGAAATACATTGTGTTCCATGCCTTCTCATTCCCATTCTGGGAACGTTTCTACGGCAACGACTGGATTTTCCTTTGGGGATGGGTATCTCGTTCCCGATGCACTATTTCTTCTATACTGTATCCCTCGCACTCTCACATTGACGAATTAACACAGAAATAGCGTCGCAATGAAATACATTGTGTTCCACGCCTTCTCTTTCCCAATCTATGAACGTTCCTACGGCAACGACAGGATTTTGTTTCGGGGTCGAGTATCTCCTTTCCGATGCACTATTTGTTCTTTATGGTATCCCTCGCTCCCTCACATTGAGGGATTAACACAGAAATTGCGTCGCATTGTAATACATGGGTTCCAAGTCTTCTCTTTCCTATTCTAGGAGTGTTTCTACGACAAATACAGGATTTTGTTTTGGAATCGATGATCTCCTTTCCAATGCACTATTTCTTGTTTACTGTATCTCTCGCACCCTCACATTGACGAATTATCACAGAAATTGCGTCGCAATGAAATACATTGTGCTCCATGCCTTCTCTTTCCAAATGTGGAAACGTTTCTACGGCAACGACAGGATATACTTTTGGGGACGAGTATCTCGTTCCCGATGCACTGTTTCTTCTTTACTGTATCCCTCGCACTCTCACATTGACGAATGAACACAGAAATTGGGTTGCAATTTAATACATTGTGTTCCATGCCTTCTCTTTCCCAATCTGGGAACGTTTCTACGCCATTTACTGGATATTCTTTTGGGGACGAGCATCTCGTTCCCGATTAATTATTTCTTCTTTACTGTATCCCTCGCACTCTCACATTGTCGAATGAACACAGAAATTACGTCGCAATGAAATACATTGTATTCCATGCCTTCCCATTCCGAACCTAGGAACGTGTCTACGGCAACGACAGGATTTTGTTTTCGGGTCGAGGATGTCTTTTCCGATGCTTATTTCTTCTTTACTGTATCCCTCGCATCCTCACATTGAGGATTTGTCACAGAAATCGCGTCGCAATGAAAGGCATTGTGTTCCACGCCTTCTCTTTCCCAATTTAGGAACGTTTCTACGGCAACGACAGGATTTTCTTTTATGGACGAGTATCTCGTTCCCGGTGCACAATTTCTTCTTTACTCTATACCTCGCACTCTCACATTGAGGAATTAACACAGAACTTGCGTCGCAATGATATACATTGTTTTACCATGCCTTCTCTTTCCCAATCTGGGAACAGATCTATGGCAACGACAGGATTTTCCTTTGGGGACGAGTATCACGTTCCCGATGCACTATTTCTTCTTTACTGTATCCCTCGCACTCTCTCATTGACGAATTCACACAGAAATTGCGTCGCGATAAAATTCATTCTGTTCCATGCCTTCTCTTTCCGAATCTAGGAACGTTTCTACGGCAACGACAGGATGTTGTTTTCGGGTCGAGGATCTCTTTTCCGATGCTTATTTCTTCTTTACTGTATTCCTCGCATCCTCACATTGAGGAATTGTCACAGAAATCGCGTTGCAATGAAAGACATTGTGTTCCACGCCTTCTCTTTCCCAATTTGGGAACGTTTCTACGGCAACGAAAGGATTTCCTTTTAGGGACGAGTATCTCGCTCCCGATGTACTATTTCTCCTTTACTGTATCCCTCGCACTCTCACAATGAGGAATTAACACAGAAATTGCGTCGCAATAAAATACATTGTGTTCCATGCCTTCTCCTTCCCAATCTAGGTTACGATTCTACGGCAACGTCAGGATTTTGTTTTGGGGTCGAGGATCTCCTTACCCATGCACTATTTCTTCTTTACTGTATGCCTTGCACTCTCACATTGAGGCATCATCACAGAAATTGCGCTGCAATGACATACATTGTGTTCCATGCCTTCTCTTGTCCAATCTAGGAACGTTTCTACGGCAACGAGAGGATTCTCCTTTGGGGTCGATGATCTCGTTACCGATGCACTATTTCTTCTTTATGGTATCCCTCGCACCCTCACATTGAGGGTTTAACACAGAAGTGCGTCGCATTGAAATACATTGTGTACCATGTCCTCTCTTCCCAAATCTGCGAACGTTTCTACAGCAATGACAGGATTTTCTTTTGGGGACTAGTATCTCTTTCCCGATGCACTATTTCTTCTTTACTGTATCCCTCGCACTCTCACATTGACGAATTAACACTGGAATTGCGTCGCAAGTAAATACATTGTGTGCCATGCCTTCTCTTTCCCAATCTAGGGACGTTTCTACAGTAACGACAGGATTTTCCTGTGGGGACGAGTATGTCGTTCCCGATGCACCATTTTCTCTTTACTGTATCCCTCTCACTCTCATATTGACGAATTAACACAGAAATTTCGTTGCAATAAAATTCATTCTGTTCCATGCCTTCTCTTACCCAATCAGGGAACGTTTCTACGGCAACGACAGGATTTTCTTTTGGGGACGAGTTTCTCGTTCCCGATGTACTATTTCTTCTATACTGTATCCCTCGCACTCTCACATTTACGAATTAACACAGAAATAGCGTCGCAATGAAATACATTGTGTTCCATGCCTTCTCTTTCCGAATCTGGGGTTGTTTCTACGGCAACAACAGGATTTTCTTTTGAGAACGGGTATCTCGTTCCCGATGCACTATTTCTTCGTTACTGTATCCCTCACACTCTCACATTGTCGAATGAACACAGATATTGCGTCGCAACGAAACACGTTGTGTTCCATGCCTTCGGTTTCCGAATATGGGAATGTTTCTACAGCAACGACAGGATATTTTTTTGGGGACGAGTATCTCATTCCCGATGCACTATTTCTGCTTTACTGTAACCCTCGCACCCTCACATTGAGGAATTAACACAGAAAGTGCGTCGAAATGTAATACATGGGTTCCATGTCTTCTCTTTCCCATTCTAGGACCGTTTCTACGGCAACGACAGGATAATATTTTGGAATCGAGGATCTCCTTTCCAATGCACTATTTCTTCTTCACTGTATCCCTTGCACCCTTTCAATGAGGAATTAACACAAATTGCGTTGCAATGACATACATTGTGTTCCATGCCTTCTCTTGCCCAATCTGGGAACGTTTCAACGGCAACGAAAGTATTTTCTTTTGGGGACGAGTATCTCGTTCCCGATGCACTATTTCTTCATTACTGTATCCGTCGCACTCCCTCATTGACGAAGTAACACAGAAATAGCGTCGCAATGAAATACGTTGTGTTCCATGCCTTCTCTTTCCCAATCTAGGAACGTTTATACGGCAACGACAGGATTTTGTTTTGGGGTCGAGGATCTCCTTTCCGATGTATTAGTTCTTTATGGTATCACTCGCATCCTCACATTGAGGGATTAACACAGAAAGTGCGTCGCATTGAAATACATTGTGTTCCATGCCTTCTCTATCTCAATCTGGGAACGGTTCTATGGCAACGACAGGATTTTCTTTTGGGAATGAGTATCTCGTTCTTGATGCACTATTACATCTTCACTGTATCCCTCGCACCCTCACATTGAGGAATTGTCACAGAAATCGCGTCGCAATGAAAGACATTGTGTTCCACGCCTTCTCTTTCCCCATCTATGAATGGTTCTACGGCAACGACAGGATTTTGTTTCGGGATCGAGTATCTCCTTTCCGATGCACTATTTGTTCTTTATGGTATCCCTCGCACCCTCACATTGAGGGATTAACACAGAAATTGCGTCGCAATGAAATACATTGTGCTCCATGCCTTCTCTTTCCAAATGTGGGAACGTTTCTACGGCAACGACAGGATATACTTTTGGGGACGAGTATCTCGTTCCCGATGCACTGTTTCTTCTTTACTGTATCCCTCGCACTCTCACATTGACGAATGAACACAGAAATTGGGTTTCAATTTAATACATTGTGTTCCATGCCTTCTCTTTCCCAATCTGGGAACGTTTCTACGCCATTTACTGGATTTTCTTTTGGGGACGAGCATCTCGTTCCCGATTAACTATTTCTTCTTTACTGCATCCCTCGCACTCTCACATTGTCGATTGAACACAGAAATTACGTCGCAATGAAATACATTGTATTCCATGCCTTCCCATTCCGAACCTAGGAACGTGTCTACGGCAACGACAGGATTTTGTTTTCGGGTCGAGGATGTCTTTTCCGATGCTTATTTCTTCTTTACTGTATTCCTCGCATCCTCACATTGAGGAATTGTCACAGAAATCGCGTCGCAATGAAAGGCATTGTGTTCCACGCCTTCTCTTTCCCAATTTAGGAACGTTTCTACGGCAACGACAGGATTTTCTTTTATGGACGAGTATCTCGTTCCCGGTGCACAATTTCTTCTTTACTCTATACCTCGCACTCTCACATTAAGGAATTAACACAGAACTTGCGTCGCAATGATATACATTGTTTTACCATGCCTTCTCTTTCCCAATCTGGGAACAGATCTATGGCAACGACAGGATTTTCTTTTGGGAATGAGTATCTCGTTCTTGATGCACTATTACATCTTCACTGTATCCCTCGCACCCTCACATTGAGGAATTGTCACAGAAATCGCGTCGCAATGAAAGACATTGTGTTCCACGCCTTCTCTTTCCCAATCTATGAATGGTTCTACGGCAACGACAGGATTTTGTTTCGGGGTCGAGTATCTCCTTTCCGATGCACTATTTGTTCTTTATGGTATCCCTCGCACCCTCACATTGAGGGATTAACACAGAAATTGCGTCGCATTGTAATACATGGGTTCCAAGTCTTCTCTTTCCTATTCTAGGAGCGTTTCTACGACAAATACAGGATTTTGTTTTGGATTCGATGATCTCCTTTCCAATGCACTATTTCTTGTTTACTGTATCTCTCGCACCCTCACATTGACGAATTATCACAGAAATTGCGTCGCAATGAAATACATTGTGCTCCATGCCTTCTCTTTCCAAATGTGGGAACGTTTCTACGGCAACGACAGGATATACTTTTGGGGACGAGTATCTCGTTCCCGATGCACTGTTTCTTCTTTACTGTATCCCTCGCACTCTCACATTGACGAATGAACACAGAAATTGGGTTGCAATTTAATACATTGTGTTCCATGCCTTCTCTTTCCCAATCTGGGAACGTTTCTACGCCATTTACTGGATTTTCTTTTGGGGACGAGCATCTCGTTCCCGATTAACTATTTCTTCTTTACTGCATCCCTCGCACTCTCACATTGTCGAATGCACACAGAAATTACGTCGTAATGAAATACATTATATTCCATGCCTTCCCTTTCCGAACCTAGGAACGTGTCTACGGCAACGACAGGATTTTGTTTTCGGGTCGAGGATGTCTTTTCCGATGCTTATTTCTTCTTTACTGTATTCCTCGCATCCTCACATTGAGGAATTGTCACAGAAATCGCGTCGCAATGAAAGGCATTGTGTTCCACGCCTTCTCTTTCCCAATTTAGGAACGTTTCTACGGCAACGACAGGATTTTCTTTTATGGACGAGTATCTCGTTCCCGGTGCACAATTTCTTCTTTACTCTATACCTCGCACTCTCACATTAAGGAATTAACACAGAACTTGCGTCGCAATGATATACATTGTTTTACCATGCCTTCTCTTTCCCAATCTGGGAACAGATCTATGGCAACGACAGGATTTTCCTTTGGGGACGAGTATCTCGTTCCCGATGCACTATTTCTTCTTTACTGTATCCCTCGCACTCTCTCATTGACGAATTTACACAGAAATTGCGTCGCGATAAAATTCATTCTGTTCCATGCCTTCTCTTTCCGAATCTAGGAACGTTTCTACGGCAACGACAGGATGTTGTTTTCGGGTCGAGGATCTCTTTTCCGATGCTTATTTCTTCTTTACTGTATTCCTCGCATCCTCACATTGAGGAATTGTCACAGAAATCGCGTTGCAATGAAAGACATTGTGTTTCACGCCTTCTCTTTCCCAATTTGGGAACGTTTCTACGGTAACGAAAGGATTTCCTTTTGGGGACGAGTATCTCGCTCCCGATGTACTATTTCTTCTTTACTGTATCCCTCGCACTCTCACAATGAGGAATTAACACAGAAATTGCGTCGCAATAAAATACATTGTGTTCCATGCCTTCTCCTTCCAAATCTAGGTTACGATTCTACGGCAACGTCAGGATTTTGTTTTGGGGTCGAGGATCTCCTTTCCCGTGCACTATTTCTTCTTTACTGTATGCCTTGCACTCTCACATTGAGGCATCATCACAGAAATTGCGTTGCAATGACATACATTGTGTTCCATGCCTTCTCTTGCCCAATCTAGGAACGTTTCTACGGCAACGAGAGGATTCTCCTTTGGGGTCGATGATCTCGTTACCGATGCACTATTTCTTCTTTATGGTATCCCTCGCACCCTCACATTGAGGGATTAACACAGAAGTGCGTCGCATTGAAATACATTGTGTTCCATGTCTTCTCTTCCCAAATCTCGAACGTTTCTACAGCAATGACAGGATTTTCTTTTGGGGACTAGTATCTCTTTCCCGATGCACTATTTCTTCTTTACTGTATCCCTCGCACTCTCATATTGACGAATTAACACTGGAATTGCGTCGCAAATAAATACATTGTGTGCCATGCCTTCTCTTTCCCAATCTAGGGACGTTTCTACAGTAACGACAGGATTTTCCTGTGGGGACGAGTATCTCGTTCCCGATGCACTATTTCTTCGTTACTGTATCCCTCACACTCTCACATTGTCGAATGAACACAGATATTGCGTCGCAACGAAACACGTTGTGTTCCATGCCTTCGGTTTCCGAATATGGGAATGTTTCTACAGCAACGACAGGATATTGTTTTGGGGGCGAGTATCTCATTCCCGATGCACTATTTCTGCTTTACTGTAACCCTCGCACCCTCACATTGAGGAATTAACACAGAAAGTGCGTCGAAATGTAATACATGGGTTCCATGTCTTCTCTTTTCCATTCTAGGACCGTTTCTACGGCAACGACAGGATAATATTTTGGAATCGAGGATCTCCTTTCCGATGCACTATTTCTTCTTCACTGTATCCCTTGCACCCTTTCAATGAGGAATTAACACAAATTGCGTTGCAATGACATACATTGTGTTCCATGCCTTCTCTTGCCCAATCTGGGAACGTTTCAACGGCAACGAAAGTATTTTCTTTTGGGGACGAGTATCTCGTTCCCGATGCACTATTTCTTCATTACTGTATCTGTCGCACTCCCTCATTGACGAAGTAACACAGAAATAGCGTCGCAATGAAATACATTGTGTTCCATGCCTTCTCTTTCCCAATCTAGGAACGTTTATACGGCAACGACAGGATTTTGTTTTGGGGTCGAGGATCTCCTTTCCGATGTATTTGTTCTTTATGGTATCCCTCGCTTCCTCACATTGAGGGATTAACACAGAAAGTGCGTCGCATTGAAATACATTGTGTTCCATGCCTTCTCTATCTCAATCTGGGAACGGTACTATGGCAACGACAGGATTTTCTTTTGGGAATGAGTATCTCGTTCTTGATGAACTATTACATCTTCACTGTATCCCTCGCACCCTCACATTGAGGAATTGTCAGAGAAATCGCGTCGCAATGAAAGACATTGTGTTCCACGCCTTCTCTTTCCCAATCTATGAACGTTTCTACGGCAACGACAGGATTTTGTTTCGGGGTCGAGTATCTCCTTTCCGATGCACTATTTGTTCTTTATGTTATCCCTCGCACCCTCACATTGAGGGATTAACACAGAAATTGCGTCGCATTGTAATACATGGGTTCCAAGTCTTCTCTTTCCTATTCTAGGAGCGTTTCTACGACAAATACAGGATTTTGTTTTGGATTCGATGATCTCCTCTCCAATGCACTATTTCTTGTTTACTGTATCTCTCGCACCCTCACATTGACGAATTATCACAGAAATTGCGTCGCAATGAAATACATTGCGCTCCATGCCTTCTCTTTCCAAATGTGGGAACGTTTCTACGGCAACGACAGGATATACTTTTGGGGACGAGTATCTCGTTCCCGATGCACTGTTTCTTCTTTACTGTATCCCTCGCACTCTCACATTGACGAATGAACACAGAAATTGGGTTTCAATTTAATACATTGTGTTCCATGCCTTCTCTTTCCCAATCTGGGAACGTTTCTACGCCATTTACTGGATATTCTTTTGGGGACGAGCATCTCGTTCCCGATTAATTATTTCTTCTTTACTGTATCCCTCGCACTCTCACATTGTCGAATGAACACAGAAATTACGTCGCAATGAAATACATTGTATTCCATGCCATCCCATTCCGAACCTAGGAACGTGTTTACGGCAACGACATGATTTTGTTTTCGGGTCGAGGATGTCTTTTCCGATGCTTATTTCTTCTTTACTGTATTCCTCGCATCCTCACATTGAGGATTTGTCACAGAAATCGCGTCGCATCGAAAGGCATTGTGTTCCACGCCTTCTCTTTCCCAATTTAGGAACGTTTCTACGGCAACGACAGGATTTTCTTTTATGGACGAGTATCTCGTTCCCGGTGCACAATTTCTTCTTTACTCTATACCTCGCACTCTCACATTAAGGAATTAACACAGAACTTGCGTCGCAATGATATACATTGTTTTACCATGCCTTCTCTTTCCCAATCTGGGAACAGATCTATGGCAACGACTGGATTTTCCTTTGGGGACGAGTATCTCGTTCCCGATGCACTATTTCTTCTTTACTGTATCCCTCGCACTCTCTCATTGACGAATTCACACAGAAATTGCGTCGCGATAAAATTCATTCTGTTCCATGCTTTCTCTTTCCGAATCTAGGAACGTTTCTACGGCAACGACAGGATGTTGTTTTCGGGTCGAGGATCTCTTTTCCGATGCTTATTTCTTCTTTACTGTATTCCTCGCATCCTCACATTGAGGAATTGTCACAGAAATCGCGTTGCAATGAAAGACATTGTGTTCCACGCCTTCTCTTTCCCAATTTGGGAACGTTTCTACGATAACGAAAGGATTTCCTTTTGGGGACGAGTATCTCGCTCCCGATGTACTATTTCTTCTTTACTGTATCCCTCGCACTCTCACAATGAGGAATTAACACAGAAATTGCGTCGCAATAAAATACATTGTGTTCCATGCCTTCTCCTTCCCAATATAGGTTACGATTCTACAGCAACGTCAGGATTTTGTTTTGGGGTCGAGGATCTCCTTACCCATGCACTATTTCTTCTTTACTGTATGCCTTGCACTCTCACATTGAGGCATCATCACAGAAACTGCGCTGCAATGACATACATTGTGTTCCATGCCTTCTCTTGCCCAATCTAGGAACGTTTCTACGGCAACGAGAGGATTCTCCTTTGGGGTCGATGATCTCGTTACCGATGCACTATTTCTTCTTTATGGTATCCCTCGCACCCTCACATTGAGGGTTTAACACAGAAGTGCGTCGCATTGAAATACATTGTGTTCCATGTCCTCTCTTCCCAAATCTGCGAACGTTTCTACAGCAATGACAGGATTTTCTTTTGGGGACTAGTATCTCTTTCCCGATGCACTATTTCTTCTTTACTGTATCCCTCGCACTCTCACATTGACGAATTAACACTGGAATTGCGTCGCAAATAAATACATTGTGTGCCATGCCTTCTCTTTCCCAATCTAGGGACGTTTCTACAGTAACGACAGGATTTTCCTGTGGGGACGAGTATCTCGTTCCCGATGCACCATTTTCTCTTTACTGTATCCCTCTCACTCTCATATTGACGAATTAACACAGAAATTTCGTCGCAATAAAATTCATTCTGTTCCATGCCTTCTCTTTCCCAATCAGGGAACGTTTCTACGGCAACGACAGGATTTTCTTTTGGGGACGAGTATCTCGTTCCCGATGCACTATTTCTTCTATACTGTATCCCTCGCACTCTCACATTGACGAATTAACACAGAAATAGCGTCGCAATGAAATACATTGTGTTCCATGCCTTCTCTTTCCGAATCTGGGGTTGTTTCTACGGCAACAACAGGATTTTCTTTTGAGAACGAGTATCTCGTTCCCGATGCACTATTTCTTCGTTACTGTATCCCTCACACTCTCACATTGTCGAATGAACACAGATATTGCGTCGCAACGAAACACGTTGTGTTCCATGCCTTCGGTTTCCGAATATGGGAATGTTTCTACAGCAACGACAGGATATTGTTTTGGGGACGAGTATCTCATTCCCGATGCACTATTTCTGCTTTACTGTAACCCTCGCACCCTCACATTGAGGAATTAACACAGAAAGTGCGTCGAAATGTAATACATGGGTTCCATGTCTTCTCTTTCCCATTCTAGGACCGTTTCTACGGCAACGACAGGATAATATTTTGGAATCGAGGATCTCCTTTCCAATGCACTATTTCTTCTTCACTGTATCCCTTGCACCCTTTCAATGAGGAATTAACACAAATTGCGTTGCAATTACATACATTGTGTTCCATGCCTTCTCTTGCCCAATCTGGGAACGTTTCAACGGCAACGAAAGTATTTTCTTTTGGGGACGAGTATCTCGTTCCCGATGCACTATTTCTTCATTACTGTATCCGTCGCACTCCCTCATTGACGAAGTAACACAGAAATAGCGTCGCAATGAAATACATTGTGTTTCATGCCTTCTCTTTCCCAATCTAGGAACGTTTATACGGCAACGACCGGATTTTGTTTTGGGGTCGAGGATCTCCTTTCCGATGTATTTGTTCTTTATGGTATCACTCGCATCCTCACATTGAGGGATTAACACAGAAAGTGCGTCGCATTGAAATACATTGTGTTCCATGCCTTCTCTATCTTAATCTGGGAACGGTTCTATGGCAACGACAGGATTTTCTTTTGGGAATGAGTATCTCGTTCTTGATGCACTATTACATCTTCACTGTATCCCTCGCACCCTCACATTGAGGAATTGTCACAGAAATCGCGTCGCAATGAAAGACATTGTGTTCCACGCCTTCTCTTTCCCAATCTATGAATGGTTCTACGGCAACGACAGGATTTTGTTTCGGGGTCGAGTATCTCCTTTCCGATGCACTATTTGTTCTTTATGGTATCCCTCGCACCCTCACATTGAGGGATTAACACAGAAATTGCGTCGCATTGTAATACATGGGTTCCAAGTCTTCTCTATCCTATTCTAGGAGCGTTTCTACGACAAATACAGGATTTTGTTTTGGATTCGATGATCTCCTTTCCAATGCACTATTTCTTGTTTACTGTATCTCTCGCACCCTCACATTGACGAATTATCACAGAAATTGCGTCGCAATGAAATACATTGTGCTCCATGCCTTCTCTTTCCAAATGTGGGACGTTTCTACGGCAACGACAGGATATACTTTTGGGGACGAGTATCTCGTTCCCGATGCACTGTTTCTTCTTTACTGTATCCCTCGCACTCTCACATTGACGAATGAACACAGAAATTGGGTTGCAATTTAATACATTGTGTTCCATGCCTTCTCTTTCCCAATCTGGGAACGTTTCTACGCCATTTACTGGATTTTCTTTTGGGGACGAGCATCTCGTTCCCGATTAACTATTTCTTCTTTACTGCATCCCTCGCACTCTCACATTGTCGAATGAACACAGAAATTACGTCGCAATGAAATACATTGTATTCCATGCCTTCCCATTCCGAACCTAGGAACGTGTCTACGGCAACGACAGGATTTTGTTTTCGGGTCGAGGATGTCTTTTCCGATGCTTATTTCTTCTTTACTGTATTCCTCGCATCCTCACATTGAGGAATTGTCACAGAAATCGCGTCGCAATGAAAGGCATTGTGTTCCACGCCTTCTCTTTCCCAATTTAGGAACGTTTCTACGGCAACGACAGGATTTTCTTTTATGGACGAGTATCTCGTTCCCGGTGCACAATTTCTTCTTTACTCTATACCTCGCACTCTCACATTAAGGAATTAACACAGAACTTGCGTCGCAATGATATACATTGTTTTACCATGCCTTCTCTTTCCCAATCTGGGAACAGATCTAAGGCAACGACAGGATTTTCCTTTGGGGACGAGTATCTCGTTCCCGATGCACTATTTCTTCTTTACTGTATCCCTCGCACTCTCTCATTGACGAATTCACACAGAAATTGCGTCGCGATAAAATTCATTCTGTTCCATGCCTTCTCTTTCCGAATCTAGGAACGTTTCTACGGCAACGACAGGATGTTGTTTTCGGGTCGAGGATCTCTTTTCCGATGCTTATTTATTCTTTACTGTATTCCTCGCATCCTCACATTGAGGAATTGTCACAGAAATCGCGTTGCAATGAAAGACATTGTGTTTCACGCCTTCTCTTTCCCAATTTGGGAACGTTTCTACGGTAACGAAAGGATTTCCTTTTGGGGACGAGTATCTCGCTCCCGATGTACTATTTCTTCTTTACTGTATCCCTCGCACTATCACAATGAGGAATTAACACAGAAATTGCGTCGCAATAAAATACATTGTGTTCCATGCCTTCTCCTTCCCAATCTAGGTTACGATTCTACGGCAACGTCAGGATTTTGTTTTGGGGTCGAGGATCTTCTTTCCCGTGCACTATTTCTTCTTTACTGTATGCCTTGCACTCTCACATTGAGGCATCATCACAGAAATTGCGTTGCAATGACATACATTGTGTTCCATGCCTTCTCTTGCCCAATCTAGGAACGTTTCTACGGCAACGAGAGGATTCTCCTTTGGGGTCGATGATCTCGTTACCGATGCACTATTTCTTCTTTACTGTATCCCTCGCACTCTCACATTGACGAATTCACACAGAAATTGCGTCGCGGTAAAATTCATTCTGTTCCATGCCTTCTCTTTCCGAATCTAGGAACGTTTCTACGGCAACGACAGGATGTTGTTTTCGGGTCGAGGATCTCTTTTCCGATGCTTATTTATTCTTTACTGTATTCCTCGCATCCTCACATTGAGGAATTGTCACAGAAATCGCGTTGCAATGAAAGACATTGTGTTTCACGCCTTCTCTTTCCCAATTTGGGAACGTTTCTACGGTAACGAAAGGATTTCCTTTTGGGGACGAGTATCTCCCTCCCGATGTACTATTTCTTCTTTACTGTATCCCTCGCACTCTCACAATGAGGAATTAACACAGAAATTGCGTCGCAATAAAATACATTGTGTTCCACGCCTTCTCTTTCCCAATTTAGGAACGTTTCTACGGCAACGACAGGATTTTCTTTTATGGACGAGTATCTCGTTCCCGGTGCACAATTTCTTCTTTACTCTATACCTCGCACTCTCACATTAAGGAATTAACACAGAACTTGCGTCGCAATGATATACATTGTTTTACCATGCCTTCTCTTTCCCAATCTGGGAACAGATCTATGGCAACGACAGGATTTTCCTTTGGGGACGAGTATCTCGTTCCCGATGCACTATTTCTTCTTTACTGTATCCCTCTCACTCTCATATTGACGAATTAACACAGAAATTTCGTCGCAATAAAATTCATTCTGTTCCATGCCTTCTCTTTCCCAATCAGGGAACGTTTCTACGGCAACGACAGGATTTTCTTTTGGGGACGAGTATCTATTTCCCGATGCACTATTTCTTCTATACTGTATCCCTCGCACTCTCACATTGACGAATTAACACAGAAATAGCGTCGCAATGAAATACATTGTGTTCCATGCCTTCTCTTTCCGAATCTGGGGTTGTTTCTACGGCAACAACAGGATTTTCTTTTGAGAACGAGTATCTCGTTCCCGATGCACTATTTCTTCGTTACTGTATCCCTCACACTCTCACATTGTCGAATGAACACAGATATTGCGTCGCAACGAAACACGTTGTGTTCCATGCCTTCGGTTTCCGAATATGGGAATGTTTCTACAGCAACGACAGGATATTGTTTTGGGGACGAGTATCTCATTCCCGATGCACTATTTCTGCTTTACTGTAACCCTCGCACCCTCACATTGAGGAATTAACACAGAAAGTGCGTCGAAATGTAATACATGTGTTCCATGTCTTCTCTTTCCCATTCTAGGACCGTTTCTACGGCAACGACAGGATAATATTTTGGAATCGAGGATCTCCTTTCCGATGCACTATTTCTTCTTCACTGTATCCCTTGCACCCTTTCAATGAGGAATTAACACAAATTGCGTTGCAATGACATACATTGTGTTCCATGCCTTCTCTTGCCCAATCTGGGAACGTTTCAATGGCAACGAAAGGATATTCTTTTGGGGACGAGTATCTCGTTCCCGATGCACTATTTCTTCATTACTGTATCCGTCGCACTCCCTCATTGACGAAGTAACACAGAAATAGCGTCGCAATTAAATACATTGTGTTCCATGCCTTCTCTTTCCCAATCTAGGAACGTTTATACGGCAACGACAGGATTTTGTTTTGGGGTCGAGGATCTCCTTTCCGATGTATTTGTTCTTTATGGTATCCCTCGCACCCTCACATTGAGGGATTAACACAGAAAGTGCGTCGCATTGAAATACATTGTGTTCCATGCCTTCTCTTTCCAAATGTGGGAACGTTTCTACGGCAACGACAGGATATACTTTTGGGGACGAGTATCTCGTTCCCGATGCACTGTTTCTTCTTTACTGTATCCCTCGCACTCTCACATTGACGAATGAACACAGAAATTGGGTTGCAATTTAATACATTGTGTTCCATGCCTTCTCTTTCCCAATCTGGGAACGTTTCTACGCCATTTACTGGATTTTCTTTTGGGGACGAGCATCTCGTTCCCGATTAACTAATTCTTCTTTACTGCATCCCTCGCACTCTCACATTGTCGAATGAACACAGAAATTACGTCGCATTGAAATACATTGTATTCCATGCCTTCCCATTCCGAACCTAGGAACGTGTCTACGGCAACGACAGGATTTTGTTTTCGGGTCGAGGATGTCTTTTCCGATGCTTATTTCTTCTTTACTGTATTCCTCGCATCCTCACATTGAGGAATTGTCACAGAAATCGCGTCGCAATGAAAGGCATTGTGTTCCACGCCTTCTCATTCCCAATTTAGGAACGTTTCTACGGCAACGACAGGATTTACTTTTATGGACGAGTATCTCGTTCCCGGTGCACAATTTCTTCTTTACTCTATACCTCGCACTCTCACATTGAGGAATTAACACAGAACTTGCGTCGCAATGATATACATTGTTTTACCATGCCTTCTCTTTCCCAATCTGGGAACAGATCTATGGCAACGACAGGATTTTCCTTTGGGGACGAGTATCTCGTTCCCGATGCACTATTTCTTCTTTACTGTATCCCTCGCACTCTCTCATTGACGAATTAACACAGAAATTGCGTCGCGATAAAATTCATTCTGTTCCATGCCTTCTCTTTCCGAATCTAGGAACGTTTCTACGGCAACGACAGGATGTTGTTTTCGGGTCGAGGATCTCTTTTCCGATGCTTATTTCTTCTTTACTGTATTCCTCGCATCCTTACATTGAGGAATTGTCACAGAAATCGCGTTGCAATGAAAGACATTGTGTTCCACGCCTTCTCTTTCCCAATTTGGGAACGTTTCTACGGTAACGAAAGGATTTCCTTTTGGGGACGAGTATCTCGCTCCCGATGTACTATTTCTTCTTTACTGTATACCTCGCACTCTCACAATGAGGAATTAACACAGAAATTGCGTCGCAATAAAATACATTGTGTTCCATGCCTTCTCCTTCCCAATCTAGGTTACGATTCTACGGCAACGTCAGGATTTTGTTTTGGGGTCGAGGATCTCCTTTCCCATGCACTATTTCTTCTTTACTGTATGCCTTGCACTCTCACATTGAGGCATCATCACAGAAATTGCGTTGCAATGACATACATTGTGTTCCATGCCTTCTCTTTCCCAATCTGGGAACGTTTCTACGGCAACGACAGGATTTTCTTTTGGGGACGAGTATATCGTTCCCGATGCACTATTTCTTCTATACTGTATCCCTCGCACTCTCACATTGACGAATTAACACAGAAATAGCGTCGCAATGAAATACATTGTGTTCCATGTCTTCTCTTTCCTAATCTGGGGTTGTTTCTACGGCAACAACAGGATTTTCTTTTGAGAACGAGTATCTCGTTCCCGATGCACTATTTCTTCGTTACTGTATCCCTCGCACTCTCACACTGACGAATGAACACAGAAATTGGGTTGCAATTTAATACATTGTGTTCCATGCCTTCTCTTTCCCAATCTGGGAACGTTTCTACGCCATTTACTGGATTTTCTTTTGGGGACGAGCATCTCGTTCCCGATTAACTATTTCTTCTTTACTGTATCCCTCGCACTCTCACATTGTCGAATGAACACAGAAATTACGTCGCAATGAAATACATTGTGTTCCATGCCTTCTCCTTCCCAATCTAGGTTACGATTCTACGGCAACGTCAGGATTTTGTTTTGGGGTCGAGGATCTCCTTTCCCATGCACTATTTCTTCTTTACTGTATGCCTTGCACTCTCACATTGAGGCATCATCACAGAAATTGCGTTGCAATGACATACATTGTGTTCCATGCCTTCTCTTGCCCAATCTAGGAACGTTTCTACGGCAACGAGAGGATTCTCTTTTGGGGTCGATGATCTCGTTACCGATGCACTATTTCTTCTTTATGGTATCCCTCGCACCCTCACATTGAGGGATTAACACAGAAGTGCGTCGCATTGAAATACATTGTGTTCCATGTCTTCTCTTTCCAAATCTGCGCACGTTTCTACAGCAATGACAGGATTTTCTTTTGGGGACTAATATCTCTTTCCCGATGCACTATTTCTTCTTTACTGTATCCCTCGCACTCTCACATTGACGAATTAACACTGGAATTGCGTCGCAAAGAAATACATTGTGTGCCATGCCTTCTCTTTCCTAATCTAGGGACGTTTCTACAGTAACGACAGGATTTTCCTGTGGGGACGAGTATCTCGTTCCCGATGCACCATTTTTTCTTTACTGTATCCCTCTCAGTCTCATATTGACGAATTAACACAGAAATTTCGTCGCAATAAAATTCATTCTGTTCCATGCCTTCTCTTTCCCAATAAGGGTACGTTTCTACTGCAACGGCAGGAATTTGTTTTGGTGTCGAGGATCTCCATTCCGAAGCACTATTTCTTCTTTACTATATCCCTCGCACCCTCACATTGACGAATTAACACAGAAATGGCGTCGCAATAAAACACATTGTGTTCCATGCCGTCTCGTTCCCAATCTCGGAACGTTTCTACGGCAAAGACAGGAATTTCCTTTGGGGACGAGTATCTCGTTCCCGATGAACTTTTTCTTCTTTACTGTATCCCTCGCACCCTCACATTGAGCAATTAACCCAGAAATTGCGTCCCAATGAAATACATTATGTTCCACATCTTCTCTTTCCGAATCTGGGAACGTTTCTACGGCAACGACAGGATTTTGTTTTCGGGTCGAGGATCTCCTTTCCGATGCTCTATTTCTACTTTACTGCATCCCTCGCACCCTCACATTGAGGAATTAACACAGAAATTGCGTTGCATTGACATAAATAGTGTTCCATACCTTCTCCTTACCAATCTGGGATCGTTTCTGCGGCAACAAAAGATTTTTTTTTGGGGACGAGTATCTCGTTCCCGATGCACTATTTCTTCTTTACTGTATCCCTTGCACTCTCACATTGAGGAATTAACACAGAATTTGCGTCGCAATTAAATACATTGTGTTCCATGACTTCACTTTCCCAATCTAGGAACGTTTCGACGGCAACGACAGGATTTTGTTTTGGAGTCGAGGATCTCGTTCCCGATGAACTATTTCCTCATAACTGTGTCCCTCGCACTCACACATTGACGAATTAAAACAGAAATTTCGCTGCCATAAAATACACTGTGTTCCATGCCGTCTCTGTCCCAATCTAGAGACGTTTCTACGGCAACGAAGGGATTTTGCTTTGGGGTCGAGGATCTCGTTCCCGATGCACTATTTCTTCATTATTGTATCCCTTGCACTCTCACATTGAGGAATTAACACAGAATTTGCGTCGCTATAAAATACATTGTGTTTCATGCCTTCACTTTCCCAATCTAGGAACGCTTCTACAGGAACGACAGGATTTTGTTTTGTGGTCTAGGATCTCCTTGCCGATGCACTATTTCTTCATTACTGTATCCTTCGCACTATCACAT
The DNA here is from genome assembly GCF_023898315.1 of Schistocerca nitens. Taxonomy (NCBI): domain Eukaryota; kingdom Metazoa; phylum Arthropoda; class Insecta; order Orthoptera; family Acrididae; genus Schistocerca; species Schistocerca nitens. The sequence goes on along the minus strand of NC_064616.1, from coordinate 4,020,128 downwards.
TGACGAATTAACACAGAAATAGCATCGCAATGAAATACATTGTGTTCCACTCCTTCTCTTTCCCAATCTGGTAACGTATCTACAGCAACGGCAGGTTTTTCTTTTGGGGACAAGTATCTCGTTCCCGATGCCCTATTTCTCCTTTACTGTATCCCTCGCACTCTCACATTGACGAATTAACACAGAAATTGCGCCGCAATGAAATACATTGTGTTCCATGCCCTCTCTTTCCCAATATGGGAACATTTCTACGGCAACGAAAGGATCTTCTTTTGGGGACGAGTATCTCGATCCCGATACACTTCTTTACTGTATCCCTCGCACCCTCAAATTGGCGAATTAACACAGAAATTGCGTCGCAATGAAATACATTGTGTTCCATGCCTTCTCGTTCCGAATCTGGGATCGTTTCTACGGCAACGACAGGATCTTCTTTTGGGGACGAATATCACGTTCCCGATGCACTATTTCTTCTTTACTGTATCCCTCGCACCCTCACATTGACGAATTAATACAGAAATGGCGTCGCCATAAAATACATTATTTTCCATGCCTTCTCTTTCCCAATCTCGGATCGTTTCTACGGCAACGGCAGGAATTTCCTTTGGAAACAAAAAACTCGTTCCTGATGAACTATTTCTTCTTTACTGTATCCCTCGCACTCTCACTTTGTCGAATTAACACATAAATAGCGTCCCTATTATATACGTTTTGTTCCATGCCTTCTCTTTCCCAATCTAGGAACGTTTCTACAGCAACGTCAGGATTTTGTTTTGGGGACGAGTATCTCGTTCCCTATGAACAATTTCTTCTTTACTCTATCCCTCGAACTCCAACATTCAGGAATTAACACAGAAATTGCGTCGCAATGAAATACATTGTGTTCCATGCCTTCTCCTTCCCAATCTGGGAACTTTTCTACGGCAACGGATGGATTTTCCTTTGGGGACGAGTATCTCGTTCTCGATACACTATTTCTTCTTTGCTGTACCCTCACACCCTCACATTGACGAATTAACACAGAAATTGCGTCGCAATGAAATACATTGTGTTCCATGACTTCTCTTTCCCAATCTGGGAACGGTTCTATGGCAACGACAGGATTTTCTTTGAAAATGAGTATCTCGTTCTTGATGTACTATTTCTTCTTTACTGTATCCCTCACAAACCTCACATAGAGGAACTAACACAGAAATTGCGTCGAAATGTAATACATTGGGTTCGATGATCCCTCTTTCCTAATCTCGAGACGTTTCTATGGCAACGACAGGCTTTTCCTTTGGCGACGAGTATCTCGTTCCCGATGAACTGTTTCTTCTTTACTGTATCACTCGCACCCTCACATTGAGGAATAGTCACAGAAATTCCGTCGCAATGATATACGTTTTGTTCCATGCCTTCTCTTTCCCAATCTAGGAACGTTTCTACGGCAATGACAGTATTTAGTTTTTGGGTCGAGGATCTCCTTTCCGATGCACTATTTCTTCTTTACTGCATCCCTCGCAACCTCACGTTGAGGAATTAACATAGAAATTGCGTTGCAATAACATAAACTGTGTTCCATACCTTCTCTTTACCAATCTGGGAACGTTTCTACGGCAACAAAAGGATTTTCTTTTGGGACGAATATATCGTTCCCGATGCACTATTTCTTCTTTACTGTATCCCTCGCACTCTCACATTGACGAATTAACAAAGAAATTACGTCGCAATGAAATACATTGTGTTCCATGCCTCTTCCTTCCCAATCTGGGAACTTTTCTACAGCAACGACGGGATTTTCCTTTGGGGACGAGTATCTCTTTCTCGGTGCACTATTTCTTCTTTACTGTATCCCTCGCACCCTCACATTAGCGAATTAACACTGAAATTGCGTCGCAATGAAGTACATTGTGTTCCATGCCTTCTCTTTCCGAATGTGGGGTCATTTTTACGGCAACGACAGGATCTTCCTTTGGCGACGAGTATCTCGTTCCCGATGAACTGTTTCTTCTTTACTGTATCACTCGCACCCTCACATTGAGGAATAGTCACAGAAATTCCGTCGCAAAGATACACGTTTTGTTCCATGCCATCTCTTTCCCAATCTAGGAACGTTTCTACGGCAATGACAGTATTTTGTTTTTGGGTCGACGATCTCGTTTCCGATGCACTATTTCTTCTTTACTGCATCCCTCGCAACCTCACGTTGAGGAATTAACACAGAAATTGCGTTGCAATAACATAAATTGTGTTCCATACCTTCTCTTTACCAATCTGGGAACGTTTCTACGGCAACAAAAGGATTTTTTTTGGGGACGAATATATCGTTCCCGATGCACTATTTATTCTTCACTGCATCACTCGCACCCTCACATTGAGGAATTAACACAGAAATTGCGTCGCAATGAAGTACATTGGGTTCCATGCCTTCTCTCTCCCAATCCGGGAACGTTTCTATGGCAACGACTGGATTTTGTTTTCGGGTCGAGGACTTCTTTTCCGATGCACTATTTCTTCTTTACTGTATTCCTCGCATCCTCACATTGAGTAATTGTCACAGAAATTGCGTCGCAATGAAACACATTACGTTGCAGGCCTTCTCTTTCCCAATCTGGGAACGTTTCTACGGCAACGACAGGAATTTCTTTTCGGGACAAGTATCTCGTTCCCGATGCACTATTTCTTCATTACTGTATCCCTCGCACTCTCACATTGAGGAATTAATACAGAAATTGCGTCGCAATAAAATACATTGTGTTTCATGCCTCCTCCTTCGCAATCTAGGAACGTTTCCAGGGCAACGACAGGATTTTTTTTTGGGGTCGAGGATCTCGTTCGCGATGCACTATTTCTGCCTTACTGTATCCCTCGCACTCTCACATTGACGAATTAACAAAAAAATTGCGTCGCAATAAAATACATTGTGTTCCATGCCTTCTCCTTCCCAATCTGGGAAGTTTTCTACGGCAACGACGGGATTTTCCTTTGGGGACGAGTATCTCGATCTCGATGCACTATTTCTTCTTTACTGTATCCCTCGCACCCTCACATTGACGAATTAACACAGAAATTGCGTCGCAATGAAATACATTGTGTTCCATGCCTTCTCTTTCCGAATCTGGGATCGTTTCTACGGCAACGACAGGATCTTCTTTTGGGGACGAATATCACGTTCTCGATGCACTATTTCTTCTTTACTGTATCCTTGCACCCTCACATTGACGAATTAACACAGAAATGGCGTCGAAATGGCGTCGCAATAAATTACATTGTTTTTCATGCCTTCTCTTTCCCAATCTCGAAACGTTTCCACGGCAACGAAAGGAATTTCCTTTGGGGACGAGTATCTCGTTCCTGATGAACTATTTCTTCTTTACTGTATCCCTCGCACTCTCACATTGTCGAATTAACACATAAATAGCGTCGCAATGATATACGTTTTGTTCCATGCCTTCTCTTTCCCAGTCTAGGAACGTTTCTACAGCAACGACCGCATTTTGTTTTGGGGACGAATATCTCGCCTCGATGAACAATTTCTTTTTTACTCTATCCCTCGAACTCTAACATACAGGAATTGTTACAGAAATTCCGTCGCAATGAAATACATTGTGTTCCATGCCTTCTCTTTCCCAATCTGGGAACGGTTCTTTGGCAACGACAGGATTTTCTTTGGGAGTGAGTATCTCGTTCTTGATGCACTATTTCTTCTTTACTGTATCCCTCACAACCTCACATTGAGGAATTAACACTGAAATTGCGTCGAAATGTAATACATTGGGTTCCATGCCTCCTCTTTCCCAATCTCGAGACGTTTCTACGGCAATGACAGGATTTTCCTTTGTGGACGGGTATCTCGTTCCCGATAAACTGTTTCTTCTTTACTGTATCCTTCGCACCCTCACATTGAGGATTTGTCACAGAAATTCCGTCGCAATGATATACGTTTTGTTCCATGCCTTCTCTTTCCCAGTCTAGGAACGTTCCAACGGCAATGACAGTGTTTTGTTTCTGGGTCGAGGATCTCCTTTCCGATGCACTATTTCTTCTTTACTGCATCCCTCGCAACCTCACATTGAGGAATTAACACAGAAATTGCGTTGCAATGACATAAATTGTTTTCCATACCTTCTCTTTACCAATCTGGGAACGTTTCTACGGCAAAAAAAGATTTTTTTTGGGGACGAGTATCTCGTTCACGATGCACTATTTCTTCTTTACTGTATCCCTCGCACTCTCACATTGACGAATTAACACAGAAATAGCGTCGCATTTAAATACATTGTGTTCCATGCCTTCTCTATCCCAATCCGGCAACGTTTCTATGCAAACGACTGGATTTTGTTTTCGGGTTGAGGACCTCTTTACCAATGCACTATTCCTTCTTTACTATATTCCTCGCATGGTCACATTGAGTAATTGTCACAGAATTTGCGTCGCAATGAAATAAATTACTGTTCACGCCTTCTCTTTCCGAATCTGGGAATTTTTCCACAGCAACGACAGGATTTTCTTTTGGGGACGAGTATCTCGTTCCCGATGCAATATTTCTTCATTATTGTTCCCCTCGCACGCTCACATTGAGGAATTAACACAGAAATTGCGTCGCAACAAAATACATTGTGTTTCATGCCTTCTCCTTCGCAATCTAGGAACGTTTCCACGGCAAAGACAGGATTTTTTTTGGGGTCGAGGATCTCCTTTCCGATGCACTGTATCTTCTTCATTGTATCCCTCGCACCCTTGCATTGACGAAGTAACAGAGAAATGGCGTCGCAATAAAATACATTGTTTTCCATGCCTTCTCTTTCCCAATCTCGGAACGATTCTACGGCAACGACAGGAATTCCCTTTGGGGACGAGTATCTCGTTCCTGATGAACTATTTCTTCTTTACTGTATCCCTCGCACTCTCACATTGTCGAATTAACACACAAATAGCGTCGCAATGATATACGTTTTGTTCCATGCCTTCTCTTTCCCAATCTAGGAACGTTTCTACACCAATGACAGTATTTTGATTTTGGCTCGAGGATCTCCTTTACGATGCACTATTTCTTCTTTACTGCATCCCTCGCACCCTCACATTGAGGAATTGTCACAGAAATTCCGTCGCATTGAAATACATTGTGTTCCACTCCTTCTCTTTCCCAATCTGGTAACGTATCTACAGCAACGACAGGATTTTCTTTTGGGGACGAGTATCTCGTTCCCGATGCACTATTTCTTCTTTACTGTATCCCTCGCACTCTCACATTGACGAATTAACACATTATATTGCGCCGCAATGATACATTGTGTTCCATGCCTTCTCTTTCCGAATCTGGGATCGTTTCTACGGCAACGACAGGATCTTCTTTTGGGGACGAATATCACGTTCCCGATGCACTATTTCTTCTTTACTGTATCCCTCGCACCCTCACATTGAGGAATTAACACAGAAATTGCGTCGCAATGAAATACACTCCTGGAAATGGAAAAAAGAACACATTGACACCGGTGTGTCAGACCCACCATACTTGCTCCGGACACTGCGAGAGGGCTGTACAAGCAATGATCACACGCACGGCACAGCGGACACACCAGGAACCGCGGTGTTGGCCGTCGAATGGCGCTAGCTGCGCAGCATTTGTGCACCGGCGCCGTCAGTGTCAGCCAGTTTGCCGTGGCATACGGAGCTCCATCGCAGTCTTTAACACTGGTAGCATGCTGCGACAGCGTGGACGTGAACCGTATGTGCAGTTGACGGACTTTGAGCGAGGGCGTATAGTGGGCATGCGGGAGGCCGGGTGGACGTACCGCCAAATTGCTCAACACGTGGGGCGTGAGGTCTCCACAGTACATCGGTGTTGTCGCCAGTGGTCGGCGGAAGGTGCACGTGCCCCTCGACCTGGGACCGGACCGCAGCGACGCACGGATGCACGCCAAGACCGTAGGATCCTACGCAGTGCCGTAGGGGACCGCACCGCCACTTCCCAGCAAATTAGGGACACTGTTGCTCCTGGGGTATCGGCGAGGACCATTCGCATTCGTCTCCATGAAGCTGGGCTACGGTCCCGCACACCGTTAGGCCGTCTTCCGCTCACGCCCCAACATCGTGCAGCCCGCCTCCAGTGGTGTCGCGACAGGCGTGAATGGAGGGACGAATGGAGACGTGTCGTCTTCAGTGATGAGAGTCGCTTCTGTCTTGGTGCCAATGATGGTCGTAAGCGTGTTTGGCGCCGTGCAGGTGAGCGCCACAATCAGGACTGCATACGACCGAGGCACACAGGGCCAACACCCGGCATCATGGTGTGGGGAGCGATCTCCTGCACTGGCCGTACACCACTGGTGATCGTCGAGGGGACACTGAATAGTGCACAGTACATCCAAACCGTCATCGAACCCATCGTTCTATTATTCCTAGACCGGCAAGGGAACTTGCTGTTCCAACAGGTCAATGCACGTCCGCATGTATCCCATGCCACCCAACGTGCTCTAGAAGGTGTACGTCAACTACCCTGGCCAGCAAGATCTCCGGATCTGTCCCCCATTGAGCATGTTTGGGACTGGATGAAGCGTCGTCTCACGCGGTCTGCACGTCCAGCACGAACGCTGGTCCAACTGAGGCGCCAGGTGGAAATGGCATGGCAAGCCGTTCCACAGGACTACATCCAGCATCTCTACGATCGTCTCCATGGGAGAATGGCAGCCTGCATTGCTGCGAAAGGTGGATGTACACTGTACTAGTGCCGACATTGTGCATGCTCTGTTGCCTGTGTCTATGTGCCTGTGGTTCTGTCAGTGTGATCATGTGATGTATCTGACCCCAGGAATGTGTCAATAAAGTTTCCCCTTCCTGGGACAATGAATTCACGGTGTTCTTATTTCAATTTCCAGGAGTGTACATTGGGTTCCATGCCTTCTCTATCCCAATCCGGGAACGTTTCTATGGCAACGACTGGATTTTGTCTTCGGGTCGAGGACCTCTTTTCCGGTGCACTATTTCTTCTTTACTGTATGCCTCGCATCCTCACATTGAGTAATTGTCACAGAAATTGCGTCGCAAAGAAATACATTATGTTGCACGCCTTCTCTTTCCCAAACTGGGAACGTTTCTACGGCAACGACAGGATTTTCTTTTGGGGATGAGTATCCCGTTCCCGATGCACTATTTCTTCATTACTGTATCCCTCGCACTCTCACATTGAGGAATTAATACAGAAATTGCGTCGCAATAAAATACATTGTGTTTCACGCCTTCTCCTTCGCAATCTAGGAACGTTTCCACGGCAAAAACAGGATTTTTTTTGGGGTCGAGGATCTCCTTTCCGATGCACTATTTCTTCTTTACTGTATCCCTCGCACCCTCCCATTGACGAATTAACAGAGAAATGGCGTCGCAAAAAAATACATTGTTTTCCATGCCTTCTCTTTCCCAATCTCGGAACGTTTCTACGGCAACGACAGGAATTTCCTTTGGGGACAAGTATCTCGTTCCTGTTGAACTATTTCTTCTTTACAGTATCCCCCGCACTCTCACATTGTCGAATTAACACATAAATAGCGTCAAAATGATATACGTTTTGTTCCATGCCTTCTCTTTCCCAATCTGGGAACATTTCTACGGCAACGAAAGGATCTTCTTTTGGGGATGAGTATCTCGATCCCGATGCACTATTAATTCATTACTGTATCCCTCGCACCCTCACATTGACGAATTAACACAGAAATTGCGTCGCTATGAAATACATTATGTTCCATGCCTTCTCTTTCCGAATCTGGGATCGTTTCTACGGCAACGACAGGAGCTTCTTTTGGGGACGAATATCACGTTCCCGATGCACTATTTCTTCTTTACTGTATCCCTCGCACTCTCACATTGACGAATTAACGCAGAAATAGCGTTGCAATTAAATACATTGTGTTCCATGTCTTCTCTTTCCCAATCTAAAAACGTTTCTACAGCAACGACAGGATTTCCTTTTGGGGACGAGTATCTCGTACCCGATGCACTATTTCTTCCTTACCGTATCCCTCGCACTCTCACATTGACGAATTAACAAACAAATTGCGTCGCAATGAAATACATTGTGTTCCATGCCTTCTCTTCCCAAATGTGGCCACGTTTCTACAGCAACGACAGGATTTACTTTTGGGGACGAGTATCTCGCTCCCGATGTACTATTTCTTCTTTATTGTATCCCTCGCACTCTCACATTGAGGAATTAACACAGAAATTGCGTCGCAATAAAATAGATTGTGTTCCATGCCTTCTCCTTCCCAATCTAAGTACATTTCTACGGCAACGTCAGGATTTTGTTTTGGGGTCGAGGATCTCGTTTCCCATGCACTATTTCTCCTTTACTGTATCCCTTGCACTCTCACATTGAGGAATCAACACAGAAATTGCGTTGCAATGAGATACATTGTGTTCCACGCCTTCTCTTGCCCAATCTGGGAACGTTTCTACGGCAACGAAAGGATTTTCTTTTGGGGACGAGCATCTAGTTCGCGATGCACTATTTTTCATTACTGTATCCCTCGCACTCTCTCATTGACGAATTAACACAGAAATAGCGTCGCAATGAAATACATTGTGTTCCATGCCTTCTCTTTCCCAATCTGGTAACGTTTCTACAGCAACGACAAGATTTTCTTTTGGGGACGAGTATCTCGTTCCCGATGCACTATTTCTTCCTTACTGTATCCCTCGCACTCTCACATTGACGAATGAACACAGGAATTGGGTCGCAATGAAATACATTGTGTTCCATGCCTTCTCTTTCCCAATCTGGAAACGGTTCTATGGCAACGACAGGAAATTCTTTTGGGAATGAGTATCTCGTTCTTGATGCACTATTACTAATTTACTGTATCCCTCGCACCCTCACATTGAGGAATTAACACAGAAATTGCGTCGCATTGTAATACTTGGGTTCCATGCCTTCTCTTTCCCAAACTAGGACCGTTTCTACGGCAACGACAGGATTTTGTTTTGGAATCGAGGATCTCCTTTCCGATGCACTATTTCTTCTTTACTCTATCCCTCTCACCCTGACATTGATGAATTATCACAGAAATTGCGTCGCAAAGAAATACATTGTGTTCCAAGCCCTCTCTTTCCCAATCTGGGAACGTTTCTACAGCAACGAGAGGATTTTCTTTTGGGGACGAGTATCTCGTTCCCGATGCAGTATTTCTTCATTACTGTATCCCTCGCACTCTCACATCGACGTATTAACACAGAAATTGCGTTGCAATACATTGTGTTCCTTGCCTTCGGTTTTTCCAAACTGGGAACGTTTCTAAGGCGGCGACAGGATTTTCTTTTGGAGACGAGTATCTCGATCCCGATGAACTATTTCTTCCTTACTGTATCCCTCGCACTGTCACATTGAGTAACTATCACAGAAATAGCGTCGGAATGAAATACATTATGTTCCATGTCTTCTCTTTCCGAATCAGGTGTTTTTTCTACGGCAACAACATGATTTTCTTTTGAGAATGAGTATCTCGTTCCCGATGCACTATTTCTTCGTTACTGTATCCTTCACAATCTCACATTGTCGAACGAACACAGATATTGCGTCGCAATGAAATACGTTGTGTTCCATGCCTTCGGTTTCCGAATATGGGAATGTTTCAACAGGAACGACAGGATTTTGTTTTGGGGACGAGTATCTCATTCCCGATGCCATATTTCTTCTTTACTGTATCCCTCACACTCTCACATTGTCGAATGAACACATATTTTGCGTCGCAATGAAATACGTTATGTTCCATGCCTTCGGTTTCCGAATATGGGAATGTTTCTACAGCAACGACAGGATATTGTTTTGGGGACGAGTATCCCATTCCCGATGCACTATTTCTTCTTTACTGTATCCCTCGCACCCTCACATTGAGGAATTAACACAGAAATTGCGTCGCATTGTAATACATGGGTTCCATGTCTTCTCTTTCCCAATCTAGGACCGTTTCTACGGCAACGACAGGATTTTGTTTTGGAACCGAGGATCTCCTTTCCGATGCACTATTTCTTCTTTACTCTATCCCTCTCACCGTGACATTGATGAATTATCACAGAAATTGCGTCGCAAAGAAATACATTGTGTTCCAAGCCCTCTCTTTCCCAATCTGGGAACGTTTCCACGGCAACGACAGGATTTTCTTTTGGGGAGGAATATCTCGCTCCCGATTAACTGTTTCTTCTTTACTGTATTTCTCGCACTCTCACATTGTCGAATGAACACAGAAATTGCGTCCCAATGAAATACATTGTATTCCATGCCTTCTCTTTCTGAATCTGGGAACGTTTCTACAGCAATGACAGTATTTTCTTTTGGGGACGAATATCTCATTCCCGACGCACTATTTCTACTTTACTGTATCGCTCGCACCCTCACATTGAGAAATTAACACAGAAATTGCGTCGCAATGAAATACATTGTGTTCCATGCCTTCTCTTTCCAATCTGGGTACGTTTCTACGGCAACGAAAGGATATTCTTTTGGGGACGAGCATCTCGTTCCCGATGCACTATTTCTTCATTACTGTATCCCTCGCACTCCCTCATTGACGAAGTAACACAGATATAGCGTCGCAATGAAATACATTGTGTTCCATGCCTTCTCTTTCCCAATCTAAGAACGTTTAGACGGCAACGACTGGATTTTGTTTTGGGGTCGAGGAACTCCTTTCCGATGTATTTGTTCTTTATGGTATCCCTCGAATCCTCACATTGAGGGATTAACATAGAAAGTGCGTCGCATTCAAATACATTGTGTCCCATACCTTCTCTATCTCAATCTGGGAACGGTTCTATGGCAACGACAGGATATTCTTTTGGGGATGAGTATCTCGTTCTTGATGCACTATTACATCTTCACTGTATCCCTCGCACCCTCACATTGAGGACTTGTGACAGAAATCGCGTCGCAATGAAAGACATTTTGTTCCACGCCTTCTCTTTCCCAATCTATGAACGTATCTACGGCAACGACAGGATTTTGTTTCGGGGTCGAAGATCTCCTTTCCGATGCACTATTTGTTCTTTATGGTATCCCTCGCACCCTCACATTGAGGGATTAACACAGAAATTGCGTCGCATTGTAATACATGTGTTCCATGTCTTCTCTTTCCTATTCTAGGACCGTTTCTACGACAAAGACAGGATTTTGTTTTGGAATCGATGATCTCCTTTCCAATGCACTATTTCTTCTTTACTGTATCCCTCGCACCCTCACATTGACGAATTATCACAGAAATTGCGTCGCAATGAAATACATTGTGTTCAATGCCTTCTCTTTCCCAATTTGGGAACGTGTCTACGGCAACGACAGGATTTTCTTTTGGGGACGAGTATCTCGTTCCCGATGCACTATTTCTTCTGTACTGTATCCCTCGCACTCTCACATCGACGTATTAACACAGAAATTGCGTCGCAATACATTGTGTTCCTTGCCTTCGGTTTTTCCAAACTGGGAACGTTTCTAAGGCGGCGACAGGATTTTCTTTTGGGGACGAGTATCTCGATCCCGATGAACTGTTTCTTCCTTACTGTATCCCTCGCACTCTCACATTGAGTAACTATCACAGATATAGCGTCGCAATGAAATACATTATGTTCCATGTCTTCTCTTTCCGAATCTGGGGTTGTTTCTACGGCAACAACATGATTTTCTTTTGAGAACGAGTATCTCGTTCCCGATGCACTATTTCTCCGTTACTGTATCCCTCACAATCTCACATTGTCGAACGAACACAGACATTACGTCGCAATGAAATATGTTGTGTTCCATGCCTTCGGTTTCCAAATATGGGAATGTTTCAACAGGAACGACAGGATTTTGTTTTGGGGTCGAGTATCTCATTCCCGATGCCATATGTCTTCTTTACTGTATCCCTCTCACTCTCACATTGACGAATTAACACACAAATTGCGACGCAATGAAATACATTGTGTTCCATGCCTTCTCATTCCCATTCTGGGAACGTTTCTACGGCAACGACTGGATTTTCCTTTGGGGATGGGTATCTCGTTCCCGATGCACTATTTCTTCTATACTGTATCCCTCGCACTCTCATATTGACGAATTAACACAGAAATAGCGTCGCAATGAAATACATTGTGTTCCATGTTTTCTCTTTCCGAATCTGGGGTTGTTTCTACAGCAACAACAGGATTTTCTTTTGAGAACGAGTATCTCGTTCCCGATGCACTATTTCTTCGTTACTGTATCCCTCACACTCTCACATTGTCGAATGAACACATATATTGCGTCGCAATGAAATACGTTATGTTCCATGCCTTCGGTTTCCGAATATGGGAATGTTTCTACAGCAACGACAGGATATTGTTTTGGGGACGAGTATCTCATTCCCGATGCACTATTTCTTCTTTACTGTATCCCTCGCACCCTCACATTGAGGAATTAGCACAGAAAGTGCGTCGCAATGTAATACATGTGTTCCATGTCTTCTCTTTCCCATTCTAGGACCGTTTCTACGGCAACGACAGGATAATATTTTGGAATCGAGGATCTCTTTTCCCATGCACTATTTCTTCTTTACTGTATCCCTCGCACCCTCACATTGTGTAACTATCACAGAAATGGCGTCGCAATGAAATACATTATGTTCCATGCCTCCTCTTTCCCAGTCTGGGAACGTTTCTACTGCAACGACAGGATTTTCTTTTGGGGAGGAATATCTCGCTCCTGATTAACTGTTTCTTCTTTACTGTATTTCTCGCACTCTCACATTGTCGAATCAACACAGAAATTGCGTCCCAATGAAATACATAGTATTACATGCCTTCTCTTTCTGAATCTGGGAACGTTTCTACAGCAATGACAGTATTTTCTTTTGGGGACGAATATCTCGTTGCCGATGCACTATTTCTACTTTACTGTATCGCTCGCACCCTCACATTGAGAAATTAACACAGAAATTGCGTCGCAATGAATTACATTGTGTTCCATGCCTTCTCTTTCCAATCTGGGAACGTTTCTACGGCAACGAAAGGATATCATTTTGGGGACGAGCATCTCGTTCCCGATGCACTATTTCTTCATTACTGTATCCCTCGCACTCCCTCATTGACGAAGTAACACAGAAATAGCGTCGCAATGAAATACATTCTGTTCCATGGCTTCTCTTTCCCAATCTAGGAACGTTTAGACGGCAACGACTGGATTTTGTTTTGGGGTCGAGGAACTCCTTTCCGATGTATTTGTTATTTATGGTATCCCTCGCATCCTCACATTGAGGGATTAACATAGAAAATGCGTCGCATTGAAATACATTGTGTCCCATGCCTTCTCTATCTCAATCTGGGAACGGTTCTATGGCAACGACAGGATATTCTTTTGGGGATGAGTATCTCGTTCTTGATGCACTATTACATCTTCACTGTATCCCTCGCACCCTCACATTGAGGAATTGTGTCAGAAATCGCGTCGCAATGAAAGACATTTTGTTCCACGCCTTCTCTTTCCCAATCTATGAACGTATCTACGGCAACGACAGGATTTTGTTTCGGGGTCGAGGATCTCCTTTCCGATGCACTATTTGTTCTTTATGGTATCCCTCGCACCCTCACATTGAGGGATTAACACAGAAATTGCGTCGCATTGTAATACATGTGTTCCATGTCTTCGCTATCCTATTCTAGGACCGTTTCTACGACAAAGACAGGATTTCGTTTTGGAATCGATGATCTCCTTTCCAATGCACTATTTCTTCTCTACTGTATCCCTCGCACCCTCACATTGACGAATTAATACAGAAATGGCGTCGCCATAAAATACATTGTTTTCCATGCCTTCTCTTTCCCAATCTTGGAAAGTTTCTACGGCAACGACAGGAATTTACTTTGGAAACGAGTATCTCGTTACTGATGAAATATTTCTTCTTTACTGTATCCCTCGCACTCTCACTTTGTGGAATTAACACATAAATAGCGTCGCAATTATATACGTTTTGTTACATGCCTTCTCTTCCCAATCTAGGAACGTTTCTACAGCAACGACAGGATTTTGTTTTGGGGACGAGTATCTCGTTCCCGATGAACAATTTCTTCTTTACTCTATCCCTCGAACTCCAACATTCAGGAATTAACACAGAAATTGCGTCGCAATGAAATACATTGTGTTCCATGCCTTCTCCTTCCCAAGCTGGGAACTTTTCTACGGCAACGGATGGATTTTCCTTTGGGGCCGCGGTGGCCGTGCGGTTCTGGCGCTGCAGTCCGGAACCGCGAGACTGCTACGGTCGCAGGTTCGAATCCTGCCTCGGGCATGGGTGTGTGTGATGTCCTTAGGTTAGTTAGGTTTAAGTAGTTCTAAGTTCTAGGGGACTTATGACCTAAGATGTTGAGTCCCATAGTGCTCAGAGCCATTTTCCTTTGGGGACGAGTATCTCGTTCTCGATGCACTATTTCTTCTTTACTGTACCCTCACACCCTCACATTGACGAATTAACACAGAAATTGCGTCGCAATGAAATACATTGTGTTCCATGTCTTCTCTTTCCGAATCTGGGATCGTTTCTACGGCAACGACAGGGTTTTCTTTTGGGGACGAGTATCTTGTTCGCGATGCACTATTTCTTCATTATTATATCCCTTGCACTCTCACATTGAGGAATTGACACAGAAATTGCGTCGCAATAAAATACATTGTGTTTCATGCCTTCTCCTTCGCTATCTAAGAACGTTTCCACGGCAAAGACAGGTTTTTTTTTGGGGTCGAGGATCTCCTTTCCGATGCACTATATCTTCTTCATTGTATCCCTCGCACCCAAACATTGACGAATTAACACAGAAATGGCGTCGCAATAAAATACATAGTTTTCCATGCCTTCTCTTTCCCAATCTTGGAACGTTTCTACGGCAACGACAGGAATTTCCTTTGGGGACGAGTATCTCGTTCCTGATGAACTATTTCTTCTTTACTGTATCCCTCGCACTCTCACATTGTCGAATTAACACATAAATAGCGTCGCAATGATATACGTTTTGTTCCATGCCTTTTCTTTCACAATCTAGGAATGTTCCTACAGCAATGATAGTATTTTGTTTTTGGGTCGAGGATCTCCTTTCCGATGCACTATTTCTTCTTTACTGCATCCCTCGCACCCCCACATTGAGGAATTGTCACTGAAATTCCGTCGCAATGAAATACATTGTGTTCCACTCCTTCTCTTTCCCAATCTGGTAACGTATCTACAGCAACGACAGGATTTTCTATTGGGGACGAGTATCTCGTTTCCGATGCACTAATTCTTCTTTACTGTATCCCTCGCATGCTCATATTGAAAAATTAACACAGAAATTGCGCCGAAACGAAGTACATTGTGTTCCATGCCTTCTCTTTCCCAATCTAGGAACATTTCTACGGCAACGAAAGGATCTTCTTTTGGGGATGAGTATCTCGATCCCGATGCACTATTAATTCATTACTGTATCCCTCGCACCCTCACATTGACGAATTAACACAGAAATTGCGTCGCTATGAAATACATTGTGTTGCATGCCTTCTCTTTCCCAATCTAAGAACGTTTAGACGGCAACGACTGGATTTTGTTTTAGGGTCGAGGAACTCCTTTCCGATGTATTTGTTCTTTATGGTATCCCTCGCATCCTCACATTGAGGGATTAACATAGAAAGTGCGTCGCATTCAAATACATTGTGTCCCATACCTTCTCTATCTCAATCTGGGAACGGTTCTATGGCAATGACAGGATATTCTTTTGGGGATGAGTATCTCGTTCTTGATGCACTATTACATCTTCACTGTATCCCTCGCACCCTCACATTGAGGAATTGTGACAGAAATCGCGTCGCAATGAAAGACATTTTGTTCCACGCCTTCTCTTTCCCAATCTATGAACGTATCTACGGCAACGACAGGATTTTGTTTCGGGGTCGAGGATCTCCTTTCCGATGCACTATTTGTTCTTTATGGTATCCCTCGCACCCTCACATTGAGGGATTAACACAGAAACTGCGACGCATTGTAATACATGTGTTCCATGTCTTCTCTTTCCTATTCTAGGACCGTTTCTACGACAATGACAGGATTTTGTTTTGGAATCGATGATCTCCTTTCCAATGCACTATTTCTTCTTTACTGTATCCCTCGCACCCTCACATTGACGAATTACCACAGAAATTGCGTCGCAATGAAATACATTGTGTTCAATGCCTTCTCTTTCCCAATTTGGGAACGTGTCTACGGCAACGACAGGATTTTCTTTTGGGGACGAGTATCTCGTTCCCGATGCACTATTTCTTCTGTACTGTATCCCTCGCACTCTCACATCGACGTATTAACACAGAAATTGCGTCGCAATACATTCTGTTCCTTGCCTTCGGTTTTTCCAAACTGGGAAAGTTTCTAAGGCGGCGACAGGATTTTCTTTTGGGGACGAGTATCTCGATCCCGATGAACTGTTTCTTCCTTACTGTATCCCTCGCACTCTCACATTGAGTAACTATCACAGATATAGCGTCGCAATGAAATACATTATGTTCCATGTCTTCTCTTTCCGAATCTGGGGTTGTTTCTACGGCAACAACATGATTTTCTTTTGAGAATGAGTATCTCGTTCCCGATGCACTATTTCTTCGTTACTGTATCCCTCATAATCTCACATTGTCGAACGAACACAGATATTACGTCGCAATGAAATACGTTGTGTTCCATGCCTTCGGTTTCCGAATATGGGAATGTTTCAACAGGAACGACAGGATTTTGTTTTGGGGACGAGTATCTCGTTCCCGATGCACTATTTCTTCTTTACTGTATCCCTCGCTCTCTCACATTGACGAATGAACACAGAAATTGCGTAGCAATGAAATACATTGTGCTCCATGCCTTCTCTTTCCCAATCTGGGAACGTTGTTACGGCAACGACAGGATTTTCTTTTGGGGACAACTATCTCGTTCCCGATGCACTGTTTCTTCCTTACTGTATCCCTCGCACTCTCACATTGACGAATTAACAAAGAAATTACGTCGCAATTCAATACATTGTGTTCCATGCCTTCTCCTTCCCAATCTGGGAACTTTTCTACGGCAACGTCGGGATTTTCCATTGGGGACCATTATCTCGTTCTCGATGCACTATTTCTTCTTTACTGTAATCCTCGCACCCTCACATCTAGGAATTAACACAGAAATTGCGTCGCAATGAAGTACATTGGGTTCCATGCCTTCTCTATCCCAATCCGGGAACGTTTCTATGGCAACGACTGGATTATGTTTTCGGGTCGAGGACCTCTTTTCCGATGCACTATTTCTTCTTTACTGTGTTCCTCGCATCCTCACATTGAGTAATTGTCACAGAAATTGCGTCGCAATGAAATACATGATGTTGCACGCCTTCTCTTTCCCAATCTGGGAACGTTTCTACGGCAACGACAGGATTTTCTTTTGGGGACGATTAACTCGTTCCCGATGCACTATTTCTTCATTACTGTATACCTCGCACTCTCACATTGAGGAATTAACACAGAAATTGCGTCGCAATAAAATACATTGTGTTTCATGCCTTCTCCTTCGCAATCTAGGAACGTTTCCACGGCAACGACAGGCATTTTTTTTTTGGGTCGAGGATCACCTTTCCGATGCACTATTTCTTCTTTACTGTATCCCTTGCACCCTCACAATGACGAATTAACACAGAAATGGCGTCGCAATAAAATACATTGTTTTACATGCCTTCTCTTTCCCAATCTCGGAACGTTTCTATGGCAACGAGAGGAGTTTCCGTTGGGGACGAGTATCTCGTTCCTGATGAACTATATCTTCTTTACTGTATCCCTCGCACTCTCACATTGTCGAATTAACACCTAAATAGCGTCGCAATGATATACGTTTTGTTCCATGCCTTCTCTTTCCCAATCTAGGAACGTTTCTACAGCAACGACCGGATTTAGTTTTGGGGACGATTATCTCGTTCCCGATGAACAATTTCTTCTTTACTCTATCCCTCGAACTCTAACATTCAGGAATTAACACAGAAATTGCGTCGCAGTGGAGTACATTGTGTTCCATGACTTCTCTTTCCCAATCTGGGATTGGTTCTATGGCAACCACAGGATATTCTTTGGGAATGAGTATCTCGTTCTTGATGCACTATTTCTTCTTTACTGTGTCCCTCACAACCTCACATTGAGGAATTAACACAGAAATTGCGTCGAAATGTAATACATTGTGTTGCATGCCTCCTCTTTCCCATTCTCGAGACGTTTCTACGGCAACGACACGATTTTCCTTTGGCGACGAGTATCTCGTTCCCGATGAACTGTTTCTTCTTTACTGTATCCCTCGCACCCTCACATTGAGGAATTGTCACAGAAATTCCGTCGCAATGATATACGTTCTGTTCCATGCCTTCTCTTTCCCAATCTAGGAACGTTTCTACGGCAATGACAGTATTTTGTTTTTGGGTCGAGGATCTCCTTTCTGATGCACTATTTCTTCTTTACTGCATCCCTCGCATTCTCACATTGAGGAATTAACACAGAAATTGCGTTGCAATGACATAAATTGTGTTCCATAGCTTCTCTTTACCAATCTGGGAACATTTCTACGGCAACAAAAGGATTTTTTTTGGGGACGAATATCTCGTTCCCGATGCACTATTTCTTCTTTACTGTATCCCTCGCACTCTCACATTGAGGAATTAACACAGAAATTGCGTCGCAATAAAATACATTGTGTTTCATGCGTTGTCTTTCCCAATCTCGGAACGTTTCTACGGCAACGACAGGAATTTCATTTGGGGACGAGTATCTCGTTCCTGATGAACTATTTCTTCTTTACTGTATCACTCGCACTGTCACATTGTCGAATTAACACTTAAATAGCGTCGCAATGTTATACGTTTTGTTCCATGCCTTCTCTTTCCCAATCTAGGAACGTTTCTACAGCAACGACCGGATTTTGTTTTGGGGACGAATATCTCGTTCCCGATGAGCAATTTCTTCTTTACTCTATCCCTCGAACTCCAACATTCAGGAATTAACACAGAAATTGCGTCGCAATGAAATACATTGTGTTCCATGCCTTCTCTTTCCCAATCTGGGAACGGTTCTATGGCAACGACAGGATTTTCTTTGGGAATGAGTATCTCGTTCTTGATGCACTATTTCTTCTTTACTGTATCCCTCACAACCTCACATTGAGGAATTAACACAGAAATTGCGTTGAAATGTAATACATTGGGTTCCATGCCTCCTCTTTCCCAATCTCGGGCCGTTTCTACGGCAACGACAGGTTTTTCCGTTGGGGACAAGTATCTCGTTCCCGATGAACTGTTTCTTCTTTACTGTATCCCTCGCACCCTCACATTGAGGAATTGTCACAGAAATTCCGTCGCAATGATATACGTTTTGTTCCATGCCTTCTCTTTCCCAATCTAGGAACGTTTCAACGGCAATGACAGTATTTTGTTTTTGGGTCGAGGATCTCCTTTCTGATGCACTATTTCTTCTTTACTGCATCCCTCGCAACCTCACATTCAGGAATTAACACAGAAATTGCGTTGCAATGACATAAATTGTGTTCCATACCTTCTCTTTACCAATCTGGGAACGTTTCTACGGCAAAAAAAGGATTTTTTTTGGGGACGAGTATCTCGTTCCCGATGCACTATTTCTTCTTTACTGTATCCCTCGCACTCTCACATTGACGAATTAACACAGAAATAGCGTCGCAATTAAATACATTGTGTTCCATGTCTTCTCTTTCCCAATCTAGGAACGTTTCTACAGCAACGACAGGATTTTCTTTTGGGGACAACTATCTCATTCCCGATGCACTGTTTCTTCCTTACTGTATCCCTCGCACTCTCACATTGACGAATTAACAAAGAAATTACGTCGCAATGAAATACTTTGTGTTCCATGCCTTCTCCTTCCCAATCTGGGAACTTTTCTACGGCAACGTCGGGATTTTCCATTGGGGACCATTATCTCGTTCTCGATGCACTATTTCTTCTTTACTGTAATCCTCGCACCCTCACATCTAGGAATTAACACAGAAATTGCGTCGCAATGAAGTACATTGGGTTCCATGCCTTCTCTATCCCAATCCGGGAACGTTTCTATGGCAACGACTGGATTATGTTTTCGGGTCGAGGACCTCTTTTCCGATGCACTATTTCTTCTTTACTGTATTCCTCGCATCCTCACATTGAGTAATTGTCACAGAAATTGCGTCGCAATGAAATACATGATGTTGCACGCCTTCTCTTTCCCAATCTGGGAACGTTTCTACGGCAACGACAGGATTTTCTTTTGGGGACGATTAACTCGTTCCCAATGCACTATTTCTTCATTACTGTATACCTCGCACTCTCACATTGAGGAATTAACACAGAAATTGCGTCGCAATAAAATACATTGTGTTTCATGCCTTCTCCTTCGCAATCTAGGAACGTTTCCACGGCAACGACAGGATTTTTTTTTTTGGGTCGAGGATCACCTTTCCGATGCACTATTTCTTCTTTACTGTATCCCTTGCACCCTCACATTGACGAATTAACACAGAAATGGCGTCGCAATAAAATACATTGTTTTACATGCCTTCTCTTTCCCAATCTCGGAACGTTTCTATGGCAACGACAGGAGTTTCCGTTGGGGACGAGTATCTCGTTCCTGATGAACTATTTCTTCTTTACTGTATCCCTCGCACTCTCACATTGTCGAATTAACACCTAAATAGCGTCGCAATGATATACGTTTTGTTCCATGCCTTCTCTTTCCCAATCTAGGAACGTTTCTACAGCAACGACCGGATTTAGTTTTGGGGACGATTATCTCGTTCCCGATGAACAATTTCTTCTTTACTCTATCCCTCGAACTCTAACATTCAGGAATTAACACAGAAATTGCGTCGCAGTGGAGTACATTGTGTTCCATGACTTCTCTTTCACAATCTGGGAACGGTTCTATGGCAACCACAGGATATTCTTTGGGAATGAGTATCTCGTTCTTGATGCACTATTTCTTCTTTACTGTGTCCCTCACAACCTCACATTGAGGAATTAACACAGAAATTGCGTCGAAATGTAATACATTGTGTTGCATGCCTCCTCTTTCCGATTCTCGAGACGTTTCTACGGCAACGACACGATTTTCCTTTGGCGACGAGTATCTCGTTCCCGATGAACTGTTTCTTCTTTACTGTATCCCTCGCACCCTCACATTGAGGAATTGTCACAGAAATTCCGTCGCAATGATATACGTTCTGTTCCATGCCTTCTATTTCCCAATCTAGGAACGTTTCTACGGCAATGACAGTATTTTGTTTTTGGGTCGAGGATCTCTTTTCCGATGCACTATTTCTTCTTTACTGCATCCCTCGAATTCTCACATTGAGGAATTAACACAGAAATTGCGTTGAAATGTAATACATTGGGTTCCATGCCTCCTCTTTCCCAATCTCGGGCCGTTTCTACGGCAACGACAGGTTTTTCCTTTGGGGACAAGTATCTCGTTCCCGATGAACTGTTTCTTCTTTACTGTATCCCTCGCACCCTCACATTGAGGAATTGTCACAGAAATTCCGTCGCAATGATATACGTTTTGTTCCATGCCTTCTCTTTCCCAATCTAGGAACGTTTCAACGGCAATGACAGTATTTTGTTTTTGGGTCGAGGATCTCCTTTCTGATGCACTATTTCTTCTTTACTGCATCCCTCGCAACCTCACATTCAGGAATTAACACAGAAATTGCGTTGCAATGACATAAATTGTGTTCCATAGCTTCTCTTTACCAATCTGGGAACGTTTCTACGGCAACAAAAGGATTTTTTTTGGGGACGAATATCTCGTTCCCGATGCACTATTTCTTCTTTACTGTATCCCTCGCAGTCTCACATTGACGAATTAACAAAGGAATTGCGTCGCAATGAAATACATTGTGTTCCATGCCTTCTCTATCCCAATCTGGGAACGTTTCTATGGCAACGACTGGATTTTGTTTTTGGGTAGAGGATCCCTTTTCCGATGCACTATTTCTTCTTTACTGTATTCCTTGCATCCTCACGTTGAGTAATTGTTACAGAAATTGCGACGCAATGAAATACATTGTGTTCCACGCCTTCTCTTTCCGAATCTGGGAACGTTTGTACGGCAATGACAGGATTTTCTTTTGGGGACGTGTTTCTCGTTCCCGATGCACTATTTCTTCATTATTGTATCCCTCGCACTCTCACATTGAGGAATTAACACAGAAATTGCGTCGCAATAAAGTACGTTGTGTTTCATGCCTTCTCCTTCGCAATCTAGGAACGTTTCCACGGCAACGTCAGGATTTAGTTTTGGTGTCAAGGATCTCCATTCCGAAGCACTATTTCTTCTTTACTATATCCCTCGCACCCTCACATTGACGATTTAACACAGAAATTTCGTCGCATAAAATACACTGTGTCCCATGCCTTCTCCTTTGCAATCTAGTATCGGTTCTACGGCAACGACAGTATTTTGTTTTGGGGTCGAGGATCTCCTTTCCGATGCACTATTTCTTCTTTACTGTATCTCTCGCACCCTTACATCGACGATTTAACACAGAAATGGCGTCGTAATTAAATACACTGTGTTCCATGCCTTCTCTTTCCCAATCTCGAAACGTTTCTATGGCAACGACAGGATTTTCCTTTGGGGACGAGTATCTTGCTCCCGATGAACTGTTTCTTCTTTACTATATCCCTCGCACTCTCACATAGACGAATTAGCACAGAAATAGCGTCGCAATGATATACGTATTGTTCCATGCCTTCTCTTTCCCAATCTAGGAACGTTTCTACGGTAATGACAGTATTTTGTTTTTGGGTCAAGGATCTCTTTTCCAAAGCACTATTTCTTCTTTACTGCATCCCTCGCACGCTCACATTGAGGAATTAACACAGAAATTGCGTTGCAATGACATAAATTGTGTTTCATACCTTCTCCTTACCAATCTGGGAACATTTCTACGGCAACAAAAGAATTTTTTTTGGGAACGAGTATCTCGTTCCTGATGAACTATTTCTTCTTTACTGTATCCCTCGCACACTCACATTGTCGAATTAACACATAAATACCGTCGCAATGATATACGTTTTTTCCATGCCTTCTCTTTCCCAATCTATGAACGTTTCTATAGCAATGACAGTATTTTGTTTTTGGGTCGAGGATCTCCTTTCCGATGCACTATTTCTTCTTTACTGCATCCCTCGCACCCTCACATTGAGGAATTGTCACAGATCTTCCGTCGCAATGAAATACATTGTGTTCCACTCCTTCTCTTTCCCAATCTGGTAACGTATCTACAGCAAGGACTTGTTTTTCTTTTGGGGACACGTATCTCGTTCCCGATGCACTATTTCTTCTTTACTGCATCCATCGCACCCTCACATTGAGGAATTAACACAGAAATTGCGTTGCAATGACATAAATTGTGTTCCAAACCTTCTCTTTACCAATCTGGGAACGTTTCTACGGCAACAAAAGGATTTTTTTTGGGGACGAGTATCTCGTTCCCGATGCACTATTTCTTCTTTACTGTATACCTCGCACTCTCACATTGACGAATTAACACAGAAATAGCGTCGCAATTAAATACATTGTGTTCCATGTCTTCTCTTTCCCAATATAGGAACGTTTCTACAGCAACGACACGATTTTCTTTTGGGGACGAGTATCTCGTTCCCGATGCACTATTTCTGCCTTAATGTATCCCTCGCACTCTCACATTGACGAATTAACAAAGAAATTGCGTCGTAATGAAAAACATTGTGTTCCATGCCTTCTCCTTCCCAATCTGGGAACTTTTCCACGGCAACGACGGGATTTTCCTTTGGGGACGAGAATCTCGTTCTCAATGCACTATTTCTTCTTTACTGTATCCCTCGCACCCTCACATTGACGAATTAACACAGAAATTGCGTCGCAATGAAATACATTGTGTTCCATGCTTTGTCTCTCCGAATCTGGGATCGTTTCTACGGCAACGACAGGATCTTCTTTTGGGGACGAATATCACGTTCCCGATGCACTATTTTTTCTTTACTGTATCACTCGCACCCTCACATTGAGGAATTAACACAGAAATTGCGTCGCAATGAAATTCATGGATTCCATGCCTTCTCTATCCCAATCCGGGAACGTTTCTATGGCAACGACTGGATTTTGTTTTCGGGTCGAGGACCATTTTCCGATGCATTATTTCTTCTTTACGGTATTCTTCGCATCCTCACATTGAGTAATTGTCACAGAAATTGCGTCGCAATGAAATACATTATGTTGCACGCCTTCTCTTTCCCAATCTGGGTACGTTTCTACGGCAACGACAGGATTTTATTTTGGGGACGAATATCACGTTCCCGATGCACTATTTCTTCTTTAGTGTATCCCTCGCACTCTCACATTGAGGAATTAACACAGAAATTGCGTCGCAATAAAATACATTGTGTTTCATGCGTTCTCTTTCCCAATCTCGGAACGTTTCTACGCCAACGACAGGAATTTCATTTGGGGACGAGTATCTCGTTTCTGATGAACTATTTCTTCTTTACTGTACACTGGCACTGTCACATTGTCGAATTAACACATAAATAGCGTCGCAATGTTATACGTTTTGTTCCATGCCTTCTCTTTCCCAATCTAGGAACGTTTCTACAGCAACGACCGGATTTTGTTTTGGGGACGAATATATCGTTCCCGATGAGCAATTTCTTCTTTACTCTATCCCTCGAACTCCAACATTCACGAATTAACAGAGAAATTGCGTCGCAATGAAATACATTGTGTTCCATGCCTTCTCTTTCCCAATCTGGGAACGGTTCTATGGCAACGACAGGATTTTCTTTGGGAATGAGTATCTCGTTCTTGATGCACTATTTCTTCTTTACTGTATCCCTCACAACCTCACATTGAGGAATTAACAAAGAAATTACGTCGCAATGAAATACATTGTGTTCCATGCCTTCTCCTTCCCAATCTGGGAACTTTTCTACGGCAACGTCGGGATTTTCCATTGGGGACTAGTATCTCGTTCTCGATGCACTATTTCTTCTTTACTGTAATCCTCGCACCCTCACATCTAGGAATTAACACAGAAATTGCGTCGCAATGAAGTACATTGGGTTTCATGCCTTCTCTATCCCAATCCGGGAACGTTTCTATGGCAACGACTGGATTTTGTTTTCGGGTCGAGGACCTCTTTTCCGATGCACTATTTCTTCTTTACTGTATTCCTCGCATCCTCACATTGAGTAATTTTCACAGAAATTGCGTCGCAATGAAATACATAATGTTGCACGCCTTCTCTTTCCCAATCTCGGAACGTTTCTATGGCAACGACAGGAGTTTCCGTTGGGGACGAGTATCTCGTTCCTGATGAACTATTTCTTCTTTACTGTATCCCTCGCACTCTCACATTGTCGAATTAACACATAAATAGCGTCGCAATGATATACGTTTTGTTCCATGCCTTCCCTTTCCCAATCTAGGAACGTTTCTACAGCAACGACCGGATTTAGTTTTGGGGACGATTACCTCGTTCCCGATGAACAATTTCTTCTTTACTCTATCCCTCGAACTCTAACATTCAGGAATTAACACAGAAATTGCGTCGCAGTGAAGTACATTGTGTTCCATGACTTCTCTTTCCCAATCTGGGTGCGGTTCTATGGCAACCACAGGATATTCTTTGGGAATGAGTATCTCGTTCTTGATGCACTATTTCTTCTTTACTGTGTTCCTCACAACCTCACATTGAGGAATTAACACAGAAATTGCGTCGAAATGTAATACATTGTGTTGAATGCCTCCTCTTTCCCATTCTCGAGACGTTTCTACGGCAACGACACGATTTTCCTTTGGCGACGCGTATCTCGTTCCCGATGAACTGTTTCTTCTTTACTGTATCCCTCGCACCCTCACATTGAGGAATTGTCACAGAAATTCCGTCGCAATGATATACGTTCTGTTCCATGCCTTCTCTTTCCCAATCTAGGAACGTTTCTACGGCAATGACAGTATTTTGTTTTTGGGTCGAGGATCTCCTTTCCGATGCACTATTTCTTCTTTACTGCATCCCTCGCATTCTCACATTGAGGAATTAACACAGAAATTGCGTCGCAATAAAGTGTATTGTGTTTCATGCCTTCTCCTTCGCAATCTAGGAACGTTTCCACGGCAACGACAGGATTTATTTTTGGTGTCGAGGATCTCCATTCCGAAGCACTATTTCTTCTTTACTATATCCCTCGCACTTTCACATTGACGAATTAACACAGAAATTGCGTCGCATAAAATACACTGTGTCCCATGCCTTCTCCTTCGCAATCTAGTATAGGTTCTACGGCAACGACAGGATTTTGTTTTGGGGTCGAGGATCTCCTTTCCGATGCACTATTTCTTCTTTACTGTATCTCTCGCACCCTTACATCGACGATTTAACACAGAAATGGCGTCGTAATAAAATATACTGTGTTCCATGCCTTCTCTTTCCCAATCTCGAAACGTTTCTACGGCAACGACAGTATTTTCCTTTGGGGACGAGTATCTTGCTCCCGATGAACTGTTTCTTCTTTACTATATCCCTCGCACTCACTCATAGACGAATTACTACAGAAATAGCGTCGCAATGATATACGTTTTGTTCCATGCCTTCTCTTTCCCAATCTAGGAACGTTTCTACGGTAATGACAGTATTTTGTTTTTGGGTCAAGGATCTCTTTTCGGAAGCACTATTTCTTCTTTACTGCATCCCTCGCACCCTCACATTGAGGAATTAACACAGAAACTGCGTTGCAATGACATAAATTGTGTTTCATACCTTCTCCTTACCAATCTGGGAACATTTCTACGGCAACAAAAGAATTTTTTTTTGGGGACGAGTATCTCGTTCCCGATGCACTATTTCTTCTTTACTGTATCCCTCGGACTCTCACATTGACGAATTAACACAGACATAGCGTCGCAATTAAATACATTGTGTTTCATGCCTTCACTTTCCCAATCTAGGAACGTTTCTACGGCAACGATAGGATTTTGTTTTGGAATCGAGGATCTCGTCCCCTATAAACTATTTCCTCATTACTGTATCCCTCGCACTCACACATTGACGAATTAAAACAGAAATTGCGCTGCCATAAAATACACTGTGTTCCATGCCGTCTCTGTCCCAATCTAGGAACGTTTCACCTGCAACGACGGGATTTTGCTTTGGGGTCGAGGATCTCGTTCCCGATGCACTATTTCTTCATTGTTGTATCCCTTGCACTCTCACAATGAGGAATTAACACAGAAATTGCGTCGCTATAAAATACATTGTGTTTCATGCCTTCACTTTCCCAATCTAGGAACGTTTCTACAGCAACGACAGGTTTTGTTTTGGGGTCGAGGATCTCCTTTCCGATGCACTATTTGTTCATTACTGTATCCTTCACACTATCACATTCACGAATTAACACAGAAATAGCATCGCAATGAAATACATTGCGTTCCATGCCTTCTTCTTCCCAATCTCGGAACGTTTCTAAGGCAACGACAGGAGTTTCCTTTGGGGACGAGTATCTCGTTCC
This sequence comes from Schistocerca nitens, assembly GCF_023898315.1. NCBI lineage: Eukaryota > Metazoa > Arthropoda > Insecta > Orthoptera > Acrididae > Schistocerca > Schistocerca nitens. The sequence goes on along the minus strand of NC_064616.1, from coordinate 3,992,582 downwards.
TGATGAACTATTTCTTCTTTACTGTATCCCTCGCACTCTCACATTGTCGAATTAACACATAAATAGCGTCGCAATGATATACGTTTTTTCCATGCCTTCTCTTTCCCAATCTATGAACGTTTCTATAGCAATGACAGTATTTTGTTTTTGGGTCGAGGATCTCCTTTCCGATGCACTATTTCTTCTTTACTGCATCCCTCGCACCCTCACATTGAGGAATTAACACAGAAATTGCGTCGCAATGAAATTCATGGATTCCATGCCTTCTCTATCCCAATCCGGGAACGTTTCTATGGCAACGACTGGATTTTGTTTTCGGGTCGAGGACCATTTTCCGATGCACTATTTCTTCTTTACTGTATTCCTCGCATCCTCACATTGAGTAATTTTCACAGAAATTGCGTCGCAATGAAATACATAATGTTGCACGCCTTCTCTTTCCCAATCTCGGAACGTTTCTATGGCAACGACAGGAGTTTCCGTTGGGGACGAGTATCTCGTTCCTGATGAACTATTTCTTCTTTACTGTATCCCTCGCACTCTCACATTGTCGAATTAACACATAAATAGCGTCGCAATGATATACGTTTTGTTCCATGCCTTCCCTTTCCCAATCTAGGAACGTTTCTACAGCAACGACCGGATTTAGTTTTGGGGACGATTACCTCGTTCCCGATGAACAATTTCTTCTTTACTCTATCCCTCGAACTCTAACATTCAGGAATTAACACAGAAATTGCGTCGCAGTGAAGTACATTGTGTTCCATGACTTCTCTTTCCCAATCTGGGTGCGGTTCTATGGCAACCACAGGATATTCTTTGGGAATGAGTATCTCGTTCTTGATGCACTATTTCTTCTTTACTGTGTTCCTCACAACCTCACATTGAGGAATTAACACAGAAATTGCGTCGAAATGTAATACATTGTGTTGAATGCCTCCTCTTTCCCATTCTCGAGACGTTTCTACGGCAACGACACGATTTTCCTTTGGCGACGCGTATCTCGTTCCCGATGAACTGTTTCTTCTTTACTGTATCCCTCGCACCCTCACATTGAGGAATTGTCACAGAAATTCCGTCGCAATGATATACGTTCTGTTCCATGCCTTCTCTTTCCCAATCTAGGAACGTTTCTACGGCAATGACAGTATTTTGTTTTTGGGTCGAGGATCTCCTTTCCGATGCACTATTTCTTCTTTACTGCATCCCTCGCATTCTCACATTGAGGAATTAACACAGAAGTGGCGTTGCAATGACATAAATTGTGTTCCATAGCTTCTCTTTACTAATCTGGGAACGTTTCTACGGCAACAAAAGGATTTTTTTTGGGGACGAATATCTCGTTCCCGATGCACTATTTCTTCTTTACTGTATCCCTCGCAGTCTCACGTTGACGAATTAACAAAGGAATTGCGTCGCAATGAAATACATTGTGTTCCATGCCTTCTCTATCCCAATCCGGGAACGTTTCTATGGCAACGACTGGATTTTGTTTTTGGGTAGAGGATCCCTTTTCCGATGCACTATTTCTTCTTTACTGTATTCCTTGCATCCTCACGTTGAGTAATTGTTACAGAAATTGCGTCGCAATGAAATACATTGTGTTCCACGCCTTCTCTTTCCGAATCTGGGAACGTTTGTACGGCAATGACAGGATTTTCTTTTGGGGACGTGTTTCTCGTTCCCGATGCACTATTTCTTCATTATTGTATCCCTCGCACTCTCACATTGAGGAATTAACACAGAAATTGCGTCGCAATAAAGTGTATTGTGTTTCATGCCTTCTCCTTCGCAATCTAGGAACGTTTCCACGGCAACGACAGGATTTATTTTTGGTGTCGAGGATCTCCATTCCGAAGCACTATTTCTTCTTTACTATATCCCTCGCACTTTCACATTGACGAATTAACACAGAAATTGCGTCGCATAAAATACACTGTGTCCCATGCCTTCTCCTTCGCAATCTAGTATAGGTTCTACGGCAACGACAGGATTTTGTTTTGGGGTCGAGGATCTCCTTTCCGATGCACTATTTCTTCTTTACTGTATCTCTCGCACCCTTACATCGACGATTTAACACAGAAATGGCGTCGTAATAAAATACACTGTGTTCCATGCCTTCTCTTTCCCAATCTCGAAACGTTTCTACGGCAACGACAGTATTTTCCTTTGGGGACGAGTATCTTGCTCCCGATGAACTGTTTCTTCTTTACTATATCCCTCGCACTCACTCATAGACGAATTACTACAGAAATAGCGTCGCAATGATATACGTTTTGTTCCATGCCTTCTCTTTCCCAATCTAGGAACGTTTCTACGGTAATGACAGTATTTTGTTTTTGGGTCAAGGATCTCTTTTCGGAAGCACTATTTCTTCTTTACTGCATCCCTCGCACCCTCACATTGAGGAATTAACACAGAAACTGCGTTGCAATGACATAAATTGTGTTTCATACCTTCTCCTTACCAATCTGGGAACATTTCTACGGCAACAAAAGAATTTTTTTTTGGGGACGAGTATCTCGTTCCCGATGCACTATTTCTTCTTTACTGTATCCCTCGGACTCTCACATTGACGAATTAACACAGACATAGCGTCGCAATTAAATACATTGTGTTTCATGCCTTCACTTTCCCAATCTAGGAACGTTTCTACGGCAACGATAGGATTTTGTTTTGGAATCGAGGATCTCGTTCCCTATAAACTATTTCCTCATTACTGTATCCCTCGCACTCACACATTGACGAATTAAAACAGAAATTGCGCTGCCATAAAATACACTGTGTTCCATGCCGTCTCTGTCCCAATCTAGGAACGTTTCACCTGCAACGACGGGATTTTGCTTTGGGGTCGAGGATCTCGTTCCCGATGCACTATTTCTTCATTGTTGTATCCCTTGCACTCTCACAATGAGGAATTAACACAGAAATTGCGTCGCTATAAAATACATTGTGTTTCATGCCTTCACTTTCCCAATCTAGGAACGTTTCTACAGCAACGACAGGTTTTGTTTTGGGGTCGAGGATCTCCTTTCCGATGCACTATTTGTTCATTACTGTATCCTTCACACTATCACATTCACGAATTAACACAGAAATAGCATCGCAATGAAATACATTGCGTTCCATGCCTTCTTCTTCCCAATCTCGGAACGTTTCTAAGGCAACGACAGGAGTTTCCTTTGGGGACGAGTATCTCGTTCCTGATGAACTATTTCTTCTTTACTGTATCCCTCGCACTCTCACATTGTCGAATTAACACATAAATAGCGTCGCAATGATATACGTTTTTTCCATGCCTTCTCTTTCCCAATCTATGAACGTTTCTATAGCAATGACAGTATTTTGTTTTTGGGTCGAGGATCTCCTTTCCGATGCACTATTTCTTCGTTACTGCATCCCTCGCACCCTCACATTGAGGAATTAACACAGAAATTGCGTCGCAATGAAATTCATGGATTCCATGCCTTCTCTATCCCAATCCGGGAACGTTTCTATGGCAACGACTGGATTTTGTTTTCGGGTCGAGGATCATTTTCCGATGCACTATTTCTTCTTTACTGTATTCCTCGCATCCTCACATTGAGTAATTTTCACAGAAATTGCGTCGCAATGAAATACATAATGTTGCACGCCTTCTCTTTCCCAATCTCGGAACGTTTCTATGGCAACGACAGGAGTTTCCGTTGGGGACGAGTATCTCGTTCCTGATGAACTATTTCTTCTTTACTGTATCCCTCGCACTCTCACATTGTCGAATTAACACATAAATAGCGTCGCAATGATATACGTTTTGTTCCATGCCTTCCCTTTCCCAATCTAGGAACGTTTCTACAGCAACGACCGGATTTAGTTTTGGGGACGATTACCTCGTTCCCGATGAACAATTTCTTCTTTACTCTATCCCTCGAACTCTAACATTCAGGAATTAACACAGAAATTGCGTCGCAGTGAAGTACATTGTGTTCCATGACTTCTCTTTCCCAATCTGGGAGCGGTTCTATGGCAACCACAGGATATTCTTTGGGAATGAGTATCTCGTTCTTGATGCACTATTTCTTCTTTACTGTGTTCCTCACAACCTCACATTGAGGAATTAACACAGAAATTGCGTCGAAATGTAATACATTGTGTTGAATGCCTCCTCTTTCCCATTCTCGAGACGTTTCTACGGCAACGACACGATTTTCCTTTGGCGACGCGTATCTCGTTCCCGATGAACTGTTTCTTCTTTACTGTATCCCTCGCACCCTCACATTGAGGAATTGTCACAGAAATTCCGTCGCAATGATATACGTTCTGTTCCATGCCTTCTCTTTCCCAATCTAGGAACGTTTCTACGGCAATGACAGTATTTTGTTTTTGGGTCGAGGATCTCCTTTCCGATGCACTATTTCTTCTTTACTGCATCCCTCGCATTCTCACATTGAGGAATTAACACAGAAGTGGCGTTGCAATGACATAAATTGTGTTCCATAGCTTCTCTTTACTAATCTGGGAACGTTTCTACGGCAACAAAAGGATTTTTTTTGGGGACGAATATCTCGTTCCCGATGCACTATTTCTTCTTTACTGTATCCCTCGCAGTCTCACGTTGACGAATTAACAAAGGAATTGCGTCGCAATGAAATACATTGTGTTCCATGCCTTCTCTATCCCAATCCGGGAACGTTTCTATGGCAACGACTGGATTTTGTTTTTGGGTAGAGGATCCCTTTTCCGATGCACTATTTCTTCTTTACTGTATTCCTTGCATCCTCACGTTGAGTAATTGTTACAGAAATTGCGTCGCAATGAAATACATTGTGTTCCACGCCTTCTCTTTCCGAATCTGGGAACGTTTGTACGGCAATGACAGGATTTTCTTTTGGGGACGTGTTTCTCGTTCCCGATGCACTATTTCTTCATTATTGTATCCCTCGCACTCTCACATTGAGGAATTAACACAGAAATTGCGTCGCAATAAAGTACATTGTGTTTCATGCCTTCTCCTTCGCCATCTAGGAACGTTTCCACGGCAACGACAGGATTTATTTTTGGTGTCGAGGATCTCCATTCCGAAGCACTATTTCTTCTTTACTATATCCCTCGCACCCTCACATTGACGAATTAACACAGAAATTGCGTCGCATAAAATACACAGTGTCCCATGCCTTCTCCTTCGCAATCTAGTATCGGTTCTACGGCAACGACAGGATTTTGTTTTGGGGTCGAGGATCTCCTTTCCGATGCACTATTTCTTCTTTACTGTATCTCTCGCACCCTTACATCGACGATTTAACACAGAAATGGCGTCGTAATAAAATACACTGTGTTCCATGCCTTCTCTTTCCCAATCTCGAAACGTTTCTACGGCAACGACAGTATTTTCCTTTGGGGACGAGTATCTTGCTCCCGATGAACTGTTTCTTCTTTACTATATCCCTCGCACTCACTCATAGACGAATTAGCACAGAAATAGCGTCGCAATGATATACGTTTTGTTCCATGCCTTCTCTTTCCCAATCTAGGAACGTTTCTACGGTAATGACAGTATTTTGTTTTTGGGTGAAGGATCTCTTTTCGGAAGCACTATTTCTTCTTTACTGCATCCCTCGCACCCTCACATTGAGGAATTAACACAGAAACTGCGTTGCAATGACATAAATTGTGTTTCATACCTTCTCCTTACAAATCTGGGAACATTTCTACGGCAACAAAAGAATTTTTTTTTTGGGAACGAGTATCTCGTTCCCGATGCACTATTTCTTCTTTACTGTATCCCTCGGACTCTCACATTGACGAATTAACACAGACATAGCGTCGCCATTAAATACATTGTGTTTCATGCCTTCACTTTCCCTATCTAGGAACGTTTCTACGGCAACGATAGGATTTTGTTTTGGAGTCGAGGATCTCGTTCCCTATAAACTATTTCCTCATTACTGTATCCCTCGCACTCACACATTGACGAATTAAAACAGAAATTGCGCTGCCATAAAATACACTGTGTTCCATGCCGTCTCTGTCCCAATCTAGGAACGTTTCACCTGCAACGACGGGATTTTGCTTTGGGGTCGAGGATCTCGTTCCCGATGCACTATTTCTTCATTATTGTATCCCTTGCACTCTCACATTGAGGAATTAACACAGAAATTGCGTCGCTATAAATTACATTGTGTTTCATGCCTTCACTTTCCCAATCTAGGAACGTTTCTACAGCAACGACAGGTTTTGTTTTGGGGTCGAGGATCTCCTTTCCGATGCACTATTTGTTCATTACTGTATCCTTCACACTATCACATTCACGAATTAACACAGAAATAGCATCGCAATGATATACATTGCGTTCCATGCCTTCTTCTTCCCAATCTCGGAACGTTTCTAAGGCAACGACAGGAGTTTCCTTTGGGGACGAGTATCTCGTTCCTGATGAACATTTCTTCTTTACTGTATCCCTCGCACTCTCACATTGTCGAATTAACACATAAATAGCGTCGCAATGATATACGTTTTTTCCATGCCTTCTCTTTCCCAATCTATGAACGTTTCTATAGCAATGACAGTATTTTGTTTTTGGGTCGAGGATCTCCTTTCCGATGCACTATTTCTTCTTTACTGCATCCCTCGCACCCTCACATTGAGGAATTGTCACAGATCTTCCGTTGCAATGAAATACATTGTGTTCCACTCCTTCTCTTTCCCAATCTGGTAACGTATCTACAGCAAGGACTTGTTTTTCTTTTGGGGTCACGTATCTCGTTCCCGATGCACTGTTTCATCTTTACTGTATACCTCGCACTCTCACATTGACGAATTAACACAGAAATTGCGCCGCAATGAAATACATTGTATTCCATGCCCTCTCTTTCCGAATATGGGATCGTTTCTACGGCAACGACAGGATCTTTTTTGGGGACGAATATCACGTTCCCGATGCACTATTTCTTCTTTACTGTATCCCTCGCACCCTCACATCTAGGAATTAACACAGAAATTGCGTCGCAATGAAGTACATTGGGTTCCATGCCTTCTCTATCCCAATCCGTGAACGTTTCTATGGCAACGACTGGATTTTGTTTTCGGGTCGAGGACCTCCTTTCCGATGCACTATTTCTTCTTTACTACATCCCTCGCATTCTCACATTGAGGAATTAACACAGAATTTGCATTGCAATGACATAAATTGTGTTCCATAGCTTCTCTTTACCAATCTGGGAACGTTTCTACGGCAACAAAAGGATTTTTTTGGGGACGAATATCTCGTTCCCGATGCACTATTTCTTCTTTACTGTATCCCTCGCAGTCTCACATTGATGAATTAACAAAGGAATTGCGTCGCAATGAAATACATTGTGTTCCATGCCTTCTCCTTCCCAATCTGGGAACTTTTCTACGGCAACGATGAGATTTTCCTTTGGGGACGAGTATCTCGTTCTCGATGCACTATTTCTTCTTTACTGTATCCCTCGCACCCTCACATTAACGAATTAACACAGAAATTGCGTCGCAATGAAGTACATTGTGTTCCATGCCTTCTCTTTCCGAATGTGGGATCGTTTCTACGGCAACGACTGGTTCTTCTTTTGGGGACGAATATTACATTCCCGATGCACTATTTCTTCTTTACTGTATCACTCGCACCCTAACATTGAGGAATTCACACAGAAATTGCGTCGCAATGAAATACATTGGGTTGCATGCCTTCTCTATCCCAATCCGGGAACGTTTCTATGGCATCTACTGGATTTTGTTTGCGGGTCGAGGACCTCTTTTCCGATGCACTATTTCTTCTTTACTGTATTCCTCGCATCCTCACATTGAGTAATTGTCACAGAAATTGCGTCGCAATGAAATACATTATGTTGCACGCCTTCTCTTTCCCAATCTAGGAACGTTTCAACGGCAACGACAGGATTTTCTTTTGGGGACGAGTATCTCGTTCCTGATGCACTATTTCATCAATAGTGTATCCCTCGCACTCTCACATTGAGGAATTAACACAGAAATTGCGTCGCAATAAAATACATTGTGTTTCATGCCTTCTCCTTCGCAATCTAGGAAGGTTTCCACGGCAACGACAGGATTTTTTTTGGAGTCGTTGATCTCCTTTCCGATGCACTATTTCCTCTTTACTGTATCCCTCGCACCCTCACATTGAGGAATTAACACAGAAATTGCGTCGCAATGAAATACATTGGGTTCCATGCCATTTTGTTTTCGGGTCGAAGATTTCTTTTTCGATGCTTATTTCTTCTTTACTGTATTCCTCGCATCCCCACATTGAGTAATTGTCACAGAAATTGCGTCGCAATGAAATACATTATGTTTCACGCCTTCTCTTTCCCAATCTGGGAATGTTTCCACGGCAACGACAGGATTTTCTTTTGGGGACGAGTATCTCGTTCCTGATGATTTCTTCTTCACTGTATCCCTCGCACTCTCACATTGTCGAATTAACACATAAATAGCGTCGCAATGATATACGTTTTTTTCCATGCCTTCTCTTTCCCAATTTAGGAACGTTTGTACGACAATGACAGTATTTTGTTTTTGATTCTAGGATCTCCTTTACGATGCACTATTTCTTCTTTACTGCATCCCTCGCACCCTCACATTGAGGAATTGTCACAGAAATTCCGTCGCAATGAAATACATTGTGTTCCATGCCTTCTCTTTCCCAATCTGGGAACATTTCTACGGCAACGAAAGGATCTTCTTTTGGGGACGAGTATCTCGATCCCAATGCACTATTTCTTCTATACTGGATCCCTCGCACCCTCACATTGGCGAATTAACACAGAAATTGCGTCGCAATAAAATACATTGTGTTTCATGCCTTCTCCTTCGCAATCTAGGAACGTTTCCACGGAAACGAGAGGATTTTTTTTGGGGTCGAGGATCTCCTTTCCGATGCACTATTTCTTCTTTACAGCATCCCTCGCACCCTCACATTGAGGAATTAACACAGAAATTGCGTTGCAATGAGATAAATTGTGTTCCATACCTTCTCTTTACCAATCTGGGAACGTTTCTACGGCAACAAAAGGATTTTTTTTGGGGACGAGTATCTCGTTCCCGATGCCCTATTTCTTCTTTACTGTATCCCTCGCACCCTCACATTGACGAATTAACACAGAAATTGCGTCGCACTGAAATACATTGTGTTCCATGCCTTCTCTTTCCGAATCTGGGATCGTTTCTACAGCAACGATAGGATCTTCCTTTGGGGACGAATATCACATTCCCGATGCACTGTTTCTTCTTTACTATATCCCTCGCTCTCTCACATTGACGAATTAACACAGAAATAGCGTCGCAATTAAATACATTGTGTTCCATGTCTTCTCTTCCCAATCTAGGAACGTTTCTACAGCAATGACAGGATTTTCTTTTGGGGACGAGTGTTTCTTTCCCGATGCACTATTTCTACCATACCTTATCCCTCGCACTCTCACATTGACGAATTAACAAAGAAATTGCGTCGCAATGAAATACATTGTGTTCCATTCCTTCTCCTTCCCAATTTTTGGAACGTTTCTACGGCAACGACGGGATTTTCCATCGGGGACGAGTATCTCGTTCTCGATGCACTGTTTCTTCTTTACTATATCCCTCGCACCCTCACATTGACGAATTAACACAGATATTGCGTCGCAATGAAATACATTGTGTTCCATGCCTTCTCTTTTCGAATCTGGGATCGTTTCTACAGCAACGATAGGATCTTCCTTTGGGGACGAATATCACATTCCCGATTCACTATTTCTTCTTTACTGTATCCCTCGCACCCTCACATTGAGGAATTAATACAGAAATTGCGTCGCAATGAATTACATTGGGTTCCATGCCTTCTCTATCCCAATCCGGGAACGTTTCTATGGCAACGACTGGATTTTGTTCTCGGGTCGAGGACCTCTTTTCCGATGCACCATTTCCTCTTTACTGTATTCCTCGCATCCTCACATTGAGTAATTGTCACAGAAATTGCGTCGCAATGAAATATATTATATTGCACGCCTTCCCTTTCCCAATCTGGGAACGTTTCTACGGCAACGACAGGATTTTCTTTTGGGGACGAGTATCTCGTTCCCAATGCACTATTTCTTCATAACTGTATCCCTCGCACTCTCACTTTGGGGAATTAACACAGAAATTGCGTCGCAATAAAATACATTGTGTTTCATGCCTTCTCCTTCGCAATCTAGTAACTTTTCCACGGAAACGACAGGACTTTTTTTGGGGTCGAGGATCTCCTTTCCGATGCACTATTTCTTCTTTACTGTATCCCCCGCACCCTCACATTGACGAATTAACAGAGAAATGGCGTCGCAATAAAATACATTGTTTTTCATGCCTTCTCTTTCCCAATCTCGGAACGTTTCTACGGCAACGACAGGAATTTCCTTTGGGGACGAGTATCTCGTTCCTGATGAACTATTTCTTCTTCACTGTATCCCTCGCACTCTCACATTGTCGAATTAACACATAAATAGCGTCGCAATGATATACGTTTTGTTCCATGCCTTCTGTTTCCCAATCTAGGAACGTTTCTACGACAATGACAGTATTTTGTTTTTGGGTCGAGGATCTCCTTTCCGATGCACTATTTCTTCTTTACAGCATCCCTCGCACTCTCACATTGAGAATTAACAAAGAAATTGCGTCGCAATGAAATACATTGTGTTCCGTGCCTTCTCCTTCCCAATCTGGGAACGTTTCTACGGCAACGACGGTATTTTCCTTTGGGGACGAGTATCTCGTTCTCGATGCACTATTTCTTCTTTACTATATCCCTCGCACCCTCACATCGTCGAATTAACACATAAATAGCGTCGCAATGATATACGTTTTGTTGCATGCCTTCTCTTTCCCAATCTAGGAACGTTTCTACGACAATGACAGTATTTTGTTTTTGGGTCGAGGATCTCCTTTCCGATGCACTATTTCTTCTTTACAGCATCCCTCGCACCCTCACATTGAGGAATTAACACAGAAATAGCGTCGCAATGAAGTACATTGCGTTCTATGCCTCCTCTTTCCCAATCCGGGAACGTTTCTATGGCAACGACTGGATTTTGTTTTCGGGTCGAGGACCTCTTTTCCGATGCGATATTTCTTCTTTACTGTATTCCTCGCATCCTCACATTGAGTAATTGTCACAGAAATGGCGTCGCAATGAAATACATCATGTTCCACGCCTTCTCTTTCCCAATCTGGGAACGATTCTACGGCAACGACAGGATTTTGTTTTGGGGACGAGTATCTCGTTCCCGATGCACTATTTCTTCATTACTGTATCCCTCGCACTCTCAATTTGAGGTATTAACACAGAAATTGCGTCGCAATAAAATACATTGTGTTTCATGCCTTCTCCTTCGCAATCTAGGAACGTTTCTACAGCAATGACAGGAATTTCCTTTGGGGATGAGTATCTCGTTGCTGATGAACAATTTCTTCATTACTGTATCCTTCGCACTCTCACATTGAGGAATTAACACAGAAATTGCGTCGCAATGAAATACATTGTGTTCCATGCCTTCTCCTTCGCAATCTGGGAACGTTTCTACGGCAACGACAGGATTTTCCTTTAGGGACGAGTATCTCGTTCCCGATGCACTATTACTTCTTTACTGTATCGCTCACACTCTCACATTTTGAATTAACACAGAAATTGAGACGCAATGATATACATTGTGTTTCATGCCTTCTCTTTCCCAATCTATGAACGTTTCTGCGGCAACGACAGGATTTTACTTTGGGGATGAGTATCTCGTTCCCGATTAACTATTTCTTCTCTACTGTATCCCTCGCACTCTCTCATTGTCGAATTAACACAGAAATAGCGTCTCAGTTAAATACATTGTGTTCCATACCTTCTCTTTCCCAATCTAGGGACGTTTCTACAGCAACGACAGGATTTTGTTTTGGGGACGAGTATCTCGTTCCCGATGAACAATTTCTTCTTTACTCTATCCCTCGAACTCTAACCTTCAGGAATTAACACAGAAAATGAGTCGCAATGAAATACATTGTGTTCCATGCCTTCTCTTTCCCAATCTCGGAACGTTTCTATGGCAACGACAACATTTTCTTTTGGGGACGAGTATCTCGTTCCCGATGCACTATTTCTTCTTTACTGTATCCCTCGCACTCTGACATTGACGAATAAACAAAGAAATTTCGTCGCAATGAAATACATTGTTTTACATGCCTTCTCTTTCCCAATCTAGGACGTTTCTACGGCAACGACGGGATTTTCCTTTGGGGACCAGTATCTCGTTCTCGATGTACTGTTTCTTCTTTACTGCATCATCGCACCCTCACATTGAGGAATTAACACAGAAATTGCGTCGCAATGAAATTCATTGTGTTCCATGCCTTCTCTTTCCGAATCTGGGATCGTTTCTATGGCAACGACAGGATCTTCTTTTGGGGACGAATATCACGTTCCCGATGCACTATTTCTTCTTTACTGTATCCCTCGCACCTTCACATTGAGGAATTAATACAGAAATTGCGTCGCAATGAAATACATTGTTTTCCATGCGTTCTCTTTCCCAATCTAGGGACGTTTCTACAGCAACGACAGGATTTTGTTTTGGGGACGAGTATCTCGTTCCCGATGAACAATTTCTTCTTTACTCTATCCCTCGAACTCTAACCTTCAGGAATTAACACAGAAAATGAGTCGCAATGAAATACATTGTGTTCCATGCCTTCTCTTTCCCAATCTCGGAACGTTTCAATGGCAACGACAGGATTTTCTTTTGGGGACGAGTATCTCGTTCCCGATGCACTATTTCTTCTTTACTGTATCCCTCGCACTCTGACATTGACGAATAAACAAAGAAATTTCGTCGCAATGAAATACATTGTTTTACATGCCTTCTCTTTCCCAATCTAGGACGTTTCTACGGCAACGACGGTATTTTCCTTTGGGGATGAGTATCTCGTTCTCGATGCACTATTTCTTCTTTACTATATCCCTCGCACCCTCACATTGTCGAATTAACACATAAATAGCGTCGCAATGATATACGTTTTGTTGCATGCCTTCTCTTTCCCAATCTAGGAACGTTTCTACGACAATGACAGTATTTTGTTTTTGGGTCGAGGATCTCCATTCCGATGCACTATTTCTTCTTAACAGCATCCCTCGCACCCTCACATTGAGGAATTAACACAGAAATTGCGTCGCAATGAAGTACATTGCGTTCTATGCCTCCTCTTTCCCAATCCGGGAACGTTTCTATGGCAACGACTGGATTTTGTTTTCGGGTCGAGGACCTCTTTTCCGATGCGATATTTCTTCTTTACTGTATTCCTCGCATCCTCACATTGAGTAATTGTCACAGAAATGGCGTCGCAATGAAATACATCATGTTCCACGCCTTCTCTTTCCCAATCTGGGAACGATTCTACGGCAACGACAGGATTTTGTTTTGGGGACGAGTATCTCGTTCCCGATGCACTATTTCTTCATTACTGTATCCCTCGCACTCTCAATTTGAGGTATTAACACAGAAATTGCGTCGCAATAAAATACATTGTGTTTCATGCCTTCTCCTTCGCAATCTAGGAACGTTTCTACGGCAATGACAGGAAATTCCTTTGGGGATGAGTATCTCGTTGCTGATGAACAATTTCTTCATTACTGTATCCTTCGCACTCTCACATTGAGGAATTAACACAGAAATTGCGTCGCAATGAAATACATTGTGTTCCATGCCTTCTCCTTCGCAATCTGGGAACGTTTCTACGGCAACGACAGGATTTTCCTTTAGGGACGAGTATCTCGTTCCCGATGCACTATTACTTCTTTACTGTATCGCTCACACTCTCACATTTTGAATTAACACAGAAATTGAGTCGCAATGATATACATTGTGTTTCATGCCTTCTCTTTCCCAATCTATGAACGTTTCTGCGGCAACGACAGGATTTTACTTTGGGGATGAGTATCTCGTTCCGGATTAACTATTTCTTCTCTACTGTATCCCTCGCACTCTCTCATTGTCGAATTAACACAGAAATAGCGTCTCAGTTAAATACATTGTGTTCCATACCTTCTCTTTCCCAATCTAGGGACGTTTCTACAGCAACGACAGGATTTTGTTTTGGGGACGAGTATCTCGTTCCCGATGAACAATTTCTTCTTTACTCTATCCCTCGAACTCTAACCTTCAGGAATTAACACAGAAAATGAGTCGCAATGAAATACATTGTGTTCCATGCCTTCTCTTTCCCAATCTCGGAACGTTTCTATGGCAACGACAGGATTTTCTTTTGGGGACGAGTATCTCGTTCCCGATGCACTATTTCTTCTTTACTGTATCCCTCGCACTCTGACATTGACGAATAAACAAAGAAATTTCGTCGCAATGAAATACATTGTTTTACATGCCTTCTCTTTCCCAATCTAGGACGTTTCTACGGCAACGACGGGATTTTCCTTTGGGGACCAGTATCTCGTTCTCGATGTACTGTTTCTTCTTTACTGCATCATCGCACCCTCACATTGAGGAATTAACACAGAAATTGCGTCGCAATGAAATACATTGTGTTCCATGCCTTCTCTTTCCGAATCTGGGATCGTTTCTATGGCAACGACAGGATCTTCTTTTGGGGACGAATATCACGTTCCCGATGCACTATTTCTTCTTTACTGTATCCCTCGCACCTTCACATTGAGGAATTAATACAGAAATTGCGTCGCAATGAAATACATTGTTTTCCATGCCTTCTCTTTCCCAATCTAGGGACGTTTCTACAGCAACGACAGGATTTTGTTTTGGAGACGAGTATCTCGTTCCCGATGAACAATTTCTTCTTTACTCTATCCCTCGAACTCTAACCTTCAGGAATTAACACAGAAAATGAGTCGCAATGAAATACATTGTGTTCCATGCCTTCTCTTTCCCAATCTCGGAACGTTTCAATGGCAACGACAGGATTTTCTTTTGGGGACGAGTATCTCGTTCCCGATGCACTATTTCTTCTTTACTGTATCCCTCGCACTCTGACATTGACGAATAAACAAAGAAATTTCGTCGCAATGAAATACATTGTTTTACATGCCTTCTCTTTCCCAATCTAGGACGTTTCTACGGCAACGACGGTATTTTCCTTTGGGGACGAGTATCTCGTTCTCGATGCACTATTTCTTCTTTACTATATCCCTCGCACCCTCACATTGTCGAATTAACACATAAATAGCGTCGCAATGATATACGTTTTGTTGCATGCCTTCTCTTTCCCAATCTAGGAACGTTTCTACGACAATGACAGTATTTTGTTTTTGGGTCGAGGATCTCCTTTCCGATGCACTATTTCTTCTTTACAGCATCCCTCGCACCCTCACATTGAGGAATTAACACAGAAATTGCGTCGCAATGAAGTACATTGCGTTCTATGCCTCCTCTTTCCCCATCCGGGAACGTTTCTATGGCAACGACTGGATTTTGTTTTCGGGTCGAGGACCTCTTTTCCGATGCGATATTTCTTCTTTACTGTATTCCTCGCATTCTCACATTGAGTAATTGTCACAGAAATGGGGTCGCAATGAAATACATCATGTTCCACGCCTTCTCTTTCCCAATCTGGGAACGATTCTACGGCAACGACAGGATTTTGTTTTGGGGACGAGTATCTCGTTCCCGATGCACTATTTCTTCATTACTGTATCCCTCGCACTCTCAATTTGAGGTATTAACACAGAAATTGCGTCGCAATAAAATACATTGTGTTTCATGCCTTCTCCTTCGCAATCTAGGAACGTTTCTACGGCAATGACAGGAATTTCCTTTGGGGATGAGTATCTCGTTGCTGATGAACAATTTCTTCATTACTGTATCCTTCGCACTCTCACATTGAGGAATTAACACAGAAATTGCGTCGCAATGAAATACATTGTGTTCCATGCCTTCTCCTTCGCAATCTGGGAACGTTTCTACGGCAACGACAGGATTTTCCTTTAGGGACGAGTATCTCGTTCCCGATGCACTATTACTTCTTTACTGTATCGCTCACACTCTCACATTTTGAATTAACACAGAAATTGAGTCGCAATGATATACATTGTGTTTCATGCCTTCTCTTTCCCAATCTATGAACGTTTCTGCGGCAACGACAGGATTTTACTTTGGGGATGAGTATGTCGTTCCCGATTAACTATTTCTTCTCTACTGTATCCCTCGCACTCTCTCATTGTCGAATTAACACAGAAATAGCGTCTCTGTTAAATACATTGTGTTCCATACCTTCTCTTTCCCAATCTAGGGACGTTTCTACAGCAACGACAGGATTTTGTTTTGGGGACGAGTATCTCGTTCCCGATGAACAATTTCTTCTTTACTCTATCCCTCGAACTCTAACCTTCAGGAATTAACACAGAAAATGAGTCGCAATGAAATACATTGTGTTCCATGCCTTCTCTTTCCCAATCTCGGAACGTTTCTATGGCAACGACAGGATTTTCTTTTGGGGACGAGTATCTCGTTCCCGATGCACTATTTCTTCTTTACTGTATCCCTCGCACTCTGACATTGACGAATAAACAAAGAAATTTCGTCGCAATGAAATACATTGTTTTACATGCCTTCTCTTTCCCAATCTAGGACGTTTCTACGGCAACGACGGGATTTTCCTTTGGGGACCAGTATCTCGTTCTCGATGTACTGTTTCCTCTTTACTGCAACATCGCATCCTCACATTGAGGAATTAACACAGAAATTGCGTCGCAATGAAATACATTGTGTTCCATGCCTTCTCTTTCCGAATCTGGGATCGTTTCTATGGCAACGACAGGATCTTCTTTTGGGGACGAATATCACGTTCCCGATGCACTATTTCTTCTTTACTGTATCCCTCGCACCTTCACATTGAGGAATTAATACAGAAATTGCGTCGCAATGAAATACATTGTTTTCCATGCCTTCTCTTTCCCAATCTAGGGACGTTTCTACAGCAACGACAGGATTTTGTTTTGGGGACGAGTATCTCGTTCCCGATGAACAATTTCTTCTTTACTCTATCCCTCGAACTCTAACCTTCAGGAATTAACACAGAAAATGAGTCGCAATGAAATACATTGTGTTCCATGCCTTCTCTTTCCCAATCTCGGAACGTTTCAATGGCAACGACAGGATTTTCTTTTGGGGACGAGTATCTCGTTCCCGATGCACTATTTCTTCTTTACTGTATCCCTCGCACTCTGACATTGACGAATAAACAAAGAAATTTCGTCGCAATGAAATACATTGTTTTACATGCCTTCTCTTTCCCAATCTAGGACGTTTCTACGGCAACGACGGTATTTTCCTTTGGGGACGAGTATCTCGTTCTCGATGCACTATTTCTTCTTTACTATATCCCTCGCACCCTCACATTGTCGAATTAACACATAAATAGCGTCGCAATGATATACGTTTTGTTGCATGCCTTCTCTTTCCCAATCTAGGAACGTTTCTACGACAATGACAGTATTTTGTTTTTGGGTCGAGGATCTCCTTTCCGATGCACTATTTCTTCTTTACAGCATCCCTCGCACCCTCACATTGAGGAATTAACACAGAAATTGCGTCGCAATGAAGTACATTGCGTTCTATGCCTACTCTTTCCCAATCCGGGAACGTTTCTATGGCAACGACTGGATTTTGTTTTCGGGTCGAGGACCTCTTTTCCGATGCGATATTTCTTCTTTACTGTATTCCTCGCATCCTCACATTGAGTAATTGTCACAGAAATGGCGTCGCAATGAAATACATCATGTTCCACGCCTTCTCTTTCCCAATCTGGGAACGATTCTACGGCAACGACAGGATTTTGTTTTGGGGACGAGTATCTCGTTCCCGATGCACTATTTCTTCATTACTGTATCCCTCGCACTCTCAATTTGAGGTATTAACACAGAAATTGCGTCGCAATAAAATACATTGTGTTTCATGCCTTCTCCTTCGCAATCTAGGAACGTTTCTACGGCAATGACAGGAATTTCCTTTGGGGATGAGTATCTCGTTGCTGATGAACAATTTCTTCATTACTGTATCCTTCGCACTCTCACATTGAGGAATTAACACAGAAATTGCGTCGCAATGAAATACATTGTGTTCCATGCCTTCTCCTTCGCAATCTGGGAACGTTTCTACGGCAACGACAGGATTTTCCTTTAGGGACGAGTATCTCGTTCCCGATGCACTATTACTTCTTTACTGTATCGCTCACACTCTCACATTTTGAATTAACACAGAAATTGAGTCGCAATGATATACATTGTTCAAATGGTTCAAATGGCTCTGAGCACTATGGGACTCAACTGCTGTGGTTATCAGTCCCCTAGAACTTAGAACTACTTAAACCTAACTAACCTAAGGACAACACACACATCCATGCCCGAGGCAGGATTCGAACCTCCGACCGTAGCAGTCGCACGGTTCCGGACTGCGCGCCTAGAACCGCGAGACCACCGCGGCCGGCGATATACATTGTGTTTCATGCCTTCTCTTTCCCAATCTATGAACGTTTCTGCGGCAACGACAGGATTTTACTTTGGGGATGAGTATCTCGTTCCCGATTAACTATTTCTTCTCTACTGTATCCCTCGCACTCTCTCATTGTCGAATTAACACAGAATTAGCGTCTCAGTTAAATACATTGTGTTCCATACCTTCTCTTTCCCAATCTAGGGACGTTTCTACAGCAACGACAGGATTTTGTTTTGGGGACGAGTATCTCGTTCCCGATGAACAATTTCTTCTTTACTCTATCCCTCGAACTCTAACCTTCAGGAATTAACACAGAAAATGAGTCGCAATGAAATACATTGTGTTCCATGCCTTCTCTTTCCCAATCTCGGAACGTTTCTATGGCAACGACAGGATTTTCTTTTGGGGACGAGTATCTCGTTCCCGATGCACTATTTCTTCTTTACTGTATCCCTCGCACTCTGACATTGACGAATAAACAAAGAAATTTCGTCGCAATGAAATACATTGTTTTACATGCCTTCTCTTTCCCAATCTAGGACGTTTCTACGGCAACGACGGGATTTTCCTTTGGGGACCAGTATCTCGTTCTCGATGTACTGTTTCTTCTTTACTGCACATCGCACCCTCACATTGAGGAATTAACACAGAAATTGCGTCGCAATGAAATACATTGTGTTCCATGCCTTCTCCTTCCGAATCTGGGATCGTTTCTATGGCAACGACAGGATCTTCTTTTGGGGACGAATATCACGTTCCCGATGCACTATTTCTTCTTTACTGTATCCCTCGCACCTTCACATTGAGGAATTAATACAGAAATTGCGTCGCAATGAAATACATTGTTTTCCATGCCTTCTCTTTCCCAATCTGGGAACGTTACTATGGCAACGACTGGATTTTGTTTTCGGGTCGAGGACCTCTTTTCCGATGCACTATTTCTTCTTTACAGTATTCCTTGCATCCTCACATTGAGTAATTGTCACAGAAATTGCGTCGCAATGAAATACATTATGTTGCACGCCATCTCATTCCCAATCTGGGAACGTTTCTACGGCAACGACAGGATTTTCTTTTGGGGGACGAGTATCTCGTTCCCGATGCACTATTTCTTCATTACTGTATCCCTCACACTCTCACATTGACGAATTAACAATGAAATTGCGTCGCAATAAAATACATAGTCTTTCATGCCTTCTCCTTCGCAATCTAAAAACGTTTCCACGGCAAAGACAGGAATTTTTTTGGGACGATTATCTCGTTCCTGATGAACTATTTCTTCCTTACTGTATCCCTCGCACTCTCGCATTGTCGAACTAACACATAAATAGCGTCGCAATGATATACGTTTTGTTCCATGCCTTCTCTTTCCCAATCTAGGAACGTTTCTACGGCAATGACAGTATTTTGTTTTTGGGTCGAGGATCTCCATTCCGATGCACTATTTCTTCTTTGCGGTATCCCTCGCACGGTCACATTGAGGAATTTATACAGAAATTGTGTCGCATTGAAGCAAATTGTGTTCCATGCCTTCTCTGATCCAATCTAGGAACGTTTCTACGGCAACGACAGAATTTTGTTTTGGCGGTCGAGGATCTCTTTCCCGATGAACTATTTCCTCTTTAATGTATCCCTCGCACTCTCACATTGACGAATTAACACAGAAATAGCATCGCAATGAAATACATTGCGTTCCATGCCTTCTCTCTCCAGAACTGGGAATGTTTCTACAGCAACGACAGTATTTCCTTTTGGGGACGAGTATCTCGTTCCCGATGCACTATTTCTTCTTTACTGTATCCCTCGCACTCTCACATTGACGAATTAACACAGAAATTGCGTCGCAATGAAATACATTGTGTTCCATGCCATCTCTTTCCTAATCTGGGAACGTTACTACAGCAACAACGGGTTTTTCCTTTGGGGACGTGTATCTCGTTCTCGATGCACTACTTCTTCTTTACTGAATCCCTCGCACCCTCACATTGAAGATTTTAACACAGAAATTGCGTCGCAATGAAATACATTGTGTTCCATGCCTTCTCTTTACGAATCTGGAATCGTTTCTACGGCAACGACAGGATCCTCTTTTGGGGACGAATATCACGTTCCCGATGCACTATTTCTTCTTTACTGTATCCCCCGCACCCTCACTTTGAGGAATTAACACAGAAATTGCGTCGCAATGAAATACATTGGGTCCCATGCCTGCTCTATTCCAATCCGGGAACGTTTCTATGGCAACGACTGGATTTTGTTTTCGGGTTGAGGACCTCTTTTCCGCTGCACTATTTCTTCTTTACTGTATTCCTCCTATCCTCACATTGAGTAATTATAACAGAAATTGCGTCGCAATGAAATACATTATGTTGCACGCCTTCTCTTTCGCAATCTGGGAACGTTTCTACGGCAACGACAGGATTTTCTTTTGGGGACGAGTATCTCGTTCACGACGCACTATTTCTTCATTATTCTATACCTCGCACTCTCACATTGAGGAATTAACACAGAAATTGCGTCGCAATAAAATACATTGTGTTTCATGCCTTCTTCTTCGCAATGTAGGAACGTTTCCACGAGAATGACAGGATTTTTTTTGGGGTCGAAGATCTCCTTTCCGATGCACTATTTTTCTTTCCTGTATCGCTCGCACCCTCACATTGACGAATTAACACAGAAATGACGTCGCAATAAAATACATTGTTTTCCATGCCTTCTTTTTCCCAACCTCGAAACATTTCTATGGCAATGACAGGAATTTCCTTTGGGGACGAGTATCTCGTTCCTGATGAACTATTTCTTCTTTACTGTATCCCTCGCACTCTCACATTGTCGAATTAACACATAAATAGCGTCGCAATGATATCCGTTTTATTCCATGCCTTCTCTTTCCCAATCTAGGAACGTTTCTACAGCAATGACAGTATTTTGTTTTTGGGTCGAGGATCTTCTTTCCGATGCACTATTTCTCCTTTACTGCATCCCTCGCACTCTCACTTTGACGGATTAAGACAGAAATTGCGCCGCGATGAAATACATTATGTTCCATGCCCTCTCTTTCCCAGTGTGGGAACATTTCCTCGGGAACGAAAGGATCTTCTTTTGGGGACGAGTATCTCGATCCCGATACACTATTTCTTCTTTACTGTATCCCTCGCACCCTCACATTGACGAATTAACACAGAAATTGCGTCGCAATGAAATAGATTGTGTTCCATGCCTTCTCTTTCCGAATCTGGGATCGATTCTACGGCAACGACAGGATCTTCTTTTGGGGACCAATATCACGTTCACCATGCACTATTTCTTCTTTACTGTATCCCTCGCTCCCTCACATTGAGGAATTAACACAGAAATTGCGTCGCATTGAAGTACATTGGGTTCCATGCCTTCTCTATCCCAATCCGGGAACGTTTCTATGGCAACGACTGGATTTTGTTTTCGGGTCGAGGACCTCTTTTCCGATGAACTATTTCTTCTTTACTACATTCCTCGCATCCTCACATTGAGTAATTGTCACAGAAATTGCGTCGCAATGAAATACATTATGTTGCACACCTTCTCTTTCCCAATCTGGGAACGTTTCTTTGGCAACGACAGGATTTTCTTTTGGGGACGAGTATCGCGTTCCCGATGCACTATTTCTTCATTACTGTATCCCTCGCACTCTCACATTGAGCAATTAACACAGAAATTGCGTCGCAATAAAATACATTGTGTTTCATGCCTTCTCCTTCGCAATCTAGGAACGTTTCAACGGCTACGACACGATTTTTTTTAGGGTCGAGGATCTCCTTTCCGATGCACTATTTCTTCTTTACTGTATCCCTCGCACCCTCACATTGACGAACTAATACAGAAATGGCGTCGCAATAAAATACATTGTCTTCCATGCCTTCTGTTTCCCAATCTCGGAACGTTTCTACGGCAACGACAGGAATTTCCTTTGGGAACGAGTATCTCGTTCCTGATGAACTATTTCTTCTTTACTGTATCCCTCGCACTCTCACTTTGTCGAATTAACACATAAATAGCGTCGCAATTATATACGTTTTGTTCCATGCCTCCTCTTTCCCAATCTAGGAGCGTTTCTTCAGCAACTACAGTATTTTGTTTTGGTGCGAGTATCTCGTT
This sequence comes from Schistocerca nitens, assembly GCF_023898315.1. NCBI lineage: Eukaryota > Metazoa > Arthropoda > Insecta > Orthoptera > Acrididae > Schistocerca > Schistocerca nitens. The sequence goes on along the minus strand of NC_064616.1, from coordinate 3,969,984 downwards.
CCCGTTGAATAATTTCTTCTTTACGCTATCCCTCGAACTCTAACATTCAGGAATTATCACAGAAATTGCGTCGCAATGAAATACATTGTGTTCCATGCCTTCTCTTTCCCAATCTGGGAACGGTTCTATGGCAACGACAGGATTTTCTTTTGGGAATGAGTATCTCGTTCTTGATGCACTATTTCTTCTCTACTGTATTCCACACAACCTCACATTGACGAATTAACACAGAAATGGCGTCGCAATAAAATACATTGTTTTCCATGCCTTCTCTTTCCCAATCTCGGAACGTTTCTATGGCAACGATAGGAATTTCCTTTGGGGACGAGTATCTCGTTCCTGATGAACTATTTCTTTATTACTGTATCCCTCGCACTCTCACATTGTCGAATTAACACATTAATAGCGTCGCAATGATATGAGTTTTGTTCCATGCTTTCTCTTTCCCAATCTAGGAACGTTTCTAGAGCAACGACCGGATTTTGTTTTGCGGACGTGTATCTCGTTGCCGATGAACAATTTCTTCTTTACTCTATCCCTCGAACTCTAACATTCAGGAATTAACACAGAAAGGCGTCGCAATGAAATACATTGTGTTCCACACCTTCTCTTTCCCTAATCTGTGAACGGTTCTATGGCAACGACAGGATTTTCTTTTGGGAATGACTATCTCGTTCCTGATGAACTATTTCTTCTTTACTGTATCCCTCACAACCTCACATTGAGGAATTAACACAGAAATTGCGTCGAAATGTAATACATTGGGTTCCATGCCTCCTCTTTCCCAATCTCGAGACGTTTCTACGGCAACGACAGGATTTTCCTTTGGGGACGAGTACCTCGTTCCCGATGCACTATTTCTTCTTTACTGTATCCCTCGCACTCTCACATTGACGAATTAACAAAGAAATAGCGTCGCAATGAAATACATTGTGTTCCGTACCTTCTCCTTCAAAATCTGGGAACTTTTCTGCGGCAACGACGGGATTTTCCTTTGGGGACGAGTATCTCGTTCTCGATGCACTATCTCTTCTTTACTGTATCCCTCACACCCTCACATTGACGAATTAACACAGAAATTGCGTCGCAATAAAATACATTGTGTTTCATGGCTTCTCCTTCCCAATCTAGGAACGTTTCTACGGCAATGACAGTATTTTGTTTTTGGGTCGATGAGGAATTAACACAGAAATTGCGTTGCAATGACATAAATTGTGTTCCATACCTTCTCTTTACCAATATGGGAACGTTTCTACGGCAACAAAAGGATTTTTTTTGGTGACGAGTACCTCGTTCCCGATGCACTATTTCTTCTTTACTGTATCCCTCGCACTCTTACATTGACGAATTTACACAGAAATTGCGCCGCAACGAAATACATTGTGTTCCATGCAGTCTCTTTCCCAATCTGGGAACATTTCTTCGGGAACGAAAGGATCTTCTTTTGGGGACGAGTATCTCGATCCCGATACACTATTTCTACCTTACTGTAACCCTCGCACCCTCACATTGACGAATTAACACAGAAATTGAGTCGCAATGAAATACATTGTGTTCCATGCCTTGTCTTTCCGTAACTAAGATCGTTTCTACGGCAACGGCAGGATCTTCTTTTGGGGACGAATATCACGTTCCCCATGCACTATTTCTTCTTTACTGTATCCCTCGCAACCTCACATTGAGGGATTAACACAGAAATTGCGTCGCAATGAAGTGCATTGGGTTCCATGCCTTCTCTATCCCAATCCGGGAACGTTTCTATGGCAACGACTGGATTTTGTTTTCGGGTCGAGGACCTCTTTTCCGATGAACTATATCTTCTTTATTGTATTCCTCGCATCCTCACATTGAGTAATTGTCACAGAAATTGCGTCGCAATGAAATACATTATGTTGCACACCTTCTCTTTCCCAATCTGGGATCGTTTCTACGGCAACGACAGTATTTTGTTTGGGGGAAGAGTATCTCGTTCCCGATGCAAAATTTCTTCATTACTGTATCCCTCGCACTCTCACATTGAGGAATTAACACAGAAATTGCGTCGCAATAAAATACATTGTGTTTCATGCCTTCTCCTTCGCAATCTAGGAACGTTTCCACGGCAACGACACGATTTTTTTTTGCGGTCGAGGATCTCCCTTCCGATGCACTATTTCTTCGTTACTGTACACCTCGCACCCTCACATTCACGAATTAATACAGAAATAGCGTCGCAATAAAATACATTGTTTTCCATGCCTTCTCTTTCCCACTCTCGGAACGTCTCTATGGCAACGACAGGAATTTCCTTTGGGAACGAGTATCTCGTTCCCGATGAACAATTTCTTCTTTACTCTATCTCTCGAACCCTAATATTCAGGAATTAATACAGAAATTGAGTCGCAATGAAATACATTGTGTTCCATGCCTTCTCTTTCCCAATCTGGGAACGGTTCTATGGCAACGACAGGATTTTCTTTTGGGAATGAGTATCTCGTTCTTGATGCACTATTTCTTCTTTACTCTATCCCTCACAACCTCACATTGAGGAAATAACACAGAAATTGCGTCGAAATGTAATACATTGGGTTCCATGCCTCCTCTTCCCCAATCTCGAGACGTTTCTACGGCAACGACAGGATTTTCCTTTGGGGACGAGTACCTCGTTCCCGATGAACTGTTTCTTCTTTACTGTATCCCTCGCACTCCCACATAGACGAATTAATGCAGAAATAGCGTCGCAATAAAATACATTGTTTTCCATACCTACTCTTTCCCAATCTAGGAACGTTCCTACAGCAATGACAGTATTTTGTTTTTGGGTCGAGGATCTCCTTTCCGATGCACTATTTCTTCTTTACTGCATCCCTTGCACACGCACATTGAGGAATTAACACAGATATTGCGTTGCAATGACATAAATTGTGTTCCATACCTTCTCTTTACCAATCTGGGAACGTTTCTATGGCAACAGAAGGATTTTTTTTGGGGACTAGTATCTCCTTCCCGATGCACTGTTTCTTCTTTACTGTATCCCTCGCACTCTTACATTGACGAATTAACACAGAAATAGCTTCGCAATTAAATACATTGTGTTCCGTGTCTTCTCTTTCCCAATCTAGGAACGATTCTACAGCAACGACAGGATTTTCTTTTGGGGACGAGTATCTCGTTCCCGATGCACTATTTCTTTCTTACTGTATCTCTCGCACTCTCACCTTGACGAATTAACAAAGAAATTGCGTCGCAATGAAATACATTGTGTTCCATGCCTTCTCCTTCCCAATCTGGGAACTTTTCTACGGCAACGACGGGATTTTCCTTTGGGGACAAGTATCTCGTTCTCGTTGCACTATTTCTTCTTTATTGTATCCCTCACACCCTCACATTGACGAATTAACACAGAAATTGCGTCGCAATGAAATACATTGTGTTCCATGCCTTCTCTTTCCCAATCTGGGAACGGTTCTATGGCAACGACAGGATTTTCTTTTGGGAATGAGTATCTCGTTCTTGATGCACTATTTCTTCTTTACTCTATCCCTCACAACCTCACATTGAGGAAATAACACAGAAATTGCGTCGAAATGTAATACATTGGGTTCCATGCCTCCTCTTCCCCAATCTCGAGACGTTTCTACGGCAACGACAGGATTTTCCTTTGGGGACGAGTACCTCGTTCCCGATGAACTGTTTCTTCTTTACTGTATCCCTCGCACTCCCACATAGACGAATTAATGCAGAAATAGCGTCGCAATAAAATACATTGTTTTCCATACCTACTCTTTCCGAATCTAGGAACGTTCCTACAGCAATGACAGTATTTTGTTTTTGGGTCGAGGATCTCCTTTCCGATGCACTATTTCTTCTTTACTGCATCCCTTGCACACGCACATTGAGGAATTAACACAGATATTGCGTTGCAATGACATAAATTGTGTTCCATACCTTCTCTTTACCAATCTGGGAACGTTTCTATGGCAACAGAAGGATTTTTTTTGGGGACTAGTATCTCCTTCCCGATGCACTATTTTTTCTTTACTGTATCCCTCGCACCCTCACATTGCGGAATTAACACAGAAACTGCGTCGCAATGAAATACATTGGGTTCCATGCCTTCTCTATCCCAATCCGGGAACGTTTCTGTGGCTACGACTGGATTTTGTTTTCGGTTTGAGGACCTATTTTCCGATGCACTATTTCTTCATTATTGTATCCCTCGCACTCTCACATTGAGGAATTAACACAGAAATTGCGTCGCAATAAAATACATTGTGTTTCATGCCTTCTCCTTCGCAATCTAGGAACGTTTCCACGGCAAAGACAGGATCTCCTTTCCGATGCACTATATCTTCTTCACTGTATCCCTCGCACCCTCACATTGACGAATTAACACAGAAATGGCGTCGCAATAAAATACATTGTTTTCCATGCCGTCTCATTCCCAATCTCGGAACGTTTCTACGTCAACGACAGGAATTTCCTTTGGGGACGAGTATCTCGTTCCTGATGAACTATTTCTTTTTTACTGTATCCCTCGCACTCTCACATATTCGAATTAACACATAAATAGCGTTGCAATGATATACGTTTTGTTCCATGCCTTCTCTTTCCCAATCTAGGAATGTTTCCACAGCAATGACAGTATTTTATTTTTGGGTCGAGGATCTCCTTTCCGATGCACTATTTCTTCTTTACTGCATCCCTCGCACCCTCACATTGAGGAATTGTCACAGAAATTCCGTCGCAATGAAATACATTGTGTTCCACTCGTTCTCTTTCCCAATCTGGTAACGTATCTACAGCAACGTCAGGATTTTCTTTTATGGACGAGTATCCCGTTCCCGATGCACTAATTCTTCTTTACAGTATCCCTCGCACTCTCACATTGAAAAATTAACACAGAAATTGCGCCGTAATGAAATACATTGTGTTCCATGCCATCTCATTCCCAATCTGGGAACATTTTTACGGCAACGAAAGGATCTTCTTTTGCGGACGAGTATCTCGATCCCGACGCACTATTTCTTCTTTACTGTATCCCTCGCACCCTCACATTGACGAATTAACACAGAAATTGCGTTGCAATGAAATACACTGTGTTCCATGCCTTCTCTTTCCGAATCTGGGATCGTTTCTACGGCAACGGCAGGATCTTCTTTTGGGGACGAATATCACGTTCCCCATGCACTATTTCTTCTTTACTGTATCCCTCGCAACCTCACATTATGGAATTAACACAGAAATTGCGTCGCAATGAAGTACATTGGGTTCCATGCCCTCTCTATCCCAATCCGGGAACTATAAAATAAATAAAAATAAAATTTCGAATAAAACATTAATGATTAATTATTCTGTATGTATGAAGATTGGTTGTAATTGGTATTTGCTTATCTGGAACGTGGACGTTTAATTATTCGGTATCAGACGCTTGACAATGGCTATTTGGAAAAGGCAATGTAACTCGTAGTTGACCGTGAAATAAAACTTAAATAATCGGACTTCATAATTAAATCGTTTCCAAAGACTGCTGCGGTAGGTACGGACTCATGATCTAATCTCAATATTACAATGATTTGCCAGCCATGCCAATATGTCGTTCAGAGGTGATTGTCTACTAAACATAAAAAAGTTACACAGTTAGTTAAATCAGATATATTCAATGAAATAGCCTACAGTTCATAATCCTACTTACTTTTATAAATATAAATTCATTACAGAATCGAGTGCCTAGTGTGGTTGCAACTCGCAGTATTCTTCTATAACATGAAAATATGGCGGTGTGCCAGACAATAAAATAAAATACGTGCTTCTCGCACCACTTCTACCTAAGCTCTCTCTTCTCTTAATCAAACATAAGAGTAACGTAATTATTCTTTTGTCTTTATCAGCGACACAGCGCTGCAGTTGTGTGCCATAGGCTTTATTTATTAGTCACTGATTATTTATGTAATTAATATTTCGCGTTTCCGCCGAAACTCACGCTCGGCATGCAAATGTGCTTTTATATTGCCCCCTGAATTGCGAAGCGAAAGGACACACCTGCAGGCGAGCAATTCACCTAAAGGCACAAGAAAATCTAAGTTATCTACAACTATTCACATGACTTACATTTCACACATTATACACATTATATACAAAATTTGAATGACGCGGGTGCGCCGTAAAAGTTCTTATGTTGGCAGATAGAGTGCGCGCATGCGCAGAAGCGTCTGTGTGACTCCGGCAGTGCCGTTATATCATTCAGTTAGATCAAGCGGCACAGTAATGCAGTTCATATTGTTCGTGTGCGGGCGTATCTTAGTCGTTGCACAAAGAAAATATTCAACCAAGATTACATATGAAGACTACATTCTATAACAGGTAACTTAGTTTTATATTTACAATATTTGTTATATCACAATACAACTCAGATTGTTGAATGTTCTTAGTTACATAGTATTGTTTTGAAATACTTCAAAGAAAAATGTCCGTATGTTTCAGGTGCGTCGACCTATTCACATCGTGTCGTTATTACAGTTCATATTCATCTGCTGCACAATAATTTTTTCACAGGTTAGTATCATCGTTGTATAACAACGTGATTAAAACATAAGCGTGTCCATTTCCATTTCCATTATAGTCGTTGTGATGCAGTTCGTTGTGACTAAAAAACATTGTTTATTATAGATCTGACATGACCCATTAGTAATTGGGCCACGTGCAGTTCGTTTTTTACATTCCGTGGAAGCTTGGTTGCAGAACCTCGGACGGCACATAGCTGGCGTGGATCCTTGGACAGTCCAGGTAAGAGTGTCCGTCACATTTCGAGAACATTTCATTCCCTGAAGTTCCAACCAAAATTCTTCCACCCGTCGTGTTGTTTTCTGGACAGGCACTTTGTGTCCCTTTCATCCAGTTAACATCTTGAAGTTAGGTACTGTAGTATTGTCACTAGACGATGCACGAATTATGCACTTCACATTTTCAGTTTTTTGCTGAATATAGCTCACCTAAATGTTCGTAGTTATTAATCAAAGAAATGGTTCATCGCGTTTACATAGGTACGATGCATAATGAATGTCATTAACAGTTCCTTTCACATAGGTTTCTGCGTAGTTGCAGAGTTAATAATGTTCATTAATGTCCGTGAACAATGGTTCACTATGCAATGTCCTTTTGGCACTCGTTTTGTTCAAATTTCTTTTACATAGTAACAGTTACATTATACATCATTGAAAGAGAAAGAAAAAAAAATATAGGTAATCATACATACACACGTCACATATTTTCTTAGCATAAATATAATACAGTTGCACATAAACATGTTTACATCATTATTACATAGCTATTGGTTATTACATTGTGTCACATTTGATTACATGAATTGCAGATAATTACGTCCTCTTTAAGGGTTTTGCTGGGATTTTATCGATGTTTATTTTGTGATGTCATCTGAATTTAAGATAGGTTAGACACAACATTCATTACATCAGTAGGCAAGACCAGGCATTTTCACTACTCAATAAATATTCAAAATAGTAAGAGAGAAAATGTTTGATTCCTCGCGTTTTGTGCGTGTGTGTATAGTGTCTGTGTGGCCTTGACTACTGATAGATGCTTTTCGTGTTGAGAGATGTGCGTCTAATCTATTTCTCAAAGTAAAAGTTCGCTTCACAGATGACGTCTGTCGGTTCGTCAGGTGTCACACCAAGTCAGTGATACCCACATTCACAAATGTTCCGTGAAAAAATTAATATATCATTCACTGCTACGTAAACATAAATTTTATTTTAATATTCCGTCTTCCAGGTGGTGGCGCGCGCTGAAAGAAGAGTTCTTCTGCCTTCAACTGCGTCACTGGAACCGCTGAAATGAAAATTTCTATACTACTTACTATCTGTGTTGTAGCAACCGAGTTTTTTGGAGTTGCTTAGCAATGTTTTGATGGATGTGACTTTGACATTATTCCGCATGAAATGCTCTAAGATCGCGGTGTGCGTATAGCCCAATAATTTTGTTAGTTCTACGATGTTGTAACAAATACGCACCAGGATGCGGTATGTTAACAATTATATAAGGTCCTTCATATAGCAGACGCCACTTAGCGTTGCGTCGTTTGAATGCTACAGATTTATGATGAGTACGAAGTAGTACAAGCATTCCTACCTCGAATTTTTGTTTTCTTTTTATTATGTTTCTGTGATGTTTGTTTCGTATCTGTGTGTGATGTGTCAGCGTAGTCAAAACTTCTTTTATTTTCTGTTCAGGTGTGATTTCCTTGTCTGACAACTTAGGTAATGGTTCTATCCACTGATCGTTCTGTTTGCAATTGAACATGATCTCGTTAGGTGTGTAATTTGTATCGTAAATATTTAAGTTATTGTGTACGTCTTCGAAAAGACTTAGGTAGGACACCCAATTAGTATGTTTTGATGAAATATAGGTCCTCATGAATCGGTTTCATTCTCGGAAAAGTCTCTCAGTCGCGTTACATTGTGGACTAAACTTTGAAATAGATATACTTCTAATGTTATTGTCCTTCAAGAAATTTCTCCATTTGTACCCAGAGTAGTATGCTGCATTATCTGACAGAATTGCTTTAGGTTTTCCCACGTGCGTCAGGTAATCACTTGAGAATCTTCGTATTATAGCACTTGCAGTGGCGGATTTTAAAGCATAAAGTTTTACATGTTTAGAAAATATATCGTAAAAAGCCAAGATATATTTGACGCCTCCAGAGCTTGCTGGATGCGGTCCACTGATGTCAGTACACAGATTTTCCAGGGGTTTACTGGGTAAAATAGAATGTAAATCTGTCTTTGTGGATAAATTCTGAGGTTTTGATTTTTGACACATGACACATGTTTTCAGTTCCCTGTAAATTTTTCTTCTCATATTGCTAAAATAACAGTATGTGCTGAGCTTTGCTAAACACTTTTTCGTCCCATAATGACCCCAAACTAAGTGTGTGTGCCAAATTAGATTACGTTCAGACTCTTTGGGAATGCATACACACCAGTTAGTAGCATTTGAATGTCGGCGATAAAATAACACATCATTGTGTAACTTGTAATACTTAGTCAAAGGATGATTGTGTTTTTCTACCAGTAATGTTATTATCTTATACCAGTGAGGATCAGATTTTTGTAATTTAGCCATGTTTCTGCACATATCAATATAATATTGGTGATACTGCTTGTCTTGCATTAAGAGAATCCTGTAGTAATTTATATTTCTAAGTCACTGTTGGTTTCATTCATACCTTGTGGAAGTCTAGACAAAGCGTCGGCAATGGTGTTGTCCTTACCTTTTATGTACTTAATTTCAAAAGAGTAGTTCTGAAGTGTAACTGCCCATCGTGATAGTCTAGGATGTACAAGTTTACAAGTTAACAAAAATGTCAGGGCCTGGTGGTCGGTATAAATTACTGTATGTTTTCCAAATAAATAATAATTGAATTTCTTGAATGCCCATACTATGGAAAGTGTTTCTAACTCAGTAGTGGAGTATGTACGCTCACATTCAGATAGAGTACGACTCGCAAACCCAATAATTCTTATCTGTTCCTTATCTTTATTCTTTACAACTTGAAATAAGCAACATCCCAAACGAGTACGTGAAGCGTCACAAGTCATACAAAAATCTAAATTGAAATCTGGATGGCTCAATATGTTTGCATTCACTAAAGCATGTTTAATTGTATTAAAGTCATTCTGGCACTGTTCCGACCAGATCCAAACTTGATTCTTTCTGAGTAGATTTAGCAGATGTTTACTGTTCAAAAGTGGTTGTGGCAAAAAACGTCTGAAAAATGAACATAGCCCAAGGAACGATTTTAACTGCTTTTTAGTTCGAGGACTAGGAAAGTTTCTGATAGCATCTAATTTACTGGGATCAGGACGTATGCCCTGTGAATTAATGATATGTCCTAAATATTTTATCTCACTGCAACCAAACCTTGATTTTCTAAGATTGGCTGTGACTCCAGCTTGTGCAAATTTTTCTAAAATTCCTTGAAGTGTGTCAAGGTGTTCATTCCAAGACTGTGTAGCTATCAGTATATCATAAACATAGTGTGTGACTGTCTCAACTAAATCATCGCCAAGCACGGTATCCAGGGCTGTAATGAATACCCCAGAACTGACATTCAGTCCGAAAGGTAGAACTCAAAACTGATAGGTTCGCCCCCCGAACATAAATGCAGTATATTTCCGAGAATCAGGAGTGATACTCACCTGCCAAAATGAATTAGCGAGATCTATTGTGGAAAAATACTTTGCATCTAGAAATTTCTGTAATTGCTCTTCTAAATTTTCGGGTTTTGTGTGAACTGGTAAAATTATTTCATTAATTGCTCGTGCGTCTAACACTAACCTGATGCTTCCATTTGATTTTTTGACAACAAGTAGAGGACTACAGTAAGGTGAGGTGGATGGTTCAATGACCTTCCAGTCTAACATTTGTTTTAATTCTTGCCACACAGCAGGTCGTTGAGATAACGGTACGTTATATGTCTTGTGGTAGAAGATCTTGTGAGGCTTAACTTCACTCTTGTACGCATACGTGTTGATAACACCTATTCGCTTGGCAAAAACTTGTAAATATTTGGATAACACTTCCTGTAGTTTTATACATTCATGTGCACTGAGAGCTGTAGCTTCATTTATCTTATGATCAAGCAATGTTTTCAAGTCCATTAGCTCTGTGTCAAATGAGTGTGTGTGCGTGTCTTGAATGTCATTGTCAAGTACTAACTGAACCTTGTACCCTGTACAGTGTTTGTCATGCTTAAGAGTTCTCCTGTCCAAATCAATAATAATTACACTGCCTTTATCATTTAAAATACATTTACCTTTGGAGAAGTCTATAATGCAGTCCTTCTCGCTCATAATATCTATTCCTAATATGCAATTTGTCACAAGGTTTTGTACAACCAGGAATGGCCATTGTACGGTTCCATTACCTATTTTAATGTTTACAAAAGCTTGCTTCGTAACCCTACATGACTTATTACTTAGTGCAGTAGTTATTTTACAGTTTTGGGCATGAAACTCAGGCACTGGTTCCAATTCACACATCTTTTTATAGAAATTAAAAGACAAAACGCTCACAGCTGCACCTGTATCTAGAATAATAGTAGTTGGAATCCCACCTACTACACCAGTGGTAGATGCTAAAACAATTTCGTTTGTGTTTGAACGACATTGTGTACTGTCTTGTAAAAGTTCATCTGATATATTGTTATTGTGGTTGTATCTTATAAATAAAACAGGTAATTTTTGTTTAGAATTATTCGGCATATCATTATTCTGATGTTCAACTGTGGTGCCAAATAACTGATTAACATTGAAGTCGCCCCCCAAGAATTCCTCAGCCACGACCTGGGGCATAGAAGTGACTGTTTCTAGTTTGTTGGATTAGCATTTGTACTAGGTACTGACACAGATTGAGGTTGTGTGTCAGGTGTCATTTCTATTATATTCACATTCGGATATTGCCTATTGTGATCTCCAAACTTTTGCGGTTGTTGTTGCTGTTGCGCATTATAACTTACCTGTCGGTCATAAGGTATGCTCCAATTTTGTCCTGGTGGCTGCTGTGTTAAAGCAGTGTTTGAATGAAAGTACTGATCGTTACGAGTCCAGCCTTGACGCTGTCTTGGCTCGTAGTTATTATTATTTCTGTTTCTGTTTGTGTTTTTGTTGTTGCCTATGTATCCGTTGTTACCGTTGTAGTTATTACCGCGGTGCCTTTTGTATGGATTGCCGCATGAAGTGTTATTACTGTTGTAACTATTGTTTGTATTGGAATACGCGTGTTGATTTTGATTTCCGTATTGAGACGGCATGTGAGTTTGCTGTTTTTGTTGTACCGCGTATCCAACTGTGGGCGCGCCAGAATTGAGTTGGCAAGCCTGCATGTTTTGCATACCACTAGTGTAAACATTGTGGCTGCTGTTTTGCCGCGCGAAGCGCTGATCTTCAAGTAACATGTCAACCGAATCTAAAGCTGTTAAAAATTAATCTGAATCGTCATCCGGGATATGTAGGAGTTTTTCTTTAATGTTGAAAGGCAATTTGGCCTTCAACGCACGGAGTATATCGCGTGTTGCGACTGGTTCGTCTAAAAAGTGTCCCATGTTCAAGTATTTTTCAAAATATCGGCGTAAGTTGTCATTTTTACTGTTAAAAGTTTCATGTTCTAGAATTTGTCTTCTGAGTCGCTCCTGGACGGATTGCGACAAGAATTTGTTCAGAAAAGCACGCTCAAACTCACTGTACGTGGTACATACGTCAGCTTGACTGTATGCCCAGACAGCTGCATCGCCTTGGATGTAACCGACAATATATGAAATCTTTTTCCGGTCACTCCAAGTGCGTGGAGATGCGTTACTAAAAGATTTAAGAAAAATCACCGGATGAATGGTTCGTTTTTCTGGGATAAAATCTGCAATTGCCTGTGTTTCATTAAGCTTTCTTCTTCCTTTGCATTGTGCTATGGATATGTTCCACTGTAATTACTGCAATGTTCAGGTGGCGAGTAATTACAATAATGTTGCAGTGGTTTACCATGATAATAGCTTGTATTTGTGTTTGTACATCGTGGTATGTGTTGTAGTCGTGGTGTGTTTTGTTCTTGTGTGTTTGTCGTGTGCGGTATGTGTGTGTCATACTCGAATGTATATTGGTTCCTGAACTGTACATTTTGACTGATATTTTCGTTACATTCAGACTGTGGTCGATCGGTCAATTGTGTCATTGGTCCAGTGACGGATTGTACTGCGTCACTGATCAGCTGTTTGTTATTAGTAATGTATTGCGCTACGGAGTCGTGCACAATTGTTGGTAAATTTTCACGTAGGCATCTATCAAAATGTTTGTCTTTGTTCACTACCCAATCATGAAATTCTTTATTAATGTTTTGAAAATGAGCTGTAGCATCAGATTGTAAGATGTCAGTCAGGTGTTGTTCAACATTGTCAAATTTATTCTGTACGTCAGTAATTCGTTTTTCAAGGTTGTCGTGTACTGAAGGATATGTTTGAATTTGTTCAGTAAGAACTTCACACGTGACATTAAGATTTTTTACTTGTGTCTGTAAAAGTGCTACGTCAGTTGTAGTCTTTTCTTGTGTCGTATTAAGCTGGGAAAATTTAGTACTGAGTTCAGTCATCTGTTTGGTCAGTGTGGCGTCTATAAGTTCCACACGTTTACATAAAGTGTCATTACTCGTCTTGAGTGCTATGAGGTCAGATTTAATTTCGTCATTTTGTGTCTGTAAGGTTGCCATGTTTTCGGCGTTCTGTTTCATTATCATTTGTAACATGTCGGCAATGTTTACCGTTTGCAACGTCTGTGCCCCCGCCGCGTCATTAGACGTGACGTCATGCATTAACATGGGCTCTGACTGAGACTTTGAAATTTTTGTGGTGGACGGCCTATTGTCAAAATTTCCGTCAACACTTGCGTCAATGTTTGATAAATCGTCACTACCGGTTGCTGTCGTAAAGTCATTTTGTAACATTGGTCTCTCGTCCGAGTCGGATTGTGTCTGAATAGTACGTCTTTGCTGTTCCATTTTTGCGTATTGATTTCTAGTCATTACCATGCCACACGTGATTTATATTTCAAGAAAATATTTGACACTGATTTTAAAATGAAATGCAGTTGAGCATGAATCGCTCGTAGCAACAATGGCTGTCCCGTTAATTTAAAAATATAAACTGAATTTGAGATTATTGGTAATGGCTGCTGGCCATGTTACATCATATCGTACAGAAGTCGGCCATATTGTACACTCGTGTATTGGTATTGTTGGATACGTTATTGTTTAGGGAAAAGTGCTAAGAATGAAATTTGTTACTGAAAACTGTTATGCGCGAAAGATACACTACAGAATTTACTGAAAAGCTAATACACTGAATTATACGTCTGGTCAAGCCTGCTAATGCAAAGATGCTGCGTCTTACCTTATTTTGCTGGAAGCTTCATTGCGTCTTCCGGCAAAACTTTAGAATTGGAAAATATCTTCAGATTTTCATTATCTCTCATACATTCACGTCCGGGTCCAGAAAGTTGATTTTTGACATGAAACAAAAAGAACAATGTAACAAATGACAAAATAACAAGTCCTGTCACGGTCGCCAATATAAAATAAATAAAAATAAAATTTCGAATAAAATATTAATGATTAATTATTCTGTATGTATGAAGATTGGTTGTAATTGGTATTTGCTTATCTGGAACGTGGACGTTTAATTATTCGGTATCAGACGCTTGACAATGGCTATTTGGAAAAGGCAATGTAACTCGTAGTTGACCGTGAAATAAAACTGAAATAATCGGACTTCGTAATTAATCGTTTCCAAAGACTGCTGCGGTAGGTACGGACTCATGATCTAATCTCAATATTACAATGATTTGCCAGCCATGCCAATACGTCGTTCAGAGGTGAGTGTCTACTAAACATAAAAAAGTTACACAGTTAGTTAAATCAGATATATTCAATGAAATAGCCTACAGTTCATAATCCTACTTACTTTTATAAATATAAATTCATTACAGAATCGAGTGCCTAGTGTGGTTGCAACTCGCAGTATTCTTCTATAACATGAAAATATGGCGGTGTGCCAGACAATAAAATAAAATACGTTCTTCTCGCACCACTTCTAACTAAGCTCTCTCTTCTCCTAATCAAACATAAGAGTAACGTAATTATTCTTTTGTCTTTATCAGCGACACAGCGCTGCAGTTGTGTGCCATAGGCCTTATTTATTAGTCACTGATTATTTATTTAATTAATATTTCGCGTTTCCGCGGAAACTCACGCTCGGCATGCAAATGTGCCTTTATAGAACGTTTCTATGGCAACGACTGGATTTTGTTTTCGGGTCAAGGACCTCTTTTCCGATGAACTATTTCTTCTTTACTGTATTCCTCGCATCCTCACATTGCGTAATTGTCACAGAAATTGCGTCGCAATGAAATACATTATGTTGCACACCTTCTCTTTCCCAATCTGGGAACGTTTCTACGGCAACGACAGGATTTTGTTTTGGGGACGAGTATCTCGTTCCCGATGCAGTATTTCTTCATTACTGTATCCCTCGCACTCTCACATTGAGGAATTAACACAGAAATTGCGTCGCAATAAAATACATTGTGTTTCATGCCTTCTCCTTCGCAATCTAGGAACGTTTCCACGGCAACGACACGATTTTTTTTGGGGTCGAGGATCTCCTTTCCGATGTACTATTTCTTCGTTACTGTACCCTCGCACCCTCACATTGACGAATTAATACAGAAATAGCGTCGCAATAAAATACTTTGTTTTCCATGCCTTCTCTTTCCCACTCTCGGAAAGTTTCTACGGCAAGGACAGGAATTTACTTTGGGAACGAGTATCTCGTTCCTGATGAACTATTTCATCTTTACTGTATCCCTCGCACTCTCACTTTGTCGAATTAACACATAAATAGCGTCGCAATTATATACGTTTTGTTCCATGCCTTCTCTTTCCCAATCTGCGAACGTTTCTTCAGCAACGACAGGATTTTGTTTTGGGGACGAATATCTCGTTCCCGATGAACAACTTCTTCTTTACTCTATCCCTCGAACTCTAACATTCAGGAATTAATACAGAAATTGGGACGCAATGAAATACATTGTGTTCCATGCCTTCTCTTTCCTAATCTGGGAACGGTTCTATGGCAACGACAGGATTTTCTTTTGGGAATGAGTATCTCATTCTTGATGCACTATTTCTTCTTTACTGTATCTCTCACAACCTCACATTGAGGAATTAACACAGAAATTGCGTCGAAATGTAATACATTGGGTTCCATGCCTCCTCTTCCCCAATCTCGAGACGTTTCTACGGCAACGACAGGATTTTCCTTTGGGGACGAGTATCTCGTTCCCGATGAACTGTTTCCTCTTTACTGTATCCCTCGCACTCCCACATAGACGAATTAACACAGAAATAGCGTCACAATTAAATACATTGTGTTCCATGTCTTCTCTTTCCCAATCTAGGAACGATTCTACAGCAACGACAGGATTTTCTTTTGGGGACGAGTATCTCGTTCCCGATGCACTATTTCTTCCTTACTGTATCCCTCGCACTCTCACATTGACGAATTAACAAAGAAATTGCGTCGCAATGAAATACATTGTGTTCCATGCCTTCTCCTTCCCAATCTGGGAACTTTTCCACGGCAACGACGGGATTTTCCTTTGGGAACGAGTATCTCGTTCTCGATGCACTATTTCTTCTTTACTGTATCCCTCACACCCTCACATTGACGAATTAACACAGAAATTGCGTCGCAATGAAATACATTGTGTTCCATGCCTTCTCTTTCCGAATCTGGGATCGTTTCTACGGCAACGACAGGATCTTCTTTTGGGGACGAATATCACGTTCCCGATGCACTATTTTTTCTTTACTGTATCCCTCGCACCCTCACATTGAGGAATTAACACAGAAACTGCGTCGCAATGAAATACATTGGGTTCCATGCCTTCTCTATCCCAATCCGGGAACGTTTCTATGGCAACGACTGGATTATGTTTTCGGTTTGAGGACCTATTTTCCGATGCACTATTTCTTCTTTACTGTATTCCTCGGATCCTCACATTGAGTAATTGTCACAGAAATTGCGTCGCAATGAAATACATTATGTTGCACGCCTTCTCTTTCCCAATCTGGGAACGTTTCCACGGCAACGACAGGCTTTTCTTTTGGGGGACGTGTATCTCGTTCCCGATGCACTACTTCTTCATTATTGTATCCCTCACACTCTCACATTGAGGAATTAACACAGAAATGGCGTCGCTATAAAATACATTGTTTTCCATGCCTTCTCTTTCCCAATCTCGGAACGTTTCTAGGGCAACGACAGGAATTTCCTTTGGGGACGAGTATCTCGTTCCTGATGAACTATTTCCTCTTTACTGTATCCCTCGCACTCTCAGATTGTCGAATTAACACATAAATAGCGTCGTAATGATATACGTTTTGTTCCATGCCTTCTCTTTCCCAATCTAGGAATGTTTCTACAGCAATGACAGTATTTCGTTTCTGGGTCGAGGATCTCCTTTCCGATGCATAATTTCTTCTTTACTGCATCCCTCGCACCCTCACATTGAGGAATTGTCGCAGAAATTCCGTCGCAATGAAATACATTGTGTTCCACTCGTTCTCTTTCCATATCTGGTAACGTATCTACAGCAACGTCAGGATTTTCTTTTGGGGACGAGTATCCCGTTCCCGATGCACTAATTCTTCTTTACTGTATCCCTCGCACTCTCACATTGAAAAATTAACACAGAAATTGCGCCGTAATGAAATACATTGTGTTCCATGCCTTCTCATTCCCAATCTGGGAACATTTCTACGGCAACTACAGGATTTTGGTTTGGGGACGTGTATCTCGTTCCCGATGCACTATTTCTTCATTACTGTATCCCTCGCACTCTCACATTGAGGAATTAACACAGAAATTGCTTCGCAATAAAATACATTGTGTTTCATGCCTTCTCCTCCGCAATCTAGGAAAGTTTCCACGGCAACGACACGATTTTTTTTGGGGTCGAGGATCTCCTTTCCGATGCACTATTTCTTCGTTACTGTACCCCTCGCACCCTCACATTGACGAATTAATACAGAAATAGCGTCGCAATAAAATACATTGTTTTCCATGCCTTCTCTTTCCCACTCTCGGAAAGTTTCTACGGCAAGGACAGGAATTTACTTTGGGAACGAGTATCTCGTTCCTGATGAACTATTTCTTCTTTACTGTATCCCACGCACTCTCACTTTGTCGAATTAACACGTAAATAGCGTCGCAATTATATACGTTTTGTTCCATGCCTTCTGTTTCCCAATCTGGGAACGTTTCTTCAGCAACGACAGGATTTTCTTTTGGGGACGAGTATCTCGTTCCCGATGAACAATTTCTTCTTTACTCTATCCCTCGATCTCTAACATTCAGGAATTAATACAGAAATTGCGTCGCAATGAAATACATTGTGTTCCATGCCTTCTCTTTCCCAATCTGGGAACGGTTCTATGGCAACGACAGGATTTTCTTTTGGGAATGAGTATCTCGTTCTTGATGCACTATTTCTTCTTTACTGTATCCCTCACAACCTCACATTGAGGAATTAACACAGAAATTGCGTCGAAATGTAATACATTGGGTTCCATGCCTCCTCTTCCCCAATCTGGAGACGTTTCTACGGCAACGACAGGATTTTCCTTTGGGGACGAGTATCTCGTTCTCGATGCACTATTTCTTCTTTACTGTATCCCTCACACCCTCACATTGACGAATTAACACAGAAATTGCGTCGCAATGAAATACATTGTGTTCCATGCCTTCTCTTTCCGAATCAGGGATCGTTTCTACGGCAACGACAGGATCTTCGTTTGGGGACGAATATCACGTTCCCGATGCACTATTTTTTCTTTACTGTATCCCTCGCACCCTCACATTGAGGAATTAACACAGAAACTGCGTCGCAATGAAATACTTTGGGTTCCATGCCCTCTCTATCCCAATCCGGGAACGTTTCTATGGCAACGACTGGATTTTGTTTTCGGTTTGAGGACCTATTTTCCGATGCACTATTTCTTCTTTACTGTATTCCTCGCATCCTCACATTGAGTAATTGTCACAGAAATTGCGTCGCAATGAAATACATTATGTTGCACGCCTTCTCTTTCCCAATCTGGGAACGTTTCCACGGCAACGACAGGATCTCTTTTCCGATGCACTATATCTCCTACACTGTATCCCTCGCACCCTCACATTGACGAATTAACACAGAAATGGCGTCGCAATAAAATACATTGTGTTCCATGCCTTCTCATTCCCAATCTGGGAACATTTCTACGGCAACGAAAGGATCTTCTTTTGGGGACGAGTATCTCGATCCCGATGCACTATTTCTTCTTACTGTATCCCTCGCACCCTCACATTGACGAAATAACACAGAAATTGCGTTGCAATGAAATACAATGTGTTCCATGCCTTCTTTTTCCGAATCTGGGATCGTTTCTACGGCAACGGCAGGATCTTCTATTGGGGACGAATATCACGTTCCCCATGCACTATTTCTTCTTTACTGTATCCCTCGCAAACTCACGTTGAGGATATAACACAGAAATTGCGTCGCAATGAAGTACATAGGGTTCCATGCCTTCTCTATCCCAATCCGTTAACGTTTCTATGACAACGACTGGATTTTGTTTTCGGGTCGAGGTCCTCTTTTCCGATGAACTATTTCTTCTTTACTGTATTCCTCGCATCCTCACACTGAGTAATTGTCACAGAAATTGCGTCGCAATGAAATACATTATGTTGCACACCTTCTCTTTCGTAATCTGGGAACGTTTCTACGGCAACGACAGGATTTTGTTTTGGGGACGAGTATCTCGTTCCCGATGCACTATTTCTTCATTACTGTATCCCTCGCACTCTCACATTAAGGAATTAACACAGAAATTGCGTCGCAATAAAATACATTGTGTTTCATGCCTTCTCCTTCGCAATCTAGGAAAGTTTCCACGGCAACGACACGATTTTTTTTGGGGTCGAGGATCTCCTTTCCGATGCACTATATCTTCGTTACTGTACCCCTCGCACCCTCACATTGACGAATTAATACAGAAATAGCGTCGCAATAAAATACATTGTTTTCCATGCCTTCTCTTTCCCACTCTCGGAAAGTTTCTACGGCAAGGACAGGACGTTACTTTGGGAACGAGTATCTAGTTCCTGATGAACTATTTCTTCTTTACTGTATCCCACGCACTCTCACTTTGTCGAATTAACACATAAATAGCGTCGCAATTATATACGTTTTGGCCCATGCCTTCTCTTTCCCAATCTGGGAACGTTTCTTCAGCAACGACAGGATTTTCTTTTGGGGACGAGTATCTCGTTCTCGATGCATTATTTCTTCTTTACTGTATCCCTCACACCCTCACATTGACGAATTAACACACAAATTGCGTCGCAATGAAATACATTGTGTTCCATGCCTTCTCTTTCCGAATCTGGGATCGTTTCTACGGCAACGACAGGATCTTCTTTTGGGGACGAATATCACGTTCCCGATGCACTATTTTTTCTTTACTGTATCCCTCGCACCCTCTCATTGAGGCATTAACACAGAAACTGCGTCGCAATGAAATACATTGGGTTCCATGCCTTCTCTATCCCAATCCGGGAACGTTTCTATGGCAACGACTGGATTTTGTTTTCGGTTTGAGGACCTATTTTCCGATGCACTATTTCTTCTTTACTGTATTCCTCGCATCCTCACATTGAGTAATTGTCACAGAAATTGCGTCGCAATGAAATACGTTATGTTGCACGCCTTCTCTTTCCCAATCTGGGAACGTTTCCACGGCAACGACAGGATCTCCTTTCCGATGCACTATATCTTCTACACCGTATCCCTCGCACCCTCACATTGACGAATTAACACAGAAATGGCGTCGCAATAAAATACATTGTTTTCCATGCCTTCTCTTTCCCAATCTCGGAACGTTTCTACGGCAACGACAGGAATTTCCTTTGGGGACGAGTATCTCGTTCCTGATGAACTATTTCTTCTTTACTGTATCCCTCGCACTCTCACATTGTCGAATTAACGCATAAATAGCGTCGCAATGATATACGTTTTGTTCCATGCCTTCTCTTTCCCAATCTAGGAATGTCTCTACAGCAATGACAGTATTTTGTTTTTGGGTCGAGGATCTCCTTTCCGATGCACTATTTCTTCTTTACTGCATCCCTCGCACCCTCACATTGACGAATTGTCACAGAAATTCCGTCGCAATGAAATACATTGTGTTCCACTCGTTCTCTTTCCCAATCTGGTAACCTATCTACAGCAACGACAGGATTTTCTTTTGGGGACGAGTATCTCGTTCCCGATGCACTAATTATTCTTTACTGTATCCCTGGCACTCTCACATTGAAAAAGTAACACAGAAATTGCGCCGTAATGAAATACATTGTGTTCCATGCCTTCTCATTCCCAATCTGGGAACATTTCTACGACAACGAAAGGATCTTCTTTTGGGGACGAGTATCTCGATCCCGATGCACTGTTTCTTCTTTACTGTATCCCTCGCACCCTCACATAGACGAATTAACACAGAAATTGCGTTACAATGAAATACACTGTGTTCCATGCCTTCTCTGTCCGAATCTGGGATCGTTTCTACGGCAACGGCAGCATCTACTTTTGGGGACGAATATCACGTTCCCCATGCACTATTTCTTCTTTACTGTATCCCTCGCAACCTCACGTTGAGGAATTAACACAGAAATTGCGTCGCAATGAAGTACATTGGGTTCCATGCCTTCTCTATCCCAATCCGGGAACGTTTCTATGACAACGACTGGATTTTGTATTCGGGTCGAGGACCTCTTTTCCGATGAACTATTTCTTCTTTACTGTATTCCTCGCATCTTCACATTGAGTAATTGTCAAGAAATTGCGTCGCAATGAAATACATTATGATGCACACCTTCTCTTTCCCAATCTGGGAACGTTTCAACGGCAACGACAGGATTTTCTTTTGGGGACGAGTATCTCGTTCCCGATGCACTATTTCTTCATTACTGTATCCCTCGCACTCACACATTGAGGAATTAACACAGAAATTGCGTCGCAATAAAATACATTGTGTTTCATGCCTTCTCCTTCGCAATCTAGGAACGTTTCCACGGCAACGACACGATTTTTTTTGGGGTCGAGGATCTCCTTTCCGATGCACTATTTCTTCGTTACTGTAGCCCTCGCACCCTCACATTGACGAATTAATACAGAAATAGCGTCGCAATAAGATACATTGTTTTCCATGCCTTCTCCTTCCCACTCTCGGAAAGTTTCTACGGCAACGACAGGAATTTACTTTGGGAACGAGTATCTCGTTCCTGATAAACTATTTCTTCTTTACTGTATCCCTCGCACTCTCACTTTGTCGAATTAACACATAAATAGCGTCGCAATTATATACGTTTAGTTCCATGCCTTCTCTTTCCCAATCTGGGAACGTTTCTTCAGCAACGACAGGATTTTCCTTTGGGGACGAGTATCTCGTTCCCGATGAACTGTTTCTTCTTTACTGTATCCCTCGCACTCCCACATAGACGAATTAACACAGAAATAACGTGGCAATGATATACGTTTTGTTCCATGCCTTCTCTTTCCCAATCTAGGAACGTTTCTATGGCAATGACAGTATTTTGTTTTTGGGTCGAGGATCTCCTTTCCCATGCACTATTTCTTCTTTACTGCATCCCTCGCACACTCACATTGAGGAATTAACACAGAAATTGCGTTGATATGACATAAATTGTGACCCATTCCGTCTCTTTACCAATCTGAGGACGTTTCTACGGCAATAAAGGTTTTTTTTGGGGGACGAGTATCTCGATCCCGATGCACTATTTCTTCTTAACTGTATCCCTCGCACTCTTACATTGACGAATTAACAAAGAAATTGCGTCGCAATGAAATACATTGTGTTCCATGCCTTCTCCTTCCAAATCTGGGAACTTTTCTACGACAACGACGGGATTTTATTTGGGGACGAGTATCTCGTTCTCGATGCACTATTTCTTCTTTACTGTATCCCTCACACCCTCACATTGACGAATTAACACAGAAATTGCGTCGCAATGAAATACATTGTGTTCCATGCCTTCTCTTTGCGAATCTGGGATCGTATCCACGGCAACGACGGGATCTTCTTTTGGGGACGAATATCACGTTCCCGATGCACTATTTTTTCTTTACTGTATCCCTCGCACCCTCACATTGAGGAATTAACACAGAAACTGCGTCGCAATGAAATACATTGAGTTCCATGCCTTCTCTATCCCAATCCGGGAACGTTTCTATGGCAACGACTGGAATTTGTTTTAGGGTTGAGGACCTATTTTCCGATGCACTATTTCTTCTTTACTGTATTCCTCGCATCCTCACATTGAGTAATTGTCACAGAAATTGCGTCGCAATGAAATACATTATGTTGCACGACTTCTCTTTCCCAACCTGGGAACGTTTCCACGACAACGACAGGCTTTTCTTTTGGGGACGAGAATCTGGTTCCCGATGCACTATTTCTTCATTATTGTATCCCTCGCACTCTCACATTGAGGAATTAACAAAGAAATTGCGTCGCAATAAAATACATTGTGTTTCATGCCTTCTCCTTCGCAATCTAGGAACGTTTCCACGGCAAAGACAGGATCTCCTTTCCGATGCACTATATCTTCTTCACTGTATCCCTCGCACCCTCACATTGACGAATTAACACAGAAATGGCGTCGCAATAAAATACATTGTTTTCCATGCCTTCCCTTTCCCAATCTCGGAACGTTTCTACGGCAACGACAGGAATTTCCTTTGGGGACGAGTATCTAGTTCCTGATGAACTATTTCTTCTTTTCTGTATCCCTCGCACTCTCACATTGTCGAATTAACACATAAATAGCGTCGCAATGATATACGTTTTGTTCCATGCCTTCTCTTTCCCAATCTAGGAATGTTTCTACAGCAGTGACAGTATTTTGTTTTTGGGTTGAGGATCTCCTTTCCGATGCACTATTTCTTCTTTACTGCATCCCTCGCATCCTCACATTGAGTAATTGTCGCAGAAATTGCGTCGCAATGAAATACATTATGTTGCACGACTTCTCTTTCCCAATCAGGGAACGTTTCTACGGCAACGACAGGCTTTTCTCTTGGGGACGAGTATCTCGTTCCCGATGCACTATTTCTTCATTATTGTATCCCTCGCACTCTCACATTGAGGAATTAACACAGAAATTGCGTCGCAATAAAATACATTTTGTTTCACGCCTTCTCCTTCGCAATCTAGGAACGTTTACACGGCAAAGACAGGATTTTTTTTGGGGTCGAGGATCTCCTTTCCGATGCATTATATCTTCTTCACTGTATCCCTCGCACCCTCACATTGACGAATTAACACAGAAATGGCGTCGCACTAAGATACATTGTTTTCCATGCCTTCTCTTTCCCAATCTCGGAACGTTTCTACGGCAACGACAGGAATTTCCTTTGGGGACGAGTATCTCGTTCCTGATGAACTATTTCTTCTTTACTGTATCCCTCGCACTCTCACATTGTCGAATTAACACATAAATAGCGTCGCAATGATATACGTTTTGTTCCATGCCTTCTCTTTCCCAATCTAGGAATGTTTCTACAGCAATGACAGTATTTTGTTTTTGGGTCGAGGATCTCCTTTCCGATGCACTATTTCTTCTTTACTGCATCCTTCGCACCCTCACATTGAGGAATTGTCACAGAAATTCCGTCGCAATGAAATACATTGTGTTCAACTCCTTCTCTTTCCCAATCTGGTAACGTATCTACAGCAACGTCAGGATTTTCTTTTGGGGACGAGTATCTCGTTCCCGATGCACTATATCTTCAATACTGTATCCATCGCACTCTCACATTGACGAATTAACACAGAAATTGGGTTGCAATGAAATACACTGTGTTCCATGCCTTGTCCTTCCGAATCTGGGATCGTTTCTACGGCAACGACAGGATCTTCTTTTGGGGATGAATATCACGTTCCCGATGCACTATTTCTTCTTTACTGTATCACTCACACCCTCACATTGAGGAATTAACACAGAAATTGCGTCGCAATGAAATACATTGGGTTCCATGCCTTCTCTTTCCCAATCTGGGAACGTTTCTACGGCAACGACAGGATTTTCTTTTGGGGACGAGTATCTCGTTCCCGATGCACTATTTCTTCATTACTGTATCCCTCGCACTCTCACATTGGGGAATTAACACATAAATTGCGTCGCAATAATATACATTGTGTTTCATGCCTTCTCCTTCGCAATCTAGGAACGCTTCCACGGCATTGACAGGATTTTTTCTTGGGTCGAGGATCTCCTTTCCGATGCACTATTTCTTCTTTACTGTATCGCTTGCACCCTCACAATGACGAATTAAGAGAGAAATTGCGTCGCAATGAAATACATTTGTTTCCATGCCTTCTCTATCCCAATCCGGGAACGTTTCTATGGCAACGACTGGATTTTGTTTTGGGGACAAGTATCTCGTTCCCGATGCACTATTTCTTCATTTTTGTATCCCTCGCACTCTCACATTGAGGAATTAACACAGAAATTGCGTCGCAATAAAATACATTGTGTTTCATGGCTTCTCCTTCGCAATCTAGGAACGTTTCCACGGCAACGACAGGATTTTGTTTTGGGGACGAGTATCTCGTTCCCGATGCACAATTTCTTCATTACTGTATCCCTCGCACTATCACATTGAGGAATTAACACAGAAATTGCGTCGCAATAAAATACATTGTGTTTAATGCCTTCTCCGTCGAAATCTAGGAACGTTTCCACGGCAACGACAGGATTTTTTTTGGGGTCGAGGATCTCCTTTCCGATGCACTTTTTCTTCTATACTGTATCACTCGCACCCTCACATTGAGGAATTAACACAGAAATTGCGTCGCAATGAAATACATAGGGTTCCATGCCTTCTCTTTCCCAATCCGGGAAAGTCTCTATGGCAACGACTGGATTTTGTTTTCGGGTCGATGACCTTTTTTCCGATGCACTATTTCTTCTTCACTGTATTCCTCGCATCCTCACATTGAGTAATTGTCACAGAATTTGCGTCGCAATGAAATACATTATGTTGCACACCTTCTCTTTCCCAATCTGGGAACGTTTGTACGGCAACGACAGGATTTTGTTTTGGGAACGAGTATCTCGTTCCCGATGCACTATTTCTTCATTTCTGTATCCCTCGCACTCTCACATTGAGGAATTAACACAGAAATTGCGTCGCAATAAATTACATTGTGTTTCATGCCTTCTCCTTCGCAATCTAGGAACGTTTCCACGGCAACGACAGGATTTTGTTTTGGGGACGAGTATCTCGAACCCGATGCACTATTTCTTCATTACTGTATCCCTCGCACTCTCACATTGAGGAATTATCACAGAAATTGCGTCGCAATAAAATACATTGTGTTTAATGCCTTCTCCTTCGCAATCTAGGAACGTTTCCACGGCAATGACAGGATTTTTTTTGGGTCGAGGATCTCCTTTCCGATGCACTATTTCTTCCTTACAGCATCCCTCGCACCTTCACATTGAGGAATTAACACAGAAATTGCGTTGCAATGACATACATTGTGTTCCATACCTTCTCTTTACCAATCTGGGAACGTTTCTACGGCAACAAAAGGATTTTTTTTGGGGACGAGTATCTCGATCCCGATGCACTATTTCTTCTTTACTGTATCGCCCGCTCTCTCACATTGACGAATTAACACAGAAATAGCGTCGCAATTAAATACATTGTGTTCCATGTCTTCTCTTTCCCAATGTAGGAACGTTTCTACAGCAACGACAGGATTTTCTTTTGGGGACGAGTATTTCGTTTCCGATGCACTAATTCTACCTTACCTTATCCCTCGCACTCTCATATTGACGAATTAACTAAGAAACTGCGTCGCAATGAAATACATTGTGTTCCATGCCTTCTCCTTCTCAATCTGGGAACGTTTCTACGGCAACGACGGGATTTTCCTTTGGGGACGAGTATCTCGTTCTCGATGCACTGTTTCTTCTTTACTATATCCCTCGCACCCTCACATTGACGAATTAACACAGAAATTGCGTCGCAATGAAATACATTGGGTTACATGCCTTCTCTTTGCCAATCCGGGAACGTTTCTACGGCAACGACAGGATTTTGTTTAGGGGTCGAGGTACTCCTTTCCGATGCACTATTTCTTCTTTACTGTATCCCTCGCACCCTCACATTGACGAATTAACACAGAAAAGGCGTCGCAATAAAATTCATTGTGTTCCATGCCTTCTGTTTCCCAATCTAGGGACGTTTCTACAGCAACGACAGGATTTTGCTTTGGGGACGAGTATCTCGTTCCCGGTGAACAATTTCTTCTTTACTCTGTCCCTCGAACTCTAACATTCAGGAATTAACACAGAAATTGCGTCGCAATGAAATACATTGGGTTCCATGCACTCTCTTTCCCAATCCGGGAACGTTTCTATGGCAACGACTGGAATTTGTTTTCGGGTCGAGGACCACTTTCCGATGCACTATTTCTTCTTTACTGTATTCCACGCATCCTCACATTGAGTAATTGTCACAGAAATTGCGTCGCAATGAAATACATTGTGTTCCATGCCTTCTCCTTCGCAATCTGCGAACGTTTCTACGGCAACGACAGGATTTTGTTTTGGGGACCAGGATCTCCTTTCCGATGCACTATTTCTTCTTCACTGTATCCCTCGCACCCTCACATTGACGAATTAACACAGAAATGGCGTCGCAATAAAATACATTGTTTTCCATGCCTTCTCTTTCCCAATATGGGATCGTTCCTACGGCAACAAAAGGATTCTCTTTTGGGGACGAGTATCTCGTTCCCGATGCACTATTTCTTCTTTACTGTATCCCTCGCACTCTCACATAGACTAATTAACACAGAAATAGCGTCGCAATAATATACGTTTTGTTCCAAGCCTTCTCTTTCCCAATATAGGAACGTTTCTACGGCAATGACAGTATTTTGTTTTTGGGTCGAGGATCTAGTTTCCGATGCATTATTTCTTCTTTACTGCATCCGTCGCACCCTCACATTGAGGAATTAACACAGAAATTGCGTCGCAATGTAATACATTGTGTTCCACGCCTTCTCTTTCCGAATCTGGGAACGTTTCCACGGCAACGACGGGATTTTCCTTTGGGAACGAGTATCTCGTTCTCGATGCACTATTTCTTCTTTACTATATCCCTCGCACCCTCACATTGACGAATTAACACAGAAATTGCGTCGCAATGAAATACATCGTGTTCCATGCCTTCTCTTTCCGAATCCGGGATCGTTTCTACAGCAACGCTAGGATCTTCTTTTGGGGACGGATATCACGTTCCCGATGCACTATTTCTTCTTTACTGTATCCCTCGCACCCTCACATTGAGGAATTAACACAGAAATTGCGTCGCAATAAAATACATTATGTTTCATGCCTTCTCCATCGCAATCTAGGAACGTTTCTACGGCAATGACAGGAATTTCCTTTGGGGACGAGTATCTCGTTGCTGATGAACAATTTCTTCATTACTGTATCCTTCGCACTCTCACATTGAGGAATTAACACTGAAATTGCGTCGCAATAAAATACATTGTGTTCCATGCCTTCTGCTTCGCAATCTGGGAACGTTTCTACGGCAACGACAGGATTTGGTTTTGGGGTCGAGGTACTCCTTTCCGATGCACTATTTCTTCTTTACTGTATACCTCGCACCCTCACATTGACGAATTAACACAGAATTGGCGCCGCAATAAAATACATTGTGTTCCATGCCTTCCCTTTCCTAATCTCGAAACGTTTCTACGGCAACGACAGGATTTTCCTTTGGGGACAAGTATCTCGTTCCCAATGAACTAATTCTTCTTTACTGTATCCCTCGCACTCTCACATTGACGAATTAACACAGAAATAGCGTCGCAATGATATACGTTTTGTTCCATGCCTTCTCTTTCCCAATCTAGGAACGTTTCTATGGCAATGACAGTATTTTGTTTTTGGGTCGAGGATCTCCTTTCCGATGCACTATATCTTCTTTACAGTATCCCTCGCACCCGCACATTGAGGAATTAACACAGAAATTGCGGTGCAATGACATAAATTGTGTTCCATACCATCCCTTTACCAATCTGGGAACGTTTCTACGGCAAAAAAGGGAATTTTTTTGGGGACGAGTATCTCGTTCCCCATATACTATTTCTTCTTTACTGTATCCCTCGCTCTAACACATTGACGAACTAACACAGAAATAGCGTCGCAATTAAATACATTGTGTTCCATGTCTTCTCTTTCCCAATCTAGGAACGTTTCTAAAGCAACGACAGGATTTTCTTTCGGGGACGAGTATTTCGTTCCCGATGCACTATTTCTACCTTACCTTATCCCTGGCACTCTCACATTGACGAATTAACAAAGAAATTTCGTCGCAATGAAATACATTGTGTTCCATGCCTTCTCCTTCCCAATCTGGGAACGTTTCTACGGCAACGACGGGATTTTCCTTTGGGGACGAATATCACGTTCCCGATGCACTATTTCTTCTTTACTGTATCCCTCGCACCCACACATTGAGGAATTAACACAGAAATTGCGTCGCATTGAAATACATCGTGTTCCATGCCTTCTCTTTCCCAATCCGGGAACGTTTCTATGGCAACGACTGGATTTTGTTTTCGGGTCGAGGACGTCTTTTCCGATGCACTATTTCTTCTTTACTGTATTCCTCGCATCCTCACATTGAGTAATTGTCACAGAAATTGCGTCGCAATGCAATACATCATGTTCCACGCCTTCTCTTTCCCAATCTCGAAACGTTTCTACGGCAACGACAGGATTTTCCTTTGGGGACGAGTATCTCGTTCCTGTTGAACTATTCCTTCTTTACTGTATCCCTCGCCCTCTCACATAGACGAATTAAAACAGAAATAGCGTCGCAATGAGATACATTTTGTTCCATTCCTTCTCTTTCCGAATCTGGGAACGTTTCTACGGCAATGACAGTATTTTGTTTTTGGGTCGAGGATTACCTTTCCGATGCACTATTTCTCCTTTACTGCATCCCTCGCAATCTCACATTGAGGAATTGTCACAGAAATACCGTCGCAATGAAATACATTGTGTTCCATGCCTTCTCTTACCCAATCTGGGAACATTTCTATGGCAACGAAAGGATCTTCTTTTGGGGACGAGTATCTCGATCCCGATGAACTGTTTCTTCCTTTCTGTATTTCTCGCACTCTCACATTCTCGAATAAAAACAGAAATGGCGTCGCAATAAAATACAATGTGTTCCATGCCTTTTCTTCCCCAATCTGGGAAAGTTTCTACGGCAGCGACAGGATTCTCTTTTGGGGGTCGAGGATCTCCCTTCCGATGCACTATTTCTTCTTTACTGTATCCCTCGCACCCTCACTTTGACGAATTAACACAGAAATGGCGTCGCAATAAAATACATTGTTTTCCATGCCTTTTCTTTCCCAATATGGGATCGTTCCTATGGCAAAAGAAGGATTTTCTATTGGGGACGAGTATCTCGATTCCGATGAACTATTCCTTCTTCACTGTATCCCTCGTACTCTCACATAGACGAATTGTCACAGAAATAGCGTCGCAATGATATACGTTTTGTTCCATGCATTCTCTTTCCCAACCTAGGAACGTTTCTACGGCAATGACAGTATTTTGTTTTTGGGTCGAGGATCTAATTTCCGATGCACTATTTCTTCTTTACTGCATCCCTCGCACCCTCACATTGAGGAATTGTCACAGAAATTCCGTCGCAATGAAATACATTGTGTTCCACGCCTTCTCTTTCCCAATCTGGGAACATATCTACGGCAACGAAAGGAACTTCTTTTGGGGACGAGTATCTCGATCCCGATGAACTGTTTCTTCCTTTCTGTATCTCTCGCACTCTCACATTCTCGAATAAAAACAGAAATGGCGTCGCAATAAAATACAATGTGTTCCATGCCTTCTCTTTCCCAATCTAGGAAAGATTCTACAGCAACGACAGGATTTTGTTTTGGGGACGAGTATCTCGTTCCCGATGAACAATTTCTTCTTTACTCTATCCCTCGAACTCTAACATTCAGGAATTAACACAGAAATTGCGTCGCAATGAAATACATTGAGTTCCATGCCTTCTCCTTCCTAATTCGTGAACGTTTCTACGGCAACTACTGGATTTTGTTTTCGGGTCGAGGACCTCTTTTCCGATGCACTATTTCTTCTTTACTGTATTCCTCGCATCCTCACATTGAGGAATTGTCACAGAAATTGCGTCGCAATGAAATACATTGTATTCCATGTCTTCTCTTTACGAATCTGGGAACGTTTCTACAGCAATGACAGTATTTTCTTTTGAGGACGAGTATCTCGTTCCCGATGAACTATTTCTTCTTTACTGTATCACTCACACTCTCACGTTGACGAATGAACACAGAAATTGAGTCGCAATGAAATACATTGGGTTCCATGCCTTCTCTATCCCAATCGGGGAACGTTTCTATGGCAACGACTGGATTTTGTTTTCGGGTCGAGGACCTCTTTTCCGATGCACTATTTCTTCTTTACTGTATCCCTCGCACTCTCACATTGGGGAATTAACACAGAAATTTCGTCGCAATAAATTACATTGTGTTCCATGCCTTCTCCTTCCCAATCTCGGAACGTTTCTACGGCAACGACAGGATTTTCATTTGGGGACGAGTATCTCGTTCCCGATGAACTATTTCTTTTTTACGGTATGCCTCGCACTCTCACAGTGACGAATTAATACAGAAATAGCGTCGCTATAATATACGTTGTGTTCCATGCCTTCTCTTTTCCAATCTAGGAACGTTACTACGGCAGTGACAGTATTTAGTTTTTGGGTCGAGCATCTCCTTTCCGATGCACTATTTATTCTTTACTGTATCTCTCGCACCCTCTTATTGAGGAAAAAGGACAGAAATTGCGTTGCAATGACATAAATTGTGTTCCATGCCCTCTCTCTCCCAGTCTGGGAACGTTTCTACGGCAATGAAAGGATTTTCTTTTGGGGACCAGTATCTCGTTCACGATGAACTATATCCTCTTTACTGTATCCCTCGCACTCTCACATTGACAAATTAAAAAGAAATTGCGTCGCAATGAACTACATTGTGTTCCATGCCTTCTCTTTTACAATCTGGCAACGTTTCTAGGGCATCTATAGAATTTTGCTTTTGGGGTTCCCGATGTACTATTTCTTTATTACTGTATCCCTCGCACTCTCACATTGAGGAATTAACACAGAAATTGCGTCGCAATAAAATCCATTGTGTTCCATGCCGTCCCATCGCAATCTAGGAACGATTCTACGGCAACGACAGGATTTTGTTTTCGGGTCGAGGATCTCCTTTCCGATGCACTGTTTCGTCTTTACTGTATTCCTCGCACCCTCACATAGACGAATTAACACAGAAATGGCGTCGCAATAAAATACATTGTGTTTCATGCCTTCTCTTTCCCAATCTATGAACGTTTCTGCGGCAACGACAGGATTTTGCTTTGGGGACGAGTATCTCATTCCCGATGAACTATTTCTTCTTTACTGTATCCCTCGCACACGCACACTGACGAATTAACACAGAAATAGCTTCCAAATTATATACGTTGTGTTCCATGTCTTCTCTTTCCCAATCGAAGAACGTTTCTACGGCAATGACAGTATTTTGTTTTTGGGACGGGGATCTCCATTCCGATGCACAATTTCTTCTTTACTGTATCCCTAGCACACTCATATTGAGGAATTAACACAGAAATTGCGTTGCAATGACATAAATTGTACTCCATGCCTTCTCTTTCCCTATCTGGGAACGTTTCTACGGCAAAAAAATGATTTTCTTTTGGGGACGAGTATCTCGTTCCCGATTAACTATTTCTTCTCTACTGTATCCCTCGCACTCTCTCATTGACGAATTAACACAGAAATTGCGTCGCAATATAATACATTGTGTTGCATGCCTTCTCCTTCGCAATCTGGGAACGTTTCTACGGCAATGACAGTATTTTGCTTTTGGGTGAAGGATCTAGTTTCTGATGCACTATTTCTTCTTTACTGCATCCCTCGCCCCCTCACATTGAGGAATTGTCACAGAAATTCCGTCGCAATGAAATACATTGTGTTCCACGCCTTCTCTTTCCCAATCTGGGAAAGTTTCTAAGGCAGCGACAGGATTTTCTTTTGGGGACGAGTATCTCGTTCCGGATGCACTATTTCTTCTTTACTGTATCCCTCGCACTCTCACATTGACGAATGAACACAGAAATTGCGTCGCAATGAAATATATTTCGTTCCATGCCTTCTCTCTACCAATCTGGCAACGTTTCTATGGCAACGACAGGATTTTCTTTTGGGGACGAGTATCTCGTTCCCGATGCACTATTTCTTCTTTACTGTATCCCTCGCACACTCACATTGACGAATGAACACAGAAATTGCGTCGCAATGAAATACATTTCCTTCCATGCCTTCTCTCTACCAATCTGGGAACATTTCTACGGCAACGACAGGATTTTCTTTTGGGGACGAGTATCTCGTTCCCGATGCACTATTTCTTCTTTACTATATCCCTCGCACAATCACATTGACGAATTAACAAAGAAATTTCGTCGCAAAGAAATACATTGGGTTACATGCCTTCTCTTTCCCAATCTGGGAGCGTTTCTACGGCAACGACGGGATTTTCCTTTGGGGACGAGTATCGCGTTCTTGATGCACTATTTCTTCTTTACTGTATCCCTCACAACCTCACATTGAGAAATTAACACTGAAATTGCGTCGCAATGTAATACATTGGGCTACATGCCTTCTCTTTCCCAATCTGGGAACGTTTCAACGGCAACGACGGGATTTTCCTTTGGGGACAAGTATCAAGTTCTCGATGCACTATTTCTTCTTTACTGTATCCCTCGCACTCTCACATTGTCGAATTAACACATAAATAGCGTCGCAATGATATACGTTGTGTTCCATGCCTTCTCCTTCCCAATCTGGGAACGTTTCTACGGCAACGACAGGATTTTCTTTTGGGGACTAGTATCTCGTTCCCAATGCACTATTTCTTCTTTACTGTGTCCCTCGCTCTCTCACATTGACGAATTAACTCAGAAATAGCGTCGAAATTATATACGTTGTGTTCCATGTCTTCTCTTTCCTAATCTAGGAACGTTTCTACGGCAATGACAGTAATTTGTTTTTGGGTCGAGGATCGCCTTTCCGATGCACTATTTCTTCTTTACTGTATCCCTAGCACCATCACATTGAGGAATTAACACAGAAATTGCGTTGCAATGACATAAATTGTACTCCATGCCTTCTCTTTCCCAATCTGGGATCGTTCCTACGGCAACAAAAGGATTTTCTTTTGGGGACGAGTATCTCGTTCCCGATGCACTATTTCTTCTTTACTGTATCCCTCGCACTCTCACATTGAGGAATTAACACAGAAATTGCGTCGCAATGAAATACATTGATTACCATGCCTTCTCTTTCCCAATCCGGGAACGTTTCTACGGCAACGACTGGAATTTGATTTCGGGTCGGGGACCTCTTTTACGATGCACTATTTCTTCTTTACTGTATTCCTCGCATTCTCACATTGAGAAATTGCCACAGAAATTGCGTCGCAATGAAATACTTGCGTTGCACGCCTTCTCTTCCCCTATCTGCGAACGTTTCTACGGCAACGACAGGATTTCCTTTTGGGGACGAGTATCTCGTTCGTGATGCACTATGTCTTCATTACTGTATCCCTCGCACTCTCACATTGACGAATTTAAACAGAAATTGCGCCGCCATAAAATACGTCGTGTACCAAGCCTTCTCTTTCCCAATCTAGGAATGTTTCTACAGCAATGACGGGATTTTGTTTTGTGGTCGAGGACCCCCTTTCCGATGCACTATTTCTTCATTATTGTGTCCCTCGCACTCTCACATTGACGAATTAACACAGAAACAGTGTCGCAATGAAATACATTGCGTTCCATGCCTTACCTTTCTGAATCTGGGAACGTATGTACGGCAACGACCGGATTCTGCTTTGGGGACGAGTATCTCATTCCCGATGCACTATTTCTTCTTTACTGTATCCCTCGCACCCTCACATTCACGAATTAACACAGAAATTGCGTCGCAATAAAATACATTGTGTTTAATGCCTTCTCTTTCCCAATCTATGAACGTTTCTGCGGCAACGACAGGATTTTGCTTTGGGGGCGAGTATCTCTTTCCCGATGAACAATTTCTTCTTTACTGTTCCCTCGCACTCTCACACTGACGAATTAACACAGAAATAGATTTCAAATTATATACGTTGTGTTCCATGTCTTCTCTCTCCCAATCTAGGAACGTTTCTACGGCAATCACAGTATTTTGTTTTTGGGTCGAGGATCTCCTTTCCGATGCACAATTTCTTCTTTACTGTATCCCTAGCACACTCACATTGCGGAATTAACACAGAAATTGCGTTGCAATGACATAAATTGTGTTCCATGCCTTCTCTCTCCCTATCTGGGAACGTTTCTGCGGCAAAAAAATGATTTTCTTTTGGGGACGAATATCTCGTTCCCGATTAACTATTTCTTCTCTACTGTATCCCTCGCACTTTCTCATTGACGAATTAACACAGAAATAGCGTCTCAATTAAATACATTGTGTTCCATGACTTCTTTTTCCCAATCTAGGAACGTTTCTACAGCAACGACAGGATTTTGTTTTGGGGACGAGTATCTCGTTCCCGATGAACAATTTCTTGTTTTCTCTATCCCTCGAATTTAACCTTCAGGAATTAACACAGAAATTTCGTCGCAATGTAATACACTGTGTTCCATGCCTTCTCTTTCCCAATCTGGGAAAGTTTCTATTGCAACGACAGGATTTTCTTTTGGGGACGAGTATCTCGTTCCCGATGCACTATTTCTTCTTTACTGTATCCCTCGCACCCTCACATTGACGAATTAACACAGAAATTGCGTCGCAATGATATACATTTCGTTCCTTGCCTTCTCTCTACCAATCTGGGAACGTTTCTACGGCAACGACAGGATTTTCTTTTGGGGACGAGTATCTCGTTCCCGATGCACTATTTCTTCTTTACTGTATCCCTCGCACACTCACATTGACGAATTAACAAGGAAGTTTCGTCGCAATGAAATACATTGGGTTACATGCCTTCTCTTTCCCAATCTGGAAACGTTTCTACAGCGAAGACGGGATTTTGCTTTGGGGACGAGTATCACGTTCTTGATGCACTATTTCTTCTTTACTGTATGCCTCACAACCTCACATTGACGAATTAACACAGAAATTGCGTCGCAATGTAATACATTGTGTTCCATGCCTTCTTTTTCCCAATCTAGGAACGTTTCTACAGCAACGACAGGATTTTGTTTTGGGGACGAGTATCTCGTTCCCGATGAACAATTTCTTGTTTTCTCTATCCCTCGAATTTAACCTTCAGGAATTAACACAGAAATTTCGTCGCAATGTAATACACTGTGTTCCATGCCTTCTCTTTCCCAATCTGGGAAAGTTTCTATTGCAACGACAGGATTTTCTTTTGGGGACGAGTATCTCGTTCCCGATGCACTATTTCTTCTTTACTTTATCCCTCGCACCCTCACATTGACGAATTAACACAGAAATTGCGTCGCAATGATATACATTTCGTTCCTTGCCTTCTCTCTACCAATCTGGGAACGTTTCTACGGCAGCGACAGGATTTTCTTTTGGGGACGAGTATCTCGTTCCGGATGCACTATTTCTTCATTACTGTATCCCTCGCACTCTCACATTGTCGAAATAACACATAAATAGCGTCGCAATGATATACGTTGTTTTCCATGCCTTCTCTTTCCCAATCTCGGAACGTTTCTACGGCAATGACAGTATTTTGTTGTTGTGCCGAGGATCTCCTTTCCGATGCACTATTTCTTTTTTACTGTATCCCTCGCACCCTCACATTGAGCAATTGACACAGAAATTGCGTCGCAATGAAATACATTGTGTTCCACGCCTTCTCTTTCCCAATCTAGGAACGTTTCTACGGCAACGACAGGATTTTTTTTGGGGACGAGTATCTCGTTCCCGATGCACTATTTCTTCATTACTGTATCCCTCGCACACGCACATTGAGGAATTAACACAGAAATTGCGTCGCAATAAAATACATTGTGTTCCATGACTTCTGCTTCGTAATCTGGGAACGTTTCTACGGCAACGACAGTATTTTGATTTTGGGTCGAGGATCTCCTTTCCGATGCACTATTTCTTCTTTACTGCATCCCTCGCACCCTCACAATGAGGAATTGTCACATAAATCCCGTCGCAATGAAATACATTGTGTTCCACGCGTTCTCTTTCCCAATCTGGGAACGTTCCTACGGCAACGACACGATTTTCTTTTGGGGACTAGTATCTCGTTCCCGATGCACTATTTCTTCTTTACTGTATCCCTCGCTCTCTCACCTTGGCGAATTAACACAGAAATAGCGACGAAATTATATACGTTGTGTTCCATGTCTTCTCTTTCCCAATCTTGGAACGTATCTACGGCAATGACAGTAATTTGTTTTTTGGTCGAGCATCTCCTTTCCGATGCACTATTTCTTCATTACTGTATCCCTCGCACTCTCACATTGAGGTATTAACACAGAAATTGCGTCGCAATAAAATCCATTGTGTTCCATGCCGTCCCTTCGCAATCTAGGAACGATTCTACGGCAACGACAGGATTTTGTTTTTGGGTCGAGGATCTCCTTTCCGATGCACTGTTTCGTCTTTACTGTATTCCTCGCACCCTCACAATGACGAATTAACACATAAATGGCGTCGCAATAAAATACATTGTGTTTCATGCCTTCTCTTTCCCAATCTATGAACGTTTCTGCGGCAACGACAGGATTTTGCTTTGGGGACGAGTATCTCATTCCCGATGAACTATTTCTTCTTTACTGTATCCCTCGCACACTCACACTGACGAATTAACACAGAAATAGCTTCCAAATTATATACGTTGTGTTCCATGTCTTCTCTTTCCCAATCTAGGAACGTTTCTACGGCAATGACAGTATTTTGTTTTTGGGACGGGGATCTCCATTCCGATGCACAATTTCTTCTTTACTGTATCCCTAGCACACTCACATTGAGGAATTAACACAGAAATTGCGTTGCAATGACATAAATTGTACTCCATGCCTTCTCTTTCCCTATCTGGGAACGTTTCTAAGGCAAAAAAATGATTTTCTTTTGGGGACGAGTATCTCGTTCCCGATTAAATATTTCTTCTCTACTGTATCCCTCGCACTCTCTCATTGACGAATTAACACAGAAATAGCGTCTCAATTAAATACATTGTGTTCCATGCCTTCTCTTTCCCAATCTAGGAACGTTTCTACAGCAACGACAGGACATTGTTTTAGGGACGAGTATCACGTTCCCGATGAACAATTTCTTCTGCACTCTATCCTTCGAACTCTAACCTTCAGGAATTAACACAGAAATTGCGTCGCAATGAAATACATTGTGTTCCATGCCTTCTATTTCCCAATCTGGGAACGGTTCTATGGGAAAGACAGGATTTTATTTTGGGAATGAGTATCTCGTTCTTGATGCACTATTTCTTCTTTACTGTATCCCTCGCACTCTCACATTGACGAATGAACACAGAAATTGCGTCGCAATGAAATACATTGTTTTACATGCCTTCTCTATCCCAATCTGGGACGTTACTACGGCAACGACAGGATCTTCTTTTGGGGACGAATAACACGTTCCCGATGCAATATTTCTTCTTTACTGTATCCCTCGCACCCTCACATTCAGGAATTAACAAAGAAATTGCGTCGCAATGAAATACATTGGGATCCATGCCTTCTCTTTCCAAATCCGGCAACGTTTCTATGGCAACGACTGGATTTTGTTTTCGGGTCGAGGACCTCTCTTCCGATGCAGTATTTCTTCTTTACGGTATTCCTCGCATCCTTACATTGAGTAATTGTCACAGAAATTGCGTCGCAATGAAATACATTATGTTCCACGCCTTCTCTTTCCCAATGTGGGAACGTTTCTACGGCAACGACAAGATTTTGTTTTAAGGACGAGTATCTCGTTCCCGATGCACTATTTCTTCATTACTGTATCCCTCGCACTCACACATTGAGGAATTAACACAGAAATTGCGTCGCAATATAATACATTGTGTTGCATGCCTTCTCCTTCGCAATCTGGGAACGTTTCTACAGCAATGACAGTATTTTGCTTTTGGGTCAAGGATCTAGTTTCTGATGCACTATTTCTTCTTTACTGCATCCCTCGCCCCCTCAAATTGAGGAATTGTCACAGAAATTCCGTCGCAATGAAATACATTGTGTTCCACGCCTTCTCTTTCCCAATCTGGGAAAGTTTCTAAGGCAGCGACTGGATTTTCTTTTGGGGACAAGTATCAAGTTCTCGATGCACTATTTCTTCTTTACTGTATCCCTCGCACTCTCACATTGTCGAATTAACACATAAATAGCGTCGCAATGATATACGTTGTGTTCCATGCCTTCTCCTTCCCAATCTGGGAACGTTTCTACGGCAATGACAGTATTTTGTTGTTGTGCCAAAGATCTCCTTTCCGATGCCCTATTTCTTCTTTACTGTATCCCTCGCACACTCGCATTGAGCAATTAACACAGAAATTGCGTCGCAATGAAATACATTGTGTTCCACGCCTTCTCTTTCCCAATCTGGGAACGTCTCTACGGCAACGACAGGATTTTCTTTTGGGGACGAGTATCTCGTTCCCGATGCACTATTTCTTCATTACTGTATCCCTCGCAATCGCACATTGAGGAATTAACACAGAAATTGCGTCGCAATAAAGTACATTGTGTTCCATGACTTCTGCATCGTAATCTGGGAACGTTTCTACGGCAATGACAGTATTTTGATTCTGGGTCGAGGATCTCCTTTCCGATGCACTATTTCTTCTTTACTGCATCCCTAGCACCCTCACATTGAGGAATTGTCACATAAATCCCGTCGCAATGAAATACATTGTGTTCCACACGTTCTTTTTCCCAATCTGGGAACGTTTCTACGGCAACGACAGGATTTTCTTTTGGGGACTAGTATCTCGTTCCCAATGCACTATTTCTTCTTTACTGTGTCCCTCGCTCTCTCACATTGACGAATTAACTCAGAAATAGCGTCGAAATTATATACATTGTGTTCCATGTCTTCTCTTTCCTAATCTAGGAACGTTTCTACGGCAATGACAGTAATTTGTTTTTGGGTCGAGGATCGCCTTTCCGATGCACTATTTCTCCTTTACTGTATCCCTAGCACCATCAAATTGAGGAATTAACACAGAAATTGCGTTGCAATGACATAAATTGTACTCCATGCCTTCTCTTTCCCAATCTGGGATCGTTCCTACGGCAACAAAAGGATTTTCTTTTGGGGACGAGTATCTCGTTCCCGATGCACTATTTCTTCTTTACTGTATCCCTCGCACTCTCACATTGAGGAATTAACACAGAAATTGCGTCGCAATGAAATACATTGAGTACCATGCCTTCTCTTTCCCAATCCGGGAACGTTTCTACGGCAACGACAGGAATTTGATTTCGGGTCGGCGACCTCTTTTACGATGCACTATTTCTTCTTTACTGTATTCCTCGCATCCTCACATTGAGAAATTGCCACAGAAATTGCGTCGCAATGAAATACTTGCGTTGCACACCTTCTCTTCCCCTATCTGCGAACGTTTCTACGGCAACGACAGGATTTCCTTTTGGGGACGAGTATCTCGTTCGTGGTGCACTATGTCTTCATTACTGTATCCCTCGCACTCTCACATTGACGAATTTAAACAGAAATTGCGCCGCCATAAAATACGTCGTGTACCAAGCCTTCTCTTTCCCAATCTAGGAATGTTTCTACAGCAATGACGGGATTTTGTTTTGTGGTCGAGGACCCCCTTTCCGATGCACTATTTCTTCATAATTGTGTCCCTCGCACTCTCACATTGACGAATTAACACAGAAACAGTGTCGCAATGAAATACATTGCGTTCCATGCCTTCCCTTTCTGAATCTGGGAACGTATGCACGGCAACGACCGGATTCTGCTTTGGGGACGTGTATCTCATTCCCGATGCACTATTTCTTCTTTACTGTAACCCTCGCACCCTCACATTCACGAATTAACACAGAAATTGCGTCGCAATAAAATACATTGTGTTTAATGCCTTCTCTTTTCCAATCTATGAACGTTTCTGCGGCAACGACAGGATTTTGCTTTGGGGACGAGTATCTCGTTCCCGATGAACAATTTCTTCTTTACTGTTCCCTCGCACTCTCACACTGACGAATTAACACAGAAATAGATTTCAAATTATATACGTTGTGTTCCATGTCTTCTCTCTCCCAATCTAGGAACGTTTCTACGGCAATCACAGTATTTTGTTTTTGGGTCGAGGATCTCCTTTCCGATGCACAATTTCTTCTTTACTGTATCCCTAGCACACTCACATTGCGGAATTAACACAGAAATTGCGTTGCAATGACATAAATTGTGTTCCATGCCTTCTCTTTCCCTATCTGGGAACGTTTCTGCGGCAAAAAAATGATTTTCTTTTGGGGACGAATATCTCGTTCCCGATTAACTATTTCTTCTCTACTGTATCCCTCGCACTTTCTCATTGACGAATTAACACAGAAATAGCGTCTCAATTAAATACATTGTGTTCCATGACTTCTTTTTCCCAATCTAGGAACGTTTCTACAGCAACGGCAGGATTTTGTTTTGGGGACGAGTATCTCGTTCCCGATGAACAATTTCTTGTTTTCTCTATCCCTCGAATTCTAACCTTCAGGAATTAACACAGAAATTGCGTCGCAATGTAATACACTGTGTTCCATGCCTTCTCTTTCGCAATCTGGGAAAGTTTCTATAGCAACGACAGGATTTTCTTTTGGAGACGAGTATCTCGTTCCCGATGCACTATTTCTTCTTTACTGTATCCCTCGCACCCTCACATTGACGAATTAACACAGAAATTGCGTCGCAATGATATACATTTCGTTCCTTGCCTTCTCTCTACCAATCTGGGAACGTTTCTACGGCAACGACACGATTTTCTTTTGGGGACGAGTATCTCGTTCCCGATGCACTATTTCTTCTTTACTGTATCCCTCGCACACTCACATTGACGAATTAACAAGGAAGTTTCGTCGCAATGAAATACGTTGGGTTACATGCTTTCTCTTTCCCAATCTGGAAACGTTTCTACGGCGAAGACGGGATTTTGCTTTGGGGACGAGTATCACGTTCTTGATGCACTATTTCTTCTTTACTGTATGCCTCACAACCTCACATTGACGAATTAACACAGAAATTGCGTCGCAATGTAATACATTGTGTTCCATGCCTTCTCTTTCCCAATCTGGGAAAGTTTCTACGGCAGCGACAGGATTTTCTTTTGGGGACGAGTATCTCGTTCCGGATGCACTATTTCTTCTTTACTGTATCCCTTGCACCCTCACATTGACGAATGAACACAGAAATTGCGTCGCAATGAAATACATTTCGTTCCATGCCTTCTCTTTCCCAATCTGGGAACGTTTCTACGGCAATGACGGAATTTTCCTTTGGGGACAAGTATCAAGTTCTCGATGCACTATTTCTTCATTACTGTATCCCTCGCACTCTCACATTGTCGAAATAACACATAAATAGCGTCGCAATGATATACGTTGTGTTCCATGCCTTCTCTTTCCCAATCTCGGAACGTTTCTACGGCAATGACAGTATTTTGTTGTTGTGCCGAGGATCTCCTTTCCGATGCACTATTTCTTTTTTACTGTATCCCTCGCACCCTCACATTGAGCAATTGACACGGAAATTGCGTCGCAATGAAATACATTGTGTTCCACGCCTTCTCTTCCCCAATCTGGGAACGTTTCTACGGCAACGACAGGATTTTTTTTGGGGACGAGTATCTCGTTCCCGATGCACTATTTCTTCATTACTGTATCCCTCGCACACGCACATTGAGGAATTAACACAGAAATTGCGTCGCAATAAAATACATTGTGTTCCATGACTTCTGCTTCGTAATCTGGGAACGTTTCTACGGCAACGACAGTATTTTGATTTTGGGTCGAGGATCTCCTTTCCGATGCACTATTTCTTCTTTACTGCATCCCTCGCACCCTCACAATGAGGAATTGTCACATAAATCCCTTCGCAATGAATTACATTGTGTTCCACGCGTTCTCTTTCCCAATCTGGGAACGTTCCTACGGCAACGACAGGATTTTCTTTTGGGGACTAGTATCTCGTTCCCGATGCACTATTTCTTCTTTACTGTATCCCTCGCTCTCTCACCTTGGCGAATTAACACAGAAATAGCGACGAAATTATATACGTTGTGTTCCATGTCTTCTCTTTCCCAATCTTGGAACGTATCTACGGCAATGACAGTAATTTGTTTTTTGGTCGAGCATCTCCTTTCCGATGCACTATTTCTTCATTACTGTATCCCTCGCACTCTCACATTGAGGTATTAACACAGAAATTGCGTCGCAATAAAATCCATTGTGTTCCATGCCGTCCCTTCGCAATCTAGGAACGATTCTACGGCAACGACAGGATTTTGTTTTCGGGTCGAGGATCTCCTTTCCGATGCACTGTTTCGTCTTTACTGTATTACTCGCACCCTCACATTGACGAATTAACACATAAATGGCGTCGCAATAAAATACATTGTGTTTCATGCCTTCTCTTTCCCAATCTAAGAACGTTTCTGCGGCAACGACAGGATTTTGCTTTGGGGACGAGTATCTCATTCCCGATGAACTATTTCTTTTTTACTGTATCCCTCGCAAACTCACACTGACGAATTAACACAGAAATAGCTTCCAAATTATGTACGTTGTGTTCCATGTCTTCTCTTTCCCAATCTAGGAACGTTTCTACGGCAATGACAGTATTTTGTTTTTGGGACGGAGATCTCCATTCCGATGCACAATTTCTTCTTTACTGTATCCCTAGCACACTCACATTGAGGAATTAACACAGAAATTGCGTTGCAATGACATAAATTGTACTCCATGCCTTCTCTTTCCCTATCTGGGAACGTTTCTAAGGCAAAAAAATGATTTTCTTTTGGGGACGAGTATCTCGTTCCCGATTAAATATTTCTTCTCTACTGTATCCCTCGCACTCTCTCATTGACGAATTAACACAGTAATAGCGTCTCAATTAAATACATTGTGTTCCATGCCTTCTCTTTCCCAATCTAGGAACGTTTCAACAGCAACGACAGGACATTGTTTTAGGGACGAGTATCCCGTTCCCGATGACCAATTTCTTCTTCACTCTATCCTTCGAACTCTAACCTTCAGGAATTAACACAGAAATTGCGTCGCAATGAAATACATTGTGTTCCATGCCTTCTCTTTCCCAATCTGGGAACGGTTCTATGGGAAAGACAGGATTTTCTTTTGGGAATGAGTATCTCGTTCTTGATGCACTATTTCTTCTTTACTGTATCCCTCGCACTCTCACATTGACGAATGAACACAGAAATTGCGTCGCAATGAAATACATTGTTTTACATGCCTTCTCTATCCCAATCTGGGACGTTACTACGGCA
Organism: Schistocerca nitens; assembly: GCF_023898315.1. Classification (NCBI taxonomy): domain Eukaryota; kingdom Metazoa; phylum Arthropoda; class Insecta; order Orthoptera; family Acrididae; genus Schistocerca; species Schistocerca nitens. The sequence goes on along the minus strand of NC_064616.1, from coordinate 3,925,680 downwards.
ACGACAGGATCTTCTTTTGGGGACGAATAACACGTTCCCGATGCAATATTTCTTCTTTACTGTATCCCTCGCACCCTCACATTGAGGAATTAACAAAGAAATTGCGTCGCAATGAAATACATTGGGATCCATGCCTTCTCTTTCCAAATCCGGCAACGTTTCTATGGCAACGACTGGATTTTGTTTTCGGGTCGAGGACCTCTCTTCCGATGCAGTATTTCTTCTTTACTGTATTCCTCGCATCCTTACATTGAGTAATTGTCACAGAAATTGCGTCGCAATGAAATACATTATGTTCCATGCCTTCTCTTTCCCAATCTGGGAACGTTTCTACGGCAACGACAAGATTTTGTTTTAAGGACGAGTATCTCGTTCCCGATGCACTATTTCTTCATTACTGTATCCCTCGCACTCACACATTGAGGAATTAACACAGAAATTGCGTCGCAATATAATACATTGTGTTGCATGCCTTCTCCTTCGCAATCTGGGAACGTTTCTACGGCAATGACAGTATTTTGCTTTTGGGTCAAGGATCTAGTTTCTGATGCACTATTTCTTCTTTACTGCATCCCTCGCCCCCTCAAATTGAGGAATTGTCACAGAAATTCCGTCGCAATGAAATACATTGTGTTCCACGCCTTCTCTTTCCCAATCTGGGAAAGTTTCTAAGGCAGCGACTGGATTTTCTTTTGGGGACGAGTATCTCGTTCCGGATGCACTATGTCTTCTTTACTGTATCCCTCGCACTCTCACATTGACGAATGAACACAGAAATTGCGTCGCAATGAAATACATTTCGTTCCATGCCTTCTCTCTACCAATCTGGCAACGTTTCTATGACAACGACAGGATTTTCTTTTGGGGACGAGTATCTCGTTCCCGATGCACTATTTCTTCTTTACTGTATCCCTCGCACACTCACATTGACGAATGAACACAGAAATTGCGTCGTAATGAAATACATTTCCTTCCATGCCTTCTCTCTACCAATCTGGGAACATTTCTACGGCAACGACAGGTTTTTCTTTTGGGGACGAGTATCTCGTTCCCGATGCACTACTTCTTCTTTACTATATCCCTCGCACAATCACATTGACGAATTAACAAAGAAATTTCGTCGCAAAGAAATACATTGGGTTACATGCCTTCTCTTTCCCAATCTGGGAACGTTTCTACGGCAACGACGGGATTTTCCTTTGGGGACGAGTATCGCGTTCTTGATGCACTATTTCTTCTTTACTGTATCCCTCACAACCTCACATTGAGAAATTAACACAGAAATTGCGTCGCAATGTAATACATTGTGTTACATGCCTTCTCTTTCCCAATCTGGGAACGTTTCAACGGCAACGACGGCATTTTCCTTTGGCGACAAGTATCAAGTTCTCGATGCACTATTTCTTCTTTACTGTATCCCTCGCACTCTCACATTGTCGAATTAACACATAAATAGCGTCGCAATGGTATACGTTGTGTTCCATGCCTTCTCTTTCCCAATCTAGGAATGTTTCTACAGCAATGACGGGATTTTGTTTTGTGGTCGAGGACCCCCTTTCCGATTCACTATTTCTTCATTATTGTGTCCCTCGCACTCTCACATTGACGAATTAACACAGAAACAGTGTCGCAATGAAATACATTGCGTTCCATGCCTTCTCTTTCTGAATCTGGGAACGTTTCTACGGCAACGACCGGATTCTGCTTTGGGGACGAGTATCTCATTCCCGATGCACTATTTCTTCTTTACTGTATCCCTCACACTCTCACATTCACGAATTAACACAGAAATTGCGTCGCAATAAAATACATTGTGTTATTCCCTTCTCTTTCCCAATCTATGAACGTTTCTGCGGCAATGACAGGATTTTGCTTGGGGGACGAGTATCTCGTTCCCGATGAACAATTTCTTCTTTACTGTATCCCTCGCACTCTCACACTGACGAATTAACACAGAAATAGATTTCAAATTATATACGTTGTGTTCCATGTTTTCTCTTCCCCAATCTAGGAACGTTTCTCCGGCAATCACAGTATTTTGTTTTTGGGTCGAGGATCTCCTTTCCGATGCACAATTTCTTCTTTACTGTATCCCTTGCACACTCACATTGAGGAATTAACACAGAAATTGCGTTGCAATGACATAAATTGTGTTCCATGCCTTCTCTTTCCCTATCTGGGAACGTTTCTACGGCAAAAAAATGATTTTCTTTTGGGGACGAATATCTCGTTCCCGATTAACTATTTCTTCTCTACTGTATCCCTCGCACTTTCTCATTGACGAATTAACACAGAAATAGCGTCTCAATTAAATACATTGTGTTCCATGACTTCTTTTTCCCAATCTGGGAAAGTTTCTATAGCAACGACAGGATTTTCTTTTGGGGACGAGTATCTCGTTCCCGATGCACTATTTCTTCTTTACTGTATCCCTCGCACCCTCACATTGACGAATTAACACAGAAATTGCGTCGCAATGATATACATTTCGTCCCTTGCCTTCTCCCTACCAATCTGGGAACGTTTCTACGGCAACGACAGGATTTTCTTTTGGGGACGAGTATCTCGTTCCCGATGCACTATTTCTTCTTTACTGTATCCCTCGCACACTCACATTGACGAATTAACAAGGAAGTTTCGTCGCAATGAAATGCATTGGGTTACATGCCTTCTCTTTCCCAATCTGGAAACGTTTCTACGGCGAAGACGGGATTTTGCTTTGGGGACGAGTATCACGTTCTTGATGCACTATTTCTTCTTTACTGTATCCCTCACAACCTCACATTGACGAATTAACACAGAAATTGCGTCGCAATGTAATACATTATGTTCCATGCCTTCTCTTTCCCAATCTGGGAAAGTTTCTACGGCAATGACAGTATTTTGCTTTTGGGTCAAGGATCTAGTTTCTGATGCACTATTTCTTCTTTACTGCATCCCTCGCCCCCTCAAATTGAGGAATTGTCACAGAAATTCCGTCGCAATGAAATACATTGTGTTCCACGCCTTCTCTTTCCCAATCTGGGAAAGTTTCTAAGGCAGCGACAGGATTTTCTTTTGGGGACGAGTATCTCGTTCCAGATGCACTATGTCTTCTTTACTGTATCCCTCGCACTCTCACATTGACGAATGAACACAGAAATTGCGTCGCAATGAAATACATTTCGTTCCATGCCTTCTCTCTACCAATCTGGCAACGTTTCTATGGCAACGACAGGATTTTCTTTTGGGGACGAGTATCTCGTTCCCGATGCACTATTTCTTCTTTACTGTATCCCTCGCACACTCACATTGACGAATGAACACAGAAATTGCGTCGCAATGAAATACATTTCCTTCCATGCCTTCTCTCTACCAATCTGGGAACATTTCTACGGCAACGACAGGATTTTCTTTTGGGGACGAGTATCTCGTTCCCGATGCACTACTTCTTCTTTACTATATCCCTCGCACAATCACATTGACGAATTAACAAAGAAATTTCGTCGCAAAGAAATACATTGGGTTACATGCCTTCTCTTTCCCAATCTAGGAATGTTTCTACAGCAATGACGGGATTTTGTTTTGTGGTCGAGGACCCCCTTTCCGATTCACTATTTCTTCATTATTGTGTCCCTCGCACTCTCACATTGACGAATTAACACAGAAACAGTGTCGCAATGAAATACATTGCGTTCCATGCCTTCTCTTTCTGAATCTGGGAACGTTTCTACGGCAACGACCGGATTCTGCTTTGGGGACGAGTATCTCATTCCCGAGGCACTATTTCTTTTTACTGTATCCCTCACACTCTCACATTCACGAATTAACACAGAAATTGCGTCGCAATAAAATACATTGTGTTTAAAGCCTTCTCTTTCCCAATCTATGAACGTTTCTGCGGCAACGACAGGATTTTGCTTGGGGGACGAGTATCTCGTTCCCGATGAACAATTTCTTCTTTACTGTATCCCTCGCACTCTCACACTGACGAATTAACACAGAAATAGATTTCAAATTAAATACGTTGTGTTCCATGTCTTCTCTTTCCCAATCTAGGAACGATTCTACGGCATTCACAGTATTTTGTTTTTGGGTCGAGGATCTCCTTTCCGATGCACAATTTCTTCTCTACTGTATCCCTCGCACTTTCTCATTGACGAATTAACACAGAAATAGCGTCTCAATTAAATACATTGTGTTCCATGACTTCTTTTTCCCAATCTAGGAACGTTTCTACAGCAACGACAGGATTTTGTTTTGGGGAGGAGTATCTCGTTCCCGATGCACTATTTCTTCTTTACTGTATCCCTCGCACACTCACATTGACGAATGAACACAGAAATTGCGTCGCAATGAAATACATTTCCTTCCATGCCTTCTCTCTACCAATCTGGGAACATTTCTACGGCAACGACAGGATTTTCTTTAGGGGACGAGTATCTCGTTCCCGATGCACTACTTCTTCTTTACTATATCCCTCGCACAATCACATTGAAGAATTAACAAAGAAATTTCGTCGCAAAGAAATACATTGGGTTACATGCCTTCTCTTTCCCAATCTGGGAACGTTTCTACGGCAACGACGGGATTTTCCTTTGGGGACGAGTATCGCGTTCTTGATGCACTATTTCTTCTTTACTGTATCCCTCGCACTCTCACATTGTCGAATTAACACATAAATAGCGTCGCAATGATATACGTTGTGTTCCATGCCTTCTCTTTCCCAATCTGGGAACGTTTCTACGGCAATGACAGTATTTTGTTGTTGTGCCAAGGATCTCCTTTCCGATGCCCTATTTCTTCTTTACTGTATCCCTCGCACACTCACATTGAGCAATTAACACAGAAATTGCGTCGCAATGAAATACATTGTGTTCCACGCCTTCTCTTTCCCAATCTGGGAACGTCTCTACGGCAACGACAGGATTTCCTTTTGGGGACGAGTATCTCGTTCGTGATGCACTATGTCTTCATTACTGTATCCCTCGCACTCTCACATTGACGAATTTAAACAGAAATTGCGCCGCCATAAAATACGTTGTGTACCATGCCTTCTCTTTCCCAATCTAGGAATGTTTCTACAGCAATGACGGGATTTTGTTTTGTGGTCGAGGACCCCCTTTCCGATTCACTATTTCTTCATTATTGTGTCCCTCGCACTCTCACATTGACGAATTAACACAGAAACAGTGTCGCAATGAAATACATTGCGTTCCATGCCTTCTCTTTCTGAATCTGGGAACGTTTCTACGGTAACGACCGGATTCTGCTTTGGGGACGAGTATCTCATTCCCGAGGCACTATTTCTTTTTACTGTATCCCTCACACTCTCACATTCACGAATTAACACAGAAATTGCGTCGCAATAAAATACATTGTGTTTAAAGCCTTCTCTTTCCCAATCTATGAACGTTTCTGCGGCAACGACAGGATTTTGCTTGGGGGACGAGTATCTCGTTCCCGATGAACAATTTCTTCTTTACTGTATCCCTCGCACTCTCACACTGACGAATTAACACAGAAATAGATTTCAAATTAAATACGTTGTGTTCCATGTCTTCTCTTTCCCAATCTAGGAACGTTTCTACGGCAATCACTGTATTTTGTTTTTGGGTCGAGGATCTCCTTTCCGATGCACAATTTCTTCTTTACTGTATCCCTAGCACACTCACATTGAGGAATTAACACAGAAATTGCGTTGCAATGACATAAATTGTGTTCCATGCCTTCTCTTTCCCTATCTGGGAACGTTTCTACGGCAAAAAAATGATTTTCTTTTGGGGACGAATATCTCGTTCCCGATTAACTATTTCTTCTCTACTGTATCCCTCGCACTTTCTCATTGACGAATTAACACAGAAATAGCGTCTCAATTAAATACATTGTGTTCCATGACTTCTTTTTCCCAATCTAGGAACGTTTCTACAGCAACGACAGGATTTTGTTTTGGGGAGGAGTATCTCGTTCCCGATGAACAATTTCTTCTTTTCTCTATCCCTCGAATTCTAACCTTCAGGAATTAACACAGAAATTGCGTCGCAATGTAATACACTGTGTTCCATGCCTTCTCTTTCCCAATCTGGGAAAGTTTCTATAGCAACGGCAGGATTTTCTTTTGGGGACGAGTATCTCGTTCCCGATGCACTATTTCTTCTTTACTGTATCCCTCGCACCCTCACATTGACGAATTAACATAGAAATTGCGTCGCAATGATATACATTTCGTTCCTTGCCTTCTCACTACCAATCCGGGAACGTTTCTACGGCAACGACAGGATTTTCTTTTGGGGACGAGTATCTCGTTCCCGATGCACTATTTCTTCTTTACTGTATCCCTCGCACACTCACATTGACGAATTAACAAGGAAGTTACGTCGCAATGAAATACATTGGGTTACATGCCTTCTCTTTCCCAATCTGGAAACGTTTCTACGGCGAAGACGGGATTTTGCTTTGGGGACGAGTATCACGTTCTTGATGCACTATTTCTTCTTTACTGTATCCCTCGCACTCTCACATTGAGGAATTAACACAGAAATTGCGTCGCAATGAAATACATTGGGTTCCATGCCTTCTCTTTCCCAATCCAGGAACGTTTCTACGGCACCGACTAGATTTTGTTTTCGGGTCGAGGACCTCTTTTCCGATGCACTATTGCTTCTTTACTGTATTCCTCGCATCCTCACATTGAGGAATTGTCACAGAAATTGCGTCGCAATGAAATACATTGCGTTGCACGCCTTCTCTTTCCCTATCTGGGAACGTTTCTACCGCAACGACAGGATTTCCTTTTGGGGACGAGTATCTCGTTCGTGATGCACTATGTTTTCATTACTGTATCCCTCGCACTCTCACATTGACGAATTTAAACAGAAATTGCGCCGCTATAAAATATATTGTGTACCATGCCTTCTCTTTCCCAATCTAGGAACGTTTCTACGCCAACGACGGGATTTTGTTTTGTGGTTTAGGACCCCCTTTCCGATGCACTATTTCTTCATTATTGTGTCCCTCGCACTCTCACATTGACGAATTAACACAGAAACAGTGTCGCAATGAAATACATTGCGTTCCATGCCTTCTCTTTCTGAATCTGGGAACGTTTCTACGGCAACGACCGGATTCTGCTTTGGTGACGAGTATCTCATTCCCGATGCACTATTTCTTCTTTACTGTACCCCTCGCACTCTCACATTCACGAATGAACACAGAAATTGCGTCGCAATGTAATAGATTGTGTTCCATGCCTTCTCGTTCCCAATCTGGGAACGTTTCTACGGCAACGACAATATTTTCCTGTAGGCACGAGTATCTCGTTCCCGATGCACTATTTCTTCTTTACTGTATCCCTCGCACTCTCACATTGATGAATTATTACAGAAATTGCGTCGCAATGATATACATTGTGTTCCATGCCTTCTCTTTCCGAATCTGGGATCGTTTATACTGCAACGACAATATTTCTTTTGGGGACGAGTATCTCGTTCCCGATGCACTATTTCTTCTTTACTGTATCCCTAGCACTCTCACATTGAGGAATGAACCCAGAAATTGCATCGCAATGAAAAACACTGTATTCCATGTCTTCTCTTTCCGAATCTGGGAACGTTTTTAAAGCAATGACAGGATTTTCATTTGGGGACGAGTATCTCGTTCTCAATGCACTATTTCTTCATTACTGTATCCCTCGCACTCTCACATTGAGGAATTAACACAGAAATTGCGTCGCAATAAAATACATTGTGTTCCATGCCTTCTCTATCCCAATCTCGGAACGTTTCAACGGCAACGTCAGGGCTTTCATTTGGAGACGAGTATCTCGTTCCCGATTAACTATTTCTCTTTTACAGTATCCCTCGCACTCTCACAGTGACGAATTAATACAGAAATAGCGTCGCAATAATATACGTTGTGTTCCATGCCTTCTCTTTCCCAATCCAGGAACGTTTCTACGGCAATGACAGTATTTAGTTTTTGGATTGAGCATCTCCTTTCCGATGCACTATTTCTTCTTTACTGTATCCCTCGCACCCTCACATTGGGGAAAAAGGACAGAAATTGCGTTGCAATGACATAAATTGTGTTCCATGCCCTCTCTTTCCCAATCTGGAAAAGGTTTCTACGGCAATGAAAGGATACTCTTTTGGGGACCAGTAACTCGTTCACGATGAACTATTTCCTCTTCACTGTATCCCTCGCACTCTCACATTGACAAATTAACAAAGAAATTGCGTCGCAATGAAATACATGGTGTTCCATGCCTTCTGTTTCCCAATCTCGGAACGCTTCTACGGCAGCGACAGGATTTTCTTTTGGGGACGAGTATCTCGTTCACGATGAACTATCTCCTCTTTACTGTATCCCTCGCACTCTTACATTGACGAGTTAATACAGAAATTGTGTCGCAATAAAATACATTGCGTTTAATGCCTTCTCTTTCCCAATCAATGAACGTTTCTGCGGCAACGACAGGATTTTGCTTTGGGGACGAGTATCTCGCTCCCGATGAACTATTTCTTCTTTACCGTATCCCTCGCACTCTCACACTGACGAATTAACACAGAAATAGCTTCCAAATTATATACGTTGTGTTCCATGTCTTCTCTTTCCCAATCTAGGAACGTTTCTACGGCAATGACAGGATTTTGCTTTTGGGTCGAGGAACTCCTTTCCGATGCACAATTTCTTCTTTACTGTATCCCTAGCACACTCACATTGATGAATTAACTCAGAAATTGCGTTGCAAAGACATAAATTGTGTTCCATGCCTTCTCTTTCCCTATCTGGGAACGTTTCTACGGCAAAAAAATTATTTTCTTTTGGGGACGAGTATCTCGTTCCCGTTTAACTATTTCTACTCTACTGTATCCCTCGCACTTTCTCATTGACGAATTAACACAGAAATTGCGTCGCAATGAAATACATTGTGTTCCATGCCTTCTCTTTCCCAATCTGGGGACGGTTCTATGGCAACGACAGGATTTTATTTTGCGAATGAGTATCTCGTTCTTGATGCACTATTTCTTCTTTACTGTATCCCTCGCACCCTCACATTGACGAATTAACACAGAAATTGCGTCGCAATGAAATACATTGTGTTCCATGCCTTCTCTTTCCGAATCTGGGATCGTTTCTACGGCAACGACAGGATCTGCTTTTGGGGACGAATATCACGTTCCCGATGCACTATTTCTTCTTTACTGTAACCCTCGCACCCTCACATTGAGGATTTAACACAGAAAGTGCGTCGAAATGAAATACATTGGGTTCCATGCGTTCTCTTTCCCAATCCGGGAACGTTTATATGGCAACGACTGGATTTTGTATTCGGGTCGAGGACCTCTTTTCCGATGCACTATTTCTTCTTTACTGTATTCCTCGCATCCTCACATTGAGTAATTGTCACAGAAATTGCGTTGGAATGAAATACATTATTTTCCACGCCTTCTCTTTCCCAATCTGGGAATGTTTCTACAGCAACGACAAGATTTTGTTTTGGGGACGAGTATCTCGTTCCCGATGCACTAGTTCTTCATTACTGTATCCCTCGCACTCTCACATTGAGGAATTAACACAGAAATTGCGTCGCAATAAAACACATTGTATTCCATGCCTTCTCCTTTGCAATCTGGGAACGTTTCTACGGCAACGACAGGATTTTGTTTTGGGTACGAGTATCTCGTACCCGATGAACAATTTCTTCTTTACTCTATCCCTCGAACTCTAACCTTCAGGAATTAACACAGAAATTGCGTCGCAATGAAATACATTGTGTTCCTTGCCTTGTCTTTCCCAATCTGGGAAAGTTTCTACGGCAGCGACAGGATTCTCTTTTGGGGACGAGTATCTCCTTCCCGATGCTCTATTTCTTCTTTACTGTATCCCTCGCACTCTCACATTGACGAATGAACACAGAAATTGCGTCGCAATGAAATACATTGCGTTCCATGCCTTCTCTCTCCCAATCTATGAACGTTTCTATGGCAACGACAGGATTTTCTTTTGGGAATGAGTATCTCGTTCTTGATGCACTATTTCTTCTTCACTGTATCCCTCACAACCTCACATTGAGGAATTAACACAGAAATTGCGTCGCAATGAAATACATTGGGTTCCATGCCTTCTCTTTCCCAATCTGGGAACGTTTCTATGGCAACGACTGGATTTTGTATTCGGGTCGAGGACCTCTTTTCCGATGCACTATTTCTTCTTTACTGTATTCCTCGCATTCTCACATTGAGTAATTGTCACAGAAATTGCGTTGCAATGAAATACATTATGTTCCACGCCTTCTCTTTCCCAATCTGGGAATGTTTCTACGGCAACGACAGGATTTTGTTTTGGGGACGAGTATCTCGTTCCCGATGCACTATTTCTTCATTACTGTATCCCTCGCACTCTCACATTGAGGAATTAACACAGAAATTGCTTCGCAATAAAATACATTGTGTTCCATGCCTGCTCCTTTGCAATCTTAGAAAGTTTCTAGGGCAACGACAGGATTTTCTTTTGCGGACGAGTATCTCGTTCCGGATGCACTATTTCTTCTTTACTGTATCCCTCACAACCTCACATTGAGGAATTAACACAGAAATTGCGTCGCAATGTAATACATTGTGTTCCATGCTTTCTCTTTCCCAATCTGGGAAAGTTTCTACGGCAGCGACAGGATTTTCTTTTGGGGACGAGTATCTCGTTCTGGATGCACTATTTCTTCTTTACTGTATCCCTCGCACTCTCATATTGACGAATGAACACAGAAATTGCGTCGCAATGAAATACATTGCGTTCCATGCCTTCTCTCTCCCAATCTGGGAACATTTCTACGGCATCGACAGGATTTTCTTTTGCGGACGAGTATCTCATTCCCGATGCACTGTTTCTTCTTTACTGTATCCCTCGCACACTCCCATTGACGAATTAACAAAGAAATTTCGTCGCATTGAAATACATTGTGTTACATGCCTTCTCTTTCCCAATCTGGGAACTTTTCTACGGCAACGAGGGAATTTTCCTTTGGGGACGAGTATCAAGTTCTCGATGCAATATTTCTTCTGTACTGTATCCCTTGCACTCTCTCACTGACGAATTAACACAGAAATAGCGTCGCAATGTAATACATTGTGTTCCATGCCTTCTCTTTACCAATCTGGGAACGTTTATACGGCAACGACAGGAATTTCCTTTGGTGAAGAGTATCTTGTTCCTGATGAGCTATTTCTCCTTTACTGTATCCCTCGCACTCTCACATTGTCGAATTAACACATAAAAAGCGTTGCAATGATAAACGTTGTGTTCCATGCCTTCTCTTTCCCAATCTGGGAACGTTTCTACGGCAATGACAGTATTTTGTTGTTGTGCTGAGGATCTCCTTTCCGATGCACTATTTCTTCTTTACTGTATCCCTCGCACCCTCACTTTGAGCAATAAACACAGAAATAGCATCGCAATGAAATACATTGTGTTCCACGCCTTCTCTTTCCAAATCTGGGAACGTTTCTACGGCAACGACACGATTTTCTTTTGGGGACGAGTATCTCGTTCCCGATGCACTATTTCTTCATTACTGTATCCCTTGCACTCCCACATTGAGGAATTAACACATAAATTGCGTCGCAATAAAATACATTGTGTTCCATGTCTTCTCCTTCGTAATCTGGGAACGTGAGTATGGCAACGACATGATTTTGTTTTGGGGTCGAGGATCTCCCTTCCGATGCACTGTTTCTTCTTTACTGTATCCCTCGCACCGTCACATTGACGAATTAACTCAGAAATGGCGTCGCAATAAAATACATTGTGTTCCATGCCTTCTCTTTCCCAATCTCGAAACGTTTCTACGGCAACGACAGGATTGTCCTTTGGGGACAAGTACCTCGTTCCCGATGAAGTAATTCTTCTTTACTGTTTCCCTCGCACTGTCACATAGACGAATTAACACAGAAATAGCGTTGCAATGATATACGTTTTGTTCCATGCCCTCTCTTTCCCAATCTAGGAACGTTTCTACGGCAATGACAGTACTTTGATTTTGGGTCGAGGGTCTCCTTTCCGATGCACTATTTCTTCTTTACTGTATCCCTAGCACCATCACACTGAGGAATTAACACAGAAATTGCGTTGCAATGACATAAATTGTACTGCATGCCTTCTCTTTCCCAATCTGGGATCGTTCCTACGGCAACAAATGGATTTTCTTTTGGGGACGAGTATCTCGTTCCCGATGCACAATTTCTTCTTTACTCTATCCCTCGAACTCTAACATTCAGGAATTAACACCGAAATTGCGTCGCAGTGAATTACATTGTGTTCCATGCCTTCTCTTTCCCAATCTGGGAACGGTTCTATGGCAACGACAGGATTTTCTTTTGGGAATGAGTATCTCGTTCTTGATGCACAATTTCTTCTTTACTGTATATCTCACAACATCACATTGAGGAATTAACACAGAAATAGCGTCGCAATGTAATACATTGGTTTCCATGCTTTCTTTCCCACTCTGGGAAAGTTTCTACGGCAGCGACAGGATTTTCTTTTGGGGACGAGTATCTCGTCCACGATGCACTATTTCTTCTTTACTGTATCCCTAGCACTCTCACATTGACGAATGAACACAGAAATTGCGTCGCAATGAAATACATTGTATTCCATGCCATCTCTTTCCGAATCTGGGAACGTTTCTACAGCAATGACAGTATTTTCTTTTGAGGACGAGTATCTCGTTCCCGATGAACTATTTCTTCTTTACTGTATCACTCTCACTCTCACATTGACGAATGAACACAGAAATTGCGTCGCAATGAAATACATTGGGTTCCATGCCCTCTCTTTCCCAATCTAGGAACGTTTCTACGGCAACGACGGGATCTTCTTTTCGGGTCGAGTATCTCTTTTACGATGCACTATTTCTTCCTTACTGTATTCCTCGCATCCTCACATTGAGGAATTGTCACAGAAATTGCGTCGCAATGATATACATTCTGTTCCATGCCTTCTCTATCCCAATCTCGGAACGTTTCTACGGCAACGACTGGATTTTCATTTGGGGACGAGTATTTCGTTCCCGATGAACCATTTCTTTTTTACAGTATCTCTCGCACTCTCACAGTGACGAATTAATACAGAAATAGCGTCGGAATAATATACGTTGTGTTCGGTCCAGTGGTTCGTTCTACTAATGGTTTTGCGTACATTTTGGTAGCAGTGGAATTGACATCAAAATATGTGTGTTTTACAGCTTTATGCAAAGCAAGAGCTCGTTCAGTATCTAATGCTTTCATCAAACATTTTCTTAAAGAAGTGGGTCATGTTGATAAGGTTATATCAGATAATGGATCAGATTTTCGTTGTAAAATTTGGCTTCGTACTCTATGGCGTCATAAGATTAAACCAATTTTTATTTCACTTTTTCACCCTCAATCTAATGCTTCAGAGAGATGGATGAAGGAAATCAATAAATTGTGCCGTCTTTATTGTCATCAGAATCACAGAACTTGGGATCAGTATCTTCATATTTTTCAAAACATTCTGAATGAACTTCCTAATGACTCATCTTCTTTACCGCCTATACTGTCATTAAAAAATAAAGTACCAACAAATCGCATTTCTGAAATCGTTCCTTTTCCGCCTTCACGGAATCTGCGGCATTCTGAAGTTGTCAACCTGGCTCTACGAAATATTGCATCTGCGGCTGCTAGAAGAGAGAAATCAGCTAAACGTCCTGGTCGTTTAAAAATCTTGTCAGTTGGTCAAAAGGTGTTAATTAAGTCTCATCGTTTGTCTCATAAAGGAAAAGGCTTATGCCGCAAATTTTTTCTGCTTTATAACGATCCATATAGGGTTCGCAAAATCATTCATGATAACACTGTTGAAGTAGAAACTCTTAAATCTCGACGCTCTAAGGGAATACATCATATATCGAACGTAAAAATTTTTGTGGAATGACATACTTTTGAGACATCAACAGTTATACGTAAACATGCAGAGAATACAAGGATACCGCGCTGTGTTTTGGCGGCGGCACATACTCAAAGCAACAGTGAGTCTGCGCGCCGCACTAGGCAGTCGTTGACCGCAAACAATTACTTCCTACGTCACGCGCCTACAGCTGATCGAGCGCTCAGTGCGAATGCACTGACAGACGTAAACAAATACACAGTCTAATTTCTCCGACTAAATTCTGTATAAAGCTATGGTGACTTTATAATATATGTTATTAACGTTCAGTATTTTTCAGGATACGGTTGTGTAAAATATTTAAGACCTTCAGGTAAATTCTGTGCGTGTCCGACGTTAAGACGACTTGCTATGGAGAAAATTTCAGGAAGAATGTAATTTCGAAAAAAAAATTATAAACTAAAAAGGGTAACTATTAATTGAGTTTATTTTTCAGTTAACATAATTCTACTTAGGTACGTATTTTAGATGTAATTTGCTGCTCGCGATTACGTGATTCATACTTTGTGCTAAATTTCATGTTCTATGAATTTACTTGTGAAGCGACGTGCTTACGCACATTGAAACGTCCCCTTTTATCAATTTTACTAGACTGTGCTTAACCTGACGCACAATATTTTTAGCGCAACGCAATCTGACTTTCAAGATTCCCTACAAAAGAATGGCCCTGACTAACATTAAACTATACCTTTCACAAATCACTTACCTCACAAAAATCTTCGCTGCTCAAGCTACTGCAATACAGCGAGCGCCACTACTGCCAGCTAAATAAAAGATACAAACTATGGAAGGCACTAACTACTGATAGGGATCGTTAGCAAATGAAAAATATTAATAGAGAACAAACAATGTATTTACCTTGATATCATCATATATATAGCAGTTCATGACAAATTACAAAACTCCGCCATCTCTCTCCCCACATCCACCACTGCTGGCGGCTCACCTCCAACTGCCCAACGCTACGCGCTGTTCACAGCCAGCTGCCTAACACTACAATGGCGAGTATTACAACAATGAAAAGCAGCCACAGACTGCACACAGCACAGCCAGTGATTTTCATACAGAGGTGGCGTTACCAATAAAAAAACCTAAATAGCCTACTTACATAGCCCCCATGCTCCCCACAAAAAATTTTACAAATTTTTTAGGGCACTGGCCAATACAGATTTGAAAAAATTTTTCATAATTACAGTAAGAAAGATATCAAATGCACACACTTATTAATACAATGTTGGTCAAAAGCTCAAATTTTCTCACAGTCCATAAAGACAGTCCTGATCGTTCATGACGGTAAAATAGCAGTGTTTTTCTCAAAGTCTGAGCAGTAAAAGAAAATTCACACGGAAATAGTGGATTTCCATGCAGTCTTGAAGAAGTAGCGTTGTCCTTCCAACGGAAAGACAGTGCTGACTCTTGACATGCTGACAGGTCAAGGGCCGCAACAGAGTAAACCCACCACAGAGTCAGTCGAAGTTTTGAAGAGTATTGGTGAGTAGGTCATCACAGAGCAGACCCACTGTAGTCCTGGTAGAGATTACGGTATTGGTGGGCCACCAGAGGCGCAGACCCACTGCAGTCCTTGTAGAAATAATGGTACTGATGGATCATCAAAGATGTAGACCCAGTGTAGTCCTTGTAGAGATTATGGTACTGGTGAGTCAGCAACGACGTAGACCCACTGTAGTCCTCGTAGAGACGGCCAGCAGCCATCCGTTGTGACTGTGCAGGTGCACAATCACAATTGAAGAGTCTTGCGGATAATATAGCAAGTGCATAACCACCACTTGTGCACTCACAAAGTTTTTGGAATTGTCCTTAGAACCAGCAATGCTGTTATCCAGTCCCTTGCTGAATTATTAACACACATACAAACACTAACAGTCCCTACTTCTCACATATTGTCCATACACTATGACCAACAGAAACGTGTGCAGTGAAATGTAACTTACAAGTTAATAATATGATGAACTGGTGTCAATTACAATTTTATAACATAAGAATACAATTACAAAGGTACAAAATACATCATTAAAGAACATAACAATACAGATAACATTTGTAGTACAGGCTTTACAAAAGAATCAAAATAACATATACAACAGTGTTACAGGAATTATGACATAAGTAGATACATAAAAGATCAGAATAAATTTTGAAACATTCACTTCACACATGAGCATTAAAACAAAATAGAATAAATAAAGTCTAAGCATATTTACAAGTTAAATAACATATTATTAATGCCAATTATATTTGAGGATAACAGTATTCCTCATCATAGTGAATAGTATTAGAAAAAAAATTCTATGAAACTACACAGAGACAGGAAGAAAACAAATACACATGGGTACACAAACACATAGGGGGATAACACAATGGAAAGGACAGGGTTCGTTTTCAGTGTAACTTTTGGTACTGCAGTCCAACCCAAGACTTCATTCCATAGATCTTTCGTCTTATTTCCACATTTGTTTCCACCAAAAAAATCCTATTCAAGCATGCTTTCTGTATATATATGTTCACATATTTCTTACCTCATTATTTATTTTCCATTATCTTACTTCATCATTTATTTCCAAGAAAATCCTACCTAAACCTGTTGTCCCTAAACCCTACTTTTTTTGGTTCATATCCTCTTTCAAAATACTGTTTTGGCCAAACCATTTTCTTATAGATTTTCAATGTATTTCTTCCAATTCATCACAACTTGTTCTCTTATATAGTCTACCCCCTCTTAAGCTAACTTAAATCTACTGAGCTCAGATGCTAAACTAAGGGACGAGGCAATGCAGCAGAACAAATCAAGTAACACAAACATCAATGACAAAAATTTCAAGCTGGCAAAGCAAGCTACAGTAAATCTAAATTACCAAGCAATTCAACATTACAACTAATATGAGGCAATGCGCAGCAAACAAGAAAAATAAATCATTAGTAAAACTGGCTGAACAGCGTAATACAAAGTCAAATTCAGTAACATTATGCCTGGCAAACAGCAGCAACTTATACCTAAACATCACATAGCTCAAGCAGAAAAAATATTACAATAAAAATGGCCATGTTTAAAACTTACGTCACATCTTAACACTAGAGTGATGCATCACGAGAACTTACACTAGCAGATAAGTTACCAAATCGTAAAGAAATTGTTTATGCAATTCCTGTGAAGGGAAATGTCTTTTTATGCTCCCTCATTTTTTGGAAATATATCACAAAACTATTATTTACTGGATCTGGAGACAGAAAATATTTATATTAGTACATCTATAAAATTTTATTTTAACCAGTGCTGCAGTGCAGCTAGAAACTAGATATTAAACAAAATGAGTAAATAAATACATAAAGCAAGCCATATGGCATTTCTCTCAATTCTCGTAGATAGACACTTGTCCTAATCAGGTGTGCAGATGTAAGAATGTTTCCAAGTTATTATTAGCGTGTCGTATTTACGATGCTTTCTACAAACGAATGTCAATAGCGAGGATAATGGCCTCCCTTTTTTTTTCTCTACCTGTGCTTCCGGAAAGGCACACCCTAATGGCTTGTTCTCCAGGTGTCTGACACAGCTGTGTGCCCACGACACACGTGTAGGTGGTCACTTAACTTTCTTACGGAAATATTTACGACAGCAGTTTCCACTACAGTGACAGTCTCATATAAAAATTTCACAGGTTGAGAATTTACGTTGCAAATGTGTAGAAACAAAATCCTATGAATATAACAGTGTCCAAGAAATTTTCGCCGTCATTGTGATACATTCACGCATTTACACACATTTCATAACTCTTAAAGTACGATTCTTGGTTTCCAACATCCTTTTTCACAAGTCAAGAGTCCCTAACTTCTATCCATTATTCATATACATATAAACACGTAATCACATTCCTTACATAGCATCAGCTTATTGATCATAAACATACCTCAACAGCATAATACACATCGTCGTCGTAAAAGTAACATCATAACACCTCAGTCAAATCTCAAAATCGTCGTAGCTTCCTCCAATAATTTCAAAACGCACTTCAAAAATCATGATCCCATACCAAATACATCATTCAAAGTTCTCATAGTATCACAATGGTTCCAAAAAAATATGAACAGTTCACAAAGTACTGACAAAATGCAATTTCATACGTGTGAAGTTATTCAACTGTGTAATTACGTAAACATCTGTCACTAATGTAGTAAACAAAAAATGTTTATCTCTCAGTTACATGATCAGATAGCTGTGTAATTTGTGTGTTAGAGAAATACGGTACCGATGTGTAAAGTTGTATAAGCAAATACCATATTAGCTGGGGCTCCTTGTGTTTGCCAAACACATGGTACACAAAGTAAGCGTGTACCCCCCTGAGGATTAATGTAATAATACCCTCAGGTGTTACAGATTACAGCAATGGAATGAAATGTATCACGGAAAACTTTCTTTGTAATTAAAAAATCTTTAAAAATAAGTGTCTTAAGTATAAGGTTAATCACTCAAATGCGTGTACTGTAGCGCTAAACTATGCGTCTTGTTGTAAGATAATCTCTGTGTAAGTGTCGTAGTTATCGTCCTCCGAAAGCTAAGTTCTGCAGAAGTCAATGTACTTACCTCATGATAAACAAAAGTGAAATGTTTTGCGTATAGATATCTTAGTTATTACGCTTATTGTTGTGATGAAGAAAGTACTGTACTGTAACGTATTGTTATGCTACGGAAAACCCTGTCTCATTGTAGCTATACTACAAAAGTTACTACTAAAACCTGTTTTACTTTCCAGAAGAATTCAGAAAAACTGTGCATATATAAAAGAGATACACCGCAAAAGCAACATTATAAATTGTCACTCATTAGTAGCGTCATGATAAAACCGTGTAGTTGTCTCATAAACTAACCACTGTGTCGTCTGGTATCTCACAGAAAGTACTTTAAATCCAGAATGTATTTTCAAGTAAACCAAAATGTTGCATTAAAATCTCATTAGCAGTACCAGTATGTGTCCTAAGTATGTAAGCCTGATAGTCGTTACGTAATCGTGCAACTAACAAGCAAGAATGTACAAATACAACACTGTGTCATCTGTTCACTATAACAATGCATTCGTAATTTCTGTTTAAATAAGTTCTCTTAGTTCTAGACTGGATATTTAACTTCAAACATTGTTGCATCTTAACAGTTTCTTAAGTCTGACAAAGCATACTAGAAATGTGAAGTGAAACGTTTTATGGCAAAGACAAAGTTAAAAAGCAGATTATCTTTCAATAAACGGTTTTACATGTGAAATGTGGTGTAAACCTTTACTCTTCATAGTACTCAGACTTTCAACTGAAAAGCAATTGTCATGTTTTATACATCGGTAAAGAATGCTAAAATTTTTCTCAAGGCTAGCGTCTTATGTTATTTTTCTCAGAGCCAGTGGGCGCACGCGGCTGCCTGCTGTGCGAGTCATTGTCTGTCTCTTTGTTGGCGCGCGCCGTTATTGGGATTAGGAGACCTAACTTCTACATATTCACTCTGACGAGAAGGCCCTGCCCTGTTTAAATCCCGCCAGTTCTGATGCAATTCAGGTCTGTCGTTACGAATATCTCGTCTGTCGTCATGTCGGTAGATTTCATAATTTCTTTCTTGTCGGTCATGTGGTGGAGAATTTCTCCCTGAATCGTAACTGCGCGCTGAACTGTTGCGTCTGAAAGTATTCTGTCTCCCTTGATAATAATAGTTCTGGTTACCATATTGTCTGTTTCTCTGGTAGTCTCTGTGATAGTCATTACTATAGAAATGCGATCTTTCTCTGTAATTATTACTCTGCGAGTGGTTGTCATACGGGTGGTGTCTGTTTTGATCACGATTTACGTTGCAAGAATAGCCTTGACGTGTCCAGTTAATATTTCTTTCATCGCGGGATTGTGACGGATGTGACCTGTAATTGTTATGTTCCTGTTTCCGCATTCCGCGATTGTCAGTGTCAATTTCCAATTCTTGTAGCAGACCTTGAAAAGCTTCAATGTCTTCTTTGCAACGTCCTGCTAAAATAATATGTCGTAATGTTCAGGTAATTTGATTAAGCAAATGCGGATGAGTTCTGAGGGGCTGTATGGGTTTGACAGGTACTGATTCTTGTGCAACATGTCTTCAAAATATTTCACAAGACTGGAGAATTCAGATTGTTCGAAATGTTTCATCATTATGATGCCATGTTTTACTCGGTCTTGTGTGGCTTGAGACCAATATGCTGAGAGGAAGGCATGGTAAAATTCTCCTTCACTGTGGCAATCGTGAATGACCGATCGCATTCTTACAGCTGGTTCATTCTCTAAGTAGCCACACATAAATTCTAATCTGTGTTCTAACGACCAGTTGGGAGGAAAACAATGAGAGAATTGATGGAGCCATGCTTGTGGATGAATGTCGTTGCCAGAATTCTTAAAAGTTTTGAATTTACGTGTAGTAATGAACAGCTTATAGTCAAAATCATCATGTCGGAGAGTAGCATATCGGTCATTGTTAGGCCGTGTCGGCCGTTCCATCTCAAAATTCGGTGCTCCTTGCCAATTTCTTTCATAATTTCCGAAGTGTCCTGTGTTATTATTTTGTGGTTGATCCGTATTTCTATGTCCCTCTTCCCGTATTGGGGCGCGAGTGTCCTCTGAAATACGTAATTCTTGTATTACCTGTGTCAGCTGATCTTGTACTTCGCGGATTTCTCTTTGGTGTTGCGTATTAATTTGATTCAGATTTTGTTTCAGTTTCCTAATTTGTTCGCTCTCTTCTGTGTCATTAAAGACTACCGGTTTTGTGTCGTTCAGATTATCATTTACCTTCGTAGATAAGTTAGTGAACTGATCCGAAAGTTCGGCTACTTTCTCCGATAGCGAACACATTTCCTCAGTGTGTTTTTCTGAACCAAGTTTCAGATTGTCCATTTGTGTTGAAATCGAATCTACTGTGTCCTTCAAGTTTTCCTGAGTTTTTGCAAGTTGCGTAACCGAATCTGTAGATGCAACTGAGTCAAATTTAGCTTGTAAGGTCTCATGATTTTCATGAACAGTAGTTTGCAGTTCTTTTATGGCTGCTTCGTGATTCTGTAGTGCATTTTCATGACGCGAAAAAATAGGTTGGAAATGCTCACAAATTTGTGTTTTTACGTCGTTACAGACTTTTTGACATTTCGATTCAATGTGATGTAACTCATTAGTTAAATCCTCACGTGTTTGTTCAAGTGTGGTGTCTAACTTTTTAAGATTTTGTTCCACTGTGTCTAACTTTTGAAGATTTTGTTCCATTATGTCTAACTTTCGAAGCTTTTGTCCCATTTGCTTCTGATTTTGTTCCATTTGTTGCATTAATTGCAATAATAATGTATTAGTGTCTGGAATCTGTTTCTCTACGCTTTTCGGCAGTGCATTTGAACCGGCAACATTCACATTTTGACAAGCAGAAAAAGTGTTTTGACTTATTTGAGAAAACGGTGATGACCCAAAACCTGAATCTACAGTATTTGCGAAATTGTGTCCTGTCATTTCAGATTCCTGAGGCGAGCTGTTGCCGACCGACCGATCGATAATGCTTCCCTGCTCACTAATTGTTTCACTGTCTACGCCATTGTTTAGCCGCCCGCTCCATTTCCCTATGCACAATTACCAAATTATTACTTTGAACATTAGTTAATTCATTACTCTGCGGCGCTAACACACTGCTTTCGTCTTCACTGTCATTTCTCAGTTTACTTTGGAGCCTAGTATTACGTTTTTCACACGCCATTATTGTCACAATATTTCACACGACAACACAGAAAAACACTATTTGAAGAGCAAAAATAGGGGAACACATTAACATAGCACTGAAAATAATATCTAGTTAATTGCAGCTGCGAAATACTTGGTGCAAATCTACATGCATACCACAACTGTTCTACTGTACAACAATGAAAGACTGCAACTACAAAGGAGATTTTCTCTACAATTACGCGCTAGCAATAAACAACAGCTACACTAATTACACAAACTACAAGAAAAAAATCAGAAGATTCCAGTGAGGTATCCTCGGCTAAGGGTCGACATATGAAACGTCCCCTTTTATCAATTTTACTAGACTGTGCTTAACCTGACGCACAATATTTTTAGCGCAACGCAATCTGACTTTCAAGATTCCCTACAAAAGAATGGCCCTGACTAACATTAAACTATACCTTTCACAAATCACTTACCTCACAAAAATCTTCGCTGCTCAAGCTACTGCAATACAGCGAGCGCCACTACTGCCAGCTGAATAAAAGATACAAACT
This sequence comes from Schistocerca nitens, assembly GCF_023898315.1. Classification (NCBI taxonomy): domain Eukaryota; kingdom Metazoa; phylum Arthropoda; class Insecta; order Orthoptera; family Acrididae; genus Schistocerca; species Schistocerca nitens. Next base: position 3,903,472 of record NC_064616.1, on the reverse strand, counting down.
ATGGAAGGCACTAACTACTGATAGGGATAGTTAGCAAATGAAAAATATTAATAGAGAACAAACAATGTATTTACCTTGATATCATCATATATATAGCAGTTATTGACAAATTACAAAACTCCGCCATCTCTCTCCCCACATCCACCACTGCTGGCGGCTCACCTCCAACTGCCCAACGCTACGTGCTGTTCACAGCCAGCTGCCTAACACTACAATGGCGAGTATTACAACAATGAAAAGCAGCCACAGACTGCACACAGCACAGCCAGTGATTTTCATACAGAGGTGGCGTTACCAATAAAAAAACCTAAACAGCCTACTTACAACATTAACTGATTTTGACGATGATTGATTAATGAACGGGCTTGTTATTTGTATATATTATGCATCGCTTGGCTGCACTGCTTTTTCACTGATGTCATATTTTTCTATTATGTGCCTGCTGTGCTTATTTATTTAAATTATAAATGTCACCTGATTATATGTGCTGACTGTAGTTGGGTATGTAGGTTACACTTTGTGATTTATCTGCTTGCGCCTTCATGTTTACTTATTAAGATTACATATGAACATTTATTTGCTTATGCTGAACGATGCTAATGACTTGTTTATTACGTAAGATATATGTTTGCTGCTGTGCGTATGGATTGCATATTTACACATTTCTGTTTTGTTGTCATAACTACTCTTCAATTTAGAATATAGCAATGCTGATGTACAGTGTACGAACATAGAGTTTAGGTTACACTGTGGTATTAATTATAGATTGTTTGCTTGGCAGAGCCTCGTTGTAGGGATTGTGCTGCATCCACTTGTTGACATTCTGTTCTCTACTGGTATATTTACTCGCTATTGCATGTTTTGCTTACGCTCAGTGCTTTATATTTTTAAGATAAGAAAATGAACTGCTATAATTCGACGAACGACATTAGTACGAGAAACTTCATAGAAGTCACATGAGCTGGAGGTTTTATGGAAGCTGTATAAATTTATGCTAATAGGAAGGAAGATAACGATATGACATACCAACACTAGGTTTAGACCATCGACAGTTATTACACTGCATTTTTCGTGAGTAATTGAAATAGGAAGTGACACTTGACACAAGAAATACTCCACATGTTTGCTTCTGCCATGATTCTTGAAGTGGTGTACACACTGTGAAATATTATGATCATTCACACTCCGTAATCGTAATTAATTACTGAGAGTTATTCGAACTAAGTCTGTTAGAGGTCATGTACCCATTTCTTTTATTTAATGATGGACAAGGTAAACAAAATGTATCTTATAATTTATAATGAGTAGCAGATTTGGATCAGATGGATTACACGAGAGGTTGTGTGTTGACATTGTGTCTTCGGATTGTATGAGATGATGAATTGAGGTTTGCATTAGGATTTTGTCTGCACTTGTTCGAGGAGACTGACTAGAGGAAAGAGTTGTTATGGAAGTGAAATGATATTGGCAATGAGGTTATATATATCGACGTATTGAAGAGGTATGATTGAGGTATTGAGATTATGTGAAGTTGATGATTATTGGAGTTTTCGTTGACAAGAGGTAAGGTAAATGATATTGATGATCGACGTATTGAAGAGGTATTATTGAAGTATTGAGACTATGTGATGCTGATGATTAGTGGAGTTTTGGTGGATAAGAGGTGAAGTAAGTGAGGAGCATATTTTTTTTTGTTGGTCTATATGGAACAAGGAGGAGAAAGATGGCAGACTAGAAAACTCAAGTAGAAGGAAGATTGTCTACACACACACTTTGTTAAATCACTAAGCAGTATATACTTTTTTTGAAGAGAGGAAGTATTTGCATATCTTGGCTCACTGACAGTTGTTCAGCAACCGTAAATTTTGATCTGGCTTGGCAAACATTGGTCTTGACATGATGACTATGACATTGACTAACTATTATTGACTGTTATACATTGCTGCCACTACTACTTGATACACATGATGAACATAAAATTTTCACAGAATTGCATTTACACAGTTAACACTATTCAATTACACAGTAGCACTAATGTGGATGAAAGATGAGTGAGTGTGTTTTGTGTGTTTTCCTTTTATAATCCCAGAGAAGTGATCCCAACCTATCTCCTAAATATTATTTTACTTGTATGTTGTGGCTTGCACTGACACCCATAAATGTTGTAGGTTTACTGGTATTTGTGTATTGTTATAGTTAATAGGACAATTATCTGATATCATTTGTGCGTTTATTATGATTTGTATGTTTAGTGTAAAAGCATTGTATGTGTATTCAAACTATTGTTCATGCCTGAACTGTCTGATTAGTGATGGTGCTGCACTTTTCAACATGATGTGTGACATTTAGTCATGTTTAATTTCTGCTGATGAACAGTGTGATTAGTGAAAGTGAATATTATGGACTGCGGTCTGCACCTGTTCAACATTGCTGGTGCCACTAATGGAACTGCTTATACTGAAATGGTGTTACTTGTTGGTGTCTGCACCTGCTCAACATTCCTGGGTGCCACTGATGGACTACTGCTACTGAAAAGATGTCACCTGTTGATATCTGCACCTGTTCAACATTGCTGGTGCCACTGATGGAACTGCTTATACTGAAATGGCGTTACTTGTTGGTGTCTGCACCTATTCAACATTACTGGGTGCCACTGATGGACTGCTTCTACTGAAAAGATGTCACCTGTTGATATCTGCACCTGTTCAACATTGCTGGTGCCACTGATGGAACTGCTTATACTGAAACGGTGTTACTTGTTGATGTCTTCACCTGCTCAACATTGCTGGGTGCCACTGATGGACTGCTTCTACCGAAATGATGTCACTTGTTGGTGTCGGCACCTGCTCAACATTGCTGGGTGCCACTGGTGGACTGCTTCTGCTGAAAAGATGTCACCTGTTGCTGTGTGCACCTGCTCAACATTGCTGGTGCAACTAATGGAACTGCTTATACTGAAATGGTGTTACTTGTTGGTGTCTGCACCTATTCAACATTACTGGGTGCCACTGATGGACTGTTTCGACTGAAAAAATGTCACTTGTTGGTTTTTGCACCTGTTGACCATTGCTGGGTGCTACTGCTGGAACTGTCAACTGCTTATTCTTGAGCTATGGAAAGCGTTTATGTGAATATTTGTATAAACTGTTTTTTTTGTGTATTACTGTTTGTGAAAAGTTATGAGACTCTTACCTGCACATATTCGTCATTGCTGACGCTATTGATTGAACTGTTTAACCACATAATACTTGTGTAAACTGTCATGTAAAGTCACATGTATGAAGGAATTTGTATTGCTTACTGTATTTTATATATTAGGTTATTGAAAGGTCAGTGCAAAGCCAAACTTTTATCTAGTTATATGATATTTACGCATTAATATTATCTTTTATTTTTGTCTGTATTTTTTTTGACGAATTTGGTGGTATTTTCACCACCAATGCTGGCAAAAATACCATCAAATTCTAGCCTGTGGAGGAAGGGCATATGAAAGGTGGCTACACTGAGCCACAGCGCCAGAGATCGCGCTAGAGAGTATTGTTCCGCCGCCTCCACTGGCAGTGATTATTGAGATGTCGTAGTGGGCAGTGCCTGTCGAGGACTCGTGGTAGTCAGTGCTTGTTAAAAACTCGTAGCAGAGAGTGTTTGTTGAGATGTGCAAGCAGGGAGTGCTTGCTGAGCGGTGATACTGAAAAGTTCTTGTTGAGATGTGGTAATAGCGAGTCGGTGTGGAGATATATTGTAATGATCAGAGTGATTTTGGTCCATATATGAAGGTAACGAAACTTGATTTATTTTTCATTATTTAATGTCGTAAATAATGCTTCATTACAGGTTCAGTCAACAAAGCATCTGGCTTGTGTTCTGGGATTAGAGTGTAATTCTGGTTCTCTTGAGTAATTATGGTATTTTTATTTTCTTTAATTAATTCAGTACAAATGATATTTAAAATTTCTTGTGTTGTTGAAGAAGAACCGTGCCAGATGCGTACGTTGAGTCATACTTCCACACACAGAACAGTTATACTTGTGCTTTGGTTTCGTAGGTTTTATAGTTGCTGGGGACTTAATTAATTAATTGTGTAAATGAAAATTTCCATTTCATTCTTTGTTATTGTTCTATGCAGTCAGACAGCGTAATAATACTAGTCAGGGCCAACCGTTTACGAGACTTCGTAATCGGACAGACAGCTACTGAAGCAAAAAATTAAAATTATTTGCAGTCAGATTAATTAAGCCCCCATGCAACGGCAATGAAAAGATTTTCTTTTGGGGACCAGTATCTCGTTCACGATGAACTATTTCCTCTTTACTGTATCCCTCGCACTCTCACATTGACGAATTAACACAGAAATTGCGTCGCAATGAAATACATTCTGTTCCATGCCTTCTCTTTCCCAATCTCGGAACGTTTCTACGGCAGCAACAGGATTTTCTTTTGGGGACGAGTATCTCGTTCACGATGAACTATTTCCTCTTTACTGTATCCCTCGCACTCTCACATTGACGAATTAATAAGAAATTGTGTCGCAATGAAATACATTGTGTTCCATGCCTTCTCTTTCCCAATCTGGGAACGTTTCTACGGCAGCTACAGAATTTTGCTTTTGGGGACGAGTATCTCGTTCCCCATGTACTATTTCTTCATTACTGTATCCCTCGCACTCTCACATTGAGGAATGAACACAGACATTGCGTCGCAATAAAATCCATTGTGTTCCATGCCTTCCCTTCGCAATCTAGGAACGTTTCTACGGCAACGACAGGATTTTGTTTTCGGGTCGAGGATCTCCTTTCCGATGCACTATTTCGTCTTTACTGTATACCTCGCACCCTCACATTGACGAATTAACACAGAAATGGCGTCGCAATAAAATACATTGTGTTTCCTGCCTTCTCTTTCCCAATATATGAACGTTTCTGCGGCAACGACAGGATTTTGCTTTGGGGACGAGTATCTCGTTCCCGATGAACTATTTCTTCTTTACTGTATCCCTCGCACTCTCACACTGAGCAATTAACACAGAAATAGCTTCCAAATTATATACGTTGTGTTCCATGTCTTCTCTTTCCCAATCTAGGAACGTTTCTACGGCAATGACAGTATTTTGTTTTTGGGTCGAGGATCTCCGTTCCGATGCACAATTTCTTCTTTACTGTATCCCTAGCACATTCACATGGAGGAATTAACACAGAAATTGCGTTGCAATGACATAAATTGTGTTCCACGCCTTCTCTTTCCCTATCTGGGAACGTTTCTACGGCAAAAAAATGATTTTCTTTTTGGGACGAGTATCTCGTTCCCGATTAACTATTTCTTCTTTACTGTATCCCTCGCACACTCTCATTGACGAATTAACACAGAAATAGCGTCTCAATTACATTGTGTTCCATGCCTTCTCTTTCCCAATCTAGGAACGTTTCTACAGCAACGACAGGATTTTGTTTTGCGGATGAGTATCTCGTTCCCGATGCACAATTTCTTCTTTACTCTATCCCTTACACCCTCACATTGAGGAATTAACACAGAAATTGCGTCGCAATGTAATACATTGGGTTCCATGGCTTCCTTTTCCCAATCTGGGAACGTTTCTATGGCAGCGAAAGGAATTTCTTTTGGGGACTAGTATCTCGTTCCCGATGCACTATTTCTTCTTTACTGTATCACTCGCACTCTCACATTGACGAATTAACACAGAAATAACGTCGCAATGGAATACATTGTGTTCCATGCCTTCTCTTTCCGAATCTGGGATCGTTTCTACGGCAACGTCAGGATTTTCTTTTGGGGACGAGTACCTCGTTCCCGATGCACTATTTCTTCTTTACTGTATCCCTAGCACTCTCACATTGACGAATGAACACAGAAATTGCGTCGCAATGAAATACATTGTTTCCATGCCTTCTCTTTCCGAATCTGGGAACGTTTCTACAGCAACGACATTATTTTCTTTTGAGGACGAGTATCTCGTTCCCGATGAACTATTTCTTGTTTACTGTATCCCTCACACTCTGACATTGACCAATGAACACAGAAATTGCGTCGCAATGAAATACCTTGGGTTCCATGCCTTCTCTTTCCCAATCTAGGAACGTTTCTACTGCAACGACAGGATTTTGTTTTCGGGTCGAGTATCTGTTTTACGATGCACTATTTGTTCTTTACTGTATTCCTCGCATCCTCAGATTGAGGAATTGTCACAGAAATGGCGTCGCAATGAAATACATTGTGTTCCATGCCTGCTCTTTCCCAATCTGGGAACGTTCCTACGGCAACGACAGGATTTACTTTTGGGGACGAGTATCTCGTCCCCGATGCATTATTTCTTCATTACTGTATCCCTCGCACTCTCACATTGACGAATTAACACAGAAATGACGTCGCAATAAAATACAGTGTCCCTGCCTTTTGTTTCCCAATCTCGAAACGTTTCTACGGCAAAGACAGGATTTTCGTTTGGGGACGAGTATCTCGTTCCCGATGAACTATTTCTTCATTACTGTATCTCTCGCACTGTCACATAGACGAATTAACAAAGAAATAGCGTCGCAATGATATACGTTTTGTTCCATGCCTTATCTTTCCCATTCTAGAAACGTTTCTACGGCAATGACAGTAATTTTTTTTTTGGGTCGTGGTTCTCCTTTCCGATGCACTATTTCTTCTTTACTGCATCCCTCGTACCCTCACATTGAGGAATTAACACAGAAATTGTTTGCAATGACATAAATTGTGTTCCATAGCTTCTCTTTACCAATCTGGGAACGTTTCTACGGCAAGAAAAGTATTTTCTTTTGGGGACGAGTATCTCGTTCGCGGTGCACTGTTTCTTCTTTACTGTACCCCTCGCACTCTCACATTGACGAATTAACACAGAAATAGCGTAGCAATTAAATACATTGTGTTCCATTCCTTCTCTTTCCCAATCTAGGCACGTTTCTACAGCAACGAAAGGATATTTTTTTGGGGTCGATGATCTCCTTTCCGATGCACTATTTCTTCTTAACTGTATACCTCGCACCCTCACATTGAGGAATTAACACAGAAATTGCGTCGCATTGGAATAAATTGTGTTCCGTGCATTCTCTGTCCCAATCTAGGAACGTTTCTACGGCAACGACAGGATTTTGTTTTCGGGTTGAGGATCTCGTTCCCGATGAACTATTTCCGCTTTACTGTATCACTGGCACTCTCACATTGACGAATTAAAACGGAAATTGCGCTGCCATAAAATACACTGTGTTGCATGCCTTGTGTTTCCAAATCTAGGAACGTTTCTACGGCAACGACGGGATTTTGTTTTGGGATCGAGGATCTCCTTTCCGATGCACTATTTCTTCATTACTGTATCCTTCGCACTCTCACATTGACGAATTAACACAGAAATAGCATCGCAATGAAATACATTGCGTTACATGCATTCTCCCTCCCAATATGGGAACGTTTCTTCGGCAACGACAGGATTTTCTTTTGGGGACGAGTATCTCATTCCCGATTCACTATTTCTTCCTTAATGTATCCCTCCCACTCTCACATTGACGAATTAACACAGAAATAGCATGGAAATTATATACGTTGTGTTCCATGTCTTCTCTTTCCCAACCTAGGAACATATCTACGGCAATGACAGTATTTTGTTTTTGGGTCGAGGATCTCCTTTCCGATGCACTATTTTCTTCTTTACTGTATGCCTAGCACCCTCACATTGTGGAATTAACACAGAAATTGCGTTGCAATGACATAAATTGTGTTCCATGCCTTCTCTTTCCCAATCTAGGAACGTTTCTACAGCAACGACAGGATTTTGATCTGGGTACGAGTACCTCATTCCCGATGCACAATTTCTTCTTTACTCTATCCCTCGCACTCTCACATTCAGGAATTAAAACAGAAATTGCGTCGCAATGAAATACATTGTGTTCCATTCCTTCTCTTTCCCAATCTGGGAACGGTTCTATGGCAACGACAGGATTTTCTTTTGGGAATGAGTATCTCGTTCATGATGCACTATTTCTTCTTTACTGTATCCCTCACACCCTCACATTGAGGAATTAACACAGAAATTGCGTCGCAATGTAATACATTGGGTTCCATGCCTTCTCTTTCCCAATCTGGGAAAGTTTCTACGGCTGCGACAGGAATTTCTTTTGGGGACGAGTATCTCGTTCCCGATGCACTATTTCTTCTTTACTGTATCCCTCGCACTCCCACATTGACGAAAGAACACAGAAATTGCGTCGCAATGAAATACTTTGTATTCCATGCCTTCTCTTTCCGAATATGGTAACGTTTCTACAGCAATGACAGTATTTTCTTTTGGTTACGAATATCTCGTTCCCGATGCACTATTTCTTCTTTACTGTATCCCTCGCACCCTCACATTGAGGAATTAACACAGAAATAGCGTCGAAATGTAATACATTGTGTTCCATGCCTCCTCTTTCCCAATCTCGAGACGTTTCTACGGCAACGACAGGATTTTCTTTTGGGGACTAGTATCTCGTTCCCGATGCACTATTTCTTCTTTACTGTATCACTCGCACTCTCACACTGACGAATTAACAAAGAAATTGCGTCTCAATGAAATATATTGGGCTCCATGCCTTCTCTTTCCCAATCTGGGGACATTTACACGGCAACGACGGGAATTTCCTTTGGGGACGAGTATCAAGTTCTCGATGCACTATTTCTTCTTTATCCCTCGCACCCTCACATTGACGAATTAAGACAGAAATAGCGTCGCAGCAAAATACATTGTGTTCCATGCCTTCCCTTCGCAATCTATGAACGTTTCTACGGCAACGACGGGATTTTGTTTTCCGGTCGAGGATCTCCTTTCCGATGCACTATTTCTTCTTTACTGTATCCCTAGCACCCTCACATTGACGAATTAACACAGATATTGCGTTGCAATGACATAAATCGTGTTCCATGCCTTCTCTTTCCCAAAGTGGGAACGTTTCTACGGCAACTAAAGGATTTTCTTTTGGGGACAAGTATCTCGTTCCCGATGCACTATTTCTTCTTTACTGTATCCCTCGCACTCTCTCATTGACGAATTAACACAGAAATAGCGTCGCAATTAAATACATTGTTTTCCATGCATTCTTTTTCCCAATCTAGGAACGTTTCTACAGCAACGACAGAATTTGGTTTTGGGGATGACTATCACGTTCCCGATGCACAATTTCTTCTTTACTCTATCCCTCGCATTCTCACATTGAGGAATTAACACAGAAATTGCGTCGCAATGCAATACATTGTGTTACATGCCTTTTCTTTCCCAATCTGGGAACGGTTCAATGGCAACGACTGGATTTTCTTTGGGGACGAGTATCTCATTCACGATGAACTATTTACTCTTTACTGTATCCCTCGCACTCTCACATTGACGAATTAAAACAGAAATTGCGCCGCCATAAAATACATTGTGTTCCATGCCTTCTCTTTCCCAATCTAGGAACGTTTCTACGGCAACGGCGGGATTTTGTTTTGTGGTCGAGGACCTCCTTTCCGATGCACTATTTCTTCATTACTGTGTCCCTCGCACTCACACATTGACGAATTAACACAGAAATAGCGTCGCAATGAAAACATTGCGTTCCATGCTTTCTCTTTCTGAATCTGGGAACGTGTCTACAGCAACGACAGGATTTTCTTTCGGAAACGAGTATCTCATTCCCGATGCACTATTTCTTCTTTACTGTATCCCTCGGACTCTCACATTGACGAATTAACACAGAAATTGCGTCGTAATGTAATGGATTGTGTTCCATGCCTCCTCTTTCCCAATCTGTGAACGTTTCTACGGCAACTACAAGATTTCACTTAGGGGACGAGTATCTCGTTCCCGATGAAATATTTCTTCTTTACTGTATCCCTCACACTCTCACATTAACGAATGAACACAGAAATTGCGTCGCAATGAAATACATTGGGTTCCATGCCTTCTCTTTCCTAATCCGAGAACGTTTCTACGGCAACGACTGGATTTTGTTTTCGGGTCGAGGACCTCTTTTCCGAAGCACTATTCCTTCTTTACTGTATTCCTCGCATCCTCACATTGAGGAATTAACACAGAAATTGCGTCGCAATGTAATAGATTGTGTTCCATGCCTCCTCTTTCCCAATCTGGGAAAGTTTCTACGGCAACGACAAGATTTTCCTTAGGGGACGAATATCTCGTTCCTGATGCAGTATTTCTTCTTTACAGTATCCCTCGCACTCTCACATTGACGAACTAACACAGAAATTGCGTCGCAATTAAATACCTTGTGTTCCAGGCCTATTCTTTCCGAATCTGGGATCGTTTCTACGGCAACGACAGGATTTTCTTTTGGGGACGAGTACCTCGTTCCCGATGCACTATTTCTTCTTTACTGTATCCCTAACACTCTCACATTGACGAATAAACACAGAAATTGCGTCGCAATGAAATACATTGTATTCCATGCCTTCTCTTTCCCAATCCGGGAACGTTTCTACGGCAACGACTGGATTTTGTTTTCGGGTCGAGGACCTCTTTTCCGAAGCACTATTCCTTCTTTACTGTATTCCTCGCATCCTCACATTGAGGAATTGTCACAGAAATTGCGTCGCAATGAAATACATTGCGTTCTACGCCTTCTCTTTAAGAATCTGGGATCGTTTCAACGGCAACGACAGGATTTTCTTTTGGGAATGAGTATCTCGTTCATGATGCACTATTTCTTCTTTACTGTATCCCTCACACCCTCACATTGAGGAATTAACACAGAAATTGCGTCGCAATGTAATACATTGGGTTCCATGCATTCTCTTTCCCAATCTGGGAAAGTTTCTACGGCTGCGACAGGAATTTCTTTTGGGGACGAGTATCTCGTTCCCGATGCACTATTTCTTCTTTACTGTATCCCTTGCACTCCCAGATTGACGAATGAACACAGAAATTGCGTCGCAATGAAATACTTTGTATTCCATGCCTTCTCTTTCCCAATATGGTATCGTTTCTACAGCAATGACAGTATTTTCTTTTGGTTACGAATATCTCGTTCCCGATGCACTATTTCTTCTTTACTGTATCCCTCGCACCCTCACATTGAGGAATTAACACAGAAATAGCGTCGAAATGTAATACATTGTGTTCCATGCCTCCTCTTTCCCAATCTCGAGACGTTTCTACGGCAACGACAGGATTTTCTTTTGGGGACTAGTATCTCGTTCCCGATGCACTATTTCTTCTTTACTGTATCACTCGCACTCTCACATTGACGAATTAACAAAGAAATTGCGTCTCAATGAAATATATTGGGCTCCATGCCTTCTCTTTCCCAATCTGGGGACATTTACACGGCAACGACGGGAATTTCCTTTGGGGACGAGTATCAAGTTCTCGATGCACTATTTCTTCTTTATCCCTCGCACCCTCACATTGACGAATTAAGACAGAAATAGCGTCGCAACAAAATACATTGTGTTCCATGCCTTCCCTTCGCAATCTAGGAACGTTTCTACGGCAACGACAGGTTTTTGTTTTCGGGTCGAGGATCTCCTTTCCGATGCACTATTTCTTCTTTACTGTATACCTCGCACCATCACATTGACGAATTAACACAGAAATGGCGTCGCAGTAAAATACATTGTGTTCCATGTCGTCTCTTTCCCAATCTAGGAACGTTTCTACGGCAACGACAGGATTTTGCTTTGGCGACGAGTATCTATTTCCCGATGAACTATTTCTTCATTACTGTATCCCTCGCACTCTCACATTGACGAATTAACACAGGAATATCGTCGAAATTATATACGTTGTGTTCCATGTCTTCTCTTTCCGAATCTAGGAACGTTTCTACGGCAATGACAGTATTTCGTTTTTGGGTCTAGGATCTCCTTTCCGATGCACTATTTCTTCTTTACTGTATCCCTAGCACCCTCACATTGACGAATTAACACAGATATTGCGTTGCAATGACATAAATCGTGTTCCATGCCTTCTCTGTCCCAAACTGGGAACGTTTCTACGGCAACAAAAGGATTTTCTTTTGGGGAATAGTATCTCGTTCCCGATGCACTATTTCTTCTTTACTGTATCCCTCGCACTCTCTCATTGACGAATTGACACAGAAATAGCGTCGCAATTAAATACATTGTTTTCCATGCCTTCTTTTTCCCAATCTAGGAACCTTTCTACAGCAACGACAGAATTTGGTTTTGGGGATGACTATCACGTTCCCGATGCACAATTTCTTCTTTACTCTATCCCTCGCATTCTCACATTGAGGAATTAACACAGAAATTGCGTCGCAATGCAATACATTGTGTTACATGCCTTTTCTTTCCCAATCTGGGAACGGTTCAATGGCAACGACTGGATTTTCTTTGGGGACGAGTATCTCATTCACGATGAACTATTTTCTCTTTTCTGTGTCCCTCGCACTCTCACATTGACGAATTAAAACAGAAATTGCGCCGCCATAAAATACATTGTGTTCCATGCCTTCTCTTTCCCAATCTAGGAACGTTTCTATGGCAACGGCGGGATTTTGTTTTGTGGTCGAGGACCTCCTTTCCGATGCACTATTTCTTCATTACTGTGTCCCTCGCACTCACACATTGACGAATTAACACAGAAATAGCGTCGCAATGAAATGCATTGCGTTCCATGCTTTCTCTTTCTGAATCTGGGAACGTGTCTACAGCAACGACAGGATTTTCTTTCGGAAACGAGTATCTCATTCCCGATGCACTATTTCTTCTTAACTGTATCCCTCGGACTCTCACATTGACGAATTAACACAGAAATTGCGTCGTAATGTAATAGATTGTGTTCCATGCCTCCTCTTTCCCAATCTGTGAACGTTTCTACGGCAACTACAAGATTTCACTTAGGGGACGAGTATCTCGTTCCCGATGAAATATTTCTTCTTTACTGTATCCCTCACACTCTCACATTAACGAATGAACACAGAAATTGCGTCGCAATGAAATACATTGGGTTCCATGCCTTCTCTTTCCTAATCCGGGAACGTTTCTACGGCAACGACTGGATTTTGTTTTCGGGTCGAGGACCTCTTTTCCGAAGCACTATTCCTTCTTTACTGTATTCCTCGCATCCTCACATTGAGGAATTAACACAGAAATTGCGTCGCAATGTAATAGATTGTGTTCCATGCCTCCTCTTTCCCAATCTGGGAAAGTTTCTACGGCAACGACAAGATTTTCCTTAGGGGACGAATATCTCGTTCCTGATGCAGTATTTCTTCTTTACAGTATCCCTCGCACTCTCACATTGACGAACTAACACAGAAATTGCGTCGCAATTAAATACCTTGTGTTCCAGGCCTATTCTTTCCGAATCTGGGATCGTTTCTACGGCAACGACAGGATTTTCTTTTGGGGACGAGTACCTCGTTCCCGATGCACTATTTCTTCTTTACTGTATCCCTAACACTCTCACATTGACGAATAAACACAGAAATTGCGTCGCAATGAAATACATTGTATTCCATGCCTTCTCTTTCCCAATCCGGGAACGTTTCTACGGCAACGACTGGATTTTGTTTTCGGGTCGAGGACCTCTTTTCCGAAGCACTATTCCTTCTTTACTGTATTCCTCGCATCCTCACATTGAGGAATTGTCACAGAAATTGCGTCGCAATGAAATACATTGCGTTCTACGCCTTCTCTTTAAGAATCTGGGATCGTTTCAACGGCAACGACAGGATTTTCTTTTGGGAATGAGTATCTCGTTCATGATGCACTATTTCTTCTTTACTGTATCCCTCACACCCTCACATTGAGGAATTAACACAGAAATTGCGTCGCAATGTAATACATTGGGTTCCATGCATTCTCTTTCCCAATCTGGGAAAGTTTCTACGGCTGCGACAGGAATTTCTTTTGGGGACGAGTATCTCGTTCCCGATGCACTATTTCTTCTTTACTGTATCCCTTGCACTCCCAGATTGACGAATGAACACAGAAATTGCGTCGCAATGAAATACTTTGTATTCCATGCCTTCTCTTTCCCAATATGGTATCGTTTCTACAGCAATGACAGTATTTTCTTTTGGTTACGAATATCTCGTTCCCGATGCACTATTTCTTCTTTACTGTATCCCTCGCACCCTCACATTGAGGAATTAACACAGAAATAGCGTCGAAATGTAATACATTGTGTTCCATGCCTCCTCTTTCCCAATCTCGAGACGTTTCTACGGCAACGACAGGATTTTCTTTTGGGGACTAGTATCTCGTTCCCGATGCACTATTTCTTCTTTACTGTATCACTCGCACTCTCACATTGACGAATTAACAAAGAAATTGCGTCTCAATGAAATATATTGGGCTCCATGCCTTCTCTTTCCCAATCTGGGGACATTTACACGGCAACGACGGGAATTTCCTTTGGGGACGAGTATCAAGTTCTCGATGCACTATTTCTTCTTTATCCCTCGCACCCTCACATTGACGAATTAAGACAGAAATAGCGTCGCAACAAAATACATTGTGTTCCATGCCTTCCCTTCGCAATCTAGGAACGTTTCTACGGCAACGACAGGTTTTTGTTTTCGGGTCGAGGATCTCCTTTCCGATGCACTATTTCTTCTTTACTGTATACCTCGCACCATCACATTGACGAATTAACACAGAAATGGCGTCGCAGTAAAATACATTGTGTTGCATGTCGTCTCTTTCCCAATCTAGGAACGTTTCTACGGCAACGACAGGATTTTGCTTTGGCGACGAGTATCTATTTCCCGATGAACTATTTCTTCATTACTGTATCCCTCGCACTCTCACATTGACGAATTAACACAGGAATATCGTCGAAATTATATACGTTGTGTTCCATGTCTTCTCTTTCCGAATCTAGGAACGTTTCTACGGCAATGACAGTATTTCGTTTTTGGGTCTAGGATCTCCTTTCCGATGCACTATTTCTTCTTTACTGTATCCCTAGCACCCTCACATTGACGAATTAACACAGATATTGCGTTGCAATGACATAAATCGTGTTCCATGCCTTCTCTGTCCCAAACTGGGAACGTTTCTACGGCAACAAAAGGATTTTCTTTTGGGGAATAGTATCTCGTTCCCGATGCACTATTTCTTCTTTACTGTATCCCTCGCACTCTCTCATTGACGAATTGACACAGAAATAGCGTCGCAATTAAATACATTGTTTTCCATGCCTTCTTTTTCCCAATCTAGGAACCTTTCTACAGCAACGACAGAATTTGGTTTTGGGGATGACTATCACGTTCCCGATGCACAATTTCTTCTTTACTCTATCCCTCGCATTCTCACATTGAGGAATTAACACAGAAATTGCGTCGCAATGCAATACATTGTGTTACATGCCTTTTCTTTCCCAATCTGGGAACGGTTCAATGGCAACGACTGGATTTTCTTTGGGGACGAGTATCTCATTCACGATGAACTATTTTCTCTTTTCTGTGTCCCTCGCACTCTCACATTGACGAATTAAAACAGAAATTGCGCCGCCATAAAATACATTGTGTTCCATGCCTTCTCTTTCCCAATCTAGGAACGTTTCTATGGCAACGGCGGGATTTTGTTTTGTGGTCGAGGACCTTCTTTCCGATGCACTATTTCTTCATTACTGTGTCCCTCGCACTCACACATTGACGAATTAACACAGAAATAGCGTCGCAATGAAATGCATTGCGTTCCATGCTTTCTCTTTCTGAATCTGGGAACGTGTCTACAGCAACGACAGGATTTTCTTTCGGAAACGAGTATCTCATTCCCGATGCACTATTTCTTCTTAACTGTATCCCTCGGACTCTCACATTGACGAATTAACACAGAAATTGCGTCGTAATGTAATAGATTGTGTTCCATGCCTCCTCTTTCCCAATCTGTGAACGTTTCTACGGCAACTACAAGATTTCACTTAGGGGACGAGTATCTCGTTCCCGATGAAATATTTCTTCTTTACTGTATCCCTCACACTCTCACATTAACGAATGAATACAGAAATTGCTTCGCAATGAAATACATTGGGTTCCATGCCTTCTCTTTCCCAATCCGGGAACGTTTCTACGGCAACGACTGGATTTTGTTTTCGGGTCGAGGACCTCTTTTCCGAAGCACTATTCCTTCTTTACTGTATTCCTCGCATCCTCACATTGAGGAATTGTCACAGAAATTGCGTCGCAATGAAATACATTGCGCTCTACGCCTTCTCTTTCGGAATCTGGGATCGTTTCAACGGCAACGACAGGATTTTCTTTTGGGGACGAGTATCTCGTTCCCGATGCACTATTTCTTCATTTCTGTATCCCTCGCACTCTCACATTGAGGAATTAACACAGAAATTGCGTCGCAATGTAATAGATTGTGTTCCATGTCTCCTCTTTCCCAATCTGGGAAAGTTTCTACGGCAACGACAAGATTTTCCTTAGGGGACGAATATCTCGTTCCCGATCCACTATTTCTTCTTTACAGTATCCCTCGCACTCTCACATTGACGAACTAACACAGAAATTACGTCGCAATTAAATACCTTGTGTTCCAGGCCTATTCTTTCCGAATCTGGGATCGTTTCTACGGCAACGACAGGATTTTCTTTTGGGGACGAGTACCTCGTTCCCGATGCACTATTTCTTCTTTACTGTATCCCCAACACTCTCACATTAACCAATAAACACAGAAATTGCGTCGCAATGAAATACATTGTATTCCATGCCTTCTCTTTCCGAATCTGGGAACGTTTCTACAGCAACGACAGTATTTTCTTTTCAGGACGAGTATCTCGTTCCCGATGAACTATTTCTTCTTTACTGTATCCCTCACACTCTCACATTGACGAATGAACACAGAAATTGCGTCGCAATGAAATACATTGGTTTCCATGCCTTCTCTTTCCCAATCTAGGAACGTTTCTACAGGAACGACCGGATTTTGTTTTCGGGTCGAGTATCTCTTTTACGATGCACTATTTCTTTTTTACTGTATTCCTCGCATCCTCACATTGAGGAATTGTCTCAGAAATTGCGTCGTAATGAAATACATTGTGTTCCACGCCTGCTCTTTCCCAATCTGGGAACGTTTCTACGGCAACGACAGGATTTTCTTTTGGGGACGACTATTTCGTTCCCAATGCACTATTTCTATGTTACTGTATCCCTCGCACTCTCACATTGAGGAATTAACAAAGAAATTCCGTCGCAATAAAATACATTGTGTTCCATGCCTTCTCCTTCCCAATCTAGGAACGTTTCTACAGTAACAACAGGATTTTGTCTTGGGGTCGAGGATCGCCGTTCCGATGCACTATTTCTTCATTACTGTATCCCTCGCACCCTAACATTGACGAATTAACACAGAAATGGCGTCGAAATAAAATACATTGTGTTCCACACGTGCTCCTTCCCAATCTGGGAACGTTTCTACGGCAACGACAGGATTTTCTTTTGGGGACGAGTATCTCGTTCACGACGAACTATTTCCTCTTTACTGTATCCCTCGCACTCTCAAATTGACGAATTATAACAGAAATTGCGCCGCCATAAAATACATTGTGTTCCATGCCTTCTCTTTCCCAATGTAAGAACGTTTCTACGGCAACGACGGGATTTTGTTTTGTGGTCGAGGACCTTCTTTCCGATGCACTATTTCTATATTACTGGGTCCCTCGCACTCTCACATTGACGAATTAACACAGAAATAATTAATAATAAAATTCTTCTCGGGTATGCAGCCGGATCATGACGTCTTCAAGACACAATATTTCTGCGGTCCAACTGGCCGCCATCATCAGGTGAGAGCGCTGGTGCACAATCTCGCCGGAAGTGACTTCCCAGGGCAAGCGGCAGCCCATATATAGGCCGCAGACGGCCCACAACGCGTGCGCGAAAAGGTGCCGTAGCTGCCCTCTAGTGCAGTAAACATGCCGCGCCGCCTGTGGTGGAAAGAGGCGAAATCGAGATATCGCTGTCAAAAATGAAAGAAATTTAAAAAATTCTATTCCGACGAGTGAGACGCAGACCGTTGTTTTTTAATGTCGGATAAGACCGAGTCCCAAGTCTTACTTAAAAGATAGCCCTTGTCTCTATTAATAAGATTGTCAGATAAACGAATCTCTATCGATTCTTTTAAAACACAGTCCCAATAGCGAGATGCAGGGGCAACCATTTGTGTCGCATCATATTGCATTCTGTGTCCCTGGGTGAGACAGTGCTCCGCCACTGCGGATTTCTCGGGTTGAAGCAGCCGTGTGTGCCGCTGATGCTCAACACATCGGTCCTGAATGGTCCGGATCGTCTGACCAATGTAAGCGTTCCCACAGTGGCAAGGGATCTTGTATACACTGGGCTTCCACAAACCCAAGTCATCCTTAACAGAGCCAAGAAACGCTCTAAGCTTGGCCGGCGGACGAAAAATACTTTTGATGTGATATCTTTTTAGAATTCTTCCTATCTTCGAGGAAATGCTCCCAGCAAAAGGCAGAAAAGCCACCGATTTGCAGGTATCTTCTGGTGGTTCAGGCGATGGTCCAAACTGGAAAGCACGACGGATCTGTTTATCTGTATAGCCATTCTGCTGGAACACAACCTTAAGTTGGTCCAGTTCTTGTGTCAAGCTTTCTCCATCTGAAATGGCATAAGTTCTTCTCGCCAACGTTCGCAGGACCCCTGTACGCTGGAACGATGGATGACAGCTAGAAGCATGCAGGTAACGGTCCGTGTGCGTAGGCTTTCGATAAACACTGTGTCCCAGTGTCCCATCATCCTTTCTGTACACCAGAACATCCAGAAACGGAAGCTTTCCATCACTTTCCACCTCCATGGTAAACTTGATGCTAGGATGCAGAGAATTAAAATGATCTAGGAGGCGGTCAAGAGCCTCTCTCCCATGAGGCCACACCATAAACGTGTCGTCAACGTACCTCCAAAAACAGGTTGGTTTTAAGGACGCCGTCTTCAGCGCCATGTCCTCCAAATCTTCCATAAAAAGGTTGGCGACTATTGGGGACAGTGGGCTCCCCATAGCCACTCCGTCAGTCTGTTCAAAATATTTGTCATTGAATAAAAAGTACGTTGACGTCGGCACGTGGCGACAAAGCCTGGTTGTGTCCTCATCCAGTTTCTCACCAATTAATTGCAAGGATTCTTCCAGAGGAACCCGGGTAAAAAGCGACACGACATCAAAGCTCACAAGCAAATCGCAGGGACTAAGAGACAAGGACTTCAATCTCTGAATAAACACCATAGAATTGGGAATGTGATGTTCGCATTTACCGGCGTGAGGGCCAAGAACAGATGCTAAATACTTGGCTAGATTGTAGGGAGGAGCACCCAAGTTACACACGATCGGACGAAGCGGGACCCCTTTCTTATGAATCTTGGGTAGGCCGTATAGTCTAGGTGGCACGGCAGCACCAGGACGAAGTTTTTTGAGAGCGTCGTCAGGTAAAGAACTCTTCTTCAACAGTGAAAGCGTCTTCCGTTTTATCCGTTCAGTTGGGTCGTCCTGCAATGTTCTGTATGCTGAGTCCTCAAGTAAGAGATCCATCTTTCCCAGATAGTCATAACGTGACAGAAGAACCGTTGCGTTGCCTTTGTCGGCTGGTAGAACTATCAGATCCTCGTCTTCTCTAATGGATCGGACGGCTGCCCTTTCGAGAGAGGAGAGAAGAGAGGCTTTGTTCTCAACCTATGATATCTGATGACGACACCCGTCGACGGACAGTGATTAACCTCACGAGTAAAGAACTGGACGACGCTACACTGTCAGTGTTGGAGAAAGGCCTGAATTTTGCCCCTACACCGAGGAATGTGCCTATCACCGAATTCATCTGTGCAGTCGAACAAGCAGTGTCCAACCTTTCGGAGGGCCAAGCTGAAGAGATTAGGCAAGAGGTCTCACATACATTGCGGCGGGCGCCGCCTCCACGGAGTAACATCTCCTCTCTCGAAAGGGCAGCCGTCCGATCCATTAGAGAAGACGAGGATCTGATAGTTCTACCAGCCGACAAAGGCAACGCAACGGTTCTTCTGTCACGTTATGACTATCTGGGAAAGATGGATCTCTTACTTGAGGACTCAGCATACTGAACATTGCAGGACGACCCAACTGAACGGATAAAACGGAAGACGCTTTCACTGTTGAAGAAGAGTTCTTTACCTGACGACGTTCTCAAAAAACTTCGTCCTGGTGCTGCCGTGCCACCGAGACTATACGGCCTACCCAAGACTCATAAGAAAGGGGTCCCGCTTCGTCCGATCGTGAGTAACTTGGGTGCTCCTACCTACAATCTAGCCAAGTATTTAGCATCTGTTCTTTGCCCTCACGCCGGTAAATGCGAACATCACATTCCCAATTCTATGGTGTTTATTCGGAGATTGAAGTCCTTGTCTCTTAGTCCCTGCGATTTGCTTGTGAGCTTTGATGTCGTGTCGCTTTTTACCCGGGTTCCTCTGGAAGAATCCTTGCAATTAATTGGTGAGAAACTGGATGAGGACACAACCAGGCTTTGTCGCCACGTGCTGACGTCAACGTACTTTTTATTCAATGACAAATATTTTGAACAGACTGACGGAGTGGCTATGGGGAGCCCACTGTCCCCAATAGTCGCCAACCTTTTTATGGAAGATTTGGAGGACATAGCGCTGAAGACGGCGTCCTTAAAACGAACCTGTTTTTGGAGGTACGTTGACGACACGTTTATGGTGTGGCCTCATGGGAGAGAGGCTCTTGACCGCCTCCTAGATCATTTTAATTCTCTGCATCCTAGCATCAAGTTTACCATGGAGGTGGAAAGTGATGGAAAGCTTCCGTTTCTGGATGTTCTGGTGTACAGAAAGGATGATGGGACACTGGGACACAGTGTTTATCGAAAGCCTACGCACACGGACCGTTACCTGCATGCTTCTAGCTGTCATCCATCGTTCCAGCGTACAGGGGTCCTGCGAACGTTGGCGAGAAGAACTTATGCCATTTCAGATGGAGAAAGCTTGACACCAGAATTGGACCACCTTAAGGTTGTGTTCAAGCAGAATGGCTATACAAATAAACAGATCCGTCGTGCTTTCCAGTTTGGACCATCGCCTGAACCACCAGAAGATACCTGCAAATCGATGGCTTTTCTGCCATTTGCTGGGAGCATTTCCTCGAAGATAGGAAGAATTCTAAAAAGATATCACATCAAAAGTATTTTTCGTCCGCCGGCCAAGCTTAGAGCGTTTCTTGGCTCTGTTAAGGATGACTTGGGTTTGAGGAAGCCCGGTGTATACAAGATCCCTTGCCACTGTGGGAAGGCTTACATAGGTCAGACGATCCGGACCATTCAGGACCGATGTGTTGAGCATCAGCGGCACACACGGCTGCTTCAACCCGAGAAATCCGCAGTGGCGGAGCACTGTCTCACCCAGGGACACAGAATGCAATATGATGCGACACAAATGGTTGCCCCTGCATCTCGCTATTGGGACTGTGTTTTAAAAGAATCGATAGAGATTCGTTTATCTGACAATCTTATTAATAGAGACAAGGGCTATCTTTTAAGTAAGACTTGGGACCCGGTCTTATCCGACATTAAAAAACAACGGTCTGCGTCTCACTCGTCGGAATAGAATTTTTTAAATTTCTTTTATTTTTGACAGCGATATCTCGATTTCGCCTCTTTCCACCACCGGCGGCGCGGCATGTTTACTGCACTAGAGGGCAGCTACGACACCTTTTCGCGCACGCGTTGTGGGCCTTCTGCGGCCTATATATGGGCTGCCGCTTGCGCTGGGAAGTCAGTTCCGGAGAGATTGTGCACCAGCGCTCTCATCTGATGATGGCGGCCAGTTGGACCGCAGAAATATTGTGTCTTGAAGACGTCATGATCCGGCTGCATACCCGAGAAGAATTTTATCAATTATTACGCCGGGAAAGCCTTCGTAGTCACAACACAGAAATAGCGTCGCAATGAAATTCATTGCGTTCCATGCCTTCTCTTTCTGAATCTGGGAACGTGTCTACAGCAACGACAGGATTTTCTTTTGGGGACGAGTATCTCATTCCCGATGCACTATTTCTTCTTTACTGTATCCCTCACACTCTCACATTGACGCATTAACACAGAAATTGCGTCGCAATGTAATAGATTGTGTTCCATGCCTCCTCTTTCCCAATCTGGGAACGTTTCTACGGCAACGACAAGATTTTCCTTAGGGGACGAGTATCTCGTTCCCGATGCACTATTTCTTCTTTACTGTATCCCTCGCACTCTCACATTGACGAATTAACACAGAAATAGCGTCGAAATTATATACGTTGTGTTCCATGTCTTCTCTTTCAAAATCTAGGAACGTTTCTATGGAAATAACAGTATTTTGTTTTTGGGTCTAGGATCTCCTTTCCGATGCACTATTTTTTCTTTACTGTATCCCAAGCAGCCTCACATTGACGAATTAACACAGAAATTGCGTTGCAATGACATAAATCGTGTTCCATGCTTTCTCTTCCCCAAACTGGGAACGTTTCTACGGCAACAAAAGGATTTTCTTTAGGGGACGAGTATCTCGTTCCCGATGCACTATTTCTTCTTTACTGTATCCCTCGCACTCTCACATTGAGGAATTAACACAGAAATTGCGTCGCAATGTAACAGATTGTGTTCCATGCCTCCTCTTTCCGAATCTGGGAACGTTTCTGCGGCAACGACAAGATTTTCCTTAGGGGACGAGTATCTCGTTCCCGATGCACTATTTCTTCTTTACAGTATCCCTCGTACTCTCACACTGACGAATTAACACAGAAATTACGACGCAATGAAATACATTGTATTCCATGCCTTCTCTTTCCGAATCTCGGAACGTTTCTACAGCAACGACAGTATTTTATTTTGAGGACGAGTATCTCGTTCCCGATGAACTATTTCTTCTTTACTGTATCCCTCACACTATCACATTGACGAATGAACACAGAAATTGCGTCCCAATGGAATACATTGTGTTCCATGCCTTCTCTTTCCCTATCTAGGAACGTTTGTACGGGAACGACAGGTTTTTGTTTTCGGGTCGAGTATCTCTTTTACGATGCACTATTTCTTTTTTACTGTATTCCTCGCATCCTCACATTGAGCAATTGTCTCAGAAATTGCGTCGCAATGAAGTACATTGTGTTCCACGACTGCTCTTTCCCAATCTGGGAACGTTCCTACGGCAACGACAGGATTTTCTTTTGGGGACGACTATTTCGTTCCCGATGCACTATTTCTATATTACTGTATCCCTCGCACTCTCACATTGAGGAATTAACACAGAAATTCCGTCGCAATAAAATACATTGTGTTCCATGCCTTCTCCTTCCCAATCAAGGAACGTTTCTACAGCAACGACAGGATTTTGTTTCGGGGTCGAGGATCTCCTTTCTGATGCACTATTTCTTCATTACTGTATCCCTCGCACTCTCACATTGAGGAATTAATACAGAAATAGCGTCGCAATAAAATACATTGTGTTCCATGCCTTCTCTTAACCAATCTGGGAACGGTTCTATGGCAACGACTGGATTTTCTTTATGGCATGAGTATCTCGTTCTTGATGCACTATTTCTTCTTTACTATATACCTCACACCCTCACATTGAGGAATTAACATAGTAATTGCGTCGCAATGTAATACATTGGGTTCCATGCCTTCTCTTTCACAATCTGTGAACGTTTCTACAGCAGCGACAGGATTTTCTTTTGGGGACGAGTATTTCGTTCACGATGAACTATTACCTCTTTACTGCATCCCTCGCACTCTCACGTTGACGAATTAAAACAGAAATTGCGCCGCCATAAAATACATTGTGTTCCATGCCTTCTCTTTCCCAATCTAGGAACGTTTCTACGGCAACGACGGGATTTTGTTTTGTGGTCGAGAACTTCCTTTCCGATTCACTATTTCTTCTTTACTGTATTCCTCGCATCCTTACATTGAGGATTTCTCACAGAAATTGCGTCACAATGAAATACATTGTATTCCACGCCTGCTCTTTACCAATCTGGGAACGTTTCTAGGGCAACGACAGGATTTTCTTTTGCGGACGAGTATCTCGTTCCCGATGCACTATTTCTTCATTACAGAATCCCTCGCACTCTCACATTGAGGAATTAACACAGAAATTGCGTCGCAATGAAATACATTGTGTTCCATGCCTTCTCCTTCCCAATCTAGGAAAGTTTCTACAGCAACGACAGTATTTTGTTGTAGGGTTGAGGATCTCCTTTCTGATGCACTATTTCTTCACTACTGTATACCTCGCACTCTCACATTGAGGAATTAACACAGAAATTGCGTCGCAATATAATACATTGTGTTCCATGCCTTCTCTTTCCCAATCTCGGAACGTTTCTACGGCAACAACAGGATTTTCATTTGGGGACGAGTATCTCGTTCCCGATGAACTATTTATTTTTTACAGTGTCCCTCGCATTCTCACGTTGAGGAATTAATACATAAATAGCGTCGCAATGATATACATTGTATTCCAAGCCTTCTCTTTCCCAATCTAGGAACATTTCTACGGCAATGACAGTATTTTTTTTTTTTTTTGGGTCGAGCATCTCCTTTCCGATGCACTATTTCTTCATTCTTGTATCCCTCGCACCCTAACATTGACGAATTAACACAGAAAAGGTGTCGAAACAAAATACATTGTGTTCCACACCTAATCTTTGCCAATCTAGGAACGTTTCTACGGCAACAACAGGATTTTCTTTTGGGGACGAGTATCTCGTTCACGATAAACTATTTCCTCCTTACTGTACCCCTCGCACTCTCACATTGACGAATTATAACAGAAATTGCGCCGCCATAAAATACATTGTGTTCCATGCCTTCTGTTTCTGAATCTGGGGACGTGTCTACAGCAACGACAGGATTTTCTTTTGGGGACGAGTATCTCATTCCCGATGGACTATTTCTTCTTTACTGTATCCCTCGCACTCTCACATTGACGCATTAACACAGAAATTGCGTCGCAATGTAATATATTCTGTTCCATGCCTCCTCTTTCCCAATCTGGGAACGTTTCTACGGCAACGACAAGATTTTCCTTAGGGGACGAGTATCTCGATCCCGATGAACTTTTTCTTGTTTACTGCATCCCTCACACTCTCACATAGACGAATTAACACAGAAATAGCGTCGCAATGAAATACGATTTGTGCCATGCCTTATCTTTCCCATTCTAGAAACGTTTCTACGGCAATGACAGTATTTTTTTTTTCTTTTTTTGGGTCGAGGTTCTCCTTTCCGATGCACTATTTCTTCTTTACTGCATCCCTCGCACCCTCACATTGAGGAATTAACACAGAAATTGCGTTGCAATGACATAAATTGTGTTCCATACCTTCTCTTTACCAATCTGGGAACGTTTCTACGGCAACAAAAGGATTTTCTTTGGGGACGAGTGTCTCGTTCCCGATGCACTATTTCTTCTTTACTGTATCCCTCGCACTCTCACATTGACGAATTAACACAGAAATAGCGTAGCAATTAAATACATTGTGTTCCATGCCTTCTGTTTCTGAATCTAGGAACGTTTCTACTGCAACGACAGGATTTTGTTTTCGGGTCGAGTATCTCTTTTACGATGCACTATTTGTTCTTTACTGTATTCCTCGCATCCTCACATTGAGGAATTGTCACAGAAATGGCGTCGCAATGAAATACATTGTGTTCCATGCCTGCTCTTTCCCAATCTGGGAACGTTCCTACGGCAACGACAGGATTTACTTTTGGGGACGAGTATCTCGTCCCCGATGCACTATTTCTTCATTACTGTATCCCTCGCACTCTCACATTGACGAATTAACACAGAAATGACGTCGCAATAAAATACATTGTGTGCCTGCCTTCTGTTTCCCAATGTCGAAACGTTTCTACGGCAAAGACAGGATTTTCGTTTGGGGACGAGTATCTCGTTCCCGATGAACTATTTCTTCTTTACAGTATCCCTCGCACTCTCACATAGACGAATTACACAGAAATAGCGTTGCAATGACATAAATTGTGTTCCATACCTTCTCTTTACCAATCTGGGAACGTTTCTACGGCAACAAAAGGATTTTCTTTGGGGACGAGTGTCTCGTTCCCGATGCACTATTTCTTCTTTACTGTATCCCTCGCACTCTCACATAGACGAATTAACACAGAAATAGCGTCGCAATGATATACGATTTGTGCCATGCCTTATCTTTCCCATTCTAGAAACGTTTCTACGGCAATGACAGTATTTTTTTTTTCTTTTTTTGGGTCGAGGTTCTCCTTTCCGATGCACTATTTCTTCTTTACTGCATCCCTCGCACCCTCACATTGAGGAATTAACACAGAAATTGCGTTGCAATGACATAAATTGTGTTCCATACCTTCTCTTTACCAATCTGGGAACGTTTCTACGGCAACAAAAGGATTTTCTTTGGGGACGAGTGTCTCGTTCCCGATGCACTATTTCTTCTTTACTGTATCCCTCGCACTCTCACATTGACGAATTAACACAGAAATAGCGTAGCAATTAAATACATTGTGTTCCATTCCTTCTCTTCCCCAATCTAGGCACGTTTCTACAGCAACGAAAGGATATTTTTTTGGTGTCGAGGATCTCCTTTCCGATGCACTATTTCTTCATAACTGTATCCCTCGCACCCTCACATTGAGGAATTAACACAGAAATTGCGTCGCATTGGAATAAATTGTGCTCAATACATTCTCTGTCCCAATCTAGTTACGTTTCTACGGCAACGACAGGATTTTGTTTTCGGGTTGAGGATCTCGTTCCCGATGAACTATTTCCGCTTTACTGTATTACTCGCACTCTCACATTGACGAATTAAAATAGAAATTGCGCCGCCATAAAATACACTGTGTTGCATGCCTTCTGTTTTCAAATCCAGGAACGTTTCTACGGCAACGACGGGATTTCGTTTTGGGATCGAGGATCTCCTTTACGATGCACTATTTCTTCAATACTGTATCCTTCGCACTCTCACATTGACGAATTAACTCAGAAATAGCATCCCAATGAAATACATTGCGTTACATGCCTTCTCCCTCCCAATCTGGGAACGTTTCTTCGGCAACGACAGGATTTTCTTTTGGGGATGAGTATCTCGTTCCCGATTCACTATTTCTTCCTTAATGTATCCCTCCCACTCTCACATTGACGAATTAACACAGAAATAGCGTGGAAATTATATACGTTGTGTTCCATGTCTTCTCTTTCCCAACCTAGGAACATTTCTACGGCAATGACAGTATTTTGTTTTTGGGTCGAGGATCTCCTTTCCGATGCACTATTTCTTATTTACTGTATCCCTAGCACCCTCACATTGTGGAATTAACACAGAAATTGCGTTGCAATGACATAAATTGTGTTCCATGCCTTCTCTTTCCCAATCTAGGAACGTTTCTACAGCAACGACGGGATTTTGTTCTGGGGACGAGTACCTCATTCCCGATGCACAATTTCTTCTTTACTCTATCCCTCGCACTCTCACATTCAGGAATTAACACACAAATTGCGTCGCAATGTAATACATTGTGTTCCATGCCTTCTATTTCCCAATCTGGGAACGGTTCTATGGCAACGACTGGATTTTCTTTTGGGATGAGTATCTCGTTCTTGATGCACTATTTCTTCTTTACTGTATCCCTCACACCCTCACATTGAGGAATTAACACAGAAATTGCGTCGCAACGTAATACATTGGGTTCCATGCCTTCTCTTTCCCAATCTGGGAACGTTTCTACATCAGCGACAGTAATTTCTTTTGGGGACGAGTATCTCGTTCCCGATGCACCATTTCTTCTTTACTGTATCCCTCGCACTCCCACATTGACGAATGAACACAGAAATTGCGTCGCAATGAAATACACTGCTGGCCACCGTAAATGCAACACCAAGAAAGACAAGAGGTAGCACAACAAAATTTATTTTGTAGATAACATGTTGACCAAGTATCAAATGATTACGTTTACAGACGTCTGTGACATGTGGTTCCGGCCAGAATCAGTAGCCAGAGTAGCCGCCATTGTTGGAGATCACCGCTGCCACACGTCTCGGCATTGAGTCAAAGAGACGTTGGATGTGTTCCTGGGGTACAGCAGCCCAAGCAGCCTCCACAGGTTGCCAAAGATCATCTGGTGTGGCAGCTGGGGATGTAATCAGGGTCACTCGTTGAGCAACCATGGACCACATGTTTTCTGTCGGCGAAAGATCCGGAGAGCGAGCCGGCCAGGGAAGCAATTCAATCTGGTTATTGACGAAGAACCTTTGGACAATGCGTGCCACGTGTGGTCGCGCATTGTTGTTGTTGTTGTGGTCTTCAGTCCTGAGACTGGTTTGATGCAGCTCTTAATGCTACTCTATCCTGTGCAAGCTTCTTCACCTCCCAGTACCTACTGCAACCTACATCCTTCTGAATCTGCTTAGTGAATTGATCTCTTGGTCTCCCTCTACGATTTTTACCATCCACGCTGCCCTCCAATGCTACATTTGTGATCCCTTGATGCCTCAAAACATGTCCTACCAACCGATCCCTTCTTCTAGTCAAGTTGTGCCACAAACTTCTCTTCTCCCCAATCCTATTCAATACCTCCTCATTAGTTACGTGATCTACCCACCTTATCTTCAGCATTCTTCTGTAGCACCACGTTTCGAAAGCTTCTATTCTCTTCTTGTCCAAACTGGTTATCGTCCATGTTTCACTTCCATACATGGCCACACTCCATACAAATACTTTCAGAAACGACTTCCTGACACTTAAATCTATACTCGATGTTAACAAATTTCTTTTCTTCAGAAACGCTTTCCTTGCCTTTGCCAGTCTACATTTTATATCCTCTCTACTTCGACCATCATTGGTTAATTTACTCCCTAAATAGCAAAACTCCTTTACTACTTTAAGTGTCTCATTTCCTAATCTAATTCCCTCAGCATCACCCGATTTCATTTGACTACATTCCATTATCCTCGTTTTGCTTTTGTTGATGTTCATCTTATATCCTCCTTTCAAGACACTGTCCATTCCGTTCAACTGCTCTTCCAAGTCCTTTGCTGTCTCTGACAGAATTACAATGTCATCGGCGAACCTCAAAGTTTTTACTTCTTCTCCATGACTTTTAATACCTACTCCAAATTTTTCTTTTGTTTCCTTTACTGCTTGCTCAATATACAGATTGAATAACATTGGGGAGAGGCTACAACCCTGTCTCACTCCTTTCCCAACCACTGCTTCCCTTTCATGCCCCTCGACTCTTATAACTGCCATCTGGTTTCTGTACAAATTGTAAATAGCCTTCCGCTCCCTGTATTTTACCCCTGCCACCTTCAGAATTTGAAAGAGAGTATTCCAGTTAACATTGTCAAAAGCTTTCTCTAAGTCTACAAATGCTAGAAACGTAGGTTTGCCTTTTCTTAATCTAGCTTCTAAGATAAGTCGTAAGGTTAGTATTGCCTCACGTGTTCCAACATTTCTACGGAATCCAAACTGATCCTCCCCGAGGTCCGCTTCTACCAGTTTTACCATTCGTCTGTAAGGAATTCGCGTTAGTATTTTGCAGCTGTGACTTATTAAACTGATAGTTCGGTAATTTTCACATCTGTCTACACCTGCTTTCTTTGGTATTGGAATTATTATATTCTTCTTGAAGTCTGTGGGTATTTCGCCTGTCTCATACATCTTGCTCACCAGATGGTAGAGTTTTGTCATGACTGGCTCTCCCAAGGCCATCAGTAGTTCTAATGGAATGTTGTCTACTCCCGGGGCCTTGTTTCGACTCAGGTCTTTCAGTGCTCTGTCAAACTCTTCACGCAGTATCTTATCTCCCATTTCATCTTCATCTACATCCTCTTCCATTTCCATAATACTGTCCTCAAGTACATCGCCCTTGTATAAACCCTCTATATACTCCTTCCACCTTTCTGCCTTCCCTTCTTTGCTTAGAACTGGGTTGCCATCTGAGCTCTTGATATTCATACAAGTGGTTCTCTTCTCTCCAAAGGTCTCTTTAATTTTCCTGTAGGCAGTATCTATCTTACCCCTAGTGAGACAAGCCTCTACATCCTTACATTTGTCCTCTAGCCATCCCTGCTTGGCCATTTTGCACTTTCTGTCGATCTCATTTTTGAGACGTTTGTATTCCCTTTTGCCTGATTCATTTACTGCATTTTTATATTTTCTCCTTTCATCAATTAAATTCAATATTTCTTCTGTTACCCAAGGATTTCTATTAGCCCTCGTCTTTTTACCTACTTGATCCTCTGCTGCCTTCACTACTTCATCCCTCAGAACTACCCATTCTTCTTCTACTGTATTTCTTTCCCCCATTCCTGTCAATTGTTCCCTTATGCTCTCCCTGAAACTCTCTACAACCTTTGGTTCTTTCAGTTTATCCAGGTCCCATCTCTTTAAATTCCCACCTTTTTGCAGTTTCTTCAGTTTCAATCTGCAGTTCATAACCAATAGATTGTGGTGAGAATCCACATCTGCCCCTGGAAATGTCTTACAATTTAAAACCTGGTTCCTAAATCTCTGTCTTACCATTATATAATCTATCTGATACCTATTAGTATCTCCAGGATTCTTCCAGGTATACAACCTTCTTTTATGATTCTTGAACCAAGTGTTAGCTATGATTAAGTTATGCTCTGTGCAAAATTCTACAAGGCGGCTTCCTCTTCCATTTCTTCCCCCCAATCCATATTCACCTACTATGTTTCCTTCTCTCCCTTTTCCTACTGACGAATTCCAGTCACCCATGACTATTAAATTTTCGTCTGCCTTCACTACCTGAATAATTTCTTTTATCTCGTCATACATTTCATCAATTTCTTCATCGTCTGCAGAGCTAGTTGGCATATAAACTTGTACTACTGTAGTAGGCATGGGCTTTGTGTCTATCTTGGCCACAATAATGCGTTCACTATGCTGTTTGTAGTAGCTAACCCGCACTCCTATTTTTTTATTCATTATTAAACCTACTCCTGCATTACCCCTATTTGATTTTGTATTTATAACCCTGTAATCACCAGACCAAAAGTCTTGTTCCTCCTGCCACCGAACTTCACTAATTCCCACTATATCTAACTTTAACCTATCCATTTCCCTTTTTAAATTTTCTAACCTACCTGCCCGATTAAGGGATCTGACATTCCACGCTCCGATCCGTAGAATGCCAGTTTTCTTTCTCCTGATAACGACGTCCTCTTGAGTAGTCCCCGCCCGGAGATCCGAATGGGGGACTATTTTACCTCCGGAATATTTTACCCAAGAGGACGCCATCATCATTTAATCATACAGTAAAACTGCATGTCCTCGGGAAAAATTACGGCTGTAGTTTCCCCTTGCTTTCAGCCGTTCGCAGTACCAGCACAGCAAGGCCGTTTTGGTTAATGTTACAAGGCCAGATCAGTCAATCATCCAGACTGTTGCCCCTGCAACTACTGAAAAGGCTGCTGCCCCTCTTCAGACACCACATGTTTGTCTGGCCTCTCAACAGATACCCCTCCGTTGTGGTTGCACCTACAGTACGGCCATCTGTATCGCTGAGGCACGCAAGCCTCCCCACCAACGTCAAGGTCCATGGTTCATGGGGGAAGGTCGCGCATTATCCTGTTGAAATATGGCTGTGGCCGAGCTCTGAAGGTATGGAAGGACAACTGGCTCCAGCACCTCGGATATGTAGCGCCGGCTATTTAAAGTACCGGCAATGCGTACTAGAGGCGTGCGAGAGTAATATCCAATACCACCCCATACCATAACACCCGGTGCAAGACCAGTGTTGCGGTGCATAATGCAGCTGTCCAGCATCCTCTCTCCACGGTGTCTCCACACTCTAATCCGACCATCGTGGTGCTGCAGACAGAAGCGTGCCTCGTCAGTAAAGACAACGTCATTCCATTCTGCCGTCCACATCCGTCTGTCATCACACCATTGGCGACGGAGACGTCTGTGGTTCTGCGTCAATGGTAGACGAAGCAATGGACGTCTTGCGGACAGACCACTCTGCTGTAAACGGCGTCGAATGGTACGCGCAGACACCGGATGATGCGTTACAGACGCAATGTGCTTTGCTATGGTTCGGGATGTCACTGAGCGATCCGTCACTGCCATGCGCACAATTTGCCTATCAGTACGTGCAGTGGTGCACCGAGGTGAATGCGATCGACCACGTCGGTCCGTCGTACCCTCCTGCATCGAACGGTCACATATCCGCATTACAGTTGTTTGATTTCGTCCAACACGACTAGCGATTTCTCTGTATGATAATCCACAATCTCGGTAAGCCACTATCCTTCCTCTGTCGAACTAGGATACTTGATCAAAAGATGTTCGCTGTTGTCTACGAGGCATAACTGATCGCCATGTGAAACAACCACAAGGTAAACACACGCGCCGAACGTACACAAGTCTAAATCGCCAAGCCTTAAATGGCGCTATGAGGTGGCGCCACAGGCGCGCGTGATGTGCGTTTGCGCTGAAATTCAAATCAGTTGCATATCTCATCGCTGCAAACTCATGGTGTAAATTTCACTTGATTTGGATGCTTCCTTCAGGGTGTTGCATTTACGGTGGCCAGCAGTGTACATTGTATTCCATGCCTTCTCTTTCCGAATATGGTAACGTTTCTACAGCAATGACAGTATTTTCATTTGGTTACGAATATCTCGTTCCCGATGCACTATTTCTTCTTTACTGTATCCCTCGCACCCTCACACTGAGGAATTAACACAGAAATAGCGTCGCAATGCAATAAATTGGGTTCCATGCCTACTCTTTCCCAACCTAGCAACGTTTCTACTGCAAAGTTAGGATTTTGTTTTGGGATCAAGGATCTCTTTTCCGATGCTTATTTCTTCTTTACTGTATTCCTCGCACTCTCACATTGACGAATTAACACAGCAATAGCGTCGCAATGAAATACATTGCGTTCCATGCCTTCTCTCTCCCAATCTGAGAACGTTTCTATGGCAGCGACAGGGTTTTCTTTTGGGGACTAGTATCTCGTTCCCGATGCACTATTTATTCTTTACTGTATCCCACGCACTCTCACATTGACGAATTAACAAAGAAATTGCGTCTCAATGAAATATATTGGGCTCCATGCCTTCTCTTTCCCAATCTGGGAACATTTACACGGCAACGACGGGAATTTCCTTTGGGGACGAGTATCAAGTTCTCGATGCACTATTTCTTCTTTATCCCTCGCACCCTCACATTGACGAATTAAGACAGAAATAGCGTCGTAATAAAATACATTGTGTTCCATGCCTTCCCTTCGCAATCTAAGAACGTTTCTACGGCAACGACAGGATTTTGTTTTCAGGTCGAGGATCTCCTTTCCGATGCACTATTTCTTCTTTACTGTATACCTCGCACCATCACATTGACGAATTAACACAGAAATGGCGTCGCAGTAAAATACATTGTGTTCCATGCCTTCTCTTTCCCAATCTAGGAAAGTTTCTACGGCAACGACGGGATTTTGTTTTGTGGTCGAGGACCTCCTTTCCGATGCACTATTTCTTCATTACTGTGTTCCTCGCACGCACACATTGACGAATTAACACAGAAATAGCGTCGCAATGAAATGCATTGCGTTCCATGCTTTCTCTTTCTGAATCTGGGAACGTGTCTACAGCAACGACAGGATTTTCTTTTGGAAACGAGTATCTCATTCCCGATGCACTATTTCTTCTTTACTGTATCCCTCGGACTCTCACATTGACGAATTAACACAGAAATTGCGTCGCAATGTAATAGATTGTGTTCCATGCCTCCCCTTTCCCAATCTGTGAACGTTTCTACGGCAACTACAAGATTTTCCTTAGGGGACGAGTATCTCGTTCCCGATGAAATACTTCTTCTTTACTGTATCCCTCACACTCTCACATTGACGTATGAACACAGATATTTCGTCGCAATGAAATACATTGGGTTCCATGCCTTCTCTTTCCCAATCCGGGAACGTTTCTACGGCAACGACTGGATTTTGTTTTCGGGTCGAGGGACTCTTTTCCGAAGCACTATTCCTTCTTTACTGTATTCCTCGCATCCTCACATTGAGGAATTGTCACAGACATTGCGTCGCAATGAAATACATTGCGTTCTACGCCTTCTCTTTCAGAATCTGGGAACGTTTCAACGGCAACGACAGGATTTTCTTTTGGGGACGAGTATCTCGTTCCCGATGTACTATATCTTCATTTCTGTATCCCTCGCAATCTCACATTGAGGAATTAACACAGAAATTGCGTCGCAATGTAATAGATTGTGTTCCATGCTTCCTCTTTCCCAATCTGGGAAAGTTTCTACGGCAACGACAAGATTTTCCTTAGGGGACGAATATCTCGTTCCCGATGCACTATTTCTTCTTTACTGTATCCCTCGCACTCTCACATTGACGAACTAACACAGAAATTGCGTCGCAATGAAATACCTTGTGTTCCAGGCCTATTCTTTCCGAATCTGGGATCGTTTCTACGGCAACGACAGGATTTACTTTTGGGGACGAGTATGTCGTGCCCGATGCACTATTTCTTCTTTAATGAATCCCTAGCACTCTCACATTGACGAATAAACACAGAAATTGCGTCGCAATGAAATACATTGTACTCCATGCCTTCTCTTTCCGAATCTGGGAACGTTTCTACAGCAACGACAGTATTTTCTTTTCAGGACGAGTATCTCGTTCCCGATGAACTATTTCTTCTTTACTGTATCCCTCACACTCGCACATTGACGAATGAACACAGAAATAGCGTCGCAATTAAATACATTGTGTTCCATGCCTCCTTTTTCCCCATCTAGGAACGTTTCTACAGCAACGACAGAATTTGGTTTTGGGGATGACTATCACGTTCCCGATGCACAATTTCTTTTTTACTCTATCCCTCGCATTCTCACATTGAGGAATTAACACAGAAATTGCGTCGCAATGCAATACATTGTGTTACATGCCTTCTCTTTCCGAATCTGGGGACGGTTCTATGGCAACGACTGGATTTCCTTTGGGGACGAGTATCTCGTTCACGATGAACTATTTACTCTTTACTGTATCCCTCGCACTCTCACATTGACGAATTCAAACAGAAATTACGCAGACATAAAACACATTGTGTTCCATGCCTTCTCTTTCCGAATCTAGGAACGTTTCTACGGCAACGACGGGATTTTTTTTTGTGGTCGACCACCTCCTTTACTGTATCCATTGGACCTTCCCATTCACGATGAAACACAGAAATTACATCGGAATTAAATATAAGAGACACATCGTTGACTTAAGTACAAGAAAACGGAGTCTTCTTACGGTCTATGTTTTGAGCGTTTCCAGTGTCACCAGTTTTAAATTCCGATGCACCTCTGCAGGTTTACTGTGTCCTTTGGACCTTCCCAATGGCGATGAAACACAGAAATTGCATCGGAATTAAATAAAAGAGACACAATGGCGTCTTAAGTACAGAAAGACTGAGTCTTCCTACTGTCTATGTTTTAAACGTTTCCTGTGTCACCAGTTTTACATTTCGATGCACCTCTGCATGTTTACAGTATCCCTTGGACCTTCACATTGACGATGAAACACATAAATTGCATCGTAATTAAATATAAGAGACACAATGCCGACTTAAGTACAGGAAGAGTGTGTCTTTCTACTGTCTATGTTTTGAGCGTTTCCTGTGTCACCAGTTTTACATTCCGATGCAAATCTGTTGGTTTACTGTATCCATTGGACCCTCCATTGACGATGAAACACAGAAATTGCATCGGAATTAAATATAAGAGACACCATGCCGACTTAAGTAAAGCAAGACAGAGTCTTCCTACTTTCTATGTTTTGAGCCTTTCCTGTGTCACCAGTATTACATTCCGATGCACCTCTGCAGGTTTATTGTATCCATTGGATCTTCCCATTGGCGATGAAACACAGAAATGGCATCGGAATTCAATATAAGAGACACAATGCCGACTGAAGTACAGGAAGACTGAGTCTTCCTACTGTCTATATTTTGAGCGTTTCTTGTGTCACCAGTTTTACATTCCGATGCACCTCTGCAAGTTTACTGTATCCCTTGGACCTTCACAGTGACGATGAAACACAGAAATTGCATCAGATTTAAATATAAGAGACACAATGATGACTTAAGGACAGGAAGACCGAGTCTTCCTACTGTCTATGTTTTGAGCGTTTCCTGTGTCACCAGTTTTACATTCCGAAGCACCTCTGCAGGTTTACTGTATCCATTGGACCTTCGCAGTGACGATGAAACACAGAAATCGCATCGGAATTAAAGGTAAAAGACACAATGCCGACTTAAGTACAAGAAAACTGAGTATTCTTAGGGTCTCTGTTTTGAGCGTTTCCCTTGTCACCAGTTTTACATTCCAATGCACGTCTGCAGGTATACTGTTTCCCTTCGACCTTCCCATTGACGATGAAACACAGAAATTGCATCGGAATAAAATATAAGAGTCACAATGCTGCCGACATAAGTACAGGAAGACTGAGTCTTCCTACTGTCTATGTTTTGAGCGTTCCTGTGTCATCAGTTTTACATTCCGATGCACCTTTGGAGGTTTTCTGTATCCATGCGACCTTCCCATTGACGATGAAACACAGAAATTGCATCGGAATTAAATATAAGAGTCACAATGCTGCCGACATAAGTACAGGAAGACTGAGTCTTCCTACTGTCTATGATTTGAGCGCTTCCTGTGTCATCGGTTTTACATTCCGATGCACCTTTGGAGGTTTACTGTATCCATGCGACCTTCCCATTGACGATGAAACACAGAAATTGCATCGATTTAAATATAAGAGACACAATGCCGACTTAAGTTCAGGAAGACTGAGTATTCCTACTGTCTATGTTTTGAGCGTTTCCTGTGTCATCAGTTTTACATTCCGATGCACCTCTGCAGGTTTACTGTATCCATGCGACCTTCCCACTGACGATGAAAAACAGAAATTGCATCGGAATTAAATATAATAGACACAATGCTGCCATAAGTACAAGAAAACTGAGTCTTCTTACGGTCTATGTTTGAGCGTTTCCTGTGTCACCAGTTTTACATTCCGATGCACCCCTGCAGGTTTTCCTGTATCCCTTGGACCTTCACAGGAACGATGAAACACCGATATTGCATCGGAATTAAATATAAGAGACACAATGCCGACTTACGTACAGGAAGACTGAGTCTTCCTACTGTCTACGTTTTGAGCATTTCCTGTGTCTTCAGTTTTACATTTTGATGCACCTCTGCAGGTTAACTGTATCCCTTGGACCTTCACAGTGACGATGAAACACAGAAATTGCATCGGAATTAAATATAAGAGACACAATGCCGACTTAAGTACAAGAAAACTGAGTCTTCTTACGGTCTATGATTTGAGCGCTTCCTGTGTCACCAGTTTTACATTCCGATGCACCTCTGCAGGTTTACTGTCTCCCTTGGACCTTCCCATAGACATTGAAACACAGAAATTGCATCGGAATTAAATATAAGAGACACAATGCCGACTTAAGTATAGGAAGAGTGTGTCTTCTTATTGTCTATGTTTTGAGCGTTTCCTTGGTTACCAGTTTTACATTCCGATGCACCTCTGCTGGTTTACTGTATCCATTGGACCCTCCATTGACGATGAAACACAGAAATTGCATCGGAATTAAATATAAGAGGCACAATACCGACTGAAGTACAGGAAGACTGAGTCTTCCTACTGTCTATGTTTTGAGCGTTTCCTGTGTCACCAGTTTTACATTCCGATGCACCTCTTAAGTTTACTGTATCCCTTGGACCTTCACAGTGACGATGAAACACAGAAATTGCATCGGAATTAAATATAAGAGGCACAATGAGGACTTAAGTACAGGAAGACTGAGTCTTCCTACTGTCTAGGTTTTGAGCATTTCTTGTGTCACCAGTTTTACATTCCGATGCACCTCAGCAGATTTACTGTATCCCTCGGACCTTCACAGTGACGATGAAACACAGAAATCGCATCGGAATTAAAGGTAAAAGACACAATGCCGACTTAAGTACAAGAAAACTGAGTCTTCTTAGGGTCTATGTTTTGAGCGTTTCCCTTGTCACCAGTTTTACATTCCGATGCACCTCTGCAGGTATACTGTTTCCCTTCGACCTTCCCATTGACGATGAAACACAGAAATTGCATCGGAATTAAATATAAGAGTCACAATGCTGCCGACATAAGTACTGGAAGACTTAGTCTTCCTACTGTCTATGTTTTGAGCGTTTCCTGTGTCATCAGTTTTACATTCCGATGCACCATTGAAGGTTTACTGTATCCATGCGACCTTCCCATTGACGATGAAACACAGATATTGCATCGGAATTAAATATAGGATTCACAATGCTGCCGACATAAGTACAGGAAGACTGAGTCTTCCTACTGTCTATAATTTGAGCGTTTCCTGTGTCATCAGTTTTACATTCCGATGCACCATTGGAGGTTTACTGTATCCATGCGACCTTCCCATTGACGATGAAACACAGATATTGCATCGATTTAAATATAAGAGACACAATGCCGACTTAAGTTCAGGAAGACTGAGTATTCCTACTGTCTATGTTTTGAGCCTTTCCTGTGTCTTCAGTTTTACATTCCGATGCACCTCTGCAGGTTTACTGTATCCATTGGACCTTCCCATTGACGATGAAACATAGAAATTACATCGGAATTAAATATAAGAGACACAACGACGACTTAAGTACAAGAAAACTGAGTCTTCTTACGGTCTATGTTTTGAGCGTTTTCTGTGTCACCAGATTTACATTCCGATGCACCTCTGCATGTTTTCTGTATCCATTGGACCTTCCCATTGACGATGAAACACAGAGATTGCATCGGAATTAAATATAAGAGACACCATGCCGACTTATGTAAAGGTAGACTGAGTCTTCCTACGGTCTATGATTTGAGCGTGTCCTGTATCACCAGGTTTTTATTCCGATACACCTCTGCAGGTTTACTGTATCCCTTGGACCTTCCCATTGGCGATGAAACACAGAAAAGGCATCGGAATTCAATATAAGAGACACAATGCCGACTGAAGTACAGGAAGACTGAGTCCTCCCACTGTCTATGTTTTGAGCGTTTCCTGTGTCACCAGTTTTACATTCTGATGCACCTCTGCAAGTTTACTGTATCCCTTGGACCTTCACAGTGACGATGAAACACAGAAATTGTATCGGAATTAAATATAAGAGACACAATGATGACTTAAGTACAGGAAGACTGAGTCTTCCTACTGTCTATGTTTTGAGCGTTTCCTGTGTCACCAGTTTTACATTCCGATGCACCTCTGCAGATTTACTGTATCCGTTGGACCTTCACAGTGACGATGAATCACAGAAATCGCATCGGAATTAAAGGTAAAAGACACAATGCCGACTTAAGTACAAGAAAACTGAGTCTTCTTAGGGTCTATGTTTTGAGCGTTTCCCTTGTCACCAGTTTTACATTCCGATGCACCTCTGCAGGTATACTGTTTCCCTTCGACCTTCACATTGACGATGAAACACAGAAACTGCATCGATTTAAATATAAAAGACACAATGCCGACTTAAGTTCAGGAAGACTGAGTATTCCTACTGTCCCTGTTTTGAGCGGTTACTGTGTCATCAGTTTTACATTCCGATGCACCTTTGGAGGTTTACTGTATCCATGCGACCTTCCCATTGACGATGAAACACATAAATTGCATCGATTTAAATATAAAAGACACAATGCCGACTTAAGTTCAGGAAGACTGAGTATTCCTACTGTCTATGTTTTGAGCGTTTCCTGAGTCATCAGTTTTACATTCCGATGCACCTCTGCAGGTTTACTGTATACATGCGACCTTCCCACTGACGATGAAAAACAGAAATTGCATCGGAATTAAATATAAGAGACACAATGCCGCCATAAGAACAAGAAAACTGAGTCTTCCTACTGTCTATGTTTTGAGCCTTTCCTGTGTCACCAGTATTACATTCCGATGCACCTCTGCAGGTTTACTGTATCCATTGGACCTTCCCATTGACGATGAAACACAGAAATTGCATCGGAATTAAATATAAGAGACACAACGACGACTTAAGTACAAGAAAACTGAGTCTTCTTACGGTCTATGTTTTGAGCGTTTTCTGTGTCACCAGATTTACATTCCGATGCACCTCTGCAGGTTTACTGTATCCATTGGACCTTCCCATTGACGATGAAACACAGAGATTGCATCGGAATTAAATATAAGAGACACCATGCCGACTTAAGTAAAGCTAGACTGAGTCTTCCCACTGTCTATGTTTTGAGCGTTTCCTGTGTCATCAGTTTTACATTCCGTTGCACCATTCAAGGTTTACTGTATCCATGCGACCTTCCCATTGACGATGAAACACAGAAATTGCATCGGAATTAAATATAAGAGTCACAATGCTGCCGACATAAGTACAGGAAGACTGAGTCTTCCTACTGTCTAAGTACAAGAAAACTGTCTATGTTTTGAGCGTTTTCTGTGTCACCAGATTTACATTCCGATGCACCTCTGCATGTTTACTGTATCCATTGGACCTTCCCATTGACGATGAAACACAGAGATTGCATCGGAATTAAATATAAGAGACACCATGCCGACTTAATTAAAGGTAGACTGAGTCTTCCTACGGTCTATGATTTGAGCGTGTCCTGTATCACCAGGTTTTTATTCCGATACACCTCTGCAGGTTTACTGTATCCCTTGGACCTTCCCATTGGCGATGAAACACAGAAATGGCATCGGAATTCAATATAAGAGACACAATGATGACTTAAGTACAGGAAGACTGAGTCTTCCTACTGTCTATGTTTTGAGCATTTCTTGTGTCACCAGTTTTACATTCCGATGCACCTCAGCAGATTTACTGTATCCCTTGGACCTTCACAGTGACGATGAAACACAGAAATCGCATCGGAAAAAATATAAGAGTCACAATGCTGCCGACATAAGTACAGGAACACTGAGTCTTCCTACTGTCTATGTTTTGAGCGTTTCCTGTGTCATCAGTTTTACATTCCGATGCACCTTTGGAGGTTTACTGTATCCATGCGACCTTCCCATTGACGATGAAACACATAAATAGCATCGATTTAAATATAAAAGACACAATGCCGACTTAAGTTCAGGAAGACTGAGTATTCCTACTGTCTATGTTTTGAGCGTTTCCTGAGTCATCAGTTTTACATTCCGATGCATCTCTGCAGGTTTACTGTATCCATGCGACCTTCCCACTGACGATGAAAAACAGAAATTACATCGGAATTGAATATAAGAGACACAATGCCGCCATAAGAACAAGAAAACTGAGTCTTCCTACTGTCTATGTTTTGAGCCTTTCCTGTGTCACCAGTATTACATTCCGATGCACCTCTGCAGGTTTACTGTATCCAATGGACCTTCCCATTGACGATGAAACACAGAAATTGCATCGGAATTAAATATAAGAGACACAACGACGACTTAAGTACAAGAAAACTGAGTCTTCTTACGGTCTATGTTTTGAGCGTTTTCTGTGTCACCAGATTTACATTCCGATGCACCTCTGAAGGTTTACTGTATCCATTGGACCCTCCCATTGACGATGAAACACAGAGATTGCATCGGAAATAAATATAAGAGACACCATGCCGACTTAAGTAAAGCTAGACTGAGTCTTCCCACTGTCTATGATTTGAGCGTGTCCTGTATCACCAGGTTTACATTCCGATGCACCTCTGCAGGTTTACTGTATCCCTTGGACCTTCACAGTGACGATGAAACATAGAAATCGCATCGGAATTAAAGGTAAAAGGCACAATGCCGACTTATGTACAAGAAAACTGAGTCTTCTTAGGGTCTATGTTTTGAGCGTTTCCCTTGTCACCAGTTTTACATTCCGATGCACCTCTGCAGATATACTGTGTCCCTTCGACTTTCCCATTGGCAATGAAACACAGAAATTGCATCGGAATTAAATATAAGAGACACAATGCCGACTCAAGTACAGGAAGATTGAGTCTTCCTACTGTCTATGATTTGAGCGTTTCCTGTGTCATCAGTTTTACATTCCGATGCACCTCTGCAGGTTTACTGTATCCATGCGACCTTCCCACTGACGATGAAAAACAGAAATTGCATCGGAATTAAATATAAGAGACAAAATGATGCATAAGTACAAGAAAACTGAGTCTTCTTACGGTCTATGATTTGAACGTTTCCTGTGTTACCAGTTTTACATTCCAATGCACCTCAGCAGGTTTACTGTTTCCATTGGACCTTCCCATTGACGAAAGAACACAGAAATTGCATCGGAATTAAATAAAAGAGACACAATGCCGACTTAGGTACACGAAGGCTGAGTCTTCCTACTGTCTATGTTTTGAGCGTTTCCTGTGTCATCAGTTTTACATTTTGATGCAGCTCTGCAGGTTTACTGTATCCCTTGGACCTTCACAGCAACGATGAAACACAGAAATTGCATCGGAATTAAATATAAGAGACACAATGCCGACTCAAGTACAGGAAGATTGAGTCTTCCTACTGTCTATGTTTTGAGCGTTTCCTGCGTCAGCAGTTTTACATTCCGATGCACATCTGCACGTTTACTGTATCCATTGGACATTCCCATTGACGATGAAACACAGAAATTACATCGGAATTAAATATAAGACACACTACGCCGACTTAAGTACAAGAAAACTGAGTCTTCTTACGGTCTATGTTTTGAGCGTTTTCTGTGTCACCAGATTTACATTCCGATGCACCTCTGCAGGTTTACTGTATCCATTGGACCTTCCCATTGACGATGAAACACAGAGATTGCATCGGAATTAAATATAAGAGACACCATGCCGACTTAAGTAAAGCTAGACTGAGTCTTCCCACTGTCTATGATTTGAGCGTGTCCTGTATCACCAGGTTTACATTCCGTTGCACCTCTGCAGGTTTACTGTATCCCTTGGACCTTCCCATTGGCGATGAAACACAGAAATGGCATCGGAATTCAATATAAGAGACTCAATGCCGACTGAAGTACAGGAAGACTGAGTCTTCCTACTGTCTATGTTTTGAGCGTTTCCTGTGTCACCAGTTTTACATTACGATGCACCTCTGCAAGTTTACTGTATCCGTTGGACCTTCACAGTGACGATGAAACACAGAAATTGCATCGGAATTAAATATAAGAGACACAATGATGACTTAAGTACAGGAAGATTGAGTCTTCCTAGTGTATATGTTTTGAGCGTTTCCAGTGTCACCAGTTTTACATTCCGATGCACCTCTGCAGGTTTAGTGTATCCCTTGGACCTTCACAGTGACGATGAAACACAGAAATCGCATCGTAATTAAAGGTAAAAGGCACAATGCCGACTTAAGTACAAGAAAACTGAGTCTTCTTAGGGTCTATGTTTTGAGCGTTTCCCTTGTCACCAGTTTTACATTCCGATGCACCTCTGCAGGTTTAGTGTATCCCTTCGACCTTCCCATTGACGATGAAACACAGAAATTGCATCGGAATTAAATATAAGAGTCACAATGCTGCCGACATAAGTACTGGAAGACTGCGTCTTCCTACTGTCTATGTTTTGAGCGTTTCCTGTGTCATCAGTTTTACATTCCGATGCTCCATTGAAGGTTTACTGTATCCATGCGACCTTCCCATTGACGATGAAACACAGAAATTGCATCGGAATTAAATATAAGAGTCACAATGCTGCCGACATAAGTACAGGAAGACTGAGTCTTCCTACTGTCTAAGTACAAGAAAACTGTCTATGTTTTGAGCGTTTTCTGTGTCACCAGATTTACATTCCGATGCACCTCTGCATGTTTACTGTATCCATTGGTCCTTCCCATTGACAATGAAACACAGAGATTGCATCGGAATTAAATATAAGAGACACCATGCCGACTTAAGTAAAGGTAGACTGAGTCTTCCTACGGTCTATGATTTGAGCGTGTCCTGTATCACCAGGTTCTTATTCCGATACACCTCAGCAGGTTTACTGTATGCCTTGGACCTTCCCATTGGCGATGAAATACAGAAATGGCATCGGAATTCAATATAAGAGACACAATGCCGACTGAAATACAGGAAGACTGAGTCTTCCTACTGTCTATGTTTTGAGCGTTTCCTGTGTCACCAGTTTTACATTCCGATGCACCTCTGCAGATTTACTGTATCCGTTGGACCTTCACAGTGACGATGAATCACAGAAATCGCATCGGAATTAAAGGTAAAAGACACAATGCCGACTTAAGTACAAGAAAACTGAGTCTTCTTAGGGTCTATGTTTTGAGCGTTTCCCTTGTCACCAGTTTTACATTCCGATGCACCTCTTCAGGTATACTGTTTCCCTTCGACCTTCACATTGACGATGAAACACAGAAACTGCATCGGAATTAAATATAAGAGTCACAATGCTGCCGACATAAGTACAGGAACACTGAGTCTTCCTACTGTCTATGTTTTGAGCGTTTCCTGTGTCATCAGTTTTACATTCCGATGCACCTTTGGAGGTTTACTGTATCCATGCGACCTTCCCATTGACGATGAAACACATAAATTGCATCGATTTAAATATAAAAGACACAATGCCGACTTAAGTTCAGGAAGAC
Source organism: Schistocerca nitens (assembly GCF_023898315.1). Taxonomy (NCBI): domain Eukaryota; kingdom Metazoa; phylum Arthropoda; class Insecta; order Orthoptera; family Acrididae; genus Schistocerca; species Schistocerca nitens. The sequence continues at coordinate 3,858,848 of NC_064616.1, read as the reverse complement.
TGAGTATTCCTACTGTCTATGTTTTGAGCGTTTCCTGAGTCATCAGTTTTACATTCCGATGCACCTCTGCAGGTTTACTGTATCCATGCGACCTTCCCACTGACGATGAAAAACAGAAATTGCATCGGAATTAAATATAAGAGACACAATGCCGCCATAAGAACAAGAAAACTGAGTCTTCCTACTGTCTATGTTTTGAGCCTTTCCTGTGTCACCAGTATTACATTCTGATGCACCTCTGCAGGTTTACTGTATCCAATGGAACTTCCCATTGACGATGAAACACAGAAATTGCATCGGAATTAAATATAAGAGACACAACGACGACTTAAGTACAAGAAAACTGAGTCTTCTTACGGTCTATGTTTTGAGCGTTTTCTGTGTCACCAGATTTACATTCCGATGCACCTCTGCAGGTTTACTGTATCCATTGGACCTTCCCATTGACGATGAAACACAGAGATTGCATCGGAAATAAATATAAGAGAAACCATGCCGACTTAAGTAAAGCTAGACTGAGTCTTCCCACTGTCAATGATTTGAGCGTGTCCTGTATCACCAGGTTTACATTCCGATGCACCTCTGCAGGTTTACTGTATCCCTTGGACCTTCCCATTGGCGATGAAACACAGAAATGGCATCGGAATTCAATATAAGAGACACAATGCCGACTGAAGTACAGGAAGACTGAGTCTTCCTACTGTCTATGTTTTGAGCGTTTCCTGTGTCACCAGTTTTACATTCCGATGCACCTCTGCAAGTTTACTGTATTCCTTGGACCTTCACAGTGACGATGAAACACAGAAATTGCATCGGAATTAAATATAAGAGACACAATGATGACTTAAGTACAGGAAGACTGAGTCTTCCTACTGTATATGTTTTGTGCGTTTCCAGTGTCACCAGTTTTACATTCCGATGCACCTCTGCAGGTTTACTGTATCCCTTGGACCTTCACAGTGACGATGAAACACAGAAATCGCATCGGAATTAAAGGTAAAAGGCACAATGCCGACTTATGTACAAGAAAACTGAGTCTTCTTAGGGTCTATGTTTTGAGCGTTTCCCTTGTCACCAGTTTTACATTCCGATGCACCTCTGCAGGTTTACTGTGTCCCTTCGACCTTCCCATTGGCAATGAAACACAGAAATTGCATCGGAATTAAATATAAGAGACACAATGCCGACTCAAGTACAGGAAGATTGAGTCTTCCTACTGTCTATGATTTGAGCGTTTCCTGTGTCATCAGTTTTACATTCCGATGCACCTCTGCAGGTTTACTGTATCCATGCGACCTTCCCACTGACGATGAAAAACAGAAATTGCATCGGAATTAAATATAAGAGACACAATGATGCATAAGTACAAGAAAACTGAGTCTTCTTACGGTCTATGATTTGAACGTTTCCTGTGTTACCAGTTTTACATTCCAATGCACCTCAGCAGGTTTACTGTATCCATTGGACCTTCACAGCAACGATGAAACACAGAAATTGCATCGGAATTAAATATAAGAGACACAATGCCGACTCAAGTACAGGAAGATTGAGTTTTCCTACTGTCTATGTTTTGAGCGTTTCCTGCGTCACCAGTTTTACATTCCGATGCACATCTGCAGGTTTACTGTATCCATTGGACATTCCCATTGACGATGAAACACAGAAATTACATCGGAATTAAATATAAGACACACTACGCCGACTTAAGTACAAGAAAACTGAGTCTTCTTACGGTCTATGTTTTGACCGTTTCCAGTGTCACCAGTTTTCCATTCCGATGCACCTCTGCAGGTTTACTGTATCCATTGGACCTTCCCATTGACGATGAAACACAGAAATAGCATCGGAATTAAATGTAAGAGACACAATGCCAACTTAAGAACAGGAAGGCTGAGTCTTCCTACTGTCTATGTTTTGAACGTTTCCTGTGTCACCAGTTTTACATTCAAATGCACCTCTGCAGGTTTACTGTAGGCCTTGGACCTTCATAGTGATGATGAAACACAGAAATTGCATCGGAATTAAATATAAGAGACACAATGATGACTTAAGTACAGGAAGACTGAGTCTTCCTACTGTATATGTTTTGAGCGTTTCCAGTGTCACCAGTTTTACATTCCGATGCACCTCTGCAGGTTTACTGTATCCCTTGGACCTTCCCATTGACGATGAAACACAGAAATTGCATCGGAATTAAATATAAGAGACACAATGCCGACGTAAGTACAGGAAGAGTGTGTCTTTCTATTGCTATGTTTTGAGCGTTTCCTGTGTCACCAGTTTTACATTCCGATGCACCTCTGCTGGTTTACTGTATCCATTGGACCCTCCATTGACGATGAAACACAGAAATTGCATCGGAATTAAATATAAGAGACACCATGCCGTCTTAAGTAAAGGAAGACTGAGTCTTTCTACTGTCTATGTTTTGAGCCTTTCATGTGTCACCAGTATTACATTCCGATGCACCTCTGCAGGTTTACTGTATCCAATGGACCTTCCCATTGACGATAAAACACAGAGATTGCATCGGAATTAAATATAAGAGACACCATGCCGACTTAAGTAAAGGTAGACTGAGTATTCCTACTGTCTATGATTTGAGCGTGTCCTGTATCACCAGGTTTACATTCCGATCCACCTCTGCAGGTTTACTGTATCCATTGGACCTTCCCATTGACGATGAAACACAGAAATTGCATCGGAATTAAATATAAGAGACACAACGACGACTTAAGTACAAGAAAACTGAGTCTTCTTACGGTCTATGTTTTGAGCGTTTCCTGTGTCACCAGTTTTACATTCCGATGCACCTCTGCAAGTTTACTGTATCCCTTGGACCTTCACAGTGACGATGAAACACAGAAATTGCATCGGAATTAAATATAAGAGACACAATGATGACTTAAGTACAGGAAGACTGAGTCTTCCTACTGTCTATGTTTTGAGCGTTTCCTGTGTCACCAGTTTTACATTCCGATGCACCTCTGCAGGTTTACTGTATCCCGTGGACCCTCACAGTGACGATGAAACACAGAAATCCCATCGGAATTAAAGGTAAAAGACACAATGCCGACTTAAGTACAAGAAAACTGAGTCTTCTAAGGGGCTATGTTTTGAGCGTTTCCCTTGTCACCAGTTTTACATTCCGACACCAGTTTTACATTCCGATGCACCTCTGCAGTTTTACTGTATCCATTGGACCTTCCCATTGACGATGAAACACAGAAAAGCATCGGAATTAAATATAAGAGACACAATGCCGACTTAAGAACAGGAAGGCTGAGTCTTCCTACTGTCTATGCTTTGAGCGTCTCCTGTGTCACCAGTTTTACTTTCCGATGGAACTCTGCAGGTATACTGTTTCCCTTCGACTTTCCCACTGACGATGAAACACAGAAATTGCATCGGAATTAAATAGAAGAGACACAATGTCGACTTAAGTACAGGAAGAGTGTGTCTTTCTATTTTCTATGTTTGGAGCGTTTCCTGTGTCACCAGTATTACATTCCGATGCACCTCTGCAGGTTTACTGTAACCAATCGACTTTCCCATTGACGATGAAAAAAAGAAATTCCATCGTAATTAAATATAAGAGACACATCGGCGACTTAAGTAGAAGAAAACTGAGTCTTCTTACAGTCTATGTTTTGAGCGTTTTCTGTGTCACCAGTTTTACATTCCGATGCACCTCTGCAGGTTTACTGTATCCATTGGACCTTCCCATTGACGATGAAACACAGAAATTGCATCGGAATTAAATATAAGAGACACAATGCCGACTTAAGTAAAGGAAGACTGAGTCTTCCTACTGTCTATGATTTGAGCGTGTCCTGTATCACCAGTTTTACATTTCGATGCACCTCTGCAGGTTTACTGTATTCCTTGAACCTTCCCATTGGCGATGAAACACAGAAATTGCATCGGAATTAAATATAAGAGACACAATGCTGCCGACTTAAGTAAAGGAACATTGAGTCTTCCTACTGTCTATGCTTTGAGCGTCTCCTGTGTCACCAGTTTTACATTCCGATGAAACTCTGCAGGTATACTGTTTCCCTTCGACTTTCCCACTGACGATGAAACACAGATATTGCATTGGAATTAAATAGAAGAGACACAATGTCGACTTAAGTACTGGAAGAGTGTGTCTTTCTATTTTCTATGTTTGGAGCGTTTCCTGTGTCACCAGTTTTACATTCCGATGCATCTCTACTGGTTTACTGTACCCATTGGACCTTCCATTGACGATGAAACACAGAAATTGCATCGGAATTAAATATAAGAGACACCATGCCGACTTAAGTAAAGGAAGACTGAGTCTTCCTACTGTCTATGTTTTGAGCGTTTCCTGTGTCACCAGTTTTACATTCCGATGCATCTCTGCAGGTTTACTGTATCCCTTGGATCATCGCATTGACGATGAAACACAGAAATTGCATCGGAATTTAATATAAGAGACACAATGCCGAATTAAGTACAGGAACATTGAGTCTTCCTACTGTCTATGTTTTGAGCGATTCCTGCGTCACCAGTTTTACATTCCGATGCACCTCTGTAGGTTTACTGTATCCCGTGGACCTTCCCAGTGATGATGAAACACAGAAATTGCATCGGAATTAAATATAAGAGACACAAAGCCGACTTAAGTACAGGTAGACTGACTCTTCCTACTGTCTATGCTTTGAGCGTCTCCTGTGTCACAAGTTTTACATTCCGATGCACCTCTGAAGGTATACTGTTTCCCTTCGACATTCCCGATGACGATGAAACACAGAAATTCCATCGGAATTAAATACAAGAGACACAATGTCGACTTAAGTACAGGAAGAGTGTGTCTTTCTATTGTCTATGTTTTGAGCGTTTCCTGTGTCACCAGTATTACATTCCGATGCACCTCTGCAGGTGTACTGTAACCATTGGACCTTCCATTGACGATGAAACACAGAAATTGCATCGGAATTAAATATAAGAGACACCATGCCGACTTATGTAAAGGAAGACTGAGTCTTCCTACTGTCTATGTTTTGAGCCTTTCCTGTGTCACCAGTATTACATTCCGATGCACCTCGGCAGGTTTACTGTAAACATTCGACTTTCCCATTGACGATGAAATACAGAAATTGCATCGTAATTAATTATAAGAGACACATCGGCGACTTAAGTACAAGAAAACTGAGTCTTCTTACAGTCTATGTTTTGAGCGTTTTCTGTGTCACCAGTTTTACAATCCGATGCACCTCTGCAGGTTTACTGTATCCATTGGACCTTCCCATTGACGAAGAAACACAGAAATTGCATCGGAATTAAATATAAGAGACACCATGCCGACTTAAGTAAAGGAAGACTGAGTCTTCCTACTGTCTACGATTTGAGCGTGTCCTGTATATCCAGTTTTACATTCCGATGCACCTCTCCAGGTTCACTGTATCCCTAGGACCTTCCCATTGGCGATGAAACACAGAAATGGCATCGGAGTTAAATATAAGAGACACAATGCCGACCGAAATACAGGAAGACTGAGTCTTCCTACTGTCTATGTTTTGAGCGTTTCCTGTGTCACCAGATTTACATTCCGATGCACCTCTGCAAGTTTACTGTATTCCTTGGACCTTCACAGTGACGATGAAACACAGGAATTGCATCGGAATTAAATATGAGAGACACAATCATGACTTAAGTACAAGAAAACAGAGTCTCCTTAGGGTCTATGTTATGAGCGCTTCCTGTGTCACCAGTTTTACATTCCGATGCACCTGTGTAGGGTTACTCTATCCCTTGGACCTCCCTATTGACGATGAAACACAGAAATTGCATCGGAATTAAATATAAGAGACACAATGCCGTCTTAAGTACAGAAAGACTGAGTCTTCCTACTGTCTATGTTTTGAGCGTTTCCCTTGTCACCAGTTTTACATTTTGATGCACCTCTGCAGGTATACTGTTTCCCTTCGACCTTCCGATTGACGATGAAACACAGAAATTACATCGGAATTAAATATAAGAGAAACAATGCTGCCGACATAAGTACAGGAAGACTGAGTCTTCCTACTGTTTATGTTTTGAGCGTTTCCTGTGTCATCAGTTTTACATTCCGATGCACCTCTGCAGGTTTACTGTATCCATTGGACCTTCACAGTGACGACGAAACACAGAAATTGCATCGGAATTAAATATCAGAGAAACAATGCCGACTTAGGTACAGGAAGTCTGAGTATTCCTACTGTCTATGCTTTGAGCGTTTCCTATGTCATCAGTATTATATTTTGATGCACCTCTGCAGGTTTACTTTAACCCTTGAACCTTCACAGTGACGATGAAACTCAGAAATTGCATCAAATTAGGTATAAGAGACACAATGCCGACTTCAGTACACGAAAACTGAGTCTTCTTAGGGTTTATGCTTTGACCGCTTTCTGTGCCACCAGTTTTACATTCCGATGCACCTCTGCAGTTTTACTGTATCCATTGGACCTTCCCATTGACGATGAAACACAGAAAAGCATCGGAATTAAATATAAGAGACACAATGCCGACTTAAGAACAGGAAGGCTGAGTCTTCCTACTGTCTATGCTTTGAGCGTCTCCTGTGTCACCAGTTTTACATTCCGATGCAACTCTGCAGGTATACTGTTTCCCTTCGACTTTCCCACTGACGATGAAACACAGAAATTGCATCGGAATTAAATAGAAGAGACACAATGTCGACTTAAGTACAGGAAGAGTGTGTCTTTCTATTTTCTATGTTTGGAGCGTCTCCTGTGTCACCAGTTTTACATTCCGATGCAACTCTGCAGGTATACTGTTTCCCTTCGACTTTCCCATTGACGATGAAACACAGAAATTGCATCGGAATTAAATATAAGAGACACAATGCCGACTTAAGTAAAGGAAGACTGAGTCTTCCTACTGTCTATGATTTGAGCGTGTCCTGTATCACCAGTTTTACATTTCGATGCACCTCTGCAGGTTTACTGTATTCCTTGAACCTTCCCATTGGCGATGAAACACAGAAATTGCATCGGAATTAAATATAAGAGACACAATGCTGCCGACTTAAGTAAAGGAACATTGAGTCTTCCTACTGTCTATGCTTTGAGCGTCTCCTGTGTCACCAGTTTTACATTCCGATGAAACTCTGCAGGTATACTGTTTCCCTTCGACTTTCCCACTGACGATGAAACACAGATATTGCATTGGAATTAAATAGAAGTGACACAATGTCGACTTAAGTACTGGAAGAGTGTGTCTTTCTATTTTCTATGTTTGGAGCGTTTCCTGTGTCACCAGTTTTACATTCTGATGCATTTCTACTGGTTTACTGTACCCATTGGACCTTCCATAGACGATGAAACACAGAAATTGCATCGGAATTAAATATAAGAGACACCATGCCGACTTAAGTAAAGGAAGACTGAGTCTTCCTACTGTCTATGTTTTGAGCCTTTCCTGTGTCACCAGTATTACATTCCGATGCACCTCTGCAGGTTTACTGTAACCATTCGACTTTCCCATTGACGATGAAACACCGAAATTCCATCGTAATTAAATATAAGAGACACCTCGGCGACTTAAGTACAAGAAAACTGAGTCTTCTTACAGTCTATGTTTTGAGCGTTGTCTGTGTCACCAGTTTTACATCCCGATGCACCTCTGCAGGTTTACTGTATCCTATAGACCTTCCCATTGACGATGAAACACAGAAATTGCATCGGAATTAAATATAAGAGACACAATGCTGCCGACTTAAGTAAAGGAACATTGAGTCTTCCTACAGTCTATGTTTTGAGCGATTCTTGCGTCACCAGTTTTACATTTCGAAGCACCTCTGCAAGTATACTGTATCCATTGTACCCTCCCATTGACGATGAAACACAGAAATAGCATCGGAATTAAATATAAGAGACACAATGCCCACTTAAGAACAGGAAGGCTGAGTGTTCCTACTGTCTATGCTTTGAGCATTTCCTGTGTCAACTGTTTTACATTCCGATGCACCTCTGCAAGTTTACTGTATCCCTTGCATCTTCCCATTGACGATGAAACAGACAAATTGCATCGGAATTAAATATAAGAGACTCAATGACGACTGAAGTACAGGAAGATTGAGTCTTCCTACTGTCTATGTTTTGAGCGTTTCCTGCGTCACCAATTTTACATTCCGATACACCTCTGCAGGTTTACTGTATCCACTGGACCTTCCCGTTGACGATGAAACACAGAAATAGCATCGGAATTAAATATAAGAGACACAATGCCGACATGAGAACAGGAAGGCTGAGTCTTCTACTGTCTATGTTTTGAGCGTTTCCTGTGTCACCAGTTTTACATTCCGATGCATCTCTGCAGGTTTACTGTATTCCTTGGATCTTCGCATTGACGATGAAACACAGAAATTGCATCGGAATTAAATATAAGAGACACAATGCCGACTTAATTACAGGAACATTGAGTCTTCCTACTGTCTATGTTTTGAGCGATTCCTGCGTCACCAGTTTTACATTCCGATGCACCTCTGCAGGTTTACTGTATCCCTTGGACCATCACAGTGACGATGAAACACAGAAATTGCATCGGAATTAAATAGAAAAGACACAATGCCGATTGAAGTACAAGAAAACTGAGTCTTCTTAGGGTCTATGTTATGAGCGCTTCCTGTGTCACCAGTTTTACATTCCGATGCACCTCTGTAGGGTTACTGTATCCCTTGGACCTCCCCATTGACGATGAATCACAGAAATTGCATCGGAATTAAATATAAGAGACACAATGCCGACATAAGTAAAGGAACATTGAGTCTTCCTACAGTCTATGTTTTGAGCGATTCCTGCGTCACCAGTTTTACATTCCGATGCACCTCTGCTGGTTAACTGTATCCATTGGACCTTCCATTGACGATGAAACACAGAAATTGCATCGGAATTAAATATAAGAGACACCATGCCGACTTAAGTAAAGGTAGACTGAGTCTTCCTACTGTCTATGTTTTGAGCCTTTCCTTTGTCACCAGTATTACATTCCGATGCACCTCTGCAGGTTAACTGTATCCATTGGACTTTCCCATTGACGATGAAGCACAGAAATTGCATCGGAATTAAATATAAAAGACATAATGCCGATTTAAGTACAAGAAATCTGAGTCTTCTTAGGGTCTATGTTTTGAGCGTTTTCTGTGTCACCAGTTTTACATTCCGATGCACCTCTGCAGTTTTACTGTATCCATTGGACCTTCCCATTGACGATGAAACACAGAAATTGCATCGGAATTAAATATAAGAGACACCATGCCGACTTAAGTAAAGGAAGACTGAGTCTTCCTACTGTCTATGATGTGAGCGTGTCCTGTATCACCAGTTTTACATTCCGATGCACCTCTGCAGGTTTACTGTATCCCTTGGATCTTCCCATTGACGATGAAACACAGAAATTGCAATGGAACTAAATATAAGAGACACAATGCCGACTTAAGTACAAAAACATTGAGTCTTCCTACTATCTATGTTTTGAGCGATTCCTGCGTCACCAGTTTTACATTCCGAAGCACCTCTGCAAGTTTACTGTATCCATTGTACCTTCCCATTGGCGATGAAACACATAACTCGCATCGGAATTAAATATAAGACACACAATGCCGACCGATTTACAGGAAGACTGAGTCTTCCTACTGTCTATGTTTTGAGCATTTCCTATGTCACCTGTTTTACATTCCGATGCACCTCTGCATGTTTACTGTATCCCTTGGATCTTCCCATTGACGATGAAACAGAGAATTTGCATCGGAATTAAATATAAGAGACACAATGACGACTGAAGTACAGGAAGATTGAGTCTTCCTACTGTCTATGTTTTGAGCGTTTCCTGCGTCACCAATTTTACATTCCGATACACCTCTGCAGGTTTACTGTTTCCGCTGGACCTTCCCGTTGACGATGAAACACAGAAATACCATCGGAATTAAATATAAGAGACACAATGCCGACATAAGAACAGGAAGGCTGAGTCTTCCTACTGTCTATGTTTTGAGCGTTTCCTGTGTCACCAGTTTTACATTCCGATGCATCTCTGCAGGTTTACTGTATCCCTTGGATCTTCGCATTGACGATGAAACACAGAAATTGCATCGGAATTAAATATAAGAGACACAATGCCGACTTAATTACAGGAACATTGAGTCTTCCTACAGTCTATGTTTTGAGCGATTCCTGCGTCACCAGTTTTACATTCCGATGCACCTCTGCAGGTTTACTGTATCCCTTGGACCATCACAGTGACGATGAAACACAGAAATTGCATCGGAATTAAATAGGAAAGACACAATGCCGATTTAAGTACAAGAAAACTGAGTCTTCTAAGGGTCTATGTTATGAGCGCTTCCTGTGTCACCAGTTTTACATTCCGATGCACCTCTGTAGGGTTACTGTATCCCTTGGACCTCCCCATTGACGATGAAACACAGAAATTGCATCGGAATTAAATATAAGAGACACAATGCCGACATAAGTAAAGGAACATTGAGTTCTCCTACAGTCTATGTTTTGAGCGATTCCTGCGTCAGCAGTTTTACATTCCGATGCACCTCTGCTGGTTTACTGTATCCATTGGACCTTCCATTGACGATGAAACACAGAAATTGCATCGGAATTAAATATAAGAGACACCATGCCGACTGAAGTAAAGGTAGACTGAGTCTTCCTACTGTCTATGTTTTGAGCTTTTCCTTTGTCACCAGTATTACATTCCGATGCACCTCTGCAGGTTTACTGTATCCATTGGACTTTCCCATTGACGATGAAACACAGAAATTGCATCGGAATTAAATATAAAAGACATAATGCCGATTTAAGTACAAGAAATCTGAGTCTTCTTAGGGTCTATGTTATGAGCGCTTCTTGTGTCACCAGTTTTACATTCCGATGCACCTCTGTGAGGTTACTGTATCCCTTGGACCTCCCCATTGACGATGAAACACAGAAATTGCATCGGAATTAAATATAAGAGACACAATGCCGACTTAAGTACTGAAAGACAGAGTATTCCAACTGTCTATGCTTTGAGCGTTTCCTGTGTCACCAGTTTTACATTCCGATGCACCTCTGCAGGTTTACTGTATCCATTGGACCTTCACAGTGACGACGAAACACAGAAATTGCATCGGAATTAAATATCAGAGAAACAATGCCGACTTAGGTAAAGGAAGACTGAGTATTCCTTCTTTCTATGATTTGAGCGTTTCCTGTGTCATCAGTTTTACATTTTGATGCACCTCTGCAGATTTACTGTATCCCTTGGACCTTCACAGTTACGATGAAACACAGAAATTGCATCAAATTAAATATAAGAGATACAATGCCGACTACAGTACAAGAAAACTGAGTCTTCTTAGGGTCTATGTTTTGACCGCTTCCTGTGTCACCAGTTTTACATTCCGATCCACCTCTGCAGTTTTACTGTATCGATTGGACCTTCCCATTGACGATGAAACACAGAAATAGCATCGGAATTAAATTAAAAGACACAATGCCGACTTAAGAACAGGAAGGCTGAGTCTTCCTACTGTCTATGTTTTGAGCGTTTCCTGTGTCACCAGTTTTACATTCCGATGCACCTCTGCAGGTTTACTGTATCCCTTGGATCTTCGCATTGACGATGAAACACAGAAATTGCATCGGAATTAAATGTAAGAGAGACGGTGCCGACTTAAGTACAGGAACATTGAGTCTTCCTACTGTCTATGTTTTGAGCGATTCCTGCGTCACCGGTTTTACATTCCGAAGCACCTCTGCAGGTTTACTGTATCCATTGGAACTTCCCAATGACGATGAAACACAGAAATAGCACCGGAATTAAATATAAGAGACACAATGCCGACTTAAGAACAGGAAGGCTGAGTCTTCCTACTGTCTATGTTTTGAGCATTTCCTGTGTCACCAGTTTTACATTCCGATGCACCTCTGCAGGTTTACTGTATCCCTTGGACCTTCCCATTGACGGTGAAACACAGAAATTGCATCGGAATTAAATATAAGAGACACAATGCTGCCGACATAAGTACAGGAAAACTGAGTCTTCCTACTGTCTATGTTTGGAGCATTTCCTGTGTCACCTGTTTTACATTCCGATGCACCTCTGCAGGTTTACTGTATCCCTTGGATCTTCCCATTGACGATGGAACAGAGAAATTGCATCGGAATTAAATATAAGAGACACAATGACGACTGAAGTACAGGAAGATTGAGTCTTCCTACTGTCTATGATTTGAGCGTTTCCTGCGTCACCAATTTTACATTCCGATGCACCTCTGCAGGTTTACTGCATCCACTGGACCTTCCCATTGACGACGAAACACAGAAATAGCATCGGAATTAAATATAAGAGACACAATGCCGACATAAGAACAGGAAGGCTGAGTCTTCCTACTGTCTATGTTTTGAGCGTTTCCTATGTCACCAGTTTTACATTCCGATGCATCTCTGCTGGTTTACTGTGTCCCTTGGATCTTCGCATTGACGATGAAACACAGAAATTGCATCGGAATTAAATATAAGCGACAGAATGCCGACTTAAGTACAGTAACATTGAGTCTTCCTACTGTCTATGTTTTGAGCGATTCCTGCATCACCAGTTTTACATTCCGATGCACCTCTGCAGGTTTACTGTATCCCTTGGACCATCACAGTGACGATGAAACACAGAAATTGCATAGGAATTAAATATAAGAGACACAATGTGGACTTAAGTATAGGAAGACTGAGTCTTCCTACTGTCTATGATTTGAGCGTCTCCTGTGTCACCAGTTTTACATTCCGATGCACCTCTGCTGGTTTACTGTATCCATTGGACCTTCCCATTGACGATGAAACATAGAAATAGCATCGGAATTAAATTAAGAGACACAATGCCGCCTTAAGAACAGGAAGACTGAGTCTTCCTACTGTCTATGTTTTGAGCGTTTCCTGTGTCACCAGTTTTACATTCCGAAGGACCTCTGCAGGTATACTGTTTCCATTCGACGTTCCCATTGACGATGAAACACAGATATTGCGTCGGAATTAAATATAAGAGACACAATGCTGCCGACATTAGTACAGGAAGACTGAGTCTTCCTACTGTCTATGTTTTGAGCGTTTCCTGTGTCACCAGTTTTACATTCCGAAGCACCTCTGCAAGTTTACTGTATCCATTGGACCCTCCCATTGACGATGAAACACAGAATTTGCATCGGAATTAAATATAAGAGACACCATGCCGACTTAAGTAAAGGAAGACTGAGTCTTCCTACTGTCTATGTTTTGAGCCTTTCCTGTGTCACCAGTATTACATTCCGATGCACCTCTGCAGGTTTACTGTAACCATTCGACTTTCCCATTGACGATGAAACACAGAAATTCCATCGTAATTAAATATAAGAGACACATCGGCGGCTTAAGTACAAGAAAACTGAGTCTTCTTACAGTCTATGTTTTGAGCGTTTTCTGTGTCACCAGTTTTACATTCCGATGCACCTCTGCAGGTTTACTGTATCCATTGGACCTTCCCATTGACGATGAAACACAGAAATTGCATTGGAATTAAATATAAGAGACACCATGCCGACTTAAGTAAAGGAAGACTAAGTCTTCCTACTGTCTATGATTTGAGCGTGTCCTGTATCACCAGTTTTACATTCCGATGCACCTCTGCAGGTTTACAGTATTCCTTGGACCTTCCCATTGGCGATGAAACACAGAAATTGCATTGGAATTAAATATAAGAGACACAATGCTGCCGACTTAAGTAAAGGTACATTGAGTCTTCCTACAGTCTATGTTTTGAGCGATTCCTGCGTCACCAGTTTTACATTCCGAAGCACCTCTGCAAGTTTACTGTATCCGTTGGACCATCCCATTGACGATGAAACACAGAAATTGCATCGGAATTAAATATAAGAGACACAGTGCCGACTTAAGAACAGGAAGGCTGAGTCTTCCTACTGTCTATGTTTTGAGCATTTCCTGTGTCACCTGTTTTACATTCCGATGCACCTCTGCAGGTTTACTGTTTCCCTTGGATCTTCCCATTGACGATGAAACAGAGAAATTGCATCGGAATTAAATATAAGAGACACAATGACGACTGAAGTACAGGAAGATTGAGTCTTCCTACTGAGAATGTTTTGAGCGTATCCTGCGTCACCAATTTTACATTCCGATGCACCTCTGCAGGTTTACTGTATACACTGGACCTTCCCATTGACGATGAAACACAGAAATAGCATCAGAATTAAATATAAGAGACACAATGCCGACATAAGAACAGGAAGGCTGAGTCTTCCTACTGTCTATGTTTTGAGCGTTTCCTGTGTCACCAGTTTTACATTCCGATGCATCTCTGCAGGTTTACTGTATGCCTTGGTTCTTCGCATTGACGATGAAACACAGAAATTGCATCGGAATTAAATATAAGCGACACAATGCCGACTTAAGTAGAGGAACATTGAGTGTTCCTACTGTCTATGTTTTGAGCGATTCCTGCGTCACCAGTTTTACATTCCGATGCACCTCTGAAGGTTTACTGTATCCCTTGGACCATCACAGTGACGATGAAACACAGAAATTGCATCGGAATTAAATATAAGAGACACAATGTCGACTTAAGTACAGGAAGACTGAGTCTTCCTACTGTCTATGCTTTGAGCGTCTCCTGTGTCACCAGTTTTACATTCCGATGCGCCTCTGCAGGTATACTGTTTCCCTTCGCCTTTCCCATTGACGATGAAACACAGAAATTGCATCGAAATTAAAAATAAGAGACACAATGCCGACGTAAGTACAGGAACATTGAGTCTTCCTACTGTCTATGTTTTGAGCGTTTATTGTGTCACCAGTTTTACATTCCGATGCACCTCTGCAGGTTTACTGTATCCCTTGGACCTTCACAGTTACGATGAAACACAGAAATTGCATCAAATTAAATATAAGAGACACAATGCCGACTTCAGTACAAGAAAACTGAGTCTTCTTGGGGTCTATGTTTTGACCGCTTCCTGTGTCACCAGTTTTACATTCCGATCCACCTCTGCTGTTTTACTGTATCCATTGGACCTTCCCATTGACGATGAAACACAGAAATAGCATCGGAATTAAATTAAGAGACACAATGCCGACTTAAGAACAGGAAGGCTGAGTCTTCCTACTGTCTATGTTTTGAGCGTTTCCTGTGTCACCAGTTTTACATTCCGATGCACCTCTGCAGGTTTACTGTATCCATTGGACCTTCCCATTGACGATGAAACACAGAAATAGCATCGGAATTAAATATAAGAGACACAATGCCGACTTAAGAACAGGAAGGCTGAGTCTTCCTACTGTCTATGTTTTGAGTATTTCCTGTGTCACCAGTTTTACATTCCGATGAACCTCTGCAGGTTTACTGTATCCCTTGGATCTTCCCATTGACGTTGAAACAGAGAAATTGCATCGGAATTAAAAATAAGAGACACAATGCCGACTTAAGTACAGGAAGATTGAGTCTTCCTACTGTCTATGTTTTGAGCGTTTCCTGCGTCACCAATTTTACATTCCGATGCAACTCTGCAGGTTTACTGTATCCACTGGACCTTCCAATTGACGATGAAACACAGAAATAGCATCGGAATTAAATATAAGAGACACATTGCCGACTTAAGGACAGGAAGGTTGAGTCTTCCTACTGTCTATGTTTTGAGCGTTTCCTGTGTCACCAGTTTTACATTCCGATGCATCTCTCCAGGTTTACTGTATCCCTTGGATCTTCGCATTGACGATGAAACACAGATATTGCATCGCAATTTAATATAAGAGACACAATGCCGAATTAAGTACAGGAACATTGAGTCTTCCTACTGTCTATGCTTTGAGCGTCTCCTGTGTGACAAGTTTTAGATTCCTCTGCAGGTATACTGTTTCTCTTCGACATTCCCGATGACGATGAAACAAAGAAATTGCATCGGAATTAAAGAGAAGAGACACAATGTCGACTTAAGTACAGGAAGAGTGTGTCTTTCTATTGTCTATGTTTTGGACGTTTCCTGAATCACCAGTTTTACATTCCGATTCACCTCCGCTGGTTTACTGTATCCTTTGGACCTTCCATTGACGATGAAACACAGAAATTATATCGGAATTAAATAGAAGAGACACAATGTCGACTTAAGTACAGGAAGAGTGTGTCTTTCTATTGTCTATGTTTTGAGCGTTTCCTGTGTCACCGGTATTACATTCCGATGCACCTCTGCAGGTTTAGTGTATCCATTGGACTTTCCCATTGACGATGAAACACAGAAATTGCATCGGAATTAAATATAAGAGACACAACGCCGACTTAAGTACAAGAAAAATGAGTCTTCTTACGCTCTATGTTTTGAGCGTTTTCTGTAACACCAGTTTTACATTCCGATGCACCTGTGCAGGTTTACTGTATCCCTTGGACCTTCACAGTGACGGTGAAACACAGAAATTGCATCAAATTAAATTTAAGAGACACAATGCCGACTTAAGTACAGGAGGAGTGTGTCTTTCTATTGTCTATGTTTTGTGCGTTTCCTGTGTCACCAGTTTTACATTCCGATGCACCTCGGCAGGTATACTGTTTTCCTTCGACTTTCCCATTGACGATGAAACACAGACATTGCATCGGAATTAAATATAAGACACACAACGCTGACTTAAGTACAATAAAACTGAGTCTTCTTACGGTCTATTTTTTGAGCGTTTCCAGTGTCACCAGTTTTCCATTCCGATGCACCTCTGCAGGTTTACTGTATCCGTTGGACCTTCCCATTGACGATGAAACACAGAAATAGCATCAGAATTAAATATGAGAGACACAAGGCCGACATAAGAACAGGAAGGCTGAGTCTTCCTACTGTCTATGTTTTGAGAGTTTCCTGTGTCACCAGTTTCACCATCCGATGCATCTCTGTAGGTTTACTGTATCCCCTGGATCTTCGCATTGACGATGAAACACAGAAATTGCATCGGAATTAAATATAAGAGACACAATGCCGACTTAAGTACAGGAACATTGAGTCTTCCTACTGTCTATGTTTTGAGCGATTCCTGCGTCACCAGTTTTACATTCCGATGCACCTCTGCAGGTATACTGTTTCCCTTCGCCTTTCCCATTGACGAAGAAACACAGAAATTGCATCGGAATTAAATAGAAGAGACACAATGCCGACTTAAGAACAGGAAGGCTTAGTCTTCCTACTGTGTATGTTTTGAGCATTTCCTGTGTCACCAGTTTCACATTCCGATGCACTTCTGCAGGTTTACTGTATCCCTTGGATCTTCCCATTGACGATGAAACAGAGAAATTGCATCGGAATTAAAAATAAGAGACACAATGTCGACTTATGTACAGGAAGATTGAGTCTTCCTACTGTCTATGTTTTGAGCGTTTCGTGCGTCACCAATTTTACATTCCGATGCACCACTGAAGGTTTACTGTATCCACTGGACCTTCCAAAAACACAGAAATAGCATCGGACTTAAATATAAGAGACACAATGCCGACTTATGAACAGGAAGGCTGGGTCTTCCTACTGTCTATGTTTTGAGCGTTTCCTGTGTCACCAGTTTTACATTCCGATGCAACTCTGCAGGTTTACTGTATCCATTGGACCTTCCATTGACGATGAAACACAGAAAATGCATCGGAATTAAATATAAGAGACACCATGCCGACTTAAGTAAAGGAAGACTGTGTCTTCCTACTGTCTATGCTTTGAGCGTTTCCTGTGTCACCAGTTTTACATTCCGATGCACCTCTGCTGGTTTACTGTATCCATTGGACCTTCACAGTGACGACGAAACACAGAAATTGCATCGGAATTAAATATCAGAGAAACAATGCCGACTTAGGTAAGGGAAGACTGAGTATTCCTACTGTCTATGTTTTGAGCGTTTCCTGTGTCTTCAGTTTTACATTTTGATGCACCTCTGCAGATTTACTGTATCCCTTGGACCTTCACAGTTACGATGAAACACAGAAATTGCATCAAATTAAATATAAGAGACACAATGCCGACTTAAGTACAGGAACATTGAGTCTTCCTACTGTCTCTGTTTTGAGCGATTCCTGCGTCACCAGTTTTACATTCCGATGCACCTCTGCAGGTTTAGTGTATCCCTTGGATCTTCGCATTGACGATGAAACACAGAAATTGCATCGGAATTAAATGTAAGGGACACAATGCCGACTTAAGTACAGGAACATTGAGTCTTCCTACAGTCTATGTTTTGAGCGATTCCTGCGTCACCAGTTTTACATTCCGAAGCACCTCTGCAAGTTTACTGTATCCATTGTACCCTCCCATTGACGATGAAACACAGAAATAGCATCGGAATTAAATATAAGAGACAGAATGCCGACTTAAGAACCGGAAGGCTGAGTCTTCCTACTGTCTATGTTTTGAGCATTTCCTGTGTCACCTGTTTTACATTCCGATGCACCTCTGCATGTTTACTGTATCCCTTGGATCTTCCCATTGACGATCAAACAGAGAAATTGCATCGGAATTAAATATAAGAGACACAATGACGACTGAAGTACAGGAAGATTGAGTCTTCCTACTGTCTATGATTTGAGCGTTTCCTGCGTCACCAATTTTACATTCCCATACACCTCTGCAGGTTTGCTGTATCCACTGGACCTTCCCGTTGACGATGAAACACAGAAATAGCATCGGAATTAAATATAAGAGACACAATGCCGACATAAGAACAGGAAGGCTGAGTCTTCCTACTGTCTAGGTTTTGAGCGTTTCCTGTGTCACCAGTTTTACATTCCGATGCATCTCTGCAGGTTTACTGTATCCCTTGGATCTTCGCATTGACGATGAAACACAGAAATTGCATCGGAATTAAATATAAGAGACACAATGCCGACTTAAGTACAGGAACATTGAGTCTTCCTACTGTCTATGTTTTGAGCGATTCCTGCGTCACCAGTTTTACATTCCGATGCCCCTCTGCAGCTTTACTGTATCCCTTGGCCTATCACAGTGACGATGAAACACAGAAATTGCATCGGAATTACATATAAAAGGCACAATGCCGATTTAAGTACAACAAAACTGAGTCTTCTTAGGGTCTATGTTATGAGCGCTTCCTGTGTCACCAGTTTTACATTGCGATGCACCTCTGTAGGGTTATTGTATCCCTTGGACCTCCCCATTGACGATGAAACACAGAAATTGCATCGGAATTAAATATAAGAGACACAATGCCGACTTAAGTAAAGGAACATTGAGTCTTCCTACAGTCTATGTTTTGAGCGATTCCTGCGTCACCAGTTTTTCATTCCGATGCATCTCTGCTGGTTTACTGTATCCATTGGACCTTCCATTGACGATGAAACACAGAAATTGCATCGGAATTAAATATAAGAGACACCATGAAGACTTAAGTAAAGGTAGACTGAGTCTTCCTACTGTCTATGTTTTGAGCCTTTCCTTTGTCACCAGTATTACATTCCGATGCACCTCTGCAGGTTTACTGTATCCATTGGACTTTCCCATTGACGATGAAACACAGAAATTGCATCGGAATTAAATATAAAAGACATAATGCCGATTTAAGTACAAGAAATCTGAGTCTTCTTAGGGTCTATGTTATGAGCGCTTCCTGTGTCACCAGTTTTACATTCCGATGCACCTCTGTGAGGTTACTGTATCCCTTGGACCTCCCCATTGAAGGTGAAACACAGAAATTGCATCGGAATTAAATATAAGAGACACAATGCCGACTTAAGTACAGAAAGACAGAGTATTCCTACTGTCTATGCTTTGAGCGTTTCCTGTGTCACCAGTTTTACATTCCGATGCACCTCTGCAGGTTTACTGTATCCATTGGACCTTTACAGTGACGACGAAACACAGAAATTGCATCGGAAGTAAATATCAGAGAAACAATGCCGACTTAGGTAAAGGAAGACTGAGTATTCCTTCTGTCTATGTTTTGAGCGTTTCCTGTGTCATCAGTTTTACATTTTGATGCACCTCTGCAGATTTACTGTATCCCTTGGACCTTCACAGTTTCGATGAAACAGAGAAATTGCATCAAATTAAATATAACAGACACAATGCCGACTTCAGTACAAAAAACTGAGTCTTCTTAGAGTCTATGTTTTGACCGCTTTCTGTGTCACCAGTTTTACATTCCGATCCACCTCTGCAGTTTTACTGTATCGATTGGACCTTCCCATTGACGATGAAACACAGAAATAGCATCGGAATTAAATTAAGAGACACAATGCCGACTTAAGAACAGGAAGGCTGAGTCTTCCTACTGTCTATGTTTTGAGCGTTTCCTGTGTCACCAGTTTTACATTCCGATGCACCTCTGCAGGTTTACTGTATCCCTTGGATCTTCGCAATGACGATGAAACACAGAAATTGCATCGGAATTAAATGTAAGAAACAGAATGCCGACTTAAGTACAGGAACATTGAGTCTTCCTACTGTCTATGTTTTGAGCGATTCCTGCGTCACCAGTTTTACATTCCGAAGCACCTCTGCAGGTTTACTGTATCCATTGGACCTTCCCATTGACGATGAAACACAGAAATAGCATCGGAATTAAATATAAGAGACACAATGCCGACTTAAGAACAGCAAGGCTGAGTCTTCCTACTGTCTATGTTTTGAGCATTTCCTGTGTCACCAGTGTTACATTCCGATGAACCTCTGCAGATTTACTGTATCCTTTGGATCTTCCCATTGACGATGAAACAGAGAAATTGCATCGGAATTAAAAATAAGAGACACAATGCCGACTTAAGTACAGGAAGATTGAGTCTTCCTACTGTCTATGTTTTGAGCGTTACCTGCGTCACCAATTTTACATTCCGATGCTACTCTGCAGGTTCACTGTATCCACTGGACCTTCCATTGACGATGAAACACAGAAATTTCATCGGAATTAAATATAAGAGACACCATGCCGACTTAAGTAAAGGGAGACTGAGTCTTCCTACTGTCTATGTTTTGAGCCTTTCCTTTGTCACCAGTATTACATTCCGATGCACCTCTGCAGGTTTACTGTATCCATTGGACATTCCCATTGACGATGAAACACAGAAATTGCATCGGAATTAAATATAAAAGACACAATGCCGGTTTAAGTACAAGAAAACTGAGTCTTCTTAGGGTCTATGTTATGAGCGCTTCCTGTGTCACCAGTTTTACATTCCGATGCACCTCTGTAGGGTTACTGCATCCCTTGGACCTCCCCATTGACGATGAAACACAGAAATTGCATCGGAATTAAATATAAGAGACACAATGCCGACTTAAGTACAGAAAGACTGAGTCTTCCTACTGTCTATGTTTTGAGCGTTTCCCTTGTCACCAGTTTTACATTATGATGCACCTCTGCAGGTATACTGTTTCCATTCGACGTTCCCATTGACGATGAAACACAGAAATTGCATCGGAATTAAATATAAGAGACACAATGCTGCCGACATAAGTACAGGAAAACTGAGTCTTCCTACTGTCTATGTTTGGAGCATTTTCTGTGTCACCTGTTTTACATTCCGATGCACCTCTGCAGGTTTACTGTATCCCTTGGATCTTCCCATTGACGATGGAACAGAGAAATTGCATCGGAATTAAATATAAGAGACACAATGACGACTGAAGTACAGGAAGATTGAGTCTTCCTACTGTCTATGTTTTGAGCGTTTCCTGCGTCACCAATTTTACATTCCGATGCACCTCTGCAGGTTTACTGCATCCACTGGACCTTCCCATTGACGACGAAACACAGAAATAGCATCGGAATTAATTATAAGAGACACAATGCCGACATAAGAACAGGAAGGCTGAGTCTTCCTACTGTCTATGTTTTGAGCGTTTCCTATGTCACCAGTTTTACATTCCGATGCATCTCTGCTGGTTTACTGTGTCCCTTGGATCTTCGCATTGACGATGAAACACAGAAATTGCATCGGAATTAAATATAAGCGACAGAATGCCGACTTAAGTACAGTAACATTGAGTCTTCCTACTGTCTATGTTTTGAGCGATTCCTGCATCACCAGTTTTACATTCCGATGCACCTCTGCAGGTTTACTGTATCCCTTGGACCATCACAGTGACGATGAAACACAGAAATTGCATCGGAATTAAATATAAGAGACACAATGTGGACTTAAGTATAGGAAGACTGAGTCTTCCTACTGTCTATGATTTGAGCGTCTCCTGTGTCACCAGTTTTACATTCCGATGCACCTCTGCTGGTTTGCTGTATCCATTGGACCTTCCCATTGACGATGAAACATAGAAATAGCATCGGAATTAAATTAAGAGACACAATGCCGCCTTAAGAACAGGAAGGCTGAGTCTTCCTACTGTCTATGTTTTGAGCGTTTCCTGTGTCACCAGTCTTACATTCCGATGCACCTCTGCAGGTATACTGTTTCCATTCGACGTTCCCATTGACGATGAAACACAGAAATTGCATCGGAATTAAATATAAGAGACACAATGCTGCCGACATTAGTACAGGAAGACTGAGTCTTCCTACTGTCTATGTTTTGAGCGTTTCCTGTGTCACCAGTTTTACATTCCGAAGCACCTCTGCAGGTATACTGTTTCCATTCGACGTTCCCATTGACGATGAAACACAGAAATTGCGTCGGAATTAAATATAAGAGACACAATGCTGCCGACATTAGTACAGGAAGACTGAGTCTTCCTACTGTCTATGTTTTGAGCGTTTCCTGTGTCACCAGTTTTACATTCCGAAGCACCTCTGCAAGTTTACTGTATCCATTGGACCCTCCCATTGACGATGAAACACAGAATTTGCATCGGAATTAAATATAAGAGACACCATGCCGACTTAAGTAAAGGAAGACTGAGTCTTCCTACTGTCTATGTTTTGAGCCTTTCCTGTGTCACCAGTATTACATTCCGATGCACCTCTGCAGGTTTACTGTAACCATTCGACTTTCCCATTGACGATGAAACACAGAAATTCCATCGTAATTAAATATAAGAGACACATCGGCGGCTTAAGTACAAGAAAACTGAGTCTTCTTACAGTCTATGTTTTGAGCGTTTTCTGTGTCACCAGTTTTACATTCCGATGCACCTCTGCAGGTTTACTGTATCCATTGGACCTTCCCCTTGACGATGAAACACAGAAATTGCATTGGAATTAAATATAAGAGACACCATGCCGACTTAAGTAAAGGAAGACTGAGTCTTCCTACTGTCTATGATTTGAGCGTGTCCTGTATCACCAGTTTTACATTCCGATGCACCTCTGCAGGTTTGCAGTATTCCTTGGACCTTCCCATTGGCGATGAAACACAGAAATTGCATTGGAATTAAATATAAGAGACACAATGCTGCCGACATAAGTAAAGGTACATTGAGTCTTCCTACAGTCTATGTTTTGAGCGATTCCTGCGTCACCAGTTTTACATTCCGAAGCACCTCTGCAAGTTTACTGTATCCGTTGGACCCTCCCATTGACGATGAAACACAGAAATAGCATCGGAATTAAATATAAGAGACACAATGCCGACTTAAGAACAGGAAGGCTGAGTCTTCCTACTTTCTATGTTTTGAGCATTTCCTGTGTCACCTGTTTTACATTCCGATGCACCTCTGCAGGTTTACTGTTTCCCTTGGATCTTCCCATTGACGATGAAACAGAGAAATTGCATCGGAATTAAATATAAGAGACACAATGACGACTGAAGTACAGGAAGATTGAGTCTTCCTACTGAGTATGTTTTGAGCGTATCCTGCGTCACCAATTTTACATTCCGATGCACCTCTGCAGGTTTACTGTATACACTGGACCTTCCCATTGACGATGAAACACAGAAATAGCATCAGAATTAAATATAAGAGACACAATGCCGACATAAGAACAGGAAGGCTGAGTCTTCCTACTGTCTATGTTTTGAGCGTTTCCTGTGTCACCAGTTTTACGTTCCGATGCATCTCTGCAGGTTTACTGTATCCCTTGGTTCTTCGCATTGACGATGAAACACAGAAATTGCATCGGAATTAAATATAAGCGACACAATGCCGACTTAAGTACAGGAACATTGAGTGTTCCTACTGTCTATGTTTTGAGCGATTCCTGCGTCACCAGTTTTACATTCCGATGCACCTCTGAAGGTTTACTGTATCCCTTGGACCATCACAGTGACGATGAAACACAGAAATTGCATCGGAATTAAATATAAGAGACACAATGTCGACTTAAGTACAGGAAGACTGAGTCTTCCTACTGTCTATGCTTTGAGCGTCTCCTGTGTCACCAGTTTTACATTCCGATGCGCCTCTGCAGGTATACTGTTTCCCTTCGCCTTTCCCATTGACGATGAAACACAGAAATTGCATCGGAATTAAATAGAAGAGACACAATGTCGGCTTAAGTACAGGAAGAGTGTGAATTTCTATTGTCTATGTTTTGAGCGTTTCCTGTGTCACCAGTTTTACATTCCAATGCACCTCTGCTGGTTTACTGTATCCCTTGGATCTTCGCATTGGCGATGAAACACAGAAATTGCATCGGAATTAAATGTAAGAGACACAATGCCGACTTAAGTACAGGAACATTGAGTCTTCCTACTGACTATGTTTTGAGCGATTCCTGCGTCACCAGTTTTACATTCCGAAGCACCTCTGCAGGTTTACTGTATCCATTGGACCTTCCCATTGACGATGAAACACAGAAATAGCATCGGAATTAAATTAAGAGACACAATGCCGACTTAAGAACAGGAAGGCTGAGTCTTCCTACTGTCTATGTTTTGAGCGTTTCCTGTGTCACCAGTTTTACATTCCGATGCACCTCTGCAGGTTTACTGTATCCATTGGACCTTCCCATTGACGATGAAACACAGAAATAGCATCGGAATTAAATATAAGAGACACAATGCCGACTTAAGAACAGGAAGGCTGAGTCTTCCTACTGTCTATGTTTTGAGCGTTTCCTGCGTCACCAATTTTACATTCCGATGCAACTCTGCAGGTTTACTGTATCCACTGGACCTTCCAATTGACGATGAAACACAGAAATAGCATCGGAATTAAATATAAGAGACACATTGCCGACTTAAGAACAGGAAGGTTGAGTCTTCCTACTGTCTATGTTTTGAGCGTTTCCTGTGTCACCAGTTTTACATTCCGATGCATCTCTCCAGGTTTACTGTATCCCTTGGATCTTCGCATTGACGATGCAACACAGATATTGCATCGCAATTTAATATAAGAGACACAATGCCGAAATAAGTACAGGAACATTGAGTCTTCCTACTGTCTATGCTTTGAGCGTCTCCTGTGTGACAAGTTTTAGATTCCTCTGCAGGTATACTGTTTCTCTTCGACATTCCCGATGACGATGAAACAAAGAAATTGCATCGGAATTAAAAAGAAGAGACACAATGTCGACTTAAGTACAGGAAGAGTGTGTCTTTCTATTGTCTATGTTTTGGACGTTTCCTGAATCACCAGTTTTACATTCCGATGCACCTCCGCTGGTTTACTTTATCCTTTGGACCTTCCATTGACGATGAAACACAGAAATTTTATCGGAATTAAATAGAAGAGACACAATGTCGACTTAAGTACAGGAAGAGTGTGTCTTTCTATTGTCTATGTTTTGAGCGTTTCCTGTGTCACCGGTATTACATTCCGATGCACCTCTGCAGGTTTACTGTATCCATTGGACTTTCCCATTGACGATGAAACACAGAAATTGCATCGGAATTAAATATAAGAGACACAACGCCGACTTAAGTACAAGAAAAATGAGTCTTCTTTCGCTCTATGTTTTGAGCGTTTTCTGTAACACCAGTTTTACATTCCGATGCACCTGTGCAGGTTTACTGTATGCCTTGGACCTTCACAGTGACGGTGAAACACAGAAATTGCATCAAATTAAATATAAGAGACACAATGCCGACTTAAGTACAGGAAGAGTGTGTCTTTCTATTGTCTATGTTTTGTGCGTTTCCTGTGTCACCAGTTTTACATTCCGATGCACCTCGGCAGGTATACTGTTTTCCTTCGACTTTCCCATTGACGATGAAACACAGAAATTGCATCGGAATTAAATATAAGACACACAACGCCGACTTAAGTACAATAAAACTGAGACTTCTTACGGTCTATATTTTGAGCGTTTCCAGTGTCACCAGTTTGCCATTACGATGCACCTCTGCAGGTTTACTGTATCCGTTGGACCTTCCCATGAAACACAGAAATAGCATCAGAATTAAATATGACAGACACAATGCCGACATAAGAACAGGAAGGCTGAGTCTTCCTACTGTCTATGTTTTGAGAGTTTCCTGTGTCACCAGTTTCACCATCCGATGCATCTCTGTAGGTTTACTGTATCCCCTGGATCTTCGCATTGACGATGAAACACAGAAATTGCATCGGAATTAAATATAAGAGACACAATGCCGACTTAAGTACAGGAACATTGAGTCTTCCTACTGTCTATGTTTTGAGCGATTCCTGCGTCACCAGTTTTACATTCCGATGCACCTCTGCAGGTATACTGTTTCCCTTCGCCTTTCCCATTGACGAAGAAACACAGAAATTGCATCGGAATTAAATAGAAGAGACACAATGCCGACTTAAGTAAAATAAGACTGAGTCTTCCTACTGTCTATGTTTTGAGCCTTTCCTTTGTCACCAGTATTACATTCCGATGCACCTCTGCAGGTTTACTGTATCCATTGGACATTCCCATTGACGATGAAACACAGAAATTGCATCGGAATTAAATATAAAAGACACAATGCCGATTTAAGTACAAGAAAACTGAGTCTTCTTAGGGTCTATGTTATGAGCGCTTCCTGTGTCACCAGTTTTACATTCCGATGTACCTCTGTAGGGTTACTGCATCCCTTGGACCTCCCCATTGAGGATGAAACACAGAAATTGCATCGGAATTAAATATCAGAGAAACAATGCCGACTTAGGTTAAGAAAGACTGAGTATTCCTACTGTCTATAATTTGAGCGTTTAGTGTGTCATCAGTTTTACATTTTGATCCACCTCTGCAGGTTTACTGTATCCCTTGGACCTTCACAGTGACGATGAAACACATAAATTGCATCGAATTAAATATAAGAGACACAATAGCGACTTGAGTACAAGAAAACTGAGTTTTCTTAGGTTCTATGCTTTGACCGCTTCCTGTGTCACCAGTTTTACATTCCGATCCACCTCTGCAGTTTTACTGTATCCATTGGACCTTCCCATTGACGATGAAACACAGAAATAGCATCGGAATTAAATTAAGAGACACAATGCCGACTTAAGAACAGGAAGGCTTAGTCTTCCTACTGTGTATGTTTTGAGCATTTCATGTGTCACCAGTTTAATTAAATTAATTAATTTAATTAAATTAAGAGACACAATGCCGACTTAAGAACAGGAAGGCTTAGTCTTCCTACTGTGTATGTTTTGAGCATTTCATGTGTCACCAGTTTCACATTCCGATGCACCTCTGCAGGTTTACTGTATCCCTTGGATCTTCCCATTGACGATGAAACAGAGAAATTGCATCGGAATTAAAAATAAGAGACACAATGTCGACTTATGTACAGGAAGATTGAGTCTTCCTACTGTCTATGTTTTGAGCGTTTCGTGCGTCACCAATTTTACATTCCGATGCACCACTGAAGGTTTACTGTATCCACTGGACCTTCCAAAAACACAGAAATAGCATCGGACTTAAATATAAGAGTCACAATGCCGACTTATGAACAGGAAGGCTGGGTCTTCCTACTGTCTATGTTTTGAGCGTTTCCTGTGTCACCAGTTTTACATTCCGATGCAACTCTGCAGGTTTACTGTATCCATTGGACCTTCCATTGACGATGAAACACCGAAAATGCATCGGAATTAAATATAAGAGACAACATGCCGACTTAAGTAAAGGAAGACTGTGTCTTCCTACTGTCTATGGTATGAGCGTTTCCTGTGTCACCAGTTTTACATTCCGATGCACCTCTGCTGGTTTACTGTATCCATTGGACCTTCACAGTGACGACGAAACACAGAAATTGCATCGGAATTAAATATCAGAGAAACAATGCCGACTTAGGTAAGGGAAGACTGAGTATTCCTACTGTCTATGTTTTGAGCGTTTCCTGTGTCATCAGTTTTACATTTTGATGCACCTCTGCAGATTTACTGTATCCCTTGGACCTTCACAGTTACGATGAAACACAGAAATTGCATCAAATTAAATATAAGAGACACAATGCCGACTTAAGTACAGGAACATTGAGTCTTCCTACTGTCTATGTTTTGAGCGATTCCTGTGTCACCAGTTTTACATTCCGAAGCACCTCTGCAGGTTTACTGTATACATTGGACCTTCCCATTGACGATGAAACACAGAAATATCATCGGAATTAAATATAAGAGACACAATGCCGACTAAAGAACAGGAAGGCTGAGTCTTCCTACTGTCTATGTTTTGAGCATTTCCTGTGTCACCAGTTTTACATTCCGATGAACCTCTGTAAGTTTACTGTATCCCTTGGATCTTCCCATTGACGATGAAACAGAGAAATTGCATCGGAATTAAAAATAAGAGACACAATGCCGACTAAAGCACAGGAAGATTGAGTCTTCCTACTGTCTATGTTTTGAGCGTTTCCTGCGTCACCAATTTTACATTCCGATGCAACTCTGCAGGTTTACTGTATCCACTGGACCTTCCAATTGACGATGAAACACAGAAATAGCATCGGAATTGAATATAAGAGACACAATGCCGACTTAAGTACATGAAGGCTGAGTCTTCCTACTGCCTATGTTTTGAGCGTTTCCTGTGTCACCAGTTTTACATGCCGATGCATCTCTGCAGGTTTACTGTATCCCTTGGATCTTCGCATTGACGATGAAACACAGAAATTGCATCGGAATTTAATATAAGAGACACAATGCCGAATTAAGTACTGGAACATTGCGTCTTCCTACTGTCTATGTTTTGAGCGATTCCTGCGTCACCAGTTTTACATTCCGATGCACCTCTGTAGGTTTACTGTATCCCGTGGACCTTCCCAGTGAGGATGAAACACAGACATTGCATCGGAATTAAATATAAGAGACACAAAGCCGACTTAAGTAGAGGTAGACTGAGTCTTCCTACTGTCTATGCTTTGAGCGTCTCCTGTGTCACAAGTTTTACATTCCGATGCACCTCTGCAGGTATACTGTTTCCCTTCGACATTCCCGATGACGATGAAACACAGAAATTGCATCGGAATTAAATAGAAGAGACACAATGTCGACTTAAGTACAGGAAGAGTGTGTCTTTCTATTGTCTATGTTTTGAGCGTTTCCTGTGTCACCAGTTTTACATTCCGATGCACCTCCGCTGGTTTACTGTATCCTTTGGACCTTCCATTGACGATGGAACACAGAAATTGCATCGCAATTAAATATAAGAGACACCATGCCGACTTAGGTAAAGGAAGACTGAGTCTTCCTACTGTCTATGTTTTGAGCCTTTCCTGTGTCACCGGTATTACATTCCGATGCACCTCTGCAGGTTTACTGTATCCATTGGACTTTCCCATTGACGATGAAACACAGAAATTGCATCGGAATTAAATATAAGAGACACAACGCCGACTTAAGTACAAGAAAAATGAGTCTTCTTACGCTCTATGTTTTGAGCGTTTTCTGTAACACCAGTTTTACATTCCGATGCACCTCTGCAGGTTTACTGTATCCCTTGGAGCTTCACAGTGACGGTGAAACACAGAAATTGCATCAAATTAAATATAAGAGACACAATCCCGACTTAAGTACAGGAAGAGTGTGTCTTTCTATTGTCTATGTTTTGTGCGTTTCCAGTGTCACCAGTTTTCCATTCCGATGCACCTCTGCAGGTTTACTGTATCCGTTGGACCTTCCCATTGACGATGAAACACAGAAATAGCATCGGAATTAAATTAAGAGACACAATGCCGACTTAAGAACAGGAAGGCTGAGTCTTCCTACTGTCTATGTTTTTAGCGTTTCCCGTGTCACCAGTTTTACATTCCGATGCACCTCTGCAGGTTTACTGTATCCCTTGGATCTTCGCATTGACGATGAAACACAGAAATTGCATCGGAATTAAATTAAGAGACACAATGCCGACTTAAGAACAGGAAGGCTGAGTGTTCCTACTGTCTATGTTTTGAGCGTTTCCTGTGTCACCAGTTTTACCATCTGATGCACCTCTGCAGGTTTACTGTATCCCTTGGACCTTCACAGTGACGATGAAACACAGAAATAGCATCGGAATTAAATATAAGAGACACAATGTCGACTTAAGTACAGGAAGACTGAGTCTTCCAACTGTCTATGCTTTGAGCGTCTCCTGCGTCACCAGTTTTACATTCCGATGCACCTCTGCAGGTATACTGTTTCCGTTCGCCTTTCCCATTGACGATGAAACACAGAAATTGCATCGGAATTAAATAGAAGAGACACAATGCCGACTTAAGTAAAATAAGACTGAGTCTTCCTACTGTCTATGTTTTGGCCTTTCCTTTGTCACCAGTATTACATTCCGATGCACCTCTGCAGGTTTACTGTATCCATTGGACATTCTCATTGACGATGAAACACAGAAATTGCATCGGAATTAAATATAAAAGACACAATGCGGATTTAAGTACAAGAAAACTGAGTCTTCTTAGGGTCTATGTTATGAGCGCTTCCTGTGTCACCAGTTTTACATTCCGATGCACCTCTGTAGTTTTACTGCATCCCTTGGACCTCCCCATTGAGGATGAAACACAGAAATTGCATCAGAATTAAATATAAGAGACACAATGCCGACTTAAGTACAGAAAGACTGAGTCTTCCTACTGTCTATGTTTTGAGCGTTTCCCTTGTCACCAGTTTTACATTCCGATGCACCTCTGCAGGTATACGGTTTCCATTCGACGTTCCCATTGACGATGAAACACAGAAATTGCATCGGAATTAAATATAAGAGACACAATGCTGCCGACATAAGTACAGGAAGAGTGAGTCTTCCTACTGTCTATGCTTTGAGCGTTTCCTGTGTCACCAGTTTTACATTCCGATGCACCTCTGCAGGTTTACTGTATCCATTGGACCTTCACAGTGACGACGAAACACAGAAATTGCATCGGAATTAAATATCAGAGAAACAATGCCGACTTAGGTAAAGGAAGACTGAGTTTCCTACTGTCTATAATTTGAGCGTTTAATGTGTCATCAGTTTTACATTTTGATCCACCTCTGCAGGTTCACTGTATCCCTTGGACCTTCACAGTGACGATGAAACACAGAAATTGCATCAAATTAAATATAAGAGACACAATGGCGACTTGAGTACAAGAAAACTGAGTCTTCTTAGGGTCTATGCTTTGACCGCTTCCTGTGTCACCAGTTTGACATTCCGATCCACCTCTGCAGTTTTACTGTATCCATTGGACCTTCCCATTGACGATGAAACACAGAAATAGCATCGGAATTAAATTAAGAGACACAATGCCGACTTAAGAACAGGAAGGCTTGGTCTTCCTACTGTGTAAGTTTTGAGCATTTCCTGTGTCACCAGTTTTACATTCCGATGCACCTCTGCAGGTTTACTGTATCCCTTCGATATTCCCATTGACGATGAAACAGAGAAATGACATCGGAATTAAAAATAAGAGACACAATGTCGACTTATGTACAGGAAGATTGAGTCTTCCTACTGTCTATGTTTTGAGCGTTTCGTGCGTCAACAATTTTACATTCCGATGCACCTCTGAAGGTTTACTGTATCCACTGGACCTTCCAAAAACACAGAAATAGCATCGGACTTAAATATAAGAGACACAATGCCGACTTAAGAACAGGTAGGCTGAGTCTTCCTACTGTCTATGATTTGAGCGTTTCCTGTGTCACCAGTTTTACATTCCGATGCATCTCTGCAGGTTTACTGTATCCCTTGGATCTTCGCATTGACGATGAAACACAGAAATTGCATTGGAAATTAAAATAAGAGACACAATGCCGAATTAAGTACAGGAACATTGAGTCTTCCTACTGTCTATGTTTTGAGCGATTCCTGCGTCACCAGTTTTACATTCCGATGCACCTCTGTAGGTTTACTGTATTCCGTGGACCTTCCCAGTGACGATGAAAAACAGATATTGCATCGGAATTAAATATAAGAGACACAAAGCCGACTTAAGTACAGGTAGACTGAGTCTTCCTACTGTCTATGCTTTGAGCGTCTCCTGTGTCACAAGTTTTAGATTCCGATGCACCTCTGCAGGTATACTGTTTCCCTTCGACATTCCTGATGTTGATGAAACACAGAAATTGCATCGGAATTAAATAGAAGAGACACAATGTCGACTTAAGTACAGGAAGAGTGTGTCTTTCTATTGTCTATGTTTTGGACGTTTCCTGTGTCACCACTTTTACATTCCGATGCACCTCCGCTGGTTTACTGTATCCTTTGGACCTTCCATTGACGATGAAACACAGAAATTGCATCGGAATTAGATATAAGAGACACTATGCCGACTTAGGTAAAGGAAGACTGAGTCTTCCTACTGTCTATGTTTTGAGCCTTTCCTGTGTCACCGGTATTACATTCCGATGCACCTCTGCAGGTTTACTGTATCCTTTGGACTTTCCCATTGACGATGAAACACAGAAATTGCATCGGAATTAAAAATAAGAGACACAACGCCGACTTAAGTACAAGAAAAATGAGTCTTCTTACGCTCTATGTTTTGAGCGTTTTCTGTAACACCAGTTTTACATTCCGATGCACCTCTGCAGGTTTACTGTATCCCTTGGACCTTCACAGTTACGGTGAAACACAGAAATTGCATCAAATTAAATATTAGAGACACAATGCCGACTTATGTACAGGAAGAGTGTGTCTTTCTATTGTCTATGTTTTGTGCGTTTCCTGTGTCACCAGTTTTACATTCCGATGCACCTCGGCAGGAATACTGTTTTCCTTCGACTTTCCCATTGACGATGAAACACAGAAATTGCATCGGAATTAAATATAAGACACACAACGCCGACTTAAGTACAATAAAACTGAGTCTTCTTACGGTCTATATTTTGAGCGTTTCCAGTGTCACCAGTTTGCCATTCCGATGCACCTCTGCAGGTTTACTGTATCCGTTGGACCTTGCCATTGACGATGAAACACAGAAATAGCATCGGAATTAAATATGAGAGACACAATGCCGACATAAGAGCAGGAAGGCTGAGTCTTCCTACTGTCTATGTTTTGAGCGTTTCCTGTGTCACCAGTTTTACCATCCGATGCATCTCTGTAGGTTTACTGTATGCCTTGGATCTTCGCATTGACGATGAAACACAGAAATTGCATCGGAATTAAATAGAAGACACAATGTCGACTTAAGTACAGGAAGAGTGTGAATTTCTATTGTTTACGTTTTGAGCGTTTCCTGTGT
Organism: Schistocerca nitens; assembly: GCF_023898315.1. Taxonomy (NCBI): domain Eukaryota; kingdom Metazoa; phylum Arthropoda; class Insecta; order Orthoptera; family Acrididae; genus Schistocerca; species Schistocerca nitens. The sequence goes on along the minus strand of NC_064616.1, from coordinate 3,825,371 downwards.
CACCAGTTTTACATTCCGATGCACCTCTGCTGGTTTACTGTATCCATTGGACCTTCCATTGACGATGAAACACAGAAATTGCATCGGAATTAAATATAAGAGACACAATTCCGACTTAAGTAAAATAAGACTGAGTCTTCCTACTGTCTATGTTTTGAGCCTTTCCTTTGTCACCAGTATTACATTCCGATGCACCTCTGCAGGTTTACTGTATCCATTGGACATCCCCATTGACGATGAAACACAGAAATTGCATCGGAATTAAATATAAAAGACACAATGCCGATTTAAGTACAAGAAAACTGAGTCTTCTTAGGGTCTATGTTATGAGCGCTTCCTGTGTCACCAGTTTTACATTCCGATGCACCTCTGCAGGTTTACTGTATCCCTTGGACCTTCACAGTGGTAATGAAACACAGAAATTGCATCAAATTAAATATAAGAGACACAATGGCGACTTGAGTACAAGAAAACTGAGTCTTCTTAGGGTCTATGTTTTGACCGCTTCCTGAGTCACCAGTTTTACATTCCGATCCACCTCTGCAGTTTTACTGTATCCATTGGACCTTCCCATTGACGATGAAACACAGAAATAGCATCGGAATTAAATTAAGAGACACAATGCCGACTTAAGAACAGGAAGGCTTAGTCTTCCTACTGTGTATGTTTTGAGCATTTCCTGTGTCACCAGTTTTACATGCCGATGCACCTCTGCAGGTTTACTGTATCCCTTGGATCTTCCCATTGACGATGAAACAGAGAAATTGCATCGGAATTAAAAATAAGAGACACAATGTCGACTTATGTACAGGAAGATTGAGTCTTCCTACTGTCTATGTTTTGAGCGTTTCGTGCGTCACCAATTTTACATTCCGATGCACCTCTGACGGTTTACTGTATCCACTGGACCTTCCAAAAACACAGAAATAGCATCGGACTTAAGTATAAGAGACACAATGCCGACTTAACAACAGGAAGGCTGAGTCTTCCTACTGTCTATGTTTTTAGCGGTTCCTGTGTCACCAGTTTTACATTCCGATGCATCTCTGCAGGTTTACTGTATCCCTTGGATCTTCGCATTGACGATGAAACACAGAAATTGCATCGGAATTTAATATAAGAGACACAATGCCGAATTAAGTACAGGAACATTGAGTCTTCCTACTGTCTATGTTTTGAGCGATTCCTGCGTCACCTGTTTTACATTCCGATGCACCTCTGTAGGTTTACTGTATCCCTTGGACCTTCCCAGTGACGATGAAACACAGAAATTGCATCGGAATTAAATATAAGAGACAGAAACCCGACTTAAGTACAGGTAGACTGAGTCTTCCTACTGTCTATGCTTTGAGCGTCTCCTGTGTCACAAGTTTTACATTCCGATGCACCTCTGCAGGTATACTGCTTCCCTTCGACATTCCCAATGACGATGAAACACAGAAATTGCATCGGAATTAAATAGAAGAGACACAATGTCGACTTAAGTACAGGAAGAGTGTGTCTTTCTATTGTCTATGTTTTGAGCGTTTCCTGTGTCACCAGTTTACATTCCGATGCCCCTCCGCTGGTTTACTGTATCCTTTGGACCTTCCATTGACGATGAAACACAGAAATTGCATCGGAATTAAATATAAGAGACACCATGCCGACTTAGGTAAAGGAAGACTGAGTGTTCCTACTGTCTATGTTTTGAGCCTTTCCTGTGTCACCGGTATTACATTCCGATGCACCTCTGCAGGTTTACTGTATCCATTGGACTTTCCCATTGACGATGAAACACAGAAATTGCATCGGAATTAAATATAAGAGACACAACGCCGACTTAAATACAAGAAAAATGAGTCTTCTTACGCTCTATGTTTTGAGCGTTTTCTGTAACACCAGTTTTACATTCCCATGCATCTCTGCAGGCTTACTGTATCCCTTGGACCTTCACAGTGACGGTGAAACACAGAAATTGCATCAAATTAAATATAAGAGACACAATGCCGACTTAAGTACAGGAAGAGTGTGTCTTTCTATTGTCTATGTTTTGTGCGTTTCCTGTGTCACCAATTTTACTTTCCGATGCACCTCTGCAGGTATACTGTTTTCCTTCGACTTTCCCATTGACGATGAAACACAGAAATTGCATCGGAATTAAATATAAGACACACAACGCCGACTTAAGTACAATAAAACTGAGTCTTCTTACGGTCTATTTTTTGAGCGTTTCCAGTGTCACCAGTTTTCCATTCCGATGCACCTCTGCAGGTTTACTGTATCCGTTGGACCTTCCCATTGACGATGAAACACAGAAATAGCATCGGAATTAAATATGAGAGACACAATGCCGACATAAGAACAGGAAGGCTGAGTTTTCCTAATGTCTATGTTTTGAGCGTTTCCTGTGTCACCATTTTTACCATCCGATGCATCTCTGTAGGTTTACTGTATCCCTTGGATCTTCGCATTGACGATGAAACACAGAAATTGCATCGGAATTAAATATAAGAGACACAATGCCGACTTAAGTACAGGAACATTGAGTCTTCCTACTGTCTATGTTTTGAGTGATTCCTGCGTCACCAGTTTGACATTCCGATGCACCTCTGCAGGTTTACTGTATCCCTTGGACCTTCAAAGTGACGATGAAACACAGAAATAGCATCGGAATTAAATATACGAGACACAATGTCGACTTACGTACAGGAAGACTGAGTCTTCCTACTGTCTATGCTTTGAGCGTCTCCTGTGTCACCAGTTTTCCATTCCGATGCACCTCTGCAGGTATACTGTTTCCCTTCGCCTTTCCCATTGACGATGAAACACAGAAATTCCATCGGAATTATATAGAAGAGACACAATGTCGACTTAAGTACAGGAAGAGTGTGAATTTCTATTGTCTATGTTTTGAGCGTTTCCTGTGTCACCAGTTTTACATTCCGATGCACCTCTGCGGGTTTACTGTATCCATTGGACCTTCCATTGACGATGAAACACAGAAATTGCATCTGAATTAAATATAAGAGACACAATGCCGACTTAAGTAAAATAAGACTGAGTCTTCCTACTGTCTTTGTTTTGAGCCTTTCCTTTGTCACCAGTATTACATTCCGATGCACCTCTGCAGGTTTAATGTATCCATTGGACATTCCCATTGACGATGAAACACAGAAATTGCATCGGAATTAAATATAAAAGTCACAATGCCGATTTAAGTACAAGAAAACTGAGTCTTCTTAGGGTCTATGTTATGAGCGCTTCCTGTGTCACCAGTTTTACATTCCGATGCACCTCTGCAGGTATACGGTTTCCATTCGACGTTCCCATTGACGATGAAACACAGAAATTGCATCGGAATTAAATATAAGAGACACAATTCTGCCGACATAAGTACAGGAAGAGTGAGTCTTCCTACTGTCTATGCTTTGAGCGTTTCCTGTGTCACCAGTTTAACATTCCGATGCACCTCTGCAGGTTTACTGTATCCATTGGACCTTCACAGTGACGACGAAACCCAGAAATTGCATCGGAATTAAATATCAGAGAAACAATGCCGACTTAGGTAAAGGAAGACTGAGTATTCCTACTGTCTATAATTTGAGCGTTTCCTGTGTCATCAATTTTACATTTTGATGCACCTCTGCAGGTTTACTGTATCCCTTGGACCTTCACAGTGACGATGAAACACAGAAATTGCATCAAATTAAATATAAGAGACACAATGGCGACTTGAGTACAAGAAAACTGAGTCTTCTTAGGGTCTATGTTTTGACCGCTTCCTGTGTCACCAGTTTTACATTCCGATCCACCTCTGCAGTTTTACTGTATCCATTGGACCTTCCCATTGACGGTGAAACACAGAAATAGCATCGGAATTAAATTAAGAGACACAATGCCGACTTAAGAACAGGAAGGCTTAGTCTTCCTACTGTGTATGTTTTGAGCATTTCCTGTGTCACCAGTTTTACATTCCGATGCACCTCTGCAGGTTTACTGTATCCCTTGGATCTTCCCATTGACGATGAAACAGAGAAATTGCATCGGAATTAAAAATAAGAGACACAATGTCGACTTATGTACAGGAAGATTGAGTCTTCCTACTGTCTATGTTTTGAGCGTTTCGTGCGTCACCAATTTTACATTCCGATGCACCTCTGAAGGTTTACTGTATCCACTGGACTTTCCAAAAACACAGAAATAGCATCGGACTTAAATGTAAGAGACACAATGCCGACTTAAGAACAGGTAGGCTGAGTCTTCCTACTGTCTATGTTTTGAGCGTTTCCTGTGTCACCAGTTTTACATTCCGATGCATCTCTGCAGGTTTACTGTATCCCTTGGATCTTCACATTGACGATGAAACACAGAAATTGCATCGGAATTTAATATAAGAGACACAATGCCGAATTAAGTACAGGAACATTGAGTCATCCTACTGTCTATGTTTTGAGCGATTCCTGCGTCACCTGGTTTACATTCCGATGCACCTCTGTAGGTTTACTGTATCCCTTGGACCTTCCCAGTGTCGACGAAACACAGAAATTGCATCGGAATTAAATATAAGAGACACAAAGCCGACTTAAGTACAGGTAGACTGAGTCTTCCTACTGTCTGTGCTTTGAGCGTCTCCTGAGTCACAAGTTTTACATTCCGATGCTCCTCTGCAGGTATACTGTTTCCCTTCGACATTCCCAATGACGATGAAACACAGAAATTGCATCGGAATTAAATAGAAGAGACACAATGTCGACTTAAGTACTGGAAGAGTGTGTCTTTCTATTGTCTATGTTTTGAGCGTTTCCTGTGTCACCAGTTTTACATTCCGATGCACCTCCGCTGGTTTACTGGATCCATTGGACCTTCCATTGACGATCAAACACAGAAATTGCATCGGAATTAAATATAAGAGACACCATGCCTACTTAGGTAAAGGAAGACTGAGTCTTCCTACTGTCTATCTTTTGAGCCTTTCCTGTGTCAAGAGCATTACATTCCGATGCACATCTGCAGGTTTACTGTATCCATTGGACTTTCCCATTGACGATGAAACACAGAAATTGCATCGGAATTAAATATAAGAGACTCAACGCCGACTTAAGTACAAGAAAAATGAGTCTTCCTACGGTCTATGTTTTGAGCGTTTTCTGTAACACCAGTTTTACATTCCGATGCACCTCTGCAGGTTTACTGTATCCCTTCTACCTTCACAGTGACGGTGAAACACAGAAATTGCATCAAATTAAATATAAGAGACACAATGCCGACTTAAGAACAGGAAGGCTGAGTCTTCCTACTGTCTATGTTTTGAGCGTTTCGTGCGTCACCAATTTTACATTCCGATGCACCTCTGAAGGTTTACTGTATCCACTGGACCTTCCAAAAACACAGAAATAGCATCGGACTTAAATATAAGAGACACAATGCCGACTTAAGAACAGGTAGGCTGAGTCTTCCTACTGTCTATGTTTTGAGCGTTTCCTGTGTCACCAGTTTTACATTCCGATGCATCTCTGCAGGTTTACTGTATCCCTTGGATCTTCGCATTGACGATGAAACACAGAAATTGCATCGGAATTTAATATAAGAGACACAATGCAGAATTAAGTACAGGAACATTGAGTCTTCCTACTATCTATGTTTTGAGCGATTCCTGCGTCATCTGTTTTACATTCCGATGCACCTCTGTAGGTTCACTGTATCCCTTGGACGTTCCCAGTGACGATGAAACACAGAAATTGCATCGGAATTAAATATAAGAGACAGGAAGCCGACTTAAGTACAGGTAGACTGAGTCTTCCTACTGTCTATGCTTTGAGCGTCTCCTGTGTCACAAGTTTTACATTCCGATGCACCTCTGCAGGTATACTGTTTCCCTTCGACATTCCCAATGATGATGAAACACAGAAATTTCATCGGAATTAAATAGAAGAGACACAATGTCGACTTAAGTACAGGAGGAGTGTGTCTTTCTATTGTTTAGGTTTTGAGCGTTTCCTGTGTCACCAGTTTTACATTCCGATGCACCTCCGCTGGTTTACTGTATCCACTGGACCTTCCAATTGACGATGAAACACAGAAATAGCATCGGAATTAAATATAAGAGACACAATGCTGACTTAAGAACAGGAAGGTTGAGTCTTCCTACTGTCTATGTTTTGAGCGTTTCCTGTGTCACCAGTTTTACATTCCGATGCATCTCTGCAGGTTTACTGTATCCCTTGGATCTTCGCATTGACGATGAAACACAGAAATTGCATCGGAATTTAATATAAGAGACACAATGCCGAATTAAGTACAGGAACATTGAGTCTTCCTACTGTCTATGTTTTGAGCGATTCCTGCGTCACCAGTTTTACATTCCGATGCACCTCTGTAGGTTTACTGTATTCCGTGGACCTTCCCAGTGACGATGAAAAACAGATATTGCATCGGAATTAAATATAAGAGACACAAAGCCGACTTAAGTACAGGTAGACTGAGTCTTCCTACTGTCTATGCTTTGAGCGTCTCCTGTGTCACAAGTTTTAGATTCCGATGCACCTCTGCAGGTATACTGTGTCCCTTCGACATTCCCGATGATGATGAAACACAGAAATTGCATCGGAATTAAATAGAAGAGACACAATGTCGACATAAGTACAGGAAGAGTGTGTCTTTCTATTGTCTATGTTTTGGACGTTTCATGTATCACCAGTTTTACATTCCGATGCACCTCCGCTGGTTTACTGTATCCTTTGGACCTTCCATTGACGATGAAACACAGAAATTGCATCGGAATTAAATATAAGAGACACTATGCCGACTTAGGTAAAGGAAGACAGAGTCTTCCTACTGTCTATGTTTTGAGCCTTTCCTGTGTCACCGGTATTACATTCCGATGCACCTCTGTAGGTTTACTGTATCCCTTGGATCTTCGCATTGACGATGAAACAAAGAAATTGCATCGGAATTAAATATAAGAGACACAATGCAAACTTAAGTACAGGTACATTGAGTCTTCCTACTGTCTATGTTTTAAGCGATTCCTGCGTCACCAGTTTTACATTCCGATGCACCTCTGCAGGTTTACTGTATCCCTTGGACCTTCACAGTGACGATGAAACACAGAAATAGCATCGGAATTAAATATAAGAGACACAATGTCGACTTAAGTACAGGAAGACTGAGTCTTCCTACTGTCTATGCTTTGAGCGTCTCCTGTGTCACCAGTTTTACATTCCGATGCACCTCTGCAGGTATACTGTTTCCCTTCGACTTTCCCATTGACGATGAAACACAGAAATTGCATCGGAATTAAATAGAAGAGACACAATGTCGACTTAAGTACAGGAAGAGTGTGAATTTCTATTGTCTATGTTTTGAGCGTTTCCTGTGTCACCAGTTTTACATTCCGATGCACCTCTGCTGGTTTACTGTATCCATTGGACCTTCCATTGACGATGAAACACAGAAATTGCATCGGAATTAAATATAAGAGACACAATGCCGACTTAAGTAAAATAAGACTGAGTCTTCCTACTGTCTATGTTTTGAGCCTTTCCTTTGTCACCAGTATTACATTGCGATGCACCTCTGCAGGTTTACTGTATCCATTGGACATTCCCATTGACGATGAAACACAGAAATTGCATCGGAATTAAATATAAAAGACACAATGCCGATTTAAGTACAAGAAAACTGAGTCTTCTTAGGGTCTATGTTATGAGCGCTTCCTGTGTCACCAGTTTTACATTCCGATGCACCTCTGCAGGTTTACTGTATCCCTTGGACCTTCACAGTGACGGTGAAACACAGAAATTGCATCAAATTAAATATAAGAGACACAATGCCGACTTAAGTACAGGAAGAGTGTGTCTTTCTATTGTCTATGTTTTGTGCGTTTCCTGTGTCACCAGTTTTACATTCCGATGCACCTCGGCAGGTATACTGTTTTCCTTCGACTTTCCCATAAACGATGAAACACAGAAATTGCATCCGAATTAAATATGAGAGACACAATGCCGACATAAGAGCAGGAAGGCTGAGTCTTCCTACTGTCTATGTTTTGAGCGTTTCCTGTGTCACCAGTTTTACCATCCGATGCATCTCTGTAGGTTTACTGTATCCCTTGGATCTTCGCATGGACGATGAAACAAAGAAATTGCATCGGAATTAAATATAAGAGACACAATGCCGACTTAAGTACAGGTACATTGAGTCTTCCTACTGTCTATGTTTTGAGCGATTCCTGCGTCACCAGTTTTACATTCCGATGCACCTCTGCAGGTTTACTGTATCCCTTGGACCTTCACAGTGACGATGAAACACAGAAATAGCATCGGAATTAAATATAAGAGACACAATGTCGACTTAAGTACAGGAAGACTGAGTCTTCCTACTGTCTATGCATTGAGCGTCTCCTGTGTCACCAGTTTTACATTCCGATGCAACTCTGCAGGTATACTGTTTCCCTTCGCCTTTCCCATTGACGATGAAACACAGAAATTGCATCGGAATTAAATAGAAGAGACACAATGTCGACTTAAGTACAGGAAGAGTGTGAATTTCTATTGTCTATGTTTTGAGCGTTTCCTGTGTCACCAGTTTTACATTCCGATGCACCTCTGCTGGTTTACTGTATCCATTGGACCATCCATTGACGATGAAACACAGAAATTGCATCGGAATTAAATATAAGAGACACAATGCCGACTTAAGTAAAATAAGACTGAGTCTTCCTACTGTCTATGTTTTGAGCCTTTCCTTTGTCACCAGTATTACATTCCGATGCACCTCTGCAGGTTTACTGTATCCATTGGACATTCCCATTGACGATGAAACACAGAAATTGCATCGGAATTAAATATAAAAGACACAATGCCGATTTAAGTACAAGAAAACTGAGTCTTCTTAGGGTCTATGTTATGAGCGCTTCCTGTGTCACCAGTATTACATTCCGATGCACCTCTGCAGGTTTACTGTATCCCTTGGACCTTCACAGTGACGATGAAACACAGAAATTGCATCAAATTAAATATAAGAGACACAATGGCGACTTGAGTACAAGAAAACTGAGTCTTCTTAGGGTCTATGTTTTGACCGCTTCCTGAGTCACCAGTTTTACATTCCGATCCACCTCTGCAGTTTTACTGTATCCATTGGACCTTCCCATTGACGATGAAACACAGAAATAGCATCGGAATTAAATTAAGAGACACAATGCCGACTTAAGAACAGGAAGGCTTAGTCTTCCTACTGTGTATGTTTGAGCATTTCCTGTGTCACCAGTTTTACATTCCGATGCACCTCTGCAGGTTTACTGTATCCCTTGGATCTTCCCATTGACGATGAAACAGAGAAATTGCATCGGAATTAAAAATAAGAGACACAATGTCGACTTATGTACAGGAAGATTGAGTCTTCCTACTGTCTATGTTTTGAGCGTTTCGTGCGTCACCAATTTTACATTCCGATGTACCTCTGAAGGTTTACTGTATCCACTGGACCTTCCAAAAACACAGAAATAGCATCGGACTTAAATATAAGAGACACAATGCCGACGTAAGAACAGGAAGGCTGAGTCTTCCTACTGTCTATGTTTTGAGCGTTTCCTGTGTCACCAGTTTTACATTCCGATGCATCTCTGCAGGTTTACTGTATCCCTTGGATCTTCGCATTGACGATGAAACACAGAAATTGCATCGGAATTTAATATAAGAGACACAATGCCGAATTAAGTACAGGAACATTGAGTCTTCCTACTGTCTATGTTTTGAGCGATTCCTGCGTCACCTGTTTTACATTCCGATGCACCTCTGTAGGTTTACTGTATCCCTTGGACCTTCCCAGTGACGATGAAACACAGAAATTGCATCGGAATTAAATATAAGAGACAGAAAGCCGACTTAAGTACAGGTAGACTGAGTCTTCCTACTGTCTATGCTTTGAGCGTCTCCTGTGTCACAAGTGTTACATTCCGATGCACCTCTGCAGGTATACTGTTTCCCTTCGACATTCCCAATGACGATGAAACACAGAAATTGCATCGGAATTAAATAGAAGAGACACAATGTCGACTTAAGTACAGGAAGATTGAGTCTTCCTACTGTCTATGTTTTGAGCGTTTCCTGTGTCACCAGTTTACATTCCGATGCACCTCCGCTGGTTTACTGTATCCTTTGGACCTTCCATTGACGATGAAACACAGAAATTGCATCGGAATTAAATATAAGAGACACCATGCCGACTTAGGTAAAGGAAGACTGAGTGTTCCTACTGTCTATGTTTTGAGCCTTTCCTGTGTCACCGGTATTACATTCCGATGCACCTCTGCAGGTTAACTGTATCCATTGGACTTTCCCATTGACGATGAAACACAGAAATTGCATCGGAATTAAATATAACAGACACAACGCCGACATAAGTACAAGAAAAATTAGTCTTCTTACGCTCTATGTTTTGAGCGTTTTCTGTAACACCAGTTTTACATTCCGATGCACCTCTGCAGGTTTACTGTATCCCTTGGACCTTCACAGTGACGGTGAAACACAGAAATTGCATCAAATTAAATATAAGAGACACAATGCCGACTTAAGTACAGGAAGAGTGTGTCTTTCTATTGTCTATGTTTTGTGCGTTTCCTGTGTCACCAGTTTTACATTCCGATGCACCTCTGCAGGTTTACTGTATCCCTTGGACCTTCACAGTGACGGTGAAACACAGAAATTGCATCGGAATTAAATATAAGAGACACAATGCCGACTTAAGTACAGGAACATTGAGTCTTCCTACTGTCTATGTTTTGAGTGATTCCTGCGTCACCAGTTTTACATTCCGATGCACCTCTGCAGGTTTACTGTATCCCTTGGACCTTCACAGTGACGATGAAACACAGAAATAGCATCGGAATTAAATATACGAGACACAATGTCGACTTAGGTACAGGAAGACTGAGTCTTCCTACTGTCTATGCTTTGAGCGTCTCCTGTGTTACCAGTTTTACATTCCGATGCACCTCTGCAGGTATACTGTTTCCCTTCGCCTTTCCCATTGACGATGAAACACAGAAATTGCATCGGAATTATATAGAAGAGACACAATGTCGACTTAAGTACAGGAAGAGTGTGAATTTCTATTGTCTATGTTTTGAGCGTTTCCTGTGTCACCAGTTTTACATTCCGATGCACCTCTGCTGGTTTACTGTATCCATTGGACCTTCCATTGACGATGAAACACAGAAATTGCATCTGAATTAAATATAAGAGACACAATGCCGACTTAAGTAAAATAAGACTGAGTCTTCCTACTGTCTATGTTTTGAGCCTTTCCTTTGTCACCAGTATTACATTCCGATGCACATCTGCAGGTTTAATGTATCCATTTGACATTCCCATTGACGATGAAACACAGAAATTGCATCGGAATTAAATATAAGAGACACAATGCTGCCGACATAAGTACAGGAAGGCTGAGTCTTCCTATTGTCTATGCTTTGAGCGTTTCCTGTGTCACCAGTTTAACAATCCGATGCACCTCTGCAGGTTTACTGTATCCATTGGACATTCACAGTGACGACGAAACCCAGAAATTGCATCGGAATTAAATATCAGAGAAACAATGCCGACTTAGGTAAAGGAAGACTGAGTATTCCTACTGTCTATAATTTGAGCGTTTCCTGTGTCATCAATTTTACATTTTGATGCACCTCTGCAGGTTTACTGTATCCCTTGGACCTTCACAGTGACGATGAAACACAGAAATTGCTTCAAATTAAATATAAGAGACACAATGGAGACTTGAGTACAAGAAAACTGAGTCTTCTTAGGGTCTATGTTTTGACCGCTTCCTGTGTCACCAGTTTTACATTCCGATCCTCCTCTGCAGTTTTACTGTATCCATTGGACCTTCCCATTGACGGTGAATCACAGAAATAGCATCGGAATTAAATTAAGAGTCACAATGCCGACTTAAGAACAGGAAGGCTTAGTCTTCCTACTGAGTATGTTTTGAGCATTTCCTGTGTCACCAGTTTTACATTCCGATGCACCTCTGCAGGTTTACTGTATCCCTTGGATCTTCCCATTGACGATGAAACAGAGAAATTGCATCGGAATTAAAAATAAGAGACACAATGTCGACTTATGTACAGGAAGATTGAGTCTTCCTACTGTCTATGTTTTGAGCGTTTCGTGCGTCACCAATTTTACATTCCGATGCACCTCTGAAGGTTTACTGTATCCACTGGACCTTCCAAAAACACAGAAATAGCATCGGACTTAAATGTAAGAGACACAATGCCTTCTTAAGAACAGGTAGGCTGAGTCTTCCTACTGTCTATGTTTTGAGCGTTTCCTGTGTCACCAGTTTTACATTCCGATGCATCTTTGCAGGTTTACTGTATCCCTTGGATCTTCACATTGACGATGAAACACAGAAATTGCATCGGAATTTAATATAAGAGACACAATGCCGAATTAAGTACAGGAACATTGAGTCTTCCTACTGTCTATGTTTTGAGCGATTCCTGCGTCACCTGGTTTACATTCCGATGCACCTCTGTAGGTTTACTGTATCCCTTGGACCTTCCCAGTGACGATGAAACACAGAAATTGCATCGGAATTAAATATAAGAGACACAAAGCCGACTTAAGTACAGGTAGACTGAGTCTTCCTACTGTCTGTGCTTTGAGCGTCTCCTGTGTCACAAGTTTTACATTACGATGCTCCTCTGCAGGTATACTGTTTCCCTTCGACATTCCCAATGACGATGAAACACAGAAATTGCATCGGAATTAAATAGAAGAGACACAATGTCGACTTAAGTACAGGAAGAGTGTGTCTTTCTATTGTCTATGTTTTGAGCGTTTCCTGTGTCACCAGTTTTACATTCCGATGCACCTCCGCTGGTTTACTGGATCCATTGGACCTTCCATTGACGATGAAACACAGAAATTGCATCGGAATTAAATATAAGAGACACCATGCCGACTTAGGTAAAGGAAGACTGAGTCTTCCTACTGTCTATGTTATGAGCCTTTCCTGTGTCAAGAGTATTACATTCCGATGCACATCTGCAGGTTTACTGTATCCATTGGACTTTCCCATTGACGATGAAACACAGAAATTGCATCGGAATTAAATATAAGAGACTCAACGCCGACTTAAGTACAAGAAAAATGAGTCTTCCTACGGTCTATGTTTTGAGCGTTTCCTGTGTCACCAGTTTTACATTCCGATGCATCTCTGCAGGTTGACTGTATCCCTTGGATCTTCACATTGACGATGAAACACAGAAATTGCATCGGAATTTAATATAAGAGACACAATGCCGAATTAAGTACAGGAACATTGAGTCTTCCTACTGTCTATGTTTTGAGCGATTCCTGCGTCACCTGGTTTACATTCCGATGCACCTCTGTAGGTTTACTGTATCCCTTGGACCTTCCCAGTGACGATGAAACACAGAAATTGCATCGGAATTAAATATAAGAGACACAAAGCCGACTTAAGTATAGGTAGACTGAGTCTTCCTACTGTCTGTGCTTTGAGCGTCTCCTGTGTCACAAGTTGTACATTCCGATGCTCCTCTGCAGGTATACTGTTTCCCTTCGACATACCCAATGACGATGAAACACAGAAATTGCATCGGAATTAAATAGAAGAGACACAATGTCGACTTAAGTACAGGAAGAGTGTGTCTTTCTAATGTCTATGTTTTGAGCGTTTCCTGTGTCACCAGTTTTACATTCCGATGCACCTCCACTGGTTTACTGGATCCATTGGACCTTCCATTGACGATGAAACACAGAAATTGCATCGGAATTAAATATAAGAGACACCATGCCGACTTAGGTAAAGGAAGACTGAGTCTTCCTACTGTCTATGTTTTGAGCCTTTCCTGTGTCAAGAGTATTACATTCCGATGCACATCTGCAGGTTTACTGTATCCATTGGACTTTCCCATTGACGATGAAACACAGAAATTGCATCGGAATTAAATATAAGAGACTCAACGCCGACTTAAGTACAAGAAAAATGAGTCTTCCTACGGTCAATGTTTTGAGCGTTTTCTGTAACACCAGTTTTACGTTCCGATGCACCTCTGCAGGTTTACTGTATCCCTTGTACCCTCACAGTGACGGTGAAACACAGAAATTGCATCAAATTAAATATAAGAGACACAATGCCGACATAAGAACAGGAAGGCTGAGTCTTCCTACTGTCTATGTTTTGAGCGTTTCGTGCGTCACCAATTTTACATTCCGATGCATCTCTGCAGGTTTACTGTATCCCTTGGATCTTCACATTGACGATGAAACACAGAAATTGCATCGGAATTTAATATAAGAGACACAATGCCGAATTAAGTACAGGAACATTGAGTCTTCCTACTGTCTATGTTTTGAGCGATTCCTGCGTCACCTGGTTTACATTCCGATGCACCTCTGTATTTTTACTGTATCCCTTGGACCTTCCCAGTGACGATGAAACACAGAAATTGCATCGGAATTAAATATAATAGACACAAAGCCGACTGAAGTACAGGTAGACTGAGTCTTCCTACTGTCTGTGCTTTGAGCGTCTCCTGTGTCACAAGTTTTACATTCCGATGCTCCTCTGCAGGTATACTGTTTCCCTTCGACATTCCCAATGACGATGAAACACAGAAATTGAATCGGAATTAAATAGAAGAGCCACAATGTCGACTTAAGTACAGGAAGAGCGTGTCTTTCTATTGTCTATGTTTTGAGCGTTTCCTGTGTCACCAGTTTTACATTCCGATGCACCTCCGCTGGTTTACTGGATCCATTGGACCTTCCATTGACGATGAAACACAGAAATTGCATCGGAATTAAATATAAGAGACACCATGCCGACTTAGGTAAAGGAAGACTGAGTCTTCCTACTGTCTATGTTTTGAGCCTTTCCTGTGTCAAGAGTATTACATTCCGATGCACATCTGCAGGTTTACTGTATCCATTGGACTTTCCCATTGACGATGAAACACAGAAATTGCATCGGAATTAAATATAAGAGACTCAACGCCGACTTAAGTACAAGAAAAATGAGTCTTCCTACGGTCTATGTTTTGAGCGTTTCCTGTGTCACCAGTTTTACATTCCGATGCATCTCTGCAGGTTGACTGTATCCCTTGGATCTTCACATTGACGATGAAACACAGAAATTGCATCGGAATTTAATATAAGAGACACAATGCCGAACTAAGTACAGGAACATTGAGTCTTCCTACTGTCTATGTTTTGAGCGATTCCTGCGTCACCTGGTTTACATTCCGATGCACCTCTGTAGGTTTACTGTATCCCTTGGACCTTCCCAGTGACGATGAAACACAGAAATTGCATCGGAGTTAAATATAAGAGACACAAAGCCGACTTAAGTATAGGTAGACTGAGTCTTCCTACTGTCTGTGCTTAGAGCGTCTCCTGTGTCACAAGTTTTACATTCCGATGCTCCTCTGCAGGTATACTGTTTCCCTTCGACATACCCAATGACGATGAAACACAGAAATTGCATCGGAATTAAATAGAAGAGACACAATGTCGACTTAAGTACAGGAAGAGTGTGTCTTTCTATTGTCTATGTTTTGAGCGTTTCCTGTGTCACCAGTTTTACATTCCGATGCACATCCGCTGGTTTACTGGATCCATTGGACCTTCCATTGACGATGAAACACAGAAATTGCATCGGAATTAAATATAAGAGACACCATGCCGACTTAGGTAAAGGAAGACTGAGTCTTCCTACTGTCTATGTTTTGAGCCTTTCCTGTGTCAAGAGTATTACATTCCGATGCACATCTGCAGGTTTACTGTATCCATTGGACTTTCCCATTGACGATGAAACACAGAAATTGCATCGGAATTAAATATAAGAGACTCAACGCCGACTTAAGTACAAGAAAAATGAGTCTTCCTACGGTCTATGTTTTGAGCGTTTTCTGTAACACCAGTTTTACATTCCGATGCACCTCTGCAGGTTTACTGTATCCCTTGTACCTTCACAGTGACGGTGAAACACAGAAATTGCATCAAATTAAATATAAGAGACACAATGCCGACTTAAGAACAGGAAGGCTGAGTCTTCCTACTGTCTATGTTTTGAGCGTATCGTGCGTCACCAATTTTACATTCCGATGCATCTCTGCAGGTTTACTGTATCCCTTGGATCTTCACATTGACGATGAAACACAGAAATTGCATCGGAATTTAATATAAGAGACACAATGCCGAATTAAGTACAGGAACATTGAGTCTTCCTACTGTCTATGTTTTGAGCGATTCCTGCGTCACCTGGTTTACATTCCGATGCACCTCTGTAGGTTTACTGTATCCCTTGGACCTTCCCAGTGACGATGAAACACAGAAATTGCATCGGAATTAAATATAAGAGACACAAAGCCGATTTAAGTACAGGTAGACTGAGTCTTCCTACTGTCTGTGCTTTGAGCGTCTCCTGTGTCACAAGTTTTACATTCCGATGCTCCTCTGCAGGTATACTGTTTCCCTTCGACATTCCCAATGACGATGAAACACAGAAATTGCATCGGAATTAAATAGAAGAGACACAATGTCGACTTAAGTACAGGAAGAGCGTGTCTTTCTATTGTCTATGTTTTGAGCGTTTCCTGTGTCACCAGTTTTACATTCCGATGCACCTCCGCTGGTTTACTGGATCCATTGGACCTTCCATTGACGATGAAACACAGAAATTGCATCGGAATTAAATATAAGAGACACCATGCCGACATAGGTAAAGGAAGACTGAGTCTTCCTACTGTCTATGTTTTGAGCCTTTCCTGTGTCAAGAGTATTACATTCCGATGCACATCTGCAGGTTTACTGTATCCATTGGACTTTCCCATTGACGATGAAACACAGAAATTGCATCGGAATTAAATATAAGAGACTCAACGCCGACTTAAGTACAAAAAAAATGAGTCTTCCTACGGTCTATGTTTTGAGCGTTTCCTGTGTCACCAGTTTTACATTCCGATGCATCTCTGCAGGTTGACAGTATCCCTTGGATCTTCACATTGACGATGAAACACAGAAATTGCATCGGAATTTAATATAAGAGACACAATGCCGAATTAAGTATAGGAACATTGAGTCTTCCTACTGTCTATGTTTTGAGCGATTCCTGCGTCACCTGGTTTACATTCCGACGCACCTCTGTAGGTTTACTGTATCCCTTGGACCTTCCCAGTGACGATGAAACACAGAAATTGCATCGGAATTAAATATAAGAGACACAAAGCCGACTTAAGTACAGGTAGCCTGAGTCTTCCTACTGTCTGTGCTTTGAGCGTCTCCTGTGTCACAAGTTTTACATTCCGATGCTCCTCTGCAGGTATACTGTTTCCCTTCGACATTCCCAATGACGATGAAACACAGAAATTGCATCGGAATTAAATAGAAGAGACACAATGTCGACTTAAGTACAGGAAGAGTGTGTCTTTCTATTGTCTATGTTTTGAGCGTTTCCTGTGTCACCAGTTTTACATTCCGATGCACCTCCGCTGGTTTACTGGATCCATTGGACCTTCCATTGACGATGAAACACAGAAATTGCATCGGAATTAAATATAAGAGACACCATGCCGACTTAGGTAAAGGAAGACTGAGTCTTCCTACTGTCTATGTTTTGAGCCTTTCCTGTGTCAAGAGTATTACATTCCGATGCACATCTGCAGGTTTACTGTATCCATTGGACTTTCCCATTGACGATGAAACACAGAAATTGCATCGGAATTAAATATAAGAGACTCAACGCCGACTTAAGTACAAGAAAAATGAGTCTTCCTACGGTCTATGTTTTGAGCGTTTTCTGTAACACCAGTTTTACATTCCGATGCACCTCTGCAGGTTTACTGTATCCCTTGTACCTTCACAGTGACGGTGAAACACAGAAATTGCATCAAATTAAATATAAGAGACACAATGCCGACTTAAGAACAGGAAGGCTGAGTCTTCCTACTGTCTATGTTTTGAGCGTTTCGTGCGTCACCAATTTTACATTCCGATGCACCTCTGAAGGTTTACTGTATCCACTGGACCTTCCAAAAACACAGAAATAGCATCGGACTTAAATATAAGAGACACAATGCCGACTTAAGAACAGGTAGGCTGAGTCTTCCTACTGTCTATGTTTTGAGCGTTTCCTGTGTCACCAGTTTTACATTCCGATGCATCTCTGCAGGTTTACTGTATCCCTTGGATCTTCGCATTGACGATGAAACACAGAAATTGCATCGGAATTTAATATAAGAGACACAATGCCGAATTAAGTACAGGAACATTGAGTCTTCCTACTGTCTATGTTTTGAGCGATTCCTGCGTCACCTGTTCTACATTCCGATGCACCTCTGTAGGTTTACTGTATCCCTTGGACGTTCCCAGTGACGATGAAACACAGAAATTGCATCGGAATTAAATATAAGAGACACAAAGCCGACTTAAGTACAGGTAGACTGAGTCTTCCTACTGTCTATGCTTTGAGCGTCTCCTGTGTCACAAGTTTTACATTCCGATGCACCTCTGCAGGTATACTGTGTCCCTTCGACATTCCCAATGATGATGGAACACAGAAATTTCATCGGAATTAAATAGAAGAGACACAATGTCGACTTAAGTACAGGAGGAGTGTGTCTTTCTATTGTCTATGTTTTGGACGTTTCATGTGTCACCAGTTTTACATTCCGATGCACCTCCGCTGGTTTACTGTATCCTTTGGACCTTCCATTGACGATGAAACACAGAAATTGCATCGGAATTAAATATAAGAGACACTATGCCAACTTACGTAAAGGAAGACTGAGTCTTCCTACTGTCTATGTTTTGAGTCTTTCCTGTGTCACCGGTATTACATTCCGATGCACCTCTGCAGGTTTACTGTATCCATTGGACTTTCCCATTGACGATGAAACACAGAAATTGCATCGGAATTAAAAATAAGAGACACAACGCCGACTTAAGTACAAGAAAAATGAGTCTTCTTACGCTCTATGTTTTGAGCATTTTCTGTAACACCAGTTTTGCATTCCGATGCACCTCTGCAAGTTTACTGTATCCCTTGGACCTTCACAGTGACGGTGAAACACAGAAATTGCATCAAATTAAATATAAGAGACACAATGCCGACTTAAGTACAGGAAGAGTGTGTCTTTCTATTGTCTATGTTTTGTGCGTTTCCTGTGTCACCAGTTTTACATTCCGATGCACCTCGGCAGGTATACTGTTTTCCTTCGACTTTCCCATTAACGATGTAACAAAGAAATTGCATCGGAATTAAATATGAGAGACACAATGCCGACATAAGAGCAGGAAGGCTGAATCTTCCTACTGTCTATGTTTTGAGCGTTTCCTGTGTCACCAGTTTTACCATCCGATGCATCTCTGTAGGTTTACTGTATCCCTTGGATCTTCGCATTGACGATGAAACAAAGAAATTGCATCGGAATTAAATATAAGAGACACAATGCCGACTTAAGTACAGGTACATTGAGTCTTCCTACTGTCTATGTTTTGAGCGATTCCTGCGTCTCCAGTTTTACATTCCGATGCACCTCTGCAGGTTTACTGTATCCCTTGGACCTTCACAGTGACGATGAAACACAGAAATAGCATCGGAATTAAATATAAGAGACACAATGTCGACTTAAGTACAGGAAGACTGAGTCTTCCTACTGTCTATGCTTTGAGCGTCTCCTGTGTCACCAGTTTTACACTCCGATGCACCTCTGCAGGTATACTGTTTCCCTTCGCCTTTCCCATTGTCGATGAAACACAGAAATTGCATCGGAATTAAATAGAAGAGACACAATGTCGACTTAAGTACAGGAAGAGTGTGAATTTCTATTGTCTATGTTTTGAGCGTTTCCTGTGTCACCAGTTTTACATTCCGATGCACCTCTGCTGGTTTACTGTATCCATTGGACCTTCCATTGACGATGAAACACAGAAATTGCATCGGAATTAAATATAAGAGACACAATGCCGACTTAAGTAAAATGAGACTGAGTCTTCCTACTGTCTATGTTTTGAGCCTTTCCTTTCTCACCAGTATTACATTCCGATGCACCTCTGCAGGTTTACTGTATCCATTGGACATTCCCATTGACGATGAAACACAGAAATTGCATCGGAATTAAATATAAAAGACACAAAGCCGATTTAAGTACAAGAAAACTGAGTTTTCTTAGGGTCTATGTTATGAGCGCTTCCTGTGTCACCAGTTTTACATTCCGATGCACCTCTGCAGGTTTACTGTATCCCTTGGACCTTCACAGTGACGATGAAACACAGAAATTGCATCAAATTAAATATAAGAGACACAATGGCGACTTGAGTACAAGAAAACTGAGTCTTCTTAGGGTCTATGTTTTGACCGCTTCCTGAGTCACCAGTTTTACATTCCGATCCACCTCTGCAGTTTTACTGTATCCATTGGACATTCCCATTGACGATGAAACACAGAAATAGCATCGGAATTAAATTATGAGACACAATGCCGACTTAAGAACAGGAAGGCTTAGTCTTCCTACTGTGTATGTTTTGAGCATATCCTGTGTCACCAGTTTTACATTCCGATGCACCTCTTCAGGTTTACTGTATCCCTTGGATCTTCCCATTGACGATGAAACAGAGAAATTGCATCGGAATTAAAAATAAGAGACACAATGTCGACTTATGTACAGGAAGATTGAGTCTTCCTACTGTCTATGTTTTGAGCGTTTCCTGTGTCACCAGTTTTACATTCCGATGCACCTCTGCAGGTTTACTGTATCCCTTGGACCTTCACAGTGACGGTGAAACACAGAAATTGCATCAAATTAAATATAAGAGACACAATGCCGACTTAAGTACAGGAAGAGTGTGTCTTTCTATTGTCTATGTTTTGTGCGTTTCCTGTGTCACCAGTTTTACATTCCGATGCACCTCGGCAGGTATACTGTTTTCCTTCGACTTTCCCATTAACGATGAAACACAGAAATTGCATCGGAATTAAATATAAGACACACAACGCCGACTTAAGTACAATAAAATTGAGTCTTCTTACGGTCTATTTTTTGAGCGTTTCCAGTGTCACCAGTTTTCCATTCCGATGCACCTCTGCAGGTTTACTGTATCCGTTGGACCTTCCCATTGACGTTGAAACACAGAAATAGCATCGGAATTAAATATGAGAGACACAATGCCGACATAAGAGCAGGAAGGCTGAGTCTTCCTACTGTCTATGTTTTGAGCGTTTCCTGTGTCACCAGTTTTACCATCCGATGCATCTCTGTAGGTTTACTGTATCCCTTGGACCTTCACAGTGACGATGAAACACAGAAATAGCATCGGAATTATATATAAGAGACACAATGTCGACTTAAGTACAGGAAGACTGAGTCTTCCTACTGTCTATGCATTGAGCGTCTCCTGTGTCACCAGTTTTACATTCCGATGCAACTCTGCAGGTATACTGTTTCCCTTCGCCTTTCCCATTGACGATGAAACACAGAAATTGCATCGGAATTAAATAGAAGAGACACAATGTCGACTTAAGTACAGGAAGAGTGTGAATTTCTATTGTCTATGTTTTGAGCGTTTCCTGTGACACCAGTTTTACATTCCGATGCACCTCTGCTGGTTTACTGTATCCATTGGACCTTCCATTGACGATGAAACACAGAAATTGCATAGGAATTAAATATAAGAGACACAATGCCGACTTAAATAAAATAAGACTGAGTCTTCCTACTGTCTATGATTTGAGCCTTTCCTTTGTCACCAGTATTACATTCCGATGCACCTCTGCATGTTTACTGTATCCATTGGACATTCCCATTGACGATGAAACACAGAAATTGCATCGGAATTAAATATAAAAGACACAATGCCGATTTAAGTACAAGAAAACTGAGTCTTCTTAGGGTCTATGTTATGAGCGCTTCCTGTGTCACCAGTTTTACATTCCGATGCAACTCTGCAGGTTTACTGTATCCCTTGGACCTTCACAGTGACGATGAAACACAGAAATTGCATCAAATTAAATATAAGAGACACAATGGCGACTTGAGTACAGGAAAACTGAGTCTTCTTAGGGTCTATGTTTTGACCGCTTCCTGAGTCACCAGTTTTACATTCCGATCCACCTCTGCAGTTTTACTGTATCCATTGGACCTTCCCATTGACGATGAAACACAGAAATAGCATCGGAATTAAATTAAGAGACACAATGCCGACTTAAGAACAGGAAGGCTTAGTCTTCCTACTGTGTATGTTTTGAGCATTTCCTGTGTCACCAGTTTTACATTCCGATGCACCTCGGCAGGTTTACTGTATCCCTTGGATCTTCCCATTGACGATGAAACAGAGAAATTGCATCGGAATTAAAAATAGGAGACACAATGTTGACTTATGTACAGGAAGATTGAGTCTTCCTACTGTCTATGTTTTGAGCGTTTCGTGCGTCACCAATTTTACATTCCGATGTACCTCTGAAGGTTTACTGTATCCACTGGACCTTCCAAAAACACAGAAATAGCATCGGACTTAAATATAAGAGACACAATGCCGACTTAAGAACAGGAAGGCTGAGTCTTCCTACTGCCTATGTTTTGAGCGTTTCCTGTGTCACCAGTTTTACATTCCGATGCATCTCTGCAGGTTTACTGTATCCCTTGGATCTTCGCAATGACGATGAAACACAGAAATTGCATCGGAATTTAATATAAGAGACACAATGCCGAATTAAGTACAGGAACATTGAGTCTTCCTACTGTCTATGTTTTGAGCGATTCCTGCGACACCTTTTTTACATTCCGATGCACCTCTGTAGGTTTACTGTATCCCTTGGACCTTCCCAGTGACGATGAAACACAGAAATTGCATCGGAATTAAATATAAGAGACAGAAAGCCGACTTAAGTACAGGTAGACTGAGTCTTCCTACTGTCTATGCTTTGAGCGTCTCCTGTGTCACAAGTGTTACATTCCGATGCACCTCTGCAGGTATACTGTTTCCCTTCGACATTCCCAATGACGATGAAACACAGAAATTGCATCGGAATTGAATAGAAGAGACACAATGTCGACTTAAGTACAGGAAGAGTGTGTCTTTCTATTGTCTATGTTTTGTGCGTTTCCTGTGTCACCTGTTTAACATTCCGATGCACCTCTGCAGGTTTACTGTATCCCTTGGACCTTCACAGTGACGGTGAAACACTGAAATTGCATCAAATTAAATATAAGAGACACAATGCCGACTTAAGTACAGGAAGAGTGTGTCTTTCTATTGTCTATGTTTTGTGCGTTTCCTGTGTCACCAGTTTTACATCCCGATGCACCTCGGCAGGTATACTGTTTTCCTTCGACTTTCCCATTAACGATGAAACACAGAAATTGCATCGGAATTAAATATAAGACACACAACGCCGACTTAAGTACAATAAAACTGAGTCTTCTTACGGTCTACTGTTTGAGCGTTTCCAGTGTCACCAGTTTTCCATTCCGATGCACCTCTGCAGGTTTACTGTATCCGTTGGACCTTCCCATTGACGATGAAACACAGAAATAGCATCCGAATTAAATATGAGAGACACAATGCCGACATAAGAGCAGGAAGGCTGAGTCTTCCTACTGTCTATGTTTTGAGCGTTTCCTGTGTCACCAGTTTTACCATCCGATGCATCTCTGTAGGTTTACTGTATCCCTTGGATCTTCGCATTGACGATGAAACAAAGAAATTGCATCGGAATTAAATATAAGAGACACAATGCCGACATAAGTACAGGTACATTGGGTCTTCCTACTGTCTATGTTTTGAGCGATTCCTGCGTCACCAGTTTTACATTCCGAGGCACCTCTGCAGGTTTACTGTATCCCTTGGACCTTCACAGTGACGATGAAACACAGAAATAGCATCGGAATTAAATATAAGAGACACAATGTCGACTTAAGTACAGGAAGACTGAGTCTTCCTACTGTCTATGCATTCAGCGTCTCCTGTGTCACCAGTTTTACATTCCGATGCACCTCTGCAGGTATACTGTTTCCCTTCGCCTTTCCCATTGACGATGAAACACAGAAATTGCATCGGAATTTAATAGAAGAGACACAATGTCGACTTAAGTACAGGAAGAGTGTGAATTTCTATTGTCTATGTTTTGAGCGTTTCCTGTGTCACCAGTTTTACATTCCGATGCACCTCTGCTGGTTTACTGTATCCATTGGACCTTCCATTGACGATGAAACACAGAAATTGCATCGGAATTAAATATAAGAGACACAATGCCGACTTAAGTAAAATAAGACTGAGTCTTCCTACTGTCTATGTTTTGAGCCTTTCCTTTGTCACCAGTATTACATTCCGATGCACCTCTGCAGGTTTACTGTATCCATTGGACATTCCCATTGACGATGAAACACAGAAATTGCATCGGAATTAAATATAAAAGACACAATGCCGATTTAAGTACAAGAAAACTGAGTCTTCTTAGGGTCTATGTTATGAGCGCTTCCTGTGTCACCAGTTTTACATTCCGATGCACCTCTGCAGGTTTACTGTATCCCTTGGACCTTCACAGTGACGATGAAACACAGAAATTGCATCAAATTAAATATAAGAGACACAATGGCGACTTGAGTACAAGAAAACTGAGTCTTCTTAGGGTCTATGTTTTGACCGCTTCCTGAGTCACCAGTTTTACATTCCGATCCACCTCTGCAGTTTTACTGTATCCATTGGACCTTCCCATTGACGATGAAACACAGAAATAGCATCGGAATTAAATTAAGAGACACAATGCCGACTTAAGAACAGGAAGGCTTAGTCTTCCTACTGTGTATGTTTTGAGCATTTCCTGTGTCACCAGTTTTACATTCCGATGCACCTCTGCAGGTTTACTGTATCCCTTGGATCTTCCCATTGACGATGAAACAGAGAAATTGCATCGGAATTAAAAATAAGAGACACAATGTCGACTTATGTACAGGAAGATTGAGTCTTCCTACTGTCTATGTTTTGAGCGTTTCGTGCGTCACCAATTTTACATTCCGATGCACCTCTGAAGGTTTACTGTATCCACTGGACCTTCCAAAAACACAGAAATAGCATTGGACTTGAATATAAGAGACACAATGCCGACTTAAGAACAGGAAGGCTGAGTCTTCCTACTGTCTATGTTTTGAGCGTTTCCTGTGTCACCAGTTTTACATTCCGATGCATCTCTGCAGGTTTACTGTATCCCTTGGATCTTCGCATTGACGATGAAACACAGAAATTGCATCGGAATTTAATATAAGAGACACAATGCCGAATTAAGTACAGGAACATTGAGTCTTCCTACTGTCTATGTTTTGAGCGATTCCTGCGTCACCAGTTTACATTCCGATACACCTCCGCTGGTTTACTGTATCCTTTGGACCTTCCATTGACGATGAAACACAGAAATTGCATCGGAATTAAATATAAGAGACACCATGCCGACTTAGGTAAAGGAAGACTGAGTGTTCCTACTGTCTATGTTTTGAGCCTTTCCTGTGTCACCGGTATTACATTCCGATGCACCTCTGCAGGTTTACTGTATCCATTGGACTTTCCCATTGACGACGAAACACAGAAATTGCATCGGAATTAAATATAAGAGACACAACGCCTACTTAAGTACAAGAAAAATGAGTCTTCTTACGCTCTATGTTTTGAGCGTTTTCTGTAACACCAGTTTTACATTCCGATGCACCTCTGCAGGTTTACTGTATCCCTTGGACCTTCACAGTGACGGTGAAACACAGAAATTGCATCAAATTAAATATAAGAGTCACAATGCCGACTTAAGTACAGGAAGAGTGTGTCTTTGTATTGTCAATGATTTGTGCGTTTCCTGTGTCACCAGTTTTACATTCAGATGCACCTCTGCAGGTTTACTGTATCCCTTGGACCTTCACAGTGACGGCGAAACACAGAAATTGCATCAAATTAAATATAAGAGACACAATGCCGACTTAAGTACAGGAAGAGTGTGTCTTTCTATTGTCTATGTTTTGTGCGTTTCCTGTGTCACCAGTTTTACATTCCGATGCACCTCGGCAGGTATACTGTTTTCCTTCGACTTTCCCATTAACGATGAAACACAGAAATTGCATCGGAATTAAATATAAGACACACAACGCCGACTTAAGTACAATAAAACTGAGTCTTCTTACGGTCTATTTTTTGAGCGTTTCCAGTGTCACCAGTTTTCCATTCCGATGCACCTCTGCAGGTTTACTGTATCCGTTGGACCTTCCCATTGACGATGAAACACAGAAATGGCATCGGAATTAAATATGAGAGACACAATGCCGACATAAGAGCAGGAAGGCTGAGTCTTCCTACTGTCTATGTTTTGAGCGTTTCCTGTGTCACCAGTTTTACCATCCGATGCATCTCTGTAGGTTTACTGTATCCCTTGGATCTTCGCATTGACGATGAAACAAAGAAATTGCATCGGAATTAAATATAAGAGACACAATGCAGACTTAAGTACAGGTACATTGAGTCTTCCTACTGTCTATGTTTTGAGCGATTCCTGCGTCACCAGTTTTACATTCCGATGCACCTCTGCAGGTTTACTGTATCCCTTGGACCTTCACAGTGACGATGAAACACAGAAATGGCATCGGAATTAAATATAAGAGACACAATGTCGACTTAAGTACAGGAAGACTGAGTCTTCCTACTGTCTATGCATTCAGCGTCTCCTGTGTCACCAGTTTTACATTCCGATGCACCTCTGCAGGTTTACTGTTTCCCTTCGCCTTTCCCATTGACGATGAAACACAGAAATTGCATCGGAATTAAATAGAAGAGACACAATGTCGACTTAAGTACAGGAAGAGTGTGAATTTCTATTGTCTATGTTTTGAGCGATTCCTGTGTCACCAGTTTTACATTCCGATGCACCTCTGCTAGTTTACTGTATCCATTGGACCTTCCATTGACGATGAAACACAGAAATTGCATCGGAATTAAATATAAGAGACACAATGCCGACTTAAGTAAAATAAGACTGAGTCTTCCTACTGTCTATGTTTTGAGCCTTTCCTTTGTCACCAGTATTACATTCCGATGCACCTCTGCAGGTTTACTGTATCCATTGGACATTCCCATTGACGATGAAACACAGAAATGGCATCGGAATTAAATATAAAAGACACAATGCCGATTTAAGTACAAGAAAACTGAGTCTTCTTAGGGTCTATGTTATGAGCGCTTCCTGTGTCACCAGTTTTACATTCCGATCCACCTCTGCAGGTTTACTGTATCCCTTGGACCTTCACAGTGACGATGAAACACAGAAATTGCATCAAATTAAATATAAGAGACACAATGGCGACTTGAGTACAAGAAAACTGAGTCTTCTTAGGGTCTATGTTTTGACCGCTTCCTGAGTCACCAGTTTTACATTCCGATCCACCTCTGCAGTTTTACTGTATCCATTGGACCTTCCCATTGACGATGAAACACAGAAATAGCATCGGAATTAAATTAAGAGACACAATGCCGACTTAAGAACAGGAAGGTTTAGTCTTCCTACTGTGTATGTTTTTAGCATTTCCTGTGTCACCAGTTTTACATTCCGATGCACCTCTGCAGGTTTACTGTATCCCTTGGATCTTCCCATTGACGATGAAACAGAGAAATTGCATCGGAATTAAAAATAAGAGACACAATGTCGGATTATGTACAGGAAGATTGAGTCTTCCTACTGTCTATGTTTTGAGCGTTTCGTGCGTCACCAATTTTACATTCCGATGCACCTCTGAAGGTTTACTGTATCCCTTGGACCTTCCCAGTGACGTTGAAACACAGAAATTGCATCGGAATTAAATATAAGAGACAGGAAGCCGACTTAAGTACAGGTAGACTGAGTCTTCCTACTGTCTATGCTTTGAGCGTCTCCTGTGTCACAACTTTTACATTCCGATGCACCTCTGCAGGTATACTGTTTCCCTTCGACATTCCCAATGACGATGAAACACAGAAATTGCATCGGAATTAAATAGAAGAGACACAATGTCGACTTAAGTACAGGAAGAGTGTGTCTTTCTATTGTCTATGTTTTGAGCGTTTCCTGTGTCACCAGTTTACATTCCGATACACCTCCGCTGGTTTACTGTATCCTTTGGACCTTCCATTGACGATGAAACACAGAAATTGCATCGGAATTAAATATAAGAGACACCATGCCGACTTAGGTAAAGGAAGACTGAGTGTTCCTACTGTCTATGTTTTGAGCCTTTCCTGTGTCACCGGTATTACATTCCGATGCACCTCTGCAGGTTTACTGTATCCGTTGGACCTTCCCATTGACGATGAAACACAGAAATAGCATCGGAATTAAATATGAGAGACACAATGCCGACATAAGAGCAGGAAGGCTGAGTCTTCCTACTGTCTATGTTTTGAGCGTTTCCTGTGTCACCAGTTTTACCATCCGATGCATCTCTGTAGGTTTACTGTATCCCTTGGATCTTCGCATTGACGATGAAACAAAGAAATTACATCGGAATTAAATATAAGAGACACAATGCCGATTTAAGTACAGGTACATTGAGTCTTCCTACTGTCTATGTTTTGAGCGATTCCTGCGTCACCAGTTTTACATTCCGATGCACCTCTTCAGGTTTACTGTATCCCTTGGACCTTCACAGTGACGATGAAACACAGAAATAGCATCGGAATTAAATATAAGAGACACAATGTCGACTTAAGTACAGGAAGACTGAGTCTTCCTACTGTCTATGCATTGAGCGTCTCCTGTGTCACCAGTTTTACATTCCGATGCACCTCTGCAGGTATACTGTTTCCCTTCGCCTTTCCCATTGACGATGAAACACAGAAATTGCATCGGAATTAAATAGAAGAGACACAATGTCGACTTAAGTACAGGAAGAGTGTGAATTTCTATTGTCTATGTTTTGAGCGTTTCCTGTGTCACCAGTTTTACATTCCGATGCACCTCTGCTGGTTTACTGTATCCATTGGACCTTCCATTGACGATGAAACACAGAAATTGCATCGGAATTAAATTAAGAGACACAATGCCGACTTAAGAACAGGAAGGCTTAGTCTTCCTACTGTGTATGTTTTGAGCATTTCCTGTGTCACCAGTTTTACATTCCGGTGCACCTCTGCAGGTTTACTGTATCCCTTGGATCTTCCCATTGACGATGAAACAGAGAAATTGCATCGGAATTAAAAATAAGAGACACAATGTCGACTTATGTACAGGAAGATTGAGTCTTCCTAATGTCTATGTTTTGAGCGTTTCGTGCGTCACCAATTTTACATTCCGATGTACCTCTGAAGGTTTACTGTATCCACTGGACCTTCCAAAAACACAGAAATAGCATCGGACTTAAATATAACAGACACAATGCCGACTTAAGAACAGGAAGGCTGAGTCTTCCTACTGTCTGTGTTTTGAGCGTTTCCTGTGTCACCAGTTTTACATTCCGATGCATCTCTGCAGGTTTACTGTATCCCTTGGATCTTCGCATTGACGATGAAACACGGAATTTGCATCGGAATTTCATATAAGAGACACAATGCCGAATTAAGTACAGGAACATTGAGTCTTCCTACTGTCTATGTTTTGAGCGGTTCCTGCGTCACCTGTTTTACATTCCGATGCACCTCTGTAGGTCTACTGTATCCCTTGGACCTTCCCAGTGACGATGAAACACAGAAATTGCATCGGAATTAAATATAAAAGACACAACGCCGACTTAAGTACAAGAAAAATGAGTCTTCTTACGCTCTATGTTTTGAGCGGTTTCTGTAACACCAGTTTTACATTCCGATGCACCTCTGCAGGTTTACTGTATCCCTTGGACCTTCACAGTGACGGTGAAACACAGAAATTGCATCAAATTAAATATAAGAGACACAATGCCGACTTAAGTACAGGAAGAGTGTGTCTTTCTATTGTCTATGTTTTGTGCGTTTCCTGTGTCACCAGTTTTACATTCCGATGCACCTCTGGAAGTATACTGTTTTCCTTCGACTTTCCCATTGACGATGAAACACAGAAATTGCATCGGAATTAAATATAAGACACACAACGCCGACTTAAGTACAATAAAACTGAGTCTTCTTACGGTCTATTTTTTGAGCGTTTCCAGTGTCACCAGTTTTCCATTCCAATGCACCTCTGCAGGTTTACTGTATCCGTTGGACCTTCCCATTGACGATGAAACACAGAAATAGCATCGGAATTAAATATGAGAGACACAATGCCGACATAAGAACAGGAAGGCTGAGTTTTCCTACTGTCTATGTTTTGAGCGTTTCCTGTGTCATCAGTTTTATATTTTGATTCACCTCTGCAGGTTTACTGTAACCCTTGGACCTTCACAGTTACGATGAAGCACAGAAATTGCATCAAATTAAGTATAAGAGACACAATGCCGACTTCAGTACAAGGAAACTGAGTCTTCTTAGGGTCTATGTTTCGACCGCTTCCTGTGCCACCAGTTTTACATTCCGATGCACATCTGCAGTTTTACTGTATCCAATGGACCTTCCCATTGACGATGAAACACAGAAATACCATCGGAATTAAATATAAGAGACACAATGCCGACTTAAGAACAGGAAGGCTGAGTCTTCCTACTGTCTATGTTTTGCGCGTTTCCTGTGTCACCAGTTTTACATTCCGATGCATCTCTGCAGGTTTACTGTATCCATTGGACTTTCCCATTGACGATGAAACGCAGAAATTGCATCGGAACTAAATATAAAAGACACAATGCCGATTTAAGTACAAGAAAACAGAGTCTTTTTAGGGTCTATGTTATGAGCGCTTCCTGTGTCACCAGTTTTACATTCCGATGCACCTCTGTAGGGTTACTGTATCCCTTGGACCTCCCCATTGACGATGAAACACAGAAATTGCATCGGAATTAAATATAAGAGACACAATGTCCACTTAAGTACAGAAAGACTGAGTCTTCCTACTGTCTATGTTTTGAGCGTTTCCCTTGTCACCAGTTTTACATTCCGATGCACCTCAGCAGGTATACTGTTTCCATTCGACCTTCCCATTGACGAGGAAACACAGAAATTGCATCGGAATTAAATATAAGAGACACATTGCTGCAGACATAAGTACAGGAAGACTGAGTCTTCCTACTGTCTATGTTTTGAGCGTTTCCTGTGTCATCAGTTTTACATTCCGATGCACCTCTGCAGGTTTACTGTATCCATTCGACCTTCCCATTGACGATGAAACACAGAAATTGCATAGGAATTAAATGTAAGGGACAAAATGCCGACATAAGTACAGGAAGACTGAGTCTTCCTACTGTCTATGCTTTGAGCGTTTCCTGTGTCACCAGGTTTACATTCCGATGCACCTCTGCAGGTTTACTGTATCCATTGGACCTTCACAGTGACGACGAAACACAGAAATTGCATCGGAATTAAATATCAGAGAAACAATGCCGACTTAGGTAAAGGAAAACTGAGTATTCCTACTGTCTATGTTTTGAGCGTTTCCTGTGTCATCAGTTTTACATTCCGATCCACCTCTGCAGTTTTACTGTATCCATTGGACCTTCCCATTGATGATGAAACACAGAAATAGCATCGGAATTAAATTAAGAGACACAATGCCAACTTAAGAACAGGAAGGCTGAGTCTTCCTACTGTCTATGTTTTGAGCGTTTCCTGTGTCACCAGTTTTACATTCCGATGCACCTCTGCAGGTTTACTGTATCCCTTGGATCTTCGCATTGACGATGAAACACAGAAATTGCATCGGAATTAAATATAAGAGACATAATGACGTCTTAAGTACAGGAACATTGAGTCTTCCAACTGTCTATGTTTTGAGTGATTCCTGCGTCACCAGTTTTACATTCCGAAGCACCTCTGCAGGTTTACTGTATCCATTGGACCTTCCCATTGACGACGAAACACAGAAATAGCATCGGAATTAAATATAAGATACACAATGCCGTCTTAAGAACAGGAAGGCTGAGTCTTCCTACTGTCTATGTTTTGAGCATTTCCTGTGTCACCAGTTTTACATTCTGATGCACCTCTGCAGGTTTACTGTATCCCTTGGATCTTCCCATTGACGATGAAACAGAGAAATTGCATCGGAATTAAATATAAGAGACACAATGCCGACTTAAGAACAGGAAGGCTGAGTCTTCCTACTGTCTATGTTTTGAGCGTTTCCTGTGTCACCAGTTTTACTTTCCGATGCACCTCTGCAGGTTTAGTGTATCCCTTGGATCTTCGCATTGACGATGAAACACAGAAATTGCATCGGAATTAAATATAAGAGACACAATGCCGACTTAAGTAAAGGAACATTGAGTCTTCCTACAGTCTATGTTTTGAGCCATTCCTGCGTCACCAGTTTTACATTCCGAAGCACCTCTGCAAGTTTACTGTATCCATTTGACCTTTCCATCGACGATGAAACACAGAAATAGCATCGGAATTAAATATAAGAGGCACAATGCCGACTTAAGAACAGGAAGGCTGAGTCTTCCTACTGTCTATGTTTTGAGCATTTCCTGTGTCACCAGTTTTACATTCCGATGCACCTCTGCAGGTTTACTGTATCCCTTGGATCTTCCCATTGACGATGAAACAGAGAAATTGCATCGGAATTAAATATAAGAGACACAATGCCGACTTAAGTACAGGAAGATTGAGTCTTCCTACTGTCAATGTTTTGAGCGATTCCTGCGTCACCAGTTTTACATTCCGATGCACCTCTGCAGGTTTACTGTATCCATTGGACCTTCCATTGGCGATGAAACACAGAAATTGCATCGGAATTAAATATAAGACACACCATGCCGACTTAAGTAAAGGAAGACTGAGTCTTCCTACTGTCTATGCTTTGAGCGTCTCCTCTGTCACCAGTTTTACATTCCGATGCACCTCTGCAGGTATACTGTTTCCCTTCGCCTTTTCCATTGACGATGAAACACAGAAATTGCATCGGAATTAAATAGAAGAGACACAATGTCGACTTAAGTACAGGAAGAGTGTGAATTTCTATTGTCTATGTTTTGAGCGTTTCCTGTGTCACCAGTTTTACATTCCGATGCACCTCTGCTGGTTTACTGTATCCATTGGACCTTCCATTGACGATGAAACACAGAAATTGCAATGGAATTAAATATAAAAGACACAATGTCGATTTAAGTACAAGAAAACTGAGTCTCCTTATGGTCTATGTTATGAGCGTTTCCTGTGTCTCCAGTTTTACATTCCGATGCACCTCTGTAGGGTTACTGTATCCCTTGGACCTCCCCATTGACGATGAAACACAGAAATTGCATCGGAATTAAATAAAAGAGACACAATGCCGACTTAAGCACAGGAACATTGAGTCTTCCTACTGTCTATGTTTTGAGCGATTCCTGCGTCACCAGTTTTTTAATTCCGATGCACCTCTGCAGGTTTACTGTATCCATTGGACCTTCTCATTGACGATGAAACACAGAAATTACATCGGAATTAAATATAAGAGACACAACGCCGACTTAAGTACAAGAAAACTGAGTCTTCTTACGGTCTATGTTTTGAGCGTTTCCAGTGTCACCAGTTTTAAATTCCGATGTCCCTCTGCAGGTTTACTGTATCCATTGGACCTTCCCATTGACGATGAAACACAGAAATAGCATCGGAATTAAATATAAGAGACACAATGTCGACTTAAGTACAGAAAGACTGAGTCTTCCTACTGTCTATGTTTTGAGCGTTTCCCTTGTCACCAGTTTTACATTCCGATGCACCTCTGCAGGTTTACTGTATCCATTGGACCTTCACAGTGACGACGAAACACAGAAATTGCATCGGAATTAAATATCAGAGAAACAATGCCGACTTAGGTAAAGGAAGACTGAGTATTCCTACTGTCTATGTTTTGAGCGTTTCCTGTGTCATCAGTTTTACATTCCGATCCACCTCTGCAGCTTTACTGTATCCATTGGACCTTCCCATTGACGATGAAACACAGAAATTGCATCGGAATTAAATATAAGAGACACAATGCCGACTTAAGTACAGGAACATTGAGTCTTCCTACTGTCTATGTTTTGAGCGATTCCTGCGTCACCAGTTTTACATTCCGAAGCACCTCTGCAGGTTTACTGTATCCATTGGACCTTCCCATTGACGATGAAACACAGAAATAGCATCGGAATTAAATATATGATACACAATGCCGACTTAGGAACAGGAAGGCTGAGTCTTCCCACTGTCTATGTTTTGAGCATTTCCTGTGTCACCAGTTTTACATTCCGATGCACCTCTGCAGGTTTACTGTATCCATTGGACCTTCTCATTGACGATGAAACACAGAAATTACATCGGAAATAAATATAAGAGGCACAACGCCGACTTAAGTACAAGAAAACTGAGTCTTCTTACGGTCTATGTTTTGAGCGTTTCCAGTGTCACCAGTTTTAAATTCCGATGCCCCTCTGCAGGTTTACTGTATCCATTGGACCTTCCCATTGACGATGAAACACAGAAATAGCATCAGAATTAAATATAAGAGACACAATGCCGACTTAGGTACAGGAAGACAGAGTCTTCCTACTGTCTATGCTTTGAGCGTCTCCTGTGTCACCAGTTTCACATTCCGATGCACCTCTGCAGGTATACTGTTTCCCTTCGACTTTCCCATTGACGATGAAACACAGAAATTGCATCGGAATTAAATAGAAGAGACACAATGTAGACATAAGTACAGGAAGAGTGTGTCTTTCTATTGTCTATGTTTTGAGCGTTCCCTGTGTCACCAGTATTACATTCCGATGCACCTCTGCCGGTTTACTGTAACCATTGGACCTTCACAGTGACGATGAAACACAGAAATTGCATCGGAATTAATTGTAAGAGAAACAATGCCGGCTTAGGTACAGGAAGACTGAGTATTCCTACTGTCTATGTTTTGAGCGTTTCCTGTGTCATCAGTTTTATATTTTGATTCACCTCTGCAGGTTTACTGTAACCCTTGGACCTTCACAGTGACGATGAAACACAGAAATTGCATCAAATTAAGTATAAGAGACACAATGCCGACTTCAGCAAGAAAACTGAGTCTTCTTAGGGTCTATGTTTTGACCGCTTCCTGCGCCACCAGTCTTACATTCCGATGCACCTCTGCAGTTTTACTATATCCAGTGGACCTTCCCATTGACGATGAAACACAAAAATACCATCGAAATTAAATATAAGGACACAATGCCGACTTAAGAACAGGAAGGCTGAGTCTTCGTACTGTCTATGTTTTGCGCGTTTCCTGTGTCACCAGTTTTACATTCCGATGCATCTCTGCAGGTTTACTGTATCCATTGGACTTTCCCATTGACGATGAAACACAGAAATTGCTTCGGAACTAAATATAAAAGACACAATGCCGATTTAAGTACAAGAAAACTGAGTCTTCTTAGGGTCTATGTTATGAGCGCTTCCTGTGTCACCAGTTTTACATTCCGATGCACCTCTATAGGGTTACTGTATCCCTTGGACCTCCCCATTGACGATGAAACACAGAAATTGCATCGGAATTAAATATAAGAGACACAATGTCGACTTAAGTACAGAAAGACTGAGTCTTCCTACTGTCTATGTTTTGAGCGTTTCCCTTGTCACCAGTTTTACATTCCGATGCACCTCAGCAGGTATACTGTATCCATTCGACCTTCCCATTGACGATGAAACACAGAAATTGCATAGGAATTAAATGTAAGGGACAAAATGCCGACTTAAGTACAGGTAGACTGAGTCTTCCTACTGTCTATGCTTTGAGCGTTTCCTGTGACACCAGTTTTACATTCCGATGCAGCTCTGCAGGTTTACTGTATCCATTGGACCTTCACAGTGACGACGAAACACAGAAATTGCATCGGAATTAAATATCAGAGAAACAATGCCGACTTAGGTAAAGGAAGACTGAGTATTCCTACTGTCTATGTTTTGAGCGTTTCCTGTGTCATCAGTTTTACATTCCGATCCACCTCTGCAGTTTTACTGTATCCATTGGACCTTCCCATTGACGATGAATCACAGAAATTGCATCGGAATTAAATATAAGAGACACAATGCCGACTTAAGTACAGGAACATTGAGTCTTCCTACTGTCTATGTTTTGAGCGATTCCTGCGTCACCAGTTTTACATTCCGAAGCACCTCTGCAGGTTTACTGTATCCATTGGACCTTCCCATTGACGATGAAACACAGAAATAGCATCGGAATTAAATATAAGATACACAATGCCGTCTTAGGAACAGGAAGGCTGAGTCTTCCTACTGTCTATGTTTTGAGCATTTCCTGCGTCACCAGTTTTACATTCCGAAGCACCTCTGCAGGTTTACTGTATCCATTGGACCTTCCCATTGACGATGAAACACAGAAATAGCATCGGAATTAAATATAAGATACACAATGCCGACTTAGGAACAGGAAGCCTGAGTCTTCCTACTGTCTATGTTTTGAGTATTTCCTGTGTCACCAGTTTTACATTCCGATGCACCACTGCAGGTTTACTGTATCCATTGGACCTTCTCATTGACGATGAAACACAGAAATTACATCGGAATTAAATATAAGAGGCACAACGCCGACTTAAGTACAAGAAAACTGAGTCTTCTTACGGTCTATGTTTTGAGCGTTTCCAGTGTCACCAGTTTTAAATTCCGATGCCCCTCTGCAGGTTTACTGTATCCATTGGACCTTCCCATTGACGATGAAACACAGAAATAGCATCGGAATTAAATATAAGAGACACAATGCCGACTTAGGTACAGGAAGACAGAGTCTTCCTACTGTCTATGCCTTGAGCGTCTCCTGTGTCACCAGTTTCACATTCCGATGCACCTCTGCAGGTATACTGTTTCCCTTCGACTTTCCCATTTACGATGAAACACAGAAATTGCATCGGAATTAAATAGAAGAGACACAATGTCGACTTAAGTACAGGAAGAGTGTGTCTTTCTATTGTCTATGTTTTGAGCGTTCCCTGTGTCACCAGTATTACATTCCGATGCACCTCTGCCGGTTTACTGTAACCATTGGACCTTCACAGTGACGATAAAACACAGAAATTGCATCGGAATTAATTGTAAGAGAAACAATGCCGGCTTAGGTACAGGAAGACTGAGTATTCCTACTGTCTATGTTTTGAGCGTTTCCTGTGTCATCAGTTTTATATTTTGATTCACCTCTGCAGGTTTACTGTAACCCTTGGACCTTCACAGTGACGATGAAACACAGAAATTGCATCAAATTAAGTATAAGAGACACAATGCCGACTTCAGCAAGAAAACTGAGTCTTCTTAGGGTCTATGTTTTGACCGCTTCCTGCGCCACCAGTTTTACATTCCGATGCACCTCTGCAGTTTTACTATATCCAGTGGACCTTCCCATTGACGATGAAACACAGAAATACCATCGGAATTAAATATAAGGACACAATGCCGACTTAAGAACAGGAAGGCTGAGTCTTCGTACTGTCTATGTTTTGCGCGTTTCCTGTGTCACCAGTTTTACATTCCGATGCATCTCAGCAGGTTTACTGTATCCATTGGACTTTCCCATTGACGATGAAACACAGAAATTGCATCGGAACTAAATATAAAAGGCACAATGCCGATTTAAGTACAAGAAAACTGAGTCTTCTTAGGGTCTATGTTATGAGCGCTTCCTGTGTCACCAGTTTTACATTCCGATGCACCTCTATAGGGTTACTGTATCCCTTGGACCTCCCCATTGACGATGAAACACAGAAATTGCATCGGAATTAAATATAAGAGACACAATGTCGACTTAAGTACAGAAAGACTGAGTCTTCCTACTGTCTATGTTTTGAGCGTTTCCCTTGTCACCAGTTTTACATTCCGATGCACCTCAGCAGGTATACTGTATCCATTCGACCTTCCCATTGACGATGAAACACAGAAATTGCATAGGAATTAAATGTAAGGGACAAAATGCCGACTTAAGTACAGGAAGACTGAGTCTTCCTACTGTCTATGCTTTGAGCGTTTCCTGTGTCACCAGTTTTACATTCCGATGCAGCTCTGCAGGTTTACTGTATCCATTGGACCTTCACAGTGACGACGAAACACAGAAATTGCATCGGAATTAAATATCAGAGAAACAATGCCGACTTAGGTAAAGGAAGACTGAGTATTCCTACTGTCTATGTTTTGAGCGTTTCCTGTGTCATCAGTTTTACATTCCGATCCACCTCTGCAGTTTTACTGTATCCATTGGACCTTCCCATTGACGATGAAACACAGAAATTGCATCGGAATTAAATATAAGAGACACAATGCCGACTTAAGTACAGGAACATTGAGTCTTCCTACTGTCTATGTTTTGAGCGATTCCTGCGTCACCAGTTTTACATTCCGAAGCACCTCTGCGGGTTTACTGTATCCATTGGACCTTCCCATTGACGATGAAACACAGAAATAGCATCGGAATTAAATATAAGATACACAATGCCGACTTAGGAACAGGAAGGCTGAGTCTTCCTACTGTCTATGTTTTGAGCATTTCCTGTGTCACCAGTTTTACATTCTGATGCACCTCTGCAGGTTTACTGTATCCCTTGGATCTTCCCATTGACGATGAAACAGAGAATTTGCATCGGAATTAAATGTAAGAGACACAATGCTGTCTTAAGAACAGGAAGGCTGAGTCTTCCTACTGTCTATGTTTTGAGCGTTTCCTGTGTCACCAGTTTTACAGTCCGATGCACTTCTGCAGGTATACTGTTTCCATTCGACCTTCCCATTGACGAGGAAACACAGAAATTGCATCGGAAATAAATATAAGAGACACAATGCTGCAGACATAAGTACAGGAAGACTGAGTCTTCCTACTGTCTATGTTTTGAGCGTTTCCTGTGTCATCAGTTTTACATTCCGATGCACCTCTGCAGGTTTACTGTATCCATTCGACCTTCCCATTGACGATGAAACACAGAAATTGCATAGGAATTAAATGTAAGGGACAAAATGCCGACTTAAGTACAGGAAGACTGAGTCTTCCTACTGTCTATGCTCTGAGCGTTTCCTGTGTCATCAGTTTTACATTCCGATCCACCTCTGCAGTTTTACTGTATCCATTGGACCTTCCCATTGACGATGAAACACAGAAATACCATCGGAATTAAATATAAGAGACACAATGCCGACTTAAGTACAGGAACATTGAGTCTTCCTACTGTCTATGTTTTGAGCGATTCCTGCGTCACCAGTTTTACATTCCGAAGCACCTCTGCGGGTTTACTGTATCCATTGGACCTTCCCATTGACGATGAAACACAGAAATAGCATCGGAATTAAATATAAGATACACAATGCCGACTTAGGAACAGGAAGGCTGAGTCTTCCTACTGTCTATGTTTTGAGCATTTCCTGTGTCACCAGTTTTACATTCCGATGCACCTCTGCAGGTTTACTGTATCCATTGGACCTTCTCATTGACGATGAAACACAGAAATTACATCGGAATTAAATATAAGAGGCACAACGCCGACGTAAGTACAAGAAAACTGATTCTTCTTACGGTCTATGTTTTGAGCGTTTCCAGTGTCACCAGTTTTAAATTCCGATGCCCCTCTGCAGGTTTACTGTATCCATTGGACCTTCCCATTGACGATGAAACACAGAAATAGCATCGGAATTAAATATAAGAGACACAATGCCGACTTAGGTACAGGAAGACAGAGTCTTCCTACTGTCTATGCTTTGAACGTCTCCTGTGTCACCAGTTTCACATTCCGATGCACCTCTGCAGGTATACTGTTTACCTTCGACTTTCCCATTGACGATGAAACACAGAAATTGCATCGGAATTAAATAGAAGAGACACAATGTCGACTTAAGTACAGGAAGAGTGTGTCTTTCTATTGTCTATGTTTTGAGCGTTCCCTGTGTCACCAGTATTACATTCCGATGCACCTCTGCCGGTTTACTGTAACCATTGGACCTTCACAGTGACGATGAAACACAGAAATTGCATCGGAATTAATTGTAAGAGAAACAATGCCGGCTTAGGTACAGGAAGACTGAGTATTCCTACTGTCTACTTAGGTAAAGGAAGACTGAGTGTTCCTACTGTCTATGTTTTGAGCCTTTCCTGTGTCACCGGTATTACATTCCGATGCACCTCTGCAGGTTTACTGTATCCATTGGACTTTCCCATTGACGATGAAACACAGAAATTGCATCGGAATTAAATATAAGAGACACAACGCCGACTTAAGTACAAGAAAAATGAGTCTTCTTACGCTCTATGTTTTGAGCGTTTTCTGTAACACCAGTTTTACATTCCGATGCACCTCTGCAGGTTTACTGTATCCCTTGGACCTTCACAGTGACGGTGAAACACAGAAATTGCATCAAATTAAATATAGGAGACACAATGCCGACTTAAGTACAGGAAGAGTGTGTCTTTCTATTGTCTATGTTTTGTGCGTTTCCTGTGTCACCAGTTTTACATTCCGATGCACCTCTGGAGGTATACTGTTTTCCTTCGACTTTCCCATTGACGATGAAACACAGAAATTGCATCGGAATTAAATATAAGACACACAACGCCGACTTAAGTACAATAAAACTGAGTCTTCTTACGGTCTATTTTTTGAGCGTTTCCAGTGTCACCAGTTTTCCATTCCGATGCACCTCTGCAGGTTTACTGTATCCGTTGGACCTTCCCATTGACGATGAAACACAGATATAGCATCGGAATTAAATATGAGAGACACAATGAGGACATAAGAACAGGAAGGCTGAGTTTTCCTACTGTCTATGATTTGAGCGTTTCCTGTGTCACCAGTTTAACCATCCGATGCATCTCTGTAGGTTTACTGTATCCCTTGGATCTTCGCATTGACGATGAAACACAGAAATTGCATCGGAATTATATAGAAGAGACACAATGTCGACTTGAGTACAGGAAGAGTGTGAATTTCTATTGTCTATGTTTTGAGCGTTTCCTGTGTCACCAGTTTTACATTCCGATGCACCTCTGCTGGTTTACTGTATCCATTGGACATTCCATTGACGATGAAACACAGAAATTGCATCTGAATTAAATATAAGAGACACAATGCCGACTTAAGTAAAATAAGACTGAGTCTTCCTACTGTCTATGTTTTGAGCGTTTCCCTTGTCACCAGTTTTACATTCCGATGCACCTCTGCAGGTATACGGTTTCCATTCGACGTTCCCATTGACGATGAAACACAGAAATCGCATCGGAATTAAATATAAGAGACACAATGCTGCCGACATAAGTACAGGAAGAGTGAGTCTTCCTACTATCTATGCTTTGAGCGTTTCCTGTGTCACCAGTTTTTCATTCCGATGCACCTCTGCAGGTTTACTGTATCCATTGGACCTTCACAGTGACGACGAAACACAGAAATTGCATCGGAATTAAATATCAGAGAAACAATGCCGACTTAGGTAAAGGAAGACTGAGTATTCCTACTGTCTATAATTTGAGCGTTTCCTGTGTCATCAATTTTACATTTTGATGCACCTCTGCAGGTTTACTGTATCCCTTGGACCTTCACAGTGACGATGAAACACAGAAATTGCATCAAATTAAATATAAGAGACACAATGGCGACTTGAGTACAAGAAAACTGAGTTTTCTTAGGGTCTATGTTTTGACCGCTTCCTGTGTCACCAGTTTTACATTTCGATCCACCTCTGCAGTTTTACTGTATCCATTGGACCTTCCCATTGACGGTGAAACACAGAAATAGCATC
Source organism: Schistocerca nitens (assembly GCF_023898315.1). NCBI lineage: Eukaryota > Metazoa > Arthropoda > Insecta > Orthoptera > Acrididae > Schistocerca > Schistocerca nitens. The sequence goes on along the minus strand of NC_064616.1, from coordinate 3,783,591 downwards.
GGAATTAAATTAAGAGACACAATGCCGACTTAAGAACAGGAAGGCTTAGTCTTCCTACTGTGTATGTTTTGAGCATTTCCTGTGTCACCAGTTTTACATTCCGATGCACCTCTGCAGGTTTACTGTATCCCTTGGATCTTCCCATTGACGATGAAACAGAGAAATTGCATCGGAATTAAAAATAAGAGACACAATGTCGACTTATGTTCAGGAAGATTGAGTCTTCCTACTGTCTATGTTTTGAGCGTTTCGTGCGTCACCAATTTTACATTCCGATGCACCTCTGAAGGTTTACTGTATCCACTGGACCTTCCAAAAACACAGAAATAGCATCGGACTTAAATGTAACAGACACAATGCCGACTTAAGAACAGGAAGGCTGAGTCTTCCTACTGTCTATAATTTGAGCGTTTCCTGTGTCACCAGTTTTACATTCCGATGCATCTCTGCAGGTTTATTGTATCCCTTGGATCTCCACATTGACGATGAAACACAGAAATTGCATCGGAATTTAATATAAGAGACACAATGCCGAATTAAGTACAGGAACATTGAGTCTTCCTACTGTCTATGTTTTGAGCGATTCCTGCGTCACCTGGTTTACATTCCGATGCACCTCTGTAGGTTTACTGTATCCCTTGGACCTTCCCAGTGACGATGAAACACAGAAATTGCATCGGAATTAAATATAAGAGTTACAAAGCCGACTTAAGTACAGGTAGACTGAGTCTTCCTACTGTCTATGCTTTGAGCGTCTCCTGTGTCACAAGTTTTACATTCCGATGCACCTCTGCAGGTATACTGTTTCCCTTCGACATTCCCAATGACGATGAAACACAGAAATTGCATCGGAATTAAATACAAGAGACACAATGTCGACTTAAGTACAGGAAGAGTGTGTCTTTCTATTGTCTATGTTTTGAGCGTTTCCTGTGTCACCAGTTTTACATTCCGATGCACCTCCGCTGGTTTACTGGATCCATTGGACCTTCCATTGACGATGAAACACAGAAATTGTATCGGAATTAAATATAAGAGACACCATGCCGACTTAGGTAAAGGAAGACTGAGTCTTCCTACTGTCTATGTTTTGAGCATTTCCTGTGTCAAAAGTATTACATTCCGTGGCACATCTGCAGGTTTACTGTATCCATTGGACTTTCCCATTGACGATGAAACACAGAAATTGCATCGGAATTAAATATAAGAGAATCAACGCCGACTTAAGTACAAGAAAAATGAGTCTTCCTACGGTCTATGTTTTGAGCGTTTTCTGTAACACCAGTTTTACATTCCGATGCACCTCTGCAGGTTTACTGTATCCCTTGTACCTTCACAGTGACGGTGAAACACAGAAATTGCATCAAATTAAATATAAGAGACACAATGCCGACTTAAGTACAGTGAGACTGATTCTTCCTACTATCTATGTTATGAGCGCTTCCTGTGTCACCAGTTTTACATTCCGATGCACCTCTGTTGGGATACTGTATTCCTTGGACTTTCCCATTGACGATAAAACACAGAAATTGCATCGGAATTAAATATAAGAGACACAATGCTGACTTAAGTACAGGAAGACTGAGACGTCCTACTGTCTATGTTCTGAACGTTTCCTGTGTCACCAGTTTTACATTCCAATCCACCTCTGCGGGTTTACTGTATCCCTTGGACCTTCACAGTGATGATGAAACACAGAAATTGCATCGGAATTAAATATAAGAGACACAATGCCGACTTCAGTACAAGAAAACTGAGTCTTCTTAGGGTCTATGTTTTGAGCGGTTCCTGTGTCACCAGTTTTACATTCCGATGCACCTCTGCAGGTTTACTGTATCCCTTGGACCTTCCCACTGACAACGAGACACAGAAATTGCATCGGATTTAAATAGAAGAGACACAATGCCGACTTAAGAACAGAAGGCTGAGTCTTCCTACTGTCTACTTTTTGAGCATTTCCTGTGTCATCAGTTTTACATTTTGATGCACCTCTGCAGGTTTACAGTATCCCTTGGACCTTCGCAGTGGCGATGAAACACAGAAATTGCATCGTAATTAAATATAAGACAAACAATGCCGACCTAAGTACAAGAAAACTGAGTCTTCTTACGGTCTATGATTTGAGCGCCTCCTGTGTCACCAGTTTTACATTCCGATGCACCTCTGCAGGTTTACTGTATCCCTTGGACCTTCCCATTGACGACGAAACACAAATGTTGCATCGGAATTAAATATCAGAGAAACAATGCCGACTTAGCTACAGGAAGACTGAGTCTTCCTCCTGTCTATGTTTTGAGCGTTTCCTTTGTCATCAGTTTTACATTTTGATGCACCTCTGCAGGTTTACTGTATTCCTTGGACCTTCACAGTGACGCTGAAACACAGAAATTGCATCGGAATTAAATATAAGACACACAATGCCGACTTCAGTACAAGAAAACTGAGTCTTCTGAGGGTCTATGTTTTGACCGCTTCCTGTGTCACCAGTTTTACATTCCGATGCACCTCTGCAGTTTAACTGTATCCATTGGACCTTCCCATTGACGATGAAACACAGAAATAGCATCGGAATTAAATATAAGAGACACAATGCCGACTTAAGAACAGGAAGGCTGAGTCTTCCTACTGTCTATGCTTTGAGCGTTTCCTGTGTCACCAGTTTTACATTCCGATGCACCTCTGCAGGTTTACTGTATCCCTTGGATCTTCGCATTGACGATGAAACACAGAAATTGCATCGGAATTAAATAAAAGAGACACAATGCCGACTTAAGTACAGGAGTACTGAGTCTTCCTACTGTCTATGTTTTGAGCGATTCCTGCGTCACCAGTTTTACATTCCGATGCACCTCAGCAGGTTTACTGTATCCATTGGACCTTCTCATTGACGATGAAGCACAGAAATTACATCGGAATTAAATATAAGAGACTCAACGCCGACTTAAGTACAAGAAAAATGAGTCTTCCTACGGTCTATGTTTTGAGCGTTTCCAGTGTCACCAGTTTTCCATTCCGATGCACCTCTGCAGGTTTACTGTATCCGTTGGACCTTCCCATTGACGATGAAACACAGAAATAGCATCGGAATTAAATATAAGAGACACAATGCTGACTTAGGTACAGGAAGACTGAGTCTTCCTACTGTCTATGCTTTGAGAGTCTCCTGTGTCTCCAGTTTTACATTCCGATGCACCTCTGCAGGTTTACTGTATCCATTGGACTTTCCCATTGACGATGAAACACAGAAATTGCATCGGAATTAAATATAAGAGACTCAACGCCGACTTAAGTACAAGAAAAATGAGTCTTCCTACGGTCTATGTTTTGAGCGTTTTCTGTAACACCAGTTTTACATTCCGATGCACCTCTGCAGGTTTACTGTATCAATTGGACCTTCACAGTGACGGTGAAACACAGAAATTGCATCAAATTAAATATAAGAGACACAATGCCGACTTAAGTACAGTGAGACTGATTCTTCCTACTGTCTATGTTATGAGAGCTTCCTGTGTCACCAGTTTTACATTCCGATGCACCTCTGTTGGGTTACTGTATCCCTTGGACTTTCCCATTGACGATGAAACACAGAAATTGCATCGGAATTAAATATAAGAGACACAATGTCGACTTAAGTGCAGGAAGAGTGTGTCTTTCTATTGTCTATAGTTTGTGCGTTTCCTGTGTCACCAGTTTTACATTCCGATGCACCTCTGCAGGTCTACTGTATCCATTGGACCTTCCCATTGACGATGAAACACAGAAATTGCATCGGAATTAAATCTAAGACACACAACGCCGACTTAAGTACAAGAAAACTGAGTCTTCCTACTGTCTATGCTTTGAGCGTTTCCTGTGTCACCAGTTTTACATTCCGATGCACCTCTGCAGGTTTACTGTATCCCTTGGATCTTCGCATTGACGATGAAACACGGAAATTGCATCGGAATTAAATAAAAGAGACACAATGCCGACTTAAGTACAGGAGCACTGAGTCTTCCTACTGTCTATGTTTTGAGCGATTCCTGCGTCACCAGTTTTACATTCCGATGCACCTCAGCAGGTTTACTGTATCCATTGGACCTTCTCATTGACGATGAAACACAGAAATTACATCGGAATTAAATATAAGAGACTCAACGCCGACTTAAGTACAAGAAAAATGAGTCTTCCTACGGTCTATGTTTTGAGCGTTTCCAGTGTCACCAGTTTTCCATTCCGATGCACCTCTGCAGGTTTACTGTATCCGTTGGACCTTCCCATTGACGATGAAACACAAAAATAGCATCGGAGTTAAATATAAGAGACACAATGCCGACTTAAGAACAGGAAGGCTGAGTCTTCCTACTGTCTACGTTTTGAGCATTTCCTGTGTCATCAGTTTTACATTTTGATGCACCTCTGCAGGTTTACAGTATCCCTTGGACCTTCACAGTGACGATGAAACACAGAAATTGCATCGGAATTAAATATAAGAGACACAATGCCGACCTAAGTACAAGAAAACTGAGTCTTCTTACGGTCTATGATTTGAGCGCTTCCTGTGTCACCAGTTTTACATTCCGATGCACCTCTGCAGGTTTATTGTATCCCTTGGACCTTCCCATTGACGACTAAACACAAAAATTGCATCGGAATTAAATATCAGAGAAACAATGCCGACTTAGCTACAGGAAGACTGAGTCTTCCTACTGTCTATGCTTTGAGCGTCTCCTGTGTCACCAGTTTTACATTCCGATGCACCTCTGCAGGTATACTGTTTCCCTTTGACTTTCCCATTGACGATGAAACACAGAAATTGCATCGGAATTAAATAGAAGAGACACAATGTCGACTTAAGTACAGGAAGAGTGTGTCTTTCTATTGTCTATGTTTTGAGCGTTTCCTGTCTCACCAGAATTACATTCCGATGCACCTCTGCAGGTTTACTGTAACCATTGGACCTTCACAGTGACGATGAAACACAGAAATTGCATCGGAATTAAATATAAGGGAAACAATGCCGACTTAGGTACAGGAAGACTGAGTATTCCTACTGTCTATGTTTTGAGCGTTTCCTGTGTCATCAGTTTTATATTTTGATTCACCTCTGCAGGTTTACTGTAACCCTTGGACCTTCACAGTTACGATGAAGCACAGAAATTGCATCAAATTAAGTATAAGAGACACAATGCCGACTTCAGTACAAGAAAACTGAGTCTTCTTAGGGTCTATGTTTCGACCGCTTCCTGTGCCACCAGTATTACATTCCGATGCACGTCTGCAGGTTTACTGTATCCCTTGGATCTTCGCATTGACGATGAAACACAGAAATTGCATCGGAATTAAATAAAAGAGACACAATGCCGACTTAAGTACAGGAACATTGAGTCTTCCTATTGTCTATGTTTTGAGCGATTCCTGCGTCACCAGTTTTCTATTCCGATGCACCTCTGCAGGTTTACTGTATCCATTGGACCTTCTCATTGACGATGAAACACAGAAATTACATTGGAATTAAATATAAGAGACACAACGCCGACTTAAGTACAAGAAAACTGAGTCTTCTTACGGTCTATGTTTTGAGCGTTTCCAGTGTCACCAGTTTTAAATTCCGATGCCCCTCTGCAGGTTTACTGTATCCATTGGACCTTCCCATTGACGATGAAACACAGAAATAGCATCGGAATTAGATATAAGAGACACAATGCAGACTTAGGTACAGGAAGTCTGAGTCTTCCTACTGTCTATGCTTTGAGCGTCTCCTGAGTCACCAGTTTTACATTCCGATGCACCTCTGCAGGTATACTGTTTCCCTTTGACTTTCCCATTGACGATGAAACACAGAAATTGCATCGGAATTAAATAGAAGAGACACAATGTCGACTTAAGTACAGGAAGAGTGTGTCTTTCTATTGTCTATGTTTTGAGCGTTCCCTGTGTCACCAGTATTACATTCCGATGCACCTCTGCCGGTTTACTGTAACCATTGGACCTTCACAGTGACGATGAAACACAGAAATTGCATCGGAATTAATTGTAAGAGAAACAATGCCGGCTTAGGTACAGGAAGACTGAGTATTCCTACTGTCTATGTTTTGAGCGTTTCCTGTGTCATCAGTTTTATATTTTGATTCACCTCTGCAGGTTTACTGTAACCCTTGGACCTTCACAGTGACGATGAAACACAGAAATTGCATCAAATTAAGTATAAGAGACACAATGCCGACTTCAGCAAGAAAACTGAGTCTTCTTAGTGTCTATGTTTTGACCGCTTCCTGCGCCACCAGTTTTACATTCCGATGCACCTCTGCAGTTTTACTATATCCAGTGGACCTTCCCATTGACGATGAAACACAGAAATACCATCGGAATTAAATATAAGGACACAATGCCGACTTAAGAACAGGAAGGCTGAGTCTTCGTACTGTCTATGTTTTGCGCGTTTCCTGTGTCACCAGTTTTACATTCCGATGCATCTCTGCAGGTTTACTGTATCCATTGGACTTTCCCATTGACGATGAAACACAGAAATTGCATCGGAACTAAATATAAAAGACACAATGCCGATTTAAGTACAAGAAAACTGAGTCTTCTTAGGGTCTATGTTATGAGCGCTTCCTGTGTCACCAGTTTTACATTCCGATGCACCTCTATAGGGTTACTGTATCTCTTGGACCTCCCCATTGACGATGAAACACAGAAATTGCATCGGAATTAAATATAAGAGACACAATGTCGACTTAAGTACAGAAAGACTGAGTCTTCCTACTGTCTATGTTTTGAGCGTTTCCCTTGTCACCAGTTTTACATTCCGATGCACCTCAGCAGGTATACTGTATCCATTCGACCTCCCCATTGACGATGAAACACAGAAATTGCATCGGAATTAAATATAAAAGACACAATGCCGACTTAAGTACAGGAAAACTGAGTCTTCTTAGGGCCTATGTTATGAGCGCTTCCTGTGTCACCAGTTTTACATTCCGATGCAGCTCTGCAGGTTTACTGTATCCATTGGACCTTCACCGTGACGACGAAACACAGAAATTGCATCGGAATTAAATATCAGAGAAACAATGCCGACTTAGGTAAAGGAAGACTGAGTATTCCTACTGTCTATGTTTTGAGCGTTTCCTGTGTCATCAGTTTTACATTCCGATCCACCTCTGCAGTTTTACTGTATCCATTGGACCTTCCCATTGACGATGAAACACAGAAATTGCATCGGAATTAAATATAAGAGACACAATGCCGACATAAGTACAGGAACATTGAGTCTTCCTACTGTCTATGTTTTGAGCGATTCCTGCGTCACCAGTTTTACATTCCGAAGCACCTCTGCGGGTTTACCGTATCCCTTGGATCTTCCCATTGACGATGAAACAGAGAAATTGCATCGGAATTAAATATAAGAGACACAATGCCGTCTTAAGAACAGGAAGGCTGAGTCTTCCTACTGTCTATGTTTTGAGCGTTTCCTGTGTCACCAGTTTTACATTCCGATGCACCTCTGCAGGTATACTGTTTCCATTCGACATTCCCATTGACGAGGAAACACAGAAATTGCATCGGAATTAAATATAAGAGACACAATGCTGCAGACATAAGTACAGGAAGACTGAGTCTTCCTACTGTCTATGTTTTGAGCGTTTCCTGTGTCATCAGTTTTACATTCCGATGCACCTCTGCAGGTTTACTGTATCCATTCGACCTTCCCATTGACGATGAAACACAGGAATTGCATAGGAATTAAATGTAAGGGACAAAATGCCGACTTAAGTACAGGAAGACTGAGTCTTCCTACTGTCTATGCTTTGAGCGTTTCCTGTGTCACCAGTTTTACATTCCGATGCACCTCTGCAGGTTTACTGTATCCATTGGACCTTCACAGTGACGACGAAACACAAAAATTGCATCGGAATTAAATATCAGAGAAACAATGCCGACTTAGGTAAAGGAAGACTGAGTATTCCTACTGTCTATGTTTTGAGCGTTTCCTGTGTCATCAGTTTTACATTCCGATCCACCTCTGCAGTTTTACTGTATCCATTGGACCTTCCCATTGACGATGAAACACAGAAATTGCATCGGAATTAAATATAAGAGACACAATGCCGACTTAAGTACAGGAACATTGAGTCTTCCTACTGTCTATGTTTTGAGCATTTCCTGTGTCACCAGTTTTACATTCCGATGCACCTCTGCAGGTTTACTGTATCCATTGGACCTTCTCATTGACGATGAAACACAAAAATTACATCGGAATTAAATATAAGAGACACAACGCCGACTTAAGTACAAGAAAACTGAGTCTTCTTACGGTCTATGTTTTGAGCGTTTCCAGTGTCACCAGTTATAAATTCCGATGCCCCTCTGCAGGTTTACTGTATCCATTGGACCTTCCCATTGACGATGAAACACAGAAATAGCATCGGAATTAAATATAAGTGACACAATGCCGACTTAGGTACAGGAAGACTGAGTCTTCCTACTGTCTATGCTTTGAGCGTCTCCTGTGTCACCAGTTTCACATTCCGATGCACCTCTGCAGGTATACTGTTTCCCTTCGACTTTCCCATTGACGATGAAACACAGAAATTGCATCGGAATTAAATAGAAGAGACACAATGTCGACTTAAGTACAGGAAGAGTGTGTCTTTCTATTGTCTATGTTTTGAGCGTTCCCTGTGTCACCAGTATTACATTCCGAGGCACCTCTGCCGGTTTACTGTAACCATTGGACCTTCACAGTGACGATGAAACACAGAAATTGCATCGGAATTAATTGTAAGAGAAACAATGCCGGCTTAGGTACAGGAAGACTGAGTATTCCTACTGTCTGTGTTTTGAGCGTTTCCTGTGTCATCAGTTTTATATTTTGATTCACCTCTGCAGGTTTACTGTAACCCTTGGACCTTCACAGTGACGATGAAACACAGAAATTGCATCAAATTAAGTATAAGAGACACAATGCCGACTTCAGCAAGAAAACTGAGTCTTCTTAGGGTCCATGTTTTGACCGCTTCCTGCGCCACCAGTTTTACATTCCGATGTACCACTGCAGTTTTACTATATTCAGTGGACCTTCCCATTGACGATGAAACACAGAAATACCATCGGAATTAAATATAAGGACACAATGCCGACTTAAGAACAGGAAGGCTGAGTCTTCGTACTGTCTATGTTTTGCGCGTTTCCTGTGTCACCAGTTTTACATTCCGATGCATCTCTGCAGGTTTACTGTATCCATTGGACTTTCCCATTGACGATGAAACACAGAAATTGCATCGGAACTAAATATAAAAGACACAATGCCGATTTAAGTACAAGAAAACTGAGTCTTCTGTGGGTGTATGTTATGAGCGCTTCCTGTGTCACCAGTTTTACATTCCGATGCACCTCTATAGGGTTACTGTATCCCTTGGACCTCCCCATTGACGATGAAACACAGAAATTGCATCGGAATTAAATATAAGAGACACAATGTCGACTTAAGTACTGAAAGACTGAGTCTTCCTACTGTCTATGTTTTGAGCGTTTCATTTGTCACCAGTTTTACATTCCGATGCACCTCAGCAGGTATACTGTATCCATTCGACCTTCCCATTGACGATGAAACACAGAAATTGCATCGGAATTAAATATAAGAGTCACAATGCCGACTTAAGTACAGGAAGATTGAGTCATCCTACTGTCTATGTTTTGAGCGTTTCCTGAGTCACCAATTTTACATTCCGATGCACCTCTGCAGGTTTACTGTATCCACTGGACCTTCCCATGGACGATGAGACACAGAAATAGCATCGGAATTAAATAAAAGAGACACAATGCCGACATAAGAACAGGAAGGCTGAGTCTTCCTACTGTCTATGTTTTGAGCGTTTCCTGTGACACCAGTTTTACATTCCGATGCATCTCTGCAGGTTTACTGTATCCCTTGGATCTTCGCATTGACGATGAAACACAGAAATTGCATCGGATTTAAATATAAGAGACACAATGCCGACTTAAGTACAGGAACATTGAGTCTTCCTACTGTCTATGTTTTGAGCGATTCCTGCGTCACCAGTTTTACATTCCGATGCACCTCTGCAGGTTTACTGTATCCCTTGGACCTTCACAGTGACGATGAAACAGAGAAATTGCATCGGAATTAAATATAAGAGACACAATGCCGACTTAAGAACAGGAAGGCTGAGTCTTCCTACTGTCTATGTTTTGAGCGTCTCCTCTGTCACCAGTTTTACATTCCGATGCACCTCTGCAGGTATACTGTTTCCCTTCGCCTTTCCCATTGACGATGAAACACAGAAATTGCATCGGAATTAAATAGAAGAGACACAATGTCGACTTAAGTACAGGAAGAGTGTGAATTTCTATTGTCTATGATTTGAGCGTTTCCTGTGTCACCAGTTTTACATTCCGATGCACCTCTGCTGGTTTACTGTATCCATTGGACCTTCCATTGACGATGAAACACAGAAATTGCATCGGAATTAAATATAAGACACACCATGCCGACTTAAGTAAAGGAAGACTGAGTCTTCCTACTGTCTATGTTTTGAGCCTTTCCTTTGTCACCAGTATTACATTCCGACGCACCTCTGCAGGTTTACTGTATCCATTGGACTTTCCCATTGACGATGAAACACAGAAATTGCATCGGAATTAAATATAAAAGACACAATGCCGATTTAAGTACAAGAAAACTGAGTCTTCTTAGGGTCTATGTTTTGACCGCTTCCTGTGCCACCAGTTTTACATTCCGATGCACCTCTGCAGTTTTACTATATCCAGTGGACCTTCCCATTGACGATGAAACACAGAAATACCATCGGAATTAAATATAAGAGACACAATGCCGACTTAAGAACAGGAAGGCTGAGTCTTCGTACTGTCTATGTTTTGCGCGTTTCCTGTGTCACCAGTTTTACATTCCGATGCATCTCTGCAGGATTACTGTATCCATTGGACTTTCCAATTGACGATGAAACACAGAAATTGCATCGGAACTAAATATAAAGACACAATGCCGATTTAAGTACAAGAAAACTGAGTCTTCTTAGGGTCTATGTTATGAGCGCTTCCTGTGTCACCAGTTTTACATTCCGATGCACCTCTGTTGGGTTACTGTATCCCTTGGACCTCCCCATTGATGATGAAACACAGAAATTGCATCGGAATTAAATATAAGAGACACAATGTCGACTTAAGTACAGAGAGACTGAGTCTTCCTACTGTCTATGTTTTGAGCGTTTCCCTTGTCACCAGTTTTACATTCCGATGCACCTCAGCAGGTATACTGTTTCCATTCGACCTTCCCATTGACGAGGAAACACAGAAATTGCATAGGAATTAAATGTAAGGGACAAAATGCCGACTTAAGTACAGGAAGACTGAGTCTTCCTACTGTCTATGCTTTGAGCGTTTCCTGTGTCACCAGTTTTTCATTCCGTTGCACCTCTGCAGGTTTACTGTATCCATTGGACCTTCACAGTGACGACGAAACACAGAAACTGCATCGGAATTAAATATCAGAGAAACAATGCCGACTTAGGTAAAGGAAGACTGAGTATTCCTACTGTCTATGTTTTGAGCGTTTCCTGTGTCATCAGTTTTACATTCCGATCCACCTCTGCAGTTTTACTGTATCCATTGGACCTTCCCATTGACGATGAAACACAGAAGTTGCATCGGAATTAAATATAAGAGACACAATGCCGACTTAAGTACAGGAACATTGAGTCTTCCTACTGTCTATGTTTTGAGCAATTCCTGCGTCACCAGTTTTACATTCCGATGCACCTCTGCAGGTTTACTGTATCCCTTGGACCTTCACAGTGACGATGAAACACAGAAATTGCATCGGAATTAAATATAGGAGACTCAATGTCGATTTAAGTACAGGAAGACTGAGTCTTCCTACTGTCTATGCTTTGAGCGTCTCCTCTGTCACCAGTTTTACATTCCGATGCACCTCTGCAGGTATACTGTTTCCCTTCGCCTTTCCCATTGACGATGAAACACAGAAATTGCATCGGAATTAAATAGAAGAGACACAATGTCGACTTAAGTACACGAAGAGTGTGAATTTCTATTGTCTATGATTTGAGCGTTTCCTGTGTCACCAGTTTTACATTCCGATGCACCTCTGCTGGTTTACTGTATCCATTGGACCTTCCATTGACGATGAAACACAGAAATTGCATCAGAATTAAATATAAGACACACCATGCCGACTTAAGTAAAGGAAGACTGAGTCTTCCTACTGTCTATGTTTTGAGCGATTCCTGCGTCACCAGTTTTACATTCCGATTCACCTCTGCAGGTTTACTGTATCCCTTGGACCTTCACAGTGACGATGAAACACAGAAATTGCATCGGAATTAAATATAGGAGACTCAATGTCGACTTAAGTACAGGAAGACTGAGTCTTCCTACTGTCTATGCTTTGAGCGTCTCCTCTGTCACCAGTTTTACATTCCGATGCACCTCTGCAGGTATACTGTTTCCCTTCGACTTTCCCATTGACGATGAAACACAGAAATTGCATCGGAATTAAATAGAAGAGACACAATGTCGACTTAAGTACAGGAAGAGTGTGTCTTTCTATTGTCTATGTTTTGAGCGTTCCCTGTGTCACCAGTATTACATTCCGATGCACCTCTGCCGGTTTACTGTAACCATTGGACCTTCACAGTGACGATGAAACACAGAAATTGCATCGGAATTAATTGTAAGAGAAACAATGCCGGCTTAGGTACAGGAAGACTGAGTATTCCTACTGTCTATGTTTTGAGCGTTTCCTGTGCCATCAGTTTTATATTTTGATTCACCTCTGCAGGTTTACTGTAACCCTTGGACCTTCACAGTGACGATGAAACACAGAAATTGCATCAAATTAAGTATAAGAGACACAATGCCGACTTCAGTACAAGAAAACTGAGTCTTCTTAGGGTCTATGTTTTGACCGCTTCCTGTGCCACCAGTTTTACATTCCGATGCACCTCTGCAGTTTTACTATATCAAGTGGACCTTCCCATTGACGATGAAACACAGAAATACCATCGGAATTGTATATAAGGGACACAATGCCGACTTAAGAACAGGAAGGCTGAGTCTTCGTACTGTCTATGTTTTGCGCGTTTCCTGTGACACCAGTTTTACATTCCGATGCATCTCTGCAGGTTTACTGTATCCATTGGACTTTCCCGTTGACGATGAAACACAGAAATTGCATCGGAACTATATATAAAAGACACAATGCCGATTTAAGTACAAGAAAACTGAGTCTTCTTAGGGTCTATGTTATGAGCGCTTCCTGTGTCACCAGTTTTACATTCCGATGCACCTCTGTAGGGTTACTGTATCCCTTGGACCTCCCCATTGACGATGAAACACAGAAATTGCATCGGAATTAAATATAAGAGACACAATGTCGACTTACGTACAGAAAGACTGAGTCTTCCTACTGTCTATGTTTGGAGCGTTTCCCTTGTCACCAGTTTTACATTCCGATGCACCTCAGCAGGTATACTGTTTCCATTCGACCTTCCCATTGACGAGGAAACACAGAAATTGCATCGGAATTAAATATAAGAGACACAATGCTGCAGACATAAGTACAGGAAGACTGAGTCTTCCTACTGTCTATGCTTTGAGCGTTTCCTGTGTCACCAGTTTTTCATTCCGATGCACCTCTGCAAGTTTATTGTATCCATTGGACCTTCACAGTGACGACGAAACACAGAAATTGCATCGGAATTAAATATCAGAGAAACAATGCCGACATAGGTAAAGGAAGACTGCGTATTCCTACTGTCTATGTTTTGAGCGTTTCCTGTGTCATCAGTTTTACATTCCGATCCACCTCTGCAGTTTTACTGTATCCATTGGACATTCCCATTGACGATGAAACACAGAAATTGCATCGGAATTAAATATAAGAGACCCAATGCCGACTTAAGTACAGGAACATTGAGTCTTCCTACTGTCTATGTTTTGAGCGATTCCTGCGTCACCAGTTTTACATTCCGAAGCACCTCTGCAGGTTTACTGTATCCATTGGACCTTCCCATTGACGATGAAACACAGAAATAGCATCGGAATTAAATATAAGATACACAATGCAGACTTAGGAACAGGAAGGCTGAGTCTTCCTACTGTCTATGTTTTGAGCATTTCCTGTGTCACCAGTTTTACATTCTGATGCACCTCTGCAGGTTTACTGTATCCCTTGGATCATCCCATTGACGATGAAACAGAGAAATTGCATCGGAATTAAATATAAGAGACACAATGCCGACTTAAGAACAGGAAGGCTGAGTCTTCCTACTGTCTATGATTTGTGCGATTCCTGTGTCACCAGTTTTACATTCCGATGCACCTCTGCAGGTTTAGTGTATCCCTTGGATCTTCGCATTGACGATGAAACACAGAAATTGCATCGGGATTAAATATAAGAGACACAATGCCTACTTAAGTAGAGGAACATTGAGTCTTCCTACAGTCTATGTTTTGAGCGATTCCTGCGTCACCAGTTTTACATTCCGAAGCACCTCTGCAAGTTTACTGTATCCATTTGACCTTTCCATTGACGATGAAACACAGAAATAGCCTCGGAATTAAATATAATCGACACAATGCCGACTTAAGAACAGGAAGGCTGAGTCTTCCTACTGTCTATGTTTTGAGCATTTCCTGTGTCACCAGTTTTACATTCCGATGCACCTCTGTAGGGTTACTGTATCCCTTGGACCTCCCCATTGACGATGAAACACAGAAATGGCATCGGAATTAAATATAAGAGACACAATGTCGACTTAAGTACAGAAAGACTGAGTCTTCCTACCGTCTATGTTTTGAGCGTTTCCCTTGTCACCAGTTTTACATTCCGATGCACCTCAGCAGGTATACTGTTTCCATTCGACCTTCCCATTGACGATGAAACACAGAAATTGCATCGGAATTAAATATAAGAGACACAATGCCGACTTAGGAACAGGAAGGCTGAGTCTTCCTACTGTCTATGTTTTGAGCATTTCCTGTGTCACCAGTTTTACATTCTGATGCACCTCTGCAGGTTTACTGTATCCCTTGGATCTTCCCATTGACGATGAAACAGAGAAATTGCATCGGAATTAAATATAAGAGACACAATGCCGACTTAAGAACAGGAAGGCTGAGTCCTCCTACTGTCTATGTTTTGTGCGTTTCCTGTGTCACCAGTTTTACATTCCGATGCACCTCTGCAGGTTTAGTGTATCCCTTGGATCTTCGCATTGACGATGAAACACAGAAATTGCATCGGAATTAAATATAAGAGACACAATGCCGACTTAAGTAAAGGAACATTGAGTCTTCCTACAGTCTATGTTTTGAGCGATTCCTGCGTCACCAGTTTTACATTCCGAAGCACCTCTGCAAGTTTACTGTATCCATTTGACCTTTCCATTGACGATGAAACACAGAAATAGCATCGGAATTAAATATAAGAGACACAATGCCGACATAAGAACAGGAAGGCTGAGTCTTCCTACTGTCTATGTTTTGAGCGTTTCCTGTGACACCAGTTTTACATTCCGATGCATCTCTGCAGGTTTACTGTATCCCTTGGATCTTCGCATTGACGATGAAACACAGAAATTTGTATCGGAATTAAATATAAGAGACACAATGCCGACTTAAGTACAGGAACATTGAGTCTTCCTACTGTCTATGTTTTGAGCGATTCCTGCGTCACCAGTTTTACATTCCGATGCACCTCTGCAGGTTTACTGTATCCCTTGGACCTTCACAGTGACGATGAAACACAGAAATTGCATCGGAATTAAATATAGGAGACCCAATGTCGAGTTAAGTACAGGAAGACTGTGTCTTCCGACTGTCTATGCTTTGAGCGTCTCCTCTGTCACCAGATTTACATTCCGATGCACCTCTGCAGGTATACTGTTTCCCTTCGCCTTTCCCATTGACAATGAAACACAGAAATTGCATCGGAATTAAATAGAAGAGACACAATGTCGACTTAAGTACAGTAAGAGTGTGAATTTCTATTGTCTATGATTTGAACGTTTCCTGTGTCACCAGTTTTACATTCCGATGCACCTCTGCTGGTTTACTGTATCCATTGGACCTTCCATTGACGATGAAACACAGAAATTGCATCGGAAGTAAATATAAGACACACCATGCCGACTTAAGTAAAGGAAGACTGAGTCATCCTATGGTCTATGTTTTGAGCCTTTCCCTTGTCACCAGTATTACATTCCGATGCACCTCTGCAGGTTTACTGTAACCATTGGACTTTCCCATTGACGATGAAACACAGAAATGGCATCGGAATTAAATATAAGAGACACAATGTCGACTTAAGTACAGAGAGACTGAGTCTTCCTACTGTCTATGTTTTGAGCGTTTCGCTTGGCAACAGTTTTACATTCCGATGCACCTCTGCAGGTATACTGTTTCCATTCGACTTTCCCATTGACGATGAAACACAGAAATTGCATCGGAATTAAATATGAGAGACACAATGCTGCCGACATAAGTAAAGGAAGACTGAGTCTTCCTACTGTCTATGCTTTGAGCGTTTCCTGTGTCACCAGTTTTACATTCCGATGCACCTCTGCAGGTTTACTGTATCCATTGGGCCTTCACAGTGACGACGAAACACAGAAATTGCATTGGAATTAAATATCAGAGAAACAATGCCGACTTCGGTAAAGGAAGACTGAGTATTCCTACTGTCTATGTTTTGAGCATTTCCTGTGTCACCAGTTTTACATTCCGTTGCACCTCTGCAGGTTTACTGTATCCCTTGGATCTTCCCATTGACGATGAAACAGAGAAATTGCATTGGAATTCAATATAAGAGACACAATGCCGACTTAAGTACAGGAAGATTGAGTCTTCCTACTGTCTATGTTTAGAGCGTTTCCTGAGTCACCAATTTTACATTCCGATGCACCTCTGCAGGTTTACTGTATCCACTGGACCTTCCCATTGACGATGAAACACAGAAATAGCATCGGAATTAAATATAAGAGACACAATGCCGACATAAGAACAGGAAGGCTGAGTCTTCCTACTGTCTATGTTTTGAGCGTTTCCTGTGACACCAGTTTTACATTCCGATGCATCTCTGCAGGTTTACTGTATCCCTTGGATCTTCGCATTGACGATGAAACACAGAAATTGCATCGGAATTAAATATAAGAGACACAATGCCGACTTAAGTACAGGAACATTGAGTCTTCCTACTGTCTATGTTTTGAGCGATTCCTGCGTCACCAGTTTTACATTCCGATGCACCTCTGCAGGTTTACTGTATCCCTTGGACCTTCACAGTGACGATGAAACATAGAAATTTCATCGGAATTAAATATAGGAGACTCAATGTCGACTTAACTACAGGAAGACTGAGTCTTCCTACTGTCTATGCTTTGAGCGTCTCCTCTGTCACCAGTTTTACATTCCGATGCACCTCTGCAGGTATACTGTTTCCCGTCGCCTTTCCCATTGACGATGAAACACAGAAAGTGCATCGGAATTAAATAGAAGAGACACAATGTCGACTTAAGTACAGGATGAGTGTGAATTTCTATTGTCTATGATTTGAGCGTTTGCTGTGTCACCAGTTTTACATTCCGATGCACCTCTGCTGGTTTACTGTATCCATTGGACCTTCCATTGACGATGAAACACAGAAATTGCATCGGAATTAAATATAAACCACACCATGCCGACTTAAGTAAAGGAAGACTGAGTCTTCCTACTGTCTATGTTTTGAGCCTTTCCTTTGTCACCAGTAGTACATTCCGATGCACCGCTGCAGGTTTACTGTATCCATTGGACTTTCCCATTGACGATGAAACACAGAAATTGCATCGGAATTAAATAAAAAATACACAATGCCGATTTAAGTACAAGAAAACTGAGTCTTCTTAGGGTCTATGTTATGAGCGCTTCCTGTGTCACTAGTTTTACATTCCGATGCACCTCTGTAGGGTTACTGTATCCCTAGGACCTCCCAATTGACGATGAAACACAGAAATTGGATCGGAATTCAATATAAGAGACACAATGCCTACTTAAGTACAGAAAGAGTGAGTCTTCCTACTGTCTATGTTTTGAGCGTTTCGCTTGTCAACAGTTTTACATTCCGATGCACCTCTGCAGGTATACTGTTTCCATTCGACCTTCCCATTGACGATGAAACACAGAAATTGCATCGGAATTAAGTATGAGAGACACAATGCTGCCGACATAAGTAAAGGAAGACTGAGTCTTCCTACTGTCTATGTTTTGAGCGTTTCCTGTGTCATCAGTTTTACGTTCCGATGCACCTCTGCAGGTTTACTGTATCCATTCGACCTTCCCATTGACGATGAAACACAGAAATTGCATCGGAATTAAATGTAAGGGACAAAATGCCGACTTAAGTACAGGAAGAATGAGTCTTCCTAATGTCTATGCTTTGAGCGTTTCCTGTGTCACCAGTTTTACATTCCGATGCACCTCTGCAGGTTTACTGTATCCATTGGACCTTCACAGTGACGACGAAACACAGAAATTGCATTGGAATTAAATATCAGAGAAACAATGCCGACTTAGGTAAAGGAAGTCTGAGTATTCCTACTGTCTATGTTTTGAGCATTTCCTGTGTCACCAGTTTTACATTCCGTTGCACCTCTGCAGGTTTACTGTATCCCTTGGATCTTCTCATTGACGATGAAACACAGAAATTGCATCGGAATTAAATATAAGAGACACAATGCCGACTTCAGTACAGAAACATTGAGTCTTCCTACTGTCTATGTTTTGAGCGATTCCTGCGTCACCTGTTTTACATTCCGATGCACCTCTGCAGGTTTACTGTATCCCTTGGACCTTCACAGTGACGATGAAACACAGAAATTGCATCGGAATTAAATATAAGAGACACAATGCCGACTTAAGTACAGGAAGAATGAGTCTTCCTACTGTCTATGTTTTGAGCGTTTCCTGTGACACCAGTTTTACATTCCGATGCATCTCTGCAGGTTTACTGTATCCCTTGGATCTTCGCATTGACGATGAAACACAGAAATTGCATCGGAATTAAATATAAGAGACACAATGCCGACTTCAGTACAGAAACATTGAGTCTTCCTACTGTCTATGTTTTGAGCGATTCCTGCGTCACCTGTTTTACATTCCGATGCACCTCTGCAGGTTTACTGTATCCCTTGGACCTTCACAGTGACGATGAAACACAGAAATTGCATCGGAATTAAATATAGGAGACTCAATGTCGACTTAAGTACAGGAAGACTGAGTCTTCCTACTGTCTATGCTTTGAGCGTCTCCTGTGTCACCAGTTTTACATTCCGATGCACCTCTGCAGGTATACTGTTTCCCATCGCCTTTCCAATTGACGATGAAACACAGAAATTGCATCGGAATTAAATAGAAGAGACACAATGTCGACTTAAGGCCAGGAAGAGTGTGAATTTCTATTGTCTATATTATGAGCGTTTCCTGTGTCACCAGTTTTACATTCCGATGCACCTCTGCAGGTTTACTGTATCCCTTGGATTTTCCCATTGACGATGAAACAGAGAAATTGCATCGGAATTAAATTGAAGAGACACAATGCCGACTTAAGTACAGGAAGATTGAGTCTTCCTACTGTCTATGTTTTGAGCGTTTCCTGAGTCACCAATTTTACATTCCGGTGCACCTCTGCAGGTTAACTGTATCCACTGGACCTTCCCATTGACGATGAAACACAGAAATAGCATCGGAATTAAATATAAGAGACACAATGCCGACATAAGAACAGGAAGGCTGAGTCTTCCTACTGTCTATGTTTTGAGCGTTTCCTGTGACACCAGTTTTACATTCCGATGCATCTCTGCAGGTTTACTGTATCCCTTGGATCTTCGCAATGACGATGAAACACAGAAATTGCATCGGAATTAAATACAAGACACACCATGCCGACTTAAGTAAAGGAAGACTTAGTCTTCCTACTATCTATGTTCTGAGCCTTTTCTTTGTCACCAGTATTACATTCCGATGTACCTCTGCAGGTTTACTGTATCCATTGGACTTTCCCATTGACGATGAAACACAGAAATTGCATCGGAATTAAATATAAAAGACACAATGCCGATTTAAGTACAAGAAAACTGAGACCTCTTAGGGTCTATGTTATGAGCGCTTCCTGTGTTACCAGTTTTACATTCCGATGCATCTCTGTAGGGTTACTGTATCCCTTGGACCTCCCCATTGACGATGAAACACAGAAATTGCATCGGAACTAAATATAAGAGACACAATGCCTACTTAAGTACAGAAAGACTGAGTCTTCCTACTGTCTATGTTTTGAGCGTTTCCTTTGTCACCAGTTTTACATTCCGATGCACCTCTGCAGGTATACTGTTTGCATTCGACCTTCCCATTGACGATGAAACACAGAAATTGCATCGGAATTAAATATGAGAGACACAATGCTGCCGACATAAGTAAAGGAAGACTGAGTCTTCCTACTGTCTATGTTTTGAGCGTTTCCTGTGTCATCAGTTTTACATTCCGATGCACCTCTGCAGGTTTACTGTATCCATTCGACCTTCCCATTGACGATGAAACAAAGAAATTGCATCGGAATTAAATGTAAGGGACAAAATGCCGACTTAAGCACAGGAAGACTGAGTCTTCCTACTGTCTATGCTTTGAGCGTTTCCTGTGTCACCAGTTTTACATTCCGATGCACCTCTGCAGGTTTACTGTATCCATTGGACTCTTCACAGTGACGACGAAACACAGAGATTGCATTGGAATTAAATATCAGAGTAACAATGCCGACTTAGGTAAAGGAAGACTGAGTATTCCTACTGTCTATGTTTTGAGCGTTTCCAGTGTCATCAGTTTTACATTTTGATGCACCTCTGCAGGTTTACTATACCCCTTGGACCTTCACAGTGACGATGAAACACAGAAATTGCATCAAATTAAATATAGGAGACTCAATGTCGACTTAAGTACAGGAAGACTGAGTCTTCCTACTGTCTATGCTTTGAGCGTCTCCTCTGTCACCAGTTTTACATTCCGATCCACCTCTGCAAGTTTACTGTATCCATTGGACCTTCCCATAGACGATGAAACACAGAAATAGCATCGGAATGAAATTAAGAGACACAATGCCGACTTAAGAACAGGAAAGCCTAGTCTTCCACCTGTCTATGTTTTGAGCGTTTCCTGTGTCACCAGTTTTACATTCCGATGCACCTCTGCAGGTTTACTGTATCCCTTGGATGAAACACAGAAATTGCATCGGAATTAAATATAAGAGACACAATGCCGACTTAAGAACAGGAAGGCTGAGTCTTCCTACTGTCTATGTTTTGAGCATTTCCTGTGTCACCAGTTTTACATTCTGATGCACCTCTGCAGGTTTACTGTATCCCTTGGACCTTCCCAGTGACGATGAAACAGAGAAATTGCATCGGAATTAAAAATAAGAGACACAATGCGACTTAAGTACAGGATGATTGAGTCTTCCTACTGTCTATGTTTTGAGCGTTTCCTGCGTCACCAATTTTACATTCCGACGCACCTCTGCAGGTTTACTGTATCCACTGGACCTTCCAATTGACGATGAAATACAGAAATAGCATCGGAATTAAATATAAGAGACACAATGCCGACTTAAGAACAGGAAGGCTGAGTCTTCCTACTGTCTATGTTTTGTGCGTTTCCAGTGTCACCAGTTTTACATTCCGATGCATCTCTGCAGGTTTACTGTATCCCTTGGATCTTCGCATTGACGATGAATCACAGAAATTGCATTGGAATTAAAAATAAGAGACACAATGCCGAATTAAGTACAGGAACATTGAGTCTTCCTACTGTCTATGTTTTGAGCGATTCCTGCGTCACCAGTTTTACATTCCGATGCACCTCTGTAGGTTTACTGTATCCCTTGGACCTTCACAGTGACGGTGAAACACAGAAATTGCATCAAATTAAATATAAGAGACACAATGCCGACTTCAGTACAAGAAAACTGAGTCATCTTTCGGTGTATGATTTGAGCGTTTCCTTTGTCACCAGTGTTACATTCCAATGCACCTCTGCAGGTTTACTGCATCCATTGGACCTTCCCATTGACGATGAAACACAGAAATTGCGTCGGAATTAAATATAAGAGACACAATGCCGATTTAGGTACAGGAAGACTGAGTCTTCCTACTGTCTAAGTTTTGAGCATTTCCTGTCATGAGTTTTACATTTTGATGCACGTCTGCAGGTTTACTGTCTGCCTTGGATCTTCACAGTGACGATGAAACACAGAAATGGCATCGGAATTAAATATAAGAGACTCAATGCCGTCCTAGGTACAGGGAGACTAAGTCTTCCGACTGTCTATGTTTTTAGCGTTTCCTGTGTCCTCAGTTTTACATTTTGATGCACCTCTGCAGGTTTACTGTATCCCTTGGACCTTCACAGTGACGGTGAAACACAGAAATTGCATCAAATTAAATATAAGAGACACAATGCCGACTTCAGTACAAGAAAACTGAGTCTTCTTAGGATCTATGCTTTAACCGCTTCCTGTGTCAACAGTTTTACATTCCGATGCACCTCTGCAGGTTTACTGTATCCATTGGACCATACCATTGACGCTGAAACACAGAAATAGCATCGTCATTAAATATAAGAGAGACGATGCCGACTTAAGAACAGGAAGGCTGAGTCTTCCTACTGTCTATGTTTTGAGCGTTTCCTGTGTCACCAGTTTTACATTCCGATGCTCCCTGCAGGTTTACTGTATCCCTTGGATCTTCGCATTGACGATGAAACACAGAAATTGCATCGGAATTATATAGAAGAGACACAATGCCGACTTAAGTACAGGAACATTGAGTCTTCCTACTGTCTATGTTTTGAGCGATTCCTGCGTCACCAGTTTTATATTCCGATGCACTTCTGCAGGTTTACTGTATCCATTGGACCTTCCCATTGACGATGAAACACCGGAATTACATCCGAAATAATTATAAGAGACACAACGCCGACTTAAGTACTAGAAAACTGAGTCTTCTTACGTCTATGTTTTGAGCGTTTTCAGTGTCACCAGTTTTAAATTCCGATGCACCTCTGGAGGTTTACTGTATCCATTGGACCTTCCCATTGACGATGAAACGGAGAAATTGGATCGGAATTAAATATAAAAGACACAATGCCGATTTAAGTACAAGAAAACTGAGTCTTCTTAGGGTCTATGTTATGAGCGCATTCTGTGTCACCACTTTTACATTCCGATGCACCTCTGTGGGGTTACTGTATCCCTTGGACCTCCCCATTGACGATGAAACACAGAAATTGCATCGGAATTAAATATAAGAGACACAATGCCGACTTAAGTACAGAAACACTGAGTCTTCCTACTGTCTACGTTTTGAGCGTTTCCCTTGTCACCAGTTTTACATTCCGATACACCTCTGCAGGTTTACTGTATCCCTTGGATTTTCGCATTGACGATGAAACACAGAAATTGCATCGGAATTTAGTATAAGAGACACAATGCCGCATTAAGTACAGGAACATTTAGTCTTCCTACTGTCTATGATGTGAGCGATTGGTGCGTCACCAGTTTTACATTCCGAAGCACCTCTGCAGGTTTACTGTATCCATTGGACCTTCCCATTGACGATGAAACACAGAAATAGCATCGGAATTAAATATAAGAGACACAATGCCGACTTACGAACAGGAAGGCTGAGTCTTCCTACTGTCTATGCTTTAAGCGTCTCCTGAGTCACCAGTTTTACTTTCCGATGCACCTCTGCAGGTATACTGTTTCCCTTCGACATTCCCATTGACGATGAAACACAGAAATTGCATCGGAATTAAATAGAAGTGACACAATGCCGACTGAAGTACATGAAGACTGAGTTTTCCTACTGTCTATGTTTTGAGCGTTTCCTGTGTCACCAGTTTTACATTTCGTTGCACCTCTGAAGGTTTACTGTATCCCTTGTACCTTCACAGTGACAATGAACCACAGAAATTGCATCGGAATTAAATATAAAAGACACAATGCCGACATAAGTACAAGAAAACTGAGTCTTCTTAGGGTCTATGTTATGAGCGCTTCCTGTGTAACCCGTTTTACATTCCGATGCACCTCTGCAGGCACACTGTATCCCTTGGTCCTTCCCATTGACGATGAAACACAGAAATTGCATCGGAATTAAATATAAGAGACACAATGCCGACTTAAGTACAGAAAGACTGAGTATTCCTACTGTCAATGTTTTGAGCGTTTCCTGTGTCACCAGTTTTACATTCCAATGCACCTCTGCAGGTTTACTGTATCCCTTGGACTTTCGCGTTGACGACGAAACACAGAAATTGCATCGGAATTAAATATAATAGACACAATGTCGAGTTAAGTACAGGAAAAGTGTGTCTTTCTATTGTCTATGTTTTGAGCGTTTCCTGTGTCACCAGTTTTACATTCCGATGCACCTCTGCAGGTTTACTGTATCCCTTGGACCTTCCCATTGACGATGAAACACAGAAACAGCATCGGAATTAAGTATAAGAGACACAATGCCTAATTAAGTACAGGAAGACTGAGTATTCCTACTGTCTATGCTTTGAGCCTTTCCTGTGTCACCAGTATTACATTCCGAACACCTCTGCTGGTTTACTGTATCAATTGGACCTTCCCATTGACAATGAAACACAGAAATTGCATCGGAATTAAATATAAGCGACACAACGCCGACTTAAGTACAAGAAAACTGAGTCATCTTTCGATGTATGATTTGAGCGTTTCCTTTGTCACCAGTTTTACATTCCAATGCACCACTGCAGGTTTACTGTATCCATTTGACCTTCCCATTGACGATGAAACGCAGAAATTGCATCGGAATCAAATATAAGAGACACAATGCCGATTTAGGTACAGGAAGACTGAGTCTTCCTACTGTCTAAGTTTTGAGCGTTTCCTGCGTAACCAGTTTTACATTCCGATGCACCTCTGCAGGTATACTGTATCCACTGGACCTTCCAAATGACGATGAAACACAGAAATAGCATCGGAATTAAATATAAGAAACCCAATGCCGACTTAAGAACAGGAAGGCTGAGTCTTTCTACTGTCTATGTTTTGAGCGTTTCCTGTGTCACCAGTTTTACATTCCGATGCATCTCTGCAGGTTTACTGTATCCCTTGGATCTTCGCATTGACGATGAAACACAGAAATTGCATCGGAATTTAATATAAGAGACACAATGCCGCATTAAGTACAGGAACATTGAGTCTTCCTACTGTCTGTGTTTTGAGCGATTCCTGCGTCACCAGTTTTACATTCCGATGCACCTCTGCAGTTTACTGTATCCCTTGGACCTTCACAGTGACGATGAAACACAGAAATTGCATCGGAATTAAATATAAGAGACACATTGCCAACTTAAGTACAGGAAGACTGAGTCTTCCTACTGTCTATGCTTTGAGCGTCTCCTGTGTCACCAGTTTTATATTCCGTTGCACCTCTGCAGGTATACTGTTCCCTTCGACATTCCCATTAACGATGAAACACAGAAATTGCTTCGGAATTAAATAGAAGAGACACAGTGCCGACAGAAGTACAGGAAGACTGAGTCTTCCTACTGTCTATGTTTTGAGCGTTTCCTGTGTCACCAGTTTTACATTCCGTTGCACCTCTGAAGGTTTACTGTATCCCTTGTACCTTCACAGTGACGATGAACCACAGAAATTGCATCGGAATTAATTATAAGAGACACAATGGAGACTTAAGTACAGGAACACTGAGTCTTCCTACTGTCTATGTTTTGAGCGTTTCCTGTGTCATCAGTTTTACATTCCGATGCACCTCTGCAGGTTTACTGTATCCCTTGGACCTTCACAGTGGCGATGAAACACAGATATTGCATCCTAATTAAATATAAAAGACACAATGCCGACTTAAGTACAAGAAAACTGAGTCTTCTTAGGGTCTATGTTATGAGCGCTTCCTGTGAAACCAGTTTTACATTCCGATGTACCTCTGCAGGCATACTGTATCCCTTGGACCTTACCATTGACGATGAAACACAGAAATTGCATCGGAATTAAATATAAGAGACACAATGCCGACTGAAGTACAGGAAGACTGAGTCTTCCTACTGTCAATGTTTTGAGCGTTTCCTGTGTCACCAGTTTTACATTCCAATGCACCTCTGCAGGTTTACTGTATCCCTTGGACTTTCGCGTTGACGACGAAACACAGAAATTGCATCGGAATTAAATATAATAGACACAATGTCGAGTTAAGTACAGGAAGAGTGTGTCTTTCTATTGTCTATGTTTTGAGCGTTTCCTGTGTCACCAGTTTTACATTCCGATGCACCTTTGTAGGTTTACTGTATCCCTTGGACCTTCCCATAGACGAAGAAACACAGAAACAGCATCGGAATTAAGTATAAGAGACACAATGCCGACATAAGTACAGGAAGACTGAGTCTTCCTACTGTCTATGTTTTGAGCCTTTCCTGTGTCACCAGTATTACATTCCGATGCACCTCTGCTGGTCTACTGTATCAATAGGACCTTCCCATTGCCGATGAAACACAGAAATTGCATCGGAATTTAATATAAGAGACAGAACGCCGACTTAAGTACATAAATACTGAGTCTTCTTACGGTCTATGTTTTTAGCGTTTCATGAGTCACCAGTTTTACATTCCGATGCAGCTCTGCAGTTTTACTGTATCCATTGGATCTTCCCATTGACGATGAAACACAGAAATTGCTTCGGAATTAAATACAAGAGACACCATGCCGACTTAAGTATAGGAAGACTGTCTTCCTACTGTCTATGTTTTGAGCGTGTCCTGTGTCACCAGTTTCACATTCCGATGAACCTCTGTAGGTTTACTGTATCCCTTGGACTTTCACAGTGACGATGAAACACAGATATTGCATCTGAAATAAATATAAGAGACACAATGCCGACTTAAGTACAGGAAGACTGAGTCTGCCTACTGTCTATTTTTGAGCGTATCCCTTGTCACCAGTTTTACATTCCGATGCACCTCTGTAGGGTTACCGTATCCCTTGGACCTTCCCATTGACGAAGAAACTCAGAAATTGCATCGGAATTAAAAATAAGAGACACAATGCCGACTTAAGTACAGAAAGACTGTGTCTTCCTACTGTCTATGTTTTGAGCGTTTCCCTTGTCACCAGTGTTACATTCCGATGCAGCTCTGCAGGTATGCTGTTTCCCTTCGACCTTCCCATTGACGATGAAACACAGAAATTACATCGGAATTAAATATAAGAGACACAATGCTGCCGACATATTACATGAAGACTGAGTCTTCCTACTGTCTATGTTTTGAGCGTTTCCTGTGTCATCAGTATTACATTACGATGCACCTGTGCAGGTTTACTGTATCCCTTGGACCTTCCCATTGACGATGAAACACAGAAATAGCGTCGGAATTAAGTATAAGAGACACAATGCCGACTTAAGAACAGGAAGACTGAGTCTTCTTACTGTCTATGTTTTGAGCGTTTCCTGTGTCACCAGTATTACATTCCGATGCACCTCTGCAGGTTTACTGTATCCATTGGACGTTCCCATTGACGATGAAACACAGATATTGGATCGGATTTAATATAAGAGACACCATGAAGACTTAGGTATAGGAAGACTGTCTTCCTACTGTCTATGTTTTTAGCGTGTCCTGTGTCACCAGTTTTACATTCCGATGAACCACTGCAAGTTTACTGTATCCATTGGACCTTCCGACTGGCAATGAAACACAGAAATGGCATCGGAATTAAATATAAGAGGCACAATGCCGACTGAAGTACAGGACGTCTGAGTCTTCCTACTGTCTATGTTTTGAGCGTTTCCTGTGTCACCAGTTTTACATTCCAATGCACCTCTGCAGGTTTACTGTATCCCTTGGACTTTCCGTTGACGACGAAAAACAGAAATTGCATCGGAATTAAATATAAGAGACACAATGCCGACTTAGGTACAGGAAGACTGAGTCTTCCTACTGTCTATCTTTTGAGCGTTCCCTGTGTCATCAGTTTTACATTTTGATGCACCTCTGCAGGTTTACTGTATCCCTTGGACCTTCACAGTGACGACGAAACACAGAAATTGCATCAAATTTTAATATAAGAGTCACAACGCCGTCTTCAGTACAAGAAAACTGAGTCTTCTTAGGGCCTATGTTTTGACCGCTTAATGTGTCACCAGTTTTACATTCCGATGCACCTCTGCAGGTTTACTGTATCCCTTGGACCTTCCCATTGACGACGAAACACAGATATTTCATCGGATTTAAATATAAGAGACACAATGCCGACTTAAGTACAGGAGGCCTGAGTATTCTTACTGTCTATGCTTTGATCGTTTCCTGTGTCACCAGTTTTACATTCCGATGCACCTCTGCAGTTTTACTGTATCCATTGGACCTTCCCATTGACGATGAAATACAGAAATAGCATCGGAATTAAACATAAGAGACACAATGCCAACTTAAGAACAGGAAGGCTGAGTCTTCCTACTGTCTATGTTTTGAGCATTTCCCTTGTCACCAGTTTTACATTCCGATGCACCTCTGCACGTTTACTGTATCCCTTGGATCTTCCCATTGAGGATGAAACACAGAAATTGCATCGGAATTAAATAGAAGAGACACAATGCCGACATAAGTACTGGAAGATTGAGTCTTCCTACTGCCTATGTTTTGAGCGTTTCCTGCGTCACCAATTTTACATTCCGATGAACCTTTGCAGGTTTACTGTATTCCTTGGACCTTCCCATTGACAATGAAACACAGAAATAGCATCGGAATTAAAAATAAGAGACACAATGCCGACTTAAGAACAGGAAGGCTGAGTCTTCCTACTGTCTATATTTTGAGCGTTTCCTGTGTCACCAGTTTTACATTCCGATGCACCTCTGCAGGTTTACTGTATCCCTTGGATCTTCGCATTGACGATGAAACACAGAAATTGCATCGGAATTAAAAATAAGAGACACAATGACGACTTAAGTACAGGATGACTGAGTCTTACTACTGTCTATGTTTTGAGCATTTCCCTTGTCACCAGTTTTACATTCCAATGTACCTCTGCATGTTTACTGTTTCCCTTCGACCTTCCCATTGACGATGAAACACAGAAATTGCATCGGAATTAAATATAAGAGACACAATGATGCCGACATATTACAGGAAGACTGAGTCCTCCCACTGTCTATGTTTTGAGCGTTTCCTGTGTCATCAGTTTTACATTCCGATGCACCTCTGCAGGTTTACTGTATCCCTTGGACCTTCCCATTGGCGATGAAACACAGAAATGGCATCGGAATTAAATATAAGAGGCACAATGCCGAATGAAGTACAGGAAGACTGAGTCTTCCTACTGTCTATGTTTTGAGCGTTTCCTGTGTCACCTGGTTTACATTCCGATGCCCCTCTGAAGGTTTATTGTATCCCTAGGACCTTCACAGTGACGATGAAACACAGAAATTGCATCGGAATTAAATATAAGAGACACAATGGTGACTTAATTACAGGAAGATTGAGTCTTCCTACTGTCAATGTTTTGAGCGTTTCCTGTGTCATCAGTTTGACTTTCCGATGCACCTCTGCAGGTTTACTGTGTCCATTGGACCTTCCCATTGACGATGAAACACAGAAATTGCATCGGAATTAAATATAAGAGACACAATGCCGACTTAAGTACAGGAAGACTGAGTCTTCCTACTGTCTATGTTTTGAGCATTTCCTGTGTCACCAGTCTTACATTCCGATGCACCTGTGTAGGTTTACTGTATCCCTTGGATCTTCCCATTGACGGTGAAACACAGAAATTGCATCGGAACTAAATATATGAGACACAATGCCGACTTAAGTACAAAAACATGGAGTCTTCCTACTGTCTATGTTTTGAGCGTTCCCTTGTCACCAGTTTTACATTCCGATCCATCTCTGCAGGTATACTGTTTCCCTTCGACCTTCCCATTGACGATGAAGCTCAGACATTGCATCGGAATTAAATATAAGAGACACCATGCCGACTTAAGTAAAGGAAGACTGAGTCTTCCTACTGTCTATGATTTGAGCGTGTCCTGTATCACCAGTTTTACATTCCGATGCACCTCTGCAGGTTTACTGTATCCCTTGGACCTTCCCATTGGCGATGAAACACAGAAATGGCATCGGAATTAAATATAAGAGACACAATGCCGACAGAAGTACAGGAAGACTTAGTCTTCCTACTGTCTATGTTTTGAGCGTTTCCTGTGTCACCAGTTTTACATTCCGATGCACCTCTGCACGTTTACTGTATCCTTTGATCCTTCTCAGTGACGATGAAACACAGAAATTGCATCGGAATTAAATATAAGAGACACAATGATGTCTTAAGTACAGGAGGACTGAGTCTTCCTACTGTCTATGTTTTGAGCGATTCCTGTGTCACCAGTTTTACATTCCGATCCACCTCTGCAGGTTTACTGTATCCCTTGGACCTTCACAGTGACGATGAAACACAGAAATTGCATCGGAATTAAATATAAAAGACACAATGCCGACTTAAGTACAAGAAAACTGAGTCTTCTTAGGATCTATGTTATGAGCGCTTCCTGTGTCACCAGTTTTACATTCCGATGCACCTGATCAGGCATACTGTATCCCTTGGACCTTCCCATTGACGATGAAACACAGAAATTGCATCGGAATTAAATATAAGAGACACAATGCCGACTTAAGTACAGAAAGACTGAGTCTTCCTACTCTCTATGTGTTGAGCGTTTCCTGTGTCACCAGTTTTACATTCCAATGCACCTTTGCAGGTTTACTGTACCCCTTGGACTTTCCCGGTGACGCCGAAACACAGAAATTGCATCGGAATTAAATATATGAGACACAATGCCGACGTAGGTACAGGAAGACTGAGTTTTCCTACTGTCTGTGTTATGAGCGTTCCCTGTGTCATCAGTTTTACATTTTGATGCACCTCTGCAGGTTTACTGTATCCCTTGGACCTTCACAGTGACGATGAATCACAGAAATTGCATCAAATTAAATATAAGAGACACAATGCCGACTTCAGTACAAGAAAACTGAGTCTTCTTAGGGCCTATGATTTGACCGCTTCCTGTGTCACCAGTTTTATATTCCGATGCACCTCTGCAGCTTTACTGTATCCCTTCGACCTTCCCATTGACGATGAAACACAGAAATTGCATCGGAATTAAATATAAGAGACACAATGCCGACTTAAGTACAGAAAGACTGAGTCTTCCTACTGTCTATGATTTGAGCGTTTCCTGTGTCACCAGTTTTACATTCCAATGCACCTTTGCAGGTTTATTGTATCCCTTGGACTTTCCCGTTGACGACGAAACACAGAAATTGCATCGGAATTAAATATATGAGGCACAATCCCGACTTAAGTACAGGAAGACTGAGTTTTCCTACTGTCTGTGGTATGAGCGTTTCCTGTGTCATCAGTTTTACATTTTGATGCACCTCTGCAGGTTTACTGTATCCCTTGGACCTTTACAGTGACGATGAAACACAGAAATTGCATCAAATTAAATATAAGAGACACAATACCGACTTCAGTACAAGAAAACTGAGTCTTCTTAGGGCCTATGATTTGACCGGTTCCTGTGTCACCAGTTTTATATTCCGATGCACCTCTGCAGGTTTACTGTATCCCTTGGACCTTCCCATTGACGATGAAACACAGAAATTGCATCGGAATTAAATATAAGAGACACAATGATGACTTAAGTACAGGAAGACTGAGTCTTCCTACTGTCTATGTTTTGAGCGTTTCCTGTGTCACCAGTTTTACATTCCGATCCACCTCTGCAGGTTTACTGTATCCCTTGGACCTTCCCATTGACGATGAAACACAGAAATTGCATCGGAATTAAATATAAGAGACACAATGATGACTTAAGTACAGGAAGACTGAGTCTTCCTACTGTCTATGTTATGAGCGATTCCTGTGTCACCAGTTTTACATTCCGATGCACCTCTGCAGGTTTACTGTATCCCTTGGACCTTCACAGTGACGATGAAACACAGAAATTGCATCTGAATTAAATATAAGAGACACAATGCCGACTTAAGTACAGAAAGACTGAGTCTTCCTACTGTCTATGTTTTGAGCGTTTCCTGTGTCACCAGTTTTACATTCCGATGCACCTCTGCAGTTTTACTGTATCCATTGGACCTTCCCATTGACGATGAAACACAGAAATAGCATCGTAATTAAATATAAGAGACACAATGCCGACTTAAGAACAGAAAGGCTGAGTCTTCCTACTGTCTATGTTTTGAGCATTTCCTGTGTCACCAGTTTTACATTCCGATGCACCTCTGCAGGTTTACTGTATCCCTTGGATCTTCCCATCGACGATGAAACACAGAAATTATATCGGAATTAAATAGAAGATACACAATGCCGACTTAAGTACTGGAAGATTGAGTCTTCCTACTGCCTATGTTTTGATCGTTTCCTCCATCACCAATTTTACATTCCGATGCACCTCTGCAGGTTAACTGTATCCATTGGACCTTCCCATTGACGATGAAACTCAGAAATAGAATCGGAATTAAATATAAGAGACACAATGCCGACTTAAGAACAGGAAGGCTGAGTCTTCCTACTGTCTATGTTTTGAGCGTTTCCTGTGTCACCAGTTTTACATTCCGATGCACGTCTGCAGGTTTACTCTATCCCTTGGATCTTCCCATTGACGATGAAACACAGAAATTGCATCGGAACTAAATATAAGAGACACAATGCCGACTTAAGTACAGAAACATTGAGTCTTCCTACTGTCTATGTTTTGAGCGTTTCCTGTGACACCAGTTTCACATTCCGATGAACCTCTGCAGGTTTACTGTATCCCTTGGACTATCACAGTGACGATGAAACACAGATATTGCATCAGAATTAAATATAAGAGACACAATGCCGACTTAAGTACACGAAAACTGAGTCTTCTTAAGGTCTATGTTTGAGCGTTTCCCGTGTCACCAGTTTTACATTCCGATGCACCTCTGCAGGTCTACTGTGTCCCTAGGACCTTCCCATTCACGATGAAGCTCAGAAATTGCATCGGAAATAAGTATAAGAGACACAATGCCGACTTAAGTACAGGAAGACTGAGTCTCCCTACTGTCAATGTTTTGAGCGTTTCCCTTGTCACCAGTTATACATTCCGATGCACCTCTGCAGGTATATTGTTTCCCTTCGACCTTCCCATTGACGAAGAAGCTCAGAAATTGCATCGGAATTAAATATAAGAGACACCATGCCGACTTAAGTAAAGGAAGACTGAGTCTTCCTACTGTCTATGATTTGAGCGTGTCCTGTATCACCAGTTTTACATTCCGATGCACCTCTGCAGGTTTACTGTATTCCTTGGACCTTCCCATTGGCGATGAAACACAGAAATGGCATCGGAATTAAATATAAGAGACACAATGCCGACTGAAGTACAGGAAGACTGAGTCTTCCTACTGTCTATGTTTTGAGCGTTTCCTGTGTCACCAGTTTTACATTCCGATGCACCTCTGCACGTTTACTGTATCCCTTGAACCTTCACAGTGACGATGAAACAAAGAAATTGCATCGGAATTAAATATAAGAGACACAATGATGACTTAAGTACAGGAAGACTGAGTCTTCCTACTGTCTATGTTTTGAGCGTTTCATGTGTCACCAGTTTTACATTCCGATGCACCTCTGCAGGTTTACTGTATCACTTTGACCTTCACAGTGGCGATGAAACACAGAAATTGCATCGGAATTAAATATAAAAGACACAATGCCGACTTAAGTACAAGAAAACTGAGTCTTCTTAGGGTCTATGTTATGAGCGCTTCCTGTGTCACCAGTTTTACATTCCGATGCACCTCTGCAGGCATACTGTATCTTTTGGACCTTCCCATTGACGATGAAACACAGAAATTGCATCGGAATTAAATATAAGAGACACAATGCCGACTTAGGTACAGGAAGACTGAGTCTTCCTACTGTCTGTGTTATGAGCGTTCCCTGTGTCATCAGGTTTACTGTATCCCTTGGACCTTCACAGTGACGATGAAACCCAGAAATTGCATCAAATTAAATATAAGAGACACAATGCCGACTTCAGTACAAGAAAACTGAGTCTTCTTAGGGCCTATGATTTGACCGCTTCCTGTGTCACCAGTTTTATATTCCGATGCACCTCTGTAGGTTTACTGTATCCCTTGGACCTTCCCATTGACGACGAAACACAGAAATTGCATCGGATTTAAATATGAGAGACACAATGCCGACTTAAGTACAGGAAGACTGAGTCTTCCTACGGTCTATGTTTTGAGCGTTTCCTGTGTCACCAGTTTTACATTCCAATGCACCTCTGCAGGTTTACTGTATCCCTTGGACTTTCCCGTTGACACGAAACACAGAAATTGCATCGGAATTAAATATAAGAGACACAATGCCGACTTAGGTACAGGAAGACTGAGTCTTCCTACTGTCTATGTTTTGAGCGTCCCTGTGTCATCAGTTTTACATTTTGATGCACCTCTGCAGGTTTACTGTATCCCTTGGACCTTCACAGTGACGATGAAACACAGAAATTGCATCAAATTAAATATAAGAGACACAATGCCGACATCAGTATAAGAAGCCTGAGTATTCCTACTGTCAATGTTTTGATCGTTTCTGTGTCACCAGTTTTACATTCCGATGCACCTCTACAGTTTTACTGTATCCATTGGACCTTCCCATTGACGATGAAACACATAAATAGCATCGGAATTAAACATAAGAGACACAATGCCGACTTAAGAACAGGAAGGCTGAGTCTTCCTACTGTCTATGTTTTGAGCATTTCCCTTGTCACCAGTTTTACATTCCGATGCACCTCTGCAGGTTTACTGTATCCCTTGGATCTTCCCATTGAGGATGAAACACAGAATTTGCATCGGAATTAAATAGAAGAGACACAATGCCGACTTAAGTACTGGAAGATTGAGTCTTCCTACTGCCTATGTTTTGAGCGTTTCCTGCGTCACCAATTTTACATTCCGATGCACCTTTGCAGGTTTACTGTATCCCTTGGACCTTCCCATTGACGATGAAACACAGAAATAGCATCGGAATTAAATATAAGAGACACAATGCCGACTCAAGAACAGGAAGGCTGAGTCTTCCTACGGTCTATGTTTTGAGCGTTTCCGTTACCACCAGTTTTACATTCCAATGTAGCTCTGCAGGTATACTGTTTCCCTTCGACCTTCCCATTGACGATGAAACACAGAAATTGCATCGGAATTAAATATAAGAGACACAATGCTGCCGACATATTACAGGAAAACTGAGTCTTCCTACTGTCTATGATTTGAGCGTTTCCTGTGTCATCAGTTTTACTTTCCGATGCACCTCTGCAGGTTTACTGTATCCCTTGGACCTTCCCATTGGCGATGAAACACAGAAATGGCATCGGAATTAAATATAAGAGACACAATGCCGACTGAAGTACAGGAAGACTGAGTCTTCCTACTGTCTATGTTTTGAGCGTTTCCTGTGTCACCAGTTTTACATTCCGATGCCCCTCTGAAGGTATACTGTATCCCTAGGACCTTCACAGTGACGATGAAACACAGAAATTGCATTAAATTAAATATAAGAGACACAATGCCGACTTCAGTACAAGAAAACTGAGTCTTCTTAGAGCCTATGATTTGACCGCTTCCTGTGTCACCAGTTTTATATTCCGATGCACCTCTGCAGGTTCACTGTATCCCTTGGACCTTCCCATTGACGACGAAACACAGAAATTGCATTGGATTTAAAAATAAGAGACACAATGCCGACTTAAGTACAGGAAGCCTGAGTATTCCTACTGTCTATGTTTTGATCGTTTCTGTGTCACCAGTTTTACATTCCGATGCACCTCTGCAGTTTTACTGTATCCATTGGACCTTCCCATTGACGATGAAACACATAAATAGCATCGGAATTAAACATAAGAGACACAATGCCGACTTAAGAACAGGAAGGCTGAGTCTTCCTACTGTCTATGTTTTGAGCATTTCCCTTGTCATCTGTTTTACATTCCAATGCACCTCTGCAGGTTTACTGTATCCCTTGGATCTTCCCATTGAGGATGAAACACAGAAATTGCATCGGAATTAAATAGAAGAGACACAATGCCGACTTAAGTACTGGAAGATTGAGTCTTCCTACTGCCTATGTTTTGAGCGTTTCCTGCGTCACCAATTTTACATTCCGATGCACCTTTGCAGGTTTACTGTATCCCTTGGACCTTCCCATTGACGATGAAACACAGAAATAGCATCGGAATTAAATATAAGAGACACAATGCCGACTTAAGAACAGGAAGGCTGAGTCTTCCTACTGTCTATGTTTTGAGCGTTTCCTGTGTCACCAGTTTTACATTCCGATGCACCTCTGCAGGTTTACTGAATCCCTTCGATCTTCGCATTGACGATGAAACACAGAAATTGCATCGGAGTTAAATATAAGAGACACAATGCCGACTTAAGTAGAGAAACATTGAGTCTTCCTACTGTCTATGTTTTGAGCGTTTCCTGGGTCACCAGTTTTACATTCCGATGCCCCTCTGATGGTATACTGTATCACTAGGACCTTCACAGTGACGATGAAACACAGAAATTGCATCGGAATTAAATATAAGAAACACAATGGTGACTTAAGTACAGGAAGACTGAGTCTTCCTACTGTCTATGTTTTGAGCGTTTCATGTGTCATCAGTTTCACATTCCGATGCACCTCTGCAGGTTTACTGTATCCCTTGGACCTTCACAGTGACGATGAAACACAGAAATTGCATCGGAATTAAATATAAGAGACACCATGCCGACTTAAGTAAAGGAAGACTGAGTCTTCCTACTGTGTATGATTTGAGCGTGTCCTGTATCACCAGTTTTACATTCCGATGCACGTCTGCAGGTTTACTGTATCTATTGGACCTTCCCATTGACGATGAATCAGAGAAATTGCATCGGAATTAAATGTAAGAGACACAATGCCGACTTAAGTACAGGAAGAATGAGTATTCCTACTGTCTATCGTTTGATCGTTTCCTGTGTCACCAGTTTTACATTCCGATGCACCCCTGCAGTTTTACTGTATCCATTGGACCTTCCCATTGACGATGAAACACAGAAATAGGATCGGAATTAAATATAAGAGACACAATGCCGACTTAAGTACAAAAACATGGAGTCTTCCTACTGTCTATGTTTTGAGCGTTTCCTGTGTCACCAGTTTCACATTACGATGAACCACTGCAGGTTCACTGTATCCCTTGGACTTTCACAGTGACGATGAAACACAGATATTGCATCGGAATGAAATATAAGGGACACAATGCCGACTTAAGTACAAGATAACTGAGTCTTCTTAAGGTCTATGTTTTGAGCGTTTCCCGTGTCACCAGTTTTACATTCCAATGCACCTTTGCAGGTTTACTGTATCCCTTGGACTTTCCCGTTGACGACGAAACACAGACATTGCATCGGAATTAAATATAAGAGACACAATGCCGACTTAGGTACAGGAAGACTGAGTTTTCCTACTGTCTGTGTTATGAGCGTTGCCTGTGTCATGAGTTTTACATTTTGATGCACCTCTACAGGTTTACTGTATCCCTTGGACCTTCACAGTGACGATGAAACACAGAAATTGCATCAAATTAAATATAAGAGACACAATGCCGACTTCAGTACAAGAAAACTGAGTCTTCTTAGAGCCTATGATTTAACCGCTTCCTGTGTCACCAGTTTTATATTCCGATGCACCTCTGCAGGTTCACTGTATCCCTTGGACCTTCCCATTGACGACGAAACACAGAAATTGCATCGGATTTAAAAATAAGAGACACAATGCCGACTTAAGTACACTAAGCCTGAGTATTCCTACTGTCTATGTTTTGATCGTTTCTGTGTCACCAGTTTTACATTCCGATGCACCTCTGCAGTTTTACTGTATCCATTGGACCTTC
Source organism: Schistocerca nitens (assembly GCF_023898315.1). Taxonomy (NCBI): domain Eukaryota; kingdom Metazoa; phylum Arthropoda; class Insecta; order Orthoptera; family Acrididae; genus Schistocerca; species Schistocerca nitens. Next base: position 3,745,516 of record NC_064616.1, on the reverse strand, counting down.
CCATTGACGATGAAACACATAAATAGCATCAGAATTAAACATAAGAGACACAATGCCGACTTAAGAACAGGAAGGCTGAGTCTTCCTACTGTCTATGTTTTGAGCATTTCCCTAGTCACCTGTTTTACATTCCAATGCACCTCTGCAGGTTTACTGTATCCCTTGGATCTTCCCATTGAGGATGAAACACAGATATTGCATCGGAATTAAATAGAAGAGACACAATGCCGACTTAAGTACTGGAAGATTGAGTCTTCCTACTGCCTATGTTTTGAGCGTTTCCTGCGTCACCAATTTTACATTCCGATGCACCTTTGCAGGTTTACTGTATCCCTTGGACCTAAACAGTGACGATGAAACACAGAAATTGCATCGGAATTAAATATAAAAGACACAATGCCGACTTAAGTACAGGAAAACTGAGTCTTCTTAGGGCCTATGTTATGAGCGCTTCCTGTGTCACCAGTTTTACATTCCGATGCACCTCTGCAGGCATACTGTATCCCTTGGACCTTCCCATTGACGATGAAACACAGAAATTGCATCGGAATTAAATATAAGAGACACAATGCCGACTTAAGTACAGAAAGACTGAGTCTTCCTACTGTCTATGTTTTGAGCGTTTCCTGTGTCACCAGTTTTACATTCCAATGCACCTTTGCAGGTTTACTGTATCCCTTGGACTTTCCCGTTGACGACGAAACACAGACATTGCATCGGAATTAAATATAAGAGACACAATGCCGACTTAGGTACAGGAAGACTGAGTTTTCCTACTGTCTGTGTTATGAGCGTTGCCTGTGTCATGAGTTTTACATTTTGATGCACCTCTACAGGTTTACTGTATCCCTTGGACCTTCACAGTGACGATGAAACACAGAAATTGCATCAAATTAAATATAAGAGACACAATGCCGATTTCAGTACAAGAAAACTGAGTCTTCTTAGAGCCTATGATTTGACCGCTTCCTGTGTCACCAGTTTTATATTCCGATGCACCTCTGCAGGTTCACTGTATCCCTTGGACCTTCCCATTGACGACGAAACACAGAAATTGCATCGGATTGAAAAATAAGAGACACAATGCCGACTTAAGTACAGGAAGCCTGAGTATTCCTACTGTCTATGTTTTGATCGTTTCTGTGTCACCAGTTTTACATTCCGATGCACCTCTGCAGTTTTACTGTATCCATTGGACCTTCCCATTGACGATGAAACACATAAATAGCATCAGAATTAAACATAAGAGACACAATGCCGACTTAAGAACAGGAAGGCTGAGTCTTCCAACTGTCTATGTTTTGAGCATTTCCCTTGTCACCTGTTTTACATTCCAATGCACCTCTGCAGGTTTACTGTATCCCTTGGATCTTCCCATTGAGGATGAAACACAGATATTGCATCGGAATTAAATAGAAGAGACACAATGCCGACTTAAGTACTGGAAGATTGAGTCTTCCTACTGCCTATGTTTTGAGCGTTTCCTGCGTCACCAATTTTACATTCCGATGCACCTTTGCAGGTTTACTGTATCCCTTGGACCTTCCCATTGACGATGAAACACAGAAATAGCATCGGAATTAAATATAAGAGACACAATGCCGACTTAAGAACAGGAAGTCTGAGTCTTCCTACTGTCTATGTTTTGAGCGTTTCCTGTGTCACCAGTTTTACATTCCGATGCACCTCTGCAGGTTTACTGAATCCCTTCGATCTTCGCATTGACGATGAAACACAGAAATTGCATCGGAGTCAAATATAAGAGACACAATGCCGACTTAAGTAGAGAAACATTGAGTCTTCCTACTGTCTATGTTTTGAGCGTTTCCTGGGTCACCAGTTTTACATTCCGATGCCCCTCTGATGGTATACTGTATCACTAGGACCTTCACAGTGACGATGAAACACAGAAATTGCATCGGAATTAAATATAAGAAACACAATGGTGACTTAAGTACAGGAAGACTGAGTCTTCCTACTGTCTATGTTTTGAGCGTTTCCTGTGTCATCAGTTTCACATTCCGATGCACCTCTGCAGGTTTACTGTATCCCTTGGACTTTCACAGTGACGATGTAACACAGACATTGCATCGGAATTAAATATAAGAGACACAATGTCGAATTAAGTACAAGAAAACTGAGTCTTCTTAAGGACTACGTTTTGAGCGTTTCCCGTGTCACCAGTTTTACATTCCGATGCACCTCTGCAGGCATACTGTATCTCTTGGACCTTCCCATTGATGATGAAACACAGAAATTGCATCGGAATTAAATATAAGAGACACAATGCCGACTTAGGTACAGGAAGACTGAGTCTTCCTACTGTCTATGTTATGAGCGTTCCCTGTGTCATCAGTTTCACATTTTGATGCACCTCTGCAGGTTTACTGTATCCCTTGGACCTTCACAGTGACGATGAAACACAGAAATTGCATCAAATTAAATATAAGAGACACAATGCCGACTTCAGTACAAGAAAACTGAGTCTTCTTAGAGCCTATGATTTGACCGCTTCCTGTGTCACCAGTTTTATATTCCGATGCACCTCTGCAGGTTTACTGTATCCCTTGGACCTTCCCATTGACGACGAAACACAGAAATTGCATCGGATTTAAATATAAGAGACACAATGCCGACTTAAGTACTGGAAGATTGAGTCTTCCTACTGCCTATGTTTTGAGCGTTTCCTGCGTCACCAATTTTACATTCAGATGCACCTCTGCAGGTTTACTGTATCCATTGGACATTCCCATTGACGATGAAACACAGAAATAGCATCGGAATTAAATATAAGAGACACAATAACGACTTAAGAACAGGAAGGCTGAGTCTTCCTACTGTCTAAGTTTTGAGTGTTCCTGTGTCACCAGTTTTACATTCCGAAGCACCTCTGCAGGTTTACTGTATCCCTTGCATCTTCCCATTGACGATGAAACACAGAAATTGCATCGGAACTAAATATAAGAGACACAATGCCGACTTAAGTAGAGAAACATTGAGTCTTCCTACTGTCTATGTTTTGAGCGTTTTCTGGGTCACCAGTTTCACATTCCGATGAAAATCTGCAGGTTTACTGTATCCCTTGGACTTTCACCGTGACGATGAAACACAGATATTGCATCGGAATGAAATATAAGGGACACAATGCTGACTTAAGTACAAGATAACTGAGTCTTCTTAAGGTCTATGTTTTGAGCGTTTCCCGTGTCACCAGTTTTACATTCCGATGCAACTCTGCAGGTTTACTGTGTTCCTAGGACCTTCCCATTGACGATGAAGCTCAGAAATTGCATCGGAAATAAATATAAGAGCCACAATGCCGACCTAATTACAGGAAGACTGAGTCTTCCTACTGTCTATGATTTGAGTGTGTCCTGTATCACCAGTTTTACATTCCGATGCACCTCTGCAGGTTTACTGTATCCCTTGGACCTAAACAGTGACGATGAAACACAGAAATTCCATCGGAATTAAATTTAAAAGACACAATGCCGACTTAAGTACAGGAAAACTGAGTCTTCTAAGGGCCTATGTTATGAGCGCTTCCTGTGTCACCAGTTTTACATTCCGATGCACCTCTGCAGGCATACTGTATCCCTTGGACCTTCCCATTGACGTTGAAACACAGAAATTGCATCGCAATTAAATATAAGAGACACAATGCCGACTTAAGTACAGAAAGACTGAGTCTTCCTACTGTCTATGTTTTGAGCGTTTCCTGTGTCACCAGTTTTACATTCCAATGCACCTTTGCAGGTTTACTGTATCCCTTGGTCTTTCCCGTTGACGACGAAACACAGACATTGCATCGGAATTAAATATAAGAGACACAATGCCGACTTAGGTACAGGAAGACTGAGTTTTCCTACTGTCTGTGTTATGAGCGTTGCCTATGTCATGAGTTTTACATTTTGATGCACCTCTACAGGTTTACTGTATCCCTTGGACCTTCACAGTGACGATGAAACACAGAAATTGCATCAAATTAAATGTAAGAGACACAATGCCGACTTCAGTACAAGAAAACTGAGTCTTCTTAGGGCCTATGATTTGACCGTTTCCTGTGTCACCAGTTTTATATTCCGATGCACCTCTGCAGGTTTACTGTATCCCTTGGACCTTCCCATTGACGACGAAACACAGAATTGGCATCGGATTTTAATATAAGAGACACAATGCCGACTTAAGTACAGGAAGACTGAGTATTCCTACTGTCTACGTTTTGATCGCTTCCTGTGTCACCAGTATTACATTCCGATGCACCTCTGCTGCTTTACTGTATCAATTGGACCTTCCCATTGCCGATGAAACACAGAAATTGCATCGGAATTAAATATAAGAGACACAACGCCGACTTAAGTACATAAAAACTGAGTCTTCTTACGGTCTATGTTTTTAGCGTTTCATGAGTCACCAGTTTTACATTCCGATGCAGCTCTGCAGTTTTACTGTATCCATTGGATCTTCCCATTGACGATGAAACACAGAAATTGCTTCGGAATTAAATACAAGAGACACCATGCCGACTTAAGTATAGGAAGACTGTCTTCCTACTGTCTATGTTTTGAGCGTTTCCTGTGTCACCAGTTTTACATTCCGATGCACCTCTGCACGTTTACTGTATCCTTTGAACCTTCTCAGTGACGATGAAACACAGAAATTGCATCGGAATTAAATATAAGAGACACAACGATGACTTAAGTACAGGAAGACTGAGTGTTCCTACTGTCTATGTTTTGAGCGTTTCCTGTGTGACCAGTTTTACATTCCGATCCACCTCTGTAGGTTTACTGTATCCCTTGGACCTTCCCATTGACGATGAAACACAGAAATTGCATCGGAATTAAATATAAGAGACACAATGCCGACTTAAGTACAGGAAGACTGAGTATTCCTACTGTGTATGTTTGATCGTTTCCTGTGTCACCAGTTTTACATTCCGATGCACCTCTGCAGGTTTACTGTATCCCTTGGACCTTCCCATTGGCGATGAAACACAGAAATAGCATCGGAATTAAATATAAGAGACACAATGCCGACATAAGAACAGGAAGGCTGAGTCTTCCTACAGTCAATGTTTTGAGCATTTCCTGTGTCACCAGTTTTTCATTCCGATGCACCTCTGCAGGTTTACTGTATCCCTTGGATCTTCCCATTGACGATGAAACACAGAAATTCCATCGGAATTAAATAGTAGAGACACAATGCCGACTTAAGTACTGGAAGATTGAGTCTTCCTACTGCCTATGTTTGGAGCGTTTCCTGCATCACCAATTTTACATTCCGATGCACCTCTGCAGGTTTACTGTATCCATTGGACATTCCCATTGACGATGAAACACAGAAATAGCATCGGAATTAAATATAAGAGACACAATGCCGACATAAGAACAGGAAAGCTGAGTCTTCCTACTGTCTATGTTTTGAGCGTTTCCTGTGTCACCAGTTTTACATTCCGATGCACCTCTGCACTTTTACTGTATCCTTTGAACCTTCTCAGTGACGATGAATTAAATATAAGAGACACAACGATGACTTAAGTACAGGAAGACTGAGTCTTCCTACTGTCTATGTTTTGAGCGTTTCCTGTGTGACCAATTTTACATTCCGATCCACCTCTGTAGGTTTACTGTATCCCTTGGACCTTCACAGTGACGATGAAACACAGAAATTGCATCGGAATTAAATATAAAAGACACAATGCCGACTTAAGTACAAGTAAACTGAGTCTTATTAGGGTCTATGTGATGAGCGCTTCCTGTGTCACCAGTTTTACATTCCGATGCACCTCTGCAGGCATACTGTATCCCTTGGACCTTCCCATTGACGATGAAACACAGAAATTGCATCGGAATTAAATATAAGAGACACAATGCCGACTTAGGTACAGGAAGACTGAGTCTTCCCTTTGTCTATGTTAGGAGCGTTCCCAGTGTCATCAGTTTTACATTTAGATGCACCTCTGCAGGTTTACTGTATCCCTTGGACCTTCACAGTGACGATGAAACACAGAAATTGCATCAAATTAAATATAAGAGACACAATGCCGACTTCAGTACAAGAAAACTGAGTCTTCTTAGAGCCTATGATTTGATCGCTTCCTGTGTCACCAGTTTTATATTCCGATTCACCTCTGCAAGTTTACTGTATCCCTTGGACCTTCCCATTAACGACGAAACACAGAAATTGCATCGGATTTAAATATAAGAGGCACAATGCCGACTTAAGTACAGGAAGACTGAGTATTCCTACTGTCTATGTTTGATCGTTTCCTGTGTCACCAGTTTTACATTCCGATGCACCTCTGCAGGTTTACTGTATCCCTTGGACCTTCCCATTGGCGATGAAACACAGAAATAGCATCGGAATTAAATATAAGAGACACAATGCCGACATAAGAACAGGAAGGCTGAGTCTTCCTACTGTCTATGTTTTGAGCGTTTCCTGTGTCACAAGTTTCACATTCCGATGAAACTCTGCAGGTTTACTGTATACCTTGGACCTTCACAGTGACGATGAAACACAGAAATTGCATCGGAATTAAATATAAAATACACAATGCCGACTTAAGTAAAGGAAGACTGAGTCTTCCTACTGTGTATGATTTGAGCGTGTCCTGTATCACCAGTTTTACATTCCGATGCGCCTCTGCAGGTTTACTGTATCCATTGGACCTTCCCATTGACGATGAAACACAGAAATTGCATCGGAATTAAATATAAGAGACACAATGTCGACTTAAGTACAGGAAGACTTCGTATTCCTACTGTCTATCGTTTGATCGTTTCCTGTGTCACCAGTTTTACATTCCAATGCACGCCTGCAGTTTTACTGTATCCATTGGACCTTCCCATTGACGATGAAACACAGAAATAGGATCGGAATTAAATATAAGAGACACAATGCCGACTTAAGAACAGGAAGGCTGAGTCTTCCTACTGTCTATGTTTTGAGCATTTCCTGTGTCACCAGTCTTACATTCCGATGCACCTCTGTAGGTTTACTGTATCCCTTGGATATTCCCATTGACGATGAAACACAGAAATTGCATCGGAACTAAATATAAGAGACACAATGCCGACTTAAGTACAAAAACATGGAGTCTTCCTACTGTCTATGTTTTGAGCGTTTCCTGTGTCACCAGTTTCACGTTCCGATGAACCACTGCAGGTTTACTGTATCCCTTGGACTTTCACAGTGACGATGAAACACAGATATTGCATCGGAATTAAATATAAGAGACACAATGCCGACTTAAGTACAAGAAAACTGAGTCTTCTTAAGGTCTACGTTTTGAGCGTTTCCCGTGTCACCAGTTTTACATTCCGATGCACTTCTGCTGGTTTACTGTCTTCCTAGGACCTTCCCATTGACGATGAAGCTCAGAAATTGCATCGGAAATAAATATAAGAGACACAATGCCGACTTAAGTACAGGAAGACTGAGTCTTCCTACTGTCCATGTTTTGAGCGTTTCCTGTGTCACCAGTTTTACATTCCGATGCACCTCTGCACTTTTACTGTATCCTTTGAACCTTCTCAGTGACGATGAAACACAGAAATTGCATCGGAATTAAATATAAGAGACACAACAATGACTTAAGTACAGGAAGACTGAGTCTTCCTACTGTCTATGTTAGGAGCGTTCCCTGTGTTATCAGTTTTACATTTAGATGCACCTCTGCAGGTTTACTGTATCCCTTGGACCTTCACAGTGACGATGAAACACAGAAATTGCATCAAATTAAATATAAGAGACATAATGCCGACTTCAGTACAAGAAAACTGCGTCTTCTTAGAGCCTGTGATTTGAACGCTTCCTGTGTCACCAGTTTTATATTCCGATGCACCTCTGCAGGTGTACTGTATCCCTTGGACCTTCTCATTAACGACGAAACACAGAAATTGCATCGGATTTAAATATAAGAGACACAATGACGACTTAAGTACAGGAAGACTGAGTATTCCTACTGTCTATGATTGATCGTTTCCTGTGTCACCAGTTTTACATTCCGATGCAGCTCTGCAGTTTTACTGTATCCATTGGACCTTCCCATTGACGATGAAACACAGAAATAGCATCGGAATTAAATATAAGAGACACAATAACGACTTAAGAACAGGAAGGCTGAGTCTTCCTACTGTCTATGCTTTGAGCGTTTCGTGTGTCACCAGTTTTACATTCCGATGCACCTCTGCAGGTTTACTGTATCCCTTGGATCTTCCCATTGACGATGAAACACAGAAATTGCATCGGAACTAAATATAAGAGACACAATGCCGACTTAAGTACAGAAACATTGAGTCTTCTTAGTGTCTATGTTTTGAGCGTTTCCTGTGTCACCAGTTTCTCATTCCGATGAACCTCTGGATGTTTACTGTATTCCTTGGCCTTTCACAGTGACGATGAAACACAGAAATTGCATCGGAATTAAATATAAGAGACACCATGCCGACTTAAGTAAAGGAAGACTGAGTCTTCCTACTGTGTATGATTTGAGCGTGTCCTGTATCACCAGTTTTACATTCCGATGCGCCTCTGCAGGTTTACTGTATCCATTGGACCTTCCCATTGACGATGAAACACAGAAATTGCATCGGAATTAAATATAAGAGACACAATGTCGACTTAAGTACAGGAAGACTGAGTATTCCTACTGTCTATCGTTTGATCGTTTCCTGTGTCACCAGTTATACATTCCAATGCACGCCTGCAGTTTTACTGTATCCATTGGACCTTCCCATTGACGATGAAACACAGAAATAGGATCGGAATTAAATATAAGAGACACAATGCCGACTTAAGAACAGGAAGGCTGAGTCTTCCTACTGTCTATGTTTTGAGCATTTCCTGTGTCACCAGTCTTACATTCCGATGCACCTCTGTAGGTTTACTGTATCCCTTGGATATTCCCATTGACGATGAAACACAGAAATTGCATCGGAACTAAATATAAGAGACACAATGCCGACTTAAGTACAAAAACATGGAGTCTTCCTACTGTCTATGTTTTGAGCGTTTCCTGTGTCACCAGTTTCACATTCCGATGAACCAATGCAGGTTTACTGTATCCCTTGGACTTTCACAGTGACGATGAAACACAGATATTGCATCGGAATTAAATATAAGAGACACAATGCCGACTTAAGTACAAGAAAACTGAGTCTTCTTAAGGTCTACGTTTTGAGCGTTTCCCGTGTCACCAGTTTTACATTCCGATGCACTTCTGCTGGTTTACTGTCTTCCTAGGACCTTCCCATTGACGATGAAGCTCAGAAATTGCATCGGAAATAAATATAAGAGACACAATGCCGACTTAAGTACAGGAAGACTGAGTCTTCCTACTGTCCATGTTTTGAGCGTTTCCTGTGTCACCAGTTTTACATTCCGATGCACCTCTGCACTTTTACTGTATCCTTTGAACCTTCTCAGTGACGATGAAACACAGAAATTGCTTCGGAATTAAATATAAGAGACACAACAATGACTTAAGTACAGGAAGACTGAGTCTTCCTACTGTCTATGTTAGGAGCGTTCCCTGTGTTATCAGTTTTACATTTAGATGCACCTCTGCAGGTTTACTGTATCCCTTGGACCTTCACAGTGACGATGAAACACAGAAATTGCATCAAATTAAATATAAGAGACATAATGCCGACTTCAGTACAAGAAAACTGCGTCTTCTTAGAGCCTGTGATTTGATCGCTTCCTGTGTCACCAGTTTTATATTCCGATGCACCTCTGCAGGTGTACTGTATCCCTTGGACCTTCTCATTAACGACGAAACACAGAAATTGCATCGGATTTAAATATAAGAGACACAATGAAGACTTAAGTACAGGAAGACTGAGTATTCCTACTGTCTATGATTGATCGTTTCCTGTGTCACCAGTTTTACATTCCGATGCAGCTCTGCAGTTTTACTGTATCCATTGGACCTTCCCATTGACGATGAAACACAGAAATAGCATCGGAATTAAATATAAGAGACACAATAACGACTTAAGAACAGGAAGGCTGAGTCTTCCTACTGTCTATGATTTGAGCGTTTCGTGTGTCACCAGTTTTACATTCCGATGCACCTCTGCAGGTTTACTGTATCCCTTGGATCTTCCCATTGACGATGAAACACAGAAATTCCATCGGAATTAAATAGAAGAGACACAATGCTGACTTAAGTACTGGAAGATTGAGTCTTCCTACTGCCTATGTTTTGAGCGTTTCCTGCGTCACCAATTTTAGATTCCGATGCACCTCTGCAGGTTTACTGTATCCATTGGACATTCCCATTGACGATGAAACACAGAAATAGCATCGGAAGTAAATATAAGAGACACGATAACGACTTAAGAACAGGAAGGCTGAGTCTTCCTACTGTCTATGTTTTGAGCGTTTCCTGTGTCACCAGTTTTACATTCCGATGCACCTCTTCACTTTTACTGTATCCTTTAAACCTTCTCAGTGACAATGAAACACAGAAATTGCATCGGAATTAAATATAAGAGACACAACGATGACTTAAGTACAGGAAGACTGAGTCTTCCTACTGTCTATGTTTTGAGCGTTTCCTGAGTGACCAGTTTTACATTCCGATCCACCTCTGTAGGTTTACTGTATCCCTTGGACCTTCACAGTGACGATGAAACACAGAAATTGCATCGGAATTAAATACAAAAGACACAATGCCGACTTAAGTACAAGAAAACTGAGTCTTCTTATGGTCTATGTTATGAGCGCTTCCTGTGTCACCAGTTTTACATTCCGATGCACCTCTGCAGGCATACTGTATCCCTTGGACCTTCCCATTGACGATGAAACACAGAAATTGCATCGGAATTAAATATAAGAGACACAATGCCGACTTAGGTACAGGAAGACTGAGTCTTCCTACTGTCAATGTTAGGAGCGTTCCCTGTGTCATCAGTTTTACATTTAGATGCACCTCTGCAGGTTTACTGTATCCCTTGGACCTTCACAGTGACGATGAAACACAGAAATTGCATCAAATTAAATATAAGAGACATAATGCCGACTTCAGTAAAAGAAAACTGCGTCTTCTTAGAGCCTATGATTTGATCGCTTCCTGTGTCACCAGTTTTATATTCCGATGCACCTCTGCAGGTTTACTGTATCCCTTGGACCTTCCCATTATCGACGAAACACAGAAATTGCATCGGATTTAAATATAAGAGACACAATGCCGACTTAAGTACAGGAAGACTGAGTATTCCTACAGTCTATGTTTGATCGTTTCCTGTGTCACCAGTTTTACACTCCGATGCAGCTCTGCAGTTTTACTGTATCCATTGGACCTTCCCATTGACGATGAAACACAGAAATAGCATCGGAATTAAATATAAGAGACACAATGCCGACATAAGAACAGGAAGGCTGAGTCTTCCTACTGTCTATGTTTTGAGCATTTCCTGTGTCACCAGTTTTACATTCCGATGCACCTCTACAGGTTTACTGAATCCCTTGGATCTTCCCATTGACGATGAAACACAGAAATTGCATCGGAACTAAATATAAGAGACACAATGCCGACTTAAGTACAGAAACATTGAGTCTTCCTACTGTCTATGTTTTGAGCGTTTCCTGGGACACCAGTTTCACATTCCGATGAACCTCTGCAGGTTTACTGTATCCCTTGGACTTTCACAGTGACGATGAAACACAGATATTGCATCGGAATTAAATATAAAAGACACAATGCCGACTTAAGTACAAGTAAACTGAGTCTTATTAGGGTCTATGTGATGAGCGCTTCCTGTGTCACCAGTTTTACATTCCGATGCACCTCTGCAGGCATACTGTATCCCTTGGACCTTCCCATTGACGATGAAACACAGAAATTGCATCGGAATTAAATATAAGAGACACAATGCCGACTTAGGTACAGGAAGACTGAGTCTTCCCTTTGTCTATGTTAGGAGCGTTCCCAGTGTCATCAGTTTTACATTTAGATGCACCTCTGCAGGTTTACTGTATCCCTTGGACCTTCACAGTGACGATGAAACACAGAAAATGCATCAAATTAAATATAAGAGACACAATGCCGACTTCAGTACAAGAAAACTGAGTCTTCTTAGAGCCTATGATTTGATCGCTTCCTGTGTCACCAGTTTTATATTCCGATTCACCTCTGCAAGTTTACTGTATCCCTTGGACCTTCCCATTAACGACGAAACACAGAAATTGCATCGGATTTAAATATAAGAGGCACAATGCCGACTTAAGTACAGGAAGACTGAGTATTCCTACTGTCTATGTTTGATCGTTTCCTGTGTCACCAGTTTTACATTCCGATGCACCTCTGCAGGTTTACTGTATCCCTTGGACCTTCCCATTGGCGATGAAACACAGAAATAGCATCGGAATTAAAAATAAGAGACACAATGCCGACATAAGAACAGGAAGGCTGAGTCTTCCTACTGTCTATGTTTTGAGCGTTTCCTGTGTCACAAGTTTCACATTCCGATGAAACTCTGCAGGTTTACTGTATACCTTGGACCTTCACAGTGACGATGAAACACAGAAATTGCATCGGAATTAAATATAAAATACACAATGCCGACTTAAGTAAAGGAAGACTGAGTCTTCCTACTGTGTATGATTTGAGCGTGTCCTGTATCACCAGTTTTACATTCCGATGCGCCTCTGCAGGTTTACTGTATCCATTGGACCTTCCCATTGACGATGAAACACAGAAATTGCATCGGAATTAAATATAAGAGACACAATGTCGACTTAAGTACAGGAAGACTGAGTATTCCTACTGTCTATCGTTTGATCGTTTCCTGTGTCACCAGTTTTACATTCCAATGCACGCCTGCAGTTTTACTGTATCCATTGGACCTTCCCATTGACGATGAAACACAGAAATAGGATCGGAATTAAATATAAGAGACACAATGCCGACTTAAGAACAGGAAGGCTGAGTCTTCCTACTGTCTATGTTTTGAGCATTTCCTGTGTCACCAGTCTTACATTCCGATGCACCTCTGTAGGTTTACTGTATCCCTTGGATATTCCCATTGACGATGAAACACAGAAATTGCATCGGAACTAAATATAAGAGACACAATGCCGACTTAAGTACAAAAACATGGAGTCTTCCTACTGTCTATGTTTTGAGCGTTGCCTGTGTCACCAGTTTCACATTCCGATGAACCACTGCAGGTTTACTGTATCCCTTGGACTTTCACAGTGACGATGATACACAGATATTGCATCGGAATTAAATATAAGAGACACAATGCCGACTTAAGTACAAGAAAACTGAGTCTTCTTAAGGTCTACGTTTTGAGCGTTTCCCGTGTCACCAGTTTTACATTCCGATGCACTTCTGCTGGTTTACTGTCTTCCTAGGACCTTCCCATTGACGATGAAGCTCAGAAATTGCATCGGAAGTAAATATAAGAGACACAATGCCGACTTAAGTACAGGAAGACTGAGTCTTCCTACTGTCCATGTTTTGAGCGTTTCCTGTGTCACCAGTTTTACATTCCGATGCACCTCTGCACTTTTACTGTATCCTTTGAACCTTCTCAGTGACGATGAAACACAGAAATTGCATCGGAGTTAAATATAAGAGACACAACAATGACTTAAGTACAGGAAGACTGAGTCTTCCTACTGTCTATGTTAGGAGCGTTCCCTGTGTTATCAGTTTTACATTTAGATGCACCTCTGCAGGTTTACTGTATCCCTTGGACCTTCACAGTGACGATGAAACACAGAAATTGCATCAAATTAAATATAAGAGACATAATGCCGACTTCAGTACAAGAAAACTGCGTCTTCTTAGAGCCTGTGATTTGATCGCTTCCTGTGTCACCAGTTTTATATTCCGATGCACCTCTGCAGGTGTACTGTATCCCTTGGACCTTCTCATTAACGACGAAACACAGAAATTGCATCGGATTTAAATATAAGAGACACAATGAAGACTTAAGTACAGGAAGACTGAGTATTCCTACTGTCTATGATTGATCGTTTCCTGTGTCACCAGTTTTACATTCCGATGCAGCTCTGCAGTTTTACTGTATCCATTGGACCTTCCCATTGACAATGAAACACAGAAATAGCATCGGAATTAAATATAAGAGACACAATAACGACTTAAGAACAGGAAGGCTGAGTCTTCCTACTGTCTATGTTTTGAGCGTTTCGTGTGTCACCAGTTTTACATTCCGATGCACCTCTGCAGGTTTACTGTATCCCTTGGATCTTCCCATTGACGATGAAACACAGAAATTGCATCGGAACTAAATATAAGAGACACAATGCCGACTTAAGTACAGAAACATTGAGTCTTCTTAGTGTCTATGTTTTGAGCGTTTCCTGTGTCACCAGTTTCTCATTCCGATGAACCTCTGGATGTTTACTGTATTCCTTGGACTTTCACAGTGACGATGAAACACAGAAATTGCATCGGAATTAAATATAAGAGACACCATGCCGACTTAAGTAAAGGAAGACTGAGTCTTCCTACTGTGTATGATTTGAGCGTGTCCTGTATCACCAGTTTTACATTCCGATGCGCCTCTGCAGGTTTACTGTATCCATTGGACCTTCCCATTGACGATGAAACACAGAAATTGCATCGGAATTAAATATAAGAGACACAATGTCGACTTAAGTACAGGAAGACTGAGTATTCCTACTGTCTATCGTTTGATCGTTTCCTGTGTCACCAGTTTTACATTCCAATGCACGCCTGCAGTTTTACTGTATCCATTGGACCTTCCCATTGACGATGAAACACAGAAATAGGATCGGAATTAAATATAAGAGACACAATGCCGACTTAAGAACAGGAAGGCTGAGTCTTCCTACTGTCTATGTTTTGAGCATTTCCTGTGTCACCAGTCTTACATTCCGATGCACCTCTGTAGGTTTACTGTATCCCTTGGATATTCCCATTGACGATGAAACACAGAAATTGCATCGGAACTAAATATAAGAGACACAATGCCGACTTAAGTACAAAAACATGGAGTCTTCCTACTGTCTATGTTTTGAGCGTTTCCTGTGTCACCAGTTTCACATTCCGATTAACCAATGCAGGTTTACTGTATCCCTTGGACTTTCACAGTGACGATGAAACACAGATATTGCATCGGAATTAAATATAAGAGACACAATGCCGACTTAAGTACAAGAAAACTGAGTCTTCTTAAGGTCTACGTTTTGAGCGTTTCCCGTGTCACCAGTTTTACATTCCGATGCACTTCTGCTGGTTTACTGTCTTCCTAGGACCTTCCCATTGACGATGAAGCTCAGAAATTGCATCGGAAATAAATATAAGAGACACAATGCCGACTTAAGTACAGGAAGACTGAGTCTTCCTACTGTCCATGTTTTGAGCGTTTCCTGTGTCACCAGTTTTACATTCCGATGCACCTCTGCACTTTTACTGTATCCTTTGAACCTTCTCAGTGACGATGAAACACAGAAATTGCTTCGGAATTAAATATAAGAGACACAACAATGACTTAAGTACAGGAAGACTGAGTCTTCCTACTGTCTATGTTAGGAGCGTTCCCTGTGTTATCAGTTTTACATTTAGATGCACCTCTGCAGGTTTACTGTATCCCTTGGACCTTCACAGTGACGATGAAACACAGAAATTGCATCAAATTAAATATAAGAGACATAATGCCGACTTCAGTACAAGAAAACTGCGTCTTCTTAGAGCCTGTGATTTGATCGCTTCCTGTGTCACCAGTTTTATATTCCGATGCACCTCTGCAGGTGTACTGTATCCCTTGGACCTTCTCATTAACGACGAAACACAGAAATTGCATCGGATTTAAATATAAGAGACACAATGAAGACTTAAGTACAGGAAGACTGAGTATTCCTACTGTCTATGATTGATCGTTTCCTGTGTCACCAGTTTTACATTCCGATGCAGCTCTGCAGTTTTACTGTATCCATTGGACCTTCCCATTGACGATGAAACACAGAAATAGCATCGGAATTAAATATAAGAGACACAATAACGACTTAAGAACAGGAAGGCTGAGTCTTCCTACTGTCTATGTTTTGAGCGTTTCGTGTGTCACCAGTTTTACATTCCGATGCACCTCTGCAGGTTTACTGTATCCCTTGGATCTTCCCATTGACGATGAAACACAGAAATTCCATCGGAATTAAATAGAAGAGACACAATGCTGACTTAAGTACTGGAAGATTGAGTCTTCCTACTGCCTATGTTTTGAGCGTTTCCTGCGTCACCAATTTTAGATTCCGATGCACCTCTGCAGGTTTACTGTATCCATTGGACATTCCCATTGACGATGAAACACAGAAATAGCATCGGAAGTAAATATAAGAGACACGATAACGACTTAAGAACAGGAAGGCTGAGTCTTCCTACTGTCTATGTTTTGAGCGTTTCCTGTGTCACCAGTTTTACATTCCGATGCACCTCTTCACTTTTACTGTATCCTTTAAACCTTCTCAGTGACAATGAAACACAGAAATTGCATCGGAATTAAATATAAGAGACACAACGATGACTTAAGTACAGGAAGACTGAGTCTTCCTACTGTCTATGTTTTGAGCGTTTCCTGAGTGACCAGTTTTACATTCCGATCCACCTCTGTAGGTTTACTGTATCCCTTGGACCTTCACAGTGACGATGAAACACAGAAATTGCATCGGAATTAAATACAAAAGACACAATGCCGACTTAAGTACAAGAAAACTGAGTCTTCTTATGGTCTATGTTATGAGCGCTTCCTGTGTCACCAGTTTTACATTCCGATGCACCTCTGCAGGCATACTGTATCCCTTGGACCTTCCCATTGACGATGAAACACAGAAATTGCATCGGAATTAAATATAAGAGACACAATGCCGACTTAGGTACAGGAAGACTGAGTCTTCCTACTGTCAATGTTAGGAGCGTTCCCTGTGTCATCAGTTTTACATTTAGATGCACCTCTGCAGGTTTACTGTATCCCTTGGACCTTCACAGTGACGATGAAACACAGAAATTGCATCAAATTAAATATAAGAGACATAATGCCGACTTCAGTAAAAGAAAACTGCGTCTTCTTAGAGCCTATGATTTGATCGCTTCCTGTGTCACCAGTTTTATATTCCGATGCACCTCTGCAGGTTTACTGTATCCCTTGGACCTTCCCATTATCGACGAAACACAGAAATTGCATCGGATTTAAATATAAGAGACACAATGCCGACTTAAGTACAGGAAGACTGAGTATTCCTACTGTCTATGTTTGATCGTTTCCTGTGTCACCAGTTTTACACTCCGATGCAGCTCTGCAGTTTTACTGTATCCATTGGACCTTCCCATTGACGATGAAACACAGAAATAGCATCGGAATTAAATATAAGAGACACAATGCCGACATAAGAACAGGAAGGCTGAGTCTTCCTACTGTCTATGTTTTGAGCATTTCCTGTGTCACCAGTTTTACATTCCGATGCACCTCTACAGGTTTACTGAATCCCTTGGATCTTCCCATTGACGATGAAACACAGAAATTGCATCGGAACTAAATATAAGAGACACAATGCCGACTTAAGTACAGAAACATTGAGTCTTCCTACTGTCTATGTTTTGAGCGTTTCCTGGGACACCAGTTTCACATTCCGATGAACCTCTGCAGGTTTACTGTATCCCTTGGACTTTCACAGTGACGATGAAACACAGATATTGCATCGGAATTAAATATAAGGGACACAATGCCGACCTAAGTACAAGAAAACTGAGTCTTCCTAAGGTCTATGTTTTGAGCGTTTCCCGTGTCACCAGTTTTACATTCCGATGCAACTCTGCAGGTTTACTGTGATCCTAGGACCTTCCCATTGACGATGAAGCTCAGAAATTGCATCGGAAATAAATATAAGAGCCACAATGCCGACTTAAGTACAGGAAGACTCAGTCTTCCTACTGCCTATGTTTTGAGAATTTCCCTTGTCACCAGTTTTACATTCCGATGCACCTCTGCAGGTATACTGTTTCCCTTCGACCTTCCCATTGACGATGAAGCTCAGAAATTGCATCGGAATTAAATATAAGAGACACCATGCCGACTTAAGTAAAAGAAGACTGAGTCTTCCTACTGTCTATGATTTGAGCGTGTCCTGTATCACCAGTTTTACATTCCGATGCACCTCTGCAGGTTTACTGTATACCTTGGACCTTCACAGTGACGATGAAACACAGAAATTGCATCGGAATTAAATATAAAAGACACAATGCCGACTTAAGTACAAGAAAACTGAGTCTTCTTAGGGTCTATGTTATGAGCGCTTCCTGTGTCACCAGTTTTACATTCCGATGCACCTCTGCAGGCATACTGTATCCCTTGGACCTTCCCATTGACGATGAAACACAGAAATTGCATCGCAATTAAATATAAGAGACACAATGCCGACTTAAGTACAGAAAGACTGAGTCTTCCTACTGCCTATGTTTTGAGCGTTTCCTGTGTCACCAGTTTTACATTCCAAAGCACCTTTGCAGGTTTACTGTATCCCTTGGACATTCCCATTGACGATGAAACACAGAAATAGCATCGGAATTAAATATAAGAGACACAATAACGACTTAAGAACAGGAAGGCTGAGTCTTCCTACTGTCTATGTTTTGAGCGTTTCCTGTGTCACCAGTTTTACATTCCGAAGCACCTCTGCAGGTTTACTGTATCCCTTGCATCTTCCCATTGACGATGAAACACAGAAATTGCATCGGAACTAAATATAAGAGACACAATGCCGACTTAAGTACAGAAACATTGAGTCTTCCTACTTTCTATGTTTTGAGCGTTTCCTGGGTCACCAGTTTCACATTCCGATGAAACTCTGCAGGTTTACTGTATACCTTGGACCTTCACAGTGACGATGAAACACAGAAATTGCATCGGAATTAAATATAAAAGACACAATGCCGACTTAAGTACAAGAAAACTGAGTCTTCTTAGGGTCTATGTTATGAGCGCTTCCTGTGTCACCAGTTTTACATTCCGATGCACCTCTGCAGGCATACTGTATCCCTTGGACCTTCCCATTGACGATGAAACACAGAAATTGCATCGGAATTAAATATAAGAGACACAATGCCGACTTAGGTACAGGAAGACTGAGATTTCCTACTGTCTGTGTTATGAGCGTTGCCTGTGTCATCAGTTTTACATTTTGATGCACCTCTGCAGGATTACTGTATCCCTTGGACCTTCACAGTGACGATGAAACACAGAAACTGCATCAAATTAAATATAAGAGACACAATGCCGACTTCAGTACATGAAAACTGAGTCTTCTTAGGGCCTATGATTTGACCACTTCCTGTGTCACCAGTTTTATATTCCGATGCACCTCTGCAGGTTTACTGTATCCCTTGGACCTTCATATTGACGACGAAACACAGAATTGGCATCGGATTTAAATATAAGATACACAATGCCGACTTAAGTACAGGAAGACTGAGTACTCCTACTGTCTACGTTTTGATCGTTTCCTGTGTCACCAGTTTTACATTCCGATGCACCTCTGCAGTTTTACTGTATCCATTGGACCTTCCCATTGACGATGAAACTCAGAAATAGCATCGGAATTAAATATAAGAGACACAATGCCGACTTAAGAACAGGAAGGCTGAGTCTTCGTACTGTCTATGCTTTGAGCGCTTCCTGTGTCACCAGTTTTACATTCCGATGCACCTCTGCAGGTTTACTGTATCCCTTGGATCTTCCCATTGACGATGAAACACAGAAATTGCATCGGAACTAAATATAAGAGACACAATGCCGACTTAAGTACAGAAACATTGAGTCCTCTTAGTGTCTATGTTTTGAGCGTTTCCTGTGTCACCAGTTTCACATTCCGATGAACCTCTGCAGGTTTACTGTATCCCTTGGACTTTTACAGTGACGATGAAACACAGAAATTGCATCGGAATTAAATATAAGAGACACCATGCCGACTTAAGTAAAGGAAGACTGAGTCTTCCTACTGTGTATGATTTGAGCCTGTCCTGTATCACCAGTTTTACATTCTGATGCTCATCTGCAGGTTTACTGTATCCATTGGACCTTCCCATTGACGATGAAACACACAAATTGCATCGGAATTAAATATAAGAGACACAATTCCGACTTAAGTACAGGAAGACTGAGTATTCCTACTGTCTATCGTTTGATCGTTTCCTGTGTCACCAGTTTTACATTCCGATGCACCCCCGCAGTTTTACTGTATCCATTGGACCTTCCCATTGACGATGCAACACAGAAATAGGATCGGAATTAAATATAAGAGACACAATGCCGACTTAAGAACAGGAAGGCTGAGTCTTCCTACTGTCTATGTTTTGAGCATTTCCTGTGTCACCAGTCTTACATTCCGATGCACCTCTGTAGGTTTACTGTATCCCTTCGATATTCCCATTGACGATGAAACACAGAAATTGCATCGGAACTAAATATAAGAGACACAATGCCGACTTAAGTACAAAAACATGGAGTCTTCCTACTGTCTATGTTTTGAGCGTTTCCTGTGTCACCAGTTTCACATTCCGATGAACCACTGCAGGTTTACTGTATCCCTTGGACTTTCACAGTGCCGATGAAACACAGATATTGCATCGGAATTAAATATTAGAGACACAATGCCGACTTAAGTACAAGAAAACTGAGTCTTCTTAAGGTCTACGTTTTGAGCGTTTCCCGTGTCACCAGTTTTACATTCCGATGCACTTCTGCAGGTTTACTGTGTTCCTAGGACCCACCCATTGACGATGAAGCTCAGAAATTGCATCGGAAATAAATATAAGAGACACAATGCCGACTTAAGTACAGGAAGACTGAGTCTTCCTACTGTCTATGTTTTGAGCGTTTCCTGTGTCACCAGTTTTACATTCCAATGCACCTTTGCAGGTTTACTGTATCCCTTGGACTTTCCCGTTGACGACGAAACACAGAAATTGCATCGGAATTAAATATAAGAGACACAATGCCGACTTAGGTACAGGAAGACTGAGTTTTCCTACTGTCTGTGTTATGAGCGTTCCCTGTGTCATCAGTTGTACATTTTGATGCACCTCTGCACGTTTGCTGTATCCCTTGGACCTTCACAGTGACGATGAAACACAGAAATTGCATCAAATTAAATATAAGAGACACAATGCCGACTTCAGTACAAGAAAACTGAGTCTTCTTAGGGCCTATGATTTGACCGCTTGCTGTGTCACCAGTTTTATATTCCGATGCACCTCTGCAGGTTTACTGTATCCCTTGGACCTTCCCATTGACGACGAAACACAGAAATGGCATCGGATTTAAATATAAGAGACACAATGCCGACTTAAGTACAGGAAGACTGAGTATTCCTACTGTCTACGTTTTGATCGTTTCCTGTGTCACCAGTTTTACATTCCGATGCAGCTCTGCAGTTTTACTGTATCCATTGGACCTTCCCATTGACGATGAAACTCAGAAATAGCATCGGAATTAAATATAAGAGACACAATGCCGACTTAGGAACAGGAAGCCTGAGTCTTCCTACTGTCTACGCTTTGAGCGTTTCCATGTGCCACCAGTTTTACATTCCGATGCACCTCTGCAGGTTAACTGTATCCCTTGGATCTTCCCATTGACGATGAAACACAGAAATTGCATCGGAAATAAATATAAAAGACACAATGCCGACTTAAGTACAAGAAAACTGAGTCTTCTTAGGGTCTATGTTATCAGCGCTTCCTGTGTCACCAGTTATACATTCCGATGCACCTCTGCAGGCATACTGTATCCCATGGACCTTCCCATTGACGATGAAACACAGAAATTGCATCGGAATTAAATATAAGAGACACAATGCCGACTTAGGTACAGGAAGACTGAGTCTTCCTACTCTCTGTGTTATGAGCGTTCCCTGTGTCATCAGTTTTACATTTTGATGCACCTCTGCAGGTTTACTGTATCCCTTGGACCTTCCCATTGACGATGAAACACAGAAATTGCATCAAATGAAATATAAGAGACACAATGCCGACTTCAGTACAAGAAAGCTGAGTCTTCTTTGGGCCTATGATTTGACCGCTTCCTGTGTCACCAGTTTTACATTCCGATGCACCTCTGCAGGTTTACTGTATCCCTTGGATCTTCCCATTGACGATGAAACACAGAAATTGCATCGGAAATAAATATAAGAGACACAATGCCGACTTAAGTACAGAAACATTGAGTCTTCCTAGTGTCTATGTTTTGAGCGTTTCCTGTGTCACCAGTTTCACATTCCGATGAACCTCTGCAGGTTTACTGTATCCCTTGGACTTTCACAGTGACGATGAAACACAGATATTGCATCAGAATTAAATATAAGAGACACAATGCCGACTTAAGTACACGAAAACTGAGTCTTCTTAAGGTCTATGTTTTGAGCGTTTCCCGTGTCACCAGTTTTACATTCCGATGCACCTCTGCAGGTTTACTGTGTTCCTAGGACCTTCCCATTGACGATGAAACACAGAAATTGCATCGGAATTAAATATAAGAGACACAATGCCGACTTATTAACAGGAAGGCTGAGTCTTCCTACTGTCTATGTTTTGAGCACTTCCTGTGTCACCAGTCTTACATTCCGATGCACCTCTGTAGGTTTACTGTATCCATTGGACCTTCCCATTGACGATGAAACACAGAAATAGCATCGGAATTAAATATAAGAGACACAATAACGACTTAAGAACAGGAAGGCTGAGTCTTCCTACTGTCTATGTTTTGAGAGTTTCCTGTGTCACCAGTTTTACATTCCGATGCACCTCTGCAGGTTTACTGTATCCCTTGGATCTTCCCATTGACGATGAAACACAGAAATTGCATCGGAACTAAATATATGAGACACAATGCCGACTTAAGTACAGAAACATTGAGTCTTCCTACTGTCTATGTTTTGAGCGTTTCCTGGGTCACCAGTTTCATATTCAGATGAACCTCTGCAGGTTTACTGTATATCTTGGACTTTCACAGTGACGATGAAACACAGATATTGCATCGGAATTAAATATAAGAGACACAATGCCGACTTAAGTACAAGAAAACTGAGTCTTTTTAAGGTCTATGCTTTGAGCGTTTCCCGTGTCACAACTTTTACATTCCGATGCACCTCTGCAGGTTTACTGTGTTCCTAGGACCTTCCCATTGACGATGAAGCTCAGAAATTGCATCGGAAATAAATATAAGAGACACAATGCCGACTTAAGTACAGGAAGATTGAGTCTTCCTGTTGTCTATGTTTTGAGCGTTTCCCCTGTCACCAGTTTTACATTCCGATGCACCTCTGCAGGTATACTGTTTCCCTTCGACCTTCCCATTGACGATGAAGCTCAGAAATTGCATCGGAATTAAATATAAGAGACACCATGCCGACTTAAGTAAAGGAAGACTGAGTCTTCCTACTTAATGATTTGAGCGTGTCCTGTATCACCAGTTTTACATTCCGATGCACCTCTGCAGGTTTACTGTATCCCTTGGACCTTCCCATTGACGATGAAACACAGAAATTGCATCGGAATTAAATATAAGAGACACAATGCCGACCTAAGTACAGGAAGACTGAGTATTCCTACTGTCTATCGTTTGATCGTTTCCTGTGTCACCAGTTTTACATTCCGATGCACCCCTGCAGTTTTACTGTATCCATTGGACCTTCCCATTGACGATGAAACACAGAAATAAGATCGGAATTAAATATAAGAGACACAATGCCGACTTAACAACAGGAAGGCTGAGTCTTCCTACTGTCTATGTTTTGAGCATTTCCTGTGTCACCAATCTTACATTCCGATGCACCTCTGCAGGTTTACTGTGTTCCTAGGACCTTCCCATTGACGATGAAGCTCAGAAATTGCATCGGAAATAAATATAAGAGACACAATGCCGACATAAGTACAGGAAGACTGAGTCTTCCTACTGTCTATGTTTTGAGCGTTTCCTGTGTCACCAGTTTTACATTCCGATGCACCTCTGCAAGTTTACTGTATCCCTTGAACCTTCTCAGTGACGATGAAACACAGAAATTGCATCGGAATTAAATATAAGAGACACAATGATGACTTAAGTACAGGAAGACTGAGTCTTCCTACTGTCTATGTTTTGAGCGTTTCCTGTGTCACCAGTTTTACATTCCGATCCACCTCTGCAGGTTTACTGTATCCCTTGGACCTTCACAGTGACGATGAAACACAGAAATTGCATCGGAATTAAGTATAAAAGACACAATGCCGACTTAGGTACAGGAAGACTGAGTCTTCCTACTGTCTGTGTTATGAGCGTTCCCTGTGTCATCAGTTTTACATTTTGATGCACATCTGCAGGTTTACTGTATCCCTTGGACCTTCACAGTGACGATGAAACACAGAAATTGCATCAAATTAAATATAAGAGACACAATGCCGACTTCAGTACAAGAAAACTGAGTCTTCTTAGGGCCTATGATTTGACCGCTTCCTGTGTCACCAGTTTTATATTCCGATGCACCTCTGCAGGTTTACTGTATCCCTTGGACCTTCCCATTGACGACGAAACACAGAAATTGCATCGGATTTAAATATAAGAGACACAATGCCGACTTATGTACAGGAAGATTGAGTATTCCTACTGTCTATGTTTTGATCGTTTCCTGTGTCACCAGTTATACATTCCGATGCACCTCTGCAGTTTTACTGTATCCATTGGACCTTCCCATTGACGATGAAACACAGAAATAGCATCGGAATTAAATATAAGAGACACAATGCCGACTTAAGGACAGGAAGGCTGAGTGTTCCTACTGTCTATGTATTGAGCATTTCCTGTGTCACCAGTTTTACATTCCGATGCACCTCTGCAGGTTTACTGTATCCCTTGGATCTTCCCATTGACGATGAAACACAGAAATTCCATCGGAATTAAATAGAAGAGACACAATGTCGACTTAAGTACTGGAAGATTGAGTCTTCCTACTACCTATGTTTTGAGCGTTTCCTGAGTAACTAATTTTACATTCCGATGCACCTCTGCAGGTTTACTGTATCCATTGGACCTTCCCATTGACGATGAAACACAAAAATAGCATCGGAACTAAATATAAGAGACACAATGCCGACATAAGAACAGGAAGGCTCAGTCTTACTACTGTCTATGTTTTGAGGGTTTCCTGTGTCACCAGTTTTACATTCCGATGCACCTCTGCAGGTTTACTGTATCCCTTGGATCTTCCCATTGACGATGAAACAAAGAAATTGCATCGGAACTAAATATAAGAGACACAATGCCGACTTAAGTACAAAAACATAGAGTCTTCCTACTGTCTATGTTTTGAGCGTTTCCTGTGTCACCAGTTTCACATTACGATGAACCACTGCAGGTTTACTGTATCCCTTGGACATTCACAGTGACGATGAAACACAGATGTTGCATCGGAATTAAATATAAGAGACACAATGCCGACTTAAGTACAAGAAAACTGAGTCTTCTTAAGGTCTACGTTTTGAGCGTTTCCCTTGTCACCAGTTTTACATACCGATGCACTTCTGCAGGCTTCCTGTGTTCCTAGGACCTTCCCATTGACGATGAAGCTCAGAAATTGCATCGGAAATAAAAATAAGAGACACAATGCCGACTTAAGTACAGGAAGACTGATTCTTCCTACTGTCTATGTGTTGAGCGTTCCCTTGTCACCAGTTTTACATTCCGATCAACCTCTGCAGGTATACTGTTACCCTTCGACCTTCCCATTGACGATGAAGCTCAGAAATTGCATCGGAATTAAATATAAGGGACACCATGCGGACTTAAGTAAAGGAAGACTGAGTCTTCCTACTGTCCATGATTTGAGCGTGTCCTGTATCACCAGTTTTACATTCCGATGCACCTCTGCAGGTTTACTGTATCCCTTGGACCTTCACAGTGACGATCAAACACAGAAATCGCATCGGAATTAAATATAAAAGACACAATGCCGACTTAAGTACAAGAAAACTGAGTCTTCTTAGGGTCTATGTTATGAGCGCTTCCTGTGTCACCAGTTTTACATTCCGATGCACCTCTGCAGGCATTCTGTATCCCTTGGACCTTCCCATTGACGATGATACACAGAAATTGCATCGGAATTAAATATAAGAGACACAATGCCGACTTAAGTACAGAAAGACTGAGTCTTCCTACTGTCTATGTTTTGATCGTTTCCTGTGTCACCAGTTTTACATTCCGATGCACCTCTGCAGTTTTACTGTATCCATTGGACCTTCCCATTGACGATGAAACACAGAAATAGGATCGGAATTAAATATAAGAGACACAATGCCGACTTAAGAACAGGAAGGCTGAGTCTTCCTACTGTCTATGTTTTGAGCATTTCCTGTGTCACCAGTTTTACATTCCGATGCACCTCTGCAGGTTTACTGTATCCCTTGGATCTTCCCATTGACGATGAAACACAGAAAGTCCATCGGAATGAAATATAAGAGACACAATAACGACTTAAGAACAGGAAGGCTGAGTCTTCCTACTGTCTATGTTTTGAGCGTTTCCTGCGTCACCAATTTTACATTCCGATGCACCTCTGCAGGTTTACTGTATCCATTGGACCTTCCCATTGACGATGAAACACAGAAATAGCATCGGAATTAAATATAAGAGACACAATAACGACTTAAGAACAGGAAGGCTGAGTCTTCCTACTGTCTATGTTTTGAGCGTTTCCTGTGTCACCAGTTTTACATTCCGATGCACCTCTGCAAGTTTACTGTATCCCTTGGATCTTCCCATTGACGATGAAACACAGAAATTGCATCGGAACGAAATATAAGAGACACAATGCCGACTTAAGTACAGAAACATTGAGTCTTCCTACTGTCTATGTTTTGAGCGTTTCCTGGGTCACCAGTTTCACATTCCGATGAACCTCTGCAGGTTTACTGTATCCCTTGGACTTTCACAGTGACGATGAAACACAGATATTGCATCGGAATTAAATATAAGAGACACAATGCCGACTTAAGTACAAGAAAACTGAGTCTTCTTAAGGTCTATGCTTTGAGCGTTTCCCGTGTCACCAGTTTTACATTCCGATGCACCTCTGCAGGTATACTGTTTCCCTTCGACCTTCCCATTGACGATGAAGCTCAGAAATTGCATCGGAATTAAATATAAGAGACACCATGCCGACTTAAGTAAAGGAAGACTGAGTCTTCCTACTGTCTATGATTTGAGCGTGTCCTGTATCACCAGTTTTACATTCCAATGCACCTTTGCAGGTTTACTGTATCCCTTGGACATTCCCGTTGACGACGAAACACAGAAATTGCATCGGAATTAAATATAAGAGACACAATGCCGACTTAGGTACAGGAAGACTGAGTTTTCATACTGTCTGTGTTATGAGCGTTCCCTGTGTCATCAGTTGTACATTTTGATGCACCTCTGCAGGTTTGCTGTATCCCTTGGACCTTCACAGTGACGATGAAACACAGAAATTGCATCGGAATTAAATATAAGAGATACAATGAAGACTTAGGTACAGGAAGACTGAGTCTTCCTACTGTCTGTTTTGAGCGTTCCCTGTGTCATCAGTTTTACATTTTGATGCACCTCTGCAGGTTTACTGTATCCCTTGGACCTTTCCATTGACGACGAAACACAGAAATTGCATCGGATTTAAATATAAGAGACACAATGCCGACTTAAGTAAAGGAAGACTGAGTCTTCCACTGTCTATGTTTTGATCGTTTCCTGTGTCACCAGTTTTACATTCCGATGCACCTCTGCAGGTTTACTGTATCCATTGGACCTTCCCATTGACGATCAAACACAGAAATGGCATCGGAATTAAATATAAGACACACAATGCCGACTTAAGAACAGGAAGGCTGAGTCTTCCTACTGTCTATGTTTTGAGCATTTCACTTGACACCAGTTTTACATTCCGCGCAACCTCTGCAGGTTTACTGTATCCCTTGGATCTTCCCATTGAGGATGAAACACAGAAATTGCATCGGAATTAAATAGAAGAGACACAATGCCGACTTAAGTACTGGAAGATTGAGTCTTCCTACTGCCTATGTTTTGAGCGTTTCCTGCGTCACAATTTTACATTCCGATGCACCTTTGCAGGTTTACTGTATCCCTTGGACCTTCCCATTGACGATGAAACACAGAAATAGCATCGGAATGAAATTTAAGAGACACAATGCCGACTTAAGAACAGGAAGGCTGAGTCTTCCTACTGTCTATGCTTTGAGCGTTTCCTGTGTCACCAGTTTTACATTCCGATGCACCTCTGCAGGTTTACTGTGTTCCTAGGACCTTCCCATTGACGATGAAGCTCAGAAATTGCATCGGAAATAAATATAAGAGACACAATGCCGACTTAAGTACAGGAAGACTGAGTCTTCCAACTGTGTATGTTTCGAGCATTTCCTTTGTCACCAGTTTTACATTCCAATGTACCTCTGCAGGTATACTGTTTCCCTTCGACCTTCCCATTGACGACGAAACACAGAAATTGCGTCGGAATTAAATATAAGAGACACAATGCGGCTGACATATTACAGGAAGACTGAGTCTTCCTACTGTCTATGTTTTGAGCGTTTCCTGTGTCATCAGTTTTACATTCCGATGCACCTCTGCAGGTTTACTGTATCCCTTGGACATTCCCATTGGCGATGAAACACAGAAATGGCATCGGAATTAAATATAAGAGACACAATGCCAACTGAAGTACAGGAAGACTGAGTCTTCCTACTGTCTATGTTTTGAGCGTTTCCTGTGTCACCAGTTTTACATCCCGATGCACCTCTGAAGGTTTACTGTATCCCTCGGACCTTCACAGTGACGATGAAACACAGAAATTGCATCGGAATTAAATATAAGAGACACAATGGTGACTTATTTACAGGAAGACTGAGTCTTCCTACTGTCTATGCTTTGAGCGTTTCCTGTGTCATCAATTTTACATTCCGATGCACCTCTGCAGGTTTACTGTATCCCTTGTACCTTCACAGTGACGATGAAACACAGAAATTGCTTCGGAATTAAAAATAAGATTCACCATGCCGACTTAAGTAAAGGAAGACTGAGTCTTCCTACTGTCTATGATTTGAGCGTGTCCTGTATCACCAGTTTTACATTCCGATGCACCTCTGCAGGTTTACTGTATACATTGGACCTTCCCATTGACGATGAAACACAGAAATTGCATCGGAATTAAATATAAGAGACACAATGCCAACTTAAGCACAGGAAGACTGAGTATTCCTACTGTCTATCTTTCGAACGTTTCCTGTGTCACCAGTTTTACATTCCGATGCACCCCTGCAGTTTTACTGTATCCATTGGACCTTCCCAATGACGATGAAACACAGATGTAGCATCGGAATTAAATAGAAGAGACACAATGCCGACTTAAGAACAGGAAGGCTGAGTCTTCCTACTGTCTATGTTTTGAGCATTTCCTGTGTCACCAGTCTTACATTCCGATGCACCTCTGCAGGTTTACTGTATCCCTTGGATCTTCCCATTGACGATGAAACACAGAAATTGCATCGGAACTAAGTATAAGACACAATGCCGACTTAAGTACAAAAACATAGAGTCTTCCTACTGTCTATGCTTTGAGCGTTTCCTGTGTCACCAGTTTCACATTCCGATGCACCACTGCAGGTTTACTGTATCCCTTGGACTTTCACAGTGACGATGAAACACAGATATTGCATCGGAATTAAATATAAGAGACACAATGCCGACTTAAGTACAAGAAAACTGAGTCTTCTTAAGGTCTACGTTTTGAGCGTTTCCCGTGTCACCAGTTTTACATTCCGATGCACTTCTGCAGGCTTACTGTGTTCCTAGGACCTTCCCATTGACGATGAAGCTCAGAAATTGCATCGGAAATAAAAATAAGAGACACAATGCCGACTTAAGAACAAGAAGACTGATTCTTCCTACTGTCTATGTGTTGAGCGTTCCCTTGTCACCAGTTTTACATTCCGATCAACCTCTGCAGGTATACTGTTCCCCTTCGACCTTCCCATTGACGATGAAGCTCAGAAATTGCATCGGAATTAAATATAAGGGACACCATGCGGACTTAAGTAAAGGAAGACTGAGTCTTCCTACTGTCTATGATTTGAGCGTGTCCTGTATCACCAGTTTTACATTCCGATGCACCTCTGCAGGTTTACTGTATCCCATGGACATTCACAGTGACGATGAAAAACAGAAATTGCATCGGAATTAAATATAAAAGACACAATGCCGACTTAAGTACAAGAAAACTGAGTCTTCTTAGGGTCTATGTTATGAGCGCTTCCTGCGTCACCAGTTTTACATTCCGATGCACTTCTGCAGGCATACTGTATCCCTTGGACCTTCCCATTGACGATGATACACAGAAATTGCATCGGAATTAAATATAAGAGACACAATGCCGACTTCAGTACAAGAAAACTGAGTCTTCTTATGGCCTATGTTTTGACCGCTTAATGTGTCACCAGTTTTATATTCCGATGCACGTCTGCAGGTTTACTGTATCCCTTGGACCTTCCCATTGACGACGAAACACAGAAATTGCATCGGATTTAAATATAAGAGACACAATGCCGACTTAAGTACAGGAAGCCTGAGTATTCCACTGTCTATGTTTTGATCGTTTCCTGTGTCACCAGTTTTACATTCCGATGCACCTCTGCAGGTTTACTGTATCCATTGGACCTTCCCATTGACGATGAAACACAGAAATAGCATCGGAATTAAATATAAGACACACAATGCCGACTTAAGAACAGGAAGGCTGAGTCTTCCTACTGTCTATGTTTTGAGCATTTCACTTGACACCAGTTTTACATTCCGCGCACCTCTGCAGGTTTACTGTATCCCTTGGATCTTCCCATTGAAGATGAAACACAGAAATTGCATCGGAATTAAATAGAAGAGACACAATGCCGACTAAAGTACTGGAAGATTGAGTCTTCCTACTGCCTATGTTTTGAGCGTTTCCTGCGTCACCAATTTTACATTCTGATGCACCTTTGCAGGTTTACTGTATCCCTTGGACCTTCCCATTGACGATGAAACACAGAAATAGCATCGGAATGAAATTTAAGAGACACAATGTCGACTTAAGAACAGGAAGGCTGAGTCTTCCTACTGTCTATGATTTGAGCGTTTCCTGTGTCTCCAGTTTTACATTCCGATGCACCTCTGCAGGTTTACTGTGTTCCTAGGACCTTCCCATTGACGATTAAGCTCAGAAATTGCATCGGAAATAAATATAAGAGACACAATGCCGACTGAAGTACAGAAAGACTGAGTCTTGCTACTGTCTATGTTTTGAGCGTTTCCTGTTTCACCAGTTTTACATTCCGATGCACCTCTGAAGGTTCACTGTATACCTTGGACATTCACAGTGACGATGAAACACAAATTGCATCGGAAATAAATATAAGAGACACGATGGTGACTTAAGTACAGGAAGACTGAGTCTTCCTACTGTCTATGATTTGAGCGTGTCCTGTATCACCAGTTTTACATTCCGATGCACCTCTGCAGGTTTACTGTATACATTGGACCTTCCCATTGACGATGAAACACAGAAATTGCATCGGAATTAAATATAAGAGACACAATGCCGACTTAAGCACAGGAAGACTGAGTATTCCTACTGTCTATCTTTTGATCGTTTTCTGTGTCACCAGTTTTACATTCCGATGCACCTCTGCAGGTTTACTGTATCCATTGGACCTTCCCATTGACGATGAAACACAGAAATAGCATCGGAATTAAATATAAGATACACAATAACGACTTAAGAACAGGAAGTCTGAGTCTTCCTGCTGTCTATGTTTTGAGCGTTTCCTGTGTCACCAGTTTTACATTCCGATGCACCTCTGCAGGTTTACTGTATCCCTTGGATCTTCCCATTGACGATGAAACACAGAAATTGCATCGGAACTAAATATAAGAGACACAATGCCGACTTAAGTACAGAAACATTGAGTCTTCCTACTGTCTATGTTTTGAGCGTTTCCTGGGTCACCAGTTTCACATTCCGATGCACCTCTGCAGGTTTACTGTATCCCTTGGATCTTCCCATTGACGATGAAACACAGAAATAGCATCGGAATTAAATATAAGAGACACAATAACGACTTAAGAACAGGAAGGCTGAGTCTTCCTACTGTCTACGTTTTGAGCGTTTCCTGTGTCACCAGTTTTACATTCCGATGCACCTCTGCAGGTTTACTGTATACATTGGACATTCCCATTGGCGATGAAACACAGAAATGGCATCGGAATCAAATATAAGAGATACAATGCCGACTGAAGTACAGGAAGACTGAGTCTTCCTACTGTCTATGTTTTGAGCGTTTCCTGTGTCATCAGTTTTACATTCCGATGCACCTCTGCAGGTTTACTGTATCCCTTGTACCTTCACAGAGACGATGAAACCCAGAAATTGCATCGGAATAAAAAATAAGAGACACCATGCCGACTTAAGTAAAGGAAGACTGAGTCTTCCTACTGTCTATGATTTGAGCGTGTCCTGTATCACCAGTTTTACATTCCGATGCACCTCTGCAGGTTTACTGTATACATTGGACCTTCCCATTGACGATGAAACACAGAAATTGCATCGGAATTAAATATAAGAGACACAATGCCGACTTAAGCACAGGAAGACTGAGTATTCCTACTGTCTATCTTTTGATCGTTTCCTGTGTCACCAGTTTTACATTCTGATGCACCCCTGCAGTTTTACTGTATCCATTGGACCTTCCCATTGACGATGAAACACAGATATAGCATCGGAATTAAATATAAAAGACACAATGCCGACTTAAGAACAGGAAGGCTGAGTCTTCCTACTGTCTATGATTTGAGCGTTTCCTGTATCTCCAGTTTTACATTCCGATGCACCTCTGCAGGTTTACTGTGTTCCTAGGACCTTCCCATTGACGATTAAGCTCAGAAATTGCATCGGAAATAAATATAAGAGACACAATGCCGACTGAAGTACAGGAAGACTGAGTCTTGCTACTGTCTATGTTTTGAGCGTTTCCTGTTTCACCAGTTTTACATTCCGATGCACCTCTGAAGGTTTACTGTATACCTTGGACATTCACAGTGACGATGAAACACAGAAATTGCATCGGAATTAAATATAAGAGACACAATGGTGACTTAAGTACAGGAAGACTGAGTCTTCCTACTGTCTATGATTTGAGCGTGTCCTGTATCACCAGTTTTACATTCCGATGCACCTCTGCAGGTTTACTGTATACATTGGACCTTCCCATTGACGATGAAACACAGAAATTGCATCGGAATTAAATATAAGAGACACAATGCCGACTTAAGAACAGGAAGGCTGAGTCTTCCTACTGTCTATGTTTTGAGCATTTCCTGTGTCACCAGTCTTACATTCCGATGCACCTCTGCAGGTTTACTGTATCCATTGGACCTTCCCATTGACGATGAAACACAAAAATAGCATCGGAATTAAATATAAGAGACACAATGCCGACATAAGAACAGGAAGGCTCAGTCTTCCTACTGTCTATGCTTTGAGGGTTTCCTGTGTCACCAGTTTTACATTCCGATGCACCTCTGCAGATTTACTGTATCGCTTGGATCTTCCCATTGACGATGAAACACAGAAATTGCATCGGAATTAAATAGAAGAGACACAATGTCGACTTAAGTACTGGAAGATTGAGTCTTCCTACTGCCTATGTTTTGAGCGTTTCCTGAGTCACCAATTTTACATTCCGATGCACCTCTGCAGGTATACTGTATCCATTGGACCTTCCCATTGACGATGAAACACAAAAATAGCATCGGAATTAAATATAAGAGACACAATGCCGACATAAGAACAGGAAGGCTCAGTCTTCCTACTGTCTATGCTTTGAGGGTTTCCTGTGTCACCAGTTTCACATTCCGATGAACCACAGCAGGATTACTGTATCCCTTGGACTTTCACAGTGACGACGAAACACAGATATTGCATCGGAATTAAATATAAGAGACACAATGCCGACTTAAGTACAAGAAGACTGAGTCTTCTTAAGGTCTACGTTTTGAGCGTTTCCCGTGTCACCAGTTTTACATTCCGATGCACTTCTGCAGGCTTACTGTGTTCCTAGGACCTTCCCATTGATGATGAAGCTCAGAAATTGCATCGGAATTAAATATAAGAGACACCATGCCGACTTAAGTAAAGGAAGACTGAGTCTTCCTACTGTCTATGATTTGAGCGTGTCCTGTATCACCAGTTTAACATTCCGATGCACCTCTGCAGGTTTACTGTATCCCTTGGACCTTCACAGTGACGATGAAACACAGAAATTGCATCGGAATTAAATATAAGAGATACAATGCCCACTTAGGTACAGGAAGACTGAGTCTTCCTACTGTCTGTTTTGAGCGTTCCCTGTGTCATCAGTTTTACATTTTGATGCACCTCTGCAGGTTTACTGTATCCCTTGGACCTTCACAGTGACGATGAAACACAGAAATTGCATCAAATTAAATATAAGAGACACAATGCCGACTTCAGTACAAGAAAACTGAGTCTTCTTAGGGCCTATGTTTTGACCGCTTAATGTGTCACGAGTTTTATATTCCGATGCACGTTTGCAGGTTTACTGTATCCCTTGGACCTTCCCATTGACGACGAAACACAGATATTGCATCGGATTTAAATATAAGAGACACAATGCCGACTTAAGTACAGGAAGCCTGAGTATTCCACTGTCTATGTTTTGATCGTTTCCTGTGTCACCAGTTTTACATTCCGATGCACCTCTGCAGGTTTACTGTATCCATTGGACCTTCCCAATGACGATGAAACACAGAAATAGCATCGGAATTAAATATAAGACACACAATGCCGACTTAAGGACAGGAAGGCTGAGTCTTCCTACTGTCTATGTTTTGAGCATTTCACTTGACACCAGTTTTACATTCCGCGCACCTCTGCAGGTTTACTGTATCCCTTGGATCTTCCCATTGAGGATGAAACACAGAAATTGCATCGGAATTAAATAGAAGAGACACAATGCCGACTTAAGTACTGGAAGATTCAGTCTTCCTACTGCCTATGTTTTGAGCGTTTTCTGCGTCACCAATTTTACATTCCGATGCACCTTTGCAGGTTTACTGTATCCCTTGGACCTTCCCATTGACGATGAAACACAGAAATAGCATCGGAATGAAATTTAAGAGACACAATGCCGACTTAAGAACAGGAAGGCTGAGTCATCCTACTGTCTAT
This sequence comes from Schistocerca nitens, assembly GCF_023898315.1. Classification (NCBI taxonomy): domain Eukaryota; kingdom Metazoa; phylum Arthropoda; class Insecta; order Orthoptera; family Acrididae; genus Schistocerca; species Schistocerca nitens. Next base: position 3,710,224 of record NC_064616.1, on the reverse strand, counting down.
GTTTTGAGCGTTTCCTGTGTCTCCAGTTTTACATTCCGATGCACCTCTGCAGGTTTACTGTATCCATTGGCCCTTCCCATTGACGATGAAACACAGAAATTACTTCGGAATTAAATATAAGAGACACAATGCCGACTTAAGTAAAGGAAGACTGAGTCTTCCTACTCTCTTTGTTTTGAGCGTTTCCTGTGTCACCAGTTTTACATTTCGATCCACCTCTGCAGGTATACTGTGTCCCTTCGACCTTCCCATTGACGATGAAACACAGAAATTGCGTCGGAATTAAATATAAGAAACACAATGCGGCCGAAATATTACAGGAAGACTGAGTCTTCCTACTGACTATGATTTGAGCGTGTCCTGTATCACCAGTTTTACATTTTGATGCACCTCTGCAGGTTTACTGTATCCCTTGGATCTTCCCATTGACGATGAAACACAGAAATTGCATCGGAACTAAATATAAGAGACACAATGCCGACTTAAGTACAAAAACATAGAGTCTTCCTACTGTCTATGTTTTGAGCGTTTCCCGTGTCACCAGTTTTACATTATGATGCACTTCTGCAGGCTTACTGTGTTCCTAGGACCTTCCCATTGACGATGAAGCTCAGAAATTGCATCGGAAATAAAAATAAGAGACACAGTGCCGACTTAAGTACAGGAAGACTGATTCTTCCTACTGTCTATGTGTTGAGCGCTCCCTTGTCACCAGTTTTACATTCCGATCAACCTCTGCAGGTATACTGTTCCCCTTCGACCTTCCCATTGACGATGAAGCTCAGAAATTGCATCGGAATTAAATACAAGGGACACCATGCGGACTTAAGTAAAGGAAGACTGAGTCTTCCTACTGACTATGATTTGAGCGTGTCCTGTATCACCAGTTTTACATTCCGATGCACCTCTGCAGGTTTACTGTATCCCTTGGACCTTCACAGTGACGATGAAACACAGAAATTGCATCGGAATTAAATATAAAAGACACAATGCCGACTTAAGTACAAGAAAACTGAGTCTTCTTAGGGTCTATGTTATGAGCGCTTCCTGTGTCACCAGTTTTACATTCCGATGCACCTCTGCAGGCATACTGTATCCCTTGGACCTTCCCATTGATGATGAAACACAGAACTTGCATCGGAATTAAATATAAGAGACACAATGCCGATTTAAGTACAGAAAGACTGAGTCTTCCTACTGCCTATGTTTTGAGCGTTTCCTGCGTCACCAATTTTACATACCGATGCACCTCTGCAGGTTTACTGTATCCATTGGACCTTCCCATTGACGATGAAACACAGAAATAGCATCGGAATTAAATATAAGATACACAATAACGACTTAAGAACAGGAAGTCTGAGTCTTCCTACTGTCTATGTTTTGAGCGTTTCCTGTGTCACCAGTTTTACATTCCGATGCACCTCTGCAGGTTTACTGTATCCCTTGGATCTTCCCATTGACGATGAAACACAGAAATTGCATCGGAACTAAATATAAGAGACACAATGCCGACTTAAGTACAGAAACATTGAGTCTTCCTACTGTCTATGTTTTGAGCGTTTCCTGGGTCACCAGTTTCACATTCCGATGCATCTCTGCAGGTTTACTGTATCCCTTGGATCTTCCCATTGACGATGAAACACAGAAATAGCATCGGAATTAAATATAAGAGACACAATAACGACTTAAGAACAGGAAGGCTGAGTCTTCGTACTGTCTATGTTTTGAGCGTTTCCTGTGTCACCAGTTTTACATTCCGATGCACGTCTGCAGGTTTACTGTATACATTGGACATTCCCATTGGCGATGAAACACAGAAATGGCATCGGAATCAAATATAAGAGATACAATGCCGACTGAAGTACAGGAAGACTGAGTCTTCCTACTGTCTATGTTTTGAGCGTTTCCTGTGTCACCCGTTTTACATTCCGATGCACCTCTGAAGGTTTACTGTATCCCTTGGACCTTCACAGTGACGATGAAACACAGAAATTGCATCGGAATTAGATATAAGAGACACAATGGTGACTTAAGTACAGGAAGACTGAGTCTTGCTACTGTCTATGTTTTGAGCGTTTCCTGTTTCACCAGTTTTACATTCCGATGCACCTCTGAAGGTTCACTGTATACCTTGGACATTCACAGTGACGATGAAACACAGAAATTGCATCGGAATTAAATATAAGAGACACAATGGTGACTTAAGTACAGGAAGACTGAGTCTTCCTACTGTCTATGATTTGAGCGTGTCCTGTATCACCAGTTTTACATTCCGATGCACCTCTGCAGGTTTACTGTATACATTGGACCTTCCCATTGACGATGAAACACAGAAATTGCATCGGAATTAAATATAAGAGACACAATGCCGACTTAAGCACAGGAAGACTGAGTATTCCTACTGTCTATCTTTTGATCGTTTCCTGTGTCACCAGTTTTAGATTCTGATGCACCCCTGCAGTTTTACTGTATCCATTGGACCTTCCCATTGACGATGAAACACAGATATAGCATCGGAATTAAATATAAAAGACACAATGCCGACTTAAGAACAGGAAGGCTGAGTCTTCCTACTGTCTATGTTTTGAGCATTTCCTGTGTCACCAGTCTTACATTCCGATGCACCTCTGCAGGTTTACTGTATCCCTTGGATCTTCCCATTGACGATGAAACACAGAAATTGCATCGGAATTAAATAGAAGAGACACAATGTCGACTTAAGTACTGGAAGATTGAGTCTTCCTACTGCCTATGTTTTGAGCGTTTCCTGAGTCACCAATTTTACATTCCGATGCACCTCTGCTGGTTTACTGTATCCATTGGACCTTCCCATTGACGATGAAACACAAAAATAGCATCGGAATTAAATATAAGAGACACAATGCCGACATAAGAACACGAAGGCTCAGTCTTCCTACTGTCTATGTTTTGAGGGTTTCCTGTGTCACCAGTTTTACATTCCGATGCACCTCTGCAGGTTTACTGTATCCCTTGGATCTTCCCATTGACGATGAAACACAGAAATTGCATCGGAACTAAATATAAGAGACACAATGCCGACTTAAGTACAAAAACTTAGAGTCCTCCTAATGTCTATGTTTTGAGCGTTTCCTGTGTCACCAGTTTCACATTCCGATGAACCACTGCAGGTTTACTGTATCCCTTGGACTTTCACAGTGACGATGAAACACAGATATTGCATCGGAATTAAATATAAGAGACACAATGCCGACTTAAGTACAAGAAAACTGAGTCTTCTTAAGGTCTACGTTTTGAGCGTTTCCCGTGTCACCAGTTTTACATTCCGATGCACTTCTGCAGGCTTACTGTGTTCCTAGGACCTTCCCATTGACGATGAAGCTCAGAAATTGCATCGGAAATAAAAATAAGAGACACAATGCCGACTTAAGTACAGGAAGACTGATTCTTCCTACTGTCTATGTGTTGAGCGTTCCCTTGTCACCAGTTTTACATTCCGATCAACCTCTGCAGGTATACTGTTCCCCTTCGACCTTCCCATTGACGATGAAGCTCAGAAATTGCATCGGAATTAAATATAAGAGACACCATGCGGACTTAAGTAAAGGAAGACTGAGTCTTCCTACTGTCTATGATTTGAGCGTGTCCTGTATCACCCGTTTTACATTCCGATGCACCTCTGCAGGCATACTGTATCCCTTGGACCTTCCCGTTGACGACGAAACACACAAATTGCATCGGAATTAAATATAAGAGACACAATGACGACTTAGGCACATGAAGACTGAGTTTTCCTACTGTCTATGTTACGAGCGTTCCCTGTGTCATCAGTTTTACATTTTGATGCACCTCTGCAGGTTTACTGTATCCCTTGGACCTTCCCATTGACGATGATACACAGAAATTGCATCGGAATTAAATATAAGAGACACAGTGCCGACTTAAGTACAGAAAGACTGAGTGTTCCTACTGTCTATGTTTTGAGCGTTTCATGTGTCACCAGTTTTACATTCCAATGCACCTTTGCAGGTTTACTGTATCCCTTGGACTTTCCCGTTGACGACGAAACACACAAATTGCATCGGAATTAAATATAAGAGACACAATGACGACTTAGGCACATGAAGACTGAGTTTTCCTACTGTCTATGTTACGATCGTTCCCTGTGTCATCAGTTTTACATTTTGATGCACCTCTGCAGGTTTACTGTATCCCTTGGACCTTCACAGTGACGATGAAACACAGATATTGCATCAAATTAAATATAAGAGACACATCGCCGACTTCAGTACAAGAAAATTGAGTCTTCTTAGGGCCTATGATTTGACCGCTTCCTGTGTCACCAGTTTTATATTCCGATGCACATCTGCAGGTTTACTGTATCCCTTGGACCTTCCCATTGACGACGAAACAGAAATTGCATCGGAATTAAAAATAAGAGACACCATGCCGACTTAAGTAAAGGAAGACTGAGTCTTCCTACTGTCTATGATTTGAGCGTTTCCTGTATCACCAGTTTTACATTCCGATGCACCCCTGCAGTTTTACTGTATCCATTTGACCTTCCCATTGACGATGAAATACAGAAATAGCATCGGAATTAAATATAAGAGACACCATGCCGACTTAAGTAAAGGAAGACTGAGTCTTCCTACTGTCTATGATTTGAGCGTGTCCTGTATCACCAGTTTTACATTCCAATGCACCTTTGCAGGTTTACTGTATCCCTTGGACATTCCCGTTGACGACGAAACACAGAAATTGCATCGGAATTAAATATAAGAGACACAATGCCGACTTAGGTACAGGAAGACTGAGTTTTCCTACTGTCTGTGTTATGAGCGTTCCCTGTGTCATCAGTTGTACATTTTGATGCACCTCTGCAGGTTTGCTGTATCCCTTGGACCTTCACAGTGACGATGAAACACAGAAATTGCATCGGAATTAAATATAAGAGATACAATGAAGACTTAGGTACAGGAAGACTGAGTCTTCCTACTGTCTGTTTTGAGCGTTCCCTGTGTCATCAGTTTTACATTTTGATGCACCTCTGCAGGTTTACTGTATCCCTTGGACCTTTCCATTGACGACGAAACACAGAAATTGCATCGGATTTAAATATAAGAGACACAATGCCGACTTAAGTACAGGAAGACTGAGTCTTCCACTGTCTATGTTTTGATCGTTTCCTGTGTCACCAGTTTTACATTCCGATGCACCTCTGCAGGTTTACTGTATCCATTGGACCTTCCCATTGACGATCAAACACAGAAATGGCATCGGAATTAAATATAAGACACACAATGCCGACTTAAGAACAGGAAGGCTGAGTCTTCCTACTGTCTATGTTTTGAGCATTTCACTTGACACCAGTTTTACATTCCGCGCAACCTCTGCAGGTTTACTGTATCCCTTGGATCTTCCCATTGAGGATGAAACACAGAAATTGCATCGGAATTAAATAGAAGAGACACAATGCCGACTTAAGTACTGGAAGATTGAGTCTTCCTACTGCCTATGTTTTGAGCGTTTCCTGCGTCACAATTTTACATTCCGATGCACCTTTGCAGGTTTACTGTATCCCTTGGACCTTCCCATTGACGATGAAACACAGAAATAGCATCGGAATGAAATTTAAGAGACACAATGCCGACTTAAGAACAGGAAGGCTGAGTCTTCCTACTCTCTATGCTTTGAGCGTTTCCTGTGTCACCAGTTTTACATTCCGATGCACCTCTGCAGGTTTACTGTGTTCCTAGGACCTTCCCATTGACGATGAAGCTCAGAAATTGCATCGGAAATAAATATAAGAGACACAATGCCGACTTAAGTACAGGAAGACTGAGTCTTCCAACGGTGTATGTTTCGAGCATTTCCTTTGTCACCAGTTTTACATTCCAATGTACCTCTGCAGGTATACTGTTTCCCTTCGACCTTCCCATTGACGACGAAACACAGAAATTGCGTCGGAATTAAATATAAGAGACACAATGCGGCTGACATATTACAGGAAGACTGAGTCTTCCTACTGTCTATGTTTTGAGCGTTTCCTGTGTCATCAGTTTTACATTCCGATGCACCTCTGCAGGTTTACTGTATCCCTTGGACATTCCCATTGGCGATGAAACACAGAAATGGCATCGGAATTAAATATAAGAGACACAATGCCGACTGAAGTACAGGAAGACTGAGTCTTCCTACTGTCTATGTTTTGAGCGTTTCCTGTGTCACCAGTTTTACATCCCGATGCACCTCTGAAGGTTTACTGTATCCCTCGGACCTTCACAGTGACGATGAAACACAGAAATTGCATCGGAATTAAATATAAGAGACACAATGGTGACTTATTTACAGGAAGACTGAGTCTTCCTACTGTCTATGCTTTGAGCGTTTCCTGTGTCATCAATTTTACATTCCGATGCACCTCTGCAGGTTTACTGTATCCCTTGTACCTTCACAGTGACGATGAAACACAGAAATTGCATCGGAATTAAAAATAAGATTCACCATGCCGACTTAAGTAAAGGAAGACTGAGTCTTCCTACTGTCTATGATTTGAGCGTGTCCTGTATCACCAGTTTTACATTCCGATGCACCTCTGCAGGTTTACTGTATACATTGGACCTTCCCATTGACGATGAAACACAGAAATTGCATCGGAATTAAATATAAGAGACACAATGCCGACTTAAGCACAGGAAGACTGAGTATTCCTACTGTCTATCTTTCGAACGTTTCCTGTGTCACCAGTTTTACATTCCGATGCACCCCTGCAGTTTTACTGTATCCATTGGACCTTCCCAATGACGATGAAACACAGATGTAGCATCGGAATTAAATAGAAGAGACACAATGCCGACTTAAGAACAGGAAGGCTGAGTCTTCCTACTGTCTATGTTTTGAGCATTTCCTGTGTCACCAGTCTTACATTCCGATGCACCTCTGCAGGTTTACTGTATCCCTTGGATCTTCCCATTGACGATGAAACACAGAAATTGCATCGGAACTAAATATAAGACACAATGCCGACTTAAGTACAAAAACATAGAGTCTTCCTACTGTCTATGCTTTGAGCGTTTCCTGTGTCACCAGTTTCACATTCCGATGCACCACTGCAGGTTTACTGTATCCCTTGGACTTTCACAGTGACGATGAAACACAGATATTGCATCGGAATTAATTATAAGAGACACAATGCCGACTTAAGTACAAGAAAACTGAGTCTTCTTAAGGTCTACGTTTTGAGCGTTTCCCGTGTCACCAGTTTTACATTCCGATGCACTTCTGCAGGCTTACTGTGTTCCTAGGACCTTCCCATTGACGATGAAGCTCAGAAATTGCATCGGAAATAAAAATAAGAGACACAATGCCGACTTAAGTACAAGAAGACTGATTCTTCCTACTGTCTATGTGTTGAGCGTTCCCTTGTCACCAGTTTTACATTCCGATCAACCTCTGCAGGTATACTGTTCCCCTTCGACCTTCCCATTGACGATGAAGCTCAGAAATTGCATCGGAATTAAATATAAGGGACACCATGCGGACTTAAGTAAAGGAAGACTGAGTCTTCCTACTGTCTATGATTTGAGCGTGTCCTGTATCACCAGTTTTACATTCCGATGCACCTCTGCAGGTTTACTGTATCCCTTGGACATTCACAGTGACGATGAAAAACAGAAATTGCATCGGAATTAAATATAAAAGACACAATGCCGACTTAAGTACAAGAAAACTGAGTCTTCTTAGGGTCTATGTTATGAGCGCTTCCTGCGTCACCAGTTTTACATTCCGATGCACCTCTGCAGGCATACTGTATCCCTTGGACCTTCCCATTGACGATGATACACAGAAATTGCATCGGAATTAAATATAAGAGACACAATGCCGACTTCAGTACAAGAAAACTGAGTCTTCTTATGGCCTATGTTTTGACCGCTTAATGTGTCACCAGTTTTATATTCCGATGCACGTCTGCAGGTTTACTGTATCCCTTGGACCTTCCCATTGACGACGAAACACAGAAATTGCATCGGATTTAAATATAAGAGACACAATGCCGACTTAAGTACAGGAAGCCTGAGTATTCCACTGTCTATGTTTTGATCGTTTCCTGTGTCACCAGTTTTACATTCCGATGCACCTCTGCAGGTTTACTGTATCCATTGGACCTTCCCATTGACGATGAAACACAGAAATAGCATCGGAATTAAATATAAGAGACACAATGCCGACTAAAGTACTGGAAGATTGAGTCTTCCTACTGCCTATGTTTTGAGCGTTTCCTGCGTCACCAATTTTACATTCTGATGCACCTTTGCAGGTTTACTGTATCCCTTGGACCTTCCCATTGACGATGAAACACAGAAATAGCATCGGAATGAAATTTAAGAGACACAATGTCGACTTAAGAACAGGAAGGCTGAGTCTTCCTACTGTCTATGATTTGAGCGTTTCCTGTGTCTCCAGTTTTACATTCCGATGCACCTCTGCAGGTTTACTGTGTTCCTAGGACCTTCCCATTGACGATTAAGCTCAGAAATTGCATCGGAAATAAATATAAGAGACACAATGCCGACTGAAGTACAGAAAGACTGAGTCTTGCTACTGTCTATGTTTTGAGCGTTTCCTGTTTCACCAGTTTTACATTCCGATGCACCTCTGAAGGTTCACTGTATACCTTGGACATTCACAGTGACGATGAAACACAGAAATTGCATCGGAATTAAATATAAGAGACACAATGGTGACTTAAGTACAGGAAGACTGAGTCTTCCTACTGTCTATGATTTGAGCGTGTCCTGTATCACCAGTTTTACATTCCGATGCACCTCTGCAGGTTTACTGTATACATTGGACCTTCCCATTGACGATGAAACACAGAAATTGCATCGGAATTAAATATAAGAGACACAATGCCGACTTAAGTACAAAAACTTAGAGTCCTCCTAATGTCTATGTTTTGAGCGTTTCCTGTGTCACCAGTTTCACATTCCGATGAACCACTGCAGGTTTACTGTATCCCTTGGACTTTCACAGTGACGATGAAACACAGATATTGCATCGGAATTAAATATAAGAGACACAATGCCGACTTAAGTACAAGAAAACTGAGTCTTCTTAAGGTCTACGTTTTGAGCGTTTCCCGTGTCACCAGTTTTACATTCCGATGCACTTCTGCAGGCTTACTGTGTTCCTAGGACCTTCCCATTGACGATGAAGCTCAGAAATTGCATCGGAAATAAAAATAAGAGACACAATGCCGACTTAAGTACAGGAAGACTGATTCTTCCTACTGTCTATGTGTTGAGCGTTCCCTTGTCACCAGTTTTACATTCCGATCAACCTCTGCAGGTATACTGTTCCCCTTCGACCTTCCCATTGACGATGAAGCTCAGAAATTGCATCGGAATTAAATATAAGAGACACCATGCGGACTTAAGTAAAGGAAGACTGAGTCTTCCTACTGTCTATGATTTGAGCGTGTCCTGTATCACCCGTTTTACATTCCGATGCACCTCTGCAGGCATACTGTATCCCTTGGACCTTCCCGTTGACGACGAAACACACAAATTGCATCGGAATTAAATATAAGAGACACAATGACGACTTAGGCACATGAAGACTGAGTTTTCCTACTGTCTATGTTACGAGCGTTCCCTGTGTCATCAGTTTTACATTTTGATGCACCTCTGCAGGTTTACTGTATCCCTTGGACCTTCCCATTGACGATGATACACAGAAATTGCATCGGAATTAAATATAAGAGACACAGTGCCGACTTAAGTACAGAAAGACTGAGTGTTCCTACTGTCTATGTTTTGAGCGTTTCATGTGTCACCAGTTTTACATTCCAATGCACCTTTGCAGGTTTACTGTATCCCTTGGACTTTCCCGTTGACGACGAAACACACAAATTGCATCGGAATTAAATATAAGAGACACAATGACGACTTAGGCACATGAAGACTGAGTTTTCCTACTGTCTATGTTACGATCGTTCCCTGTGTCATCAGTTTTACATTTTGATGCACCTCTGCAGGTTTACTGTATCCCTTGGACCTTCACAGTGACGATGAAACACAGATATTGCATCAAATTAAATATAAGAGACACATCGCCGACTTCAGTACAAGAAAATTGAGTCTTCTTAGGGCCTATGATTTGACCGCTTCCTGTGTCACCAGTTTTATATTCCGATGCACCTCTGCAGGTTTACTGTATCCCTTGGACCTTCCCATTGACGACGAAACAGAAATTGCATCGGAATTAAAAATAAGAGACACCATGCCGACTTAAGTAAAGGAAGACTGAGTCTTCCTACTGTCTATGATTTGAGCGTTTCCTGTATCACCAGTTTTACATTCCGATGCACCCCTGCAGTTTTACTGTATCCATTTGACCTTCCCATTGACGATGAAATACAGAAATAGCATCGGAATTAAATATAAGAGACACAATGCCGACTTAAGAACAGGAAGGCTGAGCCTTCCTACTGTCTATGTTTTGAGCGTTTCCTGTGTCACCAGTTTTACATTCCGATGCACCTCTGCAGGTTTACTGTATCCCTTGGATCTTCCCATTGACGATGAAACACAGAAATTGCATCGGAACGAAATATAAGAGACACAATGCCGACTTAAGTACAGAAACATTGAGTCTTCCTACTGTCTATGTTTTGAGCGTTTCCTGGGTCACCAGTTTCACATTCCGATGAACCTCTGCAGGTTTACTGTATCCCTTGGACTTTCACAGTGACGATGAAACACAGATATTGCATCGGAATTAAATATAAGAGACACAATGCCGACTTAAGTACAAGAAAACTGAGTCTTCTTAAGGTCTATGCTTTGAGCGTTTCCCGTGTCACCAGTTTTACATTCCGATGCACCTCTGCAGGTATACTGTTTCCCTTCGACCTTCCCATTGACGATGAAGCTCAGAAATTGCATCGGAATTAAATATAAGAGACACCATGCCGACTTAAGTAAAGGAAGACTGAGTCTTCCTACTGTCTATGATTTGAGCGTGTCCTGTATCACCAGTTTTACATTCCAATGCACCTTTGCAGGTTTACTGTATCCCTTGGACATTCCCGTTGACGACGAAACACAGAAATTGCATCGGAATTAAATATAAGAGACACAATGCCGACTTAGGTACAGGAAGACTGAGTTTTCCTACTGTCTGTGTTATGAGCGTTCCCTGTGTCATCAGTTGTACATTTTGATGCACCTCTGCAGGTTTGCTGTATCCCTTGGACCTTCACAGTGACGATGAAACACAGAAATTGCATCGGAATTAAATATAAGAGATACAATGAAGACTTAGGTACAGGAAGACTGAGTCTTCCTACTGTCTGTTTTGAGCGTTCCCTGTGTCATCAGTTTTACATTTTGATGCACCTCTGCAGGTTTACTGTATCCCTTGGACCTTTCCATTGACGACGAAACACAGAAATTGCATCGGATTTAAATATAAGAGACACAATGCCGACTTAAGAACAGGAAGGCTGAGTCTTCCTACTGTCTATGTTTTGAGCATTTCACTTGACACCAGTTTTACATTCCGCGCACCTCTGCAGGTTTACTGTATCCTTTGGATCTTCCCATTGAAGATGAAACACAGAAATTGCATCGGAATGAAATAGAAGAGACACAATGCCGACTAAAGTACTGGAAGATTGAGTCTTCCTACTGCCTATGTTTTGAGCGTTTCCTGCGTCACCAATTTTACATTCTGATGCACCTTTGCAGGTTTACTGTATCCCTTGGACCTTCCCATTGACGATGAAACACAGAAATAGCATCGGAATGAAATTTAAGAGACACAATGTCGACTTAAGAACAGGAAGGCTGAGTCTTCCTACTGTCTATGATTTGAGCGTTTCCTGTGTCTCCAGTTTTACATTCCGATGCACCTCTGCAGGTTTACTGTGTTCCTAGGACCTTCCCATTGACGATTAAGCTCAGAAATTGCATCGGAAATAAATATAAGAGACACAATGCCGACTGAAGTACAGAAAGACTGAGTCTTGCTACTGTCTATGTTTTGAGCGTTTCCTGTTTCACCAGTTTTACATTCCGATGCACCTCTGAAGGTTCACTGTATACCTTGGACATTCACAGTGACGATGAAACACAGAAATTGCATCGGAATTAAATATAAGAGACACAATGGTGACTTAAGTACAGGAAGACTGAGTCTTCCTACTGTCTATGATTTGAGCGTGTCCTGTATCACCAGTTTTACATTCCGATGCACCTCTGCAGGTTTACTGTATACATTGGACCTTCCCATTGACGATGAAACACAGAAATTGCATCGGAATTAAATATAAGAGACACAATGCCGACTTAAGTACAAAAACTTAGAGTCCTCCTAATGTCTATGTTTTGAGCGTTTCCTGTGTCACCAGTTTCACATTCCGATGAACCATTGCAGGTTTACTGTATCCCTTGGACTTTCACAGTGACGATGAAACACAGATATTGCATCGGAATTAAATATAAGAGACACAATGCCGACTTAAGTACAAGAAAACTGAGTCTTCTTAAGGTCTACGTTTTGAGCGTTTCCCGTGTCACCAGTTTTACATTCCGATGCACTTCTGCAGGCTTACTGTGTTCCTAGGACCTTCCCATTGACGATGAAGCTCAGAAATTGCATCGGAAATAAAAATAAGAGACACAATGCCGACTTAAGTACAGGAAGACTGATTCTTCCTACTGTCTATGTGTTGAGCGTTCCCTTGTCACCAGTTTTACATTCCGATCAACCTCTGCAGGTATACTGTTCCCCTTCGACCTTCCCATTGACGATGAAGCTCAGAAATTGCATCGGAATTAAATATAAGAGACACCATGCGGACTTAAGTAAAGGAAGACTGAGTCTTCCTACTGTCTATGATTTGAGCGTGTCCTGTATCACCCGTTTTACATTCCGATGCACCTCTGCAGGCATACTGTATCCCTTGGACCTTCCCGTTGACGACGAAACACACAAATTGCATCGGAATTAAATATAAGAGACACAATGACGACTTAGGCACATGAAGACTGAGTTTTCCTACTGTCTATGTTACGAGCGTTCCCTGTGTCATCAGTTTTATATTTTGATGCACCTCTGCAGGTTTACTGTATCCCTTGGACCTTCCCATTGACGATGATACACAGAAATTGCATCGGAATTAAATATAAGAGACACAGTGCCGACTTAAGTACAGAAAGACTGAGTGTTCCTACTGTCTATGTTTTGAGCGTTTCATGTGTCACCAGTTTTACATTCCAATGCACCTTTGCAGGTTTACTGTATCCCTTGGACTTTCCCGTTGACGACGAAACACACAAATTGCATCGGAATTAAATATAAGAGACACAATGACGACTTAGGCACATGAAGACTGAGTTTTCCTACTGTCTATGTTACGATCGTTCCCTGTGTCATCAGTTTTACATTTTGATGCACCTCTGCAGGTTTACTGTATCCCTTGGACCTTCACAGTGACGATGAAACACAGATATTGCATCAAATTAAATATAAGAGACACATCGCCGACTTCAGTACAAGAAAATTGAGTCTTCTTAGGGCCTATGATTTGACCGCTTCCTGTGTCACCAGTTTTATATTCCGATGCACCTCTGCAGGTTTACTGTATCCCTTGGACCTTCCCATTGACGACGAAACAGAAATTGCATCGGAATTAAAAATAAGAGACACCATGCCGACTTAAGTAAAGGAAGACTGAGTCTTCCTACTGTCTATGATTTGAGCGTTTCCTGTATCACCAGTTTTACATTCCGATGCACCCCTGCAGTTTTACTGTATCCATTTGACCTTCCCATTGACGATGAAATACAGAAATAGCATCGGAATTAAATATAAGAGACACAATGCCGACTTAAGAACAGGAAGGCTGAGCCTTCCTACTGTCTATGTTTTGAGCGTTTCCTGTGTCACCAGTTTTACATTCCGATGCACCTCTGCAGGTTTACTGTATCCCTTGGATCTTCCCATTGACGATGAAACACAGAAATTGCATCGGAACGAAATATAAGAGACACAATGCCGACTTAAGTACAGAAACATTGAGTCTTCCTACTGTCTATGTTTTGAGCGTTTCCTGGGTCACCAGTTTCACATTCCGATGAACCTCTGCAGGTTTACTGTATCCCTTGGACTTTCACAGTGACGATGAAACACAGATATTGCATCGGAATTAAATATAAGAGACACAATGCCGACTTAAGTACAAGAAAACTGAGTCTTCTTAAGGTCTATGCTTTGAGCGTTTCCCGTGTCACCAGTTTTACATTCCGATGCACCTCTGCAGGTATACTGTTTCCCTTCGACCTTCCCATTGACGATGAAGCTCAGAAATTGCATCGGAATTAAATATAAGAGACACCATGCCGACTTAAGTAAAGGAAGACTGAGTCTTCCTACTGTCTATGATTTGAGCGTGTCCTGTATCACCAGTTTTACATTCCAATGCACCTTTGCAGGTTTACTGTATCCCTTGGACATTCCCGTTGACGACGAAACACAGAAATTGCATCGGAATTAAATATAAGAGACACAATGCCGACTTAGGTACAGGAAGACTGAGTTTTCCTACTGTCTGTGTTATGAGCGTTCCCTGTGTCATCAGTTGTACATTTTGATGCACCTCTGCAGGTTTGCTGTATCCCTTGGACCTTCACAGTGACGATGAAACACAGAAATTGCATCGGAATTAAATATAAGAGATACAATGAAGACTTAGGTACAGGAAGACTGAGTCTTCCTACTGTCTGTTTTGAGCGTTCCCTGTGTCAACAGTTTTACATTTTGATGCACCTCTGCAGGTTTACTGTATCCCTTGGACCTTTCCATTGACGACGAAACACAGAAATTGCATCGGATTTAAATATAAGAGACACAATGCCGACTTAAGTACAGGAAGACTGAGTCTTCCACTGTCTATGTTTTGATCGTTTCCTGTGTCACCAGTTTTACATTCCGATGCACCTCTGCAGGTTTACTGTATCCATTGGACCTTCCCATTGACGATCAAACACAGAAATGGCATCGGAATTAAATATAAGACACACAATGCCGACTTAAGAACAGGAAGGCTGAGTCTTCCTACTGTCTATGTTTTGAGCATTTCACTTGACACCAGTTTTACATTCCGCGCAACCTCTGCAGGTTTACTGTATCCCTTGGATCTTCCCATTGAGGATGAAACACAGAAATTGCATCGGAATTAAATAGAAGAGACACAATGCCGACTTAAGTACTGGAAGATTGAGTCTTCCTACTGCCTATGTTTTGAGCGTTTCCTGCGTCACAATTTTACATTCCGATGCACCCTTGCAGGTTTACTGTATCCCTTGGACCTTCCCATTGACGATGAAACACAGAAATAGCATCGGAATGAAATTTAAGAGACACAATGCCGACTTAAGAACAGGAAGGCTGAGTCTTCCTACTCTCTATGCTTTGAGCGTTTCCTGTGTCACCAGTTTTACATTCCGATGCACCTCTGCAGGTTTACTGTGTTCCTAGGACCTTCCCATTGACGATGAAGCTCAGAAATTGCATCGGAAATAAATATAAGAGACACAATGCCGACTTAAGTACAGGAAGACTGAGTCTTCCAACTGTGTATGTTTCGAGCATTTCCTTTGTCACCAGTTTTACATTCCAATGTACCTCTGCAGGTATACTGTTTCCCTTCGACCTTCCCATTGACGACGAAACACAGAAATTGCGTCGGAATTAAATATAAGAGACACAATGCGGCTGACATATTACAGGAAGACTGAGTCTTCCTACTGTCTATGTTTTGAGCGTTTCCTATGTCATCAGTTTTACATTCCGATGCACCTCTGCAGGTTTACTGTATCCCTTGGACATTCCCATTGGCGATGAAACACAGAAATGGCATCGGAATTAAATATAAGAGACACAATGCCGACTGAAGTACAGGAAGACTGAGTCTTCCTACTGTCTATGTTTTGAGCGTTTCCTGTGTCACCAGTTTTACATCCCGATGCACCTCTGAAGGTTTACTGTATCCCTCGGACCTTCACAGTGACGATGAAACACAGAAATTGCATCGGAATTAAATATAAGAGACACAATGGTGACTTATTTACAGGAAGACTGAGTCTTCCTACTGTCTATGCTTTGAGCGTTTCCTGTGTCATCAATTTTACATTCCGATGCACCTCTGCAGGTTTACTGTATCCCTTGTACCTTCACAGTGACGATGAAACACAGAAATTGCATCGGAATTAAAAATAAGATTCACCATGCCAACTTAAGTAAAGGAAGACTGAGTCTTCCTACTGTCTATGATTTGAGCGTGTCCTGTATCACCAGTTTTACATTCCGATGCACCTCTGCAGGTTTACTGTATACATTGGACCTTCCCATTGACGATGAAACACAGAAATTGCATCGGAATTAAATATAAGAGACACAATGCCGACTTAAGCACAGGAAGACTGAGTATTCCTACTGTCTATCTTTCGAACGTTTCCTGTGTCACCAGTTTTACATTCCGATGCACCCCTGCAGTTTTACTGTATCCATTGGACCTTCCCAATGACGATGAAACACAGATGTAGCATCGGAATTAAATAGAAGAGACACAATGCCGACTTAAGAACAGGAAGGTTGAGTCTTCCTACTGTCTATGTTTTGAGCATTTCCTGTGTCACCAGTCTTACATTCCGATGCACCTCTGCAGGTTTACTGTATCCCTTGGATCTTCCCATTGACGATGAAACACAGAAATTGCATCGGAACTAAATATAAGACACAATGCCGACTTAAGTACAAAAACATAGAGTCTTCCTACTGTCTATGCTTTGAGCGTTTCCTGTGTCACCAGTTTCACATTCCGATGCACCACTGCAGGTTTACTGTATCCCTTGGACTTTCACAGTGACGATGAAACACAGATATTGCATCGGAATTAAATATAAGAGACACAATGCCGACTTAAGTACAAGAAAACTGAGTCTTCTTAAGGTCTACGTTTTGAGCGTTTCCCGTGTCACCAGTTTTACATTCCGATGCACTTCTGCAGGCTTACTGTGTTCCTAGGACCTTCCCATTGACGATGAAGCTCAGAAATTGCATCGGAAATAAAAATAAGAGACACAATGCCGACTTAAGTACAAGAAGACTGATTCTTCCTACTGTCTATGTGTTGAGCGTTCCCTTGTCACCAGTTTTACATTCCGATCAACCTCTGCAGGTATACTGTTCCCCTTCGACCTTCCCATTGACGATGAAGCTCAGAAATTGCATCGGAATTAAATATAAGGGACACCATGCGGACTTAAGTAAAGGAAGACTGAGTCTTCCTACTGTCTATGATTTGAACGTGTCCTGTATCACCAGTTTTACATTCCGATGCACCTCTGCAGGTTTACTGTATCCCTTGGACATTCACAGTGACGATGAAAAACAGAAATTGCATCGGAATTAAATATAAAAGACACAATGCCGACTTAAGTACAAGAAAACTGAGTCTTCTTAGGGTCTATGTTATGAGCGCTTCCTGCGTCACCAGTTTTACATTCCGATGCACCTCTGCAGGCATACTGTATCCCTTGGACCTTCCCATTGACGATGATACACAGAAATTGCATCGGAATTAAATATAAGAGACACAATGCCGACTTCAGTACAAGAAAACTGAGTCTTCTTATGGCCTATGTTTTGACCGCTTAATGTGTCACCAGTTTTATATTCCGATGCACGTCTGCAGGTTTACTGTATCCCTTGGACCTTCCCATTGACGACGAAACACAGAAATTGCATCGGATTTAAATATAAGAGACACAATGCCGACTTAAGTACAGGAAGCCTGAGTATTCCACTGTCTATGTTTTGATCGTTTCCTGTGTCACCAGTTTTACATTCCGATGCACCTCTGCAGGTTTACTGTATCCATTGGACCTTCCCATTGACGATGAAACACAGAAATAGCATCGGAATTAAATATAAGACACACAATGCCGACTTAAGAACAGGAAGGCTGAGTCTTCCTACTGTCTATGTTTTGAGCATTTCACTTGACACCAGTTTTACATTCCGCGCACCTCTGCAGGTTTACTGTATCCCTTGGATCTTCCCATTGAAGATGAAACACAGAAATTGCATCGGAATTAAATAGAAGAGACACAATGCCGACTAAAGTACTGGAAGATTGAGTCTTCCTACTGCCTATGTTTTGAGCGTTTCCTGCGTCACCAATTTTACATTCTGATGCACCTTTGCAGGTTTACTGTATCCCTTGGACCTTCCCATTGACGATGAAACACAGAAATAGCATCGGAATGAAATTTAAGAGACACAATGTCGACTTAAGAACAGGAAGGCTGAGTCTTCCTACTGTCTATGATTTGAGCGTTTCCTGTGTCTCCAGTTTTACATTCCGATGCACCTCTGCAGGTTTACTGTGTTCCTAGGACCTTCCCATTGACGATTAAGCTCAGAAATTGCATCGGAAATAAATATAAGAGACACAATGCCGACTGAAGTACAGAAAGACTGAGTCTTGCTACTGTCTATGTTTTGAGCGTTTCCTGTTTCACCAGTTTTACATTCCGATGCACCTCTGAAGGTTCACTGTATACCTTGGACATTCACAGTGACGATGAAACACAGAAATTGCATCGGATTTAAATATAAGAGACACAATGGTGACTTAAGTACAGGAAGACTGAGTCTTCCTACTGTCTATGATTTGAGCGTGTCCTGTATCACCAGTTTTACATTCCGATGCACCTCTGCAGGTTTACTGTATACATTGGACCTTCCCATTGACGATGAAACACAGAAATTGCATCGGAATTAAATATAAGAGACACAATGCCGACTTAAGCACAGGAAGACTGAGTATTCCTACTGTCTATCTTTTGATCGTTTCCTGTGTCACCAGTTTTACATTCCGATGCACCTCTGCAGGTTTACTGTATCCATTGGACCTTCCCATTGACGATGAAACACAGAAATAGCATCGGAATTAAATATAAGATACACAATAACGACTTAAGAACAGGAAGTCTGAGTCTTCCTGCTGTCTATGTTTTGAGCGTTTCCTGTGTCACCAGTTTTACATTCCGATGCACCTCTGCAGGTTTACTGTATCCCTTGGATCTTCCCATTGACGATGAAACACAGAAATTGCATCGGAACTAAATATAAGAGACACAATGCCGACTTAAGTACAGAAACATTGAGTCTTCCTACTGTCTATGTTTTGAGCGTTTCCTGGGTCACCAGTTTCACATTCCGATGCACCTCTGCAGGTTTACTGTATCCCTTGGATCTTCCCATTGACGATGAAACACAGAAATAGCATCGGAATGAAATATAAGAGACACAATAACGACTTAAGAACAAGAAGGCTGAGTCTTCCTACTGTCTACGTTTTGAGCGTTTCCTGTGTCACTAGTTTTACATTCCGATGCACCTCTGCAGGTTTACTGTATACATTGGACATTCCCATTGGCGATGAAACACAGAAATGGCATCGGAATCAAATATAAGAGATACAATGCCGACTGAAGTACAGGAAGACTGAGTCTTCCTACTGTCTATGTTTTGAGCGTTTCCTGTGTCACCCGTTTTACATTCCAATGCACCTCTGAGGGTTTACTGTATTCCTTGGACCTTCACAGTGACGATGAAACACAGAAATTGCATCGGAATTAGATATAAGAGACACAATGGTGACTTAAGTACAGGAAGACTGAGTCTTCCTACTGTCTATGTTTTGAGCGTTTCCTGTGTCATCAGTTTTACATTCCGATGCACCTCTGCAGGTTTACTGTATCCGTTGTACCTTCACAGAGACGATGAAACACAGAAATTGCATCGGAATAAAAAATAAGAGACACCATGCCGACTTAAGTAAAGGAAGACTGAGTCTTCCTACTGTCTATGATTTGAGCGTGTCCTGTATCACCAGTTTTACATTCCGATGCACCTCTGCAGGTTTACTGTATACATTGGACCTTCCCATTGACGATGAAACACAGAAATTGCATCGGAATTAAATATAAGAGACACAATGCCGACTTAAGCACAGGAAGACTGAGTATTCCTACTGTCTATCTTTTGATCGTTTCCTGTGTCACCAGTTTTACATTCTGATGCACCCCTGCAGTTTTACTGTATCCATTGGACCTTCCCATTGACGATGAAACACAGATATAGCATCGGAATTAAATATAAAAGACACAATGCCGACTTAAGAACAGGAAGGCTGAGTCTTCCTACTGTCTATGATTTGAGCGTTTCCTGTATCTCCAGTTTTACATTCCGATGCACCTCTGCAGGTTTACTGTGTTCCTAGGACCTTCCCATTGACGATTAAGCTCAGAAATTGCATCGGAAATAAATATAAGAGACACAATGCCGACTGAAGTACAGGAAGACTGAGTCTTGCTACTGTCTATGTTTTGAGCGTTTCCTGTTTCACCAGTTTTACATTCCGATGCACCTCTGAAGGTTTACTGTATACCTTGGACATTCACAGTGACGATGAAACACAGAAATTGCATCGGAATTAAATATAAGAGACACAATGGTGACTTAAGTACAGGAAGACTGAGTCTTCCTACTGTCTATGATTTGAGCGTGTCCTGTATCACCAGTTTTACATTCCGATGCACCTCTGCAGGTTTACTGTATACATTGGACCTTCCCATTGACGATGAAACACAGAAATTGCATCGGAATTAAATATAAGAGACACAATGCCGACTTAAGAACAGGAAGGCTGAGTCTTCCTACTGTCTATGTTTTGAGCATTTCCTGTGTCACCAGTCTTACATTCCGATGCACCTCTGCAGGTTTACTGTATCCATTGGACCTTCCCATTGACGGTGAAACACAAAAATAGCATCGGAATTAAATATAAGAGACACAATGCCGACATAAGAACAGGAAGGCTCAGTCTTCCTACTGTCTATGCTTTGAGGGTTTCCTGTGTCACCAGTTTTACATTCCGATGCACCTCTGCAGATTTACTGTATCGCTTGGATCTTCCCATTGACGATGAAACACAGAAATTGCATCGGAATTAAATAGAAGAGACACAATGTCGACTTAAGTACTGGAAGATTGAGTCTTCCTACTGCCTATGTTTTGAGCGTTTCCTGAGTCACCAATTTTACATTCCGATGCACCTCTGCAGGTATACTGTATCCTTTGGAAATTCCCATTGACGATGAAACACAAAAATAGCATCGGAATTAAATATAAGAGACACAATGCCGACATAAGAACAGGAAGGCTCAGTCTTCCTACTGTCTATGCTTTGAGGGTTTCCTGTGTCACCAGTTTCACATTCCGATGAACCACAGCAGGATTACTGTATCCCTTGGACTTTCACAGTGACGATGAAACACAGATATTGCATCGGAATTAAATATAAGAGACACAATGCCGACTTAAGTACAAGAAAACTGAGTCTTCTTAAGGTCTACGTTTTGAGCGTTTCCCGTGTCACCAGTTTTACATTCCGATGCACTTCTGCAGGCTTACTGTGTTCCTAGGACCTTCCCATTGACGATGAAGCTCAGAAATTGCATCGGAATTAAATATAAGAGACACCATGCCGACTTAAGTAAAGGAAGACTGAGTCTTCCTACTGTCTATGATTTGAGCGTGTCCTGTATCACCAGTTTAACATTCCGATGCACCTCTGCAGGTTTACTGTATCCCTTGGACCTTCACAGTGACGATGAAACACAGAAATTGCATCGGAATTAAATATAAGAGATACAATGCCCACTTAGGTACAGGAAGACTGAGTCTTCCTACTGTCTTTTTTGAGCGTTCCCTGTGTCATCAGTTTTACATTTTGATGCACCTCTGCAGGTTTACTGTATCCCTTGGACCTTCACAGTGACGATGAAACACAGAAATTGCATCAAATTAAATATAAGAGACACAATGCCGACTTCAGTACAAGAAAACTGAGTCTTCTTAGGGCCTATGTTTTGACCGCTTAATGTGTCACCAGTTTTATATTCCGATGCACGTTTGCAGGTTTACTGTATCCCTTGGACCTTCCCATTGACGACGAAACACAGATATTGCATCGGATTTAAATATAAGAGACACAATGCCGACTTAAGTACAGGAAGCCTGAGTATTCCACTGTCTATGTTTTGATCGTTTCCTGTGTCACCAGTTTTACATTCCGATGCACCTCTGCAGGTTTACTGTATCCATTGGACCTTCCCAATGACGATGAAACACAGAAATAGCATCGGAATTAAATATAAGACACACAATGCCGACTTAAGGACAGGAAGGCTGAGTCTTCCTACTGTCTATGTTTTGAGCATTTCACTTGACACCAGTTTTACATTCCGCGCACCTCTGCAGGTTTACTGTATCCCTTGGATCTTCCCATTGAGGATGAAACACAGAAATTGCATCGGAATTAAATAGAAGAGACACAATGCCGACTTAAGTACTGGAAGATTCAGTCTTCCTACTGCCTATGTTTTGAGCGTTTTCTGCGTCACCAATTTTACATTCCGATGCACCTTTGCAGGTTTACTGTATCCCTTGGACCTTCCCATTGACGATGAAACACAGAAATAGCATCGGAATGAAATTTAAGAGACACAATGCCGACTTAAGAACAGGAAGGCTGAGTCTTCCTACTGTCTATGTTTTGAGCGTTTCCTGTGTCTCCAGTTTTACATTCCGATGCACCTCTGCAGGTTTACTGTATCCATTGGCCCTTCCCATTGACGATGAAACACAGAAATTACTTCGGAATTAAATATAAGAGACACAATGCCGACTTAAGTAAAGGAAGACTGAGTCTTCCTACTCTCTTTGTTTTGAGCGTTTCCTGTGTCACCAGTTTTACATTTCGATCCACCTCTGCAGGTATACTGTGTCCCTTCGACCTTCCCATTGACGATGAAACACAGAAATTGCGTCGGAATTAAATATAAGAAACACAATGCGGCCGAAATATTACAGGAAGACTGAGTCTTCCTACTGTCTATGATATGAGCGTGTCCTGTATCACCAGTTTTACATTCCGATGCACCTCTGCAGGTTTACTGTATACATTGGACCTTCCCATTGACGATGAAACCCAAAAATAGCATCGGAGTTAAATATAAGAGACACAATGCCGACATAAGAACAGGAAGGCTCAGTCTTCCTACTGTCTATGCTTTGAGGGTTTCCTGTGTCACCAGTTTTACATTCCGATGCACCTCTGCAGGTTTTACTGTATCCCTTGGATCTTCCCATTGACGATGAAACTCAGAAATTGCATCGGAATTAAATAGAAGAGACACAATGTCGACTTAAGTACTGGAAGATTGAGTCTTCCTACTGCCTATGTTTTGAGCGTTTCCTGAGTCACCAATTTTACATTCCGATGCACCTCTGCAGGTTTACTGTATCCATTGGACCTTCCCATTGACGATGAAACACAAAAATAGCATCGGAATTAAATATAAGAGACACAATGCCGACATAAGAACAGGAAGGCTCAGTCTTCCTACTGTCTATGCTTTGAGGGTTTCCTGTGTCACCAGTTTTACATTTTGATGCACCTCTGCAGGTTTACTGTATCCCTTGGATCTTCCCATTGACGATGAAACACAGAAATTGCATCGGAACTAAATATAAGAGACACAATGCCGACTTAAGTACAAAAACATAGAGTCTTCCTACTGTCTATGTTTTGAGCGTTTCCCGTGTCACCAGTTTTACATTATGATGCACTTCTGCAGGCTTACTGTGTTCCTAGGACCTTCCCATTGACGATGAAGCTCAGAAATTGCATCGGAAATAAAAATAAGAGACACAGTGCCGACTTAAGTACAGGAAGACTGATTCTTCCTACTGTCTATGTGTTGAGCGCTCCCTTGTCACCAGTTTTACATTCCGATCAACCTCTGCAGGTATACTGTTCCCCTTCGACCTTCCCATTGACGATGAAGCTCAGAAATTGCATCGGAATTAAATACAAGGGACACCATGCGGACTTAAGTAAAGGAAGACTGAGTCTTCCTACTGACTATGATTTGAGCGTGTCCTGTATCACCAGTTTTACATTCCGATGCACCTCTGCAGGTTTACTGTATCCCTTGGACCTTCACAGTGACGATGAAACACAGAAATTGCATCGGAATTAAATATAAAAGACACAATGCCGACTTAAGTACAAGAAAACTGAGTCTTCTTAGGGTCTATGTTATGAGCGCTTCCTGTGTCACCAGTTTTACATTCCGATGCACCACTGCAGGCATACTGTATCCCTTGGACCTTCCCATTGATGATGAAACACAGAACTTGCATCGGAATTAAATATAAGAGACACAATGCCGATTTAAGTACAGAAAGACTGAGTCTTCCTACTGCCTATGTTTTGAGCGTTTCTGCGTCACCAATTTTACATACCGATGCACCTCTGCAGGTTTACTGTATCCATTGGACCTTCCCATTGACGATGAAACACAGAAATAGCATCGGAATTAAATATAAGATACACAATAACGACTTAAGAACAGGAAGTCTGAGTCTTCCTACTGTCTATGTTTTGAGC
Organism: Schistocerca nitens; assembly: GCF_023898315.1. Taxonomy (NCBI): domain Eukaryota; kingdom Metazoa; phylum Arthropoda; class Insecta; order Orthoptera; family Acrididae; genus Schistocerca; species Schistocerca nitens. The sequence continues at coordinate 3,685,650 of NC_064616.1, read as the reverse complement.
GTTTCCTGTGTCACCAGTTTTACATTCCGATGCACCTCTGCAGGTTTACTGTATCCCTTGGATCTTCCCATTGACGATGAAACACAGAAATTGCATCGGAACTAAATATAAGAGACACAATGCCGACTTAAGTACAGAAACATTGAGTCTTCCTACTGTCTATGTTTTGAGCGTTTCCTGGGTCACCAGTTTCACATTCCGATGCATCTCTGCAGGTTTACTGTATCCCTTGGATCTTCCCATTGACGATGAAACACAGAAATAGCATCGGAATTAAATATAAGAGACACAATAACGACTTAAGAACAGGAAGGCTGAGTCTTCGTACTGTCTATGTTTTGAGCGTTTCCTGTGTCACCAGTTTTACATTCCGATGCACCTCTGCAGGTTTACTGTATACATTGGACATTCCCATTGGCGATGAAACACAGAAATGGCATCGGAATCAAATATAAGAGATACAATGCCGACTGAAGTACAGGAAGACTGAGTCTTCCTACTGTCTATGTTTTGAGCGTTTCCTGTGTCACCCGTTTTACATTCCGATGCACCTCTGAAGGTTTACTGTATCCCTTGGACCTTCACAGTGACGATGAAACACAGAAATTGCATCGGAATTAGATATAAGAGACACAATGGTGACTTAAGTACAGGAAGACTGAGTCTTCCTACTGTCTATGTTTTGAGCGTTTCCTGTGTCATCAGTTTTACATTCCGATGCACCTCTGCAGGTTTACTGTATCCCTTGTACCTTCACAGTGACGATGAAACACAGAAATTGCATCGGAATAAAAAATAAGAGACACCATGCCGACTTAAGTAAAGGAAGAGTGAGTATTCCTACTGTCTATGATTTGAGCGTGTCCTGTATCACCAGTTTTACATTCCGATGCACCTCTGCAGGTTTACTGTATACATTGGACCTTCCCATTGACGATGAAACACAGAAATTGCATCGGAATTAAATATAAGAGACACAATGCCGACTTAAGCACAGGAAGACTGAGTATTCCTACTGTCTATCTTTTGATCGTTTCCTGTGTCACCAGTTTTACATTCTGATGCACCCCTGCAGTTTTACTGTATCCATTGGACCTTCCCATTGACGATGAAACACAGATATAGCATCGGAATTAAATATAAAAGACACAATGCCGACTTAAGAACAGGAAGGCTGAGTCTTCCTACTGTCTATGTTTTGAGCATTTCCTGTGTCACCAGTCTTACATTCCGATGCACCTCTGCAGGTTTACTGTATCCCTTGGATCTTCCCATTGACGATGAAACACAGAAATTGCATCGGAATTAAATAGAAGAGACACAATGTCGACTTAAGTACTGGAAGATTGAGTCTTCCTACTGCCTATGTTTTGAGCGTTTCCTGAGTCACCAATTTTACATTCCGATGCACCTCTGCTGGTTTACTGTATCCATTGGACCTTCCCATTGACGATGAAACACAAAAATAGCATCGGAATTAAATATAAGAGACACAATGCCGACATAAGAACACGAAGGCTCAGTCTTCCTACTGTCTATGTTTTGAGGGTTTCCTGTGTCACCAGTTTTACATTCCGATGCACCTCTGCAGGTTTACTGTATCCCTTGGATCTTCCCATTGACGATGAAACACAGAAATTGCATCGGAACTAAATATAAGAGACACAATGCCGACTTAAGTACAAAAACTTAGAGTCCTCCTAATGTCTATGTTTTGAGCGTTTCCTGTGTCACCAGTTTCACATTCCGATGAACCACTGCAGGTTTACTGTATCCCTTGGACTTTCACAGTGACGATGAAACACAGATATTGCATCGGAATTAAATATAAGAGACACAATGCCGACTTAAGTACAAGAAAACTGAGTCTTCTTAAGGTCTACGTTTTGAGCGTTTCCCGTGTCACCAGTTTTACATTCCGATGCACTTCTGCAGGCTTACTGTGTTCCTAGGACCTTCCCATTGACGATGAAGCTCAGAAATTGCATCGGAAATAAAAATAAGAGACACAATGCCGACTTAAGTACAGGAAGACTGATTCTTCCTACTGTCTATGTGTTGAGCGTTCCCTTGTCACCAGTTTTACATTCCGATCAACCTCTGCAGGTATACTGTTCCCCTTCGACCTTCCCATTGACGATGAAGCTCAGAAATTGCATCGGAATTAAATATAAGAGACACCATGCGGACTTAAGTAAAGGAAGACTGAGTCTTCCTACTGTCTATGATTTGAGCGTGTCCTGTATCACCCGTTTTACATTCCGATGCACCTCTGCAGGCATACTGTATCCCTTGGACCTTCCCGTTGACGACGAAACACACAAATTGCATCGGAATTAAATATAAGAGACACAATGACGACTTAGGCACATGAAGACTGAGTTTTCCTACTGTCTATGTTTCGAGCGTTCCCTGTGTCATCAGTTTTACATTTTGATGCACCTCTGCAGGTTTACTGTATCCCTTGGACCTTCCCATTGACGATGATACACAGAAATTGCATCGGAATTAAATATAAGAGACACAGTGCCGACTTAAGTACAGAAAGACTGAGTGTTCCTACTGTCTATGTTTTGAGCGTTTCATGTGTCACCAGTTTTACATTCCAATGCACCTTTGCAGGTTTACTGTATCCCTTGGACTTTCCCGTTGACGACGAAACACACAAATTGCATCGGAATTAAATATAAGAGACACAATGACGACTTAGGCACATGAAGACTGAGTTTTCCTACTGTCTATGTTACGATCGTTCCCTGTGTCATCAGTTTTACATTTTGATGCACCTCTGCAGGTTTACTGTATCCCTTGGACCTTCACAGTGACGATGAAACACAGATATTGCATCAAATTAAATATAAGAGACACATCGCCGACTTCAGTACAAGAAAATTGAGTCTTCTTAGGGCCTATGATTTGACCGCTTCCTGTGTCACCAGTTTTATATTCCGATGCACCTCTGCAGGTTTACTGTATCCCTTGGACCTTCCCATTGACGACGAAACAGAAATTGCATCGGAATTAAAAATAAGAGACACCATGCCGACTTAAGTAAAGGAAGACTGAGTCTTCCTACTGTCTATGATTTGAGCGTTTCCTGTATCACCAGTTTTACATTCCGATGCACCCCTGCAGTTTTACTGTATCCATTTGACCTTCCCATTGACGATGAAATACAGAAATAGCATCGGAATTAAATATAAGAGACACAATGCCGACTTAAGAACAGGAAGGCTGAGCCTTCCTACTGTCTATGTTTTGAGCATTTCCTGTGTCACCAGTCTTACATTCCGATGCACCTCTGCAGGTTTACTGTATCCCTTGGATCTTCCCATTGACGACGAAACACATAAATTGCATCGGAATTAAATAGAAGAGACACAATGCCGACTTAAGTATTGGAAGATTGAGTCTTCCTACTGCCTATGTTTTGAGCGTTTCCTGAGTCACCAATTTTACATTCCGATGCACTTCTGCAGGTTTACTGTATCCATTGGACCTTCCCATTGACGATGAAACACAGAAATAGCATCGGAATTAAATATAAGAGACACAATGCCGACATAAGAACAGGAAGGCCCAGTCTTCCTACTGTCTATGTTTTGAGGGTTTCCTGTGTCACCAGTTTTACATTCCGATGCACCTCTGTAGGTTTACTGTATCCCTTGGATCTTCCCATTGACGATGAAACACAGAAATTGCATCGGAACTAAATATAAGAGACACAATGCTTACTTAATTACAAAAACATGGAGTCATCCTACTGTCTATGTTTTGAGCGTTTCCTGTGTCACCAGTTTTATATTCCGATGCACCTCTGCACGTTTACTGTATCCCTTGAACCTTCACAGTGACGATGAAACACAGAAATTGCATCGGAATTAAATATAAGAGACACAATGATGACTTAAGTACAGGAAGACTGAGTCTTCCTACTGTCTATGCTTTGAGCGTTTCTTATGTCACCAGTTTTACATTCCGATGCACCTCTGCAGGTTTACTGTATCCCTTGTACCTTCCCAGTGACGATGAAACACAGAAATTGCATCGGAATTAAATATAAAAGACACAATGCCGACTTAAGTACAAGAAAACTGAGTCTTCTTAGGGTCTATGTTATGAGCGCTTCCTGTGTCACCAGTTTTACATTCCGATGCACCTCTGCAGGCATACTGTATCCCTTGGACCTTCCCACTGACGATGAAACACAGAAATAGCATCGGAATTAAATATAAGAGACACAATGCCGACTTAAGCACAGGAAGACTGAGTATTCCTACTGTCTATCTTTTGATCGTTTCCTGTGTCACCAGTTTTACATTCCGATGCACCCCTGCAGTTTTATTGTATCCATTGGACCTTCCCATTGACGATGAAACACAGATATAGCATCGGAATTAAATATAAGAGACACAATGCCGACTTAAGAACAGGAAGGCTGAGTCTTCCTACTGTCTATGTTTTGAGCATTTCCTGTGTCACCAGTCTTACATTCCGATGCACCTCTGCAGGTTTACTGTATCCATTGGACCTTCCCATTGACGATGAAACCCAAAAATAGCATCGGAATTAAATATAAGAGACACAATGCCGACATAAGAACAGGAAGGCTCAGTCTTCCTACTGTCTATGCTTTGAGGGTTTCCTGTGTCACCAGTTTTACATTCCGATGCACCTCTGCAGATTTACTGTATCCCTTGGATCTTCCCATTGACGATGAAACACAGAAATTGCATCGGAATTAAATAGAAGAGACACAATGTCGACTTAAGTACTGGAAGATTGAGTCTTCCTACTGCCTATGTTTTGAGCGTTTCCTGAGTCACCAATTTTACATTCCGATGCACCTCTGCAGGTATACTGTATCCATTGGACCCTCCCATTGACGATGAAACACAAAAATAGCATCGGAATTAAATATAAGAGACACAATGCCGACATAAGAACAGGAAGGCTCAGTCTTCCTACTGTCTATGCTTTGAGGGTTTCCTGTGTCACCAGTTTCACATTCCGATGAACCACAGCAGGATTACTGTATCCCTTGGACTTTCACAGTGACGATGAAACACAGATATTGCATCGGAATTAAATATAAGAGACACAATGCCGACTTAAGTACAAGTAAACTGAGTCTTCTTAAGGTCTACGTTTTGAGCGTTTCCCGTGTCACCAGTTTTACATTCCGATGCACTTCTGCAGGCTTACTGTGTTCCTAGGACCTTCCCATTGACGATGAAGCTCAGAAATTGCATCGGAATTAAATATAAGAGATACAATGCCCACTTAGGTACAGGAGGACTGAGTCTTCCTACTGTCTGTTTTGAGCGTTCCCTGTGTCATCAGTTTTACATTTTGATGCACCTCTGCAGGTTTACTGTATCCCTTGGACCTTCACAGTGACGATGAAACACAGAAATTGCATCAAATTAAATATAAGAGGCACAATGCCGACTTCAGTACAAGAAAACTGAGTCTTCTTAGGGCCTATGTTTTGACCGCTTAACGTGTCACCAGTTTTATATTCCGATGCACGTTTGCAGGTTTACTGTATCCCTTGGATCTTCCCATTGACTACGAAACACAGATATTGCATCGGATTTAAATATAAGAGACACAATGCCGTCTTAAGTACAGGAAGCCTGAGTATTCCACTGTCTATGTTTTGATCGTTTCCTGTGTCACCAGTTTTACATTCCGATGCACCTCTGCAGGTTTACTGTATCCATTGGACCTTCCCATTGACGATGAAACACAGAAATAGCATCGGAATTAAATATAAGACACACAATGCCGACTTAAGGACAGGAAGGCTGAGTCTTCCTACTGTCTATGTTTTGAGCATTTCACTTGACACCAGTTTTACATTCCGCGCACCTCTGCAGGTTTACTGTACCCCTTGGATCTTCCCATTGAGGATGAAACACAGAAATTGCATCGGAATTAAATAGAAGAGACACAATGCCGACTTAAGTACTGGAAGATTCAGTCTTCCTACTGCCTATGTTTTGAGCGTTTTCTGCGTCACCAATTTTACATTCCGATGCACCTTTGCAGGTTTACTGTATCCCTTGGACCTTCCCATTGACGATGAAACACTGAAATAGCATCGGAATGAAATTTAAGAGACACAATGCCGACTTAAGAACAGGAAGGCTGAGTCTTCCTACTGTCTATGTTTTGAGCGTTTCCTGTGTCTCCAGTTTTACATTCCGATGCACCTCTGCAGGTTTACTGTGTTCCTAGGACCTTCCCATTGACGATTAAGCTCAGAAATTGCATCGGAAATAAATATAAGAGACACAATGCCGACTTAAGTACAGGAAGACTGAGTCTTCCTACTGTGTATGTTTCGAGCATTTCCTTTGTCACCAGCTTTACATTCCAATGTACCTCTGCAGGTATACTGTTTCCCTTCGACCTTCCCATTGACGATGAAACACAGAAATTGCGTCGGAATTAAATATAAGAGACACAATGCGGCCGAAATATTACAGGAAGACTGAGTCTTCCTACTGTCTATGATTTGAGCGTGTCCTGTATCACCAGTTTTACATTCCTATGCACCTCTGCAGGTTTACTGTATCCCTTGGACCTTCCCATTGACGATGATACACAGAAATTGCATCGGAATTAAATATAAGAGACACAGTGCCGACTTAAGTACAGAAAGACTGAGTGTTCCTACTGTCTATGTTTTGAGCGTTTCCTGTGTCACCAGTTTTACATTCCAATGCACCTTTGCAGGTTTACTGTATCCCTTGGACTTTCCCGTTGACTACGAAACACACAAATTGCATCGGAATTAAATATAAGAGACACAATGACGACTTAGGCACATGAAGACTGAGTTTTCCTACTGTCTATGTTACGATCGTTCCCTGTGTCATCAGTTTTACATTTTGATGCACCTCTGCAGGTTTACTGTATCCCTTGGACCTTCACAGTGACGATGAAACACAGATATTGCATCAAATTAAATATAAGAGACACATCGCCGACTTCAGTACAAGAAAATTGAGTCTTCTTAGGGCCTATGATTTGACCGCTTCCTGTGTCACCAGTTTTATATTCCGATGCACCTCTGCAGGTTTACTGTATCCCTTGGACCTTCCCATTGACGACGAAACAGAAATTGCATCGGAATTAAAAATAAGAGACACCATGCCGACTTAAGTAAAGGAAGACTGAGTCTTCCTACTGTCTATGATTTGAGCGTTTCCTGTATCACCAGTTTTACATTCCGATGCACCCCTGCAGTTTTACTGTATCCATTTGACCTTCCCATTGACGATGAAATACAGAAATAGCATCGGAATTAAATATAAGAGACACAATGCCGACTTAAGAACAGGAAGGCTGAGCCTTCCTACTGTCTATGTTTTGAGCATTTCCTGTGTCACCAGTCTTACATTCCGATGCACCTCTGCAGGTTTACTGTATCCCTTGGATCTTCCCATTGACGACGAAACACATAAATTGCATCGGAATTAAATAGAAGAGACACAATGCCGACTTAAGTATTGGAAGATTGAGTCTTCCTACTGCCTATGTTTTGAGCGTTTCCTGAGTCACCAATTTTACATTCCGATGCACTTCTGCAGGTTTACTGTATCCATTGGACCTTCCCATTGACGATGAAACACAGAAATAGCATCGGAATTAAATATAAGAGACACAATGCCGACATAAGAACAGGAAGGCTCAGTCTTCCTACTGTCTATGTTTTGAGGGTTTCCTGTGTCACCAGTTTTACATTCCGATGCACCTCTGTAGGTTTACTGTATCCCTTGGATCTTCCCATTGACGATGAAACACAGAAATTGCATCGGAACTAAATATAAGAGACACAATGCTTACTTAATTACAAAAACATGGAGTCATCCTACTGTCTATGTTTTGAGCGTTTCCTGTGTCACCAGTTTTGTATTCCGATGCACCTCTGCACGTTTACTGTATCCCTTGAACCTTCACAGTGACGATGAAACACAGAAATTGCATCGGAATTAAATATAAGAGACACAATGATGACTTAAGTACAGGAAGACTGAGTCTTCCTACTGTCTATGCTTTGAGCGTTTCCTATGTCACCAGTTTTACATTCCGATGCACCTCTGCAGGTTTACTGTATCCCTTGTACCTTCACAGTGACGATGAAACACAGAAATTGCATCGGAATTAAATATAAAAGACACAATGCCGACTTAAGTACAAGAAAACTGAGTCTGCTTAGGGTCTATGTTATGAGCGCTTCCTGTGTCACCAGTTTTACATTCCGATGCACCTCTGCAGGCATACTGTATCCCTTGGACCTTCCCACTGACGATGAAACACAGAAATAGCATCGGAATTAAATATAAGAGACACAATGCCGACTTAAGCACAGGAAGACTGAGTATTCCTACTGTCTATCTTTTGATCGTTTCCTGTGTCACCAGTTTTACATTCCGATGCACCCCTGCAGTTTTATTGTATACATTGGACCTTCCCATTGACGATGAAACACAGATATAGCAATCGGAATTAAATATAAGAGACACAATGCCGACTTAAGAACAGGAAGGCTGAGTCTTCCTACTGTCTATGTTTTGAGCATTTCCTGTGTCACCAGTCTTACATTCCGATGCACCTCTGCAGGTTTACTGTATCCATTGGACCTTCCCATTGACGATGAAACACAAAAATAGCATCGGAATTAAATATAAGAGACACAATGCCGACATAAGAACAGGAAGGCTCAGTCTTCCTACTGTCTATGCTTTGAGGGTTTCCTGAGTCACCAGTTTTACATTCCGATGCACCTCTGCAGATTTACTGTATCCCTTGGATCTTCCCATTGACGATGAAACACAGAAATTGCATCGGAATTAAATAGAAGAGACACAATGTCGACTTAAGTACTGGAAGATTGAGTCTTCCTACTGCCTATGTTTTGAGCGTTTCCTGAGTCACCAATTTTACATTCCGATGCACCTCTGCATGTATACTGTATCCATTGGACCTTCCCATTGACGATGAAACACAAAAATAACATCGGAATTAAATATAAGAGACACAATGCCGACATAAGAACAGGAAGGCTCAGTCTTCCTACTGTCTATGCTTTGAGGGTTTCCTGTGTCACCAGTTTCACATTCCGATGAACCACAGCAGGATTACTGTATCCCTTGGACTTTCACAGTGACGATGAAACACAGATATTGCATCGGAATTAAATATAAAAGACACAATGCCGACTTAAGTACAAGTAAACTGAGTCTTCTTAAGGTCTACGTTTTGAGCGTTTCCCGTGTCACCAGTTTTACATTCCGATGCACTTCTGCAGGCTTACTGTGTTCCTAGGACCTTCCCATTGACGATAAAGCTCAGAAATTGCATCGGAATTAAATATAAGAGACACCATGCCGACTTAAGTAAAGGAAGACTGAGTCTTCCTACTGTCTATGATTTGAGCGTGTCCTGTATCACCAGTTTAACATTCCGATGCACCTCTGCAGGTTTACTGTATCCCTTGGACCTTCACAGTGACGATGAAACACAGAAATTGCATCGGAATTAAATATAAGAGATACAATGCCCACTTAGGTACAGGAAGACTGAGTCTTCCTACTGCCTGTTTTGAGCGTTCCCTGTGTCATCAGTTTTACATTTTGATGCACCTCTGCAGGTTTACTGTATCCCTTGGACCTTCACAGTGACGATGAAACACATAAATTGCATCAAATTAAATATAAGAGACACAATGCCGACTTCAGTAGAAGAAAACTGAGTCTTCTTAGGGCCTATGTTTTGACCGCTTAATGTGTCACCAGTTTTATATTCCGATGCACGTTTGCAGGTTTACTGTATCCCTTGGACCTTCCCATTGACGACGAAACACAGATATTGCATCGGATTTAAATATAAGAGACACAATGCCGACTTAAGTACAGGAAGCCTGAGTATTCCACTGTCTATGTTTTGATCGTTTCCTGTGTCACCAGTTTTACATTCCGATGCACCTCTGCAGGTTTACTGCATCCATTGGACCTGCCCATTGACGATGAAACACAGAAATAGCATCGGAATTAAATATAAGACACACAATGCCGACTTAAGGACAGGAAGGCTGAGTCTTCCTACTGTCTATGTTTTGAGCATTTCACTTGACACCAGTTTTACATTCCGCGCACCTCTGCAGGTTTACTGTATCCCTTGGATCTTCCCATTGAGGATGAAACACAGAAATTGCATCGGAATTAAATAGAAGAGACACAATGCCGACTTAAGTACTGGAAGATTCAGTCTTCCTACTGCCTATGTTTTGAGCGTTTTCTGCGTCACCAATTTTACATTCCGATGCACCTTTGCAGGTTTACTGTATCCCTTGGACCTTCCCATTGACGATGAAACACAGAAATAGCATCGGAATGAAATTTAAGAGACACAATGCCGACTTAAGAACAGGAAGGCTGAGTCTTCCTACTGTCTATGTTTTGAGCGTTTCCTGTGTCTCCAGTTTTACATTCCGATGCACCTCTGCAGGTTTACTGTGTTCCTAGGACCTTCCCATTGACGATTAAGCTCAGAAATTGCATCGGAAATAAATATAAGAGACACAATGCCGACTTAAGTACAGGAAGACTGAGTCTTCCTACTGTGTATGTTTCGAGCATTTCCTTTGTCACCAGCTTTACATTCCAATGTACCTCTGCAGGTATACTGTTTCCCTTCGACCTTCCCATTGACGATGAAACACAGAAATTGCGTCGGAATTAAATATAAGAGACACAATGCGGCCGAAATATTACAGGAAGACTGAGTCTTCCTACTGTCTATGATTTGAGCGTGTCCTGTATCACCAGTTTTACATTCCTATGCACCTCTGCAGGTTTACTGTATCCCTTGGACCTTCCCATTGACGATGATACACAGAAATTGCATCGGAATTAAATATAAGAGACACAGTGCCGACTTAAGTACAGAAAGACTGAGTGTTCCTACTGTCTATGTTTTGAGCGTTTCCTGTGTCACCAGTTTTACATTCCAATGCACCTTTGCAGGTTTACTGTATCCCTTGGACTTTCCCGTTGACTACGAAACACACAAATTGCATCGGAATTAAATATAAGAGACACAATGACGACTTAGGCACATGAAGACTGAGTTTTCCTACTGTCTATGTTACGATCGTTCCCTGTGTCATCAGTTTTACATTTTGATGCACCTCTGCAGGTTTACTGTATCCCTTGGACCTTCACAGTGACGATGAAACACAGATATTGCATCAAATTAAATATAAGAGACACATCGCCGACTTCAGTACAAGAAAATTGAGTCTTCTTAGGGCCTATGATTTGACCGCTTCCTGTGTCACCAGTTTTATATTCCGATGCACCTCTGCAGGTTTACTGTATCCCTTGGACCTTCCCATTGACGACGAAACAGAAATTGCATCGGAATTAAAAATAAGAGACACCATGCCGACTTAAGTAAAGGAAGACTGAGTCTTCCTACTGTCTATGATTTGAGCGTTTCCTGTATCACCAGTTTTACATTCCGATGCACCCCTGCAGTTTTACTGTATCCATTTGACCTTCCCATTGACGATGAAATACAGAAATAGCATCGGAATTAAATATAAGAGACACAATGCCGACTTAAGAACAGGAAGGCTGAGCCTTCCTACTGTCTATGTTTTGAGCATTTCCTGTGTCACCAGTCTTACATTCCGATGCACCTCTGCAGGTTTACTGTATCCCTTGGATCTTCCCATTGACGACGAAACACATAAATTGCATCGGAATTAAATAGAAGAGACACAATGCCGACTTAAGTATTGGAAGATTGAGTCTTCCTACTGCCTATGTTTTGAGCGTTTCCTGAGTCACCAATTTTACATTCCGATGCACTTCTGCAGGTTTACTGTATCCATTGGACCTTCCCATTGACGATGAAACACAGAAATAGCATCGGAATTAAATATAAGAGACACAATGCCGACATAAGAACAGGAAGGCTCAGTCTTCCTACTGTCTATGTTTTGAGGGTTTCCTGTGTCACCAGTTTTACATTCCGATGCACCTCTGTAGGTTTACTGTATCCCTTGGATCTTCCCATTGACGATGAAACACAGAAATTGCATCGGAACTAAATATAAGAGACACAATGCTTACTTAATTACAAAAACATGGAGTCATCCTACTGTCTATGTTTTGAGCGTTTCCTGTGTCACCAGTTTTATATTCCGATGCACCTCTGCACGTTTACTGTATCCCTTGAACCTTCACAGTGACGATGAAACACAGAAATTGCATCGGAATTAAATATAAGAGACACAATGATGACTTAAGTACAGGAAGACTGAGTCTTCCTACTGTCTATGCTTTGAGCGTTTCCTATGTCACCAGTTTTACATTCCGATGCACCTCTGCAGGTTTACTGTATCCCTTGTACCTTCACAGTGACGATGAAACACAGAAATTGCATCGGAATTAAATATAAAAGACACAATGCCGACTTAAGTACAAGAAAACTGAGTCTGCTTAGGGTCTATGTTATGAGCGCTTCCTGTGTCACCAGTTTTACATTCCGATGCACCTCTGCAGGCATACTGTATCCCTTGGACCTTCCCACTGACGATGAAACACAGAAATAGCATCGGAATTAAATATAAGAGACACAATGCCGACTTAAGAACAGGAAGACTGAGTATTCCTACTGTCTATCTTTTGATCGTTTCCTGTGTCACCAGTTTTACATTCCGATGCACCCCTGCAGTTTTATTGTATACATTGGACCTTCCCATTGACGATGAAACACAGATATAGCAATCGGAATTAAATATAAGAGACACAATGCCGACTTAAGAACAGGAAGGCTGAGTCTTCCTACTGTCTATGTTTTGAGCATTTCCTGTGTCACCAGTCTTACATTCCGATGCACCTCTGCAGGTTTACTGTATCCATTGGACCTTCCCATTGACGATGAAACACAAAAATAGCATCGGAATTAAATATAAGAGACACAATGCCGACATAAGAACAGGAAGGCTCAGTCTTCCTACTGTCTATGCTTTGAGGGTTTCCTGTGTCACCAGTTTCACATTCCGATGAACCACAGCAGGATTACTGTATCCCTTGGACTTTCACAGTGACGATGAAACACAGATATTGCATCGGAATTAAATATAAGAGACACAATGCCGACTTAAGTACAAGTAAACTGAGTCTTCTTAAGGTCTACGTTTTGAGCGTTTCCCGTGTCACCAGTTTTACATTCCGATGCACTTCTGCAGGCTTACTGTGTTCCTAGGACCTTCCCATTGACGATAAAGCTCAGAAATTGCATCGGAATTAAATATAAGAGACACCATGCCGACTTAAGTAAAGGAAGACTGAGTCTTCCTACTGTCTATGATTTGAGCGTGTCCTGTATCACCAGTTTAACATTCCGATGCACCTCTGCAGGTTTACTGTATCCCTTGGACCTTCACAGTGACGATGAAACACAGAAATTGCATCGGAATTAAATATAAGAGATACAATGCCCACTTAGGTACAGGAAGACTGAGTCTTCCTACTGCCTGTTTTGAGCGTTCCCTGTGTCATCAGTTTTACATTTTGATGCACCTCTGCAGGTTTACTGTATCCCTTGGACCTTCACAGTGACGATGAAACACATAAATTGCATCAAATTAAATATAAGAGACACAATGCCGACTTCAGTACAAGAAAACTGAGTCTTCTTAGGGCCTATGTTTTGACCGCTTAATGTGTCACCAGTTTTATATTCCGATGCACGTTTGCAGGTTTACTGTATCCCTTGGACCTTCCCATTGACGACGAAACACAGATATTGCATCGGATTTAAATATAAGAGACACAATGCCGACTTAAGTACAGGAAGCCTGAGTATTCCACTGTCTATGTTTTGATCGTTTCCTGTGTCACCAGTTTTACATTCCGATGCACCTCTGCAGGTTTACTGCATCCATTGGACCTGCCCATTGACGATGAAACACAGAAATAGCATCGGAATTAAATATAAGACACACAATGCCGACTTAAGGACAGGAAGGCTGAGTCTTCCTACTGTCTATGTTTTGAGCATTTCACTTGACACCAGTTTTACATTCCGCGCACCTCTGCAGGTTTACTGTATCCCTTGGATCTTCCCATTGAGGATGAAACACAGAAATTGCATCGGAATTAAATAGAAGAGACACAATGCCGACTTAAGTACTGGAAGATTCAGTCTTCCTACTGCCTATGTTTTGAGCGTTTTCTGCGTCACCAATTTTACATTCCGATGCACCTTTGCAGGTTTACTGTATCCCTTGGACCTTCCCATTGACGATGAAACACAGAAATAGCATCGGAATGAAATTTAAGAGACACAATGCCGACTTAAGAACAGGAAGGCTGAGTCTTCCTACTGTCTATGTTTTGAGCGTTTCCTGTGTCTCCAGTTTTACATTCCGATGCACCTCTGCAGGTTTACTGTGTTCCTAGGACCTTCCCATTGACGATTAAGCTCAGAAATTGCATCGGAAATAAATATAAGAGACACAATGCCGACTTAAGTACAGGAAGACTGAGTCTTCCTACTGTGTATGTTTCGAGCATTTCCTTTGTCACCAGCTTTACATTCCAATGTACCTCTGCAGGTATACTGTTTCCCTTCGATCTTCCCATTGACGATGAAACACAGAAATTGCGTCGGAATTAAATATAAGAGACACAATGCGGCCGAAATATTACAGGAAGACTGAGTCTTCCTACTGTCTATGATTTGAGCGTGTCCTGTATCACCAGTTTTACATTCCGATGCACCTCTGCAGGTTTACTGTATACATTGGACCTTCCCATTGACGATGAAACACAAAAATAGCATCGGAGTTAAATATAAGAGACACAATGCCGACATAAGAACAGGAAGGCTCAGTCTTCCTACTGTCTATGCTTTGAGGGTTTCCTGTGTCACCAGTTTTACATTCCGATGCACCTCTGCAGGTTTTACTGCATCCCTTGGATCTTCCCATTGACGATGAAACTCAGAAATTGCATCGGAATTAAATAGAAGAGACACAATGTCGACTTAAGTACTGGAAGATTGAGTCTTCCTACTGCCTATGTTTTGAGCGTTTCCTGAGTCACCAATTTTACATTCCGATGCACCTCTGCAGGTTTACTGTATCCATTGGACCTTCCCATTGACGATGAAACACAAAAATAGCATCGGAATTAAATATAAGAGACACAATGCCGACATAAGAACAGGAAGGCTCAGTCTTCCTACTGTCTATGCTTTGAGGGTTTCCTGTGTCACCAGTTTTACATTTTGATGCACCTCTGCAGGTTTACTGTATCCCTTGGATCTTCCCATTGACGATGAAACACAGAAATTGCATCGGAACTAAATATAAGAGACACAATGCCGACTTAAGTACAAAAACATAGAGTCTTCCTACTGTCTATGTTTTGAGCGTTTCCCGTGTCACCAGTTTTACATTATGATGCACTTCTGCAGGCTTACTGTGTTCCTAGGACCTTCCCATTGACGATGAAGCTCAGAAATTGCATCGGAAATAAAAATAAGAGACACAATGCCAACTTAAGTACAGGAAGACTGATTCTTCCTACTGTCTATGTGTTGAGCGCTCCCTTGTCACCAGTTTTACATTCCGATAAACCTCTGCAGGTATACTGTTCCCCTTCGACCTTCCCATTGACGATGAAGCTCAGAAATTGCATCGGAATTAAATACAAGGGACACCATGCGGACTTAAGTAAAGGAAGACTGAGTCTTCCTACTGACTATGATTTGAGCGTGTCCTGTATCACCAGTTTTACATTCCGATGCACCTCTGCAGGTTTACTGTATCCCTTGGACCTTCACAGTGACGATGAAACACAGAAATTGCATCGGAATTAAATATAAAAGACACAATGCCGACTTAAGTACAAGAAAACTGAGTCTTCTTAGGGTCTATGTTATGAGCGCTTCCTGTGTCACCAGTTTTACATTCCGATGCACCTCTGCAGGCATACTGTATCCCTTGGACCTTCCCATTGATGATGAAACACAGAACTTGCATCGGAATTAAATATAAGAGACACAATGCCGATTTAAGTACAGAAAGACTGAGTCTTCCTACTGCCTATGTTTTGAGCGTTTCCTGCGTCACTAATTTTACATACCGATGCACCTCTGCAGGTTTACTGTATCCATTGGACCTTCCCATTGACGATGAAACACAGAAATAGCATCGGAATTAAATATAAGATACACAATAACGACTTAAGAACAGGAAGTCTGAGTCTTCCTACTGTCTATGTTTTGAGCGTTTCCTGTGTCACCAGTTTTACATTACGATGCACCTCTGCAGGTTTACTGTATCCCTTGGATCTTCCCATTGAGGATGAAACACAGAAATTGCATCGGAATTAAATAGAAGAGACACAATGCCGACTTAAGTACTGGAAGATTCAGTCTTCCTACTGCCTATGTTTTGAGCGTTTTCTGCGTCACCAATTTTACATTCCGATGCACCTTTGCAGGTTTACTGTATCCCTTGGACCTTCCCATTGACGATGAAACACAGAAATAGCATCGGAATGAAATTTAAGAGACACAATGCCGACTTAAGAACAGGAAGGCTGAGTCTTCCTACTGTCTATGTTTTGAGCGTTTCCTGTGTCTCCAGTTTTACATTCCGATGCACCTCTGCAGGTTTACTGTGTTCCTAGGACCTTCCCATTGACGATTAAGCTCAGATATTGCATCGGAAATAAATATAAGAGACACAATGCCGACTTAAGTACAGGAAGACTGAGTCTTCCTACTGTGTATGTTTCGAGCATTTCCTTTGTCACCAGCTTTACATTCCAATGTACCTCTGCAGGTATACTGTTTCCCTTCGACCTTCCCATTGACGATGAAACACAGAAATTGCGTCGGAATTAAATATAAGAGACACAATGCGGCCGAAATATTACAGGAAGACTGAGTCTTCCTACTGTCTATGATTTGAGCGTGTCCTGTATCACCAGTTTTACATTCCGATGCACCTCTGCAGGTTTACTGTATACATTGGACCTTCCCATTGACGATGAAACACAAAAATAGCATCGGAGTTAAATATAAGAGACACAATGCCGACATAAGAACAGGAAGGCTCAGTCTTCCTACTGTCTATGCTTTGAGGGTTTCCTGTGTCACCAGTTTTACATTCCGATGCACCTCTGCAGGTTTTACTGTATCCCTTGGATCTTCCCATTGACGATGAAACTCAGAAATTGCATCGGAATTAAATAGAAGAGACACAATGTCGACTTAAGTACCGGAAGATTGAGTCTTCCTACTGCCTATGTTTTGAGCGTTTCCTGAGTCACCAATTTTACATTCCGATGCACCTCTGCAGGTTTACTGTATCCATTGGACCTTCCCATTGACGATGAAACACAAAAATAGCATCGGAATTAAATATAAGAGACACAATGCCGACATAAGAACAGGAAGGCTCAGTCATCCTACTGTCTATGCTTTGAGGGTTTCCTGTGTCACCAGTTTTACATTTTGATGCACCTCTGCAGGTTTACTGTATCCCTTGGATCTTCCCATTGACGATGAAACACAGAAATTGCATCGGAACTAAATATAAGAGACACAATGCCGACTTAAGTACAAAAACATAGAGTCTTCCTACTGTCTATGTTTTGAGCGTTTCCCGTGTCACCAGTTTTACATTATGATGCACTTCTGCAGGCTTACTGTGTTCCTAGGACCTTCCCATTGACGATGAAGCTCAGAAATTGCATCGGAAATAAAAATAAGAGACACAATGCCGACTTAAGTACAGGAAGACTGATTCTTCCTACTGTCTATGTGTTGAGCGCTCCCTTGTCACCAGTTTTACATTCCGATAAACCTCTGCAGGTATACTGTTCCCCTTCGACCTTCCCATTGACGATGAAGCTCAGAAATTGCATCGGAATTAAATACAAGGGACACCATGCGGACTTAAGTAAAGGAAGACTGAGTCTTCCTACTGACTATGATTTGAGCGTGTCCTGTATCACCAGTTTTACATTCCGATGCACCTCTGCAGGTTTACTGTATCCCTTGGACCTTCACAGTGACGATGAAACACAGAAATTGCATCGGAATTAAATATAAAAGACACAATGCCGACTTAAGTACAAGAAAACTGAGTCTTCTTAGGGTCTATGTTATGAGCGCTTCCTGTGTCACCAGTTTTACATTCCGATGCACCTCTGCAGGCATACTGTATCCCTTGGACCTTCCCATTGATGATGAAACACAGAACTTGCATCGGAATTAAATATAAGAGACACAATGCCGATTTAAGTACAGAAAGACTGAGTCTTCCTACTGCCTATGTTTTGAGCGTTTCCTGCGTCACTAATTTTACATACCGATGCACCTCTGCAGGTTTACTGTATCCATTGGACCTTCCCATTGACGATGAAACACAGAAATAGCATCGGAATTAAATATAAGATACACAATAACGACTTAAGAACAGGAAGTCTGAGTCTTCCTACTGTCTATGTTTTGAGCGTTTCCTGTGTCACCAGTTTTACATTACGATGCACCTCTGCAGGTTTACTGTATCCCTTGGATCTTCCATTGCCGATGAAACACAGAAATTGCATCGGAACTAAATATAAGAGACACAATGCCGACTTAAGTACAGAAACATTGAGTCTTCCTACTGTCTATGTTTTGAGCGTTTCCTGGGTCACCAGTTTCACATTCCGATGCACCTCTGCAGGTTTACTGTATCCCTTGGATCTTCCCATTGACGGTGAAACACAGAAATAGCATCGGAATTAAATATAAGAGACACAATAACGACTTAAGAACAGGAAGGCTGAGTCTTCGTACTGTCTATGTTTTGAGCGTTTCCTGTGTCACCAGTTTTACATTCCGATGCACCTCTGCAGATTTACTGTATACATTGGACATTCCCATTGGCGATGAAACACAGAAATGGCATCGGAATCAAATATAAGAGATACAATGCCGACTGAAGTACAGGAAGACTGAGTCTTCCTACTGTCTATGTTTTGAGCGTTTCCTGTGTCACCCGTTTTACATTCCGATGCACCTCTGAAGGTTTACTGTATCCCTTGGACCTTCACAGTGACGATGAAACACAGAAATTGCATCGGAATTAGATATAAGAGACACAATGGTGACTTAAGTACAGGAAGACTGAGTCTTCCTACTGTCTATGTTTTGAGCGTTTCCTGTGTCATCAGTTTTACATTCCGATGCACCTCTGCAGGTTTACTGTATCCCTTGTACCTTCACAGTGACGATGAAACACAGAAATTGCATCGGAATAAAAAATAAGAGACACCATGCCGACTTAAGTAAAGGAAGACTGAGTCTTCCTACTGTCTATGATTTGAGCGTGTCCTGTATCACCAGTTTTACATTCCGATGCACCTCTGCAGGTTTACTGTATACATTGGACCTTCCCATTGACGATGAAACACAGAAATTGCATCGTAATTAAATATAAGAGACACAATGCCGACTTAAGCACAGGAAGACTGAGTATTCCTACTGTCTATCTTTTGATCGTTTCCTGTGTCACCAGTTTTACATTCTGATGCACCCCTGCAGTTTTACTGTATCCATTGGACCTTCCCATTGACGATGAAACACAGATATAGCATCGGAATTAAATATAAAAGACACAATGCCGACTTAAGAACAGGAAGGCTGAGTCTTCCTACTGTCTATGTTTTGAGCATTTCCTGTGTCACCAGTCTTACATTCCGATGCACCTCTGCAGGTTTACTGTATCCCTTGGATCTTCCCATTGACGATGAAACACAGAAATTGCATCGGAATTAAATAGAAGAGACACAATGTCGACTTAAGTACCGGAAGATTGAGTCTTCCTACTGCCTATGTTTTGAGCGTTTCCTGAGTCACCAATTTTACATTCCGATGCACCTCTGCTGGTTTACTGTATCCATTGGACCTTCCCATTGACGATGAAACACAAAAATAGCATCGGAATTAAATATAAGAGACACAATGCCGACATAAGAACAGGAAGGCTCAGTCTTCCTACTGTCTATGTTTTGAGGGTTTCCTGTGTCACCAGTTTTACATTCCGATGCACCTCTGCAGGTTTACTGTATCCCTTGGATCTTCCCATTGACGATGAAACACAGAAATTGCATCGGAACTAAATATAAGAGACACAATGCCGACTTAAGTACAAAAACTTAGAGTCTTCCTAATGTCTATGTTTTGAGCGTTTCCTGTGTCACCAGTTTCACATTCCGATGAACCACTGCAGGTTTACTGTATCCCTTGGACTTTCACAGTGACGATGAAACACAGATATTGCATCGGAATTAAATATAAGAGACACAATGCCGACTTAAGTACAAGAAAACTGAGTCTTCTTAAGGTCTACGTTTTGAGCGTTTCCCGTGTCACCAGTTTTACATTCCGATGCACTTCTGCAGGCTTACTGTGTTCCTAGGACCTTCCCATTGACGATGAAGCTCAGAAATTTCATCGGAAATAAAAATAAGAGACACAATGCCGACTTAAGTACAGGAAGACTGATTCTTCCTACTGTCTATGTGTTGAGCGTTCCCTTGTCACCAGTTTTACATTCCGTTCAACCTCTGCAGGTATACTGTTCCCCTTCGACCTTCCCATTGACGATGAAGCTCAGAAATTGCATCGGAATTAAATATAAGAGACACCATGCGGACTTAAGTAAAGGAAGACTGAGTCTTCCTACTGTCTATGATTTGAGCGTGTCCTGTATCACCAGTTTTACATTCCGATGCACCTCTGCAGGCATACTGTATCCCTTGGACCTTCCCGTTGACGACGAAACACACAAATTGCATCGGAATTAAATATAAGAGACACAATGACGACTTAGGCACATGAAGACTGAGTTTTCCTACTGTCTATGTTACGAGCGTTCCCTGTGTCATCAGTTTTACATTTTGATGCACCTCTGATGGTTTACTGTATCCCTTGGACCTTCCCATTGACGATGATACACAGAAATTGCATCGGAATTAAATATAAGAGACACAGTGCCGACTTAAGTACAGAAAGACTGAGTGTTCCTACTGTCTATGTTTTGAGCGTTTCCTGTGTCACCAGTTTTACATTCCAATGCACCTTTGCAGGTTTACTGTATCCCTTGGACTTTCCCGTTGACGACGAAACACAAATTGCATTGGAATTAAATATAAGAGACACAATGACGACTTAGGCACATGAAGACTGAGTTTTCCTACTGTCTATGTTACGATCGTTCCCTGTGTCATCAGTTTTACATTTTGATGCACCTCTGCAGGTTTACTGTATCCCTTGGACCTTCACAGTGACGATGAAACACAGATATTGCATCAAATTAAATATAAGAGACACATCGCCGACTTCAGTACAAGAAAATTGAGTCTTCTTAGGGCCTATGATTTGACCGCTTCCTGTGTCACCAGTTTTATATTCCGATGCACCTCTGCAGGTTTACTGTATCCCTTGGACCTTTCCATTGACGACGAAACACAGAAATTGCATCGGATTTAAATATAAGAGACCCAATGCTGACTTAAGTACAGGAAGGCTGAGTATTCCTACTGTCTATGTTTTGACCGCTTCCTGTGTCACCAGTTTTATATTCCGATGCACCTCTGCAGGCTTACTGTATCCCTTGGACCTTCCCATTGACGACGAAACACAGAAATTGCATCGGAATTAAAAATAAGAGACACCATGCCGACTTAAGTAAAGGAAGACTGAGTCTTCCTACTGTCTATGATTTGAGCGTTTCCTGTATCACCAGTTTTACATTCCGATGCACCCCTGCAGTTTTACTGTATCCATTTGACATTCCCATTGACGATGAAATACAGAAATAGCATCGGAATTAAATATAAGAGACACAATGCCGACTTAAGAACAGGAAGGCTGAGTCTTCCTACTGTCTATGTTTTGAGCATTTCCTGTGTCACCAGTCTTACATTCCGATGCACCTCTGCAGGTTTACTGTATCCCTTGGATCTTCCCATTGACGATGAAACACATAAATTGCATCGGAATTAAATAGAAGAGACACAATGCCGACTTAAGTACTGGAAGATTGAGTCTTCCTACTGCCTATGATTTGAGCGTTTCCTGAGTCACCAATTTTACATTCCGATGCACTTCTGCAGGTTTACTGTATCCATTGGACCTTCCCATTGACGATGAAACACAGAAATAGCATCGGAATTAAATATAAGAGACACAATGCCGACATAAGAACAGGAAGGCTCCGTCTTCCTACTGTCTATGTTTTGAGGGTTTCCTGTGTCACCAGTTTTACATTCCGATGCACCTCTGTAGGTTTACTGTATCCCTTGGATCTTCCCATTGACGATGAAACACAGAAATTGCATCGGAACTAAATATAAGAGACACAATGCCGACTTAAGTACAAAAACATGGAGTCATCCTACTGTCTATGTACTGAGCGTTTCCTGTGTCACCAGTTTTATATTCTGATGCACCTCTGCACGTTTACTGTATCCCTTGAACCTTCACAGTGACGATGAAACACAGAAATTGCATCGGAATTAAATATAAGAGACACAATGATGACTTACGTACAGGAAGACTGAGCCTTCCTACTGTCTATGTTTTGAGCGTTTCCTATGTCACCAGTTTTACATTCCGATGCACCTCTGCAGGTTTACTGTATCCCTTGGACCTTCACAGTGACGATGAAACACAGAAATTGCATCGGAATTAAATATAAAAGTCACAATGCCGACTTAAGTACAAGTAAACTGAGTCTTCTTAGGGTCTATGTTATGAGCGCTTCCTGTGTCACCAGTTTTACATTCCGATGCACCTCTGCAGGCATACTGTATCCCTTGGACCTTCCCACTGACGATGAAACACAGAAATAGCATCGGAATTAAATATAAGAGACACAATGCCGACTTAGGTACAGGAAGACTGAGTCTTCCTACTGTCTATGTTATGAGCGTTCCCTGTGTCATCAGTTTTACATTTTGATGCACATCTGCAGGTTTACTGTATCCCTTGGACCTTCACAGTGACGATGAAACACAGAAATTGCATCAAATTAAATATAAGAGACACAATGCCTACTTCAGTACAAGAAAACTGAGTCTTCTTAGGGCCTATGATTTGACCGCTTCCTGTGCCACCAGTTTTATATTCCGATGCACCTCTGCAGGTTTACTGTATCCCTTGGACCTTTCCATTGACGACGAAACACAGAAATTGCATCGGATTTAAATGTAAGAGACCCAATGCCGACTTAAGTACAGGAAGGCTGAGTATTCCTACTGTCTATGTTTTGATCGTTTCCTGTGTCACCAGTTTTACATTCCGATGCACCTCTGCACTTTTAATGTATCCATTGGACCTTCCCATTGACGATGAAACACAGAAATAGCATCGAAATTAAATATAAGAGACACAATGCCGACTTAAGAACAGGAAGGCTGAGTCTTCCTACTGTCTATGTTTTGAGCATTTCCTGTGTCACCAGTTTTACATTCCGATGCACCTCTGCAGGTTTACTGTATCCCTTGGATCTTCCCAATGACGATGAAACACAGAAATTCCATCGGAATTAAATAGAAGAGACACAATGCCGACTTAAGTACTGGTAGATTGAGTCTTCCTACTGCCTATGTTTTGAGCGTTTCCTGCGTCACCAAATTTACATTCCGATGCACCTCTGCAGGTTTACTGTATCCGTTGGACCTTCCCATTGACGATGAAACACAGAAATAGCATCGGAATAAAATATAAGAGACACAATAACGACTTAAGAACAGGAAGGCTGAGTCTTGCTACTGTCTATGCTTTGAGCGTTTCCTGTGTCACCAGTTTTACATTCCGATGCACCTCTGCAGGTTTACTGTATCCCTTGCATCTTCCCATTGACGATGAAACACAGAAATTGCATCGGAACTAAATATAAGAGACACAATGCCGACTTAAGTACAGAAACATTGAGTCTTCCTACTGTCTATGTTTTGAGCGTTTCCTGGGTCACCAGTTTCACATTCCGATGAACCTCTGCAGGTTTACTGTATCCCTTGGACCTTCACAGTGACGATGAAACACAGAAATTGCATCGGAATTAAATATAAGAGACACAATGGTGACTTAAGTACAGGAAGACTGAGTCTTCCTACTGTCTATGTTTTGAGCGTTTCCTGTGTCATCAGTTTTACATTCCGATGCACCTCTGCAGGTTTACTGTATCCCTTGTACCTTCACAGTGACGATGAAACACAGAAATTGCATCGGAATTAAAAATAAGAGACACCATGCCGACATAAGTAAAGGAAGACTGAGTCTTCCTACTGTCTATGATTTGAGCGTGTCCTGTATCACCAGTTTTACATTCCGATGCACCTCTGCAGGTTTACTGTATCCATTGGACCTTCCCATTGACGATGAAACACAGAAATTGCATCGGAATTAAATATAAGAGACACAATGCCGACTTAAGCACAGGAAGGCTGAGTCTTCCTACTGTCTATGTTTTGAGCATTTCCTGTGTCACCAGTCTTACATTCCGATGCACCTCTGCAGGTTTACTGTATCCCTTGGATCTTCCCATTGACGATGAAACTCAGAAATTGCATCGGAATTAAATAGAAGAGACACAATGTCGACTTAAGTACTGGAAGATTGAGTCTTCCTACTGTCTATGTTTTGAGGGTTTCCTGTGTCACCAGTTTTACATTCCGATGCACTGCTGCAGGTTTACTGTATCCCTTGGATCTTCCCATTGACGATGAAACACAGAAATTGCATCGGAACTAAATATAAGAGACACAATGCCGACTTAAGTACAAAAACTTAGAGTCTTCCTACTGTCTATGTTTTGAGCGTTTCCTGTGTCACCAGTTTCACATTCCGATGAACCACTGCAGTTTTACTGTATCCCTTGGACTTTCACAGTGACGATGAAACACAGATATTGCATCGGAATTAAATATAAGAGACACAATGCCGACTTAAGTACAAGAAAACTGAGTCTTCTTAAGGTCTACGTTTTGAGCGTTTCCCGTGTCACCAGTTTTACATTCCGATGCACTTCTGCAGGCTTACTGTGTTCCTAGGACCTTCCCATTGACGATGAAGCTCAGAAATTGCATCGGAAATAAAAATAAGAGACACAATGCCGACTTAAGTACAGGAAGACTGATTCTTCCTACTGTCTATGTGTTGAGCGTTCCCTTGTCACCAGTTTTACATTCCGATCAACCTCTGCAGGTATACTGTTCCCCTTCGACCTTCCCATTGACGATGAAGCTCAGAAATTGCATCGGAATTAAATATATGAGACACCATGCGGACTTAAGTAAAGGAAGACTGAGTCTTCCTACTGTCTATGATTTGAGCGTGTCCTGTATCACCAGTTTTACACTCCGATGCACCTCTGCAGGTTTACTGTTTCCCTTGGACCTTCACAGTGACGATGAAACACAGAAATTGCATCGGAATTAAATATAAAAGACACAATGCCGACTTAAGTACAAGGAAACTGAGTCTTCTTAGGGTCTATGTTATGAGCGCTTCCTGTGTCACCAGTTTTACATTCCGATGCACCTCTGCAGGCATACTGTATCCCTTGGACCTTCCCATTGACAACGAAACACAGAAATTGCATCGGATTTAAATATGAGAGACACAATGCCGACTTAAGTACAGGAAGACTGAGTATTCCTACTGTCTATGTTTTGATCTTTTCCTGTGTCACCAGTTTTACATTCCGATGCACCTCTGCAGTTTTACTGTATCCCTTGGACCTTCACAGTGACGATGAAACAAAGAAATTGCATCGGAATTAAATATAAGAGACACAATGGTGACTTAAAAACAGTAAGACTGAGTCTTCCTACTGTCTATGTTTTGAGCGTTTCCTGTGTCATCAGTTTTACATTTCGATGCATCTCTGCAGGTTTACTGTATCCCTTGGACCTTCACAGTGACGATGAAACACAGAAATTGCATCGGAATTAAAAATAAGAGACACCATGCCGACTTAAGTAAAGGAAGACTGAGTCTTCCTACTGTCTATGATTTGAGCGTTTCCTGTATCACCAGTTTTACATTCCGATGCACCCCTGCAGTTTTACTGTATCCATTGGACCTTCCCATTGACGATGAAATACAGAAATAGCATCG
This sequence comes from Schistocerca nitens, assembly GCF_023898315.1. Lineage (NCBI taxonomy): Eukaryota > Metazoa > Arthropoda > Insecta > Orthoptera > Acrididae > Schistocerca > Schistocerca nitens. Next base: position 3,659,430 of record NC_064616.1, on the reverse strand, counting down.
GAATTAAATATAAGAGACACAATGCTGACTTAAGAACAGGAAGGCTGAGTCTTCCTACTGTCTTTGTTTTGAGCATTTCCTGTGTCACCAGTCTTACATTCCGATGCACCTCTGCAGGTTTACTGTATCCCTTGGATCTTCCCATTGACGATGAAACACATAAATTGCATCGGAATTAAATAGAAGAGACACAATGCCGACTTAAGTACTGGAAGATTGAGTCTTCCTACTGCCTATGTTTTAAGCGTTTCCTGAGTCACCAATTTTACATTCCGATGCACTTCTGCAGGTTTACTGTATCCATTGGACCTTCCCATTGACGATGAAACACAGAAATAGCATCGGAATTAAATATAAGAGACACAATGCCGACATAAGAACAGGAAGGCTCAGTCTTCCTACTGTCTATGTTTTGAGGGTTTCCTGTGTCACCAGTTTTACATTCCGATGCACCTCTGTAGGTTTACTGTATCCCTTGGATCTTCCCATTGACGATGAAACACAGAAATTGCATCGGAACTAAATATAAAAGACACAATGCCGACTTAAGTACAAGAAAACTGAAACCTTCTTAGGGTCTATGTTATGAGCGCTTCCTGTGTCACCAGTTTTACATTCCGATGCACCTCTGCAGGCATACTGTATCCCTTGGACCTTCCCACTGACGATGAAACACAGAAATAGCATCGGAATTAAATATAAGAGACACAATGCCGACTTAGGTACAGGAAGACTGAGTCTTCCTACTGTCTATGTTATGAGCGTTCCCTGTGTCATCAGTTTTACATTTTGATGCACATCTGCAGGTTTACTGTATCCCTTGGACCTTCACAGTGACGATGAAACACAGAAATTGCATCAAATTAAATATAAGAGACACAATGCCGACTTCAGTACAAGAAAACTGAGTCTTCTTAGGGCCTATGATTTGACCGCTTCCTGTGCCACCAGTTTTATATTCCGATGCACCTCTGCAGGTTTACTGTATCGCTTGGACCTTTCCATTGACGACGAAACACAGAAATTGCATCGGATTTAAATATAAGAGACACAATGCCGACTTAAGTACAGGAAGGCTGAGTATTCCTACTGTCTATGTTTTGATCGTTTCCTGTGTCACCAGTTTTACATTCCGATGCACCTCTGCACTTTTAATGTATCCATTGGACCTTCCCATTGACGATGAAACACAGAAATAGCATCGAAATTAAATATAAGAGACACAATGCCGACTTAAGAACAGGAAGTCTAAGTCTTCCTACTGTCTATGTTTTGAGCATTTCCTGTGTCACCAGTTTTACATTCCGATGCACCTCTGCAGGTTTACTGTATCCCTTGGATCTTCCCATTGACGATGAAACACAGAAATTCCATCGGAATTAAATAGAAGAGACACAATGCCGACTTAAGTACTGGTAAATTGAGTCTTCCTACTGCCTATGTTTTGAGCGTTTCCTGCGTCACCAATTTTACATTCCGATGCACCTCTGCAGGTTTACTGTATCCGTTGGACCTTCCCATTGACGATGAAACACAGAAATAGCATCGGAATAAAATATAAGAGACACAATAACGACTTAAGAACAGGAAGGCTGAGTCTTCCTACTGTCTATGCTTTGAGCGTTTCCTGTGTCACCAGTTTTACATTCCGATGCACCTCTGCAGGTTTACTGTATCCCTTGCATCTTCCCATTGATGATGAAACACAGAAATTGCATCGGAACTAAATATAAGACACACAATGCCGACTTAAGTACAGAAACATTGAGTCTTCCTACTGTCTATGTTTTGAGCGTTTCCTGGGTCACCAGTTTCACATTCCGATGAACCTCTGCAGGTTTACTGTATCCCTTGGACTTTCACAGTGAAGATGAAACACAGATATTGCATCGGAATTAAATATAAGAAACACAATGCCGACTTAGGTACAAGAAAACTGAGTCTTCTTAAGGTCTATGTTTTGAGCGTTTCCCGTGTCACCAGTTTTACTTTCCGAAGCAACTCTGCAGGTTTACTGTGTTCCTAGAACCTTCCTATTGACGATGAAGCTCAGATATTGCATCGGAAATAAATATAAGAGACACAATGCCGACTTAAGTACAGGAAGACTGAGTCTTCCTACGGTCTATGTTTTGAGCGTTTCCCTTGTCACCAGTTTCACATTCCGATGCACCTCTGCAGGTATACTGTTTCCCTTCGACCTTCCCATTGACGATGAAGCTCAGAAATTGCATCGGAATTAAATATAAGAGACACCATATCGACATAAGTAAAGGAAGACTGCGTCTTCCTACTGTCTATGATTTGAGCGTGTCCTGTATCACCAGTTTTACATTCCGATGCACCTCTGCAGGTTTACTGTAGCCCTTGGACCTTCACAGTGACGATGAAACACAGAAATTGCATCGGAATTAAATATAAAAGACACAATGCCGACCTAAGTACAAGAAAACTGAGTCTTCTTAGGGTCTATGTTATGAGCGCTTCCTGTGTCACCAGTTTTACATTCCGATGCACCTCTGCAGGCATACTGTATCCCTTGGTCCTTCCCATTGACGATGAAACACAGAAATTGCATCGGAATTAAATATAAGAGACACAATGCCGACTTAAGTACAGAAAGACTGAGTCTTCCTACTGTCTATGTTTTGAGCGTTTCCTGTGTCACCAGTTTTACATTCCAATGCACCCCTGCAGTTTTACTGTATCCATTGGACCTTCCCATTGACGATGAAATACAGAAATAGCATCGGAATTAAATATAAGAGACACAATGCTGACTTAAGAACAGGAAGGCTGAGTCTTCCTACTGTCTATGTTTTGAGCATTTCCTGTGTCACCAGTCTTACATTCCGATGCACCTCTGCAGGTTTACTGTATCCCTTGGATCTTCCCATTGACGATGAAACACATAAATTGCATCGGAATTAAATAGAAGAGACACAATGCCGACTTAAGTACTGGAAGATTGAGTCTTCCTACTGCCTATGTATTAAGCGTTTCCTGAGTCACCAATTTTACATTCCGATGCACTTCTGCAGGTTTACTGTATCCCTTGGACCTTCCCATTGACGATGAAACACAGAAATAGCATCGGAATTAAATATAAGAGACACAATGCCGACATAAGAACAGGAAGGCTCAGTCTTCCTACTGTCTATGTTTTGAGGGTTTCCTGTGTCACCAGTTTTACATTCCGATGCACCTCTGTAGGTTTACTGTATCCCTTGGATCTTCCCATTGACGATGAAACACAGAAATTGCATCGGAACTAAATATAAGAGACACAATGCCGACTTAAGTACAAAAACATTGAGTCATCCTACTGTCTATGTTTTGAGCGTTTCCTGTGTCACAAGTTTCACATTCCGATGCACCTCTGCACGTTTACTGTATCCCTTGAACCTTCACAGTGACGATGAAACACAGAAATTGCATCGGAATTAAATATAAGAGACACAATGATGACTTAAGTACAGGAAGACTGAGTCTTCCTAGTGTCTATGTTTTGAGCGTTTCCTATGTCACCAGTTTTACATTCCGATGCACCTCTGCAGGTTTACTGTATCCCTTGGACCTTCACAGTGACGATGAAACACAGAAATTGCATCGGAATTAAATATAAAAGACACAATGCCGACTTAAGTACAAGAAAACTGAAACCTTCTTAGGGTCTATGTTATGAGCGCTTCCTGTGTCACCAGTTTTACATTCCGATGCACCTCTGCAGGCATACTGTATCCCTTGGACCTTCCCACTGACGATGAAACACAGAAATAGCATCGGAATTAAATATAAGACACACAATGCCGACTTAGGTACAGGAAGACTGAGTCTTCCTACTGTCTATGTTATGAGCGTTCCCTGTGTCATCAGTTTTACATTTTGATGCACATCTGCAGGTTTACTGTATCCCTTGGACCTTCACAGTGACGATGAAACACAGAAATTGCATCAAATTAAATATAAGAGACACAATGCCGACTTCAGTACAAGAAAACTGAGTCTTCTTAGGGCCTATGATTTGACCGCTTCCTGTGCCACCAGTTTTATATTCCGATGCACCTCTGCAGGTTTACTGTATCGCTTGGACCTTTCCATTGACGACGAAACACAGAAATTGCATCGGATTTAAATATAAGAGACACAATGCCGACTTAAGTACAGGAAGGCTGAGTATTCCTACTGTCTATGTTTTGATCGTTTCCTGTGTCACCAGTTTTACATTCCGATGCACCTCTGCACTTTTAATGTATCCATTGGACCTTCCCATTGACGATGAAACACAGAAATAGCATCGAAATTAAAAATAAGAGACACAATGCCGACTTAAGAACAGGAAGGCTGAGTCTTCCTACTGTCTATGTTTTGAGCATTTCCTGTGTCACCAGTTTTACATTCCGATGCACCTCTGCAGGTTTACTGTATCCCTTGGATCTTCCCATTGACGATGAAACACAGAAATTCCATCGGAATTAAATAGAAGAGACACAATGCCGACTTAAGTACTGGTAGATTGAGTCTTCCTACTGCCTATGTTTTGAGCGTTTCCTGCGTCACCAATTTTACATTCCGATGCACCTCTGCAGGCATACTGTATCCCTTGGTCCTTCCCATTGACGATGAAACAGAGAAATTGCATCGGAATTAAATATAAGAGACACAATGCCGACTTAAGTACAGAAAGACTGAGTCTTCCTACTGTCTATGCTTTGAGCGTTTCCTGTGTCACCAGTTTTACATTCCGATGCACCTCTGCAGGTTTACTGTATCCCTTGCATCTTCCCATTGATGATGAAACACAGAAATTGCATCGGAACTAAATATAAGACACACAATGCCGACTTAAGTACAGAAACATTGAGTCTTCCTACAGTCTATGTTTTGAGCGTTTCCTGGGTCACCAGTTTCACATTCCGATGAACCTCTGCAGGTTTACTGTATCCCTTGGACTTTTACAGTGAAGATGAAACACAGATATAGCATCGGAATTAAATATAAGAAACACAATGCCGACTTAGGTACAAGAAAACTGAGTCTTCTTAAGGTCTATGTTTTGAGCGTTTCCCGTGTCACCAGTTTTACATTCCGAAGCAACTCTGCAGGTTTACTGTGTTCCTAGAACCTTCCTATTGACGATGAAGCTCAGATATTGCATCGGAAATGAATATAAGAGGCACAATGCCGACTTAAGTACAGGAAGACTGAGTCTTCCTACGGTCTATGTTTTGAGCGTTTCCCTTGTCACCAGTTTCACATTCCGATGCACCTCTGCAGGTATACTATTTCCCTTCGACCTTCCCATTGACGATGAAGCTCAGAAATTGCATCGGAATTAAATATAAGAGACACCATGTCGACATAAGTAAAGGAAGACTGCGTCTTCCTACTGTCTATGATTTGAGCGTGTTCTGTATCACCAGTTTTACATTCCGATACACCTCTGCAGGCTTACTGTAGCCCTTGGACCTTCACAGTGACGATGAAACACAGAAATTGCATCGGAATTAAATATAAAAGACACAATGCCGACCTAAGTACAAGAAAACTGAGTCTTCTTAGGGTCTATGTTATGAGCGCTTCCTGTGTCACCAGTTTTACATTCCGATGCACCTCTGCAGGCATACTGTATCCCTTGGTCCTTCCCATTGACGATGAAACAGAGAAATTGCATCGGAATTAAATATAAGAGACACAATGCCGACTTAAGTACAGAAAGACTGAGTCTTCCTACTGTCTATGTTTTGAGCGTTTCCTGTGTCACCAGTTTTACATTCCAATGCACCTTTGCCGTTTTACTGTATCCCTTGGACTTTCCCGTTGACGACGAAACACAGAAATTGCATCGGAATTAAATAAAGAGACACAATGCCGACATAGGTACAGGAAGACTGAGTTTTCCTACTGTCTATGTTATGAGCGATCCCTGTGTCATCAGTTTTGCATTTTGATGCACCTCTGCAGGTTTACTGTATCCCTTGGATCTTCCCATTGACGATGAAACACAGAAATTGCATCGGAATTAAATATAAGAGACACAATGATGACTTAAGTACAAGAAAACTGAGTCTTCTTAGGGTCTATGTTATGAGCGCTTCCTGTGTCACCAGTTTTACATTCCGATGCACCTCTGCAGGCATACTGTATCCCTTGGTCTTCATAGTGACGATGAAACACAGAAATTGCATCAAATTAAATATAAGAGACCCAATGCCGACTTCAGTACAAGAAAACTGACTCTTCTTAGGGCCTATGATTTGACCGCTTCCTGTGTCACCAGTTTTATATTCCGATGCACATCTGCAGGTTTACTGTATCCCTTGGATCTTCCCATTGACGATGAAACACAGAAATTGCATCGGAACTAAATATAAGAGACACAATGCCGACTTAAGTACAGAAACATTGAGTCTTCCATGTTTTGAGCGTTTCCTGTGTCACCAGTTTCACATTCCGATGAACCTCTGCAGGTTTACTGTATCCCTTGGACTTTCACAGTGACGATGAAACACAGATATTGCATCAGAATTAAATATAAGAGACACAAGGCCGACTTAAGTACACGAAAACTGAGTCTTCTTAAGGTCTATGTTTTGAGCGTTTCCCGTGTCACCAGTTTTACATTCCGATGCACCTCTGCAGGTTTACTGTGTTCCTAGGACCTTCCCATTGACGATGAAGCTCAGAAATGGCATCGGAAATAAGTATAAGAGACACAATGCCGACTTAAGTACAGGAAGACTGAGTCACCCTACTGTCTATGTTTTGAGCGTTTCCCTTGTCATCAGTTTTACATTCCGATGCACCTCTGCAGGTATACTGTTTACCTTCGACCTTCCCATTGACGATGAAGCTCAGAAATTGCATCGGAATTAAATATAAGAGACACCATGCCGACTTAAGTAAAGGAAGACTGAGTCTTCCTACTGTCTATGATTTGAGCGTGTCCTGTATCACCAGTTTTACATTCCGATGCACCTCTGCAGGTGTACTGTATCCCTTGGACCTTCCCATTGGCGATGAAACACAGAAATGGCATCGGAATTAAATATAAGAGACACAATGCAGACTGAAGTACAGGAAGACTGACTCTTCCTACTGTCTATGTTTTGAGCGTTTCCTGTGTCACCAGTTTTACATTCCGATGCACCTCTGCAGGTTTACTGTATCCCTTGAAACTTCACAGTGACGATGAAACACAGAAATTGCATCGGAATTAAATATAAGAGACACAATGATGACTTAAGTACAGGAAGACTGAGTCTTCTTATTTTCTATGTTTTGAGCGTTTCCTGCGTCACCAATTTTACATTCCGATGCACCTCTGCAGGTTTACTGTAGCCATTGGACATTCCCATTGACGATGAAACACAGAAATAGCATCGGAATTAAATATAAGAGACACAATAACGACTTAAGAACAGGAAGGCTGAGTCTTCCTACTGTCTATGTTTTGAGCGTTTCCTGTGTCACCAGTTTTACATTCCGATGCACCTCTGCAGGTTTACTGTATCCCTTGGATCTTCCCATTGACGATGAAACACAGAAGTTGCATCGGAACTAAATATAAGAGACACAATGCCGACTTAAGTACAGCAACATTGAGTCTTCCTACTGTCTATGTTTTGAGCGTTTCCTGGGTCACCAGTTTCACATTCCGATGAACCTCTGCAGGTTTACTGTATCCCTTGGGCTTTCACAGTGACGATGAAACACAGATATTGCGTCGGAATTAAATATAAGAGACACAATGCCGACTTAAGTACAAGAAAACTGAGTCTTCTTAAGGTCTATGTTTTGAGCGTTTCCCGTGTCACCAGTTTTACATTCCGATGCAACTCTGCAGGTTTACTGTGCTCCTAGGATCTTCCCATTGACGATGAAGCTCAGATATTGCATCGGAAATAAATATAAGAGACACAATGCCGACTTAAGTACAGGAAGACTGAGTCTTCCCACTGTCTATGTTTTGAGCGTTTCCCTTGTCACCAGTTTTACATTCCGATGCACCTCTGCAGGTATACTGTTTCCCTTCGACATTCCCATTGACGATGAAGCTCAGAAATTGCATCGGAATTAAATATAAGAGACACCATGCCGACATAAGTAAAGGAAGACTGAGTATTCCTACTGTCTATGATTTGAGCTTGTCCTGTATCACCAGTTTTACATTCCGATGCACCTCTGCAGGTTTACTGTATCCCTCGGACCTTCACAGTGACGATGAAACACAGAAATTACATCGGAATTAAATATAAAAGACACAATGCGGACTTAAGTACAAGAAAACTGAGTCTTCTTAGGGTCTATGTTATGAGCGCTTCCTGTGTCACCAGTTTTACATTCCGATGCTCCTCTGCAGGCATACTGTATCCCTTGGACCTTCCCATTGACGATGAAACACAGAAATTGCATCGGAATTAAATATAAGAGACACAATGCCGACTTAGATACAGGAAGACTGAGTCTTCCTACTGTCTATGTTATGAGCGTTCCCTGTGTCGTCAGTTTTACATTTTGATGCACCTCTGCAGGTTTACTGTATCCCTTGGACCTTCACAGTGACGATGAAACACAGAAATAGCATCAAATTAAATATAAGAGACACAATGCCAACTTCAGTACAAGAAAATTGAGTCTTCTTAGGGCCTATGATTTGACCGCTTCCTGTGTCACCAGTTTTATATTCCGATGCACCTCTGCAGGTTTACTGTATCCCTTGGACCTTCCCATTGACGACGAAACACAGAATTTGCATCGTATTAAAAGATAAGAGACACCATGCCGACATAAGTAAAGGAAGACTGAGTCTTCCCACTGTCTATGTTTTGAGCGTTTCCTGTGTCATCAGTTTTACATTCCGATGCACCTCTGCAGGGTTACTGTATCCCTTGGACCTTCACAGTGACGATGAAACACAGAAATTGCATCGGAATTAAAAATAAGAGACACCATGCCGACTTAAGTAAAGGAAGACTGAGTCTTCCTACTGTCTATGATTTGAGCGTGTCCTGTATCACCAGTTTTACATTCCGATGCACCTCTGCAGGTTTACTGTATCCATTGGACCTTCCCATTGACGATGAAACACAGAAATTGCATCGGAATTAAATATAAGAGACACAATGCCGACTTAAGTACAGGAAGACTGAGTATTCCTACTGTCTATGTTTTGATCGTTTCCTGTGTCTCCAGTTTTACATTCCGATGCACCCCTGCAGTTTTACTGTATCCATTGGACCTTCCCATTGTCGATGAAACACAGAAATAGCATCGGAATTAAATATAAGAGACACATTGCCGACTTAAGAACAGGAAGGCTGAGTCTTCCTACTGTCTATGTTTTGAGCATTTCCTGTGTCACCAGTCTTACTTTCCGATGCACCTCTGTAGGTTTACTGTATCCCTTGGATCTTCCCATTGACGATGAAACACAGAAATTGCATCGGAATTAAATAGAAGAGACACAATGCCGACTTAAGTACTGGAAGATTGAGTCTTCCTACTGCCTATGTTTTGAGCGTTTCCTGAGTCACCAATTTTACATTCCGATGCACTTCTGCAGGTTTACTGTATCCATTGGACCTTCCCATTGACGAAGAAACACAGAAATAGCATCGGAATTAAATATAAGAGACACAATGCCGACATAAGAACAGGAAGGCTCAGTCTTCCTACTGTCTATGTTTTGAGGGTTTCCTGTGTCACCAGTTTTACATTCCGATGCACCTCTGCAGGTTTACTGTATCCCTTGGATCTTCCCATTGACGATGAAATACAGAAATTGCATGGGAACTAAATATAAGAGACACAATGCCGACTTAAGTACAAAAACATGGAGTCTTCCTACTGTCTATGTTTTGAGCGTTTCCTGTGTCACCACTTTCACATTCCGATGAACCACTGCAGGTTTACTGTATCCCTTGGACTTTCACAGTGACGATGAAACACAGATATTGCATCGGAATTAAATATAAGAGACACATTGCCGACTTAAGTACAAGAAAACTGAGTCTTCTTAAGGTCTACGTTTTGAGCGTTTCCCGTGTAAACAGTTTTACATTCCGATTCACTTCTGCAGGCTTACTGTGTTCCTAGGACCTTCCCATTGACGATGAAGCTCAGAAATTGCATCGGAAATAAATGTAAGAGACACAATGCCGACTTAAGTACAGGAAGACTGATTCTTCCTACTGTCTATGTGTTGAGCGTTCCCTTGTCACCAGTTTTACATTCCGATCCACCTCTGCAGGTATACTGTTTCCCTTCGACCTTCCCATTGACGATGAAGCTCAGAAATTGCATCGGAATTAAATATAAGAGAGACCATGCGGACTTAAGTAAAGGAAGACTGAGTCTTCCTACTGTCTATGATTTGAGCGTGTCCCGTATCACTAGTTTTACATTCCGATGCACCTCTGCAGGTTTACTGTATCCCTTGGACCTTCACAGTGACGATGAAACACAGAAATTGCATCGGAATTAAATATAAAAGACACAATGCGGACTTAAGTACAAGAAAACTGAGTCTTCTTAGGGTCTATGCTATGAGCGCTTCCTGTGTCACCAGTTTTACATTCCGATGCACCTCTGCAGGCATACAGTATCCCTTGGACCTTCCCATTGATGATGAAACACAGAAATTGCATCGGAATTAAATATAAGAGACACAAAGAAGACTTAGGTACAGGAAGACTGAGTCTTCCTACTGTCTATGTTATGAGCGTTCCCTGTGTCATCTGTTTTACATTTTGATGCACCTCTGCAGGTTTACTGTATCCCTTGGACCTTCACAGTGACGATGAAACACAGATATTGCATCAAGTTAAATATAAGAGACACAATGCCGACTTAAGTACAGGAAGACTGAGTATTGCTACTGTCTATGATTTGATCGCTTCCTGTGTCACCAGTTTTACATTCCGATGCACCTCTGCAGTTTTACTGTATCCATTGGACCTTCCCATTGACGATGAAACACAGAAATAGCATCGAAATTAAATATAAGAGACACAATGCCGACTTAAGAACAGGAAGGCTGTGTCTTCCTACTGTCTATGTTTTGAGCATTTCCTGTGTCACCAGTTTTACATTCCGATGCACCTCTGCAGGTTTACTGTATCCCTTGGATCTTCCCATTGACGATGAAACACAGAAATTCCATCGGAATTAAATAGAAGAGACACAATGCCGACTTAAGTACTGGTAGATTGAGTCTTCCAACTGCCTATGTTTTGAGCGTTTCCTGGGTCACCAATTTTACATTCCGATGCACCTCTGCGGGTTTACTGTATTCATTGGACCTTCCCATTGACGATGAAACACAGAAATAGCATCGGAATTAAATATAAGAGACACAATGCCGACTTAGGTACAGGAAGACTGAGTTTTCCTACTGTCTATGTTATGAGCGTTCCCTGTGTCATCAGTTTTACATTTTGATGCACCTCTGAAGTTTTACTTTATCCATTGGACCTTCCCATTGACGATGAAACACAGAAATAGCATCGGAATTAAATATAAGAGACACAATGCCGACTTAAGAACAGGAAGGCTGAGTCTTCCTACTGTCTATGTTTTGAGCATTTCCTGTGTCACCAGTCTTACATTCCGATGCACCTCTGTAGGTTTACTGTATCCCTTGGATCTTCCCATTGACGATGAAACACAGAAATTGCATCGGAATTAAATAGAAGAGACACAGTGCCGACTTAAGTACTGGAAGATTGAGTCTTCCTACTGCCAATGATTTGAGCGTTTCCTGAGTCACCAATTTTACATTCCGATGCACCTCTGCAGGTTTACTGTATCCATTGGACCTTCCCATTGACGATGAAACACAGAAATAGCATCGGAATTAAATATAAGAGACACAATGCCGACTTAGGTACGGGAAGACTGAGTTTTCCTACTGTCTATGTTGTGAGCGTTCCCTGTGTCATCAGTTTTACATTTTGATGCACCTCTGCAGTTTTACTGTATCCATTGGACCTTCCCATTGACGATGAAACACAGAAATTGCATGGGAACTAAATATAAGAGACACAATGCCGACTTAAGTACAAAAACATGGAGTCTTCCTACTGTCTATGTTTTGAGCGTTTCCTGTGTCACCACTTTCACATTCCGATGAACCACTGCAGGTTTACTGTATCCCTTGGACTTTCACAGTGACGATGAAACACAGATATTGCATCGGAATTAAATATAAGAGACACAATGCCGACTTAAGTACAAGAAAACTGAGTCTTCTTAAGGTCTACGTTTTGAGCGTTTCCCGTGTCACCAGTTTTACATTCCGATGCAACTCTGCAGGTTTACTGTGTTCCTAGGACCTTCCCATTGACGATGGAGCTCAGATATTGCATCGGAAATAAATATAAGAGACACAATGCCGACTTAAGTACAGGAAGACTGAGTCTTCTTACTGTCTATGTTTTGAGGGTTTCCCTTGTTACCAGTTTCACATTCCGATGGACCTCTGCAGGTATACTCTTTCCCTTCGACCATCCCATTGACGATGAAGCTCAGAAATTGCATCGGAATTAAATATAAGAGACACCATGCCGACATAAGTAAAGGAAGACTGAGTCTTCCTACTGTCTATGATTTGAGCGTGTCCTGTATCACCAGTTATACATTCCGATGCACCTCTGCAGGTTTACTGTATTCCTTGGACCTTCGCATTGACGATGAAACACAGAAATTGCATCGGAATTAAATATAAAAGTCACAATGCCGACTTAAGTACAAGAAAACTGAGTCTTCTTAGGGTCTACGTTATGAGCGCTTCCTGTGTCACCAGTTTTACATTCCGATGCACCTCTGCAGGCATACTGTATCCCTTGGACCTTCCCATTGACGATGAAACACAGAAATTGCATCGGAATTATATATAAGAGACACAATGCCGACTTAAGTACAGAAAGACTGAGTCTTCCTACTGTCTATGTTTTGAGCGTTTCCTGTGTCACCAGTTTTACATTCCAATGCACCATTGCGGGTTTACTGTATCCCTTGGACTTTCCCATTGACGACGAAACACAGAAATTGTATCGGAATTAAATATAAGAGACACAATGCCGACTTAGGTACAGGAAGACTGAGTTTTGCTACTGTCTATGTTATGAGCGTTCCCTGTGTCATCAGTTTTACATTTTGATGCACCTCTGCAGTTTTACTGTATCCATTGGACCTTCCCATTGACGATGAAACACAGAAATAGCATCGGAATTGAATATAAGAGACACAATGCCGACTTAAGAACAGGAAGGCTGAGTCTTCCTACTGTCTATGTTTTGAGCATTTCCTGTGTCACCAGTCTTACATTCCGATGCACATCTGTAGGTTTACAGTATCCCTTGGATCTTCCCATTGACGATGAAACACAGAAATTGCATCGGAATTATATAGAAGTGACACAGTGCCGACTTAAGTACTGGAAGATTGAGTCTTCCTACTGCCTATGATTTGAGCGTTTCCTGAGTCACCAATCTTACATTCCGATGCACTTCTGCAGGTTTACTGTATCCATTGGACCTTCCCATTGACGATGAAACACAGAAATAGCATCGGAATTAAATATAAGAGACACAATGCCGACATAAGAACAGAGAGGCTCAGTCTTCCTACTGTCTATGTTTTGAGGGTTTCCTGTGTCACCAGTTTTACATTCCGATGCACCTCTGCAGGTTTACTGTATCCCTTGGATCTTCCCATTGACGATTAAACACAGAAATTGCATCGGAACTAAATATAAGAGACACAATGCCGACTTAAGTACAAAAACATGGAGTCTTCCTACTGTCTATGTTTTGAGCGTTTCCTGTGTCACCAGTTTCACATTCCGATGAACCACTGCAGGTTTACTGTAGCCCTTGGACCTTCACAGTGACGATGAAACACAGAAATTGCATCGGAATTAAATATAAAAGACACAATGCCGCCTTAAGTACAAGAAAACTGAGTCTTCTTAGGGCCTATGATTTGACCGGTTCCTGTGTCACAAGTTTTATATTCCGATGCACCTCTGCAGGTTTACTGTATCCCTTGGACCTTCCCATTGACGACGAAACACAGAAATGGCATCGGATTTAAATATATGAGACAGAATGCCGACTTAAGTACAGGAAGACTGAGTATTCCTACTGTCTACGTTTTGATCGTTTCCTTTGTCACCAGTTTTACATTTCGATTCACCTCTGCAGTTTTACTGTATCCCTTGGACTTTCACAGTGACGATGCAACACAGATATTGCATCGGAATTAAATATAAGAGACACAATGACGACTTAAGTACAGAAAGACTGAGTCTTCCTACTGACTATGTTTTGAGCGTTTCCTGTGTCACCAGTTTTACATTCCAATGCACCTTTGCAGGTTTACTGTATCCCTTGGACTTTCCCGTTGACGACGAAACACAGAAATTGCATCGGAATTAAATATAAGAGACACAATGACGACTTAGGTACAGGAAGACTGATTTTTCCTACTGTCTTTGTTACGAGCGTTCCCTGTGTCATCAGTTTTACTTTTTGATGCACCTCTGCATGTTTACTGTATCCCTTGGACCTTCACAGTGACGATGAAACACAGAAATTGCATCAAATTAAATATAAGAGACACAATGAAGACTTCAGTACAAGAATACTGAGTCTTCTTAGGGCCTAGGATTTGACCGCTTCCTGTGTCACCAGTTTTAAATTCCCATGCACCTCTGCAGGTTTACTGTATTCCTTGGACCTTCCTATTGGCGATGAAACACAGAAATGGCATCGGAATTAAATATAAGAGACACAATGCCGACTGAAGTACAGGAAGACTGAGTCTTCCTACTGTCTATGTTTTGAGCGTTCCCTGTGTCACCAGTTTTACATTCCGATGCACCTCTGCACGTTTACTGTATCCCTTCAACCTTCACAGTGACGATGAAACACAGAAATTGCATCGGAATTAAATATAAGAGACACAATGATGACCTAAGTACAGGAAGGCTGAGTCTTCCTACTGTCTATGTTTTGAGCGTTTCCTATGTCACCAGTTTTACATTCCGATGCACCTCTGCTGGTTTACTGGATCGCTTGGACCTTCACAGTGACGATGAAACACAGAAATTGCATCGGAATTAAATATAAAAGACACAATGCCGACATAAGTACAAGAAAACTGAGTCTTCTTAGGGTCTATGTTATGGGCGCTTCCTGTGTCACCAGTTTTACATTCAGATGCACCTCTGCAGGCATACTGTATCCCTTGGACCTTCCCATTGACGATGAAACACAGAAATTGCATCGGAATTAAATATAAGAGACACAATGCCGACTTAGGTACAGGAAGACTGAGTCTTCCTACTGTCTATGTTATGAGCGTTCCCTATGTCATCAGTTTTACATTTTGATGAACCTCTGCAGGTTTACTGTATCCCTTGGACCTTCACAGTGACGATGAAACACAGAAATTGCATCGGATTTAAATATAAGAGACACAATGCCGACTTAAGTACAGGAAGACTGAGTATTCCTACTGTCTATGTTTTGATCGTTTCCTGTGTCACCAGTTTTACATTCCGATGCACCTCTGCAGTTTTACTGTATCCATTGGACCTTCCCTTTGACGATGAAACACAGAAATAGCATCGAAATTAAATATAAGTGACACAATGCCGACTTAAGAACAGGAAGGCTGTGTCTTCCTACTGTCTATGTTTTGAGCATTTCCTGTGTCATCAGTTTTACATTCCGATGCACCTCTGCAGGTTTACTGTATCCCTTGGATCTTCCCATTGACGATGAAACACAGAAATTCCATCGGAATTAAATAGAAGAGACACAATGCCGACTTAAGTACTGGTAGATTGAGTCTTCCTACTGCCTATGTGTTGAGCGTTTCCTGGGTCACCAATTTTACATTCCGATGCACCTCTGCAGGTTTACTGTATCCATTGGACCTTCCCATTGACGATGAAACACAGAAATAGCATCGGAATGAAATTAAAGAGACACAATAACGACTTAAGAACAGGATGACTGAGTCTTCTTAAGGTCTACGTTTTGAGCGTTTCCCGTGTCACCAGTTTTACATTCCGATGCAACTCTGCAGGTTTACTGTGTTCCTAGGACCTTCCCATTGACGATGAAGCACAGATTTACTGTATCCCTTGGACTTTCCCGTTGACGACGAAACACAGAAATTGCATCGGAATTAAATATAAGAGACACAATGCCGACTTAGGTACAGGAAGACTGAGTCTTCCTACTGTCTATGTTATGAGCGTTCCCTTGTCACCAGTTTCACATTCCGATGCACCTCTGCAGGTATACTGATTCCCTTCGACCTTCCCATTGACGACGAAACACAGAAATTGCATTGGAATTAAATATAAGAGACACAATCCCGACTTAGGTACAGGAAGACTGAGTCTTCTTAAGGTCTACGTTTTGAGCGTTTCCCGTGTCACCAGTTTTACATTCCGATGCAACTCTGCAGGTTTACTGTGTTCCTAGGACCTTCCCATTGACGATGAAGCTCAGATATTGCATCGGAAATAAATATAAAAGACACAATGCCGACTTAAGTACAGGAAAACTGAGTCTTCTTAGGGTCTATGTTATGAGCGCTTCCTGTGTCACCAGTTTTACGTTCCGATGCACCTCTGCAGGCATACTGTCTCCCTTGGACCTTCCCATTGACGATGAAACACAGAAATTGCATCGGAATTAAATATAAGAGACACAATGCCGACTTAAGTACAGAAAGACTGAGTCTTCCTACTGTCTATGTTTTGAGCGTTTCCTGTGTCACCAGTTTTACATTCCAATGCACCATTGCAGGTTTACTGTATCCCTTGGACTTTCCCGTTGACGACGAAACACAGAAATTGCATTGGAATTAAATATAAGAGACACAATCCCGACTTAGGTACAGGAAGACTGAGTTTTCCTACTGTCTATGTTATGAGCGTTCCCTGTGTCATCAGTTTTACATTTTGATGCACCTCTGCAGGTTTACTGTATCCATTGGATCTTCCCATTGACGATGAAACACAGAAATGGCATCGGAATTAAATATAAGAGACACAATGATGACTTAAGTACAGGAAGACTGAGTCTTCCTACTGTCTATGTTTTGAGTGTTTCCTGTGTCACCAGTTTTACATTCCGATGCACCTCTGCAGGTTTACTGTATCCCTTGGACCTTCACAATGACGATGAAACACAGAAATTGCATCGGAATTAAATATAAAAGACTCAATGCCGACTTAAGTACAAGAAAACTGAGTCTTCTTAGGGTCTATGTTATGAGCGCTTCCTGTGTCATCAGTTTTACATTCCGATGCACCTCTGCAGGCATACTGTATCCCTTGGCCTTCACAGTGACGATGAAACACAGAAATTGCATCAAATTAAATATAAGAGACCCAAGGCCGACTTCAGTACAAGAAAACTGAGTCTTCTTAGGGCCTATGATTTGACCGCTTCCCGTGTCACCAGTTTTACATTCCGATGCACCTCTGCAAGTTTACTGTGTTCCTAGGACCTTCCCATTGACGAAGAAGCTCAGAAATGGCATTGGAAATAAGTATAAGAGACACAATGCCGACTTAAGTACAGGAAGACTGAGTCTCCCTACTGTCTATGTTTTGAGCGTTTCCCTTGTCACCAGTTTTACATTCCGATGCACCTCTGCAGGTATACTGTTTACCTTCGACCTTCCCATTGACGATTAAGCTCAGAAATTGCATCGGAATTAAATATAAGAGACACCATGCCGACTTAAGTAAAGGAAGACTGAGTCTTCCTACTGTCTATGATTTGAGCGTGTCCTGTATCACCAGTTTTACATTCCGATGCACCTCTGCAGGTTTACTGTATCCCTTGGACCTTCCCATTGGCGATGAAACACAGAAATGGCATCGGAATTAAATATAAGAGACGCAATGCAGACTGAAGTACAGGAAGACTGAGTCTTCCTACTGTCTATGTTTTAAGCGTTTCCTGTGTCACCAGTTTTACATTCCGATGCACCTCTGCACGTTTACTGTATCCCTTGAACCTTCACAGTGACGATGAAACACAGAAATTGCATCGGAATTAAATATAAGAGACACAATGATGACTTAAGTACAGGAAGACTGAGTCTTCCTACTGTCTATGTTATGATCGTTTCCTGAGTCACCATTTTAAATTCCGATGCACCTCTGCAGGTTTACTGTATCCATTGGACCTTCCCATTGACCATGAAACACAGAAATAGCATCGCAATTAAATATAAGAGACACAATAACGACTTAAGAACAGGAAGGCTGAGTCTTCCTACTGTCTATGTTTTGAGCGTTTCCTGTGTCACCAGTTTTACATTCCGAATCACCTCTGCAGGTTTACTGTATCCCTTGGATCTTCCCATTGACGATGAAACACAGAAGTTGCATCGGGACTAAATATAAGAGACACAATGCCGACTTAAGTACAGAAACATTGAGTCTTCCTACTGTCTATGTTTTGAGCGTTTCCTGGGTCACCAGTTTCACATTCCGATGAACCTCTGCAGGTTTACTGTATCCCTTGGACTTTCACAGTGACGATGAAACACAGATATTGCATCGGAATTAAATATAACAGACACAATGCCGACTTAAGTACAAGAAAACGGAGTCTTCTTAAGGTCTATGTTTTGACCGTTTCCCGGGTCAACAGTTTTACATTCCGATGCACCTCTGCAGGTTTACTGTGTTCCTAGGACCTTCCCATTGACGATGAAGTTTAGAAATTGCATCGGAAATAAATATAAGACACACAATCCCGACTTAAGTACAGGAAGACTGAGTCTTCCTATTGTCTATGTTTTGAGCGTTTCCCCTGTCACCAGTTTTACATTCCGATGCACCTCTGCAGGTATACTGTTTCCCTTCGACCTTCCCATTGACGATGAAGCTCAGAAATTGCATCGGAATTAAATATAAGAGACACCATGCCGACTTAAGTAAAGGAAGACTGAGTCTTCCTACTGTCTATGATTTGAGCGTGTCCTGTATCACTAGTTTTACATTCAGATGCACCTCTGCAGGTTTACTGTATCCCTTGGACCTTCACAGTGACGATGAAACACAGAAATTGCATCGGAATTAAATATAAAAGACACAATGCCGACTTAAGTACAAGAAAACTGAGTCTTCTTAGGGTCTATGTTATGAGCGCTTCCTGTGTCAACAGTTTTATATTCCGATGCACTTATGCAGGCATACTGTATCCCTTGGACCTTCCCATTGACGATGAAACACAGAAATTGCATCGGAATTAAATATAAGAGACACAATGCCGACTTAGGTACAGGAAGATTGAGTTTTCCTACTGTCTATGTTATGAGCGTTCCCTGTGTCATCAGTTTTACATTTTGATGCACCTCTGCAGGTTTACTGTATCCCTTGGACCTTCACAGTGACGATGAAACACAGAAATTGCATCAAATTAAATATAAGAGACACAATGCCGACTTCAGTACAAGAAAACTGAGTCTTCTTAGGGCCTATGATTTGACCGCTTCCTGTGTCACCAGTTTTATATTCCGATGCACCTCTGCAGGTTTACTGTATCCCTTGGACCATCCCATTGACGACGAACCACAGAAATGACATCGGATTTAAATATAAGAGACACAATGCCGACTTAAGTACAGGTACACTGAGTATTCCTACTGTCTACGTTTTGATCGTTTCCTGTGTCACCAGTTTTACATTCCGATGCACCTCTGCAGTTTTACTGTATCCCTTGGATCTTCCCATTGACGATGAAACACAGAAATTCCATCGGAATTAAATAGAAGAGACACAATGCCGACTTAAGTACTTGAAGATTGAGTCTTCCTACTGCCTATTTTTTGAGCGTTTCCTGCGTCACCAATTTTACATTCCGATGCACCTCTGCAGGTTAACTGTATCCATTGGACCTTCCCATTGACGATGAAACACAGAAATAGGATCGGAATTAAATATAAGAGACACAATGCCGACTTAAGGACAGGAAGGCTGAGTCTTCCTACTGTCTATGTTTTGAGCGTTTCCTGTGACACCAGTTTTACATTCCGATGCACCCCTGCAGGTTTACTGTATCCCTTGGATCTTCCCATTGACGATGAAACACAGAAATTGCATCGGAACTAAATATAAGAGACACAATGCCGACTTAAGTACAGAAACATTGAGTCTTCCTACTGTCTATGTTTTGAGCGTTTCCTGTGTCACCAGTTTCACATTCCGATGAACCTCTGCAGGTTTACTATATCCCTTGGACTTTCACAGTGACGATGAAACACAGATATTGCATCAGAATTAAATATAAGAGACACAATGCCGACTTAAGTACACGAAAACTGAGTCTTCTTAAGGTCTATGTTTTGAGCGTTTCCCGTGTCACCAGTTTTACATTCCGATGCACCTCTGCAGGTTTACTGTGTTCCTAGGAGCTTTCCATTGACGATGAAGCTCAGAAATGGCATCGGAAATAAGTATAAGAGACACAATGCCGACTTAAGTACAGGAAGACTGAGTCTCCCTACTGTCTATGTTTTGAGTGTTTCCTTTCTCACCAGTTTTACATTCCGATGCACCTCTGCAGGTATACTGTTTCCCTTCGACCTTCCCATTGACGATGAAGCTCAGAAATTGCATCGGAATTAAATATAAGAGACACCATGCCGACTTAAGTAAAGGAAGACTGAGTCTTCCTACTGTCTATGATTTGAGCGTGTCCTGTATCACCAGTTTTACATTCCGATGCACCTCTGCAGGTTTACTGTATCCCTTGGACCTTCCCATTGGCGATGAAACACAGAAATGGCATCGGAATTAAATATAAGAGACACAATGCCGACTGAAGTACAGGAAGACTGAGTCTTCCTACTGTCTATGTTTTGAGCGTTTCCTGTGTCACCAGTTTTACTTTCCAATGCACCTCTGCACGTTTACTGTATCCCTTGGTCCTTCACAGTGACGATGAAACACAGATATTGCACCGGATTTAAATATAAAAGACACAATGCCGACTTAAGTACAAGAAAACTGAGTCATCTTAGGGTCTATGTTATGAGCGCTTCCTGTGTCACCAGTTTTACATTCCGATGCACCTCTGCAGGCATACTGTTTCCCTTGGACCTTCCCATTGACGATGAAACACAGAAATTGCATCGGAATTAAATATAAGAGACACAATGCCGACTTAGGTACAGGAAGACTCAGTCTTCCTACTGTCTGTGTTATGAGCGTTCCCTGTGTCATCAGTTTTACATTTTGATGCACCTCTGCAGGTTTACTGTATCCCTTGGACCTTCACAGTGACGATGAAACACAGAAATAGCATCGGAATTAAATATAAGAGACACAATGCCGACTTAAGAACAGGAAGGCTGAGTCTTCCTACTGTCTATGTTTTGAGCATTTCCTGTGTCACCAGTTTTACATTCCGATGCACCTCTGCAGGTTTACTGTATCCCTTTGATCTTCCCATTGAGATGAAACACAGAAATTCCATCGGAATTAGAGGAGACACAATGCCGACTTAAGTACTGGAAGATTGAGTCTTCCTACTGCCTATGTTTTGAGCGTTTCCTGCGTCACCAATATTACATTCCGATGCAACTCTGCAGGTTTACTGTGTCCATTGGACCTTCCCATTGACGATGAAACACAGAAATAGCATCGGAATTAAATATAAGAGACACAATAACGACTTAAGAACAGGAAGGCTGAGTCGTCCTACTGTCTATGTTTTGAGCGTTTCCTGTGACACCAGTTTTACATTCCGATGCACCTCTGCAGGTTTACCGTATCCCTTGGTTCTTCCCATTGACGATGAAACACAGAAATTGAATCGGAACTAAATATAAGAGATACAATGCCGACTTAAGTACAGAAACATTGAGTCTTCCTACTGTCTATGTTTTGAGCGTTTCCTGTGTCACCAGTTTCACATTCCGATGAACCTCTGCAGGTTTACTGTATCCCTTGGACTTGCACAGTGACGATGGAACACAGATATTGCATCAGAATTAAATATAAGAGACACAATGCCGATTTAAGTACAAGAAAACTGAGTATTCTTAAGGTCTATGTTTTGAGCGTTTCCCGTGTCACCAGGTTTACATTCCGATGCACCTCTGCAGGTTTACTGTGTTCCTAGGACCTTCCCATTGACGATGAAGCTCAGAAATTGAATCGGAAATAAGTATAAGAGACACAATGCCGACTTAAGTACAGGAAGACTGATTCTCCCTACTGTCTATGTTTTGAGCGTTTCCCTTGTCACCAGTTTTACATTCCGATGCACCTCTGCAGGTATACTGTTTCCCTTCGACCTTCCCATTGACGATAAAGCTCAGAAATTGCATCGGAATTAAATATAAGAGACACCATGCCGACTTAAGTAAAGGAAGACTGAGTCTTCCTGCTGTCTATGATTTGAGCGTGTCCTGTATAACCAGTTTTACATTCCGATGCACCTCTGCAGGTTTACTGTATCCCTTGACCTTTAACAGTGACGATGAAACACAGATATTGAATCGGAATTAAATATAAGAGACACAATACCGACTTAAGTACAAGAAAACCGAGTCTTCTTAGGATCTATGTTATGAGCGCTTCCTGTGTCACCAGTTTTACATTCCGATGCACCTCTGCAGGCACACTGTATCCCTTGGACCTTCCCATTGACGATGAAACACAGAAATTGCATCGGAATTAAATATAAGAGACACAATGCCGACTTCAGTACAAGAAAACTGAGTCTTCTTAGGGCCTATGATTTGACCGCTTCCTGTGTCACCAGTTTTATATTCCGATGCACCTCTGCAGGTTTACTGTATCCCTTGGACCATCCCATTGACGACGAACCACAGAAATGGCATCGGATTTAAATATAAGAGACACAATGCCGACTTAAGTACAGGAACACTGAGTATTCCTACTGTCTACGTTTTGATCGTTTCCTGTGTCACCAGTTTTACATTCCGATGCACCTCTGCAGTTTTACTGTATCCCTTGGATCTTCCCATTGACGATGAAACACAGAAATTCCATCGGAATTAAATAGAAGAGACACAATGCCGACTTAAGTACTTGAAGATTGAGTCTTCCTACTGCCTATTTTTTGAGCGTTTCCTGCGTCACCAATTTTACATTCCGATGCACCTCTGCAGGTTAACTGTATCCATTGGACCTTCCCATTGACGATGAAACACAGAAATAGGATCGGAATTAAATATAAGAGACACAATGCCGACTTAAGGACAGGAAGGCTGAGTCTTCCTACTGTCTATGTTTTGAGCGTTTCCTGTGACACCAGCTTTACATTCCGATGCACCTCTGCAGGTTTACTGTATCCCTTGGATCTTCCCATTGACGATGAAACACAGAAATTGCATCGGAACTAAATATAAGAGACACAATGCCGACTTAAGTACAGAAACATTGAGTCTTCCTACTGTCTATGTTTTGAGCGTTTCCTGTGTCACCAGTTTCACATTCCGATGAACCTCTGCAGGTTTACTATATCCCTTGGACTTTCACAGTGACGATGAAACACAGATATTGCATCAGAATTAAATATAAGAGACACAATGCCGACTTAAGTACACGAAAACTGAGTCTTCTTAAGGTCTATGTTTTGAGCGTTTCCCGTGTCACCAGTTTTACATTCCGATGCACCTCTGCAGGTTTACTGTGTTCCTAGGAGCTTCCCATTGACGATGAAGCTCAGAAATGGCATCGGAAATAAGTATAAGAGACACAATGCCGACTTAAGTACAGGAACACTGAGTATTCCTACTGTCTACGTTTTGATCGTTTCCTGTGTCACCAGTTTTACATTCCGATGCACCTCTGCAGTTTTACTGTATCCCTTGGATCTTCCCATTGACGATGAAACACAGAAATTCCATCGGAATTAAATAGAAGAGACACAATGCCGACTTAAGTACTTGAAGATTGAGTCTTCCTACTGCCTATTTTTTGAGCGTTTACTGCGTCACCAATTTTACATTCCGATGCACCTCTGCAGGTTAACTGTATCCATTGGACCTTCCCATTGACGATGAAACACAGAAATAGGATCGGAATTAAATATAAGAGACACAATGCCGACTTAAGGACAGGAAGGCTGAGTCTTCCTACTGTCTATGTTTTGAGCGTTTCCTGTGACACCAGTTTTACATTCCGATGCACCTCTGCAGGTTTACTGTATCCCTTGGATCTTCCCATTGACGATGAAACACAGAAATTGCATCGGAACTAAATATAAGAGACACAATGCCGACTTAAGTACAGAAACATTGAGTCTTCCTACTGTCTATGTTTTGAGCGTTTCCTGTGTCACCAGTTTCACATTCCGATGAACCTCTGCAGGTTTACTATATCCCTTGGACTTTCACAGTGACGATGAAACACAGATATTGCATCAGAATTAAATATAAGAGACACAATGCCGACTTAAGTACACGAAAACTGAGTCTTCTTAAGGTCTATGTTTTGAGCGTTTCCCGTGTCACCAGTTTTACATTCCGATGCACCTCTGCAGGTTTACTGTGTTCCTAGGAGCTTCCCATTGACGATGAAGCTCAGAAATGGCATCGGAAATAAGTATAAGAGACACAATGCCGACTTAAGTACAGGAAGACTGAGTCTCCCTACTGTCTATGTTTTGAGTGTTTCCTTTCTCACCAGTTTTACATTCCGATGCACCTCTGCAGGTTTACTGTGTTCCTAGGAGCTTCCCATTGACGATGAAGCTCAGAAATGGCATCGGAAATAAGTATAAGAGACACAATGCCGACTTAAGTAAAGGAAGACTGAGTCTTCCTACTGTCTATGATTTGAGCGTGTCCTGTATCACCAGTTTTACATTCCGATGCACCTCTGCAGGTTTACTGTATCCCTTGGACCTTCCCATTGGCGATGAAACACAGAAATGGCATCGGAATTAAATATAAGAGACACAATGCCGACTGAAGTACAGGAAGACTGAGTCTTCCTACTGTCTATGTTTTGAGCGTTTCCTGTGTCACCAGTTTTACTTTCCAATGCACCTCTGCACGTTTACTGTATCCCTTGGTCCTTCACAGTGACGATGAAACACAGAAATTGCACCGGATTTAAATATAAAAGACACAATGCCGACTTAAGTACAAGAAAACTGAGTCATCTTAGGGTCTATGTTATGAGCGCTTCCTGTGTCACCAGTTTTACATTCCGATGCACCTCTGCAGGCATACTGTTTCCCTTGGACCTTCCCATTGACGATGAAACACAGAAATTGCATCGGAATTAAATATAAGAGACACAATGCCGACTTAGGTACAGGAAGACTCAGTCTTCCTACTGTCTGTGTTATGAGCGTTCCCTGTGTCATCAGTTTTACATTTTGATGCACCTCTGCAGGTTTACTGTATCCCTTGGACCTTCACAGTGACGATGAAACACAGAAATAGCATCGGAATTAAATATAAGAGACACAATGCCGACTTAAGAACAGGAAGGCTGAGTCTTCCTACTGTCTATGTTTTGAGCATTTCCTGTGTCACCAGTTTTACATTCCGATGCACCTCTGCAGGTTTACTGTATCCCTTTGATCTTCCCATTGAGATGAAACACAGAAATTCCATCGGAATTAGAGGAGACACAATGCCGACTTAAGTACTGGAAGATTGAGTCTTCCTACTGCCTATGTTTTGAGCGTTTCCTGCGTCACCAATATTACATTCCGATGCAACTCTGCAGGTTTACTGTGTCCATTGGACCTTCCCATTGACGATGAAACACAGAAATAGCATCGGAATTAAATATAAGAGACACAATAACGACTTAAGAACAGGAAGGCTGAGTCGTCCTACTGTCTATGTTTTGAGCGTTTCCTGTGACACCAGTTTTACATTCCGATGCACCTCTGCAGGTTTACCGTATCCCTTGGTTCTTCCCATTGACGATGAAACACAGAAATTGAATCGGAACTAAATATAAGAGATACAATGCCGACTTAAGTACAGAAACATTGAGTCTTCCTACTGTCTATGTTTTGAGCGTTTCCTGTGTCACCAGTTTCACATTCCGATGAACCTCTGCAGGTTTACTGTATCCCTTGGACTTGCACAGTGACGATGAAACACAGATATTGCATCAGAATTAAATATAAGAGACACAATGCCGATTTAAGTACAAGAAAACTGAGTCTTCTTAAGGTCTATGTTTTGAGCGTTTCCCGTGTCACCAGGTTTACATTCCGATGCACCTCTGCAGGTTTACTGTGTTCCTAGGACCTTCCCATTGACGATGAAGCTCAGAAATTGAATCGGAAATAAGTATAAGAGACACAATGCCGACTTAAGTACAGGAAGACTGATTCTCCCTACTGTCTATGTTTTGAGCGTTTCCCTTGTCACCAGTTTTACATTCCGATGCACCTCTGCAGGTATACTGTTTCCCTTCGACCTTCCCATTGACGATAAAGCTCAGAAATTGCATCGGAATTAAATATAAGAGACACCATGCCGACTTAAGTAAAGGAAGACTGAGTCTTCCTGCTGTCTATGATTTGAGCGTGTCCTGTATAACCAGTTTTACATTCCGATGCACCTCTGCAGGTTTACTGTATCCCTTGACCTTTAACAGTGACGATGAAACACAGATATTGAATCGGAATTAAATATAAGAGACACAATGCCGACTTAAGTACAAGAAAACCGAGTCTTCTTAGGATCTATGTTATGAGCGCTTCCTGTGTCACCAGTTTTACATTCCGATGCACCTCTGCAGGCACACTGTATCCCTTGGACCTTCCCATTGACGATGAAACACAGAAATTGCATCGGAATTAAATATAAGAGTCACAATGCCGACTTAAGTACAGAAAGACTGAGTCTTCCTACAGTCTATGTTTTGAGCGTTTCCTGTGTCACCAGTTTTACATTCCAATGCACCTTTGCAGGTTTACTGTATCCCTTGGACTTTCCCGTTGACGACGACACGCAGAAATTGCATCGGAATTAAATATAAAAGACACAATGCCGACTTAGGTACAGGAAGACAGAGTCTTCCTACTGTCTATGTTATGAGCGTTCCCTGTGTCATCAGTTTTAAATTTTGATGCACCTCTGCAGGTTTACTGTATCCCTTGGACCTTCATAGTGACGATGAAACACAGAAATTGCATCAAATTAAATAGAAGAGACACAATGACGACTTCAGTACAAGAAAACTGAGTCTTCTTAGGGCCTATGATTTGACCGCTTCCTGTGTCACCAGTTTTACATTCCAATGCACCTTTGCAGGTTTACTGTATCCATTGGACCTTCCCATTGACGATGAAACACAGAAATAGCATCGGAATTAAATATAAGAGACACAATGCCGACTTAAATACAGGAAGGCTGAGTCTCCCTACTGTCTATGTTTTGGGCGTTTCCTGTTTCACCAGCTTTACATTCAGATGCACCTCTGCAGGTTTACTGTATCCCTTGGATTTTCCCATTGACGATGAAACACAGAAATTGCATCGGATCTAAATATAAGAGACACAATGCCGACCTAAGTACAGAAACATTGAGTCTTCCTACTGTCTATGTTTTGAGCGTTTACTGTGTCACCAGTTTCACATTTCGATGAACCTCTGCAGGTTTACTGTATCCCTTGGAATTTCACAGTGACGATGAAACACAGATATTGCATCAGAATTAAATATAAGAGACACAATGCCGACTTAAGTACAAGAAAACTGAGTCTTCTTAAGGTCTATGTTTTGAGCGTTTCCCGTGTCACCAGTTTTACATTCCGATGCACCTCTGCAGGTTTACTGTGTTCCTAGGACCTTCCCATTGACGATGAAGCTCAGAAATTGCATCGGAATTAAATATAAGAGACACCATGCCGACTTAAGTAAAGGAAGACTGAGTCTTCCTACTGTCTATGATTTGAGCGTGTCCTGTATCACCAGTTTTACATTCCGATGCACCTCTGCAGGTTTACTGTATCCCTTGTACCTTCACAGTGACGATGAAACACAGAAATTGCATCGGAATTAAATATAAAAGACACAATGCCGACTTAAGTACAAGAAAACTGAGTCTTCTTAGGGTCTATGTTATGAGCGCTTCCTGTGTCACCAGTTTTACATTCCGATGCACCTCTGCATGTTTGCTGTATCCCTTGGACTTTCACAGTGACGATGTAACACAGATATTGAATCGGAATTAAATATAAGAGATACAATGCCGACTTAAGTACAAGAAAACTGAGTTTTCTTAAGGTCTATGTTTTGAGCATTTCCCGTGTCACCAGTTTTACATTCCGATGCACCTCTGCAGGTTTACTGTGTTCCTAGGACCTTCCCATTGACGATGAAGCTCAGAAATTGCATCGGAAATAAATATAAGAGACACAATGCCGATTTAAGTACAGGAAGACTGAGTCTTCCTGCTGTCTATGTTTTGAGCGTTTCCCTTCTCACCAGTTTTCATTCCGATGCACCTCTGCAGGTATACAGTTCCCCTTCGACCTTCCCATTGACGATGAAGCTCAGAAATTGCATCGGAATTAAATATAAGAGACACCATGCCGACTTAAGTAAAGGAAGACTGAGTCTTCCTACTGTCTATGATTTGAGCGTGTTCTGTATCACCAGTTTTAAATTCCGATGCACCTCTGCAGGTTTACTGTATCCCTTGGACCTTCACAGTGACGATGAAACACAGAAATTGCATCGGAATTAAATATAAAAGACACAATGCCGACTTAAGTACAAGAAAACTGAGTCTTCTTAGGGTCTATGTTATGAGCGCTTCCTGTGTCACCAGTTTTACATTCCGATGCACCTCTGCATGTTTAATGTACCCTTGGACTTTCACAGTGACGATGAAACACAGATATTGAATCGGAATTAAATATAAGAGACACAATGCCGACTTAAGTACAAGAAAACTGAGTATTCTCAAGGTCTATGTTTTGAGCGTTTCCCGTGTCACCAGTTTTACATTCCGATGCACCTCTGCAGGTTTACTGTGTTCCTAGGACCTTCCCATTGACGATGAAGCTCAGAAATTGCATCGGAAATAAATATAAGAGACACAATGCCGACTTAGGTACAGGAAGACTGAGTCTTCCTACGGTCTATGTTATGAGCGTTCCCTGTGTCATCAGTTTTACATTTTGATGCACCTCTGCAGGTTTACTGTATCCCTTGGACCTTCATAGTGACGATGAAACACAGAAATTGCATCAAATTAAATATAAGAGACACAATGCCGACTTCAGTACAAGAAAACTGAGTCTTCTTAGGGCCTATGATTTGACCGCTTCCTGTGTCACCAGTTTTACATATCAATGCACCTTTGCAGGTTTACTGTATCCATTGGACCTTCCCATTGACGATGAAACACAGAAATAGCATCGGAATTAAATATAAGAGACACAATGACGACTTAAGTACAGGAAGGCTGAGTCTTCCTACTGTCTATGTTTTGAGCATTTCCTGTGTCACCAGTTTTACATTCCGATGCACCTCTGCAGGTTTACTGTATCCCTTGGATCTTCCCATTGACGATGAAACGCAGAAATTCCATCGGATTTAAATAGAAGAGACACAATGCCGACTTAAGTACTGGAAGATTGAGTCTACCTACTGCCTACGTTTTGAGCGTTTCCGTGCGTCACCAATTTGACATTCCGATGCACCTCTGCAGGTTTACTGTATCCATTGGAACTTCCCATTGACGATGAAACACAGAAATAGCATCGGGATTAAATATAAGAGACACAATGTCGACTTAAATACAGGAAGGCTGAGTTCTCCTACTGTCTATGTTTTGAGCGTTTCCTGTTTCACCAGTTTTACATTCCGATGCACCTCTGCAGGTTTACTGTATCCCTCGGATTTTCCCATTGATGATGAAACACAGAAATTGCATCGGATCTAAATATAAGAGACACAATGCCGACCTAAGTACAGAAACATTGAGTCTTCCTACTGTCTATGTTTTGAGCGTTTACTGTGTCACCAGTTTCACATTCCGATGAACCTCTGCAGGTTTACTGTATCCCTTGGAATTTCACAGTGACGATGAAACACAGATATTGCATCAGAATTAAATATAAGAGACACAATGCCGACTTAAGTACAAGAAAACTGAGTCTTCTTAAGGTCTATGTTTTGAGCGTTTCCCGTGTCACCAGTTTTACATTCCGATGCACCTCTGCAGGTTTACTGTGTTCCTAGGACCTTCCCATTGACGATGAAGCTCAGAAATTGCATCGGAAATAAGTATAAGAGACACAATGCCGACTTAAGTACAGGAAGACTGAGTCTCCCTACTGTCTATGTTTTGAGCGTTTCCCTTGTCACCAGTTTTGCATTCCGATGCACCTCTGCAGGTATACTGTTTCCCTTCGACCTTCCCATTGACGATAAAGCTCACAAATTGCATCGGAATTAAATATAAGAGACACCATGCCGAATTAAGTAAAGGAAGACTGAGTCCTCCTATTGTCTATGATTTGAGCGAGTCCTGTATCACCAGTTTTACATTCCGATGCACCTCTGCAGGTTTCCTGTATCCCTTGGACCTTCACAGTGACGATGAAACACAGAAATTGCATCGGAATTAAATAAAAATGACACAATACCGACTTAAGTACAAGAAAACTGAGTTTTCTAAGGGTCTATGTTATGAGCGCTTCCTGTGTCACCAGTTTTACATTCCGATGCACCTCTGCAGGCATACTGTATCCCTTGGACCTTCCCATTGACGATGAAACACAGAAATTGCATCGGAATTAAATATAAAAGACACAATGCCGACTTAAGTACAAGAAAACTGAGTCTTCTTAGGATCTATGTTATGAGCGCTTCCTGTGTCACCAGTTTTACATTCCGATGCACCTCTGCAGGCATACTGTATCCCTTGGACCTTCCCAGTGACGATGAAACACAGAAATTGCATCGGAATTAAATATAAGAGACACAATGCCGACTTAAGTACAGAAAGACTGAGTCTTCCTACTGTCTATGTTTTGAGCGTTTCCTGTGTCACCAGTTTTACATTCCAATGCACCTTTGCAGGTTTACTGTATCCCTTGGACTTTCCCGTTGACAACGACACGCAGAAATTGCATCGGAATTAAATATAAGAGACACAATGCCGACTTAGG
The DNA here is from genome assembly GCF_023898315.1 of Schistocerca nitens. Lineage (NCBI taxonomy): Eukaryota > Metazoa > Arthropoda > Insecta > Orthoptera > Acrididae > Schistocerca > Schistocerca nitens. Next base: position 3,628,253 of record NC_064616.1, on the reverse strand, counting down.
TACAGGAAGACTGAGTCTTCCTACTGTCTATGTTATGAGCGTTCCCTGTGTCATCAGTTTTACATTTTGATGCACCTCTGCAGGTTTACTGTATCCCTTGGACCTTCATAGTGACGATGGAACACAGAAATTGCATCAAATTAAATAGAAGAGACACAATGCCGACTTCAGTACAAGAAAACTGAGTCTTCTTAGGGCCTATGATTTGACCGCTTCCTGTGTCACCAGTTTTACATTCCATTGCACCTTTGCAGGTTTACTGTATCCATTGGACCTTCCCATTGACGATGAAACACAGAAATAGCATCGGAATTAAATATAAGAGACACAATGCCGACTTAAGTACAGGAAGGCTGAGTCTTCCTACTGTCTATGTTTTGAGCATTTCCTGTGTCACCAGTTTTACATTCCGATGCACCTCTGCAGGTTTACTGTATCCCTTGGATCTTCCCATTGACGATGAAACACAGAAATGCCATCGAATTTAAATAGAAGAGACACAATGCCGACTTAAGTACTGGAAGATTGAGTCTTCCTACTGCCTATGTTTTGAGCGGTTCCGTATGTCACCAATTTTACATTCCGATGCACCTCTGCAGGTTTACTGTATCCCTTGGATTTTCCCATTAACGATGAAAGACAGAAATTGCATCGGATCTAAATATAAGAGACACAATGCCGACCTAAGTACAGAAACATTGAGTCTTCCTACTGTCTATGTTTTGAGCGTTTACTGTGTCACCAGTTTCACATTCCGATGAACCTCTGCAGGTTTACTGTATCCCTTGGAATTTCACAGTGACGATGAAACACAGATATTGCATCAGAATTAAATATAAGAGTCACAATGCCGACTTAAGTACAAGAAAACTGAGTCTTCTTAAGGTCTATGTTTTGAGCGTTTCCCTTGTCACCAGTTTTACATTCCGATGCACCTCTGCAGGTATACTGTTTCCCTTCGACCTTCCCATTGACGATAAAGCTCACAAATTGCATCGGAATTAAATATAAGAGACACCATGCCGACTTAAGTAAAGGAAGACTGAGTCCTCCTATTGTCTATGATTTGAGCGAGTCCTGTATCACCAGTTTTACATTCCGATGCACCTCTGCAGGTTTCCTGTATCCCTTGGACCTTCACAGTGACGATGAAACACAGAAATTGCATCGGAATTAAATAAAAATGACACAATACCGACTTAAGTACAAGAAAACTGAGTTTTCTAAGGGTCTATGTTATGAGCGCTTCCTGTGTCACCAGTTTTACGAGGGTCAGTCAAAAAGTAATGCCTCCAATTTTTTTTTCTACGTTTAATTGTCAGGAAATTTAAATGCAATTACATAGGTTGAAAACCACAACATTGAGGATCATTTTGTCATTTTTCAATGTAATCTCCGCCCATCTCTACAGTTTTGGTCCATCTTTGAACAAGGGCATGTATCCCAGCACGGTAAAAATCACAGCTCTGCTCCCTAAGCCATTGACGCACGGATGTTTTGACGGCCTCCTCATCTTCAAAATGAATCCCACGATGAGCTTCTTTTAGTGGCCCGAACAGATGGAAGTCTGATGGTGCCAGGTCAGGGCTGTATGGGGGATGAGGCAAAACTTCCCATCCAATTTTGACAATCTCGTCAGAGGTGTGACGACTGGTGTGTGGTCTTGCATTGTCATGCAAAAGAAGAACATCTGCCATTGATTTTGTTGGGCGAACTCGCTGAAGACGTGCTTTAAGTTTTTTGAGGGTTGTGATGTATTGAACAGAATTTATTGTGCATCCCTGCTCCAAAAAATCAACCAGAATCACACCCTCTGTATCCCAGAAAACTGTTGCCATAACTTTCCCTGCCGATCGCACAGTTTTGAATTTTTTCTTCCTCGGCGAGCTTGTGTGACGCCACTCCATTGACTGCCTCTTTGATTCGCGTTCAAAAAAATGCACCCATGTTTCGTCCCCGGTCACATTTTTTTCAGAAACTCATCTCCCTCCAAACGGAAGCGCTGCAAGTGTTGGGAGGCTATTGTTTTCCTTGCCTCTTTATTCTGATCGGTTAACATTCTTGGAACCCACCGTGCACAAACTTTTGAGTACCCCAATTGTTTAATAATCGTGATCACACTGCCTTTACTAAGAGAAATAATGCGACACACTTCATCTGCAGTCACCCGACGGTCACCACGAATGATGTCATCAACTTGCTGAATGTTGTGTGGAGTCACTGCACTCACCGGCCTGCCGCTCCGCTTTTCGTCAGTCAACGGTGTTTTCCCTTCAGCTTCCTTACAACGACGAACCCATCGTCTAACAGTGCTGACATCCACTGTCACAACACCATACACCTTCTTCAGTCTTTCATGAATGCGTATGGGCGTTTCACCTTCTGCATTCAAGAATTCAATCACACAACGCTGTCTCCAACGAACATCGATGTCGGCCATCTTACAAACTTCTGCTGTGCTGCCACCTGTTGACACAGAAAGTTACTACTGCAGTGGATTGCAGAAGAAGGTTTGAGGCATGGCACCAAATTCAAATTTTTCACTTAACTTAATTTCTTTAAGTAGAAAAAAAATGGGAGGCATTACTTTTTGACCAACCCTCGTACATTCCGATGCACCTCTGCAGGCATACTGTATCCCTTGGACCTTCCCATTGACGATGAAACACAGAAATTGCATCGGAATTAAATATAAAAGACACAATGCCGACTTCAGTAGAAGAAAACGGAGTCTTCTTAGGGTCTATGATTTAACCGCTTCCTGTGTCACCAGTTTTACATTCCGATGCACCTTTGTAGGGTTACTGTATCCCTTGGACCTTCCCATTGACGATGAAACACAGAAATTGCATCGGAATTAAATATAAGAGACACAATGCCGACTTAAGTACAGAAAGACTGTGTCTTCCTACTGTCTATGTTTTGAGCGTTTCCCTTGTCACCGGTTTTACATTCCGATGCACCTCTGCAGGTATACTGTTTCCCTTCGACCTTCGCATTGACGATGAAACACAGAAATGGCATCGGAATTAAATATAAGAGACACAATGACGTCTTAAGTACAGGAAGAGTGTGTCTTTCTATTGTCTATGTTTTGGGCGTTTCCTGTGTCACCAGTTTTACATTCCGATGCACCTCTGCAGGTTTACTGTATCCATTGGACCTTCCCATTGACGATGAAACACAGAAAATGCATCGGAATTAAATATAAGAGACACCATGCCGACTTAAGTATAGGTAGACTGAGTCTTCCTACTGTCTATGTTTTGAGCGTGTCCTGGGTCACCAGTTTTACATTCCGATGCACCTCTGCAGGTATACTGTTTCCCTTCGACCTTCCCATTGACGATGAAGCTCAGAAATTGCATCGGAATTAAATATAAGAGACACCATGCCGACTTAAGTAAAGGAAGACTGAGTCTTCCTACTGTCTATGATTTGAGCGTGTCCTGTATCACCAGTTTTACATTCCGATGCACCTCTGCAGGTTTACTGCATCCCTTGGACCTTCACAGTGACGATGAAACACAGAAATTGCATCGGAATTAAATATAAAAGACACAATGCCGACTTAAGTACAAGAAAACTGAGTCTTCTTAGGGTCTATGTTATGAGCGCTTCCTGTGTCACCAGTTTTACATTCCGATGCACCTCTGCATGTTTACTGTATCCCTTGGACTTTCACAGTGACGATGAAACACAGATATTGAATCGGAATTAAATATAAGAGACACAATGCCGACTTAAGTACAAGAAAACTGAGTTTTCTTAAGGTCTATGTTTTGAGCGTTTCCCGTGTCACCAGTTTTACATTCCGATGCACCTCTGCAGATTTACTGTGTTCCTAGGACCTTCCCATTGACGATGAAGCTCAGAAATTGCACCGGAAATAAATATAAGAGACACAATGCCGACTTAAGTACAGGAAGACTGAGTCTTCCTGCTGTCTATGTTTTGAGCGTTTCCCTTGTCACCAGTTTTAATTCCGATGCACCTCTGCAGGTATACTGTTCCCCTTCGACCTTCCCATTGACGATGAAGCTCAGAAATTGCATCGGAATTAAATATAAGAGACACCATGCCGACTTAAGTAAAGGAAGACTGAGTCTTCCTACTGTCTATGATTTGAGCGTGTCCTGTATCACCAGTTTTACATTCCGATGCACCTCTGCAGGTTTACTGTATCCCTTGGACCTTCACAGTGACGATGAAACACAGAAATTGCATCGGAATTAAATATAAAAGACACAATGCCGACTTAAGTACAAGAAAACTGAGTCTTCTTAGGGTCTATGTTATGAGCGCTTCCTGTGTCACCAGTTTTACATTCCGATGCACCTCTGCATGTTTACTGTATCCCTTGGACTTTCACAGTGACGATGAAACACAGATATTGAATCGGATATAAATATAAGAGACACAATGCCGACTTAACTACAAGAAAACTGAGTTTTCTCAAGGTCTATGTTTTGGGCGTTTCCCGTGTCACCAGTTTTACATTCCGATGCACCTCTGCAGGTTTACTGTGTTCCTAGGACCTTCCCATTGACGATGAATCTCAGAAATTGCATCTGAAATAAATATAAGAGACACAATGCCGACTTAAGTACAGGAAGACTGAGTATTCCTACTGTCTTTGTTTTGAGAGTTTCCCTTGTCACCAGTTTTCATTCCGATGCACCTCTGCAGGTATACTGTTTCCCTTCGACCTTCCCATTGACGATGAAGCTCAGAAATTGCATCGGAATTAAATGTAAGAGACACCATGCCGACTTAAGTAAAGGAAGACTGAGTCTTCCTACTGTCTATGATTTGAGCGTGTCCTGTATCACCAGTTTTACATTCCAATGCACCTCTGCAGGTTTACTGTATCCCTTGGACCTTCACAGTGACGATGAAACACAGAAATTGCATCGGAATTAAATATAAAAAACACAATGCCGACTTAAGTACAAGAAAACCGAGTCTTCTTAGGGTCTATGTTATGAGCGCTCCTGTGTCACAAGTTTTACATTCCGATGCACCTCTGCAGGCATACTGTATCCCTTAGACCTTCCCATTGACGATGAAACACAGAAATTGCATCGGAATTAAATATAAGAGACACAATGCCGACTTAAGTACAGAAAGACTGAGTCTTCCTACTGTCTATGTTTTGAGCGTTTCCTGTGTCACCAGTTTTACATTCCAATGCACCTTTGCAGGTTTACTGTATCCCTTGGACTTTCCCGTTGACGACGACACGCAGAAATTGCATCGGAATTAAATATAAGAGACACAATGCCGACTTAGGTATAGGAAGACTGAGTCTTCCTACTGTCTATGTTATGAGCGTTCCCTGTGTCATCAGTTTTACATTTTGATGCACCTCTGCAGGTTTACTGTATCCCTTGGACCTTCATAGTGACGATGAAACACAGAAATTGCATCAAATTAAATATAAGAGACACAATGCTGACTTCAGTACAAGAAAACTGAGTCTTCTTAGGGCCTATGATTTGACCGCTTCCTGTGTCACCAGTTTTACATTCCAATGCACCTTTGCAGGTTTACTGTATCCATTGGACCTTCCCATTGACGATGAAACACAGAAATAGCATCGGAATTAAATATAAGAGACACAATGCCGACTTAAGTACAGGAAGGCTGAGTCTTCCTACTGTCTATGTTTTGAGCATTTCCTGTGTCGCCAGTTTTACATTCCGATGCACCTCTGCAGGTTTACTGTATCCCTTGGATCTTCCCATTGACGATGAAACACAGAAATTCCATCGGATTTAAATAGAAGAGACACAATGCCGACTTAAGTACTGGAAGATTGAGTCTTCCTACTGCCTATGTTTTGAGCGTTTCCGTGCGTCACCAATTTTACATTCCGATGCACCTCTGCAGGTTTACTGTATCCATTGGACCTTCCCATTGACGATGAAACACAGAAATAGCATCGGGATTAAATATAAGAGACACAATGCCGACTTAAATACAGGAAGGCTGAGTCTTCATACTGTCTATGTTTTGAGCGTTTCCTGTTTCACCAGTTTTACATTCCGATGCACCTCTGCAGGTTTACTGTATCCCTCGGATTTTCCCATTGATGATGAAACACAGAAATTGCATCGCATCTAGATATAAGAGACACAATGCCGACCTAAGTACAGAAACATTGAGTCTTCTTACTGTCTATGTTTTGAGCGTTTACTGTGTCACCAGTTTCACATTCCGATGAACCTCTGCAGGTTTACTGTATCCCTTGGAATTTCACAGTGACGATGAAACACAGATATTGCATCAGAATTAAATATAAGAGACACAATGCCGACTTAAGTACAAGAGAACTGAGTCTTCTTAAGGTCTATGTTTTGAGCGTTTCCCGTGTCACCAGTTTTACATTCCGATGCACCTCTGCAGGTTTACTGTGTTCCTAGGACCTTCCCATTGACGATGAAGCTCAGAAATTGCATCGGAAATAAGTATAAGAGACACAATGCCGACTTAAGTACAGGAAGACTGAGTCTCCCTACTGTCTATGTTTTGAGCGTTTCCCTTGTCACCAGTTTTACATTCCGATGCACTTCTGCAGGTATACTGTTTCCCTTCGACCTTCCCATTGACGATAAAGCTCACAAATTGCATCGGAATTAAATATAAGAGGCACCATGCCGACTTAAGTAAAGGAAGACTGAGTCCTCCTATTGTCTATGATTTGAGCGAGTCCTGTATCACCAGTTTTTCATTCCGATGCACCTCTGCAGGTTTCCTGTATCCCTTGGACCTTCACAGTGACGATGAAACACAGAAATTGCATCGGAATTAAATATAAATGACACAATACCGACTTAAGTACAAGAAAAGTGAGTTTTCTAAGGGTCTATGTTATGAGCGCTTCCTGTGTCACCAGTTTTACATTCCGATGCACCCCTGCAGGCATACTGTATCCCTCGGACCTTCCCATTGACGATGAAACACAGAAATTGCATCGGAATTAAATATAAAAGACACAATGCCGACTTAAGTACAAGAAAACTGAGTCTTCTTAGGGTCTATGTTATGAGCGCTTCCTGTGTCACCAGTTTTACATTCCGATGCACCTCTGCATGTTTACTGTATCCCTTGGACTTTCACAGTGACGATGAAACACAGAAATTGCATCGGAATTAAATATAAGAGACACAATGCCGACTTAAGTACAGAAAGACTGTGTCTTCCTACTGTCTATGTTTTGAGCGTTTCCCTTGTCACCGGTTTTACATTCCGATGCACCTCTGCAGGTATACTGTTTCCCTTCGACCTTCGCATTGACGATGAAACACAGAAATGGCATCGGAATTAAATATAAGAGACACAACGACGTCTTAAGTACAGGAAGAGTGTGTCTTTCTATTGTCTATGTTTTGAGCGTTTCCTGTGTCACCAGTTTTACATTCCGATGCACCTCTGCAGGTTTACTGTATCCATTGGACCTTCCCATTGACGATGAAACACAGAAAATGCATCGGAATTAAATATAAGAGACACCATGCCGACTTAAGTATAGGTAGACTGAGTCTTCCTACTGTCTATGTTTTGAGCGTGTCCTGGGTCACCAGTTTTACATTCCGATGCACCTCTGCAGGTATACTGTTTCCCTTGGAGCTTCACAGTGACGATGAAACACAGAAATTGCATCGGAATTAAATATAAAAGACACAATGCCGACTTAAGTACAAGAAAACTGAGTCTTCTTAGGGTCTATGTTATGAGCGCTTCCTGTGTCACCAGTTTTACATTCCGATGCACCTCTGCATGTTTACTGTATCCCTTGGACTTTCACAGTGACGATGAAACACAGATATTGAATCGGAATTAAATATAAGAGGCACAATGCCGACTTAAGTACAAGAAAACTGAGTTTTCTTAAGGTCTATGTTTTGAGCGTTTCCCGTGTCACCAGTTTTACATTCCGATGCACCTCTGCAGGTTTACTGTGTTCCTAGGACCTTCCCATTGACGATGAAGCTTAGAAATTGCATCGGATATAAATATAAGAGACACAATGCCGACTTAAGTACAGGAAGACTGAGTCTTCCTGCTGTCTATGTTTTGAGCGTTCCCTTGTCACCAGTTTTCATTCCGATGCACCTCTGCAGGTATACTGTTCCCCTTCGACCTTCCCATTGACGATGAAGCTCAGAAATTGCATCGGAATTAAATATAAGAGACACCATGCCGACTTAAGTAAAGGAAGACTGAGTCTTCCCACTGTCTATGATTTGAGCGTGTCCTGTATCACCAGTTTTACATTCCGATGCACCTCTGCAGGTTTACTGTATCCCTTGGACCTTCACAGTGACGATGAAACACAGAAATTGCATCGGAATTAAATATAAAAGACACAATGCCGACTTAAGTACAAGAAAACCGAGTCTTCTTAGGGTCTATTTTATGAGCGCTTCCTGTGTCACCAGTTTTACATTCCGATGCACCTCTGCAGGCATACTGTATCCCTTGGACCTTCCCATTGACGATGAAACACAGAAATTGCATCGGAATTAAATATAAGACACACAATGCCGACTTAAGTACAGAAAGACTGAGTCTTGCTACTGTCTATGTTTTGAGCGTTTCCTGTGTCACCAGTTTTACATTGCAATGCACCTTTGCAGGTTTACTGTATCCATTGGACCTTCCCATTGACGATGAAACACAGAAATAGCATCGGAATTAAATATAAGAGACACAATGCCGACTTAAGTACAGGAAGGCTGAGTCTTCTTACTGCCTAAGTTTTGAGCGTTTCCGTGCGTCACCAGTTTTACATTCCGATGCACCTCTGCAGGTTTACTGTATCCATTGGACCTTCCCATTGACGATGAAACACAGAAATTGCATCGGATCTAAATATAAGAGACACAATGCCGACCTAAGTACAGAAACATTGAGTCTTCCTACTGTCTATGTTTTGAGCGTTTACTGTGTCACCAGTTTCACATTCCGATGAACCTCTGCAGGTTTACTGTATCCCATGGACTTTCACAGTGACGATGAAACACAGATATTGAATCGGAATTAAATATAAGAGACACAATGCCGACTTAAGTACAAGAAAACTGAGTTTTCTAAGGGTCTATGTTATGAGCGCTTCCTGTGTCACCAGTTTTTCATTCCGATGCACCTCTGCAGGTATACTGTTTCCCTTCGACCTTCCCATTGACGATGAAGCTCACAAATTGCATCGGATTTAAATATAAGAGACACCATGCCGACTTAAGTAAAGGAAGACTGAGTCCTCCTATTGTCTATGATTTGAGCGAGTCCTGTATCACCAGTTTTCCATTCCGATGCACCTCTGCAGGTTTACTGTATCCATTGGACCTTCCCATTGACGATTAAACACAGAAAATGCATCGGAATTAAATATAAGAGACACCATGCCGACTTAAGTATAGGTGGACTGAGTCTTCCTACTGTCTATGTTTTGAGCGTATCCTGGGTCACCAGTTTTACATTCCGATGCACCTCTGCAGGTATACTGTTTCCCTTCGACCTTCCGATTGACGATGAAGCTCAGAAATTGCATCGGAATTAAATATAAGAGACACCATGCCGACTTAAGTAAAGGAAGACTGAGTCTTCCTACTGTCTATGATTTGAGCGTGTTCTGTATCACCAGTTTTAAATTCCGATGCACCTCTGCAGGTTTACTGTATCCCTTGGACCTTCACAGTGACGATGAAACACAGAAATTGCATCGGAATTAAATATAAAAGACACAATGCCGACTTAAGTACAAGAAAACTGAGTCTTCTTAGGGTCTATGTTATGAGCGCTTCCTGTGTCACCAGTTTTACATTCCGATGCACCTCTGCATGTTTAATGTACCCTTGGACTTTCACAGTGACGATGAAACACAGATATTGAATCGGAATTAAATATAAGAGACACAATGCCGACTTAAGTACAAGAAAACTGAGTATTCTCAAGGTCTATGTTTTGAGCGTTTCCCGTGTCACCAGTTTTACATTCCGATGCACCTCTGCAGGTTTACTGTGTTCCTAGGACCTTCCCATTGACGATGAAGCTCAGAAATTGCATCGGAAATAAATATAAGAGACACAATGCCGACTTAGGTACAGGAAGACTGAGTCTTCCTACGGTCTATGTTATGAGCGTTCCCTGTGTCATCAGTTTTACATTTTGATGCACCTCTGCAGGTTTACTGTATCCCTTGGACCTTCATAGTGACGATGAAACACAGAAATTGCATCAAATTAAATATAAGAGACACAATGCCGACTTCAGTACAAGAAAACTGAGTCTTCTTAGGGCCTATGATTTGACCGCTTCCTGTGTCACCAGTTTTACATATCAATGCACCTTTGCAGGTTTACTGTATCCATTGGACCTTCCCATTGACGATGAAACACAGAAATAGCATCGGAATTAAATATAAGAGACACAATGACGACTTAAGTACAGGAAGGCTGAGTCTTCCTACTGTCTATGTTTTGAGCATTTCCTGTGTCACCAGTTTTACATTCCGATGCACCTCTGCAGGTTTACTGTATCCCTTGGATCTTCCCATTGACGATGAAACGCAGAAATTCCATCGGATTTAAATAGAAGAGACACAATGCCGACTTAAGTACTGGAAGATTGAGTCTACCTACTGCCTACGTTTTGAGCGTTTCCGTGCGTCACCAATTTGACATTCCGATGCACCTCTGCAGGTTTACTGTATCCATTGGACCTTCCCATTGACGATGAAACACAGAAATAGCATCGGGATTAAATATAAGAGACACAATGTCGACTTAAATACAGGAAGGCTGAGTTCTCCTACTGTCTATGTTTTGAGCGTTTCCTGTTTCACCAGTTTTACATTCCGATGCACCTCTGCAGGTTTACTGTATCCCTCGGATTTTCCCATTGATGATGAAACACAGAAATTGCATCGGATCTAAATATAAGAGACACAATGCCGACCTAAGTACAGAAACATTGAGTCTTCCTACTGTCTATGTTTTGAGCGTTTACTGTGTCACCAGTTTCACATTCCGATGAACCTCTGCAGGTTTACTGTATCCCTTGGAATTTCACAGTGACGATGAAACACAGATATTGCATCAGAATTAAATATAAGAGACACAATGCCGACTTAAGTACAAGAAAACTGAGTCTTCTTAAGGTCTATGTTTTGAGCGTTTCCCGTGTCACCAGTTTTACATTCCGATGCACCTCTGCAGGTTTACTGTGTTCCTAGGACCTTCCCATTGACGATGAAGCTCAGAAATTGCATCGGAAATAAGTATAAGAGACACAATGCCGACTTAAGTACAGGAAGACTGAGTCTCCCTACTGTCTATGTTTTGAGCGTTTCCCTTGTCACCAGTTTTGCATTCCGATGCACCTCTGCAGGTATACTGTTTCCCTTCGACCTTCCCATTGACGATAAAGCTCACAAATTGCATCGGAATTAAATATAAGAGACACCATGCCGAATTAAGTAAAGGAAGACTGAGTCCTCCTATTGTCTATGATTTGAGCGAGTCCTGTATCACCAGTTTTACATTCCGATGCACCTCTGCAGGTTTCCTGTATCCCTTGGACCTTCACAGTGACGATGAAACACAGAAATTGCATCGGAATTAAATAAAAATGACACAATACCGACTTAAGTACAAGAAAACTGAGTTTTCTAAGGGTCTATGTTATGAGCGCTTCCTGTGTCACCAGTTTTACATTCCGATGCACCTCTGCAGGCATACTGTATCCCTTGGACCTTCCCATTGACGATGAAACACAGAAATTGCATCGGAATTAAATATAAAAGACACAATGCCGACTTAAGTACAAGAAAACTGAGTCTTCTTAGGATCTATGTTATGAGCGCTTCCTGTGTCACCAGTTTTACATTCCGATGCACCTCTGCAGGCATACTGTATCCCTTGGACCTTCCCATTGACGATGAAACACAGAAATTGCATCGGAATTAAATATAAGAGACACAATGCCGACTTAAGTACAGAAAGACTGAGTCTTCCTACTGTCTATGTTTTGAGCGTTTCCTGTGTCACCAGTTTTACATTCCAATGCACCTTTGCAGGTTTACTGTATCCCTTGGACTTTCCCGTTGACAACGACACGCAGAAATTGCATCGGAATTAAATATAAGAGACACAATGCCGACTTAGGTACAGGAAGACTGAGTCTTCCTACTGTCTATGTTATGAGCGTTCCCTGTGTCATCAGTTTTACATTTTGATGCACCTCTGCAGGTTTACTGTATCCCTTGGACCTTCATAGTGACGATGGAACACAGAAATTGCATCAAATTAAATAGAAGAGACACAATGCCGACTTCAGTACAAGAAAACTGAGTCTTCTTAGGGCCTATGATTTGACCGCTTCCTGTGTCACCAGTTTTACATTCCATTGCACCTTTGCAGGTTTACTGTATCCATTGGACCTTCCCATTGACGATGAAACACAGAAATAGCATCGGAATTAAATATAAGAGACACAATGCCGACTTAAGTACAGGAAGGCTGAGTCTTCCTACTGTCTATGTTTTGAGCATTTCCTGTGTCACCAGTTTTACATTCCGATGCACCTCTGCAGGTTTACTGTATCCCTTGGATCTTCCCATTGACGATGAAACACAGAAATTCCATCGAATTTAAATAGAAGAGACACAATGCCGACTTAAGTACTGGAAGATTGAGTCTTCCTACTGCCTATGTTTTGAGCGGTTCCGTATGTCACCAATTTTACATTCCGATGCACCTCTGCAGGTTTACTGTATCCCTTGGATTTTCCCATTAACGATGAAAGACAGAAATTGCATCGGATCTAAATATAAGAGACACAATGCCGACCTAAGTACAGAAACATTGAGTCTTCCTACTGTCTATGTTTTGAGCGTTTACTGTGTCACCAGTTTCACATTCCGATGAACCTCTGCAGGTTTACTGTATCCCTTGGAATTTCACAGTGACGATGAAACACAGATATTGCATCAGAATTAAATATAAGTGTCACAATGCCGACTTAAGTACAAGAAAACTGAGTCTTCTTAAGGTCTATGTTTTGAGCGTTTCCCTTGTCACCAGTTTTACATTCCGATGCACCTCTGCAGGTATACTGTTTCCCTTCGACCTTCCCATTGACGATAAAGCTCACAAATTGCATCGGAATTAAATATAAGAGACACCATGCCGACTTAAGTAAAGGAAGACTGAGTCCTCCTATTGTCTATGATTTGAGCGAGTCCTGTATCACCAGTTTTACATTCCGATGCACCTCTGCAGGTTTCCTGTATCCCTTGGACCTTCACAGTGACGATGAAACACAGAAATTGCATCGGAATTAAATAAAAATTACACAATACCGACTTAAGTACAAGAAAACTGAGTTTTCTAAGGGTCTATGTTATGAGCGCTTCCTGTGTCACCAGTTTTACGAGGGTCAGTCAAAAAGTAATGCCTCCAATTTTTTTTTCTACGTTTAATTGTCAGGAAATTTAAATGCAATTACATAGGTTGAAAACCACAACATTGAGGATCATTTTGTCATTTTTCAATGTAATCTCCGCCCATCTCTACAGTTTTGGTCCATCTTTGAACAAGGGCATGTATCCCAGCACGGTAAAAATCACAGCTCTGCTCCCTAAGCCATTGACGCACGGATGTTTTGACGGCCTCCTCATCTTCAAAATGAATCCCACGATGAGCTTCTTTTAGTGGCCCGAACAGATGGAAGTCTGATGGTGCCAGGTCAGGGCTGTATGGGGGATGAGGCAAAACTTCCCATCCAATTTTGACAATCTCGTCAGAGGTGTGACGACTGGTGTGTGGTCTTGCATTGTCATGCAAAAGAAGAACATCTGCCATTGATTTTGTTGGGCGAACTCGCTGAAGACGTGCTTTAAGTTTTTTGAGGGTTGTGATGTATTGAACAGAATTTATTGTGCATCCCTGCTCCAAAAAATCAACCAGAATCACACCCTCTGTATCCCAGAAAACTGTTGCCATAACTTTCCCTGCCGATCGCACAGTTTTGAATTTTTTCTTCCTCGGCGAGCTTGTGTGACGCCACTCCATTGACTGCCTCTTTGATTCGCGTTCAAAAAAATGCACCCATGTTTCGTCCCCGGTCACATTTTTTTCAGAAACTCATCTCCCTCCAAACGGAAGCGCTGCAAGTGTTGGGAGGCTATTGTTTTCCTTGCCTCTTTATTCTGATCGGTTAACATTCTTGGAACCCACCGTGCACAAACTTTTGAGTACCCCAATTGTTTAATAATCGTGATCACACTGCCTTTACTAAGAGAAATAATGCGACACACTTCATCTGCAGTCACCCGACGGTCACCACGAATGATGTCATCAACTTGCTGAATGTTGTGTGGAGTCACTGCACTCACCGGCCTGCCGCTCCGCTTTTCGTCAGTCAACGGTGTTTTCCCTTCAGCTTCCTTACAACGACGAACCCATCGTCTAACAGTGCTGACATCCACTGTCACAACACCATACACCTTCTTCAGTCTTTCATGAATGCGTATGGGCGTTTCACCTTCTGCATTCAAGAATTCAATCACACAACGCTGTCTCCAACGAACATCGATGTCGGCCATCTTACAAACTTCTGCTGTGCTGCCACCTGTTGACACAGAAAGTTACTACTGCAGTGGATTGCAGAAGAAGGTTTGAGGCATGGCACCAAATTCAAATTTTTCACTTAACTTAATTTCTTTAAGTAGAAAAAAAATGGGAGGCATTACTTTTTGACCAACCCTCGTACATTCCGATGCACCTCTGCAGGCATACTGTATCCCTTGGACCTTCCCATTGACGATGAAACACAGAAATTGCATCGGAATTAAATATAAAAGACACAATGCCGACTTCAGTAGAAGAAAACGGAGTCTTCTTAGGGTCTATGATTTAACCGCTTCCTGTGTCACCAGTTTTACATTCCGATGCACCTTTGTAGGGTTACTGTATCCCTTGGACCTTCCCATTGACGATGAAACACAGAAATTGCATCGGAATTAAATATAAGAGACACAATGCCGACTTAAGTACAGAAAGACTGTGTCTTCCTACTGTCTATGTTTTGAGCGTTTCCCTTGTCACCGGTTTTACATTCCGATGCACCTCTGCAGGTATACTGTTTCCCTTCGACCTTCGCATTGACGATGAAACACAGAAATGGCATCGGAATTAAATATAAGAGACACAATGACGTCTTAAGTACAGGAAGAGTGTGTCTTTCTATTGTCTATGTTTTGGGCGTTTCCTGTGTCACCAGTTTTACATTCCGATGCACCTCTGCAGGTTTACTGTATCCATTGGACCTTCCCATTGACGATGAAACACAGAAAATGCATCGGAATTAAATATAAGAGACACCATGCCGACTTAAGTATAGGTAGACTGAGTCTTCCTACTGTCTATGTTTTGAGCGTGTCCTGGGTCACCAGTTTTACATTCCGATGCACCTCTGCAGGTATACTGTTTCCCTTCGACCTTCCCATTGACGATGAAGCTCAGAAATTGCATCGGAATTAAATATAAGAGACACCATGCCGACTTAAGTAAAGGAAGACTGAGTCTTCCTACTGTCTATGATTTGAGCGTGTCCTGTATCACCAGTTTTACATTCCGATGCACCTCTGCAGGTTTACTGCATCCCTTGGACCTTCACAGTGACGATGAAACACAGAAATTGCATCGGAATTAAATATAAAAGACACAATGCCGACTTAAGTACAAGAAAACTGAGTCTTCTTAGGGTCTATGTTATGAGCGCTTCCTGTGTCACCAGTTTTACATTCCGATGCACCTCTGCATGTTTACTGTATCCCTTGGACTTTCACAGTGACGATGAAACACAGATATTGAATCGGAATTAAATATAAGAGACACAATGCCGACTTAAGTACAAGAAAACTGAGTTTTCTTAAGGTCTATGTTTTGAGCGTTTCCCGTGTCACCAGTTTTACATTCCGATGCACCTCTGCAGATTTACTGTGTTCCTAGGACCTTCCCATTTACGATGAAGCTCAGAAATTGCACCGGAAATAAATATAAGAGACACAATGCCGACTTAAGTACAGGAAGACTGAGTCTTCCTGCTGTCTATGTTTTGAGCGTTTCCCTTGTCACCAGTTTTAATTCCGATGCACCTCTGCAGGTATACTGTTCCCCTTCGACCTTCCCATTGACGATGAAGCTCAGAAATTGCATCGGAATTAAATATAAGAGACACCATGCCGACTTAAGTAAAGGAAGACTGAGTCTTCCTACTGTCTATGATTTGAGCGTGTCCTGTATCACCAGTTTTACATTCCGATGCACCTCTGCAGGTTTACTGTATCCCTTGGACCTTCACAGTGACGATGAAACACAGAAATTGCATCGGAATTAAATATAAAAGACACAATGCCGACTTAAGTACAAGAAAACTGAGTCTTCTTAGGGTCTATGTTATGAGCGCTTCCTGTGTCACCAGTTTTACATTCCGATGCACCTCTGCATGTTTACTGTATCCCTTGGACTTTCACAGTGACGATGAAACACAGATATTGAATCGGATATAAATATAAGAGACACAATGCCGACTTAACTACAAGAAAACTGAGTTTTCTCAAGGTCTATGTTTTGGGCGTTTCCCGTGTCACCAGTTTTACATTCCGATGCACCTCTGCAGGTTTACTGTGTTCCTAGGACCTTCCCATTGACGATGAATCTCAGAAATTGCATCTGAAATAAATATAAGAGACACAATGCCGACTTAAGTACAGGAAGACTGAGTATTCCTACTGTCTTTGTTTTGAGAGTTTCCCTTGTCACCAGTTTTCATTCCGATGCACCTCTGCAGGTATACTGTTTCCCTTCGACCTTCCCATTGACGATGAAGCTCAGAAATTGCATCGGAATTAAATGTAAGAGACACCATGCCGACTTAAGTAAAGGAAGACTGAGTCTTCCTACTGTCTATGATTTGAGCGTGTCCTGTATCACCAGTTTTACATTCCAATGCACCTCTGCAGGTTTACTGTATCCCTTGGACCTTCACAGTGACGATGAAACACAGAAATTGCATCGGAATTAAATATAAAAAACACAATGCCGACTTAAGTACAAGAAAACCGAGTCTTCTTAGGGTCTATGTTATGAGCGCTCCTGTGTCACAAGTTTTACATTCCGATGCACCTCTGCAGGCATACTGTATCCCTTAGACCTTCCCATTGACGATGAAACACAGAAATTGCATCGGAATTAAATATAAGAGACACAATGCCGACTTAAGTACAGAAAGACTGAGTCTTCCTACTGTCTATGTTTTGAGCGTTTCCTGTGTCACCAGTTTTACATTCCAATGCACCTTTGCAGGTTTACTGTATCCCTTGGACTTTCCCGTTGACGACGACACGCAGAAATTGCATCGGAATTAAATATAAGAGACACAATGCCGACTTAGGTATAGGAAGACTGAGTCTTCCTACTGTCTATGTTATGAGCGTTCCCTGTGTCATCAGTTTTACATTTTGATGCACCTCTGCAGGTTTACTGTATCCCTTGGACCTTCATAGTGACGATGAAACACAGAAATTGCATCAAATTAAATATAAGAGACACAATGCTGACTTCAGTACAAGAAAACTGAGTCTTCTTAGGGCCTATGATTTGACCGCTTCCTGTGTCACCAGTTTTACATTCCAATGCACCTTTGCAGGTTTACTGTATCCATTGGACCTTCCCATTGACGATGAAACACAGAAATAGCATCGGAATTAAATATAAGAGACACAATGCCGACTTAAGTACAGGAAGGCTGAGTCTTCCTACTGTCTATGTTTTGAGCATTTCCTGTGTTGCCAGTTTTACATTCCGATGCACCTCTGCAGGTTTACTGTATCCCTTGGATCTTCCCATTGACGATGAAACACAGAAATTCCATCGGATTTAAATAGAAGAGACACAATGCCGACTTAAGTACTGGAAGATTGAGTCTTCCTACTGCCTATGTTTTGAGCGTTTCCGTGCGTCACCAATTTTACATTCCGATGCACCTCTGCAGGTTTACTGTATCCATTGGACCTTCCCATTGACGATGAAACACAGAAATAGCATCGGGATTAAATATAAGAGACACAATGCCGACTTAAATACAGGAAGGCTGAGTCTGCATACTGTCTATGTTTTGAGCGTTTCCTGTTTCACCAGTTTTACATTCCGATGCACCTCTGCAGGTTTACTGTATCCCTCGGATTTTCCCATTGATGATGAAACACAGAAATTGCATCGCATCTAGATATAAGAGACACAATGCCGACCTAAGTACAGAAACATTGAGTCTTCTTACTGTCTATGTTTTGAGCGTTTACTGTGTCACCAGTTTCACATTCCGATGAACCTCTGCAGGTTTACTGTATCCCTTGGAATTTCACAGTGACGATGAAACACAGATATTGCATCAGAATTAAATATAAGAGACACAATGCCGACTTAAGTACAAGAGAACTGAGTCTTCTTAAGGTCTATGTTTTGAGCGTTTCCCGTGTCACCAGTTTTACATTCCGATGCACCTCTGCAGGTTTACTGTGTTCCTAGGACCTTCCCATTGACGATGAAGCTCAGAAATTGCATCGGAAATAAGTATAAGAGACACAATGCCGACTTAAGTACAGGAAGACTGAGTCTCCCTACTGTCTATGTTTTGAGCGTTTCCCTTGTCACCAGTTTTACATTCCGATGCACTTCTGCAGGTATACTGTTTCCCTTCGACCTTCCCATTGACGATAAAGCTCACAAATTGCATCGGAATTAAATATAAGAGGCACCATGCCGACTTAAGTAAAGGAAGACTGAGTCCTCCTATTGTCTATGATTTGAGCGAGTCCTGTATCACCAGTTTTTCATTCCGATGCACCTCTGCAGGTTTCCTGTATCCCTTGGACCTTCACAGTGACGATGAAACACAGAAATTGCATCGGAATTAAATATAAATGACACAATACCGACTTAAGTACAAGAAAAGTGAGTTTTCTAAGGGTCTATGTTATGAGCGCTTCCTGTGTCACCAGTTTTACATTCCGATGCACCCCTGCAGGCATACTGTATCCCTCGGACCTTCCCATTGACGATGAAACACAGAAATTGCATCGGAATTAAATATAAAAGACACAATGCCGACTTAAGTACAAGAAAACTGAGTCTTCTTAGGGTCTATGTTATGAGCGCTTCCTGTGTCACCAGTTTTACATTCCGATGCACCTCTGCATGTTTACTGTATCCCTTGGACTTTCACAGTGACGATGAAACACAGAAATTGCATCGGAATTAAATATAAGAGACACAATGCCGACTTAAGTACAGAAAGACTGTGTCTTCCTACTGTCTATGTTTTGAGCGTTTCCCTTGTCACCGGTTTTACATTCCGATGCACCTCTGCAGGTATACTGTTTCCCTTCGACCTTCGCATTGACGATGAAACACAGAAATGGCATCGGAATTAAATATAAGAGACACAACGACGTCTTAAGTACAGGAAGAGTGTGTCTTTCTATTGTCTATGTTTTGAGCGTTTCCTGTGTCACCAGTTTTACATTCCGATGCACCTCTGCAGGTTTACTGTATCCATTGGACCTTCCCATTGACGATGAAACACAGAAAATGCATCGGAATTAAATATAAGAGACACCATGCCGACTTAAGTATAGGTAGACTGAGTCTTCCTACTGTCTATGTTTTGAGCGTGTCCTGGGTCACCAGTTTTACATTCCGATGCACCTCTGCAGGTATACTGTTTCCCTTGGAGCTTCACAGTGACGATGAAACACAGAAATTGCATCGGAATTAAATATAAAAGACACAATGCCGACTTAAGTACAAGAAAACTGAGTCTTCTTAGGGTCTATGTTATGAGCGCTTCCTGTGTCACCAGTTTTACATTCCGATGCACCTCTGCATGTTTACTGTATCCCTTGGACTTTCACAGTGACGATGAAACACAGATATTGAATCGGAATTAAATATAAGAGGCACAATGCCGACTTAAGTACAAGAAAACTGAGTTTTCTTAAGGTCTATGTTTTGAGCGTTTCCCGTGTCACCAGTTTTACATTCCGATGCACCTCTGCAGGTTTACTGTGTTCCTAGGACCTTCCCATTGACGATGAAGCTTAGAAATTGCATCGGATATAAATATAAGAGACACAATGCCGACTTAAGTACAGGAAGACTGAGTCTTCCTGCTGTCTATGTTTTGAGCGTTCCCTTGTCACCAGTTTTCATTCCGATGCACCTCTGCAGGTATACTGTTCCCCTTCGACCTTCCCATTGACGATGAAGCTCAGAAATTGCATCGGAATTAAATATAAGAGACACCATGCCGACTTAAGTAAAGGAAGACTGAGTCTTCCCACTGTCTATGATTTGAGCGTGTCCTGTATCACCAGTTTTACATTCCGATGCACCTCTGCAGGTTTACTGTATCCCTTGGACCTTCACAGTGACGATGAAACACAGAAATTGCATCGGAATTAAATATAAAAGACACAATGCCGACTTAAGTACAAGAAAACCGAGTCTTCTTAGGGTCTATTTTATGAGCGCTTCCTGTGTCACCAGTTTTACATTCCGATGCACCTCTGCAGGCATACTGTATCCCTTGGACCTTCCCATTGACGATGAAACACAGAAATTGCATCGGAATTAAATATAAGACACACAATGCCGACTTAAGTACAGAAAGACTGAGTCTTGCTACTGTCTATGTTTTGAGCGTTTCCTGTGTCACCAGTTTTACATTGCAATGCACCTTTGCAGGTTTACTGTATCCATTGGACCTTCCCATTGACGATGAAACACAGAAATAGCATCGGAATTAAATATAAGAGACACAATGCCGACTTAAGTACAGGAAGGCTGAGTCTTCTTACTGCCTAAGTTTTGAGCGTTTCCGTGCGTCACCAGTTTTACATTCCGATGCACCTCTGCAGGTTTACTGTATCCATTGGACCTTCCCATTGACGATGAAACACAGAAATTGCATCGGATCTAAATATAAGAGACACAATGCCGACCTAAGTACAGAAACATTGAGTCTTCCTACTGTCTATGTTTTGAGCGTTTACTGTGTCACCAGTTTCACATTCCGATGAACCTCTGCAGGTTTACTGTATCCCATGGACTTTCACAGTGACGATGAAACACAGATATTGAATCGGAATTAAATATAAGAGACACAATGCCGACTTAAGTACAAGAAAACTGAGTTTTCTAAGGGTCTATGTTATGAGCGCTTCCTGTGTCACCAGTTTTTCATTCCGATGCACCTCTGCAGGTATACTGTTTCCCTTCGACCTTCCCATTGACGATGAAGCTCACAAATTGCATCGGATTTAAATATAAGAGACACCATGCCGACTTAAGTAAAGGAAGACTGAGTCCTCCTATTGTCTATGATTTGAGCGAGTCCTGTATCACCAGTTTTCCATTCCGATGCACCTCTGCAGGTTTACTGTATCCATTGGACCTTCCCATTGACGATTAAACACAGAAAATGCATCGGAATTAAATATAAGAGACACCATGCCGACTTAAGTATAGGTGGACTGAGTCTTCCTACTGTCTATGTTTTGAGCGTATCCTGGGTCACCAGTTTTACATTCCGATGCACCTCTGCAGGTATACTGTTTCCCTTCGACCTTCCGATTGACGATGAAGCTCAGAAATTGCATCGGAATTAAATATAAGAGACACCATGCCGACTTAAGTAAAGGAAGACTGAGTCTTCCTACTGTCTATGATTTGAGCGTGTCCTGTATCACCAGTTTTACATTCCGATGCACCTCTGCAGGTTTACTGTATCCCTTGGACTTTCACAGTGACGATGAAACACAGATATTGAATCGGAATTAAATATAAGAGACACAATGCCGACTTAAGTACAAGAAAACTGAGTTTTCTTAAGGTCTATGTTTTGAGCGTTTCCCGTGTCACCAGTTTTACATTCCGATGCACCTCTGCAGGTTTACTGTGTTCCTAGGACCTTCCCATTGACGATGAAGCTCTGAAATTGTATCGGAAATAAATATAAGAGACACAATGCCGACTTAAGTACAGGAAGACTGAGTCTTCCTACTGTCTATGTTTTGAGCGTTTCCCTTGTCACCAGTTTTCATTCCGATGCACCTCTGCAGGTATACTGTTTCCCTTCGACCTTCCCATTGACGATGAAGCTCAGAAATTGCATCGGAATTAAATATAAGAGACACCATGCTGACTTAAGTAAAGGAAGACTGAGTCTTCCTACTGTCTATGATTTGGGCGTGTCCTGTATCACCAGTTTTACATTCCGATGCACCTCTGCAGGTTTACTGTATCTCTTGGACCTTCCCAGTGACGATGAACCACAGAAATTGCATCGGAATTAAATATAAAAGGCACAATGCCGACTTAAGTACAAGAAAACCGAGTCTTCTTAGGGTCTATGTTATGAGCGCTTCCTGTGTCACCAGTTTTACATTCCGATGCACCTCTGCAGGCATACTGTATCCCTTGTACCTTCCCATTGACGATGAAACACAGAAATTGCATCGGAATTAAATATAAGAGACACAATGCCGACTTAAGTACAGAAAGACTGAGTCTTCCTACTGTCTATGTTTTGAGCGTTTCCTGTGTCACCAGTTTTACGTTCCAATGCACCTTTGCAGGTTTACTGTATCCCTTGGACTTTCCCGTTGACGACGACACGCAGAAATTGCATCGGAATTAAATATAAGAGACACAATGCCGACTTAGGTACAGGAAGACTGAGTCTTCCTACTGTCTATGTTATGAGCGTTCCCTGTGTCATCAGTTTTACATTTTGATGCACCTCTGCAGGTTTACTGTATCCCTGGGACCTTCATAGTGACGATGAAACACAGAAATTGCATCACATTAAATATAAGAGACACAATGCCGACTTCAGTACAAGAAAACTGAGTCTTCTTAGGGCCTATGATTTGACCGCTTCCTGTGTCACCTGTTTTACATTCCAATGCACCTTTGCAGGTTTACTGTATCCATTGGACCTTCCCATTGACGATGAAACACAGAAATAGCATCGGAATTAAATATAAGAGACACAATGCCGACTTAAGTACAGGAAGGTTGAGTCTTCCTACTGTCTATGTTTTGAGCATTTTCTGTGTCACCAGTTTTACATTCCGATGCACCTCTGCCGGTTTACTGTATCCCTTGGATCTTCCCATTGACGATGAAACACAGAAATTCCATCGGATTTAAATAGAAGAGACACAATGCCGACTTAAGTACTGGAAGTTTGAGTCTTCCTACTGCCTATGTTTTGAGCGTTTCCGTGCGTCACCAATTTTACATTCCGATGCACCTCTGCAGGTTTACTGTATCCATTGGACCTTCCCATTGACGATGAAACACAGAAATAGCATCGGGATTAAATATAAGAGACACAATGCCGACTTAAATACAGGAAGGCTGAGTCTTCCTACTGTCTATGTTTTGAGCGTTTCCTGTTTCACCAGTTTTACATTCCGATGCACCTCTGCACGTTTACTGTATCCCTTGGATTTTCCCATTGACGATGAAACACAGAAATTGCATCGGATCTAAATATAAGAGACACAATGCCGACCTAAGTACAGAAACATTGAGTCTTCCTACTGTCTATGTTTTGAGCGTTTACTGTGTCACCAGTTTCACATTCCGATGAACCTCTGCAGGTTTACTGTATCCCTTGGAATTTCACAGTGACGATGAAACACAGATATTGCATCAGAATTAAATATACGAGACACAATGCCGACGTAAGTACAGGAACATTGAGTCTTCCTACTGTCTATGTTTTGAGCGTTTCCTGTGTCATCAGTTTTACATTCCGATGCACCTCTGCATGTTTACTGTAACCCTTGGACCTTCACAGTGTTGATGAAACACAGAAATTGCATCGGAATTAAGTATAAGAGACAGAATGCCGACTTAAGTACAGGAAGACTGAGTCATCCTACTGTCTATGCTTTGAGCGTCTCCTGTGTCACCAGTTTTACATTCCGATGCACCTCTGCAGGTACACTGTTACCTTTCGACCTTCCGATTGACGATGAAACACAGAAATTGCATCTGTATTACATGGAAGAGACACAATGTCGTCTTAAGTACAGGAAGAGTGTGTCTTTCTATTGTCTATGTTTTGAGCGTTTCCTGTGTCACCAGTTTTACATTCCGATGCACCTCTGCTGGTTTACTGTATCCATTGGACCTTCCATTGACGATGAAACACAGAAATTGCATCGGAATTAAATATAAAAGACACAACGCCGACTTAAGTACAAGAAAACTGAGTCTTCTTACGGTCTATGTTTTGAGCATTTTCTGTGTCACCAGTTTTACATTCCGATGCACCTCTGCAGGTTTACTGTATCCATTGGCCCTTCCCATTGACGATGAAACACAGAAAAAGCTTCGGAATTAAATATAAGAGACACCATGCCGACTTAAGTAAAGGAAGACTGAGTCTTCCTACTGTCTATGATTTGAGCGTGTCCTGTATCACCAGTTTTACATTCCGATGCACCTCTGCAGGTTTACTGTATCCCTTGGACCTTCCCATTGGCGATGAAACACAGAAATTGCATTGGAATTAAATGGCTCTGAGCACTATGGGACTTAACTTCTAAGGTCATCAGTCCCCTAGAACTTAGAACTACTTAAACCTAACTAACCTAAGGACATCACACACATCCATGCCCGAGGCAGGATTCGAACCTGCGACCATAGCGGCCGCGCGGTTCCAGACTGTAGCGCCTTTAACCGCTTGGCCACCACGGCCAGAGTTAAATATAAGAGAGACAATGCCGACTGAAGTACAGGAAGACTGAGTCCTCCTACTGTCTATGTTTTGAGCGTTTCCTGTGTCACCAGTTTTACATTACGATGCACCTCTGCACGTTTACTGTATCCCTTGGACCTTCCCCTTGACGATGAAACACAGAAATAGCATCATAATTAAATATAAGAGACACAATGCTGACTTAAAAACAGGAAGGCTGAGTCTTCCTACTGTCTATGATTTGAGCGTTTCCAGTGTCACCAGTTTCACATTCCGATGAACCTCTGCAAGTTTACTGTATCCCTTGGACTATCACAGTGACGATGAAACACAGATATTGCATCGGAATTAAATATAAGAGACACAATGCCGACTTAAGTACAAGAAAACGGAATCTTCTTAAGGTCTATGTTTCGACCGTTTCCCGTGTCACCAGTTTTACATTCCGGTGCACCTCTGCAGGTTTACTGTGTTCCTAGGACCTTCCCATTGACGATGAAGCTCAGAAATTGTATCGCAATTAAAAATAAGAGACACAACGACGACATAAGTACAAGGAAACTGAGTCTTCTCACGGTCAATGTTTTTAGCGTTTCCTGTGTCTCCAGTTTTACATTCCGATGCACCTCTGCAGGTTTACTGTATTTCTTGGGCCTTTCCATTGGCGATGAAACACAGAACTCGCATCGGAATTAAATATAAGAGACACAATGATGACTGAAGTACAGGAAGACTGAGTCTTCCTACTGTCTATGTTTTGAGCGTTTCCTGTGTCACCAGTTTTACATTCCGATGCACCGCTGCAGGTTTACTGTATCCCTTGCACCTTCCCATTGACATTGAAACACAGAAATTACATTGGAATTAAATAAAACAGACACAATGCCGACTTAAGTACAGGAAGACTGAGTCTTCCTACTGTCTATGCTTTCGGCGTTTCCTGTGTCACCAGTTTTACATTCCGATCCACCTCTGCAGGTTGACTGTATCCATTGGACCATCCCATTGACGATGAAACACAGAAATAGCATCGGAATTAAATATAAGAAACACAATGCCGACATAAGTACAGGAAGGATGAGTCTTCCTACTGTCTATGTTTTGAGCATTTCCTGTGTCACCAGTTTTACATTCCGATGCACCGCTGCAGGTTTACTGTATCCCTTGGATCTTCCCATTGACGATGAAACACAGAAATTGCATCGGAACTAAATATAAGAGACACAATGCCGAATTAAGTACAGGAAGATAGTGTCTTCCTACGGTCTTTGATTTGAGCGTTTCCTGCGTCACCAATTTTACATTCCGATGCACCTCTGCAGGTTTACTGTATCCATTGGACATTCCCATTGAAGATGAAACACAGAAATAGCATCGAAATTAAATATAAGAGACACAACGCCAACTTAAGTACAAGAAAACTGAGTCTTCTTACGGTCTATGTTTTGAGCGTTTCCAGTGTCACCAGTTTTAAATTCTGATGCACCTCTGCAGGTTTACTGTCTCCCTTGGACTATCACAGTGACGATGAAACACAGAAATTGCATCGGAATTAAATATAAGAGACACAATGACGTCATAAGTACAGCAAGACTAAGTCTTCCTACTGTCTATGTTTTGAGAGTTTCCTGTGTCACCAGTATACATTCCGATGTACCTCTGCATGTTTACTGTATCCCTAGGACCTTCACAGTGACGATGAAACACAGAAATTGCATCAGAATTAAATATAAGAGACACAATGCCGACTTAAGTACAGGAAGACTGAGTATTCCTACTGTCCTTGCTTTGAGCGTCTCCTGTGTCACCAGTTTTACATTCCGATGCACCTCTGCTGGTACACATGTTTCTTTTCGACTTTCCCATTGACGATGAAACACAGAAAATGCATCGGAATTAAATATAAGAGACACCATGCCGACTTAAGTATAGGTAGACTGAGTCTTCCTACTGTCTATGTTTTGAGCGTATCCTGGGTCACCAGTTTTACATTCCGATGCACCTCTGCAGGTATACTGTTTCCCTTCGACCTTCCCATTGACGATGAAGCTCAGAAATTGCATCGGAATTAAATATAAGAGACACCATGCCGACTTAAGTAAAGGAAGACTGAGTCTTCCTACTGTCTATGATTTGAGCGTGTCCTGTATCACCAGTTTTACATTCCGATGCACCTCTGCAGGTTTACTGTATCCCTTGGACTTTCACAGTGACGATGAAACACAGATATTGAATCGGAATTAAATATAAGAGAAACAATGCCGACTTAAGTACAAGAAAACTGAGTTTTCTTAAGGTCTATGTTTTGAGCGTTTCCCGTGTCACCAGTTTTACATTCCGATGCACCTCTGCAGGTTTACTGTGTTCCTAGGACCTTCCCATTGACGATGAAGCTCTGAAATTGTATCGGAAATAAATATAAGAGACACAATGCCGACTTAAGTACAGGAAGACTGAGTCTTCCTACTGTCTATGTTTTGAGCGTTTCCCTTGTCACCAGTTTTCATTCCGATGCACCTCTGCAGGTATACTGTTTCCCTTCGACCTTCCCATTGACGATGAAGCTCAGAAATTGCATCGGAATTAAATATAAGAGACACCATGCTGACTTAAGTAAAGGAAGACTGAGTCTGCCTACTGTCTATGATTTGGGCGTGTCCTGTATCACCAGTTTTACATTCCGATGCACCTCTGCAGGTTTACTGTATCTCTTGGACCTTCCCAGTGACGATGAAACACAGAAATTGCATCGGAATTAAATATAAAAGACACAATGCCGACTTAAGTACAAGAAAACCGAGTCTTCTTAGGGTCTATGTTATGAGCGCTTCCTGTGTCACCAGTTTTACATTCCGATGCACCTCTGCAGGCATACTGTATCCCTTGTACCTTCCCATTGACGATGAAACACAGAAATTGCATCGGAATTAAATATAAGAGACACAATGCCGACTTAAGTACAGAAAGACTGAGTCTTCCTACTGTCTATGTTTTGAGCGTTTCCTGTGTCACCAGTTTTACGTTCCAATGCACCTTTGCAGGTTTACTGTATCCCTTGGACTTTCCCGTTGACGACGACACGCAGAAATTGCATCGGAATTAAATATAAGAGACACAATGCCGACTTAGGTACAGGAAGACTGAGTCTTCCTACTGTCTATGTTATGAGCGTTCCCTGTGTCATCAGTTTTACATTTTGATGCACCTCTGCAGGTTTACTGTATCCCTGGGACCTTCATAGTGACGATGAAACACAGAAATTGCATCACATTAAATATAAGAGACACAATGCCGACTTCAGTACAAGAAAACTGAGTCTTCTTAGGGCCTATGATTTGACCGCTTCCTGTGTCACCTGTTTTACATTCCAATGCACCTTTGCAGGTTTACTGTATCCATTGGACCTTCCCATTGACGATGAAACACAGAAATAGCATCGGAATTAAATATAAGAGACACAATGCCGACTTAAGTACAGGAAGGTTGAGTCTTCCTACTGTCTATGTTTTGAGCATTTCCTGTGTCACCAGTTTTACATTCCGATGCACCTCTGCCGGTTTACTGTATCCCTTGGATCTTCCCATTGACGATGAAACACAGAAATTCCATCGGATTTAAATAGAAGAGACACAATGCCGACTTAAGTACTGGAAGTTTGAGTCTTCCTACTGCCTATGTTTTGAGCGTTTCCGTGCGTCACCAATTTTACATTCCGATGCACCTCTGCAGGTTTACTGTATCCATTGGACCTTCCCATTGACGATGAAACACAGAAATAGCATCGGGATTAAATATAAGAGACACAATGCCGACTTAAATACAGGAAGGCTGAGTCTTCCTACTGTCTATGTTTTGAGCGTTTCCTGTTTCACCAGTTTTACATTCCGATGCACCTCTGCAGGTTTACTGTATCCCTTGGATTTTCCCATTGACGATGAAACACAGAAATTGCATCGGATCTAAATATAAGAGACACAATGCCGACCTAAGTACAGAAACATTGAGTCTTCCTACTGTCTATGTTTTGAGCGTTTCCTGTGTCATCAGTTTTACATTCCGATGCACCTCTGCATGTTTACTGTAACCCTTGGACCTTCACAGTGTTGATGAAACACAGAAATTGCATCGGAATTAAGTATAAGAGACAGAATGCCGACTTAAGTACAGGAAGACTGAGTCATCCTACTGTCTATGCTTTGAGCGTCTGCTGTGTCACCAGTTTTACATTCCGATGCACCTCTGCAGGTACACTGTTACCTTTCGACCTTCCGATTGACGATGAAACACAGAAATTGCATCTGTATTACATGGAAGAGACACAATGTCGTCTTAAGTACAGGAAGAGTGTGTCTTTCTATTGTCTATGTTTTGAGCGTTTCCTGTGTCACCAGTTTTACATTCCGATGCACCTCTGCTGGTTTACTGTATCCATTGGACCTTCCATTGACGATGAAACACAGAAATTGCATCGGAATTAAATATAAAAGACACAACGCCGACTTAAGTACAAGAAAACTGAGTCTTCTTACGGTCTATGTTTTGAGCATTTTCTGTGTCACCAGTTTTACATTCCGATGCACCTCTGCAGGTTTACTGTATCCCTTGGACCTTCCCATTGGCGATGAAACACAGAAATTGCATTGGAATTAAATATAAGAGAGACAATGCCGACTGAAGTACAGGAAGACTGAGTCCTCCTACTGTCTATGTTTTGAGCGTTTCCTGTGTCACCAGTTTTACATTACGATGCACCTCTGCACGTTTACTGTATCCCTTGGACCTTCCCCTTGACGATGAAACACAGAAATAGCATCATAATGAAATATAAGAGACACAATGCTGACTTAAAAACAGGAAGGCTGAGTCTTCCTACTGTCTATGATTTGAGCGTTTCCAGTGTCACCAGTTTCACATTCCGATGAACCTCTGCAAGTTTACTGTATCCCTTGGACTTTCACAGTGACGATGAAACACAGATATTGCATCGGAATTAAATATAAGAGACACAATGCCGACTTAAGTACAAGAAAACGGAGTCTTCTTAAGGTCTATGTTTCGACCGTTTCCCGTGTCACCAGTTTTACATTCCGGTGCACCTCTGCAGGTTTACTGTGTTCCTAGGACCTTCCCATTGACGATGAAGCTCAGAAATTGTATCGCAATTAAAAATAAGAGACACAACGACGACATAAGTACAAGGAAACTGAGTCTTCTCACGGTCAATGTTTTTAGCGTTTCCTGTGTCTCCAGTTTTACATTCCGATGCACCTCTGCAGGTTTACTGTATCCATTGGACCTTCCCATTGACGATGAAACACAGAAATTGCATCGAAATTAAATATAAGAGACACAATGCCGACTTAAGTACAGGAAGACTGAGTCTTCCTACTGTCTATGTTTTGAGCGTGTCCTGTGTCACCTGTTTTACATTCCGATGCACCTCTGCAGGTTTACTGTATTTCTTGGGCCTTTCCATTGGCGATGAAACACAGAACTCGCATTGGAATTAAATATAAGAGACACAATGCCGACTTAAGTACAGGAACACTGAGTCTTCCTATTGTGTATGATTTGTGCGTTTCCTGTGTCACCAGTTTTACATTCCGATGCACCGCTGCAGGTTTACTGTATCCCTTGGATCTTCCCATTGACGATGAAACACAGAAATTGCATCGGAATTAAATATAAGAGACACAATGATGACTGAAGTACAGGAAGACTGAGTCTTCCTACTGTCTATGTTTTGAGCGTTTCCTGTGTCACCAGTTTTACATTCCGATGCACCGCTGCAGGTTTACTGTATCCCTTGCACCTTCCCATTGACATTGAAACACAGAAATTACATTGGAATTAAATAAAACAGACACAATGCCGACTTAAGTACAGGAAGACTGAGTCTTCCTACTGTCTATGCTTTCGGCGTTTCCTGTGTCACCAGTTTTACATTCCGATCCACCTCTGCAGGTTGACTGTATCCATTGGACCATCCCATTGACGATGAAACACAGAAATAGCATCGGAATTAAATATAAGAGACACAATGCCGACATAAGTACAGGAAGGATGAGTCTTCCTACTGTCTATGCTTTGAGCATTTCCTGTGTCACCAGTTTTACATTCCGATGCACCGCTGCAGGTTTACTGTATCCCTTGGATCTTCCCATTGACGATGAAACACAGAAATTGCATCGGAACTAAATATAAGAGACACAATGCCGAATTAAGTACAGGAAGATAGAGTCTTCCTACGGTCTTTGATTTGAGCGTTTCCTGCGTCACCAATTTTACATTCCGATGCACCTCTGCAGGTTTACTGTATCTATTGGACATTCCCATTGCAGATGAAACACAGAAATAGCATCGAAATTAAATATAAGAGACACAACGCCAACTTAAGTACAAGAAAACTGAGTCTTCTTACGGTATATGTTTTGAGCGTTTCCAGTGTCACCAGTTTTAAATTCTGATGCACCTCTGCAGGTTTACTGTCTCCCTTGGACCTTCCCATTGGCGATGAAACACAGAAATTGCATCGGAATTAAATATAAGAGACACAATGACGTCATAAGTACAGCAAGACTAAGTCTTCCTACTGTCTATGTTTTGAGAGTTTCCTGTGTCACCAGTATTACATTCCGATGTACCTCTGCATGTTTACTGTATCCCTAGGACCTTCACAGTGACGATGAAACACAGAAATTGCATCAGAATTAAATATAAGAGACACAATGCCGACTTAAGTACAGGAAGACTGAGTATTCCTACTGTCCTTGCTTTGAGCGTCTCCTGTGTCACCAGTTTTACATTCCGATGCACCTCTGCTGCTACACATGTTTCTTTTCGACTTTCCCATTGACGATGAAACACAGAAATTGCATCGGTATTAAATAGAAGAGACACAATGTCGTCTTAAGTACAGGAAGAGTGTGTCTTTCTATTGTCTATGTTTTGAGCGTTTCCTGTGTCACCAGTTTTACATTCCGATGCACCTCTGCAGGTTTACTGTATCCCTTGCACCTTCCCATTGACATTGAAACACAGAAATTACATCGGAATTAAATAAAACAGACACAATGCCGACTTAAGTACAGGAAGACTGAGTCTTCCTACTGTCTATGTTTTGAGCGTTTCCTGTGTCACCAGTTTTACATTCCAATGCACCTTTGCAGGTTTACTGTATCCCTTGGACTTTCCCGTTGACGACGACACGCAGAAATTGCATCAGAATTAAATATAAGAGACACAATGCCGACTTAGGTACAGGAAGACTGAGTCTTCCTACTGTCTATGTTATGAGCGTTCCCTGTGTCATCTGTTTTACATTTTGATGCACCTCTGCAGGTTTACTGTATCCCTTGGACCTTCATAGTGACGATGAAACACAGAAATTGCATCAAATTAAATATAAGAGACACAATGCCGACTTCAGTACAAGAAAACTGAGTCTTCTTAGGGCCTATGATTGACCGCTTCCTGTGTCACCA
Source organism: Schistocerca nitens (assembly GCF_023898315.1). NCBI lineage: Eukaryota > Metazoa > Arthropoda > Insecta > Orthoptera > Acrididae > Schistocerca > Schistocerca nitens. The sequence goes on along the minus strand of NC_064616.1, from coordinate 3,595,926 downwards.
GTTTTACATTCCAATGCACCTTTGCAGGTTTACTGTATCCATTGGACCTTCCCATTGACGATGAAACACAGAAATTGCATCGGAATTAAATATAAGAGACACAATGCCGACTTAAGTACAGGAAGGCTGAGTCCTCCTACTGTCTATGTTTTGAGCATTTCCTGTGTCACCAGTTTTACATTCCGATGCACCTCTGCAGGTTTACTGTATCCCTTGGATCTTCCCATTGACGATGAAACACAGAAATTCCATCGGATTTAAATAGAAGAGACACAATGCCGACTTAAGTACTGGAAGATTGAGTCTTCCTACTGCCTATGTTTTGAGCGTTTCCGTGCGTCACCAATTTTACATTCCGATGCACCTCTGCAGGTTTACTGTATCCATTGGACCTTCCCATTGACGATGAAACACAGAAATAGCATCGGGATTAAATATAAGAGACACAATGCCGACTTAAATACAGGAAGGCTGAGTCTTCCTACTGTCTATGTTTTGAGTGTTTCCTGTTTCACCAGTTTTACATTCCGATGCACCTCTGCAGGTTTACTGTATCCATCGGATTTTCCCATTGACGATGAAACACAGAAATTGCATGGGATCTAAATATAAGAGACACAATGCCGACCTAAGTACAGACACATTGAGTCTTCCTACTGTCTATGTTTTGAGCGTTTACTGTGTCACCAGTTTCACATTCCGATGAACCTCTGCAGGTTTACTGTATCCCTTGGAATTTCACAGTGACGATGAAACACAGATATTGCATCAGAATTAAATATAAGAGACACAATGCCGACTTAAGTACAAGAGAACTGAGTCTTCTTAAGGTCTATGTTTTGAGCGTTTCCCGTGTCACCAGTTTTACATTCCGATGCACCTCTGCAGGTTTACTGTGTTCCTAGGACCTTCCCATTGACGATGAAGCTCAGAAATTGCATCGGAAATAAGTATAAGAGACACAATGCCGACTTAAGTACAGGAAGACTGAGTCTCCCTACTGTCTATGTTTTGAGCGTTTCCCTTGTCACCAGTTTTACATTCCGATGCACCTCTGCAGGTATACTGTTTCCCTTCGACCTTCCCATTGACGATAAAGCTCACAAATTGCATCGGAATTAAATATAAGAGGCACCATGCCGACTTAAGTAAAGGAAGACTGAGTCTTCCTACTGTCTATGTTTTGAGCGTTTCCTGTATCACCAGTTTTACATTCCGATGCACCTCTGCAGGTTTACTGTATCCCTTGGACCTTCCCATTGACGATGAAACACAGAAATTGCATCGGAATTAAATATAAGAGACACAATGCCGACTTAAGTACAGGAAGACTGAGTCTTCCTACTGTCTATGTTTTGAGCGTTTCCCTTGTCACCAGTTTTCATTCCGATGCACCTCTGCAGGTATACTGTTTCCCTTCGACCTTCCCATTGACGATGAAGCTCAGAAATTGCATCGGAATTAAATATAAGAGACACCATGCTGACTTAAGTAAAGGAAGACTGAGTCTGCCTACTGTCTATGATTTGGGCGTGTCCTGTATCACCAGTTTTACATTCCGATGCACCTCTGCAGGTTTACTGTATCTCTTGGACCTTCCCAGTGACGATGAAACACAGAAATTGCATCGGAATTAAATATAAAAGACACAATGCCGACTTAGGTACAAGAAAACCGAGTCTTCTTAGGGTCTATGTTATGAGCGCTTCCTGTGTCACCAGTTTTACATTCCGATGCACCTCTGCAGGCATACTGTATCCCTTGTACCTTCCCATTGACGATGAAACACAGAAATTGCATCGGAATTAAATATAAGAGACACAATGCCGACTTAAGTACAGAAAGACTGAGTCTTCCTACTGTCTATGTTTTGAGCGTTTCCTGTGTCACCAGTTTTACGTTCCAATGCACCTTTGCAGGTTTACTGTATCCCTTGGACTTTCCCGTTGACGACGACACGCAGAAATTGCATCGGAATTAAATATAAGAGACACAATGCCGACTTAGGTACAGGAAGACTGAGTCTTCCTACTGTCTATGTTATGAGCGTTCCCTGTGTCATCAGTTTTACATTTTGATGCACCTCTGCAGGTTTACTGTATCCCTGGGACCTTCATAGTGACGATGAAACACAGAAATTGCATAACATTAAATATAAGAGACACAATGCCGACTTCAGTACAAGAAAACTGAGTCTTCTTAGGGCCTATGATTTGACCGCTTCCTGTGTCACCTGTTTTACATTCCAATGCACCTTTGCAGGTTTACTGTATCCATTGGACCTTCCCATTGACGATGAAACACAGAAATAGCATCGGAATTAAATATAAGAGACACAATGCCGACTTAAGTACAGGAAGGTTGAGTCTTCCTACTGTCTATGTTTTGAGCATTTCCTGTGTCACCAGTTTTACATTCCGATGCACCTCTGCCGGTTTACTGTATCCCTTGGATCTTCCCATTGACGATGAAACACAGAAATTCCATCGGATTTAAATAGAAGAGACACAATGCCGACTTAAGTACTGGAAGTTTGAGTCTTCCTACTGCCTATGTTTTGAGCGTTTCCGTGCGTCACCAATTTTACATTCCGATGCACCTCTGCAGGTTTACTGTATCCATTGGACCTTCCCATTGACGATGAAACACAGAAATAGCATCGGGATTAAATATAAGAGACACAATGCCGACTTAAATACAGGAAGGCTGAGTCTTCCTACTGTCTATGTTTTGAGCGTTTCCTGTTTCACCAGTTTTACATTCCGATGCACCTCTGCAGGTTTACTGTATCCCTTGGATTTTCCCATTGACGATGAAACACAGAAATTGCATCGGATCTAAATATAAGAGACACAATGCCGACCTAAGTACAGAAACATTGAGTCTTCCTACTGTCTATGTTTTGAGCGTTTCCTGTGTCATCAGTTTTACATTCCGATGCACCTCTGCATGTTTACTGTAACCCTTGGACCTTCACAGTGTTGATGAAACACAGAAATTGCATCGGAATTAAGTATAAGAGACAGAATGCCGACTTAAGTACAGGAAGACTGAGTCATCCTACTGTCTATGCTTTGAGCGTCTGCTGTGTCACCAGTTTTACATTCCGATGCACCTCTGCAGGTACACTGTTACCTTTCGACCTTCCGATTGACGATGAAACACAGAAATTGCATCTGTATTACATGGAAGAGACACAATGTTGTCTTAAGTACAGGAAGAGTGTGTCTTTCTATTGTCTATGTTTTGAGCGTTTCCTGTGTCACCAGTTTTACATTCCGATGCACCTCTGCTGGTTTACTGTATCCATTGGACCTTCCATTGACGATGAAACACAGAAATTGCATCGGAATTAAATATAAAAGACACAACGCCGACTTAAGTACAAGAAAACTGAGTCTTCTTACGGTCTATGTTTTGAGCATTTTCTGTGTCACCAGTTTTACATTCCGATGCACCTCTGCAGGTTTACTGTATCCCTTGGACCTTCCCATTGGCGATGAAACACAGAAATTGCATTGGAATTAAATATAAGAGAGACAATGCCGACTGAAGTACAGGAAGACTGAGTCCTCCTACTGTCTATGTTTTGAGCGTTTCCTGTGTCACCAGTTTTACATTACGATGCACCTCTGCACGTTTACTGTGTTCCTAGGACCTTCCCATTGACGATGAAGCTCAGAAATTGTATCGCAATTAAAAATAAGAGACACAACGACGACATAAGTACAAGGAAACTGAGTCTTCTCACGGTCAATGTTTTTAGCGTTTCCTGTGTCTCCAGTTTTACATTCCGATGCACCTCTGCAGGTTTACTGTATCCATTGGACCTTCCCATTGACGATGAAACACAGAAATTGCATCGAAATTAAATATAAGAGACACAATGCCGACTTAAGTACAGGAAGACTGAGTCTTCCTACTGTCTATGTTTTGAGCGTGTCCTGTGTCACCTGTTTTACATTCCGATGCACCTCTGCAGGTTTACTGTATTTCTTGGGCCTTTCCATTGGCGATGAAACACAGAACTCGCATCGGAATTAAATATAAGAGACACAATGCCGACTTAAGTACAGGAACACTGAGTCTTCCTATTGTGTATGATTTGTGCGTTTCCTGTGTCACCAGTTTTACATTCCGATGCACCGCTGCAGGTTTACTGTATCCCTTGGATCTTCCCATTGACGATGAAACACAGAAATTGCATCGGAATTAAATATAAGAGACACAATGATGACTGAAGTACAGGAAGACTGAGTCTTCCTACTGTCTATGTTTTGAGCGTTTCCTGTGTCACCAGTTTTACATTCCGATGCACCGCTGCAGGTTTACTGTATCCCTTGCACCTTCCCATTGACATTGAAACACAGAAATTACATTGGAATTAAATAAAACAGACACAATGCCGACTTAAGTACAGGAAGACTGAGTCTTCCTACTGTCTATGCTTTCGGCGTTTCCTGTGTCACCAGTTTTACATTCCGATCCACCTCTGCAGGTTGACTGTATCCATTGGACCATCCCATTGACGATGAAACACAGAAATAGCATCGGAATTAAATATAAGAGACACAATGCCGACATAAGTACAGGAAGGATGAGTCTTCCTACTGTCTATGTTTTGAGCATTTCCTGTGTCACCAGTTTTACATTCCGATGCACCGCTGCAGGTTTACTGTATCCCTTGGATCTTCCCATTGACGATGAAACACAGAAATTGCATCGGAACTAAATATAAGAGACACAATGCCGAATTAAGTACAGGAAGATAGAGTCTTCCTACGGTCTTTGATTTGAGCGTTTCCTGCGTCACCAATTTTACATTCCGATGCACCTCTGCAGGTTTACTGTATCTATTGGACATTCCCATTGCAGATGAAACACAGAAATAGCATCGAAATTAAATATAAGAGACACAACGCCAACTTAAGTACAAGAAAACTGAGTCTTCTTACGGTCTATGTTTTGAGCGTTTCCAGTGTCACCAGTTTTAAATTCTGATGCACCTCTGCAGGTTTACTGTCTCCCTTGGACCTTCGCATTGGCGATGAAACACAGAAATTGCATCGGAATTAAATATAAGAGACACAATGACGTCATAAGTACAGCAAGACTAAGTCTTCCTACTGTCTATGTTTTGAGAGTTTCCTGTGTCACCAGTATTACATTCCGATGTACCTCTGCATGTTTACTGTATCCCTAGGACCTTCACAGTGACGATGAAACACAGAAATTGCATCAGAATTAAATATAAGAGACACAATGCCGACTTAAGTACAGGAAGACTGAGTATTCCTACTGTCCTTGCTTTGAGCGTCTCCTGTGTCACCAGTTTTACATTCCGATGCACCTCTGCTGCTACACATGTTTCTTTTCGAATTTCCCATTGACGATGAAACACAGAAATTGCATCGGTATTAAATAGAAGAGACACAATGTCGTCTTAAGTACAGGAAGAGTGTGTCTTTCTATTGTCTATGTTTTGAGCGTTTCCTGTGTCACCAGTTTTACATTCCGATGCACCTCTGCAGGTTTACTGTATCCCTTGCACCTTCCCATTGACATTGCAACACAGAAATTACATCGGAATTAAATAAAACAGACACAATGCCGACTTAAGTACAGGAAGACTGAGTCTTCCTACTGTCTATGTTTTGAGCGTTTCCTGTGTCACCAGTTTTACATTCCAATGCACCTTTGCAGGTTTACTGTATCCCTTGGACTTTCCCGTTGACGACGACACGCAGAAATTGCATCAGAATTAAATATAAGAGACACAATGCCGACTTAGGTACAGGAAGACTGAGTCTTCCTACTGTCTATGTTATGAGCGTTCCCTGTGTCATCAGTTTTACATTTTGATGCACCTCTGCAGGTTTACTGTATCCCTTGGACCTTCATAGTGACGATGAAACACAGAAATTGCATCAAATTAAATATAAGAGACACAATGCCGACTTCAGTACTAGAAAACTGAGTCTTCTTAGGGCCTATGATTGACCGCTTCCTGTGTCACCAGTTTTACATTCCAATGCACCTTTGCAGGTTTACTGTATCCATTGGACCTTCCCATTGACGATGAAACACAGAAATAGCATCGGAATTAAATATAAGAGACACAATGCCGACTTAAGTACAGGAAGGCTGAGTCCTCCTACTGTCTATGTTTTGAGCATTTCCTGTGTCACCAGTTTTACATTCCGATGCACCTCTGCAGGTTTACTGTATCCCTTGGATCTTCCCATTGACGATGAAACACAGAAATTCCATCGGATTTAAATAGAAGAGACACAATGCCGACTTAAGTACTGGAAGATTGAGTCTTCCTACTGCCTATGTTTTGAGCGTTTCCGTGCGTCACCAATTTTACATTCCGATGCACCTCTGCAGGTTTACTGTATCCATTGGACCTTCCCATTGACGATGAAACACAGAAATAGCATCGGGATTAAATATAAGAGACACAATGCCGACTTAAATACAGGAAGGCTGAGTCTTCCTACTGTCTATGTTTTGAGTGTTTCCTGTTTCACCAGTTTTACATTCCGATGCACCTCTGCAGGTTTACTGTATCCCTCGGATTTTCCCATTGACGATGAAACACAGAAATTGCATCGGATCTAAATATAAGAGACACAATGCCGACCTAAGTACAGACACATTGAGTCTTCCTACTGTCTATGTTTTGAGCGTTTACTGTGTCACCAGTTTCACATTCCGATGAACCTCTGCAGGTTTACTGTATCCCTTGGAATTTCACAGTGACGATGAAACACAGATATTGCATCAGAATTAAATATAAGAGACACAATGCCGACTTAAGTACAAGAGAACTGAGTCTTCTTAAGGTCTATGTTTTGAGCGTTTCCCGTGTCACCAGTTTTACATTCCGATGCACCTCTGCAGGTTTACTGTGTTCCTAGGACCTTCCCATTGACGATGAAGCTCAGAAATTGCATCGGAAATAAGTATAAGAGACACAATGCCGACTTAAGTACAGGAAGACTGAGTCTCCCTACTGTCTATGTTTTGAGCGTTTCCCTTGTCACCAGTTTTACATTCCGATGCACCTCTGCAGGTATACTGTTTCCCTTCGACCTTCCCATTGACGATAAAGCTCACAAATTGCATCGGAATTAAATATAAGAGGCACCATGCCGACTTAAGTAAAGGAAGACTGAGTCCTCCTATTGTCTATGATTTGAGCGAGTCCTGTATCACCAGTTTTACATTCCGATGCACCTCTGCAGGTTTCCTGTATCCCTTGGACCTTCACAGTGACGATGAAACACAGAAATTGCATCGGAATTAAATATAAATGACACAATACCGACTTAAGTACAAGAAAACTGAGTTTTCTAAGGGTCTATGTTATGAGCGCTTCCTGTGTCACCAGTTTTACATTCCGATGCACCTCTGCAGGCATACTGTATCCCTTGGACCTTCCCATTGACGATGAAACACAGAAATTGCATCGGAATTAAATATAAAAGACACAATGCCGACTTAAGTAGAAGAAAACTGAGTCTTCTTAGGGTCTATGTTATGTGCGCTTCCTGTGTCACCAGTTTTACATTCCGATGCACCTCTGTAGGGTTACTGTATCCCTTGGACCTTCCCATTGACGATGAAACACAGAAATTGCATCGGAATTAAATATAAGAGACACAATGCCGACTTAAGTACAGAAAGACTGTGTCTTCCTACTGTCTATGTTTTGAGCGTTTCCCTTGTCACCGGTTTTACATTCCGATGCACCTCTGCAGGTATACTGTTTCCCTTCGACCTTCGCATTGACGATGAAACACAGAAATGGCATCGGAATTAAATATAAGAGACACAATGACGTCTTAAGTACAGGAAGAGTGTGTCTTTCTATTGTCTATGTTTTGAGCGTTTCCTGTGTCACCAGTTTTACATTCCGATGCACCTCTGCAGGTTTACTGTATCCATTGGACCTTCCCATTGACGATGAAACACAAAAATGCATCGGAATTAAATATAAGACACACCATGCCGACTTAAGTATAGGTAGACTGAGTCTTCCTACTGTCTATGTTTTGAGCGTGTCCTGGGTCACCAGTTTTACATTCCGATGCACCTCTGCAGGTATACTGTTTCCCTTCGACCTTCCCATTGACGATGAAGCTCAGAAATTGCATCGGAATTAAATATAAGAGACACCATGCCGACTTAAGTAAAGGAAGACTGAGTCTTCCTACTGTCTATGATTTGAGCGTGTCCTGTATCACCAGTTTTACATTCCGATGCACCTCTGCAGGTTTACTGTATCCCTTGGACCTTCACAGTGACGATGAAACACAGAAATTGCATCGGAATTAAATTTAAAAGACACAATGCCGACTTAAGTACAAGAAAACTGAGTCTTCTTAGGGTCTATGTTATGAGCGCTTCCTGTGTCACCAGTTTTACATTCCGATGCACCTCTGCATGTTTACTGTATCCCTTGGACTTTCACAGTGACGATGAAACACAGATATTGAATCGGAATTAAATATAAGAGACACAATGCCGACTTAAGTACAAGAAAACTAAGTCTTCTTAAGGTCTATGTTTTGAGCGTTTCCCGTGTCACCAGTTTTACATTCCGATGCACCTCTGCAGGTTTACTGTGTTCCTAGGACCTTCCCATTGACGATGAAGCTCAGAAATTGCATCGGAAATAAATATAAGAGACACAATGCCGACTTAAGTACAGGAAGACTGAGTCTTCCTGCTGTCTATGTTTTGAGCGTTTCCCTTGTCACCAGTTTTCATTCCGATGCACCTCTGCAGGTATACTGTTCCCCTTCGACCTTCCCATTGACGATGAAGCTCAGAAATTGCATCGGAATTAAATATAAGAGAACCCATGCCAACTTAAGTAAAGGAAGACTGAGTCTTCCCACTGTCTATGATTTGAGCGTGTCCTGTATCACCAGTTTTACATTTCGATGCACCTCTGCAGGTTTACTGTATCCCTTGGACCTTCACAGTGACGATGAAACACAGAAATTGCATCGGAATTAAATATAAAAGACACAATGCCGACTTAAGTACAAGAAAACCGAGTCTTCTTAGGGTCTATGTTATGAGCGCTTCCTGTGTCACCAGTTTTACATTCCGATGCACCTCTGCAGGCATACTGTATCCCTTGGACCTTCCCATTGACGATGAAACACAGAAATTGCATCGGAATAAAATATAAGACACACAATGCCGACTTAAGTACAGAAAGACTGAGTCTTCCTACTGTCTATGTTTTGAGCATTTCCTGTGTCACCAGTTTTACATTCCTATGCACCTCTGCAGGTTTACTGTATCCATTGGACCTTCCCATTGACGATGAAACACAGAAGTAGCATCGGTATTAAATATAAGAGACACAATGCCGACTTAAGTACAGGAAGGCTGAGTCTTCCTACTGCCTATGTTTTGAGCGTTTCCGTGCGTCACCAATTTTACATTCCGATGCACCTCTGCAGGTTTACTGTATCCATTGGACCTTCCCATTGACGATGAAACACAGAAATTGCATCGGATCTAAATATAAGAGCAAAATGCCGACCTAAGTACAGAAACATTGAGTCTTCCTACTGTCTATGTTTTGAGCGTTTACTGTGTCACCAGTTTCACATTCCGATGAACCTCTGCAGGTTTACTGTATCCCTTGGAATTTCACAGTGACGATGAAACACAGATATTGCATCAGAATTAAATATAAGAGACACAATGCCGACTTAAGTACAAGAAAACTGAGTCTTCTTAAGGTCTATGTTTTGAGCGTTTCCCGTGTCACCAGTTTTACATTCCGATGCACCTCTGCAGGTTTACTGTGTTCCTAGGACCTTCCCATTGACGATGAAGCTCAGAAATTGCATCGGAAATAAGTATAAGAGACACAATGCCGACTTAAGTACAGGAAGAAAGAGTCTCCCTACTGTCTATGTTTTGTGCGTTTCCCTTGTCACCAGTTTTACATTCCGATGCACCTCTGCAGGTATACTGTTTCCCTTCGACCTTCCCATTGACGATGAAGCTCAGAAATTGCATCGGAATTAAATATAAGAGACACCATGCCGACTTAAGTAAAGGAAGACTGAGTCTTCCTACTGTCTATGATTTGAGCGTGTCCTGTATCACCAGTTTTACATTCTGATGCACCTCTGCAGGTTTACTGTATCCCTTGGACCTTCACAGTGACGATGAAACACAGAAATTGCATCGGAATTAAATTTAAAAGACACAATGCCGACTTAAGTACAAGAAAACTGAGTCTTCTTAGGGTCTATGTTATGAGCGCTTCCTGTGTCACCAGTTTTACATTCCGATGCACCTCTGCATGTTTACTGTATCCCTTGGACTTTCACAGTGACGATGAAACACAGATATTGAATCGGAATTAAATATAAGAGACACAATGCCGACTTAAGTACAAGAAAACTAAGTTTTCTTAAGGTCTATGTTATGAGCGTTTCCCGTGTCACCAGTTTTACATTCCGATGCACCTCTGCAGGTTTACTGTGTTCCTAGGACCTTCCCATTGACGATGAAGCTCAGAAATTGCATCGGAAATAAATATAAGAGACACAATGCCGACTTAAGTACAGGAAGACTGAGTCTTCCTGCTGTCTATGTTTTGAGCGTTTCCCTTGTCACCAGTTTTCATTCCGATGCACCTCTGCAGGTATACTGTTCACCTTCGACCTTCCCATTGACGATGAAGCTCAGAAATTGCATCGGAATTAAATATAAGAGACACCATGCCGACTTAAGTAAAGGAAGACTGAGTCTTCCCACTGTCTATGATTTGAGCGTGTCCTGTATCACCAGTTTTACATTCCGATGCACCTCTGCAGGTTTACTGTATCCCTTGGACCTTCACAGTGACGATGAAACACAGAAATTGCATCGGAATTAAATATAAAAGACACAATGCCGACTTAAGTACAAGAAAACCGAGTCTTCTTAGGGTCTATGTTATGAGCGCTTCCTGTGTCACCAGTTTTACATTCCGATGCACCTCTGCAGGCATACTGTATCCCTTGGACCTTCCCATTGACGATGAAACACAGAAATTGCATCGGAATTAAATATACGACACACAATGCCGACTTAAGTACAGAAAGACTGAGTCTTCCTACTGTCTATGTTTTGTGCGTTTCCTGTGTCACCAGTTTTACATTCCAATGCACCTTTGCAGGTTTACTGTATCCCTTGGACCTTCATAGTGACGATGAAACACAGAAATTGCATCAAATTAAATATAAGAGACACAATACCGTCTTCAGTACAAGAAAACTGAGTCTTCTTAGGGCCTATGATTTGACCGCTTCCTGTGTCACCAGTTTTACATTCCAATGCACCTTTGCAGGTTTACTGTATCCATTGGACCTTCCAATTGACGATGAAACACAGAAATAGCATCGGAATTCAATATAAGAGACACAATGCCGACTTAAGTACAGGAAGGCTGAGTCTTCCTACTGTCTATGTTTTGAGCATTTCCTGTGTCACCAGTTTTACATTCCTATGCACCTCTGCAGGTTTACTGTATCCATTGGACCTCCCCATTGACGATGAAACACAGAAATAGCATCGGAATTAAATATAAGAGACACAATGCCGACTTAAGTACAGGAAGGCTGAGTCTTCCTACTGCCTATGTTTTGAGCGTTTCCGTGCGTCACCAATTTTACATTCCGATGCACCTCTGCAGGTTTACTGTATCCATTGGACCTTCCCATTGACGATGAAACACAGAAATTGCATCGGATCTAAATATAAGAGACACAATGCCGACCTAAGTACAGAAACATTGAGTCTTCCTACTGTCTATGTTTTGAGCGTTTACTGTGTCACCAGTTTCACATTCCGATGAACCTCTGCAGGTTTACTGTATCCCTTGGAATTTCACAGTGACGATGAAACACAGATATTGCATCAGAATTAAATATAAGAGACACAATGCCGACTTAAGTACAAGAAAACTGAGTCTTCTTAAGGTCTATGTTTTGAGCGTTTCCCGTGTCACCAGTTTTACATTCCGATGCACCTCTGCATGTTTACTGTGTTCCTAGGACCTTCCCATTGACGATGAAGCTCAGAAATTGCATCGGAAATAAGTATAAGAGACACAATGCCGACTTAAGTACAGGAAGAAAGAGTCTCCCTACTGTCTATGTTTTGAGCGTTTCCCTTGTCACCAGTTTTACATTCCGATGCACCTCTGCAGGTATACTGTTTCCCTTCGACCTTCCCATTGACGATGAAGCTCACAAATTGCATCGGAATTAAATATAAGAGACACCATGCCGACTTAAGTAAAGGAAGACTGAGTCCTCGTATTGTCTATGATTTGAGCGAGTCCTGTATCACCAGTTTTCCATTCCGATGCACCTCTGCAGGTTTACTGTATCCATTGGACCTTCCCATTGACGATGAAACACAGAAAATGCATCGGAATTAAATATAAGAGACACCATGCCGACTTAAGTATAGGTAGACTGAGTCTTCCTACTGTCTATGTTTTGAGCGTATCCTGGGTCACCAGTTTTACATTCCGATGCACCTCTGCAGGTATACTGTTTCCCTTCGACCTTCCCATTGACGAGGAAGCTCAGAAATTGCATCGGAATTAAATTAATTAATTGATAAGCGAGTGACTGCGTGTGAGTTCGCTCTCTAAGTTTTCATATATTTTTAGGTTCCAGATACATATTTTAACGGTTTTTGTGATAATATTTAGTATATAAGTGACGTATTAGTGGTTTCTTCATTCAGCTCTGCCTTTCTTCTGTTGTGACGTGATATTTGTGAGTGTTTCGTATCGAGCAACTTAACCTCTTGCCTGTGTTTACATTCCGCGCTGACCAGTTGCAGCTGTAGCGGCGCATCGAAGGCTAAGTACTAATTAATTGTTTGTGCATAGTGATTTATTTAGGAACTTTATTAGTCTTCAACCGGTGTTCGTGGTGTTTTCTGGTGAAATAATTTCAGAAGAACCTTTTGGGAACTGTTTACAGCTCGTTACTGTGTGATTAGACGTTTGATTCTCTTTCTGTATTAGTCTTTTGTTATACTCACATTTGTTGTTTATTAATACTGTTAATAATAGTAGTTACTTCCCTTGTAGAGTAAGTTTGTGATTATTGTAGTCAGGTTTTTAGCATCTTCTTATTGTAGTAGCGGAACTTAGAGAAAGTAAAATTTTACCATGAGTGAGAAGTGTGGGCTTTGCCGTAGGTTCGTGAGTAGTGGATTGCGGTGTGACACTTGTTCGAAGTATTTTCACTGGGGGGAATGCAGTGGGGAAGCCAGTGGGCATTCTGGTGAGATCCTCTCCTGGAACTGCAGGTTATGTAGCAAGAGTAAACTGATAGAGGAGCAGGAGCGTAAGATCTGTGCCCTTCAGGTGCAGTTGAAAAACGCACAGGAGGAGCTAGATAGGATGAGGAGGGAGAAGGGGGTTGGGGAATGGGAGCTGGCTGTTGGCAAGAGATCTGCTAGGAGAAGAAGATTTTCAGATAGTTTTACTATTGGTGTTTACAATAGATATGACCAACTGTCAGAGTCTAGTGGAGAGGAATCTCTAGTAGCTGTAGATGTAGGAAGTATGCAGCAGACCTCAGTAGTTACTGTGCCTAGCACAGTTGCAAAGTCGAAGAGGAAGAAGAAGGTTCTGCTGTTAGGTAGTTCACATGGCAGAGGTGTAGGCCAGCAGTTGCAGGAAGTGCTGGGAAGTGAGTACCAGGTCACCAGCATTGTGAAGCCTAATGCAGGGTTGGCTCAGGTGACTGTTAACATAGGGGGGTTATGTAGGGATTTTACTAAAGAGGATCAGGTAGTGATTGTGGGTGGGGCTGGTAATAGTATTGGTAGGGATGGGGAGTATAACATAGATGGTGACCTGGAAAAGATAGCCACTCAGACTGGCAACACGAATGTGCATTTCGTGGAACTGTTTCAGCGTCACGATCGGCCTCATCTTAATACAGCCGTCAGGCGTAATAACATGAGACTTGGGGGTGCGCTGATGACAGAAAGCATGGGTCACATTTCAGTGGTGTCGGTGGAGTCTATCAGCAGGACGGGTTTCACTAGACACGGCCTGCACCTCAACAGGTATGGGAAGGGGAGGTTGGCAAAGCTTATAGGTGACAGCATAGGTGGGGTTGGTGGGATCACTCATGGGAAAATTCCTGCAGTAGTGTGTGTTAGAGCTGCACCTTTTTTAGATTGAAGTCAGCTGATAGGTATTCCTGCTTAAGGGAAGTCTCTCTAACAAGGGAATCACTTTTGACAAAGCTTAGGTATCCGAGTAATGAGGGAATTAGTATATTTCATCAAAATATACAAGGTATTAGGGATAAAGTTAGTGAACTGCTTATAGATGTTGACTCTGAAATTATTGGTATATCTGAACACTTCTTAAATAAGGAGATAATTCAGAGGCTTCCTTTACCAGGATACAGGTTGGCTGGCTGCTTTTCGAGGAGCTCTTTGCGGTGTGGGGGAGTAGCCATGTATGTGAAAAACGGCATCGCATTTGGGTCAATTGATGTTTCAAAGTACTGCACTGAAAAGGTGTTTGAATGTTGTGCAGGTGTGGTTAAATTTAACGGAGTTAAACTTGTAACTGTTGTTATTTATAGATCCCCAGACTCCGATTTCACAGCATTTTTGCTAAAGCTAGAGGAGGTTCTTGGTTCACTTTATAGGAAATACAAAAAGTTAGTTATATGTGGTGACTTCATTATTAATTGTATAAGTGATTGTGCAAGGAAGAGGATGCTGGTAGACCTCTTTAATTCATATAATCTTATGCAAACCGTATTCTTTCCAACGAGAGTGCAAGGGAACAGTAGAACAACCATAGACAACATTTTTGTTCATTCCTCATTACTAGAAGGGCATTCTGTTAGAAAAAAGGTGAATGGCCTTTCAGATCATGATGCGCAAATTTTAACTTTAAAAGATTTTTATGCTGCAACTCGTGTTAAATGTAGTCATCAGCTGTTCAGGAAAGCTGATCCGGTTGCTGTAGAGACCTTTGTAAACCTTATAAAGGAACAAGAGTGGCAAGATGTTTATAGCGCTGAGACAGTAAACGATAAATATAATGCTTTTCTAAAGACCTTTCTCATGCTGTTTGAAAGTTGCTTTCCGTTACAACGTTTAAAACAGGGTACTAGCACAAACAGGCAGCCTGGGTGGCTGACTAGAGGGATAAGAATATCTTGTAGAACAAAGTGGCAATTATATCAAAACGTTAGAAACAGTCAAAATCTAAATGCAGCAGCCCATTACAAACAGTATTGTAAGGTGCTTAAAAATGTTATTAGGAAGGCAAAAAGTATGTGGTATGCAGATAGAATAGCTAAGTCTCAGGATAAAATTAAAACCATATGGTCAGTCGTAAAGGAAGTTGCTGGTCTGCAGAGACAGGTCGAGGATATAGAATCAGTGCGTAGTGGGAATGTCTGTGTTACTGATAAGTCGCATATATGTACAGTATTTAATAATCACTTTCTGAATATAGGAGGTGAACTAAATAGAAACCTAATTCCAACAGGGAATCATATAGCGCTCTTAGAAAAAAGTGTTCCGAGACTGTTACCTGAAATGCTCCTCCATGATACTGACAAGAGGGAGATTGAGTTAATAATTAAATCACTAAAGACCAAGAACTCTCATGGATATGACGGGGTATCTAGCAGAATACTGAAGTATTGTTCTATGTATGTTAGCCCAGTACTTAGCCATATCTGTAACTTTTCCTTTAGGAGTGGTCGGTTTCCTGATCGATTAAAATACTCGGTAGTGAAGCCACTTTATAAAAAGGGAGACATTGATAATGTTGACAATTTTAGACCTATTTCTATGCCATCGGTGTTTGCTAAAGTTATCGAGAAGGTTGTATATACAAGGTTACTGGAGCATTTAAATTCACATAATTTGCTGTCAAATGTTCAGTTTGGTTTTAGAAATGGTTTAACAACTGAAAATGCTATATTCTCTTTTCTCTGTGAGGTTTTCGACGGATTAAATAAAAGGTTGCGAACGCTAGGTGTTTTCTTTGATTTAACGAAGGCTTTTGACTGTGTTGACCACAAAATATTACTGCAGAAGTTGGACCATTATGGAGTAAGGGGAGTAGCTTACAATTGGTTCGCCTCTTACTTTAAGAACAGAAAGCAGAGGGTAATTCTCCGCAATATTGAGAGTGGTAGTGATGTTCAGTCCCAATGGGGCACTGTTAAGTGGGGCGTTCCCCAAGGGTCGGTGCTGGGGCCACTGCTGTTTCTTATTTATATAAATGATATGCCTTCTAGTATTACAGGTGATTCAAAAATATTTCTGTTTGCTGATGACACCAGCTTGATAGTGAAGGATCTTGTGTGTAATATTGAAACAGTAACAAATAATTTAGTTCATGAAATAAGTTCGTGGCTTGTGGAAAATAATTTGATGCTAAATCACAGTAAGACTCAGTTTTTACAGTTTCTAACTCACAATTCAACAAGAACTGACATTTTAATCAGACAGAATGGGCATGTTATAAGCGAGACGGAACAGTTCAAGTTCCTAGGCGTACGGATAGATAGTAAGCTGTTGTGGAAAGCCCATGTTCAGGATTTTGTTCAGAAACTAAATGCTGCTTTATTTACCATTAGAACAGTATCTGAAATAAGTGACACTTCAACACGAAAAGTAGTCTACTTCACATATTTTCATACGCTTATGTCGTATGGTATTATTTTTTGGGGTAATTCTTCTGATTCAAAAAGGGTATTTTTGGCTCAAAAACGGGCTGTTCGAGCTATATGTGGTGTAAGTTCGAGAACCTCTTGTCGACCCCTATTCAAAAATCGGGGAATTCTGACATTGCCCTCACAGTATATATTTTCTTTAATGTCGTTTGTTGTTAGCAATATTAGCCTATTCCCAAGAGTTAGCAGCTTTCACTCAGTTAATACTAGGCAGAAATCAAATCTGCATGTAGAATGCAGTTCCTTGACTCTTGTGCAGAAAGGAGTGCAGTATTCTGCTGCATCCATTTTCAATAAGCTACCACAAGAACTCAAAAATCTTAGCAGTAGCCCAAACTCTTTTAAGTCTAAACTGAAGAGTTTCCTCATGGCTCACTCCTTCTATTCTGTCGAGGAGCTCCTGGAAGAGCTAAAAAATTAAGCAAATTCCAGTGTTACATTGTTGATTGTCTTCATTTAAACTTATGACTTGTCACCTGAATATGTTTTTTTTTCTATATTTCATTTTATCTGTTTCTAATATCGTGTTATAATTTCATGTATTGACTCGTTCCATGACCATGGAGATTTCTCCTTAATTTGGTCCCACGGAACAATAAATAAATAAATAAATAAATAAATAAATATAAGAGACACCATGCCGACTTAAGTAAAGGAAGACTGAGTCTTCCTACTGTCTATGATTTGAGCGTGTCCTGTATCACCAGTTTTACATTCCGATGCACCTCTGCAGGTTTACTGTATCCCTTGGACTTTCACAGTGACGATGAAACACAGATATTGAATCGGAATTAAATATAAGAGACACAATGCCGACTTAAGTACAAGAAAACTGAGTTTTCTTAAGGTCTATGATTTGAGCGTTTCCCGTGTCACCAGTTTTACATTCCGATGCACCTCTGCAGGTTTACTGTGTTCCTAGGACCTTCCCATTGACGATGAAGCTCAGAAATTGCATCGGAAATAAATATAAGAGACACAATGCCGACTTAAGTACAGGAAGACTGAGTCTTCCTACTGTCTATGTTTTGAGCGTTTCCCTTGTCACCAGTTTTCATTCCGATGCACCTCTGCAGGTATATTGTTTCCCTTCGACCTTCCCATTGACGATGAAGCTCAGAAATTTCATCGGAATTAAATATAAGAGACACCATGCTGACTTAAGTAAAGGAAGACTGAGTCTTCCTACTGTCTATGATTTGAGCGTGTCCTGTATCACCAGTTTTACATTCCGATGCACCTCTGCAGGTTTACTGTATCCCTTGGACTTTCACAGTGACGATGAAACACAGAAATTGCATCGGAATTAAATATAAAAGACACAATGCCGACTTAAGTACAAGAAAACCGAGTCTTCTTAGGGTCTATGTTATGAGCGCTTCCTGTGTCACCAGTTTTACATTCCGATGCACCTCTGCAGGCATACTGTATCCCTTGTACCTTCCCATTGACGATGAAACACAGAAATTGCATCGGAATTAAATATAAGAGACACAATGCCGACAATAGTACAGAAAGACTGAGTCTTCCTACTGTCTATGTTTTGAGCGTTTCCTGTGTCACCAGTTTTACGTTCCAATGCACCTTTGCAGGTTTACTGTATCCCTTGGACTTTCCCGTTGACGACGACACGCAGAAATTGCATCGGAATTAAATATAAGAGACACAATGCCGACTTAGGTACAGGAAGACTGAGTCTTCCTACTGTCTATGTTATGAGCGTTCCCTGTGTCATCAGTTTTACATTTTGATGCACCTCTGCAGGTTTACTGTATCCCTTGGACCTTCATAGTGACGATGAAACACAGAAATGGCATCAAATTAAATATAAGAGACACAATGCCGACTTCAGTACAAGAAAACTGAGTCTTCTTAGGGCCTATGATTTGACCGCTTCCTGTGTCACCTGTTTTACATTCCAATGCACCTTTGCATGTTTACTGTATCCATTGGACCTTCCCATTGACGATGAAACACAGAAATAGCATCGGAATTAAATATAAGAGACACAATGCCGACTTAAGTACAGGAAGGCTGAGTCTTCCTACTGTCTATGTTTTGAGCATTTCCTGTGTCACCAGTTTTACATTCCGATGCACCTCTGCAGGTTTACTGTATCCCTTGGATCTTCCCATTGACGATGAAACACAGAAATTCCATCGGATTTAAATAGAAGAGACACAATGCCGACTTAAGTACTGGAAGTTTGAGTCTTCCTACTGCCTAGTTTTGTGCGTTTCCGTGCGTCACCAATTTTACATTCCGATGCACCTCTGCAGGTTTACTGTATCCATTGGACCTTCCCATTGACGATTAAACACAGAAATAGCATCGGGATTAAATATAAGAGACACAATGCCGACTTAAATACAGGAAGGCTGAGTCTTCCTACTGTCTATGATTTGAGCGTTTCCTGTTTCACCAGTTTTACATTCCGATGCACCTCTGCAGGTTTACTGTATCCCTTGGATTTTCCCATTGACGATGAAACACAGAAATTGCATCGGATCTAAATATAAGAGACACAATGCCGACCTAAGTACAGAAACATTAAGTCTTCCTACTGTCTATGTTTTGAGCGTTTACTGTGTCACCAGTTTCACATTCCGATGAACCTCTGCAGGTTTACTGTATCCCTTGGATCTTCGCATTGACGATGAAACACAGAAATTGCATTGGAATTAAATATAAGAGACACAATGCCGACGTAAGTACAGGAACATTGAGTCTTCCTTCTGTCTATGTTTTGAGCGTTTCCTGCGTCACACGTTTTACATTCCGATGCACCTCTGCAGGTTTACTGTATCCATAGGACCTTCCCATTGACGATGAAACACAGGAATTACATTGGAATTAAATATAAGAGACACAACGCCAACTTAAATACAAGAAAACTGAGTCTTCTTACGGTCTATGTTTTGAGCGTTTCCAGTGTCACCAGTTTTAAATTCTGATGCACCTCTGCAGGTTTACTGTCTCCCTTGGACCTTCCCATTGGCGATGAAACATAGAAATTGCATCGGAATTAAATATAAGAGACACAATGACGTCATAAGTACAGCAAGACTAAGTCTTCCTACTGTCTATGTTTTGAGAGTTTCCTGTGTCACCAGTTTTACATTCCGATGTACCTCTGCATGTTTACTGTATCCCTTGGACCTTCACAGTGACGATGAAACACAGAAATTGCATCAGAATTAAATATAAGAGACACAACGCCAACTTAAATACGAGAAAACTGAGTCTTCTTACGGTCTATGTTTTGAGCGTTTCCAGTGTCACCAGTTTTAAATTCTGATGCACCTCTGCAGGTTTACTGTCTCCCTTGGACTTTCCCATTGACGATGAAACACAGAAATTGCATCGGTATTAAATAGAAGAGACACAATGTCGTCTTAAGTACAGGAAGAGTGTGTCTTTCTATTGTCTATGTTTTGAGCGTTTCCTGTGTCACCAGTTTTACATTCCGATGCACCTCTGCAGGTTTACTGTATCCCTTGCACCTTCCCATTGACATTGAAACACAGAAATTACATCGGAATTAAATAAAACAGACACAATGCCGACTTAAGTACAGGAAGACTGAGTCTTCCTACTGTCTAATTTTTCGGCGTTTCCTGTGTCACCAGTTTTACATTCCGATCCACCTCTGCAGGTTTATTGTATCCATTGGACCTTCCCATTGACGATGAAACACAGAAATAGCATCGGAATTAAATATAAGAGACACAATGCCGACATAAGTACAGGAAGGATGAGTCTTCCTACTGTCTATGTTTTGAGCATTTCCTGTGTCACCAGTTTTACATTCCGATGCACCGCTGCAGGTTTACTGTATCCCTTGGATCTTCCCATTGACGATGAAACACAGAAATTGCATCGGAACTAAATATAAGAGACACAATGCCGAATTAAGTACAGGAAGATAGAGTCTTCCTACGGTCTTTGATTTGAGCGTTTCCTGCGTCACCAATTTTCCATTCCGATGCACCTCTGCAGGTTTACTGTATCCATTGGACATTCCCGTTGAAGATGAAACACAGAAATAGCATCGGAATTAAATATAAGAGACACAATGCCGACTTAAGAACAGGAAGGCTGAGTCTTCTTACTGTCTATGTTTTGAGCGTTTCCTGTGTCACCAGTTTTACATTCCGATGCACCTTTGCAGGTTTACTGTATCCCTTGGATCTTCGCATTGACGATGAAAGACAGAAATTGCATCGGAATTAAATATAAGAGACACAATGCCGACGTAAGTACAGGAACATTGAGTCTTCCTACTGTCTATGTTTTGAGCGTTTCCTGCGTCACACGTTTTACATTCCGATGCACCTCTGCAGGTTTACTGTATCCATTGGACCTTCCCATTGACGATGAAACACAGGAATTACATTGGAATTAAATATAAGAGACACAACGACAACTTAAGTACAAGAAAACTGAGTCTTCTTACGGTCTATGTTTTGAGCGTTTCCAGTGTCACCAGTTTTTAATTCTGATGCACCTCTGTAGGTTTACTGTCTCCCTTGGACCTTCCCATTGGCGATGAAACACAGAAATTGCATCGGAATTAAATATAAGAGACACAATGACAACATAAGTACAGCAAGAGTAAGTCTTCCTACTGTCTATGTTTTGAGAGTTTCCTGTGTCACCAGTTTTACATTCCGATGTACCTCTGCATGTTTACTGTATCCCTTGGACCTTCACAGTGACGATGAAACACAGAAATTGCATCGGAATTAAATATAAGAGACACAATGCCGACTTAAGTACAGGAAGACTGAGTATTCGTACTGTCCTTGCTTTGAGCGTCTCCTGTGTCACCAGTTTTACATTCCGATGCACCTCTGCAGGCACACATGTTTCCTTTCGACTTTCCCATTGACGATGAAACACAGAAATTGCATCGGTATTAAATAGAAGAGACACAATGTCGTCTTAAGTACAGGAAGAGTGTGTCTTTCTATTGTCTATGTTTTGAGCGTTTCTTGCGTCACCAGTTTTACATTCCGATGCACCTCTGCTGGTTTACTGTATCCATTGGACCTTCCATTGAAGATGAAACACAGATATTGCATCGGAATTAAATATAAGAGACACAACGCGGACTTAAGTACAAGAAAACTGAGTCTTCTTACGGTCTATGTTTTGAGCATTTTCTGTGTCACCAGTTTTACATTCCAATGCACCTCTGCAGGTTTACTGTATCCATTGGCCCTTCCCATTGACGATGAAACACAGAAATTACTTCTTAATTAAATATAAGAGACACAATGCCGACTTAAGTAAAGGAAGACTGAGTCTTCCTACTGTCTATGATTTGAGCGTGTCCTGTATCACCAGTTTTACATTCCGATGCACCTCTGCAGGTTTACTGTATCCCTTGGATCTTCGCATTCCCGATGAAACGCAGAAATTGCATCGGAATTATATATAAGAGACACAATGCCGACTGAAGTACAGGAAGACTGAGTCCTCCTACTTTCTATGTTTTGAGCGTTTCCTGTGTCACCAGTTTTACATTACGATGCACCTCTGCACGTTTACTGTATCCCTTGGAACTTCACAGTGACGATGAAACACAGAAATTGCATCGGAATTAAATATAAGAGACACAATGCCGACTTAAGTACAGAAAGACTGAGTCTTTCTACTGTCTATGTTCTGAGCGTTTCCCTTGTCACCAGTTTTACATTCCGGTGCACCTCTGCAGGTATACTGTTTCCCTTCAACCTTCCCATTGACGATGAAACACAGAAATTGCATCGGAATTAAATATAAGAGACACAACATCGACTTAAGTACAAGAAAACTGAGTCATCTTACGGTGTATGATTTGAGCGTTTCCTTTGTCACCAGTTTTACATTCCAATGCACTTCTGCAGGTTCACTGTATCCCTTGGACCTTCCCACTGACGACGAAACACAGAAATTCCATCGGAATTAAATATAAGAGACACAATGCCGACTTAGGTACAGGATGACTGAGTCTTCCTTCTGTCTACGTTTTGAGGATTTCCTGTGTCATCAGTTTTACATTTTGATGCACCTCTGGAGGTTTACTGTATCCCTTGGATCTTCACAGTGGCGATGAAACACAGAAATTGCATCGGAATTAAATATAAGAGACACAATGACGACTTAGTAGAAGAAAACTGAGTCTGCTTACGGTCTAAGATTTGAGCGCTTCCTGTGTCACCAGTTTTACCTTCCGATGCACCTCTGCAGCTTTACTGTATCCCTTGGACCTTCCTATTGTCGACGAAACACAGAAATTGCATCGGAATTAAATATAAGAGACACAATGCCGACTTAGGTACGGGGAGACTGAGTCTTCCTACTCTCTTTGTTTTGAGCGTTTCCTGTGTCACCAGTTTTACATTTCGATCCACCTCTGCAGGTTTACTGTGTCCCTTCGACCTTCCCATTGACGATGAAACACAGAAGTTGCATCGGAATTACATATAAGAGTCACAATCCTGCCGACATATTACAGGAAGACTGAGTCTTCCAACTGTCTATGTTTTGAGCGTTTCCTGTGTCATCAGTTTTACATTCCGATGCACCTCTGCAGGTTTACTGTATCCATTCTACCTTCCCATTGACGATGAAGCATAGAAATTGCATCGGAATTAAATATAAGGGACAAAATGCCGACTTAAGTACAGAAAGACTGAGTCTTCCTACTGTCTATGCTTTGAGCGTTTCCTGTGTCACCAGTTTTACATTCCGATGCACCTGTGCAGGTTTTCTGTATCCATTGGACCTTCCCTTTGACGATGAAACACAGGAATTGCATCGGAATGAAATATAAGAGATACAAACGCCGACTTAAGTACAAGAAAACTGAGTCATCTTACGTTGTATGATTTGAGCGTTTCCTTCGTCACCAGTTTTACATTCCAAGACACCTCTGCAGGTTCACTGTATCCTTTGGACCTTCCCATTGACGATGAAACACAGACATTGCATCGGTATTAAATATAAGAGACACAACGCCGACTTAAGTACAAGAAAACTGAGTCTTCTTACGGTCTATGTTTTGATCATTTTCTGTGTCACCAGTTTTACATTCCGATGCACCTCTGCAGGTTTGCAGTATCCATTGGCCCTTCCCATTGACGATGAAACACAGAAATTGCTTCGGAATGAAATATAAGAGACACCAAGCTGACTTAAGTAAAGGAAGACTGAGTCTTCCTACTGTCTATGATTTGAGCGTGTCCTGTATCATCAGTTTTACATTCCGATGCACCTCTGCAGGTTTACTGTATCCCTTGGACCTTCCCATTGGCGATGAAACACAGAAATTGAATCGGAATTAAATATAAGAGACACAATGCCGACTGAAGTACAGGAAGACTGAGTCCTCCTACTGTCTATGTTTTGAGCGTTTCCTGTGTCACCAGTTT
This sequence comes from Schistocerca nitens, assembly GCF_023898315.1. Lineage (NCBI taxonomy): Eukaryota > Metazoa > Arthropoda > Insecta > Orthoptera > Acrididae > Schistocerca > Schistocerca nitens. The sequence continues at coordinate 3,571,736 of NC_064616.1, read as the reverse complement.
TACATTACGATGCACCTCTGCACGTTTACTGTATCCCTTGGACCTTCACAGTGACGATGAAACACAGAAATTGCATCGGAATTAAATATAAGAGACACAATGATGACTTAAATACAGGAAGACTGAGTCTTCCTATTGTCTGTGATTTGAGCGTTTCCTGTGTCACCAGTTTTACATTCCGATGCACCACTGTTGGGTTACTGTATTCTTGGTCCTTCCCATTGACGATGAAACACAGAAATTGCATCGGAATTAAATATAAGAGACACAATGCCGACTTAAGAACAGGAAGGATGAGTCTTCTTACTGTCTATGTTTTGAGCGTTTCCTGTGTCACCAGTTTTACATTCCGATGCACCTTTGCAGGTTTACTGTATCCCTTGGATCTTCGCATCGACGATGAAAGACAGAAATTGCATCGGAATTAAATATAAGAGACACAATGCCGACGTAAGTACAGGAACATTGAGTCTTCCTACTGTCTATGTTTTGAGCGTTTCCTGCGTCACACGTTTTACATTCCGATGCACCTCTGCAGGTTTACTGTATCCATTGGACCTTCCCATTGACGATGAAACACAGGAATTACATTGGAATTAAATATAAGAGACACAACGCCAACTTAAGTACAAGAAAACTGAGTCTTCTTACGGTCTATGTTTTGAGCGTTTCCAGTGTCACCAGTTTTAAATTCTGATGCACCTCTGCAGGTTTACTGTCTCCCTTGGACCTTCCCATTGGCGATGAAACACAGAAATTGCATCGGAATTAAATATAAGAGACACAATGACAACATAAGTACAGCAAGAGTAAGTCTTCCTACTGTCTATGTTTTGAGAGTTTCCTGTGTCACCAGTTTTACATTCCGTTGTACCTCTGCATGTTTACTGTATCCCTTGGACCTTCACAGTGACGATGAAACACAGAAATTGCATCGGAATTAAATATAAGAGACACAATGCCGACTTAAGTACAGGAAGACTGAGTATTCGTACTGTCCTTGCTTTGAGCGTCTCCTGTGTCACCAGTTTTACATTCCGATGCACCTCTGCAGGTACACATGTTTCCTTTCGACTTTCCCATTGACGATGAAACACAGAAATTGCCTCGGTATTAAATAGAAGAGACACAATGTCGTCTTAAGTACAGGAAGAGTGTGTCTTTCTATTGTCTATGTTTTGAGCGTTTCCTGTGTCACCAGTTTTACATTCCGATGCACCTCTGCTGGTTTACTGTATCCATTGGACCTTCCATTGACGATGAAACACAGATATTGCATCGGAATTAAAAATAAGAGACACAACGCCGACTTAAGTACAAGAAAACTGAGTCTTCTTACGGTCTATGTTTTGAGCATTTTCTGTGTCACCATTTATACATTCCGATGCACCTCTGCAGGTTTACTGTATCCATTGCCCCTTCCCATTGACGATGAAACACAGAAATTACTTCGGAATTAAATATAAGAGACACAATGCCGACTTAAGTAAAGGAAGACTGAGTCTTCCTACTCTCTTTGTTTTGAGCGTTTCCTGTGTCACCAGTTTTACATTTCGATCCACCTCTGCAGGTATACTGTGTCCCTTCGACCTTCCCATTGACGATGAAACACAGAAATTGCATCGGAATTTCATATAAGAGTCACAATCCTGCCGACATATTACAGGAAGACTGAGTCTTCCAACTGTCTATGTTTTGAGCGTTTCCTGTGTCATCAGTTTTACATTCCGATGCACCTCTGCAGGTTTACTGTATCCATTCTACCTTCCCATTGACGATGAAGCATAGAAATTGCATCGGAATTAAATATAAGGGACAAAATGCCGACTTAAGTACAGGAAGACTGAGTCTTCCTACTGTCTATGCTTTGAGCGTTTCCTGTGTCACCAGTTTTACATTCCGATGCACCTGTGCAGGTTTTCTGTATCCATTGGACCTTCCCATTGACGATGAAACACAGGAATTGCATCGGAATTAAATATAAGAGATACAAACGCCGACTTAAGTACAAGAAAACTGAGTCATCTTACGTTGTATGATTTGAGCGTTTCCTTCGTCACCAGTTTTACATTCCAAGACACCTCTGCAGGTTCACTGTATCCCTTGGACCTTCCCATTGGCGATGAAACACAGAAATTGCATCGGAATTAAATATAAGAGACAGTGCCGACTGAAGTACAGGAAGACTGAGTCCTCCTACTGTCTATGTTTTGAGCGTTTCCTGTGTCACCAGTTTTACATTACGATGCACCTCTGCACGTTTACTGTATCCCTTGGACCTTCACAGTGACGATGAAACACAGAAATTGCATCGGAATTAAATATAAGAGACACAATGCCGACTTAAGAACAGGAAGGCTGAGTCTTCTTACTGTCTATGTTTTGAGCGTTTCCTGTGTCACCAGTTTTACATTCCGATGCACCTTTGCAGGTTTACTGTATCCCTTGGATCTTCGCATTGACGATGAAAGACAGAAATTGCATCGGAATTAAATATAAGAGACACAATGCCGACGTAAGTACAGGAACATTGAGTCTTCCTACTGTCTATGTTTTGAGCGTTTCCTGCGTCACACGTTTTACATTCCGATGCACCTCTGCAGGTTTACTGTATCCATTGGACCTTCCCATTGACGATGAAACACAGGAATTACATTGGAATTAAATATAAGAGACACAACGCCAACTTAAGTACAAGAAAACTGAGTCTTCTTACGGTCTATGTTTTGAGCGTTTCCAGTGTCACCAGTTTTAAATTCTGATGCACCTCTGCAGGTTTACTGTCTCCCTTGGACCTTCCCATTGGCGATGAAACACAGAAATTGCATCGGAATTAAATATAAGAGACACAATGACAACATAAGTACAGCAAGAGTAAGTCTTCCTACTGTCTATGTTTTGAGAGTTTCCTGTGTCACCAGTTTTACATTCCGATGTACCTCTGCATGTTTACTGTATCCCTTGGACCTTCACAGTGACGATGAAACACAGAAATTGCATCGGAATTAAATATAAGAGACACAATGCCGACTTAAGTACAGGAAGACTGAGTAATCGTACTGTCCTTGCTTAGAGCGTCTCCTGTGTCACCAGTTTTACATTCCGATGCACCTCTGCAGGTACACATGTTTCCTTTCGACTTTCCCATTGACGATGAAACACAGAAATTGTATCGGTATTAAATAGAAGAGACACAATGTCGTCTTAAGTACAGGAAGAGTGTGTCTTTCTATTGTCTATGTTTTGAGCGTTTCCTGTGTCACCAGTTTTACATTCCGATGCACCTCTGCTGGTTTACTGTATCCATTGGACCTTCCATTGACGATGAAACACAGATATTGCATCGGAATTAAATATAAGAGACACAACGCCGACTTAAGTACAAGAAAACTGAGTCTTCTTACGGTCTATGTTTTGAGCATTTTCTGTGTCACCAGTTATACCTTCCGATTCACCTCTGCAGGTTTACTGTATCCATTGGCCCTTCCCATTGACGATGAAACACAGAAATTACTTCGGAATTAAATATAAGAGACACAATGCCGACTTAAGTAAAGGAAGACTGAGTCTTCCTACTGTCTATGATTTGAGCGTGTCCTGTATCACCAGTTTTACATTCCGATGCACCTCTGCAGGTTTACTGTATCCCTTAGATCTTCGCATTGGCGATGAAACGCAGAAATTGCATCGGAATTAAATATAAGAGACACAATGCCGACTGAAGTACAGGAAGACTGAGTCCTCCTACTGTGTATGTTTTTGAGCGTTTCCTGTGTCACCAGTTTTACATTACGATGCACCTCTGCACGTTTACTGTATCCCTTGGACCTTCACAGTGACGATGAAACACAGAAATTGCAACGGAATTAAATATAAGAGACACAATGATGACTTAAGTGCAGGAAGACTGAGTCTTCCTACTGTCTATGATTTGAGCGTTTCCTGTGTCACCACTTTTACATTCCGATGCTTCTCTGTTGGGTTACTGTATCCCTTGGACCTTACCATTGACGATGAAACACAGAAATTGCATCGGAATTAAATATAAGAGACACAATGCCGACTTAACTACAGAAAGACTGAGTCTTTCTACTGTCTATGTTCTGAGCGTTTCCCTTGTCACCAGTTTTACATTCCGGTGCACCTCTGCAGGTATACTGTTTCCCTTCAACCTTCCCATTGACGATGAAACACAGAAATTGCATCGGAATTAAATATAAGAGACACAACATCGACTTAAGTACAAGAAAACTGAGTCATCTTACGGTGTATGATTTGAGCGTTTCCTTTGTCACCAGTTTTACATTCCAATGCACTTCTGCAGGTTCACTGTATCCCTTGGACCTTCCCATTGACGACGAAACACAGAAATTCCATCGGAATTAAATATAAGAGACACAATGCCGACTTAGGTACAGGATGACTGAGTCTTCCTTCTGTCTACGTTTTGAGGATTTCCTGTGTCATCAGTTTTACATTTTGATGCACCTCTGGAGGTTTACTGTATCCCTTGGATCTTCACAGTGGCGATGAAACACAGAAATTGCATCGGAATTAAATATAAGAGACACAATGACGACTTAGTAGAAGAAAACTGAGTCTGCTTACGGTCTAAGATTTGAGCGCTTCCTGTGTCACCAGTTTTACCTTCCGATGCACCTCTGCAGCTTTACTGTATCCCTTGGACCTTCCTATTGACGACGAAACACAGAAATTGCATCGGAATTAAATATAAGAGACACAATGCCGACTTAGGTACGGGGAGACTGAGTCTTCCTACTCTCTTTGTTTTGAGCGTTTCCTGTGTCACCAGTTTTACATTTCGATCCACCTCTGCAGGTTTACTGTGTCCCTTCGACCTTCCCATTGACGATGAAACACAGAAATTGCATCGGAATTACATATAAGAGTCACAATCCTGCCGACATATTACAGGAAGACTGAGTCTTCCAACTGTCTATGTTTTGAGCGTTTCCTGTGTCATCAGTTTTACATTCCGATGCACCTCTGCAGGTTTACTGAATCCATTCTACCTTCCCATTGACGATGAAGCATAGAAATTGCATCGGAATTAAATATAAGGGACAAAATGCCGACTTAAGTACAGGAAGACCGAGTCTTCCTACTGTCTGTGCTTTGAGCGTTTCCTGTGTCACCAGTTTTACATTCCGATGCACCTGTGCAGGTTTTCTGTATCCATTGGACCTTCCCATTGACGATGAAACACAGGAATTGCATCGGAATTAATGTATAAGAGATACAAACGCCGACTTAAGTACAAGAAAACTGAGTCATCTTACGTTGTATGATTTGAGCGTTTCCTTCGTCACCAGTTTTACATTCCAAGACACCTCTGCAGGTTCACTGTATCCTTTGGACCTTCCCATTGACGATGAAACACAGACATTGCATCGGTATTAAATATAAGAGACACAACGCCGACTTAAGTACAAGAAAACTGAGTCTTCTTACGGTCTATGTTTTGAGCATTTTCTGTGTCACCAGTTTTACATTCCGATGCACCTCTGCAGGTTTGCTGTATCCATTGGCCCTTCCCATTGACGATGAAACACAGAAATTGCTTCGGAATTAAATATAAGAGACACCAAGCTGACTTAAGTGAAGGAAGACTGAGTCTTCCTACTGTCTATGATTTGAGCGTGTCCTGTATCATCAGTTTTACATTCCGATGCACCTCTGCAGGTTTACTGTATCCCTTGGACCTTCCCATTGGCGATGAAACACAGAAATTGCATCGGAATTAAATATAAGAGACACAATGCCGACTGAAGTACAGGAAGACTGAGTCCTCCTACTGTCTATGTTTTGAGCGTTTCCTGTGTCACCAGTTTTACATTACGATGCACCTCTGCACGTTTACTGTATCCCTTGGAAATTCACAGTGACGATGAATCACAGAAATTGCATCGGAATTAAATATAAGAGACACAATGATGACTTAAATACAGGAAGACTGAGTCTTCCTACTGTCTGTGATTTGAGCGTTTCCTGTGTCACCAGTTTTACATTCCGATGCACCTCTGTTGGGTTACTGTATTCTTGGACCTTCCCATTGACGATGAAACACAGAAATTGCATCTGAATTAAATATAAGAGACACAATGCCGACTTAAGTACAGAAAGACTGAGTCTTTCTACTGCCTATGTTTTGAGCGTTTCCCTTGTCACCAGTTTTACATTCCGATGCACCTCTGCAGGTATACTGTTTCCCTTCGACCTTCCCATTGACGATGAAACACAGAAATTGCATCGGAATTAAATATAAGAGACACAACGCCGACTTAAGTACAAGAAAACTGAGTCATCTTACGGTGTATGATTTGAGTGTTTCCTTTGTCACCAGTTTTACATTCCAATGCACTTCTGCAGGTTCACTGTATCCCTTGGACCTTCCCATTGACGACGAAACACAGAAATTCCATCGGAATTAAATATAAGAGACACAATGTCGACTTAGGTACAGGAAGACTGAGTCTTCCTTCTGTCTACGTTTTGAGGATTTCCTGTGTCATCAGTTTTACATTTTGATGCACCTCTGCAGGTTTACTGTTTCCCTTGGATCTTCACAGTGACGATGAAACACAGAAATAGCATCGGAATTAAATATAAGAGACACAACGCCGACTTAAGTACAAGAAAACTGAGTCTTCTTATGGTCTATGTTTTGAGCGTTTGCAGTGTTACCAGTTTTACATTTTGATGCAGCCCTGCAGGTTTACTGTATCCCTTGGACCTTCACAGTGACGATGAAACACAGAATTTGCGTCGGAGTTAAATATAAGAGACACAATGCCGACTTAAGTACTGGAAGACTGAGTCTTCCTACTGTCTATGCTTTGAGCGTCTCCTGTGTCACCAGTTTTACATTCCGATGCACCTCTGCAGGTACACTGTTTCCTTTCGACTTTCCCATTGACGATGAAACACAGAAATTGCATCGGTATTAAATAGAAGAGACACAATGTCGTCTTAAGTACAGGAAGAGTGTGTCTTTCTATTGTCTATAATTTGAGCGTTTCCTGTGTCACCAGTTTTACATTCCGATGCACCTCTGCTGGTTTACTGTATCCATTGGACCTTCCATTGACGATGAAGCACAGAAATTGCATCGGAATTAAATATAAGGGACAAAATGCCGACTTAAGTACAGGAAGACTGAGTCTTCCTACTGTCTATGCTTTGAGCGTTTCCTGTGTCACTAGTTTTACATTCCGATGAACCTCTGCAGGTTTTCTGTATGCATTGGACCTTCCCATTGACGATGAAACACAGAAATTGCATCGGAATTAAATATAAGAGATACAAACGCCGACTTAAGTACAAGAAAACTGAGTCATCTTACGGTGTATGATTTGAGCGTTTCCTTCGTCACCAGTATTACATTCCAAGACACCTCTGCAGGTTCACTGTATCCTTTGGACCTTCCCATTGACGATGAAACACAGAAATTGCATCGGAATTAAATATAAGAGACACAATGCCGACTTAGGTACAGGAAGAAGGAGTCTTCCTACTGTCTATGCTTTGAGCGTCTCCTGTGTCACCAGTTTTACATTCCGATGCACCTCTGCAGGTACACTGTTTCCTTTCGACTTTCCCATTGACGATGAAACACAGAAATTGCATCGGTATTAAATAGAAGACATAATGTCGTCTTAAGTACAGGAAGAGTGTGTCTTTCTATTGTCTATAATTTGAGCGTTTCCTGTGTCACCAGTTTTACATTCCGATGCACTTCTGCTGGTTTACTGTATCCATTGGACCTTCCATTGACGATGAAAAACAGACATTGCATCGGTATTAAATATAAGAGACACAATGCCGACTTAAGTACAAGAAAACTGAGTCTTCTTACGGTCTATGTTTTGAGCATTTTCTGTGTCACCAGTTTTACATTCCGATGCACCTCTGCAGGTTTGCTGTATCCATTGGCCCTTCCCTTTGACGATGAAACACAGAAATTGCTTCGGAATTAAATATAAGAGACATCATGCCGACTTAAGTAAAGGAAGACTGAGTCTTCCTACTGTCTATGATTTGAGCGTGTCCTGTATCACCAGTTTTACATTCCGATGCACCTCTGCAGGTTTACTGTATCCCTTGGACCTTCCCATTGGCGATGAAACACAGAAATGTCATCGGAAATAGATATAAGAGACACAATGCCGACTGAAGTACAGGAAGACTGAGTCCTCCTACTGTCTATGTTTTGAGCGTTTCCTGTGTCACCAGTTTTACCTTACGATGCACCTCTGCAGGTTTACTGTTTCCCTTGGGCCATCCCATTGACGAAAAAACACAGACGTTGCATCGGAATTAAATATAAGAGACACAACGCCAACTTAAGTACCAGAAAACTGAGTCTTCTTACGGTGTATGATTTGAGCGTTTCCTTTGTCACCAGTTTTACATTCCAATGCACTTCTGCAGGTTCACTGTATCCCTTGGACCTTCCAATTGACGACGAAACACAGAAACTCCATCGGAATTAAATATAAGAGACACAATGCCGACTTAGGTACATGAAGACTGAGTCTTCCTTCTGTCTACGTTTTGAGGATTTCCTGTGTCATCAGCTTTACATTTTGATGCACCTCTGCAGGTTTACTGTATCCCTTGGATCTTCACAGTGACGATCAAACACAGAAATTGTATCGGAATTAAATATAAGAGACACAATGACGACTTAGTAGAAGAAAACTGTGTCTTCTTACGGTCTATGATTTGAGCGCTTCCTGTGTCACCAGTTTTACATTCCGATGCACCTCTGCAGCTTTACTGTATCCCTTGGACCTTCCCATTGACGACGAAACACAGAAATTGCATCGGAATTAAATATAAGAGACACAATGCCGACTTAGGTACGGGGAGACTGAGTCTTCCTACTCTCTATGATTTGAGCTTTTCCTGTGTCACCAGTTTTACATTTCGATGCACCTCTGCAGGTTTACTGTTTCCCTTGGATCTTCCCATTGACGATGAAACACAGGAATTGCATCGGAATTAAATATAAGAGATACAAACGCCGATTTAAGTACAAGAAAACTGAGTAATCTTACGGTGTATGATTTGAGCGTTTCCTTCGTCACCAGTTTTACATTCCAAGACACCTCTGCAGGTTCACTGTATCCTTTGGACATTCCCATTGACGATGAAACACAGAAATTGCATCGGAATTAAATATAAGAGACACAATGCCGACTTAGGTACAGGAAGACTGAGTCTTCCTACTGTCTATGTTTTGAGCGTTTCCTGTGTCACCAGTTTTACATTCCGATGCACCTCTGCAGGTTTACTGTATCCCTTGGACCTTCACAGTGACGATGAAACACAGAAATTGCATCGGAGTTAAATATAAGAGACACAATGCCGACTTAAGTACAGGAAGACTGAGTCTTCCTACTGTCTATGCTTTGAGCGTCTCCTGTGTCACCAGTTTTACATTCCGATGCACCTCTGCAGGTACACTGTTTCCTTTCGACTTTTTCATTGACGATGGAACACAGAAATTGCATCGGTATTAAATAGAAGAGACACAATGTCGTCTTAAGTACAGGAAGAGTGTGTCTTTCTATTGTCTATGTTTTGAGCGTTTCCTGTGTCACCAGTTTTACATTCCGATGCACCTCTGCTGGTTTACTGTATCCATTGGACCTTCCATTGACGATGAAACACAGAAATTGCATCGGAATTAAATATAAGAGACACAATGACGACTTAGTAGAAGAAAACTGAGTCTTCTTACGGTCTATGATTTGAGCGCTTCCTGTGTCACCTGTTTTACATTCCGATGCACCTCTGCAGCTTTACTGTATCCCTTGGGCCTTCCCATTGACGACGAAACACAGAAATTGCATCGGAATTAAATATAAGAGACACAATGCCGACTTAGGTACGGGGAGACTGAGTCTTCCTACTCTCTATGTTTTGAGCGTTTCCTGTGTCACCAGTTTTACATTTCGATGCACCTCTGCAGGTTTACTGTGTCTCTTCGACCTTCTAATTGACGATGAAACACAGAAATTGCATCGGAATTACATATAAGAGACACAATGCTGCCGACATATTACAGGAAGACTGAGTCTTCCAACAGTCTATGTTTTGAGCGTTTCCTGTGTCATCAGTTTTACATTCCGATGCACCTCTGCAGGTTTACTGTATCCATTCTACCTTCCCATTGACGATGAAGCACAGAAATTGCATCGGAATTAAATATAAGGGACAAAATGCCGACTTAAGTACAGGAAGACTGAGTCTTCCTACTGTCTATGCTTTGAGCGTTTCCTGTGTCACCAGTTTTACATTCCGATGCACCTCTGCAGGTTTTCTGTATCCATTGGACCTTCCCATTAACGATTAAACACAGAAATTGCATCGGAATTAAATACAAGAGATACAAACGCCGACTTAAGTACAAGAAAACTGAGTCATCTTACGGTGTATGATTTGAGCGTTTCCTTCGTCACCAGTTTTACATTCCAAGACACCTGTGCAGGTTCACTGTATCCTTTGGACCTTCCCATTGACGATGAAACACAGAAATTGCATCGGAATTAAATATAAGAGACACAATGCCGACTTACGTACAGGAAGACTGAGTCTTCCTACTGTCTATGTTTTGAGCGTTTCCTGTGTCATTAGTTTTACTTTCCGATGCACCTCTGCAGGTTTACTGTATCCCTTGGATCTTCCCATTGACGATGAAACACAGAAATATCATCGGAATTAAATATAAGAGACACAACGCCGACTTAAGTACAAGAAAACTGAGTCTTCTTACGGTCTATGGTTTGAGCGTTTCCAGTGTCACCAGTTTTACATTTTGATGCAGCCCTGCAGGTTTACTGTGTCCCTTGGACCTTCCCATTGGCGATGAAACACAGAAATTGCATCGGAATTAAATATAAGAGACACAATGACGTCTTAAGTACAGGAAGAGTTTGTCTTTCCATTGTCTATGTTTTGAGCGTTTCCTGTGTCACCAGTTTTACATTCCAATGCACGTCTGCAGGTTTACTGTATCCCTTGGGCCATCCCATTGACGAAAAAACAAAGACGTTGCATCGGAATTAAATATAAGAGACACAACGCCAACTTAAGTACCAGAAAACTGAGTCTTCATACGGTGTATGATTTGAGCGTTTCCTTTGTCACCAGTTTTACATTCCAATGCACTTCTGCAGGTTCACTGTATCCCGTGGACCTTCCCATTGACGACGAAACACAGAAATTCCATCGGAATTAAATATAAGAGACACAATGCCGACTTAGGTACAGGAAGACTGAGTCTTCCTTCTGTCTACGTTTTGGGGATTTCCTGTGTCATCAGTTTTACATTTTGATGCACCTCTGCAGGTTTACTGTATCCCTTGGATCTTCACAGTGACGATGAAACACAGAAATTGCATCGGAATTAAATATAAGAGACACAATGACGACTTAGTAGAAGAAAACTGAGTCTTCTACGGTCTATGATTTGAACGCTTCCTGTGTCACCAGTTTTACATTCCGATGCTACTCTGCAGCTTTACTGAATCCCTTGGACCTTCCCATTGACGACGAAACACAGAAATTGCATCGGAATTAAATATAAGAGACACAATGCCGACTTAGGTACGGGGAGACTGAGTCTTCCTAATCTCTATGTTTTGAGCGTTTCCTGTGTCACCAGTTTTACATTTCGATGCACCTCTGCAGGTTTACTGTGTCCCTTCAACCTTCCCATTGACGATGAAACACAGAAATTGCATCGGAATTACATATAAGAGACACAATGCTGCCGACATATTACAGGAAGACTGAGTCTTCCAACTGTCTATGTTTTGAGCGTTTCCTTTGTCATCAGTTTTACATTCCGATGCACCTCTGCAGGTTTTCTGTATCCATTGGACCTTCCCATTGCCGATGAAACACAGAAAATACATCGGAATTAAATATAAGAGATACAAACGCCGACTTAAGTGCAAGAAAACTGAGTCTTCTTACGGTCTATGTTTTGAGCGTTTCCAGTGCCACCAGTTTTACATTTTGATGCAGCCCTGCAGGTTTACTGTGTCCCTTGGACCTTCCCATTGGCGATTATACACAGAAATTGCATCGGAATGAAATGTAAGAGACACAATGACGTCTTAAGTACAGGAAGAGTGTGTCTTTCCATTGTCTATGTTTTGAGCGTTTCCTGTGTCACCAGTTTTACATTCCGATGCACCTCTGCGGGTTTACTGTAACCATTGGACCTTCCATTGACGATGAAGCTCAGAAATTGCATCGGAGATAAATATAAGAGACACATCACCGACTTAAGTACAAGAAAACTAAGTCCTCTTACGGTCTATGTTTTGAGCGTTTCCTGTGTCACCAGTTTAACATTCCGATGCACCTCTGCAGGTTTACTGTATCCATAAGACCTTCCCATTGACGTTGAAACACAGAAATAGCATCGGAATTACATATAAGAGACACAATGCTGCCGACATATTACAGGAAGACTGAGTCTTCCAACAGTCTATGTTTAGAGCGTTTCCTGTGTCATCAGTTTTACATTCCGATGCACCTCTGCAGGTTTACTGTATCCATTCTACCTTCCCATTGACGATGAAGCACAGAAATTGCATCGGAATTAAATATAAGGGACAAAATGCAGACTTAAGTACAGGAAGACTGAGTCTTCCTACTGTCTATGCTTTGAGCGTTTCCTGTGTCACCAGTTTTACATTCCGATGCACCTCTGCAGGTTTTCTGTATCCATTGGACCTTCCCATTGACGATTAAACACAGAAATTGCATCGGAACTAAATACAAGAGATACAAACGCCGACTTAAGTGCAAGAAAACTGAGTCTTCTTACGGTCTATGATTTGAGCGCATCCTGTGTCACCAGTTTTACATTCCGATGCACCTCTGCAGGTTTACTGTATCCATTCTACCTTCCCATTGACGATGAAGCACAGAAATTGCATCGGAATTAAATGTAAGGGACAAAATGCCGACTTAAGTACAGGTAGACTGAGTCTTCCTACTGTCTATGATTTGAGCGTTTCCTGTGTCACCAGTTTTACATTTCGATGCACCTCTGCAGGTTTACTGTGTCCCTTCGACCTTCCCATTGACGATGAAACACAGAAATTGCATCGGAATTACATATAAGAGACACAATGCTGCCGACATATTACAGGAAGACTGAGTCTTCCAACAGTCTATGTTTTGGGCGTTTCCTGTGTCATCAGTTTTACATTCCGATACACCTCTGCAGGTTTACTGTATCCATTCTACCTTCCCATTGACGATGAAGCACAGAAATTGCATCGGAATTAAATGTAAGGGACAAAATGCCGACTTAAGTACAGGAAGACTGAGTCTTCCTAGTGTCTATGCTTTGAGCGTTTCCTGTGTCACTAGTTTTACATTCCGATGCACCTCTGCAGCTTTTCTGTATCCATTGGACCTTCCCATTGACGATGAAACACAGAAATTGCATCGGAATTAAATATAAGAGACACAATGCCGACTTAGGTACAGGAAGACTGAGTCTTCCTATTGTATATGTTTTGAGCGTTTCCTGTGTCACCAGTTTTACATTCCGATGCACCTCTGCAGGTTTACTGTATCCCTTGGGCCATCCCATTGACGAAAAAACACAGACGTTGCATCGGAATTAAATATAAGAGACACAACGCCAACTTAAGTACCAGAAAACTGAGTCTTCTTACGGTGTATGATTTGAGCGTTTCCTTTGTCACCAGTTTTACATTACAATGCACTTCTGCAGGTTCACTGTATCCCTTGGACTTTCCCATTGACGACGAAACACAGAAATTCCATCGGAATTAAATATAAGAGACACAATGACGTCTTAAGTACAGGAAGAGTGTGTATTCCATTGTCTATGATTTGAGCGTTTCCTGTGTCACCAGTTTTACATTCCGATGCACCTCTGCTGGTTCACTGTATCCATTGGACCTTCCATTGACGATGAAACACAGAAATTGAAACGGAATTAAATATAAGAGACACAATGCTGGCTTAAGTGCAAGAAAACTGAGTCTTCTTACGGTCCATGATTTGAGCGTTTCCTGTGTCACCAGTTTTACATTCCAATGCACGTCTGCAGGTTTACTGTATCCCTTGGGCCATCCCATTGACGAAAAAACACCGACGTTGCATCGCAATTAAGTATAAGAGACACAACGCCAACTTAAGTACCAGAAAACTGAGTCTTCTTAAGGTCTATGTTTTGAGCATTTCCCGTGTCACCAGTTTTACATTCCGATGCACATCTGCAGGTTTACTGTGTCCCTTGGACCTTCCCATTGACGATGAAGCTCAGAAATTGCATAGGAAATAAATATAAGAGACACAACGCCGACTTATGTACAAGAAAACTGAGTCTTCTTACGGTCTATAATTTGAGCGTTTCCAGTGTCACCAGTTTTACATTTTGATGCAGCCCTGCAGGGTTAATGTATCCCTTGGATCTTCACAGTGACGATGAAACACAGAAATTGTATCGGAATTAAATATAAGAGACACAATGACGACTTAGTAGAAGAAAACTGAGTCATCTTACGGTCTATGATTTGAGCGCTTCCTGTGTCACCAGTTTTACATTCCGATGCACCTCTGCAGCTTTACTGTATCCCTTGGACCTTCCCATTGACGACGAAACACAGAAATTGCATCGGAATTAAATATAAGAGACACAATGCCGACTTAGGTACGGGGAGACTGAGTCTTCCTACTCTCTATGTTTTGAGCGTTTCCTGTGTCACAAGTTTTACATTTCGATGCACCTCTGCAGGTTTACTGTTTCCCTTGGACCTTCCCATTGACGATGAAACACAGGAATTGCATCGGAATTAAATATAAGAGATGCAAACGCCGACTTAAGTATAAGAAAACTGAGTCATCTTACGGTGTATGATTTGAGCGTTTCCTTCGTCACCAGTTTTACATTCCAAGACACCTCTGCAGGTTCACTGTATCCTTTGGACATTCCCATTGACGATGAATCACTGAAATTGCATCGGAATTAAATATAAGAGACACAACGCCGACTTAAGTACAAGAAAACTGAGTCTTCTTACGGTCTATGTTTTGAGCGTTTCCAGTGTCACCAGTTTTACATTTTGATGCAGCCCTGCAGGTTTACTGCGTCCCTTGGACCTTCCCATTGGCGATGAAACACAGAAATTGCATCGGAATTAAATATAAGAGACACAATGACGTCTTAAGTACAGGAAGAGTGTGTATTCCATTGTCTATGTTTTGAGCGTTTCCTGTGTCACCAGTTTTACATTCCGATGCACCTCTGCTGGTTCACTGTATCCATTGGACCTTCCATTGACGATGAAACACAGAAATTGAAACGGAATTAAATATAAGAGACACAATGCTGGCTTAGGTGCAAGAAAACTGAGTCTTCTTACGGTCCATGATTTGAGCGTTTCCTGTGTCACCAGTTTTACATTCCAATGCACGTCTGCAGGTTTACTGTATCACTTGGGCCATCCCATTGACGAAAAAACACCGACGTTGCATCGCAATTAAGTATAAGAGACACAACGCCAACTTAAGTACCAGAAAACTGAGTCTTCTTAAGGTCTATGTTTTGAGCATTTCCCGTGTCACCAGTTTTACATTCCGATGCACATCTGCAGGTTTACTGTGTCCCTTGGACCTTCCCATTGACGATGAAGCTCAGAAATTGCATAGGAAATAAATATAAGAGACACAACGCCGACTTAAGTACAAGAAAACTGAGTCTTCTTACGGTCTATGATTTGAGCGTTTCCAGTGTCACCAGTTTTACATTTTGATGCAGCCCTGCAGGTTTACTGTATCCCTTGGACCTTCACAGTGACGATGAAACACAGAAATTGCATCGGAGTTAAATATAAGAGACACAATGCCGACTTAAGTACAGGAAGACTGAGTCTTCCTACTGTCTATAATTTGAGCGTCTCCTGTGTCACCAGTTTTACATTCCGATGCACCTCTGCAGGTACACTGTTTCCTTTCTACTTTCCCATTGACGATGAAACACAGAAATTGCATCGGTATTAAATAGAAGAGACACAATGTCGTCTTAAGTACAGGAAGAGTGTGTCTTTCTATTGTCTATGTTTTGAGCGTTTCCTGTGTCACCAGTTTTACATTCCGATGCACCTCTGCTGGTTTACTGTATCCATTGGACCTTCCATTGACGATGAAACACAGAAATTGCATCGGAATTAAATATAAGAGACACAATGACGACTTAGTAGAAGAAAACTGAGTCTTCTTACGGTCTATGATTTGAGCGCTTCCTGTGTCACCAGTTTTACATTCCGATGCACCTCTGCAGCTTTACTGTATCCCTTGGGCCTTCCCATTGACGACGAAACACAGAAATTGCATCGGAATTAAATATAAGAGACACAATGCCGACTTAGGTACGGGGAGACTGAGACTTCCTACTCTCTATGTTTTGAGCGTTTCCTGTGTCACCAGTTTTACATTTCGATGCACCTCTGCAGGTTTACTGTGTCTCTTCGACCTTCTAATTGACGATGAAACACAGAAATTGCATCGGAATTACATATAAGAGACACAATGCTGCCGACATATTACAGGAAGACTGAGTCTTCCAACAGTCTATGTTTTGAGCGTTTCCTGTGTCATCAGTTTTACATTCCGATGCACCTCTGCAGTTTTACTGTATCCATTCTACCTTCCCATTGACGATGAAGCACAGAAATTGCATCGGAATTAAATATAAGGGACAAAATGCCGACTTAAGTACAGGAAGACTGAGTCTTCTTACTGTCTATGCTTTGAGCGTTTCCTGTGTCACCAGTTTTACATTCCGATGCACCTCTGCAGGTTTTCTGTATCCATTGGACCTTCCCATTGAAGATTAAACACAGAAATTGCATCGGAATTAAATACAAGAGATACAAACGCCGACTTAAGTACAAGAAAACTGAGTCATCTTACGGTGTATGATTTGAGCGTTTCCTTCGTCACCAGTTTTACATTCCAAGACACCTGTGCTGGTTCACTGTATCCTTTGGACCTTCCCATTGACGATGAAACACAGAAATTGCATCGCAATTAAATATAAGAGACACAATGCCGACTTAGGTACAGGAAGACTGAGTCTTCCTACTGTCTATGTTTTGAGCGTTTCCTGTGTCACCAGTTTTACATTCCGATGCACCTCTGCAGGTTTACTGTATCCCTTGGATCTTCCCATTGACGATGAAACACAGAAATATCATCGGAATTAAATATAAGAGACACAACGCCGACTTAAGTACAAGAAAACTTAGTCTTCTTACGGTCTATGTTTTGAGCGTTTCCAGTGTCACCAGTTTTACATTTTGATGCAGCCCTGCAGGTTTACTGTGTCCCTTGGACCTTCCCATTGGCGATGAAACACAGAAATTGCATCGGAATTAAATATAAGAGACACAATGACGTCTTAAGTACAGGAAGGGTGTGTCTTTCCATTGTCCATGTTTTGAGCGTTTCCTGTGTCACCAGTTTTACATTCCGATGCACCTCTGCTGGTTTACTGTATCCTTCGGACCTTCCATTGACGATGAAACACAGAAATTGAAACGGAATTAAATATAAGAGACACAATGCCGACTTAAGTGCAAGAAAACTGAGTCTTCTTACGGTCCATGATTTGAGCGTTTCCTGTGTCACCAGTTTAACATTCCAATGCACGTCTGCAGGTTTACTGTATCCCTTGGGCCATCCCATTGACGAAAAAACACAGACGTTGCATCGGAATTAAATATATGAGACTCAACGCCAACTTAAGTACCAGAAAACTGAGTCTTCTTACGGTGTATGATTTGAGCGTTTCCTTTGTCACCAGTTTTACATTCCAATGCACTTCTGCAGGTTCACTGTATCCCTTGGACCTTCCCATTGACGACGAAACACAGAAATTCCATCGGAATTATATATAAGAGACACAATGCCGACTTAGGTACAGGAAGACTGAGTCTTCCTTCTGTCTACGTTTTGCGGATTTCCTGTGTCATCAGTTTTACATTTTGATGCACCTCTGCAGGTTTACTGTATCCCTTGGATCTTCCCATTGGCGATGAAACACAGAAATTGCATCGGAATTAAATGTAAGAGACACAATGACGTCTTAAGTACAGGAAGAGTGTGTCTTTCCATTGTCTATGTTTTGAGCGTTTCCTGTGTCACCAGTTTTACATTCCGATGCACCTCTGCGGGTTTTCTGTATCCATTGGACCTTCCCATTGACGATTAAACACAGAAATTGCATCGGAATTAAATACAAGAGCTACAAACGCCGACTTAAGTGCAAGAAAACTGAGTCTTCTTACGGTCTATGATTTGAGCGCATCCTGTGTCACCAGTTTTACATTCCGATGCACCTCTGCAGGTTTACTGTATCCATTCTACCTTCCCATTGACGATGAAGCACAGAAATTGCATCGGAATTAAATGTAAGGGACAAAATGCCGACTTAAGTACAGGTAGACTGAGTCTTCCTACTGTCTATGATTTGAGCGTTTCCTGTGTCACCAGTTTTACATTTCGATGCACCTCTGCAGGTTTACTGTGTCCCTTCGACCTTCCCATTGACGATGAAACACAGAAATTGCATCGGAATTACATATAAGAGACACAATGCTGCCGACATATTACAGGAAGACTGAGTCTTCCAACAGTCTATGTTTTGGGCGTTTCCTGTGTCATCAGTTTTACATTCCGATACACCTCTGCAGGTTTACTGTATCCATTCTACCTTCCCATTGACGATGAAGCACAGAAATTGCATCGGAATTAAATGTAAGGGACAAAATGCCGACTTAAGTACAGGAAGACTGAGTCTTCCTAGTGTCTATGCTTTGAGCGTTTCCTGTGTCACTAGTTTTACATTCCGATGCACCTCTGCAGGTTTTCTGTATCCATTGGACCTTCCCATTGACGATGAAACACAGAAATTGCATCGGAATTAAATATAAAAGACACAATGCCGACATAGGTACAGGAAGACTGAGTCTTCCTATTGTATATGTTTTGAGCGTTTCCTGTGTCACCAGTTTTACATTCCGATGCACCTCTGCAGGTTTACTGTATCCCTTGGGCCATCCCATTGACGAAAAAACACAGACGTTGCATCGGAATTAAATATAAGAGACACAACGCCAACTTAAGTACCAGAAAACTGAGTCTTCTTACGGTGTATGATTTGAGCGTTTCCTTTGTCACCAGTTTTACATTCCAATGCACTTCTGCAGGTTCACTGTATCCCTTGGACCTACCCATTGACGACGAAACACAGAAATTCCATCGGAATGAAATATAAGAGACACAATGACGTCTTAAGTACAGGAAGAGTGTGTATTCCATTGTCTATGTTTTGAGCGTTTCCTGTGTCACCAGTTTTACATTCCGATGCACCTCTGCTGGTTCACTGTATCCATTGGACCTTCCATTGACGATGAAACACAGAAATTGAAACGGAATTAAATATAAGAGACACAATGCTGACTTAAGTGCAAGAAAACTGAGTCTTCTTACGGTCCATGATTTGAGCGTTTCCTGTGTCACCAGTTTTACATTTTGATGCAGCCCTGCAGGGTTAATGTATCCCTTGGATCTTCACAGTGACGATGAAACACAGAAATTGTATCGGAATTAAATATAAGAGACACAATGACGACTTAGTAGAAGAAAACTGAGTCATCTTACGGTCTATGATTTGAGCGCTTCCTGTGTCACCAGTTTTACATTCCGATGCACCTCTGCAGCTTTACTGTATCCCTTGGACCTTCCCATTGACGACGAAACACAGAAATTGCATCGGAATTAAATATAAGAGACACAATGCCGACTTAGGTACGGGGAGACTGAGTCTTCCTACTCTCTATGTTTTGAGCGTTTCCTGTGTCACCAGTTTTACATTTCGATGCACCTCTGCAGGTTTACTGTTTCCCTTGGACCTTCCCATTGACGATGAAACACAGGAATTGCATCGGAATTAAATATAAGAGATACAAACGCCGACTTAAGTACAAGAAAACTGAGTCATCTTACGGTGTATGATTTGAGCGTTTCCTTCGTCACCAGTTTTACATTCCAAGACACCTCTGCAGGTTCACTGTATCCTTTGGACATTCCCATTGACGATGAATCACTGAAATTGCATCGGAATTAAATATAAGAGACACAACGCCGACTTAAGTACACGAAAACTGAGTCTTCTTACGGTCTATGTTTTGAGCGTTTCCAGTGTCACCAGTTTTACATTTTGATGCAGCCCTGCAGGATTACTGCGTCCCTTGGACCTTCCCATTGGCGATGAAACACAGAAATTGCATCGGAATTAAATATAAGAGACACAATGACGTCTTAAGTACAGGAAGAGTGTGTATTCCATTGTCTATGTTTTGAGCGTTTCCTGTGTCACCAGTTTTACATTCCGATGCACCTCTGCTGGTTCACTGTATCCATTGGACCTTCCATTGACGATGAAACACAGAAATTGAAACGGAATTAAATATAAGAGACACAATGCTGGCTTAGGTGCAAGAAAACTGAGTCTTCTTACGGTCCATGATTTGAGCGTTTCCTGTGTCACCAGTTTTACATTCCAATGCACGTCTGCAGGTTTACTGTATCACTTGGGCCATCCCATTGACGAAAAAACACCGACGTTGCATCGCAATTAAGTATAAGAGACACAACGCCAACTTAAGTACCAGAAAACTGAGTCTTCTTAAGGTCTATGTTTTGAGCATTTCCCGTGTCACCAGTTTTACATTCCGATGCACATCTGCAGGTTTACTGTGTCCCTTGGACCTTCCCATTGACGATGAAGCTCAGAAATTGCATAGGAAATAAATATAAGAGACACAACGCCGACTTAAGTACAAGAAAACTGAGTCTTCTTACGGTCTATGATTTGAGCGTTTCCAGTGTCACCAGTTTTACATTTTGATGCAGCCCTGCAGGTTTACTGTATCCCTTGGACTTTCACAGTGACGATGAAACACAGAAATTGCATCGGAGTTAAATATAAGAGACACAATGCCGACTTAAGTACAGGAAGACTGAGTCTTCCTACTGTCTATGATTTGAGCGTCTCCTGTGTCACCAGTTTTACATTCCGATGCACCTCTGCAGGTACACTGTTTCCTTTCTACTTTCCCATTGACGATGAAACACAGAAATTGCATCGGTATTAAATAGAAGAGACACAATGTCGTCTTAAGTACAGGAAGAGTGTGTCTTTCTATTGTCTATGTTTTGAGCGTTTCCTGTGTCACCAGTTTTACATTCCGATGCACCTCTGCTGGTTTACTGTATCCATTGGACCTTCCATTGACGATGAAACACAGAAATTGCATCGGAATTAAATATAAGAGACACAATGACGACTTAGTAGAAGAAAACTGAGTCTTCTTACGGTCTATGATTTGAGCGCTTCCTGTGTCACCAGTTTTACATTCCGATGCACCTCTGCAGCTTTACTGTATCCCTTGGGCCTTCCCATTGACGACGAAACACAGAAATTGCATCGGAATTAAATATAAGAGACACAATGCCGACTTAGGTACGGGGAGACTGAGACTTCCTACTCTCTATGTTTTGAGCGTTTCCTGTGTCACCAGTTTTACATTTCGATGCACCTCTGCAGGTTTACTGTGTCTCTTCGACCTTCTAATTGACGATGAAACACAGAAATTGCATCGGAATTACATATAAGAGACACAATGCTGCCGACATATTACAGGAAGACTGAGTCTTCCAACAGTCTATGTTTTGAGCGTTTCCTGTGTCATCAGTTTTACATTCCGATGCACCTCTGCAGTTTTACTGTATCCATTCTACCTTCCCATTGACGACGAAGCACAGAAATTGCATCGGAATTAAATATAAGGGACAAAATGCCGACTTAAGTACAGGAAGACTGAGTCTTCCTACTGTCTATGCTTTGAGCGTTTCCTGTGTCACCAGTTTTACATTCCGATACACCTCTGCAGGTTTTCTGTATCCATTGGACCTTCCCATTGAAGATTAAACACAGAAATTGCATCGGAATTAAATACAAGAGATACAAACGCCGACTTAAGTACAAGAAAACTGAGTCATCTTACGGTGTATGATTTGAGCGTTTCCTTCGTCACCAGTTTTACATTCCAAGACACCTGTGCTGGTTCACTGTATCCTTTGGACCTTCCCATTGACGATGAAACACAGAAATTGCATCGCAATTAAATATAAGAGACACAATGCCGACTTAGGTACAGGAAGACTGAGTCTTCCTACTGTCTATGTTTTGAGCGTTTCCTGTGTCACCAGTTTTACATTCCGATGCACCTCTGCAGGTTTACTGTATCCCTTGGATCTTCCCATTGACGATGAAACACAGAAATATCATCGGAATTAAATATAAGAGACACAACGCCGACTTAAGTACAAGAAAACTTAGTCTTCATACGGTCTATGTTTTGAGCGTTTCCAGTGTCACCAGTTTTACATTTTGATGCAGCCCTGCAGGTTTACTGTGTCCCTTGGACCTTCCCATTGGCGATGAAACACAGAAATTGCATCGGAATTAAATATAAGAGACACAATGACGTCTTAAGTACAGGAAGGGTGTGTCTTTCCATTGTCCATGTTTTGAGCGTTTCCTGTGTCACCAGTTTTACATTCCGATGCACCTCTGCTGGTTTACTGTATCCTTTGGACCTTCCATTGACGATGAAACACAGAAATTGAAACGGAATTAAATATAAGAGACACAATGCCGACTTAAGTGCAAGAAAACTGAGTCTTCTTACGGTCCATGATTTGAGCGTTTCCTGTGTCACCAGTTTTACATTCCAATGCACGTCTGCAGGTTTACTGTATCCCTTGGGCCATCCCATTGACGAAAAAACACAGACGTTGCATCGGAATTAAATATATGAGACACAACGCCAACTTAAGTACCAGAAAACTGAGTCTTCTTACGGTGTATGATTTGAGCGTTTCCTTTGTCACCAGTTTTACATTCCAATGCACTTCTGCAGGTTCACTGTATCCCTTGGACCTTCCCATTGACGACGAAACACAGAAATTCCATCGGAATTATATATAAGAGACACAATGCCGACTTAAGTACAGGAAGACTGAGTCTTCCTTCTGTCTACGTTTTGCGGATTTCCTGTGTCATCAGTTTTACATTTTGATGCACCTCTGCAGGTTTACTGTATCCCTTGGATCTTCCCATTGGCGATGAAACACAGAAATTGCATCGGAATTAAATGTAAGAGACACAATGACGTCTTAAGTACAGGAAGAGTGTGTCTTTCCATTGTCTATGTTTTGAGCGTTTCCTGTGTCACCAGTTTTACATTCCGATGCACCTCTGCGGGTTTTCTGTATCCATTGGACCTTCCCATTGACGATTAAACACAGAAATTGCATCGGAATTAAATACAAGAGATACAAACGCCGACTTAAGTGCAAGAAAACTGAGTCCTCTTACGGTCAATGATTTGAGCGCATCCTGTGTCACCAGTTTTACATTCCGATGCACCTCTGCAGGTTTACTGTATCCATTCTACCTTCCCATTGACGAAGAAGCACAGAAATTGCATCGGAATTAAATGTAAGGGACAAAATGCCGACTTAAGTACAGGTAGACTGAGTCTTCCTACTGTCTATGATTTGAGCGTTTCCTGTGTCACCAGTTTTACATTTCGATGCACCTCTGCAGGTTTACTGTGTCCCTTCGACCTTCCCATTGACGATGAAACACAGAAATTGCATCGGAATTACACATAAGAGACACAATGCTGCCGACATATTACAGGAAGACTGAGTCTTCCAACAGTCTATGTTTTGGGCGTTTCCTGTGTCATCAGTTTTACATTCCGATACACCTCTGCAGGTTTACTGTATCCATTCTACCTTCCCATTGACGATGAAGCACAGAAATTGCATCGGAATTAAATGTAAGGGACAAAATGCCGACTTAAGTACAGGAAGACTGAGTCTTCCTAGTGTCTATGCTTTAAGCGTTTCGTGTGTCACTAGTTTTACATTCCGATGCACCTCTGCAGGTTTTCTGTATCCATTGGACCTTCCCATTGACGATGAAACACAGAAATTGCATCGGAATTAAATATAAGAGACACAATGCCGACTTAGGTACAGGAAGACTGAGTCTTCCTATTGTATATGTTTTGAGCGTTTCCCGTGTCACCAGTTTTACATTCCGATGCACCTCTGCGGGTTTACTGTATCCATTGGACCTTCCAATGACGATGAAACACAGAAATTGAAACGGAATTAAATATAAGAGACACAATGCCGACTTAAGTGCAAGGAAACTGAGTCTTCTTACGGTCCATGATTTGAGCGTTTCCTGTGTCACCAGTTTTACATTCCAATGCACGTCTGCAGTGTTACTGTATCCCTTGGACCATCCCATTGACGAAAAAACACAGACGTTGCATCGGAATTAAATATAAGAGACACAACGCCAACTTAAGTACCAGAAAACTGAGTCTTCTTAAGGTCTATTTTTTGAGCATTTCCCGTGTCACCAGTTCTACATTCCGATGCACATCTGCAGGTTTACTGTGTCCCTTGGACCTTCCCATTGACGATGAAGCTAAGAAATTGCATCGGAAATAAATATAAGAGACACATCACCGACTTAAGTACAAGAAAACTAAGTCCTCTTACGGTCTATGTTTTGAGCGTTTCCTGTGTCACCAGTTTAACATTCCGATGCACCTCTGCAGGTTTACTGTATCCATAGGACCTTCCCATTGACGATGAAACACAGAAATTGCATCGGAATTAAATATAAGAGACACCATGCCGACTTAAGTATAGGGAGACTGAGTCTTCCTACTGTCTATGTTTTGAGCGTGTCCTGGGTCACCAGTTTTACATTCAGATGCACCTCTGCTGGTTTACTGTATCCCTTGGACCTTCCCATTGGCGATGAAACACATAAATGGCATCGGAATTAAATATAAGTGACACAATACCGCCTGAACTACAGGAAGACTGAGTCTTCCTACTGTCTATGTTTTGAGCGTTTCCTGTGTCACCAGTTTTACATTCCGATGCACCTCTGAAGGTTTACTGTATCCCTTGGACATTCACAGTGACGATGAAACACAGAAATTGCATCGGAATTAAATATAAGAGACACAATGGTGACTTAAGTACAGGAAGACTGAGTCTTCCTACTGTCTATGATTTGAGCGTTTCCTGTGTCATCAGTTTTACATTCCGATGCACCTCTGCAGATTTACTGTCTCCCTTGGTCCTTCACAGGGACGATGAAACACAGAAATTGCATCGGAATTAAATATAAGAGACACAACGCCGACTTAAGTACAACAAAACTAAGTCATCTTACGGTGTATGATTTGAGCGTCTCCTTTGTCACCAGTTTTACATTCCAATGCACTTCTGCCGGTTCACTGTATCCCTTGGACCATCCCATTGACGATGGAACACAGAAATTGCATCGGAATTAAATATAAGAGACACAATGCCTACTTAAGTACAGAAAGACTGAGTCATCCTACTGTCTATGTTTTGAGCGTTTCCTGTGTCACCAGTTTTACATTCTAATGCACCTCTGCAGGTTTACTGTATCCATTCTACCTTCCCATTGACGATGAAGCACAGAAATTGCATCGGAATTAAATGTAAGGGACAAAATGCCGACTTAAGTACAGGAAGACTGAGTCTTCCTACTGTCTATGTTTTTAGCGTTTCCTGTGTCACTAGTTTTACATTCCGATGCACCTCTGCAGGTTTTCTGTATCCATTGGATCTTCCCATTGACGATGAAACACAGAAATTGCATCGGAATTAAATATAAGAGACACAATGCCGACTTAGGTACAGGAAGACTGAGTCTTCCTATTGTATATGTTTTGAGCGTTTCCTGTGTCACCAGTTTTACATTCCGATGCACCTCTGCAGGTTTACTGTATCCCTTGGGCCATCCCATTGACGAAAAAACACAGACGTTGCATCGGAATTAAATATAAGAGACACAACGCCAACTTAAGTACCAAAAAACTGAGTCTTCTTACGGTGTATGATTTGAGCGTTTCCTTTGTCACCAGTTTTACATTCCAATGCACTTCTGCAGGTTCACTGTATCCCTTGGACCTTCCCATTGACGACTAAACACAGAAATTCCATCTGAATTAAATATAAGAGACACAATGACGTCTTAAGTTCAGGAAGAGTGTGTATTCCATTATCTATGTTTTGAGCGTTTCCTGTGTCACCAGTTTAAATTCCGATGCACCTCTGCTGGTTCACTGTATCCATTGGACCTTCCATTGACGATGAAACACAGAAATTGAAACGGAATTAAATATAAGAGACACAATGCTGGCTTAAGTGCAAGAAAACTGAGTCTTCTTACGGTCCATGATTTGAGCGTTTCCTGTGTCACCAGTTTTACATTCCCATGCTCGTCTGCAGGTTTACTGTATCCCTTGGGCCATACCATTGACGAAAAAACACCGACGTTGCATCGGAATTAAGTATAAGAGACACAACGCCAACTTAAGTACCAGAAAACTGAGTCTTCTTAAGGTCTATGTTTTGAGCATTTCCCGTGTCACCAGTTTTACATTCCGATGCACATCTGCAGGTTTACTGTGTCCCTTGGACCTTCCCATTGACGATGAAGCTCAGAAATTGCATAGGAAATAAATATAAGAGACACAACGCCGACTTAAGTACAAGAAAACTGAGTCTTCTTACTGTCTATGATTTGAGCGTTTCCAGTGTCACCAGTTTTACATTTTGATGCAGCCCTGCAGGTTTACTGTATCCCTTGGATCTTCACAGTGACGATGAAACACAGAAATTGTATCGGAATTAAATATAAGATACACAATGACGACTTAGTAGAAGAAAACTGAGTCATCTTACGGTCTATGATTTGAGCGCTTCCTGTGTCACCAGTTTTACATTCCGATGCACCTCTGCAGCTTTACTGTATCCCTTGGACCTTCCCATTGACGACGAAACACAGAAATTGCATCGGAATTAAATATAAGAGACACAATGCCGACTTAGGTACGGGGAGACTGAGTCTTCCTACTCTCTATGTTTTGAGCGTTTCCTTTGTCATCAGTTTTACATTCCGATGCACCTCTGCAGGTTTTCTGTATCCATTGGACCTTCCCATTGCCGATGAAACACAGAAATTGCATCGGAATTAAATATAAGAGATACAAACGCCGACTTAAGTGCAAGAAAACTGAGTCTTCTTACGGTCTATGTTTTGAGCGTTTCCAGTGCCACCAGTTTTACATTTTGATGCAGCCCTGCAGGTTTACTGTGTCCCTTGGACCTTCCCATTGGCGATGAAACACAGAAATTGCATCGGAATTAAATGTAAGAGACACAATGACGTCTTAATTACAGGAAGAGTGTGTCTTTCCATTGACTTTGTTCTGAGCGTTTCCTGTGTCACCAGTTTTACATTCCGATGCACCTCTGCGGGTTTACTGTATCCATTCGACCTTCCAATGACGATGAAACACAGAAATTGAAACGGAATTAAATATAAGAGACACAATGCCGAATTAAGTGCAAGGAAACTGAGTCTTCTTACGGTCCATGATTTGAGCGTTTCCTGTGTCACCAGTTTTACATTCCAATGCACGTCTGCAGTGTTACTGTATCCCTTGGGCCATCCCATTGACGAAAAAACACAGACGTTGCATCGGAATTAAATATAAGAGACACAACGCCAACTTAAGTACCAGAAAACTGAGTCTTCTTAAGGTCTATGTTTTGAGCATTTCCCGTGTCACCAGTTCTACATTCCGATGCACATCTGCAGGTTTACTGTGTCCCTTGGACCTTCCCATTGACGATGAAGCTCAGAAATTGCATCGGAAATAAATATAATAGACACATCACCGACTTAAGTACAAGAAAACTAAGTCCTCTTACGGTCTATGTTTTGAGCGTTTCCTGTGTCACCAGTTTAACATTCCGATGCACCTCTGCAGGTTTACTGTATCCATAGGACCTTCCCATTGACGATGAAACACAGAAATTGCATCGGAATTAAATATAAGAGACACCATGCCGACTTAAGTATAGGGAGACTGAGTCTTCCTACTGTCTATGTTTTGAGCGTGTCCTGGGTCACCAGTTTTACATTCAGATGCACCTCTGCAGGTTTACTGTATCCCTTGGACCTTCCCATTGGCGATGAAACACATAAATGGCATCTGAATTAAATATAAGTGACACAATACCGCCTGAACTACAGGAAGACTGAGTCTTCCTACTGTCTATGTTTTGAGCGTTTCCTGTGTCACCAGTTTTACATTCCGATGCACCTCTGAAGGTTTACTGTATCCCTTGGACATTCACAGTGACGATGAAACACAGAAATTGCATCGGAATTAAATATAAGAGACACAATGGTGACTTAAGTACAGGAAGACTGAGTCTTCCTACTGTCTATGATTTGAGCGTTTCCTGTGTCATCAGTTTTACATTCCGATGCACCTCTGCAGGTTTACTGTCTCCCTTGGTCCTTCACAGGGACGATGAAACACAGAAATTGCATCGGAATTAAATATAAGAGACACAACGCCGACTTAAGTACAACAAAACTAAGTCATCTTACGGTGTATGATTTGAGCGTCTCCTTTGTCACCAGTTTTACATTCCAATGCACTTCTGCCGGTTCACTGTATCCCTTGGACCATCCCATTGACGATGAAACACAGAAATTCCATCGGAGTTAAATATAAGAGACACAATGCCGACTTAGGTACAGGAAGACTGAGTCTTCCTTCTGTCTACGTTTTGAGCATTTCCTGTGTCATCAGTTTTACATTTTGATGCACCTCTGCAGGTTTACTGTATCCCTTGGATCTTCACAGTGACGATGAAACACAGAAATTGCATCGGAATTAAATATAAGAGACACAATGACGACTTAAGTGCAAGAAAACTGAGTCTTCCTAGGGTCTATGTTATGAGCGCTTCCTGTGTCACCAGTTTTACATTCCGATGCACCTCAGCAGGCATACTGTATCCCTTGGCCTTCCCATTGACGATGAAACACAGAAATTGCATCGGAATTAAATATAAGAGACACAATGCCTACTTAAGTACAGAAAGACTGAGTCTTCCTACTGTCTATGTTTTGAGCGTTTCCTGTGTCACCAGTTTTACATTCTAATGCACCTCTGCAGGTTTACTGTATCCCTTGGACCTTCTCAGTGACGATGAAACACAGAAATTGCATCAAATTTACTATAAGAGATATAATGCCGACTTCAGTACAATAAAACTGAGTCTTCTTAGGGCCTAACTTTTGACTGCTTCCTGTGTTACCAATTTTACATTCCGATGCACCTCTGCAGGTTTACTGTCTCCCTTGGTCCTTCACAGGGTCGATGAAACACAGAAATTGCATCGGAAATAAATAGAAGAGACACAATGCCGACTTAAGTACAGGAAGATTGAGACTTCCTACTGCCTATGCTTTGAGCGTTTCCTGCGTCACCAATTTTACATTCCGATGCACCTCTGCGGGTTTACTGTATCCAATGGACCTTCCCATTGACGATGAAACACAGAAATAGCATCGGAAGTAAATATAAGAGACACAATGCTGACTTAAGAACAGGAAGGCTGAGTCTTCCTACTGTCTATGTTTTGAGCGTTTCCTGTGTCACCAGTTTCACATTCCGATGAACCTCTGCAGGTTTACTGTATCCCTTGGTCTTTCAGAGTGACGATGAAACACAGATATTGCATCGGAATTAAATATAAGAGACACAATGCCGACTTAAGTACAAGAAAACTTAGTCTTCTTAAGGTCTATGTTTTGAGCGTTCCCCGTGTCACCAGTTTTACATTCCGATGCACCTCTGGAGGTTAACTGTGTTCCTAGGACCTTCCCATTGACGATGAAGCTCAGAAATTGCATCGGAATTAAATATAAGAGACACAACGCCGACATAAGTACAAGGAAACTGAGTCTTCTCACGGTCTATGTTTTTAGCGTTTCCTGTGTCACCAGTTTTACATTCCGATGCACCTCTGCAGGTTAACTGTATCCTTGGACCTTCCCATTGGCGATGAAACACATAACTCGCATCGGAATTAAATATAGGAGACACAATGCCGACTGAACTACAGGAAGACTGAGTCTTCCTACTGTCTATGTTTTGTGCGTTTCCTGTGTCACCAGTTTTACAGTCCGATGCACCTCTGCTGGTTTACTGTATCCCTTGGACCTTCACAGTGACGATGAAACACAGAAATTGCATCGGAATTAAATATAAGAGACACAATGATGACTGAAGTACAGGAAGATTCAGTCTTCCTACTCTCTATGTTTTGAACGTTTCCTGTGTCACCAGTTTTACATTCCGATGCACCTCTGCTGGTTTAATGTTTCACTCGGACCTTCACAGTGACGATGAAACACAGAAATTGCATCGGAATTAAATATAAAAGACACAATGCCGACTTAAGTACAAGAAAACTCTGTCTTCTTAGGGTGTATGTTATGAGCGCTTCCTGTGTCACCAGCTTTACATTCCGATGCACATCTGCAGGATTACTGTATCCTTTGGACCTTCCCATTGACGATGAAACACAGAAATTGCATCGGAATTAAATATAAGAGATACAATGCCGACTTAAGTACAGAATGACTGTGTCCTCCTATTGTCTATGTTTTGAGCGTCTCCTGTGTCACCAGTTTTACATTCCGATCCACGTCTGCAGGTTTACTGTATCCGATGGACCTTCCCATTGACGATGAAACACAGAAATAGCATCGGAATTAAATATAAGAGACACAATGCCGACTTAAGTACAGGAAGGATGAGTCTTCCTACTGTCTATCTTTTGAGCATTTCCTCTGTCACCAGTTTTACATTCCGATGCACCGCTGCAGGTTTACTGTATCCCTTGGAACTTCCCATTGACGATGAAACACAGAAATTGCATCGGAATTAAATATAAGAGACACGATGCCGACTTCAGTACAGGAAGACTGAGTCTTCCTACTGTCTATGCTTCGAGCGTCTCCTGTGTCACCAGTTTTACATTCCGATGCACCTCTGCAGGTACACTGTTTCCTTTCGACTTTCCCATTGACGATGAAACACAGAAATTGCATCGGTATAAAATAGAAGAGACACAATGTCGTCTTAAGTACAGGAAGAGTGTTTCTTTCTATTGTCTATGTTGTGAGCGTTTCCTTTGTCACCAGTTTCACCTTCCGATGCACCTCTGCAGGTTTACTGTATCCATTGGACCTTCCATTGACGATGAAACACAGAAATTGCATTGGAATTAAATATAAGAGACACCATGCCGACTTAAGTAAAGGATGACTGAGTCTTCCTACTGTCTATGTATTGAGGCTTTCCCCTGTCACCAGTATTACATTCCGATGCACATCTGCAGGTTTACTGTATCCGTTGGACGTTCCCATTGACGATGTAACGCAGAAATTGCATCGGAATTAAATATAAGAGACACAACGCCGACTTAAGTACAAGAAAACTGAGTCTTCTTACGGTCTATGTTTTGAGCAGTTTCTGTGTCACCAGTTTTACATTCCAATGCACCTGTGCAGGTTTACTGTATCCATTGGCCCTTCCCATTGACGATGAAACACAGAAATTGCTTCGGAATTGAATATAAGTGACACCATGCCGACTTAAGTAAAGGAGGACTGAGTCTTCCCACTGTCTATGATTTGAGCGTGTCCTGTATCACCAGTTTTACATTCCGATGCACCTCTGCAGGTTTACTGTTTCCCTTAGACCTTCCCATTGGCGATGAAACACAGAAATTGCATCGGAATTAAATATAAGAGACACAATGCCGACTGAAGTACAGGAAGACTGAGTCTTCCTACTGTCTATGTTTTGAGCGTTTCCTGTGTGACCAGTTTTACATTACGATGCACCTCTGCACGTTTACTGTATCCCTTGGACCTTCACTGTGACGATGAAACACAGAAATTACAACGGAATTAAATATAAGAGACACAATGGTGACTTAAGTACAGGAAGACTGAGTCTTCCTACTGTCAATGTTTTGAGCGTTTCCTGTGTCATCAGATTTACATTCCGATGCACCTCTGCAGGTTTACTGTATCCCTTGGTCCTTCACAGCGACGATGAAACACAGAAATTGCATCGGAATTAAATATAAGAGACACAACGCCGACTTAAGTACAAGAAAACTGAGTCATCTTACGGTGTATGATTTGAGCATTTCCTTTGTCACCAGATTTACTTTCCAAAGCACTTCTGCAGGTTCTCTGTATCCCTTGGACCTTCCCATTGACGATGATACACAGAAATTCCATCGGAATTAAATATAAGAGACACAATGCCGACTTAGGTACAGGAAGACTGAATCTTCCTTCTGTCTACGTTTTGAGCATTTCCTGTGTCATCAGTTTTACATTTTGATGCACCTCTGCAGGTTTACTGTATCCCTTGGATCTTCACAGTGACGATGAAACACAGAAATTGCATCGGAATTAAATATAAGAGACACAATGACGACTTAGTAGAAGAAAACTGAGTCTTCTTACGGTCTATGATTTGAGCGCTTCCTGTGTCGCCAGTTTTACATTCCGATTTACCTCTGCAGCTTTACTGTATCCCTTGGACCTTCCCATTGACGACGAAACACAGAAATTGCATCGGACTTAAATATAAGAGACACAATGCCGACTTAGGTTCGGGGAGACTGAGTCTTCCTACTCTCTATGCTTTGAGCGTTTCCTGTGTCACCAGTTTTACATTTCGATGCACCTCTGCAGGTTTACTGTGTCCCTTCGACCTTCCCATTGACGATGAAACACAGAAATTGCATCGGAATTAAATATAAGAGACACAATGCTGCCGACATATTACAGGAAGACTGAGTCTTCCTACTGGCTATGTTTTGAGCGTTTCCTGTGTCATCAGTTTTACATTCCGATGCGCCTCTGCAGGTTTACTGTATCCATTCTACCTTCCCATTGACGATGAAGCACAGAAATTGCATCGGAATTAAATATAAGGGACAAAATGCCGACTTAAGTACAAGAAGACTGAGTCTTCCTACTGACTATGCTTTGAGCGTTCCTGCGTCACCAGTTTTACATTCCGATGCACCTCTGCAGGTTTTCTGTATCCATTGGACCTTACCATTGACGATGAAACACAGACATTGCATCGGAATTAAATATAACAGACACAATGTCGACTTAAGTACAGGAAGAGTGTGTCTTTCTATTGTCTATATTTTGTGCGTTTCCTGTGTCACCAGTTTTACATTCCGATGCACCTCTGCAGGTTTACTGTATCCATTGGACCTTCCCATTGACGATGAAACACAGACATTGCATCGGAATTAAATATAAGAGATACAAATCCGACTTAAGTACAAGAAAACTGAGTTATCTTACGGTGTATAATTTGAGCGTTTCCTTTGTCACCAGTTTTACATTCCAAGACACCTCTGCAGGTTCACTGTATCCTATGGACCTTCCCATTGACGATGAAACACAGAAATTGCATCGGAATTAAATATAAGAGACACAATGCCGAATTAAGTACAGGAAGATTGAGTCTTTCTACTGCCTATGTTTTGAGCGTTTCCTGTGTCACCAGTTTTACATTCCGATGCACCTCTGCTGGTTTACTGTATCCGTTGGATCATCCCATTGACGATGAAACACAGAAATAGCATCGGAATTAAATATAAGAGACACAACGCCGACTTAAGTACAAGAAAACTGAGTCTTCTTACGGTCTATGTTTTGAGCGTTTCCAGTGTCACCAGTTTTACATTTTGATGCAGCCCTGCAGGTTTACTGTGTCCCTTGGACCTTCCCATCGGCGATGAAACACAGAAATTGCATCGGAATTAAATATAAGAGGCACAATGACGTTTTAAGTACAGGAAGAGTGTGTCTTTCCATTGTCTATGTTTTGAGCGTTTCCTGTGTAACCAGTTTTACATTCCGATGCTCCTCTGCTGGTTTACTGTATACATTGGACCTTCCATTGACGATGAAACACACAAATGCAACGGAATTAAATATAAGAGTCACAATGCCGACTTAAGTGCAAGAAAACTGAGTCTTCTTACGGTCCATGATTTGAGCGTTTCCTGTGTCACCAGTTTTACATTCCAATGCACGTCTGCAGGTTTACTGTATCCCTTGGGCCTTCCCATTGACGAAAAAACACAGACGTTGCGTCGGAATTAAATATAAGGGACACAACGCCAAATTAAGTACCAGAAAACTGAGTCTTCTTAAGGTCTATGTTTTGAGCATTTCCCGTGTCACCAGTTTTACATTCCGATGCACCTCTGAAGGTTTACTGTATCCCTTGGACATTCACAGTGACGATGAAACACAGAAATAGCATCGGAATTAAATATAAGAGATACAATGGCGACTTAAGTACAGGAATACTGAGTCTTCCTACTGTCTATGTGTTGAGCGTTTCCTGTGTCATCAGTTTTACATTCCGATGCACCTCTGCAGGTTTACTGTATCCCTTGGTCCTTCTCAGTGACGATGAAACACAGAAAATGCATCGGAATTAAATATAAAAGACACAATGCCGACTTAAGTACAAGAAAACTGAGTCTTCTTAGGGTCTATGTGATGAGCGCTTCCTGTGTCACCTTTTTTACATTCCGATGAACCTCAGAAGGCATACTGTATCCCTTGGACCTTCCCATTGACGATGAAACATAGAAATTGCATTGGAATTAAATATAAGAGACACAATGCCTACTTAAGTACAGAAAGACTGAGTCTTCCTACTGTCTATGTTTTGAGCGTTTCCTGTGTCACCAGTTTTACATTCCAATGCACCTCTGCAGGTTTACTGTATCTCTTGGACCTTCTTAGTGACGATGAAACTAAGAAATTGCATCAAATAAAATATTAGAAATACAATGCCGACTTCGGTACAAGAAAACTGAGTCTTCTCAGGGCCTAAGTTTTGACCGCCTCCTGTGTCACCAATTTGACATTCCTATGCACCTCTGCAGGTTTACTGTATCCCTTGGACCTTCCCATTGACGACGAAACACAGAAATTGTATCGGATTTATATATAAGAGACACAATGCCGACTTAAGTACAGGACGACTGAGTATTCCTACTGTCTATGTTTTGAGCATCTCCTGTGTCACCAGTTTTACATTCCGATCCACCTCTGCTGGTTTACTGTATCCCTTGGATCTTCCCATTGACGATGAAACACAGAAATTGCATCGGAATTAAATAGAAGAGACACAATGCCGACTTAAGTACAGGAAGATTGAGTCTATCTACTGCCTATGTTTTGAGCGTTTCCTGCGTCACCAATTTTACATTCCGATGCACCTCTGCAGGTTTACAGTATCCAATGGACCTTCCCATTGACGATGAAACACAGAAATAGCATCGGAATTAAATATAAGAGACACAATGCTGACTTAAGAACAGGAAGGCTGAGTCTTCCTACTGTCTATGTTTTGAGCGTTTCCTGTGTCACCAGTTTTACATTCTGATGCACCTATGCAGGTTTACTGTATCCCTTGGACCTCCCCATTGACGATGAAACACAGAAATTGCATCGGAATTAAATATAAGAGACACAATGCCGACTTAAGTACAAGAAAACTGAGTCTTCTCACGGTCTATGTTTTTAGCGTTTCCTGTGTCACCAGTTTTACATTCCGATGCACCTCTGCAGGTTTACTGTATCCATTGGACCTTCCCATTGACGATGAAACACAGAAATTGCATCGAAATTAAATATAAGAGACACAATGCCGACTTAAGTACAGGAAGACTGAGTCTTCCTACTGTCTATGTTTTGAGCGTGTCCTGTGTCACCAGTTTTACATTCCGATGAACCTCTGCAGGTTTACTATATCCTTGGACCTTCCCATTGGCGGTGAAACACATAACTCGCATCGGAATTAAATATAAGAGACACAATGCCGACTGAAGTACAGGAAGACTGAGTCTTCCTACTTTCTATGTTTTGTGCGTTTCCTGTGTCACCAGTTTTACATTCCGATGCACCTCTGCAGGTTTACTGTATCCCTTGGACCTTCACAGTGACGATGAAACACAGAAATTGCATCGGAATTAAATAGAAGAGACACAATGATGACTGAAGTACAGGAAGACTGAGTCTTCCTACTCTCTATGTTTTGAGCGTTTCCTGTGTCACCAGTTTTACATTCCGATGCACCTCTGCAGGTTTAATGTATCCCTCGACCTTCACAGTGACGATGAAACACAGAAATTGCATCGGAATTAAATATA
Source organism: Schistocerca nitens (assembly GCF_023898315.1). Taxonomy (NCBI): domain Eukaryota; kingdom Metazoa; phylum Arthropoda; class Insecta; order Orthoptera; family Acrididae; genus Schistocerca; species Schistocerca nitens. The sequence goes on along the minus strand of NC_064616.1, from coordinate 3,535,364 downwards.
AAAGACACAATGCCGACTTAAGTACAAGAAAACTCAGTCTTCTTAGGGTGTATGTTATGAGCGCTTCCTGTGTCACCAGTTTTACATTCCGATGCACCTCTGCAGGGTTACTGTAACCCTTGGACCTTCCCATTGACGATGAAACACAGAAATTGCATCGGAATTAAATATAAGAGACACAATGCCGACTTAAGTACAGAATGACTGTGTCTTCCTATTGTCTATGTTTTGAGCGTTTCCTGTGTCACCAGTTTTACATTCCGATGCACCGCTACAGGTTTGCTGTATCCCTTGGATCTTCTCATTGACGATGAAACACAGAAATTGCATCGGAATTAAATATAAGAGACACAATGCCGACTTAAGTACAAGAAAACTCAGTCTTCTTAGGGTGTATGTTATGAGCGCTTCCTGTGTCACCAGTTTTACATTCCGATGCACCTCTGCAGGGTTACTGTATCCCTTGGACCTTCCCATTGAAGATGAAACACAGAAATAGCATCGGAATTAAATATAAGAGACACAATGCTGACTTCAGAACAGGAAGGCTGAGTCTTCCTACTGTCTATGTTTTGAGCGTTTCCTGTGTCACCAGTTTCACATTCCGATGAAGCTCTGCAGGTTTACTGTACCCCTTGGACCTTCCCATTGGCGATGAAACACAGTAATTGCATCGGAATTAAATATAAGAGACACAATGACGTCATAAGTACAGGAAGACTAAGTCTTCCTACTGTCTATGTTTTGAGCGTTTCCTGTGTCACCAGTTTTACATTCCGATCCACATCTGCATGTTTACTGTATGCCTTGGACCTTCACAGTGACGATGAAAGACAGAAATTGCATCGGAATTAAATATAAGAGACACAATGCCGACTTAAGTACAGGAAGACTGAGTCTTCCTACTGTCTATGCTTTGAGCGTCTCGTGTGTCACCAGTTTTACATTCCGATGCACCTCTGCAGGTACACTGTTTCCTTTCGACTTTCCCATTGACGATGAAACACAGAAATTGCATCGGTATAAAATAGAAGAGACACAATGTCCTCTTAAGTACAGGAAGTGTGTTTCTTTCTATTGTCTATGTTGTGAGCGTTTCCTGTGTCACCAGTTTCACCTTCCGATGCACCTCTGCAGGTTTACTGTATCCATTGGACCTTCCATTGACGATGAAACACAGAAATTGCATTGGAATTAAATATAAGAGACACCATGCCGACTTAAGTAAAGGATGACTGAGTCTTCCTACTGTCTATGTTTTGAGCCTTTCCTCTGTCACCAGTATTACATTCCGATGCGCATCTGCAGGTTTACTGTATCCGTTGGACGTTCCGATTGACGATGTAACGCAGAAATTGCATCGGAATTAAATATAAGAGACACAACGCCGACTTAAGTACAAGAAAACTGAGTCTTCTTACGGTCTATGTTTTGAGCATTTTCTGTGTCACCAGTTTTACATTCCGATGCACCTCTGCAGGTTTACTGTATCCATTGGCCCTTCCCATTGACGATGAAACACAGAAATTGCTTCGGAATTGAATATAAGTGACACCATGCCGACATAAGTAAAGGAGGACTGAGTCTTCCCACTGTCTATGATTTAAGCGTGTCCTGTATCACCAGTTTTATATTCCGATGCACCTCTGCAGGTTTACTGTTTCCCTTCGACCTTCCCATTGGCGATGAAACACAGAAATTGCATCGGAATTAAATATAAGAGACACAATGCCGACTGAAGTACAGGAAGACTGAGTCTTCCTAGTGTCTATGTTTTGAGCGTTTCAAGTGTCACCAGTTTTACATTACGATGCACCTCTGCACGTTTACTGTACCCCTTGGACCTTCACTGTGACGATGAAACACAGAAATTGCATCGGAATTAAATATAAGAGACACAATGGTGACTTAAGTACAGGAAGACTGAGTCTTCCTACTGTCTATGTTTTGAGCGTTTCCTGTGTCATCAGTTTTACATTCCGATGCACCTCTGCAGGTTTACTGTATCCCTCGGTCCTTCACAGCGACGATGAAACACAGAAATTGCATCGGAATTGAATATAAGAGACACAACGCCGACTTAAGTACAAGAAAACTGAGTCATCTTACGGTGTATGATTTGAGCGTTTCCTTTGTCACCAGTTTTACATTCCAATGCATTTCTGATGGTTCACTGTATCCCTTGGACCTTCCCATTGACGATGAAACACAGAAATTCCATCGGAATTAAATATAAGAGACACAATGCCGACTTAGGTACAGGAAGACTGAATCTTCCTTCTGTCTACGTTTTGAGCATTTCCTGTGTCATCAGTTTTACATTTTGATGCACCTCTGCAGGTTTACTGTATCCCTTGGATCTTCACAGTGACGATGAAACACAGAAATTGCATCGGAATTAAATATAAGAGACACAATGACGACTTAGTAGAAGAAAACTGAGTCTTCTTACGGTCTATGATTTGAGCGCTTCCTGTGTAGCCAGTTTTACATTCCGATGCACCTCTGCAGCTTTACTGTATCCCTTGGACCTTCCCATTGACGACGAAACACAGAAATTGCATCGGAATTAAATATAAGAGACACAATGCCGACTTAGGTACGGGGAGACTGAGTCTTCCTACTCTCTATGCTTTGAGCGTTTCCTGTGTCACCAGTTTTACATTTCGATGCACCTCTGCAGGTTTACTGTGTCCCTTCGACCTTCCCATTGACGATGAAACACAGAAATTGCATCGGAATTAATTATAAGAGACACAATGCTGCCGACATATTACAGGAAGACTGAGTCTTCCTACTGGCTATGTTTTGAGCGTTTCCTGTGTCATCAGTTTTACATTCCGATGCGCCTCTGCAGGTTTACTGTATCCATTCTACCTTCCCATTGACGATGAAGCACAGAAATTGCATCGGAATTAAATATAAGGGACAAAATGCCGACTTAAGTACAGGAAGACTGAGTCTTCCTACTGTCTATGCTTTGAGCGTTTCCTGTGTCACCAGTTTTACATTCCGATGCACCTCTGCAGGTTTTCTGTATCCATTGGACCTTCCCATTGACTTTGAAACACAGACATTGCATCGGAATTAAATATAAGAGATACAACGCCGACTTAAGTACAAGAAAACTGAGTTATCTTACGGTGTATGATTTGAGCGTTTCCTTTGTCACCAGTTTTACATTCCAAGACACCTCTGCAGGTTCACTGTATTCGTTGGATCATCCCATTGACGATGAAACACAGAAATAGCTTCGGAATTAAATATAAGAGACACAACGCCGACTTAAGTACAAGAAAACTGAGTCTTCTTACGGTCTATGTTTTGAGCGTTTCCAGTGTTACCAGTTTTACATTTTGATGCAGTCCTGCAGGTTTACTGTGTCCCTTGGACCTTCCCATTGGCGATGAAACACAGAAATTGCATCGGAATTAAATATAAGAGGCACAATGTCGTCTTAAGTACAGGAAGAGTGTGTCTTTCCATTGTCTATGTTTTGAGCGTTTCCTGTGTCACCAGTTTTACATTCCGATGCACCTCTGCTGGTTTACTGTATCCATTGGACCTTCCCATTGACGATGAAGCTCAGAAATTTCATCGAAAATAAATATAAGAGACACATCACCGACTTAAGTACAAGAAAACTAAGTCTTCTTATGTCTATGTTTTGAACGTTTCCTGTGTCACCAGTTTAACATTCCGATGCACCTCTGAAGGTTTACTGTATCCCTTGGACATTCACAGTGACGATGAAACACAGAAATAGCATCGGAATTAAATATAAGAGATACAATGGCGACTTAAGTACAGGAATACTGAGTCTTCCTACTGCCAATGATTTGAGCGTTTCCTGTGTCATCAGTTTTACATTCCGATGCACCTCTGCAGGTTTACTGTATCCCTTGGTCCTTCACAGTGACGATGAAACACAGAAATTGCATCGGAATTAAATATAAAAGACACAATGCCGACTTAAGTACAAGAAAACTGAGTCTTCTTAGGGTCTATGTGATGAGCGCTTCCTGTGTCACCTGTTTTACATTCCGATGCACCTCAGCAGGCATACTGTATCCCTTGGACCTTCCCATTGACGATGAAACACAGAAATTGCATTGGAATTAAATATAAGAGACACAATGCCTACTTAAGTACAGAAAGACTGAGTCTTCCTACTGTCTATGTTTTGAGCGTTTCCTGTGTCACCAGTTTCACATTCCAATGCACCTCTGCAGGTTTACTGTATCTCTTGGACCTTCTTAGTGACGATGAAACTCAGAAATTGCATCAAATTAAATATTAGAAATAGAATGCCGACTTCAGTACAAGAAAACTGAGTCTTCTTAGGGCCTAAGTTTTGACCGCTTCCTGTGTCACCAATTTGACATTCCTATGCACCTCTGCAGGTTTACTGTATCCCTTGGACCTTCCTATTGACGACGAAACACAGACATTGCATCGGATTTATATATAAGAGACACAATGCCGACTTAAGTACAGGACGACTGAGTATTCCTACTGTCTATGTTTTGAGCATCTCCTGTGTCACCAGTTTTACATTCCGATGCACCTCTGCTGGTTTACTGTATCCCTTGGATCTTCCCATTGACGATGAAACACAGAAATTGCATCGGAATTAAATAGAAGAGACACAATGCCGACTTAAGTACAGGAAGATTGAGTCTTTCTACTGCCAATGTTTTGAGCGTTTCCTGCGTCACCAATTTTACATTCCGATGCACCTCTGCAGGTTTACAGTATCCAAAGGACCTTCCCATTGACGATGAAACACAGAAATAGCATCGGAATTAAATATAAGAGACACAATGCCGACTTAAGAACAGGAAGGCTGGGTCTTCCTACTGTCTACGTTTTGAGCGTTTCCTGTCTCACCAGTTCACATTCCGATGAACCTCTGCAGGTTTACTGTATCCCCTGGAATTTCACAGTGACGATGAAACACAGATATTGCATCGGAATGAAATATAAGAGACACAATGCCGACTTAAGTACAAGAAAACTGAGTCTTCTTAAGGTCTATGTTTTGAGCGTTCCCCGTGTCACCAGTTTTACATTCCGATGCACCTCTGGAGGTTTACTGTGTTCCTAGGACCTTCCCATTGACGATGAAGCTCAGAAATTGCATCGGAATTAAATATAAGATACACAACGCCGACATAAGTACAAGGAAACTGAGTCTTCTCACGGTCTATGTTTTTAGCGTTTCCTGTGTCACCAGTTTTACATTCCGATGCACCTCTGCAGGTTTACTGTATCCATTGGACCTTCCCATTGACGATGAAACACAGAAATTGCATCGAAATTAAATATAAGAGACACAATGCCGACTTAAGTACAGGAAGACTGAGTCTTCCTACTGTCTATGTTTTGAGCGTGTCCTGTGTCACCAGTTTTACATTCCGATGAACCTCTGCAGGTTTACTATATCCTTGGACCTTCCCACTGGCGATGAAACACATAACTCGCATCGGAATTAAATATAAGAGACACAATGCCGACTGAAGTACAGGAAGGATGAGTCTTCCTACCGTCTATGTTTTGTGCGTATCCTGTGACATCAGTTTTACATTCCGATGCACCTCTGTAGGTTTACTGTATCCAATGGACCTTCCCATTGACGATGAAACACAGAAATAGCATCGGAATTAAATATAAGAGACACAATGCCGACTTAAGTACAGGAAGGATGAGTCTTCCTACTGTCGATGTTTTGAGCATTTCCTGTGTCACCAGTTTTACATTCCGATGCACCGCTGCAGGTTTGCTGTATCCCTTGGATCTTCCCATTGACGATGAAACACAGAAATTGCATCGGAATTAAATATAAGAGACACAATGCCGACTTAAGTACAGGAAGATTGAGTCTTCCTACGGTCTATGATTTGAGCGTTTCCTGCGTCACCAATATTACATTCCGATGCACCTCTGCAGGTTTACTGTATCCATTGGACCTTCCCATTGAAGATGAAACACAGAAGTAGCATCGGAATTAAATATAAAAGGCACAATGCCGACTTAAGCCCAAGAAAACTCAGTCTTCTTAGGGTGTATGTTATGAGCGCTTCCTGTGTCACCACTTTTACATTCCGATGCACCTCTGCAGGGTTTCTGTATCCCTTGGACCTTCCCATTGACGATGAAACACAAAAATTGCATCGGAATTAAATATAAGAGACACAATGCCGACTTAAGTACATAATGACTGTGTCTTCCTATTGTCTATGTTTTGAGCGTTTCCTGTGTCACCAGTTTTACATTCCGATCCACGTCTGCAGGTTTACTGTATCCAATGGACCTTCCCATTGACGATGAAACACAGAAATAGCATCGGAATTAAATATAAGAGACACAATGCCGACTTAAGTACAGGAAGGATGAGTCTTCCAACTGTCTATGTTTTGAGCGTTTCCTGCGTCACACGTTTTACATTCCGATGCACCTCTGCAGGTTTACTGTATCCATTGGACCTTCCCATTGACGATGTAACACAGGAATTACATTGGCATTAAATATAAGAGACACAACGCCGACTTAAGTACAAGAAAACTGAGTCTTCTTACGGTCTATGTTTTGAGCGTTTCCAGTGTCACCAGTTTAAAATTCTGATGCACCTCTGCAGGTTTACTGTCTGCCTTGGACCTTCCCATTGGCGATGAAACACAGAAATTGCATCGGAATTAAATATAAGAGACACAACGCCGACTTAAGTACAAGAAAACTGAGTCTTCTTACGGTCTATGTTTTGAGCATTTTCTGTGTCACTAGTTTTACATTCCGATGCACCTCTGCAGGTTTACTGTATCCATTGGCCCTTCCCATTGACGATGAAACACAGAAATTGCTTCGGAATTAAATATAAGAGACACCGTGCCGACTTAAGTAAAGGAAGACTGAGTCTTCCTACTGTCTATGATTTGAGCGTGTCCTGTATCACCAGTTTTACATTCCGATGCTCCTCTGCAGGTTTACTGTCTCCCTTGGACTTTCCCATTGGCGATGAAACACAGAAATTGCATCGGAATCAAATATAAGAGTCACAATGCCGAGTTAAGTACAGGAAGACTGAGTCTTCCTACTGTCTATGTTTTTAGCGTTTCCTGTGTCACCAGTTTTACATTACGATGCACCTCTGCACGTTTACTGTATCCCTTGGACCTTCACAGTGACGATGAAACACAGAAATTGCATCGGAATTAAATATAAGAGACACAATGATGACTTAAGTACAGGAAGACTGAGTCTTCCTACTGTCTATGATTTGAGCGTTTCCCTTGTCACCAGTTTTATATTCCGATGCACCTCTGCAGGTATACTGTTTCCCTTCGAACGTCCCATTGACGATGAAACACAGAAATTGCATCGGAATTAAATATAAGAGACACAACGCCGACTTAAGTACAAGAAAACTGAGTCATCTTACGGTGTATGATTTGAGCGTTTCCTTTGTCACCAGTTTTACATTCCAATGCACTTCTGCAGGTTCACTGAATCCCTTGGACCTTCCCATTGACGATGAAACTCAGAAATTCCATCGGAATTAAATATAAGAGACACAATGCCGACTTAAGTACAAGAAAACTAAGTCTTCTTATGTCTATGTTTTGAACGTTTCCTGTGTCACCAGTTTAACATTCCGATGCACCTCTGAAGGTTTACTGTATCCCTTGGACATTCACAGTGACGATGAAACACAGAAATAGCATCGGAATTAAATATAAGAGATACAATGGCGACTTAAGTACAGGAATACTGAGTCTTCCTACTGCCAATGATTTGAGCGTTTCCTGTGTCATCAGTTTTACATTCCGATGCACCTCTGCAGGTTTACTGTATCCCTTGGTCCTTCACAGTGACGATGAAACACAGAAATTGCATCGGAATTAAATATAAAAGACACAATGCCGACTTAAGTACAAGAAAACTGAGTCTTCTTAGGGTCTATGTGATGAGCGCTTCCTGTGTCACCTGTTTTACATTCCGATGCACCTCAGCAGGCATACTGTATCCCTTGGACCTTCCCATTGACGATGAAACACAGAAATTGCATTGGAATTAAATATAAGAGACACAATGCCTACTTAAGTACAGAAAGACTGAGTCTTCCTACTGTCTATGTTTTGAGCGTTTCCTGTGTCACCAGTTTCACATTCCAATGCACCTCTGCAGGTTTACTGTATCTCTTGGACCTTCTTAGTGACGATGAAACTCAGAAATTGCATCAAATTAAATATTAGAAATAGAATGCCGACTTCAGTACAAGAAAACTGAGTCTTCTTAGGGCCTAAGTTTTGACCGCTTCCTGTGTCACCAATTTGACATTCCTATGCACCTCTGCAGGTTTACTGTATCCCTTGGACCTTCCTATTGACGACGAAACACAGACATTGCATCGGATTTATATATAAGAGACACAATGCCGACTTAAGTACAGGACGACTGAGTATTCCTACTGTCTATGTTTTGAGCATCTCCTGTGTCACCAGTTTTACATTCCGATGCACCTCTGCTGGTTTACTGTATCCCTTGGATCTTCCCATTGACGATGAAACACAGAAATTGCATCGGAATTAAATAGAAGAGACACAATGCCGACTTAAGTACAGGAAGATTGAGTCTTTCTACTGCCAATGTTTTGAGCGTTTCCTGCGTCACCAATTTTACATTCCGATGCACCTCTGCAGGTTTACAGTATCCAAAGGACCTTCCCATTGACGATGAAACACAGAAATAGCATCGGAATTAAATATAAGAGACACAATGCCGACTTAAGAACAGGAAGGCTGGGTCTTCCTACTGTTTACGTTTTGAGCGTTTCCTGTCTCACCAGTTCACATTCCGATGAACCTCTGCAGGTTTACTGTATCCCCTGGAATTTCACAGTGACGATGAAACACAGATATTGCATCGGAATGAAATATAAGAGACACAATGCCGACTTAAGTACAAGAAAACTGAGTCTTCTTAAGGTCTATGTTTTGAGCGTTCCCCGTGTCACCAGTTTTACATTCCGATGCACCTCTGGAGGTTTACTGTGTTCCTAGGACCTTCCCATTGACGATGAAGCTCAGAAATTGCATCGGAATTAAATATAAGATACACAACGCCGACATAAGTACAAGGAAACTGAGTCTTCTCACGGTCTATGTTTTTAGCGTTTCCTGTGTCACCAGTTTTACATTCCGATGCACCTCTGCAGGTTTACTGTATCCATTGGACCTTCCCATTGACGATGAAACACAGAAATTGCATCGAAATTAAATATAAGAGACACAATGCCGACTTAAGTACAGGAAGACTGAGTCTTCCTACTGTCTATGTTTTGAGCGTGTCCTGTGTCACCAGTTTTACATTCCGATGAACCTCTGCAGGTTTACTATATCCTTGGACCTTCCCACTGGCGATGAAACACATAACTCGCATCGGAATTAAATATAAGAGACACAATGCCGACTGAAGTACAGGAAGGATGAGTCTTCCTACCGTCTATGTTTTGTGCGTATCCTGTGACATCAGTTTTACATTCCGATGCACCTCTGTAGGTTTACTGTATCCAATGGACCTTCCCATTGACGATGAAACACAGAAATAGCATCGGAATTAAATATAAGAGACACAATGCCGACTTAAGTACAGGAAGGATGAGTCTTCCTACTGTCGATGTTTTGAGCATTTCCTGTGTCACCAGTTTTACATTCCGATGCACCGCTGCAGGTTTGCTGTATCCCTTGGATCTTCCCATTGACGATGAAACACAGAAATTGCATCGGAATTAAATATAAGAGACACAATGCCGACTTAAGTACAGGAAGATTGAGTCTTCCTACGGTCTATGATTTGAGCGTTTCCTGCGTCACCAATATTACATTCCGATGCACCTCTGCAGGTTTACTGTATCCATTGGACCTTCCCATTGAAGATGAAACACAGAAGTAGCATCGGAATTAAATATAAAAGGCACAATGCCGACTTAAGCCCAAGAAAACTCAGTCTTCTTAGGGTGTATGTTATGAGCGCTTCCTGTGTCACCACTTTTACATTCCGATGCACCTCTGCAGGGTTTCTGTATCCCTTGGACCTTCCCATTGACGATGAAACACAAAAATTGCATCGGAATTAAATATAAGAGACACAATGCCGACTTAAGTACATAATGACTGTGTCTTCCTATTGTCTATGTTTTGAGCGTTTCCTGTGTCACCAGTTTTACATTCCGATCCACGTCTGCAGGTTTACTGTATCCAATGGACCTTCCCATTGACGATGAAACACAGAAATAGCATCGGAATTAAATATAAGAGACACAATGCCGACTTAAGTACAGGAAGGATGAGTCTTCCAACTGTCTATGTTTTGAGCGTTTCCTGCGTCACACGTTTTACATTCCGATGCACCTCTGCAGGTTTACTGTATCCATTGGACCTTCCCATTGACGATGTAACACAGGAATTACATTGGCATTAAATATAAGAGACACAACGCCGACTTAAGTACAAGAAAACTGAGTCTTCTTACGGTCTATGTTTTGAGCGTTTCCAGTGTCACCAGTTTAAAATTCTGATGCACCTCTGCAGGTTTACTGTCTGCCTTGGACCTTCCCATTGGCGATGAAACACAGAAATTGCATCGGAATTAAATATAAGAGACACAACGCCGACTTAAGTACAAGAAAACTGAGTCTTCTTACGGTCTATGTTTTGAGCATTTTCTGTGTCACTAGTTTTACATTCCGATGCACCTCTGCAGGTTTACTGTATCCATTGGCCCTTCCCATTGACGATGAAACACAGAAATTGCTTCGGAATTAAATATAAGAGACACCGTGCCGACTTAAGTAAAGGAAGACTGAGTCTTCCTACTGTCTATGATTTGAGCGTGTCCTGTATCACCAGTTTTACATTCCGATGCTCCTCTGCAGGTTTACTGTCTCCCTTGGACTTTCCCATTGGCGATGAAACACAGAAATTGCATCGGAATCAAATATAAGAGTCACAATGCCGAGTTAAGTACAGGAAGACTGAGTCTTCCTACTGTCTATGTTTTTAGCGTTTCCTGTGTCACCAGTTTTACATTACGATGCACCTCTGCACGTTTACTGTATCCCTTGGACCTTCACAGTGACGATGAAACACAGAAATTGCATCGGAATTAAATATAAGAGACACAATGATGACTTAAGTACAGGAAGACTGAGTCTTCCTACTGTCTATGATTTGAGCGTTTCCCTTGTCACCAGTTTTATATTCCGATGCACCTCTGCAGGTATACTGTTTCCCTTCGAACGTCCCATTGACGATGAAACACAGAAATTGCATCGGAATTAAATATAAGAGACACAACGCCGACTTAAGTACAAGAAAACTGAGTCATCTTACGGTGTATGATTTGAGCGTTTCCTTTGTCACCAGTTTTACATTCCAATGCACTTCTGCAGGTTCACTGAATCCCTTGGACCTTCCCATTGACGATGAAACTCAGAAATTCCATCGGAATTAAATATAAGAGACACAATGCCGACTTAGGTACGGCGAGACTGAGTCTTCCTACTGTCTACTTTTTGAGCATTTCCTGTGTCATCATTTTTACATTTTGATGGACCTCTTCAGGTTTACTGTATCCCTTGGACCTTCCCATTGGCGATGAAACACAGAAATTGCATCGGAATTAAATATAAGAGACACAATGACGTCTTAAGTACAGCAAGACTGAGTCTTCCTACTGTCTATGTTTTGAGCGTTTCCTGTGTCACCAGTTTTACATTCCGATGCACCTCTTCATGTTTACTGTATCCCTTGGACCTTCACAGTGGCGATAAAACACAGAAATTACATCGGATTTAAATATAAGAGACACAATGACGACTTAAGTACAGGAAGACTGAGTCTTCCTACTGTCTATGTTTTGAGCGTTTCCTGTGTCACCAGTTTTACATTCCGATGCACCTCTGCAGGTGTACTGTTTCCCTTCGACTTTCCCATTGATGATGAAACACAGAAATTGCATCGGAATTAAATATAAGAGTCACAATGTCGACTTAAGTACAGGAAGAGAGTGTCTTTCTATTGTCTATGTTTTGAGCGTTTCCTGTGTCACTAGTTTTACATTCCGATGCACCTCTGCTGGTTTACTGTATCCATTGGACCTTCCATTGACGATGAAACACAGAAATTGCATCGGAATTAAATATAAGAGACACAACGCCGACATAAGTACCAGAAAACTGAGTCTTCTTAAGCTCTATGTTTTGAGCGTTTTCTGTGTCACCAGTTTTACATTCCGATGCACCTCTGCAGGTTTACTGTATCCCTTGCACCTTCCCATTGACATTGAAACACAGAAATTACATCGGCAGTAAATATAACAAACACAATGCCCACTTAAGTATAGGAAGACTGAGTCTTCCTACTGTCTATGTTTTGAGCGTTTCCTGCGTCACATGTTTTACATTCCGATGAACCACTGCAGGTTTACTGTCTCCCTTGGAACTTCCCATTGGCGATGAAACATAGAAATTGCATCCGAAATAAATATAAGAGACACAATGACGTCATAAGTACAGGAAGACTAAGTCTTCCTACTGTCTATGTTTGAGCGTTTCCTGTGTCACCAGCTTTACATTCAGATGCACCTCTCCATGTTTACTGTTTCCCTAGGACCTTCACAGTGACGATGAAACACAGAAATTGCATCGGAATTAAATATAAGAGACACAATGCCGACTTAAGTACAGGAAGACTGAGTCTTCCTACTGTCCATGCTTTGAGCGTCTCCTGTGTCACCAGTTTTACATTCCGATGCACCTCTGCAGGTACACTGTTTCCTTTCGACTTTCCCATTGACGATGAAACACAGAAATTGCATCGGTATTAAATAGAAGAGACACAATGTCGTCTTCAGTACAGGAAGAGTGTGTCTTTCTATTGTCTATGCTTTGAGCGTTTCCTGTGTTACCAGTTTTACATTCCGATGCTCCTCTGCTAGTTTACTGTATCCATTGGACCTTCCATTGACGATGAAACACAGAAATTGCATCGGAATTAAATATAAGTGACAACATGCCGACTTAAGTAAAGGAAGACTGAGTCTTCCTACTGTCTATGTTTTGAGCCTTTCCTCTGTCACCAGTATTACATTCCGATGCACCTCTGCAGGTTTACTGTATCCATTGGACGTTCCAATTGACGATGTAACACAGAAATTGCATCTGAATTAAATATAAGAGACACAACGCCGATTTAAGTACAAGAAAACTGAGACTTCTTACGGTCTATGTTTTGAGCATTTTCTGTGTCACCAGTTTTACATTACGATGCACCTCTGCAGGTTTACTGTATCCATTGGCCCTTCCCATTGACGATGAAACACGGAAATTGCATCGGAATTAAAGAGACACCATGCCGACTTAAGTAAAGGAAGACTAAGTCTACCTACTGTCTATGATTTGAGCGTGTCTGTATCACCAGTTTTACATTCCGATGCACCTCTGCAGGTTTACTGTATCCCATGGACCTTCACAGTGACGATGAAGCACAGAAATTGCAACGGAATTAAATATAAGAGACACAATGATGACTTAAGTACAGGAAGACTGAGTCTTCCTACTGTCTATGTTTTGAGCGTTTCCTGTGTCACCAGTGTTACATTCCGATGCACCTCTGTAGTGTTACTGTATCCCTTGGACCTTCCCATTGACGCTGAAACACAGAAATTGCATCGGAATTAAATATAAGAGACACAATGCCGACTTAAGTACAGAAAGACTGAGTCTTTCTACTGTCTATGTTTTGAGCGTTTCCCTTGTCACCAGTTTTACATTCCGATGCACCTCTGCAGGTATACTGTTTCCCTTCGACCTTCCCATTGACGATGAAACACAGAAATTGCATCGGAATTAAATATAAGAGACACAACGCCGACTTAAGTACAAGAAAACTGAGTCATCTTACGGTGTATGATTTGAGCGTTTGCTTTGTCACCAGTTTTACATTCCGATGCACCTCTGCAGGTTTACTGTATCCCTTGCACCTTCACAGTGCCGATAAAACACAGAAATTACATCGCAATAAAATATAAGAGACACAATGACGACTTAAGTACAGGAAGACTGAGTCTTCCTACTGTCTATGTTTTGAGCGTTTCCTGTGTCACCAGTTTTACATTCCGATGCAACTCTGCAGGTATACTGTTTCCCTTCGACTTTCCCATTGACGATGAACCACAGAAATTGCATCGGAATTAAATATTAGAGACGCAATGTCGACTTAAGTAGAGGAAGAGTGTGTCTTTCTATTGTCTATGTTTTGAGCGTTTCCTGTGCCACCAGTTATACATTCCGCTGCTCCTCTGCTGGTGTACTGTATCCATTGGACCTTCCATTGGCATGAAACACAGAAATTGCATCGGAATTAAATATAAGAGACACAACGCCGACTTAAGTACAAGAAAACTGAGTCTTCTTACGGTCTATGATTTGAGCGTTTTCTGTGTCACCAGTTTTACATTCCGATGCACCTCTGCAGGTTTAATGTATCCATTGGCCATTCCCATTGACGATGAAACACAGAAATTGCATCGGAATTAAATATAAGAGACACCATGCCGACTTAAGTAAAGGAAGACTGAGCCTTCGTAATGTCTGTGATTTGAGCGTGTCCTGTATCACCTGCTTTATATTCCGATGCACCTCTGCAGGTTTACTGTATCCCTTGGACCTTCCCATTTGCGATGGAACGCAGAACTGGTATCGGAATTAAATATAAGAGACACAATGCCGACTGAAGTACAGGACGACTGAGTCTTCCTACTGTCTATGTTTTGAGCGTTTCCTGTGTCACCAGTTTTACATTCCGATGCACCTCTGCACGTTTACTGTATCCCTTGGACCTTCACAGTGACGATGAAACACAGAAATTGAATCGGAATTAAATATAAGAGACACAATGAAGATTTAAGTACAGGAAGACTGAGTCTTCCTACTGTCTATGTTTTGAGCGTTTCCTGTGTCACCATTTTTACATTCCGATGCACCTCTGCAGGTTTAATGTTTCACTCGGACCTTCACAGTGACGATGAAACACAGAAATTACATCGGAATTAAATATAAGAGACACAATGCCGACTTAAGTACAAGAAAACTAAGTCTTCTTAGGGTCTATGTCCTGAGCGCTTCCTGTGTCACCAGTTTTACATTCCGATGCACCTCTGTGGGGGTTACTGTATCCCTTGGACCTTCCCATTGACGATGAAACACAGAAATTGCATCGGAAAAAAATATAAGAGACACAATGCCGACTTTAGTACAGGAAGACTGAGTCTTCCTACTGTCTATGTTTTGAGCGTTTCCCTTGTCACCAGTGTTATATTCCGATGCACCTCTGCTGGTTTACTGTATCCATTGGACCTTCCCATTGACGATGAAACACTGTAATTGCATCGGAATTAAATATAAGAGACACAACGCCGACTTAAGTACAAGAAAACTGAGTCTTCTTACGGTCAATGATTTGAACGTTTCCTGTGTCACCAGTTTTACATTCCAATGCACCTCTGCAGGTTTACTGCATCCCCTGGACCTTCCCATTGACGAAAAAACACAGAAATTGCATCGGAATTCAATATAAGAGGCACAACGCCGACTAAAGTACCAGAAAACTGAGTCTTCTTAAGGTCTATGTTTTGAGCGTTTTCTGTGTCACCAGTTTTACATTCCGATGCACCTCTGCTGGTTTACTGTATCCATTGGACCTTCCATTGACGATGAAACATAGAAATTGCATCGGAATCAAATATAAGAGACACAACGCCGACTTAAGTACCAGAAAACTGAGTCTACTTAAGGTCTATGTTTTGAGCGTTTACTGTGTCATCAGTTTTACTTTCCGATGCACCTCTGCAGGTTTACTGTATCCCTTGCACCTTCCCATGGACATTGAAACACAGAAATTACATCGGAATTAAATATAACAAACACAATGCCGACTTAAGTACAAGAAAACCTGAGTCTCCATAGGGTCTATGTTATGAGCGCTCCCTGTGTCACCAGTTTTACATTCCGATGCACCTCTGCAGGGTTACTGTATCCCTTGGACCTTCCCATTGACGATGAAACACAGTAATTGCATCGGAATTAAATAGAAGAGACGCAATGTCGACTTAAGTAGAGGAAGAGTGTGTCTTTCTATTGTCTATGTTTTGAGCGTTTCCTGTGCCACCAGTTATACATTCCGCTGCTCCTCTGCTGGTGTACTGTATCCATTGGACCTTCCATTGGCATGAAACACAGAAATTGCATCGGAATTAAATATAAGAGACACAACGCCGACTTAAGTACAAGAAAACTGAGTCTTCTTACGGTCTATGATTTGAGCGTTTTCTGTGTCACCAGTTTTACATTCCGATGCACCTCTGCAGGTTTAATGTATCCATTGGCCATTCCCATTGACGATGAAACACAGAAATTGCATCGGAATTAAATATAAGAGACACCATGCCGACTTAAGTAAAGGAAGACTGAGCCTTCGTAATGTCTGTGATTTGAGCGTGTCCTGTATCACCTGCTTTATATTCCGATGCACCTCTGCAGGTTTACTGTATCCCTTGGACCTTCCCATTTGCGATGGAACGCAGAACTGGCATCGGAATTAAATATAAGAGACACAATGCCGACTGAAGTACAGGAAGACTGAGTCTTCCTACTGTCTATGTTTTGAGCGTTTCCTGTGTCACCAGTTTTACATTCCGATGCACCTCTGCACGTTTACTGTATCCCTTGGACCTTCACAGTGACGATGAAACACAGAAATAGAATCGGAATTAAATATAAGAGACACAATGATGAATTAAGTACAGGAAGACTGAGTCTTCCTACTGTCTATGTTTTGAGCGTTTCCTGTGTCACCATTTTTACATTCCGATGCACCTCTGCAGGTTTAATGTTTCACTCGGACCTTCACAGTGACGATGAAACACAGAAATTACATCGGAATTAAATATAAGAGACACAATGCCGACTTAAGTACAAGAAAACTAAGTCTTCTTAGGGTCTATGTCCTGAGCGCTTCCTGTGTCACCAGTTTTACATTCCGATGCACCTCTGTGGGGGTTACTGTATCCCTTGGACCTTCCCATTGACGATGAAACACAGAAATTGCATCGGAAAAAAATATAAGAGACACAATGCCGACATTAGTACAGGAAGACTGAGTCTTCCTACTGTCTATGTTTTGAGCGTTTCCCTTGTCACCAGTGTTATATTCCGATGCACCTCTGCTGGTTTACTGTATCCATTGGACCTTCCCATTGACGATGAAACACAGTAATTGCATCGGAATTAAATATAAGAGACACAACGCCGACTTAAGTACAAGAAAACTGAGTCTTCTTACGGTCAATGATTTGAACGTTTCCTGTGTCACCAGTTTTACATTCCAATGCACCTCTGCAGGTTTACTGCATCCCCTGGACCTTCCCATTGACGAAAAAAAACAGAAATTGCATCGGAATTCAATATAAGAGGCACAACGCCGACTTAAGTACCAGAAAACTGCGTCTTCTTAAGGTCTATGTTTTGAGCGTTTCCTGTGTCACCAGTTTTACATTCCGATGCACCTCTACAGGGTTACTGTATCCCTTGGACCTTCCCATTGACGATGAAACATAGTAATTGCATCGGAATTAAATAGAATAGACACAATGTCGACTTAAGTACAAGAAGAGTGTGTCTTTCTATTGTCTACGTTTTGAGCGTTTCCTGTGTCACCAGTTTTACATTCCGCTGCTCCTCTGCTGGTTTACTGTATCCATTGGACCTTCCAATGACGATGTAACACAGAAATTGCATCGGAATTAAATATAAGAGACACCATGCGGACTTAAGTAAAGGAAGACTGAGTCTTCCTACTGTCTATGTTTCGAGCCTTTCCTTTGTCACCAGTATTACATTCCGATGCACCTCTGCAGGTTCACTGTATCCATTGGACCTTCCCATTGACGATGAAACACAGAAATTGCATCGGAATTAAATATAAGAGACACAACGCCGACTTAAGTACAAGAAAACTGGGTCTTCCTACTGTCTATGTTTTGAGCGTTTTCTGTGTCACCAATTTTACATTCCGATGCACCTCTGCACGTTTACTGTATCCCTTGGACCTTCACAGTGACGATGAAACACAGAAATTGCATCGGAATTAAATATATGAGACACAATGATGAATTAAGTACAGGAAGACTGAGTTTCCTACTGTCTATGATTTGAGCGTTTCCTGTGTCACCAGTTTTACATTCCGATGCACCTCTGCAGGTTACCTGTGTACCTTGGACCTTCACAGTGACGATGAAACACAGAAATTGCATCGGAAATAAATATAAGAGACAAAATGCCGACTTAAGTACAAGAAAACTGAGTCTTCTTAGTGTCTATGTTCTGAGCGCTTCCTGTGTCACCAGTTTTACATTCCGATGCACCTCTGCAGGTTTACTGTATCCCTTGGACCTTCCTATTGACGATGAAACACAGATATTGCATCGGAATTAAATATAAGAGACACAATGCAGACTTAAGTACAGAAAGACTCAGTCTTCCTACTGTCTATGTTTGAGTGTTTCACTTGTCACGAGTTTTACATTCCGATGCACCTCTGCAGGTATACTGTTTCCCTTCGACCTTCCCATTGACGATGAAACACAGAAATTGCATCTGAATTAAATATAAGAGACACAATGCCGACTTAGGTACAGGAAGACTGAGTCTTCCTACTGTCTGTGTTTTGAGCGTTTCCTGTGTCACCAGTTTTACATTCCGATGCACCTCTGCAGGTTTACTGTATTCGTTGGATCATCCCATTGACGATGAAACACAGAAATAGCTTCGGAATTAAATATAAGAGACACAACGCCGACTTAAATACAAGAAAACTGAGTCTTCTTACGGTCTATGTTTTGAACGTTTCCAGTGTCACCAGTTTGACATTTTGATGCAGCCCTGCAGGTTTACTGTGTCCCTTGGACCTTCCCATTGGCGATGAAACACAGAAATTGCATCGGAATTAAATATAAGAGGCACAATGACGTCTTAAGTACAGGAAGATTGAGTCTTTCTACTGCCTATGTTTTGAGCGTTTCCTGCGTCACCAATTTTACATTCCGATGCACCTCTGCAGGTTTACTGTATCCCTTGGACTTTCACAGTGACGATGAAACACAGATATTGCATCGGAATTAAATATAAGAGACACAATGCCGACTTAAGTACAAGAAAACTGAGTCTTCTTAAGGTCTATGTTTTGAGCGTTCCCCGTGTCACCAGTTTTACATTCCGATGCACCTCTGGAGGTTTACTGTGTTCCTAGGACCTTCCCATTGACGATGAAGCTCAGAAATTGCATCGGAATTAAATATAAGATACACAACGCCGACATAAGTACAAGGAAACTGAGTCTTCTCACGGTCTATGTTTTTAGCGTTTCCTGTGTCACCAGTTTTACATTCCGATGCACTTCTGCAGGTTTACTGTATCCATTGGACCTTCCCATTGACGATGAAACACAGAAATTGCATCGAAATTAAATATAAGAGACACAATGCCGACTTAAGTACAGGAAGACTGAGTCTTCCTACTGTCTATGTTTTGAGCGTGTCCTGTGTCACCAGTTTTACATTCCGATGAACCTCTGCAGGTTTACTATATCCTTGGACCTTCCCATTGGCGATGAAACACATAACTCGCATCGGAATTAAATATAAGAGACACAATGCCGACTGAAGTACAGGAAGGATGAGTCTTCCTACTGTCTATGTTTTGTGCATTTCCTGTGTCATCAGTTTTACATTCCGATGCACCTCTGTAGGTTTACTGTATCCAATGGACCTTCCCATTGACGATGAAACACAGAAATAGCATCGGAATTAAATATAAGAAACACAATGCCGACTTAAGTACAGGAAGGATGAGTCTTCCTACTGTCGATGTTTTGAGCATTTCCTGTGTCACCAGTTTTACATTCCGATGCACCGCTGCAGGTTTGCTGTATCCCTTGGATCTTCCCATTGACGATGAAACACAGAAATTGCATCGGAATTAAATATAAGAGACACAATGCCGACTTAAGTACAAGAAAACTAAGTCTTCTTATGTCTATGTTTTGAACGTTTCCTGTGTCACCAGTTTAACATTCCGATGCACCTCTGAAGGTTTACTGTATCCCTTGGACATTCACAGTGACGATGAAACACAGAAATAGCATCGGAATTAAATATAAGAGATACAATGGCGACTTAAGTACAGGAGTACTGAGTCTTCCTACTGTCAATGATTTGAGCGTTTCCTGTGTCATCAGTTTTACATTCCGATGCACCTCTGCAGGTTTACTGTATCCCTTGGTCCTTCACAGTGACGATGAAACACAGAAATTGCATCGGAATTAAATATAAAAGACACAATGCCGACTTAAGTACAAGAAAACTGAGTCTTCTTAGGGTCTATGTGATGAGCGCTTCCTGTGTCACCTGTTTTACATTCCGATGCACCTCAGCAGGCATACTGTATCCCTTGGACCTTCCCATTGACGATGAAACACAGAAATTGCATTGGAATTAAATATAAGAGACACAATGCCTACTTAAGTACAGAAAGACTGAGTCTTCCTACTGTCTATGATTTGAGCGTTCCCTGTGTCACCAGTTTCACATTCCAATGCACCTCTGCAGGTTTACTGTATCTCTTGGACCTTCTTAGTGACGATGAAACTCAGAAATTGCATCAAATTAAATATTAGAAATAGAATGCCGACTTCAGTACAAGAAAACTGAGTCTTCTTAGGGCCTAAGTTTTGACCGCTTCCTGTGTCACCATTTTGACATTCCTATGCACCTCTGCAGGTTTACTGTATCCCTTGGACCTTCCTATTGACGACGAAACACAGAAATTGCATCGGATTTATATATAAGAGACACAATGCCGACTTAAGTACAGGACGACTGAGTATTCCTACTGTCTATGTTTTGAGCATCTCCTGTGTCACCAGTTTTACATTCCGATGCACCTCTGCTGGTTTACTGTATCCCTTGGATCTTCCCATTGACGATGAAACACAGAAATTGCATCGGAATTAAATAGAAGAGACACAATGCCGACTTAAGTACAGGAAGATTGAGTCTTTCTACTGCCTATGTTTTGAGCGTTTCCTGCGTCACCAATTTTACATTCCGATGCACCTCTGCAGGTTTACAGTATCCAATGGACGTTCCCATTGACGATGAAACACAGAAATAGCATCGGAATTAAATATAAGAGACACAATGCTGACTTAAGAACAGGAAGGCTGAGTCTTCCTACTGTCTATGTTTTGAGCGTTTCCTGTGTCACCAGTTCACATTCCGATGAACCTCTGCAGGTTTACTGTATCCCTTGGACTTTCACAGTGACGATGAAACACAGATATTGCATCGGAATTAAATATAAGAGACACAATGCCGACTTAAGTACAAGAAAACTGAGTCTTCTTAAGGTCTATGTTTTGAGCGTTCCCCGTGTCACCAGTTTTACATTCCGATGCACCTCTGGAGGTTTACTGTGTTCCTAGGACCTTCCCATTGACGATGAAGCTCAGAAATTGCATCGGAATTAAATATAAGATACACAACGCCGACATAAGTACAAGGAAACTGAGTCTTCTCACGGTCTATGTTTTTAGCGTTTCCTGTGTCACCAGTTTTACATTCCGATGCACCTCTGCAGGTTTACTGTATCCATTGGACCTTCCCATTGACGATGAAACACAGAAATTGCATCGAAATTAAATATAAGAGACACAATGCCGACTTAAGTACAGGAAGACTGAGTCTTCCTACTGTCTATGTTTTGATCGTGTCCTGTGTCACCAGTTTTACATTCCGATGAACCTCTGCAGGTTTACTATATCCTTGGACCTTCCCATTGGCGATGAAACACATAACTCGCATCGGAATTAAATATAAGAGACACAATGCCGACTGAAGTACAGGAAGGATGAGTCTTCCTACTGTCTATGTTTTGTGCGTTTCCTGTGTCATCAGTTTTACATTCCGATGCACCTCTGTAGGTTTACTGTATCCAATGGACCTTCCCATTGACGATGAAACACAGAAATAGCATCGGAATTAAATATAAGAAACACAATGCCGACTTAAGTACAGGAAGGATGAGTCTTCCTACTGTCGATGTTTTGAGCATTTCCTGTGTCACCAGTTTTACATTCCGATGCACCGCTGCAGGTTTGCTGTATCCCTTGGATCTTCCCATTGACGATGAAACACAGAAATTGCATCGGAATTAAATATAAGAGACACAATGCCGACTTAAGTA
Organism: Schistocerca nitens; assembly: GCF_023898315.1. Lineage (NCBI taxonomy): Eukaryota > Metazoa > Arthropoda > Insecta > Orthoptera > Acrididae > Schistocerca > Schistocerca nitens. The sequence goes on along the minus strand of NC_064616.1, from coordinate 3,513,007 downwards.
CAGGAAGATAGAGTCTTCCTACGGTCTATGATTTGAGCGTTTCCTGCGTCACCAATATTACATTCCGATGCACCTCTGCAGGTTTACTGTATCCATTGGACCTTCCCATTGAAGATGATACACAGAAGTAGCATCGGAATTAAATATAAAAGGCACAATGCCGACTTAAGCCCAAGAAAACTCAGTCTTCTTAGGGTGTATGTTATGAGCGCTTCCTGTGTCACCACTTTTACATTCCGATGCACCTCTGCAGGGTTACTGTATCCCTTGGACCTTCCCATTGACGATGAAACACAAAAATTGCATCGGAATTAAATATAAGAGACACAATGCCGACTTAAGTACATAATGACTGTGTCTTCCTATTGTCTATGTTTTGAGCGTTTCCTGTGTCACCAGTTTTACATTCCGATCCACGTCTGCAGGTTTACTGTATCCAATGGACCTTCCCATTGACGATGAAACACAGAAATAGCATCGGAATTAAATATAAGAGACACAATGCCGACTTAAGTACAGGAAGGATGAGTCTTCCAACTGTCTATGTTTTGAGCGTTTCCTGCGTCACACGTTTTACATTCCGATGCACCTCTGCAGGTTTACTGTATCCATTGGACCTTCCCATTGACGATGTAACACAGGAATTACATTGGAATTAAATATAAGAGACACAACGCCGACTTAAGTACAAGAAAACTGAGTCTTCTTACGGTCTATGTTTTGAGCGTTTCCAGTGTCACCAGTTTTAAATTCTGATGCACCTCTGCAGGTTTACTGTCTGCCTTGGACCTTCCCATTGGCGATGAAACACAGAAATTGCACCGGAATTAAATATAAGAGACACAACGCCGACTTAAGTACAAGAAAACTGAGTCTTCTTACGGTCTATGTTTTGAGCATTTTCTGTGTCACCAGTTTTACATTCCGATGCACCTCTGCAGGTTTACTGTATCCATTGGCCCTTCCCATTGACGATGAAACACAGAAATTGCTTCGGAATTAAATATAAGAGACACCGTGCCGACTTAAGTAAAGGAAGACTGAGTCTTCCTACTGTCTATGATTTGAGCGTGTCCTGTATCACCAGTTTTACATTCCGATGCTCCTCTGCAGGTTTACTGTATCCCTTGGACCTTCCCATTGGCGATGAAACACAGAAATTGCATCGGAATTAAATATAAGATTCACAATGCCGAGTTAAGTACAGGAAGACTGAGTCTTCCTACTGTCTATGTTTTGAGCGTTACCTGTGTCACCAGTTTTACATTACGATGCACCTCTGCACGTTTACTGTATCCCTTGGACCTTCACAGTGACGATGAAACACAGAAATTGCATCGGAATTAAATATAAGAGACACAATGATGACTTAAGTACAGGATGACTGAGTCTTCCTACTGTCTATGATTTGAGCGTTTCCCTTGTCACCAGTTTTACATTCCGATGCACCTCTGCAGGTATACTGTTTCCCTTCGACCGTCCCATTGACGATGAAACACAGAAATTGCATCGGAATTAAATATAAGAGACACAACGCCGACTTAAGTACAAGAAAACTGAGTCATCTTACGGTGTATGATGTGAGCGTTTCCTTTGTCACCAGTTTTACATTCCAATGCACTTCTGCAGGTTCACTGTATCCCTTGGACCTTCCCATTGACGATGAAACTCAGAAATTCCATCGGAATTAAATATAAGAGACACAATGCCGACTTAGATACAGGAAGACTGAGTCTTCCTACTCTCTACTTTTTGAGCATTTCCTGTGTCATCAGTTTTACATTTTGATGCACCTCTGCAGGTTTACTGTATCCCTTGGATCTTCACAGTGACGATGAATCACAGAAATTGCATCGGAATTAAATATAAGAGACACAATGACGACTTAGGTACGGCGAGACTGAGTCTTCCTACTGTCTACTTTTTGAGCATTTCCTGTGTCATTAGTTTTACATTTTGATGCACCTCTGCAGGTTCACTGTATCCCTTGGACCTTCCCATTGACGATGAAACTCAGAAATTCCATCGTAATTAAATATAAGAGACACAATGCCGACTTAGATACAGGAAGACTGAGTCTTCCTACTGTCTACTTTTTGAGTATTTCCTGTGTCATCATTTTTACATTTTGATGGACCTCTGCAGGTTTACTGTATCCCTTGGACCTTCCCATTGGCGATGAAACACAGAAATTGCATCGGAATTAAATATAAGAGACACAATGACGTCTTAAGTACAGCAAGACTGAGTCTTCCTACTGTCTATGTTTTGAGCGTTTCCTGTGTCACCAGTTTTACATTCCGATGCACCTCTGCATGTTTACTGTATCCCTTGGACCTTCACAGTGGCGATGAAACACAGAAATTACATCGGAATTAAATATAAGAGACACAATGCCGACTTAAGTACAGGAAGACTGAGTCTTCCTACTGTCTATGTTTTGAGCGTTTCCTGTGTCACCAGTTTTACATTCCGATGCACCTCTGCAGGTGTACTGTTTCCCTTCGACTTTCCCATTGACGATGAAACACAGAAATTGCATCGGAATTAAATATAAGAGTCACAATGTCGACTTAAGTACAGGAAGAGAGTGTCTTTCTATTGTCTATGTTTTGAGCGTTTCCTGTGTCACCAGTTTTACATTCCGATGCACCTCTGCTGGTTTACTGTATCCATTGGACCTTCCATTGACGATGAAACACAGAAATTGCATCGGAATTAAATATAAGAGACACAACGCCGACATAAGTACCAGAAAACTGAGTCTTCTTAAGCTCTATGTTTTGAGCGTTTTCTGTGTCACCAGTTTTACATTCCGATGCACCTCTGCAGGTTTACTGTATCCCTTGCACCTTCCCATTGACATTGAAACACAGAAATTACATCGGCAGTAAATATAACAAACACAATGCCCACTTAAGTATAGGAAGACTGAGTCTTCCTACTGTCTATGTTTTGAGCGTTTCCTGCGTCACATTTTTTACATTCCGATGAACCTCTGCAGGTTTAATGTCTCCCTTGGAACTTCCCATTGGCGATGAAACACAGAAATTGCATCCGAAATAAATATATGAGACACAATGACGTCATAAGTACAGGAAGACTAAGTCTTCCTACTGTCTATGTTTGAGCGTTTCCTGTGTCACCAGCTTTACATTCCGATGCACCTCTCCATGTTTACTGTTTCCCTAGGACCTTCACAGTGACGATGAAACACAGAAATTGCATCGGAATTAAATATAAGAGACACAATGCCGACTTAAGTACAGGAAGACTGAGTCTTCCTACTGTCTATGCTTTGAGCGTCTCCTGTGTCACCAGGTTTACATTCCGATGCACCTCTGCAGGTACACTGTTTCCTTTCGACTTTCCCATTGACGATGAAACACACAAATTGCATCGGTATTAAATAGAAGAGACACAATGTCGTCTTCAGTACAGGAAGAGTGTGTCTTTCTATTGTCTATGCTTTGAGCGTTTCCTGTGTTACCAGTTTTACATTCCGATGCTCCTCTGCTGGTTTACTGTATCCATTGGACCTTCCATTGACGATGAAACACAGATACTGCATCGGAATTAAATATAAGTGACACCATGCCGACTGAAGTAAAGGAAGACTGAGTCTTCCTACTGTCTATGTTTTGAGCCTTTCCTCTGTCACCAGTATTACATTCCGATGCACCTCTGCAGGTTTACTGTATCCCTTGCACCTTCCCATGGACATTGAAACACAGAAATTACATCGGAATTAAATATAACAAACACAATGCCGACTTAAGTACAAGAAAACCTGAGTCTTCATAGGGTCTATGTTATGAGCGCTCCCTGTGTCACCAGTTTTACATTCCGATGCACCTCTGCAGGGTTACTGTAGCCCTTGGACCTTCCCATTGACGATGAAACACAGTAATTGCATCGGAATTAAATAGAAGAGACGCAATGTCGACTTAAGTAGAGGAAGAGTGTGTCTCTCTATTGTCTTTGTTTTGAGCGTTTCCTGTGCCGCCAGTTATACATTCCGCTGCTCCTCTGCTGGTGTACTGTATCCATTGGACCTTCCATTGGCATGAAACACAGAAATTGCATCGGTATTAAATATAAGAGACACAACGCCGACTTAAGTACAAGAAAACTGAGTCTTCTTACGGTCTATGATTTGAGCGTTTTCTGTGTCACCAGTTTTACATTCCGATGCACCTCTGCAGGTTTAATGTATCCATTGGCCATTCCCATTGACGATGAAACACAGAAATTGCATCGGAATTAAATATAAGAGACACCATGCCGACTTAAGTAAAGGAAGACTGAGCCTTCGTAATGTCTGTGATTTGAGCGTGTCCTGTATCACCTGCTTTATATTCCGATGCACCTCTGCAGGTTTACTGTATCCCTTGGACCTTCCCATTTGCGATGGAACGCAGAACTGGCATCGGAATTAAATATAAGAGACACAATGCCGACTGAAGTACAGGAAGACTGAGTCTTCCTACTGTCTATGTTTTGAGCGTCTCCTGTGTCACCAGTTTTACATTCCGATGCACCTCTGCACGTTTACTGTATCCCTTGGACCTTCACAGTGACGATGAAACACAGATATTGAATCGGAATTAAATATAAGAGACACACTGATGATTTAAGTACAGGAAGACTGAGTCTTCCTACTGTCTATGTTTTGAGCGTCTCCTGTGTCACCATTTTTACATTCCGATGCACCTCTGCAGGTTTAATGTTTCACTCGGACCTTCACAGTGACGATGAAACACAGAAATTACATCGGAATTAAATATAAGAGACACAATGCCGACATAAGTACAAGAAAACTAAGTCTTCTTACGGTCTATGTCCTGAGCGCTTCCTGTGTCACCAGTTTTACATTCCGATGCACCTCTGTGGGGGTTACTGTATCCCTTGGACCTTCCCATTGACGATGAAACACAGAAATTGCATCGGAAAAAAATATAAGAGACACAATGCCGACTTTAGTACAGGAAGACTGAGTCTTCCTACTGTCTATGTTTTGAGCGTTTCCCTTGTCACCAGTGTTATATTCCGATGCACCTCTGCTGGTTTACTGTATCCATTGGACCTTCCCATTGACGATGAAACACAGTAATTGCATCGGAATTAAATATAAGAGACACAACGCCGACTTAAGTACAAGAAAACTGAGTCTTCTTACGGTCAATGATTTGAACGTTTCCTGTGTCACCAGTTTTACATTCCAATGCACCTCTGCAGGTTTACTGCATCCCCTGGACCTTCCCATTGACGAAAAAACACAGAAATTGCATCGGAATTCAATATAAGAGGCACAACGCCGACTTAAGTACCAGAAAACTGAGTCTTCTTAAGGTCTATGTTTTGAGCGTTTTCTGTGTCACCAGTTTTACATTCCGATGCACCTCTGCTGGTTTACTGTATCCATTGGACCTTCCATTGACGATGAAACATAGAAATTGCATCGGAATCAAATATAAGAGACACAACGCCGACTTAAGTACCAGAAAACTGAGTCTACTTAAGGTCTATGTTTTGAGCGTTTACTGTGTCATCAGTTTTACATTCCGATGCATCTCTGCAGGTTTACTGTATCCCTTGCACCTTCCCATGGACATTGAAACACAGAAATTACATCGGAATTAAATATAACAAACACAATGCCGACTTAAGTACAAGAAAACCTGAGTCTTCATAGGGTCTATGTTATGAGCGCTCCCTGTGTCACCAGTTTTACATTCCGATGCACCTCTGCAGGGTTACTGTATCCCTTGGACCTTCCCATTGACGACGAAACACAGTAATTGCATCGGAATTAAATAGAAGAGACGCAATGTCGACTTAAGTAGAGGAAGAGTGTGTCTTTCTATTGTCTATGTTTTGAGCGTTTCCTGTGCCACCAGTTATACATTCCGCTGCTCCTCTGCTGGTGTACTGTATCCATTGGACCTTCCATTGGCATGAAACACAGAAATTGCATCGGAATTAAATATAAGAGACACAACGCCGACTTAAATACAAGAAAACTGAGTCTTCTTACGGTCTATGATTTGAGCGTTTTCTGTGTCACCAGTTTTACATTCCGATGCACCTCTGCAGGTTTAATGTATCCATTGGCCATTCCCATTGACGATGAAACACAGAAATTGCATCGGAATTAAATATAAGAGACACCATGCCGACTTAAGTAAAGGAAGACTGAGCCTTCGTAATGTCTGTGATTTGAGCGTGTCCTGTATCACCTGCTTTATATTCCGATGCACCTCTGCAGGTTTACTGTATCCCTTGGACCTTCCCATTTGCGATGGAACGCAGAACTGGCATCGGAATTAAATATAAGAGACACAATGCCGACTGAAGTACAGGAAGACTGAGTCTTCCTACTGTCTATGTTTTGAGCGTTTCCTGTGTCACCAGTTTTACATTCCGATGCACCTCTGCACGTTTACTGTATCCCTTGGACCTTCACAGTGACGATGAAACACAGAAATTGAATCGGAATTAAATATAAGAGACACAATGATGAATTAAGAACAGGAAGACTGAGTCTTCCTACTGTCTATGTTTTGAGCGTTTCCTGTGTCACCATTTTTACATTCCGATGCACCACTGCAGGTTTAATGTTTCACTCGGACCTTCACAGTGACGATGAAACACAGAAATTACATCGGAATTAAATATAAGAGACACAATGCCGACTTAAGTACAAGAAAACTAAGTCTTCTTAGTGTCTATGTCCTGAGCGCTTCCTGTGTCACCAGTTTTACATTCCGATGCACCTCTGTGGGGGTTACTGTATCCCTTGGACCTTACCATTTACGATGAAACACAGAAATTGCATCGAAAAAAATATAAGAGACACAATGCCGACTTTAGTACAGGAAGACTGAGTCTTCCTACTGTCTATGTTTTGAGCGTTTCCCTTGTCACCAGTGTTATATTCCGATGCACCTCTGCTGGTTTACTGTATCCATTGGACCTTCCCATTGACGATGAAACACAGTAATTGCATCGGAATTAAATATAAGAGACACAACGCCGACTTAAGTACAAGAAAACTGAGTCTTCTTACGGTCAATGATTTGAACGTTTCCTGTGTCACCAGTTTTACATTCCAATGCACTTCTGCAGGTTTACTGCATCCCCTGGACCTTCCCATTGACGAAAAAACACAGAAATTATATCGGAATTCAATATAAGAGGCACAACGCCGACATAAGTACCAGAAAACTGAGTCTTCTTAAGGTCTATGTTTTGAGCGTTTACTGTGTCATCAGTTTTACATTCCGATGCACCTCTGCTGGTTTACTGTATCCATTGGACCTTCCATTGACGATGAAACATAGAAATTGCATCGGAATCAAATATAAGAGACACAACGCCGACTTAAGTACCAGAAAACTGAGTCTACTTAAGGTCTATGTTTTGAGCGTTTACTGTGTCATCAGTTTTACATTCCGATGCATCTCTGCAGGTTTACTGTATCCCTTGCACCTTCCCATGGACATTGAAACACAGAAATTACATCGGAATTAAATATAACAAACACAATGCCGACTTAAGTACAAGAAAACCTGAGTCTTCATAGGGTCTATGTTATGAGCGCTCCCTGTGTCACCAGTTTTACATTCCGATGCACCTCTGCAGGGTTACTGTATCCCTTGGACCTTCCCATTGACGACGAAACACAGTAATTGCATCGGAATTAAATAGAAGAGACGCAATGTCGACTTAAGTAGAGGAAGAGTGTGTCTTTCTATTGTCTATGTTTTGAGCGTTTCCTGTGCCACCAGTTATACATTCCGCTGCTCCTCTGCTGGTGTACTGTATCCATTGGACCTTCCATTGGCATGAAACACAGAAATTGCATCGGAATTAAATATAAGAGACACCATGCCGACTTAAGTAAAGGAAGACTGGGTCTTCCTACTGTCTATGTTTCGAGCCTTTCCTTTGTCACCAGTATTACATTCCGATGCACCTCTGCAGGTTTACTGTATCCATTGGACCTTCCCATTGACGATGAAACACAGAAATTGCATCGGAATTAAATATAAGAGACACAACGCCGACTTAAGTACAAGAAAACTGAGTCTTCCTACTGTCTATGTTTTGAGCGTTTTCTGTGTCACCAATTTTACATTCCGATGCACCTCTGCACGTTTACTGTATCCCTTGGACCTTCACAGTGACGATGAAACACAGAAACTGCATCGGAATTAAATATATGAGACACAATGATGAATTAAGTACAGGAAGACTGAGTCTTCCTACTGTCTATGATTTGAGCGTTTCCTGTGTCACCAGTTTTACATTCCGATGCACCTCTGCAGGTTACCTGTGTACCTTGGACCTTCACAGTGACGATGAAACACAGAAATTGCATCGGAATTAAATATAAGAGACAAAATGCCGACTTAAGTACAAGAAAACTGAGTCTTCTTAGTGTCTATGTTCTGAGCGCTTCCTGTGTCACCAGTTTTACATTCCGATGCACCTCTGCAGGTTTACTGTATCCCTTGGACCTTCCTATTGACGATGAAACACAGATATTGCATCGGAATTAAATATAAGAGACACAATGCAGACTTAAGTACAGAAAGACTCAGTCTTCCTACTGTCTATGTTTGAGCATTTCCCTTGTCACGAGTTTTACATTCCGATGCACCTCTGCAGGTATACTGTTTCCCTTCGACCTTCCCATTGACGATGAAACACAGAAATTGCATCGGAATTAAATATAAGAGACACAATGTCGACATAAGTACAGGATGAGTGTGTCTTTCTATTGTCTATGTTTTGTGCGTTTCCTGTGTCACCAGTTTTATATTGCTATGCACCTCTGCAGGTTAACTGTATCCATTGGACCTTCCCATTGACGATGAAACACAGAAATTGCATCGGAATTAAATATAAGAGACACAACGCCGACTTAAGTAAAAGAAAACTGAGTCATCTAACGGTGTGTGATTTGAGCGTTTCCTGTGTCACCAGTTTTACATTCCGATTCACCTCTGCAGGTATACTGTATCCATTGGACCTTCCCATTGACGATGAAACACAGAAATAGCATCGGAATTAAATATAAGAGACACAATGCCGACTTAAGTACAGGAAGACTGAGTCTTCCTACTCTCTATGTTTTGAGCGTTTCCTGTGTCACCAGTTTTACATTCCGATGCACCTCTGCAGGTTTACTGTGTACCTTGGACCTTCCCATTGACGATGAAACACAGAAATTGCATCGGAATTAAATATAAGAGACACAATGCCGACTTAGGTACAGGAAGACTGAGTCTTCCTACTGTCTACGTTTTGAGCATTTCCTGTGTCATCAGTTTTACATTTTGATGCACCTCTGCAGGTTTACTGTATCTCTTGGATCTTCACAGTGACGGTGAAACACAGAAATTGCATCGGAATTAAATATAAGAGACACAATGCCGACTTAAGTACAAGGAAACTGAGTCTTCTTACGGTCTATAATTTGAGCTCTTCCTGTGTCACCAGTTTTACATTCCGATGCACCTCTGCAGGTATACTGTATTCATTGGATCTTCCCATTGACGATGAAACACAGATATAGCATCGGAATTAAATATAAGAGACACCATGACGACATAAGAACAGGAAGGCTGTGTCTTCCTACTGTCTATGATTTGAGCGTTTCCTGTGTCACTAGTTTTACATTCCGATGCACCTCTGCAGGTTTACTGTATCCCGTGGACCTTCACAGTGACGATGAAACAAAGAAATTGCATCGGAATTAAATATAAGAGACACAATGACCACTTAAGTACAGGAACATTGAGTCTTCCTACTGTCTATGTCTTGAGAGTTTACAGTGTCACAAGTTTTACATTCCCATGCGACTCTGCAGGTTTACTGTATCCATTGGACCTTACCATTGACGATGAAACACAGAAATTACATCGGAATTAAGTATAAGAGACACAACGACGACTTAAGTACGAGAAAACTGAGTCTTCTTACGGTCTATGTTTGAGCGTTTCCAGTGTCACCAGTTTTACATTCCGATACACCTCAGCTGGTTTACTTTACCCATTGGAGCTTCCATTGACGACGAAACACAAAAATTGCATCGGAATTAAATATAAGAGACACAACGCCGACTTAAGTACAACAAAACTGAGTCTTCTTACGGTCTATGATTTGAGCGTCTCCTATGTCACCAGTTTTACATTCCAATGCACCTCTGCAGGTTTACTTCACCCCTGGACCTTCCCATTGACGAAAAAACACAGAAATTGCTTCGGAATTAAATATAAGAGGCACAACGCCGACACAAGTACCAGAAAACTGAGTCTTCTTAAGGTCTATGTTTTGACCGTTTCCTGTGTCACCAGTTTTACAATCCGATGCACCTCTGCAGGTTTAAAGTATCCCTTGCACCTTCCCATTGACATTGAAACACAGAAATTACATCATAATTAAATGTAATAGACACAATGATGACATAAGTACAGGAAGACTGAGTCTTCCTACCGTCTATGTTTGGAGCGGTTACGGTGTCACCAGTTTTACATTCCGATGCACCTCTGCGGGTTTACTGTATCCCTTGGACCTTCACAGTGACGATGAGACACAGAGATTGCATCGGAATTAAATATAAAAGACACAATGCCGACTTAAGTACAAGAATACCTGAGTCTTCGTAGGGTCTATGTTATGAGCGCTTCCCGTGTCACCAGTTTTACATTCCGATGCACCTCTGCAGGGTTACTGTATCCCTTGGACCTTCCCATTGACGATGAAACACAGAAATTGCATCGGAATTAAATAATAGAGACACAATGCCGACTTAAGTAAAAAAAGTCTGAGTCTTCCTACTGTCTAGGTTTTGAGCGTTTCCTGTGTCACCAGTTTTACATTCCGATGCACCTCTGCAGGTTTCCTTTATCCCTTGGACCTTCACAGTAACGATGAAAGTCAGAAATTGCATCAAATTAAATATAAGAGACACAATGCCGACTTCAGTACAAGATAAATGAGTCTTCTTAGGGTCTATGTTTTGACCGCTTCCTGTGTCACCAGTTTTACATTCCGATGCACCTCTGCAGGTTTACTGTATCCCTTGGATCTTCGCAATGACGATGAAACACAGAAATCGAATCGGAATTAAATATAAGAGACACAATGCCGACTTAAGTACAGGCACATTGAGTCTTCTTCTGTCTATGTTTGAGCATTTCCTGCGTCACCAGTTTTACATTCCTATGCACCTCTGCATTTTTACTGTATCCATTGGATTTTCCCATTGTCGATGAAACACAGAAAATGCATCGGAATTAAATATAAGTGACACAATGTAGACTTAAGTACAGGAAGACTGAGTCTTCCTACTGTCTATGTTTTGAGCGTTTCCTGTGTCACCAGTTTTACATTCTGATCCACCTCTGCAGGTTTTCTGTATCCATTGGACCTTCCCATTGACAAAAAAACACAGAAATAGCATCGGAATTAAATATAAGAGACACAATGCCGACTTAGGTACAGGAAGACTGAGTCGTCCTACTGTCTATGTTTTGAGCGTTTCCTGTGTCATCACTTTTACATTCCGATGCACCTCTGCAGGTTTACTGTATCACTTGCACCTTCCCATTGACATTAAACCCCGAAATTACATCGGAATTAAATATAACAGACACAATGCCGACTTAAGTACAGGAAGACTGAGTCTTCCTACTGTCTATATTTTGAGCGTTTCCTGTGTCACCAGTTTTACATTCCGATGCACCTCTGCAGGTTTACTGTATCCAATGGACCTTCCCATTGACGATGAAACACAGAAATTGCATCGTTATTAAATATAATAGACACAATGATGACACAAGTACAGGAAGACTGAGTCTTCCTACTGTCTATGTTTTGAGCGGTTCCGGTGTCACCAGTTTTACATTCCGATGCACCTCTGCACGTTTACTGTATCCCTTGGACCTTCACAGTGACGATGAAACGCAGAAATTGAATCGGAATTAAATATAAGAGACACAATGATGAATTAAGTACAGGAAGACTGAGTCTTCCTACTGTCTATGTTTTGAGCGTTTCCTGTGTCACCATTTTTACATTCCGATGCACCTCTGCAGGTTTACTGTGTCCCTTGGACCTTCGCAGTGACGATGAAACACAGAAATTACATCGGAATTAAATATAAGAGACACAATGCCGACTTAAGTACAAGAAAACTGACTCTTCTCAGGGTCTATGTCCTGAGCGCTTCCTGTGTCACCAGTTTTACATTCCGATGCACCTCTGTGGGGGTTACTGTATCCCTTGGACCTTCCCATTGACGATGAAACACAGAAATTGCATCGGAAAAAAATATAAGAGACACAATGCCGACTTTAGTACAGGAAGACTGAGTCTTCCTACTGTCTATGTTTTGAGCGTTTCCCTTGTCACCAGTGTTATATTGCGATGCACCTCTGCAGGTATACTGTTTCCCTTCGACCTTCCCATTGACGATGAAACAAAGAAATTGCATCGGAATTCAATATAAGAGACACAATGTCGACCTAAGTGCAGGAGGAGTGTGTCTTTCTAATGTCTATGATATGTGCGTTTCCTGTGTCACCAGTTTTACATTGCGATGCACCTCTGCAGGTTTACTGTATCCATTGGACCTTCCCATTGACGATGAAACACAGTAATTGCATCGGAATTAAATATAAGAGACACAACGCCGACTTAAGTACAAGAAAACTGAGTCTTCTTACGGTCAATGATTTGAGCGTTTCCTGTGTCACCAGTTTTACATTCCAATGCACCTCTGCAGGTTTACTGCATCCCCTGGACCTTCCCATTGACGAAAAAATACAGAATTTGCATCGGAATTCAATATAAGAGGCACAACGCCGACTTAAGTACCAGAAAACTGAGTCTTCTTAAGGTCTATGTTTTGAGCGTTTTCTGTGTCACCAGTTTTACATTCCGATGCACCTCTGCAGGTTTAGTGTATCCCTTGCACCTTCCCATTGACATTGAAACATAGAAATTACCTCCTAATTAAATATAACAGACACAATGCCGACATAAGTACAGGAAGACTGAGTCTTCCTACTGTCTATGTTTTGAGCGTTTCCTGTGTCACCAGTTTTACATTCCGATGCACCTCTGCAGGGTTACTGTATCCCTTGGACCTTCCCATTGACGATGAAACACAGTAATTGCATCGGAATTAAATAGAATAGACACAATGTCGACATAAGTACAAGAAGAGTGTGTCTTTCTATTGTCTACGTTTTGAGCGTTTCCTGTGTCACCAGTTTTACATTCCGCTGCTCCTCTGCTGGTTTACTGTATCCATTGGACCTTCCATTGACGATGAAACACAGAAATTGCATCGGAATTAAATATAAGAGACACCATGCCGACTTAAGTAAAGGAAGACTGAGTCTTCCTACTGTCTATGTTTCGAGCCTTTCCTTTGTCACCAGTATTACACTCCGATGCACCTCTGCAGGTTTACTGTATCCATTGGACCTTCCCATTGACGATGAAACACAGAAGTTGCATCGGAATTAAATATAAGAGACACAACGCCGACTTAAGTACAAGAAAACTGAGTCTTCTTACGGTCTATGTTTTGAGCGTTTTCTGTGTCACCAGTTTTACATTCCGATGCACCTCTGCACGTTTACTGTATCCCTTGGACCTTCACAGTGACGATGAAACACAGAAATTGCATCGGAATTAAATATATGAGACACAATGATGAATTAAGTACAGGAAGACTGAGTCTTCCTACTGTCTATGTTTTGAGCGTTTCCTGTGTCACCAGTTTTACATTCCGATGCACCTCTGCACGTTTACTGTATCCCTTCGACCTTCACAGTGACGATGAAACACAGAAATTGAATCGGAATTAAATATAAGAGACACAATGATGAATTAAGTACAGGAAGACTGAGTCTTCCTACTGTCTATGTTTTGAGCGTTTCCTGTGTCACCATTTTTACATTCCGATGCACCTCTGCAGGTTTACTGTGTCCCTTGGACCTTCGCAGTGACGATGAAACACAGAAATTACATCGGAATTAAATATAAGAGACACAATGCCGACTTAAGTACAAGTAAACTGAGTCTTCTTAGGGTCTATGTCCTGAGCGCTTCCTGTGTCACCAGTTTTACATTCCGATGCACCTCTGTGGGGGTTACTGTATCCCTTGGACCTTCCCATTGACGATGAAACACAGAAATTGCATCGGAAAAAAATATAAGAGACACAATGCCGACTTTAGTACAGGAAGACTGAGTCTTCCTACTGTCTATGTTTTGAGCGTTTCCCTTGTCACCAGTGTTATATTCCGATGCACCTCTGCAGGTATACTGTTTCCCTTCGACCTTCCCATTGACGATGAAACAAAGAAATTGCATCGGAATTCAATATAAGAGACAAAATGTCGACCTAAGTGCAGGAGGAGTGTGTCTTTCTATTGTCTATGATATGTGCGTTTTCTGTGTCACCAGTTTTACATTCCGATGCACCTCTGCAGGTTTACTGTATCCCTTGCACCTTCCCATTGACATTGAAACATAGAAATTACCTCCTAATTAAATATAACAGACACAATGCCGACATAAGTACAGGAAGACTGAGTCTTCCTACTGTCTATGTTTTGAGCGTTTCCTGTGTCACCAGTTTTACATTCCGATGCACCTCTGCAGGGTTACTGTATCCCTTGGACCTTCCCATTGACGATGAAACACAGTAATTGCATCGGAATTAAATAGAATAGACACAATGTCGACATAAGTACAAGAAGAGTGTGTCTTTCTATTGTCTACGTTTTGAGCGTTTCCTGTGTCACCAGTTTTACATTCCGCTGCTCCTCTGCTGGTTTAGTGTATCCATTGAACCTTCCATTGACGATGAAACACAGAAATTGCATCGGAATTAAATATAAGAGACACCATGCCGACTTAAGTAAAGGAAGACTGAGTCTTCCTACTGTCTATGTTTCGAGCCTTTCCTATGTCACCAGTATTACATTCCGATGCACCTCTGCAGGTTTACTGTATCCATTGGACCTTCCCATTGACGATGAAACACAGAAATTGCATCGGAATTAAATATAAGAGACACAACGCCGACTTAAGTACAAGAAAACTGAGTCTTCTTACGGTCTATGTTTTGAGCGTTTTCTGTGTCACCAGTTTTACATTCCGATGCACCTCTGCACGTTTACTGTATCCCTTGGACCTTCACAGTGACGATGAAACACAGATATTGCATCGGAATTAAATATATGAGACACACTGATGAATTAAGTACAGGAAGACTGAGTCTTCCTACTGTCTATGTTTTGAGCGTTTCCTGTGTCACCAGTTTTACATTCCGATGCACCTCTGCAGGTTACCTGTGTACCTTGGACCTTCACAGTGACGATGAAACACAGAAATTGCATCGGAATTAAATATAAGAGACACAATGCCGACTTAAGTACAAGAAAACTGAGTCTTCTTAGTGTCTATGTTCTGAGCGCTTCCTGTGTCACCAGTTTTACATTCCGATGCACCACTGCAGGTTTACTGTATCCCTGGGGCCTTCCTATTGACGATGAAACACAGTATTGCATCGGAATTAAATATAAGAGACACAATGCAGACTTAAGTACAGAAAGACTGAGTCTTCCTACTGTCTATGTTTGAGCGTTTCCCTTGTCACCAGTTTTACATTCCGATGCACCTCTGCAAGTATACTGTTTCCCTTCGACCTTCCCATTGACGATGAAACACAGTAATTGCATCGCAATTAAGTATAAGAGACACAATGTCGACTTAAGTACAGGAAGAGTGTGTCTTTCTATTGTCTATGTTTTGTGCGTTTCCTGTATCACCAGTTTTATATTGCTATGCACCTCTGCAGGTTTACTGTATCCATTGCACCTTCCCATTGACGATGAAACACAGAAAATGCATCGGAATTAAATATAAGAGACACAACGCCGACTTAAGTAAAAGAAAACTGAGTCATCTTACGGTGTGTGATTTGAGCGTTTCCTGTGTCACCAGTTTTACATTCCGATTCACCTCTGCAGGTATACTGTATCCATTGGACCTTCCCATTGACGATGAAACACAGAAATAGCATCGGAATTAAATATAAGAGACACAATGCCGACATAAGTACAGGAAGACTGAGTCTTCCTACTGTCTATGTTTTTAGCGTTTCCTGTGTCACCAGTTTTACATTCCGATGCACCTCTGCAGGTTTACTGTGTACCTTGGACCTTCCCATTGACGATGAAACACAGAAATTGCATCGGAATTAAATATAAGAGACACAATGCCGACTTAGGTACAGGAAGACTGAGTCTTCCTACTGTCTATGTTTGAGCGTTTCCCTTGTCACCAGTTTTACATTCCGATGCACCTCTGCAGGTATACTGTTTCCCTTCGACCTTCCCATTGACGATGAAACACAGAAATAGCATCGGAATTAAATATAAGAGACACAATGCCGACTTAAGTACAGGAAGACTGAGTCTTCCTACTGTCTATGTTTTTAGCGTTTCCTGTGTCACCAGTTTTACATTCCGATGCACCTCTGCAGGTTTACTGTATCTCTTGGATCTTCACAGTGACGGTGAAACACAGAAATTGCATCGGAATTAAATATAAGAGACACAATGCCGACTTAAGTACAAGAAAACTGAGTCTTCTTACGGTCTATAATTTGAGCTCTTCCTGTGTCACCAGTTTTACATTCCGATGCACCTCTGCAGGTATACTGTATCCATTGGATCTTCCCATTGACGATGAAACACAGAAATAGCATCGGAATTAAATATAAGAGACACAATGCCGACTTAAGAACAGGAAGGCTGAGTCTTCCTACTGTCTATGATTTGAGCGTTTCCTGTGTCACTAGTTTTACATTCCGATGCACCTCTGCAGGTTTACTGTATCCCTTGGACCTTCACAGTGACGATGAAACACAGAAATTGCATCGGAATGAAATATAAGAGACACAATGACGACTTAAGTACAGGAACATTGAGTCTTCCTACTGTCTATGTTTTGAGAGTTTACAGTGTCACAAGTTTTACATTCCCATGCGACTCTGCAGGTTTACTGTATCCATTGGACCTTCCCATTGACGATGAAACACAGAAATTACATCGGAATTAAGTATAAGAGACACAACGACGACTTAAGTACGAGAAAACTGAGTCTTCTTACGGTCTATAATATGAGCTCTTCCTGTGTCACCAGTTTTACATTCCAATGCACCTCTGCAGGTTTACTGTACCCCTGGACCTTCCCATTGACGAAAAAACACAGAAATTGCTTCGGAATTAAATATAAGAGGCACAACGCCGACATAAGTACCAGAAAACTGAGTCTTCTTAAGGTCTATGTTTTGTCCGTTTTCTGTGTCACCAGTTTTACAATCCGATGCAACTCTGCAGGTTTACTGTATCCCTTGCACCTTCCCATTGACATTGAAACACAGAAATTACATCGTAATTAAATGTAATAGACACAATGATGACATAAGTACAGGAAGACTGAGTCTTCCTACTGTCTATGTTTTGAGCGGTTCCGGTGTCACCAGTTTTACATTCCGATGCACCTCTGCGGTTTTACTGTATCCCTTGGACCTTC
Organism: Schistocerca nitens; assembly: GCF_023898315.1. Taxonomy (NCBI): domain Eukaryota; kingdom Metazoa; phylum Arthropoda; class Insecta; order Orthoptera; family Acrididae; genus Schistocerca; species Schistocerca nitens. The sequence continues at coordinate 3,495,376 of NC_064616.1, read as the reverse complement.
ACAGTGACGATGAAACACAGAGATTGCATCGGAATTAAATATAAAAGACACAATGCCGACTTAAGTACAGGAACATTGAGTCTTCTTCTGTCTATGATTTGAGCGTTTCCTGTGTCACCAGTTTTACATTCCGATCCACCTCTGCAGGTTTTCTGTATCCATTGGACCTTCCCATTGACAAAAAAACACAGAAATAGCATCGGAATTAAATATAAGAGACATAATGCCGACTTAAGTAAAGAAAGTCTGAGTCTTCCTACTGTCTAGGTTTTGAGCGTTTCCTGTGTCACCAGTTTTACATTCCGATGCACCTCTGCAGGTTTCCTGTATCCCTTGGACCTTCACAGTAACGATGAAAGTCAGAAATTGCATCAAATTAAAAATAAGAGACACAATGCCGACTTCAGTACAAGAAAAATGAGTCTTCTTAGGGTCTATGTTTTGACCGCTTCCTGTGTCACCAGTTTTACATTCCGATGCACCTCTGCAAGTTGACTGTATCCCTTGGATCTTCGCAATGACGATGAAACACAGAAATTGAATCGGAATTAAATATAAGAGACACAATGCCGACTTAAGTACAGGAACATTGAGTCTTCTTCTGTCTATGTTTGAGCGTTTCCTGCGTCACCAGTTTTACATTCCTATGCACCTCTGCAGGTTTACTGTATCCATTGGATCTTCCCATTGTCGATGAAACACAGAAAATGCATCGGAATTAAATATAAGAGACACAATGTAGACTTAAGTACAGGAAGAATGAGTCTTCCTACTGTCTATGATTTGAGCGTTTCCTGTGTCACCAGTTTTACATTCCGATCCTACTCTGCAGGTTTTCTGTATCCATTGGACCTTCCCATTGACAAAAAAACACAGAAATAGCATCGGAATTAAATATAAGAGACACAATGCCGACTTAGGTACAGGAAGACTGAGTCGTCCTACTGTCTATGCTTTGAGCGTTTCCTGTGTCATCACTTTTACATTCCGATGCACCTCTGCAGGTTTACTGTATCACTTGCACCTTCCCATTGACATTGAAACACAGAAATTACATCGGAGTTAAATATAACAGACACAATGCCGACTTAAGTACAGGAAGACTGAGTCTTCCTACTGTCTATATTTTGAGCGTTTCCTGTGTCACCAGTTTTACATTCTGGTGCACCTCTGCAGGTTTACTGTATCCAATGGACCTTCCCATTGACGATGAAACACAGAAATTGCATCGTTATTAAATATAATAGACACAATGATGACACAAGTACAGGAAGACTGAGTCTTCCTACTGTCTATGTCTTGAGCGGTTCCGGTGTCACCAGTTTTACATTCCGATGCACCTCTGTAGGTTTTCTGTATCCCTTGGACCTTCACAGTAACGATGAAACATTGAAATTGCTTCAAATTAAATATAAGAGACACAATGCCGACTTCAGTACAAGAAAAAAGAGGCTTCTTAGGGTCTATGTTTTGACCGCTTCCTGTGTCACCAGTTTTACATTCCGATGCACCTCTGCACGTTTACTGTATCCCTTGGACCTTCACAGTGACGATGAAACACAGAAATTGCATCGGAATTAAATATAAGAGACACAATGCCGACTTAGGTACAGGAAGACTGAGTCTTCCTACTGTCTATGTTTTTAGCGTTTCCTGTGTCACCAGTTTTACATTCCGATGCACCTCTGCAGGTTTACTATATCTCTTGGATCTTCACAGTGACGGTGAAACACAGAAATTGCATCGGAATTAAATATAAGAGACACAATGCCGACTTAAGTACAAGAAAACTGAGTCTCCTTAGTGTCTATGTTCTGAGCGCTTCCTGTGTCACCAGTTTTACATTCCGATGCACCTCTGCAGGTTTACTGTATCCCTTCGACCTTCCCATTGACGATGAAACACAGAAATTGCATCGGAATTAAATATAAGAGACACAATGTCGACATAAGTACAGGAAGAGTGTGTCTTTCGATTGTCTATGTTTTGTGCGTTTCCTGTGTCACCAGTTTTATATTGCTATGTACCTCTGCAGGTTTACTGTATCCATTGGACCTTCCCATTGACGATGAAACACAGAAATTGCATCGGAATTAAATATAAGAGACACAACGCCGACTTAAGTAAAAGAAAACTGAGTCATCTTACGGTGTGTGATTTGAGCGTTTCCTGTGTCACCTCTTTTACATTCCGATTCACCTCTGCAGGTATACTGTATCCATTGGACCTTCCCATTGACGATGAAACACAGAAATAGCATCGGAATTAAATATAAGAGACACAATGCCGACTTAAGTACAGGAAGACTGAGTCTTCCTACTGTCTATGTTTTTAGCGTTTCCTGTGTCACCAGTTTTACATTCCGATGCACCTCTGCAGGTTTACTGTGTACCTTGGACCTTCCCATTGACGATGAAACACAGAAATTGCATCGGAATTAAATATAAGAGACACAATGCCGACTTAGGTACAGGAAGACTGAGTCTTCCTACTGTCTATGTTTTTAGCGTTTCCTGTGTCACCAGTTTTACATTCCGATGCACCTCTGCAGGTTTACTATATCTCTTGGATCTTCACAGTGACGGTGAAACACAGAAATTGCATCGGAATTAAATATAAGAGACACAATGCCGACTTAAGTACAAGAAAACTGAGTCTTCTTACGGTCTATAATTTGAGCTCTTCCTGTGTCACCAGTTTTACATTCCGATGCACCTCTGCAGGTATACTGTATCCATTGGATCTTCCCATTGACGATGAAACACAGAAATAGCATCGGAATTAAATATAAGAGACACAATGCCGACTTAAGAACAGGAAGGCTGAGTCTTCCTACTGTCTATGATTTGAGCGTTTCCTGAGTCACTAGTTTTACATTCCGATGCACCTCTGCAGGTTGACTGTATCCCTTGGACCTTCACAGTGACGATGAAACACAGAAATTGCATCGGAATGAAATATAAGAGACACAATGACGACTTAAGTACAGGAACATTGAGTCTTCCTACTGTCTATGTTTTGAGAGTTTACAGTGTCACAAGTTTTACATTCCCATGCGACTCTGCAGGTTTACTGTATCCATTGGACCTTCCCATTGACGATGAAACACAGAAATTACATCGGAATTAAGTATAAGAGACACAACGACGACTTAAGTACGAGAAAACTGAGTCTTCTTACGGTCTATGTTTGAGCGTTTCCAGTGTCACCAGTTTTACATTCCGATACACCTCTGCTGGTTTACTTTACCCATGGGAGCTTCCATTGACGATGAAACACAGAAATTGCATCGGAATTAAATATAAGAGACACAATGCCGACTTAAGTACAAGAAAACTGAGTCTTCTTACGGTCTATAATTTGAGCTCTTCCTGTGTCACCAGTTTTACATTCCAATGCACCTCTGCAGGTTTACTGTACCCCTGGACCTTCCCATTGACGAAAAAACACAGAAACTGCTTCGGAATTAAATATAAGAGGCACAACGCCGACAAAAGTACCAGAAAACTGAGTCTTCTTAAGGTCTATGTTTTGACCGTTTTCTGTGTCACCAGTTTTACAATCCGATGCACCTCTGCAGGTTTACTGTATCCCTTGCACCTTCCCATTGACATTGAAACACAGAAATTACATCGTAATTAAATGTAATAGACACAAAGATGACATAAGTACAGGAAGACTGAGTCTTCCTACTGTCAATGTTTTGAGCGGTTCCGGTGTCACCAGTTTTACATTCCGATGCACCTCTGCGGGTTTACTGTATCCCTTGGACCTTCACAGTGACGATGAAACACAGAGATTGCATCGGAATTAAATATAAAAGACACAATGCCGACTTAAGTACAAGAATACCTGAGTCTTCGTAGGGTCTATGTTATGAGCGCTTCCTGTGTCACCAGTTTTACATTCCGATGCTCCTCTGCAGGGTTACTGTATCCCTTGGACCTTCCCATTGACGATGAAACACAGAAATTGCATCGGAATTAAATAATAGAGACACAATGCCGACTTAAGTAAAGAAAGTCTGAGTCTTCCTACTGTCTAGGTTTTGAGCGTTTCCTGTGTCACCAGTTTTACATTCCGATGCACCTCTGCAGGTTTCCTGTATCCCTTGGACCTTCACAGTAACGATGAAAGTCAGAAATTGCATCAAATTAAATATAAGAGACACAATGCCGACTTCAGTACAAGAAAAATGAGTCTTCTTAGGGTCTATGTTTTGACCGCTTCCTGTGTCACCAGTTTTACATTCCGATGCACCTCTGCAAGTTGACTGTATCCCTTGGATCTTCGCAATGACGATGAAACACAGAAATTGAAACGGAATTAAATATAAGAGACACAATGCCGACTTAAGTACAGGAACATTGAGTCTTCTTCTGTCTATGTTTGAGCGTTTCCTGCGTCACCAGTTTTACATTCCTATGCACCTCTGCAGGTTTACTGTATCCATTGGATCTTCCCATTGTCGATGAAACACAGAAATTGCATCGTTATTAAATATAATAGACACAATGATGACACAAGTACAGGAAGACTGAGTCTTCCTACTGTCTATGTTTTGAGCGGTTCCGGTGTCACCAGTTTTACATTCCGATGCACCTCTGCAGGTTTACTGTATCCCTTGGACCTTCACAGTAACGATGAAACATTGAAATTGCTTCAAATTAAATATAAGAGACACAATGCCGACTTCAGTACAAGAAAAATGAGGCTTCTTAGGGTCTATGTTTTGACCGCTTCCTGTGTCACCAGTTTTACATTCCGATGCACCTCTGCACGTTTACTGTATCCCTTGGACCTTCACAGTGACGATGAAACACAGAAATTGCATCGGAATTAAATATATGAGACACAATGATGAATTAAGTACAGGAAGACTGAGTCTTCCTACTGTCTATGATTTGAGCGTTTCCTGTGTCACCAGTTTTACATTCCGATGCACCTCTGCAGGTTACCTGTGTACCTTGGACCTTCACAGTGACGATGAAACACAGAAATTGCATCGGAATTAAATATAAGAGACAAAATGCCGACTTAAGTACAAGAAAACTGAGTCTCCTTAGTGTCTATGTTCTGAGCGCTTCCTGTGTCACCAGTTTTACATTCCGATGCACCTCTGCAGGTTTACTGTATCCCTTGGACCTTCCTATTGACGATGAAACACAGATATTGCATCGGAATTAAATATAAGAGACACAATGCAGACTTAAGTACAGAAAGACTGAGTCTTCCTACTGTCTATGTTAGAGCGTTTCCCTTGTCACGAGTTTTACATTCCGATGCACCTCTGCAGGTATACTGTTTCCCTTCGACCTTCCCATTGACGATGAAACACAGAAATTGCATCGGAATTAAATATAAGAGACACAATGTCGACATAAGTACAGGAAGAGTGTGTCTTTCGATTGTCTATGTTTTGTGCGTTTCCTGTGTCACCAGTTTTATATTGCTATGCACCTCTACAGGTTTACTGTATCCATTGGACCTTCCCATTGACGATGAAACACAGAAATTGCATCGGAATTAAATATAAGAGACACAATGCCGACTTAAGTACAGGAAGACTGAGTCTTCCTACTGTCTATGTTTTGAGCGTTTCCTGTGTCACCAGTTTTACATTCCGATGCACCTCTGCAGGTTTACTGTGTACCTTGGACCTTCCCATTGACGATGAAACACAGAAATTGCATCGGAATTAATTATAAGAGACACAATGCCGACTTAGGTACAGGAAGACTGAGTCTTCCTACTGTCTACGTTTTGAGCATTTCCTGTGTCATCAGTTTTACATTTTGATGCACCTCTGCAGCTTTACTGTATCTCTTGGATCTTCACAGTGACGGTGAAACACAGAAATTGCATCGGAATTAAATATAAGAGACACAATGCCGACTTAAGTACAAGAAAACTGAGTCTTCTTACGGTCTATAATTTGAGCTCTTCCTGTGTCACCAGTTTTACATTCCGATGCACCTCTGCAGGTATACTGTATTCATTGGATCTTCCCATTGACGATGAAACACAGAAATAGCATCGGAATTAAATATAAGAGACACAATGACGACTTATGAACAGGAACATTGAGTCTTCCTACTGTCTATGTTTTGAGAGTTTACAGTGTCACAAGTTTTACATTCCCATGCGACTCTGCAGGTTTACTGTGTCAATTGGACCTTCCCATTGACGATGAAACTCAGAAATTACATCGGAATTAAGTATAAGAGACACAACGACGACTTAAGTACGAGAAAACTGAGTCTTCTTACGGTCTATGAGCGTTTCCAGTGTCACCAGTTTTACATTCCGATACACCTCAGCTGGTTTACCTTACCCATTGGAGCTTCCATTGACGACGAAACACACAAATTGCATCGGAATTAAATATAAGAGACACAACGCCGACTTAAGTACAACAAAACTGAGTCTTCTTACGGTCTATGATTTGAGCGTTTCCTGTGTCACCAGTTTTACATTCCAATGCACCTCTGCAGGTTTACTTTACCCCTGGACCTTCCCATTGACGAAAAAACACAGAAATTGCTTCGGAATTAAATATAAGAGGCACAACGCCGACACAAGTACCAGAAAACTGAGTCTTCTTAAGGTCTATGTTTTGACCGTTTCCTGTGTCACCAGTTTTACAATCCGATGCACCTCTGCAGGTTTACTGTATCCCTTGCACCTTCCCATTGACATTGAAACACAGAAATTACATCGTAATTAAATAATAGAGACACAATGCCGACTTAAGTACAGGAAGACTGAGTCTTCCTACTGTCTATGTTTTTAGCGTTTCCTGTGTCACCAGTTTTACATTCCGATGCACCTCTGCAGGTTTACTGTGTACCTTGGACCTTCCCATTGACGATGAAACACAGAAATTGCATCGGAAATAAATATAAGAGGCACAATGCCGACTTAGGTACAGGAAGACTGAGTCTTCCTACTGTCTATGTTTTTAGCGTTTCCTGTGTCACCAGTTTTACATTCCGATGCACCTCTGCAGGTTTACTGTATCTCTTGGATCTTCACAGTGACGGTGAAACACAGAAATTGCATCGGAATTAAATATAAGAGACACAATGCCGACTTAAGTACAAGAAAACTGAGTCTTCTTACGGTCTATAATTTGAGCTCTTCCTGTGTCACCAGTTTTACATTCCGATGCACTTCTGCAGGTATACTGTATCCATTGGATCTTCCCATTGACGATGAAACACAGAAATAGCATCGGAATTAAATATAAGAGACACAATGCCGACTTAAGAACAGGAAGGTTGAGTCTTCTTACGGTCTATAATTTGAGCTCTTCCTGTGTCACCAGTTTTACATTCCAATGCACCTCTGCAGGTTTACTGTACCCCTGGACCTTCCCATTGACGAAAAAACACAGAAACTGCTTCGGAATTAAATATAAGAGGCACAACGCCGAAAAAAGTACCAGAAAACTGAGTCTTCTTAAGGTCTATGTTTTGACCGTTTTCTGTGTCACCAGTTTTACAATCCGATGCACCTCTGCAGGTTTACTGTATCCCTTGCACCTTCCCATTGACATTGAAACACAGAAATTACATCGTAATTAAATGTAATAGACACAATGATGACATAAGTACAGGAAGACTGAGTCTTCCTACTGTCAATGTTTTGAGCGGTTCCGGTGTCACCAGTTTTACATTCCGATGCACCTCTGCGGGTTTACTGTATCCCTTGGACCTTCACAGTGACGATGAAACACAGAGATTGCATCGGAATTAAATATAAAAGACACAATGCCGACTTAAGTACAAGAATACCTGAGTCTTCGTAGGGTCTATGTTATGAGCGCTTCCTGTGTCACCAGTTTTACATTCCGATGCTCCTCTGCAGGGTTACTGTATCCCTTGGACCTTCCCATTGACGATGAAACACAGAAATTGCATCGGAATTAAATAATAGAGACACAATGCCGACTTAAGTAAAGAAAGTCTGAGTCTTCCTACTGTCTAGGTTTTGAGCGTTTCCTGTGTCACCAGGTTTACATTCCGATGCACCTCTGCAGGTTTCCTGTATCCCTTGGACCTTCACAGTAACGATGAAAGTCAGAAATTGCATCAAATTAAATATAAGAGACACAATGCCGACTTCAGTACAAGAAAAATGAGTCTTCTTAGGGTCTATGTTTTGACCGCTTCCTGTGTCACCAGTTTTACATTCCGATGCACTTCTGCAAGTTGACTGTATCCCTTGGATCTTCGCAATGACGATGAAACACAGAAATTGAAACGGAATTAAATATAAGAGACACAATGCCGACTTAAGTACAGGAACATTGAGTCTTCTTCTGTCTATATTTGAGCGTTTCCTGCGTCACCAGTTTTTCATTCCTATGCACCTCTGCAGGTTTACTGTATCCATTGGATCTTCCCATTGTCGATGAAACACAGAAAATGCATCGGAATTAAATATAAGAGACACAATGTAGACTTAAGTAATGGAAGAATGAGTCTTCCTACTGTCTATGATTTGAGCGTTTCCTGTGTCACCAGTTTTACATTCCGATCCACCTCTGCAGGTTTTCTGTATCCATTGGACCTTCCCATTGACAAAAAAACACAGAAATAGCATCGGAATTAAATATAAGAGACACAATGCCGACTTAGGTACAGGAAGACTGAGTCGTCCTACTGTCTATGCTTTGAGCGTTTCCTGTGTCATCACTTTTACATTCCGATGCACCTCTGCAGGTTTACTGTATCACTTGCACCTTCCCATTGACATTGAAACACAGAAATTACATCGGAATTAAATATAACAGACACAATGCCGACTTAAGTACAGGAAGACTGAGTCTTCCTACTGTCTATATTTTGAGCGTTTCCTGTGTCACCAGTTTTACATTCCGGTGCACCTCTGCAATTTTACTGTATCCAATGGACCTTCCCATTGAAACACAGAAATTGCATCGTTATTAAATATAATAGACACAATGATGACACAAGTACAGGAAGACTGAGTCTTCCTACTGTCTATGTTTTGAGCGGTTCCGGTGTCACCAGTTTTACATTCCGATGCACCTCTGCAGGTTTACTGTATCACTTGCACCTTCCCATTGACATTGAAACACAGAAATTGCATCGGAATTAAATATAAGAGACACAATGCCGACTTAGGTACAGGAAGACTGAGTCTTCCTAATGTCTACGTTTTGAGCATTTCCTGTGACATCAGTTTTACATTTTGATGCACCTCTGCAGGTTTACTGTATCTCTTGGATCTTCACAGTGACGGTGAAACACAGAAATTGCATCGGAATTAAATATAAGAGACACAATGCCGACTTAAGTACAAGAAAACTGAGTCTTCTTACGGTCTATAATTTGAGCTCTTCCTGTGTCACCAGTTTTACATTCCGATGCACCTCTGCAGGTATACTGTATCCATTGGATCTTCCCATTGACGATGAAACACAGAAATAGCATCGGAATTAAATATAAGAGACAAAATGCCGACTTAAGAACAGGTAGGCTGAGTCTTCCTACTGTCAATGATTTGAGCGTTTCCTGTGTCACTAGTTTTACATTCCGATGCACCTCTGCAGGTTTACTTTACCCATTGGAGCTTCCATTGACGATGAAACACAGAAATTGCATTGGAATTAAATATAAGAGACACAACGCCGACTTAAGTACAACAAAACTGAGTCTTCTTACGGTCTATGATTTGAGCGTTTCCTGTGTCACCAGTTTTACATTCCAATGCACCTCTGCAGGTTTACTGTACCCCTGGACCTTCCCATTGACGAAAAAACACAGAAATTGCTTCGGAATTAAATATAAGAGGCACAACGCCGACAGAAGTACCAGAAAACTGAGTCTTCTTAAGGTCTATGTTTTGACCGTTTTCTGTGTCACCAGTTTTACAATCCGATGCACCTCTGCAGGTTTACTGTATCCCTTGAACCTTCCCATTGACATTGAAACACAGAAATTACATCGTAATTAAATGTAATAGACACAATGATGACATAAGTACAGGAAGACTGAGTCTTCCTACTGTCTATGTTTTGAGCGGTTCCGGTGTCACCAGTTTTACATTCCGATGCACCTCTGCGGGTTTACTGTATCCCTTGGACCTTCACAGTGACGATGAAACACAGAGATTGCATCGGAATTAAATATAAAAGACACAATGCCGACTTTAGTACAAGAATACCTGAGTCTTCGTAGGGTCTATGTTATGAGCGCTTCCTGTGTCACCAGTTTTACATTCCGATGCACCTCTGCAGGGTTACTGTATCCCTTGGACCTTGCCATTGACGATGAAACACAGAAATTGCATCGGAATTAAATAATAGAGACACAATGCCGACTTAGGTACAGGAAGACTGAGTCGTCCTACTGTCTACGTTTTGAGCGTTTCCTGTGTCATCACTTTTACATTCCGATGCACCTCTGCAGGTTTACTGTATCACTTGCACCTTCCCATTGACATTAAACCCCGAAATTACATCGGAATTAAATATAACAGACACAATGCCGACTTAAGTAAAGAAAGTCTGAGTCTTCCTACTGTCTAGGTTTTGAGCGTTTCCTGTGTCACCAGTTTTACATTCCGATGCACCTCTGCAGGTTTCCTGTATCCCTTGGATCTTCGCAATGACGATGAAACACAGAAATCGAATCGGAATTAAATATAAGAGACACAATGCCGACTTAAGTACAGGAACATTGAGTCTTCTTCTGACTATGTTTGAGCGTTTCCTGCGTCACCAGTTTTACATTCCTATGCACCTCTGCAGGTTTACTGTATCCATTGGATTTTCCCATTGTCGATGAAACACAGAAAATGCATCGGAATTAAATATAAGAGACACAATGTAGACTTAAGTACAGGAAGACTGAGTCTTCCTACTGTCTATGTTTTGAGCGTTTCCTGTGTCACCAGTTTTACATTCCGATCCACCTCTGCAGGTTTTCTGTATCCATTGGACCTTCCCATTGACAAAAAAACACAGAAATAGCATCGGAATTAAATATAAGAGACACAATGCCGACTTAGGTACAGGAAGACTGAGTCGTCCTACTGTCTACGTTTTGAGCGTTTCCTGTGTCATCACTTTTACATTCCGATGCACCTCTGCAGGTTTACTGTATCACTTGCACCTTCCCATTGACATTAAACCCCGAAATTACATCGGAATTAAATATAACAGACACAATGCCGACTTAAGTACAGGAAGACTGAGTCTTCCTACTGTCTATATTTTGAGCGTTTCCTGTGTCACCAGTTTTACATTCCGGTGCACCTCTGCAGGTTTACTGTATCCCTTGGACCTTCCCATTGACGATGAAACATTGAAATTGCATCGGAATTAAATATAAGCGACACAATGCCGACTTAAGTATAGGAAGACTGAGTCTTGCCACTGTCAATGTTAGAGCGTTTCCTGTGTCACCAGTTTTACATTCCGATGCACCTCTGCAGGTTTACTGTATCCAATGGACCTTTCCATTGACGATGAAACACAGAAATTGCATCGTTATTAAATATAATAGACACAATGATGGCACAAGTACAGGAAGACTGAGTCTTCCTACTGTCTATGTTTTGAGCGGTTCCGGTGTCACCAGTTTTACATTCCGATGCACCTCTGCACGTTTACTGTGTCCCTTGGCCCTTCACAGTGACGATGAAACACAGAAATTGAATCGGAATTAAATATAAGAGACACAATGATGAATTAAGTACAGGAAGACTGAGTCTTCCTACTGTCTATGTTTTGAGCGTTTCCTGTGTCACCAGTTTTACATTCCGATGCACCTCTGCAGGTTTACTGTGTCCCTTGGACCTTCGCAGTGACGATGAAACACAGAGATTACATCGGAATTAAATATAAGAGACACAATGCCGACTTAAGTACAAGAAAACTAAGTCTTCTTAGGGTCTATGTCCTGAGCGCTTCCTGTGTCACCAGTTTTACATTCCGATGCACCTCTGTGGGGGTTACTGTATCCCTTGGACCTTCCCATTGACGATGAAACACAGAAATTGCATCGAAAAAAAATATAAGAGACACAATGCCGACTTTAGTACAGGAAGACTGAGTCTTCCTACTGTCTATGTTTTGAGCGTTTCCCTTGTCACCAGTGTTATATTCCGATGCACCTCTGCAGGTATACTGTTTCCCTTCGACCTTCCCATTGACGATGAAACAAAGAAATTGCATCGGAATTCAATATAAGAGACACAATGTCGACCTAAGTGCAGGAGGAGTGTGTCTTTCTATTGTCTATGATTTGTGCGTTTCCTGTGTCACCAGTTTTACATTGCGATGCACCTCTGCAGGTTTACTGTATCCATTGGACCTTCCCATTGACGATGAAACACAGTAATTGCATCGGAATTAAATATAAGAGACACAACGCCGAATTAAGTACAAGAATACTGAGTCTTCTTACGGTCAATGATTTGAGCGTTCCCTGTGTCACCAGTTTTACATTCCGATGCACCTCTGCAGGTTTCCTGTATCCCTTGGACCTTCACAGTAACGATGAAAGTCAGAAATTGCATCAAATTAAATATAAGAGACACAATGCCGACTTCAGTACAAGAAAAATGAGTCTTCTTAGGGTCTATGTTTTGACCGCTTCCTGTGTCACCAGCTTTACATTCCGATGCACCTCTGCAAGTTGACTGTATCCCTTGGATCTTCGCAATGATGATGAAACACAGAAATTGAAACGGAATTAAATATAAGAGACACAATGCCGACTTAAGTACAGGAACATTGAGTCTTCTTCTGTCTATGTTTGAGCGTTTCCTGCGTCACCAGTTTTACATTCCTATGCACCTCTGCAGGTTTACTGTATCCATTGGATCTTCCCATTGTCGATGAAACACAGAAAATGCATCGGAATTAAATATAAGAGACACAATGTAGACTGAAGTACAGGAAGAATGAGTCTTCCTACTGTCTATGATTTGAGCGTTTCCTGTGTCACCAGTTTTACATTCCGATCCACCTCTGCAGGTTTTCTGTATCCATTGGACCTTCCCATTGACAAAAAAACACAGAAATAGCATCGGAATTAAATATAAGAGACACAATGCCGACTTAGGTACAGGAAGACTGAGTCGTCCTACTGTCTATGCTTTGAGCGTTTCCTGTGTCATCACTTTTACATTCCGATGCACCTCTGCAGGTTTACTGTATCACTTGCACCTTCCCATTAACATTGAAACATAGAAATTACATCGGAATTAAATATAACAGACACAATGCCGACTTAAGTACAGGAAGACTGAGTCTTCCTACTGTCTATATTTTGAGCGTTTCCTGTGTCACCAGTTTTACATTCCGGTGCACCTCTGCAGGTTTACTGTATCCAATGGACCTTCCCATTGACGATGAAACACAGAAATTGCATCGTTATTAAATATAATAGACACAATGATGACACAAGTACAGGAAGACTGAGTCTTCCTACTGTCTATGTTTTGAGCGGTTCCGGTGTCACCAGTTTTGCATTCCGATGCACCTCTGCAGGTTTACTGTATCCCTTGGACCTTCACAGTAACGATGAAACATTGAAATTGCTTCAAATTAAATATAAGAGACACAATGCCCACTTCAGTACAAGAAAATTGAGGCATCTTAGGGTCTATGTTTTGACCGCTTCCTGTGTCACCTGTTTTACATTCTGATGCACCTCTGCAGGTTTACTGTATCTCTTGAACCTTCACAGTGACGATGAAACACAGAAATTGCATCGGAATTAAATATAAGAGACACAATGCCGACTTAAGTACAGGAAGACTGAGTCTTCCTACTGTCTATGCTTTGAGCGTCTCCTGTGTCACCAGTTTTACATTCCGATGCACCTCTGCAGGTATACTGTATCCCTTGGACCTTACCATTGACGATGAAACACAGAAATTGCATCGGAATTAAATATAAGAGACACAATGCCGACTTAGGTACAGGAAGACTGAGTCTTCCTACTGTCTACGTTTTGAGCATTTCCTGTGTCATCAGTTTAACATTTTGATGCACCTCTGCAGGTTTACTGTATCTCTTGGATCTTCACAGTGACGGTGAAACACAGAAATTGCATCGGAATTAAATATAAGAGACACGATGCCGACTTAAGTACAAGAAAACTGAGTCTTCTTACGGTCTATAATTTGAGCTCTTCCTGTGTCACCAGTTTTACATTCCGATGCACCTCTGCAGGTATACTGTATCCATTGGATCTTCCCATTGACGATGAAACACAGAAATAGCATCGGAATTAAATATAAGAGACACAATGCCGACTTAAGAACAGGTAGGCTGAGTCTTCCTACTGTCTATGATTTGAGCGTTTCCTGTGTCACTAGTTTTACATTCCGATGCACCTCTGCAGGTTTACTGTATCCCTTGGACCTTCACAGTGACGATGAAACAAAGAAATTGCATCGGAATTAAATATAAGAGACACAATGACGACTTAAGTACAGGAACATTGAGTCTTCCTACTGTCTATGTTTTGAGAGTATACAGTGTCACAAGTTTTACATTCCCATGCGACTCTGCAGGTTTACTGTATCCATTGGACCTTCCCATTGACGATGAAACACAGAAATTACATCGGAATTAAGTATAAGAGACACAACGACGACTTAAGTACGAGAAAACTGAGTCTTCTTACGGTCTATGTTTGAGCGTTTCCAGTGTCACCAGTTTTACATTCCGATACACCTCTGCTGGTTTACTTTACCCATTGGAGCTTCCATTGACGATGAAACACAGAAATTGCATTGGAATTAAATATAAGAGACACAACGCCGACTTAAGTACAACAAAACTGAGTCTTCTTACGGTCTATGATTTGAGCGTTTCCTGTGTCACCAGTTTTACATTCCAATGCACCTCTGCAGGTTTACTGTACCCCTGGACCTTCCCATTGACGAAAAAACACAGAAATTGCTTCGGAATTAAATATAAGAGGCACAACGCCGCCACAAGTACCAGAAAACTGAGTCTTCTTAGGGTCTATGATTTGACCGTTTTCTGTGTCACCAGTTTTACAATCCGATGCACCTCTGCAGGTTTACTGTATCCCTTGCACCTTCCCATAGACATTGAAACACAGAAATTACATCGTAATTAAATGTAATAGACACAATGATGACATAAGTACAGGAAGACTGAGTCTTCCTACTGTCTATGTTTTGAGCGGTTCCGGTGTCACCAGTTTTACATTCCGATGCACCTCTGCGGGTTTACTGTATCCCTTCGACCTTCACAGTGACGATGAAACACAGAGATTGCATCGGAATTAAATATAAAAGACACAATGCCGACTTAAGTACAAGAATACCTGAGTCTTCGTAGGGTCTATGTTATGAGCGCTTCCTGTGTCACGAGTTTTACATTCCGATGCACCTCTGCAGGGTTACTGTATCCCTTGGACCTTTCCATTGACGATGAAACACAGAAATTGCATCGGAATTAAATAATAGAGACACAATGCCGACTTAAGTAAAGAAAGTCTGAGTCTTCCTACTGTCTAGGTTTTGAGCGTTTCCTGTGTCACCAGTTTTACATTCCGATGCACTTCTGCAGGTTTCCTGAATCCCTTGGACCTTCGCAGTAACGATGAAAGTCAGAAATTGCATCAAATTAAATATAAGAGACACAATGCCGACTTCAGTACAAGAAAAATGAGTCTTCTTAGGGTCTATGTTTTGACCGCTTCCTGTGTCACCAGTTTTACATTCCGATGCACCTCTGCAGGTTTACTGTATCCCTTGGATCTTCGCAATGACGATGAAACACAGAAATCGAATCGGAATTAAATATAAGAGACACAATGCCGACTTAAGTACAGGAACATTGAGTCTTCTTCTGTCTATATTTGAGCGTTTCCTGCGTCACCAGTTTAACATTCCTATGCACCTCTGCAGGTTTACTGTATCCATTGGATTTTCCCATTGTCGATGAAACACAGAAAATGCATCGGAATTAAATATAAGAGACACAATGTAGACTTAAGTACAGGAATACTGAGTCTTCCTACTGTCTATGTTTTGAGCGTTTCCTGTGTCACCAGTTTTACATTCCGATCCACCTCTGCAGGTTTTCTGTATCCATTGGACCTTCCCATTGACAAAAAAACACAGAAATAGCATCGGGATTAAATATAAGATACACAATGCCGACTTAGGTACAGGAAGACTGAGTCGTCCTACTGTCTATGTTTTGAGCGTTTCCTGTGTCATCACTTTTACATTCCGATGCACCTCTGCAGGTTTACTGTATCACTTGCACCTTCCCATTGACATTAAACCCCGAAATTACATTGGAATTAAATATAACAGACACAATGCCGACTTAAGTACAGGAAGACTGAGTCTTCCTACTGTCTATATTTTGAGCGTTTCCTGTGTCACCAGTTTTACATTCCGGTGCACCTCTGCAGGTTTACTGTATCCCTTGGACCTTCCCATTGACGATGAAACATTGAAATTGCATCGGAATTAAAAATAAGTGACACAATGCCGACTTAAGTATAGGAAGACTGAGTCTTGCCACTGTCAATGTTAGAGCGTTTCCTGTGTCACCAGTTTTACATTCCGATGCACCTCTGCAGGTTTACTGTATCCAATGGACCTTCCCATTGACGATGAAACACAGAAATTGCATCGTTATTAAATATAATAGACACAATGATGACACAAGTACAGGAAGACTGAGTCTTCCTACTGTCTATGTTTTGAGCGGTTCCGGTGTCACCAGTTTTACATTCCGATGCACCTCTGCACGTTTACTGTGTCCCTTGGACCTTCGCAGTGACGATGAAACACAGAAATTACATCGGAATTAAATATAAGAGACACAATGCCGACTTAAGTACAAGAAAACTGAGTCTTCTTAGGGTCTATGTCCTGAGCGCTTCCTGTGTCACCAGTTTTACATTCCGATGCACCTCTGTGGGGGTTACTGTATCCCTTGCACCTTCCCATTGACATTGAAACACAGAAATTACATCGTAATTAAATGTAATAGACACAATGATGACATAAGTACAGGCAGACTGAGTCTTCCTACTGTCTATGTTTTGAGCGGTCCCGGTGTCACCAGTTTTACATTCCGATGCACCTCTGCAGGTATACTGTTTCCCTTCGACTTTCCCATTGTCGATGAAACACAGAAATTGCGTCGGAATTAAATAGAAGAGACACAACGACGACTTAAGTACAAGAAAACTGAGTCTTCTTACGGTCTATGTTTTGAGCGTTTCCAGTGTCACCAGTTTTACATTACGTTGCCCCTCAGCAGGTTAACTGTGTCCCTTGGACCTTCAAAATGGCGATGAAACACAGAAATTGCATCGGAATTAAATATAAGAGACACAATGCCGACTTAAGTACCGGAAGACTGAGTCTTCCTACTGTCTATGCTTTGAGCGTTTCCTGTATCAACAGTTTTACATTCCGATGCACTTCTGCATGTTTACTGTATCCCTTGGACCTTCACAGTGACGATGAAACACAGAAATTGCATCGGAATTAAATATAAGAGACACAATGCCGACTTAAGTACAGGAAGACGGAGTCTTCCTACTGTCTATGTTTTGAGCGTCTCCTGTGTCACCAGATTTATATTCCGATGCACCTCTGCAGGTATACTGTTTCCCTTTGACTTTCCCATTGACGATGAAACACAGAAATTGCATCGGAAATACACAATGTCGACTTAAGTACAGCAAGAGTGTGTCTTTCTATTGTCTATGTTTTGAGCGTTTCCTGTGTCACCAGTTTTACATTCCGATGCACCTCTGCAGGTTTACTGTATCCATTGGACCTTCCAATGACGATGAAACACAGAAATTGCATCGGAATTAAATATAAGAGACACCATGCTGACTTAAGTAGAGGAAGATTGAGTCTTCCTACTGTCTATGTTTGTGCCTTTCCTGTGTCACCAGTATTTCATTCCGATGCACCTCTGCAGGTTTACTGTATCCAATGGACCTTCCCATTGAAGATGAAACACAGAAATTGCATCGGAATTAAATATAAGAGACACAACGCCGACATAAGTACAAGAAAACTGAGTCTTCTTACGGTCTATGTTTTGAGCGCTTTCTGTGTCACCAGTTTTACACTCCCATGCAGCTCTGCAGGTTTACTGTATCCATTGGCCCTTCCCATTGACGATGAAACACAGAAATTGCATCGGAATAAATATAAGAGTCACCATGCCGACATAAGTAAAGGAAGACTGAGTCTTCCTACTGTCTATGACTTGAACGTGTCCTGTATCACCAGTTTTACATTCCGATGCACCTCTGCAGGTTTACTGTATCCCTTGCACCTTCCCATTGACATTGAAACACCGAAATTACATCGTTATTAAATATAATAGACACAATGATGACATAAGTACAGGAAGACTGAGTCTTCCTACTGTCTATGTTTTGCGCGGTTCCGGTGTCACCAGTTTTACATTCCGATGCACCTCTGCACGTTTACTGTATCCCTTGGACCTTCACAGTGACGATGAAACACAGAGATTGCATCGGAATTAAATATAAAAGACACAATGCCGACTTAAGTGCAAGAAAACCTGAGTCTTCGTAGGGTCTATGTTATGAGCGCTTCCTGTGTCACCAGTTTTACATTACGTTGCACCTCTGCCGGATTACTGTATCCCTTGGACCTTCCCATTGACGATGAAACACAGAAATTGCATCGGAATTAAATAATAGAGACACAATGCCGACTTAAGTACAGAAAGTCTGGGTCTTCCTACTGTCTAGGTTTTGAGCGTTTCCTGTGTCACCAGTTTTACATTCCGATGCACTTCTGCTGGTTTACTGTATCCCTAGCACCTTCCCATTGACATTGAAACACAGAAAATGCATCGGAATTAAATATAAGAGACACAATGCCGACTTAAGTACAATAAGACTGAGTCTTCCTACTGTCTAGGTTTTGAGCGTTTTCTGTGTCACCAGTTTTACATTCCGATCCACTTCTGCCGGTTTACTGTATCCCTTGGACCTTCACAGTAACGATGAAACATTGAAATTGCATCAAATTAAATATAAGAGACACAATGCCGTCTTCAGTACAAGAAAAATGAGGCTTCTTAGGGTCTATGTTTTGACCGCTTCATGTGTCACCAGTTTTACATTCCGATGCACCTCTGAAGGTTTACTGTATCCCTTGGATCTTCGCATTGACGATGAAACACAGAAATTGCAGCGGAATTAAATATAAGAGACACAATGCCGACTGAAATACAGGAACATTGAGTCTTCCTACAGTCTTTGTTTTGATCGTTTCCTGCGTCACCAGTTTTACATTCCGATGCACCTCTGCAGGTTTACTGTATCCAATGGACCTTCCCATTGACGATGAAACACAGAAATTGAATCGGAATTAAATATAAGAGACACAACGCAGACATAAGTACAAGAAAACTAAGTCTTCTTACGGTCTATGTTTCGAGCCTTTCCAGTGTCACCAGTTTTAAATTCCGATGCACCTCTGCAGGTTTACTGCGTCCCTTGGATCTTCCCATTGGCGATGAAACACAGAAATTGCATCGGAATTAAATATAAGAGAGACAATGATGTCTTAAGTACAGGAAGTTTGAATCTTCCTACCGTCTATGCTTTGAGCGTCTCCTGTGTCACCAGTTTTACATTCCGATGCACCTCTGCAGGTATACTGTTTCCCTTCGACTTTCCCATTGACGATGAAACACAGAAATTGCATCGGAATTAAATAGAAGAGACACAACGACGACTTAAGTACAAGAAAACTGAGTCTTCTTACGGTCTATGTTTTGAGCGTTTCCAGTGTCACCAGTTTTACATTACGATGCACCTCTGCAGGTATACTGTTTCCCTTCGACCTTCCCATTGACGATGAAACACAGAAATTGCATCGGAATTAAATATAAGAGACACAATGTCGACTTAAGTACAGGAAGAGTGTGTCTTTCTATTGTCTATGTTTTGTGCGTTTCCTGTGTCACCAGTTTTATATTGCTATGCACCTCTGCAGGTTTACTGTATCCATTGGACCTTCCCATTGACGATGAAACACAGAAATTGCATCGGAATTAAATATAAGAGACACAACGCCGACTTAAGGAAAAGAAAACTGAGTCATCTTACGGTGTGTGATTTGAGCGTTTCCTGTGTCACCAGTTTTACATTCCGATGCTCTTCTGCTGGTTTACTGTATCCCTAGCACCTTCCCATTGACATTGAAACACAGAAAATGCATCGGAATTAAATATAAGAGACACAATGCCGACTTAAGTACAGGAAGACTGAGTCTTCCTACTGTCTAGGTTTTGAGCGTTTTCTGTGTCACCAGTTTTACATTCCGATCCACTTCTGCAGGTTTACTGTATCCCTTGGACCTTCACAGTAACGATGAAACATTGAAATTGCTTCAAATTAAATATAAGAGACACAATGTCGTCTTCAGTACAAGAAAAATGAGGCTTCTTATGGTCTATGTTTTGACCGCTTCATGTGTCACCAGTTTTTCATTCCGATGCACCTCTGAAGGTTTACTGTATCCCTTGGATCTTCGCATTGACGATGAAACACAGAAATTGCAGCGGAATTAAATATAAGAGACACAATGCCGACTTAAATACAGGAACATTGAGTCTTCCTACAGTCTTTGTTTTGATCGTTTCCTGCGTCACCAGTTTTACATTCCGATGCACCTCTGCAGGTTTACTGTATCCAATGGACCTTCCCATTGACGATGAAACACAGAAATTGAATCGGAATTAAATATAAGAGACACAACGCAGACATAAGTACAAGAAAACTAAGTCTTCTTACGGTCTATGTTTGAGCGTTTCCAGTGTCACCAGTTTTACATTCCGATACACCTCTGCTGGTTTACTTTACCCATTGGAGCTTCCATTGACGATGAAACACAGAAATTGCATCGGAATTAAATATAAGAGACACAACGCCGACTTAAGTACAACAAAACTGAGTCTTCTTACGGTCTATGATTTGAGCGTTTCCTGTGTCACCAGTTTTACATTCCAATGCACCTCTGCAGGTTTACTGTACCCCTGGACCTTCCCATTGACGAAAAAACACAGAAATTGCTTCGGAATTAAATATAAGAGGCACAACGCCGACATAAGTACCAGAAAACTGAGTCTTCTTAAGGTCTACGTTTTGACCGTTTTCTGTGTCACCAGTTTTACAATCCGATGCACCTCTGCAGGTTTACTGTATCCCTTGCACCTTCCCATTGACATTGAAACACAGAAATTACATCGTAATTAAATGTAATAGACACAATGATGACATAAGTACAGGAAGACTGAGTCTTCCTACTGTCTATGTTTTGAGCGGTTCCGGTGTCACCAGTTTTACATTCCGATGCACCTCTGCGGGTTTACTGTATCCCTTGGACCTTCACAGTGACGATGAAACACAGAGATTGCATCGGAATTAAATATAAAAGACACAATGCCGACTTAAGTACAAGAATACCTGAGTCTTCGTAGGGTCTATGTTATGAGCGCTTCCTGTGTCACCAGTTTTACATTCCGATGCTCCTCTGCAGGGTTACTGTATCCCTTGGACCTTCCCATTGACGATGAAACACAGAAATTGCATCGGAATTAAATAATAGAGACACAATGCCGACTTAAGTAAAGAAAGTCTGAGTCTTCCTACTGTCTAGGTTTTAAGCGTTTCCTGTGTCACCAGTTTTACATTCCGATGCACCTCTGCAGGTTTCCTGTATCCCTTGGACCTTCACAGTAACGATGAAAGTCAGAAATTGCATCAAATTAAATATAAGAGACACAATGCCGACTTCAGAACAAGAAAAATGAGTCTTCTTAGGGTCTACGTTTTGACCGCTTCCTGTGTCACCAGTTTTACATTCCGATGCACCTCAGCAGGTTTACTGTATCCCTTGGATCTTCGCAATGACGATGAAACACAGAAATTGAATCGGAATTAAATATAAGAGACACAATGCCGACTTAAGTGCAGGAACATTGAGTCTTCTTCTGTCTATGTTTGAGCGTTTCCTGCGTCACCAGTTTTACATTCCTATGCACCTCTGCAGGTTTACTGTATCCATTGGATCTTCCCATTGTCGATGAAACACAGAAAATGCATCGGAATTAAATATAAGAGACACAATGTAGACTTAAGTACAGGAAGACTGAGTCTACCTACTGTCTATGTTTTGAGCGTTTCCTGTGTCACCAGTTTTACATTCCGATCCACCTCTGCAGGTTTTCTGTATCCATTGGACCTTCCCATTGACAAAAAAACACAGAAATAGCATCGGAATTAAATATAAGAGGCACAATGCCGACTTAGGTACAGGAAGACTCAGTCGTCCTACTGTCTATGTTTTGAGCGTTTCCTGTGTCATCACTTTTACATTCCGATGCACCTCTGCAGGTTTACTGTATCACTTGCACCTTCCCATTGACATAGAAACACAGAAATTACATCGGAATTAAATATAACACACACAATGCAGACTTAAGTACAGGAAGACTGAGTCTTCCTACTGTCTATGACTTGAACGTGTCCTGTATCACCAGTTTTACATTCCGATGCACCTCCGCAGGTTTGCTGTATCCTTTGGACCTTCCCATTGGCGATGAAACACAGATATGGCATCGGAATTAAATATAAGAGACACAATGCCGACTTAAGTACAGGAAGACTGAGTCTTCCTACTGTCTATGCTTTGAGCGTCTCCTGTGTCACCAGTTTTACATTCCGATGCACCTCTGCAGGTATACTGTTTCCCTTCGACTTTCACATTGACGATGAAACACAGAAATTGCATCGGAATTAAATAGAAGAGACACAATGTCGACTTAAGTACAGGAAGAGTGTGTCTTTCCATTGTCTATGTTTGACGGTTTCCTGTGTCACCAGTTTTACATTCCGATGCACCTCTGCAGGTTTACTGTATCCATTGGACCTTCCATTGACGATGAAAAACAGAAATTGCATCGGAATTAAATATAAGAGACACCATGCCGACTTAAGTAAAGGAAGATTGAGTCTTCCTACTGTCTATGTTTGTGCCTTTCCTGTGTCACCAGTATTACATTCCGATGCACCTCTGCAGGTTTACTGTATCCAATGGACCTTCCCATTGACGATCAAACACATAAATTGCACCGGAATTAAATATAAGAGACACAACGCCGACTTAAGTACAAGAAAACTGAGTCTTCTTACGGACTATGTTTTGAGCGTCTTCTGTGTCACCAGTTTTACATTCCGATGCACCTCTGCAGGTTTACTGTAATCATTGGCCCTTCCCATTGACGATGAAACACAGAAATCGCATCGGAATTAAATATAAGAGACACCACGCCGACATAAGTAAAGGAAGACTGAGTCTTCCTACTGTCTATGACTTGAACGTGTCCTGTATCAAAAGTTTTACATTCCGATGCACCTCTGCAGGTTTGCTGTATCCTTTGGACCTTACCATTGGCGATGAAACACAGAAATGGCATCGGAATTAAATATAAGAGACACAATGCCGACTGAAATACAGGAAGACTGAGTATGCCTACTGTCTATGTTTTGAGCGTTTCCTGTGTCACCAGTTTTACATTCCGATGCACCTCTGCAGGTTTACTGTATCCCTTGGACCTTCACAGTAACGATGAAAGTCAGAAATTGCATCAAATTAAATATAAGAGACACAATGCCGACTTAAGTACAGGAACATTGAGTCTTCCTACTGTCTATGTTTTGATCGTTTCCTGCGTCACCAGTTTTACATTCCAATGCACCTCTGCAGATTTACTGTATCCATTGGACCTTCCCATTGACGATGAAACACAGGAATTACATCGGAATTAAATATAAGAGACACAACGCAGACTTAAGTACAAGAAGACTGAGTCTTCCTACTGTCTATGCTTTCAGCGTCTCCTGTGTCACGAGTTTTACATTCCGATGCCCTCTGCAGGTATACTGTTTCCCTTCGACTTTCCCATTGACGATGAAACACAGAAATTGCATCGGAATTAAATAGAAGAGACACAATGCCGACTTAAGTACAGAAAGTCTGGGTCTTCCTACTGTCTAGGTTTTGAGCGTTTCCTGTGTCACCTGTTTTACATTCCGATGCACTTCTGCTGGTTTACTGTATCCCTAGCACCTTCCCATTGACATTGAAACACAGAAAATGCATCGGAATTAAATATAAGAGACACAATGCCGACTTAAGTACAGGAAGACTGAGTCTTCCTACTGTCTAGGTTTTGAGCGTTTTCTGTGTCACCAGTTTTACATTCCGATCCACTTCTGCAGGTGCACTGTATCCCTTGGACCTTCACAGTAACGATGAAACATTGAAATTGCATCAAATTAAATATAAGAGACACAATGCCGTCTTCAGTACAAGAAAAATGAGGCTTCTTAGGGTCTATGTTTTGACCGCTTCATGTGTCACCAGTTTTACATTCCGATGCACCTCTGAAGGTTTACTGTATCCCTTGGATCTTCGCATTGACGATGAAACACAAAAACTGCATCGGAATTAAATATAAGAGACACAATGCCGACTTAAATACAGGAACATTGAGTCTTCCTACAGTCTTTGTTTTGATCGTTTCCTGCGTCACCAGTTTTACATTCCGATGCACCTCTGCAGGTTTACTGTATCCAATGGACCTTCCCATTGACGATGAAACACAGAAATTGAATCGGAATTAAATATAAGAGACACAACGCAGACATAAGAACAAGAAAACTAAGTCTTCTTACGGTCTATGTTTTGAGCCTTTCCAGTGTCACCAGTTTTATATTCCAATGCACCTCTGCATGTTTACTGTATCTCTTGGACCTTCACAGTGACGATGAAACACAGAAATTGCATCGGAATTAAATATAAGAGACACAATGCCGACTTAAGTACAAGAAAACTGAGTCTTCTTACGGTCTATGATTTGAACGTTGCCTGTGTCACCAGTTTTACATTCCAATGCACCTCTGCCGGTTTACTGTATCCCTTGGACCTTCCCATTGACGAAAAAACACAAAAATTGCATCGGAATAAAATGTAAGAGACACAACGCCGACTTAATTACCAGAAAACTGAGTCTTCTTAAGGTCTATGTTTTGGGCGTTTCCCGTGTCACCAGTTTTACATTGCGATCCACCTCTGCAGGTTTACTGTATCCATTGGACCTTCCCATTGATGATGAAACACAGAAATGGCATCGGAATTCAATATAAGAGACACAATGCCGACTGAAGTACAGGAAGACTGAGTCTTCCTACTGTCTAGGTTTTGAGCGTTTTCTGTGTCACCAGTTTTACATTCCGATCCACTTCTGCAGGTTTACTGTATCCCTTGGACCTTCACAGTAACGATGAAACATTGAAATTGCATCAAATTAAATATAAGAGACACAATGCCGTCTTCAGTACAAAAAAAATGAGGCTTCTTAGGGTCTACGTTTTGACCGCTTCATGTGTCACCAGTTTTACATTCCGATGCACCTCTGAAGGTTTACTGTATCCCTTGGATCTTCGCATTGACGATGAAACACAGAAATTGCATCGGAATTAAATATAAGAGACACAATGCCGACTTAATTACAGGAACATTGAGTCTTCCTACAGTCTTTGTTTTGATCGTTTCCTGCGTCACCAGTTTTACATTCCGATGCACCTCTGCAGGTTTACTGTATCCAATGGACCTTCCCATTGACGATGAAACACAGAAATTGAATCGGAATTAAATATAAGAGACACAACGCAGACATAAGTACAAGAAAACTAAGTCTTCTTACGGTCTATTATTTGAGCCTTTCCAGTGTCACCAGTTTTAAATTCCGATGCACCTCTGCAGGTTTACTGCGTCCCTTGGATCTTCCCATTGGCGATGAAACACAGAAATTGCATCGGAATTAAATATAAGAGAGACAGTGATGTCTTAAGTACAGGAAGACTGAATCTTCCTACTGCCTATGCTTTGAGCGTCTCCTGTGTCACCAGTTTTACATTCCGATGCACCTCTGCAGGTATACTGTTTCCCTTCGACTTTTCCATTGACGATGAAACACAGAAATTGCATCGAAATTAAATAGAAGAGACACAACGACGACTTAAGTACAAGAAAACTGAGTCTTCTTACGGTCTATGTTTTGAGCGTTTCCAGTGTCACCAGTTTTACATTACGATGCCCCTCAGCAGGTTTACTGAGTCCCTTGGACCTTCCCAATGGCGATGAAACACAGAAATTGCATCGGAATTAAATATAAGAGACACAATGACGTCTTAAGTACAGGAAGACTGAGTCTTCCTACTGTCTATGTTTTGAGCGTTTCCTGTATCAACAGTTTTACATTCCGATGCACTTCTGCATGTTTACTGTATCCCTTGGACCTTCCCATTGACGAAAAAACACAAAAATTGCATCGGAATTAAATATAAGAGACACAACGCCGACTTAAGTACCAGAAAACTGAGTCTTCTTAAGGTCTATGTTTTGGGCGTTTCCCGTGTCACCAGTTTTACATTGCGATCCACCTCTGCAGGTTTACTGTATCCATTGGACCTTCCCATTGATGATGAAACACAGAAATGGCATCGGAATTCAATATAAGAGACACAATGCCGACTGAAGTACAGGAAGACTGAGTCATCCTACTGTCTATGTTTTGAGCGTTTCCTGTGTCACCAGTTTTACATTCCGATGCACCTCTGCAGGTTTACTGTATCCCTTGGACCTTCACAGCGACGATGAAACACAGAAATTGCGTCGGAATTAAATATAAGAGACACAACGCCGACTTAAGTACAAGAAAACTGAGTCTTCTTACGGTCTATGTTTTGAGCGTTTCCAGTGTCACCAGTTTTAAATTCCGATGCACCTCTGCAGGTTTACTGCGTCCCTTGGATCTTCCCATTGGCGATGAAACACAGATATTGCATCGGAATTAAATATGAGAGACACAATGACGTCTTAAATACAGGAAGACTGAGTCTTCCTACTGTCTATGTTTTGAGCGTTTCCTGTGTCACCAGTTTTACATTCCAATGCACCTCTGCATGTTTACTGTATCTCTTGGACCTTCACAGTGACGATGAAACACAGAAATTGCATCGGAATTAAATATAAGAGACACAATGCCGACTTAAGTAGAGGAAGACTGAGTCTTCCTACTCTCTCTGCTTTGAGCGTCTCCTGTGTCACCAGTTTTACATTCCGATGTCACCTCTGCAGGTATACTGTTTCCCTTCGACTTTCCCATTGACGATGAAACACAGAAATTGCATCGGAATTAAATAGAAGAGACACAACGACGACTTAAGTACAAGAAATCTGAGTCTTCTTACGGTCTATGTTTTGAGCGTTTCCAGTGTCACCGGTTTTACATTCCGATGCCCCTCAGCAGGTTTACTGTGTCCCTTGGACCTTCCCAATGGCGATGAAACACAGAAATTGCATCGGAATTACATATAAGAGACACAATGACGTCTTAAGTACAGGAAGACTGAGTCTTCCTACTGTCTATGTTTTGAGCGTTTCCTGTATCAACAGTTTTACATTCCGATGCACTTCTGCATGTTTACTGTATCCCTTGGACCTTTACAGTGACGATGAAACACAGAAATTGCATCGGAATTAAATATAAGAGACACAATGCTGACTTAAGTACAGGAAGACTGAGTCTTCCTACTGTCTATGTTTTGAGCGTCTCCTGTGTCACCAGATTTATATTCCGATGCACCTCTGCAGGTATACTGTTTCCCTTCGACTTTCCCATTGACGATGAAACACAGAAATTGCATCGGAATTACACAATGTCGACTTAAGTACAGGAAGAGTGTGTCTTTCTATTGTCTATGTTTTGCGCGTTTCCTGTGTCACCAGTTTTTCATTCCGATACACCTCTGCTGGTTTACTGTATCCGTTGGATCTTCCATTGACGATGAAACACAGACATTGCATCGGAATTAAATACAAGAGACACAACGCCGACTTAAGTACAAGAAAACTGAGTCTTCTTACGGTCTATGATTTGAGCGTTTCCTGTGTCACCAGTTTTACATTCCAATGCACCTCCGCAGGTTTACTGCATAACTTGGACCTTCCCATTCACGAAAAAACACAAAAATTGCATCGGAATTAAATATATGAGACACAACGCCGACTTATGTACCAGAAAACTGAGTCTTCTTAAGGTCTACGTTTTGAGCGTTTCCCGTGTCACCAGTTTTACATTCCGATCCACCTCTGCAGGTTTACTGTATCCATTGGACCTTCCCATTGATGATGAAACACAGAAATTGCATCGGAATTAAATACACTCTTGGTAATTGAAATAAGAACACCGTGAATTCATTGTCCCAGGAAGGGGAAACTTAATTGACACATTCCTGGGGTCAGATACATCACATGATCACACTGAGAGAACCACAGGCACATAGACACAGGCAACAGAGCATGCACAATGTCGGCACTAGTACAGTGTATATCCACCTTTCGCAGCAATGCAGGCTGCTATTCTCCCATGGAGACGATCGTAGAGATGCTGGATGTAGTCCTGTGGAACGGCTTGCCATGCCATTTCCACCTGGCGCCTCAGTTGGACCAGCGTTCGTGCTGGATGTGCAGACCGCGTGAGACGACGCTTCATCCAGTCCCAAACATGCTCAATGGGGGACAGATCCGGAGATCTTGCTGGCCAGGGTAGTTGACTTACACCTTTTGAGCATGTTGGGTGGCACGGGATACATGCGGACGTGCATTGTCCTGTTGGAACAGCAACTTCCCTGGCCGGTCTAGGAATGGTAGAACGATGGGTTCGATGACGGTTTGGATGTACCGTGCACTATTCAGTGTCCCCTCGACGATCACCAGTGGTGTACGGCCAGTGTAGGAGATCGCTCCCCACACCATGATGCCGGGTGTTGGCCCTGTGTGCCTCGGTCGTATGCAGTCCTGATTGTGGCGCTCACCTGCACGGCGCCAAACACGCATACTACCATCATTGGCACCAAGGCAGAAGCGACTCTCATCGCTGAAGACGACCCGTCTCCATTCGTCCCTCCATTCACGCCTGTCGCGACACCACTGGAGGCGGGCTGCACGATGTTGGGGCGTGAGCGGAAGACGGCCTAACGGTGTGCGGGACCGTAGCCCAGCTACATGGAGACGGTTGCGAATGGTCCTCGCCGATACCCCAGGAGCAACAGTGTCCCTAATTTGCTGGGAAGTGGCGGTGCGGTCCCCTACGGCACTGCGTAGGATCCTACGGTCTTGGCGTGCATCCGTGCGTCGCTGCGGTCCGGTCCCAGGTCGACGGGCACGTGCACCTTTCGCCGACCACTGGCGACAACATCGATGTACTGTGGAGACCTCACGCCCCACGTGTTGAGCAATTCGGCGGTACGTCCACCCGGCCTCCTGCATGCCCACTATACGCCCTCGCTCAAAGTCCGTCAACTGCACATACGGTTCACGTCCACGCTGTCGCGGCATGCTACCAGTGTTAAAGACTGCGATGGAGCTCCGTATGCCACGGCAAACTGGCTGACACTGACGGCGGCGGTGCACAAATGCTGCGCAGCTAGCGCCATTCGATGGCCAACACCGCGGTTCCTGGTGTGTCCGCTGTGCCGTGCGTGTGATCATTGCTTGTACAGCCCTCACGCAGTGTCCGGAGCAAGTATGGTGGGTCTGACACACCGGTGTCAATGTGTTCTTTTTTCCATTTCCAGGAGTGTATAAGAGACATCATGCCGACATAAGTATAGGAAGACTGAGTCTTCCTACTGTCTATGTTTTGAGCGTGTCCTGTGTCAACAGTTTTACATTCCGATGCACCTCTGCAGGTTTACTGTATCCCTTGGACCTTCCCATTTGCAATGAAACACAGAAACGGCATCGAAATTAAATATAAGAGACACAATGCCGACTGAAGTACAGGAAGACTGAGTCTTCCTACTGTCTATGTTTTGAGCGTTTCCTGTGTCACCAGTTTTACATTCCGATGCACCTCTGCAGGTTTACTGTATCCCTTGGACCTTCACAGTGACGATGAAACACAGAAATTGCATCGGAATTAAATATAAGAGACACAACGCCGACTTAAGTAAAGGAAGACTGAGCCTTCCTAATGTCTATGACTTGAACGTGTCCTATATCACCAGCTTTACATTCCGATGCACCTCTTCAGGTTTACTGTATCCCTTGGACCTTCCCATTTGCGATGAAACACAGAAATGGCATCGGAATTAAATATAAGAGACACAATGCCGACTGAAGTACAGGAAGAATGAGTCTTCCTACTGTCTATGTTTTGAGCGTTTCCTGTGTCACCAGTTTTACATTCCGATGCACCTCTGCACGTTTACTGTATCCCTTGGACCTTCACAGTGACGATGAAACACAGAAATTGCATCGCAATTAAATATAAGAGACACAATGATGAATGAAGTACAGGAAGACTGAGCCTTCCTACTGTCTATGTTTTGAGCGTTTCCTGTGTCACCAGTTTTACATTCCGATGCACCTCTGCAGGTTTACTGTGTCCCTTGGACTTTCCAGTGACGACGAAACACAGAAATTGCATCAGAATTAAATATAAGAGACACAATGCCGACTTAAGTACAAGATAACTGAGTCTTCTTAGGGTCATGTTCTGAGCGCTTCCTGTGTCACCAGTTTTACATTCCGATGCACCTCTGTGGGGGTTACTGTAGCCCTTGGACCTTCCCATTGACGATGAAACACAGATATTGCATCGGAATTAAATATAAGACACACAATGCCGACTTAAGAACAGAAAGACTGAGTCTTCCTACTGTCTATGTTTTGAGCGTTTCCCTTGTCACCAGTTTTACATTCCGATGCACCTCTGCAGGTATACTGTTTCCCTTCGACGTTCCCATTGACGATGAAACACAGAAATTGCTTCGGAATTAAATATAAGAGACACAATGTCGATATAAGTACAGGAAGATCGTGTCTTTCTATTGTCTATGTTTTGTGCGTTTCCTGTGTCACCAGTTTTACATTGCGATGCACCTCTGCAGGTTTACTGTATCCATTGGACCTTCCCATTGACGATGAAACACAGAAATTGCATCGGAATTATATATAAGAGACACAACGCCGACTTAATTAAAATAAAACTGAGTCATCTTACGGTGTATGATTTGAGCGTTTCCTTTGTCACCAGTTTTACATTCCAATGCATTTCTGCAGGTTCACTGTATCCCTTGGACCTTCCCATTGACGATGAAACACAGAAATTCCATCGGATTAAATGTAAGAGAAACAATGCCGACTTCGGTACAGGAAGACTGAGTCTTCCTACTGTCTATGTTTTGAGCATTTCCTGTGTCATCAGTTTTACATTTTGATGCACCTCTGCAGGTTGACTGTATCCCTTGGATCTTCCATTGACGATGAAACACAGAAATTGCATCGGAATTAAATATAAGAGACACAATGATGAATGAAGTACAAGAAAACTGAGTCTTCTTACGCTCTATGATTTGAACGCTACCTGTGTCACCAGATTTACATTCCGATGCACCTCTGCAGGTTTACTGTATCCATTGGACCTTCCCATTGACGAAAAAACACAGAAACTGCATCGGAAATAAATATAAGAGACACAACGCCGACTTAAGTACAAGAAAACAGAGTCTTCTTACGGTCTATGATTTGAGCGTTTCCTGTGTCACCTGTTTTACATTCCGAAGCACCTCTGCAGGTTTTCTGTATCCATTGGCCCTTCCCATTGACGATAAAACACAGAAACTGCATCGGAATTAAATATAAGAGACACAACGCCGACTTAAGTAAAGGAAGACTGAGCCTTCCTAATGTCTATGATTTAAGCGTGTCCTATATCACCAGCTTTACATTCCGATGCACCTCTGCAGGTTAACTGTATCCCTTGGACCTTCCATTTGCGATGAAACACAGAAATGGCATCGGAATTAAATATAAGAGACACAATGCCGACTTAACTACAGGAACATTGAGTCTTCCTACTGTCTATGTTTTGAGCGTTTCCTGTGTCACCAGTTTTACATTCCGATGCACCTCTGCACGTTTACTGTATCCCTTGGACCTTCACAGTGACGATGAAACACAGAAATTGCATCGGAATGAAATATAAGAGACACAATGATGAATGAAGTACAAGAAAACTGAGTCTTCTTACGCTCTATGATTTGAACGCTACCTGTGTCACCAGATTTACATTCCGATGCACCTCTGCAGGTTTACTGTATCCATTGGACGTTCCCATTGACAATGAAACACAGAAATAGCATCGGAATTAAATATAAGAGACACAACGACGACTTAAGTACAAGAAAACTGAGTCTTCTTACGGTCTATGTTTTGAGCGTTTACAGTGGCACAAGTTTTACATTCCCATGCGACTCTGCAGGTTTACTGTATCCATTGGACCTTCCCATTGACGATGAAACACAGAACCTACATCGGAATTAAGTATAAGAGACACAACTCCGACTTAAGTACAAGAAAACTGAGTCTTCTTACGCTCTATGATTTGAACGCTACCTGTGTCACCAGATTTACATTCCGATGCACCTCTGCATGTATACTGTATCCCTTGGACCTTCACAGTGACGATGAAACACAGAGATTGCATCGGAATTAAATATAAGAGACACAATGCCGACTAAAGTACAGGAAGACTGAGTCTTCCTACTGTCTATGTTTTGGGCGTCTCCTGTGTCACAAGTTTTAAATTCCGATGCACCTCTGCAGGTATACTGTTTCCCTTCGACTTTCCCATTGACGATGAAACAGAGAAATTGCAACGGAATTAAATATAAGAGACACAACGCCGACTCAAGTACAAGAAAACTGAGTCTTCTTACGGTCTATGATTTGAACGCTACCTGTGTCACCAGTTTTACATTCCGATGCACCTCTGCAGGTTTACTGTATCCATTGGACGTTTCCATTGACAATGAAACACAGAGATAGCATCGGAATTAAATATAAGAGACACAATGCCGACTTAAGAACAGGAAGGCTGAGTCTTCTACTGTCTATGTTTTGAGCGTTTCCTGTGTCAATAGTTTTACATTCCGATGCACTTCTGCAGGTTTACTGTATGCCTTGGATCTTCAGATTGACGATGAAAACACAGAAATTGCATCGGAATTAAATAAAAGAGACACAATGCCGACTTAAGTACAGGAACGTTGAGTCTTCCTACTGTCTATGTTTTGAGCGTTTACAGTGTCACAAGTTTTACATTCCCATGCGACTCTGCAGGTTTACTGTATCCATTGGACCTTAGCATTGACGATGAAACACAGAACTTACATCGGAATTAAGTATAAGAGACACAACGACGACTTAAGTACAAGAAAACTGAGTCTTCTTGCGGTCTATGTTTTGAGCGTTTCCAGTGTCACCAGTTTTGCATTCCGATACACCTCTGCAGGTTTACCGTGTCCCTTGGAGCTTCCCATTGGCGATGAAACACAGAAATTGCATCGGAATTAAATATAAGAGACACAATGACGTCTTAAGTACAGGAAGACTGAGTCTTCCTACTGTCTATGTTTTGAGCGTTTCCTGTGTCACCAGTTTTACATTCCGATGCACCTCTGCATGTTTACTGTATCCCTTGGACCTTCACAGTGACGATGAAACACTGAAATTGCATCGTAATTAAATATAAGAGACACAATGTCGACTTAAGTACAGGAAGAATGAGTCTTCCTACTGTCTATGTTTTGAGCGTTTCCTGTGTCACCTGTTTTACATTCCGATGCACCTCTGCAGGTTTACTGTATCCCTTGGACCTTCACAGTGACGATGAAACACAGAAATTGCATCGGAATTAAATATAAAAGACACAATGCCAACTTAAGTGCAAGAAAACCTGAGTCTTCGTAGGGTCTATGCTATGAGCGTTTCCTGTGTCACCAGTTTTAAATTCCGATGCAGCTCTGCAGGGTTACTGTATCCCTTGGACTTTCCCATTGACGATGAAACACAGAAATTGCATCGGAATTAAATATAAGAGACACAATGACGTCTTAAGTACAGGAAGACTGAGTCTTCCTACTGTCTATGTTTTGAGCGTTTCCTGTGTCACCAGTTTTACATTCCGATGCACCTCTGCATGTTTACTGTATCACTTGGACCTTCACAGTTGCGATGAAACACAGAAATTGCATCAGAATTAAATATAATAAACACAACGCCGACTTAAGTACAAGAAAACTGAGTCTTCTTACGGTCTATGATTTGAGCGTTTCCTGTGTCACCAGTTTTACATTCCAATGCACCTCTGCAGGTTTACTGTATCCCCTGGACCTTCCCATTGACGCAAAAACACAGAAATTGCATCGGAATTAAATATAAGAGGCACAACGCCGACTTAAGTACCAGAAAACTGAGTCTTCTTAAGGTCTATGTTTTGAGCGTTTTCTGTGTCACCAGTTTTACATTCCGATGCACCTCTGCAGGTTTACTGTATCCCTTGCACCTTCCCATTGACATTGAAACACAGAAATTACATCGTAAGTAAATATAATAGACACAAAACCGACATAAGTACAGGAAGACTGAGTCTTCCTACTGTCTATGTTTTGAAGGTTTCCTGTGTCACCAGTTTCACATTCCGATGCACCTCTGCAGGTTTACTGTATCCCTTGGACCTTCCCATTGACGATGAAACACAGAAATTGCATCGGAATTAAATATAAGAGACACAATGTCGACTTAAGTACAGGAAGAGTGTGTCTTTCTATTGTCTACGTTTTGAGCGTTTCCTGTGTCACCAGTTTCACATTCCGATGCACCTCTGCACGTTTACTGTATCCATTGGAGCTTCCATTGACGATGAAACACAGAAATTGCATCGGAATTAAATATAAAAGACACAATGCCGACTTAAGTACAACAAAACCTGAGTCTTCGTAGGGTCTATGTTATAAGCGCTTCCTGTGTCACCAGTTTTACATTCCGATGCACGTCTGCAGGGTTACTGTATCCCTTGGACCTTCCCATTGACGATGAAACACAGAAATTGCATCGGAATTAAATATAAGAGACACAATTCCGACTTAAGTACAGGAAGACTTAGTCTTCCTACTGTCTATGCTTTGTGCGTCTCCTGTGTCACCTGTTTCACATTCCGATGCACGTCTGCAGGTATACTGTTTCCCTTCGACTTTCCCATTGACGATGAAACACAGAAATTGCATCGGAATTAAGTAGAAGAGACACAACGACGACTTAAGTACAAGAAAACTGAGTCTTCTTACGGTCTATGATTTGAGCGTTTCCAGTGTCACCAGTTTTACATTCCGATGTCCCTACGCAGGTTTACTGTGTCCCTTGGACCTTCCCAATGGCGATGAAACATAGAAATTGCATCGGAATTAAATATAAGAGACACAATGACGTCTTAAGTACAGGAAGACTGAGTCTTCCTACTGTCTATGTTTTGAGCGTTTCCTGTGTCACCAGTTTTACATTCCAATGCACTTCTGCATGTTTACTGTATCCCTTGGACATTTACAGTGACGATGAAACACAGAAATTGCATCGGAATTAAATATAAGAGACACAATGCCGACTAAAGTACAGGAAGACTGAGTCTTCCTACTGTCTATGTTTTGAGCGTCTCCTGTGTAACCAGATTTATATTCCGATGCACCTCTGCGTGAATACTATATCCCTTCGACTTTCCCATTGACGATAAAACACAGAAATTGCATCGGAATTACACAATGTCGACATAAGTACAGGAAGGGCGGGTCTTTCTACTTTCTCCGTTTTGAGCGTTTCCTGTGTCACCAGTTTTACATTCCGATGCACCTCTGCAGGTATACTGTTTCCCTTCGACTTTCCCATTGACGATGAAACACAGAAATTGCATCGGAATTAAATAGAAGAGGCACAACGACGACTTAAGTACAAGAAAACTGAGTCTTCTTACGGTCTATGTTTTGAGCGTTTCCAGTGTCACCAGTTTTACATTCCGATGCCCCTCAGCAGGTTTACTGTGTCCCTTGGACCTTCCCAATGGCGATGAAACACAGAAATTGCTTCGGAATTAAATATAAGAGACACAATGCCGACTTAAGTACCGGATGACTGAGTCTTCCTACTGTCTATGTTTTGAGCGTCTCCTTTGTCACCAGTTTTACATTCCGATCCACCTCTGCAGGTTTACTGTATCCATTGGACCCTCCCATTGATGATGAAACACAGAAATTGCATCGGAATTAAATATAAGAGACACCATGCCGACATAAGTATAGGAAGACTGAGTCTTCCTCATGTCTATGTTTTGAGCGTGTCCTGTGTCAACAGTTTTACATTCCGATGCACCTCTGCAGGTTTACTGTATCCCTTGGACCTTCCCAATGGCGATGAAACACAGAAATGGCATCGGAATTAAATATAAGAGACACAACGCCGACTTAAGTACAAGAAAATTGAGTCTTCTTACGGTCTATGATTTGAGCGTTTCCTGTGTCACCAGTTTTACATTCCAATGCACCTCTGCAGGTTTACTGTATCCCTTGGACCTTCCCATTGACGAAAAAACACAAAAATTGCATCGGAATTAAATATAAGAGACACAACGACGACTTAAGTACCAGAAAACTGAGTCTTCTTACGGTCTATGTTTTGAGCGTTTCCAGTGTCACCAGTTTTAAATTCCGATGCACCTCTGCGGGTTTACTGCGTCCCTTGAATTTTCCCATTGGCGATGAAACACAGAAATTGCATCGGAATTTAATATAAGAGACACAATGACGTCTTAAGTATAGGAAGACTGAGTCTTCCTACTGTCTATGTTTTGAGCGTTTCCTGTGTCACCAGTTTTACATTCCAATGCACCTCTGCATGTTTACTGTATCTCTTGGACCTTCACGGTGACGATGAAACACAGAAATTGCATCGGAATTGAATATAAGAGACACAATGCCGACTTAAGTACAGGAAGACTGAGTCTTCCTACTCTCTATGCTTTGAGCGTCTCCTGTGTCACCAGTTTTACATTCTGATGCACCTCTGCAGGTATACTGTTTCCCTTCGACTTTCCCATTGACGATGAAACACAGAAATTGCATCGGAATTAAATAGAAGAGGCACAACGACGACTTAAGTACAAGAAAACTGAGTCTTCTTACGGTCTATGTTTTGAGCGTTTCCAGTGTCACCAGTTTTACATTCCGATGCCCCTCAGCAGGTTTACTGTGTCCCTTGGACCCTCCCAACGGCGATGAAACACAGAAATTGCTTCGGAATTAAATATAAGAGACACAACGCCGACTTAAGTACAAGAAAACTGA
Organism: Schistocerca nitens; assembly: GCF_023898315.1. Taxonomy (NCBI): domain Eukaryota; kingdom Metazoa; phylum Arthropoda; class Insecta; order Orthoptera; family Acrididae; genus Schistocerca; species Schistocerca nitens. Next base: position 3,458,021 of record NC_064616.1, on the reverse strand, counting down.
GTCTTCTTACGGTCTATGATTTGAGCGTTTCCTGTGTCACCAGTTTTACATTCCAATGCACCTCCGCAGGTTTACTGTATAACTTGGACCTTCCCATTGACGAAAAAACACAAAAATTGTATCGGAATTAAATATAAGAGACACAACGCCGACTTAAGTACCAGAAAACTGAGTCTTCTTAAGGTCTATGTTTTGAGCGTTTCCCGTGTCACCAGTTTTTCATTCCGATCCACCTCTGCAGGTTTACTGTATCCATTGGACCCTCCCATTGATGATGAAACACAGAAATTGCATCGGAATTAAATATAAGAGACACCATGCCGACATAAGTATAGGAAGACTGAGTCTTCCTACTGTCTATGTTTTGAGCGTGTCCTGTGTCAACAGTTTTACATTCCGATGCACATCTGCAGGTTTACTGTATCCCTTGGACCTTCCCATTGGCGATGAAACACAGAAATGGCATCGGAATTAAATATAAGAGACACAATGCCGACTTAAGAACAGTAAGGCTGAGTCTTCCTACTGTCTACGTTTTGAGCATTTCCTGTGTCATCAGTTTTACATTCCGATGCACCTCTGCTGGTTTACTGTATCCATTGGAGCTTCCATTGACGATGAAACACAGAAATTGCATCGGAATTATATATAAGAGACACAACGCCGACTTAAGTACCAGAAAACTGAGTCTTCTTAAGGTCTATGTTTTGAGCGTTTCCTGTGTCACCAGTTTTACATTCCGATGCACCTCTGCAGGTTTACTGTATCCCTTGCACCTTCCCATTGTCATTGAAACACAGAAATTACATCGTAAGTAAATATAATAGACACAATGCCGACATAAGTACAGGAAGACTGAGTCTTCCTACTGTCTATGTTTTGAGCGTTTCCTGTGTCACCAGCTTTACATTCCGATGCACCTCTGCAGGTTTACTGTATCCCTTGGACCTTCACAGTCACGATGAAACACAGAATTTGCATCGGAATTAAATATAAAAGACACAATGCCGACTTAAGTACAAGAAAACCTGAGTCTTCGTAGGGTCTATGCTATGAGCGCTTCCTGTGTCACCAGTTTTACATTCCGATGCACCTCTGCAGGGTTACTGTATCCCTTGGACCTTCCCATTGACGATGTAACACAGAAATTGCATCAGAATTAAATATAAGAGACACAATGACGTCTTAAGTACAGGAAGACTGAGTCTTCCTACTGTCTATGCTTTGAGCGTCTCCTGTGTCACCAGTTTTAAATTCCGATGCACCTCTGCAGGTATACTGTTTCCCTTCGACTTTCCCATTGACGATGAAACACAGAAATCGCATCGGAATTAAATATAAGAGACACAATGTCGACTTAAGTACAGGAAGAGTGTGTCTTTCTATTGTCTATGTTTTGAGCGTTTCCTGTGCCACCAGTTTTACATTCCGATGCACCTCTGCACGTTTACTGTATCCATTGGAGCTTCCGTTGACGATGAAACACAGAAATTGCATCGGAATTAAATATAAGAGACACAACGACGACTTAAGTACAAGAAAACTGAGTCTTCTTACGGCCTATGTTTTGAGCGTTTCCAGTGTCACCAGTTTTACATTCCGATGCCCCTACGCAAGTTTATTGTGTCCCTTGGACATTCACAGTGACGATGAAACACAGAAATTGCATCGGAATTAAATATAAGAGACACAATGCCGACTTAAGTACAGGAAGACTGAGTCTTCCTACTGTCTATGTTTTGAGCGTCTCCTGTGTCACCAGATTTATATTCCGATGCACTTCTGCAGGTATACTGTTTCCCTTCGACTTTCCCATAGACGATGAAATACAGAAATTGCATCGGAATTACACAATGTCGACTTAAGTACAGGAAGAGTGTGTCTTTATATTGTCTATGCTTTAAGCGTTTCCTGTGTCACCAGTTTTACATTCCGATGCACCTCTGCTGGTTTACTGTATCCCTTGGACCTTCCCATTGGCGATGAAACACAGAAATGGCATCGGAATTAAATATAAGAGACACAATGCCGACTTAAGTACAGGAAGACTAAGTCTTCCTACCGTCTATGCTTTGAACGATTCCTGTGTCATCAGTTTTACTTTCCGATGCACCTCTGCACTTTTACTATATCCCTTGGACCTTCCCATTGACGATGAAACACAGAAATTGCATCGTAAATAAATATAAGAGACACAATGCCGACTTAAGTACAGGAAGACTGAGTCTTCCTACTGTCTATGTTTTGATCGTTTCCTGGCTCACCAGTTTTACATTCCGATGCACCTCAGCAGGTTTACTGTGTCCCTTGGACCTTCCCATTGGCGATGAAACACAGAAATGGCATCGGAATTAAATATAAGAGACACCATGCCGACTTGGGTACAGGAAGACTGAGTCTTCCTACTGTCTATGTTTTGGGCGTCTCCTGTGTCACCAGTTTTAAATTCCGATGCACCTCTGCAGGTATACTGTTTCCCTTCGACTTTCCCATTGACGATGAAACACAGAAATTGCAACGGAATTAAATATAAGAGACACCATGCCGACATAAGAATAGGAAGACTGAGTCTTCCTACTGTCTTTGTTTTGAGCGTGTCCTGTGTCAACAGTTTTACATTCCGATGCACCTCTGCAGGTTTACTGTATCCCTTGGACCTTCCCATTGGCGATGAAACACAGAAATGGCATTGGAATTAAATATAAGAGACACACTGTCGACTGAAGTACAGGAGGACTGAGCCTTCCTACTGTCTATGTTTTGAGCGTTTCCTGTGTCACCAGTTTTACATTCCAATGCACCTCTGCATGTTTACTGTATCTCTTGGACCTTCACAGTGACGATGAAACACAGAAATTGCATCGGAATTGAATATAAGAGACACAATGCCGACTTAAGTACAGGAAGACTGTGTCTTCCTACGGTCTATGTTTTGAGCGTTTCCAGTGTCACTAGTTTTACATTCCGATACCCCTCAGCAGGTTTACTGTGTCCCTTGGACCTTCCCAATGGCGATGAAACACAGAAATTGCTTCGGAATTAAATATAAGAGACACAATGCCGACTTAAGTACCGGATGACTGAGTCTTCCTACTGTCTATGTTTTGAGCGTCTCCTTTGTCACCAGTTTTACATTCCGATGCACCTCTGCTGGTTTACTGTATCCGTTGGACCTTCCATTGACGATGAAACACCGACATTGCATCGGAATTAAATGTAAGAGACACAACGCCGACTTAAGTACAAGAAAACTGAGTCTTCTTACGGTCTATGATTTGAGCGTTTCCTGTGTCACCAGTTTTACATTCCAATGCACCTCCGCAGGTTTACTGTATAACTTGGACCTTCCCATTGACGAAAAAACACAAAAATTGTATCGCAATTAAATATAAGAGACACAACGCCGACTTAAGTACCAGAAAACTGAGTCTTCTTAAGGTCTATGTTTTGAGCGTTTCCCGTGTCACCAGTTTTTCATTCCGATCCACCTCTGCAGGTTTACTGTATCCATTGGACCCTCCCATTGATGATGAAACACAGAAATTGCATCGGAATCAAATATAAGAGACACCATGCCGACATAAGTATAGGAAGACTGAGTCTTCCTACTGTCTATGTTTTGAGCGTGTCCTGTGTCAACAGTTTTACATTCCGATGCACCTCTGCAGGTTTACTGTATCCCTTGGACCTTCCCAATGGCGATGAAACACAGAAATGGCATCGGAATTAAATATAAGAGACACAACGCCGACTTAAGTACAAGAAAATTGAGTCTTCTTACGGTCTATGATTTGAGCGTTTCCTGTGTCACCAGTTTTACATTCCAATGCACCTCTGCAGGTTTACTGTATCCCTTGGACCTTCCCATTGACGAAAAAACACAAAAATTGCATCGGAATTAAATATAAGAGACACAACGACGACTTAAGTACCAGAAAACTGAGTCTTCTTACGGTCTATGTTTTGAGCGTTTCCAGTGTCACCAGTTTTAAATTCCGATGCACCTCTGCGGGTTTACTGCGTCCCTTGAATTTTCCCATTGGCGATGAAACACAGAAATTGCATCGGAATTTAATATAAGAGACACAATGACGTCTTAAGTATAGGAAGACTGAGTCTTCCTACTGTCTATGTTTTGAGCGTTTCCTGTGTCACCAGTTTTACATTCCAATGCACCTCTGCATGTTTACTGTATCTCTTGGACCTTCACAGTGACGATGAAACACAGAAATTGCATCGGAATTGAATATAAGAGACACAATGCCGACTTAAGTACAGGAAGACTGAGTCTTCCTACTCTCTATGCTTTGAGCGTCTCCTGTGTCACCAGTTTTACATTCTGATGCACCTCTGCAGGTATACTGTTTCCCTTCGACTTTCCCATTGACGATGAAACACAGAAATTGCATCGGAATTAAATAGAAGAGGCACAACGACGACTTAAGTACAAGAAAACTGAGTCTTCTTACGGTCTATGTTTTGAGCGTTTCCAGTGTCACCAGTTTTACATTCCGATGCCCCTCAGCAGGTTTACTGTGTCCCTTGGACCCTCCCAACGGCGATGAAACACAGAAATTGCTTCGGAATTAAATATAAGAGACACAACGCCGACTTAAGTACAAGAAAACTGAGTCTTCTTACGGTCTATGATTTGAGCGTTTCCTGTGTCACCAGTTTTACATTCCAATGCACCTCCGCAGGTTTACTGTATAACTTGGACCTTCCCATTGACGAAAAAACACAAAAATTGTATCGGAATTAAATATAAGAGACACAACGCCGACTTAAGTACCAGAAAACTGAGTCTTCTTAAGGTCTATGTTTTGAGCGTTTCCCGTGTCACCAGTTTTTCATTCCGATCCACCTCTGCAGGTTTACTGTATCCATTGGACCCTCCCATTGATGATGAAACACAGAAATTGCATCGGAATTAAATATAAGAGACACCATGCCGACATAAGTATAGGAAGACTGAGTCTTCCTACTGTCTATGTTTTGAGCGTGTCCTGTGTCAACAGTTTTACATTCCGATGCACATCTGCAGGTTTACTGTATCCCTTGGACCTTCCCATTGGCGATGAAACACAGAAATGGCATCGGAATTAAATATAAGAGACACAATGCCGACTTAAGAACAGTAAGGCTGAGTCTTCCTACTGTCTACGTTTTGAGCATTTCCTGTGTCATCAGTTTTACATTCCGATGCACCTCTGCTGGTTTACTGTATCCATTGGAGCTTCCATTGACGATGAAACACAGAAATTGCATCGGAATTATATATAAGAGACACAACGCCGACTTAAGTACCAGAAAACTGAGTCTTCTTAAGGTCTATGTTTTGAGCGTTTCCTGTGTCACCAGTTTTACATTCCGATGCACCTCTGCAGGTTTACTGTATCCCTTGCACCTTCCCATTGTCATTGAAACACAGAAATTACATCGTAAGTAAATATAATAGACACAATGCCGACATAAGTACAGGAAGACTGAGTCTTCCTACTGTCTATGTTTTGAGCGTTTCCTGTGTCACCAGCTTTACATTCCGATGCACCTCTGCAGGTTTACTGTATCCCTTGGACCTTCACAGTCACGATGAAACACAGAATTTGCATCGGAATTAAATATAAAAGACACAATGCCGACTTAAGTACAAGAAAACCTGAGTCTTCGTAGGGTCTATGCTATGAGCGCTTCCTGTGTCTCCAGTTTTACATTCCGATGCACCTCTGCAGGGTTACTGTATCCCTTGGACCTTCCCATTGACGATGTAACACAGAAATTGCATCAGAATTAAATATAAGAGACACAATGACGTCTTAAGTACAGGAAGACTGAGTCTTCCTACTGTCTATGTTTTGAGCGTCTCCTGTGTCACCAGTTTTAAATTCCGATGCACCTCTGCAGGTATACTGTTTCCCTTCGACTTTCCCATTGACGATGAAACACAGAAATCGCATCGGAATTAAATATAAGAGACACAATGTCGACTTAAGTACAGGAAGAGTGTGTCTTTCTATTGTCTATGTTTTGAGCGTTTCCTGTGCCACCAGTTTTACATTCCGATGCACCTCTGCACGTTTACTGTATCCATTGGAGCTTCCGTTGACGATGAAACACAGAAATTGCATCGGAATTAAATATAAGAGACACAACGACGACTTAAGTACAAGAAAACTGAGTCTTCTTACGGCCTATGTTTTGAGCGTTTCCAGTGTCACCAGTTTTACATTCCGATGCCCCTACGCAAGTTTATTGTGTCCCTTGGACATTCACAGTGACGATGAAACACAGAAATTGCATCGGAATTAAATATAAGAGACACAATGCCGACTTAAGTACAGGAAGACTGAGTCTTCCTACTGTCTATGTTTTGAGCGTCTCCTGTGTCACCAGATTTATATTCCGATGCACTTCTGCAGGTATACTGTTTCCCTTCGACTTTCCCATAGACGATGAAATACAGAAATTGCATCGGAATTACACAATGTCGACTTAAGTACAGGAAGAGTGTGTCTTTATATTGTCTATGCTTTAAGCGTTTCCTGTGTCACCAGTTTTACATTCCGATGCACCTCTGCTGGTTTACTGTATCCCTTGGACCTTCCCATTGGCGATGAAACACAGAAATGGCATCGGAATTAAATATAAGAGACACTATGCCGACTGAAGTACAGGCGGACTGAGTCTTCCTACTGTCTATGTTTTGAGCGTTTCCTGTGTCACCAGTTTTACATTCCGATGGACCTCTGCAGGTTTACTGTATCCATTGGACCTTCCCATTGACGATGAAACACAGAAATTGAATCGGAATTAAATATAAGAGACACAACGCCGACTTAACACAAGAAAACTGAGTCTTCTTACGGTGTATGTTTTGAGCGTTTCCAGTGTCACCAATTTTACATTCCGATGCCCCTCAGCATGTTTACTGTGTCCCTTGGACCTTCCTATTGGTGATGAAACACAGAAATGGCATCGGAATTAAATATAAGAGACACCATGCCGACTTGGGTACAGGAAGACTGAGTCTTCCTACTGTCTATGTTTTGGGCGTCTCCTGTGTCACCAGTTTTAAATTCCGATGCACCTCTGCAGGTATACTGTTTCCCTTCGACTTTCCCATTGACGATGAAACACAGAAATTGCAACGGAATTAAATATTAGAGACACCATGCCGACATAAGAATAGGAAGACTGAGTCTTCCTACTGTCTTTGTTTTGAGCGTGTCCTGTGTCAACAGTTTTACATTCCGATGCACCTCTGCAGGTTTACTGTATCCCTTGGACCTTCCCATTGGCGATGAAACACAGAAATGGCATTGGAAATAAATATAAGAGACACACTGTCGACTGAAGTACAGGAGGACTGAGCCTTCCTACTGTCTATGTTTTGAGCGTTTCCTGTGTCACCAGTTTTACATTCCAATGCACCTCTGCATGTTTACTGTATCTCTTGGACCTTCACAGTGACGATGAAACACAGAAATTGCATCGGAATTGAATATAAGAGACACAATGCCGACTTAAGTACAGGAAGACTGTGTCTTCCTACGGTCTATGTTTTGAGCGTTTCCAGTGTCACTAGTTTTACATTCCGATACCCCTCAGCAGGTTTACTGTGTCCCTTGGACCTTCCCAATGGCGATGAAACACAGAAATTGCATCGGAATTCAATATAAGAGACACAATGCCGACTTAAGTACAGGAAGACTGAATCTTCCTACTGTCTATGTTTTGAGCGTTTCCTGTATCACCAGTTTTACATTCCGATGCACTTCTGCATGTTTACTGTATCCCTTGGACCTTCACAGTGACGATGAAACACAGAAATTGCATCGGAATTAAATATAAGAGACACAATGTCGACTTAAGTACAGGAAGAGAGTGTCTTTCTATTGTCTATGTTTTGAGCGTTTCCTGTGTCACCAGTTTTACATTCCGATGCACCTCTGCTTGTTTACTGTATCCATTGGAGCTTCCATTGACGATGAAACACAGAAATTGCATCGGAATTAAATATAAGAGACACAACCGACTCAAGTACAAGAAAACTGAGTCTTCTTACGGTCTATGATTTGAGCGTTTCCTGTGTCACCGGTTTTACATTCCCATGCGAATCTGCAGGTTGACTGTATCCATTGGACCTTCCCATTGACGATGAAACACAGAAATAGCATCGGAATTAAATATAAGCCTCACAATGCCGACTTAAGAACGGGAAAGCTGAGTCTTCCTACTGTCTATGTTTTGAGCGTTTCCTGTGTCACTAGTTTTACATTCCGATGCACCTCTGCTGGTTTACTGTATCCATTGGAGCTTCCATTGACGATGAAACACAGAAATTGCATCGGAATTAAATGTAAGAGACACAACGCCGACTTAAGTACAAGAAAACTGAGTCTTCTTACGGTCTATGATTTGAGCGTTTCCTGTGTCACCAGTTTTACATTCCAATGCACCTCTGCAGGTTTACTGTATCCCCTGGAAATTCCCATTGACGCAAAAACACAGAAATTGCATCGGAATTAAATATAAGAGGCACAACGCCGACTTAAGTACCAGAAAACTGAGTCTTCTTAAGGTCTATGCTTTGAGCGTTTTCTGTGTCACCAGTTTTACATTCCGATTAACCTCTGCAGTTTTACTGTATCCCTTGCACCTTCCCATTGACATTGAAACACAGAAATTACATCGTAAGTAAATGTAATAGACACAATGCCGACATAAGTACAGGAAGACTGAGTCTTCCTACTGTCTATGTTTTGAGCGTTTCCTGTGTCACCAGTTTTACATTCCGATGCACCTCTGCAGGTTTACTGTATCCCTTGGACCTTCACAGTGACGATGAAACACAGAAATTGCATCGGAATTAAATATAAAAGACACAATGCCGACTTAAGTACAAGAAAACCTGAGTCTTCGTAGGGTCTATGTTATGAGCGCTTATTGTGTCACCAGTTTTACATTCCGATGCACCTCTGCAGGGTTACTGTAACCCTTGGACCTACCCATTGACGATGAAACACAGAAATTGCATCGGAATTAAATATGAGAGACACAATGCCGAGTTAAGTACAAGAAGACTGAGTCTTCCTACTGTCTATGCTTTGAGCGCCTCCTGTGTCACCAGTTTTAGATTCCGATGCACCTCTGCAGGTATACTGTTTCCCTTCGACTTTCCCATTGTCTATGAAACACAGAAATTGCATCGGAATTAAATAGAAGGGACACAACGACGACTTAAGTACAAGAAAACTGAGTCTTCCTACTGTCTATGTTTTGAGCGTTTCCAGTGTCACCAGTTTTACATTCCGATGCTCTTCTGCATGTTTACTGTATCCGTTGGACCTTCCATTGACGATGAAACCCAGACATTGCATCGGAATTAAATATAAGAGACACAACGCCGACTTAAGTACAAGAAAACTGAGTCTTCTTACGGTCTATGATTTGAGCGTTTCCAGTGTCACCAGTTTTACATTCCAATCCACCTCTGCAGGTTTACTGTATCCCTTGGACCTTCCCATTGACGAAAAAACACAAAAATTGCATCGGAATTAAATATAAGAGACACAACGCCGACTTAAGTACCAGAAAACTGAGTCTTCTTAAGGTCTATGATTTGAGCGTTTCCCGTGTCAGCAGTTTTACATTCCGATCCACCTCTGCAGGTTTACTGTATCCATTGGACCTTCACAGTGACGATGAAACACAGAAATTGCATCGGAAGTAAATATAAAAGTCACAATGCCGACTTAAGTACACGAAAACTGAGTCATCTTAGGGTCTATGTTATGAGCGCTTCCTGTGTCACCAGTTTTACATTCCGATGCACCTCTGCAGGGTTACTGTAACCCTTGGACCTTCCCATTGACGATGAAACACAGAAATTGCATCGGAATTAAATATAAGAGACACAATGCCGACATATGTACAGGAAGACTGAGTCTTCCTACTGTCTATGTATTGAGCGTCTCCTGTGTCACCAGTTTTACATTCCGATGCACCTCTGCAGGTATACTGTTTCATTTCGACTTTCCCATTGACGATGAAACAAAGAAATTGCAGCGGAATTAAATAGAAGAGACACAACGACGACTTAAGTACAAGAAAACTGAGTCTTCTTACGGTCTATGTTTTGAGCGTTTCCAGTGTCACCAGTTATACATTCCGATGCCCCTCAGCAGGTTTACTGTGTTCCTTGGACCTTCCCAATGGCGATGAAACACAGAAATTGCATCGGAATTAAATATAGGAGACACAATGACGTCTTAAGTACAGGAAGACTGAGTCTTCCTACTGTCTATGTTTTGAGCGTCTCCTGTGTCACCAGATTTATATTCCGATGCACCTCTGCAGGTATACTGTTTCCCTTCGACTTTCCCATTGACGATGAACCACAGAAATTGCATCGGAATTACACAATGTCGACTTAAGTACAGGAAGAGTGTGTCTTTCAATTGTCTATGTTTTGAGCGTTTCCTGTGTCACCAGTTTTACATTCCGATGCACCTCTGCTGGTTTACTGTATCCGTTGGACCTTCCAAAGCGATGAAACACAGACATTGCATCGGAATTAAATATAAGAGACACAACGCCGACTTAAGTACAAGAAAACTTAGTCTTCTTACGGTCTATGATTTGAGCGTTTCCTGTGTCTCCAGTTTTACATTCCAATGCACCTCTGCAGGTTTACTGTATCCCTTGGACCTTCCCATTGACGAAAAAACACAAAAATTGCATCGGAATTAAATATAAGAGACACAACGCCGACTTAAGTACCAGAAAACTGAGTCTTCCTAAGGTCTATGTTTTGAGCGTTTCCCGTGTCACCAGTTTTACATTCCGATCCACCTCTGCAGGTTTACTGTATCCATTGGACCTTCCCATTGATGATGAAACACAGAAATTGCAACGGAATTAAATATAAGAGACACCATGCCGACATAAGTATAGGAAGACTGAGTCTTCCTACTGTCTATGTTTTGAGCGTGTCCTGTGTCAACAGTTTTACATTCCGATGCACCTCTGCAGGGTTACTGTAACCCTTGGACCTTCCCATTGACGATGAAACACAGAAATTGCATCGAAATTAAATATAAGAGACACAATGCCGACTTAAGTACAGGAAGACTGAGTCTACCTACTGTCTATGTATTGAGCGTCTCCTGTGTCACCAGTTTCACATTTCGATGCACCTCTGCAGGTATACTGTTTCCCTTCGACTTTCCCATTGACGATGAAACAAAGAAATTGCATCGAAATTAAATAGAAGAGACACAACGACGACTTAAGTACAAGAAAACTGAGTCTTCTTACGGTGTATGTTTTGAGCGTTTCCAGTGTCACCAGTTTTACATTCCGATGCCCCTCAGCAGGTTTACTGTGTCCCTTGGACCTTCCCAATGGCGATGAAACACAGAAATTGCATCGGAATTAAATATAAGAGACACAATGACGTCTTAAGTACAGGAAGACTGAGTCTTTCTACTGTCTATGATTTGAGCGTTTCCTGTGTCACCAGTTTTACATTCCGATGCACTTCTGCATGTTTACTGTATCCGTTGGACATTCACAGTGACGATGAAACACAGAAATTGCATCGGAATTAAATATAAGAGACACAATGCCGACTTAAGTATAGGAAGACAGAGTCTTCTTACTGTCTATGTTTTGAGCGTCTCCTGTGTCACCAGATTTATATTCCGATGCACCTCTGCAGGTATACTGTTTCCCTTCGACTTTCCCATTGACGATGAAACACAGAAATTGCATCGGAATTACACAATGTCGACTTAAGTACAGGAAGAGTGTGTCTTTCTATTGTCTATGTTTTGAGCGTTTCCTGTGTCACCAGTTTTACATTCCGATGCACCTCTGCAGGTTTACTGTATCCGTTGGACCTTCCATTGACGATGAAACACAGACATTGCATCGGAATTAAATATAAGAGACACAACGCCGATTTAAGTACAAGAAAACTGAGTCTTCTTACGGTCTATGATTTGAGCGTTTCCTGTGTCACCCGTTTTACATTCCAATGCACCTCTGCCGGTTTACTGTATCCCTTGGACCTTCCCATTGACGAAAAAACACAAAAATTGCATCGGAATTAAATATAAGAGACACAACGACGACTTAAGTACCAGAAAACTGTTTCTTCTTAAGGTCTATGTTTTGAGCGTTTCCCGTGACACCTGTTTCACATTCCGATCCACCTCTGCAGGTTTACTGTATCCATTGGAATTTCCCATTGATGATGAAACACAGAAATTGCATCGGAATTAAATAGAAGAGACACAACGACGACTTAAGTACAAGAAAACTGAGTCTTGTTACGGTCTATGTTTTGAGCGTTTCCAGTGTCACCAGTTTTACATTCCGATGCACTTCTGCATGTTTACTGTATCCCTTGGACATTCACAGTGACGATGAAACACAGAAATTGCATCGGAATTAAATATAAGAGACACAATGCCGACTTAAGTACAAGTAGACAATCTCTTCCTACTGTCTATGCTATGAGCGTCTCCTGTGTCACCAGATTTATATTCCGATGCACCTCTGCAGGTATACTATTTCCCTTCGACTTTCCCATTGACGATGAAACACAGAAATTGCATCGGATTTACACAATGTCGACTTAAGTACAGGAAGAGTGTGTCCTTCTATTGTCTATGTTTTGAGCGTTTCCTGTATCACCAGTTTTACATTGCGATGCACCTCTGCTGGTTTACTGTATCCGTTGGACCTTCCATTGACGATGAAACACAGACATTGCATCGGAATTAAATATAAGAGACACAACGCCGACTTAAGTACCAGAAAACTGAGTCTTCTTAAGGTCTATGTTTTGAGCGTTTCCCGTGTCACCAGTTTTACATTCCGATCCACCTCTGCAGTATTACTGTATCCATTGGACCTTCCCATTGATGATGAAACACTGAAATTGCATCGGAATTAAATATAAGAGACACCATGCCGACATAAGTATAGGAAGAGTGAGTCTTCCTACTTTCTATGTTTTGAGCGTGTCCTGTGTCAACAGTTTTACATTCCTATGCACCTCTGCAGGTTTACTGTATCCCTTGGACCTTCCCATTGGCGATGAAACACAGAAATGGCATCGGAATTAAATATAAGAGACACAATGCCGACTGAAGTACAGGAAGACTGAGTCTTCCTTCTGTCTATGTTTTGAGCGTTTCCTCTGTCAAAAGTTTTACATTCCCATGCGAATCTGAAGGTTGACTGTATCCATTGGACCTTCCCATTGACGATGAAACACAGAAATAGCATCGGAATTAAATATAAGACACACAATGCCGACTTAAGAACAGGAAAGCTGAGTCTTCCTACTGTCTATGTTTTGAGCGTTTCCTGTGTCACTACTTTTACATTCCGATGCACCTCTGCTTGTTTACTGTATGCCTTGGATCTTCCCATTGATGATGAAACACAGAAATTGCAACGGAATTAAATATAAGAGACACAATGCCGACTTAAGTACAGGAACATTGAGTCTTCCTACTGTCTATGTTTTGAGCGTTTACAGTGTCACAAGTTTTACATTCCCATGCGACTCTGCAGGTTTACTGTATCCATTTGACCTTCCCATTGACGATGATACATAGATCTTACATCGGAATTAAGTATAAAAGACACAACGACGACTTAAGCACAAGAAAACTGAGTCTTCTTACGGTCTCTGTTTTGAGCGTTTCCTGTGTCACCAGTTTTACATTCCGATGCACCTCTGCTGGTTTACTGTATCCATTGGAGCTTCCATTGACGATGAAACACAGAAATTGCATCGGAATTAAATGTAGGAGACACAACGCCGACTTAAGTACAAGAAAACTGAGTCTTCTTACGGTCTATGATTTGAGCGTTTCCTGTGTCACCAGTTTTACATTCCAATGCACCTCTGCAGGTTTACTGTATCCCCTGGACCTTCCCATTGTCGCAAAAACACAGAAATTGCATCGGAATTAAATATAAGAGGCACAACGCCGACTTAAGTACCAGAAAACTGAGTCTTCTTAAGGTCCATGTTTTGAGCGTTTTCTGTGTCACCAGTTTTACATTCCGATGCACCTCTGCAGTTTTACTGTATCCCTTGCACCTTCCCATTGACACTGAAACACAGAAATTACATCGTAAGTAAATGTAATAGACACAATGCCGACATAAGTACAGGAAGACTGAGTCTTCCTACTGTCTATGTTTTGAGCGTTTCCTGTGTCACCAGTTTTACATTCCGATGCACCTCTGCAGGTTTACTGTATCCCTTGGACCTTCACAGTGACGATGAAACACAGAAATTGCATCGGAATTAAATATAAAAGACACAATGCCGACTTAAGTACAAGAAAACCTGAGTCTTCGTAGGGTCTATGTTATGAGCGCTTCCTGTGTCACCAGTTTTACATTCCGATGCACCTCTGCAGGGGTACTGTAACCCTTGGACCTACCCATTGACGATGAAACACAGAAATTGCATCGGAATTAAATATAAGAGATACAATGCCGAGTTAAGTACAGGAAGACTGAGTCTTCCTACTGTCTATGCTTTGAGCGCCTCCTGTGCCACCAGTTTTACATTCCGATGCACCTCTGCAGGTATACTGTTTCCCTTCGACTTTCCCATTGACGATGAAACACAGAAATTGCATCGGAATTAAATAGAAGGGACACAACGACGACTTAAGTACAAGAAAACTGAGTCTTGTTACGGTCTATGTTTTGAGCGTTTCCAGTGTCACCAGTTTTACATTCCGATGCTCTTCTGCATGTTTACTGTATCCGTTGGACCTTACATTGACGATGAAACACAGACATTGCATCGGAATTAAATATAAGAGACACAACGCCGACTTAAGTACAAGAAAACTGAGTCTTCTTAAGGTCTATGTTTTGAGCGTTTCCCGTGACACCAGTTTTATATTCCGATCCACCTCCGCAGGTTTACTGTATCCATTGGACCTTCCCATTGATGATGAAACACAGAAATTGCATCGGAATTAAATATAAGAGACACCATGCCGACATAAGTAGAGGAAGACTGAGTCTTCCTACTGTCTATGTTTTGAGCGTTTCCTGTGTCACCAGTTTTACATTCCGATGCACCTCTGCTGGTTTACTGTATCCGTTGGACCTTCCATTGACGATGAAACCCAGACATTGCATCGGAATTAAATATAAGAGACACAACGCCGTCTTAAGTACAAGAAAACTGAGTCTTCTTACGGTCTATGATTTGAACGTTTCCAGTGTTACCAGTTTTACATTCCAATCCCCCTCTGCAGGTTTACTGTATCCCTTGGACCTTCCCATTGACGAAAAAACACAAAAATTGCATCGGAATTAAATATAAGAGACACAACGCCGACTTAAGTACCAGAAAACTGAGTCTTCCTAAGGTCTATGTTTTGAGCGTTTCCCGTGTCACCAGTTTTACATTCCGATCCACCTCTGCAGGTTTACTGTATCCATTGGACCTTCCCATTGATGATGAAACACAGAAATTGCAACGGAATTAAATATAAGAGACACCATGCCGACATAAGTATAGGAAGACTGAGTCTTCCTACTGTCTATGTTTTGAGCGTGTCCTGTGTCAACAGTTTTACATTCCGATGCACCTCTGCAGGGTTACTGTAACCCTTGGACCTTCCCATTGACGATGAAACACAGAAATTGCATCGGAATTAAATATAAGAGACACAATGCCGACATAAGTACAGGAAGATTGAGTCTTCCTACTGTCTATGTATTGAGCGTCTCCTGTGTCACCAGTTTTACATTCCGATGCACCTCTGCAGGTATACTGTTTCCCTTCGACTTTCCCATTGACGATGAAACAAAGAAATTGCAGCGGAATTAAATAGAAGAGACACAACGACGACTTAAGTACAAGAAAACTGAGTCTTCTTATGGTCTATGTTTTGAGCGTTTCCAGTGTCACCAGTTTTACATTCCGATGCCCCTCAGCAGGTTTACTGTGTTCCTTGGACATTCCCAATGGCGATGAAACACAGAAATTGCATCGGAATTAAATATAAGAGACACAATCACGTCTTAAGTACAGGAAGACCGAGTCTTCCTACTGTCTATGTTTTGAGCGTTTCCTGTGTCACCAGTTTTACATTCCGATGCACTTCTGCATGTTTACTGTATCCCTTGGACATTCACAGGGACGATGAAACACAGAAATTGCATCGGATTCAAATATAAGGGACACAACGCCGACTTAAGTACAGGAAGACAGAGTCTTCCTACTGTCTATGTTTTGAGCGTCTCCTGTGTCACCAGATTTATATTCCGATGCACCTCTGCAGGTATACTGTTTCCCTTCGACTTTCCCATTGACGATGAAACACAGAAATTGCATCGGAATTACACAATGTCGACTTAAGTACAGGAAGAGTGTGTCTTTCTATTGTCTATGTTTTGAGCGTTTCCTGTGTCACCAGTTTTACATTCCGATGCACCTCTGCTGGTTTACTGTATCCGTTGGACCTTCCAAAGCGATGAAACACAGACATTGCATCGGAATTAAATATAAGAGACACAACGCCGACTTAAGTACAAGAAAACTGAGTCTTCTTACGGTCTATGATTTGAGCGTTTCCTGTGTCACCAGTTTTACTTTCCAATGCACCTCTGCAGGTTTACTGTATCCCTTGGACCTTCCCATTGACGAAAAAACACAAAAATTGCATCGGAATTAAATATAAGAGACACAACGCCGACTTAAGTACCAGAAAACTGAGTCTTCCTAAGGTCTATAATTTGAGCGTTTCCCGTGTCACCAGTTTTACATTCCGATCCACCTCTGCAGGTTTACTGTATCCATTGGACCTTCCCATTGATGATGAAACACAGAAATTGCAACGGAATTAAATATAAGAGACACCATGCCGACATAAGTATAGGAAGACTGAGTCTTCCTACTGTCTATGTTTTGAGCGTGTCCTGTGTCAACAGTTTTACATTCCGATGCACCTCTGCAGGGTTACTGTAACCCTTGGACCTTCCCATTGACGATGAAACACAGAAATTGCATCGAAATTAAATATAAGAGACACAATGCCGACTTAAGTACAGGAAGACTTAGTCTTCCTACTGTCTATGTATTTAGCGTCTCCTGTGTCACCAGTTTCACATTTCGATGCACCTCTGCAGGTATACTGTTTCCCTTCGACTTTCCCATTGACGATGAAACAAAGAAATTGCATCGAAATTAAATAGAAGAGACACAACGACGACTTAAATACAAGAAAACTGAGTCTTCTTACGGTCTATGTTTTGAGCGTTTCCAGTGTCACCAGTTTTACATTCCGATGCCCCTCAGCAGGTTTACTGTGTCCCTTGGACCTTCCCAATGGCGATGAAACACAGAAATTGCATCGGAATTAAATATAAGAGACACAATGACGTCTTAAGTACAGGAAGACTGAGTCTTCCTACTGTCTATGATTTGAGCGTTTCCTGTGTCACCAGTTTTACATTCCGATGCACTTCTGCATGTTTACTGTATCCGTTGGACATTCACAGTGACGATGAAACACAGAAATTGCATCGGAATTAATTATAAGAGACACAATGCCGACTTAAGTACAGGAAGACAGAGTCTTCCTACTGTCTATGTTTTGAGCGTCTCCTGTGTCACCAGATTTATATTCCGATGCACCTCTGCAGGTGTACTGTTTCCCTTCGACTTCCCCATTGACCATGAGACACAGAAATTGCATCGGAATTACACAATGTCGACTTAAGTACAGGAAGAGTGTGTCTTTCTATTGTCTATGTTTTGAGCGTTTCCCGTGTCACCAGTTTTACATTCCGATGCACCACTGCTGGTTTACTGTATCCGTTGGACCTTCCATTGACGATGAAACACAGACATTGCATCGGAATTCAATATAAGAGACACAACGCCGATTTAAGTACAAGAAAACTGAGTCTTCTTACGGTCTATGATTTGAGCGTTTCCTGTGTCACCCGTTTTACATTCCAATGCACCTCTGCAGGTTTACTGTATCCCTTGGACCTTCCCATTGACGAAAAAACACAAAAATTGCATCGGAATTAAATATAAGAGACACAACGCCGACTTAAGTACCAGAAAACTGTTTCTTCTTAAGGTCTATGTTTTGAGCGTTTCCCGTGACACCAGTTTCACATTCCGATCCACCTCTGCAGGTTTACTGTATACATTGGACCTTCCCATTGATGATGAAACACAGAAATTGCATCGGAATTAAATAGAAGAGACACAACGACGACTTAAGTACAAGAAAACTGAGTCTTGTTACGGTCTATGTTTTGAGCGTTTCCAGTGTCACCAGTTTTACATTCCGATGCACTTCTGCATGTTTACTGTATCCCTTGGACATTCACAGTGACGATGAAACACAGAAATTGCATCGGAATTAAATATAAGAGACACAATGCCGACTTAAGTACAGGAAGACAATCTCTTCCTACTCTCTATGCTTTGAGCGTCTCCTGTGTCACCAGATTTATATTCCGATGCACCTCTGCAGGTATACTATTTCCCTTCGACTTTCCCATTGACGATGAAACACAGAAATTGCATCGGAATTACACAATGTCGACTTAAGTACAGGAAGAGTGTGTCTTTCTATTGTCTATGTTTTGAGCGTTTCCTGTATCACCAGTTTTACATAGCGATGCACCTCTGCTGGTTTACTGTATCCGTTGGACCTTCCATTGACGATGAAACACAGACATTGCATCGGAATTAAATATAAGAGACACAACGCCGACCTAAGTACAAGAAAACTGAGTCTTCTTAAGGTCTATGTTTTGAGCGTTTCCCGTGAAACCAGTTTTACATTCCGATCCACCTCTGCAGGTTTACTGTATCCATTGGACCTTCCCATTGATGATGAAACACAGAAATTGCATCGAAATTAAATATAAGAGACACCATGCCGACATAAGTATAGGAAGACTGAGTCTTCCTACTGTCTATGTTTTGAGCGTATCCTGTGTCATCAGTTTTACATTCCGATGCACCTCTGCAGGTTTACTGTATCCCTTGGACCTTCCCATTGGCGATGAAACACAGAAATGGCATCGGAATTAAATATAAGAGACACAATGCCGACTGAAGTACAGGAAGACTGAGTCTTCCTACTGTCTATGTTTTGAGCGTTTCCTGTGTCACCAGTTTTACATTCCGATGCACCTCTGCTGGTTTACTGTATCCGTTGGACCTTCCATTGACGATGAAACACAGAAATTGCATCGGAATTAAACAGAAGAGACACAACGACGACTTAAGTACAAGAAAACTGAGTCTTCTTACGGTCTATGTTTTGAGCGTTTCCAGTGTCACCAGTTTTACATTACGATGCCCCTCAGCAGGTTTACTGTGTCCCTTGGACCTTCCCAATGGCGATGAAACACAGAAATTGCGTCGGAATTAAATATAAGAGACACAATGCCGACTTAAGTACAGGAACATTGAGTCTTCCTACTGTCTATGTTTTGAGCGTTTACAGTGTCACAAGTTTAACATTCCCATGCGACTCTGCAGGTTTACTGTATCCATTGGACCTTCCCATTGACGATGATACACAGAACTTACATCGGAATTAAGTATAAGAGACACAACGACGACTTAAGTACAAGAAAACCGAGTCTTCTTACGGTCTATGTTTTGAGCGTTTCCAGTGTCACCAGTTTTACATTCCGATACACATCTGCAGGTTTACTGTGTCCCTTGGACCTTTCCATTGGCGATGAAACACAGAAATTGCATCGGAATTAAATATAAGAGACACAATGACGTCTTAAGTACAGGAAGACTTAGTCTTCCTACTGTCTATGTTTTGAGCGTTTCCTGTGTCACCAGTTTTACATTCCGATGCACCTCTGCATGTTTACTGTATCCCTTAGGCCTTCACAGTGACGATGAAACACAGAAACTGCATCGGAATTAAATATAAGAGACACAATGCCGACTTAAGTACAGGAAGACAGAGTCTTCCTACTGTCTATGTTTTGGGCGTCTCCTGTGTCACCAGTTTTAAATTCCGATGCACCTCTGCAGGTATACTGTTTCCCTTCGACTTTCCCATGAACGATGAAACACAGAAATTTCATCGGAATTAAATATAAGAGGCACAACGCCGACTTAAGTACCAGAAAACTGAGTGTTCTTAAGGTCTATGTTTTGAGCGTTTTCTGTGTCACCAGTTTTACATTCCGATGCACCTCTGCAGGTTTACTGTATCCCTTGCACCTTCCCATTGACATTGAAACACAGAAATTACATCGTAAGTAAATATAATAGACTCAACGACGACTTAAGTACAAGAAAACTGAGTCTTGTTACGGTCTATGTTTTGAGCGTTTCCAGTGTCACCAGTGTTACATTCCGATGCTCTTCTGCATGTTTACTGTATCCCTTGGACATTCACAGTGACGATGAAACACAGAAATTGCATCGGAATTAAATATAAGAGACACAATGCCGACTGAAGTACAGGAAGACTGAGTCTTCCTACTGTCTATGTTTTGAGCGTTTCCTGTGTCACCAGTTTTACATTCCGATGCACCTCTGCTGGTTTACTGTATCCGTTGGACCTTCCATTGACGATGAAACACAGACATTGCATCGGAATTAAATATAAGAGACACAACGCCGACTTAAGTACCAGAAAACTGAGTCTTCTTAAGGTCTATGTTTTGAGCGTTTCCCGTGTCTCCAGTTTTACATTCCGATCCACCTCTGCAGGTTTACTGTATCCATTGGACCTTCACAGTGACAATGAAACACAGAAATTGCATCGGAAGTAAATATAAAAGACACAATGCCGACTTCAGTACACGAAAACTGAGTCATCTTAGGGTCTATGTTATGAGCGCTTCCTGTGTCACCAGTTTTACATTCCGATGCACCTCTGCAGGGTTACTGTAACCCTTAGACCTTCCCATTGGCGATGAAACACAGAAATTGCATCGGAATTAAATATAAGAGACACAATGACGTCTTAAGTACAGGAAGAGTGAGTCTTCCTACTGTCTATGATTTGAGCGTTTCCTGTGTCACCAGTTTTACAATCCGATGCACCTCTGCATGTTTACTGTATCCCTTGGACCTTACCATTGACGATGAAACACAGAAATTGCATCGGAATTAAATATAAGGGACACAATGCCGACTTAAGTACAGGAACATTGATTCTTCCTACTGTCTATGTTTTGAGCGTTTGCAGTGTCACAAGTTTTACATTCCCATGCGACTCTGCAGGTTTACTGTATCCATTGGACCTTCCCATTGACGATGATACACAGAACTTACATCGGAATTAAGAATAAGAGACACAACGACGACTTAAGTACAAGAAAACTGAGCCTTCTTACGGTCTATGTTTTGAGCGTTTCCATTGTCACCAGTTTTACATTCCGATACACCTCTGCAGGTTTACTGTATCCCTTGGACCTTCACAGTGACAATGAAACACAGAAACTCCATCGGAATTAAATATAAGAGACACAATGCCGACTTAAGTACAGGAAGACTGAGTCTACCTACTGTCTATGTTTTGGGCGTCTCCTGTGTCACCAGTTTTAAATTCCGATGCACCTCTGCAGGTATACTGCTTCCCTTCGACTTTCCCATTGACGATGAAAGACAGAAATTTCATCGGAATTAAATATAAGAGACACAATGACGACTTAAGTACAGAACGACTGTGTCTTTCTATTGTGTATGTTTTGAGCGTTTCCTGTGTCACCAGTTTTACATTCCGATGCACCTCTGCTGGTTTACTGTATCCGTTGGACCTTCCATTGAAGATGAAACCCAGACATTGCATCGGAATTAAATATAAGGGACACAACGCCGACTTAAGTACAAGAAAACTGTGCCTCCTTTCGGTCTATGATTTGAGCGTTTCCTGTGTCACCAGTTTTACATTCCAATGCACCTCTGCAGGTTTACTGTATCCCTTGGACCTTCCCATTGACGAAAAAACACAAAAATTGCATCGGAATTAAATATAAGAGACACAACGCCGACTTAAGTACCAGAAAACTGAGTCTTCTTAAGGTCTATGTTTTGAGCGTTTCCCGTGTCACTAGTTTTACATTCCGATCCACTTCTGCAGGTTTACTGTATCCATTGGACCTTCACAGTAACGATGATACACAGAAATTGCATCGGATGTAAACATAAAAGACACAATGTCGACTTAAGTACACGAAAACTGAGTCATCTTAGGGTCTATGTTATGAGCGCTTCCTGTGTCACCAGTTTTACATTCCGAAGCACCTCTGCAGGGTTACTGTAACCCTTGGACCTTCCCATTGACGATGAAACACAGAAATTGCATCGGAATTAAATATAAGAGACACAATGCCGGCTTAAGTACAGGAAGACTGAGTCTTCCTACTGTCTATGTATTGAGCATCTCCTGTGTCACCAGTTTTACATTCCGATGCACCTCTGCAGGTATACTGTTTCCCTTCGACTTTCCCATTGACGATGAAACAAAGAAATTGCATCGGAATTAAATAGAAGAGACACAACGACGACTTAAGTACAAGAAAACTGAGTCTTCTTACGGTCTATGTTTTGAGCGTTTCCAGTGTCACCAGTTTTACATTCCGATGCCCCTCAGCAGGTTTACTGTGTCCCTTGGACCTTCCCAATGGCGATGAAACACAGAAATTGCATCGGAATTAAATATAAGAGACACAATGACGTCTTAAGTACAGGAAGACTGAGTCTTCCTACTGTCTATGTTTTGAGCGTTTCCTGTGTCACCAGTTTTACATTCCGATGCACTTCTGCATGTTTACTGTATCCCTTGGACATTCACAGTGACGATGAAACACAGAAATTGCATCGGAATTAAATATAAGAGACACAATGCAAACTTAAGTACCGGAAGACAGAGTCCTCCTACTGTCTATGTTTTGAGCGTGTCCTGTGTCACCAGATTTATATTCCGATGCACCTCTGCAGGTATCCTGTTTCCCTTCGACTTTCCCATTGACGATGAAACACAGAAATTGCATCGGAATTACACACTGTCGACTTAAGTACAGGAAGAGTGTGTCTTTGTATTGTCTATGTTTTGAGCGTTTCCTGTGCCACCAGTTTTACATTCTGATGCACCTCTGCTGGTTTACTGTATCCATTGTACCTTCCATTGACGATGAAACACAGACATTGCATCGGAATTAAATATAAGAGACACAACGCCGACTTAAGTACAAGAAAACTGAGTCTTCTTACGGTCTATGATTTGAGCGTTTCCTGAGTCACCAGTTTTACATTCCAATGCACCTCTGCAGGTTTACTGTATCCCTTGGACCTTCCCATTGACGAAAAAACACAAAAATTGCATCGCAATTCAATATAAGAGACACAACGCCGACTTAAGTACCAGAAAACTGAGTCTTCTTAAGGTCTATGTTTTGAGCGTCTCCCGTGACACCAGTTTCACATTCCGATCCACCTCTGCAGGTTTACTGTATCCATTGGACCTTCCCATTGATGATGAAACACAGAAATTGCATGGGAATTAAGTATAAGAGACACCATGCCGACATAAGTATAGGAAGACTGAGTCTTCCTACTGTCTATGTTTTGAGCGTATCCTGTGTCAACAGTTTTACATTCCGATGCACCTCTGCCGGTTTACTGTATCCCTTGGACCTTCCCATTGGCGATGAAGCACAGATATTGCATCGGAATTAAATATAAGAGACACTATGACGTCTTAAGTACAGGAAGACTGAATCTTCCTACTGTCTATGTTTTGAGCGTTTCCTGTGTCACCAGTTTTTCATTCCAATGCACCTCTGCATGTTTACCGTATCTCTTGGACCTTCACACTGAAGATGAAACACAGTAATTGCATCGGAATTGAATATAAGAGACACAATGCCGACTTAAGTAAGTGAAGACTGAGTCTTCCTACTCTCTATGCTATGAGCGTCTCCTGTGTCACCAGTTTTACATTCCGATGCACCTCTGCAGGTATACCGTTTCCCTTCGACTTTCCCAATGACGATAAAACACAGAAATTGCATCGGAATTAAATAGAAGAGACACAACGACGACTTAACTACAAGAAAACTGAGTCTTCTTACGGTCTATGTTTTGATCGTTTCCAGTGTCACCAGTTTTACATTCCGATGCCCCTCAGCAGGTTTACTGTGTCCCTTGGACCTTCCCAATGGCGATGAAACACAGAAATTGCATCGGAATTAAATATAAGAAACACAATGACGTCTTAAGTACAGGAAGACCGAGTCTTTCTACTGTCTATGTTTTGAGCGTTTCCTGTAACACCAGTTTTACATTCCGATGCACTTCTGCATGTTTACTGTATCCCTTGGACCTTCACAGTGACGATGAAACACAGAAATTGCATCGGAATTAAATATAAGAGACACAATGCCGACTTAAGTACCGGAAGACTGAGTCTTCCTACTGTCTATGTTTTGAGCGTCTCCTGTGTCACCAGTTTTACATTCCGATGCACCTCTGCTGGTTTACTGTATCCGTTGGACCTTCCATTGACGATGAAACACAGACATTGCATCGGAATTAAATATAAGAGACACAACGCCGACTTAAGTACAAGAAAACTGAGTCTTCTTACGGACTATGATTTGAGCGTTTCCTGTGTCACCAGTTTTACATTCCAATGCACCTCCGCAGGTTTACTGTATAACTTGGACCTTCCCATTGACGAAAAAACACAAAAATTGCATCGGAATTAAATATAAGAGACACAACGCCGACTTAAGTACCAGAAAACTGAGTCTTCTTAAG
The DNA here is from genome assembly GCF_023898315.1 of Schistocerca nitens. Taxonomy (NCBI): domain Eukaryota; kingdom Metazoa; phylum Arthropoda; class Insecta; order Orthoptera; family Acrididae; genus Schistocerca; species Schistocerca nitens. Next base: position 3,433,192 of record NC_064616.1, on the reverse strand, counting down.
GTCTATGTTTTGAGCGTTTCCCGTGTCACCAGTTTTACATTCCGATCCACCTCTCCAGGTTTACTGTATCCATTGGACCTTCCCATTGATGATGAAACACAGAAATTGCATCGGAATTAAATATAAGAGACACCATGCCGACATAAGTATAGCGAGACTGAGTCTTCCTACTGTCTATGTTTTTAGCGTGTCCTATGTCAACAGTTTTACATTCCGATGCACCTCTGCAGGTTTACTGTATCCCTTGGACCTTCCCATTGGCGATGAAACACAGAAATGGCATCGGAATTAAATATAAGAGATACATTGCCGACTGAAGTACAGGAAGACTGAGTCTTCCTACTGTCTATGTTTTGAGCATTTCCTGTGTCACCAGTTTTACATTCCGATGCACCTCTGCAGGTTTACTGTATCCCTTGGACCTTCACAGTGACGATGAAACACAGAAATTGCATCGGAAGTAAATATAAAAGACACAATGCCGACTTAAGTACATGAAAACTGAGTCATCTCAGGGTCTATGTTATGAGCGCTTCCTGTGTCACCAGTTTTACATTCCGATGCACCTCTGCAGGGTTACTGTATCCCTTGGACCTTCCCATTGTCGATGAAACACAGAAATTGCGTCGGAATTAAATATAAGAGAAACAATGCCGACTCAAGTACTGAAAGATTGAGTCTTCCTACTGTCTATGTATTGAGCGTTTCCTGTGTCACCAGTTTTACATTCCGATGCACCTCTGCAGGTTTACTGTATCCCTTGCACCTTCCCATTGACGACGAAACACAGAAATTGCATCGGATTTAAATATAAGAGACACAATGCCGACTTAAGTACAGGGAGACTGAGTATTCCTACTGTCTATGTTTTGATCGTTTCCTGTGTGACCAGTTTTACATTCCGATGATCCTCTGCAGTTTTACTGTATCCATTGGACCTTCCCATTGACGATGAAACACAGAAATAGCATCGGAATTAAATAGAAGAGACACAATGTCGACTTAAGTACAGGAAGAGTGTGTCTTTCTATTGTATAAGTTTTGAGCGTTTCCTGTGTCACCAGTTTTACATTCCGCTGCTCCTCTGCTGGTTTACTGTACTCATTGGACCTTCCATTGACGATGAAACACAGAAATTGCATCGGAATTAAATATAAGAGACACCATGCTGATTTAAGTAAAGGAAGACTGAGTCTTCCTACTGTCTATGTTTTGAGCCTTTCCTGTGTCACCAGTATTACATTCCGATGCACCTCTGCAGGTTTACTGCATCCATTGGACCTTCCCATTTACGATGAAACACAGAAATTGCATCGGAAATAAATATAAGAGACACAACGCCGACTTAAGTACAAGAAAACTGAGTCTTCTTACGGTCTATGTTTTGAGCGTTTTCTCTGTCACCAGTTTTACATTCAGATGCACCTCTGCAGGTTTACTGTATCCCTTGCACCTTCCCATTGACATTGAAACACAGAAATTACATCGTAAGTAAATATAATAGACACAATGCCGACATAAGTACAGGAAGACTGAGTCTTCCTACTGTCTATGTTTTGAGCGTTTCCTGTGTCACCAGTTTTACATTCCAATGCACCTCTGCAGGTTTACTGTATCCCGTGGACATTCACAGTGACGATGAAACACAGATATTGCATCGGAATTAAATATAAAAGACACAATGCCGACTTAAGTACAAGAAAACCTTAGTCTTCGTAGGGTCTATGTTATGAGCGCTTCCTGTGCCACCAGTTTTACATTCCGATGCACCTCTGCAGGGTTACTGTAACCCTTGGAACTACCCATTGACGATGAAACACAGAAATTGCATCGGAATTAAATATAAGAAACACAATGCCGAGTTAAGTACAGGAAGACTGAGTCTTCCTACTGTCTATGCTTTGAGCGCCTCCTGTGTCACCAGTTTTACATTCCGATGCACCTCTGCAGGTATACTGTTTCCCTTCGACTTTCCGATTGACGATGAAACACAGAAATTGCATCGGAATTAAATAGAAGAGACACAACGACGACTTAAGTACAAGAAAACTGAGTCTTGTTACGGTCTATGTTTTGAGCGTTTCCAGTTTCACCAGTTTTACATTCCGATGGTCTTCTGCATGTTTACTGTATCCCTTGGACATTCACAGTGACGATGAAACACAGAAATTGCATCGGAATTAAATATAAGAGACACAATGCCGACTTAAGTACTGGAAGACAGAGTCTTCCTACTGTCTATGTTTTGAGCGTTTCCTGTGTCACCAGATTTATATTCCGATGCACCTCTGCAGGTATACTGTTTCCCTTCGACTTTCCCATTGACGATGAAACACAGAAATTGCATCGGAATTACACAATGTCGACTTAAGTACAGGAAGAGTGTGTCTTCCTATTGTCTATGTTTTGAGCGTTTCCTGTGTCACCAGTTTTACATTCCGATGCACCTCTGCTTGTTTACTGTATCCGTTGGACCTTCCATTGACGATGAAACACAGACATTGCATCGGAATTAAATATAAGAGACACAACGCCGACTTAAGTACAAGAAAACTAAGTCTTCTTAAGGTCTATGGTTTGAGCGTTTCCCGTGACACCAGTTTTACATTCCGATCCACCTCTGCAGGTTTACTGTATCCATTGGACCTTCCCATTGATGATGAAACACAGAAATTGCATCGGAATGAAATATAAGAGACACCATGCCGACATAAGTATAGGAAGACTGAGTCTTCCTACTGTCTATGTTTTGAGCGTATCCTGTGTCAACAGTTTTACATTCCGATGAACCTCTGCAGGTTTACTGTATCCCTTGGACCTTCCCATTGGCGATGAAACACAGAAATGGCATCGGAATTAAATATAAGAGACACAATGCCGACTGAAGTACAGGAAGACTGAGTCTTCCTACTGTCTATGTTTTGAGCGTTTCCTGTGTCACCAGTTTTACATTCCGATGCACCTCTGCTGGTTTACTGTATCCGTTGGACCTTCCATTGACGATGAAACCCAGACATTGCATCGGAATTAAATATAAGAGACACAACGCCGACTTAAGTACAAGAAAACTGAGTCTTCTTACGGTCTATGATTTGAGCGTTTCCTGTGTCACCAGATTTATATTCCGATGCACCTCTGCAGGTATACTGTTTCCCTTCGACTTTCCCATTGAAGATGAAACACAGAAATTGCAACGGAATTACACAATGTCGACTTAAGTACAGGAAGAGTGTGTCTTCCTATTGTCTATCTTTTGAACGTTTCCTGTGTCACCAGTTTTACATTCCGATGAACCTCTGCTGGTTTACTGTATCCGTTGGACGTTCCATTGACGATGAAACCCAGACATTGCATCGGAATTAAATATAAGAGACACAACGTCGACTTAAGTACAAGAAAACTGAGTCTACTTACTGTCTATGACTTGAGCGTTTCCTGTGTCACCAGTTTTACATTCCAATGCACCTCTGCAGGTTTACTGTATCCCTTGGACCTTAGCATTGACGAAAAAACACAAAAATTTAATCGGAATTATATATAAGAGACACAACGCCGACTTAACTACCAGAAAACTGAGTCTTCTTAAGGTCTATGTTTTGAGCGTTTCCCGTGTCACCAGTTTTACATTCCGATCCACCTCTGCAGGTTTACTGTATCCATTGGACCTTCACAGTGACGATGAAACACAGAAATTGCATCGGAAGTAAATATAAAAGACACAATGCCGACTTAAGTACACGAAAACTGAGTCATCTTAGGTTCTATGTTATGAGCGCTTCCTGTGTCACCAGTTTTACATTCCGATGCACCTCTGCAGGGTTACTGTAACCCGTAGACCTTCCCATTGGCGATGAAACACAGAAATTGCATCGGAGTTTAATATAAGAGACACAATGACGTCTTAAGTACAGGAAGACTGAGTCTTCCTACTGTCTATGTTTTGAGCGTTTCCTGTGTCACCAGTTTTACATTCCGATGCACTTCTGCATGTTTACTGTATCCCTTGGACCTTCCCTTTGACGATGAAACACAGATATTGCATCGGAATTAAATATAAGGGACACAATGCCGACTTAAGTACGGGAACATTGAGTCTTCCTACTGTCTATGTTTTGAGCGTTTACAGTGTCACAAGTTTTACATTCCCATGCGACTCTGCAGGTTTACTGTATCCATTGGACCTTCCCATTGACGATGATACACAGAACTAACATCGGAATTAAGTATAAGAGACACAACGACGACTTAAATGCAAGAAAACTGAGTCTTCTTACGGTCTATGTTTTGAGCGTTTCCAGTGTCACCAGTTTTACATTCCGATACACCTCTGCAGGTTTACTGTATCCCTTGGACCTTCACAGTGACGATGAAACACAGAAACTGCATCGGAATTATATATAAGAGACACAATGCCGACTTAAGTACAGGAAGACTGAGTCTTCCTACTGTCTATGTTTTGGGCGTCTCCTGTGTCACCAGTTTTAAATTCCGATGCACCTCTGCAGGTATACTGTTTCCCTTCGACTTTCCCATTGACGATGAAACACAGAAATTTCATCGGAATTAAATATAAGAGACACAATGTCGACTTAAGTACAGAAAGAGTGTGTCTTTCTATTGTCTATGTTTTGAGCGTTTCCTGTGTCAACAGTTTTACATTCCGATGCACCTCTGCCGGTTTACTGTATCCCTTGGACCTTCCCATTGGCGATGAAGCACAGATATTGCATTGGAATTAAATATAAGAGACACTATGACGTCTTAAGTACAGGAAGACTGAATCTTCCTACTGTCTATGTTTTGAGCGTTTCCTGTGTCACCAGTTTTTCATTCCAATGCACCTCTGCATGTTTACCGTATCTCTTGGACCTTCACACTGAAGATGAAACACAGTAATTGCATCGGAATTGAATATAAGAGACACAATGCCGACTTAAGTAAGTGAAGACTGAGTCTTCCTACTCTCTATGCTATGAGCGTCTCCTGTGTCACCAGTTTTACATTCCGATGCACCTCTGCAGGTATACCGTTTCCCTTCGACTTTCCCAATGACGATAAAACACAGAAATTGCATCGGAATTAAATAGAAGAGACACAACGACGACTTAACTACAAGAAAACTGAGTCTTCTTACGGTCTATGTTTTGATCGTTTCCAGTGTCACCAGTTTTACATTCCGATGCCCCTCAGCAGGTTTACTGTGTCCCTTGGACCTTCCCAATGGCGATGAAACACAGAAATTGCATCGGAATTAAATATAAGAAACACAATGACGTCTTAAGTACAGGAAGACCGAGTCTTTCTACTGTCTATGTTTTGAGCGTTTCCTGTAACACCAGTTTTACATTCCGATGCACTTCTGCATGTTTACTGTATCCCTTGGACCTTCACAGTGACGATGAAACACAGAAATTGCATCGGAATTAAATATAAGAGACACAATGCCGACTTAAGTACCGGAAGACTGAGTCTTCCTACTGTCTATGTTTTGAGCGTCTCCTGTGTCACCAGTTTTACATTCCGATGCACCTCTGCTGGTTTACTGTATCCGTTGGACCTTCCATTGACGATGAAACACAGACATTGCATCGGAATTAAATATAAGAGACACAACGCCGACTTAAGTACAAGAAAACTGAGTCTTCTTACGGACTATGATTTGAGCGTTTCCTGTGTCACCAGTTTTACATTCCAATGCACCTCCGCAGGTTTACTGTATAACTTGGACCTTCCCATTGACGAAAAAACACAAAAATTGCATCGGAATTAAATATAAGAGACACAACGCCGACTTAAGTACCAGAAAACTGAGTCTTCTTAAGGTCTATGTTTTGAGCGTTTCCCGTGTCACCAGTTTTACATTCCGATCCACCTCTCCAGGTTTACTGTATCCATTGGACCTTCCCATTGATGATGAAACACAGAAATTGCATCGGAATTAAATATAAGAGACACCATGCCGACATAAGTATAGCGAGACTGAGTCTTCCTACTGTCTATGTTTTTAGCGTGTCCTATGTCAACAGTTTTACATTCCGATGCACCTCTGCAGGTTTACTGTATCCCTTGGACCTTCCCATTGGCGATGAAACACAGAAATGGCATCGGAATTAAATATAAGAGATACATTGCCGACTGAAGTACAGGAAGACTGAGTCTTCCTACTGTCTATGTTTTGAGCATTTCCTGTGTCACCAGTTTTACATTCCGATGCACCTCTGCAGGTTTACTGTATCCCTTGGACCTTCACAGTGACGATGAAACACAGAAATTGCATCGGAAGTAAATATAAAAGACACAATGCCGACTTAAGTACATGAAAACTGAGTCATCTCAGGGTCTATGTTATGAGCGCTTCCTGTGTCACCAGTTTTACATTCCGATGCACCTCTGCAGGGTTACTGTATCCCTTGGACCTTCCCATTGTCGATGAAACACAGAAATTGCGTCGGAATTAAATATAAGAGAAACAATGCCGACTCAAGTACTGAAAGATTGAGTCTTCCTACTGTCTATGTATTGAGCGTTTCCTGTGTCACCAGTTTTACATTCCGATGCACCTCTGCTGGTTTACTGTATCCCTTGCACCTTCTCATTGACGACGAAACACAGAAATTGCATCGGATTTAAATATAAGAGACACAATGCCGACTTAAGTACAGGGAGACTGAGTATTCCTACTGTCTATGTTTTGATCGTTTCCTGTGTGACCAGTTTTACATTCCGATGATCCTCTGCAGTTTTACTGTATCCATTGGACCTTCCCATTGACGATGAAACACAGAAATAGCATCGGAATTAAATAGAAGAGACACAATGTCGACTTAAGTACAGGAAGAGTGTGTCTTTCTATTGTATAAGTTTTGAGCGTTTCCTGTGTCACCAGTTTTACATTCCGCTGCTCCTCTGCTGGTTTACTGTACTCATTGGACCTTCCATTGACGATGAAACACAGAAATTGCATCGGAATTAAATATAAGAGACACCATGCTGATTTAAGTAAAGGAAGACTGAGTCTTCCTACTGTCTATGTTTTGAGCCTTTCCTGTGTCACCAGTATTACATTCCGATGCACCTCTGCAGGTTTACTGCATCCATTGGACCTTCCCATTTACGAAGAAACACAGAAATTGCATCGGAAATAAATATAAGAGACACAACGCCGACTTAAGTACAAGAAAACTGAGTCTTCTTACGGTCTATGTTTTGAGCGTTTTCTCTGTCACCAGTTTTACATTCAGATGCACCTCTGCAGGTTTACTGTATCCCTTGCACCTTCCCATTGACATTGAAACACAGAAATTACATCGTAAGTAAATATAATAGACACAATGCCGACATAAGTACAGGAAGACTGAGTCTTCCTACTGTCTATGTTTTGAGCGTTTCCTGTGTCACCAGTTTTACATTCCAATGCACCTCTGCAGGTTTACTGTATCCCGTGGACATTCACAGTGACGATGAAACACAGATATTGCATCGGAATTAAATATAAAAGACACAATGCCGACTTAAGTACAAGAAAACCTGAGTCTTCGTAGGGTCTATGTTATGAGCGCTTCCTGTGCCACCAGTTTTACATTCCGATGCACCTCTGCAGGGTTACTGTAACCCTTGGAACTACCCATTGACGATGAAACACAGAAATTGCATCGGAATTAAATATAAGAAACACAATGCCGAGTTAAGTACAGGAAGACTGAGTCTTCCTACTGTCTATGCTTTGAGCGCCTCCTGTGTCACCAGTTTTACATTCCGATGCACCTCTGCAGGTATACTGTTTCCCTTCGACTTTCCGATTGACGATGAAACACAGAAATTGCATCGGAATTAAATAGAAGAGACACAACGACGACTAAAGTACAAGAAAACTGAGTCTTGTTACGGTCTATGTTTTGAGCGTTTCCAGTTTCACCAGTTTTACATTCCGATGGTCTTCTGCATGTTTACTGTATCCCTTGGACATTCACAGTGACGATGAAACACAGAAATTGCATCGGAATTAAATATAAGAGACACAATGCCGACTTAAGTACTGGAAGACAGAGTCTTCCTACTGTCTATGTTTTGAGCGTTTCCTGTGTCACCAGATTTATATTCCGATGCACCTCTGCAGGTATACTGTTTCCCTTCGACTTTCCCATTGACGATGAAACACAGAAATTGCATCGGAATTACACAATGTCGACTTAAGTACAGGAAGAGTGTGTCTTCCTATTGTCTATGTTTTGAGCGTTTCCTGTGTCACCAGTTTTACATTCCGATGCAACTCTGCTTGTTTACTGTATCCGTTGGACCTTCCATTGACGATGAAACACAGACATTGCATCGGAATTAAATATAAGAGACACAACGCCGACTTAAGTACAAGAAAACTAAGTCTTCTTAAGGTGTATGGTTTGAGCGTTTCCCGTGACACCAGTTTTACATTCCGATCCACCTCTGCAGGTTTACTGTATCCATTGGACCTTCCCATTGATGATGAAACACAGAAATTGCATCGGAATGAAATATAAGAAACACCATGCCGACATAAGTATAGGAAGACTGAGTCTTCCTACTGTCTATGTTTTGAGCGTATCCTGTGTCAACAGTTTTACATTCCGATGAACCTCTGCGGTTTACTGTATCCCTTGGACCCTCCCATTGGCGATGAAACACAGAAATGGCATCGGAATTAAATATAAGAGACACAATGCCGACTGAAGTACAGGAAGACTGAGTCTTCCTACTGTCTATGTTTTGAGCGTTTCCTGTGTCACCAGTTTTACATTCCGATGCACCTCTGCTGGTTTACTGTATCCGTTGGACCTTCCATTGACGATGAAACCCAGACATTGCATCGGAATTAAATATAAGAGACACAACGCCGACTTAAGTACAAGAAAACTGAGTCTTCTTACGGTCTATGATTTGAGCGTTTCCTGTGTCACCAGATTTATATTCCGATGCACCTCTGCAGGTATACTGTTTCCCTTCGACTTTCCCATTGAAGATGAAACACAGAAATTGCAACGGAATTACACAATGTCGACTTAAGTACAGGAAGAGTGTGTCTTCCTATTGTCTATCTTTTGAACGTTTCCTGTGTCACCAGTTTTACATTCCGATGAACCTCTGCTGGTTTACTGTATCCGTTGGACGTTCCATTGACGATGAAACCCAGACATTGCATCGGAATTAAATATAAGAGACACAACGTCGACTTAAGTACAAGAAAACTGAGTCTACTTACTGTCTATGACTTGAGCGTTTCCTGTGTCACCAGTTTTACATTCCAATGCACCTCTGCAGGTTTACTGTATCCCTTGGACCTTAGCATTGACGAAAAAACACAAAAATTTAATCGGAATTATATATAAGAGACACAACGCCGACTTAACTACCAGAAAACTGAGTCTTCTTAAGGTCTATGTTTTGAGCGTTTCCCGTGTCACCAGTTTTACATTCCGATCCACCTCTGCAGGTTTACTGTATCCATTGGACCTTCACAGTGACGATGAAACACAGAAATTGCATCGGAAGTAAATATAAAAGACACAATGCCGACTTAAGTACACGAAAACTGAGTCATCTTAGGTTCTATGTTATGAGCGCTTCCTGTGTCACCAGTTTTACATTCCGATGCACCTCTGCAGGGTTACTGTAACCCGTAGACCTTCCCATTGGCGATGAAACACAGAAATTGCATCGGAGTTTAATATAAGAGACACAATGACGTCTTAAGTACAGGAAGACTGAGTCTTCCTACTGTCTATGTTTTGAGCGTTTCCTGGGTCACCAGTTTTACATTCCGATGCACTTCTGCATGTTTACTGTATCCCTTGGACCTTCCCTTTGACGATGAAACACAGATATTGCATCGGAATTAAATATAAGGGACACAATGCCGACTTAAGTACGGGAACATTGAGTCTTCCTACTGTCTATGTTTTGAGCGTTTACAGTGTCACAAGTTTTACATTCCCATGCGACTCTGCAGGTTTACTGTATCCATTGGACCTTCCCATTGACGATGATACACAGAACTAACATCGGAATTAAGTATAAGAGACACAACGACGACTTAAATGCAAGAAAACTGAGTCTTCTTACGGTCTATGTTTTGAGCGTTTCCAGTGTCACCAGTTTTACATTCCGATACACCTCTGCAGGTTTACTGTATCCCTTGGACCTTCACAGTGACGATGAAACACAGAAACTGCATCGGAATTATATATAAGAGACACAATGCCGACTTAGGTACAGGAAGACTGAGTCTTCCTACTGTCTATGTTTTGGGCGTCTCCTGTGTCACCAGTTTTAAATTCCGATGCACCTCTGCAGGTATACTGTTTCCCTTCGACTTTCCCATTGACGATGAAACACAGAAATTTCATCGGAATTAAATATAAGAGACACAATGTCGACTTAAGTACAGAAAGAGTGTGTCTTTCTATTGTCTATGTTTTGAGCGTTTCCTGTGTCACCAGTTTTACATTCCGATGCACCTCTGCTGGTTTACTGTATCCATTGGAGCTTCCATTGACGATGAAACACAGAAATTGCATTGGAATTAAATATAAGAGACACAACGCCGACTTAAGTACAAGAAAACTGAGTCTTCTTACGGTCTATGATTTGAGCGTTTCCTGTGTCACCAGTTTTACATTCCAATGCACCTCTGCAGGTTTACTGTATCCCCTGGTCCTTCCCATTGACGCAAAAACACAGAAATTGCATCGGAATTAAATATAAGAGGCACAACGCCGACTTATGTACCAGAAAGCTGAGTCTTCTTAAGGTCTATGTTTTGAGCGTTTTCTGTGTCACCAGTTTTATATTCCGATGCACCTCTGCAGGTTTACTGTATCCCTTGCGCCTTCCCATTGACATTGAAACACAGAAATTACATCGTAAGTAAATATAATAGACACAATGCCGACATAAGTACAGGAAGACAGAGTCTTCCTACTGTCTATGTTTTGAGCGTCTCCTGTGTCACCAGATTTATATTCCGATGCACCTCTGCAGGTATACTGTTTCCCTTCGTCTTTCCCATTGACGATGAAACACAGAAATTGCATCGGAATTAAATATAAGAGACACCATGCCGACATAAGTATAGGAAGACTGAGTCTTCCTACTGTCTATGTTTTGAGCGTATCCTGTGTCAACAGTTTTACATTCCGATGAACCTCTGCAGGTTTACTGTATCCCTTGGACCTTCCCATTGGCGATGAAACACAGAAATGGCATCGGAATTAAATATAAGAGACACAATGCTGACTGAAGTACAGGTAGACTGAGTCTTCCTACTGTCTATGTTTTGAGCGTTTCCTGTGTCACCAGTTTTAAATTCCGATGCACCTCTGCTGGTTTACTGTATCCGTTGGACCTTCCATTGACGATGAAACCCAGACATTGCAACGGGATTTAAATATAAGAGACACAACGTCGACTTAAGTACAAGAAAACTAAGTCTACTTACGGTCTATGATTTGAGCGTTTCCTGTGTCACCAGTTTTACATTCCAATGCACCTCTGCAGGTTTACTGTATCCCTTGGACCTTAGCATTGACGAAAAAACACAAAAATTGAATCGGAATTAAATATAAGAGACACAACGCCGACTAAGTACCAGAAAACTGAGTCTTCTTAAGGTCTATGTTTTGAGCGTTTCCCGTGTCACCAGTTTTACATTCCGATCCACCTCTGCAGGTTTACTGTATCCATTGGACCTTCACAGTGACGATGAAACACAGAAATTGCATCGGAAGTAAATATAAAAGACACAATGCCGACTTAAGTACACGAAAACTGAGTCATCTTAGGGTCTATGTTATGAGCGCTTCCTGTGTCACCAGTTTTACATTCCGATGCACCTCTGCAGGGTTACTGTAACCCTTAGACCTTCCCATTGGCGATGAAACACAGAAATTGCATCGGAGTTAAATATAAGAGACACAATGACGTCTTAAGTACAGGAAGACTGAGTCTTCCTACTGTCTATGTTTTGAGCGTTTCCTGTGTCACCAGTTTTACATTCCGATGCACCTCTGCATGTTTACTGTATCCCTTGGACCTTCCCATTGACGATGAAACACAGATATTGCATCGGAATTAAATATAAGGGACACAATGCCGACTTAAGTACAGGAACATTGAGTCTTCCTACTGTCTATGTTTGAGCGTTTACAGTGTCACAAGTTTTACATTCCAATGCGACTCTGCAGGTTTACTGTATCCATTGGACCTTCCCATTGACGATGATACACAGAACTTACATCGGAATTAAGTATAAGAGACACAACAACGACTTAAGTGCAAGAAAACTGAGTCTTCTTACGGTCTATGTTTTGAGCGTTTCCAGTATCACCAGTTTTACATTCCGATACACCTTTGCAGGTTTACTGTATCCCTTGGACCTTCACAGTGACGATGAAACACATAAACTGCATCGGAATTATATATAAGAGACACAATGCAGACTTAAGTACACGAAGACTGAGTCTTCCTACTGTCTATGTTTTGGGCGTCTCCTGTGTCACCAGTTTTAAATTCCGATGCACCTCTGCAGGTATACTGTTTCCCTTCGACTTTCCCATTGACGATGAAACACAGACATTTCATCGGAATTAAATATAAGAGACACAATGTCGACTTAAGTACAGAAAGAGTGTGTCTTTCTATTGTCTATGTTTTGAGCGTTTTCTGTGTCACCAGTTTTACATTCCGATGCACTTCTGCATGTTTACTGTATCCTTTGGACATTCACAGTGACGATGAAACACAGAAATTGCATCGGAATTAAAAATAAGAGACACAATGCCGACTTAAGTACAGGAAGACAGAGTCTTCCTACTGTCTATGTTTTGAGCGTCTCCTGTGTCACCAGATTTATATTCCGATGCACCTCTGCAGGTATATTGTTTCCCTTCGTCTTTTCCATTGACGATGAAACACAGAAATTGAATCGGAATTAAATATATGAGACACCATGCCGACATAAGTATAGGAAGACTGAGTCTTCCTACTGTCTATGTTTTGAGCGTATCCTGTGTCAACAGTTTTACATTCCGATGAACCTCTGCAGGTTTACTGTATCCCTTGGACCTTCCCATTGGCGATGAAACACAGAAATGGCATCGGAATTAAATATAAGAGACACAATGCCTACTGAAGTACAGGAAGACTGAATTTTCCTACTGTCTATGTTTTGAGCGTTTCCTGTGTCACCAGTTTTACATTCCGATGCACCTCTGCTTTTTTACTGTATCCGTTGGACCTTCCATTGACGAAGAAACGTAGACATTGCATCGGAATTAAATATAAGAAACACAACGCCGACTTAAGTACAAGAAAACTGAGTCTACTTACGGTCTATGATTTGAGCGTTTCCTGTGTCACCAGTTTTACATTCCAATGCACCTCTGCAGGTTTACTGTATCCCTTGGACCTTAGCATTGACGAAAAAACACAAAAATTGCATCGGAATTAAATATAAGAGACACAACGCCGACTTAAGTACCAGAAAACTGAGTCTTCTTAAGGTCTATGATTTGAGCGTTTCCCGTGTCACCAGTTTTACATTCCGATCCACCTCTGCAGGTTTACTGTATCCATTGGACCTTCACAGTGATGATGAAACACAGAAATTGCATCGGAAGTAAATATAAAAGACACAATGCCGACTTAAGTACACGAAAACTGAGTCATCTTAGGGTCTATGTTATGAGCGCTTCCTGTGTCACCAGTTTTACATTCCGATGCACCTCTGCAGGGTTACTGTAACCCTTAGACCTTCCCATTGGCGATGAAACACAGAAATTGCATCGGAATTAAATATAAGGGACACAATGCCGACTTAAGTACAGGAACATTGAGTCTTCCCACTGACTATGTTTTGAGCGTTTACAGTGTCACAAGTTTTACATTCCCATGCGACTCTGCAGGTTTACTGTATCCATTGGACCTTCCCATTGACGATGATACACAGAACTTACATCGGAATTAAGTATAAGAGACACAACGACGACTTAAGTGCAAGAAAACTGAGTCTTCTTACGGTCTATGTTTTGAGCGTTTCCAGTGTCACCAGTTTTACATTCCGATACACCTCAGCAGGTTTACTGTATCCCTTGGACCTTCACAGTGACGATGAAACACAGAAACTGCTTCGGAATTATATATAAGAGACACAATGCCGACTTAAGTACAGGAAGACTGAGTCTTCCTACTGTCTATGATTTGGGCGTCTCCTGTGTCACCAGTTGTAATATCCGATGCACCTCTGCAGGTATACTGTTTCCCTTCGACTTTCCCATTGACGATGAAACACAGAAATTTCATCGGAATTAAATATAAGAGACCCAATGTCGACTTAAGTACAGAAAGAGTGTGTCTTTCTATTGTCTATGTTTTGAGCGTTTCCTGTGTCACCAGTTTTACATTCCGATGCACCTCTGCTGGTTTACTGTATCCATTGGAGCTTCCATTGACGATGAAACACAGAAATTGCATTGGAATTAAATATAAGAGACACAACGCCGACATAAGTACAAGAAAACTGAGTCTTCTTACGGTCTATGATTTGCGCGTTTCCTGTGTCACCAGTTTTACATTCCAATGCACCTCTGCAGGTTTACTGTATCCCCTAGACCTTCCCATTGACGCAAAAACACAGAAATTGCATCGGAATTAAATATAAGAGGCACAACGCCGACTTATGTACCAGAAAACTGAGTCTTCTTAAGGTCTATGTTTTGAGCGTTTTCTGTGTCACCAGTTTTACATTCCGATGCACCTCTGCAGGTTTTCTGTATCCATTGGACCTTCCCATTAATGATGAAACACAGAAATTGCATCGGAATTAAATAGAAGAGACACAACGACGACTTAAGTACAAGAAATCTGAGTCTTGTTACGGTCTATGTTTTGAGCGTTTCCAGTGTCACCAGTTTTACATTCCGATGCTTTTCTGCATGTTTACTGTATCCCTTGGACATTCACAGTGACGATGAATCACAGAAATTGCATCGGAATTAAATATAAGAGACACAATGCCGACTTAAGTACAGGAAGACAGTGTCTTCCTACTGTCTATGTTTTGAGGGTCTCCTGTATCACCAGATTTATATTCCGATGCACCTCTGCAGGTATACTGTTTCCCTTCGACTTTCCCATTGACGATGAAACACAGAAATTGCATCGGAATTACACAATGTCGACTTAAGTACAGGAAGAGTGTGTCTTTCTATTGTCTATGTTTTGAGCGTTTCCTGTGTCACCAGTTTTACATTCTGATGCACCTCTGCTGGTTTACTGTATCCGTTGGACCTTCCATTGACGATTAAACACAGACATTGCATCGGAATTAAATATAAGAGACACAACGCCGACTTAAGTACAAGAAAACTGAGTCTTCTTACGGTCTATGATTTGAGCGTTTCCTGTGTCACCAGTTTTACATTCCAATGCACCTCTGCAGGTTTACTGTATCCCTTGGACCTTCCCATTGACGAAAAAACACAAAAATTGCATCGCAATTAAATATAAGAGACACAACGCCGACTTAAGTACCAGAAAACTGAGTCTTCTTAAGGTCTATGTTTTGAGCGTCTCCCGTGACACCAGTTTTACATTCCGATCCACCTCTGCGGGTTTACTGTATCCATTGGACCTTCCCATTGATGATGAAACACAGAAATTGCATGGGAATTAAGTATAAGAGACACCATGCCGACATAAGTATAGGAAGACTGAGTCTTCCTACTGTCTATGTTTTGAGGGTATCCTGTGTCAACAGTTTTACATTCCGATGCTCTTCTGCCGGTTTACTTTATCCCTTGGACCTTCCCATTGGCGACGAAGCACAGATATTGCATCGGAATTAAATATAAGAGACACTATGACGTCTTAAGTACAGGAAGACTGAATCTTCCTACTGTCTATGTTTTGAGCGTTTCCTGTGTCACCAGTTTTTCATTCCAATGCACCTCTGCATGTTTACCGTATCTCTTGGACCTTCACACTGACGATGAAACACAGTAATTGCATCGGAATTGAATATAAGAGACACAATGCCGACTTAAGTAAGGGAAGACTGAGTCTTCCTACACTCTATGCTATGAGCGTCTCCTGTGTCACCAGATTTACATTCCGATGCACCTCTGCAGGTATACTGTTTCCCTTCGACTTTCCCAATGACGATGAAACACAGAAATTGCATCGGAATTAAATAGAAGAGAAACAACGACGACTTAAGTACAAGAAGACTGAGTCTTCTTTCGGTCTATGTTTTGATCGTTTCCAGTGTCACCAGTTTTACATTCCGATGCCCCTCAGCAGGTTTACTGTGTCCCTTGGACCTTCCCAATGGCGATGAAACACAGAAATTGCATCGGAATTAAATATAAGAGACACAATGACGTCTTAAGTACAGGAAGACCGAGTCTTTCTACTGTCTATGTTTTGAGCGTTTCCTGTAACACCTGTTTTACATTCCGATGCACTTCTGCATGTTTACTGTATCCCTTGGACCTTCACAGTGACGATGAAACACAGAAATTCCATCGGAGTTAAATATAAGAGACACAATGCAGACTTAAGTACAGGATGACTGAGTCTTCCTGCTGTCTATGTTTTGAGCGTTTCCTGTGGCACCAGTTTTACATTCCGATGCACCTCTGCTGGTTTTTTGTATCCGTTGGACCTTCCATTGACGATGAAACCCAGACATTGCATCGGAATTAAATATAAGAGACACAACGCCGACTTAAGTACAAGAAAACTGAGTCTTCTTACGGTCTATGTTTTGAGCGTTTCCAGTGTCACCAGTTTTACATTCCGATGCCCCTCAGCAGGTTTACTGTGTCCCTTGGACCTTCCCAATGGCGATGAAACACAGAAATAGCATCGGAATTAAATATAAGAGACACAATGACGTCTTAAGTACAGGAAGACTGAGTCTTCCTACTGTCTATGTTTTGAGCGTTTCCTGTGTCACCAGTTTTACATTCCGATGCACTTCTGCATGTTTACTGTATCCCTTGGACATTCACAGTGACGATGAAACACAGAAATTCCATCGGAATTAAATATAAGAGACACAATGACGACTTAAGTACAGGAAGACTGTGTCTTCCTACTGTCTATGTTTTGAGCGTCTCCTGTGTCACCAGATTTATATTCCGATGCACATCTGCAGGTATACTGTTTCCCTTCGACTTTCCCATTGACGATGAAACACAGAAATTGGATCGGAATTACACAATCTCGACTTAAGTACAGGAAGAGTGTGTCTTTCTATTGTCTATGTTTTGAGCGTTTCCTGTGTCACCAGTTATACATTCTGATGCACCTCTGCTGGTTTACTGTATCCGTTGGACCTTCCATTGACGATGAAACACAGACATTGCATCGGAATTAAATATAAGAGACACAACGCCGACCTAAGTACAAGAAAACTGAGTCTTCTTACGGTCTATGATTTGAGCGTTTCCTGTGTCACCAGATTTACATTCCAATGCACCTCTGCAGGTTTACTGTATCCCTTGGACCGTCCCATTGACGAAACAACACAAAAATTGCATCGCAATTAAATATAAGAGACACAACGCCGACTTAAGTACCAGAAAACTGAGTCTTCTTAAGGTCTATGTTTTGAGCGTTTCCCGTGACACCAGTTTTACATTCCGATCCACCTCTGCAGGTTTACTGTATCCATTGGACCTTCCCATTGATGATGAAACACAGAAATTGCATGGGAATTAAGTATAAGAGACACCATGCCGACATAAGTATAGGAAGACTGAGTCTTCCTACTGTCTATGTTTTGAGCGTATCCTGTGTTAACAGTTTTACATTCCGTTGCTCCTCTGCCGGTTTACTGTATCCCTTGGACCTTCCCATTGGCGATGAAACACAGATATTGCATCGGAATTAAATATAAGAGACACAATGCCGACTTAAGTAAGGGAAGACTGAGTCTTCCTACTCTCTATGCTATGAGCGTGTCCTGTGTCACCAGTTTTACATTCCGATGCACCTCTGCAGGTATACTGTTTCCCTTCGACTTTCCCAATGACGATGAAACACAGAAATTGCATCGGAATTAAATAGAAGAGACACAACGACGACTTAAGTACAAGAAAACTGAGTCTTCTTACAATCTATGTTTTGATCGTTTCCAGTGTCACCAGTTTTACATTCCGATGCCCCTCAGCAGGTTTACTGTGTCACTTGGACCTTCCCAATGGCGATGAAACACAGAAATTGCATCGGAATTAAATATAAGAGACACAATGACGTCTTAAGTACAGGAAGACCGAGTCTTTCTACTGTCTATGTTTTGAGCGTTTCCTGTAACACCAGTTTTACATTCCGATGCACTTCTGCATGTTTTCTGTATCCCTTGGACCTTCACAGTGACGATGAAACACAGAAATTCCATCGGAGTTAAATATAAGAGACACAATGCCGACTTAAGTACCGGAAGACTGAGTCTTCCTACTGTCTATGTTTGAGCGTCTCCTGTGTCACCAGTTTTACATTCCGATCCACCTCTGCAGGTTTACTGTATCCATTGGACCTTCCCATTGATGATGAAACACAGAAATAGCATCGGATTTAAATATAAGAGACACCATGCCGACATTAGTATAGCGAGACTGAGTCTTCCTACTGTCTATGTTTTGAGCGTGTCCTGTGTCAACAGTTTTACATTCCGATGCACCTCTGCAGGTTTACTGTATCCCTTGCACCTTCCCATTGACGACGAAACACAGAAATTGCATCGGATATAAATATAAGAGACACAATGCCGACTTAAGAACAGGGAGACTGAGTATTCCTACTGTCTATGTTTTGGGCGTCTCCTGTGTCACCAGTTTTAAATTCCGATGCACCTCTGCTGGTATACTGTTTCCCTTCGACTTTCCCATTGACGATGAAACACAGAAATTTCATCGGAATTAAATATAAGAGACACAATGTCGACTTAAGTACAGAAATAGTGTGTCTTTCTATTGTCTATGTTTTGAGCGTTTCCTGTGTCACCAGTTTAACATTCCGATGCACCTCTGCTGGTTTACTGTATCCATTGGAGCTTCCATTGACGATGAAACACAGAAATTGCATTGGAATTAAATATAAGAGACACAACACCGACTTAAGTGCAAGAAAACTGAGTCTTCTTACGGTCTATGATTTGAGCGTTTCCTGTGTCACCAGTTTTACATTCCAATGCACCTCTGCAGGTTTACTGTATCCCCTGGACCTTCCCATTGACGCAAAAACACAGAAATTGCATCGGAATTAAATATAAGAGGCACAACGCCGACTTATGTACCAGAAAACTGAGTCTTCTTAAGGTCTATGTTTTGAGCGTTTACTGTGTCACCAGTTTTACATTCCGATGCACCTCTGCAGGTATACTGTATCCCTTGCACCTTCCCATTGACATTGAAACACAGAAATTACATCGTAAGTAAATATATAAGACACAATGCCGACATAAGTACAGGAAGACTGAGTCTTCCTACTGTCTATGTTTGAGCGTTTCCTGTGTCACCAGTTTTACATTCCGAAGCACCTCTGCAGGTTTACTGTATCCCTTGGACCTTCACAGTGACGATGAAACACAGAAATTGCATCGGAATTAAATATAAAAGACACAATGCCGACTTAAGTACAAGAAAACCTGAGTTATCGTAGGGTCTATGTTTTGAGCGCTTCCTGTGTCACCAGTTTCACATTCCGATGCACCTCTGCAGGGTTACTGTAACCCTTGGACATACCCATTGACGATGAAACACAGAAATTGCATCGGAATTAAATATAAGAGACACAATGCCGAGTTAAGTACAGGAAGACTGAGTCTTCCTACTGTCTATGCTTTGAGCGCCTCCTGTGTCACCAGTTTTACATTCCTATGCCCCTCAGCAGGTTTACTGTGTCCCTCGGACCTTCCCAATGGCGATGAAACACAGAAATAGCATCGGAATTAAATATAAGAGACACAATGACGTCTTAAGTACAGGAAGACTGTGTCTTCCTACTGTCTATGTTTTGAGCGTTTCCCGTGTCACCAGTTTTACATTCCGATGCACTTCTGCATGTTTACTGTTTCCCTTGGACATTCACAGTGACGATGAAACACAGAAATTGCATCGGAATTAAATATAAGAGACACAATGCCGACTTAAGTACAGGAAGACAGAGTCTTCCTACTGTCTATTATTTGAGCGTCTCCTGTGTCACCAGATTTATATTCCGATGCACCTCTGCAGGTATACTGTTTCCCTTCGACTTTCCCATTGACGATGAAACACAGAAATTGCATCGGAATTACACAATGTCGACTTAAGTACAGGAAGAGTGTGTCTTTCTATTGTCTATGTTTTGAGCGTTTCCTGTGTCTCCAGTTTTACATTCTCATGCACCTCTGCTGGTTTACTGTATCCGTTGGACCTTCCATTGACGATGAAACACAGACATTGCATCGGCATTAAATATAAGAGACACAACGCCGACTTATGTACAAGAAAACTGAGTCTTCTTACGGTCTATGATTTGAGCGTTTCCTGTGTCACCAGTTTTACATTCCAATGCACCTCTGCAGGTTTACTGTATCCTTTGGACCTTCCCATTGACGAAAAAACACAAAAATTGCATCGCAATTAAATATAAGAGACACAACGCCGACTTAAGTACCAGAAAACGGAGTCTTCTTAAGGTCTATGTTTTGAGCGTTTCCCGTGACACCAGTTTTACATTCCGATCCACCTCTGCAGGTTTACTGTATCCATTGGACCTTCCCATTGATGATGAAACACAGAAATTGCATGGGAATTAAGTATAAGAGACACCATGCCGACATAAGTAAGGGAAGACTGAGTCTTCCTACTCTCTATGCTATGAGCGTTTCCTGTGTCACCAGTTTTACATTCCGATGCACCTCTGCAGGTATACTGTTTCCCTTCGACTTTCCCAATGACGATGAAACACAGAAATTGCATCGGAATTAAATAGAAGAGACACAACGCCGACTTAAGTACCAGAAAACTGAGTCTTCTTAAGGTCTATGTTTTGAGCGTTTCCCGTGACACCAGTTTTACATTCCGATCCACCTCTGCAGGTTTACTGTATCCATTGGACCTTCCCATTGATGATGAAACACAGAAATTGCATGGGAATTAAGTATAAGAGACACCATGCCGACATAAGTATAGGAAGACTGAGTCTTCCTACTGTCTATGTTTTGAGCGTATCCTGTGTTAACAGTTTTACATTCCGATGCTCCTCTGCCGGTTTACTGTATCCCTTGTACCTTCCCATTGGCGATGAAGCACAGATATTGCATCGGAATTAAATATAAGAGACACAATGCCGACTTAAGTAAGGGAAGACTGAGTCTTCCTACTCTCTCTGCTATGAGCGTGTCCTGTGTCACCAGTTTTACATTCCGATGCACCTCTGCAGGTATACTGTTTCCCTTCGACTTTCCCAATGACGATGAAACACAGAAATTGCATCGGAATTAAATAGAAGAGACACAACGACGACTTAAGTACAAGAAAACTGAGTCTTCTTACAATCTATGTTTTGATCGTTTACAGTGTCACCAGTTTTACATTCCGATGCCCCTCAGCAGGTTTACTGTGTCACTTGGACCTTCCCAATGGCGATGAAACACAGAAATTGCATCGGAATTAAATATAAGAGACACAATGACGTCTTAAGTACAGGAAGACCGAGTCTTTCTACTGTCTATGTTTTGAGCGTTTCCTGTAACACCAGTTTTACATTCCGATGCACTTCTGCATGTTTTCTGTATCCCTTGGACCTTCACAGTGACGATGAAACACAGAAATTCCATCGGAGTTAAATATAAGAGACACAATGCCGACTTAAGTACCGGAAGACTGAGTCTTCCTACTGTCTATGTTTGAGCGTCTCCTGTGTCACCAGTTTTACATTCCGATCCACCTCTGCAGGTTTACTGTATCCATTGGACCTTCCCATTGATGATGAAACACAGAAATAGCATCGGATTTAAATATAAGAGACACAATGCCGACTTAAGTACAGGGAGACTGAGTATTCCTACTGTCTATGTTTTGAGCGTGTCCTGTGTCAACAGTTTTACATTCCGATGCACCTCTGCAGGTTTACTGTATCCCTTGCACCTTCCCATTGACGACGTAACACAGAAATTGCATCGGATATAAATATAAGAGACACAATGCCGACTTAAGTACAGGGAGACTGAGTATTCCTACTGTCTATGTTTTGATCGTTTCCTGTGTGACCAGTTTTACATTCCGATGCACCTCTGCAGTTTTACTGTATCCCTTGGACCTTCACAGTGACGATGAAACACAGAAACTGCATCGGAATTAAATATAAGAGACACAATGCCGACTTAAGTACAGGAAGACTGAGTCTACCTACTGTCTATGTTTTGGGCGTCTCCTGTGTCACCAGATTTAAATTCCGATGCACCTCTGCAGGTATACTGTTTCCCTTCGACTTTCCCATTGACGATGAAACACAGAAATTTCATCGGAATTAAATATAAGAGACACAATGTCGACTTAAGTAGAGAAAGAGTGTGTCTTTCTATTGTCTGTGTTTTGAGCGTTTCCTGTGTCACCAGTTTTACATTCCGATGCACCTCTGCGGGTTTACTGTATCCATTGGAGCTTCCATTGACGATGAAACACAGAAATAGCATTGGAATTAAATATAAGAGACACAACGCCGACTTAAGTACAAGAAAACTGAGTCTTCTTACGGTCTATGATTTGATCGTTTCCTGTGTCACCAGTTTTACATTCCAATGCACCTCTGCAGGTTTACTGTATCCCCTGGACCTTCCCATTGACGCAAAAACACAGAATTTGCATCGGAATTAAATATAAGAGGCACAACGCCGACTTATGTACCAGAAAACTGAGTCTTCTTAAGGTCTATGTTTTGAGCGTTTTCTGTGTCACCAGTTTTACATTCCGATGCACCTCTGCAGGTATACTGTATCCCTTGCACCTTCCCATTGACATTGAAACACAGAAATTACATCGTAAGTAAATATAATAGACACAATGCCGACATAAGTACAGGAAGACTGATTCTTCCTACTGTCTATGTTTTGAGCGTTTCCTGTGTCACCAATTTTACATTCCGATGCACCTCTGCAGGTTTACTGTATCCCTTGGACCTTCACAGTGACGATGAAACACAGAAATTGCATCGGAATTAAATATAAAAGACACAATGCCGACTTAAGTACAAGAAAACCTGAGTCTTCGTAGGGTCTATGTTTTGAGCGCTTCCTGTGTCACCAGTTTTACATTCCGATGCACCTCTGCAGGGTTACTGTAACCCTTGGACCTACCCATTGACGAAGAAACACAGAAATTGCATCGGAATTAAATATAAGAGACACAATGCCGAGTTAAGTACAGGAAGACTGAGTCTTCCTACTGTCTATGCTTTCAGCGCCTCCTGTGTCACCAGTTTTACATTCCGATGCCCCTCAGCAGGTTTACTGTGTCCCTTGGACCTTCCCAATGGCGATGAAACACAGAAATAGCATCGGAATTAAATATAAGAGACACAATGACGTCTTAAGTACAGGAAGACTGTGTCTTCCTACTGTCTATGTTTTGAGCGTTTCCCGTGTCACCAGTTTTACATTCCGATGCACTTCTGCATGTTTACTGTATCCCTTGGACATTCACAGTGACGATGAAACACAGAAATTGCATCGGAATTAAATATAAGAGACACAATGCCGACTTAAGTACAGGAAGACAGAGTCTTCCTACTGTCTATGTTTTGAGCGTCTCCTGTGTCACCAGATTTATATTCCGATGCACCTCTGCAGGTATACTGTTTCCCTTCGACTTTCCCATTGACGATGAAACACAGAAATTGCATCGGAATTACACAATGTCGACTTAAGTACAGGAAGAGTGTGTCTTTCTATTGTCTATGTTTTGAGCGATTCCTGTGTCACCAGTTTTACATTCTGATGCACCTCTGCTGGTTTACTGTATCCGTTGGACCTTCCATTGACGATGAAACACAGACATTGCATCGGAATTAAATATAAGAGACACAACGCCGACTTATGTACAAGAAAACTGAGTCTTCTTACGGGCTATGATTTGAGCGTTTCCTGTGTCACCAGTTTTACATTCCAATGCACCTCTGCAGGTTTACTGTATCCCTTGGACCTTCCCATTGACGAAAAAACACAAATATTGCATCGCAATTAAATATAAGAGACACAACGCCGACTTAAGTACCAGAAAACTGAGTCTTCTTAAGGTCTATGTTTTGAGCGTTTCCCGTGACACCAGTTTTACATTCCGATCCACCTCTGCAGGTTTACTGTATCTATTGGACCTTCCCATTGATGATGAAACACAGAAATTGCATGGGAATTAAGTATAAGAGACACCATGCCGACATAAGTATAGGAAGACTGAGTCTTCCTACTGTCTGTGTTTTGAGCGTATCCTGTGTCAACAGTTTTACATTCCGATGCACCTCTGCCGGTTTACTGTATCCCTTGGACCTTCCCATTGGCGATGAAGCACAGATATTGCATCGGAATTAAATATAAGAGACACTATGACGTCTTAAGTACAGGAAAACTGAATCTTCCTACTGTCTATGCTTTGAGCGTTTCCTGTGTCACCAGTTTTTCATTCCAATGCACCTCTGCATGTTTACCGTATCTCTTGGACCTTCACACTGACGATGAAACACAGTAATTGCATCGGAATTGAATATAAGAGACACAATGCCGACTTAAGTAAGGGAAGACTGATTCTTCCTACTCTCTATGCTATGAGCGTCTCCTGTGTCACCAGTTTTACATTCCGATGCACCTCTGCAGGTATACTGTTTCCCTTCGACTTTCCCAATGACGATGAAACACAGAAATTGCATCGGAATTAAATATAAATGACACAATGCCGACTTAAGTACAAGAAAACCTGAGTCTTCGTAGGGTCTATGTTTTGAGCGCTTCCTGTGTCACCAGTTTTACATTCCGATGCACCTCTGCAGGGTTACTGTAACCCTTGGACCTACCCATTGACGATGAAACACAGAAATTGCATCGGAATTAAATATAAGAGACACAATGCCGAGTTAAGTACAGGAGGACTGAGTCTTCCTACTGTCTATGCTTTGAGCGCCTCCTGTGTCACCAGTTTTACATTCCGATGCCCCTCAGCAGGTTTACTGTGTCCCTTGGACCTTCCCAATGGCGATGAAACACAGAAATAGCATCGGAATTAAATATAAGAGACACAATGACGTCTTAAGTACAGGAAGACTGTGTCTTCCTACTGTCTATGTTTTGAGCGTTTCCCGTGTCACCAGTTTTACATTCCGATGCACTTCTGCATGTTTACTGTATCCCTTGGACATTCACAGTGACGATGAAACACAGAAATTGCATCGGAATTAAATATAAGAGACACAATGCCGACTTAAGTACAGGAAGACAGAGTCTTCCTACTGTCTATGTTTTGAGCGTCTCCTGTGTCACCAGATTTATATTCCGATGCACCTCTGCAGGTATACTGTTTCCCTTCGACTTTCCCATTGACGATGAAACACAGAAATTGCATCGGAATTACACAATGTCGACTTAAGTACAGGAAGAGTGTGTCTTTCTATTGTCTATGTTTTGAGCGATTCCTGTGTCACCAGTTTTACATTCTGATGCACCTCTGCTGGTTTACTGTATCCGTTGGACCTTCCATTGACGATGAAACACAGACATTGCATCGGAATTAAATATAAGAGACACAACGCCGACTTATGTACAAGAAAACTGAGTCTTCTTACGGTCTATGATTTGAGCGTTTCCTGTGTCACCAGTTTTACATTCCAATGCACCTCTGCAGGTTTACTGTATCCCTTGGACCTTCCCATTGACGAAAAAACACAAAAATTGAATCGCAATTAAATATAAGAGACACAACGCCGACTTAAGTACCAGAAAACTGAGTCTTCTTAAGGTCTATGTTTTGAGCGTTTCCCGTGACACCAGTTTTACATTCCGATCCACCTCTGCAGGTTTACTGTATCCATTGGACCTTCCCATTGATGATGAAACACAGAAATTGCATGGGAATTAAGTATAAGAGACACCATGCCGACATAAGTATAGGAAGACTGAGTCTTCCTACTGTCTGTGTTTTGAGCGTATCCTGTGTCAACAGTTTTACATTCCGATGCACCTCTGCCGGTTTACTGTATCCCTTGGACCTTCCCATTGGCGATGAAGCACAGATATTGCATCGGAATTAAATATAAGAGACACTATGACGTCTTAAGTACAGGAAAACTGAATCTTCCTACTGTCTATGCTTTGAGCCATTCCTGTGTCACCAGTTTTTCATTCCAATGCACCTCTGCATGTTTACCGTATCTATTGGACCTTCACACTGACGATGAAACACAGTAATTGCATCGGAATTGAATATAAGAGACACAATGCCGACTTAAGTAAGGGAAGACTGATTCTTCCTACTCTCTATGCTATGAGCGTCTCCTGTGTCACCAGTTTTACATTCCGATGCACCTCTGCAGGGTTACTGTATCCCTTGGACCTTCCCATTGTCGATGAAAAACAGAAATTGCGTCGGAATTAAATATAAGAGAAACAATGCCGACTCAAGTACTGAAAGATTGAGTCTTCCTACTGTCTATGTATTGAGCGTTTCCTGTGTCACCAGTTTTACATTCCGATGCACCTCTGCAGGTTACTGTATCCCTTGCACCTTCCCATTTACGACGAAACACAGAAATTGCATCGGATTTAAATATAAGAGACACAATGCCGACTTAAGTACAGGGAGACTGAGTATTCCTACTGTCTATGTTTTGATCGTTTCCTGTGTGACCAGTTTTACATTCCGATGCACCTCTGCAGTTTTACTGTATCCCTTGGACCTTCCCATTGGCGATGAAACACAGAAATGGCATCGGAATTAAATATAAGAGACACAATGCCGACTGAAGTAAGGGAAGACTGAGTCTTCCTACTCTCTATGCTATGAGCGTCTCCTGTGTCACCAGTTTTACATTCCGATGCACCTCTGCAGGTATACTGTTTCCCTTCGACTTTCCCAATGACGATGAAACACAGAAATTGCATCGGAATTAAATAGAAGAGACACAACGACGACTTAAGTACAAGAAAACTGAGTCTTCTTACGGTCTATGTTTTGATCGTTTCCAGTGTCACCAGTTTTACATTCCGATGCCCCTCAGCAGGTTAACTGTGTCTCTTGGACCTTCCCAATGGCGATGAAACACAGAAATTGCATCGGAATTAAATATAAGAGACACAATGACGTCTTAAGTACAGGAAGACCGTGTCTTTCTACTAACTATGTTTTGAGCGTTTCCTGTATCACCAGTTTTACATTCCGATGCACTTCTGCATGTTTACTGTATCCCTTGGACCTTCACAGTGACGATGAAACACAGAAATTCCATCGGAATTAAATATAAGAGACACAATGCCGACTTAAGTACCGGAAGACTGAGTCTTCCTACTGTCTATGTTTTGAGCGTCTCCTGTGTCACCAGTTTTACATTCCGATCCACCTCTGCAGGTTTACTGTATCCATTGGACCTTCCCATTGATGATGAAACACAGAAATTGCATCGGAATTAAATATAAGAGACACCATGGCGACATAAGTATAGCGAGACTGAGTCTTCCTACTGTCTATGTTTTGAGCGTGTCCTGTGTCAACAGTTTTACATTCCGATGCACCTCTGCAGGTTTACTGTATCCCCTGGACCTTCCCATTGACGCAAAAACACAGAAACTGCATCGGAATTAAATATAAGAGGCACAACGCCGACTTATGTACCACAAAACTGAGTCTTCTTAAGGTCTATGTTTTGAGCGTTTTCTGTGTCACCAGTTTTACATTCCGATGCACCTCTGCAGGTTTACTGTATCCCTTGCACCTTCCCATTGACATTGAAACACAGAAATTACATCGTAAGTAAATATAATAGACACAATGCCGACATAAGTACAGGAAGACTGAGTCTTCCTACTGTCTATGTTTTGAGCGTTTCCTGTGTCACCAGTTTTACATTCCGATGCACCTCTGCAGGTTTACTGTATCCCTTGGACCATCACAGTGACGATGAAACACAGAAATTGCTTCGGAATTAAATATAAAAGACACAATGCCGACTTAAGTACAAGAAAACCTGAGTCTTCGTAGGGTCTATGTTTTGGGCGCTTCCTGTGTCACCAGTTTTACATTCCGATGCACCTCTGCAGGGTTACTGTAACCCTTGGACATTCCCATTGTCGATGAAACACAGAAATTGCGTCGGAATTAAATATAAGAGAAACAATGCCGACTCAAGTACTGAAAGATTGAGTCTTCCTACTGTATATGTATTGAGCGTTTCCTGTGTCACCAGTTTTACATTCCGATGCACCTCTGCAGGTTTACTGTATCCCTTGCACCTACCCATTGACGACGAAACACAGAAATTGCATCGGATATAAATATAAGAGACACAATGCCGACTTAAGTACAGGGAGACTGAGTATTCCTACTGTCTATGTTTTGATCGTTTCCTGTGTGACCAGTTTTACATTCCGAGGCACCTCTGCAGTTTTACTGTATGCCTTGGACCTTCACAGTGACGATGAAACACAGAAACTGCATCGGAATTAAATATAAGAGACACAATGCCGACTTAAGTACAGGAAGACTGAATCTTCCCACTGTCTATGTTTTGGGCGTTTCCTGTGTCACCAGTTTTAAATTCCGATGCACCTCTGCAGGTATACTGTTTCCCTTCGACTTTCCCATTGACTATGAAACACAGAAATTTCATCGGAATTAAATATAAGAGACACAATGTCGACTTAAGTAGAGAAAGAGTGTGTCGTTCTATTGTCTATGTTTTGAGCGTTTCCTGTGTCACCAGTTTTACATTCCGATGCACCTCTGCTGGTTTACTGTATCCATTGGAGCTTCCATTGACGATGAAACACAGAAATTTCATTGGAATTAAATATAAGAGACACAACGCCGACTTAAGTACAAGGAAACTGAGTCTTCTTACGGTCTATGATTTGAGCGTTTCCTGTGTCACCAGTTTTACATTCCAATGCACCTCTGCAGGTTTACTGTATCCCCTGGACCTTCCCATTGACGCAAAAACACAGAAATTGCATCGGAATTAAATATAAGAGGCACAACGCCGACTTATGTACCACAAAACTGAGTCTTCTTAAGGTCTATGTTTTGAGCGTTTTCTGTGTCACCAGTTTTACATTCCGATGCACCTCTGCAGGTCACTGTATCCCTTGCACCTTCCCATTGACATTGAAACACAGAAATTACATCGTAAGTAAATATAATAGACACAATGCCGACATAAGTACAGGAAGACTGAGTCTTCCTACTGTCTATGTTTTGAGCGTTTCCGTGGTCACCAGTTTTACATTCCGATGCACCTCTGCAGGTTTACTGTATCCCTTGGACCTTCACAGTGACGATGAAACACAGAAATTGCTTCGGAATTAAATATAAAAGACACAATGCCGACTTAAGTACAAGAAACCCTGAGTCTTCGTAGGGTCTATGTTTTGAGCGCTTCCTGTGTCACCAGTTTTACATTCCGATGCACCTCTGCAGGGTTACTGTAACCCTTGGACATTCCCATTGTCGATGAAACAGAGAAATTGCGTCGGAATTAAATATAAGAGACACAACGCCGACTTATGTACCAGAAATCTGAGTCTTCTTAAGGTCTATGTTTTGAGCGTTTTCTGTGTCACCAGTCTTACTTTCCGATGCACCTCTGCAGGTTTACTGTATCCCTTGCACCTTCCCATTGACATTGAAACACAGAAATTACATCGTAAGTAAATATAATAGACACAATGCCGACATAAGTACAGGAAGACTGTGTCTTCCTACTGTCTATGTTTTGAGCGTTTCCCGTGTCACCAGTTTTACATTCCGATGCACTTCTGCATGTTTACTGTATCCCTTGGACATTCACAGTGACGATGAAACACAGAAATTGCATCGGAATTAAATATAAGAGACACAATGCCGACTTAAGTACAGAAAGACAGAGTCTTCCTACTGTCTATGTTTTGAGCGTCTCCTGTGTCACCAGATTTATATTCCGATGCACCTCTGCAGGTATACTGTTTCCCTTCGACTTTCCCATTGACGATGAAACACAGAAATTGCATCGGAATTACACAATGTCGACTTAAGTACAGGAAGAGTGTGTCTTTCTATTGTCTATGTTTTGAGCGTTTCCTGTGTCACCAGTTTTACATTCTGATGCACCTCTGCTGGTTTACTGCATCCGTTGGACCTTCCATTGACGATGAAACACAGAAATTTCATCGGAATTAAATATAAGAGACACAATGTCGACTTAAGTACAGAAAGACTGTGTCTTCCTACTGTCTATGTTTTGAGCGTTTCCCGTGTCACCAGTTTTACATTCCGATGCACTTCTGCATGTTTACTGTATCCCTTGGACATTCACAGTGACGATGAAACACAGAAATTGCATCGGAATTAAATATAAGAGACACAACGCCGACTTAAGTGCAAGAAAACTGAGTCTTCTTAAAGTCTATGTTTTGTGCGTTTCCCGTGACACCAGTTTTACATTCCGATCCACCTCTGCAGGTTTACTGTATCCATTGGACCTTCCCATTGATGATGAAACACAGACGTTGCATCGGAATTAAATATAAGAGACATCATGCCGACATAAGTATAGGAAGACTGAGTCTTCTTACTGTCTATGTTTTGAGCGCATCCTGTGTCAACAGTTTTGCATTCCGATGCACCTCTGCAGGTTTACTGTATCCCTTGGACCTTCCCATTGGCGATGAAACACAGAAATGGCATCGGAATTAAATATAAGAGACATCATGCCGACATAAGTATAGGAAGACTGAGTCTTCCTACTGTCTATGTTTTGAGCGCATCCTGTGTCAACAGTTTTGCATTCCGATGCACCTCTGCAGGTTTACTGTATCCCTTGGACCTTCCCATTGGCGATGAAACACAGAAATGGCATCGGAATTAAATATAAGAGACACAATGCCGACTGAAGTACAGGAAGACTGAGTCTTCCTACTGTCTATGTTTTGAGCGTCTCCTGTGTCACCAGATTTATATTCCGATGCACCTCTGCAGGTATACTGTTTCCCTTCGTCTTTCCCATTGACGATGAAACACAGAAATTGCATCGGAATTACACAATGTCGACTTAAGTACAGGAAGAGTGTGTCTTTCTATTGTCTATGTTTTGAGCGTTTCCTGTGTCACCAGTTTTACATTCCGATGCACCTCTGCTGGTTTACTGTACCCGTTGGACCTTCCATTGACGATGAAACACAGACATTGCATCGGAATTAAATATAAGAGACACAACGCCGACTTAAGTACAAGAAAACTGAGTCTTCTTACGGTCTATGATTTGAGCGTTTCCTGTGTCACCCGTTTTACATTCCAATGGACCTCTGCAGGTTTACTGTATCCCTTGGACCTTCCCATTGACGAAAAAACACAAAAATTGCATCGGAATTTAATATAAGAGACACAACGCCGACTTAAGTACCAGAAAACTGAGTCTTCTTAAGGTCTATGTTTTGAGCGTTTCCCGTGACACCAGTTTTACATTCCTATCCACCTCTGCAGGTTTACTGTATCCATTGGACCTTCCCATTGATGATGAAACACAGAAATTGCATGGGAATTAAGTATAAGAGACACCATGCCGACATAAGTATAGGAAGACTGAGTCTTCCTACTGTCTGTGTTTTGAGCGTATCCTGTGTCAACAGTTTTACATTCCGATGCACCTCTGCCGGTTTACTGTATCCCTTGGACCTTCCCATAGGCGATGAAGCACAAATATTGCATCGGAATTAAATATAAGAGACACTATGACGTCTTAAGTACAGGAAGACTGAATCTTCCTACTGTCTATGTTTTGAGCGTTTCCTGTGTCACCAGTTTTTCATTCCAATGCACCTCTGCATGTTTACCGTATCTCTTGGACCTTCACACTGACGATGAAACACAGTAATTGCATCGGAATTGAATATAAGAGACACAATGCCGACTTAAGTAAGGGAAGACTGATTCTTCCTACTCTCTATGCTATGAGCGTCTCCTGTGTCACCAGTTTTACATTCCGATGCACCTCTGCAGGTATACTGTTTCCCTTCGACTTTCCCAATGACGATGAAACACAGAAATTGCATCGGAATTAAATAGAAGAGACACAACGACGACTTAAGTACAAGAAAACTGAGTCTTCTTACGGTCTATGTTTTGATCGTTTCCAGTGTCACCAGTTTTACATTCCGATGCCCCTCAGCAGGTTTACTGTGTCCCTTGGACCTTCCCAATGGCGATGAAACACAGAAATTGCATCGGAATTAAATATAAGGGACACAATGACGTCTTAAGTACAGGAAATCCGAGTCTTTCTACTGTCTATGTTTTGAGCGTTTCCTGTGTCACCAGTTTTACATTCCGATGCACCTCTGCTGGTTTACTGTATCCGTTGGACCTTCCATTGACGATGAAACACAGACATTGCATCGGAATTAAATATAAGAGACACAACGCCGACTTAAGTACAAGAAAACTGAGTCTTCTTAAGGTCTATGATTTGAGCGTTTCCTGTGTCACCAGTTTTACATTCCAATGCACCTCCGCAGGTTTAATATATAACTTGGACCTTCCCATTGACGAAAAAACACAAAAATTGCATCGGAATTAAATATAAGAGACACAACGCCGACTTAAGTACCAGAAAACTGAGTCTTCTTAAGGTCTATGTTTTGAGCGTTTCCCGTGTCACCAGTTTTACATTCCGATGCACCTCTGCAGGTTTACTGTATCCATTGGACCTTCCCATTGATGATGAAACACAGAAATTGCATCGGAATTAAACATAAGAGACACCATGCCCACATAAGTATAGCGAGACTGGGTCTTCCTACTGTCTATGTTTTGAGCGTGTCCTGTGTCAACAGTTTTACATTCCGATGCACCTCTGCAGGTTTACTGTATCCCTTGGACCTTCCCGTTGGCGATGAAACACAGAAATGGCATCGGAATTAAATATAAGAGACACAATGCCGACTGAAGTACAGGAAGACTGAGTCTTCCTACTGTCTATGTTTTGAGCGTTTCCTGTGTCACCAGTTTTACATTCCGATGCACCTCTGCAGGTATACTGTATCCCTTGGACTTTCACAGTGGCGATGAAACACAGAAATTGCAACGGAAGTAAATATAAAAGACACAATGCCGACTAAAGTACATGAAAACTGAGTCATCTTAGAGTCTATGTTATGAGCGCTTCCTGTATCACCAGTTTTACATTCCGATGCACCTCTGCAGGGTTACTGTATCCCTTGGACCTTCCCATTGTCGATGAAACACAGAAATTGCATCGGAATTAAAAATAAGAGACACAATGCCGACTTAAGTACAGGAAGACAGAGTCTTCCTACTGTCTATGTTTTGAGCGTCTCCTGTGTCACCAGATTTATATTCCGATGCACCTCTGCAGGTATACTGTTTCCCTTCGTCTTTCCCATTGACGATGAAACACAGAAATTGCATCGGAATTACACAATGTCGACTTAAGTACAGGAAGAGTGTGTCTTTCTATTGTCTATGTTTTGAGCGTTTCCTGTGTCACCAGTTTTACATTCCGCTGCTCCTCTGCTGGTTTACTGTATCCATTGGACATTCCATTGACGATGAAACACAGAAATTGCATCGGAATTAAATATAAGAGACACCATGCTGATTTATGTAAAGGAAGACTGAATCTTCCTACTGTCTATGATTTGAGCCTTTCCTGTGTCACCAGTATTACATTCCGATGCACCTCTGCAGGTTTACTGTATCCATTGGACCTTCCCATTTACGATGAAACACAGAAATTGCATCGGAAATAAATATAAGAGACACAATGCCGACTTAAGTACAAGAAAACTGAGTCTTCTTACGGTCTATGTTTAGAGCGTTTTCTGTGTCACCAGTTTTACATTCAGATGCACCTCTGCAGGTTTACTGTATCCATTGGCCCTTCCCATTGACGATAAAATACAGAAATTGCATCGGAATTAAATATAAGAGACACAACGAAGACTTAAGTAAAGGAAGACTGAGCCTTCCTAATATCTATGATTTAAGCGTGTCCTGTATCACCAGCTTTACATTCCGATGCTCCTCTGCAGGTTTACTGTATCCCTTGGACCTTCCCATTTGCGATGAAACACAGAAATTCCATCGGAATTAAATATAAGAGACACAATGCCGACTTCGGTACAGGAAGACTGAGTCTTCCTACTGTCTATGTTTTGAGCGTTTCCTGTGTCACCAGTTTTACATTCAGATGCACCTCTGCACGTTTACTGTATCCCTTGGACCTTCACAGTGACGATGAAACACAGAAATTGCATCGGAATTAAATATAAGAGACATAATGATGAATTAAGTACAGGAAGACTGAGTCTTCCTACTGTCTATGTTTTGAGCGTTTCCTGTGTCACCAGTTTTACATTCCGATGCACCTCTGCAGGTTTACTGTGTCCCTTAGACATTCACAGTGACGATGAAACACAGAAATTGCATTTGAATTAAATATAAGAGACACAATGCCGACTTAAGTACAGAAAGACTGAATCTTCCTACTGTCTATGTTTTGAGCGTTTCCTGTGTCACCAGTTTTACATTCCGATGCACCTCTGCAGGTTTACTGTATCCATTGGACCTTCCCATTGACGATGAAACACAGAAATTGCATCGGAATTAAATATAAGAGACACAACGCCGACTTAAGTAAAAGAAAACTGAGTCATCTTACGGTGTATGATTTGAGCGTTTCCTTTGTCACCAGTTTTACATTCCAATGCACTTCTGCAGGTTCACTGTATCCCTTGGACCTTCCCATTGACGATGAAACACAGAAATTCCATCGGAATTAAATATAAGAGACACAATGCCGACTTCGGTACAGGAAGACTGAGTCTTCCTACTGTCTACGTTTTGAGCATTTCCTGTGTCATCAGTTTTACATTCCGATGCACCTCTGCAGGTTTACTGTGTCCCTTGGACATTCACAGTAACGATGAAACACAGAAATTGCATTTGAATTAAATATAAGAGACACAATGCCGACTTAAGTACAGTAAGACTGAGTCTTCCTACAGTCTATGTTTTGAGCGTTTCCTGTGTCACCAGTTTTACATTGCGATGCACCTCTGCAGGTTTACTGTATCCCTTGGACCTTCCCATTGACGTTGAAACACAGAAATTGCATCGGAATAAAATATAAGAGACACAACGCCGACTTAAGTAAAAGAAAACTGAGTCACCTTACGGTGTATGATTTGAGCGTTTCCTGTGTCACCAGTTTTACATTCCGATGCACCGCTGCAGGTTTACTGTGTCCCTTGGACAATCACAGTGACGGTGACACACAGAAATTGCATCGGAATTAAATATAAGAGACGCAATGCCGTCTTAAGTACAAGAAAACTGAGTCTTCTTACGGTCAATGATTTGAGCGCTTCCTGTGTCACCAGTTTTACATTCCGATGCACTTATGCAGGTTTACTGTATCGATTGGACCTTCCCATTGACGATGAAACACACAAATAGCATCGGAATTAAATATAAGAGACACAATGCCGACTTAAGAACAGGAAGGCTGAGTCTTCCTACTGTCTATGTTTTGAGCGTTTCCTGTGTCACTAGTTTTACATTCCGATGCACCTCTGCAGGTTTACTGTATCCATTGGACCTTCCCATTGACGATGAAACACAGAAATAGCATCGGAATTAAATAGAAGAGACACAATGTCGACTTAAGTAAAGGAAGAGTGTGTTTTTCTATTGTATATGTTTAGAGCGTTTCCTGTGTCACCAGTTTTACATTCCGCTGCTCCTCTGATGGTTTACTGTATCCATTGGAACTTCCATTGACGATGAAACACAGAAATAGCATCGGAATTAAATATAAGAAACACAATGCCGACTTAAGAACAGGAAGGCTGAGTCTTCCTACTGTCTATGTTTTGAGCGTTTCCTGTGTCACTAGTTTTACATTCCGATGCACCTCTGCAGGTTTACTGTATCCATTGGCCCTTCCCA
This sequence comes from Schistocerca nitens, assembly GCF_023898315.1. Classification (NCBI taxonomy): domain Eukaryota; kingdom Metazoa; phylum Arthropoda; class Insecta; order Orthoptera; family Acrididae; genus Schistocerca; species Schistocerca nitens. Next base: position 3,396,974 of record NC_064616.1, on the reverse strand, counting down.
TTGACGATAAAACACAGAAATTGCATCGGAATTATAAATAAGAGACACAACGAAGACTTAAGTAAAGGAAGACTGAGCCTTCCTAATATCTATGATTTAAGCGTGTCCTGTATCACCAGCTTTACATTCCGATGCACCTCTGCAGGTTTACTGCATCCCTTGGACCTTCCCATTTGCGATGAAACACAGAAATGGCATCGGAACTAAATATAAGAGACACAATGCCGACTGAAGTACAGGAAGACTGAGTCTTCCTACTGTCTATGTTTTGAGCGTTTCCTGTGTCACCAGTTTTACATTCCGATGCACCTCTGCAGGTTTACTGTGTCCCTTGGACATTCACAGTGACGATGAAACACAGAAATTGCATCGGAATTAAATATAAGAGACACAATGTCGACTTAAGTACAGGATGAGTGTGTCTTTCTATTGTCTATGTTTTGTGCGTTTCCTGTGTCACCAGTTTTACATTGCGATGCACCTCTGCAGGTTTACTGTATCCATTGGACCTTCCCATTGACGATGAAACACAGAAATTCCATCGGAATTAAATATAAGAGATACAATGCCGACTTCAGTACAGGAAGACTGAGTCTTCCTACTGTCTACGTTTTGAGCATTTCCTGTGTCATCAGTTTTACATTTTGATGCACCTCTGCAGGTTTACTGTATGCCTTGGATCTTCCCATTGACGATGAAACACAGAAATTGCATCGGAATTAAATATAAGAGACACAATGCCGACTTAAGTACAGGAACATTGAGTTTTCCTACTGTCTATGTTTTGAGCGTTTACAGTGTCATATGTTTTACATTCCCATGCGACTCTGCAGGTTTACTGTATCCATTGGACCTTCCCATTGACGATGAAACACAGAAATTACAACGGAATTAAGTATAAGAGTTACAACGCCGACTTAAGTACAAGAAAACTGAGTCTTCTTACGGTCTATGATTTGAGCGTTTCCTGTGTCACCAGTTTCACATTCCAATGCACCTCTGCAGGTTTACTGTATCCCCTGGACCTTCCCATTGAGGCAAACACATAGAAATTGCATCGGAATTAAATATAAGAGGCACAACGCCGACTTAAGTAGCAGAAAACTGAGTCTTGTTAAGGTCTATGTTTTGAGCGTTTTCTGTGTCACCAGTTTTACATTCCGATGCACCTCTGCAGGTTTACTGTATCCCTTGCACCTTCCCATTGACATTGAAACACAGAAATTACATCGTAAGTAAATATAATAGACACAATGCCGACATAAGTACAGGAAGACTGAGTCTTCCTACTGTCTATGTTTTGAACGTTTCCTGTGTCGCCAGTTTTAGATTCCGATGCACCTCTGCAGGTTTACTGTATCCCTTGGACCTTCACAGTGACGATGAAACACAGAAATTGCATCGGAATTAAATATAAGAGACACCATGGCGACATAAGTATAGCGAGACTGAGTCTTCCTACTGTCTATGTTTTGAGCGTGTCCTGTGTCAACAGTTTTACATTCCGATGCAGCTCTGCAGGTTTACTGTATCCCTTGGACCTTCCCATTGGCGATGAAACACAGAAATGGCATCGGAATTAAATATAAGAGACACAATGCCGACTGAAGTACAGGAAGACTGAGTCTTCCTACAGTCTATGTTTTGAGCGTTTCCTGTGTCACCAGTTTTACATTCCGATGCACCTCTGCAGGTTTACTGTATCCCTTGGACCTTCACAGTGACGATGAAACACAGAAATAGCATCGGAATTAAATATAAGAGACACAATGCCAACTTATGAACAGGAAGGCTGAGTCTTCCTACTGTCTATGTTTTGAGCGTTTCCTGTGTCACTAGTTTTACATTCCGATGCACCTCTGCAGGTTTACTGTATCCATTGGACCTTCCCATTGACGATGAAACACAGAAATAGCATCGGAATTAAATAGAAGAGACACAATGTCGACTTAAGTACAGGAAGAGTGTGTTTTTCTATTGTATATATTTTGAGCGTTTCCTGTGTCACCAGTTTTACATTCCGCTGCTCCTCTGCTGGTTTACTGTATCCATTGGAACTTCCATTGACGATGAAACACAGAAATAGCATCGGAATTAAATATAAGAGACACAATGCCAACTTAAGAACAGGAAGGCTGAGTCTTCCTACTGTCTATGTTTTGAGCGTTTCCTGTGTCACTAGTTTTACATTCCGATGCACCTCTGCAGGTTTACTGTATCCATTGGCCCTTCCCATTGACGATAAAACACAGAAAATGCATCGGAATTAAAAATAAGAGACACAACGAAGACTTAAGTAAAGGAAGACTGAGCCTTCCTAATATCTATGATTTAAGCGTGTCCTGTATCACCAGCTTTACATTCCGATGCACCTCTGCAGGTTTACTGTATCCCTTGGACCTTCCCATTTGCGATGAAACACAGAAATGGCATCGGAACTAAATATAAGAGACACAATGCCGACTGAAGTACAGGAAGACTGAGTCTTTCTACTGTCTATGATTTGAGCGTTTCCTGTGTCACCAGTTTTACATTCCGATGCACCTCTGCAGGTTTAATGTGTCCCTTGGACATTCACAGTGACGATGAAACACAGAAATTGCATCGGAATTAAATATAAGAGACACAATGCCGACTTAAGTACAGAAAGACTGAGTCTTCCTACTGTCTATGTTTTGAGCGTTTCCCTTGTCACCAGTTTTACTCTCTGATGCACCTCTGCAGGTATACTGTTTCCCTTCGACGTTCCCATTCACGATGAAACACAGAAATTGCATCGGAATTAAATATAAGAGACACAATGCCGAGTTAAGTACAGGAACATTGAGTTTTCCTACAGTCTATGTTTTGAGCGTTTACAGTGTCATATGTTTTACATTCCCATGCGACTCTGCAGGTTTACTGTATCCATTGGACCTTCCCATTGACGATGAAACACATAAATTACAACGGAATTAAGTATAAGAGTTACAACGCCGACTTAAGTACAAGAAAACTGAGTCTTCTTACGGTCTATGATTTGAGCGTTTCCTGTGTCACCAGTTTTACATTCCAATGTGCCTCTGCAGGTTTACTGTATCTCCTGGACCTTCCCATTGAGGCAAACACATAGAAATTGCATCGGAATTAAATATAAGAGGCACAACGCCGACTTAAGTAGCAGAAAACTGAGTCTTGTTAAGGTCTATGTTTTGAGCGTTTTCTGTGTCACCAGTTTTACATTCCGATGCACCTCTGCAGGTTTACCTTGCACCTTCCCATTGACATTGAAACACAGAAATTACATCGTAAGTAAATATAATAGACACAATGCCGACATAAGTACAGGAAGACTGAGTCTTCCTACTGTCTATGTTTTGAGCGTTTCCTGTGTCGCCAGTTTTAGATTCCGATGCACCTCTGCAGGTTTACTGTATCCCTTGGACCTTCACAGTGACGATGAAACACAGAAATTGCATCGGAAGTAAATATAAAAGACACAATGCCGACTTAAGTACATGAAAACTGAGTCATCTTAGGGTCTATGTTATGAGCGCTTCCTGTGTCACCAGTTTTACATTCCGATGCACCTCTGCACGTTTACTGTATCCCTTGGACCTTCACAGTGACGATGAAACACAGAAATTGCATCGGAATTAAATATAAGAGACACCATGGCGACATAAGTATAGCGAGACTGAGTCTTCCTACTGTCTATGTTTTGAGCGTGTCCTGTGTCGCCAGTTTTAGATTCCGATGCACCTCTGCAGGTTTACTGTATCCCTTGGACCTTCACAGTGACGATGAAATACAGAAATAGCATCGGAATTAAATATAAGAGACACAATGACGACTTAAGAACAGGAAGGCTGAGTCTTCCTACTGTCTATGTTTTGAGCGTTTCCTGTGTCACTAGTTTTACATTCCGATGCACCTCTGCAGGTTTACTGTATCCATTGGACCTTCCCATTGACGATGAAACACAGAAATAGCATCGGAATTAAATAGAAGAGACACAATGTCGACTTAAGTACAGGAAGAGTGTGTTTTTCTATTGTATATGTTTTGAGCGTTTCCTGTGTCACCAGTTTTACATTCCGCTGCTCCTCTGCTGGTTTACTGTATCCATTGGAACTTCCATTGACGATGAAACACAGAAATAGCATCGGAATTAAATATAAGAGACACAATGCCGACTTAAGAACAGGAAGGCTGAGTCTTCCTACTGTCTATGTTTTGAGCGTTTCCTGTGTCACTAGTTTTACATTCCGATGCACCTCTGCAGGTTTACTGTATCCATTGGCCCTTTCCATTGACGATAAAACACAGAAATTGCATCGGAATTAAAAATAAGAGACACAACGAAGACTTAAGTAAAGGAAGACTGAGCCTTCCTAATATCTATGATTTAAGCGTGTCCTGTATCACCAGCTTTACGTTCCGATGCACCTCTGCAGGTTTACTGTATCCCTTGGACCTTCCCATTTGCGATGAAACACAGAAATGGCATCGGAACTAAATATAAGAGACACAATGCCGACTGAAGTACAGGAAGACTGAGTCTTCCTACTGTCTATGTTTTGAGCGTTTCCTGTGTCACCAGTTTTACATTCCGATGCACCTCTGCAGGTTTACCGTGTCCCTTGGACATTCACAGTGACGATGAAACACAGAAATTGCATCGGAATTAAATATAAGAGACACAATGCCGACTGAAGTACAAAAAGACTGAGTCTTCCTACTGTCTATGTTTTGAGCGTTTCCCTTGTCACCAGTTTTACTCTCTGATGCACCTCTGCAGGTATACTGTTTCCCTTCGACGTTCCCATTGACGATGAAACACAGAAATTGCATCGGAATTAAATATAAGAGACACAATGTCGACTTAAGTACAGGATGAGTGTGTCTTTCTATTGTCTATGTTTTGTGCGTTTCCTGTGTCACCAGATTTACATTGCGATGCACCTCTGCAGGTTTACTGTATCCATTGGACCTTCCCATTGACGATGAAACACAGAAATTGCATCGGAATTAAATATAAGAGACACAATGCCAAGTTAAGTACAGGAACATTGAGTTTTCCTACAGTCTATGTTTTGAGCGTTTACAGTGTCATATGTTCTACATTCCCATGCGACTCTGCAGGTTTACTGTATCCATTGGACCTTCCCATTGACGATGAAACACAGAAATTACAACGTAATTAAGTATAAGAGTTACAACGCCGACTTAAGTACAAGGAAACTGAGTCTTCTTACGGTCTATGATTTGAGCGTTTCCTGTGTCACCAGTTTTACATTCCAATGCACCTCTGCAGGTTTACTGTATCTCCTGGACCTTCCCATTGAGGCAAACACATAGAAATTGCATCGGAATTAAATATAAGAGGCACAACGCCGACTTAAGTAGCAGAAAACTGAGTCTTGTTAAGGTCTATGTTTTGAGCGTTTTCTGTGTCACCAGTTTTACATTCCGATGCACCTCTGCAGGTTTACCTTGCACCTTCCGATTGACATTGAAACACAGAAATTACATCGTAAGTAAATATAATAGACACAATGCCGACATAAGTGCAGGAAGACTGAGTCTTCCTGCTGTCTATGTTTTGAGCGTTTCCTGTGTCGCCAGTTTTAGATTCCGATGCACCTCTGCAGGTTTACTGTATCCCTTGGACCTTCACAGTGACGATGAAACACAGAAATTGCATCGGAAGTAAATATAAAAGACACAATGCCGACTTAAGTACATGAAAACTGAGTCATCTTAGGGTCTATGTTATGAGCGCTTCCTGTGTCACCAGTTTTACATTCCGATGCACCTCTGCACGTTTACTGTATCCCTTGGACCTTCACAGTGACGATGAAACACAGAAATTGCATCGGAATTAAATATAAGAGACACCATGGCGACATAAATATAGCGAGACTGAGTCTTCCTACTGTCTATGTTTTGAGCGTGTCCTGTGTCAACAGTTTTACATTCCGATGCAGCTCTGCAGGTTTACTCTATCCCTTGGACCTTCCCATTGGCGATGAAACACAGAAATGGCATCGGAATTAAATATAAGAGACACAATGCCGACTGAAGTACAGGAAGACTGAGTCTTCCTACAGTCTATGTTTTGAGCGTTTCCTGTGTCACCAGTTTTACATTCCGATGCACCTCTGCAGGTTTACTGTATCCATTGGACCTTCCCATTGACGATGAAACACAGAAATAGCATCGGAATTAAATAGAAGAGACACAATGTCGACTTAAGTACAGGAAGAGTGTGTTTTTCTATTGTATATGTTTTGAGCGTTTCCTGTGTCACCAGTTTTACATTCCGCTGCTCCTCTGCTGGTTTACTGTATCCATTGGAACTTCCATTGACGATGAAACACAGAAATAGCATTGGAATTAAATATAAGAGACACAATGCCGACTTAAGAACAGGAAGGCTGAGTCTTCCTACTGTCTATGTTTTGAGCGTTTCCTGTGTCACTAGTTTTACATTCCGATGCACCTCTGCAGGTTTACTGTATCCATTGGCCCTCCCATTGACGATAAAACACAGAAATTGCATCGGAATTAAAAGTAAGAGACACAACGAAGACTTAAGTAAAGGAAGACTGAGCCTTCCTAATATCTATGATTTAAGCGTGTCCTGTATCACCAGCTTTACGTTCCGATGCACCTCTGCAGGTTTACTGTATCCCTTGGACCTTCCCATTTGCGATGAAACACAGAAATGGCATCGGAACTAAATATAAGAGACACAATGCCGACTGAAGTACAGGAAGAATGAGTCTTCCTACTGTCTATGTTTTGAGCGTTTTCTGTGTCACCAGTTTTACATTCCGATGCACCTCTGCAGGTTTACTGTGTCCCTTGGACATTCACAGTGACGATGAAACACAGAAATTGCATCGGAATTAAATATAAGAGACACAATGCCGACATAAGTACAGAAAGACTGAGTCTTCCTACTGTCTATGTTTTGAGCGTTTCCCTTGTCACCAGTTTTACTCTCTGATGAACCTCTGCAGGTATACAGTTTCCCTTCGACGTTCCCATTGACGATGAAACATAGAAATTGCATCGGAATTAAATATAAGAGACACAATGTCGACTTAAGTACAGGATGAGTGTGTCTTTCTATTGTCTATGTTTTGTGCGTTTCCTGTGTCACCAGTTTTACATTGCGATGCACCTCTGCAGGTTTACTGTATCCATTGGACCTTCCCATTGACGATGAAACACAGAAATTCCATCGGAATTAAATATAAGAGATACAATGCCGACTTCGGTACAGGAAGACTGAGTCTTCCTACTGTCTACGTTTTGAGCATTTCCCGTGTCATCAGTTTTACATTTTGATGCACCTCTGCAGGTTTACTGTATGCCTTGGATCTTCCCATTGACGATGAAACACAGAAATTGCATCGGAATTAAATATAAGAAACACAATCCCGACTTAAGTACAGGAACATTGAGTATTCCTACTGTCTATGTTTTGAGCGTTTACAGTGTCATATGTTTTACATTCCCATGCGACTCTGCAGGTTTACTGTATCCATTGGACCTTCCCATTGACGATGAAACACAGAAATTACAACGGAATTAAGTATAAGAGTTACAACGCCGACTTAAGTACAAGAAAACTGAGTCTTCTTACGGTCTATGATTTGAGCGTTTCCTGTGTCACCAGTTTGACATTCCAATGCACCTCTGCAGGTTTACTGTATCCCCTGGACCTTCCCATTGAGGCAAACACATAGAAATTGCATCTGAATTAAATATAAGAGGCACAACGCCGACTTAAGTAGCAGAAAACTGAGTCTTGTTAAGGTCTATGTTTTGAGCGTTTTCTGTGTCACCAGTTTTACATTCCGATGCACCTCTGCAGGTTTACTGTATCCCTTGCACCTTCCCATTGACATTGAAACACAGAAATTACATCGTAAGTAAATATAATAGACACAATGCCGACATAAGTACAGGAAGACTGAGTCTTCCTACTGTCTATGTTTTGAGCGTTTCCTGTGTCGCCAGTTTTAGATTCCGATGCACATCTGCAGGTTTACTGTATCCCTTGGACCTTCACAGTGACGATGAAACACAGAAATTGCATCGGAAGTAAATATAAAAGACACAATGCCGACTTAAGTACATGAAAACTGAGTCATCTTAGGGTCTATGTTATGAGCGCTTCCTGTGTCACCAGTTTTACATTCCGATGCACCTCTGCACGTTTACTGTATCCCTTGGACCTTCAGAGTGACGATGAAACACAGAAATTGCATCGGAATTAAATATAAGAGACATCATGGCGACATAAGTATAGCGAGACTGAGTCTTCCTATTGTCTATGTTTTGAGAGTGTCCTGTGTCAACAGTTTTACATTCCGATGCAGCTCTGCAGGTTTACTGTATCCCTTGGACCTTCCCATTGGCGATGAAACACAGAAATGGCATCGGAATTAAATATAAGTGACACAATGCCGACTGAAGTACAGGAAGACTGAGTCTTCCTACAGTCTATGTTTTGAGCGTTTCCTGTGTCACCAGTTTTACATTCCGATGCATCTCTGCAGGTTTACTGTATCCCTTGGACCTTCACAGTGACGATGAAACACAGAAAATGCATCGGAAGTAAATATAAAAGACACAATGCTGACTTAAGTACATGAAAACTGAGTCATCTTAGGGTCTATGTTATGAGCGCTTCCTGTGTCACCAGTTTTACATTCCGATGCACCTCTGCAGGGTTACTGTATCCCTTGGACCTTCCCATTGTCGATGAAACACAGAAATTGCGTCGGAATTAAATATATGAGAAACAATGCCGACTCAAGTACTGAAAGATTGAGTCTTCCTACTGTCTATGTATTGAGCGTTCCTGTGTCACCAGTTTTACATTCCGATGCACCTCTGCAGGTTTACTGTATCCCTTGCACCTTCCCATTTACGACGAAACACAGAAATTGCATCGGATTTAAATATAAGAGACACAATGCCGACTTAAGTACAGGGAGACTGAGTATTCCTACTGTCTATGTTTTGATCGTTTCCTGTGTGACCAGTTTTACATTCCGATGCACCTCTGCAGTTTTACTGTATCCCTTGGACCTTCACAGTGACGATGAAACACAGAAACTGCATCGGAATTACATATAAGAGACACAATGCCGACTTAAGTACAGGAAGACTGAGTCTTCCTACTGTCTATGTTTTGGGCGTCTCCTGTGTCACCAGTTTTAAATTCCGATGCACCTCTGCAGGTATACTGTTTCCCTTCGACTTTCCCATTGACGATGAAACACAGAAATTTCATCGGAATTAAATATAAGAGACACAATGTCGACTTAAGTACAGAAAGAATGTGTCTTCCTACTGTCTATGTTTTGAGCGTTTCCCGTGTCACCAGTTTTACATTCCGATGCACTGCTGCATGTTTACTGTAACCCTTGGACATTCACAGTGACGATGAAACACAGAAATTGCATCGGAATTAAATATAAGAGACACAACGCCGACTTAAGTGCAAGAAAACTGGGTCTTCTTAAGGTCTATGTTTTGTGCGTTTCCCGTGACACCAGTTTTACATTCCGATCCACCTCTGCAGGTTTACTGTATCCATTGGACCTTCCCATTGATGATGAAACACAGAAATTGCATCGGAATTAAATATAAGAGACACAATGCCGACTTAAGTACCGGAAGACTGAGTCTTCCTACTGTCTATGTTTTGAGCGTCTCCTGTGTCACCAGTTTTACATTCCGATCCACCTCTGCAGGTTTACTGTATCCCTTGGACCTTCCCATTGGCGATGAAACACAGAAATGGCATCGGAATTAAATATAAGAGACACAATGCCGACTGAAGTACAGGAAGACTGAGTCTTCCTACTGTCTATGTTTTTAGCGTTTCCTGTGTCACCAGTTTTACATTCCGATGCCCCTCAGCAGGTTTACTGTGTCCCTTGGACCTTCCCAATGGCGATGAAACACAGAAATTGCATCGGAATTAAATATAACAGACACAATGACGTCTTAAGTACAGGAAGACTGAGTCTTCCTACTGTCTATGTTTTGAGCGTTTCCTGTGTCACCAGTTTTACATTCCGATGCACCTCTGCAGGTATACTGTTTCCCTTCGACTTTCCCAATGACGATGAAACACAGAAATTGCATCGGAATTAAATAGAAGAGACACAACGACGACTTAAGTACAAGAAAACTGAGTCTTCCTACTGTCTATGTTTTGAGCGTCTCCTGTGTCACCAGTTTTACATTCCGATCTACCTCTGCAGGTTTACTGTATCCATTGGACCTTCCCATTGATGATGAAACACAGAAATTGCATCGGAATTAAATATAAGAGACACCATGGCGACATAAGTATAGCGAGACTGAGTCTTCCTACTGTCTATGTTTTGAGCGTGTCCTGTGTCAACAGTTTTACATTCCGATGCAGCTCTGCAGGTTTACTGTATCCCTTGGACCTTCCCATTGGCGATGAAACACAGAAATGGCATCGGAATTAAATATAAGAGACACAATGCCGACTGAAGTACAGGAAGACTGAGTCTTCCTACAGTCTATGTTTTGAGCGTTTCCTGTGTCACCAGTTTTACATTCCGATGCACCTCTGCAGGTTTACTGTATCCCTTGGACCTTCACAGTGACGATGAAACACAGAAATTGCATCGGAAGTAAATATAAAAGACACAATGCCGACTTAAGTACATGAAAACTGAGTCATCTTAGGGTCTATGTTATGAGCGCTTCCTGTGTCACCAGTTTTACATTCCGATGCACCTCTGCAGGGTTACTGTATCCCTTGGACCTTCCCATTGTCGATGAAACACAGAAATTGCGTCGGAATTAAATATAAGAGAAACAATGCCGACTCAAGTACTGAAAGATTGAGTCTTCCTACTGTCTATGTATTGAGCGTTTCCTGTGTCACCAGTTTTACTTTCCGATGCACCTCTGCAGGTGTACTGTATCCCTTGCACCTTCCCATTTTCGTCGAAACACAGAAATTGCTTCGGATTTAAATATAAGAGACACAATGCCGACTTAAGTACAGGGCGACTGAGTATTCCTACTGTCTATGTTTTGATCGTTTCCTGTGTGACCAGTTTTACATTCCGATGCACCTCTGCAGTTTTAGTGTATCCCTTGGACCTTCACAGTGACGATGAAACACAGAAACTGCATCGGAATTAAATATAAGAGACACAATGCCGACTTAAGTACAGGAAGACTGAGTCTTCCTACTGTCTATGTTTTGTGCGTCTCCTGTGTCACCAGTTTTAAATTTCGATGCACCTCTGCAGGTATACTGTTTCCCTTCGACTTTCCCATTGACGATGAAACACAGAAATTTCATCGGAATTAAATATAAGAGACACAATGTCGACTTAAGTACAGAAAGACTGTGTCTTCCTACTGTCTATGTTTTGAGCGTTTCCCGTGTCACCAGTTTTACATTCCGATGCACTTCTGCATGTTTACTGTATCCCTTGGACATTCACAGTGACGATGAAACACAGAAATTGCATCGCAATTAAATATAAGAGACACAACGCCGACTTAAGTGCAAGAAAACTGAGTCTTCTTAAGGTCTATGTTTTGTGCGTTTCCCGTGACACCAGTTTAACATTCCGATCCACCTCTGCAGGTTTACTGTATCCATTGGACCTTCCCATTGATGATGAAACACAGAAATTGCATCGGAATTAAATATAAGAGACATCATGCCGACATAAGTATAGGAAGACTGAGTCTTCCTACTGTCTATGTTTTGAGCGTATCCTGTGTCAACAGTTTTGCATTCCGATGCACCTCTGCAGGTTTACTGTATCCCTTGGACCTTCCCATTGGCGATGAAACACAGAAATGGCATCGGAATTAAATATAAGAGACACAATGCCGACTGAAGTACAGGAAGACTGAGTCTTCCTACTGTCTATGTTTTTAGCGTTTCCTGTGTCACCAGTTTTACATTCCGATGCCCCTCAGCAGGTTTACTGTGTCCCTTGGACCTTCCCAATGGCGATGAAACACAGAAATTGCATCGGAATTAAATATAACAGACACAATGACGTCTTAAGTACAGGAAGACTGAGTCTTCCTACTGTCTATGTTTTGAGCGTTTCCTGTGTCACCAGTTTTACATTCCGATGCACTTCTGCATGTTTACTGTATCCCTTGGACATTCACAGTGACGATGCAACACAGAAATTGCATCGGAATTAAAAATAAGAGACACAATGCCGACTTAAGTACAGGAAGACAGAGTCTTCCTACTGTCTATGTTTTGAGCGTCTCCTGTGTCACCAGGTTTATATTCCGATGTACCTCTGCAGGTATACTGTTTCCCTTCGTCTTTCCCATTGACGATGAAACACAGAAATTGCATCGGAATTACACAATGTCGACTTAAGTACAGGAAGAGTGTGTCTTTCTATTGTCTATGTTTTGAGCGTTTCCTGTGTCACCAGTTTTACATTCCGATGCACCTCTGCTGGTTTACTGTATCCGTTGGACCTTCCATTGACGATGAAACACAGACATTGCATCGGAATTAAATATAAGAGACACAACGCCGACTTAAGTACAAGAAAACTGAGTCTTCTTACGGTCTATGATTTGAGCGTTTCCTGTGTCACCCGTTTTACATTATAATGCACCTCTGTAGGTTTACTGTATCCCTTAGACCTTCCCATTGACGAAAAAACACAAAAATTGCATCGGAATTTGATATAAGAGACACAACGCCGACTTAAGTACCAGAAAACTGAGTCTCCTTAAGGTCTATGTTTTGAGCGTTTCCCGTGACACCAGTTTTACATTCCGATCCACCTCTGCAGGTTTACTGTATCCATTGGACCTTCCCATTGATGATGAAACACAGAAATTGCATGGGAATTAAGTATAAGAGACACCATGCCGACATAAATATAGGAAGACTGAGTCTTCCTACTGTCTGTGTTTTGAGCGTATCCTGTGTCAACAGTTTTACATTCCGATGCACCTCTGCCGGTTTACTGTATCCCTTGGACCTTCCCATTGGCGATGAAGCACAGATATTGCATCGGAATTAAATATAAGAGACACTATGACGTCTTAAGTACAGGAAGACTGAATCTTCCTACTGTCTATGTTTTGAGCGTTTCCTGTGTCACCAGTTTTTCATTCCAATGCACCTCTGCATGCTTACCGTATCTCTTGGACCTTCACACTGACGATGAAACACAGTAATTGCATCGGAATTGAATATAAGAGACACAATGCCGACTTAAGTAAGGGAAGACTGATTCTTCCTACTCTCTATGCTATGAGCGTCTCCTGTGTCACCAGTTTTACATTCCGATGCACCTCTGCAGGTATACTGTTTCCCTTCGACTTTCCCAATGACGATGAAACACAGAAATTGCATCGGAATTAAATAGAAGAGACACAACGCCGACTTAAGTACAAGAAAACTGAGTCTTCTTACATTCTATGTTTTGATCGTTTCCAGTGTCACCAGTTTTACATTCCGATGCCCCTCAGCAGGTTTACTGTGTCCCTTGGACCTTCCCAATGGCGATGAAACACAGAAATTGCATCGGAATTAAATATAAGGGACACAATGACGTCTTAAGTACTGGAAATCCGAGTCTTTCTACTGTCTATGTTTTGAGCGTTTCCTGTAACACCAGTTTTACATTCCGATGCACTTCTGCATGTTTACTGTATCCCTTGGACCTTCACAGTGACGATGAAACACAGAAATTGTATCGGAATTAAATATAAGAGACACAATGCCGACTTAAGTACCGGACGACTGAGTCTTCCTACTGTCTATGTTTTGAGCGTCTCCTGTGTCACCAGTTTTACATTCCGATGCACCTCTGCTGGTTTTGTGTATCCGTTGGACCTTCCATTGACGATGAAACACAGACATTGCATCGGAATTAAATATAAGAGACACACCGCCGACTTAAGTACAAGAAAACTGAGTCTTCTTAAGGACTATGATTTGAGCGTTTCCCGTGTCACCAATTTTACATTCCGATCCACCTCTGCAGGTTTACTGTATCCATTGGACCTTCCCATTGATGATGAAACACAGAAATTGCATCGGAATTAAACATAAGAGACACCATGCCCACATAAGTATAGCGAGACTGGGTCTTCCTACTGTCTATGTTTTGAGCGTGTCGTGTGTCAACAGTTTTACATTCCGATGCACCTCTGCAGGTTTACTGTATCCCTTGGACCTTCCCATTGGCGATGAAACACAGAAATGGCATCGGAATTAAATATAAGAGACACAATGCCGACTGAAGTACAGGAAGACTGAGTCTTCCTACTGTCTATGTTTTGAGCGTTTCCTGTGTCACCAGTTTTACATTCCGATACACCTCTGCAGGTTTACTGTATCCCTTGGACTTTCACAGTGGCGATGAAACACAGAAATTGCAACGGAAGTAAATATAAAAGACACAATGCCGACTAAAGTACATGAAAACTGAGTCATCTTAGGGTCTATGTTATGAGCGCTTCCTGTATCACCAGTTTTACATTCCGATGCACCTCTGCAGGGTTACTGTATCCCTTGGACCTTCCCATTGTCGATGAAACACAGAAATTGCGTCGGAATTAAATATAAGAGAAACAATGCCGACTCAAGTACTGAAAGATTGAGTCTTCCTACTGTCTATGTATTGAGCGTTTCCTGTGTCACCAGATTTACATTCCGATGCACCTCTGCAGGTTTACTGTATCCCTTGCACCTTCCCATTGACGAAGAAACACAGAAATTGCATCGGATTTAAATATAAGAGACACAATGCCGAATTAAGTACAGGGAGACTGAGTATTCCTACTGTCTATGTTTTGATCGTTTCCTGTGTGACCAGTTTTACATTCCGATGCACCTCTGCAGTTTTACTGTATACATTGGACCTTCCCATTGACGATGAAACACAGAAATAGCATCGGAATTAAATAGAAGAGACACAATGACGACTTAAGTACAGGAAGAATGTGTCTTTCTATTGTATATGTTTTGAGCGTTTCCTGTGTCACCAGTTTTACATTCCGCTGCTCCTCTGCTGGTTTACTGTATCCATTGGACCTTCCATTGACGATGAAACACAGAAATTTCATCGGAATTAAATATAAGAGACACCATGCTGATTTATGTAAAGGAAGACTGAGTCTTCCTACTGTCTATGATTTGAGCCTTTCCTGTGTCACCAGTATTACATTCCGATGCACCTCTGCAGGTTTACTGTATCCATTGGACCTTCCCATTTACGATGAAACACAGAAATTGCATCGGAAATAAATATAAGAGACACAACGCCGACTTAAGTACAAGAAAACTGAGTCCTCTTACGGTCTATGTTTTGAGCGTTTTCTGTGTCACCAGTTTTACATTCAGATGCACCTCTGCAGGTTTACTGTATCCATTGGCCCTTCCCATTGACAATAAAATACAGAAATTGCATCTGAATTAAATATAAGAGAAACAACGAAGACTTAAGTAAAGGAAGACTGAGCCTTCCTAATATCTATGATTTAAGCGTGTCCTGTATCACCAGCTTTACATTCCGATGCTCCTCTGCAGGTTTACTGTATCCCTTGGACCTTCCCATTTGCGATGAAACACAGAAATGGCATCGGAATTAAATATAAGAGACACAATGCTGACTGATGTACAGGAAGATTGAGTCTTCCTACGGTCTATGTTTTGAGCGTTTCCTGTGTCACCTGTTTTACATTCAGATGCACCTCTGCACGTTTACTGTATCCATTGGACCTTCACAGTGACGATGAAACACAGAAGTTGCATCGGAATTAAATATAAGAGACATAATGATGAATTAAGTACAGGAAGACTGAGTCTTCCTACTGTCTATGTTTTGAGCGATTCCTGTGTCACCAGTTTTACATTCCGATGCACCTCTGCTGGTTTTGTGTATCCGTTGGACCTTCCATTGACGATGAAACACAGACATTGCATCGGAATTAAATATAAGAGACACAACGCCGACTTAAGTACAAGAAAACTGAGTCTTCTTAAGGACTATGATTTGAGCGTTTCCTGTGTCACCAGTTTTACATTCCAATGCACCTCCGCAGGTTTAATATATAACTTGGACCTTCCCATTGACGAAAAAACACAAAAATTGCATCGGAATTAAATATAAGAGACACAACGCCGACTTAAGTACCAGAAAACTTAGTCTTCTTAAGGTCTATGTTTTGAGCGTTTCCCGTGTCACCAATTTTACATTCCGATCCACCTCTGCAGGTTTACTGTATCCATTGGATCTTCCCATTGATGATGAAACACAGAAATTGCATCGGAATTAAACATAAGAGACACCATGCCCACATAAGTATAGCGAGACTGGGTCATCCTACTGTCTATGTTTTGAGCGTGTCGTGTGTCAACAGTTTTACATTCCGATGCACCTCTGCAGGTTTACTGTATCCCTTGGACCTTCCCATTGGCGATGAAACACAGAAATGGCATCGGAATTAAATATAAGAGACACAATGCCGACTGAAGTACAGGAAGACTGAGTCTTCCTACTGTCTATGTTTTGAGCGTTTCCTGTGTCACCAGTTTTACATTCCGATACACCTCTGCAGGTTTACTGTATCCCTTGGACTTTCACAGTGGCGATGAAACACAGAAATTGCAACGGAAGTAAATATAAAAGACACAATGCCGACTAAAGTACATGAAAACTGAGTCATCTTAGGGTCTATGTTATGAGCGCTTCCTGTATCACCAGTTTTACATTCCGATGCACCTCTGCAGGGTTACTGTATCCCTTGGACCTTCCCATTGTCGATGAAACACAGAAATTGCGTCGGAATTAAATATAAGAGAAACAATGCCGACTCAAGTACTGAAAGATTGAGTCTTCCTACTGTCTATGTATTGAGCGTTTCCTGTGTCACCAGATTTACATTCCGATGCACCTCTGCAGGTTTACTGTATCCCTTGCACCTTCCCATTGACGAAGAAACACAGAAATTGCATCGGATTTAAATATAAGAGACACAATGCCGAATTAAGTACAGGGAGACTGAGTATTCCTACTGTCTATGTTTTGATCGTTTCCTGTGTGACCAGTTTTACATTCCGATGCACCTCTGCAGTTTTACTGTATACATTGGACCTTCCCATTGACGATGAAACACAGAAATAGCATCGGAATTAAATAGAAGAGACACAATGACGACTTAAGTACAGGAAGAGTGTGTCTTTCTATTGTATATGTTTTGAGCGTTTCCTGTGTCACCAGTTTTACATTCCGCTGCTCCTCTGCTGGTTTACTGTATCCATTGGACCTTCCATTGACGATGAAACACAGAAATTTCATCGGAATTAAATATAAGAGACACCATGCTGATTTATGTAAAGGAAGACTGAGTCTTCCTACTGTCTATGATTTGAGCCTTTCCTGTGTCACCAGTATTACATTCCGATGCACCTCTGCAGGTTTACTGTATCCATTGGACCTTCCCATTTACGATGAAACACAGAAATTGCATCGGAAATAAATATAAGAGACACAACGCCGACTTAAGTACAAGAAAACTGAGTCTTCTTACGGTCTATGTTTTGAGCGTTTTCTGTGTCACCAGTTTTACATTCAGATGCACCTCTGCAGGTTTACTGTATCCATTGGCCCTTCCCATTGACAATAAAATACAGAAATTGCATCTGAATTAAATATAAGAGAAACAACGAAGACTTAAGTAAAGGAAGACTGAGCCTTCCTAATATCTATGATTTAAGCGTGTCCTGTATCACCAGCTTTACATTCCGATGCTCCTCTGCAGGTTTACTGTATCCCTTGGACCTTCCCATTTGCGATGAAACACAGAAATGGCATCGGAATTAAATATAAGAGACACAATGCTGACTGATGTACAGGAAGATTGAGTCTTCCTACGGTCTATGTTTTGAGCGTTTCCTGTGTCACCTGTTTTACATTCAGATGCACCTCTGCACGTTTACTGTATCCCTTGGACCTTCACAGTGACGATGACACACAGAAGTTGCATCGGAATTAAATATAAGAGACATAATGATGAATTAAGTACAGGAAGACTGAGTCTTCCTACTGTCTATGTTTTGAGCGATTCCTGTGTCACCAGTTTTACATTCCGATGCACCTCTGCAGGTTTACTGTGTCCCTTAGACATTCACAGTGACGATGAAACACAGAAATTGCATTTGAATTAAATATAAGAGACACAATGCCGACTTAAGTACAGAAAGACTGAGTCTTCCTACTGTCTATGTTTTGAGCGTTTCCTGTGTCACCAGTTTTACATTCCGATGCACCTCTGCAGGTTTACTGTATCCATTGGACCTTCCCATTGACGATGAAACACAGAAATTGCATCGGAATTAAATATAAGAGACACAAAGCCGACTTAAGTAAAAGAAAACTGAGTCATCTTACGGTGTATGATTTGAGCGTTTCCTTTGTCACCAGTTTTACATTCCAATGCACTTCTGCAGGTTCACTGTATCCCTTGGACCTTCCCATTGACGATGAAACACAGAAATTCCATCGGAATTAAATATAAGAGACACAATGCCGACTTCGGTACAGGAAGACTGAGTCTTCCTACTGTCTACGTTTTGAGCATTTCCTGTGTCATCAGTTTTACATTCCGATGCACCTCTGCAGGTTTAATGTGTCCCTTGGACATTCACAGTAACGATGAAACACAGAAATTGCATTTGAACTAAATATAAGAGACACAATGCCGACTTAAGTACAGTAAGACTGAGTCTTCCTACTGTCTATGTTTTGAGCGTTTCCTGTGTCACCAGTTTTACATTGCGATGCACCTCTGCAGGTTTACTGTATCCATTGGAACTTCCCATTGACGTTGAAACACAGAAATTGCATCGGAATTAAATATAAGAGACACAACGCCGACTTAAGTAAAAGAAAACTGAGTCACCTTAAGGTGTATGATTTGAGCGTTTCCTGTGTCACCAGTTTTACATTCCGATGCACCGCTGCAGGTTTACTGTGTCCCTTGGACAATCACAGTGACGGTGACACACAGAAATTGCATCGGAATTAAATATAAGAGACGCAATGCCGACTTAAGTACAAGAAAACTGAGTCTTCTTACGGTCAATGATTTGAGCGCTTCCTGTGTCACCAGTTTTACATTCCGATGCACCTCTGCAGGTTTACTGTGTCCATTGGCCCTTCCCATTGACGATAAAACACAGAGATTGCATCGGAATTAAAAATAAGAGACACAACGAAGACTTAAGTAAAGGAAGACTGAGCCTTCCTAATATCTATGATTTAAGCGTGTCCTATATCACCAGCTTTACATTCCGATGCACCTCTGCAGGTTTACTGTATCCCTTGGACCTTCCCATTTGCGATGAAACACAGAAATGGCATCGGAACTAAATATAAGAGACACAATGCCGACTGAAGTACAGGAAGACTGAGTCTTCCTACTGTCTATATTTTGAGCGTTTCCTGTGTCACCAGTTTTACATTCCGATGCACCTCTGCAGGTTTACTGTGTCCCTTGGACATTCACAGTGACGATGAAACACAGAAATTGCATCGGAATTAAATATAAGAGACACAATGCCGACTTAAGTACAGAAAGACTGAGTCTTCCTACTGTCTATGTTTTGAGCGTTTCCCTTGTCACCAGTTTTACTCTCTGATGCACCTCTGCAGGTGTACTGTTTCCCATCGACGTTCCCATTGACGATGAAACACAGAAATTGCATCGGAATTAAATATAAGAGACACAATGTCGACTTAAGTACAGGATGAGTGTGTCTTTCTATTGTCTATGTTTTGTGCGTTTCCTGTGTCACCAGTTTTACATTGCGATGCACCTCTGCAGGTTTACTGTATCCATTGGACCTTCCCATTGACGATGAAACACAGAAATTCCATCGGAATTAAATATAAGAGATACAATGCCGACTTCGGTACAGGAAGACTGAGTCTTCCTACTGTCTACGTTTTGAGCATTTCCTGTGTCATCAGTTTTACATTTTGATGCACCTCTGCAGGTTTACTGTATGCCTTGGATCTTCCCATTGACGATGAAACACAGAAATTGCATCGGAATTGAATATAAGAGACACAATGCCGACTTAAGTACAGGAACATTGAGTTTTCCTACTGTCTATGTTTTGAGCGTTTACAGTGTCATATGTTTTACATTCCCATGCGACTCTGCAGGTTTACTGTATCCATTGGACCTTCCCATTGACGATGAAACACAGAGATTACAACGGAATTAAGTATAAGAGTTACAACGCCGACTTAAGTACAAGAAAACTGAGTCTTCTTACGGTCTATGATTTGAGCGTTTCCTTTGTCACCAGTTTTACATTCCGATGCCCCTCAGCAGGTTTACTGTGTCCCTTGGACCTTCCCAATGGCGATGAAACACAGAAATTGCATCGGAATTAAATATAACAGACACAATGACGTCTTAAGTACAGGAAGACTGAGTCTTCCTACTGTCTATGTTTTGAGCGTTTCCTGTGTCACCAGTTTTACATTCCGATGCACCTCTGCAGGTATACTGTTTCCCTTCGACTTTCCCAATGACGATGAAACACAGAAATTGCATCGGAATTAAATAGAAGAGACACAACGACGACTTAAGTACAAGAAAACTGAGTTTTCTTACGGTCTATGTTTTGATCGTTTCCAGTGTCACCAGTTTTACATTCCGATGCCCCTCAGCAGGTTTACTGTGTCCCTTGGACCTTCCCAATGGCGATGAAACACAGAAATTGCATCGGAATTAAATATAAGAGACACAATGACGTCTTAAGTACAGGAAGACCGTGTCTTTCTACTGTCTATGTTTTGAGCGTTTCCTGTATCACCAGTTTTACATTCCGATGCACTTCTGCATGTTTACTGTATCCCTTGGACCTTCACAGTGACGATGAAACACAGAAATTCCATCGGAATTAAATATAAGAGACACAATGCCGACTTAAGTACCGGAAGACTGAGTCTTCCTACTGTCTATGTTTTGAGCGTCTCCTGTGTCACCAGTTTTACATTCCGATCCACCTCTGCAGGTTTACTGTATCCATTGGACCTTCCCATTGATGATGAAACACAGAAATTGCATCGGAATTAAATATAAGAGACACCATGCCCACATAAGTATAGCGAGACTGGGTCTTCCTACTGTCTATGTTTTGAGCGTGTCGTGTGTCAACAGTTTTACATTCCGATGCACCTCTGCAGGTTTACTGTATCCCTTGGACCTTCCCATTGGCGATGAAACACAGAAATGGCATCGGAATTAAATATAAGAGACACAATGCCGACTGAAGTACAGGAAGACTGAGTCTTCCTACTGTCTATGTTTTGAGCGTTTCCTGTGTCACCAGTTTTACATTCCGATACACCTCTGCAGGTTTACTGTATCCCTTGGACTTTCACAGTGGCGATGAAACACAGAAATTGCAACGGAAGTAAATATAAAAGACACAATGCCGACTAAAGTACATGAAAACTGAGTCATCTTAGGGTCTATGTTATGAGCGCTTCCTGTATCACCAGTTTTACATTCCGATGCACCTCTGCAGGGTTACTGTATCCCTTGGACCTTCCCATTGTCGATGAAACACAGAAATTGCGTCGGAATTAAATATAAGAGAAACAATGCCGACTCAAGTACTGAAAGATTGAGTCTTCCTACTGTCTATGTATTGAGCGTTTCCTGTGTCACCAGATTTACATTCCGATGCACCTCTGCAGGTTTACTGTATCCCTTGCACCTTCCCATTGACGAAGAAACACAGAAATTGCATCGGATTTAAATATAAGAGACACAATGCCGAATTAAGTACAGGGAGACTGAGTATTCCTACTGTCTATGTTTTGATCGTTTCCTGTGTGACCAGTTTTACATTCCGATGCACCTCTGCAGTTTTACTGTATACATTGGACCTTCCCATTGACGATGAAACACAGAAATAGCATCGGAATTAAATAGAAGAGACACAATGACGACTTAAGTACAGGAAGAGTGTGTCTTTCTATTGTATATGTTTTGAGCGTTTCCTGTGTCACCAGTTTTACATTCCGCTGCTCCTCTGCTGGTTTACTGTATCCATTGGACCTTCCATTGACGATGAAACACAGAAATTTCATCGGAATTAAATATAAGAGACACCATGCTGATTTATGTAAAGGAAGACTGAGTCTTCCTACTGTCTATGATTTGAGCCTTTCCTGTGTCACCAGTATTACATTCCGATGCACCTCTGCAGGTTTACTGTATCCATTGGACCTTCCCATTTACGATGAAACACAGAAATTGCATCGGAAATAAATATAAGAGACACAACGCCGACTTAAGTACAAGAAAACTGAGTCTTCTTACGGTCTATGTTTTGAGCGTTTTCTGTGTCACCAGTTTTACATTCAGATGCACCTCTGCAGGTTTACTGTATCCATTGGCCCTTCCCATTGACAATAAAATACAGAAATTGCATCTGAATTAAATATAAGAGAAACAACGAAGACTTAAGTAAAGGAAGACTGAGCCTTCCTAATATCTATGATTTAAGCGTGTCCTGTATCACCAGCTTTACATTCCGATGCTCCTCTGCAGGTTTACTGTATCCCTTGGACCTTCCCATTTGCGATGAAACACAGAAATGGCATCGGAATTAAATATAAGAGACACAATGCTGACTGATGTACAGGAAGATTGAGTCTTCCTACGGTCTATGTTTTGAGCGTTTCCTGTGTCACCTGTTTTACATTCAGATGCACCTCTGCACGTTTACTGTATCCCTTGGACCTTCACAGTGACGATGACACACAGAAGTTGCATCGGAATTAAATATAAGAGACATAATGATGAATTAAGTACAGGAAGACTGAGTCTTCCTACTGTCTATGTTTTGAGCGATTCCTGTGTCACCAGTTTTACATTCCGATGCACCTCTGCAGGTTTACTGTGTCCCTTAGACATTCACAGTGACGATGAAACACAGAAATTGCATTTGAATTAAATATAAGAGACACAATGCCGACTTAAGTACAGAAAGACTGAGTCTTCCTACTGTCTATGTTTTGAGCGTTTCCTGTGTCACCAGTTTTACATTCCGATGCACCTCTGCAGGTTTACTGTATCCATTGGACCTTCCCATTGACGATGAAACACAGAAATTGCATCGGAATTAAATATAAGAGACACAAAGCCGACTTAAGTAAAAGAAAACTGAGTCATCTTACGGTGTATGATTTGAGCGTTTCCTTTGTCACCAGTTTTACATTCCAATGCACTTCTGCAGGTTCACTGTATCCCTTGGACCTTCCCATTGACGATGAAACACAGAAATTCCATCGGAATTAAATATAAGAGACACAATGCCGACTTCGGTACAGGAAGACTGAGTCTTCCTACTGTCTACGTTTTGAGCATTTCCTGTGTCATCAGTTTTACATTCCGATGCACCTCTGCAGGTTTAATGTGTCCCTTGGACATTCACAGTAACGATGAAACACAGAAATTGCATTTGAACTAAATATAAGAGACACAATGCCGACTTAAGTACAGTAAGACTGAGTCTTCCTACTGTCTATGTTTTGAGCGTTTCCTGTGTCACCAGTTTTACATTGCGATGCACCTCTGCAGGTTTACTGTATCCATTGGACCTTCCCATTGACGTTGAAACACAGAAATTGCATCGGAATTAAATACAAGAGACACAACGCCGACTTAAGTAAAAGAAAACTGAGTCACCTTACGGTGTATGATTTGAGCGTTTCCTGTGTCACCAGTTTTACATTCCGATGCACCGCTGCAGGTTTACTGTGTCCCTTGGACAATCACAGTGACGGTGACACACAGAAATTGCATCGGAATTAAATATAAGAGACGCAATGCCGACTTAAGTACAAGGAAACTGAGTCTTCTTACGGTCAATGATTTGAGCGCTTCCTGTGTCACCAGTTTTACATTCCGATGCACCTCTGCAGGTTTACTGTGTCCATTGGCCCTTCCCATTGACGATAAAACACAGAGATTGCATCGGAATTAAAAATAAGAGACACAACGAAGACTTAAGTAAAGGAAGACTGAGCCTTCCTAATATCTATGATTTAAGCGTGTCCTATATCACCAGCTTTACATTCCGATGCACCTCTGCAGGTTTACTGTATCCCTTGGACCTTCCCATTTGCGATGAAACACAGAAATGGCATCGGAACTAAATATAAGAGACACAATGCCGACTGAAGTACAGGAAGACTGAGTCTTCCTACTGTCTATATTTTGAGCGTTTCCTGTGTCACCAGTTTTACATTCCGATGCACCTCTGCAGGTTTACTGTGTCCCTTGGACATTCACAGTGACGATGAAACACAGAAATTGCATCGGAATTAAATATAAGAGACACAATGCCGACTTAAGTACAGAAAGACTGAGTCTTCCTACTGTCTATGTTTTGAGCGTTTCCCTTGTCACCAGTTTTACTCTCTGATGCACCTCTGCAGGTGTACTGTTTCCCATCGACGTTCCCATTGACGATGAAACACAGAAATTGCATCGGAATTAAATATAAGAGACACAATGTCGACTTAAGTACAGGATGAGTGTGTCTTTCTATTGTCTATGCTTTGTGCGTTTCCTGTGTCACCAGTTTTACATTGCGATGCACCTCTGCAGGTTTACTGTATCCATTGGACCTTCCCATTGACGATGAAACACAGAAATTCCATCGGAATTAAATATAAGAGATACAATGCCGACTTCGGTACAGGAAGACTGAGTCTTCCTACTGTCTACGTTTTGAGCATTTCCTGTGTCATCAGTTTTACATTTTGATGCACCTCTGCAGGTTTACTGTATGCCTTGGATCTTCCCATTGACGATGAAACACAGAAATTGCATCGGAATTGAATATAAGAGACACAATGCCGACTTAAGTACAGGAACATTGAGTTTTCCTACTGTCTATGTTTTGAGCGTTTACAGTGTCATATGTTTTACATTCCCATGCGACTCTGCAGGTTTACTGTATCCATTGGACCTTCCCATTGACGATGAAACACAGAGATTACAACGGAATTAAGTATAAGAGTTACAACGCCGACTTAAGTACAAGAAAACTGAGTCTTCTTACGGTCTATGATTTGAGCGTTTCCTTTGTCACCAGTTTTACATTCCGATGCCCCTCAGCAGGTTTACTGTGTCCCTTGGACCTTCCCAATGGCGATGAAACACAGAAATTGCATCGGAATTAAATATAACAGACACAATGACGTCTTAAGTACAGGAAGACTGAGTCTTCCTACTGTCTATGTTTTGAGCGTTTCCTGTGTCACCAGTTTTACATTCCGATGCACCTCTGCAGGTATACTGTTTCCCTTCGACTTTCCCAATGACGATGAAACACAGAAATTGCATCGGAATTAAATAGAAGAGACACAACGACGACTTAAGTACAAGAAAACTGAGTTTTCTTACGGTCTATGTTTTGATCGTTTCAAGTGTCACCAGTTTTACATTCCGATGCCCCTCAGCAGGTTTACTGTGTCCCTTGGACCTTCCCAATGGCGATGAAACACAGAAATTGCATCGGAATTAAATATAAGAGACACAATGACGTCTTAAGTACAGGAAGACCGTGTCTTTCTACTGTCTATGTTTTGAGCGTTTCCTGTATCACCAGTTTTACATTCCGATGCACTTCTGCATGTTTACTGTATCCCTTGGACCTTCACAGTGACGATGAAACACAGAAATTCCATCGGAATTAAATATAAGAGACACAATGCCGACTTAAGTACCGGAAGACTGAGTCTTCCTACTGTCTATGTTTTGAGCGTCTCCTGTGTCACCAGTTTTACATTCCGATCCACCTCTGCAGGTTTACTGTATCCATTGGACCTTCCCATTGATGATGAAACACAGAAATTGCATCGGAATTAAATATAAGAGACACCATGGCGACATAAGTATAGCGAGACTGAGTCTTCCTACTGTCTATGTTTTGAGCGTGTCCTGTGTCAACAGTTTTACATTCCGATGCAGCTCTGCAGGTTTACTGTATCCCTTGGACCTTCCCATTGGCGATGAAACACAGAAATGGCATCGGAATTAAATATAAGAGACACAATGCCGACTGAAGTACAGGAAGTCTGAGTCTTCCTACAGTCTATGTTTTGAGCGTTTCCTGTGTCACCAGTTTTACATTCCGATGCACCTCTGCAGGTTTACTGTATCCCTTGGACCTTCACAGTGACGATGAAACACAGAAATTGCATCGGAAGTAAATATAAAAGACACAATGCCGACTAAAGTACATGAAAACTGAGTCATCTTAGGGTCTATGTTATGAGCGCTTCTGTGTCACCAGTTTTACATTCCGATGCACCTCTGCAGGGTTACTGTATCCCTTGGACCTTCCCATTGTCGATGAAACACAGAAATTGCGTCGGAATTAAATATAAGAGAAACAATGCCGACTCAAGTACTGAAAGATTGAGTCTTCCTACTGTCTATGTATTGAGCGTTTCCTGTGTCACCAGTTTTACATTCCGATGCACCTCTGCAGGTTTACTGTATCCCTTGCACCTTCCCATTTACGACGAAACACAGAAATTGCATCGGATTTAAATATAAGAGACACAATGCCGACTTAAGTACAGGGAGACTGAGTATTCCTAATGTCTATGTTTTGATCGTTTCCTGTGTGACCAGTTTTACATTCCGATGCACCTCTGCAGTTTTAGTGTATCCCTTGGGCCTTCACAGTGACGATGAAACACAGAAACTGCATCGGAATTAAATATAAGAGACACAATGCCGACTTATGTACAGGAAGACTGAGTCTTCCAACTGTCTATGTTTTGGGCGTCTCCTGTGTCACCAGTTTTAAATTCCGATGCACCTCTGCAGGTATACTGTTTCCCTTCGACTTTCCCATTGACGATGAAACACAGAAATTTCATCGGAATTAAATATAAGAGACACAATGTCGACTTAAGTACAGAAAGACTGTGTCTTCCTACTGTCTATGTTTTGAGCGTTTCCCATGTCACCAGTTTTACATTCCGATGCACTTCTGCATGTTTACTGTATCCCTTGGACATTCACAGTGACGATGAAACACAGAAATTGCATCGGAATTAAATATAAGAGACACAACGCCGACTTAAGAGCAAGAAAACTGAGTCTTCTTAAGGTCTATGTTTTGTGCGTTTCCCGTGACACCAGTTTAACATTCCGATCCACCTCTGCAGGTTTACTGTATCCATTGGACCTTCCAATTGATGATGAAACACAGAAATTGCATCGGAATTAAATATAAGAGACATCATGCCGACATAAGTATAGGAAGACTGAGTCTTCCTACTGTCTATGTTTTGAGCGTATCCTGTGTCAACAGTTTTGCATTCCGATGCACCTCTGCAGGTTTACTGTATCCCTTGGACCTTCCCATTGGCGATGAAACACAGAAATGGCATCGGAATTAAATATAAGAGACACAATGCCGACTGAAGTACAGGAAGACTGAGTCTTCCTACTGTCTATGTTTTTAGCGTTTCCTGTGTCACCAGTTTTACATTCCGATGCCCCTCAGCAGGTTTGCTGTGTCCCTTGGACCTTCCCAATGGCGATGAAACACAGAAATTGCATCGGAATTAAATATAACAGACACAATGACGTCTTAAGTACAGGAAGACTGAGTCTTCCTACTGTCTATGTTTTGAGCGTGTCCTGTGTCACCAGTTTTACATTCCGATGCACTTCTGCATGTTTACTGTATCCCTTGGACATTCACAGTGACGATGCAACACAGAAATTGCATCGGAATTAAAAATAAGAGACACAATGCCGACTTAAGTACAGGAAGACAGAGTCTTCCTACTGTCTATGTTTTGAGCGTCTCCTGTGTCACCAGGTTTATATTCCGATGCACCTCTGCAGGTATACTGTTTCCCTTCGTCTTTCCCATTGACGATGAAACACAGAAATTGCATCGGAATTACACAATGTCGACTTAAGTACAGGAAGAGTGTGTCTTTCTATTGTCTATGTTTTGAGCGTTTCCTGTGTCACCAGTTTTACATTCCGATGCACCTCTGCTGGTTTACTGTATCCGTTGGACCTTCCATTGACGATGAAACACAGACATTGCATCGGAATTAAATATAAGAGACACAACGCCGACTTAAGTACAAGAAAACTGAGTCTTCTTACGGTCTATGATTTGAGCGTTTCCTGTGTCACCCGTTTTACATTCCAATGCACCTCTGTAGGTTTACTGTATCCCTTGGACCTTCCCATTGACGAAAAAACACAAAAATTGCATCGGAATTTGATATAAGAGACACAACGCCGACCTAAGTACCAGAAAACTGAGTCTTCTTAAGGTCTATGTTTTGAGCGTTTCCCGTGACACCAGTTTACATTCCGATCCACCTCTGCAGGTTTACTGTATCCATTGGACCTTCCCATTGATGATGAAACACAGAAATTGCATGGGAATTAAGTATAAGAGACACCATGCCGACATAAGTATAGGAAGACTGAGTCTTCCTACTGTCTGTGTTTTGAGCGTATCCTGAGTCAACAGTTTTACATTCCGATGCACCTCTGCCGGTTTACTGTATCCCTTGGACCTTCCCATTGGCGATGAAGCACAGATATTGCATCGGAATTAAATATAAGAGACACTATGACGTCTTAAGTACAGGAAGACTGAATCTTCCTACTGTCTATGTTTTGAGCGTTTCCTGTGTCACCAGTTTTTCATTCCAATGCACCTCTGCATGTTTACCGTATCTCTTGGACCTTCACACTGACGATGAAACACAGTAATTGCATCGGAATTGAATATAAGAGACACAATGCCGACTTAAGTAAGGGAAGACTGATTCTTCCTACTCTCTATGCTATGAGCATCTCCTGTGTCACCAGTTTTACATTCCGATGCACCTCTGCAGGTACACTGTTTCCCTTCGTCTTTCCCAATGACGATGAAACACAGAAATTGCATCGGAATTAAATAGAAGAGACACAACGCCGACTTAAGTACAAGAAAACTGAGTCTTCTTACCTTCTATGTTTTGATCGTTTCCAGTGTCACCAGTTTTACATTCCGATGCCCCTCAGCAGGTTTACTGTGTCCCTTGGACCTTCCCAAAGGCGATGAAACACAGAAATGGCATCGGAATTAAATATAAGAGACACAATGCCGACTGAAGTACAGGAAGACTGAGTCTTCCTACTGTCTATGTTTTGAGCGTTTCCTGTGTCACCAGTTTTACATTCCGATGCACCTCTGCAGGTTTAATATATAACTTGGACCTTCCCATTGACGAAAAAACACAAAAATTGCATCGGAATTAAATATAAGAGACACAACGCCGACTTAAGTACCAGAAAACTGAGTCTTCTTAAGGTCTATGTTTTGAGCGTTTCCCGTGTCACCAGTTTTACATTCCGATCCACCTCTGCAGGTTTACTGTATCCATTGGACCTTCCCATTGATGATGAAACACAGAAATTGCATCGGAATTAAACATAAGAGACACCATGCCCACATAAGTATAGCGAGACTGGGTCTTCCTACTGTCTATGTTTTGAGCGTGTCGTGTGTCAACAGTTTTACATTCCGATGCACTTCTGCAGGTTTACTGTATCCCTTGGACCTTCCCATTGGCGATGAAACACAGAAATGGCATCGGAATTAAATATAAGAGACACAATGCCGACTGAAGTACAGGAAGACTGAGTCTTCCTACTGTCTATGTTTTGAGCGTTTCCTGTGTCACCAGTTTTACATTCCGATGCACCTCTGCAGGTTTACTGTATCCCTTGGACTTTCACAGTGGCGATGAAACACAGAAATTGCAACGGAAGTAAATATAAAAGACACAATGCCGACTAAAGTACATGAAAACTGAGTCATCTTAGGGTCTATGTTATGAGCGCTTCCTGTATCACCAGTTTTACATTCCGATGCACCTCTGCAGGGTTACTGTATCCCGTGGACCATCCCATTGTCGATGAAACACAGAAATTGCGTCGGAATTAAATATAAGAGAAACAATGCCGACTCAAGTACTGAAAGATTGAGTCTTCCTACTGTCTATGTATTGAGCGTTTCCTGTGTCACCAGATTTACATTCCGATGCACCTCTGCAGGTTTACTGTATCCCTTGCACCTTCCCATTGACGAAGAAACACAGAAATTGCATCGGATTTAAATATAAGAGACACAATGCCGAATTAAGTACAGGGAGACTGAGTATTCCTACTGTCTATGTTTTGATCGTTTCCTGTGTGACCAGTTTTACATTCCGATGCACCTCTGCAGTTTTACTGTATACATTGGACCTTCCCATTGACGATGAAACACAGAAATAGCATCGGAATTAAATAGAAGAGACACAATGACGACTTAAGTACAGGAAGAGTGTGTCTTTCTATTGTATATGTTTTGAGCGTTTCCTGTGTCACCAGTTTTACATTCCGCTGCTCCTCTGCTGGTTTACTGTATCCATTGGACCTTCCATTGACGATGAAACACAGAAATTTCATCGGAATTAAATATAAGAGACACCATGCTGATTTATGTAAAGGAAGACTGAGTCTTCCTACTGTCTATGATTTGAGCCTTTCCTGTGTCACCAGTATTACATTCCGATGCACCTCTGCAGGTTTACTGTATCCATTTTACCTTCCCATTTACGATGAAACACAGAAATTGCATCGGAAATAAATATAAGAGACACAACGCCGACTTAAGTACAAGAAAACTGAGTCTTCTTACGGTCTATGTTTTGAGCGTTTTCTGTGTCACCAGTTTTACATTCAGATGCACCTCTGCAGGTTTACTGTATCCATTGGCCCTTCCCATTGACGATAAAATACAGAAATTGCATCTGAATTAAATATAAGAGAAACAACGAAGACTTAAGTAAAGGAAGACTGAGCCTTCCTAATATCTATGATTTAAGCGTGTCCTGTATCACCAGCTTTACATTCCGATGCTCCTCTGCAGGTTTACTGTATCCCTTGGACCTTCCCATTTGCGATGAAACACAGAAATGGCATCGGAATTAAATATAAGAGACACAATGCTGACTGATGTACAGGAAGATTGAGTCTTCCTACGGTCTATGTTTTGAGCGTTTCCTGTGTCACCTGTTTTACATTCAGATGCACCTCTGCACGTTTACTGTATCCCTTGGACCTTCACAGTGACGATGAAACACAGAAGTTGCATCGGAATTAAATATAAGAGACATAATGATGAATTAAGTACAGGAAGACTGAGTCTTCCTACTGTCTATGTTTTGAGCGATTCCTGTGTCACCAGTTTTACATTCCGATGAACCTCTGCAGGTTTACTGTGTCCCTTAGACATTCACAGTGACGATGAAACACAGAAATTGCATTTGAATTAAATATAAGAGACACAATGCCGACTTAAGTACAGAAACACTGAGTCTTCCTACTGTCTATGTTTTGAGCGTTTCCTGTGTCACCAGTTTTACATTCCGATGCACCTCTGCAGGTTTACTGTATCCATTGGACCTTCCCATTGACGATGAAACACAGAAATTGCATCGGAATTAAATATAAGAGACACAAAGCCGACTTAAGTAAAAGAAAACTGAGTCATCTTACGGTGTATGATTTGAGCGTTTCCTTTGTCACCAGTTTTACATTCCAATGCACTTCTGCAGGTTCAGTGTATCCCTTGGACCTTCCCATTGACGATGAAACACAGAAATTCCATCGGAATTAAATATAAGAGACACAATGCCGACTTCGGTACAGGAAGACTGAGTCTTCCTACTGTCTACGTTTTGAGCATTTCCTGTGTCATCAGTTTTACATTCCGATGCACCTCTGCAGGTTTAATGTGTCCCTTGGACATTCACAGTAACGATGAAACACAGAAATTGCATTTGAACTAAATATAAGAGACACAATGCCGACTTAAGTACAGTAAGACTGAGTCTTCCTACTGTCTATGTTTTGAGCGTTTCCTGTGTCACCAGTTTTACATTGCGATGCACCTCTGCAGGTTTACTGTATCCATTGGACCTTCCCATTGACGTTGAAACACAGAAATTGCATCGGAATTAAATATAAGAGACACAA
Source organism: Schistocerca nitens (assembly GCF_023898315.1). Taxonomy (NCBI): domain Eukaryota; kingdom Metazoa; phylum Arthropoda; class Insecta; order Orthoptera; family Acrididae; genus Schistocerca; species Schistocerca nitens. Next base: position 3,364,811 of record NC_064616.1, on the reverse strand, counting down.
CGCCGACTTAAGTAAAAGAAAACTGAGTCACCTTACGGTGTATGATTTGAGCGTTTCCTGTGTCACCAGTTTTACATTCCGATGCACCGCTGCAGGTTTACTGTGTCCCTTGGACAATCACAGTGACGGTGACACACAGAAATTGCATCGGAATTAAATATAAGAGACGCAATGCCGACTTAAGTACAAGAAAACTGAGTCTTCTTACGGTCAATGATTTGAGCGCTTCCTGTGTCACCAGTTTTACATTCCGATGCACTTATGCAGGTTTACTGTATCCATTGGACCTTCCCATTGACGATGAAACACAGAAATAGCATCGGAATTAAATATAAGAGACACAATGCCGACTTAAGAACAGGAAGGCTGAGTCTTCCTACTGTCTATGTTTTGAGCGTTTCCTGTGTCACTAGTATTACATTCCGATGCACCTCTGCAGGTTTACTGTATCCATTGGACCTTCCCATTGACGATGAAACACAGAAATAGCATCGGAATTAAACAGAAGAGACACAATGTCGTCTTAAGTACAGGAAGAGTGTGTTTTTCTATTGTATATGTTTTGAGCGTTTCCTGTGTCACCAGTTTTACATTCCGCTGCTCCTCTGCTGGTTTACTGTATCCATTGGAACTTCCATTGACGATGAAACACAGAAATAGCATCGGAATTAAATATAAGAGACACAATGCCGACTTAAGAACAGGAAGGCTGAGTCTTCCTACTGTCTATGATTTGAGCGTTTCCTGTGTCACTAGTTTTACATTCCGATGCACCTCTGCAGGTTTACTGTATCCATTGGCCCTTCCCATTGACGATAAAACACAGAGATTGCATCGGAATTAAAAATAAGAGACACAACGAAGACTTAAGTAAAGGAAGACTGAGCCTTCCTAATATCTATGATTTAAGCGTGTCCTATATCACCAGCTTTACATTCCGATGCACCTCTGCAGGTTTACTGTATCCCTTGGACCTTCCCATTTGCGATGAAACACAGAAATGGCATCGGAACTAAATATAAGAGACACAATGCCGACTGAAGTACAGGAAGACTGAGTCTTCCTACTGTCTATGTTTTGAGCGTTTCCTGTGTCACCAGTTTTACATTCCGATGCACCTCTGCAGGTTTACTGTGTCCCTTGGACATTCACAGTGACGATGAAACACAGAAATTGCATCGTAATTAAATATAAGAGACACAATGCCGACTTAAGTACAGAAAGACTGAGTCTTCCTACTGTCTATGTTTTGAGCGTTTCCCTTGTCACCAGTTTTACTCTCTGATGCACCTCTGCAGGTGTACTGTTTCCCATCGACGTTCCCATTGATGATGAAACACAGAAATTGCATCGGAATTAAATATAAGAGACACAATGTCGACTTAAGTACAGGATGAGTGTGTCTTTCTATTGTCTATGTTTTGTGCGTTTCCTGTGTCACCAGTTTTACATTGCGATGCACCTCTGCAGGTTTACTGTATCCATTGGACCTTCCCATTGACGATGAAACACAGAAATTCCATCGGAATTAAATATAAGAGATACAATGCCGACTTCGGTACAGGAAGACTGAGTCTTCCTACTGTCTACGTTTTGAGCATTTCCTGTGTCATCAGTTTTACATTTTGATGCACCTCTGCAGGTTTACTGTATGCCTTGGATCTTCCCATTGACGATGAAACACAGAAATTGCATCGGAATTAAATATAAGAGACACAATGCCGACATAAGTACAGGAACATTGAGTTTTCCTACTGTCTATGTTTTGAGCGTTTACAGTGTCATATGTTTTACATTCCCATGCGACTCTGCAGGTTTACTGTATCCATTGGACCTTCCCATTGACGATGAAACACAGAGATTACAACGGAATTAAGTATAAGAGTTACAACGCCGACTTAAGTACAAGAAAACTGAGTCTTCTTACGGTCTATGATTTGAGCGTTTCCTGTGTCACCAGTTTTACATTCCAATGCACCTCTGCAGATTTACTGTATCCCCTGGACCTTCCCATTGAGGCAAACAAATAGAAATTGCATCGGAATTAAATATAAGAGGCACAACGACGACTTAAGTAGCAGAAAACTGAGTCTTGTTAAGGTCTATGTTTTGAGCGTTTTCTGTGTCACCAGTTTTACATTCCGATGCACCTCTGCAGGTTTACTGTATCCCTTGCTCCTTCCCATTGACATTGAAACACAGAAATTACATCGTAAGTAAATATAATAGACACAATGCCGACATAAGTACAGGAAGACTGAGTCTTCCTACTGTCTATGTTTTGAGCGTTTCCTGTGTCGCCAGTTTTAGATTCCGATGCACCTCTGCAGGTTTACTGTATCCCTTGGACCTTCACAGTGACGATGAAACACAGAAATTGCATCGGAATTAAATATAAAAGACACAATGCCGACTTAACTACAAGAAAACCTGAGTCTTCGTAGGGTCTATGTTATGAGCGCTTCCTGTGTCACCAGTTTTACATTCCGATGCACCTCTGCAGGGTTACTGTATCCCTTGGACCTTCCCATTGAAGATGAAACACAGAAATTGCATCGGAATTAAATATATGAGACCCATTGCCGACTTAAGTACAGGAAGACAGAGTCTTCCTACTGTCTATGTTTTGAGCGTCGCCTGTGTCACCAGATTTATATTCCGATGCACCTCTGCAGTTATACTGTTTCCCATCGACTTTCCCATTGACGATGAAACACAGAAATTGCATCGGAATTACACAATGTCGACTTAAGTACAGGAAGAGTGTGTCTTTCTAATGTCTATGTTTTGAGCGTTTCCTGTGTCACCAGTTTTACATTCCGATGCACCTCTGCTGGTTTACTGTATCCGTTGGACCTTCCCATTGACGATGAAACACAGACATTGCATCGGAATTAAATATAAGAGACACAACGCCGACTTAAGTACAAGAAAACTGAGTCTTCTTAAGGTCTATGTTTTGAGCGTTTCCCGTGACACCAGTTTTACATTCCGATCCACCTCTGCAGGTTTACTGTATCCATTGGACCTTCCCATTGATGATGAAACACCGAAATTGCATCGGAATTAAATATAAGAGACACCATGCCGACATAAGTAGAGGAAGACTGAGTCTCCCTACTGTCTATGTTTTGAGCGTATCCTGTGTCAACAGTTTTATATTCCGATGCACCTCTGCAGGTTTACTGTATCCCTTGGACCTTCCCATTGGCGATGAAACACAGAAATGGCATCGGAATTAAATATAAGAGACACAATGCCGACTGAAGTACAGGAAGACTGAGTCTTCCTGCTGTCTATGTTTTGAGCGTTTCCTGTGTCACCAGTTTTACATTCCGATGCACCTCAGCTGGTTTACTGTATCCGTTGGACCTTCCATTGACGATGAAACCCAGACATTGCATCGGAATTAAATATAAGAGACACAACGCCGACTTAAGTACAAGAAAACTGAGTCTTCTTACGGTCTATGATTTGAGCGTTTCCTGTGTCACCAGTTTTACATTCCGATGCACCTCTGCTGGTTTACTGTATCCGTTGGACCTTCCCATGACGATGAAACACAGACATTGCATCGGAATTAAATATAAGAGACACAACGCCGACTTAAGTACAAGAAAACTGAGTCTTCTTAAGGTCTATGTTTTGAGCGTTTCCCGTGACACCAGTTTTACATTCCGATCCACCTCTGCAGGTTTACTGTATCCATTGGACCTTCCCATTGATGATGAAACACCGAAATTGCATCGGAATAAAATATGAGAGACACCATGCTGATATAAGTAGAGGAAGACTGAGTCTCCCTACTGTCTATGTTTTGAGCGTATCCTGTGTCAACAGTTTTATATTCCGATGCACCTCTGCAGGTTTACTGTATCCCTTGGACCTTCCCATTGGCGATGAAACACAGAAATGGCATCGGAATTAAAGATAAGAGACACAATGCCGACTGAAGTACAGGAAGACTGAGTCTTCCTGCTGTCTATGTTTTGAGCGTTTCCTGTGTCACCAGTTTTTCATTCCAATGCACCTCTGCATGTTTACCGTATCTCTTGGACCTTCACACTGACGATGAAACACACTAATTGCATCGGAATTGAATATAAGAGACACAATGCCGACTTAAGTACCGGAAGACTGAGTCTTCCTACTGCCTATGATTTGAGCGTCTCCTGTGTCACCAGTTTTACATTCCGATGCACCTCTGCTGGTTTACTGTATCCGTTGGACCTGCCATTGACGATGAAACACAGACATTGCATCGGAATTAAATATAAGAGACACAACGCCGACTTAAGTACAAGAAAACTGAGTCTTCTTACGGTCTATGATTTGAGCGTTTCCTGTGTCACCAGTTTTACATTCCAATGCACCTCCGCAGGTTTAATGTATAACTTAGACCTTCCCATTGACGAAAAAACACAAAAATTGCATCGGAATTAAATATAAGAGACACAACGCCGACTTAAGTACCAGAAAACAGAGTCTTCTTAAGGTCTATGTTTTGAGCGTTTCCCGTGTCACCAGCTTTACATTCCGATCCACCTCTGCAGGTTTACTGTATCCATTGGACCTTCCCATTGATGATGAAACACAGAAATTGCATCGGAATTAAACATAAGAGACACCATGCCGACATAAGTATAGCGAGACTGGGTCTTCCTACTGTCTATGTTTTGAGCGTGTCCTGTGTCAACAGTTTTACATTCCGATGCACCTCTGCAGGTTTACTGTATCCCTTGGACCTTCCCATTGGCGATGAAACACAGAAATGGCATCGGAATTAAATATAAGAGACACAATGCCGACTGAAGTACAGGAAGACTGAGTCTTCCTACTGTCTATGTTTTGAGCGTTTCCTGTGTCACCAGTTTTACATTCCGATGCACCTCTGCAGGTTTACTGTATTCCTTGGACTTTCACAGTGACGATGAAACACAGAAATTGCAACGGAAGTAAATATAAAAGACACAATGCCGACTAAAGTACATGAAAACTGAGTCATCTTAGGGTCTATGTTATGAGCGCTTCCTGTATCACCAGTTTTACATTCCGATGCACCTCTGCAGGGTTACTGTATCCCTTGGACCTTCCCATTGTCGATGAAACACAGAAATTGCGTCGGAATTAAATATAAGAGAAACAATGCCTACTCAAGTACTGAAAGATTGAGTCTTCCTACTGTCTATGTATTGAGCGTTTCCTGTGTCACCAGTTTTACATTCCGATGCACCTCTGCAGATTTACTGTATCCCTTGCACCTTCCCATTGACGACGAAACACAGAAATTTCATCGGATTTAAATATAAGAGACACAATGCCGACTTAAGTACAGGGAGACTGAGTATTCCTACTGTCTATGCTTTTGATCGTTTCCTGTGTGACCAGTTTTACATTCCGATGCACCTCTGCAGTTTTACTGTATACATTGGACCTTCCCATTGACGATGAAACACAGAAATAGCATCGGAATTAAATGGAAGAGACACAATGACGACTTAAGTACAGGAAGAGTGTGTCTTTCTATTGTATATGTTTTGAGCGTTTCCTGTGTCACCAGTTTTACATTCCGCTGCTCCTCTGCTGGTTTACTGTATCCATTGGACCTTCCATTGACGATGAAACACAGAAATTGCATCGGAATTAAATATAAGAGACACCATGCTGATTTAAGTAAAGGAAGACTGTGTCTTCCTACTGTCTATGTTTTGAGCCTTTCCTGTGTCACCAGTATTACATTCCGATGCACCTCTGCAGGTTTACTGTATCCATTGGACCTTCCCATTTACGATGAAACACAGAAATTGCATCGGAAATAAATATAAGAGACACAACGCCGACTTAAGTACAAGAAAACTGAGTCTTCTTACGGTCTATGTTTTGAGCGTTTTCTGTGTCACCAGTTTTACATTCAGATGCACCTCTGCAGGTTTACTGTATCCATTGGCCCTTCCCATTGACGATAAAATACAGAAATTGCATCGGAATTAAATATAAGAGACACAACGAAGACTTAAGTAAAGGAAGACTGAGCCTTCCTAATATCTATGATTTAAGCGTGTCCTGTATCACCAGCTTTAAATTCCGATTCTCCTCTGCAGGTTTACTGTATCCCTTGGACCTTCCCATTTGCGATGAAACACAGAAATGGCATCGGAATTAAATATAAGAGACACAATGCTGACTGAAGTACAGGAAGATTGAGTCTTCCTACTGTCTATGTTTTGAGCGTTTCCTGTGTCACCAGTTTTACATTCAGATGCACCTCTGCACGTTTACTGTATCCCTTGGACCTTCACAGTGACGATGAAACACAGAAATTGCATCGGAATTAAATATAAGAGACATAATGATGAATTAAGTACAGGAAGACTGAGTCTTCCTACTGTCTATGTTTTGAGCGTTTCCTGTGTGACCAGTTTTACATTCCGATGCACCTCTGCACGTTTACTGTGTCCCTTAGACATTCACAGTGACGATGAAACACAGAAATTCCATCGGAATTAAATATAAGAGACACAATGCCGACTTCGGTATAGGAAGACTGAGTCTTCCTACTGTCTACGTTTTGAGCATTTCCTGTGTCATCAGTTTTACATTCCGATGCACCTCTGCAGGTTTACTGTGTCCCTTGGACATTCACAGTAACGATGAAACACAGAAATTGCATTTGAATTAAATATAAGGGACACAATGCCGACTTAAGTACAGGAAGACTGAGTCTTCCTACTGTCTATGTTTTGAGCGTTTCCTGTGTCACCAGTTTTACATTGCGATGCACCTCTGCATGTTTACTGTATCCATTGGACCTTCCCATTGACGATGAAACGCAGAAATTGCATCGGAATTAAATATAAGAGACACAACGCCGACTTAAGTAAAAGAAAACTGAGTCACCTTACGGTGTATGATTTGAGCGTTTCCTGTGTCACCAGTTTTACATTCCGATGCACCGCTGCAGGTTTACTGTGTCCCTTGGGCAATCACAGTGACGGTGACACACAGAAATTGCATCGGAATTAAATATAAGAGACGCAATGCCGACTTAAGTACAAGAAAACTGAGTCTTCTTACGGTCAATGATTTGAGCGCTTCCTGTGTCACCAGTTTTACATTCCGATGCACTTATGCAGGTTTACTGTATGCATTGGACCTTCCCATTGACGATGAAACACAGAAATAGCATCGGAATTAAATATAAGAGACACAATGCCGACTTAAGAACAGGAAGGCTGAGTCTTCCTACTGTCTATGTTTTGAGCGTTTCCTGTGTCATCAGTTTTACATTCCGATGCACCTCTGCAGGTTTACTGTATCCCTTGGACCTTCCCATTTGCGATGAAACACAGAAATGGCGTCGGAACTAAATATAAGAGACACAATGCCGACTGAAGTACAGGCGGACTGAGTCTTGCTACTGTCTATGTTTTGAGCGTTTCCTGTGTCACCAGTTTTACATTCCGATGCACCTCTGCACGTTTCCTGTATACCTTGGACCTTCACAGTGACGATGAAACACAGAAATTGCATCGGAATTAAATATAAGAGACAGAATGATGAATTAAGTACAGGAAGACTGAGTCTTCCTACTGTCTATGTTTTGAGCGTTTCCCTTGTCACCAGTTTTACTCTCTGATGCACCTCTGCAGGTATACTGTTTCCCTTCGACGTTCCCATTGACGATGAAACACAGAAATTGCATCGGAATTAAATATAAGAGACACAATGTCGACTTAAGTACAGGATGAGTGTGTCTTTCTATTGTCTATGTTTTGTGCGTTTCCTGTGTCACCAGTTTTACATTGCGATGCACCTCTGCAGGTTTACTGTATCCCTTGGACCTTCCCATTTGCGATGAAACACAGAAATGGCATCGGAACTAAATATAAGAGACACAATGCCGACTGAAGTACAGGCGGACTGAGTCTTCCTACTGTCTATGTTTTGAGCGTTTCCTGTGTCACTAGTTTTACATTCCGATGCACCTCCGCAGGTTTACTGTATGCCTTGGATCTTCCCATTGACGATGAAACACAGAAATTGCATTGGAATTAAATATAAGAGACACAATGCCGACTTAAGTACAGGAACATTGAGTCTTCCTACTGTCTATGTTTTGAGCGTTTACAGTGTCTAATGTTTTACATTCCCATGCGACTCTGCAGGTTTACTGTATCCATTGGACCTTCCCATTGACGATGAAACACAGAAATTACATCGGAATTAAGTATAAGAGTTACAACGCCGACATAAGTACAAGAAAACTGAGTCTTCTTACGGCCTATGATTTGAGCGTTTCCTGTGTCACCAGTTTTACATTCCAATGCACCTCTGCAGGTTTACTGTATCCCCTGGACCTTCCCATTGAGGCAAACACACAGAAATTGCATCGGAATTAAATATAAGAGGCACAACGCCGACTTAAGTAGCGGAAAACTGAGTCTTGTTAAGGTCTATGTTTTGAGCGTTTTCTGTGTCACCAGTTTTACATTCCGATGCACCTCTGCAGGTTTACTGTATCCCTTGCACCTTCCCATTGACATTGAAACACAGAAATTTCATCGTAAGTAAATATAATAGACACAATGCCGACATAAGTACAGGAAGACTGAGTCTTCCTACTGACTATGTTTTGAGCGTTTCCTGTGTCGTCAGTTTTAGATTCCGATGCACCTCTGCAGGTTTACTGTATCCCTTGGACCTTCACAGTGACGATGAAACACAGAAATTGCATCGGAATTAAATATAAAAGACACAATGCCGACTTAACTACAAGAAAACCTGAGTCTTCGTAGGGTCTATGTTACGAGCGCTTCCTGTGTCACCAGTTTTACATTCCGATGCACCTCTGCAGGGTTACTGTATCCCTTGGACCTTCCAATTGACGATGAAAAACAGAAATTGCATCGGAATTAAATAATAGAGACACAATGCCGACTTAAGTACAGAAAGTCTGAGTCTTCCTACTGTCTAGGTTTTGAGCGCTTCCTGTGTCACCTGTTTTACATTCCGATGCACCTCTGCAGGTTTACTGTATCCCTTGAACCTTCCCATTGACATTGAAACACAGAAATTGCATCGGAATTAAATATAAGAGACACAATGCCGACTTAAGTACAGTAAGACTGAGTCTTCCTACTGTCTATATTTTGAGCGTTTGCTATGTCACCAGTTTTACATTCCGATGCACCTCTGCAGGTTTACTGTATCCCTTGGACCTTCCCATTGACGATGAAACATTGAAATTGCATCGGAATTAAATATAAGAGACTCAATGCCGACTTAAGTACAGGAAGAGTGAGTCTTCCTACTGTCAATGTTTGAGCGTTTCCTGTGTCACCAGTTTTACATTCCGATGCACCTCTGCAGCTTTACTGTATCCATTGGACCTTCCCATTGACGATGAAACACAGAAAATGCATCGGAATTAAATATAAGAGACACAAAGCCGACTTAAGTACAGGAAGACTGAGTCTTCCTACTGTCTATGTTTTGAGCGTTTCCTGTGTCACCAGTTTTACATTCCGATCCACCTCTGCAGATTTACTGTATCCATTGGACCTTCCCATTGACGATGAAACACAGAAAATGCATCGGAATTAAATATAAGAGACACAATGCCGACTTAAGTACAGGAAGACTGAGTCTTCCTACTGTCTATGCTTTGAGCGTCTCCTGTGTCATCAGTTTTACATGCCGATGCACCTCTGCCGGTTTACTGTATCCCTTGGACCTTCCCATTGACGATGAAACACAGAAATTTCATCGGAAATAAATATAAGAGACACAATGCCGACTTAAGTACAGCAAGACTGAGTCTTCCTACTGTCTATGTTTTGAGCGTTTCCTGTGTCACCAGTTTTACATTCCGATGCACCTCTGCAGGTTTACTGTATCCCTTGGACCTTCCCATTGACGTTGAAACACAGAAATTGCATCGGAATTAAATATAAGAGACACAATGCCGACTTAAGTACAGGAAGACTGAGTCTTCCTACTGTCAATGATTTGAGCGTTTCCTGTGTCAGCAGATCTACTTTCCGATTCACCTCTGCAGGTTTACTGCATCGATTGGACCTTCCCATTGACGATGAAACACAGAAATTGCATCGCAATTAAATATAAGAGACACAATGCCGACTTCAGTACAGGAAGACTGAGTCTTCCTACTGTCTGTGTTTTGAGCGTTTCCTGGTTCACTAGTTTTACATTCCGATGCACCTCTGCAGGTTTACTGTATCCCTTGGACCTTCCCATTGACGATGAAACACAGAAATTGCATCGGAATTAAATATAAGAGACACAATGCCGACTTAAGTACAGGAAGACTGAGTCTTCCTACTGTCTATGTTTTGAGCGTCTCCTGTGTCACTAGTTTTACATTACGATGCACCTCTGCAGGTTTACTGTATCCCTTGGACTTTCCCATTGACGATGAAACACAGAAATTGCATCGGAATAAAATATAAGAGACACAATGCTTTCTTAAGTACAGGAAGACTGAGTCTTTCTACTGTCTATGTTTTGAGCGTTTCCTGTGCCACCAGTTTTACATTCTGATGCACCTCTGCAGGTTTACTGTATCCCTTGGATCTTCCCATTGACGATGAAACACAGAAATTGCATCGGAGTTAAATTTAAGTGACACAATGCCTACTTAAGCAGAGGAAGACTGAGTCTTCCTATTGTCTATAATTTGAGCGTTTCCTGTGTCACCAGTTTTGCATTCCGATGCATCTCTACAGTTTTACTGTATCCCTTGGACCTTCCCATTCACGATGAAACACAGAAATTTCATCGGAAATAAACATAAGAGACACAATGCCGACTTAAGTACAGGAAGACTGAGTCTTCCTACTGTCTATGTTTTGAGCGTTTCCTATGTCACTAGTTTTACATTCCGATGCACCTCTGCAGGTTTACTGTATCTCCCGGACCTTCCCATTGACGATGAAACACAGCAATTGCATCGGAATTAAATATAAGAGACACGATGCCGACTTAAGTACAGGAAGACTGAGTCTTCCTACTGTCTATGTTTTGAGCGTTTCCTGAGTCACCAGTTTTACATTCCGATGCACCTCTGCAGGTTTCGTGTAAACCTTGGACCTTCCCATTGACGATGAAACACAGAAATTGCATCGAAATTAAATATAAGAGACACAATGCCGACTTAAGTACAAGAAAACAGTCTTCGTACGGTCAATGTTTTGAGCGTTTCCTGTGTCACCTGTCTTACATTCCGATGCACCTCTGCCGGTTTACTATATCCCTTGGACCTTCCCACTGTCTATGAAACACAGAAATCGCATCGGAATTAAATATAAGGAACACAATGCCGACATAAGTAAAGGAAGACTGAGTCTTCCTAGTGTCTATGTTTTGAGAGTTTCCTGTGTCACCAGTTTTACATTCTGATGCACCTCTGCAGGTTTACTGTATCCCTTGGACCTTCCGATTGACGATGAAACACAGAAATTGCATCGGAATTAAATATAAGAGACACAATGCCGACTTGAGTACAGGAAGACTGAGTCTTCCTACTGTCTATGTTTTGATCGTTTCCTGGGTCACCCGTTTTACATTCCGATGCACCTCTGCAGGTTTACTGTATCCCTTGGACCTTCCCATTGACGATGAAACACAGAAATTGCATCGGAATTAAATATAAGAGACACAATGCCGACTTAAGTACAGGAAGACTGAGTCTTCCTACTGTCTATGTTTTGAGCGTTTCCTGTGTCACTAGTTTTACATTCCGATGGAAATCTGCAGGTTTACTGTATCCCTTGGACCTTCCTATTGACGATGAAACACAGAAATTGCATCGGAATTAAATATAAGAGACACAATGCCGACTTAAGTACAGGAAGACTGAGTCTTCCTACAGTCTATGTTTTGAGCGTTTCCTGTGTCACCAGTTTTACACTCTGATGCACCTCTGCAGGTTTACTGTATCCCTTAGACCTTCCCATTGACGATGAAACACAGAAATTGCATCGGAATTGAATATAAGAGACACAATGCCGACTTAAGTACAGGAAGACTGAGTCTTCCTACTGTCTATAATTTGAGCGTTTCCTGTGTCACCAGTTTTATTTTCCGATGCACCTCTACAGGTTTACTGTATCCCTTGGACCTTCACAGTGACGATGAAACACAGAAATTGCATCGGAATTAAATATAAGAGACACTATGCCGAATTAAGTACAGGAAGACTAAGTCTTCCTACTGTCTATGATTTGAGCGTTTCCTGTGTCATCGGTTTTACTTTCCGAAGCACCTCTGCAGGTTTACTATATCCCTCGGACCTTCCCATTCACGATGAAACACAGAAATTTCATCAGAAATAAATATAAGAGACACAATGCCGACTTAAGTATAGGAAGACTGAGCCTTCCTACTGTCTATGTTTTGAGCGTTTCTTCTGTCACCAGTCTTACATTCTGATGCACCTCTGCAGGTTTTCTGTATCCATTGGACCTTCCCATTGACGATGAAACACAGAAATTGCATCGGAATGAAATATAAGAGACACAATGCCGACTTAAGTACAGGAAGACTGAGTCTTCCTACTGTCTATGTTTTGAGCGTTTTCTGTGTCATCAGTTTTACATTCAGATGCACCTCTGCAGGTTTACTGTATCCCTTGGACCTTCCCATTGACGATGAAAAACAGAAATTGCATCGGAATTAAATATAAGAGACACAATGCCGACTTAAGTACAGGAAGACTATGTCTTCCTACTGTCTATGTTTTGAGCGTTTCCTGTGTCATCAGTTTTACATTCCAATGCACCTCTGCAGGATTACTATATCCCTTGGACCTTCCCATTAAGGATGAAAGACAGAAATTTCATCGGAAATAAATATAAGAGACACAATGCCGACTTAAGTACAGGAAGACTGAGTCTTCCTACTGTCTATGTTTTGAGCGTTTCCTGTGTCACCAGTTTTACATTCCGATGCACCTCTGCAGTTTTACTGTTTCCCTTGGACCTTCCCATTGACGATGAAACACAGAAATTGCATCGGAATTAAATATAAGAGACATAATGCCGACTTAAGTACAGGAAGACTGAGTCTTCCTACTGTCTATAATTTGAGCGTTTCCTGTGTCACTAGTTTTACATTCTGATGCACCTCTGCGGGTTTACTGTATCCCTTGGACCTTCCCATTGACGATGAAACACAGAAATTGCATCGGAATTAAATATAAGAGACACAATGCCGACTTAAGTACAGGAAGAATGAGTCTTCCTACTGTCTATGTGTTGAGCGTTTCCTGTGTCACCAGTTTTACATTCTGATGCACCTCTGCAGGTTTACTGTATCCCTTGGACCTTCCCATTGACGATGAAAAACAGAAATTGCATCGGAATTAAATATAAGAGACACAATGCCGACTTAAGTACAAGAAGACTGAGTCTTCCTACTGTCTATGTTTTGAGCTTTCCTGTGTCATCAGTTTTACTTTCCGATGCACCTCTGCAGGTTTACTATATCCCTTGGACCTTCCCATTCACGATGAAACACAGAAATTTCATCGGAAATAAATATAAGAGACACAATGCCGACTTAAGTACAGCAAGACTGAGTCTTCCTACTGTCTATGTTTTGAGCGTTTCCTGTGTTACCAGTTTTACATTCCGATGCACCTCTGCAGGTCTACTGTATCCCTTGCCCCTTCCCATTGTCGATGAGACACAGAAATCGTCTCGGAATTAAATATAAGAGACACAATGCCGACTTAAGTACAGGAAGACTGAGTCTTCCTACTGTCTATGTTTTGAGCGTTTCCTGTGCCACCAGATTTACATTCTGATGCACCTCTGCAGGTTTACTGTATCCCTTGGATCTTCCCATTGACGATGAAACACAGAAATTGCATCGGAGTTAAATTTAAGTGACACAATGCCTACTTAAGCAGAGGAAGACTGAGTCTTCCTATTGTCTATAATTTGAGCGTTTCCTGTGTCACCAGTTTTGCATTCCGATGCATCTCTACAGTTTTACTGTATCCCTTGGACCTTCCCATTCACGATGAAACACAGAAATTTCATCGGAAATAAACATAAGAGACACAATGCCGACTTAAGTACAGGAAGACTGAGTCTTCCTACTGTCTATGTTTTGAGCGTTTCCTATGTCACTAGTTTTACATTCCGATGCACCTCTGCAGGTTTACTGTATCTCCTGGACCTTCCCATTGACGATGAAACACAGCAATTGCATCGGAATTAAATATAAGAGACACGATGCCGACTTAAGTACAGGAAGACTGAGTCTTCCTACTGTCTATGTTTTGAGCGTTTCCTGAGTCACCAGTTTTACATTCCGATGCACCTCTGCAGGTTTCGTGTAAACCTTGGACCTTCCCATTGACGATGAAACACAGAAATTGTATCGAAATTAAATATAAGAGACACAATGCCGACTTAAGTACAAGAAAACAGTCTTCGTACGGTCAATGTTTTGAGCGTTTCCTGTGTCACCTGTCTTACATTCCGATGCACCTCTGCCGGTTTACTATATCCCTTGGACCTTCCCACTGTCTATGAAACACAGAAATCGCATCGGAATTAAATATAAGGAACACAATGCCGACATAAGTAAAGGAAGACTGAGTCTTCCTAGTGTCTATGTTTTGAGAGTTTCCTGTGTCACCAGTTTTACATTCTGATGCGCCTCTGCAGGTTTACTGTATCCCTTGGACCTTCCGATTGACGATGAAACACAGAAATTGCATCGGAATTAAATATAAGAGACACAATGCCGTCTTGAGTACAGGAAGACTGAGTCTTCCTACTGTCTATGTTTTGATCGTTTCCTGGGTCACCCGTTTTACATTCCGATGCACCTCTGCAGGTTTACTGTATCCCTTGGACCTTCCCATTGACGATGAAACACAGAAATTGCATCGGAATTAAATATAAGAGACACAATGCCGACTTAAGTACAGGAAGACTGAGTCTTCCTACTGTCTATAATTTGAGCGTTTCCTGTGTCACCAGTTTTATTTTCCGATGCACCTCTACAGGTTTACTGTATCCCTTGGACCTTCACAGTGACGATGAAACACAGAAATTGCATCGGAATTAAATATAAGAGACACTATGCCGAATTAAGTACAGGAAGACTAAGTCTTCCTACTGTCTATGATTTGAGCGTTTCCTGTGTCATCAGTTTTACTTTCCGAAGCACCTCTGCAGGTTTACTATATCCCTCGGACCTTCCCATTCACGATGAAACACAGAAATTTCATCGGAAATAAATATAAGAGACACAATGCCGACTTAAGTATAGGAAGACTGAGCCTTCCTACTATCTATGTTTTGAGCGTTTCTTCTGTCACCAGTCTTACATTCTGATGCACCTCTGCAGGTTTTCTGTATCCATTGGACCTTCCCATTGACGATGAAACACAGAAATTGCATCGGAATTAAATATAAGAGACACAATGCCGACTTAAGTACAGGAAGACTGAGTCTTCCTACTGTCTATGTTTTGAGCGTTTTCTGTGTCATCAGTTTTACATTCAGATGCACCTCTGCAGGTTTACTGTATCCCTTGGACCTTCCCATTGACGATGAAAAACAGAAATTGCATCGGAATTAAATATAAGAGACACAATGCCGACTTAAGTACAGGAAGACTATGTCTTCCTACTGTCTATGTTTTGAGCGTTTCCTGTGTCATCAGTTTTACATTCCAATGCACCTCTGCAGGATTACTATATCCCTTGGACCTTCCCATTCACGATGAAAGACAGAAATTTCATCGGAAATAAATATAAGAGACACAATGCCGACTTAAGTACAGGAAGACTGAGTCTTCCTACTGTCTATGTTTTGAGCGTTTCCTGTGTCACCAGTTTTACATTCCGATGCACCTCTGCAGTTTTACTGTTTCCCTTGGACCTTCCCATTGACGATGAAACACAGAAATTGCATCGGAATTAAATATAAGAGACATAATGCCGACTTAAGTACAGGAAGACTGAGTCTTCCTACTGTCTATAATTTGAGCGTTTCCTGTGTCACTAGTTTTACATTCTGATGCACCTCTGCGGGTTTACTGTATCCCTTGGACCTTCCCATTGACGATGAAACACAGAAATTGCATCGGAATTAAATATAAGAGACACAATGCCGACTTAAGTACAGGAAGAATGAGTCTTCCTACTGTCTATGTGTTGAGCGTTTCCTGTGTCACCAGTTTTACATTCTGATGCACTTCTGCAGGTTTACTGTATCCCTTGGACCTTCCCATTGACGATGAAAAACAGAAATTGCATCGGAATTAGATATAAGAGTCACAATGCCGACTTAAGTACAAGAAGACTGAGTCTTCCTACTGTCTATGTTTTGAGCGTTCCTGTGTCATCAGTTTTACATTCCGATGCACCTCTGCAGGTCTACTGTATCCCTTGGACCTTACCATTGACGATGAAACACAGAAATTGCATCGGAATTAAATATAAGAGACACAATGCCGACTTAAGTACAGGAAGACTGATTCTTCCTACTGTCTATGTTTTGAGCGCTTCCTGTGTCACCAGTTTTACTTTCTGATGCACCTCTGCAGGTTTACTGTATCCCTTGGACCTTCACAGTGACGATGAAACACAGAAATTGCATCGGAGTTAGATTTAAGGGACACAATACCTACTTAAGCACAGGAAGACTGAGTCTTCCTACTGTCTATAATTTGAGCGTTTCCTGTGTCACCAGTTTTGCATTCCGATGCATCTCTACAGGTTTACTGTATCCCTTGGACCTTCACAGTGACGATGAAACACAGAAATTGCATCGGAATTTAAATATAAGAGACACATCGCCGACTTAAGTACAAGAAAACTGAGTCTTCTTACGGTCTATGTTTTGAGCGTTTCCTGTGTCGCCAGTTTTACATTCCGATGCACCTATGCCGGTTTACTGTATCCCTTGCCCCTTCCCATTGTCGATGAGACACAGAAATCGTCTCGGAATTAAATATAAGAGACACAATGCCGACTTAAGTACAGGAAGACTGAGTCTTCCTACTGTCTATGTTTTGAGCGTTTCCTGTGCCACCAGTTTTACATTCTGATGCACCTCTGCAGGTTTACTGTATCCCTTGGATCTTCCCATTGACGTTGAAACACAGAAATTGCATCGGAGTTAAATTTAAGTGACCCAATGCCTACTTAAGCAGAGGAAGACTGAGTCTTCCTATTGTCTATAATTTGAGCGTTTCCTGTGTCACCAGTTTTGCATTCCGATGCATCTCTACAGTTTTACTGTATCCCTTGGACCTTCCCATTCACGATGAAACACAGAAATTTCATCGGAAATAAACATAAGAGACACAATGCCGACTTAAGTACAGGAAGACTGAGTCTTCCTACTGTCTATGTTTTGAGCGTTTCCTATGTCACTAGTTTTACATTCCGATGCACCTCTGCAGGTTTACTGTATCTCCTGGACCTTCCCATTGACGATGAAACACAGCAATTGCATCGGAATTAAATATAAGAGACACGATGCCGACTTAAGTACAGGAAGACTGACTCTTCCTACTGTCTATGTTTTGAGCGTTTCCTGTGTCACCAGTTTTACACTCTGATGCACCTCTGCAGGTTTACTGTATCCCTTGGACCTTCCCATTGACGATGAAACACAGAAATTGCATCGGAATTAAATATAAGAGACACAATGCCGACTTAAGTACAGGAAGACTGAGTCTTCCTACTGTCTATAATTTGAGCGTTTCCTGTGTCACCAGTTTTATTTTCCGATGCACCTCTACAGGTTTACTGTATCCCTTGGACCTTCACAGTGACGATGAAACACAGAAATTGCATCGGAATTAAATATAAGAGACACTATGCCGAATTAAGTACAGGAAGACTAAGTCTTCCTACTGTCTATGATTTGAGCGTTTCCTGTGTCATCAGTTTTACTTTCCGAAGCACCTCTGCAGGTTTACTATATCCCTCGGACCTTCCCATTCACGATGAAACACAGAAATTTCATCGGAAATAAATATAAGAGACACAATGCCGACTTAAGTATAGGAAGACTGAGCCTTCCTACTGTCTATGTTTTGAGCGTTTCTTCTGTCACCAGTCTTACATTCTGATGCACCTCTGCAGGTTTTCTGTATCCATTGGACCTTCCCATTGACGATGAAACACAGAAATTGCATCGAAATTAAATATAAGAGACACAATGCCGACTTAAGTACAGGAAGACTGAGTCTTCCTACTGTCTATGTTTTGAGCGTTTTCTGTGTCATCAGTTTTACATTCAGATGCACCTCTGCAGGTTTACTGTATCCCTTGGACCTTCCCATTGACGATGAAAAACAGAAATTGCATCGGAATTAAATATAAGAGACACAATGCCGACTTAAGTACAGGAAGACTATGTCTTCCTACTGTCTATGTTTTGAGCGTTTCCTGTGTCATCAGTTTTACATTCCAATGCACCTCTGCAGGATTACTATATCCCTTGGACCTTCCCATTCACGATGAAACACAGAAATTTCATCGGAAATAAATATAAGAGACACAATGCCGACTTAAGTATAGGAAGACTGAGCCTTCCTACTGTCTATGTTTTGAGCGTTTCTTCTGTCACCAGTCTTACATTCTGATGCACCTCTGCAGGTTTTCTGTATCCCTTGGACCTTCCCATTGACGATGAAACACAGAAATTGCATCGGAATTAAATATAAGAGACACAATGCCGACTTAAGTACAGGAAGAATGAGTCTTCCTACTGTCTATGTGTTGAGCGTTTCCTGTGTCACCAGTTTTACATTCTGATGCACCTCTGCAGGTTTACTGTATCCCTTGGACCTTCCCATTGACGATGAAAAACAGAAATTGCATCGGAATTAAATATAAGAGACACAATGCCGACTTACGTACAAGAAGACTGAGTCTTCCTACTGTCTATGTTTTGAGCGTTCCTGTGTCATCAGTTTTACTTTCCGATGCACCTCTGCAGGTTTACTATATCTCTTGGACCTTCCCATTCACGATGAAACACAGAAATTTCATCGGAAATAAATATAAGAGACACAATGCCGACTTAAGTACAGCAAGACTGAGTCTTCCTACTGTCTATGTTTTGAGCGTTTCCTGTGTCACCAGTTTTACATTCCGATGCACCTCTGCTGGTCTACTGTATCACTTGGACCTTACCATTGACGATGAAACACAGAAATTGCATCGGAATTAAATATAAGAGACACAATGCAAACTTAAGTACAGGAAGACTGAGTCTTCCTACTGTCTATGTTTTGAGCGCTTCCTGTGTCACCAGTTTTACTTTCTGATGCACCTCTGCAGGTTTACTGTATCCCTTGGACCTTCACAGTGACGATGAAACACAGAAATTGCATCGGAGTTAGATTTAAGGGACACAATGCCTACTTAAACACAGGAAGACTGAGTCTTCCTACTGTCTATAATTTGAGCGTTTCCTGTGTCACCAGTTTTGCATTCCGATGCATCTCTACAGGTTTACTGTATCCCTTGGACCTTCACAGTGACGATGAAACACAGAAATTGCATCGGAATTTAAATATAAGAGACACATCGCCGACTCAAGTACAAGAAAACTGAGTCTTCTTACGGTCTATGTTTTGAGCGTTTCCTGTGTCGCCAGTTTTACATTCCGATGCACCTATGCCGGTTTACTGTATCCCTTGCCCCTTCCCATTGTCGATGAGACACAGAAATCGTCTCGGAATTAAATATAAGAGACACAATGCCGACTTAAGTACAGGAAGACTGAGTCTTCCTACTGTCTATGTTTTGAGCATTCCTGTGTCATCAGTTTTACATTCCGATGCACGTCTGCAGGTTTACTGTATCCCTTGGACCTTCCCATTGACGATGAAAAACAGAAATTGCATCGGAAAAAAATATAAGAGACACAATGCCGACTTAAGTACAGGAAGACTGAGTCTTCCTACTGTCTATGTTTTGAGCGTTTCCTGAGTCACCAGTTTTACATTCCGATGCACCTCTGCAGGTTTCCTGTATCCCTTGGACCTTCCCATTGACGATGAAACACAGAAATTGCATCGAAATGAAATATAAGAGACACAATGCCGACTTAAGTACAAGAAAACAGTCTTAGTAGGGTCAATGTTTTGAGCGTTTCCTGTGTCACCAGTTTTACCTTCCAATGCATCTCTGCCGCTTTACTACATCCCTTGGACCTTCCCATTGTCGATGAAACACAGAAATCGCATCGGAATTAAATATAAGAGACACAATGCCGACTTAAGTACAGGAAGACTGAGTCTTCCTACTGTCTATGTTTTGAGCGTTTCCTGTGTCACCAGTTTTACATTCCGATGCACCTCTGCAGGTTTACTATATCCCTTGGACCTTCCCAATCACGATGAAACACAGAAATTTCATCGGAAAAAAAATATAAGAGACACAATGCCGACTTTAGTACAGGAAGACTGAGTCTTCCTACTGTCTATGTTTTGAGCGTTTCCTGAGTCACCAGTTTTACATTCCGATGCACCTCTGCAGGTTTCCTGTATCCCTTGGACCTTCCCATTGACGATGAAACACAGAAATTGCATCGAAATGAAATATAAGAGACACAATGCCGACTTAAGTACAAGAAGACTGAGTCTTCCTACTGTCTATGTTTTGAGCGTTTCCTGTGTCATCAGTTTAACTTTCCGATGCACCTCTGCAGGTTTACTATATCCCTTGGACCTTCCCATTCACGATGAAACACAGATATTTCATCGGAAATAAATGTAAGAGACACAATGCCGACTTAAGTACAGCAAGACTGAGTCTTCCTACTGTCTATGTTTTGAGCGTTTCCTGTGTCACCAGTTTTACATTCCGATGCACCTCTGCAGGTTTACTATATCCCTTGGACCTTCCCAATCACGATGAAACACAGAAATTTCATCGGAAAAAAAATATAAGAGACACAATGCCGACTTTAGTACAGGAAGACTGAGTCTTCCTACTGTCTATGTTTTGAGCGTTTCCTGTGTCACCAGTTTTACATTCCGATGCACTTCTGCAGGTCTACTGTATCCCTTGGACCTTCACAGTGACGTTGAAACACAGAAATTGCATCGGAGTTAGATTTAAGAGACACAATGCCTACTTAAGCACAGGAAGACTGAGTCTTCCTACTGTCTATAATTTGAGCGTTTCCTGTCTCACCAGTTTTGCATTCCGATGCATCTCTACAGGTTTACTGTATCCCTTGGACCTTCACAGTGACGATGAAACACAGAAATTGCATCGGAATTTAAATATAAGAGACACATCGCCGACTTAAGTACAAGAAAACTGATTCTTCTTACGGTCTATGTTTTGAGCGTGTCCTGTGTCGCCAGTTTTACATTCCGATGCACCTATGCCGGTTTACTGTATCCCTTGCCCCTTCCCATTGTCGATGAAACACAGAAATTGCATCGGAAATAAATATAAGAGACGCAATGATGACTTAAGTACAGGAAGACTGAGTCTTCCTACTGTCTATGTTTTGATCGTTTCCTGGGTCACCAGTTTTACATTCCGATGCACCTCTGCATGTTTACTGTATCCCTTGGACCTTCCCATTGACGATGAAACACAGAGATTGCATCGGAATTAAATATAAGAGACACAATGCCGACTTAAGTACAGGAAGACTGAGTCTTCCTACAGTCTATGTTTTGAGCGTTTCCTGTGTCACCAGTTTTACATTCTGATGAACCTCTGCAGGTTTACTGTATCCCTTGTACCTTGCCATTGACGATGAAACACAGAAATTGCATCGGAATTAAATGTAAGAGACACAATGCCGACTTAAGTACAGGAAGACTGAGTCTTCCTACTGTCTATAATTTGAGCGTTTCCTGTGTCACCAGTTTTATTTTCCGATGCCCCTCTACAGGTTTACTGTATCTCTTGGACCTTCACAGTGACGATGAAACACAGAAAAATTGCATCGGAATTAAATATAAGAGACACAATGCCGACTTAAGTACAGGAAGACTAAGTCTTCCTACTGTCTTTGTTTTGAGCGTTTCCTGTGTCACCAGTTTTACATTCCGATGCACCTCTGCATGTTTACTGTATCCCTTGGACCTTCCCATTGACGATGAAACACAGAAATTGCATCGGAATTAAATATAAGAGACACAATGCCGACATAAGTACAGGAAGACTGAGTCTTCCTACAGTCTATGTTTTGAGCGTTTCCTGTGTCACCAGTTTTACATTCTGATGAACCTCTGCAGGTTTACTGTATCCCTTGTACCTTACCATTGACGATGAAACACAGAGATTGCATCGGAATTAAATATAAGAGACACAATGCCGACTTAAGTACAGGTAGACTGAGTCTTCCTACTGTCTATAATTTGAGCGTTTCCTGTGTCACCAGTTTTATTTTCCGATGCACCTCTACAGGTTTACTGTATCTCTTGGACCTTCACAGTGACGATGAAACACAGAAAAATTGCATCGGAATTAAATATAAGAGACACAATGCCGACTTAAGTACAGGAAGACTAAGTCCTCCTACTGTCTTTGCTTTGAGCGTTTCCTGTGTCACCAGTTTTACTTTCCGATGCACCTCTGCAGGTTTACTGTATCCCTTGGACCTTCCCATTCACGATGAAACACAGAAATTTCATCGGAAAAAAATATAAGAGACACAATGCCGACTTTAGTACAGGAAGACTGAGTCTTCCTACTGTCTATGTTTTGAGCGTTTCCTGAGTCACCAGTTTTACATTCCGATGCACCTCTGCAGGTTTCCTGTATCCCTAGGACCTTCCCATTGACGATGAAACACAGAAATTGCATGGAAATGAAATATAAGAGACACAATGCCGACTTAAGTACAAGAAAACAGTCTTCGTACGGTCAATGTTTTGAGCGTTTCCTGTGTCACCAGTTTAACCTTCCAATGCATCTCTGCCGGTTTACTATATCCCTTGGACTTTCCCATTGTCGATGAAACACAGAAATCGCATCGGAATTAAATATAAGAGACACAATGCCGACTTAAGTACAGGAAGACTGAGTCTTCCTACTGTCTATGATTTGAGCGTTTCCTGTGTCACCAGTTTTACATTCCGAAGCACCTCTGCAGGTTTACTATATCCCTTGGACCTTCCCATTCACGATGAAACACAGAAATTTCATCGGAAAAAAATATAAGAGACACAATGCCGACTTTAGTACAGGAAGACTGAGTCTTCCTACTGTCTATGTTTTGAGCGTTTCCTGAGTCACCAGTTTTACATTCCGATGCACCTCTGCAGGTTTCCTGTATCCCTTGGACCTTCCCATTGACGATGAAACACAGAAATTGCATCGAAATGAAATATAAGAGACACAATGCCGACTTAAGTACAAGAAGACTGAGTCTTCCTACTGTCTATGTTTTGAGCGTTTCCTGTGTCATCAGTTTAACTTTCCGATGCACCTCAGCAGGTTAACTATATCCCTTGGACCTTCCCATTCACGATGAAACACAGAAATTTCATCGGAAATAAATGTAAGAGACACAATGCCGACTTAAG
This sequence comes from Schistocerca nitens, assembly GCF_023898315.1. Taxonomy (NCBI): domain Eukaryota; kingdom Metazoa; phylum Arthropoda; class Insecta; order Orthoptera; family Acrididae; genus Schistocerca; species Schistocerca nitens. The sequence goes on along the minus strand of NC_064616.1, from coordinate 3,341,252 downwards.
TACAGCAAGACTGAGTCTTCCTACTGTCTATGTTTTGAGCGTTTCCTGTGTCACCAGTTTTACATTCCGATGCACCTCTGCAGGTCTACTGTATCCCTTGGACCTTCACAGTGACGATGAAACACAGAAATTGCATCGGAGTTAGATTTAAGAGACACAATGCCTACTTAAGCACAGGAAGACTGAGTCCTCCTACTGTCTATAATTTGAGCGTTTCCTGTGTCACCAGTTTTGCAATCCGATGCATCTCTACAGGTTTACTGTATCCCTTGGACCTTCACAGTGACGATGAAACACAGAAATTGCATCGGAATTTAAATATAAGAGACACTTCGCCGACTTAAGTACAAGAAAACTGATTCTTCTTATGGTCTATGTTTTGAGCGTTTCCTGTGTCGCCAGTTTTACATTCCGATGCACCTATGCCGGTTTACTGTATCCCTTGCCCCTTCCCATTGTCGATGAAACACAGAAATTGCATCGGAATTAAATATAAGAGACACAATGCGACTTAAGTACAGGAAGACTAAGTCTTCCTACCGTCTATGCTTTGAACGATTCCTGTGTCATCAGTTTTACTTTCCGATGCTCCTCTGCAGGTAAACTATATCCCTTGGACCTTCCCATTGACGATGAAACACAGAAATTGCATCGGAATTAAATATAAGAGACACAATGCCGACTTAAGTACAGGAAGACTGAGTCTTCCTACTGTCTATAATTTGAGCGTTTCCTGTGTCACCAGTTTTATTTTCCGATGCACCTCTACAGGTTTACTGTATCTCTTGGACCTTCACAGTGACGATGACACACAGAAAAATTGCATCGGAATTAAATATAAGAGACACAATGCCGACTTAAGTACAGGAAGACTAAGTCTTCCTACTGTCTTTGTTTTGAGCGTTTCCTGTGTCACCAGTTTTACATTCCGTTGCACCTCTGCATGTTTACTGTATCCCTTGGACCTTCCCATTGACGATGAAACACAGAAATTGCATCGGAATTAAATATAAGAGACACAATGCCGACTTAAGTACAGGAAGACTGAGTCTTCCTACAGTCTATGTTTCGAGCGTTTCCTGTGTCACCAGTTTTACATTCTGATGAACCTCTGCAGGTTTACTGTATCCCTTGTACCTTTCCATTGACGATGAAACACAGAAATTGCATCGGAATTAAATATAAGAGACACAATGCCGACTTAAGTACAGGAAGACTGAGTCTTCCTACTGTCTATAATTTGAGCGTTTCCTGTGTCACCAGTTTTATTTTCCGATGCACCTCTACAGGTTTACTGTATCTCTTGGACCTTCACAGTGACGATGAAACACAGAAAAATTGCATCGGAATTAAATATAAGAGACACAATGCCGACTTAAGTACAGGAAGACTAAGTCTTCCTACTGTCTTTGTTTTGAGCGTTTCCTGTGTCACCAGTTTTACTTTCCGATGCCCCTCTGCAGGTTTACTGTATCCCTTGGACCTTCCCATTCACGATGAAACATAGAAATTTCATCGGAAAAAAATATAAGAGACACAATGCCGACTTTAGTACAGGAAGAGTGAGTCTTCCTACTGTGTATGTTTTGAGCGTTTCCTGAGTCACCAGTTTTACATTCCGATGCACCTCTGCAGGTTTCCTGCATCCCTAGGACCTTCCCATTGACGATGAAACACAGAAATTGCATCGAAATAAAATATAAGAGACACAATGCCGACTTAAGTACAAGAAAACAGTCTTCGTACGGTCAATGTTTTGAGCGTTTCCTGTGTCACCAGTTTTACCTTCCAATGCATCTCTGCCGGTTTACTATATCCCTTGGACCTTCCCATTGTCGATGAAATACAGAAATTGCATCGGAGTTAGATTTAAGAGACACAATGCCTACTTAAGCACAGGAAGACTGAGTCTTCCTACTGTCTATAATTTGAGCGTTTCCTGTGTCACCAGTTTTGCATTCCGATGCATCTCTACAGGTTTACTGTATCCCTTGGACCTTCACAGTGACGATGAAACACAGAAATTGCATCGGAATTTAAATATAAGAGACACATCGCCGACTTAAGTACAAGAAAACTGATTCTTCTTACGGTCTATGATTTGAGCGTTTCCTGTGTCGCCAGTTTTACATTACGATGCACATATGCCGGTTTACTGTATCCCTTGCCCCTTCCCATTGTCGATGAAACACAGAAATTGCATCGGAATTAAATATAAGAGACACAATGCCGACTTAAGTACAGGAAGACTAAGTCTTCCTACCGTCTATGCTTTGAACGATTCCTGTGTCATCAGTTTTACTTTCCGATGCTCCTCTGCAGGTAAACTATATCCCTTGGACCTTCCCATTGACGATGAAACACAGAAATTGCATCGGAAATAAATATAAGAGACACAATGCCGACTTAAGTACAGGAAGACTGAGTCTTCCTACTGTCTATGTTTTGATCGTTTCCTGGGTCACCAGTTTTACATTCCGATACACCTCTGCATGTTTACTGTATCCCTTGGACCTTCCCATTGACGATGAAACACAGAAATTGCATCGCAATTAAATATAAGAGACACAATGCCGACTTAAGTAGAGGAAGACTAAGTCTTCCTACTGTCTTTGTTTTGAGCGTTTCCTGTGTCACCAGTTTTACATTCCGATGCATCTCTGCAGGTTTCCTGTATCCCTAGGACCTTCCCATTGACGATGAAACACAGAAATTGCGTCGAAATGAAATATAAGAGACACAATGCCGACTTAAGAACAAGAAAACAGTCTTCGTACGGTCAATGTTTTGAGCGTTTCCTGAGTCATCAGTTTTACTTTCCGATGCTCCTCTGCAGGTAAACTATATCCCTTGGACCTTCCCATTGACGATGAAACACAGAAATTGCATCGGAAATAAATATAAGAGACACAATGCCGACTTAAGTACAGGAAGACTGAGTCTTCCTACTGTCTATGTTTTGATCGTTTCCTGGGTCACCAGTTTTACATTCCGATGCACCTCTGCATGTTTACTCTATCCCTTGGACCTTCCCATTGACGATGAAACACAGAAATTGCATCGGAATTAAATATAAGAGACACAATGCCGACTTAAGTACAGGAAGACTGAGTCTTCCTACAGTCTGTGCTTTGAGCGTTTCCTGTGTCACCAGTTTTACATTCTGATGAACCTCTGCAGGTTTACTGTATCCCTTGTACCTTCCCATTGACGATGAAACACAGAAATTGCATCGGAATTAAATATAAGAGACACAATGCCGACTTAAGTACAAGAAGACTGAGTCTTCCTACTGTCTATAATTTGAGCGTTTCCTGTGTCACCAGTTTTATTTTCCGATGCACCTCTACAGGTTTACTGTATATCTTGGACCTTCACAGTGACGATGAAACACAGAAAAATTGCGTCGGAATTAAATATAAGAGACACAATGCCGACTTAAGTACAGGAAGACTAAGTCTTCCTACTGTCTTTGCTTTGAGCGTTTCCTGTGTCACCAGTTTTACATTCCGATGCACCTCTGCATGTTTACTGTATCCCTTGGACCCTCCCATTGACGATGAAACACAGAAATTGCATCGGAATTAAATATAAGAGACACAATGCCGACTTAAGTACAGAAAGACTGAGTCTTCCTACAGTCTATGTTTTGACCGTTTCCTGTGTCACCAGTTTTACATTCTGATGAACCTCTGCAGGTTTACTGTATCCCTTGTACCTTCCCATTGACGGTGAAACACAGAAATTGCATCGGAATTAAATATAAGAGACACAATGCTGACTTAAGTACAGGAAGACTGAGTCTTCCTACTGTCTATAATTTGAGCGTTTCCTGTGTCACCAGTTTTATTTTCCGATGCACCTCTACTGGTTTACTGTATCTCTTGGACCTTCACAGTGACGATGAAACACAGAAAAATTGCATCGGAATTAAATATAAGAGACACAATGCCGACTTAAGTACAGGAAGACTAAGTCTTCCTACTGTCTTTGTTTTGAGCTTCTTCCTGTGTCACCAGTTTTACTTTCCGATGCCCCTCTGCAGGTTTACTGTATCCATTGGACCTTCCCATTCACGATGAAACACAGAAATTTCATCGGAAAAAAATATAAGAGACACAATGCCGACATTAGTACAGGAAGACTGAGTCTTCCTACTGTTTATGTTTTGAGCGTTTCCTGAGTCACCAGTTTTACATTCCGATGCACCTCTGCAGGTTTCCTGTATCCCTAGGACCTTCCCATTGACGAAGAAACACAGAAATTGCACCGAAATGAAATATAAGAGACACAATGCCGACTTAAGTACAAGAAAACAGTCTTCGTAGGGTCAATGTTTTGAGCGTTTCCTGTGTCACCAGTTTTACCTTCCAATGCATCTCTGCCGGTTTACTATATCCCTTGGACCTTCCCATTGTCGATGAAACACAGAAATCGCATCGGAATTAAATATAAGAGACACAATGCCGACTTAAGTACAGGAAGACTGAGTCTTCCTACTGTCTATGTTTTGAGCGTTTCCTGTGTCACCAGTTTTACATTCCGATGCACCTCTGCAGGTTTTCTATATCCCTTGGACCTTCCCAATCACGATGAAACACAGAAATTTCATCGGAAAAAAGTATAAGAGACACAATGCCGACTTTAGTACAGGAAGACTGAGTCTTCCTACTGTCTATGTTTTGAGCGTTTCCTGAGTCACCAGTTTTACATTCCGATGCACCTCTGCAGGTTTCCTGTATCCCTTGGACCTTCCCATTGACGATGAAACACAGAAATTGCATCGAAATGAAATATAAGAGACACAATGCCGACTTAAGTACAAGAAGACTGAGTCTTCCTACTGTCTATGTTTTGAGCGTTTCCTGTGTCATCAGTTTAACTTTCCGATGCACCTCTGCAGGTTTACTATATCCCTTGGACCTTCCCATTCACGATGAAACACAGAAATTTCATCGGAAATAAATATAAGAGACACAATGCCGACTTAAGTACAGCAAGACTGAGTCTTCCTACTGTCTATGTTTTGAGCGTTTCCTGTGTCACCAGTTTTACATTCCGATGCACCTCTGCAGGTCTACTGTATCCCTTGGACCTTCACAGTGACGATGAAACACAGAAATTGCATCGGAGTTAGATTTAAGGGACACAATGCCTACTTAAGCACAGGAAGACTCAGTCTTCCTACTGTCTATAATTTGAGCGTTTCCTGTGTCACCAGTTTTGCATTCCGATGCATCTCTACAGGTTTACTGTATCCCTTGGACCTTCACAGTGACGATGAAACACAGAAATTGCATCGGAATTTAAATATAAGAGACACATCGCCGACTCAAGTACAAGAAAACTGAGTCTTCTTACGGTCTATGTTTTGAGCGTTTCCTGTGTCGCCAGTTTTACATTCCGATGCACCTATGCCGGTTTACTGTATCCCTTGCCCCTTCCCATTGTCGATGAGACACAGAAATCGTCTCGGAATTAAATATAAGAGACACAATGCCGACTTAAGTACAGGAAGACTGAGTCTTCCTACTGTCTATGTTTTGAGCATTCCTGTGTCATCAGTTTTACATTCCGATGCACGTCTGCAGGTTTACTGTATCCCTTGGACCTTCCCATTGACGATGAAAAACAGAAATTGCATCGGATTTAAATATAAGAGACACAATGCCGACTTAGGTACAGGAAGACTAAGTCTTCCTACTGTCTTTGTTTTGTAGGTTTCCTGTGTCATCAGTGTTACTATCCGATGCCCCTCTGCAGGTTTACTATATCCCTTGGACCTTCCCATTCACGATGAAACACAGAAAATTCATCGGAAAAAAATATAAGAGACACAATGCCGACTTAAGTACAGGAAGACTGAGTCTTCCTACTGTCTATGTTTTGAGCGTTTCCTGAGTCACCAGTTTTACATTCCGATGCACCTCTGCAGGTTTCCTGTATCCCTTGGACCTTCCCATTGACGATGAAACACAGAAATTGCATCGAAATGAAATATAAGAGACACAATGCCGACTTAAGTACAAGAAAACAGTCTTCGTACGGTCAATGTTTTGAGCGTTTCCTGTGTCACCAGTTTTACCTTCCAATGCATCTCTGCCGGTTTACTATATCCCTTGGACCTTCCCATTGTCGATGAAACACAAAAATCGCATCGGAATTAAATATAAGAGACACAATGCCGACTTAAGTACAGGAAGACTGAGTCTTCCTACTGTCTATGTTTTGAGCGTTTCCTGTGTCACCAGTTTTACATTCCGATGCACCTCTGCAGGTTTACTATATCCCTTGGAACTTCCCAATCACGATGAAACACAGAAATTTCATCGGAAAAAAATATAAGAGACACAATGCCGACATTAGTACAGGAAGACTGAGTCTTCCTACTGTCTATGTTTTGAGCGTTTCCTGAGTCACCAGTTTTACATTCCGATGCACCTCTGCAGGTTTCCTGTATCCCTTGGACCTTCCCATTGACGATGAAACACAGAAATTGCATCGAAATGAAATATAAGAGACACAATGCCGACTTAAGTACAAGAAGACTGAGTCTTCCTACTGTCTATGTTTTGAGCGTTTCCTGTGTCACCAGTTTTACATTCTGATGAACCTCTGCAGGTTTACTGTATCCCTTGTACCTTCCCATTGACGGTGAAACACAGAAATTGCATCGGAATTAAATATAAGAGACACAATGCTGACTTAAGTACAGGAAGACTGAGTCTTCCTACTGTCTATAATTTGAGCGTTTCCTGTGTCACCAGTTTTATTTTCCGATGCACCTCTACAGGTTTACTGTATCTCTTGGACCTTCACAGTGACGATGAAACACAGAAAAATTGCATCGGAATTAAATATAAGAGACACAATGCCGACTTAAGTACAGGAAGACTAAGTCTTCCTACTGTCTTTGTTTTGAGCTTCTTCCTGTGTCACCAGTTTTACTTTCCGATGCCCCTCTGCAGGTTTACTGTATCCATTGGACCTTCCCATTCACGATGAAACACAGAAATTTCATTGGAAAAAAATATAAGAGACACAATGCCGACATTAGTACAGGAAGACTGAGTCTTCCTACTGTCTATGTTTTGAGCGTTTCCTGAGTCACCAGTTTTACATTCCGATGCACCTCTGCAGGTTTCCTGTATCCCTAGGACCTTCCCATTGACGAAGAAACACAGAAATTGCACCGAAATGAAATATAAGAGACACAATGCCGACTTAAGTACAAGAAAACAGTCTTCCTACTGTCTATGTTTTGAGCGCTTCCTGTGTCGCCAGTTTTACATTCCGATGCACCTATGCCGGTTTACTGTATCCCTTGCCCCTTCCCATTGTCGATGAGACACAGAAATCGTCTCGGAATTAAATATAAGAGACACAATGCCGACTTAAGTACAGGAAGACTGAGTCTTCCTACTGTCTATGTTTTGAGCATTCCTGTGTCATCAGTTTTACATTCCGATGCACGTCTGCAGGTTTACTGTATCCCTTGGACCTTCCCATTGACGATGAAAAACACAAATTGCATCGGATTTAAATATAAGAGACACAATGCCGACTTAGGTACAGGAAGACTAAGTCTTCCTACTGTCTTTGTTTTGTAGGTTTCCTGTGTCATCAGTGTTACTATCCGATGCCCCTCTGCAGGTTTACTATATCCCTTGGACCTTCCCATTCACGATGAAACACAGAAAATTCATCGGAAAAAAATATAAGAGACACAATGCCGACTTAAGTACAGGAAGACTGAGTCTTCCTACTGTCTATGTTTTGAGCGTTTCCTGAGTCACCAGTTTTACATTCCGATGCACCTCTGCAGGTTTCCTGTATCCCTTGGACCTTCCCATTGACGATGAAACACAGAAATTGCATCGAAATGAAATATAAGAGACACAATGCCGACTTAAGTACAAGAAAACAGTCTTCGTAGGGTCAATGTTTTGAGCGTTTCCTGTGTCACCAGTTTTACCTTCCAATGCATCTCTGCCGGTTTACTATATCCCTTGGACCTTCCCATTGTCGATGAAACACAGAAATCGCATCGGAATTAAATATAAGAGACACAATGCCGACTTAAGTACAGGAAGACTGAGTCTTCCTACTGTCTATGTTTTGAGCGTTTCCTGTGTCACCAGTTTTACATTCCGATGCACCTCTGCAGGTTTACTATATCCCTTGGACCTTCCCAATCACGATGAAACACAGAAATTTCATCGGAAAAAAATATAAGAGACACAATGCCGACATTAGTACAGGAAGACTGAGTCTTCCTACTGTCTATGTTTTGAGCGTTTCCTGAGTCACCAGTTTTACATTCCGATGCACCTCTGCAGGTTTCCTGTATCCCTTGGACCTTCCCATTGACGATGAAACACAGAAATTGCATCGAAATGAAATATAAGAGACACAATGCCGACTTAAGTACAAGAAGACTGAGTCTTCCTACTGTCTATGTTTTGAGCGTTTCCTGTGTCATCAGTTTAACTTTCCGATGCACCTCTGCAGGTTTACTATATCCCTTGGACCTTCCCATTCACGATGAAACACAGAAATTTCATCGGAAATAAATGTAAGAGACACAATGCCGACTTAAGTACAGCAAGACTGAGTCTTCCTACTGTCTATGTTTTGAGCGTTTCCTGTGTCACCAGTTTTACATTCCGATGCACTTCTGCAGGTCTACTGTATCCCTTGGACCTTCACAGTGACGATGAAACACAGAAATTGCATCGGAGTTAGATTTAAGAGACACAATGCCTACTTAAGCACAGGAAGACTGAGTCTTCCTACTGTCTATAATTTGAGCGTTTCCTGTCTCACCAGTTTTGCATTCCGATGCATCTCTACAGGTTTACTGTATCCCTTGGACCTTCACAGTGACGATGAAACACAGAAATTGCATCGGAATTTAAATATAAGAGACACATCGCCGACTTAAGTACAAGAAAACTGATTCTTCTTACGGTCTATGTTTTGATCGTTTCCTGTGTCGCCAGTTTTACATTCCGATGCACCTATGCCGGTTTACTGTATCCCTTGCCCCTTCCCATTGTCGATGAAACACAGAAATTGCATCGGAAATAAATATAAGAGACGCAATGCCGACTTAAGTACAGGAAGACTGAGTCTTCCTACTGTCTATGTTTTGATCGTTTCCTGGGTCACCAGTTTTACATTCCGATGCACCTCTGCATGTTTACTGTATCCCTTGGACCTTCCCATTGACGATGAAACACAGAGATTGCATCGGAATTAAATATAAGAGACACAATGCCGACTTAAGTACAGGAAGACTGAGTCTTCCTACAGTCTATGTTTTGAGCGTTTCCTGTGTCACCAGTTTTACATTCTGATGAACCTCTGCAGGTTTACTGTATCCCTTGTACCTTGCCATTGACGATGAAACACAGAAATTGCATCGGAATTAAATGTAAGAGACACAATGCCGACTTAAGTACAGGAAGACTGAGTCTTCCTACTGTCTATAATTTGAGCGTTTCCTGTGTCACCAGTTTTATTTTCCGATGCACCTCTACAGGTTTACTGTATCTCTTGGACCTTCACAGTGACGATGAAACACAGAAAAATTGCATCGGAATTAAATATAAGAGACACAATGCCGACTTAAGTACAGGAAGACTAAGTCTTCCTACTGTCTTTGTTTTGAGCGTTTCCTGTGTCACCAGTTTTACATTCCGATGCACCTCTGCATGTTTACTGTATCCCTTGGACCTTCCCATTGACGATGAAACACAGAAATTGCATCGGAATTAAATATAAGAGACACAATGCCGACATAAGTACAGGAAGACTGAGTCTTCCTACAGTCTATGTTTTGAGCGTTTCCTGTGTCACCAGTTTTACATTCTGATGAACCTCTGCAGGTTTACTGTATCCCTTGTACCTTACCATTGACGATGAAACACAGAGATTGCATCGGAATTAAATATAAGAGACACAATGCCGACTTAAGTACAGGTAGACTGAGTCTTCCTACTGTCTATAATTTGAGCGTTTCCTGTGTCACCAGTTTTTTTTTCCGATGCACCTCTACAGGTTTACTGTATCTCTTGGACCTTCACAGTGACGATGAAACACAGAAAAATTGCTTCGGAATTAAATGTAAGAGACACAATGCCGACTTAAGTACAGGAAGACTAAGTCCTCCTACTGTCTTTGTTTTGAGCGTTTCCTGTGTCACCAGTTTTACTTTCCGATGCACCTCTGCAGGTTTACTGTATCCCTTGGACCTTCCCATTCACGATGAAACACAGAAATTTCATCGGAAAAAAATATAAGAGACACAATGCCGACTTTAGTACAGGAAGACTGAGTCTTCCTACTGTCTATGTTTTGAGCGTTTCCTGAGTCACCAGTTTTACATTCCGTTGCACCTCTGCAGGTTTCCTGTATCCCTTGGACCTTCCCATTGACGATGAAACACAGAAATTGCATGGAAATGAAATATAAGAGACACAATGCCGACTTAAGTACAAGAAAACAGTCTTCGTACGGTCAATGTTTTGAGCGTTTCCTGTGTCACCAGTTTAACCTTCCAATGCATCTCTGCCGGTTTACTATATCCCTTGGACCTTCCCATTGTCGATGAAACACAGAAATCGCATCGGAATTAAATATAAGAGACACAATGCCGACTTAAGTACAGGAAGACTGAGTCTTCCTACTGTCTATGATTTGAGCGTTTCCTGTGTCACCAGTTTTACATTCCGATGCACCTCTGCAGGTTTACTATATCCCTTGGACCTTCCCATTCACGATGAAACACAGAAATTTCATCGGAAAAAAATATAAGAGACACAATGCCGACTTTAGTACAGGAAGACTGAGTCTTCCTACTGTCTATGTTTTGAGCGTTTCCTGAGTCACCAGTTTTACATTCCGATGCACCTCTGCAGGTTTCCTGTATCCCTTGGACCTTCCCATTGACGATGAAACACAGAAATTGCATCGAAATGAAATATAAGAGACACAATGCCGACTTAAGTACAAGAAGACTGAGTCTTCCTACTGTCTATGTTTTGAGCGTTTCCTGTGTCATCAGTTTAACTTTCCGATGCACCTCAGCAGGTTAACTATATCCCTTGGACCTTCCCATTCACGATGAAACACAGAAATTTCATCGGAAATAAATGTAAGAGACACAATGCCGACTTAAGTACAGCAAGACTGAGTCTTCCTACTGTCTATGTTTTGAGCGTTTCCTGTGTCACCAGTTTTACATTCCGATGCACCTCTGCAGGTCTACTGTATCCCTTGGACCTTCACAGTGACGATGAAACACAGAAATTGCATCGGAGTTAGATTTAAGAGACACAATGCCAACTTAAGCACAGGAAGACTGAGTCCTCCTACAGTCTATAATTTGAGCGTTTCCTGTGTCACCAGTTTTGCATTCCGATGCATCTCTACAGGTTTACTGTATCCCTTGGACCTTCACAGTGACGATGAAACACAGAAATTGCATCGGAATTTAAATATAAGAGACACATCGCCGACTTAAGTACAAGAAAACTGATTCTTCTTACGGTCTATGTTTTGAGCGTTTCCTGTGTCGCCAGTTTTACATTCCGATGCACCTATGCCGGTTTACTGTATCCCTTGCCCCTTCCCATTGTCGATGACACACAGAAATTGCATCGGAATTAAATATAAGACACACAATGCGACTTAAGTACAGGAAGACTAAGTCTTCCTACCGTCTATGCTTTGAACGATTCCTGTGTCATCAGTTTTACTTTCCGATGCTCCTCTGCAGGTAAACTATATCCCTTGGACCTTCCCATTGACGATGAAACACAGAAATTGCATCGGAATTAAATATAAGAGACACAATGCCGACTTAAGTACAGGAAGACTGAGTCTTCCTACTGTCTATAATTCGAGCGTTTCCTGTGTTACCAGTTTTATTTTCCGATGCACCTCTACAGGTTTACTGTATCTCTTGGACCTTCACAGTGACGATGAAACACAGAAAAATTGCATCGGAATTAAATATAAGAGACACAATGCCGACTTAAGTACAGGAAGACTAAGTCTTCCTACTGTCTTTGTTTTGAGCGTTTCCTGTGTCACCAGTTTTACATTCCGATGCACCTCTGCATGTTTACTGTATCCCTTGGACCTTCCCATTGACGATGAAACACAGAAATTGCATCGGAATTAAATATAAGAGACACAATGCCGACTTAAGTACAGGAAGACTGAGTCTTCCTACAGTCTATGTTTCGAGCGTTTCCTGTGTCACCAGTTTTACATTCTGATGAACCTCTGCAGGTTTACTGTATCCCTTGTACCTTTCCATTGACGATGAAACACAGAAATTGCATCGGAATTAAATATAAGAGACACAATGCCGACTTAAGTACAGGAAGACTGAGTATTCCTACTGTCTATAATTTGAGCGTTTCCTGTGTCACCAGTTTTATTTTCCGATGCACCTCTACAGGTAAACTATATCCCTTGGACCTTCACAGTGACGATGAAACACAGAAAAATTGCATCGGAATTAAATATAAGAGACACAATGCCGACTTAAGTACAGGAAGACTGAGTCTTCCTACAGTCTATGTTTCGAGCGTTTTCTGTGTCACCAGTTTTACATTCTGATGAACCTCTGCAGGTTTACTGTATCCCTTGTACCTTTCCATTGACGATGAAACACAGAAATTGCATCGGAATTAAATATAAGAGACACAATGCCGACTTAAGTACAGGAAGACTAAGTCTTCCTACTGTCTTTGTTTTGAACGATTCCTGTGTCATCAGTTTTACTTTCCGATGCCCCTCTGCAGGTTTACTGTATCCCTTGGACCTTCCCATTCACGATGAAACATAGAAATTTCATCGGAAAAAAATATAAGAGACACAATGCCGACTTTAGTACACGAAGACTGAGTCTTCCTACTGTCTATGTTTTGAGCGTTTCCTGAGTCACCAGTTTTACATTCCGATGCACCTCTGCAGGTTTCCTGTATCCCTAGGACCTTCCCATTGTCGATGAAACACAGAAATTGCATCGGAGTTAGATTTAAGAGACACAATGCCTACTTAAGCACAGGAAGACTGAGTCTTCCTACTGTCTATAATTTGAGCGTTTCCTGTGTCACCAGTTTTGCATTCCGATGCATCTCTACAGGTTTACTGTATCCCTTGGACCTTCACAGTGACGATGAAACACAGAAATTGCATCGGAATTTAAATATAAGAGACACATCGCCGACTTAAGTACAAGAAAACTGATTCTTCTTACGGTCTATGATTTGAGCGTTTCCTGTGTCGCCAGTTTTACATTACGATGCACATATGCCGGTTTACTGTATCCCTTGCCCCTTCCCATTGTCGATGAAACACAGAAATTGCATCGGAATTAAATATAAGAGACACAATGCCGACTTAAGTACAGGAAGACTAAGTCTTCCTACCGTCTATGCTTTGAACGATTCCTGTGTCATCAGTTTTACTTTCCGATGCTCCTCTGCAGGTAAACTATATCCCTTGGACCTTCCCATTGACGATGAAACACAGAAATTGCATCGGAAATAAATATAAGAGACACAATGCCGACTTATGTACAGGAAGACTGAGTCTTCCTACTGTCTATGTTTTGATCGTTTCCTGGGTCACCAGTTTTACATTCCGATACACCTCTGCATGTTTACTGTATCCCTTGGACCTTCCCATTGACGATGAAACACAGAAATTGCATCGCAATTAAATATAAGAGACACAATGCCGACTTAAGTAGAGGAAGATTAAGTCTTCCTACTGTCTTTGTTTTGAGCGTTTCCTGTGTCACCAGTTTTACATTCCGATGCACCTCTGCAGGTTTCCTGTATCCCTAGGACCTTCCCATTGACGATGAAACACAGAAATTGCGTCGAAATGAAATATAAGAGACACAATGCGACTTAAGAACAAGAAAACAGTCTTCGTACGGTCAATGTTTTGAGCGTTTCCTGTGTCATCAGTTTTACTTTCCGATGCTCCTCTGCAGGTAAACTATATCCCTTGGACCTTCCCATTGACGATGAAACACAGAAATTGCATCGGAAATAAATATAAGAGACACAATGCCGACTTAAGTACAGGAAGACTGAGTCTTCCTACTGTCTATGTTTTGATCGTTTCCTGGGTCACCAGTTTTACATTCCGATGCACCTCTGCATGTTTACTCTATCCCTTGGACCTTCCCATTGACGATGAAACACAGAAATTGCATCGGAATTAAATATAAGAGACACAATGCCGACTTAAGTACAGGAAGACTGAGTCTTCCTACAGTCTGTGTTTTGAGCGTTTCCTGTGTCACCAGTTTTACATTCTGATGAACCTCTGCAGGTTTACTGTATCCCTTGTACCTTCCCATTGACGATGAAACACAGAAATTGCATCGGAATTAAATATAAGAGACACAATGCCGACTTAAGTACAGGAAGACTGAGTCTTCCTACTGTCTATAATTTGAGCGTTTCCTGTGTCACCAGTTTTATTTTCCGATGCACCTCTACAGGTTTACTGTATATCTTGGACCTTCACAGTGACGATGAAACACAGAAAAATTGCGTCGGAATTAAATATAAGAGACACAATGCCGACTTAAGTACAGGAAGACTAAGTCTTCCTACTGTCTTTGCTTTGAGCGTTTCCTGTGTCACCAGTTTTACATTCCGATGCACCTCTGCATGTTTACTGTATCCCTTGGACCCTCCCATTGACGATGAAACACAGAAATTGCATCGGAATTAAATATAAGAGACACAATGCCGACTTAAGTACAGGAAGACTGAGTCTTCCTACAGTCTATGTTTTGAGCGTTTCCTGTGTCACCAGTTTTACATTCTGATGAACCTCTGCAGGTTTACTGTATCGCTTGTACCTTCCCATTGACGGTGAAACACAGAAATTGCATCGGAATTAAATATAAGAGACACAATGCTGACTTAAGTACAGGAAGACTGAGTCTTCCTACTGTCTATAATTTGAGCGTTTCCTGTGTCACCAGTTTTATTTTCCGATGCACCTCTACAGGTTTACTGTATCTCTTGGACCTTCACAGTGACGATGAAACACAGAAAAATTGCATCGGAATTAAATATAAGAGACACAATGCCGACTTAAGTACAGGAAGACTAAGTCTTCCTACTGTCTTTGTTTTGAGCTTTTTCCTGTGTCACCAGTTTTACTTTCCGATGCCCCTCTGCAGGTTTACTGTATCCATTGGACCTTCCCATTCACGATGAAACACAGAAATTTCATCGGAAAAAAATATAAGAGACACAATGCCGACATTAGTACAGGAAGACTGAGTCTTCCTACTGTCTATGTTTTGAGCGTTTCCTGAGTCACCAGTTTTACATTCCGATGCACCTCTGCAGGTTTCCTGTATCCCTAGGACCTTCCCATTGACGAAGAAACACAGAAATTGCATCGAAATGAAATATAAGAGACACAATGCCGACTTAAGTACAAGAAAACAGTCTTCGTACGGTCAATGTTTTGAGCGTTTCCTGTGTCACCAGTTTTACCTTCCAATGTACCTCTGCCGGTTTACTATATCCCTTGGACCTTCCCATTGTCGATGAAACACAGAAATCGCATCGGAATTAAATATAAGAGGCACAATGCCGACTTAAGTACAGGAACACTGAGTCTTCCTACTGTCTATGCTTTGAGCGTTTCCTGTGTCACCAGTTTTACATTCCGATGCACCTCTGCTGGTTTACTATATCCCTTGGACCTTCCCATTCACGATGAACCACAGAAATTTCATCGGAAAAAAATATAAGAGACACAATGCAGACTTTAGTACAGGAAGACTGAGTCTTCCTACTGTCTATGTTTTGAGCGTTTCCTGAGTCACCAGTTTTACATTCCGATGCACCTCTGCAGGTTTCCTGTATCCCTTGGACCTTCCCATTGACGATGAAACACAGAAATTGCATCGAAATGAAATATAAGAGACACAATGCCGACTTAAGTACAAGAAGACTGAGTCTTCCTACTGTCTATGTTTTGAGCGTTTCCTGTGTCATCAGTTTAACTTTCCGATGCACCTCTGCAGGTTTACTATATCCCTTGGACCTTCCCATTCACGATGAAACACAGAAATTTCATCGGAAATAAATGTAAGAGACACAATGCCGACTTAAGTACAGCAAGACTGAGTCTTCCTACTGTCTATGTTTTGAGCGTTTCCTGTGTCACCAGTTTTACATTCCGATGCACCTCTGCAGGTCTACTGTATCCCTTGGACCTTCACAGTGACGATGAAACACAGAAATTGCATCGGAGTTAGATTTAAGAGACAGAATGCCTACTTAAGCACAGGAAGACTGAGTCTTCCTACTGTCTATAATTTGAGCGTTTCCTGTGTCACCAGTTTTGCATTCCGATGCATCTCTACAGGTTTACTGTATCCCCTGGACCTTCACAGTGACGATGAAACACAGAAATTGCATCGGAATTTAAATATAAGAGACACATCGCCGACTTAAGTACAAGAAAACTGAGTCTTATAACGGTCTATGTTTTGAGCGTCTCCTGTGTCGCCAGTTTTACATTCCGATGCACCTATGCTGGTTTACTGTATCCCTTGCCCCTTCCCATTGTCGATGAAACACAGAAATCGTATCGGAATTAAATATAAGAGACACAATGCCGACTTAAGTACAGGAAGACTAAGTCTTCCTACCGTCTATGCTTTGAACGATTCCTGTGTCATCAGTTTTACTTTCCGATGCTCCTCTGCAGGTAAACTATATCCCTTGGACCTTCCCATTGACGATGAAACACAGAAATTGCATCGGAATTAAATATAAGAGACACAATGCCGACTTAAGTACAGGAAGACTGAGTCTTCCTACTGTCTATAATTTGAGCGTTTCCTGTGTCACCAGTTTTATTTTCCGATGCACCTCTACAGGTTTACTGTATCTCTTGGACCTTCACAGTGACGATGAAACACAGAAAAATTGCATCGGAATTAAATATAAGAGACACAATGCCGACTTAAGTACAGGAAGACTAAGTCTTCCTACTGTCTTTGTTTTGAGCGTTTCCTGTGTCACCAGTTTTACATTCCGATGCACCTCTGCATGTTTACTGTATCCCTTGGACCTTCCCATTGACGATGAAACACAGAAATTGCATCGGAATTGAATATAAGAGACACAATGCCGACATAAGTACAGGAAGACTGAGTCTTCCTACAGTCTATGTTTCGAGCGTTTCCTGTGTCACCAGTTTTACATTCTGATGAACCTCTGCAGGTTTACTGTATCCCTTGTACCTTTCCATTGACGATGAAACACAGAAATTGCATCGGAATTAAATATAAGAGACACAATGCCGACTTAAGTACAGGAAGACTGAGTCTTCCTACTGTCTATAATTTGAGCGTTTCCTGTGTCACCAGTTTTATTTTCCGATGCACCTCTACAGGTTTACTGTATCTCTTGGACCTTCACAGTGACGATGAAACACAGAAAAATTGCATCGGAATTAAATATAAGAGACACAATGCCGACTTAAGTACAGGAAGACTAAGTCTTCCTACTGTCTTTGTTTTGAGCGTTTCCTGTGTCACCAGTTTTACTTTCCGATGCCCCTCTGCAGGTTTACTGTATCCCTTGGACCTTCCCATTCACGATGAAACATAGATATTTCATCGGAAAAAAATATAAGAGACACAATGCCGACTTTAGTACAGGAAGAGTGAGTCTTCCTACTGTCTATGTTTTGAGCGTTTCCTGAGTCACCAGTTTTACATTCCGATGCACCTCTGCAGGTTTCCTGCATCCCTAGGACCTTCCCATTGACGATGAAACACAGAAATTGCATCGAAATAAAATATAAGAGACACAATGCCGACTTAAGTACAAGAAAACAGTCTTCGTACGGTCAATGTTTTGAGCGTTTCCTGTGTCACCAGTTTTACCTTCCAATGCATCTCTGCCGGTTTACTATATCCCTTGGACCTTCCCATTGTCGATGAAACACAGAAATTGCATCGGAGTTAGATTTAAGAGACACAATGCCTACTTAAGCACAGGAAGACTGAGTCTTCCTACTGTGTATAATTTGAGCGTTTCCTGTGTCACCAGATTTGCATTCCGATGCATCTCTACAGGTTTACTGTATCCCTTGGACCTTCACAGTGACGATGAAACACAGAAATTGCATCGGAATTTAAATATAAGAGACACATCGCCGACTTAAGTACAAGAAAACTGATTCTTCTTACGGTCTATGATTTGAGCGTTTCCTGTGTCGCCAGTTTTACATTACGATGCACATATGCCGGTTTACTGTATCCCTTGCCCCTTCCCATTGTCGATGAAACACAGAAATTGCATCGGAATTAAATATAAGAGACACAATGCCGACTTAAGTACAGGAAGACTAAGTCTTCCTACTGTCTATGCTTTGAACGATTCCTGTGTCATCAGTTTTACTTTCCGATGCTCCTCTGCAGGTAAACTATATCCCTTGGACCTTCCCATTGACGATGAAACACAGAAATTGCATCGGAAATAAATATAAGAGACACAATGCCGACTTATGTACAGGAAGACTGAGTCTTCCTACTGTCTATGTTTTGATCGTTTCCTGGGTCACCAGTTTTACATTCCGATACACCTCTGCATGTTTACTGTATCCCTTGGACCTTCCCATTGACGATGAAACACAGAAATTGCATCGCAATTAAATATAAGAGACACAATGCCGACTTAAGTAGAGGAAGACTAAGTCTTCCTACTGTCTTTGTTTTGAGCGTTTCCTTTGTCACCAGTTTTACATTCCGATGCACCTCTGCAGGTTTCCTGTATCCCTAGGGCCTTCCCATTGACGATGAAACACAGAAATTGCGTCGAAATGAAATATAAGAGACACAATGCCGACTTAAGAACAAGAAAACAGTCTTCGTACGGTCAATGTTTTGAGCGTTTCCTGTGTCATCAGTTTTACTTTCCGATGCTCCTCTGCAGGTAAACTATATCCCTTGGACCTTCCCATTGACGATGAAACACAGAAATTGCATCGGAAATAAATATAAGAGACACAATGCCGACTTAAGTACAGGAAGACTGAGTCTTCCTACTGTCTATGTTTTGATCGTTTCCTGGGTCACCAGTTTTACATTCCGATGCACCTCTGCATGTTTACTCTATCCCTTGGACCTTCCCATTGACGATGAAACACAGAAATTGCATCGGAATTAAATATAAGAGACACAATGCCGACTTAAGTACAGGAAGACTGAGTCTTCCTACAGTCTGTGTTTTGAGCGTTTCCTGTGTCACCAGTTTTACATTCTGATGAACCTCTGCAGGTTTACTGTATCCCTTGTACCTTCCCATTGACGATGAAACACAGAAATTGCATCGGAATTAAATATAAGAGACACAATGCTGACTTAAGTACAGGAAGACTGAGTCTTCCTACTGTCTATAATTTGAGCGTTTCCTGTGTCACCAGTTTTATTTTCCGATGCACCTCTACAGGTTTACTGTATCTCTTGGACCTTCACAGTGACGATGAAACACAGAAAAATTGCATCGGAATTAAATATAAGAGACACAATGCCGACTTAAGTGCAGGTAGACTAAGTCTACCTACTGTCTTTGTTTTGAGCTTTTTCCTGTGTCACCAGTTTTACTTTCCGATGCCCCTCTGCAGGTTTACTCTATCCATTGGACCTTCCCATTCACGATGAAACACAGAAATTTCATCGGAAAAAAATATAAGAGACACAATGCCGACATTAGTACAGGAAGACTGAGTCTTCCTACTGTCTATGTTTTGAGCGTTTCCTGTGTCACCAGTTTTACATTCCGATGCACCTCTGCAGGTCTACTGTATCCCTTGGACCTTCACAGTGACGATGAAACACAGAAATTGCATCGGAGTTAGATTTAAGAGACACAATGCCTACTTAAGCACAGGAAGACTGAGTCTTCCTACTGTCTATAATTTGAGCGTTTCCTGTGTCACCAGTTTTGCATTCCGATGCATCTCTACAGGTTTACTGTATCCCCTGGACCTTCACAGTGACGATGAAACACAGAAATTGCATCGGAATTTAAATATAAGAGACACATCGCCGACTTAAGTTCAAGAAAACTGAGTCTTATAACGGTCTATGTTTTGAGCGTCTCCTGTGTCGCCAGTTTTACATTCCGATGCACCTATGCTGGTTTACTGTATCCCTTGCCCCTTCCCATTGTCGATGAAACACAGAAATCGTATCGGAATTAAATATAAGAGACACAATGCCGACTTAAGTACAGGAAGACTAAGTCTTCCTACCGTCTATGCTTTGAACGATTCCTGTGTCATCAGTTTTACTTTCCGATGCTCCTCTGCAGGTAAACTATATCCCTTGGACCTTCCCATTGACGATGAAACACAGAAATTGCATCGGAATTAAATATAAGAGACACAATGCCGACTTAAGTGCAGGTAGACTAAGTCTACCTACTGTCTTTGTTTTGAGCTTTTTCCTGTGTCACCAGTTTTACTTTCCGATGCCCCTCTGCAGGTTTACTCTATCCATTGGACCTTCCCATTCACGATGAAACACAGAAATTTCATCGGAAAAAAATATAAGAGACACAATGCCGACATTAGTACAGGAAGACTGAGTCTTCCTACTGTCTATGTTTTGAGCGTTTCCTGTGTCACCAGTTTTACATTCCGATGCACCTCTGCAGGTCTACTGTATCCCTTGGACCTTCACAGTGACGATGAAACACAGAAATTGCATCGGAGTTAGATTTAAGAGACACAATGCCTACTTAAGCACAGGAAGACTGAGTCTTCCTACTGTCTATAATTTGAGCGTTTCCTGTGTCACCAGTTTTGCATTCCGATGCATCTCTACAGGTTTACTGTATCCCCTGGACCTTCACAGTGACGATGAAACACAGAAATTGCATCGGAATTTAAATATAAGAGACACATCGCCGACTTAAGTTCAAGAAAACTGAGTCTTATAACGGTCTATGTTTTGAGCGTCTCCTGTGTCGCCAGTTTTACATTCCGATGCACCTATGCTGGTTTACTGTATCCCTTGCCCCTTCCCATTGTCGATGAAACACAGAAATCGTATCGGAATTAAATATAAGAGACACAATGCCGACTTAAGTACAGGAAGACTAAGTCTTCCTACCGTCTATGCTTTGAACGATTCCTGTGTCATCAGTTTTACTTTCCGATGCTCCTCTGCAGGTAAACTATATCCCTTGGACCTTCCCATTGACGATGAAACACAGAAATTGCATCGGAATTAAATATAAGAGACACAATGCCGACTTAAGTACAGGAAGACTGAGTCTTCCTACTGTCTATAATTTGAGCGTTTCCTGTGTCACCAGTTTTATTTTCCGATGCACCTCTACAGGTTTACTGTATCTGTTGGACCTTCACAGTGACGATGAAACACAGAAAAATTGCATCGGAATTAAGTATAAGAGACACAATGCCGACTTAAGTACAGGAAGACTAAGTCTTCCTACTGTCTTTGTTTTGAGCGTTTCCTGTGTCACCAGTTTTACATTCCGATGCACCTCTGCATGTTTACTGTATCCCTTGGACCTTCCCATTGACGATGAAACACAGAAATTGCATCGGAATTGAATATAAGAGACACAATGCCGACTTAAGTACAGGAAGACTGAGTCTTCCTACAGTCTATGTTTCGAGCGTTTCCTGTGTCACCAGTTTTACATTCTGATGAACCTCTGCAGGTTTACTGTATCCCTTGTACCTTTCCATTGACGATGAAACACAGAAATTGCATCGGAATTAAATATAAGAGACACAATGCCGACTTAAGTACAGGAAGACTGAGTCTTCCTACTGTCTATAATTTGAGCGTTTCCTGTGTCACCAGTTTTATTTTCCGATGCACCTCTACAGGTTTACTGTATCTCTTGGACCTTCACAGTGACGATGAAACACAGAAAAATTGCATCGGAATTAAATATAAGAGACACAATGCTGACTTAAGTACAGGAAGACTAAGTCTTCCTACTGTCTTTGTTTTGAGCGTTTCCTGTGTCACCAGTTTTACTTTCCGATGCCCCTCTGCAGGTTTACTGTATCCCTTGGACCTTCCCATTCACGATGAAACATAGATATTTCATCGGAAAAAAATATAAGAGACACAATGCCGACTTTAGTACAGGAAGAGTGAGTCTTCCTACTGTCTATGTTTTGAGCGTTTCCTGAGTCACCAGTTTTACATTCCGATGCACCTCTGCAGGTTTCCTGCATCCCTAGGACCTTCCCATTGACGATGAAACACAGAAATTGCATCGAAATAAAATATAAGAGACACATCGCCGACTTAAGTACAAGAAAACTGATTCTTCTTACGGTCTATGATTTGAGCGTTTCCTGTGTCGCCAGTTTTACATTACGATGCACATATGCCGGTTTACTGTATCCCTTGCCCCTTCCCATTGTCGATGAAACACAGAAATTGCATCGGAATTAAATATAAGAGACACAATGCCGACTTAAGTACAGGAAGACTAAGTCTTCCTACCGTCTATGCTTTGAACGATTCCTGTGTCATCAGTTTTACTTTCCGATGCTCCTCTGCAGGTAAACTATATCCCTTGGACCTTCCCATTGACGATGAAACACAGAAATTGCATCGGAAATAAATATAAGAGACACAATGCCGACTTATGTACAGGAAGACTGAGTCTTCCTACTGTCTATGTTTTGATCGTTTCCTGGGTCACCAGTTTTACATTCCGATACACCTCTGCATGTTTACTGTATCCCTTGGACCTTCCCATTGGCGATGAAACACAGAAATTGCATCGCAATTAAATATAAGAGACACAATGCCGACTTAAGTAGAGGAAGACTAAGTCTTCCTACTGTCTTTGTTTTGAGCGTTTCCTGTGTCACCAGTTTTACATTCCGATGCACCTCTGCAGGTTTCCTGTATCCCTAGGACCTTCCCATTGACGATGAAACACAGAAATTGCGTCGAAATGAAATATAAGAGACACAATGCCGACTTAAGAACAAGAAAACAGTCTTCGTACGGTCAATGTTTTGAGCGTTTCCTGTGTCATCAGTTTTACTTTCCGATGCTCCTCTGCAGGTAAACTATATCCCTTGGACCTTCCCATTGACGATGAAACACAGAAATTGCATCGGAAATAAATATAAGAGACACAATGCCGACTTAAGTACAGGAAGACTGAGTCTTCCTACTGTCTATGTTTTGATCGTTTCCTGGGTCACCAGTTTTACATTCCGATGCACCTCTGCATGTTTACTCTATCCCTTGGACCTTCCCATTGACGATGAAACACAGAAATTGCATCGGAATTAAATATAAGAGACACAATGCCGACTTAAGTACAGGAAGACCGAGTCTTCCTACAGTCTGTGTTTTGAGCGTTTCCTGTGTCACCAGTTTTACATTCTGATGAACCTCTGCAGGTTTACTGTATCCCTTGTACCTTCCCATTGACGATGAAACACAGAAATTGCATCGGAATTAAATATAAGAGACACAATGCCGACTTAAGTACAGGAAGACTGAGTCTTCCTACTGTCTATAATTTGAGCGTTTCCTGTGTCACCAGTTTTATTTTCCGATGCACCTCTACAGGTTTACTGTATATCTTGGACCTTCACAGTGACGATGAAACACAGAAAAATTGCGTCGGAATTAAATATAAGAGACACAATGCCGACTTAAGCACAGGAAGACTGAGTCTTCCTACAGTCTATGTTTTGAGCGTTTCCTGTGTCACCAGTTTTACATTCTGATGAACCTCTGCAGGTTTACTGTATCCCTTGTACCTTCCCATTGACGATGAAAAACAGAAATAGCATCGGAATTAAATATAAGAGACACAATGCCGACTTAAGTACAGTAAGACTGAGTCTTCCTACTGTCTATAATTTGAGCGTTTCCTGTGTCACCAGTTTTATTTTCCGATGCACCGCTACAGGTTTACTGTATCTCTTGGACCTTCACAGTGACGATGAAACACAGAAAAATTTTATCGGAATTAAATATAAGAGACACAATGCCGACTTAAGTACAGGAAGACTAAGTCTTCCTACTGTCTTTGTTTTGAGCGTTTCCTGTGTCATCAGTGTTACTTTCCGATGCCCCTCTGCAGGTTTACTATATCCCTTGGACCTTCCCATTCACGATGAAACACAGAAATTTCATCGGAAATAAATATAGGAGACACAAGCCGACTTAAGTATAGGAAGACTGAGTCTTCCCACTGTCTATGATTTGAGCGTTTCCTGTGTCACCAGTTTTACATTCCGATGCACCTCTGCAGGTTTACTGTATCCCTTGGACCTTCCCATTAACGATTAAACACAGAAATATGCATCGGGATTAAATACAAGAGACACAATGCTGACTTAAGTACAGGAAGACTGAGTCTTCCTACTGTCTATGTTTTGAGCTTTTCCTGTGTCACTAGTTTTACATTCCGATGCACCTCTGCATGTTTACTGTATTCCTTGGACCTTCCCATTGACGATGAAACACAGAAATTTCATCGGAATTAGATATAAGAGACACAATGCCGACTTAAGTACAGGAAGACTAAGTCTTCCTACCGTCTATGCTTTGAACGATTCCTGTGTCATCAGTTTTACTTTCCGATGCTCCTCTGCAGGTAAACTATATCCCTTGGACCTTCCCATTGACGATGAAACACAGAAATTGCATCGGAAATAAATATAAGAGACACAATGCCGACTTAAGTACAGGAAGACTGAGTCTTCCTACTGCCTATGTTTTGATCGTTTCCTGGGTCACCAGTTTTACATTCCGATGCACCTCTGCATGTTTACTGTATCCCTTGGACCATCCAATTGACGATGAAACACAGAAATTTCATCGGAAATAAATATAGGAGACACAAGCCGACTTAAGTATAGGAAGACTGAGTCTTCCCACTGTCTATGATTCGAGCGTTTCCTGTGTCGCCAGTTTTACATTCCGATGCACCTATGCCGGTTTACTGTATCCCTTGCCCCTTCCCATTGTCGATGAAACACAGAAATTGCATCGGAATTAAATATAAGAGACACAATGCCGACTTAAGTACAGGAAGACTGAGTCTTCCTACTGTCTATAATTTGAGCGTTTCCTGTGTCACCAGTTTTATTTTCCGATGCACCTCTACAGGTTTACTGTATCTCTTGGACCTTCACAGTGACGATGAAACACAGAAAAATTGCATCGGAATTAAATATAAGAGACACAATGCCGACTTAAGTACAGGAAGACTAAGTCTTCCTACTGTCTATGATTTGATCGTTTCCTGGGTCACCAGTTTTACATTCCGATGCACCTCTGCATGTTTACTGTATCCCTTGGACCTTCCCATTCACGATGAAACACAGAAATTGCATCAAAATGAAATATAAGAGACACAATGCTGACTTAAGTACAAGAAGACTGAGTCTTCCTACTGTCTATGTTTTGAGCGTTTCCTGTGTCATCAGTTTAACTTTCCGATGCACCTCTGCAGGTTTACTGTATCCCTTGGACCTTCCCATTCACGATGAAACACAGAAATTTCATCGAAAATAAATGTAAGAGACACAATGCCGACTTAAGTACAGCAAGACTGAGTCTTCCTACTGTCTATGTTTTGAGCGTTTCCTGTGTCACCAGTTTTACATTCCGATGCACCTCTGCAGGTCTACTGTATCCCTTGGACCTTCACAGTGACGATGAAACACAGAAATTGCATCGGAGTTAGATTTAAGAGACACAATGCCTACTTAAGCACAGGAAGACTGAGTCTTCCTACTGTCTATAATTTGAGCGTTTCCTGTGTCACCAGTTTTGCATTCCGATGCATCTCTACAGGTTTACTGTATCCCCTGGACCTTCACAGTGACGATGAAACACAGAAATTGCATCGGAATTTAAATATAAGAGACACATCGCCGACTTAAGTACAAGAAAACTGAGTCTTCTTACGGTCTATGTTTTGAGCGTTTCCTGTGTCGCCAGTTTTACATTCCGATGCACCTATGCTGGTTTACTGTATCCCTTGCCCCTTCCCATTGTCGATGAAACACAGAAATCGTATCGGAATTAAATATAAGAGACACAATGCCGACTTAAGTACAGGAAGACAGAGTCTTCCTACTGTCTATGTTTTGAGCATTCCTGTGTCATCAGTTTTACATTCCGATGCACGTCTACAGGTTTACTGTATCCTTTGGACCTTCCCATTGACGATGAAAAACAGAAATGGCATCGGATTTAAATATAAGAGACACAATGCCGACTTAAGTACAGGAAGACTAAGTCTTCCTACTGTCTATGTTTTGAGCGTTTCCTGAGTCACCAGTTTTACATTCCGATGCACCTCTGCAGGTTTCCTGTATCCCTTGGACCTTCCCATTGACGATGAAACACAGAAATTGCATCGAAATGAAATATAAGAGACACAATGCCGACTTAAGTAGAAGAAAACAGTCTTCGTACGGTCAATGTTTTGAGCGTATCCTGTGTCACCAGTTTTACCTTCCAATGCACCTCTGCCGGTTTACTATATCCCTTGGACCTTCCCATTGTCGATGAAACACAGAAATCGCATCGGAATTAAATATAAGAGACACAATGCCGATTTAAGTACAGGAAGACTGAGTCTTCCTACTGTCTATGTTTGAGCGTTTCCTGTGTCACCAGTTTTACATTCCGATGCACCTCTGCAGGTTTACTGTATTCCTTGGACCTTCCCATTGACGATGAAACACAGAAATTGCATCGGAATTAAATATAAGAGACACAATGCCGACTTAAGTACAGGAAGACTAAGTCTTCCTACCGTCTATGCTTTGAACGATTCCTGTGTCATCAGATTTACTTTCCGATGCTCCTCTGCAGGTAAACTATATCCCTTGGACCTTCCCATTGACGATGAAACACAAACATTGCATCGGAAATAAATATAAGAGACACAATGCCGACTTAAGTACAGGAAGACTGAGTCTTCCTACTGCCTATGTTTTGATCGTTTCCTGGGTCACCAGTTTTACATTCCGATGCACCTCTGCATGTTTACTGTATCCCTTGGACCTTCCCATTGACGATGAAACACAGAAATTGCATCGGAATTAAATTTAAGAGACACAATGCCGACTTCAGCACAGGAAGACTGAGTCTTCCTACAGTCTATGTTTTGAGCGTTTCCTGTGTCACCAGTTTTACATTCTGATGAACCTCTGCAGGTTTACTGTATCCCTTGTACCTTCCCATTGACGATGAAAAACAGAAATAGCATCGGAATTAAATATAAGAGACACAATGCCGACTTAAGTACAGGAAGACTGAGTCTTCCTACTGTCTTTGTTTTGAGCGTTTCCTGTGTCATCAGTGTTACTTTCCGATGCCCCTCTGCAGGTTTACTATATCCCTTGGACCTTCCCATTCACGATGAAACACAGAAATTTCATCGGAAATAAATATAGGAGACACAAGCCGACTTAAGTATAGGAAGACTGAGTCTTCCCACTGTCTATGATTTGAGCGTTTCCTGTGTCACCAGTTTTACATTCCGATGCACCTCTGCAGGTTTACTGTATCCCTTGGACCTTCCCATTGACGATTAAACACAGAAATATGCATCGGGATTAAATACAAGAGACACAATGCCGACTTAAGTACAGGAAGACTGAGTCTTCCTACTGTCTATGTTTTGAGCTTTTCCTGTGTCACTAGTTTTACATTCCGATGCACCTCTGCATGTTTACTGTATTCCTTGGACCTTCCCATTGACGATGAAACACAGATATTTCATCGGAATTAGATATAAGAGACACAATGCCGACTTAAGTACAGGAAGACTAAGTCTTCCTACCGTCTATGCTTTGAACGATTCCTGTGTCATCAGTTTTACTTTCGGATGCTCCTCTGCAGGTAAACTATATCCCTTGGACCTTCCCATTGACGATGAAACACAGAAATTGCATCGGAAATAAATATAAGAGACACAATGCCGACTTAAGTACAGGAAGACTGAGTCTTCCTACTGCCTATGTTTTGATCGTTTCCTAGGTCACCAGTTTTACATTCCGATGCACCTCTGCATGTTTACTGTATCCCTTGGACCATCCCATTGACGATGAAACACAGAAATTTCATCGGAAATAAATATAGGAGACACAAGCAGACTTAAGTATAGGAAGACTGAGTCTTCCCACTGTCTATGATTCGAGCGTTTCCTGTGTCGCCAGTTTTACATTCCGATGCACCTATGCCGGTTTACTGTATCCCTTGCCCCTTCCCACTGTCGATGAAACACAGAAATTGCATCGGAATTAAATATAAGAGACACAATGCCGACTTAAGTACAGGAAGACTGAGTCTTCCTACTGTCTATAATTTGAGCGTTTCCTGTGTCACCAGTTTTATTTTCCGATGCACCTCTACAGGTTTACTGTATCTCTTGGACCTTCACAGTGACGATGAAACACAGAAAAATTGCATCGGAATTAAATAAAAGAGACACAATGCCGACTTAAGTACAGGAAGACTAAGTCTTCCTACTGTCTTTGTTTTGAGCTTTTTCCTGTGTCACCAGTTTTACTTTCCGATGCCCCTCTGCAGGTTTACTGTATCCCTTGGACCTTCCCATTCACGATGAAACACAGAAATTTCATCGGAAATAAATGTAAGAGACACAATGCCGACTTAAGTACAGCAAGACTGACTCTTCCTACTGTCTATGTTTTGAGCGTTTCCTGTGTCACCAGTTTTACATTCCGATGCACCTCTGCAGGTCTACTGTATCCCTTGGACATTCACAGTGACGATGAAACACAGAAATTGCATCGGAGTTAGATTTAAGAGACACAATGCCTACTTAAGCACAGGAAGACTGAGTCTTCCTACTGTCTATAATTTGAGCGTTTCCTGTGTCACCAGTTTTGCATTCCGATGCATCTCTACAGGTTTACTGTATCCCCTGGACCTTCACAGTGACGATGAAACACAGAAATTGCATCGGAATTTAAATATAAGAGACATATCGCCGACTTAAGTACAAGAAAACTGAGTCTTCTTACGGTCTATGTTTTGAGCGTTTCCTGTGTCGCCAGTTTTACATTCCGATGCACCTATGCTGGTTTACTGTATCCCTTGCCCCTTCCCATTGTCGATGAAACACAGAAATCGTATCGGAATTAAATATAAGAGACACAATGCCGACTTAAGTACAGGAAGACAGAGTCTTCCTACTGTCTATGTTTTGAGCATTCCTGTGTCATCAGTTTTACATTCCGATGCACGTCTACAGGTTTACTGTATCCCTTGGACCTTCCCATTGACGATGAAAAACAGAAATGGCATCGGATTTAAATATAAGAGACACAATGCCGACTTAAGTACAGGAAGACTAAGTCTTCCTACTGTCTATGTTTTGAGCGTTTCCTGAGTCACCAGTTTTACATTCCGATGCACCTCTGCAGGTTTCCTGTATTCCTTGGACCTTCCCATTGACGATGAAACACAGAAATTGCATCGAAGTGAAATATAAGAGACACAATGCTGACTTAAGTACAAGAAAACAGTCTTCGTACGGTCAATGTTTTGAGCGTTTCCTGTGTCACCAGTTTTACCTTCCAATGCACCTCTGCCGGTTTACTATATCCCTGGACCTTCCCATTGTCGATGAAACACAGAAATCGCATCGGAATTAAATATAAGAGACACAATGCCGACTTAAGTACAGGAAGACTGAGTCTTCCTACTGTCTATGTTTGAGCGTTTCCTGTGTCACCAGTTTTACATTCCGATGCACCTCTGCAGGTTTACTGTATTCCTTGGACCTTCCCATTCACGATGAAACACAGAAATTTCATCGGAAATAAATATAGGAGACACAAGCCGACTTAAGTATAGGAAGACTGAGTCTTCCCACTGTCTATGATTTGAGCGTTTCCTGTGTCACCAGTTTTACATTCCGATGCACCTCTGCAGGTTTACTGTATCCCTTGGACCTTCCCATTGACGATTAAACACAGAAATATGCATCGGGATTAAATACAAGAGACACAATGCCGACTTAAGTACAGGAAGACTGAGTCTTCCTACTGTCTATGTTTTGAGCTTTTCCTGTGTCATTAGTTTTACATTCCGATGCACCTCTGCATGTTTACTGTATTCCTTGGACCTTCCCATTGACGATGAAACACAGAAATTTCATCGGAATTAGATATAAGAGACACAATGCCGACTTAAGTACAGGAAGACTAAGTCTTCCTACCGTCTATGCTTTGAACGATTCCTGTGTCATCAGTTTTACTTTCCGATGCTCCTCTGCAGGTAAACTATATCCCTTGGACCTTCCCATTGACGATGAAACACAGAAATTGCATCGGAAATAAATATAAGAGACACAATGCCGACTTAAGTACAGGAAGACTGAGTCTTCCTACTGCCTATGTTTTGATCGTGTCCTGGGTCACCAGTTTTACATTCCGATGCACCTCTGCATGTTTACTGTATCCCTTGGACCTTCCCATTGACGATGAAACACAGAAATTTCATCGGAAATAAATATAGGAGACACAAGCCGACTTAAGTATAGGAAGACTGAGTCTTCCCACTGTCTATGATTTGAGCGTTTCCTGTGTCGCCAGTTTTACATTCCGATGCACCTATGCCGGTTTACTGTATCCCATGCCCCTTCCCATTGTCGATGAAACACAGAAATTGCATCGGAATTAAATATAAGAGACACAATGCCGACTTAAGTACAGGAAGACTGAGTCTTCCTACTGTCTATAATTAGAGCGTTTCCTGTGTCACCATTTTTATTTTCCGATGCACCTCTACAGGTTTACTGTATCTCTTGGACCTTCACAGTGACGATGAAACACAGAAAAATTGCATCGGAATTAAATATAAGAGACACAATGCCGACTTAAGTACAGGAAGACTAAGTCTTCCTACTGTCTTTCTTTTGAGCTTTTTCCTGTGTCACCAGTTTTACTTTCCGATGCCCCTCTGCAGGTTTACTGTATCCCTTGGACCTTACCATTCACGATGAAACACAGAAATTTCATCGGAAAAAAATATAAGAGACACAATGCCGACATTAGTACAGGAAGACTGAGTCTTCCTACTGTCTATGTTTTGATCGTTTCCTGTGTCACCAGTTTTATTTTCCGATGCACCTCTACAGGTTTACTGTATCTCTTGGACCTTCACAGTGACGATGAAACACAGAAAAATTGCATCGGAATAAAATATAAGAGACACAATGCCGACTTAAGTACAGGAAGACTAAGTCTTCCTACTGTCTATGTTTTGAGACTTCCTGTGTCACCAGTTTTACTTTCTGATGCACCTCTGCAGGTTTACTATATCCCTTGGACCTTCCCATTCACGATGAAACACAGAAATTTCATCGGAAATAAATATAAGAGACACAAGCCGACTTAAGTATATGAAGACTGAGTCTTCCCACTGTCTATGATTTGAGCGTTTCCTGTGTCACCAGTTTTACATTCCGATGCACCTCTGCAGGTTTACTGTATCCCTTGGACCTTCCCATTGACGATGAAACACAGAAATTGCATCGGAATTAAATACACGAGACACAATGCCGACTTAAGTACAGGAAGACTGAGTCTTCCTACTGTCTATGTTTTGAGCTTTTCCTGTGTCTCTAGGTTTACATTCCGATGCACCTCTGCAGGTTAACTGTATCCCTTGGACCTTCCCATTGACGATGAAACACAGAAATTGCATCGGAATTAAATATAAGAGACACAATGCCGAGTTAAGTACAGGAAGACTGAGTCTTCCTACTGTCTATGTTTTGAGACTTCCTGTGTCACCAGTTTTACTTTCTGATGCCCTCTGCAGGTTTGCTGTATCCTTTGGACATTCACAGTGACGATGAATCACGGAAATTGCGTCGGAGTTAGATTTAAGAGACACAATGCCTACTTAAGCACAGGAAGACTGAGTCTTTCTACTGTCTATAATTTGAGCGTTTCCTGTGTCACCAGTTTTGCATTCCGATGCATCTCTACAGGTTTACTGTATCCCTTGGACCTTCACAGTGACGATGAAACACAGAAATTGCATCGGAATTGAAATATAAGAGACACATCGCCGACTTAAGTACAAGAAAACTGAGTCTTCTTACGGTCTATGTTTTGAGCGTTTCCTGTGTCCCCAGTTTTACATTCCGATGCACCTATGCCGGTCTACTGTATCCCTTGCCCCTTCCCATTGTCGATGAAACACATAAATCGTATCGGAATTAAATATAAGAGACACAATGCCGACTTAAGTACAGGAGGACTGAGTCTTCCTACTGTCTATGTTTTCAGCATTCCTGTGTCATCAGTTTTACATTCCGATGCACTTCTGCAGGTTAACTGTATCCCTTGGACCTTCCCATTGACGATGAAAAACAGAAATTGCATCGGATTTAAATATAAGAGACACAATGCCGACTTAAGTACAGGAAGACTAAGTCTTCCTACTGTCTATGTTTTGAGCATTTCCTGTGTCATCAGTTTTACTTTCCGCTGCACTTCTGCAGGTTTACTATATCCCTTGGACCTTGCCATTCACGATGAAACACAGAAATTTCATCGGAAATAAATATAAGAGACACAATGCCGACTTAAGTACAGCAAGACTGCGCCTTCCTACTGTCTATGTTTTGAGCGTTTCCTGTGTCTCCAGTTTTACATTCCGATGCACCTCTGCAGGTTTACTGTATCCCTTGGACCTTCCCATTGACGATGAAAAACAGAAATTGCATCGGATTTAACTATAAGAGACACAATGCCGACTTCAGTACAGGAAGACTAAGTCTTCCTACTGTCTATGTTTTGAGCGTTTCCTGTGTCATCAGTTTTACTTTCCGATGCACCTCTGCAGGTTTACTATATCCCTTGGACCTTCCCATTCACGATGAAACACAGAAATTTCATCGGAAAAAAGTATAAGAGACACAATGCCGACATTAGTACAGGAAGACTGAGTTTTCCTACTGTCTATGTTTTGAGCGTTTCCTGAGTCACCAGTTTTACATTCCGATGCACCTCTGCAGGTTTCCTGTATCCCTTGGACCTTCCCATTGACGATGAAACACAGAAATTGCATCGAAATTAAATATAAGAGATACAATGCCGACTTAAGTACAAGAAAACAGTCTTCGTACGGTCAATGTTTAGAGCGTTTCCTGTGTCACCAGTTTTACCTTCCGATGCACCTCTGCCGGTTTACTATATCCCTTGGACCTTCCCATTGTCGATGAAACACAGAAATCGCATCTGAATTAAATATAAGAGACACAATGCCGACTTAAGTACAGGAAGACTGAGTCTTCCTACTGTCTATGTTTTGAGCGTTTCCTGTGTCACCAGTTTTACATTCTGATGCACCTCTGCAGGTTTACTGTATCCATTGGTCCTTCCCATTAACGATGAAACACAGAAATTGCTTTGAAGTTAAATATAAGAGACACAATGCCGACTTAAGTACAATAAGACTGAGTCTTCCTACTGTCTATGTTTTGAGCGTTTCCTGTGTCACCAGTTTTACATTCCGATGCACCTCTGCAGGTTTACTGTATTCCTTGGACCTTCCCATTGACGATGAAACACAGAAATTGCATCGGAATTAAATATAAGAGACACAATGCCGACTTAAGTACAGGAAGACTAAGTCTTCCTACTGTATATGTTTGAACGATTCCTGTGTCATCAGTTTTACTTTCGGATGCACCTCTGCAGGTTTACTATATCCCTTGGAACTTCCCATTGACGATGAAACACAGAAATTGCATTGGAGTTAAATATAAGAGTCACAATGCCGACTTAAGTACAGGAAGACTGAGTCTTCCTACTGTCTATGTTTTGAGCGTTTCCTGTGTCACCAGTTTTACATTCCGATGCACCTCTGCAGGTTTAGTGTATTCCTTGGACCTTCCCATTGACGATGAAACACAGAAATTGCATCGGAATTAAATATAAGAGACACAATGCCGAGTTAAGTACAGGAAGACTGAGTCTTCCTACTGTCTATGTTTTGAGCGCTTCCTGTGTCACCAGTTTTACTTTCTGATGCACCTCTGCTGGTTTGCTGTATCCCTTGGACATTCACAGTGACGATGAAACACGGAAATTGCGTCGGAGTTAGATTTAAGAGACACAATGCCTACTTAAGCACAGGAAGACTGAGTCTTCCTACTGTCTATAATTTGAGCGTTTCCTGTGTCACCAGTTTTGCATTCCGATGCATCTCTACAGGTTTACTGTATCCCTTGGACCTTCACAGTGACGATGAAACACAGAAATTGCATCGGAATTTAAATATAAGAGACACATCACCGACTTAAGTACAAGAAAACTGAGTCTTCTTACGGTCTATGTTTTGAGCGTTTCCTGTGTCCCCAGTTTTACATTCCGATGCACCTATGCCGGTTTACTGTATCCCTTGCCCCTTCCCATTGTCGATGAAACACATAAATCGTATCGGAATTAAATATAAGAGACACAATGCCGACTTAAGTACAGGAAGACTGAGTCTTCCTACTGTCTATGTTTTCAGCATTCCTGTGTCATCAGTTTTACATTCCGATGCACGTCTGCAGGTTAACTGTATCCCTTGGACCTTCCCATTGACGATGAAAAACAGAAATTGCATCGGATTTAAATATAAGAGACACAATGCCGACTAACGTACAGGAAGACTAAGTCTTCTTACTGTATATGTTTGAACGATTCCTGTGTCATCAGTTTTACTTTCGGATGCACCTCTGCAGGTTTACTATATCCCTTGGAACTTCCCGTTGACGATGAAACACAGAAATTGCATTGGAGTTAAATATAAGAGTCCCAATGCCGACTTAAGTACAGGAAGACTGAGTCTTCCTACTGTCTATGCTTTGAGCGCTTCCTGTGTCACCAGTTTTACTTTCTGATGCACCTCTGCAGGTTTGCTGTATCCCTTGGACATTCACAGTGACGATGAAACACGGAAATTGCGTCGAAGTTAGATTTAAGAGACACAATGCCTACTTAAGCACAGGAAGACTGAGTCTTCCTACTGTCTATAATTTGAGCGTTTCCTGTGTCACCAGTTTTGCATTCCGAAGCATCTCTACAGGTTTACTGTATCCCTTGGACCTTCACAGTGACGATGAAACACAGAAATTGCATCGGAATTGAAATATAAGAGACACATCGCCGACTTAAGTACAAGAAAACTGAGTCTTCTTACGGTCTATGTTTTGAGCGTTTCCTGTGTCCCCAGTTTTACATTCCGATGCACCTATGCCGGGTTACTGTATCCCTTGCCCCTTCCCATTGTCGATGAAACACATAAATCTTATCGGAATTAAATATAAGAGACACAATGCCGACTTAAGTACAGGAAGACTGAGTCTTCCTACTGTCTATGTTTTCAGCATTCCTGTGTCATCAGTTTCACATTGCGATGCACGTCTGCAGGTTAACTGTATCCGTTGGACCTTCCCATTCACGATGAAACACAGAAATTTCATCGGAAAAAAATATAAGAGACACAATGCCGACTTAAGTACAGGAAGACTAAGCCTTCCTACTGTCTATGCTTTGAGCATTTCCTGTGTAATCAGTTTTACTTTCCGCTGCACCTCTGCAGGTTTACTATATCCCTTGGACCTTCCCATTCACGATGAAACACAGAAATTTCATCTGAAATAAATATAAGAGACACAATGCCGACTAAAGTACAGCAAGACTGAGCCTTCCTACTGTCTATGTTTTGAGCGTTTCCTGTGTCACCAGTTTTACATTCCGATGCACCTCTGCAGGTTTACTGTATCCCTTGGACCTTCCCATTGACGATGAAAAACAGAAATTGCATCGGATTTAAATATAAGAGACACAATGCCGACTTAAGTACAGGAAGACTAAGTCTTCCTACTGTCTATGTTTGAGCGTTTCCTGTGTCATCAGTTTTACTTTCCGATGCACCTCTGCAGGTTTACTATATCCCTTGGACCTTCCCATTCACGATGAAACACAGAAATTTCATCGGAAAAAAATATAAGAGACACAATGCCGACATTAGTACAGGAAGACTGAGTCTTCCTACTGTCTATGTTTTGAGCGTTTCCTGAGTCACCAGTTTTACATTCCGATGCACCTCTGCAGGTTTACTGTATCCCTTGCCCCTTCCCATTGTCGATGAAACACATAAATCGTATCGGAATTAAATATAAGAGACACAATGCCGACTTAAGTACAGGAAGACTGAGTCTTCCTACTGTCTATGTTTTCAGCATTCCTGTGTCATCAGTTTTACATTCCGATGCACGTCTGCAGGTTAACTGTATCCGTTGGACCTTCCCATTGACGATGAAAAACAGAAATTGCATCGGATTTAAATATAAGAGACACAGTGCCGACTTAAGTACAGGAAGACTAAGTCTTCCTACTGTCTATGTTTTGAGCATTTCCTGTGTCATCAGTTTTACTTTCCGCTGCACCTCTGCAGGTTTACTATATCCCTTGGACCTTCCCATTCACGATGAAACACAGAAATTTCATCGGAAATAAATATAAGAGACACAATGCCGACTTAAGTACAGCAAGACTGAGCCTTCCTACTGTCTATGTTTTGAGCGTTTCCTGTGTCACCAGTTTTACATTCCGATGCACCTCTGCAGGTTTACTGTATCCCTTGGACCTTCCCATTGACGATGAAAAACAGAAATTGCATCGGATTTAAATATATGAGACACAATGCCGACTTAAGTACAGGAAGACTAAGTCTTCCTACTGTCTATGTTTTGAGCGTTTCCTGTGTCATCAGTTTTACTTTCCGATGCACCTCTGCAGGTTTACTATATCCCTTGGACCTTCCCATTCACGATGAAACACAGAAATTTCATCGGAATAAAATATAAGAGACACAATGCCGACATTAGTACAGGAAGACTGAGTCTTCCTACTGTCTATGTTTGAGCGTTTCCTGAGTCACCAGTTTTACATTCCGATGCACCTCTGCAGGTTTCCTGTATCCCTTGGACCTTCCCATTGACGATGAAACACAGAAATTGCATCGAAATTAAATATAAGAGATACAATGCCGACTTAAGTACAAGAAAACAGTCTTCGTACGGTCAATGTTTAGAGCGTTTCCTGTGTCACCAGTTTTACCTTCCGATGCACCTCTGCCGGTTTACTATATCCCTTGGACCTTCCCATTGTCGATGAAACAGTGAAATCGCATCTGAATTAAATATAAGAGACACAATGCCGACTTAAGTACAGGAAGACTGAGTCTTCCTACTGTCTATGATTTGAGCGTTTCCTGTGTCACCAGTTTTACATTCTGATGCACCTCTGCAGGTTTACTGTATCCATTGGTCCATCCCATTGACGATGAAACACAGAAATTGCATTGAAGTTAAATATAAGAGACACAATGCCGACTTAAGTATAATAAGACTGAGTCTTCCTACTGTCTATGTTTTGAGCGTTTCCTGTGTCACCAGTTTTACATTCCGATGCACCTCTGCAGGTTTACTGTACTCCTTGGACCTTCCCATTGACGATGAAACACAGAAATTGCATCGGAATTAAATATAAGAGACACAATGCCGACTTAAGTACAGGAAGACTAAGTCTTCCTACTGTATATGTTTGAACGATTCCTGTGTCATCAGTTTTACTTTCGGATGCACCTCTGCAGGTTTACTATATCCCTTGGAACTTCCCATTGACGATGAAACACAGAAATTGCATTGGAGTTAAATATAAGAGTCACAATGCCGACTTAAGTACAGGAAGACTGAGTCTTCCTACTGTCTATGTTTTGAGCGTTTCCTGTGTCACCAGTTTTACATTCCGATGCACCTCTGCAGGTTTAGTGTATTCCTTGGACCTTCCCATTGACGATGAAACACAGAAATTGCATCGGAATTAAATATAAGAGACACAATGCCGACTTAAGTACAGGAAGACTAAGTCTTCCTACCGTCTATGCTTTGAACGATTCCTGTGTCATCAGTTTTACTTTCCGATGCACCTCTGCACTTTTACTATATCCCTTGGACCTTCCCATTCACGATGAAACACAGAAATTGCATTGGAAATAAGTATAAGAGACACAATGCCGACTTAAGTACAGGAAGACTGAATCTTCCTACTGTCTATGTTTTGATCGTTTCCTGGGTCACCAGTTTTACATTACGATGCACCTCTGCAGGTTTCCTGTATCCCTTGGACCTTCCCATTGACGATGAAACACAGAAATTGCATCGGAATTAAATATAAGACACACAATGCCGACTTAAGTACAGGAAGACTGAGTCTTCCTACAGTCTATGTTTTGAGCGTTTCCTGTGTCACCAGTTTTACATTCTGATGAACTTCTGCAGGTTTACTGTCTCCCTTGTACCTTCCCATTGACGATGAAACACAGAAATTGCATCGGAATTAAATATAAGAGACACAATGCCGACTTAAGTACAGGAAGACTGAGTCTTCCCACTGTCTATGATTTGAGCGTTTCCTGTGTCACCAGTTTTACATTCCGATGCACCTCTGCAGGTTTACTGTATCCCTTGGTCCTTCCCATTGACGATGAAACACAGAAATTGCATCGGAATTAAATACAAGAGACACAATGCCGACTTAAGTACAGGAAGACTGAGTCTTCCTACTGTCTATGTTTTGAGCTTTTCCTGTGTCACTAGTTTTACATTCCGATGCACCTCTGCAGGTTTACTGTATCCCTTGGACCTTCCCATTGACGATGAAACACAGAAATTGCATCGGAATTAAATATAAGAGACACAATGCCGACTTAAGTACAGGATGACTGAGTCTTCCTACTGTCTATGATTTGAGCGCTTCCTGTGTCACCAGTTTTACTTTCTGATGCACCTCTGCAGGTTTACTGTATCCCTTGGACCTTCACAGTGACGATGAAACACAGAAATTGCATCGGAGTTAGATTTAAGAGACACAATGCCTACTTAAGCACAGGAAGACTGAGTCTTCCTACTGTCTATAATTTGAGCGTTTCCTGTGTCACCAGCTTTGCATTCCGATGCATCTCTACAAGTTTACTGTATCCCTTGGACCTTCACAGTGACGATGAAACACAGAAATTGCATCGGAATTTAAATATAAGAGACACATCGCCGACTTAAGTACAAGAAAACTGAGTCTTCTTACGGTCTACGTTTTGAGCGTTTCCTGTGTCGCCAGTTTTACATTCCGATGTACCTATGCCGGTTTACTGTATCCCTTGGCCCTTCCCATTGTCGATGAAACACAGAAATCGTGTCGGAATTAAATATAAGAGACACAATGCCGACTTAAGTACAGGAAGACTGAGTCTTCCTACTGTCTATGTTTTCAGCATTCCTGTGTCATCAGTTTTACATTCCGATGCACCT
The DNA here is from genome assembly GCF_023898315.1 of Schistocerca nitens. Lineage (NCBI taxonomy): Eukaryota > Metazoa > Arthropoda > Insecta > Orthoptera > Acrididae > Schistocerca > Schistocerca nitens. Next base: position 3,301,779 of record NC_064616.1, on the reverse strand, counting down.
CTGCCGGTTTACTATATCCCTTGGACCTTCCCATTGTCGATGAGACACAGATATCGCATCGGAATTAAATATAAGAGACACAATGCCGACTTAAGTACAGGAAGACTGAGTCTTCCTACTGTCTATGATTTGAGCGTTTCCTGTGTCACCAGTTTTACATTCTGATGCACCTCTGCAGGTTTACTGTATCCATTGGACCTTCCCATTGACGATGAAACACAGAAATTGCATTGGAGTTAAATATAAGAGACACAATGCCGACTTAAGTACAGGAAGACTGAGTCTTCCTACTGTCTATGTTTTGAGTGTTTCCTGTGTCACCAGTTTTACATTCCGATGCACCTCTGCAGGTTTACTACACTCCTGGAAATTGAAATAAGAACACCGTGAATTCATTGTCCCAGGAAGGGGAAACTTTATTGACACATTCCTGGGGTCGGATACATCACATGATCACACTGACAGAACCACAGGCACATAGACACAGGCAACAGAGCATGCACAATGTCGGCACTAGTACAGTGTATATCCACCTTTCGCAGCAATGCAGGCTGCTATTCTCCCATGGAGACGATCGTAGAGATGCTGGATGTAGTCCTGTGGAACGGCTTGCCATGCCATTTCCACCTGGCGCCTCAGTTGGACCAGCGTTCGTGCTGGACGTGCAGACCGCGTGAGACGACGCTTCATCCAGTCCCAAACATGCTCAATGGGGGACAGATCCGGAGGTAGTTGACTTACACCTTCTAGAGCACGTTGGGTGGCACGGGATACATGCGGACGTGCATTGTCCTGTTGGAACAGCAAGTTCCCTTGCCGGTCTAGGAATGGTAGAACGATGGGTTCGATGACGGTTTGGATGTACCGTGCACTATTCAGTGTCCCCTCGACGATCACCAGTGGTGTACGGCCAGTGTAGGAGATCGCTCCCCACACCATGATGCCGGGTGTTGGCCCTGTGTGCCTCGGTCGTATGCAGTCCTGATTGTGGCGCTCACCTGCACGGCGCCAAACACGCATACGACCATCATTGGCACCAAGGCAGAAGCGACTCTCATCGCTGAAGACGACACGTCTCCATTCGTCCCTCCATTCACTCCTGTCGCGACACCACTGGAGGCGGGCTGCACGATGTTGGGGCGTGAGCGGAAGACGGCCTAACGGTGTGCGGGACCATAGCCCAGCTTCATGGAGACGGTTGCGAATGGTCCTCGCCGATACCCCAGGAGCAACAGTGTCCCTAATTTGCTGGGAAGTGGCGGTGCGGTCCCCTACGGCACTGCGTAGGATCCTACGGTCTTGGCGTGCATCCGTGCGTCGCTGCGGTCCGGTCCCAGGTCGACGGGCACGTGCACCTTCCGCCGACCACTGGCGACAACATCGATGTACTGTGGAGACCTCACGCCCCACGTGTTGAGCAATTCGGCGGTACGTCCACCCAGCCTCCCGCATGCCCACTATACACCCTCGCTCAAAGTCCGTCAACTGCACATACGGTTCACGTCCACGATGTCGCGGCATGCTACCAGTGTTAAAGACTGCGATGGAGCTCCGTATGCCACGGCAAACTGGCTGACACTGACGGCGGCGGTGCACAAATACTGCGCAGCTAGCGCCATTCGACGGCCAACACCGCGGTTCCTGGTGTGTCCGCTGTGCCGTGCGTGTGATCATTGCTTGTACAGCCCTCTCGCAGTGTCCGGAGCAAGTATGGTGGGTCTGACACACCAGTGTCAATGTGTTCTTTTTTCCATTTCCAGGAGTGTATATCCCTTGGACCTTCCCATTCACGATGAAACACAGAAATTTCATCGGAAATAAATATAAGAGACACAATGCCGACTTAAGTACAGCAAGACTGAGTCTTCCTACTGTCTATGTTTTGAGCGTTTCCTGTGTCACCAGTTTTACATTCCGATGCACCTCTGCAGGTTTACTGTATCCCTTGGACCTTCCCATTGACGATGAAAAACAGAAATTGCATCGGATTTAAATATAAGAGACACAATGCCGACTTAAGTACAGGAAGACTAAGTCTTCCTACAGTCTATGTTTTGAGCATTTCCTGTGTCATCAGTTTTACTTTCCGATGCACCTCTGCAGGTTTACTATATCCCTTGGACCTTCCCATTCACGATGAAACACAGAAATTTCATCGGAAAAAAATATAAGAGACACAATGCCGACTTAAGTACAGGAAGACTGAGTTTTCCTACTGTCTATGTTTTGAGCTTTTCCTGTGTCACTAGTTTTACATTCCGATGCACCTCTGCAGGTTTACTGTATCCCTTGGACCTTCCCATTGACGATGAAACAGAAATTGCATCGGAATTAAATATAAGAGACACAATGCCGACTTAAGAACAGGAAGACTGAGTCTTCCTACTGTCTATGATTTGAGCGCTTCCTGTGTCACCAGTTTTACTTTCTGATGCACCTCTGCAGGTTTACTGTATCCCTTGGACCTTCACAGTGACGATGAAACACAGAAATTGCATCGGAGTTAGATTTAAGAGACACAATGCCTACTTAAGCACAGGAAGACTGAGTCTTCCTACTGTCTATAATTTGAGCGTTTCCTGTGTCACCAGTTTTGCATTCCGAAGCATCTCTACAGGTTTACTGTATCCCTTGGACCTTCACAGTGACGATGAAACACAGAAATTGCATCGGAATTGAAATATAAGAGACACATCGCCGACTTAAGTACAAGAAAACTGAGTCTTCTTACGGTCTATGTTTTGAGCGTTTCCTGTGTCCCCAGTTTTACATTCCGATGCACCTATGCCGGGTTACTGTATCCCTTGCCCCTTCCCATTGTCGATGAAACACATAAATCTTATCGGAATTAAATATAAGAGACACAATGCCGACTTAAGTACAGGAAGACTGAGTCTTCCTACTGTCTATGTTTTCAGCATTCCTGTGTCATCAGTTTCACATTGCGATGCACGTCTGCAGGTTAACTGTATCCGTTGGACCTTCCCATTCACGATGAAACACAGAAATTTCATCGGAAAAAAATATAAGAGACACAATGCCGACTTAAGTACAGGAAGACTAAGCCTTCCTACTGTCTATGCTTTGAGCATTTCCTGTGTAATCAGTTTTACTTTCCGCTGCACCTCTGCAGGTTTACTATATCCCTTGGACCTTCCCATTCACGATGAAACACAGAAATTTCATCTGAAATAAATATAAGAGACACAATGCCGACTAAAGTACAGCAAGACTGAGCCTTCCTACTGTCTATGTTTTGAGCGTTTCCTGTGTCACCAGTTTTACATTCCGATGCACCTCTGCAGGTTTACTGTATCCCTTGGACCTTCCCATTGACGATGAAAAACAGAAATTGCATCGGATTTAAATATAAGAGACACAATGCCGACTTAAGTACAGGAAGACTAAGTCTTCCTACTGTCTATGTTTGAGCGTTTCCTGTGTCATCAGTTTTACTTTCCGATGCACCTCTGCAGGTTTACTATATCCCTTGGACCTTCCCATTCACGATGAAACACAGAAATTTCATCGGAAAAAAATATAAGAGACACAATGCCGACATTAGTACAGGAAGACTGAGTCTTCCTACTGTCTATGTTTTGAGCGTTTCCTGAGTCACCAGTTTTACATTCCGATGCACCTCTGCAGGTTTACTGTATCCCTTGCCCCTTCCCATTGTCGATGAAACACATAAATCGTATCGGAATTAAATATAAGAGACACAATGCCGACTTAAGTACAGGAAGACTGAGTCTTCCTACTGTCTATGTTTTCAGCATTCCTGTGTCATCAGTTTTACATTCCGATGCACGTCTGCAGGTTAACTGTATCCGTTGGACCTTCCCATTGACGATGAAAAACAGAAATTGCATCGGATTTAAATATAAGAGACACAATGCCGACTTAAGTACAGGAAGACTAAGTCTTCCTACTGTCTATGTTTTGAGCATTTCCTGTGTCATCAGTTTTACTTTCCGCTGCACCTCTGCAGGTTTACTATATCCCTTGGACCTTCCCATTCACGATGAAACACAGAAATTTCATCGGAAATAAATATAAGAGACACAATGCCGACTTAAGTACAGCAAGACTGAGCCTTCCTACTGTCTATGTTTTGAGCGTTTCCTGTGTCACCAGTTTTACATTCCGATGCACCTCTGCAGGTTTACTGTATCCCTTGGACCTTCCCATTGACGATGAAAAACAGAAATTGCATCGGATTTAAATATATGAGACACAATGCCGACTTAAGTACAGGAAGACTAAGTCTTCCTACTGTCTATGTTTTGAGCGTTTCCTGTGTCATCAGTTTTACTTTCCGATGCACCTCTGCAGGTTTACTATATCCCTTGGACCTTCCCATTCACGATGAAACACAGAAATTTCATCGGAAAAAAATATAAGAGACACAATGCCGACATTAGTACAGGAAGACTGAGTCTTCCTACTGTCTATGTTTGAGCGTTTCCTGAGTCACCAGTTTTACATTCCGATGCACCTCTGCAGGTTTCCTGTATCCCTTGGACCTTCCCATTGACGATGAAACACAGAAATTGCATCGAAATTAAATATAAGAGATACAATGCCGACTTAAGTACAAGAAAACAGTCTTCGTACGGTCAATGTTTAGAGCGTTTCCTGTGTCACCAGTTTTACCTTCCGATGCACCTCTGCCGGTTTACTATATCCCTTGGACCTTCCCATTGTCGATGAAACAGTGAAATCGCATCTGAATTAAATATAAGAGACACAATGCCGACTTAAGTACAGGAAGACTGAGTCTTCCTACTGTCTATGATTTGAGCGTTTCCTGTGTCACCAGTTTTACATTCTGATGCACCTCTGCAGGTTTACTGTATCCATTGGTCCATCCCATTGACGATGAAACACAGAAATTGCATTGAAGTTAAATATAAGAGACACAATGCCGACTTAAGTATAATAAGACTGAGTCTTCCTACTGTCTATGTTTTGAGCGTTTCCTGTGTCACCAGTTTTACATTCCGATGCACCTCTGCAGGTTTACTGTACTCCTTGGACCTTCCCATTGACGATGAAACACAGAAATTGCATCGGAATTAAATATAAGAGACACAATGCCGACTTAAGTACAGGAAGACTAAGTCTTCCTACTGTATATGTTTGAACGATTCCTGTGTCATCAGTTTTACTTTCGGATGCACCTCTGCAGGTTTACTATATCCCTTGGAACTTCCCATTGACGATGAAACACAGAAATTGCATTGGAGTTAAATATAAGAGTCACAATGCCGACTTAAGTACAGGAAGACTGAGTCTTCCTACTGTCTATGTTTTGAGCGTTTCCTGTGTCACCAGTTTTACATTCCGATGCACCTCTGCAGGTTTAGTGTATTCCTTGGACCTTCCCATTGACGATGAAACACAGAAATTGCATCGGAATTAAATATAAGAGACACAATGCCGACTTAAGTACAGGAAGACTAAGTCTTCCTACCGTCTATGCTTTGAACGATTCCTGTGTCATCAGTTTTACTTTCCGATGCACCTCTGCACTTTTACTATATCCCTTGGACCTTCCCATTGACGATGAAACACAGAAATTGCATTGGAAATAAGTATAAGAGACACAATGCCGACTTAAGTACAGGAAGACTGAATCTTCCTACTGTCTATGTTTTGATCGTTTCCTGGGTCACCAGTTTTACATTACGATGCACCTCTGCAGGTTTCCTGTATCCCTTGGACCTTCCCATTGACGATGAAACACAGAAATTGCATCGGAATTAAATATAAGACACACAATGCCGACATAAGTACAGGAAGACTGAGTCTTCCTACAGTCTATGTTTTGAGCGTTTCCTGTGTCACCAGTTTTACATTCTGATGAACTTCTGCAGGTTTACTGTCTCCCTTGTACCTTCCCATTGACGATGAAACACAGAAATTGCATCGGAATTAAATATAAGAGACACAATGCCGACTTAAGTACAGGAAGACTGAGTCTTCCCACTGTCTATGATTTGAGCGTTTCCTGTGTCACCAGTTTTACATTCCGATGCACCTCTGCAGGTTTACTGTATCCCTTGGTCCTTCCCATTGACGATGAAACACAGAAATTGCATCGGAATTAAATACAAGAGACACAATGCCGACTTAAGTACAGGAAGACTGAGTCTTCCTACTGTCTATGTTTTGAGCTTTTCCTGTGTCACTAGTTTTACATTCCGATGCACCTCTGCAGGTTTACTGTATCCCTTGGACCTTCCCATTGACGATGAAACACAGAAATTGCATCGGAATTAAATATAAGAGACACAATGCCGACTTAAGTACAGGAAGACTGAGTCTTCCTACTGTCTATGATTTGAGCGCTTCCTGTGTCACCAGTTTTACTTTCTGATGCACCTCTGCAGGTTTACTGTATCCCTTGGACCTTCACAGTGACGATGAAACACAGAAATTGCATCGGAGTTAGATTTAAGAGACACAATGCCTACTTAAGCACAGGAAGACTGAGTCTTCCTACTGTCTATAATTTGAGCGTTTCCTGTGTCACCAGCTTTGCATTCCGATGCATCTCTACAGGTTTACTGTATCCCTTGGACCTTCACAGTGACGATGAAACACAGAAATTGCATCGGAATTTAAATATAAGAGACACATCGCCGACTTAAGTACAAGAAAACTGAGTCTTCTTACGGTCTATGTTTTGAGCGTTTCCTGTGTCGCCAGTTTTACATTCCGATGTACCTATGCCGGTTTACTGTATCCCTTGGCCCTTCCCATTGTCGATGAAACACAGAAATCGTGTCGGAATTAAATATAAGAGACACAATGCCGACTTAAGTACAGGAAGACTGAGTCTTCCTACTGTCTATGTTTTCAGCATTCCTGTGTCATCAGTTTTACATTCCGATGCACCTCTGCCGGTTTACTATATCCCTTGGACCTTCCCATTGTCGATGAGACACAGATATCGCATCGGAATTAAATATAAGAGACACAATGCCGACTTAAGTACAGGAAGACTGAGTCTTCCTACTGTCTATGATTTGAGCGTTTCCTGTGTCACCAGTTTTACATTCTGATGCACCTCTGCAGGTTTACTGTATCCATTGGACCTTCCCATTGACGATGAAACACAGAAATTGCATTGGAGTTAAATATAAGAGACACAATGCCGACTTAAGTACAGGAAGACTGAGTCTTCCTACTGTCTATGTTTTGAGTGTTTCCTGTGTCACCAGTTTTACATTCCGATGCACCTCTGCAGGTTTACTACACTCCTGGAAATTGAAATAAGAACACCGTGAATTCATTGTCCCAGGAAGGGGAAACTTAATTGACACATTCCTGGGGTCGGATACATCACATGATCACACTGACAGAACCACAGGCACATAGACACAGGCAACAGAGCATGCACAATGTCGGCACTAGTACAGTGTATATCCACCTTTCGCAGCAATGCAGGCTGCTATTCTCCCATGGAGACGATCGTAGAGATGCTGGATGTAGTCCTGTGGAACGGCTTGCCATGCCATTTCCACCTGGCGCCTCAGTTGGACCAGCGTTCGTGCTGGACGTGCAGACCGCGTGAGACGACGCTTCATCCAGTCCCAAACATGCTCAATGGGGGACAGATCCGGAGGTAGTTGACTTACACCTTCTAGAGCACGTTGGGTGGCACGGGATACATGCGGACGTGCATTGTCCTGTTGGAACAGCAAGTTCCCTTGCCGGTCTAGGAATGGTAGAACGATGGGTTCGATGACGGTTTGGATGTACCGTGCACTATTCAGTGTCCCCTCGACGATCACCAGTGGTGTACGGCCAGTGTAGGAGATCGCTCCCCACACCATGATGCCGGGTGTTGGCCCTGTGTGCCTCGGTCGTATGCAGTCCTGATTGTGGCGCTCACCTACACGGCGCCAAACACGCATACGACCATCATTGGCACCAAGGCAGAAGCGACTCTCATCGCTGAAGACGACACGTCTCCATTCGTCCCTCCATTCACTCCTGTCGCGACACCACTGGAGGCGGGCTGCACGATGTTGGGGCGTGAGCGGAAGACGGCCTAACGGTGTGCGGGACCATAGCCCAGCTTCATGGAGACGGTTGCGAATGGTCCTCGCCGATACCCCAGGAGCAACAGTGTCCCTAATTTGCTGGGAAGTGGCGGTGCGGTCCCCTACGGCACTGCGTAGGATCCTACGGTCTTGGCGTGCATCCGTGCGTCGCTGCGGTCCGGTCCCAGGTCGACGGGCACGTGCACCTTCCGCCGACCACTGGCGACAACATCGATGTACTGTGGAGACCTCACGCCCCACGTGTTGAGCAATTCGGCGGTACGTCCACCCAGCCTCCCGCATGCCCACTATACACCCTCGCTCAAAGTCCGTCAACTGCACATACGGTTCACGTCCACGATGTCGCGGCATGCTACCAGTGTTAAAGACTGCGATGGAGCTCCGTATGCCACGGCAAACTGGCTGACACTGACGGCGGCGGTGCACAAATACTGCGCAGCTAGCGCCATTCGACGGCCAACACCGCGGTTCCTGGTGTGTCCGCTGTGCCGTGCGTGTGATCATTGCTTGTACAGCCCTCTCGCAGTGTCCGGAGCAAGTATGGTGGGTCTGACACACCAGTGTCAATGTGTTCTTTTTTCCATTTCCAGGAGTGTATATCCCTTGGACCTTCCCATTCACGATGAAACACAGAAATTTCATCGGAAATAAATATAAGAGACACAATGCCGACTTAAGTACAGCAAGACTGAGTCTTCCTACTGTCTATGTTTTGAGCGTTTCCTGTGTCACCAGTTTTACATTCCGATGCACCTCTGCAGGTTTACTGTATCCCTTGGACCTTCCCATTGACGATGAAAAACAGAAATTGCATCGGATTTAAATATAAGAGACACAAAGCCGACTTAAGTACAGGAAGACTAAGTCTTCCTACAGTCTATGTTTTGAGCATTTCCTGTGTCATCAGTTTTACTTTCCGATGCACCTCTGCAGGTTTACTATATCCCTTGGACCTTCCCATTCACGATGAAACACAGAAATTTCATCGGAAAAAAATATAAGAGACACAATGCCGACTTAAGTACAGGAAGACTGAGTTTTCCTACTGTCTATGTTTTGAGCTTTTCCTGTGTCACTAGTTTTACATTCCGATGCACCTCTGCAGGTTTACTGTATCCCTTGGACCTTCCCATTGACGATGAAACAGAAATTGCATCGGAATTAAATATAAGAGACACAATGCCGACTTAAGTACAGGAAGACTGAGTCTTCCTACTGTCTATGATTTGAGCGCTTCCTGTGTCACCAGTTTTACTTTCTGATGCACCTCTGCAGGTTTACTGTATCCCTTGGACCTTCACAGTGACGATGAAACACAGAAATTGCATCGGAGTTAGATTTAAGAGACACAATGCCTACTTAAGCACAGGAAGACTGAGTCTTCCTACTGTCTATAATTTGAGCGTTTCCTGTGTCACCAGCTTTGCATTCCGATGCATCTCTACAGGTTTACTGTATCCCTTGGACCTTCACAGTGACGATGAAACACAGAAATTGCATCGGAATTTAAATATAAGAGACACATCGCCGACTTAAGTACAAGAAAACTGAGTCTTCTTACCGTCTATGTTTTGAGCGTTTCCTGTGTCGCCAGTTTTACATTCCGATGTACCTATGCCGGTTTACTGAATCCCTTGCCCCTTCCCATTGTCGATGAAACACAGAAATCGTATTGGAATTAAATATAAGAGACACAATGCCGACTTAAGTACAGGAAGACTGAGTCTTCCTACTGTCTATGTTTTCAGCATTCCTGTGTCATCAGTTTTACATTCCGATGCACGTCTGCAGGTTAACTGTATCCCTTGGACCTTCCCATTGACGATGAAAAACAGAAATTGCATCGGATTTAAATATAAGAGACACAATGCCGACTTAAGTACAGGAAGACTAAGTCTTCCTACTGTCTATGTTTTGAGCGTTTCCTGTGTCATCAGTTTTACTTTCCGATGCACCTCTGCAGTTTTACTATATCCCTTGGACCTTCCCATTCACGATGAAACACAGAAATTTCATCGGAAATAAATATAAGAGACACAATGCCGACTTAAGTACAGCAAGACTGAGTCTTCCTACTGTCTATATTATGAGCGTTTCCTGTGTCACCAGTTTTACATTCCGATGCACCTCTGCAGGTTTACTGTATCCCTTGGACCTTCCCATTGACGATGAATCACAGAAATTGCATCGGAATTAAATATAAGAGACACAATGCCGACTTAAGTACAAGAAAACAGTCTTCGTACGGTCAATGTTTTGAGCGTTTCCTGTGTCACCAGTTTTACCTTCCGATGCACCTCTGCCGGTTTACTATATCCCTTGGACCTTCCCATTGTCGATGAAACACAGAAATCGCATCGGAATTAAATATAAGAGACACAATGCCGACTTAAGTACAGGAAGACTGAGTCTTCCTACTGTCTATGATTTGAGCGTTTCCTGTGTCACCAGTTTTACATTCTGATGCACCTCTGCAGGTTTACTGTATCCATTGGACCTTCCCATTGACGATGAAACACAGAAATTGCATTGGAGTTAAATATAAGAGACACAATGCCGACTTAAGTACAGGAAGACTGAGTCTTCCTACTGTCTATGTTTTGAATGTTTCCTGTGTCACCAGTTTTACATTCCGATGCACCTCTGCAGGTTTACTATATCCCTTGGACCTTCCCATTCACGATGAAACACAGAAATTTCATCGGAAATAAATATAAGAGACACAATGCCGACTTAAGTACAGCAAGACTGAGTCTTCCTACTGTCTATGTTTTGAGCGTTTCCTGTGTCACCAGTTTTACATTCCGATGCACCTCTGCAGGTTTACTGTATCCCTTGGACCTTCCCATTGACGATGAAAAACAGAAATTGCATCGGATTTAAATATAAGAGACACAATGCCGACATAAGTACAGGAAGACTAATTCTTCCTACTGTCTATGTTTTGAGCGTTTCCTGTGTCATCAGTTTTACTTTCCGATGCACCTCTGCAGGTTTACTATATCCCTTGGACCTTCCCATTCACGATGAAACACAGAAATTTCATCGGAAAAAAATATAAGAGACACAATGCCGACATTAGTACAGGAAGACTAGAGTCTTCCTACTGTCTATGTTTTGAGCGTTTCCTGAGTCACCAGTTTTACATTCCGATGCACCTCTGCAGGTTTCCTGTATCCCTTGGACCTTCCCATTGACGATGAAACACAGAAATTGCATCGAAATTAAATATAAGAGATACAATGCCGACTTAAGTACAAGAAAACAGTCTTCGTACGGTCAATGTTTTGAGCGTTTCCTGTGTCACCAGTTTTACCTTCCGATGCACCTTTCCTGGTTTACTATATCCCTTGGACCTTCCCATTGTCGATGAAACACAGAAATCGCATCGGAATTAAATATAAGAGACACAATGCCGACTTAAGTACAGGAAGACAGAGTCTTCCTACTGTCTATGTTTTGAGCGTTTCCTGTGTCACCAGTTTTACATTCTGATGCACCTCTGCAGGTTTACTGTATCCATTGGTCCTTCCCATTGACGATGAAACACAGAAATTGCATTGAAGTTAAATATAAGAGACACAATGCCGACTTAAGTACAATAAGACTGAGTCTTCTTACTGTCTATCTTTTGAGCGTTTCCTGTGTCAAGAGTTTTACATTCCGATGCACCTCTGCAAGTTTACTGTATTCCTTGGACCTTCCCATTGACGATGAAACACAGAAATTGCATCGGAATTAAATATAAGAGACACAATGTCGACTTAAGTACAGGAAGACTAAGTCTTCCTACTGTATATGTTTGAACGATTCCTGTGTCATCAGTTTTACTTTCGGATGCACCTCTGCAGGTTTACTATATCCCTTGGAACTTCCCATTGACGATGAAACACAGAAATTGCATTGGAGTTAAATATAAGAGTCACAATGCCGACTTAAGTACAGGAGGACTGAGTCTTCCTACTGTCTATGTTTGAGCGTTTCCTGTGTCACCAGTTTTACATTCCGATGCACCTCTGCAGGTTTAGTGTATTCCTTGGACCTTCCCATTGACGATGAAACACAGAAATTGCATCGGAATTAAATATAAGAGACACAATGCCGACTTAAGTACAGGAAGACTAATTCTTCCTACCGTCTATACTTTGAACGATTCCTGTGTCATCAGTTTTACTTTCCGATGCACCTCTGCACTTTTACTATATCCCTTGGACCTTCCCATTGACGATGAAACACAGAAATTGCATCGGAATTAAATACAAGAGACACAATGCCGACTTAAGTACAGGAAGACTGAGTCTTCCTACTGTCTATGTTTTGAGCTTTTCCTGTGTCACTAGTTTTACATTCCGATGCACATCTGCAGGTTTACTGTATCCCTTGGACCTTCCCATTGACGATGAAACACAGAAATTGCATCGGAATTAAATATAAGAGACACAATGCCGACTTAAGTACAGGAAGACTGAGTCTTCCTACTGTCTATGATTTGAGGGCTTCCTGTGTCACCAGTTTTACTTTCTGATGCACCTCTGCAGGTTTACTGTATCCCTTGGACCTTCACAGTGACGATGAAACACAGAAATTGCAACGGAGTTAGATTTAAGTGACACAATGCCTACTTAAGCACAGGAAGACTGAGTCTTCCTGCTGTCTATAATTTGAGCGTTTCCTGTGTCACCAGCTTTGCATTCCGATGCATCTCTACAGGTTTACTGTATCCCTTGGACCTTCACAGTGACGATGAAACACAGAAATTGCATCGGAATTTAAATATAAGAGACACATCGCCGACTTAAGTACAAGAAAACTGAGTCTTCTTACGGTCTATGTTTTGAGCGTTTCCTGTGTCGCCAGTTTTACATTCCGATGTACCTATGCCGGTTTACTGTATCCCTTGCCCCTTCCCATTGTCGATGAAACACAGAAATCGTATCGGAATTAAATATAAGAGACACAATGCCGACTTTAGTACAGGAAGACTGAGTCTTCCTACTGTCTATGTTTTCAGCATTCCTGTGTCATGAGTTTTTCATTCCGATGCACGTCTGCAGGTTAACTGTATCCGTTGGACCTTCCCATTGACGATGAAAAACAGAAATTGCATCGGATTTAAATATAAGAGACACAATGCCGACTTAAGTACAGGAAGACTAAGTCTTCCTACTGTCTATGTTTTGAGCGTTTCCTGTGTCATCAGTTTTACTTTCCGATGCACCTCTGCAGTTTTACTATATCCCTTGGACCTTCCCATTCACGATGAAACACAGAAATTTCATCGGAAATAAATATAAGAGACACAATGCCGACTTAAGTACAGCAAGACTGAGTCTTCCTACTGTCTATGTTTTGAGCGTTTCCTGTGTCACCAGTTTTACATTCCGATGCACCTCTGCAGGTTTACTGTATCCCTTGGACCTTACCATTGACGATGAAACACAGAAATTGCATCGGAATTAAATATAAGAGACACAATGCCGACTTAAGTACAGGAAGACTGAGTCTTCCTACTGTCTATGTTTGAGCACTTCCTGTGTCACCAGTTTTACTTTCTGATGCACCTCTGCAGGTTTACTGTATCCCTTGGACCTTCCCATTGACGATGAAAAACAGAAATTGCATCGGATTTAAATATAAGAGACACAATGCCGACTTAAGTACAGGAAGACTAAGTCTTCCTACTGTCTATGTTTTGAGCTTTTCCTGTGTCATCAGTTTTACTTTCCGATGCACCTCTGCAGGTTTACTATATCCCTTGGACCTTCCCATTCACGATGAAACACAGAAATTTCATCGGAAAAAAATATAAGAGACAATATGCCGACTTTAGTACAGGCAGACTGAGTCTTCCTACTGTCTATGTTTTGAGCGTTTCCTGAGTCACCAGTTTTACATTCCGATGCACCTCTGCAGGTTTCCTGTATCCCTTGGACCTTCCCATTGACGATGAAACACAGAAATTGCATCGAAATTAAATATAAGAGACACAATGCCACCTTAAGTACAAGAAAACAGTCTTCGTACGGTCAATGTTTTGAGCGTTTCCTGTGTCACCAGTTTTACCTTCCGATGCACCTCTGCCGGTTTACGATATCCCTTGGACCTTCCCATTGTCGATGAAACACAGAAATCGCATCGGAATTAAATATAAGAGACACAATGCCGACTTAAGTACAGGAAGACAGAGTCTTCCTACTGTCTATGATTTGAGTGTTTCCTGTGTCACCAGTTTTACATTCTGATGCACCTCTGCAGGTTTACTGTATCCATTGGACCTTCCCATTGATGATGAAACACAGAAATTGCATTGGAGTTAAATATAAGAGACACAATGCCGACTTAAGTACAGGAAGACTGAGTCTTCCTACTGTCTATGTTTTGAGTGTTTCCTGTGTCACCAGTTTTACATTCCGATGCACCTCTGCAGGTTTACTATATCCCTTGGACCTTCCCATTCACGATGAAACACAGAAATTTCATCGGAAATAAATATAAGAGACACAATGCCGACTTAAGTACAGCAAGACTGAGTCTTCCTACTGTCTATGTTTTGAGCGTTTCCTGTGTCACCAGTTTTACATTCCGATGCACCTCTGCAGGTTTACTGTATCCCTTGGACCTTCCCATTGACGATGAAAAACAGAAATTGCATCGGATTTAAATATAAGAGACACAATGCCGACTTAAGTACAGGAAGACTAAGTCTTCTTACTGTCTATGTTTTGAGCGTTTCCTGTGTCATAAGTTTTACTTTCCGATGAACCTCTGCAGGTTTACTATATCCCTTGGACCTTCCCATTCACGATGAAACACAGAAATTTCATCGGAAAAAAATATAAGAGACACAATGCCGACATTAGTACAGGAAGACTGAGTCTTCCTACTGTCTATGTTTTGAGCGTTTCCTGAGTCACCAGTTTTACATTCCGATGCACCTCTGCAGGTTTCCTGTATCCCTTGGACCTTCCCATTGACGATGAAACACAGAAATTGCATCGAAATTAAATATAAGAGATACAATGCCGACTTAAGTACAAGAAAACAGTCTTCGTACGGTCAATGTTTTGAGCGTTTCCTGTGTCACCAGTTTTACCTTTTGATGCACCTCTGCCGGTTTACTATATCCCTTGGACCTTCCCATTGTCGATGAAACACAGAATTCGCATCGGAATTAAAAATAAGAGACACAATGCCGACTTAAGTACAGGAAGACTGAGTCTTCCTACTGTCTATGTTTTGAGCGTTTCCTGTGTCACGAGTTTTACATTCTGATGCACCTCTGCAGGTTTACTGTATCCATTGGTCCTTCCCATTGACGATGAAACACAGAAATTGCATTGGAGTTAAATATAAGAGACACAATGCCGACTTAAGTACAATAAGACTGTGTCTTCCTACTGTCTATGTTTTGAGCGTTTCCTGTGTCACCAGTTTTACATTCCGATGCACCTCTGCAGGTTTACTATATCCCTTGGAACTTCCCATTGACGATGAAACACAGAAATTGCATTGGAGTTAAATATAAGAGTCACAATGCCGACTTAAGTAAAGGAAGACTGAGTCTTCCTACTGTCTATATTTTGAGCGTTTCCTGTGTCACCAGTTTTACATTCCGATGCACCTCTGCCGGTTTAGTGTATTCCTTGGACCTTCCCATTGACGATGAAACACAGAAATTGCATCGGAATTAAATATAAGAGACACAATGCCGACTTAAGTACAGGAAGACTAAGTCTTCCTACCGTCTATGCTTTGAACGATTCCTGTGTCATCAGTTTTACTTTCCGATGCACCTCTGCACTTTTACTATATCCCTTGGACCTTCCCATTGACGATGAAACACAGAAATTGCATCGTAAATAAATATAAGAGACACAATGCCGACTTAAGTACAGGAAGACTGAGTCTTCCTACTGTCTATGTTTTGATCGTTTCCTGGCTCACCAGTTTTACATTCCGATGCACCTCTGCAGGTTTCCCGTATCCCTTGGACCTTCCCATTGACGATGAAACACAGAAATTGCATCGGAATTAAATATAAGACACACAATGCCGACTTAAGTACAGGAAGACTGAGTCTTCCTACAGTCTATGTTTTGAGCGTTTCCTGTGTCACCAGTTTTACATTCTGATGAACTTCTGCAGGTTTACTGTATCCCTTGTACCTTCCCATTGACGATGAAACACAGAAATTGCATCGGAATTAAATAAGAGACACAATGCCGACTTAAGTACAGGAAGACTGAGTCTTCCTACTGTCTATAATTTGAGCGTTTCCTGTGCCACCAGTTTTATTTTCCGATTCACCTCTACAGGTTTACTGTATCTCTTGGACTTTCACAGTGACGATGAAACACAGAAATTGCATCGGAATTAAATATAAGTGACACAATGCCGACTTAAGTACAGGAAGACTAAGTTTTCCTACTGTCTTTGTTTTGAGCGTTTCCTGTGTCATCAGTTTTTCTTTCCGATGCACCTCTGCAGGTTTACTATATCCCTTGGACCTTCCCATTCACGATGAAACACAGAAATGTCATCGGAAATAAATATAAGAGACACAAGCCGACTTAAGTATAGGAAGACTGAGTCTTCCCACTGTCTATGATTTGAGCGTTTCCTGTGTCACCAGTTTTACATTCCGATGCACCTCTGCAGGTTTACTGTATCCCTTGGACCTTCCCATTGACGATGAAACACAGAAATTGCATCGGAATTAAATACAAGAGACACAATGCCGACTTAAGTACAGGAAGACTGAGTCTTCCTACTGTCTATGTTTTGAGCTTTTCCTGTGTCACTAGTTTTACATTCCGATGCACATCTGCAGGTTTACTGTATCCCTTGGACCTTCCCATTGACGATGAAACACAGAAATTGCATCGGAATTAAATATAAGAGACACAATGCCGACTTAAGTACAGGAAGACTGAGTCTTCCTACTGTCTATGATTTGAGCGCTTCCTGTGTCACCAGTTTTACTTTCTGATGCACCTCTGCAGGTTTACTGTATCCCTTGGACCTTCACAGTGACGATGAAACACAGAAATTGCAACGGAGTTAGATTTAAGTGACACAATGCCTACTTAAGCACAGGAAGACTGAGTCTTCCTGCTGTCTATAATTTGAGCGTTTCCTGTGTCACCAGCTTTGCATTCCGATGCATCTCTACAGGTTTACTGTATCCCTTGGACCTTCACAGTGACGATGAAACACAGAAATTGCATCGGAATTTAAATATAAGAGACACATCGCCGACTTAAGTACAAGAAAACTGAGTCTTCTTACGGTCAATGTTTTGAGCGTTTCCTGTGTCGCCAGTTTTACATTCCGATGTACCTATGCCGGTTTACTGTATCCCTTGCCCCTTCCCATTGTCGATGAAACACAGAAATCGTATCGGAATTAAATATAAGAGACACAATGCCGACTTTAGTACAGGAAGACTGAGTCTTCCTACTGTCTATGTTTTCAGCATTCCTGTGTCATGAGTTTTACATTCCGATGCACGTCTGCAGGTTAACTGTATCCGTTGGACCTTCCCATTGACGATGAAAAACAGAAATTGCATCGGATTTCAATATAAGAGACACAATGCCGACTTAAGTACAGGAAGACTAAGTCTTCCTACTGTCTATGTTTTGAGCGTTTCCTGTGTCATCAGTTTTACTTTCCGATGCACCTCTGCAGTTTTACTATATCCCTTGGACCTTCCCATTCACGATGAAACACAGAAATTTCATCGGAAATAAATATAAGAGACACAATGCCGACTTAAGTACAGCAAGACTGAGTCTTCCTACTGTCTATGTTTTGAGCGTTTCCTGTGTCACCAGTTTTACATTCCGATGCACCTCTGCAGGTTTACTGTATCCCTTGGACCTTACCATTGACGATGAAACACAGAAATTGCATCGGAATTAAATATAAGAGACACAATGCCGACTTAAGTACAGGAAGACTGAGTCTTCCTACTGTCTATGTTTGAGCACTTCCTGTGTCACCAGTTTTACTTTCTGATGCACCTCTGCAGGTTTACTGTATCCCTTGGACCTTCCCATTGACGATGAAAAACAGAAATTGCATCGGATTTAAATATAAGAGACACAATGCCGACTTAAGTACAGGAAGACTAAGTCTTCCTACTGTCTATGTTTTGAGCTTTTCCTGTGTCATCAGTTTTACTTTCCGATGCACCTCTGCAGGTTTACTATATCCCTTGGACCTTCCCATTCACGATGAAACACAGAAATTTCATCGGAAAAAAATATAAGAGACAATATGCCGACTTTAGTAGAGGCAGACTGAGTCTTCCTACTGTCTATGTTTTGAGCGTTTCCTGAGTCACCAGTTTTACATTCCGATGCATCTCTGCAGGTTTCCTGTATCCCTTGGACCTTCCCATTGACGATGAAACACAGAAATTGCATCGAAATTAAATATAAGAGACACAATGCCACCTTAAGTACAAGAAAACAGTCTTCGTACGGTCAATGTTTTGAGCGTTTCCTGTGTCACCAGTTTTACCTTCCGATGCACCTCTGCCGGTTTACTATATCCCTTGGACCTTCCCATTGTCGATGAAACACAGAAATCGCATCGGAATTAAATATAAGAGACACAATGCCGACTTAAGTACAGGAAGACAGAGTCTTCCTACTGTCTATGATTTGAGTGTTTCCTGTGTCACCAGTTTTACATTCTGATGCACCTCTGCAGGTTTACTGTATCCATTGGACCTTCCCATTGACGATGAAACACAGAAATTGCATTGGAGTTAAATATAAGAGACACAATGCCGACTTAAGTACAGGAAGACTGAGTCTTCCTACTGTCTATGTTTTGAGTGTTTCCTGTGTCACCAGTTTTACATTCCGATGCACCTCTGCAGGTTTACTATATCCCTTGGACCTTCCCATTCACGATGAAACACAGAAATTTCATCGGAAATAAATATAAGAGACACAATGCCGACTTAAGTACAGCAAGACTGAGTCTTCCTACTGTCTATGTTTTGAGCGTTTCCTGTGTCACCAGTTTTACATTCCGATGCACCTCTGCAGGTTTACTGTATCCCTTGGACCTTCCCATTGACGATGAAAAACAGAAATTGCATCGGATTTAAAAATAAGAGACACAATGCCGACTTAAGTACAGGAAGACTAAGTCTTCCTACTGTCTATGTTTTGAGCGTTTCCTGTGTCATAAGTTTTACTTTCCGATGCACCTCTGCAGGTTTACTATATCCCTTGGACCTTCCCATTCACGATGAAACACAGAAATTTCATCGGAAAAAAATATAAGAGACACAATGCCGACATTAGTACAGGAAGACTGAGTCTTCCTACTGTCTATGTTTTGAGCGTTTCCTGAGTCACCAGTTTTACATTCCGATGCACCTCTGCAGGTTTCCTGTATCCCTTGGACCTTCCCATTGACGATGAAACACAGAAATTGCATCGAAATTAAATATAAGAGATACAATGCCGACTTAAGTACAAGAAAACAGTCTTCGTACGGTCAATGTTTTGAGCGTTTCCTGTGTCACCAGTTTTACCTTCCGATGCACCTCTGCCGGTTTACTATATCCCTTGGACCTTCCCATTGTCGATGAAACACAGAATTCGCATCGGAATTAAAAATAAGAGACACAATGCAGACTTAAGTACAGGAAGACTGAGTCTTCCTACTGTCTATGTTTTGAGCGTTTCCTGTGTCACGAGTTTTACTTTCTGATGCACCTCTGCAGGTTTACTGTATCCATTGGTCCTTCCCATTGACGATGAAACACAGAAATTGCATTGCAGTTAAATATAAGAGACACAATGCCGACTTAAGTACAATAAAACTGTGTCTTCCTACTGTCTATGTTTTGAGCGTTTCCTGTGTCACCAGTTTTACATTCCGATGCACCTCTGCAGGTTTACTATATCCCTTGGAACTTCCCATTGACGATGAAACACAGAAATTGCATTGGAGTTAAATATAAGAGTCACAATGCCGACTTAAGTGAAGGAAGACTGAGTCTTCCTACTGTCTATGTTTTGAGCGTTTCCTGTGTCACCAGTTTTACATTCCGATGCACCTCTGCAGGTTTAGTGTATTCCTTGGACCTTCCCATTGACGATGAAACACAGAAATTGCATCGGAATTAAATATAAGAGACACAATGCCGACTTAAGTACAGGAAGACTAAGTCTTCCTACCGTCTATGCTTTGAACGATTCCTGTGTCATCAGTTTTACTTTCCGATGCACCTCTGCACTTTTACTATATCCCTTGGACCTTCCCATTGACGATGAAACACAGAAATTGCATCGGCAATAAATATAAGAGACACAATGCCGACATAAGTACAGGAAGACTGAGTCTTCCTACTGTCTATGTTTTGAGCGTTTCCTGGCTCACCAGTTTTACATTCAGATGAACTTCTGCAGGTTTACTGTATCCATTGTACCTTCCCATTGACGATGAAACACAGAAATTGCATCGGAATTAAATATAAGAGACTCAATGCCGACTTAAGTACAGGAAGACTGAGTCTTCCTACTGTCTATAATTTGAGCGTTTCCTGTGCCACCAGTTTTATTTTCCGATTCACCTCTACAGGTTTACTGTATCTCTTGGACCTTCACAGTGACGATGAAACACAGAAAATGCATCGGAATTAAATATAAGAGACACAATGCCGACTTAAGTACAGGAAGACTAAGTCTACCTACTGTCTTTGTTTTGAGCGTTTCCTGTGTCATCAGTTTTTCTTTCCGATGCACCTTTGCAGGTTTACTATATCCCTTGGACCTTCCCATTCACGATGAAACACAGAAATTTCATCGGAAATAAATATAAGAGACACAAGCCGACTTAAGTATAGGAAGACTGAGTCTTCCCACTGTCTATGATTTGAGCGTTTCCTGTGTCACCAGTTTTACATTCCGATGCACCTCTGCAGGTTTACTGTATCCCTTGGACCTTTCCATTGACGATGAAACACAGAAATTGCATCGGAATTAAATACAAGAGACACAATGCCGACTTAAGTACAGGAAGACTGAGTCTTCCTACTGTCTATGTTTTGAGCGTTTCCTGTGTCACTAGTTTTACATTCCGATGCACCTCTGCAGGTTTACTGTATCCCTTGGAACTTCCCATTGACGATGAAACACAGAAATTGCATCGGAATTAAATATAAGAGACACAATGCCGACTTAAGTACTGGAAGACTGAGTCTTCCTACTGTCTATGATTTGACCGCTTCCTGTGTCACCAGTTTTACTTTCTGATGCACCTCTGCAGGTTTACTGTATCCCTTGGACCTTCACAGTGACGATGAAACACAGAAATTGCATCGGAGTTAGATTTAAGAGACACAATGCCTACTTAAGCAGAGGAAGACTGAGTCTTCCTACTGTCTATAATTTGAGCGTTTCCTGTGTCACCAGCTTTGCATTCCGATGCATCTCTACAGGTTTACTGTATCCCTTGGACCTTCACAGTGACGATGAAACACAGAAATTGCATCGGAATTTAAATATAAGAGACACATCGCCGACTTAAGTACAAGAAAACTGAGTCTTCTTACGGTCTATGTTTTGAGCGTTTCCTGTGTCGCCAGTTTTACATTCCGATGTACCTATGCCGGTTTACTGTATCCCTTGCCCCTTCCCATTGTCGATGAAACACAGAAATCGTATCGGAATTAAATATAAGAGACACAATGCCGACTTAAGTACAGGAAGACTGAGTCTTCCTACTGTCTATGTTTTCAGCATTCCTGTGTCATCAGTTTTACATTCCGATGCACGTCTGCAGGTTAACTGTATCCCTTGGACCTTCCCATTGACGATGAAAAACAGAAATTGCATCGGATTTAAATATAAGAGACACAATGCCGACTTAAGTACAGGAAGACTAAGTCTTCCTACTGTCTATGTTTTAAGCGTTCCCTGTGTCATCAGTTTTACTTTCAGATGCACCTCTGCAGTTTTACTATATCCCTTGGACCTTCCCATTCACGATGAAACACAGAAATTTCAACGGAAATAAATATAAGAGACACAATGCCGACTTAAGAACAGGAAGACTAAGTCTTCCTACTGTCTCTGTTTGAACGAATCCTGTGTCATCAGTTTTACTTTCCGATGCACCTTAGCAGGTTTACTATATCCCTTGGACCTTCCCATTCACGGTGAAACACAGAAATTTCATCGGAAATAAATATAAGAGACACAATGCCGACTAAAGTACAGGAAGACTGAGTCTTCCTACTGTCTATGTTTTGATCGTTTCCTGGGTCACCAGTTTTACATTCCGATGCACTTCTGCAGGTTTACTGTATCCCTTGGACCTTCCCATTGACGATGAAACACAGAAATTGCATCGGAATTAAATATAAGAGACACAATGCCGACTTAAGTACAGGAAGACTGAGTCTTCCTAATGTCTATGTTTTGAGCGTTTCCTGTGTCACTAGTTTTACAATCCGATGCAAATCTTTAGGTTTACTATATCCCTTGGACCTTCCCATTGACGATGAAACACAGAAATTGCATCGGGATTAAATATAAGAGACACAATGCCGACTTAAGTACAGGAAGACTGAGTCTTCCTACAGTCCATGTTTTGAGCGTTTCCTGTGTCACCAGTTTTACATTCTGATGCACCTCTGCAGGTTTACTGTATCCCTTGTACCTTCCCATTGACGATGAAACACAGAAATTGCATCGGAATTAAATATAAGAGACACAATGCCGACTTAAGTACAGGAAGACTGAGTCTTCCTACTGTCTATAATTTGAGCGTTTCCTGTGTCACCAGTTTTATTTTCCGATGCACCTCTACAGGTTTACTGTATCCCTTGGACCTTCACAGTGACAATGAAACACAGAAATTGCATCGGAGTTAGATTTAAGAGACACAATGCCTACTTAAGCACAGGAAGACTGAATCTTCCTACTGTCTATAATTTGAGCGTTTCCTGTGTCACCAGTTTTGCATTCCGATGCATCTCTACAGGTTTACTGTATCCCTTGGACCTTCACAGTGACGATGAAACACAGAAATTGCATCGGAATTTAAATATAAGAGACACATCGCCGACTTAAGTACAAGAAAACTGAGTCTTCTTACGGTCTATGTTTTGAGCGTTTCCTGTGTCGCCAGTTTTACATTCCGATGCACCTATGCCGGTTTACTGTATCCCTTGCCCCTTCCCATTGTCGATGAAACACAGAAATCGCATCGGAATTAAATATAAGAGACACAATGCCGACTTAAGTACAGGAAGACTGAGTCTTCCTACAGTCTATGTTTTGAGCGTTTCCTGTGTCACCAGTTTTACATTCTGATGCACCTCTGCAGGTTTACTGTATCCCTTGTACCTTCCCATTGACGATGAAAAACAGAAATTGCATCGGATTTAAATATAAGAGACACAATGCCGACTTAAGTACAGGAAGACTAAGTCTTCCTACTGTAAATGTTTTGAGCTTTTCCTTTTTCATCAGTTTTACTTTCCGATGCACCTCTGCAGGTTTACTGTATCCCTTGGACCTTCCCATTGACGATGAAACACAGAAATTGCATCGGAATTAAATATAAGAGACACAATGCCGAATTAAGTACAGGAAGACTGAGTCTTACTACTGTCAATGTTTTGAGCACTTCCTGTGTCACCAGTTTTACTTTCTGATGCACCTCTGCAGGTTTACTGTATCCCTTGGACCTTCACAGTGACGATGAAACACAGAAATTGCATCGGCGTTAGAATTAAGAGACACAATGCCTACTTAAGCAGAGGAAGACTGAGTCTTCCTACTGTCTATAATTTGAGCGTTTCCTGTGTCACCAGTTTTGCATTCCGATGCATCTCTACAGGTTTACTGTACACCTTGGACCTTCCCATTCACGATGAAACACAGAAATTTCATCGGAAATAAATATAAGAGACACAATGCCGACTTAAGTACAGGAAGACTGAGTCTTCCTACTGTCTATGTTTTGCGCGTTTCCTATGTCACTAGTTTTACATTCCGATTCACCTCTGCAATTTTACTGTATCTCTTGGACCTTCCCATTGACGATGAAACACAGAAATTGCATCGGAATTAAATATAAGAGACACAATGCCGACTTAAGTACAGCAAGACTAAGTCTTCCTACTGTCTATGTTTTGAGCTTTTCCTGTGTCATCAGTTTTACTTTCCGATGCACCTCTGCAGGTTTACTATATCCCTTGGACCTTCCCATTCACGATGAAACACAGAAATTTCATCGGAAAAAAATATAAAGACACAATGCCGACTTTAGTACAGGAAGAATGAGTCTTACTACTGTCTATGTTCTGAGCGTTTCCTGAGTCACCAGTTTTACATTCCGATGCACCTATGCAGGTTTCCTGTATCCCTTGGACCTTCCCATTGACGATGAAACACAGAAATTGCATCGAAATTAAATATAAGAGACACAATGCCGACTTAAGTACAAGAAAACAGTCTTCGTACGGTCAATGTTTTGAGCGTTTCCTGTGTCACCAGTTTTACCTGCCGATGCACCTCTGCAGGTTTACTATATCCCTTGGTCCTTCCCATTGTCTATGAAACACAGAAATCGCATCGGAATTAAATATAAGAGACACAATGCCGACTTAAGTACAGGAAGACTGAGTCTTCCTACTGTCTATGTTTTGATCGTTTCCTGGGTCACCAGTTTTACATTCCGATGCACCTCTGCAGGTTTACTGTATCCCTTGGACCTTCCCATTGACGACGAAACACAGAAATTGCATCGTAATTAAATATAAGAGACACAATGCCGACTTAAGTACAGGAAGACTGAGTCTTCCTACTGTCTATGTTTTGAGCGTTTCCTGTGTCACTAGTTTTACATTCCGATGCAAATCTGCAGGTTTACAATATCCCTTGGACCTTCCCATTGACGATGAAACACAGAAATTGCATCGGAATTAAATATAAGAGACACAATGCCGACTTAAGTACAGGAAGACTGAGTCTTCCTACAGTCTATGTTTTGAGCGTTTCCTGTGTCACCAGTTTTACAATCTGATGCACCTCTGCAGGTTTACTGTATCCCTTGTACCTTCCCATTGACGATGCAACACAGAAATTGCATCGTAATTAAATATAAGAGACACAATGCCGACTTAACTACAGGAAGACTGAGTCTTCCTACTGTCTATAATTTGAGCGTTTCCTGTGTCACCAGTTTTATTTTCCGATGCACCTCTACAGGTTTACTCTATCCCTTGGACCTTCACAGTGACGACGAAACACAGAAATTTTATCGGAAATAAATATAAGAGACACAATGCCGACTTAAATATAGGAAGACTGAGTCTTCCTTCTGTCTATGTTTTGAGCGTTTCCTGTGTCACCAGTTTTACATTCCGATGCACCTCTGCAGGTTTACTGTATCCCTTGGACCTTCCCATTGACGACGAAACACAGAAATTTCATCGGAATTAAATATAAGAGACACATCGCCGACTTAAGTACAAGAAAACTGAGTCTTCTTACGGTCTATGTTTTGAGCGTTTCCTGTGTCGCCAGTTTTACATTCCGATGCACCTATGCCGGTTTACTGTATCCCTTGCCCCTTCCCATTGTCGATGAAACACAGAAATCGCATCGGAATTAAATATAAGAGACACAATGCCGACTTAAGTACAGGAAGACTGAGTCTTCCTACAGTCTATGTTTTGAGCGTTTCCTGTGTCACCAGTTTTACATTCTGATGCACCTCTGCAGGTTTACTGTATCCCTTGTACCATCCCATTGACGATGAAAAACAGAAATTGCATCGGATTTAAATATAAGAGACACAATGCCGACTTAAGTACAGGAAGACTAAGTCTTCCTACTGTAAATGTTTTAAGCTTTTCCTGTGTCATCAGTTTTACTTTCCGATGCACCTCTGCAGGTTTACTGTATCCCTTGGACCTTCCCATTGACGATGAAACACAGAAATTGCATCGGAATTAAATATAAGAGACACAATGCCGACTTAAGTACAGGAAGACTGAGTCTTCCTACTGTCAATGTTTTGAGCACTTCCTGTGTCACCAGTTTTACTTTCTGATGCACCTCTGCAGGTTTACTGTATCCCTTGGACCTTCACAGTGACGATGAAACACAGAAATTGCATCGGCGTTAGAATTAAGAGACACAATGCCTACTTAAGCAGAGGAAGACTGAGTCTTCCTACTGTCTATAATTTGAGCGTTTCCTGTGTCACCAGTTTTGCATTCCGATGCATCTCTACAGGTTTACTGTACACCTTGGACCTTCCCATTCACGATGAAACACAGAAATTTCATCGGAAATAAATATAAGAGACACAATGCCGACTTAAGTACAGGAAGACTGAGTCTTCCTACTGTCTACGTTTTGCGCGTTTCCTATGTCACTAGTTTTACATTCCGATTCACCTCTGCAATTTTACTGTATCTCTTGGACCTTCCCATTGACGATGAAACACAGAAATTGCATCGGAATTAAATATAAGAGACACAATGCCGACTTAAGTACAGGAAGACTAAGTCTTCCTACTGTCTATGTTTTGAGCTTTTCCTGTGTCATCAGTTTTACTTTCCGATGCACCTCTGCAGGTTTACTATATCCCTTGGACCTTCCCATTCACGATGAAACACAGAAATTTCATCGGAAAAAAATATAAAGACACAATGTCGACTTTAGTACAGGAAGAATGAGTCTTACTACTGTCTATGTTCTGAGCGTTTCCTGAGTCACCAGTTTTACATTCCGATGCAAATCTGCAGGTTTACAATATCCCTTGGACCTTCCCATTGACGATGAAACACAGAAATTGCATCGGAATTAAATATAAGAGACACAATGCCGACTTAAGTACAGGAAGACTGAGTCTTCCTACAGTCTATGTTTTGAGCGTTTCCTGTGTCTCCAGTTTTACAATCTGATGCACCTCTGCAGGTTTACTGTATCCCTTGTACCTTCCCATTGACGATGAAACACAGAAATTGCATCGTAATTAAATATAAGAGACACAATGCCGACTTAACTACAGGAAGACTGAGTCTTCCTACTGTCTATAATTTGAGCGTTTCCTGTGTCACCAGTTTTATTTTCCGATGCACCTCTACAGGTTAACTCTATCCCTTGGACCTTCACAGTGACGACGAAACACAGAAATTTTATCGGAAATAAATATAAGAGACACAATGCCGACTTAAATATAGGAAGACTGAGTCTTCCTTCTGTCTATGTTTTGAGCGTTTCCTGTGTCACCAGTTTTACATTCCGATGCACCTCTGTAGGTTTACTGTATCCCTTGGACCTTCCCATTGACGATGAAACACAGAAATTGCATCGGAATTAAATATAAGAGACACAATGCCGACTTAAGTACAGGAAGACTGAGTCTTCCTACTGTCTATGTTCTGAGCACTTCCTGTGTCACCAGTTTTACTTTCTGATGCACCTCTGCAGGTTTACTGTATCCCTTGGACCTTCACAGTGACGATGAAACACAGAAATTGCATCGGCGTTAGAATTAAGAGACACAATGCCAACTTAAGCAGAGGAAGACTGAGTCTTCCTACTGTCTATAATTTGAGCGTTTCCTGTGTCACCAGTTTTGCATTCCGATGCATCTCTACAGGTTTACTGTACACCTTGGACCTTCCCATTCACGATGAAACACAGAAATTTCATCGGAAAAAAATATAAGAGACACAATGCCGACTTAAGTACAGGAAGACTGAGTCTTCCTACTGTCTATGATTTGAGCGTTTCCTGAGTCACCAGTTTTACATTCCGATGCACCTATGCAGGTTTCCTGTATCCTTTGGACCTTCCCATTGACGATGAAGCACAGAAATTGCATCGAAATTAAATATAAGGGACACAATGCCGACTTAAGTACAAGAAAACAGTCTTCGTACGGTCAATGTTTTGAGCGTTTCCTGTGTCACCAGTTTTACCTTCCGATGCACCTCTGCCGGTTTACTATATCCCTTGGAACTTCCCATTGTCTGTGAAACACAGAAATCGCATCGGAATTAAATATAAGAGACATAATGCCGACTTAAGTACAGGAAGACTGAGTCTTCCTACTGTCTAAGTATTGAGCGTTTCCTGTGTCACCAGTTTTAAATTCTGATGCACCTCTGCAGGTTTACTGTATCCCTTGGACATTCCCATTGACGATGAAACACAGAAATTGCATTGCACTAAAATATAAGAGACACAATGCCGACTTAAGTACAGGAAGACTGAGTCTTCCTACTGTCTATGTTTTGAGCGTTTCCTGTGTCACTAGTTTTACATTCCGATGCAAATCTGCAGGTTTACTATATCCCTTGGACCTTCCCATTGACGATGAAACACAGAAATTGCATCGGAAATAAATATAAGAGACACAATGCCGACTTAAGTACAGGAAGACTGAGTCTTCCTACAGTCTATGTTTTGAGCGTTTCCTGTGTCACCAGTTTTACATTCCGATGCACCTCTGCAGGTTTACTGTATTCCTTGCACCTTCCCATTGACGATGAAACACAGAAATTGCATCGGAATTAAATATAAGAGACACAATGCCGACTTAAGTACAGGAAGACTAAGTCTTCCTACTGTCTATGTTTGAACGATTCCTGTGTCATCAGATTTACTTTCCGATGCACCTCTGCAGGTTTACTATATCCCTTTGACCTTCCCATTCACGATGAAACACAGAAAGTTCATCGGAAATAAATATAAGAGACACAATGCTGACTTAAGTACAGGAAGACTGAGTCTTCCTACTGTCTATGTTTTGATCGTTTCCTGGGTCACCACTTTTACATTCCGATGCACCTCTGCAGGTTTACTGTATCCCTTGGACCTTCCCATTGACGATGAAACACAGAAATTGCATCAGAATTAAATATAAGAGACACAATGCCGACTTAAGTACAGGAAGACTGAGTCTTCCTACTGTCTATGTTTTGAGCGTTTCCTGTGTCACTAGTTTTACATTCCGATGCAAATCTGCAGGTTTACTATATCCCTTGGACCTTCCCATTGACGATGAAACACAGAAATTGCATCGGAAATAAATATAAGAGACACAATGCCGACTTAAGTACAGGAAGACTGAGTCTTCCTACAGTCTATGTTTTGAGCGTTTCCTGTGTCACCAGTTTTACATTCTGATGCACCTCTGCAGGTTTACCGTATCCCTTGTACCTTCCCATTGACGATGAAACACAGAAATTGCATCGTAATTAAATATAAGAGACACAATGCCGACTTCAGTACAGGAAGACTGAGTCTTCCTACTGTCTATAATTTGAGCGTTTCCTGTGTCACCAGTTTTATTTTCCGATGCACCTCTACAGGTTTACTGTATCCCTTGGACCTTCACAGTGACGACGAAACACAGAAATTTTATCGGAAATAAATATAAGAGACACAATGCCGACTTAAGTACAGGAAGACTGAGTCTTCCTACAGTCTATGTTTTGAGCGTTTCCTGTGTCACTAGTTTTACATTCCGATGCAAATCTGCAGGTTTACTATATCCCTTGGACCTTCCCATTGACGATGAAAGACAGAAATTGCATCGAAATTAAATATAAGAGACACAATGCCGACTTAAGTACAAGAAAACAGTTTTCGTACGGTCAATGTTTTGAGCGTTTCCTGTGTCACCAGTTTTACATTCCGATGCACCTCTGCCGGTTTACTATATCAATTGGACCTTCCTATTGTCGATGAAACACAGAAATCGCATCGGAATTAAATATAAGAGACACAATGCCGACTTAAGTACAGGAAGACTGGGTCTTCCTACTGTCTATGTTTTGAGCGTTTCCTGTGTCACCAGTTTCACAATCTGATGCACCTCTGCAGGTTTACTGTATCCCTTGTACCTTCCCATTGACGATGAAACACAGAAATTGCATCGGAATTAAATATAAGAGACACAATGCCGACTTAAGTACAGGAAGACTGAGTCTTCCTACTGTCTATAATTTGAGCGTATCCTGTGTCACCAGTTTCACAATCTGATGCACCTCTACAGTTTTACTGTATCCCTTGGACCTTCACAGTGACGACGAAACACAGAAATTTTATCGGAATTAAATATAAGAGAAACAATGCCGACTTAA
The DNA here is from genome assembly GCF_023898315.1 of Schistocerca nitens. Lineage (NCBI taxonomy): Eukaryota > Metazoa > Arthropoda > Insecta > Orthoptera > Acrididae > Schistocerca > Schistocerca nitens. Next base: position 3,271,557 of record NC_064616.1, on the reverse strand, counting down.
GTATAGGAAGACTGAGTCTTCCTTCTGTCTATGTTTTGAGCGTTTCCTGTGTCACCAGTTTTACATTCCGATGCACCTCTGCCGGATTACTATATCAATTGGACCTTCCTATTGTCGATGAAACACAGAAATCGCATCGGAATTAAGTATAAGAGACACAATGCCGACTTAAGTACAGGAAGACTGAGTCTTCCTACTGTCTATGTTTTGAGCGTTTCCTGTGTCACGAGTTTCACATTCCGATGCACTTCTGCAGGTTTACTGTGTCCCTTGGACCTTCCCATTGACGATGAAACACAGAAATTGCATCGGAATTAAATATAAGAGACACAATGCCGACTTAAGTACAGGAAGACTGAGTCTTCCTACTGTCTATGTTTTGCGCGTTTCCTATGTCACTAGTTTTACATTCCGATGCACCTCTGCAATTTTAATGTATCTCTTGGACCTTCCCATTGACGATGAAACACAGAAATTGCATCGGAATTAAATATAAGAGACACAATGCCGACGTATGTACAGGAAGACTAAGTCTTCCTACTGTCTATGTTTTGAGCTTTTCCTGTGTCATCAGTTTTACTTTCCGATGCGCCTCTGCAGGTTTACTATAACCCTTTGACCTTCCCATTCACGTTGAAACACAGAAATTTCATCGGAAAAAAATATAAGAGACACAATGCCGACTTTAGTACAGGAAGACTGAGTCTTCCTACTGTCTATGATTTGAGCGTTTCCTGAGTCACCAGTTTTACATTCCGATGCACCTATGCAGGTTTCCTGTATCCTTTGGACCTTCCCATTGACGATGAAACACAGAAATTGCATCGAAATTAAATATAAGAGACACAATGCCGACTTAAGTACAAGAAAACAGTCTTCGTACGGTCAATGTTTTGAGCGTTTCCTGTGTCACCAGTTTTACCTTCCGATGCACCTCTGCCGGTTTACTATATCCCTTGGACCTTCCCATTGTCTGTGAAACACAGAAATCGCATCGGAATTAAATATAAGAGACATAATGCCGACTTAAGTACAGGAAGACTGAGTCTTCCTACTGTCTAAGTATTGAGCGTTTCCTGTGTCACCAGTTTTACATTCTGATGCACCTCTGCAGGTTTACTGTATCCATTGGACCTTCCCATTGACGATGAAACACAGAAATTGCATTGCAGTAACATATAAGAGACACAATGCCGACTTAAGTACAGGAGAGACTGAGTCGTCCTACTGTCTAAGATTTTAGCGTTTCCTGTGTCACCAGTTTTACATTCCGATGCACCTCTGCAGGTTTACTGTATTCCTTGCACCTTCCCATTGACGATGAAACACAGAAATTGCATCGGAATTAAATATAAGAGACACAATGCCGACTTAAGTACAGGAAGACTAAGTCTTCCTACTGTCTATGTTTGAACGATTCCTGTGTCATCAGATTTACTTTCCGATGCACTTCTGCAGGTTTACTGTGTCCCTTGGACCTTCCCATTGACGATGAAACACAGAAATTGCATCGGAATTAAATATAAGTGACACAATGCCGACTTAAGTACAGGAAGACTGAGTCTTCCTACTGTCTATGTTTTGCGCGTTTCCTATGTCACTAGTTTTACATTCCGATGCACCTCTGCAATTTTAATGCATCTCTTGGACCTTCCCATTGACGATGAAACACAGAAATTGCATCGGAATTAAATATAAGAGACACAATGCCGACGTATGTACAGGAAGACTAAGTCTTCCTACTGTCTATGTTTTGAGCTTTTCCTGTGTCATCAGTTTTACTTTCCGATGCGCCTCTGCAGGTTTACTATAACCCTTTGACCTTCCCATTCACGTTGAAACACAGAAATTTCATCGGAAAAAAATATAAGAGACACAATGCCGACTTTAGTACAGGAAGACTGAGTCTTCCTACTGTCTATGATTTGAGCGTTTCCTGAGTCACCAGTTTTACATTCCGATGCACCTATGCAGGTTTCCTGTATCCTTTGGACCTTCCCATTGACGATGAAACACAGAAATTGCATCGAAATTAAATATAAGAGACACAATGCCGACTTAAGTACAAGAAAACAGTCTTCGTACGGTCAATGTTTTGAGCGTTTCCTGTGTCACCAGTTTTACCTTCCGATGCACCTCTGCCGGTTTACTATATCCCTTGGACCTTCCCATTGTCTGTGAAACACAGAAATCGCATCGGAATTAAATATAAGAGACATAATGCCGACTTAAGTACAGGAAGACTGAGTCTTCCTACTGTCTAAGTATTGAGCGTTTCCTGTGTCACCAGTTTTACATTCTGATGCACCTCTGCAGGTTTACTGTATCCATTGGACCTTCCCATTGACGATGAAACACAGAAATTGCATTGCAGTAACATATAAGAGACACAATGCCGACTTAAGTACAGGAGAGACTGAGTCTTCCTACTGTCTAAGATTTTAGCGTTTCCTGTGTCACCAGTTTTACATTCCGATGCACCTCTGCAGGTTTACTGTATTCCTTGCACCTTCCCATTGACGATGAAACACAGAAATTGCATCGGAATTAAATATAAGAGACACAATGCCGACTTAAGTACAGGAAGACTAAGTCTTCCTACTGTCTATGTTTGAACGATTCCTGTGTCATCAGATTTACTTTCCGATGCACCTCTGCAGGTTTACTATATTCCTTGGACCTTCCCATTCACGATGAAACACAGAAATTTCATCGGAAATAAATATATGAGACACAATGCTGACTTAAGTACAGGAAGACTGAGTCTTCCTACTGTCTATGTTTTGATCGTTTCCTGGGTCACCAGTTTTACATTCCGATGCACCTCTGCAGGTTTACTGTATCCCTTGGACCTTCCCATTGACGATGAAACACAGAAATTGCATCTGAATTAAATATAAGAGACACAATGCCGACTTTAGTACAGGAAGACTGAGTCTTCCTACTGTCTATGATTTGAGCGTTTCCTGAGTCACCAGTTTTACATTCCGATGCACCTATGCAGGTTTCCTGTATCCTTTGGACCTTCCCATTGACGATGAAACACAGAAATTGCATCGAAATTAAATATAAGAGACACAATGCCGACTTAAGTACAAGAAAACAGTCTTCGTACGGTCAATGTTTTGAGCGTTTCCTGTGTCACCAGTTTTACCTTCCGATGCACCTCTGCCGGTTTACTATATCCCTTGGACCTTCCCATTGTCTGTGAAACACAGAAATCGCATCGGAATTAAATATAAGAGACATAATGCCGACTTAAGTACAGGAAGACTGAGTCTTCCTACTGTCTAAGTATTGAGCGTTTCCTGTGTCACCAGTTTTACATTCTGATGCACCTCTGCAGGTTTACTGTATCCATTGGACCTTCCCATTGACGATGAAACACAGAAATTGCATTGCAGTAACATATAAGAGACACAATGCCGACTTAAGTACAGGAGAGACTGAGTCGTCCTACTGTCTAAGATTTTAGCGTTTCCTGTGTCACCAGTTTTACATTCCGATGCACCTCTGCAGGTTTACTGTATTCCTTGCACCTTCCCATTGACGATGAAACACAGAAATTGCATCGGAATTAAATATAAGAGACACAATGCCGACTTAAGTACAGGAAGACTAAGTCTTCCTACTGTCTATGTTTGAACGATTCCTGTGTCATCAGATTTACTTTCCGATGCACCTCTGCAGGTTTACTATATTCCTTGGACCTTCCCATTCACGATGAAACACAGAAATTTCATCGGAAATAAATATAAGAGACACAATGCTGACTTAAGTACAGGAAGACTGAGTCTTCCTACTGTCTATGTTTTGATCGTTTCCTGGGTCACCAGTTTTACATTCCGATGCACCTCTGCAGGTTTACTGTATCCCTTGGACCTTCCCATTGACGATGAAACACAGAAATTGCATCGGAATTAAATATAAGAGACACAATGCCGACTTAAGTACAGGAAGACTGAGTCTTCCTACTGTCTATGTTTTGAGCGTTTCCTGTGTCACTAGTTTTACATTCCGATGCAAATCTGCAGGTTTACTATATCCCTTGGACCTTCCCATTGACGATGAAACACAGAAATTGCATCGGAATTAAATATAAGAGACACAATGCCGACTTAAGTACAGGAAGACTGAGTCTTCCTACAGTCTATGTTTTGAGCGTTTCCTGTGTCACCAGTTTTACATTCTGATGCACCTCTGCAGGTTTACTGTATCCCTTGTACCTTCCCATTGACGATGAAACACAGAAATTGCATCGTAATTAAATATAAGAGACACAATGCCGACTTCAGTACAGGAAGACTGAGTCTTCCTACTGTCTATAATTTGAGCGTTTCCTGTGTCACCAGTTTTATTTTCCGATGCACCTCTACAGGTTTACTGTATCCCTTGGACCTTCACAGTGACGACGAAACACAGAAATTTTATCGGAAATAAATATAAGAGACACAATGCCGACTTAAGTACAGGAAGACTGAGTCTTCCTACAGTCTATGTTTTGAGCGTTTCCTGTGTCACTAGTTTTACATTCCGATGCAAATCTGCAGGGTTTACTATATCCCTTGGACCTTCCCATTGACGATGAAAGACAGAAATTGCATCGAAATTAAATATAAGAGACACAATGCCGACTTAAGTACAAGAAAACAGTTTTCGTACGGTCAATGTTTTGAGCGTTTCCTGTGTCACCAGTTTTACATTCTGATGCACCTCTGCAGGTTTACTGTATCCCTTGTACCTTCCCATTGACGATGAAACACAGAAATTGCATCGTAATTAAATATAAGAGACACAATGCCGACTTAAGTACAGGAAGACTGAGTCTTCCTACTGTCTATAATTTGAGCGTTTCCTGTGTCACCAGTTTCACAATCTGATGCACCTCTACAGTTTTACTGTATCCCTTGGACCTTCACAGTGACGACGAAACACAGAAATTTTATCGGAAATAAATATAAGAGACACAATGCCGACTTAAGTATAGGAAGACTGAGTCTTCCTTCTGTCTATGTTTTGAGCGTTTCCTGTGTCACCAGTTTTACATTCCGATGCACCTCTGCCGGATTACTATATCAATTGGACCTTCCTATTGTCGAAGAAACACAGAAATCGCATCGGAATTAAATATAAGAGACACAATGCCGACTTAAGTACAGGAAGACTGAGTCTTCCTACTGTCTATGTTTTGAGCGTTTCCTGTGTCACCAGTTTCACAATCTGATGCACCTCTACAGTTTTACTGTATCCCTTGGACCTTCACAGTGACGACGAAACACAGAAATTTTATCGGAAATAAATATAAGAGACACAATGCCGACTTAAGCATAGGAAGGCTAAGTCTTCCTTCTGTCTATGTTTTGAGCGTTTCCTGTGTCACCAGTCTTACATTCCGATGCACCTCTGCAGGTTTACCGTATCCCTTGGACCTTCCCATTGACGATGAAACACAGAAATTTCATCGGAATTAAATATAAGAGACACAATGCCGACTTAAGTACAGGAAGACTGAGTCTTCCTACTGTCTATGTTTTGAGCGTTTCCTGTGTCACGAGTTTCACATTCCGATGCCATTCTGCAGGTTTACTGTGTCCCTTGGACCTTCCCATTGACGATGAAACACAGAAATTGCATCGGAATTAAATATAAGTGACACAATGCCGACTTAAGTACAGGAAGACTGAGTCTTCCTACTGTCTATGTTTTGCGCGTTTCCTATGTCACTAGTTTTACATTCCGATGCACCTCTGCAATTTTAATGCATCTCTTGGACCTTCCCATTGACGATGAAACACAGAAATTGCATCGGAATTAAATATAAGAGACACAATGCCGACGTATGTACAGGAAGACTAAGTCTTCCTACTGTCTATGTTTTGAGCTTTTCCTGTGTCATCAGTTTTACTTTCCGATGCGCCTCTGCAGGTTTACTATAACGCTTTGACCTTCCCATTCACGTTGAAACACAGAAATTTCATCGGAAAAAAATATAAGAGACACAATGCCGACTTTAGTACAGGAAGACTGAGTCTTCCTACTGTCTATGATTTGAGCGTTTCCTGAGTCACCAGTTTTACATTCCGATGCACCTATGCAGGTTTCCTGTATCCTTTGGACCTTCCCATTGACGATGAAACACAGAAATTGCATCGAAATTAAATATAAGAGACACAATGCCGACTTAAGTACAAGAAAACAGTCTTCGTACGGTCAATGTTTTGAGCGTTTCCTGTGTCACCAGTTTTACCTTCCGATGCACCTCTGCCGGTTTACTATATCCCTTGGACCTTCCCATTGTCTGTGAAACACAGAAATCGCATCGGAATTAAATATAAGAGACATAATGCCGACTTAAGTACAGGAAGACTGAGTCTTCCTACTGTCTAAGTATTGAGCGTTTCCTGTGTCACCAGTTTTACATTCTGATGCACCTCTGCAGGTTTACTGTATCCATTGGACCTTCCCATTGACGATGAAACACAGAAATTGCATTGCAGTAACATATAAGAGACACAATGCCGACTTAAGTACAGGAGAGACTGAGTCTTCCTACTGTCTAAGATTTTAGCGTTTCCTGTGTCACCAGTTTTACATTCCGATGCACCTCTGCAGGTTTACTGTATTCCTTGCACCTTCCCATTGACGATGAAACACAGAAATTGCATCGGAATTAAATATAAGAGACACAATGCCGACTTAAGTACAGGAAGACTAAGTCTACCTACTGTCTATGTTTGAACGATTCCTGTGTCATCAGATTTACTTTCCGATGCACCTCTGCAGGTTTACTATATTCCTTGGACCTTCCCATTGACGATGAAACACAGAAATTGCATCGTAATTAAAAATAAGAGACACAATGCCGACTTAAGTACAGGAAGACTGAGTCTTCCTACTGTCTATGTTTTGAGCGTTTCCTGTGTCACTAGTTTTACATTCCGATGCAAATCTGCAGGTTTACTATATCCCTTGGACCTTCCCATTGACGATGAAAGACAGAAATTGCATCGAAATTAAATATAAGAGACACAATGCCGACTTAAGTACAAGAAAACAGTTTTCGTACGGTCAATGTTTTGAGCGTTTCCTGTGTCACCAGTTTTACATTCCGATGCACCTCTGCCGGTTTACTATATCAATTGGACCTTCCTATTGTCGATGAAACACAGAAATCGCATCGGAATTAAATATAAGAGACACAATGCCGACTTAAGTACAGGAAGACTGAGTCTTCCTACTGTCTATGTTTTGAGCGTTTCCTGTGTCACCAGTTTCACAATCTGATGCACCTCTGCAGGTTTACTGTATCCCTTGTACCTTCCCATTGACGATGAAACACAGAAATTGCATCGTAATTAAATATAAGAGACACAATGCCGACTTAAGTACAGGAAGACTGAGTCTTTCTACTGTCTATAATTTGGGCGTTTCCTGTGTCACCAGTTTCACAATCTGATGCACCTCTACAGTTTTACTGTATCCCTTGGACCTTCACAGTGACGACGAAACACAGAAATTTTATCGGAAATAAATATAAGAGACACAATGCCGACTTAAGTATAGGAAGACTGAGTCTTCCTTCTGTCTATGTTTTGAGCGTTTCCTGTGTCACCAGTTTTACATTCCGATGCACCTCTGCCGGATTACTATATCAATTGGACCTTCCTATTGTCGAAGAAACACAGAAATCGCATCGGAATTAAATATAAGAGACACAATGCCGACTTAAGTACAGGAAGACTGAGTCTTCCTACTGTCTATGTTTTGAGCGTTTCCTGTGTCACCAGTTTCACAATCTGATGCACCTCTACAGTTTTACTGTATCCCTTGGACCTTCACAGTGACGACGAAACACAGAAATTTTATCGGATATAAATATAAGAGACACAATGCCGACTTAAGCATAGGAAGGCTGAGTCTTCCTTCTGTCTATGTTTTGAGCGTTTCCTGTGTCACCAGTCTTACATTCCGATGCACCTCTGCAGGTTTACCGTATCCCTTGGACCTTCCCATTGACGATGAAACACAGAAATTGCATCGGAATTAAATATAAGAGACACAATGCCGACTTAAGTACAGGAAGACTGAGTCTTCCTACTGTCTATGTTTTGAGCACTTCCTGTGTCACCAGTTTTACTTTCTGATGCACCTCTGCAGGTTTACTGTATCCCTTGAACCTTCACAGTGACGATGAAACACAGAAATTGCATCGGCGTTAGATTTAAGAGACACAATGCCTACTTAAGCAGAGGAAGACTGAGTCTTCCTACTGTCTATAATTAGAGCGTTTCCTGTGTCACCAGTTTTGCATTCCGATGCATCTCTACAGGTTTACTGTCTCCCTTGGACCTTCCCATACACGATGAAACACAGAAATTTCATCGGAAAAAAATATAAGAGACACAATGCCGACTTTAGTACAGGAAGACTGAGTCTTCCTACTGTCTATGTTTTGCGCGTTTCCTATGTCACTAGTTTTACATTCCGATGCACCTCTGCAATTTTAATGTATCCCTTGGACCTTCCCATTGACGATGAAACACAGAAATTGCATCGGAATTAAATATAAGAGACACAATGCCGACTTAAGTACAGGAAGACTAAGTCTTCCTACTGTCTATGCTTTGAGCTTTTCCTGTGTCATCAGTTTTACTTTCCGATGCACCTCTGCAGGTTTACTATATCCCTTGGACCTTCCCATTCACGATGAAACACAGAAATTTCATCGGAAAAAAATGTAAGAGACACAATGCCGACTTTAGTACAGGAAGACTGAGTCTTACTACTGTCTATGATTTGAGCGTTTCCTGAGTCACCAGTTTTACATTCCGATGCACCTATGCAGGTTTCCTGTATCCCTTGGACCTTCCCATTGACGATGAAACACAGAAATTGCATCGAAATTAAATATAAGAGACACAATGCCGACTTAAGTACAAGAAAACAGTCTTCGTACGGTCAATGTTTTGAGCGTTTCCTGTGTCACCAGTTTTACCTTCCGATGCACCTCTGCCGGTTTACTATATCCCTTGGACCTTCCCATTCACGATGAAACACAGAAATCGCGTCGGAATTAAATATAACAGACATAATGCCGACTTAAGTACAGGAAGCCTGAGTCTTCCTACTGTCTATGAATTGAGCGTTTCCTGTGTCACCAGTTTTACATTCTGATGAACCTCTGCAGGTTTACTGTATCCATTGGACCTTCCCATTGACGATGAAACACAGAAGTTGCATTGGAGTAAAATATAAGAGACACAATGCCGACTTAAGTACAGGAAGACTGAGTCTTCCTACTGTCTATGTTTTTAGCGTTTCCTGTGTCACCAGTTTTACATTCCGATGCACCTCTGTAGGTTTACTGTATTCCTTGGACCTTCCCATTGACGATGAAACACAGAAATTGCATCGGAATTAAATATAAGAGACACAATGCCGACTTAAGTACAGGAAGACTAAGTCTTCCTACTGTCTATGTTTGAACGATTCCTGTGTCATCAGATTTACTTTCCGATGCACCTCTGCAGGTTTACTATATCCCTTGGACCTTCCCATTCACGATGAAACACAGAAATTTCATCGGAAATAAATATAAGAGACACAATGCTGACTTAAGTACAGGAAGACTGAGACTTCCTACTGTCTATGTTTTGATCGTTTCCTGGGTCACCAGTTTTACATTCCGATGCACCTCTGCAGGTTTACTGTATCCCTTGGACCTTCCCATTGACGATGAAACACAGAAATTGCATCGGAATTAAATATAAGAGACACAATGCTGAGTTAAGTACAGGAAGACTGAGTCTTCCTACAGTCTATGTTTTGAGCGTTTCCTGTGTCACCAGTTTTACATTCTGATGCACCTCTGCAGGTTTACTGTATCCCTTGTACCTTCCCATTGACGATGAAACACAGAAATTGCATCGTATTTAAATATAAGAGACACAATGCCGACTTCAGTACAGGAAGACTGAGTCTTCCTACTGTCTATAATTTGAGCGTTTCCTGTGTCACCAGTTTTATTTTCCGATGCACCTCTACAGGTTTACTGTATCCCTTGGACCTTCCCATTGACGATGAAACACAGAAATTGCATCGGAGTTAGATTTAAGAGACGCAATGCCTACTTAAGCACAGGAAGACTGAGTCTTCCTACTGTCTATAATTTGAGCGTTTCCTGTGTCACCAGTTTTGCATTCCGATGCACCTCTGCAGGTTTACTGTATCCCTTGGACCTTCCCATTGACGATGAAACACAGAAATTGCATCGGAATTAAATGTAAGAGACACAATGCCGACTTAAGTACAAGAAAACTGAGTCTTCTTACGGTCTATGTTTTGAGCGTTTCCTGTGTCGCCAGTTTTACATTCCGATGCATCTATGCCGGTTTACTGTATCCCTTGCCCCTTCCCATTGTCGATGAAACACAGAAATCGTATCGGAATTAAATATAAGAGACACAATGCCGACTTAAGTACAGGAAGACTGAGTCTTCCTACTATGTATGTTTTGAGCATTCCTGTGTCATCAGTTTTACATTCCGATGCACGTCTGCAGGTTTACTGTATCCCTTGGACCTTCCCATTGACGATGAAAAACAGAAATTGCTTCGGATTTAAATATAAGAGACACAATGCCGACTTATGTACAGGAAGACTAAGTCTTCCTACTGTCTATGTTTTGAGCTTTTCCTGTGTCATCAGTTTTACATTCCGATGCACCTCTGCAGGTTACCTATATCCCTTGGACCTTCCCATTCACGATGAAACACAGAAATTTCATCGAAAAAAAAAATATAAGAGACACAATGCCGACTTTAGTACAGGAAGACTGACTCTTCCTACTGTCTATGTTTTGAGCGTTTCCCGTGTCACCAGTTTTACATTCTGATGCACCTCTGCAGGTTTACTGTATCCATTGGACCTTCCCATTGACGATGAGACACAGAAATTGCATCGGAGCTAAATTTAAGAGACACAATGCCTACTTAAGCACAGGAAGACTGAGTCTCCCTACTGTCTATGTTTTGAGCGTTTCCAGTGTCACTAGTTTTACATTCCGATGCACCTCTGCAGGTTTACTGTATCCCTTGGACTTTCCCACTGACGATGAAACGCAGAAATTGCATCGGTATAAAATATAAGAGACACAATACCGACTTAAGTACAGGAAGACTGAGTCTTCCTACTGTCTATGTTTTGAGCGTTTCCTGTGTCACCAGTTTTGCATTCCGATGCATCTCTACAGGTTTACTGCAACCCTTGGACCTTCCCATTCACGATGAAACACAGAAATTGCATCGGAAATAAATATAAGAGACACAATGCCGACTTAAGTACAGGAAGACTGAGTCTTCCTACTGTCTATGTTTTGAGCGTTTCCTGAGTCACCAGTTTCACATTCAGATGCAACTCTGCAGGTTTACTGTGTCCCTTGGACCTTCCCATTGACGATGAAACACAGAAATTGCATCGGAATTAAATATAAGAGACACAATGCCGAATTAAGTACAGGAAGACTGAGTCTTCCTACTGTCCAGGTTTTGAGCGTTTCCTGTGTCACCAGTTTTACATTCTGATGCACCTCTGCAGGTTTACTGTATCCATTGGACCTTCCCATTGACGATGAAACGCAGAAATTGCATCGGAATAAAATATAAGAGACACAATACCGACTTAAGTACAGGAAGACTGAGTCTTCCTACTGTCTATGTTTTGAGCGTTTCCTGTGTCACCAGTTTTACATTCTGATGCACCTCTGCAGGTTTACTGTATCCCTTGGACCTTCCGATTGACGATGAAACACAGAAATTGCATCGGAGTTAAATTTAAGAGACACAATGCCTACGTAAGCACAGGAAGACGGTGTCTTCCTATTGTCTATAATATGAGCGTTTCCTGTGTCACCAGTTTTCAATTCCGATGCATCTCTACAGGTTTACTGTATCCCTTGGACCTTCCCATTCACGATGAAACACAGAAATTTCATCGGAAATAAATATAAGATCCACAATGCCGACTTAAGTACAGGAAGACTGAGTTTTGAGCGTTTCCTGAGTCACCAGTTTCACATTCCGATGCACCTCTGCAGGTTTACTGTGTCCATTGGACCTTCCCATTGACGATGAAACGCAGAAATTCCATCGGAATAAAATATAAGAGACACAATACCGACTTAAGTACAGGAAGACTGAGTTTTCCTACTGTCTATGTTTTGAGCGTTTCCTGTGTCACCAGTTTTACATTCTGATGCACCTCTGCAGGTTTACTGTATCCCTTGGACCTTCCCATTGACGATGAACCACAGAAATTGCATCGGAGTTAAATTTAATAGACACAATGCCTACGTAAGCACAGGAAGACGGAGTCTTCCTATTGTCTATAATATGAGCGTTTCCTGTGTCACCAGTTTTCAATTCCGATGCATCTCTGCAGGTTTACTGTATCCCTTGGACCTTCCCATTCACGATGAAACACAGAAATTTCATCGGAAATAAATATAAGATCCACAATGCCGACTTAAGTACAGGAAGACTGAGTTTTGGGCGTTTCCTGAGTCACCAGTTTCACATTCCGATGCACCTCTGCAGGTTTTTTGTGTCCATTGGACCTTCCCATTGACGATGAAACACAGAAATTGCATCGGAATTAAATATAAGAGACACAATGCCGACTTAAGTACAGGAAGACTGAGTCTTCCTACTGTCTATGTTTTGAGCTTTTCCTGTGTCATCAGTTTTACTTTCCGATGCACCTCTGCAGGTTTGCTATATCCCTTGGACCTTCCCATTCACGATGAAACACAGAAATTTCATCGGAAAAAAATATAAGAGACACAATGCCGACTTAAGTACAGGAAGACAGAGTCTTCCTACTGTCTATGTTTTGAGCGTTTCCTGAGTCACCAGTTTTACATTCCGATGCACCTCTGCAGGTTTACTGTATCGATTGGAGCTTCCCATTGACGATGAAACACAGAAATTGCATCGGAATTAAATATAAGAGACACAATGCCGACTTAAGTACAGGAAGACTGAGTCTTCCTACTGTCTAAGTTTTGAGCGTTTCCTGTGTCACTAGTTGTACATTCCGATGCACCTCTGCAGGTTTACTGTATCCCTTGGACTTTCCCATTGACGATGAAACGCAGAAATTGCATCGGAATAAAATATAAGAGACACAATACCGACTTAAGTACAGGAAGACTGAGTCTTCCTACTGTCTATATTTTGAGTGTTTCCTGTGTCACCAGTTTTACATTCTGATGCACCTCTGCAGGTTTACTGTATCCCTTGGACCTTCCCATTGACGATGAAACACAGAAATTGCATCGGAGTTAAATTTAAGAGACACAATGCCTACTTAAGCACGGGAAGACTGAGTCTTCCTATTGTCTATAATATGAGCGTTTCCTGTGTCACCAGTTTTGCATTCCGATGCATTTCTACAGGTTTACTGTATCCCTTGGACCTTCCCATTCACGATGAAACACAGAAATTTCATCGGAAATAAATATAAGAGACACAATGCCGACTTAAGTACAGGAAGACTGAGTCTTCCTACTGTCTATGCTTTGAGCGTTTCCTGAGTCACCAGTTTCACATTCCGATGCACCTCTGGAGGTTTACTGTGTCCCTTGGACCTTCCCATTGACGATGAAACACAGAAATTGCATCGGAATTAAATATAACAGACACAATGCCGACTTAAGTACAGGAAGACCGAGTCTTCCTACTGTGTATGTTTTGAGCGTTTGCAATGTCACTAGTTTTACATTCCGATGCACCTCTGCAATTTTACTGTATCTCTTGGACCTTCCCATTGACGATGAAACACAGAAATTGCATCGGAATTAAATATAAGAGACACAATGCCAACTTAAGTACAGGAAGACTAAGTCTTCCTACTGTCTATGTTTTGAGCTTTTCCTGTGTCATCAGTTTTACTTTCCGATGCACCTCTGCAGGTTTACTATATCCCTTGGACCTTCCCATTCACGAAGAAACACAGAAATTTCATCGGAAAAAAAAATAAGAGACACAATGCCGACTTTAGTACAGGAAGACTGAGTCTTCCTACTGTCTATGTTTTGAGCGTTTCCTGAGTCACCAGTTTTACATTCCGATGCACCTCTGCAGGTTTCCTGTATCCCTTGGACCTGCCCATTGACGATGAAAAAGAGAAATTGCATCGGATTTAAATATAAGAGACACAATGCCGACTTAAGTACAGGAAGACTAAGTCTTCCTACTGTCTATGTTTTGAGCTTTTCCTGTGTCATCAGTTTTACATTCCGATGCTCCTCTGCAGGTTTACTATATCCCTTGGACCTTCCCATTGACGATGAGACACAGAAATTGCATCGGAGTTAAATTTAAGAGACACAATGCCTACTTAAACACAGGAAGACTGAGTCTTCCTACTGTCTATGTTTTGAGCCTTTCCTGTGTCACCAGTTTTACGTTCTAATGCACCTCTGCAGGTTTACTGTATCCCTTGGACTTTCCCATTCACGATGAAACACAGAAATTTCATCGGAAATTAATATAAGATCCACAATGCCGACTTAAGTACAGGAAGACTGAGTTTTGAGCGTTTCCTGAGTCACCAGTTTCACATTCCGATGCACCTCTGCAGGTTTACTGTGTCCATTGGACCTTCCCATTGACGATGAAACGCAGAAATTCCATCGGAATAAAATATAAGAGACACAATACCGACTTAAGTTCAGGAAGACTGAGTTTTCCTACTGTCTATGTTTTGAGCGTTTCCTGTGTCACCAGTTTTACATTCTGATGCACCTCTGCAGGTTTACTGTATCCCTTGGACCTTCCCATTGACGATGAACCACAGAAATTGCATCGGAGTTAAATTTAAGAGACACAATGCCTACGTAAGCAAAGGAAGACGGAGTCTTCCTATTGTCTATAATATGAGCGTTTCCTGTGTCACCAGTTTTCAATTCCGATGCATCTCTACAGGTTTACTGTATCCCTTGGACCTTCCCATTCACGATGAAACACAGAAATTTCATCGGAAATAAATATAAGATCCACAATGCCGACTTAAGTACAGGAAGACAGAGTCTTACTACTGTCTAAGTTTTGAGCGTTTCCTGAGTCACCAGTTTTACATTCCGATGCACCTCTGCAGGTTTCCTGTATCCCTTGGACCTTCCCATTGACGATGAAACACAGAAATTGCATCGAAATTAAATATAAGAGACACAATGCCGACTTAAGTACAGGAAGACTGAGTCTTCCTACTGTCTATGTTTTGAGCGTTTCCTGTGTCACCAGTTTTACATTCTGATGCACCTCTGCAGGTTTACTGTATCGATTGGAGCTTCCCATTGACGATGAAACACAGAAATTGCATCGGAATTAAATATAAGAGACACAATGCCGACTTAAGTACAGGAAGACTGAGTCTTCCTACTGTCTAAGTTTTGAGCGTTTCCTGTGTCACTAGTTGTACATTCCGATGCACCTCTGCAGGTTTACTGTATCCCTTGGACTTTCCCATTGACGATGAAACGCAGAAATTGCATCGGAATAAAATATAAGAGACACAATACCGACTTAAGTACAGGAAGACTTAATCTTCCTACTGTCTAAATTTTGAGTGTTTCCTGTGTCACCAGTTTTACATTCTGATGCACCTCTGCAGGTTTACTGTATCCCTTGGACCTTCCCATTGACGATGAAACACAGAAATTGCATCGGAGTTAAATATAAGAGACACAATGCCGACTTAAGTACAGGAAGACCGAGTCTTCCTACTGTCTATGTTTTGAGCGTTTGCAATGTCACTAGTTTTACATTCCGATGCACCTCTGCAATTTTACTGTATCTCTTGGACCTTCCCATTGACGATGAAACACAGAAATTGCATCGGAATTAAATATAAGAGACACAATGCCAACTTAAGTACAGGAAGACTAAGTCTTCCTACTGTCTATGTTTTGAGCTTTTCCTGTGTCATCAGTTTTACTTTCCGATGCACCTCTGCAGGTTTACTATATCCCTTGGACCTTCCCATTCACGAAGAAACACAGAAATTTCATCGGAAAAAAATATAAGAGACACAATGCCGACTTTAGTACAGGAAGACTGAGTCTTCCTACTGTCTATGTTTTGAGCGTTTCCTGAGTCACCAGTTTTACATTCTAATGCACCTCTGCAGGTTTACTGTATCCCTTGGACTTTCCCATTGACGATGAAACACAGAAATTGCATCGTAATTAAATATAAGAGACACAATGCCGAATTAAGTACAGGAAGACTGAGTCTTCCTACTGTCTAGGTTTTGAGCGTTTCCTGTGTCACCAGTTTTACATTCTGATGCACCTCTGCAGGTTTCCTGTATCCCTTGGACCTGCCCATTGACGATGAAAAAGAGAAATTGCATCGGATTTAAATATAATAGACACAATGCCGACTTAAGTACAGGAAGACTAAGTCTTCCATCTGTCTATGTTTTGAGCTTTTCCTGTGTCATCAGTTTTACATTCCGATGCACCTCTGCAGGTTTACTATATCCCTTGGACCTTCCCATTGACGATGAGACACAGAAATTGCATCGGAGTTAAATTTAAGAGACACAATGCCTACTTAAACACAGGAAGACTGAGTCTTCCTACTGTCTATGTTTTGAGCGTTTCCTGTGTCACTAGTTTTACATTCCGATTCGACTCTGCAGGTTTACTGTATCCCTTGGACTTTCCCATTGACGATGAAACGCAGAAATTGCATCGGTATAAAATATAAGAGACACAATACCGACTTAAGTACAGGAAGACTGAGTCTTCCTACTGTCTATGTTTTGAGCGTTTCCTGTGTCACCAGTTTTACATTCTAATGCACCTCTGCAGGTTTACTGTATCCCTTGGACTTTCCCATTGACGATGAAACACAGAAATTGCATCGGAGTTAAATTTAAGAGACACAATGCCTACTTAAGTACAGGAAGACTGAGTCTTCCTATTGTCTATAATATGAGCGTTTCCTGTGTCACCAGTTTTGCATTCCGATGCATCTCTACAGGTTTACTGCAACCCTTGGACCTTCCCATTCACGATGAAACACAGAAATTGCAACGGAAATAAATATAAGAGACACAATGCCGACTTAAGTACAGGACGACTGAGTCTTCCTACTGTCTATGTTTTGAGCGTTTCCTGAGTCACCAGTTTCACATTCCGATGCACCTCTGCAGGTTTACTGTGTCCCTTGGACCTTCCCATTGACGATGAAACACAGAAATTGCATCGTAATTAAATATAAGAGACACAATCCCGACTTAAGTACAGGAAGACTGAGTCTTCCTACTGTCTAGGTTTTGAGCGTTTCCTGTGTCACCAGTTTTACATTCTGATGCACCTCTGCAGGTTTACTGTATCCATTGGACCTTCCCATTGGCGATGAAACGCAGAAATTGCATCGGAATAAAATATAAGAGACACAATACCGACTTAAGTACAGGAAGACTGAGTCTTCCTACTGTCTATGTTTTGAGCGTTTCCTGTGTCACCAGTTTTACATTCTGATGCACCTCTGCAGGTTTACTGTATCCCTTGGACCTTCCCATTGACGATGAAACACAGAAATTGCATCGGAGTTAAATTTATGAGACACAATGCCTACGTAAGCACATTAAGACGGAGTCTTCCTATTGTCTATAATATGAGCGTTTCCTGTGTCACCAGTTTTCAATTCCGATGCATCTCTACAGGTTTACTGTATCCATTGGACCTTCCCATTCACGATGAAACACAGAAATTTCATCGGAAATAAATATAAGATCCACAATGCCGACTTAAGTACAGGAAGACTGAGTTTTGAGCGTTTCCTGAGTCACCAGTTTCACATTCCGATGCACCTCTGCAGGTTTACTGTGTCCATTGGACCTTCCCATTGACGATGAAACGCAGAAATTGCATCGGAATAAAATATAAGAGACACAATACCGACTTAAGTACAGGAAGACAGAGTCTTCCTACTGTCTATGTTTTGAGCGTTTCCTGTGTCACCAGTTTTACATTCTGATGCACCTCTGCAGGTTTACTGTATCCCTTGGACCTTCCCATTGACGATGAACCACAGAAATTGCATCGGAATTAAATTTAAGAGACACAATGCCTACGTAAGCACAGGAAGACGGAGTCTTCCTATTGTCTATAATATGAGCGTTTCCTGTGTCACCAGTTTCCAATTCCGATGCATCTCTACAGGTTTACTGTATCCCTTGGACCTTCCCATTCACGATGAAACACAGAAATTTCATCGGAAATAAATTTAAGATCCACAATGCCGACTTAAGTACAGGAAGACTGAGTTTTGAGCGTTTCCTGAGTCACCAGTTTCACATTACGATGCACCTCTGCAGGTTTCCTGTGTCCATTGGACCTTCCCATTGACGATGAAACACAGAAATTGCATCGGAATTAAATATAAGAGACACAATGCCGACTTAAGTACAGGAAGACCGAGTCTTCCTACTGTCTATGTTTTGAGCGTTTCCCATGTCACTAGTTTTACATTCCGATGCACCTCTGCAATTTTACTGTATCTCTTGGACCTTCCCATTGACGATGAAACACAGAAATTGCATCGGAATTAAATATAAGAGACACAATGCCGACTTAAGTACAGGAAGACTAAGTCTTCCTACTGTCTATGTTTTGAGCTTTTCCTGTGTCATCAGTTTTACTTTCCGATGCACCTCTGCAGGTTTGCTATATCCCTTGGACCTTCCCATTCACGATGAAACACAGAAATTTCATCGGAATTAAAATATAAGAGACACAATGCCGACTTAAGTACAGGAAGACAGAGTCTTCCTACTGTCTATGTTTTGAGCGTTTCCTGAGTCACCAGTTTTACATTCCGATGCACCTCTGCATTTTTCCTGTATCCCTTGGACCTTCCCATTGACGATGAAACACAGAAATTGCATCGAAATTAAATATAAGAGACACAATGCCGACTTAAGTACAGGAAGACTGAGTCTTCCTACTGTCTATGTTTTGAGCGTTTCCTGTGTCACCGGTTTTACATTCTGATGCACCTCTGCAGGTTTACTGTATCGATTGGAGCTTCCCATTGACGATGAAACACAGAAATTGCATCGGAATTAAATATAAGAGACACAATGCCGACTTAAGTACAGGAAGACTGAGTCTTCCTACTGTCTATGTTTTGAGCGTTTCCTGTGTCACTAGTTGTACATTCCGATGCACCTCTGCAGGTTTACTGTATCCCTTGGACTTTCCCATTGACGATGAAACGCAGAAATAACATCGGAATAAAATATAAGAGACACAATACCGACTTAAGTACAGGAAGACTGAGTCTTCCTACTGTCTATATTTTGAGTGTTTCCTGTGTCACCAGTTTTACATTCTGATGCACCTCTGCAGGTTTACTGTATCCCTTGGACCTTCCCATTGACGATGAAACACAGAAATTGCATCGGAGTTAAATTTAAGAGACACAATTCCTACTTAAGCACGGGAAGACTGAGTCTTCCTATTGTCTATAATATGAGCGTTTCCTGTGTCACCAGTTTTGCATTCCGATGCATCTCTACAGGTTTACTGTATCCCTTGGACCTTCCCATTCACGATGAAACACAGAAATTTCATCGGAAATAAATATAAGAGACACAATGCCGACTTAAGTACAGGAAGACTGAGTCTTCCTACTGTCTATGTTTTGAGCGTTTCCTGAGTCACCAGTTTCACATTCCGATGCACCTCTGGAGGTTTACTGTGTCCCTTGGACCTTCCCGTTGACGATGAAACACAGAAATTGCATCGGAATTAAATATAAGAGACACAATGCCGACTTAAGTACAGGAAGACCGAGTCTTCCTACTGTCTATGTTTTGAGCGTTTGCAATGTCACTAGTTTTACATTCCGATGCACCTCTGCAATTTTACTGTATCTCTTGGACCTTCCCATTGACGATGAAACACAGAAATTGCATCGGAATTAAATATAAGAGACACAATGCCAACTTAAGTACACGAAGACTAAGTCTTCCTACTGTCTATGTTTTGAGCTTTTCCTGTGTCATCAGTTTTACTTTCCGATGCACCTCTGCAGGTTTACTATATCCCTTGGACCTTCCCATTCACGAAGAAACACAGAAATTTCATCGGAAAAAAATATAAGAGACACAATGTCGACTTTAGTACAGGAAGACTGAGTCTTCCTACTGTCTATGTTTTGAGCGTTTCCTGAGTCACCAGTTTTACATTCCGATGCACCTCTGCAGGTTTCCTGTATCCCTTGGACCTGCCCATTGACGATGAAAAAGAGAAATTGCATCGGATTTAAATATAAGAGACACAATGCCGACTTAAGTACAGGAAGACTAAGTCTTCCTACTGTCTATGTTTTGAGCTTTTCCTGTGTCATCAGTTTTACATTCCGATGCACCTCTGCAGGTTTACTATATCCCTTGGACCTTCCCATTGACGATGAGACACAGAAATTGCATCGGAGTTAAATTTAAGAGACACAATGCCTACTTAAACACAGGAAGACTGAGTCTTCCTAATGTCTATGTTTTGAGCGTTTCCTGTGTCACTAGTTTTACATTCCGATTCAACTCTGCAGGTTTACTGTATCCCTTGGACTTTCCCATTGACGATGAAACGCAGAAATTGCATCGGTATAAAATATAAGAGACACAATACCGACTTAAGTACAGGAGGACTGAGTCTTCCTACTGTCTATGTTTTGAGCGTTTCCTGTGTCACCAGTTTTACATTCTAATGCACCTCTGCAGGTTTACTGTATCCCTTGGACTTTCGCATTGACGATGAAACACAGAAATTGCATCGGAGTTAAATTTAAGAGACACAATGCCTACTTAAGCACAGGAAGGCTGAGTCTTCCTATTGTCTATAATATTTGCGTTTCCTGTGTCACCAGTTTTGCATTCCGATGCATCTCTACAGGTTTACTGCAACCCTTGGACCTTCCCATTCACGATGAAACACAGAAATTGCATCGGAAATAAAAATAAGAGACACAATGCCGACTTAAGTACAGGACGACTGAGTCTTCCTACTGTCTATGTTTTGAGCGTTTCCTGAGTCACCAGTTTCACATTCCGATGCACCTCTGCAGGTTTACTGTGTCCCTTGGACCTTCCCATTGACGATGAAACACAGAAATTGCATCGTAATTAAATATAAGAGACACAATGCCGACTTAAGTACAGGAAGACTGAGTCTTCCTACTGTCTAGGTTTTGAGCGTTTCCTGTGTCACCAGTTTTACATTCTGATGCACCTCTGCAGGTTTACTGTATCCATTGGACCTTCCCATTGACGATGAAACGCAGAAATTGCATCGGAATAAAATATAAGAGACACAATACCGACTTAAGTACAGGAAGACTGAGTCTTCCTACTGTCTATGTTTTGAGCGTTTCCTGTGTCACCAGTTTTACATTCTGATGCACCTCTGCAGGTTTACTGTATCCCTTGGACCTTCCCATTAACGATGAAACACAGAAATTGCATCGGAGTTAAATTTAAGAGACACAATGCCTACGTAAGCACATTAAGACGGAGTCTTCCTATTGTCTATAATATGAGCGTTTCCTGTGTCACCAGTTTTCAATTCCGATGCATCTCTACAGGTTTACTGTATCCATTGGACCTTCCCATTCACGATGAAACACAGAAATTTCATCGGAAATAAATATAAGATCCACAATGCCGACTTAAGTACAGGAAGACTGAGTTTTGAGCGTTTCCTGAGTCACCAGTTTCACATTCCGATGCACCTCTGCAGGTTTACTGTGTCCATTGGACCTTCCCATTGACGATGAAACGCAGAAATTGCATCGGAATAAAATGTAAGAGACACAATACCGACTTAAGTACAGGAAGACTGAGTCTTCCTACTGTCTATGTTTTGAGCGTTTCCTGTGTCACCAGTTTTACATTCTGATGCACCTCTGCAGGTTTACTGTATCCCTTGGACCTTCCCATTGACGATGAACCACAGAAATTGCATGGGAATTAAATTTAAGAGACACAATGCCTACGTAAGCACAGGAAGACGGAGTCTTCCTATTGTCTATAATATGAGCGTTTCCTGTGTCACCAGTTTCCAATTCCGATGCATCTCTACAGGTTTACTGTATCCCTTGGACCTTCCCATTGACGATGAAACACAGAAATTTCATCGGAAATAAATATAAGATCCACAATGCCGACTTAAGTACAGGAAGACTGAGTTTTGAGCGTTTCCTGAGTCACCAGTTTCACATTCCGATGCACCTCTGCAGGTTTACTGTGTCCATTGGACCTTCCCATTGACGATGAAACACAGAAATTCAATCGGAATTAAATATAAGAGACACAATGCCGACTTAAGTACAGGAAGACCGAGTCTTCCTACTGTCTATGTTTTGAGCGTTTCCCATGTCACTAGTTTTACATTCCGATGCACCTCTGCAATTTTACTGTATCTCTTGGACCTTCCCATTGACGATGAAACACAGAAATTGCATCGGAATTAAATATAAGAGACACAATGCCGACTTAAGTACAGGAAGACTAAGTCTTCCTACTGTCTATGTTTTGAGCTTTTCCTGTGTCATCAGTTTTACTTTCCGATGCACCTCTGCAGGTTTGCTATATCCCTTGGACCTTCCCATTCACGATGAAACACAGAAATTTCATCGGAATTAAAATATAAGAGACACAATGCCGACTTAAGTACAGGAAGACAGAGTCTTCCTACTGTCTATGTTTTGAGCGTTTCCTGAGTCACCAGTTTTACATTCCGATGCACCTCTGCAGGTTTCCTGTATCCCTTGGACCTTCCCATTGACGATGAAACACAGAAATTGCATCGAAATTAAATATAAGAGACACAATGCCGACATAAGTACAAGAAAACAGTCTTCGTCCGGTCAATGTTTAGAGCGTTTCCTGTGTCACCAGTTTTACATTCCGATGCCCCTCTGCCGGTTTTCTATATCCCTTGGACCTTCCCATTGTCGATGAAACACAGAAATCGCATCGGAATTAAATATAAGAGACACAATGCCGACTTAAGTACAGGAAGACTGAGTCTTCCTACTGTCTATGTTTTGAGCGTTTCCTGTGTCACCAGTTTTACATTCTGATGCACCTCTGCAGGTTTACTGTATCGATTGGAGCTTCCCATTGACAATGAAACACAGATATTGCATCGGAATTAAATATAAGAGACACAATGCCGACTTAAGTACAGGAAGACTGAGTCTTCCTACTGTCTATGTTTTGAGCGTTTCCTGTGTCACTAGTTTTACATTCCGATGCACCTCTGCAGGTTTACTGTATCCCTTGGACTTTCCCATTGACGATGAAACGCAGAAATTGCATCGGAATAAAATATAAGAGACACAATACCGACTTAAGTACAGGAAGACTGAGTCTTCCCACTGTCTATGTTTTGAGCGTTTCCTGTGTCACCAGTTTTACATTCTAATGCACCTCTGCAGGTTTACTGTATCCATTGGACTTTCCCATTGACGATGAAACACAGAAATTGCATCGGAGTTAAATTTAAGAGACACAATGCCTACTTAAGCACAGGAAGACTGAGTCTTCCTATTGTCTATAATATGAGCGTTTCCTGTGTCACCAGATTTGCATTCCGATGCATCTCTACAGGTTTACTGCAACCCTTGGACCTTCCCATTCACGATGAAACACAGAAATTGCATCGGAAATAAATATAAGAGACACAATGCCAACTTAAGTACAGGACGACTGAGTCTTCCTACTGTATATGTTTTGAGCGTTTCCTGAGTCACCAGTTTCACATTCCGATGCACCTCTGCAGGTTTACTGTGTCCCTTGGACCTTCCCATTGACGATGAAACACAGAAATTGCATCGGAATTAAATATAAGAGACACAATGCCGACTTAAGTACAGGAAGACTGAGTCTTCCTACTGTCTGAATTTTGAGCGTTTCCTGTGTCACCAGTTTTACATTCTGATGCACCTCTGCAGGTTTACTGTATCCATTGGACCTTCCCATTGACGATGAAACGCAGAAATTGCATCGGAATAAAATATAAGAGACACAATACCGACTTAAGTACAGGAAGACTGAGTCTTCCTACTGTCTATGTTTTGAGCGTTTCCTGTGTCACCAGTTTTACATTCTGATGCACCTCTGCAGGTTTACTGTATCCCTTGGACCTTCCCATTGACGATGAAACACAGAAATTGCATCGGAGTTAAATTTAAGAGGCACAATGCCTACGTAAGCACATTAAGACGGAGTCTTCCTATTGTCAATAATATGAGCGTTTCCTGTGTCACCAGTTTTCAATTCCGATGCATCTCTACAGGTTTACTGTATCCATTGGACCTTCCCATTCACGATGAAACACAGAAATTTCATCGGAAATAAATATAAGATACACAATGCCGACTTAAGTACAGGAAGACTGAGTTTTGAGCGTTTCCTGAGTCACCAGTTTCACATTCCGATGCACCTCTGCAGGTTTACTGTGTCCATTGGACCTTCCCATTGACGATGAAACGCAGAAATTGCATCGGAATAAAATGTAAGAGACACAATACCGACTTAAGTACAGGAAGACTGAGTCTTCCTACTGTCTATGTTTTGAGCGTTTCCTGTGTCACCAGTTTTACATTCTGATGCACCTCTGCAGGTTTACTGTATCCCTTGGACCTTCCCATTGACGATGAACCACAGAAATTGCATGGGAATTAAATTTAAGAGACACAATGCCTACGTAAGCACAGGAAGACGGAGTCTTCCTATTGTCTATAATATGAGCGTTTCCTGTGTCACCAGTTTCCAATTCCGATGCATCTCTACAGGTTTACTGTATCCCTTGGACCTTCCCATTGACGATGAAACACAGAAATTTCATCGGAAATAAATATAAGATCCACAATGCCGACTTAAGTACAGGAAGACTGAGTTTTGAGCGTTTCCTGAGTCACCAGTTTCACATTCCGATGCACCTCTGCAGGTTTACTGTGTCCATTGGACCTTCCCATTGACGATGAAACACAGAAATTCAATCGGAATTAAATATAAGAGACACAATGCCGACTTAAGTACAGGAAGACCGAGTCTTCCTACTGTCTATGTTTTGAGCGTTTCCCATGTCACTAGTTTTACATTCCGATGCACCTCTGCAATTTTACTGTATCTCTTGGACCTTCCCATTGACGATGAAACACAGAAATTGCATCGGAATTAAATATAAGAGACACAATGCCGACTTAAGTACAGGAAGACTAAGTCTTCCTACTGTCTATGTTTTGAGCTTTTCCTGTGTCATCAGTTTTACTTTCCGATGCACCTCTGCAGGTTTGCTATATCCCTTGGACCTTCCCATTCACGATGAAACACAGAAATTTCATCGGAATTAAAATATAAGAGACACAATGCCGACTTAAGTACAGGAAGACAGAGTCTTCCTACTGTCTATGTTTTGAGCGTTTCCTGAGTCACCAGTTTTACATTCCGATGCACCTCTGCAGGTTTCCTGTATCCCTTGGACCTTCCCATTGACGATGAAACACAGAAATTGCATCGAAATTAAATATAAGAGACACAATGCCGACATAAGTACAAGAAAACAGTCTTCGTCCGGTCAATGTTTAGAGCGTTTCCTGTGTCACCAGTTTTACATTCCGATGCCCCTCTGCCGGTTTTCTATATCCCTTGGACCTTCCCATTGTCGATGAAACACAGAAATCGCATCGGAATTAAATATAAGAGACACAATGCCGACTTAAGTACAGGAAGACTGAGTCTTCCTACTGTCTATGTTTTGAGCGTTTCCTGTGTCACCAGTTTTACATTCTGATGCACCTCTGCAGGTTTACTGTATCGATTGGAGCTTCCCATTGACAATGAAACACAGAAATTGCATCGGAATTAAATATAAGAGACACAATGCCGACTTAAGTACAGGAAGACTGAGTCTTCCTACTGTCTATGTTTTGAGCGTTTCCTGTGTCACTAGTTTTACATTCCGATGCACCTCTGCAGGTTTACTGTATCCCTTGGACTTTCCCATTGACGATGAAACGCAGAAATTGCATCGGAATAAAATATAAGAGACACAATACCGACTTAAGTACAGGAAGACTGAGTCTTCCCACTGTCTATGTTTTGAGCGTTTCCTGTGTCACCAGTGTTACATTCTAATGCACCTCTGCAGGTTTACTGTATCCCTTGGACTTTCCCATTGACGATGAAACACAGAAATTGCATCGGAGTTAAATTTAAGAGACACAATGCCTACTTAAGCACAGGAAGACTGAGTCTTCCTATTGTCTATAATATGAGCGTTTCCTGTGTCACCAGATTTGCATTCCGATGCATCTCTACAGGTTTACTGCAACCCTTGGACCTTCCCATTCACGATGAAACACAGAAATTGCATCGGAAATAAATATAAGAGACACAATGCCAACTTAAGTACAGGACGACTGAGTCTTCCTACTGTCTATGTTTTGAGCGTTTCCTGAGTCACCAGTTTCACATTCCGATGCACCTCTGCAGGTTTACTGTGTCCCTTGGACCTTCCCATTGACGATGAAACGCAGAAATTGCATCGGAATAAAATATAAGAGACACAATACCGACTTAAGTACAGAAAGACTGAGTCTTCCTACTGTCTATGTTTTGAGCGTTTCCTGTGTCACCAGTTTTACATTCTGATGCACCTCTGCAGGTTTACTGTATCCCTTGGACCTTCCCATTGACGATGAAACACAGAAATTGCATCGGAGTTAAATTTAAGAGACACAATGCCTACGTAAGCACATTAAGACGGAGTCTTCCTATTGTCTATAATATGAGCGTTTCCTGTGTCACCAGTTTTCAATTCCGATGCATCTCTACAGGTTTACTGTATCCATTGGACCTTCCCATTCACGATGAAACACAGAAATTTCATCGGAAATAAATATAAGATCCACAATGCCGACTTAAGTACAGGAAGACTGAGTTTTGAGCGTTTCCTGAGTCACCAGTTTCACATTCCGATGCACCTCTGCAGGTTTACTGTGTCCATTGGACCTTCCCATTGACGATGAAACGCAGAAATTGCATCGGAATAAAATGTAAGAGACACAATACCGACTTAAGTACAGGAAGACTGAGTCTTCCTACTGTCTATGTTTTGAGCGTTTCCTGTGTCACCAGTTTTACATTCTGATGCACCTCTGCAGGTTTACTGTATCCCTTGGACCTTCCCATTGACGATGAACCACAGAAATTGCATGGGAATTAAATTTAAGAGACACAATGCCTACGTAAGCACAGGAAGACGGAGTCTTCCTATTGTCTATAATATGAGCGTTTCCTGTGTCACCAGTTTCCAATTCCGATGCATCTCTACAGGTTTACTGTATCCCTTGGACCTTCCCATTGACGATGAAACACAGAAATTTCATCGGAAATAAATATAAGATCCACAATGCCGACTTAAGTACAGGAAGACTGAGTTTTGAGCGTTTCCTGAGTCACCAGTTTCACATTCCGATGCACCTCTGCAGGTTTACTGTGTCCATTGGACCTTCCCATTGACGATGAAACACAGAAATTCAATCGGAATTAAATATAAGAGACACAATGCCGACTTAAGTACAGGAAGACCGAGTCTTCCTACTGTCTATGTTTTGAGCGTTTCCCATGTCACTAGTTTTACATTCCGATGCACCTCTGCAATTTTACTGTATCTCTTGGACCTTCCCATTGACGATGAAACACAGAAATTGCATCGGAATTAAATATAAGAGACACAATGCCGACTTAAGTACAGGAAGACTAAGTCTTCCTACTGTCTATGTTTTGAGCTTTTCCTGTGTCATCAGTTTTACTTTCCGATGCACCTCTGCAGGTTTGCTATATCCCTTGGACCTTCCCATTCACGATGAAACACAGAAATTTCATCGGAATTAAAATATAAGAGACACAATGCCGACTTAAGTACAGGAAGACAGAGTCTTCCTACTGTCTATGTTTTGAGCGTTTCCTGAGTCACCAGTTTTACATTCCGATGCACCTCTGCAGGTTTCCTGTATCCCTTGGACCTTCCCATTGACGATGAAACACAGAAATTGCATCGAAATTAAATATATGAGACACAATGCCGACATAAGTACAAGAAAACAGTCTTCGTCCGGTCAATGTTTAGAGCGTTTCCTGTGTCACCAGTTTTACATTCCGATGCCCCTCTGCCGGTTTTCTATATCCCTTGGACCTTCCCATTGTCGATGAAACACAGAAATCGCATCGGAATTAAATATAAGAGACACAATGCCGACTTAAGTACAGGAAGACTGAGTCTTCCTACTGTCTATGTTTTGAGCGTTTCCTGTGTCACCAGTTTTACATTCTGATGCACCTCTGCAGGTTTACTGTATCGATTGGAGCTTCCCATTGACAATGAAACACAGAAATTGCATCGGAATTAAATATAAGAGACACAATGCCGACTTAAGTACAGGAAGACTGAGTCTTCCTACTGTCTATGTTTTGAGCGTTTCCTGTGTCACTAGTTTTACATTCCGATGCACCTCTGCAGGTTTACTGTATCCCTTGGACTTTCCCATTGACGATGAAACGCAGAAATTGCATCGGAATAAAATATAAGAGACACAATACCGACTTAAGTACAGGAAGACTGAGTCTTCCCACTGTCTATGTTTTGAGCGTTTCCTGTGTCACCAGTTTTACATTCTAATGCACCTCTGCAGGTTTACTGTATCCCTTGGACTTTCCCATTGACGATGAAACACAGAAATTGCATCGGAGTTAAATTTAAGAGACACAATGCCTACTTAAGCACAGGAAGACTGAGTCTTCCTATTGTCTATAATATGAGCGTTTCCTGTGTCACCAGATTTGCATTCCGATGCATCTCTACAGGTTTACTGCAACCCTTGGACCTTCCCATTCACGATGAAACACAGAAATTGCATCGGAAATAAATATAAGAGACACAATGCCAACTTAAGTACAGGACGACTGAGTCTTCCTACTGTCTATGTTTTGAGCGTTTCCTGAGTCACCAGTTTCACATTCCGATGCACCTCTGCAGGTTTACTGTGTCCCTTGGACCTTCCCATTGACGATGAAACACAGAAATTGCATCGGAATTAAATATAAGAGACACAATGCCGACTTAAGTACAGGAAGACTGAGTCTTCCTACTGTCTGAATTTTGAGCGTTTCCTGTGTCACCAGTTTTACATTCTGATGCACCTCTGCAGGTTTACTGTATCCATTGGACCTTCCCATTGACGATGAAACGCAGAAATTGCATCGGAATAAAATATAAGAGACACAATACCGACTTAAGTACAGGAAGACTGAGTCTTCCTACTGTCTATGTTTTGAGCGTTTCCTGTGTCACCAGTTTTACATTCTGATGCACCTCTGCAGGTTTACTGTATCCCTTGGACCTTCCCATTGACGATGAAACACAGAAATTGCATCGGAGTTAAATTTAAGAGACACAATGCCTACGTAAGCACATTAAGACGGAGTCTTCCTATTGTCTATAATATGAGCGTTTCCTGTGTCACCAGTTTTCAATTCCGATGCATCTCTACAGGTTTACTGTATCCATTGGACCATCCCATTCACGATGAAACACAGAAATTTCATCGGAAATAAATATAAGATCCACAATGCCGACTTAAGTACAGGAAGACTGAGTTTTGAGCGTTTCCTGAGTCACCAGTTTCACATTCCGATGCACCTCTGCAGGTTTACTGTGTCCATTGGACCTTCCCATTGACGATGAAACGCAGAAATTGCATCGGAATAAAATGTAAGAGACACAATACCGACTTAAGTACAGGAAGACTGAGTCTTCCTACTGTCTATGTTTTGAGCGTTTCCTGTGTCACCAGTTTTACATTCTGATGCACCTCTGCAGGTTTACTGTATCCCTTGGACCTTCCCATTGACGATGAACCACAGAAATTGCATGGGAATTAAATTTAAGAGACACAATGCCTACGTAAGCACAGGAAGACGGAGTCTTCCTATTGTCTATAATATGAGCGTTTCCTGTGTCACCAGTTTCCAATTCCGATGCATCTCTACAGGTTTACTGAATCCCTTGGACCTTCCCATTGACGATGAAACACAGAAATTTCATCGGAAATAAATATAAGATCCACAATGCCGACTTAAGTACAGGAAGACTGAGTTTTGAGCGTTTCCTGAGTCACCAGTTTCACATTCCGATGCACCTCTGCAGGTTTACTGTGTCCATTGGACCTTCCCATTGACGATGAAACACAGAAATTCAATCGGAATTAAATATAAGAGACACAATGCCGACTTAAGTACAGGAAGACCGAGTCTTCCTACTGTCTATGTTTTGAGCGTTTCCCATGTCACTAGTTTTACATTCCGATGCACCTCTGCAATTTTACTGTATCTCTTGGACCTTCCCATTGACGATGAAACACAGAAATTGCATCGGAATTAAATATAAGAGACACAATGCCGACTTAAGTACAGGAAGACTAAGTCTTCCTACTGTCTATGTTTTGAGCTTTTCCTGTGTCATCAGTTTTACTTTCCGATGCACCTCTGCAGGTTTGCTATATCCCTTGGACCTTCCCATTCACGATGAAACACAGATATTTCATCGGAATTAAAATATAAGAGACACAATGCCGACTTAAGTACAGGAAGACAGAGTCTTCCTACTGTCTATGTTTTGAGCGTTTCCTGAGTCACCAGTTTTACATTCCGATGCACCTCTGCAGGTTTCCTGTATCCCTTGGACCTTCCCATTGACGATGAAACATAGAAATTGCATCGAAATTAAATATAAGAGACACAATGCCGACATAAGTACAAGAAAACAGTCTTCGTCCGGTCAATGTTTAGAGCGTTTCCTGTGTCACCAGTTTTACATTCCGATGCCCCTCTGCCGGTTTTCTATATCCCTTGGACCTTCCCATTGTCGATGAAACACAGAAATCGCATCGGAATTAAATATAAGAGACACAATGCCGACTTAAGTACAGGAAGACTGAGTCTTCCTACTGTCTATGGTTTGAGCGTTTCCTGTGTCACCAGTTTTACATTCTGATGCACCTCTGCAGGTTTACTGTATCCCTTGGACCTTCCCATTGACGATGAACCACAGAAATTGCATGGGAATTAAATTTAAGAGACACAATGCCTACGTAAGCACAGGAAGACGGAGTCTTCCTATTGTCTATAATATGAGCGTTTCCTGTGTCACCAGTTTCCAATTCCGATGCATCTCTACAGGTTTACTGTATCCCTTGGACCTTCCCATTGACGATGAAACACAGAAATTTCATCGGAAATAAATATAAGATCCACAATGCCGACTTAAGTACAGGAAGACTGAGTTTTGAGCGTTTCCTGAGTCACCAGTTTCACATTCCGATGCACCTCTGCAGGTTTACTGTGTCCATTGGACCTTCCCATTGACGATGAAACACAGAAATTCAATCGGAATTAAATATAAGAGACACAATGCCGACTTAAGTACAGGAAGACCGAGTCTTCCTACTGTCTATGTTTTGAGCGTTTCCCATGTCACTAGTTTTACATTCCGATGCACCTCTGCAATTTTACTGTATCTCTTGGACCTTCCCATTGACGATGAAACACAGAAATTGCATCGGAATTAAATATAAGAGACACAATGCCGACTTAAGTACAGGAAGACTAAGTCTTCCTACTGTCTATGTTTTGAGCTTTTCCTGTGTCATCAGTTTTACTTTCCGATGCACCTCTGCAGGTTTGCTATATCCCTTGGACCTTCCCATTCACGATGAAACACAGAAATTTCATCGGAATTAAAATATAAGAGACACAATGCCGACTTAAGTACAGGAAGACAGAGTCTTCCTACTGTCTATGTTTTGAGCGTTTCCTGAGTCACCAGTTTTACATTCCGATGCACCTCTGCAGGTTTCCTGTATCCCTTGGACCTTCCCATTGACGATGAAACACAGAAATTGCATCGAAATTAAATATAAGAGACACAATGCCGACATAAGTACAAGAAAACAGTCTTCGTCCGGTCAATGTTTTGAGCGTTTCCTGTGTCACCAGTTTTACATTCTAATGCACCTCTGCAGGTTTACTGTATCCCTTGGACTTTCCCATTGACGATGAAACACAGAAATTGCATCGGAGTTAAATTTAAGAGACACAATGCCTACTTAAGCACAGGAAGACTGAGTCTTCCTATTGTCTATAATATGAGCGTTTCCTGTGTCACCAGATTTGCATTCCGATGCATCTCTACAGGTTTACTGCAACCCTTGGACCTTCCCATTCACGATGAAACACAGAAATTGCATCGGAAATAAATATAAGAGACACAATGCCAACTTAAGTACAGGACGACTGAGTCTTCCTACTGTCTATGTTTTGAGCGTTTCCTGAGTCACCAGTTTCACATTCCGATGCACCTCTGCAGGTTTACTGTGTCCCTTGGACCTTCCCATTGACGATGAAACACAGAAATTGCATCGGAATTAAATATAAGAGACACAATGCCGACTTAAGTACAGGAAGACTGAGTCTTCCTACTGTCTGAATTTTGAGCGTTTCCTGTGTCACCAGTTTTACATTCTGATGCACCTCTGCAGGTTTACTGTATCCATTGGACCATCCCATTGACGATGAAACGCAGAAATTGCATCGGAATAAAATATAAGAGACACAATACCGACTTAAGTACAGGAAGACTGAGTCTTCCTACTGTCTATGTTTTGAGCGTTTCCTGTGTCACCAGTTTTACATTCTGATGCACCTCTGCAGGTTTACTGTATCCCTTGGACCTTCCCATTGACGATGAAACACAGAAATTGCATCGGAGTTAAATTTAAGAGACACAATGCCTACGTAAGCACATTAAGACGGAGTCTTCCTATTGTCTATAATATGAGCGTTTCCTGTGTCACCAGTTTTCAATTCCGATGCATCTCTACAGGTTTACTGTATCCATTGGACCTTCCCATTCACGATGAAACACAGAAATTTCATCGGAAATAAATATAAGATCCACAATGCCGACTTAAGTACAGGAAGACTGAGTTTTGAGCGTTTCCTGAGTCACCAGTTTCACATTCCGATGCACCTCTGCAGGTTTACTGTGTCCATTGGACCTTCCCATTGACGATGAAACGCAGAAATTGCATCGGAATAAAATATAAGAGACACAATACCGACTTAAGTACAGGAAGACTGAGTCTTCCTACTGTCTATGTTTTGAGCGTTTCCTGTGTCACCAGTTTTACATTCTGATGCACCTCTGCAGGTTTACTGTATCCCTTGGACCTTCCCATTGACGATGAACCACAGAAATTGCATCGGAATTAAATTTAAGAGACACAATGCCTACGTAAGCACAGGAAGACGGAGTCTTCCTATTGTCTATAATATGAGCGTTTCCTGTGTCACCAGTTTTCAATTCCGATGCATCTCTACAGGTTTACTGTATCCCTTGGACCTTCCCATTGACGATGAAACACAGAAATTTCATCGGAAATAAATATAAGATCCACAATGCCGACTTAAGTACAGGAAGACTGAGTTTTGAGCGTTTCCTGGGTCACCAGTTTCACATTCCGATGCACCTCTGCCGGTTTACTGTGTCCATTGGACCTTCCCATTGACGATGAAACACAGAAATTGCATCGGAATTAAATATAAGAGACACAATGCCGACTTAAGTACAGGAAGACCGAGTCTTCCTACTGTCTATGTTTTGAGCGTTTCCTATGTCACTAGTTTTACATTCCGATGCACCTCTGCAATTTTACTGTATCTCTTGGACCTTCCCATTGACGATGAAACACAGAAATTGCATCGCAATTAAATATAAGAGACACAATGCCGACTTAAGTACAGGAAGACTAAGTCTTCCTACTGTCTATGTTTTGAGCTTTTCCTGTGTCATCAGTTTTACTTTCCGATGCACCTCTGCAGGTTTGCTATATCCCTTGGACCTTCCCATTCACGATGAAACACAGAAATTTCATCGGAATTAAAATATAAGAGACACAATGCCGACTTAAGTACAGGAAGACAGAGTCTTCCTACTGTCTATGTTTTGAGCGTTTCCTGAGTCACCAGTTTTACATTCCGATGCACCTCTGCAGGTTTCCTGTATCCCTTGGACCTTCCCATTGACGATGAAACACAGAAATTGCATCGAAATTAAATATAAGAGACACAATGCCGACTTAAGTACAAGAAAACAGTCTTCGTACGGTCAATGTTTAGAGCGTTTCCTGTGTCACCAGTTTTACATTCCGATGCACCTCTGCCGGTTTTCTATATCCCTTGGACCTTCCCATTGTCGATGAAACACAGAAATCGCATCGGAATTAAATATAAGAGACACAATGCCGACTTAAGTACAGGAAGACTGAGTCTTCCTACTGTCTATGTTTTGAGCGTTTCCTGTGTCACCAGTTTTACATTCTGATACACCTCTGCAAGTTTACTGTATCCCTTGGACCTTCCCATTGACGATGAAACACAGAAATTGCATCGGAGTTAAATTTAAGAGTCACAATGCCTACTTAAGCACGGGAAGACTGAGTCTTCCTATTGTCTATAATATGAGCGTTTCCTGTGTCACCAGTTTTGCATTCCGATGCATCTCTATAGGTTTACTGTATCCCTTGGACCTTCCCATTCACGATGAAACACAGAAATTTCATCGGAAATAAATATAAGAGACACAATGCCGACTTAAGTACAGGAAGACTGAGTCTTCCTACTGTCTATGTTTTGAGCGTTTCCTGAGTCACCAGTTTCACATTTCGATGATCCTCTGGAGGTTTACTGTGTCCCTTGGACCTTCACATTGACGATGAAACACAGAAATTGCATCGGAATTAAATATAAGAGACACAATGCCGACTTAAGTACAGGAAGACCGAGTCTTCCTACTGTCTATGTTTTGACCGTTTCCTATGTCACTAGTTTTACATTCCGATGCACCTCTGAAATTTTACTGTATCTCTTGGACCTTCCCATTGACGATGAAACACAGAAATTGCATCGGAATTAAATATAAGAGACACAATGCCGACTTAAGTACAGGAAGACTAAGTCTTCCTACTGTCTATGTTTTGAGCTTTTCCTGTGTCATCAGTTTTACTTTCCGATGCACCTCTGCAGGTTTACTATATCCCTTGGACCTTCCCATTCACGAAGAAACACAGAAATTTCATCGGAAAAAAATATAAGAGACACAATGCCGACTTTAGTACAGGAAGACTGAGTCTTCCTACTCTCTATGTATTGAGCGTTTCCTGAGTCACCAGTTTTACATTCCGATGCACCTCTGCAGGTTTCCTGTATCCCTTGGACCTGCCCATTGACGATGAAACACAGAAATTGCATCGAAATTAAATATAAGAGACACAATGCCGACTTAAGTACAAGAAAACAGTCTTCGTACGGTCAATGTTTTTAGCGTTTCCTGTGTCACCAGTTTTACCTTCTGATGCACCTCTGCCGGTTTACTATATCCCTTGGACCTTCCCATTGTCGATGAAACACAGAAATCGCATCGGAATTAAATATAAGAGACACAATGCCGACTAAAGTACAGGAAGACTGAGTCTTCCTACTGTCTATATTTTGGGCGTTTCCTGTGTCACCAGTTGTACATTCCGATGCACCTCTGCTGGTTTACTGTATTCCTTGGACGTTCCCATTGACGATGAAACACAGAAATTGCATCGGAATTAAATATAAGAGACACAATGCCGACTTAAGTACAGGAAGACTAAGTCTTCCTACTGTCTATGTTTGAACGATTCCTGTGTCATCTGTTTTACTTTCCGATGCACCTCTGCAGGTTTACTATATCCCTTGGACCTTCCCATTCACGATGAAACACAGAAATTTCATCGGAAATAAATATAAGATACACAATGCCGACTTAAGTACAGGAAGACTGAGTCTTCCTACTGTCTATGTTTTGATCGTTTCCTGGGTCACCAGTTTTACATTCCGATGCACCTCTGCAGGTTTACTGTGTGCCTTGGACCTTCCCATTGACGATGAAACACAGAAATTGCATCGGAATTAAATATAAGAGACACAATGCCGACTTAAGTATAGGAAGACTGAGTCTTCCTACTGTCTATGTTTTGAGCGTTTCCTGTGTCACTAGTTTTACATTCCGATGCAAATCTGCAGGTTTACTATATCCCTTGGACCTTCCCATTCACGATGAAACACAGAAATGCATCGGAATTAAATATAAGAGACACAATGCCGACTTAAGTACAGGAAGACTGAGTCTTCCTACTGTCTATGTTTTGAGCGTTTCCTGTGTCACCAGTTTTACATTCTGATGCACCTCTGCAGGTTTACTGTATCCCTTGGACCTTCCCATTGACGATGAAACACAGAAATTGCATCGGAGTTAAATTTAAGAGACACAATGCCTACTTAAACACAGCAAGACTGAGTCTTCCTATTGTCTATAATTTGAGCGTTTCCTGTGTCACCAGTTTTGCATTCCGATGCATCTCTACAGGTTTACTGTAACTCTTGGACCTTCCCATTGACGATGAAACACAGAAATTGCATCGGAATTAAATATAAGAGACACGATGCCGACTTAAGCACAGGAAGACTGACTTTTCCTACTGTCTATGCTTTGAGCGTTTCTTGAGTCACCAGTTTTAGATTCCGATGCACCTCTGCAGGTTTCCTGTATCCCTTGGACCTTCCCATTGACGATGAAACACAGAAATTGTATCGGAATTAAATATAAGAGACACAATGCCGACTTAAGTACAGGAAGACTGAGTCTTCCTACTGTCTATGTTTTGACCGTTTCCTATGTCACTAGTTTTACATTCCGATGCACCTCTGCAATTTTACTGTATCTATAGGACCTTCCCATTGACGATGAAACACAGAAATTGCATCGGAATTAAATATAAGAGACACGATGCCGACTTAAGCACAGGAAGACTGACTTTTCCTACTGTCTATGCTTTGAGCGTTTCCTGAGTCACCAGTTTTACATTCCGATGCACCTCTTTAGGTTTCCTGTATCCCTTGGACCTTCCCATTGACGATGAAACACAGAAATTGCATCGAAATTAAATATAAGAGACACCATGCCGACTTAAGTACAAGAAAACAGTCTTCGGTCGGTCAATGTTTTGAGCGTTTCCTGTGTCAACTGTTTTACATTCCGATGCACCTCTGCCGGTTTACTATATCCCTTGGACCTTACAATTGTCGATGAAACACAGAAATCGCATCGGAATTAAATATAAGAGACACAATGCCGACATAAGTACAGGAAGACTGAGTACTCCTACTGTCTATGTTTTGAGCGTTTCCTGTGTCACCAGTTTTACATTCTGATGCACCTCTGCAGGTTTTCTGTATCCATTGGACCTTCCCATTGACGATGAAACACAGAAATTGTATCGGAATTAAATATAAGAGACACAATGCCGAATTAAGTACAGGAAGTCTAAGTCTTTCTACTGTCTATGTTTTGAGCGTTTCCTGTGTCATCAGTTTTACTTTCCGATGCACCTCTGCAGGTTTACTATATCCCTTGGACCTTCCCATTCACGATGAAACACAGAAATTTCATCGGAAATAAATATAAGAGACACAATGCCGACTTAAGTACAGGAAGACTGAGTCTTCCTACTGTCTATGTTTTGAGCGTTTCCTGTGTCACCAGTTTTACATTCTGATGCACCTCTGGAGGTTTACTGTATCGATTGGAGCTTCCCATTGACGATGAAACACAGAAATGGCATCGGAATTAAATATAAGAGACACCATGCCGACTTAAGTACAGGAAAACAGTCTTCGTACGGTCAATGTTTTGAGCGTTTCCTGTGTCACCTGTTTTACATTCCCATGCACCTCTGCCGGTTTACTATATCCCTTGGACCTTCCCATCGTCGATGAAACTCAGAAATCGCATCGGAATTAAAAATAAGAGACACAATGCCGACTTAAGTACAGGAGGACCGAGTCTTCCTACTGTCTATGTTTTGAGCATTTCCTATGTCACTAGTTTTTCATTCCGATGCACCTCTGCAATTTTACTGTATCTCTTGGACCTTCCCATTGACGATGAAACACAGAAATCGCATCGGAATTAAATATAAGAGACATAATGCCGAATTAAGTACAGGAAGACTTAGTCTTCTTACTGTCTATGTATTGAGCGATTCCTGTGTCACCAGTTTTACATTCTGATGCACCTCTGCAGGTTTACTGTATCCATTGGACCTTCCCATTGACGATGAAACACAGAAATTGCATTGGAGTAAAATATAAGAGACACAATGCCGACTTAAGTACAGGAAGACTGAGAATTCCTACTGTCTATGTTGTTAGCGTTTCCTGTGTCACCAGTTTTACATTCTGATGCACCTCTGCAGGTTTACTGTATCCCTTGAACCTTCCCATTGACGATGAAACACAGAAATTGCATCGGAATTAAATATAAGAACACGATGCCGACTTAAGCACAGGAAGACTGACTTTTCCTACTGTCTATGATTTGCGCGTTTCCAGAGTCACCAGTTTTACATTCCGATGCACCTCTGCAGGTTTCCTGTATCCCTTGGACCCTCCCATTGACGATGAAACACAGAAATTGCATCGGAATTAAATATAACAGACACAATGCCGACTTAAGTACAGGAAGACTGAGTCTTCCTACTGTCTATGTTTTGACCGTTTCCTATGTCACTAGTTTTACATTCCGATGCACCTCTGCAATTTTACTGTATCTCTAGGACCTTCCCATTGACGATGAAACACAGAAATTGCATCGGAATTAAATATAAGAGACACGATGCCGACTTAAGCACAGGAAGACTGACTTTTCCTACTGTCTATGCTTTGAGCGTTTCCTGAGTCACCAGTTTTACATTCCGATGCACCTCTTTAGGTTTCCTGTATCCCTTGGACCTTCCCATTGACGATGAAACACAGAAATTGCATCGAAATTAAATATAAGAGACACCATGCCGACTTAAGTACAAGAAAACAGTCTTCGGTCGGTCAATGTTTTGAGCGTTTCCTGTGTCACCTGTTTTGCATTCCGATGCACCTCTGCCGGTTTACTATATCCCTTGGACCTTCCCATTGTCGATGAAACACAGAAATCGCATCGGAATTAAATATAAGAGACACAATGCCGACATAAGTACAGGAAGACTGAGTACTCCTACTGTCTATGTTTTGAGCGTTTCCTGTGTCACCAGTTTTACATTCTGATGCACCTCTGCAGGTTTTCTGTATCCATTGGACCTTCCCAATGACGATGAAACACAGAAATTGTATCGGAATTAAATATAAGAGACACAATGCCGAATTAAGTACAGGAAGTCTAAGTCTTCCTACTGTCTTTGTTTTGAGCGTTTCCTGTGTCATCAGTATTACTTTCCGATGCACCTCTGCAGGTTTACTATATCCCTTGGACCTTCCCATTCACGATGAAACACAGAAATTTCATCGGAAATAAATATAAGAGACACAATGCCGACTTAAGTACAGGAAGACTGAGTCTTCCTACTGTCTATGTTTTGAGCGTTTCCTGTGTCACCAGTTTTACATTCTGATGCACCTCTGCAGGTTTACTGTATCGATTGGAGCTTCCCATTGACGATGAAACACAGAAATTGCATCGGAATTAAATATAAGAGACACCATGCCGACTTAAGTACAGGAAAACAGTCTTCGTACGGTCAATGTTTTGAGCGTTTCCTGTGTCACCTGTTTTACATTCCGATGCACCTCTGCCGGTTTACTATATCCCTTGGACCTTCCCATCGTCGATGAAACTCATAAATCGCATCGGAATTAAAAATAAGAGACACAATGCCGACTTAAGTACAGGAAGACCGAGTCTTCCTACTGTCTATGTTTTGAGCATTTCCTATGTCACTAGTTTTTCATTCCGATGCACCTCTGCAATTTTACTGTATCTCTTGGACCTTCCCATTGACGATGAAACACAGAAATTGCATCGGAAATAAATATAAGAGACACAATGCCGACTTAAGTACAGGAAGACTGAGTCTTCCTACTGTCTATGTTTTGAGCGTTTCCTGTGTCACCAGTTTTACATTCTGATGCACCTCTGCAGGTTTACTGTATCGATTGGACCTTCCCATCGTCGATGAAACTCAGAAATTTCATCGGAAAAAAATATAAGAGACACAATGCCGACTTTAGTACAGGAAGACTGAGTCTTCCTACTGTCTATGATTTGAGCGTTTCCTGAGTCACCAGTTTTACATTCCGATGCACCTATGCAGGTTTCCTGTATCCCTTGGACCTTCCCATTGACGATGAAACACAGAAATTGCATCGAAATTAAATATAAGAGACACCATGCCGACTTAAGTACAAGAAAACAGTCTTCGTACGGTCAATGTTTTGATCGTTTCCTGTGTCACCAGTTTTACCTTCCGATGCACCTCTGCCGGTTTACTATATCCCTTGGACCTTCCCATTGTCGATGAAACACAGAAATTGCATCGGAATTAAATATAAGAGACACAATGCCGACTTAAGTACAGGAAGACTGAGTCTTCCTTCAGTCTATGATTTGAGCGTTTCCTGTGTCACCAGTTTTACATTCTGATGCACCTCTGCAGGTTTACTGTATCCCTTGTAGCTTCCCATTGACGATGAAACACAGAAATTGCATCGTAATTAAATATAAGAGACACAATGCCGACTTCAGTACACGAAGACTGAGTCTTCCTACTTTCTATAATTTGAGCGATTCCTGTGTCACCAGTTTTATTTTCCGATGCACCTCTACAGGTTAACTGTATCCCTTGGACCTTCACAGTGACGACGAAACACAGAAATTTCATCGGAAATAAATATAAGAGACACAATGCCGACTTAAGTACAGGAAGACTGAGTCTTCCTACTGTCTATGCTTTGAGCGTTTCCTGTGTCACTAGTTTTACATTCCGATGCAAATCTGCAGGTTTACGATATCCCTTGGACCTTCCCATTGACGATGAAACACAGAAATTGCATCGGAGTTAGATTTAAGAGACGCAAAGCCTACTTAAGCACAGGAAGACTGAGTCTTCCTACTGTCTATAATTTGAGCGTTTCCTGTGTCACCAGTTTTGCATTCCGACGCATCTCTACAGGTTTACTGTATCCCTTGGACCTTTACAATGACGATGAAACACAGAAATTGCATCGGAATTTAAATATAAGAGACACATCGCCGACTTAAGTACAAGAAAACTGAGTCTTCTTACGGTCTATGTTTTGAGCGTTTCCTGTGTCATCAGTTTTACATTCCGATGCACGTCTGCAGGTTTACTGTATCCCTTGGACCTTCCCATTGACGATGAAAAACAGAAATTGCATCGGATTTAAATATAAGAGACACAATGCCGACTTAAGTACAGGAAGACTAAGTCTTCCTACTGTCTATGTTTTGAGCTTTCCCTGTGTCATCAGTTTTACATTCCGATGCACCTCTGCAGGTTTACTATATCCCTTGGACCTTCCCATTGACGATGAAACACAGAAATTGCATCGAAATTAAATATAAGAGACACAATGCCGACTTAAGTACAAGAAAACAGTCTTCGTACGGTCAATGTTTTGAGCGTTTCCTGTGTCACCAGTTTTACATTCCGATGAACCTCTGCAGGTTCACTGTATCCATTGGACCTTCCCATTGACGATGAAACACAGATATTGCATCGGAATTAAATATAAGAGACACAATGCCGACTTAAGTAGAGGAAGACTGAGTCTTCCTACTGTCTATGTTTTGAGCGTTTCCTGTGTCACTAGTTTTACATTCCAATGCACCTCTGCAGGTTTACTATATCCCTTGGACCTTCCCATTGTCGATGAAACACAGAAATCGCATCGGAATTAAATATAAGAGACACAATGCCGACTTAAGTACAGGAAGACTGAGTCTTCCTACTGTCTATGATTTGAGCGTTTCCTGTGTCACCAGTTTTACATTCTGATGCACCTCTGCAGGTTCACTGTATCCATTGGACCTTCCCATTGACGATGAAACACAGATATTGCATCGGAATTAAATATAAGAGACACAATGCCGACTTAAGTAGAGGAAGACTGAGTCTTCCTACTGTCTATGTTTTGAGCGTTTCCTGTGTCACTAGTTTTACATTCCAATGCACCTCTGCAGGTTTACTGTATCCCTTGGATTTTCCCATTGACGATGAAACGCAGAAATTGCATCGGAATAAAATGTAAGAGACACAATACCGACTTAAGTACAGGAAGACTGAGTCTTCCTACTGTCTATGTTTTGAGCGTTTCCTGTGTCACCAGTTTTACATTCTAATGCACGTCTGCAGGTTTACTGTATCCCTTGGACCTTCCCATTGACGATGAAACACAGAAATTGCATCGGAGTTAAATTTAAGAGACACAATGCCTACTTATGCACAGGAAGACTGAGTCATCCTATTGTCTATAATATGAGCGTTTCCTGTGTCACCAGTTTTGCATTCCGATGCATCTCTACAGGTTTACTGCAACCCTTGGACCTTCCCATTCACGATGAAACACAGAAATTTCGTCGGAAATAAATATAAGAGACACAATGCCGACTTAAGTACAAGAAAACAGTCTTCGTACGGTCAATGTTTTGAGCGTTTCCTGTGTCACCAGTTTTACCTTCCGATGAACCTCTGCCGGTTTACTATATCCCTTGGACCTTCCCATTGTCGATGAAACACAGAAATCGCATCGGAATTAAATATAAGAGACACAATGCCGACTTAAGTACAGGAAGACTGAGTCTTCCTACTGTCTAGGTTTTGAGCGTTTCCTGTGTCACCAGTTTTACATTCTGATGCACCTCTGCAGGTTTACTGTATCCCTTGTAGCTTCCCATTGACGATGAAACACAGAAATTGCATCGTAATTAAATATAAGAGACACAATGCCGACTTCAGTACACGAAGACTGAGTCTTCCTACTTTCTATAATTTGAGCGATTCCTGTGTCA
The DNA here is from genome assembly GCF_023898315.1 of Schistocerca nitens. NCBI lineage: Eukaryota > Metazoa > Arthropoda > Insecta > Orthoptera > Acrididae > Schistocerca > Schistocerca nitens. Next base: position 3,228,467 of record NC_064616.1, on the reverse strand, counting down.
CCAGTTTTATTTTCCGATGCACCTCTACAGGTTAACTGTATCCCTTGGACCTTCACAGTGACGACGAAACACAGAAATTTCATCGGAAATAAATATAAGAGACACAATGCCGACTTAAGTACAGGAAGACTGAGTCTTCCTACTGTCTATGCTTTGAGCGTTTCCTGTGTCACTAGTTTTACATTCCGATGCAAATCTGCAGGTTTACGATATCCCTTGGACCTTCCCATTGACGATGAAACACAGAAATTGCATCGGAGTTAGATTTAAGAGACGCAAAGCCTACTTAAGCACAGGAAGACTGAGTCTTCCTACTGTCTATAATTTGAGCGTTTCCTGTGTCACCAGTTTTGCATTCCGACGCATCTCTACAGGTTTACTGTATCCCTTGGACCTTCACAATGACGATGAAACACAGAAATTGCATCGGAATTTAAATATAAGAGACACATCGCCGACTTAAGTACAAGAAAACTGAGTCTTCTTACGGTCTATGTTTTGAGCGTTTCCTGTGTCGCCAGTTTTACATTCCGATGCACCTATGCCGGTTTACTGTATCCCTTGCCCCTTCCCATTGTCGATGAAACACAGAAATCGTATCGGAATTAAATATAAGAGACACAATGCCGACAGGAATACTGAGTCTTCCTACTGTCTATGTTTTGAGCATTCCTGTGTCATCAGTTTTACATTCCGATGCACGTCTGCAGGTTTACTGTATCCCTTGGACCTTCCCATTGACGATGAAAAACAGAAATTGCATCGGATTTTAATATAAGAGACACAATGCCGACTTAAGTACAGGAAGACTAAGTCTTCCTACTGTCTATGTTTTGAGCTTTTCCTGTGTCATCAGTTTTACATTCCGATGCACCTCTGAAGGTTTACTATATCCCTTGGGCCTTCCCATTGACGATGAAACACAGAAATTGCATCGGAATTAAATATAAGAGACACAATGCCGACTTAAGTACAGGAAGACTGAGTCTTCCTACTGTCTATGATTTGAGCGTTTCCTGTGTCACCAGTTTTACATTCTGATGCACCTCTGCAGGTTCACTGTATCCATTGGACCTTCCCATTGACGATGAAACACAGATATTGCATCGGAATTAAATATAAGAGACACAATGCCGACTTAAGTAGAGGAAGACTGAGTCTTCCTACTGTCTATGTTTTGAGCGTTTCCTGTGTCACTAGTTTTACATTCCAATGCACCTCTGCAGGTTTACTGTATCCCTTGGACTTTCCCATTGACGATGAAACGCAGAAATTGCATCGGAATAAAATGTAAGAGACACAATACCGACTTAAGTACAGGAAGACTGAGTCTTCCTACTGTCTATGTTTTGAGCGTTTCCTGTGTCACCAGTTTTACATTCTAATGCACGTCTGCAGGTTTACTGTATCCCTTGGACCTTCCCATTGACGATGAAACACAGAAATTGCATCGGAGTTAAATTTAAGAGACACAATGCCTACTTAAGCACAGGAAGACTGAGTCATCCTATTGTCTATAATATGAGCGTTTCCTGTGTCACCAGTTTTGCATTCCGATGCATCTCTACAGGTTTACTGCAACCCTTGGACCTTCCCATTCACGATGAAACACAGAAATTTCGTCGGAAATAAATATAAGAGACACAATGCCGACTTAAGTACAAGAAAACAGTCTTCGTACGGTCAATGTTTTGAGCGTTTCCTGTGTCACCAGTTTTACCTTCCGATGAACCTCTGCCGGTTTACTATATCCCTTGGACCTTCCCATTGTCGATGAAACACAGAAATCGCATCGGAATTAAATATAAGAGACACAATGCCGACTTAAGTACAGGAAGACTGAGTCTTCCTACTGTCTAGGTTTTGAGCGTTTCCTGTGTCACCAGTTTTACATTCTGATGCACCTCTGCAGGTTTACTGTATCCATTGGACCTTCCCATTGACGATGAAAAACAGAAATTGCACCGGAATAAAATATCAGAGACACAATACCGACTTAAGTACAGGAAGACTGAGTCTTCCTACTGTCTATGTTTTGAGCGTTTCCTGTGTCACCAGTTTTACATTCTGATGCACCTCTGCAGGTTTACTGTATCCCTTGGACCTTCCCATTGACGATGAAACACAGAATTTGCATCGGAGTTAAATTTAAGAGACACAATGCCTACGTAAGCACAGGAAGACGGAGTCTTCCTATTGTCTATAATATGAGCGTTTCCTGTGTCACCAGTTTTCAATTCCGATGCATCTCTACAGGTTTAATGTATCCCTTGGACCTTCCCATTCACGATGAAACACAGAAATTTCATCGGAAATAAATATAAGATCCACAATGCCGACTTAAGTACAGGAAGACTGAGTTTTGAGCGTTTCCTGAGTCACCAGTTTCACATTCCGATGCACCTCTGGAGGTTTACTGTGTCCCTTGAACCTTCCCATTGACGATGAAACACAGAAATTGCATCGGAATTAAATATAATAGACACAATGCCGACATAAGTACAGGATGACCGAGTCTTCCTACTGTCTATGTTTTGAGCGTTTCCTATGTCACTAGTTTTACATTCCGATGCACCTCTGCAATTTTACTGTATCTCTTGGACCTTCCCATTGACGATGAAACACAGAAATTGCATCGGAATTAAATATAAGAGACACAATGCCGACTTAAGTACAGGAAGACGAAGTCTTCCTACTGTCTATGTTTTGAGCTTTTCCTGTGTCATCAGTTTTACTTTCCGATGCACCTCTGCATGTTTACTATATCCCTTGGACCTTCCCATTCACGATGAAACACAGAATTTGCATCGGAAAAAAATATAAGAGACACAATGCCGACTTTAGTACAGGAAGACTGAGTCTTCCTACTGTCTATGTTTTGAGCGTTTCCTGAGTCACCAGTTTTACATTCCGATGCACCTCTGCAGGTTTCCTGTATCCCTTGGACCTACCGATTGACGATGAAACACAGAAATTGCATCGAAATTAAATATAAGAGACACAATGCCGACTTAAGTACAAGAAAACAGTCTTCGTACGGTCAATGTTTTGAGCGTTTCCTGTGTCACCAGTTTTACCTTCCGATGCACCTCTGCCGGTTTACTATATCCCTTGGACCTTCCCATTGTCGATGAAAAACAGAAATCGCATCGGAATTAAATATAAGAGACACAATGCCGACTTCAGTACAGGAAGACTGAGTCTTCCTACTGTCTATGTTTGAACGATTCCTGTGTCATCAGTTTTACTTTCCGATGCACCTCTGCAGGATTACTATATCCCTTGGACCTTCCCATTCACGATGAAACACAGAAATTTCATCGGAAATAAATATAAGAGACACAATGCCGACTTAAGTACAGGAAGACTGAGTCTTCCTACAGTCTATGTTTTGAGCGTTTCCTGTGTCACCAGTTTTACAATCTGATGCACCTCTGCCGGTTTACTGTATCCCTTGTACCTTCCCATTGACGATGAAACACAGAAATTGCATCGGAATTAAATATAAGAGACACAATGCCGACTTAAGTACAGGAAGACTGAGTCTTCCTACTGTCTATAATATGAGCGTTTCCTGTGTCACCAGTTTTATTTTCCGATGCACCTCTACAGGTTTACTGTATCCCTTGGACCTTCACATTGACGATGAAACACAGAAATTGCATCGGAATTAAATACAAGAGACACAATGCCGACTTAAGTACAGGAAGACTGAATCTTCCTACTGTCTATGTTTTAAGCGTTTCCTTTGTCACTAGTTTTACATTCCGATGCACCTCTGCAGGTTTACTGTATCCCTTGGACCTTCCCATTGACGATGAAACACAGAAATTGCATCGGAATTAAATATAAGAGACACAATGCCGACTTAAGAACAGGAAGACTGAGTCTTCCTACTGTCTATGTTTTGAGCGCTTCCTGTGTCACCAGTTTTACTTTCTGATGCACCTCTGCAGGTTTACTGTATCCCTTGGCCCTTCACAGTGACGATGAAACACAGAAATTGCATCGGAGTTAGATTTAAAAGACACAATGCCTACTTAAGCACAGGAAGGCTGAGTCTTCCCACTGTCTATAATTTGAGCGTTTCCTGTGTCACCAGTTTTGCATTCCGATGCATCTCTACAGATTTACTGTATCCCTTGGACCTTCACAGTGACGATGAAACACAGAAATAGCATCGGAATTTAAATATAAGAGACACATCGCCGACTTAAGTACAAGAAAACTGAGTCTTCTTACGGTCTATGTTTTGAGCGTTTCCTGTGTCGCCAGTTTTACATTCAGATGCACCAATGCCGGTTTACTGTATCCCTTGACCCTTCCCATTGTCGATGAAACACAGAAATCGTATCGGAATTAAATATAAGAGACACAATGCCGACTTAAGTACAGGAAGACTGAGTCTTCCTACTGTCAATGTTTTGAGCATTCCTGTGTCATCAGTTTTACATTCCGATGCACGTCTGCTGGTTAACTGTATCCCTTGGACCTTCCCATTGACGATGAAAAACAGAAATTGCATCGGATTTAAATATAAGAGACACAATGCCGACTTAAGTACAGGACGACTAAGTCTTCCTACTGTAAATGTTTTGAGCGTTTCCTGAGTCACCAGTTTTACATTCCGATGCACCTCTGCAGGTTTTCTGTATCCCTTGGACCTTCCCATTGACGATGAAACACAGATATTGCATCGAAATTAAATATAAGAGACACAATGCCGACTTAAGTACAAGAAAAGAGTCTTCGTACGGTCAATGTTTTGAGCGTTTCCTGTGTCACCAGTTTTACATTCCGATGCACCTCTGCCGGTTTACTACATCCCTTGGACCTTCCCATTGTCGATGAAACACAGAAATCGCATCGGAATTAAATATAAGAGACACAATGCCGACTTAAGTACAGGAAGACTGAGCCTTCCTACTGTCTATGTTTTGAGCGTTTCCTGTGTCACCAGTTTTACAATCTGATGCACCTCTGCAGGTTTACTGTATCCCTTGGACCTTCCCATTGACGATGAAAAACAGAAATTGCATCGGAGTTAAATTTAAGAGACACAATGCCTACTTAAGCACAGCAAGACTGAGTCTTCCTATTGTCTATAATTTGAGCGTTTCCTGTGTCACCAGTTTTGCATTCCGATGCATCTCTACAGGTTTACTGTTTCCCTTGGACCTTCACAGTGACGATGAAACACAGAAATAGCATCGGAATTTAAATATAAGAGACACATCGCCGACTTAAGTACAAGAAAACTGAGTCTTCTTACGGTCTATGTTTTGAGCGTTTCCTGTGTCACCAGTTTCACATTCCGATGCACCTCTGCAGGTTTACTGTGTCCCTTGGACCTACCCATTGACGATGAAACACAGAAATTGCATCGGAATTAAATATAAGAGACACAATGCCGACTTAAGTACAGGAAGACTGAGTCTTCCTACTGTCTATGTTTTGAGCGTTTCCTATGTCACTAGTTTTACATTCCGATGCACCTCTGCAATTTTTCTGTATCTCTTGGACCTTCCCATTGACGATGAAACACAGAAATTGCATCGGAATTAAATATAAGAGACACGATGCCGACTTAAGCACAGGAAGACTGACTTTTCCTACTGTCTATGCTTTGAGCGTTTCCTGAGTCACCAGTTTTACATTCCGATGCACATCTGCAGGTTTCCTGTATCCCTTGGACCTTCCCATTGACGATGAAACACCGAAATTGCATCGAAATTAATTATAAGAGACACCATGCCGACTTAAGTACAAGAAAACAGTCTTCGTACGGTCAATGTTTTGAGCGTTTCCTGTGTCACCTGTTTTACATTCCGATGCACCTCTCCCGGTTTACTATATCCCTTGGACCTTCCCATTGTCGATGAAACACAGAAATCGCATCGGAATTAAATATAAGAGACACAATGCCGACATAAGTACAGGAAGACTGAGTCTTCCTACTGTCTATGTTTTGATCGTTTCCTGGGTCACCAGTTTTACATTCCGATGCACCTCTTCTGGTTTACTGTATCCCTTGGACCTTCCCATTGACGATGAAACACAGAAATTGCATCGGAATTAAATATAAGAGACACAATGCCGACTTAAGTACAGGAAGACTGAGTCTTCCTACTGTCTATGTTCTGAGCGTTTTGTGTGTCACTAGTTTTACATTCCGATGCAAATCTGCAGGTTTACTATATCCCTTTGACCTTCCCATTGACGATGAAACACAGAAATGCATCGGAATTAAATATAACTCACACAATGCCGACTTAAGTACAGGAAGACTGAGTCTTCCTACAGTCTATGTTTTGAGCGTTTCCTGTGTCACCAGTTTTATTTTCCGATGCACCTCTACAGGTTTACTGTATCCCTTGGACCTTCACATTGACGATGAAACACAGAAATAGCATCGGAATTGAAATATAAGAGACACATTGCCGACTTAAGTACAAGAAAACAGTCTTCGTACGGTCAATGTTTTGAGCGTTTCCTGTGTCACCTGTTTTACATTCCGATGCACCTCTCCCGGTTTACTATATCCCTTGGACCTTCCCATTGTCGATGAAACACAGAAATCGCATCGGAATTAAATATAAGAGACACAATGCCGACATAAGTACAGGAAGACTGAGTCTTCCTACTGTCTATGTTTTGATCGTTTCCTGGGTCACCAGTTTTACATTCCGATGCACCTCTTCTGGTTTACTGTATCCCTTGGACCTTCCCATTGACGATGAAACACAGAAATTGCATCGGAATTAAATATAAGAGACACAATGCCGACTTAAGTACAGGAAGACTGAGTCTTCCTACTGTCTATGTTCTGAGCGTTTTGTGTGTCACTAGTTTTACATTCCGATGCAAATCTGCAGGTTTACTATATCCCTTTGACCTTCCCATTGACGATGAAACACAGAAATGCATCGGAATTAAATATAACTCACACAATGCCGACTTAAGTACAGGAAGACTGAGTCTCCCTACTGTCTATGTTTTGAGCGCCTCCTGTGTCACCAGATTTACTTTCTGATGCACCTCTGCAGGTTTACTGTATCCTTTGGACCTTCGCAGTGACGATGAAACACAGAAATAGCATCGGAATTGAAATATAAGAGACACATTGCCGACTTAAGTACAAGAAAACTGAGTCTTCTTACGGTCTATGTTTTGAGCGTTTCCTGTGTCGCCAGTTTTACATTCCGATGCACCTATGCCGGTTTACTGTATCCCTTGGACCTTCCCATTGTCGATGAAACACAGAAATCGCATCGGAATTAAATATAAGAGACACAATGCCGACATAAGTACAGGAAGACTGAGTCTTCCTACTGTCTATGTTTTGATCGTTTCCTGGGTCACCAGTTTTACATTCCGATGCACCTCTTCTGGTTTACTGTATCCCTTGGACCTTCCCATTGACGATGAAACACAGAAATTGCATCGGAATTAAATATAAGAGACACAATGCCGACTTAAGTACAGGAAGACTGAGTCTTCCTACTGTCTATGTTCTGAGCGTTTTGTGTGTCACTAGTTTTACATTCCGATGCAAATCTGCAGGTTTACTATATCCCTTGGACCTTCCCATTGACGATGAAACACAGAAATGCATCGGAATTAAATATAACTCACACAATGCCGACTTAAGTACAGGAAGACTGAGTCTTCCTACAGTCTATGTTTTGAGCGTTTCCTGTGTCACAAGTTTTATTTTCCGATGCACCTCTGCAGGTTTACTGTATCCCTTGGACCTTCCCATTGACGATGAAACACAGAAATTGCATCGGAATTAAATATAAGAGACACAATGCCGACTTAAGTACAGGAAGACTGAGTCTTCTTACGGTCTATGTTTTGAGCGTTTCCTGTGTCGCCAGTTTTACATTCCGATGCACCTATGCCGGTTTACTGTATCCCTTGACCCTTCCCATTGTCGATGAAACACAGATATCGTATCGGAATTAAATATAAGAGACACAATGCCGACTTAAGTACAGGAAGACTGAGTCTTCCTACTGTCTATGTTTTGAGCATTCCTGTGTCACCAGTTTTACATTCCGATGCACGTCTGCAGGTTAACTATATCCCTTGGACCTTCCCATTGACGATGAAAAACAGAAATTGCATCGGATTTAAATATAAGAGACACAATGCCGACTTAAGTACAGGACGACTAAGTCTTCCTACTGTAAATGTTTTGAGCGTTTCCTGAGTCACCAGTTTTACATTCCGATGCACCTCTGCAGGTTTCCTGTATCCCTTGGACCTTCCCATTGACGATGAAACACAGATATTGCATCGAAATTAAATATAAGAGACACAATGCCGACATAAGTACAAGAAAACAGTCTTCGTACGGTCAATGTTTTGAGCGTTTCCTGTGTCACCAGTTTTACATTCCGATGCACCTCTGCCGGTTTACTACATCCCTTGGACCTTCCCATTGTCGATGAAACACAGAAATCGCATCGGAATTAAATATAAGAGACACAATGCCGACTTAAGTACAGGAAGACTGAGTCTTCCTACTGTCTATATTTTGAGCGTTTCCTGTGTCAGCAGTTTTACATTCTGATGCACCTCTGCAGGTTTACTGTGTCCCTTGGACCTTCCCATTGACGATGAAACACAGAAATTGCATCGGAGTTTAATTTAGGAGACACAATGCCTACTTAAGCACAGCAAGACTGAGTCTTCCAATTGTCTATAATTTGAGCGTTTCCTGTGTCAACAGTTTTGCATTCCGATGCATCTCTACAGGTTTACTGTATCCCTTGGACCTTCCCATTCACGATGAAACACAGATATTTCATCGGAAATAAATATAAGAGACACAATGCCGACCTAAGTACAGGAAGACTGAGTCTTCCTACTGTCTATGTTTTGAGCGTTTCCTGTGTCACCAGATTCACATTCCGATGCACCTCTGCAGGTTTACTGTGTCACTTGGACCTTCCCATTGACAATGAAACACAGAAATTGCATCGGAATTAAATATAAGAGACACAATGCCGACTTAAGTACAGGAAGACTGAGTCTTCCTACTGTCTATGTTTTGAGCGTTTCCTATGTCACTAGTTTTACATTGCGATGCACCTCTGCAATTTTACTGTATCTCTTGGACCTTCCCATTGACGATGAAGCACAGAAATTGCATCGGAATTAAATATAAGAGACACGATGCCGACTTAAGTACAGGAAGACTGAGTTTTCCTGCTGTCTATGCTTTGAGCGTTTCCTGAGTCACCAGTTTTACATTCCGATGCACCTCTGCAGGTTTCCTGTATCCCTTGGACCTTCACATTGACGATGAAACACAGAAATTGCATCGAAATTAAATATAAGAGACACCATGCCGACTTAAGTACAAGAAAACAGTCTTCGTACGGTCAATGTTTTGAGCGTTTCCTGTGTCACCTGTTTTACATTCCGATGCACCTCTGCCGGTTTACTATATCCCTTGGACCTTCCCATTGTCGATGAAACACAGAAATCGCATCGGAATTAAATATAAGAGACACAATGCCGACATAAGTACAGGAAGACTGAGTCTTCCTACTGTCTATGTTTTGAGCGTTTCCTGTGTCACCAGTTTTACATTCTGATGCACCTCCGCAGGTTTACTGTATCCATTGGACCTTCCCATTGACGATGAAACACAGAAATTGCATTGGAATTAAATATAAGAGACACAATGCCGACTTAAGTACAGGAAGACTAAGTCTTCCTACTGTCTATATTTGAACGATTCCTGTGTCATCAGTTTTACTTTCCGATGCACCTCTGCAGGTTTACTATATCCCTTGGACCTTCCCATTCACGATGAAACACAGAAATTTCATCGGAAATAAATATAAGAGACACAATGCCGACATAAGTACAGGAAGACTGAGTCTTCCTACTGTCTATGTTTTGATCGTTTCCTGGGTCACCAGTTTTACATTCCGATGCACCTCTTCTGGTTTACTGTATCCCTTGGACCTTCCCATTGACGATGAAACACAGAAATTGCATCGGAATTAAATATAAGAGACACTATGCCGACTTAAGTACAGGAAGACTGAGTCTTCCTACTGTCTATGTTCTGAGCGTTTTGTGTGTCACTAGTTTTACATTCCGATGCAAATCTGCAGGTTTACTATATCCCTTGGACCTTCCCATTGACGATGAAACACAGAAATGCATCGGAATTAAATATACCTCACACAATGCCGACTTAAGTACAGGAAGACTGAGTCTTCCTACAGTCTATGTTTTGAGCGTTTCCTGTGTCACCAGTTTTATTTTCCGATGCACCTCTACAGGTTTACTGTATCCCTTGGACCTTCACATTGACGATGAAACACAGAAATTGCATCGGAATTAAATATAAGAGACACCATGCCGACTTAAGTACAAGAAAACAGTCTTCGTACGGTCAATGTTTTGAGCGTTTCCTGTGTCACCTGTTTTACATTCCGATGCACCTCTCCCGGTTTACTATATCCCTTGGACCTTCCCATTGTCGATGAAACACAGAAATCGCATCGGAATTAAATATAAGAGACACAATGCCGACATAAGTACAGGAAGACTGAGTCTTCCTACTGTCTATGTTTTGATCGTTTCCTGGGTCACCAGTTTTACATTCCGATGCACCTCTTCTGGTTTACTGTATCCCTTGGACCTTCCCATTGACGATGAAACACAGAAATTGCATCGGAATTAAATATAAGAGACACAATGCCGACTTAAGTACAGGAAGACTGAGTCTTCCTACTGTCTATGTTCTGAGCGTTTTGTGTGTCACTAGTTTTACATTCCGATGCAAATCTGCAGGTTTACAATATCCCTTTGACCTTCCCATTGACGATGAAACACAGAAATGCATCGGAATTAAATATAACTCACACAATGCCGACTTAAGTACAGGAAGACTGAGTCTTCCTACAGTCTATGTTTTGAGCGTTTCCTGTGTCACCAGTTTTATTTTCCGATGCACCTCTACAGGTTTACTGTATCCCTTGGACCTTCACATTGACGATGAAACACAGAAATTGCATCGGAATTAAATACAAGAGACACAATGCCGACTTAAGTACAGGAAGACTGAGTCTCCCTACTGTCTATGTTTTGAGCGCCTCCTGTGTCACCAGATTTACTTTCTGATGCACCTCTGCAGGTTTACTGTATCCTTTGGACCTTCGCAGTGACGATGAAACACAGAAATAGCATCGGAATTGAAATATAAGAGACACATTGCCGACTTAAGTACAAGAAAACTGAGTCTTCTTACGGTCTATGTTTTGAGCGTTTCCTGTGTCGCCAGTTTTACATTCCGATGCACCTATGCCGGTTTACTGTATCCCTTGGACCTTCCCATTGTCGATGAAACACAGAAATCGCATCGGAATTAAATATAAGAGACACAATGCCGACATAAGTACAGGAAGACTGAGTCTTCCTACTGTCTATGTTTTGATCGTTTCCTGGGTCACCAGTTTTACATTCCGATGCACCTCTTCTGGTTTACTGTATCCCTTGGACCTTCCCATTGACGATGAAACACAGAAATTGCATCGGAATTAAATATAAGAGACACAATGCCGACTTAAGTACAGGAAGACTGAGTCTTCCTACTGTCTATGTTCTGAGCGTTTTGTGTGTCACTAGTTTTACATTCCGATGCAAATCTGCAGGTTTACTATATCCCTTGGACCTTCCCATTGACGATGAAACACAGAAATGCATCGGAATTAAATATAACTCACACAATGCCGACTTAAGTACAGGAAGACTGAGTCTTCCTACAGTCTATGTTTTGAGCGTTTCCTGTGTCACCAGTTTTATTTTCCGATGCACCTCTACAGGTTTACTGTATCCCTTGGACCTTCACATTGACGATGAAACACAGAAATTGCATCGGAATTAAATACAAGAGACACAATGCCGACTTAAGTACAGGAAGATTGAGTCTTCCTACGGTCTATGTTTTAAGCGATTCCTGTGTCACTAGTTTTACATTCCGATGCACCTCTGCAGGTTTACTGTATCCCTTGGACCTTCCCATTGACGATGAAACACAGAAATTGCATCGGAATTAAATATAAGAGACACAATGCCGACTTAAGTACAGGAAGACTGAGTCTTCTTACGGTCTATGTTTTGAGCGTTTCCTGTGTCGCCAGTTTTACATTCCGATGCACCTATGCCGGTTTACTGTATCCCTTGACCCTTCCCATTGTCGATGAAACACAGAAATCGTATCGGAATTAAATATAAGAGACACAATGCCGACTTAAGTACAGGAAGACTGAGTCTTCCTACTGTCTATGTTTTGAGCATTCCTGTGTCACCAGTTTTACATTCCGATGCACGTCTGCAGGTTAACTATATCCCTTGGACCTTCCCATTGACGATGAAAAACAGAAATTGCATCGGATTTAAATATAAGAGACACAATGCCGACTTAAGTACAGGACGACTAAGTCTTCCTACTGTAAATGTTTTGAGCGTTTCCTGAGTCACCAGTTTTACATTCCGATGCACCTCTGCAGGTTTCCTGTATCCCTTGGACCTTCCCATTGACGATGAAACACAGATATTGCATCGAAATTAAATATAAGAGACACAATGCCGACATAAGTACAAGAAAACAGTCTTCGTACGGTCAATGTTTTGAGCGTTTCCTGTGTCACCAGTTTTACATTCCGATGCACCTCTGCCGGTTTACTACATCCCTTGGACCTTCCCATTGTCGATGAAACACAGAAATCGCATCGGAATTAAATATAAGAGACACAATGCCGACTTAAGTACAGGAAGACTGAGTCTTCCTACTGTCTATATTTTGAGCGTTTCCTGTGTCAGCAGTTTTACATTCTGATGCACCTCTGCAGGTTTACTGTGTCCCTTGGACCTTCCCATTGACGATGAAACACAGAAATTGCATCGGAGTTTAATTTAGGAGACACAATGCCTACTTAAGCACAGCAAGACTGAGTCTTCCAATTGTCTATAATTTGAGCGTTTCCTGTGTCAACAGTTTTGCATTCCGATGCATCTCTACAGGTTTACTGTATCCCTTGGACCTTCCCATTCACGATGAAACACAGATATTTCATCGGAAATAAATATAAGAGACACAATGCCGACCTAAGTACAGGAAGACTGAGTCTTCCTACTGTCTATGTTTTGAGCGTTTCCTGTGTCACCAGATTCACATTCCGATGCACCTCTGCAGGTTTACTGTGTCACTTGGACCTTCCCATTGACAATGAAACACAGAAATTGCATCGGAATTAAATATAAGAGACACAATGCCGACTTAAGTACAGGAAGACTGAGTCTTCCTACTGTCTATGTTTTGAGCGTTTCCTATGTCACTAGTTTTACATTGCGATGCACCTCTGCAATTTTACTGTATCTCTTGGACCTTCCCATTGACGATGAAGCACAGAAATTGCATCGGAATTAAATATAAGAGACACGATGCCGACTTAAGTACAGGAAGACTGAGTTTTCCTGCTGTCTATGTTTTGAGCGTTTCCTGAGTCACCAGTTTTACATTCCGATGCACCTCTGCAGGTTTCCTGTATCCCTTGGACCTTCACATTGACGATGAAACACAGAAATTGCATCGAAATTAAATATAAGAGACACCATGCCGACTTAAGTACAAGAAAACAGTCTTCGTACGGTCAATGTTTTGAGCGTTTCCTGTGTCACCTGTTTTACATTCCGATGCACCTCTGCCGGTTTACTATATCCCTTGGACCTTCCCATTGTCGATGAAACACAGAAATCGCATCGGAATTAAATATAAGAGACACAATGCCGACATAAGTACAGGAAGACTGAGTCTTCCTACTGTCTATGTTTTGAGCGTTTCCTGTGTCACCAGTTTTACATTCTGATGCACCTCCGCAGGTTTACTGTATCCATTGGACCTTCCCATTGACGATGAAACACAGAAATTGCATTGGAATTAAATATAAGAGACACAATGCCGACTTAAGTACAGGAAGACTAAGTCTTCCTACTGTCTATATTTGAACGATTCCTGTGTCATCAGTTTTACTTTCCGATGCACCTCTGCAGGTTTACTATATCCCTTGGACCTTCCCATTCACGATGAAACACAGAAATTTCATCGGAAATAAATATAAGAGACACAATGCCGACATAAGTACAGGAAGACTGAGTCTTCCTACTGTCTATGTTTTGATCGTTTCCTGGGTCACCAGTTTTACATTCCGATGCACCTCTTCTGGTTTACTGTATCCCTTGGACCTTCCCATTGACGATGAAACACAGAAATTGCATCGGAATTAAATATAAGAGACACAATGCCGACTTAAGTACAGGAAGACTGAGTCTTCCTACTGTCTATGTTCTGAGCGTTTTGTGTGTCACTAGTTTTACATTCCGATGCAAATCTGCAGGTTTACTATATCCCTTGGACCTTCCCATTGACGATGAAACACAGAAATGCATCGGAATTAAATATAACTCACACAATGCCGACTTAAGTACAGGAAGACTGAGTCTTCCTACAGTCTATGTTTTGAGCGTTTCCTGTGTCACCAGTTTTATTTTCCGATGCACCTCTACAGGTTTACTGTATCCCTTGGACCTTCACATTGACGATGAAACACAGAAATTGCATCGGAATTAAATACAAGAGACACAATGCCGACTTAAGTACAGGAAGATTGAGTCTTCCTACGGTCTATGTTTTAAGCGATTCCTGTGTCACTAGTTTTACATTCCGATGCACCTCTGCAGGTTTACTGTATCCCTTGGACCTTCCCATTGACGATGAAACACAGAAATTGCATCGGAATTAAATATAAGAGACACAATGCCGACTTAAGTACAAGAAGACTGAGTCTTGTTACGGTCTATGTTTTGAGCGTTTCCTGTGTCGCCAGTTTTACATTCCGATGCACCTATGCCGGTTTACTGTATCCCTTGACCCTTCCCATTGTCGATGAAACACAGAAATCGTATCGGAATTAAATATAAGAGACACAATGCCGACTTAAGTACAGGAAGACTGAGTCTTCCTACTGTCTATGTTTTGAGCATTCCTGTGTCACCAGTTTTACATTCCGATGCACGTCTGCAGGTTAACTATATCCCTTGGACCTTCCCATTGACGATGAAAAACAGAAATTGCATCGGATTTAAATATAAGAGACACAATGCCGACTTAAGTACAGGACGACTAAGTCTTCCTACTGTAAATGTTTTGAGCGTTTCCTGAGTCACCAGTTTTACATTCCGATGCACCTCTGCAGGTTTCCTGTATCCCTTGGACCTTCCCATTGACGATGAAACACAGATATTGCATCGAAATTAAATATAAGAGACACAATGCCGACATAAGTACAAGAAAACAGTCTTCGTACGGTCAATGTTTTGAGCGTTTCCTGTGTCACCAGTTTTACATTCCGATGCACCTCTGCCGGTTTACTACATCCCTTGGACCTTCCCATTGTCGATGAAACACAGTAATCGCATCGGAATTAAATATAAGAGACACAATGCCGACTTAAGTACAGGAAGACTGAGTCTTCCTACTGTCTATATTTTGAGCGTTTCCTGTGTCAGCAGTTTTACATTCTGATGCACCTCTGCAGGTTTACTGTGTCCCTTGGACCTTCCCATTGACGATGAAACACAGAAATTGCATCGGAGTTTAATTTAGGAGACACAATGCCTACTTAAGCACAGCAAGACTGAGTCTTCCAATTGTCTATAATTTGAGCGTTTCCTGTGTCAACAGTTTTGCATTCCGATGCATCTCTACAGGTTTACTGTATCCCTTGGACCTTCCCATTCACGATGAAACACAGATATTTCATCGGAAATAAATATAAGAGACACAATGCCGACCTAAGTACAGGAAGACTGAGTCTTCCTACTGGCTATGTTTTGAGCGTTTCCTGTGTCACCAGATTCACATTCCGATGCACCTCTGCAGGTTTACTGTGTCACTTGGACCTTCCCATTGACAATGAAACACAGAAATTGCATCGGAATTAAATATAAGAGACACAATGCCGACATAAGTACAGGAAGACTGAGTCTTCCTACTGTCTATGTTTTGAGCGTTTCCTATGTCACTAGTTTTACATTCCGATGCACCTCTGCAATTTTACTGTATCTCTTGGACCTTCCCATTGACGATGAAGCACAGAACATGCATCGGAATTAAATATAAGAGACACGATGCCGACTTAAGTACAGGAAGACTGAGTTTTCCTGCTGTCTATGCTTTGAGCGTTTCCTGAGTCACCAGTTTTACATTCCGATGCACCTCTGCAGGTTTCCTGTATCCCTTGGACCTTCACATTGACGATGAAACACAGAAATTGCATCGAAATTAAATATAAGAGACACCATGCCGACTTAAGTACAAGAAAACAGTCTTCGTACGGTCAATGTTTTGAGCGTTTCCTGTGTCACCTGTTTTAGATTCCGATGCACCTCTGCCGGTTTACTATATCCCTTGGACCTTCCCATTGTCGATGAAACACAGAAATCGCATCGGAATTAAATATAAGAGACACAATGCCGACATAAGTACAGGAAGACTGAGTCTTCCTACTGTCTATGTTTTGAGCGTTTCCTGTGTCACCAGTTTTACATTCTGATGCACCTCCGCAGGTTTACTGTATCCATTGGACCTTCCCATTGACGATGAAACACAGAAATTGCATTGGAATTAATTATAAGAGACACAATGCCGACTTAAGTACAGGAAGACTGAGACTTAGTACTGTCTATGTTTTGAGCGTTTCCTGTGTCACCAGTTTTACATTCCGATGCATCTCTGCCGGTTTACTATATCCCTTGGACCTTCCCATTGTCGATGAAACACAGAAATTGCATCGGAATTAAATATAAGAGACACGATGCCGACTTAAGAACAGGAAGACTGAGTTTTCCTGCTGTCTATGCTTTGAGCGTTTCCTGTGTCACCAGTTTTGTTTTCCGATGCACCTCTACAGGTTTACTGTATCCCTTGGACCTTCACAGTGACGATGAAACACAGAAATTGCATCGGAATTATATATAAGAGACACTATGCCGACTTAAGTATAGGAAGACTGAGCCTCCTACTGTCTATGATTTGAGCGTTTCCTGTGTCACCAGTTTTACATTCTGATGCACCTCTGCAGGTTTTCTGTATCCATTCGACCTTCCCATTGACGACGAAACACAGACATTGCATCGGAAATAAATATAAGAGACACAATGCCGACTTAAGTATAGGAAGACTGAGCCTTCCTACTGTCTATGTTTTGAGCGTTTCCTGTGTCACCAGTTTTACATTCTGATGCACCTCTGCAGGTTTTCTGTATCCATTGGACCTTCCCATTGTCGATGAAACACAGAAATTGCATCGGAATTAAATATAAGAGACACAATGCCGACTTAAGTACAGGAAGACTGAGTCTTCCTACTGTCTATGTTTTGAGCGTTTCCTATGTCACTAGTTTTACATTCCGATGCACCTCTGCAATTTTACTGTATCTCTTGGACCTTCCCATTGACGATGAAACACAGAAATTGCATCGGAATTAAATATAAGAGACACGATGCCGACTTAAGTACAGGAAGACTGAGTTTTCCTGCTGTCTATGCTTTGAGCGTTTCCTGAGTCACCAGTTTTACATTCCGATGCACCTCTGCAGGTTTCCTGTATCCCTTGGACCTTCACATTGACGATGAAACACAGAAATTGCATCGAAATTAAATATAAGAGACACCATGCCGACTTAAGTAAAGGAAGACTGAGTCTTCCTACTGTCTATGTTTTGAGCGTTTTCTGTGTCATCAGTTTTACATTCAGATGCACCTCTGCAGGTTTACTGTATCCCTTGGACCTTCCAATTGACGATGAAAAACAGAAATTGCATCGGAATTAAATATAAGAGACACAATGCCGACTTAAGTACAGGAAGACTAAGTCTTCCTACTGTCTATGTTTTGAGAGTTTCCTGTGTCATCAGTTTTACATTCCGATGTACCTCTGCAGGATTACTATATCCCTTGGACCTTCCCATTCACGATGAAACACAGAAATTTCATCGGAAATAAATATAAGAGACACAATGCCGACTTAAGTACAGGAAGACTGAGTCTTCCTACTGTCTATCTTTTGAGCGTTTCCTGTGTCACCAGTTTTACATTCCGATGCACCTCTTCAGGTTTACTGTTTCCCTTGGACCTTCCCATTGACGATGAAATACAGAAATTGCATCGGAATTAAATATAAGAGACACTATGCCGAATTAAGTACAGGAAGACTAAGTCTTCCTACTGTCTATATTTGAGCGTTTCCTGTGTCATCAGTTTTACTTTCCGATGCACCTCTGCAGGTTTACTATATCCCTTGGACCTTCCCATTCACGATGAAACACAGAAATGTCATCGGAAATAAATATAAGAGACACAATGCCGACTTAAGTATAGGAAGACTGAGCTTCCTACTGTCTATGTTTTGAGCGTTTCCTATGTCACTAGTTTTACATTCCGATGCACCTCTGCAATTTTACTGTATCTCTTGGACCTTCCCATTGACGATGGAACACAGAAATTGCATCGGAATTAAATATAAGAGACACAATGCCGACTTAAGTACAGGAAGACTGAGTCTTCCTACTGTCTATGTTCTGAGCGTTTTGTGTGTCACTAGTTTTACATTCCGATGCAAATCTGCAGGTTTACTATATCCCTTGGACCTTCCCATTGACGATGAAACACAGAAATGCATCTGAATTAAATATAACTCACACAATGCCGACTTAAGTACATTAAGACTGAGTCTTCCTACAGTCTATGTTTTGAGCGTTTCCTGTGTCACCAGTTTTATTTTCCGATGCACCTCTACAGGTTTACTGTATCCCTTGGACCTTCACATTGACGATGAAACACAGAAATTGCATCGGAATTAAATACAAGAGACACAATGCCGACTTAAGTACAGGAAGATTGAGTCTTCCTACTGTCTATGTTTTAAGCGATTCCTGTGTCACTAGTTTTACATTCCGATGCACCTCTGCAGGTTTACTGTATCCCTTGGACCTTCCCATTGACGATGAAACACAGAAATTGCATCGGAATTAAATATAAGAGACACAATGCCGACTTAAGTACAGGAAGACTGAGTCTTCTTACGGTCTATGTTTTGAGCGTTTCCTGTGTCGCCAGTTTTACATTCCGATGCATCTATGCCGGTTTACTGTATCCCTTGACCCTTCCCATTGTCGATGAAACACAGAAATCGTATCGGAATTAAATATAAGAGACACAATGCCGACTTAAGTACAGGAAGACTGAGTCTTCCTACTGTCTATGTTTTGAGCATTCCTGTGTCACCAGTTTTACATTCCGATGCACGTCTGCAGGTTAACTATATCCCTTGGACCTTCCCATTGACGATGAGAAACAGAAATTGCATCGGATTTAAATATAAGAGACACAATGCCGACTTAAGTACAGGACGACTAAGTCTTCCTACTGTAAATGTTTTGAGCGTTTCCTGAGTCACCAGTTTTACATTCCGATGCACCTCTGCAGGTTTCCTGTATCCCTTGGACCTTCCCATTGACGATGAAACACAGATATTGCATCGAAATTAAATATAAGAGACACAATGCCGACTTAAGTACAGGAAGACTGAGTCTTCCTACTGTCTATATTTTGAGCGTTTCCTGTGTCAGCAGTTTTACATTCTGATGCACCTCTGCAGGTTTACTGTGTCCCTTGGACCTTCCCATTGACGATGAAACACAGAAATTGCATCGGAGTTTAATTTAGGAGACACAATGCCTACTTAAGCACAGCAAGACTGAGTCTTCCAATTGTCTATAATTTGAGCGTTTCCTGTGTCAACAGTTTTGCATTCCGATGCATCTCTACAGGTTTACTGTATCCCTTGGACCTTCCCATTCACGATGAAACACAGAAATTTCATCGGAAATAAATATAAGAGACACAATGCCGACCTAAGTACAGGAAGACTGAGTCTTCCTACTGTCTATGTTTTGAGCGTTTCCTGTGTCACCAGATTCACATTCCGATGCACCTCTGCAGGTTTACTGTGTCACTTGGACCTTCCCATTGACAATGAAACACAGAAATTGCATCGGAATTAAATATAAGAAACACAATGCCGACTTAAGTACAGGAAGACTGAGTCTTCCTACTGTCTATGTTTTGAGCGTTTCCTATGTCACTAGTTTTACATTCCGATGCACCTCTGCAATTTTACTGTATCTCTTGGACCTTCCCATTGACGATGAAACACAGAAATTGCATCGGAATTAAATATAAGAGACACGATGCCGACTTAAGTACAGGAAGACTGAGTTTTCCTGCTGTCTATGCTTTGAGCGTTTACTGAGTCACCAGTTTTACATTCCGATGCACCTCTGCAGGTTTCCTGTATCCCTTGGACCTTCACATTGACGATGAAACACAGAAATTGCATCGAAATTAAATATAAGAGACACCATGCCGACTTAAGTACAAGAAAACAGTCTTCGTACGGTCAATGTTTTGAGCGTTTCCTGTGTCACCTGTTTTACATTCCGATGCACCTCTGCCGGTTTACTATATCCCTTGGACCTTCCCATTGTCGATGAAACACAGAAATCGCATCGGAATTAAATATAAGAGACACAATGCCGACATAAGTACAGGAAGACTGAGTCTTCCTACTGTCTATGTTTTGAGCGTTTCCTGTGTCACCAGATTCACATTCCGATGCACCTCTACAGGTTTACTGTATCCCTTGGACCTTCACATTGACGATGAAACACAGAAATTGCATCGGAATTAAATACAAGAGACACAATGCCGACTTAAGTACAGGAAGATTGAGTCTTCCTACTGTCTATGTTTTAAGCGATTCCTGTGTCACTAGTTTTACATTCCGATGCACCTCTGCAGGTTTACTGTATCCCTTGGACCTTCCCATTGACGATGAAACACAGAAATTGCATCGGAATTAAATATAAGAGACACAATGCCGACTTAAGTACAGGAAGACTGAGTCTTCTTACGGTCTATGTTTTGAGCGTTTCCTGTGTCGCCAGTTTTACATTCCGATGCATCTATGCCGGTTTACTGTATCCCTTGACCCTTCCCATTGTCGATGAAACACAGAAATCGTATCGGAATTAAATATAAGAGACACAATGCCGACTTAAGTACAGGAAGACTGAGTCTTCCTACTGTCTATGTTTTGAGCATTCCTGTGTCACCAGTTTTACATTCCGATGCACGTCTGCAGGTTAACTATATCCCTTGGACCTTCCCATTGACGATGAGAAACAGAAATTGCATCGGATTTAAATATAAGAGACACAATGCCGACTTAAGTACAGGACGACTAAGTCTTCCTACTGTAAATGTTTTGAGCGTTTCCTGAGTCACCAGTTTTACATTCCGATGCACCTCTGCAGGTTTCCTGTATCCCTTGGACCTTCCCATTGACGATGAAACACAGATATTGCATCGAAATTAAATATAAGAGACACAATGCCGACATAAGTACAAGAAAACAGTCTTCGTACGGTCAATGTTTTGAGCGTTTCCTGTGTCACCAGTTTTACATTCCGATGCACCTCTGCCGGTTTACTACATCCCTTGGACCTTCCCATTGTCGATGAAACACAGAAATCGCATCGGAATTAAATATAAGAGACACAATGCCGACTTAAGTACAGGAAGACTGAGTCTTCCTACTGTCTATATTTTGAGCGTTTCCTGTGTCAGCAGTTTTACATTCTGATGCACCTCTGCAGGTTTACTGTGTCCCTTGGACCTTCCCATTGACGATGAAACACAGAAATTGCATCGGAGTTTAATTTAGGAGACACAATGCCTACTTAAGCACAGCAAGACTGAGTCTTCCAATTGTCTATAATTTGAGCGTTTCCTGTGTCAACAGTTTTGCATTCCGATGCATCTCTACAGGTTTACTGTATCCCTTGGACCTTCCCATTCACGATGAAACACAGAAATTTCATCGGAAATAAATATAAGAGACACAATGCCGACCTAAGTACAGGAAGACTGAGTCTTCCTACTGTCTATGTTTTGAGCGTTTCCTGTGTCACCAGATTCACATTCCGATGCACCTCTGCAGGTTTACTGTGTCACTTGGACCTTCCCATTGACAATGAAACACAGAAATTGCATCGGAATTAAATATACGAAACACAATGCCGACTTAACTACAGGAAGACTGAGTCTTCCTACTGTCTATGTTTTGAGCGTTTCCTATGTCACTAGTTTTACATTCCGATGCACCTCTGCAATTTTACTGTATCTCTTGGACCTTCCCATTGACGATGAAACACAGAAATTGCATCGGAATTAAATATAAGAGACACGATGCCGACTTAAGTACAGGAAGACTGAGTTTTCCTGCTGTCTATGCTTTGAGCGTTTACTGAGTCACCAGTTTTACATTCCGATGCACCTCTGCAGGTTTCCTGTATCCCTTGGACCTTCACATTGACGATGAAACACAGAAATTGCATCGAAATTAAATATAAGAGACACCATGCCGACTTAAGTACAAGAAAACAGTCTTCGTACGGTCAATGTTTTGAGCGTTTCCTGTGTCACCTGTTTTACATTCCGATGCACCTCTGCCGGTTTACTATATCCCTTGGACCTTCCCATTGTCGATGAAACACAGAAATCGCATCGGAATTAAATATAAGAGACACAATGCCGACATAAGTACAGGAAGACTGAGTCTTCCTACTGTCTATGTTTTGAGCGTTTCCTGTGTCACCAGTTTTACATTCTGATGCACCTCCGCAGGTTTACTGTATCCATTGGACCTTCCCATTGACGATGAAACACAGAAATTGCATTGGAATTAAATATAAGAGACACAATGCCGACTTAAGTACAGGAAGACTGAGACTTAGTACTGTCTATGTTTTGAGCGTTTCCTGTGTCACCAGTTTTACATTCCGATGCATCTCTGCCGGTTTACTATATCCCTTGGACCTTCCCATTGTCGATGAAACACAGAAATTGCATCGGAATTAAATATAAGAGACACGATGCCGACTTAAGTACAGGAAGACTGAGTTTTCCTGCTGTCTATGCTTTGAGCGTTTCCTGTGTCACCAGTTTTGTTTTCCGATGCACCTCTACAGGTTTACTGTATCCCTTGGACCTTCACAGTGACGATGAAACACAGAAATTGCATCGGAATTATATATAAGAGACACTATGCCGACTTAAGTATAGGAAGACTGAGCCTCCTACTGTCTATGTTTTGAGCGTTTCCTGTGTCACCAGTTTTACATTCTGATGCACCTCTGCAGGTTTTCTGTATCCATTGGACCTTTCCATTGACGACGAAACACAGAAATTGCATCGGAAATAAATATAAAAGACACAATGCCGACTTAAGTATAGGAAGACTGAGCCTTCCTACTGTCTATGTTTTGAGCGTTTCCTGTGTCACCAGTTTTACATTCTGATGCACCTCTGCAGGTTTTCTGTATCCATTGGACCTTCCCATTGTCGATGAAACACAGAAATTGCATCGGAATTAAATATAAGAGACACAATGCCGACTTAAGTACAGGAAGACTGAGTCTTCCTACTGTCTATGTTTTGAGCGTTTCCTATGTCACTAGTTTTACATTCCGATGCACCTCTGCAATTTTACTGTATCTCTTGGACCTTCCCATTGACGATGAAACACAGAAATTGCATCGGAATTAAATATAAGAGACACGATGCCGACTTAAGTACAGGAAGACTGAGTTTTCCTGCTGTCTATGCTTTGAGCGTTTCCTGAGTCACCAGTTTTACATTCCGATGCACCTCTGCAGGTTTCCTGTATCCCTTGGACCTTCACACTGACGATGAAACACAGAAATTGCATCGAAATTAAATATAAGAGACACCATGCCGACTTAAGTAAAGGAAGACTGAGTCTTCCTACTGTCTATGTTTTGAGCGTTTTCTGTGTCATCAGTTTTACATTCAGATGCACCTCTGCAGGTTTACTGTATCCCTTGGACCTTCCAATTGACGATGAAAAACAGAAATTGCATCGGAATTAAATATAAGAGACACAATGCCGACTTAAGTACAGGAAGACTAAGTCTTCCTACTGTCTATGTTTTGAGAGTTTCCTGTGTCATCAGTTTTACATTCCGATGTACCTCTGCAGGATTACTATATCCCTTGGACCTTCCCATTCACGATGAAACACAGAAATTGCATCGGAATTAAATATAAGAGACACTATGCCGTATTAAGTACAGGAAGTCTAAGTCTTCCTACTGTCTATGTTTTGAGCATTTCCTGTGTCATCAGTTTTACTTTCCGATGCACCGCTGCAGGTTTACTATATCCCTTGGACCTTCCCATTCACGATGAAACACAGAAATTTCATCGGAAATAAATATAACAGACACAATGCCGACTTAAGTATAGGAAGACTGAGCCTTGCTACTGTCTATGTTTTGAGCGTTTCCTGTGTCACCAGTTTTACATTCTGATGCACTTCTGCAGGTTTTCTGTATCCATTGGACCTTCCCATTCACGATGAAAAACAGAAATTGCATCGGAATTAAATATAAGAGACACAATGCCGACTTAAGTACATGAAGACTAAGTCTTCCTACTGTCTATGTTTTGAGAGTTTCCTGTGTCATCAGTTTTACATTCCGATGCACCTCTGCAGGATTACTATATCCCTTGGACCTTCCCATTCACGATGAAACACAGAAATTGCATCGGAATTAAAAATAAGGGACACTATGCCGAATTAAGTACAGGAAGACTAAGTCTTCCTACTGTCTATATTAGAGCGCTTCCTGTGTCATCAGTTTTACTTTCCGATGCACCTCTGCAGGTTTACTATATCCCTTGGACCTTCCCATTCACGATGAAACACAGAAATGTCATCGGAAATAAATATAAGAGACACAATGCCGACTTAAGTATAGGAAGACTGAGCCTCCTACTGTCTATGTTTTGAGCGTTTCCTGTGTCACCAGTTTTACATTCTGATGCACCTCTGCAGGTTTTCTGTATCCATTGGACCTTCCCATTGACGACGAAACACAGAAATTGCATCGTAAATAAATATAAGAGACACAATGCCGACTTAAGTACAGGAAGACTGAGTCTTCCTACTGTCTATGTTTTGAGCGCTTCCTGTGTCACTAGTTTTACATTCTGATGCACCTCTGCAGGTTTTCTGTATCCATTGGACCTTCCCATTGACGACGAAACACAGAAATTGCATCGGAAATAAATATAAGAGACACAATGCCGACTTAAGTATAGGAAGACTGAGCCTTCCTACTGTCGATGTTTTGAGCGTTTCCTGTGTCAACAGTTTTACATTCTGATGCACCTCTGCAGGTTTTCTGTATCCATTGGACCTTCCCATTGTCGATGAAACACAGAAATAGCATCGGAATTAATTATAAGAGACACAATGCCGACTTAAGTACAGGAAGACTGAGTCTTCCTACTGTCTATGTTTTGAGCGTTTCCTATGTCACTAGTTTTACATTCCGATGCACCTCTGCAATTTTACTGTATCTCTTGGACCTTCCCATTGACGATGAAACACAGAAATTGCATCGGAATTAAATATAAGAGACACGATGCCGACTTAAGTACAGGAAGACTGAGTTTTCCTGCTGTCTATGCTTTGAGCGTTTCCTGAGTCACCAGTTTTACATTCCGATGCACCTCTGCAGGTTTCCTGTATCCCTTGGACCTTCACATTGACGATGAAACACAGAAATTGCATCGAAATTAAATATAAGAGACACAATGCCGACTTAAGTAAAGGAAGACTGAGTCTTCCTACTGTCTATGTTTTGAGCGTTTTCTGTGTCATCAGTTTTACATTCAGATGCACCTCTGCAGGTTTACTGTATCCCTTGGACCTTCCAATTGACGATGAAAAACAGAAATTGCATCGGAATTAAATATAAGAGACACAATGCCGACTTAAGTACAGGAAGACTAAGTCTTCCTACTGTCTATGTTTTGAGAGTTTCCTGTGTCATCAGTTTTACATTCCGATGTACCTCTGCAGGATTACTATATCCCTTGGACCTTCCCATTCACGATGAAACACAGAAATTTCATCGGAAATAAATATAAGAGACACAATGCCGACTTAAGTACAGGAAGACTGAGTCTTCCTACTGTCTATCTTTTGAGCGTTTCCTGTGTCACCAGTTTTACATTCCGATGCACCTCTTCAGGTTTACTGTTTCCCTTGGACCTTCCCATTGACGATGAAATACAGAAATTGCATCGGAATTAAATATAAGAGACACTATGCCGAATTAAGTACAGGAAGACTAAGTCTTCCTACTGTCTATATTTGAGCGTTTCCTGTGTCATCAGTTTTACTTTCCGATGCACCTCTGCAGGTTTACTATATCCCTTGGACCTTCCCATTCACGATGAAACACAGAAATGTCATCGGAAATAAATATAAGAGACACAATGCCGACTTAAGTATAGGAAGACTGAGCTTCCTACTGTCTATGTTTTGAGCGTTTCCTGTGTCACCAGTTTTACATTCTGATGCACCTCTGCAGGTTTTCTGTATCCATTGGACCTTCCCATTGACGACGAAACACAGAAATTGCATCGGAAATAAATATAAGAGACACAATGCCGACTTAAGTACAGGAAGACTGAGTCTTCCTACTGTCTATGTTTTGAGCGTTTCCTGTGTCACCAGTTTTACATTCTGATGCACCTCTGCAGGTTTTCTGTATCCATTGGACCTTCCCATTGACGACGAAACACAGAAATTGCATCGGAAATAAATATAAGCGACACAATGCCGACTTAAGTATAGGAAGACTGAGCCTTCCTACTGTCTATGTTTTGAGCGTTTCCTGTGTCACCAGTTTTACATTCTCATGCACCTCTGCAGGTTTTCTGTATCCTTTGGACCTTCCCATTGACGATGAAACACAGAAATTGCATCGGAATTAAATATAAGAGACACTATGCCGAATTAAGTACAGGAAGTCTAAGTCTTCCTACTGTCTATGTTTTGAGCATTTCCTGTGTCATCAGTTTTACTTTCCGATGCACCGCTGCAGGTTTACTATATCCCTTGGACCTTCCCATTCACGATGAAACACAGAAATTTCATCGGAAATAAATATAACAGACACAATGCCGACTTAAGTATAGGAAGACTGAGCCTTGCTACTGTCTATGTTTTGAGCGTTTCCTGTGTCACCAGTTTTACATTCTGATGCACTTCTGCAGGTTTTCTGTATCCATTGGACCTTCCCATTCACGATGAAAAACAGAAATTGCATCGGAATTAAATATAAGAGACACAATGCCGACTTAAGTACAGGAAGACTAAGTCTTCCTACTGTCTATGTTTTGAGAGTTTCCTGTGTCATCAGTTTTACATTCCGATGCACCTCTTCAGGTTTACTGTTTCCCTTGGACCTTCCCATTGACGATGAAATACAGAAATTGAATCGGAATTAAATATAAGGGACACTATGCCGAATTAAGTACAGGAAGACTAAGTCTTCCTACTGTCTATATTAGAGCGCTTCCTGTGTCATCAGTTTTACTTTCCGATGCACCTCTGCAGGTTTACTATATCCCTTGGACCTTCCCATTCACGATGAAACACAGAAATGTCATCGGAAATAAATATAAGAGACACAATGCCGACTTAAGTATAGGAAGACTGAGCCTCCTACTGTCTATGTTTTGAGCGTTTCCTGTGTCACCAGTTTTACATTCTGATGCACCTCTGCAGGTTTTCTGTATCCATTGGACCTTCCCATTGACGACGAAACACAGAAATTGCATCGTAAATAAATATAAGAGACACAATGCCGACTTAAGTACAGGAAGACTGAGTCTTCCTACTGTCTATGTTTTGAGCGCTTCCTGTGTCACTAGTTTTACATTCTGATGCACCTCTGCAGGTTTTCTGTATCCATTGGACCTTCCCATTGACGACGAAACACAGAAATTGCATCGGAAATAAATATAAGAGACACAATGCCGACTTAAGTATAGGAAGACTGAGCCTTCCTACTGTCTATGTTTTGAGCGTTTCCTGTGTCACCAGTTTTACATTCTGATGCACCTCTGCAGGTTTTCTGTATCCATTGGACCTTCCCATTGACGATGAAACACAGAAATTGCATCGGAATTAAATATAAGAGACACTATGCCGAATTAAGTACAGGAAGTCTAAGTCTTCCTACTGTCTATGTTTTGAGCGTTTCCTGTGTCATCAGTTTTACTTTCCGATGCACCGCTGCAGGTTTACTATATCCCTTGGACCTTCCCATTCACGATGAAACACAGAAATTTCATCGGAAATAAATATAACAGACACAATGCCGACTTAAGTATAGGAAGACTGAGCCTTCCTACTGTCTATGTTTTGAGCGTTTCCTGTGTCACCAGTTTTACATTCTGATGCACTTCTGCAGGTTTTCTGTATCCATTGGACCTTCCCATTGACGATGAAACACAGAAATTGCATCGGAATTAAATATAAGAGACACAAACCGACTTATGTACAGGAAGACTGAGTCTTCCTACTGTCTATGTTTTGAGCGTTTTCTGTGTCATCTGTTTTACATTCAGATGCACCTCTGCAGGTTTAATGTATCCCTTGGACCTTCCAATTGACGATGAAAAACAGAAATTGCATCGGAAATAAATATAAGAGACACAATGCCGAATTAAGTACAGGAAGACTAAGTCTTCCTACTGTCTATGATTTGAGCGTTTCCTGTGTCATCAGTTTTACATTCCGATGCACCACTGCAGGATTACTATATCCCTTGGACCTTCCCATTCACGATGAAACACAGAAATTTCATCGGAAATAAATATAAGAGACACAATGCCGACTTAAGTACAGGAAGACTGAGTCTTCCTACTGTCTATGTTTTGAGCGTTTCCTGTGTCACCAGTTTTACATTCCGATGCACCTCTGCAGGTTTACTGTTTCCCTTGGACCTTCCCATTGACGATGAAACACAGAAATTGCATCAGGATTAAATATAAGAGACACAATGCTGACTTAAGTACAGGAAGACTGAGACTTCCTAATGTCTATGTTTTAAGCGTTTCCTGTGTCACTAGTTTTACATTCCGATGCACCTCTGCGGGTTTACTGTATCCCTTTGACCTTCCCATTGACGATGAAACACAGATATTGCATCGGAATTAAATATAAGAGACACAATGCCGACTTAAGTACAGGAAGAATGAGTCTTCCTACTGTCTATGTGTTGAGCGTTTCCTGTGTCACCAGTTTTACATTCTGATGCACCTCTGCAGGTTTACTGTATCCCTTGGACCTTCCCATTGACGATGAAAAACAGAAATTGCATCGGAATTAAATATAAGAGACACAATGCCGACATAAGTACAAAAAGACTGAGTCTTCCTACTGTCTATGATTTGAGCGTTTCCTGTGTCATCAGTTTTACTTTCCGATCCACCTCTGCAGGATTACTATATCCCTTGGAGTTTCCCATTCACGATGAAACACAGAAATTGCATCGGAATTAAATACAGGAGACACAATGTCAACTTAAGTACAGGAAGACTGAGTCTTCCTACTGTCTATGTTTTGAGCGTTTCCTGTGTCACTAGTTTTACATTGCGATGCACCTCTGCGGGTTTACTGTATCCCTTGGACCTTCCCATAGACGATGAAACACAGAAATTGCATCGGAATTAAATATAAGAGACACAATGCCGACTTAAGTACAGGAAGAATGAGTCTTCCTACTGTCTATGTGTTGAGCGTTTCCTGTGTCTCCAGTTTTACATTCTGATGCACCTCTGCAGGTTTACTCTATCCCTTGGACCTTCCCATTGACGATGAAAAACAGAAATTGCATCGGAATTAAATATGAGAGACACAATGCCAACTTAAGTACAAGAAGACTGAGTCTTCCTACTGTCTATGTTTTGAGCGTTTCCTGTGTCATCATTTTTACTTTCCGATGCACCTCTGCAGGATTACTATGTCCCTTGGACCTTCCCATTGACGATGAAACACAGAAATTCCATCGGAATTAAATATAAGAGACACAATGCCGACTTAAGTACAGGAAGACTAAGTCTTCCTACTGTCTATGCTTTGTGCGTTTCCTGTGTTATCAGTTTTACTTTCCGATGCACCTCTGCAGGTTTACTATATCCCTTGGACCTTCCCATTGACGATGAAACACAGAAATCGCATCGAAATTAAATATAAGAGACACAATGCCGACTTAAGTACAGGAAGACTGAGACTTCCTGCTGTCTATGTTTTGACCGTTTTCTGTGTCATCAGTTTTTCATTCAGATGCACCTCTGCAGGTTTACTGTACCTCTTGGACCTTCCCATTGACGATGAAAAACAGAAATTGCATCGGAATTAAATATAAGAGACACAATGCCGACTTAAGTACAGGAAGACTAAGCTTTCCTACTGTCTATGATTTGAGCGTTTCCTGTGTCATCAGTTTTACATTCCGATGCACCACTGCAGGAATACTATATCCCTTGGACCTTCCCATTCACGATGAAACACAGAAATTTCATCGGAAATAAATATAAGAGACACAATGCCGACTGAAGTACAGGAAGACTGAGTCTTCGTACTGTCTATGTTTTGAACGTTTCCTGTGTCACCAGTTTTACATTCCGATGCACCTCTGCAGGTTTACTTTTTCCCTTGGACCTTCCCATTGACGATGAAACACAGAAATTGCATCGGGATTAAATATACGAGATACAATGCCGACTTAAGTACAGGAAGACTGAGTCTTCCTAATGTCTATGTTTTGAGTGTATCCTGTGTCACTAGTTTTACATTCCGATGCACCTCTGCGGGTTCACTGTATCCCTTGGACCTTCCCATTGAAGATGAAACACAGAATTTGCATCGGAATTAAATATAAGAGACACAATACCGACTTAAGTACAGGAAGAATGAGTCTTCCTACTGTCTATGTGTTGAGCGTTTCCTGTGTCACCAGTTTTACATTCCGATGCACCTCTGCAGTTTTACTGTTTCCCTTGGACCTTCCCATTCACGATGAAACACAGGAATTGCATCGGAATTAAATACAAGAGACACAATGCGGACATAAGTACAGGAAGACTAAGTCTTCCTACTGTCTATGTTTTGAGCGTTTCCTGTGTCATCAGTATTACTTTCCGATGCACCTCTGCAGGTTTACTGTATCCTTTGAACCTTCCCATTGACGATGAAAAACAGAAATTGCATCGGACTTAAACATAAGAGACACAATGCCGACTTAAGTACAGGAAGACTAAGGCTTCCTACTGTCTATGATTTGAGCGTTTCCGGTGTCATCAGTTTTACTTTCCGATGCACCTCTGCAGGTATACTGTATCCTTTGGACCTTCCCATTGACGATGAAAAACAGAAATTGCATCGGAATTAAACATAAGAGACACAATGCCGACTTAAGTACAGGAAGACTAAGTCTTCCTACTGTCTATGTTTTGAGCGTTTCCTATGTCATCAGTTTTACATTCCGATGCAACTCTGCAGGATTACTATATCCCTTGGACCTTCCCATTCACGATGAAACACAGAAATTTCATCGGAAATAAATATAAGAGACACAATGCCGACTTAAGTACAGGAAGACTGAGTCTTCCTACTGTCTATGTTTTGAGCGTTTCCTGTGTCACCAGTTATACATTCCGATGCACCTCTGCAGGTTTACTGTTTCCCTTGGACCTTCCCATTGACGATGAAACACAGAAATTGCATCGGAATTAAATATAAGAGACACAATGTCAACTTAAGTACAGGAAGACTGAGTCTTCCTACTGTCTATGTTTTGAGCGTTTCCTGTGTCACTAGTTTTACATTCCGATGCACCTCTGCGGGTTTACTGTATCCCTTGGACCTTCCCATTGACGATGAAACACAGAAATTGCGTCGGAATTAAATATAAGAGACACAATGCCGACTTAAGTACAGGAAGACTGAGGCTTCCTACTGTCTATGTGTTGAGCGTTTTCTGTGTCACCAGTTTTACATTCTGATGCACCTCTGCAGGTTTACTGTATCCCTTGGACCTTCCCATTGACGATGAAAAACAGAAATTGCATCGGAATTAAATGTAAGAGACACAATGCCGACTCAAGTACAAGAAGACTGAGTCTTCCTACTGTCTATGTTTTGAGCGTTTCCTGTGTCATCAGTTTTACTTTCCGATGCACCTCTGCAGGATTACTATATCCCTAGGACCTTCCCATTCACGATGTAACACAGAAATTGCATCGGAATTAAATATAAGAGACACAATGCCGAATTAAGTAAAGGAAGACTAAGTCTTCCCACTGTCTACGTTTTGAGCGTTTCCTGTGTCATCAGATTTACTTTCCGATGTACCTCTGCAGGTTTACTATATCCCTTGGACCTTCCCATTCACGATGAAACACAGAAATTGCATCGAAATTAAATATAAGAGACACAATGCCGACTTAAGTACAAGAAAACAGTCTTCGTACGGTCAATGTTTTGAGCGTTTCCTGTGTCACCAGTTTTACATTCCGATGCACCTCTGCCGGTATACTATATCCCTTGGACCTTCCCATTGTCGATGAAACACAGAAATCGCATCGGAATTAAATATAAGAGACACAATGTCGACTTAAGTACAGGAAGACTGAGACTTCCTACTGTCTATGTTTTGAGCGTTTCCTGTGTCACCAGTTTTACATTCTGATGCACCTCTGCAGGTTTACTGTATCCATTGGACCTTCCCATTGACGATGAAACACAGAAATTGCATCGGAATTAAATATAAGAGACACAATGACGACTTAAGTACAGGAAGACGGAGTCTTCCTACTGTCTATGTTTTGAGCGTTTCCTGCGTCACTAGTTTTACATTCCGATGCACCTCTGCAGGTTTGCTGTATCCCTTGGACTTTCTCATTGACGATGAAACGCAGAAATTGCATCGGAATAAAATATAAGAGACACAATACCGACTTAAGTACAGGAAGACTGAGTCTTCCTACTGTCTATGTTTTGAGCGTTTCCTGTGTCACCAGTTTTACATTCTGATGCACCTCTGCAGGTTTACTGTATCCCTTGGACTTTCCCATTGACGATGAAACACAGAAATTGCATCGGAATTAAATTTAAGAGACACAATGCCTACTTAAGCACAGGAGGACTGAGTCTTCCTATTGTCTAAAATTTGTGCGTTTCCTGTGTCAACAGTTTTGCATTCCGATATATCTCTACTGGTTTACTGTATCCCTTGGACCTTCCCATTCACGATGAAACACAGAAATTTCATCGGAAATAAATATAAGAGACACAATGCTGACTTAAGTACAGGAAGACTGAGTCTTCCTACTGTCTATGTTTTGAGCGTTTC
Organism: Schistocerca nitens; assembly: GCF_023898315.1. NCBI lineage: Eukaryota > Metazoa > Arthropoda > Insecta > Orthoptera > Acrididae > Schistocerca > Schistocerca nitens. The sequence goes on along the minus strand of NC_064616.1, from coordinate 3,195,015 downwards.
CTGTGTCACCAGTTTTACATTCTGATGCACCTCTGCAGGTTTACTGTGTCCCTTGGACCTTCCCATTGACGATGAAACACAGAAATTGCATCGGAGTTTAATTTAGGAGACACAATGCCTACTTAAGCACAGCAAGACTGAGTCTTCCAATTGTCTATAATTTGAGCGTTTCCTGTGTCACCAGTTTTGCATTCCGATGCATCTCTACAGGTTTACTGTATCCCTTGGACCTTCCCATTCACGATGAAACACAGAAATTTCATCGGAAATAAATATAAGAGACACAATGCCGACCTAAGTACAGGAAGACTGAGTCTTCCTACTGTCTATGTTTTGAGCGTTTCCTGTGTCACCAGATTCACATTCCGATGCACCTCTGCAGGTTTACTGTGTCACTTGGACCTTCCCATTGACAATGAAACACAGAAATTGCATCGGAATTAAATATAAAAGACACAATGCCGACTTAAGTACAGGAAGACTGAGTCTTCCTACTGTCTATGTTTTGAGCGTTTCCTATGTCACTAGTTTTACATTCCGATGCACCTCTGCAATTTTACTGTATCTCTTGGACCTTCCCATTGACGATGAAACACAGAAATTGCATCGGAATTAAAAATAAGAGACACGATGCCGACTTAAGTGCAGGAAGACTGAGTTTTCCTGCTGTCTATTCTTTGAGCGTTTCCTGAGTCACCAGTTTTACATTCCGATGCACCTCTGCAGGTTTCCTGTATCCCTTGGACCTTCACATTGACGATGAAACACAGAAATTGCATCGAAATTAAATATAAGAGACACCATGCCGACTTAAGTACAAGAAAACAGTCTTAGTACGGTCAATGTTTTGAGCGTTTCCTGTGTCACCTGTTTTACATTCCGATGCACCTCTGCCGGTTTACTATATCCCTTGGACTTTCCCATTGTCGATGAAACACAGAAATCGCATCGGAATTAAATATAAGAGACACAATGCCGACATAAGTACAGGAAGACTGAGTCTTCCTACTGTCTATGTTTTGAGCGTTTCCTGTGTCACCAGTTTTACATTCTGATGCACCTCCGCAGGTTTACTGTATCCATTGGACCTTCCCATTGACGATGAAACACAGAAATTGCATTGGAATGAAATATAAGAGACACAATGCCGACTTAAGTACAGGAAGACTGAGACTTAGTACTGTCAATGTTTTGAGCGTTTCCTGTGTCACCAGTTTTACATTCCGATGCATCTCTGCCGGTTTACTATATCCCTTGGACCGTCCCATTGTCGATGAAACACAGAAATTGCATCGGAATTAAATATAAGAGACACGATGCCGACTTAAGTACAGGAAGACTGAGTTTTCCTGCTGTCTATGCTTTGAGCGTTTCCTGTGTCACCAGTTTTGTTTTCCGATGCACCTCTACAGGTTTACTGTATCCCTTGAACCTTCACAGTGACGATGAAACACAGAAATTGCATCGGAATTATATATAAGAGACACTATGCCGACTTAAGTATAGGAAGACTGAGCCTCCTACTGTCTATGTTTTGAGCGTTTCCTGTGTCACCAGTTTTACATTCTGATGCACCTCTGCAGGTTTTCTGTATCCATTGGACCTTCCCATTGACGACGAAACACAGAAATTGCATCGGAAATAAATATAAGAGACACAATGCCGACTTAAGTATAGGAAGACTGAGCCTTCCTACTGTCTATGTTTTGAGCGTTTCCTGTGTCACCAGTTTTACATTCTGATGCACCTCTGCAGGTTTTCTGTATCCATTGGACCTTCCCATTGTCGATGAAACACAGAAATTGCATCGGAATTAAATATAAGAGACACTATGCCGAATTAAGTACAGGAAGTCTAAGTCTTCCTACTGTCTATGTTTTGAGCGTTTCCTGTGTCATCAGTTTTACTTTCCGATGCACCGCTGCAGGTTTACTATATCCCTTGGACCTTCCCATTCACGATGAAACACAGAAATTTCATCCGAAATAAATATAACAGACACAATGCCGACTTAAGTATAGGAAGACTGAGCCTTGCTACTGTCTATGTTTTGAGCGTTTCCTGTGTCACCAGTTTTACATTCTGATGCACTTCTGCAGGTTTTCTGTATCCATTGGACCTTCCCATTGACGATGAAACACAGAAATTGCATCGGAATTAAATATAAGAGACACAAACCGACATAAGTACAGGAAGACTGAGTCTTCCTACTGTCTATGTTTTGAGCGTTTCCTATGTCACTAGTTTTACATTCCGATGCACCTCTGCAATTTTACTGTATCTCTTGGACCTTCCCATTGACGATGAAACACAGAAATTGCATCGGAATAAAATATAAGAGACACAATACCGACTTAAGTACAGGAAGACTGAGTCTTCCTACTGTCTATGTTTTGAGCGTTTCCTGTGTCACCAGTTTTACATTCTGATGCACCTCTGCAGGTTTACTGTATCCCTTGGACTTTCCCATTGACGATGAAACACAGAAATTGCATCGGAATTAAATTTAAGAGACACAATGCCTACTTAAGCACAGGAGGACTGAGTCTTCCTATTGTCTAAAATTTGTGCGTTTCCTGTGTCAACAGTTTTGCATTCCGATATATCTCTACTGGTTTACTGTATCCCTTGGACCTTCCCATTCACGATGAAACACAGAAATTTCATCGGAAATAAATATAAGAGACACAATGCTGACTTAAGTACAGGAAGACTGAGTCTTCCTACTGTCTATGTTTTGAGCGTTTCCTGTGTCACCAGTTTTACATTCTGATGCACCTCTGCAGGTTTACTGTGTCCCTTGGACCTTCCCATTGACGATGAAACACAGAAATTGCATCGGAGTTTAATTTAGGAGACACAATGCCTACTTAAGCACAGCAAGACTGAGTCTTCCAATTGTCTATAATTTGAGCGTTTCCTGTGTCACCAGTTTTGCATTCCGATGCATCTCTACAGGTTTACTGTATCCCTTGGACCTTCCCATTCACGATGAAACACAGAAATTTCATCGGAAATAAATATAAGAGACACAATGCCGACCTAAGTACAGGAAGACTGAGTCTTCCTACTGTCTATGTTTTGAGCGTTTCCTGTGTCACCAGATTCACATTCCGATGCACCTCTGCAGGTTTACTGTGTCACTTGGACCTTCCCATTGACAATGAAACACAGAAATTGCATCGGAATTAAATATAAAAGACACAATGCCGACTTAAGTACAGGAAGACTGAGTCTTCCTACTGTCTATGTTTTGAGCGTTTCCTATGTCACTAGTTTTACATTCCGATGCACCTCTGCAATTTTACTGTATCTCTTGGACCTTCCCATTGACGATGAAACACAGAAATTGCATCGGAATTAAAAATAAGAGACACGATGCCGACTTAAGTGCAGGAAGACTGAGTTTTCCTGCTGTCTATTCTTTGAGCGTTTCCTGAGTCACCAGTTTTACATTCCGATGCACCTCTGCAGGTTTCCTGTATCCCTTGGACCTTCACATTGACGATGAAACACAGAAATTGCATCGAAATTAAATATAAGAGACACCATGCCGACTTAAGTACAAGAAAACAGTCTTAGTACGGTCAATGTTTTGAGCGTTTCCTGTGTCACCTGTTTTACATTCCGATGCACCTCTGCCGGTTTACTATATCCCTTGGACTTTCCCATTGTCGATGAAACACAGAAATCGCATCGGAATTAAATATAAGAGACACAATGCCGACATAAGTACAGGAAGACTGAGTCTTCCTACTGTCTATGTTTTGAGCGTTTCCTGTGTCACCAGTTTTACATTCTGATGCACCTCCGCAGGTTTACTGTATCCATTGGACCTTCCCATTGACGATGAAACACAGAAATTGCATTGGAATGAAATATAAGAGACACAATGCCGACTTAAGTACAGGAAGACTGAGACTTAGTACTGTCAATGTTTTGAGCGTTTCCTGTGTCACCAGTTTTACATTCCGATGCATCTCTGCCGGTTTACTATATCCCTTGGACCTTCCCATTGTCGATGAAACACAGAAATTGCATCGGAATTAAATATAAGAGACACGATGCCGACTTAAGTACAGGAAGACTGAGTTTTCCTGCTGTCTATGCTTTGAGCGTTTCCTGTGTCACCAGTTTTGTTTTCCGATGCACCTCTACAGGTTTACTGTATCCCTTGAACCTTCACAGTGACGATGAAACACAGAAATTGCATCGGAATTATATATAAGAGACACTATGCCGACTTAAGTATAGGAAGACTGAGCCTCCTACTGTCTATGTTTTGAGCGTTTCCTGTGTCACCAGTTTTACATTCTGATGCACCTCTGCAGGTTTTCTGTATCCATTGGACCTTCCCATTGACGACGAAACACAGAAATTGCATCGGAAATAAATATAAGAGACACAATGCCGACTTAAGTATAGGAAGACTGAGCCTTCCTACTGTCTATGTTTTGAGCGTTTCCTGTGTCACCAGTTTTACATTCTGATGCACCTCTGCAGGTTTTCTGTATCCATTGGACCTTCCCATTGTCGATGAAACACAGAAATTGCATCGGAATTAAATATAAGAGACACTATGCCGAATTAAGTACAGGAAGTCTAAGTCTTCCTACTGTCTATGTTTTGAGCGTTTCCTGTGTCATCAGTTTTACTTTCCGATGCACCGCTGCAGGTTTACTATATCCCTTGGACCTTCCCATTCACGATGAAACACAGAAATTTCATCCGAAATAAATATAACAGACACAATGCCGACTTAAGTATAGGAAGACTGAGCCTTGCTACTGTCTATGTTTTGAGCGTTTCCTGTGTCACCAGTTTTACATTCTGATGCACTTCTGCAGGTTTTCTGTATCCATTGGACCTTCCCATTGACGATGAAACACAGAAATTGCATCGGAATTAAATATAAGAGACACAAACCGACATAAGTACAGGAAGACTGAGTCTTCCTACTGTCTATGTTTTGAGCGTTTTCTGTGTCATCAGTTTTACATTCAGATGCACCTCTGCAGGTTTACTGTATCCCTTGGACCTTCCAATTGACGATGAAAAACAGAAATTGCATCGGAATTAAATATAAGAGACACAATGCCGACTTAAGTACAGGAAGACTAAGTCTTCCTACTGTCTATGTTTTGAGAGTTTCCTGTGTCATCAGTTTTACATTCCGATCCCCTCTTCAGGTTTACTGTTTCCCTTGGACCTTCCCATTGACGATGAAATACAGAAATTGCATCGGAATTAAATATAAGAGACACTATGCCGAATTAAGTACAGGAAGACTAAGTCTTCCTACTGTCTATATTTGAGCGTTTCCTGTGTCATCAGTTTTACTTTCCGATGCACCTCTGCAGGTTTACTATATCCCTTGGACATTCCCATTCACGATGAAACACAGAAATGTCATCGGAAATAAATATAAGAGACACAATGCCGACTTAAGTATAGGAAGACTGAGCTTCCTACTGTCTATGTTTTGAGCGTTTCCTGTGTCACCAGTTTTACATTCTGATGCACCTCTGCAGGTTTTCTGTATCCATTGGACCTTCCCATTGACGACGAAACACAGAAATTACATCGGAAATAAATATAAGAGACACAATGCCGACTTAAGTACAGGAAGACTGAGTCTTCCTACTGTCTATGTTTTGAGCGTTTCCTGTGTCACCAGTTTTACATTCTGATGCACCTCTGCAGGTTTTCTGTATCCATTGGACCTTCCCATTGACGACGAAACACAGAAATTGCATCGGAAATAAATATAAGGGACCCAATGCCGACTTAAGTATAGGATGACTGAGCCTTCCTACTGTCTATGTTTTGAGCGTTTCCTGTGTCACCAGTTTTACATTCTGATGCACCTCTGCAGGTTTTCTGTATCCATTGGACCTTCCCATTGACGATGAAACACAGAAATTGCATCGGAATTAAATATAAGAGACACTATGCCGAATTAAGTACAGGAAGACTAAGTCTTCCTACTGTCTATGTTTTGAGCGTTTCCTGTGTCATCAGTTTTACTTTCCGATGCACCGCTGCAGGTTTACTATATCCCTTGGACCTTCCCATTCACGATGAAACACAGAAATTTCATCGGAAATAAATATAACAGACACAATGCCGACTTAAGTATAGGAAGACTGAGCCTTGCTACTGTCTATGTTTTGAGCGTTTCCTGTGTCACCAGTTTTACATTCTGATGCACTTCTGCAGGTTTTCTGTATCCATTGGACCTTCCCATTGACGATGAAACACAGAAATTGCATCGGAATTAAATATAAGAGACACAAACCGACTTAAGTACAGGAAGACTGAGTCTTCCTACTGTCTATGTTTTGAGCGTTTTCTGTGTCATCAGTTTTACATTCAGATGCACCTCTGCAGGTTTACTGTATCCCTTGGACCTTCCAATTGACGATGAAAAACAGAAATTGCATCGGAATTAAATATAAGAGACACAATGCCGACTTAAGTACAGGAAGACTAAGTCTTCCTACTGTCTATGTTTTGAGAGTTTCCTGTGTCATCAGTTTTACATTCCGATGCACCTCTGCAGGATTACTATATCCCTTGGACCTTCCCATTCACGATGAAACACAGAAATTTCATCGGAAATAAATATAAGAGACACAATGCCGACTTAAGTACAGGAAGACTGAGTCTTCCTACTGTCTATGTTTTGAGCGTTTCCTGTGTCACCAGTTTTACATTCCGATGCACCTCTTCCGGTTTACTGTTTCCCTTGGACCTTCCCATTGACGATGAAATACAGAAATTGCATCGGAATTAAATACAGGAGACACAATGTCAACTTAAGTACAGGAAGACTGAGTCTTCCTACTGTCTATGTTTTGAGCGTTTCCTGTGTCACTAGTTTTACATTCCGTTGCACCTCTGCGGGTTTACTGTATCCCTTGGACCTTCCCATTGACGATGAAACACAGAAATTGCATCGGAATTAAATATAAGAGACACAATGCCGACTTAAGTACAGGAAGAATGAGTCTTCCTACTGTCTATGTGTTGAGCGTTTCCTGTGTCTCCAGTTTTACATTCTGATGCACCTCTGCAGGTTTACTGTATCCCTTGGACCTTCCCATTGACGATGAAAAACAGAAATTGCATCGGAATTAAATATAAGAGACACAATGCCAACTTAGGTACAAGAAGACTGAGTCTTCCTACTGTCTATGTTTTGAGCGTTTCCTGTGTCATCAGTTTTACTTTCCGATGCACCTCTGCAGGATTACTATATCCCTTGGACCTTCCCATTGACGATGAAACACAGAAATTCCATCGGAATTAAATATAAGAGACACAATGCCGACTTAAGTACAGGAAGACTAAGTCTTCCTACTGTCTATGCTTTGAGCGTTTCCTGTGTCACCAGTTTTACATTCTGATACACTTCTGCAGGTTTTCTGTATCCATTGGACCTTCCCATTGATGATGAAACACAGAAATTTCATCGGAAATAAATATAAGAGACACAATGCCGACTTAAGTACAGGAAGACTGAGTCTTCCTACTGTCTATCTTTTGAGCGTTTCCTGTGTCACCAGTTTTACATTCCGATGCACCTCTTCAGGTTTACTGTTTCCCTTGGACCTTCCCATTGACGATGAAATACAGAAATTGCATCGGAATTAAATATAAGAGACACTATGCCGAATTAAGTACAGGAAGACTAAGTCTTCCTACTGTCTATATTTGAGCGTTTCCTGTGTCATCAGTTTTACTTTCCGATGCACCTCTGCAGGTTTACTATATCCCTTGGACCTTCCCATTCACGATGAAACACAGAAATGTCATCGGAAATAAATATAAGAGACACAATGCCGACTTAAGTATAGGAAGACTGAGCTTCCTACTGTCTATGTTTTGAGCGTTTCCTGTGTCACCAGTTTTACATTCTGATGCACCTCTGCAGGTTTTCTGTATCCATTGGACCTTCCCATTGACGACGAAACACAGAAATTGCATCGGAAATAAATATAAGAGACACAATGCCGACTTAAGTACAGGAAGACTGAGTCTTCCTACTGTCTATGTTTTGAGCGTTTCCTGTGTCACCAGTTTTACATTCTGATGCACCTCTGCAGGTTTTCTGTATCCATTGGACCTTCCCATTGACGACGAAACACAGAAATTGCATCGGAAATAAATATAAGAGACACAATGCCGACTTAAGTATAGGAAGACTGAGCCTTCCTACTGTCTATGTTTTGAGCGTTTCCTGTGTCACCAGTTTTACATTCTGATGCACCTCTGCAGGTTTTCTGTATCCATTGGACCTTCCCATTGACGATGAAACACAGAAATTGCATCGGAATTAAATATAAGAGACACTATGCCGAATTAAGTACAGGGAGACTAAGTCTTCCTACTGTCTATGTTTTGAGCGTTTCCTGTGTCATCAGTTTTACTTTCCGATTCACCGCTGTAGGTTTACTATATCCCTTGGACCTTCCCATTCACGATGAAACAAAGAAATTTCATCGGAAATAAATATAACAGACACAATGCCGACTTAAGTATAGGAAGACTGAGCCTTGCTACTGTCTATGTTTTGAGCGTTTCCTGTGTCACCAGTTTTACATTCTGATGCACTTCTGCAGGTTTTCTGTATCCATTGGACCTTCCCATTGACGATGAAACACAGAAATTGCATCGGAATTAAATATAAGAGACACAAACCGACTTAAGTACAGGAAGACTGAGTCTTCCTACTGTCTATGTTTTGAGCGTTTTCTGTGTCATCAGTTTTACATTCAGATGCACCTCTGCAGGTTTACTGTATCCCTTGGACCTTCCAATTGATGATGAAAAACAGAAATTGCATCGGAATTAAATATAAGAGACACAATGCCGACTTAAGTACAGGAAGACTAAGTCTTCCTACTGTCTATGTTTTGAGAGTTTCCTGTGTCATCAGTTTTACATTCCGATGCACCTCTGCAGGATTACTATATCCCTTGGACCTTCCCATTCACGATGAAACACAGAAATTTCATCGGAAATAAATATAAGAGACACAATGCCGACATTAGTACAGGAAGACTGAGTCTTCCTACTGTCTATGTTTTGAGCGTTTCCTGTGTCACCAGTTTTACATTCCGATGCACCTCTTCCGGTTTACTGTTTCCCTTGGACCTTCCCATTGACGATGAAATACAGAAATTGCATCGGAATTAAATACAGGAGACACAATGTCAACTTAAGTACAGGAAGACTGAGTCTTCCTACTGTCTATGTTTTGAGCGTTTCCTGTGTCACTAGTTTTACATTCCGTTGCACCTCTGCGGGTTTACTGTATCCCTTGGACCTTCCCATTGACGATGAAACACAGAAATTGCATCGGAATTAAATATAAGAGACACAATGCCGACTTAAGTACCGGAAGAATGAGTCTTCCTACTGTCTATGTGTTGAGCGTTTCCTGTGTCTCCAGTTTTACATTCAGATGCACCTCTGCAGGTTTACTGTATCCCTTGGACCTTCCCATTGACGATGAAAAACAGAAATTGCATCGGAATTAAATATAAGAGACACAATGCCAACTTAGGTACAAGAAGACTGAGTCTTCCTACTGTCTATGTTTTGAGCGTTTCCTGTGTCATCAGTTTTACTTTCCGATGCACCTCTGCAGGATTACTATATCCCTTGGACCTTCCCATTGACGATGAAACACAGAAATTCCATCGGAATTAAATATAAGAGACACAATGCCGACTTAAGTACAGGAAGACTAAGTCTTCCTACTGTCTATGCTTTGAGCGTTTCCTGTGTTATCAGTTTTACTTTCCGATGCACCTCTGCAGGTTTACTATATCCCTTGGACCTTCCCATTGACGATGAAACACAGAAATCGCATCGAAATTAAATATAAGAGACACAATGCCGACTTAAGTACAGGAAGACTGAGACTTCCTGCTGTCTATGTTTTGAGCGTTTTCTGTGTCATCAGTTTTACATTCAGATGCACCTCTGCAGGTTTACTGTATCTCTTGGACCTTCCCATTGACGATGAAAAACAGAAAATGCATCGGAATTAAATATAAGAGACACAATGCCGACTTAAGTACAGGAAGACTAAGCTTTCCTACTGTCTATGATTTGATCGTTTCCTGTGTCATCAGTTTTACATTCCGATGCACCACTGCAGGAATACTATATCCCTTGGACCTTCCCATTCACGATGAAACACAGAAATTTCATCGGAAATAAATATAAGAGACACAATGCCGACTTAAGTACAGGAAGACTGAGTCTTCCTACTGTCTATGTTTTGAACGTTTCCTGTGTCACCAGTTTTACATTCCGATGCACCTCTGCAGGTTTACTTTTTCCCTTGGACCTTCCCATTGACGATGAAACACAGAAATTGCATCGGGATTAAATATACGAGATACAATGCCGACTTAAGTACAGGAAGACTGAGTCTTCCTAATGTCTATGTTTTGAGTGTTTCCTGTGTCACTAGTTTTACATTCCGATGCACCTCTGCGGGTTCACTGTATCCCTTGGACCTTCCCATTGAAGATGAAACACAGAATTTGCATCGGAATTAAATATAAGAGACACAATACCGACTTAAGTACAGGAAGAATGAGTCTTCCTGCTGTCTATGTGTTGAGCGTTTCCTGTGTCACCAGTTTTACATTCCGATGCACCTCTGCAGTTTTACTGTTTCCCTTGGACCTTCCCATTCACGATGAAACACAGGAATTGCATCGGAATTAAATACAAGAGACACAATGCGGACATAAGTACAGGAAGACTAAGTCTTCCTACTGTCTATGTTTTGAGCGTTTCCTGTGTCATCAGTATTACTTTCCGATGCACCTCTGCAGGTTTACTGTATCCTTTGAACCTTCCCATTGACGATGAAAAACAGAAATTGCATCGGACTTAAACATAAGAGACACAATGCCGACTTAAGTACAGGAAGACTAAGTCTTCCTACTGTCTATGTTTTGAGCGTTTCCGGTGTCATCAGTTTTACTTTCCGATGAACCTCTGCAGGTTTACTGTATCCTTTGGACCTTCCCATTGACGATGAAAAACAGAAATTGCATCGGAATTAAACATAAGAGACACAATGGCGACTTAAGTACAGGAAGACTAAGTCTTCCTACTGTCTATGTTTTGAGCGTTTCCTATGTCATCAGTTTTATATTCCGATGCAACTCTGCAGGATTACTATATCCCTTGGACCTTCCCATTCACGATGAAACACAGAAATTTCATCGGAAATAAATATAAGAGACACAATGCCGACTTAAGTACAGGAAGACTGAGTCTTCCTGCTGTCTATGTGTTGAGCGTTTCCTGTGTCACCAGTTTTACATTCCGATGCACCTCTGCAGTTTTACTGTTTCCCTTGGACCTTCCCATTCACGATGAAACACAGGAATTGCATCGGAATTAAATATAAGAGACACAATGCCGACTTAAGTACAGGAAGACTGAGGCTTCCTACTGTCTATGTGTTGAGCGTTTTCTGTGTCACCAGTTTTACATTCTGATGCACCTCTGCAGGTTTACTGTATCCCTTGGACCTTCCCATTGACGATGAAAAACAGAAATTGCATCGGAAGTAAATATAAGAGACACAATGCCGACTTAAGTACAAGAAGACTGAGTCTTCCTACTGTCTATGCTTTGAGCGTTTCCTGTGTCATCAGTTTTACTTTCCGACGCACCTCTGCAGGATTACTATATCCCTAGGACCTTCCCATTCACGATGTAACACAGAAATTGCATCGGAATTAAATATAAGAGACACAATGCCGAATTAAGTAAAGGAAGACTAAGTCTTCCTACTGTCTACGTTTTGAGCGTTTCCTGTGTCATCAGTTTTACTTTCCGATGTACCTCTGCAGGTTTACTATATCCCTTGCACCTTCCCATTCACGATGAAACACAGAAATTGCATCGAAATTAAATATAAGAGACACAATGCCGACTTAAGTACAAGAAAACAGTCTTCGTACGGTCAATGTTTTGAGCGTTTCCTGTGTCACCAGTTTTACATTCCGATGCACCTCTGCCGGTTTACTATATCCCTTGGACCTTCCCATTGTCGATGAAACACAGAAATCGCATCGGAATTAAATATAAGAGACACAATGCCGACTTTAGTACAGGAAGACTGAGACTTCCTACTGTCTATGTTTTGAGCGTTTCCTGTGTCACCAGTTTTACATTCTGATGCACCTCTGCAGGTTTACTGTATCCATTGGACCTTCCCATTGACGATGAAACACAGAAATTGCATCGGAATTAAATATAAGAGACACAATGACGACTTAAGTACAGGAAGACGGAGTCTTCCTACTGTCTATGTTTTGAGCGTTTCCTGCGTCACTAGTTTTACATTCCGATGCACCTCTGCAGGTTTGCTGTATCCCTTGGACTTTCTCATTGACGATGAAATGCAGAAATTGCATCGGAATAAAATATAAGAGACACAATACCGACTTAAGTACAGGAAGACTGAGTCTTCCTACTGTCTATGTTTTGAGCGTTTCCTGTGTCACCAGTTTTACATTCTGATGCACCTCTGCAGGTTTACTGTATCCCTTGGACTTTCCCATTGACGATGAAACACAGAAATTGCATCGGAATTAAATTTAAGAGACACAATGCCTACTTAAGCACAGGAGGACTGAGTCTTCCTATTGTCTAAAATTTGAGCGTTTCCTGTGTCAACAGTTTTGCATTCCGATATATCTCTACTGGTTTACTGTATCCCTTGGACCTTCCCATTCACGATGAAACACAGAAATTTCATCGGAAATAAATATAAGAGACACAATGCCGACTTAAGTACAGGAAGACTGAGTCTTCCTACTGTCTATGTTTTGAGCGTTTCCTGTGTCACCAGTTTTACATTCCGATGCACCTCTGCAATTTTACTGTATCTCTTGGACCTTCCCATTGACGATGAAACACAGAAATTGCATCGGAATTAAATATAAGAGACACAATGCCGACTTAAGTACAGGAAGACTGAGTCTTCCTACTGTCTATGTTTTGAGCGTTTCCTGAGTCACCAGTTTTACATTCCGATGCACCTCTGCAGGTTTCCTGTATCCCTTGGACCTTCCCATTGACGATGAAACACAGAAATTGCATCGAAATTAAATATAAGAGACACAATGCCGACTTAAGTACAAGAAAACAGTCTTCGTACGGTCAATGTTTTGAGCGTTTCCTGTGTCACCTGTTTTACATTCCGATGCACCTCTGCCGGTTTACTATATCGCTTGGACCTTCCCATTGTCGATGAAACACAGAAATCGCATCGGAATTAAATATAAGAGAGACAATGCCAACTTAAGTACAGGAAGACTGAGTCTTCCTACTGTCTATGTTTTGAGCGTTTCCTGTGTCACCAGTTTTACATTCTGATGCACCTCTGCAGGTTTACTGTATCCATTGGACCTTCCCATTGACGATGAAACACAGAAATTGCATCGGAATTAAATATAAGAGACACAATGCCGACTTAAGTACAGGAAGACTGAGTCTTCCTACTGTCCATGTTTTGAGCGTTTCCTGTGTCACTAGTTTTACATTCCGATGCACCTCTGCAGGTTTGCTGTATACCTTGGACTTTCCCATTGACGAAGAGACGCAGAAATTGCATCGGAATAAAATATAAAAGACACAATACCGACTTTAGTACAGGAAGACTGAGTCTTCCTACTGTCTATGATTTGAGCGTTTCCTGTGTCACCAGTTTTACATTCTGATGCACCTCTGCAGGTTTACTGTATCCCTTGGACCTTCCCATTGACGATGAAACACAGAAATTGCATCGGAATTAAATATAAGAGACACAATGACGACTTAAGTACAGGAAGACGGAGTCTTCCTACTGTCTATGTTTTGAGCGTTTCCTGTGTCACCAGTTTTACATTCTGATGCACCTCTGCAGGTTTACTGTATCCCTTGGACCTTCCCATTGACGATGAAAAACAGATATTGCATCAGAAGTAAATATAAGAGACACAATGCCGACTTAAGTACAAGAAGACTGAGTCTTCCTACTGTCTATGTTTTGAGCGTTTCCTGTGTCATCAGTTTTACTTTCCGACGCACCTCTGCAGGATTACTATATCCCTAGGACCTTCCCATTCACGATGTAACACAGAAATTGCATCGGAATTAAATATAAGAGACACAATGCCGAATTAAGTAAATGAAGACTAAGTCTTCCTACTGTCTACGTTTTGAGCGTTTCCTGTGTCATCAGTTTTACTTTCCGATGTACCTCTGCAGGTTTACTATATCCCTTGGACCTTCCCATTCACGATGAAACACAGAAATTGCATCGAAATTAAATATAAGAGACACAATGCCGACTTAAGTACAAGAAAACAGTGTTCGTACGGTCAATGTTTTGAGCGTTTCCTGTGTCACCAGTTTTACATTCCGATGCAACTCTGCCGGTTTACTATATCCCTTGGACCTTCCCATTGTCGATGAAACACAGAAATCGCATCGGAATTAAATATAAGAGACACAATGCCGACTTAAGTACAGGAAGACTGAGACTTCCTACTGTCTATGTTTTGAGCGTTTCCTGTGTCACCAGTTTTACATTCTGATGCACCTCTGCAGGTTTACTGTATCCATTGGACCTTCCCATTGACGATGAAACACAGAAACTGCATCGGAATTAAATATAAGAGACACAATGACGACTTAAGTACAGGAAGACGGAGTCTTCCTACTGTCTATGTTTTGAGCGTTTCCTGCGTCACTAGTTTTACATTCCGATGCACCTCTGCAGGTTTGCTGTATCCCTTGGACTTTCTCATTGACGATGAAACGCAGAAATTGCATCGGAATAAAATATAAGAGACACAATACCGACTTAAGTACAGGAAGACTGAGTCTTCCTACTGTCTATGTTTTGAGCGTTTCCTGTGTCACCAGTTTTACATTCTGATGCACCTCTGCAGGTTTACTGTATCCCTTGGACTTTCCCATTGACGATGAAACACAGAAATTGCATCGGAATTAAATTTAAGAGACACAATGCCTACTTAAGCACAGGAGGACTGAGTCTTCCTATTGTCTAAAATTTGAGCGTTTCCTGTGTCAACAGTTTTGCATTCCGATATATCTCTACTGGTTTACTGTATCCCTTGGACTTTCCCATTCACGATGAAACACAGAAATTTCATCGGAAATAAATATAAGAGACACAATGCCGACTTAAGTACAGGAAGACTGAGTCTTCCTACTGTCTATGTTTTGAGCGTTTCCTGTGTCACCAGTTTTACATTCCGATGCACCTCTGCAATTTTACTGTATCTCTTGGACCTTCCCATTGACGATGAAACACAGAAATTGCATCGGAATTAAATATAAGAGACACGATGCCAACTTAAGTACAGGAAGACTGAGTCTTCCTACTGTCTATGTTTTGAGCGTTTCCTGAGTCACGAGTTTTACATTCCGATGCACCTCTGCAGGTTTCCTGTATCCCTTGGACCTTCCCATTGACGATGAAACAGAGAAATTGCATCGAAATTAAATATAAGAGACACAATGCCGACTTAAGTACAAGAAAACAGTCTTCGTACGGTCAATGGTTTGAGCGTTTCCTGTGTCACCTGTTTTACATTCCGATGCACCTCTGCCGGTTTACTATATCGCTTGGACCTTCCCATTGTCGATGAAACACAGAAATCGCATCGGAATTAAATATAAGAGACACAATGCCGACTTAAGTACAGGAAGACTGAGTCTTCCCACTGTCTATGTTTTGAGCGTTTCCTGTGTCACCAGTTTTACATTCTGATGCACCTCTGCAGGTTTACTGTATCCATTGGACCTTCCCATTGACGATGAAACACAGAAATTGCATCGGAATTAAATATAAGAGACACAATGCCGACTTAAGTACAGGAAGACTGAGTCTTCCTACTGTCCATGTTTTGAGCGTTTCCTGTGTCACTAGTTTTACATTCCGATGCACCTCTGCAGGTTTGCTGTATCCCTTGGACTTTCCCATTGACGATGAAACGCAGAAATTGCATCGGAATAAAATATAAGAGACACAATACCGACATTAGTACAGGAAGACTGAGTCTTCCTACTGTCTATGATTTGAGCGTTTCCTGTGTCACCAGTTTTACATTCTGATGCACCTCTGCAGGTTTACTGTATCCCTTGGACCTTCCCATTGACGATGAAACACAGAAATTGCATCGGAGTTAAATTTAAGAGACACAATGCCTACTTAAGCACAGGAAGACTGAGTCTTCCTATTGTCTATAATTTGAGCGTTTCCTGTGTCACCAGTTTTGCATTCCGATATATCTCTACTGGTTTACTGTATCCCTTGGACCTTCCCATTCACGATGAAATACAGAAATTTCATCGGAAATAAATATAAGAGACACAATGCCGCCTTAAGTACAGGAAGACTGTCTTCCTACTGTCTATGTTTTGAGCGTTTCCTGTGTCACCAGTTTCACATTCCGATGCACCTCTGCAGGTTTACTGTATCCCTTGGACCTTCCCATTGACGATGAAACACACAAATTGCATCGGAATTAAATATAAGAGACACAATGCCGACTTAAGTACAGGAAGACTGAGTCTTCCTACTGTCTATGTTTTGAGCGTTTCCTATGTCACTAGTTTTACATTCCGATGCACACCTGCAATTTTACTGTATCTCTTGGACCTTCCCATTGACGATGGAACACAGAAATTGCATCGGAATTAAATATAAGAGACACGATGCCAACTTAAGTACAGGAAGACTGAGTCTTCCTACTGTCTATGTTTTGAGCGTTTCCTGAGTCACCAGTTTTACATTCCGATGCACCTCTGCAGGTTTCCTGTATCCCTTGGACCTTCCCATTGACGATGAAACACAGAAATTGCATCGGAATTAAATATAAGAGACACTATGCCGAATTAAGTACAGCAAGACTAACTCATCCTACTGTCTATGTTTTGAGCGTTTCCTGTGTCACCAGTTTTACATTCCGATGCACCTCTGCAGGTTTACTATTTCCCTTCGACCTTCCCATTCACGATGAAACACAGGAATTGCATCGGAATTAAATACAAGAGACACAATGCGGACATAAGTACAGGAAGACTAAGTCTTCCTACTGTCTATGTTTTGAGCGTTTCCTGTGTCATCAGTTTTACTTTCCGATGCACCTCTGCAGGTTTACTGTATCCATTGAACCTTCCCATTGACGATGAAAAACAGAAATTGCATCGGAATTAAACATAAGAGACACAATGCCGACTTAAGTACAGGAAGACTAAGTCTTCCTACTGTCTATGTTTTGAGCGTTTCCGGTGTCATCAGTCTTACTTTCCGATGCACCTCTGCAGGTTTACTGTATCCTTTGGACCTTCCCATTGACGATGAAAAACAGAAATTGCATCGGAATTAAACATAAGAGACACAATGCCGACTTAAGTACAGGAAGACTAAGTCTTCCTACTGTCTATGTTTTGAGCGTTTCCTATGTCATCAGTTTTACATTCCGATGCAACTCTGCAGGATTACTATATCCCTTGGACCTTCCCATTCACGATGAAACACAGAAATTTCATCGGAAATAAATATAAGAGACACAATGCCGACTTAAGTACAGGAAGACTGAGTCTTCCTACTGTCTATGTTTTGAGCGTTTCCTGTGTCACTAGTTTTACATTCCGATGCACCTCTGCGGGTTTACTGTATCCCTTGGACCTTCCCATTGACGATGAAACACAGAAATTGCATCGGAATTAAATATAAGAGACACAATGCCGACTTAAGTACAGGAAGACTGAGGCTTCCTACTGTCTATGTGTTGAGCGTTTTCTGTGTCACCAGTTTTACATTCTGATGCACCTCTGCAGGTTTACTGTATCCCATGGACCTTCCCATTGACGACGAAAAACAGAAATTTCATCGGAATTAAATATAAGAGACACAATGCCGACTTAAGTACAAGAAGACTGAGTCTTCCTACTGTCTATGTTTTGAGCGTTTCCTGTGTCATCAGTTTTACTTTCCGATGCACCTCTGCAGGATTACTATATCCCTAGGACCTTCCCATTCACGATGTAACACAGAAATTGCATCGGAATTAAATATAAGAGACACAATGCCGAATTAAGTAAAGGAAGACTAAGTCTTCCGACTGTCTACGTTTTGAGCGTTTCCTGTGTCATCAGTTTTACTTTCCGATGTACCTCTGCAGGTTTACTATATCCCTTGGACCTTCCCATTCACGATGAAACACAGAAATTGCATCGAAATTAAATATAAGAGACACAATGCCGACTTAAGTACAAGAAAACAGTCTTCGTACGGTCAATGTTTTGAGCGTTTCCTGTGTCACCAGTTTTACATTCCGATGCACCTCTGCCGGTTTACTATATCCCTTGGACCTTCCCATTGTCGATGAAACACAGAAATCGCATCGGAATTAAATATAAGAGACACAATGCCGACTTAAGTACAGGAAGACTGAGACTTCCTACTGTCTATGTTTTGAGCGTTTCCTGTGTCACCAGTTTTACATTCTGATGCACCTCTGCAGGTTTACTGTATCCATTGGACCTTCCCATTGACGATGAAACACAGAAATTGCATCGGAATTAAATATAAGAGACACAATGACGACTTAAGTACAGGAAGACGGAGTCTTCCTACTGTCTATGTTTTGAGCGTTTCCTGCGTCACTAGTTTTACATTCCGATGCACCTCTGCAGGTTTGCTGTATCCCTTGGACTTTCTCATTGACGATGAAACGCAGAAATTGCATCGGAATAAAATATAAGAGACACAATACCGACTTAAGTACAGGAAGACTGAGTCTTCCTACTGTCTATGTTTTGAGCGTTTCCTGTGTCACCAGTTTTACATTCTGATGCACCTCTGCAGGTTTACTGTATCCCTAGGACTTTCCCATTGACGATGAAACACAGAAATTGCATCGGAATTAATTTTAAGAGACACAATGCCTACTTAAGCACAGGAGGACTGAGTCTTCCTATTGTCTAAAATTTGAGCGTTTCCTGTGTCAACAGTTTTGCATTCCGATATATCTCTACTGGTTTACTGTATCCCTTGGACCTTCCCATTCACGATGAAACACAGAAATTTCATCGGAAATAAATATAAGAGACACAATGCCGACTTAAGTACAGGAAGACTGAGTCTTCCTACTGTCTATGTTTTGAGCGTTTCCTGTGACACCAGTTTTACATTCCGATGCACCTCTGCAATTTTACTGTATCTCTTGGACTTCCCATTGACGATGAAACACAGAAATTGCATCGGAATTAAATATAAGAGACACGATGCCAACTTAAGTACAGGAAGACTGAGTCTTCCTACTGTCTATGTTTTGAGCGTTTCCTGAGTCACCAGTTTTACATTCCGATGCACCTCTGCAGGTTTCCTGTATCCCTTGGACCTTCCCATTGACGATGAAACACAGAAATTGCATCGAAATTAAATATAAGAGACACAATGCCGACTTAAGTACAAGAAAACAGTCTTCGTACGGTCAATGTTTTGAGCGTTTCCTGTGTCACCTGTTTTACATTCCGATGCACCTCTGCCGGTTTACTATATCGCTTGGACCTTCCCATTGTCGATGAAACACAGAAATCGCATCGGAATTAAATATAAGAGACACAATGCCGACTTATGTACAGGAAGACTGAGTCTTCCTACTGTCTATGTTTTGAGCGTTTCCTGTGTCACCAGTTTTACATTCTGATGCACCTCTGCAGGTTTACTGTATCCATTGGACCTTCCCATTGACGATGAAACACAGAAATTGCATCGGAATTAAATATAAGAGACACAATGCCGACTTAAGTACAGGAAGACTGAGTCTTCCTACTGTCCATGTTTTGAGCGTTTCCTGTGTCACTAGTTTTACATTCCGATGCACCTCTGCAGGTTTACTATTTCCCTTGGACCTTCCCATTCACGATGAAACACAGAAATTTCATCGGAAATAAATATAAGAGACACAATGCCGACTTAAGTATAGGAAGACTGAGCCTTCCTACTGTCTATGTTTTGAGCGTTTCCTGTGTCACCAGTTTTACATTCTGATGCACCTCTGCAGGTTTTCTGTATCCATTGGACCTTCCCATTGACGATGAAACACAGAAATTGCATCGGAATTAAATATAAGAGACACAATGCCGACTTAAGTACAGGAAGACTGAGTCTTCCTACTGTCTATGTGTTGAGCGTTTCCTGTGTCACCACTTTTACATTCTGATGCACCTCTGCAGGTTGACTGTATCCCTTATACCTTCCCATTGACGATGAAAAACAGAAATTGCATCGGAATTAAATATAAGACACTCAATGCCGACTTAAGTACAAGAAGACTGAGACTTCCTACTGTCTATGTTTTGAGCGTTTCCTGTGTCATCAGTTTTACTTTCCGATTCACCTCTGCAGGATTTCTATATCACTTGGACCTTCCCATTCACGATGAAACACAGAAATTGCATCGGAATTAAATATAACAGACACAATGCCGACTTAAGTACAGGAAGACTAAGTCTTCCTACTGTCTATGTTTTGAGCGTTTCCTGTGTCACCTGTTTTACATTCCGATGCACCTCTGCCGGTTTACTATATCGCTTGGACCTTCCCATTGTCGATGAAACACAGAAATCGCATCGGAATTAAATATAAGAGACACAATGCCGACTTAAGTACAGGAAGACTGAGTCTTCCTACTGTCTATGTGTTGAGCGTTTCCTGTGTCACCACTTTTACATTCTGATGCACCTCTGCAGGTTTACTGTATCCATTGGACCTTCCCATTGACGATGAAAAACAGAAATTGCATCGGAATTAAATATAAGAGACTCAATGCCGACTTAAGTACAGGAAGACTGAGTCTTCCTACTGTCTATGTTTTGAGCGTTTCCTGTGTCATCAGTTTTACATTCCGATGCACCTCTGCAGGTTTGCTGTATCCCTTGGACTTTCCCATTGACGATGAAACGCAGAAATTGCATCGGAATAAAATATAAGAGACACAATACCGACTTTAGTACAGGAAGACTGAGTCTTCCTACTGTCTATGATTTGAGCGTTTCCTGTGTCACCAGTTTTACATTCTGATGCACCTCTGCAGGTTTACTGTATCCCTTGGACCTTCCCATTGACGATGAAACACAGAAATTGCATCGGAGTTAAATTTAAGAGACACAATGCCTACTTAAGCACAGGAAGACTGAGTCTTCCTATTGTCTATAATTTGAGCGTTTCCTGTGTCAACAGTTTTGCATTCCGATATATCTCTACTGGTTTACTGTATCCCTTGGACCTTCCCATTCACGATGAAATACAGAAATTTCATCGGAAATAAATATAAGAGACACAATGCCGCCTTAAGTACAGGAAGACTGTCTTCCTACTGTCTATGTTTTGAGCGTTTCCTGTGTCACCAGTTTCACATTCCGATGCACCTCTGCAGGTTTACTGTATCCCTTGGACCTTCCCATTGACGATGAAACACATAAATTGCATCGGAATTAAATATAAGAGACACAATGCCGACTTAAGTACACGAAGACTGGGTCTTCCTACTGTCTATGTTTTGAGCGTTTCCTATGTCACTAGTTTTACATTCCGATGCACACCTGCAATTTTACTGTATCTCTTGGACCTTCCCATTGACGATGAAACACAGAAATTGCATCGGAATTAAATATAAGAGACACGATGCCAACTTAAGTACAGGATGACTGAGTCTTCCTACTGTCTATGTTTTGAGCGTTTCCTGAGTCACCAGTTTTACATTCCGATG
This sequence comes from Schistocerca nitens, assembly GCF_023898315.1. NCBI lineage: Eukaryota > Metazoa > Arthropoda > Insecta > Orthoptera > Acrididae > Schistocerca > Schistocerca nitens. Next base: position 3,173,176 of record NC_064616.1, on the reverse strand, counting down.
CACCTCTGCAGGTTTCCTGTATCCCTTGGACCTTCCCATTGACGATGAAACACAGAAATTGCATCGGAATTAAATATAAGAGACACTTTGCCGAATTAAGTACAGGAAGATTAACTCTTCCTACTGTCTATGTTTTGAGCGTTTCCTGTGTCATCAGTTTTACTTTCCGATGCACCTCTGCAGGTTTACTATTTCCCTTGGACCTTCCCATTCACGATGAAACACAGAAATTTCATCGGAAATAAATATAAGAGACACAATGCCGACTTAAGTATAGGAAGACTGAGCCTTCCTACTGTCTATGTTTTGAGCGTTTCCTGTGTCACCAGTTTTACATTCTGATGCACCTCTGCAGGTTTTCTGTATCCATTGGACCTTCCCATTGACGATGAAACACAGAAATTGCATCGGAATTAAATATAAGAGACACAATGCCGACTTAAGTACAGGAAGACTGAGTCTTCCTACTGTCTATGTGTTGAGCGTTTCCTGTGTCACCACTTTTACATTCTGATGCACCTCTGCAGGTTTACTGTATCCCTTGGACCTTCCCATTGACGATGAAAAACAGAAATTGCATCGGAATTAAATATAAGAGACTCAATGCCGACTTAAGTACAAGAAGACTGAGACTTCCTACTGTCTATGTTTTGAGCGTTTCCTGTGTCATCAGTTTTACTTTCCGATTCACCTCTGCAGGATTTCTATATCACTTGGACCTTCCCATTCACGATGAAACACAGAAATTGCATCGGAATTAAATATAAGAGACACAATGCCGACTTAAGTACAGGAAGACTAAGTCTTCCTACTGTCTATGTTTTGAGCGTTTCCTGTGTCATCAGTTTTACTTTCCGATGCACCTCTGCAGGTTTACTGTATCCCTTGGACCTTCCCATTGACGATGAAAAACAGAAATTGCATCGGAATTAAATATAAGAGTCACAATGCCGACTTAAGTACAGGAAGACTAAGTCTTCCTACTGTCTATGTTTTGAGCGTTTTCTTTGTCATCAGTTTTACATTCCGATGCACCTCTGCAGGATTACTATATCCCTTGGACCTTCCCATTCACGATGAAACACAGAAATTTCATCGGAAATAAATATAAGAGACACAATGCCGACTTAAGTACAGGAAGACTGAGTCTTCCTACTGTCTATGTTTTGAGCGTTTTCTGTGTCACCAGTTTTACATTCCGATGCACCTCTGCAGGTTTACTGTTTCCCTTGGACCTTCCCATTGACGATGAAACCCAGAAATTGCATCGGAATTAAATATAAGAGACACAATGCCGACTTAAGTACAGGAAGACTGAGTCTTCCTACTGTCTATGTTTTGAGCGTTTCCTGTGTCACTAGTTTTACATTCCGATGCACCTCTGCGGGTTTACTGTATACCTTGGACCTTGCCATTGACGATGAAACACAGAAATTGCATCGAAATTAAATATAAGAGACACAATGCCGACTTAAGTACAGGAAGAATGAGACTTCCTACTGTCTATGTGTTGAGCGTTTCCTGTGTCACCAGTTTTACATTCTGATGAACCTCTGCAGGATTACTGTATCCCTTGGACCTTCCCATTGACGATGAAAAACAGAAATTGCATCGGAATTAAATATAAGAGACACAATGCCGACCTAATTACAAGAAGACTGAGTCTTCCTACTGTCTATGTTTTGAGCGTTTCCTGTGTCATCAGTTTTACTTTCCGATGCACCTCTGCAGGATAACTATATCCCTTGGCCTTCCCATTCACGATGAAACACAGAAATTGCATCGGAATTAAATATAAGAGACACAATGCCGACTTAAGTACAGGAAGACTAAGTCTTCCGACTGTCTATGTTTTGAGCGTTTCCTGTGTCATCAGTTTTACTTTCCGATGCACCTCTGCAGGTTTACTATATCCCTTGGACCTTCCCATTCACGATGAAACACAGAAATTACATCGGAAATAAATATAAGAGACACAATGCCGACTTAAGTACAGCAAGACTGAGTCTTTCTACTGTCTATGTTTGAGCGTTTCCTGTGTCACCAGTTTTACATTCCGATGCACCTCTGCAGGTTTACTGTATCCCTTGGACCTTCCCATTGACGATAAAACACAGAAATTGCATCGCAATTAAATATAAGAGACACAATGCCGACCTAAGTACAGGAAGAATGAGTCTTCCTACTGTCTATGTGTTGAGCGTTTCCTGTGTCATCAGTTTTACTTTCCGATGCACTTCTGCAGGTTTACTATATCCCTTGGACCTTCCCATTGACGATGAAACACAGAAATTGCATCGGAATTAAATATAAGAGACACAATGCCGACTTAAGTACAGGAAGACTGAGTCTTCCTACTGTCTATAATTTGAGCGTTTCCTGTGTCACCAGTTTTATTTTCCGATGCACCTCTACAGGTTTACTGTATCCCTTGGACCTTCACAGTGACGATGAAACACAGAAATTGCATCGGAATTAAATATAAGAGACACTATGCCGAATTAAGTACAGGAAGACTAAGTCTTCCTACTGTCTATGTTTTGAGCGTTTCCTGTGTCATCACTTTTACTTTCCGATGCACCTCTGCAGGTTTACTATACCCCTTGGACCTTCCCATTTACGATGAAACACAGAAATTTCATCGGAAATAAATATAAGGGACACAATGCCGACTTAAGTATAGGAAGACTGAGCCTTCCTACTGTCTATGTTTTGAGCGTTTCCTGTCTCACCAGTTTTACATTCTGATGCACCTCTGCAGGTTTTCTGTATCCATTGGACCTTCCCATTGACGATGAAACACAGAAATTGCTTCGGAATTAAATATAAGAGACACTATGCCGAATTAAGTACAGGAAGACTATCTCTTCCTACTATCTATATTTGAGCGTTTCCTGTGTCATCAGTTTTACTTTCCGGGGCACCTCTGATGGTTTACTATATCCCTTGGACCTTCCCATTGTCGATGAAACACAGAAATCGTATCGGAATGAAATATAAGAGACACAATGCCGACTTAAGTACAGGAAGACTAAGTCTTCCTACTGTCTATGTTTTGAGCGTTCCTGTGGTATCAGTTTTACTTTCCGATGCACCTCTGCAGGTTTACTATTTCCCTTGGACCTTCCCATTCACGATGAAACACAGAAATTTCATCGGAAATAAATATAAGAGACACAATGCCGACTTAAGTATAGGAAGACTGAGCCTTCCTACTGTCTATGTTTTGAGCGTTTCCTGTGTCACCAGTTTTACATTCTGATGCACCTCTGCAGGTTTTCTGTATCCATTGGACCTTCCCATTGACGATGAAACACAGAAATTGCATCGGAATTAAATATAAGAGACACAATGCCGACTTAAGTACAGGAAGACTGAGTCTTCCTACTGTCTATGTGTTGAGCGTTTCCTGTGTCACCACTTTTACATTCTGATGCACCTCTGCAGGTTTACTGTATCCCTTGGACCTTCCCATTGACGATGAAAAACAGAAATTGCATCGGAATTAAATATAAGAGACTCAATGCCGACTTAAGTACAAGAAGACTGAGACTTCCTACTGTCTATGTTTTGAGCGTTTCCTGTGTCATCAGTTTTACTTTCCGATTCACCTCTGCAGGATTTCTATATCACTTGGACCTTCCCATTCACGATGAAACACAGAAATTGCATCGGAATTAAATATAAGTGACACAATGCCGACTTAAGTACAGGAAGACTAAGTCTTCCTACTGTCTATGTTTTGAGCGTTTCCTGTGTCATCAGTTTTACTTTCCGATGCACCTCTGCAGGTTTACTGTATCCCTTGGACCTTCCCATTGACGATGAAAAACAGAAATTGCATCGGAATTAAATATAAGAGTCACAATGCCGACTTAAGTACAGGAAGACTAAGTCTTCCTACTGTCTATGTTTTGAGCGTTTTCTTTGTCATCAGTTTTACATTCCGATGCACCTCTGCAGGATTACTATATCCCTTGGACCTTCCCATTCACGATGAAACACAGAAATTTCATCGGAAATAAATATAAGAGACACAATGCCGACTTAAGTACAGGAAGACTGAGTCTTCCTACTGTCTATGTTTTGAGCGTTTTCTGTGTCACCAGTTTTACATTCCGATGCACCTCTGCAGGTTTACTGTTTCCCTTGGACCTTCCCATTGACGATGAAACCCAGAAATTGCATCGGAATTAAATATAAGAGACACAATGCCGACTTAAGTACAGGAAGACTGAGTCTTCCTACTGTCTATGTTTTGAGCGTTTCCTGTGTCACTAGTTTTACATTCCGATGCACCTCTGCGGGTTTACTGTATAACTTGGACCTTGCCATTGACGATGAAACACAGAAATTGCATCGAAATTAAATATAAGAGACACAATGCCGACTTAAGCACAGGAAGAATGAGTCTTCCTACTGTCTATGTGTTGAGCGTTTCCTGTGTCACCAGTTTTACATTCTGATGCACCTCTGCAGGATTACTGTATCCCTTGGACCTTCCCATTGACGATGAAAAACAGAAATTGCATCGGAATTAAATATAAGAGACACAATGCCGACCTAATTACAAGAAGACTGAGTCTTCCTACTGTCTATGTTTTGAGCGTTTCCTGTGTCATCAGTTTTACTTTCTGATGCACCTCTGCAGGATAACTATATCCCTTGGCCTTCCCATTCACGATGAAACACAGAAATTGCATCGGAATTAAATATAAGAGACACAATGCCGACTTAAGTACAGGAAGACTAAGTCTTCCGACTGTCTATGTTTTGAGCGTTTCCTGTGTCATCAGTTTTACTTTCCGATGCACCTCTGCAGGTTTACTATATCCCTTGGACCTTCCCATTCACGATGAAACACAGAAATTACATCGGAAATAAATATAAGAGACACAATACCGACTTAAGTACAGCAAGACTGAGTCTTTCTACTGTCTATGTTTGAGCGTTTCCTGTGTCACCAGTTTTACATTCCGATGCACCTCTGCAGGTTTACTGTATCCCTTGGACCTTCCCATTGACGATGAAACACAGAAATTGCATCGGAATTAAATATAAGAGACACAATGCCGACCTAAGTACAGGAAGAATGAGTCTTCCTACTGTCTATGTGTTGAGCGTTTCCTGTGTCATCAGTTTTACTTTCCGATGCACTTCTGCAGGTTTACTATATCCCTTGGACCTTCCCATTGACGATGAAACACAGAAATTGCATCGGAATTAAATATAAGAGACACAATGCCGACTTAAGTACAGGAAGACTGAGTCTTCCTACTGTCTATAATTTGAGCGTTTCCTGTGTCACCAGTTTTATTTTCCGATGCACCTCTACAGGTTTACTGTATCCCTTGGACCTTCACAGTGACGATGAAACACAGAAATTGCATCGGAATTAAATATAAGAGACACTATGCCGAATTAAGTACAGGAAGACTAAGTCTTCCTACTGTCTATGTTTTGAGCGTTTCCTGTGTCATCAGTTTTACTTTCCGATGCACCTCTGCAGGTTTACTATACCCCTTGGACCTTCCCATTTACGATGAAACACAGAAATTTCATCGGAAATAAATATAAGGGACACAATGCCGACTTAAGTATAGGAAGACTGAGCCTTACTACTGTCTATGTTTTGAGCGTTTCCTGTCTCACCAGTTTTACATTCTGATGCACCTCTGCAGGATTACTGTATCCCTTGGACCTTCCCATTGACGATGAAAAACAGAAATTGCATCGGAATTAAATATAAGAGACACAATGCCGACCTAATTACAAGAAGACTGAGTCTTCCTACTGTCTATGTTTTGAGCGTTTCCTGTGTCATCAGTTTTACTTTCCGATGCACCTCTGCAGGATAACTATATCCCTTGGCCATCCCATTCACGATGAAACACAGAAATTGCATCGGAATTAAATATAAGAGACACAATGCCGACTTAAGTACAGGAAGACTAAGTCTTCCGACTGTCTATGTTTTGAGCGTTTCCTGTGTCATCAGTTTTACTTTCCGATGCACCTCTGCAGGTTTACTATATCCCTTGGACCTTCCCATTCACGATGAAACACAGAAATTACATCGGAAATAAATATAAGAGACACAATACCGACTTAAGTACAGCAAGACTGAGTCTTTCTACTGTCTATGTTTGAGCGTTTCCTGTGTCACCAGTTTTACATTCCGATGCACCTCTGCAGGTTTACTGTATCCCTTGGACCTTCCCATTGACGATGAAACACAGAAATTGCATCGGAATTAAATATAAGAGACACAATGCCGACCTAAGTACAGGAAGAATGAGTCTTCCTACTGTCTATGTGTTGAGCGTTTCCTGTGTCATCAGTTTTACTTTCCGATGCACTTCTGCAGGTTTACTATATCCCTTGGACCTTCCCATTGACGATGAAACACAGAAATTGCATCGGAATTAAATATAAGAGACACAATGCCGACTTAAGTACAGGAAGACTGAGTCTTCCTACTGTCTATAATTTGAGCGTTTCCTGTGTCACCAGTTTTATTTTCCGATGCACCTCTACAGGTTTACTGTATCCCTTGGACCTTCACAGTGACGATGAAACACAGAAATTGCATCGGAATTAAATATAAGAGACACTATGCCGAATTAAGTACAGGAAGACTAAGTCTTCCTACTGTCTATGTTTTGAGCGTTTCCTGTGTCATCAGTTTTACTTTCCGATGCACCTCTGCAGGTTTACTATACCCCTTGGACCTTCCCATTTACGATGAAACACAGAAATTTCATCGGAAATAAATATAAGGGACACAATGCCGACTTAAGTATAGGAAGACTGAGCCTTACTACTGTCTATGTTTTGAGCGTTTCCTGTCTCACCAGTTTTACATTCTGATGCACCTCTGCAGGTTTTCTGTATCCATTGGACCTTCCCATTGACGATGAAACACAGAAATTGCTTCGGAATTAAATATAAGAGACACTATGCCGAATTAAGTACAGGAAGACTAAGTCTTCCTACTATCTATATTTGAGCGTTTCCGGTGTCATCAGTTTTACTTTCCGGGGCACCTCTGATGGTTTACTATATCCCTTGGACCTTCCCATTCACGATGAAACACAGAAATTTCATCGGAAATAAATATAAGAGGCACAATGCCGACTTAAGTATAGGAAGACTGAGCCTTCCTACTGTCTATGTTTTGAGCGTTTCCTGTCTCACCAGTTTTACATTCTGATGCACCACTGCAGGTTTTCTGTATTCATTGGACCTTCCCATTGACGATGAAACACAGAAATTGCATCGGTATTAAATATAAGAGACACAATGCCGACTTAAGTACAGGAAGACTGAGTCTTCCTACTGTCTATGTGTTGAGCGTTTCCTGTGTCACCAGTTTTACATTCTGATGCACCTCTGCAGGTTTACTGTATCCCTTGGACCTTCCCATTGACGATGAAAAACAGAAATTGCATCGGAATTAAATATAAGAGACTCAATGCCGACTTAAGTACAGGAAGACTGAGTCTTCCTACTGTCTATGTTTTGAGCGTTTCCTGTGTCATCAGTTTTACTTTCCGATGCACCTCTGCAGGATTACTATATCACTTGGACCATCCCATTCACGATGAAACACAGAAATTGCATCGGAATTAAATATGAGAGACACAATGCCGACTTAAGTACAGGAAAACTAAGTCTTACTACTGTCTATGTTTTGAGCGTTTCCTGTGCCTTCAGTTTTACTTTCCGATGCATCTCTGCAGGTTTACTGTATCCCTTGGGCCTTCCCATTGACGATGAAAAACAGAAATTGCATCGGAATTATATATAAGAGTCACAATGCCGACTTAAGTACAGGAAGACTAAGTCTTCCTACTGTCTATGTTTTGAGCGTTTCCTGTGTCATCAGTTTTACATTCTGATGCACCTCTGCAGGATTACTATATCCCTTGGACCTTCCCATTCACGATGAAACACAGAAATTTCAGCGGAAATAAATATAAGAGACACAATGCCGACTTAAGTACAGGAAGACTGAGTCTTCCTACTGTCTATGTTTTGAGCGTTTCCTGTGTCACCAATTTTACATTCCGATGCACCTCTGCAGGTTTACTGTTTCCCTTGGACCTTCCCATTGACGATGAAACACAGAAATTGCATCGGAATTAAATATAAGAGACACAAGCCGACTTAAGTACAGGAAGACTGAGTCCTCCTACTGTCTATGTTTTGAGCGTTTCCTGTGTCAATAGTTTTACATTCCGATGCACCTCTGCGGGTTTACTGTATCCCTTGGACCTTGCCATTGACGATGAAACACAGAAATTGCATCGGAATTAAATATAAGAGACACAATGCCGACTTAAGTACAGGAAGAATGAGTCTTCCTACTGTCTATGTGTTGAGCGTTTCCTGTGTCACCAGTTTTACATTCTGATGCACCTCTGCAGGATTACTGTATCCCTTGGACCTTCCCATTGACGATGAAAAACAGAAATTGCATCGGAATTAAATATAAGAGACACAATGCCGACTTAATTACAAGAAGACTGAGTCTTCCTACTGTCTATGTTTTGAGCGTTTCCTGTGTCATCAGTTTTACTTTCCGATGCACCTCAGCAGGATTACTATATCCCTTGGACCTTCCCATTGACGATGAAACACAGAAATTGCATCGGAATTAAATATAAGAGACACAATGCCGACTTAAGTACAAGAAAACTGAGTCTTTTACGGTCTATGTTTTTAACGTTTCCTGTGTCGCCAGTTTTACATTCCGATGCACCTATGCCGGTTTACTGTATCCATTGCCCCTTCCCATTGTCGATGAAACACAGAAATTGCATCGGAATTAAATATAAGAGACACAATGCCGACTTAAGTACAGGAAGACTGAGTCTTCCTACCGTCTATGTTTTGAGCGTTTCCTGTGTCACCAGTTTTACATTCCGATGCACCTCTGCAGGTTTCCTGTATCCCTTGACCTTCCCATTGACGATGAAACACAGAAATTGCATCGAAATTAAATATAAGAGACACAATGCCGACTTAAGTACAAGAAAACAGTCTTCGTACGGTCAATGTTTTTGAGCGATTCGTGTGTCACCACTTTTACCTTCGGATGCACCTCTGCCGGTTTACTATATCCCCTGGACCTTCCCACTGTCGATGAAACACAGAAATCGCATCGGAATTAAATATAAAAGACACAATGCCGTCTTAAGTACAGGAAGACTGAGTCTTCCTACTGTCTATGTTTTGAGCGTTTCCTGTGTCACCAGTTTTACATTCTGATGTACCTCCGCAGCTTTACTGTATCCCTTGGACCTTCCCATTGTCGATGAAACACAGAAATCGCATCGGAATTAAATATAAGAGACACAATGCCGACATCAGTACAGGAAGACTGAGTCTTCCTACTGTCTATGTTTCGAGCGTTTCCTGTGTCACCAGTTTTACATTCTGATGCACCTCTGCAGGTTTACAGTATCCAATGGACCTTCCCATTGACGATGAAACTCAGAAATTGCATTGGAGTTAAATATAAGAGACACAATGCCGACTTAAGTACAGGAAGACTGAGTCTTCCTACTGTCTATGTTTTGAGCGTTTCCTGTGTCACTAGTTTTACTTTCCGATGCACCTCTGCAGATTTACTATATCCCTTGGACCTTCCCATTCACGATGAAACACAGAAATTTCATCGGAATTATATATAAGAGACACAATGCCGACTTAAGTACAGGAAGACTGAGTCTTCCTACTGTCTATGTTTTGAGCGTTTCCTGTGTCACTAGTTTTACATTCCGATGCAAATCTGCAGGTTTACTGTATCCTTTGGACCTTCCCATAGACGATGAAACACACAAATTGCATCGGAATTAAATATAAGAGACACAATGCCGACTTATGTACAGGAAGACTGAGTCTTCCTACAGTCTATGTTTTGAGCGTTTCCTGTGTCACCAGTTTTACATTCTGATGCACCTCTGCAGGTTTACTGTATCCCTTGGACCTTCCCATTGACGATGAAACACAGAATTTGCATCGGAATTAAATATGAGAGACACAATGCCGACTTAAGTACAGGAAAACTAAGTCTTACTACTGTCTATGTTTTGAGCGTTTCCTGTGCCTTCAGTTTTACTTTCCGATGCATCTCTGCAGGTTTACTGTATCCCTTGGGCCTTCCCATTGACGATGAAAAACAGAAATTGCATCGGAATTATTTATAAGAGTCACAATGCCGACTTAAGTACAGGAAGACTAAGTCTTCCTACTGTCTATGTTTTGAGCGTTTCCTGTGTCATCAGTTTTACATTCTGATGCACCTCTGCAGGATTACTATATCCCTTGGACCTTCCCATTCACGATGAAACACAGAAATTTCAGCGGAAATAAATATAAGAGACACAATGCCGACTTAAGTACAGGAAGACTGAGTCTTCCTACTGTCTATGTTTTGAGCGTTTCCTGTGTCACCAATTTTACATTCCGATGCACCTCTGCAGGTTTACTGTTTCCCTTGGACCTTCCCATTGACGATGAAACACAGAAATTGCATCGGAATTAAATATAAGAGACACAAGCCGACTTAAGTACAGGAAGACTGAGTCCTCCTACTGTCTATGTTTTGAGCGTTTCCTGTGTCACTAGTTTTACATTCCGATGCACCTCTGCGGGTTTACTGTATCCCTTGGACCTTGCCATTGACGATGAAACACAGAAATTGCATCGGAATTAAATATAAGAGACACAATGCCGACTTAAGTACAGGAAGAATGAGTCTTCCTACTGTCTATGTGTTGAGCGTTTCCTGTGTCACCAGTTTTACATTCTGATGCACCTCTGCAGGATTACTGTATCCCTTGGACCTTCCCATTGACGATGAAAAACAGAAATTGCATCGGAATTAAATATAAGAGACACAATGCCGACTTAAGTACAAGAAAACTGAGTCTTTTACGGTCTATGTTTTTAACGTTTCCTGTGTCGCCAGTTTTACATTCCGATGCACCTATGCCGGTTTACTGTATCCATTGCCCCTTCCCATTGTCGATGAAACACAGAAATCGTATCGGAATTAAATATAAGAGACACAATGCCTACTTAAGTACAGGAAGACTGAGTCTTCCTACTGTCTATGTTTTGAGCATTCCTGTGTCATCAGTTTTACATTCCGATGCGCGTCTGCAGGTTTACTGTATCCATTGGACCTTCCCATTGACAATGAAAAACACAAATTGCATCGGATTTAAATATAAGAGACACAATGCCGACTTAAGTACAAGAAGACCAAGTCTTCCTACTGTCTATGTTTTCAGCTTTTCCTGTGTCATCAGTTTTACTTTCCGATGCACCTCTGCAGGTTTACTATATCCCTTGGACCTTCCCATTCACGATGAAACACAGAAATTTCACCGGAAAAAAATATAAGAGACACAATGCCGACTTTAGTACAGGAAGACTGAGTCTTCCTACCGTCTATGTTTTGAGCGTTTCCTGTGTCACCAGTTTTACATTCCGATGCACCTCTGCAGGTTTCCTGTATCCCTTGACCTTCCCATTGACGATGAAACACAGAAATTGCATCGAAATTAAATATAAGAGACACAATGCCGACTTAAGTACAAGAAAACAGTCTTCGTACGGTCAATGTTTTTGAGCGATTCGTGTGTCACCACTTTTACCTTCGGATGCACCTCTGCCGGTTTACTATATCCCCTGGACCTTCCCACTGTCGATGAAACACAGAAATCGCATCGGAATTAAATATAAAAGACACAATGCCGTCTTAAGTACAGGAAGACTGAGTCTTCCTACTGTCTATGTTTTGAGCGTTTCCTGTGTCACCAGTTTTACATTCTGATGTACCTCCGCAGCTTTACTGTATCCCTTGGACCTTCCCATTGTCGATGAAACACAGAAATCGCATCGGAATTAAATATAAGAGACACAATGCCGACATCAGTACAGGAAGACTGAGTCTTCCTACTGTCTATGTTTCGAGCGTTTCCTGTGTCACCAGTTTTACATTCTGATGCACCTCTGCAGGTTTACAGTATCCAATGGACCTTCCCATTGACGATGAAACTCAGAAATTGCATTGGGGTTAAATATAAGAGACACAATGCCGACTTAAGTACAGGAAGACTGAGTCTTCCTACTGTCTATGTTTTGAGCGTTTCCTGTGTCACTAGTTTTACTTTCCGATGCACCTCTGCAGATTTACTATATCCCTTGGACCTTCCCATTCACGATGAAACACAGAAATTTCATCGGAATTATATATAAGAGACACAATGCCGACTTAAGTACAGGAAGACTGAGTCTTCCTACTGTCTATGTTTTGAGCGTTTCCTGTGTCACTAGTTTTACATTCCGATGCAAATCTGCAGGTTTACTGTATCCTTTGGACCTTCCCATAGACGATGAAACACACAAATTGCATCGGAATTAAATATAAGAGACACAATGCCGACTTAAGTACAGGAAGACTGAGTCTTCCTACAGTCTATGTTTTGAGCGTTTCCTGTGTCACCAGTTTTACATTCTGATGCACCTCTGCAGGTTTCTGTATCCCTTGGACCTTCCCATTGACGATGAAACACAGAATTTGCATCGGACTTAAATATAAGAGACACAATGCCGACTTAAGTACAGGAAACTGAGTCTTCCAACTGTCTATGTTTTGAGCGTTTCCTGTGTCACTAGTTTTACATTCCGAAAAAAATCTGCAGGTTTACTATATCCCTTGGACCTTCCCATTGACGATGAAACACAGAAATTGCATCGGAATTAAATATAAGAGACACAATGCCGACTTAAGTACAGGAAGACTGAGTCTTCCTACTGTCTATGTTTTGAGAGTTTCCTGTGTCATCAGTTTTACTTTCCGATGCACCTCTGCAGGTTTACTATATCCCTCGGACCTTCCCATTCACGATGAAACACAGAAATTTCATCGGAAATAAATATAAGAGACACAATGCCGACTTAAGTATAGGAAGACTGAGTCTTCCTACTGTCTATGTTTTGAGCGTTTCCTGTGTCACCAGTTTTACATTCTGATGCACCTCTGCAGGTTTACTGTATCCATTGGACCTTCCCATTGACGATGAAACACAGAAATTGGATTGGATTTAAATATAAGAGACACAATGCCGACTTAAGTACAGGAAGACTGAGTCTTCCTACTGTCTATGTTTTGAGCGTTTCCTGTGTCACCAGTTTTACATTCCGATGCACCTCTGCAGGTTTACTGTATTCCTTGGACCTTCCCATTTACAATGAAACACAGAAATTTCATCGGAAATAAATATAAGAGACACAATGCCGACTTATGTATAGGAAGACTGAGTCTTCCTACTGTCTATGTGTTGAGCGTTTCCTGTGTCACCAGTTTTACATTCTGATGCACCTCTGCAGGATTACTGTATCCCTTGGACCTTCCCATTGACGATGAAAAACAGAAATTGCATCGGAATTAAATATAAGAGACACAATGCCGACCTAATTACAAGAAGACTGAGTCTTCCTACTGTCTATGTTTTGAGCGTTTCCTGTGTCATCAGTTTTACTTTCCGATGCACCTCTGCAGGATAACTATATCCCTTGGCCTTCCCATTCACGATGAAACACAGAAATTGCATCGGAATTAAATATAAGAGACACAATGCCGACTTAAGTACAGGAAGACTAAGTCTTCCGACTGTCTATGTTTTGAGCGTTTCCTGTGTCATCAGTTTTACTTCCCGATGCACCTCTGCAGGTTTACTATATCCCTTGGACCTTCCCATTCACGATGAAACACAGAAATTACATCGGAAATAAATATAAGAGACACAATGCCGACTTAAGTACAGCAAGACTGAGTCTTTCTACTGTCTATGTTTGAGCGTTTCCTGTGTCACCAGTTTTACATTCCGATGCACCTCTGCAGGTTTACTGTATCCCTTGGACCTTCCCATTGACGATGAAACACAGAAATTGCATCGGAATTAAATATAAGAGACACAATGCCGACCTAAGTACAGGAAGAATGAGTCTTCCTACTGTCTATGTGTTGAGCGTTTCCTGTGTCATCAGTTTTACTTTCCGATGCACTTCTGCAGGTTTACTATATCCCTTGGACCTTCCCATTGACGATGAAACACAGAAATTGCATCGGAATTAAATATAAGAGACACAATGCCGACTTAAGTACAGGAAGACTGAGTCTTCCTACTGTCTATAATTTGAGCGTTTCCTGTGTCACCAGTTTTATTTTCCGATGCACCTCTACAGGTTTACTGTATCCCTTGGACCTTCACAGTGACGATGAAACACAGAAATTGCATCGGAATTAAATATAAGAGACATTATGCCGAATTAAGTACAGGAAGACTAAGTCTTCCTACTGTCTATGTTTTGAGCGTTTCCTGTGTCATCAGTTTTACTTTCCGATGCACCTCTGCAGGTTTACTATACCCCTTGGACCTTCCCATTTACGATGAAACACAGAAATTTCATCGGAAATAAATATAAGAGGCACAATGCCGACTTAAGTATAGGAAGACTGAGCCTTCCTACTGTCTATGTTTTGAGCGTTTCCTGTCTCACCAGTTTTACATTCTGATGCACCTCTGCAGGTTTTCTGTATTCATTGGACCTTCCCATTGACGATGAAACACAGAAATTGCATCGCAATTAAATATAAGAGACACTATGCCGAATTAAGTACAGGAAGACTGAGTCTTCCTACTGTCTATGTGTTGAGCGTTTCCTGTGTCACCAGTTTTACATTCTGATGCACCTCTGCAGGTTTACTGTATCCCTTGGACCTTCCCATTGACGATGAAAAACAGAAATTGCATCGGAATTAAATATAATAGACTCAATGCCGACTTAAGTACAGGAAGACTGAGTCTTCCTACTGTCTATGTTTTGAAAGTTTCCTGTGTCATCAGTTTTACTTTCCGATGCACCTCTGCAGGATTACTATATCACTTGGACCATCCCATTCACGATGAAACACAGAAATTGCATCGGAATTAAATATGAGAGACACAATGCCGACTTAAGTACAGGAAAACTAAGTCTTACTACTGTCTATGTTTTGAGCGTTTCCTGTGTCTTCAGTTTTACTTTCCGATGCATCTCTGAAGGTTTACTGTATCCCTTGGGCCTTCCCATTGACGATGAAAAACAGAAATTGCATCGGAATTATATATAAGAGTCACAATGCCGACTTAAGTACAGGAAGACTAAGTCTTCCTACTGTCTATGGTTTGAGCGTTTCCTGTGTCATCAGTTTTACATTCTGATGCACCTCTGCAGGATTACTATATCTCTTGGACCTTCCCATTCACGATGAAACACAGAAATTTCATCGGAAATAAATATAAGAGACACAATGCCGACTTAAGTACAGGAAGACTGAGTCTTCCTACTGTCTATGTTTTGAGCGTTTCCTGTGTCACCAATTTTACATTCCGATGCACCTCTGCAGGTTTACTGTTTCCCTTGGACCTTCCTATTGACGATGAAACACAGAAATTGCATCGGAATTAAATATAAGAGACACAAGCCGACTTAAGTACAGGAAGACTGAGTCCTCCTACTGTCTATGTTTTGAGCGTTTCCTGTGTCACTAGTTTTACATTCCGATGCACCTCTGCGGGTTTACTGTATCCCTTGGACCTTGCCATTGACGATGAAACACAGAAATTGCATCGGAATTAAATATAAGAGACACAATGCCGACTTAAGTACAGGAAGAATGAGTCTTCCTACTGTCTATGTGTTGAGCGTTTCCTGTGTCACCAGTTTTACATTCTGATGCACCTCTGCAGGATTACTGTATCCCTTGGACCTTCCCATTGACGATGAAAAACAGAAATTGCATCGGAATTAAATATAAGAGACACAATGCCGACTTAATTACAAGAAGACTGAGTCTTCCTACTGTCTATGTTTCGACCGTTTCCTGTGTCATCAGTTTTACTTTCCGATGCACCTCAGCAGGATTACTATATCCCTTGGACCTTCCCATTGACGATGAAACACAGAAATTGCATCGGAATTAAATATAAGAGACACAATGCCGACTTAAGTACAAGAAAACTGAGTCTTTTACGGTCTATGTTTTTAACGTTTCCTGTGTCGCCAGTTTTACATTCCGATGCACCTATGCCGGTTTACTGTATCCATTGCCCCTTCCCATTGTCGATGAAACACAGAAATCGTATCGGAATTAAATATAAGAGACACAATGCCTACTTAAGTACAGGAAGACTGAGTCTTCCTACTGTCTATGTTTTGAGCATTCCTGTGTCATCAGTTTTACATTCCGATGCGCGTCTGCAGGTTTACTGTATCCATTGGACCTTCCCATTGACAATGAAAAACACAAATTGCATCGGATTTAAATATAAGAGACACAATGCCGACTTAAGTACAAGAAGACCAAGTCTTCCTACTGTCTATGTTTTCAGCTTTTCCTGTGTCATCAGTTTTACTTTCCGATGCACCTCTGCAGGTTTACTATATCCCTTGGACCTTCCCATTCACGATGAAACACAGAAATTTCACCGGAAAAAAATATAAGAGACACAATGCCGACTTTAGTACAGGAAGACTGAGTCTTCCTACCGTCTATGTTTTGAGCGTTTCCTGTGTCACCAGTTTTACATTCCGATGCACCTCTGCAGGTTTCCTGTATCCCTTGACCTTCCCATTGACGATGAAACACAGAAATTGCATCGAAATTAAATATAAGAGACACAATGCCGACTTAAGTACAAGAAACAGTCTTCGTACGGTCAATGTTTTTGAGCGATTCGTGTGTCACCACTTTTACCTTCGGATGCACCTCTGCCGGTTTACTATATCCCCTGGACCTTCCCACTGTCGATGAAACACAGAAATCGCATCGGAATTAAATATAAAAGACACAATGCCGTCTTAAGTACAGGAAGACTGAGTCTTCCTACTGTCTATGTTTTGAGCGTTTCCTGTGTCACCAGTTTTACATTCTGATGTACCTCCGCAGCTTTACTGTATCCCTTGGACCTTCCCATTGTCGATGAAACACAGAAATCGCATCGGAATTAAATATAAGAGACACAATGCCGACATCAGTACAGGAAGACTGAGTCTTCCTACTGTCTATGTTTCGAGCGTTTCCTGTGTCACCAGTTTTACATTCTGATGCACCTCTGCAGGTTTACAGTATCCAATGGACCTTCCCATTGACGATGAAACTCAGAAATTGCATTGGAGTTAAATATAAGAGACACAATACCGACTTAAGTACAGGAAGACTGAGTCTTCCTACTGTCTATGTTTTGAGCGTTTCCTGTGTCACTAGTTTTACTTTCCGATGCACCTCTGCAGATTTACTATATCCCTTGGACCTTCCCATTCACGATGAAACACAGAAATTTCATCGGAATTATATATAAGAGACACAATGCCGACTTAAGTACAGGAAGACTGAGTCTTCCTACTGTCTATGTTTTGAGCGTTTCCTGTGTCACTAGTTTTACATTCCGATGCAAATCTGCAGGTTTACTGTATCCTTTGGACCTTCCCATAGACGATGAAACACACAAATTGCATCGGAATTAAATATAAGAGACACAATGCCGACTTAAGTACAGGAAGACTGAGTCTTCCTACAGTCTATGTTTTGAGCGTTTCCTGTGTCACCAGTTTTACATTCTGATGCACCTCTGCAGGTTTACTGTATCCCTTGGACCTTCCCATTGACGATGAAACACAGAATTTGCATCGGACTTAAATATAAGAGACACAATGCCGACTTAAGTACAGGAAACTGAGTCTTCCAACTGTCTATGTTTTGAGCGTTTCCTGTGTCACTAGTTTTACATTCCGAAAAAAATCTGCAGGTTTACTATATCCCTTGGACCTTCCCATTGACGATGAAACACAGAAATTTCATCGGAATTAAATATAAGAGACACAATGCCGACTTAAGTACAGGAAGACTGAGTCTTCCTACTGTCTATGTTTTGAGAGTTTCCTGTGTCATCAGTTTTACTTTCCGATGCACCTCTGCAGGTTTACTATATCCCTCGGACCTTCCCATTCACGATGAAACACAGAAATTTCATCGGAAATAAATATAAGAGACACAATGCCGACTTAAGTATAGGAAGACTGAGTCTTCCTACTGTCTATGTTTTGAGCGTTTCCTGTGTCACCAGTTTTACATTCTGATGCACCTCTGCAGGTTTACTGTATCCATTGGACCTTCCCATTGACGATGAAACACAGAAATTGGATTGGATTTAAATATAAGAGACACAATGCCGACTTAAGTACAGGAAGACTGAGTCTTCCTACTGTCTATGTTTTGAGCGTTTCCTGTGTCACCAGTTTTACATTCCGATGCACCTCTGCAGGTTTACTGTATTCCTTGGACCTTCCCATTTACAATGAAACACAGAAATTTCATCGGAAATAAATATAAGAGACACAATGCCGACTTATGTATAGGAAGACTGAGTCTTCCTACTGTCTATGTGTTGAGCGTTTCCTGTGTCACCAGTTTTACATTCTGATGCACCTCTGCAGGATTACTGTATCCCTTGGACCTTCCCATTGACGATGAAAAACAGAAATTGCATCGGAATTAAATATAAGAGACACAATGCCGACCTAATTACAAGAAGACTGAGTCTTCCTACTGTCTATGTTTTGAGCGTTTCCTGTGTCATCAGTTTTACTTTCCGAAAAAAATCTGCAGGTTTACTATATCCCTTGGACCTTCCCATTGACGATGAAACACAGAAATTTCATCGGAATTAAATATAAGAGACACAATGCCGACTTAAGTACAGGAAGACTGAGTCTTCCTACTGTCTATGTTTTGAGAGTTTCCTGTGTCATCAGTTTTACTTTCCGATGCACCTCTGCAGGTTTACTATATCCCTCGGACCTTCCCATTCACGATGAAACACAGAAATTTCATCGGAAATAAATATAAGAGACACAATGCCGACTTAAGTATAGGAAGACTGAGTCTTCCTACTGTCTATGTTTTGAGCGTTTCCTGTGTCACCAGTTTTACATTCTGATGCACCTCTGCAGGTTTACTGTATCCATTGGACCTTCCCATTGACGATGAAACACAGAAATTGGATTGGATTTAAATATAAGAGACACAATGCCGACTTAAGTACAGGAAGACTGAGTCTTCCTACTGTCTATGTTTTGAGCGTTTCCTGTGTCACCAGTTTTACATTCCGATGCACCTCTGCAGGTTTACTATATCCCTCGGACCTTCCCATTCACGATGAAACACAGAAATTTCATCGGAAATAAATATAAGAGACACAATGCCGACTTAAGTACAGGCAGACTAAGTCTTCCGACTGTCTATGTTTTGAGCGTTTCCTGTGTCATCAGTTTTACTTCCCGATGCACCTCTGCAGGTTTACTATATCCCTTGGACCTTCCCATTCACGATGAAACACAGAAATTACATCGGAAATAAATATAAGAGACACAATGCCGACTTAAGTACAGCAAGACTGAGTCTTTCTACTGTCTATGTTTGAGCGTTTCCTGTGTCACCAGTTTTACATTCCGATGCACCTCTGCAGGTTTACTGTATCCCTTGGACCTTCCCATTGACGATGAAACACAGAAATTGCATCGGAATTAAATATAAGAGACACAATGCCGACCTAAGTACAGGAAGAATGAGTCTTCCTACTGTCTATGTGTTGAGCGTTTCCTGTGTCATCAGTTTTACTTTCCGATGCACTTCTGCAGGTTTACTATATCCCTTGGACCTTCCCATTGACGATGAAACACAGAAATTGCATCGGAATTAAATATAAGAGACACAATGCCGACTTAAGTACAGGAAGACTGAGTCTTCCTACTGTCTATAATTTGAGCGTTTCCTGTGTCACCAGTTTTATTTTCCGATGCACCTCTACAGGTTTACTGTATCCCTTGGACCTTCACAGTGACGATGAAACACAGAAATTGCATCGGAATTAAATATAAGAGACACTATGCCGAATTAAGTACAGGAAGACTAAGTCTTCCTACTGTCTATGTTTTGAGCGTTTCCTGTGTCATCAGTTTTACTTTCCGATGCACCTCTGCAGGTTTACTATACCCCTTGGACCTTCCCATTTACGATGAAACACAGAAATTGCATCGGAATTAAATATAAGAGGCACAATGCCGACTTAAGTATAGGAAGACTGAGCCTTCCTACTGTCTATGTTTTGAGCGGTTCCTGTCTCACCAGTTTTACATTCTGATGCACCTCTGCAGGTTTTCTGTATTCATTGGACCTTCCCATTGACGATGAAACACAGAAATTGCATCGCAATTAAATATAAGAGACACTATGCCGAATTAAGTACAGGAAGACTGAGTCTTCCTACTGTCTATGTGTTGAGCGTTTCCTGTGTCACCAGTTTTACATTCTGATGCACCTCTGCAGGTTTACTGTATCCCTTGGACCTTCCCATTGACGATGAAAAACAGAAATTGCATCGGAATTAAATATAATAGACTCAATGCCGACTTAAGTACAGGAAGACTGAGTCTTCCTACTGTCTATGTTTTGAAAGTTTCCTGTGTCATCAGTTTTACTTTCCGATGCACCTCTGCAGGATTACTATATCACTTGGACCATCCCATTCACGATGAAACACAGAAATTGCATCGGAATTAAATATGAGAGACACAATGCCGACTTAAGTACATGAAAACTAAGTCTTACTACTGTCTATGATTTGAGCGTTTCCTGTGTCTTCAGTTTTACTTTCCGATGCATCTCTGAAGGTTTACTGTATCCCTTGGGCCTTCCCATTGACGATGAAAAACAGAAATTGCATCGGAATTATATATAAGAGTCACAATGCCGACTTAAGTACAGGAAGACTAAGTCTTCCTACTGTCTATGGTTTGAGCGTTTCCTGTGTCATCAGTTTTACATTCTGATGCACCTCTGCAGGATTACTATATCCCTTGGACCTTCCCATTCACGATGAAACACAGAAATTTCATCGGAAATAAATATAAGAGACACAATGCCGACTTAAGTACAGGAAGACTGAGTCTTCCTACTGTCTATGTTTTGAGCGTTTCCTGTGTCACCAATTTTACATTCCGATGCACCTCTGCAGGTTTACTGTTTCCCTTGGACCTTCCTATTGACGATGAAACACAGAAATTGCATCGGAATTAAATATAAGAGACACAAGCCGACTTAAGTACAGGAAGACTGAGTCCTCCTACTGTCTATGTTTTGAGCGTTTCCTGTGTCACTAGTTTTACATTCCGATGCACCTCTGCGGGTTTACTGTATCCCTTGGACCTTGCCATTGACGATGAAACACAGAAATTGCATCGGAATTAAATATAAGAGACACAATGCCGACTTAAGTACAGGAAGAATGAGTCTTCCTACTGTCTATGTGTTGAGCGTTTCCTGTGTCACCAGTTTTACATTCTGATGCACCTCTGCAGGATTACTGTATCCCTTGGACCTTCCCATTGACGATGAAAAACAGAAATTGCATCGGAATTAAATATAAGAGACACAATGCCGACTTAATTACAAGAAGACTGAGTCTTCCTACTGTCTATGTTTCGACCGTTTCCTGTGTCATCAGTTTTACTTTCCGATGCACCTCTGCAGGATTACTATATCCCTTGGACCTTCCCATTCACGATGAAACACAGAAATTGCATCGGAATTAAATATAAGAGACACAATGCCGACTTAAGTACAGGAGGACTAAGTCTTCCTACTGTCTATGATTTGAGCGTTTCCTGTGTCATCAGTTTTACTTTCCGATGAACCTCTGCAGGTTTACTATATCCCTTGGACCTTCCCATTCACGATGAAACACAGAAATTTCATCGGAAATAAATATAAGAGACACAATGCCGACTTAAGTACAGCAAGACTGAGTCTTCCTACTGTCTATGTTTGAGCGTTTTCTGTGTCACCAGTTTTTCATTCCGATGCACCTCTGCAGGTTTACTGTATCCCTTGGACCTTCCCATTGACGATGAAACACAGATATTGCATCGGAATTAAGTATAAGAGACACAATGCCGACTTAAGTACAAGAAAACTGAGTCCTCTTACGGTCTATGTTTTTAACGTTTCCTGTGTCGCCAGTTTTACATTCCGATGCACCTATGCCGGTTTACTGTATCCATTGCCCCTTCCCATTGTCGATGAAACACAGAAATCGTATCGGAATTAAATATAAGAGACACAATGCCGACTTAAGTACAGGAAGACTGAGTCTTCCTACTGTCTATGTTTTGAGCATTCCTGTGTCATCAGTTTTACATTCCGATGCACGTCTGCAGGTTTAGTGTATCCATTGGACCTTCCCATTGACAATGAAAAACACAAATTGCATCGGATTTAAATATAAGAGACACAATGCCGACTTAAGTACAAGAAGACCAAGTCTTCCTACTGTCTATGTTTTCAGCTTTTCCTGTGTCATCAGTTTTACTTTCCGATGCACCTCTGCAGGTTTACTATATCCCTTGGACCTTCCCATTCACGATGAAACACAGAAATTTCACCGGAAAAAAATATAAGAGACACAATGCCGACTTTAGTACAGGAAGACTGAGTCTTCCTACCGTCTATGTTTTGAGCGTTTCCTGTGTCACCAGTTTTACATTCCGATGCACCTCTGCAGGTTTCCTGTATCCCTTGACCTTCCCATTGACGATGAAACACAGAAATTGCATCGAAATTAAATATAAGAGACACAATGCCGACTTAAGTACAAGAAAACAGTCTTCGTACGGTCAATGTTTTTGAGCGATTCGTGTGTCACCACTTTTACCTTCGGATGCACCTCTGCCGGTTTACTATATCCCCTGGACCTTCCCACTGTCGATGAAACACAGAAATCGCATCGGAATTAAATATAAAAGACACAATGCCGTCTTAAGTACAGGAAGACTGAGTCTTCCTACTGTCTATGTTTTGAGCGTTTCCTGTGTCACCAGTTTTACATTCTGATGTACCTCCGCAGCTTTACTGTATCCCTTGGACCTTCCCATTGTCGATGAAACACAGAAATCGCATCGGAATTAAATATAAGAGACACAATGCCGACATCAGTACAGGAAGACTGAGTCTTCCTACTGTCTATGTTTCGAGCGTTTCCTGTGTCACCAGTTTTACATTCTGATGCACCTCTGCAGGTTTACAGTATCCAATGGACCTTCCCATTGACGATGAAACTCAGAAATTGCATTGGAGTTAAATATAAGAGACACAATGCCGACTTAAGTACAGGAAGACTGAGTCTTCCTACTGTCTATGTTTTGAGCGTTTCCTGTGTCACTAGTTTTACTTTCCGATGCACCTCTGCAGATTTACTATATCCCTTGGACCTTCCCATTCACGATGAAACACAGAAATTTCATCGGAATTATATATAAGAGACACAATGCCGACTTAAGTACAGGAAGACTGAGTCTTCCTACTGTCTATGTTTTGAGCGTTTCCTGTGTCACTAGTTTTACATTCCGATGCAAATCTGCAGGTTTACTGTATCCTTTGGACCTTCCCATAGACGATGAAACACACAAATTGCATCGGAATTAAATATAAGAGACACAATGCCGACTTAAGTACAGGAAGACTGAGTCTTCCTACAGTCTATGTTTTGAGCGTTTCCTGTGTCACCAGTTTTACATTCTGATGCACCTCTGCAGGTTTACTGTATCCCTTGGACCTTCCCATTGACGATGAAACACAGAATTTGCATCGGACTTAAATATAAGAGACACAATGCCGACTTAAGTACAGGAAACTGAGTCTTCCAACTGTCTATGTTTTGAGCGTTTCCTGTGTCACTAGTTTTACATTCCGAAAAAAATCTGCAGGTTTACTATATCCCTTGGACCTTCCCATTGACGATGAAACACAGAAATTTCATCGGAATTAAATATAAGAGACACAATGCCGACTTAAGTACAGGAAGACTGAGTCTTCCTACTGTCTATGTTTTGAGAGTTTCCTGTGTCATCAGTTTTACTTTCCGATGCACCTCTGCAGGTTTACTATATCCCTCGGACCTTCCCATTCACGATGAAACACAGAAATTTCATCGGAAATAAATATAAGAGACACAATGCCGACTTAAGTATAGGAAGACTGAGTCTTCCTACTGTCTATGTTTTGAGCGTTTCCTGTGTCACCAGTTTTACATTCTGATGCACCTCTGCAGGTTTACTGTATCCATTGGACCTTCCCATTGACGATGAAACACAGAAATTGGATTGGATTTAAATATAAGAGACACAATGCCGACTTAAGTACAGGAAGACTGAGTCTTCCTACTGTCTATGTTTTGAGCGTTTCCTGTGTCACCAGTTTTACATTACGATGCACCTCTGCAGGTTTACTGTATTCCTTGGACCTTCCCATTTACAATGAAACACAGAAATTTCATCGGAAATAAATATAAGAGACACAATGCCGACTTATGTATAGGAAGACTGAGTCTTCCTACTGTCTATGTGTTGAGCGTTTCCTGTGTCACCAGTTTTACATTCTGATGCACCTCTGCAGGATTACTGTATCCCTTGGACCTTCCCATTGACGATGAAAAACAGAAATTGCATCGGAATTAAATATAAGAGACACAATGCCGACCTAATTACAAGAAGACTGAGTCTTCCTACTGTCTATGTTTTGAGCGTTTCCTGTGTCATCAGTTTTACTTTCCGATGCACCTCTGCAGGATAACTATATCCCTTGGCCTTCCCATTCACGATGAAACACAGAAATTGCATCGGAATTAAATATAAGAGACACAATGCCGACTTAAGTACAGGAAGACTAAGTCTTCCGACTGTCTATGTTTTGAGCGTTTCCTGTGTCATCAGTTTTACTTCCCGATGCACCTCTGCAGGTTTACTATATCCCTTGGACCTTCCCATTCACGATGAAACACAGAAATTACATCGGAAATAAATATAAGAGACACAATGCCGACTTAAGTACAGCAAGACTGAGTCTTTCTACTGTCTATGTTTGAGCGTTTCCTGTGTCACCAGTTTTACATTCCGATGCACCTCTGCAGGTTTACTGTATCCCTTGGACCTTCCCATTGACGATGAAACACAGAAATTGCATCGGAATTAAATATAAGAGACACAATGCCGACCTAAGTACAGGAAGAATGAGTCTTCCTACTGTCTATGTGTTGAGCGTTTCCTGTGTCATCAGTTTTACTTTCCGATGCACTTCTGCAGGTTTACTATATCCCTTGGACCTTCCCATTGACGATGAAACACAGAAATTGCATCGGAATTAAATATAAGAGACACAATGCCGACTTAAGTACAGGAAGACTGAGCCTTCCTACTGTCTATGTTTTGAGCGGTTCCTGTCTCACCAGTTTTACATTCTGATGCACCTCTGCAGGTTTTCTGTATTCATTGGACCTTCCCATTGACGATGAAACACAGAAATTGCATCGCAATTAAATATAAGAGACACTATGCCGAATTAAGTACAGGAAGACTGAGTCTTCCTACTGTCTATGTGTTGAGCGTTTCCTGTGTCACCAGTTTTACATTCTGATGCACCTCTGCAGGTTTACTGTATCCCTTGGACCTTCCCATTGACGATGAAAAACAGAAATTGCATCGGAATTAAATATAATAGACTCAATGCCGACTTAAGTACAGGAAGACTGAGTCTTCCTACTGTCTATGTTTTGAAAGTTTCCTGTGTCATCAGTTTTACTTTCCGATGCACCTCTGCAGGATTACTATATCACTTGGACCATCCCTTTCACGATGAAACACAGAAATTGCATCGGAATTAAATATGAGAGACACAATGCCGACTTTAGTACAGGAAAACTAAGTCTTACTACTGTCTATGATTTGAGCGTTTCCTGTGTCTTCAGTTTTACTTTCCGATGCATCTCTGAAGGTTTACTGTATCCCTTGGGCCTTCCCATTGACGATGAAAAACAGAAATTGCATCGGAATTATATATAAGAGTCACAATGCCGACTTAAGTACAGGAAGACTAAGTCTTCCTACTGTCTATGGTTTGAGCGTTTCCTGTGTCATCAGTTTTACATTCTGATGCACCTCTGCAGGATTACTATATCCCTTGGACCTTCCCATTCACGATGAAACACAGAAATTTCATCGGAAATAAATATAAGAGACACAATGCCGACTTAAGTACAGGAAGACTGAGTCTTCCTACTGTCTATGTTTTGAGCGTTTCCTGTGTCACCAATTTTACATTCCGATGCACCTCTGCAGGTTTACTGTTTCCCTTGGACCTTCCTATTGACGATGAAACACAGAAATTGCATCGGAATTAAATATAAGAGACACAAGCCGACTTAAGTACAGGAAGACTGAGTCCTCCTACTGTCTATGTTTTGAGCGTTTCCTGTGTCACTAGTTTTACATTCCGATGCACCTCTGCGGGTTTACTGTATCCCTTGGACCTTGCCATTGACGATGAAACACAGAAATTGCATCGGAATTAAATATAAGAGACACAATGCCGACTTAAGTACAGGAAGAATGAGTCTTCCTACTGTCTATGTGTTGAGCGTTTCCTGTGTCACCAGTTTTACATTCTGATGCACCTCTGCAGGATTACTGTATCCCTTGGACCTTCCCATTGACGATGAAAAACAGAAATTGCATCGGAATTAAATATAAGAGACACAATGCCGACTTAATTACAAGAAGACTGAGTCTTCCTACTGTCTATGTTTCGACCGTTTCCTGTGTCATCAGTTTTACTTTCCGATGCACCTCTGCAGGATTACTATATCCCTTGGACCTTCCCATTCACGATGAAACACAGAAATTGCATCGGAATTAAATATAAGAGACACAATGCCGACTTAAGTACAGGAGGACTAAGTCTTCCTACTGTCTATGATTTGAGCGTTTCCTGTGTCATCAGTTTTACTTTCCGATGCACCTCTGCAGGTTTACTATATCCCTTGGACCTTCCCATTCACGATGAAACACAGAAATTTCATCGGAAATAAATATAAGAGACACAATGCCGACTTAAGTACAGCAAGACTGAGTCTTCCTACTGTCTATGTTTGAGCGTTTTCTGTGTCACCAGTTTTTCATTCCGATGCACCTCTGCAGGTTTACTGTATCCCTTGGACCTTCCCATTGACGATGAAACACAGATATTGCATCGGAATTAAGTATAAGAGACACAATGCCGACTTAAGTACAAGAAAACTGAGTCTTCTTACGGTCTATGTTTTTAACGTTTCCTGTGTCGCCAGTTTTACATTCCGATGCACCTATGCCGGTTTACTGTATCCATTGCCCCTTCCCATTGTCGATGAAACACAGAAATCGTATCGGAATTAAATATAAGAGACACAATGCCGACTTATGTACAGGAAGACTGAGTCTTCCTACTGTCTATGTTTTGAGCATTCCTGTGTCATCAGTTTTACATTCCGATGCACGTCTGCAGGTTTAGTGTATCCATTGGACCTTCCCATTGACAATGAAAAACACAAATTGCATCGGATTTAAATATAAGAGACACAATGCCGACTTAAGTACAAGAAGACCAAGTCTTCCTACTGTCTACGTTTTCAGCTTTTCCTGTGTCATCAGTTTTACTTTCCGATGCACCTCTGCAGGTTTACTATATCCCTTGGACCTTCCCATTCACGATGAAACACAGAAATTTCACAGGAAAAAAATATAAGAGACACAATGCCGACTTTAGTACAGGAAGACTGAGTCTTCCTACTGTCTATGTTTTGAGCGTTTCCTGTGTCACCAGTTTTACATTCCGATGCACCTCTGCAGGTTTCCTGTATCCCTTGACCTTCCCATTGACGATGAAACACAGAAATTGCATCGAAATTAAATATAAGAGACACAATGCCGACTTAAGTACAAGAAAACAGTCTTCGTACGGTCAATGTTTTTGAGCGATTCGTGTGTCACCACTTTTACCTTCGGATGCACCTCTGCCGGTTTACTATATCCCGTGGACCTTCCCACTGTCGATGAAACACAGAAATCGCATCGGAATTAAATATAAAAGACACAATGCCGTCTTAAGTACAGGAAGACTGAGTCTTCCTACTGTCTATGTTTTGAGCGTTTCCTGTGTCACCAGTTTTACATTCTGATGTACCTCTGCAGCTTTACTGTATCCCTTGGACCTTCCCATTGTCGATGAAACACAGAAATCGCATCGGAATTAAATATAAGAGCCACAATGCCGACATCAGTACAGGAAGACTGAGTCTTCCTACTGTCTATGTTTCGAGCGTTTCCTGTGTCACCAGTTTTACATTCTGATGCACCTCTGCAGGTTTACAGTATCCAATGGACCTTCCCATTGACGATGAAACTCAGGAATTGCATTGGAGTTAAATATAAGAGACACAATGCCGACTTAAGTACAGGAAGACTGAGTCTTCCTACTGTCTATGTTTTGAGCGTTTCCTGTGTCACTAGTTTTACTTTGCGATGCACCTCTGCAGATTTACTATATCCCTTGGACCTTCCCATTCACGATGAAACACAGAAATTTCATCGGAATTATATATAAGAGACACAATGCCGACTTAAGTACAGGAAGACTGAGTCTTCCTACTGTCTATGTTTTGAGCGTTTCCTGAGTCACTAGTTTTACATTCCGATGCAAATCTGCAGGTTTACTGTATCCTTTGGACCTTCCCATAGACGATGAAACACACAAATTGCATCGGAATCAAATATAAGAGACACAATGCCGACTTAAGTACAGGAAGACTGAGTCTTCCTACAGTCTATGTTTTGAGCGTTTCCTGTGTCACCAGTTTTACATTCTGATGCACCTCTGCAGGTTTTCTGTATTCATTGGACCTTCCCATTGACGATGAAACACAGAAATTGCATCGCAATTAAATATAAGAGACACAATGCCGACTTAAGTACAGGAAGACTGAGTCTTCCTACTGTCTATGTGTTGAGCGTTTCCTGTGTCACCAGTTTTACATTCTGATGCACCTCTGCAGGTTTACTGTATCCCTTGGACCTTCCCATTGACGATGAAAAACAGAAATTGCATCGGAATTAAATATAATAGACTCAATGCCGACTTAAGTACAGGAAGACTGAGTCTTCCTACTGTCTATGTTTTGAAAGTTTCCTGTGTCATCAGTTTTACTTTCCGATGCACCTCTGCAGGATTACTATATCACTTGGGCCATCCCATTCACGATGAAACACAGAAATTGCATCGGAATTAAATATGAGAGACACAATGCCGACTTAAGTACAGGAAAACTAAGTCTTACTACTGTCTATGTTTTGAGCGTTTCCTGTGTCTTCAGTTTTACTTTCCGATGCATCTCTGCAGGTTTACTGTATCCCTTGGGCCTTCCCATTGACGATGAAAAACAGAAATTGCATCGGAATTATATATAAGAGTCACAATGCCGACTTAAGTACAGGAAGACTAAGACTTCCTACTGTCTATGGTTTGAGCGTTTCCTGTGTCATCAGTTTTACATTCTGATGCACCTCTGCAGGATTACTATATCCCTTGGACCTTCCCATTCACGATGAAACACAGAAATTTCATCGGAAATAAATATAAGAGACACAATGCCGACTTAAGTACAGGAAGACTGAGTCTTCCTACTGTCTATGTTTTGAGCGTTTCCTGTGTCACCAATTTTACATTCCGATGCACCTCTGCAGGTTTACTGTTTCCCTTGGACCTTCCTATTGACGATGAAACACAGAAATTGCATCGGAATTAAATATAAGAGACACAAGCCGACTTAAGTACAGGAAGACTGAGTCCTCCTACTGTCTATGTTTTGAGCGTTTCCTGTGTCACTAGTTTTACATTCCGATGCACCTCTGCGGGTTTACTGTATCCCTTGGACCTTGCCATTGACGATGAAACACAGAAATTGCATCGGAATTAAATATAAGAGACACAATGCCGACTTAAGTACAGGAAGAATGAGTCTTCCTACTGTCTATGTGTTGAGCGTTTCCTGTGTCACCAGTTTTACATTCTGATGCACCTCTGCAGGATTACTGTATCCCTTGGACCTTCCCATTGACGATGAAAAACAGAAATTGCATCGGAATTAAATATAAGAGACACAATGCCGACTTAATTACAAGAAGACTGAGTCTTCCTACTGTCTATGTTTCGACCGTTTCCTGTGTCATCAGTTTTACTTTCCGATGCACCTCTGCAGGATTACTATATCCCTTGGACCTTCCCATTCACGATGAAACACAGAAATTGCATCGGAATTAAATATAAGAGACACAATGCCGACTTAAGTACAGGAGGACTAAGTCTTCCTACTGTCTATGATTTGAGCGTTTCCTGTGTCATCAGTTTTACTTTCCGATGCACCTCTGCAGGTTTACTATATCCCTTGGACCTTCCCATTCACGATGAAACACAGAAATTTCATCGGAAATAAATATAAGAGACACAATGCCGACTTAAGTACAGCAAGACTGAGTCTTCCTACTGTCTATGTTTGAGCGTTTTCTGTGTCACCAGTTTTTCATTCCGATGCACCTCTGCAGGTTTACTGTATCCCTTGGACCTTCCCATTGACGATGAAACACAGATATTGCATCGGAATTAAGTATAAGAGACACAATGCCGACTTAAGTACAAGAAAACTGAGTCTTCTTACGGTCTATGTTTTTAACGTTTCCTGTGTCGCCAGTTTTACATTCCGATGCACCTATGCCGGTTTACTGTATCCATTGCCCCTTCCCATTGTCGATGAAACACAGAAATCGTATCGGAATTAAATATAAGAGACACAATGCCGACTTAAGTACAGGAAGACTGAGTCTTCCTACTGTCTATGTTTTGAGCATTCCTGTGTCATCAGTTTTACATTCCGATGCACGTCTGCAGGTTTAGTGTATCCATTGGACCTTCCCATTGACAATGAAAAACACAAATTGCATCGGATTTAAATATAAGAGACACAATGCCGACTTAAGTACAAGAAGACCAAGTCTTCCTACTGTCTATGTTTTCAGCTTTTCCTGTGTCATCAGTTTTACTTTCCGATGCACCTCTGCAGGTTTACTATATCCCTTGGACCTTCCCATTCATGATGAAACACAGAAATTTCACAGGAAAAAAATATAAGAGACACAATGCCGACTTTAGTACAGGAAGACTGAGTCTTCCTACCGTCTATGTTTTGAGCGTTTCCTGTGTCACCAGTTTTACATTCCGATGCACCTCTGCAGGTTTCCTGTATCCCTTGACCTTCCCATTGACGATGAAACACAGAAATTGCATCGAAATTAAATATAAGAGACACAATGCCGACTTAAGTACAAGAAAACAGTCTTCGTACGGTCAATGTTTTTGAGCGATTCGTGTGTCACCACTTTTACCTTCGGATGCACCTCTGCCGGTTTACTATATCCCGTGGACCTTCCCACTGTCGATGAAACACAGAAATCGCATCGGAATTAAATATAAAAGACACAATGCCGTCTTAAGTACAGGAAGACTGAGTCTTCCTACTGTCTATGTTTTGAGCGTTTCCTGTGTCACCAGTTTTACATTCTGATGTACCTCTGCAGCTTTACTGTATCCCTTGGACCTTCCCATTGTCGATGAAACACAGAAATCGCATCGGAATTAAATATAAGAGCCACAATGCCGACATCAGTACAGGAAGACTGAGTCTTCCTACTGTCTATGTTTCGAGCGTTTCCTGTGTCACCAGTTTTACATTCTGATGCACCTCTGCAGGTTTACAGTATCCAATGGACCTTCCCATTGACGATGAAACTCAGGAATTGCATTGGAGTTAAATATAAGAGACACAATGCCGACTTAAGTACAGGAAGACTGAGTCTTCCTACTGTCTATGTTTTGAGCGTTTCCTGTGTCACTAGTTTTACTTTGCGATGCACCTCTGCAGATTTACCATATCCCTTGGACCTTCCCATTCACGATGAAACACAGAAATTTCATCGGAATTATATATAAGAGACACAATGCCGACTTAAGTACAGGAAGACTGAGTCTTCCTACTGTCTATGTTTTGAGCGTTTCCTGTGTCACTAGTTTTACATTCCGATGCAAATCTGCAGGTTTACTGTATCCTTTGGACCTTCCCATAGACGATGAAACACACAAATTGCATCGGAATTAAATATAAGAGACACAATGCCGACTTAAGTACAGGAAGACTGAGTCTTCCTACAGTCTATGTTTTGAGCGTTTCCTGTGTCACCAGTATTACATTCTGATGCACCTCTGCAGGTTTACTGTATCCCTTGGACCTTCCCATTGACGATGAAACACAGAAATTGCATCGGACTTCAATATAAGAGACACAATGCCGACTTAAGTACAGGAAGACTGAGTCTTCCAACTGTCTATGTTTTGAGCGTTTCCTGTGTCACTAGTTTTACATTCCGAAAAAAATCTGCAGGTTTACTATATCCCTTGGACCTTCCCATTGACGATGAAACACAGAAATTGCATCGGAATTAAATATAAGAGACACAATGCCGACTCAAGTACAGGAAGACTGAGTCTTCCTACTGTCTATGTTTTGAGAGTTTCCTGTGTCATCAGTTTTACTTTCCGATGCCCCTCTGCAGGTTTACTATATCCCTCGGACCTTCCCATTCACGATGAAACACAGAAATTTCATCGGAAATAAATATAAGAGACACAATGCCGACTTAAGTATAGGAAGACTGAGACTTCCTACTGTCTATGTTTTGAGCGTTTCCTGTGTCACCAGTTTTACATTCTGATGCACCTCTGCAGGTTTACTGTATCCATTGGACCTTCCCATTGACGATGAAACACAGAAATTGGATTGGATTTAAATATAAGAGACACAATGCCGACTTAAGTACAGGAAGACTGAGTCTTCCTACTGTCTATGTTTTGAGCGTTTCCTGTGTCACCAGTTTTACATTCCGATGCACCTCTGCAGGTTTACTGTATTCCTTGGACCTTCCCATTTACGATGAAACACAGAAATTGCATCGGGATTAAATATAAGAGACACAATGCCGACTTAAGTACTAGAAGACTAAGTCTTCCTACTGTCTATGCTTTGAACGATTCCTGTGTCATCAGTTTTACTTTCCGATGCACCTCTGCGGGTTTACTATATCCCTTGGACCTTCCCATTCACGATGAAACACAGAAATTTCATCGGAATTAAATATAAGAGACACAATGCCGACATAAGTACAGGAAGACTGAGTCTTCCTACTGTCTATGTGTTAAGCGTTTCCTGTGTCACCAGTTTTACATTCTGATGCACCTCTGCAGAATTACTGTATCCCTTGGACCTTCCCATTGACGATGAAAAACAGAAATTGCATCGTAATTAAATATATGAGACACAATGCCGACTTAAGTACAGGAAGACTGAGTCTTCGTACTGTCTATGTTTTGAACATTCCTGTGTCATCAGTTTTACATTCCGATGCACGTCTGCAGGTTTACTGTATCCCTTGGACCTTCCCATTTACAATGAAAAACAAAAATTGCATCGGATTTAAATATAAGAGACACAATGCCGACTTAAGTACAGGAAGACCAAATCTTCCTACTGTCTATGTTTTGAGCTTTTCCTGTGTCATCAGTTTTACTTTCCGATGCACCTCTGCAGGTTTACTATATCCCTTGGACCATCCCATTCACGATGAAACACAGAAATTTCATCGGAAAAAAATATAAGAGACACAATGCCGACTTTAGTACAGGAAGACTGAGTCTTCCTACTGTCTATGTTTTGAGCGTTTCCTGTGTCACTAGTTTTACATTCCGATGCACCCCTGCAGCTTTACTGTATTCCTTGGACCTTCCCATTGACGATGAAACACAGAAATTGCATCGGAATTAAATATAAGAGACACAATGCCGACTTAAGTACAAGAAAACTGAGTCTTCTTACGGTCTATGTTTTTAACGTTTCCTGTGTCGCCAGTTTTACATTCCGATGCACCTATGCCGGTTTACTGTATCCATTGCCCCTTCCCATTGTCGATGAAACACAGAAATCGTATCGGAATTAAATATAAGAGACACAATGCCGACTTAAGTACAGGAAGACTGAGTCTTCCTACTGTCTATGTTTTGAGCATTCCTGTGTCATCAGTTTTACATTCCGATGCACGTCTGCAGGTTTACTGTATCCATTGGACATTCCCATTGACAATGAAAAACACAAATTGCATCGGATTTAAATATAAGAGACACAATGCCGACTTAAGTACAAGATGACCAAGTCTTCCTACTGTCTATGTTTTGAGCTTTTCCTGTGTCATCAGTTTTACTTTCCGATGCACCTCTGCAGGTTTACTATATCCCTTGGACCTTCCCATTCACGATGAAACACAGAAATTTCATCGGAAAAAAATATAAGAGACACAATGCCGACTTTAGTACAGCAAGACTGAGTCTTCCTACTGTCTATGTTTTGAGCGTTTCCTGTGTCATCAGTTTTACTTTCCGATGCACCTCTGCAGGATTACTATATCCCTTGGACCTTCCCATTCACGATAAAACACAGAAATTGCATCGGAATTAAATATAAGAGACACACTGCCGACTTAAGTACAGGAAGACTAAGTCTTCCTACTGTCTATGTTTTGAGCGTTTCCTGTGTCATCCGTTTTACTTTCCGATGCACCTCTGCAGGTTTACTATATCCCTTGGACCTTCCCATTCACGATGAAACACAGAAATTTCATCGGAAATAAATATAAGAGACACAATGCCGACTTAAGTACAGCAAGACTGAGTCTTCCTACTGTCTATGTTTGAGCGTTTCCTGTGTCACCAGTTTTTCATTCCGATCCACCTCTGCAGGTTTACTGTATCCCTTGGACCTTCCCATTGACGATGAAACACAGAAATTGCATCGGAATTAAATATAAGAGACACAATGCCGACTTAAGTACAAGAAAACTGAGTCTTCTTACGGTCTATGTTTTGAGCGTTTCCTGTGTCGCCAGTTTTACATTCCGATGCACCTATGCCGGTTTACTGTATCCATTGCCCCTTCCCATTGTCGATGAAACACAGAAATCGTATCGGAATTAAATATAAGAGACACAATGCCGACTTAAGTACAGGAAGACTGAGTCTTCCTACTGTCTATGTTTTGAGCATTCCTGTGTCATCAGTTTTACATTCCGATGCACGTCTGCAGGTTTACTGTATCCCTTGGACCTTCCCATTGACAATGAAAAACAAAAATTGCATCGGATTTAAATATAAGAGACACAATGCCGACTTAAGTACAGGAAGACCAAGTCTTACTACTGTCTATGTTTTGAGCTTTTCCTGTGTCATCAGTTTTACTTTCCGATGCACCTCTGCAGGTTTACTATATCCCTTGGACCATCCCATTCACGATGAAACACAGAAATTTCATCGGAAAAAAATATAAGAGACACAATGCCGACATTAGTACAGGAAGACTAAGTCTTCCTACCGTCTATGTTTTGAGCGTTTCCTGTGTCACCAGTTTTACATTCCGATGCACCTCTGCAGGTTTCCTGTATCCCTTGACCTTCCCATTGACGATGAAACACAGAAATTGCATCGAAATTAAATATAAGAGACACAATGCCGACTTAAGTACAGGAAGACTGAGTCTTCCTACTGTCTATGTTTTGAGCGTTTCCTGTGTCACTAGTTTTACATTCCGATGCACCTCTGCAGCTTTACTGTATTCCTTGGACCTTCCCATTGACGATGAAACACAGAAATTGCATCGGAATTAAATATAAGAGACACAATGCCGACTTAAGTACAAGAAAACTGAGTCTTCTTACGGTCTATGTTTTTAACGTTTCCTGTGTCGCCAGTTTTACATTCCGATGCACCTATGCCGGTTTACTGTATCCATTGCCCCTTCCCATTGTCGATGAAACACAGAAATCGTATCGGAATTAAATATAAGAGACACAATGCCGACTTAAGTACAGGAAGACTGAGTCTTCCTACTGTCTATGTTTTGAGCATTCCTGTGTCATCAGTTTTACATTCCGATGCACGTCTGCAGGTTTACTGTATCCATTGGACCTTCCCATTGACAATGAAAAACACAAATTGCATCGGATTTAAATATAAGAGACACAATGCCGACTTAAGTACAAGAAGACCAAGTCTTCCTACTGTCTATGTTTTGAGCTTTTCCTGTGTCATCAGTTTTACTTTCCGATGCACCTCTGCAGGTTTACTATATCCCTTGGACCTTCCCATTCACGATGAAACACAGAAATTTCATCGGAAAAAAATATAAGAGACACAATGCCGACTTTAGTACAGCAACACTGAATCTTCCTACTGTCTATGTTTTGAGCGTTTCCTGTGTCATCAGTTTTACTTTCCGATGCACCTCTGCAGGATTACTATATCCCTTGGACCTTCCCATTCACGATAAAACACAGAAATTGCATCGGAATTAAATATAAGAGACACACTGCCGACTTAAGTACAGGAAGACTAAGTCTTCCTACTGTCTATGTTTTGAGCGTTTCCTGTGTCATCCGTTTTACTTTCCGATGCACCTCTGCAGGTTTACTATATCCCTTGGACCTTCCCATTCACGATGAAACACAGAAATTTCATCGGAAATAAATATAAGAGACACAATGCCGACTTAAGTACAGCAAGACTGAGTCTTCCTACTGTCTATGTTTGAGCGTTTCCTGTGTCACCAGTTTTTCATTCCGATGCACCTCTGCAGGTTTACTGTATCCCTTGGACCTTCCCATTGACGATGAAACACAGAAATTGCATCGGAATTAAATATAAGAGACACAATGCCGACTTAAGTACAAGAAAACTGAGTCTTCTTACGGTCTATGTTTTGAGCGTTTCCTGTGTCGCCAGTTTTACATTCCGATGCACCTATGCCGGTTTACTGTATCCATTGCCCCTTCCCATTGTCGATGAAACACAGAAATCGTATCGGAATTAAATATAAGAGACACAATGCCGACTTAAGTACAGGAAGACTGAGTCTTCCTACTGTCTATGTTTTGAGCATTCCTGTGTCATCAGTTTTACATTCCGATGCACGTCTGCAGGTTTACTGTATCCCTTGGACCTTCCCATTGACAATGAAAAACAAAAATTGCATCGGATTTAAATATAAGAGACACAATGCCGACTTAAGTACAGGAAGACCAAGTCTTCCTACTGTCTATGTTTTGAGCTTTTCCTGTGTCATCAGTTTTACTTTCCGATGCACCTCTGCAGGTTTACTATATCCCTTGGACCATCCCATTCACGATGAAACACAGAAATTTCATCGGAAAAAAATATAAGAGACACAATGCCGACTTTAGTACAGGAAGACTGAGTCTTCCTACCGTCTATGTTTTGAGCGTTTCCTGTGTCACCAGTTTTACATTCCGATGCACCTCTGCAGGTTTCCTGTATCCCTTGACCTTCCCATTGACGATGAAACACAGAAATTGCATCGAAATTAAATATAAGAGACGCAATGCCGACTTAAGTACAGGAAGACTGAGTCTTCCTACTGTCTATGTTTTGAGCGTTTCCTGTGTCACTAGTTTTACATTCCGATGCACCTCTGCAGCTTTACTGTATTCCTTGGACCTTCCCATTGACGATGAAACACAGAAATTGCATCGGAATTAAATATAAGAGACACAATGCCGACTTAAGTACAAGAAAACTGAGTCTTCTTACGGTCTATGTTTTTAACGTTTCCTGTGTCGCCAGTTTTACATTCCGATGCACCTATGCCGGTTTACTGTATCCATTGCCCCTTCCCATTGTCGATGAAACACAGAAATCGTATCGGAATTAAATATAAGAGACACAATGCCGACTTAAGTACAGGAAGACTGAGTCTTCCTACTGTCTATGTTTTGAGCATTCCTGTGTCATCAGTTTTACATTCCGATGCACGTCTGCAGGTTTACTGTATCCATTGGACCTTCCCATTGACAATGAAAAACACAAATTGCATCGGATTTAAATATAAGAGACACAATGCCGACTTAAGTACAAGAAGACCAAGTCTTCCTACTGTCTATGTTTTGAGCTTTTCCTGTGTCATCAGTTTTACTTTCCGATGCACCTCTGCAGGTTTACTATATCCCTTGGACCTTCCCATTCACGATGAAACACAGAAATTTCATCGGAAAAAAATATAAGAGACACAATGCCGACTTTAGTACAGCAAGACTGAGTCTTCCTACTGTCTATGTTTTGAGCGTTTCCTGTGTCATCAGTTTTACTTTCCGATGCACCTCTGCAGGATTACTATATCCCTTGGACCATCCCATTCACGATGAAACACAGAAATTTCATCGGAAAAAAATATAAGAGACACAATGCCGACTTTAGTACAGGAAGACTGAGTCTTCCTACCGTCTATGTTTTGAGCGTTTCCTGTGTCACCAGTTTTACATTCCGATGCACCTCTGCAGGTTTCCTGTATCCCTTGACCTTCCCATTGACGATGAAACACAGAAATTGCATCGAAATTAAATATAAGAGACACAATGCCGACTTAAGTACAGGAAGACTGAGTCTTCCTACTGTCTATGTTTTGAGCGTTTCCTGTGTCACTAGTTTTACATTCCGATGCACCTCTGCAGCTTTACTGTATTCCTTGGACCTTCCCATTGACGATGAAACACAGAAATTGCATCGGAATTAAATATAAGAGACACAATGCCGACTTAAGTACAAGAAAACTGAGTCTTCTTACGGTCTATGTTTTTAACGTTTCCTGTGTCACCACTTTTACCTTCGGATGCACCTCTGCCGGTTTACTATATCCCGTGGACCTTCCCACTGTCGATGAAACACAGAAATCGCATCGGAATTAAATATAAAAGACACAATGCCGACATCAGTACAGGAAGACCGAGTCTTCCTACTGTCTATGTTTTGAGCGTTTCCTGTGTCACCAGTTTTACATTCCGATGCACCTCTGCAGGTTTACTGTATTCCTTGGACCTTCCCATTTACGATGAAACACAGAAATTTCATCGGAAATAAATATAAGAGACACAATGCCGACTTAAGTATAGGAAGACTGAGTCTTCCTACTGTCTATGTTTTGAGCGTTTCCTGTGTCATCAGTTTTACTTTCCGATGCACCTCTGCAGGATAACTATATCCCTTGGCCTTCCCATTCACGATGAAACACAGAAATTGCATCGGAATTAAATATAAGAGACACAATGCCGACTTAAGTACAGGAAGACTAAGTCTTCCGACTGTCTATGTTTTGAGCGTTTCCTGTGTCATTAGTTTTACTTTCCGATGCACCTCTGCAGGTTTACTATATCCCTTGGACCTTCCCATTCACGATGAAACACAGAAATTACATCGGAAATAAATATAAGAGACACAATGCCGACTTAAGTACAGCAAGACTGAGTCTTTCTACTGTCTATGTTTGAGCGTTTCCTGTGTCACCAGTTTTACATTCCGATGCACCTCTGCAGGTTTACTGTATCCGTTGGACCTTCCCATTGACGATGAAACACAGAAATTGCATCGGAATTAAATATAAGAGACACAATGCCGACCTAAGTACAGGAAGAATGAGTCTTCCTAGTGTCTATGTGTTGAGCGTTTTCTGTGTCATCAGTTTTACTTTCCGATGCACTTCTGCAGGTTTACAATATCCCTTGGACCTTCCCATTGACGATGAAACACAGAAATTGCATCGGAATTAAATATAAGAGACACAATGCCGACTTAAGTACAGGAAGACTGAGTCTTCCTACTGTCTATAATTTGAGCGTTTCCTGTGTCACCAGTTTTATTTTCCGATGCACCTCTACAGGTTTACTGTATCCCTTGGACCTTCACAGTGACGATGAAACACAGAAATTGCATCGAAATTAAATATAAGAGACACTATGCCGAATTAAGTACAGGAAGACTAAGTCTTCCTACTGTCTATGTTTTGAGCGTTTCCTGTGTCATCAGTTTTACTTTCCGATGCACCTCTGCAGGTTTACTATACCCCTTGGACCTTCCCATTTACGATGAAACACAGAAATTTCATCGGAAATAAATATAAGGGACACAATGCCGACTTAAGTATAGGAAGACTGAGCCTTCCTACTGTCTATGTTTTGAGCGTTTCCTGTGTCACCAGTTTTACATTCTGATGCACCTCTGCAGGATTTCTGTATCCATTGGACATTCCCATTGACGATGAAACACAGAAATTGCTTCGGAATTAAATATAAGAGACACTATGCCGAATTAAGTACAGGAAGACTAAGTCTTCCTACTATCTATATTTGAGCGTTTCCTGTGTCATCAGTTTTTCTTTCCGGGGCACCTCTGATGGTTAACTATATCCCTTGGACCTTCCCATTCACGATGAAACACAGAAATTTCATTGGAAATAAATATAAGAGGCACAATGCCGACTTAAGTATAGGAAGAATGAGTCTTCCTAGTGTCTATGTGTTGAGCGTTTTCTGTGTCATCAGTTTTACTTTCCGATGCACTTCTGCAGGTTTACAATATCCCTTGGACCTTCCCATTGACGATGAAACACAGAAATTGCATCGGAATTAAATATAAGAGACACAATGCCGACTTAAGTACAGGAAGACTGAGTCTTCCTACTGTCTATGTTTTGAAAGTTTCCTGTGTCATCAGTTTTACTTTCCGATGCACCTCTGCAGGATTACTATATCACTTGGACCATCCCATTCACGATGAAACACAGAAATTGCATCGGAATTAAATATGAGAGACACAATGCCGACTTAAGTACAGGAAGACTGAGTCTTCCTACTGTCTATGTTTTGAGCGTTTCCTGTGTCACCAATTTTACATTCCGATGCACCTCTGCAGGTTTACTGTTTCCCTTGGACCTTCCCATTGACGATGAAACACAGAAATTGCATCGGAATTAAATATAAGAGACACAAGCCGACTTAATTACAAGAAGACTGAGTCTTCCTACTGTCTATGATTTGAGCGTTTCCTGTGTCATCAGTTTTACTTTCCGATGCACCTCTGCCGGTTTACTATAACCCTTGGACCTTCCCATTCACGATGAAACACAGAAATTTCATCGGAAATAAATATAAGAGACACAATGCCGACTTAAGTACAGCAAGACTGAGTCTTCCTACTGTCTATGTTTGAGCGTTTTCTGTGTCACCAGTTTTTCATTCCGATGCACCTCTGCAGGTTTACTGTATCCCTTGGACCTTCCCATTGACGATGAAACACAGAAATTGCATCGGAATTAAATATAAGAGACACAATGCCGACTTAAGTACAGGAAGACTGAGTCTTCCTACTGTCTATGTTTTGAAAGTTTCCTGTGTCATCAGTTTTACTTTCCGATGCACCTCTGCAGGATTACTATATCACTTGGACCATCCCATTCACGATGAAACACAGAAATTGCATCGGAATTAAATATGAGAGACACAATGCCGACTTAAGTACAGGAAGACTGAGTCTTCCTACTGTCTATGTTTTGAGCGTTTCCTGTGTCACCAATTTTACATTCCGATGCACCTCTGCAGGTTTACTGTTTCCCTTGGACCTTGCCATTGACGATGAAACACAGAAATTGCATCGGAATTAAATATAAGAGACACAATGCCGACTTAAGTACAGGAAGAATGAGTCTTCCTACTGTCTATGTGTTGAGCGTTTCCTGTGTCACCAGTTTTACATTCTGATGCACCTCTGCAGGATTACTGTATCCCTTGGACCTTCCCATTGACGATGAAAAACAGAAATTGCATCGGAATTAAATATAAGAGACACAATGCCGACTTAATTACAAGAAGACTGAGTCTTCCTACTGTCTATGTTTTGAGCGTTTCCTGTGTCATCAGTTTTACTTTCCGATGCACCTCTGCAGGATTACTATATCCCTTGGACCTTCCCATTCACGATGAAACACAGAAATTGCATCGGAATTAAATATAAGAGACACAATGCCGACTTAAGTACAGGAGGACTAAGTCTTCCTACTGTCTATGATTTGAGCGTTTCCTGTGTCATCAGTTTTACTTTCCGATGCACCTCTGCCGGTTTACTATAACCCTTGGACCTTCCCATTCACGATGAAACACAGAAATTTCATCGGAAATAAATATAAGAGACACAATGCCGACTTAAGTACAGCAAGACTGAGTCTTCCTACTGTCTATGTTTGAGCGTTTTCTGTGTCACCAGTTTTTCATTCCGATGCACCTCTGCAGGTTTACTGTATCCCTTGGACCTTCCCATTGACGATGAAACACAGAAATTGCATCGGAATTAAATATAAGAGACACAATGCCGACTTAAGTACAAGAAAACTGAGTCTTCTTACGGTCTATGTTTTTAACGTTTCCTGTGTCGCCAGTTTTACATTCCGATGCACCTATGCCGGTTTACTGTATCCATTGCCCCTTACCATTGTCGATGAAACACAGAAATCGTATCGGAAATAAATATAAGAGACACAATGCCGACTTAAGTACAGGAAGACTGAGTCTTCCTACTGTCTATGTTTTGAGCATTCCTGTGTCATCAGTTTTACATTCCGATGCACGTCTGCAGGTTTACTGTATCCATTGGACCTCCCCATTGACAATGAAAAACACAAATTGCATCAGATTTAAATATAAGAGACACAATGCCGACTTAAGTACAAGAAGACCAAGTCTTCCTACTGTCTATGTTTTCAGCTTTTCCTGTGTCATCAGTTTTACTTTCCGATGCACCTCTGCAGGTTTACTATATCCCTTGGACCTTCCCATTGACGATGAAACACAGAAATTTCATCGGAAAAAAATATAAGAGACACAATGCCGACTTTAGTACAGGAAGACTGAGTCTTCCTACCGTCTATGTTTTGAGCGTTTCCTGTGTCACCAGTTTTACATTCCGATGCACCTCTGCAGGTTTCCTGTATCCCTTGACCTTCCCATTGACGATGAAACACAGAAATTGCATCGAAATTAAATATAAGAGACACAATGCCGACTTAAGTACAAGAAAACAGTCTTCGTACGGTCAATGTTTTTGAGCGATTCGTGTGTCACCACTTTTACCTTCGGATGCACCTCTGCCGATTTACTATATCCCGTGGACCTTCCCACTGTCGATGAAACACAGAAATCGCATCGGAATTAAATATAAAAGACACAATGCCGTCTTAAGTACAGGAAGACTGAGTCTTCCTACTGTCTATGTTTTGAGCGTTTCCTGTGTCACCAGTTTTACATTCTGATGTACCTCTGCAGCTTTACTGTATCCCTTGGACCTTCCCATTGTCGATGAAACACAGAAATCGCATCGGAATTAAATATAAGAGACACAATGCCGACATCAGTACAGGAAGACTGAGTCTTCCTACTGTCTATGTTGCGAGCGTTTCCTGTGTCACCAGTTTTACATTCCGATGCACCTCTGCAGGTTTCCTGTATCCCTTGACCTTCCCATTGACGATGAAACACAGAAATTGCATCGAATTTAAATATAAGAGACACAATGCCGACTTAAGTACAAGAAAACAGTCTTCGTACGGTCAATGTTTTTGAGCGATTCGTGTGTCACCACTTTTACCTTCGGATGCACCTCTGCCGGTTTACTATATCCCGTGGACCTTCCCACTGTCGATGAAACACAGAAATCGCATCGGAATTAAATATAAAAGACACAATGCCGTCTTAAGTACAGGAAGACTGAGTCTTCCTACTGTCTATGTTTTGAGCGTTTCCTGTGTCACCAGTTTTACATTCCGATGCACCTCTGCAGGTTTACTGTATTCCTTGGACATTCCCATTTACGATGAAACACAGAAATTTCATCGGAAATAAATATAAGAGACACAATGCCGACTTAAGTATAGGAAGACTGAGTCTTCCTACTGTCTATGTGTTGAGCGTTTCCTGTGTCACCAGTTTTACATTCTGATGCACCTCTGCAGGATTACTGCATCCCTTGGACCTTCCCATTGACGATGAAAAACAGAAATTGCATCGGAATTAAATATAAGAGACACAATGCCGACCTAATTACAAGAAGACTGAGTCTTCCTACTGTCTATGTTTTGAGCGTTTCCTGTGTCATCAGTTTTACTTTCCGATGCACCTCTGCAGGATAACTATATCCCTTGGCCTTCCCATTCACGATGAAACACAGAAATTGCATCGGAATTAAATATAAGAGACACAATGCCGACTTAAGTACAGGAAGACTAAGTCTTCCGACTGTCTATGTTTTGAGCGTTTCCTGTGTCATCAGTTTTACTTTCCGATGCACCTCTGCAGGTTTACTATATCCCTTGGACCTTCCCATTCACGATGAAACACAGAAATTACATCGGAAATAAATATAAGAGACACAATGCCGACTTAAGTACAGCAAGACTGAGTCTTTCTACTGTCTATGTTTGAGCGTTTCCTGTGTCACCAGTTTTACATTCCGATGCA
The DNA here is from genome assembly GCF_023898315.1 of Schistocerca nitens. Taxonomy (NCBI): domain Eukaryota; kingdom Metazoa; phylum Arthropoda; class Insecta; order Orthoptera; family Acrididae; genus Schistocerca; species Schistocerca nitens. The sequence continues at coordinate 3,128,698 of NC_064616.1, read as the reverse complement.
CCTCTGCAGGTTTACTGTATCCGTTGGACCTTCCCATTGACGATGAAAAACAGAAATTGCATCGGAATTAAATATAAGAGACACAATGCCGACCTAAGTACAGGAAGAATGAGTCTTCCTAGTGTCTATGTGTTGAGCGTTTCCTGTGTCATCAGTTTTACTTTCCGATGCACTTCTGCAGGTTTACTATATCCCTTGGACCTTCCCATTGACGATGAAACACAGAAATTGCATCGGAATTAAATATAAGAGACACAATGCCGACTTAAGTACAGGAAGACTGAGTCTTCCTACTGTCTATAATTTGAGCGTTTCCTGTGTCACCAGTTTTATTTTCCGATGCACCTCTACAGGTTTACTGTATCCCTTGGACCTTCACAGTGACGATGAAACACAGAAATTGCTTCGGAATTAAATATAAGAGACACTATGCCGAATTAAGTACAGGAAGACTAAGTCTTCCTACTATCTATATTTGAGCGTTTCCTGTGTCATCAGTTTTTCTTTCCGTTGCACCTCTGATGGTTAACTATATCCCTTGGACCTTCCCATTCACGATGAAACACAGAAATTTCATCGGAAATAAATATAAGAGGCACAATGCCGACTTAAGTATAGGAAGACTGAGCCTTCCTACTGTCTATGTTTTGAGCGTTTCCTGTCTCACCAGTTTTACATTCTGATGCACCTCTGCAGGTTTTCTGTATTCATTGGACCTTCCCATTGACGATGAAACACAGAAATTGCATCGGAATTAAATATAAAAGACACAATGCCGACTTAAGTACAGGAAGACTGAGTCTTCCTACTGTCTATGTTTTGAGCGTTTCCTGTGTCACCAGTTTTACATTCTGATGCACCTCTGCAGGTTTACTGTATCCCTTGGACCTTCCCATTGACGATGAAAAACAGAAATTGCATCGGAATTAAATATAAGAGACTCAATGCCGACTTAAGTACAGGAAGACTGAGTCTTCCTACTGTCTATGTTTTGAAAGTTTCCTGTGTCATCAGTTTTACTTTCCGATGCACCTCTGCAGGATTACTATATCACTTGGACCATCCCATTCACGATGAAACACAGAAATTGCATCGCAATTAAATATGAGAGACACAATGCCGACTTAAGTACAGGAAGACTGAGTCTTCCTACTGTCTATGTTTTGAGCGTTTCCTGTGTCACCAATTTTACATTCCGATGCACCTCTGCAGGTTTACTGTTTCCCTTGGACCTTCCCATTGACGATGAAACACAGAAATTGCATCGGAATTAAATATAAGAGACACAAGCCGACTTAAGTACAGGAAGACTGAGTCCTCCTACTGTCTATGTTTTGAGCGTTTCCTGTGTCACTAGTTTTACATTCCGATGCACCTCTGCGGGTTTACTGTATCCCTTGGACCTTGCCATTGACGATGAAACACAGAAATTGCATCGGAATTAAATATAAGAGACACAATGCCGACTTAAGTACAGGAAGAATGAGTCTTCCTACTGTCTATGTGTTGAGCGTTTCCTGTGTCACCAGTTTTACAATCTGATGCACCTCTGCAGGATTACTGTATCCCTTGGACCTTCCCATTGACGATGAAAAACAGAAATTGCATCGGAATTAAATATAAGAGACACAATGCCGACTTAATTACAAGAAGACTGAGTCTTCCTACTGTCTATGTTTTGAGCGTTTCCTGTGTCATCAGTTTTACTTTCCGATGCACCTCTGCAGGATTACTATATCCCTTGGACCTTCCCATTCACGATGAAACACAGAAATTGCATCGGAATTAAATATAAGAGACACAATGCCGACTTAAGTACAGGAGGACTAAGTCTTCCTACTGTCTATGATTTGATCGTTTCCTGTGTCATCAGTTTTACTTTCCGATGCACCTCTGCCGGTTTACTATAACCCTTGGACCTTCCCATTCACGATGAAACACAGAAATTTCATCGGAAATAAATATAAGAGACACAATGCCGACTTAAGTACAGCAAGACTGAGTCTTCCTACTGTCTATGTTTGAGCGTTTTCTGTGTCACAAGTTTTTCATTCCGATGCACCTCTGCAGGTTTACTGTATCCCTTGGACCTTCCCATTGACGATGAAACACAGAAATTGCATCGGAATTAAATATAAGAGACACAATGCCGACTTAAGTACAAGAAAACTGAGTCTTCTTACGGTCTATGTTTTTAACGTTTCCTGTGTCGCCAGTTTTACATTCCGATGCACCTATGCCGGTTTACTGTATCCATTGCCCCTTACCATTGTCGATGAAACACAGAAATCGTATCGGAATTAAATATAAGAGACACAATGCCGACTTAAGTACAGGAAGACTGAGTCTTCCTACTGTCTATGTTTTGAGCATTCCTGTGTCATCGGTTTTACATTCCGATGCACGTCTGCAGGTTTACTGTATCCATTGGACCTTCCCATTGACAATGAAAAACACAAATTGCATCAGATTTAAATATAAGAGACACAATGCCGACTTAAGTACAAGAAGACCAAGTCTTCCTACTGTCTATGTTTTCAGCTTTTCCTGTGTCATCAGTTTTACTTTCCGATGCACCTCTGCAGGTTTACTATATCCCTTGGACCTTCCCATTCACGATGAAACACAGAAATTTCATCGGAAAAAAATATAAGAGACACAATGCCGACTTTAGTACAGGAAGACTGAGTCTTCCTACCGTCTATGTTTTGAGCGTTTCCTGTGTCACCAGTTTTAAATTCCGATGCACCTCTGCAGGTTTCCTGTATCCCTTGACCTTCCCATTGACGATGAAACACAGAAATTGCATCGAAATTAAATATAAGAGACACAATGCCGACTTAAGTACAAGAAAACAGTCTTCGTACGGTCAATGTTTTTGAGCGATTCGTGTGTCAGCACTTTTACCTTCGGATGCACCTCTGCCGGTTTACTATATCCCGTGGACCTTCCCACTGTCGATGAAACACAGAAATCGCATCGGAATTAAATATAAAAGACACAATGCCGTCTTAAGTACAGGAAGACTGAGTCTTCCTACTGTCTATGTTTTGAGCGTTTCCTGTGTCACCAGTTTTACATTCTGATGTACCTCTGCAGCTTTACTGTATCCCTTGGACCTTCCCATTGTCGATGAAACACAGAAATCGCATCGGAATTAAATATAAGAGACACAATGCCGACATCAGTACAGGAAGACTGAGTCTTCCTACTGTCTATGTTGCGAGCGTTTCCTGTGTCACCAGTTTTACATTCTGATGCACCTCTGCAGGTTTACAGTATCCAATGGACCTTCCCATTGACGATGAAACTCAGAAATTGCATTGGAGATAAATATAAGAGACACAAGGCCGACTTAAGTACAGGAAGACTGAGTCTTCCTACTGTCTATGTTTTGAGCGTTTCCTGTGTCACTAGTTTTACTTTCCGATGCACCTCTGGAGATTTACTATATCCCTTGGACCTTCCCATTGACGATGAAACACAGAAATTGCATCGGACTTAAATATAAGAGACACAATGCCGACTTAAGTACAGGAAACTGAGTCTTCCAACTGTCTATGTTTTGAGCGTTTCCTGTGTCACTAGTTTTACATTCCGAAAAAAATCTGCAGGTTTACTATATCCCTTGGACCTTCCCATTGACGATGAAACACAGAAATTGCATCGGAATTAAATATAAGAGACACAATGCCGACTTAAGTACAGGAAGACTGAGTCTTCCTACTGTCTATGTTTTGAGAGTTTCCTGTGTCATCTGTTTTACTTTCCGATGCCCCTCTGCAGGTTTACTATATCCCTCGGACCTTCCCATTCACGATGAAACACAGAAATTTCATCGGAAATAAATATAAGAGACACAATGCCGACTTAAGTATAGGAAGACTGAGTCTTCCTACTGTCTATGTTTTGAGCGTTTCCTGTGTCACCAGTTTTACATTCTGATGCACCTCTGCAGGTTTACTGTATCCATTGGACCTTCCCATTGACGATGAAACACAGAAATTGGATTGGATTTAAATATAAGAGACACAATGCCGACTTAAGTACAGGAAGACTGAGTCTTCCTACTGTCTATGTTTTGAGCGTTTCCTGTGTCACCAGTTTTACATTCCGATGCACCTCTGCAGGTTTACTGTATTCCTTGGACCTTCCCATTTACGATGAAACACAGAAATTGCATCGGAATTAAATATAAGAGACACAATGCCGACTTAAGTACTAGAAGACTAAGTCTTCCTACTGTCTATGCTTTGAACGATTCCTGTGTCATCAGTTTTACTTTCCGATGCACCTCTGCGGGTTTACTATATCCCTTGGACCTTCCCATTCACGATGAAACACAGAAATTTCATCGGAATTAAATATAAGAGACACAATGCCGACATAAGTACAGGAAGACTGAGTCTTCCTACTGTCTATGTGTTAAGCGTTTCCTGTGTCACCAGTTTTACATTCTGATGCACCTCTGCAGGATTACTGTATCCCTTGGACCTTCCCATTGACGATAAAAAACAGAAATTGCATCGTAATTAAATATAAGAGACACAATGCCGACTTAATTACAAGAAGACTGAGTCTTCCTACTGTCTATGTTTTGAGCGTTTCCTGTGTCATCAGTTTTACTTTCCGATGCACCTCTGCAGGATTACTATATCCCTTGGACCTTCCCATTCACGATAAAACACAGAAATTGCATCGGAATTAAATATAAGAGACACACTGCCGACTTAAGTACAGGAAGACTAAGTCTTCCTACTGACTATGTTTTGAGCGTTTCCTGTGTCATCCGTTCTACTTTCCGATGCACCTCTGCAGGTTTACTATATCCCTTGGACCTTCCCATTCACGATGAAACACAGAAATTTCATCGGAAATAAATATAAGAGACACAATGCCGACTTAAGTACAGCAAGACTGAGTCTTCCTACTGTCTATTTTTGAGCGTTTCCTGTGTCACCAGTTTTCATTCCGATGCACCTCTGCAGGTTTACTGCATCCCTTGGACCTTCCCATTGACGATGAAACACAGAAATTGCATCGGAATTAAATATAAGAGACACAATGCCGACTTAAGTACAAGAAAACTGAGTCTTCTTACGGTCTATGTTTTGAGCGCTTCCTGTGTCGCCAGTTTTACATTCCGATGCACCTATGCCGGTTTACTGTATCCATTGCCCCTTCCCATTGTCGATGAAACACAGAAATCGTATCGGAATTAAATATAAGAGACACAATGCCGACTTAAGTACAGGAAGACTGAGTCTTCCTACTGTCTATGTTTTGAGCATTCCTGTGTCATCAGTTTTACATTCCGATGCACGTCTGCAGGTTTACTGTATCCCTTGGACCTTCCCATTGACAATGAAAAACAAAAATTGCATCGGATTTAAATATAAGAGACACAAAGCCGACTTAAGTACAGGAAGACCAAGTCTTCCTACTGTCTATGTTTTGAGCTTTTCCTGTGTCATCAGTTTTACTTTCCGATGCACCTCTGCAGGTTTACTATATCCCTTGGACCATCCCATTCACGATGAAACACAGAAATTTCATCGGAAAAAAATATAAGAGACACAATGCCGACTTTAGTACAGGAAGACTGAGTCTTCCTACCGTCTATGTTTTGAGCGTTTCCTGTGTCACCAGTTTTACATTCCGATGCACCTCTGCAGGTTTCCTGTATCCCTTGACCTTCCCATTGACGATGAAACACAGAAATTGCATCGAAATTAAATATAAGAGACACAATGCCGACTTAAGTACAGGAAGACTGAGTCTTCCTACTGTCTATGTTTTGAGCGTTTCCTGTGTCACTAGTTTTACATTCCGATGCACCTCTGCAGCTTTACTGTATTCCTTGGACCTTCCCATTGACGATGAAACACAGAAATTGCATCGGAATTAAATATAAGAGACACAATGCCGACTTAAGTACAAGAAAACTGAGTCTTTTTACGGTCTATGTTTTTAACGTTTCCTGTGTCGCCAGTTTTACATTCCGATGCACCTATGCCGGTTTACTGTATCCATTGCCCCTTCCCATTGTCGATGAAACACAGAAATCGTATCGGAATTAAATATAAGAGACACAATGCCGACTTAAGTACAGGAAGACTGAGTCTTCCTACTGTCTATGTTTTGAGCATTCCTGTGTCATCAGTCTTACATTCCGATGCACGTCTGCAGGTTTACTGTATCCATTGGACCTTCCCATTGACAATGAAAAACACAAATTGCATCGGATTTAAATATAAGAGACACAATGCCGACTTAAGTACAAGAAGACCAAGTCTTCCTACTGTCTATGTTTTGAGCTTTTCCTGTGTCATCAGTTTTACTTTCCGATGCACCTCTGCAGGTTTAATATATCCCTTGGACCTTCCCATTCACGATGAAACACAGAAATTTCATCGGAAAAAAATATAAGAGACACAATGCCGACTTTAGTACAGGAAGACTGAGTCTTCCTACCGTCTATGTTTTGAGCGTTTCCTGTGTCACCACTTTTACCTTCGGATGCACCTCTGCCGGTTCACTATATCCCGTGGACCTTCCCACTGTCGATGAAACACAGAAATCGGATCGGAATTAAATATAAAAGACACAAAGCCGTCTTAAGTACAGGAAGACTGAGTCTTCCTACTGTCTATGTTTTGAGCGTTTCCTGTGTCACCAGTTTTACATTCTGATGTACCTCTGCAGCTTTACTGTATCCAATGGACCTTCCCATTGTCGATGAAACACAGAAATCGCATCGGAATTAAATATAAGAGACACAAAGCCGACATCAGTACAGGAAGACTGAGTCTTCCTACTGTCTATGATTTGAGCGTTTCCTGTTCACTAGTTTTACTTTCCGATGCACCTCTGCAGATTTACTATATCCCTTGGACCTTCCCATTCAAGATGAAACACAGAAATTTCATCGGAATTATATATAAGAGACACAATGCCGACTTAAGTACAGGAAGACTGAGTCTTCCTACTGTCTATGTTGTGAGCGTTTCCTGTGTCACTAGTTTTACATTCCGATGCAAATCTGCAGGTTTGCTGTATCCCTTGGACCTTCCCATAGACGATGAAACACACAAATTGCATCGGAATTAAATATAAGAGACACAATGCCGACTTAAGTACAGGAAGACTGAGTCTTCCTACAGTCTATGTTTTGAGCGTTTCCTGTGTCACCAGTTTTACATTCTGATGCACCGCTGCAGGTTTACTGTATCCCTTGGACCTTCCCATTGACGATGAAACACAGAAATTGCATCGGACTTAAATATAAGAGACACAATGCCGACTTAAGTACAGGAAACTGAGTCTTCCAACTGTCTATGTTTTGAGCGTTTCCTGTGTCACTAGTTTTACATTCCGATGAAAATCTGCAGGTTTACTATATCCCTAGGACCTTCCCATTGACGATGAAACACAGAAATTGCATCGGAATTAAATATAAGAGACACAATGCCGACTTAAGTACAGGAAGACTGAGTCTTCCTACTGTCTATGTTTTGAGAGTTTCCTGTGTCATCAGTTTTACTTTCCGATGCACCTCTGCAGGTTTACTATATCCCTCGGACCTTCCCATTCACGATGAAACACAGAAATTTCATCGGAAATAAATATGAGAGACACAATGCCGACTTAAGTATAGGAAAACTGAGTCTTCCTACTGTCTATGTTTTGAGCGTTTTCTGTGTCACCAGTTTTACATTCTGATGCACCTCTGCAGGTTTACTGTATCCATTGGACCTTCCCATTGACGATGAAACACAGAAATTGGATTGGAGTTAAATATAAGAGACACAATGCCGACTTAAGTACAGGAAGACTGAGTCTTCCTACTGTCTATGTTTTGAGCGTTTCCTGTGTCACCAGTTTTACATTCCGATGCACCTCTGCAGGTTTACTGTATTCCTTGGACCTTCCCATTTACGATGAAACACAGAAATTGCATCGGAATTAAATATAAGAGACACAATGCCGACTTAAGTACTAGAAGGCTAAGTCTTCCTACTGTCTATGCTTTGAACGATTCCTGTGTCATCAGTTTTACTTTCCGATGCACCTCTGCAGGTTTACTATATCCCTTGGACCTTCCCATTCACGATGAAACACAGAAATTTCATCGGAATTAAATATAAGAGACACAATGCCGACATAAGTACAGGAAGACTGAGTCTTCCTACTGTCTATGATTTGATCGTTTCCTGGGTCACTAGTTTTACATTCCGATGCACCTCTGCAGGTTTACTGTATCCCTTGGACCTTCCCATTGACGATGAAACACAGAAATTTCATCGGAATTAAATATAAGAGACACAATGCCGACTTAAGTACAGGCAGACTGAGTCTTCCTACTGTCTATGTTTTGAGCGGTTCCTGTGTCCCTAGTTTTACATTCCGATGCAAATCTGCAGGTTTACTATATCCCTTGGACCTTCCCATTGACGATGAAACACAGAAATTGCATCGGAATTATATATAAAAGACACAATGCCGACTTAAGTACAGGAAGAATGAGTCTTCCTACTGTCTATGTGTTAAGCGTTTCCTGTGTCACCAGTTTTACATTCTGATGCACCTCTGCAGGATTACTGTATCCCTTGGACCTTCCCATTGACGATGAAAAACAGAAATTGCATCGTAATTAAATATAAGAGACACAATGCCGACTTAATTACAAGAAGACTGAGTCTTCCTACTGTCTATGTTTTGAGCGTTTCCTGTGTCATCAGTTTTACTTTCCGATGCACCTCTGCAGGTTTACTATATACCTTGGACCTTCCCATTCACGATGAAACACAGAAATTGCATCGGAATTAAATTTAAGAGACACAATGCCGACTTAAGTACAGCAAGACTGAGTCTTCCTACTGTCTATGTTTGAGCGTTTCCTGTTTCACCAGTTTTTCATTCCGATGCACCTCTGCAGGTTTACTGTATCCCTTGGACCTTCCCATTGACGATGAAACACAGAAATTGCATCGGAATTAAATATAAGAGACACAATGCCGACTTAAGTACAAGAAAACTGAGTCTTCTTACGGTCTATGTTTTGAGCGTTTCCTGTGTCGCCAGTTTTACATTCCGATGCACCTATGCCGGTTTACTGTATCCATTGCCCCTTCCCATTGTCGATGAAACACAGAAATCGTATCGGAATTAAATATAAGAGACACATTGCCAACTTAAGTACAGGAAGACCAAGTCTTCCTACTGTCTATGTTTTGAGCTTTTCCTGTGTCATCAGTTTTACTTTCCGATGCACCTCTGCAGGTTTACTATATCCCTTGGACCTTCCCATTCACGATGAAACACAGAAATTTCATCGGAAAAAAATATAAGAGACACAATGGCGATTTAGTACAGGAAGACTGAGTCTTCCTACCGTCTATGTTTTGAGCGTTTCCTGTGTCACCAGTTTTACATTCCGATGCACCTCTGCAGGTTTCCTGTATCCCTTGACCTTCCCATTGACGATGAAACACAGAAATTGCATCGAAATTAAATATAAGAGACACAATGCCAACTTAAGTACAGGAAGACTGAGTCTTCCTACTGTCTATGTTTTGAGCGTTTCCTGTGTCACCAGCTTTACATTCTGATGCACCTCTGCAGCTTTACTGTATCCCTTGGACCTTCCCATTGTCGATGAAACACAGAAATCGCATCGGAATTAAATATAAGAGACACAATGCCGACATCAGTACAGGAAGACTGAGTCTTCCTACTGTCTATGTTTTGAGCGTTTCCTGTGTCACCAGTTTTACATTCTGATGCACCTCTGCAGGTTTACAGTATCCAATGGACCTTCCCATTGACGATGAAGCTCAGAAATTGCATTGGAGTTAAATATAAGAGACACAATGCCGACTTAAGTACAGGAAGACTGAGTCTTCCTACTGTCTATGTTTTGAGCGTTTCCAGTGTCACTATTTTTATTTCCGATGCACCTCTGCAGATTTACTATATCCCTTGGACCTTCCCATTCACGATGAAACACAGAAATTTCATCGGAAAAAAATATAAGAGACACAATGCCGACTTTAGTACAGGAAGACTGAGTCTTCCTACCGTCTATGTTTTGAGCGTTTCCTGTGTCACCACTTTTACCTTCGGATGCACCTCTGCCGGTTCACTATATCCCGTGGACCTTCCCACTGTCGATGAAACACAGAAATCGGATCGGAATTAAATATAAAAGACACAATGCCGTCTTAAGTACAGGAAGACTGAGTCTTCCTACTGTCTATGTTTTGAGCGTTTCCTGTGTCACCAGTTTTACATTCTGATGTACCTCTGCAGCTTTACTGTATCCAATGGACCTTCCCATTGTCGATGAAACACAGAAATCGCATCGGAATTAAATATAAGAGACACAAAGCCGACATCAGTACAGGAAGACTGAGTCTTCCTACTGTCTATGATTTGAGCGTTTCCTGTTCACTAGTTTTACTTTCCGATGCACCTCTGCAGATTTACTATATCCCTTGGACCTTCCCATTCAAGATGAAACACAGAAATTTCATCGGAATTATATATAAGAGACACAATGCCGACTTAAGTACAGGAAGACTGAGTCTTCCTACTGTCTATGTTGTGAGCGTTTCCTGTGTCACTAGTTTTACATTCCGATGCAAATCTGCAGGTTTGCTGTATCCCTTGGACCTTCCCATAGACGATGAAACACACAAATTGCATCGGAATTAAATATAAGAGACACAATGCCGACTTAAGTACAGGAAGACTGAGTCTTCCTACAGTCTATGTTTTGAGCGTTTCCTGTGTCACCAGTTTTACATTCTGATGCACCGCTGCAGGTTTACTGTATCCCTTGGACCTTCCCATTGACGATGAAACACAGAAATTGCATCGGACTTAAATATAAGAGACACAATGCCGACTTAAGTACAGGAAACTGAGTCTTCCAACTGTCTATGTTTTGAGCGTTTCCTGTGTCACTAGTTTTACATTCCGATGAAAATCTGCAGGTTTACTATATCCCTAGGACCTTCCCATTGACGATGAAACACAGAAATTGCATCGGAATTAAATATAAGAGACACAATGCCGACTTAAGTACAGGAAGACTGAGTCTTCCTACTGTCTATGTTTTGAGAGTTTCCTGTGTCATCAGTTTTACTTTCCGATGCACCTCTGCAGGTTTACTATATCCCTCGGACCTTCCCATTCACGATGAAACACAGAAATTTCATCGGAAATAAATATGAGAGACACAATGCCGACTTAAGTATAGGCTCAATGGCTCTGAGCACTATGGGACTCAACTGCTGTGGTCATAAGTCCCCTAGAACTTAGAACTACTTAAACCTAACTAACCTAAGCACAGCACACAACACCCAGCCATCACGAGGCAGAGAAAATCCCTGACCCCGCCGGGAAGCGAACCCGGGAACCCGGGCGTGGGAAGCGAGAACGCTACCGCACGACCACGAGATGCGGGCTTAAGTATAGGAAGACTGAGTCTTCCTACTGTCTATGTTTTGAGCGTTTTCTGTGTCACCAGTTTTACATTCTGATGCACCTCTGCAGGTTTACTGTATCCATTGGACCTTCCCATTGACGATGAAACACAGAAATTGGATTGGAGTTAAATATAAGAGACACAATGCCGACTTAAGTACAGGAAGACTGAGTCTTCCTACTGTCTATGTTTTGAGCGTTTCCTGTGTCACCAGTTTTACATTCCGATGCACCTCTGCAGGTTTACTGTATTCCTTGGACCTTCCCATTTACGATGAAACACAGAAATTGCATCGGAATTAAATATAAGAGACACAATGCCGACTTAAGTACTAGAAGACTAAGTCTTCCTACTGTCTATGCTTTGAACGATTCCTGTGTCATCAGTTTTACTTTCCGATGCACCTCTGCAGGTTTACTATATCCCTTGGACCTTCCCATTCACGATGAAACACAGAAATTTCATCGGAATTAAATATAAGAGACACAATGCCGACATAAGTACAGGAAGACTGAGTCTTCCTACTGTCTATGATTTGATCGTTTCCTGGGTCACTAGTTTTACATTCCGATGCACCTCTGGAGGTTTACTGTATCCCTTGGACCTTCCCATTGACGATGAAACACAGAAATTTCATCGGAATTAAATATAAGAGACACAATGCCGACTTAAGTACAGGCAGACTGAGTCTTCCTACTGTCTATGTTTTGAGCGGTTCCTGTGTCCCTAGTTTTACATTCCGATGCAAATCTGCAGGTTTACTACATCCCTTGGACCTTCCCATTGACGATGAAACACAGAAATTGCATCGGAATTATATATAAAAGACACAATGCCGACTTAAGTACAGGAAGAATGAGTCTTCCTACTGTCTATGTGTTAAGCGTTTCCTGTGTCACCAGTTTTACATTCTGATGCACCTCTGCAGGATTACTGTATCCCTTGGACCTTCCCATTGACGATGAAAAACAGAAATTGCATCGTAATTAAATATAAGAGACACAATGCCGACTTAATTACAAGAAGACTGAGTCTTCCTACTGTCTATGTTTTGAGCGTTTCCTGTGTCATCAGTTTTACTTTCCGATGCACCTCTGCAGGTTTACTATATACCTTGGACCTTCCCATTCACGATGAAACACAGAAATTGCATCGGAATTAAATTTAAGAGACACAATGCCGACTTAAGTACAGCAAGACTGAGTCTTCCTACTGTCTATGTTTGAGCGTTTCCTGTTTCACCAGTTTTTCATTCCGATGCACCTCTGCAGGTTTACTGTATCCCTTGGACCTTCCCATTGACGATGAAACACAGAAATTGCATCGGAATTAAATATAAGAGACACAATGCCGACTTAAGTACAAGAAAACTGAGTCTTCTTACGGTCTATGTTTTGAGCGTTTCCTGTGTCGCCAGTTTTACATTCCGATGCACCTATGCCGGTTTACTGTATCCATTGCCCCTTCCCATTGTCGATGAAACACAGAAATCGTATCGGAATTAAATATAAGAGACACATTGCCGACTTAAGTACAGGAAGACCAAGTCTTCCTACTGTCTATGTTTTGAGCTTTTCCTGTGTCATCAGTTTTACTTTCCGATGCACCTCTGCAGGTTTACTATATCCCTTGGACCTTCCCATTCACGATGAAACACAGAAATTTCATCGGAAAAAAATATAAGAGACACAATGGCGATTTAGTACAGGAAGACTGAGTCTTCCTACCGTCTATGTTTTGAGCGTTTCCTGTGTCACCAGTTTTACATTCCGATGCACCTCTGCAGGTTTCCTGTATCCCTTGACCTTCCCATTGACGATGAAACACAGAAATTGCATCGAAATTAAATATAAGAGACACAATGCCAACTTAAGTACAGGAAGACTGAGTCTTCCTACTGTCTATGTTTTGAGCGTTTCCTGTGTCACCAGCTTTACATTCTGATGCACCTCTGCAGCTTTACTGTATCCCTTGGACCTTCCCATCGTCGATGAAACACAGAAATCGCATCGGAATTAAATATAAGAGACACAATGCCGACATCAGTACAGGAAGACTGAGTCTTCCTACTGTCTATGTTTTGAGCGTTTCCTGTGTCACCAGTTTTACATTCTGATGCACCTCTGCAGGTTTACAGTATCCAATGGACCTTCCCATTGACGATGAAGCTCAGAAATTGCATTGGAGTTAAATATAAGGGACACAATGCCGACTTAAGTACAGGAAGACTGAGTCTTCCTACTGTCTATGTTTTGAGCGTTTCCTGTGTCACTATTTTTATTTCCGATGCACCTCTGCAGATTTACTATATCCCTTGGACCTTCCCATTCACGATGAAACACAGAAATTTCATCGGAATTATATATAAGAGACACAATGCCGACTTAAGTACAGGAAGACTGAGTCTTCCTACTGTATATGTTTTGAGCGTTTCCTGTGTCACCAGTTTTACATTCCGATGCACCTCTGCAGGTTTACTGTATTCCTTGGACCTTCCCATTGACGATGAAACACAGAAATTGCATCGGAATTAAATATAAGAGACACAATGCCGACTTAAGTACAGGAAGACTAAGTCTTCCTACTGTCTATGTTTTGAACGATTCCTGTGTCACTAGTTTTACATTCCGATGCAAATCTGCAGGTTTACTGTATCCCTTGGACCTTCCCATTCACGATGAAACACAGAAATTGCATCGGAATTAAATATAAGAGACACAGTGCCGACTTAAGTACAGGAAGAATGAGTCTTCCTACTGTCTATGTGTTAAGCGTTTCCTGTGTCACCAGTTTTACATTCTGATGCACCTCTGCAGGATTACTGTATCCCTTGGACCTTCCCATTGACGATGAAAAACAGAAACTGCATCGGAATTAAATATAAGAGACACAATGCCGACTTAATTACAAGAAGACTGAGTCTTCCTACTGTCTATGTTTTGAGCGTTTCCTGTGTCATCAGTTTTACTTTCCGATGCACCTCTGCAGGATTACTATATCCCTTGGACCTTCCCATTCACGATGAAACACAGAAATTGCATCGGAATTAAATATAAGAGACACAATGCCGACTTAAGTACAGGAAGACTAAGTCGTCCTACTGTCTATGTTTTGAGCGTTTCCTGTGTCATCAGTTTTACTTTCCGATGCACCTCTGCAGGTTTACTATATCCCCTGGACCTTCCCATTGACGATGAAACACAGATATTTCATCGGAAATAAATATAAGAGACACAATGCCGACTTAAGTACAGCAAGACTGAGTCTTCCTACTGTCTATGTTTGAGCGTTTCCTGTGTCACCAGTTTTTCATTCCGATGCACCTCTGCAGGTTTACTGTATCCCTTGGACCTTCCCATTGACGATGAAACACAGAAATTGCATCGGAATTAAATATAAGAGACACAATGCCGACTTAAGTACAAGAAAACTGAGTCTTCTTACGGTCTATGTTTTGAGCGTTTCCTGTGTCGCCAGTTTTACATTCCGATGCACCTATGCCGGTTTACTGTATCCATTGCCCCTTCCCATTGTCGATGAAATACAGAAATCGTATCGGAATTAAATATAAGAGACACAATGCCGACTTAAGTACAGGAAGACTGAGTCTTCCTACTGTCTATGTTTGGAGCATTCCTGTGTCATCAGTTTTACATTCCGATGCACGTCTGCAGGTTTACTGTATCCCTTGGACCTTCCCATTGACAATGAAAAACAGAAATTGCATCGGATTTAAATATAAGAGACACAATGCCGACTTAAGTACAGGAAGACCAAGTCTTCCTACTGTCTATGTTTTGAGCTTTTCCTGTGTCATCAGTTTTACTTTCCGATGCACCTCTGCAGGTTTACTAAATCCCTTGGACCTTCCCATTCACGATGAGACACAGACATTTCATCGGAATTATATATAAGAGACACAATGCCGACTTAAGTACAGGAAGACTGAGTCTTCCTACTGTCTATGTTTTGAGCGTTTCCTGTGTCACCAGTTTTACATTCTGATGCACCTCTGCAGCTTTACTGTATCCCTTGGACCTTCCCATTGTCGATGAAACACAGAAATCGCATCGGAATTAAATATAAGAGACACAATGCCGACATCAGTACAGGAAGACTGAGTCTTCCTACTGTCTATGTTTTGAGCGTTTCCTGCGTCACCAGTTTTACATTCTGATGCACCTCTGCAGGTTTACAGTATCCAATGGACCTTCCCATTGACGATGAAGCTCAGAAATTGCATTGGAGTTAAATATAAGAGACACAATGCCGACTTAAGTACAGGAAGACTGAGTCTTCCTACTGTCTATGTTTTGAGCGTTTCCTGTGTCACTAGTTTTACTTTCCGATGCACCTCTGCAGATTTACTATATCCCTTGGACCTTCCCATTCACGATGAAACACAGAAATTTCATCGGAATTATATATAAGAGACACAATGCCGACTTAAGTACAGGAAGACTGAGTCTTCCTACTGTCTATGTTTTGAGCGTTTCCTGTGTCATCAGTTTCACTTACCGATGCACCTCTGCAGGATTACTATATCCCTTGGACCTTCCCATTCACGATGAAAAACAGAAATTGCATCGGAATTAAATATAAGAGACACAATGCCGACTTATTTACAAGAAGACTGAGTCTTCCTACTGTCTATGTTTTGAGCGTTTCCTGTGTCATCAGTTTTACTTACCGATGCACCTCTGCAGGATTACTATATCCCTTGGACCTTCCCATTCACGATGAAACACAGAAATTGCATCGGAATTAAATATAAGAGACACAATGCCGACTTAAGTACAGGAAGACTAAGTCGTCCTACTGTCTATGATTTGAGCGTTTCCTGTGTCATCAGTTTTACTTTCCGATGCACCTCTGCAGGTTTACTATATCCCTTGGACCTTCCCATTGACGATGAAACACAGAAATTTCATCGGAAATAAATATAAGAGACACAATGCCGACTTAAGTACAGCAAGACTGAGTCTTCCTACTGTCTATGTTTGAGCGTTTCCTGTGTCACCAGTTTTTCATTCCGATGCACCTCTTCAGGTTTACTGTATCCCTTGGAATTTCCCATTGACGATGAAACACAGAAATTGCATCGGAATTAAATATAAGAGACACAATGCCGACTTAAGTACAAGAAAACTGAGTCTTCTTACGGTCTATGTTTTGAGCGTTTCGTGTGTCGCCAGTTTTACATTCCGATGCACCTATGCCGGTTTACTGTATCCATTGCCCCTTCCCATTGTCGATGAAATACAGAAATCGTATCGGAATTAAATATAAGAGACACAATGCCGACTTAAGTACAGGAAGACTGAGTCTTCCTACTGTCTATGTTTGGAGCATTCCTGTGTCATCAGTTTTACATTCTGATGCACCTCTGCAGGTTTACAGTATCCGATGGGCCTTCCCATTGACGATGAAGCTCAGAAATTGCATTGGAGTTAAATATAAGAGACACAATGCCGACTTAAGTACAGGAAGACTGAGTCTTCCTACTGTCTATGTTTTGAGCGTTTCCTGTGTCACTAGTTTTACTTTCCGATGCACCTCTGCAGATTTACTATATCCCTTGGACCTTCCCATTCACGATGAAACACAGAAATTTCATCGGAATTATATATAAGAGACACAATGCCGACTTAAGTACAGGAAGACTGAGTCTTCCTACTGTCTATGTTTTGAGCGTTTCCTGTGTCACCAGTTTTACATTCCGATGCACCTCAGCAGGTTTACTGTATTCCTTGGACCTTCCCATTGACGATGAAACACAGAAATTGCATCGGAATTAAATATAAGAGACACAATGCCGACTTAAGTACAGGAAGACTAAGTCTTCCTACTGTCTATGTTTTGAACGATTCCTGTGTCATCAGTTGTACTTTCCGATGCACCTCTGCAGGTTTACTATATCCCTTGGACCTTCCCATTCACGATGAAACACAGAAATTTCATCGGAATTAAATATAAGAAACACAATGCCGACTTAAGTACAGGAAGACTGAGTCTTCCTACTGTCTATGTTTTGAGCGTTTCCTGTGTCACTAGTTTTACATTCCGATGCAAATCTGCAGGTTTACTGTATCCCTTGGACCTTCCCATTGACGATGAAACACAGAAATTGCATCGGAATTAAATATAAGAGACACAATGCCGACTTAAGTACAGGAAGAATGAGTCTTCCTACTATCTATGTGTTAAGCGTTTCCTGTGTCACCAGTTTTACATTCTGATGCACCTCTGCAGGATTACTGTATCCCTTGGACCTTCCCATTGACGATGAAAAACAGAAATTGCATCGGAATTAAATATAAGAGACACAATGCCGACTTAATTACAAGAAGACTGAGTCTTCCTACTGTCTATGTTTTGAGCGTTTCCTGTGTCATCAGTTTTACTTTCCGATGCACCTCTGCAGGATTACTATATCCCTTGGACCTTCCCATTCACGATGAAACACAGAAATTGCATCGGAATTAAATATAAGAGACACAATGCCGACTTAAGTACAGGAAGACTAAGTCTTCCTACTGTCTATGATTTGAGCGTTTCCTGTGTCATCAGTTTTACTTTCCGATGCACCTCTGCAGGTTTACTATATCCCTTGGACCTTCCCATTCACGATGAAACACAGAAATGTCATCGGAAATAAATATAAGAGACACAATGCCGACTTAAGTACAGCAAGACTGAGTCTTCCTACGGTCTATGTTTGAGCGTTTCCTGTGTCACCAGTTTTTCATTCCGATGCACCTCTGCAGGTTTACTGTATCCCTTGGACCTTCCCATTGACGATGAAACACAGAAATTGCATCGGAATTAAATATAAGAGACACAATGCCGACTTAAGTACAAGAAAACTGAGTCTTCTTACGGTCTATGTTTTGAGCGTTTCCTGTGTCGCCAGTTTTACATTCCGATGCACCTATGCCGGTTTACTGTATCCATTGCCCCTTCCCATTGTCGATGAAATACAGAAATCGTATCGGAATTAAATATAAGAGACACAATGCCGACTTAAGTACAGGAAGACTGAGTCTTCCTACTGTCTATGTTTGGAGCATTCCTGTGTCATCAGTTTTACATTCCGATGCACGTCTGCAGGTTTACTGTATCCCTTGGACCTTCCCATTGACAATGAAAAACAGAAATTGCATCGGATTTAAATATAAGAGACACAATGCCGACTTAAGTACAGGAAGACCAAGTCTTCCTACTGTCTATGTTTTGAGCTTTTCCTGTGTCATCAGTTTTACTTTCCGATTCACCTCTGCAGGTTTACTAAATCCCTTGGACCTTCCCATTCACGATGAGACACAGAAATTTCATCGGAATTATATATAAGAGACACAATGCCGACTTAAGTACAGGAAGACTGAGTCTTCCTACTGTCTATGTTTTGAGCGTTTCCTGTGTCACCAGTTTTACATTCTGATGCACCTCTGCAGCTTTACTGTATCCCTTGGACCTTCCCATTGTCGATGAAACACAGAAATCGCATCGGAATTAAATATAAGAGACACAATGCCGACATCAGTACAGGAAGACTGAGTCTTCCTACTGTCTATGTTTTGAGCGTTTCCTGTGTCACCAGTTTTACATTCTGATGCACCTCTGCAGGTTTACAGTATCCAATGGACCTTCCCATTGACGATGAAGCTCAGAAATTGCATTGGAGTTAAATATAAGAGACACAATGCCGACTTAAGTACAGGAAGACTGAGTCTTCCTACTGTCTATGTTTTGAGCGTTTCCTGTGTCACTAGTTTTACTTTCCGATGCACCTCTGCAGATTTACTATATCCCTTGGACCTTCCCATTCACGATGAAACACAGAAATTTCATCGGAATTATATATAAGAGACACAATGCCGACTTAAGTACAGGAAGACTGAGTCTTCCTACTGTCTATGTTTTGAGCGTTTCCTGTGTCATCAGTTTTACTTACCGATGCACCTCTGCAGGATTACTATATCCCTTGGACCTTCCCATTCACGATGAAAAACAGAAATTGCATCGGAATTAAATATAAGAGACACAATGCCGACTTAATTACAAGAAGACTGAGTCTTCCTACTGTCTATGTTTTGAGCGTTTCCTGTGTCATCAGTTTTACTTACCGATGCACCTCTGGAGGATTACTATATCCCTTGGACCTTCCCATTCACGATGAAACACAGAAATTGCATCGGAATTAAATATAAGAGACACAATGCCGACTTAAGTACAGGAAGACTAAGTCGTCCTACTGTCTATGTTTTGAGCGTTTCCTGTGTCATCAGTTTTACTTACCGATGCACCTCTGCAGGTTTACTATATCCCTTGGACCTTCCCATTGACGATGAAACACAGAAATTTCATCGGAAATAAATATAAGAGACACAATGCCGACTTAAGTACAGCAAGACTGAGTCTTCTTACTGTCTATGTTTGAGCGTTTCCTGTGTCACCAGTTTTTCATTCCGATGCACCTCTGCAGGTTTACTGTATCCCTTGGAATTTCCCATTGACGATGAAACACAGAAATTGCATCGGAATTAAATATAAGAGACACAATGCCGACTTAAGTACAAGAAAACTGAGTCTTCTTACGGTCTATGTTTTGAGCGTTTCCTGTGTCGCCAGTTTTACATTCCGATGCACCTATGCCGGTTTACTGTATCCATTGCCCCTTCCCATTGTCGATGAAATACAGAAATCGTATCGGAATTAAATATAAGAGACACAATGCCGACTTAAGTACAGGAAGACTGAGTCTTCCTACTGTCTATGTTTGGAGCATTCCTGTGTCATCAGTTTTACATTCCGATGCACGTCTGCAGGTTTACTGTATCCCTTGGACCTTCCCAATGACAATGAAAAACAGAAATTGCATCGGATTTAAATATAAGAGACACAATGCCGACTTAAGTACAGGAAGACCAAGTCTTCCTACTGTCTAAGTTTTGAGCTTTTCCTGTGTCATCAGTTTTACTTTCCGATGCACCTCTGCAGGTTTACTAAATCCCTTCGACCTTCCCATTCACGATGAAACACAGAAATTTCATCGGAATTATATATAAGAGACACAATGCCGACTTAAGTACAGGAAGACTGAGTCTTCCTACTGTCTATGTTTTGAGCGTTTCCTGTGTCACCAGTTTTACATTCTGATGCACCTCTGCAGCTTTACTGTATCCCTTGGACCTTCCCATTGTCGATGAAACACAGAAATCGCATCGGAATTAAATATAAGAGACACAATGCCGACATCAGTACAGGAAGACTGAGTCTTCCTACTGTCTATGTTTTGAGCGTTTCCTGTGTCACCAGTTTTACATTCTGATGCACCTCTGCAGGTTTACAGTATCCAATGGGCCTTCCCATTGACGATGAAGCTCAGGAATTGCATTGGAGTTAAATATAAGAGACACAATGCCGACTTAAGTACAGGAAGACTGAGTCTTCCTACTATCTATGTTTTGAGCGTTTCCTGTGTCACTAGTTTTACTTTCCGATGCACCTCTGCAGATTTACTATATCCCTTGGTCCTTCCCATTCACGATGAAACACAGAAATTTCATCGGAATTAAATATAAGAGACACAATGCCGACTTAAGTACAGGAAGACTGAGTCTTCCTACTGTCTATGTTTTGAGCGTTTCCTGTGTCACCAGTTTTACATTCCGATGCACCTCAGCAGGTTTACTGTATTCCTTGGACCTTCCCATTGACGATGAAACACAGAAATTGCATCGGAATTAAATATAAGAGACACAATGCCGACTTAAGTACAGGAAGACTAAGTCTTCCTACTGTCTATGTTTTGAACGACTCCTGTGTCATCATTTTTACTTTCCGATGCACCTATGCCAGTTTACTGTATCCCTTGCCCCTTCCCATTGTCGATGAAACACAGAAATCGTATCGGAATTAAATATAAGAGACACAATGCCGACCTAAGTACAGGAAGACTGAGTCTTCCTACTGTCCATGTTTTGAGCGCTTCCTGTGTCACTAGTTTTACATTCCGATGCAAATCTAAAGGTTTACTGTATCCCTTGGACCTTCCCATAGTCGATGAAACACACAAATTGCAGCGGAATTAAATATAAGAGACACAATGCCGACTTAAGTACAGGAAGACTGAGTCTTCCTACAGTCTATGTTTTGAGCGTTTCCTGTGTCACAAGTTTTACATTCTGATGCACCTCTGCAGGTTTACTGTATCCCTTGGACCTTCCCATTGACGATGAAACACAGAAATTGCATCGGAATTAAATATAACAGACACAATGCCGACTTAAGTACAGGAAGACTGAGTCTTCCTACTGTCTATGTTTTGAGCGTTTCCTGTGTTACTAGTTTTACATTCCGATGAAAATCTGCAGGTTTACTATATCCCTTGGACCTTCCCATTGACGATGAAACACAGAAATTGCATCAGAATTAAATATAAGAGACACAATGCCGACTTAAGTACAGGAAGACTGAGTCTTCCTACTGTCTATGTTTTGAGCGTTTCCTGTGTCATTAGTTTTACTTTCCGATGCACCTCTGCAGGTTTACTATATCCCTTGAACCTTCCCATTGTCGATGAAACACAGAAATCGCATCGGAATTAAATATAAGAGACACAATGCCGACTTAAGTACAGGAAGACTGAGTCTTCCTACTGTCTATGCTTTGAACGATTCCTGTGTCATCAGTTTTACTTTCCGATGCACCTCTGCAGGTTTACTATATCCGTTGGACCTTCTCATTGACGATGAAACACAGAAATTTCATCGGAAATAAATATAAGAGACACAATGCCGACTTAAGTATAGGAAGACTCAGTCTTCCCACTGTCTATGCTTTGAGCGTTTCCTGTGTCACCAGTTTTACATTCTGATGCACCTCTGCTGGTTTACTGTATCCATTGGACCTTCCCATTGACGATGAAACACAGAAATTGCATTGGAGTTAAATATAAGAGACACAATGCCGACTTAAGTACAGGAAGACTCAGTCTTCCTACTGTCTATGTTTTGAGCGTTTCCTGTGTCACCAGTTTTACATTCCGATGCACGTCTGCAGGTTTACTGTATTCCTTGAACCTTCCCATTTACGATGAAACACAGAAATTGCATCGGAATTAAATATAAGAGACACAATGCCGACTTAAGTACAGGAAGACTAAGTCTTCCTAGTGTCTATGCTTTGAACGATTCCTGTGTCATCAGTTTTACTTTCCGATGCACCTCTGCAGGTTTACTATATCCCTTGGACCTTCCCATTGACGATGAAACACTGAAATTTCATCGGAAGTAAATATAAGAGACACAATGCCGACATAAGTACAGGAAGACTGAGTCTTCCTACTGTCTATGTTTTGAGCGGTTCCTGTGTCACTAGTTTTACATTCCGATGCAAATCTGCAGGTTTACTATATCCCTTGGACCTTCCCATTGACGATGAAACACAGAAATTGCATCGGAATTAAATACAAGAGACACAATGCCGACTTAAGTACAGGAAGACTGAGTCTTCCTACAGTCTATGCTTTGAGCGTATCCTGTGTCACCAGTTTTACATTCTGATGCACCTCTGCAGCTTTACTGTATCCCTTGTACCCATTGACGATGAAACACGGAAATTGCATCGGAATTAAATATAAGAGACACAATGCCGACTTAAGTACATGAAGACTAAGTCTTCCTACTGTATATGTTTAGACCGATTCATGTGTCATCAGTTTTACTTTCCGATGCACCTCTGCAGGTTTGCTGTATCCCTTGGACCTTCCCATTCACGATGAAACACAGAAATTGCATCGGAATTAAATATAAGAGACACAATGCCGACTTAAGTACAGGAAGACTGAGTCTTCCTACTGTCTATGATTTGAGCGGTTCCTGTGTCACTAGTTTTACATTCCGATGCAAATCTGCAGGTTTACTATATCCCTTGGACCTTCCCATTGACGATGAAACACAGAAATTGCATCGGAATTAAATATAAAAGACACAATGCCGACTTAAGTACAGGAAGACTGAGTCTTCCTACAGTCTATGCTTTGAGCGTTTCCTGTGTCACCAGTTTTACATTCTGATGCACCTCTGCAGGTTTACTGTATCCCTTGTACGTTCCCATTGACGATGAAACACAGAAATTGCATCGGAAATAAATATAAGAGACACAATGCCGACTTAAGTACAGGAAGCCTGAGTCTTCCTACTGTCTATAATTTGAGCGTTTCCTGTGTCACCAGTTTTATTTTCCGATGCACCTCTTCAGGTTTACTGTATCCCTTGGACCTTCACAGTGACGATGACACACAGAAATAGCATCGGAATTAAATATAAGAGACACATTGCCGACTTAAGTACAGGAAGACTAAGTCTTCCTACTGTCTATGTTTTGAGCGTTTCCTGTGTCATCAGTTTTACTTTCCGATGCACCTCTGCAGGTTTACTATATCCCTTGGAGCTTCCCATTCACGATTAATCACAGAAATTTCATCGGAAATAAATATAAGAGACACAATGCCGACTTAAGTATAGGAAGACTGAGTCTTCCTACTGTCTATGTTTTGAGCGATTCCTGTGTCACCAGTTTTACATTCCGATGCACCTCTGCAGGTTTACTGTATCCCTTGGACCTTCCCATTGACAATGAAACACCGAAATTGCATCTGTATTGAATATAAGAGACAAAATGCCGACTTAAGTACAGGAAGACTGAGTCTTCCTACTGTCTATGTTTTGAGCGCTTCCTGTGTCACCAGTTTTACTTTCTGATGCACCTCTGCAGGTTTACTGTATCCCTTGGACCTTCCCATTGGCGATGAAACACAGAAATTGCATCGGAATTAGATACAAGAGACACAATGCCGACTTAAGTACAGGAAGACTGAGTCTTCCTACTGTCTATGTTTTGAGCGTTTCCTGTGTCATCAGTTTTACATTCCGATGCAAATCTGCAGGTTTACTATATCCCTTGGACCTTCCCACTGACGATGAAACACAGAAATTGCATCGGAATTAAATATAAGAGACACAATGCCGACTTAAGTACAGGAAGACTGAGTCTTCCTACAGTCTATGTTTTGAGCGTTTCCTGTGTCATCGCTTTTACTTTCCGATGCACCTCTGCAGGTTTACTATATCCCTTGGACCTTCCCATTCACGATGAAACACAGAAATTTCATCGGAAATAAATATAAGAGACACAATGCCGACTTAAGTATAGGAAGACTGAGTCTTCCTACTGTCTATGTTTTGAGCGTTTCCTGTGTCACCAGTTTTACATTCCGATGCACCTCTGCAGGTTTACTGTATCCCTTGGACCTTCCCATTGGCGATGAAACACAGAAATTGCATCGGAATTAGATACAAGAGACACAATGCCGACTTAAGTACAGGAAGACTGAGTCTTCCTACTGTCTATGTTTTGAGCGTTTCCTGTGTCACTAGTTTTACATTCCGATGCACCTCTGCAGGTTTACTGTATCCCTTGGACCTTCCCATTGACAATGAAACACCGAAATTGCATCGGGATTGAATATAAGAGACACAATGCCGACTTAAGTACAGGAAGACTGAGTCTTCCTACTGTCTATGTTTTGAGCGCTTCCTGTGTCACCAGTTTTACTTTCTGATGCACCTCTGCAGGTTTACTGTATCCCTTGGACCTTCACAGTGACGATGAAACACAGAAATTGCATCGGATTTAGATTTAAGGACACAATGCCTACTTAAGCACAGGAAGACTGAGTCTTCCTACTGTCTATATTTTGAGCGTTTCCTGTGTCACCAGTTTTGCATTCCGATGCATCTCTACAGGTTTACTGTATCCCTTGGACCATCACAGTGACGATGAAACACAGAAATTCCATCGGAATTTAAATATAAGAGACACATCGCCGACTTAGGTACAAGAAAACTGAGTCTTCTTACGGTCTATGTTTTGAGCGTTTCCTGTGTCGCCAGTTTTACATTCCGATGCACCTATGCCGGTTTACTGTATCCCTTGCCCCTTCCCATTGTCGATGAAACACAGAAATCGTATCGGAATTAAATATAAGAGACACAATGCCGACTTAAGTACAGGAAGACTGAGTCTTCTTACTGTCTATGTTTTGAGTATTCCTGTGTCATCAGTTTTACATTCCGATGCACGTCTGCAGGTTAACTGTATCGTTTGGACCATCCCATTGACGATGAAAAACAGAAATTCCATCGGATTTAAATATAAGAGACACAATGCCGACTTAAGTACAGGAAGACTAAGTCTTCCTACTGTCTATGTTTAGAACGATTCCTGGGTAATCAGTTTTACTTTCCGATGCACCTCTGCAGGTTTGCTATATCCCTTGGACCTTCCCATTCACGATGAAACACAGAAATTTCATCGGAATTAAACATAAGAGACACAATGCCGACTTAAGTACAGGAAGACTGAGTCTTCCTACTGTCTATGTTTTGAGCGTTTCCTGTGTCACTAGTTTTACATTCCGATGCAAATCTAAAGGTTTACTGTATCCCTTGGACCTTCCCATAGACGATG
Organism: Schistocerca nitens; assembly: GCF_023898315.1. Classification (NCBI taxonomy): domain Eukaryota; kingdom Metazoa; phylum Arthropoda; class Insecta; order Orthoptera; family Acrididae; genus Schistocerca; species Schistocerca nitens. The sequence goes on along the minus strand of NC_064616.1, from coordinate 3,102,672 downwards.
AAACACAGAAATTGCATCGGAATTAAATATAAGAGACACAATGCCGACTTAAGTACAGGAAGACTGAGTCTTCCTACAGTCTATGTTTTGAGCGTTTCCTGTGTCACCAGTTTTACATTCTGATGCACCTCTGCAGGTTTAGTGTATCCGTTGGACCTTCCCATTGACGATGAAACATAGAAATTGCGTCGGAATTAAATATAAGAGACACAATGCCGACTTATGTACAGGAAGACTGAGTCTTCCTACTGTCTATGTTTTGAGCGTTTCCTGTGTCACTAGTTTTACATTCCGATGCAAATCTGCAGGTTTACTATATCCCTTGGTCCTTCCCATTGACGATGAAACACAGAAATTGCATCGGAATTAAATATAAGAGACACAATGCCGACTTAAGTACAGGAAGACTGAGTCTTCCTACAGTCTATGTTTTGAGCGTTTCCTGTGTCATCGCTTTTACTTTCCGATGCACCTCTGCAGGTTTACTATATCCCTTGGACCTTCCCATTCACGATGAAACACAGAAATTTCATCGGAAATAAATATAAGAGACACAATGCCGACTTAAGTACAGGAAGACTGAGTCTTCCTACTGTCTATGTTTTGATCGTTTCCTGGGTCACCAGTTTTTCATTCCGATGCACCTCTGCAGGTTTACTATATCGCTTGGACCTTCCCATTGACGATGAAACACAGAAATTGCATCGGAATTAAATATAATAGACACAATGCCGACTTAAGTACAGGAAGACAGAGTCTTCCTACTGTCTATGTTTTGAGCGTTTCCTGTGTCACTAGTTTTACATTCCCATGCAAATCTGCAGGTTTACTATATCCCTTGGACCTTCCCATTGACGATGAAACACAGAAATTGCATCGGATTTAAATATAAGAGACACAATGCCGACTTAAGTACAGGAAGACTGAGTCTTCCTACAGTCTATGTTTTGAGCATTCCTGTGTCATCAGTTTTACATCCCGATGCACGTCTGCAGGTTTACTGTATCCCTTGAACCTTCCCATTGACCATGAAAAAGAGAAATTGGATCGGTTTTAAATATAAGAGACACAATGCCGACTTAAGTACAGGAAGACTGAGTCTTCCTACTCTCTATGTTTTGAGCGCTTCCTGTGTCACCAGTTTTACTTTCTGATGCACCTTTGCAGGTTTACTGTATCCCTTGGACCTTCACAGTGACGATGAAACACAGAAATTGCATCGGAGTTAGATTTAAGAGACACAATGCCTACTTAAGCACAGGAAGACTGAGTCTTCCTACTGTCTATAATTTGAGCGTTTCCTGTGTCACCAGTTTTGCATTCCGATGCATCTCTACAGGTTTACTGTATCCCTTGGACCTTCACAGTGACGATGAAACACAGAAATTCCATCGGAATTTAAATATAAGAGACACATCGCCGACTTAAGTACAAGGAAACTGAGTCTTCTTACGGTCTACGTTTTGAGCGTTTGCTGTGTCGCCAGTTTTACATTCCGATGCACCTATGCCGGTTTACTGTATCCCTTGCCCCTTCCCATTGTCGATGAAACACAGAAATCGTATCGGAATAAAATATAAGAGACACAATGCCGACATAAGTACAGGAAGACTGAGTCTTCCTACTGTCTATGTTTTGAGCATTCCTGTGTCATCAGTTTTACATTCTGAAGCACGTCTGCAGGTTAACTGTATCGTTTTGACCTTCCCATTGACGATGAAAAACAGAAATTGCATCGGATTTAAATATAAGAGACACAATGCCGACTTAAGTACAGGAAGACTAAGTCTTCCTACTGTAAATGCTTTGAGCTTCTCCTGTGTCATCAGTTTTACATTCCGATGCACCTCTGCAGGTTTACGGTATTCCTTGGACCTTCCCATTGACGATGAAACACAGAAATTGCATTGGAATTAAATATAAGAGACACAATGCCGACTTAAGTACACGAAGACTAAGTCTTCCTACTGTCTATGTTTAGAACGATTCCTGTGTCACTATTTTTACATTCCGATGCAAATCTGCAGGTTTACTATATCCCTTGGACCTTCCCATTGACGATGAAACACAGAAATTGCATCGGATTTAAATATAAGAGACACAATGCCGACTTAAGTACAGGCAGACTGAGTCTTCCTACAATCTATGCTTTGAGCGTTTCCTGTGTCATCACTTTTTCTTTCCGATGCGCCTCTGCAGGTTTACTATATCCCTTGGACCTTCCCATTCACGATGAAACACAGAAATTTCATCGGAAATAAATATAAGAGACACAATGCCGACTTAAGTACAGGAAGACTGAGTCTTCCTACTGTCTTTGTTTTGATCGTTTCCTGGGTCACCAGTTTTTCATTCCGATGCACCTCTGCAGGTTTACTGTATCCCTTGGACCTTCCCATTGACGATGAAACACAGAAATTGCATCGGAATTAAATATAAGAGACACAATGCCGACTTAAGTACAGGAAGACTGAGTCTTCCTACTGTCTATGTTTTGAGCGTTTCCTGTGTCACTAGTTTTACATTCCCATGCAAATCTGCAGGTTTACTATATCCCTTGGACCTTCCCATTGACGATGAAACACAGAAATTGCATCGGAATTAAATATAAGAGACACAATGCCGACTTAAGTACAGGAAGATTGAGTCTTCCTACAGTCTATGCTTTGAGCGTTTCCTGTGTCATCAGTTTTACTTTCCGATGCACCTCTGCAGGTTTACTATATCCCTTGGACCTTCCCATTGACGATGAACACAGAAATTTTATCGGAAGTAAATATAAGAGACACAATGCCGACATAAGTACAGGAAGACTGAGTCTTCCTACTGTCTATGCTTTGATCGTTTCCTGGGTCACCAGTTTTACATTCCGATGCACCTCTGCAGGTTTACTGTATCCCTTGGACCTTCCCATTGACGATGAAACACAGAAATTGCATCGGAATTAAATATAAGAGACACAATGCCGACTTAAGTACAGGAAGACTGAGTCTTCCTACTGTCTATGATTTGAGCGGTTCCTGTGTCACTAGTTTTACATTCCGATGCAAATCTGCAGGTTTACTATATCCCTTGGACCTTCCCATTGACGATGAAACACAGAAATTGCATCGGAATTAAATATAAGAGACACAATGCCGACTTAAGTACAGGAAGACTGAGTCTTCCTACAGTCTATGCTTTGAGCGTTTCCTGTGTCACCAGTTTTACATTCTGATGCACCTCTGCAGGTTTACTGTATCCCTTGTACGTTCCCATTGACGATGAAGCACAGAAATTGCATCGGAATTAAATATAAGAGACACAATGCCGACTTAAGTACAGGAAGCCTGAGTCTTCCTACTGTCTATAATTTGAGCGTTTCCTGTGTCACCAGTTTTATTTTCCGATGCACCTCTACAGGTTTACTGTATCCCTGGACCTTCACAGTGACGATGAAACACAGAAATAGCATCGGAATTAAATATAAGAGACACATTGCCGACTTAAGTACAGGAAGACTAAGTCTTCCTACTGTCTATGTTTTAAGCGTTACCTGTGTCATCAGTTTTACTTTCCGATGCACCTCTGCAGGTTTACTATATCCCTTGGAGCTTCCCATTCACGATGAATCACAGAAATTTCATCGGAAATAAATATAAGAGACAATATGCCGACTTAAGTATAGGAAGACTGAGTCTTCCTACTGTCTATGTTTTGAGCGTTTCCTGTGTCACCAGTTTTTCATTCCGAAGCACCTCTGCAGGTTTACTGTATCCCTTGGACCTTCCCATTGACGATGAAACACAGAAATTGCATCGGAATTAGATACAAGAGACACAATGCCGACTTAAGTACAGGAAGACTGAGTCTTCCTACTGTCTATGTTTTGAGCGTTTCCTGTGTCACTAGTTTTACATTCCGATGCACCTCTGCAGGTTTACTGTATCCCTTGGACCTTCCCATTGACGATAAAACACCGAAATTGCATCGGGATTGAATATAAGAGACACAATGCCGACTTAAGTACAGGAAGACTGAGTCTTCCTACTGTCTATGTTTTGAGCGCTTCCTGTGTCACCAGTTTTACTTTCTGATGCACCTCTGCAGGTTTACTGTATCCCTTGGACCTTCACAGTGACGATGAAACACAGAAATTGCATCGGAGTTAGATTTAAGGACACAATGCCTACTAAAGCACAGGAAGACTGAGTCTTCCTACTGTCTATAGTTTGAGCGTTTCCTGTGTCACCAGTTTTGCATTCCGATGCATCTCTACAGGTTTACTGTATCCCTTGGACCTTCACAGTGACGATGAAACACAGAAATTCCATCGGAATTTAAATATAAGGACACATCGCCGACTTAGGTACAAGAAAACTGAGTCTTCTTACGGTCTATGTTTTGAGCGTTTCCTGTGTCATCAGTTTTACATTCCGATGCACGTCTGCAGGTTAACTGTATCGTTTGGACCATCCCATTGACGATGAAAAACAGAAATTGCATCGGATTTAAATATAAGAGACACAATGCCGACTTAAGTACAGGAAGACTAAGTCTTCCTACTGTAAATGTTTTGAGCTTTTCCTGTGTCATCAGTTTTACATTCCTATGCACCTCTGCAGGTTTGCTATATCCCTTGGACCTTCCCATTCACGATGAAACACAGAAATTTCATCGGAATTAAATATAAGAGACACAATGCCGACATAAGTACAGGAAGACTGAGTCTTCCTACTGTCTATGTTTTGAGCGTTTCCTGTGTCACTAGTTTTACATTCCGATGCAAATCTGCAGGTTTACTCTATCCCTTGGACCTTCCCATAGACGATGAAACACGGAAATTGCATCGGAATTAAATATAAGAGACACAATGCCGACTTAAGTACAGGAAGACTGAGTCTTCCTACAGTCTATGTTTTGAGCGTTTCCTGTGTCACCAGTTTTACATTCTGATGCACCTCTGCAGATTTAGTGTATCCGTTGGACCTTCCCATTGACGATGAAACACAGAAATTGCATCGGAATTAAATATAAGAGACACAATGCCGACTTAAGTACAGGAAGACTGAGTCTTCCTACTGTCTATGTTTTGAGCGTTTCCTGTGTCACTAGTTTTACATTCCGATGCAAATCTGCAGGTTTACTATATCCCTTGGACCTTCCCATTGACGATGAAACACAGAAATTGCATCGGAATTAAATATAAGAGACACAATGCTGACTTAAGTACAGGAAGACTGAGTCTTCCTACAGCCTATGTTTTGAGCGTTTCCTGTGTCATCGCTTTTACTTTCCGATGCACCTCTGCAGGTTTACTATATCCCTTGGACCTTCCCATTCACGATGAAACACAGAAATTTCATCGGAAATAAATATAAGAGACACAATGCCGACTTAAGTACAGGAAGACTGAGTCTTCCTACTGTCTATGTTTTGATCGTTTCCTGGGTCACCAGTTTTTCATTCCGATGCACCTCTGCAGGTTTACTGTATCCCTTGGACCTTCCCATTGACGATGAAACACAGAAATGGCATCGGGATTAAATATAATAGACACAATGCCGACTTAAGTACAGGAAGACAGAGTCTTCCTACTGTCTATGTTTTGAGCGTTTCCTGTGTCACTAGTTTTACATTCCCATGCAAATCTGCAGGTTCACTATATCCCTTGGACCTTCCCATTGACGATGAAACACAGAAATTGCATCGGAATTAAATATAAGAGACACAATGCCGACTTAAGTACAGGAAGACTGAGTCTTCCTACAGTATATGTTTTGAGCGTTTCCTGTGTCACCAGTTTTACATTCCGATGCACCTCTGCAGGTTTACCGTATCCCTTGGACGTTCCCATTGACGATGAATCACAGAAATTGCATCGGAATTAAATATAAGAGACACAATGCCGACTTAAGTACAGGAAGAGAGAGTCTTCCAACTGTCTATGTTTTGAGCATTCCTGTGTCATCAGTTTTACATTCCGATGCACGTCTGCAGGTTTACTGTTTCCCTTGGACCTTCCCATTGACGATGAAAAACAGAAATTGCATCGGATTTAAATATAAGAGACACAATGCCGACTTAAGTACAGGAAGACTGAGTCTTCCTACTGTCTATGTTTTGAGCGTTTCCTGAGTCACCAGTATTACATTCCGATGCACCTCTGCAGGTTTCCTGTTTCCCTTGGACCTTCCCATTGACGATGAAACGCAGAAATTGCATAGAAATTAAATATAAGAGACACAATGCCGACTTAAGTACAAGAAAACAGTCTTCGTACCGTCAATGTTTTGAGCGTTTCCTGTGTCACTAGTTTTACATTCCGATGCACCTCAGCCGGTTTACTATATCCCTTGGACTTCCCATTGTCGATGAAACACAGATATCGCATCGGAATTAAATATAAGAGACACAATGCCGACTTAAGTACAGGAAGACTGAGTCTTCCTACTGTCTATGTTTTGAGCGTTTCCTGTGTCACCAGTTTTACATTCTGATGCGCCTCTGCAGGTTTACTGTATCCATTGGACCTTCCCATTGACGATGAAACACAGAAATTGCATTGGAGTTAAATATAAGAGACACAATGCCGACTTAAGTACAGGAAGACTGAGTCTTCCTACTGTCTATGTTTTGAGCGTTTCCTGTGTCACCAGTTCTACATTCCGATGCACCTCTGCAGGTTTAGTGTATCCCTTGGACCTTCCCATTGACGATGAAACACAGAAAATGCATCGGAATTAAATATAAGAGACACAATGCCGACTTAAGTACAGGAAGACTGAGTCTTCCTACTGTCTATGATTTGAGCGGTTCCTGTGTCACTAGTTTTACATTCCGATGCAAATCTGCAGGTTTACTATATCCCTTGGACCTTCCCATTGACGATGAAACACAGAAATTGCATCGGAATTAAATATAAGAGACACAATGCCGACTTAAGTACAGGAAGACTGAGTCTTCCTACTGTCTATGTTTTGAGCGTTTCCTGTGTCACTAGTTTTACATTCCGATGCAAATCTGCAGGTTTACTATATCCCTTGGACCTTCCCATTGACGATGAAACACAGAAATTGCATCGGAATTAAATATAAGAGACACAATGCCGACTTAAGTACAGGAAGACTGAGTCTTCCTACAGCCTATGTTTTGAGCGTTTCCTGTGTCATCGCTTTTACTTTCCGATGCACCTCTGCAGGTTTACTATATCCCTTGGACCTTCCCATTCACGATGAAACACAGAAATTTCATCGGAAATAAATATAAGAGACACAATGCCGACTTAAGTACAGGAAGACTGAGTCTTCCTACTGTCTATGTTTTGATCGTTTCCTGGGTCACCAGTTTTTCATTCCGATGCACCTCTGCAGGTTTACTGTATCCCTTGGACCTTCCCATTGACGATGAAACACAGAAATGGCATCGGGATTAAATATAATAGACACAATGCCGACTTAAGTACAGGAAGACAGAGTCTTCCTACTGTCTATGTTTTGAGCGTTTCCTGTGTCACTAGTTTTACATTCCCATGCAAATCTGCAGGTTCACTATATCCCTTGGACCTTCCCATTGACGATGAAACACAGAAATTGCATCGGAATTAAATATAAGAGACACAATGCCGACTTAAGTACAGGAAGACTGAGTCTTCCTACAGTATATGTTTTGAGCGTTTCCTGTGTCACCAGTTTTACATTCCGATGCACCTCTGCAGGTTTACCGTATCCCTTGGACCTTCCCATTGACGATGAATCACAGAAATTGCATCGGAATTAAATATAAGAGACTCAATGCCGACTTAAGTACAGGAAGAGAGAGTCTTCCAACTGTCTATGTTTTGAGCATTCCTGTGTCATCAGTTTTACATTCCGATGCACGTCTGCAGGTTTACTGTTTCCCTTGGACCTTCCCATTGACGATGAAAAACAGAAATTGCATCGGATTTAAATATAAGAGACACAATGCCGACTTAAGTACAGGAAGACTGTCTTCCTACTGTCTATGTTTTGAGCGTTTCCTGAGTCACCAGTATTACATTCCGATGCACCTCTGCAGGTTTCCTGTTTCCCTTGGACCTTCCCATTGACGATGAAACGCAGAAATTGCATAGAAATTAAATATAAGAGACACAATGCCGACTTAAGTACAAGAAAACAGTCTTCGTACCGTCAATGTTTTGAGCGTTTCCTGTGTCACTAGTTTTACATTCCGATGCACCTCAGCCGGTTTACTATATCCCTTGGACTTCCCATTGTCGATGAAACACAGATATCGCATCGGAATTAAATATAAGAGACACAATGCCGACTTAAGTACAGGAAGACTGAGTCTTCCTACTGTCTATGTTTTGAGCGTTTCCTGTGTCACCAGTTTTACATTCTGATGCGCCTCTGCAGGTTTACTGTATCCATTGGACCTTCCCATTGACGATGAAACACAGAAATTGCATTGGAGTTAAATGTAAGAGACACAATGCCGACTTAAGTACAGGAAGACTGAGTCTTCCTACTGTCTATGTTTTGAGCGTTTCCTGTGTCACCAGTTCTACATTCCGATGCACCTCTGCAGGTTTACTGTATCCCTTGGACCTTCCCATTGACGATGAAACACAGAAAATGCATCGGAATTAAATATAAGAGACACAATGCCGACTTAAGTACAGGAAGACTGAGTCTTCCTACTGTCTATGATTTGAGCGGTTCCTGTGTCACTAGTTTTACATTTCGATGCAAATCTGCAGGTTTACTATATCCCTTGGACCTTCCCATTGACGATGAAACACAGAAATTGCATCGGAATTAAATATAAGAGACACAATGCCGACTTAAGTACAGGAAGACTGAGTCTTCCTACAGTCTATGCTTTGAGCGTTTCCTGTGTCACCAGTTTTACATTCTGATGCACCTCTGCAGGTTTACTGTATCCCTTGTACGTTCCCATTGACGATGAAACACAGAAATTGCATCGGAATTAAATATAAGAGACACAATGCCGACTTAAGTACAGGAAGCCTGAGTCTTCCTACTGTCTATAATTTGAGCGTTTCCTGTGTCACCAGTTTTATTTTCCGATGCACTTCTACAGGTTTACTGTATCCCCGGACCTTCACAGTGACGATGAAACACAGAAATAGCATCGGAATTAAATATAAGAGACACATTGCCGACTTAAGTACAGGAAGACTAAGTCTTCCTACTGTCTATGTTTTGAGCGTTTCCTGTGTCATCAGTTTTACTTTCCGATGCACCTCTGGAGGTTTACTATATCCCTTGGAGCTTCCCATTCACGATGAATCACAGAAATTTCATCGGAAATAAATATAAGAGACAATATGCCGACTTAAGTATAGGAAGACTGAGTCTTCCTACTGTCTATGTTTTGAGCGTTTCCTGTGTCACCAGTTTTTCATTCCGAAGCACCTCTGCAGGTTTACTGTATCCCTTGGACCTTCCCATTGACGATGAAACACAGAAATTGCATCGGAATTAGATACAAGAGACACAATGCCGACTTAAGTACAGGAAGACTGAGTCTTCCTACTGTCTATGTTTTGAGCGTTTCCTGTGTCACTAGTTTTACATTCCGATGCACCTCTGCAGGTTTACTGTATCCCTTGGACCTTCCCATTGACGATGAAACACCGAAATTGCATCGGGATTGAATATAAGAGACACAATGCCAACTTAAGTACAGGAAGACTGAGTCTTCCTACTGTCTATGTTTTGAGCGCTTCCTGTGTCACCAGTTTTACTTTCTGATGCACCTCTGCAGGTTTACTGTATCCCTTGGACCTTCACAGTGACGATGAAACACAGAAATTGCATCGGAGTTAGATTTAAGGACACAATGCCTACTTAAGCACAGGAAGACTGAGTCTTCCTACTGTCTATATTTTGAGCGTTTCCTGTGTCACCAGTTTTGCATTCCGATGCATCTCTACAGGTTTACTGTATCCCTTGGACCTTCACAGTGACGATGAAACACAGAAATTCCATCGGAATTTAAATATAAGAGACACATCACGACTTAGGTACAAGAAAACTGAGTCTTCTTACGGTCTATGTTTTGAGCGTTTCCTGTGTCATCAGTTTTACATTCCGATGCACGTCTGCAGGTTAACTGTATCGTTTGGACCATCCCATTGACGATGAAAAACAGAAATTGCATCGGATTTAAATATAAGAGACACAATTCCGACTTAAGTACAGGAAGACTAAGTCTTCCTACTGTAAATGTTTTGAGCTTTTCCTGTGTCATCAGTTTCACATTCCTATGCACCTCTGCAGGTTTACTGTATTCCTTGGACCTTCCTATTGACGATGAAACACAGAAATTGCATCGGAATTAATTATAAGAGACACAATGCCGACTGAAGTACAGGAAGACTAAGTCTTCCTACTGTCTATGTTTAGAACGATTCAAGTGTAATCAGTTTTACTTTCCGATGCACCTCTGCAGGTTTGCTATATCCCTTGGACCTTCCCATTCACGATGAAACACAGAAATTTCATCGGAATTAAATATAAGAGACACAATGCCGACATAAGTACAGGAAGACTGAGTCTTCCTACTGTCTATGTTTTGAGCGTTTCCTGTGTCACTAGTTTTACATTCCGATGCAAATCTGCAGGTTTACTGTATCCCTTGGACCTTCCCATAGACGATGAAACACGGAAATTGCATCGGAATTAAATATAAGAGACACAATGCCGACTTAAGTACAGGAAGACTGAGTCTTCCTACAGTCTATGTTTTGAGCGTTTCCTGTGTCACCAGTTTTACATTCTGATGCACCTCTGCAGATTTAGTGTATCCGTTGGACCTTCCCATTGACGATGAAACACAGAAATTGCATCGGAATTAAATATAAGAGACACAATGCCGACTTAAGTACAGGAAGACTGAGTCTTCCTACTGTCTATGTTTTGAGCGTTTCCTGTGTCACTAGTTTTACATTCCGATGCAAATCTGCAGGTTTACTATATCCCTTGGACCTTCCCATTGACGATGAAACACAGAAATTGCATCGGAATTAAATATAAGAGACACAATGCCGACTTAAGTACAGGAAGACTGAGTCTTCCTACAGCCTATGTTTTGAGCGTTTCCTGTGTCATCGCTTTTACTTTCCGATGCACCTCTGCAGGTTTACTATATCCCTTGGACCTTCCCATTCACGATGAAACACAGAAATTTCATCGGAAATAAATATAAGAGACACAATGCCGACTTAAGTACAGGAAGACTGAGTCTTCCTACTGTCTATGTTTTGATCGTTTCCTGGGTCACCAGTTTTTCATTCCGATGCACCTCTGCAGGTTTACTGTATCCCTTGGACCTTCCCATTGACGATGAAACACAGAAATTGCATCGGGATTAAATATAATAGACACAATGCCGACTTAAGTACAGGAAGACAGAGTCTTCCTACTGTCTATGTTTTGAGCGTTTCCTGTGTCACTAGTTTTACATTCCCATGCAAATCTGCAGGTTTACTATATCCCTTGGACCTTCCCATTGACGATGAAACACAGAAATTGCATCGGAATTAAATATAAGAGACACAATGCCGACTTAAGTACAGGAAGACTGAGTCTTCCTACAGTCTATGTTTTGAGCGTTTCCTGTGTCACCAGTTTTACATTCCGATGCACCTCTGCAGGTTTACTGTATCCCTTGGACCTTCCCATTGACGATGAAACACAGAAATTGCATCGGAATTAAATATAAGAGACACAATGCCGACTTAAGTACAGGAAGACTGAGTCTTCCAACTGTCTATGTTTTGAGCATTCCTGTGTCATCAGATTTACATTCCGATGCACGTCTGCAGGTTTACTGTTTCCCTTGGACCTTCCCATTGACGATGAAAAACAGAAATTGCATCGGATTTAAATATAAGAGACACAATGCCGACTTAAGTACAGGAAGACTGAGTCTTCCTACTGTCTATGTTTTGAGCGTTTCCTGAGTCACCAGTTTTACATTCCGATGCACCTCTGCAGGTTTCCTGTTTCCCTTGGACCTTCCCATTGACGATGAAACGCAGAAATTGCATAGAAATTAAATATAAGAGACACAATGCCGACTTAAGTACAAGAAAACAGTCTTCGTACCGTCAATGTTTTGAGCGTTTCCTGTGTCACTAGTTTTACATTCCGATGCACCTCTGCCGGTTTACTATATCCCTTGGACTTCCCATTGTCGATGAAACACAGATATCGCATCGGAATTAAATATAAGAGACACAATGCCGACTTAAGTACAGGAAGACTGAGTCTTCCTACTGTCTATGTTTTGAGCGTTTCCTGTGTCACCAGTTTTACATTCTGATGCACCTCTGCAGGTTTACTGTACCCCTTGGACCTTCCCATTGACGATGAAACACAGAAATTGCATCGAAATTAAATATAAGAGGCACAATGCCGACTTAAGTACAAGAAAACAGTCTTCGTACGGTCAATGTTTTGAGCGTTTCCCGTGTCTCCAGTTTTACATTCCGATGCACCTCTGCCGGTTTACTGTATCGCCTGGACCTTCCCATTGTCGGTGAAATACAGAAATCGCATCGGAATTAAATATAAGAGACACAATGCCGACTTATTACAGGAAGACTGAGTCTTCCTACTGTCTATGTTTTGATCGTTTCCTGGGTCACCAGTTTTTCATTCCGATGCACTTCTGCAGGTTTACGGTATCCCTTGGACCTTCCCATTGACGATGAAACACAGAAATTGCATCGGAATTAAATATAAGAGACACAATGCCGACTTAAGTACAGGAAGACAGAGTCTTCCTACTGTCTATGTTTTGAGCGTTTCCTGTGTCACTAGTTTAACATTCCCATGCAAATCTGCAGGTTTACTATATCCCTTGGACCTTCCCATTGACGATGAAACACAGAAATTGCATCGGAATTAAATATAAGAGACACAATGCCGACTTAAGTACAGGAAGACTGAGTCTTCCCACTGTCTATGTTTTGAGCGTTTTCTGTGTCATCAGTTTTCATTCAGATGCACTTCTGCAAGTTTACTGTATCCCTTGGACCTTCCCATTGACGATGAAAAACAGAAATTGCATCGGAATTAAATATAAGAGACACAATGCCGACTTAAGTACAGGAAGACTAAGTCTTCCTACTGTCTATGTTTTGAGCGTTTCCTGTGTCATCATTTTTACTTTCCGATGCACCTCTGCAGGATTACTATATCCCTTGGACCTTCCCATTCACGATGAAACACAGAAATATCATCGGAAATAAATATAAGAGACACAATGCCGACTTAAGTACAGGAAGACTGAGTCTTCCTACTGTCTATGTTTTGATCGTTTCCTGGGTCACCAGTTTTTCATTCCGATGCACCTCTGCAGGTTTACTGTATCCCTTGGACCTTCCCATTGACGATGAAACACAGAAATTGCATCGGAATTAAATATAAGAGACACAATGCCGACTTAAGTACAGGAAGACAGAGTCTTCCTACTCTCTATGTTTTGAGCGTTTCCCGTGTCACTAGTTTAACATTCCCATGCAAATCAGCAGGTTTACTATATCCCTTGGACCTTCCCATTGACGATGAAACACAGAAATTGCATCGGAATTAAATATAAGAGACACAATGCCGACTTAAGTACAGGAAGACTGAGTCTTCCTACTGTCTATGTTTTGAGCATTCCTGTGTCATCAGTTTTACATTCCGATGCACGTCTGCAGGTTTACTGTATCCCTTGGACCTTCCCATTGACGATGAAAAACAGAAATTGCATCGGAATTAAATATAAGAGACACAATGCCTACTTAAGTACAGGAAGACTGAGTCTTCCAACTGTCTATGTTTTGAGCGTTTCCTGTGTCACCAGTTTTACATTCCGATGCACCTCTGCAGGTTTCCTGTTCCCTTGTACCTTCCCATTGACGATGAAACACAGAAATTGCATAGAAATTAAATATAAGAGACACAATGCCGACTTAAGTACAAGAAAACAGTCTTCGTACCGTCAATGTTTTGAGCGTTTCCTGTGTCACTAGTTTTACATTCCGATGCACCTCTGCCGGTTTACTATATCCCTTGGACTTCCCATTGCCGATGAAACACAGAAATCGCATCGGAATTAAATATAAGAGACACAATGCCGACTTAAGTACAGGAAGACTGAGTCTTCCTACTGTCTATGTTTTGAGCTTTTCCTGTGTCACCAGTTTTACATTCTGATGCACCTCTGCAGGTTTACTGTATCCATTGGACCTTCCCATTGACGATGAAACACAGAAATTGCATTGGAGTTAAATATAAGAGACACAATGCCGACTTAAGTACAGGAAGACTGAGTCTTCATATTGTCTATGTTTTGAGCGTTTCCTGTGTCACCAGTTCTACATTCCGATGCACCTCTGCAGGTTTACTGTATTCCTTGGACCTTCCCATTGACGATGAAACACAGAAATTGCATCGGAATTAAATATAAAAGACACAATGCCGACTTAAGTACAGGAAGACTAAGTCTTCCTACTGTCTATGTTTTGAACGATTCCTGTGTCACCAGTTTTACTTTGCGATGCACCTCTGCAGGTTTACTATATCCCTTGGACCTTCTCATTCACGATGAAACACAGAAATTTCATCAGAATTAAATATAAGAGACACAATGCCGACTTAAGTACAGGAAGACTGAGACTTCCTACTGTATATGTTTTGAGCGTTTCCTGTGTCACGGGTTTTACATTCCGATGCAAATCTGCAGGTTTACTGTATCTCTTGGACCTTCCCATAGACGATGAAACACAGAAATTGCATCGGAATTAAATATATGAGACACAATGCTGACTTAAGTACAGGAAGACTGAGTCTTCCTACAGTCTATGTTTTGAGCGTTTCCTGTGTCACCAGTTTTACATTCTGATGCACCTCTGCAGGTTTACTGTATCGCTTGGACCTTCCCATTGTCGGTGAAATACAGAAATCGCATCGGAATTAAATATAAGAAACACAATGCTGACTTAAGTACAGGAAGACTGAGTCTTCCTACTGTCTATGTTTTGAGCATTCCTGTGTCATCAGTTTTACATTCCGATGCACGTCTACAGGTTTACTGTATCCCTTGGACCTTCCCATTGACGATGAAAAACAGAAATTGCATCGGAATTAAATATAAGAGACACAATGCCGACTTAAGTACAGGATGACTGAGTCTTCCAACTGTCTATGTTTTGATCGTTTCCTGGGTCACCAGTTTTTCATTCCGATGCACCTCTGCAGGTTTACTGTATCCCTTGGACCTTCCCATTGACGATGAAGCACAGAAATTGCATCGGAATTAAATATAAGAGACACAATGCCGACTTAAGTACAGGAAGACTAAGTCTTCCTACTGTCTATGTTTTGAGCGTTTCCTGTGTCATCATTTTTACTTTCCGATGCACCTCTGCAGGATTACTATATCCCTTGGACCTTCCCATTCACGATGAAACACAGAAATTGCATCGGAATTAAATATAAGAGACACAATGCCGACTTAAGTACAGGAAGACTGAGTCTTCCTACTGTCTATGTTTTGAGCGTTTCCTGTGTCACTAGTTTTACATTCCGATGCAAATCTGCAGGTTTACTATATCCCTTGGACCTTCCCATTGACGATGAAACACAGAAATTGCATCGGAATTAAATATAAGAGACACAATGCCGACTTAAGTACAGGAAGACTGAGTCTTCCTACAGCCTATGTTTTGAGCGTTTCCTGTGTCATCGCTTTTACTTTCCGATGCACCTCTGCAGGTTTACTATATCCCTTGGACCTTCCCATTCACGATGAAACACAGAAATTTCATCGGAAATAAATATAAGAGACACAATGCCGACTTAAGTACAGGAAGACTGAGTCTTCCTACTGTCTATGTTTTGATCGTTTCCTGGGTCACCAGTTTTTCATTCCGATGCACCTCTGCAGGTTTACTGTATCCCTTGGACCTTCCCATTGACGATGAAACACAGAAATTGCATCGGGATTAAATATAATAGACACAATGCCGACTTAAGTACAGGAAGACAGAGTCTTCCTACTGTCTATGTTTTGAGCGTTTCCTGTGTCACTAGTTTTACATTCCCATGCAAATCTGCAGGTTTACTATATCCCTTGGACCTTCCCATTGACGATGAAACACAGAAATTGCATCGGAATTAAATATAAGAGACACAATGCCGACTTAAGTACAGGAAGACTGAGTCTTCCTACAGTCTATGTTTTGAGCGTTTCCTGTGTCACCAGTTTTACATTCCGATGCACCTCTGCAGGTTTACTGTATCCCTTGGACCTTCCCATTGACGATGAAACACAGAAATTGCATCGGAATTAAATATAAGAGACACAATGCCGACTTAAGTACAGGAAGACTGAGTCTTCCAACTGTCTATGTTTTGAGCATTCCTGTGTCATCAGATTTACATTCCGATGCACGTCTGCAGGTTTACTGTTTCCCTTGGACCTTCCCATTGACGATGAAAAACAGAAATTGCATCGGATTTAAATATAAGAGACACAATGCCGACTTAAGTACAGGAAGACTGAGTCTTCCTACTGTCTATGTTTTGAGCGTTTCCTGAGTCACCAGTTTTACATTCCGATGCACCTCTGCAGGTTTCCTGTTTCCCTTGGACCTTCCCATTGACGATGAAACGCAGAAATTGCATAGAAATTAAATATAAGAGACACAATGCCGACTTAAGTACAAGAAAACAGTCTTCGTACCGTCAATGTTTTGAGCGTTTCCTGTGTCACTAGTTTTACATTCCGATGCACCTCTGCCGGTTTACTATATCCCTTGGACTTCCCATTGTCGATGAAACACAGATATCGCATCGGAATTAAATATAAGAGACACAATGCCGACTTAAGTACAGGAAGACTGAGTCTTCCTACTGTCTATGTTTTGAGCGTTTCCTGTGTCACCAGTTTTACATTCTGATGCACCTCTGCAGGTTTACTGTACCCCTTGGACCTTCCCATTGACGATGAAACACAGAAATTGCATCGAAATTAAATATAAGAGGCACAATGCCGACTTAAGTACAAGAAAACAGTCTTCGTACGGTCAATGTTTTGAGCGTTTCCCGTGTCTCCAGTTTTACATTCCGATGCACCTCTGCCGGTTTACTGTATCGCCTGGACCTTCCCATTGTCGGTGAAATACAGAAATCGCATCGGAATTAAATATAAGAGACACAATGCCGACTTATTACAGGAAGACTGAGTCTTCCTACTGTCTATGTTTTGATCGTTTCCTGGGTCACCAGTTTTTCATTCCGATGCACTTCTGCAGGTTTACGGTATCCCTTGGACCTTCCCATTGACGATGAAACACAGAAATTGCATCGGAATTAAATATAAGAGACACAATGCCGACTTAAGTACAGGAAGACAGAGTCTTCCTACTGTCTATGTTTTGAGCGTTTCCTGTGTCACTAGTTTAACATTCCCATGCAAATCTGCAGGTTTACTATATCCCTTGGACCTTCCCATTGACGATGAAACACAGAAATTGCATCGGAATTAAATATAAGAGACACAATGCCGACTTAAGTACAGGAAGACTGAGTCTTCCCACTGTCTATGTTTTGAGCGTTTTCTGTGTCATCAGTTTTCATTCAGATGCACTTCTGCAAGTTTACTGTATCCCTTGGACCTTCCCATTGACGATGAAAAACAGAAATTGCATCGGAATTAAATATAAGAGACACAATGCCGACTTAAGTACAGGAAGACTAAGTCTTCCTACTGTCTATGTTTTGAGCGTTTCCTGTGTCATCATTTTTACTTTCCGATGCACCTCTGCAGGATTACTATATCCCTTGGACCTTCCCATTCACGATGAAACACAGAAATATCATCGGAAATAAATATAAGAGACACAATGCCGACTTAAGTACAGGAAGACTGAGTCTTCCTACTGTCTATGTTTTGATCGTTTCCTGGGTCACCAGTTTTTCATTCCGATGCACCTCTGCAGGTTTACTGTATCCCTTGGACCTTCCCATTGACGATGAAACACAGAAATTGCATCGGAATTAAATATAAGAGACACAATGCCGACTTAAGTACAGGAAGACAGAGTCTTCCTACTCTCTATGTTTTGAGCGTTTCCTGTGTCACTAGTTTAACATTCCCATGCAAATCAGCAGGTTTACTATATCCCTTGGACCTTCCCATTGACGATGAAACACAGAAATTTCATCGGAAATAAATATAAGAGACACAATGCCGACTTAAGTACAGGAAGACTGAGTCTTCCTACTGTCTATGTTTTGATCGTTTCCTGGGTCACCAGTTTTTCATTCCGATGCACCTCTGCAGGTTTACTGTATCCCTTGGACCTTCCCATTGACGATGAAACACAGAAATTGCATCGGGATTAAATATAATAGACACAATGCCGACTTAAGTACAGGAAGACAGAGTCTTCCTACTGTCTATGTTTTGAGCGTTTCCTGTGTCACTAGTTTTACATTCCCATGCAAATCTGCAGGTTTACTATATCCCTTGGACCTTCCCATTGACGATGAAACACAGAAATTGCATCGGAATTAAATATAAGAGACACAATGCCGACTTAAGTACAGGAAGACTGAGTCTTCCTACAGTCTATGTTTTGAGCGTTTCCTGTGTCACCAGTTTTACATTCCGATGCACCTCTGCAGGTTTACTGTATCCCTTGGACCTTCCCATTGACGATGAAACACAGAAATTGCATCGGAATTAAATATAAGAGACACAATGCCGACTTAAGTACAGGAAGACTGAGTCTTCCAACTGTCTATGTTTTGAGCATTCCTGTGTCATCAGATTTACATTCCGATGCACGTCTGCAGGTTTACTGTTTCCCTTGGACCTTCCCATTGACGATGAAAAACAGAAATTGCATCGGATTTAAATATAAGAGACACAATGCCGACTTAAGTACAGGAAGACTGAGTCTTCCTACTGTCTATGTTTTGAGCGTTTCCTGAGTCACCAGTTTTACATTCCGATGCACCTCTGCAGGTTTCCTGTTTCCCTTGGACCTTCCCATTGACGATGAAACGCAGAAATTGCATAGAAATTAAATATAAGAGACACAATGCCGACTTAAGTACAAGAAAACAGTCTTCGTACCGTCAATGTTTTGAGCGTTTCCTGTGTCACTAGTTTTACATTCCGATGCACCTCTGCCGGTTTACTATATCCCTTGGACTTCCCATTGTCGATGAAACACAGATATCGCATCGGAATTAAATATAAGAGACACAATGCCGACTTAAGTACAGGAAGACTGAGTCTTCCTACTGTCTATGTTTTGAGCGTTTCCTGTGTCACCAGTTTTACATTCTGATGCACCTCTGCAGGTTTACTGTACCCCTTGGACCTTCCCATTGACGATGAAACACAGAAATTGCATCGAAATTAAATATAAGAGGCACAATGCCGACTTAAGTACAAGAAAACAGTCTTCGTACGGTCAATGTTTTGAGCGTTTCCCGTGTCTCCAGTTTTACATTCCGATGCACCTCTGCCGGTTTACTGTATCGCCTGGACCTTCCCATTGTCGGTGAAATACAGAAATCGCATCGGAATTAAATATAAGAGACACAATGCCGACTTATTACAGGAAGACTGAGTCTTCCTACTGTCTATGTTTTGATCGTTTCCTGGGTCACCAGTTTTTCATTCCGATGCACTTCTGCAGGTTTACGGTATCCCTTGGACCTTCCCATTGACGATGAAACACAGAAATTGCATCGGAATTAAATATAAGAGACACAATGCCGACTTAAGTACAGGAAGACAGAGTCTTCCTACTGTCTATGTTTTGAGCGTTTCCTGTGTCACTAGTTTAACATTCCCATGCAAATCTGCAGGTTTACTATATCCCTTGGACCTTCCCATTGACGATGAAACACAGAAATTGCATCGGAATTAAATATAAGAGACACAATGCCGACTTAAGTACAGGAAGACTGAGTCTTCCCACTGTCTATGTTTTGAGCGTTTTCTGTGTCATCAGTTTTCATTCAGATGCACTTCTGCAAGTTTACTGTATCCCTTGGACCTTCCCATTGACGATGAAAAACAGAAATTGCATCGGAATTAAATATAAGAGACACAATGCCGACTTAAGTACAGGAAGACTAAGTCTTCCTACTGTCTATGTTTTGAGCGTTTCCTGTGTCATCATTTTTACTTTCCGATGCACCTCTGCAGGATTACTATATCCCTTGGACCTTCCCATTCACGATGAAACACAGAAATATCATCGGAAATAAATATAAGAGACACAATGCCGACTTAAGTACAGGAAGACTGAGTCTTCCTACTGTCTATGTTTTGATCGTTTCCTGGGTCACCAGTTTTTCATTCCGATGCACCTCTGCAGGTTTACTGTATCCCTTGGACCTTCCCATTGACGATGAAACACAGAAATTGCATCGGAATTAAATATAAGAGACACAATGCCGACTTAAGTACAGGAAGACAGAGTCTTCCTACTCTCTATGTTTTGAGCGTTTCCTGTGTCACTAGTTTAACATTCCCATGCAAATCAGCAGGTTTACTATATCCCTTGGACCTTCCCATTGACGATGAAACACAGAAATTGCATCGGAATTAAATATAAGAGACACAATGCCGACTTAAGTACAGGAAGACTGAGTCTTCCTACTGTCTATGTTTTGAGCATTCCTGTGTCATCAGTTTTACATTCCGATGCACGTCTGCAGGTTTACTGTATCCCTTGGACCTTCCCATTGACGATGAAAAACAGAAATTGCATCGGAATTAAATATAAGAGACACAATGCCTACTTAAGTACAGGAAGACTGAGTCTTCCAACTGTCTATGTTTTGAGCGTTTCCTGTGTCACCAGTTTTACATTCCGATGCACCTCTGCAGGTTTCCTGTTCCCTTGTACCTTCCCATTGACGATGAAACACAGACATTGCATAGAAATTAAATATAAGAGACACAATGCCGACTTAAGTACAAGAAAACAGTCTTCGTACCGTCAATGTTTTGAGCGTTTCCTGTGTCACTAGTTTTACATTCCGATGCACCTCTGCCGGTTTACTATATCCCTTGGACTTCCCATTGCCGATGAAACACAGAAATCGCATCGGAATTAAATATAAGAGACACAATGCCGACTTAAGTACAGGAAGACTGAGTCTTCCTACTGTCTATGTTTTGAGCTTTTCCTGTGTCACCAGTTTTACATTCTGATGCACCTCTGCAGGTTTACTGTATCCATTGGACCTTCCCATTGACGATGAAACACAGAAATTGCATTGGAGTTAAATATAAGAGACACAATGCCGACTTAAGTACAGGAAGACTGAGTCTTCATACTGTCTATGTTTTGAGCGTTTCCTGTGTCACCAGTTCTACATTCCGATGCACCTCTGCAGGTTTACTGTATTCCTTGGACCTTCCCATTGACGATGAAACACAGAAATTGCATCGGAATTAAATATAAGAGACACAATGCCGACTTAAGTACAGGAAGACTAAGTCTTCCTACTGTCTATGTTTTGAACGATTCCTGTGTCACCAGTTTTACTTTGCGATGCACCTCTGCAGGTTTACTATATCCCTTGGACCTTCTCATTCACGATGAAACACAGAAATTTCATCAGAATTAAATATAAGAGACACAATGCCGACTTAAGTACAGGAAGACTGAGACTTCCTACTGTATATGTTTTGAGCGTTTCCTGTGTCACGGGTTTTACATTCCGATGCAAATCTGCAGGTTTACTGTATCTCTTGGACCTTCCCATAGACGATGAAACACAGAAATTGCATCGGAATTAAATATATGAGACACAATGCTGACTTAAGTACAGGAAGACTGAGTCTTCCTACAGTCTATGTTTTGAGCGTTTCCTGTGTCACCAGTTTTACATTCTGATGCACCTCTGCAGGTTTACTGTATCGCTTGGACCTTCCCATTGTCGGTGAAATACAGAAATCGCATCGGAATTAAATATAAGAAACACAATGCTGACTTAAGTACAGGAAGACTGAGTCTTCCTACTGTCTATGTTTTGAGCATTCCTGTGTCATCAGTTTTACATTCCGATGCACGTCTACAGGTTTACTGTATCCCTTGGACCTTCCCATTGACGATGAAAAACAGAAATTGCATCGGAATTAAATATAAGAGACACAATGCCGACTTAAGTACAGGATGACTGAGTCTTCCTACTGTCTATGTTTTGATCGTTTCCTGGGTCACCAGTTTTTCATTCCGATGCACCTCTGCAGGTTTACTGTATCCCTTGGACCTTCCCATTGACGATGAAGCACAGAAATTGCATCGGAATTAAATATAAGAGACACAATGCCGACTTAAGTACAGGAAGACTAAGTCTTCCTACTGTCTATGTTTTGAGCGTTTCCTGTGTCATCATTTTTACTTTCCGATGCACCTCTGCAGGATTACTATATCCCTTGGACCTTCCCATTCACGATGAAACACAGAAATATCATCGGAAATAAATATAAGAGACACAATGCCGACTTAAGTACAGGAAGACTGAGTCTTCCTACTGTCTATGTTTTGATCGTTTCCTGGGTCTTCAGTTTTTCATTCCGATGCACCTCTGCAGGTTTACTGTATCCCTTGGACCTTCCCATTGACGATGAAACACAGAAATTGCATCGGAATTAAATATAAGAGACACAATGCCGACTTAAGTACAGGAAGACAGAGTCTTCCTACTGTCTATGTTTTGAGCGTTTCCTGTGTCACTAGTTTAACATTCCCATGCAAATCAGCAGGTTTACTATATCCCTTGGACCTTCCCATTGACGATGAAACACAGAAATTGCATCGGAATTAAATATAAGAGACACAATGCCGACTTAAGTACAGGAAGACTGAGTCTTCCTACTGTCTATGTTTTGAGCATTCCTGTGTCATCAGTTTTACATTCCGATGCACGTCTGCAGGTTTACTGTATCCCTTGGACCTTCCCATTGACGATGAAAAACAGAAATTGCATCGGAATTAAATATAAGAGACACAATGCCTACTTAAGTACAGGAAGACTGAGTCTTCCAACTGTCTATGTTTTGAGCGTTTCCTGTGTCACCAGTTTTACATTCCGATGCACCTCTGCAGGTTTCCTGTTTCCCTTGTACCTTCCCATTGACGATGAAACACAGAAATTGCATAGAAATTAAATATAAGAGACACAATGCCGACTTAAGTACAAGAAAACAGTCTTCGTACCGTCAATGTTTTGAGCGTTTCCTGTGTCACTAGTTTTACATTCCGATGCACCTCTGCCGGTTTACTATATCCCTTGGACTTCCCATTGCCGATGAAACACAGAAATCGCATCGGAATTAAATATAAGAGACACAATGCCGACTTAAGTACAGGAAGACTGAGTCTTCCTACTGTCTATGTTTTGAGCTTTTCCTGTGTCACCAGTTTTACATTCTGATGCACCTCTGCATTTTTACTGTATCCATTGGACCTTCCCATTGACGATGAAACACAGAAATTGCATTGGAGTTAAATATAAGAGACACAATGCCGACTTAAGTACAGGAAGACTGAGTCTTCATACTGTCTATGTTTTGAGCGTTTCCTGTGTCACCAGTTCTACATTCCGATGCACCTCTGCAGGTTTACTGTATTCCTTGGACCTTCCCATTGACGATGAAACACAGAAATTGCATCGGAATTAAATATAAGAGACACAATGCCGACTTAAGTACAGGAAGACTAAGTCTTCCTACTGTCTATGTTTTGAACGATTCCTGTGTCACCAGTTTTACTTTGCGATGCACCTCTGCAGGTTTACTATATCCCTTGGACCTTCTCATTCACGATGAAACACAGAAATTTCATCAGAATTAAATATAAGAGACACAATGCCGACTTAAGTACAGGAAGACTGAGACTTCCTACTGTATATGTTTTGAGCGTTTCCTGTGTCACGGGTTTTACATTCCGATGCAAATCTGCAGGTTTACTGTATCTCTTGGACCTTCCCATAGACGATGAAACACAGAAATTGCATCGGAATTAAATATAAGAGACACAATGCTGACTTAAGTACAGGAAGACTGAGTCTTCCTACAGTCTATGTTTTGAGCGTTTCCTGTGTCACCAGTTTTACATTCTGATGCACCTCTGCAGGTTTACTGTATCGCTTGGACCTTCCCATTGTCGGTGAAATACAGAAATCGCATCGGAATTAAATATAAGAAACACAATGCCGACTTAAGTACAGGAAGACTGAGTCTTCCTACTGTCTATGTTTTGAGCATTCCTGTGTCATCAGTTTTACATTACGATGCACGTCTGCAGGTTTACTGTATCCCTTGGACCTTCCCATTGACGATGAAAAACAGAAATTGCATCGGAATTAAATATAAGAGACACAATGCCGACTTAAGTACAGGAAGACTGAGTCTTCCAAATGTCTATGTTTTGATCGTTTCCTTGGTCACCAGTTTTTCATTCCGATGCACCTCTGCAGGTTTACTGTATCCCTTGGACCTTCCCATTGACGATGAAGCACAGAAATTGCATCGGAATTAAATATAAGAGACACAATGCCGACTTAAGTACAGGAAGACTGAGTCTTCCAACTGTCTATGTTTTGAGCATTCCTGTGTCATCAGTTTTACATTCCGATGCACGTCTGCAGGTTTACTGTATCCCTTGAACCTTCCCATTGACGAAGAAAAACAGAAATTGCATCGGATTTAAATATAAGAGACACAATGCCGACTTAAGTACAGGAAGACTGAGTCTTCCTACTGTCTATGTTTTGAGCGTTTCCTGTGTCACTAGTTTTACATTCCGATGCACCTCTGCCGGTTTACTATATCCCTTGGACTTCCCATTGTCGATGAAACACAGATATCGCATCGGAAGTAAATATAAGAGACACAATGCCGACTTAAGTACAGGAAGACTGAGTCTTCCTACTGTCTATGTTTTGAGCGTTTCCTGTGTCACCAGTTTTACATTCTGATGCACCTCTGCAGGTTTACTGTATCCATTGGACCTTCCCATTGACGATGAAACACAGAAATTGCATTGGAGTTAAATATAAGAGACACAATGCCGACTTAAGTACAGGAAGACTGAGTCTTCCTACTGTCTATGTTTTGAGCGTTTCCTGTGTCACCAGTTCTACATTGCGATGCACGTCTGCAGGTTTACTGTATTCCTTGGATCTTCCCATTGACGATGAAACACAGAAATTGCATCGGAATTAAATATAAGAGACACAATGCCGACTTAAGTACAGGAAGACTAAGTCTTCCTACTGTCTATGTTTTCAACGATTCCTGTGTCATCAGTTTTACTTTGCGATGCACCTCTGCAGCTTTACTATATCCCTTGGACCTTCTCATTCACGATGAAACACAGAAATTTCATCGGAATTAAATATAAGAGACACAATGCCGACTTAAGTACAGGAAGACTGAGTCTTCCCACTGTCTATGTTTTGAGCGTTTCCTGTGTCACTAGTTTTACATTCCGATGCAAATCTGCAGGTTTACTGTATCTCTTGGACCTTCCCATAGACGATGAAACACAGAAATTGCATCGGAATTAAATATAAGAGACACAATGCTGACTTAAGTACAGGAAGACTGAGTCTTCCTACAGTCTATGTTTTGGGCGTTTCCTGTGTCACCAGTCTTACATTCTGATGCACTTCCGCAGGTTTACTGTATCCCTTGGACCTTCCCATTGACGATGAAACACAGAAATTGCATCGAAAATAAATATAAGAGACACAATGCCGACTTAAGTACAAGAAAACAGTCTTCGTACGGTCAATGTTTTGAGCGTTTCCCGTGTCACCAGTTTTACATTCCCTTGCACCTCTGCCGGTTTACTGTATCGCTTGGACCTGCCCATTGTCGGTGAAATACAGCAATCGCATCGGAATTAAATATAAGAAACACAATGCCGACTTAAGTACAGGAAGACTGAGTCTTCCTACTGTCTATGTTTTGAGCGTTTTCTGTGTCATCAGTTTTCATTCAGATGCACTTCTGCAAGTTTACTGTATCCCTTGGACCTTCCCATTGACGATGAAAAACAGAAATTGCATCGGAATTAAATATAAGAGACACAATGCCGACTTAAGTTCAGGAAGACTAAGTCTTCCTACTGTCTCTATTTGAGCGTTTCCTGTGTCATCATTTTTACTTTCCGATGTACCTCTGCAGGATTACTATATCCCATGGACCTTCCCATTCACGATGAAACACAGAAATTTCATCGGAAATAAATATAAGAGACACAATGCCGACTTAAGTACAGGAAGACTGAGTCTTCCTACTGTCTATGTTTTGATCGTTTCCTGGGTCACCAGTTTTTCATTCCGATGCACCTCTGCAGGTTTACTGTATCCCTTGGACCTTCCCATTGACGATGAAACACAGAAATTGCATCGGAATTAAATATAAGAGACACAATGCCGACTTAAGTACAGGAAGACAGAGTCTTCCTTCTGTCTATGTTTTAACGTTTCCTGTGTCACTAGTTTAACATTCCGATGCACGTCTGCAGGTTTACTGTATCCCTTGGACGTTCCCATTGACGATGAAAAACAGAAATTGCATCGGATTTAAATATAAGAGACACAATGCCGACTTAAGTACAGGAAGACTAAGCCTTCCTACTGTCTATGTTTTGAGCTTTTCCTATGTCATCAGTTTTACTTTCCGATGCACCTCTGCAGGTTTACTATATCCGTTGGAGCTTCCCATTCACGATGAAACACAGAAATTTCATCGGAAATAAATATAAGAGACAAATTGCCGATTTAAGTACAGGAAGACTGAGACTTC
The DNA here is from genome assembly GCF_023898315.1 of Schistocerca nitens. Classification (NCBI taxonomy): domain Eukaryota; kingdom Metazoa; phylum Arthropoda; class Insecta; order Orthoptera; family Acrididae; genus Schistocerca; species Schistocerca nitens. The sequence goes on along the minus strand of NC_064616.1, from coordinate 3,075,831 downwards.
CTACTGTATATGTTTTGAGCGTTTCCTGAGTCACCAGTTTTACATTCCGATGCACCTCTGCAGGTTTCCTGTTTCCCTTGGTCCTTCCCATTGACGATGAAACACAGAAATTGCATCGAAATTAAATATAAGAGACACAATGCCGACTTAAGTACAAGAAAACAGTCTTCATACGGTCAATGTTTTGAGCGTTTCCCGTGTCACCAGTTTTACATTCCGATGCACCTCTGCCGGGTTACTGTATCGCTTGGACCTTCCCATTGTCGGTGAAATACAGAAATCGCATCGGAATTAAATATAAGAAACACAATGCCGACTTAAGTACAGGAAGACTGAGTCTTCCTACTGTCTATGTTTTGAGCGTTTTCTGTGTCATCAGTTTTCATTCAGATGCACTTCTGCAAGTTTAGTGTATCCCTTGGACCTTCCCATTGACGATGAAAAACAGAAATTGCATCGGAATTAAATATAAGAGACACAATGCCGACTTAAGTTCAGGAAGACTAAGTCTTCCTACTGTCTATGTTCTGAGCGTTTCCTGTGTCATCATTTTTACTTTCCGATGCACCTCTGCAGGATTACTATATCCCTTGGACCTTCCCATTCACGATGAAACAAAGAAATTTCATCGGAAATAAATATAAGTGACACAATGCCGACTTAAGTACAGGAAGACTGACTCTTCCTACAGTCTATGTTTTGAGCGTTTCCTGTGTCACCAGTTTTACATTCCGATTTACGTCTGCAGGTTTACTGTATCCCTTGGACCTTCCCATTGACGATTAAAAACAGAAATTGCATCGGATTTAAATATAAGAGACACAATGCCGACTTAAGTACAGGAAGACTGAGTCTTCCTACAGTCTATGTTTTGAGCGTTTCCTGTGTCACCAGTTTTACATTCCGATGCACCTCTGCAGGTTTACTGTATCCCTTGGACCTTCCCATTGACGATGAAACACAGAAATTGCATCGGAATTAAATATAAGAGACACAATGCCGACTTAAGTACAGGAAGACTGAGTCTTCCTACAGTCTATGTTTTGAGCATTCCTGTGTCATCAGTTTTACATTCCGATGCACGTCTGCAGGTTTACTGTATCCCTTGGACCTTCCCATTGACGATGAAAAACAGAAATTGCATCGGATTTAAATATAAGAGACACAATGCCGACTTAAGTACAGGAAGACTGAGTCTTCCTACTGTCTATGTTTTGAGCGTTTCCTGAGTCACCAGTTTTACATTCCGATGCACCTCTGCAGGTTTCCTGTTTCCCTTGGACCTTCCCATTGACGATGAAACACAGAAATTGCATAGAAATTAAATATAAGAGACACAATGCCGACTTAAGAACAAGAAAACAGTCTTCGTACCGTCAATGATTTGAGCGTTACCTGTGTCACTAGTTTTACATTCCGATGCACCTCTGCCGGTTTACTATATCCCCTGGACTTCCCATTGTCGATGAAACACAGAAATCGCATCGGAATTAAATATAAGAGACACAATGCCGACTTAAGTACAGGAAGACTGAGTCTTCCTACTGTCTATGTTTTGAGCGTTTCCTGTGTCACCAGTTTTACATTCTGATGCACCTCTGTAGGTTTACTGTATCCATTGGACCTTCCCATTGACGATGAAACACAGAAATTGCATTGGAGTTACATATAAGAGACACAATGCCGACTTAAGTACAGGAAGACTGAGTCTTCCTACTGTCTATGTTTTGAGCGTTTCCTGTGTCACCAGTTCTACATTCCGATGCACGTCTCCAGGTTTACCGTATTCCTTGGACCTTCCCATTGACGATGAAACACAGAAATTGCATCGGAATTAAATATAAGAGACACAATGCCGACTTAAGTACAGGAAGACTAAGTCTTCCCACTGTCTATGTTTTCAACGATTCCTGTGTCATCAGTTTTACTTTGCGATGCACCTCTGCAGGTTTTCTATATCCCTTGGACCTTCTCATTCACGATGAAACACAGAAATTTCATCGGAATTAAATATAAGAGACACAATGCCGACTTAAGTACAGGAAGACTGAGTCTTCCTACTGTCTATGTTTTGAGCGTTTTCTGTGTCATCAGTTTTCATTCAAATGCACTTCTGCAAGTTTACTGTATCCCTTGGACCTTCCCATTGACGATGAAAAACAGAAATTGCATCGGAATTAAATATAAGAGACACAATGCCGACTTAAGTTCAGGAAGACTAAGTCTTCCTACTGTCTATGTTTTGAGCGTTTCCTGTGTCATCATTTTTACTTTCCGATGCACCTCTGCACGATTACTATATCCCTTGGACCTTCCCATTCACGATGAAACACAGAAATTTCATCGGAAATAAATATAAGAGACACAATGCCGACTTAAGTACAGGAAGACTGAGTCTTCCTACTGTCTATGTTTTGATCGCTTCCTGGGTCACCAGTTTTTCATTCCGATGCACCTCTGCAGGTTTACTGTATCCCTTGGACCTTCCCATTGACGATGAAACACAGAAATTGCATCGGAATTAGATATAAGAGACACAATGCCGACTTAAGTACAGGAAGACAGAGTCTTCCTACTGTCTATGTTTTAACGTTTCCTGTGTCACTAGTTTAACATTCCCATGCAAATCTGCAGGTTTACTATATCACTTGGACCTTCCCATTGACGATGAAACACAGAAATTGCATCGGAATTAAATATAAGAGACACAATGCCGACTTAAGTACAGGAAGACTGAGTCTTCCTACAGGCTATGTTTTGAGCGTTTCCTGTGTCACCAGTTTTACATTCCGATGCACCTCTGCAGGTTTACTGTATCCCTTGGACCTTCCCATTGACGATGAAACACAGAAATTGCATCGGAATTAAATATAAGAGACACAATGCCGACTTAAGTACAGGAAGACTGAGTCTTCCTACTGTCTATGTTTTGAGCATTCCTGTGTCATCAGTTTTACATTCCGATGCAGGTCTGCAGGTTTACTGTATCCCTTGGACCTTCCCATTGACGATGAAAAACAGAAATTGCATCGGATTTAACACTCTAAGCGCCAAGCCCGTAAAATTTACGGGCCTGGGATCGCGCGAAAATCACCAAGCCCGTAAAATTTACGGGCCGCTACATTTAATTTCATTCAAAACACTGCAACGTTATTTCTACGGGTTTGGCCAGCGCTATACGTTTTTCAGATGTTTATTAACAAAATGCGTCCATAGATGTCACGGCAGCGCTGTAATTCATGTTAAAACTTATCTTTGCGTTCTCAGTCTGTATATCATTCAGTTGTTTGTCATCATGTTTCGGCGCGGTTTATCAGACGCAGAAATTGCGGATTTGATCAATCATAGCGACACTCTGGATAATGTAGAGAGTGATTCAGACGATTCTGAATGCAATGGTGTGTTTGAAGGTACGTATTTCCGAATTTTCCACGTAATTGTGCAGTACGCACATATCTGTTGAACATGTGTAAACGATGTATGTAGTTACACATAATGTGATATTCTTTTTAGAAGACGAGATTGATGACAGTTTGTCTTCAGATGAAGACGAGAATGATGTTGAAGGTGTTGCTTCAAATCCAGCAGCTGTGCCGTATCCGAAAGACAGTGAGTGGACTGCAGTTGACACCTACCGACCTCTGCCTGTCAACACGACACCCAGGCAGATACTAGTGGATATTGATGAGTCGAGTTCTGTACTGGATTGCAGTAAAGTGTTCCTTACTGACAGTGACGTAAATGAACTCAAGAGACAGACAAATTTGTATGCATCACAGACAATACAGAAGAAAAGAAGAGGAAATAATCTGAAGCCCCATTCAGTTTTGAGTTCGTGGAAGCCAGTGACTATAAGTGAGATGAGGCGTTTCTTGGGTATTATTTTCCACATGTGTGTTTCGAAAAAGCCAAAAATTGCGGACCATTGGAGCACTAATCCTGTTCTTAGTTGTAACTTTTGTCCCCATGTCATGAGCCGTTTGCGTTTCACTCAGATACTGTCATGCTTGCATCTTGTTGACAATTCAAATCAGAAAAAACCAGGCGAAGATGGATTTCATCCACTTTACAAAGTTTTGCCATATTATAATAATTTGAAGGAGCGATGTATCCAGGCATATCGTCCCTCAGAAAAAGTGACAATTGATGAAGGAATTTGCCCATTTCGAGGTCGTGTGAGTTTCCGTGTTTACATGCAAAATAAGCCTCATAAGTATGGACTGAAAGTATATGCTGTTGCTGAAGCCAGTAGTGGCTATGTTGTAAATTTTGAAGTTTATGCTGGTAAGCATATTGTTGACAATTCTTCGTCTGCGGTTATTTTGCGATTGTTGTCTGACAGCAGCTTGCTGAACAAAGGCCACACTGTGTATTTAGATCGATTTTATTCCAGTCCAGAGCTATTTCAGCAACTGGCAGAGAAAGGCACTGGAGCTGTTGGTACTGTGAACAAATCCAGGAAAGGATTGCCTAAAGATTTAGTATCTGCTAAGCTGAAAAAGGGCGAAATGTCTTTTCGGCGTAAAGATAATGTATTGGCAATGAAGTGGAAAGATAAGAGAGATGTGTATACATTGTCTACAAGGCATCAAGCAACATTTGGTACGCATACTAAGAGAAATGGGTCTGTAGTATTGAAACCACTTCAGGTACTTGATTACAACCTCAATAAAATTGGAGTGGATATTGGAGACCAACGCCTGCAGTACAATCCGTTCCAGCACAGAACTGTGAAATGGTGGCGAAAATTATATTTCCATTTGCTGCTTATGGGAGTATCAAATGCATTTTGGCTGTACAATGCAGTGCACAGGAAGAATATTACAATAACAGACTTTATAACAGTGCTTGCAGTTCAGCTTGTTGAAGACGACACACTTGAATTCATTCCAAGAAATGAAGGAACTGTAGGTCGGCTAACAAAGAGACATTTTTTGCAGCACATACCTGCAACTACTAAGAAGTATGCTGCTCGTGTGTGTCACGTGTGCAGTTCCAGGAGCAAGAAACAGAGTGGCAAGGCTTCTCGCAAAGAGACACGATACGAATGTGAACAGTGTGGCGTTGCACTCTGCCTGGAACCTTGCTTTAAAATTTTCCACACTAAAAAACAATATGATTCTGTGTGAAATTTATATGTATACTGTATACTATCAGAAACATGTAATGTAGTGCCACAATTTTGGTTAAAAATAAATCACAATTGTATTCCCTTATTCGTATGACTTTTTCTAAATTCTTAAAACATCTAAGTGATTTCTATAACTGTACCTTAAAGCTGTGCATTGTAAAGTAGTTTCTTTCACTCAGAATTAAAGTAGAAATGTGCAGCTTCAAGATGGTACCAAATTTGCCACAATCCAAACAGTAGATTTGATGCAGTAATTTTTTTAATATTGGTAAAATTGCCCGGTTTCTAGGGACGGGTGCATAAAATAGGCCTGGTACAGAGAGTGTTAAATATAAGAGACACAATGCCGACTTAAGTACAGGAAGACTAAGCCTTCCTACTGTCTATGTTTTGAGCTTTTCCTGTGTCATCAGTTTTACTTTCCGATGCACCTCTGCAGGTTTCCTATATCCGTTGGAGCTTCCCATTCACAATGAAACACAGAAATTTCATCGGAAATAAATATAAGAGACACAATGCCGACTTAAGTACAGGAAGACTGAGACTTCCTACTGTATATGTTTTGAGCGTTTCCTGAGTCACCAGTTTTACATTCCGATGCACCTCTGCAGGTTTCCTGTTTCCCTTGGTCCTTCCCATTGACGATGAAACACAGAAATTGCATCGAAATTAAATATAAGAGACACAATGCCGACTTAAGTACAAGAAAACAGTCTTCGTACGGTCAATGTTTTGAGCGTTTCCCGTGTCACCAGTTTTACATTCCGATGCACGTCTGCCGGTTTACTGTATCGCTTGGACCTTCCCATTGTCGGTGAAATACAGAAATCGCATCGGAACTAAATATAAGAAACACAATGCCGACTTAAGTACAGGAAGACTGAGTCTTCCTACTGTCTATGTTTTGAGCGTTTTCTGTGTCATCAGTTTTCATTCAGATGCACTTCTGCAAGTTTACTGTATCCCTTGGACCTTCCCATTGACGATGAAAAACAGAAATTGCATCGGAATTAAATATAAGAGACACAATGCCGACTTAAGTTCAGGAAGACTAAGTCTTCCTACTGTCTATGTTTTGAGCGTTTCCTGTGTCATCATTTTTACTTTCCGATGCACCTCTGCAGGATTACTATATCCCTTGGACCTTCCCATTCACGATGAAACACAGAAATTTCATCGGAAATAAATATAAGAGACACAATGCCGACTTAAGTACAGGAAGACTGAGTCTTCCTACTGTCTATGTTTTGATCGTTTCCTGGGTCAGCAGTTTTTCATTCCGATGCACCTCTGCAGGTTTACTGTATCCCTTGGACCTTCCCATTGACGATGAAACACAGAAATTGCATCGGAATTAAATATAAGAGACACAATGCCGACTTAAGTACAGGAAGACAGAGTCTTCCTACTGTCTATGTTTTAACGTTTCCTGTGTCACTAGTTTAACATTCCCATGCAAATCTGCAGGTTTACTATATCCCTTGGACCTTCCAATTGACGATGAAACACAGAAATTGCATCGGAATTAAATATAAGAGACACAATGCCGACTTAAGTACAGGAAGACTGAGTCTTCCTACTGTCTATGTTTTGAGCGTTTCCTGTGTCACTAGTTTTACATTCCGATGCAAATCTGCAGGTTTACTTTATCTCTTGGACATTCCCATAGACGATGAAACACAGAAATTGCATCGGAATTAAATATAAGAGACACAATGCTGACTTAAGTACAGGAAGACTGAGTCTTTCTACAGTCTATGTTTTGAGCGTTTCCTGTGTCACCAGTTTTACATTCTGATGCACCTCCGCAGGTTTACTGTGTGCCTTGGACCTTCCCATTGACGATGAAACACAGAAATTGCATCGAAATTAAATATAAGAGACACAATGCCGACTTAAGTACAAGAAAACAGTCTTCGTACGGTCAATGTTTTGAGCGTTTCCCGTGTCACCAGTTTTACATTCCGATGCACCTCTGCCGGTTTACTGTATCGCTTGGACCTTAACATTGTCGGTGAAATACAGAAATTTCATCGGAATTAAATATAAGAGACACAATGCCGACTTAAGTACAGGAAGACTGAGTCTTCCTACTGTCTATGTTTTGAGCGTTTCCTGAGTCACCAGTTATACATTCCGATGCACCTCTGCAGGTTTCCTGTTTCCCTTGGTCCTTCCCATTGACGATGAAACACAGAAATTGCATCGAAATTAAATATAAGAGACACAATGCCGACTTAAGTACAGGAAGACTAAGCCTTCCTACTGTCTATGTTTGAGCTTTTCCTGTGTCATCAGTTTTACTTTCCGATGCACCTCTGCAGGTTTACTATATCCGTTGGAGCTTCCCATTCACGATGAAACACAGAAATTTCATCGGAAATAAATATAAGAGACACAATGCCGACTTAAGTACAGGAAGACTGAGACTTCCTACTGTATATGTTTTGAGCGTTTCCTGAGTCACCAGTTTTACATTCCGATGCACCTCTGCAGGTTTCCTGTTTCCCTTGGTCCTTCCCATTGACGATGAAACACAGAAATTGCATCGAAATTAAATATAAGAGACACAATGCCGACTTAAGTACAAGAAAACAGTCTTCGTACGGTCAATGTCTTGAGCGTTTCCTGTGTCACCAGTTTTACATTCCGATGCACCTCTGCCGGTTTACTGTATCCCTTGGACCTTCCCCTTGTCGATGAAACACAGAAATCGCATCGGAATTAAATATAAGAGACAGAATGCCGACTTAAGTACAAGAAAACAGTCTTCGTACCGTCAATGTTTTGAGCGTTTCCTGTGTCACCAGTTTTACATTCCGATGCACGTCTGCAGGTTTACTATATCCCTTGGACCTTCCCATTCACGATGAAACACAGAAATTTCAACGGAATTAAATATAAGAGACACAATGCCGACTTAAGTACAGGAAGACTGAGTCTTCCTACAGTCTATGTTTTGAGCGTTTCCTGTGTCACCAGTTTTACATTCCGATGCACGTCTGCAGGTTTACTGTATCCCTTGGACCTTCCCATTGACGATGAAAAACAGAAATTGCATCGGATTTAAATATAAGAGACACAACGCCGACTTAAGTACAGGAAGACTGAGTCTTCCTACAGTCTATGTTTTGAGCGTATCCTGTGTCACCAGTTTTACATTCCGATGCACCTCTGCAGGTTTACTGTTTCCCTTGGACCTTCCCATTGACGATGAAACACAGAAATTGCATCGGAATTAAATATAAGAGACACAATGCCGACTTAAGTACAGGAAGACTGAGTCTTCCTACAGTCTATGTTTTGAGCATTCCTGTGTCATCAGTTTTACATTCCGATGCACGTCTGCAGGTTTACTGTATCCCTTGGACCTTCCCATTGACGATGAAAAACAGAAATTGCATCGGATTTAAATATAAGAGACACAATGCCGACTTAAGTACAGGAAGACTGAGTCTTCCTACTGTCTATGTTTTGAGCGTTTCCTGAGTCACCAGTTTTACATTCTGATGCACCTCTGCAGGTTTCCTGTTTCCCTTGGACCTTCCCATTGACGATGAAACACAGAAATTGCATAGAAATTAAATATAAGAGACACAATGCCGACTTAAGAACAAGAAAATAGTCTTCGTACCGTCAATGATTTGAGCGTTACCTGTGTCACTAGTTTTACATTCCGATGCACCTCTGCCGGTTTACTATATCCCTTGGATTTCCCATTGTCGATGAAACACAGAAATCGCATCGGAATTAAATATAAGAGACACAATGCCGACTTAAGTACAGGAAGACTGAGTCTTCCTACTGTCTATGTTTTGAGCGTTTCCTGTGTCACCAGTTTTAAATTCTGATGCACCTCTGCAGGTTTACTGTATCCATTGGACCTTCCCATTGACGATGAAACACAGAAATTGCATTGGAGTTAAATATAAGAGACACAATGCCGACTTAAGTACAGGAAGACTGAGTCTTCCTACTGTCTATGTTTTGAGCGTTTCCTGTGACACTAGTATTACATTCCGATGCACCTCTGCAGGTTTACTGTTTCCCTTGGACCTTCCCATTGACGATGAAGCACAGAAATTGCATCGGAATTAAATATAAGAGACACAATGCCGACTTAAGTACAGGAAGACTAAGTCTTCCCACTGTCTATGTTTTCAACGATTCCTGTGTCATCAGTTTTACTTTTCGATGCACCTCTGCAGGTTTACTATATCCCTTGGACCTTCTCATTCACGATGAAACACAGAAATTTCATCGGAATTAAATATAAGAGACACAATGCCGACTTAAGTACAGGAAGACTGAGTCTTTCTACAGTCTATGTTTTGAGCGTTTCCTGTGTCACCAGTTTTACATTCTGATGCACCTCCGCAGGTTTACTGTGTGCCTTGGACCTTCCCATTGACGATGAAACACAGAAATTGCATCGAAATTAAATATAAGAGACACAATGCCGACTTAAGTACAAGAAAACAGTCTTCGTACGGTCAATGTTTTGAGCGTTTCCCGTGTCACCAGTTTTACATTCCGATGCACCTCTGCCGGTTTACTGTATCGCTTGGACCTTAACATTGTCGGTGAAATACAGAAATTTCATCGGAATTAAATATAAGAGACACAATGCCGACTTAAGTACAGGAAGACTGAGTCTTCCTACTGTCTATGTTTTGAGCGTTTCCTGAGTCACCAGTTATACATTCCGATGCACCTCTGCAGGTTTCCTGTTTCCCTTGGTCCTTCCCATTGACGATGAAACACAGAAATTGCATCGAAATTAAATATAAGAGACACAATGCCGACTTAAGTACAGGAAGACTAAGCCTTCCTACTGTCTATGTTTGAGCTTTTCCTGTGTCATCAGTTTTACTTTCCGATGCACCTCTGCAGGTTTACTATATCCGTTGGAGCTTCCCATTCACGATGAAACACAGAAATTTCATCGGAAATAAATATAAGAGACACAATGCCGACTTAAGTACAGGAAGACTGAGACTTCCTACTGTATATGTTTTGAGCGTTTCCTGAGTCACCAGTTTTACATTCCGATGCACCTCTGCAGGTTTCCTGTTTCCCTTGGTCCTTCCCATTGACGATGAAACACAGAAATTGCATCGAAATTAAATATAAGAGACACAATGCCGACTTAAGTACAAGAAAACAGTCTTCGTACGGTCAATGTCTTGAGCGTTTCCTGTGTCACCAGTTTTACATTCCGATGCACCTCTGCCGGTTTACTGTATCCCTTGGACCTTCCCCTTGTCGATGAAACACAGAAATCGCATCGGAATTAAATATAAGAGACAGAATGCCGACTTAAGTACAAGAAAACAGTCTTCGTACCGTCAATGTTTTGAGCGTTTCCTGTGTCACCAGTTTTACATTCCGATGCACGTCTGCAGGTTTACTATATCCCTTGGACCTTCCCATTCACGATGAAACACAGAAATTTCAACGGAATTAAATATAAGAGACACAATGCCGACTTAAGTACAGGAAGACTGAGTCTTCCTACAGTCTATGTTTTGAGCGTTTCCTGTGTCACCAGTTTTACATTCCGATGCACGTCTGCAGGTTTACTGTATCCCTTGGACCTTCCCATTGACGATGAAAAACAGAAATTGCATCGGATTTAAATATAAGAGACACAACGCCGACTTAAGTACAGGAAGACTGAGTCTTCCTACAGTCTATGTTTTGAGCGTATCCTGTGTCACCAGTTTTACATTCCGATGCACCTCTGCAGGTTTACTGTTTCCCTTGGACCTTCCCATTGACGATGAAACACAGAAATTGCATCGGAATTAAATATAAGAGACACAATGCCGACTTAAGTACAGGAAGACTGAGTCTTCCTACAGTCTATGTTTTGAGCATTCCTGTGTCATCAGTTTTACATTCCGATGCACGTCTGCAGGTTTACTGTATCCCTTGGACCTTCCCATTGACGATGAAAAACAGAAATTGCATCGGATTTAAATATAAGAGACACAATGCCGACTTAAGTACAGGAAGACTGAGTCTTCCTACTGTCTATGTTTTGAGCGTTTCCTGAGTCACCAGTTTTACATTCTGATGCACCTCTGCAGGTTTCCTGTTTCCCTTGGACCTTCCCATTGACGATGAAACACAGAAATTGCATAGAAATTAAATATAAGAGACACAATGCCGACTTAAGAACAAGAAAATAGTCTTCGTACCGTCAATGATTTGAGCGTTACCTGTGTCACTAGTTTTACATTCCGATGCACCTCTGCCGGTTTACTATATCCCTTGGATTTCCCATTGTCGATGAAACACAGAAATCGCATCGGAATTAAATATAAGAGACACAATGCCGACTTAAGTACAGGAAGACTGAGTCTTCCTACTGTCTATGTTTTGAGCGTTTCCTGTGTCACCAGTTTTAAATTCTGATGCACCTCTGCAGGTTTACTGTATCCATTGGACCTTCCCATTGACGATGAAACACAGAAATTGCATTGGAGTTAAATATAAGAGACACAATGCCGACTTAAGTACAGGAAGACTGAGTCTTCCTACTGTCTATGTTTTGAGCGTTTCCTGTGACACTAGTATTACATTCCGATGCACCTCTGCAGGTTTACTGTTTCCCTTGGACCTTCCCATTGACGATGAAGCACAGAAATTGCATCGGAATTAAATATAAGAGACACAATGCCGACTTAAGTACAGGAAGACTAAGTCTTCCCACTGTCTATGTTTTCAACGATTCCTGTGTCATCAGTTTTACTTTTCGATGCACCTCTGCAGGTTTACTATATCCCTTGGACCTTCTCATTCACGATGAAACACAGAAATTTCATCGGAATTAAATATAAGAGACACAATGCCGACTTAAGTACAGGAAGACTGAGTCTTCCTACTGTCTATGTTTTGAGCGTTTCCTGTGTCACTAGTTTTACATTCCGATACAAATCTGCAGGTTTACTGTATCTCTTGGACCTTCCCATAGACGATGAAACACAGAAATTGCATCGGAATTAAATATAAGAGACACAATGCTGACTTAAGTACAGGAAGACTGAGTCTTCCTACAGTCTATGTTTTGAGCGTTTCCTGTGTCACCAGTTTTACATTCTGATGCACCTCCGCAGGTTTACTGTATCCCTTGGACCTTCCCATTGACGATGAAACACAGAAATTGCATCGAAATTAAATATAAGAGACACAATGCCGACTTAAGTACAAGAAAACAGTCTTCGTACGGTCAATGTTTTGAGCGTTTCCCGTGTCACCAGTTTTACATTCCGATGCACCTCTGCCGGTTTACTGTATCGCTTGGACCTTCCCATTGTCGGTGAAATACAGAAATCGCATCGGAATTAAATATAAGAAACACAATGCCGACTTAAGTACAGGAAGACTGAGTCTTCCTACTGTCTATGTTTTGAGCGTTTTCTGTGTCATCTGTTTTTATTCAGATGCACTTCTGCAAGTTTACTGTATCCCTTGGACCTTCCCATTGACGATGAAAAACAGAAATTGCATCGGAATTAAATATAAGAGACACAATGCCGACTTAAGTTCAGGAAGACTAAGTCTTCCTACTGTCTATGTTTTGAGCGTTTCCTGTGTCATCATTTTTACTTTCCGATGCACCTCTGCAGGATTACTATATCCCTTGGACCTTCCCATTCACGATGAAACACAGAAATTTCATCGGAAATAAATATAAGAGACACAATGCCGACTTAAGTACAGGAAGACTGAGTCTTCCTACTGTCTATGTTTTGATCGTTTCCTGGGTCACCAGTTTTTCATTCCGATGCACCTCTGCAGGTTTACAGTATCCCTTGGACCTTCCCATTGACGATGAAACACAGAAATTGCATCGGAATTAAATATAAGAAACACAATGCCGACTTAAGTACAGGAAGACTGAGTCTTCCTACTGTCAATGTTTTGAGCGTTTTCTGTGTCATCAGTTTTCATTCAGATGCACTTCTGCAAGTTTACTGTATCCCTTGGACCTTCCCATTGACGATGAAACACAGAAATTGCATCGGAATTAAATATAAGAGACACAATGCCGACTTAAGTACAGGAAGACAGAGTCTTCCTACTGTCTATGTTTTAACGTTTCCTGTGTCACTAGTTTAACATTCCCATGCAAATCTGCAGGTTTACTATATCCCTTGGGCCTTCCCATTGACGATGAAACACAGAAATTGCATCGGAATTAAATATAAGAGACACAATGCCGACTTTAGTACAGGAAGACTGAGTCTTCCTACAGTCTATGTTTTGAGCGTTTCCTGTGTCACCAGTTTTACATTCCGATGCACCTCTGCAGGTTTACTGTATCCCTTGGACCTTCCCATTGACGATGAAACACAGAAATTGCATCGGAATTAAATATAAGAGACACAATGCCGACTTAAGTACAGGAAGACTGAGTCTTCCTACTGTCTATGTTTTGAGCATTCCTGTGTCATCAGTTTTACATTCCGATGCAGGTCTGCAGGTTTACTGTATCCCTTGGACCTTCCCATTGACGATGAAAAACAGAAATTGCATCGGATTTAAATATAAGAGACACAATGCCGACTTAAGTACAGGAAGACTAAGCCTTCCTACTGTCTATGTTTTGAGCTTTTCCTGTGTCATCAGTTTTACTTTCCGATGCACCTCTGCAGGTTTACTATATCCGTTGGAGCTTCCCATTCACGATGAAACACAGAAATTTCATCGGAAATAAATATAAGAGACACAATGCCGACTTAAGTACAGGAAGACTGAGACTTCCTACTGTATATGTTTTGAGCGTTTCCTGAGTCACCAGTTTTACATTCCGATGCACCTCTGCAGGTTTCCTGTTTCCCTTGGTCCTTCCCATTGACGATGAAACACAGAAATTGCATCGAAATTAAATATAAGAGACACAATGCCGACTTAAGTACAAGAAAACAGTCTTCGTACGGTCAATGTTTTGAGCGTTTCCCGTGTCACCAGTTTTACATTCCGATGCACCTCTGCCGGTTTACTGTATCGCTTGGACCTTCCCATTGTCGGTGAAATACAGAAATCGCATCGGAATTAAATATAAGAAACACAATGCCGACTTAAGTACAGGAAGACTGAGTCTTCCTACTGTCAATGTTTTGAGCGTTTTCTGTGTCATCAGTTTTCATTCAGATGCACTTCTGCAAGTTTACTGTATCCCTTGGACCTTCCCATTGACGATGAAAAACAGAAATTGCATCGGAATTAAATATAAGAGACACAATGCCGACTTAAGTACAAGAAAACAGTCTTCGTACCGTCAATGTTTTGAGCGTTTCCTGTGTCACCAGTTTTACATTCCGATGCACCTCTGCCGGTTTACTATATCCCTTGGACCTTCTCATTCACGATGAAACACAGAAATTTCATCGGAATTAAATATAAGAGACACAATGCCGACTTAAGTACAGGAAGACTGAGTCTTCCTACTGTCTATGGTTTGAGCGTTTCCTGTGTCACTAGTTTTACATTCCGATGCAAATCTGCAGGTTAACTGTATCTCTTGGACATTCCCATATACGATGAAACACAGAAATTGCATCGGAATTAAATATAAGAGACACAATGCCGACTTAAGTACAGGAAGACTGAGTCTTTCTACAGTCTATGTTTTGAGCGTCTCCTGTGTCATCAGTTTTACATTCTGATGCACCTCCGCAGGTTTACTGTGTCCCTTGGACCTTCCCATTGACGATGAAACACAGAAATTGCATCGAAATTAAATATAAGAGACACAATGCCGACTTAAGTACAAGAAAACAGTCTTCGTACGGTCAATGTTTTGAGCGTTTCCCGTGTCACCAGTTTTACATTCCGATGCACCTCTGCCGGTTTACTGTATCGCTTGGACCTTAACATTGTCGGTGAAATACAGAAATCGCATCGGAATTAAATATAAGAAACACAATGCCGACTTAAGTACAGGAAGACTGAGTCTTCCTACTGTCTATGTTTTGAGCGTTTTCTGTGTCATCAGTTTTCATTCAGATGCACTTCTGCAAGTTTACTGTATCCCTTGGACCTTCCCATTGACGATGAAAAACAGAAACTGCATCGGAATTAAATATAAGAGACACAATGCCGACTTAAGTACAGGAAGACTAAGTCTTCCTACTGTCTATGTTTTGAGCGTTTCCTGTGTCATCATTTTTACTTTCCGATGCACCTCTGCAGGATTACTATATCCCTTGGACCTTCCCATTCACGATGAAACACAGAAATTTCATCGGAAATAAATATAAGAGACACAATGCCGACTTAAGTACAGGAAGACTGAGTCTTCCTACTGTCTATGTTTTGATCGTTTCCTGGGTCACCAGTTTTTCATTCCGATGCACCTCTGCAGGTTTACTGTATCCCTTGGACCTTCCCATTGACGATGAAACACAGAAATTGCATCGGAATTAAATATAAGAGACACAATGCCGACTTAAGTACAGGAAGACAGAGTCTTCCTACTGTCTATGTTTTAACGTTTCCTGTGTCACTAGTTTAACATTCCCATGCAAATCTGCAGGTTTACTATATCCCTTGGACCTTCCCATTGACGATGAAACACAGAAATTGCATCGGAATTAAATATAAGAGACACAATGCCGACTTAAGTACAGGAAGACTGAGTCTTCCTACAGTCTATGTTTTGAGCGTTTCCTGTGTCACCAGTTTTACATTCCGATGCACCTCTGCAGGTTTACTGTATCCTTTGGACCTTCCCATTGACGATGAAACACAGAAATTGCATCGGAATTAAATATAAGAGACACAATGCCGACTTAAGTACAGGAAGACAGAGTCTTCCTACTGTCTATGTTTTAACGTTTCCTGTGTCACTAGTTTAACATTCCCATGCAAATCTGCAGGTTTACTATATCCCTTGGGCCTTCCCATTGACGATGAAACACAGAAATTGCATCGGAATTAAATATAAGAGACACAATGCCGACTTTAGTACAGGAAGACTGAGTCTTCCTACAGTCTATGTTTTGAGCGTTTCCTGTGTCACCAGTTTTACATTCCGATGCACCTCTGCAGGTTTACTGTATCCCTTGGACCTTCCCATTGACGATGAAACACAGAAATTGCATCGGAATTAAATATAAGAGACACAATGCCGACTTAAGTACAGGAAGACTGAGTCTTCCTACTGTCTATGTTTTGAGCATTCCTGTGTCATCAGTTTTACATTCCGATGCAGGTCTGCAGGTTTACTGTATCCCTTGGACCTTCCCATTGACGATGAAAAACAGAAATTGCATCGGATTTAAATATAAGAGACACAATGCCGACTTAAGTACAGGAAGACTAAGCCTTCCTACTGTCTATGTTTTGAGCTTTTCCTGTGTCATCAGTTTTACTTTCCGATGCACCTCTGCAGGTTTACTATATCCGTTGGAGCTTCCCATTCACGATGAAACACAGAAATTATATCGGAAATGAATATAAGAGACACAATGCCGACTTAAGTACAGGAAGACTGAGACTTCCTACTGTATATGTTTTGAGCGTTTCCTGAGTCACCAGTTTTACATTCCGATGCACCTCTGCAGGTTTCCTGTTTCCCTTGGTCCTTCCCATTGACGATGAAACACAGAAATTGCATCGAAATTAAATATAAGAGACACAATGCCGACTTAAGTACAAGAAAACAGTCTTCGTACGGTCAATGTTTTGAGCCTTTCCCGTGTCACCAGTTTTACATTCCGATGCACCTCTGCCGGTTTACTGTATCGCTTGGACCTTCCCATTGTCGGTGAAATACAGAAATCGCATCGGAATTAAATATAAGAAACACAATGCCGACTTAAGTACAGGAAGACTGAGTCTTCCTACTGTCAATGTTTTGAGCGTTTTCTGTGTCATCAGTTTACATTCAGATGCACTTCTGCAAGTTTACTGTATCCCTTGGACCTTCCCATTGACGATGAAAAACAGAAATTGCATCGGAATTAAATATAAGAGACACAATGCCGACTTACGTACAAGAAAACAGTCTTCGTACCGTCAATGTTTTGAGCGTTTCCTGTGTCACCAGTTTTACATTCCGATGCACCTCTGCCGGTTTACTATATCCCTTGGACCTTCTCATTCACGATGAAACACAGAAATTTCATCGGAATTAAATATAAGAGACACAATGCCGACTTAAGTACAGGAAGACTGAGTCTTCCTACTGTCTATGGTTTGAGCGTTTCCTGTGTCACTAGTTTTACATTCCGATGCAAATCTGCAGGTTAACTGTATCTCTTGGACATTCCCATATACGATGAAACACAGAAATTGCATCGGAATTAAATATAAGAGACACAATGCCGACTTAAGTACAGGAAGACTGAGTCTTTCTACAGTCTATGTTTTGAGCGTCTCCTGTGTCATCAGTTTTACATTCTGATGCACCTCCGCAGGTTTACTGTGTCCCTTGGACCTTCCCATTGACGATGAAACAAAGAAATTGCATCGAAATTAAATATAAGAGACACAATGCCGACTTAAGTACAAGAAAACAGTCTTCGTACGGTCAATGTTTTGAGCGTTTCCCGTGTCACCAGTTTTACATTCCGATGCACCTCTGCCGGTTTACTGTATCGCTTGGACCTTAACATTGTCGGTGAAATACAGAAATCGCATCGGAATTAAATATAAGAAACACAATGCCGACTTAAGTACAGGAAGACTGAGTCATCCTACTGTCTATGTTTTGAGCGTTTTCTGTGTCATCAGTTTTCATTCAGATGCACTTCTGCAAGTTTACTGTATCCCTTGGACCTTCCCATTGACGATGAAAAACAGAAACTGCATCGGAATTAAATATAAGAGACACAATGCCGACTTAAGTACAGGAAGACTAAGTCTTCCTACTGTCTATGTTTTGAGCGTTTCCTGTGTCATCATTTTTACTTTCCGATGCACCTCTGCAGGATTACTATATCCCTTGGACCTTCCCATTCACGATGAAACACAGAAATTTCATCGGAAATAAATATAAGAGACACAATGCCGACTTAAGTACAGGAAGACTGAGTCTTCCTACTGTCTATGTTTTGATCGTTTCCTGGGTCACCTGTTTTTCATTCCGATGCACCTCTGCAGGTTTACTGTATCCCTTGGACCTTCCCATTGACGATGAAACACAGAAATTGCATCGGAATTAAATATAAGAGACACAATGCCGACTTAAGTACAGGAAGACAGAGTCTTCCTACTGTCTATGTTTTAACGTTTCCTGTGTCACTAGTTTAACATTCCCATGCAAATCTGCAGGTTTACTATATCCCTTGGACCTTCCCATTGACGATGAAACACAGAAATTGCATCGGAATTAAATATAAGAGACACAATGCCGACTTAAGTACAGGAAGACTGAGTCTTCCTACAGTCTATGTTTTGAGCGTTTCCTGTGTCACCAGTTTTACATTCCGATGCACCTCTGCAGGTTTACTGTATCCTTTGGACCTTCCCATTGACGATGAAACACAGAAATTGCATCGGAATTAAATATAAGAGACACAATGCCGACTTAAGTACAGGAAGACTGAGTCTTCCTACTGTCTATGTTTTGAGCATTCCTGTGTCATCAGTTTTACATTCCGATGCACGTCTGCAGGTTTACTGTATCCCTTGGACCTTCCCATTGACGATGAAAAACAGAAATTGCATCGGATTTAAATATAAGAGACACAATGCCGACTTAAGTACAGGAAGACTAAGCCTTCCTACTGTCTATGTTTGAGCTTTTCCTGTGTCATCAGTTTTACTTTCCGATGCACCTCTGCAGGTTTACTATATCCGTTGGAGCTTCCCATTCACGATGAAACACAGAAATTTCATCGGAAATTAATATAAGAGACACAATGCCGACTTAAGTACAGGAAGACTGAGACTTCCTACTGTATATGTTTTGAGCGTTTCCTGAGTCACCAGTTTTACATTCCGATGCACATCTGCAGGTTTCCTGTTTCCCTTGGTCCTTCCCATTGACGATGAAACACAGAAATTACATCGAAATTAAATATAAGAGACACAATGCCGACTTAAGTACAAGAAAACAGTCTTCGTACCGTCAATGTTTTTAGCGTTTCCTGTGTCACCAGTTTTACATTCCGATGCACCTCTGCCGGTTTACTATATCCCTTGGACCTTCCCATTGTCGATGAAACACAGAAATCGCATCGGAATTAAATATAAGAGACACAATTCCGATTTAAGTACAGGAAGACTGAGTCTTCCTACTGTCTATGTTTTGAGCGTTTCCTGTGTCACCAGTTTTACATTCTGATGCACCTCTGCAGGTTTACTGTATCCATTGGACCTTCGCATTGACGATGAAACACAGAAATTGCATTGGAGTTAAATATAAGAGACACAATGCCGACTTAAGTACAGGAAGACTGAGTCTTCCTACTGTCTATGTTTTGAGCGTTTCCTGTGTCACCAGTTCTACATTCCGATGCACCTCTGCAGGTTTACTGTATTCCTTGGACCTTCCCATTGACGATGAAACACAGAAATTGCATCGGAATTAAATATAAGAGACACAATGCCGACTTAAGTACAGGAAGACTAAGTCTTCCTACTGTCTATGTTTTGAACGATTCCTGTGTCATCAGTTTTACTTTGCGATGCACCTCTGCAGGTTTACTATATCCCTTGGACCTTCCCATTCACGATGAAACACAGAAATTTCATCGGAATTAAATATAAGAGACACAATGCCGACTTAAGTACAGGAAGACTGAGTCTTCCTACTGTCTATGTTTTGAGCGTTTCCTGTGTCACTAGTTTTACATTCCGATGCAAATCTGCAGGTTTACTGTATCCCTTGGACCTTCCCATAGACGATGAAACACAGAAATTGCATCGGAATTAAATATAAGAGACACAATGCTGACTTAAGTACAGGAAGACTGAGTCTTCCTACAGTCTATGTTTTGAGCGTTTCCTGTGTCACCAGTTTTACATTCTGATGCACCTCTGCAGGTTTACTGTATCCCTTGGACCTTCCCATTGACGATGAAACACAGAAATTGCATCGAAATTAAATATAAGAGACACAATGCCGACTTAAGTACAAGAAAACAGTCTTCGTACGGTCAATGTTTTGAGCGTTTCCTGTGTCACCAGTTTTACATTCCGATGCACGTCTGCCGGTTTACTGTATCGCTTGGACCTTCCCATTGTCGGTGAAACACAGAAATCGCATCGGAATTAAATATAAGAAACACAATGCCGACTTAAGTACAGGAAGACTGAGTCTTCCTACTGTCTATGTTTTGAGCGTCTTCTGTGTCATCAGTTTTCATTCAGATGCACTTCTGCAAGTTTACTGTATCCCTTGGACCTTCCCATTGACGATGAAACACAGAAATTGCATCGGAATTAAATATAAGAGACACAATGCCGACTTAAGTACAGGAAGACTAAGTCTTCCTACTGTCTATGTTTTGAACGATTCCTGTGTCATCAGTTTTACTTTGCGATGCACCTCTGCAGGTTTACTATATCCCTTGGACCTTCCCATTCACGATGAAACACAGAAATTTCATCGGAATTAAATATAAGAGACACAATGCCGACTTAAGTACAGGAAGACTGAGTCTTCCTACTGTCTATGTTTTGAGCGTTTCCTGTGTCACTAGTTTTACATTCCGATGCAAATCTGCAGGTTTACTGTATCCCTTGGACCTTCCCATAGACGATGAAACACAGAAATTGCATCGGAATTAAATATAAGAGACACAATGCTGACTTAAGTACAGGAAGACTGAGTCTTCCTACAGTCTATGTTTTGAGCGTTTCCTGTGTCACCAGTTTTACATTCTGATGCACCTCTGCAGGTTTACTGTATCCCTTGGACCTTCCCATTGACGATGAAACACAGAAATTGCATCGAAATTAAATATAAGAGACACAATGCCGACTTAAGTACAAGAAAACAGTCTTCCTACGGTCAATGTTTTGAGCGTTTCCTGTGTCACCAGTTTTACATTCCGATGCACCTCTGCCGGTTTACTGTATCGCTTGGACCTTCCCATTGTCGGTGAAACACAGAAATCGCATCGGAATTAAATATAAGAAACACAATGCCGACTTAAGTACAGGAAGACTGAGTCTTCCTACTGTCTATGTTTTGAGCGTCTTCTGTGTCATCAGTTTTCATTCAGATGCACTTCTGCAAGTTTACTGTATCCCTTGGACCTTCCCATTGACGATGAAACACAGAAATTGCATCGGAATTAAATATAAGAGACACAATGCCGACTTAACTACAGGAAGACTGAGTCTTCCTACTGTCTATGTTTTGAGCGTTTCCTGTGTCACTAGTTTTACATTCCGATGCAAATCTGCAGGTTTACTGTTTCCCTTGGACCTTCCCATTGACGATGAAACACAGAAATTGCATCGAAATTAAATATATGTGACACAATGCCGACTTAAGTACAAGAAAACAGTCTTCGTACGGTCAATGTTTTGAGCGTTTCCTGTGTCACCAGTTTTACATTCCGATGCGCCTCTGCCGGTTTACTATATCCCTTGGACCTTCCCATTGTCGATGAAACACAGAAATTGCATCGGAATTAAATATAAGAGACACAATGCCGACTTAAGTACAGGAAGACTGAGTCTTCCTAATGTCTATGTTTTGAGCGTTTCCTGTGTCACCAGTTTTACATTCCGATGCACCTCTGCAGGTTTACTGTATCCCTTGGACCTTCCCATTGACGATGAAACACAGAAATTGCATCGGAATTAAATATAAGAGACACAATGCCGACTTAAGTACAGGAAGACAGAGTCTTTCTACTGTCTATGTTTTAACGTTTCCTGTGTCACTAGTTTAACATTCCCATGCAAATCTGCAGGTTTACTATATCCCTTGGACCTTCCAATTGACGATGAAACACAGAAATTGCATCGGAATAAAATATGAGAGACACAATGCCGACTTAAGTACAGGAAGACTGAGTCTTCCTACAGTCTATGTTTTGATCGTTTCCTGGGTCACCAGTTTTTCATTCCGATGCACCTCTGCAGGTTTACTGTATCCCTTGGACCTTCCCATTGACGATGAAACACAGAAATTGCATCGGAATTAAATATAAGAGACACAATGCCGACTTAAGTACAGGAAGACAGAGTCTTCCTACTGTCTATGTTTTAACGTTTCCTGTGTCACTAGTTTAACATTCCCATGCAAATCTGCAGGTTTACTATATCCCTTGGACCTTCCCATTGACGATGAAACACAGAAATTGCATCGGAATTAAATATAAGAGACACAATGCCGACTTAAGTACAGGAAGACTGAGTCTTCCTACAGTCTATGTTTTGAGCGTTTCCTGTGTCACCAGTTTTACATTCCGATGCACCTCTGCAGGTTTACTGTATCCTTTGGACCTTCCCATTGACGATGAAACACAGAAATTGCATCGGAATTAAATATAAGAGACACAATGCCGACTTAAGTACAGGAAGACTGAGTCTTCCTACTGTCTATGTTTTGAGCATTCCTGTGTCATCAGTTTTACATTCCGATGCACGTCTGCAGGTTTACTGTATCCCTTGGACCTTCCCATTGACGATGAAAAACAGAAATTGCATCGGAATTAAATATAAGAGACACAATGCCGACTTAAGTACAGGAAGACTAAGCCTTCCTACTGTCTATGTTTGAGCTTTTCCTGTGTCATCAGTTTTACTTTCCGATGCACCTCTGCAGGTTTACTATATCCCTTGGACCTTCCCATTCACGATGAAACACAGAAATTTCATCGGAATTAAATATAAGAGACACAATGCCGACTTAAGTACAGGAAGACTGAGTCTTCCTACTGTCTATGTTTTGAGCGTTTCCTGTGTCACTAGTTTTACATTCCGATGCAAATCTGCAGGTTTACTGTATCCCTTGGACCTTCCCATAGACGATGAAACACAGAAATTGCATCGGAATTAAATATAAGAGACACAATGCTGACTTAAGTACAGGAAGACTGAGTCTTCCTACAGTCTATGTTTTGAGCGTTTCCTGTGTCACCAGTTTTACATTCTGATGCACCTCTGCAGGTTTACTGTATCCCTTGGACCTTCCCATTGACGATGAAACACAGAAATTGCATCGAAATTAAATATAAGAGACACAATGCCGACTTAAGTACAAGAAAACAGTCTTCGTACGGTCAATGTTTTGAGCGTTTCCTGTGTCACCAGTTTTACATTCCGATGCACCTCTGCCGGTTTACTGTATCGCTTGGACCTTCCCATTGTCGGTGAAACACAGAAATCGCATCGGAATTAAATATAAGAAACACAATGCCGACTTAAGTACAGGAAGACTGAGTCTTCCTACTGTCTATGTTTTGAGCGTCTTCTGTGTCATCAGTTTTCATTCAGATGCACTTCTGCAAGTTTACTGTATCCCTTGGACCTTCCCATTGACGATGAAACACAGA
Source organism: Schistocerca nitens (assembly GCF_023898315.1). Lineage (NCBI taxonomy): Eukaryota > Metazoa > Arthropoda > Insecta > Orthoptera > Acrididae > Schistocerca > Schistocerca nitens. Next base: position 3,052,227 of record NC_064616.1, on the reverse strand, counting down.
AATTGCATCGGAATTAAATATAAGAGACACAATGCCGACTTAAGTACAGGAAGACTAAGTCTTCCTACTGTCTATGTTTTGAACGATTCCTGTGTCATCAGTTTTACTTTGCGATGCACCTCTGCAGGTTTACTATATCCCTTGGACCTTCCCATTCACGATGAAACACAGAAATTTCATCGGAATTAAATATAAGAGACACAATGCCGACTTAAGTACAGGAAGACTGAGTCTTCCTACTGTCTATGTTTTGAGCGTTTCCTGTGTCACTAGTTTTACATTCCGATGCAAATCTGCAGGTTTACTGTATCCCTTGGACCTTCCCATAGACGATGAAACACAGAAATTGCATCGGAATTAAATATAAGAGACACAATGCTGACTTAAGTACAGGAAGACTGAGTCTTCCTACAGTCTATGTTTTGAGCGTTTCCTGTGTCACCAGTTTTACATTCTGATGCACCTCTGCAGGTTTACTGTATCCCTTGGACCTTCCCATTGACGATGAAACACAGAAATTGCATCGAAATTAAATATAAGAGACACAATGCCGACTTAAGTACAAGAAAACAGTCTTCGTACGGTCAATGTTTTGAGCGTTTCCTGTGTCACCAGTTTTACATTCCGATGCACCTCTGCCGGTTTACTGTATCGCTTGGACCTTCCCATTGTCGGTGAAACACAGAAATCGCATCGGAATTAAATATAAGAAACACAATGCCGACTTAAGTACAGGAAGACTGAGTCTTCCTACTGTCTATGTTTTGAGCGTCTTCTGTGTCATCAGTTTTCATTCAGATGCACTTCTGCAAGTTTACTGTATCCCTTGGACCTTCCCATTGACGATGAAACACAGAAATTGCATCGGAATTAAATATAAGAGACACAATGCCGACTTAAGTACAGGAAGACTGAGTCTTCCTACTGTCTATGTTTTGAGCGTTTCCTGTGTCACTAGTTTTACATTCCGATGCAAATCTGCAGGTTTACTGTTTCCCTTGGACCTTCCCATTGACGATGAAACACAGAAATTGCATCGAAATTAAATATATGAGACACAATGCCGACTTCAGTACAAGAAAACAGTCTTCGTACGGTCAATGTTTTGAGCGTTTCCTGTGTCACCAGTTTTACATTCCGATGCGCCTCTGCCGGTTTACTATATCCCTTGGACATTCCCATTGTCGATGAAACACAGAAATCGCATCGGAATTAAATATAAGAGACACAATGCCGACTTAAGTACAGGAAGACTGAGTCTTCCTACTGTCTATGTTTTGAGCGTTTCCTGTGTCACCAGTTTTACATTCCGATGCACCTCTGCAGGTTTACTGTATCCCTTGGACCTTCCCATTGACGATGAAACACAGAAATTGCATCGGAATTAAATATAAGAGACACAATGCCGACTTAAGTACAGGAAGACAGAGTCTTTCTACTGTCTATGTTTTAACGTTTCCTGTGTCACTAGTTTAACATTCCCATGCAAATCTGCAGGTTTACTATATCCCTTGGACCTTCCAATTGACGATGAAACACAGAAATTGCATCGGAATTAAATATAAGAGACACAATGCCGACTTAAGTACAGGAAGACTGAGTCTTCCTACAGTCTATGTTTTGAGCGTTTCCTGTGTCACCAGTTTTACATTCCGATGCACCTCTGCAGGTTTACTGTATCCCTTGGACCTTCCCATTGACGATGAAACACAGAAATTGCATCGGAATTAAATATAAGAGACACAATGCCGACTTAAGTACAGGAAGACTGAGTCTTCCTACTGTCTATGTTTTGAGCATTCCTGTGTCATCAGTTTTACATTCCGATGCACGTCTGCAGGTTTACTGTATCCCTTGGACCTTCCCATTGACGATGAAAAACAGAAATTGCATCGGATTTAAATATAAGAGACACAATGCCGACTTAAGTACAGGATGACTAAGCCTTCCTACTGTCTATGTTTTGAGCTTTTCCTGTGTCATCTGTTTTACTTTCCGATGCACCTCTGCAGGTTTACTATATCCGTTGGAGCTTCCCATTCACGATGAAACACAGAAATTTCATCGGAAATAAATATAAGAGACACAATGCCGACTTAAGTACAGGAAGACTGAGACTTCCTACTGTATATGTTTTGAGCGTTTCCTGAGTCACCAGTTTTACATTCCGATGCACCTCTGCAGGTTTCCTGTTTCCCTTGGTCCTTCCCATTGACGATGAAACACAGAAATTGCATCGAAATTAAATATAAGAGACACAATGCCGACTTAAGTACAAGAAAACAGTCTTCGTACCGTCAATGTTTTGAGCGTTTCCTGTGTCACCAGTTTTACATTCCGATGCACCTCTGCCGGTTTACTATATCCCTTGGACCTTCTCATTCACGATGAAACACAGAAATTTCATCGGAATTAAATATAAGAGACACAATGCCGACTTAAGTACAGGAAGACTGAGTCTTCCTACTGTCTATGGTTTGAGCGTTTCCTGTGTCACTAGTTTTACATTCCGATGCAAATCTGCAGGTTAACTGTATCTCTTGGACATTCCCATATACGATGAAACACAGAAATTGCATCGGAATTAAATATAAGAGACACAATGCCGACTTAAGTACAGGAAGACTGAGTCTTTCTACAGTCTATGTTTTGAGCGTCTCCTGTGTCATCAGTTTTACATTCTGATGCACCTCCGCAGGTTTACTGTGTCCCTTGGACCTTCCCATTGACGATGAAACAAAGAAATTGCATCGAAATTAAATATAAGAGACACAATGCCGACTTAAGTACAAGAAAACAGTCTTCGTACGGTCAATGTTTTGAGCGTTTCCCGTGTCACCAGTTTTACATTCCGATGCACCTCTGCCGGTTTACTGTATCGCTTGGACCTTAACATTGTCGGTGAAATACAGAAATCGCATCGGAATTAAATATAAGAAACACAATGCCGACTTAAGTACAGGAAGACTAAGTCTTCCTACTGTCTATGTTTTGAGCGTTTCCTGTGTCATCATTTTTACTTTCCGATGCACCTCTGCAGGATTACTATATCCCTTGGACCTTCCCATTCACGATGAAACACAGAAATTTCATCGGAAATAAATATAAGAGACACAATGCCGACTTAAGTACAGGAAGACTGAGTCTTCCTACTGTCTATGTTTTGATCGTTTCCTGGGTCACCAGTTTTTCATTCCGATGCACCTCTGCAGGTTTACTGTATCCCTTGGACCTTCCCATTGACGATGAAAGACAGAAATTGCATCGGAATTAAATATAAGAGACACAATGCCGACTTAAGTACAGGAAGACTGAGTCTTCCTACTGTCTATGTTTTGAGCATTCCTGTGTCATCAGTTTTACATTCCGATGCACGTCTGCAGGTTTACTGTATCCCTTGGACCTTCCCATTGACGATGAAAAACAGAAATTGCATCGGATTTAAATATAAGAGACACAATGCCGACTTAAGTACAGGAAGACTAAGCCTTCCTACTGTCTATGTTTGAGCTTTTCCTGTGTCATCAGTTTTACTTTCCGATGCACCTCTGCAGGTTTACTATATCCGTTGGAGCTTCCCATTCACGATGAAACACAGAAATTTCATCGGAAATAAATATAAGAGACACAATGCCGACTTAAGTACAGGAAGACTGAGACTTCCTACTGTATATGTTTTGAGCGTTTCCTGAGTCACCAGTTTTACATTCCGATGCACCTCTGCAGGTTTCCTGTTTCCCTTGGTCCTTCCCATTGACGATGAAACACAGAAATTGCATCGAAATTAAATATAAGAGACACAATGCCGACTTAAGTACAAGAAAACAGTCTTCGTACCGTCAATGTTTTTAGCGTTTCCTGTGTCACCAGTTTTACATTCCGATGCACCTCTGCCGGTTTACTATATCCCTTGGACCTTCCCATTGTCGATGAAACACAGAAATCGCATCGGAATTAAATATAAGAGACACAATTCCGATTTAAGTACAGGAAGACTGAGTCTTCCTACTGTCTATGTTTTGAGCGTTTCCTGTGTCACCAGTTCTACATTCCGATGCACCTCTGCAGGTTTACTGTATTCCTTGGACCTTCCCATTGACGATGATACACAGAAATTGCATCGGAATTAAATATAAGAGACACAATGCCGACTTAAGTACAGGAAGACTAAGTCTTCCTACTGTCTATGTTTTGAACGATTCCTGTGTCATCAGTTTTACTTTGCGATGCACCTCTGCAGGTTTACTATATCCCTTGGACCTTCCCATTCACGATGAAACACAGAAATTTCATCGGAATTAAATATAAGAGACACAATGCCGACTTAAGTACAGGAAGACTGAGTCTTCCTACTGTCTATGTTTTGAGCGTTTCCTGTGTCACTAGTTTTACATTCCGATGCAAATCTGCAGGTTTACTGTATCCCTTGGACCTTCCCATAGACGATGAAACACAGAAATTGCATCGGAATTAAATATAAGAGACACAATGCTGACTTAAGTACAGGAAGACTGAGTCTTCCTACAGTCTATGTTTTGAGCGTTTCCTGTGTCACCAGTTTTACATTCTGATGCACCTCTGCAGGTTTACTGTATCCCTTGGACCTTCCCATTGACGATGAAACACAGAAATTGCATCGAAATTAAATATAAGAGACACAATGCCGACTTAAGTACAAGAAAACAGTCTTCCTACGGTCAATGTTTTGAGCGTTTCCTGTGTCACCAGTTTTACATTCCGATGCACCTCTGCCGGTTTACTGTATCGCTTGGACCTTCCCATTGTCGGTGAAACACAGAAATCGCATCGGAATTAAATATAAGAAACACAATGCCGACTTAAGTACAGGAAGACTGAGTCTTCCTACTGTCTATGTTTTGAGCGTCTTCTGTGTCATCAGTTTTCATTCAGATGCACTTCTGCAAGTTTACTGTATCCCTTGGACCTTCCCATTGACGATGAAACACAGAAATTGCATCGGAATTAAATATAAGAGACACAATGCCGACTTAAGTACAGGAAGACTGAGTCTTCCTACTGTCTATGTTTTGAGCGTTTCCTGTGTCACTAGTTTTACATTCCGATGCAAATCTGCAGGTTTACTGTTTCCCTTGGACCTTCCCATTGACGATGAAACACAGAAATTGCATCGAAATTAAATATATGAGACACAATGCCGACTTAAGTACAAGAAAACAGTCTTCCTACGGTCAATGTTTTGAGCGTTTCCTGTGTCACCAGTTTTACATTCCGATGCACCTCTGCCGGTTTACTGTATCGCTTGGACCTTCCCATTGTCGGTGAAACACAGAAATCGCATCGGAATTAAATATAAGAAACACAATGCCGACTTAAGTACAGGAAGACTGAGTCTTCCTACTGTCTATGTTTTGAGCGTCTTCTGTGTCATCAGTTTTCATTCAGATGCACTTCTGCAGGTTTACTGTATCCCTTGGACCTTCCCATTGACGATGAAACACAGAAATTGCATCGGAATTAAATATAAGAGACACAATGCCGACTTAAGTACAGGAAGACTAAGTCTTCCTACTGTCTATGTTTTGAACGATTCCTGTGTCATCAGTTTTACTTTGCGATGCACCTCTGCAGGTTTACTATATCCCTTGGACCTTCCCATTCACGATGAAACACAGAAATTTCATCGGAATTAAATATAAGAGACACAATGCCGACTTAAGTACAGGAAGACTGAGTCTTCCTACTGTCTATGATTTGAGCGTTTCCTGTGTCACTAGTTTTACATTCCGATGCAAATCTGCAGGTTTACTGTATCCCTTGGACCTTCCCATAGACGATGAAACACAGAAATTGCATCGGAATTAAATATAAGAGACACAATGCTGACTTAAGTACAGGAAGACTGAGTCTTCCTACAGTCTATGTTTTGAGCGTTTCCTGTGTCACCAGTTTTACATTCTGATGCACCTCTGCAGGTTTACTGTATCCCTTGGACCTTCCCATTGACGATGAAACACAGAAATTGCATCGAAATTAAATATAAGAGACACAATGCCGACTTAAGTACAAGAAAACAGTCTTCGTACGGTCAATGTTTTGAGCGTTTCCTGTGTCACCAGTTTTACATTCCGATGCACCTCTGCCGGTTTACTGTATCGCTTGGATCTTCCCATTGTCGGTGAAACACAGAAATCGCATCGGAATTAAATATAAGAAACACAATGCCGACTTAAGTACAGGAAGACTGAGTCTTCCTACTGTCTATGTTTTGAGCGTCTTCTGTGTCATCAGTTTTCATTCAGATGCACTTCTGCAAGTTTACTGTATCCCTTGGACCTTCCCATTGACGATGAAACACAGAAATTGCATCGGAATTAAATATAAGAGACACAATGCCGACTTAAGTACAGGAAGACTAAGTCTTCCTACTGTCTATGTTTTGAACGATTCCTGTGTCATCAGTTTTACTTTGCGATGCACCTCTGCAGGTTTACTATATCCCTTGGACCTTCCCATTCACGATGAAACACAGAAATTTCATCGGAATTAAATATAAGAGACACAATGCCGACTTAAGTACAGGAAGACTGAGTCTTCCTACTGTCTATGTTTTGAGCGTTTCCTGTGTCACTAGTTTTACATTCCGATGCAAATCTGCAGGTTTACTGTATCCCTTGGACCTTCCCATAGACGATGAAACACAGAAATTGCATCGGAATTAAATATAAGAGACACAATGCTGACTTAAGTACAGGAAGACTGAGTCTTCCTACAGTCTATGTTTTGAGCGTTTCCTGTGTCACCAGTTTTACATTCTGATGCACCTCTGCAGGTTTACTGTATCCCTTGGACCTTCCCATTGACGATGAAACACAGAAATTGCATCGAAATTAAATATAAGAGACACAATGCCGACTTAAGTACAAGAAAACAGTCTTCCTACGGTCAATGTTTTGAGCGTTTCCTGTGTCACCAGTTTTACATTCCGATGCACCTCTGCCGGTTTACTGTATCGCTTGGACCTTCCCATTGTCGGTGAAACACAGAAATCGCATCGGAATTAAATATAAGAAACACAATGCCGACTTAAGTACAGGAAGACTGAGTCTTCCTACTGTCTATGTTTTGAGCGTCTTCTGTGTCATCAGTTTTCATTCAGATGCACTTCTGCAAGTTTACTGTATCCCTTGGACCTTCCCATTGACGATGAAACACAGAAATTGCATCGGAATTAAATATAAGAGACACAATGCCGACTTAAGTACAGGAAGACTGAGTCTTCCTACTGTCTATGTTTTGAGCGTTTCCTGTGTCACTAGTTTTACATTCCGATGCAAATCTGCAGGTTTACTGTTTCCCTTGGACCTTCCCATTGACGATGAAACACAGAAATTGCATCGAAATTAAATATATGAGACACAATGCCGACTTAAGTACAAGAAAACAGTCTTCGTACGGTCAATGTTTTGAGCGTTTCCTGTGTCACCAGTTTTACATTCCGATGCGCCTCTGCCGGTTTACTATATCCCTTGGACCTTCCCATTGTCGATGAAACACAGAAATCGCATCGGAATTAAATATAAGAGACACAATGCCGACTTAAGTACAGGAAGACTGAGTCTTCCTACTGTCTATGTTTTGAGCGTTTCCTGTGTCACCAGTTTTACATTCCGATGCACCTCTGCAGGTTTACTGTATCCCTTGGACCTTCCCATTGACGATGAAACACAGAAATTGCATCGGAATTAAATATAAGAGACACAATGCCGACTTAAGTACAGGAAGACTGAGTCTTCCTACTGTCTATGTTTTGAGCATTCCTGTGTCATCAGTTTTACATTCCGATGCACGTCTGCAGGTTTACTGTATCCCTTGGACCTTCCCATTGACGATGAAAAACAGAAATTGCATCGGATTTAAATATAAGAGACACAATGCCGACTTAAGTACAGGAAGACTAAGCCTTCCTACTGTCTATGTTTTTAGCTTTTCCTGTGTCATCAGTTTTACTTTCCGATGCACCTCTGCAGGTTTACTATATCCGTTGGAGCTTCCCATTCACGATGAAACACAGAAATTTCATCGGAAATAAATATAAGAGACACAATGCCGACTTAAGTACAGGAAGACTGAGACTTCCTACTGTATATGTTTTGAGCGTTTCCTGAGTCACCAGTTTTACATTCCGATGCACCTCTGCAGGTTTCCTGTTTCCCTTGGACTTTCCCATAGACGATGAAACACAGAAATTGCATCGGAATTAAATATAAGAGACACAATGCTGACTTAAGTACAGGAAGACTGAGTCTTCCTACAGTCTATGTTTTGAGCGTTTCCTGTGTCACCAGTTTTACATTCTGATGCACCTCTGCAGGTTTACTGTATCCCTTGGACCTTCCCATTGACGATGAAACACAGAAATTGCATCGAAATTAAATATAAGAGACACAATGCCGACTTAAGTACAAGAAAACAGTCTTCGTACGGTCAATGTTTTGAGCGTTTCCTGTGTCACCAGTTTTACATTCCGATGCACCTCTGCCGGTTTACAGTATCGCTTGGACCTTCCCATTGTCGGTGAAACACAGAAATCGCATCGGAATTAAATATAAGAAACACAATGCCGACTTAAGTACAGGAAGACTGAGTCTTCCTACTGTCTATGTTTTGAGCGTCTTCTGTGTCATCAGTTTTCATTCAGATGCACTTCTGCAAGTTTACTGTATCCCTTGGACCTTCCCATTGACGATGAAACACAGAAATTGCATCGGAATTAAATATAAGAGACACAATGCCGACTTAAGTACAGGAAGACTGAGTCTTCCTACTGTCTATGTTTTGAGCGTTTCCTGTGTCACTAGTTTTACATTCCGATGCAAATCTGCAGGTTTACTGTTTCCCTTGGACCTTCCCATTGACGATGAAACACAGAAATTGCATCGAAATTAAATATAAGAGACACAATGCCGACTTAAGTACAAGAAAACAGTCTTCGTACGGTCAATGTTTTGAGCGTTTCCTGTGTCACCAGTTTTACATTCCGATGCGCCTCTGCCGGTTTACTATATCCCTTGGACCTTCCCATTGTCGATGAAACACAGAAATCGCATCGGAATTAAATATAAGAGACACAATGCCGACTTAAGTACAGGAAGACTGAGTCTTCCTACTGTCTATGTTTTGAGCGTTTCCTGTGTCACCAGTTTTACATTCCGATGCACCTCTGCGGGTTTACTGTATCCCTTGGACCTTCCCATTGACGATGAAACATAGAAATTGCATCGGAATTAAATATAAGAGACACAATGCCGACTTAAGTACAGGAAGACTGAGTCTTCCTACTGTCAATGTTTTGAGCATTCCTGTGTCATCAGTTTTACATTCCGATGCACGTCTGCAGGTTTACTGTATCCCTTGGACCTTCCCATTGACGATGAAAAACAGAAATTGCATCGGATTTAAATATAAGAGACACAATGCCGACTTAAGTACAGGAAGACTAAGCCTTCCTACTGTCTATGTTTTTAGCTTTTCCTGTGTCATCAGTTTTACTTTCCGATGCACCTCTGCAGGTTTACTATATCCGTTGGAGCTTCCCATTCACGATGAAACACAGAAATTTCATCGGAAATAAATATAAGAGACGCAATGCCGACTTAAGTACAGGAAGACTGAGACTTCCTACTGTATATGTTTTGAGCGTTTCCTGAGTCACCAGTTTTACATTCCGATGCACCTCTGCAGGTTTCCTGTTTCCCTTGGTCCTTCCCATTGACGATGAAACACAGAAATTGCATCGAAATTAAATATAAGAGACACAATGCCGACTTAAGTACAAGAAAACAGTCTTCGTACCGTCAATGTTTTGAGCGTTTCCTGTGTCACCAGTTTTACATTCCGATGCACCTCTGCCGGTTTACTGTATCGCTTGGACCTTCCCATTGTCGGTGAAACACAGAAATCGCATCGGAATTAAATATAAGAAACACAATGCCGACTTAAGTACAGGAAGACTGAGTCTTCCTACAGTCTATGTTTTGAGCGTCTTCTGTGTCATCAGTTTTCATTCAGATGCACTTCTGCAAGTTTACTGTATCCCTTGGACCTTCCCATTGACGATGAAACACAGAAATTGCATCGGAATTAAATATAAGAGACACAATGCCGACTTAAGTACAGGAAGACTAAGTCTTCCTACTGTCTATGTTTTGAACGATTCCTGTGTCATCAGTTTTACTTTGCGATGCACCTCTGCAGGTTTACTATATCCGTTGGAGCTTCCCATTCACGATGAAACACAGAAATTTCATCGGAAATAAATATAAGAGACACAATGCCGACTTAAGTACAGGAAGACTGAGACTTCCTACTGTATATGTTTTGAGCGTTTCCTGAGTCACCAGTTTTACATTCCGATGCACCTCTGCAGGTTTCCTGTTTCCCTTGGACTTTCCCATAGACGATGAAACACAGAAATTGCATCGGAATTAAATATAAGAGACACAATGCTGACTTAAGTACAGGAAGACTGAGTCTTCCTACAGTCTATGTTTTGAGCGTTTCCTGTGTCACCAGTTTTACATTCTGATGCACCTCTGCAGGTTTACTGTATCCCTTGGACCTTCCCATTGACGATGAAACACAGAAATTGCATCGAAATTAAATATAAGAGACACAATGCCGACTTAAGTACAAGAAAACAGTCTTCGTACGGTCAATGTTTTGAGCGTTTCCTGTGTCACCAGTTTTACATTCCGATGCACCTCTGCCGGTTTACTATATCCCTTGGACCTTCCCATTGTCGATGAAACACAGAAATCGCATCGGAATTAAATATAAGAGACACAATGCCGACTTAAGTACAGGAAGACTGAGTCTTCCTACTGTCTATGTTTTGAGCGTTTCCTGTGTCACCAGTTTTACATTCCGATGCACCTCTGCGGGTTTACTGTATCCCTTGGACCTTCCCATTGACGATGAAACACAGAAATTGCATCGGAATTAAATATAAGAGACACAATGCCGACTTAAGTACAGGAAGACTGAGTCTTCCTACTGTCAATGTTTTGAGCATTCCTGTGTCATCAGTTTTACATTCCGATGCACGTCTGCAGGTTTACTGTATCCCTTGGACCTTCCCATTGACGATGAAAAACAGAAATTGCATCGGATTTAAATATAAGAGACACAATGCCGACTTAAGTACAGGAAGACTAAGCCTTCCTACTGTCTATGTTTTTAGCTTTTCCTGTGTCATCAGTTTTACTTTCCGATGCACCTCTGCAGGTTTACTATATCCGTTGGAGCTTCCCATTCACGATGAAACACAGAAATTTCATCGGAAATAAATATAAGAGACACAATGCCGACTTAAGTACAGGAAGACTGAGACTTCCTACTGTATATGTTTTGAGCGTTTCCTGAGTCACCAGTTTTACATTCCGATGCACCTCTGCAGGTTTCCTGTTTCCCTTGGTCCTTCCCATTGACGATGAAACACAGAAATTGCATCGAAATTAAATATAAGAGACACAATGCCGACTTAAGTACAAGAAAACAGTCTTCGTACCGTCAATGTTTTGAGCGTTTCCTGTGTCACCAGTTTTACATTCCGATGCACCTCTGCCGGTTTACTGTATCGCTTGGACCTTCCCATTGTCGGTGAAACACAGAAATCGCATCGGAATTAAATATAAGAAACACAATGCCGACTTAAGTACAGGAAGACTGAGTCTTCCTACAGTCTATGTTTTGAGCGTCTTCTGTGTCATCAGTTTTCATTCAGATGCACTTCTGCAAGTTTACTGTATCCCTTGGACCTTCCCATTGACGATGAAACACAGAAATTGCATCGGAATTAAATATAAGAGACACAATGCCGACTTAAGTACAGGAAGACTAAGTCTTCCTACTGTCTATGTTTTGAACGATTCCTGTGTCATCAGTTTTACTTTGCGATGCACCTCTGCAGGTTTACTATATCCCTTGGACCTTCCCATTCACGATGAAACACAGAAATTTCATCGGAATTAAATATAAGAGACACAATGCCGACTTAAGTACAGGACGACTGAGTCTTCCTACTGTCTATGTTTTGAGCGTTTCCTGTGTCACTAGTTTTACATTCCGATGCAAATCTGCAGGTTTACTGTATCCCTTGGACCTTCCCATAGACGATGAAACACAGAAATTGCATCGGAATTAAATATAAGAGACACAATGCTGACTTAAGTACAGGAAGACTGAGTCTTCCTACAGTCTATGTTTTGAGCGTTTCCTGTGTCACCACTTTTACATTCTGATGCACCTCTGCAGGTTTACTGTATCCCTTGGACCTTCCCATTGACGATGAAACACAGAAATTGCATCGAAATTAAATATAAGAGACACAATGCCGACTTAAGTACAAGAAAACAGTCATCGTACGGTCAATGTTTTGAGCGTTTCCTGTGTCACCAGTTTTACATTCCAATGCACCTCTGCCGGTTTACTGTATCGCTTGGACCTTCCCATTGTCGGTGAAACACAGAAATCGCATCGGAATTAAATATAAGAAACACAATGCCGACTTAAGTACAGGAAGACTGAGTCTTCCTACTGTCTATGTTTTGAGCGTCTTCTGTGTCATCAGTTTTCATTCAGATGCACTTCTGCAAGTTTACTGTATCCCTTGGACCTTCCCATTGACGATGAAACACAGAAATTGCATCGGAATTAAATATAAGAGACACAATGCCGACTTAAGTACAGGAAGACTGAGTCTTCCTACTGTCTATGTTTTGAGCGTTTCCTGTGTCACTAGATTTACATTCCGATGCAAATCTGCAGGTTTACTGTTTCCCTTGGACCTTCCCATTGACGATGAAACACAGAAATTGCATCGAAATTAAATATATGAGACACAATGCCGACTTAAGTACAAGAAAACAGTCTTCGTACGGTCAATGTTTTGAGCGTTTCCTGTGTCTCCAGTTTTACATTCCGATGCGCCTCTGCCGGTTTACTATATCCCTTGGACCTTCCCATTGTCGATGAAACACAGAAATCGCATCGGAATTAAATATAAGAGACACAATGCCGACTTAAGTACAGGAAGACTGAGTCTTCCTACTGTCTATGTTTTGAGCGTTTCCTGTGTCACCAGTTTTACATTCCGATGCACCTCTGCAGGTTTACTGTATCCCTTGGACCTTCCCATTGACGATGAAACACAGAAATTGCATCGGAATTAAATATAAGAGACACAATGCCGACTTAAGTACAGGAAGACTGAGTCTTCCTACTGTCTATGTTTTGAGCATTCCTGTGTCATCAGTTTTACATTCCGATGCACGTCTGCAGGTTTGCTGTATCCCTTGGACCTTCCCATTGACGATGAAAAACAGAAATTGCATCGGATTTAAATATAAGAGACACAATGCCGACTTAAGTACAGGAAGACTAAGCCTTCCTACTGTCTATGTTTTTAGCTTTTCCTGTGTCATCAGTTTTACTTTCCGATGCACCTCTGCAGGTTTACTATATCCGTTGGAGCTTCCCATTCACGATGAAACACAGAAATTTCATCGGAAATAAATATAAGAGACACAATGCCGACTTAAGTACAGGAAGACTGAGACTTCCTACTGTATATGTTTTGAGCGTTTCCTGAGTCACCAGTTTTACATTCCGATGCACCTCTGCAGGTTTCCTGTTTCCCTTGGTCCTTCCCATTGACGATGAAACACAGAAATTGCATCGAAATTAAATATAAGAGACACAATGCCGACTTAAGTACAAGAAAACAGTCTTCGTACCGTCAATGTTTTGAGCGTTTCCTGTGTCACCAGTTTTACATTCCGATGCACCTCTGCCGGTTTACTATATCCCTTGGACCTTCCCATTGTCGATGAAACACAGAAATCGCATCGGAATTAAATATAAGAGACACAATTCCGACTTAAGTACAGGAAGACTGAGTCTTCCTACTGTCTATGTTTTGAGCGTTTCCTGTGTCACCAGTTCTACATTCCGATGCACCTCTGCAGGTTTACTGTATTCCTTGGACCTTCCCATTGACGATGAAACACACAAATTGCATCGGAATTAAATATAAGAGACACAATGCCGACTTAAGTACAGGAAGACTAAGTCTACCTACTGTCTATGTTTTGAACGATTCCTGTGTCATGAGTTTTACTTTGCGATGCACCTCTGCAGGTTTACTATATCCCTTGGACCTTCCCATTCACGATGAAACACAGAAATTTCATCGGAATTAAATATAAGAGACACAATGCCGACTTAAGTACAGGAAGACTGAGTCTTCCTACTGTCTATGTTTTGAGCGTTTCCTGTGTCACTAGTTTTACATTCCGATGCAAATCTGCAGGTTTACTGTATCCCTTGGACCTTCCCATAGACGATGAAACACAGAAATTGCATCGGAATTAAATATAAGAGACACAATGCTGACTTAAGTACAGGAAGACTGAGTCTTCCTACAGTCTATGTTTTGAGCGTTTCCTGTGTCACCAGTTTTACATTCTGATGCACCTCTGCAGGTTTACTGTATCCCTTGGACCTTCCCATTGACGATGAAACACAGAAATCGCATCGGAATTAAATATAAGAGACACAATGCCGACTTAAGTACAAGAAAACAGTCTTCGTACGGTCAATGTTTTGAGCGTTTCCTGAGTCACCAGTTTTACATTCCGATGCACCTCTGCCGGTTTACTATATCCCTTGGACCTTCCCATTGTCGATGAAACACAGAAATCGCATCGGAATTAAATATAAGAGACACAATTCCGACTTAAGTACAGGAAGACTGAGTCTTCCTACTGTCTATGTTTTGAGCGTTTCCTGTGTCACCAGTTTTACATTCTGATGCACCTCTGCAGGTTTACTGTATCCACTGGACCTTCCCATTGACGATGAAACACAGAAATTGCATTGGAGTTAAATATAAGAGACACAATGCCGACTTAAGTACAGGAAGACTGAGTCTTCCTACTGTCTATGTTTTGAGCGTTTCCTGTGTCACCAGTTCTACATTCCGATGCACCTCTGCAGGTTTACTGTATTCCTTGGACCTTCCCATTGACGATGAAACACAGAAATTGCATCGGAATTAAATATAAGAGACACAATGCCGACTTAAGTACAGGAAGACTAAGTCGTCCTACTGTCTATGTTTTGAACGATTCCTGTGTCATCAGTTTTACTTTGCGATGCACCTCTGCAGGTTTACTATATCCCTTGGTACTTCCCATTCACGATGAAACTCAGAAATTTCATCGGAATTAAATATAAGAGACACAATGCCGACTTAATTACAGGAAGACTGAGTCTTCCTACTGTCTATGTTTTGAGCGTTTCCTGTGTCACTAGTTTTACATTCCGATGCAAATCTGCAGGTTTACTGTATCCCTTGGACCTTCCCATAGACGATGAAACACAGAAATTGCATCGGAATTAAATATAAGAGACACAATGCTGACTTAAGTACAGGAAGACTGAGTCTTCCTACAGTCTATGTTTTGAGCGTTTCCTGTGTCACCAGTTTTACATTCTGATGCACCTCTGCAGGTTTACTGTATCCCTTGGACCTTCCCATTGACGATGAAACACAGAAATCGCATCGGAATTAAATATAAGAGACACAATGCCGACTTAAGTACAAGAAAACAGTCTTCGTACGGTCAATGTTTTGAGCGTTTCCTGTGTCACCAGTTTTACATTCCGATGCACCTCTGCCGGTTTACTGTATCGCTTGGACCTTCCCATTGTCGGTGAAACACAGAAATCGCATCGGAATTAAATATAAGAAACACAATGCCGACTTAAGTACAGGAAGACTGAGTCTTCCTACTGTCTATGTTTTGAGCGTTTTCTGTGTCATCAGTTTTCATTCAGATGCACTTCTGCAAGTTTACTGTATCCCTTGGACCTTCCCATTGACGATGAAACACAGAAATTGCATCGGAATTAAATATAAGAGACACAATGCCGACTTAAGTACAGGAAGACTGAGTCTTCCAACTGTCTATGTTTTGAGCATTCCTGTGTCATCAGTTTTACATTCCGATGCACGTCTGCAGGTTTACTGTATCCCTTGAACCTTCCCATTGACGATAAAAAACAGAAATTGCATGGGATTTAAATATAAGAGACACAATGCCGACTTAAGTACAGGAAGACTGAGTCTTCCTACTGTCTATGTTTTGAGCGTTTCCTGTGTCACTAGTTTTACATTCCGATGCAAATCTGCAGGTTTACTGTATCTCTTGGACCTTCCCATAGACGATGAAACACAGAAATTGCATCGGAATTAAAAATAAGAGACACAATGCTGACTTAAGTACAGGAAGACTGAGTCTTCCTACAGTCTATGTTTTGAGCGTTTCCTGTGTCACCAGTTTTCATTCTGATGCACCTCTGCAGGTTTACTGTATCCCTTGGACCTTCCCATTGACGATGAAACTGAGAAATTGCATCGAAATTAAATATAAGAGACACAATTCCGACTTAAGTACAAGAAAACAGTCTTCGTACGGTCAATGTTTTGAGCGTTTCCCGTGTCACCAGTTTTACATTCCGATGCACCTCTGCCGGTTTACTGTATCGCTTGGACCTTCCCATTGTCGGTGAAATACAGAAATCGCATCGGAATTAAATATAAGAAATACAATGCCGACTTAAGTACAGGAAGACTGAGTCTTCCTACTGTCTATGTTTTGAGCGTTTTCTGTGTCATCAGTTTTCATTCAGATGCACTTCAGCAAGTTTACTGTATCCCTTGGACCTTCCCATTGACGATGAAAAACAGAAATTGCATCGGAATTAAATATAAGAGACACAATGCCGACTTAAGTACAGGAAGACTAAGTCTTCCTACTGTCTATGTTTTGAGCGTTTCCTGTGTCATCATTTTTACTTTCCGATGCACCTCTGCAGGATTACTATATCCCTTGGACCTTCCCATTCACGATGAAACACAGAAATTTCATCGGAAATAAATATAAGAGACACAATGCCGACTTAAGTACAGGAAGACTGAGTCTTCCTACTGTCTACGTTTTGATCGTTTCCTGGGTCAGCAGTTTTTCATTCCGATGCACCTCTGCAGGTTTACTGTATCCCTTGGACCTTCCCATTGACGATGAAACACAGAAACTGCATCGGAATTAAATATAAGAGACACAATGCCGACTTAAGTACAGGAAGACAGAGTCTTCCTACTGTCTATGTTTTAAGCGTTTCCTGTGTCACTAGTTTAACATTCCCATGCAAATCTGCAGGTTTACTATATCCCTTGGACTTTCCCATTGACGATGAAACACAGAAATTGCATCGGAATTAAATATAAGAGACACAATGCCGACTTAAGTACAGGAAGACTGAGTCTTCCTACAGTCTATGTTTTGAGCGTTTCCTGTGTCACCAGTTTTACATTCCGATGCACCTCTGCAGGTTTACTGTATCCCTTGGACCTTCCCATTGACGATGAAACACAGAAATTGCATCGGAATTAAATATAAGAGACACAATGCCGACTTAAGTACAGGAAGACTGAGTCTTCCTACTGTCTACGTTTTGAGCATTCCTGTGTCATCAGTTTAACATTCCGATGCACGTCTGCAGGTTTACTGTATCCCTTGGACCTTCCCATTGACGATGAAAAACAGAAATTGCATCGGATTTAAATATAAGAGACACAATGCCGACTTAACTACAGGAAGACTAAGCCTTCCTACTGTCTATGTTGTGAGCTTTTCCTGTGTCATCAGTTTTACTTTCCGATGCACCTCTGCAGGTTTACTATATCCGTTGGAGCTTCCCATTCACGATGAAACACAGAGATTTCATCGGAAATAAATATAAGAGACACAATGCCGACATAAGTACAGGAAGACTGAGACTTCCTACTGTATATGTTTTGAGCGTTTCCTGAGTCACCAGTTTTACATTCCGATGCACCTCTGCCGGTTTCCTGTTTCCCTTGGTCCTTCCCATTGACGATGAAACACAGAAATTGCATCGAAATTAAATATAAGAGACACAATGCCGACTGAAGTACAAGAAAACAGTCTTCGTACCGTCAATGTTTTGAGCGTTTCCTGTGTCACCAGTTTTACATTCCGATGCACCTCTGCCGGTTTACTATATCCCTTGGACCTTCCCATTGTCGATGAAACACAGAAATCGCATCGGAATTAAATATAAGAGACACAATTCCGAGTTAAGTACAGGAAGACTGAGTCTTCCTACTGTCTATGTTTTGAGCGTTTCCTGTGTCACCAGTTCTACATTCCGATGCACCCCTGCAGGTTTACCGTATTCCTTGGACCATCCCATTGACGATGAAACACAGAAATTGCATCGGAATTAAATATAAGAGACACAATGCCGATTTAAGTACAGGAAGACTAAGTCTTCCTACTGTCTATGTTTTGAACGATTCCTGTGTCATCAGTTTTACATTGCGATGCACCTCTGCAGGTTTACTATATCCCTTGGACCTTCCCATTCACGATGAAACACAGAAATTTCATCGGAATTAAATATAAGAGACACAATGCCGACTTAAGTACAGGAAGACTGAGTCTTCCTACTGTCTATGTTTTGAGCGTTTCCTGTGTCACTAGTTTTACATTCCGATGCAAATCTGCAGGTTTACTGTATCCCTTGGACCTTCCCATAGACGATGAAACACAGAAATTGCATCGGAATTAAATATAAGAGACACAATGCTGACTTAAGTACAGGAAGACTGAGTCTTCCTACAGTCTATGTTTTGAGCGTTTCCTGTGTCACCAGTTTTACATTCCGATGCACCTCTGCCGGTTTACTGTATCGCTTGGACCTTCCCATTGTCGGTGAAACACAGAAATCGCATCGGAATTAAATATAAGAAACACAATGCCGACTTAAGTACAGGAAGACTGAGTCTTCCTACTGTCTATGTTTTGAGCGTTTTCTGTGTCATCAGCTTGACATTCCGATGCACGTCTGCAGGTTTACTGTATCCCTTGGACCTTCCCATTGACGATGAAAAACAGAAATTGCATCGGATTTAAATATAAGAGACACAATGCCGACTTAAGTACAGGAAGACTAAGCCTTCCTACTGTCTATGTTTGAGCTTTTCCTGTGTCATCAGTTTTACTTTCCGATGCACCTCTGCAGGTTTTTTATATCCGTTGGAGCTTCCCATTCACGATGAAACACAGAAATTTCATCGGAAATAAATATAAGAGACACAATGCCGACTTAAGTACAGGAAGACTGAGACTTCCTACTGTATATGTTTTGAGCGTTTCCTGAGTCACCAGTTTTACATTCCGATGCACCTCTGCAGGTTTCCTGTTTCCCTTGGTCCTTCCCATTGACGATGAAACACAGAAATTGCATCGAAATTAAATATAAGAGACACAATGCCGACTTAAGTACAAGAAAACAGTCTTCGTACGGTCAATGTTTTGAGCGTTTCCTGTGACACCAGTTTTACATTCCGATGCACCTCTGCCGGTTTACTGTATCGCTTGGACCTTCCCATTGTCGGTGAAACACAGAAATCGCATCGGAATTAAATATAAGAAACACAATGCAGACTTAAGTACAGGAAGACTGAGTCTTCCTACTGTCTATGTTTTGAGCGTTTTCTGTGTCATCAGTTTTACATTCCGATGCACGTCTGCAGGTTTACTGTATCCCTTGGACCTTCCCATTGACGATGAAACACAGAAATTGCATCGGAATTAAATATAAGAGACACAATGCCGACTTAAGTACAGGAAGACTGAGTCTTCCTACTGTCTATGTTTTGAGCATTCCTGTGTCATCAGTTTTACATTCCGATGCACGTCTGCAGGTTTACTGTATCCCTTGGACCTTCCCATTGACGATGAAAAACAGAAATTGCATCGGATTTAAATATAAGAGACACAATGCCGACTTAAGTACAGGAAGACTAAGCCTTCCTACTGTCTATGTTTTGAGCTTTTCCTGTGTCATCAGTTTTCCTTTCCGATGCACCTCTGCAGGTTTACTATATCCGTTGGAGCTTCCCATTCACGATGAAACACAGAAATTTCATCGGAAATAAATATAAGAGACACAATGCCGACTTAAGTACAGGAAGACTGAGACTTCCTACTGTATATGTTTTGAGCGTTTCCTGAGTCACCAGTTTTACATTCCGATGCACCTCTGCAGGTTTCCTGTTTCCCTTGGTCCTTCCCATTGACGATGAAACACAGAAATTGCATCGAAATTAAATATAAGAGACACAATGCCGACTTAAGTACAAGAAAACAGTCTTCGTACCGTCAATGCTTTGAGCGTTTCCTGTGTCACCAGTTTTACATTCCGATGCACCTCTGCCGGTTTACTATATCCCTTGGACCTTCTCATTCACGATGAAACACAGAAATTTCATCGGAATTAAATATAAGAGACACAATGCCGACTTAAGTACAGGAAGACTGAGTCTTCCTACTGTCTATGTTTTGAGCGTTTCCTGTGTCACTAGTTTTACATTCCGATGCAAATCTGCAGGTTTACTGTATCCCTTGGACCTTCCCATTGACGATGAAACACAGAAATTGCATCGGATTTAAATATAAGAGACACAATGCCGACTTAAGTACAGGAAGACTAAGCCTTCCTACTGTCTCTGTTTTGAGCTTTTCCTGTGTCATCAGTTTTCCTTTCCGATGCACCTCTGCAGGTTTACTATATCCGTTGGAGCTTCCCATTCACGATGAAACACAGAAATTTCATCGGAAATAAATATAAGAGACACAATGCCGACTTAAGTACAGGAAGACTGAGACTTCCTACTGTCTATGTTTTGAGCGTTTCCTGTGTCACCAGTTCTACATTCCGATGCACCTCTGCAGGTTTACTGTATTCCTTGGACCTTCCCATTGACGATGAAACACAGAAATTGCATCGGAATTAAATATAAGAGACACAATGCCGACTTAAGTACAGGAAGACTAAGTCTTCCTACTGTCTATGTTTTGAACGATTCCTGTGTCATCAGTTTTACTTTGCGATGCACCTCTGCAGGTTTACTATATCCCTTGGAACTTCCCATTCACGATGAAACTCAGAAATTTCATCGGAATTAAATATAAGAGACACAATGCCGACTTAAGTACAGGAAGAGTGAGTCTTCCTACTGTCTATGTTTTGAGCGTTTCCTGTGTCACTAGTTTTACATTCCGATGCCAATCTGCAGGTTTACTGTATCCCTTGGACCTTCCCATAGACGATGAAACACAGAAATTGCATCGGAATTAAATATAAGAGACACAATGCTGACTTAAGTACAGGAAGACTGAGTCTTCCTACAGTCTATGTTTTGAGCGTTTCCTGTGTCACCAGTTTTCATTCTGATGCACCTCTGCAGGTTTACTGTATCCCTTGGACCTTCCCATTGACGATGAAACAGAGAAATTGCATCGAAATTAAATATAAGAGACACAATGCCGACTTAAGTACAAGAAAACAGTCTTCGTACGGTCAATGTTTTGAGCGTTTCCCGTGTCACCAGTTTTACATTCCGATGCACCTCTGCCGGTTCACTGTATCGCTTGGACCTTCCCATTGTCGGTGAAATACAGAAATCGCATCGGAATTAAATATAAGAAACACAATGCCGACTTAAGTACAGGAAGACTGAGTCTTCCTACTGTCTATGTTTTGAGCGTTTTCTGTGTCATCAGTTTTCATTCAGATGCACTTCTGCAAGTTTACTGTATCCCTTGGACCTTCCCATTGACGATGAAAAACAGAAATTGCATCGGAATTAAATATAAGAGACACAATGTCGACTTAAGTACAGGAAGACTAAGTCTTCCTACTGTCTATGCTTTGAGCGTTTCCTGTGTCATCATTTTTACTTTCCGATGCACCTCTGCAGGATTACTATATCCCTTGGACCTTCCCATTCACGATGAAACACAGAAATTTCATCGGAAATAAATATAAGAGACACAATGCCGACTTAAGTACAGGAAGACTGAGTCTTCCTACTGTCTATGTTTTGATCGTTTCCTGGGTCACCAGTTTTTCATTCCGATGCACCTCTGCAGGTTTACTGTATCCCTTGGACCTTCCCATTGACGATGAAACACAGAAACTGCATCGGAATTAAATATAAGAGACACAATGCCGACTTAAGTACAGGAAGACAGAGTCTTCCTACTGTCTATGTTTTTAGCGTTTCCTGTGTCACTAGTTTAACATTCCCATGCAAATCTGCAGGTTTACTATATCCCTTGGACTTTCCCATTGACGATGAAACACAGAAATTGCATCGGAATTAAATATAAGAGACACAATGCCGACTTAAGTACAGGAAGACTGAGTCTTCCTACAGTCTATGTTTTGAGCGTTTCCTGTGTCACCAGTTTTACATTCCGATGCACCTCTGCCGGTTTACTGTATCGCTTGGACCTTCCCATTGTCGGTGAAACACAGAAATCGCATCGGAATTAAATATAAGAAACACAATGCCGACTTAAGTACAGGAAGACTGAGTCTTCCTACTGTCTATGTTTTGAGCGTTTTCTGTGTCATCAGTTTTCATTCAGATGCACTTCTGCAAGTTTACTGTATCCCTTGGACCTTCCCATTGACGATGAAACACAGAAATTGCATCGGAATTAAATATAAGAGACACAATGCCGACTTAAGTACAGGAAGACTGAGTCTTCCAACTGTCTATGTTTTGAGCATTCCTGTGTCATCAGTTTTACATTCCGATGCACGTCTGCAGGTTTACTGTATCCCTTGAACCTTCCCATTGACGATAAAAAACAGAAATTGCATGGGATTTAAATATAAGAGACACAATGCCGACTTAAGTACAGGAAGACTGAGTCTTCCTACTGTCTATGTTTTGAGCGTTTCCTGTGTCACTAGTTTTACATTCCGATGCAAATCTGCATGTTTACTGTATCTCTTGGACCTTCCCATAGACGATGAGACACAGAAATTGCATCGGAATTAAATATAAGAGACACAATGCTGACTTAAGTACAGGAAGACTGAGTCTTCCTACAGTCTATGTTTTGAGCGTTTCCTGTGTCACCAGTTTTCATTCTGATGCACCTCTGCAGGTTTACTGTATCCCTTGGACCTTCCCATTGACGATGAAACAGAGAAATTGCATCGAAATTAAATATAAGAGACACAATGCCGACTTAAGTACAAGAAAACAGTCTTCGTACGGTCAATGTTTTGAGCGTTTCCCGTGTCACCAGTTTTACATTCCGATGCACCTCTGCCGGTTCACTGTATCGCTTGGACCTTCCCATTGTCGGTGAAATACAGAAATCGCATCGGAATTAAATATAAGAAACACAATGCCGACTTAAGTACAGGAAGACTGAGTCTTCCTACTGTCTATGTTTTGAGCGTTTTCTGTGTCATCAGTTTTCATTCAGATGCACTTCTGCAAGTTTACTGTATCCCTTGGACCTTCCCATTGACGATGAAAAACAGAAATTGCATCGGAATTAAATATAAGAGACACAATGCCGACTTAAGTACAGGAAGACTAAGTCTTCCTACTGTCTATGCTTTGAGCGTTTCCTGTGTCATCATTTTTACTTTCCGATGCACCTCTGCAGGATTACTATATCCCTTGGACCTTCCCATTCACGATGAAACACAGAAATTTCATCGGAAATAAATATAAGAGACACAATGCCGACTTAAGTACAGGAAGACTGAGTCTTCCTACTGTCTATGTTTTGATCGTTTCCTGGGTCACCAGTTTTTCATTCCGATGCACCTCTGCAGGTTTACTGTATCCCTTGGACCTTCCCATTGACGATGAAACACAGAAACTGCATCGGAATTAAATATAAGAGACACAATGCCGACTTAAGTACAGGAAGACAGAGTCTTCCTACTGTCTATGTTTTAAGCGTTTCCTGTGTCACTAGTTTAACATTCCCATGCAAATCTGCAGGTTTACTATATCCCTTGGACTTTCCCATTGACGATGAAACACAGAAATTGCATCGGAATTAAATATAAGAGACACAATGCCGACTTAAGTACAGGAAGACTGAGTCTTCCTACAGTCTATGTTTTGAGCGTTTCCTGTGTCACCAGTTTTACATTCCGATGCACCTCTGCAGGTTTACTGTATCCCTTGGACCTTCCCATTGACGATGAAACACAGAAATTGCATCGGAATTAAATATAAGAGACACAATGCCGACTTAAGTACAGGAAGACTGAGTCTTCCTACTGTCTATGTTTTGAGCATTCCTGTGTCATCAGTTTTACATTCCGATGCACGTCTGCAGGTTTACTGTATCCCTTGGACCTTCCCATTGACGATGAAAAACAGAAATTGCATCGGATTTAAATATAAGAGACACAATGCCGACTTAAGTACAGGAAGACTAAGCCTTCCTACTGTCTATGTTGTGAGCTTTTCCTGTGTCATCAGTTTTACTTTCCGATGCACCTCTGCAGGTTTACTATATCCGTTGGAGCTTCCCATTCACGATGAAACACAGAGATTTCATCGGAAATAAATATAAGAGACACAATGCCGACTTAAGTACAGGAAGACTGAGACTTCCTACTGTATATGTTTTGAGCGTTTCCTGAGTCACCAGTTTTACATTCCGATGCACCTCTGCCGGTTTCCTGTTTCCCTTGGTCCTTCCCATTGACGATGAAACACAGAAATTGCATCGAAATTAAATATAAGAGACACAATGCCGACTTAAGTACAAGAAAACAGTCTTCGTACCGTCAATGTTTTGAGCGTTTCCTGTGTCACCAGTTTTACATTCCGATGCACCTCTGCCGGTTTACTATATCCCTTGGACCTTCCCATTGTCGATGAAACACAGAAATCGCATCGGAATTAAATATAAGAGACACAATTCCGAGTTAAGTACAGGAAGACTGAGTCTTCCTACTGTCTATGTTTTGAGCGTTTCCTGTGTCACCAGTTTTACATTCTGATGCACCTCTGCAGGTTTACTGTATCCATTTGACCTTCCCATTGACGATGAAACACAGAAATTGCATTGGAGTTAAATATAAGAGACACAATGCCGACTTAAGTACAGGAAGACTGACTCTTCCTACTGTCTATGTTTTGAGCGTTTCCTGTGTCACCAGTTCTACATTCCGATGCACCCCTGCAGGTTTACTGTATTCCTTGGACCTTCCCATTGACGATGAAATACAGAAATTGCATCGGAATTAAATATAAGAGACACAATGCCGACTTAAGTACAGGAAGACTAAGCCTTCCTACTGTCTCTGTTTTGAGCTTTTCCTGTGTCATCAGTTTTCCTTTCCGATGCACCTCTGCAGGTTTACTATATCCGTTGGAGCTTCCCATTCACGATGAAACACAGAAATTTCATCGGAAATAAATATAAGAGACACAATGCCGACTTAAGTACAGGAAGACTGAGACTTCCTACTGTCTATGTTTTGAGCGTTTCCTGTGTCACCAGTTCTACATTCCGATGCACCTCTGCAGGTTTACTGTATTCCTTGGACCTTCCCATTGACGATGAAACACAGAAATTGCATCGGAATTAAATATAAGAGACACAATGCCGACTTAAGTACAGGAAGACTAAGTCTTCCTACTGTCTATGTTTTGAACGATTCCTGTGTCATCAGTTTTACTTTGCGATGCACCTCTGCAGGTTTACTATATCCCTTGGAACTTCCCATTCACGATGAAACTCAGAAATTTCATCGGAATTAAATATAAGAGACACAATGCCGACTTAAGTACAGGAAGAGTGAGTCTTCCTACTGTCTATGTTTTGAGCGTTTCCTGTGTCACTAGTTTTACATTCCGATGCAAATCTGCAGGTTTACTGTATCCCTTGGACCTTCCCATAGACGATGAAACACAGAAATTGCATCGGAATTAAATATAAGAGACACAATGCTGACTTAAGTACAGGAAGACTGAGTCTTCCTACAGTCTATGTTTTGAGCGTTTCCTGTGTCACCAGTTTTCATTCTGATGCACCTCTGCAGGTTTACTGTATCCCTTGGACCTTCCCATTGACGATGAAACAGAGAAATTGCATCGAAATTAAATATAAGAGACACAATGCCGACTTAAGTACAAGAATACAGTCTTCGTACGGTCAATGTTTTGAGCGTTTCCCGTGTCACCAGTTTTACATTCCGATGCACCTCTGCCGGTTCACTGTATCGCTTGGACCTTCCCATTGTCGGTGAAATACAGAAATCGCATCGGAATTAAATATAAGAAACACAATGCCGACTTAAGTACAGGAAGACTGAGTCTTCCTACTGTCTATGTTTTGAGCGTTTTCTGTGTCATCAGTTTTCATTCAGATGCACTTCTGCAAGTTTACTGTATCCCTTGGACCTTCCCATTGACGATGAAAAACAGAAATTGCATCGGAATTAAATATAAGAGACACAATGCCGACTTAAGTACAGGAAGACTAAGTCTTCCTACTGTCTATGCTTTGAGCGTTTCCTGTGTCATCATTTTTACTTTCCGATGCACCTCTGCAGGATTACTATATCCCTTGGACCTTCCCATTCACGATGAAACACAGAAATTTCATCGGAAATAAATATAAGAGACACAATGCCGACTTAAGTACAGGAAGACTGAGTCTTCCTACTGTCTATGTTTTGATCGTTTCCTGGGTCACCAGTTTTTCATTCCGATGCACCTCTGCAGGTTTACTGTATCCCTTGGACCTTCCCATTGACGATGAAACACAGAAACTGCATCGGAATTAAATATAAGAGACACAATGCCGACTTAAGTACAGGAAGACAGAGTCTTCCTACTGTCTATGTTTTTAGCGTTTCCTGTGTCACTAGTTTAACATTCCCATGCAAATCTGCAGGTTTACTATATCCCTTGGACTTTCCCATTGACGATGAAACACAGAAATTGCATCGGAATTAAATATAAGAGACACAATGCCGACTTAAGTACAGGAAGACTGAGTCTTCCTACAGTCTATGTTTTGAGCGTTTCCTGTGTCACCAGTTTTACATTCCGATGCACCTCTGCCGGTTTACTGTATCGCTTGGACCTTCCCATTGTCGGTGAAACACAGAAATCGCATCGGAATTAAATATAAGAAACACAATGCCGACTTAAGTACAGGAAGACTGAGTCTTCCTACTGTCTATGTTTTGAGCGTTTTCTGTGTCATCAGTTTTCATTCAGATGCACTTCTGCAAGTTTACTGTATCCCTTGGACCTTCCCATTGACGATGAAACACAGAAATTGCATCGGAATTAAATATAAGAGACACAATGCCGACTTAAGTACAGGAAGACTGAGTCTTCCAACTGTCTATGTTTTGAGCATTCCTGTGTCATCAGTTTTACATTCCGATGCACGTCTGCAGGTTTACTGTATCCCTTGAACCTTCCCATTGACGATAAAAAACAGAAATTGCATGGGATTTAAATATAAGAGACACAATGCCGACTTAAGTACAGGAAGACTGAGTCTTCCTACTGTCTATGTTTTGAGCGTTTCCTGTGTCACTAGTTTTACATTCCGATGCAAATCTGCATGTTTACTGTATCTCTTGGACCTTCCCATAGACGATGAAACACAGAAATTGCATCGGAATTAAATATAAGAGACACAATGCTGACTTAAGTACAGGAAGACTGAGTCTTCCTACAGTCTATGTTTTGAGCGTTTCCTGTGTCACCAGTTTTCATTCTGATGCACCTCTGCAGGTTTACTGTATCCCTTGGACCTTCCCATTGACGATGAAACAGAGAAATTGCATCGAAATTAAATATAAGAGACACAATGCCGACTTAAGTACAAGAAAACAGTCTTCGTACGGTCAATGTTTTGAGCGTTTCCCGTGTCACCAGTTTTACATTCCGATGCACCTCTGCCGGTTCACTGTATCGCTTGGACCTTCCCATTGTCGGTGAAATACAGAAATCGCATCGGAATTAAATATAAGAAACACAATGCCGACTTAAGTACAGGAAGACTGAGTCTTCCTACTGTCTATGTTTTGAGCGTTTTCTGTGTCATCAGTTTTCATTCAGATGCACTTCTGCAAGTTTACTGTATCCCTTGGACCTTCCCATTGACGATGAAAAACAGAAATTGCATCGGAATTAAATATAAGAGACACAATGCCGACTTAAGTACAGGAAGACTAAGTCTTCCTACTGTCTATGCTTTGAGCGTTTCCTGTGTCATCATTTTTACTTTCCGATGCACCTCTGCAGGATTACTATATCCCTTGGACCTTCCCATTCACGATGAAACACAGAAATTTCATCGGAAATAAATATAAGAGACACAATGCCGACTTAAGTACAGGAAGACTGAGTCTTCCTACTGTCTATGTTTTGATCGTTTCCTGGGTCACCAGTTTTTCATTCCGATGCACCTCTGCAGGTTTACTGTATCCCTTGGACCTTCCCATTGACGATGAAACACAGAAACTGCATCGGAATTAAATATAAGAGACACAATGCCGACTTAAGTACAGGAAGACAGAGTCTTCCTACTGTCTATGTTTTAAGCGTTTCCTGTGTCACTAGTTTAACATTCCCATGCAAATCTGCAGGTTTACTATATCCCTTGGACTTTCCCATTGACGATGAAACACAGAAATTGCATCGGAATTAAATATAAGAGACACAATGCCGACTTAAGTACAGGAAGACTGAGTCTTCCTACAGTCTATGTTTTGAGCGTTTCCTGTGTCACCAGTTTTACATTCCGATGCACCTCTGCAGGTTTACTGTATCCCTTGGACCTTCCCATTGACGATGAAACACAGAAATTGCATCGGAATTAAATATAAGAGACACAATGCCGACTTAAGTACAGGAAGACTGAGTCTTCCTACTGTCTATGTTTTGAGCATTCCTGTGTCATCAGTTTTACATTCCGATGCACGTCTGCAGGTTTACTGTATCCCTTGGACCTTCCCATTGACGATGAAAAACAGAAATTGCATCGGATTTAAATATAAGAGACACAATGCCGACTTAAGTACAGGAAGACTAAGCCTTCCTACTGTCTATGTTGTGAGCTTTTCCTGTGTCATCAGTTTTACTTTCCGATGCACCTCTGCAGGTTTACTATATCCGTTGGAGCTTCCCATTCACGATGAAACACAGAGATTTCATCGGAAATAAATATAAGAGACACAATGCCGACTTAAGTACAGGAAGACTGAGACTTCCTACTGTATATGTTTTGAGCGTTTCCTGAGTCACCAGTTTTACATTCCGATGCACCTCTGCCGGTTTCCTGTTTCCCTTGGTCCTTCCCATTGACGATGAAACACAGAAATTGCGTCGAAATTAAATATAAGAGACACAATGCCGACTTAAGT
The DNA here is from genome assembly GCF_023898315.1 of Schistocerca nitens. Taxonomy (NCBI): domain Eukaryota; kingdom Metazoa; phylum Arthropoda; class Insecta; order Orthoptera; family Acrididae; genus Schistocerca; species Schistocerca nitens. The sequence goes on along the minus strand of NC_064616.1, from coordinate 3,022,866 downwards.
ACAAGAAAACAGTCTTCGTACCGTCAATGTTTTGAGCGTTTCCTGTGTCACCAGTTTTACATTCCGATGCACCTCTGCCGGTTTACTATATCCCTTGGACCTTCCCATTGTCGATGAAACACAGAAATCGCATCGGAATTAAATATAAGAGACACAATTCCGAGTTAAGTACAGGAAGACTGAGTCTTCCTACTGTCTATGTTTTGAGCGTTTCCTGTGTCACCAGTTTTACATTCTGATGCACCTCTGCAGGTTTACTGTATCCATTTGACCTTCCCATTGACGATGAAACACAGAAATTGCATTGGAGTTAAATATAAGAGACACAATGCCGACTTAAGTACAGGAAGACTGACTCTTCCTACTGTCTATGTTTTGAGCGTTTCCTGTGTCACCAGTTCTACATTCCGATGCACCCCTGCAGGTTTACTGTATTCCTTGGACCTTCCCATTGACGATGAAATACAGAAATTGCATCGGAATTAAATATAAGAGACACAATGCCGACTTAAGTACAGGAAGACTAAGTCTTCCTACTGTCTATGTTTTGAACGATTCCTGTGTCATCAGTTTTACATTGCGATGCACCTCTGCAGGTTTACTATATCCCTTGGACCTTCCCATTCACGATGAAACACAGAAATTTCATCGGAATTAAATATAAGAGACACAATGCCGACTTAAGTACAGGAAGACTGAGTCTTCCTACTGTCTATGTTTTGAGCGTTTCCTGTGTCACTAGTTTTACATTCCGATGCAAATCTGCAGGTTTACTGTATCCCTTGGACCTTCCCATAGACGATGAAACACAGAAATTGCATCGGAATTAAATATAAGAGACACAATGCTGACTTAAGTACAGGAAGACTGAGTCTTCCTACAGTCTATGTTTTGAGCGTTACCTGTGTCACCAGTTTTACATTCCGATGCACCTCTGCCGGTTTACTGTATCGCTTGGGCCTTCCCATTGTCGGTGAAACACAGAAATCGCATCGGAATTAAATATAAGAAACACAATGCCGACTTAAGTACAGGAAGACTGAGTCTTCCTACTGTCTATGTTTTGAGCGTTTTCTGTGTCATCAGCTTTACATTCCGATGCACGTCTGCAGGTTTACTGTATCCCTTGGACCTTCCCATTGACGATGAAAAACAGAAATTCCATCGGATTTAAATATAAGAGACACAATGCCGACTTAAGTACAGGAAGACTAAGCCTTCCTACTGTCTATGTTTGAGCTTTTCCTGTGTCATCAGTTTTACTTTCCGATGCACCTCTGCAGGTTTACTATATCCGTTGGAGCTTCCCATTCACGATGAAACACAGAAATTTCATCGGAAATAAATATAAGAGACACAATGCCGACTTAAGTACAGGAAGACTGAGTCTTCCTACTGTATATGTTTTGAGCGTTTCCTGAGTCACCAGTTTTACATTCCGATGCACCTCTGCAGGTTTCCTGTTTCCCTTGGTCCTTCCCATTGACGATGAAACACAGAAATTGCATCGAAATTAAATATAAGAGACACAATGCCGACTTAAGTACAAGAAAACAGTCTTCGTACGGTCAATGTTTTGAGCGTTTCCTGTGACACCAGTTTTACATTCCGATGCACCTCTGCCGGTTTACTGTATCGCTTGGACCTTCCCATTCACGATGAAACACAGAAATCGCATCGGAATTAAATATAAGAATCACAATGCAGACTTAAGTACAGGAAGACTGAGTCTTCCTACTGTCTATGTTTTGAGCGTTTTCTGTGTCATCAGTTTTACATTCCGATGCACGTCTGCAGGTTTACTGTATCCCTTGGACCTTCCCATTGACGATGAAACACAGAAATTGCATCGGAATTAAATATAAGAGACACAATGCCGACTTAAGTACAGGAAGACTGAGTCTTCCTACTGTCTATGTTTTGAGCATTCCTGTGTCATCAGTTTTACATTCCGATGCACGTCTGCAGGTTTACTGTATCCCTTGGACCTTCCCATTGACGATGAAAAACAGAAATTGCATCGGATTTAAATATAAGAGACACAATGCCGACTTAAGTACAGGAAGACTAAGCCTTCCTACTGTCTATGTTTTGAGCTTTTCCTGTGTCATCAGTTTTCCTTTCCGATGCACCTCTGCAGGTTTACTATATCCGTTGGAGCTTCCCATTCACGATGAAACACAGAAATTTCATCGGAAATAAATATAAGAGACACAATGCCGACTTAAGTACAGGAAGACTGAGACCTCCTACTGTATATGTTTTGAGCGTTTCCTGAGTCACCAGTTTTACATTCCGATGCACCTCTGCAGGTTTCCTGTTTCCCTTGGTCCTTCCCATTGACGATGAAACACAGAAATTGCATCGAAATTAAATATAAGAGACACAATGCCGACTTAAGTACAAGAAAACAGTCTTCGTACCGTCAATGCTTTGAGCGTTTCCTGTGTCACCAGTTTTACATTCCGATGCACCTCTGCCGGTTTACTATATCCCTTGGACCTTCTCATTCACGATGAAACACAGAAATTTCATCGGAATTAAATATAAGAGACACAATGCCGACTTAAGTACAGGAAGACTGAGTCTTCCTACTGTCTATGTTTTGAGCGTTTCCTGTGTCACTAGTTTTACATTCCGATGCAAATCTGCAGGTTTACTGTATCTCTCGGACATTCCCATAGACGATGAAACACAGAAATTGCATCGGAATTAAATATAAGAGACACAATGCTGACTTAAGTACAGGAAGACTGAGTCTTTCTACAGTCTATGTTTTGAGCGTTTCCTGTGTCACCAGTTTTACATTCTGATGCACCTCCGCAGGTTTACTGTGTCCCTTGGACCTTCCCATTGACGATGAAACACAGAAATTGCATCGAAATTAAATATAAGAGACACAATGCCGACTTAAGTACAAGAAAACAGTCTTCGTACGGTCAATGTTTTGAGCGTTTCCCGTGTCACCAGTTTTACATTCCGATGCACCTCTGCCGGTTTACTGTATCGCTTGGACCTTAACATTGTCGGTGAAATACAGAAATCGCATCGGAATTAAATATAAGAAACACAATACCGACTTAAGTACAGGAAGACTGAGTCTTCCTACTGTCTATGTTTTGAGCGTTTCCTGTGTCATCATTTTTACATTCTGATGCACCTCCGCAGGTTTACTGTGTCCCTTGGACCTTCCCATTGTCGGTGAAACACAGAAATCGCATCGGAATTAAATATAAGAAACACAATGCCGACTTAAGTACAGGAAGACTGAGTCTTCCTACTGTCTATGTTTTGAGCGTTTTCTGTGTCATCAGCTTTACATTCCGATGCACGTCTGCAGGTTTACTGTATCCCTTGGACCTTCCCATTGACGATGAAAAACAGAAATTCCATCGGATTTAAATATAAGAGACACAATGCCGACTTAAGTACAGGAAGACTAAGCCTTCCTACTGTCTATGTTTGAGCTTTTCCTGTGTCATCAGTTTTACTTTCCGATGCACCTCTGCAGGTTTACTATATCCGTTGGAGCTTCCCATTCACGATGAAACACAGAAATTTCATCGGAAATAAATATAAGAGACACAATGCCGACTTAAGTACAGGAAGACTGAGTCTTCCTACTGTATATGTTTTGAGCGTTTCCTGAGTCACCAGTTTTACATTCCGATGCACCTCTGCAGGTTTCCTGTTTCCCTTGGTCCTTCCCATTGACGATGAAACACAGAAATTGCATCGAAATTAAATATAAGAGACACAATGCCGACTTAAGTACAAGAAAACAGTCTTCGTACGGTCAATGTTTTGAGCGTTTCCTGTGACACCAGTTTTACATTCCGATGCACCTCTGCCGGTTTACTGTATCGCTTGGACCTTCCCATTGTCGGTGAAACACAGAAATCGCATCGGAATTAAATATAAGAATCACAATGCAGACTTAAGTACAGGAAGACTGAGTCTTCCTACTGTCTATGTTTTGAGCGTTTTCTGTGTCATCAGTTTTACATTCCGATGCACGTCTGCAGGTTTACTGTATCCCTTGGACCTTCCCATTGACGATGAAACACAGAAATTGCATCGGAATTAAATATAAGAGACACAATGCCGACTTAAGTACAGGAAGACTGAGTCTTCCTACTGTCTATGTTTTGAGCATTCCTGTGTCATCAGTTTTACATTCCGATGCACGTCTGCAGGTTTACTGTATCCCTTGGACCTTCCCATTGACGATGAAAAACAGAAATTGCATCGGATTTAAATATAAGAGACACAATGCCGACTTAAGTACAGGAAGACTAAGCCTTCCTACTGTCTATGTTTTGAGCTTTTCCTGTGTCATCAGTTTTCCTTTCCGATGCACCTCTGCAGGTTTACTATATCCGTTGGAGCTTCCCATTCACGATGAAACACAGAAATTTCATCGGAAATAAATATAAGAGACACAATGCCGACTTAAGTACAGGAAGACTGAGACCTCCTACTGTATATGTTTTGAGCGTTTCCTGAGTCACCAGTTTTACATTCCGATGCACCTCTGCAGGTTTCCTGTTTCCCTTGGTCCTTCCCATTGACGATGAAACACAGAAATTGCATCGAAATTAAATATAAGAGACACAATGCCGACTTAAGTACAAGAAAACAGTCTTCGTACCGTCAATGTTTTGAGCGTTTCCTGTGTCACCAGTTTTACATTCCGATGCACCTCTGCCGGTTTACTATATCCCTTGGACCTTCTCATTCACGATGAAACACAGAAATTTCATCGGAATTAAATATAAGAGACACAATGCCGACTTAAGTACAGGAAGACTGAGTCTTCCTACTGTCTATGTTTTGAGCGTTTCCTGTGTCACTAGTTTTACATTCCGATGCAAATCTGCAGGTTTACTGTATCTCTTGGACATTCCCATAGACGATGAAACACAGAAATTGCATCGGAATTAAATATAAGAGACACAATGCTGACTTAAGGACAGGAAGACTGAGTCTTTCTACAGTCTATGTTTTGAGCGTTTCCTGTGTCACCAGTTTTACATTCTGATGCACCTCCGCAGGTTTACTGTGTCCCTTGGACCTTCCCATTGACGATGAAACACAGAAATTGCATCGAAATTAAATATAAGAGACACAATGCCGACTTAAGTACAAGAAAACAGTCTTCGTACGGTCAATGTTTTGAGCGTTTCCCGTGTCACCAGTTTTACATTCCGATGCACCTCTGCCGGTTTACTGTATCGCTTGGACCTTAACATTGTCGGTGAAATACAGAAATCGCATCGGAAATAAATATAAGAGACACAATGCCGACTTAAGTACAGGAAGACTGAGTCTTCCTACTGTCTATGTATTGATCGTTTCCTGGGTCACCAGTTTTTCATTCCGATGCACCTCTGCAGGTTTACTGTATCCCTTGGACCTTCCCATTGACGATGAAACACAGAAATTGCATCGGAATTAAATATAAGAGACACAATGCCGACATAAGTATAGGAAGACAGAGTCTTCCTACTGTCTATGTTTTAACGTTTCCTGTGTCACTAGTTTAACATTCCCATGCAAATCTGCAGGTTTATTATATCCCTTGGACCTTCCCATTGACGATGAAACACAGAAATTGAATCGGAATTAAATATAAGAGACACAATGCCGACTTAAGTACAGGAAGACTGAGTCTTCCTACAGTCTATGTTTTGAGCGTTTCCTGTGTCACCAGTTTTACATTCCGATGCACCTCTGCAGGTTTACTGTATCCCTTGGACCTTCCCATTGACGATGAAACACAGAAATTGCATCGGAATTAAATATAAGAACCACAATGCCGACTTAAGTACAGGAAGACTGAGTCTTCCTACTGTCTATGTTTTGAGCATTCCTGTGTCATCAGTTTTACATTCCGATGCACGTGTGCAGGTTTGCTGCATCCCTTGGACCTTCCCATTGACGATGAAAAACAGAAATTGCATCGGATTTAAATATAAGAGACACAATGCCGACTTAAGTACAGGAAGACTAAGCCTTCCTACTGTCTATGTTTGAGCTTTTCCTGTGTCATCAGTTTTACTTTCCGATGCACCTCTGCAGGTTTACTATATCCGTTGGAGCTTCCCATTCACGATGAAACACAGAGATTTCATCGGAAATAAATATAAGAGACACAATGCCGACTTAAGTACAGGAAGACTGAGTCTTCCTACTGTCTATAATTTGAGCGTTTCCTGTGTCACCAGTTTTATTTTCCGATGCACCTCTACAGGTTTACTGTATCCCTTGGACCTTCACAGTGACGATGAAACACAGAAATTGCATCGGAATTAAATATAAGAGACACTATGCCGAATTAAGTACAGGAAGACTAAGTCTTCCTACTGTCTATGTTTTGAGCGTTTCCTGTGTCATCAGTTTTACTTTCCGATGCACCTCTGCAGGTTTACTATACCCCTTGGACCTTCCCATTTACGATGAAACCCAGAAATTTCATCGGAAATAAATATAAGGGACACAATGCCGACTTAAGTATAGGAAGACTGAGTCTTCCTACTGTCTATGTTTTGAGCGTTTCCTGTGTCACCAGTTTTACATTCTGATGCACCTCTGCAGGTTTACTGTATCCATTGGACCTTCGCATTGACGATGAAACACAGATATTGCATTGGAGTTAAATATAAGAGACACAATGCCGACTTAAGTACAGGAAGACTGAGTCTTCCTACTGTCTATGTTTTGAGCGTTTCCTGTGTCACCAGTTCTACATTCCGATGCACCTCTGCAGGTTTACTGTATTCCTTGGACCTTCCCATTGACGATAAAACACAGAAATTGCATCGGAATTAAATATAAGAGACACAATGCCGACTTAAGTACAGGAAGACTAAGTCTTCCTGCTGTCTATGTTTTGAACGATTCCTGTGTCATCAGTTTTACTTTGCGATGCACCTCTGCAGGTTTACTATATCCCTTGGACCTTCCCATTCACGATGAAACACAGAAATTTCATCGGAATTAAATATAAGAGACACAATGCCGACTTAAGTACAGGAAGACTGAGTCTTCCTACTGTCAATGTTTTGAGCGTTTCCTGTGTCACTAGTTTTACATTCCGATGCAAATCTGCAGGTTTACTGTATCCCTTGGACCTTCCCATAGACGATGAAACACAGAAATTGCATCGGAATTAAATATAAGAGACACAATGCTGACTTAAGTACAGGAAGACTGAGTCTTCCTACAGTCTATGTTTTGAGCGTTTCCTGTGTCACCAGTTTTACATTCTGATGCACCTCTGCAGGTTTACTGTATCCCTTGGACCTTCCCATTGACGATGAAACACAGAAATTGCATCGAAATTAAATATAAGAGACACAATGCCGACTTAAGTACAAGAAAACAGTCTTCGTACGGTCAATGTTTTGAGCGTTTCCTGTGTCACCAGTTTTACATTCCGATGCACCTCTGCCGGTTTACTGTATCGCTTGGACCTTCCCATTGTCGGTGAAACACAGAAATCGCATCGGAATTAAATATAAGATACACAATGCCGACTTAAGTACAGGAAGACTGAGTCTTCCTACTGTCTATGTTTTGAGCGTCTTTGGTGTCATCAGTTTTCATTCAGATGCACTTCTGCAAGTTTACTGTATCCCTTGGACCTTCCCATTGACGATGAAACACAGAAATTGCATCGGAATTAAATTTAAGAGACACAATGCCGACTTAAGTACAGGAAGACTAAGTCTTCCTACTGTCTATGTTTTGAACGATTCCTGTGTCATCAGTTTTACTTTGCGATGCACCTCTGCAGGTTTACTATATCCCTTGGACCTTCCCATTCACGATGAAACACAGAAATTTCATCGGAATTAAATATAAGAGACACAATGCCGACTTAAGTACCGGAAGACTGAGTCTTCCTACTGTCTATGTTTTGAGCGTTTCCTGTGTCACTAGTTTTACATTCCGATGCAAATCTGCAGGTTTACTGTATCCCTTGGACCTTCCCATAGACGATGAAACACAGAAATTGCATCGGAATTAAATATAAGAGACACAATGCTGACTTAAGTACAGGAAGACTGAGTCTTCCTACAGTCTATGTTTTGAACGTTTCCTGTGTCACCAGTTTTACATTCTGATGCACCTCTGCAGGTTTACTGTATCCCTTGGACCTTCCCATTGACGATGAAACACAGAAATTGCATCGAAATTAAATATAAGAGACACAATGCCGACTTAAGTACAAGAAAACAGTCTTCGTACGGTCAATGTTTTGAGCGTTTCCTGTAACACCAGTTTTACATTCCGATGCACCTCTGCCGGTTTACTGTATCGCTTGGACCTTCCCATTGTCGGTGAAACACAGAAATCGCATCGGAATTAAATACAAGAAACACAATGCCGACTTAAGTACAGGAAGACTGAGTCTTCCTACTGTCTATGTTTTGAGCGTCTTCTGTGTCATCAGTTTTCATTCAGATGCACTTCTGCAAGTTTACTGTATCCCTTGGACCTTCCCATTGACGATGAAACACAGATATTGCATCGGAATTAAATATAAGAGACACAATGCCGACTTAAGTACAGGAAGACTGAGTCTTCCTACTGTCTATGTTTTGAGCGTTTCCTGTGTCTCTAGTTTTACATTCCGATGCAAATCTGCAGGTTTACTGTTTCCCTTGGACCTTCCCATTGACGATGAAACACAGAAATTGCATCGAAATTAAATATATGAGACACAATGCCGACTTAAGTACAAGAAAACAGTCTTCGTACGGTCAATGTTTTGAGCGTTTCCTGTGTCACCAGTTTTACATTCCGATGCGCCTCTGTCGGTTTACTATATCCCTTGGACCTTCCCATTGTCGATGAAACACAGAAATCGCATCGGAAATAAATATAAGAGACACAGTGCCGACTTAAGTACAGGAAGACTGAGTCTTCCTACTGTCTATGTTTTGAGCGTTTCCTGTGTCACCAGTTTTACATTCCGATGCACCTCTGCACGTTTACTGTATCCCTTGGACCTTCCCATTGACGATGAAAAACAGAAATTGCATCGGATTTAAATATAAGAGACACAATGCCGACTTAAGTACAGGAAGACTAAGCCTTCCTACTGTCTATGTTTTGAGCGTTTCCTGTGTCACCAGTTTTACATTCTGATGCACCTCTGCAGGTTTACTGTATCCCTTGGACCTTCCCATTGACGATGAAAAAAAGAAATCGCATCGGAATTAAATATAAGAGTCACAATGCCGACTTAAGTAAAAGAAAACAGTCTTCGTACGGTCAATGTTTTGAGCGTTTCCTGTGTCACCAGTTTTACATTCCGATGCACCTCTGCCGGTTTACTGTATCGCTTGGACCTTCCCATTGTCGGTGAAACACAGAAATCGCATCGGAATTAAATATAAGAAACACAATGCCGACTTAAGTACAGGAAGACTGAGTCTTCCTACTGTCTATGTTTTGAGCGTTTTCTGTGTAATCAGTTTTCATTCAGATGCACTTCTGCAAGTTTACTGTATCCCTTGGACCTTCCCATTGACGATGAAACACAGAAATTGCATCGGAATTAAATATAAGAGACACAATGCCGACTTAAGTACAGGAAGACTGAGTCTTTCAACTGTCTATGTTTTGAGCATTCCTGTGTCATCAGTTTTACATTCCGATGCACGTCTGCAGGTTTACTGTATCCCTTGAACCTTCCCATTGACGATAAAAAACAGAAATTGCATCGGATTTAAATATAAGAGACACAATGCCGACTAAAGTACAGGAAGACTGAGTCTTCCTACTGTCTATGTTTTGAGCGTTTTCTGTGTCATCAGTTTTCATTCAGATGCACTTCTGCAAGTTTACTGTATCTCTTGGACCTTCCCATTGACGATGAAAAACAGAAATTGCATCGGAATTAAATATAAGAGACACAATGCCGACTTAAGTACAGGAAGACTGAGTCTTCCTACTGTCTATGTTTGAGCGTTTCCTGTGTCATCATTTTTACTTTCCGATGCACCTCTGCAGGATTACTATATCCCTTGGACCTTCCCATTCACGATGAAACACAGAAATTTCATCGGAAATAAATATAAGAGACACAATGCCGACTTAAGTACAGGAAGACTGAGTCTTCCTACTGTCTATGTATTGATCGTTTCCTGGGTCACCAGTTTTTCATTCCGATGCACCTCTGCAGGTTTACTGTATCCCTTGGACCTTCCCATTGACGATGAAACACAGAAATTGCATCGGAATTAAATATAAGAGACACAATGCCGACATAAGTATAGGAAGACAGAGTCTTCCTACTGTCTATGTTTTAACGTTTCCTGTGTCACTAGTTTAACATTCCCATGCAAATCTGCAGGTTTACTATATCCCTTGGACCTTCCCATTGACGATGAAACACAGAAATTGAATCGGAATTAAATATAAGAGACACAATGCCGACTTAAGTACAGGAAGACTGAGTCTTCCTACAGTCTATGTTTTGAGCGTTTCCTGTGTCACCAGTTTTACATTCCGATGCACCTCTGCAGGTTTACTGTATCCCTTGGACCTTCCCATTGACGATGAAACACAGAAATTGCATCGGAATTAAATATAAGAGACACAATGCCGACTTAAGTACAGGAAGACTGAGTCTTCCTACTGTCTATGTTTTGAGCATTCCTGTGTCATCAGTTTTACATTCCGATGCACGTGTGCAGGTTTACTGTATCCCTTGGACCTTCCCATTGACGATGAAAAACAGAAATTGCATCGGATTTAAATATAAGAGACACAATGCCGACTTAAGTACAGGAAGACTAAGCCTTCCTACTGTCTATGTTTGAGCTTTTCCTGTGTCATCAGTTTTACTTTACGATGCACCTCTGCAGGTTTACTATATCCGTTGGAGCTTCCCATTCACGATGAAACACAGAAATTTCATCGGAAATATATATAAGAGACACAATGCCGACTTAAGTACAGGAAGACTGAGTCTTCCTACTGTCTATAATTTGAGCGTTTCCTGTGTCACCAGTTTTATTTTCCGATGCACCTCTACAGGTTTACTGTATCCCTTGGACCTTCACAGTGACGATGAAACACAGAAATTGCATCGGAATTAAATATAAGAGACACTATGCCGAATTAAGTACAGGAAGACTGAGTCTTCCTACTGTCTATGTTTTGAGCGTTTCCTGTGTCACCAGTTTTACATTCCGATGCACCTCTGCACGTTTACTGTATCCCTTGGACCTTCCCATTGACGATGAAAAACAGAAATTGCATCGGATTTAAATATAAGAGACACAATGCCGACTTAAGTACAGGAAGACTAAGCCTTCCTACTGTCTATGTTTTTAGCTTTTCCTGTGTCATCAGTTTTACTTTCCGATGCACCTTTGCAGGTTTACTATATCCGTTGGAGCTTCCCATTCACGATGAAACACAGAAATTTCATCGGAAATTAATATAAGAGACACAATGCCGACTTAAGTACAGGAAGACTGAGACTTCCTACTGTATATGTTTTGAGCGTTTCCTGAGTCACCAGTTTTACATTCCGATGCACCTCTGCAGGTTTCCTGTTTCCCTTGGTCCTTCCCATTGACGATGAAACACAGAAATTGCATCGAAATTAAATATAAGAGACACAATGCCGACTTAAGTACAAGAAAACAGTCTTCGTACCGTCAATGTTTTGAGCGTTTCCTGTGTCACCAGTTTTACATTCCGATGCACCTCTGCCGGTTTACTATATCCCTTGGACCTTCCCATTGTCGATGAAACACAGAAATCGCATCGGAATTAAAAATAAGAGACACAATTCCGACTTAAGTACAGGAAGACTGAGTCTTCCTACTGTCTATGTTTTGAGCGTTTCCTGTGTCACCAGTTTTACATTCTGATGCACCTCTGCAGGTTTACTGTATCCACTGGACCTTCCCATTGACGATGAAACACAGAAATTGCATTGGAGTTAAATATAAGAGACACAATGCCGACTTAAGTACAGGAAGACTGAGTCTTCCTAGTGTCTATGTTTTGAGCGTTTCCTGTGTCACCAGTTTTACATTCTGATGCACCTCTGCAGGTTTACTGTATCCCTTGGACCTTCCCATTGACGATGAAACACAGAAATCGCATCGGAATTAAATATAAGAGACACAATGCCGACTTAAGTACAAGAAAACAGTCTTCGTACGGTCAATGTTTTGAGCGTTTCCTGTGTCACCAGTTTTACATTCCGATGCACCTCTGCCGGTTTACTGTATCGCTTGGACCTTCCCATTGTCGGTGAAACAAAGAAATCGCATCGGAATTAAATATAAGAAACACAATGCCGACTTAACTACAGGAAGACTGAGTCTTCCTACTGTCTATGTTTTGAGCGTTTTCTGTGTAATCAGTTTTCATTCAGATGCACTTCTGCAAGTTTACTGTATCCCTTGGACCTTCCCATTGACGATGAAACACAGAAATTGCATCGGAATTAAATATAAGAGACACAATGCCGACTTAAGTACAGGAAGACTGAGTCTTCCAACTGTCTATGTTTTGAGCATTCCTGTGTCATCAGTTTTACATTCCGATGCACGTCTGCAGGTTTACTGTATCCCTTGAACCTTCCCATTGACGATAAAAAACAGAAATTGCATCGGATTTAAATATAAGAGACACAATGCCGACTAAAGTACAGGAAGACTGAGTCTTCCTACTGTCTATGTTTTGAGCGTTTCCTGTGTCACTAGTTTTACATTCCGATGCAAATCTGCAGGTTTACTGTATCTCTTGGACCTTCCCATAGACGATGAAACACAGAAATTGCATCGGAATTAAATATAAGAGACACAATGCTGACTTAAGTACAGGAAGACTGAGTCTTCCTACAGTCTATGTTTTCAGCGTTTCCTGTGTCACCAGTTTTACATTCTGATGCACCTCTGCAGGTTTACTGTATTCCTTGGACCTTCCCATTGACGATGAAACACAGAAATTGCATCGAAATTAAATATAAGAGACACAATGCCGACTTAAGTACAAGAAAACAGTCTTCGTACGGTCAATGTTTTGAGCGTTTCCCGTGTCACCAGTTTTACATTCCGATGCACCTCTGCCGGTTTACTGTATCGCTTGGACCTTCCCATTGTCGGTGAAATAAAGAAATCGCATCGGAATTAAATATAAGAAACACAATGCCGACTTAAGTACAGGAAGACTGAGTCTTCCTACTGTCTATGTTTTGAGCGTTTTCTGTGTCATCAGTTTTCATTCAGACGCACTTCTGCAAGTTTACTGTATCTCTTGGACCTTCCCATTGACGATGAAAAACAGAAATTGCATCGGAATTAAATATAAGAGACACAATGCCGACTTAAGTACAGGAAGACTAAGTCTTCCTACTGTCTATGTTTTGAGCGTTTCCTGTGTCATCATTTTTACTTTCCGATGCACCTCTGCAGGATTACTTTATCCCTTGGACCTTCCCATTCACGATGAAACACAGATATTTCATCGGAAATAAATATAAGAGACTCAATGCCGACTTAAGTACGGGAAGACTGAGTCTTCCTACTGTCTATGTTTTGATCGTTTCCTGGGTCACCAGTTTTTCATTCCGATGCACCTCTGCAGGTTTACTGTATCCCTTGGACCTTCCCATTGACGATGAAACACAGAAATTGTATCGGAATTAAATATAAGAGACACAATGCCGACTTAAGTACAGGAAGACAGAGTCTTCCTACTGTCTATGTTTTAAGCGTTTCCTGTGTCACTAGTTTAACATTCCCATGCAAATCTGCAGGTTTACTATATCCCTTGGACCTTCCCATTGACGATGAAACACAGAAATTGCATCGGAATTAAATATAAGAGACACAATGCCGACTTAAGTACAGGAAGATTGAGTCTTCCTACAGTCTATGTTTTGAGCGTTTCCTGTGTCACCAGTTTTACATTCCGATGCACCTCTGCAGGTTTACTGTATCCCTTGGACCTTCCCATTGACGATGAAACACAGAAATTGCATCGGAATTAAATATAAGAGACCCAATGCCGACTTAAGTACAGGAAGACTGAGTCTTCCTACTGTCTATGTTTTGAGCATTCCTGTGTCATCAGTTTTACATTCCGATGCACGTCTGCAGGTTTACTGTATCCCTTGGACCTTCCCATTGACGATGAAAAACAGAAATTGCATCGGATTTAAATATAAGAGACACAATGCCGACTTAAGTACAGGAAGACTAAGCCTTCCTACTGTCTATGTTTTGAGCGTTTTCTGTGTCATCAGTTTTCATTCAGATGCACTTCTGCAAGTTTACTGTATCTCTTGGACCTTCCCATTGACGATGAAAAACAGAAATTGCATCGGAATTAAATATAAGAGACACAATGCCGACTTAAGTACAGGAAGACTGAGTCTTCCTACTGTCTATGTTTGAGCGTTTCCTGTGTCATCATTTTTACTTTCCGATGCACCTCTGCAGGATTACTATATCCCTTGGACCTTCCCATTCACGATGAAACACAGAAATTTCATCGGAAATAAATATAAGAGACACAATGCCGACTTAAGTACAGGAAGACTGAGTCTTCCTACTGTCTATGTATTGATCGTTTCCTGGGTCACCAGTTTTTCATTCCGATGCACCTCTGCAGGTTTACTGTATCCCTTGGACCTTCCCATTGACGATGAAACACAGAAATTGCATCGGAATTAAATATAAGAGACACAATGCCGACATAAGTATAGGAAGACAGAGTCTTCCTACTGTCTATGTTTTAACGTTTCCTGTGTCACTAGTTTAACATTCCCATGCAAATCTGCAGGTTTACTATATCCCTTGGACCTTCCCATTGACGATGAAACACAGAAATTGAATCGGAATTAAATATAAGAGACACAATGCCGACTTAAGTACAGGAAGACTGAGTCTTCCTACAGTCTATGTTTTGAGCGTTTCCTGTGTCACCAGTTTTACATTCCGATGCACCTCTGCAGGTTTACTGTATCCCTTGGACCTTCCCATTGACGATGAAACACAGAAATTGCATCGGAATTAAATATAAGAGACACAATGCCGACTTAAGTACAGGAAGACTGAGTCTTCCTACTGTCTATGTTTTGAGCATTCCTGTGTCATCAGTTTTACATTCCGATGCACGTGTGCAGGTTTACTGTATCCCTTGGACCTTCCCATTGACGATGAAAAACAGAAATTGCATCGGATTTAAATATAAGAGACACAATGCCGACTTAAGTACAGGAAGACTAAGCCTTCCTACTGTCTATGTTTGAGCTTTTCCTGTGTCATCAGTTTTACGTTACGATGCACATCTGCAGGTTTACTATATCCGTTGGAGCTTCCCATTCACGATGAAACACAGAAATTTCATCGGAAATATATATAAGAGACACAATGCCGACTTAAGTACAGGAAGACTGAGTCTTCCTACTGTCTATAATTTGAGCGTTTCCTGTGTCACCAGTTTTATTTTCCGATGCACCTCTACAGGTTTACTGTATCCCTTGGACCTTCACAGTGACGATGAAACACAGAAATTGCATCGGAATTAAATATAAGAGACACTATGCCGAATTAAGTACAGGAAGACTAAGTCTTCCTACTGTCTATGTTTTGAGCGTTTCCTGTGTCATCAGTTTTACTTTCCGATGCACCTCTGCAGGTTTACTATACCCCTTGGACCTTCCCATTTACGATGAAACACAGAAATTTCATCGGAAATAAATATAAGGGACACAATGCCGACTTAAGTATAGGAAGACTGAGTCTTCCTACTGTCTATGTTTTGAGCGTTTCCTGTGTCACCAGTTTTACATTCTGATGCACCTCTGCAGGTTTACTGTATCCATTGGACCTTCGCATTGACGATGAAACACAGAAATTGCATTGGAGTTAAATATAAGAGACACAATGCCGACTTAAGTACAGGAAGACTGAGTCTTCCTACTGTCTATGTTTTGAGCGTTTCCTGTGTCACCAGTTCTACATTCCGATGCACCTCTGCAGGTTTACTGTATTCCTTGGACCTTCCCATTGACGATGAAACACAGAAATTGCATCGGAATTAAATATAAGAGACACAATGCCGACTTAAGTACAGGAAGACTAAGTCTTCCTGCTGTCTATGTTTTGAACGATTCCTGTGTCATCAGTTTTACTTTGCGATGCACCTCTGCAGGTTTACTATATCCCTTGGACCTTCCCATTCACGATGAAACACAGAAATTTCATCGGAATTAAATATAAGAGACACAATGCCGACTTAAGTACAGGAAGACTGAGTCTTCCTACTGTCAATGTTTTGAGCGTTTCCTGTGTCACTAGTTTTACATTCCGATGCAAATCTGCAGGTTTACTGTATCCCTTGGACCTTCCCATAGACGATGAAACACAGAAATTGCATCGGAATTAAATATAAGAGACACAATGCTGACTTAAGTACAGGAAGACTGAGTCTTCCTACAGTCTATGTTTTGAGCGTTTCCTGTGTCACCAGTTTTACATTCTGATGCACCTCTGCAGGTTTACTGTATCCCTTGGACCTTCCCATTGACGATGAAACACAGAAATTGCATCGAAATTAAATATAAGAGACACAATGCCGACTTAAGTACAAGAAAACAGTCTTCGTACGGTCAATGTTTTGAGCGTTTCCTGTGTCACCAGTTTTACATTCCGATGCACCTCTGCCGGTTTACTGTATCGCTTGGACCTTCCCATTGTCGGTGAAACACAGAAATCGCATCGGAATTAAATATAAGATACACAATGCCGACTTAAGTACAGGAAGACTGAGTCTTCCTACTGTCTATGTTTTGAGCGTCTTTTGTGTCATCAGTTTTCATTCAGATGCACTTCTGCAAGTTTACTGTATCCCTTGGACCTTCCCATTGACGAAGAAACACAGAAATTGCATCGGAATTAAATATAAGAGACACAATGCCGACTTAAGTACAGGAAGACTAAGTCTTCCTACTGTCTATGTTTTGAACGATTCCTGTGTCATCAGTTTTACTTTGCGATGCACCTCTGCAGGTTTACTATATCCCTTGGACCTTCCCATTCACGATGAAACACAGAAATTTCATCGGAATTAAATATAAGAGACACAATGCCGACTTAAGTACCGGAAGACTGAGTCTTCCTACAGTCTATGTTTTGAGCGTTTCCTGTGTCACTAGTTTTACATTCCGATGCAAATCTGCAGGTTTACTGTATCCCTTGGACCTTCCCATAGACGATGAAACACAGAAATTGCATCGGAATTAAATATAAGAGACACAATGCTGACTTAAGTACAGGAAGACTGAGTCTTCCTACAGTCTATGTTTTGAGCGTTTCCTGTGTCACCAGTTTTACATTCTGATGCACCTCTGCAGGTTTACTGTATCCCTTGGACCTTCCCATTGACGATGAAACACAGAAATTGCATCGAAATTAAATATAAGAGACACAATGCCGACTTAAGTACAAGAAAACAGTCTTCGTACGGTCAATGTTTTGAGCGTTTCCTGTAACACCAGTTTTACATTCCGATGCACCTCTGCCGGTTTACTGTATCGCTTGGACCTTCCCATTGTCGGTGAAACACAGAAATCGCATCGGAATTAAATACAAGAAACACAATGCCGACTTAAGTACAGGAAGACTGAGTCTTCCTACTGTCTATGTTTTGAGCGTCTTCTGTGTCATCAGTTTTCATTCAGATGCACTTCTGCAAGTTTACTGTATCCCTTGGACCTTCCCATTGACGATGAAACACAGAAATTGCATCGGAATTAAATATAAGAGACACAATGCCGACTTAAGTACAGGAAGACTGAGTCTTCCTACTGTCTATGTTTTGAGCGTTTCCTGTGTCTCTAGTTTTACATTCCGATGCAAATCTGCAGGTTTACTGTTTCCCTTGGACCTTCCCATTGACGATGAAACACAGAAATTGCATCGAAATTAAATATATGAGACACAATGCCGACTTAAGTACAAGAAAACAGTCTTCGTACGGTCAATGTTTTGAGCGTTTCCTGTGTCACCAGTTTTACATTCCGATGCGCCTCTGTCGGTTTACTATATCCCTTGGACCTTCCCATTGTCGATGAAACACAGAAATCGCATCGGAAATAAATATAAGAGACACAATGCCGACTTAAGTACAGGAAGACTGAGTCTTCCTACTGTCTATGTTTTGAGCGTTTCCTGTGTCACCAGTTTTACATTCCGATGCACCTCTGCACGTTTACTGTATCCCTTGGACCTTCCCATTGACGATGAAAAACAGAAATTGCATCGGATTTAAATATAAGAGACACAATGCCGACTTAAGTACAGGAAGACTAAGCCTTCCTACTGTCTATGTTTTTAGCTTTTCCTGTGTCATCAGTTTTACTTTCCGATGCACCTTTGCAGGTTTACTATATCCGTTGGAGCTTCCCATTCACGATGAAACACAGAAATTTCATCGGAAATAAATATAAGAGACACAATGCCGACTTAAGTACAGGAAGACTGAGACTTCCTACTGTATATGTTTTGAGCGTTTCCTGAGTCACCAGTTTTACATTCCGATGCACCTCTGCAGGTTTCCTGTTTCCCTTGGTCCTTCCCATTGACGATGAAACACAGAAATTGCATCGAAATTAAATATAAGAGACACAATGCCGACTTAAGTACAAGAAAACAGTCTTCGTACCGTCAATGTTTTGAGCGTTTCCTGTGTCACCAGTTTTACATTCCGATGCACCTCTGCCGGTTTACTATATCCCTTGGACCTTCCCATTGTCGATGAAACACAGAAATCGCATCGGAATTAAAAATAAGAGACACAATTCCGACTTAAGTACAGGAAGACTGAGTCTTCCTACTGTCTATGTTTTGAGCGTTTCCTGTGTCACCAGTTTTACATTCTGATGCACCTCTGCAGGTTTACTGTATCCACTGGACCTTCCCATTGACGATGAAACACAGAAATTGCTTTGGAGTTAAATATAAGAGACACAATGCCGACTTAAGTACAGGAAGACTGAGTCTTCCTAGTGTCTATGATTTGAGCGTTTCCTGTGTCACCAGTTTTACATTCTGATGCACCTCTGCAGGTTTACTGTATCCCTTGGACCTTCCCATTGACGATGAAACACAGAAATCGCATCGGAATTAAATATAAGAGACACAATGCCGACTTAAGTACAAGAAAACAGTCTTCGTACGGTCAATGTTTTGAGCGTTTCCTGTGTCACCAGTTTTACATTCCGATGCACCTCTGCCGGTTTACTGTATCGCTTGGACCTTCCCATTGTCGGTGAAACAAAGAAATCGCATCGGAATTAAATATAAGAAACACAATGCCGACTTAACTACAGGAAGACTGAGTCTTCCTACTGTCTATGTTTTGAGCGTTTTCTGTGTAATCAGTTTTCATTCAGATGCACTTCTGCAAGTTTACTGTATCCCTTGGACCTTCCCATTGACGATGAAACACAGAAATTGCATCGGAATTAAATATAAGAGACACAATGCCGACTTAAGTACAGGAAGACTGAGTCTTCCAACTGTCTATGTTTTGAGCATTCCTGTGTCATCAGTTTTACATTCCGATGCACGTCTGCAGGTTTACTGTATCCCTTGAACCTTCCCATTGACGATAAAAAACAGAAATTGCATCGGATTTAAATATAAGAGACACAATGCCGACTAAAGTACAGGAAGACTGAGTCTTCCTACTGTCTATGTTTTGAGCGTTTCCTGTGTCACTAGTTTTACATTCCGATGCAAATCTGCAGGTTTACTGTATCTCTTGGACCTTCCCATAGACGATGAAACACAGAAATTGCATCGGAATTAATTATAAGAGACACAATGCTGACTTAAGTACAGGAAGACTGAGTCTTCCTACAGTCTATGTTTTCAGCGTTTCCTGTGTCACCAGTTTTACATTCTGATGCACCTCTGCAGGTTTACTGTATTCCTTGGACCTTCCCATTGACGATGAAACACAGAAATTGCATCGAAATTAAATATCAGAGACACAATGCCGACTTAAGTACAAGAAAACAGTCTTCGTACGGTCAATGTTTTGAGCGTTTCCCGTGTCACCAGTTTTACATTCCGATGCACCTCTGCCGGTTTACTGTATCGCTTGGACCTTCCCATTGTCGGTGAAATAAAGAAATCGCATCGGAATTAAATATAAGAAACACAATGCCGACTTAAGTACAGGAAGACTGAGTCTTCCTACTGTCTATGTTTTGAGCGTTTTCTGTGTCATCAGTTTTCATTCAGACGCACTTCTGCAAGTTTACTGTATCTCTTGGACCTTCCCATTGACGATGAAAAACAGAAATTGCATCGGAATTAAATATAAGAGACACAATGCCGACTTAAGTACAGGAAGACTAAGTCTTCCTACTGTCTATGTTTTGAGCGTTTCCTGTGTCATCATTTTTACTTTCCGATGCACCTCTGCAGGATTACTTTATCCCTTGGACCTTCCCATTCACGATGAAACACAGATATTTCATCGGAAATAAATATAAGAGACTCAATGCCGACTTAAGTACGGGAAGACTGAGTCTTCCTACTGTCTATGTTTTGATCGTTTCCTGGGTCACCAGTTTTTCATTCCGATGCACCTCTGCAGGTTTACTGTATCCCTTGGACCTTCCCATTGACGATGAAACACAGAAATTGTATCGGAATTAAATATAAGAGACACAATGCCGACTTAAGTACAGGAAGACAGAGTCTTCCTACTGTCTATGTTTTAAGCGTTTCCTGTGTCACTAGTTTAACATTCCCATGCAAATCTGCAGGTTTACTATATCCCTTGGACCTTCCCATTGACGATGAAACACAGAAATTGCATCGGAATTAAATATAAGAGACACAATGCCGACTTAAGTACAGGAAGATTGAGTCTTCCTACAGTCTATGTTTTGAGCGTTTCCTGTGTCACCAGTTTTACATTCCGATGCACCTCTGCAGGTTTACTGTATCCCTTGGACCTTCCCATTGACGATGAAACACAGAAATTGCATCGGAATTAAATATAAGAGACCCAATGCCGACTTAAGTACAGGAAGACTGAGTCTTCCTACTGTCTATGTTTTGAGCATTCCTGTGTCATCAGTTTTACATTCCGATGCACGTCTGCAGGTTTACTGTATCCCTTGGACCTTCCCATTGACGATGAAAAACAGAAATTGCATCGGATTTAAATATAAGAGACACAATGCCGACTTAAGTACAGGAAGACTAAGCCTTCCTACTGTCTATGTTTTGAGCTTTTCCTGTGTCATCAGTTTTACTTTCCGATGCACCTCTGCAGGTTTACTATATCCGTTGGAGCTTCCCATTCACGATGAAACACAGAGATTCCATCGGAAATAAATATAAGAGACACAATACCGACTTAAGTTCAGGAAGACTGAGACTTCCTACTGTATATGTTTTGAGCGTTTCCAGAGTCACCAGTTTTACATTCCGATGCACCTCTGCCGGTTTCCTGTTTCCCTTGGTCCTTCCCATTGACGATGAAACACAGAAATTGCATCGAATTTAAATATAAGAGACACAATGCCGACTTAAGTACAAGAAAACAGTCTTCGTACCGTCAATGTTTTGAGCGTTTCCTGTGTCACCAGTTTTACATTCCGATGCACCTCTGCCGGTTTACTATATCCCTTGGACCTTCCCATTGTCGATGAAACACAGAAATCGCATCGGAATTAAATATAAGAGACACAATTCCGACTTAAGTACAGGAAGACTGAGTCTTCCTACTGTCTATGTTTTGAGCGTTTCCTGTGTCACCAGTTTTACATTCTGATGCACCTCTGCAGGTTTACTGTATCCATTTGACCCTCCCATTGACGATGAAACACAGAAATTGCATTGGAGTTAAATATAAGAGACACAATGCCGACATAAGTACAGGAAGACTGAGTCTTCCTACTGTCTATGTTTTGAGCGTTTCCTGTGTCACCAGTTCTACATTCCGATGCACCTCTGCAGGTTTCCTGTTTCCCTTGGTCCTTCCCATTGACGATGAAACACAGAAATTGCATCGAAATTAAATATAAGAGACACAATGCCGACTTAAGTACAAGAAAACAGTCTTCGTACGGTCAATGTTTTGAGCGTTTCCTGTGTCACTAGTTTTACATTCCGATGCAAATCTGCAGGTTTACTGTATCCCTTGGACCTTCCCATAGACAATGAAACACAGAAATTGAATCGGAATTAAATATAAGAGACACAATGCCGACTTAAGTACAGGAAGACTAAGTCTTCCTACTGTCTACGTTTTGAGCGTTTCCTGTGTCATCATTTTTACTTTCCGATGCACCTCTGCAGGATTACTATATCCCTTGGACCTTCCCATTCACGATGAAACACAGAAATTTCATCGGAAATAAATATAAGAGACACAATGCCGACTTAAGTACAGGAAGACTGAGTCTTCCTACTGTCTATGTTTTGAGCGTTTCCTGTGTCACCAGTTTTACATTCCGATGCACCTCTGCAGGTTTACTATATCCCTTGGACCTTCCCATTCACGATGAAACACAGAAATTTCATCGGAATTAAATATAAGAGACACAATGCCGACTTAAGTACAGGAAGACGGAGTCTTCCTACTGTCTATGTTTTGAGCGTTTCCTGTGTCACTAGTTTTACATTCAGATGCAAATCTGCAGGTTTACTGTATCCCTTGGACCTTCCCATAGACGATGAAACACAGAAATTGCATCGGAATTAAATATAAGAGACACAATGCCGACTTAAGTACAGGAAGACTGAGTCTTCCTACTGTCTATGTTTTGATCGTTTCCTGAGTCACCAGTTTTACATTCCGATGCACCTCTGCAGGTTTCCTGTTTCCCTTGGACCTTCCCATTGACGATGAAACACAGAAATTGCATCGAATTAAATATATGAGACACAACGCCGACTTAAGTACAAGAAAACAGTCTTCGTACGGTCAATGTTTTGAGCGTTTCCTGTGTCACCAGTTTTACATTCCGATGCGCCTCTGCCGGTTTACTATATCCCTTGGACCTTCCCATTGTCGATGAAACACAGAAATCGCATCGGAATTAAATATAAGAGACACAATGCCGACTTAAGTACAGGAAGACTGAGTCTTCCTACTGTCTATGTTTTGAGCGTTTCCTGTGTCACCAGTTTTACATTCCGATGCACCTCTGCAGGTTTACTGTATCCCTTGGACCTTCCCATTGACGATGAAGCACAGAAATTGCATCGGAATTAAATATAAGAGACACAATGCCGACTTAAGTACAGGAAGACTGAGTCTTCCTACTGTCTATGTTTTGAGCATTCCTGTGTCATCAGTTTTACATTCCGATGCACGTCTGCAGGTTTACTGTATCCCTTGGACCTTCCCATTGACGATGAAAAACAGAAATTGCATCGGATTTAAATATAAGAGACACAATGCCGACTTAAGTACAGGAAGACTAAGCCTTCCTACTGTCTATTTTTTGAGCTTTTCCTGTGTCATCAGTTTTGCTTTCCGATGCACCTCTGCCGGTTTACTGTATTCCTTGGACCTTCCTATTGGCGATGAAACACAGAAATTGCATCGGAATTAAATATAAGAGACACAATGCCGACTTAAGTACAGGAAGACTAAGTCTTCCTACTGTCTATGTTTTGAACGATTCCTGTGTCATCAGTTTTACTTTGCGATGCACCTCTGCAGGTTTACTATATCCCTTGGACCTTCCCATTCACGAAGAAACACAGAAATTTCATCAGAATTAAATATAAGAGACACAATGCCGACTTAAGTACAGGAAGACTGAGTCTTCCTACTGTCTATGTTTTGAGCGTTTCCTGTGTCACTAGTTTTACATTCCGATGCAAATCTGCAGGTTTACTGTATCCCTTGGACCTTCCCATAGACGATGAAACACAGAAATTGCATCGGAATTAAATATAAGAGACACAATGCCGACTTAAGTACAGGAAGACTGAGTCTTCCTACAGTCTTTGCTTTGAGCGTTTCCTGTGTTATCATTTTTACTTTCCGATGCACCTCTGCAGGATTACTATATCCCTTGGACCTTCCCATTCACGATGAAACACAGAAATTTCATCGGAAATAAATATAAGAGACACAATGCCGACTTAAGTACAGGAAGACTGAGTCTTCCTACTGTCTATGTTTTGAGCGTTTCCTGTGTCACCAGTTTTACATTCCGATGCACCTCTGCAGGTTTACTATATCCCTTGGACCTTCCCATTCACGATGAAACACAGAAATTTCATCGGAATTTAATATAAGAGACACAATGCCGACTTAAGTACAGGAAGACTGAGTCTTCCTACTGTCTATGTTTTGAGCGTTTCCTGTGTCACTAGTTTTACATTCCGATGCAAATCTGCAGGTTTACTGTATCCCTTGGACCTTCCCATAGATGATGAAACACAGATATTGCATCGGAATTAAATATAAGAGACACAATGCCGACTTAAGTACAGGAAGACTGAGTCTTTCTACTGTCTATGTTTTGATCGTTTCCTGAGTCATCAGTTTTACATTCCGATGCACCTCTGCAGGTTTCCTGTTTCCCTTGGACCTTCCCATTGACGATGAAACACAGAAATTGCATCGAAATTAAATATATGAGACACAATGCCGACTTAAGTACAAGAAAACAGTCTTCGTACCGTCAATGTTTTGAGCGTTTCCTGTGTCACCAGTTTTAAATTCCGATGCGCCTCTGCCGGTTTACTATATCCGTTGGACCTTCCCATTGTCGATGAAACACAGAAATCGCATCGGAATTAAATATAAGAGACACAATGCCGACTTAAGTACAGGAAGACTGAGTCTTCCTACTGACTATGTTTAGAACGATTCCTGTGTCATCAGTTTTACTTTCCGATGCACCTCTGCAGGTTTGCTGTATCCCTTGCACCTTCCCATTCACGATGAAACACAGAAATTGCATCGGAATTAAATATAAGAGACACAATGCCGACTTAAGTACAGGAAGACTGAGTCTTCCTACTGTCTATGTTTTGAGCGTTTCCTATGTCACTAGTTTTACATTCCGATGCAAATCTGCAGGTTTACTATATCCCTTGGACCTTCCCATTGACGATGAAACACAGAAATTGCATCGGATTTAAATATAAGAGACACAATGCCGACTTACGTACAGGAAGACTGAGTCTTCCTACAGTCTATGCTTTGAGCGTTTCCTGTGTCATCACTTTTACTTTCCGATGCACCTCTGCAGGTTTACTAAATCCCTTGGACCTTCCCATTCACGATGAAACACAGAAATTTCATCGGAAATAAATATAAGAGACACAATGCCGACTTAAGTACAGGAAGACTGAGTCTTCCTACTGGCTATGTTTTGATCGTTTCCTGGGTCACCAGTTTTTCATTCCGATGCACCTCTGCAGGTTTACTGTATCCCTTGGACCTTCCCATTGACGATGAAACACAGATATTGCATCGGAATTAAATATAAGAGACACAATGCCGACTTAAGTACAGGAAGACTGAGTCTTCCTACTGTCTATGTTTTGAGCGTTTCCTGTGTCACTAGTTTTACATTCCCATGCAAATCTGCAGGTTTACTATATCCCTTGGACCTTCCCATTGACGATGAAACACAGAAATTGCATCGGAATTAAATATAAGAGACACAATGCCGACTTAAGTACAGGAAGACTGAGTCTTCCTACAGTCTATGCTTTGAGCGTTTCCTGTGTCACCAGTTTTACATTCTGATGCGCCTCTGCAGGTTTACTGTATCCCTTGTACGTTCCCATTGACGATGAAACACAGAAATTGCATCGGAATTAAATATAAGAGACACAATGCCGACTTAAGTACAGGAAGCCTGAGTCTTCCTACTGTCTATAATTTGAGCGTTTCCTGTGTCACCAGTTTTATTTTCCGATGCACCTCTACAGGTTTACTGTATCCCTTGGACCTTCACAGTGACGATGAAACACAG
The DNA here is from genome assembly GCF_023898315.1 of Schistocerca nitens. NCBI lineage: Eukaryota > Metazoa > Arthropoda > Insecta > Orthoptera > Acrididae > Schistocerca > Schistocerca nitens. The sequence goes on along the minus strand of NC_064616.1, from coordinate 2,996,849 downwards.
AAATAGCATCGGAATTAAATATAAGAGACACATTGCCGACTTAAGTACAGGAAGACTAAGTCTTCCTACTGTCTATGTTTTGAGCGTTTCCTGTGTCACTAGTTTTACATTCCGATGCACATCTGCAGGTTTACTGTATCCCTTGGACCTTCCCATTGACGATGAAGCACCGAAATTGCATCAGGATTGAATATAAGAGACATAATGCCGACTTAAGTACAGGAAGACTGAGTCTTCCTACTGTCTATGTTTTGAGCGCTTCCTGTGTCACCAGTTTTACTTTCTGATGCACCTCTGCAGGTTTACTGTATCCCTTGGACCTTCACAGTGACGATGAAACACAGAAATTCCATCGGAATCTATATATAAGAGATACATCGTCGACTTAGGTACAAGAAAACTGAGTCTTCTTACGGTCTATGTTTTGAGCGTTTCCTGTGTCGCCAGTTTTACATTCCGATGCACCTATGCCGGTTTACTGTATCCCTTGCCCCTTCCCATTGTCGATGAAACACAGAAATCGTATCGGAATTAAATATAAGAGACACAATGCCGACTTAAGTACAGGAAGACTGAGTCTTCCTACTGTCTATGTTTTGAGCATTCCTGTGTCATCAGTTTTACATTCCGATGCACGTCTGCAGGTTAACTGTATCGTTTGGACCATCCCATTGACGATGAAAAACAGAAATTGCATCGGATTTAAATATAAGAGACACAATGCCGACTTAAGTACAGGAAGACTAAGTCTTCCTACTGTAAATGTTTTGAGCTTTTCCTGTGTCATCAGTTTTACATTCCGATGCACCTCTGCAGATTTACTGTATTCCTTGGACCTTCCCATTGACGATGAAACACAGAAATTGCATCGGAATTAATTATAAGAGACACAATGCCGACTTAAGTACAGGAAGACTAAGTCTTCCTACTGTCTATGTTTAGAACGATTCCTGTGTAATCAGTTTTACTTTCCGATGCACCTCTGCAGGTTTGCTATATCCCTTGGACCTTCCCATTCACGATGAAACACAGAAATTTCATCGGAATTAAATATAAGAGACGCAATGCCGACTTAAGTACAGGAAGACTGAGTCTTCCTACTGTCTATGTTTTGAGCGTTTCCTGTGTCACTAGTTTTACATTCCGATGCAAATCTGCAGGTTTACTGTATCCCTTGGACCTTCCCATAGACGATGAAACACAGAAATTGCATCGGAATTAAATATAAGAGACACAATGCCGACTTAAGTACAGGAAGACTGAGTCTTCCAACAGTCTATGTTTTGAGCGTTTCCTGTGTCACCAGTTTTACATTCTGATGCACCTCTGCAGGTTTAGTGTATCCGTTGTACCTTCCCATTGACGATGAAACACAGAAATTGCATCGGAATTAAATATAAGAGACACAATGCCGACTTAAGTACAGGAAGACTGAGTCTTCCTACTGTCTATGTTTTGAGCGTTTCCTGTGTCACTAGTTTTACATTCCGATGCAAATCTGCAGGTTTACTATATCCCTTGGACCTTCCCATTGACGATGAAACACAGAAATTGCATCGGAATTAAATAAAAGAGACACAATGCCGACTTAAGTACAGGAAGACTGAGTCTTCCTACAGTCTATGTTTTGAGCGTTTCCTGTGTCATCGCTTTTACTTTCCGATGCACCTCTGCAGGTTTACTATATCCCTTCGACCTTCCCATTCACGATGAAACACAGAAAGTTCATCGGAAATAAATATAAGAGACACAATGCCGACTTAAGTACAGGAAGACTGAGTCTTCCTACTGTCTATGTTTTGATCGTTTCCTGGGTCACCAGTTTTTCATTCCGATGCACCTCTGCAGGTTTACTGTATCCCTTGGACCTTCCCATTGACGATGAAACACAGAAATTGCATCGGAATTAAATATAAGAGACACAATGCCGACTTAAGTACAGGAAGACAGAGTCATCCTACTGTCTATGTTTTGAGCGTTTCCTGTGTCACTAGTTTTACATTCCCATGCAAATCTGCAGGTTTACTATATCCCTTGGACCTTCCCATTGAAGATGAAACACAGAAATTGCATCGGAATTAAGTATAAGACACACAATGCCGACTTAAGTACAGGAAGACTGAGTCTTCCTACAGTCTATGTTTTGAGCGTTTCCTGTGTCACCAGTTTTACATTCCGATGCACCTCTGCCGGTTTACTATATCCCTTGGACTTCCCATTGTCGATGAAACACAGAAATCGCATCGGAATTAAATATAAGAGACACAATGCTGACTCAAGTACAGGAAGACTGAGTCTGACTACTGTCTATGTTTTGAGCGTTTCCTGTGTCACCAGTTTTACATTCTGATGCACCTCTGCAGGTTTACTGTATCCATTGGACCTTCCCATTGACGATGAAACACAGAAATTGCATTGGAGTTAAATATAAGAGACACAATGCCGACTTAAGTACAGGAAGACTGAGTCTTCCTACTGTCTATGTTTTGAGCGTTTCCTGTGTCACCAGTTCTACATTCCGATGCACCTCTGCAGGTTTACTGTATTCCTTCGACCTTCCCATTGACGATGAAACACAGAAATTGCATCGGATTTAAATATAAGAGACACAATGCCGACTCCAGTACAGGAAGACTAAGTTTTCAACGATTCCTGTGTCATCAGTTTTACTTTGCGATGCACCTCTGCAGGTTTACTATATCCCTTGGACCTTCCCATTCACGATGCAACACAGAAATTTCATCGGAATTAAATATAAGAGACACAATGCCGACTTAAGTACAGGAAGACAGAGTCTTCCTACTGTCTATGTTTTGAGCGTTTCCTGTGTCACTAGTTTTACATTCCCATGCAAATCTGCAGGTTTGCTATATCCCTTGGACCTTCCCATTGAAGATGAAACACAGAAATTGCATCGGAATTAAATATAAGACACACAATGCCGACTTAAGTACAGGAAGACTGAGTCTTCCTACAGTCTATGTTTTGAGCGTTTCCTGTGTCACCAGTTTTACATTCCGATGCACCTCTGCAGGTTTACTGTATCCCTTGGACCTTCCCATTGACGATGAAACACAGAAATTGCATCGGAATTAAATATAAGAGACACAATGCCGACTTAAGTACAGGAAGACTGAGTCTTCCAACTGTCTATATTTTGAGCATTCCTGTGTCATCAGTTTTACATTCTGATGCACGTCTGCAGGTTTACTGTATCCCTTGAACCTTCCCATTGACGATGAAAAACAGAAATTGCATCGGATTTAAATATAAGAGACACAATGCCGACTTAAGTACAAGAAAACAGTCTTCGTACCGTCAATGTTTTGAGCGTTTCCTGTGTCACTAGTTTTACATTCCGATGCACCTCTGCCGGTTTACTATATCCCTTGGACTTCCCATTGTCGACGAAACACAGAAATCGCATCGGAATTAAATATAAGAGACACAATGCTGACTCAAGTACAGGAAGACTGAGTCTGCCTACTGTCTATGTTTTGAGCGTTTCCTGTGTCACCAGTTTTACATTCTGATACACCTCTGCAGGTTTACTGTATCCCTTGGACCTTCCCATTGACGATGAAACACAGAAATTGCACCGAAATTAAATATAAGAGACACAATGCCGACTTAAGTACAAGAAAACAGTCTTCGTACGGTCAATGTTTTGAGCGTTTCCCGTGTCACCAGTTTTACATTCCGATGCACCTCTGCCGGTTTACTGTATCGCTTGGACCTTCCCATTGACGGTGAAATACAGAAATCGCATCGGAATTAAATATAAGAAACACAATGCCGAGTTAAGTACAGGAAGACTGAGTCTTCCTACTGACTATGTTTTGAGCGTTTTCTGTGTCATCAGTTTTCATTCTTATGCACTTCTGCAAGTTTACTGTATCCCTTGGACCTTCCCATTGACGATGAAAATCAGAAATTGCATCGGAATTAAATATAAGAGACACAATGCCGACTTAAGTACAGGAAGACTAAGTCTTCCTACTGTCTATGATTTGAGCGTTTCCTGTGTAATCATTTTTACTTTCCGATGCACCTCTGCAGGATTACTATATCCCTTGGACCTTCCCATTCGCGATGAAACACAGAAATTTCATCGGAAATAAATATAAGAGACACAATGCCGACTTAAGTACAGGAAGACTGAGTCTTCCTACTGTCTATGTTTTGATCGTTTCCTGGGTCACCAGTTTTTCATTCCGATGCACCTCTGCAGGTTTACTGTATCCCTTGGACCTTCCCATTGACGATGAAACACAGAAATTGCATCGGAATTAAATATAAGAGACACAATGCCGACTTAAGTACAGGAAGACAGAGTCTTCCTACTGTCTATGTTTTGAGCGTTTCCTGTGTCACTAGTTTAACATTCCCATGCAAATCTGCAGGTTTACTATATCCCTTGGACCTTCCCATTGACGATGAAGCACAGAAATTGCATGGGAATTAAATATAAGAGACACAATGCCGACTTAAGTACAGGAAGACTGAGTCTTCCTACAGTCTATGTTTTGAGCGTTTCCTGTGTCACCAGTTTTACATTCCGATGCACCTCTGCAGGTTTACTGTATCCCTTGGACCTTCCCATTGACGATGAAACACAGAAATCGCATCGGAATTAAATATAAGAGACACAATGCCGACTTAAGTACAGGAAGACTGAGTCTTCCTACTGTCTATGTTTTGAGCATTCCTGTGTCATCAGTTTTACATTCCGATGCACGTCTGCAGGTTTACTCTATCCCTTGGACCTACCCATTGACGAAGAAAAACAGAAATTGCATCGGATTTAAATATAAGAGACACAATGCCGACTTAAGTACAGGAAGACTAAGCCTTCCTACTGTCTATGTTTTGAGCTTTTCCTGTGTCATCAGTTTTACTTTCCGATGCACCTCTGCAGGTTTACTATATCCGTTGGAGCTTCCCATTCACGATGAAACACAGAAAATTCATCGGAAATAAATATAAGAGACACAATGCCGACTTAAGTACAGGAAGACTGAGTCTTCCTACTGTATATGTTTTAAGCGTTTCCTGAGTCACCAGTTTTACATTCCGATGCACCTCTGCAGGTTTCCTGTTTCCCTTGGTCCTTCCCATTGACGATGAAACACAGAAATTGCATCAAAATTAAATATAAGAGACACAATGCCGACTTAAGTACAAGAAAACAGTCTTCGTACCGTCAATGTTTTGAGCGTATCCTGTGTCACCAGTTTTACATTTCGATGCACCTCTGCCGGTTTACTATATCCATTGGACCTTCCCATTGTCGATGAAACACAGAAATCGCATCGGAATTAAATATAAGAGACACAATGCCGACTTAAGTACAGGAAGACTGAGTCTTCCTACTGTCTATGTTTTGAGCGTTTCCTGTGTCACCAGTTTTACATTCTGATGCACCTCTGCAGGTTTACTGTATCCATTGGACCTTCCCATTGACGATGAAACACAGAAATTGCATTGGAGTTAAATATAAGAGACACAATGCCGACTTAAGTACAGGAAGACTGAGTCTTCCTACTGTCTATGTTTTGAGCGTTTCCTGTGTCACCAGTTCTACATTCCGATGCACCTCTGCCGGTTTACTGTATTCCTTGGACCTTCCCATTGACGATGAAACACAGAAATTGCATCGGAATTAAATATAAGAGACACAATGCCGACTTAAGTACAGGAAGACTAAGTCTTCCTACTGTCTATGTTTTGAACGATTCCTGTGTCATCAGTTTTACTTTGCGATGCACCTCTTCAGGTTTACTATATCCCTTGGACCTGCCCATTCACGATGAAACACAGAAATTTCATCGGAATTAAATATAAGAGACACAATGCCGACTTAAGTACAGGAAGACTGAGTCTTCCTACTGTCTATGTTTTGAGCGTTTTCTGTGTCTTCAGTTTTCATTCAGATGCACTTCTGCAAGATTACTGTATCCCTTGGATCTTCCCATTGACGATGAAACACAGAAATTGCATGGGAATTAAATATAAGAGACACAATGCCGACTTAAGTACAGGAAGACTAAGTCTTCCTACTGTCTATGTTTTGAGCGTTTCCTGTGTCATCATTTTTACTTTCCGATGCACCTCTGCAGGATTACTATATCCCTTGGACCTTCCCATTCACGATGAAACACAGAAATTTCATCGGAAATAAATATAAGAGACACAATGCCGACTTAAGTACAGGAAGACTGAGTCTTCCTACTGTCTATGTTTTGAGCGTTTCCTGTGTCACCAGTTTTACATTCCGATGCACCTCTGCAGGTTTACTATATTCCTTGGACCTTCCCATTGACGAAGAAACACAGAAATTGCATCGGAATTACATATAAGAGACACAATGCCGACTTAAGTACAGGAAGACGAAGTCTTCGTACTGTCTATGTTTTGAACGATTCCTGTGTCATCAGTTTTACTTTCCGATGCACCTCTGCAGGTTTCATATATCAGTTGGACCTTCCCATTCACAATGAAACACAGAAATTTCATCGGAATTAAATATAAGAGACACAATGCCGACTTAAGTACAGGAAGACTGAGTCTTCCTACTGTCTATGTTTTGAGCGTTTCCTGTGTCACTAGTTTTACATTCCGATGCAAATCTGCAGGTTTACTGTATCCCTTGGACCTTCCCATAGACGATGAAACACAGAAATTGCATCGGAATTAAATATAAGAGACACAATGCCGACTTAAGTACAGGAAGACTGAGTCTTCCTACTGTCTATGTTTTGAGCGTTTCCTGAGTCACCAGTTTTACATTCCGATGCACCTCTGCAGGTTTCCTGTTTCCCTTGGACCTTCCCATTGACGATGAAACACAGAAATTGCATCGAAATTAAATATATGAGACACAATGCCGACTTAAGTACAAGAAAACAGTCTTCGTACCGTCAATCTTTTGAGCGTTTCCTGTGTCACCAGTTTTACATTCCGATGCACCTCTGCCGGTTTACTATATCCCTAGGACCTTCCCATTGTCGATGAAACACAGAAATCGCAAGGGAATTAAATATAAGAGACACAATGCCGGCTTAAGTACAGGAAGACTGAGTCTTCCTACTGTCTATGTTTTGAGCGTTTCCTGTGTCACCAGTTTTACATTCCGATGCACCTCTGCAGGTTTACTGTATTCCTTGGACCTTCCCATTGACGATGAAACACAGAAATTGCATCGGAATTAAATATAAGAGACACAATGCCGACTTAAGTACAGGAAGACTAAGTCTTCCTACTGTCTATGTTTTGAACGAATCCTGTGTCATCAGTTTTACTTTGCGATGCACCTCTGCAGGTTTACTATATCCCTTGGACCTTCCCATTCACGATGAAGCACAGAAATTTCATCGGAATTAAATATAAGAGACACAATGCCGACTTAAGTACAGGAAGACTGAGTCTTCCTACTGTCTATGTTTTGAGCGTTTCCTGTGTCACTAGTTTTACATTCCGATGCAAATCTGCAGGTTTACTGTATCCCTTGGACCTTTCCATAGACGATGAAACACAGAAATTGCATCGGAATTAAATATCAGAGACACAATGCCGACTTAAGTACAGGAAGACTAAGTCTTCCTACTGTCTATGTTTTGAACGATTCCTGTGTCATCAGTTTTACTTTCCGATGCACCTCTGCAGGTTTCATATATCCCTTGGACCTTCCCATTCACGATGAAACACAGAAATTTCATCGGAATTAAATATAAGAGACACAATGCCGACTTAAGTACAGGAAGACTGAGTCTTCCTACTGTCTATGTTTTGAGCGTTTCCTGTGTCACTAGTTTTACATTCCGATGCAAATCTGCAGGTTTACTGTATCCCTTGGACCTTCCCATAGACGGTGAAACACAGAAATTGCATCGGAATTAAATATAAGAGACACAATGCCGACTTAAGTACAGGAAGACTGAGTCTTCCTACTGTCTATGTTTTGAGCGTTTCCTGAGTCACCAGTTTCACATTCCGATGCACCTCTGCAGGTTTCCTGTTTCCCTTGGACCTTCCCATTGACGATGAAACACAGAAATTGCATCGAAAATAAATATATGAGACACAATGCCGACTTAAGTACAACAAAACAGTCTTCGTACCGTCAATGTTTTGAGCGTTTCTGTGTCACCAGTTTTACATTCCGATGCACCTCTGCCGGTTTACTATATCCCTTGGACCTTCCCATTGTCGATGAAACACAGAAATCGCATCGGAATTAAATATAAGAGACACAATGCCGACTTAAGTACAGGAAGACTGAGTCTTCCTACTGTCTATGTTTTGAGCGTTTCCTGTGTCACCAGTTTTACATTCTGATGCACCTCTGCAGGTTTACTGTATCCATTGGACCTTCCCATTGACGATGAAACACAGAAATTGCATTGGAGTTAAATATAAGAGACACAATGCCGACTTAAGTACAGGAAGACTGAGTCTTCCTACTGTCTATGTTTTGAGCGTTTCCTGTGTCACCAGTTCTACATTCCGATGCACCTCTGCCGGTTTACTGTATTCCTTGGACCTTCCCATTGACGATGAAACACAGAAATTGCATCGGAATTAAATATAAGAGACACAATGCCGACTTAAGTACAGGAAGACTAAGTCTTCCTACTGTCTATGTTTTGAACGATTCCTGTGTCATCAGTTTTACTTTGCGATGCACCTCTTCAGGTTTACTATATCCCTTGGACCTGCCCATTCACGATGAAACACAGAAATTTCATCGGAATTAAATATAAGAGACACAATGCCGACTTAAGTACAGGAAGACTGAGTCTTCCTACTGTCTATGTTTTGAGCTTTTCCTGTGTCACAAGTTTTACATTCCGATGCAAATCTGCAGGTTTACTGTATCCCTTGGACCTTCCCATAGACGATGAAACACAGAAATTGCATCGGAATTAAATATAAGAGACACAATGCTGACTTAAGTACAGGAAGACTGAGTCTTCCTACAGTCTATGTTTTGAGCGTTTCCTGTGTCACCAGTTTTACATTCTGATGCACCTCTGCAGGTTTACTGTATCCTTGGACCTTCCCATTGACGATGAAACACTGAAATTGCATCGAAATTAAATATAAGAGACACAATGCCGACTTAAGTACAAGAAAACAGTCTTCGTACGGTCAATGTTTTGAGCGTTTCCTGTGTCACCAGTTTTACATTCCGATGCACCTCTGCCGGTTTACTGTATCGCTTGGACCTTCCCATTGTCGGTGAAACACAGAAATCGCTTCGGAATTAAATATAAGAAACACAATGCCGACTTAAGTACAGGAAGACTGAGTCTTCCTACTGTCTATGTTTTGAGCGTTTTCTGTGTCTTCAGTTTTCATTCAGATGCACTTCTGCAAGATTACTGTATCCCTTGGATCTTCCCATTGACGATGAAACACAGAAATTGCATGGGAATTAAATATAAGAGACACAATGCCGACTTAAGTACAGGAAGACTAAGTCTTCCTACTGTCTATGTTTTGAGCGTTTCCTGTGTCATCATTTTTACTTTCCGATGCACCTCTGCAGGATTACTATATCCCTTGGACCTTCCCATTCACGATGAAACACAGAAATTTCATCGGAAATAAATATAAGAGACACAATGCCGACTTAAGTACAGGAAGACTGAGTCTTCCTACTGTCTATGTTTTGAGCGTTTCCTGTGTCACCAGTTTTACATTCCGATGCACCTCTGCAGGTTTACTATATTCCTTGGACCTTCCCATTGACGAAGAAACACAGAAATTGCATCGGAATTACATATAAGAGACACAATGCCGACTTAAGTACAGGAAGACGAAGTCTTCCTACTGTCTATGTTTTGAACGATTCCTGTGTCATCAGTTTTACTTTCCGATGCACCTCTGCAGGTTTCATATATCAGTTGGACCTTCCCATTCACAATGAAACACAGAAATTTCATCGGAATTAAATATAAGAGACACAATGCCGACTTAAGTACAGGAAGACTGAGTCTTCCTACTGTCTATGTTTTGAGCGTTTCCTGTGTCACTAGTTTTACATTCCGATGCAAATCTGCAGGTTTACTGTATCCCTTGGACCTTCCCATAGACGATGAAACACAGAAATTGCATCGGAATTAAATATAAGAGACACAATGCCGACTTAAGTACAGGAAGACTGAGTCTTCCTACTGTCTATGTTTTGAGCGTTTCCTGAGTCACCAGTTTTACATTCCGATGCACCTCTGCAGGTTTCCTGTTTCCCTTGGACCTTCCCATTGACGATGAAACACAGAAATTGCATCGAAATTAAATATATGAGACACAATGCCGACTTAAGTACAAGAAAACAGTCTTCGTACCGTCAATCTTTTGAGCGTTTCCTGTGTCACCAGTTTTACATTCCGATGCACCTCTGCCGGTTTACTATATCCCTAGGACCTTCCCATTGTCGATGAAACACAGAAATCGCAAGGGAATTAAATATAAGAGACACAATGCCGGCTTAAGTACAGGAAGACTGAGTCTTCCTACTGTCTATGTTTTGAGCGTTTCCTGTGTCACCAGTTTTACATTCCGATGCACCTCTGCAGGTTTACTGTATTCCTTGGACCTTCCCATTGACGATGAAACACAGAAATTGCATCGGAATTAAATATAAGAGACACAATGCCGACTTAAGTACAGGAAGACTAAGTCTTCCTACTGTCTATGTTTTGAACGAATCCTGTGTCATCAGTTTTACTTTGCGATGCACCTCTGCAGGTTTACTATATCCCTTGGACCTTCCCATTCACGATGAAGCACAGAAATTTCATCGGAATTAAATATAAGAGACACAATGCCGACTTAAGTACAGGAAGACTGAGTCTTCCTACTGTCTATGTTTTGAGCGTTTCCTGTGTCACTAGTTTTACATTCCGATGCAAATCTGCAGGTTTACTGTATCCCTTGGACCTTTCCATAGACGATGAAACACAGAAATTGCATCGGAATTAAATATCAGAGACACAATGCCGACTTAAGTACAGGAAGACTAAGTCTTCCTACTGTCTATGTTTTGAACGATTCCTGTGTCATCAGTTTTACTTTCCGATGCACCTCTGCAGGTTTCATATATCCCTTGGACCTTCCCATTCACGATGAAACACAGAAATTTCATCGGAATTAAATATAAGAGACACAATGCCGACTTAAGTACAGGAAGACTGAGTCTTCCTACTGTCTATGTTTTGAGCGTTTCCTGTGTCACTAGTTTTACATTCCGATGCAAATCTGCAGGTTTACTGTATCCCTTGGACCTTCCCATAGACGGTGAAACACAGAAATTGCATCGGAATTAAATATAAGAGACACAATGCCGACTTAAGTACAGGAAGACTGAGTCTTCCTACTGTCTATGTTTTGAGCGTTTCCTGAGTCACCAGTTTCACATTCCGATGCACCTCTGCAGGTTTCCTGTTTCCCTTGGACCTTCCCATTGACGATGAAACACAGAAATTGCATCGAAATTAAATATATGAGACACAATGCCGACTTAAGTACAACAAAACAGTCTTCGTACCGTCAATGTTTTGAGCGTTTCTGTGTCACCAGTTTTACATTCCGATGCACCTCTGCCGAATTACTATATCCCTTGGACCTTCCCATTGTCGATGAAACACAGAAATCGCATCGGAATTAAATATAAGAGACACAATGCCGACTTAAGTACAGGAAGACTGAGTCTTCCTACTGTCTATGTTTTGAGCGTTTCCTGTGTCACCAGTTTTACATTCTGATGCACCTCTGCAGGTTTACTGTATCCATTGGACCTTCCCATTGACGATGAAACACAGAAATTGCATTGGAGTTAAATATAAGAGACACAATGCCGGCTTAAGTACATTAAGACTGAGTCTTCGTACTGTCTATGTTTTGAGCGTTTCCTGTGTCACCAGTTTTACATTCCGATGCACCTCTGCAGGTTTACTGTATTCCTTGGACCTTCCCATTGACGATGAAACACAGAAATTGCATCGGAATTAAATATAAGAGACACAATGCCGACTTAAGTACAGGAAGACTAAGTCTTCCTACTGTCTATGTTTGAACGATTCCTGTGTCATCAGTTTTACTTTGCGATGCACCTCTGCAGGTTTACTATATCCCTTGGACCTTCCCATTCACGATGAAACACAGAAATTTCATCGGAAATAAATATAAGAGACACAATGCCGACTTAAGTACAGGAAGACTGAGTCTTCCTACTGTCTATGTTTTGAGCGTTTCCTGTGTCACCAGTTTTACATTCCGATGCAGCTCTGCAGGTTTATTATATTCCTTGGACCTTCCCATTGACGAAGAAACACAGAAATTGCATCGGAATTAAATATAAGAGACACAATGCCGACTTAAGTACAGGAAGACGAAGTCTTCCTACTGTCTATGTTTTGAACGATTCCTGAGTCATCAGTTTTACTTTCCGATGCACCTCTGCAGGTTTCATATATCAGTTGGACCTTCCCATTCACGATGAAACACAGAAAATTCATCGGAATTAAATATAAGAGACACAATGCCGACTTAAGTACAGGAAGACTGAGTCTTCCTACTGTCTATGTTTTGAGCGTTTCCTGTGTCACTAGTTTTACATTCCGATGCAAATCTGCAGGTTTACTGTATCCCTTGGACCTTCCCATAGACGATGAAACACAGAAATTGCATCGGAATTAAATATAAGAGACACAATGCCGACTTAACTACAGGAAGACTGAGTCTTCCGACTGTCTATGTTTTGAGCGTTTCCTGAGTCACCAGTTTTACATTCCGATGCACCTCTGCAGGTTTCCTGTTTCCCTTGGACCTTCCCATTGACGATGAAACACAGAAATTGCATCGAAATTAAATATATGAGACACAATGCCGACTTAAGTACAAGAAAACAGTCTTCGTACCGTCAATCTTTTGAGCGTTTCCTGTGTCACCAGTTTTACATTCCGATGCACCTCTGCCGGTTTACTATATCCCTAGAACCTTCCCATTGTCGATGAAACACAGAAATCGCATCGGAATTAAATATAAGAGACACAATGCCGGCTTAAGTACAGGAAGACTGAGTCTTCCTACTGTCTATGTTTTGAGCGTTTCCTGTGTCACCAGTTTTACATTCCGATGCACCTCTGCAGGTTTACTGTATTCCTTGGACCTTCCCATTGACGATGAAACACAGAAATTGCATCGGAATTAAATATAAGAGACACAATGCCGACTTAAGTACAGGAAGACTAAGTCTTCCTACTGTCTATGTTTTGAACGATTCCTGTGTCATCAGTTTTACTTTGCGATGCACCTCTGCAGGTTTACTGTATCCCTTGGACCTTCCCATTCACGATGAAGCACAGAAATTTCATCGGAATTAAATATAAGAGACACAATGCCGACTTAAGTACAGGAAGACTGAGTCTTCCTACTGTCTATGTTTTGAGCGTTTCCTGTGTCACTAGTTTTACATTCCGATGCAAATCTGCAGGTTTACTGTATCCCTTGGACCTTTCCATAGACGATGAAACACAGAAATTGCATCGGAATTAAATATCAGAGACACAATGCCGACTTAAGTACAGGAAGACTAAGTCTTCCTACTGTCTATGTTTTGAACGATTCCTGTGTCATCAGTTTTACTTTCCGATGCACCTCTGCAGGTTTCATATATCCCTTGGACCTTCCCATTCACGATGAAACACAGAAATTTCATCGGAATTAAATATAAGAGACACAATGCCGACTTAAGTACAGGAAGACTGAGTCTTCCTACTGTCTATGTTTTGAGCGTTTCCTGTGTCACTAGTTTTACATTCCGATGCAAATCTGCAGGTTTACTGTATCCCTTGGACCTTCCCATAGACGATGAAACACAGAAATTGCATCGGAATTAAATATAAGAGACACAATGCCGACTTAAGTACAGGAAGACTGAGTCTTCCTACTGTCTATGTTTTGAGCGTTTCCTGAGTCACCAGTTTTACATTCCGATGCACCTCTGCAGGTTTCCTGTTTCCCTTGGACCTTCCCATTGACGATGAAACACAGAAATTGCATCGAAATTAAATATATGAGACACAATGCCGACTTATGTACAAGAAAACAGTCTTCGTACCGTCAATCTTTTGAGCGTTTCCTGTGTCACCAGTTTTACATTCCGATGCACCTCTGCCGGTTTACTATATCCCTAGGACCTTCCCATTGTCGATGAAACACAGAAATCGCAAGGGAATTAAATATAAGAGACACAATGCCGGCTTAAGTACAGGAAGACTGAGTCTTCCTACTGTCTATGTTTTGAGCGTTTCCTGTGTCACCAGTTTTACATTCCGATGCACCTCTGCAGGTTTACTGTATTCCTTGGACCTTCCCATTGACGATGAAACACAGAAATTGCATCGGAATTAAATATAAGAGACACAATGCCGACTTAAGTACAGGAAGACTAAGTCTTCCTACTGTCTATGTTTTGAACGATTCCTGTGTCATCAGTTTTACTTTGCGATGCACCTCTGCAGGTTTACTATATCCCTTGGACCTTCCCATTCACGATGAAGCACAGAAATTTCATCGGAATTAAATATAAGAGACACAATGCCGACTTAAGTACAGGAAGACTGAGTCTTCCTACTGTCTATGTTTTGAGCGTTTCCTGTGTCACTAGTTTTACATTCCGATGCAAATCTGCAGGTTTACTGTATCCCTTGGACCTTTCCATAGACGATGAAACACAGAAATTGCATCGGAATTAAATATCAGAGACACAATGCCGACTTAAGTACAGGAAGACTAAGTCTTCCTACTGTCTATGTTTTGAACGATTCCTGTGTCATCAGTTTTACTTTCCGATGCACCTCTGCAGGTTTCATATATCCCTTGGACCTTCCCATTCACGATGAAACACAGAAATTTCATCGGAATTAAATATAAGAGACACAATGCCGACTTAAGTACAGGAAGACTGAGTCTTCCTACTGTCTATGTTTTGAGCGTTTCCTGTGTCACTAGTTTTACATTCCGATGCAAATCTGCAGGTTTACTGTATCCCTTGGACCTTCCCATAGACGATGAAACACAGAAATTGCATCGGAATTAAATATAAGAGACACAATGCCGACTTAAGTACAGGAAGACTGAGTCTTCCTACTGTCTATGTTTTGAGCGTTTCCTGAGTCACCAGTTTCACATTCCGATGCACCTCTGCAGGTTTCCTGTTTCCATTGGACCTTCCCATTGACGATGAAACACAGAAATTGCATCGAAATTAAATATATGAGACACAATGCCGACTTAAGTACAACAAAACAGTCTTCGTACCGTCAATGTTTTGAGCGTTTCTGTGTGACCAGTTTTACATTCCGATGCACCTCTGCCGGTTTACTATATCCCTTGGACCTTCCCATTGTCGATGAAACACAGAAATCGCATCGGAATTAAATATAAGAGACACAATGCAGACTTAAGTACAGGAAGACTGAGTCTTCCTACTGTCTATGTTTTGAGCGTTTCCTGTGTCACCAGTTTTACATTCTGATGCACCTCTGCAGGTTTACTGTATCCATTGGACCTTCCCATTGACGATGAAACACAGAAATTGCATTGGAGTTAAATATAAGAGACACAATGCCGGCTTAAGTACATTAAGACTGAGTCTTCGTACTGTCTATGTTTTGAGCGTTTCCTGTGTCACCAGTTTTACATTCCGATGCACCTCTTCAGGTTTACTGTATTCCTTGGACCTTCCCATTGACGATGAAACACAGAAATTGCATCGGAATTAAATATAAGAGACACAATGCCGACTTAAGTACAGGAAGACTAAGTCTTCCTACTGTCTATGTTTGAACGATTCCTGTGTCATCAGTTTTACTTTGCGATGCACCTCTGCAGGTTTACTATATCCCTTGGACCTTCCCATTCACGATGAAACACAGAAATTTCATCGGAAATAAATATAAGAGACACAATGCCGACTTAAGTACAGGAAGACTGAGTCTTCCTACTGTCTATGTTTTGAGCGTTTCCTGTGTCACCAGTTTTACATTCCGATGCACCTCTGCAGGTTTACTGTATTCCTTGGACCTTCCCATTGACGAAGAAACACAGAAATTGCATCGGAATTAAATATAAGAGACACAATGCCGACTTAAGTACAGGAAGACGAAGTCTTCCTACTGTCTATGTTTTGAACGATTCCTGTGTCATCAGTTTTACTTTCCGATGCACCTCTGCAGGTTTCATATATCAGTTGGACCTTCCCATTCACGATGAAACACAGAAATTTCATCGGAATTAAATATAAGAGACACAATGCCGACTTAAGTACAGGAAGACTGAGTCTTCCTACTGTCTATGTTTTGAGCGTTTCCTGTGTCACTAGTTTTACATTCCGATGCAAATCTGCAGGTTTACTGTATCCCTTGGACCTTCCCATAGACGATGAAACACAGAAATTGCATCGGAATTAAATATAAGAGACACAATGCCGACTTAAGTACAGGAAGACTGAGTCTTCCTACTGTCTATGTTTTGAGCGTTTCCTGAGTCACCAGTTTTACATTCCGATGCACCTCTGCAGGTTTCCTGTTTCCCTTGGACCTTCCCATTGACGATGAAACACAGAAATTGCATCGAAATTAAAAATATGAGACACAATGCCGACTTAAGTACAAGAAAACAGTCTTCGTACCGTCAATCTTTTGAGCGTTTCCTGTGTCACCAGTTTTACATTCCGATGCACCTCTGCCGGTTTACTATATCCCTAGAACCTTCCCATTGTCGATGAAACACAGAAATCGCATCGGAATTAAATATAAGAGACACAATGCCGGCTTAAGTACAGGAAGACTGAGTCTTCCTACTGTCTATGTTTTGAGCGTTTCCTGTGTCACCAGTTTTACATTCCGATGCACCTCTGCAGGTTTACTGTATTCCTTGGACCTTCCCATTGACGATGAAACACAGAAATTGCATCGGAATTAAATATAAGAGACACAATGCCGACTTAAGTACAGGAAGACTGAGTCTTCCTACTGTCTATGTTTTGAGCGTTTCCTGTGTCACTAGTTTTACATTCCGATGCAAATCTGCAGGTTTACTGTATCCCTTGGACCTTTCCATAGACGATGAAACACAGAAATTGCATCGGAATTAAATATCAGAGACACAATGCCGACTTAAGTACAGGAAGACTAAGTCTTCCTACTGTCTATGTTTTGAACGATTCCTGTGTCATCAGTTTTACTTTCCGATGCACCTCTGCAGGTTTCATATATCCCTTGGACCTTCCCATTCACGATGAAACACAGAAATTTCATCGGAATTAAATATAAGAGACACAATGCCGACTTAAGTACAGGAGGACTGAGTCTTCCTACTGTCTATGTTTTGAGCGTCTCCTGTGTCACTAGTTTTACATTCCGATGAAAATCTGCAGGTTTACTGTATCCCTTGGACCGTCCCATAGACGATGAAACACAGAAATTGCATCGGAATTAAATATAAGAGACACAATGCCGACTTAAGTACAGGAAGACTGAGTCTTCCTACTGTCTATGTTTTGAGCGTTTCCTGAGTCACCAGTTTTACATTCCGATGCACCTCTGCAGGTTTCCTGTTTCCCTTGGACCTTCCCATTGACGATGAAACACAGAAATTGCATCGAAATTAAATATTTGAGACACAATGCCGACTTAAGTACAACAAAACAGTCTTCGTACCTTCAATGTTTTGAGCGTTTCCTGTGTCACCAGTTTTACATTCCGATGCACCTCTGCCGGTTTACTATATCCCTTGGACCTTCCCATTGTCGATGAAACACAGAAATCGCATCGGAATTAAATATAAGAGACACAATGCCGACTTAAGTACAGGAAGACTGAGTCTTCCTACTGTCTATGTTTTGAGCGTTTCCTGTGTCACCAGTTTTACATTCTGATGCACCTCTGCAGGTTTACTGTATCCATTGGACCTTCCCATTGACGATGAAACACAGAAATTGCATTGGAGTTAAATATAAGAGACACAATGCCGTCTTAAGTACAGGAAGACTGAGTCTTCCTACTGTCTATGTTTTGAGCGTTTCCTGTGTCACCAGTTTTACATTCCGATGCACCTCTGCAGGTTTACTGTATTCCTTGGACCTTCCCATTGACGATGAAACACAGAAATTGCATCGGAATTAAATATAAGAGACACAATGCCGACTTAAGTACAGGAAGACTAAGTCTTCCTACTGTCTATGTTTGAACGATTCCTGTGTCATCAGTTTTACATTCTGATGCACCTCTGCAGGTTTACTATATCCCTTGGACCTTCCCATTCACGATGAAACACAGAAATTTCATCGGAATTAAATATAAGAGACACAATGCCGACTTAAGTACAGGAAGACTGAGTCTTCCTACTGTCTATGTTTTGAGCGTTTCCTGTGTCACTAGTTTTACAATCCGATGCAAATCTGCAGGTTTACTGTATCCCTTGGACCTTTCCATAGACGATGAAACACAGAAATTGCATAGGAATTAAATATAAGAGACACAATGCTGACTTAAGTACAGGAAGACAGTCTTCCTACAGTCTATGTTTTGAGCGTTTCCTGTGTCACAAGTTTTACATTCTGATGCACCTCTGCAGGTTACTGTATCCCTTAGACCTTCCCATTGACGATGAAACACAGAAATTGCATCGAAATTAAATCTAAGAGACACAATGCCGACTTAATTACAGGAAGACTGAATCTTCCTACTGTCTATGTTTTGAGCGTTTCCTGTGTCACTAGTTTTACATTCCGATGCAAATCTGCAGGTTTACTGTATCCCTTGGACCTTCCCATAGACGATGAAACACAGAAATTGAATCGGAATTAAATATAAGAGACACAATGCCGACTAAAGTACAGGAAGACTGAGTCTTCCTACTGTCTATGTTTTGAGCGTTTCCTGAGTCACCAGTTTTACATTCCGATGCACCTCTGCAGGTTTCCTGTTTCCCTTGGACCTTCCCATTGACGATGGAACACAGAAATTGCATCGATATTAAATATATGAGACACAATGCCGACTTAAGTACAAGAAAACAGTCTTCGTACCGTCAATGTTTTGAGCGTTTCCTGTGTCACCAGTTTTACATTCCGATGCACCTCTGCCGGTTTACTATATCCCTTGGACCTTCCCATTCACGATGAAACACAGAAATTTCATCGGAATTAAATATAAGAGACACAATGCCGACTTAGGTACAGGAAGACAGAGTCTTCCTACTGTCTATGTTTTGAGCGTTTCCTGTGTCACTAGTTTTACATTCCGATGCAAATCTGCAGGTTTACTGTATTCCTTGGACCTTCCCATTGACGATGAAACACAGAAATTGCATCGGAATTAAATATAAGAGACACAATGCCGACTTAAGTACAGGAAGACTAAGTCTTCCTACTGTCTATGTTTTGAACGATTCCTGTGTCATCAGTTTTACTTTGCGATGCACCTCTGCAGGTTTACTATATCCCTTGGACTTTCCCATTCACGATGAAGCACAGAAATTTCATCGGAATTAAATATAAGAGACACAATGCCGACTTAAGTACAGGAAGACTGAGTCTTCCTACTGTCTATGTTTTGAGCGTTTCCTGTGTCACTAGTTTTACATTCCGATGCAAATCTGCAGGTTTACTGTATCCCTTGGACCTTTCCATAGACGATGAAACACAGAAATTGCATCGGAATTAAATATCAGAGACACAATGCCGACTTAAGTACAGGAAGACTAAGTCTTCCTACTGTCTATGTTTTGAACGATTCCTGTGTCATCAGTTTTACTTTCCGATGCACCTCTGCAGGTTTCATATATCCCTTGGACCTTCCCATTCACGATGAAACACAGAAATTTCATCGGAATTAAATATAAGAGACACAATGCCGACTTAAGTACAGGAAGACTGAGTCTTCCTACTGTCTATGTTTTGAGCGTCTCCTGTGTCACTAGTTTTACATTCCGATGAAAATCTGCAGGTTTACTGTATCCCTTGGACCTTCCCATAGACGATGAAACACAGAAATTGCATCGGAATTAAATATAAGAGACACAATGCCGACTTAAGTACAGGAAGACTGAGTCTTCCTACTGTCTATGTTTTGAGCGTTTCCTGAGTCACCAGTTTTACATTCCGATGCACCTCTGCAGGTTTCCTGTTTCCCTTGGACCTTCCCATTGACGATGAAACACAGAAATTGCATCGAAATTAAATATATGAGACACAATGCCGACTTAAGTACAACAAAACAGTCTTCGTACCGTCAATGTTTTGAGCGTTTCCTGTGTCACCAGTTTTACATTCCGATGCACCTCTGCCGGTTTACTATATCCCTTGGACCTTCCCATTGTCGATGAAACACAGAAATCGCATCGGAATTAAATATAAGAGACACAATGCCGACTTAAGTACAGGAAGACTGAGTCTTCCTACTGTCTATGTTTTGAGCGTTTCCTGTGTCACCAGTTTTACATTCTGATGCACCTCTGCAGGTTTACTGTATCCATTGGACCTTCCCATTGACGATGAAACACAGAAATTGCATTGGAGTTAAATATAAGAGACACAATGCCGGCTTAAGTACATTAAGACTGAGTCTTCGTACTGTCTATGTTTTGAGCGTTTCCTGTGTCACCAGTTTTACATTCCGATGCACCTCTGCAGGTTTACTGTATTCCTTGGACCTTCCCATTGACGATGAAACACAGAAATTGCATCGGAATTAAATATAAGAGACACAATGCCGACTTAAGTACAGGAAGACTAAGTCATCCTACTGTCTATGTTTGAACGATTCCTGTGTCATCAGTTTTACTTTGCGATGCACCTCTGCAGGTTTACTATATCCCTTGGACCTTCCCATTCACGATGAAACACAGAAATTTCGTCGGAATTAAATATAAGAGACACAATGCCGACTTAAGTACAGGAAGACTGAGTCTTCCTACTGTCTATGTTTTGAGCGTTTCCTGTGTCACTAGTTTTACAATCCGATGCAAATCTGCAGGTTTACTGTATCCCTTGGACCTTTCCATAGACGATGAAACACATAAATTGCATCGGAATTAAATATAAGAGACACAATGCCGACTTAAGTACAGGAAGACTAAGTCTTCCTACTGTCTATGTTTTGAACGATTCCTGTGTCATCAGTTTTACTTTCCGATGCACCTCTGCAGGTTTCATATATCCCTTGGACCTTCCCATTCACGATGAAACACAGAAATTTCATCGGAATTAAATATAAGAGACACAATGCCGACTTAAGTACAGGAAGACTGAGTCTTCCTACTGTCTATGTTTTGAGCGTCTCCTGTGTCACTAGTTTTACATTCCGATGAAAATCTGCAGGTTTACTGTATCCCTTGGACCTTCCCATAGACGATGAAACACAGAAATTGCATCGGAATTAAATATAAGAGACACAATGCCGACTTAAGTACAGGAAGACTGAGTCTTCCTACTGTCTATGTTTTGAGCGTTTCCTGAGTCACCAGTTTTACATTCCGATGCACCTCTGCAGGTTTCCTGTTTCCCTTGGACCTTCCCATTGACGATGAAACACAGAAATTGCATCGAAATTAAATATATGAGACACAATGCCGACTTAAGTACAACAAAACAGTCTTCGTACCGTCAATGTTTTGAGCGTTTCCTGTGTCACCAGTTTTACATTCCGATGCACCTCTGCCGGTTTACTATATCCCTTGGACCTTCCCATTGTCGATGAAACACAGAAATCGCATCGGAATTAAATATAAGAGACACAATGCCGACTTAAGTACAGGAAGACTGAGTCTTCCTACTGTCTATGTTTTGAGCGTTTCCTGTGTCTCCAGTTTTACATTCTGATGCACCTCTGCAGGTTTACTGTATCCATTGGACCTTCCCATTGACGATGAAACACAGAAATTGCATTGGAGTTAAATATAAGAGACACAATGCCGGCTTAAGTACAGGAAGACTGAGTCTTCCGACTGTCTATGTTTTGAGCGTTTCCTGTGTCACCAGTTTTACATTCCGATGCACCTCTGCAGGTTTACTGTATTCCTTGGACCTTCCCATTGACGATGAAACACAGAAATTGCATCGGAATTAAATATAAGAGACACAATGCCGACTTAAGTACAGGAAGACTAAGTCTTCCTACTGTCTATGTTTGAACGATTCCTGTGTCATCAGTTTTACATTCTGATGCACCTCTGCAGGTTTACTATATCCCTTGGAGCTTCCCATTCACGATGAAACACAGAAATTTCATCGGAATTAAATATAAGAGACACAATGCCGACTTAAGTACAGGAAGACTGAGTCTTCCTACTGTCTATGTTTTGAGCGTTTCCTGTGTCACTAGTTTTACATTCCGATGCAAATCTGCAGGTTTACTGTATCCCTTGGACCTTTCCATAGACGATGAAACACAGAAATTGCATCGAAATTAAATCTAAGAGACACAATGCCGACTTAAGTACAAGAAAACAGTCTTCGTACGGTCAATGTTTTGAGCGTTTCCTGTGTCACCAGTTTTACATTCCGATGCACCTCTGCCGGTTTACTGTATCGCTTGGACATTCCCATTGTCGGTGAAACACAGAAATCCGATCGGAATTAAATATAAGAAACACAATGCCGACTTAAGTACAGGAAGACTGAGTCTTCCTACTGTCTATGTTTTGAGCGTTTTCTGTCATCAGTTTTAATTCAGATGCACTTCTGCAAGTTTACTGTATCCCTTGGACCTTCCCATTGACGATGAAACACAGATATTGCATCGGAATTAAATATAAGAGACACAATGCCGACTTAAGTACACGAAGACTAAGTCTTCCTACTGTCTATGTTTTGAGCGTTTCCTGTGTCATCTTTTTACTTTCCGATGCATCTCTGCAGGATTACTATATCCCTTGGACCTTCCCATTCACGATGAAACACAGAAATTTCATCGGAAATAAATATAAGAGACACAATGCCGACTTAAATACAGGAAGACTGAGTCTTCCTACTGTCTATGTTTTGAGCGTTTCCTGTGTCACCAGTTTTACATTCCGACGCACCTCTGCAGGTTTACTATATTCCTTGGACCTTCCCATTGACGAAGAAACACAGAAATTGCATCGGAATTAAATATAAGAGACACAATGCCGACTTAAGTACAGGATGACTAAGTCTTCCTACTGTCTATGTTTTGAACGATTCCTGTGTCATCAGTTTTACTTTCCGATGCACCTCTGCAGGTTTCATATATCCCTTGGTCCTTCCCATTCACGATGAAACACAGAAATTTCATCGGAATTAAATATAAGAGACACAATGCCGACTTAAGTACAGGAAGACTGAGTCTTCCTACTGTCTATGTTTTGAGCGTTTCCTGTGTCACTAGTTTTACATTCCGATGCAAATCTGCAGGTTTACTGTATCCCTTGGACCTTCCCATAGACGATGAAACACAGAAATTGAATCGGAATTAAATATAAGAGACACAATGCCGACTAAAGTACAGGAAGACTGAGTCTTCCTACTGTCTATGTTTTGAGCGTTTCCTGAGTCACCAGTTTTACATTCCGATGCACCTCTGCAGGTTTCCTGTTTCCCTTGGACCTTCCCATTGACGATGGAACACAGAAATTGCATCGATATTAAATATATGAGACACAATGCCGACTTAAGTACAAGAAAACAGTCTTCGTACCGTCAATGTTTTGAGCGTTTCCTGTGTCACCAGTTTTACATTCCGATGCACCTCTGCCGGTTTACTATATCCCTTGGACCTTCCCATTCACGATGAAACACAGAAATTTCATCGGAATTAAATATAAGAGACACAATGCCGACTTAGGTACAGGAAGACAGAGTCTTCCTACTGTCTATGTTTTGAGCGTTTCCTGTGTCACTAGTTTTACATTCCGATGCAAATCTGCAGGTTTACTGTATCCCTTGGACCTTTCCATAGACGATGAAACACAGAAATTGCATCGGAATTAAATATAAGAAACACAATGCTGACTTAAGTACAGGAAGACAGTCTTCCTACAGTCTATGTTTTGAGCGTTTCCTGTGTCACAAGTTTTACATTCTGATGCACCTCTGCAGGTTTATTGTATCCCATGGACCTTTCCATTGACGATGAATTACAGAAATTGAATCGAAATTAAATATAAGAGACACAATGCCGACTTAAGTACAAGAAAACAGTCTTCGTACGGTCAATGTTTTGAGCGTTTCCTGTGTCACCAGTTTTTCATTCCGATGCACCTCTGCCGGTTTACTGTATCGCTTGGACCTTCCCATTGTCGGTGAAACACAGAAATCGCATCGGAATTAAATATAAGAAACACAATGCCGACTTAAGTACAGGAAGACTGAGTCTTCCTACTGTCTATGTTTTGAGCGTTTCCTGTGTCATCATTTTTACTTTCGGATGCACCTCTGCAGGTTTACTGTATCCCTTGGACCTTTCCATAGACGATGAAACACAGAAATTGCATCGGAATTAAATATAAGAGACACAATGCCGACTTAAGTACAGGAAGACTAAGTCTTCCTACTGTCTATGTTTTGAACGAATCCTGTGTCATCAGTTTTACTTTCCGATGCACCTCTGCAGGTTTCATATATCCCTTGGAGCTTCCCATTCACGATGAAACACAGAAATTTCATCGGAATTAAATATAAGAGACACAATGCCGACTTAAGTACAGGAAGACTGAGTCTTCCTACTGTCTATGTTTTGAGCGTTTCCTGTGTCACTAGTTTTACATTCCGATGCAAATCTGCAGGTTTACTGTATCCCTTGGACCTTCCCATAGACGATGAAACACAGAAATTGCATCGGAATTAAATATAAGAGACACAATGCCGACTTAAGTACAGGAAGACTGAGTCTTCCTACTGTCTATGTTTTGAGCGTTTCCTGAGTCACCAGTTTTACATTCCGATGCACCTCTGCAGGTTTCCTGTTTCCCATGGACCTTCCCATTGACGATGAAACACAGAAATTGAATCGAAATTAAATATATGAGACACAATGCCGACTTAAGTACAACAAAACAGTCTTCGTACCGTCAATGTTTTGAGCGTTTCCTGTGTCACCAGTTTTACATTCCGATGCACCTCTGCCGGTTTACTGTATCGCTTGGACCTTCCCATTGTCGGTGAAACACAGAAATCGCATCGGAATTAAATATAAGAAACACAATGCCGACTTAAGTACAGGAAGACTGAGTCTTCCTACTGTCTATGTTTTGAGCGTTTTCTGTCATCAGTTTTCATTCAGATGCACTTCTGCAAGTTTACTGTATTCCTTGGACCTTCCCATTGACGATGAAACACAAAAATTGCATCGGAATTAAATATAAGAGACACAATGCCGACTTAAGTACACGAAGACTAAGTCTTCCTACTGTCTATGTTTTGAGCGTTTCCTGTGTCATCATTTTTACTTTCCGATGCATCTCTGCAGGATTACTATATCCCTTGGACCTTCCCATTCACAATGAAACACAGAAATTTCATCGGAAATAAATATAAGAGACACAATGCCGACTTAAGTACAGGAAGACTGAGTCTTCCTACTGTCTATGTTTTGAGCGTTTCCTGTGTCACCAGTTTTACATTCCGATGCACCTCTGCAGGTTTACTATATTCCTTGGACCTTCCCATTGACGAAGAAACACAGAAATTGCATCGGAATTAAATATAAGAGACACAATGCCGACTTAAGTACAGGATGACTAAGTCTTCCTACTGTCTATGTTTTGAACGATTCCTGTGTCATCAGTTTTACTTTCCGATGCACCTCTGCAGGTTTCATATATCCCTTGGTCCTTCCCATTCACGATGAAACACAGAAATTTCATCGGAATTAAATATAAGAGACACAATGCCGACTTAGGTACAGGAAGACAGAGTCTTCCTACTGTCTATGTTTTGAGCGTTTCCTGTGTCACTAGTTTTACATTCCGATGCAAATCTGCAGGTTTACTGTATCCCTTGGACCTTCCCATAGACGATGAAACACAGAAATTGCATCGGAATTGAATATAAGAGACACAATGCCGACTTAAGTACAGGAAGACTGAGTCTTCCTACTGTCTATGTTTTGAGCGTTTCCTGAGTCACCAGTTTTACATTCCGATGCACCTCTGCAGGTTTCCTGTTTCCCTTGGACCTTCCCATTGACGATGAAACACAGAAATTGCATCGAAATTAAATATATGAGATACAATGCCGACTTAAGTACAAGAAAACAGTCTTCGTACCGTCAATGTTTTGAGCGTTTCCTGTGTCACCAGTTTTACATTCCGATGCACCTCTGCCGGTTTACTATATCCCTTGGACCTTCCCATTCACGATGAAACACAGAAATTTCATTGGAATTAAATATAAGAGACACAATGCCGACTTAAGTACAGGAAGACTGAGTCTTCCTACTGTCTATGTTTTGAGCGTTTCCTGTGTCACTAGTTTTACATTCCGATGCAAATCTGCAGGTTTACTGTATCCCTTGGACTTTTCCATAGACGATGAAACACAGAAATTGCATCGGAATTAAATATAAGAGACACAATGCTGACTTAAGTACAGGAAGACAGTCTTCCTACAGTCTATGTTTTGAGCGTTTCCTGTGTCACAAGTTTTACATTCTGATGCACCTCTGCAGGTTTACTGTATCCCTTGGATCTTTCCATTGACGATGAATTACAGAAATTGAATCGAAATTAAATATAAGAGACACAATGCCGACTTAAGTACAAGAAAACAGTCTTCGTACGGTCAATGTTTTGAGCGTTTCCTGTGTCACCAGTTTTACATTCCGATGACCTCTGCCGGTTTACTGTATCGCATGGACCTCCCCATTGTCGGTGAAACACAGAAATCGCATCGGAATTAAATATAAGAAACACAATGCCGACTTAAGTACAGGAAGACTGAGTCTTCCTACTGTCTATGTTTTGAGCGTTTCCTGTGTCATCATATTTACTTTCCGATGCACCTCTGCAGGATTACTATATCCCTTGGACCTTCCCATTCACGATGAAACACAGATATTTCATCGGAAATAAATATAAGAGACACAATGCGGACTTAAGTACAGGAAGACTGAGTCTTCCTTCTGTCTATGTTTTGAGCGTTTCCTGTGTCACCAGTTTTACATTCCGATGCACCTCTGCAGGTTTACTATATTCCTTGGACCTTCCCATTGACGAAGAAACACAGAAATTGCATCGGAATTAAATATAAGAGACACAATGCCGACTTAAGTACAGGGAGACTAAGTCTTCCTAATGTCTATGTTTTGAACGATTCCTGTGTCATCAGTTTTACTTTCCAATGCACCTCTGCAGGTTTACTACATCCCTTGGACCTTCCCATTCACGGTGAAACACAGAAATTTCATCGGCAATAAATATAAGAGACATAATGCCGACTTAAGTACAGGAAGAATGAGTCTTCCTACTGTCTATGTTTTGATCGTTTCCTGGGTCACCAGTTTTACATTCCGATACACCTCTGCAGGTTTACTGTATCCCTTGGACCTTCCCATTGACGATGAAACACAGAAATTGCATCTGAATTAAATATAAGAGACACAATGCCGACTTAAGTACAGGAAGACTGAGTCTTCCTACTGTCTATAATTTGAGCGTTTCCTGCGTCACCAGTCTTATTTTCCGATGCACCTCTACAGGTTTACTATATCCCTTGGACCTTCCCATTCACGATGAAACACAGAAATTTCATCGGAAATAAATATAAGAGACACAATGCCGACTTAAGTATAGGAAGACTGAGTCTTCCTACTGTCTATGTTTTGAGCGTTTCCTGTGTCACCAGTTTTGCATTCCGATGCACCTCTGCTGGTTTACTGTATCCCTTGGACCTTCCCATTGACGATGAAACACAGAAATTGCATCGGAATTAAATATAAGAGACACAATGCCGACTTAAGTACAGTAAGACTGAGTCTTCCTACTCTCTATGCTTTGAGCGTTTCCTGTGTTACCAGTTTGACATTCCGATGCACCTCTGCAGGTTTCCTGTATCCCTTGGACCTTCCCATTGATGATGAAACACAGAAATTGCATCGAAATTAAATATAAGAGACACAATGCAGACTTAAGTACAAGAAAACAGTCTTCGTACATTCAATGTTTTGAGGGTTTCCTGTGTCACCAGTTTTACATTCAGATGCATCTCTGCCGGTTTACTCTATCCCTTGGATCTTCCCATTGTCGATGAAACACAGAAATCGCATCGGAATTAAATATAAGAAACACAATGCCGACTTAAGTAGATTAAGACTGAGTCTTCCTACTGTCTATGTTTTCAGCGTTTCCTGTGTCTCCAGTTTTACATTCTGATGCACCTCTGCAGGTTTACTGAATCCATTGGAACTTCGCATTGACGATGAAACACAGAAATTTCATCGGAATTAAATATAAGAGACACAATGCCGACTTAAGTACAAGAAAACAGTCTTCGTACGGTCAATGTTTTGAGCGTTTCCTGTGTCAGCAGTTTTACATTCTGATGCACCTCTGCAGGATTACTGTATCCCCTGAACCTTCCCATTGACGATGAAACACAGAAATTGCATCGGAATTAAATATAAGCGACCAAATGCCGACTTGAGTACAGGAAGACTGTGTCTTCCAACTGTCTATGTTTTGAGCGATTTCTGTGTCATCAGTTTTACATTCAGATGCACCTCTGCAGGTTTACTGTATCCCTTGGACCTTCCCATTGACGATGAGAAACAGAAATTGCATCGGAATTAAATATAAGAGACAGAATGCCGACTTAAGTACAGGAAGACTAAGTCTTCCTACTGTCTATGTTTTGAGCGTTTCCTGTGTCATCAGTTTTACTTTCCGATGCACCTCTGCAGGATTACTATATCCCTTTGACCTTCCCATTCACGATGAAACACAGAAATTTCATCGGAAATAAATATAAGAGACACAATGCCGACTTAAGTACAGGAAGACAGAGTCTTCCTACTGTCTATGTTTTGAGCGTTTCCTGTGTCACCAGTTTTACATTCCTATGCACCTCTGCAGGTTTACTGTATCCCTTGGACCCTCCCATTGACGATGAAACACAGAAATTGCATCGGAATTAAATATAAGAGACACAATGCCGACTTAAGTACAGGAAGACAGAGTCTTCCTACTGTCTTTGTTTTGAGCGTTTCCTGTGTCACTAGTTTTACATTCCGATGCACCTCTGCAGGTTTACTGTATTCCTTGGACCTTCCCATTGACGATGAAACACAGAAATTGCATCGGATTTAAATATAAGAGACACAATGCCGACTTAAGTACAGGAAGAATGAGTCTTCCTACTGTCTATGTGTTGAGCGTTTCCTGTGTCACCAGTTTTACATTCTGATGCACCTCTGCAGGTTTACTGTATCCCTTGGACCTTCCCATTGACGATGAAACAGAGAAATTGCATCGGAATTAAATATAAGAGATCAAATGCCGACTTAAGTACAGGAAGACTGAGTCTTCCTACAGTCTATGTTTTGAGAGTTTCCTGTGTCACCAGTTTTACATTCTGATGCACCTCTGCACGTTTACTGTATCCCTTGGACCTTCCCGTTGACGATGAAACACAGAAATTGCATCGGAATTAAATATAAGAAACACAATTCCGACTTAAGTACAGGAAGACTGAGTCTTCCTACTGTCTATGTTTTGAGCGTTTCCTGTGTCACCAGTTTTACATTCCGATGCACCTCTGCAGGTTTACTGTATCCCTTGGACCTTCCCATTGACGATGAAACAGAGAAATTGCATCGGAATTAAATATAAGAGACACAATGACGGCTTAAGTACAGGAAGACAGAGTCTTCCTACTGTCAATGTTTTGAGCGTTTCCTGTGTCACCAGTTTTACATTCCTATGCATCTCCGCAGGTTTACTGTATCCCTTGGATCTTCCCATTGACGATGAAACACAGAAATTGCATTGGAGTTAAATATAAGAGACACAATGACGGCTTAAGTACAGGAAGACTAAGTCTTCCTACTGTCTATGTTTGAACGATTCCTGTGTCATCAGTTTTACTTTGCGATGCACCTCTGCAGGTTTACTATATCCCTTGGACCTTCCCATTCACGATGAAACACAGAAATTGCATCGAAATTAAATATAAGAGACACAATGCCGACTTAAGTACAAGAAAACAGTCTTCGTACGGTCAATGTTTTGAGCGTTTCCTGTGTCACCAGTTTTACATTCCGATGCTACTCTGCCGGTTTACTGTATCGCTTGGACCTTCCCATTGTCGGTGAAACACAGAAATCGCATCGGAATTAAATATAAGAAACACAATGCCGACTTAAGTACAGGAAGACTGAGTCTTCCTACTGTCTATGTTTTGAGCGTTTTCTGTGTCATCAGTTTTCATTCAGATGCACTTCTGCAAGTTTACTGTATCCCTTGGACCTTCCCATTGACGATGAAACACAGAAATTGCATCGGAATTAAATATAAGAGACACAATGCCGACTTAAGTACACGAAGACTAAGTCTTCCTACTGTCTATGTTTTGAGCGTTTCCTGTGTCATCATTTTTACTTTCCGATGCATCTCTGCAGGATTACTATATCTCTTGGACCTTCCCATTCACGATGAAACACAGAAATTTCATCGGAAATAAACATTTATTTATTTTTTATTTATTTATTTATTGTTCCGTGGGACCACATTTAGGAGAAGTCTCCATGGTCATGGAACGAGTCAATACATGAAATTATAACACGATTGTAGAAAACAGAATGAAATGAAATATAAGAAACATATTCAGGCGACAAGTCGTTAGTTTAAATAAAGAAAATCAAGAAAGTAACACTGGAATTTGCTTAATTTTTTAGCTCTTCCAGGAGCTCCTCGACAGAATAGAAGGAGTGAGCCATGAGGAAACTCTTCAGTTTAGACATAAAAGTGTTTGGGCTACTGCTAAGGTTTTTGAGTTCTTGTGGTAGCTTATTGAAAATGGATGCAGCAGAATACTGCACTACTTTCTGCACAAGAGTCAAGGAAGTGCATTCCACATGCAGATTTGATTTCTGCCTAGTATTAACTGAGTGAAAGCTGCTAACTCTTGGGAATAAGCTAATATTGCTAACAACAAACGACATTAAAGAAAATACATACTGTGAGGGCAATGTCAAAATTCCCAGACTATTGAATAGGGGTCGACAAGAGGTTTTCGAACTTACACCACACATAGCTCGAACAGCCCGTTTTTCAGCCAAAAATACCCTTTTTGAATCAGAAGAATTACCCCAAAAAATAATACCATATGACATAAGCGTATGAAAATATGCGAAGTATACTACTTTTCGTGTTGAAATGTCACTTATTTCAGATACTGTTCTAATGGTAAATAAAGCGGCATATAAGAGACACAATGCCGACTTAAGTACAGGAAGACTGAGTCTTCCTACTGTCTATGTTTTGAGCGTTTCCGGTGTCACCAGTTTTACATTCCAAAGCACCTTTGCAGGTTTACTATATTCCTTGGACCTTCCCATTGACGAAGAAACACAGAAATTGCATCGGAATTAAATATAAGAGACACAATGCCGACTTAAGTACAGGAAGACTAAGTCTTCCTACTGTCTATGTTTTGAACGATTCCTGTGTCATCAGTTTTACTTTCCGATGCACCTCTGCAGGTTTCATATATCCCTTGGTCCTTCCCATTCACGATGAAACACAGAAATTTCATCGGAATTAAATATAAGAGACACAATGCCGACTTAAGTACAGGAAGACTGAGTCTTCCTACTGTCTATGTTTTGAGCGTTTCCTGTGTCACTAGTTTTACATTCCGATGCAAATCTGCAGGTTTACTGTATCCCTTGGACCTTCCCATAGACGATGAAACACAGAAATTGCATCGGAATTAAATATAAGAGACACAATGCCGGCTTAAGTACAGGAAGACTGAGTCTTCCTACTGTCTATGTTTTGAGCGTTTCCTGATTCACCAGTTTTACATTCCGATGCACCTCTGCAGGTTTCCTGTTTCCCTTGGACCTTCCCATTGACGATGAAACACAGAAATTGCATCGAAATTAAATATATGAGACACAATGCCGACTTAAGTACAAGAAAACAGTCTTCGTACCGTCAATGTTTTGAGCGTTTCCTGTGTCACCAGTTTTACATTCCGATGCACCTCTGCCGGTTTACTATATCCCTTGGACCTTCCCATTCACGATGAAACACAGAAATTTCATCGGAATTAAATATAAGAGACACAATGCCGACTTAAGTACAGGAAGACAGTCTTCCTACAGTCTATGTTTTGAGCGTTTCCTGTGTCACAAGTTTTACATTCTGATGCACCTCTGCAGGTTTACTGTATCCCTTGGACCTTTCCATTGACGATGAATTACAGAAATTGAATCGAAATTAAATATAAGAGACACAATGCCGACTTAAGTACAAGAAAACAGTCTTCGTACGGTCAATGTTTTGAGCGTTTCCTGTGTCACCAGTTTTACATTCCGATGCACCTCTGCCGGTTTACTGTATCGCTTGGACCTTCCCATTGTCGGTGAAACACAGAAATCGCATCGGAATTAAATATAAGAAACACAATGCCGACTTAAGTACAGGAAGACTGAGTCTTCCTACTGTCTATGTTTTGAGCGTTTCCTGTGTCATCATTTTTACTTTCCGATGCACCTCTGAAGGATTACTATATCCCTTGGACCTTCCCATTCACGATGAAACACAGAAATTTCATTGGAAATAAATATAAGAGACACAATGCCGACTTAAGTACAGGAAGACTGAGTCTTCCTACTGTCTATGTTTTGAGCGTTTCCTGTGTCACCAGTTTTACATTCCGATGCACCTCTGCAGGTTTACTATATTCCTTGGACCTTCCCATTGACGAAGAAACACAGAAATTGCATCGGAATTAAATATAAGAGACACAATGCCGACTTAAGTACAAGAAGACTAAGTCTTCCTACTCTCTATGTTTTGAACGATTCCTGTGTCATCAGTTTTACTTTCCGATGCACCTCTGCAGGTTTACTACATCCCTTGGACCTTCCCATTCACGGTGAAACACAGAAATTTCATCGGCAATAAATATAAGAGACATAATGCCGACTTAAGTACAGGAAGAATGAGTCTTCCTACTGTCTATGTTTTGATCGTTTCCTGGGTCACCAGTTTTACATTCCGATACACCTCTGCAGGTTTACTGTATCCCTTGGACCTTCCCATTGACGATGAAACACAGAAATTGCATCTGAATTAAATATAAGAGACACAATGCCGACTTAAGTACAGGAAGACTGAGTCTTCCTACAGTCTATGTTTTGAGCGTTTCCTGTGTCACTAGTTTTACATTCCGATGCAAATCTGCAGGTTTAGTGTATCCCTTGGACCTTCCCACTAACGATGAAACACAGACATTGCATCGTAATTAAATATAAGAGACACAATGTCGACTTAAGTACAGGAAGACTGAGTCTTCCTACAGTCTATGTTTTGAGCGTTTGCTGTGTCACCAGTTTTACATTCTGATGCACCTCTGCAGGTTTACTGTATCCCTTGGACGTTCCCGTTGACGACGAAACACAGAAATTGCATCGGAATTAAATATAAGAGACACAATGCCGACTTAAGTACAGGAAGACTGAGTCTTCCTACTGTCTATAATTTGAGCGTTTCCTGCGTCACCAGTTTTACTTTCCGATGCACCTCTACAGGTTTACTATATCCCTTGGACCTTCCCATTCACGATGAAACACAGAAATTTCATCGGAAATAAATATAAGAGACACAATGCCGACTTAAGTATAGGAAGACTGAGTCTTCCTACTGTCTATGTTTTGAGCGTTTCCTGTGTCACCAGTTTTGCATTCCGATGCACCTCTGCTGGTTTACTGTATCCCTTGGACCTTCCCATTGACGATGAAACACAGAAATTGCATCGGAATTAAATATAAGAGACATAATGCCGACTTAAGTGCAGTAAGACTGAGTCTTCCTACTCTCTATGCTTTGAGCGTTTCCTGTGTTACCAGTTTGACATTCCGATGCACCTCTGCAGGTTTCCTGTATCCCTTGGACCTTCCCATTGACGATGAAACACAGAAATTGCATCGCAATTAAATATAAGAGACACAATGCCGACTTAAGTACAGGAAGACAGAGTCTTCCTACTGTCTATGTTTTGAGCGTTTCCTGTGTCACTAGTTTTACATTCCGATGCACCTCTGCAGGTTTACTGTATTCCTTGGACCTTCCCATTGATGTTGAAACACAGAAATTGCATCGGAATTAAATATAAGAGACACAATGCCGACTTAAGTAATGTAAGACTGAGTCTTCCTACTCTCTATGCTTTGAGCGTTTCCTGTGTCACCAGTTTTACATTCTGATGCACCTCTGCAGGTTTTCTGTATCCATTGGTTCTTCCCATTGACGATGAAACACAGAAATTGCATCGGAATTAAATATAAGAAACACAATTCCGACTTAAGTACAGGAAGACTGAGTCTTCCTACTGTCTATGTTTTGAGCGTTTCCTGTTTCACCAGTTTTACATTCAGATGCATCTCTGTCGGTTTACTCTATCCCTTGGACCTTCCCATTGTCGATGAAACACAGAAATCGCATCGGGATTAAATATAAGAAACACAATGCCGACTTAAGTAGAGGAAGACTGAGTCTTCCTACTGTCTATGTTTTCAGCGTTTCCTGTGTCACCAGTTTTACATTCTGATGCACCTCTGCAGGTTTACTGTATCCATTGGACCTTCGCATTGACGATGAAACACAGAAACTTCATCGGAATTAAATATAAGAGACACAATGCCGACTTAAGTACAAGAAAACAGTCTTCGTACGGTCAATGTTTTGAGCGTTTCCTGTGTCAGCAGTTTTACATTCTGATGCACCTCTGCAGGATTACTGTATCCCTTGAACCTTCCCATTGACGATGAAACACAGAAATTGCATCGGAATTAAATATAAGAGACCAAATGCCGACATGAGTACAGGAAGACTGTGTCTTCCTACTGTCTATGTTTTGAGCGATTTCTGTGTCATCAGTTTTACATTCAGATGCACCTCTGCAGGTTTACTGTATCCCTTGGACCTTCCCATTGACGATGAAAAACAGAAATTGTATCGGAATTAAATATAAGAGACACAATGCCGACTTAAGTACAAGAAAACAGTCTTCGTACCGTCAATGTTTTGAGCGTTTCCTGTGTCACCAGTTTTACATTCCGATGCACCTCTGCCGGTTTACTATATCCCATGGACCTTCCCATTCACGATGAAACACAGAAATTTCATCGGAATTAAATATAAGAGACACAATGCCGACTTAAGTACAGGAAGACAGTCTTCCTACAGTCTATGTTTTGAGCGTTTCCTGTGTCACAAGTTTTACATTCTGATGCACCTCTGCAGGTTTACTGTATCCCTTGGACCTTTCCATTGACGATGAATTACAGAAATTGAATCGAAATTAAATATAAGAGACACAATGCCGACTTAAGTACAAGAAAACAGTCTTCGTACGGTCAATGTTTTGAGCGTTTCCTGTGTCACCAGTTTTACATTCCGATGCACCTCTGCCGGTTTACTGTATCGCTTGGACCTTCCCATTGTCGGTGAAACACAGAAATCGCATCGGAATTAAATATAAGAAACACAATGCCGACTTAAGTACAGGAAGACTGAGTCTTCCTACTGTCTATGTTTTGAGCGTTTCCTGTGTCATCATTTTTACTTTCCGATGCACCTCTGAAGGATTACTATATCCCTTGGACCTTCCCATTCACGATGAAACACAGATATTTCATTGGAAATAAATATAAGAGACACAATGCCGACTTAAGTACAGGAAGACTGAGTCTTCCTACTGTCTATGTTTTGAGCGTTTCCTGTGTCACCAGTTTTACATTCCGATGCACCTCTGCAGGTTTACTATATTCCTTGGACCTTCCCATTGACGAAGAAACACAGAAATTGCATCGGAATTAAATATAAGAGACACAATGCCGACTTAAGTACAAGAAGACTAAGTCTTCCTACTCTCTATGTTTTGAACGATTCCTGTGTCATCAGTTTTACTTTCCGATGCACCTCTGCAGGTTTACTACATCCCTTGGACCTTCCCATTCACGGTGAAACACAGAAATTTCATCGGCAATAAATATAAGAGACATAATGCCGACTTAAGTACAGGAAGAATGAGTCTTCCTACTGTCTATGTTTTGATCGTTTCCTGGGTCACCAGTTTTACATTCCGATACACCTCTGCAGGTTTACTGTATCCCTTGGACCTTCCCATTGACGATGAAACACAGAAATTGCATCTGAATTAAATATAAGAGACACAATGCCGACTTAAGTACAGGAAGACTGAGTCTTCCTACAGTCTATGTTTTGAGCGTTTCCTGTGTCACTAGTTTTACATTCCGATGCAAATCTGCAGGTTTAGTGTATCCCTTGGACCTTCCCACTAACGATGAAACACAGACATTGCATCGTAATTAAATATAAGAGACACAATGTCGACTTAAGTACAGGAAGACTGAGTCTTCCTACAGTCTATGTTTTGAGCGTTTGCTGTGTCACCAGTTTTACATTCTGATGCACCTCTGCAGGTTTACTGTATCCCTTGGACGTTCCCGTTGACGATGAAACACAGAAATTGCATCGGAATTAAATATAAGAGACACAATGCCGACTTAAGTACAGGAAGACTGAGTCTTCCTACTGTCTATAATTTGAGCGTTTCCTGCGTCACCAGTTTTACTTTCCGATGCACCTCTACAGGTTTACTATATCCCTTGGACCTTCCCATTCACGATGAAACACAGAAATTTCATCGGAAATAAATATAAGAGACACAATGCCGACTTAAGTATAGGAAGACTGAGTCTTCCTACTGTCTATGTTTTGAGCGTTTCCTGTGTCACCAGTTTTGCATTCCGATGCACCTCTGCTGGTTTACTGTATCCCTTGGACCTTCCCATTGACGATGAAACACAGAAATTGCATCGGAATTAAATATAAGAGACATAATGCCGACTTAAGTGCAGTAAGACTGAGTCTTCCTACTCTCTATGCTTTGAGCGTTTCCTGTGTTACCAGTTTGACATTCCGATGCACCTCTGCAGGTTTCCTGTATCCCTTGGACCTTCCCATTGACGATGAAACACAGAAATTGCATCGCAATTAAATATAAGAGACACAATGCCGACTTAAGTACAGGAAGACAGAGTCTTCCTACTGTCTATGTTTTGAGCGTTTCCTGTGTCACTAGTTTTACATTCCGATGCACCTCTGCAGGTTTACTGTATTCCTTGGACCTTCCCATTGATGTTGAAACACAGAAATTGCATCGGAATTAAATATAAGAGACACAATGCCGACTTAAGTAATGTAAGACTGAGTCTTCCTACTCTCTATGCTTTGAGCGTTTCCTGTGTCACCAGTTTTACATTCTGATGCACCTCTGCAGGTTTTCTGTATCCATTGGTTCTTCCCATTGACGATGAAACACAGAAATTGCATCGGAATTAAATATAAGAAACACAATTCCGACTTAAGTACAGGAAGACTGAGTCTTCCTACTGTCTATGTTTTGAGCGTTTCCTGTTTCACCAGTTTTACATTCAGATGCATCTCTGTCGGTTTACTCTATCCCTTGGACCTTCCCATTGTCGATGAAACACAGAAATCGCATCGGGATTAAATATAAGAAACACAATGCCGACTTAAGTAGAGGAAGACTGAGTCTTCCTACTGTCTATGTTTTCAGCGTTTCCTGTGTCACCAGTTTTACATTCTGATGCACCTCTGCAGGATTACTGTATCCATTGGACCTTCGCATTGACGATGAAACACAGAAACTTCATCGGAATTAAATATAAGAGACACAATGCCGACTTAAGTACAAGAAAACAGTCTTCGTACGGTCAATGTTTTGAGCGTTTCCTGTGTCAGCAGTTTTACATTCTGATGCACCTCTGCAGGATTACTGTATCCCTTGAACCTTCCCATTGACGATGAAACACAGAAATTGCATCGGAATTAAATATAAGAGACCAAATGCCGACTTGAGTACAGGAAGACTGTGTCTTCCTACTGTCTATGTTTTGAGCGATTTCTGTGTCATCAGTTTTACATTCAGATGCACCTCTGCAGGTTTACTGTATCCCTTGGACCTTCCCATTGACGATGAAAAACAGAAATTGTATCGGAATTAAATATAAGAGACACAATGCCGACTTAAGTACAAGAAAACAGTCTTCGTACCGTCAATGTTTTGAGCGTTTCCTGTGTCACCAGTTTTACATTCCGATGCACCTCTGCCGGTTTACTATATCCCATGGACCTTCCCATTCACGATGAAACACAGAAATTTCATCGGAATTAAATATAAGAGACACAATGCCGACTTAAGTTCAGGAAGACTGAGTCTTCCTACTGTCTATGTTTTGAGCGTTTCCTGTGTCACTAGTTTTACATTCCGATGCAAATCTGCAGGTTTACTGTATACCTTGGACATTTCCATAGACGATGAAACACAGAAATTGCATCGGAATTATATATAAGAGACACAATGCTGACTTAAGTACAGGAAGACAGTCTTCCTACAGTCTATGTTTTGAGCGTTTCCTGTGTCTCAAGTTTTACATTCTGATGCACCTCTGCAGGTTTACTGTATCCCTTGCACCTTTCCATTGACGATGAATTACAGAAATTGAATGGAAATTAAATATAAGAGACACAATGCCGACTTAAGTACAAGAAAACAGTCTTCGTACGGTCAATGTTTTGAGCGTTTCCTGTGTCACCAGTTTTACATTCCGATGCACCTCTGCCGGTTTACTGTATCGCTTGGACCTTCCCATTGTCGGTGAAACACAGAAATCGCATCGGAATTAAATATAAGAAACACAATGCCGACTTAAGTACAGGAAGACTAAGTCTTCCTACTGTCTATGTTTTGAACGATTCCTGTGTCATCAGTTTTACTTTCCGATGCACCTCTGCAGGTTTACTACATCCCTTGGACCTTCCCATTCACGGTGAAACACAGAAATTTCATCGGCAATAAATATAAGAGACATAATGCCGACTTAAGTACAGGAAGAATGAGTCTTCCTACTGTCTATGTTTTGATCGTTTCCTGGGTCACCAGTTTTACATTCCGATACACCTCTGCAGGTTTACTGTATCCCTTGGACCTTCCCATTGACGATGAAACACAGAAATTGCATCTGAATTAAATATAAGAGACACAATGCCGACTTAAGTACAGGAAGACTGAGTCTTCCTACAGTCTATGTTTTGAGCGTCTCCTGTGTCACTAGTTTTACATTCCGATGCAAATCTGCAGGTTTACTGTATCCCTTGGACCTTCCCATTAACGATGAAACACAGACATTGCATCGGAATTAAATATAAGAGACACAATGCCGACTTAAGTACAGGAAGACTGAGTATTCCTACAGTCTATGTTTTGAGCGTTTCCTGTGTCACCAGTTTTACATTCTGATGCACCTCTGCAGGTTTACTGTATCCCTTGGACGTTCCCGTTGACGATGAAACACAGAAATTGCATCGGAATTAAATATAAGAGACACAATGCCGACTTAAGTACAGGAAGACTGACTCTTCCTACTGTCTATAATTTGAGCGTTTCCTGCGTCACCAGTTTTATATTCCGATGCACCTCTACAGGTTTACTATATCCCTTGGACCTTCCCATTCACGATGAAACACAGAAATTTCATCGGAAATAAATATAAGAGACACAATGCCGACTTAAGTATAGGAAGACTGAGTGTTCCTACTGTCTATGTTTTGAGCGTTTCCTGTGTCACCAGTTTTGCATTCCGATGCACCTCTGCTGGTTTACTGTATCCCTTGGACCTTCCCATTGACGATGAAACACAGAAATTGCATCGGAATTAAATATAAGAGACACAATGCCGACTTAAGTACAGTAAGACTTAGTCTTCCTACTCTCTATGCTTTGAGCGTTTCCTGTGTTACCAGTTTGACATTCCGATGCACCTCTGCAGGTTTCCTGTATCCCTTGGACCTTCCCATTGACGATGAAACACAGAAATTGCATCGGAATTAAATATAAGAGACACAATGCCGACTTAAGTACAGGAAGACAGAGTCTTCCTACTGTCTATGTTTTGAGCGTTCCCTGAGTCACTAGTTTTACATTCCGATGCACCTCTGCAGGTTTACTGTATTCCTTGGACCTTCCCATTGACGATGAAACACAGAAATTGCATCGGAATTAAATATAAGAAACACAATGCCGACTTAAGTACCGTAAGACTGAGTCTTCCTACTCTCTATGCTTTGAGCGTTTCCTGTGTCACCAGTTTTACATTCTGATGCACCTCTGCAGGTTTTCTGTATCCATTGGACCTTCCCATTGACGACGAAACACAGAAATTGCATCAGAATTAAAAATAAGAAACACAATTCCGACTTAAGTACAGGAAGACTGAGTCTTCCTACTGTCTATGTTTTGAGCGTTTCCTGTGTCACCAGTTTTACAATCACATGCATCTCTGCCGGTTTACTCTATCCCTTGGACCTTCCCATTGTCGATGAAACACAGAAATCGCATCGGAATTAAATATAAGAAACACAATGCCGACTTAAGTAGAGGAAGACTGAGTCTTCCTACTGTCTATGCTTTCAGCGTTTCCTGTGTCACCAGTTTTACATTGTGATGCACCTCTGCAGGTTTACTGTATCAATTGAACCTTCGCATTGACGATGAAACACAGAAATTTCATCGGAATTAAATATAAGAGACACAATGAAGACTTAAGTACAAGAAAACAGTCTTCGTACGGTCAATGTTTTGAGCGTTTCCTGTGTCAGCAGTTTTACATTCTGATGCACCTCTGCAGGATTACTGTATCCCTTGAACCTTCCCATTGACGATGAAACACAGAAATTGCATCGGAATTAAATATAAGAGACCAAATGCCGACTTGAGTACAGGAAGACTGTGTCTTCCTACTGTCTATGTTTTGAGCGATTTCTGTGTCATCAGTTTTACATTCAGATGCACCTCTGCAGGTTTACTGTATCCCTTGGACCTTCCCATTGACGATGAAAAACAGAAATTGCATCGGAATTAAATATAAGAGACAGAATGCCGACTTAAGTACAGGAAGACTAAGTCTTCCTACTGTCTATGTTTTGAGCGTTTCCTGTGTCATCAGTTTTACTTTCCGATGCACCTCTGCAGGATTACTATATCCCTTTGACCTTCCCATTCACGATGAAACACAGAAATTTCATCGGAAATAAATATAAGAGACACAATGCCGACTTAAGTACAGGAAGACAGAGTCTTCCTACTGTCTATGTTTTGAGCGTTTCCTGTGTCACCAGTTTTACATTCCTATGCACCTCTGCAGGTTTACTGTATCCCTTGGACCTTCCCATTGACGATGAAACACAGAAATTGCATCGGAATTAAATATAAGAGACACAATGCCGACTTAAGTACAGGAAGAATGAGTCTTCCTACTGTCCATGTGTTGAGCGTTTCCTGTGTCACCAGTTTTACATTCTGATGCACCTCTGCAGGTTTACTGTATCCCTTGGACCTTCCCATTGACGATGAAACAGAGAAATTGCATCGGAATTAAATATAAGAGACCAAATGCCGACTTAAGTACAGGAAGACTGAGTCTTCCTACAGTCTATGTTTTGAGAGTTTCCTGTGTCACCAGTTTTACATTCCGTTGCACCTCTGCAGGTTTACTGTATCCCTTGGACCTTCCCATTGACGATGAAACACAGAAATTGCATCGGAATTAAATAAAAGAGACACAATGCCGACTTAAGTACAGGAAGACTGAGTCTTCCTACTCTCTATGCTTTGAGCGTTTCCTGTGTTACCAGTTTGACATTCCGATGCACCTCTGCAGGTTTCCTGTATCCCTTGGACCTTCCCATTGACGATGAAACACAGAAATTGCATCGAAATTAAATATAAGAGACACAATGCCGACTTAAGTACAAGATAACAGTCTTCGTACGGTCATTGTTTTGAGTGTTTCCTGTGTCACCAGTTTTACATTCCGATGCATCTCTGCCGCTTTACTGTATCCCTTGGACCTTCCCATTGTCGATGAAACACAGAAATTGTGTCGGAATTAAATATAAGAAACACAATGCCGACTTAAGTACAGGAAGACTGAGGCTTCCTACTGTCTATGCGCTGAGCGTTTCCTGTGTCACCAGTTTTACATTCTGATGCACCTCTGCAGGTTTTCTGTATCCATTGGACCTTCCCATTGACGATGAAACACAGAAATTGCATCGGAATTAAATATAAGAAACACAATTCCGACTTAAGTACAGGAAGACTGAGTCTTCCTACTGTCTATGTTTTGAGCGTTTCCTGTGTCAGCAGCTTTACATTCTGATGCACCTCTGCAGGATTACTGTATCCCTTGGACCTTCCCATTGACGAAGAAACACAGAAATTGCATCGGAATTAAATACAAGAGACACAATGCCGACTTAAGTACAGGAAGACTGAGTCTTCCTACTGTCTATGTTTTGAGCGTTTCCTGTGTTAGCAGTTTTACATTCCGATGCACCTCTGCAGGTATACTGTATTCCGTCGACCTTCCCATTGACGACGAAACACAGAAATTGCATTGGAATTAAATGTAAGATACACAATGCCGACTTAAGTACTGGAAGAATGAGTCTTCCCACTGTCTATGTGTTGAGCGTTTCCTGTGTCACCAGTTTTACATTCTGATGCACCTCTGCAGGTTTACTGTTTCCCTTGCACCTTCCCATTGACGATGAAACACAGAAATTGCATCGGAATTAAATATAGGAGACACAATGCCGACTGAAATACAGGAAGACTGAGTCTTCCTACACTCTATGCTTTGAGCGTTTCCTGTGTCACCAGTTTTACATTCTGATGCACCTCTGCAGGCTTACTGTAACCCTAGGACCTTCCCATTGACGATGAAACACAGAAATTGCATCGGAATTAAATATAAGAGACACAATGCCGAGTTAAGTACAGGAAGACAGAGTCTTCCTACTGTCTATGATTTGAGAGTTTCCTTTGTCACTAGTTTTACATTCCGATGCACCTCTGCAGGTTTACTGTATTCCTTGGACCTTCCCATTGACGATGAAACACAGAAATTGCATCGGAATTAAATAAAAGAGACACAATGCCGACTTAAGTACAGGAAGAATGAGTCTTCCTACTGTCTATGTGTTGAGCGTTTCCTGTGTCAACAGTTTTTATTCTGATGCACCTCTGCAGGTTTACTGTATCCCTTGGACCTTCCCATTGACGATGAAACATAGAAATTTCATCGGAAATAAATATAAGAGACACAATGCCGACTTAAGTACAGGAAGACTGCGTCTTCCTACTGTCTATGATTTGAGCGTTTCCTGTGTCACCAGTTTTACATTCCGATGCACCTCTGCAGGTTTACTGTTTCCCTTGGACCTACCCATTGACGATGAAACATAGAAATTTCATCGGAAATAAATATAAGAAACACAATGCCGACTTAAGTACAGGAAGACTGAGTCTTCCTACTGTCTATGTTTTGAGCG
Source organism: Schistocerca nitens (assembly GCF_023898315.1). NCBI lineage: Eukaryota > Metazoa > Arthropoda > Insecta > Orthoptera > Acrididae > Schistocerca > Schistocerca nitens. Next base: position 2,953,151 of record NC_064616.1, on the reverse strand, counting down.
TTTCCTGTGTCACCAGTTTTACATTCCGATGCACCTCTGCAGGTTTACTGTTTCCCTTGGACCTTACAATTGACGATGAAACACAGAAATTGCATCGAAATTAAATATAAGAGACACTATGCCGTCTTAAGTACATGAAGACAGTCTTCCTACTGTCTATGTTTTGAGCGTTTCCTGTGTCACTAGTTTTACATTCCGATGCACCTCTGCAGGTTTACTGTATCCCTTGGACCTTCCCATTGACGATGAAACACAGAAATTGCATCGGAATTAAATATAAGAGACACAATGCCGACTGAAGTACAGGAAGACTGAGTCTTCCTACTCTCTATGCTTTGAGCGTTTCCAGTGTCACCAGTTTTACATTCTGATGCACCTCTGCAGGCTTACTGTATCCCTTGTACCTTCCCATTGACGATGAAACACAGAAATTGAATCGGAATTAAATATAAGAGACACAATGCCGACTTAAGTACAGGAAGACTAAGTCTTCCTACTGTCTATGATTTGAGCGTTTCCTGCGTCACCAGTTTTATTTTCCGATGCACCTCTGCAGGTTTACTGTATCCCTTGGACCTTCCCATTGACGATGAAACATAGAAATTTCACGGAAATAAATATAAGAGACACAATGCCGACTTAAGTACAGGAAGACTGAGCCTCCTGTCTATGATTTGAGCGTTTCCTGTGTCACCAGTTTTACATTCCGATGCACCTCTGCAGGTATACTGTTTCCCTTGGACCTTCCCATTCACGATGAAACACAGAAATTGCATCGGAATTAAATATAAGAGTCACAATGCCAACATAAGTACAGGAAGACTGAGTCTTCCTACTCTCTATGTTTTGAGCGTTTCCTGTGTTACCAGGTTGACATTCCGATGCACCTCTGCAGGTTTCCTGTATCTCTTGGACCTTCGCATTGACGATGAAACACAGAAATTGCATCGAAATTAAATATAAGAGACCCAATGCCGACTTAAGTACAAGAAAACAGTCTTCGTACGGTCAATGTCTTGAGCGTTTCCTGTGTCACCAGTTTTACATTCCGATGCACCTCTGCCGGTTTACTGTATCCCTTGGACGTTCCCCTTGTCGATGAAACACAGAAATCGAATCGGAATTAAATATAAGAGACACAATGCCTACATAAGTACAAGATAACAGTCTACGTACGGACAATGTTTTGAGCGTTTCCTGTGTCACCAGTTTTACATTCCGATGCACCTCTGCAGGTTTACTGTATCCCTTGGACCTTCCCATTGTCGATGAAACACAGAAATCGCATCGGAATTAAATATAGGAGACACAATGCCGACTTAAGTACAGAAAGACTGAGTCTTCCTACTGTCTATGTTTTGAGCGTTTCCTGTGTCACCAGTTTTACATTCCGATGCACCTCTGCAGGTTTACTGTATCCCTTGGACCTTCCCATTGACGATGAAACACAGAATTTGCATCGGAATTAAATATAAGAGACACAATGCCGACTGAAGTACATGAAGACTGAGTCTTCCTACTCTCTATGCTTTGAGCGTTTCCTGTGTCACCAGTTTTACATTCTGATGCACCTCTGCAGGCTTACTGTATGCCTTGGACCTTCCCATTGACGATGAAACACAGAAATTGCATCGGAATTAAATATAAGAGACGCAATGCCGACTTAAGTACAGGAAGACAGAGTCTTCCTACTGTCTATGTTTTGAGCGTTTCCTGTGTCACTAGTTTTACATTCCGATGCACCTCTGCAGGTTTACTGTATTCCTTGGACCTTCCCATTGACGATGAAACACAGAAATTGCATCGGAATTAAATATAAGAGACACAATGCCGACTTAAGTACAGGAAGAATGAGTCTTCCTACTGTCTATGTGTTGAGCGTTTCCTGTGTCCAGTTTTACATTCTGATGCACCTCTGCAGGCTTACTGTATCCCTTGGACCTTCCCATTGACGATGAAACACAGAGATTGCATCGGAATTAAATATAAGAGACACAATTCCGACTTAAGTACAGGAAGACAGAGTCTTCCTACTGTCTATGTTTTGAGCGTTTCCTGTGTCACTAGTTTTACATTCCGATGCACCTCTGCAGGTTTACTGTATTCCTTGGACCTTCCCATTCACGATGAAACACAGAAATTTGATCGGAATTAAATACAAGAGACACAATGCCGACTTAAGTACAGGAAGACTGAGTCTTCCCACTGTCTATGTTTTGAGCGTTTCCTGTGTCACCAGTTTTACATTCCGATGCACCTCTGCAATTTTACTGTTTCCCTTGGACCTTCCCATTGACGATGAAACACAGAAATTGCTTCGGAATTAATTATAAGAGACACAATGCCGACTTAAGTACTGGAAGAATGAGTCTTCCTACTGTCTATGTGTTGAGCGTTTCCTGTGTCACCAGTTTTACATTCTGATGCACCTCTGCAGGTTTACTGTATCCCTTGGACCTTCCCATTGACGATGAAACATAGAAATTTCATCGGAAATAAATATAAGAGACACAATGCCGACTTAAGTACAGGAAGACTGAGTCTTCCTACTGTCTATGTTTTGAGCGTTTCCTGTGTCACCAGTTTTACATTCCGATGCACCTCTGCAGGTTTACTGTTTCCCTTGGACCTTCCCATTGACGATGAAACACAGAAATTGCATCGGAATTAAATATAAGAGACACACTGCCGACTGAAGTACAGGAAGACTGAGTCTTCCTACACTCTATGCTTTGAGCGTTTCCTGTGTCACCAGTTTTACATTCTGATGCACCTCTGGAGGCTTACTGTATCCCTTGGACCTTCCCATTGACGATGAAACACAGAAATTGCATCGGAATTAAATATAAGAGACACAATGCCGACTTAAGTACAGGAAGACAGAGTCTTCCTACTGTCTATGTTTTGAGCGTTTCCTGTGTCACTAGGTTTACATTCCGATGCACCTCTGCAGGTTTACTGTATTCCTTGGACCTTCCCATTGACGATGAAACACAGAAATTGCATCGGAATTAAATATAAGAGACACAATGCCGACTTAAGTACAGGAAGAATGAGTCTTCCTACTGTCTATGTGTTGAGCGTTTCCTGTGTCAACAGTTTTTATTCTGATGCACCTCTGCAGGTTTACTGTATCATTTAGACCTTCCCATTGACGATGAAACATAGAAATTTCATCGGAAATAAAGAGACACAATGCCGACTTAAGTACAGGAAGACTGAGTCTTCCTACTGTCTATGATTTGAGCGTTTCCTGTGTCACCAGTTTTACATTCCGATGCACCTCTGCAGGTTTACTGTTTCCCTTGGACCTTCCCATTGACGATGAAACATAGAAATTTCATCGGAAATAATTATAAGAGACACAATGCCGCTCTTAATTACAGGAAGACTGAGTCTTCCTACTGTCTATGTTTTGAGCGTTTCCTGTGTCACCAGTTTTACATTCCGATGCACCTCTGCAGGTTTACTGTTTCCCTTGGACCTTCCCATTGACGATGAAACACAGAAATTGCATCGGAATTAAATATAAGAGACACAATGCCGACTTAAGCACATGAAGACAGAGTCTTCCTACTGTCTATGTTTTGAGCGTTTCCTGTATCACTAGTTTTACATTCCGATGCACCTCTGCAGGTTTACTGTATCCCTTGGACATTCCCATTGACGATGAAACACAGAAATTGCATCGGAATTAAATATAAGAGACACAATGCCGACTGAAGTACAGGAAGACTGAGTCTTCCTCCTGTCTATGTTTTGAGCGTTTCCTGTGTCACCAGATTTACATTCCGATGCACCTCTGCAGGTTTACTGTATCCCTTGGACCTTCACAGTGACGATGAAACACAGAAATTGAATCGGAATTAAATATAAGAGACACAATGCCGACTTAAGTACAGGAAGACTAAGTCTTCCTCCTGTCTATGTTTTGAGCGTTTCCTGTGTCATCAGTTTTACTTTCCGATGCACCTCTGCAGGTTTACTATATCCCTTGGACCTTCCCATTCACGATGAAACACAGAAATTTCATCGGAAATAAAAATAAGAGACACAATGCCGACTTAAGTATAGGAAGACTGAGTCTTCCTACTGTCTATGATTTGAGCGTTTCCTGTGTCACCAGATTTACATTCCGATGCACCTCTGCAGGTTTACTGTATCCCGTGGAGCTTCCCATTGACGATGAAACACAGAAATTGCTTCGAAATTAAATATAAGAGACACAATCCCGACTTAAGTACAGGAAGACTGAGTCTTCCTAAAGTCTATGATTTGAGCGTTTCCTGTGTTACCAGTTTTACATTCTGATGCACCTCTGCAGGTTTACTGTATCCCTTTTACCTTCCCGTTGACGATGAAACACAGAAATTGCATCGGAATTAAATATAAGAGACACAATGCCGACTTAAGTACAGGAAGACTGAGTCTTCCTACTGTCAATAATTTGAGCGTTTCCTGTGTCACCAGTTTTATTTTCCGATGCACCTCTACAGGTTTACTATATCCCTTGGACCTTCCCATTCACGATGAAAAACAGAAATTTCATCGGAAATAAATATAAGAGACACAATGCCGACTTAAGTATAGGATGAATGAGTCTTCCTACTGTCTATGTTTGAGCGTTTCCTGTGTCACCAGTTTTACATTCCGATGCACCTCTGCCGGTTTGCTGTATCCCTTGGACCTTCCCATTGTCGATGAAACACAGAAATCACATCGGAATTAAATATAAGAAACACAATGCCGACTTAAGTACAGGAAGACTGAGTCTTTCCACTGTCTATGTTTTGAGCGTTTCCTGTGTCAGCAGTTGTACATTCTGAAGCACCTCTGCAGGATTACTGTATACCTTGGACCTTCCCATTGACGATGAAAAACAGAAATTGCATCGGAATTAAGTATAAGAGACACAATGCCGACTTAAGTACAGGGAGACTGAGTCTTCCTACTGTCTATGTTTTGAGCGTTTTCTGTGTCATCAGTTTTACATTCAGATGCACCTCTGCAGGTTTACAGTATCCCTTGGACCTTCCCATTGACGATGAAAAACAGAAATTGCATCGGATTTAAATATAAGAGACACAATGCCGACTGAAGTACAGGAAGACTAAGTCTTCCTACTGTCTATGTTTTGAGCGTCTCCTGTGTCATCAGTTTTACTTTCCGATGCACCTCTGTAGGGTTACTATATCCCTTGGACCTTCCCATTCACGATGAAACACAGATATTTGATCGGAATTAAATACAAGAGACACAATGCCGACTTAAGTACAGGAAGACTGAGTCTTCCTACTGTCTATGTTTTGAGCGTTTCCTGTGTCACCAGTTTTACATTCCGATGCACCTCTGCAGGTTTACTGTTTCCCTTGGACCTTCCCATTCACGATGAAACACAGAAATTGCTTCGGAATTAAATATAAGAGACACACTGCCGACTGAAGTACAGGAAGACTGAGTCTTCCTACTCTCTATGCTTTGAGCGTTTCCTGTGTCACCAGTTTTACATTCTGTTGCACCTCTGCAGGCTTACTGTATCCCTTGGACCTTCCCATTGACGATGAAACACAGAAATTGCATCGGAATTAAATATAAGAGACACAATGCCGACTTAAGTACAGGAAGACTGAGTCTTCCTACTGTCTACGTTTTGAGCGTTTCCTGTGTCACCAGTTTTACATTCCGACGCACCTCTGCAGGTTTACTGTTTCCCTTGGACCTTCCCATTGACGATGAAACACAGAAATTGCATCGGAATTAAATATAAGAGGCACAATGCCGACTTAAGTACAGGAAGACTGAGTCTTCCTACTGTCTATGTTTTGAGCGTTTCCTGTGTCACTAGTTTTACATTCCGATGCACCTCTGCAAGTTTACTGTATTCCTTGGACCTTCCCATTGACGACGAAACACAGAAATTGCATCGGAATTAAATATAAGAGACACAATGCCGACTTAAGTACTGGAAGAATGAGTCTTCCTACTGTCTATGTGTTGAGCGTTTCCTGTGTCACCAGTTTTACATTCTGATGCACCTCTGCAGGTTTACTGTTTCCCTTGGACCTTCCCATTGACGATGAAACACAGAAATTGCATCGGAATTAAATATAAGAGGCACAATGCCGACTTAAGTACAGGAAGACTGAGTCTTCCTACTGTCTATGTTTTGAGCGTTTCCTGTGTCACTAGTTTTACATTCCGATGCACCTCCGCAGGTTTACTGTATTCCTTGGACCTTCCCATTGACGATGAAACACAGAAATTGCATCGGAATTAAATATAAGAGACACAATGCCGACTTAAGTACTGGAAGAATGAGTCTTCCTACTGTCTATGTGTTGAGCGTTTCCTGTGTCACCAGTTTTACATTCTGATGCACCTCTGCAGGTTTACTGTATCCCTTGGACCTTCCCATTGACGATGAAACATAGAAATTTCACGGAAATAAATATAAGAGACACAATGCCGACTTAAGTACAGGAAGACTGAGTCTTCCTACTGTCTATGTTTTGAGCGTTTCCTGGTTCACCAGTTTTACATTCCGATGCACCTCTGCAGGTTTACTGTTTCCCTTGGACCTTCCCATTCACGATGAAACACAGAAATTGCTTCGGAATTAAATATAAGAGACACACTGCCGACTGAAGTACAGGAAGACTGAGTCTTCCTACACTCTATGCTTTGAGCGTTTCCTGTGTCACCAGTTTTACATTCTGATGCACCTCTGCAGGCTTACTGTATCCCTTGGACCTTCCCATTGACGATGAAACACAGAAATTGCATCGGAATTAAATATAAGAGACACAATGCCGACTTAAGTACAGGAAGACCGAGTCTTCCTACTGTATATGTTTTGAGCGTTTCCTGTGTCACTAGTTTTACATTCCGATGCACCTCTGCAGCTTTACTGTATTCCTTGGACCTTCCCATTGACGATGAAACAAAGAAATTGCATCGGAATTAAATATAAGAGACACAATGCCGACTTAAGTACAGGAAGAATGAGTCTTCCTACTGTCTATGTGTTGAGCGTTTCCTGTGTCAACAGTTTTACATTCTGATGCACCTCTGCAGGTTTACTGTATCACTTTGACCTTCCCATTGACGATGAAAAACAGAAATTGCATCGGAATTAAATATAAGAGACACAATGCCGACTGAAGTACAGGAAGACTAAGTCTTCCTACTGTCTATGTTTTGAGCGTTTCCTGTGTCATCAGTTTTACTTTCCGATGCACCTCTGCAGGATTACTATATCCCTTGGACCTTCCCATTCACGATGAAACACAGAAATTTCATCGGAATTAAATACAAGAGACACAATGCCGACTTAAGTACAGGAAGACTGAGTCTTCCTACTGTCTACGTTTTGAGCGTTTCCTGTGTCACCAGTTTTACATTCCGACGCACCTCTGCAGGTTTACTGTTTCCCTTGGACCTTCCCATTGACGATGAAACACAGAAATTGCATCGGAATTAAATATAAGAGGCACAATGCCGACTTAAGTACAGGAAGACTGAGTCTTCCTACTGTCTATGTTTTGAGCGTTTCCTGTGTCACTAGTTTTACATTCCGATGCACCTCTGCAGGTTTACTGTATTCCTTGGACCTTCCCATTGACGATGAAACACAGAAATTGCATCGGAATTAAATATAAGAGACACAATGCCGACTTAAGTACAGGAAGACAGAGTCTTCCTACTGTCTATGTTTTGAGCGTTTCCTGTGTCACTAGGTTTACATTCCGATGCACCTCTGCAGGTTTACTGTATTCCTTGGACCTTCCCATTGACGATGAAACACAGAAATTGCATCGGAATTAAATATAAGAGACACAATGCCGACTTAAGTACAGGAAGAATGACTCTTCCTACTGTCTATGTGTTGAGCGTTTCCTGTGTCAACAGTTTTTATTCTGATGCACCTCTGCAGGTTTACTGTATCCCTTAGACCTTCCCATTGACGATGAAACATAGAAATTTCATCGGAAATAAAGAGACACAATGCCGACTTAAGTACAGGAAGACTGAGTCTTCCTACTGTCTATGATTTGAGCGTTTCCTGTGTCACCAGTTTTACATTCCGATGCACCTCTGCAGGTTTACTGTTTCCCTTGGACCTTCCCATTGACGATGAAACATAGAAATTTCATCGGAAATAATTATAAGAGACACAATGCCGCTCTTAATTACAGGAAGACTGAGTCTTCCTACTGTCTATGTTTTGAGCGTTTCCTGTGTCACCAGTTTTACATTCCGATGCACCTCTGCAGGTTTACTGTTTCCCTTGGACCTTCCCATTGACGATGAAACACAGAAATTGCATCGGAATTAAATATAAGAGACACAATGCCGACTTAAGCACATGAAGACAGAGTCTTCCTAATGTCTATGTTTTGAGCGTTTCCTGTGTCATCAGTTTTACTTTCCGATGCACCTCTGCAGGTTTACTATATCCCTTGGACCTTCCCATTCACGTTGAAACACAGAAATTTCATCGGAAATAAAAATAAGAGACACAATGCCGACTTAAGTATAGGAAGACTGAGTCTTCCTACTGTCTATGATTTGAGCGTTTCCTGTGTCACCAGATTTACATTCCGATGCACCTCTGCAGGTTTACTGTATCCCGTGGAGCTTCCCATTGACGATGAAACACAGAAATTGCTTCGAAATTAAATATAAGAGACACAATCCCGACTTAAGTACAGGAAGACTGAGTCTTCCTAAAGTCTATGATTTGAGCGTTTCCTGTGTTACCAGTTTTACATTCTGATGCACCTCTGCAGGTTTACTGTATCCCTTTTACCTTCCCGTTGACGATGAAACACAGAAATTGCATCGGAATTAAATATAAGAGACACAATGCCGACTTAAGTACAGGAAGAATGAGTCTTCCTACTGTCTATAATTTGAGCGTTTCCTGTGTCACCAGTTTTATTTTCCGATGAACCTCTACAGGTTTACTATATCCCTTGGACCTTCCCATTCACGATGAAAAACAGAAATTTCATCGGAAATAAATATAAGAGACACAATGCCGACTTAAGTATAGGATGAATGAGTCTTCCTACTGTCTATGTTTGAGCGTTTCCTGTGTCACCAGTTTTACATTCCGATGCACCTCTGCCGGTTTGCTGTATCCCTTGGACCTTCCCATTGTCGATGAAACACAGAAATCACATCGGAATTAAATATAAGAAACACAATGCCGACTTAAGTACAGGAAGACTGAGTCTTTCCACTGTCTATGTTTTGAGCGTTTCCTGTGTCAGCAGTTGTACATTCTGATGCACCTCTGCAGGATTACTGTATACCTTGGACCTTCCCATTGACGATGAAAAACAGAAATTGCATCGGAATTAAGTATAAGAGACACAATGCCGACTTAAGTACAGGGAGACTGAGTCTTCCTACTGTCTATGTTTTGAGCGTTTTCTGTGTCATCAGTTTTACATTCAGATGCACCTCTGCAGGTTTACAGTATCCCTTGGACCTTCCCATTGACGATGAAAAACAGAAATTGCATCGGATTTAAATATAAGAGACACAATGCCGACTGAAGTACAGGAAGACTAAGTCTTCCTACTGTCTATGTTTTGAGCGTCTCCTGTGTCATCAGTTTTACTTTCCGATGCACCTCTGTAGGGTTACTATATCCCTTGGACCTTCCCATTCACGATGAAACACAGATATTTGATCGGAATTAAATACAAGAGACACAATGCCGACTTAAGTACAGGAAGACTGAGTCTTCCTACTGTCTATGTTTTGAGCGTTTCCTGTGTCACCAGTTTTACATTCCGATGCACCTCTGCAGGTTTACTGTTTCCCTTGGACCTTCCCATTCACGATGAAACACAGAAATTGCTTCGGAATTAAATATAAGAGACACACTGCCGACTTAAGCACATGAAGACAGAGTCTTCCTACTGTCTATGTTTTGAGCGTTTCCTGTGTCATCAGTTTTACTTTCCGATGCACCTCTGCAGGTTTACTATATCCCTTGGACCTTCCCATTCACGTTGAAACACAGAAATTTCATCGGAAATAAAAATAAGAGACACAATGCCGACTTAAGTATAGGAAGACTGAGTCTTCCTACTGTCTATGATTTGAGCGTTTCCTGTGTCACCAGATTTACATTCCGATGCACCTCTGCAGGTTTACTGTATCCCGTGGAGCTTCCCATTGACGATGAAACACAGAAATTGCTTCGAAATTAAATATAAGAGACACAATCCCGACTTAAGTACAGGAAGACTGAGTCTTCCTAAAGTCTATGATTTGAGCGTTTCCTGTGTTACCAGTTTTACATTCTGATGCACCTCTGCAGGTTTACTGTATCCCTTTTACCTTCCCGTTGACGATGAAACACAGAAATTGCATCGGAATTAAATATAAGAGACACAATGCCGACTTAAGTACAGGAAGACTGAGTCTTCCTACTGTCAATAATTTGAGCGTTTCCTGTGTCACCAGTTTTATTTTCCGATGCACCTCTACAGGTTTACTATATCCCTTGGACCTTCCCATTCACGATGAAAAACAGAAATTTCATCGGAAATAAATATAAGAGACACAATGCCGACTTAAGTATAGGATGAATGAGTCTTCCTACTGTCTATGTTTGAGCGTTTCCTGTGTCACCAGTTTTACATTCCGATGCACCTCTGCCGGTTTGCTGTATCCCTTGGACCTTCCCATTGTCGATGAAACACAGAAATCACATCGGAATTAAATATAAGAAACACAATGCCGACTTAAGTACAGGAAGACTGAGTCTTTCCACTGTCTATGTTTTGAGCGTTTCCTGTGTCAGCAGTTGTACATTCTGAAGCACCTCTGCAGGATTACTGTATACCTTGGACCTTCCCATTGACGATGAAAAACAGAAATTGCATCGGAATTAAGTATAAGAGACACAATGCCGACTTAAGTACAGGGAGACTGAGTCTTCCTACTGTCTATGTTTTGAGCGTTTTCTGTGTCATCAGTTTTACATTCAGATGCACCTCTGCAGGTTTACAGTATCCCTTGGACCTTCCCATTGACGATGAAAAACAGAAATTGTATCGGATTTAAATATAAGAGACACAATGCCGACTGAAGTACAGGAAGACTAAGTCTTCCTACTGTCTATGTTTTGAGCGTCTCCTGTGTCATCAGTTTTACTTTCCGATGCACCTCTGTAGGGTTACTATATCCCTTGGACCTTCCCATTCACGATGAAACACAGATATTTGATCGGAATTAAATACAAGAGACACAATGCCGACTTAAGTACAGGAAGACTGAGTCTTCCTACTGTCTATGTTTTGAGCGTTTCCTGTGTCACCAGTTTTACATTCCGATGCACCTCTGCAGGTTTACTGTTTCCCTTGGACCTTCCCATTCACGATGAAACACAGAAATTGCTTCGGAATTAAATATAAGAGACACACTGCCGACTGAAGTACAGGAAGACTGAGTCTTCCTACTCTCTATGCTTTGAGCGTTTCCTGTGTCACCAGTTTTACATTCTGTTGCACCTCTGCAGGCTTACTGTATCCCTTGGACCTTCCCATTGACGATGAAACACAGAAATTGCATCGGAATTAAATATAAGAGACACAATGCCGACTTAAGTACAGGAAGACTGAGTCTTCCTACTGTCTACGTTTTGAGCGTTTCCTGTGTCACCAGTTTTACATTCCGACGCACCTCTGCAGGTTTACTGTTTCCCTTGGACCTTCCCATTGACGATGAAACACAGAAATTGCATCGGAATTAAATATAAGAGGCACAATGCCGACTTAAGTACAGGAAGACTGAGTCTTCCTACTGTCTATGTTTTGAGCGTTTCCTGTGTCACTAGTTTTACATTCCGATGCACCTCTGCAAGTTTACTGTATTCCTTGGACCTTCCCATTGACGACGAAACACAGAAATTGCATCGGAATTAAATATAAGAGACACAATGCCGACTTAAGTACTGGAAGAATGAGTCTTCCTACTGTCTATGTGTTGAGCGTTTCCTGTGTCACCAGTTTTACATTCTGATGCACCTCTGCAGGTTTACTGTTTCCCTTGGACCTTCCCATTGACGATGAAACACAGAAATTGCATCGGAATTAAATATAAGAGGCACAATGCCGACTTAAGTACAGGAAGACTGAGTCTTCCTACTGTCTATGTTTTGAGCGTTTCCTGTGTCACTAGTTTTACATTCCGATGCACCTCCGCAGGTTTACTGTATTCCTTGGACCTTCCCATTGACGATGAAACACAGAAATTGCATCGGAATTAAATATAAGAGACACAATGCCGACTTAAGTACTGGAAGAATGAGTCTTCCTACTGTCTATGTGTTGAGCGTTTCCTGTGTCACCAGTTTTACATTCTGATGCACCTCTGCAGGTTTACTGTATCCCTTGGACCTTCCCATTGACGATGAAACATAGAAATTTCACGGAAATAAATATAAGAGACACAATGCCGACTTAAGTACAGGAAGACTGAGTCTTCCTACTGTCTATGTGTTGAGCGTTTCCTGTGTCACCAGTTTTACATTCCGATGCACCTCTGCAGGTTTACTGTTTCCCTTGGACCTTCCCATTCACGATGAAACACAGAAATTGCTTCGGAATTAAATATAAGAGACACACTGCCGACTGAAGTACAGGAAGACTGAGTCTTCCTACACTCTATGCTTTGAGCGTTTCCTGTGTCACCAGTTTTACATTCTGATGCACCTCTGCAGGCTTACTGTATCCCTTGGACCTTCCCATTGACGATGAAACACAGAAATTGCATCGGAATTAAATATAAGAGACACAATGCCGACTTAAGTACAGGAAGACAGAGTCTTCCTACTGTATATGTTTTGAGCGTTTCCTGTGTCACTAGTTTTACATTCCGATGCACCTCTGCAGCTTTACTGTATTCCTTGGACCTTCCCATTGACGATGAAACAAAGAAATTGCATCGGAATTAAATATAAGAGACACAATGCCGACTTAAGTACAGGAAGAATGAGTCTTCCTACTGTCTATGTGTTGAGCGTTTCCTGTGTCAACAGTTTTACATTCTGATGCACCTCTGCAGGTTTACTGTATCACTTTGACCTTCCCATTGACGATGAAAAACAGAAATTGCATCGGAATTAAATATAAGAGACACAATGCCGACTGAAGTACAGGAAGACTAAGTCTTCCTACTGTCTATGTTTTGAGCGTTTCCTGTGTCATCAGTTTTACTTTCCGATGCACCTCTGCAGGATTACTATATCCCTTGGACCTTCCCATTCACGATGAAACACAGAAATTTCATCGGAATTAAATACAAGAGACACAATGCCGACTTAAGTACAGGAAGACTGAGTCTTCCTACTGTCTACGTTTTGAGCGTTTCCTGTGTCACCAGTTTTACATTCCGACGCACCTCTGCAGGTTTACTGTTTCCCTTGGACCTTCCCATTGACGATGAAACACAGAAATTGCATCGGAATTAAATATAAGAGGCACAATGCCGACTTAAGTACAGGAAGACTGAGTCTTCCTACTGTCTATGTTTTGAGCGTTTCCTGTGTCACTAGTTTTACATTCCGATGCACCTCTGCAGGTTTACTGTATTCCTTGGACCTTCCCATTGACGATGAAACACAGAAATTGCATCGGAATTAAATATAAGAGACACAATGCCGACTTAAGTACAGGAAGACAGAGTCTTCCTACTGTCTATGTTTTGAGCGTTTCCTGTGTCACTAGGTTTACATTCCGATGCACCTCTGCAGGTTTACTGTATTCCTTGGACCTTCCCATTGACGATGAAACACAGAAATTGCATCGGAATTAAATATAAGAGACACAATGCCGACTTAAGTACAGGAAGAATGACTCTTCCTACTGTCTATGTGTTGAGCGTTTCCTGTGTCAACAGTTTTTATTCTGATGCACCTCTGCAGGTTTACTGTATCCCTTAGACCTTCCCATTGACGATGAAACATAGAAATTTCATCGGAAATAAAGAGACACAATGCCGACTTAAGTACAGGAAGACTGAGTCTTCCTACTGTCTATGATTTGAGCGTTTCCTGTGTCACCAGTTTTACATTCCGATGCACCTCTGCAGGTTTACTGTTTCCCTTGGACCTTCCCATTGACGATGAAACATAGAAATTTCATCGGAAATAATTATAAGAGACACAATGCCGCTCTTAATTACAGGAAGACTGAGTCTTCCTACTGTCTATGTTTTGAGCGTTTCCTGTGTCACCAGTTTTACATTCCGATGCACCTCTGCAGGTTTACTGTTTCCCTTGGACCTTCCCATTGACGATGAAACACAGAAATTGCATCGGAATTAAATATAAGAGACACAATGCCGACTTAAGCACATGAAGACAGAGTCTTCCTACTGTCTATGTTTTGAGCGTTTCCTGTGTCATCAGTTTTACTTTCCGATGCACCTCTGCAGGTTTACTATATCCCTTGGACCTTCCCATTCACGTTGAAACACAGAAATTTCATCGGAAATAAAAATAAGAGACACAATGCCGACTTAAGTATAGGAAGACTGAGTCTTCCTACTGTCTATGATTTGAGCGTTTCCTGTGTCACCAGATTTACATTCCGATGCACCTCTGCAGGTTTACTGTATCCCGTGGAGCTTCCCATTGACGATGAAACACAGAAATTGCTTCGAAATTAAATATAAGAGACACAATCCCGACTTAAGTACAGGAAGACTGAGTCTTCCAAAAAGTCTATGATTTGAGCGTTTCCTGTGTTACCAGTTTTACATTCTGATGCACCTCTGCAGGTTTACTGTATCCCTTTTACCTTCCCGTTGACGATGAAACACAGAAATTGCATCGGAATTAAATATAAGAGACACAATGCCGACTTAAGTACAGGAAGAATGAGTCTTCCTACTGTCTATAATTTGAGCGTTTCCTGTGTCACCAGTTTTATTTTCCGATGAACCTCTACAGGTTTACTATATCCCTTGGACCTTCCCATTCACGATGAAAAACAGAAATTTCATCGGAAATAAATATAAGAGACACAATGCCGACTTAAGTATAGGATGAATGAGTCTTCCTACTGTCTATGTTTGAGCGTTTCCTGTGTCACCAGTTTTACATTCCGATGCACCTCTGCCGGTTTGCTGTATCCCTTGGACCTTCCCATTGTCGATGAAACACAGAAATCACATCGGAATTAAATATAAGAAACACAATGCCGACTTAAGTACAGGAAGACTGAGTCTTTCCACTGTCTATGTTTTGAGCGTTTCCTGTGTCAGCAGTTGTACATTCTGATGCACCTCTGCAGGATTACTGTATACCTTGGACCTTCCCATTGACGATGAAAAACAGAAATTGCATCGGAATTAAGTATAAGAGACACAATGCCGACTTAAGTACAGGGAGACTGAGTCTTCCTACTGTCTATGTTTTGAGCGTTTTCTGTGTCATCAGTTTTACATTCAGATGCACCTCTGCAGGTTTACAGTATCCCTTGGACCTTCCCATTGACGATGAAAAACAGAAATTGCATCGGATTTAAATATAAGAGACACAATGCCGACTGAAGTACAGGAAGACTAAGTCTTCCTACTGTCTATGTTTTGAGCGTCTCCTGTGTCATCAGTTTTACTTTCCGATGCACCTCTGTAGGGTTACTATATCCCTTGGACCTTCCCATTCACGATGAAACACAGATATTTGATCGGAATTAAATACAAGAGACACAATGCCGACTTAAGTACAGGAAGACTGAGTCTTCCTACTGTCTATGTTTTGAGCGTTTCCTGTGTCACCAGTTTTACATTCCGATGCACCTCTGCAGGTTTACTGTTTCCCTTGGACCTTCCCATTCACGATGAAACACAGAAATTGCTTCGGAATTAAATATAAGAGACACACTGCCGACTGAAGTACAGGAAGACTGAGTCTTCCTACACTCTATGCTTTGAGAGTTTCCTGTGTCACCAGTTTTACATTCTGATGCACCTCTGAAGGCTTACTGTATCCCTTGGACCTTCCCATTGACGATGAAACACAGAAATTGCATCGGAATTAAATATAAGAGACACAATGCCGACTTAAGTACAGGAAGACAGAGTCTTCCTACTGTCTATGTTTTGAGCGTTTCCTGTGTCACTAGTTTTACATTCCGATGCACCTCTGCAGCTTTACTGTATTCCTTGGACCTTCCCATTGACGACGAAACAAAGAAATTGCATCGGAATTAAATATAAGAGACACAATGCCGACTTAAGTACAGGAAGAATGAGTCTTCCTACTGTCTATGTGTTGAGCGCTTCCTGTGTCAACAGTTTTACATTCTGATGCACCTCTGCAGGTTTACTGTATCCCTTTGACCTTCCCATTGACGATGAAAGACAGAAATTGCATCGGAATTAAATATAAGAGACACAATGCCGACTGAAGTACAGGAAGACTAAGTCTTCCTATTGTCTATGTTTTGAGCGTTTCCTGTGTCATCAGTTTTACTTTCCGATGCACCTCTGCAGGATTACTATATCCCTTGGACCTTCCCATTCACGATGAAACACAGAAATTTCATCGGAATTAAATACAAGAGACACAATGCCGACTTAAGTACAGGAAGACTGAGTCTTCCTACTGTCTACGTTTTGAGCGTTTCCTGTGTCACCAGTTTTACATTCCGACGCACCTCTGCAGGTTTACTGTTTCCCTTCTACCTTCCCATTGACGATGAAACACAGAAATTGCATCGGAATTAAATATAAGAGGCACAATGCCGACTTAAGTACAGGAAGACTGAGTCTTCCTACTGTCTATGTTTTGAGCGTTTCCTGTGTCACTAGTTTTACATTCCGATGCACCTCTGCAGGTTTACTGTATTCCTTGGACCTTCCCATTGACGACGAAACACAGAAATTGCATCGGAATTAAATATAAGAGACACAATGCCGACTTAAGTACTGGAAGAATGAGTCTTCCTACTGTCTATGTGTTGAGCGTTTCCTGTGTCACCAGTTTTACATTCTGATGCACCTCTGCAGGTTTACTGTTTCCCTTAGACCTTCCCATTGACGATGAAACATAGAAATTTCATCGGAAATAAAGAGACACAATGCCGACTTAAGTACAGGAAGACTGAGTCTTCCTACTGTCTACGTTTTGAGCGTTTCCTGTGTCACCAGTTTTACATTCCGATGCACCTCTGCAGGTTTACTGTTTCCCTTGGACCTTCCCATTGACGATGAAACATAGAAATTTCATCGGAAATAATTATAAGAGACACAATGCCGCTCTTAATTACAGGAAGACTGAGTCTTCCTACTGTCTATGTTTTGAGCGTTTCCTGTGTCACCAGTTTTACATTCCGATGCACCTCTGCAGGTTTACTGTTTCCCTTGGACCTTCCCATTGACGATGAAACACAGAAATTGCATCGGAATTAAATATAAGAGACACAATGCCGACTTAAGCACATGAAGACAGAGTCTTCCTACTGTCTATGTTTTGAGCGTTTCCTGTGTCATCAGTTTTACTTTCCGATGCACCTCTGCAGGTTTACTATATCCCTTGGACCTTCCCATTCACGTTGAAACACAGAAATTTCATCGGAAATAAAAATAAGAGACACAATGCCGACTTAAGTATAGGAAGACTGAGTCTTCCTACTGTCTATGATTTGAGCGTTTCCTGTGTCACCAGATTTACATTCCGATGCACCTCTGCAGGTTTACTGTATCCCGTGGAGCTTCCCATTGACGATGAAACACAGAAATTGCTTCGAAATTAAATATAAGAGACACAATCCCGACTTAAGTACAGGAAGACTGAGTCTTCCTAAAGTCTATGATTTGAGCGTTTCCTGTGTTACCAGTTTTACATTCTGATGCACCTCTGCAGGTTTACTGTATCCCTTTTACCTTCCCGTTGACGATGAAACACAGAAATTGCATCGGAATTAAATATAAGAGACACAATGCCGACTTAAGTACAGGAAGACTGAGTCTTCCTACTGTCTATAATTTGAGCGTTTCCTGTGTCACCAGTTTTATTTTCCGATGCACCTCTACAGGTTTACTATATCCCTTGGACCTTCCCATTCACGATGAAAAACAGAAATTTCATCGGAAATAAATATAAGAGACACAATGCCGACTTAAGTATAGGATGAATGAGTCTTCCTACTGTCTATGTTTGAGCGTTTCCTGTGTCACCAGTTTTACATTCCGATGCACCTCTGCCGGTTTGCTGTATCCCTTGGACCTTCCCATTGTCGATGAAACACAGAAATCACATCGGAATTAAATATAAGAAACACAATGCCGACTTAAGTACAGGAAGACCGAGTCTTTCCACTGTCTATGTTTTGAGCGTTTCCTGTGTCAGCAGTTGTACATTCTGATGCACCTCTGCAGGATTACTGTATACCTTGGACCTTCCCATTGACGATGAAAAACAGAAATTGCATCGGAATTAAGTATAAGAGACACAATGCCGACTTAAGTACAGGGAGACTGAGTCTTCCTACTGTCTATGTTTTGAGCGTTTTCTGTGTCATCAGTTTTACATTCAGATGCACCTCTGCAGGTTTACAGTATCCCTTGGACCTTCCCATTGACGATGAAAAACAGAAATTGCATCGGATTTAAATATAAGAGACACAATGCCGACTGAAGTACAGGAAGACTACGTCTTCCTACTGTCTATGTTTTGAGCGTCTCCTGTGTCATCAGTTTTACTTTCCGATGCACCTCTGTAGGGTTACTATATCCCTTGGACCTTCCCATTCACGATGAAACACAGATATTTGATCGGAATTAAATACAAGAGACACAATGCCGACTTAAGTACAGGAAGACTGAGTCTTCCTACTGTCTATGTTTTGAGCGTTTCCTGTGTCACCAGTTTTACATTCCGATGCACCTCTGCAGGTTTACTGTTTCCCTTGGACCTTCCCATTCACGATGAAACACAGAAATTGCTTCGGAATTAAATATAAGAGACACACTGCCGACTGAAGTACAGGAAGACTGAGTCTTCCTACACTCTATGCTTTGAGAGTTTCCTGTGTCACCAGTTTTACATTCTGATGCACCTCTGCAGGCTTACTGTATCCCTTGGACCTTCCCATTGACGATGAAACACAGAAATTGCATCGGAATTAAATATAAGAGACACAATGCCGACTTAAGTACAGGAAGAATGAGTCTTCCTACTGTCTATGTGTTGAGCGCTTCCTGTGTCAACAGTTTTACATTCTGATGCACCTCTGCAGGTTTACTGTATCCCTTTGACCTTCCCATTGACGATGAAAGACAGAAATTGCATCGGAATTAAATATAAGAGACACAATGCCGACTGAAGTACAGGAAGACTAAGTCTTCCTATTGTCTATGTTTTGAGCGTTTCCTGTGTCATCAGTTTTACTTTCCGATGCACCTCTGCAGGATTACTATATCCCTTGGACCTTCCCATTCACGATGAAACACAGAAATTTCATCGGAATTAAATACAAGAGACACAATGCCGACTTAAGTACAGGAAGACTGAGTCTTCCTACTGTCTACGTTTTGAGCGTTTCCTGTGTCACCAGTTTTACATTCCGACGCACCTCTGCAGGTTTACTGTTTCCCTTCTACCTTCCCATTGACGATGAAACACAGAAATTGCATCGGAATTAAATATAAGAGGCACAATGCCGACTTAAGTACAGGAAGACTGAGTCTTCCTACTGTCTATGTTTTGAGCGTTTCCTGTGTCACTAGTTTTACATTCCGATGCACCTCTGCAGGTTTACTGTATTCCTTGGACCTTCCCATTGACGACGAAACACAGAAATTGCATCGGAATTAAGTATAAGAGACACAATGCCGACTTAAGTACTGGAAGAATGAGTCTTCCTACTGTCTATGTGTTGAGCGTTTCCTGTGTCACCAGTTTTACATTCTGATGCACCTCTGCAGGTTTACTGTTTCCCTTAGACCTTCCCATTGACGATGAAACATAGAAATTTCATCGGAAATAAAGAGACACAATGCCGACTTAAGTACAGGAAGACTGAGTCTTCCTACTGTCTACGTTTTGAGCGTTTCCTGTGTCACCAGTTTTACATTCCGATGCACCTCTGCAGGTTTACTGTTTCCCTTGGACCTTCCCATTGACGATGAAACATAGAAATTTCATCGGAAATAATTATAAGAGACACAATGCCGCTCTTAATTACAGGAAGACTGAGTCTTCCTACTGTCTATGTTTTGAGCGTTTCCTGTGTCACCAGTTTTACATTCCGATGCACCTCTGCAGGTTTACTGTTTCCCTTGGACCTTCCCATTGACGATGAAACACAGAAATTGCATCGGAATTAAATATAAGAGACACAATGCCGACTTAAGCACATGAAGACAGAGTCTTCCTACTGTCTATGTTTTGAGCGTTTCCTGTGTCATCAGTTTTACTTTCCGATGCACCTCTGCAGGTTTACTATATCCCTTGGACCTTCCCATTCACGTTGAAACACAGAAATTTCATCGGAAATAAAAATAAGAGACACAATGCCGACTTAAGTATAGGAAGACTGAGTCTTCCTACTGTCTATGATTTGAGCGTTTCCTGTGTCACCAGATTTACATTCCGATGCACCTCTGCAGGTTTACTGTATCCCGTGGAGCTTCCCATTGACGATGAAACACAGAAATTGCTTCGAAATTAAATATAAGAGACACAATCCCGACTTAAGTACAGGAAGACTGAGTCTTCCTAAAGTCTATGATTTGAGCGTTTCCTGTGTTACCAGTTTTACATTCTGATGCACCTCTGCAGGTTTACTGTATCCCTTTTACCTTCCCGTTGACGATGAAACACAGAAATTGCATCGGAATTAAATATAAGAGACACAATGCCGACTTAAGTACAGGAAGACTGAGTCTTCCTACTGTCTATAATTTGAGCGTTTCCTGTGTCACCAGTTTTATTTTCCGATGCACCTCTACAGGTTTACTATATCCCTTGGACCTTCCCATTCACGATGAAAAACAGAAATTTCATCGGAAATAAATATAAGAGACACAATGCCGACTTAAGTATAGGATGAATGAGTCTTCCTACTGTCTATGTTTGAGCGTTTCCTGTGTCACCAGTTTTACATTCCGATGCACCTCTGCCGGTTTGCTGTATCCCTTGGACCTTCCCATTGTCGATGAAACACAGAAATCACATCGGAATTAAATATAAGAAACACAATGCCGACTTAAGTACAGGAAGACCGAGTCTTTCCACTGTCTATGTTTTGAGCGTTTCCTGTGTCAGCAGTTGTACATTCTGATGCACCTCTGCAGGATTACTGTATACCTTGGACCTTCCCATTGACGATGAAAAACAGAAATTGCATCGGAATTAAGTATAAGAGACACAATGCCGACTTAAGTACAGGGAGACTGAGTCTTCCTACTGTCTATGTTTTGAGCGTTTTCTGTGTCATCAGTTTTACATTCAGATGCACCTCTGCAGGTTTACAGTATCCCTTGGACCTTCCCATTGACGATGAAAAACAGAAATTGCATCGGATTTAAATATAAGAGACACAATGCCGACTGAAGTACAGGAAGACTACGTCTTCCTACTGTCTATGTTTTGAGCGTCTCCTGTGTCATCAGTTTTACTTTCCGATGCACCTCTGTAGGGTTACTATATCCCTTGGACCTTCCCATTCACGATGAAACACAGATATTTGATCGGAATTAAATACAAGAGACACAATGCCGACTTAAGTACAGGAAGACTGAGTCTTCCTACTGTCTATGTTTTGAGCGTTTCCTGTGTCACCAGTTTTACATTCCGATGCACCTCTGCAGGTTTACTGTTTCCCTTGGACCTTCCCATTCACGATGAAACACAGAAATTGCTTCGGAATTAAATATAAGAGACACACTGCCGACTGAAGTACAGGAAGACTGAGTCTTCCTACACTCTATGCTTTGAGAGTTTCCTGTGTCACCAGTTTTACATTCTGATGCACCTCTGCAGGCTTACTGTATCCCTTGGACCTTCCCATTGACGATGAAACACAGAAATTGCATCGGAATTAAATATAAGAGACACAATGCCGACTTAAGTACAGGAAGACAGAGTCTTCCTACTGTCTATGTTTTGAGCGTTTCCTGTGTCACTAGTTTTACATTCCGATGCACCTCTGCAGCTTTACTGTATTCCTTGGACCTTCCCATTGACGACGAAACAAAGAAATTGCATCGGAATTAAATATAAGAGACACAATGCCGACTTAAGTACAGGAAGAATGAGTCTTCCTACTGTCTATGTGTTGAGCGCTTCCTGTGTCAACAGTTTTACATTCTGATGCACCTCTGCAGGTTTACTGTATCCCTTTGACCTTCCCATTGACGATGAAAGACAGAAATTGCATCGGAATTAAATATAAGAGACACAATGCCGACTGAGGTACAGGAAGACTAAGTCTTACTATTGTCTATGTTTTGAGCGTTTCCTGTGTCATCAGTTTTACTTTCCGATGCACCTCTGCAGGATTACTATATCCCTTGGACCTTCCCATTCACGATGAAACACAGAAATTTCATCGGAATTAAATACAAGAGACACAATGCCGACTTAAGTACAGGAAGACTGAGTCTTCCTACTGTCTACGTTTTGAGCGTTTCCTGTGTCACCAGTTTTACATTCCGACGCACCTCTGCAGGTTTACTGTTTCCCTTCTACCTTCCCATTGACGATGAAACACAGAAATTGCATCGGAATTAAATATAAGAGGCACAATGCCGACTTAAGTACAGGAAGACTGAGTCTTCCTACTGTCTATGTTTTGAGCGTTTCCTGTGTCACTAGTTTTACATTCCGATGCACCTCTGCAGGTTTACTGTATTCCTTGGACCTTCCCATTGACGACGAAACACAGAAATTGCATCGGAATTAAATATAAGAGACACAATGCCGACTTAAGTACTGGAAGAATGAGTCTTCCTACTGTCTATGTGTTGAGCGTTTCCTGTGTCACCAGTTTTACATTCTGATGCACCTCTGCAGGTTTACTGTTTCCCTTGGACCTTCCCATTGACGATAAAACACAGAAATTGCATCGGAATTAAATATAAGAGGCACAATGCCGATTTAAGTACAGGAAGACTGAGTCTTCCTACTGTCTATGTTTTGAGCGTTTCCTGTGTCACTAGTTTCACATTTCGATGCACCTCCGCAGGTTTACTGTATTCCTTGGACCTTCCCATTGACGATGAAACACAGAAATTGCATCGGAATTAAATATAAGAGACACAATGCCGACTTAAGTACTGGAAGAATGAGTCTTCCTACTGTCTATGTGTTGAGCGTTTCCTGTGTCACGAGTTTTACATTCTGATGCACCTCTGCAGGTTTACTGTATCCCTTGGACCTTCCCATTGACGATGAAACATAGAAATTTCACGGAAATAAATATAAGAGACACAATGCCGACTTAAGTACAGGAAGACTGAGTCTTCCTACTGTCTATGTTTTGAGCGTTTCCTGTGTCACCAGTTTTACATTCCGATGCACCTCTGCAGGTTTACTGTTTCCCTTGGACCTTCCCATTCACGATGAAACACAGAAATTGCTTCGGAATTAAATATAAGAGACACACTGCCGACTGAAGTACAGGAAGACTGAGTCTTCCTACACTCTATGCTTTGAGCGTTTCCTGTGTCACCAGTTTTACATTCTGATGCACCTCTGCAGGCTTACTGTATCCCTTGGACCTTCCCATTGACGATGAAACACAGAAATTGCATCGGAATTAAATATAAGAGACACAATGCCGACTTAAGTACAGGAAGACAGAGTCTTCCTACTGTATATGTTTTGAGCGTTTCCTGTGTCACTAGTTTTACATTCCGATGCACCTCTGCAGCTTTACTGTATTCCTTGGACCTTCCCATTGACGATGAAACAAAGAAATTGCATCGGAATTAAATATAAGAGACACAATGCCGACTTAAGTACAGGAAGAATGAGTCTTCCTACTGTCTATGTGTTGAGCGTTTCCTGTGTCAACAGTTTTACATTCTGATGCACCTCTGCAGGTTTACTGTATCACTTTGACCTTCCCATTGACGATGAAAAACAGAAATTGCATCGGAATTAAATATAAGAGACACAATGCCGACTGAAGTACAGGAAGACTAAGTCTTCCTACTGTCTATGTTTTGAGCGTTTCCTGTGTCATCAGTTTTACTTTCCGATGCACCTCTGCAGGATTACTATATCCCTTGGACCTTCCCATTCACGATGAAACACAGAAATTTCATCGGAATTAAATACAAGAGACACAATGCCGACTTAAGTACAGGAAGACTGAGTCTTCCTACTGTCTACGTTTTGAGCGTTTCCTGTGTCACCAGTTTTACATTCCGACGCACCTCTGCAGGTTTACTGTTTCCCTTGGACCTTCCCATTGACGATGAAACACAGAAATTGCATCGGAATTAAATATAAGAGGCACAATGCCGACTTAAGTACAGGAAGACTGAGTCTTCCTACTGTCTATGTTTTGAGCGTTTCCTGTGTCACTAGTTTTACATTCCGATGCACCTCTGCAGGTTTACTGTATTCCTTGGACCTTCCCATTGACGATGAAACACAGAAATTCCATCGGAATTAAATATAAGAGACACAATGCCGACTTAAGTACTGGAAGAATGAGTCTTCCTACTGTCTATGTGTTGAGCGTTTCCTGTGTCACCAGTTTTACATTCTGATGCACCTCTGCAGGTTTACTGTATCCCTTGGACCTTCCCATTGACGATGAAACATAGAAATTTCACGGAAATAAATATAAGAGACACATTGCCGACTTAAGTACAAGAAAACAGTCTTCGTACGGTCAATGTCTTGAGCGTTTCCTGTGTCACCAGTTTTACATTCCGATGCACCTCTGCCGGTTTACTGTATCCCTTCGACCTTCCCCTTGTCGATGAAACACAGAAATTGCATCGGAATTAAATATAAGAGACACAATGCCGACTTAAGTACAGGAAGACTGAGTCTTCCTACTGTCTATGTTTTGAGCGTTTCCTGTGTCACTAGTTTTACATTCCGATGCACCTCCGCAGGTTTACTGTATTCCTTGGACCTTCCCATTGACGATGAAACAGAGGAATTGCATCGGAATTAAATATAAGAGACACAATGCCGACTTAAGTACTGGAAGAATGAGTCTTCCTACTGTCTATGTGTTGAGCGTTTCCTGTGTCACCAGTTTTACAGTCTGATGCACCTCTGCAGGTTTACTGTATCCCTTGGACCTTCCCATTGACGATGAAACATAGAAATTTCACGGAAATAAATATAAGAGACACAATGCCGACTTAAGTACAGGAAGACTGAGTCTTCCTACTGTCTATGTTTTGAGCGTTTCCTGTGTCACCAGTTTTACATTCCGATGCATCTCCGCAGGTTTACTGTTTCCCTTGGACCTTCCCATTGACGATGAAACACAGAAATTGCATCGAAATTAAATATAAGAGACACAATGCCGACTTAAGTACAAGAAAACAGTCTTCGTACGGTCAATGTCTTGAGCGTTTCCTGTGTCACCAGTTTTACATTCCGATGCACCTCTGCCGGTTTACTGTATCCCTTGGACCTTCCCCTTGTCGATGAAACACAGAAATCGCATCGGAATTAAATATAAGAGACACAATGCCTACATAAGTACAAGATAACAGTCTGCGTACGGACAATGTTCCGAGCGTTTCCTGTGTCACCAGTTTTACATTCCGATGCACCTCTGCAGGTTTACTGTATCCCTTGGACCTTCCCATTGTCGATGAAACACAGAAATCGCATCGGAATTAAATATAAGATACACAATGCCGACTTAAGTACAGGAAGAATGAGTCTTCCTACTGTCTATGTGTTGAGCGTTTCCTGTGTCACCAGTTTTACATTCTGATGCACCTCTGCAGGTTTACTGTATCCCTTGGACCTTCCCATTGACGATGCAACACAGAAATTGCATCGGAATTAAATATAAGAGACACAATTCCGACTTAAGTACAGGAAGACAGAGTCTTCCTACAGTCTATGTTTTGAGCGTTTCCTGTGTTACCAGTTTTACATTCTGATGCACCTCTGCAGGTTTACTGTATCCCTTGGACCTTCCCGTTGACGATGAAACACAGAAATTGCATCGGAATTAAATATAAGAGACACAATGCCGACTTAAGTACAGGAAGACTGAGTCTTCCTACTGTCTATAATTTGAGCGTTTCCTGTGTCACCAGTTTTATTTTCCGATGCACCTCTACAGGGTTACTACATCTCTTGGACCTTCCCATTCACGATGAAACACAGAAATTTCATCGGAAATAAATATAAGAGACACAATGCCGACTTAAGTATAGGAAGAATGAGTCTTCCTACTGTCTATGTTTTGAGCGTTTCCTGTGTCACCAGTTTTACATTCCGATGCACCTCTGCAGGTTTACTGTATCCCTTGGACCTTCCCATTGACGATGATACACAGAAATTGCATCGGAATTAAATATAAGAGACACAATGCCGACTTAAGTACAGGAAGACTTAGTCTTCCTACTCTCTATGTTTTGAGCGTTTCCTGTGTTACCAGTTTGACATTCCGATGCACCTCTGCAAGTTTCCTGTATCCCTTGGACCTTCCCATTGACGATGAAACACAGAAATTGCATCGAAATTAAATATAAGAGACACAATGCCGACTTAAGTACAGGAAGACTGAGTGTTCCTACTGTCTATGTTTTGAGCGTTTCCTGTGTCACTAGTTTTACATTCCGATGCACCACCGCAGGTTTACTGTATTCCTTGGACCTTCCCATTGACGATGAAACACAGAAATTGCATCGGAATTAAATATAAGAGACACAATGCCGACTTAAGTACTGGAAGAATGAGTCTTCCTACTGTCTATGTGTTGAGCGTTTCCTGTGTCACCAGTTTTACATTCGGATGCACCTCTGCAGGTTTACTGTATCCCTTGGACTTTCCCATTGACGATGAAACATAGAAATTTCACGGAAATAAATATAAGAGACACAATGCCGACTTAAGTACAGGAAGACTGAGTCTTCCTACTGTCTATGTTTTGAGCGTTTCCTGTGTCACCAGTTTTACATTCCGATGCACCTCAGCAAGTTTCCTGTATCCCTTGGACCTTCCCATTGACGATGAAACACAGAAATTGCATCGGAATTAAACATAAGAGACACAATGCTGACTTAAGTACAGGAAGACAGTCTTCCTACAGTCTATGTTTTGAGCGTTTCCTGTGTCACTAGTTTTACATTCCGATGCACCTCTGCAGGTTTACTGTATTCCTTGGACCTTCCCATTGACGATGAAACACAGAAATTGCATCGTAATTAAATATAAGAGACACAATGCCGACTTAAGTACAAGAAAACAGTCTTCGTACGGTCAATGTCTTGAGCGTTTCCTGTGTCACCAGTTTTACATTCCTATGCACCTCTGCCGGTTTACTGTATCCCTTGGACCTTCCCATTGGCGATGAAAAACAGAAATTGCATCGGAATTAAATATAAGAGACACAATGCCGACTGAAGTACAGGAAGACTAAGTCTTCCTACTGTCTATGTTTTGAGCGTTTCCTGTGTCATCAGTTTTACTTTCCGATGCACCTCTGCAGGATTACTATATCCCTTGGACCTTACCATTCACGATGAAACACAGAAATATCATCGGAATTAAATACAAGAGACACAATGCCGACTTAAGTACAGGAAGACTGAGTCTTCCTACTGTCTATGTTTGGAGCGTTTCCTGTGTCACCAGTTTTACATTCCGATGCACCTCTGCAGGTTTACTGTTTCCCTTCGACCTTCCCATTGACGATGAAACACAGAAGTTGCATCGGAATTAAATATAAGAGACACAATGCCGACTTAAGTGCAGGAAGACGGAGTCTTCCTACTGTCTATGTTTTGAGCGTTTCCTGTGTCACTAGTTTTACATTCCGATGCACCTCTGCAGGTTTACTGTATTCCTTGGACCTTCCCATTGACGATGAAACACAGAAATTGCATCGGAATTAAATATAAGAGACACAATGCCGACTTAAGTACTGGAAGAATGAGTCTTCCTACTGTCTATGTTTTGAGCGTTTCCTGTGTCACCAGTTTTACATTCCGATGCACCTCTGCAGGTTTACTGTTTCCCTTGCACCTTCCCATTGACGATGAAACACAGAAATTGCATCGGAATTAAATATAAGAGACACACTGCCGACTGAAGTACAGGAAGACTGAGTCTTCCTATACTCTATGCTTTGTGCGTTTCCTGTGTCACCAGTTTTACATTCTGATGCACCTCTGCAGGCTTACTGTATCCCTTGGACCTTCCCATTGACGATGAAACACAGAAATTGCTTCGGAATTAAATATAAGAGACACAATGCCGACTTAAGTACAGGAAGACAGAGTCTTCCTACTGTCTATGTTTTGAGCGTTTCCTGTGTCACTAGTTTTACATTCCGATGCACCTCTGCAGCTTTACTGTATTCCTTGGACCTTCCCATTGACGATGAAACACAGAAATTGCATCGGAATTAAATATAAGAGACACAATGCCGACTTAGGTACAGGAAGAATGAGTCTTCCTACTGTCTATGTGTTGAGCGTTTCCTGTGTCAACAGTTTTACATTCTGATGCACCTCTGCAGGTTTACTGTATCCCTTTGACCTTCCCATTGACGATGAAAAACAGAAATTGCATCGGAATTAAATATAAGAAACACAATGCCGACTTAAGTACAGGAAGACTAGGTCTTCCTACTGTCTATGTTTTGAGCGTTTCCTGTGTCATCAGTTTTACTTTCCGATGCACCTCTGGAGGATTACTATATCCCTTGGACCTTCCCATTCACGATGAAACACAGCAATTTCATCGGAATTAAATACAAGAGACACAATGCCGACTTAAGTACAGGAAGACTGAGTCTTGCTACTGTCTACGTTTTGAGCGTTTCCTGTGTCACCAGTTTTACATTCCGATGCACCTCTGCAGGTTTACTGTTTCCCTCGGACCTTCCCATTGACGATGAAACACAGAAATTGCATCGGAATTAAATATAAGAGACACAATGCCGACTTAAGTACAGGAAGACTGAGTCTTCCTACTGTCTATGTTTTGAGCGTTTCCTGTGTCATTAGTTTTACATTCCGATGCACCTCTGCAGGTTTACTGTATTCCGTGGACCTTCCCATTGACGATGAAACACAGAAATTGCATCGGAATTAAATATAAGAGACGAAATGCCGACTTAAGTACTGGAAGAATGAGTCTTCCTACTGTCTATGTGTTGAGCGTTTCCTGTGTCACCAGTTTTACATTCTGATGCACCTCTGCAGGTTTACTGTATCCCTTGGACCTTCCCATTGACGATGAAACATAGAAATTTCACGGAAATAAATATAAGAGACACAATGCCGACTTCAGTACAGGAAGACTGAGTCTTCCTACTGTCTATGTTTTGAGCGTTTCCTGTGTCACCAGTTTAACATTCCGATGCATCTCTGCAGGTTTACTGTTTCCCTTGGACCTTCCCATTGACGATGAAACACAGAAATTGCATCGGAATTAAATATAAGATACACAATGCCGACTTAAGTACAGGAAGACTGAGTCTTCCTACAGTCTATGCTTTGAGCGTTTCCTGTGTTACCAGTTTTACATTCCGATGCACCTCTGCAGGTTTACTGCATCCCTTGGACCTTCCCATTGACGATGATACACAGAAATTGCAGCGGAATTAAATATAAGAGACACAATGCCGACTTAAGTACAGGAAGACTGAGTCTTCCTACTCTCTATGCTTTGAGCGTTTCCTGTGTTACCAGTTTGACATTCCGATGCACCTCTACAAGTTTCCTGTATCCCTTGGACCTTCCCATTGACGATGAAACACAGAAATTGCATCGAAATTAAATATAAGGGACACAATGCCGACTTAAGTACAAGAAAACAGTCTTCGTACGGTCAATGTTTTGAGCGTTTCCTGTGTCACCAGTTTTACATTCCGATGCATCTCTGCCGGTTTACTGTATCCCTTGGACCTTCTCATTGTCGAAGAAACACAGAAATCGCTTCGGAATTAAATATAAGAAACACAATGCCGACTTAAGTACAGGAAGACTGAGTCTTCCTACTGTCTATGTTTTGAGCGTTTCCTGTGTCACCAGTTTTAAATTCTGATGCACCTCTGCAGGTTTTCTGAATCCATTGGACCTTCCCATTGACGATGAAACACAGAAATTGCATCGGAATTAAATATAAGAAACACAATGCCGACTTAAGTATAGGAAGACTGAGTCTTTCTACTGTCTATGGTTTGAGCGTTTAGTGTGTCAGCAGTTTTACATTTTGATGCACCTCTGCAGGATTACTGTATCCCTTGGACCTTCCCATTGACGATGAAAAACAGAAATTGCATCGGAATTAAATATAAGAGACACAATGCCGACTTAAGTACAGGAAGACTGAGTCTTTCTACTGTCTATGATTTAAGCGTTTCCTGTGTCATCAGTTTTACTTTCCGATGCACCTCTGCAGGATTACTATATCCCTTGGACCTTCCCATTCACGATGAAACACAGAAATTTCAACGGAATTAAATACAAGAGACACAATGCCGACTTAAGTACGGGAAGACTGAGTCTTCCTACTGTCTATGTTTTGAGCGTTTCCTGTGTCACCAGTTTTACATTCCGATGCACCTATGCAGGTTTACTGTTTCCCTTGGACCTTCCCATTGACGATGAAACACAGAAATTGCATCGGAATGAAATATAAGAGACACAATGCCGACTTAAGTACAGGAAGACTGAGTCTTCCTACTGTCTATGTTTTGAGCGTTTCCTGTGTCACCAGTTTTAAATTCCGATGCACCTCTGCAGGTTCACTGTTTCCCTTGGACCTTCCCATTGACGATGAAACACAGAAATTGCATCGGAATTAAATATAAGAGGCACACTGCCGACTGAAGTACAGGAAGACTGATTCTTCCTACACTCTATGCTTTGAGCGTTTCCTGTGTCACCAGTTTCACTTTCTGATGCACCTCTGCAGGCTTACTGTATCCCTTGGACCTTCCCATTGTCGATGAAACACAGAAATTGCATCGGAATTAAATATAGGAGACACAATGCCGACTTAAGTACAGGAAGACAGAGTCTTCCCACTGTCTATGTTTTGAGCGTTTCCTGTGTCATTAGTTTTACATTCCGATGCACCTCTGCAGGTTTACTGTATTCCTTGGACCTTCCCATTGGCGATGAAACACAGAAATTGCATCGGAATTAAATATAAGATACACAATGCCGACTTAAGTACAGGAAGACTAAGCGTTCCTACTGTCTATGTTTTGAGCGTTTCCTGTGTCATCAGTTTTACTTTCCGATGCACCTCTGCAGGTTTACTATATCCCTTGGACCTTCCCATTCACGATGAAACACAGAAATTGCATCGGAAATAAATATAAGAGACACAATGCCGACTTAAGTACAGGAAGACTGAGTCTTCCTACTGTCTACGTTTTGAGCGTTTCCTGTGTCACCAGTTTTACATTCCGATGCACCTCTGCAGGTTTACTGTTTCCCTCGGACCTTCCCATTGACGATGAAACACAGAAATTGCATCGGAATTAAATATAAGAGACACAATGCCGACTTAAGTACAGGAAGACTGAGTCTTCCTACTGTCTATGTTTTGAGCGTTTCCTGTGTCACTAGTTTTACATTCCGATGCACCTCTGCAGGTTTACTGTATTCCGTGGACCTTCCCATTGACGATGAAACACAGAAATTGCATCGGAATTAAATATAAGAGACGAAATGCCGACTTAAGTACTGGAAGAATGAGTCTTCCTACTGTCTATGTGTTGAGCGTTTCCTGTGTCACCAGTTTTACATTCTGATGCACCTCTGCAGGTTTACTGTATCCCTTGGACCTTCCCATTGACGATGAAACATAGAAATTTCACGGAAATAAATATAAGAGACACAATGCCGACTTAAGTACAGGAAGACTGAGTCTTCCTACTGTCTATGTTTTGAGCGTTTCCTGTGTCACCAGTTTAACATTCCGATGCATCTCTGCAGGTTTACTGTTTCCCTTGGACCTTCCCATTGACGATGAAACACAGAAATTGCATCGGAATTAAATATAAGATACACAATGCCGACTTAAGTACAGGAAGACTGAGTCTTCCTACAGTCTATGCTTTGAGCGTTTCCTGTGTTACCAGTTTTACATTCCGATGCACCTCTGCAGGTTTACTGCATCCCTTGGACCTTCCCATTGACGATGATACACAGAAATTGCATCGGAATTAAATATAAGAGACACAATGCCGATTTATGTACAGGAAGACAGAGTCTTCCCACTGTCTATGTTTTGAGCGTTTCCTGTGTCACCAGTTTTAAATTCTGATGCACCTCTGCAGGTTTTCTGTATCCATTGGACCTTCCCATTGACGATGAAACACAGAAATTGCATCGGAATTAAATATAAGAAACACAATGCCGACTTAAGTACAGGAAGACTGAGTCTTCCTACTGTCTATGTTTTGAGCGTTTCCTGTGTCACCAGTTTTAAATTCTGATGCACCTCTGCAGGTTTTCTGTATCCATTGGACCTTCCCATTGACGATGAAACACAGAAATTGCATCGGAATTAAATATAAGAAACACAATGCCGACTTAAGTATAGGAAGACTGAGTCTTTCTACTGTCTATGGTTTGAGCGTTTAGTGTGTCAGCAGTTTTACATTTTGATGCACCTCTGCAGGATTACTGTATCCCTTGGACCTTCCCATTGACGATGAAAAACAGAAATTGCATCGGAATTAAATATAAGAGACACAATGCCGACTTAAGTACAGGAAGACTGAGTCTTTCTACTGTCTATGATTTAAGCGTTTCCTGTGTCATCAGTTTTACTTTCCGATGCACCTCTGCAGGATTACTATATCCCTTGGACCTTCCCATTCACGATGAAACACTGAAATTTCAACGGAATTAAATACAAGAGACACAATGCCGACTTAAGTACGGGAAGACTGAGTCTTCCTACTGTCTATGTTTTGAGCGTTTCCTGTGTCACCAGTTTTACATTCCGATGCACCTCTGCAGGTTTACTGTTTCCCTTGGACCTTCCCATTGACGATGAAACACAGAAATTGCATCGGAATGAAATATAAGAGACACAATGCCGACTTAAGTACAGGAAGACTGAGTCTTCCTACTGTCTATGTTTTGAGCGTTTCCTGTGTCACCAGTTTTAAATTCCGATGCACCTCTGCAGGTTCACTGTTTCCCTTGGACCTTCCCATTGACGATGAAACACAGAAATTGCATCGGAATTAAATATAAGAGGCACACTGCCGACTGAAGTACAGGAAGACTGATTCTTCCTACACTCTATGCTTTGAGCGTTTCCTGTGTCACCAGTTTCACATTCTGATGCACCTCTGCAGGCTTACTGTATCCCTTGGACCTTCCCATTGTCGATGAAACACAGAAATTGCATCGGAATTAAATATAGGAGACACAATGCCGACTTAAGTACAGGAAGACAGAGTCTTCCCACTGTCTATGTTTTGAGCGTTTCCTGTGTCATTAGTTTTACATTCCGATGCACCTCTGCAGTTTTACTGTATTCCTTCGACCTTCCCATTGGCGATGAAACACAGAAATTGCATCGGAATTAAATATAAGATACACAATGCCGACTTAAGTACAGGAAGACTAAGCGTTCCTACTGTCTATGTTTTGAGCGTTTCCTGTGTCATCAGTTTTACTTTCCGATGCACCTCTGCAGGTTTACTATATCCCTTGGACCTTCCCATTCACGATGAAACACAGAAATTGCATCGGAAATAAATGTAAGAGACACAATGCCGACTTAAGTACAGGAAGACTCAGTCTTCCTACTGTCTTTGTTTTGAGCGTTTCCTGTGTCACCAGTTTTACATTCCGATGCACCTCTGCAGGTTTACTGTATCCCTTGGATCTTCACAGTGACGATGAAACACAGAAATTGCATCGGAATTAAATATAAGAGACACAATGCCGACTTAAGTACAGGAAGACTGAGTCTTCCTACAGTCTATGTTTTGAGCGTTTCCTGAGTCACCAGTTTTACATTCTGATGCACCTCTGCAGGTTCACTGAATCCCTTTGACCTTCCCATTGACGATGAAACACAGACATTGCATCGGAATTAAAT
The DNA here is from genome assembly GCF_023898315.1 of Schistocerca nitens. Classification (NCBI taxonomy): domain Eukaryota; kingdom Metazoa; phylum Arthropoda; class Insecta; order Orthoptera; family Acrididae; genus Schistocerca; species Schistocerca nitens. Next base: position 2,918,878 of record NC_064616.1, on the reverse strand, counting down.
ATAAGAGACACAATGCCGACTTAAGTACAGGAAAACTGAGTCTTCCTAGTGTCTATAATTTGAGCGTTTCCTGTGTCACCAGTTTTACATTCCGATGCACCTCTGCAGGTTTACTGTATCCCTTGGACCTTCCCATTGACGATGAAACACAGAAATTGCATCGGAATTAAATATAAGAGACACAATGCCGACTTAAGTACAGGAAGACTCAGTCTTCCTACTGTCTTTGTTTTGAGCGTTTCCTGTGTCACCAGTTTTACATTCCGATGCACCTCTGCAGGTTTACTGTATCCCTTGGATCTTCACATTGACGATGAAACACAGAAATTGCATCGGAATTAAATATAAGAGACACAATGCCGACTTAAGTACAGGAAGACTAAGTCCTCCTACTGTTTATGTTTTGAGCGTTTCCTGTGTCATCAGTTTAACTTTCTGACGCACCTCTGCAGGTTTACTATATCCCTTGGACCTTCCCATTCACGATGAAACACAGACATTTCATCGAAAATAAATATAAGAGACACTATGCCGACTTAAGTGTGGGAAGTCTGAGTCTTCCTCTGTCTATGCTTTGAGCGTTTCCTGTGTCACCAGTTTTACATTCCGACGCACCTCTGCAGGTTTACTGTATCCCTTGGACCTTCCCATTGACGATGAAACACAGAAATTGCATCGAAATTAAATATAAGGGACACAATGCCGACTTAAAAACAAGAAAACAGTCTTCGTACGGTCAATGTTTTGTGCGTTTCCTGTGTCACTAGTTTTACATTCCGATGCATCTCTGCCGGTTTACTGTATCCCTTGGACCTTCTCATTGTCGATGAAACACAGAAATCGCATCGGAATTAAATATAAGAAACACAATGCTGACTTAAGTACAGGAAGACTGAGTCTTCCTACTGTCTATGTTTTGAGCGTTTCCTGTGTCACCAGTTTTACATTCTGATGCACCTCTGCAGGTTTTCTGTATCCATTGGACCTTCCCATTGACGATGAAACACAGAAATTGGATCGGAATGAAATATAAGAGACACACTGCCGACTGAAGTACAGGAAGACTGAGTCTTCCTACACTCTATGGTTTGAGCGTTTCCTGTGTCACCAGTTTCACATTCTGATGCACCTCTGCAGGCTTACTGTATCCCTTGAACCTTCCCATTGACGATGAAACAGAGAAATTGCATCGGAATTAAATATAAGAGACACAATGCCGACTTAAGTACAGGAAGACAGAGTCTTCCCACTGTCTATGTTTTGAGCGTTTCCTGTGTCACTAGTTTTACATTCCGATGCACCTCTGCAGGTTCACTGTATCCCTTGGACCTTCCCATTGACGATGAAACACAGACATTGCATCGGAATTAAATATAAGAGACACAATGCCGACTTAAGTACAGGAAGACTGAGTCTTCCTAGTGTCTATAATTTGAGCGTTTCCTGTGTCACCAGTTTTACATTCCGATGCACCTCTGCAGGTTTACTGTATCCCTTGGACCTTCCCATTGACGATGAAACACAGAAATTGCATCGGAATTAAATTTAAGAGACACAATGCCGACTTAAGTACAGGAAGACTAAGCGTTCCTACTGTCTATGTTTTGAGCGTTTCCTGTGTCATCAGTTTTACTTTCCGATGCACCTCTGCAGGTTTACTATATCCCTTGGACCTTCCCATTCACGATGAAACACAGACATTTCATCGGAAATAAATATAAGAGACACTATGCCGACTTAAGTGTGGGAAGACTGAGTCTTCCTCTGTCTATGTTTTGAGCGTTTCCTGTGTCACCAGTTTTACATTCCGATGCACCTCTGCAGGTTTACTGTATCCCTTGGACCTTCCCATTGACGATGAAACACAGAAATTGCATCGGAATTAAATATAAGAGTCACAATGCCAACATAAGTACAGGAAGACTGAGTCGTCCTACTCTCTATGTTTTGAGCGTTTCCTGTGTTACCAGGTTGACATTCCGATGCACCTCTGCTGGTTTCCTTTATCCCTTGGACCTTCCCATTGACGATGAAACACAGAAATTGCATCGAAATTAAATATAAGAGACACAATGCCGACTTAAGTACAAGAAAACAGTCTTCGTACGGTGAATGTCTTGAGCGTTTCCTGTGTCACCAGTTTTACATTCCGATGCACCTCTGCCGGTTGACTGTATACCTTGGACCTTCCGCTTGTCGATAAAACACAGAAATCGCATCGGAATTAAATATAAGAGACACAATGCCTACATAAGTACAAGATAACAGTCTACGTACGGACAATATTTGGAGCATTTCCTGTGTCACCAGTTTTACATTCCGATGCACCTCTGCAGGTTTACTGTATCCCTTGGACCTTCCCATTGTCGATGAAACACAGATATCGCATCGGAATTAAATATAGGAGACACAATGCCGACTTAAGTACAGAAAGACTGAGTCTTGCTACTGCCTATGTTTTGAGCGATTCCTGTGTCACCAGTTTTACATTCCGATGCACCTCTGCAGGTTTACTGTATCCCTTGGACCTTCCCATTGACGATGAAACACAGAAATTGCATCGGAATTAGATATAAGAGACACAATGCCGACTGAACTACAGGAAGACTTAATCTTCCTACTCTCTATGCTTTGAGCGTTTCCTGTGTCACCAGTTTTACATTCTGATGCACCTCTGCAGGCTTACTGTATGCCTTGGACCTTCCCATTGACGATGAAATACAGAAATTGCATCGGAATTAAATATAAGTGACACAATGCCGACTTAAGTACAGGAAGACAGAGTCTTCCTACTGTCTATGTTTTGAGCGTTTCCTGTGTCACTAGTTTTACATTCCGATGCACCTCTGCAGGTTTACTGTATCCCTTGGAACTTCCCGTTGACGATGAAACACAGACATTGCATCGGAATTAAATATAAGAGACACAATGCCGACTTAAGTACAGGAAGACTGAGTCTTCCTAGTGTCTATAATTTGAGCGTTTCCTGTGTCACCAGTTTTACATTCCGATGCACCTCTGCAGGTTTACTGTATCCCTTGGACCTTCCCATTGACGATGAAACACAGAAATTGCATCGGAATTAAATATAAGAGACACAATGCCGACTTAAGTACAGGAAGACTCAGTCTTCCTACTGTCTTTGTTTTGAGCGTTTCCTGTGTCACCAGTTTTACATTCCGATGCACCTCTGCAGGTTTACTGTATCCCTTGGATCTTCACAGTGACGATGAAACACAGAAATTGCATCGGAATTAAATATAAGAGACACAATGCCGACTTAAGTACAGGAAGACTAAGTCCTCCTACAGTTTATGTTTTGAGCGTTTCCTGTGTCATCAGTTTAACTTTCTGACGCACCTCTGCAGGTTTACTATATCCCTTGGACCTTCCCATTCACGATGAAACACAGACATTTCATCGAAAATAAATATAAGAGACACTATGCCGACTTAAGTGTGGGAAGTCTGAGTCTTCCTCTGTCTATGCTTTGAGCGTTTCCTGTGTCACCAGTTTTACATTCCGACGCACCTCTGCAGGTTTACTGTATCCCTTGGACCTTCCCATTGACGATGAAACACAGAAATTGCATCGAAATTAAATATAAGGGACACAATGCCGACTTAAAAACAAGAAAACAGTCTTCGTACGGTCAATGTTTTGTGCGTTTCCTGTGTCACTAGTTTTATATTCCGATGCATCTCTGCCGGTTTACTGTATCCCTTGGACCTTCTCATTGTCGATGAAACACAGAAATCGCATCGGAATTAAATATAAGAAACACAATGCTGACTTAAGTACAGGAAGACTGAGTCTTCCTACTGTCTATGTTTTGAGCGTTTCCTGTGTCACCAGTTTTACATTCTGATGCACCTCTGCAGGTTTTCTGTATCCATTGGACCTTCCCATTGACGATGAAACACAGAAATTGCATCGGAATGAAATATAAGAGACACACTGCCGACTGAAGTACAGGAAGACTGAGTCTTCCTACACTCTATGGTTTGAGCGTTTCCTGTGTCACCAGTTTCACATTCTGATGCACCTCTGCAGGCTTACTGTATCCCTTGAACCTTCCCATTGACGATGAAACACAGAAATTGCATCGGAATTAAATATAAGAGACACAATGCCGACTTAAGTACAGGAAGACAGAGTCTTCCCACTGTCTTTGTTTTGAGCGTTTCCTGTGTCACTAGTTTTACATTCCGATGCACCTCTGCAGGTTCACTGTATCCCTTGGACCTTCCCATTGACGATGAAACACAGACATTGCATCGGAATTAAATATAAGAGACACAATGCCGACTTAAGTACAGGAAGACTGAGTCTTCCTAGTGTCTATAATTTGAGCGTTTCCTGTGTCACCAGTTTTACATTCCGATGCACCTCTGCAGGTTTACTGTATCCCTTGGACCTTCCCATTGACGATGAAACACAGAAATTGCATCGGAATTAAATTTAAGAGACACAATGCCGACTTAAGTACAGGAAGACTAAGCGTTCCTACTGTCTATGTTTTGAGCGTTTCCTGTGCCATCAGTTTTACTTTCCGATGCACCTCTGCAGGTTTACTATATCCCTTGGACCTTCCCATTCACGATGAAACACAGACATTTCATCGGAAATAAATATAAGAGACACTATGCCGACTTAAGTGTGGGAAGACTGAGTCTTCCTCTGTCTATGTTTTGAGCGTTTCCTGTGTCACCAGTTTTACATTCCGATGCACCTCTGCAGGTTTACTGTATCCCTTGGACCTTCCCATTGACGATGAAACACAGAAATTGCATCGGAATTAAATATAAGAGTCACAATGCCAACATAAGTACAGGAAGACTGAGTCGTCCTACTCTCTATGTTTTGAGCGTTTCCTGTGTTACCAGGTTGACATTCCGATGCACCTCTGCTGGTTTCCTTTATCCCTTCGACCTTCCCATTGACGATGAAACACAGAAGTTGCATCGGAATTAAATATAAGAGACACAATGCCGACTTAAGTGCAGGAAGACGGAGTCTTCCTACTGTCTATGTTTTGAGCGTTTCCTGTGTCACTAGTTTTACATTCCGATGCACCTCTGCAGGTTTACTGTATTCCTTGGACCTTCCCATTGACGATGAAACACAGAAATTGAATCGGAATTAAATATAAGAGACACAATGCCGACTTAAGTACTGGAAGAATGAGTCTTCCTACTGTCTATGTTTTGAGCGTTTCCTGTGTCACCAGTTTTACATTCCGATGCACCTCTGCAGGTTTACTGTTTCCCTTGGACCTTCCCATTGACGATGAAACACAGAAATTGCATCGGAATTAAATATAAGAGACACACTGCCGACTGAAGTACAGGAAGACTGAGTCTTCCTATACTCTATGCTTTGTGCGTTTCCTGTGTCACCAGTTTTACATTCTGATGCACCTCTGCAGGCTTACTGTATCCCTTGGACCTTCCCATTGACGATGAAACACAGAAATTGCTTCGGAATTAAATATAAGAGACACAATGCCGACTTAAGTACAGGAAGACAGAGTCTTCCTACTGTCTATGTTTTGAGCGTTTCCTGTGTCACTAGTTTTACATTCCGATGCACCTCTGCAGCTTTACTGTATTCCTTGGACCTTCCCATTGACGATGAAACACAGAAATTGCATCGGAATTAAATATAAGAGACACAATGCCGACTTAGGTACAGGAAGAATGAGTCTTCCTACTGTCTATGTGTTGAGCGTTTCCTGTGTCAACAGTTTTACATTCTGATGCACCTCTGCAGGTTTACTGTATCCCTTTGACCTTCCCATTGACGATGAAAAACAGAAATTGCATCGGAATTAAATATAAGAAACACAATGCCGACTTAAGTACAGGAAGACTAAGTCTTCCTACTGTCTATGTTTTGAGCGTTTCCTGTGTCATCAGTTTTACTTTCCGATGCACCTCTGGAGGATTACTATATCCCTTGGACCTTCCCATTCACGATGAAACACAGCAATTTCATCGGAATTAAATACAAGAGACACAATGCCGACTTAAGTACAGGAAGACTGAGTCTTCCTACTGTCTACGTTTTGAGCGTTTCCTGTGTCACCAGTTTTACATTCCGATGCACCTCTGCAGGTTTACTGTTTCCCTCGGACCTTCCCATTGACGATGAAACACAGAAATTGCATCGGAATTAAATATAAGAGACACAATGCCGACTTAAGTACAGGAAGACTGAGTCTTCCTACTGTCTATGTTTTGAGCGTTTCCTGTGTCACTAGTTTTACATTCCGATGCACCTCTGCAGGTTTACTGTATTCCGTGGACCTTCCCATTGACGATGAAACACAGAAATTGCATCGGAATTAAATATAAGAGACGAAATGCCGACTTAAGTACTGGAAGAATGAGTCTTCCTACTGTCTATGTGTTGAGCGTTTCCTGTGTCACCAGTTTTACATTCTGATGCACCTCTGCAGGTTTACTGTATCCCTTGGACCTTCCCATTGACGATGAAACATAGAAATTTCACGGAAATAAATATAAGAGACACAATGCCGACTTAAGTACAGGAAGACTGAGTCTTCCTACTGTCTATGTTTTGAGCGTTTCCTGTGTCACCAGTTTAACATTCCGATGCATCTCTGCAGGTTTACTGTTTCCCTTGGACCTTCCCATTGACGATGAAACACAGAAATTGCATCGGAATTAAATATAAGATACACAATGCCGACTTAAGTACAGGAAGACTGAGTCTTCCTACAGTCTATGCTTTGAGCGTTTCCTGTGTTACCAGTTTTACATTCCGATGCACCTCTGCAGGTTTACTGCATCCCTTGGACCTTCCCATTGACGATGATACACAGAAATTGCATCGGAATTAAATATAAGAGACACAATGCCGACTTAAGTACAGGAAGACTGAGTCTTCCTACTCTCTATGCTTTGAGCGTTTCCTGTGTTACCAGTTTGACATTCCGATGCACCTCTACAAGTTTCCTGTATCCCTTGGACCTTCCCATTGACGATGAAACACAGAAATTGCATCGAAATTAAATATAAGGGACACAATGCCGACTTAAGTACAAGAAAACAGTCTTCGTACGGTCAATGTTTTGAGCGTTTCCTGTGTCACCAGTTTTACATTCCGATGCATCTCTGCCGGTTTACTGTATCCCTTGGACCTTCTCATTGTCGAAGAAACACAGAAATCGCATCGGAATTAAATATAAGAAACACAATGCCGACTTAAGTACAGGAAGACTGAGTCTTCCTACTGTCTATGTTTTGAGCGTTTCCTGTGTCACCAGTTTTAAATTCTGATGCACCTCTGCAGGTTTTCTGTATCCATTGGACCTTCCCATTGACGATGAAACACAGAAATTGCATCGGAATTAAATATAAGAAACACAATGCCGACTTAAGTATAGGAAGACTGAGTCTTTCTACTGTCTATGGTTTGAGCGTTTAGTGTGTCAGCAGTTTTACATTTTGATGCACCTCTGCAGGATTACTGTATCCCTTGGACCTTCCCATTGACGATGAAAAACAGAAATTGCATCGGAATTAAATATAAGAGACACAATGCCGACTTAAGTACAGGAAGACTGAGTCTTTCTACTGTCTATGATTTAAGCGTTTCCTGTGTCATCAGTTTTACTTTCCGATGCACCTCTGCAGGATTACTATATCCCTTGGACCTTCCCATTCACGATGAAACACAGAAATTTCAACGGAATTAAATACAAGAGACACAATGCCGACTTAAGTACGGGAAGACTGAGTCTTCCTACTGTCTATGTTTTGAGCGTTTCCTGTGTCACCAGTTTGACATTCCGATGCACCTCTGCTGGTTTACTGTTTCCCTTGGACCTTCCCATTGACGATGAAACACAGAAATTGCATCGGAATGAAATATAAGAGACACAATGCCGACTTAAGTACAGGAAGACTGAGTCTTCCTACTGTCTATGTTTTGAGCGTTTCCTGTGTCACCAGTTTTAAATTCCGATGCACCTCTGCAGGTTCACTGTTTCCCTTGGACCTTCCCATTGACGATGAAACACAGAAATTGCATCGGAATTAAATATAAGAGGCACACTGCCGACTGAAGTACAGGAAGACTGATTCTTCCTACACTCTATGCTTTGAGCGTTTCCTGTGTCACCAGTTTCACATTCTGATGCACCTCTGCAGGCTTACTGTATCCCTTGGACCTTCCCATTGTCGATGAAACACAGAAATTGCATCGGAATTAAATATAGGAGACACAATGCCGACTTAAGTACAGGAAGACAGAGTCTTCCCACTGTCTATGTTTTGAGCGTTTCCTGTGTCATTAGTTTTACATTCCGATGCACCTCTGCAGGTTTACTGTATTCCTTGGACCTTCCCATTGGCGATGAAACACAGAAATTGCATCGGAATTAAATATAAGATACACAATGCCGACTTAAGTACAGGAAGACTAAGCGTTCCTACTGTCTATGTTTTGAGCGTTTCCTGTGTCATCAGTTTTACTTTCCGATGCACCTCTGCAGGTTTACTATATCCCTTGGACCTTCCCATTCACGATGAAACACAGAAATTGCATCGGAAATAAATATAAGAGACACAATGCCGACTTAAGTACAGGAAGACTGAGTCTTCCTACTGTCTACGTTTTGAGCGCTTCCTGTGTCACCAGTTTTACATTCCGATGCACCTCTGCAGGTTTACTGTTTCCCTCGGACCTTCCCATTGACGATGAAACACAGAAATTGCATCGGAATTAAATATAAGAGACACAATGCCGACTTAAGTACAGGAAGACTGAGTCTTCCTACTGTCTATGTTTTGAGCGTTTCCTGTGTCACTAGTTTTACATTCCGATGCACCTCTGCAGGTTTACTGTATTCCGTGGACCTTCCCATTGACGATGAAACACAGAAATTGCATCGGAATTAAATATAAGAGACGAAATGCCGACTTAAGTACTGGAAGAATGAGTCTTCCTACTGTCTATGTGTTGAGCGTTTCCTGTGTCACCAGTTTTACATTCTGATGCACCTCTGCAGGTTTACTGTATCCCTTGGACCTTCCCATTGACGATGAAACATAGAAATTTCACGGAAATAAATATAAGAGACACAATGCCGACTTAAGTACAGGAAGACTGAGTCTTCCTACTGTCTATGTTTTGAGCGTTTCCTGTGTCACCAGTTTAACATTCCGATGCATCTCTGCAGGTTTACTGTTTCCCTTGGACCTTCCCATTGACGATGAAACACAGAAATTGCATCGGAATTAAATATAAGATACACAATGCCGACTTAAGTACAGGAAGACTGAGTCTTCCTACAGTCTATGCTTTGAGCGTTTCCTGTGTTACCAGTTTTACATTCCGATGCACCTCTGCAGGTTTACTGCATCCCTTGGACCTTCCCATTGACGATGATACACAGAAATTGCATCGGAATTAAATATAAGAGACACAATGCCGACTTAAGTACAGGAAGACTGAGTCTTCCTACTCTCTATGCTTTGAGCGTTTCCTGTGTTACCAGTTTGACATTCCGATGCACCTCTACAAGTTTCCTGTATCCCTTGGACCTTCCCATTGACGATGAAACACAGAAATTGCATCGAAATTAAATATAAGGGACACAATGCCGACTTAAGTACAAGAAAACAGTCTTCGTACGGTCAATGTTTTGAGCGTTTCCTGTGTCACCAGTTTTACATTCCGATGCATCTCTGCCGGTTTACTGTATCCCTTGGACCTTCTCATTGTCGAAGAAACACAGAAATCGCATCGGAATTAAATATAAGAAACACAATGCCGACTTAAGTACAGGAAGACTGAGTCTTCCTACTGTCTATGTTTTGAGCGTTTCCTGTGTCACCAGTTTTAAATTCTGATGCACCTCTGCAGGTTTTCTGTATCCATTGGACCTTCCCATTGACGATGAAACACAGAAATTGCATCGGAATTAAATATAAGAAACACAATGCCGACTTAAGTATAGGAAGACTGAGTCTTTCTACTGTCTATGGTTTGAGCGTTTAGTGTGTCAGCAGTTTTACATTTTGATGCACCTCTGCAGGATTACTGTATCCCTTGGACCTTCCCATTGACGATGAAAAACAGAAATTGCATCGGAATTAAATATAAGAGACACAATGCCGACTTAAGTACAGGAAGACTGAGTCTTTCTACTGTCTATGATTTAAGCGTTTCCTGTGTCATCAGTTTTACTTTCCGATGCACCTCTGCAGGATTACTATATCCCTTGGACCTTCCCATTCACGATGAAACACAGAAATTTCAACGGAATTAAATACAAGAGACACAATGCCGACTTAAGTACGGGAAGACTGAGTCTTCCTACTGTCTATGTTTTGAGCGTTTCCTGTGTCACCAGTTTTACATTCCGATGCACCTCTGCAGGTTTACTGTTTCCCTTGGACCTTCCCATTGACGATGAAACACAGAAATTGCATCGGAATGAAATATAAGGGACACAATGCCGACTTAAGTACAGGAAGACTGAGTCTTCCTACTGTCTATGTTTTGAGCGTTTCCTGTGTCACCAGTTTTAAATTCCGATGCACCTCTGCAGGTTCACTGTTTCCCTTGGACCTTCCCATTGACGATGAAACACAGAAATTGCATCGGAATTAAATATAAGAGGCACACTGCCGACTGAAGTACAGGAAGACTGATTCTTCCTACACTCTATGCTTTGAGCGTTTCCTGTGTCACCAGTTTCACATTCTGATGCACCTCTGCAGGCTTACTGTATCCCTTGGACCTTCCCATTGTCGATGAAACACAGAAATTGCATCGGAATTAAATATAGGAGACACAATGCCGACTTAAGTACAGGAAGACAGAGTCTTCCCACTGTCTATGTTTTGAGCGTTTCCTGTGTCATTAGTTTTACATTCCGATGCACCTCTGCAGGTTTACTGTATTCCTTGGACCTTCCCATTGGCGATGAAACACAGAAATTGCATCGGAATTAAATATAAGATACACAATGCCGACTTAAGTACAGGAAGACTAAGCGTTCCTACTGTCTATGTTTTGAGCGTTTCCTGTGTCATCAGTTTTACTTTCCGATGCACCTCTGCAGGTTTACTATATCCCTTGGACCTTCCCATTCACGATGAAACACAGAAATTGCATCGGAAATAAATATAAGAGACACAATGCCGACTTAAGTACAGGAAGACTCAGTCTTCCTACTGTCTTTGTTTTGAGCGTTTCCTGTGTCACCAGTTTTACATTCCGATGCACCTCTGCAGGTTTACTGTATCCCTTGGATCTTCACAGTGACGATGAAACACAGAAATTGCATCGGAATTAAATATAAGAGACACAATGCCGACTTAAGTACAGGAAGACTGAGTCTTCCTACAGTCTATGTTTTGAGCGTTTCCTGAGTCACCAGTTTTACATTCTGATGCACCTCTGCAGGTTCACTGTATCCCTTTGACCTTCCCATTGACGATGAAACACAGACATTGCATCGGAATTAAATATAAGAGACACAATGCCGACTTAAGTACAGGAAGACTGAGTCTTCCTAGTGTCTATAATTTGAGCGTTTCCTGTGTCACCAGTTTTACATTCCGATGCACCTCTGCAGGTTTACTGTATCCCTTGGACCTTCCCATTGACGATGAAACACAGAAATTGCATCGGAATTAAATATAAGAGACACAATGCCGACTTAAGTACAGGAAGACTCAGTCTTCCTACTGTCTTTGTTTTGAGCGTTTCCTGTGTCACCAGTTTTACATTCCGATGCACCTCTGCAGGTTTACTGTATCCCTTGGATCTTCACAGTGACGATGAAACACAGAAATTGCATCGGAATTAAATATAAGAGACACAATGCCGACTTAAGTACAGGAAGACTAAGTCCTCCTACTGTTTATGTTTTGAGCGTTTCCTGTGTCATCAGTTTAACTTTCTGACGCACCTCTGCAGGTTTACTATATCCCTTGGACCTTCCCATTCACGATGAAACACAGACATTTCATCGAAAATAAATATAAGAGACACTATGCCGACTTAAGTGTGGGAAGTCTGAGTCTTCCTCTGTCTATGCTTTGAGCGTTTCCTGTGTCACCAGTTTTACATTCCGACGCACCTCTGCAGGTTTACTGTATCCCTTGGACCTTCCCATTGACGATGAAACACAGAAATCGCATCGAAATTAAATATAAGGGACACAATGCCGACTTAAAAACAAGAAAACAGTCTTCGTACGGTCAATGTTTTGTGCGTTTCCTGTGTCACTAGTTTTACATTCCGATGCATCTCTGCCGGTTTACTGTATCCCTTGGACCTTCTCATTGTCGATGAAACACAGAAATTGCATCGGAATTAAATATAAGAGACACAATGCCGACTGAAGTACAGGAAGACTTAGTCTTCCTACTGTCTATGTTTTGAGCGTTTCCTGTGACATCAGTTTTACTTTCCGATGCACCTCTGCAGGATTACTATATCCCTTGGACCTTCCCATTGACGATGAAACACAGAAATTGCATCGGAATTAAATATAAGAGACACAATGCCGACTTAAGTACAGGAAGACTGAGTCTTCCTACTTTCTATGTTATGAGCGTTTCCTGTGTCACTAGTTTTACATTCCGATGCACCTCTGCAGGTTCACTGTATCCCTTGGACCTTCCCATTGACGATGAAACACAGACATTGCATCGGAATTAAATATAAGAGACACAATGCCGACTTAAGTACAGGAAGACTGAGTCTTCCTACTTTCTATGTTATGAGAGTTTCCTGTGTCACTAGTTTTACATTCCGATGCACCTCTGCAGGTTCACTGTATCCCTTGGACCTTCCCATTGACGATGAAACACAGACATTGCATCGGAATTAAATATAAGAGACACAATGCCGACTTAAGTACAGGAAGACTGAGTCTTCCTAGTGTCTATAATTTGAGCGTTTCCTGTGTCACCAGTTTTACATTCCGATGCACCTCTGCAGGTTTACTGTATCCCTTGGACCTTCCCATTGACGATGAAACACAGAAATTGCATCGGAATTAAATTTAAGAGACACAATGCCGACTTAAGTACAGGAAGACTAAGCGTTCCTACTGTCTATGTTTTGAGCGTTTCCTGTGTCATCAGTTTTACTTTCCGATGCACCTCTGCAGGTTTACTATATCCCTTGGACCTTCCCATTCACGATGAAACACAGACATTTCATCGGAAATAAATATAAGAGACACTATGCCGACTTAAGTGTGGGAAGACTGAGTCTTCCTCTGTCTATGTTTTGAGCGTTTCCTGTGTCACCAGTTTTACATTCCGATGCACCTCTGCAGGTTTACTGTATCCCTTGGACCTTCCCATTGACGATGAAACACAGAAATTGCATCGGAATTAAAAATAAGAGTCACAATGCCAACATAAGTACAGGAAGACTGAGTCGTCCTACTCTCTATGTTTTGAGCGTTTCCTGTGTTACCAGGTTGACATTCCGATGCACCTCTGCTGGTTTCCTTTATCCCTTGGACCTTCCCATTGACGATGAAACACAGAAATTGCATCGAAATTAAATATAAGAGACACAATGCCGACTTAAGTACAAGAAAACAGTCTTCGTACGGTGAATGTCTTGAGCGTTTCCTGTGTCACCAGTTTTACATTCCGATGCACCTCTGCCGGTTGACTGTATCCCTTGGACCTTCCGCTTGTCGATAAAACACAGAAATCGCATCGGAATTAAATATAAGAGATACAATGCCTACATAAGTACAAGATAACAGTCTACGTACGGACAATGTTTGGAGCATTTCCTGTGTCACCAGTTTTACATTCCGATGCACCTCTGCAGGTTTACTGTATCCCTTGGACCTTCCCATTGTCGATGAAACACAGATATCGCATCGGAATTAAATATAGGAGACACAATGCCGACTTAAGTACAGAAAGACTGAGTCTTGCTACTGCCTATGTTTTGAGCGATTCCTGTGTCACCAGTTTTACATTCCGATGCACCTCTGCAGGTTTACTGTATCCCTTGGACCTTCCCATTGACGATGAAACACAGAAATTGCATCGGAATTAAATATAAGAGACACAATGCCGACTTAAGTACAGGAAGACTGAGTCTTCCTACTTTCTATGTTATGAGCGTTTCCTGTGTCACTAGTTTTACATTCCGATGCACCTCTGCAGGTTTAGTGTATCCCTTGGAACTTCCCGTTGACGATGAAACACAGAAATTGCATCGGAATTAAATATAAGAGACACAATGCCGACTGAAGTACAGGAAGACTTAGTCTTCCTACTGTCTATGTTTTGAGCGTTTCCTGTGTCACTAGTTTTACATTCCGATGCACCTCTGCAGGTTTAGTGTATCCCTTGGAACTTCCCGTTGACGATGAAACACAGAAATTGCATCGGAATTAAATATAAGAGACACAATGCCGACTGAAGTACAGGAAGACTTAGTCTTCCTACTGTCTATGTTTTGAGCGTTTCCTGTGACATCAGTTTTACTTTCCGATGCACCTCTGCAGGATTACTATATCCCTTGGACCTTTCCATTGACGATGAAACACAGAAATTGCATCGGAATTAAATATAAGAGACACAATGCCGACTTAAGTACAGGAAGACTGAGTCTTCCTACTTTCTATGTTATGAGCGTTTCCTGTGTCACTAGTTTTACATTCCGATGCACCACTGCAGGTTTACTGTATTCCTTGGACCTTCCCATTGACGATGAAACACAGAAATTGCATCGGATTTAAATATAAGAGACACAATGCCGACTTAAGTACTGGAAGAATGAGTCTTCCTACTGTCTATGTGTTGAGCGTTTCCTGTGTCACCAGTTTTACATTCTGATGCACCTCTGCAGGTTTACTGTATCCCTTGGACCTTCCCATTGACGATGAAACATAGAAATTTCACGGAAATAAATATAAGAGACACAATGCCGACTTAAGTACAGGAAGACTGAGTCTTCCTACTGTCTATGTTTTGAGCGTTTCCTGTGTCACCAGTTTTACATTCCGATGCATCTCTGCAGGTTTACTGTTTCCCTTGGAACTTCCCATTGACGATGAAACACAGAAATTGAATCGAAATTAAATATAAGAGACACAATGCCGACTTAAGTACAAGAAAACAGTCTTCGTACGGTCAATGTCTTGAGCGTTTCCTGTGTCACCAGTTTTACATTCCGATGCACCTCTGCCGGTTTACTATATCCCTTGGACCTTCCCCTTGTCGATGAAGCACAGAAATCGCATCGGAATTAAATATAAGAGACACAATGCCTACATAAGTACAAGATAACAGTCTACGTACGGACAATGTTTGGAGCATTTCCTGTGTCACCAGTTTTACATTCCGATGCACCTCTGCAGGTTTACTGTATCCCTTGGACCTTCCCATTGTCGATGAAACACAGATATCGCATCGGAATTAAATATAGGAGACACAATGCCGACTTAAGTACAGAAAGACTGAGTCTTGCTACTGCCTATGTTTTGAGCGATTCCTGTGTCACCAGTTTTACATTCCGATGCACCTCTGCAGGTTTACTGTATCCCTTGGACCTACCCATTGACGATGAAACACAGAAATTGCATCGGAATTAGATATAAGAGACACAATGCCGACTGAACTACAGGAAGACTTAATCTTCCTACTCTCTATGCTTTGAGCGTTTCCTGTGTCACCAGTTTTACATTCTGATGCACCTCTGCAGGCTTACTGTATGCCTTGGACCTTCCCATTGACGATGAAATACAGAAATTGCATCGGAATTAAATATAAGTGACACAATGCCGACTTAAGTACAGGAAGACAGAGTCTTCCTACTGTCTATGTTTTGAGCGTTTCCTGTGTCACTAGTTTTACATTCCGATGCACCTCTGCAGGTTTACTGTATCCCTTGGAACTTCCCGTTGACGATGAAACACAGAAATTGCATCGGAATTAAATATAAGAGACACAATGCCGACTTAAGTACAGGAAGACTGAGTCTTCCTACTTTCTATGTTATGAGCGTTTCCTGTGTCACTAGTTTTACATTCCGATGCACCACTGCAGGTTTACTGTATTCCTTGGACCTTCCCATTGACGATGAAACACAGAAATTGCATCGGATTTAAATATAAGAGACACAATGCCGACTTAAGTACTGGAAGAATGAGTCTTCCTACTGTCTATGTGTTGAGCGTTTCCTGTGTCACCAGTTTTACATTCTGATGCACCTCTGCAGGTTTACTGTATCCCTTGGACCTTCCCATTGACGATGAAACATAGAAATTTCACGGAAATAAATATAAGAGACACAATGCCGACTTAAGTACAGGAAGACTGAGTCTTCCTACTGTCTATGTTTTGAGCGTTTCCTGTGTCACCAGTTTTACATTCCGATGCATCTCTGCAGGTTTACTGTTTCCCTTGGACCTTCCCATTGACGATGAAACACAGAAATTGCATCGAAATTAAATATAAGAGACACAATGCCGACTTAAGTACAAGAAAACAGTCTTCGTACGGTCAATGTCTTGAGCGTTTCCTGTGTCACCAGTTTTACATTCCGATGCACCTCTGCCGGTTTACTATATCCCTTGGACCTTCCCCTTGTCGATGAAGCACAGAAATCGCATCGGAATTAAATATAAGAGACACAATGCCTACATAAGTACAAGATAACAGTCTACGTACGGACAATGTTTTGAGCGTTTCCTGTGTCACCAGTTTTACATTCCGATGCACCTCTGCAGGTTTACTGTATCCCTTGGACCTTCCCATTGTCGATGAAACACAGAAATCGCATCGGAATTAAATATAGCAGACACAATGCCGACTTAAGTACAGAAAGACTGAGTCTTCCTACTGTCTATGTTTTGAGCGTTTCCTGTGTCACCAGTTTTACATTCCGATGCACCTCTGCAGGTTTACTGTATCCCTTGGACCTTCCCATTGACGATGAAACACAGAAATTGCAACGGAATTAAATATAAGAGACACAATGCCGACTGAACTACAGGAAGACTTAATCTTCCTACTCTCTATGCTTTGAGCGTTTCCTGTGTCACCAGTTTTACATTCTGATGCACCTCTGCAGGCTTACTGTATGCCTTGGACCTTCCCATTGACGATGAAATACAGAAATTGCATCGGAATTAAATATAAGTGACACAATGCCGACTTAAGTACAGGAAGACAGAGTCTTCCTACTGTCTATGTTTTGAGCGTTTCCTGTGTCACTAGTTTTACATTCCGATGCACCTCTGCAGGTTTACTGTATCCCTTGGAACTTCCCGTTGACGATGAAACACAGAAATTGCATCGGAATTAAATATAAGAGACACAATGCCGACTTAAGTACAGGAAGACTGAGTCTTCCTACTGTCTATCATTTGAGCGTTTCCTGTGTCACCAGTTTTAATTTCCGATGCACCTCTACAGGGTTACTATATCCCTTGGACCTTCCCATTCACGATGAAACACAGAAATTTCATCGGAAATAAATATAAGAGACACAATGCCGACTTAAGTATAGGAAGAATGAGTCTTCCTACTGTCTATGTCTTGAGCGTCTCCTGTGTCACCAGTTTTACATTCCGATGCACCTCTGCAGGTTTACTGTATCCCTTGGACCTTCCCATTGACGATGATACACAGAAATTGCATCGGAATTAAATATAAGAGACACAATGCCGACTTAAGTACAGGAAGACTGAGTCTTCCTACTCTCTATGCTTTGAGCGTTTCCTGTGTTACCAGTTTGACATTCCGATGCAGCTCTGCAACTTTCCTGTATCCCTTGGACCTTCCCATTGACGATGAAACACAGAAATTGCATCGAAATTAAATATAAGGGACACAAAGCCGACTTAAGTACAAGAAAACAGTCTTCGTACGGTCAATGTTTTGAGCGTTTCCTGTGTCACCAGTTTTACATTCGGATGCATCTCTGTCGGTTTACTGTATCCCTTGGACCTTCTCATTGTCGATGAAACACAGAAATCGCATCGGAATTAAATATAAGAAACACAATGCCGACTTAAGTACAGGAAGACTGAGTCTTCCTACTGTCTATGTTTTGAGCGTTTCCTGTGTCATCAGGTTTACATTCTGATGCACCTCTGCAGGATTACTGTATCCCTTGGACCTTCCCATTGACGATGAAACACTGAAATTGCATCGGAATTAGAAATAAGAGACACAATGCCGACTTAAGTACAGGAAGACTGAGTCTTCCTACTGTCTATGTTTTGAGCGTTTTCTGTGTCATCAGTTTTACATTCAGATGCACCTCTGCAGGTTTACTGTATCCCTTGGACCTTCCCATTGACGATGAAAAACAGAAATTGCATCGGAATTAAATATAAGAGACACAATGGCGACTGAAGTACAGGTAGACTAAGTCTTCCTACTGTCTATGTTTTGAGCGTTTCCTGTGTCATCAGTTTTACTTTCCGATGCACCTCTGCAGGATTACAATATCCCTTGGACCTTCCCATTCACGATGAAACACAGAAATTTCAACGGAATTAAATACAAGAGACACAATGCCGACTTAAGTACGGGAAGACTGAGTCTTCCTACTGTCTATGTTTTGAGCGTTTCCTGTGTCACCAGTTTTACATTCCGATGCACCTCTGCAGGTTTACTGTTTCCCTTGGACCTTCCCATTGACGATGAAACACAGAGATTGCATCGGAATGAAATATAAGAGACACAATGCCGACTTAAGTACAGGAAGACTGAGTCTTCCTACTGTCTATGTTTTGAGCGTTTCCTGTGTCACTACTTTTACATTCCGATGCACCTCTGCAGGTTTACTGTATTCCTTGGACCTTCCCATTCACGATGAAACATAGAAATTTCATCGGAAATAAATATAAGAGACACAATGCCGACTTAAGTACAGGAAGACTGAGTCTTCCTACTGTCTATGTTTTGAGCGTTTCCTGTGTCACCAGTTTTAAATTCCGATGCACCTCTGCAGGTTCACTGTTTCCCTTGGACCTTCCCATTGACGATGAAACACAGAAATTGCATCGGAATGAAATATAAGAGACACACTGCCGACTGAAGTACAGGAAGACTGAGTCTTCCTACACTCTATGCTTTGAGCGTTTCCTGTGTCACCAGTTTCACATTCTGATGCACCTCTGCAGGCTTACTGTATCCCTTGAACATTCCCATTGACGATGAAACACAGAAATTGCATCGGAATTAAATATAAGATACACAATACCGACTTAAGTACAGGAAGACTAAGCGTTCCTACTGTCTATGTTTTGAGCGTTTCCTGTGTCATCAGTTTTACTTTCCGATGCACCTCTGCAGTTTTACTATATCCCTTGGACCTTCCCATTCACGATGAAACAAAGAAATTGCATCGGAATTAAATATAAGAGACACAATGCCGACTTAAGTACAGGAAGACTGAGTCTTCCTACTTTCTATGTTATGAGCGTTTCCTGTGTCACTAGTTTTACATTCCGATGCACCACTGCAGGTTTACTGTATTCCTTGGACCTTCCCATTGACGATGAAACACAGATATTGCATCGGAATTAAATATAAAAGACACAATGCCGACTTAAGTACTGGAAGAATGAGTCTTCCTACTGTCTATGTTTTGAGCGTTTCCTGTGTCACCAGTTTTACATTCCGATGCATCTCTGCAGGTTTACTGTTTCCCTTGGACCTTCCCATTGACGATGAAACACAGAAATTGCATCGAAATTAAATATAAGAGACACACTGCCGACTTAAGTACAAGAAAACAGTCTTCGTACGGTCAATGTCTTGAGCGTTTCCTGTGTCACCAGTTTTACATTCCGATGCACCTCTGCCGGTTTACTGTATCCCTTGGACCTTCCCCTTGTCGATGAAGCACAGAAATCGCATCGGAATTAAATATAAGAGACACAATGCCTACATAAGTACAAGATAACAGTCTACGTACGGACAATGTTTTGAGCGTTTCCTGTGTCACCAGTTTTACATTCCGATGCACCTCTGCAGGTTTACTGTATCCCTTGGACCTTCCCATTGTCGATGAAACACAGAAATCGCATCGGAATTAAATATAGCAGACGCAATGCCGACTTAAGTACAGAAAGACAGTCTTCCTACTGTCTATGTTTTGAGCGTTTCCTGTGTCACCAGTTTTACATTCCGATGCACCTCTGCAGGTTTACTGTATCCCTTGGACCTTCCCATTGACGATGAAACACAGAAATTGCAACGGAATTAAATATAAGAGACACAATGCCGACTGAACTACAGGAAGACTTAATCTTCCTACTCTCTATGCTTTGAGCGTTTCCTGTGTCACCAGTTTTACATTCTGATGCACCTCTGCAGGCTTACTGTATGCCTTGGACCTTCCCATTGACGATGAAATACAGAAATTGCATCGGAATTAAATATAAGTGACACAATGCCGACTTAAGTACAGGAAGGCAGAGTCTTCCTACTGTCTATGTTCTGAGCGTTTCCTGTGTCACTAGTTTTACATTCCGATGCACCTCTGCAGGTTTACTGTATCCCTTGGAACTTCCCGTTGACGATGAAACACAGAAATTGCATCGGAATTAAATATAAGAGACACAATGCCGACTGAAGTACAGGAAGACTTAGTCTTCCTACTGTCTGTGTTTTGAGCGTTTCCTGTGACATCAGTTTTACTTTCCGATGCACCTCTGCAGGATTACTATATCCCTTGGACCTTCCCATTGACGATGAAACACAGAAATTGCATCGGAATTAAATATAAGAGACACAATGCCGACTTAAGTACAGGAAGACTGAGTCTTCCTACTTTCTATGTTATGAGCGTTTCCTGTGTCACTAGTTTTACATTCCGATGCACCACTGGAGGTTTACTGTATTCCTTGGACCTTCCCATTGACGATGAAACACAGAAATTGCATCGGAATTAAATATAAGAGACACAATGCCGACTTAAGTACTGGAAGAATGAGTCTTCCTACTGTCTATGTGTTGAGCGTTTCCTGTGTCACCAGTTTTACATTCTGATGCACCTCTGCAGGTTTACTGTATCCCTTGGACCTTCCCATTGACGATGAAACATAGAAATTTCACGGAAATAAATATAAGAGACACAATGCCGACTTAAGTACAGGAAGACTGAGTCTTCCTACTGTCTATGTTTTGAGCGTTTCCTGTGTCACCAGTTTTACATTCCGTTGCATCTCTGCAGGTTTACTGTTTCCCTTGGACCTTCCCATTGACGATGAAACACAGAAATTGCATCGAAATTAAATATAAGAGACACAATGCCGACTTAAGTACAAGAAAACAGTCTTCGTACGGTCAATGTCTTGAGCGTTTCCTGTGTCACCAGTTTTACATTCCGATGCACCTCTGCCGGTTTACTGAATCCCTTGGACCTTCCCCTTGTCGATGAAGCACAGAAATCGCATCGGAATTAAATATAAGAGACACAATGCCTACATAAGTACAAGATAACAGTCTACGTACGGACAATGTTTTGAGCTTTCCTGTGTCACCAGTTTTACATTCCGATGCACCTCTGCAGGTTTACTGTATCCCTTGGACCTTCCCATTGTCGATGAAACACAGAAATCGCATCGGAATTAAATATAGCAGACACAATGCCGACTTAAGTACAGAAAGACTGAGTCTTCCTACTGTCTATGTTTTGAGCGTTTCCTGTGTCACCAGTTTTACATTCCGATGCACCTCTGCAGGTTTACTGTATCCCTTGGACCTTCCCATTGACGATGAAACACAGAAATTGCAACGGAATTAAATATAAGAGACACAATGCCGACTGAACTACAGGAAGACTTAATCTTCCTACTCTCTATGCTTTGAGCGTTTCCTGTGTCACCAGTTTTACATTCTGATGCACCTCTGCAGGCTTACTGTATGCCTTGGACCTTCCCATTGACGATGAAATACAGAAATTGCATCGGAATTAAATATAAGTGACACAATGCCGACTTAAGTACAGGAAGACAGAGTCTTCCTACTGTCTATGTTTTGAGCGTTTCCTGTGTCACTAGTTTTACATTCCGATGCACCTCTGCAGGTTTACTGTATCCCTTGGAACTTCCCGTTGACGATGAAACACAGAAATTGCATCGGAATTAAATATAAGAGACACAATGCCGACTTAAGTACAGGACGACTGTGTCTTCCTACACTCTATGCTTTGAGCGTTTCCTGTGTCACCAGTTTCACATTCTGATGCACTTCTGCAGGCTTACTGTATCCCTTGGACCTACCCATTGACGATGAAACACTGAAATTGCATCGGAATTAGAAATAAGAGACACAATGCCGACTTAAGTACAGGAAGACTGAGTCTTCCTACTGTCTATGTTTTGAGCGTTTCCTGTGTCACCAGTTATACATTCCGATGCACCTCTGCAGGTTTACTGTTTCCCTTGGACCTTCCCATTGACGATGAAACACAGAAATTGCATCGGAATGAAATATAAGAGACACAATGCCGACTTAAGTACAGGAAGACTGAGTCTTCCTACTGTCTATGTTTTGAGCGTTTCCTGTGTCACCAGTTTTAAATTCCGATGCACCTCTGCAGGTTCACTGTTTCCCTTGGACCTTCCCATTGACGATGAAACACAGAAATTGCATCGGAATGAAATATAAGAGACACACTGCCGACTGAAGTACAGGACGACTGTGTCTTCCTACACTCTGTGCTTTGAGCGTTTCCTGTGTCACCAGTTTCACATTCTGATGCACTTCTGCAGGCTTACTGTATCCCTTGAACATTCCCATTGACGATGAAACACAGAAATTGCATCGGAATTAAATATAAGAGACACAATGCCGACTTAAGTACAGGAAGACAGAGTCTTCCCACTGTCTATGTTTTGAGCGTTTCCTGTGTCACTAGTTTTACATTCCGATGCACCTCTGCAGGTTTACTGTATTCCTTGGACCTTCCCATTGGCGATGAAACACAGAAATTGCATCGGAATTAAATATAAGATACACAATGCCGACTTAAGTACAGGAAGACTAAGCGTTCCTACTGTCTATGTTTTGAGCGTTTCCTGTGTCATCAGTTTTACTTTCCGATGCACCTCTGCAGGTTTACTATATCCATTGGACCTTCCCATTCACGATGAAACACAGAAATTGCATCGGAATTAAATATAAGAGACACAATGCCGACTTAAGTACAGGAAGGCTGAGTCTTCCTACAGTCTATGTTTTGAGCGTTTCCTGAGTCACCCAGTTTTACATTCTGATGCACCTCTGCAGGTTCACTGTATCCCTTGTAACTTACCATTGACGATGAAACACAGACATTGCATCGGAATTAATTATAAGAGACACAATGCCGACTTAAGTACAGGAAGACTGAGTCTTCCTAGTGTCTATATTTTGAGCGTTTCCTGTGTCACCAGTTTTACATTCCGATGCACCTCTGCAGGTTTACTGTATCCCTTGGACCTTCCCATTGACGATGAAACACAGAAATTGCATCGGAATTAAATTTAAGAGACACAATGCCGACTTAAGTACAGGAAGACTAAGCGTTCCTACTGTCTATGTTTTGAGCGTTTCCTGTGTCATCAGTTTTACATTCCGATGCACCTCTGCAGGTTTACTATATCCCTTGGACCTTCCCATTCACGATGAAACACTGAAATTTCATCGGAATTAAATATAAGAGACACAATGCCGACTTAAGTACATGGAAGACTGAGTCTTCCTACTGTCTTTGTTTTGGGCGTTTCCTGTGTCACCAGTTTTACATTCCGATGCACCTCTGCAGGTTTACTGTATCCCTTGGACCTTCACAGTGACGATGAAACACAGAAATTGCATCGGAATTAAATATAAGAGACACAATGCCGACTTAAGTACAGGAAGACTAAGTCCTCCTACTGTTTATGATTTGAGCGTTTCCTATGTCATCAGTTTAACTTTCTGACGCACCTCTGCAGGTTTACTATATCCCTTGGACCTTCCCATTCACGATGAAACACAGACATTTTATCGGATATAAATATAAGAGACACTATGCCGACTTATGTGTGGGAAGTCTGAGTCTTCCTCTGTCTATGTTTTGAGCGTTTCCTGTGTCACCAGTTTTACATTCCGATGCACCTCTGCAGGTTTACTGTATCCCTTGGACCTTCCCATTGACGATGAAACACAGAAATTGCATCGGAATTAAATATAAGAGTCACATTGCCAACATAAGTACAGGAAGACTGAGTCGTCCTACTTTCTAAGATTTGAGCGTTTCCTGTGTTACCAGGTTGACATTCCGATGCACCTCTGCAGGTTTCCTTTATCCCTTGGACCTTCCCATATACGATGAAACACAGAAATTGCATCGAAATTAAATATAAGAGACACAATGCCGACTTAAGTACAAGAAAACAGTCTTCGTACGGTCAATGTCTTGAGCGTTTCCTGTGTCACCAGTTTTACATTCCGATGCACCTCTGCCGGTTTACTGTATCCCTTGGACCTTCCGCTTGTCGATGAAACACAGAAATCGCATCGGAATTAAATATAAGAGACACAATGCCTACATAAGTACAAGATAACAGTCTACGTACGGACAATGTTTGGAGCGTTTCCTATGTCACCAGTTTTACATTCCGATGCACCTCTGCAGGTTTACTGTATCCCTTGGACCTTCCCATTGTCGATGAAACACAGAAATCGCATCGGAATTAAATATAGGAGACACAATGCCGACTTAAGTACAGAAAGACTGAGTCTTCCTACTGTCAATGTTTTGAGCGATTCCTGTGTCACCAGTTTTACATTCCGATGCACCTCTGCAGGTTTACTGTATCCCTTGGACCTTCACAGTGACGATGAAACACAGAAATTGCATCGGAATTAAATATAAGAGACACAATGCCGACTTAAGTACAGGAAGACTAAGTCCTCCTACTGTTTATGATTTGAGCGTTTCCTATGTCATCAGTTTAACTTTCTGACGCACCTCTGCAGGTTTACTATATCCCTTGGACCTTCCCATTCACGATGAAACACAGACATTTTATCGGATATAAATATAAGAGACACTATGCCGACTTATGTGTGGGAAGTCTGAGTCTTCCTCTGTCTATGTTTTGAGCGTTTCCTGTGTCACCAGTTTTACATTCCGATGCACCTCTGCAGGTTTACTGTATCCCTTGGACCTTCCCATTGACGATGAAACACAGAAATTGCATCGGAATTAAATATAAGAGACACAATGCCGACTGAAGTACAGGAAGACTGAGTCTCCCTACTTTCTATGCTTTGAGCGTTTCCTGTGTCACCAATTTTACATTCTGATGCACCTCTGCAGGCTTACTGTATGCCTTGGACCTTCCCATTGACGATGAAACACAGAAATTGCATCGGAATTAAATATAAGAGACACAATGCCGACTTAAGTACAGGAAGACTGAGTCTTCCTACTGTCTATGTTTTGAGCGTTTCCTGTGTCACTAGTTTTACATTCAGATGCACCTCTGCATGTTTACTGTATCCCTTGGACCTTCCCATTGACGATGAAACACAGAAATTGCATCGGAATTAAATATAAGAGACACAATGCCGACTTAAGTACAGGAAGAATGAGTCTTCCTACTGTCTATGTGTTGAGCGTTTCCTGTGTCACCAGTTTTACATTCCGATGCACCTCTGCATGTTTACTGTATTCCTTGGACCTTCCCATTGACGATGAAACACAGAAATTGCATCGGAATTAAATGTAAGAGACACAATGCCGACTGAAGTACAGGAAGACTAAGCCTTCCTACTGTCTATGTTTTGAGCGTTTCCTGTGACATCAGTTTTACTTTCCGATGCACCTCTGCAGGATTACTACATCCCTTGGACCTTCCCATTGACGATGAAACACAGAAATTGCATCGGAATTAAATATAAGAGACACAATGCCGACTTAAGTACAGGAAGACTGAGTCTTCCTACTTTCTATGTTTTGAGCGTTTCCTGTGTCACTAGTTTTACATTCCGATGCACCACTGCAGGTTTACTGTATTCCTTGGACCTTCCCATTGACGATGAAACACAGAAATTGCATCGGAAATATATATAAGAGACACAATGCCGACTTAAGTACTGGAAGAATGAGTCTTCCTACTGTCTATGTGTTGAGCGTTTCCTGTGTCACCAGTTTTACATTCTGATGCACCTCTGCAGGTTTACTGTATCCCTTGGACCTTCCCATTGACGATGAAACATAGAAATTTCACGGAAAAAAATATAAGAGACAAAATGCCGACTTAAGTACAGGAAGACTGAGTCTTCCTACTGTCTATGTTTTGAGCGTTTCCTGTGTCACCAGTTTTACATTCCGATGCATCTCTGCAGGTTTACTGTTTCCCTTGGACCTTCCCATTGACGATGAAACACAGAAATTGCATCGAAATTAAATATAAGAGACACAATGCCGACTTAAGTACAAGAAAACAGTCTTCGTACGGTCAATGTCTTGAGCGTTTCCTGTGTCATCAGTTTTACATTCCGATGCACCTCTGCCGGTTTACTGTATCCCTTGGACCTTCCCCTTGTCGATGAAACACAGAAATCGCATCGGAATTAAATATAAGAGACACAATGCCTACATTAGTACAAGATAACAGTCTACGTACGGACAATGTTTTGAGCGTTTCCTGTGTCACCAGTTTTACATTCCGATGCACCTCTGCAGGTTTACTGTATCCCTTGGACCTTCCCATTGTCGATGAAACACAGAAATCGCATCGGAATTAAATATAGCAGACACAATGCCGACTTAAGTACAGAAAGACTGAGTCTTCCTACTGTCTATGTTTTGAGCGTTTCCTGTGTCACCAGTTTTACATTCCGATGCACCTCTGCAGGTTTACTGTATCCCTTGGACCTTCCCATTGACGATGAAACACAGAAATTGCATCGGAATTAAATATAAGAGACACAATGCCGACTGAACTACAGGAAGACTTAGTCTTCCTACTCTCTATGCTTTGAGCGTTTCCTGTGTCACCAGTTTTACATTCTGATGCACCTCTGCAGGCTTACTGTATGCCTTGGACCTTCCCATTGACGATGAAATACAGAAATTGCATCGGAATTAAATATAAGTGACACAATGCCGACTTAAGTACAGGAAGACAGAGTCTTCCTACTGTCTATGTTTTGAGCGTTTCCTGTGTCACTAGTTTTACATTCCGATGCACCTCTGCAGGTTTACTGTATCCCTTGGAACTTCCCGTTGACGATGAAACACAGAAATTGCATCGGAATTAAATATAAGAGACACAATGCCGACTTAAGTACAGGAAGACTGAGTCTTCCTACTGTCTATTATTTGAGCGTTTCCTGTGTCACCAGTTTTATTTTCCGATGCACCTCTACAGGGTTACTATATCCCTTGGACCTTCCCATCCACGATGAAACACAGAAATTTCATCGGAAATAAATATAACAGACACAATGCCGACTTAAGTATAGGAAGAATGAGTCTTCCTACGGTCTATGTTTTGAGCGTTTTCTGTGTCACCAGTTTTACATTCCGATGCACCTCTGCAGGTTTACTGTATCCCTTGGACCTTCCCATTGACGATGATACACAGAAATTGCATCGAAATTAAATATAAGAGACACAATGCCGACTTAAGTACAGGAAGACTGAGTCTTCCTACTCTCTATGCTTTGAGCGTTTCCTGTGTTACCAGTTTGACATTGCGATGCACCTCTGCAAGTTTCCTGTATCCCTTGGACCTTCCCATTGACGATGAAACACAGAAATTGCATCGAAATTAAATATAAGGGACACAATGCCGACTTAAGTACAAGAAAACAGTCTTCGTACGGTCAATGTTTTGAGCATTTCCTGTGTCACCAGTTTTACATTCCGATGCACCTCTGCAGGTTTACTGTATCCCTTGGACCTTCCCATTGACGATGAAACATAGAAATTTCATCGGAAATAAATATAAGAGACACAATGCCGACTTAAGTACAGGAAGACTGAGTCTTCCTACACTCTATGCTTTGAGCGTTTCTTGTGTCACCAGTTTTACATTCTGATGCACCTCTGCAGGCTAACTGTATCCCTTGGATCTTCCCATTGACGATGAAACACAGAAATTGCATCGGAATTAAATATAAGAGACACAATGCCGACTTAAGTACAGGAAGAATGAGTCTTCCTACTGTCAATGTGTTGAGCGTTTCCTGTGTCCACAGTTTTACATTCTAATGCACCTCTGCAGGTTTACTGTATCCCTTTGACCTTCCCATTGACGATGAAAAGCAGAAATTGCATCGGAATTAAATATAAGAGACACAATGCCGACTGAAGTACAGGAAGACTAAGTCTTCCTACTGTCTATGTTTTGAGCGTTTCCTGTGTCATCAGTTTTACTTTCCGATGCACCTCTGCAGGATTACTATATCCCTTGGACCTTCCCATTCACGATGAAACACAGAAATTTCATCGGAATTAAATACAAGAGACACAATGCCGACTTACGTACAGGAAGACTGAGTCTTCCTAGTGTCTACGTTTTGAGCGTTTGCTGTGTCACCAGTTTTACATTCCGATGCACCTCTGCAGGTTTACTGTTTCCCTTGGACCTTCCCATTGACGATGAAACACAGAAATTGCATCGGAATTAAATATAAGAGACACATTGCCGACTTAAGTACAGGAAGACTGAGTCTTCCTACTGTCTATGTTTGAGCGTTTCCTGTGTCACTAGTTTTACATTCCGATGCACCTCTGCAGGTTTACTGTATTCCTTGGACCTTCCCATTGACGATGAAACACAGAAATTCCATCGGAATTAAATATAAGAGACACAATGCCGACTTAAGTACTGGAAGAATGAGTATTCCTACTGTCTATGTGTTGAGCGTTTCCTGTGTCACCAGTTTTACATTCTGATGCACCTCTGCAGGTTTACTGTATCCCTTGGACCTTCCCATTGACGATGAAACATAGAAATTTCACGGAAATAAATATAAGAGACACAATGCCGACTTAAGTACAGGAAGACTGAGTCTTCCTACTGTCTATGATTTGAGCGTTTCCTGTGTCACCAGTTTTACATTCCGATGCATCTCTGCAGGTTTGCTGTTTCCCTTGGACCTTCCCATTGACGATGAAACACAGAAATTGCATCTAAATTAGATATAAGAGACACAATGCCGATTTAAGTACAAGAAAACAGTCTTCGTACGGTCAATGTCTTGAGCGTTTCCTGTGTCACCAGTTTTACATTCCGATGCACCTCTGCCGGTTTACTGTATCCCTTGGACCTTCCCCTTCTCGATGAAACACAGAAATCGCATCGGAATTAAATATAAGAGACTCAATGCCTACATAAGTACATGATAACAGTCTACGTACGGACAATGTTTTGAGCGTTTCCTGTGTCACCAGTTTTACATTCCGATGCACCTCTGCAGGGTTACTGTATCCCTTGGAACTTCCCATTGTCGATGAGACACAGAAATCGCATCGGAATTAAATATAGGAGACACATTGCCGACTTAAGTACAGAAAGACTGAGTCTTCCTACTGTCTATGTTTTGAGCGTTTCCTGTGTCACCAGTTTTACATTCCGATGCACCTCTGCAGGTTTACTGTATACCTTGGACCTTCCCATTGACGATGAAACACAGAAATTGCATCGAAATTAAATATAAGAGACACAATGCCAACTGAACTAAAGGAAGACTTAGTCTTCCTGCTCTCTATGCTTTGAGCCTTTCCTGTGTCACCAGTTTTACATTCTGATGCACCTATGCAGGCTTACTGTATGCCTTGGACATTCCCATTGACGATGAAACACAGATATTGCATCGGAATTAAATATAAGAGACACAATGCCGACTTAAGTACAGGAAGACAGAGTCTTCCTACTGTCTATGTTTTGAGCGTTTCCTGTGTCACTAGTTTTACATTCCGATGCACCTCTGCAGGTTTACTGTATTCCTTGGACCTTCCCATTGACGATGAAACACAGAAATTGCATCGGAATTAAATATAAGATACACAATGCCGACTTAAGTACAGGAAGAATGAGTCTTCCTACTGTCTATGTGTTGAGCGTTTCCTGCGTCACCAGTTTTACATTCTGATGCACATCTGCAGGTTTACTGTATCCCTTGGACCTTCCCATTGACGATGAAACACAGAAATTGCATCGGAATTAAATATAAGATACACAATGCCGACTTAAGTACAGGAAGACTGAGTCTTCCTACTGTCTATAATTTGAGCGTTTCCTGTGTCACCAGTTTTATTTTCCGATGCACCTCTACAGGGTTACTATATCTCTTGGACCTTCCCATTCACGATGAAACACAGAAATTTCATCGGAAATAAACATAAGAGACACAATGCCGACTTAAGTATAGGAAGAATGAGTCTTCCTACTGTCTATGTTTTGAGCGTTTCCTGTGTCACCAGTTTTACATTCCAATGCACCTCTGCAGGTTTACTGAATCCCTTGGACCTTCCCATTGACGATGATACACAGAAATTGCATCGGAATTAAATATAAGAGACACAATGCCGACTTAAGTACAGGAAGACTGAGTCTTCCTACTCTCTATGCTTTGAGCGTTTCCTGTGTTACCAGTTTGACATTCCGATGCACCTCTGCAAGTTTCCTGTATCCCTTGGACCTTCCCATTGACGATGAAACACAGAAATTGCATCGAAATTAAATATAAGAGACACAATGCCGACTTAAGTACAAGAAAACAGTCTTCGTACGGTCAATGTTTTGAGCGTATCCTGTGTCACCAGTTTTACATTCCGATTCATCTCTGCCGGTTTATTGTATCCCTTGGACCTTCTCATTGTCGATGAAACACAGAAATCGCATCGGAATTAAATATAAGAAACACAATGCCGACTTAAGTACAGGAAGACTGAGTCTTCCTACTGTCTATGATTTGAGCGTTTCCTGTGTCACCAGTTTTACATTCTGATGCACCTCTGCAGGTTTTCTGTATCCATTGGACCTTCCCATTGACGATGAAACACAGAAATTGCATCGGAATTAAATATAAGAAACACAATGCCGACTTAAGTACAGGAAGACTGAGTCTTTCTACTGTCTATGGTTTGAGCGTTTAGTGTGTCAGCAATTTTACATTCTGATGCACCTCTGCAGGATTACTGTATCCCTTGGACCTTCCCATTGACGATGAAAAACAGAAATTGCATCGGAATTAAATATAAGAGACACAATGCCGACTTAAGTACAGGAAGACTGAGTCTTTCTACTGTCTATGTTTTGAGCGTTTAGTGTGTCAGCAGTTTTACATTCTGATGCACCTCTGCAGGTTTACTGTATCCCTTGGACCTTCCCATTGACGATGAAACACAGAAATTGCATCGGAATTAAATATAAGAGACACAATGCCGACTTAAGTACAGGAAGACAGAGTCATTCCACTGTCTATGTTTTGAGCGTTTCCTGTGCCACTAGTTTTACATTCCGATGCACCTCTGCAGGTTTACTGTATTCCTTGGACCTTCCCATTGGCGATGAAACACAGAAATTGCATCGGAATGAAATATAAGAGACACAATGCCGACTTAAGTACAGGAAGACTGAGTCTTCCTACTGTCTATGTTTTGAGCGTTTCCTGTGGCACCAGTTTTACATTCCGATGCACCTCTGCAAGTTTCCTGTATCCCTTGGACCTTCCCATTGACGATGAAAAACAGAAATTGCATCGGAATTAAATATAAGAGACACAATGGCGACTGAAGTACAGGTAGACTAAGTCTTCCTACTGTCTATGTTTTGAGCGTTTCCTGTGTCATCAGTTTGACTTTCAGATGCACCTCTGCAGGATTACTATATCCCTTGGACCTTCCCATTCACGATGAAACACAGAAATTTCAACGGAATTAAATACAAGAGACACAATGCCGACTTAAGTACAGGAAGACTGAGTCTCCCTACTGTCTATGTTTTGAGCGTTTCCTGTGTCGCCAGTTTTACATTCCGATGCACCTCTGCAGGTTTACTGTTTCCCTTGTACCTTCCCATTGACGATGAAACACAGAAATTGCATCGGAATGAAATATAAGAGACACAATGCCGACTTAAGTACAGGAAGACTGAGTCTTCCTACTGTCTATGTTTTGAGCGTTTCCTGTGTCACTAGTTTTACATTCCGATGCACCTCTGCAGGTTAACTGTATTCCTTGGACCTTCCCATTGGCGATGAAACACAGATATTGCATCGGAATTAAATATAAGAGACACAATGCCGACTTAAGTACAGGAAGAATGAGTCTTCCTACTGTCTATGTGTTGAGCGTTTCCTGTGTCACCAGTTTTACATTCCGATGCATCTCTGCCGGTTTACTGTATCCCTTGGACCTTCCCATTGACGATGAAAAACAGAAATTGCATCGGAATTAAATATAAGAGACACAATGCCGACTGAAGTACAGTAAGACTAAGTCTTCCTACTGTCTATGTTTTGAGCGTTTCCTGTGTCATCAGTTTTACTTTCCGATGCACCTCTGCAGGATTACTATATCCCTTGGAACTTCCCATTCACGATGAAACACAGAAATTGCATCGGAATTAAATACAAGAGACACAATGCCGACTTAAGTACAGGAAGACTGAGTCTTCCTACTGTCTATGTTTTGAGCGTTTCCTGTGTCACCAGATTTACATTCCGATGCACCTCTGCAGGTTTACTGTATCCCGTGGAGCTTCCCATTGACGATGAAACACAGAAATTGCATCGGAATTAAATATAAGACAGACAATGCCGACTTAAGTAAAAAAAAATGGCTCTGAGCACTATGGGACTCAACTGCTGAGGTCATTAGTCCCCTAGAACTTAGAACTAGTTAAACCTAACTAACCTAAGGACATCACAAACATCCATGCCCGAGGCAGGATTCGAACCTGCGACCGTAGCGAACTTGCGGTTCCAGACTGCAGCGCTTTTAACCGCACGGCCACTTCGGCCGGCCAGACTTAAGTACAGGAAGACTGAGTCTTCCTACTGTCTATGATTTGAGCGTTTCATGTGTCACCAGTTTTACATTTGATACACCTCTGCAGGTTTCCTGTATCCCTTGGACCTTCCCATTGACGATGAAACACAGAAATTGCATCGGAATAAAATATAAGAGACACAATGCCGACTTAAGTACAGGAAGACTGAGTCTTCCTACAGTCTATGTTTTGAGCGTTTCCTGAGTCACCAGTTTTACATTCTGATGCACCTCTGCAGGTTACTGTATCCCTTGGACCTTCCCATTGACGATGAAACACAGACATTGCATCGGAATTAAATATAAGAGACACAATGCCGACTTAAGTACAGGAAGACTGAGTCTTCCTAGTGTCTATAATTTGAGCGTTTCCTGTGTCACCAGTTTTACATTCCGATGCACCTCTGCAGGTTAACTGTATCCCTTGGACCTTCCCATTGACGATGAAACACAGAAATTGCATCGGAATTAAATTTAAGAGACACAATGCCGACTTAAGTACAGGAAGACTAAGCGTTCCTACTGTCTATGTTTTGAGCGTTTCCTGTGTCATCAGTTTTACTTTCCGATACACTTCTGCAGGTTTACTATATCCCTTGGACCTTCCCATTCACTATGAAACACTGAAATTGCATCGGAATTAAATTTAAGAGACACAATGCCGACTTAAGTACAGGAAGACTAAGCGTTCCTACTGTCTATGTTTTGAGCGTTTCCTGTGTCATCAGTTTTACTTTCCGATGCACCTCTGCAGGTTTACTATATCCCTTGGACCTTCCCATTCACGATGAAACACTGAAATTTCATCGGAATTAAATATTAGAGATACAATGCCGACTTAAGTACAGGAAGACTGAGTCTTCCTACTGTCTTTGCTTTGAGCGTTTCCTGTGTCACCAGTTTTACATTCCGATGCACCTCTGCAGGTTTACTGTATCCCTTGGACCTTCACAGTGACGATGAAACACAGAAATTGCATCGGAATTAAATATAAGAGACACAATGCCGACTTAAGTACAGGAAGACTAAGTCCTCCTACTGTTTATGTTTTGAGCGTTTCCTGTGTCATCAGTTTAACTTTCTGACGCACCTCTGCAGGTGTACTATATCCCTTGGACCTTCCCATTCACGATGAAACACAGACATTTCATCGGAAATAAATATAAGAGACACTATGCCGACTTAAGTGTGGGAAGACTGAGTCTTCCTCTGTCTATGTTTTGAGCGTTTCCTGTGTCACCAGTTTAACATTCCGATGCAACTCTGCAGGTTTACTGTATCCCTTGGACCTTCCCATTGACGATGAAACACAGAAATTGCATCGGAATTAAGTATAAGAGTCACAATGCCAACATAAGTACAGGAAGACTGAGTCTTCCTACTCTGTATGTTTTGAGCGTTTCCTGTGTTACCAGGTTGACATTCCGATGCACCTCTGCAGGTTTCCTTTATCCCTTGGACCTTCCCATTGACGATGAAAAACAGAAATTGCATCGAAATTAAATATAAGAGGCACAATGCCGACTTAAGTACAAGTAAACAGTCTTCGTACGGTCAATGTCTTGAGCGTTTCCTGTGTCACCAGTTTTACATTCCGATGCACCTCTGCCGGTTTACTGTATCCCTTGGACCTTCCGCTTGTCGATGAAACACAGAAATCGCATCGGAATTAAATATAAGAGACACAATGCCTACATAAGTACAAGATAACAGTCTACGTACGGACAATGTTTTGAGCGTTTCCTGTGTCACCAGTTTTACATTCCGATGCACCTCTGCAGGTTTACTGTATCCCTTGGACCTTCCCATTGTCGATGAAACACAGAAATCGCATCGGAATTAAATATAGGAGACAAATGCCGACTTAAGTACAGAAAGACTGAGTCTTCCTACTGTCTATGTTTTGAGCGATTCCTGTGTCACCAGTTTTTAATTCCGATGCACCTCTGCAGGTTTACTGTATCCCTTGGACCTTCCCATTGTCGATGAAACACAGAAATCGCATCGGAATTAAATATAGGAGACAAATGCCGACTTAAGTACAGAAAGACTGAGTCTTCCTACTGTCTATGTTTTGAGCGATTCCTGTGTCACCAGTTTTTAATTCCGATGCACCTCTGCAGGTTTACTGTATCCCTTGGACCTTCCCATTGACGATGAAACACTGAAATTTCATCGGAAATAAATATAAGAGACACAATGCCGACTTAAGTACTGGAAGACTGAGTCTTCCTACTGTCTATGTTTTGAGCGTTTCCTGTGTCACTAGTTTTACATTCCGATGCACCTCTGCAGGTTTACTGTATTCCTTGGACCTTCCCATTGGCGATGAAACACAGATATTGCATCGGAATTAAATATAAGAGACACAATGCCGACTTAAGTACAGGAAGAATGAGTCTTCCTACTGTCTATGTGTTGAGCGTTTCCTGTGTCACCAGTTTTACATTCCGATGCATCTCTGCCGGTTTACTGTATCCCTTGGACCTTCCCTTTGACGATGAAAAACAGAAATTGCATCGGAATTAAATATAAGAGACACAATGCCGACTGAAGTACAGTAAGACTAAGTCTTCCTACTGTCTATGTTTTGAGCGTTTCCTGTGTCATCAGTTTTACTTTCCGATGCACCTCTGCAGGATTACTATATCCCTTGGAACTTCCCATTCACGATGAAACACAGAAATTGCATCGGAATTAAATACAAGAGACACAATGCCGACTTAAGTACAGGAAGACTGAGTCTTCCTACTGTCTATGTTTTGAGCGTTTCCTGTGTCACCAGATTTACATTCCGATGCACCTCTGCAGGTTTACTGTATCCCGTGGAG
Organism: Schistocerca nitens; assembly: GCF_023898315.1. Lineage (NCBI taxonomy): Eukaryota > Metazoa > Arthropoda > Insecta > Orthoptera > Acrididae > Schistocerca > Schistocerca nitens. The sequence goes on along the minus strand of NC_064616.1, from coordinate 2,883,017 downwards.
CTTCCCATTGACGATGAAACACAGAAATTGCATCGGAAGACAGACAATGCCGACTTAAGTAAAAAAAAATGGCTCTGAGCACTATGGGACTCAACTGCTGAGGTCATTAGTCCCCTAGAACTTAGAACTAGTTAAACCTAACTAACCTAAGGACATCACAAACATCCATGCCCGAGGCAGGATTCGAACCTGCTACCGTAGCGGACTTGCGGTTCCAGACTGCAGCGCCTTTAACCGCACGGCCACTTCGGCCGGCCAGACTTAAGTACAGGAAGACTGAGTCTTCCTACTGTCTATGATTTGAGCGTTTCATGTGTCACCAGTTTTACATTTGATACACCTCTGCAGGTTTCCTGTATCCCTTGGACCTTCCCATTGACGATTAAACACAGAAATTGCATCGGAATTAAATATAAGAGACACAATGCCTACTTAAGTACAAGATAACAGTCTACGTACGGACAATGTTTTGAGCGTTTCCTGTGTCACCAGTTTTACATTCCGATGCACCTCTGCAGGTTTACTGTATCCCTTGGACCTTCCCATTGTCGATGAAACACAGAGATCGCATCGGAATTAAATATAGGAGACACAATGTTGACTTAAGTACAGAAAGACTGAGTCTTCCTACTGTCTATGTTTTGAGCGTTTCCTGTGTCACCAGTTTTACATTCCGATGCACCTCTGCAGGTTTACTGTATCCCTTGGACCTTCCCATTGACGATGAAACACAGAAATTGCATCGGAATTAAATTTAAGAGACACAATGCCGACTTAAGTACAGGAAGACTAAACGTTCCTACTGTCTATGTTTTGAGCGTTTCCTGTGTCATCAGTTTTACTTTCCGATGCACTTCTGCAGGTTTACTATATCCCTTGGACCTTCCCATTCACGATGAAACACTGAAATTTCATCGGAATTAAATATAAGAGACATAATGCCGACTTAAGTACAGGAAGACTGAGTCTTCCTACTGTCTTTGTTTTGAGCGTTTCCTGTGTCACCAGTTTTACATTCCGGTGCACCTCTGCAGGTTTACTGTATCCCTTGGACCTTCCCATAGACGATGAAACACAGAAATTGCATCGGAATAAAATATAAGAGACACAATTCCGACTTAAGTACAGGAAGACTGAGTCTTCCTACAGTCTATGTTTTGAGCGTTTCCTGTGTCATCAGTTTTACTTTCCGGTGCACCTCTGCAGGATTACTATATCCCTTGGAACTTCCCATTCACGATGAAACACAGAAATTGCATCGGAATTAAATACAAGAGACACAATGCCGACTTAAGTACAGGAAGACTGAGTCTTCCTACTGTCTATGTTTTGAGCGTTTCCTGTGTCACCAGATTTACATTCCGATGCACCTCTGCAGGTTTACTGTATCCCGTGGAGCTTCCCATTGACGATGAAACACAGAAATTGCATCGGAATTAAATATAAGACAGACAATGCCGACTTAAGTAAAAAAAAATGGCTCTGAGCACTATGGGACTCAACTGCTGAGGTCATTAGTCCCCTAGAACTTAGAACTAGTTAAACCTAACTAACCTAAGGACATCACAAACATCCATGCCCGAGGCAGGATTCGAACCTGCGATCGTAGCGAACTTGCTGTTCCAGACTGCAGCGCTTTTAACCGCACGGCCACTTCGGCCGGCCAGACTTAAGTACAGGAAGACTGAGTCTTCCTACTGTCTATGATTTGAGCGTTTCATGTGTCACCAGTTTTATATTTGATACACCTCTGCAGGTTTCCTGTATCCCTTGGACCTTCCCATTGACGATGAAACACAGAAATTGCATCGGAATAAAATATAAGAGACACAATGCCGACTTAAGTACAGGAAGACTGAGTCTTCCTACAGTCTATGTTTTGAGCGATTCCTGAGTCACCAGTTTTACATTCTGATGCACCTCTGCAGGTTACTGTATCCCTTGGACCTTCCCATTGACGATGAAACACAGACATTGCATCGGAATTAAATATAAGAGACACAATGCCGACTTAAGTACAGGAAGACTGAGTCTTCCTAGTGTCTATAATTTGAGCGTTTCCTGTGTCACCAGTTTTACATTCCGATGCACCTCTGCAGGTTAACTGTATCCCTTGGACCTTCCCATTGACGATGAAACACAGAAATTGCATCGGAATTAAATTTAAGAGACACAATGCCGACTTAAGTACAGGAAGACTAAGCGTTCCTACTGTCTATGTTTTGAGCGTTTCCTGTGTCATCAGTTTTACTTTCCGATACACTTCTGCAGGTTTACTATATCCCTTGGACCTTCCCATTCACTATGAAACACTGAAAATGCATCGGAATTAAATTTAAGAGACACAATGCCGACTTAAGTACAGGAAGACTAAGCGTTCCTACTGTCTATGTTTTGAGCGTTTCCTGTGTCATCAGTTTTACTTTCCGATGCACCTCTGCAGGTTTACTATATCCCTTGGACCTTCCCATTCACGATGAAACACTGAAATTTCATCGGAATTAAATATTAGAGATACAATGCCGACTTAAGTACAGGAAGACTGAGTCTTCCTACTGTCTTTGCTTTAAGCGTTTCCTGTGTCACCAGTTTTACATTCCGATGCACCTCTGCAGGTTTACTGTATCCCTTGGACCTTCACAGTGACGATGAAACACAGAAATTGCATCGGAATTAAATATAAGAGACACAATGCCGACTTAAGTACAGGAAGACTAAGTCCTCCTACTGTTTATGTTTTGAGCGTTTCCTGTGTCATAAGTTTAACTTTCTGACGCACCTCTGCAGGTGTACTATATCCCTTGGACCTTCCCATTCACGATGAAACACAGACATTTCATCGGAAATAAATATAAGAGACACTATGCCGACTTAAGTGTGGGAAGACTGAGTCTTCCTCTGTCTATGTTTTGAGCGTTTCCTGTGTCACCAGTTTAACATTCCGATGCAACTCTGCAGGTTTACTGTATCCCTTGGACCTTCCCATTGACGATGAAACACAGAAATTGCATCGGAATTAAATATAAGAGTCACAATGCCAACATAAGTACAGGAAGACTGAGTCTTCCTACTCTGTATGTTTTGAGCGTTTCCTGTGTTACCAGGTTGACATTCCGATGCACCTCTGCAGGTTTCCTTTATCCCTTGGACCTTCCCATTGACGATGAAAAACAGAAATTGCATCGAAATTAAATATAAGAGGCACAATGCCGACTTAAGTACAAGTAAACAGTCTTCGTACGGTCAATGTCTTGAGCGTTTCCTGTGTCACCAGTTTTACATTCCGATGCACCTCTGCCGGTTTACTGTATCCCTTGGACCTTCCGCTTGTCGATGAAACACAGAAATCGCATCGGAATTAAATATAAGAGACACAATGCCTACATAAGTACAAGATAACAGTCTACGTACGGACAATGTTTTGAGCGTTTCCTGTGTCACCAGTTTTACATTCCGATGCACCTCTGCAGGTTTACTGTATCCCTTGGACCTTCCCATTGTCGATGAAACACAGAAATCGCATCGGAATTAAATATAGGAGACAAATGCCGACTTAAGTACAGAAAGACTGAGTCTTCCTACTGTCTATGTTTTGAGCGATTCCTGTGTCACCAGTTTTTAATTCCGATGCACCTCTGCAGGTTTACTGTATCCCTTGGACCTTCCCATTGTCGATGAAACACAGAAATCGCATCGGAATTAAATATAGGAGACAAATGCCGACTTAAGTACAGAAAGACTGAGTCTTCCTACTGTCTATGTTTTGAGCGATTCCTGTGTCACCAGTTTTTAATTCCGATGCACCTCTGCAGGTTTACTGTATCCCTTGGACCTTCCCATTGACGATGAAACACTGAAATTTCATCGGAAATAAATATAAGAGACACAATGCCGATTTAAGTACTGGAAGACTGAGTCTTCCTACTGTCTATGTTTTGAGCGTTTCCTGTGTCACTAGTTTTACATTCCGATGCACCTCTGCAGGTTTACTGTATTCCTTGGACCTTCCCATTGGCGATGAAACACAGATATTGCATCGGAATTAAATATAAGAGACACAATGCCGACTTAAGTACAGGAAGAATGAGTCTTCCTACTGTCTATGTGTTGAGCGTTTCCTGTGTCACCAGTTTTACATTCCGATGCATCTCTGCCGGTTTACTGTATCCCTTGGACCTTCCCTTTGACGATGAAAAACAGAAATTGCATCGGAATTAAATATAAGAGACACAATGCCGACTGAAGTACAGTAAGACTAAGTCTTCCTACTGTCTATGTTTTGAGCGTTTCCTGTGTCATCAGTTTTACTTTCCGATGCACCTCTGCAGGATTACTATATCCCTTGGAACTTCCCATTCACGATGAAACACAGAAATTGCATCGGAATTAAATACAAGAGACACAATGCCGACTTAAGTACAGGAAGACTGAGTCTTCCTACTGTCTATGTTTTGAGCGTTTCCTGTGTCACCAGATTTACATTCCGATGCACCTCTGCAGGTTTACTGTATCCCGTGGAGCTTCCCATTGACGATGAAACACAGAAATTGCATCGGAAGACAGACAATGCCGACTTAAGTAAAAAAAATGGCTCTGAGCACTATGGGACTCAACTGCTGAGGTCATTAGTCCCCTAGAACTTAGAACTAGTTAAACCTAACTAACCTAAGGACATCACAAACATCCATGCCCGAGGCAGGATTCGAACCTGCTACCGTAGCGGACTTGCGGTTCCAGACTGCAGCGCCTTTAACCGCACGGCCACTTCGGCCGGCCAGACTTAAGTACAGGAAGACTGAGTCTTCCTACTGTCTATGATTTGAGCGTTTCATGTGTCACCAGTTTTACATTTGATACACCTCTGCAGGTTTCCTGTATCCCTTGGACCTTCCCATTGACGATTAAACACAGAAATTGCATCGGAATTAAATATAAGAGACACAATGCCTACTTAAGTACAAGATAACAGTCTACGTACGGACAATGTTTTGAGCGTTTCCTGTGTCACCAGTTTTACATTCCGATGCACCTCTGCAGGTTTACTGTATCCCTTGGACCTTCCCATTGTCGATGAAACACAGAGATCGCATCGGAATTAAATATAGGAGACACAATGTTGACTTAAGTACAGAAAGACTGAGTCTTCCTACTGTCTATGTTTTGAGCGTTTCCTGTGTCACCAGTTTTACATTCCGATGCACCTCTGCAGGTTTACTGTATCCCTTGGACCTTCCCATTGACGATGAAACACAGAAATTGCATCGGAATTAAATTTAAGAGACACAATGCCGACTTAAGTACAGGAAGACTAAACGTTCCTACTGTCTATGTTTTGAGCGTTTCCTGTGTCATCAGTTTTACTTTCCGATGCACTTCTGCAGGTTTACTATATCCCTTGGACCTTCCCATTCACGATGAAACACTGAAATTTCATCGGAATTAAATATAAGAGACACAATGCCGACTTAAGTACAGAAAGACTGAGTCTTCCTACTGTCTTTGTTTTGAGCGTTTCCTGTGTCACCAGTTTTACATTCCGATGCACCTCTGCAGGTTTACTGTATCCCTTGGACCTTCCCATAGACGATGAAACACAGAAATTGCATCGGAATAAAATATAAGAGACACAATTCCGACTTAAGTACAGGAAGACTGAGTCTTCCTACAGTCTATGTTTTGAGCGTTTCCTGAGTCACCAGTTTTACATTCTGATGCACCTCTGCAGGTTACTGTATCCCTTGGACCTTCCCATTGACGATGAAACACAGACATTGCATCGGAATTAAATATAAGAGACACAATGCCGACTTAAGTACAGGAAGACTAAGCGTTCCTACTGTCTATGTTTTGAGCGTTTCCTGTGTCATCAGTTTTACTTTCCGATACACTTCTGCAGGTTTACTATATCCCTTGGACCTTCCCATTCACTATGAAACACTGAAATTGCATCGGAATTAAATTTAAGAGACACAATGCCGACTTAAGTACAGGAAGACTAAGCGTTCCTACTGTCTATGTTTTGAGCGTTTCCTGTGTCATCAGTTTTACTTTCCGATGCACCTCTGCAGGTTTACTATATCCCTTGGACCTTCCCATTCACGATGAAACACTGAAATTTCATCGGAATTAAATATTAGAGATACAATGCCGACTTAAGTACAGGAAGACTGAGTCTTCCTACTGTCTTTGCTTTGAGCGTTTCCTGTGTCACCAGTTTTACATTCCGATGCACCTCTGCAGGTTTACTGTATCCCTTGGACCTTCACAGTGACGATGAAACACAGAAATTGCATCGGAATTAAATATAAGAGACACAATGCCGACTTAAGTACAGGAAGACTAAGTCCTCCTACTGTTTATGTTTTGAGCGTTTCCTGTGTCATCAGTTTAATTTTCTGACGCACCTCTGCAGGTGTACTATATCCCTTGGACCTTCCCATTCACGATGAAACACAGACATTTCATCAGAAATAAATATAAGAGACACTATGCCGACTTAAGTGTGGGAAGACTGAGTCTTCCTCTGTCTATGTTTTGAGCGTTTCCTGTGTCACCAGGGTAACATTCCGATGCAACTCTGCAGGTTTACTGTATCCCTTGGACCTTCCCATTGACGATGAAACACAGAAATTGCATCGGAATTAAATATAAGAGTCACAATGCCAACATAAGTACAGGAAGACTGAGTCTTCCTACTCTGTATGTTTTGAGCGTTTCCTGTGTTACCAGGTTGACATTCCGATGCACCTCTGCAGGTTTCCTTTATCCCTTGGACCTTCCCATTGACGATGAAAAACAGAAATTCCATTGAAATTAAATATAAGAGGCACAATGCCGACTTAAGTACAAGAAAACAGTCTTCGTACGGTCAATGTCTTGAGCGTTTCCTGTGTCACCAGTTTTACATTCCGATGCACCTCTGCCGGTTTACTGTATCCCTTGGACCTTCCGCTTGTCGATGAAACACAGAAATCGCATCGGAATTAAATATAAGAGACACAATGCCTACATAAGTACAAGATAACAGTCTCCGTACGGACAATGTTTTGAGCGTTTCCTGTGTCACCAGTTTTACATTCCGATGCACCTCTGCAGGTTTACTGTATCCCTTGGACCTTCCCATTGTCGATGAAACACAGAAATCGCATCGGAATTAAATATAGGAGACAAATGCCGACTTAAGTACAGAAAGACTGACTCTTCCTACTGTCTATGTTTTGAGCGATTCCTGTGTCACCAGTTTTTAATTCCGATGCACCTCTGCAGGTTTACTGTATCCCTTGGACCTTCCCACTGAAGATGAAACACAGAAGTTGCATCGGAATTAAATATAAGAGACACAATGCCGACTTAAGTACAGGAAGACAGAGTCATCCTACTGTCTATGTTTTGAGCGTTTCCTGTGTCACTAGTTTTACATTCCGATGCACCTCTGCAGGTTTACTGTATTCCTTGGACCTTCCCATTGACGATGAAACACAGATATTGCATCGGAATTAAATATAAGAGATACAATGCCGACTTAAGTACAGGAAGAATGAGTCTTCCTACTGTCTATGTGTTGAGCGTTTCCTGTGTCACAAGTTTTACATTCCGATGCATCTCTGCCGGTTTACTGTATCCCTTGGACCTTTCCATTGTCGATGAAAGACAGAAATCGCATCGGAATTAAATATAAGAAACACAATCCCGACTTAAGTACAGGGAGACTGAGTCTTCCTACTGTCTATGTTTTGAGCGTATCCTGTGTCAGCAGTTTTACATTCTGATGCACCTCTGCAGGATAACGGTATCCCTTGGACCTTCCCATAGACGATGAAACACAGAAATTGCATCGGAATAAAATATAAGAGACACAATGCCGACTTAAGTACAGGAAGACTTAGTCTTCCTACAGTCTATGTTTTGAGCGTTTCCTGAGTCACCAGTTTTAAATTCTGATGCTCCTCTGCAGGTTTACTGTATCCCTTGGACCTTCCCATTGACGATGAAACACAGACATTGCATCGGAATTAAATATAAGAGACACAATGCCGACTTAAGTACAGGAAGACTGAGTCTTCCTACTGTCTATGTTTTGAGCGTTTCCTTTGTCACCAGTTTTACATTCTGATGCTATTCTGCAGGTTTTCTGTATCCATTGGACCTTCCCATTGACGATGAAACACAGAAATTGCATCGGAATAAAATATAAGAGACACAATGCCGACTGAGGTACAGGAAGACTGAGTCTCCCAACTTTCTATGCTTTGAGCGTTTCCTGTGTCACCAGTTTTACATTCCGATGCACCTCTGCAGGTTTACTGTATCCCTTGGACCTTCCCATTGACGATGAAACACAGAAATTGCATCGGAATTAAATATAAGAGACACAATGCCGACTTAAGTACAGGAAGACAGAGTCTTCCTACTGTCTATGTTTACAGCGTTTCCTGTGTCTCTAGTTTTACATTCCGATGCACCTCTGCAGGCTTACTGTATTCCTTGGACCTTCCCATTGACGATGAAACACAGAAATTGCATCGGAAATAAATATAAGAGACACAATGCCGTATTAAGTACAGGAAGAATGAGTCTTCCTACTGTCTATGCGTTGAGCGTTTCCTGTGTCACCAGTTTTACATTCCGATGCATCTCTGCCGGTTTACTGTATCCTTTGGACCTTCCCATTGTCGATGAAATACAGAAATCGCATCGGAATTAAATATAAGAAACACAATCCCGACTTAATTACAGGAAGACTGAGTCTTCCTACTGTCTATGTTTTGAGCGTTTCCTGTGTCACCAGTTTTACATTCTGATGCAATTCTGCAGGTTTTCTGTATCCATTGGTCCTTCCCATTGACGATGAAACACAGAAATTGCATCGGAATTAAATATAAGAAACACAATGCCGACTTAAGTACAGGAAGACTGAGTCTTTCTACTGTCTATGTTTTGAGCGTTTCCTGTGTCAGCAGTTTTACATTCTGATGCATCTCTGCAGGATAACTGTATCCCTTGGACTTTCCCATAGACCATGAAACACAGAAATTGCATCGGAATAAAATATAAGAGACACAATGCCGACTTAAGTACAGGAAGACTTAGTCTTCCTACAGTCTATGTTTTGAGCGTTTCCTGAGTCACCAGTTTTACATTCTGATGCTCCTCTGCAGGTTTACTGTATCCCTTGGACCTTCCCATTGACGATGAAACACAGACATTGCATCGGAATTAAATATAAGAGACACAATGCCGACTTAAGTACAGGAAGACTGAGTCTTCCTACTGTCTATGTTTTGAGCGTTTCCTTTGTCACCAGTTTTACATTCTGATGCAATTCTGCAGGTTTTCTGTATCCATTGGACCTTCCCATTGACGATGAAACACAGAAATTGCATCGGAATAAAATATAAGAGACACAATGCCGACTGAGGTACAGGAAGACTGAGTCTCCCTACTTTCTATGCTTTGAGCGTTTCCTGTGTCACCAGTTTTACATTCCGATGCACCTCTGCAGGTTTACTGTATCCCTTGGACCTTCCCATTGACGATGAAACACAGAAATTGCATCGGAATTAAATATAAGAGACACAATGCCGACTTAAGTACAGGAAGACTGAGTCTTCCTAATGTCTATGTTTTGAGCGTTTCCTGTGTCGCCAGTTTTACATTCCTATGGACCTCTGCAGGTTTACTGTTTCCCTTGGACCTTCCCATTGACGATGAAACACAGAAATTGCATCGGAATGAAATATAAGAGACACAATGCCGACTTAAGTACAGGAAGACTGAGTCTTCCTACTGTCTATGTTTTGAGCGTTTCCTGTGTCACTAGTTTTACATTCCGATACATCTCTGCAGGTTTACTGTATTCCTTGGACCTTCCCATTGACGATGAAACATAGAAATTTCATCGGAAATAAATATAAGAGACACAATGCCGACTTAAGTACAGGAAGACTGAGTCTTCCTACTGTCTATGTTTTGAGCGTTTCCTCTGTCACCAGTTTTAAATTCCGATGCACCTCTGCAGGTTCACTGTTTCCCTTGGACCTTCCCATTGACGATGAAACGTAGAAATTTCATCGGAAATAAATATAAGAGACACAATGCCGACTTAAGTACTGGAAGACTGAGTCTTCCCACTGTCTATGTTTTGAGCGTTTCCTGTGTCACTAGTTTTACATTCCGATGCACCTCTGCAGGTTTACTGTATTCCTTGGACCTTCCCATTGGCGATGAAACACAGATATTGCATCGGAATTAAATATAAGAGACACAATGCCGACTTAAGTACAGGAAGATTGAGTCTTCCTATTGTCTATGTGTTGAGCGTTTCCTGTGTCACCAGTTTTACATTCCGATGCATCTCTGCCGGTTTACTGTATCCCTTGGACCTTCCCATTGACGATGAAAAACAGAAATTGCATCGGAATTAAATATAAGAGACACAATGCCGACTGAAGTACAGGAAGACTAAGTCTTCCTACTGTCTATGTTTTGAGCGTTTCCTGTGTCATCAGTTTTACTTTCCGATGCACCTCTGCAGGATTACTATATCCCTTGGAACTTCCCATTCACGATGAAACACAGAAATTGCATCGGAATTAAATATAAGAGACACAATGGCGACTGAAGTGCAGGTAGACTAAGTCTTCCTACAGTCTATGTTTTGAGCGCTTCCTGTGTCATCAGTTTGACTTTCCGATGCACCTCTGCAGGATTACTATATCCCTTGGAACTTCCCATTCACGATGAAACACAGAAATTGCATCGGAATTAAATATAAGAGACACAATGCCGACTGAAGTACAGGAAGACTAAGTCTTCCTACTGTCTATGTTTTGAGCGTTTCCTGTGTCCCTAGTTTTACATTCCGATGCACCTCTGCAGGTTTACTGTATTCCTTGGACCTTCCCATTGACGATGAAACACAGAAATTGCATCGGAAATAAATATAAGAGACACAATGCCGTATTAAGTACAGGAAGAATGAGTCTGCCTACTGTCTATGCGTTGAGCGTTTCCTGTGTCACCAGTTTTACATTCCGATGCATCTCTGCCGGTTTACTGTATCCTTTGGACCTTCACATTGTCGATGAAACACAGAAATCGCATCGGAATTAAATATAAGAAACACAATCCCGACTTAAGTACAGGAAGACTGAGTCTTCCTACTGTCTATGTTTTGAGCGTTTCCTGTGTCACCAGTTTTACATTCTGATGCAATTCTGCAGGTTTTCTGTATCCATTGGACCTTCCCATTGACGATGAAACACAGAAATTGCATCGGAATTAAATATAAGAAACACAATGCCGACTTAAGTACAGGAAGACTGAGTCTTTCTACTGTCTATGTTTTGAGCGTTTCCTGTGTCAGCAGTTTTACATTCTGATGCACCTCTGCAGGATAACTGTATCCCTTGGACCTTCCCATTGGCGATGAAAAACAGAAATTGCATCGGAATTAAATATAAGAGACACAATGCCGACTTAAGTACTGGAAGACTGAGTCTTCCTACTGTCTATGTTTTGAGCGTTTTCTGTGTCATCAGTTTTACATTCAGATGCACCTCTGCAGGTTTACTATATCCCTTGGACCTTCCCATTCACGATGAAACACAGAAATTTCATCGGAATTAAATACAAGAGACACAATGCCGACTTAAGTACAGGAAGACCTAGTCTTCCTACTGTCTATGTTTTGAGCGTTTCCTGTGTCGCCAGTTTTACATTCCGATGCACCTCTGCAGGTTTACTGTTTCCCTTGGACCTTCCCATTGACGATGAAACACAGAAATTGCATCGGAATGAAATATAAGAGACACAATGCCGACTTAAGTACAGGAAGACTGAGTCTTCCTACTGTCTATGTTTTGAGCGTTTCCTGTGTCACTAGTTTTACATTCCGATACATCTCTGCAGGTTTACTGTATTCCTTGGACCTTCCCATTGACGATGAAACATAGAAAATTCATCGGAAATAAATATAAGAGACACAATGCCGACTTAAGTACAGGAAGACTGAGTCTTCCTACTGTCTATGTTTTGAGCGTTTCCTCTGTCACCAGTTTTAAATTCCGATGCACCTCTGCAGGTCCACTGTTTCCCTTGGACTTTCCCATTGACGATGAAACATAGAAATTTCATCGGAAATAAAAATAAGAGACACAATGCCGACTTAAGTACTGGAAGACTGAGTCTTCCCACTGTCTATGTTTTGAGCGTTTCCTGTGTCACTAGTTTTATATTCCGATGCACCTCTGCAGGTTTACTGTATTCCTTGGACCTTCCCATTGGCGATGAAACACAGATATTGCATCGGAATTAAATATAAGAGACACAATGCCGACTTAAGTACAGGAAGAATGAGTCTTCCTACTGTCTATGTGTTGAGCGTTTCCTGTGTCACCAGTTTTACATTCCGATGCATCTCTGCCGGTTTACTGTATCCCTTGGACCTTCCCACTGACGATGAAAAACAGAAATTGCATCGGAATTAAATATAAGAGACACAATGCCGACTGAAGTACAGGAAGACTAAGTCTTCCTACTGTCTATGTTTTGAGCGTTTCCTGTGTCATCAGTTTTACTTTCCGATGCACCTCTGCAGGATTACTATATCCCTTGGAACTTCCCATTCACGATGAAACACAGAAATTGCATCGGAATTAAATATAAGAGACACAATGGCGACTGAAGTGCAGGTAGACTAAGTCTTCCTACAGTCTATGTTTTGAGCGTTTCCTGTGTCATCAGTTTGACTTTCCGATGCACCTCTGCAGGATTACTATATCCCTTGGAACTTCCCATTCACGATGAAACACAGAAATTGCATCGGAATAAAATAATAGATACACAATGCCGACTTAAGTACAGGAAGAATGAGTCTTCCTAATGTCTATGTGTTGAGCGTTTCCTGTGTCAACAGTTTTACATTCTAATGCACCTCTGCAGGTTTACTGTATCCCTTGGACCTTCCCATTGACGATGAAAAACTGAAATTGCATCGGAATTAAATATAAGAGACACAATGCCGACTGAAGTACAGGAAGACTAAGTCTTCCTACTGTCTATGTTTTGAGCGTTTCCTGTGTCACCAGTTTTACATTCTGATGCACCTCTGCAGGTTTACTGTTTCCCTTGGACCTTCCCATTGACGATGAAACACAGAAATTGCATCGGAATGAAATATAAGAGACACAAAGCCGACTTAAGTACAGGATGACATAGTCTTCCTACTGTCTATGTTTTGAGCGTTTCCTGTGTCACTGGTTTTACACTCCGATGCACCTCTGCAGGTTTACTGTATTCCTTGGCCTTCCCATTGACGATGAAACATAGAAATTTCATCGGAAATAAATATAAGAGACACAATGCCGACTTAAGTACAGGAAGACTGAGTCTTCCTACTGTCTATGTTTTGAGCGTTTCCTGTGTCACCAGTTTTAAATTCCGATGCACCTCTGCAGGTTCACTGTTTCCCTTGGACCTTCCCATTGACGATGAAACACAGAAATTGCATCGGAATTAAATATAAGAGACACACTGCCGACTGAAGTACAGGAAGACTGAGTCTTCCCACTGTCTATGTTTTGAGCGTTTCCTGTGTCACTAGTTTTACATTCCGATGCACCTCTGCAGGTTTACTGTATTCCTTGGACCTTCCCATTGGCGATGAAACACAGAAATTGCATCGGAATTAAATATAAGATACACAATGCCGACTTAAGTACAGGAAGAATGAGTCTTCCTAATGTCTATGTGTTGAGCGTTTCCTGTGTCAACAGTTTTACATTCTGATGCACCTCTGCAGGTTTACTGTATCCCTTGGACCTTCCCATTGACGATGAAAAACAGAAATTGCATCGGAATTAAATATAAGAGACACAATGCCGACTGAAGTACAGGAAGACTAAGTCTTCCTACAGTCTATGTTTTGAGCGTTTCCTATGTCATCAGTTTTACTTTCCGATGCACCTCTGCAGGATTACTATATCCCTTGGAACTTCCCATACACGATGAAACACCGAAATTTCATCGGAATTAAATACAAGAGACACAATGCCGACTTAAGTACAGGAAGACTGAGTCTTCCTACTCTCTATGCTTTGAGCGTTTCCTGTGTCACCAGATTTACATTCCGATGCACCTCTGCAGGTTTACTGTATCCCGTGGAGCTTCCCATTGACGATGAAACACAGAAAATGCATCGGAATTAAATATAAGACAGACAATGCCGACTTAAGTAAAAAAAATGGCTCTGAGCACTATGGGACTCAACTGCTGAGGTCATTAGTCCCCTAGAACTTAGAACTAGTTAAACCTAACTAACCTAAGGACATCACAAACATCCATGCCCGAGGCAGGATTCGAACCTGCGACCGTAGCGGACTTGCGGTTCCAGACTGCAGCGCCTTTAACCGCACGGCTACTTCGGCCGGCCAGACTTAAGTACAGAAAGACTGAGTCTTCCTACTTTCTATGATTTGAGCGTTTCATGTGTCACCAGTTTTACATTTGATACACCTCTGCAGGTTTCCTGTATCCCTTGGACCTTCCCATTGACGATTAAACACAGAAATTGCATCGGAATTAAATATAAGAGACACAATGCCTACTTAAGTACAAGATAACAGTCTACGTACGGACAATGTTTTGAGCGTTTCCTGTGTCACCAGTTTTACATTCCGATGCACCTCTGCAGGTTTACTGTATCCCTTGGACCTTCCCATTGTCGATGAAACACAGAAATCGCATCGGAATTAAATATAGGAGACACAATGCTGACTTAAGTACAGAAAGACTGAGTCTTCCTACTGTCCATTATTTGAGCGTTTCCTGTGTCACCAGTTTTACATTCCGATGCACCTCTGCAGGTTTACTGTATCCCTTGGACCTTCCCATTGACGATGAAACACAGAAATTGCATCGGAATTAAATTTAAGAGACACAATGCCGACTTAAGTACAGGAAGACTAAACGTTCCTACTGTCTATGTTTTGAGCGTTTCCTGTGTCATCAGTTTTACTTTCCGATGCACTTCTGCAGGTTTACTATATCCCTTGGACCTTCCCATTCACGATGAAACACTGAAATTTCATCGGAATTAAATATAAGAGACACAATGCCGACTTAAGTACAGGAAGACTGAGTCTTCCTACTGTCCTTGTTTTGAGCGTTTCCTGTGTCACCAGTTTTGCATTCCGATGCACCTCTGCAGGTTTACTGTATCCCTTGGACCTTCCCATAGACGATGAAACACAGAAATTGCATCGGAATAAAATATAAGAGACACAATGCCGACTTAAGTACAGGAAGACTGAGTCTTCCTACAGTCTATGTTTTGAGCGTTTCCTGAGTCACCAGTTTTACATTCTGATGCACCTCTGCAGGTTACTGTATCCCTTGGACCTTCCCATTGACGATGAAACACAGACATTGCATCGGAATTAAATATAAGAGACACAATGCCGACTTAAGTACAGGAAGACTGAGTCTTCCTAGTGTCTATAATTTGAGCGTTTCCTGTGTCACCAGTTTTACATTCCGATGCACCTCTGCAGGTTTACTGTATCCCTTGGACCTTCCCATTGACGATGAAACACAGAAATTGCATCGGAATTAAATTTAAGAGACACAATGCCGACTTAAGTACAGGAAGACTAAGCGTTCCTACTGTCTATGTTTTGAGCGTTTCCTGTGTCATCAGTTTTAGTTTCCGATACACTTCTGCAGGTTTACTATATCCCTTGGACCTTCCCATTCACGATGAAACACTGAAATTGCATCGGAATTAAATTTAAGAGACACAATGCCGACTTAAGTACAGGAAGACTAAGCGTTCCTACTGTCTATGTTTTGAGCGTTTCCTGTGTCATCAGTTTTACTTTCCGATGCACCTCTGCAGGTTTACTATATCCCTTGGACCTTCCCATTCACGATGAAACACTGAAATTTCATCGGAATTAAATATTAGAGATACAATGCCCACTTAAGTACAGGAAGACTGAGTCTTCCTACTGTCTTTGTTTTGAGCGTTTCCTGTGTCACCAGTTTTACATTCCGATGCACCTCTGCAGGTTTACTGTATCCCTTGGACCTTCACAATGACGATGAAACACAGAAATTGCATCGGAATTAAATATAAGAGACACAATGCCGACTTAAGTACAGGAAGACTAAGTCCTCCTACTGTTTATGTTTTGAGCGTTTCCTGTGTCATCAGTTTAACTTTCTGACGCACCTCTGCAGGTGTACTATATCCCTTGGACCTTCCCATTCACGATGAAACACAGACATTTCATCGGAAATAAGTATAAGAGACACTATGCCGACTTAAGTGTAAGAAGACTGAGTCTTCCTCTGTCTATG
Organism: Schistocerca nitens; assembly: GCF_023898315.1. Classification (NCBI taxonomy): domain Eukaryota; kingdom Metazoa; phylum Arthropoda; class Insecta; order Orthoptera; family Acrididae; genus Schistocerca; species Schistocerca nitens. Next base: position 2,866,658 of record NC_064616.1, on the reverse strand, counting down.
TTTTGAGCGTTTCCTGTGTCACCAGTTTTACATTCCGATGCAACTCTGCAGGTTTACTGTATCCCTTGGACCTTCCCATTGACGATGAAACACAGAAATTGCATCGGAATTAAATATAAGAGTCACAATGCCAACATAAGTACAGGAAGACTGAGTCTTCCTACTCTGTATGTTTTGAGCGTTTCCTGTGTTACCAGGTTGACATTCCGATGCACCTCTGCAGGTTTACTGTATCCCTTGGACCTTCCCATTGACGATGAAACACAGAAATTGCATCGGAATTAAATTTAAGAGACACAATGCCGACTTAAGTACAGGAAGACTAAGCGTTCCTACTGTCTATGTTTTGAGCGTTTCCTGTGTCATCAGTTTTACTTTCCGATGCACCTCTGCAGGTTTACTATATCCCTTGGACCTTCCCATTCACGATGAAACACTGAAATTTCATCGGAATTAAATATTAGAGACACAATGCCGACTTAAGTACAGGAAGACTAAGTCCTCCTACTGTTTATGTTTTGAGCGTTTCCTGTGTCATCAGTTTAACTTTCTGACGCACCTATGCAGGTTTACTATATCCCTTGGACCTTCCCATTCACGATGAAACACAGACATTTCATCGGAAATAAATATAAGAGACACTATGCCGACTTAAGTGTGGGAAGACTGAGTCTTCCTCTGTCTATGCTTTGAGCGTTTCCTGTGTCACCAGTTTTACATTCCGATGCACCTCTGCAGGTTTCCTTTATCCCTTGGACCTTCCCATTGACGATGGAAAACAAAAATTGCATCGAAATTAAATATAAGAGACACAATGCCGACTTAAGTACAAGAAAACAGTCTTCGTACGGTCAATGTCTTGAGCGTTTCCTGTGTCACCAGTTTTACATTCCGATGCACCTCTGCCGGTTTACTGTATCCCTTGGACCTTCCGCTTGTCGATGAAACACAGAAATCGCATCGGAATTAAATATAAGAGACACAATGCCTACATAAGTACAAGATAACAGTCTACGTACGGACAATGTTTTGAGCGTTTCCTGTGTCACCAGTTTTACATTCCGATGCACCTCTGCAGGTTTACTGTATCCTTTGGACCTTCCCATTGTCGATGAAACACAGAAATCGCATCGGAATTAAATATAGGAGACACAATGCCGACTTAAGTACAGAAAGACTGAGTCTTCCTACTGTCTATGTTTTGAGCGATTCCTGTGTCACCAGTTTTACATTCCGATGCACCTCTGTAGGTTTACTGTATCCCTTGGACCTTCCCACTGACGATGAAACACAGGAGTTGCATCGGAATTAAATATAAGAGACACAATGCCGACTGAAGAACAGGAAGACTGAGTATCCCTACTTTCTATGCTTTGAGCGTTTCCTGTGTCACCAGTTTTACATTCTGATGCACCTCTGCAGGCTTACTGTATGCCTTGGACCTTCCCATTGACGATGAAACACAGAAGTTGCATCGGAATTAAATATAAGAGACACAATGTCGACTGAAGTACAGGAAGACAGAGTCTTCCTACTGTCTATGTTTTCAGCGTTTCCTGTGTCTCTAGTTTTACATTCCGATGAACCTCTGCAGGTTTACTGTATTCCTTGGACCTTCCCATTGACGATGAAACACAGAAATTGCATCGGAATTAAATATAAGAGACACAATGCCGTATTAAGTACAGGAAGAATGAGTCTTCCTACTGTCTATGTGTTGAGCGTTTCCTGTGTCACCAGTTTTACATTCCGATGCATCTCTGCCGGTTTACTGTATCCTTTGGACCTTCCCATTGTCGATGAAACACAGAAATCGCATCGGAATTAAATATAAGAAACACAATGCCGACTTAAGTACAGGAAGACTGAGTCTTCCTACTGTCTATGTTTTGAGCGTTTCCTGTGTCACCAGTTTTACATTCTGATGCAATTCTGCAGGTTTTCTGTATCCATTGGACCTTCCCATTGACGATGAAACACAGAAATTGCATCGGAATTAAATATAAGAAACACAATGCCGACTTAAGTACAGGAAGACTGAGTCTTTCTACTGTCTATGTTTTGAGCGTTTCCTGTGTCAGCAGTTTTACATTCTGATGCACCTCTGCAGGATAACTGTATCCCTTGGACCTTCCCATTGACGATGAAAAACAGAAATTGCATCGGAATTAAATATAAGAGACACAATGCCGACTTAAGTACTGGAAGACTGAGTCTTCCTACTGTCTATGTTTTGAGCGTTTTCTGTGTCATCAGTTTTACATTCAGATGCACCTCTGCAGGTTTACTGTATCCCTTGGACCTTCCCATTGACGATGAAAAACAAAAATTGCATCGGAATTAAATATAAGAGACACAATGCCGACTGAAGTACAGGAAGACTAAGTCTTCCTACTGTCTATGTTTTGAGCGTTTCCTGTGTCATCAGTTTTACATTCCGATGCACCTCTGCAGGATTACTATATCCCTTGGACCTTCCCATCCATGATGAAACACAGAAATTTCATCGGAATTAAATACAAGAGACACAATGCCGACTTAAGTACAGGAAGACTGAGTCTTCCCACTGTCTATGTTTTGAGCGTTTTCTGTGTCACCAGTTTTACATTCCGATACACCTCTGCAGGTTTACTGTTTCCCTTGGACCTTCCCATTGATGATGAAACACAGAAATTGCATCGGAATTAAATATAAGATACACAATGCCAACTTAAGTATAGGAAGAATAAGACTTCCTAATGTCTATGTGTTGAGCGTTTCCTGTGTCAACAGTTTTACATTCTGATGCACCTCTGCAGGTTTACTGTATCCCTTGGACCTTCCCATTGACGATGAAAAACAGAAATTGCATCGGAATTAAATATAAGAGACACAATGCCGACTGAAGTACAGGAAGACTAAGTCTTCCTACTGTCTATGTTTTGAGCGTTTCCTGTGTCATCAGTTTTACTTTCCGATGCACCTCTTCAGGATTACTATATCCCATGGAACTTCCCATTCACGATGAAACACAGAAATTTCATCGGAATCAAATACAAGAGACACAATGCCGACTTAAGTACAGGAAGACTAAGCGTTCCTACTGTCGATTTTTTGAGCGTTTCCTGTGTCATCAGTTTTACTTTCCGATGCACCTCAGCAGGTTTACTATATCCCTTGGACCTTCCCATTGACGATGAAACACAGAAATTGCATCGGAATTAAATATAAGAGACACAATGCCTACTTAAGTACAAGATAACAGTCTACGTACGGACAATGTTTTGAGCGTTTCCTGTGTCACCAGTTTTACATTCCGATGCACCTCTGCAGGTTTACTGTATCCCTTGGACCTTCCCATTGTCGATGAAACACAGAAATCGCATCGGAATTAAATATAGGAGACACAATGCTGACTTAAGTACAGAAAGACTGAGTCTTCCTACTGTCCATGTTTTGAGCGTTTCCTGTGTCACCAGTTTTACATTCCGATGCACCTCTGCAGGTTTACTGTATCCCTTGGACCTTCCCATTGACGATGAAACACAGAAATTGCATCGGAATTAAATTTAAGAGACACAATGCCGACTTAAGTACAGGAAGACTAAACGTTCCTACTGTCTATGTTTTGAGCGTTTCCTGTGTCATCAGTTTTACTTTCCGATGCACTTCTGCAGGTTTACTATATCCCTTGGACCTTCCCATTCACGATGAAACACTGAAATTTCATCGGAATTAAATATAAGAGACACAATGCCGACTTAAGTACAGGAAGACTGAGTCTTCCTACTGTCTTTGTTTTGAGCGTTTCCTGTGTCACCAGTTTTGCATTCCGATGCACCTCTGCAGGTTTACTGTATCCCTTGGACCTTCCCATAGACGATGAAACACAGAAATTGCATCGGAATAAAATATAAGAGACACAATGCCGACTTAAGTACAGGAAGACTGAGTCTTCCTACAGTCTATGTTTTGAGCGTTTCCTGAGTCACCAGTTTTACATTCTGATGCACCTCTGCAGGTTACTGTATCCCTTGGACCTTCCCATTGACGATGAAACACAGACATTGCATCGGAATTAAATATAAGAGACACAATGCCGACTTAAGTACAGGAAGACTGAGTCTTCCTAGTGTCTATAATTTGAGCGTTTCCTGTGTCACCAGTTTTACATTCCGATGCACCTCTGCAGGTTTACTGTATCCCTTGGACCTTCCCATTGACGATGAAACACAGAAATTGCATCGGAATTAAATTTAAGAGACACAATGCCGACTTAAGTACAGGAAGACTAAGCGTTCCTACTGTCTATGTTTTGAGCGTTTCCTGTGTCATCAGTTTTAGTTTCCGATACACTTCTGCAGGTTTACTATATCCCTTGGACCTTCCCATTCACGATGAAACACTGAAATTGCATCGGAATTAAATTTAAGAGACACAATGCCGACTTAAGTACAGGAAGACTAAGCGTTCCTACTGTCTATGTTTTGAGCGTTTCCTGTGTCATCAGTTTTACTTTCCGATGCACCTCTGCAGGTTTACTATATCCCTTGGACCTTCCCATTCACGATGAAACACTGAAATTTCATCGGAATTAAATATTAGAGATACAATGCCCACTTAAGTACAGGAAGACTGAGTCTTCCTACTGTCTTTGTTTTGAGCGTTTCCTGTGTCACCAGTTTTACATTCCGATGCACCTCTGCAGGTTTACTGTATCCCTTGGACCTTCACAATGACGATGAAACACAGAAATTGCATCGGAATTAAATATAAGAGACACAATGCCGACTTAAGTACAGGAAGACTAAGTCCTCCTACTGTTTATGTTTTGAGCGTTTCCTGTGTCATCACTTTAACTTTCTGACGCACCTCTGCAGGTGTACTATATCCCTTGGACCTTCCCATTCACGATGAAACACAGACATTTCATCGGAAATAAGTATAAGAGACACTATGCCGACTTAAGTGTGGGAAGACTGAGTCTTCCTCTGTCTATGTTTTGAGCGTTTCCTGTGTCACCAGTTTTACATTCCGATGCAACTCTGCAGGTTTACTGTATCCCTTGGACCTTCCCATTGACGATGAAACACAGAAATTGCATCGGAATTAAATATAAGAGTCACAATGCCAACATAAGTACAGGAAGACTGAGTCTTCCTACTCTGTATGTTTTGAGCGTTTCCTGTGTTACCAGGTTGACATTCCGATGCACCTCTGCAGGTTTCCTTAATCCCTTGGACCTTCCCATTGACGATGAAAAACAGAAATTGCATCGAAATTAAATATAAGAGACACAATGCCGACTTAACTACAAGAAAACAGTCTTCGTACGGTCAATGTCTTGAGCGTTTCCTGTGTCACCAGTTTTACATTCCGATGCACCTCTGCCGGTTTACTGTATCCCTTGGACCTTCCGCTTGTCGATGAAACACAGAAATCGCATCGGAATTAAATATAAGAGACACAATGCCTACATAAGTACAAGGTAACAGTCTACGTACGGACAATGTTTTGAGCGTTTCCTGTGTCACCAGTTTTACATTCCGATGCACCTCTGCAGGTTTACTGTATCCCTTGGACCTTCCCATTGTCGATGAAACACAGAAATCGCATCGGAATTAAATATAGGAGACAAATGCCGACTTAAGTACAGAAAGACTGAGTCTTCCTACTGTCTATGATTTGAGCGATTCCTGTGTCACCAGTTTTTAATTCCGATGCACCTCTGCAGGTTTACTGTATCCCTTGGACCTTCCCACTGACGATGAAACACAGAAGTTGCATCGGAATTAAATATAAGAGACACAATGCCGACTTAAGTACAGGAAGACAGAGTCATCCTACTGTCTATGTTTTGAGCGTTTCCTGTGTCACTAGTTTTACATTCCGATGCATCTCTGCCGGTTTACTGTATCCCTTGGACCTTCCCATTGTCGATGAAAGACAGAAATCGCATCGGAATTAAATATAAGAAACACAATCCCGACTTAAGTACAGGAAGACTGAGTCTTCCTACTGTCTATGTTTTGAGCGTTTCCTGTGTCAGCAGTTTTACATTCTGATGCACCTCTGCAGGATAACTGTATCCCTTGGACCTTCCCATTGACGATGAAACACAGACATTGCATCGGAATTAAATATAAGAGACACAATGCCGACTTAAGTACAGGAAGACTGAGTCTTCCTACTGTCTATGTTTTGAGCGTTTCCTTTGTCACCAGTTTTACATTCCGATGCACCTCTGCAGGTTTACTGTATCCCTTGGACCTTCCCATTGACGATGAAACACAGAAATTGCATCGGAATTAAATTTAAGAGACACAATGCCGACTTAAGTACAGGAAGACTAAGCGTTCCTACTGTCTATGTTTTGAGCGTTTCCTGTGTCATCAGTTTTACTTTCCGATGCACCTCTGCAGGTTTACTATATCCCTTGGACCTTCCCATTCACGATGAAACACTGAAATTTCATCGGAATTAAATATTAGAGACACAATGCCGACTTAAGTACAGGAAGACTAAGTCCTCCTACTGTTTATGTTTTGAGCGTTTCCTGTGTCATCAGTTTAACTTTCTGACGCACCTATGCAGGTTTACTATATCCCTTGGACCTTCCCATTCACGATGAAACACAGACATTTCATCGGAAATAAATATAAGAGACACTATGCCGACTTAAGTGTGGGAAGACTGAGTCTTCCTCTGTCTATGCTTTGAGCGTTTCCTGTGTCACCAGTTTTACATTCCGATGCACCTCTGCAGGTTTCCTTTATCCCTTGGACCTTCCCATTGACGATGGAAAACAAAAATTGCATCGAAATTAAATATAAGAGACACAATGCCGACTTAAGGACAAGAAAACAGTCTTCGTACGGTCAATGTCTTGAGCGTTTCCTGTGTCACCAGTTTTACATTCCGATGCACCTCTGCCGGTTTACTGTATCCCTTGGACCTTCCGCTTGTCGATGAAACACAGAAATCGCATCGGAATTAAATATAAGAGACACAATGCCTACATAAGTACAAGATAACAGTCTACGTACGGACAATGTTTTGAGCGTTTCCTGTGTCACCAGTTTTACATTCCGATGCACCTCTGCAGGTTTACTGTATCCTTTGGACCTTCCCATTGTCGATGAAACACAGAAATCGCATCGGAATTAAATATAGGAGACACAATGCCGACTTAAGTACAGAAAGACTGAGTCTTCCTACTGTCTATGTTTTGAGCGATTCCTGTGTCACCAGTTTTACATTCCGATGCACCTCTGTAGGTTTACTGTATCCCTTGGACCTTCCCACTGACGATGAAACACAGGAGTTGCATCGGAATTAAATATAAGAGACACAATGCCGACTGAAGAACAGGAAGACTGAGTATCCCTACTTTCTATGCTTTGAGCGTTTCCTGTGTCACCAGTTTTACATTCTGATGCACCTCTGCAGGCTTACTGTATGCCTTGGACCTTCCCATTGACGATGAAACACAGAAGTTGCATCGGAATTAAATATAAGAGACACAATGTCGACTGAAGTACAGGAAGACAGAGTCTTCCTACTGTCTATGTTTTCAGCGTTTCCTGTGTCTCTAGTTTTACATTCCGATGCACCTCTGCAGGTTTACTGTATTCCTTGGACCTTCCCATTGACGATGAAACACAGAAATTGCATCGGAATTAAATATAAGAGACACAATGCCGTATTAAGTACAGGAAGAATGAGTCTTCCTACTGTCTATGTGTTGAGCGTTTCCTGTGTCACCAGTTTTACATTCCGATGCATCTCTGCCGGTTTACTGTATCCTTTGGACCTTCCCATTGTCGATGAAACACAGAAATCGCATCGGAATTAAATATAAGAAACACAATGCCGACTTAAGTACAGGAAGACTGAGTCTTCCTACTGTCTATGTTTTGAGCGTTTCCTGTGTCACCAGTTTTACATTCTGATGCAATTCTGCAGGTTTTCTGTATCCATTGGACCTTCCCATTGACGATGAAACACAGAAATTGCATCGGAATTAAATATAAGAAACACAATGCCGACTTAAGTACAGGAAGACTGAGTCTTTCTACTGTCTATGTTTTGAGCGTTTCCTGTGTCAGCAGTTTTACATTCTGATGCACCTCTGCAGGATAACTGTATCCCTTGGACCTTCCCATTGACGATGAAAAACAGAAATTGCATCGGAATTAAATATAAGAGACACAATGCCGACTTAAGTACTGGAAGACTGAGTCTTCCTACTGTCTATGTTTTGAGCGTTTTCTGTGTCATCAGTTTTACATTCAGATGCACCTCTGCAGGTTTACTGTATCCCTTGGACCTTCCCATTGACGATGAAAAACAAAAATTGCATCGGAATTAAATATAAGAGACACAATGCCGACTGAAGTACAGGAAGACTAAGTCTTCCTACTGTCTATGTTTTGAGCGTTTCCTGTGTCATCAGTTTTACATTCCGATGCACCTCTGCAGGATTACTATATCCCTTGGACCTTCCCATCCATGATGAAACACAGAAATTTCATCGGAATTAAATACAAGAGACACAATGCCGACTTAAGTACAGGAAGACTGAGTCTTCCTACTGTCTATGTTTTGAGCGTTTTCTGTGTCACCAGTTTTACATTCCGATACACCTCTGCAGGTTTACTGTTTCCCTTGGACCTTCCCATTGATGATGAAACACAGAAATTGCATCGGAATTAAATATAAGATACACAATGCCAACTTAAGTATAGGAAGAATAAGACTTCCTAATGTCTATGTGTTGAGCGTTTCCTGTGTCAACAGTTTTACATTCTGATGCACCTCTGCAGGTTTACTGTATCCCTTGGACCTTCCCATTGACGATGAAAAACAGAAATTGCATCGGAATTAAATATAAGAGACACAATGCCGACTGAAGTACAGGAAGACTAAGTCTTCCTACTGTCTATGTTTTGAGCGTTTCCTGTGTCATCAGTTTTACTTTCCGATGCACCTCTTCAGGATTACTATATCCCATGGAACTTCCCATTCACGATGAAACACAGAAATTTCATCGGAATCAAATACAAGAGACACAATGCCGACTTAAGTACAGGAAGACTAAGCGTTCCTACTGTCGATGTTTTGAGCGTTTCCTGTGTCATCAGTTTTACTTTCCGATGCACCTCAGCAGGTTTACTATATCCCTTGGACCTTCCCATTCACGATGAAACACTGAAATTTCATCGGAATTAAATATTAGAGACACAATGCCGACTTAAGTACAGGAAGACTGAGTCTTCCTACTGTCTTTGTTTTGAGCGTTTCCTGTGTCACCAGTTTTACATTCCGATGCACCTCTGCAGGTTTACTGTATCCCTTGGACCTTCCCATTGTCGATGAAACACAGAAATCGCATAGGAATTAAATATAGGAGACACAATGCTGACTTAAGTACAGAAAGACTGAGTCTTCCTACTGTCTATGTTTTGAGCGTTTCCTGTGTCACCAGTTTTACATTCCGATGCACCTCTGCAGGTTTACTGTATCCCTTGGACCTTCACAGTGACGATGAAACACAGAAATTGCATCGGAATTAAATATAAGAGACACAATGCAGACTTAAGTACAGGAAGACTAAGTCCTCCTACTGTTTATGTTTTGAGCGTTTCCTGTGTCATCAGTTTAACTTTCTGAAGCACCTCTGCAGGTTTACTATATCCCTTGGACCTTCCCATTCACGATGAAACACAGACATTTCATCGGAAATAAATATAAGAGACACTATGCAGACTTAAGTGTGGGAAGACTGAGTCTTCCTCTGTCTATGTTTTGAGCGTTTCCTGTGTCACCAGTTTTACATTCCGATGCAACTCTGCAGGTTTACTGTATCCCTTGGACCTTCCCATTGACGATGAAACACAGAAATTGCATCGGAATTAAATATAAGAGTCACAATGCCAACATAAGTACAGGAAGACTGAGTCTTCCTACTCTCTATATTTTGTAGCGTTTCCTGTGTTACCAGGTTGACATTCCGATGCACCTCTGCAGGTTTCCTTTATCCCTTGGACCTTCCCATTGACGATGAAACACAGAAATTGCATCGAAATTAAATATAAGAGACACAATGCCGACTTAAGTACAAGAAAACAGTCTTCGTACGGTCAATGTCTTGAGCGTTTCCTGTGTCACCAGTTTTACATTCCGATGCACCTCTGCCGGTTTACTGTATCCCTTGGACCTTCCGCTTGTCGATGAAACACAGAAATCGCATCAAAATTAAATATATGAGACACAATGCCTACATAAGTACAAGATAACAGTCTACGTACGGACAATGTTTTGAGCGTTTCCTGTGTCACCAGTTTTACATTCCGATGCACCTCTGCAGGTTTACTGTATCCCTTGGACCTTCCCATTGTCGATGAAACACAGAAATCGCATCGGAATTAATTATAGGAGACACAATGCCGACTTAAGTACAAAAAGACTGAGTCTTCCTACTGTCTATGTTTTGAGCGATTCCTGTGTCACCAGTTTTACATTCCGATGCACCTCTGCAGGTTTACTGTATCCCTTGGACCTTCCCATTGACGATGAAACACAGAAGTTGCATCGGAATTAAATATAAGAGACACAATGCCGACTGAAGTACAGGAAGACTGAGTCTCCCTACTTTCTATGCTTTGAGCGTTTCCTGTGTCACCAGTTTTACATTCTGATGCAACTCTGCAGGCTTACTGTATGCCTTGGACCTTCCCATTGACGATGAAACACAGAAATTGCATCGGAATTAAATATAAGAGACACAATGCCGACTTAAGTACAGGAAGACTGAGTCTTCCTACTGTCTATGTTTTGAGCGTTTCCTGTGTCACCTGTTTTACATTCTGATGCAATTCTGCAGGTTTTCTGTATCCATTGTACCTTCCCATTGACGATGAAACACAGAAATGGCATCGGAATTAAATATAAGAAACACAATGCCGACTTAAGTACAGGAAGACTGAGTCTTTATACTGTCTATGTTTTGAGCGTTTCCTGTGTCAGCAGTTTTACATTCTGAGGCACCTCTGCAGGATAACTGTATCCCTTGGACGTTCCCATTGACGATGAAACACAGAAATTGCATGGGAATTAAATATAAGAGACACAATGCCGACTTAAGTACTGGAAGACTGAGTCTTCCTACTGTCTATGTTTTGAGCGTTTCCTGTGTCACTAGTTTTACATTCCGATGCACCTCTGCAGATTTACTGTATTCCTTGGACCTTCCCATTGACGATGAAACACAGAAATTGCATCGGAATCAAATATAAGAGACACAATTCCGACTTAAGTACTGGAAGAATGAGTCTTCCTACTGTCTATGTGTTGAGCGTTTCCTGTGTCACCAGCTTTACATTCTGATGCACCTCTGCAGGTTTACTGTATCCCTTGGACCTTCCCATTGACGATGAAACATAGAAATTTCATCGGAAATAAATATAAGAGACACAATGCCGACTTAAGTACAGGAAGACTGAGTCTTCCTACTGTCTATGTTTTGAGCGTTTCCTGTGTCACCAGTTTTACATTCCGATGCACCTCTGCAGGTTTACTGTTTCACTTGGACCTTCCCATTGACGATGAAACACAGAAATTGCATCGGAATTAAATAAAAGAGACACAATGCCGACTTAAGTACAGGAAGACAGAATCTTCCTACTGTTTATGTTTTGCGCGTTTCCTGTGTCACTAGTTTTACATTCCGATGCACCTCTGCAGGTTTACTGTATTCCTTGGACCTTCCCATTGACGATGAAACACAGAAATTGCATCGGAATTAAATATAAGAGACACAATGCCGACTTAAGTACAGGAAGAATGTGTCTTCCTACTGTCTATGTGTTGAGCGTTTCCTGTGTCAACAGTTTTACATTCTGATGCACCTCTGCAGGTTTACTGTATCCCTTTGACCTTCCCATTGACGATGAAAAACAGAAATTGCATCGGAATTAAATATAAGAGACACAATGCCGACTGAAGTACAGGAAGACTAAGTCTTCCTACTGTCTATGTTTTGAGCGTTTCCTGTGTCATCAGTTTTACTTTCCGATGCACCTCTGGAGGATTACTATATCCCTTGGACCTTCCCATTCACGATGAAACACTGAAATTTCATCGGAATTAAATACAAGAGACACAATGCCGACTTAAGTACAGGAAGACTGAGTCTTCCTACTGTCTACGTTTTGAGCGTTTCCTGTGTCACCAGTGTTACATTCCGATGCACCTCTGCAGGTTTACTGTTTCCCTTGGACCTTCCCATTGACGATGAAACACAGAAATTGCATCGGAATTAAATATAAGAGACACACTGCCGACTGAAGTACAGGAAGACTGAGTCTTCCTACACTCTATGCTTTGAGCGTTTCCTGTGTCACCAGTTTTACATTCTGATGCACCTCTTCAGGCTTACTGTATCCCTTGGACCTTCCCATTGACGATGAAACACAGAAATTGCATCGAAATTAAATATAAGAGACACAATGCCGACTTAAGTACAAGAAAATAGTCTTCGTACGGTCAATGTCTTGAGCGTTTCCTGTGTCACCAGTTTTACATTCCGATGCACCTCTGCAGGTTTACTGTATCCCTTGGACCTTCCCATTGTCGATGAAACACAGAAATCGCATCGGAATTAAATATAGGAGACACAATGCCGACTTAACTACAGAAAGACTGAGTCTTCCTACTGTCTATGTTTTGAGCGTTTCCTGTGTCACCAGTTTTACGTTCCGATGCACCTCTGCAGGTTTACTGTATCCCTTGGACCTTCCCATTGACGATGAAACACAGACATTGCATCGGAATTAAATATAAGAGACACAATGCCGACTTAAGTACAGGAAGACTGAGTCTTCCTAGTGTCTATAATTTGAGCGTTTCCTGTGTCACCAGTTTTACATTCCGATGCACCTCTGCAGGTTTACTGTATCCCTTGGACCTTCCCATTGACGATGAAACACAGAAATTGCATAGGAATTAAATTTAAGAGACACAATGCCGACTTAAGTACAGGAAGACTAAGCGTTCCTACTGTCTATGTTTTGAGCGTTTCCTGTGTCATCAGTTTTACTTTCCGATGCACCTCTGCAGGTTTACTATATCCCTTGGACCTTCCCATTCACGATGAAACACTGAAATTTCATCGGAATTAAATATTAGAGACACAATGCCGACTTAAGTACAGGAAGACTGAGTCTTCCTACTGTCTTTGTTTTGAGCGTTTCCTGTGTCACCAGTTTTACATTCCGATGCACCTATGCAGGTTTACTGTATCCCTTGGACCTTCACAGTGACGATGAAACACAGAAATTGCATCGGAATTAAATATAAGAGACACAATGCCGACTTAAGTACAGGAAGACTAAGTCTTCCTATTGTCTATGTTTCGAGCGATTCCTGTGTCACCAGTTTTACATTCCGATGCACCTCTGCAGGTTTACCGTATCCCTTGGACCTTCACAGTGACGATGAAACACAGAAATTGCATCGGAATTAAATATAAGAGACACAATGCCGACTTAAGTACAAGAAAACAGTCTTCGTACGGTCAATGTCTTGAGCGTTTCCTGTGTCACCAGTTTTACATTCCGATGCACCTCTGCCGGTTTACTGTATCCCTTGGACCTTCCGCTTGTCGATGAAACACAGAAATCTCATCGGAATTAAATATAAGAGACACAATGCCTACATAAGTACAAGATAACAGTCTACGTACGGACAATGTTTTGAGCGTTTCCTGTGTCACCAGTTTTACATTCCGATGCACCTCTGCAGGTTTACTGTATCCCTTGGACCTTCCCATTGTCGATGAAACACAGAAATCGCATCGGAATTAAATATAGGAGACACAATGCCGACTTAAGTACAGAAAGACTGAGTCTTCCTACTGTCTATGTTTCGAGCGATTCCTGTGTCACCAGTTTTACATTCCGATGCACCTCTGCAGGTTTACTGTATCCCTTGGACCTTCCCATTGACGATGAAACACAGAAGTTGCACCGGAATTAAATATAAGAGACACAATGCCGACTGAGGTACAGGAAGACTGAGTCTCCCTACTTTCTATGCTTTGAGCGTTTCCTGTGTCACCAGTTTTACATTCTGATGCACCTCCGCAGGCTTACTGTATGCCTTGGACCTTCCCATTGACGATGAAACACAGAAATTGCATCGGAATTAAATATAAGAGACACAATACCGACTTAAGTACAGGAAGACAGAGTCTTCCTACTGCCTATGTTTTGAGCGTTTCCTGTGTCACTAGTTTTACATTCCGATGCACCTCTGCAGGTTTACTGTATTCCTTGGACCTTCCCATTGACGATGAAACACAGAAATTGCATCGGAATTAAATATAAGGGACACAATGCCGACTTAAGTACAGGAAGAATGAGTCTTCCTACTGTCTATGTGTTGAGTGTTTCATGTGTCACCAGTTTTACATTCCGATGCATCTCTGCCGGTTTACTGTATCCCTTGGACCTTCCCATTGTCGATGAAACACAGAAATCGCATCAGAATTAAATATAAGAAACACAATCCCGACTTAAGTACAGGAAGACTGAGTCTTCCTACTGTCTATGTTTTGAGCGTTTCCTGTGTCACCCGATTTACATTCTGATGCAATTCTGCAGGTTTTCTGTATCCATTGGACCTTCCCATTGACGATGAAACACAGAAATTGCATCGGAATTAAATATAAGAAACACAATGCCGACTTAAGTACAGGAAGACTGAGTCTTTCTACTGTCTATGTTTTGAGCGTTTCCTGTGTCAGCAGTTTTACATTCTGATGCACCTCTGCAGGATAACTGTATCCCTTGGACCTTCCCATTGACGATGAAAAACAGAAATTGCATCGGAATTAAATATAAGAGACACAATGCCGACTTAAGTACTGGAAGACTGAGTCTTCCTACTGTCTATGTTTAGAGCGTTTTCTGTGTCATCAGTTTAACATTCAGATGCACCTCTGCAGGTTTACTGTATCCCTTGGACCTTCCCATTGACGATGAAAAACAAAAATTGCATCGGAATTAAATATAAGAGACACAATGCCGACTGAAGTACAGGAAGACTAAGTCTTCCTACTGTCTATGCTTTGAGCGTTTCCTGTGTCATCAGTTTTACTTTCCGATGCACCTCTGCAGGTTTACTGTTTCCCTTGGACCTTCCCATTGACGATGAAACACAGAAATTGCATCGGAATTAAATATAAGAGACACAATGCCGACTTAAGTACAGGAAGACTGAGTCTTCCTACAGTCTATGTTTTGAGCGTTTCCTGTGTCACTAGTTTTACATTCCGATGCACCTCTGCAGGTTTACTGGATTCCTTGGACCTTCCCATTGACGATGAAACACAGATATTGCATCGGAATTAAATATAAGAGACACAATGCCGAATTAAGTACTGGAAGAATGAGTCTTCCTACTGTCTATGTGTTGAGCGTTTCCTGTGTCAACAGTTTTACATTCTGATGCACCTCTGCAGGTTTACTGTATCCCTTGGACCTTCCCATTGACGATGAAACACAGAAATTGCATCGGAATTAAATATAAGAGACACACTGCCAACTGAAGTACGGGAAGACTGAGTCTTCCTACACTCTATGCTTTGAGCGTTTCCTGTGTCACCAGTTTTACATTCTGATGCACCTCTGCAGGCTTACTGTATCCCTTGGACCTTCCCATTGACGATGAAACACAGAAATTGCATCGGAATTAAATATAAGAGACACAATGCCGACTTAAGTACAGGAAGACAGAATCTTCCTACTGTCTATGTTTTGAGCGTTTCCTGTGTCACTAGTTTTACATTCCGATGCACCTCTGCAGGTTTACTGTATTCCTTGGACTTCCCATTGACGATGAAACACAGAAATTGCATCGGAATTAAATATAAGAGACACAATGCCGACTTAAGTACAGGAAGAATGAGTCTTCTACTGTCTATGTGTTGAGCGTTTCCTGTGTCAACAGTTTTACATTCTGATGCACCTCTGCAGGTTTACTGTATCCCTTGGACCTTCCCATTGACGATGAAAAACAGAAATTGCATCGGAATTAAATATAAGAGACACAATGCCGACTTAAGTACAGGAAGACTAAGTCTTCCTACTGTCTATGTTTTGAGCGTTTCCTGTGTCATCAGTTTTACTTTCCGATGCACCTCTGCAGGATTACTATATCCCTTGGATCTTCCTATTCACGATGAAACACAGAAATTTCATCGGAATTAAATACAAGAGACACAATGCCGACTTAAGTACAGGAAGACTGAGTCTTCCTACTGTCTATGATTTGAGCGTTTCCTTTGTCACCAGTTTTACATTCCGATGCACCTCTGCAGGTTTACTGTTTCCCTTGGATCTTCCCATTGACGATGAAACACAGAAATTGCATCGGAATTAAATATAAGAGACACAATGCCGACTTAAGTACAGGAAGAATGAGTCTTCCTACTGTCTATGTGTTGAGCGTTTCCTGTGTCAACAGTTTTACATTCTGATGCACCTCTGCAGGTTTACTGTATCCCTTGGACCTTCCCATTGACGATGAAAAACAGAAATTGCATCGGAATTAAATATAAGAGACACAATGCCGACTGAAGTACAGGAAGACTAAGTCTTCCCACTGTCTATGTTTTGAGCGTTTCCTGTGTCATCAGTTTTACTTTCCGATGCACCTCTGCAGGATTACTATATCCCTTGGACCTTCCTATTCACGATGAAACACAGAAATTTCATCGGAATTAAATACAAGAGACACAATGCCGACTTAAGTACAGGAAGACTGAGTCTTCCTACTGTCTATGATTTGAGCGTTTCCTTTGTCACCAGTTTTACATTCCGATGCACCTCTGCAGGTTTACTGTTTCCCTTGGATCTTCCCATTGACGATGAAACACAGAAATTGCATCGGAATTAAATATAAGAGACACAATGCCGACTTAAGTACAGGAAGACTGAGTCTTCCTACAGTCTATGTTTTGAGCGTTTCCTGTGTCACCAGCTTTACATTCTGATGCACCTCTGCAGGTTTACTGTATCCCTTGGACCTTCCCATTGACGATGAAACATAGATATTTCATCGGAAATAAATGTAAGAGACACAATGCCGACATAAGTACAGGAGGACTGAGTTTTCCTACTGTCTATGTTTTGAGCGTTTCCTGTGTCACCAGTTTTACATTCCGATGCACCTCTGCAGGTTTACTGTTTCCCTTGGACCTTCCCATTGACGATGAAACACAGAAATTGCATCGGAATTAAATATAAGAGACACAATGCCGACTGAAGTACAGGAAGACAGAGTCTTCCTACACTCTATGCTTTGAGCGTTTCCTGTGTCACCAGTTTTACATTCTGATGCACCTCTGCAGGCTTACTGTATCCCTTGGACCTTCCCATTGACGATGAAACACAGAAATTGCATCGGAAATAATTATAAGAGACACAATGCCGACTTAGGTACAGGAAGACAGAATCTTCCTACTGTCTATGTTTTGAGCATTTCCTGTGTCACTAGTTTTACATTCCGATGCACCTCTGCAGGTTTACTGTATTCCTTGGACCTTCCCATTGACGATGAAACACAGAAATTGCATCGGAATTAAATATAAGAGACTCAATGCCGACTTAAGTACAGGAAGAATGAGTCTTCCTACTGTCTATGTGTTGAGCGTTTCCTGTGTCAACCGTTTTACATTCTGATGCACCTCTGCAGGTTTACTGTAACCCTTGGACCTTCCCATTGACGATGAAAAATAGAAATTGCATCGGAATTAAATATAAGAGACACAATGCCGACTGAAGTACAGGAAGACTAAGTCTTCCTATTGTCTATGTTTTGAGCGTTTCCTGTGTCATCAGTTTTACTTTCCGATGCACCTCTGCAGGATTACTATATCCCTTGGACCTTCCTATTCACGATGAAACACAGAAATTTCATCGGAATTAAATACAAGAGACACAATGCCGACTTAAGTACAGGAAGACTGAGTCTTCCTACTGTCTATGTATTAAGCGTTTCCTGTGTCACTAGTTTTACATTCTGATGCACCTCTGCAGGTTTACTGTATCCCTTTGACCTTCCCATTGACGATGAAACATAGAAATTGCATCGGAATTAAATACAAGAGACACAATGCCGACTTAAGTACAGGAAGACTGAGTCTTCCTACTGTCTATGTTTTGAGCGTTTCCTGTGTTACCAGTTTTACATTCCGATGCACCTCTGCAGGTTTACTGTTTCCCTTGGATCTTCCCATTGACGATGAAACACAGAAATTGCATCGGAATTAAATATAAGAGACACAATGCCGACTTAAGTACAGGAAGACTGAGTCTTCCTACTGTCTATGTTTTAAGCGTTTCCTGTGTCACTAGTTTTACATTCTGATGCACCTCTGCAGGTTTACTGTATCCCTTTGACCTTCCCATTGACGATGAAACATAGAAATTTCATCGGAAATAAATGTAAGACACACAATGCCGACTTAAGTACACGAAGACTGAGACTTCCTACTGTCTATGTTTTGAGCGTTTCCTGTGTCACCAGTTTTACATTCCGATGCACCTCTGCAGGTTTACTGTTTCCCTTGGACCTTCCCATTGACGATGAAACACAGAAATTGCATCGGAATTAAATATAAGAGACACACTGCCGACTGAAGTACAGGAAGACTGAGTCTTCCTACACTCTATGCTTTGAGCGTTTCCTGTGTCACCAGTTTTACATTCTGATGCACCTCTGCAGGCTTACTGTATCCCTTGGACCTTACCATTGACGATGAAACACAGAAATTGCATCGGAATTAAATATAAGAGACACAATGCCGACTTAAGTAAATGAAGACAGAGTCTTCCTACTGTCTATGTTTTTAGCGTTTCCTGTGTCACTAGTTTTACATTCCGATGCACCTCTGCAGCTTTACTGTATTCCTTGGACCTTCCCATTGACGATGAAACACAGAAATTGCATCGGAATTAAATATAAGAGACACAATGCCGACTTAAGTACACTAAGAATGAGTCTTCCTACTGTCTATGTGTTGACCGTTTCCTGTGTCACCAGTTTTACATTCTGATGCACCTCTGCAGGATAACTGTATCCCTTGGACCTTCCCATTGACGATGAAAAACAGAAATTGCATCGGAATTAAATATAAGAGACACAATGCCGACTTAAGTACTGGAAGACTGAGTCTTCCTACTGTCTATGTTTTGAGCGTTTTCTGTGTCATCAGTTTTACATTCAGATGCACCTCTGCAGGTTTACTGTATCCCTTGGACCTTCCCATTGACGATGAAAAACAAAAATTGCATCGGAATTAAATATAAGAGACACAATGCCGACTGAAGTACAGGAAGACTAAGTCTTCCTCCTGTCTATGTTTTGAGCGTTTCCTGTGTCATCAGTTTTACTTTCCGATGCACCTCTGCAGGATTACTATATCCCTTGGACCTTCCCATTCACGATGAAACACAGAAATTTCATCGGAATTAAATACAAGAGACACAATGCCGACTTAAGTACAGGAAGACTGAGTCTTCCTACTGTCTATGTTTTGAGCGTTTCCTGTGTCACCAGTTTTACATTCCGATGCACCTCTGCAGGTGTACTGTTTCCCTTGGAACTTCCCATTGACGATGAAAAACAGAAATTGCATCGGAATTAAATATAAGAGACACAATGCCGACTTAAGTACAGGAAGACTGAGTCTTCCTACAGTCTTTGTTTTGAGCGATCCTGTGTCACTAGTTTTACATTCCGATGCACCTCTGCAGGTTTACTGTATTCCTTGGCCCTTCCCATTGACGATGAAACACAGAAATTGCATCGGAATTAAATATAAGAGACACAATGCCTAATTAAGTACTGGAAGAATGAGTCTTCCTACTGTCTATGTGTTGAGCGTTTCCTGTGTCACCAGCTTTACATTCTGATGCACCTCTGCAGGTTTACTGTATCACTTGGACCTTCCCATTGACGATGAAACATAGAAATTTCATCGGAAATAAATATAAGAGACACAATGCCGACTTAAGTACAGGATGACTGAGTTTTCCTACTGTCTATGTTTTGAGCGTTTCCTGTGTCACCAGTTTTACATTCCGATGCACCTCTGCAGGTTTACTGTATCCCTTGGACCTTCCCATTGACGATGAAAAACAAAAATTGCATCGGAATTAAATATAAGGGACTCAATGCCGACTGAAGTACAGGAAGACTAAGTCTTCCTCCTGTCTATGCTTTGAGCGTTTCCTGTGTCATCAGTTTTACTTTCCGATGCACCTCTGCAGGATTACTATATCCCTTGGACCTTCCCATTCACGATGAAACACAGAAACTTCATCGGAATTAAATACAAGAGACACAATGCCGACTTAAGTACAGGAAGACTGAGTCTTCCTACTGTCTATGTTTTGAGCGTTTCCTGTGTCACCAGTTTTACATTCCGATGCACCTCTGCAGGTGTACTGTTTCCCTTGGAACTTCCCATTGACGATGAAACACAGAAATTGCATCGGAATTAAATATAAGAGACACAATGCCGACTTAAGTACAGGAAGACTGAGTCTTCCTACTGTCTATGTTTTAAGCGTTTCCTGTGTCACTAGTTTTACATTCTGATGCACCTCTGCAGGTTTACTGTATCCCTTTGACCTTCCCATTGACGATGAAACATAGAAATTTCATCGGAAATAAATGTAAGACACACAATGCCGACTTAAGTACAGGAAGACTGAGACTTCCTACTGTCTATGTTTTGAGCGTTTCCTGTGTCACCAGTTTTACATTCCGATGCACCTCTGCAGGTTTACTGTTTCCCTTGGACCTTCCCATTGACGATGAAACACAGAAATTGCATCGGAATTAAATATAAGAGACACACTGCCGACTGAAGTACAGGAAGACTGAGTCTTCCTACACTCTATGCTTTGAGCGTTTCCTGTGTCACCAGTTTTACATTCTGATGCACCTCTGCAGGCTTACTGTATCCCTTGGACCTTACCATTGACGATGAAACACAGAAATTGCATCGGAATTAAATATAAGAGACACAATGCCGACTTAAGTACAGGAAGACAGAGTCTTCCTACTGTCTATGTTTTTAGCGTTTCCTGTGTCACTAGTTTTACATTCCGATGCACCTCTGCAGCTTTACTGTATTCCTTGGACCTTCCCATTGACGATGAAACACAGAAATTGCATCGGAATTAAATATAAGAGACACAATGCCGACTTAAGTACACTAAGAATGAGTCTTCCTACTGTCTATGTGTTGACCGTTTCCTGTGTCACCAGTTTTACATTCTGATGCACCTCTGCAGGATAACTGTATCCCTTGGACCTTCCCATTGACGATGAAAAACAGAAATTGCATCGGAATTAAATATAAGAGACACAATGCCGACTTAAGTACTGGAAGACTGAGTCTTCCTACTGTCTATGTTTTGAGCGTTTTCTGTGTCATCAGTTTTACATTCAGATGCACCTCTGCAGGTTTGCTGTATCCCTTGGACCTTCCCATTGACGATGAAAAACAAAAATTGCATCGGAATTAAATATAAGAGACACAATGCCGACTGAAGTACAGGAAGACTAAGTCTTCCTCCTGTCTATGTTTTGAGCGTTTCCTGTGTCATCAGTTTTACTTTCCGATGCACCTCTGCAGGATTACTATATCCCTTGGACCTTCCCATTCACGATGAAACACAGAAATTTCATCGGAATTAAATACAAGAGACACAATGCCGACTTAAGTACAGGAAGACTGAGTCTTCCTACTGTCTATGTTTTGAGCGTTTCCTGTGTCACCAGTTTTACATTCCGATGCACCTCTGCAGGTGTACTGTTTCCCTTGGAACTTCCCATTGACGATGAAAAACAGAAATTGCATCGGAATTAAATATAAGAGACACAATGCCGACTTAAGTACAGGAAGACTGAGTCTTCCTACAGTCTTTGTTTTGAGCGATCCTGTGTCACTAGTTTTACATTCCGATGCACCTCTGCAGGTTTACTGTATTCCTTGGACCTTCCCATTGACGATGAAACACAGAAATTGCATCGGAATTAAATATAAGAGACACAATGCCTAATTAAGTGCTGGAAGAATGAGTCTTCCTACTGTCTATGTGTTGAGCGTTTCCTGTGTCACCAGCTTTACATTCTGATGCACCTCTGCAGGTTTACTGTATCACTTGGACCTTCCCATTGACGATGAAACATAGAAAGTTCATCGGAAATAAATATAAGAGACACAATGCCGACTTAAGTACAGGATGACTGAGTTTTCCTACTGTCTATGTTTTGAGCGTTTCCTGTGTCACCAGTTTTACATTCCGATGCACCTCTGCAGGTTTACTGTATCCCTTGGACCTTCCCATTGACGATGAAAAACAAAAATTGCATCGGAATTAAATATAAGGGACACAATGCCGACTGAAGTACAGGAAGACTAAGTCTTCCTCCTGTCTATGCTTTGAGCGTTTCCTGTGTCATCAGTTTTACTTTCCGATGCACCTCTGCAGGATTACTATATCCCTTGGACCTTCCCATTCACGATGAAACACAGAAACTTCATCGGAATTAAATACAAGAGACACAATGCCGACTTAAGTACAGGAAGACTGAGTCTTCCTACTGTCTATGTTTTGAGCGTTTCCTGTGTCACCAGTTTTACATTCCGATGCACCTCTGCAGGTGTACTGTTTCCCTTGGAACTTCCCATTGACGATGAAACACAGAAATTGCATCGGAATTAAATATAAGAGACACAATGCCGACTTAAGTACAGGAAGACTGAGTCTTCCTACAGTCTATGTTTTGAGCGTTTCCTGTGTCACTAGTTTTACATTCCGATGCACCTCTGCTGGTATACTGTATTCCTTGGACCGTCCCATTGACGATGAAACACAGAAATTGCATCGGAATTAAATATAAGAGACACAATGCCGACTTAAGTACAGGAAGAATGAGTCTTCCTACTGTCTATGTTTTTAGCGTTTCCTGTGTCACTAGTTTTACATTATGATGCACCTCTGCAGGTTTACTGTATCCCTTTGACCTTCCCATTGACGATGAAACATAGAAATTTCATCGGAAATAAATATAAGACACACATTGCCGACATAAGTACAGGAAGACTGAGACTTCCTACTGTCTATGTTTTGAGCGTTTCCTGTGTCACCAGTTTTACATTCCGATGCACCTCTGCAGGTTTACTGTTTCCCTTGGACCTTCCCATTGACGATGAAACACAGAAATTGCATCGGAATTAAATATAAGAGACACACTGCCGACTGAAGTACAGGAAGACTGAGTCTTCCTACACTCTATGCTTTGAGCGTTTCCTGTGTCACCAGTTTTACATTCTGATGCACCTCTGCAGGCTTACTGTATCCCTTGGACCTTACCATTGACGATGAAACACAGAAATTGCATCGGAATTAAATATAAGAGACACAATGCCGACTTAAGTACAGGAAGACAGAGTCTTCCTACTGTCTATGTTTTTAGCGTTTCCTGTGTCACTAGTTTTACATTCCGATGCACCTCTGCAGCTTTACTGTATTCCTTGGACCTTCCCATTGACGATGAAACACAGAAATTGCATCGGAATTAAATATAAGAGACACAATGCCGACTTAAGTACACTAAGAATGAGTCTTCCTACTGTCTATGTGTTGACCGTTTCCTGTGTCACCAGTTTTACATTCTGATGCATTTCTGCAGGATAACTGTATCCCTTGGACCTTCCCATTGACGATGAAAAACAGAAATTGCATCGGAATTAAATATAAGAGACACAATGCCGACTTAAGTACTGGAAGACTGAGTCTTCCTACTGTCTATGTTTTGAGCGTTTTCTGTGTCATCAGTTTTACATTCAGATGCACCTCTGCAGGTTTACTGTATCCCTTGGACCTTCCCATTGACGATGAAAAACAAAAATTGCATCGGAATTAAATATAAGAGACACAATGCCGACTGAAGTACAGGAAGACTAAGTCTTCCTCCTGTCTATGTTTTGAGCGTTTCCTGTGTCATCAGTTTTACTTTCCGATGCACCTCTGCAGGATTACTATATCCCTTGGACCTTCCCATTCACGATGAAACACAGAAATTTCATCGGAATTAAATACAAGAGACACAATGCCGACTTAAGTACAGGAAGACTGAGTCTTCCTACTGTCTATGTTTTGAGCCTTTCCTGTGTCACCAGTTTTACATTCCGATGCACCTCTGCAGGTGTACTGTTTCCCTTGGAACTTCCCATTGACGATGAAAAACAGAAATTGCATCGGAATTAAATATAAGAGACACAATGCCGACTTAAGTACAGGAAGACTGAGTCTTCCTACAGTCTTTGTTTTGAGCGATCCTGTGTCACTAGTTTTACATTCCGATGCACCTCTGCAGGTTTACTGTATTCCTTGGACCTTCCCATTGACGATGAAACACAGAAATTGCATCGGAATTAAATATAAGAGACACAATGCCTAATTAAGTACTGGAAGAATGAGTCTTCCTACTGTCTATGTGTTGAGCGTTTCCTGTGTCACCAGCTTTACATTCTGATGCACCTCTGCAGGTTTACTGTATCACTTGGACCTTCCCATTGACGATGAAACATAGAAATTTCATCGGAAATAAATATAAGAGACACAATGCCGACTTAAGTACAGGATGACTGAGTTTTCCTACTGTCTATGTTTTGAGCGTTTCCTGTGTCACCAGTTTTACATTCCGATGCACCTCTGCAGGTTTACTGTATCCCTTGGACCTTCCCATTGACGATGAAAAACAAAAATTGCATCGGAATTAAATATAAGGGACACAATGCCGACTGAAGTACAGGAAGACTAAGTCTTCCTCCTGTCTATGCTTTGAGCGTTTCCTGTGTCATCAGTTTTACTTTCCGATGCACCTCTGCAGGATTACTATATCCCTTGGACCTTCCCATTCACGATGAAACACTGAAACTTCATCGGAATTAAATACAAGAGACACAATGCCGACTTAAGTACAGGAAGACTGAGTCTTCCTACTGTCTATGTTTTGAGCGTTTCCTGTGTCACCAGTTTTACATTCCGATGCACCTCTGCAGGTGTACTGTTTCCCTTGGAACTTCCCATTGACGATGAAACACAGAAATTGCATCGGAATTAAATATAAGAGACACAATGCCGACTTAAGTACAGGAAGACTGAGTCTTCCTACAGTCTATGTTTTGAGCGTTTCCTGTGTCACTAGTTTTACATTCCGATGCACCTCTGCTGGTATACTGTATTCCTTGGACCGTCCCATTGACGATGAAACACAGAAATTGCATCGGAATTAAATATAAGAGACACAATGCCGACTTAAGTACAGGAAGAATGAGTCTTCCTACTGTCTATGTTTTTAGCGTTTCCTGTGTCACTAGTTTTACATTATGATGCACCTCTGCAGGTTTACTGTATCCCTTTGACCTTCCCATTGACGATGAAACATAGAAATTTCATCGGAAATAAATATAAGACACACATTGCCGACTTAAGTACAGGAAGACTGAGACTTCCTACTGTCTATGTTTTGAGCGTTTCCTGTGTCACCAGTTTTACATTCCGATGCACCTCTGCAGGTTTACTGTTTCCCTTGGACCTTCCCATTGACGATGAAACACAGAAATTGCATCGGAATTAAATATAAGAGACACACTGCCGACTGAAGTACAGGAAGACTGAGTCTTCCTACACTCTATGCTTTGAGCGTTTCCTGTGTCACCAGTTTTACATTCTGATGCACCTCTGCAGGTTTACTGTATCCCTTGGACCTTACCATTGACGATGAAACACAGAAATTGCATCGGAATTAAATGTAAGAGACACAATGCCGACTTAAGTACAGGAAGACAGAGTCATCCTACTGTCTATGTTTTTAGCGTTTCCTGTGTCACTAGTTTTACATTCCGATGCACCTCTGCAGCTTTACTGTATTCCTTGGACCTTCCCATTGACGATGAAACACAGAAATTGCATCGGAATTAAATATAAGAGACACAATGCCGACTTAAGTACACTAAGAATGAGTCTTCCTACTGTCTATGTGTTGAGCGTTTCCTGTGTCAACAGTTTTACATTCTGATGCACCTCTGCAGGTTTACTGTATCCCTTTGACCTTCCCATTGACGATGAAAAACAGAAATTGCATCGGAATTAAATATAAGAGACACAATGCCGACTGAAGTACAGGAAGACTGAGTCTTCCTACACTCTATGCTTTGAGCGTTTCCTGTGTCACCAGTTTTACATTCTGATGCACCTCTGCAGGTTTACTGTATCCCTTGGACCTTACCAGTGACGATGAAACACAGAAATTGCATCGGAATTAAATGTAAGAGACACAATGCCGACTTAAGTACAGGAAGACAGAGTCTTCCTACTGTCTATGTTTTTAGCGTTTCCTGTGTCACTAGTTTTACATTCCGATGCACCTCTGCAGCTTTTCTGTATTCCTTGGACCTTCCCATTGACGATGAAACACAGAAATTGCATCGGAATTAAATATAAGAGACACAATGCCGACTTAAGTACACTAAGAATGAGTCTTCCTACTGTCTATGTGTTGAGCGTTTCCTGTGTCAACAGTTTTACATTCTGATGCACCTCTGCAGGTTTACTGTATCCGTTTGACCTTCCCATTGACGATGAAAAACAGAAATTGCATCGGAATTAAATATAAGAGACACAATGCCGACTGAAGTACAGGAAGACTAAGTCTTCCTACTGTCTATGTTTTGAGCGTTTCCTGTGTCATCAGTTTTACTTTCCGATGCACCTCTGCAGGATTACTATATCCCTTGGACCTTCCCATTCACGATGGAACACAGAAATTTCATCGGAATTAAATACAAGAGACACAATGCCGACTTAAGTACAGGAAGACTGAGTCTTCCTACTGTCTACGTTTTGAGCGTTTCCTGTATCACCAGTTTTACATTCCGATGCACCTCTGCAGGTTTACTGTATCCCTTGGACCTTCCCATTGACGATGAAACACAGAAGTTGCATCGGAATTAAATATAAGAGACACAATGCCGACTGAGGTACAGGAAGACTGAGTCTCCCTACTTTCTATGCTTTGACGTTTCCTGTGTCACCAGTTTTACATTCTGATGCACCTCTGCAGGCTTACTGTATGCCTTGGACCTTCCCATTGACGATGAAACACAGAAATTGCATCGGAATTATATATAAGAGACACAATGCCGACTTAAGTACAGGAAGAAAGAGTCTTCCTACTGTCTATGTTTTGAGGGTTTCCTGTGTCACTAGTTTTACATTCCGATGCACCTCTGCAGGTTTACTGTATTCCTTGGACCTTCCCATAGACGATGAAACACAGAAATTGCATCGGAATTAAATATAAGGGACACAATGCCGACTTAAGTACAGGAAGAATGAGTCTTCCTACTGTCTATGTGTTGAGCGTTTCCTGTGTCACCAGTTTTACATTCCGATACATCTCTGCCGGTTTACTGTATCCCTTGGACCTTCCCATTGTCGATGAAACACAGAAATCGCATCGGAATTAAATATAAGAAACACAATCCCGACTTAAGTACAGGAAGACTGAGTCTTCCTACTGTCTATGTTTTGAGCGTTTCCTTTGTCACCAGATTTACATTCTGATGCAATTCTGCAGGTTTTCTGTATCCATTGGACCTTCCCATTGACGATGAAACACAGAAATTGCATCGGAATTAAATATAAGAAACACAATGCCGACTTAAGTACAGGAAGACTGAGTCTTTCTACTGTCTATGTTTTGAGCGTTTCCTGTGTCAGCAGTTTTACATTCTGATGCACCTCTGCAGGATAACTGTATCCCTTGGACCTTCCCATTGACGATGAAAAACAGAAATTGCATCGGAATTAAATATAAGAGACACAATGCCGACTTAAGTACTGGAAGACTGAGTCTTCCTACTGTCTATGTTTTGAGCGTTTTCTGTGTCATCAGTTTTACATTCAGATGCACCTCTGCAGGTTTACTGTATCCCTTGGACCTTCCCATTGACGATGAAAAACAAAAATTGCATCGGAATTAAATATAAGAGACACAATGCCGACTGAAGTACAGGAAGACCAAGTCTTCCTCCTGTCTATGTTTTGAGCGTTTCCTGTGTCATCAGTTTTACTTTCCGATGCACCTCTGCAGGATTACTATATCCCTTGGACCTTCCCATTCACGATGAAACACAGAAATTTCATCGGAATTAAATACAAGAGACACAATGCCGACTTCAGTACAGGAAGACTGAGTCTTCCTACTGTCTATGTTTTGAGCGTTTCCTGTGTCACCAGTTTTACATTCCGATGCACCTCTGCAGGTGTACTGTTTCCCTTGGAACTTCCCATTGACGATGAAACACAGAAATTGCATCGGAATTAAATATAAGAGACACAATGCCGACTTAAGTACAGGAAGCCTGAGTCTTCCTACAGTCTTTGTTTTGAGCGTTTCCTGTGTCACTAGTTTTACATTCCGATGCACCTCTGCAGGTTTACTGTATTCCTTGGACCTTCCCATTGGCGATGAAACACAGAAATTGCATCGGAATTAAATATAAGAGACACAATGCCGAATTAAGTACTGGAAGAATGAGTCTTCCTACTGTCTATGTGTTGAGCGTTTCCTGTGTCACCAGCTTTACATTCTGATGCACCTCTGCAGGTTTACTGTATCACTTGGACCTTCCCATTGACGATGAAACATAGAAATTTCATCGGAAATAAATATAAGAGACACAATGCCGACTTAAGTACAGGAAGACTGAGTTTTCCTACTGTCTATGTTTTGAGCGTTTCCTGTGTCACCAGTTTTACATTCCGATGCACCTCTGCAGGTTTACTGTATCCCTTGGACCTTCCCATTGACGATGAAAAACAAAAATTGCATCGGAATTAAATATAAGAGACACAATGCCGACTGAGGTACAGGAAGACTAAGTCTTCCTCCTGTCTATGCTTCGAGCGTTTCCTGTGTCATCAGTTTTACTTTCCGATGCACCTCTGCAGGATTACTATATCCCTTGGACCTTCCCATTCACGATGAAACACAGAAAATTGCATCGGAATTAAATACAAGAGACACAATGCCGACTTAAGTACAGGAAGACTGAGTCTTCCTACTGTCTATGTTTTGAGCGTTTCCTGTGTCACCAGTTTTAAATTCCGATGCACCTCTGCAGGTGTACTGTTTCCCTTGGAACTTCCCATTGACGATGAAACACAGAAATTGCATCGGAATTAAGTATAAGAGACACAATGCCGACTTAAGTACAGGAAGACTGAGTCTTCCTACTGTCTATGTTTTGAGCCTTTCCTGTGTCACCAGTTTTACATTCCGATGCACCTCTGCAGGTTTACTGTTTCCCTTGGACCTTCCCATTGACGATGAAACACAGAAATTGCATCGGAATTAAATATAAGAGACACACTGCCGACTGAAGTACAGGAAGACTGAGTCTTCCTACACTCTATGCTTTGAGCGTTTCCTGTGTCACCAGTTTTACATTCTGATGCACCTCTGCAGGCTTACTGTATCCCTTGGACCTTCCCATTGACGATGAAAAACAGAAATTGCATCGGAATTAAATATAAGAGACACAATGCCGACTGAAGTACAGGAAGACTAAGTCTTCCTACTGTCCATGTTTTGAGCGTTTCCTGTGTCATCAGTTTTACTTTCCGATGCACCTCTGCAGGATTACTATATCCCTTGGACCTTCCCATTCACGATGAAACACAGAAATTTCATCGGAATTAAATACAAGAGACACAATGCCGACTTAAGTACAGGAAGACTGAGTCTTCCTACTGTCTACGTTTTGAGCGTTTCCTGAGTCACCAGTTTTACATTCCGATGCACCTCTGCAGGTTTACTGTTTCCCTTGGACCTTCCCATTGACGATGAAACATAGAAATTTCACGGAAATAAATATAAGAGAGACAATGCCGACTTAAGTACAGGAAGACTGAGTCTTCCTACTGTCTATGTTTTGAGCGTTTCCTGTGTCACCAGTTTTACATTCCGATGCATCTCTGCAGGTTTACTGTTTCCCTTAGACCTTCCCATTGACGATGAAACACAGAAATTGCATCGAAATTAAATATAAGAGACACAATGCCGACTTAAGTACAAGAAAATAGTCTTCGTACGGTCAATGTCTTGAGCGTTTCCTGTGTCACCAGTTTTACATTCCGATGCACCTCTGCCGGTTTACTGTATCCCTTGGACCTTCCCCTTGTCGATGAAACACAGACATTGCATCGGAATTAAATATAAGAGACACAATGCCTACATAAGTACAAGATAACAGTCTACGTACGGACAATGTTTTGAGCGTTTCCTGTGTCACCAGTTTTACATTCCGATGCACCTCTGCAGGTGTACTGTATCCCTTGGACCTTCCCATTGTCGATGAAACACAGAAATCGCATCGGAATTAAATATAGGAGACACAATGCCGACTTAAGTACAGAAAGACTGAGTCTTCCTACTGTCTATGTTTTGAGCGTTTCCTGTGTCACCAGTTTTACATTCCGATGCACCTCTGCAGGTTTACTGTATCCCTTGGACCTTCCCATTGACGATGAAACACAGACATTGCATCGGAATTACATATATAGAGACGCAATGCCGACTTAAGTACAGGAGGACTGAGTCTTCCTAGTGTCTATAATTTGAGCGTTTCCTGTGTCACCAGTTTTACGTTCCGATGCACCTCTGCAGGTTTACTGTATCCCTTGGACCTTCCCATTCACGATGAAACACTGAAATTTCATCGGAATTAAATATTAGAGACACAATGCCGACTTAAGTACAGGAAGACTGAGTCTTCCTACTGTCTTTGTTTTGAGCGTAAGAGTCACAATGCCAACATAAGTACAGGAAGACTGAGTCTTCCTGCTCTCTATGTTTTGAGCGTTTCCTGTGTTACCAGGTTGACATTCCGATGCACCTCTGCAGGTTTCCTTTATCCCTTGGACCTTCCCATTGTCACCAGATTTACATTCCGATGCACCTCTGCAGGTTTACTGTATCCCTTGGACCTTCACAGTGACGATGAAACACAGAAATTGCATCGGAATTAAATATAAGAGACACAATGCCGACTTAAGTACAGGAAGACTAAGTCCTCCTACTGTTTATGTTTTAAGCGTTTCCTGTGTCATCAGTTTAACTTTCTGACGCACCTCTGCAGGTTTACTATATCCCTTGGACCTTCCCATTGACGATGAAAGACAGACATTTCATCGGAAATAAATATAAGAGACACTATGCCGACTTAAGTGTGGGAAGACTGAGTCTTCCTCTGTCTATGTTTTGAGCGTTTCCTGTGTCACCAGTTTTACATTCCGATGCAACTCTGCAGGTTTACTGAATCCCTTGGACCTTCCCATTGACGATGAAACACAGAAATTGCATCGGAATTAAATATAAGAGTCACAATGCCAACATAAGTACAGGAAGACTGAGTCTTCCTGCTCTCTATGTTTTGAGCGTTTCCTGTGTTACCAGGTTGACATTCCGATGCACCTCTGCTGGTTTCCTTTATCCCTTGGACATTCCCATTGTCGATGAAACACAGAAATCGCATCGGAAGTAAATATAGGAGACACAATGCCGACTTAAGTACAGAAAGACTGAGTCTTCCTACTGTCTATGCTTTGAGCGATTCCTGTGTCACCAGTTTTACATTCCGTAGCACCTCTGCAGGTTTACTGTATCCCTTGGACCTTCCCATTGACGATGAAACACAGAAGTTGCATCGGAATTAAATATAAGAGACACAATGCCGACTGAGGTACAGGAAGACTGAGTCTCCCTACTTTCTATGCTTTGAGCGTTTCCTGTGTCACCAGTTTTACATTCTGATGCACCTCTGCAGGCTTACTGTATGCCTTGGACCTTCCCATTGACGATGAAACACAGAAATTGCATCGGAATTAAATATAAGAGACACAATGCCGACTGAAGTACAGGAAGACTAAGTCTTCCTACTGTCTATGTTTTGAGCGTTTCCTGTGTCATCAGTTTTACTTTCCGACGCACCTCTGCAGGATTACTATATCCCTTGGACCTTCCCATTCACGATGGAACACAGAAATTTCATCGGAATTAAATACAAGAGACACAATGCCGACTTAAGTACAGGAAGACTGAGTCTTCCTACTGTCTACGTTTTGAGCGTTTCCTGTGTCACCAGTTTTACATTCCGATGCACCTCTGCAGGTTTACTGTATCCCTTGGACCTTCCCATTGTCGATGAAACACAGAAATCGCATCGGAATTAAATATAGGAGACACAATGCCGACTTAAGTACAGAAAGACTGAGTCTTCCTACTGTCTATGTTTTGAGCGATTCCTGTGTCACCAGTTTTACATTCCGATGCACCTCTGCAGGTTTACTGTATCCCTTGGACCTTCCCATTGACGATGAAAAACAAAAATTGCATCGGAATTAAATATAAGAGACACAATGCCGACTGAAGTACAGGAAGACTAAGTCTTCCTTCTATCTATGTTTTGAGCGTTTCCTGTGTGATCAGTTTTACTTTCCGATGCACCTCTGCAGGATTACTATATCACTTGGACCTTCCCATTCACGATGAAACACAGAAATTTCATCGGAATTAAATACAAGAGACACAATGCCGACTTAAGTACAGGAAGACTGAGTCTTCCTACTGTCTATGTTTTGAGCGTTTCCTGTGT
Organism: Schistocerca nitens; assembly: GCF_023898315.1. Taxonomy (NCBI): domain Eukaryota; kingdom Metazoa; phylum Arthropoda; class Insecta; order Orthoptera; family Acrididae; genus Schistocerca; species Schistocerca nitens. The sequence goes on along the minus strand of NC_064616.1, from coordinate 2,833,870 downwards.
CACCAGTTTTACATTCCGATGCACCTCTGCAGGTGTACTGTTTCCCTTGGAACTTCCCATTGACGATGAAACATAGAAATTTCATCGGAAATAAATATAAGAGACACAATGCCGACTTAAGTACAGGAAGACTGAGCTTTCCTACTGTCTATGTTTTGAGCGTTTCCTGTGTCACCAGTTTTACATTCCGATGCACCTCTACAGGTTTACTGTTTCCCTTGGACCTTCCCATTGACGATGAAACACAGAAATTGCATCGAGATTAAATATAAGAGACACACTGCCGACTGAAGTACAGGAAGACTGAGTCTTCCTACACTCTATGCTTTGAGCGTTTCCTGTGTCACCAGTTTTACATTCTGATGCACCTCTGCAGGCTTACTGTATCCCTTGGACCTTCCCATTGACGATGAAACACAGAAATTGCATCGGAATTAAATATAAGAGACACAATGCCGACTTAAGTACAGGAAGACAGAATCTTCCTACTGTCTATGTTTTGAGCGTTTCCTGTGTCACTAGTTTTACATTCCGATGCACCTCTGCAGGTTTACTGTATTCCTTGGACCTTCCCATTGACGATGAAACACAGAAATTGCATCGGAATTAAATATAAGAGACACAATGCCGACTTAAGTACAGGAAGAATGAGTCTTCCTACTGTCTATGTGTTGAGCGTTTCCTGTGTCAACAGTTTTACATTCTGATGCACCTCTGCAGGTTTACTGTATCCCTTGGACCTCCCCATTGACGATGAAAAACAGAAATTGCATCGGAATTAAATATAAGAGACACAATGCCGACTGAAGTACAGGAAGACTAAGTCTTCCTACTGTCTATGTTTTGAGCGTTTCCTGTGTCATCAGTGTTACTTTCCGATGCACCTCTGCAGGATTACTATATCCCTTGGACCTTCCTATTCACGATGAAACACAGAAATTTCATCGGAATTAAATACAAGGGTCACAATGCCGACTTAAGTACAGGAAGACTGAGTCTTCCTACTGTCTATGATTTGAGCGTTTCCTGTGTCACCAGTTTTACATTCCGATGCACCTCTGCAGGTTTACTGTTTCCCTTTGATCTTCCCATTGACGATGAAACACAGAAATTGCATCGGAATTAAATATAAGAGACACAATGCCGACTTAATTACAGGAAGACTGAGTCTTCCTACACTCTATGCTATGAGCGTTTCCTGAGTCACCAGTTTTACATTCCGATGCACCTCTGCAGGCTTACTGTATCCCTTGGACCTTACCATTGACGATGAAACACAGAAATTACATCGGAATTAAATATAAGAGACACAATGCCGACTTAAGTACAGGAAGACAGAGTCTTCCTACTGTCTATGTTTTTAGCGTTTCCTGTGTCACTAGTTTTACATTCCAATGCACCTCTGCAGCTTTACTGTATTCCTTGGACCTTCCCATTGACGATGAAACACAGAAATTGCATCGGAATTAAATATAAGAGACACAATGCCGACTTAAGTACAGGAAGAATGAGTCTTCCTACTGTCTATGTGTTGAGCGTTTCCTGTGTCAACACTTTTACGTTCTGATGCACCTCTGCAGGTTTACTGTATCCCTTGGACCTTCCCATTGACGATGAAAAACAGAAATTGCATCGGAATTAAATATAAGAGACACAATGCCGACTGAAGTACAGGAAGACTAAGTCTTCCTACTGTCTATGTTTTGAGCGTTTCCTGTGTCATCAGTTTTACTTTCCGATTCACCTCTGCAGGATTACTATATCCCTTGGACCTTCCCATTCACGATGAAACACAGAAATTTCATCGGAATTAAATACAAGAGACACAATGCCGACTTTAGTACAGGAAGACTGAGTCTTCCTACTGTCTACGTTTTGAGCGTTTCCTGTGTCACCAGTTTTACATTCCGATGCACCTCTGCAGGTTTACTGTATCCCTTGGACCTTCCCATTGACGATGAAACACAGAAATTGCATCGGAATTAAATATAAGAGACACACTGCCAACTGAAGTACAGGAAGACTGAGTCTTCCTACACTCTATGCTTTGAGCGTTTCCTGAGTCACCAGTTTTACATTCCGATGCACCTCTGCAGGTTTACTGTTTCCCTTGGACCTTCCCATTGACGATGAAACATAGAAATTTCACGGAAATAAATATAAGAGGGACAATGCCGACTTAAGTACAGGAAGACTGAGTCTTCCTACTGTCTATGTTTTGAGCGTTTCCTGTGTCACCAGTTTTACATTCCGATGCATCTCTGCAGGTTTACTGTTTCCCTTGGACCTTCCCATTGACGATGAAACACAGAAATTGCATCGAAATTAAATATAAGAGACACAATGCCGACTTAAGTACAAGAAAATAGTCTTCGTACGGTCAATGTCTTGAGCGTTTCCTGTGTCACCAGTTTTACATTCCGATGCACCTCTGCCGGTTTACTGTATCCCTTGGACCTTCCCCTTGTCGATGAAACACAGAAATCGCATCGGAATTAAATATAAGAGACACAATGCCTACATAAGTACAAGATAACAGTCTACGTACGGACAATGTTTTGAGCGTTTCCTGTGTCACCAGTTTTACATTCCGATGCACCTCTGCAGGTTTACTGTATCCCTTGGACCTTCCCATTGTCGATGAAACACAGAAATCGCATCGGAATTAAATATAGGAGACACAATGCCGACTTAAGTACAGAAAGACTGACTCTTCCTACTGTCTATGTTTTGAGCGTTTCCTGTGTCAGCAGTTTTACATTCTGATGCACCTCTGCATAATAACTGTATCCCTTGGACCTTCCCATTGACGATGAAACACACACATTGCATCGGAATTAAATATAAGAGACACAATGCCGACTTAAGTACAGGATGACTGAGTCTTCCAAGTGTCTATAATTTGAGCGTTTCCTGTGTCACCAGTTTTACGTTCCGATGCACCTCTGCAGGTTTACTGTATCCCTTGGACCTTCCCATTGACGATGAAACACAGAAATTGCATCGGAATTAAATTTAAGAGACACAATGCCGACTTAAGTACAGGAAGACTAAGCGTTCCTACTGTCTATGTTTTGAGCGTTTCCTGTGTCATCAGTTTTACTTTCCGATGCACCTCTGCAGGTTCACAATATCCCTTGGACCTTCCCATTCACGATGAAACACTGAAATTTCATCGGAATTAAATATTAGAGACACAATGCCGACTTAAGTACAGGAAGACTGAGTCTTCCTACTGTCTTTGTTTTGAGCGTTTCCTGTGTCACCAGATTTACATTCCGATGCACCTCTGCAGGTTTACTGTATCCCTTGGACCTTCACAGTGACGATGAAACACAGAAATTGCATCGGAATTAAATATAAGAGACACAATGCCGACTTAAGTACAGGAAGACTAAGTCCTCCTACTGTTTATGTTTTGAGCGTTTCCTGTGTCATCAGTTTAACTTTCTGACGCACCTCTGCAGGTTTACTATATCCCTTGGACCTTCCCATTCACGATGAAACACAGACATTTCATCGGAAATAAATATAAGAGATACTATGCCGACTTAAGTGTGGGAAGACTGAGTCTTCCTCTGTCTACGTTTTGAGCGTTTCCTGTGTCACCAGTTTTACATTCCGATGCAACTCTGCAGGTTTACTGTATCCCTTGGACCTTCCCATTGACGATGAAACACAGAAATGGCATCGGAATTAAATATAAGAGTCACAATGCCAACATAAGTACAGGAAGACTGAGTCTTCCTGCTCTCTATGTTTTGAGCGTTTCCTGTGTTACCAGGTTGACATTCCGATGCACCTCTGCAGGTTTCCTTTATCCCTTGGACCTTCCCATTGACGATGAAACACAGAAATTGCATCGAAATTAAATATAAGAGACACAATGCCTACATAAGTACAAGATAACAGTCTACGTACGGACAATGTTTTGAGCGTTTCCTGTGTCACCAGTTTTACATTCCGATGCACCTCTGCAGGTTTACTGTATCCCTTGGACCTTCCCATTGTCGGTGAAACACAGAAATCGCATCGGAATTAAATATAGGAGACACAATGCCGACTTAAGTACAGAAAGACTGAGTCTTCCTACTGTCTATGTTTTGAGCGATTCCTGTGTCACCAGTTTTACATTCCGATGCACCTCTGCAGGTTTACTGTATCCCTTGGACCTTCCCATTGACGATAAAACACAGAAGTTGCATCGGAATTAAATATAAGAGACACAATGCCGACTGAAGTACAGGAAGACTGAGTCTCCCTACTTTCTATGCTTTGAGCGTTTCCTGTGTCACCAGTTTTACATTCTGATGCACCTCTGCAGGCTTACTGTATGCCTTGGACCTTCCCATTGACGATGAAACACAGAAATTGCATCGGAATTAAATATAAGAGACACAATGCCGACATAAGTACAGGAAGACAGAGTCTTCCTACTGTCTATGATTTGAGCGTTTCCTGTGTCACTAGTTTTACATTCCGATGCACCTCTGCAGGTTTACTCTATTCCTTGGACCTTCCCATTGACGATGAAACACAGAAATTGCATCGGAATTATATATAAGGGACACAATGCCGACATAAGTACAGGAAGAATGAGTCTTCCTACTGTCTATGTGTTGAGCGTTTCCTGTGTCACCAGTTTTATATTCCGATGCACCTCTGCCGGTTTACTGTATCCCATGGACCTTCCCATTGTCGATGAAACACAGAAATCGCATCGGAATTAAATATAAGAAACACAATCCCGACTTAAGTACAGGAAGACTGAGTCTTCCTACTGTCTATGTTTTGAGCGTTTCCTGTGTCACCAGTTTTTCATTCTGATGCAATTCTGCAGGTTTTCTGTATCCATTGGACCTTCCCATTGACGATGAAACACAGAAATTGCATCGGAATTAAATATAAGAAACACAATGCCGACTTAAGTACAGGAAGACTGAGTCTTTCTACTGTCTATGTTTTGAGCGTTTCCTGTGTCACCAGTTTTACATTCTGATGCACCTCTGCAGGATAACTGTATCCCTTGGACCTTCCCATTGACGATGAAAAACAGAAATTGCATCGGAATTAAATATAAGAGACACAATGCCGACTTAAGTACTGGAAGACTGAGTCTTCCTACTGTCTATGTTTTGAGCGTTTTCTGTGTCATCAGTTTTACATTCAGATGCACCTCTGCAGGTTTACTGTATCCCTTGGACCTTCCCATTGACGATGAAAAACAAAAATTGCATCGGAATTAAATATAAGAGACACAATGCCGACTGAAGTACAGGAAGACTAAGTCTTCCTACTGTCTATGTTTTGAGCGTTTCCTGTGTCATCAGTTTTACTTTCCGATGCACCTCTGCTGGTTTACTATATCCCTTGGACCTTCCCATTCACGTTGAAACACAGAAATTTCATCGGAATTAAATACAAGAGACACAATGCCGACTTAAGTACAGGAAGACTGAGTCTTCCTACTGTCTATGTTTTGAGCGTTTCCTGTGTCTCCAGTTTTACATTCCGATGCACCTCTGCAGGTTTACTGTTTCCCTTGGACCTTCCCATTGACGATGAAACACAGAAATTGCATCGGAATTAAATATAAGAGACACAATGCCGACTTAAGTACAGGAAGACTGAGTCTTCCTACAGTCTATGTTTTGAGCGTTTCCTGTGTCACTAGTTTTACATTCCGATGCACCTCTGCAGGTTTACTGTATTCCTTGGACCTTCCCATTGACGATGAAACACAGAAATTGCATCGGAATTAAATGTAAGAGACACAATGCCGACTTAAGTACTGGAAGAATGAGTCTTCCTACTGTCTATGTGTTGAGCGTTTCCTGTGTCACCAGCTTTACATTCTGATGCACCTCTGCAGGTTTACTGTATCCCTTGGACCTTCCCATTGACGATGAAACATAGAAATTTCATCGGAAATAAATATAAGAGACACAATGCTGACTTAAGTACAGGAAGACTGAGTCTTCCTACTGTCTATGATTTGAGCGTTTCCTGTGTCACCAGTTTTACATTCCGATGCACCTCTGCAGGTTTACTGTTTCCCTTGGACCTTCCCATTGACGATGAAACACAGAAATTGCATCGGAATTAAATATAAGAGACACAATGCCGACTTAAGTACAGGAAGACAGAATCTTCCTACTGTCTATGATTTGAGCGTTTCCTGTGTCACCAGTTTTACATTCCGATGCACCTCTGCAGGTTTACTGTTTCCCTTGGATCTTCCCATTGTCGATGAAACACAGAAATTGCATCGGAATTAAATATAAGAGACACAATGACGACTTAAGTACAGGAAGACTGAGTCTTCCCACTGTCTATGTTTTAAGCGTTTCCTGTGTCACCAGTTTTACATTCCGATGCACCTCTGCAGGTTTACTGTTTCCCTTGGACCTTCCCATTGACGATGAAACACAGAAATTGCATCGGAATTAAATATAAGAGAGACACTGCCGACTGAAGTACAGGAAGACTGAGTCTTCCTACACTCTATGCTTTGAGCGTTTCCTGTGTCACCAGTTTTACATTCTGATGCACCTCTGGAGGCTTACTGTATCCCTTGGACCTTCCCATTGACGATGAAACACAGAAATTGCATCGAAATTAAATATAAGAGACACAATGCCGACTTAAGTACAAGAAAATAGTCTTCGTACGGTCAATGTCTTGAGCGTTTCCTGTGTCACCAGATTTACATTCCGATGCACCTCTGCCGGTTTACTGTATCCCTTGGACCTTCCCCTTGTCGATGAAACACAGAAATCGCATCGGAATTAAATATAAGAGACACAATGCCTACATAAGTACAAGATAACAGTCTACGTACGGACAATGTTTTGAGCGTTTCCTGTGTCACCAGTTTTACATTCCGATGCACCTCTGCAGGTTTACTGTATCCCTTGGACCTTCCCATTGTCGATGAAACACAGAAATCGCATCGGAATTAAATATAGGAGACACAATGCCGACTTAAGTACAGAAAAACTGACTCTTCCTACTGTCTATGTTTTGAGCGTTTCCTGTGTCACCAGTTTTACATTCCGATGCACCTCTGCAGGTTTACTGTATCCCTTGGACCTTCCCATTGACGATGAAACACAGACATTGCATCGGAATTAAATATAAGAGACACAATGCCGACTTAAGTACAGGAGGACTGAGTCTTCCTAGTGTCTATAATTTGAGCGTTTCCTGTGTCACCAGTTTTACGTTCCGATGCACCTCTGCAGGTTTACTGTATCCCTTGGACCTTCCCATTGACGATGAAACACATTAATTGCATCGGAATTAAATTTAAGAGACACAATGCCGACTTAAGTACAGGAAGACTAAGCGTTCCTACTGTCTATGTTTTGAGCGTTTCCTGTGTCATCAGTTTTACTTTCCGATGCACCTCTGCAGGTTTACTATATCCCTTGGACCTTCCCATTCACGATGAAACACTGAAATTTCATCGGAATTAAATATTAGAGACACAATGCCGACTTAAGTACAGGAAGACTGAGTCTTCCTACTGTCTTTGTTTTGAGCGTTTCCTGTGTCACCAGATTTACATTCCGATGCACCTCTGCAGGTTTACTGTATCCCTTGGACCTTCACAGTGACGATGAAACACAGAAATTGCATCGGAATTAAATATAAGAGACACAATGCCGACTTAAGTACAGGAAGACTAAGTCCTCCTACTGTTTATGTTTTGAGCGTTTCCTGTGTCATCAGTTTAACTTTCTGACGCACCTCTGCAGGTTTACTATATCCCTTGGACCTTCCCATTCACGATGAAACACAGACATTTCATCGGAAATAAATATAAGAGACACTATGCCGACTTAAGTGTGGGAAGACTGAGTCTTCCTCTGTCTATGTTTTGAGCGTTTCCTGTGTCACCAGTTTTACATTCCGATGCAACTCTGCAGGTTTACTGTATCCCTTGGACCTTCCCATTGACGATGAAACACAGAAATTGCATCGGAATTAAATATAAGAGTCACAATGCCAACATAAGTACCGGAAGACTGAGTCTTCCTGCTCTCTATGTTTTGAGCGTTTCCTGTGTTACCAGGTTGACATTCCGATGCACCTCTGCAGGTTTCCTTTATCCCTTGGACCTTCCCATTGACGATGAAACACAGAAATTGCATCGGAATTAAATATAAGAAACACAATGCCGACTTAAGTACAGGAAGACTGAGTCTTTCTACTGTCTATGTTTTGAGCGTTTCCTGTGTCAGCAGTTTTACATTCTGATGCACCTCTGCAGGATAACTGTATCCCTTGGACCTTCCCATTGACGATGAAAAACAGAAATTGCATCGGAATTAAATATAAGAGACACAATGCCGACTTAAGTACAAGAAAACAGTCTTCGTACGGTCAATGTCTTGAGCGTTTCGTGTGTCACCAGTTTTACATTCCGATGCACCTCTGCCGGTTTACTGTATCCCTTGGACCTTCCGCTTGTCGATGAAACACCGAAATCGCATCGGAATTAAATATAAGAGACACAATGCCTACATAAGTACAAGATAACAGTCTACGTACGGACAATGTTTTGAGCGTTTCCTGTGTCACCAGTTTTACATTCCGATGCACCTCTGCAGGTTTACTGTATCCCTTGGACCTTCCCATTGTCGGTGAAACACAGAAATCGCATCGGAATTAAATATAGGAGACACAATGCCGACTTAAGTACAGAAAGACTGAGTCTTCCTACTGTCTATGTTTTGAGCGATTCCTGTGTCACCAGTTTTACATTCCGATGCACCTCTGCAGGTTTACTGTATCCCTTGGACCTTCCCATTGACGATGAAACACAGAAGTTGCATCGGAATTAAATATAAGAGACACAATGCCGACTGAAGTACAGGAAGACTGAGTCTCCCTACTTTCTATGCTTTGAGCGTTTCCTGTGTCACCAGTTTTACATTCTGATGCACCTGTGCAGGCTTACTGTATGCCTTGGACCTTCCCATTGACGATGAAACACAGAAATTGCATCGGAATTAAATATAAGAGACACAATGCCGACTTAAGTACAGGAGGACTGAGTCTTCCTAGTGTCTATAATTTGAGCGTTTCCTGTGTCATCAGTTTTACTTTCCGATGCACCTCTGCAGGTTTACTATATCCCTTGGACCTTCCCATTCACGATGAAACACTGAAATTTCATCGGAATTAAATATTAGAGACACAATGCCGACTTAAGTACAGGAAGACTGAGTCTTCCTACTGTCTTTGTTTTGAGCGTTTCCTGTGTCACCAGATTTACATTCCGATGCACCTCTGCAGGTTTACTGTATCCCTTGGACCTTCACAGTGACGATGAAACACAGAAATTGCATCGGAATTAAATATAAGAGACACAATGCCGACTTAAGTACAGGAAGACTAAGTCCTCCTACTGTTTATGTTTTGAGCGTTTCCTGTGTCATCAGTTTAACTTTCTGACGCACCTCTGCAGGTTTACTATATCCCTTGGACCTTCCCATTCACGATGAAACCCAGACATTTCATCGGAAATAAATATAAGAGACACTATGCCGACTTAAGTGTGGGAAGACTGAGTCTTCCTCTGTCTATGTTTTGAGCGTTTCCTGTGTCACCAGTTTTACATTCCGATGCAACTCTGCAGGTTTACTGTATCCCTTGGACCTTCCCATTGACGATGAAACACAGAAATTGCATCGGAATTAAATATAAGAGTCACAATGCCAACATAAGTACCGGAAGACTGAGTCTTCCTGCTCTCTATGTTTTGAGCGTTTCCTGTGTTACCAGGTTGACATTCCGATGCACCTCTGCAGGTTTCCTTTATCCCTTGGACCTTCCCATTGACGATGAAACACAGAAATTGCATCGGAATTAAATATAAGAAACACAATGCCGACTTAAGTACAGGAAGACTGAGTCTTTCTACTGTCTATGTTTTGAGCGTTTCCTGTGTCAGCAGTTTTACATTCTGATGCACCTCTGCAGGATAACTGTATCCCTTGGACCTTCCCATTGACGATGAAAAACAGAAATTGCATCGGAATTAAATATAAGAGACACAATGCCGACTTAAGTACAAGAAAACAGTCTTCGTACGGTCAATGTCTTGAGCGTTTCGTGTGTCACCAGTTTTACATTCCGATGCACCTCTGCCGGTTTACTGTATCCCTTGGACCTTCCGCTTGTCGATGAAACACCGAAATCGCATCGGAATTAAATATAAGAGACACAATGCCTACATAAGTACAAGATAACAGTCTACGTACGGACAATGTTTTGAGCGTTTCCTGTGTCACCAGTTTTACATTCCGATGCACCTCTGCAGGTTTACTGTATCCCTTGGACCTTCCCATTGTCGGTGAAACACAGAAATCGCATCGGAATTAAATATAGGAGACACAATGCCGACTTAAGTACAGAAAGACTGAGTCTTCCTACTGTCTATGTTTTGAGCGATTCCTGTGTCACCAGTTTTACATTCCGATGCACCTCTGCAGGTTTACTGTATCCCTTGGACCTTCCCATTGACGATGAAACACGGAAGTTGCATCGGAATTAAATATAAGAGACACAATGCCGACTGAAGTACAGGAAGACTGAGTCTCCCTACTTTCTATGCTTTGAGCGTTTCCTGTGTCACCAGTTTTACATTCTGATGCACCTCTGCAGGCTTACTGTATGCCTTGGACCTTCCCATTGACGATGAAACACAGAAATTGCATCGGAATTAAATATAAGAGACACAATGCCGACTTAAGTACAGGAAGACAGAGTCTTCCTACTGTCTATGATTTGAGCGTTTCCTGTGTCACTAGTTTTACATTCCGATGCACCTCTGCAGGTTTACTGTATTCCTTGGACCTTCCCATTGACGATGAAACACAGAAATTGCATCGGAATTATATATAAGGGACACAATGCCGACTTAAGTACAGGAAGAATGAGTCTTCCTACTGTCTATGTGTTGAGCGTTTCCTGTGTCACCAGTTTTACATTCCGATGCACCTCTGCCGGTTTACTGTATCCCATGGACCTTCCCATTGTCGATGAAACACAGAAATCGCATCGGAATTAAATATAAGAAACACAATCCCGACTTAAGTACAGGAAGACTGAGTCTTCCTACTGTCTATGTTTTGAGCGTTTCCTGTGTCACCAGTTTTACATTCTGATGCAATTCTGCAGGTTTTCTGTATCCATTGGACCTTCCCATTGACGATGAAACACAGAAATTGCATCGGAATTAAATATAAGAAACACAATGCCGACTTAAGTACAGGAAGACTGAGTCTTTCTACTGTCTATGTTTTGAGCGTTTCCTGTGTCAGCAGTTTTACATTCTGATGCACCTCTGCAGGATAACTGTATCCCTTGGACCTTCCCATTAACGATGAAAAACAGAAATTGCATCGGAATTAAATATAAGAGACACAATGCCGACTTAAGTACTGGAAGACTGAGTCTTCCTACTGTCTATGTTTTGAGCGTTTTCTGTGTCATCAGTTTTACATTCAGATGCACCTCTGCAGGTTTACTGTATCCCTTGGACCTTCCCATTGACGATGAAAAACAAAAATTGCATCGGAATTAAATATAAGAGACACAATGCCGACTGAAGTACAGGAAGACTAGGTCTTCCTACTGTCTATGTTTTGAGCGTTTCCTGTGTCATCAGTTTTACTTTCCGATGCACCTCTGCTGGATTACTATATCCCTTGGACCTTCCCATTCACGTTGAAACACAGAAATTTCATCGGAATTAAATACAAGAGACACAATGCCGACTTAAGTACAGGAAGACTGAGTCTTCCTACTGTCTATGTTTTGAGCGTTTCCTGTGTCTCCAGTTTTACATTCCGATGCACCTCTGCAGGTTTACTGTATTCCTTGGACCTTCCCATTGACGATGAAACACAGAAATTGCATCGGAATTAAATATAAGAGACACAATGCCGACTTAAGTACTGGAAGAATGAGTCTTCCTACTGTCTATGTGTTGAGCGTTTCCTGTGTCACCAGCTTTACATTCTGATGCACCTCTGCAGGTTTACTGTATCCCTTGGACCTTCCCATTGACGATGAAACATAGAAATTTCATCGGAAATAAATATAAGAGACACAATGCTGACTTAAGTACAGGAAGACTGAGCCTTCCTACTGTCTATGTTTTGAGCGTTTCCTGTGTCACCAGTTTTACATTCCGATGCACCTCTGCAGGTTTACTGTTTCCCTTGGACCTTCCCATTGACGATGAAACACAGAAATTGCATCGGAATTAAATATAAGAGACACACTGCCGACTGAAGTACAGGAAGACTGAGTCTTCCTACACTCTATGCTTTGAGCGTTTCCTGTGTAACCAGTTTTACATTCTGATGCACCTCTGTAGGCTTACTGTATCCCTTGGCCCTTCCCATTGACGATGAAACACAGAAATTGCATCGGAATTAAATATAAGAGACACAATGCCGACTTAAGTACAGGAAGACAGAATCTTCCTACTGTCTATGATTTGAGCGTTTCCTGTGTCACCAGTTTTACATTCCGATGCACCTCTGCAGGTTTACTGTTTCCCTTGGATCTTCCCATTGACGATGAAACACAGAAATTGCATAGGAATTAAATATAAGAGACACAATGCCGACTTAAGTACAGGAAGACTGAGTCTTCCTACACTCTATGCTTTGAGCGTTTCCTGTGTCACCAGTTTTACATTCTGATGCACCTCTGCAGGCTTACTGTATCCCTTGGACCTTCCCATTGACGATGAAACACAGAAATTGCATCGGAATTAAATATAAGAGACACAATGCCGACTTAAGTACAGGATGACAGAGTCTTCCTACTGTCTATGTTTTTAGCGTTTCCTGTGTCACTAGTTTTACATTCCGATGCACCTCTGCAGCTTTACTGTATACCTTGGACCTTCCCATTGACGATGAGACACAGAAATTGCATCGAAATTAAATATAAGAGACACAATGCCGACTTAAGTACAAGAAAATAGTCTTCGTACGGTCAATGTCTTGAGCGTTTCCTGTGTCTCCAGTTTTACATTCCGATGCACCTCTGCCGGTTTACTGTATCCCTTGGACCTTCCCCTTGTCGATGAAACACAGAAATCGCATCGGAATTAAATATAAGAGACACAATGCCTACATAAGTACAAGATAACTGTCTACGTACGGACAATGTTTTGAGCGTTTCCTGTGTCACCAGTTTTACATTCCGATGCACCTCTGCAGGTTTACTGTATCCCTTGGACCTTCCCATTGTCGATGAAACACAGAAATCGCATCGGAATTAAATATAGGAGACACATTGCCGACTTAAGTACAGAAAGACTGACTCTTCCTACTGTCTATGTTTTGAGCGTTTCCTGTGTCACCAGTTTTACATTCCGATGCACCTCTGCAGGTTTACTGTATCCCTTGGACCTTCCCATTGACGATGAAACACAGACATTGCATCGGAATTAAATATAAGAGACCTAATGCCGACTTAAGTACAGGAGGACTGAGTCTTCCTAGTGTCTATAATTTGAGCGTTTCCTGTGTCACCAGTTTTACGTTCCGATGCACCTCTGCAGGTTTACTGTATCCCTTGGACCTTCCCATTGACGATGAAACACATTAATTGCATCGGAATTAAATTTAAGAGACACAATGCCGACTTAAGTACAGGAAGACTAAGTTCTCCTACTGTTTATGTTTTGAGCGTTTCCTGTGTCATCAGTTTAACTTTCTGACGCACCTCTGCAGGTTTACTATATCCCTTGGACCTTCCCATTCACGATGAAACCCAGACATTTCATCGGAAATAAATATAAGAGACACTATGCCGACTTAAGTGTGGGAAGACTGAGTCTTCCTCTGTCTATGTTTTGAGCGTTTCCTGTGTCACCAGTTTTACATTCCGATGCAACTCTGCAGGTTTACTGTATCCCTTGGACCTTCCCATTGACGATGAAACACAGAAATTGCATCGGAATTAAATATAAGAGTCACAATGCCAACATAAGTACCGGAAGACTGAGTCTTCCTGCTCTCTATGTTTTGAGCGTTTCCTGTGTTACCAGGTTGACATTCCGATGCACCTCTGCAGGTTTCCTTTATCCCTTGGACCTTCCCATTGACGATGAAACACAGAAATTGCATCGGAATTAAATATAAGAAACACAATGCCGACTTAAGTACAGGAAGACTGAGTCTTTCTACTGTCTATGTTTTGAGCGTTTCCTGTGTCAGCAGTTTTACATTCTGATGCACCTCTGCAGGATAACTGTATCCCTTGGACCTTCCCATTGACGATGAAAAACAGAAATTGCATCGGAATTAAATATAAGAGACACAATGCCGACTTAAGTACAAGAAAACAGTCTTCGTACGGTCAATGTCTTGAGCGTTTCGTGTGTCACCAGTTTTACATTCCGATGCACCTCTGCCGGTTTACTGTATCCCTTGGACCTTCCGCTTGTCGATGAAACACCGAAATCGCATCGGAATTAAATATAAGAGACACAATGCCTACATAAGTACAAGATAACAGTCTACGTACGGACAATGTTTTGAGCGTTTTCTGTGTCACCAGTTTTACATTCCGATGCACCTCTGCAGGTTTACTGTATCCCTTGGACCTTCCCATTGTCGGTGAAACACAGAAATCGCATCGGAATTAAATATAGGAGACACAATGCCGACTTAAGTACAGAAAGACTGAGTCTTCCTACTGTCTATGTTTTGAGCGATTCCTGTGTCACCAGTTTTACATTCCGATGCACCTCTGCAGGTTTACTGTATCCCTTGGACCTTCCCATTGACGATGAAACACAGAAGTTGCATCGGAATTAAATATAAGAGACACAATGCCGACTGAAGTACAGGAAGACTGAGTCTCCCTACTTTCTATGCTTTGAGCGTTTCCTGTGTCACCAGTTTTACATTCTGATGCACCTCTGCAGGCTTACTGTATGCCTTGGACCTTCCCATTGACGATGAAACACAGAAATTGCATCGGAATTAAATATAAGAGACACAATGCCGACTTAAGTACAGGAAGACAGAGTCTTCCTACTGTCTATGATTTGAGCGTTTCCTGTGTCACTAGTTTTACATTCCGATGCACCTCTGCAGGTTTACTGTATTCCTTGGACCTTCCCATTGACGATGAAACACAGAAATTGCATCGGAATTATATATAAGGGACACAATGCCGACTTAAGTACAGGAAGAATGAGTCTTCCTACTGTCTATGTGTTGAGCGTTTCCTGTGTCACCAGTTTTACATTCCGATGCACCTCTGCCGGTTTACTGTATCCCATGGACCTTCCCATTGTCGATGAAACACAGAAATCGCATCGGAATTAAATATAAGAAACACAATCCCGACTTAAGTACAGGAAGACTGAGTCTTCCTACTGTCTATGTTTTGAGCGTTTCCTGTGTCACCAGTTTTACATTCTGATGCAATTCTGCAGGTTTTCTGTATCCATTGGACCTTCCCATTGACGATGAAACACAGAAATTGCATCGGAATTAAATATAAGAAACACAATGCCGACTTAAGTACAGGAAGACTGAGTCTTTCTACTGTCTATGTTTTGAGCGTTTCCTGTGTCAGCAGTTTTACATTCTGATGCACCTCTGCAGGATAACTGTATCCCTTGGACCTTCCCATTAACGATGAAAAACAGAAATTGCATCGGAATTAAATATAAGAGACACAATGCCGACTTAAGTACTGGAAGACTGAGTCTTCCTACTGTCTATGTTTTGAGCGTTTTCTGTGTCATCAGTTTTACATTCAGATGCACCTCTGCAGGTTTACTGTATCCCTTGGACCTTCCCATTGACGATGAAAAACAAAAATTGCATCGGAATTAAATATAAGAGACACAATGCCGACTGAAGTACAGGAAGACTAGGTCTTCCTACTGTCTATGTTTTGAGCGTTTCCTGTGTCATCAGTTTTACTTTCCGATGCACCTCTGCTGGATTACTATATCCCTTGGACCTTCCCATTCACGTTGAAACACAGAAATTTCATCGGAATTAAATACAAGAGACACAATGCCGACTTAAGTACAGGAAGACTGAGTCTTCCTACTGTCTATGTTTTGAGCGTTTCCTGTGTCTCCAGTTTTACATTCCGATGCACCTCTGCAGGTTTACTGTATTCCTTGGACCTTCCCATTGACGATGAAACACAGAAATTGCATCGGAATTAAATATAAGAGACACAATGCCGACTTAAGTACTGGAAGAATGAGTCTTCCTACTGTCTATGTGTTGAGCGTTTCCTGTGTCACCAGCTTTACATTCTGATGCACCTCTGCAGGTTTACTGTATCCCTTGGACCTTCCCATTGACGATGAAACATAGAAATTTCATCGGAAATAAATATAAGAGACACAATGCTGACTTAAGTACAGGAAGACTGAGCCTTCCTACTGTCTATGTTTTGAGCGTTTCCTGTGTCACCAGTTTTACATTCCGATGCACCTCTGCAGGTTTACTGTTTCCCTTGGACCTTCCCATTGACGATGAAACACAGAAATTGCATCGGAATTAAATATAAGAGACACACTGCCGACTGAAGTACAGGAAGACTGAGTCTTCCTACACTCTATGCTTTGAGCGTTTCCTGTGTAACCAGTTTTACATTCTGATGCACCTCTGTAGGCTTACTGTATCCCTTGGACCTTCCCATTGACGATGAAACACAGAAATTGCATCGGAATTAAATATAAGAGACACAATGCCGACTTAAGTACAGGAAGACAGAATCTTCCTACTGTCTATGATTTGAGCGTTTCCTGTGTCACCAGTTTTACATTCCGATGCACCTCTGCAGGTTTACTGTTTCCCTTGGATCTTCCCATTGACGATGAAACACAGAAATTGCATAGGAATTAAATATAAGAGACACAATGCCGACTTAAGTACAGGAAGACTGAGTCTTCCTACACTCTATGCTTTGAGCGTTTCCTGTGTCACCAGTTTTACATTCTGATGCACCTCTGCAGGCTTACTGTATCCCTTGGACCTTCCCATTGACGATGAAACACAGAAATTGCATCGGAATTAAATATAAGAGACACAATGCCGACTTAAGTACAGGAAGACAGAGTCTTCCTACTGTCTATGTTTTTAGCGTTTCCTGTGTCACTAGTTTTACATTCCGATGCACCTCTGCAGCTTTACTGTATACCTTGGACCTTCCCATTGACGATGAAACACGGAAATTGCATCGAAATTAAATATAAGAGACACAATGCCGACTTAAGTACAAGAAAATAGTCTTCGTACGGTCAATGTCTGGAGCGTTTCCTGTGTCACCAGTTTTACATTCCGATGCACCTCTGCCGGTTTACTGTATCCCTTGGACCTTCCCCTTGTCGATGAAACACAGAAATCGCATCGGAATTAAATATAAGAGACACAATGCCTACATAAGTACAAGATAACTGTCTACGTACGGACAATGTTTTGAGCGTTTCCTGTGTCACCAGTTTTACATTCCGATGCACCTCTGCAGGTTTACTGTATCCCTTGGACCTTCCCATTGTCGATGAAACACAGAAATCGCATCGGAATTAAATATAGGAGACACAATGCCGACTTAAGTACAGAAAGACTGACTCTTCCTACTGTCTATGTTTTGAGCGTTTCCTGTGTCACCAGTTTTACATTCCGATGCACCTCTGCAGGTTTACTGTATCCCTTGGACCTTCCCATTGACGATGAAACACAGACATTGCATCGGAATTAAATATAAGAGACCTAATGCCGACTTAAGTACAGGAGGACTGAGTCTTCCTAGTGTCTATAATTTGAGCGTTTCCTGTGTCACCAGTTTTACGTTCCGATGCACCTCTGCAGGTTTACTGTATCCCTTGGACCTTCCCATTGACGATGAAACACATTAATTGCATCGGAATTAAATTTAAGAGACACAATGCCGACTTAAGTACAGGAAGACTAAGCGTTCCTACTGTCTATGTTTTGAGCGTTTCCTGTGTCATCAGTTTTACTTTCCGATGCACCTCTGCAGGTTTACTATATCCCTTGGACCTTCCCATTCACGATGAAACACTGAAATTTCATCGGAATTAAATATTAGAGACACAATGCCGACTTAAGTACAGGAAGACTGAGTCTTCCTACTGTCTTTGTTTTGAGCGTTTCCTGTGTCACCAGATTTACATTCCGATGCACCTCTGCATGTTTACTGTATCCCTTGGACCTTCACAGTGACGATGAAACACAGAAATTGCATCGGAATTAAATATAAGAGACACAATGCCGACTTAAGTACAGGAAGACTAAGTCCTCCTACTGTTTATGTTTTGAGCGTTTACTGTGTCATCAGTTTAACTTTCTGACGCACCTCTGCAGCTTTACTATATCCCTTGGACCTTCCCATTCACGATGAAACACAGACATTTCATCGGAAATAAATATAAGAGACACTATGCCGACTTAAGTGTGGGAAGACTGAGTCTTCCTCTGTCTATGTTTTGAGCGTTTCCTGTGTCACCAGTTTTACATTCCGATGCAACTCTGCAGGTTTACTGTATCCCTTGGACCTTCCCATTGACGATGAAACACAGAAATTGCATCGGAATTAAATATAAGAGTCACAATGCCAACATAAGTACAGGAAGACTGAGTCTTCCTGCTCTCTATGTTTTGAGCGTTTCCTGTGTTACCAGGTTGACATTCCGATGCACCTCTGCAGGTTTCCTTTATCCCTTGGACCTTCCCATTGACGATGAAACACAGAAATTGCATCGGAATTAAATATAAGAAACACAATGCCGACTTAAGTACAGGAAGACTGAGTCTTTCTACTGTCTATGTTTTGAGCGTTTCCTGTGTCAGCAGTTTTACATTCTGATGCACCTCTGCAGGATAACTGTATCCCTTGGACCTTCCCATTGACGATGAAAAACAGAAATTGCATCGGAATTAAATATAAGAGACACAATGCCGACTTAAGTACTGGAAGACTGAGTCTTCCTACTGTCTATGTTTTGAGCGTTTTCTGTGTCATCAGTTTTACATTCAGATGCACCTCTGCAGGTTTACTGTATCCCTTGGACCTTCCCATTGACGATGAAAAACAAAAATTGCATCGGAATTAAATATAAGAGACACAATGCCGACTGAAGTACAGGAGGACTAAGTCTTCCTACTGTCTATGTTTTGAGCGTTTCCTGTGTCATCAGTTTTACTTTCCGATGCACCTCTGCTGGATTACTATATCCCTTGGACCTTCCCATTCACGTTGAAACACAGAAACTTCATCGGAATTAAATACAAGAGACACAATGCCGACTTAAGTACTGGAAGACTGAGTCTTCCTACTGTCTATGTTTTGAGCGTTTCCTGTGTCACCAGTTTTACATTCCGATGCACCTCTGCCGGTTTACTGTTTCCCTTGGACCTTCCCATTGACGATGAAACACAGAAATTGCATCGGAATTAAATATAAGAGACACAATGCCGACTTAAGTACAGGAAGACTGAGTCTTCCTACAGTCTATGTTTTGAGCGTTTCCTGTGTCACTAGTTTTACATTCCGATGCACCTCTGCAGGTTTACTGTATTCCTTGGACCTTCCCATTGACGATGAAACACAGAAATTGCATCGGAATTAAATATAAGAGACACAATGCCGACTTAAGTACTGGAAGAATGAGTCTTTCTACTGTCTATGTGTTGAGCGTTTCCTGTGTCACCAGCTTTACATTCTGATGCACCTCTGCAGGTTTACTGTATCCCTTGGACCTTCCCATTGACGATGAAACATAGAAATTTCATCGGAAATAAATATAAGAGACACAATGCCGACTTAAGTACAGGAAGACTGAGTCTTCCTACTGTCTATGTTTTGAGCGTTTCCTGTGTCACCAGTTTTACATTCCGATGCACCTCTGCAGGTTTACTGTTTCCCTTGGACCTTCCCATTGACGATGAAACACAGAAATTGCATCGGAATTAAATATAAGAGACACACTGCCGACTGAAGTACAGGAAGACTGAGTCTTCCTACACTCTATGCTTTGAGCGTTTCCTGTGTAACCAGTTTTACATTCTTATGCACCTCTGCAGGCTTACTGTATCCCTTGGACCTTCCCATTGACGATGAAACACAGAAATTGCATCGGAATTAAATATAAGAGACACAATGCCGACTTAAGTACAGGAAGACAGAATCTTCCTACTGTCTATGATTTGAGCGTTTCCTGTGTCACCAGTTTTACATTCCGATGCACCTCTGCAGGTTTACTGTTTCCCTTGGATCTTCCCATTGACGATGAAACACAGAAATTGCATCGGAATTAAATATAAGAGACACAATGCCGACTTAAGTACAGGAAGACTGAGTCTTCCCACTGTCTATGTTTTAAGCGTTTCCTGTGTCACCAGTTTTACATTCCGATGCACCTCTGCAGGTTTACTGTTTCCCTTGGACCTTCCCATTGACGATGAAACACAGAAATTGCATCGGAATTAAATATAAGAGAGACACTGCCGACTGAAGTACAGGAAGACTGAGTCTTCCTACACTCTATGCTTTGAGCGTTTCCTGTGTCACCAGTTTTACATTCTGATGCACCTCTGCAGGCTTACTGTATCCCTTGGACCTTCCCATTGACGATGAAACACAGAAATTGCATCGGAATTAAATATAAGAGACACAATGCCGACTTAAGTACAGGAAGACAGAGTCTTCCTACTGTCTATGTTTTTAGCGTTTCCTGTGTCACTAGTTTTACATTCCGGTGCACCTCTGCAGCTTTACTGTATACCTTGGACCTTCCCATTGACGATGAAACACAGAAATTGCATCGAAATTAAATATAAGAGACACAATGCCGACTTAGGTACAAGAAAATAGTCTTCGTACGGTCAATGTCTTGAGCGTTTCCTGTGTCACCAGTTTTACATTCCGATGCACCTCTGCCGGTTTACTGTATCCCTTGGACCTTCCCCTTGTCGATGAAACACAGAAATCGCATCGGAATTAAATATAAGAGACACAATGCCTACATAAGTACAAGATAACAGTCTACGTACGGACAATGTTTTGAGCGTTTCCTGTGTCGCCAGTTTTACATTCCGATGCACCTCTGCCGGTTTACTGTATCCCTTGGACCTTCCCATTGTCGATGAAACACAGAAATCGCATCGGAATTAAATATAGGAGACACAATGCCGACTTAAGTACAGAAAGACTGACTCTTCCTACTGTCTATGTTTTGAGCGTTTCCTGTGTCACCAGTTTTACATTCCGATGCACCTCTGCAGGTTTACTGTATCCCTTGGACCTTCCCATTGACGATGAAACACAGACATTGCATCAGAATTAAATATAAGAGACACAATGCCGACTTAAGTACAGGAGGACTGAGTCTTCCTAGTGTCTATAATTTGAGCGTTTCCTGTGTCACCAGTTTTACGTTCCGATGAACCTCTGCAGGTTTACTGTATCCCTTGGACCTTCCCATTGACGAAGAAACACATTAATTGCATCGGAATTAAATTTAAGAGACACAATGCCGACTTAAGTACAGGAAGACTAAGCGTTCCTACTGTCTATGTTTTGAGCGTTTCCTGTGTCATCAGCTTTACTTTCCGATGCACCTCTGCAGGTTTACTATATCCCTTGGACCTTCCCATTCACGATGAGACACTGAAATTTCATCGGAATTAAATATTAGAGACACAATGCCGACTTAAGTACAGGAAGACTGAGTCTTCCTACTGTCTTTGTTTTGAGCGTTTCCTGTGTCACCAGATTTACATTCCGATGCACCTCTGCAGGTTTACTGTATCCCTTGGACCTTCACAGTGACGATGAAACACAGAAATTGCATCGGAATTAAATATAAGAGACACAATGCCGACTTAAGTACAGGAAGACTAAGTCCTCCTACTGTTTATGTTTTGAGCGTTTCCTGTGTCATCAGTTTAACTTTCTGACGCACCTCTGCAAGTTTACTATATCCCTTGGACCTTCCCATTCACGATGAAACACAGACATTTCATCGGAAATAAATATAAGAGACACTATGCCGACTTAAGTGTGGGCAGACTGAGTCTTCCTCTGTCTATGTTTTGAGCGTTTCCTGTGTCACCAGTTTTACATTCCGATGCACCTCTGCCGGTTTACTGTATCCCTTGGACCTTCCCATTGACGATGAAACACAGAAATTGCATCGGAATTAAATATAAGAGACACACTGCCGACTGAAGTACAGGAAGACTGAGTCTTCCTACACTCTATGCTTTGAGCGTTTCCTGTGTAACCAGTTTTACATTCTTATGCACCTCTGCAGGCTTACTGTATCCCTTGGACCTTCCCATTGACGATGAAACACAGAAATTGCATCGGAATTAAATATAAGAGACACAATGCCGACTTAAGTACAGGAAGACAGAATCTTCCTACTGTCTATGATTTGAGCGTTTCCTGTGTCACCAGTTTTACATTCCGATGCACCTCTGCAGGTTTACTGTTTCCCTTGGATCTTCCCATTGACGATGAAACACAGAAATTGCATCGGAATTAAATATAAGAGACACAATGCCGACTTAAGTACAGGAAGACTGAGTCTTCCCACTGTCTATGTTTTAAGCGTTTCCTGTGTCACCAGTTTTACATTCCGATGCACCTCTGCAGGTTTACTGTTTCCCTTGGACCTTCCCATTGACGATGAAACACAGAAATTGCATCGGAATTAAATATAAGAGAGACACTGCCGACTGAAGTACAGGAAGACTGAGTCTTCCTACACTCTATGCTTTGAGCGTTTCCTGTGTCACCAGTTTTACATTCTGATGCACCTCTGCAGGCTTACTGTATCCCTTGGACCTTCCCATTGACGATGAAACACAGAAATTGCATCGGAATTAAATATAAGAGACACAATGCCGACTTAAGTACAGGAAGACAGAGTCTTCCTACTGTCTATGTTTTTAGCGTTTCCTGTGTCACTAGTTTTACATTCCGGTGCACCTCTGCAGCTTTACTGTATACCTTGGACCTTCCCATTGACGATGAAACACAGAAATTGCATCGAAATTAAATATAAGAGACACAATGCCGACTTAGGTACAAGAAAATAGTCTTCGTACGGTCAATGTCTTGAGCGTTTCCTGTGTCACCAGTTTTACATTCCGATGCACCTCTGCCGGTTTACTGTATCCCTTGGACCTTCCCCTTGTCGATGAAACACAGAAATCGCATCGGAATTAAATATAAGAGACACAATGCCTACATAAGTACAAGATAACAGTCTACGTACGGACAATGTTTTGAGCGTTTCCTGTGTCGCCAGTTTTACATTCCGATGCACCTCTGCCGGTTTACTGTATCCCTTGGACCTTCCCATTGTCGATGAAACACAGAAATCGCATCGGAATTAAATATAGGAGACACAATGCCGACTTAAGTACAGAAAGACTGACTCTTCCTACTGTCTATGTTTTGAGCGTTTCCTGTGTCACCAGTTTTACATTCCGATGCACCTCTGCAGGTTTACTGTATCCCTTGGACCTTCCCATTGACGATGAAACACAGACATTGCATCAGAATTAAATATAAGAGACACAATGCCGACTTAAGTACAGGAGGACTGAGTCTTCCTAGTGTCTATAATTTGAGCGTTTCCTGTGTCACCAGTTTTACGTTCCGATGCACCTCTGCAGGTTTACTGTATCCCTTGGACCTTCCCATTGACGAAGAAACACATTAATTGCATCGGAATTAAATTTAAGAGACACAATGCCGACTTAAGTACAGGAAGACTAAGCGTTCCTACTGTCTATGTTTTGAGCGTTTCCTGTGTCATCAGCTTTACTTTCCGATGCACCTCTGCAGGTTTACTATATCCCTTGGACCTTCCCATTCACGATGAGACACTGAAATTTCATCGGAATTAAATATTAGAGACACAATGCCGACTTAAGTACAGGAAGACTGAGTCTTCCTACTGTCTTTGTTTTGAGCGTTTCCTGTGTCACCAGATTTACATTCCGATGCACCTCTGCAGGTTTACTGTATCCCTTGGACCTTCACAGTGACGATGAAACACAGAAATTGCATCGGAATTAAATATAAGAGACACAATGCCGACTTAAGTACAGGAAGACTAAGTCCTCCTACTGTTTATGTTTTGAGCGTTTCCTGTGTCATCAGTTTAACTTTCTGACGCACCTCTGCAAGTTTACTATATCCCTTGGACCTTCCCATTCACGATGAAACACAGACATTTCATCGGAAATAAATATAAGAGACACTATGCCGACTTAAGTGTGGGCAGACTGAGTCTTCCTCTGTCTATGTTTTGAGCGTTTCCTGTGTCACCAGTTTTACATTCCGATGCACCTCTGCCGGTTTACTGTATCCCTTGGACCTTCCGCTTGTCGATGAAACACCGAAATCGCATCGGAATTAAATATAAGAGACACAATGCCGACTTAAGTACTGGAAGACTGAGTCTTCCTACTGTCTATGTTTTGAGCGTTTTCTGTGTCATCAGTTTTACATTCCGATGCACCTCTGCAGGTTTCCTTTATCCCTTGGACCTTCCCATTGACGATGAAACACAGAAATTGCATCGAAATTAAATATAAGAGACACAATGCCGACTTAAGTACAAGAAAACAGTCTTCGTACGGTCAATGTCTTGAGCGTTTCGTGTGTCACCAGTTTTACATTCCGATGCACCTCTGCCGGTTTACTGTATCCCTTGGACCTTCCGCTTGTCGATGAAACACCGAAATCGCATCGGAATTAAATATAAGAGACACAATGCCTACATAAGTACAAGATAACAGTCTACGTACGGACAATGTTTTGAGCGTTTCCTGTGTCACCAGTTTTACATTCCGATGCACCTCTGCAGGTTTACTGTATCCCTTGGACCTTCCCATTGACGATGAAACACAGACATTGCATCGGAATTAAATATAAGAGACACAATGCCGACTTAAGTACAGGAGGACTGAGTCTTCCTAGTGTCTATAATTTGAGCGTTTCCTGTGTCACCAGTTTTACGTTCCGATGCACCTCTGCAGGTTTACTGTATCCCTTGGACCTTCCCATTGACGATGAAACACATTAATTGCATCGGAATTAAATTTAAGAGACACAATGCCGACTTAAGTACATGAAGACTAAGCGTTCCTACTGTCTATGTTTTGAGCGTTTCCTGTGTCATCAGTTTTACTTTCCGATGCACCTCTGCAGGTTTACTATATCCCTTGGACCTTCCCATTCACGATGAAACACTGAAATTTCATCGGAATTAAATATAAGAAACACAATCCCGACTTAAGTACAGGAAGACTGAGTCTTCCTACTGTCTATGTTTTGAGCGTTTCCTGTGTCACCAGTTTTACATTCTGATGCAATTCTGCAGGTTTTCTGTTTCCATTGGACCTTCCCATTGACGATGAAACACAGAAATTGCATCGGAATTAAATATAAGAAACACAATGAAGACTTAAGTACAGGAAGACAGAGTCTTTCTACTGTCTATGTTTTGAGCGCTTCCTGTGTCAGCAGTTTTACATTCTGATGCACCTCTGCAGGATAACTGTATCCCTTGGACCTTCCCATTGACGATGAAAAACAGAAATTGCATCGGAATTAAATATAAGAGACACAATGCCGACTTAAGTACTGGAAGACTGAGTCTTCCTACTGTCTATGTTTTGAGCGTTTTCTGTGTCATCAGTTTTACATTCAGATGCACCTCTGCAGGTTTACTGTATCCCTTGGACCTTCCCATTGACGATGAAAAACAAAAATTGCATCGGAATTAACTATAAGAGACACAATGCCGACTGAAGTACAGGAAGACTAAGTCTTCCTACTGTCTATGTTTTGAGCGTTTCCTGTGTCATCAGTTTTACTTTCCGATGCACCTCTGCTGGATTACTATATCCCTTGGACCTTCCCATTCACGTTGAAACACAGAAATTCTATCGGAATTAAATACAAGAGACACAATGCCGACTTAAGTACAGGAAGACTGAGTCTTCCTACTGTCTATGTTTTGAGCGTTTCCTGTGTCACCAGTTTTACATTCCGATGCACCTCTGCAGGTTTACTGTTTCCCTTGGACCTTCCCATTGACGATGAAACACAGAAATTGCATCGGAATTAAATATAAGAGACACAATGCCGACTTAAGTACAGGAAGACTGAGTCTTCCTACAGTCTATGTTTTGAGCGTTTCCTGTGTCACTAGTTTTACATTCCGATGCACCTCTGCAGGTTTACTGTATTCCTTGGACCTTCCCATTGACGATGAAACACAGAAATTGCATCGGAATTAAATATAAGAGACACAATGCCGACTTAAGTACTGGAAGAATGAGTCTTCCTACTGTCTATGTGTTGAGCGTTTCCTGTGTCACCAGCTTTACATTCTGATGCACCTCTGCAGGTTTACTGTATCCCTTGGACCTTCCCATTGACGATGAAACATAGAAATTTCATCGGAAATAAATATAAGAGACACAATGCCGACTTAAGTACAGGAAGACTGAGTCTTCCCACTGTCTATGTTTTAAGCGTTTCCTGTGTCACCAGTTTTACATTCCGATGCACCTCTGCAGGTTTACTGTTTCCCTTGGACCTTCCCATTGACGATGAAACACAGAAATTGCATCGGAATTAAATATAAGAGAGACACTGCCGACTGAAGTACAGGAAGACTGAGTCTTCCTACACTCTATGCTTTGAGCGTTTCCTGTGTCACCAGTTTTACATTCTGATGCACCTCTGCAGGCTTACTGTATCCCTTGGACCTTCCCATTGACGATGAAACACAGAAATTGCATCGGAATTAAATATAAGAGACACAATGCCGACTTAAGTACAGGAAGACAGAGTCTTCCTACTGTCTATGTTTTTAGCGTTTCCTGTGTCACTAGTTTTACATTCCGATGCACCTCTGCAGCTTTACTGTATACCTTGGACCTTCCCATTGACGATGAAACACAGAAATTGCATCGGAATTAAATATAAGAGACACAATGCCGACTTAAGTACAGGAAGAATGAGTCTATCTACTGTCTATGTGTTGAGCGTTTCCTCTGTCAACAGTTTTACATTCTGATGCACCTCTGCAGGTTTACTGTATCCCTTGGACCTTCCCATTGACGATGAAAAACAGAAATTGCATCGGAATTAAATATAAGAGGCACAATGCCGACTGAAGTACAGGAAGACTAAGTCTTCCTACTGTCTATGTTTTGAGCGTTTCCTGTGTCAACAGTTTTACATTCTGATGCACCTCTGCAGGTTTACTGTATCCCTTTGACCTTCCCATTGACGATGAAAAACAGAAATTGCATCGGAATTAAATATAAGAGACACAATGCCGACTGAAGTACAGGAAGACTAAGTCTTCCTACTGTCTATGTTTTGAGCGTTTCCTGTGTCATCAGTTTTACTTTCCGATGCACCTCTGCAGGATTACTATATCCCTTGGACCTTCCCATTCGCGATGAAACACAGAAATTTCATCGGAATTAAATACAAGAGACACAATGCCGACTTAAGTACAGGAAGACTGAGTCTTCCTACTGTCTATGATTTGAGCGTTTCCTGTGTCACCAGTTTTACATTCCGATGCACCTCTGCAGGTTTACTGTTTCCCTTGGATCTTCCCATTGACGATGAAACACAGAAATTGCATCGGAATAAAATATAAGAGACACAATGCCGACTTAAGTACAGGAAGACTGAGTCTTCCTACTGTCTATGTTTTAAGCGTTTCCTGTGTCACTAGTTTTACATTCCGATGCACCTCTGCAGGTTTACTGTATCCCTTGGACCTTCCCATTGACGATGAAACATAGAAATTTCATCGGAAATAAATATAAGAGACACAATGCCGACTTAAGTACAGGAAGACTGAGTCTTCCTACTGTCTATGTTTTGAGCGTTTCCTGTGTCACCAGTTTTACATTCCGATGCACCTCTGCAGGTTTACTGTTTCCCTTGGACCTTCCCATTGACGATGAAACACAGAAATTGCATCGGAATTAAATATAAGAGACACACTGCCGACTGAAGTACAGGAAGACTGAGTCTTCCTACACTCTATGCTTTGAGCGTTTCCTGTGTCACCAGTTTTACATTCTGATGCACCTCTGCAGGCTTACTGTATCCCTTGGACCTTCCCAATGTCGATGAAACACAGAAATCGCATCGGAATTAAATATAGGAGACACAATGCCGACTTAAGAACAGGAAGACTGAGTCTTCCTACTGTCTATGTTTTGAGCGTTTCCTGTGTCACCAGTTTTACATTCCGATGCACCTCTGCAGGTTTACTGTATTCCTTGGACCTTCCCATTGACGATGAAACACAGAAATTGCATCGGAATTAAATATAAGATACACAATGCCGACTTAAGTACAGGAAGAATGAGTCTTCCTACTGTCTATGTGTTGAGCGTTTCCTGTGTCACCAGTTTTACATTCTGATGCACCTCTGCAGGTTTACTGTATCCCTTGGACCTTCCCATTGACGATGAAACACAGAAATTGCATCGGAATTAAATATAAGATACACAATGCCGACTTAAGTACAGGAAGAATGAGTCTTCCTACAGTCTATGTTCTGAGCGTTTCCTGTGTTACCAGTTTTACATATTGATGCACCTCTGCAGGTTTACTGTATCCCTTGGACCTTCCCGTTGACGATGAAACACAGAAATTGCATCGGAATTAAATATAAGAGACACAATGCCGACTTAAGTACAGGAAGACTGAGTCTTCCTACTGTCTATAATTTGAGCGTTTCCTGTGTCACCAGTTTTATTTTCCGATGCACCTCTACAGGGTTACTATATCCCTTGGACCTTCCCATTCACGATGAAACACAGAAATTTCATCGGAAATAAATATAAGAGACACAATGCCGACTTAAGTATAGGAAGAATGAGTCTTCCTACTGTCTATGTTTTGAGCGTTTCCTGTGTCACCAGTTTTACATTCCGATGCACCTCTGCCGGTTTACTATATCCATTGGACCTTCCCATTGACGATGATACACAGAAATTGCATTGGAATTAAATATAAGAAACACAATGCCGACTTAAGTACAGGAAGACTGTGTCTTCCTACTGTCCATGTTTTGAGCGTTTCCTGTGTCACCGGTTTTACATTCTGATGCACCTCTGCAGGTTTTCTGTATCCATTGGACCTTCCCATTGACGATGAAACACAGAAATTGCATCGGAATTAAATATAAGAAACACAATGCCGACTTAAGTACAGGAAGACTGAGTCTTTCTACTGTCTATGGTTTGAGCGTTTGGTGTGTCAGCAGTTTTACATTCTGATGCACCTCTGCAGGATTACTGTATCCCTTGCACCTTCCCATTGACGATGAAAAACAGAAATTGCATCGGAATTAAATATAAGAGACACAATGCCTACTTAAGTACAAGATAACGGTCTACGTACGGACAATGTTTTGAGCGTTTCCTGTGTCACCAGTTTTACATTCCGATGCACCTCTGCAGGTTTACTGTATCCCTTGGACCTTCCCATTGTCGATGAAACACAGAAATCGCATCGCAATTAAATATAGGAGACACAATGCTGACTTAAGTACAGAAAGACTGAGTCTTCCTACTGTCTATGTTTTGAGCGTTTCCTGAGTCACCAGTTTTACATTCCGATGCACCTCTGCAGGTTTACTGTATCCGTTGGACCTTCCCATTGACGATGAAACACAGAAATTGGATCGGAATTAAATATAAGAGACACAATGCCGACTTAAGTACAGGAAGACTGAGTCTTCCTACTGTCTATGTTTTGAGCTTTTCCTGTGTCACCAGTTTTAAATTCCGATGCACCTCTGCAGGTTCACTGTTTCCCTTGGACCTTCCCATTGACGATGAAACACAGAAATTGCATCGGAATTAAATATAAGAGACACACTGCCGACTGAAGTACAGGAAGACTGAGTCTTCCTACACTCTATGCTTTGAGCGTTTCCTGTGTCACCAGGTTTACATTCTGATGCACCTCTGCAGGCTTACTGTATCCCTTGGACCTTCCCATTGACGATGAAACACAGAAATTGCATCGGAATTAAATATAAGAGACACAATGCCGATTTATGTACAGGAAGACAGAGTCTTCCCACTGTCTATGTTTGAGCGTTTCCTGTGTCACTAGTTTTACATTCCGATGCACCTCTGCAGGTTTACTGTATTCCTTGGACCTTCCCATTGGCGATGAAACACAGATATTGCATCGGAATTAAATATAAGATACACAATGCCGACTTAAGTACAGGAAGAATGAGTCTTCCTAATGTCTATGTGTTGAGCGTTTCCTGTGTCAACAGTTTTACATTCTGATGCACCTCTGCAGGTTTACTGTATCCCTTGGACCTTCCCATTGACGATGAAAAACAGAAATTGCATCGGAATTAAATATAAGAGACACAATGCCGACTGAAGTACAGGAAGACTAAGTCTTCCTACTGTCTATGTTTTGAGCGTTTCCTGTGTCATCAGTTTTACTTTCCGATGCACCTCTGCAGGATTACTATATCCCTTGGACCTTCCCATTCACGATGAAACACTGAAATTTCATCGGAATTAAATATAAGAGACACAATGCCGACTTAGGTACAGGAAGACTGAGTCTTCCTACTGTCTTTGTTTTGAGCGTTTCCTGTGTCACCAGTTTTACATTCCGATGCACCTCTGCAGGTTTACTGTATCCCTTGGACCTTCACAGTGACGATGAAATACAGAAATTGCATCGGAATTAAATATAAGAAACACAATGCCGACTTAAGTACAGGAAGACAGAGTCTTCCTACTGTCTATGTTTTGAGCGTTTCCTGTGTCACTAGTTTTACATTCCGATGCACCTCTGCAGGTTTACTGTATTCCTTGGACCTTCCCATTGGCGATGAAACACAGAAACTGCATCGGAATTAAATATAAGAGACACAATGCCGACTTAAGTACAGGAAACAAGAATCTTCCTACTGTCTATGTTTTGAGCGTTTCCTGTGTCACTAGTTTTACATTCCGATGCACCTCTGCAGGTTTACTGTATTCCTTGGACCTTCCCATTGACGATGAAACACAGAAATTGCATCGGAATTAAATATAAGAGACACAATGCCGTCTTAAGTACAGGAAAAATGAATCTTCCTACTGTCTATGTGTTGAGCGTTTCCTGTGTCACCAGTTTTACATTCCGATGCATCTCTGCCGGTTTACTGTATCCCTTGGACCTTCCATTGTCGATGAAACACAGAAATCGCATCGGAATTAAATATAAGAAACACAATGCCGACTTAAGTACAGGAAGACTGAGTCTTCCTACTGTCTATGTTTTGAGCGTTTCCTGTGTCACCAGTTTTACATTCCGATGCACCTCTGCCGGTTTACTATATCCATTGGACCTTCCCATTGACGATGATACACAGAAATTGCATCGGAATTAAATATAAGAAACACAATGCCGACTTAAGTACAGGAAGACTGAGTCTTCCTACTGTCTATGTTTTGAGCGTTTCCTGTGTCACCAGTTTTACATTCTGATGCACCTCTGCAGGTTTTCTGTATCCATTGGACCTTCCCATTGACGATGAAACACAGAAATTGCATCGGAATTAAATATAAGAAACACAATGCCGACATAAGTACAGGAAGACTGAGTCTTTCTACTGTCTATGGTTTGAGCGTTTGGTGTGTCAGCAGTTTTACATTCTGATGCACGTCTGCAGGATTACTGTATCCCTTGGACCTTCCCATTGACGATGAAAAACAGAAATTGCATCGGAATTAAATATAAGAGACACAATACCGACTTAAGTACAGGAAGACTGAGTCTTTCTACTGTCTATGTTTTGAGCGTTTAGTGTGTCAGCAGTTTTACATTCTGATGCACCTCTGAAGGATTACTGTATCCTTTGGACCTTCCCAGTGACGATGAAACCCAGAAATTGCATCGGAATTAAAAATAAGAGACACAATGCCGACTTAAGTACAAGAAGACTGAGTCTTCCTACTGTCTATGTTTTGAGCGTTTTCTGTGTCATCAGTTTTACATTCAGATGCACCTCTGCAGGTTTACCGTATCCCTTGGACCTTCCCATTGACGATGAAAAACAGAAATTGCATCGGAATTAAATATAAGAGACGCAATGGCGACTGAAGTACGGGTAGACTAAGTCTTCCTACTGTCTATGTTTTGAGCGTTTCCTGTGTCATCAGTTTTACTTTCCGATGCACCTCTGCAGGATTACTATATCCCTTGGACCTTCCCATTCGCGATGAAACACAGAAATTTCATCGGAATTAAATACAAGAGACACAATGCCGACTTAAGTACAGGAAGACTGAGTCTTCCTACTGTCTATGTTTTGAGCGTTTCCTGTGTCACCAGTTTTACATTCCGATGCACCTCTGCAGATTTACTGTTTCCCTTGGACCTTCCCATTGACGATGAAACACAGAAATTGCATCGGAATTAAATATAAGAGACACACTGCCGACTGAAGTACAGGAAGACTGAGTCTTCCTACACTCTATGCTTTGAGCGTTTCCTGTGTCACCAGTTTTACATTCTGATGCACCTCTGCAGGATTACTGTATCCCTTGGACCTTCCCAATGTCGGTGAAACACAGAAATCGCATCGGAATTAAATATAGGAGACACAATGCCGACTTAAGAACAGGAAGACTGAGTCTTCCTACTGTCTATGTTTTGAGCGTTTCCTGTGTCACCAGTTTTACATTCCGATGCACCTCTGCAGGTTTACTGTATTCCTTGGACCTTCCCATTGACGATGAAACACAGAAATTGCATCGGAATTAAATATAAGATACACAATGCCGACTTAAGTACAGGAAGAATGAGTCTTCCTACTGTCTATGTGTTGAGCGTTTCCTGTGTCACCAGTTTTACATTCTGATGCACCTCTGCAGGTTTACTGTATCCCTTGGACCTTCCCATTGACGATGAAACACAGAAATTGCATCGGAATTAAATATAAGATACACAATGCCGACTTAAGTACAGGAAGACTGAGTCTTCCTACAGTCTATGTTCTGAGCGTTTCCTGTGTTACCAGTTTTACATTCTGATGCACCTCTGCAGGTTTACTGTATCCCTTGGACCTTCCCGTTGACGATGAAACACAGAAATTGCATCGGAATTAAATATAAGAGACACAATGCCGACTTAAGTACAGGAAGACATTGTATTCCTACTGTCTATAATTTGAGCGTTTCCTGTGTCACCAGTTTTATTTTCCGATGCACCTCTACAGGGTTACTATATCCCTTGGACCTTCCCATTCACGATGAAACACAGAAATTTCATCGGAAATAAATATAAGAGACACAATGCCGACTTAAGTATAGGAAGAATGAGTCTTCCTACTGTCTATGTTTTGAGCGTTTCCTGTGTCACCAGTTTTACATTCCGATGCACCTCTGCCGGTTTACTATATCCATTGGACCTTCCCATTGACGATGATACACAGAAATTGCATTGGAATTAAATATAAGAAACACAATGCCGACTTAAGTACAGGAAGACTGAGTCTTCCTACTGTCTATGTTTTGAGCGTTTCCTGTGTCACCGGTTTTACATTCTGATGCACCTCTGCAGGTTTTCTGTATCCATTGGACCTTCCCATTGACGATGAAACACAGAAATTGCATCGGAATTAAATATAAGAAACACAATGCCGACTTAAGTACAGGAAGACTGAGTCTTTCTACTGTCTATGGTTTGAGCGTTTGGTGTGTCAGCAGTTTTACATTCTGATGCACCTCTGCAGGATTACTGTATCCCTTGCACCTTCCCATTGACGATGAAAAACAGAAATTGCATCGGAATTAAATATAAGAGACACAATACCGACTTAAGTACAGGAAGACTGAGTCTTTCTACTGTCTATGTTTTGAGCGTTTAGTGTGTCAGCAGTTTTACATTCTGATGCACCTCTGAAGGATTACTGTATCCTTTGGACCTTCCCAGTGACGATGAAACCCAGAAATTGCATCGGAATTAAAAATAAGAGACACAATGCCGACTTAAGTACAGGAAGACTGAGTCTTCCTACTGTCTATGTTTTGAGCGTTTTCTGTGTCATCAGTTTTACATTCAGATGCACCTCTGCAGGTTTACTGTATCCCTTGGACCTTCCCATTGACGATGAAAAACAGAAATTGCATCGGAATTAAATATAAGAGACGCAATGGCGACTGAAGTACGGGTAGACTAAGTCTTCCTACTGTCTATGTTTTGAGCGTTTCCTGTGTCATCAGTTTTACTTTCCGATGCACCTCTGCAGGATTACTATATCCCTTGGACCTTCCCATTCGCGATGAAACACAGAAATTTCAACGGAATTAAATACAAGAGACAAAATGCCGACTTAAGTACAGGAAGACAGAGTCTTCCTACTGTCTCTGTTTTGAGCGTTTCCTGTGTCACCAGTTTTACATTCCGATGCACCTCTGCAGGTTTACTGTTTCCCTTGGACCTTCCCATTGACGATGAAACACAGAAATTGCATCGGAATGAAATATAAGAGACACAATGCCGACTTAAGTACAGGAAGACAGAGTCTTAATACTGTCTATGTTTTGAGCGTTTCCTGTGTCACTAGTTTTACATTCCGATGCACCTCTGCAGGTTTACTGTATTCCTTGGACCTTCCCATTGACGATGAAACATAGAAAATTCATCGGAAATAAATATAAGAGACACAATGCCGACTTAAGTACAGGAAGACTGAGTCTTCCTAATGTCCATGTTTTGAGCGTTTCCTGTGTCACCAGTTTTAAATTCCGATGCACCTCTGCAGGTTCACTGTCTCCCTTGGACCTTGCCATTGACGATGAAACACAGAAATTGCATCGGAATTAAATATAAGAGACACACTGCCGACTGAAGTACAGGAAGACTGAGTCTTCCTACACTCTATGCTTTGAGCGTTTCCTGTGTCACCAGTTTTACATTCCGATGCACCTCTGCAGGCTTACTGTATCCCTTGGACCTTCCCATTGACGATGAAACACAGAAATTGCATCGGAATTAAATATAAGAGACACAATGCCGACTTAAGTACAGGAAGACAGAGTCTTCCCACTGTCTATGTTTTGAGCGTTTCCTGTGTCACTAGTTTTACATTCCGATGCACCTCTGCAGGATTACTATATCCCTTGGAACTTCCCATTCACGATGAAACACAGAAATTTCATCGGAATTACATACAAGAGACACAATGCGGACTTAAGTACAGGAAGACTGAGTCTTCCTACTCTCTATGCTTTGAGCGTTTCCTGTGTCACCAGATTTACACTCCGATGCACCTCTGCAGGTTTACTGTATCCCGTTGACCTTCCCATTGACGATGAAACACAGAAATTGCATCGGAATTAAATATAAGAGACACAATGCCTACTTAAGTACATGATAACAGTCTACGTACGGACAATGTTTTGAGCGTTTCCTGTGTCACCAGTTTTACATTCCGATGCACCTCTGCAGGTTTACTGTATCCCTTGGACCTTCCCATTGTCGATGAAACACAGAAATCGCATCGCAATTAAATATAGGAGACACAATGCTGACTTAAGTACAGAAAGACTGAGTCTTCCTCCTGTCTATGTTTTGAGCGTTTCCTGTGTCATCAGTTTTACTTTCCGATGCACCTCTGCAGGATTACTATATCCCTTGGACCTTCCCATTCACGATGAAACACAGAAATTGCATCGGAATTAAATATAAGAGACACAATGCCGATTTATGTACAGGAAGACAGAGTCTTCCCACTGTCTATGTTTGAGCGTTTCCTGTGTCACTAGTTTTACATTCCGATGCACCTCTGCAGGTTTACTGTATTCCTTGGACCTTCCCATTGGCGATGAAACACAGATATTGCATCGGAATTAAATATAAGATACACAATGCCGACTTAAGTACAGGAAGAATGAGTCTTCCTAATGTCTATGTGTTGAGCGTTTCCTGTGTCAACAGTTTTACATTCTGATGAACCTCTGCAGGTTTACTGTATCCCTTGGACCTTCCCATTGACGATGAAAAACAGAAATTGCATCGGAATTAAATATAAGAGACACAATGCCGACTGAAGTACAGGAAGACTAAGTCTTCCTACTGTCTATGTTTTGAGCGTTTCCTGTGTCATCAGTTTTACTTTCCGATGCACCTCTGCAGGATTACTATATCCCTTGGACCTTCCCATTCACGATGAAACACTGAAATTTCATCGGTATTAAATATAAGAGACACAATGCCGACTTAGATACACGAAGACTGAGTCTTCCTACTGTCTTTGTTTTGAGCGTTTCCTGTGTCACCAGTTTTACATTCCGATGCACCTCTGCAGGTTTACTGTATCCCTTGGACCTTCACAGTGACGATGAAATACAGAAATTGCATCGGAATTAAATATAAGAAACACAATGCCGACTTAAGTACAGGAAGACAGAGTCTTCCTACTGTCTATGTTTTGAGCGTTTCCTGTGTCACTAGTTTTACATTCCGATGCACCTCTGCAGGTTTACTGTATTCCTTGGACCTTCCCATTGGCGATGAAACACAGAAACTGCATCGGAATTAAATATAAGAGACACAATGCCGACTTAAGTACAGGAAACAAGAGTCTTCCTACTGTCTATGTTTTGAGCGTTTCCTGTGTCACTAGTTTTACATTCCGATGCACCTCTGCAGGTTTACTGTATTCCTTGGACCTTCCCATTGACGATGAAACACAGAAATTGCATCGGAATTAAATATAAGAGACACAATGCCGTCTTAAGTACAGGAAAAATGAATCTTCCTACTGTCTATGTGTTGAGCGTTTCCTGTGTCACCAGTTTTACATTCCGATGCATCTCTGCCGGTTTACTGTATCCCTTGGACCTTCCATTGTCGATGAAACACAGAAATCGCATCGGAATTAAATATAAGAAACACAATGCCGACTTAAGTACAGGAAGACTGAGTCTTCCTACTGTCTATGTTTTGAGCGTTTCCTGTGTCACCAGTTTTACATTCCGATGCACCTCTGCCGGTTTACTATATCCATTGGACCTTCCCATTGACGATGATACACAGAAATTGCATCGGAATTAAATATAAGAAACACAATGCCGACTTAAGTACAGGAAGACAGAGTCTTCCTACTGTCTATGTTTTGAGCGTTTCCTGTGTCACCAGTTTTACATTCTGATGCACCTCTGCAGGTTTTCTGTATCCATTGGACCTTCCCATTGACGATGAAACACAGAAATTGCATCGGAATTAAATATAAGAAACACAATGCCGACATAAGTACAGGAAGACTGAGTCTTTCTACTGTCTATGGTTTGAGCGTTTGGTGTGTCAGCAGTTTTACATTCTGATGCACGTCTGCAGGATTACTGTATCCCTTGGACCTTCCCATTGACGATGAAAAACAGAAATTGCATCGGAATTAAATATAAGAGACACAATACCGACTTAAGTACAGGAAGACTGAGTCTTTCTACTGTCTATGTTTTGAGCGTTTAGTGTGTCAGCAGTTTTACATTCTGATGCACCTCTGAAGGATTACTGTATCCTTTGGACCTTCCCAGTGACGATGAAACCCAGAAATTGCATCGGAATTAAAAATAAGAGACACAATGCCGACTTAAGTACAAGAAGACTGAGTCTTCCTACTGTCTATGTTTTGAGCGTTTTCTGTGTCATCAGTTTTACATTCAGATGCACCTCTGCAGGTTTACCGTATCCCTTGGACCTTCCCATTGACGATGAAAAACAGAAATTGCATCGGAATTAAATATAAGAGACGCAATGGCGACTGAAGTACGGGTAGACTAAGTCTTCCTACTGTCTATGTTTTGAGCGTTTCCTGTGTCATCAGTTTTACTTTCCGATGCACCTCTGCAGGATTACTATATCCCTTGGACCTTCCCATTCGCGATGAAACACAGAAATTTCATCGGAATTAAATACAAGAGACACAATGCCGACTTAAGTACAGGAAGACTGAGTCTTCCTACTGTCTATGATTTGAGCGTTTCCTGTGTCACCAGTTTTACATTCCGATGCACCTCTGCAGGTTTACTGTTTCCCTTGGATCTTCCCATTGACGATGGAACACAGAAATTGCATCGGAATAAAATATAAGAGACACAATGCCGACTTAAGTACAGGAAGACTGAGTCTTCCTACTGTCTAAGTTATAAGCGTTTCCTGTGTCACTAGTTTTACATTCCGATGCACCTCTGCAGGTTTACTGTATCCCTTGGACCTTCCCATTGACGATGAAACATAGAAATTTCATCGGAAATAAATATAAGAGACACAATGCCGACTTAAGTACAGGAAGACTGAGTCTTCCTACTGTCTAAGTTTTGAGCGTTTCCTGTGTCACCAGTTTTACATTCCGATGCACCTCTGCAGATTTACTGTTTCCCTTGGACCTTCCCATTGACGATGAAACACAGAAATTGCATCGGAATTAAATATAAGAGACACACTGCCGACTGAAGTACAGGAAGACTGAGTCTTCCTACACTCTATGCTTTGAGCGTTTCCTGTGTCACCAGTTTTACATTCTGATGCACCTCTGCAGGCTTACTGTATCCCTTGGACCTTCCCAATGTCGATGAAACACAGAAATCGCATCGGAATTAAATATAGGAGACACAATGCCGACTTAAGAACAGGAAGACTGAGTCTTCCTACTGTCTATGTTTTGAGCGTTTCCTGTGTCACCAGTTTTACATTCCGATGCACCTCTGCAGGTTTACTGTATTCCTTGGACCTTCCCATTGACGATGAAACACAGAAATTGCATCGGAATTAAATATAAGATACACAATGCCGACTTAAGTACAGGAAGAATGAGTCTTCCTACTGTCTATGTGTTGAGCGTTTCCTGTGTCACCAGTTTTATTTTCCGATGCACCTCTACAGGGTTACTATATCCCTTGGACCTTCCCATTCACGATGAAACACAGAAATTTCATCGGAAATAAATATAAGAGACACAATGCCGACTTAAGTATAGGAAGAATGAGTCTTCCTACTGTCTATGTTTTGAGCGTTTCCTGTGTCACCAGTTTTACATTCCGATGCACCTCTGCCGGTTTACTATATCCATTGGACCTTCCCATTGACGATGATACACAGAAATTGCATTGGAATTAAATATAAGAAACACAATGCCGACTTAAGTACAGGAAGACTGAGTCTTCCTACTGTCTATGTTTTGAGCGTTTCCTGTGTCACCGGTTTTACATTCTGATGCACCTCTGCAGGTTTTCTGTATCCATTGGACCTTCCCATTGACGATGAAACACAGAAATTGCATCGGAATTAAATATAAGAAACACAATGCCGACTTAAGTACAGGAAGACTGAGTCTTTCTACTGTCTATGGTTTGAGCGTTTGGTGTGTCAGCAGTTTTACATTCTGATGCACCTCTGCAGGATTACTGTATCCCTTGCACCTTCCCATTGACGATGAAAAACAGAAATTGCATCGGAATTAAATATAAGAGACACAATACCGACTTAAGTACAGGAAGACTGAGTCTTTCTACTGTCTATGTTTTGAGCGTTTAGTGTGTCAGCAGTTTTACATTCTGATGCACCTCTGAAGGATTACTGTATCCTTTGGACCTTCCCAGTGACGATGAAACCCAGAAATTGCATCGGAATTAAAAATAAGAGACACAATGCCGACTTAAGTACAGGAAGACTGAGTCTTCCTACTGTCTATGTTTTGAGCGTTTTCTGTGTCATCAGTTTTACATTCAGATGCACCTCTGCAGGTTTACTGTATCCCTTGGACCTTCCCATTGACGATGAAAAACAGAAATTGCATCGGAATTAAATATAAGAGACGCAATGGCGACTGAAGTACGGGTAGACTAAGTCTTCCTACTGTCTATGTTTTGAGCGTTTCCTGTGTCATCAGTTTTACTTTCCGATGCACCTCTGCAGGATTACTATATCCCTTGGACCTTCCCATTCGCGATGAAACACAGAAATTTCAACGGAATTAAATACAAGAGACAAAATGCCGACTTAAGTACAGGAAGACAGAGTCTTCCTACTGTCTCTGTTTTGAGCGTTTCCTGTGTCACCAGTTTTACATTCCGATGCACCTCTGCAGGTTTACTGTTTCCCTTGGACCTTCCCATTGACGATGAAACACAGAAATTGCATCGGAATGAAATATAAGAGACACAATGCCGACTTAAGTACAGGAAGACAGAGTCTTAATACTGTCTATGTTTTGAGCGTTTCCTGTGTCACTAGTTTTACATTCCGATGCACCTCTGCAGGTTTACTGTATTCCTTGGACCTTCCCATTGACGATGAAACATAGAAAATTCATCGGAAATAAATATAAGAGACACAATGCCGACTTAAGTACAGGAAGACTGAGTCTTCCTAATGTCCATGTTTTGAGCGTTTCCTGTGTCACCAGTTTTAAATTCCGATGCACCTCTGCAGGTTCACTGTCTCCCTTGGACCTTGCCATTGACGATGAAACACAGAAATTGCATCGGAATTAAATATAAGAGACACACTGCCGACTGAAGTACAGGAAGACTGAGTCTTCCTACACTCTATGCTTTGAGCGTTTCCTGTGTCACCAGTTTTACATTCTGATGCACCTCTGCAGGCTTACTGTATCCCTTGGACCTTCCCATTGACGATGAAACACAGAAATTGCATCGGAATTAAATATAAGAGACACAATGCCGACTTAAGTACAGGAAGACAGAGTCTTCCCACTGTCTATGTTTTGAGCGTTTCCTGTGTCACTAGTTTTACATTCCGATGCACCTCTGCAGGTATACTGTATTCCTTAGACCTTCCCATTGGCGATGAAACACAGAAATTGCATCGGAATTAAATATAAGATATACAATGCCGACTAAAGTACAGGAAGAATGAGTCTTGCTAATGTCTATGTGTTGAGCGTTTCCTGTGTCAGCAGTTTTACATTCTGATGCACCTCTGCAGGTTTACTGTATCCCTTGGACCTTCCCATTGACGATGAAAAACAGAAATTGCATCGGAATTAAATATAAGAGACACAATGCCGACTGAAGTACAGGAAAAGTAAGTCTTCCTACTGTCTATGTTTTGAGCGTTTCCTGTGTCATCAGTTTTACTTTCCGATGCACCTCTGCAGGATTACTATATCCCTTGGAACTTCCCATTCACGATGAAACACAGAAATTTCATCGGAATTAAATACAAGAGACACAATGCCGACTTAAGTACAGGAAGACTGAGTCTTCCTACTCTCTATGCTTTGAGCGTTTCCTGTGTCACCAGATTTACACTCCGATGCACCTCTGCAGGTTTACTGTATCCCGTGGACCTTCCCATTGACGATGAAACACAGAAATTGCATCGGAATTAAATATAAGAGACACAATGCCTACTTAAGTACAAGATAACAGTCTACGTACGGACAATGTTTTGAGCGTTTCCTGTGTCACCAGTTTTACATTCCGATGCACCTCTGCAGGTTTACTGTATCCCTTGGACCTTCCCATTGTCGATGAAACACAGAAATCGCATCGCAATTAAATATAGGAGACACAATGCTGACTTAAGTACAGAAAGACTGAGTCTTCCTACTGTCTATGTTTTGAGCGTTTCCTGAGTCACCAGTTTTACATTCCGATGCACCTCTGCAGGTTTACTGTATCCGTTGGACCTTCCCATTGACGATGAAACACAGAAATTGGATCGGAATTAAATATAAGAGACACAATGCCGACTTAAGTACAGGAAGACTGAGTCTTCCTACTGTCTATGTTTTGAGCTTTTCCTGTGTCACCAGTTTTAAATTCCGATGCACCTCTGCAGGTTCACTGTTTCCCTTGGACCTTCCCATTGACGATGAAACACAGAAATTGCATCGGAATTAAATATAAGAGACACACTGCCGACTGAAGTACAGGAAGACTGAGTCTTCCTACACTCTATGCTTTGAGCGTTTCCTGTGTCACCAGTTTTACATTCTGATGCACCTCTGCAGGCTTACTGTATCCCTTGGACCTTCCCATTGACGATGAAACACAGAAATTGCATCGGAATTAAATATAAGAGGCACAATGCCGATTTATGTACAGGAAGACGGCGTCTTCCCACTGTCTATGTTTGAGCGTTTCCTGTGTCACTAGTTTTACATTCCGATGCACCTCTGCAGGTTTACTGTATTCCTTGGACCTTCCCATTGGCGATGAAACACAGATATTGCTTCGGAATTAAATATAAGATACACAATGCCGACTTAAGTACAGGAAGAATGAGTCTTCCTAATGTCTATGTGTTGAGCGTTTCCTGTGTCAACAGTTTTACATTCTGATGCACCTCTGCAGGTTTACTGTATCCCTTGGACCTTCCCATTGACGATGAAAAACAGAAATTGCATCGGAATTAAATATAAGAGACACAATGCCGACTGAAGTACAGGAAGACTAAGTCTTCCTACTGTCTATGTTTTGAGCGTTTCCTCTGTCATCAGTTTTACTTTCCGATGCACCTCTGCAGGATTACTATATCCCTTGGACCTTCCCATTCACGATGAAACACTGAAATTTCATCGGAATTAAATATAAGAGACACAATGCCGACTTAGGTACAGGAAGACTGAGTCTTCCTACTGTCTTTGTTTTGAGCGTTTCCTGTGTCACCAGTTTTACATTCCGATGCACCTCTGCAGGTTTACTGTATCCCTTGGACCTTCACAGTGACGATGAAATACAGAAATTGCATCGGAATTAAATATAAGAAACACAATGCCGACTTAAGTACAGGAAGACAGAGTCTTCCTACTGTCTATGTTTTGAGCGTTTCCTGTGTCACTAGTTTTACATTCCGATGCACCTCTGCAGGTTTACTGTATTCCTTGGACCTTCCCATTGGCGATGAAACACAGAAACTGCATCGGAATTAAATATAAGAGACACAATGCCGACTTAAGTACAGGAAGACAGAGTCTTCCTACTGTCTATGTTTTGAGCGTTTCCTGTGTCACTAGTTTTACATTCCGATGCACCTCTGCAGGTTTACTGTATTCCTTGGACCTTCCCATCGACGATGAAACACAGAAATTGCATCGGAATTAAATATAAGAGACACAATGCCGTCTTAAGTACAGGAAAAATGAATCTTCCTACTGTCTATGTGTTGAGCGTTTCCTGTGTCACCAGTTTTACATTCCGATGCATCTCTGCCGGTTTACTGTATCCCTTGGACCTTCCATTGTCGATGAAACACAGAAATCGCATCGGAATTAAATATAAGAAACACAATGCCGACTTAAGTACAGGAAGACTGAGTCTTCCTACTGTCTAT
This sequence comes from Schistocerca nitens, assembly GCF_023898315.1. Taxonomy (NCBI): domain Eukaryota; kingdom Metazoa; phylum Arthropoda; class Insecta; order Orthoptera; family Acrididae; genus Schistocerca; species Schistocerca nitens. The sequence goes on along the minus strand of NC_064616.1, from coordinate 2,790,436 downwards.
GTTTTGAGCGTTTCCTGTGTCACCAGCTTTACATTCCGATGCACCTCTGCCGGTTTACTATATCCATTGGACCTTCCCATTGACGATGATACACAGAAATTGCATCGGAATTAAATATAAGAAACACAATGCCGACTTAAGTACAGGAAGACTGAGTCTTCCTACTGTCTATGTTTTGAGCGTTTCCTGTGTCACCAGTTTTACATTCTGATGCACCTCTGCAGGTTTTCTGTATCCATTGGACCTTCCCATTGACGATGAAACACAGAAATTGCATCGGAATTAAATATAAGAAACACAATGCCGACATAAGTACAGGAAGACTGAGTCTTTCTACTGTCTATGGTTTGAGCGTTTGGTGTGTCAGCAGTTTTACATTCTGATGCACGTCTGCAGGATTACTGTATCCCTTGGACCTTCCCATTGACGATGAAAAACAGAAATTGCATCGGAATTAAATATAAGAGACACAATACCGACTTAAGTACAGGAAGACTGAGTCTTTCTACTGTCTATGTTTTGAGCGTTTAGTGTGTCAGCAGTTTTACATTCTGATGCACCTCTGAAGGATTACTGTATCCTTTGGACCTTCCCAGTGACGATGAAACCCAGAAATTGCATCGGAATTAAAAATAAGAGACACAATGCCGACTTAAGTACAGGAAGACTGAGTCTTCCTACTGTCTATGTTTTGAGCGTTTTCTGTGTCATCAGTTTTACATTCAGATGCACCTCTGCAGGTTTACTGTATCCCTTGGACCTTCCCATTGACGATGAAAAACAGAAATTGCATCGGAATTAAATATAAGAGACGCAATGGCGACTGAAGTACGGGTAGACTAAGTCTTCCTACTGTCTATGTTTTGAGCGTTTCCTGTGTCATCAGTTTTACTTTCCGATGCACCTCTGCAGGATTACTATATCCCTTGGACCTTCCCATTCACGATGAAACACAGAAATTTCAACGGAATTAAATACAAGAGACAAAATGCCGACTTAAGTACAGGAAGACAGAGTCTTCCTACTGTCTATGTTTTGAGCGTTTCCTGTGTCACCAGTTTTACATTCCGATTCACCTCTGCAGGTTTACTGTTTCCCTTGGACCTTCCCATTGACGATGAAACACAGAAATTGCATCGGAATGAAATATAAGAGACACAATGCCGACATAAGTACAGGAAGACAGAGTCTTAATACTGTCTATGTTTTGAGCGTTTCCTGTGTCACTAGTTTTACATTCCGATGCACCTCTGCAGGTTTACTGTATTCCTTGGACCTTCCCATTGACGATGAAACATAGAAAATTCAACGGAAATAAATATAAGAGACACAATGCCGACTTAAGTACAGGAAGACTGAGTCTTCCTAATGTCCATGTTTTGAGCGTTTCCTGTGTCACCAGTTTTAAATTCCGATGCACCTCTGCAGGTTCACTGTCTCCCTTGGACCTTCCCATTGACGATGAAACACAGAAATTGCATCGGAATTAAATATAAGAGACACACTGCCGACTGAAGTACAGGAAGACTGAGTCTTCCTACACTCTATGCTTTGAGCGTTTCCTGTGTCACCAGTTTTACATTCTGACGCACCTCTGCAGGCTTACTGTATCCCTTGGACCTTCCCATTGACGATGAAACACAGAAATTGCATCGGAATTAAATATAAGAGACACAATGCCGACTTAAGTACAGGAAGACAGAGTCTTCCCACTGTCTATGTTTTGAGCGTTTCCTGTGTCACTAGTTTTACATTCCGATGCACCTCTGCAGGTATACTGTATTCCTTAGACCTTCCCATTGGCGATGAAACACAGAAATTGCATCGGAATTAAATATAAGATATACAATGCCGACTAAAGTACAGGAAGAATGAGTCTTGCTAATGTCTATGTGTTGAGCGTTTCCTGTGTCAGCAGTTTTACATTCTGATGCACCTCTGCAGGTTTACTGTATCCCTTGGACCTTCCCATTGACGATGAAAAACAGAAATTGCATCGGAATTAAATATAAGAGACACAATGCCGACTGAAGTACAGGAAGAGTAAGTCTTCCTACTGTCTATGTTTTGAGCGTTTCCTGTGTCATCAGTTTTACTTTCCGATGCACCTCTGCAGGATTACTATATCCCTTGGAACTTCCCATTCACGATGAAACACAGAAATTTCATCGGAATTATATACAAGAGACACAATGCCGACTTAAGTACAGGAAGACTGAGTCTTCCTACTCTCTATGCTTTGAGCGTTTCCTGTCACCAGATTTACACTCCGATGCACCTCTGCAGGTTTACTGTATCCCGTGGAGCTTCCCATTGACGATGAAACACAGAAATTGCATCGGAATTAAATATAAGACAGACAATGCCGACTTAAGTAAAAAAAAAATGGCTCTGAGCACTATGGGACTCAAATGCTGAGGTCATTAGTCCCCTAGAACTTAGAACTAGTTAAACCTAACTATGCTAAGGACATCACAAACATCCATGCCCGAGGCAGGATTCGAACCTGCGACCGTAGCGGACTTGCGGTTCCAGACTGCAGCGCCTTTAACCGCACGGCCACTTCGGCCGGCCCGACTTAAGTACAGGAAGACTGAGTCTTCCTACTGTCTATGATTTGAGCGTTTCATGTGTCACCAGTTTTCCATTCTGATGCACCTCTGCAGGTTTCCTGTATCCCTTGGACCTTCCCATTGACGATGAAACACAGAAATTGCATCGGAATTAAATATAAGAGACACAATGCCTACTTAAGTACAAGATAACAGTCTACGTACGGACAATGTTTTGAGCGTTTCCTGTGTCACCAGTTTTACATTCCGGTGCACCTCTGCAGGTTTACTGTATCCCTTGGACCTTCCCATTGTCGATGAAACACAGAAATCGCATCGCAATTAAATATAGGAGACACAATGCTGACTTAAGTACAGAAAGACTGAGTCTTCCTACTCTCTATGTTTTGAGCGTTTCCTGAGTCACCAGTTTTACATTCCGATGCACCTCTGCAGGTTTACTGTATCCGTTGGACCTTCCCATTGGCGATGAAACACAGATATTGCATCGGAATTAAATATAAGATACACAATGCCGACTTAAGTACAGGAAGAATGAGTCTTCCTAATGTCTATGTGTTGAGCGTTTCCTGTGTCAACAGTTTTACATTCTGATGCACCTCTGCAGGTTTACTGTATCCCTTGGACCTTCCCATTGACGATGAAAAACAGAAATTGCATCGGAATTAAATATAAGAGACACAATGCCGACTGAAGTACAGGAAGACTAAGTCTTCCTACTGTCTATGTTTTGAGCGTTTCCTGTGTCATCAGTTTTACTTTCCGATGCACCTCTGCAGGATTACTATATCCCTTGGACCTTCCCATTCACGATGAAACACTGAAATTTCATCGGAATTAAATATAAGAGACACAATGCCGACTTAGGTACAGGAAGACTGAGTCTTCCTACTGTCTTTGTTTTGAGCGTTTCCTGTGTCACCAGTTTTACATTCCGATGCACCTCTGCAGGTTTACTGTATCCCTTGGACCTTCACAGTGACGATGAAATACAGAAATTGCATCGGAATTAAATATAAGAAACACAATGCCGACTTAAGTACAGGAAGACTGTTTATGTTTGCCGGCCGAAGTGGCCGTGCGGTTAAAGGCGCTGCAGTCTGGAACCGCATGACCGCTACGGTCGCAGGTTCGAATCCTGCCTCGGGCATGGATGTTTGTGATGTCCTTAGGTTAGTTAGGTTTAACTAGTTCTAAGTTCTAGGGGGACTAATGACCTCAGCAGTTGAGTCCCATAGTGCTCAGAGCCATTTGAACCATTTGTTTATGTTTTGAGCGTTTCCTGTGTCATCAGTTTAACTTTCTGACGCACCTCTGCAGGCTTACTGTATGCCTTGGACCTTCCCATTGACGATGTAACACAGAAATTGCATCGGAATTAAATATAAGAGACACAATGCCGACTTAAGTACAGGAAGACAGAGTCTTCCTACTGTCTATGTTTTGAGCGTTTCCTGTGTCACTAGTTTTATATTCCGATGCACCTCTGCAGGTTTACTGTATTCCTTGGACCTTCCCATTGGCGATGAAACACAGAAACTGCATCGGAATTAAATATAAGAGACACAATGCCGACTTAAGTACAGGAAGACAGAGTCTTCCTACTGTCTATGTTTTGAGCGTTTCCTGTGTCACTAGTTTTACATTCCGATGCACCTCTGCAGGTTTACTGTATTCCTTGGACCTTCCCATTGACGATGAAACACAGAAATTGCATCGGAATTAAATATAAGAGACACAATGCCGACTTAAGTACAGGAAGAATGAATCTTCCTACTGTCTATGTGTTGAGCGTTTCCTGTGTCACCAGTTTTACATTCCGATGCATCTCTGCCGGTTTACTGTATCCCTTGGACCTTCCATTGTCGATGAAACACAGAAATCGCATCGGAATTAAATATAAGAAACACAATGCCGACTTAAGTACAGGAAGACTGAGTCTTCCTACTGTCTATGTTTTGAGCGTTTCCTGTGTCACCAGTTTTACATTCTGATGCACCTCTGCAGGCTTACTGTATGCCTTGGACCTTCCCATTGACGAAGAAACACAGAAATTGCATCGGAATTAAATATAAGAGACACAATGCCGACTTAAGTACAGGAAGACTGAGTCTTCCTACTGTCTATGTTTTGAGCGTTTCCTGTGTCACCAGTTTTACATTCCGATGCACCTCTGCCGGTTTACTATCTCCATTGGACCTTCCCATTGACGATGATACACAGAAATTGCATCGGAATTAAATATAAGAAACACAATGCCGACTTAAGTACAGGAAGACTGAGTCTTCCTACTGTCTATGTTTTGAGCGTTTCCTGTGTCACCAGTTTTACATTCTGATGCACCTCTGCAGGTTTTCTGTATCCATTGGACCTTCCCATTGACGATGAAACACAGAAATTGCATCGGAATTAAATATAAGAAACACAATGCCGACATAAGTACAGGAAGACTGAGTCTTTCTACTGTCTATGGTTTGAGCGTTTGGTGTGTCAGCAGTTTTACATTCTGATGCACCTCTGCAGGATTACTGTATCCCTTGGACCTTCCCATTGACGATGAAAAACAGAAATTGCATCGGAATTAAATATAAGAGACACAATACCGACTTAAGTACAGGAAGACTGAGTCTTTCTACTGTCTATGTTTTGAGCGTTTAGTGTGTCAGCAGTTTTACATTCTGATGCACCTCTGAAGGATTACTGTATCCTTTGGACCTTCCCAGTGACGATGAAACCCAGAAATTGCATCTGAATTAAAAATAAGAGACACAATGCCGACTTAAGTACAGGAAGACTGAGTCTTCCTACTGTCTATGTTTTGAGCGTTTTCTGTGTCATCAGTTTTACATTCAGATGCACCTCTGCAGGTTTACCGTATCCCTTGGACCTTCCCATTGACGATGAAAAACAGAAATTGCATCGGAATTAAATATAAGAGACGCAATGGCGACTGAAGTACGGGTAGACTAAGTCTTCCTACTGTCTATGTTTTGAGCGTTTCCTGTGTCATCAGTTTTACTTTCCGATGCACCTCTGCAGGATTACTATATCCCTTGGACCTTCCCATTCACGATGAAACACAGAAATTTCAACGGAATTAAATACAGGAGACAAAATGCCGACTTAAGTACAGGAAGACAGAGTCTTCCTACTGTCTATGTTTTGAGCGTTTCCTGTGTCACCAGTTTTACATTCCGATGCACCTCTGCAGGTTTACTGTTTCCCTTGGACCTTCCCATTGACGATGAAACACAGAAATTGCATCGGAATTAAATATAAGAGACACAATGCCGACTTAAGTACAGGAAGACAGAGTCTTAATACTGTCTATGTTTTGAGCGTTTCCTGTGTCACTAGTTTTACATTCCGATGCACCTCTGCAGGTTTACTGTATTCCTTGGACCTTCCCATTGACGATGAAACATAGAAAATTCATCGGAAATAAATATAAGAGACACAATGCCGACTTAAGTACAGGAAGACTGAGTCTTCCTAATGTCCATGTTTTGAGCGTTTCCTGTGTCACCAGTTTTAAATTCCGATGCACCTCTGCAGGTTCACTGTCTCCCTTGGACCTTCCCATTGACGATGAAACACAGAAATTGCATCGGAATTAAATATAAGAGACACACTGCCGACTGAAGTACAGGAAGACTGAGTCTTCCTACACTCTATGCTTTGAGCGTTTCCTGTGTCACCAGTTTTACATTCTGACGCACCTCTGCAGGCTTACTGTATCCCTTGGACCTTCCCATTGACGATGAAACACAGAAATTGCATCGGAATTAAATATAAGAGACACAATGCCGACTTAAGTACAGGAAGACAGAGTCTTCCCACTGTCTATGTTTTGAGCGTTTCCTGTGTCACTAGTTTTACATTCCGATGCACCTCTGCAGGTATACTGTATTCCTTAGACCTTCCCATTGGCGATGAAACACAGAAATTGCATCGGAATTAAATATAAGATATACAATGCCGACTAAAGTACAGGAAGAATGAGTCTTGCTAATGTCTATGTGTTGAGCGTTTCCAGTGTCAGCAGTTTTACATTCTGATGCACCTCTGCAGGTTAACTGTATCCCTTGGACCTTCCCATTGACGATGAAAAACAGAAATTGCATCGGAATTAAATATAAGAGACACAATGCCGACTGAAGTACAGGAAGAGTAAGTCTTCCTACTGTCTATGTTTTGAGCGTTTCCTGTGTCATCAGTTTTACTTTCCGATGCACCTCTGCAGGATTACTATATCCCTTGGAACTTCCCATTCACGATGAAACACAGAAATTTCATCGGAATTAAATACAAGAGACACAATGCCGACTTAAGTACAGGATGACTGAGTCTTCCTACTCTCTATGCTTTGAGCGTTTCCTGTGTCACCAGATTTACACTCCGATGCACCTCTGCAGGTTTACTGTATCCCGTGGAGCTTCCCATTGACGATGAAACACAGAAATTGCATCGGAATTAAATATAAGACAGACAATGCCGACTTAAGTAAAAAAAAAATGGCTCTGAGCACTATGGGACTCAAATGCTGAGGTCATTAGTCCCCTAGAACTTAGAACTAGTTAAACCTAACTAACCTAAGGACATCACAAACATCCATGCCCGAGGCAGGATTCGAACCTGCGACCGTAGCGGACTTGCGGTTCCAGACTGCAGCGCCTTTAACCGCACGGCCACTTCGGCCGGCCCGACTTAAGTACAGGAAGACTGAGTCTTCCTATTGTCTATGTTTTGAGCGTTTCCTGTGTCACTAGTTTTACATTCCGATGCACCTCTGCAGGTTTACTGTATTCCTTGGACCTTCCCATTGGCGATGAAACACAGAAATTGCATCGGAATTAAATATAAGAGACACAATGCCGACTTAAGTACAGGAAGACAGAGTCTTCCTACTGTCTATGTTTTGAGCGTTTCCTGTGTCACTAGTTTTACATTCCGATGCACCTCTGCAGGTTTACTGTATTCCTTGGACCTTCCCATTGACGATGAAACACAGAAATTGCATCGGAATTAAATATAAGAGACACAATGCCGACTTAAGTACAGGAAGAATGAGTCTTCCTACTGTCTATGTGTTGAGCGTTTCCTGTGTCACCAGTTTTACATTCCGATGCATCTCTGCCGGTTTACTGTATCCCTTGGACCTTCCCATTGTCGATGAAACACAGAAATCGCATCGGAATTAAATATAAGAAACACAATGCCGACTTAAGTACAGGAAGACTGAGTCTTCCTACTGTCTATGTTTTGAGCGTTTCCTGTGTCACCAGTTTTACATTCTGATGCACCTCTGCAGGCTTACTGTATGCCTTGGACCTTCCCATTGACGATGAAACACAGAAATTGCATCGGAATTAAATAGAAGAGACACAATGCCGACTGAAGTACAGGAAGACAGAGTCTTCCTACTGTCTATGTTTTGAGCGTTTCCTGTGTCACTAGTTTTACATTCCGATGCACCTCTGCAGGTTTCTGTATTCCTTGGACCTTCCCATTCGCGATGAAACACAGAAATTGCATCGGAATTAAATATAAGAGACACAATGCCGACATAAGTACAGGAAGACAGAGTCTTCCTACTGTCTATGTTTTGAGCGTGTCCTGTGTCACTAGTTTTACATTCCGATGCACGTCTGCAGGTTTACTGTATTCCTTGGACCTTCCCATTGACGATGAAACACAGAAATGGCATCGGAATTAAATATAAGAGACACAATGCCGACTTAAGTACAGGAAGAATGAGTCTTCCTACTGTCTATGTGTTGAGCGTTTCCTGTGTCACCAGTTTTACATTCCGATGCATCTCTGCCGGTTTACTGTATCCCTTGGACCTTCCCATTGTCGATGAAACACAGAAATCGCATCGGAATTAAATATAAGAAACACAATGCCGACTTAAGTACAGGAAGACTGAGTCTTCCTACTGTCTATGTTTTGAGCGTTTCCTGTGTCACCAGTTTTACATTCTGATGCAATTCTGCAGGTTTTCTGTATCCATTGGACCTTCCCATTGACGATAAAACACAGAAATTGCATCGGAATTAAATATAAGAGACACAATGCCGACTTAAGTACAGGAAGACTGAGTCTTTCTACTGTCTATGTTTTGAGCGTTTCCTGTGTCAGCAGTTTTACATTCTGATGCACCTCTGCAGGTTTACTGTATCCCTTGGACCTTCCCATTGACGACGAAAAACAAAAATTGCATCGGAATTAAATATAAGAGACACAATGCCGACTGAAGTACAGGAAGCCTAAGTCTTCCTACTGTCTATGTTTTGAGCGTTTCCTGTGTCATCAGTTTCACTTTCCGATGCACCTCTGCAGGATTACTATATCCCTTGGACCTTCCCATTCACGATGAAACACAGAAATTTCATCGGAATTAAATACAAGAGACACAATGCCGACTTAAGTACAGGAAGACTGAGTCTTCCTACTGTCTATGTTTTGAGGGTTTTCTGTGTCACCAGTTTTACATTCCGATGCACCTCTGCAGGTTTACTGTTTCCCTTGGACCTTCCCATTGACGATGAAACACAGAAATTGCATCGGAATTAAATATAAGAGACACAATGCCGACTTAAGTACAGGAAGACTGAGTCTTCCTACTGTCTATGTTTTGAGCGTTTCCTGTGTCACTAGTTTTACATTCCGATGCACCTCTGCAGGTTTACTGTATTCCTTGGACCTTCCCATTGACGATGAAACACAGAAATTGCATCGGAATTAAATATAAGAGACACAATGCCGACTTAAGTACTGGAAGACTGAGTCTTCCTACTGGCTATGTTTTGAGCGTTTCCTGTGTCACCAGTTTTACATTCCGATGCACCTCTGCAGGTTTACTGTTTCCCTTGGACCTTCCCATTGACGATGAAACACAGAAATTGCATGGAACTTAAATATAAGAGACACAATGCCGGCTAAGTACAGGAAGAATGAGTCTTCCTACTGTCTATGGATTGAGCGTTTCCTGTGTCAACAGTTTTACATTCTGATGCACCTCTGCAGGTTTACTGTATCCCTTGGACCTTCCCATTGACGATGAAAAACAGAAATTGCATCGGAATTAAATATAAGAGACACAATGCCGAATGAAGTACAGGAAGACTAAGTCTTCCTACTGTCTATGTTTTGAGCGTTTCCTGTGTCATCAGTTTTACTTTCCGATGCACCTCTGCAGGATTACTATATCCCTTGGACCTTCCCATTCACAATGAAACACAGAAATTTCATCGGAATTAAATACAAGAGACACAATGCCGACTTAAGTACAGGAATACTGAGTCTTCCTACTGTCTATGTTTTGAGCGTTTCCTGTGTCACCAGTTTTACATTCCGATGCACCTCTGCAGGTTTACTGTTTCCCTTGGACCTTCCCATTGACGATGAAACACAGAAATTGCATCGGAATTAAATATAAGAGACACACTGGCGACTGAAGTACAGGAAGACTGAGTCTTCCTACACTCTATGCTTTGAGGGTTTCCTGTGTCACCAGTTTTACATTCTGATGCACCTCTGCAGGCTTACTGTATCCCTTGGACCTACCCATTGATGATGAAACACAGAAATTGCATCGGAATTAAATATAAAAGACACAATGCCAACTTAAGTACAGGAAGACTGAGTCTTCCTACTGTCTATGTTTTGAGCGTTTCCTGTGTTACCAGTTTTACATTCTGATGCACCTCTGCAGGTTTACTGTATCCCTTGGACCTTCCCGTTGACGATGAAACACAGAAATTGCATCGGAATTAAATATAAGAGACACAATGCCGACTTAAGTACAGGAAGACTGAGTCTTCCTACTGTCTATAATTTGAGCGTTTCCTGTGTCACCAGTTTTATTTTCCGATGCACCTCTACAGGTTTACTATATCCCTTGGACCTTCCCATTCACGATGAAAAACAGAACTTTCATCGGAAATAAATATAAGAGACACAATGCCGACTTAAGTATAGGAAGAATGAGTCTTCCTACTGTCTATGCGTTGAGCGTTTCCTGTGTCACCAGTTTTACATTCCGATGCACCTCTGCAGGTTTACTACATCCCTTGGACCTTCCCATTGACGATGAAACACAGAAATTGCATCGGAATTAAATATAAGAGACACAATGCCGACTTAAGTACTGGAAGACTGAGTCTTCCTACTCTCTATGCTTTGAGCGTTTCCTGTGTTAAAAGTTTGACATTCCGATGCACCTCTGCAGGTTTCCTGTATCCCTTGGACCTTCCCATTGACGATGAAACACAGAAATTGCATCGAAATTAAATATAAGAGACACAATGCCGACTTAAGTACAAGAAAACAGTCTTCGTACGGTCAATGTTTTGAGCGTTTCCTGTGTCACCAGTTTTACATTCTGATGCAATTCTGCAGGTTTTCTGTATCCATTGGACCTTCCCATTGACGATGAAACACAGAAATTGCATCGGAATTAAATATAAGAAACACAATGCCGACTTAAGTACAGGAAGACTGAGTCTTTCTACTGTCTATGTTTTGAGCGTTTCCTGTGTCAGCAGTTTTACATTCTGATGCACCTCTGCAGGATAACTGTATCCCTTGGACCTTCCCATTGACATTGAAAAACAGAAATTGCATCGGAATTAAATATAAGAGACACAATGCCGACTTAAGTACAGGAAGACTGAGTCTTCCTACTGTCTACGTTTTGAGCGTTTTCTGTGTCATCAGTTTTACATTCAGATGCACCTCTGCACGGTTACTGTATCCCTTGGACCTTCCCATTGACGATGAAAAACAAAAATTGCATCGGAATTAAATATAAGAGACACAATGCCGACTGAAGTACAGGAAGTCTAAGTCTTCCTACTGTATATGTTTTGAGCGTTTCCTGTGTCATCAGTTTTACTTTCCGATGCACCTCTGCAATATTACTATATCCCATGGACCTTCCCATTCACGATGGAACACAGAAATTTCATCGGAATTAAATACAAGAGACACAATGCCTACTTAAGTACAGGAAGACTGAGTCTTCCTACTGTCTATGTTTTGAGCGTTTCCTGTGTCACTAGTTTTACATTCCGATGCACCTCTGCAGGTTTACTGTATTCCTTGGACCTTCCCATTGACGATGAAACACAGAAATTGCATCGGAATTAAATATAAGAGACACAGTGCCGACTTAAGTACTGGAAGAATGAGTCTTCCTACTGTCTATGTGTTAAGCGTTTCCTGTGTCACCAGCTTTACATTCTGATACACCTCTGCAGGTTTACTGTATCCCTTGGGCCTTCCCATTGACGATGAAACATAGAAATTTCATCGGAAATAAATATAAGAGACACAATGCCGACTTAAGTACAGGAAGACTGAGTCTTCCTACTGTCTATGTTTTGAGCGTTTCCTGTGTCACCAGTTTTACATTCCGATGCACCTCTGCAGGTTTACTGTTTCCCTTGGACCTTCCCATTGACGATGAAACACAGAAATTGCATGGAACTTAAATATAAGAGACACAATGCCGACTTAAGTACAGGAAGACTGAGTCTTCCTACTCTCTATGCTTTGAGCGTTTCCTGTGTCACCAGATTTACACTCCGATGCACCTCTGCAGGTTTACTGTATCCCGTGGAGCTTCCCATTGACGATGAAACACAGAAATTGCATCGGAATTAAATATAAGACAGACAATGCCGACTTAAGTAAAAAAAAAATGGCTCTGAGCACTATGGGACTCAAATGCTGAGGTCATTAGTCCCCTAGAACTTAGAACTAGTTAAACCTAACTAACCTAAGGACATCACAAACATCCATGCCCGAGGCAGGATTCGAACCTGCGACCGTAGCGGACTTGCGGTTCCAGACTGCAGCGCCTTTAACCGCACGGCCACTTCGGCCGGCCCGACTTAAGTACAGGAAGACTGAGTCTTCCTATTGTCTATGTTTTGAGCGTTTCCTGTGTCACTAGTTTTACATTCCGATGCACCTCTGCAGGTTTACTGTATTCCTTGGACCTTCCCATTGGCGATGAAACACAGAAATTGCATCGGAATTAAATATAAGAGACACAATGCCGACTTAAGTACAGGAAGACAGAGTCTTCCTACTGTCTATGTTTTGAGCGTTTCCTGTGTCACTAGTTTTACATTCCGATGCACCTCTGCAGGTTTACTGTATTCCTTGGACCTTCCCATTGACGATGAAACACAGAAATTGCATCGGAATTAAATATAAGAGACACAATGCCGACTTAAGTACAGGAAGAATGAGTCTTCCTACTGTCTATGTGTTGAGCGTTTCCTGTGTCACCAGTTTTACATTCCGATGCATCTCTGCCGGTTTACTGTATCCCTTGGACCTTCCCATTGTCGATGAAACACAGAAATCGCATCGGAATTAAATATAAGAAACACAATGCCGACTTAAGTACAGGAAGACTGAGTCTTCCTACTGTCTATGTTTTGAGCGTTTCCTGTGTCACCAGTTTTACATTCTGATGCACCTCTGCAGGCTTACTGTATGCCTTGGACCTTCCCATTGACGATGAAACACAGAAATTGCATCGGAATTAAATAGAAGAGACACAATGCCGACTGAAGTACAGGAAGACAGAGTCTTCCTACTGTCTATGTTTTGAGCGTTTCCTGTGTCACTAGTTTTACATTCCGATGCACCTCTGCAGGTTTCTGTATTCCTTGGACCTTCCCATTCGCGATGAAACACAGAAATTGCATCGGAATTAAATATAAGAGACACAATGCCGACATAAGTACAGGAAGACAGAGTCTTCCTACTGTCTATGTTTTGAGCGTGTCCTGTGTCACTAGTTTTACATTCCGATGCACGTCTGCAGGTTTACTGTATTCCTTGGACCTTCCCATTGACGATGAAACACAGAAATGGCATCGGAATTAAATATAAGAGACACAATGCCGACTTAAGTACAGGAAGAATGAGTCTTCCTACTGTCTATGTGTTGAGCGTTTCCTGTGTCACCAGTTTTACATTCCGATGCATCTCTGCCGGTTTACTGTATCCCTTGGACCTTCCCATTGTCGATGAAACACAGAAATCGCATCGGAATTAAATATAAGAAACACAATGCCGACTTAAGTACAGGAAGACTGAGTCTTCCTACTGTCTATGTTTTGAGCGTTTCCTGTGTCACCAGTTTTACATTCTGATGCAATTCTGCAGGTTTTCTGTATCCATTGGACCTTCCCATTGACGATAAAACACAGAAATTGCATCGGAATTAAATATAAGAGACACAATGCCGACTTAAGTACAGGAAGACTGAGTCTTTCTACTGTCTATGTTTTGAGCGTTTCCTGTGTCAGCAGTTTTACATTCTGATGCACCTCTGCAGGTTTACTGTATCCCTTGGACCTTCCCATTGACGACGAAAAACAAAAATTGCATCGGAATTAAATATAAGAGACACAATGCCGACTGAAGTACAGGAAGCCTAAGTCTTCCTACTGTCTATGTTTTGAGCGTTTCCTGTGTCATCAGTTTCACTTTCCGATGCACCTCTGCAGGATTACTATATCCCTTGGACCTTCCCATTCACGATGAAACACAGAAATTTCATCGGAATTAAATACAAGAGACACAATGCCGACTTAAGTACAGGAAGACTGAGTCTTCCTACTGTCTATGTTTTGAGGGTTTTCTGTGTCACCAGTTTTACATTCCGATGCACCTCTGCAGGTTTACTGTTTCCCTTGGACCTTCCCATTGACGATGAAACACAGAAATTGCATCGGAATTAAATATAAGAGACACAATGCCGACTTAAGTACAGGAAGACTGAGTCTTCCTACTGTCTATGTTTTGAGCGTTTCCTGTGTCACTAGTTTTACATTCCGATGCACCTCTGCAGGTTTACTGTATTCCTTGGACCTTCCCATTGACGATGAAACACAGAAATTGCATCGGAATTAAATATAAGAGACACAATGCCGACTTAAGTACTGGAAGACTGAGTCTTCCTACTGGCTATGTTTTGAGCGTTTCCTGTGTCACCAGTTTTACATTCCGATGCACCTCTGCAGGTTTACTGTTTCCCTTGGACCTTCCCATTGACGATGAAACACAGAAATTGCATGGAACTTAAATATAAGAGACACAATGCCGGCTAAGTACAGGAAGAATGAGTCTTCCTACTGTCTATGGATTGAGCGTTTCCTGTGTCAACAGTTTTACATTCTGATGCACCTCTGCAGGTTTACTGTATCCCTTGGACCTTCCCATTGACGATGAAAAACAGAAATTGCATCGGAATTAAATATAAGAGACACAATGCCGAATGAAGTACAGGAAGACTAAGTCTTCCTACTGTCTATGTTTTGAGCGTTTCCTGTGTCATCAGTTTTACTTTCCGATGCACCTCTGCAGGATTACTATATCCCTTGGACCTTCCCATTCACAATGAAACACAGAAATTTCATCGGAATTAAATACAAGAGACACAATGCCGACTTAAGTACAGGAATACTGAGTCTTCCTACTGTCTATGTTTTGAGCGTTTCCTGTGTCACCAGTTTTACATTCCGATGCACCTCTGCAGGTTTACTGTTTCCCTTGGACCTTCCCATTGACGATGAAACACAGAAATTGCATCGGAATTAAATATAAGAGACACACTGGCGACTGAAGTACAGGAAGACTGAGTCTTCCTACACTCTATGCTTTGAGGGTTTCCTGTGTCACCAGTTTTACATTCTGATGCACCTCTGCAGGCTTACTGTATCCCTTGGACCTTCCCATTGATGATGAAACACAGAAATTGCATCGGAATTAAATATAAAAGACACAATGCCAACTTAAGTACAGGAAGACTGAGTCTTCCTACTGTCTATGTTTTGAGCGTTTCCTGTGTTACCAGTTTTACATTCTGATGCACCTCTGCAGGTTTACTGTATCCCTTGGACCTTCCCGTTGACGATGAAACACAGAAATTGCATCGGAATTAAATATAAGAGACACAATGCCGACTTAAGTACAGGAAGACTGAGTCTTCCTACTGTCTATAATTTGAGCGTTTCCTGTGTCACCAGTTTTATTTTCCGATGCACCTCTACAGGTTTACTATATCCCTTGGACCTTCCCATTCACGATGAAAAACAGAACTTTCATCGGAAATAAATATAAGAGACACAATGCCGACTTAAGTATAGGAAGAATGAGTCTTCCTACTGTCTATGCGTTGAGCGTTTCCTGTGTCACCAGTTTTACATTCCGATGCACCTCTGCAGGTTTACTACATCCCTTGGACCTTCCCATTGACGATGAAACACAGAAATTGCATCGGAATTAAATATAAGAGACACAATGCCGACTTAAGTACTGGAAGACTGAGTCTTCCTACTCTCTATGCTTTGAGCGTTTCCTGTGTTAAAAGTTTGACATTCCGATGCACCTCTGCAGGTTTCCTGTATCCCTTGGACCTT
Organism: Schistocerca nitens; assembly: GCF_023898315.1. Taxonomy (NCBI): domain Eukaryota; kingdom Metazoa; phylum Arthropoda; class Insecta; order Orthoptera; family Acrididae; genus Schistocerca; species Schistocerca nitens. Next base: position 2,774,415 of record NC_064616.1, on the reverse strand, counting down.
CCCATTGACGATGAAACACAGAAATTGCATCGAAATTAAATATAAGAGACACAATGCCGACTTAAGTACAAGAAAACAGTCTTCGTACGGTCAATGTTTTGAGCGTTTCCTGTGTCACCAGTTTTACATTCTGATGCAATTCTGCAGGTTTTCTGTATCCATTGGACCTTCCCATTGACGATGAAACACAGAAATTGCATCGGAATTAAATATAAGAAACACAATGCCGACTTAAGTACAGGAAGACTGAGTCTTTCTACTGTCTATGTTTTGAGCGTTTCCTGTGTCAGCAGTTTTACATTCTGATGCACCTCTGCAGGATAACTGTATCCCTTGGACCTTCCCATTGACATTGAAAAACAGAAATTGCATCGGAATTAAATATAAGAGACACAATGCCGACTTAAGTACAGGAAGACTGAGTCTTCCTACTGTCTACGTTTTGAGCGTTTTCTGTGTCATCAGTTTTACATTCAGATGCACCTCTGCACGGTTACTGTATCCCTTGGACCTTCCCATTGACGATGAAAAACAAAAATTGCATCGGAATTAAATATAAGAGACACAATGCCGACTGAAGTACAGGAAGTCTAAGTCTTCCTACTGTATATGTTTTGAGCGTTTCCTGTGTCATCAGTTTTACTTTCCGATGCACCTCTGCAATATTACTATATCCCATGGACCTTCCCATTCACGATGGAACACAGAAATTTCATCGGAATTAAATACAAGAGACACAATGCCTACTTAAGTACAGGAAGACTGAGTCTTCCTACTGTCTATGTTTTGAGCGTTTCCTGTGTCACTAGTTTTACATTCCGATGCACCTCTGCAGGTTTACTGTATTCCTTGGACCTTCCCATTGACGATGAAACACAGAAATTGCATCGGAATTAAATATAAGAGACACAGTGCCGACTTAAGTACTGGAAGAATGAGTCTTCCTACTGTCTATGTGTTAAGCGTTTCCTGTGTCACCAGCTTTACATTCTGATACACCTCTGCAGGTTTACTGTATCCCTTGGGCCTTCCCATTGACGATGAAACATAGAAATTTCATCGGAAATAAATATAAGAGACACAATGCCGACTTAAGTACAGGAAGACTGAGTCTTCCTACTGTCTATGTTTTGAGCGTTTCCTGTGTCACCAGTTTTACATTCCGATGCACCTCTGCAGGTTTACTGTTTCCCTTGGACCTTCCCATTGACGATGAAACACAGAAATTGCATGGAACTTAAATATAAGAGACACAATGCCGACTTAAGTACAGGAAGAATGAGTCTTCCTACTGTCTATGTGTTGAGCGTTTCCTGTGTCAACAGTTTTACATCCTGATGCACCTCTGCAGGTTTACTGTATCCTTTGGACCTTCCCATTGACGATGAAAAACAGAAATTGCATCGGAATTAAATATAAGAGACACAATGCCGACTGAAGTACAGGAAGACTAAGTCTTCCTACTGTCTGTGTTTTGAGCGTTTCCTGTGTCATCAGTTTTACTTTCCGATGCACCTCTGCAGGATTACTATATCCCTTGGACCTTCCCATTCACGATGAAACACAGAAATTTCATCGGAATTAAATACAAGAGACACAATGCCGACTTAAGTACAGGACTACTGAATCTTCCTACTGTCTATATTTTGAGCGTTTCCTGTGTCACCAGTTTTACATTCCGATGCACCTCTGCAGGTTTACTGTTTCCCTTGGACCTTCCCATTGACGATGAAACACAGAAATTGCATCGGAATTAAATATAAGAGACACACTGGCGACTGAAGTACAGGAAGACTGAGTCTTCCTACACTCTATGCTTTGAGGGTTTCCTGTGTCACCAGTTTTACATTCTGATGCACCTCTGCAGGCTTACTGTATCCCTTGGACCTTCCCATTGACGATGAAACACAGAAATTGCATCGGAATTAAATATAAAAGACACAATGCCAACTTAAGTACAGGAAGACTGAGTCTTCCTACTGTCTATGTTTTGAGCGTTTCCTGTGTTACCAGTTTTACATTCTGATGCACCTCTGCAGGTTTACTGTATCCCTTGGACCTTCCCGTTGACGATGAAACACAGAAATTGCATCGGAATTAAATATAAGAGACACAATGCCGACTTAAGTACAGGAAGACTGAGTCTTCCTACTGTCTATAATTTGAGCGTTTCCTGTGTCACCAGTTTTATTTTCCGATGCACCTCTACAGGTTTACTATATCCCTTGGACCTTCCCATTCACGATGAAAAACAGAACTTTCATCGGAAATAAATATAAGAGACACAATGCCGACTTAAGTATAGGAAGAATGAGTCTTCCTACTGTCTATGCGTTGAGCGTTTCCTGTGTCACCAGTTTTACATTCCGATGCACCTCTGCAGGTTTACTACATCCCTTGGACCTTCCCATTGACGATGAAACACAGAAATTGCATCGGAATTAAATATAAGAGACACAATGCCGACTTAAGTACTGGAAGACTGAGTCTTCCTACTCTCTATGCTTTGAGCGTTTCCTGTGTTAAAAGTTTGACATTCCGATGCACCTCTGCAGGTTTCCTGTATCCCTTGGACCTTCCCATTGACGATGAAACACAGAAATTGCATCGAAATTAAAAATAAGAGACACAATGCCGACTTAAGCACAAGAAAACAGTCTTCGTACGGTCAATGTTTTGAGCGTTTCCTGTGTCACCAGTTTTACATTCTGATGCAATTCTGCAGGTTTTCTGTATCCATTGGACCTTCCCATTGACGATGAAACACAGAAATTGCATCGGAATTAAATATAAGAAACACAATGCCGACTTAAGTACAGGAAGACTGAGTCTTTCTACTGTCTATGTTTTGAGCGTTTCCTGTGTCAGCAGTTTTACATTCTGATGCACCTCTGCAGGATAACTGTATCCCTTGGACCTTCCCATTGACATTGAAAAACAGAAATTGCATCGGAATTAAATATAAGAGACACAATGCCGACTTAAGTACAGGAAGACTGAGTTTTCCTACTGTCTACGTTTTGAGCGTTTTCTGTGTCATCAGTTTTACATTCAGATGCACCTCTGCACGGTTACTGTATCCCTTGGACCTTCCCATTGACGATGAAAAACAAAAATTGCATCGGAATTAAATATAAGAGACACAATGCCGACTGAAGTACAGGAAGTCTAAGTCTTCCTACTGTATATGTTTTGAGCGTTTCCTGTGTCATCAGTTTTACTTTCCGATGCACCTCTGCAGGATTACTATATCCCATGGGCCTTCCCATTCACGATGGAACACAGAAATTTCATCGGAATTAAATACAAGAGACACAATGCCTACTTAAGTACAGGAAGACTGAGTCTTCCTACTGTCTATGTTTTGAGCGTTTCCTGTGTCACCAGTTTTACATTCCGATGCACCTCTGCAGGTTTACTGTTTCCCTTGGACCTTCCCATTGACGATGAAACACAGAAATTGCATGGAACGTAAATATAAGAGACACAATGCCGACTTAAGTACAGGAAGAATGAGTCTTCCTACTGTCTATGTGTTAAGCGTTTCCTGTGTCACCAGCTTTACATTCTGATACACCTCTGCAGGTTTACTGTATCCCTTGGGCCTTCCCATTGACGATGAAACATAGAAATTTCATCGGAAATAAATATAAGAGACACAATGCCGACTTAAGTACAGGAAGACTGAGTCTTCCTACTGTCTATGTTTTGAGCGTTTCCTGTGTCACCAGTTTTACATTCCGATGCACCTCTGCAGGTTTACTGTTTCCCTTGGACCTTCCCATTGACGATGAAACACAGAAATTGCATGGAACTTAAATATAAGAGACACAATGCCGACTTAAGTACAGGAAGAATGAGTCTTCCTACTGTCTATGTGTTGAGCGTTTCCTGTGTCAACAGTTTTACATCCTGATGCACCTCTGCAGGTTTACCGTATCCCTTGGACCTTCCCATTGACGATGAAAAACAGAAATTGCATCGGAAATAAATATAAGAGACACAATGCCGACTGAAGTACAGGAAGACTAAGTCTTCCTACTGTCTGTGTTTTGAGCGTTTCCTGTGTCATCAGTTTTACTTTCCGATGCACCTCTGCAGGATTACTATATCCCTTGGACCTTCCCATTCACAATGAAACACAGAAATTTCATCGGAATTAAATACAAGAGACACAATGCCGACTTAAGTACAGGAGGACTGAGTCTTCCTACTGTCTATGATTTGAGCGTTTCCTGTGTCACCAGTTTTACATTCCGATGCACCTCTGCAGGTTTACTGTTTCCCTTGGACCTTCCCATTGACGATGAAACACAGAAATTGCATCGGAATTAAATATGAAAGACACAATGCCGACTTAAGTACAGGTATACTGAGTCTTCCTACTGTCTATGTTTTGAGCGTTTCCTGTGTCACCAGTTTTACATTCCGATGCACCTCTGCAGGTTTACTGTTTCCCTTGGACCTTCCCATTGACGATGAAACACAGAAATTGCATCGGAATTAAATATAAGAGACACACTGGCGACTGAAGTACAGGAAGACTGAGTCTTCCTACACTCTATGCTTTTAGGGTTTCCTGTGTCACCAGTTTTAAATTCTGATGCACCTCTGCAGGCTTACTGTATCCCTTGGACCTTCCCATTGACGATGAAACACAGAAATTGCATCGGAATTAAATATAAAAGACACAATGCCAACTTAAGTACAGGAAGACTGAGTCTTCCTACTGTCTATGTTTTGAGCGTTTCCTGTGTTACCAGTTTTACATTCTGATGCACCTCTGCAGGTTTACTGTATCCCTTGGACCTTCCCGTTGACGATGAAACACAGAAATTGCATCGGAATTAAATATAAGAGACACAATGCCGACTTAAGTACAGGAAGACTGAGTCTTCCTACTGTCTATAATTTGAGCGTTTCCTGTGTCACCAGTTTTATTTTCCGATGCACCTCTACAGGTTTACTATATCCCTTGGACCTTCCCATTCACGATGAAAAACAGAAATTTCATCGGAAATAAATATAAGAGACACAATGCCGACTTAAGTATAGGAAGAATGAGTCTTCCTACTGTCTATGTGTTGAGCGTTTCCTGTGTCACCAGTTTTACATTCCGATGCACCTCTGCAGGTTTACTACATCCCTTGGACCTTCCCATTGACGATGAAACACAGAAATTGCATCGGAATTAAATATAAGAGACACAATGCCGACTTAAGTACTGGAAGACTGAGTCTTCCTACTCTCTATGCTTTGAGCGTTTCCTGTGTTAAAAGTTTGACATTCCGATGCACCTCTGCAGGTTTCCTGTATCCCTTGGACCTTCCCATTGACGATGAAACACAGAAATTGCATCGAAATTAAATATAAGAGACACAATGCCGACTTAAGTACAAGAAAACAGTCTTCGTACGGTCAATGTTTTGAGCGTTTCCTGTGTCACCAGTTTTACATTCCGATGCATCTCTGCCGGTTTACTGTATCCCTTGGACCTTCCCATTGTCGATGAAACACAGAAATCGCATCGGAATTAAATATAAGAAACACATTGCCGACTTAAGTACAGGAAGACTGAGTCTTCCTACTGTCTATGTTTTGAGCGTTTCCTGTGTCACCAGTTTTACATTCTGATGCAATTCTGCAGGTTTTCTGTATCCATTGGACCTTCCCATTGACGATGAAACACAGAAATTGCATCGGAATTAAATATAAGAAACACAATGCCGACTTAAGTACAGGAAGACTGAGTCTTTCTACAGTCTATGTTTTGAGCGTTTCCTGTGTCAGCAGTTTTACATTCTGATGCACCTCTGCAGGATAACTGTATCCCTTGGACCTTCCCATTGACATTGAAAAACAGAAATTGCATCGGAATTAAATATAAGAGACACAATGCCGACTTAAGTACAGGAAGACTGAGTCTTCCTACTGTCTACGTTTTGAGCGTTTTCTGTGTCATCAGTTTTACATTCAGATGCACCTCTGCACGGTTACTGTATCCCTTGGACCTTCCCATTGACGATGAAAAACAAAAATTGCATCGGAATTAAATATAAGAGACACAATGCCGACTGAAGTACAGGAAGTCTTAGTCTTCCTACTGTATATGTTTTGAGCGTTTCCTGTGTCATCAGTTTTACTTTCCGATGCACCTCTGCAGGATTACTATATCCCATGGACCTTCCCATTCACGATGAAACACAGAAATTTCATCGGAATTAAATACAAGAGACACAATGCCTACTTAAGTACAGGAAGACTGAGTCTTCCTACTGTCTATGTTTTGAGCGTTTCCTGTGTCACCAGTTTTACATTCCGATGCACCTCTCTAGGTTTACTGTTTCCCTTGGACCTTCCCATTGACGATGGAACACAGAAATTGCATCGGAATTAATTATAAGAGACACAATGCCGACATAAGTACAGGAAGACTGAGTCTTCCTACTGTCGATGTTTTGAGCGTTTCCTGTATCACTAGTTTTACATTCCGATGCACCTCTGCAGGTTTACTGTATTCCTTGGACCTTCCCATTGACGATGAAACACAGAAATGGCATCGGAATTAAATATAAGAGACACAATGCCGACTTAAGTACTGGAAGAATGAGTCTTCCTACTGTCTATGTGTTGAGCGTTTACTGTGTCACCAGCTTTACATTCTGATGCACCTCTGCAGGTTTACTGTATCCCTTGGACCTTCCCATTGACGATGAAACATAGAAATTTCATCGGAAATAAATATAAGAGACACAATGCCGACTTAAGTACAGGAAGACTGAGTCTTCCTACTGTCTATGTTTTGAGCGTTTCCTGTGTCACCAGTTTTACATTCCGATGCACCTCTGCAGGTTTACTGTTTCCCTTGGACCTTCCCATTGACGATGAAACACAGAAACTGCATCGGAATTAAATATAAGAGACACACTGCCGACTGAAGTACAGGAAGACTGAGTCTTCCTACACTCTATGTTTGAGCGTTTCCTGTGTCACCAGTTTTACATTCTGATGCACCTCTGCAGGCTTACTCTATCCCTTGGACCTTCCCATTGACGATGAAACACAGAAATTGCATCGGAATTAAATACAAGAGACACAATGCCGACATAAGTACAGGAAGACAGAATCTTCCTACTGTCTACGTTTTGAGCGTTTCCTGTGTCACTAGTTTTACATTCCGATGCACCTCTGCATGTTTACTGTATCCCTTGTACAGGAGGAATGAGTCTTCCTACTGTCTATGTGTTGAGCGTTTCCTGTGTCAACAGTTTTACTTTCCGATGCACCTCTGCAGGATTACAATATCCCTTGGACCTTCCCATTCACGATGAAACACAGAAATTTCATCGGAATTAAATACAAGAGACACAATGCCGACTTAAGTACAGGAAGACTGAGTCTTCCTACTGTCTATGATTTGAGCGTTTCCTGTGTCACCAGTTTTACATTCCGATGCACCTCTGCAGGTTTACTGTTTCGCTAAGACCTTCCCATTGACGATGAAACACAGAAATTACATCGGAATTAAATATAAGAGACACAATGCCGACTTAAGTACAGGAAGACTGAGTCTTCCTACACTCTATGTTTGAGCGTTTCCTGTGTCACCAGTTTTACATTCTGATGCACCTCTGCAGGCTTACTCTATCCCTTGGACCTTCCCATTGACGATGAAAAACAGAAATTGCATAGGAATTAAAAATATAAGAGACACAATGCCCACTGAAGTACAGGAAGACTACGTCTTCCTACTGTCTATGTTTTGAGCGTTTCCTGTGTCATCAGTTTTACTTTCCGATGCACCTCTGCAGGATTACAATATCCCTTGGACCTTCCCATTCACGATGAAACACAGAAATTTCATCGGAATTAAATACAAGAGACACAATGCCGACTTAAGTACAGGAAGACTGAGTCTTCCTACTGTCTATGATTTGAGCGTTTCCTGTGTCACCAGTTTTACATTCCGATGCACCTCTGCAGGTTTACTGTTTCGCTAGGACCTTCCCATTGACGATGAAACACAGAAATTACATCGGAATTAAATATAAGAGACACAATGCCGACTTAAGTGCAGGAAGACTGAGTCTTCCTATTGTCTATGTTTTAAGCGTTTCCTGTGTCACCAGTTCTACATTCCGATGCACCTCTGCAGGTTTACTGTTTCCCTTGGACCTTCCCATTGACGATGAAAAACAGAAATTGCATCTGAATTAAATATAAGAGACACAATGCCGACTTAAGTACAGGAAGACAGAGTCTTCCTACTGTCTATGTTTTGAGCGATTCCTGTGTCACTAGTTTTACATTCCGATGCACCTCTGCAGGTTTACTGTATCCCTTGGACCTTCCCATTGACGATGAAACACAGAAATTGCATCGGAATTAAATATAAGAGACACAATGCCGACTGAAGTACAGGAAGACTGAGTCTTCCTACACTCAATGCTTTGAGCGTTTCCTGTGTCACCAGTTTTACATTCTGATGCACCTCTGCAGGCTTACTGTATCCCTTGGACCTTCCCATTGACGATGAAACATAGAAATTTCACGGAAATAAATATAAAAGACACAATGCAGACTTAAGTACAGGAAGACTGAGTCTTCCTACTGTCTATGTTTTGAGCGTTTCCTGTGTCACCAGTTTTATATTCCGATGCACCTCTGCAGGTTTACTGTTTCCCTTGGACCTTCCCATTGACGATGAAACACAGAAATTGCATCGGAATTAAATATAAGAGACACACTGCCGACTGAAGTACAGGAAGACTGAGTCTTCCTACACTCTATGCTTTGAGCGTTTCTTGTGTCACCAGTTTTACATTCTGATGCACCTCTGCAGGCTTACTGTATCCCTTGGACCTTCCCATTGACGATGAAACACAGAAATTGCATCGGAATTAAATATAAAAGACACAATGCCGACTTAAGTACAGGAAGACAGAGTCTTCCTACTGTCTATGTTTTGAGCGTTTCCTGTGTCACTAGTTTTACATTCCGATTCACCTCTGCAGATTTACTGTATTCCTTGGACCTTCCCATTGACGATGAAACACAGAAATTGCATCGGAATTAAATATAAGAGACCCAATGCCGACTTAAGTACAGGAAGAATGAGTCTTCCTAGTGTCTATGTGTTGAGCGTTTCCTTTGTCAACAGTTTTACATTCTGATTCACCTCTGCAGGTTTACTGTATCCCTTGGACCTTCCCATTGACGATGAAACATAGAAATTTCATCGGAAATAAATATAAGAGACACAATGCCGACTTAAGTACAGGAAGACTGAGTCTTGCTACTGTCTATGTTTTGAGCGTTTCCTGTGTCACCAGTTTTACATTCCGATGCACCTCTGCAGGTTTACTGTTTCCCTTGGACCTTCCCATTGACGATGAAAAACAGAAATTGAATCGGATTTAAATATAAGAGACACAATGCCGACTTAAGTACAGGAAGACAGAGTCTTCCTACTGTCTATGCTTTGAGCGTTTCCTGTGTCACTAGTTTTACATTCCGATGCACCTCTGCAGGTTTACTGTATCCCTTGGACCTTCCCATTGACGATGAAACACAGAAATTGCATCGGAATTAAATATAAGAGACACAATGCCGACTTAAGTACAGGAAGACAGAGTCTTCCTACTGTCTATGTTTTGAGCGTTTCCTGTGTCACTAGTTTTACATTCCGATGCACCTCTGCAGGTTTACTGTATCCCTTGGACCTTCCCATTGACGATGAAAAACAGAAATTGCATAGGAATTAAAAATATAAGAGACACAATGCCCACTGAAGTACAGGAAGACTAAGTCTTCCTTCTGTCTATGTTTTGAGCGTTTCCTGTGTCACCAGTTTTACATTCTGATGCACCTCTGCAGGCTTACTGTATCCCTTGGACCTTCCCATTGACGATGAAACACAGAAATTGCATCGGAATTAAATATAAAAGACACAATGTCGACTTAAGTACAGGAAGACAGAGTCTTCCTACTGTCTATGTTTTGAGCGTTTCCTGTGTCACTAGTATTACATTCCGATGCACCTCTGCCGGTTTACTGTATTCCTTGGACCTTCCCATTGACGATGAAACACAGAAATTGCATCGGAATTAAATATAAGAGACACAATGCCGACTTAAGTACAGGAAGAATGAGTCTTCCTACTGTCTATGTGTTGAGCGTTTCCTTTGTCAACAGTTTTACATTCTGATTCACCTCTGCAGGTTTACTGTATCCCTTGGACCTTCCCATTGACGATGAAACATAGAAATTTCATCGGAAATAAATATAAGAGACACAATGCCGACTTAAGTACAGGAAGACTGAGTCTTCCTACTGTCTATGTTTTGAGCGTTTCCTGTGTCACAAGTTTTACATTCCGATGCACCTCTGCAGGTTTACTGTTTCCCTTGGACCTTCCCATTGACGATGAAAAACAGAAATTGCATCGGAATTAAATATAAGAGACACATTGCCGACTTAAGTACAGGAAGACTAAGTCCTCCTACTGTTTATGTTTTGAGCGTTTCCTGTGTCATCTGTTTAACTTTCTGACGCACCTCTGCAGGTTTACTATATCCCTTGGACCTTCCCATTCACGATGCAACACAGACATTTCATCGGAAATAAATATAAGAGACACTATGCCGACTTAAGTGTGGGAAGACTGAGTCTTCCTCTGTCTATGTTTTGAGCGTTTCCTGTGTCACCAGTTTTACATTCCGATGCAACTCTGCAGGTTTACTGTATCCCTTGGACCTTCCCATTGACGATGAAACACAGACATTGCATCGGAATTAAATATAAGAGTCACAATGCCAACATAAGTACAGGAAGACTGAGTCTTCCTACTGTCTATGTTTTGAGCGTTTCCTGTGTTACCAGGTTGACATTCCGATGCACCTCTGCAGGTTTCCTTTATCCCTTGGACCTTCCCATTGACGATGAAACACAGAAATTGCATCGGAATTAAATATAAGAGACACAATGCCGACTTAAGTACAAGAAAACAGTCTTCCTACTGTCTATGTTTTGAGCGTTTCCTGTGTCACCAGTTTTACATTCCGATGCACCTCTGCAGGTTTACTGTTTCCCTTGGACCTTCCCATTGACGATGAAACACAGAAATTGCATGGAACTTAAATATAAGAGACACAATGCCGACTTAAGTACAGGAAGAATGAGTCTTCCTACTGTCTATGTGTTGAGCGTTTCCTGTGTCAACAGTTTTACATCCTGATGCACCTCTGCAGGTTTACTGTATCCTTTGGACCTTCCCATTGACGATGAAAAACAGAAATTGCATCGGAATTAAATATAAGAGACACAATGCCGACTGAAGTACAGGAAGACTAAGTCTTCCTACTGTCTGTGTTTTGAGCGTTTCCTGTGTCATCAGTTTTACTTTCCGATGCACCTCTGCAGGATTACTATATCCCTTGGACCTTCCCATTCACGATGAAACACAGAAATTTCATCGGAATTAAATACAAGAGACACAATGCCGACTTAAGTACAGGACTACTGAATCTTCCTACTGTCTATATTTTGAGCGTTTCCTGTGTCACCAGTTTTACATTCCGATGCACCTCTGCAGGTTTACTGTTTCCCTTGGACCTTCCCATTGACGATGAAACACAGAAATTGCATCGGAATTAAATATAAGAGACACACTGGCGACTGAAGTACAGGAAGACTGAGTCTTCCTACACTCTATGCTTTGAGGGTTTCCTGTGTCACCAGTTTTACATTCTGATGCACCTCTGCAGGCTTACTGTATCCCTTGGACCTTCCCATTGACGATGAAACACAGAAATTGCATCGGAATTAAATATAAAAGACACAATGCCAACTTAAGTACAGGAAGACTGAGTCTTCCTACTGTCTATGTTTTGAGCGTTTCCTGTGTTACCAGTTTTACATTCTGATGCACCTCTGCAGGTTTACTGTATCCCTTGGACCTTCCCGTTGACGATGAAACACAGAAATTGCATCGGAATTAAATATAAGAGACACAATGCCGACTTAAGTACAGGAAGACTGAGTCTTCCTACTGTCTATAATTTGAGCGTTTCCTGTGTCACCAGTTTTATTTTCCGATGCACCTCTACAGGTTTACTATATCCCTTGGACCTTCCCATTCACGATGAAAAACAGAACTTTCATCGGAAATAAATATAAGAGACACAATGCCGACTTAAGTATAGGAAGAATGAGTCTTCCTACTGTCTATGCGTTGAGCGTTTCCTGTGTCACCAGTTTTACATTCCGATGCACGTCTGCAGGTTTACTACATCCCTTGGACCTTCCCATTGACGATGAAACACAGAAATTGCATCGGAATTAAATATAAGAGACACAATGCCGACTTAAGTACTGGAAGACTGAGTCTTCCTACTCTCTATGCTTTGAGCGTTTCCTGTGTTAAAAGTTTGACATTCCGATGCACCTCTGCAGGTTTCCTGTATCCCTTGGACCTTCCCATTGACGATGAAACACAGAAATTGCATCGAAATTAAAAATAAGAGACACAATGCCGACTTAAGCACAAGAAAACAGTCTTCGTACGGTCAATGTTTTGAGCGTTTCCTGTGTCACCAGTTTTACATTCTGATGCAATTCTGCAGGTTTTCTGTATCCATTGGACCTTCCCATTGACGATGAAACACAGAAATTGCATCGGAATTAAATATAAGAAACACAATGCCGACTTAAGTACAGGAAGACTGAGTCTTTCTACTGTCTATGTTTTGAGCGTTTCCTGTGTCAGCAGTTTTACATTCTGATGCACCTCTGCAGGATAACTGTATCCCTTGGACCTTCCCATTGACATTGAAAAACAGAAATTGCATCGGAATTAAATATAAGAGACACAATGCCGACTTAAGTACAGGAAGACTGAGTTTTCCTACTGTCTACGTTTTGAGCGTTTTCTGTGTCATCAGTTTTACATTCAGATGCACCTCTGCACGGTTACTGTATCCCTTGGACCTTCCCATTGACGATGAAAAACAAAAATTGCATCGGAATTAAATATAAGAGACACAATGCCGACTGAAGTACAGGAAGTCTAAGTCTTCCTACTGTATATGTTTTGAGCGTTTCCTGTGTCATCAGTTTTACTTTCCGATGCACCTCTGCAGGATTACTATATCCCATGGGCCTTCCCATTCACGATGGAACACAGAAATTTCATCGGAATTAAATACAAGAGACACAATGCCTACTTAAGTACAGGAAGACTGAGTCTTCCTACTGTCTATGTTTTGAGCGTTTCCTGTGTCACCAGTTTTACATTCCGATGCACCTCTGCAGGTTTACTGTTTCCCTTGGACCTTCCCATTGACGATGAAACACAGAAATTGCATGGAACTTAAATATAAGAGACACAATGCCGACTTAAGTACAGGAAGAATGAGTCTTCCTACTGTCTATGTGTTAAGCGTTTCCTGTGTCACCAGCTTTACATTCTGATACACCTCTGCAGGTTTACTGTATCCCTTGGGCCTTCCCATTGACGATGAAACATAGAAATTTCATCGGAAATAAATATAAGAGACACAATGCCGACTTAAGTACAGGAAGACTGAGTCTTCCTACTGTCTATGTTTTGAGCGTTTCCTGTGTCACCAGTTTTACATTCCGATGCACCTCTGCAGGTTTACTGTTTCCCTTGGACCTTCCCATTGACGATGAAACACAGAAATTGCATGGAACTTAAATATAAGAGACACAATGCCGACTTAAGTACAGGAAGAATGAGTCTTCCTACTGTCTATGTGTTGAGCGTTTCCTGTGTCAACAGTTTTACATCCTGATGCACCTCTGCAGGTTTACCGTATCCCTTGGACCTTCCCATTGACGATGAAAAACAGAAATTGCATCGGAAATAAATATAAGAGACACAATGCCGACTGAAGTACAGGAAGACTAAGTCTTCCTACTGTCTGTGTTTTGAGCGTTTCCTGTGTCATCAGTTTTACTTTCCGATGCACCTCTGCAGGATTACTATATCCCTTGGACCTTCCCATTCACAATGAAACACAGAAATTTCATCGGAATTAAATACAAGAGACACAATGCCGACTTAAGTACAGGAGGACTGAGTCTTCCTACTGTCTATGATTTGAGCGTTTCCTGAGTCACCAGTTTTACATTCCGATGCACCTCTGCAGGTTTACTGTTTCCCTTGGACCTTCCCATTGACGATGAAACACAGAAATTGCATCGGAATTAAATATGAAAGACACAATGCCGACTTAAGTACAGGTATACTGAGTCTTCCTACTGTCTATGTTTTGAGCGTTTCCTGTGTCACCAGTTTTACATTCCGATGCACCTCTGCAGGTTTACTGTTTCCCTTGGACCTTCCCATTGACGATGAAACACAGAAATTGCATCGGAATTAAATATAAGAGACACACTGGCGACTGAAGTACAGGAAGACTGAGTCTTCCTACACTCTATGCTTTTAGGGTTTCCTGTGTCACCAGTTTTACATTCTGATGCACCTCTGCAGGCTTACTGTATCCCTTGGACCTTCCCATTGACGATGAAACACAGAAATTGCATCGGAATTAAATATAAAAGACACAATGCCAACTTAAGTACAGGAAGACTGAGTCTTCCTACTGTCTATGTTTTGAGCGTTTCCTGTGTTACCAGTTTTACATTCTGATGCACCTCTGCAGGTTTACTGTATCCCTTGGACCTTCCCGTTGACGATGAAACACAGAAATTGCATCGGAATTAAATATAAGAGACACAATGCCGACTTAAGTACAGGAAGACTGAGTCTTCCTACTGTCTATAATTTGATCGTTTCCTGTGTCACCAGTTTTATTTTCCGATGCACCTCTACAGGTTTACTATATCCCTTGGACCTTCCCATTCACGATGAAAAACAGAAATTTCATCGGAAATAAATATAAGAGACACAATGCCGACTTAAGTATAGGAAGAATGAGTCTTCCTACTGTCTATGTGTTGAGCGTTTCCTGTGTCACCAGTTTTACATTCCGATGCACCTCTGCAGGTTTACTACATCCCTTGGACCTTCCCATTGACGATGAAACACAGAAATTGCATCGGAATTAAATATAAGAGACACAATGCCGACTTAAGTACTGGAAGACTGAGTCTTCCTACTCTCTATGCTTTGAGCGTTTCCTGTGTTAAAAGTTTGACATTCCGATGCACCTCTGCAGGTTTCCTGTATCCCTTGGACCTTCCCATTGACGATGAAACACAGAAATTGCATCGAAATTAAATATAAGAGACACAATGCCGACTTAAGTACAAGAAAACAGTCTTCGTACGGTCAATGTTTTGAGCGTTTCCTGTGTCACCAGTTTTACATTCCGATGCATCTCTGCCGGTTTACTGTATCCCTTGGACCTTCCCATTGTCGATGAAACACAGAAATCGCATCGGAATTAAATATAAGAAACACATTGCCGACTTAAGTACAGGAAGACTGAGTCTTCCTACTGTCTATGTTTTGAGCGTTTCCTGTGTCACCAGTTTTACATTCTGATGCAATTCTGCAGGTTTTCTGTATCCATTGGACCTTCCCATTGACGATGAAACACAGAAATTGCATCGGAATTAAATATAAGAAACACAATGCCGACTTAAGTACAGGAAGACTGAGTCTTTCTACAGTCTATGTTTTGAGCGTTTCCTGTGTCAGCAGTTTTACATTCTGATGCACCTCTGCAGGATAACTGTATCCCTTGGACCTTCCCATTGACATTGAAAAACAGAAATTGCATCGGAATTAAATATAAGAGACACAATGCCGACTTAAGTACAGGAAGACTGAGTCTTCCTACTGTCTACGTTTTGAGCGTTTTCTGTGTCATCAGTTTTACATTCAGATGCACCTCTGCACGGTTACTGTATCCCTTGGACCTTCCCATTGACGATGAAAAACAAAAATTGCATCGGAATTAAATATAAGAGACACAATGCCGACTGAAGTACAGGAAGTCTTAGTCTTCCTACTGTATATGTTTTGAGCGTTTCCTGTGTCATCAGTTTTACTTTCCGATGCACCTCTGCAGGATTACTATATCCCATGGACCTTCCCATTCACGATGAAACACAGAAATTTCATCGGAATTAAATACAAGAGACACAATGCCTACTTAAGTACAGGAAGACTGAGTCTTCCTACTGTCTATGTTTTGAGCGTTTCCTGTGTCACCAGTTTTACATTCCGATGCACCTCTCTAGGTTTACTGTTTCCCTTGGACCTTCCCATTGACGATGAAACACAGAAATTGCATCGGAATTAATTATAAGAGACACAATGCCGACATAAGTACAGGAAGACTGAGTCTTCCTACTGTCGATGTTTTGAGCGTTTCCTGTATCACTAGTTTTACATTCCGATGCACCTCTGCAGGTTTACTGTATTCCTTGGACCTTCCCATTGACGATGAAACACAGAAATGGCATCGGAATTAAATATAAGAGACACAATGCCGACTTAAGTACTGGAAGAATGAGTCTTCCTACTGTCTATGTGTTGAGCGTTTACTGTGTCACCAGCTTTACATTCTGATGCACCTCTGCAGGTTTACTGTATCCCTTGGACCTTCCCATTGACGATGAAACATAGAAATTTCATCGGAAATAAATATAAGAGACACAATGCCGACTTAAGTACAGGAAGACTGAGTCTTCCTACTGTCTATGTTTTGAGCGTTTCCTGTGTCACCAGTTTTACATTCCGATGCACCTCTGCAGGTTTACTGTTTCCCTTGGACCTTCCCATTGACGATGAAACACAGAAATTGCATCGGAATTAAATATAAGAGACACACTGCCGACTGAAGTACAGGAAGACTGAGTCTTCCTACACTCTATGTTTGAGCGTTTCCTGTGTCACCAGTTTTACATTCTGATGCACCTCTGCAGGCTTACTCTATCCCTTGGACCTTCCCATTGACGATGAAACACAGAAATTGCATCGGAATTAAATACAAGAGACACAATGCCGACATAAGTACAGGAAGACAGAATCTTCCTACTGTCTACGTTTTGAGCGTTTCCTGTGTCACTAGTTTTACATTCCGATGCACCTCTGCATGTTTACTGTATCCCTTGTACAGGAGGAATGAGTCTTCCTACTGTCTATGTGTTGAGCGTTTCCTGTGTCAACAGTTTTACATTCTGATGCACCTCTGCAGGTTTACTGTATCCCTTGGACCTTCCCATTGACGATGAAAAACAGAAATTGCATAGGAATTAAAAATATAAGAGACACAATGCCCACTGAAGTACAGGAAGACTACGTCTTCCTACTGTCTATGTTTTGAGCGTTTCCTGTGTCATCAGTTTTACTTTCCGATGCACCTCTGCAGGATTACAATATCCCTTGGACCTTCCCATTCACGATGAAACACAGAAATTTCATCGGAATTAAATACAAGAGACACAATGCCGACTTAAGTACAGGAAGACTGAGTCTTCCTACTGTCTATGATTTGAGCGTTTCCTGTGTCACCAGTTTTACATTCCGATGCACCTCTGCAGGTTTACTGTTTCGCTAGGACCTTCCCATTGACGATGAAACACAGAAATTACATCGGAATTAAATATAAGAGACACAATGCCGACTTAAGTGCAGGAAGACTGAGTCTTCCTATTGTCTATGTTTTAAGCGTTTCCTGTGTCACCAGTTCTACATTCCGATGCACCTCTGCAGGTTTACTGTTTCCCTTGGACCTTCCCATTGACGATGAAAAACAGAAATTGCATCTGAATTAAATATAAGAGACACAATGCCGACTTAAGTACAGGAAGACAGAGTCTTCCTACTGTCTATGTTTTGAGCGATTCCTGTGTCACTAGTTTTACATTCCGATGCACCTCTGCAGGTTTACTGTATCCCTTGGACCTTCCCATTGACGATGAAACACAGAAATTGCATCGGAATTAAATATAAGAGACACAATGCCGACTGAAGTACAGGAAGACTGAGTCTTCCTACACTCAATGCTTTGAGCGTTTCCTGTGTCACCAGTTTTACATTCTGATGCACCTCTGCAGGCTTACTGTATCCCTTGGACCTTCCCATTGACGATGAAACATAGAAATTTCACGGAAATAAATATAAAAGACACAATGCAGACTTAAGTACAGGAAGACTGAGTCTTCCTACTGTCTATGTTTTGAGCGTTTCCTGTGTCACCAGTTTTATATTCCGATGCACCTCTGCAGGTTTACTGTTTCCCTTGGACCTTCCCATTGACGATGAAACACAGAAATTGCATCGGAATTAAATATAAGAGACACACTGCCGACTGAAGTACAGGAAGACTGAGTCTTCCTACACTCTATGCTTTGAGCGTTTCTTGTGTCACCAGTTTTACATTCTGATGCACCTCTGCAGGCTTACTGTATCCCTTGGACCTTCCCATTGACGATGAAACACAGAAATTGCATCGGAATTAAATATAAAAGACACAATGCCGACTTAAGTACAGGAAGACAGAGTCTTCCTACTGTCTATGTTTTGAGCGTTTCCTGTGTCACTAGTTTTACATTCCGATTCACCTCTGCAGATTTACTGTATTCCTTGGACCTTCCCATTGACGATGAAACACAGAAATTGCATCGGAATTAAATATAAGAGACCCAATGCCGACTTAAGTACAGGAAGAATGAGTCTTCCTAGTGTCTATGTGTTGAGCGTTTCCTTTGTCAACAGTTTTACATTCTGATTCACCTCTGCAGGTTTACTGTATCCCTTGGACCTTCCCATTGACGATGAAACATAGAAATTTCATCGGAAATAAATATAAGAGACACAATGCCGACTTAAGTACAGGAAGACTGAGTCTTGCTACTGTCTATGTTTTGAGCGTTTCCTGTGTCACCAGTTTTACATTCCGATGCACCTCTGCAGGTTTACTGTTTCCCTTGGACCTTCCCATTGACGATGAAAAACAGAAATTGAATCGGATTTAAATATAAGAGACACAATGCCGACTTAAGTACAGGAAGACAGAGTCTTCCTACTGTCTATGCTTTGAGCGTTTCCTGTGTCACTAGTTTTACATTCCGATGCACCTCTGCAGGTTTACTGTATCCCTTGGACCTTCCCATTGACGATGAAACACAGAAATTGCATCGGAATTAAATATAAGAGACACAATGCCGACTTAAGTACAGGAAGACAGACTCTTCCTACTGTCTATGTTTTGAGCGTTTCCTGTGTCACTAGTTTTACATTCCGATGCACCTCTGCAGGTTTACTGTATCCCTTGGACCTTCCCATTGACGATGAAAAACAGAAATTGCATAGGAATTAAAAATATAAGAGACACAATGCCCACTGAAGTACAGGAAGACTAAGTCTTCCTTCTGTCTATGTTTTGAGCGTTTCCTGTGTCACCAGTTTTACATTCTGATGCACCTCTGCAGGCTTACTGTATCCCTTGGACCTTCCCATTGACGATGAAACACAGAAATTGCATCGGAATTAAATATAAAAGACACAATGTCGACTTAAGTACAGGAAGACAGAGTCTTCCTACTGTCTATGTTTTGAGCGTTTCCTGTGTCACTAGTATTACATTCCGATGCACCTCTGCCGGTTTACTGTATTCCTTGGACCTTCCCATTGACGATGAAACACAGAAATTGCATCGGAATTAAATATAAGAGACACAATGCCGACTTAAGTACAGGAAGAATGAGTCTTCCTACTGTCTATGTGTTGAGCGTTTCCTTTGTCAACAGTTTTACATTCTGATTCACCTCTGCAGGTTTACTGTATCCCTTGGACCTTCCCATTGACGATGAAACATAGAAATTTCATCGGAAATAAATATAAGAGACACAATGCCGACTTAAGTACAGGAAGACTGAGTCTTCCTACTGTCTATGTTTTGAGCGTTTCCTGTGTCACAAGTTTTACATTCCGATGCACCTCTGCAGGTTTACTGTTTCCCTTGGACCTTCCCATTGACGATGAAAAACAGAAATTGCATCGGAATTAAATATAAGAGACACATTGCCGACTTAAGTACAGGAAGACTAAGTCCTCCTACTGTTTATGTTTTGAGCGTTTCCTGTGTCATCAGTTTAACTTTCTGACGCACCTCTGCAGGTTTACTATATCCCTTGGACCTTCCCATTCACGATGCAACACAGACATTTCATCGGAAATAAATATAAGAGACACTATGCCGACTTAAGTGTGGGAAGACTGAGTCTTCCTCTGTCTATGTTTTGAGCGTTTTCTGTGTCACCAGTTTTACATTCCGATGCAACTCTGCAGGTTTACTGTATCCCTAGGACCTTCCCATTGACGATGAAACACAGACATTGCATCGGAATTAAATATAAGAGTCACAATGCCAACATAAGTACAGGAAGACTGAGTCTTCCTACTGTCTATGTTTTGAGCGTTTCCTGTGTTACCAGGTTGACATTCCGATGCACCTCTGCAGGTTTCCTTTATCCCTTGGACCTTCCCATTGACGATGAAACACAGAAATTGCATCGAAATTAAATATAAGAGACACAATGCCGACTTAAGTACAAGAAAACAGTCTTCGTACGGTCAATGTCTTGAGCGTTTCCTGTGTCACCAGTTTTACATTCCGATGCACCTCTGCCGGTTTACTGTATCCCTTGGACCTTCCGCTTGTCGATGAAACACAGAAATCGCATCGGAATTTAATATAGGAGACACAATGCCGACTTAAGTACAGAAAGACTGAGTCTTCCTACTGTCTATGTTTTGAGCGATTCCAGTGTCACCAGTTTTACATTCCGATGCACCTCTGCAGGTTTACTGTATCCCTTGGACCTTCCCATTGACGATGAAACACAGAAATTGCATCGGAATTAAATATAAGAGACACAATGCCGACTGAAGTACAGGAAGACTGAGTCTCCCTACTTTCTATGCTTTGAGCGTTTCCTGTGTCACCAGTTTTACATTCTGATGCACCTCTGCATGCTTACTGTATGCCTTGGACCTTCCCATTGACGATGAAACACAGAAATTGCATCGGAATTGAATATAAGGGACACAATGCCGACTTAAGTACAGGAAGACAGAGTCTTCCTACTGTCTATGTTTTGAGCGTTTCCTGTGTCACTAGTTTTACATTCCGATGCACCTCTGCAGGTTTAATGTATTCCTTGGACCTTCCCATTGACGATGAAACACAGAAATTGCATCGGAATTAAATATAAGAGACCCAATGCCGACTTAAGTACAGGAAGAATGAGTCTTCCTACTGTCTATGAGTTGAGCGTTTCCTGTGTCACCAGTTTTACATTCCGATGCATCTCTGCCGGTTTACCCTATCCCTTGGACCTTCCCATTGTCGATGAAACACAGAAATCGCATCGGAATTAAATACACTCCTGGAAATTGAAATAAGAACACCGTGAATTCATTGTCCCAGGAAGGGGAAACTTTATTGACACATTCCTGGGGTCAGATACATCACATGATCACACTGACAGAACCACAGGCACATAGACACAGGCAACAGAGCATGCACAATGTCGGCACTAGTACAGTGTATGTCCACCTTTCGCAGCAATGCAGGCTGCTATTCTCCCATGGAGACCATCGTAGAGATGCTGGATGTAGTCCTGTGGAACGGCTTGCCATGCCATTTCCACCTGGCGCCTCAGTTGGACCAGCGTTCGTGCCGGACGTGCAGACCGCGTGAGACGACGCTTCATCCAGTCCCAAACATGCTCAATGGGGGACAGATCCGGAGATCTTGCTGGCCAGGGTAGTTGACCTACACCTTCTAGAGCACGTTGGGTGGCACGGGATACATGCGGACGTGCATTGTCCTGTTGGAACAGCAAGTTCCCTTGCCGGTCTAGGAATGGCAGAACGATGGGTTCGATGACGGTTTGGATGTACCGTGCACTATTCGGTGTCCCCTCGACGATCACCAGTGGTGTACGGCCAGTGTAGGAGATCGCTCCCCACACCATGATGCCGGGTGTTGGCCCTGTGTGCCTCGGTCGTATGCAGTCCTGATTGTGGCGCTCACCTGCACGGCGCCAAACACGCATACGACCATCATTGGCACCAAGGCAGAAGCGACTCTCATCGCTGAAGACGACACGTCTCCATTCGTCCCTCCATTCACGCCTGTCGCGACACCACTGGAGGCGGGCTGCACGATGTTGGGGCGTGAGCGGAAGACGGCCTAACGGTGTGCGGGACCGTAGCCCAGCTTCATGGAGACGGTTGCGAATGGTCCTCGCCGATACCCCGGGAGCAACAGTGTCCCTAATTTGCTGGGAAGTGGCGGTGCGGTCCCCTACGGCACTGCGTAGGATCCTACGGTCTTGGCGTGCATCCGTGCGTCGCTGCGGTCCGGTCCCAGGTCGACGGGCACGTGCACCTTCCGCCGACCACTGGCGACAACATCGATGTACTGTGGAGACCTCACGCCCCACGTGTTGAGCAATTCGGCGGTACGTCCACCCGGCCTCCCGCATGCCCACTATACGCCCTCGCTCAAAGTCCGTCAACTGCACATACGGTTCACGTCCACGCTGTCGCGGCATGCTACCAGTGTTAAAGACTGCGATGGAGCTCCGTATGCCACGGCAAACTGGCTGACACTGACGGCGGCGGTGCACAAATGCTGCGCAGCTAGCGCCATTCGACGGCCAACACCGCGGTTCCTGGTGTGTCCGCTGTGCCGTGCGTGTGATCATTGCTTGTACAGCCCTCTCGCAGTGTCCGGAGCAAGTATGGTGGGTCTGACACACCGGTGTCAATGTGTTCTTTTTTCAATTTCCAGGAGTGTATAAGAAACACAATGCCGACTTAAGTACAGGAAGACTGAGTCTTCCTACTGTCTATGTTTTGAGCGTTTCCTGTGTCACGAGATTTACATTCTGATGCAATTCTGCAGGTTTTCTGTATCCATTGGACCTTCCCATTGACGATGAAACACAGAAATTGCATCGGAATTAAATATAAGAAACACAATGCCGACTTAAGTACAGGAAGACTGAGTCTTTCTACTGTCTATGTTTTGAGCGTTTCCTGTGTCAGCAGTTTTACATTCTGATGCACCTCTGCAGGATAACTGTACCCCTTGGACCTTCACATTGACGATGAAAAACAGAAATTGCATCGGAATTAAATATTAGAGACACAATGCCGACTTAAGTACTGGAAGCCTGAGTCTTCCTACTGTCTATGTTTTGAGCGTTTTCTGTGTCATCAGTTTTACATTCAGATGCACCTCTGCAGGTTTACTGTATCCCTTGGACCTTCCCATTGACGAGGAAAAACAAAAATTGCATCGGAATTAAATATAAGAGACACAATGCCGACTGAAGTACAGGAAGACTAAGTCTTCCTACTGTCTATGTTTTGAGCGTTTCCTGTGTCATCAGTTTTACTTTGCGATGCACCTCTGCAGGATTACTATATCCCTTGGACCTTCCCATTCACGATGAAACACAGAAATTGCATCGGAATTAAATATAACAGACACAATGCCGACTTAAGTACAGGAAGACTGAGTCTTCCTACAGTCTATGTTTTGAGCGTTTCCTGTGTCACTAGTTTTACATTCCGATGCACCTCTGCAGGTTTACTGTATTCCTTGGACCTTCCCGTTGACGATGAAACACAGAAATTGCATCGGAATTAAATATAAGAGACACAATGCCGACTTAAGTACTGGAAGAATGAGTCTTCCTACTGTCTATCCGTTGAGCGTTTCCTGTGTCACCAGCTTTACATTCTGATGCACCTCTGCAGGTTTACTGTATCCCTTGGACCTTCCCATTGACGATGAAACACAGAAATTTCATCGGAAATAAATATAAGAGACACAATGCCGACTTAAGTACAGGAAGACTGAGTCTTCCTACACTCTATGCTTTGAGCGTTTCCTGTGTCACCAGTTTTACATTCTGATGCACCTCTGCAGGCTTACTGTATCCCTTGGACCTTCCCATTGACGATGAAACACAGAAATTGCATCGGAATTAAATATAAGAGACACAATGCCGACTTAAGTACAGGAAGAGAGAATCTTCCTACTGTCTATGTTTTGAGCGTTTCCTGTGTCATCAGTTTTACTTTCCGATGCACCTCTGCAGGATTACTATATCCCTTGGACCTTCCCATTGACGATGAAACACAGAAATTGCATCGGAATTAAATATAAGAGACACAATGCCGACTTAAGTACAGGAAGACTGAGTCTTCCTACTGTCTATGTTTTAAGCGTTTCCTGTGTCACTAGTTTTACATTCCGATGCACCTCTGCTGGTTTACTGTATTCCTCGGACCTTCCCATTGACGATGAAACACTGAAATTGCATCAGAATTAAATATAAGAGACACAATGCCGACTTAAGTACTGAAAGAATGAGTCTTCCTACTGTCTATGTTTTGAGCGTTTCCTGTGTCACCAGTTTTACATTCTGATGCACCTCTGCAGGTTTTCTGTATCCCTTGGACCTTCCCATTGACGATGAAACATAGAAATTTCACGGAAATAAATACAAAAGACACAATGCCGACTTAAGTACAGGAATACTGAGTCTTCCTACTGTCTATGTTTTGAGCGTTTCCTGTGTCACCAGTTTTACATTCCGATGTACCTCTGCAGGTTTACTGTTTCCCTTGGACCTTCCCATTGACGATGAAACACAGAAATTGCATCGGAATTAAATATAAGAGACACATTGTCGACTGAAGTACAGGAAGACTGAGTCTTCCTACACTCTATGCTTTGAGCGTTTCCTGTGTCACCAGTTTTACATTCTGATGCACCTCTGCAGGCTTACTGTATCCCATGGTCCTTCCCATTGACGATGAAACACAGAAATTGCATCGGAATTAAATATAAGAGACACAATGCCGACTTAAGTGCAGGAAGAGAGAATCTTCCTACTGTCTATGTTTTGAGCGTTTCCTGTGTCACTAGTTTTACATTCCGACGCACCTCTGCAGGTTTACTGTATTCCTTGGACCTTCCCATTGACGATGAAACACAGAAATTGCATCGGAATTAAATATAAGAGACACAATGCCGACTTAAGTACAGGAAGAATGAGTCTTCCTACTGTCTATGT
Source organism: Schistocerca nitens (assembly GCF_023898315.1). Taxonomy (NCBI): domain Eukaryota; kingdom Metazoa; phylum Arthropoda; class Insecta; order Orthoptera; family Acrididae; genus Schistocerca; species Schistocerca nitens. The sequence goes on along the minus strand of NC_064616.1, from coordinate 2,749,314 downwards.
GTTGAGCGTTTCCTGTGTCAACAGTTTTACATTCTGATGCACCTCTGCAGGTTTACTGTATCCCTTGGACCTTCCCATTGACGATGAAAAATAGAAATTGCATCGGAATTAAATATAAGAGACACAATGCCGACTGAAGTACAGGAAGACTGTCTTCCTACTGTCTATGTTTTGAGCGTTTCCTGTGTCATCAGTTTTACTTTCCGATGCACCTCTGCAGGATTACTATATCCCTTGGACCTTCCCATTCACAATGAAACACAGAAATTTCATCGGAATTAAATACAAGAGACACAATGCCGACTTAAGTAGAGGAGGACTGAGTCTTCCTACTGTCTATGATTTGAGCGTTTCCTGTGTCACCAGTTTTACATTCCGATGCACTTCTGCAGGTTTACTGTTTCCCTTGAACCTTCCCATTGACGATGAAACACAGAAATTGCATCGGAATTAAATATAAGAGACACAATGCCGACTTAAGTACAGGAAGACTGAGTCTTCCTACTGTCTATGTTTTAAGCGTTTCCTGTGTCACTAGTTTTACATTCCGATGCACCTCTGCTGGTTTACTGTATTCCTTGGACCTTCCCATTGACGATAAAACACTGAAATTGCATCGGAATTAAATATAAGAGACACAATGCCGACTTAAGTACTGGAAGAATGAGTCTTCCTACTGTCTATGTTTTGAGCGTTTCCTGTGTCACCAGTTTTACATTCTGATGCACCTCTGCAGGTTTACTGTATCCCTTGGACCTTCCCATTGACGATGAAACATAGAAATTTCACGGAAATAAATATAAAAGACACAATGCCGACTTAAGTACAGGAATACTGAGTCTTCCTACTGTCTATGTTTTGAGCGTTTCCTGTGTCACCAGTTTTACATTCCGATGCACCTCTGCAGGTTTACTGTTTCCCTTGGACCTTCCCATTGACGATGAAACACAGAAATTGCACCGGAATTAAATATAAGAGACACACTGGCGACTGAAGTACAGGAAGACTGAGTCTTCCTACACTCTATGCTTTGAGCGTTTCCTGTGTCACCAGTTTTACATTCTGATGCACCTCTGCAGGCTTACTGTATCCCTTGGACCTTCCCATTGACGATGAAACACAGAAATTGCATCGGATTTAAATATAAAAGACACAATGCCGACTTAAGTACAGGAAGACTGAGTCTTCCTACTGTCCATGTTTTGAGCGTTTCCTGTGTTACCAGTTTTACATTCTGATGCACCTCTGCAGGTTTACTGTATCCCTTGGACCTTCCCGTTGACGATGAAACACAGAAAATGTATCGGAATTAAATATAAGAGACACAATGCCGACTTAAGTACAGGAAGACTGAGTCTTCCTACTGTCTATAATTTGAGCGTTTCCTGTGTCACCAGTTTTATTTTCCGATGCACCTCTACAGGTTTACTATATCCCTTGGACCATCCCATTCACGATGAAAAACAGAAATTTCATCGGAAATAAATATAAGAGACACAATGCCGACTTAAGTATAGGAAGAATGAGTCTTCCTACTGTCTATGTTTTGAGCGTTTCCTGTGTCACCAGTTTTACATTCCGATGCACCTCTGCAGGTTTACTGTATCCCTTGGACCTTCCCATTGACGATGAAACACAGAAATTGCATCGGAATTAAATATAAGAGACACAATGCCGACTTAAGTACAGGAAGACTGAGTCTTCCTACTCTCTATGCTTTGAGCGTTTCCTGTGTTAAAAGTTTGACATTCCGATGAACCTCTGCAGGTTTCCTGTATCCCTTGGACCTTCCCATTGACGATGAAACACAGAAATTGCATCGAAATTAAATATAAGAGACACAATGCCGAATTAGGTACAGGAAGACTGAGTCTTTCTACTGTCTATGTTTTGAGCGTTCCCTGTGTCAGCAGTTTTACATTCTGATGCACCTCTGCAGGATGACTGTATCCCTTGGACCTTCCCATTGACGATGAAAAACAGAAATTGTATCGGAATTAAATATAAGAGACACAATGCCGACTTAAGTAGAGGAAGACTGAGTCTTCCTACTGTCTATGTTTTGAGCGTTTTCTGTGTCATCAGTTTTACATTCAGATGCACCTCTGCAGGTTTACTGTATCCCTTGGACCTTCCTATTGACGATGAAAAACAAAAATTGCATCGGAATTAAATATAAGAGACACAATGCCGACTGAAATACAGGAAGACTGAGTCTTCCTACACTCTATGCTTTGAGCGTTTCCTGTGTCACCAGTTTTACATTCTGATGCACCTCTGCAGGCTTACTGTATCCCTTGGACCTTCCCATTGACGATGAAACACAGAAATTGCATCGGAATTAAATATAAGAGACACAATGCCGACTTAAGTACAGGAAGACAGAATCTTCCTACTGTCTATGTTTTTAGCGTTTCCTGTGTCACTAGTTTTACATTCCGATGCACCTCTGCAGGTTTACTGTATCCCTTGGACCTTCCCATTGACGATGAAACACAGAAATTGCATCGGAATTAAATATAAGAGACACAATGCCGACTTAAGTACAGGAAGACTGAGTCTTCCTACTGTCTATGTTTTAAGCGTTTCCTGTGTCACTAGTTTTACATTCCGATGCACCTTTGCTGGTTTACTGTATTCCTCGGACCTTCCCATTGACGATGAAACACTGAAATTGCATCAGAATTAAATATAAGAGACACAATGCCGACTTAAGTACTGAAAGAATGAGTCTTCCTACTGTCTATGTTTTGAGCGTTTCCTGTGTCACCAGTTTTACATTCTGATGCACCTCTGCAGGTTTACTGTATCCCTTGGACCTTCCCATTGACGATGAAACATAGAAATTTCACGGAAATAAATACAAAAGACACAATGCCGACTTAAGTACAGGAATACTGAGTCTTCCTACTGTCTATGTTTTGAGCGTTTCCTGTGTCACCAGTTTTACATTCCGATGCACCTCTGCAGGTTTACTGTTTCCCTTGGACCTTCCCATTGACGATGAAACACAGAAATTGCATCGGAATTAAATATAAGAGACACATTGTCGACTGAAGTACAGGAAGACTGAGTCTTCCTACACTCTATGCTTTGAGCGTTTCCTGTGTCACCAGTTTTACATTCTGATGCACCTCTGCAGGCTTACTGTATCCCATGGTCCTTCCCATTGACGATGAAACACAGAAATTGCATCAAATTAAATATAAGAGACACAATGCCGACTTAAGTACAGGAAGAGAGAATCTTCCTACTGTCTACGTTTTGAGCGTTTCCTGTGTCACTAGTTTTACATTCCGATGCACCTCTGCAGGTTTACTGTATTCCTTGGACCTTCCCATTGACGATGAAACACAGAAATTGCATCGGAATTAAATATAAGAGACACAATGCCGACTTAAGTACAGGAAGAATGAGTCTTCCTACTGTCTATGTGTTGAGCGTTTCCTGTGTCAACAGTTTTACATTCTGATGCACCTCTGCAGGTTTACTGTATCCCTTGGACCTTCCCATTGACGATGAAAAATAGAAATTGCATCTGAATTCAATATAAGAGACACAATGCCGACTGAAGTACAGGAAGACTGTCTTCCTACTGTCTATCTTTTGAGCGTTTCCTGTGTCATCAGTTTTACTTTCCGATGCACCTCTGCAGGATTACTATATCCCTTGGACCTTCCCATTCACAATGAAACACAGAAATTTCATCGGAATTAAATACAAGAGACACAATGCCGACTTAAGTAGAGGAGGACTGAGTCTTCCTACTGTCTATGATTTGAGCGTTTCCTGTGTCACCAGTTTTACATTCCGATGCACTTCTGCAGGTTTACTGTTTCCCTTGAACCTTCCCATTGACGATGAAACACAGAAATTGCATCGGAATTAAATATAAGAGACACAATGCCGACTTAAGTACAGGAAGACTGAGTCTTCCTACTGTCTATGTTTTAAGCGTTTCCTGTGTCACTAGTTTTACATTCTGATGCACCTCTGCTGGTTTACTGTATTCCTTGGACCTTCCCATTGACGATAAAACACTGAAATTGCATCGGAATTAAATATAAGAGACACAATGCCGACTTAAGTACTGGAAGAATGAGTCTTCCTACTGTCTATGTTTTGAGCGTTTCCTGTGTCACCAGTTTTACATTCTGATGCACCTCTGCAGGTTTACTGTATCCCTTGGACCTTCCCATTGACGATGAAACATAGAAATTTCACGGAAATAAATATAAAAGACACAATGCCGACTTAAGTACAGGAATACTGAGTCTTCCTACTGTCTATGTTTTGAGCGTTTCCTGTGTCACCAGTTTTACATTCCGATGCACCTCTGCAGGATTACTGTTTCCCTTGGACCTTCCCATTGACGATGAAACACAGAAATTGCATCGGAATTAAATATAAGAGACACACTGGCGACTGAAGTACAGGAAGACTGAGTCTTCCTACACTCTATGCTTTGAGCGTTTCCTGTATCACAAGTTTTACATTCTGATGCACCTCTGCAGGCTTACTGTATCCCTTGGACCTTCCCATTGACGATGAAACACAGATATTGCATCGGATTTAAATATAAAAGACACAATGCCGACTTAAGTACAGGAAGACTGAGTCTTCCTACTGTCCATGTTTTGAGCGTTTCCTGTGTTACCAGTTTTACATTCTGATGCACCTCTGCAGGTTTACTGTATCCCTTGGACCTTCCCGTTGACGATGAAACACAGAAATTGTATCGGAATTAAATATAAGAGACACAATGCCGACTTAAGTACAGGAAGACTGAGTCTTCCTACTGTCTATAATTTGAGCGTTTCCTGTGTCACCAGTTTTATTTTCCGATGCACCTCTACAGGTTTACTATATCCCTTGGACCATCCCATTCACGATGAAAAACAGAAATTTCATCGGAAATAAATATAAGAGACACAATGCCGACTTAAGTATAGGAAGAATGAGTCTTCCTACTGTCTATGTTTTGAGCGTTTCCTGTGTCACCAGTTTTACATTCCGATGCACCTCTGCAGGTTTACTGTATCCCTTGGACCTTCCTATTGACGATGAAAAACAAAAATTGCATCGGAATTAAATATAAGAGACACAATGCCGACTGAAATACAGGAAGACTGAGTCTTCCTACACTCTATGCTTTGAGCGTTTCCTGTGTCACCAGTTTTACATTCTGATGCACCTCTGCAGGCTTACTGTATCCCTTGGACTTTCCCATTGACGATGAAACACAGAAATTGCATCGGAATTAAATATAAGAGACACAATGCCGACTTAAGTACAGGAAGACAGAATCTTCCTACTGTCTATGTTTTTAGCGTTTCCTGTGTCACTAGTTTTACATTCCGATGCACCTCTGCAGGTTTACTGTATCCCTTGGACCTTCCCATTGACGATGAAACACAGAAATTTCATCGGAATTAAATACAAGAGACACAATGCCCACTGAAGTACAGGAAGACTATGTCTTCCTACTGTCTATGTTTGGAGCGTTTCCTGTGTCATCAGTTTTACTTTCCGATGCACCTCTGCAGGATTACTATATCCCTTGGACCTTCCCATTCACGATGAAACACAGAAATTTCATCGGAATTAAATACAAGAGACACAATGCCGACTTAAGTACAGGAAGACTGAGTCTTCCTACTGTCTATGATTCGAGCGTTTCCTGTGTCACCAGTTTTACATTCCGATGCACCTCTGCAGGTTTACTGTTTCCCTTGGACCTTCCCATTGACGATGAAACACAGAAATTGCATCGGAATTAAATATAAGAGACACAATGCCGACTTAAGTACAGGAAGACTGAGTCTTCCTACTGTCTATGTTTTAAGCGTTTCCTGTGTCACTAGTTTTACATTCCGATGCACCTTTGCTGGTTTACTGTATTCCTCGGACCTTCCCATTGACGATGAAACACTGAAATTGCATCAGAATTAAATATAAGAGACACAATGCCGACTTAAGTACTGAAAGAATGAGTCTTCCTACTGTCTATGTTTTGAGCGTTTCCTGTGTCACCAGTTTTACATTCTGACGCACCTCTGCAGGTTTACTGTATCCCTTGGACCTTCCCATTGACGATGAAACATAGAAATTTCACGGAAATAAATACAAAAGACACAATGCCGACTTAAGTACAGGAATACTGAGTCTTCCTACTGTCTATGTTTTGAGCGTTTCCTGTGTCACCAGTTTTACATTCCGATGCACCTCTGCAGGTTTACTGTTTCCCTTGGACCTTCCCATTGACGATGAAACACAGAAATTGCATCGGAATTAAATATAAGAGACACATTGTCGACTGAAGTACAGGAAGACTGAGTCTTCCTACACTCTATGCTTTGAGCGTTTCCTGTGTCACCAGTTTTACATTCTGATGCACCTCTGCAGGCTTACTGTATCCCATGGTCCTTCCCATTGACGATGAAACACAGAAATTGCATCAAATTAAATATAAGAGACACAATGCCGACTTAAGTACAGGAAGAGAGAATCTTCCTACTGTCTATGTTTTGAGCGTTTCCTGTGTCACTAGTTTTACATTCCGATGCACCTCTGCAGGTTTACTGTATTCCTTGGACCTTCCCATTGACGATGAAACACAGAAATTGCATCGGAATTAAATATAAGAGACACAATGCCGACTTAAGTACAGGAAGAATGAGTCTTCCTACTGTCTATGTGTTGAGCGTTTCCTGTGTCAACAGTTTTACATTCTGATGCACCTCTGCAGGTTTACTGTATCCCTTGGACCTTCCCATTGACGATGAAAAATTGAAATTGCATCTGAATTCAATATAAGAGACACAATGCCGACTGAAGTACAGGAAGACTGTCTTCCTTCTGTCTATCTTTTGAGCGTTTCCTGTGTCATCAGTTTTACTTTCCGATGCACCTCTGCAGGATTACTATATCCCTTGGACCTTCCCATTCACAATGAAACACAGAAATTTCATCGGAATTAAATACAAGAGACACAATGCCGACTTAAGTAGAGGAGGACTGAGTCTTCCTACTGTCTATGATTTGAGCGTTTCCTGTGTCACCAGTTTTACATTCCGATGCACTTCTGCAGGTTTACTGTTTCCCTTGAACCTTCCCATTGACGATGAAACACAGAAATTGCATCGGAATTAAATATAAGAGACACAATGCCGACTTAAGTACAGGAAGACTGAGTCTTCCTACTGTCTATGTTTTAAGCGTTTCCTGTGTCACTAGTTTTACATTCCGATGCACCTCTGCTGGTAAACTGTATTCCTTGGACCTTCCCATTGACGATAAAACACTGAAATTGCATCGGAATTAAATATAAGAGACACAATGCCGACTTAAGTACTGGAAGAATGAGTCTTCCTACTGTCTATGTTTTGAGCGTTTCCTGTGTCACCAGTTTTACATTCTGATGCACCTCTGAAGGTTTACTGTATCCCTTGGACCTTCCCATTGACGATGAAACATAGAAATTTCACGGAAATAAATATAAAAGACACAATGCCGACTTAAGTACAGGAATACTGAGTCTTCCTACTGTCTATGTTTTGAGCGTTTCCTGTGTCACCAGTTTTACATTCCGATGCACCTCTGCAGGTTTACTGTTTCCCTTGGACCTTCCCATTGACGATGAAACACAGAAATTGCATCGGAATTAAATATAAGAGACACACTGGCGACTGAAGTACAGGAAGACTGAGTCTTCCTACACTCTATGCTTTTAGCGTTTCCTGTATCGCCAGTTTTACATTCTCATGCACCTCTGGAGGCTTACTGTATCCCTTGGACCTTCCCATTGACGATGAAACACAGAAATTGCATCGGATTTAAATATAAAAGACACAATGCCGACTTAAGTACAGGAAGACTGAGTCTTCCTACTGTCCATGTTTTGAGCGTTTCCTGTGTTACCAGTTTTACATTCTGATGCACCTCTGCAGGTTTACTGTATCCCTTGGACCTTCCCGTTGACGATGAAACACAGAAATTGTATCGGAATTAAATATAAGAGACACAATGCCGACTTAAGTACAGGAAGACTGAGTCTTCCTACTGTCTATAATTTGAGCGTTTCCTGTGTCACCAGTTTTATTTTCCGATGCACCTCTACAGGTTTACTATATCCCTTGGACCATCCCATTCACGATGAAAAACAGAAATTTCATCGGAAATAAATATAAGAGACACAATGCCGACTTAAGTATAGGAAGAATGAGTCTTCCTACTGTCTATGTTTTGAGCGTTTCCTGTGTCACCAGTTTTACATTCCGATGCACCTCTGCAGGTTTACTGTATCCCTTGGACCTTCCCATTGACGATGAAGCACAGAAATTGCATCGGAATTAAATATAAGAGACACAATGCCGACTTAAGTACAGGAAGACTGAGTCTTCCTACTCTCTATGCTTTGAGCGTTTCCTGTGTCAACAGTTTTACATTCTGATGCACCTCTGCAGGTTTACTGTATCCCTTGGACCTTCCCATTGACGATGAAAAATTGAAATTGCATCTGAATTCAATATAAGAGACACAATGCCGACTGAAGTACAGGAAGACTGTCTTCCTACTGTCTATCTTTTGAGCGTTTCCTGTGTCATCAGTTTTACTTTCCGATGCACCTCTGCAGGATTACTATATCCCTTGGACCTTCCCATTCACAATGAAACACAGAAATTTCATCGGAATTAAATACAAGAGACACAATGCCGACTTAAGTAGAGGAGGACTGAGTCTTCCTACTGTCTATGATTTGAGCGTTTCCTGTGTCACCAGTTTTACATTCCGATTCACTTCTGCAGGTTTACTGTTTCCCTTGAACCTTCCCATTGACGATGAAACACAGAAATTGCATCGGAATTAAATATAAGAGACACAATGCCGACTTAAGTACAGGAAGACTGAGTCTTCCTACTGTCTATGTTTTAAGCGTTTCCTGTGTCACTAGTTTTACATTCCGATGCACCTCTGCTGGTTTACTGTATTCCTTGGACCTTCCCATTGACGATAAAACACTGAAATTGCATCGGAATTAAATATAAGAGACACAATGCCGACTTAAGTACTGGAAGAATGAGTCTTCCTACTGTCTATGTTTTGAGCGTTTCCTGTGTCACCAGTTTTACATTCTGATGCACCTCTGCAGGTTTACTGTATCCCTTGGACCTTCCCATTGACGATGAAACATAGAAATTTCACGGAAATAAATATAAAAGACACAATGCCGACTTAAGTACAGGAATACTGAGTCTTCCTACTGTCTATGTTTTGAGCGTTTCCTGTGTCACCAGTTTTACATTCCGATGCACCTCTGCAGGTTTACTGTTTCCCTTGGACCTTCCCATTGACGATGAAACACAGAAATTGCATCGGAATTAAATATAAGAGACACACTGGCGACTGAAGTACAGGAAGACTGAGTCTTCCTACACTCTATGCTTTGAGCGTTTCCTGTATCGCCAGTTTTACATTCTCATGCACCTCTGCAGGCTTACTGTATCCCTTGGACCTTCCCATTGACGATGAAACACAGAAATTGCATCGGATTTAAATATAAAAGACACAATGCCGACTTAAGTACAGGAAGACTGAGTCTTCCTACTGTCCATGTTTTGAGCGTTTCCTGTGTTACCAGTTTTACATTCTGATGCACCTCTGCAGGTTTACTGTATCCCTTGGACCTTCCCGTTGACGATGAAACACAGAAATTGTATCGGAATTAAATATAAGAGACACAATGCCGACTTAAGTACAGGAAGACTGAGTCTTCCTACTGTCTATAATTTGAGCGTTTCCTGTGTCACCAGTTTTATTTTCCGATGCACCTCTACAGGTTTACTATATCCCTTGGATCATCCCACTCACGATGAAAAACAGAAATTTCATCGGAAATAAATATAAGAGACACAATGCCGACTTAAGTATAGGAAGAATGAGTCTTCCTACTGTCTATGTTTTGAGCGTTTCCTGTGTCACCAGTTTTACATTCCGATGCACCTCTGCAGGTTTACTGTATCCCTTGGACCTTCCCATTGACGATGAAGCACAGAAATTGCATCGGAATTAAATATAAGAGACACAATGCCGACTTAAGTACAGGAAGACTGAGTCTTCCTACTCTCTATGCTTTGAGCGTTTCCTGTGTCAACAGTTTTACATTCTGATGCACCTCTGCAGGTTTACTGTATCCCTTGGACCTTCCCATTGACGATGAAAAATTGAAATTGCATCTGAATTCAATATAAGAGACACAATGCCGACTGAAGTACAGGAAGACTGTCTTCCTACTGTCTATCTTTTGAGCGTTTCCTGTGTCATCAGTTTTACTTTCCGATGCACCTCTGCAGGATTACTATATCCCTTGGACCTTCCCATTCACAATGAAACACAGAAATTTCATCGGAATTAAATACAAGAGACACAATGCCGACTTAAGTAGAGGAGGACTGAGTCTTCCTACTGTCTATGATTTGAGCGTTTCCTGTGTCACCAGTTTTACATTCCGATGCACTTCTGCAGGTTTACTGTTTCCCTTGAACCTTCCCATTGACGATGAAACACAGAAATTGCATCGGAATTAAATATAAGAGACACAATGCCGACTTAAGTACAGGAAGACTGAGTCTTCCTACTGTCTATGTTTTAAGCGTTTCCTGTGTCACTAGTTTTACATTCCGATGCACCTCTGCTGGTTTACTGTATTCCTTGGACCTTCCCATTGACGATAAAACACTGAAATTGCATCGGAATTAAATATAAGAGACACAATGCCGACTTAAGTACTGGAAGAATGAGTCTTCCTACTGTCTATGTTTTGAGCGTTTCCTGTGACACCAGTTTTACATTCTGATGCACCTCTGCAGGTTTACTGTATCCCTTGGACCTTCCCATTGACGATGAAACATAGAAATTTCACGGAAATAAATATAAAAGACACAATGCCGACTTAAGTACAGGAATACTGAGTCTTCCTACTGTCTATGTTTTGAGCGTTTCCTGTGTCACCAGTTTTACATTCCGATGCACCTCTGCAGGTTTACTGTTTCCCTTGGACCTTCCCATTGACGATGAAACACAGAAATTGCATCGGAATTAAATATAAGAGACACACTGGCGACTGAAGTACAGGAAGACTGAGTCTTCCTACACTCTATGCTTTGAGCGTTTCCTGTATCGCCAGTTTTACATTCTCATGCACCTCTGCAGGCTTACTGTATCCCTTGGACCTTCCCATTGACGATGAAACACAGAAATTGCATCGGATTTAAATATAAAAGACACAATGCCGACTTAAGTACAGGAAGACTGAGTCTTCCTACTGTCCATGTTTTGAGCGTTTCCTGTGTTACCAGTTTTACATTCTGATGCACCTCTGCAGGTTTACTGTATCCCTTGGACCTTCCCGTTGACGATGAAACACAGAAATTGTATCGGAATTAAATATAAGAGACACAATGCCGACTTAAGTACAGGAAGACTGAGTCTTCCTACTGTCTATAATTTGAGCGTTTCCTGTGTCACCAGTTTTATTTTCCGATGCACCTCTACAGGTTTACTATATCCCTTGGACCATCCCATTCACGATGAAAAACAGAAATTTCATCGGAAATAAATATAAGAGACACAATGCCGACTTAAGTATAGGAAGAATGAGTCTTCCTACTGTCTATGTTTTGAGCGTTTCCTGTGTCACCAGTTTTACATTCCGATGCACCTCTGCAGGTTTACTGTATCCCTTGGACCTTCCCATTGACGATGAAGCACAGAAATTGCATCGGAATTAAATATAAGAGACACAATGCCGACTTAAGTACAGGAAGACTGAGTCTTCCTACTCTCTATGCTTTGAGCGTTTCCTGTGTCAACAGTTTTACATTCTGATGCACCTCTGCAGGTTTACTGTATCCCTTGGACCTTCCCATTGACGATGAAAAATTGAAATTGCATCTGAATTCAATATAAGAGACACAATGCCGACTGAAGTACAGGAAGACTGTCTTCCTACTGTCTATCTTTTGAGCGTTTCCTGTGTCATCAGTTTTACTTTCCGATGCACCTCTGCAGGATTACTATATCCCTTGGACCTTCCCATTCACAATGAAACACAGAAATTTCATCGGAATTAAATACAAGAGACACAATGCCGACTTAAGTAGAGGAGGACTGAGTCTTCCTACTGTCTATGATTTGAGCGTTTCCTGTGTCACCAGTTTTACATTCCGATTCACTTCTGCAGGTTTACTGTTTCCCTTGAACCTTCCCATTGACGATGAAACACAGAAATTGCATCGGAATTAAATATAAGAGACACAATGCCGACTTAAGTACAGGAAGACTGAGTCTTCCTACTGTCTATGTTTTAAGCGTTTCCTGTGTCACTAGTTTTACATTCCGATGCACCTCTGCTGGTTTACTGTATTCCTTGGACCTTCCCATTGACGATAAAACACTGAAATTGCATCGGAATTAAATATAAGAGACACAATGCCGACTTAAGTACTGGAAGAATGAGTCTTCCTACTGTCTATGTTTTGAGCGTTTCCTGTGTCACCAGTTTTACATTCTGATGCACCTCTGCAGGTTTACTGTATCCCTTGGACCTTCCCATTGACGATGAAACATAGAAATTTCACGGAAATAAATATAAAAGACACAATGCCGACTTAAGTACAGGAATACTGAGTCTTCCTACTGTCTATGTTTTGAGCGTTTCCTGTGTCACCAGTTTTACATTCCGATGCACCTCTGCAGGTTTACTGTTTCCCTTGGACCTTCCCATTGACGATGAAACACAGAAATTGCATCGGAATTAAATATAAGAGACACACTGGCGACTGAAGTACAGGAAGACTGAGTCTTCCTACACTCTATGCTTTGAGCGTTTCCTGTATCGCCAGTTTTACATTCTCATGCACCTCTGCAGGCTTACTGTATCCCTTGGACCTTCCCATTGACGATGAAACACAGAAATTGCATCGGATTTAAATATAAAAGACACAATGCCGACTTAAGTACAGGAAGACTGAGTCTTCCTACTGTCCATGTTTTGAGCGTTTCCTGTGTTACCAGTTTTACATTCTGATGCACCTCTGCAGGTTTACTGTATCCCTTGGACCTTCCCGTTGACGATGAAACACAGAAATTGTATCGGAATTAAATATAAGAGACACAATGCCGACTTAAGTACAGGAAGACTGAGTCTTCCTACTGTCTATAATTTGAGCGTTTCCTGTGTCACCAGTTTTATTTTCCGATGCACCTCTACAGGTTTACTATATCCCTTGGATCATCCCACTCACGATGAAAAACAGAAATTTCATCGGAAATAAATATAAGAGACACAATGCCGACTTAAGTATAGGAAGAATGAGTCTTCCTACTGTCTATGTTTTGAGCGTTTCCTGTGTCACCAGTTTTACATTCCGATGCACCTCTGCAGGTTTACTGTATCCCTTGGACCTTCCCATTGACGATGAAGCACAGAAATTGCATCGGAATTAAATATAAGAGACACAATGCCGACTTAAGTACAGGAAGACTGAGTCTTCCTACTCTCTATGCTTTGAGCGTTTCCTGTGTCAACAGTTTTACATTCTGATGCACCTCTGCAGGTTTACTGTATCCCTTGGACCTTCCCATTGACGATGAAGCACAGAAATTGCATCGGAATTAAATATAAGAGACACAATGCCGACTTAAGTACAGGAAGACTGAGTCTTCCTACTCTCTATGCTTTGAGCGTTTCCTGTGTCAACAGTTTTACATTCTGATGCACCTCTGCAGGTTTACTGTATCCCTTGGACCTTCCCATTGACGATGAAAAATTGAAATTGCATCTGAATTCAATATAAGAGACACAATGCCGACTGAAGTACAGGAAGACTGTCTTCCTACTGTCTATCTTTTGAGCGTTTCCTGTGTCATCAGTTTTACTTTCCGATGCACCTCTGCAGGATTACTATATCCCTTGGACCTTCCCATTCACAATGAAACACAGAAATTTCATCGGAATTAAATACAAGAGACACAATGCCGACTTAAGTAGAGGAGGACTGAGTCTTCCTACTGTCTATGATTTGAGCGTTTCCTGTGTCACCAGTTTTACATTCCGATTCACTTCTGCAGGTTTACTGTTTCCCTTGAACCTTCCCATTGACGATGAAACACAGAAATTGCATCGGAATTAAATATAAGAGACACAATGCCGACTTAAGTACAGGAAGACTGAGTCTTCCTACTGTCTATGTTTTAAGCGTTTCCTGTGTCACTAGTTTTACATTCCGATGCACCTCTGCTGGTTTACTGTATTCCTTGGACCTTCCCATTGACGATAAAACACTGAAATTGCATCGGAATTAAATATAAGAGACACAATGCCGACTTAAGTACTGGAAGAATGAGTCTTCCTACTGTCTATGTTTTGAGCGTTTCCTGTGTCACCAGTTTTACATTCTGATGCACCTCTGCAGGTTTACTGTATCCCTTGGACCTTCCCATTGACGATGAAACATAGAAATTTCACGGAAATAAATATAAAAGACACAATGCCGACTTAAGTACAGGAATACTGAGTCTTCCTACTGTCTATGTTTTGAGCGTTTCCTGTGTCACCAGTTTTACATTCCGATGCACCTCTGCAGGTTTACTGTTTCCCTTGGACCTTCCCATTGACGATGAAACACAGAAATTGCATCGGAATTAAATATAAGAGACACACTGGCGACTGAAGTACAGGAAGACTGAGTCTTCCTACACTCTATGCTTTGAGCGTTTCCTGTATCGCCAGTTTTACATTCTCATGCACCTCTGCAGGCTTACTGTATCCCTTGGACCTTCCCATTGACGATGAAACACAGAAATTGCATCGGATTTAAATATAAAAGACACAATGCCGACTTAAGTACAGGAAGACTGAGTCTTCCTACTGTCCATGTTTTGAGCGTTTCCTGTGTTACCAGTTTTACATTCTGATGCACCTCTGCAGGTTTACTGTATCCCTTGGACCTTCCCGTTGACGATGAAACACAGAAATTGTATCGGAATTAAATATAAGAGACACAATGCCGACTTAAGTACAGGAAGACTGAGTCTTCCTACTGTCTATAATTTGAGCGTTTCCTGTGTCACCAGTTTTATTTTCCGATGCACCTCTACAGGTTTACTATATCCCTTGGATCATCCCACTCACGATGAAAAACAGAAATTTCATCGGAAATAAATATAAGAGACACAATGCCGACTTAAGTATAGGAAGAATGAGTCTTCCTACTGTCTATGTTTTGAGCGTTTCCTGTGTCACCAGTTTTACATTCCGATGCACCTCTGCAGGTTTACTGTATCCCTTGGACCTTCCCATTGACGATGAAGCACAGAAATTGCATCGGAATTAAATATAAGAGACACAATGCCGACTTAAGTACAGGAAGACTGAGTCTTCCTACTCTCTATGCTTTGAGCGTTTCCTGTGTCAACAGTTTTACATTCTGATGCACCTCTGCAGGTTTACTGTATCCCTTGGACCTTCCCATTGACGATGAAAAATTGAAATTGCATCTGAATTCAATATAAGAGACACAATGCCGACTGAAGTACAGGAAGACTGTCTTCCTACTGTCTATCTTTTGAGCGTTTCCTGTGTCATCAGTTTTACTTTCCGATGCACCTCTGCAGGATTACTATATCCCTTGGACCTTCCCATTCACAATGAAACACAGAAATTTCATCGGAATTAAATACAAGAGACACAATGCCGACTTAAGTAGAGGAGGACTGAGTCTTCCTACTGTCTATGATTTGAGCGTTTCCTGTGTCACCAGTTTTACATTCCGATGCACTTCTGCAGGTTTACTGTTTCCCTTGAACCTTCCCATTGACGATGAAACACAGAAATTGCATCGGAATTAAATATAAGAGACACAATGCCGACTTAAGTACAGGAAGACTGAGTCTTCCTACTGTCTATGTTTTAAGCGTTTCCTGTGTCACTAGTTTTACATTCCGATGCACCTCTGCTGGTTTACTGTATTCCTTGGACCTTCCCATTGACGATAAAACACTGAAATTGCATCGGAATTAAATATAAGAGACACAATGCCGACTTAAGTACTGGAAGAATGAGTCTTCCTACTGTCTATGTTTTGAGCGTTTCCTGTGACACCAGTTTTACATTCTGATGCACCTCTGCAGGTTTACTGTATCCCTTGGACCTTCCCATTGACGATGAAACATAGAAATTTCACGGAAATAAATATAAAAGACACAATGCCGACTTAAGTACAGGAATACTGAGTCTTCCTACTGTCTATGTTTTGAGCGTTTCCTGTGTCACCAGTTTTACATTCCGATGCACCTCTGCAGGTTTACTGTTTCCCTTGGACCTTCCCATTGACGATGAAACACAGAAATTGCATCGGAATTAAATATAAGAGACACACTGGCGACTGAAGTACAGGAAGACTGAGTCTTCCTACACTCTATGCTTTGAGCGTTTCCTGTATCGCCAGTTTTACATTCTCATGCACCTCTGCAGGCTTACTGTATCCCTTGGACCTTCCCATTGACGATGAAACACAGAAATAGCATCGGATTTAAATATAAAAGACACAATGCCGACTTAAGTACAGGAAGACTGAGTCTTCCTACTGTCCATGTTTTGAGCGTTTCCTGTGTTACCAGTTTTACATTCTGATGCACCTCTGCAGGTTTACTGTATCCCTTGGACCTTCCCGTTGACGATGAAACACAGAAATTGTATCGGAATTAAATATAAGAGACACAATGCCGACTTAAGTACAGGAAGACTGAGTCTTCCTACTGTCTATAATTTGAGCGTTTCCTGTGTCACCAGTTTTATTTTCCGATGCACCTCTACAGGTTTACTATATCCCTTGGACCATCCCATTCACGATGAAAAACAGAAATTTCATCGGAAATAAATATAAGAGACACAATGCCGACTTAAGTATAGGAAGAATGAGTCTTCCTACTGTCTATGTTTTGAGCGTTTCCTGTGTCACCAGTTTTACATTCCGATGCACCTCTGCAGGTTTACTGTATCCCTTGGACCTTCCCATTGACGATGAAACACAGAAATTGCATCGGAATTAAATATAAGAGACACAATGCCGACTTAAGTACAGGAAGACTGAGTCTTCCTACTCTCTATGCTTTGAGCGTTTCCTGTGTTAAAAGTTTGACATTCCGATGAACCTCTGCAGGTTTCCTGTATCCCTTGGACCTTCCCATTGACGATGAAACACAGAAATTGCATCGATATTAAATATAAGAGACACAATGCCGACTTAGGTACAGGAAGACTGAGTCTTTCTACTGTCTATGTTTTGAGCGTTCCCTGTGTCAGCAGTTTTACATTCTGATGCACCTCTGCAGGATGACTGTATCCCTTGGACCTTCCCATTGACGATGAAAAACAGAAATTGTATCGGAATTAAATATAAGAGACACAATGCCGACTTAAGTACAGGAAGACTGAGTCTTCCTACTGTCTATGTTTTGAGCGTTTTCTGTGTCATCAGTTTTACATTCAGATGCACCTCTGCAGGTTTACTGTATCCCTTGGACCTTCCTATTGACGATGAAAAACAAAAATTGCATCGGAATTAAATATAAGAGACACAATGCCGACTGAAGTACAGGAAGACTGAGTCTTCCTACACTCTATGCTTTGAGCGTTTCCTGTGTCACCAGTTTTACATTCCGATGCACCTCTGCAGGTTTACTGTATCCCTTGGACCTTCCCATTGACGATGAAACACAGAAATTGCATCGGAATTAAATATAAGAGACACAATGCCGACTTAAGTACAGGAAGACTGAGTCTTCCTACTGTCTATGTTTTAAGCGTTTCCTGTGTCACTAGTTTTACATTCCGATGCACCTCTGCAGGTTTACTGTATTCCTTGGACCTTCCCATTGACGATGAAACACAGAAATTGCATCGAAATTAAATATAAGAGACACAATGCCGACTTAAGTACTGGAAGAATGAGTCTTCCTACTGTCTATGTGTTGAGCGTTTCCTGTGTCACCAGTTTTACATTCTGATGCACCTCTGCAGGCTTACTGTATCCCTTGGACCTTCCCATTGACGATGAAACACAGAAATTGCATCGGAATTAAATATAAAAGACACAATGCCGACTTAAGTACAGGAAGACAGAGTCTTCCTACTGTCTATGTTTTGAGCGTTTCCTGTGTCACTAGTTTTACATTCCGATGCACCTCTGCAGGTTTACTGTATTCCTTGGACCTTCCCATTGACGATGAAACACAGAAATTGCATCGGAATTAAATATAAGAGACACAATGCCGACTTAAGTACAGGAAGAATGAGTCTTCCTACTGTCTATGTGTTGAGCGTTTCCTTTGTCAACAGTTTTACATTCTGATTCACCTCTGCAGGTTTTCTGTATCCCTTGGACCTTCCCATTGACGATGAAACATATAAATTTCATCGGAAATAAATATAAGAGACACAATGCCGACTTAAGTACAGTAAGACTGAGTCTTCCTACTGTCTATGTTTTGAGCGTTTCCTGTGTCACCAGTTTTACATTCCGATGCACCTCTGCAGGTTTACTGTTTCCCTTGGACCTACCCATTGACGATGAAAAACAGAAATTGCATCGGAATTAAATATAAGAGACACAATGCCGACTTAAGTACAGGAAGACAGAGTCTTCCTACTGTCTATGTTTTGAGCGTTTCCTGTGTCACTAGATTTACATTCCGATGCACCTCTGCAGGTTTACTGTATTCCTTGGACCTTCCCATTGACGATGAAACACAGAAATTGCATCGGAATTAAATATAAGAGACACAATGCCGACTTAAGTACAGGAAGAATGAGTCTTCCTACTGTCTATGGGTTGAGCGTTTCCTGTGTCAACAGTTTTACATTCTGATGCACCTCTGCAGGTTTACTGTATCCCTTGGACCTACCCATTGACGATGAAAAACAGAAATTGCATAGGAATTAAAAATATAAGAGACGCAATGCCCACTGAAGTACAGGAAGACTATGTCTTCCTACTGTCTATGTTTGGAGCGCTTCCTGTGTCATCAGTTTTACTTTCCGATGCACCTCTGCAGGATTACTATATCCCTTGGACCTTCCCATTCACGATGAAACACAGAAATTTCATCGGAATTAAATACAAGAGACACAATGCCGACTTAAGTACAGGAAGACTGAGTCTTCCTACTGTCTATGATTTGAGCGTTTCCTGTGTCACCAGTTTTACATTCCGATGCACCTCTGCAGGTTTACTGTTTCCCTTGGACCTTCCGATTGACGATGAAACACAGAAATTGCATCGGAATTAAATATAAGAGACACAATGCCGACTTAAGTACAGGAAGACTGAGTCTTCCTACTCTCTATGCTTTGAGCGTTTCCTGTGTCAACAGTTTTACATTCTGATGCACCTCTGCAGGTTTACTGTATCCCTTGGACCTTCCCATTGACGATGAAAAATTGAAATTGCATCTGAATTCAATATAAGAGACACAATGCCGACTGAAGTACAGGAAGACTGTCTTCCTACTGTCTATGTTTTGAGCGTTTCCTGTGTCATCAGTTTTACTTTCCGATGCACCTCTGCAGGATTACTATATCCCTTGGACCTTCCCATTCACAATGAAACACAGAAATTTCATCGGAATTAAATACAAGAGACACAATGCCGACTTAAGTAGAGGAGGACTGAGTCTTCCTACTGTCTATGATTTGAGCGTTTCCTGTGTCACCAGTTTTACATTCCGATGCACTTCTGCAGGTTTACTGTTTCCCTTGAACCTTCCCATTGACGATGAAACACAGAAATTGCATCGGAATTAAATATAAGAGACACAATGCCGACTTAAGTACAGGAAGACTGAGTCTTCCTACTGTCTATGTTTTAAGCGTTTCCTGTGTCACTAGTTTTACATTCCGATGCACCTCTGCTGGTTTACTGTATTCCTTGGACCTTCCCATTGACGATAAAACACTGAAATTGCATCGGAATTAAATATAAGAGACACAATGCCGACTTAAGTACTGGAAGAATGAGTCTTCCTACTGTCTATGTTTTGAGCGTTTCCTGTGTCACCAGTTTTACATTCTGATGCACCTCTGCAGGTTTACTGTATCCCTTGGACCTTCCCATTGACGATGAAACATAGAAATTTCACGGAAATAAATATAAAAGACACAATGCCGACTTAAGTACAGGAATACTGAGTCTTCCTACTGTCTATGTTTTGAGCGTTTCCTGTGTCACCAGTTTTACATTCCGATGCACATCTGCAGGTTTACTGTTTCCCTTGGACCTTCCCATTGACGATGAAACACAGAAATTGCATCGGAATTAAATATAAGAGACACACTGGCGACTGAAGTACAGGAAGACTGAGTCTTCCTACACTCTATGCTTTGAGCGTTTCCTGTATCGCCAGTTTTACATTCTCATGCACCTCTGCAGGCTTACTGTATCCCTTGGACCTTCCCATTGACGATGAAACACAGAAATTGCATCGGATATAAATATAAAAGACACAATGCCGACTTAAGTACAGGAAGACTGAGTCTTCCTACTGTCCATGTTTTGAGCGTTTCCTGTGTTACCAGTTTTACATTCTGATACACCTCTGCAGGTTTACTGTATCCCTTGGACCTTCCCGTTGACGATGAAACACAGAAATTGTATCGGAATTAAATATAAGAGACACAATGCCGACTTAAGTACAGGAAGACTGAGTCTTCCTACTGTCTATAATTTGAGCGTTTCCTGTGTCACCAGTTTTATTTTCCGATGCACCTCTACAGGTTTACTATATCCCTTGGACCATCCCATTCACGATGAAAAACAGAAATTTCATCGGAAATAAATATAAGAGACACAATGCCGACTTAAGTATAGGAAGAATGAGTCTTCCTACTGTCTATGTTCTGAGCGTTTCCTGTGTCACCAGTTTTACATTCCGATGCACCTCTGCAGGTTTACTGTATCCCTTGGACCTTCCCATTGACGATGAAACACAGAAATTGCATCGGAATTAAATATAAGAGACACAATGCCGACTTAAGTACAGGAAGACTGAGTCTTCCTACTCTCTATGCTTTGAGCGTTTCCTGTGTTAAAAGTTTGACATTCCGATGAACCTCTGCAGGTTTCCTGTATCCCTTGGACCTTCCCATTGACGATGAAACACAGAAATTGCATCGAAATTAAATATAAGAGACACAATGCCGACTTAGGTACAGGAAGACTGAGTCTTTCTACTGTCTATGTTTTGAGCGTTCCCTGTGTCAGCAGTTTTACATTCTGATGCACCTCTGCAGGATGACTGTATCCCTTGGACCTTCCCATTGACGATGAAAAACAGAAATTGTATCGGAATTAAATATAAGAGACACAATGCCGACTTAAGTACAGGAAGACTGAGTCTTCCTACTGTCTATGTTTTGAGCGTTTTCTGTGTCATCAGTTTTACATTCAGATGCACCTCTGCAGGTTTACTGTATCCCTTGGACCTTCCTATTGACGATGAAAAACAAAAATTGCATCGGAATTAAATATAAGAGACACAATGCCGACTGAAGTACAGGAAGACTGAGTCTTCCTACACTCTATGCTTTGAGCGTTTCCTGTGTCACCAGTTTTACATTCTGATGCACCTCTGCAGGCTTACTGTATCCCTTGGACCTTCCCATTGACGATGAAACACAGAAATTGCATCGGAATTAAATATAAGAGACACAATGCCGACTTAAGTACAGGAAGACAGAATCTTCCTACTGTCTATATTTTTAGCGTTTCCTGTGTCACTAGTTTTACATTCCGATGCACCTCTGCAGGTTTACTGTATCCCTTGGACCTTCCCATTGACGATGAAACACAGAAATTGCATCGGAATTAAATATAAGAGACACAATGCCGACTTAAGTACAGGAAGACTGAGTCTTCCTACTGTCTATGTTTTAAGCGTTTCCTGTGTCACTAGTTTTACATTCCGATGCACCTCTGCAGGTTTACTGTATTCCTTGGACCTTCCCATTGACGATGAAACACAGAAATTGCATCGAAATTAAATATAAGAGACACAATGCCGACTTAAGTACTGGAAGAATGAGTCTTCCTACTGTCTATGTGTTGAGCGTTTCCTGTGTCACCAGTTTTACATTCTGATGCACCTCTGCAGGCTTACTGTATCCCTTGGACCTTCCCATTGACGATGAAACACAGAAATTGCATCGGAATTAAATATAAAAGACACAATGCCGACTTAAGTACAGGAAGACAGAGTCTTCCTACTGTCTATGTTTTGAGCGTTTCCTGTGTCACTAGTTTTACATTCCGATGCACATCTGCAGGTTTACTGTATTCCTTGGACCTTCCCATTGACGATGAAACACAGAAATTGCATCGGAATTAAATATAAGAGACACAATGCCGACTTAAGTACAGGAAGAATGAGTCTTCCTACTGTCTATGTGTTGAGCGTTTCCTTTGTCAACAGTTTTACATTCTGATTCACCTCTGCAGGTTTTCTGTATCCCTTGGACCTTCCCATTGACGATGAAACATATAAATTTCATCGGAAATAAATATAAGAGACACAATGCCGACTTAAGTACAGGAAGACTGAGTCTTCCTACTGTCTATGTTTTGAGCGTTTCCTGTGTCACCAGTTTTACATTCCGATGCACCTCTGCAGGTTTACTGTTTCCCTTGGACCTTCCCATTGACGATGAAAAACAGAAATTGCATCGGAATTAAATATAAGAGACACAAATCCGACTTAAGTACAGGAAGACAGAGTCTTCCTACTGTCTATGTTTTGAGCGTTTCCTGTGTCACTAGATTTACATTCCGATGCACCTCTGCAGGTTTACTGTATTCCTTGGACCTTCCCATTGACGATGAAACACAGAAATTGCATCGGAATTAAATATAAGAGACACAATGCCGACTTAAGTACAGGAAGAATGAGTCTTCCTACTGTCTATGGGTTGAGCGTTTCCTGTGTCAACAGTTTTACATTCTGATGCACCTCTGCAGGTTTACTGTATCCCTTGGACCTACCCATTGACGATGAAAAACAGAAATTGCATAGGAATTAAAAATATAAGAGACACAATGCCCACTGAAGTACAGGAAGACTATGTCTTCCTACTGTCTATGTTTGGAGCGTTTCCTGTGTCATCAGTTTTACTTTCCGATGCACCTCTGCAGGATTACTATATCCCTTGGACCTTCCCATTCACGATGAAACACAGAAATTTCATCGGAATTAAATACAAGAGACACAATGCCGACTTAAGTACAGGAAGACTGAGTCTTCCTACTGTCTATGATTTGAGCGTTTCCTGTGTCACCAGTTTTACATTCCGATGCACCTCTGCAGGTTTACTGTTTCCCTTGGACCTTCCGATTGACGATGAAACACAGAAATTGCATCGGAATTAAATATAAGAGACACAATGCCGACTTAAGTACAGGAAGACTGAGTCTTCCTACTGTCTATGTTTTAAGCGTTTCCTGTGTCACTAGTTTTACATTCCGATGCACCTCTGCAGGTTTACTGTATTCCTTGGACCTTCCAATTGACGATGAAACACAGAAATTGCATCGGAATTAAATATAAGAGACACAATGCCGACTTAAGTACTGGAAGAATGAGTCTTCCTACTGTCTATGTGTTGAGCGTTTCCTGTGTCACCAGTTTTACATTCTGATGCACCTCTGCAGGTTTACTGTATCCCTTGGACCTTCCCATTGACGATGAAACATAGAAATTTCACGGAAATAAAATAAAAGACACAATGCCGACTTAAGTACAGGAAGACTGAGTCTTCCTACTGTCTATGTTTCGAGCGTTTCCTGTGTCACCAGTTTTACATTCCGATGCACCTCTGCAGGTGTACTGTATCCCTTGGACCTTCCCATTGACGATGAAACACAGAAATTGCATCGGAATTAAATTTAAGAGACACAATGCCGACTGAAGTACAGGAAGACTGAGTCTTCCTACACTCTATGCTTTGAGTGTTTCCTGTGTCACCAGTTTTACATTCTGATGCACCTCTGCAGGATTACTATATCCCTTGGACCTTCCCATTCACGATGAAACACAGAAATTTCATCGGAATTAAATACAAGAGACACAATGCCGACTTAAGTACAGGAAGACTGAGTCTTCCTACTGTCTATGATTTGAGCGTTTCCTGTGTCACCAGTTTTACTTTCCGATGCACCTCTGCAGGTTTACTGTTTCCCTTGGACCTTCCCATTGACGATGAAACACAGAAATTGCATCGGAATTAAATATAAGAGACACACTGCCGACTGAAGTACAGGAAGACTGAGTCTTCCTACACTCTATGCTTTGAGCGTTTCCTGCGTCACCAGTTTTACATTCTGATGCACCTCTGCAGGCTTACTGTATCCCTTGGACCTTCCCATTGACGATGAAACACAGAAATTGCATCGGAATTAAATATAAAAGACACAATGTCGACTTAAGTACAGGAAGACAGAGTCTTCCTACTGTCTATGTTTTGAGCGTTTCCTGTGTCACTAGTTTTACATTCCGATGCACCTCTGCAGGTTTACTGTATTCCTTGGACCTTCCCATTGACGATGAAACACAGAAATTGCATCGGAATTAAATATAAGAGACACAATGCCGACTTAAGTACAGGAAGAATGAGTCTTCCTACTGTCTATGTGTTGAGCGTTTCCTGTGTCAACAGTTTTACATTCTGATGCACCTCTGCAGGTTTACTGTATCCCTTGGACCTTCCCATTGACGATGAAAAACAGAAATTGCATAGGAATTAAAAATATAAGAGACACAATGCCCACTGAAGTACAGGAAGACTAAGTCTTCCTACTGTCTATGTTTGGAGCGTTTCCTGTGTTATCAGTTTTACTTTCCGATGCACCTCTGCAGGATTACTATATCCCTTGGACCTTCCCATTCACGATGAAACACAGAAATTTCATCGAAATTAAATACAAGAGACACAATGCCGACTTAAGTACAGGAAGACTGAGTCTTCCTACTGTCTATGATTTCAGCGTTTCCTGTGTCACCTGTTTAAATTCCGATGCACCTCTGCAGGTTTACTGTTTCCCTTGGACCTTCCCATTGACGATGAAACACAGAAATTGCATCGGAATTAAATATAAGAGACACAATGCCGACTTAAGGACAGGAAGACTGAGTCTTCCTACTGTCTATGTTTTAAGCGTTTCCTGTGTCACTAGTTTTACATTCCGATGCACCTCTGCAGGATTACTGTATTCCTTGGACTTTCCCATTGACGATGAAACACAGAAATTGCATCGGAATTAAATATAAGAGACACAATGCCGACTTAAGTACTGGAAGAATGAGTCTTCCTACTGTCTATGTGTTGAGCGTTTCCTGTGTCACCAGTTTTACATTCTGATGCACCTCTGCAGGTTTACTGTATCCCTTGGACCTTCCCATTGACTATGAAACATAGAAATTTCCCGGAAAAAAATATAAAAGACACAATGCCGACTTAAGTACAGGAAGACTGAGTCCTCCTAATGTCTATGTTTCGAGCGTTACCTGTGTCACCAGTTTTACATTCCGATGCACCTCTGCAAGTTTACTGTTTCCCTTGGACCTTCCCATTGACGATGAAACACAGAAATTGCATCGGAATTAAATATAAAAGACACAATGCCGACTTAAGTACAGGAAGACAGAGTCTTCCTACTGTCTATGTTTTGAGAGTTTCCTGTGTCACTAGTTTTACATTCCGATGCACCTCTGCAGGTTTACTGTATTCCTTGGACCTTCCCATTGACGATGAAACACAGAAATTGCATCGGAATTAAATATAAGAGACACAATGACGACTTAAGTACAGGAAGAATGAGTCTTCCTACTGTCTATGTGTTGAGCGTTTCCTGTGTCAACAGTTTTAGATTCTGATGCACCTCTGCAGGTTTACTGTATCCCTTGGACCTTCCCATTGACGATGAAAAACAGAAATTGCATAGCAATTAAAAATATAAGAGACACAATGCCCACTGAAGTACAGGAAGACTAAGTCTTCCTACTGTCTATGTTTTGAGCGTTTCCTGTGTCATCAGTTTTACTTTCCGATGCACCTCTGCAGGATTACTTTATCCCTTGGACCTTCCCATTCACGATGAAACATAGAAATTTCATCGGAATTAAATACAAGAGACACAATGCCGACTTAAGTACAGGAGGACTGAGTCTTCCTACTGTCTATGATTTGAGCGTTTCCTGTGTCACCAGTTTTACATTCCGATGCACCTCTGCAGGTTTACTGTTTCCCTTGGACCTTCCCATTGACGATGAAAAACAGAAATTGCATCGGAATTAAATATAAGAGACACAATGCCGACTTAAGTACAGGAAGACAGAGTCTTCCTACTGTCTATGTTTTGAGCGTTTCCTGTGTCACTAGTTTTACATTCCGATGCACCTCTGCAGGTTTACTGTATCCCTTGGACCTTCCCATTGACGATGAAACACAGAAATTGCATCGGAATTAAATATAAGAGACACAATGTCGACTGAAGTACAGGAAGACTGAGTCTTCCTACACTCTATGCTTTGAGCGTTTCCTGTGTCACCAGTTTTACATTCTGATGCACCTCTGCTGGCTTACTGTATCCCTTGGACCTTCCCATTGACGATGAAACACAGAAATTGCATCGGAATTAAATATAAGAGACACAATGCCGACTTAAGTACAGGAAGACAGAGTCTTCCTACTGTCTATGTTTTGAGCGTTTCCTGTGTCACTAGATTTACATTCCGATGCACCTCTGCAGGTTTACTGTATTCCTTGGACCTTCCCATTGACGATGAAACACAGAAATTGCATCGGAATTAAATATAAGAGACACAATGCCGACTTAAGTACAGGAAGAATGAGTCTTCCTACTGTCTATGTGTTGAGCGTTTCCTGTGTCAACAGTTTTACATTCTGATGCACCTCTGCAGGTTTACTGTATCCCTTGGACCTACCCATTGACGATGAAAATTAGAAATTGCATAGGAATTAAAAATATAAGAGACACAATGCCCACTGAAGTACAGGAAGACTAAGTCTTCCTACTGTCTATGTTTGGAGCGTTTCCTATGTCATCAGTTTTACTTTCCGATGCACCTCTGCAGGATTACTATATCCCTTGGACCTTCCCATTCACGATGAAACACAGAAATTTCATCGGAATTAAATACAAGAGACACAATGCCGACTTAAGTACAGGAAGACTGAGTCTTCCTACTGTCTATGATTTGAGCGTTTCCTGTGTCACCAGTTTTACATTCCGATGCACCTCTGCAGGTTTACTGTTTCCCTTGGACCTTCCCATTGACGATGAAACACAGAAATTGCATCGGAATTAAATATAAGAGACACAATGCCGACTTAAGTACAGGAAGACTGAGTCTTCCTACTGTCTATGTTTTAAGCGTTTCCTGTGTCACTAGTATTACATTCCGATGCACCTCTGCAGGATTACTGTATTCCTTGGACCTTCCCATTGACGATGAAACACTGAAATTGCATCGGAATTAAATATAAGAGACACAATGCCGACTTAAGTACTGGAAGAATGAGTCTTCCTACTGTCTATGTGTTGAGCGTTTCCTGTGTCACCAGTTTTACATTCTGATGCACCTCTGCAGGTTTACTGTATCCCTTGGACCTTCCCATTGACGATGAAACACAGAAATTGCTTCGGAATTAAATATAAGAGACACAATGCCGACTGAAGTACAGGAAGACTGAGTCTTCCTACACTCTATGCTTTGAGCGTTTCATGTGTCACCAGTTTTACATTCTGATGCACCTCTGCAGGCTTACTGTATCCCTTGGACCTTCCCATTGACGATGAAACACAGAAATTGCATCGGAATTAAATATAAGAGACACAATGCCGACATAAGTACAGGAAGACTGAGTCTTCCTACTGTCTATGTTTTGAGCGTTTCCTGTGTCACTAGTTTTACATTCCGATGCACCTCTGCAGGTTTACTGTATTCCTTGGACCTTCCCATTGACGATGAAACACAGAAATTGCATCGGAATTAAATATAAGAGACACAATGACGACTTAAGTACAGGAAGAATGAGTCTTCCTACTGTCTATGTGTTGAGCGTTTCCTGTGTCAACAGTTTTACATTCTGATGCACCTCTGCAGGTTTACTGTATCCCTTGGTCCTTCCCATTGACGATGAAACACAGAATATTCATCGGAATTAAAAATATAAGAGACACAATGCCCACTGCAGTACAGGAAGACTAAGTCTTCCTACTGTCTATGTTTTGAGCGTTACCTGTGTAATCAGTTTTACTTTCCGATGCACCTCTGCAGGATTACTATATCCCTTGGACCTTCCCATTCACGATGAAACACAGAAATTTCATCGGAATTAAATATAAGAGACACAATGCCGACTTAAGTACAGGAAGACTGAGTCTTCCTACTGTCTATGATTTGAGCGTTTCCTGTGTCACCAGTTTTACTTTCCGATGCACCTCTGCAGGTTTACTGTTTCCCTTGGACCTTCCCATTGACGATGAAACACAGAAATTACATCGGAATTAAATATAAGAGACACACTGCCGACTGAAGTACAGGAAGACTGAGTCTTCCTACACTCTATGCTTTGAGCGTTTCCTGTGTCACCAGTTTTACATTCTGATGCACCTCTGCAGGCTTACTGTATCCCTTGGACCTACCCATTGACGATGAAACACAGAAATTGCATCGGAATTAAATATAAAAGACACAATGTCGACTTAAGTACAGGAAGACAGAGTCTTCCTACTGTCTATGTTTTGAGCGTTTCCTGTGTCACTAGTTTTACATTCCGATGCACCTCTGCAGGTTTACTGTATTCCTTGGACCTTCCCATTGACGATGAAACACAGAAATTGCATCGGAATTAAATATAAGAGACACAATGCCGACTTAAGTACAGGAAGAATGAGTCTTCCTACTGTCTATGTGTTGAGCGTTTCCTGTGTCAACAGTTTTACATTCTGATGCACCTCTGCAGGTTTACTGTATCCCTTGGACCTTCCCATTCACTATGAAACATAGAAATTTCACGGAAATAAATATAAAAGACACAATGCCGACTTAAGTACTGGAAGACTGAGTCTTCCTACTGTCTATGTTTCGAGCGTGTCCTGTGTCACCAGTTTTACATTCCGATGCACCTCTGCAGGTTTACTGTATCCCTTGGACCTTCCCATTGACGATGAAACACAGAAATTGCATCGGAATTAAATATAAAAGACACAATGCCGACTTAAGTACAGGAAGACAGAGTCTTCCTACTGTCTATGTTTTGAGCGTTTCCTGTGTCACTAGTTTTACATTCCGATGCACCTCTGCAGGTTTACTGTATTCCTTGGACCTTCCCATTGACGATGAAACACAGAAATAGCATCGGAATTAAATATAAGAGACACAATGCCGACTGAAGTACAGGAAGACTGAGTCTTCCTACACTCTATGCTTTGAGCGTTTCCTGTGTCACCAGTTTTACATTCTGATGCAGCTCTGCAGGCTTACTGTATCCCTTGGACCTTCCCATTGACGGTGAAAAACAGAAATTGCATCGGAATTAAATATAAGAGACACAATGCCGACTTAAGTACAGGAAGACAGAGTCTTCCTACTGTCTATGTTTTGAGCTTTTCCTGTGTCACTAGTTTCACATTCCGATGCACCTCTGCAGGTTTAATGTATTCCTTGGACCTTCCCATTGACGATGAAACACAGAAATTGCATCGGAATTAAATATAAGAGACACAATGACGACTTAAGTACAGGAAGAATGAGTCCTCCTACTGTCTATGTGTTGAGCGTTTCCTGTGTCAACAGTTTTACATCCTGATGCACCTCTGCAGGTTTACTGTATCCCTTGGACCTTCCCATTGACGATGAAAAACAGAAATTGCATAGGAATTAAAAATATAAGAGAGACAATGCCCACTGAAGTACAGGAAGACTAAGTCTTCCTACTGTCTAGGTTTTGAGCGTTTCCTGTGTCATCAGTTTTACTTTCCGATGCACCTCTGCAGGATTACTTTATCCCTTGGACCTTCCCATTGACGATGAAACACAGAAATTGCATCGGAATTAAATATAAAAGAAACAATGCCGACTTAAGTACAGGAAGACTGAGTCTTCCTACTGTCTATGATTTGAGCGTTTCCTGTGTCACCAGTTTTACATTCCGATGCACCTCTGCAGGTTTACTGTTTCCCTTGAACCTTCCCATTGACGATGAAACACAGAAATTGCATCGGAATTAAATACAAGAGACACAATGCCGACTTAAGTACAGGAAGACAGAGTCTTCCTACTGTCTATGTTTTAAGCGTTTCCTGTGTCACTAGTTTTACATTCCGATGCACCTCTGCAGGTGTACTGTATTCCTTGGACCTTCCCATTGACGATGAAACACAGAAATTGCATCGGAATTAAATATGAGAGACACAATGCCGATTTAAGTATTGGAAGAATGGGTCTTCCTACTGTCTATGTGTTGAGCGTTTCCTGTGTAACCAGTTTTACATTCTGATGCACCTCTGCAGGTTTACTGTAGCCCTTGGACCTTCCCATTGACGATGAAACACAGAAATTGCATCGGAATTAAATATAAAAGACACAATGTCGACTTAAGTACAGGAAGACAGAGTCTTCCTACTGTCTATGTTTTGAGCGTTTCCTGTGTCACTAGTTTTACATTCCGATGCACCTCTGCAGGTTTACTGTATTCCTTGGACCTTCCCATTGACGATGAAACACAGAAATTGCATCGGAATTAAATATAAGAGACACAATGCCGACTTAAGTACAGGAAGAATGAGTCTTCCTACTGTCTATGTGTTGAGCGTTTCCTGTGTCAACAGTTTTACATTCTGATGCACCTCTGCAGGTTTACTGTATCCCTTGGACCTACCCATTGACGATGAAAATTAGAAATTGCATAGGAATTAAAAATATAAGAGACACAATGCCCACTGAAGTACAGGAAGACTAAGTCTTCCTACTGTCTATGTTTGGAGCGTTTCCTATGTCATCAGTTTTACTTTCCGATGCACCTCTGCAGGATTACTATATCCCTTGGACCTTCCCATTCACGATGAAACACAGAAATTTCATCGGAATTAAATACAAGAGACACAATGCCGACTTAAGTACAGGAAGACTGAGTCTTCCTACTGTCTATGATTTGAGCGTTTCCTGTGTCACCAGTTTTACATTCCGATGCACCTCTGCAGGTTTACTGTTTCCCTTGGACCTTCCCATTGACGATGAAACACAGAAATTGCATCGGAATTAAATATAAGAGACACAATGCCGACTTAAGTACAGGAAGACTGAGTCTTCCTACTGTCTATGTTTTAAGCGTTTCCTGTGTCACTAGTATTACATTCCGATGCACCTCTGCAGGATTACTGTATTCCTTGGACCTTCCCATTGACGATGAAACACAGAAATTGCATCGGAATTAAATATAAGAGACACAATGCCGACTTAAGTACTGGAAGAATGAGTCTTCCTACTGTCTATGTGTTGAGCGTTTCCTGTGTCACCAGTTTTACATTCTGATGCACCTCTGCAGGTTTACTGTATCCCTTGGACCTTCCCATTGACGATGAAACACAGAAATTGCTTCGGAATTAAATATAAGAGACACAATGCCGACTGAAGTACAGGAAGACTGAGTCTTCCTACACTCTATGCTTTGAGCGTTTCATGTGTCACCAGTTTTACATTCTGATGCACCTCTGCAGGCTTACTGTATCCCTTGGACCTTCCCATTGACGATGAAACACAGAAATTGCATCGGAATTAAATATAAGAGACACAATGCCGACTTAAGTACAGGAAGACTGAGTCTTCCTACTGTCTATGTTTTGAGCGTTTCCTGTGTCACTAGTTTTACATTCCGATGCACCTCTGCAGGTTTACTGTATTCCTTGGACCTTCCCATTGACGATGAAACACAGAAATTGCATCGGAATTAAATATAAGAGACACAATGACGACTTAAGTACAGGAAGAATGAGTCTTCCTACTGTCTATGTGTTGAGCGTTTCCTGTGTCAACAGTTTTACATTCTGATGCACCTCTGCAGGTTTACTGTATCCCTTGGTCCTTCCCATTGACGATGAAACACAGAATATTCATCGGAATTAAAAATATAAGAGACACAATGCCCACTGCAGTACAGGAAGACTAAGTCTTCCTACTGTCTATGTTTTGAGCGTTACCTGTGTAATCAGTTTTACTTTCCGATGCACCTCTGCAGGATTACTATATCCCTTGGACCTTCCCATTCACGATGAAACACAGAAATTTCATCGGAATTAAATATAAGAGACACAATGCCGACTTAAGTACAGGAAGACTGAGTCTTCCTACTGTCTATGATTTGAGCGTTTCCTGTGTCACCAGTTTTACTTTCCGATGCACCTCTGCAGGTTTACTGTTTCCCTTGGACCTTCCCATTGACGATGAAACACAGAAATTACATCGGAATTAAATATAAGAGACACACTGCCGACTGAAGTACAGGAAGACTGAGTCTTCCTACACTCTATGCTTTGAGCGTTTCCTGTGTCACCAGTTTTACATTCTGATGCACCTCTGCAGGCTTACTGTATCCCTTGGACCTACCCATTGACGATGAAACACAGAAATTGCATCGGAATTAAATATAAAAGACACAATGTCGACTTAAGTACAGGAAGACAGAGTCTTCCTACTGTCTATGTTTTGAGCGTTTCCTGTGTCACTAGTTTTACATTCCGATGCACCTCTGCAGGTTTACTGTATCCCTTGGACCTTCCCATTGACGATGAAACACAGAAATTGCATCGGAATTAAATATAAGAGACACAATGCCGACTTAAGTACAGGAAGAATGAGTCTTCCTACTGTCTATGTGTTGAGCGTTTCCTGTGTCAACAGTTTTACATTCTGATGCACCTCTGCAGGTTTACTGTATCCCTTGGACCTTCCCATTCACTATGAAACATAGAAATTTCACGGAAATAAATATAAAAGACACAATGCCGACTTAAGTACTGGAAGACTGAGTCTTCCTACTGTCTATGTTTCGAGCGTGTCCTGTGTCACCAGTTTTACATTCCGATGCACCTCTGCAGGTTTACTGTATCCCTTGGACCTTCCCATTGACGATGAAACACAGAAATTGCATCGGAATTAAATATAAAAGACACAATGCCGACTTAAGTACAGGAAGACAGAGTCTTCCTACTGTCTATGTTTTGAGCGTTTCCTGTGTCACTAGTTTTACATTCCGATGCACCTCTGCAGGTTTACTGTATTCCTTGGACCTTCCCATTGACGATGAAACACAGAAATAGCATCGGAATTAAATATAAGAGACACAATGCCGACTGAAGTACAGGAAGACTGAGTCTTCCTACACTCTATGCTTTGAGCGTTTCCTGTGTCACCAGTTTTACATTCTGATGCAGCTCTGCAGGCTTACTGTATCCCTTGGACCTTCCCATTGACGGTGAAACACAGAAATTGCATCGGAATGAAATATAAGAGACACAATGCCGACTTAAGTACAGGAAGACAGAGTCTTCCTACTGTCTATGTTTTGAGCTTTTCCTGTGTCACTAGTTTCACATTCCGATGCACCTCTGCAGGTTTAATGTATTCCTTGGACCTTCCCATTGACGATGAAACACAGAAATTGCATCGGAATTAAATATAAGAGACACAGTGACGACTTAAGTACAGGAAGAATGAGTCCTCCTACTGTCTATGTGTTGAGCGTTTCCTGTGTCAACAGTTTTACATTCTGATGCACCTCTGCAGGTTTACTGTATCCCTTGGACCTTCCCATTGACGATGAAAAACAGAAATTGCATAGGAATTAAAAATATAAGAGAGACAATGCCCACTGAAGTACAGGAAGACTAAGTCTTCCTACTGTCTAGGTTTTGAGCGTTTCCTGTGTCATCAGTTTTACTTTCCGATGCACCTCTGCAGGATTACTTTATCCCTTGGACCTTCCCATTGACGATGAAACACAGAAATTGCATCGGAATTAAATATAAAAGAAACAATGCCGACTTAAGTACAGGAAGACTGAGTCTTCCTACTGTCTATGATTTGAGCGTTTCCTGTGTCACCAGTTTTACATTCCGATGCACCTCTGCAGGTTTACTGTTTCCCTTGAACCTTCCCATTGACGATGAAACACAGAAATTGCATCGGAATTAAATACAAGAGACACAATGCCGACTTAAGTACAGGAAGACAGAGTCTTCCTACTGTCTATGTTTTAAGCGTTTCCTGTGTCACTAGTTTTACATTCCGATGCACCTCTGCAGGTGTACTGTATTCCTTGGACCTTCCCATTGACGATGAAACACAGAAATTGCATCGGAATTAAATATGAGAGACACAATGCCGATTTAAGTATTGGAAGAATGGGTCTTCCTACTGTCTATGTGTTGAGCGTTTCCTGTGTAACCAGTTTTACATTCTGATGCACCTCTGCAGGTTTACTGTATCCCTTGGACCTTCCCATTGACGATGAAACACAGAAATTGCATCGGAATTAAATATAAAAGACACAATGTCGACTTAAGTACAGGAAGACAGAGTCTTCCTACTGTCTATGTTTTGAGCGTTTCCTGTGTCACTAGTTTTACATTCCGATGCACCTCTGCAGGTTTACTGTATTCCTTAGACCGTCCCATTGACGATGAAACACAGAAATTGCATCGGAATTAAATATAAGAGACACAATGCCGACTTAAGTACAGGAAGAATGAGTCTTCCTACTGTCTATGTTTTGAGCGTTTCCTTTGTCAACAGTTTTACATTCTGATTCACCTCTGCAGGTTTACTGTATCCCTTGGACCTTCCCATTGACGATGAAACATAGAAATTTCATCAAAAATAAATACAAGAGACACAATACCGACTTAAGTACAGGAAGACTGAGTCTTCCTACTGTCTATGTTTTGAGCGTTTCCTGTGTCACTAGTTTTACATTCCGATGCACCTCTGCAGGTTTACTGTTTCCCTTGGACCATCCCATTGACGATGAAAAACAGAAATTGCATCGAATTAAATATAAGAGACACAATGCCGACTTAAGTACAGGAAGACAGAGTCTTCCTACTGTCTATGTTTTGAGCGTTTCCTGTGTCACTAGTTTTACATTCCGATGCACCTCTGCAGGTTTACTGTATCCCTTGGACCTTCCCATTGACGATGACTCACAGAAATTGCATCGGAATTAAATATAAGAGACACAATGCCGACTGAAGTACAGGAAGACTGAGTCTTCCTACACTCTATGCTTTGAGCGTTTCCTGTGTCACCAGTTTTACATTGTGATGCACCTCTGCAGGCTTACTGTATCCCTTGGACCTTCCCATTGACGATGAAAAACAGAAATTGCATCGGAATTAAATATAAGAGACACAATGCCGACTTAAGTACAGGAAGACAGAGTCTTCCTACTGTCTATGTTTTGAGCGTTTCCTGTGTCACTAGTTTTACATTCCGATGCACCTCTGCAGGTTTACTGTATTCCTTGGACCTTCCCATTGACGATGAAACACAGAAATTGCATCGGAATTAAACATAAGAGACACAATGCCGACTTAAGTACAGGAAGACAGAGTCTTCCTAATGTCTATGTTTTGAGCGTTTCCTGTGTCACTAGTTTTACATTCCGATGCACCTCTGCAGGTTTACTGTATCCCTTGGACCTTCCCATTGACGATGAAACACAGAAATTGCATCGGAATTAAATATAAGAGACACAATGCCGACTTAAGTACAGGAAGACAGAGTCTTCCTACTGTCTATGTTTTGAGCGTTTCCTGTGTCACTAGTTTTACATTCCGATGCACCTCTGCAGGTTTACTGTATTGCTTGGAACTTCCCAATGACGATGAAACACAGAAATTGCATCGGAATTAAATATAAGAGACACAATGCCGACTTAAGTACAGGAAGAATGAGTCTTCCGACTGTCTATGGGTTGAGCGTCTCCTGTGTCAACAGTTTTACATTCTGATGCACTTCTGCAGGTTTACTGTATCCCTCGGACCTTCCCATTGACGATGAAACATAGAAATTTCATCAAAAATAAATATAAGAGACATAATGCCGACTTAAGTACAGGAAGACTGAGTCTTCCTACTGTCTATGTTTTGAGCGTTTCCTGTGTCACCAGTTTTACATTCCGATGAACCTCTGCAGGTTTACTGTTTCCCTTGGACCTTCCCATTGACGATGAAACACAGAAATTGATTCGGAATTAAATATAAGAGACACAATGCCGACTTAAGTACAGGAAGACAGAGTCTTCCTACTGTCTATGTCTTGAGCGTTTCCAGTGTCACCAGTTTTACATTCCGATGCACCTCTGCAGGTTTACTGTTTCCCTTGGACCTTCCCATTGACGATGAAAGACAGAAATTGCATGGAACTTAAATTTAAGAGACACAATGCCGACTTACGTACAGGAAGACTAAGTCTTCCTACTGTCTATGTTTTGAGCGTTTCCTGTGTCATCAGTTTTACTTTCCGATGCACCTCTGCAGGTTTACTATATCCCTTGGACCTTCCCATTCACGATGAAACACTGAAATTTCATCGGAATTAAATACAAGAGACACAATGCCGACTTAAGTACAGGAAGACTGAGTCTTCCTACTGTCTATGTTATGAGCGTTTCCTGTGTCACCAGTTTTACATTCCGATGCACCTCTGCAGGTTTACTGTTTCCCTTGGACCTTCCCATTGACGATGAAACACATATATTGCATCGGAATTAAATATAAGAGACACAATGCCGACTTAAGTACAGGAAGACTGAGTCTTCCTACTGTCTATGTTTTGAGCGTTTCCTGGGTCACTAGTTTTACATTCCGATGCACCTCTGCTGGTCTACTGTATTCCTTGGACCTTCCCATTGACGATGAAACACAGAAATTGCATCGGAATTAAATATAAGAGACACAATGCCGACTTAAGTACTGGAAGAATGAGTCTTCCTATTGTCTATGTGTTGAGCGTTTCCTGTGTCACCAGTTTTACATTCTGATGCACCTCTGCAGGTTTACTGTATCCCTTGGACCTTCCCATTGACGATGAAACATAGAAATTGCACGGAAATAAATATACAAGAAACAATGCCGACTTCAGTACAGGAAGACTGAGTCTTCCTACTGTCTATGTTTTGAACGTTTCCTGTGTCACCAGTTTTACATTCCGATGCACCTCTGCAGGTTTACTGTTTCCCTAGGACCTTCCCATTGACGATGAAACACAGAAATTGCATCGGAATTAAATATAAGAGACACACTGCCGACTGAAGTACAGGAAGACTGAGTCTTCCTACACTCTATGCTTTGAGCGTTTCCTGTGTCACCAGTTTTACATTCTGATGCACCTCTGCAGGCTTACTGTATCCCTTGGACCTTCCCATTGACGATGAAACACAGAAATTGCATCGGAATTAAATATAAAAGACACAATGTCGACTTAAGTACAGGAAGACAGAGTCTTCCTACGGTCTATGTTTTGAGCGTTTCCTGTGTCACTAGTTTTACATTCCGATGCACCTCTGCAGGTTTACTGAATTCCTTGGACCTTCCCATTGACGATGAAACACAGAAATTGCATCGGAATTAAATATAAGAGACACAATGCCGACTTAAGTTCAGGAAGAATGAGTCTTCCTACTGTCTATGTGTTGAGCGTTTCCTTTGTCAACAGTTTTACATTCTGATTCACCTCTGCAGGTTTACTGTATCCCTTGGACCTTCCCATTGACGATGAAACATAGAAATTTCATCAAAAACAAATATAAGAGACACAATACCGATTTAAGTACAGGAAGACTGAGTCTTCCTACTGTCTATGTTTTGAGCGTTTCAGGTGTCACCAGTTTTACATTCCGATGCACCTCTGCAGGTTTACTGTTTCCCTTGGACCTTCCCATTGACGATGAAAAACAGAAATTGCATCGGAATTAAATATAAGAGACACAATGCCGACTTAAGTACAGGAAGACAGAGTCTTCCTACTGTCTATGTTTTGAGCGTTTCCTGTGTCACTAGTTTTACATTCCGATGCACCTCTGCAGGTTTACTGTATCCCTTGGACCTTCCCATTGACGATGAAACACAGAAATTGCATCGGAATTAAATATAAGAGACACAATGCCGACTGAAGTACAGGAAGACTGAGTCTTCCTACACTCTATGCTTTGAGCGTTTCCTGTGTCACCAGTTTTACATTCTGATGCACCTCTGCAGGCTAACTGTATCCCTTGGACCTTCCCATTGACGATGAAACAAAGAAATTGCATCGGAATTAAATATAAGAGACACAATGCCGACTTAAGTACAGGAAGACAGAGTCTTCCTACTGTCTATGTTTTGAGCGTTTCCTGTGTCACTAGTTTTACATTCCGATGCACCTCTGCAGGTTTACTGTATTCCTTGGACCTTCCCATTGACGATGAAACACAGAA
Organism: Schistocerca nitens; assembly: GCF_023898315.1. Taxonomy (NCBI): domain Eukaryota; kingdom Metazoa; phylum Arthropoda; class Insecta; order Orthoptera; family Acrididae; genus Schistocerca; species Schistocerca nitens. The sequence goes on along the minus strand of NC_064616.1, from coordinate 2,710,709 downwards.
ATTGCATCGGAATTAAATATAAGAGACACAATGCCGACTTAAGTACAGGAAGAATGAGTCTTCCGAATGTCTATGTGTTGAGCGTCTCCTGTGTCAACAGTTTTACATTCTGATGCACCTCTGCAGGTTTACTGTATCCCTTGGACCTTCCCATTGACGATGAAACATAGAAATTTCATCGGAAATAAATATAAGAGACACATTGCCGACTTAAGTACAGGAAGACTGAGTCTTCCTACTGTCTATGTTTTGAGCGTTTCCAGTGTCACCAGTTTTACATTCCGATGCACCTCTGCAGGTTTACTGTTTCCCTTGGACCTTCCCATTGACGATGAAACACAGAAATTGCATGGAACTTAAATTTAAGAGACACAATGCCGACTTACATACAGGAAGACTAAGTCTTCCTACTGTCTATGTTTTGAGCGTTTCCTGTGTCATCAGTTTTACTTTCCGATGCACCTCTGCAGGTTTACTATATCCGTTGGACCTTCCCATTCACGATGAAACACTGAAATTTCATCGGAATTAAATACAAGAGACACAATGCCGACTTAAGTACAGGAAGACTGAGTCTTCCTACTGTCTATGTTATGAGCGTTTCCTGTGTCACCAGTTTTACATTCCGATGCACCTCTGCAGGTTTACTATTTCCCTTGGACCTTCCCATTGACGATGAAACACAGAAATTGCATCGGAATTAAATATAAGAGACACAATGCCGACTTAAGTACAGGAAGACTGAGTCTTCCTACAGTCTATGTTTTGAGCGTTTCCTGGGTCACTAGTTTTACATTCCGATGCACCTCTGCTGGTCTACTGTATTCCTTGGACCTTCCCATTGACGATGAAACACAGAAATTGCATCGGAATTAAATATAAGAGACACAATGCCGACTTAAGTACAGGAAGAACGTGTCTTCCTACTGTCTATGTGTTCAGCGTTTCCTGTGTCACCAGTTTTACATTCTGATGCACCTCTGCAGGTTTACTGTATCCCTTGGACCTTCCCATTGACGATGAAACATAGAAATTTCACGGAAATAAATATAAGAGACACAATGCCGACTTAAGTACAGGAAGACTGAGTCTTCCTACTGTCTATGTTTCGAGCGTTTCCTGTGTCACCAGTTTTACATTCCGATGCACCTCTGCAGGTTTACTGTTTCCCTTGGACCTTCCCATTGACGATGAAACACAGAAATTGCATCGGAATTAAATATAAGAGACACACTGCCGACTGAAGTACAGGAAGACTTAGTCTTCCTACACTCTATGCTTTGAGCGTTTCCTGTGTCACCAGTTTTACATTCTGATGCACCTCTGCAGGCTTACTGTATCCCTTGGACCTTCCCATTGACGATGAAACACAGAAGTTGCATCGGAATTAAATATAAAAGACACAATGTCGACTTAAGTACAGGAAGACAGAGTCTTGCTACTGTCTATGTTTTGAGCGTTTCCTGTGTCACTAGTTTTACATTCCGATGCACCTCTGCAGGTTTACTGTATTCCTTGGACCTTCCCATTGACGATGAAACACAGAAATTGCATCGGAATTAAATATAAGAGACACAATGCCGACTTAAGTACAGGAAAAATGAGTCTTCCTACTGTCTATGTGTTGAGCGTTTCCCTTGTCAACAGTTTTACATTCTGATTCACCTCTGCAGGTTTACTGTATCCGTTGGACCTTCCCATTGACGATGAAACATAGAAATTTCATCGGAAATAAATATAAGAGACACAATGCCGACTTAAGTACAGGAAGACTGAGTCATCCTACTGTCTATGTTTTGAGCGTTTCCTGTGTCACCAGTTTTACATTCCGATGCACCTCTGCAGGTTTCCTCTTTCCCTTGGACCTTCCCATTGACGATGAAAAACAGAAATTGCATCGGAATTAAATATAAGAGACACAATGCCGACTTAAGTACAGGAAGACAGAGTCTTCCTACTGTCTATGTATTGAGCGTTTCCTGTGTCACTAGTTTTACATTCCGATGCACCTCTGCAGGTTTACTGTATCCCTTGGACCTTCCCATTGACGATGAAACACAGAAATTGCATCGGAATTAAATATAAGAGACACAATGCCGACTGAAGTACAGGAAGACTGAGTCTTCCTACACTCTATGCTTTGAGCGTTTCCTGTGTCACCAGTTTTACATTCTGATGCACCTCTGCAGGCTTACTGTATCCCTTGGACCTTCCCATAGACGATGAAACACAGAAATTGCATCGGAATTAAATATAAGAGACACAATGCCGACTTAAGTACAGGAAGACAGAGTCTTCCTACTGTCTATGTTTTGAGCGTTTCCTGTGTCACTAGTTTTACATTCCGATGCACCTCTGCAGGTTTACTGTATTCCTTGGAACTTCCCAATGACGATGAAACACAGAAATTGCATCGGAATTAAATATAAGAGACACAATGCCGACTTAAGTACAGGAAGAATGAGTCTTCCGACTGTCTATGTGTTGAGCGTCTCCTGTGTCAACAGTTTTACATTCTGATGCACCTCTGCAGGTTTACTGTATCCCTTGGACCTTCCCATTGACGATGAAACATAGAAATTTCATCAAAAATAAATATTAGAGACACAATGCCGACTTAAGTACAGGAAGACTGAGTCTTCCTACTGTCTATGTTTTGAGCGTTTCCTGTGTCACCAGTTTTACATTCCGATGCACCTCTGCAGGTTTACTGTTTCCCTTGGACCTTCCCATTGACGATGAAAAACAGAAATTGCATCGGAATTAAATATAAGAGACACAATGCCGACTTAAGTACAGGAAGACAGAGTCTTCCTACTGTCTATGTTTTGAGCGTTTCCTGTGTCACTAGTTTTACATTCCGATGCACCTCTGCAGGTTTACTGTATCCCTTGGACCTTCCCATTGACGATGAAACACAGAAATTGCATCGGAATTAAATATAAGAGACACAATGCCGACTTAAGTACAGGAAGACTGAGTCTTCCTACACTCTATGCTTTGAGCGTTTCCTGTGTCACCAGTTTTACATTCTGATGCACCTCTGCAGGCTTACTGTATCCCTTGGACCTTCCCATTGACGATGAAACACAGAAATTGCATCGGAATTAAATATAAAAGACACAATGCCGACTTAAGTACAGGAAGACATTGAATTCCTACTGTCTATGTTTTGAGCGTTTCCTGTGTCACTAGTTTTACATTCCGATGCACCTCTGCAGGTTTACTGTTTCCCTTGGACCTTCCCATTGACGATGAAACACAGAAATTGCATGGAACTTAAATTTAAGAGACACAATGCCGACTTACGTACAGGAAGACTAAGTCTTCCTACTGTCTATGTTTTGAGCGTTTCCTGTGTCATCAGTTTTACTTTCCGATGCACCTCTGCAGGTTTACTATATCCCTTGGACCTTCCCATTCACGATGAAACACTGAAATTTCATCGGAATTAAATACAAGAGACACAATGCCGACTTAAGTACAGGAAGACTGGGTCTTCCTACTGTCTATGTTATGAGCGTTTCCTGTGTCACCAGTTTTACATTCCGATGCACCTCTGCATGTTTACTGTTTCCCTTGGACCTTCCCATTGACGATGAAACACAGAAATTGCATCGGAATTAAATATAAGAGACACAATGCCGACTTAAGTACAGGAAGACTGAGTCTTCCTACTGTCTATGTTTTGAGCGTTTCCTGGGTCACTAGTTTTACATTCCGATGCACCTCTGCTGGTCTACTGTATTCCTTGGACCTTCCCATTGACGATGAAACACAGAAATTGCATCGGAATTAAATATAAGAGACACAATGCCGACTTAAGTACAGGAAGAACGAGTCTTCCTACTGTCTATGTGTTCAGCGTTTCCTGTGTCACCAGTTTTACATTCTGATGCACCTCTGCAGGTTTACTGTATCCCTTGGACCTTCCCATTGACGATGAAACATAGAAATTTCACGGAAATAAATATAAGAGACACAATGCCGACTTAAGTACAGGAAGACTGAGTCTTCCTACTGTCTATGTTTCGAGCGTTTCCTGTGTCACCAGTTTTACATTCCGATGCACCTCTGCAGGTTTACTGTTTCCCTTGGACCTTCCCATTGACGATGAAACACAGAATTTGCATCGGAATTAAATATAAGAGACACACTGCCGACTGAAGTACAGGAAGACTTAGTCTTCCTACACTCTATGCTTTGAGCGTTTCCTGTGTCACCAGTTTTACATTCTGATGCACCTCTGCAGGCTTACTGTATCCCTTGGACCTTCCCATTGACGATGAAACACAGAAGTTGCATCGGAATTAAATATAAAAGACACAATGTCGACTTAAGTACAGGAAGACAGAGTCTTGCTACTGTCTATGTTTTGAGCGTTTCCTGTGTCACTAGTTTTACATTCCGATGCACCTCTGCAGGTTTACTGTATTCCTTGGACCTTCCCATTGACGATGAAACACAGAAATTGCATCGGAATTAAATATAAGAGACACAATGCCGACTTAAGTACAGGAAAAATGAGTCTACCTACTGTCTATGTGTTGAGCGTTTCCTTTGTCAACAGTTTTACATTCTGACTCACCTCTGCAGGTTTACTGTATCCGTTGGACCTTCCCATTGACGATGAAACATAGAAATTTCATCGGAAATAAATATAAGAGACACAATGCCGACTTAAGTACAGGAAGACTGAGTCATCCTACTGTCTATGTTTTGAGCGTTTCCTGTGTCACCAGTTTTACATTCCGATGCACCTCTGCAGGTTTCCTCTTTCCCTTGGACCTTCCCATTGACGATGAAAAACAGAAATTGCATCGGAATTAAATATAAGAGACACAATGCCGACTTAAGTACAGGAAGACAGAGTCTTCCTACTGTCTATGTTTTGAGCGTTTCCTGTGTCACTAGTTTTACATTCCGATGCACTTCTGCAGGTTTACTGTATCCCTTGGACCTTCCCATTGACGATGAAACACAGAAATTGCATCGGAATTAAATATAAGAGACACAATGCCGACTGAAGTACAGGAAGACTGAGTCTTCCTACACTCTATGCTTTGAGCGTTTCCTGTGTCACCAGTTTTACATTCTGATGCACCTCTGCAGGCTTACTGTATCCCTTGGACCTTCCCATTGACGATGAAACACAGAAATTGCATCGGAATTAAATATAAAAGACACAATGCCGACTTAAGTACAGGAAGACAGAGTATTCCTACTGTCTATGTTTTGAGCGTTTCCTGTGTCACTAGTTTTACATTCCGATGCACCTCTGCAGGTTTGCTGTATTCCTTGGACCTTCCCATTGACGATGAAACACAGAAATTGCATCGGAATTAAATATAAGAGACACAATGCCGACTTAAGTACAGGAAGAATGAGTCTTCCGACTGTCTATGTGTTGAGCGTCTCCTGTGTCAACAGTTTTACATTCTGATGCACCTCTGCAGGTTTACTGTATCCCTTGGACCTTCCCATTGACGATGAAACATAGAAATTTCATCAAAAATAAATATTACAGACACAATGCCGACTTAAGTACAGGAAGATTGAGTCTTCCTACTGTCTATGTTTTGAGCGTTTCCTGTGTCACCAGTTTTACATTCCGATGCACCTCTGCAGGTTTACTGTTTCCCTTGGACCTTCCCATTGACGATGAAACACAGAAATTGCATCGGAATTAAATATAAGAGACACAATGCCGACTTAAGTACAGGAAGACTGAGTCTTCCTACTGTCTATGTTTTGAGCGTTTCCTGTGTCACTAGTTTTACATTCCGATGCACCTCTGCAGGTTTACTGTATCCCTTGGACCTTCCCATTGACGATGAAACACAGAAATTGCATCGGAATTAAATATAAGAGACACAATGCCGACTTATGTACAGGAAGACTGAGTCTTCCTACACTCTATGCTTTGAGCGTTTCCTGTGTCACCAGTTTTACATTCTGATGCACCTCTGCAGGCTTACTGTATCCCTTGGACCTTCCCATTGACGATGAAACACAGAAATTGCATCGGAATTAAATATAAAAGACACAATGCCGACTTAAGTACAGGAAGACAGAGTATTCCTACTGTCTATGTTTTGAGCGTTTCCTGTGTCACTAGTTTTACATTCCGATGCACCTCTGCAGGTTTGCTGTATTCCTTGGACCTTCCCATTGACGATGAAACACAGAAATTGCATCGGAATTAAATATAAGAGACACAATGCCGACTTAAGTACTGGAAGACTGAGTCTTCCGACTGTCTATGTGTTGAGCGTCTCCTGTGTCAACAGTTTTACATTCTGATGCACCTCTGCAGGTTTACTGTATCCCTTGGACCTTCCCATTGACGATGAAACATAGAAATTTCATCGGAAATAAATATAAGAGACACAATGCCGACTTAAGTACAGGAAGACTGAGTCTTCCTACTGTCTATGTTTTGAGGGTTTCCAGTGTCACCAGTTTTACATTCCGATGCACCTCTGCAGGTTTACTGTTTCCCTTGGACCTTCCCATTGACGATGAAACACAGAAATTGCATGGAACTTAAATTTAAGAGACACAATGCCGACTTACGTACAGGAAGACTAAGTCTTCCTACTGTCTATGTTTTGAGCGTTTCCTGTGTCATCAGTTTTACTTTCCGATGCACCTCTGCAGGTTTACTATATCCCTTGGACCTTCCCATTCACGATGAAACACTGAAATTTCATCGGAATTAAATACAAGAGACACAATGCCGACTTAAGTACAGGAAGACTGAGTCTTCCTACTGTCTATGTTATGAGCGTTTCCTGTGTCACCAGTTTTACATTCCGATGCACCTCTGCAGGTTTACTGTTTCCCTTGGACCTTCCCGTTGACGATGAAACACAGAAATTGCATCGGAATTAAATATAAGAGACACAATGCCGACTTAAGTACAGGAAGACTGAGTCTTCCTACTGTCTATGTTTTGAGCGTTTCCTGGGTAACTAGTTTTACATTCCGATGCACCTCTGCTGGTCTACTGTATTCCTTGGACCTTCCCATTGACGATGAAACACAGAAATTGCATCGGAATTAAATATAAGAGACACAATGTCGACATAATTACAGGAAGACAGAGTCTTCCTACTGTCTATGTTTTGAGCGTTTCCTGTGTCACTAGTTTTACATTTCGATGCACCTCTGCAGGTTTACTGTATTCCTTGGACCTTCCCATTGACGATGAAACACAGAAATTGCATCGGAATTAAATATAAGAGACACAATGCCGACTTAAGTACAGGAAGACTGAGTCTTCCTACTGTCTATGTGTTGAGCGTTTCCTTTGTCAACAGTTTTACATTCTGATTCACCTCTGCATGTTTACTGTATCCGTTGGACCTTCCCATTGACGATGAAACATAGTAATTTCATCGGAAATAAATATAAGAGACACAATGCCGACTTAAGTACAGGAAGACTGAATCTTCCTACTGTCTATGTTTTGAGCGTTTCCTGTGTCACCAGTTTTACATTCCGATGCACCTCTGCAGGTTTACTGTTTCCCTTGGACCTTCCCATTGACGATGAAACACAGAAATTGCATCGGAATTAAATATAAGAGACACAATGCCGACTGAAGTACAGGAAGACTGAGTCTTCCTACACTCTATGCTTTGATCGTTTCCTGTGTCACCAGTTTTACATTCTGATGCACCTCTGCAGGCTTACTGTATCCCTTGGACCTTCCCATTGACGATGAAACACAGAAATTGCATCGGAATTAAATATAAGAGACACAATGGCGACTTAAGTACAGGAAGACAGAGTCTTCCTACTGTCTATGTTTTGAGCGTTTCCTGTGTCACTAGTTTTACATTCCGATGCACTTCTGCAGGTTTACTGTATTCCTTGGAACTTCCCAATGACGATGAAACACAGAAATTGCATCGGAATTAAATATAAGAGACACAATGCCGACTTAAGTACAGGAAGAATGAGTCTTCCGACTGTCTATGTGTTGAGCGTCTCCTGTGTCAACAGTTTTACATTCTGATGCACCTCTGCAGGTTTACTGTATCCCTTGGACCTTCCCATTGACGATGAAACATAGAAATTTCATCGGAAATAAATATAAGAGACACAATGCCGACTTAAGTACAGGAAGACTGAATCTTCCTACTGTCTATGTTTTGAGCGTTTCCTGTGTCACCAGTTTTACATTCCGATGCACCTCTGCAGGTTTACTGTTTCCCTTGGACCTTCCCATTGACGATGAAACACAGAAATTGCATCGGAATTAAATATAAGAGACACAATGCCGACTGAAGTACAGGAAGACTGAGTCTTCCTACACTCTATGCTTTGATCGTTTCCTGTGTCACCAGTTTTACATTCTGATGCACCTCTGCAGGCTTACTGTATCCCTTGGACCTTCCCATTGACGATGAAACACAGAAATTGCATCGGAATTAAATATAAGAGACACAATGGCGACTTAAGTACAGGAAGACAGAGTCTTCCTACTGTCTATGTTTTGAGCGTTTCCAGTGTCACCAGTTTTACATTCCGATGCACCTCTGCAGGTTTACTGTTTCCCTTGGACCTTCCCATTGACGATGAAACACAGAAATTGCATGGAACTTAAATTTAAGAGACACAATGCCGACTTACGTACAGGAAGACTAAGTCTTCCTACTGTCTATGTTTTGAGCGTTTCCTGTGTCATCAGTTTTACTTTCCGATGCACCTCTGCAGGTTTACTATATCCCTAGGACCTTCCCATTCACGATGAAACACTGAAATTTCATCGGAATTAAATACAAGAGACACAATGCCGACTTAAGTACAGGAAGTCTGAGTCTTCCTACTGTCTATGTTATGAGCGTTTCGTGTGTCACCAGTTTTACATTCCGATGCACCTCTGCAGGTTTACTGTTTCCCTTGGACCTTCCCATTGACGATGAGACACAGATATTGCATCGGAATTAAATATAAGAGACACAATGCCGACTTAAGTACAGGAAGACTGAGTCTTCCTACTGTCTATGTTTTGAGCGTTTCCTGGGTCACTAGTTTTACATTCCGATGCACCTCTGCTGGTTTACTGTATTCCTTGGACCTTCCCATTGACGATGAAACACAGAAATTGCATCGGAATTAAATATAAGAGACACAATGCCGACTTAAGTACAGGAAGAATGAGTCTTCCTACTGTCTATCTGTTGAGCGTTTCCTGTGTCACCAGTTTTACATTCTGATGCACCTCTGCAGGTTTACTGTATCCCTTGGACCTTCCCATTGACGATGAAAGATAGAAATTTCACGGAAATAAATATAAGAGACACAATGCCGACTTAAGTACAGGAAGACTGAGTCTTCCTACTGTCTATGTTTTGAGCGTTTCCTGTGTCACCAGTTTTACATTCCGATGCACCTCTGCAGGTTTACTGTTTCCCTTGGACCTTCCCATTGACTATGAAACACAGAAATTGCATCGGAATTAAATATAAGAGACATACTGCTGACTGAAGTACAGGAAGACTGAGTCTTCCTACACACTATGCTTTGAGCGTTTCCTGTGACACCAGTTTTACATTCTGATGCACCTCTGCAGCCTTACTGTATCCCTTGGACCTTCCCATTGACGATGAAACACAGAAATTGCATCGGAATTAAATATAAGAGACACAATGTCGACATAAGTACAGGAAGACAGAGTCTTCCTACTGTCTATGTTTTGAGCGTTTCCTGTGTCACTAGTTTTACATTCCGATGCACCTCTGCAGGTTTACTGTATTCCTTGGACCTTCCCATTGACGATGAAACACAGAAATTGCATCGGAATTAAATATAAGAGACACAATGCCGACTTAAGTACAGGAAGACTGAGTCTTCCTACTGTCTATGTGTTGAGCGTTTCCTTTGTCAACAGTTTTACATTCTGATTCACCTCTGCATGTTTACTGTATCCGTTGGACCTTCCCATTGACGATGAAACATAGAAATTTCATCGGAAATAAATATAAGAGATACAATGCCGACTTAAGTACAGGAAGACTGAGTCTTCCTACTGTCTATGTTTTGAGCGTTTCCTGTGTCACCAGTTTTACATTCCGATGCACCTCTGCAGGTTTACTGTTTCCCTTGGACCTTCCCATTGACGATGAAACACAGAAATTGCATCGGAATTAAATATAAGAGACACAATGCCGACTGAAGTACAGGAAGACTGAGTCTTCCTACACTCTATGCTTTGATCGTTTCCTGTGTCACCAGTTTTACATTCTGATGCACCTCTGCAGGCTTACTGTATCCCTTGGACCTTCCCATTGACGATGAAACACAGAAATTGCATCGGAATTAAATATAAGAGACACAATGGCGACTTAAGTACAGGAAGACAGAGTCTTCCTACTGTCTATGTTTTGAGCGTTTCCTGTGTCACTAGTTTTACATTCCGATGCACCTCTGCAGGTTTACTGTATTCCTTGGAACTTCCCAATGACGATGAAACACAGAAATTGCATCGGAATTAAATATAAGAGACACAATGCCGACTTAAGTACAGGAAGAATGAGTCTTCCGACTGTCTATGTGTTGAGCGTCTCCTGTGTCAACAGTTTTACATTCTGATGCACCTCTGCAGGTTTACTGTATCCCTTGGACCTTCCCATTGACGATGAAACATAGAAATTTCATCGGAAATAAATATAAGAGACACAATGCCGACTTAAGTACAGGAAGACTGAGTCTTCCTACTGTCTATGTTTTGAGCGTTTCCAGTGTCACCAGTTTTACATTCCGATGCACCTCTGCAGGTTTACTGTTTCCCTTGGACCTTCCCATTCACGATGAAACACAGAAATTGCATGGAACTTAAATTTAAGAGACACAATGCCGACTAACGTACAGGAAGACTAAGTCTTCCTACTGTCTATGTTTTGAGCGTTTCCTGTGTCATCAGTTTTACTTTCCGATGCACCTCTGCAGGTTTACTATATCCCTAGGACCTTCCCATTCACGATGAAACACTGAAATTTCATCGGAATTAAATACAAGAGACACAATGCCGACTTAAGTACAGGAAGACTGAGTCTTCCTACTGTCTATGTTATGAGCGTTTCGTGTGTCACCAGTTTTACATTCCGATGCACCTCTGCAGGTTTACTGTTTCCCTTGGACCTTCCCATTGACGATGAAACACAGAAATTGCATCGGAATTAAATATAAGAGACACAATGCCGACTTAAGTACAGGAAGACTGAGTCTTCCTACTGTCTATGTTTTGAGCGTTTCCTGGGTCACTAGTTTTACATTCCGATGCACCTCTGCTGGTTTACTGTATTCCTTGGACCTTCCCATTGACGATGAAACACAGAAATTGCATCGGAATTAAATATAAGAGACACAATGCCGACTTAAGTACAGGAAGAATGAGTCTTCCTACTGTCTATGTGTTGAGCGTTTCCTGTGTCACCAGTTTTACATTCTGATGCACCTCTACAGGTTTACTGTATCCCTTGGACCTTCCCATTGACGATGAAAGATAGAAATTTCACGGAAATAAATATAAGAGACACAATGCCGACTTAAGTACAGGAAGACTGAGTCATCCTACTGTCTATGTTTTGAGCGTTTCCTGTGTCACCAGTTTTACATTCCGATGCACCTCTGCAGGTTTCCTCTTTCCCTTGGACCTTCCCATTGACGATGAAAAACAGAAATTGCATCGGAATTAAATATAAGAGACACAATGCCGACTTAAGTACAGGAAGACAGAGTCTTCCTACTGTCTATGTTTTGAGCGTTTCCTGTGTCACTAGTTTTACATTCCGATGCACCTCTGCAGGTTTACTGTATCCCTTGGACCTTCCCATTGACGATGAAACACAGAAATTGCATCGGAATTAAATATAAGAGACACAATGCCGACTGAAGTACAGGAAGACTGAGTCTTCCTACACTCTATGCTTTGAGCGTTTCCTGTGTCACCAGTTTTACATTCTGATGCACCTCTGCAGGCTTACTGTAACCCTTGGACCTTCCCATTGACGATGAAACACAGAAATTGCATCGGAATTAAATATAAAAGACACAATGCCGACTTAAGTACAGGAAGACAGAGTATTCCTACTGTCTATGTTTTGAGCGTTTCCTGTGTCACTAGTTTTACATTCCGATGCACCTCTGCAGGTTTGCTGTATTCCTTGGACCTTCCCATTGACGATGAAACACAGAAATTGCATCGGAATTAAATATAAGAGACACAATGCCGACTTAAGTACAGGAAGAATGAGTCTTCCGACTGTCTATGTGTTGAGCGTCTCCTGTGTCAACAGTTTTACATTCTGATGCACCTCTGCAGGTTTACTGTATCCCTTGGACCTTCCCATTGACGATGAAACATAGAAATTTCATCGGAAATAAATATAAGAGACACAATGCCGACTTAAGTACAGGAAGACTGAGTCTTCCTACTGTCTATGTTTTGAGCGTTTCCAGTGTCACCAGTTTTACATTCCGATGCACCTCTGCAGGTTTACTGTTTCCCTTGGACCTTCCCATTGACGATGAAACACAGAAATTGCATGGAACTTAAATTTAAGAGACACAATGCCGACTTACGTACAGGAAGACTAAGTCTTCCTACTGTCTATGTTTTGAGCGTTTCCTGTGTCACTAGTTTTACATTCCGATGCACCTCTGCAGGTTTACTGTATCCCTTGGACCTTCCCATTGACGATGAAACACAGAAATTGCATCGGAATTAAATATAAGAGACACAATGCCGACTTATGTACAGGAAGACTGAGTCTTCCTACACTCTATGCTTTGAGCGTTTCCTGTGTCACCAGTTTTACATTCTGATGCACCTCTGCAGGCTTACTGTATCCCTTGGACCTTCCCATTGACGATGAAACACAGAAATTGCATCGGAATTAAATATAAAAGACACAATGCCGACTTAAGTACAGGAAGACAGAGTATTCCTACTGTCTATGTTTTGAGCGTTTCCTGTGTCACTAGTTTTACATTCCGATGCACCTCTGCAGGTTTGCTGTATTCCTTGGACCTTCCCATTGACGATGAAACACAGAAATTGCATCGGAATTAAATATAAGAGACACAATGCCGACTTAAGTACTGGAAGACTGAGTCTTCCGACTGTCTATGTGTTGAGCGTCTCCTGTGTCAACAGTTTTACATTCTGATGCACCTCTGCAGGTTAACTGTATCCCTTGGACCTTCCCATTGACGATGAAACATAGAAATTTCATCGGAAATAAATATAAGAGACACAATGCCGGCTTAAGTACAGGAAGACTGAGTCTTCCTACTGTCTATGTTTTGAGGGTTTTCAGTGTCACCAGTTTTACATTCCGATGCACCTCTGCAGGTTTACTGTTTCCCTTGGACCTTCCCATTGACGATGAAACACAGAAATTGCATGGAACTTAAATTTAAGAGACACAATGCCGACTTACGTACAGGAAGACTAAGTCTTCCTACTGTCTATGTTTTGAGCGTTTCCTGTGTCATCAGTTTTACTTTCCGATGCACATCTGCAGGTTTACTATATCCCTTGGACCTTCCCATTCACGATGAAACACTGAAATTTCATCGGAATTAAATACAAGAGACACAATGCCGACTTAAGTACAGGAAGACTGAGTCTTCCTACTGTCTACGTTATGAGCGTTTCCTGTGTCACCAGTTTTACATTCCGATGCACCTCTGCAGGTTTACTGTTTCCCTTGGACCTTCCCGTTGACGATGAAACACAGAAATTGCATCGGAATTAAATATAAGAGACACAATGCCGACTTAAGTACAGGAAGACTGAGTCTTCCTACTGTCTATGTTTTGAGCGTTTCCTGGGTAACTAGTTTTACATTCCGATGCACCTCTGCTGGTCTACTGTATTCCTTGGACCTTCCCATTGACGATGAAACACAGAAATTGCATCGGAATTAAATATAAGAGACACAATGTCGACATAATTACAGGAAGACAGAGTCTTCCTACTGTCTATGTTTTGAGCGTTTCCTGTGTCACTAGTTTTACATTCCGATGCACCTCTGCAGGTTTACTGTATTCCTTGGACCTTCCCATTGACGATGAAACACAGAAATTGCATCGGAATTAAATATAAGAGACACAATGCCGACTTAAGTACAGGAAGACTGAGTCTTCCTACTGTCTATGTGTTGAGCGTTTCCTTTGTCAACAGTTTTACATTCTGATTCACCTCTGCATGTTTACTGTATCCGTTGGACCTTCCCATTGACGATGAAACATAGAAATTTCATCGGAAATAAATATAAGAGACACAATGCCGACTTAAGTACAGGAAGACTGAATCTTCCTACTGTCTATGTTTTGAGCGTTTCCTGTGTCACCAGTTTTACATTCCGATGCACCTCTGCAGGTTTACTGTTTCCCTTGGACCTTCCCATTGACGATGAAACACAGAAATTGCATCGGAATTAAATATAAGAGACACAATGCCGACTTAAGTACAGGAAGAATGAGTCTTCCGACTGTCTATGTGTTGAGCGTCTCCTGTGTCAACAGTTTTACATTCTGATGCACCTCTGCAGGTTTACTGTATCCCTTGGACCTTCCCATTGACGATGAAACATAGAAATTTCATCGGAAATAAATATAAGAGACACAATGCCGACTTAAGTACAGGAAGACTGAGTCTTCCTACTGTCTATGTTTTGAGCGTTTCCGGTGTCACCAGTTTTACATTCCGATGCACCTCTGCAGGTTTACTGTTTCCCTTGGACCTTCCCATTGACGATGAAACACAGAAATTGCATGGAACTTAAATTTAAGAGACACAATGCCGACTTACGTACAGGAAGACTAAGTCTTCCTACTGTCTATGTTTTGAGCGTTTCCTGTGTCATCAGTTTTACTTTCCGATGCACCTCTGCAGGTTTACTATATCCCTAGGACCTTCCCATTCACGATGAAACACTGAAATTTCATCGGAATTAAATACAAGAGACACAATGCCGACTTAAGTACAGGAAGACTGAGTCTTCCTACTGTCTATGTTATGAGCGTTTCGTGTGTAACCAGTTTTACATTCCGATGCACCTCTGCAGGTTTACTGTTTCCCTTGGACCTTCCCATTGACGATGAGACACAGAAATTGCATCGGAATTAAATATAAGAGACACAATGCCGACTTAAGTACAGGAAGACTGAGTCTTCCTACTGTCTATGTTTTGAGCGTTTCCTGGGTCACTAGTTTTACATTCCGATGCACCTTTGCTGGTTTACTGTATTCCTTGGACCTTCCCATTGACAATGAAACACAGAAATTGCATCGGAATTAAATATAAGAGACACAATGCCGACTTAAGTACAGGAAGAATGAGTCTTCCTACTGTCTATGTGTTGAGCGTTTCCTGTGTCACCAGTTTTACATTCTGATGCACCTCTGCAGGTTTACTGTATCCCTTGGACCTTCCCATTGACGAAGAAAGATAGAAATTTCACGGAAATAAATATAAGAGACACAATGCCGACTTAAGTACAGGAAGACTGAGTCTTCCTACTGTCTATGTTTTGAGCGTTTCCTGTGTCACCAGTTTTACATTCCGATGCACCTCTGCAGGTTTACTGTTTCCCTTGGACCTTCCCATTGACTATGAAACACAGAAATTGCATCGGAATTAAATATAAGAGACATACTGCTGACTGAAGTACAGGAAGACTGAGTCTTCCTACACTCTATGCTTTGAGCGTTTCCTGTGACACCAGTTTTACATTCTGATGCACCTCTGCTGCCTTACTGTATCCCTTGGACCTTCCCATTGACGATGAAACACAGAAATTGCATCGGAATTAAATATAAGAGACACAATGTCGACATAAGTACAGGAAGACAGAGTCTTCCTACTGTCTATGTTTTGAGCGTTTCCTGTGTCACTAGTTTTACATTCCGATGCACCTCTGCAGGTTTACTGTATTCCTTGGACCTTCCCATTGACGATGAAACACAGAAATTGCATCGGAATTAAATATAAGAGACACAATGCCGACTTAAGTACAGGAAGACTGAGTCTTCCTACTGTCTATGTGTTGAGCGTTTCCTTTGTCAACAGTTTTACATTCTGATTCACCTCTGCATGTTTACTGTATCCGTTGGACCTTCCCATTGACGATGAAACATAGAAATTTCATCGGAAATAAATATAAGAGATACAATGCCGACTTAAGTACAGGAAGACTGAGTCTTCCTACTGTCTATGTTTTGAGCGTTTCCTGTGTCACCAGTTTTACATTCCGATGCACCTCTGCAGGTTTACTGTTTCCCTTGGACCTTCCCATTGACGATGAAACACAGAAATTGCATCGGAATTAAATATAAGAGACACAATGCCGACTGAAGTACAGGAAGACTGAGTCTTCCTACACTCTATGCTTTGATCGTTTCCTGTGTCACCAGTTTTACATTCTGATGCACCTCTGCAGGCTTACTGTATCCCTTGGACCTTCCCATTGACGATGAAACACAAAAATTGCATCGGAATTAAATATAAGAGACACAATGGCGACTTAAGTACAGGAAGACAGAGTCTTCCTACTGTCTATGTTTTGAGCGTTTCCTGTGTCACTAGTTTTACATTCCGATGCACCTCTGCAGGTTTACTGTATTCCTTGGAACTTCCCAATGACGATGAAACACAGAAATTGCATCGGAATTAAATATAAGAGACACAATGCCGACTTAAGTACAGGAAGAATGAGTCTTCCGACTGTCTATGTGTTGAGCGTCTCCTGTGTCAACAGTTTTACATTCTGATGCACCTCTGCAGGTTTACTGTATCCCTTGGACCTTCCCATTGACGATGAAACATAGAAATTTCATCGGAAATAAATATAAGAGACACAATGCCGACTTAAGTACAGGAAGACTGAGTCTTCCTACTGTCTATGTTTTGAGCGTTTCCAGTGTCACCAGTTTTACATTCCGATGCACCTCTGCAGGTTTACTGTTTCCCTTGGACCTTCCCATTGACGATGAAACGCAGAAATTGCATGGAACTTAAATTTAAGAGACACAATGCCGACTAACGTACAGGAAGACTAAGTCTTCCTACTGTCTATGTTTTGAGCGTTTCCTGTGTCATCAGTTTTACTTTCCGATGCACCTCTGCAGGTTTACTATATCCCTAGGACCTTCCCATTCATGATGAAACACTGAAAATTCATCGGAATTAAATACAAGAGACACAATGCCGACTTAAGTACAGGAAGACTGAGTCTTCCTACTGTCTATGTTATGAGCGTTTCGTGTGTCACCAGTTTTACATTCCGATGCACCTCTGCAGGTTTACTGTTTCCCTTGGACCTTCCCATTGACGATGAAACACAGAAATTGCATCGGAATTAAATATAAGAGACACAATGCCGACTTAAGTACAGGAAGACTGAGTCTTCCTACTGTCTATGTTTTGAGCGTTTCCTGGGTCACTAGTTTTACATTCCGATGCACCTCTGCTGGTTTACTGTATTCCTTGGACCTTCCCATTGACGATGAAACACAGAATTTGCATCGGAATTAAATATAAGAGACACAATGCCGACTTAAGTACAGGAAGAATGAGTCTTCCTACTGTCTATGTGTTGAGCGTTTCCTGTGTCACCAGTTTTACATTCTGATGCACCTCTACAGGTTTACTGTATCCCTTGGACCTTCCCATTGACGATGAAAGATAGAAATTTCACGGAAATAAATATAAGAGACACAATGCCGACTTAAGTACAGGAAGACTGAGTCTTCCTACTGTCTATGTTTTGAGCGTTTCCTGTGTCACCAGTTTTACATTCCGATGCACCTCTGCAGGTTTACTGTTTCCCTTGGACCTTCCCATTGACTATGAAACACAGAAATTGCATCGGAATTAAATATAAGAGACATACTGCTGACTGAAGTACAGGAAGACTGAGTCTTCCTACACTCTATGCTTTGAGCGTTTCCTGTGACACCAGTTTTACATTCTGATGCACCTCTGCAGGCTTACTGTATCCCTTGGATCTTCCCATTGACGATGAAACACAGAAATTGCATCGGAATTAAATATAAAAGACACAATGCCGACTTAAGTACAGGAAGACAGAGTCTTCCTACTGTCTATGTTTTGAGCGTTTCCTGTGTCACTAGTTTTACATTCCGATGCATCTCTGCAGGTTTACTGTATTCGTTGGACCTTCCCATTGACGATGAAACACAGAGATTGCATCGGAATTAAATATAAGAGACACAATGCCGACTTAAGTACAGGAAGAATGAGTCTTCCTACTGTCTATGTGTTGAGCGTTTCCTTTGTCAATAGTTTTACATTCTGATGCACCTCTGCAGGTTTACTGTATCCCTTGGACCTTCCCATTGACGATGAAACATTGAAATTTCATCGGAAATAAATATAAGAGACACAATGCCGACTTAAGTACAGGAAGACTGAGTCTTCCTACTGTCTATGTTTTGAACGTTTCCTGTGTCACCAGTTTTACATTCCGATGCACATCTGCAGGTTTACTGTTTCCCTTAGACCTTCCCATTGACGATGAAACACAGAAATCGCATCGGAATTAAATATAAGAGACACAATGCCGACTTAAGTACAGGAAGACTGAGTCTTCCTACTGTCTATGTTTTGAGCGTTTCCTGTGTCACTAGTTTTACATTCCGATGCACCTCTGCAGGTTTACTGTATTCCTTGGACCTTCCCATTGACGATGAAACACAGAAATTGCATCGGAATTAAATATAAGAGACACAATGCCGACTTAAGTACTGGAAGAATGAGTCTTCCTACTGTCTATGAGTTGAGCGTTTCCTGTGTCACCAGTTTTACATTCTCATGCACCTCTGCACGTTTACTGTATCCCTTGGACCTTCCCATTGACGATGAAACATAGAAAGTCCACGGAAATAAATATAAAAGACACAATGCAGACTTAAGTACAGGAAGACTGAGTCTTCCTACTGTCTATGTTTTGAGCGTTTCCTGTGTCACTAGTTTTACATTCCGATGCACCTCTGCAGGTTTACTGTATTCCTTGGACCTTCCCATTGACGATGAAACACAGAAATTGCATCGGAATTAAATATAAGAGACACAATGCCAACTTAAGTACAGGAAGAATGAGTCTTCCGACTGTCTATTTGTTGAGCGTCTCCTGTGTCAACAGTTTTACATTCTGATGCACCTCTGCAGGTTTACTGTATCCCTTGGACCTTCCCATTGACGATGAAACATAGAAATTTCATCGGAAATAAATATAAGAGACACAATGCCGACTTAAGTACAGGAAGACTGAGTCTTCCTACTGTCTATGTTTTGAGCGTTTCCAGTGTCACCAGTTTTACATTCCGATGCACCTCTGCAGGTTTACTGTTTCCCTTGGACCTTCCCATTGACGATGAAACACAGAAATTGCATGGAACTTAAATTTAAGAGACACAATGCCGACTTACGTACAGGAAGACTAAGTCTTCCTACTGTCTATGTTTTGAGCGTTTCCTGTGTCATCAGTTTTACTTTCCGATGCACCTCTGCAGGTTTACTATATCCCTTGGACCTTCCCATTCACGATGAAACACTGAAATTTCATCGGAATTAAATACAAGAGACACAATGCCGACTTAAGTACAGGAAGACTGAGTCTTCCTACTGTCTATGTTATGAGCGTTTCCTGTGTCGACAGTTTTACATTCCGATGCACCTCTGCAGGTTTACTGTTTCCCTTGGACCCTCCCATTGACGATGAAACACAAAAATTGCATCGGAAATAAATATAAGAGACACAATGCCGACTTAAGTACAGGAAGACTGAGTCTTCCTACTGTCTATGTTTTGAGCTTTTCCTGGGTCACTAGTTTTACATTCCGATGCACCTCTGCTGGTCTACTGTATTCCTTGGACCTTCCCATTGACGATGAAACACAGAAATTGCATCGGAATTAAATATAAGAGACACAATGTCGACTTAAGTACAGGAAGACAGAGTCTTCCTACTGTCTATGTTTTGAGCGTTTCCTGTGTCACTAGTTTTACATTCTGATGCACCTCTGCAGGTTTACTGTACTCCTTGGACCTTCCCATTGACGATGAAACACAGAAATTGCATCGGAATTAAATATAAGAGACACAATGCCGAATTAAGTACAGGAAGAATGAGTCTTCCTACTGTCTATGTGTTGAGCGTTTCCTTTGTCAACAGTTTTACATTCTGATTCACCTCTGCAGGTTTACTGTATCCGTTGGACCTTCCCATTGACGATGAAACATAGAAATTTCATCGGAAATAAATATAAGAGACACAATACCGACTTAAGTACAGGAAGACTGAGTCTTCCTACTGTGTATGTTTTGAGCGTTTCCTGTGTCACCAGTTTTACATTCCGATGCACCTCTGCAGGTTTACTGTTTCCCTTGGACCTTCCCATTGACGATGAAACACAGAGATTGCATCGAAATTAAATATAAGAGACACAATGCCGACTGAAGTACAGGAAGACTGAGTCTTCCTACACTCTATGCTTTGAGCGTTTCCTGTGTCACCAGTTTTACATTCTGATGCACCTCTGCAGGCTTACTGTATCCCTTGGACCTTCCCATTGACGATGAAACACAGAAATTGCATCGGAATTAAATATAAGAGACACAATGCCGACTTAAGTACAGGAAGACAGAGTCTTCCTACTGTCTATGTTTAGAGCGTTTCCTGTGTCACTAGTTTTACATTCCGATGCACCTCTGCAGGTTTACTGTATTCCTTGGAACTTCCCAATGACGATGAAACACAGAAATTGCATCGGAATTAAATATAAGAGACACAATGCCGACATAAGTACAGGAAGAATGAGTCTTCCGACTGTCTATGTGTTGAGCGTCTCCTGTGTCAACAGTTTTACATTCTGATGCACCTCTGCAGGTTTACTGTATCCCTTGGACCTTCCCATTGACGATGAAACATAGAAATTTCATCGGAAATAAATATAAGAGACACAATGCCGACATAAGTACAGGAAGACTGAGTCTTCCTACTGTCTATGTTTTGAGCGTTTCCAGTGTCACCAGTTTTACATTCCGATGCACCTCTGCAGGTTTACTGTTTCCCTTGGACCTTCCCATTGACGATGAAACACAGAAATTGCATGGAACTTAAATTTAAGAGACACAATGCCGACTTACGTACAGGAAGACTAAGTCTTCCTACTGTCTATGTTTTGAGCGTTTCCTGTGTCATCAGTTTTACTTTCCGATGCACCTCTGCAGGTTTACTATATCCCTTGGACCTTCCCATTCACGATGAAACACTGAAATTTCATCGGAATTAAATACAAGAGACACAATGCCGACTTAAGTACAGGAAGACTGAGTCTTCCTACTGTCTATGTTTTGAGCGTTTCCTGTGTCACCAGTTTTACATTCCGATGCACCTCTGCAGGTTTACTGTTTCCCTTGGACGTTCCCATTGACGATGAAACACAGAAATCGCATCGGAATTAAATATAAGAGACACAATGCCGACTTAAGTACAGGAAGACTGAGTCTTCCTACTGTCTATGTTTTGAGCGTTTCCTGTGTCACTAGTTTTACATTCCGATGCACCTCTGCAGGTTTACTTTATTCCTTGGACCTTCCCATTGACGATGAAACACAGAGATTGCATCGGAATTAAATATAAGAGACACAATGCCGACTTAAGTACTGGAAGAATGAGTCTTCCTACTGTCTATGTGTTGAGCGTTTCCTGTGTCACCAGTTTTACATTCTCATGCACCTCTGCAGGTTTACTGTATCCCTTGGTACTTCCAATTGACGATGAAACATAGAAATTTCACGGAAATAAATATAAGAGACACAATGCCGACTTAAGTACAGGAAGACTGAGTCTTCCTACTGTCTATGTTTTGAGCGTTTCCTGTGTCACCAGTTTTACATTCCGATGCACCTCTGCAGGTTTACTGTTTCCCTTGGACCTTCCCATTGACGATGAAACACAGAAATTGCATCGGAATTAAATATAAGAGACACAATGCCGACTGAAGTACAGGAAGACTGAGTCTTCCTACACTCTATGCTTTGAGCGTTTCCTGTGTCACCAGTTTTACATTCTGATGCACCTCTGCACGCTTACTGTATCCCTTGGACCTTCCCATTGACGATGAAACACAGAAATTGCATCGGAATTAAATATAAGAGACACAATGCCGACTTAAGTACAGGAAGAATGAGCCTTCCTACTGTCTATGTGTTCAGCGTTTCCTGTGTCACCAGTTTTACATTCCGATGCCCCTCTGCAGGCTTACTGTATCCCTTGGATCTTCCCATTGACGATGAAACACAGAAATTGCATCGGAATTAAATATAAAAGACACAATGCCGACTTAAGTACAGGAAGACAGAGTCTTCCTACTGTCTATGTTTTGAGCGTTTCCTGTGTCACTAGTTTTACATTCCGATGCACCTCTGCAGGTTTACTGTATTCTTTGGACCTTCCCATTGACGATGAAACACAGAAATTGCATCGGAATTAAATATAAGAGACACAATGCAGACTTAAGTACAGGAAGAATGAGTCTTCCTACTGTCTATGTGTTGAGCGTTTCCTTTGTCAACAGTTTTACATTCTGATGCACCTCTGCAGGTTTACTGTATCCCTTGGACCTTCCCATTGACGATGAAACATTGAAATTTCATCGGAAATAAATATAAGAGACACAATGCCGACTTAAGTACAGGAAGACTGAGTCTTCCTACTGTCTATGTTTTGAGCGTTTCCTGTGTCACCAGTTTTACATTCCGATGGACCTCTGCAGGTTTACTGTTTCCCTTGGACCTTCCCATTGACGATGAAACACAGAAATCGCATCGGAATTAAATATAAGAGACACAATGCCGACTTAAGTACAGGAAGACTGAGTCTTCCTACTGTCTATGTTTTGAGCGTTTCCTGTGTCACTAGTTTTACATTCCGATGCACCTCTGCAGGTTTACTGTATTCCTTGGACCTTCCCATTGACGATGAAACACAGAAATTGCATCGGAATTAAATATAAGAGACACAATGCCGACTTAAGTACTGGAAGAATGAATCTTCCTACTGTCTATGTGTTGAGCGTTTCCTGTGTCACCAGTTTTACATTCTCATGCACCTCTGCAGGTTTACTGTATCCCTTGGACCTTCCCATTGACGATGAAACATTGAAATTTCATCGGAAATACATATAAGAGACACAATGCCGACTTAAGTACAGGAAGACTGAGTCTTCCTACTGTCTATGTGTTGAGCGTTTCCTGTGTCACCAGTTTTACATTCCGATGCACCTCTGCAGGTTTACTGTTTCCCTTGGACCTTCCCATTGACGATGAAACACAGAAATCGCATCGGAATTAAATATAAGAGACACAATGCCGACTTAAGTACAGGAAGACTGAGTCTTCCTACTGTCTATGTTTTGAGCGTTTCCTGTGTCACTAGTTTTACATTCCGATGCACCTCTGCAGGTTTACTGTATTCCTTGGACCTTCCCATTGACGATGAAACACAGAAATTGCATCGGAATTAAATATAAGAGACACAATGCCGACTTAAGTACTGGAAGAATGAATCTTCCTACTGTCTATGTGTTGAGCGTTTCCTGTGTCACCAGTTTTACATTCTCATGCACCTCTGCAGGTTTACTGTATCCCTTGGACCTTCCCATTGACGATGAAACATTGAAATTTCATCGGAAATAAATATAAGAGACACAATGCCGACTTAAGTACAGGAAGACTGAGTCTTCCTACTGTCTATGTGTTGAGCGTTTCCTGTGTCACCAGTTTTACATTCCGATGCACCTCTGCAGGTTTACTGTATTCCTTGGACCTTCCCATTGTCGATGAAACACAGAAATTGCATCGGAATTAAATATAAGAGACACAATGCCGACTTAAGTACAGGAAGACTGAGTCTTCCTACTGTCTATGTTTTGAGCGTTTCCTGGGTCACTAGTTTTACATTCCGATGCACCTCTGCTGGTTTACTGTATTCCTTGGACCTTCCCATTGACGATGAAACACAGAAATTGCATCGGAATTAAATATAAGAGACACAATGCCGACTTAAGTACAGGAAGAATGAGTCTTCCTACTGTCTATGTGTTGAGCGTTTCCTGTGTCACCAGTTTTACATTCTGATGCACCTCTGCAGGTTTACTGTATCCCTTGGACCTTCCCATTGACGATGAAAGATAGAAATTTCACGGAAATAAATATAAGAGACACAATGCCGACTTAAGTACAGGAAGACTGAGTCTTCCTACTGTCTATGTTTTGAGCGTTTCCTGTGTCACCAGTTTTACATTCCGATGCACCTCTGCAGGTTTACTGTTTCCCTTGGACCTTCCCATTGACTATGAAACACAGAAATTGCATCGGAATTAAATATAAGAGACATACTGCTGACTGAAGTACAGGAAGACTGAGTCTTCCTACACTCTATGCTTTGAGCGTTTCCTGTGACACCAGTTTTACATTCGGATGCACCTCTGCAGGCTTACTGTATCCCTTGGACCTTCCCATTGACGATGAAACACAGAAATTGCATCGGAATTAAATATAAGAGACACAATGTCGACATAAGTACAGGAAGACAGAGTCTTCCTACTGTCTATGTTTTGAGCGTTTCCTGTGTCACTAGTTTTACATTCCGATGCACCTCTGCAGGTTTACTGTATTCCTTGGACCTTCCCATTGACGATGAAACACAGAAATTGCATCGGAATTAAATATAAGAGACACAATGCCGACTTAAGTACAGGAAGACTGAGTCTTCCTACTGTCTATGTGTTGAGCGTTTCCTTTGTCAACAGTTTTACATTCTGATTCACCTCTGCATGTTTACTGTATCCGTTGGACCTTCCCATTGACGATGAAACATAGAAATTTCATCGGAAATAAATATAAGAGATACAATGCCGACTTAAGTACAGGAAGACTGAGTCTTCCTACTGTCTATGTTTTGAGCGTTTCCTGTGTCACCAGTTTTACATTCCGATGCACCTCTGCAGGTTTACTGTTTCCCTTGGACCTTCCCATTGACGATGAAACACAGAAATTACATCGGAATTAAATATAAGAGACACAATGCCGACTGAAGTACAGGAAGACTGAGTCTTCCTACACTCTATGCTTTGATCGTTTCCTGTGTCACCAGTTTTACATTCTGATGCACCTCTGCAGGCTTACTGTATCCCTTGGACCTTCCCATTGACGATGAAACACAGAAATTGCATCGGAATTAAATATAAGAGACACAATGGCGACTTAAGTACAGGAAGACAGAGTCTTCCTACTGTCTATGTTTTGAGCGTTTCCTGTGTCACTAGTTTTACATTCCGATGCACCTCTGCAAGTTTACTGTATTCCTTGGAACTTCCCAATGACGATGAAACACAGAAATTGCATCGGAATTAAATATAAGAGACACAATGCCGACTTAAGTACAGGAAGAATGAGTCTTCCGACTGTCTATGTGTTGAGCGTCTCCTGTGTCAACAGTTTTACATTCTGATGCACCTCTGCAGGTTTACTGTATCCCTTGGACCTTCCCATTGACGATGAAACATAGAAATTTCATCGGAAATAAATATAAGAGACACAATGCCGACTTAAGTACAGGAAGACTGAGTCTTCCTACTGTCTATGTTTTGAGCGTTTCCAGTGTCACCAGTTTTACATTCCGATGCACCTCTGCAGGTTTACTGTTTCCCTTGGACCTTCCCATTGACGATGAAACACAGAAATTGCATGGAACTTAAATTTAAGAGACACAATGCCGACTTACGTACAGGAAGACTAAGTCTTCCTACTGTCTATGTTTTGAGCGTTTCCTGTGTCATCAGTTTTACTTTCCGATGCACCTCTGCAGGTTTACTATATCCCTAGGACCTTCCCATTCACGATGAAACTCTGAATTTTCATCGGAATTAAATACAAGAGACACAATGCCGACTTAAGTACAGGAAGACTGAGTCTTCCTACTGTCTATGTTATGAGCGTTTCGTGTGTCACCAGTTTTACATTCCGATGCACCTCTGCAGGTTTACTGTTTCCCTTGGACCTTCCCATTGACGATGAAACACAGAAATTGCATCGGAATTAAATATAAGAGACACAATGCCGACTTAAGTACAGGAAGACTGAGTCTTCCTACTGTCTATGTTTTGAGCGTTTCATGGGTCACTAGTTTTACATTCCGATGCACCTCTGCTGGTTTACTGTATTCCTTGGACCTTCCCATTGACGATGAAACACAGAAATTGCATCGGAATTAAATAAAAGAGACACAATGCCGACTTAAGTACAGGAAGAATGAGTCTTCCTACTGTCTATGTGTTGAGCGTTTCCTGTGTCACCAGTTTTACATTCTGATGCACCTCTGCAGGTTTACTGTATCCCTTGGACCTTCCCATTGACGATGAAAGATAGAAATTTCACGGAAATAAATATAAGAGACACAATGCCGACTTAAGTACAGGAAGACTGAGTCTTCCTACTGTCTATGTTTTGAGCGTTTCCTGTGTCACCAGTTTTACATTCCGATGCACCTCTGCAGGTTTACTGTTTCCCTTGGACCTTCCCATTGACTATGAAACACAGAAATTGCATCGGAATTAAATATAAGAGACATACTGCTGACTGAAGTACAGGAAGACTGAGTCTTCCTACACTCTATGCTTTGAGCGTTTCCTGTGACACCAGTTTTACATTCTGATGCACCTCTGCAGGCTTACTGTATCCCTTGGATCTTCCCATTGACGATGAAACACAGAAATTGCATCGGAATTAAATATAAAAGACACAATGCCGACTTAAGTACAGGAAGACAGAGTCTTCCTACTGTCTATGTTTTGAGCGTTTCCTGTGTCACTAGTTTTACATTCCGATACATCTCTGCAGGTTTACTGTATTCTTTGGACCTTCCCATTGACGATGAAACACAGAAATTGCATCGGAATTAAATATAAGAGACACAATGCCGACTTAAGTACAGGAAGAATGAGTCTTCCTACTGTCTATGTGTTGAGCGTTTCCTTTGTCAATAGTTTTACATTCTGATGCACCTCTGCAGGTTTACTGTATCCCTTGGACCTTCCCATTGACGATGAAACATTGAAATTTCATCGGAAATAAATATAAGAGACACAATGCCGACTTAAGTACAGGAAGACTGAGTCTTCCTACTGTCTATGTTTTGAGCGTTTCCTGTTTCACCAGTTTTACATTCCGATGCACATCTGCAGGTTTACTGTTTCCCTTGGACCTTCCCATTGACGATGAAACACAGAAATC
This sequence comes from Schistocerca nitens, assembly GCF_023898315.1. NCBI lineage: Eukaryota > Metazoa > Arthropoda > Insecta > Orthoptera > Acrididae > Schistocerca > Schistocerca nitens. The sequence goes on along the minus strand of NC_064616.1, from coordinate 2,683,368 downwards.
GCATCGGAATTAAATATAAGAGACACAATGCCGACTTAAGTACAGGAAGACTGAGTCTTCCTACTGTCTATGTTTTGAGCGTTTCCTGTGTCACTAGTTTTACATTCCGATGCACCTCTGCAGGTTTACTGTATTCCTTGGACCTTCCCATTGACGATGAAACACAGAAATTGCATCGGAATTAAATATAAGAGACACAATGCCGACTTAAGTACTGGAAGAATGAGTCTTCCTACTGTCTATGTGTTGAGCGTTTCCTGTGTCACCAGTTTTACATTCTCATGCACCTCTGCAGGTTTACTGTATCCCTTGGACCTTCCCATTGACGATGAAACATAGAAAGTCCACGGAAATAAATATAAAAGACACAATGCAGACTTAAGTACAGGAAGACTGAGTCTTCCTACTGTCTATGTTTTGAGCGTTTCCTGTGTCACTAGTTTTACATTCCGATGCACCTCTGCAGGTTTACTGTATTCCTTGGACCTTCCCATTGACGATGAAACACAGAAATTGCATCGGAATTAAATATAAGAGACACAATGCCAACTTAAGTACAGGAAGAATGAGTCTTCCGACTGTCTATGTGTTGAGCGTCTCCTGTGTCAACAGTTTTACATTCTGATGCACCTCTGCAGGTTTACTGTATCCCTTGGACCTTCCCATTGACGATGAAACATAGAAATTTCATCGGAAATAAATATAAGAGACACAATGCCGACTTAAGTACAGGAAGACTGAGTCTTCCTACTGTCTATGTTTTGAGCGTTTCCAGTGTCACCAGTTTTACATTCCGATGCACCTCTGCAGGTTTACTGTTTCCCTTGGACCTTCCCATTGACTATGAAACACAGAAATTGCATCGGAATTAAATATAAGAGACATACTGCTGACTGAAGTACAGGAAGACTGAGTCTTCCTACACTCTATGCTTTGAGCGTTTCCTGTGACACCAGTTTTACATTCTGATGCACCTCTGCAGGCTTACTGTATCCCTTGGATCTTCCCATTGACGATGAAACACAGAAATTGCATCGGAATTAAATATAAGAGACACAATGCCGACTTAAGTACAGGAAGAATGAGTCTTCCTACTGTCTATGTGTTGAGCGTTTCCTGTGTCACCAGTTTTACATTCTGATGCACCTCTGCAGGTTTACTGTATCCCTTGGACCTTCCCATTGACGATGAAAGATAGAAATTTCACGGAAATAAATATAAGAGACACAATGCCGACTTAAGTACAGGAAGACTGAGTCTTCCTACTGTCTATGTTTTGAGCGTTTCCTGTGTCACCAGTTTTACATTCCGATGCACCTCTGCAGGTTTACTGTTTCCCTTGGACCTTCCCATTGACTATGAAACACAGAAATTGCATCGGAATTAAATATAAGAGACATACTGCTGACTGAAGTACAGGAAGACTGAGTCTTCCTACACTCTATGCTTTGAGCGTTTCCTGTGACACCAGTTTTACATTCTGATGCACCTCTGCAGGCTTACTGTATCCCTTGGACCTTCCCATTGACGATGAAACACAGAAATTGCATCGGAATTAAATATAAGAGACACAATGTCGACATAAGTACAGGAAGACAGAGTCTTCCTACTGTCTATGTTTTGAGCGTTTCCTGTGTCACTAGTTTTACATTCCGATGCACCTCTGCAGGTTTACTGTATTCCTTGGACCTTCCCATTGACGATGAAACACAGAAATTGCATCGGAATTAAATATAAGAGACACAATGCCGACTTAAGTACAGGAAGACTGAGTCTTCCTACTGTCTATGTGTTGAGCGTTTCCTTTGTCAACAGTTTTACATTCTGATTCACCTCTGCATGTTTACTGTATCCGTTGGACCTTCCCATTGACGATGAAACATAGAAATTTCATCGGAAATAAATATAAGAGATACAATGCCGACTTAAGTACAGGAAGACTGAGTCTTCCTACTGTCTATGTTTTGAGCGTTTCCTGTGTCACCAGTTTTACATTCCGATGCACCTCTGCAGGTTTACTGTTTCCCTTGGACCTTCCCATTGACGATGAAACACAGAAATTACATCGGAATTAAATATAAGAGACACAATGCCGACTGAAGTACAGGAAGACTGAGTCTTCCTACACTCTATGCTTTGATCGTTTCCTGTGTCACCAGTTTTACATTCTGATGCACCTCTGCAGGCTTACTGTATCCCTTGGACCTTCCCATTGACGATGAAACACAGAAATTGCATCGGAATTAAATATAAGAGACACAATGGCGACTTAAGTACAGGAAGACAGAGTCTTCCTACTGTCTATGTTTTGAGCGTTTCCTGTGTCACTAGTTTTACATTCCGATGCACCTCTGCAAGTTTACTGTATTCCTTGGAACTTCCCAATGACGATGAAACACAGAAATTGCATCGGAATTAAATATAAGAGACACAATGCCGACTTAAGTACAGGAAGAATGAGTCTTCCGACTGTCTATGTGTTGAGCGTCTCCTGTGTCAACAGTTTTACATTCTGATGCACCTCTGCAGGTTTACTGTATCCCTTGGACCTTCCCATTGACGATGAAACATAGAAATTTCATCGGAAATAAATATAAGAGACACAATGCCGACTTAAGTACAGGAAGACTGAGTCTTCCTACTGTCTATGTTTTGAGCGTTTCCAGTGTCACCAGTTTTACATTCCGATGCACCTCTGCAGGTTTACTGTTTCCCTTGGACCTTCCCATTGACGATGAAACACAGAAATTGCATGGAACTTAAATTTAAGAGACACAATGCCGACTTACGTACAGGAAGACTAAGTCTTCCTACTGTCTATGTTTTGAGAGTTTCCTGTGTCATCAGTTTTACTTTCCGATGCACCTCTGCAGGTTTACTATATCCCTAGGACCTTCCCATTCACGATGAAACAATGAAATTTCATCGGAATTAAATACAAGAGACACAATGCCGACTTAAGTACAGGAAGACTGAGTCTTCTTACTGTCTATGTTATGAGCGTTTCGTGTGTCACCAGTTTTACATTCCGATGCACCTCTGCAGGTTTACTGTTTCCCTTGGACCTTCCCATTGACGATGAAACACAGAAATTGCATCGGAATTAAATATAAGAGACACAATGCCGACTTAAGTACAGGAAGACTGAGTCTTCCTACTGTCTATGTTTTGAGCGTTTCCTGTGTCACCAGTTTTACATTCCGATGCACCTCTGCAGGTTTACTGTTTCCCTTGGACCTTCCCATTGACTATGAAACACAGAAATTGCATCGGAATTAAATATAAGAGACATACTGCTGACTGAAGTACAGGAAGACTGAGTCTTCCTACACTCTATGCTTTGAGCGTTTCCTGTGACACCAGTTTTACATTCTGATGCACCTCTGCAGGCTTACTGTATCCCTTGGATCTTCCCATTGACGATGAAACACAGAAATTGCATCGGAATTAAATATAAAAGACACAATGCCGACTTAAGTACAGGAAGACAGAGTCTTCCTACTGTCTATGTTTTGAGCGTTTCCTGTGTCACTAGTTTTACATTCCGATGCATCTCTGCAGGTTTACTGTATTCTTTGGACCTTCCCATTGACGATGAAACACAGAAATTGCATCGGAATTAAATATAAGAGACACAATGCCGACTTAAGTACAGGAAGAATGAGTCTTCCTACTGTCTATGTGTTGAGCGTTTCCTTTGTCAATAGTTTTACATTCTGATGCACCTCTGCAGGTTTACTGTATCCCTTGGACCTTCCCATTGACGATGAAACATTGAAATTTCATCGGAAATAAATATAAGAGACACAATGCCGACTTAAGTACAGGAAGACTGAGTCTTCCTACTGTCTATGCTTTGAGCGTTTCCTGTGTCACCAGTTTTACATTCCGATGCACATCTGCAGGTTTACTGTTTCCCTTGGACCTTCCCATTGACGATGAAACACAGAAATCGCATCGGAATTAAATTTAAGAGACACAATGCCGACTTAAGTACAGGAAGACTGAGTCTTCCTACTGTCTATGTTTTGAGCGTTTCCTGTGTCACTAGTTTTACATTCCGATGCACCTCTGCAGGTTTACTGTATTCCTTGGACCTTCCCATTGACGATGAAACACAGAAATTGCATCGGAATTAAATATAAGAGACACAATGCCGACTTAAGTACTGGAAGAATGAGTCTTCCTACTGTCTATGTGTTGAGCGTTTCCTGTGTCACCAGTTTTACATTCTCATGCACCTCTGCAGGTTTACTGTATCCCTTGGACCTTCCCATTGACGATGAAACATAGAAAGTCCACGGAAATAAATATAAAAGACACAATGCAGACTTAAGTACAGGAAGACTGAGTCTTCCTACTGTCTATGTTTTGAGCGTTTCCTGTGTCACTAGTTTTACATTCCGATGCACCTCTGCAGGTTTACTGTATTCCTTGGACCTTCCCATTGACGATGAAACACAGAAATTGCATCGGAATTAAATATAAGAGACACAATGCCAACTTAAGTACAGGAAGAATGAGTCTTCCGACTGTCTATGTGTTGAGCGTCTCCTGTGTCAACAGTTTTACATTCTGATGCACCTCTGCAGGTTTACTGTATCCCTTGGACCTTCCCATTGACGATGAAACATAGAAATTTCATCGGAAATAAATATAAGAGACACAATGCCGACTTAAGTACAGGAAGACTGAGTCTTCCTACTGTCTATGTTTTGAGCGTTTCCAGTGTCACCAGTTTTACATTCCGATGCACCTCTGCAGGTTTACTGTTTCCCTTGGACCTTCCCATTGACGATGAAACACAGAAATTGCATGGAACTTAAATTTAAGAGACACAATGCCGACTTACGTACAGGAAGACTAAGTCTTCCTACTGTCTATGTTTTGAGCGTTTCCTGTGTCATCAGTTTTACTTTCCGATGCACCTCTGCAGGTTTACTATATCCCTTGCACCTTCCCATTCACGATGAAACACTGAAATTTCATCGGAATTAAATACAAGAGACACAATGCCGACTTAAGTACAGGAAGACTGAGTCTTCCTACTGTCTATGTTATGAGCGTTTCCTGTGTCGACAGTTTTACATTCCGATGCACCTCTGCAGGTTTACTGTTTCCCTTGGACCCTCCCATTGACGATGAAACACAGAAATTGCATCTGAAATAAATATAAGAGACACAATGCCGACCTAAGTACAGGAAGACTGAGTCTTCCTACTGTCTATGTTTTGAGCTTTTCCTGGGTCACTAGTTTTACATCCGATGCACCTCTGCTGGTCTACTGTATTCCTTGGACCTTCCCATTGACGATGAAACACAGAAATTGCATCGGAATTAAATATAAGAGACACAATGTCGACTTAAGTACAGGAAGACAGAGTCTTCCTACTGTCTATGTTTTGAGCGTTTCCTGTGTCACTAGTTTTACATTCTGATGCACCTCTGCAGGTTTACTGTACTCCTTGGACCTTCCCATTGACGATGAAACACAGAAATTGCATCGGAATTAAATATAAGAGACACAATGCCGACTTAAGTACAGGAAGAATGAGTCTTCCTACTGTCTATGTGTTGAGCGTTTCCTTTGTCAACAGTTTTACATTCTGATTCACCTCTGCAGGTTTACTGTATCCGTTGGACCTTCCCATTGACGATGAAACATAGAAATTTCATCGGAAATAAATATAAGAGACACAATACCGACTTAAGTACAGGAAGACTGAGTCTTCCTACTGTGTATGTTTTGAGCGTTTCCTGTGTCACCAGTTTTACATTCCGATGCACCTCTGCAGGTTTACTGTTTCCCTTGGACCTTCCCATTGACGATGAAACACAGAAATTGCATCGAAATTAAATATAAGAGACACAATGCCGACTGAAGTACAGGAAGACTGAGTCTTCCTACACTCTATGCTTTGAGCGTTTCCTGTGTCACCAGTTTTACATTCTGATGCACCTCTGCAGGCTTACTGTATCCCTTGGACCTTCCCATTGACGATGAAACACAGAAATTGCATCGGAATTAAATATAAGAGACACAATGCCGGCTTAAGTACAGGAAGACAGAGTCTTCCTACTGTCTATGTTTAGAGCGTTTCCTGTGTCACTAGTTTTACATTCTGATGCACCTCTGCAGGTTTACTGTACTCCTTGGACCTTCCCATTGACGATGAAACACAGAAATCGCATCGGAATTAAATATAAGAGACACAATGCCGACTTAAGTACAGGAAGACTGAGTCTTCCTACTGTCTATGTTTTGAGCGTTTCCTGTGTCACTAGTTTTACATTCCGATGCACCTCTGCAGGTTTACTGTATTCCTTGGACCTTCCCATTGACGATGAAACACAGAAATTGCATCGGAATTAAATATAAGAGACACAATGCCGACTTAAGTACTGGAAGAATGAGTCTTCCTACTGTCTATGTGTTGAGCGTTTCCTGTGTCACCAGTTTTACATTCTCATGCACCTCTGCAGGTTTACTGTATCCCTTGGACCTTCCCATTGACGATGAAACATAGAAAGTCCACGGAAATAAATATAAAAGACACAATGCAGACTTAAGTACAGGAAGACTGAGTCTTCCTACTGTCTATGTTTTGAGCGTTTCCTGTGTCACTAGTTTTACATTCCGATGCACCTCTGCAGGTTTACTGTATTCCTTGGACCTTCCCATTGACGATGAAACACAGAAATTGCATCGGAATTAAATATAAGAGACACAATGCCAACTTAAGTACAGGAAGAATGAGTCTTCCGACTGTCTATGTGTTGAGCGTCTCCTGTGTCAACAGTTTTACATTCTGATGCACCTCTGCAGGTTTACTGTATCCCTTGGACCTTCCCATTGACGATGAAACATAGAAATTTCATCGGAAATAAATATAAGAGACACAATGCCGACTTAAGTACAGGAAGACTGAGTCTTCCTACTGTCTATGTTTTGAGCGTTTCCAGTGTCACCAGTTTTACATTCCGATGCACCTCTGCAGGTTTACTGTTTCCCTTGGACCTTCCCATTGACGATGAAACACAGAAATTGCATGGAACTTAAATTTAAGAGACACAATGCCGACTTACGTACAGGAAGACTAAGTCTTCCTACTGTCTATGTTTTGAGCGTTTCCTGTGTCATCAGTTTTACTTTCCGATGCACCTCTGCAGGTTTACTATATCCCTTGCACCTTCCCATTCACGATGAAACACTGAAATTTCATCGGAATTAAATACAAGAGACACAATGCCGACTTAAGTACAGGAAGACTGAGTCTTCCTACTGTCTATGTTATGAGCGTTTCCTGTGTCGACAGTTTTACATTCCGATGCACCTCTGCAGGTTTACTGTTTCCCTTGGACCCTCCCATTGACGATGAAACACAGAAATTGCATCGGAAATAAATATAAGAGACACAATGCCGACCTAAGTACAGGAAGACTGAGTCTTCCTACTGTCTATGTTTTGAGCTTTTCCTGGGTCACTAGTTTTACATCCGATGCACCTCTGCTGGTCTACTGTATTCCTTGGACCTTCCCATTGACGATGAAACACAGAAATTGCATCGGAATTAAATATAAGAGACACAATGTCGACTTAAGTACAGGAAGACAGAGTCTTCCTACTGTCTATGTTTTGAGCGTTTCCTGTGTCACTAGTTTTACATTCTGATGCACCTCTGCAGGTTTACTGTACTCCTTGGACCTTCCCATTGACGATGAAACACAGAAATTGCATCGGAATTAAATATAAGAGACACAATGCCGACTTAAGTACAGGAAGAATGAGTCTTCCTACTGTCTATGTGTTGAGCGTTTCCTTTGTCAACAGTTTTACATTCTGATTCACCTCTGCAGGTTTACTGTATCCGTTGGACCTTCCCATTGACGATGAAACATAGAAATTTCATCGGAAATAAATATAAGAGACACAATACCGACTTAAGTACAGGAAGACTGAGTCTTCCTACTGTGTATGTTTTGAGCGTTTCCTGTGTCACCAGTTTTACATTCCGATGCACCTCTGCAGGTTTACTGTTTCCCTTGGACCTTCCCATTGACGATGAAACACAGAAATTGCATCGAAATTAAATATAAGAGACACAATGCCGACTGAAGTACAGGAAGACTGAGTCTTCCTACACTCTATGCTTTGAGCGTTTCCTGTGTCACCAGTTTTACATTCTGATGCACCTCTGCAGGCTTACTGTATCCCTTGGACCTTCCCATTGACGATGAAACACAGAAATTGCATCGGAATTAAATATAAGAGACACAATGCCGGCTTAAGTACAGGAAGACAGAGTCTTCCTACTGTCTATGTTTAGAGCGTTTCCTGTGTCACTAGTTTTACATTCCGATGCACCTCTGCAGGTTTACTGTATTCCTTGGAACTTCCCAATGACGATGAATCACAGAAATTGCATCGGAATTAAATATAAGAGACACATTGCCGACATAAGTACAGGAAGAATGAGTCTTCCGACTGTCTATGTGTTGAGCGTCTCCTGTGTCAACAGTTTTACATTCTGATGCACCTCTGCAGGTTTACTGTATCCCTTGGACCTTCCCATTGACGATGAAACATAGAAATTTCATCGGAAATAAATATAAGAGACACAATGCCGACATAAGTACAGGAAGACTGAGTCTTCCTACTGTCTATGTTTTGAGCGTTTCCAGTGTCACCAGTTTTACATTCCGATGCACCTCTGCAGGTTTACTGTTTCCCTTGGACCTTCCCATTGACGATGAAACACAGAAATTGCATGGAACTTAAATTTAAGAGACACAATGCCGACTTACGTACAGGAAGACTAAGTCTTCCTACTGTCTATGTTTTGAGCGTTTCCTGTGTCATCAGTTTTACTTTCCGATGCACCTCTGCAGGTTTACTATATCCCTTGGACCTTCCCATTCACGATGAAACAATGAAATTTCATCGGAATTAAATACAAGAGACACAATGCCGACTTAAGTACAGGAAGACTGAGTCTTCCTACTGTCTATGTTTTGAGCGTTTCCTGTGTCACCAGTTTTACATTCCGATGCACCTCTGCAGGTTTACTGTTTCCCTTGGACCTTCCCATTGACGATGAAACACAGAAATCGCATCGGAATTAAATATAAGAGACACAATGCCGACTTAAGTACAGGAAGACTGAGTCTTCCTACTGTCTATGTTTTGAGCGTTTCCTGTGTCACTAGTTTTACATTCCGATGCACCTCTGCAGGTTTACTTTATTCCTTGGACCTTCCCATTGACGATGAAACACAGAGATTGCATCGGAATTAAATATAAGAGACACAATGCCGACTTAAGTACTGGAAGAATGAGTCTTCCTACTGTCTATGTGTTGAGCGTTTCCTGTGTCACCAGTTTTACATTCTCATGCACCTCTTCAGGTTTACTGTATCCCTTGGACCTTCCAATTGACGATGAAACATAGAAATTTCACGGAAATAAATATAAGAGACACAATGCCGACTTAAGTACAGGAAGACTGAGTCTTCCTACTGTCTATGTTTTGATCGTTTCCTGTGTCACCAGTTTTACATTCCGATGCACCTCTGCAGGTTTACTGTTTCCCTTGGACCTTCCCATTGACGATGAAACACAGAAATTGCATCGGAATTAAATATAAGAGACACAATGCCGACTGAAGTACAGGAAGACTGAGTCTTCCTACACTCTATGCTTTGAGCGTTTCCTGTGTCACCAGTTTTACATTCTGATGCACCTCTGCACGCTTACTGTATCCCTTGGACCTTCCCATTGACGATGAAACACAGAAATTGCATCGGAATTAAATATAAGAGACACAATGCCGACTTAAGTACAGGAAGAATGAGCCTTCCTACTGTCTATGTGTTCAGCGTTTCCTGTGTCACCAGTTTTACATTCCGATGCCCCTCTGCAGGCTTACTGTATCCCTTGGATCTTCCCATTGACGATGAAACACAGAAATTGCATCGGAATTAAATATAAAAGACACAATGCCGACTTAAGTACAGGAAGACAGAGTCTTCCTACTGTCTATGTTTTGAGCGTTTCCTGTGTCACTAGTTTTACATTCCGATGCACCTCTGCAGGTTTACTGTATTCTTTGGACCTTCCCATTGACGATGAAACACAGAAATTGCATCGGAATTAAATATAAGAGACACAATGCAGACTTAAGTACAGGAAGAATGAGTCTTCCTACTGTCTATGTGTTGAGCGTTTCCTTTGTCAACAGTTTTACATTCTGATGCACCTCTGCAGGTTTACTGTATCCCTTGGACCTTCCCATTGACGATGAAACATTGAAATTTCATCGGAAATAAATATAAGAGACACAATGCCGACTTAAGTACAGGAAGACTGAGTCTTCCTACTGTCTATGTTTTGAGCGTTTCCTGTGTCACCAGTTTTACATTCCGATGGACCTCTGCAGGTTTACTGTTTCCCTTGGACCTTCCCATTGACGATGAAACACAGAAATCGCATCGGAATTAAATATAAGAGACACAATGCCGACTTAAGTACAGGAAGACTGAGTCTTCCTACTGTCTATGTTTTGAGCGTTTCCTGTGTCACTAGTTTTACATTCCGATGCACCTCTGCAGGTTTACTGTATTCCTTGGACCTTCCCATTGACGATGAAACACAGAAATTGCATCGGAATTAAATATAAGAGACACAATGCCGACTTAAGTACTGGAAGAATGAATCTTCCTACTGTCTATGTGTTGGGCGTTTCCTGTGTCACCAGTTTTACATTCTCATGCACCTCTGCAGCTTTACTGTATCCCTTGGACCTTCCCATTGACGATGAAACATTGAAATTTCATCGGAAATACATATAAGAGACACAATGCCGACTTAAGTACAGGAAGACTGAGTCTTCCTACTGTCTATGTGTTGAGCGTTTCCTGTGTCACCAGTTTTACATTCCGATGCACCTCTGCAGGTTTACTGTTTCCCTTGGACCTTCCCATTGACGATGAAACACAGAAATCGCATCGGAATTAAATATAAGAGACACAATGCCGACTTAAGTACAGGAAGACTGAGTCTTCCTACTGTCTATGTTTTGAGCGTTTCCTGTGTCACTAGTTTTACCTTCCGATGCACCTCTGCAGGTTTACTGTATTCCTTGGACCTTCCCATTGACGATGAAACACAGAAATTGCATCGGAATTAAATATAAGAGACACAATGCCGACTTAAGTACTGGAAGAATGAATCTTCCTACTGTCTATGTGTTGAGCGTTTCCTGTGTCACCAGTTTTACATTCTCATGCACCTCTGCAGGTTTACTGTATCCCTTGGACCTTCCCATTGACGATGAAACATTGAAATTTCATCGGAAATAAATATAAGAGACACAATGCCGACTTAAGTACAGGAAGACTGAGTCTTCCTACTGTCTATGTGTTGAGCGTTTCCTGTGTCACCAGTTTTACATTCCGATGCACCTCTGCAGGTTTACTGTATTCCTTGGACCTTCCCATTGTCGATGAAACACAGAAATCGCATCGGAATTAAATATAAGAGACACAATGCCGACTTAAGTACAGGAAGACTGAGTCTTCCTACTGTCTATGTTTTGAGCGTTTCCTGTGTCACCAGTTTTACATTCCGATGCACCTCTGCAGGTTTACTGTTTCCCTTGGACCTTCCCATTGACGATGAAACACAGAAATTGCATCGGAATTAAATATAAGAGACACAATGCCGACTGAAGTACAGGAAGACTGAGTCTTCCTACACTCTATGCTTTGAGCGTTTCCTGTGTCACCAGTTTTACATTCTGATGCACCTCTGCACGCTTACTGTATCCCTTGGACCTTCCCATTGACGATTAAACACAGAAATTGCATCGGAATTAAATATAAGAGACACAGTGCCGACTTAAGTACAGAAAGAATGAGCCTTCCTACTGTCTATGTGTTCAGCGTTTCCTGTGTCACCAGTTTTACATTCCGATGCCCCTCTGCAGGCTTACTGTATCCCTTGGATCTTCCCATTGACGATGAAACACAGAAATTGCATCGGAATTAAATATAAAAGACACAATGCCGACATAAGTACAGGAAGACAGAGTCTTCCTACTGTCTATGTTTTGAGCGTTTCCTGTGTCACTAGTTTTACATTCCGATGCACCTCTGCAGGTTTACTGTATTCTTTGGACCTTCCCATTGACGATGAAACACAGAAATTGCATCGGAATTAAATATAAGAGACACAATGCAGACTTAAGTACAGGAAGAATGAGTCTTCCTACTGTCTATGTGTTGAGCATTTCCTTTGTCAACGGTTTTACATTCTGATGCACCTCTGCAGGTTTACTGTATCCCTTGGACCTTCCCATTGACGATGAAACATTGAAATTTCATCGGAAATAAATATAAGAGACACAATGCCGACTTAAGTACAGTAAGACTGAGTCTTCCTACTGTCTATGTTTTGAGCGTTTCCTGTGTCACCAGTTTTACATTCCGATGCACCTCTGCAGGTTTACTGTTTCCCTTGGACCTTCCCATTGACGATGAAACACAGAAATCGCATCGGAATTAAATATAAGAGACACAATGCCGACTTAAGTACACGAAGACTGAGTCTTCCTACTGTCTATGTTTTGAGCGTTTCCTGTGTCACTAGTTTTACATTCCGATGCACCTCTGCAGGTTTACTGTATTCCTTGGACCTTCCCATTGACGATGAAACACAGAAATTGCATCGGAATTAAATATAAGAGACACAATGCCGACTTAAGTACTGGAAGAATGAGTCTTCCTACTGTCTATGTGTTGAGCGATTCCTGTGTCACCAGTTTTACATTCGGATGCACCTCTGCAGGTTTACTGTATCCCTTGGACCTTCCCATTGAAGATGAAACATAGAAATTTCACGGAAATAAATATAAGAGACACAATGCCGACATATGTACAGGAAGACTGAGTCTTCCTACTGTCTATGTTTTGAGCGTTTCCTGTGTCACCAGTTTTACATTCCGATGCACCTCTGCAGGTTTACTGTTTCCCTTGGACCTTCCCATTGACGATGAAAGACAGAAATTGCATCGGAATTAAATATAAGAGACACAATGCCGACTTAAGTACAGGGAGACTGAGTCTTCCTACTGTCTATGTTTTGAGCGTTTCCTGGGTCACTAGTTTTACATTCGGATGCACCTCTGCTGGTTTACTGTATTCCTTGGACCTTCCCATTGACGATGAAACACAGAAATTGCATCGGAATTAAATATAAGAGACACAATGCCGACTTAAGTACTGGAAGAATGAATCTTCCTATTGTCTATGTGTTGAGCGTTTCCTGTGTCACCAGTTTTACATTCTCATGCACCTCTGCAGCTTTACTGTATCCCTTGGACCTTCCCATTGACGATGAAACATTGAAATTTCATTGGAAATACATATAAGAGACACAATGCCGACTTAAGTACAGGAAGACTGAGTCTTCCTACTGTCTATGTGTTGAGCAATTCCTGTGTCACCAGTTTTACATTCCGATGCACCTCTGCAGGTTTACTGTTTCCCTTGGACCTTCCCATTGACGATGAAACACAGAAATCGCATCGGAATTAAATATAAGAGACGCAATGCCGACTTAAGTACAGGAAGACTGAGTCTTCCTACTGTCTATGTTTTGAGCGTTTCCTGTGTCACTAGTTTTACATTCCGATGCACCTCTGCAGGTTTACTGTATTCCTTGGACCTTCCCATTGACGATGAAACACAGAAATTGCATCGGAATTAAATATAAGAGACACAATGCCGACTTAAGTACTGGAAGAATGAGTCTTCCTACTGTCTATGTTTTGAGCGTTTCCTGTGTCACTAGTTTTACATTCCGATGCACCTCTGCAGGTTTACTGTATTCCTTGGACCTTCCCATTGACGATGAAACACAGAAATTGCATCGGAATTAAATATAAGAGACACAATGCCGACTTAAGTACTGGAAGAATGAGTCTTCCTACTGTCTATGTGTTGAGCGTTTCCTGTGTCACCAGTTTTACATTCTCATGCACCTCTTCAGGTTTACTGTATCCCTTGGACCTTCCAATTGACGATGAAACATAGAAATTTCACGGAAATAAATATAAGAGACACAATGCCGACTTAAGTACAGGAAGACTGAGTCTTCCTACTGTCTATGTTTTGATCGTTTCCTGTGTCACCAGTTTTACATTCCGATGCACCTCTGCAGGTTTACTGTTTCCCTTGGACCTTCCCATTGACGATGAAACACAGAAATTGCATCGGAATTAAATATAAGAGACACAATGCCGACTGAAGTACAGGAAGACTGAGTCTTCCTACACTCTATGCTTTGAGCGTTTCCTGTGTCACCAGTTTTACATTCTGATGCACCTCTGCACGCTTACTGTATCCCTTGGACCTTCCCATTGACGATGAAACACAGAAATTGCATCGGAATTAAATATAAGAGACACAATGCCGACTTAAGTACAGGAAGAATGAGCCTTCCTACTGTCTATGTGTTCAGCGTTTCCTGTGTCACCAGTTTTACATTCCGATGCCCCTCTGCAGGCTTACTGTATCCCTTGGATCTTCCCATTGACGATGAAACACAGAAATTGCATCGGAATTAAATATAAAAGACACAATGCCGACTTAAGTACAGGAAGACAGAGTCTTCCTACTGTCTATGTTTTGAGCGTTTCCTGTGTCACTAGTTTTACATTCCGATGCACCTCTGCAGGTTTACTGTATTCTTTGGACCTTCCCATTGACGATGAAACACAGAAATTGCATCGGAATTTAATATAAGAGACACAATGCAGACTTAAGTACAGGAAGAATGAGTCTTCCTACTGTCTATGTGTTGAGCGTTTCCTTTGTCAACAGTTTTACATTCTGATGCACCTCTGCAGGTTTACTGTATCCCTTGGACCTTCCCATTGACGATGAAACATTGAAATTTCATCGGAAATAAATATAAGAGACACAATGCCGACTTAAGTACAGGAAGACTGAGTCTTCCTACTGTCTATGTTTTGAGCGTTTCCTGTGTCACCAGTTTTACATTCCGATGGACCTCTGCAGGTTTACTGTTTCCCTTGGCCCTTCCCATTGACGATGAAACACAGAAATCGCATCGGAATTAAATATAAGAGACACAATGCCGACTTAAGTACAGGAAGACTGAGTCTTCCTACTGTCTATGTTTTGAGCGTTTCCTGTGTCACTAGTTTTACATTCCGATGCACCTCTGCAGGTTTACTGTATTCCTTGGACCTTCCCATTGACGATGAAACACAGAAATTGCATCGGAATTAAATATAAGAGACACAATGCCGACTTAAGTACTGGAAGAATGAATCTTCCTACTGTCTATGTGTTGGGCGTTTCCTGTGTCACCAGTTTTACATTCTCATGCACCTCTGCAGCTTTACTGTATCCCTTGGACCTTCCCATTGACGATGAAACATTGAAATTTCATCGGAAATACATATAAGAGACACAATGCCGACTTAAGTACAGGAAGACTGAGTCTTCCTACTGTCTATGTGTTGAGCGTTTCCTGTGTCACCAGTTTTACATTCCGATGCACCTCTGCAGGTTTACTGTTTCCCTTGGACCTTCCCATTGACGATGAAACACATAAATCGCATCGGAATTAAATATAAGAGACACAATGCCGACTTAAGTACAGGAAGACTGAGTCTTCCTACTGTCTATGTTTTGAGCGTTTCCTGTGTCACTAGTTTTACCTTCCGATGCACCTCTGCAGGTTTACTGTATTCCTTGGACCTTCCCATTGACGATGAAACACAGAAATTGCATCGGAATTAAATATAAGAGACACAATGCCGACTTAAGTACTGGAAGAATGAATCTTCCTACTGTCTATGTGTTGAGCGTTTCCTGTGTCACCAGTTTTACATTCTCATGCACCTCTGCAGGTTTACTGTATCCCTTGGACCTTCCCATTGACGATGAAACATTGAAATTTCATCGGAAATAAATATAAGAGACACAATGCCGACTTAAGTACAGGAAGACTGAGTCTTCCTACTGTCTATGTGTTGAGCGTTTCCTGTGTCACCAGTTTTACATTCCGATGCACCTCTGCAGGTTTGCTGTATTCCTTGGACCTTCCCATTGTCGATGAAACACAGAAATCGCATCGGAATTAAATATAAGAGACACAATGCCGACTTAAGTACAGGAAGACTGAGTCTTCCTACTGTCTATGTTTTGAGCGTTTCCTGTGTCACCAGTTTTACATTCCGATGCTCCTCTGCAGGTTTACTGTTTCCCTTGGACCTTCCCATTGACGATGAAACACAGAAATTGCATCGGAATTAAATATAAGAGACACAATGCCGACTGAAGTACAGGAAGACTGAGTCTTCCTACACTCTATGCTTTGAGCGTTTCCTGTGTCACCAGTTTTACATTCTGATGCACCTCTGCACGCTTACTGTATCCCTTGGACCTTCCCATTGACGATTAAACACAGAAATTGCATCGGAATTAAATATAAGAGACACAGTGCCGACTTAAGTACACAAAGAATGAGCCTTCCTACTGTCTATGTGTTCAGCGTTTCCTGTGTCACCAGTTTTACATTCCGATGCCCCTCTGCAGGCTTACTGTATCCCTTGGATCTTCCCATTGACGATGAAACACAGAAATTGCATCGGAATTAAATATAAAAGACACAATGCCGACATAAGTACAGGAAGACAGAGTCTTCCTACTGTCTATGTTTTGAGCGTTTCCTGTGTCACTAGTTTTACATTCCGATGCACCTCTGCAGGTTTACTGTATTCTTTGGACCGTCCCATTGACGATGAAACACAGAAATTGCATCGGAATTAAATATAAGAGACACAATGCAGACTTAAGTACAGGAAGAATGAGTCTTCCTACTGTCTATGTGTTGAGCATTTCCTTTGTCAACGGTTTTACATTCTGATGCACCTCTGCAGGTTTACTGTATCCCTTGGACCTTCCCATTGACGATGAAACATTGAAATTTCATCGGAAATAAATATAAGAGACACAATGCCGACTTAAGTACAGGAAGACTGAGTCTTCCTACTGTCTATGTTTTGAGCGTTTCCTGTGTCACCAGTTTTACATTCCGATGCACCTCTGCAGGTTTACTGTTTCCCTTGGACCTTCCCATTGACGATGAAACACAGAAATCGCATCGGAATTAAATATAAGAGACACAATGCCGACTTAAGTACAGGAAGACTGAGTCTTCCTACTGTCTATGTTTTGAGCGTTTCCTGTGTCACTAGTTTTACATTCAGATGCACCTCTGCAGGTTTACTGTATTCCTTGGACCTTCCCATTGACGATGAAACACAGAAATTGCATCGGAATTAAATATAAGAGACACAATGCCGACTTAAGTACTGGAAGAATGAGTCTTCCTACTGTCTATGTGTTGAGCGATTCCTGTGTCACCAGTTTTACATTCGGATGCACCTCTGCAGGTTTACTGTATCCCTTGGACCTTCCCATTGAAGATGAAACATAGAAATTTCACGGAAATAAATATAAGAGACACAATGCCGACATATGTACAGGAAGACTGAGTCTTCCTACTGTCTATGTTTTGAGCGTTTCCTGTGTCACCAGTTTTACATTCCGATGCACCTCTGCAGGTTTACTGTTTCCCTTGGACCTTCCCATTGACGATGAAAGACAGAAATTGCATCGGAATTAAATATAAGAGACACAATGCCGACTTAAGTACAGGGAGACTGAGTCTTCCTACTGTCTATGTTTTGAGCGTTTCCTGGGTCACTAGTTTTACATTCGGATGCACCTCTGCTGGTTTACTGTATTCCTTGGACCATCCCATTGACGATGAAACACAGAAATTGCATCGGAATTAAATATAAGAGACACAATGCCGACTTAAGTACTGGAAGAATGAATCTTCCTACTGTCTATGTGTTGAGCGTTTCCTGTGTCACCAGTTTTACATTCTCATGCACCTCTGCAGCTTTACTGTATCCCTTGGACCTTCCCATTGACGATGAAACATTGAAATTTCATTGGAAATACATATAAGAGACACAATGCCGACTTAAGTACAGGAAGACTGAGTCTTCCTACTGTCTATGTGTTGAGCGTTTCCTGTGTCACCAGTTTTACATTCCGAAGCACCTCTGCAGGTTTACTGTTTCCCTTGGACCTTCCCATTGACGATGAAACACAGAAATCGCATCGGAATTAAATATAAGAGACACAATGCCGACTTAAGTACAGGAAGACTGAGTCTTCCTACTGTCTATGTTTTGAGCGTTTCCTGTGTCACTAGTTTTACATTCCGATGCACCTCTGCAGGTTTACTGTATTCCTTGGACCTTCCCATTGACGATGAAACACAGAAATTGCATCGGAATTAAATATAAGAGACACAATGCCGACTTAAGTACTGGAAGAATGAATCTTCCTACTGTCTATGTGTTGAGCGTTTCCTGTGTCACCAGTTTTACATTCTCATGCACCTCTGCAGGTTTACTGTATCCCTTGGACCTTCCCATTGACGATGAAACATTGAAATTTCATCGGAAATAAATATAAGAGACACAATGCCGACTTAAGTACAGGAAGACTGAGTCTTCCTACTGTCTATGTGTTGAGCGTTTCCTGTGTCACCAGTTTTACATTCCGATGCACCTCTGCAGGTTTACTGTATTCCTTGGACCTTCCCATTGTCGATGAAACACAGAAATCGCATCGGAATTAAATATAAGAGACACAATGCCGGCTTAAGTACAGGAAGACTGAGTCTTCCTACTGTCTATGTTTTGAGCGTTTCCTGTGTCACCAGTTTTACATTCCGATGCACCTCTGCAGGTTTACTGTTTCCCTTGGACCTTCCCATTGACGATGAAACACAGAAATTGCATCGGAATTAAATATAAGAGACACAATGCCGACTGAAGTACAGGAAGACTGAGTCTTCCTACACTCTATGCTTTGAGCGTTTCCTGTGTCACCAGTTTTACATTCTGATGCACCTCTGCACGCTTACTGTATCCCTTGGACCTTCCCACTGACGATTAAACACAGAAATTGCATCGGAATTAAATATAAGAGACACAGTGCCGACTTAAGTACAGGAAGAATGAGCCTTCCTACTGTCTATGTGTTCAGCGTTTCCTGTGTCACCAGTTTTACATTCCGATGCCCCTCTGCAGGCTTACTGTATCCCTTGGATCTTCCCATTGACGATGAAACACAGAAATTGCATCGGAATTAAATATAAAAGACACAATGCCGACATAAGTACAGGAAGACAGAGTCTTCCTACTGTCTATGTTTTGAGCGTTTCCTGTGTCACTAGTTTTACATTCCGATGCACCTCTGCAGGTTTACTGTATTCTTTGGACCTTCCCATTGACGATGAAACACAGAAATTGCATCGGAATTAAATATAAGAGACACAATGCAGACTTAAGTACAGGATGAATGAGTCTTCCTACTGTCTATGTGTTGAGCGTTTCCTTTATCAACGGTTTTACATTCTGATGCACCTCTGCAGGTTTACTGTATCCCTTGGACCTTCCCATTGACGATGAAACATTGAAATTTCATCGGAAATAAATATAAGAGACACAATGCCGACTTAAGTACAGGAAGACTGAGTCTTCCTACTGTCTATGTTTTGAGCGTTTCCTGTGTCACCAGTTTTACATTCCGATGCACCTCTGCAGGTTTACTGTTTCCCTTGGACCTTCCCATTGACGATGAAACACAGAAATCGCATCGGAATTAAATATAAGAGACACAATGCCGACTTAAGTACAGGAAGACTGAGTCTTCCTACTGTCTATGTTTTGAGCGTTTCCTGTGTCACTAGTTTTACATTCCGATGCACCTCTGCAGGTTTACTGTATTCCTTGGACCTTCCCATTGACGATGAAACACAGAAATTGCATCGGAATTAAATATAAGAGACACAATGCCGACTTAAGTACTGGAAGAATGAGTCTTCCTACTGTCTATGTGTTGAGCGATTCCTGTGTCACCAGTTTTACATTCGGATGCACCTCTGCAGGTTTACTGTATCCCTTGGACCTTCCCATTGAAGATGAAACATAGAAATTTCACGGAAATAAATATAAGAGACACAATGCCGACATATGTACAGGAAGACTGAGTCTTCCTACTGTCTATGTTTTGAGCGTTTCCTGTGTCACCAGTTTTACATTCCGATGCACCTCTGCAGGTTTACTGTTTCCCTTGGACCTTCCCATTGACGATGAAAGACAGAAATTGCATCGGAATTAAATATAAGAGACACAATGCCGACTTAAGTACAGGGAGACTGAGTCTTCCTACTGTCTATGTTTTGAGCGTTTCCTGGGTCACTAGTTTTACATTCGGATGCACCTCTGCTGGTTTACTGTATTCCTTGGACCTTCCCATTGACGATGAAACACAGAAATTGCATCGGAATTAAATATAAGAGACACAATGCCGACTTAAGTACAGGAAGACTGAGTCTTCCTACTGTCTATCTTTTGAGCGTTTCCTGTGTCACCAGTTTTACATTCAGATGCACCTCTGCAGGTTTACTGTATCCCTTGGACCTTCCCATTGACGATGAAACATTGAAATTTCATCGGAAATAAATATAAGAGACACAATGCCGACTTAAGTACAGGAAGACTGAGTCTTCCTACTGTCTATGATATGAGCGTTTCCTGTGTCACCAGTTTTACTTTCCGATGCACCTCTGCAGGTTTACTGTTTCCCTTGGACCTTCCCATTGTCGATGAAACACAGAAATCGCATCGGAATTAAATATAAGAGACACAATGCCGACTTAAGTACAGGAAGACTGAGTCTTCCTACTGTCTATGTTTTGAGCGTTTCCTCTGTCACTAGTTTTACATTCCGATGCACCTCTGCAGGTTTACTGTATTCCTTGGACCTTCCCATTGACGAGGAAACACAGAAATTGCATCGGAATTAAATATAAGAGACACAATGCCGACTTAAGTACTGGAAGAATGAATCTTCCTACTGTCTATGTGTTGAGCGTTTCCTGTGTCACCAGTTTTACATTCTCATGCACCTCTGCAGGTTTACTGTATCCCTTGGACCTTCCCATTGACGATGAAACATTGAAATTTCATCGGAAATAAATATAAGAGACACAATGCCGACTTAAGTACAGGAAGACTGAGTCTTCCTACTGTCTATGTGTTGAGCGTTTCCTGTGTCACCAGTTTTACATTCCGATGCACCTCTGCAGGTTTACTGTTTCCCTTGGACCTTCCCATTGTCGATGAAACACAGAAATCGCATCGGAATTAAATATAAGAGACACAATGCCGACTTAAGTACAGGAAGACTGAGTCTTCCTACTGTCTATGTTTTGAGCGTTTCCTGTGTCACCAGTTTTACATTCCGATGCACCTCTGCAGGTTTACTGTTTCCCTTGGACCTTCCCATTGACGATGAAACACAGAAATTGCATCGGAATTAAATATAAGAGACACAATGCCGACTGAAGTACAGGAAGACTGAGTCTTCCTACACTCTATGCTTTGAGCGTTTCCTGTGTCACCAGTTTTACATTCTGATGCACCTCTGCACGCTTACTGTATCCCTTGGACCTTCCCATTGACGATGAAACACAGAAATTGCATCGGAATTAAATATAAGAGACACAGTGCCGACTTAAGTACAGGAAGAATGAGCCTTCCTACTGTCTATGTGTTCAGCGTTTCCTGTGTCACCAGTTTTACATTCCGATGCCCCTCTGCAGGCTTACTGTATCCCTTGGATCTTCCCATTGACGATGAAACACAGAAATTGCATCGGAATTAAATATAAAAGACACAATGCCGACATAAGTACAGGAAGACAGAGTCTTCCTACTGTCTATGTTTTGAGCGTTTCCTGTGTCACTAGTTTTACATTCCGATGCACCTCTGCAGGTTTACTGTATTCTTTGGACCTTCCCATTGACGATGAAACACAGAAATTGCATCGGAATTAAATATAAGAGACACAATGCAGACTTAAGTACAGGAAGAATGAGTCTTCCTACTGTCTATGTGTTGAGCGTTTCCTTTGTCAACAGTTTTACATTCTGATGCACCTCTGCAGGTTTACTGTATCCCTTGGACCTTCCCATTGAATATGAAACATTGAAATTTCATCGGAAATAAATATAAGAGACACAATGCCGACTTAAGTACAGGAAGACTGAGTCTTCCTACTGTCTATGTTTTGAGCGTTTCCTGTGTCACCAGTTTTACATTCCGATGCACCTCTGCAGGTTTACTGTTTCCCTTGGACCTTCCCATTGACGATGAAACACAGAAATCGCATCGGAATTAAATATAAGAGACACAATGCCGACTTAAGTACAGGAAGACTGAGTCTTCCTACTGTCTATGTTTTGAGCGTTTCCTGTGTCACTAGTTTTACATTCCGATGCACCTCTGCAGGTTTACTGTATTCTTTGGACCTTCCCATTGACGATGAAACACAGAAATTGCATCGGAATTAAATATAAGAGACACAATGCCGACTTAAGTACTGGAAGAATGAGTCTTCCTACTGTCTATGTGTTGAGCGATTCCTGTGTCACCAGTTTTACATTCGGATGCACCTCTGCAGGTTTACTGTATCCCTTGGACCTTCCCATTGACGATGAAACACAGAAATTGCATCGGAATTAAATATAAGAGACACAATGCCGACTTAAGTACAGGAAGACTGAGTCTTCCTACTGTCTATGTTTTGAGCGTTTCCTGGGTCACTAGTTTTACATTCGGATGCACCTCTGCTGGTTTACTGTATTCCTTGGACCTTCCCATTGACGATGAAACACAGAAATTGCATCGGAATTACATATAAGAGACACAATGCCGACTTAAGTACAGGAAGACTGAGTCTTCCTACTGTCTATCTTTTGAGCGTTTCCTGTGTCACCAGTTTTACATTCTGATGCACCTCTGCAGGTTTACTGTATCCCTTGGACCTTCCCATTGACGATGAAACACAGAAATTGCATCGGAATTAAATATAAGAGACACAATGCAGACTTAAGTACAGGAAGAATGAGTCTTCCTACTGTCTATGTGTTGAGCATTTCCTTTGTCACCAGTTTTACATTCTGATGCACCTCTGCAGGTTTACTGTATCCCTTGGACCTTCCCATTGACGATGAAACATTGAAATTTCATCGGAAATAAATATAAGAGACACAATGCCGACTTAAGTACAGGGAGACTGAGTCTTCCTACTGTCTATGATTTGAGCGTTTCCTGTGTCACCAGTTTTACTTTCCGATGCACCTCTGCAGGTTTACTGTTTCCCTTGGACCTTCCCATTGACGATGAAACACAGAAATCGCATCGGAATTAAATATAAGAGACACAATGCCGACTTAAGTACAGGAAGACTGAGTCTTCCAACTGTCTATGTTTTGAGCGTTTCCTCTGTCACTAGTTTTACATTCCGATGCACCTCTGCAGGTTTACTGTATTCCTTGGACCTTCCCATTGACGAGGAAACACAGAAATTGCATCGGAATTAAATATAAGAGACACAATGCCGACTTAAGTACTGGAAGAATGAATCTTCCTACTGTCTATGTGTTGAGCGTTTCCTGTGTCACCAGTTTTACATTCTCATGCACCTCTGCAGGTTTACTGTATCCCTTGGACCTTCCCATTGACGATGAAACATTGAAATTTCATCGGAAATAAATATAAGAGACACAATGCCGACTTAAGTACAGGAAGACTGAGTCTTCCTACTGTCTATGTGTTGAGCGTTTCCTGTGTCACCAGTTTTACATTCCGATGCACCTCTGCAGGTTTACTGTTTCCCTTGGACCTTCCCATTGTCGATGAAACACAGAAATCGCATCGGAATTAAATATAAGAGACACAATGCCGACTTAAGTACAGGAAGACTGAGTCTTCCTACTGTCTATGTTTTGAGCGTTTCCTGTGTCACTAGTTTTACATTCCGATGCACCTCTGCAGGTTTACTGTATTCCTTGGACCTTCCCATTGACGATGAAACACAGAAATTGCATCGGAATTAAATATAAGAGACACAATGCCGACTTAAGTACTGGAAGAATGAGTCTTCCTACTGTCTATGTGTTGAGCGTTTCCTGTGTCACCAGTTTTACATTCGGATGCACCTCTGCAGGTTTACTGTATCCCTTGGACCTTCCCATTGACGATGAAACATAGAAATTTCACGGAAATAAATATAAGAGACACAATGCCGACTTAAGTACAGGAAGACTGAGTCTTCCTACTGTCTATGTTTTGAGCGCTTCCTGTGTCACCAGTTTTACATTCCGATGCACCTCTGCAGGTTTACTGTTTCCCTTGGACCTTCCCATTGACGATGAAACACAGAAATTGCATCGGAATTAAATATAAGAGACATACTGCTGACTGAAGTACAGGAAGACTGAGTCTTCCTACACTCTATGCTTTGAGCGTTTCCTGTGTCACCAGTTTTACATTCTGATGCACCTCTGCAGGCTTACTGTATCCCTTGGATCTTCCCATTGACGATGAAACACAGAAATTGCATCGGAATTAAATATAAAAGACACAATGCCGACTTAAGTACAGGAAGACAGAGTCTTCCTACTGTCTATGTTTTGAGCGTTTCCTGTGTCACTAGTTTTACATTCCGATGCAACTCTGCAGGTTTACTGTATTCTTTGGACCTTCCCATTGACGATGAAACACAGAAATTGCATCGGAATTAAATATAAGAGACACAATGCAGACTTAAGTACAGGAAGAATGAGTCTTCCTACTGTCTATGTGTTGAGCGTTTCCTTTGTCAACAGTTTTACATTCTGATGCACCTCTGCAGGTTTACTGTATCCCTTGGACCTTCCCATTGACGATGAAACATTGAAATTTCATCGGAAATAAATATAAGAGACACAATGCCGACTTAAGTACAGGAAGGCTGAGTCTTCCTACTGTCTATGTTTTGAGCGTTTCCTGTGTCACCAGTTTTACATTCCGATGCACCTCTGCAGGTTTACTGTTTCCCTTGGACCTTCCCATTGACGATGAAACACAGAAATCGCATCGGAATTAAATATAAGAGACACAATGCCGACTTAAGTACAGGAAGACTGAGTCTTCCTACTGTCTATGTTTTGAGCGTTTCCTGTGTCACTAGTTTTACATTCCGATGCACCTCTGCAGGTTTACTGTATTCCTTGGACCTTCCCATTGACGATGAAACACAGAAATTGCATCGGAATTAAATATAAGAGACACAATGCCGACTTAAGTACTGGAAGAATGAGTCTTCCTACTGTCTATGTGTTGAGCGATTCCTGTGTCACCAGTTTTACATTCGGATGCACCTCTGCAGGTTTACTGTATCCCTTGGACCTTCCCATTGAAGATGAAACATAGAAATTTCACGGAAATAAATATAAGAGACACAATGCCGACATATGTACAGGAAGACTGAGTCTTCCTACTGTCTATGTTTTGAGCGTTTCCTGTGTCACCAGTTTTACATTCCGATGCACCTCTGCAGGTTTACTGTTTCCCTTGGACCTTCCCATTGACGATGAAAGACAGAAATTGCATCGGAATTAAATATAAGAGACACAATGCCGACTTAAGTACAGGAAGACTGAGTCTTCCTACTGTCTATGTTTTGAGCGTTTCCAGGGTCACTAGTTTTACATTCGGATGCACCTCTGCTGGTTTACTGTATTCCTTGGACCTTCCCATTGACGATGAAACACAGAAATTGCATCGGAATTACATATAAGAGACACAATGCCGACTTAAGTACAGGAAGACTGAGTCTTCCTACTGTCTATCTTTTGAGCGTTTCCTGTGTCACCAGTTTTACATTCTGATGCACCTCTGCAGGTTTACTGTATCCCTTGGACCTTCCCATTGACGATGAAACACAGAAATTGCATCGGAATTAAATATAAGAGACACAATGCAGACTTAAGTACAGGAAGAATGAGTCTTCCTACTGTCTATGTGTTGAGCATTTCCTTTGTCACCAGTTTTACATTCTGATGCACCTCTGCAGGTTTACTGTATCCCTTGGACCTTCCCATTGACGATGAAACATTGAAATTTCATCGGAAATAAATATAAGAGACACAATGCCGACTTAAGTACAGGAAGACTGAGTCTTCCTACTGTCTATGATTTGAGCGTTTCCTGTGTCACCAGTTTTACTTTCCGATGCACCTCTGCAGGTTTACTGTTTCCCTTGGACCTTCCCATTGACGATGAAACACAGAAATCGCATCGGAATTAAATATAAGAGACACAATGCCGACTTAAGTACAGGAAGACTGAGTCTTCCTACTGTCT
Source organism: Schistocerca nitens (assembly GCF_023898315.1). Lineage (NCBI taxonomy): Eukaryota > Metazoa > Arthropoda > Insecta > Orthoptera > Acrididae > Schistocerca > Schistocerca nitens. Next base: position 2,656,996 of record NC_064616.1, on the reverse strand, counting down.
ATGTTTTGAGCGTTTCCTCTGTCACTAGTATTACATTCCGATGCACCTCTGCAGGTTTACTGTATTCCTTGGACCTTCCCATTGACGAGGAAACACAGAAATTGCATCGGAATTAAATATAAGAGACACAATGCCGACTTAAGTACTGGAAGAATGAATCTTCCTACTGTCTATGTGTTGAGCGTTTCCTGTGTCACCAGTTTTACATTCTCATGCACCTCTGCAGGTTTACTGTATCCCTTGGACCTTCCCATTGACGATGAAACATTGAAATTTCATCGGAAATAAATATAAGAGACACAATGCCGACTTAAGTACAGGAAGACTGAGTCTTCCTACTGTCTATGTGTTGAGCGTTTCCTGTGTCACCAGTTTTACATTCCGATGCACCTCTGCAGGTTTACTGTTTCCCTTGGACCTTCCCATTGTCGATGAAACACAGAAATCGCATCGGAATTAAATATAAGAGACACAATGCCGACTTAAGTACAGGAAGACTGAGTCTTCCTACTGTCTATGTTTTGAGCGTTTCCTGTGTCACTAGTTTTACATTCCGATGCACCTCTGCAGGTTTACTGTATTCCTTGGACCTTCCCATTGACGATGAAACACAGAAATTGCATCGGAATTAAATATAAGAGACACAATGCCGACTTAAGTACTGGAAGAATGAGTCTTCCTACTGTCTATGTGTTGAGCGTTTCCTGTGTCACCAGTTTTACATTCGGATGCACCTCTGCAGGTTTACTGTATCCCTTGGACCTTCCCATTGACGATGAAACATAGAAATTTCACGGAAATAAATATAAGAGACACAATGCCGACTTAAGTACAGGAAGACTGAGTCTTCCTACTGTCTATGTTTTGAGCGCTTCCTGTGTCACCAGTTTTACATTCCGATGCACCTCTGCAGGTTTACTGTTTCCCTTGGACCTTCCCATTGACGATGAAACACAGAAATTGCATCGGAATTAAATATAAGAGACATACTGCTGACTGAAGTACAGGAAGACTGAGTCTTCCTACACTCTATGCTTTGAGCGTTTCCTGTGTCACCAGTTTTACATTCTGATGCACCTCTGCAGGCTTACTGTATCCCTTGGATCTTCCCATTGACGATGAAACACAGAAATTGCATCGGAATTAAATATAAAAGACACAATGCCGACTTAAGTACAGGAAGACAGAGTCTTCCTACTGTCTATGTTTTGAGCGTTTCCTGTGTCACTAGTTTTACATTCCGATGCACCTCTGCAGGTTTACTGTATTCTTTGGACCTTCCCATTGACGATGAAACACAGAAATTGCATTGGAATTAAATATAAGAGACACAATGCCGACTTAAGTACAGGAAGAATGAGTCTTCCTACTGTCTATGTGTTGAGCGTTTCCTTTGTCAACAGTTTTACATTCTGATGCACCTCTGCAGGTTTACTGTATCCCTTGGACCTTCCCATTGACGATGAAACATTGAAATTTCATCGGAAATAAATATAAGAGACACAATGCCGACTTAAGTACAGGAAGACTGAGTCTTCCTACTGTCTATGTTTTGAGCGTTTCCTGTGTCACCAGTTTTACATTCCGATGCACCTCTGCAGGTTTACTGTTTCCCTTGGACCTTCCCATTGACGATGAAACACAGAAATCGCATCGGAATTAAATATAAGAGACACAATGCCGACTTAAGTACAGGAAGACTGAGTCTTCCTACTGTCTATGTTTTGAGCGTTTCCTCTGTCACTAGTATTACATTCCGATGCACCTCTGCAGGTTTACTGTATTCCTTGGACCTTCCCATTGACGAGGAAACACAGAAATTGCATCGGAATTAAATATAAGAGACACAATGCCGACTTAAGTACTGGAAGAATAAATCTTCCTACTGTCTATGTGTTGAGCGTTTCCTGTGTCACCAGTTTTACATTCTCATGCACCTCTGCAGGTTTACTGTATCCCTTGGACCTTCCCATTGACGATGAAACATTGAAATTTCATCGGAAATAAATATAAGAGACACAATGCCGACTTAAGTACAGGAAGACTGAGTCTTCCTACTGTCTATGTGTTGAGCGTTTCCTGTGTCACCAGTTTTACATTCCGATGCACCTCTGCAGGTTTACTGTTTCCCTTGGACCTTCCCATTGTCGATGAAACACAGAAATCGCATCGGAATTAAATATAAGAGACACAATGCCGACTTAAGTACAGGAAGACTGAGTCTTCCTACTGTCTATGTTTTGAGCGTTTCCTGTGTCACTAGTTTTACATTCCGATGCACCTCTGCAGGTTTACTGTATTCCTTGGACCTTCCCATTGACGATGAAACACAGAAATTGCATCGGAATTAAATATAAGAGACACAATGCCGACTTAAGTACTGGAAGAATGAGTCTTCCTACTGTCTATGTGTTGAGCGTTTCCTGTGTCACCAGTTTTACATTCGGATGCACCTCTGCAGGTTTACTGTATCCCTTGGACCTTCCCATTGACGATGAAACATAGAAATTTCACGGAAATAAATATAAGAGACACAATGCCGACTTAAGTACAGGAAGACTGAGTCTTCCTACTGTCTATGTTTTGAGCGCTTCCTGTGTCACCAGTTTTACATTCCGATGCACCTCTGCAGGTTTACTGTTTCCCTTGGACCTTCCCATTGACGATGAAACACAGAAATTGCATCGGAATTAAATATAAGAGACATACTGCTGACTGAAGTACAGGAAGACTGAGTCTTCCTACACTCTATGCTTTGAGCGTTTCCTGTGTCACCAGTTTTACATTCTGATGCACCTCTGCAGGCTTACTGTATCCCTTGGATCTTCCCATTGACGATGAAACACAGAAATTGCATCGGAATTAAATATAAAAGACACAATGCCGACTTAAGTACAGGAAGACAGAGTCTTCCTACTGTCTATGTTTTGAGCGTTTCCTGTGTCACTAGTTTTACATTCCGATGCACCTCTGCAGGTTTACTGTATTCTTTGGACCTTCCCATTGACGATGAAACACAGAAATTGCATTGGAATTAAATATAAGAGACACAATGCCGACTTAAGTACAGGAAGAATGAGTCTTCCTACTGTCTATGTGTTGAGCGTTTCCTTTGTCAACAGTTTTACATTCTGATGCACCTCTGCAGGTTTACTGTATCCCTTGGACCTTCCCATTGACGATGAAACATTGAAATTTCATCGGAAATAAATATAAGAGACACAATGCCGACTTAAGTACAGGAAGACTGAGTCTTCCTACTGTCTATGTTTTGAGCGTTTCCTGTGTCACCAGTTTTACATTCCGATGCACCTCTGCAGGTTTACTGTTTCCCTTGGACCTTCCCATTGACGATGAAACACAGAAATCGCATCGGAATTAAATATAAGAGACACAATGCCGACTTAAGTACAGGAAGACTGAGTCTTCCTACTGTCTATGTTTTGAGCGTTTCCTCTGTCACTAGTATTACATTCCGATGCACCTCTGCAGGTTTACTGTATTCCTTGGACCTTCCCATTGACGAGGAAACACAGAAATTGCATCGGAATTAAATATAAGAGACACAATGCCGACTTAAGTACTGGAAGAATAAATCTTCCTACTGTCTATGTGTTGAGCGTTTCCTGTGTCACCAGTTTTACATTCTCATGCACCTCTGCAGGTTTACTGTATCCCTTGGACCTTCCCATTGACGATGAAACATTGAAATTTCATCGGAAATAAATATAAGAGACACAATGATGACTTAAGTACAGGAAGACTGAGTCTTCCTACTGTCTATGTGTTGAGCGTTTCCTGTGTCACCAGTTTTACATTCCGATGCACCTCTGCAGGTTTACTGTTTCCCTTGGACCTTCCCATTGTCGATGAAACACAGAAATCGCATCGGAATTAAATATAAGAGACACAATGCCGACTTAAGTACAGGAAGACTGAGTCTTCCTACTGTCTATGTTTTGAGCGTTTCCTGTGTCACTAGTTTTACATTCCGATGCACCTCTGCAGGTTTACTGTATTCTTTGGACCTTCCCATTGACGATGAAACACAGAAATTGCATCGGAATTAAATATAAGAGACATACTGCTGACTGAAGTACAGGAAGACTGAGTCTTCCTACACTCTATGCTTTGAGCGTTTCCTGTGTCACCAGTTTTACATTCTGATGCACCTCTGCAGGCTTACTGTATCCCTTGGATCTTCCCATTGACGATGAAACACAGAAATTGCATCGGAATTAAATATAAGAGACACAATGCAGACTTAAGTACAGGAAGAATGAGTCTTCCTACTGTCTATGTGTTGAGCGTTTCCTTTGTCAACAGTTTTACATTCTGATGCACCTCTGCAGGTTTACTGTATCCCTTGGACCTTCCCATTGACGATGAAACATTGAAATTTCATCGGAAATAAATATAAGAGACACAATGCCGACTTAAGTACAGGAAGACTGAGTCTTCCTACTGTCTATGTTTTGAGCGTTTCCTGTGTCACCAGTTTTACATTCCGATGCACCTCTGCAGGTTTACTGTTTCCCTTGGACCTTCCCATTGACGATGAAACACAGAAATCGCATCGGAATTAAATATAAGAGACACAATGCCGACTTAAGTACAGGAAGACTGAGTCTTCCTACTGTCTATGTTTTGAGCGTTTCCTGTGTCACTAGTTTTACATTCCGATGCACCTCTGCAGGTTTACTGTATTCCTTGGACCTTCCCATTGACGATGAAACACAGAAATTGCATCGGAATTAAATATAAGAGACACAATGCCGACATATGTACAGGAAGACTGAGTCTTCCTACTGTCTATGTTTTGAGCGTTTCCTGTGTCACCAGTTTTACATTCCGATGCACCTCTGCAGGTTTACTGTTTCCCTTGGACCTTCCCATTGTCGATGAAACACAGAAATCGCATCGGAATTAAATATAAGAGACACAATGCCGACTTAAGTACAGGAAGACTGAGTCTTCCTACTGTCTATGTTTTGAGCGTTTCCTGTGTCACTAGTTTTACATTCCGATGCACCTCTGCAGGTTTACTGTTTCCCTTGGACCTTCCCATTGACGAAGAAACACAGAAATTGCATCGGAATTAAATATAAGAGACATACTGCTGACTGAAGTACAGGAAGACTGAGTCTTCCTACACTCTATGCTTTGAGCGTTTCCTGTGTCACCAGTTTTACATTCTGATGCACCTCTGCAGGCTTACTGTATCCCTTGGATCTTCCCATTGACGATGAAACACAGAAATTGCATCGGAATTAAATATAAAAGACACAATGCCGACTTAAGTACAGGAAGACAGAGTCTTCCTACTGTCTATGTTTTGAGCGTTTCCTGTGTCACTAGTTTTACATTCCGATGCACCTCTGCAGGTTTACTGTATTCTTTGGACCTTCCCATTGACGATGAAACACAGAAATTGCATCGGAATTAAATATAAGAGACACAATGCAGACTTAAGTACAGGAAGAATGAGTCTTCCTACTGTCTATGTGTTGAGCGTTTCCTTTGTCAACAGTTTTACATTCTGATGCACCTATGCAGGTTTACTGTATCCCTTGGACCTTCCCATTGACGATGAAACATTGAAATTTCATCGGAAATAAATATAAGAGACACAATGCCGACTTAAGTACAGGAAGACTGAGTCTTCCTACTGTGTATGTTTTGAGCGTTTCCTGTGTCACCAGTTTTACATTCCGATGCACCTCTGCAGGTTTACTGTTTCCCTTGGACCTTCCCATTGACGATGAAACACAGAAATCGCATCGGAATTAAATATAAGAGACACAATGCCGACTTAAGTACAGGAAGACTGAGTCTTCCTACTGTCTATGTTTTGAGCGTTTCCTGTGTCACTAGTTTTACATTCCGATGCACCTCTGCAGGTTTACTGTATTCCTTGGATCTTCCCATTGACGATGAAACACAGAAATTGCATCGGAATTAAATATAAGAGACACAATGCCGACTTAAGTACTGGAAGAATGAGTCTTCCTACTGTCTATGTGTTGAGCGATTCCTGTGTCACCAGTTTTACATTCGGATGCACCTCTGCAGGTTTACTGTATCCCTTGGACCTTCCCATTGAAGATGAAACATAGAAATTTCACGGAAATAAATATAAGAGACACAATGCCGACATATGTACAGGAAGACTGAGTCTTCCTACTGTCTATGTTTTGAGCGTTTCCTGTGTCACCAGTTTTACATTCCGATGCACCTCTGCAGGTTTACTGTTTCCCTTGGACCTTCCCATTGACGATGAAAGACAGAAATTGCATCGGAATTAAATATAAGAGACACTATGCCGACTTAAGTACAGGAAGACTGAGTCTTCCTACTGTCTATGTTTTGAGCGTTTCCTGGGTCACTAGTTTTACATTCGGATGCACCTCTGCTGGTTTACTGTATTCCTTGGACCTTCCCATTGACGATGAAACACAGAAATTGCATCGGAATTACATATAAGAGACACAATGCCGACTTAAGTACAGGAAGACTGAGTCTTCCTACTGTCTATCTTTTGAGCGTTTCCTGTGTCACCAGTTTTACATTCTGATGCACCTCTGCAGGTTTACTGTATCCCTTGGACCTTCCCATTGACGATGAAACACAGAAATTGCATCGGAATTAAATATAAGAGACACAATGCAGACTTAAGTACAGGAAGAATGAGTCTTCCTACTGTGTATGTTTTGAGCGTTTCCTGTGTCACCAGTTTTACATTCCGATGCACCTCTGCAGGTTTACTGTTTCCCTTGGACCTTCCCATTGACGATGAAACACAGAAATCGCATCGGAATTAAATATAAGAGACACAATGCCGACTTAAGTACAGGAAGACTGAGTCTTCCTACTGTCTATGTTTTGAGCGTTTCCTGTGTCACTAGTTTTACATTCCGATGCACCTCTGCAGGTTTACTGTATTCCTTGGATCTTCCCATTGACGATGAAACACAGAAATTGCATCGGAATTAAATATAAAAGACACAATGCCGACTTAAGTACAGGAAGACAGAGTCTTCCTACTGTCTATGTTTTGAGCGTTTCCTGTGTCACTAGTTTTACATTCCGATGCACCTCTGCAGGTTTACTGTATTCTTTGGACCTTCCCATTGACGATGAAACACAGAAATTGCATTGGAATTAAATATAAGAGACACAATGCCGACTTAAGTACAGGAAGAATGAGTCTTCCTACTGTCTATGTGTTGAGCGTTTCCTTTGTCAACAGTTTTACATTCTGATGCACCTCTGCAGGTTTACTGTATCCCTTGGACCTTCCCATTGACGATGAAACATTGAAATTTCATCGGAAATAAATATAAGAGACACAATGCCGACTTAAGTACAGGAAGACTGAGTCTTCCTACTGTCTATGTTTTGAGCGTTTCCTGTGTCACCAGTTTTACATTCCGATGCACCTCTGCAGGTTTACTGTTTCCCTTGGACCTTCCCATTGACGATGAAACACAGAAATCGCATCGGAATTAAATATAAGAGACACAATGCCGACTTAAGTACAGGAAGACTGAGTCTTCCTACTGTCTATGTTTTGAGCGTTTCCTCTGTCACTAGTATTACATTCCGATGCACCTCTGCAGGTTTACTGTATTCCTTGGACCTTCCCATTGACGAGGAAACACAGAAATTGCATCGGAATTAAATATAAGAGACACAATGCCGACTTAAGTACTGGAAGAATAAATCTTCCTACTGTCTATGTGTTGAGCGTTTCCTGTGTCACCAGTTTTACATTCTCATGCACCTCTGCAGGTTTACTGTATCCCTTGGACCTTCCCATTGACGATGAAACATTGAAATTTCATCGGAAATAAATATAAGAGACACAATGATGACTTAAGTACAGGAAGACTGAGTCTTCCTACTGTCTATGTGTTGAGCGTTTCCTGTGTCACCAGTTTTACATTCCGATGCACCTCTGCAGGTTTACTGTTTCCCTTGGACCTTCCCATTGTCGATGAAACACAGAAATCGCATCGGAATTAAATATAAGAGACACAATGCCGACTTAAGTACAGGAAGACTGAGTCTTCCTACTGTCTATGTTTTGAGCGTTTCCTGTGTCACTAGTTTTACATTCCGATGCACCTCTGCAGGTTTACTGTATTCTTTGGACCTTCCCATTGACGATGAAACACAGAAATTGCATCGGAATTAAATATAAGAGACATACTGCTGACTGAAGTACAGGAAGACTGAGTCTTCCTACACTCTATGCTTTGAGCGTTTCCTGTGTCACCAGTTTTACATTCTGATGCACCTCTGCAGGCTTACTGTATCCCTTGGATCTTCCCATTGACGATGAAACACAGAAATTGCATCGGAATTAAATATAAGAGACACAATGCAGACTTAAGTACAGGAAGAATGAGTCTTCCTACTGTCTATGTGTTGAGCGTTTCCTTTGTCAACAGTTTTACATTCTGATGCACCTCTGCAGGTTTACTGTATCCCTTGGACCTTCCCATTGACGATGAAACATTGAAATTTCATCGGAAATAAATATAAGAGACACAATGCCGACTTAAGTACAGGAAGACTGAGTCTTCCTACTGTCTATGTTTTGAGCGTTTCCTGTGTCACCAGTTTTACATTCCGATGCACCTCTGCAGGTTTACTGTTTCCCTTGGACCTTCCCATTGACGATGAAACACAGAAATCGCATCGGAATTAAATATAAGAGACACAATGCCGACTTAAGTACAGGAAGACTGAGTCTTCCTACTGTCTATGTTTTGAGCGTTTCCTGTGTCACTAGTTTTACATTCCGATGCACCTCTGCAGGTTTACTGTATTCCTTGGACCTTCCCATTGACGATGAAACACAGAAATTGCATCGGAATTAAATATAAGAGACACAATGCCGACATATGTACAGGAAGACTGAGTCTTCCTACTGTCTATGTTTTGAGCGTTTCCTGTGTCACCAGTTTTACATTCCGATGCACCTCTGCAGGTTTACTGTTTCCCTTGGACCTTCCCATTGTCGATGAAACACAGAAATCGCATCGGAATTAAATATAAGAGACACAATGCCGACTTAAGTACAGGAAGACTGAGTCTTCCTACTGTCTATGTTTTGAGCGTTTCCTGTGTCACTAGTTTTACATTCCGATGCACCTCTGCAGGTTTACTGTTTCCCTTGGACCTTCCCATTGACGAAGAAACACAGAAATTGCATCGGAATTAAATATAAGAGACATACTGCTGACTGAAGTACAGGAAGACTGAGTCTTCCTACACTCTATGCTTTGAGCGTTTCCTGTGTCACCAGTTTTACATTCTGATGCACCTCTGCAGGCTTACTGTATCCCTTGGATCTTCCCATTGACGATGAAACACAGAAATTGCATCGGAATTAAATATAAAAGACACAATGCCGACTTAAGTACAGGAAGACAGAGTCTTCCTACTGTCTATGTTTTGAGCGTTTCCTGTGTCACTAGTTTTACATTCCGATGCACCTCTGCAGGTTTACTGTATTCTTTGGACCTTCCCATTGACGATGAAACACAGAAATTGCATCGGAATTAAATATAAGAGACACAATGCAGACTTAAGTACAGGAAGAATGAGTCTTCCTACTGTCTATGTGTTGAGCGTTTCCTTTGTCAACAGTTTTACATTCTGATGCACCTATGCAGGTTTACTGTATCCCTTGGACCTTCCCATTGACGATGAAACATTGAAATTTCATCGGAAATAAATATAAGAGACACAATGCCGACTTAAGTACAGGAAGACTGAGTCTTCCTACTGTGTATGTTTTGAGCGTTTCCTGTGTCACCAGTTTTACATTCCGATGCACCTCTGCAGGTTTACTGTTTCCCTTGGACCTTCCCATTGACGATGAAACACAGAAATCGCATCGGAATTAAATATAAGAGACACAATGCCGACTTAAGTACAGGAAGACTGAGTCTTCCTACTGTCTATGTTTTGAGCGTTTCCTGTGTCACTAGTTTTACATTCCGATGCACCTCTGCAGGTTTACTGTATTCCTTGGATCTTCCCATTGACGATGAAACACAGAAATTGCATCGGAATTAAATATAAGAGACACAATGCCGACTTAAGTACTGGAAGAATGAGTCTTCCTACTGTCTATGTGTTGAGCGATTCCTGTGTCACCAGTTTTACATTCGGATGCACCTCTGCAGGTTTACTGTATCCCTTGGACCTTCCCATTGAAGATGAAACATAGAAATTTCACGGAAATAAATATAAGAGACACAATGCCGACATATGTACAGGAAGACTGAGTCTTCCTACTGTCTATGTTTTGAGCGTTTCCTGTGTCACCAGTTTTACATTCCGATGCACCTCTGCAGGTTTACTGTTTCCCTTGGACCTTCCCATTGACGATGAAAGACAGAAATTGCATCGGAATTAAATATAAGAGACACTATGCCGACTTAAGTACAGGAAGACTGAGTCTTCCTACTGTCTATGTTTTGAGCGTTTCCTGGGTCACTAGTTTTACATTCGGATGCACCTCTGCTGGTTTACTGTATTCCTTGGACCTTCCCATTGACGATGAAACACAGAAATTGCATCGGAATTACATATAAGAGACACAATGCCGACTTAAGTACAGGAAGACTGAGTCTTCCTACTGTCTATCTTTTGAGCGTTTCCTGTGTCACCAGTTTTACATTCTGATGCACCTCTGCAGGTTTACTGTATCCCTTGGACCTTCCCATTGACGATGAAACACAGAAATTGCATCGGAATTAAATATAAGAGACACAATGCAGACTTAAGTACAGGAAGAATGAGTCTTCCTACTGTCTATGTGTTGAGCATTTCCTTTGTCACCAGTTTTACATTCTGATGCACCTCTGCAGGTTTACTGTATCCCTTGGACCTTCCCATTGACGATGAAACATTGAAATTTCATCGGAAATAAATATAAGAGACACAATGCCGACTTAAGTACAGGAAGACTGAGTCTTCCTACTGTCTATGATTTGAGCGTTTCCTGTGTCACCAGTTTTACTTTCCGATGCACCTCTGCAGGTTTACTGTTTCCCTTGGACCTTCCCATTGACGATGAAACACAGAAATCGCATCGGAATTAAATATAAGAGACACAATGCCGACTTAAGTACAGGAAGACTGAGTCTTCCTACTGTCTATGTTTTGAGCGTTTCCTCTGTCACTAGTTTTACATTCCGATGCACCTCTGCAGGTTTACTGTATTCCTTGGACCTTCCCATTGACGAGGAAACACAGAAATTGCATCGGAATTAAATATAAGAGACACAATGCCGACTTAAGTACTGGAAGAATGAATCTTCCTACTGTCTATGTGTTGAGCGTTTCCTGTGTCACCAGTTTTACATTCTCATGCACCTCTGCGGGTTTACTGTATCCCTTGGACCTTCCCATTGACGATGAAACATTGAAATTTCATCGGAAATAAATATAAGAGACACAATGCCGACTTAAGTACAGGAAGACTGAGTCTTCCTACTGTCTATGTGTTGAGCGTTTCCTGTGTCACCAGTTTTACATTCCGATGCACCTCTGCAGGTTTACTGTTTCCCTTGGACCTTCCCATTGTCGATGAAACACAGAAATCGCATCGGAATTAAATATAAGAGACACAATGCCGACTTAAGTACAGGAAGACTGAGTCTTCCTACTGTCTATGTTTTGAGCGTTTCCTGTGTCACTAGTTTTACATTCCGATGCACCTCTGCAGGTTTACTGTATTCCTTGGACCTTCCCATTGACGATGAAACACAGAAATTGCATCGGAATTAAATATAAGAGACACAATGCCGACTTAAGTACTGGAAGAATGAGTCTTCCTACTGTCTATGTGTTGAGCGTTTCCTGTGTCACCAGTTTTACATTCGGATGCACCTCTGCAGGTTTACTGTATCCCTTGGACCTTCCCATTGACGATGAAACATAGAAATTTCACGGAAATAAATATAAGAGACACAATGCCGACTTAAGTACAGGAAGACTGAGTCTTCCTACTGTCTATGTTTTGAGCGCTTCCTGTGTCACCAGTTTTACATTCCGATGCACCTCTGCAGGTTTACTGTTTCCCTTGGACCTTCCCATTGACGATGAAACACAGAAATTGCATCGGAATTAAATATAAGAGACATACTGCTGACTGAAGTACAGGAAGACTGAGTCTTCCTACACTCTATGCTTTGAGCGTTTCCTGTGTCACCAGTTTTACATTCTGATGCACCTCTGCAGGCTTACTGTATCCCTTGGATCTTCCCATTGACGATGAAACACAGAAATTGCATCGGAATTAAATATAAAAGACACAATGCCGACTTAAGTACAGGAAGACAGAGTCTTCCTACTGTCTATGTTTTGAGCGTTTCCTGTGTCACTAGTTTTACATTCCGATGCACCTCTGCAGGTTTACTGTATTCTTTGGACCTTCCCATTGACGATGAAACACAGAAATTGCATTGGAATTAAATATAAGAGACACAATGCCGACTTAAGTACAGGAAGAATGAGTCTTCCTACTGTCTATGTGTTGAGCGTTTCCTTTGTCAACAGTTTTACATTCTGATGCACCTCTGCAGGTTTACTGTATCCCTTGGACCTTCCCATTGACGATGAAACATTGAAATTTCATCGGAAATAAATATAAGAGACACAATGCCGACTTAAGTACAGGAAGACTGAGTCTTCCTACTGTCTATGTTTTGAGCGTTTCCTGTGTCACCAGTTTTACATTCCGATGCACCTCTGCAGGTTTACTGTTTCCCTTGGACCTTCCCATTGACGATGAAACACAGAAATCGCATCGGAATTAAATATAAGAGACACAATGCCGACTTAAGTACAGGAAGACTGAGTCTTCCTACTGTCTATGTTTTGAGCGTTTCCTGTGTCACTAGTTTTACATTCCGATGCACCTCTGCAGGTTTACTGTATTCCTTGGACCTTCCCATTGACGATGAAACACAGAAATTGCATCGGAATTAAATATAAGAGACACAATGCCGACTTAAGTACTGGAAGAATGAGTCTTCCTACTGTCTATGTGTTGAGCGATTCCTGTGTCACCAGTTTTACATTCGGATGCACCTCTGCAGGTTTACTGTATCCCTTGGACCTTCCCATTGAAGATGAAACATAGAAATTTCACGGAAATAAATATAAGAGACACAATGCCGACATATGTACAGGAAGACTGAGTCTTCCTACTGTCTATGTTTTGAGCGTTTCCTGTGTCACCAGTTTTACATTCCGATGCACCTCTGCAGGTTTACTGTTTCCCTTGGACCTTCCCATTGACGATGAAAGACAGAAATTGCATCGGAATTAAATATAAGAGACACTATGCCGACTTAAGTACAGGAAGACTGAGTCTTCCTACTGTCTATGTTTTGAGCGTTTCCTGGGTCACTAGTTTTAGATTCGGATGCACCTCTGCTGGTTTACTGTATTCCTTGGACCTTCCCATTGACGATGAAACACAGAAATTGCATCGGAATTACATATAAGAGACACAATGCCGACTTAAGTACAGGAAGACTGAGTCTTCCTACTGTCTATCTTTTGAGCGTTTCCTGTGTCACCAGTTTTACATTCTGATGCACCTCTGCAGGTTTACTGTATCCCTTGGACCTTCCCATTGACGATGAAACACAGAAATTGCATCGGAATTAAATATAAGAGACACAATGCAGACTTAAGTACAGGAAGAATGAGTCTTCCTACTGTCTATGTGTTGAGCATTTCCTTTGTCACCAGTTTTACATTCTGATGCACCTCTGCAGGTTTACTGTATCCCTTGGACCTTCCCATTGACGATGAAACATTGAAATTTCATCGGAAATAAATATAAGAGACACAATGCCGACTTAAGTACAGGAAGACTGAGTCTTCCTACTGTCTATGATTTGAGCGTTTCCTGTGTCACCAGTTTTACTTTCCGATGCACCTCTGCAGGTTTACTGTTTCCCTTGGACCTTCCCATTGACGATGAAACACAGAAATCGCATCGGAATTAAATATAAGAGACACAATGCCGACTTAAGTACAGGAAGACTGAGTCTTCCTACTGTCTATGTTTTGAGCGTTTCCTCTGTCACTAGTTTTACATTCCGATGCACCTCTGCAGGTTTACTGTATTCCTTGGACCTTCCCATTGACGAGGAAACACAGAAATTGCATCGGAATTAAATATAAGAGACACAATGCCGACTTAAGTACTGGAAGAATGAATCTTCCTACTGTCTATGTGTTGAGCGTTTCCTGTGTCACCAGTTTTACATTCTCATGCACCTCTGCGGGTTTACTGTATCCCTTGGACCTTCCCATTGACGATGAAACATTGAAATTTCATCGGAAATAAATATAAGAGACACAATGCTGACTTAAGTACAGGAAGACTGAGTCTTCCTACTGTCTATGTGTTGAGCGTTTCCTGTGTCACCAGTTTTACATTCCGATGCACCTCTGCAGGTTTACTGTTTCCCTTGGACCTTCCCATTGTCGATGAAACACAGAAATCGCATCGGAATTAAATATAAGAGACACAATGCCGACTTAAGTACAGGAAGACTGAGTCTTCCTACTGTCTATGTTTTGAGCGTTTCCTGTGTCACTAGTTTTACATTCCGATGCACCTCTGCAGGTTTACTGTATTCCTTGGACCTTCCCATTGACGATGAAACACAGAAATTGCATCGGAATTAAATATAAGAGACACAATGCCGACTTAAGTACTGGAAGAATGAGTCTTCCTACTGTCTATGTGTTGAGCGTTTCCTGTGTCACCAGTTTTACATTCGGATGCACCTCTGCAGGTTTACTGTATCCCTTGGACCTTCCCATTGACGATGAAACATAGAAATTTCACGGAAATAAATATAAGAGACACAATGCCGACTTAAGTACAGGAAGACTGAGTCTTCCTACTGTCTATGTTTTGAGCGCTTCCTGTGTCACCAGTTTTACATTCCGATGCACCTCTGCAGGTTTACTGTTTCCCTTGGACCTTCCCATTGACGATGAAACACAGAAATTGCATCGGAATTAAATATAAGAGACATACTGCTGACTGAAGTACAGGAAGACTGAGTCTTCCTACACTCTATGCTTTGAGCGTTTCCTGTGTCACCAGTTTTACATTCTGATGCACCTCTGCAGGCTTACTGTATCCCTTGGATCTTCCCATTGACGATGAAACACAGAAATTGCATCGGAATTAAATATAAAAGACACAATGCCGACTTAAGTACAGGAAGACAGAGTCTTCCTACTGTCTATGTTTTGAGCGTTTCCTGTGTCACTAGTTTTACATTCCGATGCACCTCTGCAGGTTTACTGTATTCTTTGGACCTTCCCATTGACGATGAAACACAGAAATTGCATTGGAATTAAATATAAGAGACACAATGCCGACTTAAGTACAGGAAGAATGAGTCTTCCTACTGTCTATGTGTTGAGCGTTTCCTTTGTCAACAGTTTTACATTCTGATGCACCTCTGCAGGTTTACTGTATCCCTTGGACCTTCCCATTGACGATGAAACATTGAAATTTCATCGGAAATAAATATAAGAGACACAATGCCGACTTAAGTACAGGAAGACTGAGTCTTCCTACTGTCTATGTTTTGAGCGTTTCCTGTGTCACCAGTTTTACATTCCGATGCACCTCTGCAGGTTTACTGTTTCCCTTGGACCTTCCCATTGACGATGAAACACAGAAATCGCATCGGAATTAAATATAAGAGACTCAATGCCGACTTAAGTACAGGAAGACTGAGTCTTCCTACTGTCTATGTTTTGAGCGTTTCCTGTGTCACTAGTTTTACATTCCGATGCACCTCTGCAGGTTTACTGTATTCCTTGGACCTTCCCATTGACGATGAAACACAGAAATTGCATCGGAATTAAATATAAGAGACACAATGCCGACTTAAGTACTGGAAGAATGAGTCTTCCTACTGTCAATGTGTTGAGCGTTTCCTGTGTCACCAGTTTTACATTCTCAAACACCTCTGCAGGTTTACTGTATCCCTTGGACCCTCCCATTGACGATGAAACATAGAAATTTCACGGAAATAAATATAAGAAACACAATGCCGATTTAAGTACAGGAAGACTGAGTCTTCCTACTGTCTATGTTTTGAGCGCTTCCTGTGTCACCAGTTTTACATTCCGATGCACCTCTGCAGGTTTACTGTTTCCCTTGGACCTTCCCATTGACGATGAAACACAGAAATTGCATCGGAATTAAATATAAGAGACATACTGCTGACTGAAGTACAGGAAGACTGAGTCTTCCTACACTCTATGCTTTGAGCGTTTCCTGTGTCACCAGTTTTACATTCTGATGCACCTCTGCAGGCTTACTGTATCCCTTGGATCTTCCCATTGACGATGAAACACAGAAATTGCATCGGAATTAAATATAAAAGACACAATGCCGACTTAAGTACAGGAAGACAGAGTCTTCCTACTGTCTATGTTTTGAGCGCTTCCTGTGTCACCAGTTTTACATTCCGATGCACCTCTGCAGGTTTACTGTTTCCCTTGGACCTTCCCATTGACGATGAAACACAGAAATTGCATCGGAATTAAATATAAGAGACATACTGCTGACTGAAGTACAGGAAGACTGAGTCTTCCTACACTCTATGCTTTGAGCGTTTCCTGTGTCACCAGTTTTACATTCTGATGCACCTCTGCAGGCTTACTGTATCCCTTGGATCTTCCCATTGACGATGAAACACAGAAATTGCATCGGAATTAAATATAAGAGACACAATGCAGACTTAAGTACAGGAAGAATGAGTCTTCCTACTGTCTATGTGTTGAGCGTTTCCTTTGTCAACAGTTTTACATTCTGATGCACCTCTGCAGGTTTACTGTATCCCTTGGACCTTCCCATTGACGATGAAACATTGAAATTTCATCGGAAATAAATATAAGAGACACAATGCCGACTTAAGTACAGGAAGACTGAGTCTTCCTACTGTCTATGTTTTGAGCGTTTCCTGTGTCACCAGTTTTACATTCCGATGCACCTCTGCAGGTTTACTGTTTCCCTTGGACCTTCCCATTGACGATGAAACACAGAAATCGCATCGGAATTAAATATAAGAGACACAATGCCGACTTAAGTACAGGAAGACTGAGTCTTCCTACTGTCTATGTTTTGAGCGTTTCCTGTGTCACTAGTTTTACATTCCGATGCACCTCTGCAGGTTTACTGTATTCCTTGGACCTTCCCATTGACGATGAAACACAGAAATTGCATCGGAATTAAATATAAGAGACACAATGCCGACTTAAGTACTGGAAGAATGAGTCTTCCTACTGTCTATGTGTTGAGCGATTCCTGTGTCACCAGTTTTACATTCGGATGCACCTCTGCAGGTTTACTGTATCCCTTGGACCTTCCCATTGAAGATGAAACATAGAAATTTCACGGAAATAAATATAAGAGACACAATGCCGACATATGTACAGGAAGACTGAGTCTTCCTACTGTCTATGTTTTGAGCGTTTCCTGTGTCACCAGTTTTACATTCCGATGCACCTCTGCAGGTTTACTGTTTCCCTTGGACCTTCCCATTGACGATGAAAGACAGAAATTGCATCGGAATTAAATATAAGAGACACAATGCCGACTTAAGTACAGGAAGACTGAGTCTTCCTACTGTCTATGTTTTGAGCGTTTCCTGGGTCACTAGTTTTACATTCGGATGCACCTCTGCTGGTTTACTGTATTCCTTGGACCTTCCCATTGACGATGAAACACAGAAATTGCATCGGATATACATATAAGAGACACAATGCCGACTTAAGTACAGGAAGACTGAGTCTTCCTACTGTCTATCTTTTGAGCGTTTCCTGTGTCACCAGTTTTACATTCTGATGCACCTCTGCAGGTTTACTGTATCCCTTGGACCTTCCCATTGACGATGAAACACAGAAATTGCATCGGAATTAAATATAAGAGACACAATGCAGACTTAAGTACAGGAAGAATGAGTCTTCCTACTGTCTATGTGTTGAGCATTTCCTTTGTCACCAGTTTTACATTCTGATGCACCTCTGCAGGTTTACTGTATCCCTTGGACCTTCCCATTGACGATGAAACATTGAAATTTCATCGGAAATAAATATAAGAGACACAATGCCGACTTAAGTACAGGAAGACTGAGTCTTCCTACTGTCTATGATTTGAGCGTTTCCTGTGTCACCAGTTTTACTTTCCGATGCACCTCTGCAGGTTTACTGTTTCCCTTGGACCTTCCCATTGACGATGAAACACAGAAATCGCATCGGAATTAAATATAAGAGACACAATGCCGACTTAAGTACAGGAAGACTGAGTCTTCCTACTGTCTATGTTTTGAGCGTTCCCTCTGTCACTAGTTTTACATTCCGATGCACCTCTGCAGGTTTACTGTATTCCTTGGACCTTCCCATTGACGAGGAAACACAGAAATTGCATCGGAATTAAATATAAGAGACACAATGCCGACTTAAGTACTGGAAGAATGAATCTTCCTACTGTCTATGTGTTGAGCGTTTCCTGTGTCACCAGTTTTACATTCTCATGCACCTCTGCAGGTTTACTGTATCCCTTGGACCTTCCCATTGACGATGAAACATTGAAATTTCATCGGAAATAAATATAAGAGACACAATGCCGACTTAAGTACAGGAAGACTGAGTCTTCCTACTGTCTATGTGTTGAGCGTTTCCTGTGTCACCAGTTTTACATTCCGATGCACCTCTGCAGGTTTACTGTTTCCCTTGGACCTTCCCATTGTCGATGAAACACAGAAATCGCATCGGAATTAAATATAAGAGACACAATGCCGACTTAAGTACAGGAAGACTGAGTCTTCCTACTGTCTATGTTTTGAGCGTTTCCTGTGTCACTAGTTTTACATTCCGATGCACCTCTGCAGGTTTACTGTATTCCTTGGACCTTCCCATTGACGATGAAACACAGAAATTGCATCGGAATTAAATATAAGAGACACAATGCCGACTTAAGTACTGGAAGAATGAGTCTTCCTACTGTCTATGTGTTGAGCGTTTCCTGTGTCACCAGTTTTACATTCGGATGCACCTCTGCAGGATTACTGTATCCCTTGGACCTTCCCATTGACGATGAAACATAGAAATTTCACGGAAATAAATATAAGAGACACAATGCCGACTTAAGTACAGGAAGACTGAGTCTTCCTACTGTCTATGTTTTGAGCGCTTCCTGTGTCACCAGTTTTACATTCCGATGCACCTCTGCAGGTTTACTGTTTCCCTTGGACCTTCCCATTGACGATGAAACACAGAAATTGCATCGGAATTAAATATAAGAGACATACTGCTGACTGAAGTACAGGAAGACTGAGTCTTCCTACACTCTATGCTTTGAGCGTTTCCTGTGTCACCAGTTTTACATTCTGATGCACCTCTGCAGGCTTACTGTATCCCTTGGATCTTCCCATTGACGATGAAACACAGAAATTGCATCGGAATTAAATATAAAAGACACAATGCCGACTTAAGTACAGGAAGACAGAGTCTTCCTACTGTCTATGTTTTGAGCGTTTCCTGTGTCACTAGTTTTACATTCCGATGCACCTCTGCAGGTTTACTGTATTCTTTGGACCTTCCCATTGACGATGAAACACGGAAATTGCATTGGAATTAAATATAAGAGACACAATGCCGACTTAAGTACAGGAAGAATGAGTCTTCCTACTGTCTATGTGTTGAGCGTTTCCTTTGTCAACAGTTTTACATTCTGATGCACCTCTGCAGGTTTACTGTATCCCTTGGACCTTCCCATTGACGATGAAACATTGAAATTTCATCGGAAATAAATATAAGAGACACAATGCCGACTTAAGTACAGGAAGACTGAGTCTTCCTACTGTCTATGTTTTGAGCGTTTCCTGTGTCACCAGTTTTACATTCCGATGCACCTCTGCAGGTTTACTGTTTCCCTTGGACCTTCCCAATGACGATGAAACACAGAAATCGCATCGGAATTAAATATAAGAGACTCAATGCCGACTTAAGTACAGGAAGACTGAGTCTTCCTACTGTCTATGTTTTGAGCGTTTCCTGTGTCACTAGTTTTACATTCCGATGCACCTCTGCAGGTTTACTGTATTCCTTGGACCTTCCCATTGACGATGAAACACAGAAATTGCATCGGAATTAAATATAAGAGACACAATGCCGACTTAAGTACTGGAAGAATGAGTCTTCCTACTGTCAATGTGTTGAGCGTTTCCTGTGTCACCAGTTTTACATTCTCAAACACCTCTGCAGGTTTACTGTATCCCTTGGACCCTCCCATTGACGATGAAACATAGAAATTTCACGGAAATAAATATAAGAAACACAATGCCGATTTAAGTACAGGAAGACTGAGTCTTCCTACTGTCTATGTTTTGAGCGCTTCCTGTGTCACCAGTTTTACATTCCGATGCACCTCTGCAGGTTTACTGTTTCCCTTGGACTTTCCCATTGACGATGAAACACAGAAATTGCATCGGAATTAAATATAAGAGACATACTGCTGACTGAAGTACAGGAAGACTGAGTCTTCCTACACTCTATGCTTTGAGCGTTTCCTGTGTCACCAGTTTTACATTCTGATGCACCTCTGCAGGCTTACTGTATCCCTTGGATCTTCCCATTGACGATGAAACACAGAAATTGCATCGGAATTAAATATAAAAGACACAATGCCGACTTAAGTACAGGAAGACAGAGTCTTCCTACTGTCTATGTTTTGAGCGTTTCCTGTGTCACTAGTTTTACATTCCGATGCACCTCTGCAGGTTTACTGTATTCTTTGGACCTGCCCATTGACGATGAAACACAGAAATTGCATTGGAATTAAATATAAGAGACACAATGCCGACTTAAGTACAGGAAGAATGAGTCTTCCTACTGTCTATGTGTTGAGCGTTTCCTTTGTCAACAGTTTTACATTCTGATGCACCTCTGCAGGTTTACTGTATCCCTTGGACCTTCCCATTGACGATGAAACATTGAAATTTCATCGGAATTAAATATAAGAGAAACAATGCCGACTTAAGTACAGGAAGACTGAGTCTTCCTACTGTCTATGTTTTGAGCGTTTCCTGTGTCACCAGTTTTACATTCCGATGCACCTCTGCAGGTTTACTGTTTCCCTTGGACCTTCCCATTGACGATGAAACACAGAAATCGCATCGGAATTAAATATAAGAGACACAATGCCGACTTAAGTACAGGAAGACTGAGTCTTCCTACTGTCTATGTTTTGAGCGTTTCCTGTGTCACTAGTTTTACATTCCGATGCACCTCTGCAGGTTTACTGTATTCCTTGGACCTTCCCATTGACGATGAAACACAGAAATTGCATCGGAATTAAATATAAGAGACACAATGCCGACTTAAGTACTGGAAGAATGAGTCTTCCTACTGTCAATGTGTTGAGCGTTTCCTGTGTTACCAGTTTTACATTCTCATGCACCTCTGCAGGTTTACTGTATCCCTTGGACCTTCCCATTGACGATGAAACATAGAAATTTCACGGAAATAAATATAAGAGACACAATGCCGACTTAAGTACAGGAAGACTGAGTCTTCCTACTGTCTATGTTTTGAGCGTTTCCTGTGTCACCAGTTTTACATTCCGATGCACCTCTGCAGGTTTACTGTTTCCCTTGGACCTTCCCACTGACGATGAAACACAGAAATTGCATCGGAATTAAATATAAGAGACACAATGCCGACTTAAGTACAGGAAGACAGAGTCTTCCTACTGTCTATGTTTTGAGCGTTTCCTGTGTCACTAGTTTTACATTCCGATGCACCTCTGCAGGTTTACTGTATCCCTTGGACCCTCCCATTGACGATGAAACACAGAAATTGCATCTGAATTAAATATAAGAGACACAATGCCGACTGAAGTACAGGAAGACTGAGTCTTCCTACACTCTATGCTTTGAGCGTTTCCTGTGTCACCAGTTTTACATTCTGATGCACCTCTGCAGGCTTACTGTATCCCTTGGACCTTCCCATTGACGATGAAACACAGAAATTGCATCGGAATTAAATATGAGAGACACAATGCCGACTTAAGTACAGGAAGACAGAGTCTTCCTACTGTCTATGTGTTGAGCGTTTCCTTTGTCAACAGTTTTACATTCCGATGCACCTCTGCAGGTTTACTGTTTCCCTTGGACCTTCCCATTGACGATGAAACACAGAAATCGCATCGGAATTAAATATAAGAGACACAATGCCGAATTAAGTACAGGAAGACTGAGTCTTCCTACTGTCTATGTTTTGAGCGTTTCCTGTGTCACTAGTTTTACATTCCGATTCACCTCTGCAGGTTTACTGTATTCCTTGGACCTTCCCATTGACGATGAAACACAGAAATTGCATCGGAATTAAATATAAGAGACACAATGCCGACTTAAGTACAGGAAGACAGAGTCTTCCTACTGTCTATGTTTTAAGCGTTTCCTGTGTCACTAGTTTAACATTCCCATGCAAATCTGCAGGTTTACTATATCCCTTGGACTTTCCCATTGACGATGAAACACAGAAATTGCATCGGAATTAAATATAAAAGACACAATGCCGACTTAAGTACAGGAAGACAGAGTCTTCCTACTGTCTATGTTTTGAGCGTTTCCTGTGTCACTAGTTTTACATTCCGATGCACCTCTGCAGGTTTACTGTATTCTTTGGACCTTCCCATTGACGATGAAACACAGAAATTGCATTGGAATTAAATATAAGAGACACAATGCCGACTTAAGTACAGGAAGAATGAGTCTTCCTACTGTCTATGTGTTGAGCGTTTCCCTTGTCAACAGTTTTACATTCTGATGCACCTCTGCAGGTTTACTGTATCCCTTGGACCTTCCCATTGACGATGAAACATTGAAATTTCATCGGAAATAAATATAAGAGACACAATGCCGACATAAGTACAGGAAGACTGAGTCTTCCTACTGTCTATGTTTTGAGCGTTTCCTGTGTCACCAGTTTTACTTTCCGATGCACCTCTGCAGGTTTACTGTTTCCCTTGGACCATCCCATTGACGATGAAACACAGAAATTGCATCGGAATTAAATATAAGAGACACAATGCCGACTTAAGTACAGGAAGACTGAGTCTTCCTACTGTCTATGTTTTGAGCGTTTCCTGTGTCACTAGTTTTACATTCCGATGCACCTCTGCAGGTTTACTGTATTCCTTGGACCTTCCCATTGACGATGAAACACAGAAATTGCATCGGAATTAAATATAAGAGACACAATGCCGACTTAAGTACTGGAAGAATGAGTCTTCCTACTGTCAATGTGTTGAGCGTTTCCTGTGTCACCAGTTTTACATTCTCATGCACCTCTGCAGGTTTACTGTATCCCTTGGACCTTCCCATTGACGATGAAACATAGAAATTTCACGGAAATAAATATAAGAGACACAATGCCGACTTAAGTACACGGAAAATGAGTCTTCCTACTGTCTATGTTTTGAGCGTTTCCTGTGTCACCAGTTTTACATTCCGATGCACCTCTGCAGGTTTACTGTTTCCCTTGGACCTTCCCACTGACGATGAAACACAGAAATCGCATCGGAATTAAATATAAGAGACACAATGCCGACTTAAGTACAGGAAGACAGAGTCTTCCTACTGTCTATGTTTTGAGCGTTTCCTGTGTCACTAGTTTTACATTCCGATGCACCTCTGCAGGTTTACTGTATCCCTTGGACCCTCCCATTGACGATGAAACACAGAAATTGCATCGGAATTAAATATAAGAGACACAATGCCGACTGAAGTACTGGAAGACTGAGTCTTCCTACACTCTATGCTTTGAGCGTTTCCTGTGTCACCAGTTTTACATTCTGATGCACCTCTGCAGGCTTACTGTATCCCTTGGACCTTCCCATTGACGATGAAACACAGAAATTGCATCGGAATTAAATATAAGAGACACAATGCCGACTTAATTACAGGAAGACAGAGTCTTCCTACTGTCTATGTGTTGAGCGTTTCCTTTGTCAACAGTTTTCCATTCTGATGCACCTCTGCAGGTTTACTGTATCCCTTGGACCTTCCCATTGACGATGAAACATTGAAATTTCATCGGAAATAAATATAAGAGACACAATGCCGACTTAAGTACAGGAAGACTGAGTCTTCCTACTGTCTATGTTTTGAGCGCTTCCTGTGTCACCAGTTTTACATTCCGATGCACCTCTGCAGGTTTACTGTTTCCCTTGGACCTTCCCATTGACGATGAAACACAGAAATGGCATCGGAATTAAATATAAGAGACATACTGCTGACTGAAGTACAGGAAGACTGAGTCTTCCTACACTCTATGCTTTGAGCGTTTCCTGTGTCACCAGTTTTACATTCTGATGCACCTCTGCAGGCTTACTGTATCCCTTGGATCTTCCCATTGACGATGAAACACAGAAATTGCATCGGAATTAAATATAAAAGACACAATGCCGACTTAAGTACAGGAAGACAGAGTCTTCCTACTGTCTATGTTTTGAGCGTTTCCTGTGTCACTAGTTTTACATTCCGATGCACCTCTGCAGGTTTACTGTATTCTTTGGACCTTCCCATTGACGATGAAACACAGAAATTGCATTGGAATTAAATATAAGAGACACAATGCCGACTTAAGTACAGGAAGAATGAGTCTTCCTACTGTCTATGTGTTGAGCGTTTCCTTTGTCAACAGTTTTACATTCTGATGCACCTCTGCAGGTTTACTGTATCCCTTGGACCTTCCCATTGACGATGAAACATTGAAATTTCATCGGAAATAAATATAAGAGACACAATGCCGACTTAAGTACAGGAAGACTGAGTCTTCCTACTGTCTATGTTTTGAGCGTTTCCTGTGTCACCAGTTTTACATTCCGATGCACCTCTGCAGGTTTACTGTTTCCCTTGGACCTTCCCATTGACGATGAAACACAGAAATCGCATCGGAATTAAATATAAGAGACACAATGCCGACTTAAGTACAGGAAGACTGAGTCTTCCTACTGTCTATGTTTTGAGCGTTTAATGTGTCACTTGTTTTACATTCCGATGCACCTCTGCAGGTTTACTGTATTCCTTGGACCTTCCCATTGACGATGAAACACAGAAATTGCATCGGAATTAAATATAAGAGACACAATGCCGACTTAAGTACTGGAAGAATGAGTCTTCCTACTGTCAATGTGTTGAGCGTTTCCTGTGTCACCAGTTTTACATTCTCATGCACCTCTGCAGGTTTACTGTATCCCTTGGACCTTCCCATTGACGATGAAACATAGAAATTTCACGGAAATAAATATAAGAGACACAATGCCGACTTAAGTACAGGAAGACTGAGTCTTCCTACTGTCTATGTTTTGAGCGTTTCCTGTGTCACCAGTTTTACATTCCGATGCACCTCTGCAGGTTTACTGTTTCCCTTGGACCTTCCCACTGACGATGAAACACAGAAATTGCATCGGAATTAAATATAAGAGACACAATGCCGACTTAAGTACAGGAAGACAGAGTCTTCCTACTGTCTATGTTTTGAGCGTTTCCTGTGTCACTAGTTTTACATTCCGATGCACCTCTGCAGGTTTACTGTATCCCTTGGACCCTCCCATTGACGATGAAACACAGAAATTGCATCGGAATTAAATATAAGAGACACAATGCCGACTGAAGTACAGGAAGACTGAGTCTTCCTACACTCTATGCTTTGAGCGTTTCCTGTGTCACCAGTTTTACATTCTGATGCACCTCTGCAGGCTTACTGTATCCCTTGGACCTTTCCATTGACGATGAAACACAGAAATTGCATCGGAATTAAATATAAGAGACACAATGCCGACTTAAGTACAGGAAGACAGAGTCTTCCTACTGTCTATGTGTTCAGCGTTTCCTTTGTCAACAGTTTTACATTCTGATGCACCTCTGCAGGTTTACTGTATCCCTTGGACCTTCCCATTGACGATGAAACATTGAAATTTCATCGGAAATAAATATAAGAGACACAATGCCGACTTAAGTACAGGAAGACTGAGTCTTCCTACTGTCTATGTTTTGAGCGTTTCCTGTGTCACCAGTTTTACATTCCGATGCACCTCAGCAGGTTTACTGTTTCCCTTGGACCTTCCCATTGACGATGAAACACAGAAATTGCATCGGAATTAAATATAAGAGACACAATGCCGACTGAAGTACAGGAAGACTGAGTCTTCCTACACTCTATGCTTTGAGCGTTTCCTGTGTCACCAGTTTTACATCTGATGCACCTCTTCAGGCTTACTGTATCCCTTGGACCTTCCCATTGACGATGAAACACAGAAATTGCATCGGAATTAAATATAAGAGACACAATGCCGACTGAAGTACAGGAAGACTGAGTCTTCCTACACTCTATGCTTTGAGCGTTTCCTGTGTCACCAGTTTTACATTCTGATGCACCTCTGCAGGCTTACTGTATCCCTTGAACCTTCCCATTGACGATGAAACACAGAATGTGCATCGGAATTAAATATAAGAGACACAATGCCGACTTAAGTACAGGAAGAATGAGTCTTCCTATTGCCTATGTGTTGAGCGTCTCCTGTGTCAACAGTTTTACATTCTGATGCACCTCTGCAGGTTTAGTGTATCCCTTGGACCTTCCCATTGACGATGAAACATAGAAATTTCATCGGAAATAAATATAAGAGACAAAATGCCGACTTAAGTACAGGAAGACTGAGTCTTCCTACTGTCTATGTTTTGAGCGTTTCCTGTGTCACCAGTTTTACATTCCGATGCACCTCTGCAGGTTTACTGTTTCCCTTGGACCTTCCCACTGACGATGAAACACAGAAATTGCATCGGAATTAAATATAAGAGACACAATGCCGACTTAAGTACAGGAAGACAAAGTCTTCCTACTGGCTATGTTTTGAGCGTTTCCTGTGTCACTAGTTTTACATTCCGATGCACCTCTGCAGGTTTACTGTATCCCTTGGACCTTCCCATTGACGATGAAACACAGAAATTGCATCGGAATTAAAAATAAGAGACACAATGCCGACTTAAGTACAGGAAGACTGAGTCTTCCTAGTGTCTATAATTCGAGCGTCTCCTGTGTCACCAGTTTTACATTCCGATGCACCTCTACAGGTTTACTGTATCCCTTGGACCTTCACAGTGACGATGAAACACAGAAATTGCATCGGAATTAAATATAAGAGACACAATGCCGACATAAGTACAGGAAGACTAAGTCCTCCTACTGTCTATGTTTGAGCGTTTCCTGTGTCATCAGTTTTACTTTCTGACGCACCTCTGCAGGTTTACTATATCCCTTGGACCTTCCCATTCACGATGAAACACAGACATTTCATCGGAAATAAATATAAGAGACACAATGCCGACTTAAGTATGGGAAGACTGAGTCTTCCACTGTCTATGTTTTGAGCGTTTCCTGTGTCACCAGTTTTATATTCCGATGCAACTCTGCAGGTTTCCTGTATCCCTTGGACCTTCCCATTGACGATGAAACACAGAAATTGCATCGAAATTAAATTAAGAGACACAATGCCGACTTAAGTACAAGAAAACAGTCTTCGTACGGACAATGTTTTGAGCGTTTCCTGTGTCACCAGTTTTACATTCCGATGCACCTCTGCCGGTTTACTGTATCCCTTGGACCTTCCCCTTGTCGATGAAACACAGATATCGCATCGGAATTAAATATAAGGACACAATGCCGACTTAAGTATAGGAAGACTGAGTCTTCCTACTGTCTATGTTTTGAGCGTTTCCTGTGTCACCAGTTTTACATTCTGATGCTCCTCTGCAGGTCTTCTGTATCCATTGGACCTTCCCATGGACGATGAAACACAGATATTGCGTCGGAATTAGATATAAGAGATACAATGCCGTCTTAAGTACAGGAAAACTGAGTCTTCCTTCTGTCTATGTTTTGAGCGTTTCCTGTGTCACCAGTGTTACATTCTGATGCACCTCTGCAGGTTTTCTGTATCCATTGGACCTTCCCATTGACGATGAAACACAGAAATTGCATCGGAATTAAATATAAGAGACACAATGCCGACTTAAGTACAGGAAGACTGAGTCTTCCTACTGTCTATGCTTTGAGCGTTTTCTGTGTCATCAGTTTTACATTCTAATGCACCTCTGCAGGTTTACTGTATCCCTTGGACCTTCCCATTGACGATGAAACACAGAAATTGCATCGGAATTAAATATAAGAGTCACAATGCCAACTTAAGCACAGGAAGACAGAGACTTCCTACTCTCTATGTTTTGAGCGTTTCCTGTGTTACCAGTTTGACATTCCGATCCACCTCTGCAGGTTTCCCGTATCCCTTGGACCTTCCCATTGGCGATGAAACACAGAAATTGCATCGAAATTAAATATAAGAGACACAATGCCGACTTAAGTACAAGAAAACAGTCTTCGTACGGTCAATGTTTTGAGCGTTTCCTGTGTCAGCAGTTTTACATTCTGATGCACCTCTGCAGGATTACTGTATCCCTTGGACCTTCTTATTGACGATGAAACACAGAAATTGCATCTGAATTAAATATAAGAGACACAATGCCGACTTAAGTACAGGAAGACTGAGTCTTCCTACTGTCTATGCTTTGAGCGTTTTCTGTGTCATCAGTTTTACATTCAGATGCACCTCTGCAAGTTTACTGTATCCCTTGGACCTTCCCATTGACGATGAAAAACAGAAATTGCATCGGAATTAAATAAAAGAGACACAATGCCGACTTAAGTACAGGAAGACTAAGTCTTCCTACTGTCTATGATTTGAGCGTTTCCTGTGTCATCAGTTTTACTTTCCGCTGCACCTCTGCAGGGTTTACTATATCCCTTGGACCTTCCCATTCACGATGAAACACAGAAATTTCATCGGAAATAAATATAAGAGACACAATGCCGACTTAGGTACAGGAAGACTGAGTCTTCCTACTGTCTATAATTTTAGCGTTTCCTGTGTCACCAGTTTTACATTCCGATGCACCTCTGCAGGTTTACTGTTTCCCTTGGACCTTCCCATTGACGATGAAACACAGAAATTGCATCGGAATTAAATATAAGAGACACAATGCCGACTTAAGTACAGGAAGACTGAGTCTTCCTACTGTCTATGTTTTGAGCGTTTCCTGTGTCACTAGTTTTACATTCCGATGCACCTCTGCAGGTTTACTGTATCCCTTGGACCTTCCCATTGACAATGAAACACAGAAATTGCATCGGAATTAAATATAAGAGACACAATGCCGACTTAAGTACAGGAAGAATGAGTCTTCCTACTGTCTATGTGTTGAGTGTTTCCTGTGTCACCAATTTTACATTCTGATGCACCTCTGCAGGTCTACTGTATCCCTTGGACCTTCCCATTGACGATGAAAAACAGAAATAGCATCGGAATTTAATATAAGAGACACAATGCCAACTTAAGTACAGGAAGACTGAGCCTTCCTACTGTCTATGATTTGAGCGTTTCCTGTGTCATCAGTTTTACTTTCCGATGCACCTCTGCAGGATTACTATATCCCTTGGACCTTCCCATTCACGATGAAACACAGAAATTTCATCGGAAATAAATATAAGAGAAACAATGAAAACTTAAGTACAGGAAGACTGAGTCTTCCTACTGTCTATGTTTTGAGCGTTTCCAGTGTCACCAGTTTTACATTCCGATGCACCTCTGCAGGTTTACTGTTTCCCTTGGACCTTCCCATTGACGATGAAACACAGAAATTGCATCGGAATTAAATATAAGAGACACAATGCCGACTTAAGTACAGGGAGACAGAGTCTTCCTACTGTCTATGTTTTGAGCGTTTCCTGTGTCACTAGTTTTACATTCCGATGCACCACTGCAGGTTTACTGTATCCCTTGGACCTTCCTATTGACGATGAAACACAGAAATTGCATCGGAATTAAATATAAGAGACACAATGCCGACTTAAGTACAGGAAGACTGAGTCTTCCTACTGTCTATGCTTTGAGCGTTTCCTGTGTCAGCAGTTTTACATTCTGATGCACCTCTGCAGGATTACTGTATCCCTTGGATTCTCCCATTGACGATGAAACACAGAAATTGCATCTGAATTAAATATAAGAGACACAATGCCGACTTAAGTACAGGAAGACTGAGTCTTCCTACTGTCTATGTTTTGAGCGTTTTCTGTGTCATCAGTTTTACATTCAGATGCACCTCTGCAGGTTTACTGTATCCCTTGGACCTTCCCATTGACGATGAAAAACAGAAATTGCATCGGAATTAAATATAAGAGACAAAATGCCGACTTAAGTACAGGAAGACTAAGTCTTCCTACTGTCTATGTTTTGAGCGTTTCCTGTGTCATCAGTTTTACTTTCCGCTGCACCTCTGCAGGATTACTATATCCCTTGGACCTTCCCATTCACGATGATACACAGAAATTTCATCGGAAATAAATATAAGAGACACAATGCCGACTTAGGTACAGGAAGACTGAGTCTTCCTACAGTCTATGTTTTGAGCGTTTCCTGTGTCACCAGTTTTACATTCCGATGCACCTCTGCAGGTTTACTGTTTCCCTTGGACCTTCCCATTGACGATGAAACACAGAAATTGCATCGGAATTAAATATAAGAGACACAATTCCGACTTAAGTATAGGAAGACTGAGTCTTCCTACTGTCTATGTTTTGAGCGTTTCCTGTGTCACTAGTTTTACATTCCGATGCACCTCTGCAGGTTTACTGTATCCCTTGGACCTTCCCATTGACGATGATACACAGAAATTGCATCGGAATTAAATATAAGAGACACAATGCCGACTTAAGTACAGGAAGACTGAGTCTTCCTACTGTCTATGATTTGAGCGTTTCCTGTGTCATCAGTTTTACTTTCCGATGCACCTCTGCAGGATTACTATATCCCTTGGACCTTCCCATTGACGATGAAACACAGAAATTTCATCGGAAATAAATATAAGAGACACAATGAAGACTTAAGTACAGGAAGACTGAGTCTTCCTACTGTCTATGTTTTGAGCGTTTCATGTGTCACCAGTTTTACATTCCGATGCACCTCTGCAGGTTTACTGTTTCCCTTGGACCTTCCCATTCACGATGAAACACAGAAATTGCATCGGAATTAAATAGAAGAGACACAATACCGACTTAAGTACAGGAAGACTGAGTCTTCCTACTGTCTATGCTTTGAGCGTTTTCTGTGTCATCAGTCTTACATTCAGATGCACCTCTGCAGGTTTACTGTATCCCTTGGACCTTCCCATTGACGATGAAACACAGAAATTTCATCGGAATTAAATATAAGAGTCACAATGCCAACTTAAGCACAGGAAGACAGAGTCTTCCTACTCTCTATGTTTTGAGCGTTTCCTGTGTTACCAGTTTGACATTCCGATGCACCTCTGCAGGTTTCCCGAATCCCTTGGACCTTCCCATTGACGATGAAACACAGAAATTGCATCGAAATTAAATATAAGAGACACAATGCCGACTTAAGTACAAGAAAACAGTCTTCGTACGGTCAATGTTTTGAGCGTTTCCTGTGTCACCAGTTTTACATTCCGATGCACCTCTGCCGGTTTACTGTATCCCTTGGACCTTCCCCTTGTCGATGAAACACAGAAATCGCATCGGAATTAAATATAAGAGACACAATGCCGACTTAAGTATACGAAGACTGAGTCTTCCTACTGTCTATGTTTTGAGCGTTTCCTGTGTCACCAGTTTTACATTCCGATGCAAATCTGCAGGTTTACTGTATCCCTTGGACCTTCCCATTGACGATGAAACACAGAAATTGCATCGGAATTAAATATAAGAGACACAATGCCGTCTTAAGTACACGAAGACTGAGTCTTCCTACAGTCTATGTTTTGAGCGTTTCCTGTGTCACCAGTTTTACATTCTGATGCCACCCTGCAGGTTTACTGTATCCCTTGGACATTCCCATTGACGATGAAACACAGAAATTGCATCGAAATTAAATATAAGAGACACAATGCCGACTTAAGTACAAGAAAACAGTCTTCGTACGGTCAATGTTTTGAGCGTTTCCTGTGTCACCAGTTTTACATTCCGATGCACCTCTGCCGGTTTACTGTATCCCTTGGACCTTCCCCTTGTCGATGAAACACAGAAATCGCATCGGAATTAAATATAAGAGACACAATGCCGACTTAAGTATAGGAAGACTGAGTCTTCCTACTGTCTATGATTTGAGCGTTTCCTGTGTCACCAGTTTTACATTCTGATGCTCCTCTGCAGGTCTTCTGTATCCATTGGACCTTCCCATGGACGATGAAACACAGATATTGCATCGGAATTAAATATAAGAGACACAATGGCGTCTTAAGTACAGGAAAACTGAGTCTTCCTACTGTCTATTTTTGAGCGTTTCCTGTGTCACCAGTTTTACATTCTGATGCACCTCTGCAGGTTTTCTGTATCCATTGGACCTTCCCATTGACGATGAAACACAGAAATGGCATCGGAATTAAATATAAGAGACACAATGCCGACTTAAGTACAGGAAGACTGAGTCTTCCTACCGTCTATAATTTGAGCGTTTCCTGTGTCACCAGTTTTACATTCCGATGCACCTCTGCAGGTTTACTGTTTCCCTTGGACCTTCCCATTGACGATGAAACACAGAAATTGCATCGGAATTAAATATAAGAGACACAATGCCGACTTAAGTACAGGAAGACTGAGTCTTCCTACAGTCTATGTTTTGAGCGTTTCCTGTGTCACTAGTTTTACATTCCGATGCACCTCTGCAGGTTTACTGTATCCCTTGGACCTTCCCATTGACGATGAAACACAGAAATTGCATCGGAATTAAATATAAGAGACACAATGCCGACTTAAGTACAGGAAGAATGAGTCTTCCTACTGTCTATGTGTTGAGCGTTTCCTGTGTCACCAATTTTACATTCTGATGCACCTCTGCAGGTTTACTGTATCCCTTGGACCTTCCCATTGACGATGAAAAACAGAAATTGCATCGGAATTAAATATAAGAGACACAATGCCGACTTAAGTACAGGAAGACTGAGTCTTCCTACTGTCTATGATTTGAGCGTTTCCTGTGTCATCTGTTTTACTTTCCGATGCACCTCTGCAGGATTACTATATCCCTTGGACCTTCCCATTCACGATGAAACACAGAAATTTCATCGGAATTAAATATAAGAGACACAATGAAAACTTAAGTACAGGAAGACTGAGTCTTCCTACTGTCTATGTTTTGAGCGTTTCCTGTGTCACCAGTTTTACATTCCGATGCACCTCTGCAGGTTTACTGTTTCCCTTGGACCTTCCCATTGACGATGAAACACAGAAATTGCATCGGAATTAAATATAAGAGACACAATGCCGACTTAAGTACAGGGAGACAGGGTCTTCCTACTGTCTATGTTTTGAGCGTTTCCTGTGTCACTAGTTTTACATTCCGATGCACCACTGCAGGTTTACTGTATCCCTTGGACCTTCCCATTGACGATGAAACACAGAAATTGCATCGGAATTAAATATAAGAGACACAATGCCGACTTAAGTACAGGAAGACTGAGTCTTCCTACTGTCAATGTTTTGAGCGTTTCCTGTGTCAGCAGTTTTACATTCTGATGCACCTCTGCAGGATTACTGTATCCCTTGGACCCTCCCATTGACGATGAAACACAGAAATTGCATCTGAATTAAATATAAGAGACACCATGCCGACTTAAGTACAGGAAGACTGAGTCTTCCTACTGTCTATGCTTTGAGCGTTTTCTGTGTCATCAGTTTTACATTCAGATGCACCTCTGCAGGTTTACTGTATCCCTTGGACCTTCCCATTGACGATGAAAAACAGAAATTGCATCGGAATTAAATATAAGAGACACAATGCCGACTTAAGTACAGGAAGACTAAGTCTTCCTACTGTCTATGTTTTGAGCGTTTCCTGTGTCATCAGTTTTACTTTCCGCTGCACCTCTGCAGGATTACTATATCCCTTGGACCTTCCCATTCACGATGAAACACAGAAATTTCATCGGAAATAAATATAAGAGACACAATGCTGACTTAGGTACAGGAAGACTGAGTCTTCCTACTGTCTATGTTTTGAGCGTTTCCTGTGTCACCAGTTTTACATTCCGATGCACCTCTGCAGGTTTACTGTTTCCCTTGGACCTTCCCATTGACGATGAAACACAGAAATTGCATCGGAATTAAATATAAGAGATACAATGCCGACTTAAGTACAGGAAGACTGAGTCTTCCTACTGTCTATGTTTTGAGCGTTTCCTGTGTCTCTAGTTTTACATTCCGATGCACCTCTGCAGGTTTACTGTATCCCTTGGACCTTCCCATTGACGATGAAACACAGAAATTGCATCGGAATTAAATATAAGAGACACAATGCCGACTTAAGTACAGGAAGAATGAGTCTTCCTACTGTCTATGTATTGAGCGTTTCCTGTGTCACCAATTTTACATTCTGATGCACCTCTACAGGTTTAATGTATCCCTTGGACCTTCCCATTGACGATGAAAAACAGAAATTGCATCGGAATTAAATATAAGAGACACAATGCCGACTTAAGTACAGGAAGACTGAGTCTTCCTACTGTCTATGATTTGAGCGTTTCCTGTGTCATCAGTTTTACTTTCCGATGCACCTCTGCAGGATTACTATATCCCTTGGACCTTCCCATTGACGATGAAACACAGAAATTTCATCGGAAATAAATATAAGAGACACAATGAAGACTTAAGTACAGGAAGACTGAGTCTTCCTACTGTCTATGTTTTGAGCGTTTCATGTGTCACCAGTTTTACATTCCGATGCACCTCTGCAGGTTTACTGTTTCCCTTGGACCTTCCCATTCACGATGAAACACAGAAATTGCATCGGAATTAAATAGAAGAGACACAATACCGACTTAAGTACAGGAAGACTGAGTCTTCCTAATGTCTATGCTTTGAGCGTTTTCTGTGTCATCAGTCTTACATTCAGATGCACCTCTGCAGGTTTACTGTATCCCTTGGACCTTCCCATTGACGATGAAACACAGAAATTTCATCGGAATTAAATATAAGAGTCACAATGCCAACTTAAGCACAGGAAGACAGAGTCTTCCTACTCTCTATGTTTTGAGCGTTTCCTGTGTTACCAGTTTGACATTCCGATGCACCTCTGCAGGTTTCCCGAATCCCTTGGACCTTCCCATTGACGATGAAACACAGAAATTGCATCGAAATTAAATATAAGAGACACAATGCCGACTTAAGTACAAGAAAACAGTCTTCGTACGGTCAATGTTTTGAGCGTTTCCTGTGTCACCAGTTTTACATTCCGATGCACCTCTGCCGGTTTACTGTATCCCTTGGACCTTCCCCTTGTCGATGAAACACAGAAATCGCATCGGAATTAAATATAAGAGACACAATGCCGACTTAAGTATACGAAGACTGAGTCTTCCTACTGTCTATGTTTTGAGCGTTTCCTGTGTCACCAGTTTTACATTCCGATGCAAATCTGCAGGTTTACTGTATCCCTTGGACCTTCCCATTGACGATGAAACACAGAAATTGCATCGGAATTAAATATAAGAGACACAATGCCGTCTTAAGTACACGAAGACTGAGTCTTCCTACAGTCTATGTTTTGAGCGTTTCCTGTGTCACCAGTTTTACATTCTGATGTCACCCTGCAGGTTTACTGTATCCCTTGGACCTTCCCATTGACGATGAAACACAGAAATTGCATCGAAATTAAATATAAGAGACACAATGCCGACTTAAGTACAAGAAAACAGTCTTCGTACGGTCAATGTTTTGAGCGTTTCCTGTGTCACCAGTTTTACATTCCGATGCACCTCTGCCGGTTTACTGTATCCCTTGGACCTTCCCCTTGTCGATGAAACACAGAAATCGCATCGGAATTAAATATAAGAGACACAATGCCGACTTAAGTATAGGAAGACTGAGTCTTCCTACTGTCTATGATTTGAGCGTTTCCTGTGTCACCAGTTTTACATTCTGATGCTCCTCTGCAGGTCTTCTGTATCCATTGGACCTTCCCATGGACGATGCAACACAGATATTGCATCGGAATTAAATATAAGAGACACAATGGCGTCTTAAGTACAGGAAAACTGAGTCTTCCTACTGTCTATTTTTGAGCGTTTCCTGTGTCACCAGTTTTACATTCTGATGCACCTCTGCAGGTTTTCTGTATCCATTGGACCTTCCCATTGACGATGAAACACAGAAATGGCATCGGAATTAAATATAAGAGACACAATGCCGACTTAAGTACAGGAAGACTGAGTCTTCCTACTGTCTATAATTTGAGCGTTTCCTGTGTCACCAGTTTTACATTCCGATGCACCTCTGCAGGTTTACTGTTTCCCTTGGACCTTCCCATTGACGATGAAACACAGAAATTGCATCGGA
The DNA here is from genome assembly GCF_023898315.1 of Schistocerca nitens. Lineage (NCBI taxonomy): Eukaryota > Metazoa > Arthropoda > Insecta > Orthoptera > Acrididae > Schistocerca > Schistocerca nitens. The sequence goes on along the minus strand of NC_064616.1, from coordinate 2,620,453 downwards.
ATTAAATATAAGAGACACAATGCCGACTTAAGTACAGGAAGACTGAGTCTTCCTACTGTCTATGTTTTGAGCGTTTCCTGTGTCACTAGTTTTACATTCCGATGCACCTCTGCAGGTCTACTGTATCCCTTGGACCTTCCCATTGACGATGAAACACAGAAATTGCATCGGAATTAAATATAAGAGACACAATGCCGACTTAAGTACAGGAAGAATGAGTCTTCCTACTGTCTATGTGTTGAGCGTTTCCTGTGTCACCAATTTTACATTCTGATGCACCTCTGCAGGTTTACTGTATCCCTTGGACCTTCCCATTGACGATGAAAAACAGAAATTGCATCGGAATTAAATATAAGAGACACAATGCCGACTTAAGTACAGGAAGACTGAGTCTTCCTACTGTCTATGCTTTGAGCGTTTTCTGTGTCATCAGTTTTACATTCAGATGCACCTCTGCAGGTTTACTGTATCCCTTGGACCTTCCCATTGACGATGAAAAACAGAAATTGCATCGGAATTAAATATAAGAGACACAATGCCGACTTAAGTACAGGAAGACTAAGTCTTCCTACTGTCTATGTTTTGAGCGTTTCCTGTGTCATCAGTTTTACTTTCCGCTGCACCTCTGCAGGATTACTATATCCCTTGGACCTTCCCATTCACGATGAAACACAGAAATTTCATCGGAAATAAATATAAGAGACACAATGCTGACTTAGGTACAGGAAGACTGAGTCTTCCTACTGTCTATGTTTTGAGCGTTTCCTGTGTCACCAGTTTTACATTCCGATGCACCTCTGCAGGTTTACTGTTTCCCTTGGACCTTCCCATTGACGATGAAACACAGAAATTGCATCGGAATTAAATATAAGAGATACAATGCCGACTTAAGTACAGGAAGACTGAGTCTTCCTACTGTCTATGTTTTGAGCGTTTCCTGTGTCTCTAGTTTTACATTCCGATGCACCTCTGCAGGTTTACTGTATCCCTTGGACCTTCCCATTGACGATGAAACACAGAAATTGCATCGGAATTAAATATAAGAGACACAATGCCGACTTAAGTACAGGAAGAATGAGTCTTCCTACTGTCTATGTATTGAGCGTTTCCTGTGTCACCAATTTTACATTCTGATGCACCTCTACAGGTTTAATGTATCCCTTGGACCTTCCCATTGACGATGAAAAACAGAAATTGCATCGGAATTAAATATAAGAGACACAATGCCGACTTAAGTACAGGAAGACTGAGTCTTCCTACTGTCTATGATTTGAGCGTTTCCTGTGTCATCAGTTTTACTTTCCGATGCACCTCTGCAGGATTACTATATCCCTTGGACCTTCCCATTCACGATGAAACACAGAAATTTCATCGGAAATAAATATAAGAGAAACAATGAAAACTTAAGTACAGGAAGACTGAGTCTTCCTACTGTCTATGTTTTGAGCGTTTCCAGTGTCACCAGTTTTACATTCCGATGCACCTCTGCAGGTTTACTGTTTCCCTTGGACCTTCCCATTGACGATGAAACACAGAAATTGCATCGGAATTAAATATAAGAGACACAATGCCGACTTAAGTACAGGGAGACAGAGTCTTCCTACTGTCTATGTTTTGAGCGTTTCCTGTGTCACTAGTTTTACATTCCGATGCATAACTGAAGGTTTACCGTATCCCTTGGACCTTCCTATTGACGATGAAACACAGAAATTGCATCGGAATTAAATATAAGAGACACAATGCCGACTTAAGTACAGGAAGACTGAGTCTTCCTATGTCTATGATTTGAGCGTTTCCTGTGTCATCAGTTTTACTTTCCGATGCACCTCTGCAGGATTACTATATCCCTTGGACCTTCCCATTCACGATGAAACACAGAAATTTCATCGGAAATAAATATAAGAGACACAATGAAGACTTAAGTACAGGAAGACTGAGTCTTCCTACTGTCTATGTTTTGAGCGTTTCATGTGTCACCAGTTTTACATTCCGATGCACCTCTGCAGGTTTCCCGAATCCCTTGGACCTTCCCATTGACGATGAAACACAGAAATTGCATCGAAATTAAATATAAGAGACACAATGCCGACTTAAGTACAAGAAAACAGTCTTCGTACGGTCAATGTTTTGAGCGTTTCCTGTGTCACCAGTTTTACATTCCGATGCACCTCTGCCGGTTTACTGTATCCCTTGGACCTTCCCCTAGTCGATTAAACACAGAAATCGCATCGGAATTAAATATAAGAGACACATTGCCGACTTAAGTATACGAAGACTGAGTCTTCCTACTGTCTATGTTTTGAGCGTTTCCTGTGTCACCAGTTTTACATTCCGATGCAAATCTGCAGGTTTACTGTATCCCTTGGACCTTCCCATTGACGATGAAACACAGAAATTGCATCGTAATTAAATATAAGAGACACAATGCCGTCTTAAGTACACGAAGACTGAGTCTTCCTACAGTCTATGTTTTGAGCGTTTCCTGTGTCACCAGTTTTACATTCTGATGCCACTCTGCAGGTTTACTGTATCCCTTGGACCTTCCCATTGACGATGAAACACAGAAATTGCATCGAAATTAAATATAAGAGACACAATGCCGACTTAAGTACAAGAAAACAGTCTTCGTACGGTCAATGTTTTGAGCGTTTCCTGTGTCACCAGTTTTACATTCCGATGCACCTCTGCCGGTTTACTGTATCCCTTGGACCTTCCCCTTGTCGATGAAATACAGAAATCGCATCGGAATTAAATATAAGAGACACAATGCCGACTTAAGTATAGGAAGACTGAGTCTTCCTACTGTCTATGATTTGAGCGTTTCCTGTGTCACCAGTTTTACATTCTGATGCTCCTCTGCAGGTCTTCTGTATCCATTGGACCTTCCCATGGACGATGAAACACAGATATTGCATCGGAATTAAATATAAGAGACACAATGGCGTCTTAAGTACAGGAAAACTGAGTCTTCCTACTGTCTATTTTTGAGCGTTTCCTGTGTCACCAGTTTTACATTCTGATGCACCTCTGCAGGTTTTCTGTATCCATTGGACCTTCCCATTGACGATGAAACACAGAAATGGCATCGGAATTAAATATAAGAGACACAATGCCGACTTAAGTACAGGAAGACTGAGTCTTCCTACTGTCTATGTTTTGAGCGTTTCCTGTGTCACTAGTTTTATATTCCGATGCACCTCTGCAGGTTTACTGTATCCCTTGGACCTTCCCATTGACGATAAAACACAGAAATTGCATCGGAATTAAATATAAGAGACACAATGCCGACTTAAGTACAGGAAGAATGAGTCTTCCTACTGTCTATGTGTTGAGCGTTTCCTGTGTCACCAATTTTACATTCTGATGCACCTCTGCAGGTTTACTGTATCCCTTGGACCTTTCCATTGACGATGAAATACAGAAATTGCATCGGAATTAAATATAAGAGACACAATGCCGACTTAAGTACAGGAAGACTGAGTCTTCCTACTGTCTATGATTTGAGCGTTTCCTGCGTCATCAGTTTTACTTTCCGATGCACCTCTGCAGGATTACTATACCCCTTGGACCTTCCCATTCACGATGAAACACAGAAATTTCATCGGAATTAAATATAAGAGACACAATGAAAACTTAAGTACAGGAAGACTGAGTCTTCCTACTGTCTATGTTTTGAGCGTTTCCTGTGTCACCAGTTTTACATTCCGATGCACCTCTGCAGGTTTACTGTTTCCCTTGGACCTTCCCATTGACGATGAAACACAGAAATTGCATCGGAATTAAATATAAGAGACACAATGCCGACTTAAGTACAGGGAGACAGAGTCTTCCTACTGTCTATGTTTTGAGCGTTTCCTGTGTCACTAGTTTTACATTCCGATGCACCACTGCAGGTTTACTGTATCCCTTGGACCTTCCCATTGACGATGAAACACAGAAATTGCATCGGAATTAAATATAAGGGACACAATGCCGACTTAAGTACAGGAAGACTGAGTCTTCCTACTGTCTATGTTTTGAGCGTTTCCTGTGTCAGCAGTTTTACATTCTGATGCACCTCTGCAGGATTACTGTATCCCTTGGACCCTCCCATTGACGATGAAACACAGAAATTGCATCTGAATTAAATATAAGAGACACCATGCCGACTTAAGTACAGGAAGACTGAGTCTTCCTACTGTCTATGCTTTGAGCGTTTTCTGTGTCATCAGTTTTACATTCAGATGCCCCTCTGCAGGTTTACTGTATCCCTTGGACCTTCCCATTGACGATGAAAAACAGAAATTGCATCGGAATTAAATATAAGAGACACAATGGCGTCTTAAGTACAGGAAAACTGAGTCTTCCTACTGTCTATTTTTGAGCGTATCCTGTGTCACCAGTTTTACATTCTGATGCACCTCTGCAGGTTTTCTGTATCCATTGGACCTTCCCATTGACGATGAAACACAGAAATGGCATCGGAATTAAATATAAGAGACACAATGCCGACTTAAGTACAGGAAGACTGAGTCATCCTACTGTCTATAATTTGAGCGTTTCCTGTGTCACCAGTTTTACATTCCGATGCACCTCTGCAGGTTTACTGTTTCCCTTGGACCTTCCCATTGACGATGAAACACAGAAATTGCATCGGAATTAAATATAAGAGACACAATGCCGACTTAAGTACAGGAAGACTGAGTCTTCCTACTGTCTATGTTTTGAGCGTTTCCTGTGTCACTAGTTTCACATTCCGATGCACCTCTGCAGGTTTACTGTATTCCTTGGACCTTCCCATTGACGATGAAACACAGAAATTGCATCGGAATTAAATATAAGAGACACAATGCCGACTTATGTACAGGAAGAATGAGTCTTCCTACTGTCTATGTGTTGAGCGTTTCCTGTGTCACCAATTTTACTTTCTGATGCACCTCTGCAGGTTTACTGAATCCCTTGGACCTTCCCATTGACGATGAAAAACAGAAATTGCATCGGAATTAAATATAAGAGACACAATGCCGACTTAAGTACAGGAAGACTGAGTCTTCCTACTGTCTATGATTTGAGCGTTTCCTGTGTCATCTGTTTTACTTTCCGATGCACCTCTGCAGGATTACTATATCCCTTGGACCTTCCCATTCACGATGAAACACAGAAATTTCATCGGAATTAAATATAAGAGACACAATGAAAACTTAAGTACAGGAAGACTGAGTCTTCCTACTGTCTATGTTTTGAGCGTTTCCTGTGTCACCAGTTTTACATTCCGATGCACCTCTGCAGGTTTACTGTCTCCCTTGGACCTTCCCATTGACGATGAAACACAGAAATTGCATCGGAATTAAATATAAGAGACACAATGCCGACTTAAGTACAGGGAGACAGGGTCTTCCTACTGTCTATGTTTTGAGCGTTTCCTGTGTCACTAGTTTTACATTCCGATGCACCACTGCAGGTTTACTGTATCCCTTGGACCTTCCCATTGACGATGAAACACAGAAATTGCATCGGAATTAAATATAAGAGACACAATGCCGACTTAAGTACAGGAAGACTGAGTCTTCCTACTGTCTATGTTTTGAGCGTTTCCTGTGTCAGCAGTTTTACATTCTGATGCACCTCTGCAGGATTACTGTATCCCTTGGACCCTCCCATTGACGATGAAACACAGAAATTGCATCTGAATTAAATATAAGAGACACCATGCCGACTTAAGTACAGGAAGACTGAGTCTTCCTACTGTCTATGCTTTGAGCGTTTTCTGTGTCATCAGTTTTACATTCAGATGCACCTCTGCAGGTTTACTGTATCCCTTGGACCTTCCCATTGACGATGAAAAACAGAAATTGCATCGGAATTAAATATAAGAGACACAATGCCGACTTAAGTACAGGAAGACTAAGTCTTCCTACTGTCTATGTTTTGAGCGTTTCCTGTGTCATCAGTTTTACTTTCCGCTGCACCTCTGCAGGATTACTATATCCATTGGACCTTCCCATTCACGATGAAACACAGAAATTTCATCGGAAATAAATATAAGAGACACAATGCTGACTTAGGTACAGGAAGACTGAGTCTTCCTACTGTCTATGTTTTGAGCGTTTCCTGTGTCACCAGTTTTACATTCCGATGCACCTCTGCAGGTTTACTGTTTCCCTTGGACCTTCCCATTGACGATGAAACACAGAAATTGCATCGGAATTAAATATAAGAGATACAATGCCGACTTAAGTACAGGAAGACTGAGTCTTCCTACTGTCTATGTTTTGAGCGTTTCCTGTGTCTCTAGTTTTACATTCCGATGCACCTCTGCAGGTTTACTGTATCCCTTGGACCTTCCCATTGACGATGAAACACAGAAATTGCATCGGAATTAAATATAAGAGACACAATGCCGACTTAAGTACAGGAAGAATGAGTCTTCCTACTGTCTATGTATTGAGCGTTTCCTGTGTCACCAATTTTACATTCTGATGCACCTCTACAGGTTTAATGTATCCCTTGGACCTTCCCATTGACGATGAAAAACAGAAATTGCATCGGAATTAAATATAAGAGACACAATGCCGACTTAAGTACAGGAAGACTGAGTCTTCCTACTGTCTATGATTTGAGCGTTTCCTGTGTCATCAGTTTTACTTTCCGATGCACCTCTGCAGGATTACTATATCCCTTGGACCTTCCCATTCACGATGAAACACAGAAATTTCATCGGAAATAAATATAAGAGAAACAATGAAAACTTAAGTACAGGAAGACTGAGTCTTCCTACTGTCTATGTTTTGAGCGTTTCCAGTGTCACCAGTTTTACATTCCGATGCACCTCTGCAGGTTTACTGTTTCCCTTGGACCTTCCCATTGACGATGAAACACAGAAATTGCATCGGAATTAAATATAAGAGACACAATGCCGACTTAAGTACAGGGAGACAGAGTCTTCCTACTGTCTATGTTTTGAGCGTTTCCTGTGTCACTAGTTTTACATTCCGATGCACCACTGAAGGTTTACTGTATCCCTTGGACCTTCCTATTGACGATGAAACACAGAAATTGCATCGGAATTAAATATAAGAGACACAATGCCGACTTAAGTACAGGAAGACTGAGTCTTCCTACTGTCTATGTTTTGAGCGTTTTCTGTGTCATCAGTTTTACATTCAGATGCACCTCTGCAGGTTTACTGTATCCCTTGGACCTTCCCATTGACGATGAAAAACAGAAATTGCATCGGAATTAAATATAAGAGACACAATGCCGACTTAAGTACAGGAAGACTAAGTCTTCCTACTGTCTATGTTTTGAGCGTTTCCTGTGTCATCAGTTTTACTTTCCGCTGCACCTCTGCAGGATTACTATATCCCTTGGACCTTCCCATTCACGATGAAACACAGAAATTTCATCGGAAATAAATATAAGAGACACAATGCCGACTTAGGTACAGGAAGACTGAGTCTTCCTACAGTCTATATTTTGAGCGTTTCCTGTGTCACCAGTTTTACATTCCGATGCACCTCTGCAGGTTTACTGTTTCCCTTGGACCTTCCCATTGACGATGAAACACAGAAATTGCATCGGAATTAAATATAAGAGACACAATTCCGACTTAAGTATAGTAAGACTGAGTCTTCCTACTGTCTATGTTTTGAGCGTTTCCTGTGTCACTAGTTTTACATTCCGATGCACCTCTGCAGGTTTACTGTATCCCTTGGACCTTCCCATTGACGATGATACACAGAAATTGCATCGGAATTAAATATAAGAGACACAATGCCGACTTAAGTACAGGAAGAATGAGTCTTCCTACTGTCTATGTGTTGATCGTTTCCTGTGTCACCAATTTTACATTCTGATGCACCTCTACAGGTTTCATGTATCCCTTGGACCTTCCCATTGACGATGAAAAACAGAAATTGCATCGGAATTAAATATAAGAGACACAATGCCGACTTAAGTACAGGAAGACTGAGTCTTCCTACTGTCTATGATTTGAGCGTTTCCTGTGTCATCAGTTTTACTTTCCGATGCACCTCTGCAGGATTACTATATCCCTTGGACCTTCCCATTCACGATGAAACACAGAAATTTCATCGGAATTAAATATAAGAGACACAATGCCGACTTAAGTACAGGAAGAATGAGTCTTCCTACTGTCTATGTGTTGATCGTTTCCTGTGTCACCAATTTTACATTCTGATGCACCTCTACAGGTTTAATGTATCCCTTGGACCTTCCCATTGACGATGAAAAACAGAAATTGCATCGGAATTAAATATAAGAGACACAATGCCGACTTAAGTACAGGAAGACTGAGTCTTCCTACTGTCTATGATTTGAGCGTTTCCTGTGTCATCAGTTTTACTTTCCGATGCACCTCTGCAGGATTACTATATCCCTTGGACCTTCCCATTCACGATGAAACACAGAAATTTCATCGGAAATAAATATAAGAGACACAATGAAGACTTAAGTACAGGAAGACTGAGTCTTCCTACTGTCTATGTTTTGAGCGTTTCATGTGCCACCAGTTTTACATTCCGATGCACCTCTGCAGGTTTCCCGAATCCCTTGGACCTTCCCATTGACGATGAAACACAGAAATTGCATCGAAATTAAATATAAGAGACACAATGCCGACTTAAGTACAAGAAAACAGTCTTCGTACGGTCAATGTTTTGAGCGTTTCCTGTGTCACCAGTTTTACATTCCGATGCACCTCTGCCGGTTTACTGTATCCCTTGGACCTTCCCCTAGTCGATTAAACACAGAAATCGCATCGGAATTAAATATAAGAGACACATTGCCGACTTAAGTATACGAAGACTGAGTCTTCCTACTGTCTATGTTTTGAGCGTTTCCTGTGTCACCAGTTTTACATTCCGATGCAAATCTGCAGGTTTACTGTATCCCTTGGACCTTCCCATTGACGATGAAACACAGAAATTGCATCGTAATTAAATATAAGAGACACAATGCCGTCTTAAGTACACGAAGACTGAGTCTTCCTACAGTCTATGTTTTGAGCGTTTCCTGTGTCACCAGTTTTACATTCTGATGCCACTCTGCAGGTTTACTGTATCCCTTGGACCTTCCCATTGACGATGAAACACAGAAATTGCATCGAAATTAAATATAAGAGACACAATGCCGACTTAAGTACAAGAAAACAGTCTTCGTACGGTCAATGTTTTGAGCGTTTCCTGTGTCACCAGTTTTACATTCCGATGCACCTCTGCCGGTTTACTGTATCCCTTGGACCTTCCCCTTGTCGATGAAATACAGAAATCGCATCGGAATTAAATATAAGAGACACAATGCCGACTTAAGTATAGGAAGACTGAGTCTTCCTACTGTCTATGATTTGAGCGTTTCCTGTGTCACCAGTTTTACATTGTGATGCTCCTCTGCAGGTCTTCTGTATCCATTGGACCTTCCCATGGACGATGAAACACAGATATTGCATCGGAATTAAATATAAGAGACACAATGGCGTCTTAAGTACAGGAAAACTGAGTCTTCCTACTGTCTATTTTTGAGCGTTTCCTGTGTCACCAGTTTTACATTCTGATGCACCTCTGCAGGTTTTCTGTATCCATTGGACCTTCCCATTGGCGATGAAACACAGAAATGGCATCGGAATTAAATATAAGAGACACAATGCCGACTTAAGTACAGGAAGACTGAGTCTTCCTACTGTCTATAATTTGAGCGTTTCCTGTGTCACCAGTTTTACATTCCGATGCACCTCCACAGTTTTACTGTTTCCCTTGGACCTTCCCATTGACGATGAAACACAGAAATTGCATCGCAATTAAATATAAGAGACACAATGCCGACTTAAGTACAGGAAGACTGAGTCTTCCTACTGTCTATGTTTTGAGCGTTTCCTGTGTCACTAGTTTTACATTCCGATGCACCTCTGCAGGTTTACTGTATCCCTTGGACCTTCCCATTGACGATAAAACACAGAAATTGCATCGGAATTAAATATAAGAGACACAATGCCGACTTAAGTACAGGAAGAATGAGTCTTCCTACTGTCTATGTGTTGAGCGTTTCCTGTGTCACCAATTTTACATTCTGATGCACCTCTGCAGGTTTACTGTATCCCTTGGACCTTTCCATTGACGATGAAAAACAGAAATTGCATCGGAATTAAATATAAGAGACACAATGCCGACTTAAGTACAGGAAGACTGAGTCTTCCTACTGTCTATGATTTGAGCGTTTCCTGTGTCATCAGTTTTACTTTCCGATGCACCTCTGCAGGATTACTATACCCCTTGGACCTTCCCATTCACGATGAAACACAGAAATTTCATCGGAATTAAATATAAGAGACACAATGAAAACTTAAGTACAGGAAGACTGAGTCTTCCTACTGTCTATGTTTTGAGCGTTTCCTGTGTCACCAGTTTTACATTCCGATGCACCTCTGCAGGTTTACTGTTTCCCTTGGACCTTCCCATTGACGATGAAACACAGAAATTGCATCGGAATTAAATATAAGAGACACAATGCCGACTTAAGTACAGGGAGACAGAGTCTTCCTACTGTCTATGTTTTGAGCGTTTCCTGTGTCACTAGTTTTACATTCCGATGCACCACTGCAGGTTTACTGTATCCCTTGGACCTTCCCATTGACGATGAAACACAGAAATTGCATCGGAATTAAATATAAGAGACACAATGCCGACTTAAGTACAGGAAGACTGAGTCTTCCTACTGTCTATGTTTTGAGCGTTTCCTGTGTCAGCAGTTTTACATTCTGATGCACCTCTGCAGGATTACTGTATCCCTTGGACCCTCCCATTGACGATGAAACACAGAAATTGCATCTGAATTAAATATAAGAGACACCATGCCGACTTAAGTACAGGAAGACTGAGTCTTCCTACTGTCTATGCTTTGAGCGTTTTCTGTGTCATCAGTTTTACATTCAGATGCCCCTCTGCAGGTTTACTGTATCCCTTGGACCTTCCCATTGACGATGAAAAACAGAAATTGCATCGGAATTAAATATAAGAGACACAATGCCGACTTAAGTACAGGAAGACTAAGTCTTCCTACTGTCTATGTTTTGAGCGTTTCCTGTGTCATCAGTTTTACTTTCCGATGCACCTCTGCAAGATTACTATATCCCTTGGACCTTCCCATTCACGATGAAACACAGAAATTGCATCGGAATTAAATAGAAGAGACACAATGCCGACTTAAGTACAGGGAGACAGAGTCTTCCTACTGTCTATGTTTTGAGCGTTTCCTGTGTCACTAGTTTTACATTCCGATGCACCACTGCAGGTTTACTGTATCCCTTGGACCTTCCCATTGACAATGAAACACAGAAATTGCATCGGAATTAAATATAAGAGACACAATGCCGACTTAAGTACAGGAAGACTGACTCTTCCTACTGTCTATGTTTTGAGCGTTTCCTGTGTCAGCAGTTTTACATTCTGATGCACCTCTGCAGGATTACTGTATCCCTTGGACCTTCCCATTGACGATGAAACACAGAAATTGCATCGGAATTAAATATAAGAGACACAATGCCGACTTAAGTACAGGAAGAATGAGTCTTCCTACTGTCTATGTGTTGAGCGTTCCCTGTGTCACCAATTTTACATTCTGATGCACCTCTGCAGGTTTACTGTATCCCTTGGACCTTCCCATTGACGATGAAAAACAGAAATTGCATCGGAATTAAATATAAGAGACACAATGCCGACTTAAGTACAGGAAGACTGAGTCTTCCTACTGTCTATAATTTGAGCGTTTCCTGTGTCACCAGTTTTACATTCCGATGCACCTCTACAGGTTTACTGTATCCGTTGGACCTTCACAGTGACGATGAAACACAGAAATTGCATCGAAATTAAATATAAGAGACACAATGCCGACTTAAGTACAAGAAAACAGTCTTCGTACGGTCAATGTTTTGAGCGTTTCCTGTGTCACCAGTTTTACATTCCGATGCACCTCTGCCGGTTTACTGTATCCCTTGGACCTTCCCCTAGTCGATGAAACACAGAAATCGCATCGGAATTAAATATAAGATACACAATGCCGACTTAAGTATACGAAGACTGAGTCTTCCTACTGTCTATGTTTTGAGCGTTTCCTGTGTCACCAGTTTTACATTCTGATGCCACTCTGCAGGTTTACTGTATCCCTTGGACTTTCCCATTGACGATGAAACACAGAAATTGCATCGAAATTAAATATAAGAGACACAATGCCGACTTAAGTACAAGAAAACAGTCTTCGTACGGTCAATGTTTTGAGCGTTTCCTGTGTCACCAGTTTTACATTCCGATGCACCTCTGCCGGTTTACTGTATCCCTTGGACCTTCCCCTTGTCGATGAAACACAGAAATCGCATCGGAATTAAATATAAGAGACACAATGCCGACTTAAGTATAGGAAGACTGAGTCTTCCTACTGTCTATGATTTGAGCGTTTCCTGTGTCACCAGTTTTACATTCTGATGCTCCTCTGCAGGTCTTCTGTATCCATTGGACCTTCCCATGGACGATGAAACACAGATATTGCATCGGAATTAAATATAAGAGACACAATGGCGTCTAAGTACAGGAAAACTGAGTCTTCCTACTGTCTATTTTTGAGCGTTTCCTGTGTCACCAGTTTTACATTCTGATGCACCTCTGCAGGTTTTCTGTATCCATTGGACCTTCCCATTGACGATGAAACACAGAAATGGCATCGGAATTAAATATAAGAGACACAATGCCGACTTAAGTACAGGAAGACTGAGTCTTCCTACTGTCTATAATTTGAGCGTTTCCGGTGTCACCAGTTTTACATTCCGATGCACCTCTGCAGGTTTACTGTTTCCCTTGGACCTTCCCATTGACGATGAAACACAGAAATTGCATCGGAATTAAATATAAGAGACACAATGCCGACTTAAGTACAGGAAGACTGAGTCTTCCTACTGTCTATAATTTGAGCGTCTCCTGTGTCACTAGTTTTACATTCCGATGCACCTCTGCAGGTTTACTGTATCCCTTGGACCTTCCCATTGACGATGAAACACAGAAATTGCATCGGAATTAAATATAAGAGACACAATGCCGACTTAAGTACAGGAAGAATGAGTCTTCCTACTGTCTATGTGTTGAGCGTTTCCTGTGTCACCAATTTTACATTCTGATGCACCTCTGCAGGTTTACTGTATCCCTTGGACCTTTCCATTGACGATGAAAAACAGAAATTGCATCGGAATTAAATATAAGAGACACAATGCCGACTTAAGTACAGGAAGACTGAGTCTTCCTACTGTCTATGATTTGAGCGTTTCCTGTGTCATTAGTTTTACTTTCCGATGCACCTCTGCAGGATTACTATATCCCTTGGACCTTCCCATTCACGATGAAACACAGAAATTTCATCGGAATTAAATATAAGAGACACAATGCCGACTTAAGTACAGGAAGACTAAGTCTTCCTACTGTCTATGTTTTGAGCGTTTCCTGTGTCATCAGTTTTACTTTCTGATGCACCTCTGCTGGTTTACTATATCCCTTGGACCTTCCCATTCACGATGAAACACAGAAATTTCATCGGAATTAAATATAAGACACACAATGCCGACTTAAGTATAGGAAGACCGAGTCTTCCTACTGTCTATGTTTTGAGCGTTTCCTGTGTCACTAGTGTAAAGGATGAGCCAGACAATAAGGGATTTTACTTTATTATATGAGCCTCCAGCCGGTAACTTCATTTTTCCATTACGGCCAAGCCACGGCCGGCAGTGTTAGCTGCCTGTAAATTCTTTCGTCCCACTGTCTAGTAACAGGAAGTCAGCACCGAAGAAGGGCACCTTGTTCACGCGCCTCTCTCGTATGCTGACGAGGTAACTCCGTCCCAGGCGTCGCTTAGCAGGCAACGCTCTGGAAAGTTCCTTGCCGCCCGCACGGTTTGCTCGGTCCTGACCAATCAGGAAGCCGCGTGGTGCGTCGAATATACCCGGCCGCCCGTCGCCGGGCCCGCTCTCTTGTATTCTTGCTCACCCGCGAGTCGGATGCGCGCCCTGTAGCATTGAACATCTCCCGCTTCTCCCGGTGCTACGGCACTGCGGACTTATTTTTGGCAGACAACCACTTTCGGTAGCTTCGCGAACAATGTTCGCCAAATTGCAAGCTCTGGCTCACCCTCACCTCCCTAGGCCTATGTAGCCCCGTTCAACATGCTTTAGCCAATAAATGGCCTTTCTCTAAAAATTACTCTATTATTCCATAACGCCCACCGCCTGCCCATACCCGCCATCCTGTACAAATTGGTGTCAGAAGTGGGATTCCGTTCCCGTAGTGACTTTGTCGCTACACTAAATTTCTCCCGGCAAGACGCCGTACACTTCGCGCATGGAATGCGCCAACCGGCCGCCACGTTTGCTCCACGTGGGCCGTGGCTGCTCCACTAAACACGCACAGGGCGCGCGCTGCAGCGAGGCAGCCCACGCTAGTCAGCCACGTGAGCCGGACGCCGCCGCGCTGCCCGCTGCCTGAGTTCGAGGGGCCAGCGCTGCGCTGCGCGACCGGCCGGGCCGCCGTCATCCGCCGCCGCGCCAGCCGCCGCCGCGCCAGCCGCCGCCGCCGCGCCGCCCACCGTCGCCCGCCGCCAACACATCTGCCGCCGCCCGAGGGTCCGGACGCCGCCGCCGCCGGCCGCTGCCGCCCACCGACCACCGACCACCGCCGCCGCAGCCACTGCTCCACGCCGTCGCCGCCACCACTGCGTCGCACCGCGTCCATCGCCATGTAAGTCGCCGCGATGCTTACAACTATAGCTTCGACGATCTTCCGCCGCTGGATTGAGAATCTTTGTGGCCGTCCTTTTTTTGTAACAATCATTACTTTTTTCTGGTCACTAGCGTCCCATAAAATTGTAAACATGCCGATAGTAACACGAGCGACGGAACGGGATACCCCCGTAGAGGCACCTGTCGCACAAGACCCGCTCGAGGCCATAAATGCACAAACGCGCCAGTTATTCGCACAAAATCAGGAGCTACTTGAGCAAAACCGCGTCTTGAAACAGACGCTGGAAGCTAGTGCGCGAACTTCCATACCTGTGGCTAGCTCCGCCCCTGTAACAAATGCTCAAACAGAGACAACTAACACTAATTCTGTCTCTAATACAAACGCCACAATTTCTGCTAACATGGCGACTGTAAGCAATTTTCCTGCGGCTGATTTCATTCCCACCTTTTCTGGGAAGTCCCACGAAAATGTGGCTATGTTTTTAGAAAATATTCGTGATGTGGGTCGCACGTGTGCCTGGCCGGATGATCTACTGGTCAATGTAGCCAGACTGAAGTTGACAGGGGAAGCCCGAATGTTCATAGAAACGGTGGACGAATTGCGTGACACGCACGAATTTGAAGTATTGGCCCGCGGATTGACTACGCGTTATTCCGATACCATAGGTACCGCATATTACAGAGATCAATTATCAACCCTTAGGCAGAAGCCTAACGAGGATTTTGATGCCTTTGCAGATCGCATACGAGCAGTATCCTGTCGTACATATAAGCTAGGTGAAAATGCCAGTGAAAACAGAATTTTGCGCTCAGAAGCGGAAGCGCGGTCAATTGATGCATTTGTTCGCGGTATTGACCCCCGCATCGGAGGAGAAGTCAAAGCAGCCTCCCCCACTTCTCTGTTTGAAGCTGTTCGTTTGGCAATGCTTCGCGAAGAGGTGTTGCGCTTTTGCGCTGCCGCACCGCGCCCGCCGGACCCAGTACCGGTCCCAGGAAAAGAAGTATTTTGTCAGCGTTGTGGGAAGCCCAACCATACGGCAATGCGCTGTCGCGCGCCGTATTGCACCATTTGCCAGACAGTAGGTCATCCTAATAATGTTTGCCCCACAAAGTCACCATTTTCAAATCAGATGCGCGGCCACCGCCGCAACGCGGGGTCGAATCAGGGAAACGCTTGGGGGGCAGGTTCCGCCACCCACCCGCGCCCCCGACAAAAGTAATACACCCGGTTAGGACCGAAAAATGTAAAGAGGTGGAACACGTTAGTCTATTTGGCGTACTCGGGAACAAATTAGTTAGAATTTTAGTTGATACTGGTGCTGAAGTTAGTGTACTGTTTGTGGAGAAAAATGATCGAAGGGTGTTACAGCCACCCCGGTACCATATCAGTGGCCTTGGAGAGGAAGTAATTGTCCCTGCAGGTTCGTGTGTAGTGAATCTGCAAATCGACGAGGGTAAATACAGTCAGAGGATGGAGGTAGTAAGGCTAAAGAAGGGTGAATTTGACATCATACTAGGGAATGACTTCCTGCACCGTTATCAGGGGATAGTGGATTATCGAACGCGAACTGTGCAGTTCGGCGAAGCAATTCATCGATTTGGCAGTGCGCACCCCCGTCAGACGCGAGGGAGCTGCGAAAGGCGCCGTTCGCAGTCTCCCATAAAACCGCAGATGGGGGCGATAAAAACCACTGACCCTGTGAGGATAAAAGGCGGAAGTGGAAAGATTCTCTGGATAGATGTCAAAAATCAAGAACAGCCCAAGACAGACATTCTGGTTGACCCGCTCACCCAGAATGATGTTTTAGATCGTCAGTCAGTACTTATAAAGAGAAGTATCTGCCGACCGGAAAGGAGACAGAAGGGTTTTGCGATACCAGTGAGTATAGATGATTTTGGTGTAGAAGATGTTGTGATACCGAAGGGTACTATTGTTGCCAGTGGTCAGGAAATTTTTGAGGAAATAAGAGGAGCTGAGAAGCAGCGAGATAAAGATGAGAAAGGAAGGAAAGGAAAGAAATGTTCAGTTAGGGAAGTGCGATATGTCGCGTCGACGTTAAGGAGTAAGTTAGCAGAGAAGTTAGGTCATTTAAACAGTGAGGAGAAAAGAATGTTGCAGCCAGTATTAGAGGAATTTTCGTGGTTGTTTGAAGAGAGGCAGTTTCTACCGGCTACGGATTTGGTTCAGCACGAAATTCCGACCGGAGAAGCTCGGCCAATTGCACAAAAACCTTACCGTATACCATATAATTTGCAGTCTGTAGTTGAAGATACGATTCAGCAGCAATTAGCTGCAGGAATCATACAACCCTCCTCGAGTGCGTGGGCGTCCCCCGTGGTCGTTGTGCCAAAGAAATCAGTAAATGGGGAGAAAGCCTATCGCCTATGTGTCGATATGCGGGCAGTAAATCGGGTAACGACACCAGACACATATCCGTTACCGCGCATTGATGAAACATTGGACCGATTGGGCAACTGTAAGTATTTTACCACCCTTGATTTGCGTTCTGGGTACCATCAAATCCCTGTTGCACCCCAGGACCGCCATAAAACTGCTTTTGTTGTACCTACAGGATTGTATGAATTTGTAAGGATGCCGTTTGGATTGAGAAACGCCCCTGCCACTTTTCAAAGATTTGCAGACTTGCTGCTGCGTGGGTTGAAACCTACAACATGCTTGGTGTATTTAGATGACATTATTATTTTTTCTAAAACGATAAAAGAACATGCAGAAAGACTGAGGGATGTTTTGCAAAGGTTAAAAGGAGCTCATTTGAGTGTAAAATTAGAAAAGTGTGCTTTCGCCCAGTCACAAGTACAATATTTAGGTCATATAATAAGTGGAGAAGGTGTCAAACCGGACCCCCGTTTGACCACCGCAGTAAAGGAATTTCCAACACCGACAAATGTCAAGGAACTACAGTCATTTTTAGGCCTTGCAAACTACTACAGACGTTTTGTGAATAAATATGCCACCCTTGCTAAGCCCCTGACTAATTTATTGAAAAAAGGAGTTAGTTTTATTTGGACCAAAGAATGTGATAAAGCTATGCAACAAATTCAACATGTTTTAACTAGAGCCCCTGTACTAGCGTACCCGGATTTTGAAAAACCATTCATACTGTCAGTGGACGCCTCAGATTATGCTGTAGGAGCCATCCTGTCACAAGAGATAGATGGCGAAGAACGACCAATTGGTTATGCGTCTCGACAGCTAAATAAAGCAGAGTCAAATTACAGCACAACTGAGAAGGAACTACTAGCACTCATGTTTGGTGTAACTTATTTCCGATGTTATTTGTATGGGAGAAAATTCACTGTCATCACTGATCACGCCGCGTTACAGTGGATGTTGAGCTTAAAAGACCCTAGTAGTAGGCTAACTCGTTGGGCTTTGAAATTGAGCGAATTTGAGTATGAGGTGAAACACAAACCGGGCAAGTTACATCAAAACGCCGACGCATTAAGCCGAAAAGTCAGAGTGATCGTAGCTAATGACGTTTCTATTGAAGAATTAAGGGAGGCACAGCAAAGAGACGTCGAATGTCAGAAATATGTGGCTTTGCCTGAATTTTCCGTTGAAGATGGAATTTTATATCGAAAGACCCACTTGGGTAAACAGGCAGTAATCCCGAAAGAATTACGTTCCAAGATTATCGCACAGTGTCACGATAGCCTGCAGGCATGTCATAACGGCCTTCGCGCCACAAATTGCCGAATAGCCGCCCGTTATTTCTGGGCAGGAAGACGGAAAGACGTGCAAAAGTATATACAAAATTGTCTACCTTGCGTTAAGAGGTCATTACCACCTCGAACGAAAGTGCCTTTACAGCAGGTACCAGAAGCCACTTATCCCTGGGCAGTAGTAGCAGCAGATATTGTCGGTCCTTTCCCTGTGAGCCCCCAAAATAATCGGTATATTCTGTCCCTTATAGATCATTTCTCTAGGTCCTTGATTCTCATTCCTATACCAGATATGTC
Source organism: Schistocerca nitens (assembly GCF_023898315.1). Taxonomy (NCBI): domain Eukaryota; kingdom Metazoa; phylum Arthropoda; class Insecta; order Orthoptera; family Acrididae; genus Schistocerca; species Schistocerca nitens. The sequence continues at coordinate 2,601,708 of NC_064616.1, read as the reverse complement.
CGCTGAAACAGTAGCGCGTGCTTTTGTCACCCATTTGGTGTTACCATACGGAAGCCCTGAAGCTGTACTCACAGACCAGGGTACGAATTTCATGTCTGCGGTATTTACCGAAGTTTGTCGGTTATTGCGAATTAAAAAGTGGCGAACGACGCCGTTCCACCCAAAAGCAAACGGTCGCCTGGAGCGAGTCCACCGCACCGTTATGCGCATGCTGTCTTACTATGTTAATAAACATCACTCTGACTGGGATAAGTATGTTCAATACGTTACGTCAGCATATAACAGCCGTGTCCATGAAGCTACAGGGTACTCACCTTATGAAGCAGTATATGGCCGCCCTATGAATTCGCCTTTTGAAATTGACAAACTGCCCCCTGGAATTAAATCCAAAGATGTGAAAGGTCTAGCTCGACGTCTAAAATCCATTTGGAAAAAAGTAAGAGGGAACAATGCCCGAGCCACCGCCCAACAGTTAAAGAGAAGTAATCAAAAAGCAAAAATGCCAGAGTACAAAGTAGGAGACCTAGTTATGTTGAGCAATCCAGTCGTAAAAAAGGGAAGAACCAAAAAGTTTACACCTACTTACGAAGGACCGTACCGTATCATCCGGCTTACTTCACCAGTAAATGCGGAAATTCAGTTAGCGGAACGGACAGTGATCGTTCATTTTGACAGATTGAAACTGTATAAAGGACCCGAGCCACCCCCACCTAATAGTGAAACCGGGCCTATTAAGCCAGTAGTTCCACCCAAAAAAGCAAGAAAGAAGGTAATACAACCGCCTAGACAGCAACGTAGATATGCTCTAAGGTCAAACCCCTATGATTTGCGTTCCTGAAAGTAGGTCTGGAATGGTATGTAAACAGTTGGAAAAGTCCTGCATGCAGCAAGAGAATTAATTGACGGAAAACACCGTAGTTACTATACATTTAAATAAATTGTGCATGTTAGTTATAAGTAGACATAAGAATTGGCAACCATTGGTAACTGGTAATAGAATTTATGATGTCACATGTTAATGGAAGAGATGAAAGTTATGTAATCATTTTGTCTTGTCATTTAACGTCTCCAGTAACGTTATCGTAGCAGTCGAGAATTAAAAACACAAACATTCTTTAATCATGGAAGTAAGGGGACAGTTGTCCTTGTCAAAAGAACACGTAGAGAAAGAATCAGTTAATCTTGTATATTTCAAAGGGATTCACATTTCACTTGTTGATTTAGTGTATAGTGAACAAAAACAGCTATTAAAGCTTTACCATAAAAGCATGATAGTAACACGCCTTCGTAACTACCAGTAGATCAGTGACTACATGCTGCCGTCTACCTGTCCTTTGAAATACGCCCAATTACATGTATGTTTTGCTAAATGATCACACAACGATAATAACAAGAATAAATACGTCCAAGTTAAACAACAAATAGGCTACTCTAAAGTAAAAGGAGTCTTCCTCAAGTGCTATTTTATTGTTTTCATGATGCGATGTGAACAGACAAGGTAAGTTTTCTTGGTACCACGTATTTCTGTATATTAAATGCCACGGAAGGAGTCGCGTAAATACCGCCGCTGTTGTCTACAGCTGTTTACATGCGCCGAGTCCCGCCCCTCCCTGTCAGCTGGCGACGCGGCCCCCTTCCCTTCCCTCTCGGCGGCCTGCCGAGAGAGCGGCCATTGCAGTTCCCACTCCCCCACCCACCGCCTCTGTCTTTGGCGCATACAGCATCTGCACCTCTCCCCTCGCCCCTCCTCTTCACCCATCCTTCGCCCTGCACGCCACGTGCGTCAGCCACGCTACACCTTCGTACATTCGTACGTTGCAGCTTAAATAGCAAACCTAAATGGATAGTTATAGAAATAAATTCACCAGCTTAATATTGTCCTACAGATTTTACTAGTCCGATCTAACGATGGAAATCTATTTGTTTTATCGGAGAGAGAACTTTTTCCTGGTACGTATTGTCTAAACCATCAGGATTAGCAAACGTTGGAATTTCAGATCGATCTCCGGCTATGTTGTATCACCACCACGGTTAATAAACGGATGTATATGGTGTCAAGGAAGCCGGCACTTGCCGCTATATCTGTCCTGTAAACGACCGCTGTGTGGGAAACGCGTTAGCCAAGGAGTTGGGTTTGGAATGCCATCGCAAAAATACAGTTTATCTAGAAGCCTAACACCTGCCAGTTACCTAAATTTTAGAAGAACAGAGTGTTTAAGTAAAATAATTGGAACCCGATAGTTTTGTGACCTCTAGCGATTTAAGTTATTAGAGTCCATTAGAAAAGAACATCCTCCATGCAGAACTGTCGTGAACAACATAAGATAACTCTGGAAGGAAATTTTGTGACTGTACCGAGAGATTAACTCCACGCGTAACAAGAGGACGGACCGAGCGTGAACGCCAGTTATGCTGCCGAGCCAGTGAAACCGGACGCAGCCGTACTGTCAGCTGTACTGTCAGCAACTTACAATCTCACGAGCGCGACGCGTGTCGCACCTTAGCACCTCAAGCTGCACTGAATCTCAACACAAAAATACTTAACCATTGTATAACGAACCCTTTGAATAACTTTATGCACATTCTCAATAGTCAGGAACTTACTTTGCTCCCTACACACTTTTTATATGACACATGAACTTTAATTTTATTAAAAACCAAAGCACCGACAGGTAAGTCATATCGACGTCTTCGAGATGCAGCCAGCTTCGTCGAGCCGCCAATATTGATTATATGGAAGCAGGTAAGTGAGAGAATTAACAAAAGGAAGAACCAATACACACCGGAACGATTGACTGGGTGACTGATAATCACAAATATTTGCAAAAGCAAATCAACACAGGAAACGGTTTATCACACGTTTAATAATTATTGGTCTGTCCATTGAAGGAGACATAAAATCATTTTTCATCAGAGTCTTGTTAAAGGGAGTATTAACGTGACATCACACTACTCCACAGCATTACACACAACATTGCCATTACTTAATGACAGTTTTCTTGTGGGTAGAAGTACCAAAGATCAGTTGGTATGGGGATGCAAACGAGAGCATAAAGGAATACCAAGGGATGCTTACATTCATTTTGCTACGAAATGTAACTGGAGGATAAGGAAGTTTTGTTTGAAAGACATAATATTTTAAACTTTTGCTTTGTTGCGGTTTTGCCATGTCTTGTAGTATCACTATGACGAGTTGCCAATTACTTATGTCTAATTACTTGTGTCCAATTACTTAAGTCCATGTATTATTGTTGTTCATTTTGACTGTTTTATTACTATCTATTTAGAAAATTTTGCTAAAGTTTTGCCAGCACCAGTAATTTAGTATTTGTATCAACCTAGTGTTTCCATGTGTCGCTGTGTTACTATACTGATGAGGATAATCATTTTGTAGGATTTCAAGTATGCTAGAGTAAGTTCCCGAGTACTGCCAATTATTTGTGTAATAATAATGATGTCTTAGGTGATAAATTGTTTTGGAAGAGTAGTTTAGGATGTAACCATGCTTTATTTTGATTTGTATTTGAATGTTTATCTGGATGAACAAGAGAACCACACCCGCAGGGGCACGTACCTGACGTGACGCGAATGGCGATCGCGCGGAACCCTAGCTGTCTATGCCGTTTCTTCACTTTTCATCTTCGCGGCATAGTCTGTTCTAACCACTTTCATCTGTCAACTTTCAACAGACACAAAACTATTCAGCCCAGACTTTGATCTTCCATGTCGAAGAAGAGTTCACGAGAACAGTGTTCCGTGCTCTCTGACGACAGCTGATCAGGCAACGTCAGACGCGAACCGCGTCTAGCCCGCAGCTAAACGCCAGTAAGCGGAAATCTCTGTTCAAAACCTTGAGCCTTCTTTGTTTCCCCATTGTATTTTCCGAAGGAATACCGATTGTTGAAGTAGTAGCATTTAACTGTATGACGTGTCCCAGGACACTGCGATACAAGCAAGGATAGACGGAGTTTTAAGCAACCAGTTGGGCCCGAGGAGGTCAGCACTACGGAGTTATGAAGACGGCGAATTTGGCCGCAAAGTAAAGTTTAGTCGCAATATGTTCAGAGGATAAAGACGACGAATTTTGTCGCGCAGTAAAGTTATGTTTTAGGTGAGAGAAGTCGACTTTGAAGAAGAAGTATGAAGTAGCTATCTTGGAATCGCAGAATTGTCATATACACAGTTAAGTAGGCGAAAACGTCGTGTCAACGATGCGCCATGCACTGTATCTTCATAAAGGGAAAGTCCTTCAGAAATTACGCTCAACTTAGTCTTTTCTTATCCAATTCCTTACGCTTTCTGTTTCCACTATGGAAATCTCTAGATTCTTGTCGAGTTTTGTTTCCCCCCTCTCGTTAGCAACAGCCTTGACTTCCAACGACACAATCTACGCCCCACCTGCACCAAACTGGTGTCATTTTTCTTGGTCAGTCTCCATTTATGGTGTTCAGCAAATATATTGAGTTACGAGAAATTTCTTCTCAAAATGTGAATGTTATTACACTTGGATGGTTAGCCCAAGGAGACATTTAACTTTTTTGTTTGTTATTGATATGGCATTTGCAACAATTTGATATGATACTTGTGTGCCTCATTTCTACATTTATGTATGTTTATGTAATTTTAAACAGAACCTACGGTAACAACGCGTCTAGCGTGATGACACGCGTAATCCCACTTCTATTTTGTTTGTCGTCAGTGAATAAACCATATCGATTACGCATATCTATTTCCCTTTGGAGAGAATGTAAAATACAGACAGCGCAGTGAACAGCGTCGGTAGGCTTCATCGCTCTCTCTCGCTCTTACATCTGACGCATGCTTCCTGCGCCGCGCACGTGCGCACTTCGCTTCTCAGCTGCCGCGTGCAGCTCTGACGCGGCGCTGCCTTTTGAAGTTATCTGCCGCGCGCCTTTCTGACGTAGCGCGAGATTGGCCTTGCAGTCAGCTGCCACTCTGACGTAGCCTCCGCGCAGATCTTCAGCAAACGGTTCCTGTTGGAACACCATTAATAACCTTTCATGCCACTATGGCTTACTCAATTACTATTCGCGCCCCTTTAATTATGTTTTTTTATACCTGAAAGCCATTTCATGATTCCTCTGTCAGCTAACTTGCCAGCTTTATCTAATCAATCAAATGATCACCTATCGTCAATTGATGATTTGCTAAAAAATGAAAAAGGGACAAATTTCTTACGTTCGCCTGTTAGCACACCTAAATTAATGGCAAACCGCCACTGAATGCCATACAACCATCATACCCAGTACCAAGATAACGCCGGTCACTATTATTCTTCTTCTTATTATTATTATACTAATATGGACCTAAAAAAAAGAGAAAACAAAAACCTATCAGGCATGTGCCGTCCCTTAGTTTTAAGAGTGAAACTGAGATATCAATTAATGTGGAAAAACTAGTGTAGTGTAGTGAAGTGTTCCCTTAGTGACAACTCCCTTTTCAACTGTGTTTTGAAACATGTGGACCTCCCCTCATACCCCCCCTGCGGTGAGTTGCAGTGCACGGACCTGGCCACGGCCACGCCCCCTTCCCGCCGGCAGCCTGCGCACTGCCCGCTGAGGACAACACACCACGCCGCCTCGTGCCACTCGCCCTCGCCGTGACTCATCAGTGGTGATATGTTTATATTTTCAACTTATTCTAACAAAAGAAAAAAAAATATTTTTACTTCAACTTAGCAACAAGAACACTTGACATGTTTACCTAACTCACACTGTATGTTTTGTTCTAATTTTGTGATATTTTATGATGTTCAGATGTTTTACTATGTTTTGATGTTTTAAGATGATTCTTGTATACACACAATATTGTTGACATGTGTAAGTCCCCTTGCGACCCTTAGGAGGTCTTTAGAGTCTCTATACCGTCCCATAGATTAAGACCCCTGCCGTCTTCCGTGAGAGCCAATGTTCACTTTCTTTTGCAAGATAAATTTCTTTACATTCAAATAATAATTACATTGAGCGAATTCACGTACGTTCTCCGCTCCCACGGAAGGGGGAGGAATGTAAAGGATGAGCCAGACAATAAGGGATTTTACTTTATTATATGAGCCTCCAACCGGTAACTTCATTTTTCCATTACGGCCAAGCCACGGCCGGCAGTGTTAGCTGCCTGTAAATTCTTTCGTCCCACGGTCTAGTAACAGGAAGTCAGCAACGAGGAAGGGCACCTTGTTCACGCGCCTCTCTCGTGTGCTGACGAGGTAACGCCGTCCCAGGCGTCGCTTAGCAGGCAACGCTCTGGAAAGTTCCTTGCCGCCCGCACGGTTTGCTCGGTCCTGACCAATCAGGAAGCCGCGTGGTGCGTCGAATATACCCGGCCGCCCGTCGCCGGGCCCGCTCTCTTGTATTCTTGCTCACCCGCGAGTCGGATGCGCGCCCTGTAGCATTGAACATCTCCCGCTTCTCCCGGTGCTACGGCACTGCGGACTTAGTTTTGGCAGACAACCACTTACGGTAGCTTCGCGAACAATGTTCGCCAAATTGCAAGCTCTGGCTCACCCTCACCTCCCTAGGCCTATGTAGCCCCGTTCAACATGCTTTAGCCAATAAATGGCCTTTCTCTAAAAATTACTCTATTATTCCATAACGCCCACCGCCTGCCCATACCCGCCATCCTGTACGCTAGTTTTACATTCCGATGCACCACTGCAGGTTTACTGTATCCCTTGGACCTTCCCATTGACGATGAAACACAGAAATTGCATCGGAATTAAATATAAGACACACAATGCCGACTTAAGTACAGGAAGACTGAGTCTTCCTACTGTCTATAATTTGACCGTTTCCTGTGTCACCAGTTTTACATTCCGATGCACCTCTACAGGTTTACTGTAACCGTTGGACCTTCACAGTGACGATGAAACACAGAAATTGCATCGGAATTAAATATAAGAGACACAATGCCGACTTAAGTACAGGAAGACTAGGTCTTCCTACTGTCTATGTTTTGAGCGTTTCCTGTGTCATCAGTTTTACTTTCCGATGCACCACTGCAGGTTTACTATATCCCTTGGACCTTCCCATTCACGATGAAACACAGAAATTTCATTGGAAAGAAATATAAGAGACACAATGATGACTTAAGTATAGGAAGACTGAGTCTTCCTACTGTCTATGTTTTGAGCGTTTCCTGGGTCACCAGTTTTACATTCTGATGCTCCTCTGCAGGTCTTCTGTATCCATTGGACCTTCCCTTTGACGATGAAACACAGAAATTGCATCGGAATGAAATATAAGAGACACAATGCCGACTTAAGTACAGGAAGAGTTAGTCTTCCTACTGTCTATGTTTTGAGCGTTTCCTGTGTCAGCAGTTTTACATTCTGATGCACCTCTGCAGGATTACTGTATCCCTTGGACCTTCCCATTGACGATGAAACACAGAAATTGCATCGGAATTAAATATAAGAGACACAATGCCGACTTAAGTACAGGAAGACTGAGTCTTCCTACTGTCTATGTTTTGAGCGTTTTCTGTGTCATCAGTTTTTCATTCAGATGCACCTCTGCAGGTTTACTGTATCCCTTGGACCTTCCCATTGACGATGAAAAACAGAAATTGCATCGGAATTAAATATAAGAGACACAATGCCGACTTAAGTACAGGAAGACTGAGTCTTCCTACTGTCTATGTTTTGAGCGTTTCCTGTGTCACTAGTTTTACATTCCGATGCACCTCTGCAGGTTTACTGTATCCCTTGAACCTTCCCATTGACGATGAAACACAGAAATTGCATCGGAATTAAATATAAGAGACACAATGCTGACTTAAGTACAGTAAGACTGAGTCTTCCTACTGTCTATGTTTTGAGCATTCCTGTGTCACTAGTTTTACATTCCGATGCACCACTGCAGGTTTACTGTATCCCTTGGACCTTCCCATTGACGATGAAACACAGAAATTGCATCGGAATTCAATATAAGAGACACAATGCCGACTTAAGTACCAGAAAACATTCTTCTTACGGTCTATATTTTGAGCGTTTCCTGTTTCACCAGTTTTACATTCCGATGCACCTCTGCAGGATTACTATATCCCTTGGACGTTCCCATTCACGATGAAACATAGAAATTGCATCGGAAATAAGTATAAGAGACACAATGCCGACTTAAGTACAGGAAGACTGAGTATTCCTACTGTCTATGTTTTGAGCGTTTCCTGTGTCACCAGTTTTACATTCGATGCACCTCTGCAGGTTTACTGTTTCCCTTGGACCTTCCCATTGACGATGAAACACAGAAATTGCATCGGAATTAAATATAAGAGACACAATGCCGACTTAAGCACAGGAAGACAGAGTCTTCCTACTGTCTATGTTTTGAGCGTTTCCTGTGTCAGCAGTTTTACATTCTGATGCACCTCTGCAGGATTACTGTATCCCTTGCACCTTCCCATTGACGATGAAACACAGAAATTGCATCGGAATTAAATATAAGAGACACAATGACGACTTAAGTACAGGAAGACTGAGTCTTCCTACTGTCTATGTTTTGAGCGTTTCCTGTGACACTAGTTTTACATTCCGATGCACCTCTGCAGGTTTACTGTATCCCTTGGAGCTTCCCATTGACGATGAAACACAGAAATTGCATCGGAATGAAATATAAGAGACACAATGCCGACTTAAGTACAGGAAGACTGAGTCTTCCTACAATTTGAGCGTTTCCTGTGTCACCAGTTTTACATTCCGATGCACCTCTACAGGTTTACTGTATCCGTTGGTCCTTCACAGTGACGACGAAACACAGAAATTGCATTGGAATTAAATATAAGAGACACAATGCCGACTTAAGTACAGGAAGACTGAGTCTTCCTACTGTCTATGTTTTGAGCGTTTCCTGTGTCATCAGTTTTACTTTCAGATGCACCTCTGCAGGTTTACTATATCCCTTGGACCGTCCCATTCACGATGAAACACAGAAATTTCATCGGAAATAAATATAAGAGACACAATGCCGACTTAAGTATAGGAAGACTGAGTCTTCCTACTGTCTATGTTTTGAGCGTTTCCTGTGTCACCAGTTTTACATTCTGATGCTCCTCTGCAGGTCTTTTGTATCCATTGGACCTTCCCATTGACGATGAAACACAGAAATTGCATCGGAATTGAATATAAGAGACACAATGCCGACTTAAGTACAGGAAGACTGAGTCTTCCTACTGTCTATGTTTTGAGCGTTTCCTGTGTCACCAGATTTACATTCCGATGCACCTCTGCAGGTTTAGTGTATCCCTTGGACCTTCCCATTGACGATGAAACACAGAAATTGCATCGGAATGATATATAAGAGACACAATGCCGACTTAAGTACAGGAAGACTGAGTCTTCCTATAATTTGAGCGTTTCCTGTGTCACCAGTTTTACATTCTGAAGCACCTCTACAGGTTTACTGTATCCGTTGGACCTTCACAGTGACGATGAAACACAGAAATTGCATCGGAATTCAATATAAGAGACACAATGCCGACTTAAGTACCAGAAAACATTCTTCTTACGGTCTATATTTTGAGCGTTTCCTGTTTCACCAGTTTTACATTCCGATGCACCTCTGCAGGATTACTATATCCCTTGGACGTTCCCATTCACGATGAAACATAGAAATTGCATCGGAAATAAGTATAAGAGACACAATGCCGACTTAAGTACAGGAAGACTGAGTATTCCTACTGTCTATGTTTTGAGCGTTTCCTGTGTCACCAGTTTTACATTCGATGCACCTCTGCAGGTTTACTGTTTCCCTTGGACCTTCCCATTGACGATGAAACACAGAAATTGCATCGGAATTAAATATAAGAGACACAATGCCGACTTAAGCACAGGAAGACAGAGTCTTCCTACTGTCTATGTTTTGAGCGTTTCCTGTGTCAGCAGTTTTACATTCTGATGCACCTCTGCAGGATTACTGTATCCCTTGCACCTTCCCATTGACGATGAAACACAGAAATTGCATCGGAATTAAATATAAGAGACACAATGACGACTTAAGTACAGGAAGACTGAGTCTTCATACTGTCTATGTTTTGAGCGTTTCCTGTGACACTAGTTTTACATTCCGATGCACCTCTGCAGGTTTACTGTATCCCTTGGAGCTTCCCATTGACGATGAAACACAGAAATTGCATCGGAATTAAATATAAGAGACACAATGCCGACTTAAGTACAGGAAGACTGAGTCTTCCTACAATTTGAGCGTTTCCTGTGTCACCAGTTTTACATTCCGATGCACCTCTACAGGTTTACTGTATCCGTTGGTCCTTCACAGTGACGACGAAACACAGAAATTGCATTGGAATTAAATATAAGAGACACAATGCCGACTTAAGTACAGGAAGACTGAGTCTTCCTACTGTCTATGTTTTGAGCGTTTCCTGTGTCATCAGTTTTACTTTCAGATGCACCTCTGCAGGTTTACTATATCCCTTGGACCGTCCCATTCACGATGAAACACAGAAATTTCATCGGAAATAAATATAAGAGACACAATGCCGACTTAAGTATAGGAAGACTGAGTCTTCCTACTGTCTATGTTTTGAGCGTTTCCTGTGTCACCAGTTTTACATTCTGATGCTCCTCTGCAGGTCTTTTGTATCCATTGGACCTTCCCATTGACGATGAAACACAGAAATTGCATCGGAATTGAATATAAGAGACACAATGCCGACTTAAGTACAGGAAGACTGAGTCTTCCTACTGTCTATGCTTTGAGCGTTTCCTGTGTCATCAGTTTTACTTTCCGATGCACCTCTGCAGGATTACTATATCCCTTGGACCTTCCCATTCACGATGAAACACAGAAATTTCATCGGAAATAAATATAAGAGACACAATGCCGACTTAACTACAGGAAGACTGAGTCTTCCTACTGTCTATGTTTTGAGCGTTTCCTGTGTCACCAGTTTTACATTCAGATGCACCTCTGCAGGTTCACTGTTTCCCTTGGACCTTCCCATTGACGATGAAACACAGAAATTGCATCGGAATTAAATATAAGAGACACAATGCCGACTTAAGTACAGGAAGACAGAGTCTTCCTACTGTCTATGTTTTGAGCGTTTCCTGTGTCACTAGATTTACCTTATGATGCACCACTGCAGGTTTAGTGTATCCCTTGGACCATCCCATTGACGATGAAGCACAGAAAATGTATCGGAATTAAATATAAGAGACACAATGCCGACTTAAAAACAGGAAGAATGAGTCTTCCTACTGTCTATGTGTTGAGCGTTTCCTGTGTCACCAGTTTTACATTCTGATGCACCTCTGCAGGTTTACTGTATTCCTTGGACCTTTCCATTGACGATGAAACACAGAAATTGCATCGGAATTAAGTATAAGAGACACAATGCAGACTTAAGTACAGGAAGACTGAGTCTTCCTACTGTCTACGTTTTGAGCGTTTCCTGTGCCACCAGTTTTACATTCCGATGCAACTCTGCAGGTTTACTGTATCCCTTGGACCTTCCCATTGACGATGAAACACAGAAATTGCATCGGATTTTAATATAAGAGGCACAATGCCGACTTAAGTACAGGAAGACTGAGTCTTCCTACTGTCTATGTTTGAGCGTTTCCTGTGACACTAGTTTTACATTCCGATGCACCTCTGCAGGTTTACTGTATCCCTTGGACCTTCCCATTGACGATGAAACACAGAAATTGCATCGGAATTAAATATAAGAGACACAATGCCGACTTAAGCACAGGAACACAGAGTCTTCCAACTGTCTATGTTTTGAGCGTTTTCTGTGTCACCAGTTTTACATTCTGATGCACCTCTTCAGGTTTACTGTATCCCTTGGACCTTCCCATTGACGATGAAACACAGAAAATGCATCGGAATTAAATATAAGAGACACATTGCCGACTTAAGTACAGGAAGACTGAGTCTTCCTACTGTCTATGTTTTGAGCGTTTCCTGTGTCACCAGATTTACATTCCGATGCACCTCTGCAGGTTTAGTGTGTCCCTTGGACCTTCCCATTGACGATGAAACACAGAAATTGCATCGGAATGATATATAAGAGACACAATGCCGACTTAAGTACAGGAAGACTGAGTCTTCCTATAATTTGAGCGTTTCCTGTGTCACCAGTTTTACATTCCGATGCACCTCTACAGGTTTACTGTATCCGTTGGACCTTGACAGTGACGATGAAACACAGAAATTGCATCGGAATTCAATATAAGATACACAATGCCGACTTAAGTACCAGAAAACATTCTTCTTACGGTCTATATTTTGAGCGTTTCCTGTTTCACCAGTTTTACATTCCGATGCACCTCTGCAGGATTACTATATCCCTTGGACCTTCCCATTCAGGATGAAACACAGAAATTGCATCGGAAATAAGTATAAGAGACACAATGCCGGCTTAAGTACAGGAAGACTGAGTCTTCCTACTGTCTATGTTTTGAGCGTTTCCTGTGTCACCAGTTTTACATTCGATGCACCTCTGCAGGTTACTCATGGACCTTCCCATTGACGATGAAACACAGAAATTGCATCGGAATTAAATATAAGAGACACAATGCCGACTTAAGCACAGGAACACAGAGTCTTCCTACTGTCTATGTTTTGAGCGTTTTCTGTGTCATCAGTTTTTCATTCAGATGCACCTCTGCAGGTTTACTGTATCCCTTGGACCTTCCCATTGACGATGAAACACAGAAATTGCATCGGAATTCAATATAAGAGACACAATGCCGACTTAAGTACCAGAAAACATTCTTCTTACGGTCTATATTTTGAGCGTTTCCTGTTTCACCAGTTTTACATTCCGATGCACCTCTGCAGGATTACTATATCCCTTGGACGTTCCCATTCACGATGAAACATAGAAATTGCATCGGAATTAAATATAAGAGACACAATGCCGACTTACGCACAGGAAGACAGAGTCTTCCTACTGTCTATGTTTTGAGCGTTTCCTGTGTCAGCAGTTTTACATTCTGATGCACCTCTGCAGGATTACTGTATCCCTTGGACCTTCCCATTGACGATGAAACACAGAAATTGCATCGGAATTAAATATAAGAGACACAATGCCGACTTAAGTACAGGAAGACTGAGTCTTCCTACTGTCTATGTTTTGAGCGTTTCTTGTGACACTAGTTTTACATTCCGATGCACCTCTGCAGTTTTACTGTATCCCTTGGACCTTCCCATTGACGATGAAACACAGAAATTGCATCGGAATGAAATATAAGAGACACAATGCCGACTTAAGTACAGGAAGACTGAGTCTTCCTACAATTTGAGCGTTTCCTGTGTCACCAGTTTTACATTCCGATGCACCTCTACAGGTTTACTGTATCCGTTGGTCCTTCACAGTGACGACGAAACACAGAAATTGCATTGGAATTAAATATAAGAGACACAATGCCGACTTAAGTACAGGAAGACTAAGTCTTCATACTGTCTATGTTTTGAGCGTTTCCTGTGTCATCAGTTTTACTTTCAGATGCACCTCTGCAGGTTTACTATATCCCTTGGACCTCCCATTCACGATGAAACACAGAAATTTCATCGGAAATAAATATAAGAGACACAATGCCGACTTAAGTATAGGAAGACTGAGTCTTCCTACTGTCTATGTTTTGAGCGTTTCCTGTGTCACCAGTTTTACATTCTGATGCTCCTCTGCAGGTCTTTTGTATCCATTGGACCTTCCCATTGACGATGAAACACAGAAATTGCATCGGAATTAAATATAAGAGACACAATGCCGACTTAAGTACAGGAAGACTGAGTCTTCCTACCGTCTATGTTTTGAGCGTTCTCTGTGTCATCAGTTTTACTTTCCGATGCACCTCTGCAGGATTACTATATCCCTTGGACCTTCCCATTCACGATGAAAAACAGAAATTTCATCGGAAATAAATATAAGAGACACAATGCCGACTTAACTACAGGAAGACTGAGTCTTCCTACTGTCTATGTTTTGAGCGTTTCCTGTGTCACCAGTTTTACATTCAGATGCACCTCTGCAGGTTCACTGTTTCCCTTGGACCTTCCCATTGACGATGAAACACAGAAATTGCATCGGAATTAAATATAAGAGACACAATGCCGACTTAAGTACAGGAAGACAGAGTCTTCCTACTGTCTATGTTTTGAGCGTTTCCTGTGTCACTAGATTTACCTTAAGATGCACCACTGCAGGTTTAGTGTATCCCTTGGACCATCCCATTGACGATGAAGCACAGAAATTGTATCGGAATTAAATATAAGAGACACAATGCCGACTTAAAAACAGGAAGAATGAGTCTTCCTACTGTCTATGTGTTGAGCGTTTCCTGTGTCACCAGTTTTACATTCTGATGCACCTCTGCAGGTTTACTGTATTCCTTGGACCTTCCCATTGACGATGAAACACAGAAATTGCATCGGAATTAAGTATAAGAGACACAATGCAGACTTAAGTACAGGAAGACTGAGTCTTCCTACTGTCTACGTTTTGAGCGTTTCCTGTGCCACCAGTTTTACATTCCGATGCAACTCTGCAGGTTTACTGTATCCCTTGGACCTTCCCATTGACGATGAAACACAGAAATTGCATCGGACTTTAATATAAGAGGCACAATGCCGACTTAAGTACAGGAAGACTGAGTGTCCCTACTGTCTATGTTTGAGCGTTTCCTGTGACACTAGTTTTACATTCCGATGCACCTCTGCAGGTTTACTGTATCCCTTGGACCTTCCCATTGACGATGAAACACAGAAATTGCATCGGAGTTAAATATAAGGGACCCAATGCCGACTTAAGTACAGGAAGACTGAGTCTTCCTACTCTGTATGTTTTGAGCGTTTCCTGTGTCACCAGTTTTACATTCTGATGCACCTCTGCAGGCTTACTGTATCCCTTGGACCTTCCCATTGACTATGAAACACAGAAATTGCATCGGAATTAAATATAAAAGACACAATGCCGACTTAAGTACAGGAAGACTGAGTCTTCCTATAATTTGAGCGTTTCCTGTGTCACCAGTTTTACATTCCGATGCACCTCTACATGTTTACTGTATCCGTTGGAATTTCACAGTGACGATGAAACACAGAAATTGCATCGGAATTAAATATAAGAGACTCAATGCCGACTTAAGTACAGGAAGACTGAGTCTTCCTACTGTCTATCATTTGAGCGTTTCCTGTGACACTAGTTTTACATTCCGATGCACCTCTGCAGGTTTACTGTATCCCTTGGACCTTCCCATTGACGATGAAAAACAGAAAATGCATCGGAATTAAATATAAGAGACACAATGCCGACTTAAGTACAGGAAGACTGAGTTTTCCTTCTCTCTATGTTTTGAGCGTTTCCTGTGACACTAGTTTTACATTCCGATGGACCTCTGCAGGTTTACTGTATCCCTGGGACCTTCCCATTGACGATGAAACACAGAAAATGCATCGGAATTAAATATAAGAGACACAATGCCGACTTAAGTACAGGAAGACTGAGTCTTCCTTCTCTCTATGCTTTGAGCGTTTCCTGTGTCACCAGTTTTACATTCTGATGCACCTCTGCCGGCTTACTGTATCCCTTGGACCTTCCCATTGACGATGAAACACAGAAATGGCATCGGAATTAAATATAAGAGACACAATGCCGACTTAAGTACAGGAAAACTGAGTCTTCCTACTGTCTATGTTTTGAGCGTTTCCTGTGTCACCAGTTTTACATTCCGATGCACCTCTACAGGTTTACTGTATCCGTTGGACCTTCACAGTGACGACGAAACACAGAAATTGCATTGGAATTAAATATAAGAGACACAATGCCGACTTAAGTACAGGAAGACTAAGTCTTCATACTGTCTATCTTTTGAGCGTTTTCTGTGTCATAAGTTTTACTTTCAGATGCACCTCTGCAGGTTTACTATATCCCTTGGACCTTCCCATTCACGATGAAACACAGAAATTTCATCGGAAATAAATATAAGAGACACAATGCCGACTTAAGTATAGGAAGACTGAGTCTTCCTACTGTCTATGTTTTGAGCGTTTCCTGTGTCACCAGTTTTACATTCTGATGCTCCTCTGCAGGTCTTCTGTATCCATTGGACCTTCCCATTGACGATGAAACACAGAAATTGCATCGGAATTAAATATAAGAGACACAATGCCGACTTAAGTACAGGAAGACTTAGTCTTCACTACTGTCTCTGTTTTGAGCGTTTCCTGAGTCACTAGTTTTACATTCCGAAGCACCTCTGCAGGTTCACTGCATCCCTTGGACCTTCCCAATGACGATGAAACACAGAAATTGCATCGGAATTAAATATAAGAGACACAATGCCGACTTAAGTACAGGAAGAATGAGTCTTCCTACTGTCTATGTGTTGAGCGTTTCCTGTGTCACCAGTTTTACATTCTGATGCTCCTCTGCTGGTTTACTGTATCCCTTGGACCTTCCCATTGACGATGAAAAACAGAAATTGCATCGGAATTAAATATAAGAGACACAATGATGACTTAAGTACAGGAAGACTGAGTCTTCCTACTGTCTATGTTTTGAGCGTTTCCAGTGTCATCAGTTTTACTTTCCGATGCACCTCTGTAGGATTACTATATCCCTTGGACCTTCCGATTCACGATGAAACACAGAAATTTCATCGGAAATAAATATAAGAGACACAATGCCGACTTAAGTACAGGAAGACTGAGTCTTCCTACTGTCTATGTTTTGAGCGTTTCCTGTGTCACCAGTTTTACATTCCGATGCACATCTGCAGGTTCACTGTTTCCCTTGGACCTTCCCATTGACGATGAAACTCAGAAATTGCATCGGAATTAAATATAAGAGACACAATGCCGACTTAAGTACAGGAAGACAGAGTCTTCCTACTGTCTATGTGTTGAGCGTTTCCTGTGTCACCAGTTTTACATTCTGATGCACCTATGCAGGTTTACTGTATCCCTTGGACCTTCCCATTGACGATGAAACACAGAAAATGCGTCGGAATTAAGTATAAGAGACACAATGCAGACTTAAGCACAGGAAGACTGAGTCTTCCTACTGTCTACGTTTTGAGCGTTTCCTGTGTCACCAGTTTAACATTCCGATGCACCTCTGCAGGTTTACTGTATCCCTTGGACCTTCCCATTGACGATGAAACACAGAAATTGCATCGGAATTAAATATAAGAGACACAATGCCGACTTAAGTACAGGAAGACTGAGTCTTCCTATAATTTGAGCGTTTCCTGTGTCACCAGTTTTACATTCCGATGCACCTCTACATGTTTACTGTATCCGTTGGACCTTCACAGTGACGAAGAAACACAGAAATTGCATCGGAATTAAATATAAGATACACAATGCCGACTTAAGTACAGGAAGACTAAGTCTTCCTACTGTCTATGTTTTGAGCGTTTCCTGTGTCACCAGTTTTATATGCTGATGCTCCTCTGCAGGTCTTCTGTATCCATTGGACCTTCCCATTGTCGATGAAACACAGAAATTGCATCGGAATTAAATATAAGAGACACAATGCCGACTTAAGTACAGGAAAACTGAGTCTTCCTACTGTCTATGTTTTGAGCGTTTCCTGTGTCACCAGTTTTACATTCTGATGCACCTCTGCAGGTATTCTGTATCCATTGGACCTTCCCATTGACGATGAAACACAGAAATTGAATCGGAATTAAATATAAGAGACACAATGCCGACTTACGTACGGGAAGACTAAAACATCATACTGTCCATGCTTTGAGCGTTTCCTGTGTCATCAGTTTTACTTTCCGATGCACCTCTGCAGGTTTCCTATATCCCTTGGACCTTCCCATTCACGATGAAACACATAAATTTCATCGGAAATAAATATAAGAGACACAATGCCGACTTAAGTATAGGAAGACTAAGTCTTCATACTGTCTATGATTTGAGCGTTTCCTGTGTCACCAGATTTACATTCCGATGCACCTCTGCAGGTTTACTGTATCCCGTGGAGCTTCCCATTGACGATGAAACACAGAAATTGCATCGGAATTAAATATAAGACACACAATGCCGACTTACGTACAGGAAGACGGAGTCTTCCTACTGTCTATGATTTGAGCGTTTCCTGTGTCACCAGTTTTACATTCCGATGCACCTCTGCAGGTTTCCTGTATCCCTTGGACCTTCCCAGTGACGATGAAACACAGAAATTGTATCGAAATTAAATATAAGAGACACAATGCCGACTTAAGTACAAGAAAACAGTCTTCGTACGGTCAATGATTTGAGCGTTTCCTGTGTCACCAGTTTTACATTCCGATGCACCTCTGCCGGTTTATTGTATTCCTTGGACCTTCCCACTGTCGATGAAACACAGAATTCGCAACGGAATTAAATATAAGAAACACAATGCCGACTTATGTACAGAAAGACTGATTCTTCCTACTGTCTATGTTTTGAGCGTTTCCTGTGTCACCAGTTTTACATTCTGAAGCACCTCTGCAGGTTTACTGTAACCATTGGACCTTCCCATTGAAGATGAAACACATTAATTGCATCGGAGTTAAATATAAGAGACACAATGCCGACTTAAGTACAGGAAGACTGAGTCTTCCTACTGTCTATGTTTTGAGCGTTTCCTGTGTCACCAGTTTTACATTCTGATGCACCTCTGCAGGTTTACTGTATCCCTTGGACCTTCGCATTGACGATGAAACACAGAAATTGCATTGGAATTAAATATAAGAGACACAATGCCGACTTAAGTACAGAAAGACTGAGTCTTCCTTCTGTCTATGTTTTGAGCGTTTCCTGTGTCATCGGTTTTACATTCCGATGCACCTCTGATGGTTTACTGTATCCCTTGGACGTTCCCATTGACGATGAAAAACAGAAATTGCATCGGAATTAAATTTAAGGGACACAATGCCGACTTAAGTACAGGAAGACTAAGTCTTCATACTGTCTATGTTTTGAGCGTTTCCTGTGTCATCAGTTTTACTTTCAGATGCACCTCTGCAGGTTTACTATATCCCTTGGACCTTCCCATTCACGATGAAACACAGAGATTTCATCGGAAACAAATATAAGAGACACAATGCCGACTTAAGTATAGGAAGACTGAGTCTTCCTACTGTCTATGTTTTGAGCGTTTCCTGTGTCACCAGTTTTACATTCTGATGCTCCTCTGCAGGTCTTCTGTATCCATTGGACCTTCCCATTGACGATGAAACACAGAAATTGCATCGGAATTAAATATAAGAGACACAATGCCGACTTAAGTACAGGAAGACTTAGTCTTCACTACTGTCTCTGTTTTGAGCGTTTCCTGAGTCACTAGTTTTACATTCCGAAGCACCTCTGCAGGTTCACTGCATCCCTTGGACCTTCCCAATGACGATGAAACACAGAAATTGCATCGGAATTAAATATAAGAGACACAATGCCGACTTAAGTACAGGAAGAATGAGTCTTCCTACTGTCTATGTGTTGAGCGTTTCCTGTGTCACCAGTTTTACATTCTGATGCTCCTCTGCTGGTTTACTGTATCCCTTGGACCTTCCCATTGACGATTAAAAAACAGAAATTGCATCGGAATTAAATATAAGAGACACAATGATGACTTAAGTACAGGAAGACTGAGTCTTCCTACTGTCTATGTTTTGAGCGTTTCCAGTGTCATCAGTTTTACTTTCCGATGCACCTCTGTAGGATTACTATATCCCTTGGACCTTCCGATTCACGATGAAACACAGAAATTTCATCGGAAATAAATATAAGAGACACAATGCCGACTTAAGTACAGGAAGACTGAGTCTTCCTACTGTCTATGTTTTGAGCGTTTCCTGTGTCACCAGTTTTACATTCCGATGCACATCTGCAGGTTCACTGTTTCCCTTGGACCTTCCCATTGACGATGAAACACAGAAATTGCATCGGAATTAAATATAAGAGACACAATGCCGACTTAAGTACAGGAAGACAGAGTCTTCCTACTGTCTATGTGTTGAGCGTTTCCTGTGTCACCAGTTTTACATTCTGATGCACCTATGCAGGTTTACTGTATCCCTTGGACCTTCCCATTGACGATGAAACACAGAAAATGCATCGGAATTAAGTATAAGAGACACAATGCAGACTTAAGCACAGGAAGACTGAGTCTTCCTACTGTCTACGTTTTGAGCGTTTCCTGTGTCACCAGTTTAACATTCCGATGCACCTCTGCAGGTTTACTGTATCCCTTGGACCTTCCCATTGACGATGAAACACAGAAATTGCATCGGAATTAAATATAAGAGACACAATGCCGACTTAAGTACAGGAAGACTGAGTCTTCCTATAATTTGAGCGTTTCCTGTGTCACCAGTTTTACATTCCGATGCACCTCTACATGTTTACTGTATCCGTTGGACCTTCACAGTGACGAAGAAACACAGAAATTGCATCGGAATTAAATATAAGATACACAATGCCGACTTAAGTACAGGAAGACTAAGTCTTCCTACTGTCTATGTTTTGAGCGTTTCCTGTGTCACCAGTTTTATATGCTGATGCTCCTCTGCAGGTCTTCTGTATCCATTGGACCTTCCCATTGTCGATGAAACACAGAAATTGCATCGGAATTAAATATGAGAGACACAATGCCGACTTAAGTACAGGAAAACTGAGTCTTCCTACTGTCTATGTTTTGAGCGTTTCCTGTGTCACCAGTTTTACATTCTGATGCACCTCTGCAGGTATTCTGTATCCATTGGACCTTCCCATTGACGATGAAACACAGAAATTGAATCGGAATTAAATATAAGAGACACAATGCCGACTTACGTACGGGAAGACTAAAACATCATACTGTCCATGCTTTGAGCGTTTCCTGTGTCATCAGTTTTACTTTCCGATGCACCTCTGCAGGTTTACTATATCCCTTGGACCTTCCCATTCACGATGAAACACATAAATTTCATCGGAAATAAATATAAGAGACACAATGCCGACTTAAGTATAGGAAGACTGAGTCTTCCTACTGTCTATGATTTGAGCGTTTCCTGTGTCACCAGATTTACATTCCGATGCACCTCTGCAGGTTTACTGTATCCCGTGGAGCTTCCCATTGACGATGAAACACAGAAATTGCATCGGAATTAAATATAAGACACACAATGCCGACTTACGTACAGGAAGACGGAGTCTTCCTACTGTCTATGATTTGAGCGTTTCCTGTGTCACCAGTTTTACATTCCGATGCACCTCTGCAGGTTTCCTGTATCCCTTGGACCTTCCCAGTGACGATGAAACACAGAAATTGTATCGAAATTAAATATAAGAGACACAATGCCGACTTAAGTACAAGAAAACAGTCTTCGTACGGTCAATGATTTGAGCGTTTCCTGTGTCACCAGTTTTACATTCCGATGCACCTCTGCCGGTTTATTGTATTCCTTGGACCTTCCCACTGTCGATGAAACACAGAATTCGCAACGGAATTAAATATAAGAAACACAATGCCGACTTATGTACAGAAAGACTGATTCTTCCTACTGTCTATGTTTTGAGCGTTTCCTGTGTCACCAGTTTTACATTCTGAAGCACCTCTGCAGGTTTACTGTAACCATTGGACCTTCCCATTGAAGATGAAACACATTAATTGCATCGGAGTTAAATATAAGAGACACAATGCCGACTTAAGTACAGGAAGACTGAGTCTTCCTACTGTCTATGTTTTGAGCGTTTCCTGTGTCACCAGTTTTACATTCTGATGCACCTCTGCAGGTTTACTGTATCCCTTGGACCTTCGCATTGACGATGAAACACAGAAATTGCATTGGAATTAAATATAAGAGACACAATGCCGACTTAAGTACAGAAAGACTGAGTCTTCCTACTGTCTACGTTTTGAGCGTTTCCTGTGTCACCAGTTTAACATTCCGATGCACCTCTGCAGGTTTACTGTATCCCTTGGACCTTCCCATTGACGATGAAACACAGAAATTGCATCGGAATTAAATATAAGAGACACAATGCCGACTTAAGTACAGGAAGACTGAGTCTTCCTATAATTTGAGCGTTTCCTGTGTCACCAGTTTTACATTCCGATGCACCTCTACATGTTTACTGTATCCGTTGGACCTTCACAGTGACGAAGAAACACAGAAATTGCATCGGAATTAAATATAAGATACACAATGCCGACTTAAGTACAGGAAGACTAAGTCTTCCTACTGTCTATGTTTTGAGCGTTTCCTGTGTCACCAGTTTTATATGCTGATGCTCCTCTGCAGGTCTTCTGTATCCATTGGACCTTCCCATTGTCGATGAAACACAGAAATTGCATCGGAATTAAATATAAGAGACACAATGCCGACTTAAGTACAGGAAAACTGAGTCTTCCTACTGTCTATGTTTTGAGCGTTTCCTGTGTCACCAGTTTTACATTCTGATGCACCTCTGCAGGTATTCTGTATCCATTGGACCTTCCCATTGACGATGAAACACAGAAATTGAATCGGAATTAAATATAAGAGACACAATGCCGACTTACGTACGGGAAGACTAAAACATCATACTGTCCATGCTTTGAGCGTTTCCTGTGTCATCAGTTTTACTTTCCGATGCACCTCTGCAGGTTTCCTATATCCCTTGGACCTTCCCATTCACGATGAAACACATAAATTTCATCGGAAATAAATATAAGAGACACAATGCCGACTTAAGTATAGGAAGACTGAGTCTTCCTACTGTCTATGATTTGAGCGTTTCCTGTGTCACCAGATTTACATTCCGATGCACCTCTGCAGGTTTACTGTATCCCGTGGAGCTTCCCATTGACGATGAAACACAGAAATTGCATCGGAATTAAATATAAGACACACAATGCCGACTTACGTACAGGAAGACGGAGTCTTCCTACTGTCTATGATTTGAGCGTTTCCTGTGTCACCAGTTTTACATTCCGATGCACCTCTGCAGGTTTCCTGTATCCCTTGGACCTTCCCAGTGACGATGAAACACAGAAATTGTATCGAAATTAAATATAAGAGACACAATGCCGACTTAAGTACAAGAAAACAGTCTTCGTACGGTCAATGATTTGAGCGTTTCCTGTGTCACCAGTTTTACATTCCGATGCACCTCTGCCGGTTTATTGTATTCCTTGGACCTTCCCACTGTCGATGAAACACAGAATTCGCAACGGAATTAAATATAAGAAACACAATGCCGACTTATGTACAGAAAGACTGATTCTTCCTACTGTCTATGTTTTGAGCGTTTCCTGTGTCACCAGTTTTACATTCTGAAGCACCTCTGCAGGTTTACTGTAACCATTGGACCTTCCCATTGAAGATGAAACACATTAATTGCATCGGAGTTAAATATAAGAGACACAATGCCGACTTAAGTACAGGAAGACTGAGTCTTCCTACTGTCTATGTTTTGAGCGTTTCCTGTGTCACCAGTTTTACATTCTGATGCACCTCTGCAGGTTTACTGTATCCCTTGGACCTTCGCATTGACGATGAAACACAGAAATTGCATTGGAATTAAATATAAGAGACACAATGCCGACTTAAGTACAGAAAGACTGAGTCTTCCTTCTGTCTATGTTTTGAGCGTTTCCTGTGTCATCAGTTTTACATTCCGATGCACCTCTGATGGTTTACTGTATCCCTTGGACGTTCCCATTGACGATGAAAAACAGAAATTGCATCGGAATTAAATTTAAGGGACACAATGCCGACTTAAGTACAGGAAGACTAAGTCTTCATACTGTCTATGTTTTGAGCGTTTCCTGTGTCATCAGTTTTACTTTCAGATGCACCTCTGCAGGTTTACTATATCCCTTGGACCTTCCCATTCACGATGAAACACAGAGATTTCATCGGAAACAAATATAAGAGACACAATGCCGACTTAAGTATAGGAAGACTGAGTCTTCCTACTGTCTATGTTTTGAGCGTTTCCTGTGTCACCAGTTTTACATTCTGATGCTCCTCTGCAGGTCTTCTGTATCCATTGGACCTTCCCATTGACGATGAAACACAGAAATTGCATCGGAATTAAATATAAGAGACACAATGCCGACTTAAGTACAGGAAGACTTAGTCTTCACTACTGTCTCTGTTTTGAGCGTTTCCTGAGTCACTAGTTTTACATTCCGAAGCACCTCTGCAGGTTCACTGCATCCCTTGGACCTTCCCAATGACGATGAAACACAGAAATTGCATCGGAATTAAATATAAGAGACACAATGCCGACTTAAGTACAGGAAGAATGAGTCTTCCTACTGTCTATGTGTTGAGCGTTTCCTGTGTCACCAGTTTTACATTCTGATGCTCCTCTGCTGGTTTACTGTATCCCTTGGACCTTCCCATTGACGATTAAAAAACAGAAATTGCATCGGAATTAAATATAAGAGACACAATGATGACTTAAGTACAGGAAGACTGAGTCTTCCTACTGTCTATGTTTTGAGCGTTTCCAGTGTCATCAGTTTTACTTTCCGATGCACCTCTGTAGGATTACTATATCCCTTGGACCTTCCGATTCACGATGAAACACAGAAATTTCATCGGAAATAAATATAAGAGACACAATGCCGACTTAAGTACAGGAAGACTGAGTCTTCCTACTGTCTATGTTTTGAGCGTTTCCTGTGTCACCAGTTTTACATTCCGATGCACATCTGCAGGTTCACTGTTTCCCTTGGACCTTCCCATTGACGATGAAACACAGAAATTGCATCGGAATTAAATATAAGAGACACAATGCCGACTTAAGTACAGGAAGACAGAGTCTTCCTACTGTCTATGTGTTGAGCGTTTCCTGTGTCACCAGTTTTACATTCTGATGCACCTATGCAGGTTTACTGTATCCCTTGGACCTTCCCATTGACGATGAAACACAGAAAATGCATCGGAATTAAGTATAAGAGACACAATGCAGACTTAAGCACAGGAAGACTGAGTCTTCCTACTGTCTACGTTTTGAGCGTTTCCTGTGTCACCAGTTTAACATTCCGATGCACCTCTGCAGGTTTACTGTATCCCTTGGACCTTCCCATTGACGATGAAACACAGAAATTGCATCGGAATTAAATATAAGAGACACAATGCCGACTTAAGTACAGGAAGACTGAGTCTTCCTATA
This sequence comes from Schistocerca nitens, assembly GCF_023898315.1. Taxonomy (NCBI): domain Eukaryota; kingdom Metazoa; phylum Arthropoda; class Insecta; order Orthoptera; family Acrididae; genus Schistocerca; species Schistocerca nitens. Next base: position 2,576,599 of record NC_064616.1, on the reverse strand, counting down.
ATTTGAGCGTTTCCTGTGTCACCAGTTTTACATTCCGATGCACCTCTACATGTTTACTGTATCCGTTGGACCTTCACAGTGACGAAGAAACACAGAAATTGCATCGGAATTAAATATAAGATACACAATGCCGACTTAAGTACAGGAAGACTAAGTCTTCCTACTGTCTATGTTTTGAGCGTTTCCTGTGTCACCAGTTTTATATGCTGATGCTCCTCTGCAGGTCTTCTGTATCCATTGGACCTTCCCATTGTCGATGAAACACAGAAATTGCATCGGAATTAAATATAAGAGACACAATGCCGACTTAAGTACAGGAAAACTGAGTCTTCCTACTGTCTATGTTTTGAGCGTTTCCTGTGTCACCAGTTTTACATTCTGATGCACCTCTGCAGGTATTCTGTATCCATTGGACCTTCCCATTGACGATGAAACACAGAAATTGAATCGGAATTAAATATAAGAGACACAATGCCGACTTACGTACGGGAAGACTAAAACATCATACTGTCCATGCTTTGAGCGTTTCCTGTGTCATCAGTTTTACTTTCCGATGCACCTCTGCAGGTTTACTATATCCCTTGGACCTTCCCATTCACGATGAAACACATAAATTTCATCGGAAATAAATATAAGAGACACAATGCCGACTTAAGTATAGGAAGACTGAGTCTTCCTACTGTCTATGATTTGAGCGTTTCCTGTGTCACCAGATTTACATTCCGATGCACCTCTGCAGGTTTACTGTATCCCGTGGAGCTTCCCATTGACGATGAAACACAGAAATTGCATCGGAATTAAATATAAGACACACAATGCCGACTTACGTACAGGAAGACGGAGTCTTCCTACTGTCTATGATTTGAGCGTTTCCTGTGTCACCAGTTTTACATTCCGATGCACCTCTGCAGGTTTCCTGTATCCCTTGGACCTTCCCAGTGACGATGAAACACAGAAATTGTATCGAAATTAAATATAAGAGACACAATGCCGACTTAAGTACAAGAAAACAGTCTTCGTACGGTCAATGATTTGAGCGTTTCCTGTGTCACCAGTTTTACATTCCGATGCACCTCTGCCGGTTTATTGTATTCCTTGGACCTTCCCACTGTCGATGAAACACAGAATTCGCAACGGAATTAAATATAAGAAACACAATGCCGACTTATGTACAGAAAGACTGATTCTTCCTACTGTCTATGTTTTGAGCGTTTCCTGTGTCACCAGTTTTACATTCTGAAGCACCTCTGCAGGTTTACTGTAACCATTGGACCTTCCCATTGAAGATGAAACACATTAATTGCATCGGAGTTAAATATAAGAGACACAATGCCGACTTAAGTACAGGAAGACTGAGTCTTCCTACTGTCTATGTTTTGAGCGTTTCCTGTGTCACCAGTTTTACATTCTGATGCACCTCTGCAGGTTTACTGTATCCCTTGGACCTTCGCATTGACGATGAAACACAGAAATTGCATTGGAATTAAATATAAGAGACACAATGCCGACTTAAGTACAGAAAGACTGAGTCTTCCTTCTGTCTATGTTTTGAGCGTTTCCTGTGTCATCAGTTTTACATTCCGATGCACCTCTGATGGTTTACTGTATCCCTTGGACGTTCCCATTGACGATGAAAAACAGAAATTGCATCGGAATTAAATTTAAGGGACACAATGCCGACTTAAGTACAGGAAGACTAAGTCTTCATACTGTCTATGTTTTGAGCGTTTCCTGTGTCATCAGTTTTACTTTCAGATGCACCTCTGCAGGTTTACTATATCCCTTGGACCTTCCCATTCACGATGAAACACAGAGATTTCATCGGAAACAAATATAAGAGACACAATGCCGACTTAAGTATAGGAAGACTGAGTCTTCCTACTGTCTATGTTTTGAGCGTTTCCTGTGTTACCAGTTTTACATTCTGATGCTCCTCTGCAGGTCTTCTGTATCCATTGGACCTTCCCATTGACGATGAAACACAGAAATTGAATCGGAATTAAATATAAGAGACACAATACCGACTTAAGTACAGGAAGACTGAGTCTTCCTATAATTTGAGCGTTTCCTGTGTCACCAGTTTTACATTCCGATGCACCTCTACATGTTTACTGTATCCGTTGGACCTTCACAGTGACGAAGAAACACAGAAATTGCATCGGAATTAAATATAAGATACACAATGCCGACTTAAGTACAGGAAGACTAAGTCTTCCTACTGTCTATGTTTTGAGCGTTTCCTGTGTCACCAGTGTTACATTCTGATGCTCCTCTGCAGGTCTTCTGTATCCATTGGACCTTCCCATTGTCGATGAAACACAGAAATTGCATCGGAATTAAATATAAGAGACACAATGCCGACTTAAGTACAGGAAAACTGAGTCTTCCTACTGTCTATGTTTTGAGCGTTTCCTGTGTCACCAGTTTTACATTCTGATGCACCTCTGCAGGTTTTCTGTATCCATTGGACCTTCCCATTGACGATGAAACACAGAAATTGAATCGGAATTAAATATAAGAGACACAATGCCGACTTACGTACGGGAAGACTAAGTCATCATACTGTCCATGCTTTGAGCGTTTCCTGTGTCATCAGTTTTACTTTCCGATGCACCTCTGCAGGTTTACTATATCCCTTGGACCTTCCCATTCACGATGAAACACATAAATTTCATCGGAAATAAATATAAGAGACACAATGCCGACTTAAGTATAGGAAGACTGAGTCTTCCTACTGTCTATGATTTGAGCGTTTCCTGTGTCACCAGATTTACATTCCGATGCACCTCTGCAGGTTTACTGTATCCCGTGGAGCTTCCCATTGGCGATGAAACACAGAAATTGCATCGGAATTAAATATAAGACACACAATGCCGACTTACGTACAGGAAGACGGAGTCTTCCTACTGTCTATGATTTGAGCGTTTCCTGTGTCACCAGTTTTACATTCCGATGCACCTCTGCAGGTTTCCTGTATCCCTTGGACCTTCCCAGTGATGATGAAACACAGAAATTGTATCGAAATTAAATATAAGAGACACAATGCCGACTTAAGTACAAGAAAACAGTCTTCGTACGGTCAATGATTTGAGCGTTTCCTGTGTCACCAGTTTTACATTCCGATGCACCTCTGCCGGTTTATTGTATCCCTTGGACCTTCCCACTGTCGATGAAACACAGAATTCGCAACGGAATTAAATATAAGAAACAAATGCCGACTTATGTACACAAAGACTGATTCTTCCTACTGTCTATGTTTTGAGCGTTTCCTGTGTCACCAGTTTTACATTCTGAAGCACCTCTGCATGTTTACTGTAACCATTGGACCTTCCCATTGAAGACGAAACACATAAATTGCATCGGAGTTAAATATAAGAGACACAATGCCGACTTAAGTACAGGAAGACTGAGTCTTCCTACTGTCTATGTTTTGAGCGTTTCCTGTGTCACCAGTTTTACATTCTGATGCACCTCTGCAGGTTTACTGTATCCCTTGGACCTTCGCATTGACGATGAAACACAGAAATTGCATTGGAATTAAATATAAGAGACACAATGCCGACTTAAGTACAGAAAGACTGAGTCTTCCTTCTGTCTATGTTTTGAGCGTTTCCTGTGTCATCAGTTTTACATTCCGATGCACCTCTGAGGGTTTACTGTATCCCTTGGACGTTCCCATTGACGATGAAAAACAGAAATTGCATCGGAATTAAATTTAAGGGACACAATGCCGACTTAAGTACAGGAAGACTAAGTCTTCATACTGTCTATGTTTTGAGCGTATCCTGTGTCATCAGTTTTACTTTCAGATGCACCTCTGCAGGTTTACTATATCCCTTGGACCCTCCCATTCACGATGAAACACAGAAATTTCATCGGAAACAAATATAAGAGACACAATGCCGACTTAAGTATAGGAAGACTGAGTCTTCCTACTGTCTATGTTTTGAGCGTTTCCTGTGTCACCAGTTTTACATTCTGATGCTCCTCTGCAGGTCTTCTGTATCCATTGGACCTTCCCATTGACGATGAAACACAGAAATTGCATCGGAATTAAATATAAGAGACACAATGCCGACTTAAGTACAGGAAGACTGAGTCTTCCTATAATTTGAGCGTTTCCTGTGTCACCAGTTTTACATTCCGATGCACCTCTACATGTTTACTGTATCCGTTGGACCTTCACAGTGTCGAAGAAACACAGAAATTGCATCGGAATTAAATATAAGATACACAATGCCGACTTAAGTACAGGAAGACTAAGTCTTCCTACTGTCTATGTTTTGAGCGTTTCCTGTGTCACCAGTTTTACATTCTGATGCTCCTCTGCAGGTCTTCTGTATCCATTGGACCTTCCCATTGTCGATGAAACACAGAAATTGCATCGGAATTAAATATAAGAGACACAATGCCGACTTAAGTACAGGAAAACTGAGTCTTCCTACTGTCTATGTTTTGAGCGTTTCCTGTGTCACCAGTTTTACATTCTGATGCACCTCTGCAGGTTTTCTGTATCCATTGGACCTTCCCATTGACGATGAAACACAGAAATTGAATCGGAATTAAATATAAGAGACACAATGCCGACTTACGTACGGGAAGACTAAGTCATCATACTGTCCATGCTTTGAGCGTTTCCTGTGTCATCAGTTTTACTTTCCGATGCACCTCTGCAGGTTTACTATATCCCTTGGACCTTCCCATTCACGATGAAACACATAAATTTCATCGGAAATAAATATAAGAGACACAATGCCGACTTAAGTATAGGAAGACTGAGTCTTCCTACTGTCTATGATTTGAGCGTTTCCTGTGTCACCAGATTTACATTCCGATGCACCTCTGCAGGTTTACTGTATCCCGTGGAGCTTCCCATTGACGATGAAACACAGAAATTGCATCGGAATTAAATATAAGACACACAATGCCGACTTACGTACAGGAAGACGGAGTCTTCCTACTGTCTATGATTTGAGCGTTTCCTGTGTCACCAGTTTTACATTCCGATGCACCTCTGCAGGTTTCCTGTATCCCTTGGACCTTCCCAGTGACGATGAAACACAGAAATTATATCGAAATTAAATATAAGAGACACAATGCCGACTTAAGTACAAGAAAACAGTCTTCGTACGGTCAATGATTTGAGCGTTTCCTGTGTCACCAGTTTTACATTCCGATGCACCTCTGCCGGTTTATTGTATCCCTTGGACCTTCCCACTGTCGATGAAACACAGAATTCGCAACGGAATTAAATATAAGAAACAAATGCCGACTTATGTACAGAAAGACTGATTCTTCCTACTGTCTATGTTTTGAGCGTTTCCTGTGTCACCAGTTTTACATTCTGAAGCACCTCTGCATGTTTACTGTAACCATTGGACCTTCCCATTGAAGATGAAACACATAAATTGCATCGGAGTTAAATATAAGAGACACAATGCCGACTTAAGTACAGGAAGACTGAGTCTTCCTACTGTCTATGTTTTGAGCGTTTCCTGTGTCACCAGTTTTACATTCTGATGCACCTCTGCAGGTTTACTGTATCCCTTGGACCTTCGCATTGACGATGAAACACAGAAATTGCATTGGAATTAAATATAAGAGACACAATGCCGACTTAAGTACAGAAAGACTGAGTCTTCCTTCTGTCTATGTTTTGAGCGTTTCCTGTGTCATCAGTTTTACATTCCGATGCACCTCTGAGGGTTTACTGTATCCCTTGGACGTTCCCATTGACGATGAAAAACAGAAATTGCATCGGAATTAAATTTAAGGGACACAATGCCGACTTAAGTACAGGAAGACTAAGTCTTCATACTGTCTATGTTTTGAGCGTTTCCTGTGTCATCAGTTTTACTTTCAGATGCACCTCTGCAGGTTTACTATATCCCTTGGACCTTCCCATTCACGATGAAACACAGAAATTTCATCGGAAACAAATATAAGAGACACAATGCCGACTTAAGTATAGGAAGACTGAGTCTTCCTACTGTCTATGTTTTGAGCGTTTCCTGTGTCACCAGTTTTACATTCTGATGCTCCTCTGCAGGTCTTCTGTATCCATTGGACCTTCCCATTGACGATGAAAGACAGAAATTGCATCGGAATTAAATATAAGAGACACAATGCCGACTTAAGTACAGGAAGACTGAGTCTTCCTACTGTCAATGCTTTGAGCGTTTCCTGTGTCACTAGTTTTACATTCCGATGCACCTCTGCAGGTTTACTGCATCCCTTGGACCTTCCCATTGACGATGAAACACAGAAATTGCATCGGAATTAAATATAAGAGATACAATGCCGACTTAAGTACAGGAAGAATGAGTCTTCCTACTGTCTATGTGTTGAGCGTTTCCTGTGTCACCAGTTTTACATTCTGATGATCCTCTGCAGGTTTACAATATCGTTTGGACCTTCCCATTGACGATGAAAAACAGAAATTGCATCGGAATTAAATATAAGAGACACAATGCCGACTTAAGTAAAGGATGACTGAGTCTTCCTACTGTCTATGTTTTGAGCTTTCCTGTGTCATCAGTTTTACTTTCCGATGCACCTCTGCAGGATTACTATATCCCTTAGACCTTCCCATTGACGATGAAACACAGAAATTTCATCGGAAATAAATATAAGAGACACAATGCCGACTTAAGTACAGGAAGACTGAGTCTTCCTACTGTCTGTGTTTTGAGCGTTTCCTGCGTCACCAGTTTTACATTCCGATGCACCTCTGCAGGTTCACTGTTTCCCTTGGACCTTCCCATTGACGATGAAACACAGAAATTGCATCGGAATTAAATATAACAGACACAATGCCGACTTAAGTACAGGAAGACAGAGTCTTCCTACTGTCTATGTTTTGAGCGTTTCCTGTAACACTAGATTTACATTAAGATGCACTACTGCAGGTTTAGTGTATCCCTTGGACCTTCCCATTGACGATGAAACACAGAAATTGTATCGGAATTCAATATAAGAGACACAATGAAGACTTAAATACAGGAAGAATGAGTCTTCCTACTGTCTATGTGTTGAGCGTTTCCTGTGTCACCAGTTTTACATTCTGATGCACCTCTGCAGGTTTACTGTATCCCTTGGACCTTCCCATTGACGATGAAACACAGAAATTGCATCGGAATTAAAAATAAGAGACACAATGCAGACTTAAGTACAGGAAGACTGAGTCTTCCTACTGTCTATGTTTTGAGCGTTTTCTGTGTCATCAGTTTTTCATTCAGATGCACCTCTGCAGGTTTACTGTATCCCTTGGACCTTCCCATTGACGATGAAAAACAGAAATTGCATCGGAATTAAATATAAGAGACACAATGCCGACTTAAGTACAGGAAGACTGAGTCTTCCTACTGTCTATGTTTTGAGCGTTTCCTGTGTCACTAGTTTTACATTCCGATGCACCTCTGCAGGTTTACTCTATCCCTTGGACCTTCCCATTGACGATGAAACACAGAAATTGCATCGGAATTAAATATAAGAGACACAATGCCGACTTAAGTACAGTAAGACTGAGTCTTCCTACTGTCTATGTTTTGAGCGTTTCCTGTGTCACTAGTTTTACATTCCGATGCACCACAGCAGGTTTACTGTATCCCTTGGACCTTCCCATTGACGATGAAACACAGAAATTGCATCGGAATTCAATATAAGATACACAATGCCGACTTAAGTACCAGAAAACATTCTTCTTACGGTCTATATTTTGAGCGTTTCCTGTTTCACCAGTTTTACATTCCGATGCACCTCTGCAGGATTACTATATCCCTTGGACCTTCCCATTCACGATGAAACACAGAAATTGCATCGGAAATAAGTATAAGAGACACAATGCCGACTTAAGTACAGGAAGACTGAGTCTTCCTACTGTCTATGTTTTGAGCGTTTCCTGTGTCACCAGTTTTACATTCGATGCACCTCTGCAGGTTTACTGTTTCCCTTGGACCTTCCCATTGACGATGAAACACAGAAATTGCATCGGAATTAAATATAAGAGACACAATGCCGACTTAAGCACAGGAAGACAGAGTCCTCCTACTGTCTATGTTTTGAGCGTTTCCTGTGTCACTAGTTTTACATTCCGATGCATCACTGCAGGTTTACCTTATCCCTTGGACCTTCCCATTGACGATGAAACACAGAAATTGCATCGGAATTAAATATAAGAGACACAATGCCGACTTAAGTACAGGAAGAATGGGTCTTCCTACTGTCTATGTGTTGAGCGTTTCCTGTGTCACCAGTTTTACATTCTGATGCACCTCTACAGGTTTAGTGTATCCGTTGGACCTTCACAGTGACGATGAAACACAGAAATTGCATCGGAATTCAATATAAGAGACACAATGCCGACTTAAGTACCAGAAAACATTCTTCTTACGGTCTATATTTTGAGCGTTTCCTGTGACACTAGTTTTACATTCCGATGCACCTCTGCTGGTGTAGTGTATCCCTTGGACCTTCCCATTGACGATGAGACACAGAAATTGCTTCGGAATGATATATAAGAGACACAATGCCGACTTAAGTACAGGAAGACTGAGTCTTCCTATAATTTGAGCGTTTCCTGTGTCACCAGTTTTACATTCCGATGCACCTCTACAGGTTTAGTGTATCCGTTGGACCTTCACAGTGACGATGAAACACAGAAATTGCATCGGAATTCAATATAAGAGACACAATGCCGACTTAAGTACCAGAAAACATTCTTCTTACGGTCTATATTTTGAGCGTTTCCTGTTTCACCAGTTTTACATTCCGATGCACCTCTGCAGGACTACTATATCCCTTGGACGTTCCCATTCACGATGAAACACAGAAATTGCATCGGAAATAAGTATAAGAGACACAATGCCGACTTAAGTACAGGAAGACTGAGTCTTCCTACTGTCTATGTTTTGAGCGTTTCCTGTGTCACCAGTTTTACATTCGATGCACCTCTGCAGGTTTACTGTTTCCCTTGGACCTTCCCATTGACGATGAAACACAGAAATTGCATCGGAATTAAATATATGAGACACAATGCCGACTTAAGCACAGGAAGACAGAGTCTTCCTACTGTCTATGTTTTGAGCGTTTTCTGTGTCATCAGTTTTTCATTCAGATGCACCTCTGCAGGTTTACTGTATCCCTTGGACCTTCCCATTGACGATGAAACACAGAAATTGCATCGGAATTCAATATAAGAGACACAATGCCGACTTAAGTACCAGAAAACATTCTTCTTACGGTCTATATTTTGAGCGTTTCCTGTTTGACCAGTTTTACATTCCGATGCACCTCTGCAGGATTACTATATCCCTTGGACGTTCCCATTCACGATGAAACATAGAAATTGCATCGGAAATAAGTATAGGAGACACAATGCCGACTTAAGTACAGGAAGACTGAGTCCTCCTACTGTCTATGTTTTGAGCGTTTCCTGTGTCACTAGTTTTACATTCCGATGCATCACTGCAGGTTTACCTTATCCCTTGGAACTTCCCATTGACGATGAAACACAGAAATTGCATCGGAATTAAATATAAGAGACACAATGCCGACTTAAGTACAGGAAGAATGGGTCTTCCTACTGTCTATGTGTTGAGCGTTTCCTGTGTCACCAGTTTTACATTCTGATGCACCTCTGCAGGTTTACTGTATCCCTTGGACCTTCCCATTGACAATGAAACACAGTAAATGCATCGGAATTAAATATAAGAGACACAATGCCGACTTAAGTACAGGAAGACTGAGTCTTCCTACTGTCTATGTTTTGAGTGTTTCCTGTGACACTAGTTTTACATTCCGATGGACCTCTGCAGGTGTAGTGTATCCCTTGGACCTTCCCATTGAGATGAAACACAGAAATTGCTTCGGACTGATATATAAGAGACACAATGCCGACTTAAGTACGGGAAGACTGAGTCTTCCTATAATTTGAGCGTTTCCTGTGTCACCAGTTTTACATTCCGATGCACCTCTACAGGTTTACTATATCCGTTGGACCTTCACAGTGACGATGAAACACAGAAATTGCATCGGAATTCAATATAAGAGACACAATGCCGACTTAAGTACCAGAAAACATTCTTCTTACGGTCTATATTTTGAGCGTTTCCTGTTTCACCAGTTTTACATTCCGATGCACCTCTGCAGGACTACTATATCCCTTGGACCTTCCCATTCACGATGAAACACAGAAATTGCATCGGAAATAAGTATAAGAGACACAATGCCGACTTAAGTACAGGAAGACTGAGTCTTCCTACTGTCTATGTTTTGAGCGTTTCCTGTGTCACCAGTTTTACATTCGATGCACCTCTGCAGGTTTACTGTTTCCCTTGGACCTTCCCATTGACGATGAAACACAGAAATTGCATCGGAATTAAATATAAGAGACACAATGCCGACTTAAGCACAGGAAGACAGAGTCTTCCTACTGTCTATGTTTTGAGCGTTTTCTGTGTCATCAGTTTTTCATTCAGATGCACCTCTGCAGGTTTACTGTATCCCTTGGACCTTCCCATTGACGATGAAACACAGAAATTGCATCGGAATTCAATATAAGAGACACAATGCCGACTTAAGTACCAGAAAACATTCTTCTTACGGTCTATATTTTGAGCGTTTCCTGTTTGACCAGTTTTACATTCCGATGCACCTCTGCAGGATTACTATATCCCTTGGACGTTCCCATTCACGATGAAACATAGAAATTGCATCGGAAATAAGTATAAGAGACACAATGCCGACTTAAGTACAGGAAGACTGAGTCTTCCTACTGTCTATGTTTTGAGCGTTTCCTGTGTCACCAGTTTTACATTCGATGCACCTCTGCAGGTTTACTGTTTCCCTTGGACCTTCCCATTGACGATGAAACACAGAAATTGCATCGGAATGAAATATAAGAGACACAATGCCGACTTAAGCACAGGAAGACAGAGTCTTCCTACTGTCTATGTTTTGAGCGTTTCCTGTGTCAGCAGTTTTACATTCTGATGCACCTCTGCAGGATTACTGTATCCCTTGGACCTTCCCATTGACGATGAAACACAGAAATTGCATCGGAATTAAATATAAGAGACACAATGCCGACTTAAGTACAGGAAGACTGAGTCTTCCTACTGTCTATGTTTTGAGCGTTTCCTGTGACACTAGTTTTACATTCCGATGCACCTCTGCAGGTTTACTGTATCCCTTGGACCTTCCCATTGACGATGAAACACAGAAATTGCATCGGAATGAAATATAAGAGACACAATGCCGACTTAAGTACAGGAAGACTGAGTCTTCCAACAATTTGAGCGTTTCCTGTGTCACCAGTTTTACATTCCGAAGCACCTCTACAGGTTTACTGTATCCGTTGGTCCTTCACAGTGACGACGAAACACAGAAATTGCATTGGAATTAAATATAAGAGACACAATGCCGACTTAAGTACAGGAAGACTAAGTCTTCATACTGTCTATGTTTTGAGCGTTTCCTGTGTCATCAGTTTTACTTTCAGATGCACCTCTGCAGGTTTACTATATCCCTTGGACCTTCCCATTCACGATGAAACACAGAAATTTCATCGGAAATAAATATAAGAGACACAATGCCGACTTAAGTATAGGAAGACTGAGTCTTCCTACTGCCTATGTTTTGAGCGTTTCCTGTGTCACCAGTTTTACATTCTGATGCTCCTCTGCAGGTCTTTTGTATCCATTGGACCTTCCCATTGACGATGAAACACAGAAATTGCATCGGAATTAAATATAAGAGACACAATGCCGATTAAGTACAGGAAGACTGAGTCTTCCTACTGTCTATGTTTTGAGCGTTTCCTGTGTCATCAGTTTTACATTCTGATGCACCTCTGCCGGCTTACTGTATCCCTTGGACCTTCCCATTGACGATGAAACACAGAAATTGCATCGGAATTAAATATAAGAGACACAATGCCGACTTAAGTACAGGAAAACTGAGTCTTCCTACTGTCTATGTTTTGAGCGTTTCCTGTGTCACCAGTTTTACATTCCGATGCACCTCTACAGGTTTACTGTATCCCTTGGACCTTCCCATTGACGATGAAACACAGAAATTGCATCGGAATGAAATATAAGAGACACAATGCCGACTTAAGTACAGGAAGACTGAGTCTTCCTACTGTCTGTAATTTGAGCGTTTCCTGTGTCACCAGTTTTACATTCCGATGCACCTCTACAGGTTTACTGTATCCGTTGCACCTTCACAGTGACGACGAAACACAGAAATTGCATTGGAATTAAATATAAGAGACACAATGCCGAATTAAGTACAGGACCATTAAGTCTTCATACTGTCTATGTTTTGAGCGTTTCCTGTGTCATCAGTTTTACTTTCAGATGCACCTCTGCAGGTTTACTATATTCCTTGGACCTTCCCATTCACGATGAAACACAGAAATTTCATCGGAAATAAATATAAGAGACACAATGCCGACTTAAGTATAGGAAGACTGAGTCTTCCTACTGTCTATGTTTTGAGCGTTTCCTGTGTCACCAGTTTTACATTTTGATGCTCCTCTGCAGGTCTTCTGTATCCATTGGACCTTCCCATTGACGATGAAACACAGAAATTGCATCGGAATTAAATATAAGAGACACAATGCCGACTTAAGTACAGGAAGTCTTAGTCTTCCTACTGTCTATGTTTTGAGCGTTTCCTGTGTCACTAGTTTTACATTCCGAAGCACCTCTGCAGGTTCACTGCATCCCTTGGACCTTCCCAATGACGATGAAACACAGAAATTGCATCGGAATTAAATATAAGAGACACAATGCCGACTTAAGTACAGGAAGAATGAGTCTTCCTACTGTCTATGTGTTGAGCGTTTCCTGTGTCACCAGTTTTACATTCTGATGCTCCTCTGCTGGTTTACTGTATCCCTAGGACCTTCCCATTGACGATGAAAAACAGAAATTGCATCGGAATTAAATATAAGAGACACAATGCCGACTTAAGTACAGGAAGACTGAGTCTTCCTACTGTCTATGTTTTGAGCGTTTCAAGTGTCATCAGTTTTACTTTCCGATGCACCTCTGTAGGATTACTATATCCCTTGGACCTTCCCATTCACGATGAAACACAGAAATTTCATCGGAAATAAATATAAGAGACACAATGCCGACTTAAGTACAGGAAGACTGAGTCTTCCTACTGTCTATGTTTTGAGCGTTTCCTGTGTCACCAGTTTTACATTCGATGCACCTCTGCAGGTTTACTGTTTCCCTTGGACCTTCCCATTGACGATGAAACACAGAAATTGCATCGGAATTAAATATATGAGACACAATGCCGACTTAAGCACAGGAAGACAGAGTCTTCCTACTGTCTATGTTTTGAGCGTTTTCTGTGTCATCAGTTTTTCATTCAGATGCACCTCTGCAGGTTTACTGTATCCCTTGGACCTTCCCATTGACGATGAAACACAGAAATTGCATCGGAATTCAATATAAGAGACACAATGCCGACTTAAGTACCAGAAAACATTATTCTTACGGTCTATATTTTGAGCGTTTCCTGTTTGACCAGTTTTACATTCCGATGCACCTCTGCAGGATTACTATATCCCTTGGACGTTCCAATTCACGATGAAACATAGAAATTGCATCGGAAATAAGTATAGGAGACACAATGCCGACTAAAGTACAGGAAGACTGAGTCTTCCTACTGTCTATGTTTTGAGCGTTTCCTGTGTCACCAGTTTTACATTCGATGCACCTCTACAGGTTTACTGTTTCCCTTGGACCTTCCCATTGACGATGAAACACTGAAATTGCATCGGAATTAAATATAAGAGACACAATGCCGACTTAAGCACAGGAAGACAGAGTCCTCCTACTGTCTATGTTTTGAGCGTTTCCTGTGTCACTAGTTTTACATTCCGATGCATCACTGCAGGTTTACCTTATCCCTTGGAACTTCCCATTGACGATGAAACACAGAAATTGCATCGGAATTAAATATAAGAGACACAATGGCGACTTAAGTACAGGAAGAATGGGTCTTCCTACTGTCTATGTGTTGAGCGTTTCCTGTGTCACCAGTTTTACATTCTGATGCACCTCTGCAGGTTTACTGTATCCCTTGGACCTTCCCATTGACAATGAAACACAGAAAATGCATCGGAATTAAATATAAGAGACACAATGCCGACTTAAGTACAGGAAGACTGAGTCTTCCTACTGTCTATGTTTTGAGTGTTTCCTGTGACACTAGTTTTACATTCCGATGGACCTCTGCAGGTGTAGTGTATCCCTTGGACCTTCCCATTGACGATGAAACACAGAAATTGCTTCGGACTGATATATAACAGACACAATGCCGACTTAAGTACGGGAAGACTGAGTCTTCCTATAATTTGAGCGTTTACTGTGTCACCAGTTTTACATTCCGATGCACCTCTACAGGTTTACTGTATCCGTTGGACCTTCACAGTGACGACGAAAGACAGAAATTGCATCGGAATTCAATATAAGAGACACAATGCTGACGTAAGTACCAGAAAACATTCTTCTTACGGTCTATATTTTGAGCGTTTCCTGTTTCACCAGTTTTACATTCCGATGCACCTCTGCAGGACTACTATATCCCTTGGACCTTCCCATTCACGATGAAACACAGAAATTGCATCGGAAATAAGTATAAGAGACACAATGCCGACTTAAGTACAGGAAGACTGAGTCTTCCTACTGTCTATGTTTTGAGCGTTTCCTGTGTCACCAGTTTTACATTCGATGCACCTCTGCAGGTTTACTGTTTCCCTTGGACCTTCCCATTGACGATGAAACACAGAAATTGCATCGGAATTAAATATAAGAGACACAATGCCGACTTAAGCACAGGAAGACAGAGTCTTCCTACTGTCTATGTTTTGAGCGTTTTCTGTGTCATCAGTTTTTCATTCAGATGCACCTCTGCAGGTTTACTGTATCCCTTGGACCTTCCCATTGACGATGAAACACAGAAATTGCATCGGAATTCAATATAAGAGACACAATGCCGACTTAAGTACCAGAAAACATTCTTCTTACGGTCTATATTTTGAGCGTTTCCTGTTTGACCAGTTTTACATTCCGATGCACCTCTGCAGGATTACTATATCCCTTGGACGTTCCCATTCACGATGAAACATAGAAATTGCATCGGAAATAAGTATAAGAGACACAATGCCGACTTAAGTACAGGAAGACTGAGTCTTCCTACTGTCTATGTTTTGAGCGTTTCCTGTGTCACCAGTTTTACATTCGATGCACCTCTGCAGGTTTACTGTTTCCCTTGGACCTTCCCATTGACGATGAAACACAGAAATTGCATCGGAATGAAATATAAGAGACACAATGCCGACTTAAGCACAGGAAGACAGAGTCTTCCTACTGTCTATGTTTTGAGCGTTTCCTGTGTCAGCAGTTTTACATTCTGATGCACCTCTGCAGGATTACTGTATCCCTTGGACCTTCCCATTGACGATGAAACACAGAAATTGCATCGGAATTAAATATAAGAGACACAATGCCAACTTAAGTACAGGAAGACTGAGTCTTCCTACTGTCTATGTTTTGAGCGTTTCCTGTGACACTAGTTTTACATTCCGATGCACCTCTGCAGGTTTACTGTATCCCTTGGACCTTCCCATTGACGATGAAACACAGAAATTGCATCGGAATGAAATATAAGAGACACAATGCCGACTTAAGTACCGGAAGACTGAGTCTTCCAACAATTTGAGCGTTTCCTGTGTCACCAGTTTTACATTCCGATGCACCTCTACAGGTTTACTGTATCCGTTGGTCCTTCACAGTGACGTCGAAACACAGAAATTGCATTGGAATTAAATATAAGAGACACAATGCCGACTTAAGTACAGGAAGACTAAGTCTTCATACTGTCTATGTTTTGAGCGTTTCCTGTGTCATCAGTTTTACTTTCAGATGCACCTCTGCAGATTTACTATATCCCTTGGACCTTCCCATTCACGATGAAACACAGAAATTTCATCGGAAATAAATATAAGAGACACAATGCCGACTTAAGTATAGGAAGACTGAGTCTTCCTACTGTCTATGTTTTGAGCGTTTCCTGTGTCACCAGTTTTACATTCTGATGCTCCTCTGCAGGTCTTTTGTATCCATTGGACCTTCCCATTGACGATGAAACACAGAAATTGCATCGGAATTAAATATAAGAGACACAATGCCGATTAAGTACAGGAAGACTGAGTCTTCCTACTGTCTATGTTTTGAGCGTTTCCTGTGTCATCAGTTTTACATTCTGATGCACCTCTGCCGGCTTACTGTATCCCTTGGACCTTCCCATTGACGATGAAACACAGAAATTGCATCGGAATTAAATATAAGAGACACAATGCCGACTTAAGTACAGGAAAACTGAGTCTTCCTACTGTCTATGTTTTGAGCGTTTCCTGTGTCACCAGTTTTACATTCCGATGCACCTCTACAGGTTTACTGTATCCCTTGGACCTTCCCATTGACGATGAAACACAGAAATTGCATCGGAATGAAATATAAGAGACACAATGCCGACTTAAGTACAGGAAGACTGAGTCTTCCTACTAACTATAATTTGAGCGTTTCCTGTGTCACCAGTTTTACATTCCGATGCACCTCTACAGGTTTACTGTATCCGTTGGACCTTCACAGTGACGACGAAACACAGAAATTGCATTGGAATTAAATATAAGAGACACAATGCCGACTTAAGTACAGGACCACTAAGTCTTCATACTGTCTATGTTTTGAGCGTTTCCTGTGTCATCAGTTTTACTTTCAGATGCACCTCTGCAGATTTACTATATCCCTTGGACCTTCCCATTCACGATGAAACACAGAAATTTCATCGGAAATAAATATAAGAGACACAATGCCGACTTAAGTACAGGAAGACTGAGTCTTCCTACTGTCTATGTTTTGAGCGTTTCAAGTGTCATCAGTTTTACTTTCCGATGCACCTCTGTGGGACTACTATATCCCTTGGACCTTCCCATTCACGATGAAACACAGAAATTTCATCGGAAATAAATATAAGAGACACAATGCCGACTTAAGTACAGGAAGACTGAGTCTTCCTACTGTCTATGTTTTGAGCGTTTCCTGTGTCACCAGTTTTACATTCCGATGCACATCTGCAGGTTCACTGTTTCCCTTGGACCTTCCCATTGACGATGAAACACAGAAATTGCATCGGAATTAAATATAAGAGACACAATGCCGACTTAAGTACAGGAAGACAGAGTCTTCCTATTGTCTATGTGTTGAGCGTTTCCTGTGTCACCAATTTTACATTCTGATGCACCTCTGCAGGTTTACTGTATCCCTTGGACCTTCCCATTGACGATGAAACACAGAAAATGCATCGGAATTAAGTATAAGAGACACAATGCAGACTTAAACACAGGAAGACTGAGTCTTCCTACTATCTACGTTTTGAGCGTTTCCTGTGTCACCAGTTTAACATTCCGATGCACCTCTGCAGGTTTACTGTATCCCTTGGACCTTCCCATTCACGATGAAACACAGAAATTTCATCGTAAATAAATATAAGACACACAATGCCAACTTAAGTATAGGAAGACTGAGTCTTCCTGCTGTCTATGTTTTGAGCGTTTCCTGTGTCACCAGTTTTACATTCTGATGCTCCTCTGCAGGTCTTCTGTATCCATTGGACCTTCCCATTGACGATGAAACACAGAAATTGCATCGGAATTAAATATAAGAGACACAATGCCGACTTAAGTACAGGAAAACTGAGTCTTCCCTCTGTCTATGTTTTGAGCGTTTCCTGTGTCATCAGTTTTACATTCTGATGCACCTCTGCAGGCTTTCTGTATCCATTGGACCTTCCCATTGACGATGAAACACAGAAATTGAATCGGAATTAAATATAAGAGACACAATGACGACTTACGTACGGGAAGACTAAGTCATCATACTGTCCATGCTTTGAGCGATTCCTGTGTCATCAGTTTTACTTTCCGATGCACCTCTGCAGGTTTACTATATCCCTTGGACCTTCCCATTCACGATGAAACACATAAATTTCATCGGAAATAAATATCAGAGACACAATGCCGACTTAAGTATAGGAAGGCTGAGTCTTCCTACTGTCTATGATTTGAGCGTTTCCTGTGTCACCAGATTTACATTCCGATGCACCTCTGCAGGTTTACTGTATCCCGTGGAACTTCCCATTGACGATGAAACACAGAAATTGCATCGGAATTAAATATAAGACACACAATGCCGACTTAACTACAGGAAGACGGAGTCTTCCTACTGTCTATGATTTGATCGTTTCCTGTGTCACCAGTTTTACATTCCGATGCACCTCTGCAGGTTTCCTGTATCCCTTGGACCTTCCCAGTGACGATGAAACACAGAAATTGTATCGAAATAAAATATAAGAGACACAATGCCGACGTAAGTACAAGAAAACAGTCTTCGTACGGTCAATGTTTTGAGCGTTTCCTGTGTCACCAGTTTTACATTCCGATGCACATCTGCCGGTTTATTGTATCCCTTGGACCTTCCCACTGTCGATGAAACACAGAATTCGCAACGGAATTAAATATAAGAAACACAATGCCGACTTATGTACAGAAAGACTGATTCTTCCTACTGTCTATGTTTTGAGCGTTTCCTGTGTCATCAGTTTTACTTTCAGATGCACCTCTGCAGGTTTACTATATCCCTTGGACCTTCCCATTCACGATGAAACACAGAAATTTCATCGGAAACAAATATAAGAGACACAATGCCGACTTAAGTATAGGAAGACTGAGTCTTCCTACTGTCTATGTTTTGAGCGTTTCCTGTGTCACCAGTTTTACATTCTGATGCTCCTCTGCAGGTCTTCTGTATCCATTGGACCTTCCCATTGACGATGAAACACAGAAATTGCATCGGAATTAAATATAAGAGACACAATGCCGACTTAAGTACAGGAAGACTGAGTCTTCCTACTGTCTATGTTTTGAGCGTTTCCTGTGTCACTACTTTTACATTCCGATGCACCTCTGCAGGTTTACTGCATCCCTTGGACCTTCCCATTGACGATGAAACACAGATATTGCATCGGAATTAAATATAAGAGACACAATGCCGACTTAAGTACAGGAAGAATGAGTCTTCCTACTGTCTATGTGTTGAGCGTTTCCTGTGTCACCAGTTTTACATTCTGATGATCCTCTGCTGGTTTACTGTATCGCTTGGACCTTCCCATTGACGATGAAAAACAGAAATTGCATCGGAATTAAATATAAGAGACACAATGACGACTTAAGTAAAGGATGACTGAGTCTTCCTACTGTCTATGTTTTGAGCGTTTCCTGTGTCATCAGTTTTACTTTCCGATGCACCTCTGCAGGATTACTATATCCCTTAGACCTTCCCATTTACGATGAAACACAGAAATTTCATCGGAAATAAATATAAGAGACACAATGCCGACTTAAGTACAGGAAGACTGAGTCTTCCCACTGTCTATGTTTTGAGCGTTTCCTGCGTCACCAGTTTTACATTCCGATGCACCTCTGCAGGTTCACTGTTTCCCTTGGACCTTCCCATTGACGATGAAACACAGAAATTGCATCGGAATTAAATATAAGAGACACAATGCCGACTTAAGTATAGGAAGACAGAGTCTTCCTACTGTCTATGTTTTGAGCGTTACCTGTGTCACTAGATTTACATTAAGATGCACTACTGCAGGTTTAGTGTATCCCTTGGACCTTCCCATTGACGATGAAACACAGAAATTGTATCGGAATTAAATATAAGAGACACAATGCCGACTTAAATACAGGAAGAATGAGTCTTCCTACTGTCTATGTGTTGAGCGTTTTCTGTGTCACCAGTTTTACATTCTGATGCACCTCTGCAGGTTTACTGTATCCCTTGGCCCTTCCCATTGACGATGAAACACAGAAATTGCATCGGAATTAAGTATAAGAGACACAATGCAGACTTAAGTACAGGAAGACTGAGTCTTCCTACTGTCTACGTTTTGAGCGTTTCCTGTGTCACCAGTTTTACATTCCGATGCACATCTGCGGGTTAAACTGTATCCCTTGGAACTTCCCATTGACGATGAAACACAGAAATTGCATCGGAATTAAATATAAGAGACACAATGCCGACTTAAGTACAGGAAGACTGAGTCTCCCTACTGTCTATGTTTGAGCGTTTCCTGTGACACTAGTTTTACATTCCGATGCACCTCTGCAGGTTTACTGTATCCCTTGGACCTTCCCATTGACAATGAAACACAGAAATTGCATCGGAATTCAATATAAGAGACCCAATGCCGACTTAAGCACAGGAAGACAGAGTCTTCCTACTGTCTATGTTTTGAGCGTTTCCTGTGTCAGCAGTTTTACATTCTGATGCACCTCTGCAGGATTACTGTATCCCTTGGACCTTCCCATTGACGATGAAACACAGAAATTGCATCGGAATTAAATATAAGAGACACAATGCCGACTTATGTACAGGAAGACTGAGTCTTCCTACTGTCTATGTTTTGAGCGTTTCCTGTGACACTAGTTTTACATTCCGATGCACCTCTGCAGGTTTACTGTATCCCTTGGACCTTCCCATTGACGATGAAACACAGAAATTGCATCGGAATGAAATATAAGAGACACAATGCCGACTTAAGTACAGGAAGACTGAGCCTTCCTACAATTTGAGCGTTTCATGTGTCACCAGTTTTACATTCCGATGCACCTCTACAGATTTACTGTATCCGTTGGTCCTTCACAGTGACGACGAAACACAGAAATTGCATTGGAATTAAATATAAGAGACACAATGCCGACTTAAGTACAGGAAGACTAAGTCTTCATACTGTCTATGCTTTGAGCGTTTCCTGTGTCATCAGTTTTACTTTCAGATGCACCTCTGCAGGTTTACTATATCCATTGGACCTTCCCATTCACGATGAAACACAGAAATTTCATCGGAAATAAATATAAGAGACACAATGCCGACTTAAGTATAGGAAGACTGAGTCTTCCTACTGTCTATGTTTTGAGCGTTTCCTGTGTCACCAGTTTTACATTCTGATGCTCCTCTGCATGTCTTTTGTATCCATTGGACCTTCCCATTGACGATGAAACACAGAAATTGCATCGGAATTAAATATAAGAGACACAATGCCGATTAAGTACAGGAAGACTGAGTCTTCCTACTGTCTATGTTTTGAGCGTTTCCTGTGTCATCAGTTTTACATTCTGATGCACCTCTGCCGGCTTACTGTATCCCTTGGACCTTCCCATTGACGATGAAACACAGAAATTGCATCGGAATTAAATATAAGAGACACAATGCCGACTTAAGTACAGGATGACTGAGTCTTCCTACTGTCTGTGTTTTGAGCGTTTCCTGTGTCACCAGTTTTACATTCCGATGCACCTCTACAGGTTTACTGTATCCCTTGGACCTTCCCATTGACGATGAAACACAGAAATTGCATCGGAATGAAATATAAGAGACAGAATGCCGACTTAAGTACAGGAAGACTGAGTCTTCCTACTGTCTATAATTTGAGCGTTTCCTGTGTCACCAGTTTTACATTCCGATGCACCTCTACAGGTTTACTGTATCCGTTGGACCTTCACAGTGACGACGAAACACAGAAATTGCATTGGAATTAAATATAAGAGACACAATGCCGACTTAAGTACAGGAAGACTAAGTCTTCATACTGTCTATGTTTTGAGCGTTTCCTGTGTCATCAGTTTTACTTTCAGATGCACCTCTGCAGGTTTACTATATTCCTTGGACCTTCCCATTCACGATGAAACACAAATTTCATCGGAAATAAATATAAGAGACACAATGCCGACTTAAGTATAGGAAGACTGAGTCTTCCTACTGTCTATGTTTTGAGCGTTTCCTGTGTCACCAGTTTTACATTCTGATGCTCCTCTGCACGTCTTCTGTATCCATTGGACCTTCCCATTGACGATGAAACACAGAAATTGCATCGGAATTAAATATAAGAGACACAATGCCGACTTAAGTACAGGAAGACTTAGTCTTCCTACTGTCTATGTTTTGAGCGTTTCCTGTGTCACTAGTTTTACATTCCGAAGCACCTCTGCAGGTTCACTGCATCCCTTGGACCTCCCCAATGACGATGAAACACAGAAATTGCATCGGAATTAAATATAAGAGACACAATGCCGACTTAAGTACAGGAAGAATGAGTCTTCCTACTGTCTATTTGTTGAGCGTTTCCTGTGTCACCAGTTTTACATTCTGATGCTCCTCTGCTGGTTTACTGTATCCCTAGGACCTTCCCATTGACGATGAAAAACAGAAATTGCATCGGAATTAAATATAAGAGACACAATGCCGACTTTACAGGAAGACTGAGTCTTCCTACTGTCTATGTTTTGAGCGTTTCAAGTGTCATCAGTTTTACTTTCCGATGCACCTCTGCAGGTTTACTATATCCCTTGGACCTTCCCATTCACGATGAAACACAGAAATTTCATCGGAATTAAATATAAGACACACAATGCCGACTTAACTACAGGAAGACGGAGTCTTCCTACTGTCTATGATTTGAGCGTTTCCTGTGTCACCAGTTTTACATTCCGATTAACCTCTGCAGGTTTCCTGTATCCATTGGACCTTCCCAGTGACGATGAAACACAGAAATTGTATCGAAATTAAATATAAGAGACACAATGCCGACTTAAGTACAAGAAAACAGTCTTCGTACGGTCAATGTTTTGAGCGTTTCCTGTGTCACCAGTTTTACATTCCGATGCACCTCTGCCGGTTTATTGTATCCCTTGGACCTTCCCACTGTCGATGAAACACAGAATTCGCAACGGAATTAAATATAAGAAACACAATGCCGACTTATGTACAGAAAGACTGATTCTTCCTTCTGTCTATGTTTTGAGCGTTTCCTGTGTCATCAGTTTTACATTCCGATGCACCTCTGAGGGTTTACTGTATCCCTTGGACGTTCCCATTGACGATGAAAAACAGAAATTGCATCGGAATTAAATTTAAGGGACACAATGCCGACTTAAGTACAGGAAGACTAAGTCTTCATACTGTCTATGTTTTGAGCGTTTCCTGTGTCATCAGTTTTACTTTCAGATGCACCTCTGCAGGTTTACTATATCCCTTGGACCTTCCCATTCACGATGAAACACAGAAATTTCATCGGAAACAAATATAAGAAACACAATGCCGACTTAAGTATAGGAAGACTGAGTCTTCCTACTGTCTATGTTTTGAGCGTTTCCTGTGTCACCAGTTTTACAATCTGATGCTCCTCTGCAGGTCTTCTGTATCCATTGGACCTTCCCATTGACGATGAAAAACAGAAATTGCATCGGAATTAAATATAAGAGACACAATGCCGACTTAAGTACAGGAAGACTGAGTCTTCCTACTGTCTATGTTTTGAGCGTTTCCTGTGTCAGTAGTTTTACATTCCGATGCACCTCTGCAGGTTTACTGCATCCCTTGGACCTTCCCATTGACGATGAAACACAGAAATTGCATCGGAATTAAATATAAGAGACACAATGCTGACTTAAGTACAGGAAGAATGAGTCTTCCTACTGTCTATGTGTTGAGCGTTTCCTGTGTCACCAGTTTTACATTCTGATGATCCTCTGCTGGTTTACTGTATCGCTTGGACCTTCCCATTGACGATGAAAAACAGAAATTGCATCGGAATTAAATATAAGAGACACAATGCCGACTTAAGTAAAGGATGACTGAGTCTTCCTACTGTCTATGTTTTGAGCGTTTCCTGTGTCATCAGTTTTACTTTCCGATGCACCTCTGCAGGATTACTATATCCCTTAGACCTTCCCATTCACGATGAAACACAGAAATTTCATCGGAAATAAATATAAGAGACACAATGCCGACTTAAGTACAGGAAGACTGAGTCTTCCTACTGTCTATGTTTTGAGCGTTTCCTGCGTCACCAGTTTTACATTCCGATGCACCTCTGCAGGTTCACTGTTTCCCTTGGACCTTCCCATTGACGATGAAACACAGAAATTGCATCGGAATTAAATATAAGAGACACAATGCCGACTTAAGTATAGGAAGACAGAGTCTTCCTACTGTCTATGTTTTGAGCGTTTCCTGTGTCACTAGATTTGCATTAAGATGCACTACTGCAGGTTTAGTGTATCCCTTGGACCTTCCCATTGACGATGAAACACAGAAATTGTATCGGAATTAAATATAAGAGACACAATGCCGACTTAAATACAGGAAGAATGAGTCTTCCTACTGTCTATGTGTTGAGCGTTTTCTGTGTCACCAGTTTTACATTCTGATGCACCTCTGCAGGTTTACTGTATCCCTTGGACCTTCCCATTGACGATGAAACACAGAAATTGCATCGGAATTAAGTATAAGAGACACAATGCAGACTTAAGTACAGGAAGACTGAGTCTTCCTACTGTCTACGTTTTGAGCGTTTCCTGTGTCACCAGTTTTACATTCTGATGCACCTCTGCAGGCATACTATATCCCTTGGACCTTCCCATTGACGATGAAACACAGAAATTGCATCGGAATTATATATAAGAGACACAATGCCGACTTAAGTACAGGAAGACTGAGTCTTCCTATAATTTGAGCGTTTCCTGTGTCAACAGTTTTACATTCCGATGCACCTCTACAAGTTTACTGTATCCGTTGGACCTTCACAGTGACGATGAAACACAGAAATTGCATCGGAATTAAATATAAGAGACACAATGCCGACTTAAGTACAGGAAGACTAAGTCTTCCTACTGTCTATGCTTTGAGTGTTTCCTGTGTCATCAGTTTTCCTTTCCGATGCACCTCTGCAGGTTTACTATATCCCTTGGACCTTCCCATTCACGATGAAACACAGAAATTTCATCGGAAATAAATATAAGAGACACAATGCCGACTTAAGTATAGGAAGACTGAGTCTTCCTGCTGTCTATGTTTTGAGCGTTTCCTGTGTCACCAGTTTTACATTCTGATGCTCCTCTGCAGGTCTTCTGTATCCATTGGACCTTCCCATTGACGATGAAACACAGAATTGCATCGGAATTAATTATAAGAGACACAATGCCGACTTAAGTACAGGAAGAATGAGTCTTCCTACTGTCTATGTGTTGAGCGTTTCCTGTGTCATAAGTTTTAAATTCTGATGCACCTCTGCAGGTTTACTGTATCCCTTGGACCTTCCCATTGACGATGAAACACAGAAAATGCATCGGAATTAAATATAAGAGACACAATGCCGACTTAAGTACAGGAAGACTGAGTCTTCCTACTGTCTATGTTTTGAGCGTTTCCTGTGACACTAGTTTTACATTCCGATGCACCTCTGCAGGTTTACTGTATCCCTTGGACCTTCACATTGACGATGAAACACAGAAATTGCATCGGAATTAAATATAAGGGACACAATGACGACTTAAGTACAGGAAGACTGAGTCTTCCTACTCTCTATGTTTTGAGCGTTTCCTGTGTCACCAGTTATACATTCTGACGCACCTCTGCAGGCTTACTGTATCCCTTGGACCTTCCCATTGACGATGAAACACAGAAATTGCATCGGAATTAAATATAAGAGACACAATGCCGACTTAAGTACAGGAAGACTGAGTCTTCCTATAATTTGAGCGTTTCCTGTGTCACCAGTTTTATATTCCGATGCACCTCTACATGTTTACTGTATCCGTTGGACCTTCACAGTGACGATGAAGCACAGAAATTGCATCGGAATTAAATATAAGAGACACAATGCCGACTTAAGTACAGGAAGACTAAGTCTTCCTACTGTCTATGTTTTGAGCGTTTCCTGTGTCATCAGTTTTCCTTTCCGATGCACCGCAGCAGGTTTACTATATCCCTTGGACCTTCCCATTCACGATGAAACACAGAAATTTCATCGGAAATAAATATAAGAGTCACAATGCTGACTTAAGTATAGGAAGACTGAGTCTTCCTGCTGTCTATGTTTTGAGCGTTTCCTGTGTCATCAGTTTTACATTCTGATGCTCCTCTGCAGGTCTTCTGTATCCATTGGACCTTCCCATTGACGATGAAACACTGAAATTGCATCGGAATTAAATATAAGAGACACAATGCAGACTTAAGTACAGGAATAATGAGTCCTCCTACTGTCTATGTGTTGAGCGTTTCCTGTGTCATAAGTTTTACATTCTGATGCACCTCTGCAGGTTTACTGTATCCCTGGGACATTCCCATTGACGATGAAACACAGAAAATGCATCGGAATTAAATATAAGAGACACAATGCAGACTTAAGTACAGGAAGACTGAGTCTTCCTACTGTCTATGATTTTAGCGTTTCCTGTGACACTAGTTTTATATTCCGATGCACCTCTGCAGGTTTACTGTATCCCTTGGTTCTTCCCATTGACGATGAAACACAGAAATTGCATCGGAATTAAATATAAGAGACACAATGCCGACTTAAGTACAGGAAGACTGAGTCTTCCTACTGTCTATGTTTTGAGCGTTTCCTGTGTCACCAGTTTTACATTCTGATGCACCTCTGCAGGCTTACTGTATCCCTTGGACCTTCCCATTGACGATGAAACACAGAAATTGCATCGGAATGAAATATAAGAGACACAATGCCGACTTAAGTACAGGAAGACTGAGTCTTCCTACTGTCTATAATTTGAGCGTTTCCTGTGTCACCAGTTTTACATTCCGATGCACCTCTACAGGTTTACTGTATCCCTTCGACCTTCCCATTGACGATGAAACACAGAAATTGCATCGGAATGAAATATAAGAGACACAATGCCGACTTAAGTACAGGAAGACTGAGTCTTCTACTGTCTATAATTTGAGCGTTTCCTGTGTCACCAGTTTTACATTCCGATGCACCTCTGCAGGTTTACTGCATCCCTTGGACCTTCCCATTGACGATGAAACACAGAAATTGCATCGGAATGAAATATAAGAGACACAATGCCGACTTAAGTACAGGAAGAATGAGTCTTCCTACTGTCTATGTGTTGAGCGTTTCCTGTGTCACCAGTTTTACATTCTGATGCTCCTCTGCTGGTTTACTGTATCCCTTGGACCTTCCCATTGACGATGAAAAACAGAAATTGCATCGGAATTAAATATAAGAGACACAATGCCGACTTAAGTACAGGAAGAGTGAGTCTTCCTACTGTCTATGTTTTGAGCGTTTCCTGTGTCATCTGTTTTACTTTCCGATGCACCTCTGCAGGATTACTATATCCCTTGGACCTTCCCGTTCACGATGAAACACAGAAATTTCATCGGAAATAAATATAAGAGACACAATGCCGACTTAAGTACAGGAAGACAGAGCCTTCCTACTGTCTATGTTTTGAGCGTTTCCTGTGTCACTAGATTTACATTAAGATGCACCACTGCAGGTTTACTGTATCCCTTGGACCTTCCCATTGATGATGAAACACAGAAATTGCATCGGAATTAAATATAAGAGACACAATGCCGACTTAAATACAGGAAGAATGAGTCTTCCTACTGTCTATGTGTTGAGCGTTTCCTGTGTCACTAGTTTTACATTCTGATGCACTTCTGCAGGTTTACTGTATCCCTTGGACCTTCCCATTGACGATGAAACACAGAAAATGTTTCGGAATTAAGTATAAGAGACACAATGCAGACTTAAGTACAGGAAGACTGAGGCCTGCTACTGTCTACGTTTTGAGCGTTTCCTGTGTCACCAGTTTTACATTCCGATGCACCTCTGCAGGTTTACTGTATCCCTTGGACCTTCCCATTGACGATGAAACACAGAAATTGCATCGGAATTAATTATAAGAGACACAATGCCGACTTAAGTACAGGAAGACCGAGTCTTCCTACTGTCTATGTTTGAGCGTTTCCTGTGACACTAGTTTTACATTCCGATGCACCTCTGCAGGTTTACTGTATCCCTTGGACCTTCCCATTGACGATGAAACACAGAAATTGCATCGAAATTAAATATAAGAGACACAATGCCGACTTAAGTACAAGAAAACAGTCTTCGTACGGTCAATGTTTTGAGCGTTTCCTGTGTCACCAGTTTTACTTTCCGATGCACCTCTGCCGGTTTATTGTATCCCTTGGACCTTCCTATTGTCGATGAAACACAGAATTCGCAACGGAATTAAATATAAGAGACACAATGCCGACTTATGTACAGAAAGACTGAGTCTTCCTACTGTCTATGTTTTGAGCGTTTCCTGTGTCACCAGTTTTACATTCTGAAGCACCTCTGCAGGTTTACTGTAACCATTGGACCTTCCCATTGAAGATGAAACACATAAATTGCATCGGAGTTAAATATAAGAGACACAATGCCGACTTAAGTACAGGAAAACTTAGTCTTCCTACTGTCTATGTTTTGAGCGTTTCCTGTGTCACCAGTTTTACATTCTGATGCACCTCTGCAGGTTTACTGTATCCCTTGGACCTTCGCATTGACGATGAAACACAGAAATTGCATCGGAATTAAATATAAGAGACACAATGCCAACTTAAGTACAAAAAGACTGAGTCTTCCTTCTGTCTATGTTTTGAGCGTGTCCTGTGTCATCAGTTTTACATTCCGATGCACCCTTGAGGGTTTACTGTATCCCTTGGACGTTTCCATTGACGATGAAAAACAGAAATTGCATCGGAATTAAATTTAAGGGACACAATGACGACTTAAGTACAGGAAGACTAAGTCTTCATACTGTCTATGTTTTAAACGTTTCCTGTGTCATCGGTTTTTACTTTCAGATGCACCTCTGCAGGTTTACTGTAACCATTGGACCTTCCCATTGAAGATGAAACACATAAATTGCATCGGAGTTAAATATAAGAGACACTATGCCGACTTAAGTACAGGAAGACTAAGTCTTCATACTGTCTATGTTTTGAGCGTTACCTGTGTCATCAGTTTTACTTTCAGATGCACCTCTGCAGGTTTACTATATCCCTTGGACCTTCCCATTCACGATGAAACACAGAAATTTCATCGTAAACAAATATAAGAGACACAATGCCGACTTAAGTACAAAAAGACTGAGTCTTCCTTCTGTCTATGTTTTGAGCGTTTCCTGTGTCATCAGTTTTACATTCCGATGCACCCTTGAGGGTTTACTGTATCCCTTGGACGTTCCCATTAACGATGAAACACAGAAATTGCATCGGAATTAAATATAAGAGACACAATTCCGACTTAAGTACAGGAAGACTGAGTCTTCCTATAATTTGAGCGTTTCCTGTTTCACCAGTTTTATATTCCGATGCACCTCTATATGTTTACTGTATCCGTTGGACCTTCACAGTAACGATGAAACACAGAAATTGCATCGGAATTAAATATAAGAGACACAATGCCGACTTAAGTACAGGAAGACTAAGTCTTCCTACTGTCTATGTTTTGAGCGTTTCCTGTGTCATCTGTTTTACATTCTGATGCTCCTCTGCAGGTCTTCTGTATCCATTAGACCTTCCCATTTACGATGAAACACAGAAATTGCATCGGAATTAAATTTAAGAGACACAATGCCGACTTAAGTACAGGAAGAATGAGTCATCCTACTGTCTATGTGTTGAGCTTTTCCTGTGTCATAAGTTTTACATTCTGATGCACCCCCGCAGGTTTACTGTATCCCTTGGACCTTCCCATTGACGATGAAACACAGAAAATGCATCGGAATTAAATATAAGAGACACAATGCCGACATAGGTACAGGAAGACTGAGTCTTCCTACTGTCTATGTTTTGAGCGTTTCCTGTGACACTAGTTTTACATTCCGATGCACCTCTGCAGGTTTACTGTATCCCTTGGTTCTTCCCATTGACGATGAAACATACAAATTGCATCGGAATTAAATATAAGAGACACAATGCCGACTTAAGTACAGGAAGACAGAGTCTTCTTACTGTCTTTGTTTTGAGCGTTTCCTGTGTCACTAGATTTACATTAAGATGCACCACTGCAGGTTTACTGTATCCCTTGGACCTTCCCATTGATGATGAAACACAGAAATTGCATCGGAATTAAATATAAGAGACACAATGCCGACTTAAATACAGGAAGAATGAGTCTTCCTACTGTCTGTGTGTTGAGCGTTTCCTGTGTTACCAGTTTTACATTCTGATGCACCTCTGCAGGTTTAATGTATCCCTTGGACCTTCCCATTGACGATGAAACACAGAAAATGCATCGGAATTAAGGATAAGAGACACAATGCAGACTTAAGTACAGGAAGACTGGGTCTTCCTACTGTCTACGTTTTGAGCGTTTCCTGTGTCACCAGTTTTACATTCCGATGCACCTCTGCAGGTTTACTGTATCCCTTGGACCTTCCCATTGACGATGAAACATAGAAATTGCATCGGAATTAAATATAAGAGACACAATGCCGACTTAAGTACAGGAAGACTGAGTCTTCCTAGTGTCTATGTTTGAGCGTTTCCTGTGACACTAGTTTTACATTCCGATGCACCTCTGCAGGTTTACTGTATCCCTTGGACCTTCCCATTGACGATGAAACACAGAAATTGCATCTGAATTAAATATAAGGGACACAATGACGACTTAAGTACAGGAAGACTGAGTCTTCCTACTCTCTATGTTTTGAGCGTTTCCTGTGTCACCAGTTATACATTCTGATGCACCTCTGCAGGCTTACTGTATCCCTTGGACCTTCCCATTGACGATGAAACACAGAATTTGCATCGGAATTAAATATAAGAGACACAATGCCGACTTAAGTACAGGAAGACTGAGTCTTCCTATAATTTGAGCGTTTCCTGTGTCACCAGTTTTATATTCCGATGCACCTCTACATGTTTACTGTATCCGTTGGACCTTCACAGTGACGATGAAGCACAGAAATTGCATCGGAATTAAATATAAGAGACACAATGCCGACTTAAGTACAGGAAGACCGAGTCTTCCTACTGTCTATGTTTGAGCGTTTCCTGTGACACTAGTTTTACATTCCGATGCACCTCTGCAGGTTTACTGTATCCCTTGGACCTTCCCATTGACGATGAAACACAGAAATTGCATCGGAATTAAATATAAGGGACACAATGCCGACTTAAGTACAGGAAGACGGAGTCTTCCTACTGTCTGTGATTTGAGCTTTTCCTGTGTCACCAGTTTTACATTCCGATGCACCTCTGCAGGTTTCCTGTAATCCTTGGACCTTCCCATTGACGATGAAACACAGAAATTGCATCGAAATTAAATATAAGAGACACAATGCCGACTTAAGTACAAGAAAACAGTCTTCGTACGGTCAATGTTTTGAGCGTTTCCTGTGTCACCAGTTTTACTTTCCGATGCACCTCTGCCGGTTTATTGTATCCCTTGGACCTTCCCATTGTCGATGAAACACAGAATTCGCAACGGAATTAAATATAAGAGACACAATGCCGACTTATGTACAGAAAGACTGAGTCTTCCTACTGTCTATGTTTTGAGCGTTTCCTGTGTCACCAGTTTTACATTCTGAAGCACCTCTGCAGGTTTACTGTAACCATTGGACCTTCCCATTGAAGATGAAACACATAAATTGCATCGGAGTTAAATATAAGAGACACAATGCCGACTTAAGTACAGGAAGACTGAGTCTTCCTACTGTCTATGTTTTGAGCGTTTCCTGTGTCACCAGTTTTACATTCTGATGCACCTCTGCAGGTTTACTGTATCCCTTGGACCTTCCCATTGACGATGAAACACAGAAAATGCATCGGAATTAAATATAAGAGACACAATGCCGACTTAAGTACAGGAAGACTGAGTCTTCCTACTGTCTATGTTTTGAGCGTTTCCTGTGACACTAGTTTTACATTCCGATGCACCTCTGTAGGTTTACTGTATCCCTTGGTTCTTCCCATTGACGATGAAACATAGAAATTGCTTCGGAATTAAATATAAGAGACACAATGCCGACTTAAGTACAGGAAGACTGAGTCTTCCTACTGTCTATGTTTTGAGCGTTTCCTGTGTCACCAGTTTTACATTCCGATGCACCTCTGCAAGTTCACTGTTTCCCTTGGACCTTCCCATTGACGATGAAACACAGAAATTGCATCGGAATTAAATATAAGAGACACAATGCCGACTTAAGTACAGGAAGACAGAGTCTTCCTACTGTCTATGTTTTGAGCGTTTCCTGTGTCACTAGATTTACATTAAGATGCACCACTGCAGGTTTACTGTATCCCTTGGACCTTCCCATTGATGATGAAACACAGAAATTGCATCGGAATTAAATATAAGAGACACAATGCCGACTTAAATACAGGAAGAATGAGTCCTCCTACTGTCTATGTGTTGAGCGTTTCCTGTGTTACCAGTTTTACATTCTGATGCACCTCTGCAGGTTTAATGTATCCCTTGGACCTTCCCATTGACGATGAAACACAGAAAATGCATCGGAATTAAGTATAAGAGACACAATGCAGACTTAAGTACAGGAAGACTGGGTCTTCCTACTGTCTACGTTTTGAGCGTTTCCTGTGTCACCAGTTTTACATTCCGATGCACCTCTGCAGGTTTACTGTATCCCTTGGACCTTCCCATTGACGATGAAACATAGAAATTGCATCGGAATTAAATATAAGAGACACAATGCCGACTTAAGTACAGGAAGACTGAGTCTTCCTACTGTCTATGTTTGAGCGTTTCCTGTGACACTAGTTTTACATTCCGATGCACCTCTGCAGGTTTACTGTATCCCTTGGACCTTCCCATTGACGATGAAACACAGAAATTGCATCGGAATTAAATATAAGGGACACAATGAC
Source organism: Schistocerca nitens (assembly GCF_023898315.1). Classification (NCBI taxonomy): domain Eukaryota; kingdom Metazoa; phylum Arthropoda; class Insecta; order Orthoptera; family Acrididae; genus Schistocerca; species Schistocerca nitens. The sequence continues at coordinate 2,543,756 of NC_064616.1, read as the reverse complement.
GACTTAAGTACAGGAAGACTGAGTCTTCCTACTCTCTATGTTTTGAGCGTTTCCTGTGTCACCAGTTATACATTCTGATGCACCTCTGCAGGCTTACTGTATCCCTTTGACCTTCCCATTGACGATGAAACACAGAAATTGCATCGGAATTAAATATAAGAGACACAATGCCGACCTAAGTACAGGAGGACTGAGTCTTCCTAGAATTTGAGCGTTTCCTGTGTCACCAGTTTTATATTCCGATGCACCTCTACATGTTTACTGTATCCGTAGGACCTTCACAGTGACGATGAAGCACAGAAATTGCATCGGAATTAAATATAAGAGACACAATGCCGACTTAAGTACAGGAAGACCGAGTCTTCCTACTGTCTATGTCTGAGCGTTTCCTGTGACACTAGTTTTACATTCCGATGCACCTCTGCAGGTTTACTGTATCCCTTGGACCTTCCCATTGACGATGAAACACAGAAATTGCATCGGAATTAAATATAAGGGACACAATGCCGACTTAAGTACAGGAAGACGGAGTCTTCCTACTGTCTGTGATTTGAGCTTTTCTTGTGTCACCAGTTTTACATTCCGATGCACCTCTGCAGGTTTCCTGTAACCCTTGGACCTTCCCATTGACGATGAAACACAGAAATTGCATCGAAATTAAATATAAGAGACACAATGCCGACTTAAGAACAAGAAAACAGTCTTCGTACGGTCAATGTTTTGAGCGTTTCCTGTGTCACCAGTTTTACTTTCCGTTGCACCTCTGCCGGTTTATTGTATCCCTTGGACCTTCCCATTGTCGATGAAACACAGAATTCGCAACGGAATTAAATATAAGAGACACAATGCCGACTTAAGTACAAAAAGACTGAGTCTTCCTTCTGTCTATGATTTGAGCGTTTCCTGTGTCATCAGTTTTACATTCCGATGCACCCTTGAGGGTTTACTGTATCCCTTGGACGTTCCCATTAACGATGAAACACAGAAATTGCATCGGAATTAAATATAAGAGACACAATTCCGACTTAAGTACAGGAAGACTGAGTCTTCCTATAATTTGAGCGTTTCCTGTGTCACCAGTTTTATATTCCGATGCACCTCTACATGTTTACTGTATCCGTTGGACCTTCACAGTAACGATGAAACACAGAAATTGCATCGGAATTAAATATAAGAGTCACAATGCCGACTTAAGTACAGGAAGACTAAGTCTTCCTACTGTCTATGTTTTGAGCGTTTCCTGTGTCATCAGTTTGCCTTTCCGATGCACCGCTGCAGGTTTACTATATCCCTTGGACCTTCCCATTCACGATGAAACACAGAAATTTCATCGGAAATAAATATAAGAGACACAATGCCGACTTAAGTATAGGAAGACTGAGTCTTCCTGCTGTCTATGTTTTGAGCGTTTCCTGTGTCATCAGTTTTACATTCTGATGCTCCTCTGCAGGTCTTCTGTATCCATTGGACCTTCCCATTTACGATGAAACACAGAAATTGCATCGGAATTAAATATAAGAGACACAATGCCGACTTAAGTACAGGAAGAATGAGTCATCCTACTGTCTATGTGTTGAGCGTTTCCTGTGTCATAAGTTTTACATTCTGATGCACCCCCGCAGGTTTACTGTATCCCTTGGACCTTCCCATTGACGATGAAACACAGAAAATGCATCGGAATTAAATATAAGAGACACAATGCCGACTTAAGTACAGGAAGACTGAGTCTTCCTACTGTCTATGTTTTGAGCGTTTCCTGTGACACTAGTTTTACATTCCGATGCACCTCTGCAGGTTTACTGTATCCCTTGGTTCTTCCCATTGACGATGAAACATAGAAATTGCATCGGAATTAAATATAAGAGACACAATGCCGACTTAAGTACAGGAAGACTGAGTCTTCCTACTGTCTATGTTTTGAGCGTTTCCTGTGTCACCAGTTTTACATTCCGATGCACCTCTGCAAGTTCACTGTTTCCCTTGGATCTTCCCATTGACGATGAAACACAGAAAATGCATCGGAATTAAGTATAAGAGACACAATGCAGACTTAAGTACAGGAAGACTGGGTCTTCCTACTGTCTACGTTTTGAGCGTTTCCTGTGTCACCAGTTTTACATTCCGATGCACCTCTGCAGGTTTACTGTATCCCTTGGACCTTCCCATTGACGATGAAACACAGAAAATGCATCGGAATTAAGTATAAGAGACACAATGCAGACTTAAGTACAGGAAGACTGGGTCTTCCTACTGTCTACGTTTTGAGCGTTTCCTGTGTCACCAGTTTTACATTCCGATGCAACTCTGCAGGTTTACTGTATCCCTTGGACCTTCCCATTGACGATGAAACATAGAAATTGCATCCGAATTAAATATAAGAGACACAATGCCGACTTAAGTACAGGAAGACTGAGTCTTCCTACTGTCTATGTTTGAGCGTTTCCTGTGACACTAGTTTTACATTCCGATGCATCTCTGCAGGTTTACTGTATCCCTTGGACCTTCCCATTGGCGATGAAACACAGAAATTGCATCGGAATTAAATATAAGGGACACAATGACGACTTAAGTACAGGAAGACTGAGTCTTCCTACTCTCTATGTTTTGAGCGTTTCCTGTTTCACCAGTTATACATTCTGATGCACCTCTGCAGGCTTACTGTATCCCTTGGACCTTCCCATTGACGATGAAACACAGAAATTGCATCGGAATTAAATATAAGAGACACAATGCCGACTTAAGTACAGGAAGACTGAGTCTTCCTATAATTTGAGCGTTTCCTGTGTCACCAGTTTTATATTCCGATGCACCTCTACATGTTTACTGTATCCGTTGGACCTTCACAGTGACGATGAAGCACAGAAATTGCATCGGAATTAAATATAAGAGACACAATGCCGACTTAAGTACAGGAACACTAAGTCTTCCTACTGTCTATGTTTTGAGCGTTTCCTGTGTCATCAGTTTTCCTTTCCGATGCACCGCTGCAGGTTTACTATATCCCTTGGACCTTCCCATTCACGATGAAACACAGAAATTTCATCGGAAAGAAATATAAGAGTCAGAATGCCGACTTAAGTATTGGAAGACTGAGTCTTCCTGCTGTCTATGTTTTGAGCGTTTCCTGTGTCATCAGTTTTACATTCTGATGCTCCTCTGCAGGTCTTCTGTATCCATTGGACCTTCCCATTGACGATGAAACACTGAAATTGCATCGGAATTAAATATAAGAGACACAATGCAGACTTAAGTACAGGAATAATGAGTCTTCCTACTGTCTATGTGTTGAGCGTTTCCTGTGTCATAAGTTTTACATTCTGATGCACCTCTGCAGGTTTACTGTATCCCTGGGACCTTCCCATTGACGATGAAACACAGAAAATGCATCGGAATTAAATATAAGAGACACAATGCCGACATAAGTACTGGAAGCCTGAGTCTTCCTACTGTCTATGTTTTCAGCGTTTCCTGTGACACTAGTTTTACATTCCGATGCACCTCTGCAGGTTTACTGTATCCCTTGGTTCTTCCCATTGACGATGAAACACAGAAATTGCATCGGAATTAAATATAAGAGACACAATGCCGACTTAAGTACAGGAAGACTGAGTCTTCTACTGTCTATGTTTTAAGCGTTTCCTGTGTCACCAGTTTTACATTCTGATGCACCTCTGCAGATTTACTGTAACCATTGAAGATGAAACACAGACATTGCATCGGAGTTAAATATAAGAGACACAATGCCGACCTAAGTACAGGAAGACTGAGTCTTCCTACTGTCTATGTTTTGAGCGTTTCCTTTGTCACCAGTTTAACATTCTGTTGCACCTCTGCAGGTTTACTATATCCCTTGGACCTTCCCATTCACGATGAAACACAGAAATTTCATCGGAAATAAATATAAGACACACAATGCCGACTTAAGTATAGGAAGACTGAGTCTTCCTGCTGTCTATGTTTTGAGCGTTTCCTGTGTCATCAGTTTTACATTCCGATGCACATCTGAGGGTTTACTGTATCCCTTGGACCTTCCCATTGACGATGAAACACAGAAATTGCATCGGAATTAAATATAAGAGACACAATGCCGACTTAAGTACAGGAAGACTGAGTCTTCCTACTGTCTATAATTTGAGCGTTTCCTGTATCACCAGTTTTACATTCCGATGCACATCTACAGGTCTTATGTATCCATTGGACCTTCCCATTGACGATAAAACACAGAAATTGAATCGGAATTAAATATAAGACACACAATGCCGACTTAAGTACAGGAAAACTGAGACTTCCTACTGTCTATGTTTTGAGCGTTTCCTGTGTCACCAGTTTTACATTCTGATGCACCTCTGCAGGTTTTCTGTATCCATTGGACCTTCCCATTGACGATGAAACACAGAAATTGAATCGGAATTAAATATGAGAGACACAATGCCGACTTACGTGCAGGAAGACTAAGTCATCATACTGTCTATGTTTTGAGCGTTTCCTGTGTCATCAGTTTTACTTTCCGATGCACCTCTGCAGGTTTACTATATCCCTTGGACCTTCCCATTCACGATGAAACACAGAAATTTCATCGGAAATACATATAAGAGACACAATGCCGACTTAAGTATAGGAAGACTGAGTCTGCCTACTGTCTATGATTTGAGCGTTTCCTGTGTCACGAGATTTACATTCCGATGCACCTCTGCAGCTTTACTGTATCCCGTGGAGCTTCCCATTGGCGATGAAACACAGAAATTGCATCGGAATTAAATATAAGACACACAATGCCGACTTAAGTACAGGAAGACGGAGTCTTCCTACAGTCTGTGATTTGAGCTTTTCCTGTGTCACCAGTTTTACATTCCGATGCACCTCTGCAGGTTTCCTGTATCCCTTGGACCTTCCCATTGACGATGAAACACAGAAATGGTATCGAAATTAAATATAAGAGACACAATGCCGACTTAAGTACAAGAAAACAGTCTTCGTACGGTCAATGTTTTGAGCGTTTCCTGTGTCACCAGTTTTACATTCCGATGCACCTCTGCCGGTTTATTCTATCCCTTGGACCTCCCCATCGTCGATGAAACACAGAATTCGCATCGGAATTAAATATCAGAGACACAATGCCGACTTATGTACAGAAAGACTGAGTCTTCCTACTGTCTATGTTTTGAGCGTTTCCTGTGTCACCAGTTTTATATTCTGATGCACCTCTGCAGGTTTACTGTAACCATTGGACCTTCCCACTGAAGATAAAACACAGAAATTGCATCGGAGTTAAATATAAGAGACACAATGCCGACTTAAGTACAAGAAAACAGTCTTCTTACAGTCAATGTTTTGAGCGTTTCCTGTGTCACCAGTTTTACATTCCGATGCACCTCTGCAGGTTTACTGTATCCCTTGGACCTTCCCATTGACGATGAAACACTGAAATTGCATCGGAATTAAATATAAGAGACACAATGCAGACTTAAGTACAGGAATAATGAGTCTTCCTACTGTCTATGTGTTGAGCGTTTCCTGTGTCATAAGTTTTACATTCTGATGCACCTCTGCAGGTTTACTGTATCCCTGGGACCTTCCCATTGACGATGAAACACAGAAAATGCATCGGAATTAAATATAAGAGACACAATGCCGACATAAGTACTGGAAGCCTGAGTCTTCCTACTGTCTATGTTCTCAGCGTTTCCTGTGACACTAGTTTTACATTCCGATGCACCTCTGCAGGTTTACTGTATCCCTTGGTTCTTCCCATTGACGATGAAACACAGAAATTGCATCGGAATTAAATATAAGAGACACAATGCCGACTTAAGTACAGGAACACTAAGTCTTCATACTGTCTATAATTTGAGCGTTTCCTGTGTCACCAGTTTTACATTCCGATGCACCTCAACAGGTTTACTGTATCCCTTGGACCTTCCCATTGACGATGAAACACAGAAATTGCATCGGAATGAAATATAAGAGACACAATGCCGACTTAAGTACAGGAAGACTGAGTCTTCTACTGTCTATGTTTTAAGCGTTTCCTGTGTCACCAGTTTTACATTCTGATGCACCTCTGCAGATTTACTGTAACCATTGAAGATGAAACACAGACATTGCATCGGAGTTAAATATAAGAGACACAATGCCGACCTAAGTACAGGAAGACTGAGTCTTCCTACTGTCTATGTTTTGAGCGTTTCCTTTGTCACCAGTTTAACATTCTGTTGCACCTCTGCAGGTTTACTATATCCCTTGGACCTTCCCATTCACGATGAAACACAGAAATTTCATCGGAAATAAATATAAGACACACAATGCCGACTTAAGTATAGGAAGACTGAGTCTTCCTGCTGTCTATGTTTTGAGCGTTTCCTGTGTCATCAGTTTTACATTCCGATGCACATCTGAGGGTTTACTGTATCCCTTGGACCTTCCCATTGACGATGAAACACAGAAATTGCATCGGAATTAAATATAAGAGACACAATGCCGACTTAAGTACAGGAAGACTGAGTCTTCCTACTGTCTATAATTTGAGCGTTTCCTGTATCACCAGTTTTACATTCCGATGCACATCTACAGGTCTTATGTATCCATTGGACCTTCCCATTGACGATAAAACACAGAAATTGAATCGGAATTAAATATAAGACACACAATGCCGACTTAAGTACAGGAAAACTGAGACTTCCTACTGTCTATGTTTTGAGCGTTTCCTGTGTCACCAGTTTTACATTCTGATGCACCTCTGCAGGTTTTCTGTATCCATTGGACCTTCCCATTGACGATGAAACACAGAAATTGAATCGGAATTAAATATGAGAGACACAATGCCGACTTACGTGCAGGAAGACTAAGTCATCATACTGTCTATGTTTTGAGCGTTTCCTGTGTCATCAGTTTTACTTTCCGATGCACCTCTGCAGGTTTACTATATCCCTTGGACCTTCCCATTCACGATGAAACACAGAAATTTCATCGGAAATACATATAAGAGACACAATGCCGACTTAAGTATAGGAAGACTGAGTCTGCCTACTGTCTATGATTTGAGCGTTTCCTGTGTCACGAGATTTACATTCCGATGCACCTCTGCAGCTTTACTGTATCCCGTGGAGCTTCCCATTGACGATGAAACACAGAAATTGCATCGGAATTAAATATAAGACACACAATGCCGACTTAAGTACAGGAAGACGGAGTCTTCCTACAGTCTGTGATTTGAGCTTTTCCTGTGTCACCAGTTTTACATTCCGATGCACCTCTGCAGGTTTCCTGTATCCCTTGGACCTTCATATTGACGATGAAACACAGAAATGGTATCGAAATTAAATATAAGAGACACAATGCCGACTTAAGTACAAGAAAACAGTCTTCGTACGGTCAATGTTTTGAGCGTTTCCTGTGTCACCAGTTTTACATTCCGATGCACCTCTGCCGGTTTATTCTATCCCTTGGACCTCCCCATCGTCGATGAAACACAGAATTCGCATCGGAATTAAATATCAGAGACACAATGCCGACTTATGTACAGAAAGACTGAGTCTTCCTACTGTCTATGTTTTGAGCGTTTCCTGTGTCACCAGTTTTATATTCTGATGCACCTCTGCAGGTTTACTGTAACCATTGGACCTTCCCACTGAAGATAAAACACAGAAATTGCATCGGAGTTAAATATAAGAGACACAATGCCGACTTAAGTACAAGAAAACAGTCTTCTTACAGTCAATGTTTTGAGCGTTTCCTGTGTCACCAGTTTTACATTCCGATGCACCTCTGCAGGTTTACTGTATCCCTTGGACCTTCCCTATCTCGATGAAACACAGAAATCGCATCGGAATTAAATATAAGAAACACAATGCCGACTTAAGTACAGGAAGACTGAGTCTTCCTACTGTCTATGTTTTGAGCGTTTCCTGTGTCACCAGTTTTACATTCTGATGCACCTCTGCAGGTTTTCTGTATCCATTGGACCTTCCCATTGACGATGAAACACAGAAATTGCATCGGAATTAAATATAAGAGACACAATGCCGACTTAAGTACAGGAAGACTGAGTCTTCCTACTGTCTGTGATTTGAGCTTTTCCTGTGTCACCAGTTTTACATTCCGATGCACCTCTGCAGGTTTCCTGTATCCCTTGGACTTTCCCATTCACGATGAAACACAGAAATTTCATCGGAAATAAATATAAGAGACACAATGCCGACGTAAGTACAGGAAGACTGAGTCTTCCTACTCTCTATGTTTTGAGCGTTTCCTGTGTCACCAGTTTTACATTCTGATGCACCTCTGCAGGGTTTCTGTATCAATTTCACCTTCCCATTGACGATGAAACACAGAAATTGCATCGGAATTAAATATAAGAAACACAATGCCGACTTAAGTACAGGAAGACGGAATCTTCCTACTGTCTGTGATTTGAGCTTTTCGTGTGTCACCAGTTTTACATTCCGATGCACCTCTGCAGGTTTCCTGTATCCCTTGGACCTTCCCATTGACGATGAAACACAGAAATTGCATCGGAATTAAATATAAGAGATACAATGCCGACTTAAGTACAGCAAGACTGAGACTTCCTACTGTCATGTTTTGAGCGTTTTCTGTGTCATCAGTTTTACATTCAGATGCACCTCTGCAGGTTTACTGTATCCCTTGGACCTTCCCATTGACGATGAAAAACAGAAATTGCATCGGAATTAAATATAAGAGACACAATGCCGACTTAAGCACAGGAAGACTGAGTCTTCCTACTCTCTATGGTTTGAGCGTTTGTTGTGTCACTAGTTTTACATTCCGATGCACCACTGCAGGTTTACTGTATCCCTTGGACCTTCCCATTGTCGATGAAACACAGAAATTGCATCGGAATTAAATATAAGAGACACAATGCCGACTTAAGTACAGGAAGACTGAGTCTTCCTACTGTCTACGTTTTGAGCGTTTCCTGTGTCACCAGTTTTACATTCCGATGCACCTCTGCAGGTTTACTGTATCCCTTGGATCTTCCCATTAACGATGAAGCACAGAAATTGCATCGGAATTAAATATAAGAGACACAATGCCGACTTAAGTACAGGAAGACTGAGTCTTCCTACTGTCTATGTTTTGAGCGTTTCCTGTGTCACTAGTTTTACATTCCGATGCACCACTGCAGGTTTACTGTATCCCTTGGACCTTCCCATTGACGATGAAACACAGAATTTGCATCGGAATTAAATATAAGAGACACAATGCCGACTTAAGTACAGGAAGACTGAGTCTTCCTACTGTCTATGTTTTGAGCGTTTCCTGTGACACTAGTATTACATTCCGATGCACCTCTGCAGGTTTACTGTATCCCTTGGACCTTCCCATTGACGATGAAGCACAGAAATTGCATCGGAATTAAATATAAGAGACACAATGCCGACTTAAATACAGGAAGAATGAGTCTTCCTACTGTCTATGTGTTGAGCGTTTCCTGTGTCACCAGTTTTACATTCCGATGCACCTCTGCCGGTTTACTGTATCCCTTTGACTTTCCCTTTCTCGATGAAACACAGAAATCGCATCGGAATTAAATATAAGAAACACAATGCCGACTTAAGTACAGGAAGACTGAGTCTTCCTACTGTCTATGTTTTGAGCGTTTCCGGGGTCAGCAGTTTTACATTCTGATGCACCTCTGCAGGAATACTGTATCCCTTGGACCTTCCCGTTGACGATGAAACACAGAAATTGCATCGGAATTAAATATAAGAGACACAATGCCGACTTAAGTACAGGATGACTGAGTCTTCCTACTGTCTATGTTTTGAGCGTTTCCTGTGTCACTAGTTTTACATTCCGATGCACCACTGCAGGTTTACTGTATCCCTTGGACCTTCCCATTGACGATGAAACACAGAATTTGCATCGGAATTAAATATAAGAGACACAATGACGACTTAAATACAGGAAGAATGAGTCTTCCTACTGTCTATGTGTTGAGCGTTTCCTGTGTCACCAGTTTTACATTCTGATGCACCTCTGCAGGTTTACTGTATCCCTTGGACCTCCTCGTTGACGATGAAACACAGAAATTGCATCGGAATTAAATATAAGAGACACAATGCCGACTTAAGTACAGGAAGACTGAGTCATCCTACTGTCTACGTTTTGAGCGTTTCCTGTGTCACCAGTTGTACATTCCGATGCACCTCTGCAGGTTTACTGTATCCCTTGGACCTTCCCATTGACGATGAAACACAGAAATTGCATCGGAATTAAATATAAGAGACAAAATGCCGACTTAAGTACAGGAAGACTGAGTCTTCCTACTGTCTATGTTTTGAGCGTTTCCTGTGACACTAGTATTACATTCCGATGCACCTCTGCAGGTTTACTGTATCCCTTGGACCTTCCCATTGTCGATGAAACACAGAAATTGCATCGGAATTAAATATAAGAGACACAAGGCCGACTTAAGTACAGGAAGACTGAGTCTTCCTACTGTCTATGTTTTGAGCGTTTCCTGTGTCACTAGTTTTACATTCCGATGCACCACTGCAGGTTTACTGTATCCCTTGGACCTTCCCATTGACGATGAAACACAGAATTTGCATCGGAATTAAATATAAGAGACACAATGCCGACTTAAATACAGGAAGAATGAGTCTTCCTACTGTCTATGTGTTGAGCGTTTCCTGTGTCACCAGTTTTACATTCTGATGCACCTCTGCAGGGTAACTGTATCCCTTGGACCTTCTCGTTGACGATGAAACACAGAAATTGCATCGGAATTAAATATAAGAGACACAATGCCGACTTAAGTACAGGAAGACAGAGTCTTCCTACGGTCTACGTTTTGAGCGTTTCCTGTGTCACCAGTTTTAGAATCCGATGCACCTCTGCAGGCATACTGTATCCCTTGGACCTTCCCATTGACGATGAAACACAGATATTGCATGGGAATTAAATATAAGAGACACAATGCCGACTTAAGTACAGGAAGACTGAGTCTTCCTACTGTCTATGTTTTGAGCGTTTCCTGTGACACTAGTATTACATTCCGATGCACCTCTGCAGGTTTACTGTATCCCTTGGACCTTCCCATTGACGATGAAGCACAGAAATTGCATCGGAATTAAATATAAGAGACACAATGCCGACTTAAATACAGGAAGAATGAGTCTTCCTACTGTCTATGTGTTGAGCGTTTCCTGTGTCACCAGTTTTACATTCTGATGCACCTCTGCAGGTTTACTGTATCCCTTGGACCTTCCCATTGACGATGAAACACAGAGATTGCATCGGAATTAAATATAAGAGACACAATGCCGACTTAAGTACAGGAAGACTGAGTCTTCCTACTGTCTACGTTTTGAGCGTTTCCTGTGTCACCAGTTTTACATTCCGATGCACCTCTGCAGGTTTACTGTATCCCTCGGACCTTCCCATTGACGATAAAACACAGAAATTGCATCGGAATTAAATATAAGAGACACAATGCCGACTTAAGTGCAAGAAAACAGTCTTCGTACGGTCAATGTTTTGAGCGTTTCCTGTGTCACCAGTTTTACATTCCGATGCAACTCTGCCGGTTTACTGTATCCCTTTGACCTTCCCTTTCTCGATGAAACACATAAATCGCATCGGAATTAAATATAAGTAACACAATGCCGACTTAAGTACAGGAAGACTGAGTCTTCCTACTGTCTATGTTTTGAGCGTTTCCTGTGTCACCAGTTTTACATTCTAATGCACCTCTGCAGGTATTCTGTATCCATTGGACCTTCCCATTGACGATGAAGCACAGAAATTGCATCGGAATTAAATATAAGAAACACAATGCCGACTTAAGTACAGGAAGAGTGAGTCTTCCTACTGTCTATGTTTTCAGCGTTTCCGGTGTCAGCAGTTTTACATTCTGATGCACCTCTGCAGGATTACTGTATCCCTTGGACCTTCCCATTGACGATGAAAAACAGAAATTGCATCGGAATTAAATATAAGAGACACAATGCCGACTAAGTACAGGGAGACTAAGTCTTCCTACTGTCTATGTTTTGAGCTTTTCCTATGTCATCAGTTTTACTTTCCGATGCACCTCTGCAGGATTACTGTATCCCTTGGACCTTCCCATTCACGATGCGACACAGAAATTTCATCGGAAATAAATATAAGAGACACAATGCCGACTTAAGTACAGGAAGACTGAGTCTTCCTACTGTCTATGTTTTGAGCGTTTCCTCTGTCACCAGTTTTACATTCTGATGCTCCTCTGCAGGTCTTCTGTATCCATTGGACCTTCCCATTGACGATGAAACACAGAAATTGCATCGGAAATAAATATAAGAGACACAATGCCGACTTAAGTACAGGAAAACTGAGTCTTCCTACTGTCTATGTTTTGAGCGTTTCCTGTGTCACCAGTTTTACATTCTGATGCACCTCTGCAAGTTTTCTGTATCCATTGGACCTTCCCATTGACGATGAAACACAGAAATTGCATCGGAATTAAATATAAGTCACACAATGCCGACTTAAGTACAGGAAGACGGAGTCTTCCTACTGTCAGTGATTTGAGCTTTGCCTGTGTCACCAGTTTTACATTCGGATGCACCTCTGCAGGTTTCCTGTATCCCTTGGACCTTCCCATTGACGATGAAACACAGAAATTGTATCGAAATTAAATATAAGAGACACAATGCCGACTTAAGTACAAGAAAACAGTCTTCGTACGGTCAATGTTTTGAGCGTTTCCTGTGTAACTAGTTTTACATTCCGATGCACCACTGCAGGCTTACTGTATCCCTTTGACCTTCCCATTGACGATGAAACACAGATATTGCATGGGAATTAAATATAAGAGACACAATGCCGACTTAAGTACAGGAAGACTGAGTCTTCCTACTGTCTATGTTTTGAGCGTTTCCTGTGACACTAGTATTACATTCCGATGCACCTCTGCAGGTTTACTGTATCCCTAGGACCTTCCCATCGACGATGAAGCACAGAAATTGCATCGGAATTAAATATAAGTGACACAATGCCGACTTAAATACAGGAAGAGTGAGTCTTCCTACTGTCTATGTGTTGAGCGTTTCCTGTGTCACCAGTTTTACATTCTGATGCACCTCTGCAGGTTTACTGCATCCCTTGGACCTTCCCATTGACGATGAAACACAGAGATTGCATCGGAATTAAATATAAGAGACACAATGCCGACTTAAGTACAGGAAGACTGAGTCTTCCTACTGTCTACGTTTTGAGCGTTTCCTGTGTCACCAGTTTTACATTCCGATGCACCTCTGCAGGTTTACTGTATCCCTCGGACCTTCCCATTGACGATGAAACACAGAAATTTCATCGGAATTATATATAAGAGATACAATGCCGACTTAAGTACAGGAAGACTGAGACTTCCTACTGTCATGTTTTGAGCGTTTTCTGTGTCATCAGTTTTACATTCAGATGCACCTCTGCAGGTTTACTGTATCCCTTGGACCTTCCCATTGACGATGAAAAACAGAAATTGCATCGGAATTAAATATAAGAGACACAATGCCGACTTAAGCACAGGAAGACTGAGTCTTCCTACTCTCTATGGTTTGAGCGTTTGTTGTGTCACTAGTTTTACATTCCGATGCACCACTGCAGGTTTACTGTATCCCTTGGACCTTCCCATTGTCGATGAAACACAGAAATTGCATCGGAATTAAATATAAGAGACACAATGCCGACTTAAGTACAGGAAGACTGAGTCTTCCTACTGTCTACGTTTTGAGCGTTTCCTGTGTCACCAGTTTTACATTCCGATGCACCTCTGCAGGTTTACTGTATCCCTTGGATCTTCCCATTAACGATGAAGCACAGAAATTGCATCGGAATTAAATATAAGAGACACAATGCCGACTTAAGTACAGGAAGACTGAGTCTTCCTACTGTCTATGTTTTGAGCGTTTCCTGTGTCACTAGTTTTACATTCCGATGCACCACTGCAGGTTTACTGTATCCCTTGGACCTTCCCATTGACGATGAAACACAGAATTTGCATCGGAATTAAATATAAGAGAAACAATGCCGACTTAAATACAGGAAGAATGAGTCTTCCTACTGTCTATGTGTTGAGCGTTTCCTGTGTCACCAGTTTTACATTCTGATGCACCTCTGCAGGTTAACTGTATCCCTTGGACCTTCTCGTTGACGATGAAACACAGAAATTGCATCGGAATTAAATATAAGAGACACAATGCCGACTTAAGTACAGGAAGACAGAGTCTTCCTACGGTCTACGTTTTGAGCGTTTCCTGTGTCACCAGTTTTAGAATCCGATGCACCTCTGCAGGCATACTGTATCCCTTGGACCTTCCCATTGACGATGAAACACAGATATTGCATGGGAATTAAATATAAGAGACACAATGCCGACTTAAGTACAGGAAGACTGAGTCTTCCTACTGTCTATGTTTTGAGCGTTTCCTGTGACACTAGTATTACATTCCGATGCACCTCTGCAGGTTTACTGTATCCCTTGGACCTTCCCATTGACGATGAAGCACAGAAATTGCATCGGAATTAAATATAAGAGACACAATGCCGACTTAAATACAGGAAGAATGAGTCTTCCTACTGTCTATGTGTTGAGCGTTTCCTGTGTCACCAGTTTTACATTCCGATGCACCTCTGCCGGTTTACTGTATCCCTTTGACTTTCCCTTTCTCGATGAAACACAGAAATCGCATCGGAATTAAATATAAGAAACACAATGCCGACTTAAGTACAGGAAGACTGAGTCTTCCTACTGTCTATGTTTTGAGCGTTTCCGGGGTCAGCAGTTTTACATTCTGATGCACCTCTGCAGGAATACTGTATCCCTTGGACCTTCCCGTTGACGATGAAGCACAGAAATTGCATCGGAATTAAATATAAGAGACACAATGCCGACTTAAGTACAGGATGACTGAGTCTTCCTACTGTCTATGTTTTGAGCGTTTCCTGTGTCACTAGTTTTACATTCCGATGCACCACTGCAGGTTTACTGTATCCCTTGGACCTTCCCATTGACGATGAAACACAGAATTTGCATCGGAATTAAATATAAGAGACACAATGACGACTTAAATACAGGAAGAATGAGTCTTCCTACTGTCTATGTGTTGAGCGTTTCCTGTGTCACCAGTTTTACATTCTGATGCACCTCTGCAGGTTTACTGTATCCCTTGGACCTCCTCGTTGACGATGAAACACAGAAATTGCATCGGAATTAAATATAAGAGACACAATGCCGACTTAAGTACAGGAAGACTGAGTCTTCCTACTGTCTATAATTTGAGCGTTTCCTGTATCACCAGTTTTACATTCCGATGCACATCTACAGGTCTTATGTATCCATTGGACCTTCCCATTGACGATAAAACACAGAAATTGAATCGGAATTAAATATAAGACACACAATGCCGACTTAAGTACAGGAAAACTGAGACTTCCTACTGTCTATGTTTTGAGCGTTTCCTGTGTCACCAGTTTTACATTCTGATGCACCTCTGCAGGTTTTCTGTATCCATTGGACCTTCCCATTGACGATGAAACACAGAAATTGAATCGGAATTAAATATGAGAGACACAATGCCGACTTACGTGCAGGAAGACTAAGTCATCATACTGTCTATGTTTTGAGCGTTTCCTGTGTCATCAGTTTTACTTTCCGATGCACCTCTGCAGGTTTACTATATCCCTTGGACCTTCCCATTCACGATGAAACACAGAAATTTCATCGGAAATACATATAAGAGACACAATGCCGACTTAAGTATAGGAAGACTGAGTCTGCCTACTGTCTATGATTTGAGCGTTTCCTGTGTCACGAGATTTACATTCCGATGCACCTCTGCAGCTTTACTGTATCCCGTGGAGCTTCCCATTGACGATGAAACACAGAAATTTCATCGGAAATAAATATAAGAGACACAATGCCGACTTAAGTATAGGAAGACTGAGTCTTCCTGCTGTCTCTGTTTTGAGCGTTTCCTGTGTCACCAGTTTTACATTCTGATGCTCCTCTGCAGGTCTTCTGTATCCATTGGACCTTCCCATTGACGATGAAACACAGAAATTGCATCGGAATTAAATATAAGAGACACAATGCCGACTTAAGTACAGGAAAACTGAGTCTTCCTACTGTCTATGTTTTGAGAGTTTCCTGTGACACTAGTTTTACATTCCGATGCACCTCTGCAGGTTTTCTGTATCCCTTGGACCTTCCCATTGACGATGAAACACAGAAATTGCATCGGAATTAAATATAAGGGACACAATGACGACTTAAGTACAGGAAGACTGAGTCTTCCTACTCTCTATGTTTTGAGCGTTTCCTGTGTCACCAGTTTTACATTCTGATGCACCTCTGCAGGCTTACTGTATCCCTTGGACCTTCCCATTGACGATGAAACACAGAAATTGCATCGGAATTAAATATAAGAGACACAATGCCGACTTAAGTACAGGAAAACTGAGTCTTCCTACAGTCTATGTTTTGAGCGTTTCCTGTGTCACCAGTTTTACATTCTGATGCACCTCTGCAGGTTTTCTGTATCCATAGGACCTTCCCATTGACGATGAAACACAGAAATTGAATCGGAATTAAATATAAGAGACACAATGCCGACTTAAGTACAGGAAAACTGAGTCTTCCTACTGTCTATGTTTTGAGCGTTTCCTGTGTCACCAGTTTTACATTCTGATGCACCTCTGCAGGTTTTCTGTATCCATTGGACCTTCCCATTGACGATGAAACACAGAAATTGCATCGGAATTAAATATAAGACACACAATGCCGACTTAAGTACAGGAAGACGGAGTCTTCCTACTGTCTGTGATTTGAGCTTTTCCTGTGTCACCAGTTTTACATTCCGATGCACCTCTGCAGGTTTCCTGTATCCCTTGGACCTTCCCATTGACGATGAAGCACAGAAATTGTATCGAAATTAAATATAAGAGACACAATGCCGACCTAAGTACAAGAAAACAGTCTTCGTACGGTCTATGTTTTAAGCGTTTCCTGTGTCACCAGTTTTACATTCCGATGCACCTCTGCCGGTTTATTGTATCCCTTGGACCTTCCCATTGTCGATGAAACACAGAATTCGCAACGGAATTAAATATAAGAGACACAATGCCGACTTATGTACAGAAAGACTGAGTCTTCCTACTGTCTATGTTTTGAGCGTTTCCTGTGTCATCAGTTTTACATTCTGAAGCACCTCTGCAGGTTTACTGTAACCATTGGACCTTCCCATTGAAGATGAAACACAGAAATTGCATCGGAGTTAAATATAAGAGACACAATGCCGACTTAAGTACAGGAAGACCGAGTCTTCCTACAGTCTATGTTTTGAGCGTTTCCTGTGTCACCAGTTTTACATTCTGATGCACCTCTGCACGTTTACTGTATCCCTTGGACCTTCGCATTGACGATGAAACACAGAAATTGCATTGGAATTAAATATAAGAGACACAATGCCGACTTAAGTACAGAAAGACTGAGTCTTCCTTCTGTTTTTTTTTTTTTGAGCGTTTCCTGTGTCATCAGTTTTACATTCCGATGCACCTCTGAGAGTTTACTGTATCTCTTGGACGTTCCCATTGACGATGAAAAACAGAAATTGCATCGGAATTAAATTTAAGGGACACAATGCCGACTTAAGTACAGGAAGACTAAGTCTTCCTACAGAGTATGTTTTGAGCGTTTCCTGTGTCATCAGTTTTACTTTCCGATGCACCTCTGCAGGTTTACTATATCCCTTGGAACTTCCCATTCACGATGAAACACAGAAATTGCATCGGAATTAAATATAAGAGACACAATGCCGACTTAAGTACAGGAAGACTGAGTCTTCCTACTGTCTATGTTTTGAGCGTTTCCTGTGTCATCAATTTTACTTTCCGATGCACCTCTGCAGGATTACTATATCCCTTGGACCTTCCCATTCACGATGAAACACAGAAATGTCATCGGAAATAAATATAAGAGACACAATGCCGACTTAAGTACAGGAAGACTGAGTCTTCCTACTGTCTATGTTTTGAGCGTTTCCTGTGTCACCAGTTTTACATTCCGATGCACCTCTGCAGGTTCATTGTTTCCCTTGGACCCTCCCATTGACGATGAAACACAGAAATTGCATCGGAATTAAATATAAGGGACACAATGCCGACTTAAGTACAGGAAGACTGAGTCTTCCTACTCTCTATGTTTTGAGCGTTTCCTGTGTCACCAGTTTTACATTCTGATTCACCTCTGCAGGCTTACTGTATCCCTTGGACCTTCCCATTGACGATGAAACACAGAAATTGCATCGGAATTATATATAAGAGACACAATACCGACTTAAGTACTGGAAGACTGAGTCTTCCTATAACTTGAGAGTTTCCTGTGTCACCAGTTTTGCATTCCGATGCACCTCTACATGTTTACTTCACAGTGACGATGAAACACAGAAATTGCATCGGAATTAAATATAAGAGACACAATGCCGACTTAAGTACAGGAAGACTAAGTCTTCCCACTGTCTATGATTTGAGCGTTTCCTGTGTCATCAGTTTTCCTTTCCGATGCACCTCTGCAGGTTTACTATATCCCTTGGACCTTCCCATTCACGATGAAACACAGAAATTTCATCGGAAATAAATATAAGACACACAATGCCGACTTAAGTATAGGAAGACTGAGTCTTCCTGCTGTCTATGTTTTGAGCGTTTCCTGTGTCACCAGTTTTACATTCTGATGCTCCTCTGCAGGTCTTCTGTATCCATTGGATCTTCCCATTGACGATGAAACACAGAAATTGCATCGGAATTAAATATAAGAGACACAATGCCGACTTAGGTACAGGAAGGCTGAGTCTTCCTACTGTCTATGTTTTGAGCGTTTCCTGTGTCACCAATTTTAGATTCTGATGAACCTCTGCAGGTTTACTGTATCCCGTGGAGCTTCCCATCGACGATGAAACACAGAAATTGCATCGGAATTAAATATAAGACACACAATGCCGACTTAAGTACAGGAAGACGGAGTCTTCCTACTGTCTGTGATTTGAGCTTTTCCTGTGTCACCAGTTTTACATTCCGATGCACATCTGCAGGTTTCCTGTATCCCTTGGACCTTCCCATTGACGATGAAACACAGAAATTGTATCGAAATTAAATATGAGAGACACAATGCCGACTTAAGTACAAGAAAACAGTCTTCGTACGGTCAATGTTTTGAGCGTTTCCTGTGTCACCAGTTTTACATTCCGATGCACCTCTGCCGGTTTATTGTATCACTTGGATCTTCCCATTGTCGATCAAACACAGAATTCGCAACGGAATTAAATATAAGAAACACAATGCCGACTTATGTACAGAAACACTGAGTCTTCCTACTGTCTATGTTTTAAGCGTTTCCTGTGTCACCAGTTTTACATTCTGATGCACCTCTGCAGATTTACTGTAACCATTGAAGATGAAACACAGACATTGCATCGGAGTTAAATATAAGAGACACAATGCCGACTTAAGTACAGGAAGACTGAGTCTTCCTACTGTCTATGTTTTGAGCGTTTCCTTTGTCACCAGTTTAACATTCTGTTGCACCTCTGCAGGTTTACTATATCCCTTGGACCTTCCCATTCACGATGAAACACAGAAATTTCATCGGAAATAAATATAAGACACACAATGCCGACTTAAGTATAGGAAGACTGAGTCTTCCTGCTGTCTATGTTTTGAGCGTTTCCTGTGTCATCAGTTTTACATTCCGATGCACATCTGAGGGTTTACTGTATCCCGTGGAGCTTCCCATTGACGATGAAACACAGAAATTGCATCGGAATTAAATATAAGAGACACAATGCCGACTTAAGTACAGGAAGACTGAGTCTTCCTACTGTCTATAATTTGAGCGTTTCCTGTATCACCAGTTTTACATTCCGATGCACATCTACAGGTCTTATGTATCCATTGGACCTTCCCATTGACGATAAAACACAGAAATTGAATCGGAATTAAATATAAGACACACAATGCCGACTTAAGTACAGGAAAACTGAGACTTCCTACTGTCTATGTTTTGAGCGTTTCCTGTGTCACCAGTTTTACATTCTGATGCACCTCTGCAGGTTTTCTGTATCCATTGGACCTTCCCATTGACGATGAAACACAGAAATTGAATCGGAATTAAATATGAGAGACACAATGCCGACTTACGTGCAGGAAGACTAAGTCATCATACTGTCTATGTTTTGAGCGTTTCCTGTGTCATCAGTTTTACTTTCCGATGCACCTCTGCAGGTTTACTATATCCCTTGGACCTTCCCATTCACGATGAAACACAGAAATTTCATCGGAAATACATATAAGAGACACAATGCCGACTTAAGTATAGGAAGACTGAGTCTGCCTACTGTCTATGATTTGAGCGTTTCCTGTGTCACGAGATTTACATTCCGATGCACCTCTGCAGCTTTACTGTATCCCGTGGAGCTTCCCATTGACGATGAAACACAGAAATTGCATCGGAATTAAATATAAGACACACAATGCCGACTTAAGTACAGGAAGACGGAGTCTTCCTACAGTCTGTGATTTGAGCTTTTCCTGTGTCACCAGTTTTACATTCCGATGCACCTCTGCAGGTTTCCTGTATCCCTTGGACCTTCCCATTGACGACGAAACACAGAAATGGTATCGAAATTAAATATAAGAGACACAATGCCGACTTAAGTACAAGAAAACAGTCTTCGTACGGTCAATGTTTTGAGCGTTTCCTGTGTCACCAGTTTTACATTCCGATGCACCTCTGCCGGTTTATTCTATCCCTTGGACCTCCCCATTGTCGATGAAACACAGAATTCGCATCGGAATTAAATATCAGAGACACAATGCCGACTTATGTACAGAAAGACTCAGTCTTCCTACTGTCTATGTTTTGAGCGTTTCCTGTGTCACCAGTTTTATATTCTGATGCACCTCTGCAGGTTTACTGTAACCATTGAACCTTCCCACTGAAGATAAAACACAGAAATTGCATCGGAGTTAAATATAAGAGACACAATGCCGACTTAAGTACAAGAAAACAGTCTTCTTACAGTCAATGTTTTGAGCGTTTCCTGTGTCACCAGTTTTACATTCCGATGCACCTCTGCAGGTTTACTGTATCCCTTGGACCTTCCCTATCTCGATGAAACACAGAAATCGCATCGGAATTAAATATAAGAAACACAATGCCGACTTAAGTACAGGAAGACTGAGTCTTCCTACTGTCTATGTTTTGAGCGTTTCCTGTGTCACCAGTTTTACATTCCGATGCACCTCTGCAGGTTTCCTGTATCCCTTGGACTTTCCCATTCACGATGAAACACAGAAATTGCATCGGAATTAAATATAAGAGACACAATGCCGACTTAAGTACAGGAAGACTGAGTCTTCCTACTGTCTGTGATTTGAGCTTTTCCTGTGTCACCAGTTTTACATTCCGATGCACCTCTGCAGGTTTCCTGTATCCCTTGGACTTTCCCATTCACGATGAAACACAGAAATTTCATCGGAAATAAATATAAGAGACACAATGCCGACGTAAGTACAGGAAGACTGAGTCTTCCTACTCTCTATGTTTTGAGCGTTTCCTGTGTCACCAGTTTTACATTCTGATGCACCTCTGCAGGGTTTCTGTATCAATTTCACCTTCCCATTGACGATGAAACACAGAAATTGCATCGGAATTAAATATAAGAAACACAATGCCGACTTAAGTACAGGAAGACGGAGTCTTCCTACTGTCTGTGATTTGAGCTTTTCGTGTGTCACCAGTTTTACATTCCGATGCACCTCTGCAGGTTTCCTGTATCCCTTGGACCTTCCCATTGACGATGAAACACAGAAATTGCATCGGAATTAAATATAAGAGATACAATGCCGACTTAAGTACAGGAAGACTGAGACTTCCTACTGTCATGTTTTGAGCGTTTTCTGTGTCATCAGTTTTACATTCAGATGCATCTCTGCAGGTTTACTGTATCCCTTGGACCTTCCCATTGACGATGAAAAACAGAAATTGCATCGGAATTAAATATAAGAGACACAATGCCGACTTAAGCACAGGAAGACTGAGTCTTCCTACTCTCTATGGTTTGAGCGTTTGTTGTGTCACTAGTTTTACATTCCGATGCACCACTGCAGGTTTACTGTATCCCTTGGACCTTCCCATTGTCGATGAAACACAGAAATTGCATCGGAATTAAATATAAGAGACACAATGCCGACTTAAGTACAGGAAGACTGAGTCTTCCTACTGTCTACGTTTTGAGCGTTTCCTGTGTCACCAGTTTTACATTCCGATGCACCTCTGCAGGTTTACTGTATCCCTTGGATCTTCCCATTAACGATGAAGCACAGAAATTGCATCGGAATTAAATATAAGAGACACAATGCCGACTTAAGTACAGGAAGACTGAGTCTTCCTACTGTCTATGTTTTGAGCGTTTCCTGTGTCACTAGTTTTACATTCCGATGCACCACTGCAGGTTTACTGTATCCCTTGGACCTTCCCATTGACGATGAAACACAGAATTTGCATCGGAATTAAATATAAGAGACACAATGCCGACTTAAATACAGGAAGAATGAGTCTTCCTACTGTCTATGTGTTGAGCGTTTCCTGTGTCACCAGTTTTACATTCTGATGCACCTCTGCAGGTTAACTGTATCCCTTGGACCTTCTCGTTGACGATGAAACACAGAAATTGCATCGGAATTAAATATAAGAGACACAATGCCGACTTAAGTACAGGAAGACAGAGTCTTCCTACGGTCTACGTTTTGAGCGTTTCCTGTGTCACCAGTTTTAGAATCCGATGCACCTCTGCAGGCATACTGTATCCCTTGGACCTTCCCATTGACGATGAAACACAGATATTGCATGGGAATTAAATATAAGAGACACAATGCCGACTTAAGTACAGGAAGACTGAGTCTTCCTACTGTCTATGTTTTGAGCGTTTCCTGTGACACTAGTATTACATTCCGATGCACCTCTGCAGGTTTACTGTATCCCTTGGACCTTCCCATTGACGATGAAGCACAGAAATTGCATCGGAATTAAATATAAGAGACACAATGCCGACTTAAATACAGGAAGAATGAGTCTTCCTACTGTCTATGTGTTGAGCGTTTCCTGTGTCACCAGTTTTACATTCCGATGCACCTCTGCCGGTTTACTGTATCCCTTTGACTTTCCCTTTCTCGATGAAACACAGAAATCGCATCGGAATTAAATATAAGAAACACAATGCCGACTTAAGTACAGGAAGACTGAGTCTTCCTACTGTCTATGTTTTGAGCGTTTCCGGGGTCAGCAGTTTTACATTCTGATGCACCTCTGCAGGAATACTGTATCCCTTGGACCTTCCCGTTGACGATGAAACACAGAAATTGCATCGGAATTAAATATAAGAGACACAATGCCGACTTAAGTACAGGATGACTGAGTCTTCCTACTGTCTATGTTTTGAGCGTTTCCTGTGACACTAGTATTACATTCCGATGCACCTCTGCAGGTTTACTGTATCCCTTGGACCTTCCCATTGTCGATGAAACACAGAAATTGCATCGGAATTAAATATAAGAGACACAAGGCCGACTTAAGTACAGGAAGACTGAGTCTTCCTACTGTCTATGTTTTGAGCGTTTCCTGTGTCACTAGTTTTACATTCCGATGCACCACTGCAGGTTTACTGTATCCCTTGGACCTTCCCATTGACGATGAAACACAGAATTTGCATCGGAATTAAATATAAGAGACACAATGACGACTTAAATACAGGAAGAATGAGTCTTCCTACTGTCTATGTGTTGAGCGTTTCCTGTGTCACCAGTTTTACATTCTGATGCACCTCTGCAGGTTTACTGTATCCCTTGGACCTCCTCGTTGACGATGAAACACAGAAATTGCATCGGAATTAAATATAAGAGACACAATGCCGACTTAAGTACAGGAAGACTGAGTCATCCTACTGTCTACGTTTTGAGCGTTTCCTGTGTCACCAGTTGTACATTCCGATGCACCTCTGCAGGTTTACTGTATCCCTTGGACCTTCCCATTGACGATGAAACACAGAAATTGCATCGGAATTAAATATAAGAGACAAAATGCCGACTTAAGTACAGGAAGACTGAGTCTTCCTACTGTCTATGTTTTGAGCGTTTCCTGTGACACTAGTATTACATTCCGATGCACCTCTGCAGGTTTACTGTATCCCTTGGACCTTCCCATTGTCGATGAAACACAGAAATTGCATCGGAATTAAATATAAGAGACACAAGGCCGACTTAAGTACAGGAAGACTGAGTCTTCCTACTGTCTATGTTTTGAGCGTTTCCTGTGTCACTAGTTTTACATTCCGATGCACCACTGCAGGTTTACTGTATCCCTTGGACCTTCCCATTGACGATGAAACACAGAATTTGCATCGGAATTAAATATAAGAGACACAATGCCGACTTAAATACAGGAAGAATGAGTCTTCCTACTGTCTATGTGTTGAGCGTTTCCTGTGTCACCAGTTTTACATTCTGATGCACCTCTGCAGGTTACCTGTATCCCTTGGACCTTCTCGTTGACGATGAAACACAGAAATTGCATCGGAATTAAATATAAGAGACACAATGCCGACTTAAGTACAGGAAGACAGAGTCTTCCCACGGTCTACGTTTTGAGCGTTTCCTGTGTCACCAGTTTTAGAATCCGATGCACCTCTGCAGGCATACTGTATCCCTTGGACCTTCCCATTGACGATGAAACACAGATATTGCATGGGAATTAAATATAAGAGACACAATGCCGACTTAAGTACAGGAAGACTGAGTCTTCCTACTGTCTATGTTTTGAGCGTTTCCTGTGACACTAGTATTACATTCCGATGCACCTCTGCAGGTTTACTGTATCCCTTGGACCTTCCCATTGACGATGAAGCACAGAAATTGCATCGGAATTAAATATAAGAGACACAATGCCGACTTAAATACAGGAAGAATGAGTCTTGCTACTGTCTATGTGTTGAGCGTTTCCTGTGTCACCAGTTTTACATTCTGATGCACCTCTGCAGGTTTACTGTATCCCTTGGACCTTCTCATTGACGATGAAACACAGAGATTGCATCGGAATTAAATATAAGAGACACAATGCCGACTTAAGTACAGGAAGACTGAGTCTTCCTACTGTCTACGTTTTGAGCGTTTCCTGTGTCACCAGTTTTACATTCCGATGCACCTCTGCAGGTTTACTGTATCCCTCGGACCTTCCCATTGACGATAAAACACAGAAATTGCATCGGAATTAAATATAAGAGACACAATGCCGACTTAAGTGCAAGAAAACAGTCTTCGTACGGTCAATGTTTTGAGCGTTTCCTGTGTCACCAGTTTTACATTCCGATGCAACTCTGCCGGTTTACTGTATCCCTTTGACCTTCCCTTTCTCGATGAAACACATGAATCGCATCGGAATTAAATATAAGTAACACAATGCCGACTTAAGTACAGGAAGACTGAGTCTTCCTACTGTCTATGTTTTGAGCGTTTCCTGTGTCACCAGTTTTACATTCTAATGCACCTCTGCAGGTATTCTGTATCCATTGGACCTTCCCATTGACGATGAAGCACAGAAATTGCATCGGAATTAAATATAAGAAACACAATGCCGACTTAAGTACAGGAAGAGTGAGTCTTCCTACTGTCTATGTTTTCAGCGTTTCCGGTGTCAGCAGTTTTACATTCTGATGCACCTCTGCAGGATTACTGTATCCCTTGGACCTTCCCATTGACGATGAAAAACAGAAATTGCATCGGAATTAAATATAAGAGACACAATGCCGACTAAGTACAGGGAGACTAAGTCTTCCTACTGTCTATGTTTTGAGCTTTTCCTATGTCATCAGTTTTACTTTCCGATGCACCTCTGCAGGATTACTGTATCCCTTGGACCTTCCCATTCACGATGCGACACAGAAATTTCATCGGAAATAAATATAAGAGACACAATGCCGACTTAAGTACAGGAAGACTGAGTCTTCCTACTGTCTATGTTTTGAGCGTTTCCTCTGTCACCAGTTTTACATTCTGATGCTCCTCTGCAGGTCTTCTGTATCCATTGGACCTTCCCATTGACGATGAAACACAGAAATTGCATCGGAATTAAATATAAGAGACACAATGCCGACTTAAGTACAGGAAAACTGAGTCTTCCTACTGTCTATGTTTTGAGCGTTTCCTGTGTCACCAGTTTTACATTCTGATGCACCTCTGCAAGTTTTCTGTATCCATTGGACCTTCCCATTGACGATGAAACACAGAAATTGCATCGGAATTAAATATAAGTCACACAATGCCGACTTAAGTACAGGAAGACGGAGTCTTCCTACTGTCAGTGATTTGAGCTTTGCCTGTGTCACCAGTTTTACATTCCGATGCACCTCTGCAGGTTTCCTGTATCCCTTGGACCTTCCCATTGACGATGAAACACAGAAATTGTATCGAAATTAAATATAAGAGACACAATGCCGACTTAAGTACAAGAAAACAGTCTTCGTACGGTCAATGATTTGAGCGTTTCCTGTGTAACTAGTTTTACATTCCGATGCACCACTGCAGGCTTACTGTATCCCTTTGACCTTCCCATTGACGATGAAACACAGATATTGCATGGGAATTAAATATAAGAGACGCAATGCCGACTTAAGTACAGGAAGACTGAGTCTTCCTACTGTCTATGTTTTGAGCGTTTCCTGTGACACTAGTATTACATTCCGATGCACCTCTGCAGGTTTACTGTATCCCTAGGACCTTCCCATTGACGATGAAGCACAGAAATTGCATCGGAATTAAATATAAGTGACACAATGCCGACTTAAATACAGGAAGAATGAGTCTTCCTACTGTCTATGTGTTGAGCGTTTCCTGTGTCACCAGTTTTACATTGTGATGCACCTCTGCAGGTTTACTGCATCCCTTGGACCTTCCCATTGACGACGAAACACAGAGATTGCATCGGAATTAAATATAAGAGACACAATGCCGACTTAAGTACAGGAAGACTGAGTCTTCCTACTGTCTACGTTTTGAGCGTTTCCTGTGTCACCAGTTTTACATTCCGATGCACCTCTGCAGGTTTACTGTATCCCTCGGACCTTCCCATTGACGATGAAACACAGAAATTTCATCGGAATTATATATAAGAGATACAATGCCGACTTAAGTACAGGAAGACTGAGACTTCCTACTGTCATGTTTTGAGCGTTTTCTGTGTCATCAGTTTTACATTCAGATGCACCTCTGCAGGTTTACTGTATCCCTTGGACCTTCCCATTGACGATGAAAAACAGAAATTGCATCGGAATTAAATATAAGAGACACAATGCCGACTTAAGCACAGGAAGACTGAGTCTTCCTACTCTCTATGGTTTGAGCGTTTGTTGTGTCACTAGTTTTACATTCCGATGCACCACTGCAGGTTTACTGTATCCCTTGGACCTTCCCATTGTCGATGAAACACAGAAATTGCATCGGAATTAAATATAAGAGACACAATGCCGACTTAAGTACAGGAAGACTGAGTCTTCCTACTGTCTACGTTTTGAGCGTTTCCTGTGTCACCAGTTTTACATTCCGATGCACCTCTGCAGGTTTACTGTATCCCTTGGATCTTCCCATTAACGATGAAGCACAGAAATTGCATCGGAATTAAATATAAGAGACACAATGCCGACTTAAGTACAGGAAGACTGAGTCTTCCTACTGTCTATGTTTTGAGCGTTTCCTGTGTCACTAGTTTTACATTCCGATGCACCACTGCAGGTTTACTGTATCCCTTGGACCTTCCCATTGACGATGAAACACAGAATTTGCATCGGAATTAAATATAAGAGAAACAATGCCGACTTAAATACAGGAAGAATGAGTCTTCCTACTGTCTATGTGTTGAGCGTTTCCTGTGTCACCAGTTTTACATTCTGATGCACCTCTGCAGGTTAACTGTATCCCTTGGACCTTCTCGTTGACGATGAAACACAGAAATTGCATCGGAATTAAATATAAGAGACACAATGCCGACTTAAGTACAGGAAGACAGAGTCTTCCTACGGTCTACGTTTTGAGCGTTTCCTGTGTCACCAGTTTTAGAATCCGATGCACCTCTGCAGGCATACTGTATCCCTTGGACCTTCCCATTGACGATGAAACACAGATATTGCATGGGAATTAAATATAAGAGACACAATGCCGACTTAAGTACAGGAAGACTGAGTCTTCCTACTGTCTATGTTTTGAGCGTTTCCTGTGACACTAGTATTACATTCCGATGCACCTCTGCAGGTTTACTGTATCCCTTGGACCTTCCCATTGACGATGAAGCACAGAAATTGCATCGGAATTAAATATAAGAGACACAATGCCGACTTAAATACAGGAAGAATGAGTCTTCCTACTGTCTATGTGTTGAGCGTTTCCTGTGTCACCAGTTTTACATTCCGATGCACCTCTGCCGGTTTACTGTATCCCTTTGACTTTCCCTTTCTCGATGAAACACAGAAATCGCATCGGAATTAAATATAAGAAACACAATGCCGACTTAAGTACAGGAAGACTGAGTCTTCCTACTGTCTATGTTTTGAGCGTTTCCGGGGTCAGCAGTTTTACATTCTGATGCACCTCTGCAGGAATACTGTATCCCTTGGACCTTCCCGTTGACGATGAAACACAGAAATTGCATCGGAATTAAATATAAGAGACACAATGCCGACTTAAGTACAGGATGACTGAGTCTTCCTACTGTCTATGTTTTGAGCGTTTCCTGTGTCACTAGTTTTACATTCCGATGCACCACTGCAGGTTTACTGTATCCCTTGGACCTTCCCATTGACGATGAAACACAGAATTTGCATCGGAATTAAATATAAGAGACACAATGACGACTTAAATACAGGAAGAATGAGTCTTCCTACTGTCTATGTGTTGAGCGTTTCCTGTGTCACCAGTTTTACATTCTGATGCACCTCTGCAGGTTTACTGTATCCCTTGGACCTCCTCGTTGACGATGAAACACAGAAATTGCATCGGAATTAAATATAAGAGACACAATGCCGACTTAAGTACAGGAAGACTGAGTCATCCTACTGTCTACGTTTTGAGCGTTTCCTGTGTCACCAGTTGTACATTCCGATGCACCTCTGCAGGTTTACTGTATCCCTTGGACCTTCCCATTGACGATGAAACACAGAAATTGCATCGGAATTAAATATAAGAGACAAAATGCCGACTTAAGTACAGGAAGACTGAGTCTTCCTACTGTCTATGTTTTGAGCGTTTCCTGTGACACTAGTATTACATTCCGATGCACCTCTGCAGGTTTACTGTATCCCTTGGACCTTCCCATTGTCGATGAAACACAGAAATTGCATCGGAATTAAATATAAGAGACACAAGGCCGACTTAAGTACAGGAAGACTGAGTCTTCCTACTGTCTATGTTTTGAGCGTTTCCTGTGTCACTAGTTTTACATTCCGATGCACCACTGCAGGTTTACTGTATCCCTTGGACCTTCCCACTGACGATGAAACACAGAATTTGCATCGGAATTATATATAAGAGACACAATGCCGACTTAAATACAGGAAGAATGAGTCTTCCTACTGTCTATGTGTTGAGCGTTTCCTGTGTCACCAGTTTTACATTCTGATGCACCTCTGCAGGTTAACTGTATCCCTTGGACCTTCTCGTTGACGATGAAACACAGAAATTGCATCGGAATTAAATATAAGAGACACAATGCCGACTTAAGTACAGGAAGACAGAGTCTTCCTACGGTCTACGTTATGAGCGTTTCCTGTGTCACCAGTTTTAGAATCCGATGCACCTCTGCAGGCATACTGTATCCCTTGGACCTTCCCATTGACGATGAAACACAGATATTGCATGGGAATTAAATATAAGAGACACAATGCCGACTTAAGTACAGGAAGACTGAGTCTTCCTACTGTCTATGTTTTGAGCGTTTCCTGTGACACTAGTATTACATTCCGATGCACCTCTGCAGGTTTACTGTTTCCCTTGGACCTTCCCATTGACGATGAAGCACAGAAATTGCATCGGAATTAAATATAAGAGACACAATGCCGACTTAAATACAGGAAGAATGAGTCTTCCTACTGTCTATGTGTTGAGCGTTTCCTGTGTCACCAGTTTTACATTCTGATGCACCTCTGCAGGTTTACTGTATCCCTTGGACCTTCCCATTGACGATGAAACACAGAGATTGCATCGGAATTAAATATAAGAGACACAATGCCGACTTAAGTACAGGAAGACTGAGTCTTCCTACTGTCTACGTTTTGAGCGTTTCCTGTGTCACCAGTTTTACATTCCGATGCACCTCTGCAGGTTTACTGTATCCCTCGGACCTTCCCATTGACGATAAAACACAGAAATTGCATCGGAATTAAATATAAGAGACACAATGCCGACTTAAGTGCAAGAAAACAGTCTTCGTACGGTCAATGTTTTGAGCGTTTCCTGTGTCACCAGTTTTACATTCCGATGCAATTCTGCCGGTTTACTGTATCCCTTTGACCTTCCCTTTCTCGATGAAACACATAAATCGCATCGGAATTAAATATAAGTAACACAATGCCGACTTAAGTACAGGAAGACTGAGTCTTCCTACTGTCTATGTTTTGAGCGTTTCCTGTGTCACCAGTTTTACATTCTAATGCACCTCTGCAGGTATTCTGTATCCATTGGACCTTCCCATTGACGATGAAGCACAGAAATTGCATCGGAATTAAATATAAGAAACACAATGCCGACTTAAGTACAGGAAGAGTGAGTCTTCCTACTGTCTATGTTTTCAGCGTTTCCGGTGTCAGCAGTTTTACATTCTGATGCACCTCTGCAGGATTACTGTATCCCTTGGACCTTCCCATTGACGATGAAAAACAGAAATTGCATCGGAATTAAATATAAGAGACACAATGCCGACTAAGTACAGGGAGACTAAGTCTTCCTACTGTCTATGTTTTGAGCTTTTCCTATGTCATCAGTTTTACTTTCCGATGCACCTCTGCAGGATTACTGTATCCCTTGGACCTTCCCATTCACGATGCGACACAGAAATTTCATCGGAAATAAATATAAGAGACACAATGCCGACTTAAGTACAGGAAGACTGAGTCTTCCTACTGTCTATGTTTTGAGCGTTTCCTCTGTCACCAGTTTTACATTCTGATGCTCCTCTGCAGGTCTTCTGTATCCATTGGACCTTCCCATTGACGATGAAACACAGAAATTGCATCGGAATTAAATATAAGAGACACAATGCCGACTTAAGTACAGGAAAACTGAGTCTTCCTACTGTCTATGTTTTGAGCGTTTCCTGTGTCACCAGTTTTACATTCTGATGCACCTCTGCAAGTTTTCTGTATCCATTGGACCTTCCCATTGACGATGAAACACAGAAATTGCATCGGAATTAAATATAAGTCACACAATGCCGACTTAAGTACAGGAAGACGGAGTCTTCCTACTGTCAGTGATTTGAGCTTTGCCTGTGTCACCAGTTTTACATTCCGATGCACCTCTGCAGGTTTCCTGTATCCCTTGGACCTTCCCATTGACGATGAAACATAGAAATTGTATCGAAATTAAATATAAGAGACACAATGCCGACTTAAGTACAAGAAAACAGTCTTCGTACGGTCAATGTTTTGAGCGTTTCCTGTGTAACTAGTTTTACATTCCGATGCACCACTGCAGGCTTACTGTATCCCTTTGACCTTCCCATTGACGATGAAACACAGATATTGCATGGGAATTAAATATATGAGACACAATGCCGACTTAAGTACAGGAAGACTGAGTCTTCCTACTGTCTATGTTTTGAGCGTTTCCTGTGACACTAGTATTACATTCCGATGCACCTCTGCAGGTTTACTGTATCCCTAGGACCTTCCCATTGACGATGAAGCACAGAAATTGCATCGGAATTAAATATAAGTGACACAATGCCGACTTAAATACAGGAAGAATGAGTCTTCCTACTGTCTATGTGTTGAGCGTTTCCTGTGTCACCAGTTTTACATTGTGATGCACCTCTGCAGGTTTACTGTATCCCTTGGACCTTCCCATTGACGATGAAACACAGAGATTGCATCGGAATTAAATATAAGAGACACAATGCCGACTTAAGTACAGGAAGACTGAGTCTTCCTACTGTCTACGTTTTGAGCGTTTCCTGTGTCACCAGTTTTACATTCCGATGCACCTCTGCAGGTTTACTGTATCCCTCGGACCTTCCCATTGACGATGAAACACAGAAATTTCATCGGAATTATATATAAGAGACACAATGCCGACTTAAGTACAGGAAGACTGAGTCTTCCTACTGTCTATGTTTTGAGCGTTTCCTGTGACACTAGTTTTACATTCCGATGCACCTCCGCAGATTTACTGTATCCCTTGGACCTTCCCATTGACGATGAAACACAGAATTTGCATCGAAATTAAATATAAGAGACACAATGCCGACTTAAGTGCAAGAAAACAGTCTTCGTACGGTCAATGTTTTGAGCGTTTCCTGTGTCACCAGTTTTACATTCCGATGCAACTCTGCCGGTTTACTTTATCCCTTTGACCTTCCCTTTCTCGATGAAACACATAAATCGCATCGGAATTAAATATAAGAAACACAATGCCGACTTAAGTACAGGAAGACTGAGTCTTCCTACTGTCTATGTTTTGAGCGTTTCCTGTTTCACCTGTTTTACATTCTAATGCACCTCTGCAGGTTTTCTGTATCCATTGGACCTTCCCATTGACGATGAAACACAGAAATTGCATTGGAATTAAATATAAGAAACACAATGCCGACTTAAGTACAGGAAGAGTGAGTCTTCCTACTGTCTATGTTTTCAGCGTTTCCGGTGTCAGCAGTTTTACATTCTGATGCACCTCTGCAGGATTACTGTATCCCTTGGACCTTCCCAATGACGATGAAAAACAGAAATTGCATCGGAATTAAATGTAAGAGACACAATGCCGACTTAAGTACAGGGAGACAAAGTCTTCCTACAATCTATGTTTTGAGCTTTTCCTGTGTCATCAGTTTTACTTTCCGATGCACCTCTGCAGGATTACTGTATCCCTTGGACCTTCCCATTCACGATGCAACACAGAAATTTCATCGGAAATAAATATAAGAGACACAATGCCGACTTAAGTACAGGAAGACTGAGTATTCCTACTGTCTATGTTTTGAGCGTTTCCTGTGTCACTAGTTTTACATTCCGATGCACCACTGCAGGTTTACTGTATCCCCTCGACCTTCCCATTGACGATGAAACACAGAATTTGCATCGGAATTAAATATAAGAGACACAATGCCGACTTAAATACAGGAAGAATGAGTCTTCCTACTGTCTATGTGTTGAGCGTTTCCTGTGTCACCAGTTTTACATTCTGATGCACCTCTGCAGGTGTACTGTATCCCTTGGACCTTCTCTTTGACGATGAAACACAGAAATTGCATCGGAATTAAATATAAGAGACACAATGCCGACTTAAGTACAGGAAGACTGAGTCTTCCTACTGTCTAAGTTTTGAGCGTTTCCTGTGTCAGCAGTTTTACATTCCGATGCACCTCTGCAGGTTTACTGTATCCCTTGGACCTTCCCAATGACGATGAAACACAGAAATTGCATCGGAATTAAATATAAGAGACACAATGCCGACTTAAGTACAGGAAGACTGAGTCTTCCTACTGTCTATGTTTTGAGCGTTTCCTGTGACACTAGTATTACATTCCGATGCACCTCTGCAGGTTTACTGTATCACTTGGACCTTCCCATTGACGATGAAACACAGGAATTGCATCGGAATTAAATATAAGAGACACAATGCCGACTTAAATACAGGAAGAATGAGTCTTCCTACTGTCTATGTTTTGAGCGTTTCCTGTGTCACCAGTTTTACATTCCGATGCTCCTCTGCAGGTCTTCTGTATCCATTGGACCTTCCCATTGACGATGAAACACAGAAATTGCATCGGAATTAAATATAAGAGACACAATGCCGACTTAAGTACAGGAATACTGAGTCTTCCTACTGTCTATGTTTTGAGCGTTTCCTGTGTCACCAGTTTTACATTCTGATGCACCTCTGCAAGTTTTCTGTATCCATTGGACCTTCCCATTGACGATGAAACACAGATATTGAATCGGAATTAAATATGAGAGACACAATGCCGACTTACGTTCAGGAAGACTAAGTCATCATACTGTCTATGTTTTGAGCGTTTCCTGTGTCATCAGTTTTACTTTCCGATGCACCTCTGCAGGTTTACTATATCCCTTGGACCTTCCCATTCACGATGAAACACAGAAATTTCATCGGAAATAAATATAAGAGACACAATGCAGACTTAAGTATAGGAAGACTGAGTCTTCCTACTGTCTATGATTTGAGCGTTTCCTGTGTCACCAGATTTACATTCCGATGCACCTCTGCAGGTTTACTGTATCCCGTGGAGCTTCCCATTGACGATTAAACACAGAAATTGCATCGGAATTAAATATAAGTAACACAATGCCGACTTAAGTACAGGAAGACGGAGTCTTCCTACTGTCTGTGATTTGAGCTTTTCCTGTGTCACCAGTTTTACATTCCGATGCACCTCTGCAGGTTTCCTGTATCCCTTGGACCTTCCCATTCACGATGCGACACAGAAATTTCATCGGAAATAAATATAAGAGACACAATGCCGACTTAAGTACAGGAAGACTGAGTCTTCCTACTGTCTATGTTTTGAGCGTTTCCTCTGTCACCAGTTTTACATTCTGATGCTCCTCTGCAGGTCTTCTGTATCCATTGGACCTTCCCATTGACGATGAAACACAGAAATTGCATCGGAATTAAATATAAGAGACACAATGCCGACTTAAGTACAGGAAAACTGAGTCTTCCTACTGTCTATGTTTTGAGCGTTTCCTGTGTCACCAGTTTTACATTCTGATGCACCTCTGCAAGTTTTCTGTATCCATTGGACCTTCCCATTGACGATGAAACACAGAAATTGCATCGGAATTAAATATAAGTCACACAATGCCGACTTAAGTACAGGAAGACGGAGTCTTCCTACTGTCAGTGATTTGAGCTTTGCCTGTGTCACCAGTTTTACATTCCGATGCACCTCTGCAGGTTTCCTGTATCCCTTGGACCTTCCCATTGACGATGAAACATAGAAATTGTATCGAAATTAAATATAAGAGACACAATGCCGACTTAAGTACAAGAAAACAGTCTTCGTACGGTCAATGTTTTGAGCGTTTCCTGTGTAACTAGTTTTACATTCCGATGCACCACTGCAGGCTTACTGTATCCCTTTGACCTTCCCATTGACGATGAAACACAGATATTGCATGGGAATTAAATATATGAGACACAATGCCGACTTAAGTACAGGAAGACTGAGTCTTCCTACTGTCTATGTTTTGAGCGTTTCCTGTGACACTAGTATTACATTCCGATGCACCTCTGCAGGTTTACTGTATCCCTAGGACCTTCCCATTGACGATGAAGCACAGAAATTGCATCGGAATTAAATATAAGTGACACAATGCCGACTTAAATACAGGAAGAATGAGTCTTCCTACTGTCTATGTGTTGAGCGTTTCCTGTGTCACCAGTTTTACATTGTGATGCACCTCTGCAGGTTTACTGTATCCCTTGGACCTTCCCATTGACGATGAAACACAGAGATTGCATCGGAATTAAATATAAGAGACACAATGCCGACTTAAGTACAGGAAGACTGAGTCTTCCTACTGTCTACGTTTTGAGCGTTTCCTGTGTCACCAGTTTTACATTCCGATGCACCTCTGCAGGTTTACTGTATCCCTCGGACCTTCCCATTGACGATGAAACACAGAAATTTCATCGGAATTATATATAAGAGACACAATGCCGACTTAAGTACAGGAAGACTGAGTCTTCCTACTGTCTATGTTTTGAGCGTTTCCTGTGACACTAGTTTTACATTCCGATGCACCTCCGCAGATTTACTGTATCCCTTGGACCTTCCCATTGACGATGAAACACAGAATTTGCATCGAAATTAAATATAAGAGACACAATGCCGACTTAAGTGCAAGAAAACAGTCTTCGTACGGTCAATGTTTTGAGCGTTTCCTGTGTCACCAGTTTTACATTCCGATGCAACTCTGCCGGTTTACTTTATCCCTTTGACCTTCCCTTTCTCGATGAAACACATAAATCGCATCGGAATTAAATATAAGAAACACAATGCCGACTTAAGTACAGGAAGACTGAGTCTTCCTACTGTCTATGTTTTGAGCGTTTCCTGTTTCACCTGTTTTACATTCTAATGCACCTCTGCAGGTTTTCTGTATCCATTGGACCTTCCCATTGACGATGAAACACAGAAATTGCATTGGAATTAAATATAAGAAACACAATGCCGACTTAAGTACAGGAAGAGTGAGTCTTCCTACTGTCTATGTTTTCAGCGTTTCCGGTGTCAGCAGTTTTACATTCTGATGCACCTCTGCAGGATTACTGTATCCCTTGGACCTTCCCAATGACGATGAAAAACAGAAATTGCATCGGAATTAAATGTAAGAGACACAATGCCGACTTAAGTACAGGGAGACAAAGTCTTCCTACAATCTATGTTTTGAGCTTTTCCTGTGTCATCAGTTTTACTTTCCGATGCACCTCTGCAGGATTACTGTATCCCTTGGACCTTCCCATTCACGATGCAACACAGAAATTTCATCGGAAATAAATATAAGAGACACAATGCCGACTTAAGTACAGGAAGACTGAGTATTCCTACTGTCTATGTTTTGAGCGTTTCCTGTGTCACTAGTTTTACATTCCGATGCACCACTGCAGGTTTACTGTATCCCCTCGACCTTCCCATTGACGATGAAACACAGAATTTGCATCGGAATTAAATATAAGAGACACAATGCCGACTTAAATACAGGAAGAATGAGTCTTCCTACTGTCTATGTGTTGAGCGTTTCCTGTGTCACCAGTTTTACATTCTGATGCACCTCTGCAGGTGTACTGTATCCCTTGGACCTTCTCTTTGACGATGAAACACAGAAATTGCATCGGAATTAAATATAAGAGACACAATGCCGACTTAAGTACAGGAAGACTGAGTCTTCCTACTGTCTAAGTTTTGAGCGTTTCCTGTGTCAGCAGTTTTACATTCCGATGCACCTCTGCAGGTTTACTGTATCCCTTGGACCTTCCCAATGACGATGAAACACAGAAATTGCATCGGAATTAAATATAAGAGACACAATGCCGACTTAAGTACAGGAAGACTGAGTCTTCCTACTGTCTATGTTTTGAGCGTTTCCTGTGACACTAGTATTACATTCCGATGCACCTCTGCAGGTTTACTGTATCACTTGGACCTTCCCATTGACGATGAAACACAGGAATTGCATCGGAATTAAATATAAGAGACACAATGCCGACTTAAATACAGGAAGAATGAGTCTTCCTACTGTCTATGTTTTGAGCGTTTCCTGTGTCACCAGTTTTACATTCCGATGCTCCTCTGCAGGTCTTCTGTATCCATTGGACCTTCCCATTGACGATGAAACACAGAAATTGCATCGGAATTAAATATAAGAGACACAATGCCGACTTAAGTACAGGAATACTGAGTCTTCCTACTGTCTATGTTTTGAGCGTTTCCTGTGTCACCAGTTTTACATTCTGATGCACCTCTGCAAGTTTTCTGTATCCATTGGACCTTCCCATTGACGATGAAACACAGATATTGAATCGGAATTAAATATGAGAGACACAATGCCGACTTACGTTCAGGAAGACTAAGTCATCATACTGTCTATGTTTTGAGCGTTTCCTGTGTCATCAGTTTTACTTTCCGATGCACCTCTGCAGGTTTACTATATCCCTTGGACCTTCCCATTCACGATGAAACACAGAAATTTCATCGGAAATAAATATAAGAGACACAATGCAGACTTAAGTATAGGAAGACTGAGTCTTCCTACTGTCTATGATTTGAGCGTTTCCTGTGTCACCAGATTTACATTCCGATGCACCTCTGCAGGTTTACTGTATCCCGTGGAGCTTCCCATTGACGATTAAACACAGAAATTGCATCGGAATTAAATATAAGTAACACAATGCCGACTTAAGTACAGGAAGACGGAGTCTTCCTACTGTCTGTGATTTGAGCTTTTCCTGTGTCACCAGTTTTACATTCCGATGCACCTCTGCAGGTTTCCTGTATCCCTTGGACCTTCCCATTGACGATGAAACACAGAAATTGTATCAAAATTAAATATAAGAGACACAATGCCGACTTAAGTACAAGAAAACAGTCTTCGTACGGTCAATGTTTTGAGCGTTTCCTGTGTCACCAATTTTACATTCCGATGCACCTCTGCCGGTTTATTGTATCCCTTGGAACTTCATATTGTCGATGAAACACAGAATTCGCATCAAAATTAAATATCAGAGACACAATGCCGACTTATGTACAGAAAGACTGAGTCTTCCTACTGTCTATGTTTTGAGCGTTTCCTGTGTCACCAGTTTTACATTCTGATGCACCTCTGCAGGTTTACTGTAACCATTGGACCTTCCCATTGAAGATGAAACACAGAAATTGCATCGGAGTTAAATATAAGAGACACAATGCCGACTTAAGTACAAGAAAAAAGTCTTCGTACGGTCAATGTTTTGAGCGTTTCCTGTGTCACCAGTTTTACATTCCGATGCACCTCTGCCGGTTTACTGTATCCCTTTGACCTTCCCTTTCTCGATGAAATACAGAAATCGCATCGGAATTAAATATAAGAAACACAATGCCGACTTAAGTACAGGAAGACTGAGTCTTCCTACTGTCTATGTTTTGAGCGTTTCCTCTGTCACCAGTTTTACATTCTGATGCTCCTCTGCAGGTCTTCTGTATCCATTGGACCTTCCCATTGACGATGAAACACAGAAATTGCATCGGAATTAAATATAAGAGACACAATGCCGACTTAAGTACAGGAAAACTGAGTCTTCCTACTGTCTATGTTTTGAGCGTTTCCTGTGTCACCAGTTTTACATTCTGATGCACCTCTGCAAGTTTTCTGTATCCATTGGACCTTCCCATTGACGATGAAACACAGAAATTGCATCGGAATTAAATATAAGTCACACAATGCCGACTTAAGTACAGGAAGACCGAGTCTTCCTACTGTCAGTGATTTGAGCTTTGCCTGTGTCACCAGTTTTACATTCCGATGCACCTCTGCAGGTTTCCTGTATCCCTTGGACCTTCCCATTGACGATGAAACATAGAAATTGTATCGAAATTAAATATAAGAGACACAATGCCGACTTAAGTACAAGAAAACAGTCTTCGTACGGTCAATGTTTTGAGCGTTTCCTGTGTAACTAGTTTTACATTCCGATGCACCACTGCAGGCTTACTGTATCCCTTTGACCTTCCCATTGACGATGAAACACAGATATTGCATGGGAATTAAATATAAGAGACACAATGCCGACTTAAGTACAGGAAGACTGAGTCTTCCTACTGTCTATGTTTTGAGCGTTTCCTGTGACACTAGTATTACATTCCGATGCACCTCTGCAGGTTTACTGTATCCCTAGGACCTTCCCATTGACGATGAAGCACAGAAATTGCATCGGAATTAAATATAAGTGACACAATGCCGACTTAAATACAGGAAGAATGAGTCTTCCTACTGTCTATGTGTTGAGCGTTTCCTGTGTCACCAGTTTTACATTCTGATGCACCTCTGCAGGTTTACTGTATCCCTTGGACCTTCCCATTGACGATGAAACACAGAGATTGCATCGGAATTAAATATAAGAGACACAATGCCGACTTAAGTACAGGAAGACTGAGTCTTCCTACTGTCTACGTTTTGAGCGTTTCCTGTGTCACCAGTTTTACATTCCGATGCACCTCTGCAGGTTTACTGTATCCCTCGGACCTTCCCATTGACGATGAAACACAGAAATTTCATCGGAATTATATATAAGAGACACAATGCCGACTTAAGTACAGGAAGACTGAGTCTTCCTACTGTCTATGTTTTGAGCGTTTCCTGTGACACTAGTTTTACATTCCGATGCACCTCCGCAGATTTACTGTATCCCTTGGACCTTCCCATTGACGATGAAACACAGAATTTGCATCGAAATTAAATATAAGAGACACAATGCCGACTTAAGTGCAAGAAAACAGTCTTCGTACGGTCAATGTTTTGAGCGTTTCCTGTGTCACCAGGTTTACATTCCGATGCAACTCTGCCGGTTTACTGTATCCCTTTGACCTTCCCTTTCTCGATGAAACACATAAATCGCATCGGAATTAAATGTAAGAAACACAATGCCGACTTAAGTACAGGAAGACTGAGTCTTCCTACTGTCTATGTTTTGAGCGTTTCCTGTTTCACCAGTTTTACATTCTAATGCACCTCTGCAGGTTTTCTGTATCCATTGGACCTTCCCATTGACGATGAAACACAGAAATTGCATCGGAATTAAATATAAGAAACACAATGCCGACTTAAGTACAGGAAGAGTGAGTCTTCCTACCGTCTATGTTTTCAGCGTTTCCGGTGTCAGCAGTTTTACATTCTGATGCACCTCTGCAGGATTACTGTATCCCTTGGACCTTCCCATTGACGATGAAAAACAGAAATTGCATCGGAATTAAATGTAAGAGACACAATGCCGACTTAAGTACAGGGAGACAAAGTCTGCCTACAATCTATGTTTTGAGCTTTTCCTGTGTCATCAGTTTTACTTTCCGATGCACCTCTGCAGGATTACTGTATCCCTTGGACCTTCCCATTCACGATGCAACACAGAAATTTCATCGGAAATAAATATAAGAGACACAATGCCGACTTAAGTACAGGAAGACTGAGTATTCCTACTGTCTATGTTTTGAGCGTTTCCTGTGTCACTAGTTTTACATTCCGATGCACCACTGCAGGTTTACTGTATCCCCTGGACCTTCCCATTGACGATGAAACACAGAATTTGCATCGGAATTAAATATAAGAGACACAATGCCGACTTAAATACAGGAAGAATGAGTCTTCCTACTGTCTATGTGTTGAGCGTTTCCTGTGTCACCAGTTTTACATTCTGATGCACCTCTGCAGGTGTACTGTATCCCTTGGACCTTCTCTTTGACGATGAAACACAGAAATTGCATCGGAATTAAATATAAGAGACACAATGCCGACTTAAGTACAGGAAGACTGAGTCTTCCTACTGTCTAAGTTTTGAGCGTTTCCTGTGTCAGCAGTTTTACATTCCGATGCACCTCTGCAGGTTTACTGTATCCCTTGGACCTTCCCAATGACGATGAAACACAGAAATTGCATCGGAATTAAATATAAGAGACACAATGCCGACTTAAGTACAGGAAGACTGAGTCTTCCTACTGTCTATGTTTTGAGCGTTTCCTGTGACACTAGTATTACATTCCGATGCACCTCTGCAGGTTTACCGTATCACTTGGACCTTCCCATTGACGATGAAACACAGGAATTGCATCGGAATTAAATATAAGAGACACAATGCCGACTTAAATACAGGAAGAATGAGTCTTCCTACTGTCTATGTTTTGAGCGTTTCCTGTGTCACCAGTTTTACATTCTGATGCTCCTCTGCAAGTTTTCTGTATCCATTGGACCTTCCCATTGACGATGAAACACAGAAATTGAATCGGAATTAAATATGAGAGACACAATGCCGACTTACGTTCAGGAAGACTAAGTCATCATACTGTCTATGTTTTGAGCGTTTCCTGTGTCATCAGTTTTACTTTCCGATGCACCTCTGCAGGTTTACTATATCCCTTGGACCTTCCCATTCACGATGAAACACAGAAATTTCATCGGAAATAAATATAAGAGACACAATGCCGACTTAAGTATAGGAAGACTGAGTCTTCCTACTGTCTATGATTTGAGCGTTTCCTGTGTCACCAGATTTACATTCCGATGCACCTCTGCAGGTTTACTGTATCCCGTGGAGCTTCCCATTGACGATTAAACACAGAAATTGCATCGGAATTAAATATAAGTCACACAATGCCGACTTAAGTACAGGAAGACGGAGTCTTCCTACTGTCTGTGATTTGAGCTTTTCCTGTGTCACCAGTTTTACATTCCGATGCACCTCTGCAGGTTTCCTGTATCCCTTGGACCTTCCCATTGACGATGAAACACAGAAATTGTATCAAAATTAAATATAAGAGACACAATGCCGACTTAAGTACAAGAAAACAGTCTTCGTACGGTCAATGTTTTGAGCGTTTCCTGTGTCACCAATTTTACATTCCGATGCACCTCTGCCGGTTTATTGTATCCCTTGGAACTTCATATTGTCGATGAAACACAGAATTCGCATCAAAATTAAATATCAGAGACACAATGCCGACTTATGTACAGAAAGACTGAGTCTTCCTACTGTCTATGTTTTGAGCGTTTCCTGTGTCACCAGTTTTACATTCTGATGCACCTCTGCAGGTTTACTGTAACCATTGGACCTTCCCATTGAAGATGAAACACAGAAATTGCATCGGAGTTAAATATAAGAGACACAATGCCGACTTAAGTACAAGAAAAAAGTCTTCGTACGGTCAATGTTTTGAGCGTTTCCTGTGTCACCAGTTTTACATTCCGATGCACCTCTGCCGGTTTACTGTATCCCTTTGACCTTCCCTTTCTCGATGAAATACAGAAATCGCATCGGAATTAAATATAAGAAACACAATGCCGACTTAAGTACAGGAAGACTGAGTCTTCCTACCGTCTATGTTTTGAGCGTTTCCGGTGTCAGCAGTTTCACATTCTGATGCACCTCTGCAGGATTACTGTATCCCTTGGACCTTCCCATTGACAATGAAACTCAGAAATTGCATCGGAATGAAATATAAGAGACACAATGCCGACTTAAGTACAGGAAGACTGAGTCTTCCTAATGTCTATGATTTGAGCGTTTTCTGTGTCATCAGTTTTACATTCAGATGCACCTCTGCAGGTTTACTGTATCCCTTGGACCTTCCAATTGACGATGAAACACAGAAATTGCATCGGAATTAAATATAAGAGACACAATGCCGACTTAAGTACAGGAAGACTGAGTCTTCCTACTGTCTACGTTTTGAGCGTTTCCTGTGTCACCAGTTTTACATTCCGATGCACCTCTGCCGGTTTACTGTATCCCTTTAACCTTCCCTTTCTCGATTAAACACAGAAATCGCATCGGAATTAAATATAAGAGACACAATGCCGACTTAAGTACAGGAAGACTGAGTCTTCCTACCGTCTATGTTTTGAGCGTTTCCTGTGTCACCAGTTTTACATTCTGATGCACCTCTGCAGGTTTTCTTTATCCATTGGACCTTCCCATTGACGATGAAACACAGAAATTGCATCGGAATTAAATATAAGAAACACAATTCCGACTTAAGTACAGGAAGACTGAGTCTTCCTACTGTCTATGTTTTGAGCGTTTCCTGTGTCAGCAGTTTTACATTCTGATGCACCTCTGCAGGATTACTGTATCCCTTGTACCTTCCCATTGACGATGAAACACAGAAATTGCATCGGAATTAAATATAAGAGACACAATTCCGACTTAAGTACAGGAAGACAGAGACTTCCTACTGTCTACGTTTTGAGCGTTTCCTGTGTCACCAGTTTTACATTCCGATGCACCTCTGCAGGTTTACTGTATCCGTTGGACCTTCCCATTGGCGATGAAACACAGAAATTGCATCGGAATTAAATATAAGAGACACAATGCCGAATTAAGTACAGGAAGACTGAGTCTTCCTACTGTCTATGTTTTGAGCGTTTCCTGTGACACTAGTTTTACATTCCGATGCACCTCTGCAGGTTTACTGTATCCCTTGGACCTTCCCATTGACGATGAAACACAGAAATTGCATCGAAATTAAATATAAGAGACACAATGCCGACTTAAGTGCAAGAAAACAGTCTTCGTACGGTCAATGTTTTGAGTGTTTCCTGTGTCCCCAGTTTTACATTCCGATGCACCTCTGCCGGTTTACTGTATCCCTTTGACCTTCCCTTTCTCGATGAAAGACAGAAATCGCATCGGAATTAAATATAAGAGACACAATGCCGACTTAAGTACAGGAAGTTTGAGTCTTCCTACCGTCTATGTTTTGAGCGTTTCCTGTGTCACCAGTTTTACATTCTGATGCACCTCTGCAGGTTTTCTTTATCCATTGGACCTTCCCATTGACGATGAAACACAGAAATTGCATCGGAATTAAATATAAGAAACACAATTCCGACTTAAGTACAGGAAGACTGAGTCTTCCTACTGTCTATGTTTTGAGCGTTTCTGTGTCAGCAGTTTTACATTCTGATCCACCTCTGCAGGATGACTGTATCCCTTGGACCTTCCCATTGACGATGAAACACAGAAATTGCATCGGAATTAAATATAAGAGACACAATGCCGACTTAAGTACAGGAAGACTAAGTCTTCCTACTGTCTATGTTTTGAGCGTTTCCTGTATCATCAGTTTTCCTTTCCGATGCACCTCTGCTGGATTACTATATCCCTTGGACCTTCCCATTCACGATGGAACACAGAAATTTCATCGGAAATAAATATAAGAGACACAATGTCGACTTAAGTACAGGAAGACTGAGTCTTCCTACTCTCTATGTTTTGAGCGTTTCCTGTGTCACTAGTTTTACATTCCGATGCACCACTGCAGGTTTACTGTATCCCTTG
The DNA here is from genome assembly GCF_023898315.1 of Schistocerca nitens. Lineage (NCBI taxonomy): Eukaryota > Metazoa > Arthropoda > Insecta > Orthoptera > Acrididae > Schistocerca > Schistocerca nitens. Next base: position 2,498,897 of record NC_064616.1, on the reverse strand, counting down.
GACCTTCCCATTGACGATGAAACACAGACATTGCATCGGAATTAAATATAAGAGACACAATGCCGACTTAAGTACAGGAAGAATGAGTCTTCATACTGTCTATGTGTTGAGCGTTTCCTGTGTCACCAGTTTTACATTCTGATGCACCTCTGCAGGTTTACTGTATCCCTTGGACCTTCCCATTGACGATGAAACACAGAAATTGCATTGGAATTAAATATAAGAGACACAATGCCGACTTAAGTACAGGAAGACAGAGTCTTCCTACTGTCTATGTTTGAGCGTTTCCTGTGTCACCAGTTTTACATTCCGATGCACCTCTGCAGGTTTACTGTATCCCTTGGACCTTCCCATTGACGATGAAACACAGAAATTGCATCGGAATTAAATATAAGAGACACAATGCCGACTTAAGTACAGGAAGACTGAGTCTTCCTACTGTCTATGTTTTGAGCGTTTCCTGTGACACTAGTTTTACATTCCGATGCACCTCTGCAGGTTTACTGTATCCCTTGGACCTTCCCATTGACGATGAAACACAGAAATTGCATCGAAATTAAATATAAGAGACACAATGCCGACTTAAGTGCAAGAAAACAGTCTTCGTACGGTCAATGTTTTGAGCGTTTCCTGTGTCACCAGTTTTACATTCCGACGCACCTCTGCTGGTTTACTGTATCCCTTTGACCTTCCCTTACTCGATAAAACACAGAAATCGCATCGGAATTAAATATAAGAGATACAATGCCGACTTAAGTACAGGAAGACTGAGTCTTCCTACTCTCTATGTTTTGAGCGTTTCCTGTGTCACTAGTTTTACATTTTGATGCACCACTGCAGGTTTACTGTATCCCTTGGACCTTCCCATTGTCGATGAAACACAGAAATTGCATCGGAATTAAATGTAAGAGACACAATGCCGACTTAAATACAGGAAGAATGAGTCTTCCTACTGTCTATGTGTTGAGCGTTTCCTGTGTCACCAGTTTTACATTCTGATGCACCTCTGCAGGTTTACTGTATCCCTTGGACCTTCCCATTGACGATGAAACACAGAAATTGCATCGGAATTATATATAAGAGATACAATGCCGACTTAAGTACAGGAAGACTCAGTCTTCCTACTGTCTACGGTTTGAGCGTTTCCTGTGTCACCAGTTTTACATTCCGATGCACCTCTGCAGGTTTACGGTATCCCTTGGACCTTCCGATTGACGATGAAACATAGAAATTGCATCGGAATTAAATATAAGAAACACAATGCCGACATAAGTACAGGAAGACTGAGTCTTCCTACCGTCTATGTTTTGAGCGTTTCCTGTGTCACCAGTTTTTCATTCTGATGCACCTCTGCAGGTTTTCTGTATCCATTGGACCTTCCCATTGACGATGAAACACAGAAATTGCATCGGAATTAAATATAAGAGACACAATGCCGACTTAAGTACAGGAAGACAGAGTCTTCCTACTGTCTATGTTTTGAGCGTTTTCTGTGTCATCAGTTTTACATTCAGATGCACCTCTGCAGGTTTACTGTATCCCTTGGACCTTCCCATTGACGATGAAAAACAGAAATTGCATCGGAATTAAATAAAAGAGACACAATGCCGACTTAAGTACAGGAAGAGTAAGTCTTCCTACTGTCTATGTTTTGAGCGTTTCCTGTATCATCAGTTTTCCTTTGCGATGCACCTCTGCAGGATTACTATATCCCTTGGACCTTCCCATTCACGATGGAACACAGAAATTTCATCGGAAATAAATATAAGAGACACAATGCCGACTTAAGTACAGGAAGACTGAGTCTTCCAACTCTCTATGTTTTGAGCGTTTCCTGTGTCACTAGTTTTACATTCCGATGCACCACTGCAGGTTTACTGTATCCCTTGGACCTTCCCATTGACGATGAAACACAGAAATTGCAGCGGAATTAAATATAAGAGACACAATGCCGACTTAAGTACAGGAAGACTGAGTCTTCCTACTGTCTATGTTTTGAGCGTTTCCTGTGACACTAGTTTTACATTACGATGCACCTCTGCAGGTTTACTGTATCCCTTGGACCTTCCCATTGACGATGAAACACAGAAATTGCATCGAAATTAAATATAAGAGACACAATGCCGACTTAAGTGCAAGAAAACAGTCTTCGTACGGTCAATGTTTTGAGCGTTTCCTGTGTCACCAGTTTTACATTCCGATGCACCTCTGCTGGTTTACTGTATCCCTTTGACCTTCCCTTACTCGATAAAACACAGAAATCGCATCGGAATTAAATATAAGAAACACAATGCCGACTTAAGTACAGGAAGACTGAGTCTTCCTACTGTCTATGTTTTGAGCGTTTCCTGTGTCACCAGTTTTACATTCTGATGCACCTCTGCAGGTTTTCTGTATCCATTGGACCTTCCCATTGACGATGAAACACAGAAATTGCATCGGAATTAAATATAAGAAACACAATGCCGATTTAAGTACAGGAAGACTGTGTCTTCCTACTGTCTATGTTTTGAGCGTTTCCGGTGTCAGCAGTTTTACATTCTGATGCACCTCTGCAGGATTACTGTATCCCTTTGGCCTTCCCATTGACGATGAAACACAGAAATTGCATCGGAATTAAATATATGAGATACAATGCTGACTTAAGTACAGGAAGACTGAGTCTTCCTACTCTCTATGTTTTGAGCGTTTCCTGTGTCACTAGTTTTACATTTTGATGCACCACTGCAGGTTTACTGTATCCCTTGGACCTTCCCATTGTCGATGAAACACAGAAATTGCATCGGAATTAAATGTAAGAGACACAATGCCGACTTAAATACAGGAAGAATGAGTCTTCCTACTGTCTATGTGTTGAGCGTTTCCTGTGTCACCAGTTTTACATTCTGATGCACCTCTGCAGGTTTACTGTATCCCTTGGACCTTCCCATTGACGATGAAACACAGAAATTGCATCGGAATTATATATAAGAGATACAATGCCGACGTAAGTACAGGAAGACTCAGTCTTCCTACTGTCTACGGTTTGAGCGTTTCCTGTGTCACCAGTTTTACATTCCGATGCACCTCTGCAGGTTTACGGTATCCCTTGGACCTTCCGATTGACAATGAAACATAGAAATTGCATCGGAATTAAATATAAGAAACACAATGCCGACATAAGTACAGGAAGACTGAGTCTTCCTACCGTCTATGTTTTGAGCGTTTCCTGTGTCACCAGTTTTTCATTCTGATGCACCTCTGCAGGTTTTCTGTATCCATTGGACCTTCCCATTGACGATGAAACACAGAAATTGCATCGGAATTAAATATAAGAGACACAATGCCGACTTAAGTACAGGAAGACGGAGTCTTCCTACTCTCTATGTTTTGAGCGTTTCCTGTGTCACTAGTTTTACATTCCGATGCACCACAGCAGGTTTACTGTATCCCTTGGACCATCCCATTGTCGATGAAACACAGAAATTGTATCGGAATTAAATATAAGAGACACAATGCCGACTTAAATACAGGAAGAATGAGTCTTCCTACTGTCTATGTTTTGAGCGTTTTCTGTGTCATCAGTTTTACATTCAGATGCACCTCTGCAGGTTTACTGTATCCCTTGGACCTTCCCATTGACGATGAAAAACAGAAATTGCATCGGAATTAAATATAAGAGACACAATGCCGACTTAAGTACAGGAAGACTAAGTCTTCCTACTGTCTATGTTTTGAGCGTTTCCTGTATCATCAGTTTTACATTCCGATGCACCTCTGCAGGATTACTATATCCCTTGGACCTTCCCATTCACGAAGGAACACAGAAATTTCATCGGAAATAAATATAAGAGACACAATGCCGACTTAAGTACAGGAAGACTGAGTCTTCCTACTCTCTATGTTTTGAGCGTTTCCTGTGTCACTAGTTTTACATTATGATGCAATACTGCAGGTTTACTGTATCCCTTGGACCTTCCCATTGACGATGAAACACAGAAATTGCATCGGAATTAAATATAAGAGACACAATGCCGACTTAAGTACAGGAAGACTGAGTCTTCCTACTGTCACGGTTTGAGCGTTTCCTGTGTCACCAGTTTTACATTCCGATGCACCTCTGCAGGTTTACTGTATCCCTTGGATCTTCCCATTGACGATGAAACACAGAAATTGCATCGGAATTAAATATAAGAGACACAATGCCGACTTAAGTACAGGAAGACTGAGTCTTCCTACTGGCTATGTTTTGAGCGTTTCCTGTGACACTAGTTTTACATTCCGATGCACCTCTGCAGGTTTACTGTATCCCTTGGACCTTCCCATTGACGATGAAACACAGAAATTGCATCGAAATTAAATATAAGAGACACAATGCCGACTTAAGTGCAAGAAAACAGTCTTCGTACGGTCAATGTTTTGAGCGTTTCCTGTGTCACCAGTTTTACATTCCGATGCACCTCTGCCGGTTTACTGTATCCCTTTGACCTTCCCTTTCTCGATGAAACACAGAAATCGCATCGGAATTAAATATAAGAGACACAATGCCGACTTAAGTACAGGAAGACTGAGTCTTCCTACCGTCTATGTTTTGAGCGTTTCCTGTGTCACCAGTTTTACATTCTGACGCACCTCTGCAGGTTTTCTTTATCCATTTGACCTTCCAATTGACGATGAAACACAGAAATTGCATCGGAATTAAATATAAGAAACACAATTCCGACTTAAGTAGAGGAAGACTGAGTCTTCCTACTGTCTATGTTTTGAGCGTTTCCTGTGTCAGCAGTTTTACATTCTGATGCACCTCTGCAGGATTACTGTATCCCTTGGACCTTCCCATTGACGATGAAACACAGAAATTGCATCGGAATTAAATATAAGAGACACAATGCCGACTTAAGCACAGGAAGACAGAGTCTTCCTACTCTCTATGTTTTGAGCGTTTCCTGTGTCACTAGTTTTACATTCCGATGCACCACTGCAGGTTTACTGTATCCCTTAAACCTTCCCATTGACGATGGAACACAGAAATTGCAGCGGAATTAAATATAAGAGACACAATGCCGACTTAAGTACAGGAAGAATGAGTCTTCATACTGTCTATGTGTTGAGCGTTTCCTGTGTCACCAGTTTTACATTCTGATGCACCTCTGCAGGTTTACTGTATCCCTTGGACCTTCCCATTGACGATGAAACACAGAAATTGCATTGGAATTAAATATAAGAGACACGATGCCGACTTAAGTACAGGAAGACAGAGTCTTCCTACTGTCTATGTTTGAGCGTTTCCTGTGTCACCAGTTTTACATTCCGATGCACCTCTGCAGGTTTACTGTATCCCTTGGACCTTACCATTGACGATGAAACACAGAAATTGCATCGGAATTAAATATAAGAGACACAATGCCGACTTAAGTACAGGAAGACTGAGTCTTCCTACTGTCTATGTTTTGAGCGTTTCCTGTGACACTAGTTTTACATTCCGATGCACCTCTGCAGGTTTACTGTATCCCTTGGACCTTCCCATTGACGATGAAACACAGAAATTGCATCGAAATTAAATATAAGAGACACAATGCCGACTTAAGTGCAAGAAAACAGTCTTCGTACGGTCAATGTTTTGAGCGTTTCCTGTGTCACCAGTTTTACATTCCGACGCACCTCTGCTGGTTTACTGTATCCCTTTGACCTTCCCTTACTCGATAAAACACAGAAATCGCATCGGAATTAAATATAAGAGATACAATGCCGACTTAAGTACAGGAAGACTGAGTCTTCCTACCGTCTATGTTTTGAGCGTTTCCTGTGTCACCAGTTTTTCATTCTGATGCACCTCTGCAGGTTTTCTGTATCCATTGGACCTTCCCATTGACGATGAAACACAGAAATTGCATCGGAATTAAATATAAGAGACACAATGCCGACTTAAGTACAGGAAGACGGAGTCTTCCTACTCTCTATGTTTTGAGCGTTTCCTGTGTCACTAGTTTTATATTCCGATGCACCACAGCAGGTTTACTGTATCCCTTGGACCTTTCCATTGACGATGAAAAACAGAAATTGCATCGGAATTAAATATAAGTGACACAATGCCGACTTAAGTACAGGAAGACTAAGTCTTCCTACTGTCTATGATTTGAGCGTTTCCTGTATCATCAGTTTTACATTCCGATGCACCTCTGCAGGATTACTATATCCCTTGGACCTTCCCATTCACGATGGAACACACAAATTTCATCGGAAATAAATATAAGAGACACAATGCCGACTTAAGTACAGGAAGACTGAGTCTTCCTACTCTCTATGTTTTGAGCGTTTCCTGTGTCACTAGTTTTACATTATGATGCAATACTGCAGGTTTACTGTATCCCTTTGACCTTCCCATTGACGATGAAACACAGAAATTGCATCGGAATTAAATATAAGAGACACAATGCCGACTTAAGTACAGGAAGACTGAGTATTCCTACTGTCTACGTTTTGAGCGTTTCCTGTGTCACCAGTTTTACATTCCGATGCACCTCTGCAGGTTTACTGTATCCCTTGGATCTTCCCATTGACGATGAAACACAGAAATTGCATCGGAATTAAATATAAGAGACACAATGCCGACTTAAGTACAGGAAGACTGAGTCTTCCTACTGTCTATGGTTTGAGCGTTTCCTGTGACACTAGTTTTACATTTCGATGCACCTCTGCAGGTTTACTGTATCCCTTGGACCATCCCATTGACGATGAAACACAGAAATTGCATCGAAATTAAATATAAGAGACACAATGCCGACTTAAGTGCAAGAAAACAGTCTTCGTACGGTCAATGTTTTGAGCGTTTCCTGTGTCACCAGTTTTACATTCCGATGCACCTCTGCCGGTTTACTGTATCCCTTTGACCTTCCCTTTCTCGATGAAACACAGAAATCGCATCGGAATTAAATATAAGAGACACAATGCCGACTTAAGTACAGGAAGACTGAGACTTCCTACCGTCTATGTTTTGAGCGTTTCCTGTGTCACCAGTTTTACATTCTGATGCACCTCTGCAGGTTTTCTTTATCCATTGGACCTTCCCATTGACGATGAAACACAGAAATTGCATCGGAATTAAATATAAGAAACACAATTCCGACTTAAGTAGAGGAAGACTGAGTCTTCCTACTGTCTATGTTTTGAGCGTTTCCTGTCTCAGCAGTTTTACATTCTGATGCACCTCTGCAGGATTACTGTATCCCTTGGACCTTCCCATTGACGATGAAACACAGAAATTGCATCGGAATTAAATATAAGAGACACAATGCCGACTTAAGTACAGGAAGACAGAGTCTTCCTACTGTCTATGTTTTGAGCGTTTTCTGTGTCATCAGTTTTACATTCAGATGCACCTCTGCAGGTTTACTGTATCCCTTGGACCTTCCCATTGACGATGAAAAACAGAAATTGCATCGGAATTAAATAAAAGAGACACAATGCCGACTTAAGTACAGGAAGAGTAAGTCTTCCTACTGTCTATGTTTTGAGCGTTTCCTGTATCATCAGTTTTCCTTTGCGATGCACCTCTGCAGGATTACTATATCCCTTGGACCTTCCCATTCACGATGGAACACAGAAATTTCATCGGAAATAAATATAAGAGACACAATGCCGACTTAAGTACAGGAAGACTGAGTCTTCCAACTCTCTATGTTTTGAGCGTTTCCTGTGTCACTAGTTTTACATTCCGATGCACCACTGCAGGTTTACTGTATCCCTTGGACCTTCCCATTGACGATGAAACACAGAAATTGCAGCGGAATTAAATATAAGAGACACAATGCCGACTTAAGTACAGGAAGACTGAGTCTTCCTACTGTCTATGTTTTGAGCGTTTCCTGTGACACTAGTTTTACATTACGATGCACCTCTGCAGGTTTACTGTATCCCTTGGACCTTCCCATTGACGATGAAACACAGAAATTGCATCGAAATTAAATATAAGAGACACAATGCCGACTTAAGTGCAAGAAAACAGTCTTCGTACGGTCAATGTTTTGAGCGTTTCCTGTGTCACCAGTTTTACATTCCGACGCACCTCTGCTGGTTTACTGTATCCCTTTGACCTTCCCTTACTCGATAAAACACAGAAATCGCATCGGAATTAAATATAAGAAACACAATGCCGACTTAAGTACAGGAAGACTGAGTCTTCCTACTGTCTATGTTTTGAGCGTTTCCTGTGTCACCAGTTTTACATTCTGATGCACCTCTGCAGGTTTTCTGTATCCATTGGACCTTCCCATTGACGATGAAACACAGAAATTGCATCGGAATTAAATATAAGAAACACAATGCCGATTTAAGTACAGGAAGACTGAGTCTTCCTACTGTCTATGTTTTGAGCGTTTCCGGTGTCAGCAGTTTTACATTCTGATGCACCTCTGCAGGATTACTGTATCCCTTTGGCCTTCCCATTGACGATGAAACACAGAAATTGCATCGGAATTAAATATATGAGATACAATGCCGACTTAAGCACAGGAAGACAGAGTCTTCCTACTCTCTATGTTTTGAGCGTTTCCTGTGTCACTAGTTTTACATTCCGATGCACCACTGCAGGTTTACTGTATCCCTTGGACCTTCCCATTGACGATGGAACACAGAAATTGCAGCGGAATTAAATATAAGAGACACAATGCCGACTTAAGTACAGGAAGAATGAGTCTTCATACTGTCTATGTGTTGAGCGTTTCCTGTGTCACCAGTTTTACATTCTGATGCACCTCTGCAGGTTTACTGTATCCCTTGGACCTTCCCATTGACGATGAAACACAGAAATTGCATTGGAATTAAATATAAGAGACACAATGCCGACTTAAGTACAGGAAGACAGAGTCTTCCTACTGTCTATGTTTGAGCGTTTCCTGTGTCACCAGTTTTACATTCCGATGCACCTCTGCAGGTTTACTGTATCCCTTGGACCTTACCATTGACGATGAAACACAGAAATTGCATCGGAATTAAATATAAGAGACACAATGCCGACTTAAGTACAGGAAGACTGAGTCTTCCTACTGTCTATGTTTTGAGCGTTTCCTGTGACACTAGTTTTACATTCCGATGCACCTCTGCAGGTTTACTGTATCCCTTGGACCTTCCCATTGACGATGAAACACAGAAATTGCATCGAAATTAAATATAAGCGACACAATGCCGACTTAAGTGCAAGAAAACAGTCTTCGTACGGTCAATGTTTTGAGCGTTTCCTGTGTCACCAGTTTTACATTCCGACGCACCTCTGCTGGTTTACTGTATCCCTTTGACCTTCCCTTACTCGATAAAACACAGAAATCGCATCGGAATTAAATATAAGAGATACAATGCCGACTTAAGTACAGGAAGACTGAGTCTTCCTACTCTCTATGTTTTGAGCGTTTCCTGTGTCACTAGTTTTACATTTTGATGCACCACTGCAGGTTTACTGTATCCCTTGGACCTTCCCATTGTCGATGAAACACAGAAATTGCATCGGAATTAAATGTAAGAGACACAATGCCGACTTAAATACAGGAAGAATGAGTCTTCCTACTGTCTATGTGTTGAGCGTTTCCTGTGTCACCAGTTTTACATTCTGATGCACCTCTGCAGGTTTACTGTATCCCTTGGACCTTCCCATTGACGATGAAACACAGAAATCGCATCGGAATTAAATATAAGAAACACAATGCCGACTTAAGTACAGGAAGACTGAGTCTTCCTACTGTCTATGTTTTGAGCGTTTCCTGTGTCACCAGTTTTACATTCTGATGCACCTCTGCAGGTTTTCTGTATCCATTGGACCTTCCCATTGACGATGAAACACAGAAATTGCATCGGAATTAAATATAAGAAACACAATGCCGATTTAAGTACAGGAAGACTGAGTCTTCCTACTGTCTATGTTTTGAGCGTTTCCGGTGTCAGCAGTTTTACATTCTGATGCACCTCTGCAGGATTACTGTATCCCTTTGGCCTTCCCATTGACGATGAAACACAGAAATTTCATCGGAATTAAATATATGAGATACAATGCCGACTTAAGCACAGGAAGACAGAGTCTTCCTACTCTCTATGTTTTGAGCGTTTCCTGTGTCACTAGTTTTACATTCCGATGCACCACTGCAGGTTTACTGTATCCCTTGGACCTTCCCATTGACGATGGAACACAGAAATTGCAGCGGAATTAAATATAAGAGACACAATGCCGACTTAAGTACAGGAAGAATGAGTCTTCATACTGTCTATGTGTTGAGCGTTTCCTGTGTCACCAGTTTTACATTCTGATGCACCTCTGCAGGTTTACTGTATCCTTGGACCTTCCCATTGACGATGAAACACAGAAATTGCATTGGAATTAAATATAAGAGACACAATGCCGACTTAAGTACAGGAAGACAGAGTCTTCCTACTGTCTATGTTTGAGCGTTTCCTGTGTCACCAGTTTTACATTCCGATGCACCTCTGCAGGTTTACTGTATCCCTTGGACCTTACCATTGACGATGAAACACAGAAATTGCATCGGAATTAAATATAAGAGACACAATGCCGACTTAAGTACAGGAAGACTGAGTCTTCCTACTGTCTATGTTTTGAGCGTTTCCTGTGACACTAGTTTTACATTCCGATGCACCTCTGCAGGTTTACTGTATCCCTTGGACCTTCCCATTGACGATGAAACACAGAAATTGCATCGAAATTAAATATAAGCGACACAATGCCGACTTAAGTGCAAGAAAACAGTCTTCGTACGGTCAATGTTTTGAGCGTTTCCTGTGTCACCAGTTTTACATTCCGACGCACCTCTGCTGGTTTACTGTATCCCTTTGACCTTCCCTTACTCGATAAAACACAGAAATCGCATCGGAATTAAATATAAGAGATACAATGCCGACTTAAGTACAGGAAGACTGAGTCTTCCTACTCTCTATGTTTTGAGCGTTTCCTGTGTCACTAGTTTTACATTTTGATGCACCACTGCAGGTTTACTGTATCCCTTGGACCTTCCCATTGTCGATGAAACACAGAAATTGCATCGGAATTAAATGTAAGAGACACAATGCCGACTTAAATACAGGAAGAATGAGTCTTCCTACTGTCTATGTGTTGAGCGTTTCCTGTGTCACCAGTTTTACATTCTGATGCACCTCTGCAGGTTTACTGTATCCCTTGGACCTTCCCATTGACGATGAAACACAGAAATTGCATCGGAATTATATATAAGAGATACAATGCCGACTTAAGTACAGGAAGACTCAGTCTTCCTACTGTCTACGGTTTGAGCGTTTCCTGTGTCACCAGTTTTACATTCCGATGCACCTCTGCAGGTTTACGGTATCCCTTGGACCTTCCGATTGACGATGAAACATAGAAATTGCATCGGAATTAAATATAAGAAACACAATGCCGACATAAGTACAGGAAGACTGAGTCTTCCTACCGTCTATGTTTTGAGCGTTTCCTGTGTCACCAGTTTTTCATTCTGATGCACCTCTGCAGGTTTTCTGTATCCATTGGACCTTCCCATTGACGATGAAACACAGAAATTGCATCGGAATTAAATACACTCCTGGAAATTGAAATAAGAACACCGTGAATTCATTGTCCCAGGAAGGGGAAACTTTATTGACACATTCCTGGGGTCAGATACATCACATGATCACACTGACAGAACCACAGGCACATAGACACAGACAACAGAGCATGCACAATGTCGGCACTAGTACAGTGTATATCCACCTTTCGCAGCAATGCAGGCTGCTATTCTCCCATGGAGACGATCGTAGAGATGCTGGATGTAGTCCTGTGGAACGGCTTGCCATGCCATTTCCACCTGGCGCCTCAGTTGGACCAGCGTTCGTGCTGGACGTGCAGACCGCGTGAGACGACGCTTCATCCAGTCCCAAACATGCTCAATGGGGGACAGATCCGGAGATCTTGTTGGCCAGGGTAGTTGACTTACACCTTCTAGAGCACGTTGGGTGGCACGGGATACATGCGGACGTGCATTGTCCTGTTGGAACAGCAAGTTCCCTTGCCGGTCTAGGAATGGTAGAACGATGGGTTCGATGACGGTTTGGATGTACCGTGCACTATTCAGTGTCCCCTAGACGATCACCAGTGGTGTACGGCCAGTGTAGGAGATCGCTCCCCACACCATGATGCCGGGTGTTGGCCCTGTGTGCCTCGGTCGTATGCAGTCCTGATTGTGGCGCTCACCTGCACGGCGCCAAACACGCATACGACCATCATTGGCACCAAGGCAGAAGCGACTCTCATCGCTGAAGACGACACGTCTCCATTCGTCCCTCCATTCACGCCTGTCGCGACACCACTGGAGGCGGGCTGCACGATGTTGGGGCGTGAGCGGAAGACGGCCTAACGGTGTGCGGGACCGTAGTCCAGCTTCATGGAGACGGTTGCGAATGGTCCTCGCCGATACCCCAGGAGCAACAGTGTCCCTAATTTGTTGGGAAGTGGCGGTGCGGTCCCCTACGGCACTGCGTAGGATCCTACGGTCTTGGCGTGCATCCGTGCGTCGCTGCGGTCCGGTCCCAGGTCGACGGGCACGTGCACCTTCCGCCGACCACTGGCGACAACATCGATGTACTGTGGAGACCTCACGCCCCACGTGTTGAGCAATTCGGCGGTACGTCCACCCGGCCTCCCGCATGCCCACTATACGCCCTCGCTCAAAGTCCGTCAACTGCACATACGGTTCACGTCCACGCTGTCGCGGCATGCTACCAGTGTTAAAGACTGCAATGGAGCTCCGTATGCCACGGCAAACTGGCTGACACTGACGGCGGCGGTGCACAAATGCTGCGCAGCTAGCGCCATTCGACGGCCAACACCGCGGTTCCTGGTGTGTCCGCTGTGCCGTGCGTGTGATCATTGCTTGTACAGCCCTCTCGCAGTGTCCGGAGCAAGTATGGTGGGTCTGACACACCGGTGTCAATGTGTTCTATTTTCCATTTCCAGGAGTGTATAAGAGACACAATGCCGACTTAAGTACAGGAAGACGGAGTCTTCCTACTCTCTATGTTTTGAGCGTTTCCTGTGTCACTAGTTTTATATTCCGATGCACCACAGCAGGTTTACTGTATCCCTTGGACCTTTCCATTGACGATGAAAAACAGAAATTGCATCGGAATTAAATATAAGTGACACAATGCCGACTTAAGTACAGGAAGACTAAGTCTTCCTACTGTCTATGATTTGAGCGTTTCCTGTATCATCAGTTTTACATTCCGATGCACCTCTGCAGGATTACTATATCCCTTGGACCTTCCCATTCACGATGGAACACACAAATTTCATCGGAAATAAATATAAGAGACACAATGCCGACTTAAGTACAGGAAGACTGAGTCTTCCTACTCTCTATGTTTTGAGCGTTTCCTGTGTCACTAGTTTTACATTATGATGCAATACTGCAGGTTTACTGTATCCCTTTGACCTTCCCATTGACGATGAAACACAGAAATTGCATCGGAATTAAATATAAGAGACACAATGCCGACTTAAGTACAGGAAGACTGAGTCTTCCTACTGTCTACGTTTTGAGCGTTTCCTGTGTCACCAGTTTTACATTCCGATGCACCTCTGCAGGTTTACTGTATCCCTTGGATCTTCCCATTGACGATGAAACACAGAAATTGCATCGGAATTAAATATAAGAGACACAATGCCGACTTAAGTACAGGAAGACTGAGTCTTCCTACTGTCTATGTTTTGAGCGTTTCCTGTGACACTAGTTTTACATTTCGATGCACCTCTGCAGGTTTACTGTATCCCTTGGACCATCCCATTGACGATGAAACACAGAAATTGCATCGAAATTAAATATAAGAGACACAATGCCGACTTAAGTGCAAGAAAACAGTCTTCGTACGGTCAATGTTTTGAGCGTTTCCTGTGTCACCAGTTTTACATTCCGATGCACCTCTGCCGGTTTACTGTATCCCTTTGACCTTCCCTTTCTCGATGAAACACAGAAATCGCATCGGAATTAAATATAAGAGACACAATGCCGACTTAAGTACAGGAAGACTGAGACTTCCTACCGTCTATGTTTTGAGCGTTTCCTGTGTCACCAGTTTTACATTCTGATGCACCTCTGCAGGTTTTCTTTATCCATTGGACCTTCCCATTGACGATGAAACACAGAAATTGCATCGGAATTAAATATAAGAAACACAATTCCGACTTAAGTAGAGGAAGACTGAGTCTTCCTACTGTCTATGTTTTGAGCGTTTCCTGTCTCAGCAGTTTTACATTCTGATGCACCTCTGCAGGATTACTGTATCCCTTGGACCTTCCCATTGACGATGAAACACAGAAATTGCATCGGAATTAAATATAAGAGACACAATGCCGACTTAAGTACAGGAAGACAGAGTCTTCCTACTGTCTATGTTTTGAGCGTTTTCTGTGTCATCAGTTTTACATTCAGATGCACCTCTGCAGGTTTACTGTATCCCTTGGACCTTCCCATTGACGATGAAAAACAGAAATTGCATCGGAATTAAATAAAAGAGACACAATGCCGACTTAAGTACAGGAAGAGTAAGTCTTCCTACTGTCTATGTTTTGAGCGTTTCCTGTATCATCAGTTTTCCTTTGCGATGCACCTCTGCAGGATTACTATATCCCTTGGACCTTCCCATTCACGATGGAACACAGAAATTTCATCGGAAATAAATATAAGAGACACAATGCCGACTTAAGTACAGGAAGACTGAGTCTTCCAACTCTCTATGTTTTGAGCGTTTCCTGTGTCACTAGTTTTACATTCCGATGCACCACTGCAGGTTTACTGTATCCCTTGGACCTTCCCATTGACGATGAAACACAGAAATTGCAGCGGAATTAAATATAAGAGACACAATGCCGACTTAAGTACAGGAAGACTGAGTCTTCCTACTGTCTATGTTTTGAGCGTTTCCTGTGACACTAGTTTTACATTACGATGCACCTCTGCAGGTTTACTGTATCCCTTGGACCTTCCCATTGACGATGAAACACAGAAATTGCATCGAAATTAAATATAAGAGACACAATGCCGACTTAAGTGCAAGAAAACAGTCTTCGTACGGTCAATGTTTTGAGGGTTTCCTGTGTCACCAGTTTTACATTCCGACGCACCTCTGCTGGTTTACTGTATCCCTTTGACCTTCCCTTACTCGATAAAACACAGAAATCGCATCGGAATTAAATATAAGAAACACAATGCCGACTTAAGTACAGGAAGACTGAGTCTTCCTACTGTCTATGTTTTGAGCGTTTCCTGTGTCACCAGTTTTACATTCTGATGCACCTCTGCAGGTTTTCTGTATCCATTGGACCTTCCCATTGACGATGAAACACAGAAATTGCATCGGAATTAAATATAAGAAACACAATGCCGATTTAAGTACAGGAAGACTGAGTCTTCCTACTGTCTATGTTTTGAGCGTTTCCGGTGTCAGCAGTTTTACATTCTGATGCACCTCTGCAGGATTACTGTATCCCTTTGGCCTTCCCATTGACGATGAAACACAGAAATTGCATCGGAATTAAATATATGAGATACAATGCCGACTTAAGTACAGGAAGACTGAGTCTTCCTACTCTCTATGTTTTGAGCGTTTCCTGTGTCACTAGTTTTACATTTTGATGCACCACTGCAGGTTTACTGTATCCCTTGGACCTTCCCATTGTCGATGAAACACAGAAATTGCATCGGAATTAAATGTAAGAGACACAATGCCGACTTAAATACAGGAAGAATGAGTCTTCCTACTGTCTATGTGTTGAGCGTTTCCTGTGTCACCAGTTTTACATTCTGATGCACCTCTGCAGGTTTACTGTATCCCTTGGACCTTCCCATTGACGATGAAACACAGAAATTGCATCGGAATTATATATAAGAGATACAATGCCGACGTAAGTACAGGAAGACTCAGTCTTCCTACTGTCTACGGTTTGAGCGTTTCCTGTGTCACCAGTTTTACATTCCGATGCACCTCTGCAGGTTTACGGTATCCCTTGGACCTTCCGATTGACGATGAAACATAGAAATTGCATCGGAATTAAATATAAGAAACACAATGCCGACATAAGTACAGGAAGACTGAGTCTTCCTACCGTCTATGTTTTGAGCGTTTCCTGTGTCACCAGTTTTTCATTCTGATGCACCTCTGCAGGTTTTCTGTATCCATTGGACCTTCCCATTGACGATGAAACACAGAAATTGCATCGGAATTAAATATAAGAGACACAATGCCGACTTAAGTACAGGAAGACGGAGTCTTCCTACTCTCTATGTTTTGAGCGTTTCCTGTGTCACTAGTTTTACATTCCGATGCACCACAGCAGGTTTACTGTATCCCTTGGACCTTCCCATTGTCGATGAAACACAGAAATTGTATCGGAATTAAATATAAGAGACACAATGCCGACTTAAATACAGGAAGAATGAGTCTTCCTACTGTCTATGTTTTGAGCGTTTTCTGTGTCATCAGTTTTACATTCAGATGCACCTCTGCAGGTTTACTGTATCCCTTGGACCTTCCCATTGACGATGAAAAACAGAAATTGCATCGGAATTAAATATAAGAGACACAATGCCGACTTAAGTACAGGAAGACTAAGTCTTCCTACTGTCTATGTTTTGAGCGTTTCCTGTATCATCAGTTTTACATTCCGATGCACCTCTGCAGGATTACTATATCCCTTGGACCTTCCCATTCACGAAGGAACACAGAAATTTCATCGGAAATAAATATAAGAGACACAATGCCGACTTAAGTACAGGAAGACTGAGTCTTCCTACTCTCTATGTTTTGAGCGTTTCCTGTGTCACTAGTTTTACATTATGATGCAATACTGCAGGTTTACTGTATCCCTTGGACCTTCCCATTGACGATGAAACACAGAAATTGCATCGGAATTAAATATAAGAGACACAATGCCGACTTAAGTACAGGAAGACTGAGTCTTCCTACTGTCACGGTTTGAGCGTTTCCTGTGTCACCAGTTTTACATTCCGATGCACCTCTGCAGGTTTACTGTATCCCTTGGATCTTCCCATTGACGATGAAACACAGAAATTGCATCGGAATTAAATATAAGAGACACAATGCCGACTTAAGTACAGGAAGACTGAGTCTTCCTACTGTCTATGTTTTGAGCGTTTCCTGTGACACTAGTTTTACATTCCGATGCACCTCTGCAGGTTTACTGTATCCTTTGGACCTTCCCATTGACGATGAAACACAGAAATTGCATCGAAATTAAATATAAGAGACACAATGCCGACTTAAGTGCAAGAAAACAGTCTTCGTACGGTCAATGTTTTGAGCGTTTCCTGTGTCACCAGTTTTACATTCCGATGCACCTCTGCCGGTTTACTGTATCCCTTTGACCTTCCCGTTCTCGATGAAACACAGAAATCGCATCGGAATTAAATATAAGAGACACAATGCCGACTTAAGTACAGGAAGACTGAGTCCTCCTACCGTCTATGTTTTGAGCGTTTCCTGTGTCACCAGTTTTACATTCTGATGCACCTCTGCAGGTTTTCTTTATCCATTGGACCTTCCCATTGACGATGAAACACAGAAATTGCATCGCAATTAAATAGAAGAAACACAATTCCGACTTAAGTAGAGGAAGACTGAGTCTTCCTACTGTCTATGTTTTGAGCGTTTCCTGTGTCAGCAGTTTTACATTCTGATGCACCTCTGCAGGATTACTGTATCCCTTGGACCTTCCCATTGACGATGAAACACAGAAATTGCATCGGAATTAAATATAAGAGACACAATGCCGACTTAAGCACAGGAAGACAGAGTCTTCCTACTGTCTATGTTTTGAGCGTTTTCTGTGTCATCAGTTTTACATTCAGATGCACCTCTGCAGGTTTACTGTATCCCTTGGACCTTCCCATTGACGATGAAAAACAGAAATTGCATCGGAATTAAATAAAAGAGACACAATGCCGACTTAAGTACAGGAAGAGTAAGTCTTCCTACTGTCTATGTTTTGAGCGTTTCCTGTATCATCAGTTTTCCTTTGCGATGCACCTCTGCAGGATTACTATATCCCTTGGACCTTCCCATTCACGATGGAACACAGAAATTTCATCGGAAATAAATATAAGAGACACAATGCCGACTTAAGTACAGGAAGACTGAGTCTTCCTACTCTCTATGTTTTGAGCGTTTCCTGTGTCACTAGTTTTACATTCCGATGCACCACTGCAGGTTTACTGTATCCCTTGGACCTTCCCATTGACGATGGAACACAGAAATTGCAGCGGAATTAAATATAAGAGACACAATGCCGACTTAAGTTCAGGAAGACTGAGTCTTCCTACTGTCTATGTTTTGAGCGTTTCCTGTGACACTAGTTTTACATTCCGATGCACCTCTGCAGGTTTACTGTATCCCATGGACCTTCCCATTGACGATGAAACACAGAAATTGCATCGAAATTAAATATAAGAGACACAATGCCGACTTAAGTGCAAGAAAACCGTCTTCGTACGGTCAATGTTTTGAGCGTTTCCTGTGTCACCAGTTTTACATTCCGATGCACCTCTGCCGGTTTACTGTATCCCTTTGACCTTCCCTTTCTCGATGAAACACAGAAATCGCATCGGAATTAAATATAAGAGACACAATGCCGACTTAAGTACAGGAAGACTGAGTCGTCCTACCGTCTATGTTTTGAGCGTTTCCTGTGTCACCAGTTTTACATTCCGATGCACCTCTGCAGGTTTACTGTATCCCTTGGATCTTCCCATTGACGATGAAACACAGAAATTGCATCGGAATTAAATGTAAGAGACACAATGCCGACTTAAGTACAGGAAGACTGAGTCTTCCTACTGTCTATGTTTTGAGTGTTTCCTGTGACACTAGTTTTACATTCCGATGCACCTCTGCAGGTTTACTGTATCCCTTGGACCATCCCATTGACGATGAAACACAGAAATTGCATCGAAATTAAATATAAGAGACACAATGCCGACTTAAGTGCAAGAAAACAGTCTTCGTACGGTCAATGTTTTGAGCGTTTCCTGTGTCACCAGTTTTACATTCCGATGCACCTCTGCCGGTTTACTGTATCCCTTTGACCTTCCCTTTCTCGATGAAACACAGAAATCGCATCGGAATTAAATATAAGAGACACAATGCCGACTTAAGTACAGGAAGACTGAGTCGTCCTACCGTCTATGTTTTGAGCGTTTCCTGTGTCACCAGTTTTACATTCTGATGCACCTCTGCAGGTTTTCTTTATCCATTGGACCTTCCCATTAACGATGAAACACAGAAATTGCATCGGAATTAAATGTAAGAGACACAATGCCGACTTAAGCACAGGAAGACAGAGTCTTCCTACTGTCTATGTTTTGAGCGTTTTCTGTGTCATCAGTTTTACATTCAGATGCACCTCTGCAGGTTTACTGTATCCCTTGGACCTTCCCATTGACGATGAAACACAGAAATTGCAGCGGAATTAAATATAAGAGACACAATGCCGACTTAAGTACAGGAAGACTGAGTCTTCCTACTGTCTATGTTTTGAGCGTTTCCTGTGACACTAGTTTTACATTCCGATGCACCTCTGCAGGTTTACTGTATCCCTTGGACCTTCCCATTGACGATGAAACACAGAAATTGCATCGAAATTTAATATAAGAGACACAATGCCGACTTAAGTGCAAGAAAACAGTCTTCGTACGGTCAATGTTTTGAGCGTTTCCTGTGTCACCAGTTTTACATTCCGATGCACCTCAGCCGGTTTACTGTATCCCTTTGACCTTCCCTTTCTCGATAAAACACAGAAATCGCATCGGAATTAAATATAAGAAACATAATGCCGACTTAAGTACAGGAAGACTGAGTCTTCCTACTGTCTATGTTTTGAGCGTTTCCTGTGTCACCAGTTTTACATTCTGATGCACCTCTGCAGGTTTTCTGTATCCATTGGACCTTCCCATTGACGATGAAACACAGAAATTGCATCGGAATTAAATATAAGAAACACAATGCCGACTTAAGTACAGGAAGACTGAGTCTTCCTACTCTCTATGTTTTGAGCGTATCTTGTGTCAGTAGTTTTACATTCTGATGCACCTCTGCAGGATTACTGTATCCCTTAGACCTTCCCATTGACGATGAAACACAGAAATTGCATCGGAATTAAATATAAGAGATACAATGCCGACTTAAGTACAGGAAGACTGAGTCTTCCTACTCTCTATGTTTTGAGCGTTTCCTGTGTCACTAGTTTTACATTCCGATGCACAACTGCAGGTTTACTGTATCCCTCGGACCTTCCCATTGTCGATGAAACACAGAAATTGCATCGGAATTAAATGTAAGGGACACAATGCCGACTTTAATACAGGAAGAATGAGTCATCCTACTGTCTATGTGTTGAGCGTTTCCTGTGTCACCAGTTTTACATTCTGATGCACCTCTGCAGGTTTACTGTATCCCTTGGACCTTCCCATTGACGATGAAACACAGAAATTGCATCGGAATTAAATATAAGAGATACAATGCCGACTTAAGTACAGGAAGACTCAGTCTTCCTACTGTCTACGTTTTGAGCGTTTCCTGTGTCACCAGTTTTACATTCCGATGCACCTCTGCAGGTTTACGGTATCCCTTGGACCTTCCCATTGACGATGAAACACAGAAATTGCATCGGAATTAAATATAAGAGACACAATGCCGACTTAAGTACAGGAAGACTGAGTCATCCTACTGTCTATGTTTTGAGCGTTTCCTGTGACACTAGTTTTACATTCCGATGCACCTCTGCAATTTTACTGTATCCCTTGGACCTTCCCATTGACGATGAAACACAGAAATTGCATCGAAATTAAATATAAGAGACACAATGCCGACTTAAGTGCAAGAAAACAGTCTTCGTACGGTCAATGTTTTGAGCGTTTCCTCTGTCACCAGTTTTACATTCCGATGCACCTCTGCCGGTTTACTGTATCCCTTTGACCTTCCCTTTCTCGATGAAACAAAGAAATCGCATCGGAATTAAATATAAGAAACACAATGCCGACTTAAGTACAGAAAGACTGAGTCATCCTACTGTCTATGTTTTGAGCGTTTCCTGTGTCACCAGTTTTACATTCTAATGCACCTCTGCAGGTTTTCTGTATCCATTGGACCTTCCCATTGACGATGAAGCACAGAAATTGCATCGGAATTAAATACAAGAAACACAATGCCGACTTAAGTACAGTAAGACTGAGTCTTCCTACTGTCTATGTTTTGAGCGTTTCCGGTGTCAGCAGTTTTACATTCTGATGCACCTCTGCAGGATTACTGTATCCCTTGGACCTTCCCATGGACGATGAAACTCAGAAATTGCATCGGAATTAAATATAAGAGACACAATGCCGACTTAAGTACAGGAAGACTGAGTCTTCCTAATGTCTATGATTTGACCTTTTTCTGTGTCATCAGTTTTACATTCAGATGCACCTCTGCAGGTTTACTGTATCCCTTGGACCTTCCCATTGACGATGAAAAACAGAAATTGCATCGGAATTAAATATAAGAGACACAATGCCGACTTAAGTACAGGAAGACTAAGTCTTCCTACTGTCTATGTTTTGTGCTTTTCCTGTGTCATCAGTTTTACTTTCCGATGCACCTCTGCAGGATTACTATATCCCTTGGACCTTCCCATTCACGATGGAACACAGAAATTGCATCGGAATTAAATATAAGACACACAATGCCGACTTAAGTACAGGAAGACGGAGTCTTCCTACTGTCTACGTTTTGAGCGTTTCCTGTGTCACCAGTTTTACATTCCGATGCACCTCTGCAGGTTTACTGTATCCCTTGGACCTTCCCATTGACGATGAAACACAGAAATTGCATCGGAATTAAATATAAGAGACACAATGCCGACTTAAGTACAGGAAGACTGAGTCTTCCCACTGTCTATGTTTTGAGCGTTTCCTGTGACACTAGTATTACATTCCGATGCACCTCTGCAGGTTTACTGTATCCCTTGGACCTTCCCATTGACGATGAAACACAGAAATTGCATCGGAATTAAATATAAGAGACACAATGCCGACTTAAGTACCGGAAGACTGAGTCTTCCTACTGTCTATGTATTGAGCGTGTCCTGTGTCACCAGTTTTACATTCCGATGCACCTCTGCAGGCTTACGGTATCCCTTGGACCTTCCCATTGACGATGAAACACAGAAATTGCATCGGAATTAAATATAAGAGACACAATGCCGACTTAAGTACAGGAAGACTGAGTCATCCTACTGTCTATGTTTTGAGCGTTTCCTGTGACACTAGTTTTACATTCCGATGCACCTCTGCAATTTTACTGTATCCCTTGGACCTTCCCATTGACGATGAAACACAGAAATTGCATCGAAATTAAATATAAGAGACACAATGCCGACTTAAGTGCAAGAAAACAGTCTTCGTACGGTCAATGTTTTGAGCGTTTCCTGTGTCACCAGTTTTACATTCCGATGCACCTCTGCCGGTTTACTGTATCCCTTTGACCTTCCCTTTCTCGATGAAACACAGAAATCGCATCGGAATTAAATATAAGAAACACAATGCCGACTTAAGTACAGAAAGACTGAGTCATCCTACTGTCTATGTTTTGAGCGTTTCCTGTGTCACCAGTTTTACATTCTAATGCACCTCTGCAGGTTTTCTGTATCCATTGGACCTTCCCATTGACGATGAAGCACAGAAATTGCATCGGAATTAAATACAAGAAACACAATGCCGACTTAAGTACAGGAAGACTGAGTCTTCCTACTGTCTATGTTTTGAGCGTTTCCGGTGTCAGCAGTTATACATTCTGATGCACCTCTGCAGGATTACTGTATCCCTTGGACCTTCCCATTGACGATGAAACTCAGAAATTGCATCGGAATTAAATATAAGAGACACAATGCGGACTTAAGTACAGGAAGACTGAGTCTTCCTAATGTCTATGATTTGACCTTTTTCTGTGTCATCAGTTTTACATTCAGATGCACCTCTGCAGGTTTACTGTATCCCTTGGACCTTCCCATTGACGATGAAAAACAGAAATTGCATCGGAATTAAATATAAGAGACACAATGCCGACTTAAGTACAGGAAGACTAAGTCTTCCTACTGTCTATGTTTTGTGCTTTTCCTGTGTCATCAGTTTTACTTTCCGATGCACCTCTGCAGGATTACTATATCCCTTGGACCTTCCCATTCACGATGGAACACAGAAATTTCATCGGAAATAAATATAAGAGACACAATGCCGACTGAAGTACAGGAAGACTGAGTCTTCCTACTGTCTATGTTTTGAGCGTTTCCTGTGTCACTAGTTTTACATTCCGATGCACCACTGCAGGTTTACTGTATCCCTTGGACCTTCCCATTGACGATGAAACAGAGAATTTGCATCGGAATTAAATATAAGAGACACAATGCCGACTTAAATACAGGAAGAATGAGTCTTCCTACCGTCTATGTGTTGAGCGTTTCCTGTGTCACCAGTTTTACATTCTGATGCACCTCTGCAGGTTTACTGTATCCCTTGGACCTTCTCGTTGACGATGAAACACAGAAATTGCATCGGAATTAAATATAAGACACACAATGCTGACTTAAGTACAGGAAGACGGAGTCTTCCTACTGTCTACGTTTTGAGCGTTTCCTGTGTCACCAGTTTTACATTCCGATGCACCTCTGCAGGTTTACTGTATCCCTTGGACCTTCCCATTGACGATGAAACACAGAAATTGCATCGGAATTAAATATAAGAGACACAATGCCGACTTAAGTACAGGAAGACTGAGTCTTCCCACTGTCTATGTTTTGAGCGTTTCCTGTGACACTAGTATTACATTCCGATGCACCTCTGCAGGTTTACTGTATCCCTTGGACCTTCCCATTGACGATGAAACACAGAAATTGCATCGGAATTAAATATAAGAGACACAATGCCGACTTAAGTACCGGAAGACTGAGTCTTCCTACTGTCTATGTATTGAGCGTGTCCTGTGTCACCAGTTTTACATTCCGATGGACCTCTGCAGGCTTACTGTATCCCATGGACCTTCCCATTGACGATGAATCACAGAAATTGCATCGGAATTAAATATAAGAGACACAATGCCGACTTAAGTACAGGAAGACTGAGTCTTCCCACTGTCTATGTTTTGAGCGTTTCCTGTGACACTAGTATTACATTCCGATGCACCTCTGCAGGTTTACTGTATCCCTTTGACCTTCCCTTTCTCGATAAAACACAGAAATCGCATCGGAATTAAATATAAGAAACATAATGCCGACTTAAGTACAGGAAGACTGAGTCTTCCTACTGTCTATGTTTTGAGCGTTTCCTGTGTCACCAGTTTTACATTCTGATGCACCTCTGCAGGTTTTCTGTATCCATTGGACCTTCCCATTGACGATGAAACACAGAAATTGCATCGGAATTAAATATAAGAAACACAATGCCGACTTAAGTACAGGAAGACTGAGTCTTCCTACTCTCTATGTTTTGAGCGTATCTTGTGTCAGTAGTTTTACATTCTGATGCACCTCTGCAGGATTACTGTATCCCTTAGACCTTCCCATTGACGATGAAACACAGAAATTGCATCGGAATTAAATATAAGAGATACAATGCCGACTTAAGTACAGGAAGACTGAGTCTTCCTACTCTCTATGTTTTGAGCGTTTCCTGTGTCACTAGTTTTACATTCCGATGCACAACTGCAGGTTTACTGTATCCCTCGGACCTTCCCATTGTCGATGAAACACAGAAATTGCATCGGAATTAAATGTAAGAGACACAATGCCGACTTAAATACAGGAAGAATGAGTCTTCCTACTGTCTATGTGTTGAGCGTTTCCTGTGTCACCAGTTTTACATTCTGATGCACCTCTGCAGGTTTACTGTATCCCTTGGACCTTCCCATTGACGATGAAACACAGAAATTGCATCGGAATTAAATATAAGAGATACAATGCCGACTTAAGTACAGGAAGACTCAGTCTTCCTACTGTCTACGTTTTGAGCGTTTCCTGTGTCACCAGTTTTACATTCCGATGCACCTCTGCAGGTTTACGGTATCCCTTGGACCTTCCCATTGACGATGAAACACAGAAATTGCATCGGAATTAAATATAAGAGACACAATGCCGACTTAAGTACAGGAAGACTGAGTCATCCTACTGTCTATGTTTTGAGCGTTTCCTGTGACACTAGTTTTACATTCCGATGCACCTCTGCAATTTTACTGTATCCCTTGGACCCTCCCATTGACGATGAAACACAGAAATTGCATCGAAATTAAATATAAGAGACACAATGCCGACTTAAGTGCAAGAAAACAGTCTTCGTACGGTCAATGTTTTGAGCGTTTCCTGTGTCACCAGTTTTACATTCCGATGCACCTCTGCCGGTTTACTGTATCCCTTTGACCTTCCCTTTCTCGATGAAACAAAGAAATCGCATCGGAATTAAATATAAGAAACACAATGCCGACTTAAGTACAGAAAGACTGAGTCATCCTACTGTCTATGTTTTGAGCGTTTCCTGTGTCACCAGTTTTACATTCTAATGCACCTCTGCAGGTTTTCTGTATCCATTGGACCTTCCCATTGACGATGAAGCACAGAAATTGCATCGGAATTAAATACAAGAAACACAATGCCGACTTAAGTACAGGAAGACTGAGTCTTCCTACTGTCTATGTTTTGAGCGTTTCCGGTGTCAGCAGTTTTACATTCTGATGCACCTCTGCAGGATTACTGTATCCCTTGGACCTTCCCATTGACGATGAAACTCAGAAATTGCATCGGAATTAAATATAAGAGACACAATGCCGACTTAAGTACAGGAAGACTGAGTCTTCCTAATGTCTATGATTTGACCTTTTTCTGTGTCATCAGTTTTACATTCAGATGCACCTCTGCAGGTTTACTGTATCCCTTGGACCTTCCCATTGACGATGAAAAACAGAAATTGCATCGGAATTAAATATAAGAGACACAATGCCGACTTAAGTACAGGAAGACTAAGTCTTCCTACTGTCTATGTTTTGTGCTTTTCCTGTGTCATCAGTTTTACTTTCCGATGCACCTCTGCAGGATTACTATATCCCTTGGACCTTCCCATTCACGATGGAACACAGAAATTTCATCGGAAATAAATATAAGAGACACAATGCCGACTGAAGTACAGGAAGACTGAGTCTTCCTACTGTCTATGTTTTGAGCGTTTCCTGTGTCACTAGTTTTACATTCCGATGCACCACTGCAGGTTTACTGTATCCCTTGGACCTTTCCATTGACGATGAAACACAGAATTTGCATCGGAATTAAATATAAGAGACACAATGCCGACTTAAATACAGGAAGAATGAGTCTTCCTACTGTCTATGTGTTGAGCGTTTCCTGTGTCACCAGTTTTACATTCTGATGCACCTCTGCAGGTTTACTGTATCCCTTGGACCTTCTCGTTGACGATGAAACACAGAAATTGCATCGGAATTAAATATAAGACACACAATGCCGACTTAAGTACAGGAAGACGGAGTCTTCCTACTGTCTACGTTTTGAGCGTTTCCTGTGTCACCAGTTTTACATTCCGATGCACCTCTGCAGGTTTACTGTATCCCTTGGACCTTCCCATTGACGATGAAACACAGAAATTGCATCGGAATTAAATATAAGAGACACAATGCCGACTTAAGTACAGGAAGACTGAGTCTTCCCACTGTCTATGATTTGAGCGTTTCCTGTGACACTAGTATTACATTCCGATGCACCTCTGCAGGTTTACTGTATCCTTTGGACCTTCCCATTGACGATAAAACACAGAAATTGCATCGGAATTAAATATAAGAGACACAATGCCGACTTAAGTACCGGAAGACTGAGTCTTCCTACTGTCTATGTATTGAGCGTGTCCTGTGTCACCAGTTTTACATTCCGATGCACCTCTGCAGGCTTACGGTATCCCTTGGACCTTCCCATTGACGATGAAACACAGAAATTGCATCGGAATTAAATATAAGAGACACAATGCCGACTTAAGTACAGGAAGACTGAGTCATCCTACTGTCTATGTTTTGAGCGTTTCCTGTGACACTAGTTTTACATTCCGATGCACCTCTGCAATTTTACTGTATCCCTTGGACCTTCCCATTGACGATGAAACACAGAAATTGCATCGAAATTAAATATAAGAGACACAATGCCGACTTAAGTGCAAGAAAACAGTCTTCGTACGGTCAATGTTTTGAGCGTTTCCTGTGTCACCAGTTTTACATTCCGATGCACCTCTGCCGGTTTACTGTATCCCTTTGACCTTCCCTTTCTCGATGAAACACAGAAATCGCATCGGAATTAAATATAAGAAACACAATGCCGACTTAAGTACAGAAAGACTGAGTCATCCTACTGTCTATGTTTTGAGCGTTTCCTGTGTCACCAGTTTTACATTCTAATGCACTTCTGCAGGTTTTCTGTATCCATTGGACCTTCCCATTGACGATGAAGCACAGAAATTGCATCGGAATTAAATACAAGAAACACAATGCCGACTTAAGTACAGGAAGACTGAGTCTTCCTACTGTCTATGTTTTGAGCGTTTCCGGTGTCAGCAGTTTTACATTCTGATGCACCTCTGCAGGATTACTGTATCCCTGGGACCTTCCCATTGACGATGAAACTCAGAAATTGCATCGGAATTAAATATAAGAGACACAATGCGGACTTAAGTACAGGAAGACTGAGTCTTCCTAATGTCTATGATTTGACCTTTTTCTGTGTCATCAGTTTTACATTCAGATGCACCTCTGCAGGTTTACTGTATCCCTTGGACCTTCCCATTGACGATGAAAAACAGAAATTGCATCGGAATTAAATATAAGAGACACAATGCCGACTTAAGTACAGGAAGACTAAGTCTTCCTACTGTCTATGTTTTGTGCTTTTCCTGTGTCATCAGTTTTACTTTCCGATGCACCTCTGCAGGATTACTATATCCCTTGGACCTTCCCATTCACGATGGAACACAGAAATTTCATCGGAAATAAATATAAGAGACACAATGCCGACTGAAGTACAGGAAGACTGAGTCTTCCTACTGTCTATGTTTTGAGCGTTTCCTGTGTCACTAGTTTTACATTCCGATGCACCACTGCAGGTTTACTGTATCCCTTGGACCTTCCCATTGACGATGAAACACAGAATTTGCATCGGAATTAAATATAAGAGACACAATGCCGACTTAAATACAGGAAGAATGAGTCTTCCTACTGTCTATGTGTTGAGCGTTTCCTGTGTCACCAGTTTTACATTCTGATGCACCTCTGCAGGTTTACTGTATCCCTTGGACCTTCTCGTTGACGATGAAACACAGAAATTGCATCGGAATTAAATATAAGACACACAATGCCGACTTAAGTACAGGAAGACGGAGTCTTCCTACTGTCTACGTTTTGAGCGTTTCCTGTGTCACCAGTTTTACATTCCGATGCACCTCTGCAGGTTTACTGTATCCCTTGGACCTTCCCATTGACGATGAAACACAGAAATTGCATCGGAATTAAATATAAGAGACACAATGCCGACTTAAGTACAGGAAGACTGAGTCTTCCCACTGTCTATGTTTTGAGCGTTTCCTGTGACACTAGTATTACATTCCGATGCACCTCTGCAGGTTTACTGTATCCCTTGGACCTTCCCATTGACGATGAAACACAGAAATTGCATCGGAATTAAATATAAGAGACACAATGCCGACTTAAGTACCGGAAGACTGAGTCTTCCTACTGTCTATGTATTGAGCGTGTCCTGTGTCACCAGTTTTACATTCCGATGCACCTCTGCAGGCTTACTGTATCCCTTGGACCTTCCCATTGACGATGAAACACAGAAATTGCATCGGAATTAAATATAAGAGACACAATGCCGACTTAAGTACAGGAAGACTGAGTCTTCCTATAATTTGAGCGTTTCCTGTGTCACCAGTTTTACATTCCGATGCACCTCTACATGTTTACTGTATCCGTTGGACCTTCACAGTGACGATGAAACACAGAAATTGCATCGGAATTAAATATAAGAGACACAATGCCGACTTAAGTACAGGAAGACTGAGTCTTCCTACTGTCTATGTTTTGAGCGTTTCCTGTGACACTAGTATTACATTCCGATGCACCTCTGCAGGCTTGCTGTATCCCTTGGTCTTTCCCATTGACGATGAACCACAGAAATTTCATCGGAAATAAATATAAGAGACACAATGCCGACTTAAGTACAGGAAGACTGAGTCTTCCTACTCTCTATGTTTTGAGCGTTTCCTGTGTCACTAGTTTTACATTCCGATGCACCACTGCAGGTTTACTGTATCCCTTGGACCTTCCCATTGTCGATGAAACGCAGAAATTGCATCGGAATTAAATATAAGAGGCACAATGCCGACTTAAATACAGGAAGAATGAGTCTTCCTACTGTCTATGTGTTGAGCGTTTCCTGTGTCACCAGTTTTACATTCTGATGCACCTCTGCAGGTTTACTGTATCCCTTGGACCTTCCCATTGACGATGAAACACAGAAATTGCATCGGAATTAAATATAAGAGACACAATGCCGACTTAAGTAGAGGAAGACTGAGTCTTCCTACTGTCTACGTTTTGAGCGTTTCCTGTGTCACCAGTTTTACATTCCGATGCACCTCTGCAGGTTTACTGTATCCCTTGGATCTTCCCATTGACGATGAAACACAGAAATTGCATCGGAATTAAATATAAGAGACACAATTCCGACTTAAGTACAGGAAGACTGAGTCTTCCTACTGTCTATGTTTTGAGCGTTTCCTGTGACACTAGTTTTACATATCGATGCACCTCTGCAGATTTACTGTATCCCTTGGACCTTCCCATTGACGATGAAACACAGAAATTGCATCGAAATTAAATATAAGAGACACAATGCCGACTTAAGTGCAAGAAAACAGTCTTCGTACGGTCAATGTTTTGAGCGTTTCCTGTGTCACCAGTTTTACATTCCGATGCACCTCTGCCGGTTTACTGTATCCCTTTGACCTTCCCTTTCTCGATGAAACACAGAAATCGCATCGGAATTAAATATAAGAAACACAATGCCGACTTAAGTACAGGAAGACTGAGTCTTCCTACTGTCTATGTTTTGAGCGTTTCCTGTGTTACCAGTTTTACATTCTAATGCACCTCTGCAGGTTTTCTGTATCCATTGGACCTTCCCATTGACGATGAGGCACAGAAATTGCATCGGAATTAAATATAAGAAACACAATGCCGACTTAAGTACAGGAAGACTGAGTCTTCCTAATGTCTATGTTTTGAGCGTTTCCGGTGTCAGCAGTTTTACATTCTGATGCACCTCTGCAGGATTACTGTATCCCTTGGACCTTCCCATTGACGATGAAACACAGAAATTGCATCGGAATTAAATATAAGAGACACAATGCCGACTTAAGTACAGGAAGACTGAGTCTTCCTACTGTCTATGTTTGGAGCGTTCTCTGTGTCATCATTTTTACATTCAGATGCACCTCTACAGGTTTTTCTGTATCCCTTGGACCTTCCCATTGACGACGAAAAACAGAAATTGCAACGGAATTAAATATAAGAGACACAATGCCGACTTAAGTACAGGAAGACTAAGTCTTCCTACTGTCTATGTTTTGAGCGTTTCCTGTGTCATCAGTTTTCCTTTCCGATACACCTCTGCAGGTTTACTATATACCTTGGACCTTCCCATTCACGATGAAACACAGAAATTTCATCGGAAATAAATATAAGAGACACAATGCCGACTTAAGTATAGGAAGACTGAGTCTTCCTGCTTTCTATGTTTTGAGCGTTTCCTGTGTCACCAGTTTTACATTCTGATGCTCCTCTGCAGGCCTTCTGTATCCATTGGCCTTCCCATTGACGATGTAACACAGAAATTGCATCGGAATTAAATATAAGAGACACAATGCCGACTTAAGTACAGGAAAACTGAGTCTTCGTACTGTCTATGCTTTGAGCGTTTCCTGTGTCACTAGTTTTAGATTCTGATGCACCTCTGCAGGTTTTCTGTATCCATTGGACCTTCCCATTGACGATGAAACACAGAAATTGAATCGGAATTAAATATAAGACACACAATGCCGACTTAAGTACAGGAAGACGGAGTCTTCCTACTGTCTATGATTTGAGCTTTTCCTGTGTCACCAGTTTTACATTCCGATGCACCTCTGAAGGTTTCCTGTATCCCTTGGACCTCCCCATTGAAGATGAAACATAGAAATTGCATCGGAATTAAATATAAGAGACACAATGCCGACTTAAGTACAGGAAGACTGAGTCTTCCTACTCTCTATGTTTTGAGCGTTTTCTGTGTCATCAGTTTTACATTCAGATGCACCTCTGCAGGTTTACTGTATCCCTTGGACCTTCCCATTGACGATGAAAAACAGAAATTGCATCGGAATTAAATATAAGAGACACAATGCCGACTTAAGTACTGGAAGACTAAGTCTTCCTACTGTCTATGTTTTGAGCGTTTCCTGTATCATCAGTTTTCCTTTCCGATGCACCTCTGCAGGAATACTATATCCCTTGGACCTTCCCATTCACGATGGAACACAGAAATTTCATCGGAAATAAATATAAGAGACACAATGCCGACTTAAGTACAGGAAGACTGAGTCTTCCTACTCTCTATGTTTTGAGCGTTTCCTGTGTCACTAGTTTTACATTCCGATGCACCACTGCAGGTTTACTGTATCCCTTGGACCTTCCCATTGACGATGAAACACAGAAATTGCATCGGAATTATATATAAGAGACACAATGCCGACTTAAGTTCAGGAAGAATGAGTCTTCCTACTGTCTATGTGTTGAGCGTTTCCTGTGTCACCAGTTTTACATTCTGATGTACCTCTGCAGGTTTACCGTATCCCTTGGACCTTCCCATTGACGATGAAACACAGAAATTGCATCGGAATTAAATATAAGAGACACAATGCCGACTTAAGTACAGGAAGACTGAGTCTTCCTATAATTTGAGCGTTTCCTGTGTCACCAGTTTTACATTCCGATGCACCTCTACATGTTTACTGTATCCGTTGGACCTTCACAGTGACGATGAAACACAGAAATTGCATCGGAATTAAATATAAGAGACACAATGCCGACTTAAGTACAGGAAGACTGAGTCTTCCTACTGTCTATGTTTTGAGCGTTTCCTGTGACACTAGTATTACATTCCGATGCACCTCTGCAGGCTTACTGTATCCCTTGGACCTTCCCATTGACGATGAAACACAGAAATTTCATCGGAAATAAATATAAGAGACACAATGCCGACTTAAGTACAGGAAGACTGAGTCTTCCTACTCTCTATGTTTTGTGCGTTTCCCGTGTCACTAGTTTTACATTCCGATGCACCACTGCAGGTTTACTGTATCCCTTGGAACTTCCCATTGTCGATGAAACGCAGAAATTGCATCGGAATTAAATATAAGAGGCACAATGCCGACTTAAATACAGGAAGAATGAGTCTTCCTACTGTCTATGTGTTGAGCGTTTCCTGTGTCACCAGTTTTACATTCTGATGCACCTCTGCAGGTTTACTGTATCCCTTGGACCTTCCCATTGACGATGAAACACAGAAATTGCATCGGAATTAAATATAAGAGACACAATGCCGACTTAAGTACAGGAAGACTGAGTCTTCCTACTGTCTACGTTTTGAGCGTTTCCTGTGTCACCAGTTTTACATTCCGATGCACCTCTGCAGGTTTACTGTATCCCTTGGATCTTCCCATTGACGATGAAACACAGAAATTGCATCGGAATTAAATATAAGAGACACAATTCCGACTTAAGTACAGGAAGACTGAGTCTTCCTACTGTCTATGTTTTGAGCGTTTCCTGTGACACTAGTTTTACATTCCGATGCCCCTTTGCAGATTTACTGTATCCCTTGGACCTTCCCATTGACGATGAAACACAGAAATTGCATCGAAATTAAATATAAGAGACACAATGCCGACTTAAGTGCAAGAAAACAGCCTTCGTACGGTCAATGTTTTGAGCGTTTCCTGTGTCACCAGTTTTACATTCCGATGCACCTCTGCCGGTTTACTGTATCCGTTTGACCTTCCCTTTCTCGATGAAACACAGAAATCGCATCGGAATTAAATATAAGAAACACAATGCCGACTTAAGTACAGGAAGACTGAGTCTTCCTAATGTCTATGTTTTGAGCGTTTCGGGTGTCAGCAGTTTTATATTCTGATTCACCTCTGCAGGATTACTGTATCCCTTGGACCTTCCCATTGACGATGAAACACAGAAATTGCATCGGAATTAAATATAAGAGACACAATGCCGACTTAAGTACAGGAAGACTGAGTCTCCCTACTGTCTATGTTTGGAGCGTTTTCTGTGTCATCATTTTTACATTCAGATGCACCTCTGCAGGTTTTTCTGTATCCCTTGGACCTTCCCATTGACGACGAAAAACAGAAATTGCAACGGAATTAAATATAAGAGACACAATGCCGACTTAAGTACAGGAAGACTAAGTCTTCCTACTGTCTATGTTTTGAGCGTTTCCTGTGTCATCAGTTTTCCTTTCCGATACACCTCTGCAGGTTTACTATATACCTTGGACCTTCCCATTCACGATGAAACACAGAAATTTCATCGGAAATAAATATAAGAGACACAATGCCGACTTAAGTATAGGAAGACTGAGTCTTCCTGCTTTCTATGTTTTGAGCGTTTCCTGTGTCACCAGTTTTACATTCTGATGCTCCTCTGCAGGCCTTCTGTATCCATTGGCCTTCCCATTGACGATGTAACACAGAAATTGCATCGGAATTAAATATAAGAGACACAATGCCGACTTAAGTACAGGAAAACTGAGTCTTCGTACTGTCTATGCTTTGAGCGTTTCCTGTGTCACTAGTTTTAGATTCTGATGCACCTCTGCAGGTTTTCTGTATCCATTGGACCTTCCCATTGACGATGAAACACAGAAATTGAATCGGAATTAAATATAAGACACACAATGCCGACTTAAGTACAGGAAGACGGAGTCTTCCTACTGTCTATGATTTGAGCTCTTCCTGTGTCACCAGTTTTACATTCCGATGCACCTCTGCAGCTTTCCAGTATCCCTTGGACCTCCCCATTGAAGATGAAACACAGAAATTGAATCGGAATTAAATATAAGAGACACAATGCCGACTTAAGTACAGGAAGAATGAGTCTTCCTACTCTCTATGTTTTGAGCGTTTTCTGTGTCATCAGTTTTACATTCAGATGCACCTATGCAGGTTTACTGTATCCCTTGGACCTTCCCATTGACGATGAAAAACAGAAATTGCATCGGAATTAAATATAAGAGACACAATGCCGACTTAAGTACTGGAAGACTAAGTCTTCCTACTGTCTATGTTTTGAGCGTTTCCTGTATCATCAGTTTTCCTTTCCGATGCACCTCTGCAGGAATACTATATCCCTTGGACCTTCCCATTCACGATGGAACACAGAAATTTCATCGGAAATAAATATAAGAGACACAATGCCGACTTAAGTACAGGAAGAATGAGTCTTCCTACTGTCTATGTGTTGAGCGTTTCCTGTGTCACCAGTTTTACATTCTGATGCACCTCTGCAGGTTTACCGCATCCCTTGGACCTTCCCATTGACGATGAAACACAGAAATTGCATCGGAATTAAATATAAGAGACACAATGCCGACTTAAGTAGAGGAAGACTGAGTCTTCCTACTGTCTACGTTTTGAGCGTTTCCTGTGTCACCAGTTTTACATTCCGATGCACCTCTGCAGGTTTACTGTATCCCTTGGATCTTCCCATTGACGATGAAACACAGAAATTGCATCGGAATTAAATATAAGAGATACAATGCCGACTTAAGTACAGGAAGACTGAGTCTTCCTACTGTCTATGTTTTGAGCGTTTCCTGTGACACTAGTTTTACATTCCGATGCACCTCTGCAGATTTACTGTATCCCTTGGACCTTCCCATTGACGATGAAACACAGAAATTGCATCGAAATTAAATATAAGAGACACAATGCCGACTTAAGTGCAAGAAAACAGTCTTCGTACGGTCAATGTTTTGAGCGTTTCCTGTGTCACCAGTTTTACATTCCGATGCA
This sequence comes from Schistocerca nitens, assembly GCF_023898315.1. Classification (NCBI taxonomy): domain Eukaryota; kingdom Metazoa; phylum Arthropoda; class Insecta; order Orthoptera; family Acrididae; genus Schistocerca; species Schistocerca nitens. The sequence continues at coordinate 2,463,678 of NC_064616.1, read as the reverse complement.
CCTCTGCCGGTTTACTGTATCCCTTTGACCTTCCCTTTCTCGATGAAACACAGAAATCGCATCGGAATTAAAAATAAGAAACACAATGCCGACTTAAGTACAGGAAGACTGAGTCTTCCTACTGTCTATGTTTTGAGCGTTTCCTGTGTTACCAGTTTTACATTCTAATGCACCTCTGCAGGTTTTCTGTATCCATTGGACCTTCCCATTGACGATGAAGCACAGAAATTGCATCGGAATTAAATATAAGAAACACAATGCCGACTTAAGTACAGGAAGACTGAGTCTTCCTAATGTCTATGCTTTGAGCGTTTCCTGTGTCACCAGTTTTACATTCTGATGTACCTCTGCAGGTTTACCGTATCCCTTGGACCTTCCCATTGACGATGAAACACAGAAATTGCATCGGAATTAAATATAAGAGACACAATGCCGACTTAAGTACAGGAAGACTGAGTCTTCCTATAATTTGAGCGTTTCCTGTGTCACCAGTTTTACATTCCGATGCACCTCTACATGTTTACTGTATCCGTTGGACCTTCACAGTGACGATGAAACACAGAAATTGCATCGGAATTAAATATAAGAGACACAATGCCGACTTAAGTACAGGAAGACTGAGTCTTCCTACTGTCTATGTTTTGAGCGTTTCCTGTGACACTAGTATTACATTCCGATGCACCTCTGCAGGCTTACTGTATCCCTTGGACCTTCCCATTGACGATGAAACACAGAAATTTCATCGGAAATAAATATAAGAGACACAATGCCGACTTAAGTACAGGAAGACTGAGTCTTCCTACTCTCTATGTTTTGTGCGTTTCCCGTGTCACTAGTTTTACATTCCGATGCACCACTGCAGGTTTACTGTATCCCTTGGAACTTCCCATTGTCGATGAAACGCAGAAATTGCATCGGAATTAAATATAAGAGGCACAATGCCGACTTAAATACAGGAAGAATGAGTCTTCCTACTGTCTATGTGTTGAGCGTTTCCTGTGTCACCAGTTTTACATTCTGATGCACCTCTGCAGGTTTACTGTATCCCTTGGACCTTCCCATTGACGATGAAACACAGAAATTGCATCGGAATTAAATATAAGAGACACAATGCCGACTTAAGTACAGGAAGACTGAGTCTTCCTACTGTCTACGTTTTGAGCGTTTCCTGTGTCACCAGTTTTACATTCCGATGCACCTCTGCAGGTTTACTGTATCCCTTGGATCTTCCCATTGACGATGAAACACAGAAATTGCATCGGAATTAAATATAAGAGACACAATTCCGACTTAAGTACAGGAAGACTGAGTCTTCCTACTGTCTATGTTTTGAGCGTTTCCTGTGACACTAGTTTTACATTCCGATGCCCCTTTGCAGATTTACTGTATCCCTTGGACCTTCCCATTGACGATGAAACACAGAAATTGCATCGAAATTAAATATAAGAGACACAATGCCGACTTAAGTGCAAGAAAACAGCCTTCGTACGGTCAATGTTTTGAGCGTTTCCTGTGTCACCAGTTTTACATTCCGATGCACCTCTGCCGGTTTACTGTATCCGTTTGACCTTCCCTTTCTCGATGAAACACAGAAATCGCATCGGAATTAAATATAAGAAACACAATGCCGACTTAAGTACAGGAAGACTGAGTCTTCCTAATGTCTATGTTTTGAGCGTTTCGGGTGTCAGCAGTTTTATATTCTGATTCACCTCTGCAGGATTACTGTATCCCTTGGACCTTCCCATTGACGATGAAACACAGAAATTGCATCGGAATTAAATATAAGAGACACAATGCCGACTTAAGTACAGGAAGACTGAGTCTCCCTACTGTCTATGTTTGGAGCGTTTTCTGTGTCATCATTTTTACATTCAGATGCACCTCTGCAGGTTTTTCTGTATCCCTTGGACCTTCCCATTGACGACGAAAAACAGAAATTGCAACGGAATTAAATATAAGAGACACAATGCCGACTTAAGTACAGGAAGACTAAGTCTTCCTACTGTCTATGTTTTGAGCGTTTCCTGTGTCATCAGTTTTCCTTTCCGATACACCTCTGCAGGTTTACTATATACCTTGGACCTTCCCATTCACGATGAAACACAGAAATTTCATCGGAAATAAATATAAGAGACACAATGCCGACTTAAGTATAGGAAGACTGAGTCTTCCTGCTTTCTATGTTTTGAGCGTTTCCTGTGTCACCAGTTTTACATTCTGATGCTCCTCTGCAGGCCTTCTGTATCCATTGGCCTTCCCATTGACGATGTAACACAGAAATTGCATCGGAATTAAATATAAGAGACACAATGCCGACTTAAGTACAGGAAAACTGAGTCTTCGTACTGTCTATGCTTTGAGCGTTTCCTGTGTCACTAGTTTTAGATTCTGATGCACCTCTGCAGGTTTTCTGTATCCATTGGACCTTCCCATTGACGATGAAACACAGAAATTGAATCGGAATTAAATATAAGACACACAATGCCGACTTAAGTACAGGAAGACGGAGTCTTCCTACTGTCTATGATTTGAGCTTTTCCTGTGTCACCAGTTTTACATTCCGATGCACCTCTGCAGCTTTCCAGTATCCCTTGGACCTCCCCATTGAAGATGAAACACAGAAATTGAATCGGAATTAAATATAAGAGACACAATGCCGACTTAAGTACAGGAAGAATGAGTCTTCCTACTCTCTATGTTTTGAGCGTTTTCTGTGTCATCAGTTTTACATTCAGATGCACCTATGCAGGTTTACTGTATCCCTTGGACCTTCCCATTGACGATGAAAAACAGAAATTGCATCGGAATTAAATATAAGAGACACAATGCCGACTTAAGTACTGGAAGACTAAGTCTTCCTACTGTCTATGTTTTGAGCGTTTCCTGTATCATCAGTTTTCCTTTCCGATGCACCTCTGCAGGAATACTATATCCCTTGGACCTTCCCATTCACGATGGAACACAGAAATTTCATCGGAAATAAATATAAGAGACACAATGCCGACTTAAGTACAGGAAGAATGAGTCTTCCTACTGTCTATGTGTTGAGCGTTTCCTGTGTCACCAGTTTTACATTCTGATGCACCTCTGCAGGTTTACCGCATCCCTTGGACCTTCCCATTGACGATGAAACACAGAAATTGCATCGGAATTAAATATAAGAGACACAATGCCGACTTAAGTAGAGGAAGACTGAGTCTTCCTACTGTCTACGTTTTGAGCGTTTCCTGTGTCACCAGTTTTACATTCCGATGCACCTCTGCAGGTTTACTGTATCCCTTGGATCTTCCCATTGACGATGAAACACAGAAATTGCATCGGAATTAAATATAAGAGATACAATGCCGACTTAAGTACAGGAAGACTGAGTCTTCCTACTGTCTATGTTTTGAGCGTTTCCTGTGACACTAGTTTTACATTCCGATGCACCTCTGCAGATTTACTGTATCCCTTGGACCTTCCCATTGACGATGAAACACAGAAATTGCATCGAAATTAAATATAAGAGACACAATGCCGACTTAAGTGCAAGAAAACAGTCTTCGTACGGTCAATGTTTTGAGCGTTTCCTGTGTCACCAGTTTTACATTCCGATGCACCTCTGCCGGTTTACTGTATCCCTTTGACCTTCCCTTTCTCGATGAAACACAGAAATCGCATCGGAATTAAAAATAAGAAACACAATGCCGACTTAAGTACAGGAAGACTGAGTCTTCCTACTGTCTATGTTTTGAGCGTTTCCTGTGTTACCAGTTTTACATTCTAATGCACCTCTGCAGGTTTTCTGTATCCATTGGACCTTCCCATTGACGATGAAGCACAGAAATTGCATCGGAATTAAATATAAGAAACACAATGCCGACTTAAGTACAGGAAGACTGAGTCTTCCTAATGTCTATGCTTTGAGCGTTTCCGGTGTCAGCAGTTTTACATTCTGATGCACCTCTGCAGGATTACTGTATTCCTTGGACCTTCCCATTGACGATGAAACACAGAAATTGTATCGGAATTAAATATAAGAGACACAATGCCGACTTAAGTACAGGAAGACTGAGTCTTCCTACTGTCTATGTTTGGAGCGTTTTCTGTGTCATCAGTTTTACATTCAGATGCACCTCTGCAGGTTTTTCTGTATCCCTTGGACCTTCCCATTGACGACGAAAAACAGAAATTGCAACGGAATTAAATATAAGAGACACAATGCCGACCTAAGTACAGGAAGACTAAGTCTTCCTACTGTCTATGTTTTGAGCGTTTCCTGTGTCATCAGTTTTCCTTTCCGATTCACCTCTGCAGGTTTACTATATACCTTGGACCTTCCCATTCACGATGAAACACAGAAATTTCATCGGAAATAAATATAAGAGACACAATGCCGACTTAAGTATAGGAAGACTGAGTCTTCCTGCTTTCTATGTTTTGAGCGTTTCCTGTGTTACCAGTTTTACATTCTAATGCACCTCTGCAGGTTTTCTGTATCCATTGGACCTTCCCATTGACGATGAAGCACAGAAATTGCATCGGAATTAAATATAAGAAACACAATGCCGACTTAAGTACAGGAAGACTGAGTCTTCCTAATGTCTATGTTTTGAGCGTTTCCGGTGTCAGCAGTTTTACATTCTGATGCACCTCTGCAGGATTACTGTATTCCTTGGACCTTCCCATTGACGATGAAACACAGAAATTGTATCGGAATTAAATATAAGAGACACAATGCCGACTTAAGTACAGGAAGACTGAGTCTTCCTACTGTCTATGTTTGGAGCGTTTTCTGTGTCATCAGTTTTACATTCAGATGCACCTCTGCAGGTTTTTCTGTATCCCTTGGACCTTCCCATTGACGACGAAAAACAGAAATTGCAACGGAATTAAATATAAGAGACACAATGCCGACCTAAGTACAGGAAGACTAAGTCTTCCTACTGTCTATGTTTTGAGCGTTTCCTGTGTCATCAGTTTTCCTTTACGATTCACCTCTGCAGGTTTACTATATACCTTGGACCTTCCCATTCACGATGAAACACAGAAATTTCATCGGAAATAAATATAAGAGACACAATGCCGACTTAAGTATAGGAAGACTGAGTCTTCCTGCTTTCTATGTTTTGAGCGTTTCCTGTGTCACCAGTTTTACATTCTGATGCTCCTCTGCAGGCCTTCTGTATCCATTCGACCTTCCCATTGACGATGTAACACAGAAATTGCATCGGAATTAAATATAAGAGACACAATGCCGACTTAAGTACAGGAAAACTGAGTCTTCGTACTGTCTATGCTTTGAGCGTTTCCTGTGTCACTTGTTTTAGATTCTGATGCACCTCTGCAGGTTTTGTGTATCCATTGGACCTTCCCGTTGACGATGAAACACAGAAATTGAATCGGAATTAAATATAAGACACACAATGCCGACTTAAGTACAGGAAGACGGAGTCTTCCTACTGTCTATGATTTGACCTTTTCCTGTGTCACCAGTTTTACATTCCGATGCACCTCTGCAGGTTTCCTATATCCCTTGGACCTTCCCATTGAAGATGAAACACAGAAATTGCATCGGAATTAAATATAAGAGACACAATGCCGACTTAAGTACAGGAAGACTGAGTCTTCCTACTCTCTATGTTTTGAGCGTTTTCTGTGTCATCAGTTTTACATTCAGATGCACCTCAGCAGGTTTACTGTATCCCTTGGACCTTCCCATTGACGATGAAAAACAGAAAATGCATCGGAATTAAATATAAGAGACACAATGCCGACTTAAGTACTGGAAGACTAAGTCTTCCTACTGTCTATGTTTTGAGCGTTTCCTGTATCATCAGTTTTCCTTTCCGATGCACCTCTGCAGGAATACTATATCCCTTGGACCTTCCCATTCACGATGGAACACAGAAATTTCATCGGAAATAAATATAAGAGACACAATGCCGACTTAAGTACAGGAAGACTGAGTCTTCCTACTCTCTATGTTTTGAGCGTTTCCTGTGTCACTAGTTTTACATTCCGATGCACCACTGCAGGTTTACTGTATCCCTTGGACCTTCCCATTGACGATGAAACACAGAAATTGCATCGGAATTAAATATAAGAGACACAATGCCGACTTAAGTACAGGAAGAATGAGTCTTCCTACTGTCAACGTTTTGAGCGTTTCCTGTGTCACCAGTTTTACATTCCGATGCACCTCTGCAGGTTTACTGTATCCCTTGGACCTTCCCTTTCTCGATAAAACACAGAAATTGCATCGGAATTAAATATAAGTGATACAATGCCGACTTAAGTACAAGAAGACTGAGTCTTCCTACTCTCTATGTTTTGAGCGTTTCCTGTGTCACTAGTTTTACATTCCGATGCACCACTGCAGGTTTACTGTATCCCTTGGACCTTCCCATTGTCGATGAAACACAGAAATTGCATCGGAATTAAATGTAAGAGGCACAATGCCGATTTAAATACAGGAAGAATGAGTCTTCCTACTGTCTATGTGTTGAGCGTTTCCTGTGTCACCAGTTTTACATTCTGATGCACCTCTGCAGGTTTACTGTATCCCTTGGACCTTCCCATTGACGATGAAACACAGAAATTGCATCGGAATTAAATATAAGAGATACAATGCCGACTTAAGTACAGGAAGACTCAGTCTTCCTACTGTCTACGTTTTGAGCGTTTCCTGTGTCACCAGTTTTACATTCCGATGCACCTCTGCAGGTTTACGGTATCCCTTGGACCTTCCCATTGACGATGAAACACAGAAATTGCATCGGAATTAAATATAAGAGACACAATGCCGACTTAAGTACAGGAAGACTGAGTCTTCCTACTGTCTATGTTTTGAGCGTTTCCTGTGACACCAGTTTTACATTCCGATGCACCTCTGCCGGTTTACTGTATCCCTTTGACCTTCCCTTTCTCGATGAAACACAGAAATCGCATCGGAATTAAATATAAGAAACAGAATGCCGACTTAAGTACAGGAAGACTGAGTCTTCCTACTGTCTATGTTTTGAGCGTTTCCTGTGTCACCAGTTTTACATTCTATTGCACCTCTGCAGGTTTTCTGTATCCATTGGACCTTCCCATTGACGATGAAACACAGAAATTGCATCGGAATTAAATATAAGAGACACAATGCCGACTTAAGTGCAAGAAAACAGTCTTCGTACGGTCAATGTTTTGAGCGTTTCCTGTGTCACCAGTTTTACATTCCGATGCACCTCTGCCGGTTTACTGTATCCCTTTGACCTTCCCTTTCTCGATGAAACACAGAAATCGCATCGGAATTAAATATAAGAAACACAATGCCGACTTAAGTACAGGAAGACTGAGTCTTCCTACTGTCTATGTTTTGAGCGTTTCCTGTGTTACCAGTTTTACATTCTAATGCACCTCTGCAGGTTTTCTGTATCCATTGGACCTTCCCATTGACGATGAAGCACAGAAATTGCATCGGAATTAAATATAAGAAACACAATGCCGACTTAAGTACAGGAAGACTGAGTCTTCCTAATGTCTATGTTTTGAGCGTTTCCGGTGTCAGCAGTTTTACATTCTGATGCACCTCTGCAGGATTACTGTATCCCTTGGACCTTCCCATTGACGATGAAACACAGAAATTGCATCGGAATTAAATATAAGAGACACAATGCCGACTTAAGTACAGGAAGACTGAGTCTTCCTACTGTCTATGATTTGAGCGTTTCCTGTGACACTAGTATTACATTCCGATGCACCTCTGCAGGTTTACTGTATCCCTTGGACCTTCCCATTGACGATGAAACACAGAAATTGCATCGGAATTAAATATAAGAGACACAATGCCGACTTAAGTACCGGAAGACTGAGTCTTCCTACTGTCTATGTATTGAGCGTGTCCTGTGTCACCAGTTTTACATTCCGATGCATCTCTGCAGGCTTACTGTATCCCTTGGACATTCCCATTGACGATGAAACACAGAAATTGCATCGAAATTAAATATAAGACACACAATGCCGACTTAAGTGCAAGAAAACAGTCTTCGTACGGTCAATGTTTTGAGCGTTTCCTGTGTCACCAGTTTTACATTCCGATGCACCTCTGCCGGTTTACTGTATCCCTTTGACCTTCCCTTTCTCGATGAAACACAGAAATCGCATCGGAATTAAATATAAGAGACACAATGCCGACTTAAGTACAGGAAGACTGAGTCTTCCTACTGTCTATGTTTGGAGCGTTTTCTGTGTCATCAGTTTTACATTCAGATGCACCTCTGCAAGTTTTTCTGTATCCCTTGGACCTTCCCATTTACGACGAAAAACAGAAACTGCAACGGAATTAAATATAAGAGTCACAATGCCGACCTAAGTACAGGAAGACTAAGTCTTCCTACTGTCTATGTTTTGAGCGTTTCCTGTGTCATCAGTTTTCCTTTGCGTACACCTCTGCAGGTTTACTATATACCTTGGACCTTCCCATTCACGATGAAACACAGAAATTTCATCGGAAATAAATATAAGAGACACAATGCCGACTTAAGTATAGGAAGACTGAGTCTTCCTGCTTTCTATGTTTTGAGCGTTTCCTGTGTCACCAGTTTTACATTCTGATGCTCCTCTGCAGGCCTTCTGTATCCATTCGACCTTCCCATTGACGATGTAACACAGAAATTGCATCGGAATTAAATATAAGAGACACAATGCCGACTTAAGTACAGGAAAACTGAGTCTTCGTACTGTCTATGCTTTGAGCGTTTCCTGTGTCACTTGTTTTAGATTCTGATGCACCTCTGCAGGTTTTCTGTATCCATTGGACCTTCCCATTGACGATGAAACACAGAAATTGAATCGGAATTAAATATAAGACACACAATGCCGACTTAAGTACAGGAAGACGGAGTCTTCCTACTGTCTATGATTTGAGCTTTTCCTGTGTCACCAGTTTTACATTCCGATGCACCTCTGAAGGTTTCCTGTATCCCTTGGACCTCCCCATTGAAGATGAAACATAGAAATTGCATCGGAATTAAATATAAGAGACACAATGCCGACTTAAGTACAGGAAGACTGAGTCTTCCTACTCTCTATGTTTTGAGCGTTTTCTGTGTCATCAGTTTTACATTCAGATGCACCTCTGCAGGTTTACTGTATCCCTTGGACCTTCCCATTGACGATGAAAAACAGAAATTGCATCGGAATTAAATATAAGAGACACAATGCCGACTTAAGTACTGGAAGACTAAGTCTTCCTACTGTCTATGTTTTGAGCGTTTCCTGTATCATCAGTTTTCCTTTCCGATGCACCTCTGCAGGAATACTATATCCCTTGGACCTTCCCATTCACGATGGAACACAGAAATTTCATCGGAAATAAATATAAGAGACACAATGCCGACTTAAGTACAGGAAGACTGAGTCTTCCTACTCTCTATGTTTTGAGCGTTTCCTGTGTCACTAGTTTTACATTCCGATGCACCACTGCAGGTTTACTGTATCCCTTGGACCTTCCCATTGACGATGAAACACAGAAATTGCATCGGAATTATATATAAGAGACACAATGCCGACTTAAGTTCAGGAAGAATGAGTCTTCCTACTGTCTATGTGTTGAGCGTTTCCTGTGTCACCAGTTTTACATTCTGATGTACCTCTGCAGGTTTACCGTATCCCTTGGACCTTCCCATTGACGATGAAACACAGAAATTGCATCGGAATTAAATATAAGAGACACAATGCCGACTTAAGTACAGGAAGACTGAGTCTTCCTATAATTTGAGCGTTTCCTGTGTCACAAGTTTTACATTCCGATGCACCTCTACATGTTTACTGTATCCGTTGGACCTTCACAGTGACGATGAAACACAGAAATTGCATCGGAATTAAATATAAGAGACACAATGCCGACTTAAGTACAGGAAGACTGAGTCTTCCTACTGTCTATGTTTTGAGCGTTTCCTGTGACACTAGTATTACATTCCGATGCACCTCTGCAGGCTTACTGTATCCCTTGGACCTTCCCATTGACGATGAAACACAGAAATTTCATCGGAAATAAATATAAGAGACACAATGCCGACTTAAGTACAGGAAGACTGAGTCTTCCTACTCTCTATGTTTTGAGCGTTTCCTGTGTCACTAGTTTTACATTCCGATGCACCACTGCAGGTTTACTGTATCCCTTGGAACTTCCCATTGTCGATGAAACGCAGAAATTGCATCGGAATTAAATATAAGAGGCACAATGCCGACTTAAATACAGGAAGAATGAGTCTTCCTACTGTCTATGTGTTGAGCGTTTCCTGTGTCACCAGTTTTACATTCTGATGCACCTCTGCAGGTTTACTGTATCCCTTGGACCTTCCCATTGACGATGAAACACAGAAATTGCATCGCAATTAAATATAAGAGACACAATGCCGACTTAAGTACAGGAAGACTGAGTCATCCTACTGTCTACGTTTTGAGCGTTTCCTGTGTCACCAGTTTTACATTCCGATGCACCTCTGCAGGTTTACTGTATCCCTTGGATCTTCCCATTGACGATGAAACACAGAAATTGCATCGGAATTAAATATAAGAGACACAATTCCGACTTAAGTACAGGAAGACTGAGTCTTCCTACTGTCTATGTTTTGAGCGTTTCCTGTGACACTAGTTTTACATTCCGATGCACCTTTGCAGATTTACTGTATCCCTTGGACCTTCCCATTGACGATGAAACACAGAAATTGCATCGAAATTAAATATAAGAGACACAATGCCGACTTAAGTGCAAGAAAACAGCCTTCGTACGGTCAATGTTTTGAGCGTTTCCTGTGTCACCAGTTTTACATTCCGATGCACCTCTGTCGGTTTACTGTATCCGTTTGACCTTCCCTTTCTCGATGAGACACAGAAATCGCATCGGAATTAAATATAAGAAACACAATGCCGACTTAAGTACAGGAAGACTGAGTCTTCCTACTGTCTATGTTTTGAGCGTTTCCTGTGTTACCAGTTTTACATTCTAATGCACCTCTGCAGGTTTTCTGTATCCATTGGACCTTCCCATTGACGATGAGGCACAGAAATTGCATCGGAATTAAATATAAGAAACACAATGCCGACTTAAGTACAGGAAGACTGAGTCTTCCTAATGTCTATGTTTTGAGCGTTTCCGGTGTCAGCAGTTTTATATTCTGATTCACCTCTGCAGGATTACTGTATCCCTTGGACCTTCCCATTGACGATGAAACACAGAAATTGCATCGGAATTAAATATAAGAGACACAATGCCGACTTAAGTACAGGAAGACTGAGTCTCCCTACTGTCTATGTTTGGAGCGTTTTCTGTGTCATCATTTTTACATTCAGATGCACCTCTGCAGGTTTTTCTGTATCCCTTGGACCTTCCCATTGACGACGAAAAACAGAAATTGCAACGGAATTAAATATAAGAGACACAATGCCGACTTAAGTACAGGAAGACTAAGTCTTCCTACTGTCTATGTTTTGAGCGTTTCCTGTGTCATCAGTTTTCCTTTCCGATACACCTCTGCAGGTTTACTATATACCTTGGACCTTCCCATTCACGATGAAACACAGAAATTTCATCGGAAATAAATATAAGAGACACAATGCCGACTTAAGTATAGGAAGACTGAGTCTTCCTGCTTTCTATGTTTTGAGCGTTTCCTGTGTCACCAGTTTTACATTCTGATGCTCCTCTGCAGGCCTTCTGTATCCATTGGCCTTCCCATTGACGATGTAACACAGAAATTGCATCGGAATTAAATATAAGAGACACAATGCCGACTTAAGTACAGGAAAACTGAGTCTTCGTACTGTCTATGCTTTGAGCGTTTCCTGTGTCACTAGTTTTAGATTCTGATGCACCTCTGCAGGTTTTCTGTATCCATTGGACCTTCCCATTGACGATGAAACACAGAAATTGAATCGGAATTAAATATAAGACACACAATGCCGACTTAAGTACAGGAAGACGGAGTCTTCCTACTGTCTATGATTTGAGCTTTTCCTGTGTCACCAGTTTTACATTCCGATGCACCTCTGCAGCTTTCCAGTATCCCTTGGACCTCCCCATTGAAGATGAAACACAGAAATTGCATCGGAATTAAATATAAGAGACACAATGCCGACTTAAGTACAGGAAGAATGAGTCTTCCTACTCTCTATGTTTTGAGCGTTTTCTGTGTCATCAGTTTTACATTCAGATGCACCTATGCAGGTTTACTGTATCCCTTGGACCTTCCCATTGACGATGAAAAACAGAAATTGCATCGGAATTAAATATAAGAGACACAATGCCGACTTAAGTACTGGAAGACTAAGTCTTCCTACTGTCTATGTTTTGAGCGTTTCCTGTATCATCAGTTTTCCTTTCCGATGCACCTCTGCAGGAATACTATATCCCTTGGACTTTCCCATTCACGATGGAACACAGAAATTTCATCGGAAATAAATATAAGAGACACAATGCCGACTTAAGTACAGGAAGACTGAGTCTTCCTACTCTCTATGTTTTGAGCGTTTCCTGTGTCACTAGTTTTACATTCCGATGCACCACTGCAGGTTTACTGTATCCCTTGGACCTTCCCATTGACGATGAAACACAGAAATTGCATCGGAATTAAATATAAGAGACACAATGCCGACTTAAGTACAGGAAGAATGAGTCTTCCTACTGTCTATGTGTTGAGCGTTTCCTGTGTCACCATTTTTACATTCTGATGCACCTCTGCAGGTTTACCGTATCCCTTGGACCTTCCCATTGACGATGAAACACAGAAATTGCATCGGAATTAAATATAAGAGACACAATGCCGACTTAAGTAGAGGAAGACTGAGTCTTCCTACTGTCTACGTTTTGAGCGTTTCCTGTTTCACCAGTTTTACATTCCGATGCACCTCTGCAGGTTTACTGTATCCCTTGGATCTTCCCATTGACGATGAAACACAGAAATTGCATCGGAATTAAATATAAGAGACACAATGCCGACTTAAGTACAGGAAGACTGAGTCTTCCTACTGTCTATGTTTTGAGCGTTTCCTGTGACACTAGTTTTACATTCCGATGCACCTCTGCAGATTTACTGTATCCCTTGGACCTTCCCATTGACGATGAAACACAGAAATTGCATCGAAAATAAATATAAGAGACACAATGCCGACTTAAGTGCAAGAAAACAGTCTTCGTACGGTCAATGTTTTGAGCGTTTCCTGTGTCACCAGTTTTACATTCCGATGCACCTCTGCCGGTTTACTGTATCCCTTTGACCTTCCCTTTCTCGATGAAACACAGAAATCGCATCGGAATTAAAAATAAGAAACACAATGCCGACTTAAGTACAGGAAGACTGAGTCTTCCTACTGTCTATGTTTTGAGCGTTTCCTGTGTTACCAGTTTTACATTCTAATGCACCTCTGCAGGTTTTCTGTATCCATTGGACCTTCCCATTGACGATGAAGCACAGAAATTGCATCGGAATTAAATATAAGAAACACAATGCCGACTTAAGTACAGGAAGACTGAGTCTTCCTAATGTCTATGTTTTGAGCGTTTCCGGTGTCAGCAGTTTTACATTCTGATGCACCTCTGCAGGATTACTGTATTCCTTGGACCTTCCCATTGACGATGAAACACAGAAATTGTATCGGAATTAAATATAAGAGACACAATGCCGACTTAAGTACAGGAAGACTGAGTCTTCCTACTGTCTATGTTTGGAGCGTTTTCTGTGTCATCAGTTTTACATTCAGATGCACCTCTGCAGGTTTTTCTGTATCCCTTGGACCTTCCCATTGACGACGAAAAACAGAAATTGCAACGGAATTAAATATAAGAGACACAATGATGACCTAAGTACAGGAAGACTAAGTCTTCCTACTGTCTATGTTTTGAGCGTTTCCTGTGTCATCAGTTTTCCTTTCCGATACACCTCTGCAGGTTTACTATATACCTTGGACCTTCCCATTCACGATGAAACACAGAAATTTCATCGGAAATAAATATAAGAGACACAATGCCGACTTAAGTATAGGAAGACTGAGTCTTCCTGCTTTCTATGTTTTGAGCGTTTCCTGTGTCACCAGTTTTACATTCTGATGCTCCTCTGCAGGCCTTCTGTATCCATTCGACCTTCCCATTGACGATGTACCACAGAAATTGCATCGGAATTAAATATAAGAGACACAATGCCGACTTAAGTACAGGAAAACTGAGTCTTCGTACTGTCTATGCTTTGAGCGTTTCCTGTGTCACTTGTTTTAGATTCTGATGCACCTCTGCAGGTTTTCTGTATCCATTGGACCTTCCCGTTGACGATGAAACACAGAAATTGAATCGGAATTAAATATAAGACACACAATACCGACTTAAGTACAGGAAGACGGAGTCTTCCTACTGTCTATGATTTGACCTTTTCCTGTGTCACCAGTTTTACATTCCGATGCACCTCTGCAGGTTTCCTATATCCCTTGGACCTTCCCATTGAAGATGAAACACAGAAATTGCATCGGAATTAAATATAAGAGACACAATGCCGACTTAAGTACAGGAAGACTGAGTCTTCCTACTCTCTATGTTTTGAGCGTTTTCTGTGTCATCAGTTTTACATTCAGATGCACCTCTGCAGGTTTACTTTATCCCTTGGACCTTCCCATTGACGATGAAAAACAGAAAATGCATCGGAATTAAATATAAGAGACACAATGCCGACTTAAGTACTGGAAGACTAAGTCTTCCTACTGTCTATGTTTTGAGCGTTTCCTGTATCATCAGTTTTCCTTTCCGATGCACCTCTGCAGGAATACTATATCCCTTGGACCTTCCCATTCACGATGGAACACAGAAATTTCATCGGAAATAAATATAAGAGACACAATGCCGACTTAAGTACAGGAAGACTGAGTCTTCCTACTCTCTATGTTTTGAGCGTTTCCTGTGTCACTAGTTTTACATTCCGATGCACCACTGCAGGTTTACTGTATCCCTTGGACCTTCCCATTGACGATGAAACACAGAAATTGCATCGGAATTAAATATAAGAGACACAATGCCGACTTAAGTACAGGAAGAATGAGTCTTCCTACTGTCAACGTTTTGAGCGTTTCCTGTGTTACCAGTTTTACATTCCGATGCACCTCTGCAGGTTTACTGTATCCCTTGGACCTTCCCTTTCTCGATAAAACACAGAAATTGCATCGGAATTAAATATAAGTGATACAATGCCGACTTAAGTACAAGAAGACTGAGTCTTCCTACTCTCTATGTTTTGAGCGTTTCCTGTGTCACTAGTTTTACATTCCGATGCACCACTGCAGGTTTACTGTATCCCTTGGACCTTCCCATTGTCGATGAAACACAGAAATTGCATCGGAATTAAATGTAAGAGGCACAATGCCGATTTAAATACAGGAAGAATGAGTCTTCCTACTGTCTATGTGTTGAGCGTTTCCTGTGTCACCAGTTTTACATTCTGATGCACCTCTGCAGGTTTACTGTATCCCTTGGACCTTCCCATTGACGATGAAACACAGAAATTGCATCGGAATTAAATATAAGAGATACAATGCCGACTTAAGTACAGGAAGACTCAGTCTTCCTACTGTCTACGTTTTGAGCGTTTCCTGTGTCACCAGTTTTACATTCCGATGCACCTCTGCAGGTTTACGGTATCCCTTGGACCTTCCCATTGACGATGAAACACAGAAATTGCATCGGAATTAAATATAAGAGACACAATGCCGACTTAAGTACAGGAAGACTGAGTCTTCCTACTGTCTATGTTTTGAGCGTTTCCTGTGACACCAGTTTTACATTCCGATGCACCTCTGCCGGTTTACTGTATCCCTTTGACCTTCCCTTTCTCGATGAAACACAGAAATCGCATCGGAATTAAATATAAGAAACAGAATGCCGACTTAAGTACAGGAAGACTGAGTCTTCCTACTGTCTATGTTTTGAGCGTTTCCTGTGTCACCAGTTTTACATTCTATTGCACCTCTGCAGGTTTTCTGTATCCATTGGACCTTCCCATTGACGATGAAACACAGAAATTGCATCGGAATTAAATATAAGAGACACAATGCCGACTTAAGTGCAAGAAAACAGTCTTCGTACGGTCAATGTTTTGAGCGTTTCCTGTGTCACCAGTTTTACATTCCGATGCACCTCTGCCGGTTTACTGTATCCCTTTGACCTTCCCTTTCTCGATGAAACACAGAAATCGCATCGGAATTAAATATAAGAAACACAATGCCGACTTAAGTACAGGAAGACTGAGTCTTCCTACTGTCTATGTTTTGAGCGTTTCCTGTGTTACCAGTTTTACATTCTAATGCACCTCTGCAGGTTTTCTGTATCCATTGGACCTTACCATTGACGATGAAGCACAGAAATTGCATCGGAATTAAATATAAGAAACACAATGCCGACTTAAGTACAGGAAGACTGAGTCTTCCTAATGTCTATGTTTTGAGCGTTTCCGGTGTCAGCAGTTTTACATTCTGATGCACCTCTGCAGGATTACTGTATCCCTTGGACCTTCCCATTGACGATGAAACACAGAAATTGCATCGGAATTAAATATAAGAGACACAATGCCGACTTAAGTACAGGAAGACAGAGTCTTCCTACTGTCTATGATTTGAGCGTTTCCTGTGACACTAGTATTACATTCCGATGCACCTCTGCAGGTTTACTGTATCCCTTGGACCTTCCCATTGACGATGAAACACAGGAATTGCATCGGAATTAAATATAAGAGACACAATGCCGACTTAAATACAGGAAGAATGAGTCTTCCTACTGTCTATGTTTTGAGCGTTTCCTGTGTCACCAGTTTTACATTCCGATGCATCTCTGCAGGCTTACTGTATCCCTTGGACATTCCCATTGACGATGAAACACAGAAATTGCATCGAAATTAAATATAAGAGACACAATGCCGACTTAAGTGCAAGAAAACAGTCTTCGTACGGTCAATGTTTTGAGCGTTTCCTGTGTCACCAGTTTTACATTCCGATGCACCTCTGCCGGTTTACTGTATCCCTTTGACCTTCCCTTTCTCGATGAAACACAGAAATCGCATCGGAATTAAATATAAGAAACACAATGCCGACTTAAGTACAGGAAGACTGAGTCTTCCTACTGTCTATGTTTTGAGCGTTTCCTGTGTTACCAGTTTTACATTCTAATGCACCTCTGCAGGTTTTCTGTATCCATTGGACCTTACCATTGACGATGAAGCACAGAAATTGCATCGGAATTAAATATAAGAAACACAATGCCGACTTAAGTACAGGAAGACTGAGTCTTCCTAATGTCTATGTTTTGAGCGTTTCCGGTGTCAGCAGTTTTACATTCTGATGCACCTCTGCAGGATTACTGTATCCCTTGGACCTTCCCATTGACGATGAAACACAGAAATTGCATCGGAATTAAATATAAGAGACACAATGCCGACTTAAGTACAGGAAGACTGAGTCTTCCTACTGTCTATGTTTGGAGCGTTTTCTGTGTCATCAGTTTTACATTCAGATGCACCTCTGCAAGTTTTTCTGTATCCCTTGGACCTTCCCATTGACGACGAAAAACAGAAATTGCAACGGAATTAAATATAAGAGTCACAATGCCGACCTAAGTACAGGAAGACTAAGTCTTCCTACTGTCTATGTTTTGAGCGTTTCCTGTGTCATCAGTTTTCCTTTGCGATACACCTCTGCAGGTTTACTATATACCTTGGACCTTCCCATTCACGATGAAACACAGAAATTTCATCGGAAATAAATATAAGAGACACAATGCCGACTTAAGTATAGGAAGACTGAGTCTTCCTGCTTTCTATGTTTTGAGCGTTTCCTGTGTCACCAGTTTTACATTCTGATGCTCCTCTGCAGGCCTTCTGTATCCATTCGACCTTCCCATTGACGATGTAACACAGAAATTGCATCGGAATTAAATATAAGAGACACAATGCCGACTTAAGTACAGGAAAACTGAGTCTTCGTACTGTCTATGCTTTGAGCGTTTCCTGTGTCACTTGTTTTAGATTCTGATGCACCTCTGCAGGTTTTCTGTATCCATTGGACCTTCCCATTGACGATGAAACACAGAAATTGAATCGGAATTAAATATAAGACACACAATGCCGACTTAAGTACAGGAAGACGGAGTCTTCCTACTGTCTATGTCACCTTCCCATTGACGATGAAACACAGAAATTGAATCGGAATTAAATATAAGACACACAATGCCGACTTAAGTACAGGAAGACGGAGTCTTCCTACTGTCTATGATTTGAGCTTTTCCTGTGTCACCAGTTTTACATTCCGATGCACCTCTGCAGGTTTCCTGTATCCCTTGGACCTTCCCATTGAAGATGAAACACAGAAATTGCATCGGAATTAAATATAAGAGACACAATGCCGACTTAAGTAAAGGAAGACTGAGTCTTCCTACTCTCTATGTTTTGAGCGTTTTCTGTGTCATCAGTTTTACATTCAGATGCACCTCTGCAGGTTTACTGTATCCCTTGGACCTTCCCATTGACGATGAAAAACAGAAATTGCATCGGAATTAAATATAAGAGACACAATGCCGACTTAAGTACTGTAAGACTAAGTCTTCCTACTGTCTATGTTTTGAGCGTTTCCTGTATCATCAGTTTTCCTTTCCGATGCACCTCTGCAGGAATACTATATCCCTTGGACCTTCCCATTCACGATGGAACACAGAAATTTCATCGGAAATAAATATAAGAGACACAATGCCGACTTAAGTACAGGAAGACTGAGTCTTCCTACTCTCTATGTTTTGAGCGTTTCCTGTGTCACTAGTTTTACATTCCGATGCACCACTGCAGGTTTACTGTATCCCTTGGACCTTCCCATTGACGATGAAACACAGAAATTGCATCGGAATTAAATATAAGAGACACAATGCCGACTTAAGTACAGGAAGAATGAGTCTTCCTACTGTCTATGTGTTGAGCGTTTCCTGTGTCACCAGTTTTACATTCTGATGCACCTCGGCAGGTTTACCGTATCCCTTGGACCTTCCCATTGACGATGAAACACAGAAATTGCATCGGAATTAAACATAAGAGACACAATGCCGACTTAAGTACAGGAAGACTGAGTCTTCCTACTGTCTACGTTTTGAGCGTTTCCTGTGTCACCAGTTTTACATTCCGATGCACCTCTGCAGGTTTACTGTATCCCTTGGACCTTCCCTTTCTCGATAAAACACAGAAATCGCATCGGAATTAAATATAAGAAACACAATGCCGACTTAAGTACAGGAAGACTGAGTCTTCCTACTGTCTATGATTTGAGCGTTTCCTGTTTCACCAGTTTTACATTCTGATGCACCTCTGCAGGTTTTCTGTATCCATTGGACCTTCCCATTGACGATGAAACACAGAAATTGCATCGGAATTAAATATAAGAAACAAAATGCCGACTTAAGTACAGGAAGACTGAGTCTTCCTACTCTCTATGTTTTGAGCGTTTCCTGTGTCACTAGTTTTACATTCCGATGCACCACTGCAGGTTTACTGTATCCCTTGGACCTTCCCATTGTCGATGAAACACGGTAATTGCATCGGAATTAAATGTAAGAGGCACAATGCCGACTTAAATACAGGAAGAATGAGTCTTCCTACTGTCTATGTGTTGAGCGTTTCCTGTGTCACCAGTATTACATTCTGATGCACCTCTGCAGGTTTACTGTATCCCTTGGACCTTCCCATTGACGATGAAACACAGAAATCGCATCGGAATTAAATATAAGATACACAATGCAGACTTAAGTACAGGAAGACTCAGTCTTCCTACTGTCTACGTTTTGAGCGTTTCTTGTCACCAGTTTTACATTCCGATGCACCTCTGCAGGTTTACGGTATCCCTTGGACCTTCCCATTGACGATGAAATACAGAAACTGCATCGGAATTAAATATAAGAGACACAATGCCGACTTAAGTACAGGAAGACTGAGTCTTCCTACTGTCTATGTTTTGAGCGTTTCCTGTGACACCAGTTTTACATTCCGATGCACCTCTGCCGGTTTACTGTATCCCTTTGACCTTCCCTTTCTCGATGAAACACAGAAATCGCATCGGAATTAAATATAAGACACAGAATGCCGACTTAAGTACAGGAAGACTGAGTCTTCCTACTGTCTATGTTTTGAGCGTTTCCTGTGTCACCAGTTTTACATTCTAATGCACCTCTGCAGGTTTTCTGTATCCATTGGACCTTCCCATTGACGATGAAGCACAGAAATTGCATCGGAATTAAATATAATAAACACAATGCCGACTTAAGTACAGGAAGACTGAGTCTTCCTACTGTCTATGTTTTGAGCGTTTCCGGTGTCAGCAGTTTTACATTCTGATGCACCTCTGCAGGATTACTGTATCCCTTGGACCTTCCCATTGACGATGAAACACAGAAATTGCATCGGAATTAAATATAAGAGACACAATGCCGACTTAAGTACAGGAAGACTGAGTCTTCCTACTGTATATGATTTGAGCGTTTTCTGTGTCATCAGTTTTACATTCAGATGCACCTCTGCAGGTTTACTGTATCCCTTGGACCTTCTCGTTGACGATGAAACACAGAAATTGCATCGGAATTAAATATAAGAGACACAATGCCGACTTAAGTACAGGAAGACTAAGTCCTTCAACTGTCTATGTTTTGTGCTTTTCCTGTGTCATCAGTTTTACTTTCCGATGCACCTCTGCAGGATTACTGTATCCCTTGGACCTTCCCATTGTCGATGAAACGCAGAAATTGCATCGGAATTAAACATAAGAGACACAATGCCGACTTAAATACAGGAAGAATGAGTCTTCCTAATGTCTATGTGTTGAGCGTTTCCTGTCTCACCAGTTTTACATTCTGATGCACCTCTGCAGGTTTACTGTATCCCTTGGACCTTCCCATTGACGATGAAACAAAGAAATTGCATCGGAATTAAATATAAGAGACACAATGCCGACTTAAGTACAGGAAGACTGAGTCTTCCTACTGTCTACGTTTTGAGCGTTTCCTGTGTCACCAGTTTTACATTCCGATGCACCTCTGCAGGTTTACTGTATCCCTTGGACCTTCCCTTTCTCGATAAAACACAGAAATTGCATCGGAATTAAATATAAGAAACACAATGCCGACTTAAGTACAGGAAGACTGAGTCTTCCTACTGTCTATGTTTTGAGCGTTTCCTGTGACACTAGTATTACATTCCGATGCACCTCTGCAGGTTTACTGTATCCCTTGGACCTTCCCATTGAGGATGAAACACAGAAATTGCATCCGAATTAAATATAAGAGACACAATGCCGACTTAAGTACCGGAAGACTGAGTCTTCCTACTGTCTATGTATTGAGCGTGTCCTGTGTCACCAGTTTTACATTCCGATGCATCTCTGCAGGCTTACTGTATCCCTTGGACATTCCCATTGACGATGAAACACAGAAATTTCATCGGAAATAAATATAAGAGACACAATGCCGACTTAAGTACAGGAAGACTGAGTCTTCCTACTCTCTATGTTTTGAGCGTTTCCTGTGTCACTAGTTTTACATTCCGATGCACCACTGCAGGTTTACTGTATCCCTTGGACCTTCCCATTGTCGATGAAACGCAGAAATTGCATCGGAATTAAATATAAGAGACACAATGCCGACTTAAATACCCGAAGAATGAGTCTTCCTACTGTCTATGTGTTGAGCGTTTCCTGTGTCACCAGTTTTACATTCTGATGCACCTCTGCAGGTTTACTGTATCCCTTGGACCTTCCCATTGACGATGAAACACAGAAATTGCATCGGAATTAAATATAAGAGACACAATGCCGACTTAAGTACAGGAAGACTGAGTCTTCCTACTGTCTACGTTTTGAGCGTTTCCTGTGTCACCAGTTTTACATTCCGATGCACCTCTGCAGGTTTACTGTATCCCTTGGATCTTCCCATTGACGATGAAACACAGAAATTGCATCGGAATTAAATATAAGAGACACAATGCCGACTTAAGTGCAAGAAAACAGTCTTCGTACGGTCAATGTTTTGAGCGTTTCCTGTGTCACCAGTTTTACATTCCGATGCACCTCTGCCGGTTTACTGTATCCCTTTGACCTTCCCTTTCTCGATGAAACACAGAAATCGCATCGGAATTAAAAATAAGAAACACAATGCCGACTTAAGTACAGGAAGACTGAGTCTTCCTACTGTCTATGTTTTGAGCGTTTCCTGTGTTACCAGTTTTACATTCTAATGCACCTCTGCAGGTTTTCTGTATCCATTGGTCCTTCCCATTGACGATGAAGCACAGAAATTGCATCGGAATTAAATATAAGAAACACAATGCCGACTTAAGTACAGGAAGACTGAGTCTTCCTAATGTCTATGATTTGAGCGTTTCCGGTGTCAGCAGTTTTACATTCTGATGCACTTCTGCAGGATTACTGTATCCCTTGGACCTTCCCATTGACGATGAAACACAGAAATTGTATCGGAATTAAATATAAGAGACACAATGCCGACTTAAGTACAGGAAGACTGAGTCTTCCTACTGTCTATGTTTGGAGCGTTTTCTGTGTCATCAGTTTTACATTCAGATGCACCTCTGCAGGTTTTTCTGTATCCCTTGGACCTTCCCATTGACGACGAAAAACAGAAATTGCAACGGAATTAAATATAAGAGACACAATGCCGACCTAAGTACAGGAAGACTAAGTCTTCCTACTGTCTATGTTTTGAGCGTTTCCTGTGTCATCAGTTTTCCTTTCCGATACACCTCTGCAGGTTTACTATATACCTTGGACCTTGTCATTCACGATGAAACACAGAAATTTCATCGGAATTAAATATAAGAGACACAATGCCGACTTAAGTACAGGAAGACTGAGTCTTCCTACTGTCTATGTTTTGAGCGTTTCCTGTGTCACTAGTTTTACATTCCGATGCACCACTGCAGGTTTACTGTATCCCTTGGACCTTCCCATTGACGATGAAACACAGAAATTGCATCGGAATTAAATATAAGAGACACAATGCCGACTTAAGTACAGGAAGATTGAGTCTTCCTACTGTCAACGTTTTGAGCGTTTCCTGTGTCACCAGTTTTACATTCCGATGCACCTCTGCAGGTTTACTGTATCCCTTGGACCTTCCCTTTCTCGATAAAACACAGAAATTGCATCGGAATTAAATATAAGTGATACAATGCCGACTTAAGTACAGGAAGACTGAGTCTTCCTACTCTCTATGTTTTGAGCGTTTCCTGTGTCACTAGTTTTACATTCCGATGCACCACTGCAGGTTTACTGTATCCCTTGGACCTTCCCATTGTCGATGAAACACAGAAATTGCATCGGAATTAAATGTAAGAGGCACAATGCCGTTTTAAATACAGGAAGAATGAGTCTTCCTACTGTCTATGTTTTGAGCGTTTCCTGTGTTACCAGTTTTACATTCTAATGCACCTCTGCAGGTTTTCTGTATCCATTGGACCTTCCCATTGACGATGAAGCACAGAAATTGCATCGGAATTAAATATAATAAACACAATGCCGACTTAAGTACAGGAAGACTGAGTCTTCCTACTGTCTATGTTTTGAGCGTTTCCGGTGTCAGCAGTTTTACATTCTGATGCACCTCTGCAGGATTACTGTATCCCTTGGACCTTCCCATTGACGATGAAACACAGAAATTGCATCGGAATTAAATATAAGAGACACAATGCCGACTTAAGTACAGGAAGACTGAGTCTTCCTACTGTATATGATTTGAGCGTTTTCTGTGTCATCAGTTTTACATTCAGATGCACCTCTGCAGGTTTACTGTATCCCTTGGACCTTCTCGTTGACGATGAAACACAGATATTGCATCGGAATTAAATATAAGAGACACAATGCCGACTTAAGTACAGGAAGACTAAGTCCTTCTACTGTCTATGTTTTGTGCTTTTCCTGTGTCATCAGTTTTACTTTCCGATGCACCTCTGCAGGATTACTATATCCCTTTGACCTTCCCTTTCTCGATGAAACACAGAAATCGCATCGGAATTAAAAATAAGAAACACAATGCCGACTTAAGTACAGGAAGACTGAGTCTTCCTACTGTCTATGTTTTGAGCGTTTCCTGTGTTACCAGTTTTACATTCTAATGCACCTCTGCAGGTTTTCTGTATCCATTGGTCCTTCCCATTGACGATGAAGCACAGAAATTGCATCGGAATTAAATATAAGAAACACAATGCCGACTTAAGTACAGGAAGACTGAGTCTTCCTAATGTCTATGATTTGAGCGTTTCCGGTGTCAGCAGTTTTACATTCTGATGCACTTCTGCAGGATTACTGTATCCCTTGGACCTTCCCATTGACGATGAAACACAGAAATTGTATCGGAATTAAATATAAGAGACACAATGCCGACTTAAGTACAGGAAGACTGAGTCTTCCTACTGTCTATGTTTGGAGCGTTTTCTGTGTCATCAGTTTTACATTCAGATGCACCTCTGCAGGTTTTTCTGTATCCCTTGGACCTTCCCATTGACGACGAAAAACAGAAATTGCAACGGAATTAAATATAAGAGACACAATGCCGACCTAAGTACAGGAAGACTAAGTCTTCCTACTGTCTATGTTTTGAGCGTTTCCTGTGTCATCAGTTTTCCTTTCCGATACACCTCTGCAGGTTTACTATATACCTTGGACCTTGTCATTCACGATGAAACACAGAAATTTCATCGGAATTAAATATAAGAGACACAATGCCGACTTAAGTATAGGAAGACTGAGTCTTCCTGCTTTCTATGTTTTGAGCGTTTCCTGTGTCACCAGTTTTACATTCTGATGCTCCTCTGCAGGCCTTCTGTATCCATTCGACCTTCCCATTGACGATGTAACACAGAAATTGCATCGGAATTAAATATAAGAGACACAATGCCGACTTAAGTACAGGAAAACTGAGTCTTCGTACTGTCTATGATTTGAGCTTTTCCGGTGTCACCAGTTTTACATTCCGATGCACCTCTGCAGGTTTCCTATATCCCTTGGACCTTCCCATTGAAGATGAAACACAGAAATTGCATCGGAATTAAATATAAGAGACACAATGCCGACTTAAGTACAGGAAGACTGAGTCTTCCTACTCTCTATGTTTTGAGCGTTTTCTGTGTCATCAGTTTTACATTCAGATGCACCTCTGCAGGTTTACTGTATCCCTTGGACCTTCCCATTGACGATGAAAAACAGAAATTGCATCGGAATTAAATATAAGAGACACAATGCCGACTTAAGTACTGGAAGACTAAGTCTTCCTACTGTCTATGTTTTGAGCGTTTCCTGTATCATCAGTTTTCCTTTCCGATGCACCTCTGCAGGTATACTATATCCCTTGGACCTTCCCATTCACGATGGAACACAGAAATTTCATCGGAAATAAATATAAGAGACACAATGCCGACTTAAGTACAGGAAGACTGAGTCTTCCTACTGTCTATGTTTTGAGCGTTTCCTGTGTCACTAGTTTTACATTCCGATGCACCACTGCAGGTTTACTGTATCCCTTGGACCTTCCCATTGACGATGAAACACAGAAATTGCATCGGAATTAAATATAAGAGACACAATGCCGACTTAAGTACAGGAAGAATGAGTCTTCCTACTGTCAACGTTTTGAGCGTTTCCTGTGTCACCAGTTTTACATTCCGATGCACCTCTGCAGGTTTACTGTATCCCTTGGACCTTCCCTTTCTCGATAAAACACAGAAATTGCATCGGAATTAAATATAAGTGATACAATGCCGACTTAAGTACAGGAAGACTGAGTCTTCCTACTCTCTATGTTTTGAGCGTTTCCTGTGTCACTAGTTTTACATTCCGATGCACCACTGCAGGTTTACTGTATCCCTTGGACCTTCCCATTGTCGATGAAACACAGAAATTGCATCGGAATTAAATGTAAGAGGCACAATGCCGTTTTAAATACAGGAAGAATGAGTCTTCCTACTGTCTATGTGTTGAGCGTTTCCTGTGTCACCAGTTTTACATTCTAATGCACCTCTGCAGGTTTTCTGTATCCATTGGACCTTCCCATTGACGATGAAGCACAGAAATTGCATCGGAATTAAATATAATAAACACAATGCCGACTTAAGTACAGGAAGACTGAGTCTTCCTACTGTCTATGTTTTGAGCGTTTCCGGTGTCAGCAGTTTTACATTCTGATGCACCTCTGCAGGATTACTGTATCCCTTGGACCTTCCCATTGACGATGAAACACAGAAATTGCATCGGAATTAAATATAAGAGACACAATGCCGACTTAAGTACAGGAAGACTGAGTCTTCCTACTGTATATGATTTGAGCGTTTTCTGTGTCATCAGTTTTACATTCAGATGCACCTCTGCAGGTTTACTGTATCCCTTGGACCTTCTCGTTGACGATGAAACACAGATATTGCATCGGAATTAAATATAAGAGACACAATGCCGACTTAAGTACAGGAAGACTAAGTCCTTCTACTGTCTATGTTTTGTGCTTTTCCTGTGTCATCAGTTTTACTTTCCGATGCACCTCTGCAGGATTACTATATCCCTTTGACCTTCCCTTTCTCGATGAAACACAGAAATCGCATCGGAATTAAAAATAAGAAACACAATGCCGACTTAAGTACAGGAAGACTGAGTCTTCCTACTGTCTATGTTTTGAGCGTTTCCTGTGTTACCAGTTTTACATTCTAATGCACCTCTGCAGGTTTTCTGTATCCATTGGTCCTTCCCATTGACGATGAAGCACAGAAATTGCATCGGAATTAAATATAAGAAACACAATGCCGACTTAAGTACAGGAAGACTGAGTCTTCCTAATGTCTATGATTTGAGCGTTTCCGGTGTCAGCAGTTTTACATTCTGATGCACTTCTGCAGGATTACTGTATCCCTTGGACCTTCCCATTGACGATGAAACACAGAAATTGTATCGGAATTAAATATAAGAGACACAATGCCGACTTAAGTACAGGAAGACTGAGTCTTCCTACTGTCTATGTTTGGAGCGTTTTCTGTGTCATCAGTTTTACATTCAGATGCACCTCTGCAGGTTTTTCTGTATCCCTTGGACCTTCCCATTGACGACGAAAAACAGAAATTGCAACGGAATTAAATATAAGAGACACAATGCCGACCTAAGTACAGGAAGACTAAGTCTTCCTACTGTCTATGTTTTGAGCGTTTCCTGTGTCATCAGTTTTCCTTTCCGATACACCTCTGCAGGTTTACTATATACCTTGGACCTTGTCATTCACGATGAAACACAGAAATTTCATCGGAATTAAATATAAGAGACACAATGCCGACTTAAGTATAGGAAGACTGAGTCTTCCTGCTTTCTATGTTTTGAGCGTTTCCTGTGTCACCAGTTTTACATTCTGATGCTCCTCTGCAGGCCTTCTGTATCCATTCGACCTTCCCATTGACGATGTAACACAGAAATTGCATCGGAATTAAATATAAGAGACACAATGCCGACTTAAGTACAGGAAAACTGAGTCTTCGTACTGTCTATGATTTGAGCTTTTCCGGTGTCACCAGTTTTACATTCCGATGCACCTCTGCAGGTTTCCTATATCCCTTGGACCTTCCCATTGAAGATGAAACACAGAAATTGCATCGGAATTAAATATAAGAGACACAATGCCGACTTAAGTACAGGAAGACTGAGTCTTCCTACTCTCTATGTTTTGAGCGTTTTCTGTGTCATCAGTTTTACATTCAGATGCACCTCTGCAGGTTTACTGTATCCCTTGGACCTTCCCATTGACGATGAAAAACAGAAATTGCATCGGAATTAAATATAAGAGACACAATGCCGACTTAAGTACTGGAAGACTAAGTCTTCCTACTGTCTATGTTTTGAGCGTTTCCTGTATCATCAGTTTTCCTTTCCGATGCACCTCTGCAGGTATACTATATCCCTTGGACCTTCCCATTCACGATGGAACACAGAAATTTCATCGGAAATAAATATAAGTCACACAATGCCGACTTAAGTACAGGAAGACTGAGTCTTCCTACTGTCTATGTTTTGAGCGTTTCCTGTGTCACTAGTTTTACATTCCGATGCACCACTGCAGGTTTACTGTATCCCTTGGACCTTCCCATTGACGATGAAACACAGAAATTGCATCGGAATTAAATATAAGAGACACAATGCCGACTTAAGTACAGGAAGAATGAGTCTTCCTACTGTCAACGTTTTGAGCGTTTCCTGTGTCACCAGTTTTACATTCCGATGCACCTCTGCAGGTTTACTGTATCCCTTGGACCTTCCCTTTCTCGATAAAACACAGAAATTGCATCGGAATTAAATATAAGTGATACAATGCCGACTTAAGTACAGGAAGACTGAGTCTTCCTACTCTCTATGTTTTGAGCGTTTCCTGTGTCACTAGTTTTACATTCCGATGCACCACTGCAGGTTTACTGTATCCCTTGGACCTTCCCATTGTCGATGAAACACAGAAATTGCATCGGAATTAAATGTAAGAGGCACAATGCCGTTTTAAATACAGGAAGAATGAGTCTTCCTACTGTCTATGTGTTGAGCGTTTCCTGTGTCACCAGTTTTACATTCTAATGCACCTCTGCAGGTTTTCTGTATCCATTGGACCTTCCCATTGACGATGAAGCACAGAAATTGCATCGGAATTAAATATAATAAACACAATGCCGACTTAAGTACAGGAAGACTGAGTCTTCCTACTGTCTATGTTTTGAGCGTTTCCGGTGTCAGCAGTTTTACATTCTGATGCACCTCTGCAGGATTACTGTATCCCTTGGACCTTCCCATTGACGATGAAACACAGAAATTGCATCGGAATTAAATAAAAGAGACACAATGCCGACTTAAGTACAGGAAGACTGAGTCTTCCTACTGTATATGATTTGAGCGTTTTCTGTGTCATCAGTTTTACATTCAGATGCACCTCTGCAGGTTTACTGTATCCCTTGGACCTTCTCGTTGACGATGAAACACAGATATTGCATCGGAATTAAATATAAGAGACACAATGCCGACTTAAGTACAGGAAGACTAAGTCCTTCTACTGTCTATGTTTTGTGCTTTTCCTGTGTCATCAGTTTTACTTTCCGATGCACCTCTGCAGGATTACTATATCCCTTGGACCTTCCCATTCACGATGGAACACAGAAATTTCATCGGAAATAAATATAAGAGACACAATGCCGACTTAAGTACAGGAAGACTGAGTCTTCCGACTGTCTATGTTTTGAGCGTTTCCTGTGTCACTAGTTTTACATTCCGATGCACCACTGCAGGTTTACAGTATCCCTTGGACCTTCCCATTGACGATGAAACACAGAATTTGCATCGGATTTAAATATAAGAGACACAATGCCGACTTAAGTACAGGAAGACTGAGTCTTCCTACTGTCTATGTTTTGAGCGTTTCCTGTGACACTAGTTTTACATTCCGATGCACCTCTGCAGATTTACTGTATCACTTGGACCTTCCCATTGACGATGAAACACAGAAATTGCATCGAAATTAAATATAAGAGACACAATGCCGACTTAAGTGCAAGATAACAGTCTTCGTACGGTCAATGTTTTAGCGTTTCCTGTGTCACCAGTTTTACTTTCCGATGCACCTCTGCCGGTTTACTGTATCCCTTTGACCTTCCCTTTCTCGATGAAACACAGAAATCGCATCGGAATTAAATATAAGAAACACAATGCCGACTTAAGTACAGGAAGACTGAGTCTTCCTACTGTCTATGTTTTGAGCGTTTCCTGTGTTACCAGTTTTACATTCTAATGCACCTCTGCAGGTTTTCTGTATCCATTGGACCTTCCCATTGACGATGAAGCACAGAAATTGCATCGGAATTAAATATAAGAAACACAATGCCGACTTAAGTACAGGAAGACTGAGTCTTCCTAATGTCTATGTTTTGAGCGTTTCCGGTGTTAGCAGTTTTACATTCTGATGCACCTCTGCAGGATTACTGTATCCCTTGGACCTTCCCATTGACGATGAAACACAGAAATTGCATCGGAATTAAATATAAGAGACACAATGCCGACTTAAGTACAGGAAGACTGAGTCTTCCTACTGTCTATGTTTGGAGCGTTTTCTGTGTCATCAGTTTTACATTCAGATGCACCTCTGCAGGTTTTTCTGTATCCCTTGGACCTTCGCATTGACGACGAAAAACAGAAATTGCAACGGAATTAAATATAAGAGACACAATGCCGACCTAAGTACAGGAAGACTAAGTCTTCCTACTGTCTATATTTTGAGCGTTTCCTGTGTCATCAGTTTTCCTTTCCGATACACCTCTGCAGGTTTACTATATACCTTGGACCTTCCCATTCACGATGAAACACAGAAATTTCATCGGAAATAAATATAATAGACACAATGCCGACTTAAGTATAGGAAGACTGAGTCTTCCTGCTTTCTATGTTTTGAGCGTTTCCTGTGTCACCAGTTTTACATTCTGATGCTCCTCTGCAGGCCTTCTGTATCCATTCGACCTTCCCATTGACGATGTAACACAGAAATTGCATCGGAATTAAATATAAGAGACACAATGCCGACTTAAGTACAGGAAAACTGAGTCTTCGTACTGTCTATGCTTTGAGCGTTTCCTGTGTCACTTGTTTTACATTCTGATGCACCTCTGCAGGTTTTCTGTATCCATTGGACCTTCCCATTGACGATGAAACACAGAAATTGAATCGGAATTAAAAATAAGACACACAATGCCGACTTAAGTACAGGAAGACGCAGTCTTCCTACTGTCTATGATTTGAGCTTTTCCTGTGTCACCAGTTTTACATTCAGATGCACCTCTGCATGTTTTTCTGTATCCCTTGGACCTTCGCATTGACGACGAAAAACAGAAATTGCAACGGAATTAAATATAAGAGACACAATGCCGACTTAAGTACAGGAAGACTGAGTCTTCCTACTGTCTATGTTTTGAGCGTTTCCGGTGTCAGCAGTTTTACATTCTGATGCACCTCTGCAGGATTACTGTATCCCTTGGACCTTCCCATTGACGATGAAACACAGAAATTGCATCGGAATTAAATATAAGAGACACAATGCCGACTTAAGTACAGGAAGACTGAGTCTTCCTACTGTATATGATTTGAGCGTTTTCTGTGTCATCAGTTTTACATTCAGATGCACCTCTGCAGGTTTACTGTATCCCTTGGACCTTCTCGTTGACGATGAAACACAGATATTGCATCGGAATTAAATATAAGAGACACAATGCCGACTTAAGTACAGGAAGACTAAGTCCTTCTACTGTCTATGTTTTGTGCTTTTCCTGTGTCATCAGTTTTACTTTCCGATGCACCTCTGCAGGATTACTATATCCCTTGGACCTTCCCATTCACGATGGAACACAGAAATTTCATCGGAAATAAATATAAGAGACACAATGCCGACTTAAGTACAGGAAGACTGAGTCTTCCGACTGTCTATGTTTTGAGCGTTTCCTGTGTCACTAGTTTTACATTCCGATGCACCACTGCAGGTTTACTGTATCCCTTGGACCTTCCCATTGACGATGAAACACAGAATTTGCATCGGATTTAAATATAAGAGACACAATGCCGACTTAAGTACAGGAAGACTGAGTCTTCCTACTGTCTATGTTTTGAGCGTTTCCTGTGACACTAGTTTTACATTCCGATGCACCTCTGCAGATTTACTGTATCCCTTGGACCTTCCCATTGACGATGAAACACAGAAATTGCATCGAAATTAAATATAAGAGACACAATGCCGACTTAAGTGCAAGAAAACAGTCTTCGTACGGTCAATGTTTTGAGCGTTTCCTGTGTCACCAGTTTTACTTTCCGATGCACCTCTGCCGGTTTACTGTATCCCTTTGACCTTCCCTTTCTCGATGAAACACAGAAATCGCATCGGAATTAAATATAAGAAACACAATGCCGACTTAAGTACAGGAAGACTGAGTCTTCCTACTGTCTATGTTTTGAGCGTTTCCTGTGTTACCAGTTTTACATTCTAATGCACCTCTGCAGGTTTTCTGTATCCATTGGACCTTCCCATTGACGATGAAGCACAGAAATTGCATCGGAATTAAATATAAGAAACACAATGCCGACTTAAGTACAGGAAGACTGAGTCTTCCTAATGTCTATGTTTTGAGCGTTTCCGGTGTGAGCAGTTTTACATTCTGATGCACCTCTGCAGGATTACTGTATCCCTTGGACCTTCCCATTGACGATGAAACACAGAAATTGCATCGGAATTAAATATAAGAGACACAATGCCGACTTAAGTACAGGAAGACTGAGTCTTCCTACTGTCTATGTTTGGAGCGTTTTCTGTGTCATCAGTTTTACATTCAGATGCACCTCTGCAGGTTTTTCTGTATCCCTTGGACCTTCGCATTGACGACGAAAAACAGAAATTGCAACGGAATTAAATATAAGAGACACAATGCCGACCTAAGTACAGGAAGACTAAGTCTTCCTACTGTCTATGTTTTGAGCGTTTCCTGTGTCATCAGTTTTCCTTTCCGATACACCTCTGCAGGTTTACTATATACCTTGGACCTTCCCATTCACGATGAAACACAGAAATTTCATCGGAAGTAAATATAAGAGACACAATGCCGACTTAAGTATAGGAAGACTGAGTCTTCCTGCTTTCTATGTTTTGAGCGTTTCCTGTGTCACCAGTTTTACATTCTGATGCTCCTCTGCAGGCCTTCTGTATCCATTCGACCTTCCCATTGGCGATGTAACACAGAAATTGCATCGGAATTAAATATAAGAGACACAATGCCGACTTAAGTACAGGAAAACTGAGTCTTCGTACTGTCTATGCTTTGAGCGTTTCCTGTGTCACTTGTTTTAGATTCTGATGCACCTCTGCAGGTTTTCTGTATCCATTGGACCTTCCCATTGACGATGAAACACAGAAATTGAATCGGAATTAAAAATAAGACACACAATGCCGACTTAAGTACAGGAAGACGGA
Source organism: Schistocerca nitens (assembly GCF_023898315.1). Classification (NCBI taxonomy): domain Eukaryota; kingdom Metazoa; phylum Arthropoda; class Insecta; order Orthoptera; family Acrididae; genus Schistocerca; species Schistocerca nitens. The sequence goes on along the minus strand of NC_064616.1, from coordinate 2,430,638 downwards.
GTCTTCCTACTGTCTATGATTTGAGCTTTTCCTGTGTCACCAGTTTTACATTCCGATGCACCTCTGCAGGTTTCCTGTATCCCTTGGACCTTCCCATTGAAGATGAAACACAGAAATTGCATCGGAATTAAATATAAGAGACACAATGCCGACTTAAGTACAGGAAGACTGAGTCTTCCTACTCTCTATGTTTTGAGCGTTTTCTGTGTCATCAGTTTTACATTCAGATGCACCTCTGCAGGTTTACTGTATCCCTTGGACCTTCCCATTCACGATGAAAAAGAGAAATTGCATCGGAATTAAATATAAGAGACACAATGCCGACTTAAGTACTGGAAGACTAAGTCTTCCTACTGTCTATGTTTTGAGCGTTTCCTGTATCATCAGTTTTCCTTTCCGATGCACCTCTGCAGGAATACTATATCCCTTGGACCTTCCCATTCACGATGGAACACAGAAATTTCATCGGAAATAAATATAAGAGACACAATGCCGACTTAAGTACAGGAAGACTGAGTCTTCCTACTCTCTATGTTTTGAGCGTTTCCTGTGTCACTAGTTTTACATTCCGATGCACCACTGCAGGTTTACTGTATCCCTTGGACCTTCCCATTGACGATGAAACACAGAAATTGCATCGGAATTAAATATAAGAGACACAATGCCGACTTAAGTACAGGAAGAATGAGTCTTCCTACTGTCTATGTGTTGAGCGTTTCCTGTGTCACCAGTTTTACATTCTGATGCACCTCTGCAGGTTTACCGTATCCCTTGGACCTTCCCATTGACGATGAAACACAGAAATTGCATCGGAATTAAATATAAGAGACACAATGCCGACTTAAGTACAGGAAGACTGAGTCTTCCTACTGTCTACGTTTTGACCGTTTCCTGTGTCACCAGTTTTACATTCCGATGCACCTCTGCAGGTTTACTGTATCCCTTGGACCTTCCCTTTCTCGATAAAACACAGAAATCGCATCGGAATTAAATATAAGAAACACAATGCCGACTTAAGTACAGGAAGACTGAGTCTTCCTAATGTCTATGTTTTGAGCGGTTCCTGTTTCACCAGTTTTACATTCTGATGCACCTGTGCAGGTTTTCTGTATCCATTGGACCTTCCCATTGACGATGAAACACAGAAATTGCATCGGAATGAAATATAAGAATCAAAATGCCGACTTAAGTACAGGAAGACTGAGTCTTCCTACTGTCTATGTTTTGAGCGTTTCCGGTGTCAGCAGTTTTACATTCTGATGCACCTCTGCAGGATTACTGTATCCCTTGGACCTTCCCATTGACGATGAAACACAGAAATTGCATCGGAATTAAATATAAGTGATACAATGCCGACTTAAGTACAGGAAGACTGAGTCCTCCTACTCTCTATGTTTTGAGCGTTTCCTGTGTCACTAGTTTTACATTCCGATGCACCACTGCAGGTTTACTGTATCCCTTGGACCTTCCCATTGTCGATGAAACACAGAAATTGCATCGGAATTAAATGTAAGAGGCACAATGCCGACTTAAATACAGGAAGAATGAGTCTTCCTACTCTCTATGTGTTGGGCGTTTCCTGTGTCACCAGTTTTACATTCCGATGCACCTCTGCAGGTTTACTGTATCCCTTGGACCTTCCCATTGACGATGAAACACAGAAATTGCATCGGAATTAAATATAAGAGATACAATGCCGACTTAAGTACAGGAAGACTCAGTCTTCCTACTGTCTACGTTTTGAGCGTTTCCTGTGTCACCAGTTTTACATTCCGATGCACCTCTGCAGGTTTACGGTATCCTTTGGACCTTCCCATTGACGATGAAACACAGAAATTGCATCGGAATTAAATATAAGAGACACAATGCCGACTTAAGTACAGGAAGACTGAGTCTTCCTACTGTCTATGTTTTGAGCGTTTCCTGTGACACTAGTTTTACATTCCGATGCACCTCTGCAGTTTTACTGTATTCCTTGGACCTTCCCATTGACGATGAAACACAGAAATTGCATCGAAATTAAAAATAAGAGACACAATGCCGACTTAAGTGCAAGAAAACAGTCTTCGTACGGTCAATGTTTTGAACGTTTCCTGTGTCACCAGTTTTACATTCCGATGCACCTCTGCCGGTTTACTGTATCCCTTTGACCTTCCCTTTCTCGATGAAACACAGAAATCGCATCGGAATTAAATATAAGAAACAGAATGCCGACTTAAGTACAGGAAGACTGAGTCTTCCTACTGTCTATGTTTTGAGCGTTTCCTGTGTCACCAGTTTTACATTCTAATGCACCTCTGCAGGTTTTCTGTATCCCTTGGACCTTCCCATTCACGATGGAACACAGAAATTTCATCGGAAATAAATATAAGAGACACAATGCCGACTTAAGTACAGGAAGACTGAGTCTTCCGACTGTCTATGTTTTGAGCGTTTCCTGTGTCACTAGTTTTACATTCCGATGCACCACTGCAGGTTTACTGTATCCCTTGGACCTTCCCATTGACGATGAAACACAGAATTTGCATCGGATTTAAATATAAGAGACACAATGCCGACTTAAATACAGGAAGAATGAGTCTTCCTACTGTCTATGTGTTGAGCGTTTCCTGTGTCACCAGTTTTACATTCTGATGCACCTCTGCAGGTTTACTGTATCCCTTGGACCTTTTCGTTGACGATGAAACACAGAAATTGCATCGGAATTAAATATAAGAGACACAATGCCGACTTAAGTACAGGAAGACTGAGTCTTCCTACTGTCTACGTTTTGAGCGTTTCCTGTGTCACCAGTTTTACATTCCGATGCACCTCTGAAGGTTTACTGTATCCCTTGGACCTTCCCATTGACGATGAAAAACAGAAATTGCATCGGAATTAAATATAAGAGACACAATGCCGACATAAGTACAGGAAGACTGAGTCTTCCTACTGTCTATGTTTTGAGCGTTTCCTGTGACACTAGTATTACATTCCGATGCACCTCTGCAGGTTTACTGTATCCCTTGGACCTTCCCATTGACGATTAAACACAGAAATTGCATCGGAATTAAATATAAGAGACACAATGCCAACTTAAATACAGGAAGACTGAGTCTTCCTACTGTCTATGTATTGAGCGTGTCCTGTGTCACCAGTTTTACATTCCGATGCACCTCTGCAGGCTTACTGTATCCCTTGGACCTTCCCATTGACGATGAAACACAGAAATTGCATCGGAATTAAATATAAGAGACACAATGCCGACTTAAGTACAGGAAGACTGAGTCTTCCTATAATTTGAGAGTTTCCTGTGTCACCAGTTTTACATTCCGATGCACCTCTACATGTTTACTGTATCCGTTTGACCTTCACAGTGACGATGAAACACAGAAATTGCATCGGAATTAAATATAAGAGACACAATGCCGACTTAAGTACAGGAAGACTGAGTCTTCCTACTGTCTATGTTTTGAGCGTTTCCTGTGACACTAGTATTACATTCCGATGCACCTCTGCAGGCTTACTGTATCCCTTGGACCTTCCCATTGACGATGAAACACAGAAATTTCAACGGAAATAAATATAAGAGACACAATGCCGACTTAAGTACAGGAAGACTGAGTCTTCCTACTCTCTATGTTTTGAGCGTTTCCTGTGTCACTAGTTTTACATTCCGATGCACCACTGCAGGTTTACTGTATCCCTTGGACCTTCCCATTGTCGATGAAACGCAGAAATTGCATCGGAATTAAATATAAGAGACACAATGCCGACTTAAATACAGGAAGAATGAGTCTTCCTACTGTCTATGTGTTGAGCGTTTCCTGTGTCACCAGTTTCACATTCTGATGCACCTCTGCAGGTTTAATGTATCCCTTGGACCTTCCCATTGACGATGAAACACAGATATTGCATCGGAATTAAATATAAGAGACACAATGCCGACTTAAGTACAGGAAGACTGAGTCTTCCTACTGTCTACGTTTTGAGCGTTTCCTGTGTCACCAGTTTTACATTGCGATGCACCTCTGCAGGTTTACTGTATCCCTTGGATCTTCCCATTGACGATGAAACACAGAAATTGCATCGGAATTAAATATAAGAGACACAATGCCGAATTAAGTACAGGAAGACTGAGTCTTCCTACTGTCTATGTTTTGAGCGTTTCCTGTGACACTAGTTTTACATTCCGATGCACCTCTGCAGATTTACTGTATCCCTTGGACCTTCCCATTGACGATGAAACACAGAAATTGCATCGAAATTAAATATAAGAGACACAATGCCGACTTAAGTGCAAGAAAACAGTCTTCGTACGGTCAATGTTTTGAGCGTTTCCTGTGTCACCAGTTTTACATTCCGATGCATCTCTGCCGGTTTACTGTATCCCTTTGACCTTCCCTTTCTCGATGAAACACAGAAATCGCATCGGAATTAAATATAAGAGACACAATGCCGACTTAAGTACAGGAAGACTGAGTCTTCCTACTGTCTATGTTTTGAGCGTTTCCTGTGTCATCAGTTTTCCTTTCCGAAACACCTCTGCAGGTTTACTATATACCTTGGACCTTCCCATTCACGATGAAACACAGAAATTTCATCGGAAATAAATATAAGAGACACAATGCTGACTTAAGTATAGGAAGACTGAGTCTTCCTGCTTTCTATGTTTTGAGCGTTTCCTGTGTCACCAGTTTTACATTCTGATGCTCCTCTGCAGGCCTTCTGTATCCATTGGACCTTCCCATTGACGATGTAACACAGAAATTGCATCGGAATTAAATATAAGAGACACAATGCCGCCTTAAGTACAGGAAAACTGAGTCTTCGTACTGTCTATGCTTTGAGCGTTTCCTGTGTCACCAGTTTTAGATTCTGATGCACCTCTACCGGTTTACTGTATCCCTTTGACCTTCCCTTTCTCGATGAAACACAGAAATCGCATCGGAATTAAATATAAGAAACACAATGCCGACTTAAGTACAGGAAGACTGAGTCTTCCTACTGTCTATGTTTCGAGTGTTTCCTGTGTCACCAGTTTTACATTCTGATGCACCTCTGCAGGATTACTGTATCCCTTGGACCTTCCCATTGACGATGAAACACAGAAATTGCATCGGAATTAAATATAAGAGACACAATGCCGACATAAGTACAGGAAGACTGAGTCTTCCTACTGTCTATGTTTTGATCGTTTTCTGTGTCATCAGTTTTACATTCAGATGCACCTCTGCAGGTTTACTGTATCCCTTGGACCTTCCCATTGACGATGAAAAACAGATATTGCATCGGAATTAAATATAAGAGACACAATGCGGACTTAAGTACACGAAGACTAAGTCATCCTACTGTGTATGTTTTGAGCGTTTCCTGTATCATCAGTTTTACTTTCCGATGCACCTCTGCAGGATTACTATATCCCTTGGGCCTCCCCATTCACGATGGAACACAGAAATTTCATCGGAAATAAATATAAGAGACACAATGCCGACTTAAGTACAGGAAGACTGAGTCTTCCTACTGTCAATTTTTTGAGCGTTTCCCGTGTCACCAGTTTTACATTCCGATGCACATCTACAGGTTTTCTGTATCCCTTGGACCTTCACAGTGACGATGAAACACAGAATTTGCATCGGAATTAAATATAAGAGACCCAATGCCGACTTAAGTACAAGAAAACAGTCTTCTTACAGTCAATGATTTGAGCATTTCCTGTGTCACCAGTTTTACATTACGATGCACCTCTGCAGGTTTACTGTATCCCTTGGACTTTCCCATTGGCGATGAAACACACAAATTGCATCGAATTTAAATATAAGAGACACAATGCCGACTTAAGTACAGGAAGACTGAGTCTTCCCACTCTCTATGTTTTGAGCGTTTCCTGTGTTACCAGTTTGACATTCCGATGCACCTCTGCAGGTTTCCTGTATCCCTTGGACCTTCCCATTGACGATGAAACACAGAAATTGCATCGAAATTAAATATAAGAGACACAATGCCAACTTAAGTACAAGAAAACAGTCTTCGTACGGTCAATGTTTTGAGCGTTTCCTGTGTCACCAGTTTTACATTCCGATGCACCTCTACCGGTTTACTGTATCCCTTTGACCTTCCCTTTCTCGATGAAACACAGAAATCGCATCGGAATTAAATATAAGAAACACAATGCCGACTTAAGTACAGGAAGACTGAGTCTTCCTACTGTCTATGTTTTGAGCGTTTCCTGTGTCACCAGTTTTACATTCTGATGCACCTCTGCAGATTTTCTGTATCCATTGGAGCTTCCCATTGACGATGACACACAGAAATTGCATCGGAATTAAATACAAGAAACACAATGCCGACTTAAGTTCAGGAAGACTGAGTCTGCCTACTGTCTATGTTTCGAGTGTTTCCTGTGTCAGCAGTTTTACATTCTGATGCACCTCTGCAGGATTACTGTATCCCTTGGACCTTCCCATTGACGATGAAACACAGAAATTGCATCGGAATTAAATATAAGAGACACAATGCCGACTTAAGTACAGGAAGACTGAGTCTTCCTACTGTCATGTTTTGATCGTTTTCTGTGTCATCAGTTTTACATTCAGATGCACCTCTGCAGGTTTACTGTATCCCTTGGACCTTCCCATTGACGATGAAAAACAGATATTGCATCGGAATTAAATATAAGAGACACAATGCCGACTTAAGTACAGGAAGACTGAGTCTTCCCACTCTCTATGCTTTGAGCGTTTCCTGTGTTACCAGTTTGACATTCCGATGCACCTCTGCAGGTTTCCTGTATCCCTTGGACCTTCCCATTCACGATGGAACACAGAAATTTCATCGGAAATAAATATAAGAGACACAATGCCGACTTAAGTACAGGAAGACTGAGTCTTCCTACTGTCTATGTTTTGAGCGTTTCCTGTGTCACCAGTTTTACATTCCGATGCACATCTGCAGGTTTACTGTTTCCCTTGGACCTTCCCATTGACGATGAAACACAGAAATTTCTTCGGAAATAAATATAAGAGACACAATGCCGACTTAAGTACTGGAAGACTGAGTCTTCCTACTGTCTATGTTTTGAGCGTTTCCTGTGTCACCAGTTTTACATTCCGATGCACCTCTGCAGGTTTACTGTTTCCCTTGGACCTTCCCATTGACGATGAAAAACAGAAATTGCATCGGAATGAAATATAAGAGACACAATGCCCACTTAAGTACAGGAAGAATGAGTCTTCCTACTGTCTATGTGTTGAGCGTTTCCTGTGTCACCAGTTTTACATTCTGATGCACCTCTGCAGGTTTAATGTATCCCTTGGACCTTCCCATTGACGATGAAACACAGATATTGCATCGGAATTAAATATAAGAGACACAATGCCGACTTAAGTACAGGAAGACTGAGTCTTCCTACTGTCTACGTTTTGAGCGTTTCCTGTGTCACCAGTTTTACATTGCGATGCACCTCTGCAGGTTTACTGTATCCCTTGGATCTTCCCATTGACGATGAAACACAGAAATTGCATCGGAATTAAATATAAGAGACACAATGCCGAATTAAGTACAGGAAGACTGAGTCTTCCTACTGTCTATGTTTTGAGCGTTTCCTGTGACACTAGTTTTACATTCCGATGCACCTCTGCATATTTACTGTATCCCTTGGACCTTCCCATTGACGATGAAACACAGAAATTGCATCGAAATTAAATATAAGAGACACAATGCCGACTTAAGTGCAAGAAAACAGTCTTCGTACGGTCAATGTTTTGAGCGTTTCCTGTGTCACCAGTTTTACATTCCGATGCATCTCTGCCGGTTTACTGTATCCCTTTGACCTTCCCTTTCTCGATGAAACACAGAAATCGCATCGGAATTAAATATAAGAGACACAATGCCGACTTAAGTACAGGAAGACTGAGTCTTCCTACTGTCTATGTTTTGAGCGTTTCCTGTGTCATCAGTTTTCCTTTCCGAAACACCTCTGCAGGTTTACTATATACCTTGGACCTTCCCATTCACGATGAAACACAGAAATTTCATCGGAAATAAATATAAGAGACACAATGCCGACTTAAGTATAGGAAGACTGAGTCTTCCTGCTTTCTATGTTTTGAGCGTTTCCTGTGTCACCAGTTTTACATTCTGATGCTCCTCTGCAGGCCTTCTGTATCCATTGGACCTTCCCATTGACGATGTAACACAGAAATTGCATCGGAATTAAATATAAGAGACACAATGCCGCCTTAAGTACAGGAAAACTGAGTCTTCGTACTGTCTATGCTTTGAGCGTTTCCTGTGTCACCAGTTTTAGATTCTGATGCACCTCTACCGGTTTACTGTATCCCTTTGACCTTCCCTTTCTCGATGAAACACAGAAATCGCATCGGAATTAAATATAAGAAACACAATGCCGACTTAAGTACAGGAAGACTGAGTCTTCCTACTTTCTATGTTTCGAGTGTTTCCTGTGTCACCAGTTTTACATTCTGATGCACCTCTGCAGGATTACTGTATCCCTTGGACCTTCCCATTGACGATGAAACACAGAAATTGCATCGGAATTAAATATAAGAGACACAATGCCGACATAAGTACAGGAAGACTGAGTCTTCCTACTGTCTATGTTTTGATCGTTTTCTGTGTCATCAGTTTTACATTCAGATGCACCTCTGCAGGTTTACTGTATCCCTTGGACCTTCCCATTGACGATGAAAAACAGATATTGCATCGGAATTAAATATAAGAGACACAATGCGGACTTAAGTACACGAAGACTAAGTCTTCCTACTGTGTATGTTTTGAGCGGTTCCTGTATCATCAGTTTTACTTTCCGATGCACCTCTGCAGGATTACTATATCCCTTGGACCTTCCCATTCACGATGGAACACAGAAATTTCATCGGAAATAAATATAAGAGACACAATGCCGACTTAAGTACAGGAAGACTGAGTCTTCCTACTGTCAATTTTTTGAGCGTTTCCCGTGTCACCAGTTTTACATTCCGATGCACATCTACAGGTTTTCTGTATCCCTTGGACCTTCACAGTGACGATGAAACACAGAAATTGCATCGGAATTAAATATAAGAGACCCAATGCCGACTTAAGTACAAGAAAACAGTCTTCTTACAGTCAATGTTTTGAGCGTTTCCTGTGTCACCAGTTTTACATTACGATGCACCTCTGCAGGTTTACTGTATCCCTTGGACTTTCCCATTGGCGATGAAACACACAAATTGCATCGAATTTAAATATAAGAGACACAATGCCGACTTAAGTACAGGAAGACTGAGTCTTCCCACTCTCTATGCTTTGAGCGTTTCCTGTGTTACCAGTTTGACATTCCGATGCACCTCTGCAGGTTTCCTGTATCCCTTGGACCTTCCCATTGACGATGAAACACAGAAATTGCATCGAAATTAAATATAAGAGACACAATGCCAACTTAAGTACAAGAAAACAGTCTTCGTACGGTCAATGTTTTGAGCGTTTCCTGTGTCACCAGTTTTACATTCCGATGCACCTCTACCGGTTTACTGTATCCCTTTGACCTTCCCTTTCTCGATGAAACACAGAAATCGCATCGGAATTAAATATAAGAAACACAATGCCGACTTAAGTACAGGAAGACTGAGTCTTCCTACTGTCTATGTTTTGAGCGTTTCCTGTGTCACCAGTTTTACATTCTGATGCACCTCTGCAGGTTTTCTGTATCCATTGGAGCTTCCCATTGACGATGACACACAGAAATTGCATCGGAATTAAATACAAGAAACACAATGCCGACTTAAGTTCAGGAAGACTGAGTCTGCCTACTGTCGATGTTTCGAGTGTTTCCTGTGTCAGCAGTTTTACATTCTGATGCACCTCTGCAGGATTACTGTATCCCTTGGACCTTCCCATTGACGATGAAACACAGAAATTGCATCGGAATTAAATATAAGAGACACAATGCCGACTTAAGTACAGGAAGACTGAGTCTTCCTACTGTCATGTTTTGATCGTTTTCTGTGTCATCAGTTTTACATTCAGATGCACCTCTGCAGGTTTACTGTATCCCTTGGACCTTCCCATTGACGATGAAAAACAGATATTGCATCGGAATTAAATATAAGAGACACAATGCCGACTTAAGTACAGGAAGACTAAGTCTTCCTACTGTGTATGTTTTGAGCGTTTCCTGTATCATCAGTTTTACTTTCCGATGCACCTCTGCAGGATTACTATATCCCTTGGACCTTCCCATTCACGATGGAACACAGAAATTTCATCGGAAATTAATATAAGAGACACAATGCCGACTTAAGTACAGGAAGACTGAGTCTTCCTACTGTCTATGTTTTGAGCGTTTCCTGTGTCACCAGTTTTACATTCCGATGCACCTCTGCAGGTTTACTGTTTCCCTTGGACCTTCCCATTGACGATGAAACACAGAAATTTCTTCCTAAATAAATATAAGAGACACAATGCCGACTTAAGTACTGGAAGACTGAGTCTTCCTACTGTCTATGTTTTGAGCGTTTCCTGTGTCACCAGTTTTACATTCTGATGCACCTCTGCAGGTTTACTGTATCCCTTGGACCTTCCCATTGACGATGAAACACAGAAATTGCATCGAAATTAAATATAAGAGACACAATGCCAACTTAAGTACAAGAAAACAGTCTTCGTACGGTCAATGCTTTGAGCGTTTCCTGTGTCACTAGTTTTACATTCCGATGCACCTCTACCGGTTTACTGTATCCCTTTGACCTTCCCTTTCTCGATGAAACACAGAAATCGCATCGGAGTTAAATATAAGAAACACAATGCCGACTTAAGTACAGGAAGACTGAGTCTTCCTACTGTATATGTTTTGAGCGTTTCCTGTGTCACCAGTTTTACATTCTGATGCACCTCTGCAGGTTTTCTGTATCCATTGGAGCTTCCCATTGACGATGAAACACAGAAATTGCATCGGAATTAAATACAAGAAACACAATGCCGACTTAAGTTCAGGAAGTCTGAGTCTTCCTACTGTCTATGTTTCGAGCGTTTCCTGTGTCAGCAGTTTTACATTCTGATGCACCTCTGCAGGATTACTGTATCCCTTGGACCTTCCCATTGACGATGAAAGACAGAAATTGCATCGGAATTAAATATAGGAGACACAATGCCAACTTAAGTACAGGAAGACTGAGTCTTCCTACTGTCTATGTTTTGAGCGTTTTCTGTGTCATCAGTTTTACATTCAGACGCACCTCTGCAGGTTTACTGCATCCCTTGGACCTTCCCATTGACGATGAAAAACAGATATTGCATCGGAATTAAATATAAGAGACACAATGCCGACTTAAGTACAGGAAGACTAAGTCTTCCTACTGTGTATGTTTTGAGCGTTTCCTGTATCATCAGTTTTACTTTCCGATGCACCTCTGCAGGATTACTATATCCCTTGGGCCTTCCCATTCACGATGGAACACAGAAATTTCATCGGAAATAAATATAAGAGACACAATGCCGACTTAAGTACAGGAAGACTGAGTCTTCCTACTGTCTATGTTTTGAGCGTTTCCTGTGTCACCAGTTTTACATTCCGATGCACCTCTGCAGGTTTACTGTTTCCCTTGGACCTACCCATTGACGATGAAACACAGAAATTTCATCGGAAATAAATATAAGAGACACAATGCCGACTTAAGTACAGGAAGACTGAGTCATCATACTGTCTATGTTTTGAGCGTTTCCTGTGTCACCAGTTTTACATTCCGATGCACCTCTGCAGGTTTACTGTTTCCCTTGGACCTTCCCATTGACGATGAAACACAGAAATTGCATCGGAATGAAATATAAGAGACACAATGCCGACTGAATTACAGGAAGACTGAGTCTTAATACACTCTATGCTTTGAGCGTTTCCTGTGTCACCAGTTTTACATTCTGATGCACCTCTGCAGGCTTACTGTATTCCTTGGACCTTCCCATTGACGATGAAACACAGAAATTGCATCGGAATTAAATATAAGAGACACAATGCCGACTTAAGTACAGGAAGACTGAGTCTTACTACTGTCTATAATTTGAGCGTTTCCTGTGTCACCAGTTTTACATTCCGATGCACCTCTACAGGTTTACTGTATCCCTTGGACCTTCACAGTGACGATGAAACACAGAAATTGAATCGGAATTAAATATAAGAGACACAATGCCGACTTAAGTACAGGAAGACTAAGTCTTCCTACTGTCTATGATTTGAGCGTTTCCTGTGTCATCAGTTTTACTTTCCGATGCACCTCTGCAGGTTTACTATATCCCTTGGACCTTCCCATTCACGATGAAACACAGAAATTTCATCGGAAATAAATATAAGTGACACAATGCCGACTTAAGTATAGGAAGACTGAGTCTTCCTACTGCCTATGATTTGAGCGTTTCCTGTGTCACCAGATTTACATTCCGATGCACCTCTGCAGGTTTACTGTATCCCTTGGACCTTCCCATTGACGATGAAACACAGAAATTGCATCGGAATTAAATACAAGAAACACAATGCCGACTTAAGTTCAGGAAGACTGAGTCTTCCTACTGTCTATGTTTCGAGCGTTTCCTGTGTCAGCAGTTTTACATTCTGATGCACCTCTGCAGGATTACTGTATCCCTTGGACCTTCCCATTGACGATGAAACACAGAAATTGCATCGGAATTAAATATAGGAGACACAATGCCGACTTAAGTACATGAAGACTGAGTCTTCCTACTCTCTATGTTTGAGCGTTTTCTGTGTCATCAGTTTCACATTCAGATGCACCTCTGCAGGTTTACTGTATCCCTTGGACCTTCCCATTGACGATGAAAAACAGATATTGCATCGGAATTAAATATAAGAGACACAATGCCGACTTAAGTACAGGAAGACTAAGTCTTCCTACTGTGTATGTTTTGAGCGTTTCCTGTATCATCAGCTTTACTTTCCGATGCACCTCTGCAGGATTACTATATCCCTTGGGCCTTCCCATTCACGATGGAACACAGAAATTTCATCGGAAATAAATATAAGAGACACAATGCCGACTTAAGTACAGGAAGACTGAGTCTTCCTACTGTCTATGTTTTGAGCGTTTCCTGTGTCACCAGTTTTACATTCCGATGCACCTCTGCAGGTTTACTGTATCCCTTGGACCTTCCCATTGACGATGAAACACAGAAATTGCATCGGAATGAAATATAAGAGACACAGTGCCGACTTAAGTACAGGAAGAATGAGTCTTCCTACTGTCTATGCTTTGAGCGTGTCCTGTGTCACCAGTTTTACATTCCGATGCACCTCTGCAGGTTTACTGTATCCCTTGGACCTTCCCATTGACGATGAAAAACAGAAATTGCATCGGAATTAAATATAAGAGACTCAATGCCGACTTAAGTACAGGAAGACTGAGTCTTCCTAATGTCTATGCTTTGAGCGTGTCCTGTGTCACCAGTTTTACATTCCGATGCACCTCTGCAGGTTTACTGTATCCCTTGGACCTTCCCATTGACGATGAAACACAGAAATTGCATCGGAATTAAATATAAGAGACACAATGCCGACTTATGTACAGGAAGACTGAGTCTTCCTACTGTCTATGTTTTGAGCGTTTCCTGTGTCACTAGATTTACATTCCGATGCACCTCTGGAGGTTTACTGTATCGCTTGGACCTTCCCATTGACGATGAAACACAGAAATTGCATCGGAATTAAATATAAGAGACACAATGCCGACTTAAGTACAGGAAGACTGAGTCTTACTACTGTCTATGATTTGAGCGTTTCCTGTGTCACCAGTTTTACATTCCGATGCACCTCTTCAGGTTTACTGTATCCCTTGGAGCTTCACAGTGACGATGAAACACAGAAATTGAATCGGAATTAAATATAAGAGACACAATGCCGACATAAGTACAGGAAGATTAAGTCTTCCTACTGTCTATGATTTGAGCGTTTCCTGTGTCATCAGTTTTACTTTCCGATGCACCTCTGCAGGTTTACTATATCGCTTGGACCTTCCCATTCGCGATGAAACACAGAAATTTCATCGGAAATAAATATAAGTGACACAATGCCGACTAAAGTATAGGAAGACTGAGTCTTCCTACTGTCTATGATTTGAGCGTTTCCTGTGTCACCAGATTTACATTCCGATGCACCTCTGCGGGTTTACTGTATCCCTTGTACCTTCCATGGACGATGAAACACAGAAATTGCATCGGAATTAAATAAAAGAGACACAATGCCGACTTATGTACAGGAAGACTGAGTCTTCCTACTGTCTATGTTTTGAGCGTTTCCTGTGTCACTAGTTTTACATTCCGATGCACCTCTGCTGGTTTACTGTATCGCTTGGACCTTCCCATTGACGATGTAACACAGAAATTGCATCGGAATTAAATATAAGAGACACAATGCCGACTGATTTACAGGAAGACTGAGTCTTCCTACTCTCTATGCTTTGAGCGTTTCCTGTGTCACCAGTTTTACATTCTGATGCACCACTGCAGGCTTACTGTATTCCTTGGACCTTCCCATTGACGATGAAACACAGAAATTGCATCGGAATTAAATATAAGAGACACAATGCCGACTTAAGTACTGGAAGACTGAGTCTTACTACTGTCTATAATTTGAGCGTTTCCTGTGTCACCAGTTTTACATTCCGATGCACCTCTACAGGTTTACTGTATCCCTTGGACCTTCACAGTGACGATGAAACACAGAAATTGAATTGGAATTAAATATAAGAGACACAATGCCGACTTAAGTACAGGAAGTCTAAGTCTTCCTACTGTCTATGATTTGAGCGTTTCCTGTGTCATCAGTTTTACTTTCCGATGCACCTCTGCTGGTTTACTATATCCCTTGGACCTTCCCATTCACGATGAAACACAGAAATTTCATCGGAAATAAATATAAGTGACACAATGCCGACTAAAGTATAGGAAGACTGAGTCTTCCTACTGTCTATGATTTGAGCGTTTCCTGTGTCACCAGATTTACATTCCGATGCACCTCTGCAGGTTTACTGTATACCGTAGAGCTTCCCATTGACGATGAAACACAGAAATTGCATCGGAATTAAATATAAGACACACAATGCCGACTTAAGTACAGGAAGACTGAGTCTTCCTACTGTCTATGATTTGAGCGTTTCCTGTGTCACCAGTTTTACATTCCGATGCATCTCTGCAGGTTTCCTGTATACCTTGGACCTTCCCATTGACGATGAAACACAGAAATTGCATCGAAATTAAATATAAGAGACACAATGCCTACTTAAGTACAAGAAAACAGTCTACGTACGGTCAATGTTTTGAGCGTTTCCTGTGTCACCAGTTTTACATTCCGATGCACCTCTGCAGGTTTACTGTATCCCTTGGATCTTCCCATTGTCGATGAAACACAGAAATCGCATCGGCATTAAATATAGGAGACACAATGCCGACTTAAGTACAGAAAGACTGAGTCTTCCTACTGTCTATGTTTTGAGCGCTTCCTGTGTCACTAGTTTTACATTCCGATGCAAATCTGCAGGTTTACTGTATCCCTTGGACCTTCCCATTGACAATGAAACACAGACATTTCATCGGAAATAAATATAAGAGACACAATGCCGACTTAAGTATGGGAAGACTGAGTCTTCCTCTGTCTATGATTTGAGAGTTTCCTGTGTCACCAGTTTTACATTCCGATGCACCTCTGCAGGTTTACTGTATCCCTTGGACCTTCCCAATGACGATGAAACACAGAAATTGCATCGGAATTAAATATAAGAGTCACAATGCCGACTTAAGTACAGGAAGACTGAGTCTTCCTACTCTCTATGTTTTGAGCGTTTCCTGTGAGCCAGTTTGACATTCCGATGCACCTCTGCAGGTTTGCTGTATCCCTTGGACCTTCCCATTGATGACGAAACACAGAAATTGCATCGAAATTAAATATAAGAGACTCAATGCCGACTTAAGTACAAGAAAACAGTCTTCGTACGGTCAATGTTTTGAGCGTTTCCTGTGTCACAAGTTTTACATTCCGATGCACCTCTGCCGGTTTCCTGTATCCCTTGGACCTTCCCCTTGTCGATTAAACACAGAAATCGCATCGGAATTAAATATAAGAGACACAATGCCGACTTAAGTATAGGAAGACTGAGTCTTCCTACTGTCTATGTTTTGAGCGTTTCCTGTGTCACCAGTTTTACATTTTGATGCTCCTCTGCAGGTCTTCTCTATCCATTGGACCTTCCCATTGCCGATGAAACGCAGAAATTGCAGCGGAATTAAATATAAGAGACACAATGCCGACTTAAGTACAGGAAAACTGAGTCTTCCTACTGTCTATGTTTTGAGCGTTTCCTGTGTCACCAGTTTTACATTCTGATGCACCTCTGCAGGTTATCTGTATCCATTGGACCTAACCATTGACGATGAAACACAGACATTGCATCGGAATTAAATATAAGAGACACAATGCCGACTTAAGTACAGGAAGACTGAGTCTTCCTACTGTCTATGTTTTGAGCGTTTCCTGTGTCAGCAGTTTTACATTCTGATGCACCTCTGCAGGATTACTGTTTCCCTTGGACCTTCCCATTGACGATGAAACACTGAAATTGCATCGGAATGAAATATAAGAGACACAATGCCGACTTAAGTACAGGAAAACTGAGTCTTCCTACTGTCTATGTTTTGAGCGTTTCCTGTGTCACCAGTTTTACATTCCGATGCACCTCTACAGGTTTACTGTATCCCTTGGACCTTCCCATTGACGATGAAACACAGAAATTGAATCGGAATTAAATATAACAGACACAATGCCGACTTAAGTACAGGAAGACTGAGTCTTCCTACTGTATATGATTTGAGCGTTTCCTGTGTCACCAGTTTTACATTCTGATGCACCTCTGCAGGTTTTCTGTATCCATTGGAGCTTCCCATTGACGATGAAACACAGAAATTGCATCGGAATTAAATACAAGAAACAGAATGCCGACTTAAGTTCAGGAAGACTGAGTCTTCCTACTGTCTATGTTTCGAGCGTTTCCTGTGTCAGCAGTTTTACATTCTGATGCACCTCTGCATGATTACTGTATCCCTTGGACCTTCCCATTGACGATGAAAAACAGAAATTGCATCGGAATTAAATATAAGAGACACAATGCCGACTTAAGTACATTAAGTCTAAGCCTTCCTACTGTCTATGTTTTGAGCGTTTCCTGTGTCACCAGTTTACATTCTGATGCATCTCTGCAGGTTTACTGTATCCCTTGGACCTTCCCATTGACGATGAAACACAGAAATTTCATCGGAAATAAATATAAGAGACACAATGCCGACATAAGTACAGGAAGACAGAGTCTTCCTACTGTCTATGTTTGAGCGTTTCCTGTGTCACTAGTTTTACATTCCGATGCACCACTGCAGGTTTCCTGTATCCCTTGGACCTTCCCATTGACGATGAAACACAGAAATTGAATCGGAATTAAATATAACAGACACAATGCCGACTTAAGTACAGGAAGACTGAGTCTTCCTACTGTATATGATTTGAACGTTTCCTGTGTCACCAGTTTTACATTCTGATGCACCTCTGCAGGTTTTCTGTATCCATTGGAGCTTCCCATTGACGATGAAACACAGAAATTGCATCGGAATTAAATACAAGAAACACAATGCCGACTTAAGTTCAGGAAGACTGAGTCTTCCTGCTGTCTATGTTTTGAGCGTTTTCTGTGTCATCAGTTTTACATTCAGATGCACCTCTGTAGGTTTACTGTATCCCTTGGACCTTCCCATTGACGATGAAAAACAGATATTGCATCGGAATTAAATATAAGAGACACAATGCCGACTTAAGTACAGGAAGACTGAGTCATCCTACTGTCTATGTTTCGAGCGTTTCCTGTGTCACCAGTTTTACATTCCGATGCACCTCTGCAGGTTTACTGTTTCCCTTGGACCTTCCCATTGACGATGAAACACAGAAATTGCATCGGAATGAAATATAAGAGACACAATGCCGACTTAAGTACAGGAATACAGAGTCTTCCTACTGTCTATGTTTGAGCGGTTCCTGTGTCACTAGTTTTACATTCCGATGCACCACTGCAGGTTTCCTGTATCCCTTGGACCTTCCCATTGACGATGAAACACAGAAATTGAATCGGAATTAAATATAAGAGACACAATGCCGACTTAAGTACAGGAAGACTGAGTCTTACTACTGTCTATAGTTTGAGCATTTCCTGTGTCACCAGTTTTACATTCCGATGCACCTCTACAGGTTTACTGTATCCCTTGGACCTTCACAGTGACGACGAAACACAGAAATTGAATCGGAATTAAATATAAGAGACACAATGCCGACTTAAGTACAGGAAGACTAAGTCTTCCTACTGTCTATGATTTGAGCGTTTCCTGTGTCATCAGTTTTACTTTCCGATGCACCTCTGCAGGTTTACTATATCCCTTGGACCTTCCCATTCACGATGAAACACAGAAATTTCATCGGAAATAAATATAAGTGACACAATGCCGACCTAAGTATAGGAAGACTGAGTCTTCCTACTGTCTATGATTTGAGCGTTTCCTGTGTCACCAGATTTACATTCCGATGCACTTCTGCAGGTTTACTGTATCCCTTGGACCTTCCCATTGACGATGAAACACAGAAATTGCATCGGAATTAAATATAAGAGACACAATGCCGACTTATGTACAGGAAGACTGAGTCTTCCTACTGTCTATGTTTTGAGCGTTTCCTGTGTCACTAGTTTTACATTCCGATGCACCTCTGCAGGTTTACTGTATCGCTTGGACCTTCCCATTGACGATGAAACACAGAAATTGCATCGGAATTAAATATAAGAGACACAATGCCGACTGAATTACAGGAAGACTGAGTCTTCCTACTCTTTATGCTTTGAGCGTTTCCTGTGTCACCAGTTTTACATTCTGATGCACCTCTGCAGGCTTACTGTATTCCTTGGACCTTCCCATTGACGATGAAACACAGAAATTGCATCGGAATTAAATACAAGAGACACAATGCCGACTTAAGTACAGGAAGACTGAGTCTTACTACTGTCTATAATTTGAGCGTTTCCTGTGTCACCAGTTTTACATTCCGATGCACCTCTACAGGTTTACTGTATCCCTTGGACCTTCACAGTGACGATGAAACACAGAAATTGAATCGGAATTAAATATAAGAGACACAATGCCGACTTAAGTACAGGAAGACTAAGTCTTCCTACTGTCTATGATTTGAGCGTTTCCTGTGTCATCAGTTTTACTTTCCGATGCACCTCTGCAGGTTTACTATATACCTTGGACCTTCCCATTCACGATGAAACACAGAAATTTCATCGGAAATAAATATAAGTGACACAATGCCGACTTAAGTATAGGAAGACTGAGTCTTCCTACTGTCTATGATTTGAGCGTTTCCTGTGTCACCAGATTTACATTCCGATGCACCTCTGCAGGTTTACTGTATTCCGTAGAGCTTCCCATTGACGATGAAACACAGAAATTGCATCGGAATTAAATATAAGACACACAATGCCGACTTAAGTACAGGAAGACTGAGTCTTCCTACTGTCTATGATTTGGGCGTTTCCTGTGTCACCAGTTTTACATACCGATGCATCTCTGCAGGTTTCCTGTATACCTTGGAACTTCCCATTGACGATGAAACACAGAAATTGCATCGAAATTAAATATAAGAGACACAATGCCTACTTAAGTACAAGAAAACAGTCTACGTACGGTCAATGATTTGAGCGTTTCCTGTGTCACCAGTTTTACATTCAGATGCACCTCTGCAGGTTTACTGTATCCCTTGGACCTTCCCATTGACGATGAAAAACAGAAATTGCATCGGAATTAAATATAAGAGACACAATGCCGACTTAAGTACAGGAAGTCTAAGCCTTCCTACTGTCTATGTTTTGAGCGTTTCCTGTGTCACCAGTTTTACATTGTGATGCAACTCTGCAGGTTTACTGTATCCCTTGGACCTTCCCATTGACGATGAAACACAGAAATTTCATCGGAAATAAATATAAGAGACACAATGCCGATTTAAGTACAGGAAGACTGAGTCTTCCTACTGTCTATGTTTTGAGCGTTTCCTGTGTCACCAGTTTTACATTCGGATGCACCTCTGCAGGTTTACTGTTTCCCTTGGACCTTCCCATTGACGATGAAACACAGAAATTGCATCGGAATGAAATATAAGAGACACAATGCCGACTAAAGTACAGGAAGACAGAGTCTTCCTACTGTCTATGTTTGAGCGTTTCCTGTGTCACTAGTTTTACATTCCGAAGCACCACTGCAGGTTTCCTGTATCCCTTGGACCTTCCCATTGACGATGAAACACAGAAATTGAATCGGAATTAAATATAACAGACACAATGCCGACTTAAGTACAGGAAGAATGAGTCTTCCTACTGTCTATGTGTTGAGCGTTTCCTGTGTCACCAGTTTTACATTCTGATGCACCTCTGCAGGTTTACTGTATCCCTTGGACCTTCCCATTGACAATGAAAAACAGAAATTGCATCGGAATTAAATATAAGAGACACAATGCCGACTTAAGTACAGGAAGACTGAGTCTTCCTAATGTCTATGCTTTGAGCGTTTCCTGTGTCACCAGTTTTACATTCCGATGCACCTCTGCAGGTTTACTGTATCCCTTGGACCTTCCCATTGACGATGAAACACAGAAATTGCATCGGAATTAAATATAAGAGACACAATGCCGACTTATGTACAGGAAGACTGAGTCTTCCTACTCTCTATGTTTTGAGCGTTGCCTGTGTCACTAGTTTTACAATCCGATGCACCTCTGCAGGTTTACTGTATCCCTTGGACCTTCACAGTGACGATGAAACACAGAAAATGAATCGGAATTAAATATAAGAGACACAATGCCGACTTAAGTACAGGAAGACTAAGTCTTCCTACTGTCTATGATTTGAGCGTTTCCTGTGTCATTAGTTTTACTTTCCGATGCACCTCTGCAGGTTTACTATATCCCTTGGACCTTCCCATTCACGATGAAACACAGAAATTTCATCGGAAATAAATATAAGTGACACAATGCCGACTTAAGTATAGGATGACTGAGTCTTCCTACTGTCTATGATTTGAGCGTTTCCTGTGTCACCAGATTTACATTCCGATGCACCTCTGCAGGTTTACTGTATACCGTAGAGCTTCCCATTGACGATGAAACACAGAAATTGCATCGGACTTAAATATAAGACACACATTGCCGACTTAAGTACAGGAAGACTGAGTCTTCCTACTGTCTATGATTTGAGCGTTTCCTGTGTCACCAGTTTTCCATTCCGATGCACCTCTGCAGGTTTACTGTATCCCTTGGACCTTCCCATTGTCGATGAAACACAGAAATCGCATCGGAATTAAATATAGGAGACACAATGCCGACTTAAGTACAGAAAGACTGAGTCTTCCTACTGTCTATGTTTTGAGCGTTTCCTGTGTCACTAGTTTTACATTCCGATGCAAATCTGCATGTTTACTGTATCCCTTGGACCTTCCAAATGACGATGAAACACAAAAATTGCATCGGAATTAAATATAAGAGTCACAATGCCGACTTAAGTACAGGAAGACTGAGTCTTCCTACTCTCTATGATTTGAGCGTTTCCTGTGTTACCAGTTTGACATTCCGATGCACTTCTGCAGGTTTCCTGTATCCCTTGGACCTTCCCATTGACGATGAAACACAGAAATTGCATCGAAATTAAATATAAGAGACTCAATGCCGACTTAAGTACAAGAAAACAGTCTTCGTTCGGTCAATGTTTTGAGCGTTTCCTGTGTCACAAGTTTTACATTCCGATGCACCTCTACAGGTTTACTGTATCCCTTGGACCTTCCCCTAGTCGATTAAACACAGAAATCGCATCGGAATTAAATATAAGAGACACAATGCCGACTTAAGTATAGGAAGACTGAGTCTTCCTACTGTCTATGTTTTGAGCGTTTCCTGTGTCACCAGTTTTACATTTTGATGCTCCTCTGCAGGTCTTCTCTATCCATTGGACCTTCCCATTGCCGAAGAAAAACAGAAATTGCATCGAAATTAAATATAAGAGACACAATGCCTACTTAAGTACATGAAAACAGTCTACGTACGGTCAATGTTTTGAGCGTTTCCTGTGTCACCAGTTTTACATTCAGATGCACCTCTGCAGGTTTACTGTATCCCTTGGACCTTCCCATTGACGATGAAAAACAGAAATTGCATCGGAATTAAATATAAGAGACACAATGCCGACTTAAGTACAGGAAGTCTAAGCCTTCCCACTGTCTATGTTTTGAGCGTTTCCTGTGTCACCAGTTTTACATTCTGATGCATCTCTGCAGGTTTACTGTATCCCTTGGACCTTCCCATTGACGATGAAACACAGAAATTTCATCGGAAATAAATATAAGAGACACAATGCCGATTTAAGTACAGGAATACTGAGTCTTCCTACTGTCTATGTTTTGAGCGTTGCCTGTGTCACCAGTTTTACATTCGGATGCACCTCTGCAGGTTTACTGTTTCCCTTGGACCTTCCGATTGCCGATGAAACACAGAAATTGCATGGGAATTAAATATAAGAGACACAATGCCGACTTAAGTACAGGAAAACTGAGTCTTCCTACTGTCTATGTTTTGAGCGATTCCTGTGTCACCAGATTTACATTCCGATGCACCTCTGCAGGTTTACTGTATTCCGTAGAGCTTCCCATTGACGATGAAACACAGAAATTGCATCGGAATTAAATATAAGACACACAATGCCGACTTAAGTACAGGAAGACTGAGTCTTCCTACTGTCTATGATTTGGGCGTTTCCTGTGTCACCAGTTTTACATTCCGATGCATCTCTGCAGGTTTCCTGTATACCTTGGACCTTCCCATTGACGATGAAACACAGAAATTGCATCGAAATTAAATATAAGAGACACAATGCCTACTTAAGTACATGAAAACAGTCTACGTACGGTCAATGTTTTGAGCGTTTCCTGTGTCACCAGTTTTACATTCAGATGCACCTCTGCAGGTTTACTGTATCCCTTGGACCTTCCCATTGACGATGAAAAACAGAAATTGCATCGGAATTAAATATAAGAGACACAATGCCGACTTAAGTACAGGAAGTCTAAGCCTTCCCACTGTCTATGTTTTGAGCGTTTCCTGTGTCACCAGTTTTACATTCTGATGCATCTCTGCAGGTTTACTGTATCCCTTGGACCTTCCCATTGACGATGAAACACAGAAATTTCATCGGAAATAAATATAAGAGACACAATGCCGATTTAAGTACAGGAAGACTGAGTCTTCCTACTGTCTATGTTTTGAGCGTTGCCTGTGTCACCAGTTTTACATTCGGATGCACCTCTGCAGGTTTACTGTTTCCCTTGGACCTTCCGATTGCCGATGAAACACAGATATTGCATGGGAATTAAATATAAGAGACACAATGCCGACTTAAGTACAGGAAAACTGAGTCTTCCTACTGTCTATGTTTTGAGCGATTCCTGTGTCACCAGATTTACATTCCGATGCACCTCTGCAGGTTTACTGTATTCCGTAGAGCTTCCCATTGACGATGAAACACAGAAATTGCATCAGAATTAAATATAAGGCACACAATGCCGACTTAAGTACAGGAAGACTGAGTCTTCCTACTGTCTATGATTTGGGCGTTTCCTGTGTCACCAGTTTTACATTCCGATGCATCTCTGCAGGTTTCCTGTATACCTTGGACCTTCCCATTGACGATGAAACACAGAAATTGCATCGAAATTAAATATAAGAGACACAATGCCTACTTAAGTACAAGAAAACAGTCTACGTACGGTCAATGTTTTGAGCGTTTCCTGTGTCACCAGTTTTACATTCAGATGCACCTCTGCAGGTTTACTGTATCCCTTGGACCTTCCCATTGACGATGAAAAACAGAAATTGCATCGGAATTAAATATAAGAGACACAATGCCGACTTAAGTACAGGAAGTCTAAGCCTTCCTACTTTCTATGTTTTGAGCGTTTCCTGTGTCACCAGTTTTACATTCTGATGCATCTCTGCAGGTTTACTGTATCCCTTGGACCTTCCCATTGACGATGAAACACAGAAATTTCATCGGAAATAAATATAAGAGACACAATGCCGATTTAAGTACAGGAAGACTGAGTCTTCCTACTGTCTATGTTTTGAGCGTTTCCTGTGTCACCAGTTTTACATTCGGATGCACCTCTGCAGGTTTACTGTTTCCCTTGGACCTTCCCATTGACGATGAAACACAGAAATTGCATCGGAATGAAATATAAGAGACACAATGCCGACTAAAGTAAAGGAAGACAGAGTCTTCCTACTGTCTATGTTTGAGCGTTTCCTGTGTCACTAGTTTTACATTCCGATGCACCACTGCAGGTTTCCTGTATCCCTTGGACCTTCCCATTGACGATGAAACACAGAAATTGAATCGGAATTAAATATAACAGACACAATGCCGACTTAAGTACAGGAAGAATAAGTCTTCCTAATGTCTATGCTTTGAGCGTTTCCTGTGTCACCAGTTTTACATTCCGATGCACCTCTGCAGGTTTACTGTATCCCTTGGACCTTCCCATTGACGATGAAACACAGAAATTGCATCGGAATTAAATATAAGAGACACAATGCCGAGTTATGTACAGGAAGACTGAGTCTTCCTACTCTCTATGTTTTGAGCGTTTCCTGTGTCACTAGTTTTACATTCCGATGCACCTCTGCAGGTTTACTGTATCCCTTGGACCTTCCCATTGACGATGAAACACAGAAATTGCATCGGAATTAAATATAAGAGACACAATGCCGACTGAATTACAGGAAGACTGAGTCTTCCTACTCTCTGTGCCTTGAGCGTTTACTGTGTCACCAGTTTTACATTCTGAAGCACGTCTGCAGGCTTACTGTATTCCTTGGACCTTCCCATTGACGATGAAACACAGAAATTGCATCGGAATTAAATATAAGAGACACAATGCCGACATAAGTACAGGAAGACTGAGTCTTACTACTGTCTATAGTTTGAGCGTTTCCTGTGTCACCAGTTTTACATTCCGATGCACCTCTACAGGTTTACTGTATCCCTTGGACCTTCCCATTGTCGATGAAACACAGAAATCGCATCGGAATTAAATATAGGAGACACAATGCCGACTTAAGTGCAGAAAGACTGAGTCTTCCTACTGTCTATGTTTTGAGCATTTCCTGTGTCACTAGTTTTACATTCCGATGCAAATCTGCAGGTTTACTGTATCCCTTGGACCTTCCCATTGACAATGAAACACAGAAATTGCATCGGAATTAAATATAAGAGACACAATGCCGGCTTAAGTACAGGAAGACTGAGTCTTCCTACAGTCTAAGCTTTGAGCGTTTCCTGTGTCACCAGTTTTACATTCTGATGCACCTCTGCAGGATTACTGTATCCCTTGGACCATCCCATTGACGATGAAACACAGAAATTGCATCGAAATTAAATATAAGAGACTCAATGCCGACTTAAGTATAGGAAGACTGAGTCTTCCTACTGTCTATGTTTTGAGCGTCTCCTGTGTCACCAGTTTTACATTTTGATGCTCCTCTGCAGGTCTTCTCTATCCATTGGACCTTCCCATTGCCGATGAAACACAGAAATTGCATGGGAATTAAATATAAGAGACACAATGCCGACTTAAGTACAGGAAAACTGAGTCTTCCTACTGTCTATGTTTTGAGCGTTTCCTGTGTCACCAGATTTACATTCCGATGCACCTCTGCAGGTTTACTGTATTCCGTAGAGCTTCCCATTGACGATGAAACACAGAAATTGCATCGGAATTAAATATAAGACACACAATGCCGACTTAAGTACAGGAAGACTGAGTCTTCCTACTGTCTATGATTTGGGCGTTTCCTGTGTCACCAGTTTTACATTCCGATGCATCTCTGCAGGTTTCCTGTATACCTTGGACCTTCCCATTGACGATGAAACACAGAAATTGCATCGAAATTAAATATAAGAGACACAATGCCTACTTAAGTACATGAAAACAGTCTACGTACGGTCAATGTTTTGAGCGTTTCCTGTGTCACCAGTTTTACATTCAGATGCACCTCTGCAGGTTTACTGTATCCCTTGGACCTTCCCATTGACGATGAAAAACAGAAATTGCATCGGAATTAAATATAAGAGACACAATGCCGACTTAAGTACAGGAAGTCTAAGCCTTCCTACTGTCTATGTTTTGAGCGTTTCCTGTGTCACCAGTTTTACATTCTGATGCATCTCTGCAGGTTTACTGTATCCCTTGGACCTTCCCATTGACGATGAAACACAGAAATTTCATCGGAAATAAATATAAGAGACACAATGCCGATTTAAGTACAGGAAGACTGAGTCTTCCTACTGTCTATGTTTTGAGCGTTGCCTGTGTCACCAGTTTTACATTCGGATGCACCTCTGCAGGTTTACTGTATCCCTTGGACCTTCCCATTGACGATGAAAAACAGAAATTGCATGGGAATTAAATATAAGAGACACAATGCCGACTTAAGTACAGGAAAACTGAGTCTTCCTACTGTCTATGTTTTGAGCGTTTCCTGTGTCACCAGATTTACATTCCGATGCACCTCTGCAGGTTTACTGTATTCCGTAGAGCTTCCCATTGACGATGAAACACAGAAATTGCATCGGAATTAAATATAAGACACACAATGCCGACTTAAGTACAGGAAGACTGAGTCTTCCTACTGTCTATGATTTGGGCGTTTCCTTTGTCACCAGTTTTACATTCCGATGCTTCTCTGCAGGTTTCCTGTATACCTTGGACCTTCCCATTGACGATGAAACACAGAAATTGCATCGAAATTAAATATAAGAGACACAATGCCTACTTAAGTACAAGAAAACAGTCTACGTACGGTCAATGTTTTGAGCGATTCCTGTGTCACCAGATTTACATTCCGATGCACCTCTGCAGGTTTACTGTATTCCGTAGAGCTTCCCATTGACGATGAAACACAGAAATTGCATCAGAATTAAATATAAGGCACACAATGCCGACTTAAGTACAGGAAGACTGAGTCTTCCTACTGTCTATGATTTGGGCGTTTCCTGTGTCACCAGTTTTACATTCCGATGCATCTCTGCAGGTTTCCTGTATACCTTGGACCTTCCCATTGACGATGAAACACAGAAATTGCATCGAAATTAAATATAAGAGACACAATGCCTACTTAAGTACAAGAAAACAGTCTACGTACGGTCAATGTTTTGAGCGTTTCCTGTGTCACCAGTTTTACATTCAGATGCACCTCTGCAGGTTTACTGTATCCCTTGGACCTTCCCATTGACGATGAAAAACAGAAATTGCATCGGAATTAAATATAAGAGACACAATGCCGACTTAAGTACAGGAAGTCTAAGCCTTCCTACTTTCTATGTTTTGAGCGTTTCCTGTGTCACCAGTTTTACATTCTGATGCATCTCTGCAGGTTTACTGTATCCCTTGGACCTTCCCATTGACGATGAAACACAGAAATTTCATCGGAAATAAATATAAGAGACACAATGCCGATTTAAGTACAGGAAGACTGAGTCTTCCTACTGTCTATGTTTTGAGCGTTTCCTGTGTCACCAGTTTTACATTCGGATGCACCTCTGCAGGTTTACTGTTTCCCTTGGACCTTCCCATTGACGATGAAACACAGAAATTGCATCGGAATGAAATATAAGAGACACAATGCCGACTAAAGTAAAGGAAGACAGAGTCTTCCTACTGTCTATGTTTGAGCGTTTCCTGTGTCACTAGTTTTACATTCCGATGCACCACTGCAGGTTTCCTGTATCCCTTGGACCTTCCCATTGACGATGAAACACAGAAATTGAATCGGAATTAAATATAACAGACACAATGCCGACTTAAGTACAGGAAGAATAAGTCTTCCTAATGTCTATGCTTTGAGCGTTTCCTGTGTCACCAGTTTTACATTCCGATGCACCTCTGCAGGTTTACTGTATCCCTTGGACCTTCCCATTGACGATGAAACACAGAAATTGCATCGGAATTAAATATAAGAGACACAATGCCGAGTTATGTACAGGAAGACTGAGTCTTCCTACTCTCTATGTTTTGAGCGTTTCCTGTGTCACTAGTTTTACATTCCGATGCACCTCTGCAGGTTTACTGTATCCCTTGGACCTTCCCATTGACGATGAAACACAGAAATTGCATCGGAATTAAATATAAGAGACACAATGCCGACTGAATTACAGGAAGACTGAGTCTTCCTACTCTCTGTGCCTTGAGCGTTTACTGTGTCACCAGTTTTACATTCTGAAGCACGTCTGCAGGCTTACTGTATTCCTTGGACCTTCCCATTGACGATGAAACACAGAAATTGCATCGGAATTAAATATAAGAGACACAATGCCGACATAAGTACAGGAAGACTGAGTCTTACTACTGTCTATAGTTTGAGCGTTTCCTGTGTCACCAGTTTTACATTCCGATGCACCTCTACAGGTTTACTGTATCCCTTGGACCTTCCCATTGTCGATGAAACACAGAAATCGCATCGGAATTAAATATAGGAGACACAATGCCGACTTAAGTGCAGAAAGACTGAGTCTTCCTACTGTCTATGTTTTGAGCATTTCCTGTGTCACTAGTTTTACATTCCGATGCAAATCTGCAGGTTTACTGTATCCCTTGGACCTTCCCATTGACAATGAAACACAGAAATTGCATCGGAATTAAATATAAGAGACACAATGCCGGCTTAAGTACAGGAAGACTGAGTCTTCCTACAGTCTAAGCTTTGAGCGTTTCCTGTGTCACCAGTTTTACATTCTGATGCACCTCTGCAGGATTACTGTATCCCTTGGACCATCCCATTGACGATGAAACACAGAAATTGCATCGAAATTAAATATAAGAGACTCAATGCCGACTTAAGTATAGGAAGACTGAGTCTTCCTACTGTCTATGTTTTGAGCGTCTCCTGTGTCACCAGTTTTACATTTTGATGCTCCTCTGCAGGTCTTCTCTATCCATTGGACCTTCCCATTGCCGATGAAACACAGAAATTGCATGGGAATTAAATATAAGAGACACAATGCCGACTTAAGTACAGGAAAACTGAGTCTTCCTACTGTCTATGTTTTGAGCGTTTCCTGTGTCACCAGATTTACATTCCGATGCACCTCTGCAGGTTTACTGTATTCCGTAGAGCTTCCCATTGACGATGAAACACAGAAATTGCATCGGAATTAAATATAAGACACACAATGCCGACTTAAGTACAGGAAGACTGAGTCTTCCTACTGTCTATGATTTGGGCGTTTCCTGTGTCACCAGTTTTACATTCCGATGCATCTCTGCAGGTTTCCTGTATACCTTGGACCTTCCCATTGACGATGAAACACAGAAATTGCATCGAAATTAAATATAAGAGACACAATGCCTACTTAAGTACATGAAAACAGTCTACGTACGGTCAATGTTTTGAGCGTTTCCTGTGTCACCAGTTTTACATTCAGATGCACCTCTGCAGGTTTACTGTATCCCTTGGACCTTCCCATTGACGATGAAAAACAGAAATTGCATCGGAATTAAATATAAGAGACACAATGCCGACTTAAGTACAGGAAGTCTAAGCCTTCCTACTGTCTATGTTTTGAGCGTTTCCTGTGTCACCAGTTTTACATTCTGATGCATCTCTGCAGGTTTACTGTATCCCTTGGACCTTCCCATTGACGATGAAACACAGAAATTTCATCGGAAATAAATATAAGAGACACAATGCCGATTTAAGTACAGGAAGACTGAGTCTTCCTACTGTCTATGTTTTGAGCGTTGCCTGTGTCACCAGTTTTACATTCGGATGCACCTCTGCAGGTTTACTGTTTCCATTGTACCTTCCCATTGCCGATGAAACACAGAAATTGCATGGGAATTAAATATAAGAGACACAATGCCGACTTAAGTACAGGAAAACTGAGTCTTCCTACTGTCTATGTTTTGAGCGTTTCCTGTGTCACCAGATTTACATTCCGATGCACCTCTGCAGGTTTACTGTATTCCGTAGAGCTTCCCATTGACGATGAAACACAGAAATTGCATCGGAATTAAATATAAGACACACAATGCCGACTTAAGTACAGGAAGACTGAGTCTTCCTACTGTCTATGATTTGGGCGTTTCCTTTGTCACCAGTTTTACATTCCGATGCTTCTCTGCAGGTTTCCTGTATACCTTGGACCTTCCCATTGACGATGAAACACAGAAATTGCATCGAAATTAAATATAAGAGACACAATGCCTACTTAAGT
This sequence comes from Schistocerca nitens, assembly GCF_023898315.1. Taxonomy (NCBI): domain Eukaryota; kingdom Metazoa; phylum Arthropoda; class Insecta; order Orthoptera; family Acrididae; genus Schistocerca; species Schistocerca nitens. Next base: position 2,400,264 of record NC_064616.1, on the reverse strand, counting down.
ACAAGAAAACAGTCTACGTACGGTCAATGTTTTGAGCGTTTCCTGTGTCACCAGTTTTACATTCAGATGCACCTCTGCAGGTTTACTGTATCCCTTGGACCTTCCCATTGACGATGAAAAACAGAAATTGCATCGGAATTAAATATAAGAGACACAATGCCGACTTAAGTACAGGAAGTCTAAGCCTTCCTACTGTCTATGTTTTGAGCGTTTCCTGTGTCACCAGTTTTACATTCTGATGCATCTCTGCAGGTTTACTGTATCCCTTGGACCTTCCCATTGACGATGAAACACAGAAATTTCATCGGAAATAAATATAAGAGACACAATGCCGATTTAAGTACAGGAAGACTGAGTCTTCCTACTGTCTATGTTTTGAGCGTTTCCTGTGTCACCAGTTTTACATTCGGATGCACCTCTGCAGGTTTACTGTTTCCCTTGGACCTTCCCATTGACGATGAAACACAGAAATTGCATCGGAATGAAATATAAGAGACACAATGCCGACTAAAGTAAAGGAAGACAGAGTCTTCCTACTGTCTATGTTTGAGCGTTTCCTGTGTCACTAGTTTTACATTCCGATGCACCTCTGCAGGTTTACTGTATCCCTTGGACCTTCCCATTGACGATGAAACACAGAAATTGCATCGGAATTAAATATAAGAGACACAATGCCGACTGAATTACAGGAAGACTGAGTCTTCCTACTCTCTGTGCCTTGAGCGTTTACTGTGTCACCAGTTTTACATTCTGATGCACGTCTGCAGGCTTACTGTATTCCTTGGACCTTCCCATTGACGATGAAACACAGAAATTGCATCGGAATTAAATATAAGAGACACAATGCCGACATAAGTACAGGAAGACTGAGTCTTACTACTGTCTATAGTTTGAGCGTTTCCTGTGTCACCAGTTTTACATTCCGATGCACCTCTACAGGTTTACTGTATCCCTTGGACCTTCCCATTGTCGATGAAACACAGAAATCGCATCGGAATTAAATATAGGAGACACAATGCCGACTTAAGTGCAGAAAGACTGAGTCTTCCTACTGTCTATGTTTTGAGCGTTTCCTGTGTCACTAGTTTTACATTCCGATGCAAATCTGCAGGTTTACTGTTTCCCTTGGACCTTCCCATTGACAATGAAACACAGAAATTGCATCGGAATTAAATATAAGAGACACAATGCCGGCTTAAGTACAGGAAGACTGAGTCTTCCTACAGTCTAAGCTTTGAGCGTTTCCTGTGTCACCAGTTTTACATTCTGATGCACCTCTGCAGGATTACTGTATCCCTTGGACCTTCCCATTGACGATGAAACACAGAAATAGCATCGGAATTAAATATAAGAGACACAATGCCGACTTAAGTACAGGAAGACTGAGTCTTCTTACTGTCTATAATTTGACCGTTTCCTGTGTCACCAGTTTTACATTCCGATGCACCTCTACAGGTTTACTGTATCCCTTGGACCTTCACAGTGACGATGAATCACAGAAAATGCATCGGAATTAAATATAAGAGACACAATGCCGACTTAAGTACAGGAAGACTAAGTCTTCCTACTGTCTATGTTTTGAGCGTTTCCTGTGTCATCAGTTTTACTTTCTGATGCACCTCTGCAGGTTTAATATATCCCTTGGACCTTCCCATTCACGATGAAACACAGACATTTCATCGGAAATAAATATAAGAGACACAATGCCGACTTAAGTATGGGAAGACTGAGTCTTCCTCTGTCTATGATTTGAGCGTTTCCTGTGTCACCAGTTTTACATTCCGATGCACCTCTGCAGGTTTACTGTATCCCTTGGACCTTCCAAATGACGATGAAACACAAAAATTGCATCGGAATTAAATATAAGAGTCACAATGCCGACTTAAGTACAGGAAGACTGAGTCTTCCTACTCTCTATGATTTGAGCGTTTCCTGTGTTACCAGTTTGACATTCCGATGCACCTCTGCAGGTTTCCTGTATCCCTTGGACCTTCCCATTGACGATGAAACACAGAAATTGCATCGAAATTAAATATAAGACACTCAATGCCGACTTAAGTACAAGAAAACAGTCTTCGTACGGTCAATGTTTTGAGCGTTTCCTGTGTCACACGTTTTACATTCCGATGCTCCTCTACAGGTTTACTGTATCCCTTGGACCTTCCCCTAGTCGATTAAACACAGAAATCGCATCGGAATTAAATATAAGAGACACAATGCCGACTTAAGTATAGGAAGACTGAGTCTTCCTACTGTCTATGTTTTGAGCGTTTCCTGTGTCACCAGTTTTACATTTTGATGCTCCTCTGCAGGTCTTCTCTATCCATTGGACCTTCCCATTGCCGATGAAACACAGAAATTGCATGGGAATGAAATATAAGAGACACAATGCCGACTTAAGTACAGGAAAACTGAGTCTTCCTACTGTCTATGTTTTGAGCGTTTCCTGTGTCACCAGTTTTACATTCTGATGCACCTCTGCAGGTTATCTGTATCCATTGGACCTTCCCACTGACGATGAAACACAGAAATTGCATCGGAATTAAATATAAGAGAAACAATGCCGACTTAAGTACAGGAAGACTGAGTCTTCTTACTGTCTATAATTTGAGCGTTTCCTGTGTCACCAGTTTTACATTCCGATGCACCTCTACAGGTTTACTGTATCCCTTGGACCTTCACAGTGACGATGAAACACAGAAAATGCATCGGAATTAAATATAAGAGACACAATGCCGACTTAAGTATGGGAAGACTGAGTCTTCCTCTGTCTATGATTTGAGCGTTTCCTGTGTCACCAGTTTTACATTCCGATGCACCTCTGCAGGTTTACTGTATCCCTTGGACCTTCCAAATGACGATGAAACACAAAAATTGCATCGGAATTAAATATAAGAGGCACAATGCCGACTTAAGTACAGGAAAACTGAGTCTTCCTACTGTCTATGTTTTGAGCGTTTCCTGTGTCACCAGATTTACATTCCGATGCACCTCTGCAGGTTTACTGTATTCCGTAGAGCTTCCCATTGACGATGAAACACAGAAATTGCATCGGAATTAAATATAAGACACACAATGCCGACTTAAGTACAGGAAGACTGAGTCTTCCTACTGTCTATGATTTGGGCGTTTCCTGTGTCACCAGTTTTACATTCCGATGCCTCTCTGCAGGTTTCCTGTATACCTTGCACCTTCCCTTTGACGATGAAACACAGAAATTGCATCGAAATTAAATATAAGAGACACAATGCCTACTTAAGTACAAGAAAACAGTCTACGTACGGTCAATGTTTTGAGCGTTTCCTGTGTCACCAGTTTTACATTCAGATGCACCTCTGCAGGTTTACTGTATCCCTTGGACCTTCCCATTGACGATGAAAAACAGAAATTGCATCGGAATTAAATATAAGAGACACAATGCCGACTTAAGTACAGGAAGTCTAAGCCTTCCTACTGTCTATGTTTTGAGCGTTTCCTGTGTCACCAGTTTTACATTCTGATGCATCTCTGCAGGTTTACTGTATCCCTTGGACCTTCCCATTGACGATGAAACACAGAAATATCATCGGAAATAAATATAAGAGACACAATGCCGATTTAAGTACAGGAAGACTGAGTCTTCCTACTGTCTATGTTTTGAGCGTTTCCTGTGTCACCAGTTTTACATTCGGATGCACCTCTGCAGGTTTACTGTTTCCCTTGGACCTTCCCATTGACGATGAAACACAGAAATTGCATCGGAATGAAATATAAGAGACACAATGCCGACTAAAGTAAAGGAAGACAGAGTCTTCCTACTGTCTATGTTTGAGCGTTTCCTGTGTCACTAGTTTTACATTCCGATGCACCTCTGCAGGTTTACTGTATCCCTTGGACCTTCCCATTGACGATGAAACACAGAAATTGCATCGGAATTAAATATAAGAGACACAATGCCGACTTATGTACAGGAAGACTGAGTCTTCCTACTCTCTATGTTTTGAGCGTTTCCTGTGTCACTAGTTTTACATTACGATGCACCTCTGCAGGTTTACTGTAACCCTTGGACCTTCCCATTGTCGATGAAACACAGAAATCGCATCGGAATTAAATATAGGAGACACAATGCCGACTTAAGTACAGAAAGACTGAGTCTTCCTACTGTCTATGTTTTGAGCGTTTCCTGTGTCAGCAGTTTTACATTCTGATGCACCTCTGCAGGATTACTGTATCCCTTGGACCTTCCCATTGACGATAAAAAACAGAAATTGCATCGGAATTAAATATAAGAGACACAATGCCGACTTAAGTGCAGGAAGTCTAGGCCTTCCTACTGTCTATGTTTTGAGCGTTTCCTGTGTCATCAGTTTTACTTTCCGATGCACCTCTGCAGGTTTACTGTATCCCTTGGACCTTCCCATTGAAGATGAAACACAGAAATTGCATCGGAATTAAATACAAGAGACACAATGCAGACTTAAGTACAGGAAGAATGAGTCTTCCTACTGTCTATGAGTTGAGCGTTTCCTGTGTCACCAGTATTACATTCTGATGCACCTCTGCAGGTTTACTGTATCCCTTGGACCTTTCCATTGACGATGAAAAACAGAAATTGCATCGGAATTAAATATAAGAGACACAATGCCAACTTAAGTACAGGAAGACTGAGTCTTCCTACTGTCTATGTTTTGAGCTTTTCCTGTGTCATCAGTTTTACTTTCCGATGCACCACTGCAGGTTTACTGTATTCCTTGGACCTTCCCATTGACGATGAAAGACAGAAATTGCATCGGAATTAAATATAAGAGACACAATGCCGACTTAAGTACAGGAAGACAGAGTCTTCCTACTGTCTATGATTTGAGCGTTTCCTGTGTCACTAGTTTTACATTCCGATGCACCACTGCAGGTTTACTGTATCCCTTGGACCTTCCCATTGACGATGAAACACAGCAATTGCATCGGAATTAAATATAAGAGACACAATGCCGACTTAAGTACAGGAAGACTGAGTCTTCCTACTATGATTTGAGCGTTTCCTGTGTCACTAGTTTTACATTCCGATGCACCTCTGCAGGTTTACTGTATCCCTTGGACCTTCCCATTGACGATGAAACACAGAATGTGCATCCGAATTAAATATAAGTGACACAATGCCGACTTAAGTACAGGAAGACTGAGTCTTCCTACTGTCTACGTTTTGAGCGTTTCCTGTGTCACCAGTTTTACATTCCGATGCACCTCTGCAGGTTTACTGTATCCCTTGGACCTTCCCATTGACGATGAAACACAGAAATTGCATCGGAATTAAATATAAGAGACACAATGCCGACTTAAGTACAGGAAGACTGAGTCTTCCTACTGTCTATGTTTTGAGCGTTTCCTCTGACACTAGGTTTACATTCCGATGCACCTCTTCAGGTTTACTGTATCCCTTGGACCTTACCATTGACGATGAAACACAGAAATTGCATCGGAAATATATATATGAGACACAATGCCGACTTAAGTACAGGAAGACTGAGTCTTCCTACTCTCTATGTTTTGAGCGTTTCCTGTGTCACCAGTTTTACATTCCGATGCACCTCTGCAGGTTTACTGTTTCCCTTGGACCTTCCCATTGACGATGAAACACAGATTTTGCATCGGAATTAAATATAAGAGACACAATGCCGACTTAAGTACAGGAAGAATGAGTCTTCCTACTGTCTATGAGTTGAGCGTTTCCTGTGTCACCAGTTTTACATTCTGATGCATCTCAGCAGGTTTACTGTATCCCTTGGACCTTCCCATTGACGATGAAACACAGAAATTGCATCGCAAATAAATATAAGAGACACAATGCCGACTTAAGTGCAGGAAGACTGAGGCTTCCTACTGTCTATGTTTTGAGCGTTTCCTGTGTCACCAGTTTTTCATTCCGATGCACCTCTGCAGGTATACTTTCTCCCTTGGACCTTCCCATTGACGATGAAACACAGAAATTGCATCGGAATTAAATATAGAGACACAATGCCGACTAAAGTACAGGAAGACAGAGTCTTCCTACTGTCTATGCTTGATCGTTTCCTGTGTCACTAGTTTTACATTCCGATGCACCACTGCAGGTTTCCTGTATCCCTTGGACCTTCCCATTGACGATGAAACACAGAAATTGAATCGGAATTAAATATAACAGACACAATGCCGACTTAAGTACAGGAAGAATGAGTCTTCCTACTGTCTATGTGTTGAGCGTTTCCTGTGTCACCAGTTTTACATTCTGATGCACCTCTGCAGGTTTACAGTATCCCTTGGACCTTCCCATTGGCGATGAAAAACAGAAATTGCATCGGAATTAAATATAAGAGACACAATGCCGACTTAAGTACAGGAAGACTGAGTCTTCCTAATGTCTATGTTTTGAGCGTTTCCTGTGTCACCAGTTTTACATTCCGATGCACCTCTGCAGGTTTACTGTATCCCTTGGACCTTCCCATTGACGATGAAACACAGAAATTGCATCGGAATTAAATATAAGAGACACAATGCCGACTTATGTACAGGAACACTGAGTCTTCCTACTGTCTATGTTTTGAGCGTTTCCTGTGTCACTAGTTTTACATTCCGATGCACCTCTGCAGGTTTACTGTATCCCTTGGACCTTCCCATTGACGATGAAACACAGAAATTGCATCGGAATTAAATATAAGAGACACAATGCCGACTTAAGTACAGGAAGACTGAGTCTTCCTACTGTCTATGTTTGAGCGTTTCCTGTGTCACCAGTTTTACATTCCGATGCACCTCTCCAGGTTTACTGTTTCCCTTGGTTCTTCCCATTGACGATGAAACACAGAAATTGCATCGGAATTAAATATAAGAGACACAATGCCGACTAAAGTACAGGAAGACAGAATCTTCCTACTGTCTATGTTTGACCGTTTCCTGTGTCACTAGTTTTACATTCCGATGCACCACTGCAGGTTTCCTGTATCCCTTGGACCTTCCCATTGACGATGAAACACAGAAATTGAATCGGAATTAAATATAACAGACACAATGCCGACTTAAGTACAGGAAGAATGAGTCTTCCTACTGTCTATGTGTTGAGCGTTTCCTGTGTCACCAGTTTTACATTCTGATGCACCTCTGCAGGTTTGCTGTATCCCTTGGACCTTCCCATTGACGATGAAAAACAGAAATTGCATCGGAATTAAATATAAGAGACACAATGCCGACAGAATTACAGGAAGACTGACTCTTCCTACTCTCTATGCTTTGAGCGTTTCCTGTGTCACCAGTTTTACATTCTGATGCACCTCTGCAGGCTTACTGTATTCCTTGGACCTTCCCATTCACGATGAAACACAGAAATTGCATCGTAATTAAATATAAGAGACACAATGCCGACTTAAGTACAGGAAGAATGAGTCTTACTGCTGTCTATAATTTGAGCGTTTCCTGTGTCACCAGTTTTACATTCCGATGCACCTCTACAGGTTTACTGTATCCCTTGGATCTTCACAGTGACGATGAAACACAGAAATTGAATCGGAATTAAATATAAGAGACACAATGCCGACTTAAGAACAGGAAGACTAAGTCTTCCTACTGTCTATGGTTTGAGCGTTTCCTGTGTCATCAGTTTTACTTTCCGATGCACCTCTGCAGATTTACTATATCCCTTGGACCTTCCCATTCACGATGAAACACAGAAATTTCATCGGAAATAAATATAAGTGACACAATGCCGACTTAAGTATAGGAAGACTGAGTCTTCCTACTGTCTATGATTTGAGCGTTTCCTGTGTCACCAGATTTACATTCCGATGCACCTCTGCAGGTTTACTGTATACCGTAGAGCTTCCCATTGACGATGAAACACAGAAATTGCATCGGAAATAAATGCAAGACACACAATGCCCACTTAAGTACAGGAAGACTGAGTCTTCCTACTGTCTATGATTTGAGAGTTTCCTGTGTCACCAGTGTTACATTCCGATGCATCTCTGCAGGTTTCCTGTATACCTTGGACCTTCCCATTGACGATGAAACACAGAAATTGCATCGAAATTAAATATAAGAGACACAATGCCTACTTAAGTACAAAAAAACAGTCTACGTACGGTCAATGTTTTGAGCGTTTCCTGTGTCACTAGTTTTACATTCCGATGCACCTCTGCAGGTTTACTGTATCCCTTGGACCTTCCCATTGTCGATGAAACACAGAAATCGCATCGGAATTAAATATAGGAGACACAATGCCGACTTAAGTACAGAAAGACTGAGTCTTCCTACTGTCTATGTTTTGAGCGTTTCCTGTGTCACTAGTTTTACATTCCGATGCAAATCTGCAGGTTTACTGTATCCCTTGGACCTTCCCATTGACAATGAAAAACAGATATTGCATCGGAATTAAATATAAGAGACACAATGCCGGCTTAAGTACAGGAAGACTGAGTCTTCCTACAGTCTATGCTTTGAGCGTTTCCTGTGTCACCAGTTTTACATTCTGATGCACCTCTGCAGGTTTACTGTATCCCTTGGACCTTCCCATTGACGATGAAACGCAGAAATTGCATTGGAATTAAATATAAGAGACACAATGCCGACTTAAGTACAGGAAGACTGAGTCTTCTTACTGTCTATAATTTGAGCGTTTCCTGTGTCACCAGTTTTACATTCCGATGCACCTCTACAGGTTTACTGTATCCCTTGGACCTTCACAGTGACGATGAAACACAGAAAATGCATCGGAATTAAATATAAGAGACACAATGCCGACTTAAGTACAGGTAGACTAAGTCTTCCTACTGTCTACGTTTTGAGCGTTTCCTGTGTCACCAGTTTTACATTTTGATGCTCCTCTGCAGGACTTCTCTATCCATTGGACCTTCCCATTGCCGATGAAACACAGAAATTGCATCGGAATTAAATATAAGAGACACAATGCCGACTTAAGTACAAGAAAACAGTCTTCGTACGGTCAATGTTTCGAGCGTTTCCTGTGTCACAAGTTTTACATTCCGATGCACCTCTGCCGGTTTACTGTATCCCTTGGACCCTCCCCTTGTCGATGAAACACATAAATTGCATCGAAATTAAATATAAGAGACTCAATGCCGACTTAAGTACAAGAAAACAGTCTTCGTACGGTCAATGCTTTGAGCGTTTCCTGTGTCACAAGTTTTACATTCCGATGCACCTCTGCCGGTTTATTGTATCCATTGGACCTTCCCATTGCCGATGAAACACAGAAAATGCGTCGGAATTAAATATAAGAGACACAATGCCGACTTAAGTACAGGAAAACTGAGTCTTCCTACTGTCTATGTTTTAAGCGTTTCCTGTGTCACCAGTTTTACATTCTGATGCACCTCTGCAGGTTATCTGTATCCATTGGACCTTCCCATTGACGATGAAACACAGAAATTGCATCGGAATTAAATATAAGAGACACAATGCCGACTTAAGTACAGGAAGACTGAGTCTTCATACTGTCTATGTTTTGAGCGTATCCTGTGTCACTAGTTTTACATTCCGATGCACCTCTGCAGGTTTACTGTATCCCTTGGACCTTCCCATTGAAGATGAAACACAGAAATTGCATCGGAATTAAATACAAGAGACACAATGCCGACTTACGTACAGGAAGAATGAGTCTTCCTACTGTCTATGCGTTGAGCGTTTCCTGTGTCACCAGTATTACATTCTGATGCACCTTTGCAGGTTTACCGTATCCCTTGGACCTTCCCATTGACGATGAAACACAGAAATTGCATGGGAATTAAATATAAGAGACACAATGCCGACTTAAGTACAGGAAGACTGAGTCTTCCGACTGTCTATGTTTTGAGCTTTTCCTGTGTCATTAGTTTTACTTTCCGATGCACCACTGCAGGTTTACTGTATTCCTTGGACCTTCCCATTCACGATGAAACACAGAAATTGCATGGGAATTAAATATAAGAGACAGAATGCCGACTTAAGTAAAGGAAGACAGGGTCTTCCTACTGTCTGTGTTTTGAGCGTTTCCTGTGTCACTAGTTTTACATTCCGATGCACCACTGCAGGTTTACTGTATCCCTTGAACCTTCCCATTGACGATGAAACACAGAAATTGCATCCGAATTAAATATAAGTGACACAATGCCGACTTAAGTACCGGAAGACTAAGTCCTACTGTCTATGTTTTGAGCGTTTCCTGTGTCAGCAGTTTTACATTCTGATGCACCTCTGGAGGATTACTGTATCCCTTGGACCTTTCCATTGACGATGAAACACAGAAATTGCATCGGAATTAAATATAAGAGACACAATGCCGACTTAAAAACAGGAAGACTGAGTCTTCCTACTCTGTACGTTTTGAGCGTTTCCTGTGTCACCAGTTTTACATTCTGATGCACCTCTGCAGTTTTACTGTATCCCTTGGACCTTCCCATTGGCGATGAAACACAGAAATTGCATCGGAATTAAATATAAGAGACACAATGCCGACTTAAGTACAGGAAGACTGAGTCTTCCTACTGTCTATGTTTTGAGCGTTTCTTGTGTCACCAGTTTTACATTCCGATGCACTTCTGCAGGTTTCCTGTATCCCTTGGACCTTCCCATTGACGATGAAACACAGAAATTGCATCGGAATTAAATATAAGGGACACAATGCCGACTTAACTACAGGAAGACTGAGTCTTCCCACTGTCTGTAATTTGAGCGTTTCCTGTGTCACTAGTTTTACATTCCGATGCACCTCTGCAGTTTTACTGTATCCCTTGGACCTACCCATTGACGATGAAACACAGAAATTGCATCGGAATTAAATATAAGAGACACAATGCCGACTTAAAAACAGGAAGACTGAGTCTTCCTACTCTGTACGTTTTGAGCGTTTCCTGTGTCACCAGTTTTACATTCTGATGCACCTCTGCAGTTTTACTGTATCCCTTGGACCTTCCCATTGGCGATGAAACACAGAAATTGCATCGGAATTAAATATAAGAGACACAATGCCGACGTAAGAACAGGAAGACTGAGTCTTCCTACTGTCTGTAATTTGAGCGTTTCCTGTGTCACCAGTTTTACATTCCGATGCACCTCTACAGGTTTACTGTTTCCCTTGGACCTTCGCAGTGAGGATGAAACACAGAAATTGCATCGGAATTAAATATAACACAATGCGGACTTAAGTACAGGAAGACTAAGTCTTCCTACTGTCTATGATTTGAGCTTTTCCTGTGTCATCAGTTTTATTTTCCGATGCACCTCTGCAGGTTTACTATATCCCTTGGACCTTCCCACTCACGATGAAACACAGAAATTTCATCGGAAATAAATATAAGAGACACAATGCCGACTTAAGTATAGGAAGACTGAGTCTTCCTACTGTCTATGTTTTGAGCGTTTCCTGTGTCACCAGTTTTACATTCCGATGCACCTCTGCAGGTTTATTGTATCCCTTGGACCTTCCCACTGACGAAGAAACACAGAAATTGCATCGGAATTAAATATGAGAGACACAATGCCGACATAAGTACAGGAAGACTGAGTCTTCCTACTCTCTATGTTTTGAGCGTTTCCTGTGTCACCAGTGTTACATTCCGATGCATCTCTGCAGGTTTCCTGTATACCTTGGACCTTCCCATTGACGATGAAACACAGAAATTGCATCGAAATTAAATATAAGAGACACAATGCCTACTTAAGTACAAAAAAACAGTCTACGTACGGTCAATGTTTTGAGCGTTTCCTGTGTCACTAGTTTTACATTCCGATGCACCTCTGCAGGTTTACTGTATCCCTTGGACCTTCCCATTGTCGATGAAACACAGAAATCGCATCGGAATTAAATATAGGAGACACAATGCCGACTTAAGTACAGAAAGACTGAGTCTTCCTACTGTCTATGTTTTGAGCGTTTCCTGTGTCACTAGTTTTACATTCCGATGCAAATCTGCAGGTTTACTGTATCCCTTGGACCTTCCCATTGACAATGAAAAACAGATATTGCATCGGAATTAAATATAAGAGACACAATGCCGGCTTAAGTACAGGAAGACTGAGTCTTCCTACAGTCTATGCTTTGAGCGTTTCCTGTGTCACCAGTTTTACATTCTGATGCACCTCTGCAGGTTTACTGTATCCCTTGGACCTTCCCATTGACGATGAAACGCAGAAATTGCATTGGAATTAAATATAAGAGACACAATGCCGACTTAAGTACAGGAAGACTGAGTCTTCTTACTGTCTATAATTTGAGCGTTTCCTGTGTCACCAGTTTTACATTCCGATGCACCTCTACAGGTTTACTGTATCCCTTGGACCTTCCCATTGCCGATGAAACACAGAAATTGCATCGGAATTAAATATAAGAGACACAATGCCGACTTAAGTACAAGAAAACAGTCTTCGTACGGTCAATGTTTTGAGCGTTTCCTGTGTCACAAGTTTTACATTCCGATGCACCTCTGCCGGTTTACTGTATCCCTTGGACCCTCCCCTTGTCGATGAAACACATAAATTGCATCGAAATTAAATATAAGAGACTCAATGCCGACTTAAGTACAAGAAAACAGTCTTCGTACGGTCAATGCTTTGAGCGTTTCCTGTGTCACAAGTTTTACATTCCGATGCACCTCTGCCGGTTTATTGTATCCATTGGACCTTCCCATTGCCGATGAAACACAGAAAATGCATCGGAATTAAATATAAGAGACACAATGCCGACTTAAGTACAGGAAAACTGAGTCTTCCTACTGTCTATGTTTTAAGCGTTTCCTGTGTCACCAGTTTTACATTCTGATGCACCTCTGCAGGTTATCTGTATCCATTGGACCTTCCCATTGACGATGAAACACAGAAATTGCATCGGAATTAAATATAAGAGACACAATGCCGACTTAAGTACAGGAAGACTGAGTCTTCATACTGTCTATGTTTTGAGCGTATCCTGTGTCACTAGTTTTACATTCCGATGCACCTCTGCAGGTTTACTGTATCCCTTGGACCTTCCCATTGAAGATGAAACACAGAAATTGCATCGGAATTAAATACAAGAGACACAATGCCGACTTACGTACAGGAAGAATGAGTCTTCCTACTGTCTATGCGTTGAGCGTTTCCTGTGTCACCAGTATTACATTCTGATGCACCTTTGCAGGTTTACCGTATCCCTTGGACCTTCCCATTGACGATGAAACACAGAAATTGCATGGGAATTAAATATAAGAGACACAATGCCGACTTAAGTACAGGAAGACTGAGTCTTCCGACTGTCTATGTTTTGAGCTTTTCCTGTGTCATTAGTTTTACTTTCCGATGCACCACTGCAGGTTTACTGTATTCCTTGGACCTTCCCATTCACGATGAAACACAGAAATTGCATGGGAATTAAATATAAGAGACAGAATGCCGACTTAAGTAAAGGAAGACAGGGTCTTCCTACTGTCTGTGTTTTGAGCGTTTCCTGTGTCACTAGTTTTACATTCCGATGCACCACTGCAGGTTTACTGTATCCCTTGGACCTTCCCATTGACGATGAAACACAGAAATTGCATCCGAATTAAATATAAGTGACACAATGCCGACTTAAGTACCGGAAGACTAAGTCCTACTGTCTATGTTTTGAGCGTTTCCTGTGTCAGCAGTTTTACATTCTGATGCACCTCTGGAGGATTACTGTATCCCTTGGACCTTTCCATTGACGATGAAACACAGAAATTGCATCGGAATTAAATATAAGAGACACAATGCCGACTTAAAAACAGGAAGACTGAGTCTTCCTACTCTGTACGATTTGAGCGTTTCCTGTGTCACCAGTTTTACATTCTGATGCACCTCTGCAGTTTTACTGTATCCCTTGGACCTTCCCATTGGCGATGAAACACAGAAATTGCATCGGAATTAAATATAAGAGACACAATGCCGACTTAAGTACAGGAAGACTGAGTCTTCCTACTGTCTATGTTTTGAGCGTTTCTTGTGTCACCAGTTTTACATTCCGATGCACTTCTGCAGGTTTCCTGTATCCCTTGGACCTTCCCATTGACGATGAAACACAGAAATTGCATCGGAGTTAAATATAAGGGACACAATGCCGACTTAACTACAGGAAGACTGAGTCTTCCCACTGTCTGTAATTTGAGCGTTTCCTGTGTCACTAGTTTTACATTCCGATGCACCTCTGCAGTTTTACTGTATCCCTTGGACCTACCCATTGACGATGAAACACAGAAATTGCATCGGAATTAAATATAAGAGACACAATGCCGACGTAAGAACAGGAAGACTGAGTCTTCCTACTGTCTGTAATTTGAGCGTTTCCTGTGTCACCAGTTTTACATTCCGATGCACCTCTACAGGTTTACTGTTTCCCTTGGACCTTCGCAGTGAGGATGAAACACAGAAATTGCATCGGAATTAAATATAACACAATGCCGACTTAAGTACAGGAAGGCTAAGTCTTCCTACTGTCTATGATTTGAGCTTTTCCTGTGTCATCAGTTTTATTTTCCGATGCACCTCTGCAGGTTTACTATATCCCTTGGACCTTCCCACTCACGATGAAACACAGAAATTTCATCGGAAATAAATATAAGAGACACAATGCCGACTTAAGTATAGGAAGACTGAGTCTTCCTACTGTCTATGTTTTGAGCGTTTCCTGTGTCACAAGTTTTACATTCCGATGCACCTCTGCAGGTTTATTGTATCCCTTGGACCTTCCCACTGACGAAGAAACGCAGAAATTGCATCGGAATTAAATATGAGAGACACAATGCCGACATAAGTACAGGAAGACTGAGTCTTCCTACTCTCTATGTTTTGAGCGTTTCCTGTGTCACCAGTTTTACATTCCGAAGCACCTCTGCAGGTTTCCTTTATCCCTTGGACCTTCCCATTGACGATGAAAGACAGAAAATGCATCTAAATTAAATATAAGAGACACAATGCCGACTTAAGTACAAGAAAGCAGTCTTCGTACGGTCAATGTTTGAGCGGTTCCTGTGTCACCAGTTTTACATTCCGATGCACCTCAGCCGGTTTACTGTATCCCTTGGACCTTCCCATTGTCGATGAAACACAGAAATTGCATCGGAATTAAATATAAGAGACACAATGCCGACTTATGTACAGGAAGACTGAGTCCTCCTACTGTCTATGTTTTGAGCGTTTTCTGTGTCGTCAGTTTTACATTCCGATGCACCTCTGCAGGTTTACTGTATCCCTTGGCCCTTCCCATTGACGATGAAAAACAGAAATTGCATCGGAATTAAATATAAGAGACACAATGCCGACTTAAGTACAGGAAGACTGAGTCTTCCTACTGTCTATAATTTGAGCGTTTCCTGTATCACCAGTTTTACATTCCGATGCACATATACAGGTTTTCTGTATCCCTTGGACCTTCACAGTGACGATGAAACACAGAAATTGCATCATAATTAAATATAAGAGACACAATGCCGACTTAAGTACAATTAAACAGTCTTCTTACAGTCAATGTTTTGAGCGTTTCCTGTGTCACCAGTTTTACATTCCGATGCACCTCTGCAGAATTACTGTATCCCTTGGACCTTCCCATTGTCGATGAAATACAGAAATCGCATCGGAATTAAATATAAGTGACACAATGCCGACTTAAGTACAGGAAGACTGAGTCTTCCTACTGTCTATGTTTGAGCGTTGCATGTGTCACCAGTTTTACATTCCGATGCACCTCTGCAGGTTTACTGTATCCCTTGGACCTTCCCATTGACGATGAAACACAGAAATTGCATCGGAATTATATATAAGAGACACAATGCCGACTTAAGTACACGAAGACTGAGTCTTCCTACTCTCTATGTTTTGAGCGTTTCCTGAGTCACCAGTTTTACATTCCGATGCACCTCTGCCGGCTTCCTGTATCCCTTGGACCTTCCCATTGACGATGAAACACAGAAATTGCATCGAAATTAAATATAAAAGACACAATGCCGACATAAGTACAAGAAAACAGTCTTCGTACGGTCAATGTTTTGAGCGTTTCCTGTGTCACCAGTTTTACATTCCGATGCACCTCTGCCGGTTTACTGTATCCCTTGGAACTCCCATTGTCGATGAAACACAGAAATCGCATCGGAATTAAATATAAGAGACACAATGACGACTTAAGTACAGGAAGACTGAGTCTTCCTACTGTCTATGTTTTGAGCGTTTCCTGTGTCACCAGTTTTACAATCTGATGCACCTCTGCAGGCTTTCTGTATCCATTGGACCATCCCATTGACGAAGAAACACAGAAATTGCATCGGAATTAAATATAAGAGACACAATGCCGACTTAAGAACAAGAAGACAGAGTCTTCCTACTGTCTATGTGTTGAGCGTTTCCTGTGTCAGCAGTTTTACATTCTGATGCACCTCTGCAGGTTTACTGTATCCCTTGGACCCTCCCATTGACAATGAAACACAGAAATTGCATCGGAATTAAATATAAGAGACACAATGCCGACTTAAAAACAGGAAGACTGAGTCTTCCTACTCTGTACGTTTTGAGCGTTTCCTGTGTCACCAGTTTTACATTCTGATGCACCTCTGCAGTTTTACTGTATCCCTTGGACCTTCCCATTGGCGATGAAACACAGGAATTGCATCGGAATTAAATATAAGAGACACAATGCCGACTTAAGTACAGGAAGACTGAGTCTTCCCACTGTCTATGTTTTGAGCGTTTCTTGTGTCACCAGTTTTACATTCCGATGCACTTCTGCAGGTTTCCTGTATCCCTTGGACCTTCCCATTGACGATGAAACACAGAAATTGCATCGGAATTAAATATAAGGGACACAATGCCGACTTAACTACAGGAAGACTGAGTCTTCCTACTGTCTGTAATTTGAGCGTTTCCTGTGTCACTAGTTTTACATTCCGATGCACCTCTGCAGTTTTACTGTATCCCTTGGACCTACCCATTGACGATGAAACACAGAAATTGCATCGGAATTAAATATAAGAGACACAATGCCGACTTAAAAACAGGAAGACTGAGTCTTCCTACTCTGTACGTTTTGAGCGTTTCCTGTGTCACCAGTTTTACATTCTGATGCACCTCTGCAGTTTTACTGTATCCCTTGGACCTTCCCATTGGCGATGAAACACAGAAATTGCATCGGAATTAAATATAAGAGACACAATGCCGACGTAAGTACAGGAAGACTGAGTCTTCCTACTGTCTGTAATTTGAGCGTTTCCTGTGTCACCAGTTTTACATTCCGATGCACCTCTACAGGTTTACTGTTTCCCTTGGACCTTCGCAGTGAGGATGAAACACAGAAATTGCATCGGAATTAAATATAACACAATGCCGACTTAAGTACAGGAAGACTAAGTCTTCCTACTGTCTATGATTTGAGCTTTTCCTGTGTCATCAGTTTTATTTTCCGATGCACCTCTGCAGGTTTACTATATCCCTTGGACCTTCCCACTCACGATGAAACACAGAAATTTCATCGGAAATAAATATAAGAGACACAATGCCGACTTAAGTATAGGAAGACTGAGTCTTCCTACTGTCTATGTTTTGAGCGTTTCCTGTGTCACCAGTTTTACATTCCGATGCACCTCTGCAGGTTTATTGTATCCCTTGGACCTTCCCACTGACGAAGAAACACAGAAATTGCATCGGAATTAAATATGAGAGACACAATGCCGACATAAGTACAGGAAGACTGAGTCTTCCTACTCTCTATGTTTTGAGCGTTTCCTGTGTCACCAGTTTTACATTCCGAAGCACCTCTGCAGGTTTCCTTTATCCCTTGGACCTTCCCATTGACGATGAAAGACAGAAAATGCATCTAAATTAAATATAAGAGACACAATGCCGACTTAAGTACAGGAAGACTGAGTCTTCCTACTGTCTATAATTTGAGCGTTTCCTGTATCACCAGTTTTACATTCCGATGCACATATACAGGTTTTCTGTATCCCTTGGACCTTCACAGTGACGATGAAACACAGAAATTGCATCATAATTAAATATAAGAGACACAATACCGACTTAAGTACAATTAAACAGTCTTCTTACAGTCAATGTTTTGAGCGTTTCCTGTGTCACCAGTTTTACATTCCGATGCACCTCTGCAGGTTTACTGTATCCCTTGGACCTTCCCATTGTCGATGAAATACAGAAATCGCATCGGAATTAAATATAAGAGACACAATGCCGACTTAAGTACAGGAAGACTGAGTCCTCCTACTGTCTATGTTTTGAGCGTTTACTGTGTCGTCAGTTTTACATTCCGATGCACCTCTGCAGGTTTACTGTATCCCTTGGACCTTCCCATTGGCGATGAAACACAGAAATTGCATCGGAATTAAATTTAAGAGACACAATGCCGACTTAAGTACAGGAAGACTGAGTCTTCCTACTGTATATGTTTTGAGCGTTTCCTGTGTCACTAGTTTTACATTCCGATGCACCTCTGCAGGTTTACTCTATCCCTTGGACCTTCCCATTCACGATAAAACACAGAAATTTCATAGGAAATAAATATAAAAGACACAATGCCGACTTAAGTACAGGAAGACTGAGTCTTCCTACTGGCTATGTTTTGAGCGTTTCCTGTGTCACCAGTTTTACACTCCGATGCACCTCTGCAGGTTTACTGTATCCATTGGACCTTCCCCATTCACGATGAAACACAGAAATTGAATCGGAATTAAATATGAGAGACACAATGCCGACTTAAGTACAAGAAGACTGAGTCTTCCTACTGTCGATTGTTTTAACGTTTCCTGTGTCACTAGTTTTACATTCCGATGCACCTCTGCAGGTTTACTGTATGCCTTGGACCTTCACAGTGACGATGAAACACAGAAATAGCATCGGAATTAAATATAAGAGACACAATGCCGACTTAAGTACAAGAAAACAGTCTTCTTACAGTCATTGTTTTGAGCGTTTCCTGTGTCACCAGTTTTACATTCCGATGCACCTCTGCAGGGTTACTGTATCCCTTGGACCTTCCCATTGGCGATGAAACACACAAATTGCAATGAATTTAAATATAAGAGACACAATGCCGACTTAAGTACAGGAAGACTGAGTCTTCCTACTCTCTATGTTTTGAGCGTTACCTGTGTCACCAGTTTTACATTCCGATGCACCTCTACAGGTTTACTGTAACCCTTGGACCTTCCCATTGACGATGAAACACAGAAATTGCATCGAAATTAAATATAAATGACACAATGCCGACTTAAGTACATGAAAACAGTCTTCGTACGGTCTATGTTTTGAGCGTTTCCTGTGTCACCAGTTTTACATTCCGATGCACCTCTGCTGGTTTACTGTATCCCTTGGACCTTCCCATTGTCGATGAAACACAGAAATCGCATCGGAATTAAATATAAGAGACACAATGCCGACTTAAGTACAGGAAGACTTAGTCTTCCTACTGTCTATGTTTTGAGCGTTTCCTGTGTCACCAGTTTTACAATCTGATGCACCTCTGCAGGTTTTCTGTATCCATTGGAGCTTCCCATTGACGAAGAAACACAGAAATTGCATCGGAATTAAATATAAGAGACACAATGCCGACTTAAGAACAGGAAGACTGAGTCTTCGTACTGTCTATGTGTTGAGCGTTTCCTGTGTCAGCAGTTTTACATTCTGATGCACCTCTGCAGGTTTACTGTATCCCTTGGACCCTCCAATTGACAATGAAACACAGAAATTGCATCGGAATTAAATATAAGAGACACAATGCCGACTTAAGTACAGGAAGACAGAGTTTTCCTACTGTCTATGTATTAAACGTTTCCTGTGTCAACAGTTTTACACTCCGATGCACCTCTGCAGGTTTACTGTATCCCTTGGACCTTCCCATTCACGATGAAACACAGAAATTGAATCGGAATTAAATATAAGAGACACAATGCCGACTTAAGTACAAGAAGACTCAGTCTTCCTACTCTCTATGTTTTGAGCGTTTCCTGTGTCACCAGATTTACATTCCGATGCACCTCTGCCGGTTTATTGTATCCCTTGGACCTTCCCATTGTCGATGAAACACAGAAATCGCATCGGAATTAAATATAAGAGACACAATGCCGACTTAAGTACAGGGAGACTGAGTCTTCCTGATGTCAATGTTTTGAGCGTTTCCTGTGTCACCCGTTTTACATTCCGATTCGCCTCTGCAGGTTTACTGTATCCATTGGACCTTCCCATTGACGATGAAAAACAGAAATTGCATCGGAATTAAATATAAGAGACACAATGCCGACTTAAGTACAGGAAGACTAAGTCTTCCTACTGTCTATGTTTTGAGCGTTTCCTGTGTCATCAGTTTTACTTTCCGATGCACCTCTGCAGGTTTAGTATATCCCTTGGACCTTCCCATTCACGATGAAACAAAGAAATTTCATCGGAAATAAATATAAGAGACACAATGCCGACTTAAGTACAGGAAGACTGAGTCTTCCTACTGTCTATGTTTTAAGCGTTTCCTGTGTCACCAGTTATACATTCCGATGCACCTCTGCAGGTTTACTGTATCCCTTGGACATTCCCATTGACGATGAAACACAGAAATTGCATCGGAATTAAATATAAGATACACAATGCCGACTTAAGTACAGGAAGACTGAGTCTTCCTACTGTCAATGTTTTGAGCGTTTCCTGTGTCACCAGTTTTAGATTCCGATTCGCCTCTGCAGGTTTACTCTATCCCCTGGACCTTCCCATTGACGATGAAACACAGAAATTGCATCGGAATTAAATATAAGAGACACAATGCCGACTTAAGTACACGAAGACTGAGTCTTCCTACTCTCTATGTTTTGAGCGTTACCTGTGTCACCAGTTTTACATTCCGATGCACCTCTACAGGTTTACTGTAACCCTTGGACCTTCCCATTGACGATGAAACACAGAAATTGCATCGAAATTAAATATAAATGACACAATGCCGACTTAAGTACATGAAAACAGTCTTCCTACTGTCTATGTTTTAAGCGTTTCCTGTGTCACCAGTTATACATTCCGATGCACCTCTGCAGGTTTACTGTATCCCTTGGACATTCCCATTGACGATGAAACACAGAAATTGCATCGGAATTAAATATAAGATACACAATGCCGACTTAAGTACAGGAAGACTGAGTCTTCCTACTGTCAATGTTCTGAGCGTTTCCTGTGTCACTAGTTTTACATTCTGATGCACCTCTGCAGGTTTACTGTATCCCATGGACCTTCCTATTGATGATGAAACACAGAAATTGCATCGGAATTAAATATAAGAGACACAACGCCGACTTAAGTACAGGAAGACTGAGTCTTCCTACTGTATATGTTTTGAGCGTTTCCTGTGTCACCAGTTTTTCATTCCGATGCACCTCTGCAGGTTTACTGTATCCCTAGGACCTTCCCATTGACGATGAAACACAGAAATTGCATCGGAATTAAATATAAGAGACACAATGCCGACTTAAGTACAGGAAGACTGAGTCTTCCTACTGTCTATGTTTTGAGCGTTTCCTGTGTCACTAGTTTTACATTCCGATGCACCTCTGCAGGTTTACTGTATCCCTTGGACCTTCCCATTGACGATGAAACACAGAAATTGCATCGGAATTAAATATAAGAGACACAATGCCGACTTAAAAACAAGAAAACTGGGTCTTCCTACTCTCTATGTTTTGAGCGTTTCCTGTGTCACCAGTTTTACATTCTGATGCACCTCTGCAGTTTTACTGTATCCCTTGGACGTTCCCATTGACGATGAAAAACAGAAATTGCATCGGAATTAATTTTAAGAGACACAATGCCGACTTAAGTACAGGAAGACTAAGTCTTCCTACTGTCTATGTTTTGAGCGTTTCCTGTGTCATCAGTTTTACTTTCCGATGCACCTCTGCAGGTTTACTATATCCGTTGTACCTTCCCATTCACGATGAAACACAGAAATTGAATCGGAATTAAATATAAGAGACACAATGCCGACTTAAGTACAAGAAGACTGAGTCTTCCTACTGTCTATGATTTTAACGTTTCCTGTGTCACTAGTTTTACATTCCGATGCACTTCTGCAGGTTTACTGTATCCCTTGGAACTTCCCATTGACGATGAAACACAGAAATTGCATCGGAATTAAATATAAGAGACACAATGCCGACTTAAGTACAGGAAGACTGAGTCTTCCTACTGTCTATAATTTGAGCGTTTCCTGTATCACCAGTTTTACATTCCGAAGCAGCTCTACAGGTTTTCAGTATCCCTTGGACATTCACAGTGACGATGAAACACAGAAATTGCATTGGAATTAAATATAAGAGACACAATGCCGACTTAAGTACAAGAAGACTGAGTCTTCCTACTCTCTATGTTTTGAGCGTTTCCTGTGTCACCAGTTTTACATTCCGATGCACCTCTGCAGGTTTACTGTATCCATTGGACCTTCCCATTGGCGATGAAACACACAAATTGCATCGAATTTAAATATAAGAGACACAATGCCGACTTAAGTACAGGAAGACTGAGTCTTCCTACTGTCAATGTTTTGAGCGTTTCCTGTGTCACCAGTTTTACATTCCGATTCGCCTCTGCAGGTTTACTGTATCCCTTGGACCTTCCCATTGGCGATGAAAAACAGAATTTGCATCGGAATTAAATATAAGAGACACAATGCCGACTTAAGTACAGGAAGTCTAAGTCTTCCTACTGTCTATGCTTTGAGCGTTTCCTGTGTCATCGGTTTTACTTTCCGATGCACCTCTGCAGGTTTACTGTATCCCATGGACCTTCCCAATGACGATGAAACACAGAAATTGCATCGGAATTAAATATAAGAGACAAAACACCGACTTAAGTACAGGAAGACCGAGTCTTCCTACTGTCTATAATTTGAGCGTTTCCTGTGTCACCAGTTTTACACTCCGATGCACCTCTGCAGGTTTTCTGTATCCCATGGACCTTCCCATTCACGATGAAACACAGAAATTGAATCGGAATTAAATATAAGAGACACAATGCCGACTTAAGTACAAGAAGACTGAGTCTTCCTGCTGTCTATGTTTTGAACGTTACCTGTGTCACTAGTTTTACATTCCGATGCACCTCTGCAGGTTTACTGTATCCATTGGACCTTCCCATTCACGATGAAACACAGAAATTGCATCGGAATTAAATATAAGAGACACAATGCCGTCTTAAGTACAGGAAGACTGAGTCTTCCTACTGTCTATGTTTGAGCGTTTCCTGTGTCACCAGTTTTACATTCCGATGCACCTCTGCAGGTTTACTGTATCCCTTGGACCTTCCCATTCACGATGAAACACAGAAATGTCATCGGAATTAAATACAAGAGACACAATGCCGACTTAAGTACAAGAAAACAGTCTTCGTACGGTCAATGTTTTGAGCGTTTCCTGTGTCACCAGTTTTACATTCCGATGCACCTCTGCCGGTTTACTGTATCCCTTGGACCTTCCCATTGTCGATGATACACAGAAATCGCATCGGAATTAAATATAAGAGACACAATGCCGACTTAAGTACAGGAAGACTGAGTTTTCCTACTGTCTATGTTTTGAGCGTTTCCTGTGTCACCAGTTTTACAATCTGATGCACCTCTGCAGGTTTTCTGTATCCATTGGACCTTCCCATTGACGATGAAACACAGAAATTGCGTCGTAATTAAATATAAGAGACACAATGCCGACTTAAGTACAGGAAGACTGAGTCTTCCTACTGTCTATGTGTTGAGCGTTTCCTGTGTCACCAGTTTTACATTCTGATGCACCTCTGCAGGTTTACTGTATCCCTTGGACCCTCCCATTGACAATGAAACACAGAAAGTGTATCGGAATTAAATATAAGAGACACAATGCCGACTTAAGTACATTAAGACTGAGTCTTCCTACTGTCTATGTTTTGAGCGTTTCCTGTGTTACCAGTTTTACATTCCGATGCACCTCTGCAGGTTTACTGCATCCCTTGGACCTTCCCATTGACGATGAAACACAGAAATTGCATCGGAATTAAATATAAGAGACACAATGCCGACTTAAGTACAGGAAGACTGAGTCTTCCTACTGTCTATGTTTTGAGCGTTTCCTGTGTCACTAGTTTTACATTCCGATGCAACTCTGCAGGTTTACTGTATCCCTTGGACCTTCCCATTCACGATGAAACACAGAAATTTCATCGGAAATAAATATAAGAGACACAATGCCGACTTAAGTACAGCAAGACTGAGTCTTCCTACTGGCTATGTTTTGAGCGTTTCCTGTGTCACCGGTTTTACACTCCGATGCGCCTCTGCAAGTTTACTGTATCCCTTGGACCTTCCCATTCACGATGAAACACAGAAATTGATTCGGAATTAAATATAAGAGACACAATGCCGACTTAAGTACAAGAAGACTGAGTCTTCCTGCTGTCTATGTTTGTAACGTTACCTTTGTCACTAGTTTTACATTCCGATGCACCTCTGCAGGTTTACTGTATCCATTGGACCTTCCCATTGACGATGAAACACAGAAATTGCATCGGAATTATATATAAGAGACACAATGCCGACTTAAGTACACGAAGACTGAGTCTTCCTATTCTCTATGTTTTGAGCGTTTCCTGTGTCACCAGTTTTACATTCCGATGCACCTCTGCAGGTTTCCTGTATCCCTTGGACCTTCCCATTGCGATGAAACACAGAAATTGCATCGAAATTAAATATAAAAGACACAATGCCGACATAAGTACAAGAAAACAGTCTTCGTACGGTCAATGTTTTGAGCGTTTACTGTGTCACCAGTTTTACATTCCGATGCACCTCTGCCGGTTTACTGTATCCCTTGGAACTTCCCATTGACGATGAAACACAGAAATTGCATCGGAATTAAATGTAAGGGACACAATGACGACTTAACTACAGGAAGACTGTGTCTTCCTACTCTCTATGTTTTGAGCGTTTCCTGTGTCAGCAGTTTTACATTCTGATGCACCTCTGCAGGTTTACTGTTTCCCTTGGACCCTCCCATTGACAATGAAACACAGAAATTGCAACGGAATTAAATATAAGAGACACAATGCCGACTTAAGTACAGGAAGACTGAGTCTTCCTACTGTCTATGTTTTGAGCGTTTCCTGTGTCACCAGTTTTACATTCCGATGCACCTCTGCAGGTTTACTGTATCCCTTGGACCTTCCCATTGACGATGAAACACAGAAATTGCATCGGAATTAAATATAAGGGACACAATGACGACTTAACTACAGGAAGACTGAGTCTTCCTACTGTCTATGTTTTGAGCGTTTCCTGTGTCACTAGTTTTACATTCCGATGCACCTCTGCAGGTTTACTGTATCCCTTGGACCTACCCATTGACGATGAAACACAGAAATTGCATCGGAATTAAATATAAGAGACACTATGCCGACTTAAAAAAAGGAAGACTGAGTCTTCCTACTCTGTACGTTTTGAGCGTTTCCTGTGTCACCAGTTTTACATTCCGATGCACCTCTGCAGGTTTACTGTATCCCTTGGACCTTCCCATTGACGATGAAACACAGAAATTGCATCGGAATTATATATAAGAGACACAATGCCGACTTAAGTACACGAGGACTGAGTCTTCCTACTCTCTATGTTTTGAGCGTTTCCTGTGTCACCTGTTTTACATTCCGATGCACCTCTGCAGGTTTACTGTATCCCTTGGACCTTCCCATTCACGATGAAACACAGAAATTGAATCGGAATTAAATATAAGTGACACAATGCCGACTTAAGTACAAGAAGACTCAGTCTTCCTACTCTCTATGTTTTGAGCGTTTCCTGTGTCACCAGATTTACATTCCGATGCACCTCTGCCGGTTTATTGTATCCCTTGGACCTTCCCATTGTCGATGAAACACAGAAATCGCATCGGAATTAAATATAAGAGACACAATGCCGACTTAAGTACAGGGAGACTGAGTCTTCCTGATGTCAATGTTTTGAGCGTTTCCTGTGTCACCCGTTTTACATTCCGATTCGCCTCTGCAGGTTTACTGTATCCATTGGACCTTCCCATTGACGATGAAAAACAGAAATTTCATCGGAATTAAATATAAGAGACACAATGCCGACTTAAGTACAGGAAGACTAAGTCTTCCTACTGTCTATGTTTTGAGCGTTTCCTGTGTCATCAGTTTTACTTTCCGATGCACCTCTGCAGGTTTAGTATATCCCTTGGACCTTCCCATTCACGATGAAACAAAGAAATTTCATCGGAAATAAATATAAGAGACACAATGCCGACTTAAGTACAGGGAGACTGAGTCTTCCTACTGTCTATGTTTTAAGCGTTTCCTGTGTCACCAGTTATACATTCCGATGCACCTCTGCAGGTTTACTGTATCCCTTGGACATTCCCATTGACGATGAAACACAGAAATTGCATCGGAATTAAATATAAGATACACAATGCCGACTTAAGTACAGGAAGACTGAGTCTTCCTACTGTCAATGTTCTGAGCGTTTCCTGTGTCACTAGTTTTACATTCTGATGCACCTCTGCAGGTTTACTGTATCCCATGGACCTTCCTATTGATGATGAAACACAGAAATTGCATCGGAATTAAATATAAGAGACACAACGCCGACTTAAGTACAGGAAGACTGAGTCTTCCTACTGTATATGTTTTGAGCGTTTCCTGTGTCACCAGTTTTTCATTCCGATGCACCTCTGCAGGTTTACTGTATCCCTAGGACCTTCCCATTGACGATGAAACACAGAAATTGCATCGGAATTAAATATAAGAGACACAATGCCGACTTAAGTACAGGAAGACTGAGTCTTCCTACTGTCTATGTTTTGAGCGTTTCCTGTGTCACTAGTTTTACATTCCGATGCACCTCTGCAGGTTTACTGTATCCCTTGGACCTTCCCATTGACGATGAAACACAGAAATTGCATCGGAATTAAATATAAGAGACACAATGCCGACTTAAAAACAAGAAAACTGGGTCTTCCTACTCTCTATGTTTTGAGCGTTTCCTGTGTCACCAGTTTTACATTCTGATGCACCTCTGCAGTTTTACTGTATCCCTTGGACGTTCCCATTGACGATGAAAAACAGAAATTGCATCGGAATTAATTTTAAGAGACACAATGCCGACTTAAGTACAGGAAGACTAAGTCTTCCTACTGTCTATGTTTTGAGCGTTTCCTGTGTCATCAGTTTTACTTTCCGATGCACCTCTGCAGGTTTACTATATCCCTTGTACCTTCCCATTCACGATGAAACACAGAAATTGAATCGGAATTAAATATAAGAGACACAATGCCGACTTAAGTACAAGAAGACTGAGTCTTCCTACTGTCTATGATTTTAACGTTTCCTGTGTCACTAGTTTTACATTCCGATGCACTTCTGCAGGTTTACTGTATCCCTTGGAACTTCCCATTGACGATGAAACACAGAAATTGCATCGGAATTAAATATAAGAGACACAATGCCGACTTAAGTACAGGAAGACTGAGTCTTCCTACTGTCTATAATTTGAGCGTTTCCTGTATCACCAGTTTTACATTCCGAAGCAGCTCTACAGGTTTTCAGTATCCCTTGGACATTCACAGTGACGATGAAACACAGAAATTGCATTGGAATTAAATATAAGAGACACAATGCCGACTTAAGTACAAGAAGACTGAGTCTTCCTACTCTCTATGTTTTGAGCGTTTCCTGTGTCACCAGTTTTACATTCCGATGCACCTCTGCAGGTCTACTGTATCCATTGGACCTTCCCATTGGCGATGAAACACACAAATTGCATCGAATTTAAATATAAGAGACACAATGCCGACTTAAGTACAGGAAGACTGAGTCTTCCTACTGTCAATGTTTTGAGCGTTTCCTGTGTCACCAGTTTTACATTCCGATTCGCCTCTGCAGGTTAACTGTATCCCTTGGACCTTCCCATTGGCGATGAAAAACAGAATTTGCATCGGAATTAAATATAAGAGACACAATGCCGACTTAAGTACAGGAAGTCTAAGTCTTCCTACTGTCTATGCTTTGAGCGTTTCCTGTGTCACCGGTTTTACACTCCGATGCGCCTCTGCAAGTTTACTGTATCCCTTGGACCTTCCCATTCACGATGAAACACAGAAATTGATTCGGAATTAAATATAAGAGACACAATGCCGACTTAAGTACAAGAAGACTGAGTCTTCCTGCTGTCTATGTTTGTAACGTTACCTTTGTCACTAGTTTTACATTCCGATGCACCTCTGCAGGTTTACTGTATCCATTGGACCTTCCCATTGACGATGAAACACAGAAATTGCATCGGAATTATATATAAGAGACACAATGCCGACTTAAGTACACGAAGACTGAGTCTTCCTATTCTCTATGTTTTGAGCGTTTCCTGTGTCACCAGTTTTACATTCCGATGCACCTCTGCAGGTTTCCTGTATCCCTTGGACCTTCCCATTGCGATGAAACACAGAAATTGCATCGAAATTAAATATAAAAGACACAATGCCGACATAAGTACAAGAAAACAGTCTTCGTACGGTCAATGTTTTGAGCGTTTACTGTGTCACCAGTTTTACATTCCGATGCACCTCTGCCGGTTTACTGTATCCCTTGGAACTTCCCATTGACGATGAAACACAGAAATTGCATCGGAATTAAATGTAAGGGACACAATGACGACTTAACTACAGGAAGACTGTGTCTTCCTACTCTCTATGTTTTGAGCGTTTCCTGTGTCAGCAGTTTTACATTCTGATGCACCTCTGCAGGTTTACTGTTTCCCTTGGACCCTCCCATTGACAATGAAACACAGAAATTGCAACGGAATTAAATATAAGAGACACAATGCCGACTTAAGTACAGGAAGACTGAGTCTTCCTACTGTCTATGTTTTGAGCGTTTCCTGTGTCACCAGTTTTACATTCCGATGCACCTCTGCAGGTTTACTGTATCCCTTGGACCTTCCCATTGACGATGAAACACAGAAATTGCATCGGAATTAAATATAAGGGACACAATGACGACTTAACTACAGGAAGACTGAGTCTTCCTACTGTCTATGTTTTGAGCGTTTCCTGTGTCACTAGTTTTACATTCCGATGCACCTCTGCAGGTTTACTGTATCCCTTGGACCTACCCATTGACGATGAAACACAGAAATTGCATCGGAATTAAATATAAGAGACACTATGCCGACTTAAAAAAAGGAAGACTGAGTCTTCCTACTCTGTACGTTTTGAGCGTTTCCTGTGTCACCAGTTTTACATTCCGATGCACCTCTGCAGGTTTACTGTATCCCTTGGACCTTCCCATTGACGATGAAACACAGAAATTGCATCGGAATTATATATAAGAGACACAATGCCGACTTAAGTACACGAGGACTGAGTCTTCCTACTCTCTATGTTTTGAGCGTTTCCTGTGTCACCTGTTTTACATTCCGATGCACCTCTGCAGGTTTACTGTATCCCTTGGACCTTCCCATTCACGATGAAACACAGAAATTGAATCGGAATTAAATATAAGTGACACAATGCCGACTTAAGTACAAGAAGACTCAGTCTTCCTACTCTCTATGTTTTGAGCGTTTCCTGTGTCACCAGATTTACATTCCGATGCACCTCTGCCGGTTTATTGTATCCCTTGGACCTTCCCATTGTCGATGAAACACAGAAATCGCATCGGAATTAAATATAAGAGACACAATGCCGACTTAAGTACAGGGAGACTGAGTCTTCCTGATGTCAATGTTTTGAGCGTTTCCTGTGTCACCCGTTTTACATTCCGATTCGCCTCTGCAGGTTTACTGTATCCATTGGACCTTCCCATTGACGATGAAAAACAGAAATTTCATCGGAATTAAATATAAGAGACACAATGCCGACTTAAGTACAGGAAGACTAAGTCTTCCTACTGTCTATGTTTTGAGCGTTTCCTGTGTCATCAGTTTTACTTTCCGATGCACCTCTGCAGGTTTAGTATATCCCTTGGACCTTCCCATTCACGATGAAACAAAGAAATTTCATCGGAAATAAATATAAGAGACACAATGCCGACTTAAGTACAGGGAGACTGAGTCTTCCTACTGTCTATGTTTTAAGCGTTTCCTGTGTCACCAGTTATACATTCCGATGCACCTCTGCAGGTTTACTGTATCCCTTGGACATTCCCATTGACGATGAAACACAGAAATTGCATCGGAATTAAATATAAGATACACAATGCCGACTTAAGTACAGGAAGACTGAGTCTTCCTACTGTCAATGTTCTGAGCGTTTCCTGTGTCACTAGTTTTACATTCTGATGCACCTCTGCAGGTTTACTGTATCCCATGGACCTTCCTATTGATGATGAAACACAGAAATTGCATCGGAATTAAATATAAGAGACACAACGCCGACTTAAGTACAGGAAGACTGAGTCTTCCTACTGTATATGTTTTGAGCGTTTCCTGTGTCACCAGTTTTTCATTCCGATGCACCTCTGCAGGTTTACTGTATCCCTAGGACCTTCCCATTGACGATGAAACACAGAAATTGCATCGGAATTAAATATAAGAGACACAATGCCGACTTAAGTACAGGAAGACTGAGTCTTCCTACTGTCTATGTTTTGAGCGTTTCCTGTGTCACTAGTTTTACATTCCGATGCACCTCTGCAGGTTTACTGTATCCCTTGGACCTTCCCATTGACGATGAAACACAGAAATTGCATCGGAATTAAATATAAGAGACACAATGCCGACTTAAAAACAAGAAAACTGGGTCTTCCTACTCTCTATGTTTTGAGCGTTTCCTGTGTCACCAGTTTTACATTCTGATGCACCTCTGCAGTTTTACTGTATCCCTTGGACGTTCCCATTGACGATGAAAAACAGAAATTGCATCGGAATTAATTTTAAGAGACACAATGCCGACTTAAGTACAGGAAGACTAAGTCTTCCTACTGTCTATGTTTTGAGCGTTTCCTGTGTCATCAGTTTTACTTTCCGATGCACCTCTGCAGGTTTACTATATCCCTTGTACCTTCCCATTCACGATGAAACACAGAAATTGAATCGGAATTAAATATAAGAGACACAATGCCGACTTAAGTACAAGAAGACTGAGTCTTCCTACTGTCTATGATTTTAACGTTTCCTGTGTCACTAGTTTTACATTCCGATGCACTTCTGCAGGTTTACTGTATCCCTTGGAACTTCCCATTGACGATGAAACACAGAAATTGCATCGGAATTAAATATAAGAGACACAATGCCGACTTAAGTACAGGAAGACTGAGTCTTCCTACTGTCTATAATTTGAGCGTTTCCTGTATCACCAGTTTTACATTCCGAAGCAGCTCTACAGGTTTTCAGTATCCCTTGGACATTCACAGTGACGATGAAACACAGAAATTGCATTGGAATTAAATATAAGAGACACAATGCCGACTTAAGTACAAGAAGACTGAGTCTTCCTACTCTCTATGTTTTGAGCGTTTCCTGTGTCACCAGTTTTACATTCCGATGCACCTCTGCAGGTCTACTGTATCCATTGGACCTTCCCATTGGCGATGAAACACACAAATTGCATCGAATTTAAATATAAGAGACACAATGCCGACTTAAGTACAGGAAGACTGAGTCTTCCTACTGTCAATGTTTTGAGCGTTTCCTGTGTCACCAGTTTTACATTCCGATTCGCCTCTGCAGGTTAACTGTATCCCTTGGACCTTCCCATTGGCGATGAAAAACAGAATTTGCATCGGAATTAAATATAAGAGACACAATGCCGACTTAAGTACAGGAAGTCTAAGTCTTCCTACTGTCTATGCTTTGAGCGTTTCCTGTGTCATCGGTTTTACTTTCCGATGCACCTCTGCAGGTTTACTGTATCCCATGGACCTTCCCAATGACGATGAAACACAGAAATTGCATCGGAATTAAATATAAGAGACAAAACACCGACTTAAGTACAGGAAGACCGAGTCTTCCTACTGTCTATAATTTGAGCGTTTCCTGTGTCACCAGTTTTACACTCCGATGCACCTCTGCAGGTTTTCTGTATCCCATGGACCTTCCCATTCACGATGAAACACAGAAATTGAATCGGAATTAAATATAAGAGACACAATGCCGACTTAAGTACAAGAAGACTGAGTCTTCCTGCTGTCTATGTTTTGAACGTTACCTGTGTCACTAGTTTTACATTCCGATGCACCTCTGCAGGTTTACTGTATCCATTGGACCTTCCCATTCACGATGAAACACAGAAATTGCATCGGAATTAAATATAAGAGACACAATGCCGTCTTAAGTACAGGAAGACTGAGTCTTCCTACTGTCTATGTTTGAGCGTTTCCTGTGTCACCAGTTTTACATTCCGATGCACCTCTGCAGGTTTACTGTATCCCTTGGACCTTCCCATTCACGATGAAACACAGAAATGTCATCGGAATTAAATACAAGAGACACAATGCCGACTTAAGTACAAGAAAACAGTCTTCGTACGGTCAATGTTTTGAGCGTTTCCTGTGTCACCAGTTTTACATTCCGATGCACCTCTGCCGGTTTACTGTATCCCTTGGACCTTCCCATTGTCGATGATACACAGAAATCGCATCGGAATTAAATATAAGAGACACAATGCCGACTTAAGTACAGGAAGACTGAGTTTTCCTACTGTCTATGTTTTGAGCGTTTCCTGTGTCACCAGTTTTACAATCTGATGCACCTCTGCAGGTTTTCTGTATCCATTGGACCTTCCCATTGACGATGAAACACAGAAATTGCGTCGTAATTAAATATAAGAGACACAATGCCGACTTAAGTACAGGAAGACTGAGTCTTCCTACTGTCTATGTGTTGAGCGTTTCCTGTGTCACCAGTTTTACATTCTGATGCACCTCTGCAGGTTTACTGTATCCCTTGGACCCTCCCATTGACAATGAAACACAGAAATTGTATCGGAATTAAATATAAGAGACACAATGCCGACTTAAGTACATTAAGACTGAGTCTTCCCACTGTCTATGTTTTGAGCGTTTCCTGTGTTACCAGTTTTACATTCCGATGCACCTCTGCAGGTTTACTGCATCCCTTGGACCTTCCCATTGACGATGAAACACAGAAATTGCATCGGAATTAAATATAAGAGACACAATGCCGACTTAAGTACAGGAAGACTGAGTCTTCCTACTGTCTATGTTTTGAGCGTTTCCTGTGTCACTAGTTTTACATTCCGATGCAACTCTGCAGGTTTACTGTATCCCTTGGACCTTCCCATTCACGATGAAACACAGAAATTTCATCGGAAATAAATATAAGAGACACAATGCCGACTTAAGTACAGCAAGACTGAGTCTTCCTACTGGCTATGTTTTGAGCGTTTCCTGTGTCACCGGTTTTACACTCCGATGCGCCTCTGCAAGTTTACTGTATCCCTTGGACCTTCCCATTCACGATGAAACACAGAAATTGATTCGGAATTAAATATAAGAGACACAATGCCGACTTAAGTACAAGAAGACTGAGTCTTCCTGCTGTCTATGTTTGTAACGTTACCTTTGTCACTAGTTTTACATTCCGATGCACCTCTGCAGGTTTACTGTATCCATTGGACCTTCCCATTGACGATGAAACACAGAAATTGCATCGGAATTATATATAAGAGACACAATGCCGACTTAAGTACACGAAGACTGAGTCTTCCTATTCTCTATGTTTTGAGCGTTTCCTGTGTCACCAGTTTTACATTCCGATGCACCTCTGCAGGTTTCCTGTATCCCTTGGACCTTCCCATTGCGATGAAACACAGAAATTGCATCGAAATTAAATATAAAAGACACAATGCCGACATAAGTACAAGAAAACAGTCTTCGTACGGTCAATGTTTTGAGCGTTTACTGTGTCACCAGTTTTACATTCCGATGCACCTCTGCCGGTTTACTGTATCCCTTGGAACTTCCCATTGACGATGAAACACAGAAATTGCATCGGAATTAAATGTAAGGGACACAATGACGACTTAACTACAGGAAGACTGAGTCTTCCTACTCTCTATGTTTTGAGCGTTTCCTGTGTCAGCAGTTTTACATTCTGATGCACCTCTGCAGGTTTACTGTTTCCCTTGGACCCTCCCATTGACAATGAAACACAGAAATTGCAACGGAATTAAATATAAGAGACACAATGCCGACTTAAGTACAGGAAGACTGAGTCTTCCTACTGTCTATGTTTTGAGCGTTTCCTGTGTCACCAGTTTTACATTCCGATGCACCTCTGCAGGTTTACTGTATCCCTTGGACCTTCCCATTGACGATGAAACACAGAAATTGCATCGGAATTAAATATAAGGGACACAATGACGACTTAACTACAGGAAGACTGAGTCTTCCTACTGTCTATGTTTTGAGCGTTTCCTGTGTCACTAGTTTTACATTCCGATGCACCTCTGCAGGTTTACTGTATCCCTTGGACCTACCCATTGACGATGAAACACAGAAATTGCATCGGAATTAAATATAAGAGACACAATGCCGACTTAAAAAAAGGAAGACTGAGTCTTCCTACTCTGTACGTTTTGAGCGTTTCCTGTGTCACCAGTTTTACATTCCGATGCACCTCTGCAGGTTTACTGTATCCCTTGGACCTTCCCATTGACGATGAAACACAGAAATTGCATCGGAATTATATATAAGAGACACAATGCCGACTTAAGTACACGAGGACTGAGTCTTCCTACTCTCTATGTTTTGAGCGTTTCCTGTGTCACCTGTTTTACATTCCGATGCACCTCTGCAGGTTTCCTGTATCCCTTGGACCTTCCCATTGACGATGAAACACAGAAATTGCATCGAAATTAAATATAAAAGACACAATGCCGACATAAGTACAAGAAAACAGTCTTCGTACGGTCAATGTTTTGAGCGTTGCCTGTGTCACCAGTTTTACATTCCGATGCACCTCTGCCGGTTTACTGTATCCCTTGGACCTTCCCATTGACGATGAAACACAGAAATTGCATCGGAATTATATATAAGAGACACAATGCCGACTTAAGTACAGGAAGACTGAGTCTTCCTACTGTCTATATTTTGAGCGTTTCCTGTGTCACCAGTTTTACAATCTGATGCACCTCTGCAGGCTTTCTGTATCCATTGGACCATCCCATTGACGAAGAAACACAGAAATTGCATCGGAATTAAATATAAGAGACACAATGCCGACTTAAGAACAAGAAGACTGAGTCTTCCTACTGTCTATGTGTTGAGCGTTTCCTGTGTCACTAGTTTTACATTCCGATGCACCTCTGCAGGTTTACTGTATCCCTTGGACCTTCCCATTCACGATGAAACACAGAAATTTCATAGGAAATAAATATAAGAGACACAATGCCGACTTAAGTACAGGAAGACTGAGTCTTCCCACTGTCTACGTTTTGAGCGTTTACTGTGTCGTCAGTTTTACATTCCGATGCACCTCTGCAGGTTTACTGTATCCCTTGGACCTTCCCATTGGCGATGAAACACAGAAATTGCATCGGAATTAAATTTAAGAGACACAATGCCGACTTAAGTACAGGAAGACTGAGTCTTCCTACTGTCTATGTTTTGAGCGTTTCCTGTGTCACTAGTTTTACATTCCGATGCACCTCTGCAGGTTTACTGTATCCCTTGGACTTTCCCATTCACGATGAAACACGGAAATTTCATAGGAAATAAATATAAGAGACACAATGCCGACTTAAGTACAGGAAGACTGAGTCTTCCTACTGGCTATGTTTTGAGCGTTTCCTGTCTCACCAGTTTTACACTCCGATGCACCTCTGCAGGTTTACTGTATCCATTGGACCTTCCCATTCACGATGAAACACAGAAATTGAATCGGAAATAAATATAAGAGACACAATGCCGACTTAAGTACAAGAAGACTGAGTCTTCCTACTGTCGATTGTTTTAACGTTTCCTGTGTCACTAGTTTTACATTCCGATGCACCTCTGCAGGTTTACTGTATCCCTTGGACCTTCGCAGTGACGATGAAACACAGAAATTG
The DNA here is from genome assembly GCF_023898315.1 of Schistocerca nitens. Lineage (NCBI taxonomy): Eukaryota > Metazoa > Arthropoda > Insecta > Orthoptera > Acrididae > Schistocerca > Schistocerca nitens. The sequence goes on along the minus strand of NC_064616.1, from coordinate 2,364,265 downwards.
CATCGGAATTAAATATAAGAGACACAATGCGCGCCTTAAGTACAAGAAAACAGTCTTCGTACGGTCAATGTTTTGAGCGTTTCCTGTGTCACCAGTTTTACATTCCGATGCACCTCTGCCGGTTTACTGTATCCCTTGGAACTTCCCATTGTCGATGAAACACAGAAATCGCATCGGAATTAAATATAAGAGACACAATGTCGACTTAAGTACAGGAAGACTGAGTCTTCTTACTGTCTATGTTTTGAGCGTTTCCTGTGTCACCAGTTTTACAATCTGATGCACCTCTGCAGGCTTTCTGTATCCATTGGACCATCCCATTGACGAAGAAACACAGAAATTGCATCGGAATTAAATATAAGAGACACAATGCCGACTTAAGAACAAGAAGACTGAGTCTTCCTACTGTCAATGTGTTGAGCGTTTCCTGTGTCAGCAGTTTTACATTCTGATGCACCTCTGCAGGTTTACTGTATCCCTTGGACCCTCCCATTGACAATGAAACACAGAAATTGCATCGGAATTAAATATAACACAATGCCGACTTAAGTACAGGAAGACTAAGTCTTCCTACTGTCTATGATTTGAGCTCTTCCTGTGTCATCAGTTTTATTTTCCGATGCACCTCTGCAGGTTTACTATATCCCTTGGACCTTCCCATTCACGATGAAACACAGAAATTTCATAGGAAATAAATATAAGAGACACAATGCCGACTTAAGTATAGGAAGACTGAGTCTTCCTACTGTCTATGTTTTGAACGTTTCCTGTGTCACCAGTTTTACATTCCGATTCACCTCTGCAGGTTTATTGTATCCCTTGGACCTTCCCATTGACGAAGAAACACAGAAATTGCATCGGAATTAAATATGAGAGACAGAATGCCGACTTAAGTACAGGAAGACTGAGTCTTCCTACTCTCTATGTTATGAGCGTTTCCTTTGTCACCAGTTTTACATTCCGAAGCACCTCTGCAGGTTTCCTGTATCCCTTGGACCTTCCCATTGTCGATGAAACACAGAAATCGCATCGGAATTAAATATAAGAGACACAATGCCGACTTAAGTACAGGAAGACTTAGTCTTCCTACAGTCTATGTTTTGAGCGTTTACTGTGTCGTCAGTTTTACATTCCGATGCACCTCTACAGGTTTACTGTATCCCTTGGACCTTCCCATTGGCGATGAAACACAGAAATTGCATCGGAATTAAATTTAAGAGACACAATGCCGACTTAAGTACAGGAAGACTGAGTCTTCCTACTGTCTATGTTTTCAGCGTTTCCTGTGTCACTAGTTTTATATTCCGATGCACCTCTGCAGGTTTACTGTATCCCTTGGACTTTCCCATTCACGATGAAACACAGAAATTTCATAGGAAATAAATATAAGAGACACAATGCCGACTTAAGTACAGGAAGACTGAGTCTTCCTACTGTGTACGTTTTGAGCGTTTACTGTGTCGTCAGTTTAACATTCCGATGCACCTCTGCAGGTTTACTGTATCCCTTGGACCTTCCCATTGGAGATGAAACACAGAAATTGCATCGGAATTAAATTTAAGAGACACAATGCCGACTTAAGTACAGGAAGATGAGTCTTCCTACTGTCGATTGTTTTCACGTTTCCTGTGTCACTAGTTTTACATTCCGATGCACCTCTGCAGGTTTACTGTATCCCTTGGACCTTCACAGTGACGATGAAACACAGAAATTGCATCGGAATTAAATATAAGAGACACAATGCGCGCCTTAAGTACAAGAAAACAGTCTTCTTACAGTCAATGTTTTGAGCGTTTCCTGTGTCACCAGTTTTACATTCCGATGCACCTCTGCAGGTTTACTGTATCCCTTGGACCTTCCCATTGACGATGAAACACAGAAATTGCATCGGAATTAAATATAAGAGACACAATGCCGACTTAAGTACAGGAAGACTGAGTCATCCTACTGTCAATGTTTTGAGCGTTTCCTGTGTCACCAGTTTTACATTCCGATTCGCCTCTGCAGGTTTACTGTATCCCTTGGACCTTCCCATTGACGATGAAACACAGAAATTGCATCGGAATTAAATATAAGAGACACAATGCCGACTTAAGTACACGAAGACTGAGTCTTCCTACTCTCTATGTTTTGAGCGTTTCCTGTGTCACCAGTTTTACATTCCGATGCACCTCTACAGGTTTACTGTATCCCTTGGACCTTCCCATTGACGATGAAACACAGAAATTGCATCGAAATAAAATATAAAAGACACAATGCCGACTTAAGTACATGAAAACAGTCTTCGTACGGTCTATGTTTTGGGCGTATCCTGTGTCACCAGTTTTACATTCCGATGCACCTCTGCTGGTTTACTGTATCCCTTGGACCTTCCCATTGTCGATGAAACACAGAAATCGCATCGGAATTAAATATAAGAGACACAATGCCGACTTAAGTACAGGAAGACTGAGTCTTCCTACTGTCTATGTTTTGAGCGTTTCCTGTGTCACCAGTTTTACAATCTGATGCACCTCTGCAGGTTTTCTGTATCCATTGGAGCTTCCCATTGACGAAGAAACACAGAAATTGCATCGGAATTAAATATAAGAGACACAATGCCGACTTAAGAACAGGAAGACTGAGTCTTCCTACTGTCTATGTGTTGAGCGTTTCCTGTGTCAGCAGTTTTACATTCTGATGCACCTCTGCAGGTTTACTGTATCCCTTGGACCCTCCCATTGACAATGAAACACAGAAATTGCATCGGATTTAAATATAAGAGACACAATGCCGACTTAAGTACAGGAAGACTGAGTTTTCCTACTGTCTATGTTTTGAGCGTTTCCTGTGTCACCAGTTTTACATTCCGATGCACCTCTGCAGGTTTACTGTATCCCTTGGACCTTCCCATTGACGATGAAACACAGAAATTGCATCGGAATTAAATATAAGAGACACAATGCCGACTTAACTACAGGTAGACTGAGTCTTCCTACTGTCTGTAATTTGAGCGTTTCCTGTGTCACCAGTTTTACATTCCGATGCACCTCTACAGTTTTACTGTATCCCTTGGACCTTCGCAGTGAGGATGAAACACAGAAATTGCATCGGAATTAAATATAACACAATGCCGACTTATGTACAGGAAGACTAAGTGTTCCTACTGTCTATGATTTGAGCTTTTCCTGTGTCATCAGTTTTATTTTCCGATGCACTTCTGCAGGTTTACTATATCCCTTGGACCTTCCCATTCACGATGAAACACAGAAATTTCATCGGAAATAAATATAAGAGACACAATGCCGACTTAAGTATAGGAAGACTGAGTCTTCCTACTGTCTATGTTTTGAGCGTTTCCTGTGTCACCAGTTTTACATTCCGATGCACCTCTGCAGGTTTATTGTATCCCTTGGACCTTCCCATTGACGAAGAAACACAGAAATTGCATCGGAATTAAATATGAGAGACACAATGCCGACTTAAGTACAGGAAGACTGAGTCTTCCTACTCTCTATGTTTTGAGCGTTTCCTGTGTCACCAGTTTTACATTCCGAAGCACCTCTGCAGGTTTCCTGTATCCCTTGGACCTTCCAATTGACGATGAAACACAGAAAATGCATCGAAATTAAATATAAGAGACACAATGCCGACTTAGGTACAAGAAAACAGTCTTCGTACGGTCAATGTTTGAGCGGTTCCTGTGTCACCAGTTTTACATTCCGATGCACCTCTGCCGGTTTACTGTATCCCTTGGACCTTCCCATTGTCGATGAAACACAGAAATTGCATCGGAATTAAATATAAGAGACACAATGCCGACTTAAGTACAGGAAGACTGAGTCTTCCTACTGTCTATGTTTTGAGCGTTTTCTGTGTCGTCAGTTTTACATTCCGATGCACCTCTGCAGGTTTACTGTATCCATTGGCCCTTCCCATTGACGATGAAAAACAGAAATTGCATCGGAATTAAATATAAGAGACACAATTCCGACTTAAGTACAGGAAGACTAAGTCTTCCTACTGTCTATGTTTTGAGCGTTTCCTGTGTCATCAGTTTTACTTTCCGGTGCACCTCTGCAGGTTTAATATATCCCTTGGACCTTCCCATTCACGATGAAACACAGAAATTTCATAGGAAATAAATATAAGAGACACAATGCCGACTTAAGTACAGGAAGACTGAGTCTTCCTACTGGCTATGTTTTGAGCGTTTCCTGTGTCACCAGTTTTACACTCCGATGCACCTCTGCAGGTTTACTGTATCCATTGGACCTTCCCATTCACGATGAAACACAGAAATTGAATCGGAATTAAATATAAGAGACAGAATGCCGACTTAAGTACAAGAAGACTGAGTCTTCCTACTGTCGATTGTTTTAACGTTTCCTGTGTCACCAGTTTTACATTCCGATGCACCTCTGCAGGTTTACTGTATCCCTTGGACCTTCCCATTGGCGATGAAACACACAAATTGCAATGAATTTAAATATAAGAGTCACAATGCCGACTTAAGTACAGGAAGACTGAGTCTTCCTACTGTCAATGTTTTGAGCGTTTCCTGTGTAACCAGTTTTACATTCCGATTCGCCTCTGCAGGTTTACTGTATCCCTTGGACCTTCCCATTGACGATAAAACACAGAAATTGCATCGGAATTAAATATAAGAGACACAATGCCGACTTAAGTACACGAAGACTGAGTCTTCCTACTCTCTATGTTTTGAGCGTTTCCTGTGTCACCAGTTTTACATTCCGATGCACCTCTACAGGTTTACTGTATCCCTTGGACCTTCCCATTGACGATGAAACACAGAAATTGCATCGAAATTAAATATAAAAGACACAATGCCGACTTAAGTACATGAAAACAGTATTCGTACGGTCTATGTTTTGAGAGTTTCCTGTGTCACCAGTTTTACATTCCGATGCACCTCTGCTGGTTTACTGTATCCCTTGGACCTTCCCATTGTCGATGAAACACAGAAATCGCATCGGAATTAAATATAAGAGACACAATGCCGACTTAAGTACAGGAAGACTGAGTCTTTCCACTGTCTATGTTTTGAGCGTTTCCTCTGTCACCATTTTTACAATATGATGCACCTCTGCAGGTTTTCTGTATCCATTGGAGCTTCCCATTGACGAAGAAACACAGAAATTGCATCGGAATTAAATATAAGAGACACAATGCCGACTTAAGAACAGGAAGACTGAGTCTTCCTACTGTCTATGTGTTGAGCATTTCCTGTGTCAGCAGTTTTACATTCTGATGCACCTCTGCAGGTTTAATGTATCCCTTGGACCCTCCCATTGACAATGAAACACAGAAATTGCATCGGAATTAAATATAAGAGACACAATGCCGACTTAACTACAGGAAGACTGAGTCTTCCTACTGTCTGTAATTTGAGCGTTTCCTGTGTCACCAGTTTTACATTCCGATGCACCTCTACAGGTTTACTGTATCCCTTGGACCTTCACAGTGAGGATGAAACACAGAAATTGCATCGGAATTAAATATAAGAGACACAATGCCGACTTAAGTACAGGAAGACTAAGTCCTCCTACTGTCTATGATTTGAGCTTTTCCTGTGTCATCAGTTTTACTTTCCGATGCACCTCTGCAGGTTTACTATATCCCTTGGACCTTCCCATTCACGATGAAACACAAAAATTTCATCGGAAACAAATATAAGAGGCACTATGCAGACTTAAGTATAGGAAGACTGAGTCTTCCTACTGTCTATGTTTTGAGCGTTTCCTGTGTCACCAGTTTTACATTCCGATGTACCTCTGCAGGTTTATTGTATCCCTTGGACCTTCCCATTGACGAAGAAACACAGAAATTGCATCGGAATTAAATATGAGAGACACAATGCCGACTTAAGTACAGGAAGACTGAGTCTTCCTACTCTCTATGTTTTGAGCGTTTCCTGTGTCACCAGTTTTACATTCCGATGCACCTCTGCCGGTATGCTGTATCCCTTGGACCTTCCCATTGTCGATGAAACACAGAAATCGCATCGGAATTAAATATAAGAGACACAATGCCGACTTAAGTACAGGAAGACTAAGTCTTCCTACTGTCTATGATTTGAGCTTTTCCTGTGTCATCAGTTTTACTTTCCGATGCACCTCTGCAGGTTTACTATATCCCTTGGACCTTCCCATTCACGATGAAACACAGAAATTTCGTAGGAAATAAATATAAGAGACACTATGCCGACTTAAGTATAGGAAGACTGAGTCTTCCTACTGTCTATGTTTTGAGCGTTTTCTGTGTCACCAGTTTTACATTCCGATGCACCTCTGCAGGTTTATTGTATCCCTTGGACCTTCCCATTGACGAAGAAACACAGAAATTGCATCGGAATTAAATATGAGAGACACAATGCCGACTTAAGTACAGGAAGACTGAGTCTTCCTAATCTCTATGTTTTGAGCGTTTCCTGTGTCACCAGTTTTACATTCCGATGCACCTCTGCCGGTATCCTGTATCCCTTGGACCTTCCCATTGTCGATGAAACACAGAAATCGCATCGGAATTAAATATAAGAGACACAATGCCGACTTAAGTACAGGAAGACTGAGTCTTCCTACTGTCTATGTTTTGAACGTTTCCTGTGTCACCAGTTTTACAATCTGATGCACCTCTGCAGGTTTTCTGTATCCATTGGAGCTTCCCATTGACGAAGAAACACAGAAATTGAATCGGAATTAAATATAAGAGACACAATGCCGACTTAAGAACAGGAAGACTGAGTCTTCCTACTGTCTATGTGTTGAGCGTTTCCTGTGTCAGCAGTTTTACATTCTGATGCACCTCTGCAGGTTTACTGTATCCCTTGGACCCTCCCATTGACAATGAAACACAGAAATTGCATCGGAATTAAATATAAGAGACACAATGCCGACTTAAGTATAGGAAGACTGAGTCTACCTACTGTCTATGTTTTGAGCGTTTCCTGTGTCACCAGTTTTACATTCCGATGCACCTCTGCAGGTTTATTGTATCCCTTGGACCTTCCCATTGACGAAGAAACACAGAAATTGCATCGGAATTAAATAAGAGAGACACAAAGCCGACTTAAGTACAGGAAAACTGAGTCTTCCTACTCTCTATGTTTTGAGCGTTTCCTGTGTCACCAGTTTTACATTCCGAAGCACCTCTGCAGGTTTCCTGTATCCCTTGGACCTTCCCATTGACGATGAAACACAGAAAATGCATCGAAATTAAATATAAGAGACACAATGCCGACTAAAGTACAAGAAAACAGTCTTCGTACGGTCAATGTTTGAGCGGTTCCTGTGTCACCAGTTTTACATTCCGATGCACCTCTGCAGGTTTACTGTATCCCTTGGACCTTCCCATTGTCGATGAAACACAGAAATTGCATCGGAATTAAATATAAGAGACACAATGCCGTCTTAAGTTCAGGAACACTGAGTCTTCCTACTGTCTATGTTTTGAGCGTTTTCTGTGTCGTCAGTTTTACATTCCGATGCACCTCTGCAGTTTTACTGTATCCCTTGACCCTTCCCATTGACGATGAAAAACAGAAATTGCATCCGAATTAAATATAAGAGACACAATTCCGACTTAAGTACAGGAAGACTAAGTCTTCCTACTGTCTATGTTTTGAGCGTTTCCTGTGTCATCAGTTTTACTTTCCGATGCACCTCTGCAGGTTTAATATATCCCTTGGACCTTCCCATTTACGATGAAACACAGAAATTTCATCGGAAATAAATATAAGAGACACAATGACGACTTAAGTACAGGAAGACTGAGTCTTCCTACTGTCTATAATTTGAGCGTTTCCTGTATCACCAGTTTTAATTTCAGATGCACATATACAGGTTTTCTGTATCCCTTGGACCTTCCCATTCACGATGAAACACAGAAATTGCATCGGAATTAAATATAAGAGACACAATGCCGACTTAAGTACAATTAAACAGTCTTCTTACAGTCAATGTTTTGAGCGTTTCCTGTGTCACCAGTTTTACATTCCGATGCACCTCTGTAGGTTTACTGTATCCCTTGGACCTTCCCATTGTCGATGAAACACAGAAATCGCATCGGAATTATATATAAGAGACACAATGCCGACTTAAGTACAGGAAGACTGAGTCTTCCTACTGTCTATGTTTTGAGCGTTTACTGTGTCGTCAGTTTTACATTCCGATGCACCTCTGCAGGTTTACTGTATCCCTTGGACCTTCCCATTGGCGATGAAACACAGAAATTGCATCGGAATTAAATTTAAGAGACACAATGCCGACCTAAGTACAGGAAGACTGAGTCTTCCTACTGTCTATGTTTTGAGCGTTTCCTGTGTCACTAGTTTTACATTCCGATGCACCTCTGCAGGTTTACTGTATCCCTTGGACCTTCCCATTCACGATGAAACACAGATATTTCATAGGAAATAAATATTAGAGACACAATGCCGACTTAAGTACAGGAAGACTGAGTCTTCCTACTGGCTATGATTTGAGCGTTTCCTGTGTCACCAGTTTTACACTCCGATGCACCTCTGCAGGTTTACTGTATCCATTGGACCTTCCCATTCACGATCAAACACAGAAATTGAATCGGAATTAAATATAAGAGACACAATGCCGAATTAAGTACAAGAAGACTGAGTCTTCCTACTGTCGATTGTTTTAACGTTTCCTGTGTCACTAGTTTTACATTCCGATGCACCTCTGCAGGTTTACTGTATCCCTTGGACCTTCACAGTGACGATGAAACACAGAAATTGCATCGGAATTAAATATAAAAGACACAATGCCGACTTAAGTACAAGAAAACAGTCTTCTTACAGTCAATGTTTTGAGCGTTTCCTGTGTCACCAGTTTTACATTCCGATGCACCTCTGCAGGTTTACTGTATCCCTTGGACCTTCCCATTGGCGATGAAACACACAAATTGCAATGAATTTAAATATAAGAGACACAATGCCGACTTAAGTACAGGAAGACTGAGTCGTCCTACTGTCAATGTTTTGAGCGTTTCCTGTGTCACCAGTTTTACATTCCGATGCACCTCTACAGGTTTACTGTTTCCCTTGGACCTTCCCATTGACGATGAAACACAGAAATTGCATCGAAATTAAATATAAAAGACACAATGCCGACTTAAGTACATGAAAACAGTCTTCGTACGGTCTATGTTTTGAGCGTTTCCTGTGTCACCAGTTTTACATTCCGATGCACCTCTGCTGGTTTACTGTATCCCTTGGACCTTATCATTGTCGATGAAACACAGAAATCGCATCGGAATTAAATATAAGAGACACAATGCCGACTTAAGTACAGGAAGACTGAGTCTTCCTACTCTCTATGTTTTGAGCGTTTCCTGTGTCACCAGTTTTACAATCTGATGCACCTCTGCAGATTTTCTGTATCCATTGGAGCTTCCCATTGACGAAGAAACACAGAAATTGCATCGGAATTAAATATAAGAGACACAATGCCGACATAAGAACAGGAGGACTGAGTCTTCCTACTGTCGATGTGTTGAGGATTTCCTGTGTCAGCAGTTTTACATTCTGATGCACCACTGCAGGTTTACTGTATCCCTTGGACCCTCCCATTGACAATGAAACACAGAAATTGCATCGGAATTAAATATAAGAGACACAATGCCGACTTAAGTGCAGGAAGACTGAGTTTTCCTACTGTCTATGTTTTGAGCGTTTCCTGTGTCACCAGTTTTACATTCCGATGCACCTCTGCAGGTTTACTGTATCCCTTGGACCTTCCCATTGACGATGAAACACAGAAATTGCATCGGAATTAAATATAAGAGACACAGTGCCGACTTAACTACAGCAAGACTGAGTCTTCCTACTGTCTGTAATTTGAGCGTTTCCTGTGTCACCAGTTTTACATTCCGATGCACCTCTACAGGTTTACTGTATCCCTTGGACCTTCACAGTGAGGATGAAACACAGAAATTGCATCGGAATTAAATATAAGAGACACAATGCCGACTTAAGTACAGGAAGACTAAGTCTTCCTACTGTCTATGATTTGAGCTTTTCCTGTGTCATCAGTTTTACTTTCCGATGCACCTCTGCAGGCTTACTATATCCCTTGGACCTTCCCATTCACGATGAAACACAGAAATTTCATCGGAAATAAATATAAGAGACACTATGCCGACTTAAGTATAGGAAGACTGAGTCTTCCTACTGTCTATGTTTTAAGAGTTTCCTGTGTCACCAGTTTTACATTCCGATGCACCTCTGGAGGTTTATTGTATCCCTTGGACCTTCCCATTGACGAAGAAACACAGAAATTGCATCGGAATTAAATATGAGAGACACAATGCCGACTTAAGTACAGGAAGACTGAGTCTTCCTACTGTCTATGTTTTGAGCGTTTCCTGTGTCACCAGTTTTACATTCCGATGCACCTCTGCCGGTTTCCTGTATCCCTTGGACCTTCCCATTGTTGATGAAACACAGAAATCGCATCGGAATTAAATATAAGAGACACAATGCCGACTTAAGTACAGGAAGACTGAGTCTTCCTACTGTCTATGTTTTGAGCGTTTTCTGTGTCGTCAGTTTTACATTCCGATGCACCTCTGCAGGTTTACTGTATCCCTTGGACCCTCCCATTGACAATGAAACACAGAAATTGCATCGGAATTAAATATAAGAGACACAATGCAGACTTAAGTACAGGAAGACTGAGTTTTCCTACTGTCTATGTTTTGAGCGTTTCCTGTGTCACCAGTTTTACATTCCGATGCACCTCTGCAGGTTTACTGTATCCCTTGGACCTTCCCATTGACGATGAAACACAGAAATTGCATCGGAACTAAATATAAGAGACACAATGCCGACTTAACTACAGGAAGACTGAGTCTTCCTACTGTCTGTAATTTGAGCGTTTCCTGTGTCACCAGTTTTACATTCCGATGCACCTCTACAGGTTTACTGTATCCCTTGGACCTTCACAGTGAGGATGAAACACAGAAATTGCATCGGAATTAAATATAAGAGACACAATGCCGACTTAAGAACAGGAAGACTGAGTCTTCCTACTGTCTATGTGTTGAGCGTTTCCTGTGTCACCAGTTTTACATTCCGATGCACCTCTGCAGGTTTACTGTATCCCTTGGACCTTCCCATTGACGATGAAACACAGAAATTGCATCGGAATTAAATATAAGAGACACAATGCCGACTTAACTACAGGAAGACTGAGTCTTCCTACTGTCTGTAATTTGAGCGTTTCCTGTGTCACCAGTTTTACATTCCGATGCACCTCTACAGGTTTACTGTATCCCTTGGACCTTCACAGTGAGGATGAAACACAGAAATTGCATCGGAATTAAATATAAGAGACACAATGCCGACTTAAGTACAGGAAGACTAAGTCCTCCTACTGTCTATGATTTGAGCTTTTCCTGTGTCATCAGTTTTACTTTCCGATGCACCTCTGCAGGTTTACTATATCCCTTGGACCTTCCCATTCACGATGAAACACAAAAATTTCATCGGAAACAAATATAAGAGACACTATGCCGACTTAAGTATAGGAAGACTGAGTCTTCCTACTGTCTATGTTTTGAGCGTTTCCTGTGTCACCAGTTTTACATTCCGATGTACCTCTGCAGGTTTATTGTATCCCTTGGACCTTCCCATTGACGAAGAAACACAGAAATTGCATCGGAATTAAATATGAGAGACACAATGCCGACTTAAGTACAGGAAGACTGAGTCTTCCTCCTCTCTATGTTTTGAGCGTTTCCTGTGTCACCAGTTTTACATTCCGATGCACCTCTGCCGGTATGCTGTATCCCTTGGACCTTCCCATTGTCGATGAAACACAGAAATCGCATCGGAATTAAATATAAGAGACACAATGCCGACTTAAGTACAGGAAGCCTGAGTCTTCCTACTGTTTATGTTTTGAGCGTTTTCTGTGTCGTCAGTTTTACATTCCGATGCACCTCTGCAGGTTTAATGTATCCCTTGGACCTTCCCATTGTCGATGGAACACAGAAATCGCATCGGAATTAAATATAAGAGACACAATGCCGATATAAGTACAGGAAGACTGAGTCTTCCTACTGTCTATGTTTTGAGCGTTTCCTGTGTCACCAGTTTTACAATCTGATGCACGTCTGCAGGTTTTCTGTATCCATTGGAGCTTCCCATTGACGAAGAAACACAGAAATTGCATCGGAATTAAATATAAGAGACACAATGCCGACTTAAGAACAGGAAGACTGAGTCTTCCTACTGTCTATGTGTTGAGCGTTTCCTGTGTCAGCAGTTTTACATTCTGATGCACTTCTGCAGGTTTACTGTATCCCTTGGACCTTCCCATTGACGATGAAACACAGAAATTGCATCGGAACTAAATATAAGAGACACAATGCCGACTTAACTACAGGAAGACTGAGTCTTCCTACTGTCTGTAATTTGAGCGTTTCCTGTGTCACCAGTTTTACATTCCGATGCACCTCTACAGGTTTACTGTATCCCTTGGACCTTCCCATTGTCGATGAAACACAGAAATTTCATCGGAATTAAATATAAGAGACACAATGCCGACTTAAGTACAGGAAGACTAAGTCTTCCTACTGTCTATGATTTGAGCTTTTCCTGTGTCATCAGTTTTACTTTCCGATGCACCTCTGCAGGTTTACTATATCCCTTGGACCTTCCCATTCACGATGAAACACAGAAATTTCATAGGAAATAAATATAAGAGACACTATGCCGACTGAAGTATAGGAAGACTGAGTCTTCCTACTGTCTATGTTTTGAGCGTTTCCTGTGTCACCAGTTTTACATTCCGATGCACCTCTGCAGGTTTATTGTATCCCTTGGACCTTCCCATTGACGAAGAAACACAGAAATTGCATCGGAATTAAATATGAGAGACACAATGCCGACTTAAGTACAGGAAGACTGAGTCTTCCTACTCTCTATGTTTTGAGCGTTTCCTGTGTCACCAGTTTTACATTCCGATGCACCTCTGCCGGTATCCTGTATCCCTTGGACCTTCCCATTGTCGATGAAACACAGAAATCGCATCGGAATTAAATATAAGAGACACAATGCCGACTTAAGTACAGGAAGACTGAGTCTTCCTACTCTCTATGTTTTGAGCGTTTTCTGTGTCGTCAGTTTTACATTCCGATGCACCTCTGCAGGTTTACTGTATCCTTTGGACCTTCCCATTGACGATGAAACACAGAAATTGCATCGAAATTAAATATAAAAGACACAATGCCGACTTAAGTACAATAAAACAGTCTTCGTACGGTCTATGTTTTGAGCGTTTCCTGTGTCACCAGTTTTACATTCCGATGCACCTCTGCTGGTTTACTGTATCCCTTGGACCTTCCCATTGTCGATAAAACACAGAAATCGCATCGGAATTAAATATAAGAGACACAATGCCGACTTAAGTACACGAAGACTGAGTCTTCCTACTGTCTATGTTTTGAGCGTTTCCTGTGTCACCACTTTTACAATCTGATGCACCTCTGCAGGTTTTCTGTATCCATTGGAGCTTCCCATTGACGAAGAAACACAGAAATTGCATCGGAATTAAATATAAGAGACACAATGCCGACTTAAGAACAGGAAGACTGAGTCTTCCTACTGTCTATGTGTTGAGCGTTTCCTGTGTCAGCAGTTTTACATTCTGATGCACCTCTGCAGGTTTACTGTATCCCTTGGACCCTCCCATTGACAATGAAACACAGAAATTGCATCGGAATTAAATATAAGAGACACAATGCCGACTTAAGTATAGGAAGACTGAGTCTACCTACTGTCTATGTTTTGAGCGTTTCCTGTGTCACCAGTTTTACATTCCGATGCACCTCTGCAGGTTTATTGTATCCCTTGGACCTTCCCATTGACGAAGAAACACAGAAATTGCATCGGAATTAAATATGAGAGACACAAAGCCGACTTAAGTACACGAAGACTGAGTCTTCCTACTCTCTATGTTTTGAGCGTTTCCTGTGTCACCAGTTTTACATTCCGAAGCACCTCTGCAGGTTTCCTGTATCCCTTGGACCTTCCCATTGACGATGAAACACAGAAAATGCATCGAAATTAAATATAATAGACACAATGCCGACTAAAGTACAAGAAAACAGTCTTCGTACGGTCAATGTTTGAGCGGTTCCTGTGTCACCAGTTTTACATTCCGATGCACCTCTGCAGGTTTACTGTATCCCTTGGACCTTCCCATTGTCGATGAAACACAGAAATTGCATCGGAATTAAATATAAGAGACACAATGCCGACTTAAGTTCAAGAAGACTGAGTCTTCCTACTGTCTATGTTTTAAGCGTTTTCTGTGTCGTCAGTTTTACATTCCGATGCACCTCTGCAGGTTTACTGTATCCCTTGGCCCTTCCCATTGACGATGAAAAACAGAAATTGCATCCGAATTAAATATAAGAGACACAATTCCGACTTAAGTACAGGAAGACTAAGTCTTCCTACTGTCTATGTTTTGAGCGTTTCCTGTGTCATCAGTTTTACTTTCCGATGCACCTCTGCAGGTTTAATATATCCCTTGGACCTTCCCATTCACGATGAAACACAGAAATTTCATCGGAAATAAATATAAGAGACACAATGACGACTTAAGTACAGGAAGACTGAGTCTTCCTACTGTCTATAATTTGAGCGTTTCCTGTATCACCAGTTTTACTTTCAGATGCACATATACAGGTTTTCTGTATCCCTTGGACCTTCCCATTCACGATGAAACACAGAAATCGCATCGGAATTAAATATAAGAGACACAATGCCGACTTAAGTACAATTAAGCAGTCTTCTTACAGTCAATGTTTTGAGCGTTTCCTGTGTCACCAGTTTTACATTCCGATGCACCTCTGTAGGTTTACTGTATTCCTTGGACCTTCCCATTGTCGATGAAACACAGAAATCGCATCGGAATTATATATAAGAGACACAATGCCGACTTAAGTACAGGAACACTGAGTCTTCCTACTGTCTATGTTTTGAGCGTTTACTGTGTCGTCAGTTTTACATTCCGATGCACCTCTGCAGGTTTACTGTATCCCTTGGACCTTCCCATTGGCGATGAAACACAGAAATTGCATCGGAATTAAATTTAAGAGACACAATGCCGACCTAAGTACAGGAAGACTGAGTCTTCCTACTGTCTATGTTTTGAGCGTTTCCTGTGTCACTAGTTTTACATTCCGATGCACCTCTGCAGGTTTACTGTATCCCTTGGACCTTCCCATTCACGATGAAACACAGATATTTCATAGGAAATAAATATTAGAGACACAATGCCGACTTAAGTACAGGAAGACTGAGTCTTCCTACTGGCTATGATTTGAGCGTTTCCTGTGTCACCAGTTTTACACTCCGATGCACCTCTGCAGGTTTACTGTATCCATTGGACCTTCCCATTCACGATGAAACACAGAAATTGAATCGGAATTAAATATAAGAGACACAATGCCGACTTAAGTACAAGAAGACTGAGTCTTCCTACTGTCGATAGTTTTAACGTTTCCTGTGTCACTAGTTTTACATTCCGATGCACCTCTGCAGGTTTACTGTATCCCTTGGACCTTCACAGTGACGATGAAACACAGAAATTGCATCGGAATTAAATATAAAAGACACAATGCCGACTTAAGTACAAGAAAACAGTCTTCTTACAGTCAATGTTTTGAGCGTTTCCTGTGTCACTAGTTTTACATTCCGATGCACCTCTGCAGGTTTACTGTATCCCTTGGACCTTCCCATTGGCGATGAAACACACAAATTGCAATGAATTTAAATATAAGAGACACAATGCCGACTTAAGTACAGGAAGACTGAGTCTTCCTACTGTCAATGTTTTGAGCGTTTCCTGTGTCACCAGTTTTACATTCCGATTCGCCTCTGCAGGCTTACTGTATCCCTTGGACCTTCCCATTGACGATGAAACACAGAAATTGCATCGGAATTAAATATAAGAGACACAATGCCGACTTAAGTACACGAAGACTGAGTCTTCCTACTCTCTATGTTTTGAGCGTTTCCTGTGTCACCAGTTTTACATTCCGATGCACCTCTACAGGTTTACTGTATCCCTTGGACCTTCCCATTGACGATGAAACACAGAAATTGCATCGAAATTAAATATAAAAGACACAATGCCGACTTAAGTACATGAAAACAGTCTTCGTACGGTCTATGTTTTGAGCGTTTCCTGTGTCACCAGTTTTACATTCCGATGCACCTCTGCTGGTTTACTGTATCCCTTGGACCTTATCATTGTCGATGAAACACAGAAATCGCATCGGAATTAAATATAAGAGACACAATGCCGACTTAAGTACAGGAAGACTGAGTCATCCTACTCTCTATGTTTTGAGCGTTTCCTGTGTCACCAGTTTTACAATCTGATGCACCTCTGCAGGTTTTCTGTATCCATTGGAGCTTCCCATTGACGAAGAAACACAGAAACTGCATCGGAATTAAATATAAGAGACACAATGCCGACATAAGAACAGGAGGACTGAGTCTTCCTACTGTCGATGTGTTGAGCATTTCCTGTGTCAGCAGTTTTACATTCTGATGCACCACTGCAGGTTTACTGTATCCCTTGGACCCTCCCATTGACAATGAAACACAGAAATTGCATCGGAATTAAATATAAGAGACACAATGCCGACTTAAGTGCAGGAAGACTGAGTTTTCCTACTGTCTATGTTTTGAGCGTTTCCTGTGTCACCAGTTTTACATTCCGATGCACCTCTGCAGGTTTACTGTATCCCTTGGACCTTCCCATTGACGATGAAACACAGAAATTGCATCGGAATTAGATATAAGAGACACAGTGCCGACTTAACTACAGGAAGACTGAGTCTTCCTACTGTCTGTAATTTGAGCGTTTCCTGTGTCACCAGTTTTACATTCCGATGCACCTCTACAGGTTTACTGTATCCCTTGGACCTTCACAGTGAGGATGAAACACAGAAATTGCATCGGAATTAAATATAAGAGACACAATGCCGACTTAAGTACAGGAAGACTAAGTCTTCCTACTGTCTATGATTTGAGCTTTTCCTGTGTCATCAGTTTTACTTTCCGATGCACCTCTGCAGGCTTACTATATCCCTTGGACCTTCCCATTCACGACGAAACACAGAAATTTCATCGGAAATAAATATAAGAGACACTATGCCGACTTAAGTATAGGAAGACTGAGTCTTCCTACTGTCTATGTTTTGAGCGTTTCCTGTGTCACCAGTTTTACATTCCGATGCACCTCTGCAGGTTTATTGTATCCCTTGGACCTTCCCATTGACGAAAAAACACAGAAATTGCATCGGAATTAAATATGAGAGACACAATGCCGACTTAAGTACAGGAAGACTGAGTCTTCCTACTGTCTATGTTTTGAGCGTTTCCTGTGTCACCAGTTTTACATTCCGATGCACCTCTGCCGGTTTCCTGTATCCCTTGGACCTTCCCATTGTCGATGAAACACAGAAATCGCATCGGAATTAAATATAAGAGACACAATGCCGACTTAAGTACAGGAAGACTGAGTCTTCCTACTGTCTATGTTTTGAGCGTTTTCTGTGTCGTCAGTTTTACATTCCGATGCACCTCTGCAGGTTTACTGTATCCCTTGGACCTTCCCATTGACGATGAAACACAGAAATTGCATCGGAATTAAATATAAGAGATACAATGCCGACTTAAGTACAGGAAGACTGAGTCTTCCTACTGTCTGTGTTTTGAGCGTTTTCTGTGTCGTCAGTTTTACATTCCGATGCACCTCTGCAGGTTTACTGTATCCATTGGACCTTCCCATTGGCGATGAAACACACAAATTGCAATGAATTTAAATATAAGAGACACAATGCCGACTTAAGTACAGGAAGACTGAGTCTTCCTACTGTCAATGTTTTGAGCGTTTCCTGTGTCACCAGTTTTACATTCCGATTCGCCTCTGCAGGCTTACTGTATCCCTTGGACCTTCCCATTGACGATGAAACACAGAAATTGCATCGGAATTAAATATAAGAGACACAATGCCGACTTAAGTACACGAAGACTGAGTCTTCCTACTCTCTATGTTTTGAGCGTTTCCTGTGTCACCAGTTTTACATTCCGATGCACCTCTACAGGTTTACTGTATCCCTTGGACCTTCCCATTGACGATGAAACACAGAAATTGCATCGAAATTAAATATAAAAGACACAATGCCGACTTAAGTACATGAAAACAGTCTTCGTACGGTCTATGTTTTGAGCGTTTCCTGTGTCACCAGTTTTACATTCCGATGCACCTCTGCTGGTTTACTGTATCCCTTGGACCTTATCATTGTCGATGAAACACAGAAATCGCATTGGAATTAAATATAAGAGACACAATGCTGACTTAAGTACAGGAAGACTGAGTCTTCCTACTCTCTATGTTTTGAGCGTTTCCTGTGTCACCAGTTTTACAATCTGATGCACCTCTGCAGGTTTTCTGTATCCATTGGAGCTTCCCATTGACGAAGAAACACAGAAATTGCATCGGAATTAAATATAAGAGACACAATGCCGACATAAGAACAGGAGGACTGAGTCTTCCTACTGTCGATGTGTTGAGCATTTCCTGTGTCAGCAGTTTTACATTCTGATGCACCACTGCAGGTTTACTGTATCCCTTGGACCCTCCCATTGACAATGAAACACAGAAATTGCATCGGAATTAAATATAAGAGACACAATGCCGACTTAAGTGCAGGAAGACTGAGTCTTCCTACTCTCTATGTTTTGAGCGTTTCCTGTGTCACCAGTTTTACATTCCGATGCACCTCTGCTGGTTTACTGTATCCCTTGGACCTTATCATTGTCGATGAAACACAGAAATCGCATCGGAATTAAATATAAGAGACACAATGCCGACTTAAGTATAGGAAGACTGAGTCTACCTACTGTCTATGTTTTGAGCGTTTCCTGTGTCACCAGTTTTACATTCCGATGCACCTCTGCAGGTTTATTGTATCCCTTGGACCTTCCCATTGACGAAGAAACACAGAAATTGCATCGGAATTAAATATGAGAGACACAAAGCCGACTTAAGTACACGAAGACTGAGTCTTCCTACTCTCTATGTTTTGAGCGTTTCCTGTGTCACCAGTTTTACATTCCGAAGCACCTCTGCAGGTTTCCTGTATCCCTTGGACCTTCCCATTGACGATGAAACACAGAAAATGCATCGAAATTAAATATAATAGACACAATGCCGACTAAAGTACAAGAAAACAGTCTTCGTACGGTCAATGTTTGAGCGGTTCCTGTGTCACCAGTTTTACATTCCGATGCACCTCTGCAGGTTTACTGTATCCCTTGGACCTTCCCATTGTCGATGAAACACAGAAATTGCATCGGAATTAAATATAAGAGACACAATGCCGACTTAAGTTCAAGAAGACTGAGTCTTCCTACTGTCTATGTTTTAAGCGTTTTCTGTGTCGTCAGTTTTACATTCCGATGCACCTCTGCAGGTTTACTGTATCCCTTGGCCCTTCCCATTGACGATGAAAAACAGAAATTGCATCCGAATTAAATATAAGAGACACAATTCCGACTTAAGTACAGGAAGACTAAGTCTTCCTACTGTCTATGTTTTGAGCGTTTCCTGTGTCATCAGTTTTACTTTCCGATGCACCTCTGCAGGTTTAATATATCCCTTGGACCTTCCCATTCACGATGAAACACAGAAATTTCATCGGAAATAAATATAAGAGACACAATGACGACTTGAGTACAGGAAGACTGAGTCTTCCTACTGTCTATAATTTGAGCGTTTCCTGTATCACCAGTTTTACTTTCAGATGCACATATACAGGTTTTCTGTATCCCTTGGACCTTCCCATTCACGATGAAACACAGAAATCGCATCGGAATTAAATATAAGAGACACAATGCCGACTTAAGTACAATTAAGCAGTCTTCTTACAGTCAATGTTTTGAGCGTTTCCTGTGTCACCAGTTTTACATTCCGATGCACCTCTGTAGGTTTACTGTATTCCTTGGACCTTCCCATTGTCGATGAAACACAGAAATCGCATCGGAATTATATATAAGAGACACAATGCCGACTTAAGTACAGGAACACTGAGTCTTCCTACTGTCTATGTTTTGAGCGTTTACTGTGTCGTCAGTTTTACATTCCGATGCACCTCTGCAGGTTTACTGTATCCCTTGGACCTTCCCATTGGCGATGAAACACAGAAATTGCATCGGAATTAAATTTAAGAGACACAATGCCGACCTAAGTACAGGAAGACTGAGTCTTCCTACTGTCTATGTTTTGAGCGTTTCCTGTGTCACTAGTTTTACATTCCGATGCACCTCTGCAGGTTTACTGTATCCCTTGGACCTTCCCATTCACGATGAAACACAGATATTTCATAGGAAATAAATATTAGAGACACAATGCCGACTTAAGTACAGGAAGACTGAGTCTTCCTACTGGCTATGATTTGAGCGTTTCCTGTGTCACCAGTTTTACACTCCGATGCACCTCTGCAGGTTTACTGTATCCATTGGACCTTCCCATTCACGATGAAACACAGAAATTGAATCGGAATTAAATATAAGAGACACAATGCCGACTTAAGTACAAGAAGACTGAGTCTTCCTACTGTCGATAGTTTTAACGTTTCCTGTGTCACTAGTTTTACATTCCGATGCACCTCTGCAGGTTTACTGTATCCCTTGGACCTTCACAGTGACGATGAAACACAGAAATTGCATCGGAATTAAATATAAAAGACACAATGCCGACTTAAGTACAAGAAAACAGTCTTCTTACAGTCAATGTTTTGAACGTTTCCTGTGTCACTAGTTTTACATTCCGATGCACCTCTGCAGGTTTACTGTATCCCTTGGACCTTCCCATTGGCGATGAAACACACAAATTGCAATGAATTTAAATATAAGAGACACAATGCCGACTTAAGTACAGGAAGACTGAGTCTTCCTACTGTCAATGTTTTGAGCGTTTCCTGTGTCACCAGTTTTACATTCCGATTCGCCTCTGCAGGCTTACTGTATCCCTTGGACCTTCCCATTGACGATGAAACACAGAAATTGCATCGGAATTAAATATAAGAGACACAATGCCGACTTAAGTACACGAAGACTGAGTCTTCCTACTCTCTATGTTTTGAGCGTTTCCTGTGTCACCAGTTTTACATTCCGATGCACCTCTACAGGTTTACTGTATCCCTTGGACCTTCCCATTGACGATGAAACACAGAAATTGCATCGAAATTAAATATAAAAGACACAATGCCGACTTAAGTACATGAAAACAGTCTTCGTACGGTCTATGTTTTGAGCGTTTCC
The DNA here is from genome assembly GCF_023898315.1 of Schistocerca nitens. Taxonomy (NCBI): domain Eukaryota; kingdom Metazoa; phylum Arthropoda; class Insecta; order Orthoptera; family Acrididae; genus Schistocerca; species Schistocerca nitens. The sequence continues at coordinate 2,342,901 of NC_064616.1, read as the reverse complement.
TGTGTCACCAGTTTTACATTCCGATGCACCTCTGCTGGTTTACTGTATCCCTTGGACCTTATCATTGTCGATGAAACACAGAAATCGCATCGGAATTAAATATAAGAGACACAATGCCGACTTAAGTACAGGAAGACTGAGTCATCCTACTCTCTATGTTTTGAGCGTTTCCTGTGTCACCAGTTTTACAATCTGATGCACCTCTGCAGGTTTTCTGTATCCATTGGAGCTTCCCATTGACGAAGAAACACAGAAACTGCATCGGAATTAAATATAAGAGACACAATGCCGACATAAGAACAGGAGGACTGAGTCTTCCTACTGTCGATGTGTTGAGCATTTCCTGTGTCAGCAGTTTTACATTCTGATGCACCACTGCAGGTTTACTGTATCCCTTGGACCCTCCCATTGACAATGAAACACAGTAATTGCATCGGAATTAAATATAAGAGACACAATGCCGACTTAAGTACACGAAGACTGAGTCTACCTACTCTCTATGTTTTGAGCGTTTCCTGTGTCACCAGTTTTACATTCCGATGCACCTCTACAGGTTTACTGTATCCCTTGGACCTTCCCATTGACGATGAAACACAGAAATTGCATCGAAATTAAATATAAAAGACACAATGCCGACTTAAGTACATGAAAACAGTCTTCGTACGGTCTATGTTTTGAGCGTTTCCTGTGTCACCAGTTTTACATTCCGATGCACCTCTGCTGGTTTACTGTATCCCTTGGACCTTATCATTGTCGATGAAACACAGAAATCGCATCGGAATTAAATATAAGAGACACAATGCCGACTTAAGTACAGGAAGACTGAGTCATCCTACTCTCTATGTTTTGAGCGTTTCCTGTGTCACCAGTTTTACAATCTGATGCACCTCTGCAGGTTTTCTGTATCCATTGGAGCTTCCCATTGACGAAGAAACACAGAAACTGCATCGGAATTAAATATAAGAGACACAATGCCGACATAAGAACAGGAGGACTGAGTCTTCCTACTGTCGATGTGTTGAGCATTTCCTGTGTCAGCAGTTTTACATTCTGATGCACCACTGCAGGTTTACTGTATCCCTTGGACCCTCCCATTGACAATGAAACACAGAAATTGCATCGGAATTAAATATAAGAGACACAATGCCGACATAAGAACAGGAAGACTGAGTCTTCCTACTGTCTGTAATTTGAGCGTTTCCTGTGTCACCAGTTTTACATTCCGATGCACCTCTACAGGTTTACTGTATCCCTTGGACCTTCACAGTGAGGATGAAACACAGAAATTGCATCGGAATTAAATATAAGAGACACAATGCCGACTTAAGTACAGGAAGACTAAGTCTTCCTACTGTCTATGATTTGAGCTTTTCCTGTGTCATCAGTTTTACTTTCCGATGCACCTCTGCAGGCTTACTATATCCCTTGGACCTTCCCATTCACGACGAAACACAGAAATTTCATCGGAAATAAATATAAGAGACACTATGCCGACTTAAGTATAGGAAGACTGAGTCTTCCTACTGTCTATGTTTTGAGCGTTTCCTGTGTCACCAGTTTTACATTCCGATGCACCTCTGCAGGTTTATTGTATCCCTTGGACCTTCCCATTGACGAAAAAACACAGAAATTGCATCGGAATTAAATATGAGAGACACAATGCCGACTTAAGTACAGGAAGACTGAGTCTTCCTACTGTCTATGTTTTGAGCGTTTCCTGTGTCACCAGTTTTACATTCCGATGCACCTCTGCCGGTTTCCTGTATCCCTTGGACCTTCCCATTGTCGATGAAACACAGAAATCGCATCGGAATTAAATATAAGAGACACAATGCCGACTTAAGTACAGGAAGACTGAGTCTTCCTACTGTCTATGTTTTGAGCGTTTTCTGTGTCGTCAGTTTTACATTCCGATGCACCTCTGCAGGTTTACTGTATCCCTTGGACCTTCCCATTGACGATGAAACACAGAAATTGCATCGGAATTAAATATAAGAGATACAATGCCGACTTAAGTACAGGAAGACTGAGTCTTCCTACTGTCTGTGTTTTGAGCGTTTTCTGTGTCGTCAGTTTTACATTCCGATGCACCTCTGCAGGTTTACTGTATCCATTGGACCTTCCCATTGACGATGAAACACAGAAATTGCATGAGAATTAAATATAGGAGACACAATGCCGACGTAAGTACAGGAAGACTGAGTCTTCCTACTGTCTATGTTTGAGCGTTTCCTGTGTCACCAGTTTTACATTCCGATGCACCTCTGCAGGTTTACTGTATCCCTTGGACCTTCCCATTGACGATGAAACACAGAAATTGCATCGGAATTAAATATAAGAGACACAATGCCGACTTAAGTACAATTAAGCAGTCTTCTTACAGTCAATGTTTTGAGCGTTTCCTGTGTCACCAGTTTTACATTCCGATGCACCTCTGTAGGTTTACTGTATTCCTTGGACCTTCCCATTGTCGATGAAACACAGAAATCGCATCGGAATTATATATAAGAGACACAATGCCGACTTAAGTACAGGAACACTGAGTCTTCCTACTGTCTATGTTTTGAGCGTTTACTGTGTCGTCAGTTTTACATTCCGATGCACCTCTGCAGGTTTACTGTATCCCTTGGACCTTCCCATTGGCGATGAAACACAGAAATTGCATCGGAATTAAATTTAAGAGACACAATGCCGACCTAAGTACAGGAAGACTGAGTCTTCCTACTGTCTATGTTTTGAGCGTTTCCTGTGTCACTAGTTTTACATTCCGATGCACCTCTGCAGGTTTACTGTATCCCTTGGACCTTCCCATTCACGATGAAACACAGATATTTCATAGGAAATAAATATTAGAGACACAATGCCGACTTAAGTACAGGAAGACTGAGTCTTCCTACTGGCTATGATTTGAGCGTTTCCTGTGTCACCAGTTTTACACTCCGATGCACCTCTGCAGGTTTACTGTATCCATTGGACCTTCCCATTCACGATGAAACACAGAAATTGAATCGGAATTAAATATAAGAGACACAATGCCGACTTAAGTACAAGAAGACTGAGTCTTCCTACTGTCGATAGTTTTAACGTTTCCTGTGTCACTAGTTTTACATTCCGATGCACCTCTGCAGGTTTACTGTATCCCTTGGACCTTCACAGTGACGATGAAACACAGAAATTGCATCGGAATTAAATATAAAAGACACAATGCCGACTTAAGTACAAGAAAACAGTCTTCTTACAGTCAATGTTTTGAGCGTTTCCTGTGTCACTAGTTTTACATTCCGATGCACCTCTGCAGGTTTACTGTATCCCTTGGACCTTCCCATTGGCGATGAAACACACAAATTGCAATGAATTTAAATATAAGAGACACAATGCCGACTTAAGTACAGGAAGACTGAGTCTTCCTACTGTCAATGTTTTGAGCGTTTCCTGTGTCACCAGTTTTACATTCCGATTCGCCTCTGCAGGCTTACTGTATCCCTTGGACCTTCCCATTGACGATGAAACACAGAAATTGCATCGGAATTAAATATAAGAGACACAATGCCGACTTAAGTACACGAAGACTGAGTCTTCCTACTCTCTATGTTTTGAGCGTTTCCTGTGTCACCAGTTTTACATTCCGATGCACCTCTACAGGTTTACTGTATCCCTTGGACCTTCCCATTGACGATGAAACACAGAAATTGCATCGAAATTAAATATAAAAGACACAATGCCGACTTAAGTACATGAAAACAGTCTTCGTACGGTCTATGTTTTGAGCGTTTCCTGTGTCACCAGTTTTACATTCCGATGCACCTCTGCTGGTTTACTGTATCCCTTGGACCTTATCATTGTCGATGAAACACAGAAATCGCATCGGAATTAAATATAAGAGACACAATGCCGACTTAAGTACAGGAAGACTGAGTCATCCTACTCTCTATGTTTTGAGCGTATCCTGTGTCACCAGTTTTACAATCTGATGCACCTCTGCAGGTTTTCTGTATCCATTGGAGCTTCCCATTGACGAAGAAACACAGAAACTGCATCGGAATTAAATATAAGAGACACAATGCCGACATAAGAACAGGAGGACTGAGTCTTCCTACTGTCGATGTGTTGAGCATTTCCTGTGTCAGCAGTTTTACATTCTGATGCACCACTGCAGGTTTACTGTATCCCTTGGACCCTCCCATTGACAATGAAACACAGAAATTGCATCGGAATTAAATATAAGAGACACAATGCCGACTTAAGTGCAGGAAGACTGAGTTTTCCTACTGTCTATGTTTTGAGCGTTTCCTGTGTCACCAGTTTTACATTCCGATGCACCTCTGCAGGTTTACTGTATCCCTTGGACCTTCCCATTGACGATGAAACACAGAAATTGCATCGGAATTAGATATAAGAGACACAGTGCCGACTTAACTACAGGAAGACTGAGTCTTCCTACTGTCTGTAATTTGAGCGTTTCCTGTGTCACCAGTTTTACATTCCGATGCACCTCTACAGGTTTACTGTATCCCTTGGACCTTCACAGTGAGGATGAAACACAGAAATTGCATCGGAATTAAATATAAGAGACACAATGCCGACTTAAGTACAGGAAGACTAAGTCTTCCTACTGTCTATGATTTGAGCTTTTCCTGTGTCATCAGTTTTACTTTCCGATGCACCTCTGCAGGCTTACTATATCCCTTGGACCTTCCCATTCACGACGAAACACAGAAATTTCATCGGAAATAAATATAAGAGACACTATGCCGACTTAAGTATAGGAAGACTGAGTCTTCCTACTGTCTATGTTTTGAGCGTTTCCTGTGTCACCAGTTTTACATTCCGATGCACCTCTGCAGGTTTATTGTATCCCTTGGACCTTCCCATTGACGAAAAAACACAGAAATTGCATCGGAATTAAATATGAGAGACACAATGCCGACTTAAGTACAGGAAGACTGAGTCTTCCTACTGTCTATGTTTTGAGCGTTTCCTGTGTCACCAGTTTTACATTCCGATGCACCTCTGCCGGTTTCCTGTATCCCTTGGACCTTCCCATTGTCGATGAAACACAGAAATCGCATCGGAATTAAATATAAGAGACACAATGCCGACTTAAGTACAGGAAGACTGAGTCTTCCTACTGTCTATGTTTTGAGCGTTTTCTGTGTCGTCAGTTTTACATTCCGATGCACCTCTGCAGGTTTACTGTATCCCTTGGACCTTCCCATTGACGATGAAACACAGAAATTGCATCGGAATTAAATATAAGAGATACAATGCCGACTTAAGTACAGGAAGACTGAGTCTTCCTACTGTCTGTGTTTTGAGCGTTTTCTGTGTCGTCAGTTTTACATTCCGATGCACCTCTGCAGGTTTACTGTATCCATTGGACCTTCCCATTGACGATGAAACACAGAAATTGCATGAGAATTAAATATAGGAGACACAATGCCGACGTAAGTACAGGAAGACTGAGTCTTCCTACTGTCTATGTTTGAGCGTTTCCTGTGTCACCAGTTTTACATTCCGATGCACCTCTGCAGGTTTACTGTATCCCTTGGACCTTCCCATTGACGATGAAACACAGAAATTGCATCGGAATTAAATATAAGAGACACAATGCCGACTTAAGTACACGAAGACTGAGTCTTCCTACTCTCTATGTTTTGAGCGTTTCCTGTGTCACCAGTTTTACATTCCGATGCACCTCTGCAGGTTTCATGTATCCCTTGGACCTTCCCATTGACGATGAAACACAGAAATTGCATCGAAATTAAATATAAAAGACACAATGCCGACTTAAGTACAAGAAAACAGTCTTCTTACAGTCAATGTTTTGAGCGTTTCCTGTGTCACTAGTTTTACATTCCGATGCACCTCTGCAGGTTTACTGTATCCCTTGGACCTTCCCATTGGCGATGAAACACACAAATTGCAATGAATTTAAATATAAGAGACACAATGCCGACTTAAGTACAGGAAGACTGAGTCTTCCTACTGTCAATGTTTTGAGCGTTTCCTGTGTCACCAGTTTTACATTCCGATTCGCCTCTGCAGGCTTACTGTATCCCTTGGACCTTCCCATTGACGATGAAACACAGAAATTGCATCGGAATTAAATATAAGAGACACAATGCCGACTTAAGTACACGAAGACTGAGTCTTCCTACTCTCTATGTTTTGAGCGTTTCCTGTGTCACCAGTTTTACATTCCGATGCACCTCTACAGGTTTACTGTATCCCTTGGACCTTCCCATTGACGATGAAACACAGAAATTGCATCGAAATTAAATATAAAAGACACAATGCCGACTTAAGTACATGAAAACAGTCTTCGTACGGTCTATGTTTTGAGCGTTTCCTGTGTCACCAGTTTTACATTCCGATGCACCTCTGCTGGTTTACTGTATCCCTTGGACCTTATCATTGTCGATGAAACACAGAAATCGCATCGGAATTAAATATAAGAGACACAATGCCGACTTAAGTACAGGAAGACTGAGTCTTCCTACTCTCTATGTTTTGAGCGTTTCCTGTGTCACCAGTTTTACAATCTGATGCACCTCTGCAGGTTTTCTGTATCCATTGGAGCTTCCCATTGACGAAGAAACACAGAAATTGCATCGGAATTAAATATAAGAGACACAATGCCGACATAAGAACAGGAGGACTGAGTCTTCCTACTGTCGATGTGTTGAGCATTTCCTGTGTCAGCAGTTTTACATTCTGATGCACCACTGCAGGTTTACTGTATCCCTTGGACCCTCCCATTGACAATGAAACACAGAAATTGCATCGGAATTAAATATAAGAGACACAGTGCCGACATAACTACAGGAAGACTGAGTCTTCCTACTGTCTGTAATTTGAGCGTTTCCTGTGTCACCAGTTTTACATTCCGATGCACCTCTACAGGTTTACTGTATCCCTTGGACCTTCACAGTGAGGATGAAACACAGAAATTGCATCGGAATTAAATATAAGAGACACAATGCCGACTTAAGTACAGGAAGACTAAGTCTTCCTACTGTCTATGATTTGAGCTTTTCCTGTGTCATCAGTTTTACTTTCCGATGCACCTCTGCAGGCTTACTATATCCCTTGGACCTTCCCATTCACGATGAAACACAGAAATTTCATCGGAAATAAATATAAGAGACACTATGCCGACTTAAGTATAGGAAGACTGAGTCTTCCTACTGTCTATGTTTTGAGCGTTTCCTGTGTCACCAGTTTTACATTCCGATGCACCTCTGCAGGTTTATTCTATCCCTTGGACCTTCCCATTGACGAAGAAACACAGAAATTGCATCGGAATTAAATATGAGAGACACAATGCCGACTTAAGTACAGGAAGACTGAGTCTTCCTACTGTCTACGTTTTGAGCGTTTCCTGTGTCACCAGTTTTACAATCTGATGCACCTCTGCAGATTTTCTGTATCCATTGGAGCTTCCCATTGACGAAGAAACACAGAAATTGCATAGGAATTAAATAAAAGAGACACAATGCCGACTTAAGTACAAGAAAACAGTCATCTTACAGTCAATGTTTTTAGCGTTTCCTGTGTCACCAGTTTTACATTCCGATGCATCTCTGCAGGTTTGCTGTATCCCTTGGACCTTCCCATTGACGATGAAACACAGAAATTGCATCGGAATTAAATATAAGAGACACAATGCCGACTTAAGTACACGAAGACTGAGTCTTCCTACTCTCTATGTTTTGAGCGTTTCCTGTGTCACCAGTTTTACATTCCGATGCACCTCTACAGGTTTACTGTATCCCTTGGACCTTCCCATTGACGATGAAACACAGAAATTGCATCGAAATTAAATATAAAAGACACAATGCCGACTTAAGTACATGAAAACAGTCTTCGTACGGTCTATGTTTTGAGCGTTTCCTGTGTCACCAGTTTTACATTCTGATGCACCTCTGCTGGTTTACTGTATCCCTTGGACCTTCCCATTGTCGATGAAACACAGACATCGCATCGGATTTAAATATAAGATACACAATGCCTACTTAAGTACAGGAAGACTGAGTCTTCCTACTGTCTGTAATTTGAGCGTTTCCTGTATCACCAGTTTTACATTCCGATGCACATATACAGGTTTTCTGTGTCCCTTGGACCTTCACAGTGACGATGAAACACAGAAATAACATCGGAATTAAATATAAGAGACACAATGCCGACTTAAGTACAAGAAAACAGTCTTCTTACAGTCAATGTTTTTAGCGTTTCCTGTGTCACCAGTTTTACATTCCGATGCACATATACAGGTTTTCTGTATCCCTTGGACCTTCCCATTGACGATGAAACACAGAAATTGCATCGAAATTAAATATAAAAGACACAATGCCGACTTAAGTACATGAAAACAGTCTTCGTACGGTCTATGTTTTGAGCGTTTCCTGTGTCACCAGTGTTACATTCTGATGCACCTCTCCTGGTTTACTGTATCCCTTGGACCTTCCCATTGTCGATGAAACACAGACATCGCATCGGATTTAAATATAAGAGACACAATGCCGACTTAAGTACAGGAAGACTGAGTCTTCCTACTGTCTACGTTTTGAGCGTTTCCTGTGTCACCAGTTTTACAATCTGATGCACCTCTGCAGATTTTCTGTATCCATTGGAGCTTCCCATTGACGAAGAAACACAGAAATTGCATCGGAATTAAATAAAAGAGACACAATGCCGACTTAAGAACAGGAAGACTGAGTCTTCCTACTGTCTATGTGTTGAGCGTTTCCTGTGTCAACAGTTTTACATTCTGATGCACCTCTGGAGGTTTACTGTATCCCTTGGACCCTCTCAATGACAATGAAACACAGAAATTGCATCGGAATTAAATATAAGAGACACAATGCCGACTTAAGTACAGGAAGACGGCGTCTTCCTACTGTCTATGTTTTGAGGGTTTCCTGTGTCACCAGTTTTACATTCCGATGCACCTCTGCAGGTTTACTGTATCCCTTGGACCTTCCTATTAACGATGAAACACAGAAATTGCATCGGAATTAAATATAAGAGACACAATGCGGACTTAACTACAGGAAGACTGAGTCTTCCTACTGTCTATGTTTTGAGCGTTTCCTGTGTCACTAGTTTTACATTCCGATGCACCTCTGCAGGTTTACTGTATCCCTTGGACCTTCCCATTGACGATGAAACACAGAAATTGCATCGGAATTAAATATAAGAGACACAATGCCGACTTAAGTACAGGAAGACTGAGTCTTCCTACTGTCTGTAATTTGAGCGTTTCCTGTGTCACCAGTTTTACATTCCGATGCACTTCTACAGGTTTACTGTATCCCTTGGACCTTCACAGTGAGGATGAAACACAGAAATTGCATCGGAATTAAATATAAGAGACACAATGCCGACTTAAGTACAGGAAGACTAAGTCTTCCTACTGTCTATGATTTGAGCTTTTCCTGTGTCATCAGTTTTACTTTCCGATGCACCTCTGCAGGCTTACTATATCCCTTGGACCTTCCCATTCACGATGAAACACAGAAATTTCATCGGAAATAAATATAAGAGACACTATGCCGACTTAAGTATAGGAAGACTGAGTCTTCCTACTGTCTATGTTTTGAGCGTTTCCTGTGTCACCAGTTTTACATTCCGATGCACCTCTGCAGGTTTATTCTATCCCTTGGACCTTCCCATTGACGAAGAAACACAGAAATTGCATCGGAATTAAATATGAGAGACACAATGCCGACTTAAGTACAGGAAGACTGAGTCTTCCTACTGTCTATGATCTGAGCGTTTCCTGTGTCACCAGTTTTACATTCCGATGCACCTCTGCCGGTTTCCTGTATCCCTTGGACCTTCCCATTGTCGATGAAACACAGAAATCGCATCGGAATTAAATATAAGAGACACAATGCCGACTTAAGTACAGGAAGACTGAGTCTTCCTACTGTCTATGTTTTGAGCGTTTTCTGTGTCGTCAGTTTTACATTCCGATGCACCTCTGCAGGTTTACTGTATCCCTTGGACCTTCCCATTGACGATGAAACACCGAAATTGCATCGGAATTAAATATAAGAGATACAATGCCGACTTAAGTACAGGAAGACTGAGTCTTCCTACTGTCTGTGTTTTGAGCGTTTTCTGTGTCGTCAGTTTTACATTCCGATGCACCTCTGCAGGTTTACTGTATCCATTGGACCTTCCCATTGACGATGAAACACAGAAATTGCATGAGAATTAAATATAGGAGACACAATGCCGACGTAAGTACAGGAAGACTGAGTCTTCCTACTGTCTATGTTTGAGCGTTTCCTGTGTCACCAGTTTTACATTCCGATGCACCTCTGCAGGTTTACTGTATCCCTTGGACCTTCCCATTGACGATGAAACACAGAAATTGCATCGGAATTAAATATAAGAGACACAATGCCGACTTAAGTACACGAAGACTGAGTCTTCCTACTCTCTATGTTTTGAGCGTTTCCTGTGTCACCAGTTTTACATTCCGATGCACCTCTGCAGGTTTCCTGTATCCCCTGGACCTTCCCATTGACGATGAAACACAGAAATTGCATCGAAATTAAATATAAAAGACACAATGCCGACATAAGTACAAGAAAACAGTCTTCGTACGGTCAATGTTTTGAGCGTTTCCTGTGTCACCAGTTTAACATTCCGATGCACCTCTGCCGGTTTACTGTATCCCTTGGAACTTCCCATTGTCGATGAAAAACAGAAATCGCATCGGAATTAAATATAAGAGACACAATGCCGACTTAAGTACAGGAAGACTGAGTCTTCCTACTGTCTATGTTTTGAGCGTTTCCTGTGTCACCAGTTTTACAATGTGATGCACCTCTGCAGGTTTTCTGTATCCATTGGACCATCCCATTGACGAAGAAACACTGAAATTGCATCGGAATTAAATATAAGAGACACAAGGCCGACTTAAGAACAGGAAGACTGAGTCTTCCTACTGTCTATGTGATGACCGTTTCCTGTGTCAGCAGTTTTACATTCTGATGCACCTCTGCAGGTTTACTGTATCCCTTGGACCCTCCCATTGACAATGAAACACAGAAATTGCATCGGAATTAAATATAAGAGACACAATGCCGACTTAAGTACAGGAAGACTGAGTCTTCCTACTGTCTATGTTTTGAGCGTTTCCTGTGTCACCAGTTTTACATTCCGATGCACCTCTGCAGGTTTACTGTATCCCTTGGACCTTCCCATTGACGATGAAACACAGAAATTGCATCGGAATTAAATATAAGGGACACAATGCCGACTTAAGTACAGGAAGACTGAGTCTTCCTACTGTCTATGTTTTGAGCGTTTCCTGTGTCACCAGTTTTACATTCCGATGCACCTCTACAGGTTTACTGTATCCCTTGGACCTACCCATTGGCGATGAAACTCAGAAATTGCATCGGAATTAAATATAAGAGACACAATGCCGACTTAAAAACAGGAAGACTGAGTCTTCCTACTCTCTACGTTTTGAGCGTTTCCTGTGTCATTAGTTTTACATTCTGATGCACCTCTGCATTTTTACTGTATCCCTTGGACCTTCCCATTGGCGATGAAACACAGAAATTGCATCGGAATTAAATATAAGAGACACAATGCCGACTTAAGTACAGGAAGACTGAGTCTTCCTACTGTCTGTAATTTGAGCGTTTCCTGTGTCCCCAGTTTTACATTACGATGCACCTCTACAGGTTTACTGCATCCCTTGGACCATCACAGTGAGGATGAAACACAGAAATTGCATCGGAATTAAATATAAGTGACACAATGCCGACTTTAGTACAGGAAGACTAAGTCTTCGTACTGTCTATGATTTGAGCTTTTCCTGTGTCATCAGTTTTACTTTCCGATGCACCTCTGCAGGTTTACTATATCCCTTGGACCTTCCCATTCACGATGAAACACAGACATTTCATCGGAAATAAATATAAGAGACACAATGCCGACGTAAGTATAGGAAGACTGAGTCTTACTACTGTCTATGTTTTGAGCGTTTCCTGTGTCACCAGTTTTACATTCCGATGCACCTCTGCAGGTTTATTGTATCCCTTGGACCTTCCCATTGACGAAGAAACACAGAAATTGCATCGGAATTAAATATGAGAGACACAATGCCGACTTAAGTACAGGAAGACTGAGTCTTCCTACTGTCTATGTTTTGTGCATTTTCTGTGTCACCAGTTTTACATTCCGAAGCACCTCTGCAGGTTTCCTGTATCCCTTGGACCTTCCCATTGACGATGAAACACAGAAAATGCATCGAAATTAAATATAAGAGACACGATGCCGACTTAAGTAAAAGATAACAGTCTTCGTACGGTCAATGTTTGAGCGGTTCCTGTGTCACCAGATATACATTCCGATGCACCTCTGCCGGTTTACTGTATCCCTTGGACCTTCCCATTGTCGATGAAACACAGAAATTGCATCGGAACTAAATATAAGAGACACAATGCCGACTTAAGTACAGGAAGACTGAGTCTTCCTACTGTCTATGTTTTGAGCGTTTTCTGTGTCGTCAGTTTTACATTCCGATGCACCTCTGCAGGTTTACTGTATCCCTTGGCCCTTCGCATTGACGATGAAAAACAGAAATTGCATCGGAATTAAATATAAGAGACACAATTCCGACTTAAGTACAGGAAGACTGAGTCTTCCTACTGTCTATAATTTGAGCGTTTCCTGTATCACCAGTTTTACATTCCGATGCACATATACAGGTTTTCTGTATCCCTTGGACCTTCACAGTGACGATGAAACACAGAAATTGCATCGAAATTAAATATAAGAGACACAATGCCGACTTAAGTACAAGAAAACAGTCTTCTTACAGTCAATGTTTTTAGCGTTTCCTGTGTCACCAGTTTTACATTCCGATGCATCTCTGCAGGTTTACTGTATACCTTGGACCTTCCCATTGGCGATGAAACACACAAATTGCAATGAATTTAAATATAAGAGACACAATGCCGACTTAAGTACAGGAAGACTGAGTCTTCCTACTGTCTACGTTTTGAGCGTTTCCTGTGTCACCAGTTTTACAATCTGATGCACCTCTGCAGATTTTCTGTATCCATTGGAGCTTCCCATTGACGAAGAAACACAGAAATTGCATCGGAATTAAATAAAAGAGACACAATGCCGACTTAAGTACAAGAAAACAGTCATCTTACAGTCAATGTTTTTAGCGTTTCCTGTGTCACCAGTTTTACATTCCGATGCATCTCTGCAGGTTTGCTGTATCCCTTGGACCTTCCCATTGACGATGAAACACAGAAATTGCATCGGAATTAAATATAAGAGACACAATGCCGACTTAAGTACACGAAGACTGAGTCTTCCTACTCTCTATGTTTTGAGCGTTTCCTGTGTCACCAGTTTTACATTCCGATGCACCTCTACAGGTTTACTGTATCCCTTGGACCTTCACAGTGACGATGAAACACAGAAATTGCATCGGAATTAAATATAAGAACCACAATGCCGACTTAAGTACAAGAAAACAGTCTTCTTACAGTCAATGTTTTTAGCGTTTCCTGTGTCACCAGTTTTACATTCCGATGCACATATATAGGTTTTCTGTATCCCTTGGACCTTCCCATTGACGATGAAACACAGAAATTGCATCGAAATTAAATATAAAAGACACAATGCCGACTTAAGTACATGAAAACAGTCTTCGTACGGTCTATGTTTTGAGCGTTTCCTGTGTCACCAGTTTTACATTCTGATGCACCTCTGCTGGTTTACTGTATCCCTTGGACCTTCCCATTGTCGATGAAACACAGACATCGCATCGGATTTAAATATAAGAGACACAATGCCGACTTAAGTACAGGAAGACTGAGTCTTCCTACTGTCTACGTTTTGAGCGTTTCCTGTGTCACCAGTTTTACAATCTGATGCACCTCTGCAGATTTTCTGTATCCATTGGAGCTTCCCATAGACGAAGAAACACAGAAATTGCATCGGAATTAAATAAAAGAGACACAATGCCGACTTAAGAACAGGAAGACTGAGTCTTCCTACTGTCTATGTGTTGAGCGTTTCCTGTGTCAACAGTTTTACATTCTGATGCACCTCTGCAGGTTTACTGTATCCCTTGGACCCTCTCATTGACAATGAAACACAGAAATTGCATCGGAATTAAATATAAGAGACACAATGCCGACTTAAGTACAGGAAGACGACGTCTTCCTACTGTCTATGTTTTGAGGGTTTCCTGTGTCACCAGTTTTACATTCCGATGCACCTCTGCAGGTTTACTGTATCCCTTGGACCTTCCCATTAACGATGAAACACAGAAATTGCATAGGAATTAAATATAAGAGACACAATGCGGACTTAACTACAGGAAGACTGAGTCTTCCTACTGTCTATGCTTTGAGCGTTTCCTGTGTCACTAGTTTTACATTCCGATGCACCTCTGCAGGTTTACTGTATCCCTTGGACCTTACCATTGACGATGAAACACAGAAATTGCATCGGAATTAAATATAAGAGACACAATGCCGACTTAAGTACAGGAAGACTGAGTCTTCCTACTGTCTGTAATTTGAGCGTTTCCTGTGTCACCAGTTTTACATTCCGATGCACTTCTACAGGTTTACTGTATCCCTTGGACCTTCACAGTGAGGATGAAACACAGAAATTGCATCGGAATTAAATATAGGAGACACAATGCCGACTTAAGTACAGGAAGACTAAGTCGTCCTACTGTCTATGATTTGAGCTTTTCCTGTGTCATCAGTTTTACTTTCCGATGCACCTCTGCAGGTTTACTATGTCCCTTGGACCTTCCCATTCACGATGAAACACAGAAATTTCATCGGAAATAAGTATAAGAGACACTATGCCGACTTAACTATAGGAAGACTGAGTCTTCCTACTGTCTATGTTTTGAGCGTTTCCTGTGTCACCAGTTTTACATTCCGATGCACCTCTGCAGGTTTATTGTATCCCTTGGACCTTCCTATTGACGAAGAAACACAGAAATTGCATCGGAATTAAATATGAGAGACACAATGCCGACTTAAGTACAGGAAGACTGAGTCTTCCTACTCTCTATGTTTTGAGCGTTTCCTGTGTCACCAGTTTTACATTCCGATGCACCTCTGCCTGTTTACTGTATCCCTTGGACCTTCCCATTGTCGATGAAACACAGAAATCGCATCGGAATTAAATATAAGAGACACAATGCCGACTTAAGTACAGGAGGACTGAGTCTACCTACTGTGTATAATTTGAGCGTTTCCTGAATCACCAGTTTTACATTCCGATGCACATATACAGGTTTTCTGTATTCCTTGGACGTTCACAGTGACGATGAAACATAGAAATTGCATCGGAATTAAATATAAGAGACACAATGCCGACTTAAGTACAAGAAAACAGTCTTCTTACAGTAAATGTTTTGAGCGTTTCCTGTGTCACCAGTTTTACATTCCAATGCACCTCTGCAGGTTTACTGTATCCCTTGGACCTTCCCATTGTCGATTACACACAGAAATCGCATCCGAATTAAATATAAGAGACACAATGCCGACTTAAGTACAGGAAGACTGAGTCTTCCTACTGTCTATGTTTTGAGCATTTACTGTGTCGTCAGTTTTCCATCCGATGCACCTCTGCAGGTTTACTGTATCCCTTGGACCTTCCCATTGGCGAAGAAACTCAGAAATTGCATCGGAATTAAATTTAAGAGACACAATGCCGACTTAAGTACAGGAAGACTAAGTCTTCCTACTGTCTATGATTTGAGTTTTTCCTGTGTCATCAGTTTTACTTTCCGATGCACCTCTGCAGGTTTACTATATCCCTTGGACCTTCCCATTCACGATGAAACACAGAAATTTCATCGGAAATAAATATAAGAGACACTATGCCGACTTAAGTATAGGAAGACGGAGTCTTCCTACTGTCTATGTTTTGAGCGTTTTCTGTGTCGTCAGTTTTACATTCCGATGCACCTCTGCAGGTTTACTGTATCCCTTGGCCCTTCCCATTGACGATGAAAAACAGAAATTGCATCGGAATTAAATATAAGAGACACAATTCCGACTTAAGTACAGGAAGACTAAGTCTTCCTACTGTCTACGTTTTGAGCGTTTCCTGTGTCATCAGTTTTACTTTCCGATGCACCTCTGCAGGTTTAATATATCCCTTGGACTTTCCCATTCACGATGAAACACAGAAATTGCATCGGAATTAAATATAAGATACACAATGCCGACTTAAGTACAGGAAGACTGAGTCTTCCTACTGTCTATAATTTGAGCGTTTCCTGTATCACCAGTTTTACATTCCGATGCACATATACAGGTTTTCTGTATCCCTTGGACCTTCACAGTGAAGATGAAACACAGAAATTGCATCGGAATTAAATATAAGAGACACAATGCCGACTTAAGTACAAGAAAACAGTCTTCTTACAGTCAATGCTTTGAGCGTTTCCTGTGTCACCAGTTTTACATTCCGATGCATCTCTGCAAGTTTACTGTATCCCTTGGACCTTCCCATTGGCGATGAAACACACAAATTGCAATGAATTTAAATATAAGAGACACAATGCCGACTTAAGTACAGGAAGACTGAGTCTTCCTACTGTCAATGTTTTGAGCGTTTCCTGTGTCACCAGGTTTACATTCCGATTCGCCTCTGCAGGTTTACTGTATCCCTTGGACCTTCCCATTGACGATGAAACACAGAAATTGCATCGGAATTAAATATAAGAGACACAATGCCGACTTAAGTACACGAAGACTGAGTCTTCCTACTGTCTATGTTTTGAGCGTTTCCTGTGTCACCAGTTTTACATTCCGATGCACCTCTACAGGTTTACTGTATCCCTTGGACCTTCCCATTGACGATGAAACACAGAAATTGCATCGAAATTAAATATAAAAAACACAATGCCGACTTAAGTACATGAAAACAGTCTTCGTACGGTCTATGTTTCGAGCGTTTCCTGTGTCACCAGTTTTACATTCTGATGCACCTCTGCTGGTTTACTGTATCCCTTGGACCTTCCCATTGTCGATGAAACACAGACATCGCATCGGAATTAAATATAAGAGACACAATGCCGACTTAAATACAGGAAGACTGAGTCTTCCTACTGTCTACGTTTTGAGCGTTTCCTGTGTCACCAGTTTTACAATCTGATGCACCTCTGCAGATTTTCTGTATCCATTGGAGCTTCCCATTGACGAAGAAACACAGAAATTGCATCGGAATTAAATAAAAGAGACACAATGCCGACTTAAGAACAGTAAGACTGAGTCTTCCTACTGTCTATGTGTTGAGCGTTTCCTGTGTCAGCAGTTTTACATTCTGATGCACTTCTGCAGGTTTACTGTATCCCTTGGACCCTCCCATTGACAATGAAACACAGAAATTGCATCGGAATTAAATATAAGAGACACAATGCCGACTTAAGTACAGGAAGACTGAGTCTTCCTACTGTCTATATTTTGAGCGTTTCCTGTGTCACCAGTTTTACATTCCGATGCACCTCTGCAGGTTTACTGTATCCCTTGGACCTTCCCATTGACGATGAAACACAGAAATTGCATCGGAATTAAATATAAGAGACACAATGCGGACTTAACTACAGGAAGACTGAGTCTTCCTATTGTCTATGTTTTGAGCGTTTCCTGTGTCACTAGTTTTACATTCCGATGCACCTCTGCAGGTTTACTGTATCCCTTGGACCTTCCCATTGACGATGAAAGACAGAAATTGCATCGGAATTAAATATAAGAGACACAATGCCGACTTAAAAACAGGAAGACTGAGTCTTCCTACTGTCTGTATTTTGAGCGTTTCCTGTGTCACCAGTTTTACATTCCGATGCACTTCTACAGGTTTACTGTATCCCTTGGACCTTCACAGTGAGGATGAAACACAGAAATTGCATCGGAATTAAATATAGGAGACACAATGCCGACTTAAGTACAGGAAGACTAAGTCGTCCTACTGTCTATGATTTGAGCTTTTCCTGTGTCATCAGTTTTACTTTCCGATGCACCTCTGCAGGTTTACTATATCCCTTGGACCTTCCCATTCACGATGAAACACAGAAATTTTATCGGAAATAAATATAAGAGACACTATGCCGACTTAAGTATAGGAAGACTGAGTCTTCCTACTGTCTATGTTTTGAGCGTTTCCTGTGTCACCAGTTTTACATTCCGATGCACCTCTGCTGGTTTATTGTATCCCTTGGACCTTCCCATTGACGAAGAAACACAGAAATTGCATCGGAATTAAATATGAGAGACACAATGCCGACTTAAGTACAGGAAGCCTGAGTCTTCCTACTCTCTATGTTTTGAGCGTTTCCTGTGTCACCAGTTTTACATTCCGATGCACCTCTGCCTGTTTCCTGTATCCCTTGGACCTTCCCATTGTCGATGAAACACAGAAATCGCATCGGAATTAAATATAAGAGACACAATGCCGACTTAAGTATAGGAAGACTGAGTCTTCCTACTGTCTATATTTTGAGCGTTTTCTGTGTCGTTAGTTTTACATTCCGATGCACCTCTGCAGGTGTACTGTATCCCTTGGACCTTCCCATTGACGATGAAACCCAGAAATTGCATCGGAATTAAATATAAGAGACACATTTCCGACTTAAGTACAGGAAGACTAAGTCTTCCTACTGCCTATGTTTTGAGCGTTTTCTGTGTCATCAGTTTTACTTTCCGATGCACCTCTGCAGGTTTACTATATCCCTTGGACCTTCCCATTCACGATGAAACACAGAAATTTCATCGGAAATAAATATAAGAGACACAATGACGACTTAAGTACAGGACGACTCAGTCATCCTACTCTCTATGTTTTGAGCGTTTCCTGTGTCACTAGTTTTACATTCCGATGCACCTCTGCAGGTTTACTGTATCCCTTGGACCTTCCCATTCACGATGAAACACAGAAATTTCATCGTAAATAAATATAAGAGACACAATGCCGACTTAAGTACAGGAAGACTGAGTCTTCCTTCAGGCTATGTTTTGAGCGTTTCCTGTGTCACCAGTTTTACACTCCGATGCACCTCTGCAGGTTTACTGTATGCCTTGGACCTTCCCATTCACGATGAAACACAGAAATTGAATCGGAATTAAATATAACAGACACAATGCCGACTTAGGTACAGGAAGACTGAGTCTTCCTACTGTCTATAATTTGAGCGTTTCCTGTATCACCAGTTTTACATTCCGATGCACATATACAGGTTTTCTGTATCCCTTGGACCTTCACAGTGACGATGAAACACAGAAATTGCATCGGAATTAAATATAAGAGACACAAAGCGACTTAAGTACAAGAAAACAGTCTTCTTACAGTCAATGATTTGAGCGTTTCCTGTGTCACCAGTTTTACATTCCGATGCACCTCTGCAGGTTTACTGTATCCATTGGACCTTCCCATTGGCAATGAAACACAGAAATTGCATCGAATTTAAATATAAGAGACCCAATGCCGACTTAAGTACAAGAAGACTGAGTCTTCCTACTGGCTATGTTATGAGCGTTTCCTGTGTCACCAGTTTTACACTCCGATGCACCTCTGCAGGTTTACTGTATCCCTTGCACCATCCCATTCACGATGAAACACAGAAATTGAATCGGAATTAAATATAAGAGACACAATGCCGACTTAAGTACAAGAAGACTGAGTCTTCCTGCTGTCTATGCTTTAACGTTACCTGTGTCACTAGTTTTACATTCCGATGCACCTCTGCAGGTTTACTGTATCCATTGGACCTTCCCATTGACGATGAAACACAGAAATTGCATCGGAATTAAATATAAGAGACGCAATGCCGACTTAAGTACAGGAAGACTGAGTCTTCCCACTCTCTATGTTTTGAGCGTTTCCTGTGTCACTAGTTTTACATTCCGATGCACCTCTGCAGGTTTACTGTATCCCTTGGACCTTCCCATTGACGATGAAACACAGAAATTGCATCGGATTTAAATATAAGAGACACAATGGCGACTTAAAAACAGGAAGACTGAGTCTTCCTACTGTCTATGATTTGAGCGTTTCCTGTGTCACCAGTTTTACATTCTGATGCACCTCTGCAGTTTTACTGTATCCCATGGACCTTCCCATTGGCGATGAAACACAGAAATTGCATCGGAATTAAATATAAGAGACACAATGCCGACTTAAGTACAGGAAGACTGAGTCTTCCTACTGTCTGTAATTTGAGCGTTTCCTGTGTCACCAGTTTTACATTACGATGCACCTATGCAGATTTACTGTATCCCTTGGACCTTCCCATTGACGATGAAACACAGAAATTGCATCGGAATTAAATGTAAGAGGCACAATGCCGACTTAAGTACAAGAAGACT
This sequence comes from Schistocerca nitens, assembly GCF_023898315.1. Classification (NCBI taxonomy): domain Eukaryota; kingdom Metazoa; phylum Arthropoda; class Insecta; order Orthoptera; family Acrididae; genus Schistocerca; species Schistocerca nitens. The sequence goes on along the minus strand of NC_064616.1, from coordinate 2,322,514 downwards.
GAGTCTTCCTACTGTCTATGTTTTTAACGTTTCCTGTGTCACTAGTTTTACATTCCGATGCACCTCTACAGGTTTACTGTATCCCTTGGACCTTCCCATTGACGATGAAACACAGAAAATGCATCGGAATTAAATATAAGAGACACAATGCCGACTTAAGTACAGGATGACTGAGTCTTCCTACTGTCTATAATTTGAGCGTTTCCTGTTTCACCAGTTTTACATTCCGATGCACATATACAGGTTTTCTGCATCCCTTGGACCTTCACAGTGACGATGAAACACAGAAATTGCATCGGAATTAAATATTAGAGACACAATGCGACTTAAGTACAAGAAAACAGTCTTCTTACAGTCAATGATTTGAGCGTGTCCTGTGTCACCAGTTTTACATTCCGATGCACCTCTGCAGGTTTACTGTATCCATTGGACCTTCCCATTGGCGATGAAACACACAAATTGCATCGAATTTAAATATAAGAGACACAATGCCGAATTAAGTACAGGAAGACTGAGTCTTCCTACTGGCTATGTTTTGAGCGTTTCCTGTGTCACCAGTTTTACACTCCGATGCACCTCTGCAGGTTTACTGTATCCCTTGGACCATCCCATTCACGATGAAACACAGAAATTGAATCGGAATTAAATGTATGAGACACAATGCCGACTTAAGTACAAGAAGACTGAGTCTTCCTGCTGTCTATGCTTTAACGTTACCTGTGTCACTAGTTTTACATTCCGATGCACCTCTGCAGGTTTACTGTATCCATTGGACCTTCCCATTGACGATGAAACACAGAAATTGCATCAGAATTAAATATAGGAGACACAATGCCGACGTAAGTACAGGATGACTGAGTCTTCCTACTGTCTATGTTTGAGCGTTTCCTTTGTCACCAGTTTTACATTCCGATGCACCTCTGCAGCTTTACTGTATCCCTTGGACCTTCCCATTGACGATGAAACACAGATATTGCATCGGAATTAAATATAAGAGACACAATGCCGACTTAAGTACAGGAAGACTGAGTCTTCCTACTCTCTATGTTTGAGCGTTTCCTGTGTCACCAGTTTTACATTCCGATGCACCTCTGCAGGTTTCCTGTATCCCTTGGACCTTCCCATTGACGATGAAACACAGAAATTGCATCGAAATTAAATATAAAAGACACAATGCCGACATAAGTACAAGAAAACAGTCTTCGTACGGTCAATCTTTTGAGCGTTTCCTGTGTCACCAGTTTAACATTCCGTTGCACCTCTGCCGGTTCACTGTATCCCTTGGACCTTCCCATTGTCGATGAAACACAGAAATCGCATCGGAATTAAATATAACAGACACAATGCCGACTTAAGTACAGGAAGACTGAGTCTTCCTACTGTCTATGTTTTGAGCGTTTCCTGTGTCACCAGTTTTACAATCTGATGCACCTCTGCAGGTTTTCTGTATCCATTGGACCATCCCATTGACGAAGAAACACAGAAATTGCATCGGAATTAAATATAAGAGACACAATGCCGACTTAAGAACAGGAAGACTGAGTGTTCCTACTGTCTATGTGTTGAGCGTTTCCTGTGTCAGCAGTTTTACATTCTGATGCACCTCTGCAGGTTTACTGTATCCCTTGGACCCTCCCATGGACAATGAAACACAGAAATTGCATCGGAATTAAATATAAGAGACACATTGCCGACTTAAGTACAGGAAGACTGAGTCTTCCTACTGTCTGTGTTTTGAGCGTTTCCTGTGTCACCAGTTTTACATTCCGATGCACCTCTGCAGGTTTACTGTATCCCTTCGACCTTCCCATTGACGATGAAACACAGAAATTGCATCGGAATTAAATATAAGGGACACAATGCCGACTTAAGTACAGGAAGACTGAGTCTTCCTACTGTCTATGTTTTGAGCGTTTCCTGTGTCACTAGTTTTACATTCCGATGCACCTCTGCAGGTTTACTGTATCCCTTGGACCTTCCCATTCACGATGAAACACAGAAATTTCATCGTAAATAAATATAAGAGACACAATGCCGACTTAAGTACAGGAAGACTGAGTCTTCCTTCAGGCTATGTTTTGAGCGTTTCCTGTGTCACCAGTTTTACACTCCGATGCACCTCTGCAGGTTTACTGTATCCCTTGGACCTTCCCATTCACGATGAAACACAGAAATTTCATCGTAAATAAATATAAGAGACACAATGCCGACTTAAGTACAAGAAGACTGAGTCTTCCTACTGTCTATGTTTTTAACGTTTCCTGTGTCACTACTTTTACATTCCGATGCACCTCTTCAGGTTTACTGTATCCCTTGGACCATCCCATTGACGATGAAACACAGAAATTGCATCGGAATTAAATATAAGAGACACAATACCGACTTAAGTACAGGAAGACTGAGTCTTCCTACTGTCTATAATTTGAGCGTTTCCTGTATCACCAGTTTTACATTCCGATTCACATATACAGGTTTTCTGTATCCCTTGGACCTTCACAGTGACGATGAAACACAGAAATTGCATCGGAATTAAATATAAGAGACACAATGCGACTTAAGTACAAGAAAACAGTCTTCTTACAGTCAATGATTTGAGCGTTTCCTGTGTCACCAGTTTTACATTCCGATGCACCTCTGCAGGTTTACTGTATCCATTGGACCTTCCCATTGGCGATGAAACACAGAAATTGCATCGAATTTAAATATAAGAGACACAATGCCGACTTAAGTACAGGAAGACTGAGTCTTCCTACTGGCTATGTTTTGAGCGTTTCCTGTGTCACCAGTTTTACACTCCGATGCATCTCTGCAGGTTTACTGTATCCCTTGGACCATCCCATTCACGATGAAACACAGAAATTGAATCGGAATTAAATATAAGAGACACAATGCCGACTTAAGTACAAGAAGACGGAGTCTCCCTGCTGTCTATGCTTTAACGTTACCTGTGTCACTAGTTTTACATTCCGATGCACCTCTGCAGGTTTACTGTATCCCTTGGACCTTCCCATTGACGATGAAACACAGAAATTGCATCGGAATTAAATATATGAGACGCAATGCCGACTTAAGTACAGGAAGACTGAGTCTTCCCACTCTCTATGTTTTGAGCGTTTCCTGTGTCACTAGTTTTACATTCCGTTGCACCTCTGCAGGTTTACTGTATCCCTTGGACCTTCCCATTGACGATGAAACACAGAAATTGCATCGGAATTAAATATAAGAGACACAATGCCGACTTAAGTACAGGAAGACTGAGTCTTCCTACTGTCTGTAATTTGAGCGTTTCCTGTGTTACCAGTTTTACATTCCGATGCACCTCTACAGGTTTACTGTATCCCTTGGACCTTCACAGTGAGGATGAAACACAGAAATTGCAACGGAATTAAATATAAGAGACACAATGCCGACTTAAGTACAGGAAGACTAAGTCGTCCTACTGTCTATGATTTGAGCTTTTCCTGTGTCATCAGTTTTACTTTCCGATGCACCTCTGCAGGTTTACTATATCCCTTGGACCTTCCCATTCACGATGAAACACAGAAATTTCATCGGAAATAAATATAAGAGACACTATGCCGACTTAAGTATAGGAAGACTGAGTCTTCCCACTGTCTATGTTTTGAGCGTTTTCTGTGTCGTCAGTTTTACATTCCGATGCACCTGTGCAGGTGTACTGTATCCCTTGGACCTTCCCATTGACGATGAAACACAGAAATTGCATCGGAATTAAATGTAAGAGGCACAATGCCGACTTAAGTACAGGAAGACTGAGTCTTCCTACTGTCTATGTTTTGAGCGTTTCCTGTGTCACTAGTTTTACATTCCGATGCACCTCTGCATGTTAACTGTATCCCTTGGACCTTCCCATTCACGATGAAACACAGAAATTTCATCGTAAATAAATATAAGAGACACAATGCCGACTTAAGTACAGGAAGACTGAGTCTTCCTACTGTCTATGTTTTGAGCGTTTCCTGTGTCACTAATTTTTGATTCCGATGCACCTCTGCAGGTTTACTGTATCCCTTTGACCTTCCCATTCACGATGAAACACAGAAATTTCATCGTAAATAAATATAAGAGACACAATGCCGACTTAAGTACAGGAAGACTGAGTCTTCCTTCAGGCTATGTTTTGAGCGTTTCCTGTGTCACCAGTTTTACACTCCGATGCACCTCTGCAGGTTTACTGTATCCCTTGGACCTTCCCATTCACGATGAAACACAGAAATTGAATCGGAATTAAATATAAGAGACACAATGCCGACTTAAGTACAAGAAGACTGAGTCTTCCTACTGTCTATGTTTTTAACGTTTCCTGTGTCACTAGTTTTACATTCCGATGCACCTCTTCAGGTTTACTGTATCCCTTGGACCTTCCCATTGACGATGAAACACAGAAATTGCATCGGAATTAAATATAAGAGACACAATGCCGACTTAAGTACAGGAAGACTGAGTCTTCCTACTGTCTATAATTTGAGCGTTTCCTGTATCACCAGTTTTACATTCCGATGCACATATACAGGTTTTCTTTATCCCTTGGACCTTCACAGTGACGATGAAACACAGAAATTGCATCGGAATTAAATATAAGAGACACAATGCGACTTAAGTACAAGAAAACAGTCTTCTTACAGTCAATGATTTGAGCGTTTCCTGTGTCACCAGTTTTACATTCCGATGCACCTCTGCAGGTTTACTGTATCCATTGGACCTTCCCATTGGCGATGAAACACAGTTATTGCATCGAATTTAAATATAAGAGACACAATGCCGACTTAAGTACAGGAAGACTGAGTCTTCCTACTGGCTATGTTTTGAGCGTTTCCTGTGTCACCAGTTTTACACTCCGATGCATCTCTGCAGGTTTACTGTATCCCTTGGACCATCCCATTCACGATGAAACACAGAAATTGAATCGGAATTAAATATAAGAGACACAATGCCGACTTAAGTACAAGAAGACGGAGTCTCCCTGCTGTCTATGCTTTAACGTTACCTGTGTCACTAGTTTTACATTCCGATGCACCTCTGCAGGTTTACTGTATCCCTTGGACCTTCCCATTGACGATGAAACACAGAAATTGCATCGGAATTAAATATAAGAGACGCAATACCGACTTAAGTACAGGAAGACTGAGTCTTCCCACTCTCTATGTTTTGAGCGTTTCCTGTGTCACTAGTTTTACATTCCGATGCACCTCTGCAGGTTTACTGTATCCATTGGACCTTCCCATTGACGATGAAACACAGAAAATGCATCGGAAGTAAATATAAGAGACACAATGCCGACTTAAGTACAGGAAGACTGAGTCATCCTACTGTCTATAATTTGAGCGTTTCCTGTATCACCAGTTTTACATTCCGATGCACATATACAGGTTTTCTGCATCCCTTGGACCTTCACAGTGACGATGAAACACAGAAATTGCATCGGAATTAAATATTAGAAACACAATGCGACTTAAGTACAAGAAAACAGTCTTCTTACAGTCAATGATTTGAGCGTATCCTGTGTCATCAGTTTTACATTCCGATGCACCTCTGCAGGTTTACTGTATCCATTGGACCTTCCCATTGGCGATGAAACACACAAATTGCATCGAATTTAAATATAAGAGACACAATGCCGACTTAAGTACAGGAAAACTGAGTCTTCCTACTGGCTATGTTTTGAGCGTTTCCTGTGTCACCAGTTTTACACTCCAATGCACCTCTGCAGGTTTACTGTTTCCCTTGGACCATCCCATTCACGATGAAACACAGAAATTGAATCGGAATTAAATGTATGAGACACAATGCCGGCTTAAGTACAAGAAGACTGAGTCTTCCTGCTGTCTATGCTTTAACGTTACCTGTGTCACTAGTTTTACATTCCGATGCACCTCTGCAGGTTTACTGTATCCATTGGACCTTCCCATTGACGATGAAACACAGAAATTGCATCAGAATTAAATATAGGAGACACAATGCCGACGTAAGTACAGGAAGACTGAGTCTTCCTGCTGTCTATGTTTGAGCGTTTCCTGTGTCACCAGTTTTACATTCCGATGCACCTCTGCAGGTTTACTGTATCCCTTGGACCTTCCCATTGACGATGAAACACAGAAATTGCAGCGGAATTAAATATAAGAGACACAATGCCGACTTAAGTACAGGAAGACTGAGTCTTCCTACTCTCTATGTTTTGAGCGTTTCCTGTGTCACCAGTTTTACATTCCGATGCACCTCTGCAGGTTTCCTGTATCCCTTGGACCTTCCCATTGACGATGAAACACAGAAATTGCATCGAAATTGAATATAAAGGACACAATGCCGACATAAGTACAAGAAAACAGTCTTCGTACGGTCAATCTTTTGAGCGTTTCCTGTGTCACCAGTTTAACATTCCGATGCACCTCTGCCGGTTCACTGTATCCCTTGGACCTTCCCATTGTCGATGAAACACAGAAATCGCATCGGAATTAAATATAACAGACACAATGCCGACTTAAGTACAGGAAGACTGAGTCTTCCTACTGTCTATGTTTTGAGCGTTTCCTGTGTCACCAGTTTTACAATCTGATGCACCTCTGCAGGTTTTCTGTATCCATTGGACCATCCCATTGACGAAGAAACACAGAAATTGCATCGGAATTAAATATAAGAGACACAATGCCGACTTAAGAACAGGAAGACTGAGTGTTCCTACTGTCTATGTGTTGAGCGTTTCCTGTGTCAGCAGTTTTACATTCTGATGCACCTCTGCAGGTTTACTGTATCCCTTGGACCCTCCCATTGACAATGATACACAGAAATTGCATCGGAATTAAATATAAGAGACACAATGCCGACTAAAGTACAGGAAGACTGAGTCTTCCTACTGTCTGTGTTTTGAGCGTTTCCTGTGTCACCAGTTTTACATTCCGATGCACCTCTGCAGGTTTACTGTATCCCTTCGACCTTCCCATTGACGATGAAACACAGAAATTGCATCGGAATTAAATATAAGGGACACAATGCCGACTTAAGTACAGGAAGACTGAGTCTTCCTACTGTCTATGTTTTGAGCGTTTCCTGTGTCACTAATTTTAGATTCCGATGCACCTCTGCAGGTTTACTGTATCCCTTTGACCTTCCCATTCACGATGAAACACAGAAATTTCATCGTAAATAAATATAAGAGACACAATGCCGACTTAAGTACACGAAGACTGAGTCTTCCTTCAGGCTATGTTTTGAGCGTTTCCTGTGTCACCAGTTTTACACTCCGATGCACCTCTGCAGGTTTACTGTATCCCTTGGACCTTCCCATTCACGATGAAACACAGAAATTGAATCGGAATTAAATATAAGAGACACAATGCCGACTTAAGTACAAGAAGACTGAGTCTTCCTACTGTCTATGTTTTTAACGTTTCCTGTGTCACTAGTTTTACATTCCGATGCACCTCTTCAGGTTTACTGTATCCCTTGGACCTTCCCATTGACGATGAAACACAGAAATTGCATCGGAATTAAATATAAGAGACACAATGCCGACTTAAGTACAGGAAGACTGAGTCTTCCTACTGTCTATAATTTGAGCGTTTCCTGTATCACCAGTTTTACATTCCGATGCACATATACAGGTTTTCTTTATCCCTTGGACCTTCACAGTGACGATGAAACACAGAAATTACATCGGAATTAAATATAAGAGACACAATGCGACTTAAGTACAAGAAAACAGTCTTCTTTCAGTCAATGATTTGAGCGTTTCCTGTGTCACCAGTTTTACATTCCGATGCACCTCTGCAGGTTTACTGTATCCATTGGACCTTCCCATTGGCGATGAAACACAGTTATTGCATCGAATTTAAATATAAGAGACACAATGCCGACTTAAGTACAGGAAGACTGAGTCTTCCTACTGGCTATGTTTTGAGCGTTTCCTGTGTCACCAGAGTTTTACACTCCGATGCACCTCTGCAGGTTTACTGTATCCCTTGGACCATCCCATTCACGATGAAACACAGAAATTGAATCGGAATTAAATATAAGAGACACAATGCCGACTTAAGTACAAGAAGACGGAGTCTCCCTGCTGTCTATGCTTTAACGTTACCTGTGTCACTAGTTTTACATTCCGATGCACCTCTGCAGGTTTACTGTATCCCTTGGACCTTCCCATTGACGATGAAACACAGAAATTGCATCGGAATTAAATATAAGAGACGCAATGCCGACTTAAGTACAGGAAGACTGAGTCTTCCCACTCTCTATGTTTTGAGCGTTTCCTGTGTCACTAGTTTTACATTCCGATGCACCTCTGCAGGTTTACTGTATCCATTGGACCTTCCCATTGACGATGAAACACAGAAAATGCATCGGAAGTAAATATAAGAGACACAATGCCGACTTAAGTACAGGAAGACTGAGTCATCCTACTGTCTATAATTTGAGCGTTTCCTGTATCACCAGTTTTACATTCCGATGCACATATACAGGTTTTCTGCATCCCTTGGACCTTCACAGTGACGATGAAACACAGAAATTGCATCGGAATTAAATATTAGAGACACAATGCGACTTAAGTACAAGAAAACAGTCTTCTTACAGTCAATGATTTGAGCGTATCCTGTGTCACCAGTTTTACATTCCGATGCACCTCTGCAGGTTTACTGTATCCATTGGACCTTCCCATTGGCGATGAAACACACAAATTGCATCGAATTTAAATATAAGATACACAATGCCGACTTAAGTACAGGAAAACTGAGTCTTCCTACTGGCTATGTTTTGAGCGTTTCCTGTGTCACCAGTTTTACACTCCGATGCACCTCTGCAGGTTTACTGTATCCCTTGGACCATCCCATTCACGATGAAACACAGAAATTGAATCGGAATTAAATGTATGAGACACAATGCCGACTTAAGTACAAGAAGACTGAGTCTTCCTGCTGTCTATGCTTTAACGTTACCTGTGTCACTAGTTTTACATTCCGATGCACCTCTGCAGGTTTACTGTATCCATTGGACCTTCCCATTGACGATGAAACACAGAAATTGCATCAGAATTAAATATAGGAGACACAATGCCGACGTAAGTACAGGAAGACTGAGTCTTCCTGCTGTCTATGTTTGAGCGTTTCCTGTGTCACCAGTTTTACATTCCGATGCACCTCTGCAGGTTTACTGTATCCCTTGGACCTTCCCATTGACGATGAAACACAGAAATTGCATCGAAATTGAATATAAAAGACACAATGCCGACATAAGTACAAGAAAACAGTCTTCGTACGGTCAATCTTTTGAGCGTTTCCTGTGTCACCAGTTTAACATTCCGATGCACCTCTGCCGGTTCACTGTATCCCTTGGACCTTTCCATTGTCGATGAAACACAGAAATCGCATCGGAATTAAATATAACAGACACAATGCCGACTTAAGTACAGGAAGACTGAGTCCTCCTACTGTCTATGTTTTGAGCGTTTCCTGTGTCACCAGTTTTACAATCTGATGCACCTCTGCAGGTTTTCTGTATCCATTGGACCATCCCATTGACGAAGAAACACAGAAATTGCATCGGAATTAAATATAAGAGACACAATGCCGACTTAAGTACAGGAAGACTGAGTGTTCGTACTGTCTATGTGTTGAGCGTTTCCTGTGTCAGCAGTTTTACATTCTGATGCACCTCTGCAGGTTTACTGTATCCCTTGGACCCTCCCATTGACAATGAAACACAGAAATTGCATCGGAATTAAATATAAGAGACACAATGCCGACTTAAGTACAGGAAGACTGAGTCTTCCTACTGTCTGTGTTTTGAGCGTTTCCTGTGTCACCAGTTTTACATTCCGATGCACCTCTGCAGGTTTACTGTATCCCTTCGACCTTCCCATTGACGATGAAACACAGAAATTGCATCGGAATTAAATATAAGGGACACAATGCCGACTTAAGTACAGGAAGACTGAGTCTTCCTACTGTCTATGTTTTGAGCGTTTGCTGTGTCACTAATTTTACATTCCGATGCACCTCTGCAGGTTTACTGTATCCCTTTGACCTTCCCATTCACGATGAAACACAGAAATTTCATCGTAAATAAATATAAGAGACACAATGCCGACATAAGTACAGGAAGACTGAGTCTTCCTTCAGGCTATGTTTTGAGCGTTTCCTGTGTCACCAGTTTTACACTCCGATGCACCTCTGCAGGTTTACTGTATCCCTTGGACCTTCCCATTCACGATGAAACACAGAAATTGAATCGGAATTAAATATAAGAGACACAATGCCGACTTAAGTACAAGAAGACTGAGTCTTCCTACTGTCTATGTTTTTAACGTTTCCTGTGTCACTAGTTTTACATTCCGATGCACCTCTTCAGGTTTACTGTATCCCTTGGACCTTCCCATTGACGATGAAAAACAGAAATTGCATCGGAATTAAATATAAGAGACACAATGCCGACTTAAGTACAGGAAGACTGAGTCTTCCTACTGTCTATAATTTGAGCGTTTCCTGTATCACCAGTTTTACATTCCGATGCACATATACAGGTTTTCTGTATCCCTTGGACCTTCACAGTGACGATGAAACACAGATATTGCATCGGAATAAATATAAGAGACACAATGCGACTTAAGTTCAAGAAAACAGTCTTCTTACAGTCAATGATTTGAGCGTTTCCTGTGTCTCCAGTTTTACATTCCGATGCATCTCTGCAGGTTTACTGTATCCATTGGACCTTCCCATTGGCGATGAAACACAGAAATTGCATCGAATTTAAATATAAGAGACACAATGCCGACTTAAGTACAGGAAGACTGAGTCTTCCTACTGGCTATGTTTTGAGCGTTTCCTGTGTCACCAGTTTTACACTCCGATGCACCTCTGCAGGTTTACTGTATCCCTTGTACCATCCCATTCACGATGAAACACAGAAATTGAATCGGAATTAAATATAAGAGACACAATGCCGACTTAAGTACAAGAAGACGGAGTCTCCCTGCTGTCTATGCTTTAACGATACCTGTGTCACTAGTTTTACATTCCGATGCACCTCTGCAGGTTTACTGTATCCCTTGGACCTTCCCATTGACGATGAAACACAGAAATTGCATCGGAATTAAATATAAGAGACGCAATGCCGACTTAAGTACAGGAAGACTGAGTCTTCCCACTCTCTATGTTTTGAGCGTTTCCTGTGTCACTAGTTTTACATTCCGATGCACCTCTGCAGGTTTACTGTATCCATTGGACCTTCCCATTGACGATGAAACACAGAAATTGCATCGGAATTACATATAAGAGACACAATGCCGACTTAAAAACAGGAAGACTGAGTCTTCCTACTCTCTATGTTTTGAGCGTTTCCTGTGTCACCAGTTTTACATTCTGATGCACCTCTGCAGTTTTACTGTATCCCATGGACCTTCCCATTGGCGATGAAACACAGAAATTGCATCGGAATTAAATATAAGAGACACAATGCCGACTTAAGTACAGGAAGACTGAGTCTTCCTACTGTCTGTAATTTGAGCGTTTCCTGTGTCACCAGTTTTACATTCCGATGCACCTCTACAGGTTTACTGTATCCCTTGGACCTTCACAGTGAGGATGAAACACAGAAATTGCATCGGAATTAAATATAAGAGACACAATGCCGACTTAAGTACAGGAAGACTAAGTCGTCCTACTGTCTATGATTTGAGCTTTTCCTGTGTCATCAGTTTTACTTTCCGATGCACCTCTGCAGGTTTACTATATCCCTTGGACCTTCCCATTCACGATGAAACACAGAAATTTCATTGGAAATAAATATAAGAGACACTATGCCGACTTAAGTATAGGAAGACTGAGTCTTCCTACTGTCTATGCTTTGAGCGTTTCCTGTGTCACCAGTTTTACATTCCGATGCACCTCTGCAGATTTATTGTATCCCTTGGACCTTCCCATTGACAATGAAACACAGAAATTGGATCGGAATTAAATATGGGAGACACAATGCCGACTTAAGTACAGGAAGACTGAGTCTTCCTACTCTCTATGTTTTGAGCGTTTCCTGTGTCACCAGTTTTACATTCCGATGCACCTCTGCAGGTGTACTGTATCGCTTGGACCTTCCCATTGACGATGAAACACAGAAATTGCATCGGAATTAAATGTAAGAGGCACAATGCCGACTTAAGTACAGGAAGACTGAGTCTTCCTACTGTCTATGTTTTGAGCGTTTCCTGTGTCACTAGTTTTACATTCCGATGCACCTCTGCAGGTTTACTGTATCCATTGGACCATCCCATTGACGAAGAAACACAGAAATTGCATCGAAATTGAATATAAAGGACACAATGCCGACATAAGTACAAGAAAACAGTCTTCGTACGGTCAATCTTTTGAGCGTTTCCTGTGTCACCAGTTTAACATTCCGATGCACCTCTGCCGGTTCACTGTATCCCTTGGACCTTCCCATTGTCGATGAAACACAGAAATCGCATCGGAATTAAATATAACAGACACAATGCCGACTTAAGTACAGGAAGACTGAGTCTTCCTACTGTCTATGTTTTGAGCGTTTCCTGTGTCACCAGTTTTACAATCTGATGCACCTCTGCAGGTTTTCTGTATCCATTGGACCATCCCATTGACGAAGAAACACAGAAATTGCATCGGAATTAAATATAAGAGACACAATGCCGACTTAAGAACAGGAAGACTGAGTGTTCCTACTGTCTATGTGTTGAGCGTTTCCTGTGTCAGCAGTTTTACATTCTGATGCACCTCTGCAGGTTTACTGTATCCCTTGGACCCTCCCATTGACAATGAAACACAGAAATTGCATCGGAATTAAATATAAGAGACACAATGCCGACTTAAGTACAGGAAGACTGAGTCTTCCTACTGTCTGTGTTTTGAGCGTTTCCTGTGTCACCAGTTTTACATTCCGATGCACCTCTGCAGGTTTACTGTATCCCTTCGACCTTCCCATTGACGATGAAACACAGAATTTGCATCGGAATTAAATATAAGGGACACAATGCCGACTTAAGTACAGGAAGACTGAGTCTTCCTACTGTCTATGTTTTGAGCGTTTCCTGTGTCACTAATTTTAGATTCCGATGCACCTCTGCAGGTTTACTGTATCCCTTTGACCTTCCCATTCACGATGAAACACAGAAATTTCATCGTAAATAAATATAAGAGACACAATGCCGACTTAAGTACACGAAGACTGAGTCTTCCTTCAGGCTATGTTTTGAGCGTTTCCTGTGTCACCAGTTTTACACTCCGATGCACCTCTGCAGGTTTACTGTATCCCTTGGACCTTCCCATTCACGATGAAACACAGAAATTGAATCGGAATTAAATATAAGAGACACAATGCCGACTTAAGTACAAGAAGACTGAGTCTTCCTACTGTCTATGTTTTTAACGTTTCCTGTGTCACTAGTTTTACATTCCGATGCACCTCTTCAGGTTTACTGTATCCCTTGGACCTTCCCATTGACGATGAAACACAGAAATTGCATCGGAATTAAATATAAGAGACACAATGCCGACTTAAGTACAGGAAGACTGAGTCTTCCTACTGTCTATAATTTGAGCGTTTCCTGTATCACCAGTTTTACATTCCGATGCACATATACAGGTTTTCTTTATCCCTTGGACCTTCACAGTGACGATGAAACACAGAAATTACATCGGAATTAAATATAAGAGACACAATGCGACTTAAGTACAAGAAAACAGTCTTCTTACAGTCAATGATTTGAGCGTTTCCTGTGTCACCAGTTTTACATTCCGATGCACCTCTGCAGGTTTACTGTATCCATTGGACCTTCCCATTGGCGATGAAACACAGTTATTGCATCGAATTTAAATATAAGAGACACAATGCCGACTTAAGTACAGGAAGACTGAGTCTTCCTACTGGCTATGTTTTGAGCGTTTCCTGTGTCACCAGAGTTTTACACTCCGATGCACCTCTGCAGGTTTACTGTATCCCTTGGACCATCCCATTCACGATGAAACACAGAAATTGAATCGGAATTAAATATAAGAGACACAATGCCGACTTAAGTACAAGAAGACGGAGTCTCCCTGCTGTCTATGCTTTAACGTTACCTGTGTCACTAGTTTTACATTCCGATGCACCTCTGCAGGTTTACTGTATCCCTTGGACCTTCCCATTGACGATGAAACACAGAAATTGCATCGGAATTAAATATAAGAGACGCAATGCCGACTTAAGTACAGGAAGACTGAGTCTCCCCACTCTCTATGTTTTGAGCGTTTCCTGTGTCACTAGTTTTACATTCCGATGCACCTCTGCAGGTTTACTGTATCCATTGGACCTTCCCATTGACGATGAAACACAGAAAATGCATCGGAAGTAAATATAAGAGACACAATGCCGACTTAAGTACAGGAAGACTGAGTCATCCTACTGTCTATAATTTGAGCGTTTCCTGTATCACCAGTTTTACATTCCGATGCACATATACAGGTTTTCTGCATCCCTTGGACCTTCACAGTGACGATGAAACACAGAAATTGCATCGGAATTAAATATTAGAGACACAATGCGACTTAAGTACAAGAAAACAGTCTTCTTACAGTCAATGATTTGAGCGTATCCTGTGTCACCAGTTTTACATTCCGATGCACCTCTGCAGGTTTACTGTATCCATTGGACCTTCCCATTGGCGATGAAACACACAAATTGCATCGAATTTAAATATAAGATACACAATGCCGACTTAAGTACAGGAAAACTGAGTCTTCCTACTGGCTATGTTTTGAGCGTTTCCTGTGTCACCAGTTTTACACTCCGATGCACCTCTGCAGGTTTACTGTATCCCTTGGACCATCCCATTCACGATGAAACACAGAAATTGAATCGGAATTAAATGTATGAGACACAATGCCGACTTAAGTACAAGAAGACTGAGTCTTCCTGCTGTCTATGCTTTAACGTTACCTGTGTCACTAGTTTTACATTCCGATGCACCTCTGCAGGTTTACTGTATCCATTGGACCTTCCCATTGACGATGAAACACAGAAATTGCATCAGAATTAAATATAGGAGACACAATGCCGACGTAAGTACAGGAAGACTGAGTCTTCCTGCTGTCTATGTTTGAGCGTTTCCTGTGTCACCAGTTTTACATTCCCATGCACCTCTGCAGGTTTACTGTATCCCTTGGACCTTCCCATTGACGATGAAACACAGAAATTGCATCGGAATTAAATATAAGAGACACAATGCCGACTTAAGTACAGGAAGACTGAGTCTTCCTACTCTCTATGTTTTGAGCGTTTCCTGTGTCACCAGTTTTACATTCCGATGCACCTCTGCAGGTTTCCTGTATCCCTTGGACCTTCCCATTGACGATGAAACACAGAAATTGCATCGAAATTGAATATAAAAGACACAATGCCGACATAAGTACAAGAAAACAGTCTTCGTACGGTCAATCTTTTGAGCGTTTCCTGTGTCACCAGTTTAACATTCCGATGCACCTCTGCCGGTTCACTGTATCCCTTGGACCTTTCCATTGTCGATGAAACACAGAAATCGCATCGGAATTAAATATAACAGACACAATGCCGACTTAAGTACAGGAAGACTGAGTCCTCCTACTGTCTATGTTTTGAGCGTTTCCTGTGTCACCAGTTTTACAATCTGATGCACCTCTGCAGGTTTTCTGTATCCATTGGACCATCCCATTGACGAAGAAACACAGAAATTGCATCGGAATTAAATATAAGAGACACAATGCCGACTTAAGTACAGGAAGACTGAGTGTTCGTACTGTCTATGTGTTGAGCGTTTCCTGTGTCAGCAGTTTTACATTCTGATGCACCTCTGCAGGTTTACTGTATCCCTTGGACCCTCCCATTGACAATGAAACACAGAAATTGCATCGGAATTAAATATAAGAGACACAATGCCGACTTAAGTACAGGAAGACTGAGTCTTCCTACTGTCTGTGTTTTGAGCGTTTCCTGTGTCACCAGTTTTACATTCCGATGCACCTCTGCAGGTTTACTGTATCCCTTCGACCTTCCCATTGACGATGAAACACAGAAATTGCATCGGAATTAAATATAAGGGACACAATGCCGACTTAAGTACAGGAAGACTGAGTCTTCCTACTGTCTATGTTTTGAGCGTTTGCTGTGTCACTAATTTTACATTCCGATGCACCTCTGCAGGTTTACTGTATCCCTTTGACCTTCCCATTCACGATGAAACACAGAAATTTCATCGTAAATAAATATAAGAGACACAATGCCGACTTAAGTACAGGAAGACTGAGTCTTCCTTCAGGCTATGTTTTGAGCGTTTCCTGTGTCACCAGTTTTACACTCCGATGCACCTCTGCAGGTTTACTGTATCCCTTGGACCTTCCCATTCACGATGAAACACAGAAATTGAATCGGAATTAAATATAAGAGACACAATGCCGACTTAAGTACAAGAAGACTGAGTCTTCCTACTGTCTATGTTTTTAACGTTTCCTGTGTCACTAGTTTTACATTCCGATGCACCTCTTCAGGTTTACTGTATCCCTTGGACCTTCCCATTGACGATGAAAAACAGAAATTGCATCGGAATTAAATATAAGAGACACAATGCCGACTTAAGTACAGGAAGACTGAGTCTTCCTACTGTCTATAATTTGAGCGTTTCCTGTATCACCAGTTTTACATTCCGATGCACATATACAGGTTTTCTGTATCCCTTGGACCTTCACAGTGACGATGAAACACAGATATTGCATCGGAATTAAATATAAGAGACACAATGCGACTTAAGTACAAGAAAACAGTCTTCTTACAGTCAATGATTTGAGCGTTTCCTGTGTCTCCAGTTTTACATTCCGATGCATCTCTGCAGGTTTACTGTATCCATTGGACCTTCCCATTGGCGATGAAACACAGAAATTGCATCGAATTTAAATATAAGAGACACAATGCCGACTTAAGTACAGGAAGACTGAGTCTTCCTACTGGCTATGTTTTGAGCGTTTCCTGTGTCACCAGTTTTACACTCCGATGCACCTCTGCAGGTTTACTGTATCCCTTGTACCATCCCATTCACGATGAAACACAGAAATTGAATCGGAATTAAATATAAGAGACACAATGCCGACTTAAGTACAAGAAGACGGAGTCTCCCTGCTGTCTATGCTTTAACGATACCTGTGTCACTAGTTTTACATTCCGATGCACCTCTGCAGGTTTACTGTATCCCTTGGACCTTCCCATTGACGATGAAACACAGAAATTGCATCGGAATTAAATATAAGAGACGCAATGCCGACTTAAGTACAGGAAGACTGAGTCTTCCCACTCTCTATGTTTTGAGCGTTTCCTGTGTCACTAGTTTTACATTCCGATGCACCTCTGCAGGTTTACTGTATCCATTGGACCTTCCCATTGACGATGAAACACAGAAATTGCATCGGAATTACATATAAGAGACACAATGCCGACTTAAAAACAGGAAGACTGAGTCTTCCTACTCTCTATGTTTTGAGCGTTTCCTGTGTCACCAGTTTTACATTCTGATGCACCTCTGCAGTTTTACTGTATCCCATGGACCTTCCCATTGGCGATGAAACACAGAAATTGCATCGGAATTAAATATAAGAGACACAATGCCGACTTAAGTACAGGAAGACTGAGTCTTCCTACTGTCTGTAATTTGAGCGTTTCCTGTGTCACCAGTTTTACATTCCGACGCACCTCTACAGGTTTACTGTATCCCTTGGACCTTCACAGTGAGGATGAAACACAGAAATTGCGTCGGAATTAAATATAAGAGACACAATGCCGACTTAAGTACAGGAAGACTAAGTCGTCCTACTGTCTATGATTTGAGCTTTTCCTGTGTCATCAGTTTTACTTTCCGATGCACCTCTGCAGGTTTACTATATCCCTTGGACCTTCCCATTCACGATGAAACACAGAAATTTCATTGGAAATAAATATAAGAGACACTATGCCGACTTAAGTATAGGAAGACTGAGTCTTCCTACTGTCTATGCTTTGAGCGTTTCCTGTGTCACCAGTTTTACATTCCGATGCACCTCTGCAGATTTATTGTATCCCTTGGACCTTCCCATTGACAATGAAACACAGAAATTGGATCGGAATTAAATATGGGAGACACAATGCCGACTTAAGTACAGGAAGACTGAGTCTTCCTACTCTCTATGTTTTGAGCGTTTCCTGTGTCACCAGTTTTACATTCCGATGCACCTCTGCAGGTGTACTGTATCGCTTGGACCTTCCCATTGACGATGAAACACAGAAATTGCATCGGAATTAAATGTAAGAGGCACAATGCCGACTTAAGTACAGGAAGACTGAGTCTTCCTACTGTCTATGTTTTTAACGTTTCCTGTGTCACTAGTTTTACATTCCGATGCACCTCTACAGGTTTACTGTATCCCTTGGACCTTCCCATTGACGATGAAACACAGAAAATGCATCGGAATTAAATATAAGAGGCACAATGCCGACTTAAGTACAGGAAGGCTGAGTCTTCCTACTGTCTATAATTTGAGCGTTTCCTGTATCACCAGTTTTACATTCCGATGCACATATACAGGTTTTCTGCATCCCTTGGACCTTCACAGTGACGATGAAACACAGAAATTGCATCGGAATTAAATATTAGAGACACAATGCGACTTAAGTACAAGAAAACAGTCTTCTTACAGTCAATGATTTGAGCGTTTCCTGTGTCACCAGTTTTACATTCCGATGCACCTCTGCAGGTTTACTGTATCCATTGGACCTTCCCATTGGCGATGAAACACACAAATTGCATCGAATTTAAATATAAGAGACAGAATGCCGACTTAAGTACAGGAAGACTGAGTCTTCCTACTGGCTATGTTTTGAGCGTTTCCTGTGTCACCAGTTTTACACTCCGATGCACCTCTGCAGGTTTACTGTATCCCTTGGACCATCCCATTCACGATGAAACACAGAAATTGAATCGGAATTAAATGTATGAGACACAATGCCGACTTAAGTACAAGAAGACTGAGTCTTCCTGCTGTCTATGGTTTAACGTTACCTGTGTCACTAGTTTTACATTCCGATGCACCTCTGCAGGTTTACTGTATCCCTTGTACCATCCCATTCACGATGAAACACAGAAATTGAATCGGAATTAAATATAAGAGACACAATGCCGACTTAAGTACAAGAAGACGGAGTCTCCCTGCTGTCTATGCTTTAACGTTACCTGTGTCACTAGTTTTACATTCCGATGCACCTCTGCAGGTTTACTGTATCCCTTGGACCTTCCCATTGACGATGAAACAGAGAAATTGCATCGGAATTAAATATAAGAGACGCAATGCCGACTTAAGTACAGGAAGACTGAGTCTTCCCACTCTCTATGTTTTGAGCGTTTCCTGTGTCACTAGTTTTACATTCCGATGCACCTCTGCAGGTTTACTGTATCCATTGGACCTTCCCATTGACGATGAAACACAGAAATTGCATCGGAATTACATATAAGAGACACAATGCCGACTTAAAAACAGGAAGACTGAGTCTTCCTACTCTCTATGTTTTGAGCGTTTCCTGTGTCACCAGTTTTACATTCTGATGCACCTCTGCAGTTTTACTGTATCCCATGGACCTTCCCATTGGCGATGAAACACAGAAATTGCATCGGAATTAAATATAAGAGACACAATGCCGACTTAAGTACAGGAAGACTGAGTCTTCCTACTGTCTGTAATTTGAGCGTTTCCTGTGTCACCAGTTTTACATTCCGATGCACCTCTACAGGTTTACTGTATCCCTTGGACCTTCACAGTGAGGATGAAACACAGAAATTGCATCGGAATTAAATATCAGAGACACAATGCCGACTTAAGTACAGGAAGACTAAGTCGTCCTACTGTCTATGATTTGAGCTTTTCCTGTGTCATCAGTTTTACTTTCCGATGCACCTCTGCAGGTTTACTATATCCCTTGGACCTTCCCATTCACGATGAAACACAGAAATTTCATTGGAAATAAATATAAGAGACACTATGCCGACTTAAGTATAGGAAGACTGAGTCTTCCTACTGTCTATGCTTTGAGCGTTTCCTGTGTCACCAGTTTTACATTCCGATGCACCTCTGCAGATTTATTGTATCCCTTGGACCTTCCCATTGACAATGAAACACAGAAATTGGATCGGAATTAAATATGGGAGACACAATGCCGACTTAAGTACAGGAAGACTGAGTCTTCCTACTCTCTATGTTTTGAGCGTTTCCTGTGTCACCAGTTTTACATTCCGATGCACCTCTGCAGGTGTACTGTATCGCTTGGACCTTCCCATTGACGATGAAACACAGAAATTGCATCGGAATTAAATGTAAGAGGCACAATGCCGACTTAAGTACAGGAAGACTGAGTCTTCCTACTGTCTATGTTTTGAGCGTTTCCTGTGTGACTAGTTTTACATTCCGATGCACCTCTGCAGGTTTACTGTATCCCTTGGACCTTCCCATTCACGATGAAACACAGAATATGCATCGGAATTAAATATAAGAGACACAATGCCGACTTAAGTACAAGAAGACTGAGTCTTCCTACTGTCTATGTTTTTAACGTTTCCTGTGTCACTAGTTTTACATTCCGATGCACCTCTACAGGTTTACTGTATCCCTTGGACCTTCCCATTGACGATGAAACACAGAAAATGCATCGGAATTAAATATAAGAGGCACAATGCCGACTTAAGTACAGGAAGGCTGAGTCTTCCTACTGTCTATAATTTGAGCGTTTCCTGTATCACCAGTTTTACATTCCGATGCACATATACAGGTTTTCTGCATCCCTTGGACCTTCACAGTGACGATGAAACACAGAAATTGCATCGGAATTAAATATTAGAGACACAATGCGACTTAAGTACAAGAAAACAGTCTTCTTACAGTCAATGATTTGAGCGTTTCCTGTGTCACCAGTTTTACATTCCGATGCACCTCTGCAGGTTTACTGTATCCATTGGACCTTCCCATTGGCGATGAAACACACAAATTGCATCGAATTTAAATATAAGAGACAGAATGCCGACTTAAGTACAGGAAGACTGAGTCTTCCTACTGGCTATGTTTTGAGCGTTTCCTGTGTCACCAGTTTTACACTCCGATGCACCTCTGCAGGTTTACTGTATCCCTTGGACCATCCCATTCACGATGAAACACAGAAATTGAATCGGAATTAAATGTATGAGACACAATGCCGACTTAAGTACAAGAAGACTGAGTCTTCCTGCTGTCTATGGTTTAACGTTACCTGTGTCACTAGTTTTACATTCCGATGCACCTCTGCAGGTTTACTGTATCCATTGGACCTTCCCATTGACGATGAAACACAGAAATTGCATCAGAATTAAATATAGGAGACACAATGCCGACGTAAGTACAGGAAGACTGAGTCTTCCTACTGTCTATGTTTGAGCGTTTCCTGTGTCACCAGTTTTACATTCCGATGCACCTCTGCAGGTTTACTGTATCCCTTGGACCTTCCCATTGACGATGAAACACAGAAATTGCATCGGAATTAAATATAAGAGACACAATGCCGACTTAAGTACAGGAAGACTGAGTCTTCCTACTCTCTATGTTTTGAGCGTTTCCTGTGTCACCAGTTTTACATTCCGATGCACCTCTGCAGGTTTCCTGTATCCCTTGGACCTTCCCATTGACGATGAAACACTGAAATTGCATCGAAATTAAATATAAAAGACACAATGCCGACATAAGTACAAGAAAACAGTCTTCGTACGGTCAATCTTTTGAGCGTTTCCTGTGTCACCAGTTTAACATTCCGATGCACCTCTGCTGGTTCACTGTATCCCTTGGACCTTCCCATTGTCGATGAAACACAGAAATCGCATCGGAATTAAATATAACAGACACAATGCCGACTTAAGAACAGGAAGACTGAGTGTTCCTACTGTCTATGTGTTGAGCGTTTCCCGTGTCAGCCGTTTTACATTCTGATGCACCTCTGCAGGTTTACTGTATCCCTTGGACCCTCCCATTGACAATGAAACACAGAAATTGCATCGGAATTAAATATAAGAGACACAATGCCGAATTAAGTACAGGAAGACTGAGTCTTCCTACTGTCTGTGTTTTCAGCGTTTCCTGTGTCACCAGTTTTACATTCCGATGCACCTCTGCAGGTTTACTGTATCCCTTCGACCTTCCCATTGACGATGAAACACAGAAATTGCATCGGAATTAAATATAAGGGACACAATGCCGACTTAAGTACAGGAAGACTGAGTCTTCCTACTGTCTATGTTTTGAGCGTTTCCTGTGTCACTAGTTTTACATTCCGATGCACCTCTGCAGGTTTACTGTATCCCTTGGACCTTCCCATTCACGATGAAACACAGAAATTTCATCGTAAATAAATATAAGAGACACAATGCCGACTTAAGTACAGGAAGACTGAGTCTTCCTTCTGGCTATGTTTTGAGCGTTTCCTGTGTCACCCGTTTTACACTCCGATGCACCTCTGCAGGTTTTCTGTATCCCTTGGACCTTCCCATTCACGATGAAACACAGAAATTGAATCGGAATTAAATATAAGATACACAATGCCGACTTAAGTCCAAGAAGACTGAGTCTTCCTACTGTCTATGTTTTTAACGTTTCCTGTGTCACTAGTTTTACATTCCGATGCACCTCTACAGGTTTACTGTATCCCTTGGACCTTCCCATTGACGATGAAACACAGAAAATGCATCGGAATTAAATATAAGAGACACAATGCCGACTTAAGTACAGGAAGACTGAGTCTTCCTACTGTCTATAATTTGAGCGTTTCCTGTATCACCAGTTTTACATTCCGATGCACATATACAGGTTTTCTGTATCCCTTGGACCTTCACAGTGACGATGAAACACAGAAATTGCATCGGAATTAAATATTAGAGACACAATGCGACTTAAGTACAAGAAAACAGTCTTCTTACAGTCAATGATTTGAGCGTTTCCTGTGTCACCAGTTTTACATTCCGATGCACCTCTGCAGGTTTACTGTATCCCTTGGACCTTCCCATTGACGATGAAACACAGAAATTTGCATCGGAATTAAATATAAGATACACAATGCCGACTTAAGTACAGGAAGACTGAGTCTTCCTACTCTCTATGTTTTGAGCGTTTCCTGTGTCACCAGTTTTACATTCCGATGCACATCTGCAGGTTTCCTGTATCCCTTGGACCTTCCCATTGACGATGAAACACAGAATTTGCATCGAAATTAAATATAAAAGACACAATGCCGACATAACTACAAGAAAACAGTCTTCGTACGGTCAATGTTTTGAGCGTTTCCTGTGTCACCAGTTTTACATTCTGATGCACCTCTGCAGTTTTACTGTATCCCTTGGACCTTCCCATTGGCGATGAAACACAGAAATTGCATCTGAATTAAATATAAGAGACACAATGCCGACTTAAGTACAGGAAGACTGAGTCTTCCTAATGTCTGTAATTTGAGCGTTTCCTGTGTCACCAGTTTTACATTCCGATTCACCTCTACAGGTTTACTGTATCCCTTGGACCTTCGCAGTGAGGATGAAACACAGAAATTGCATCGGAATTAAATATAAGAGACACAATGCCGACTATAGTACAGGAAGACTAAGTCTTCCTACTGTCTATGATTTGAGCTTTTCCTGTGTCATCAGTTTTACTTTCCGATGCACCTCTGCAGGTTTACTATATCCCTTGGACCTTCCCATTCACGATGAAACACAGAAATTTCATCGGAAATAAATATAAGAGACACAATGCCGACTTAAGTATAGGAAGACTGAGTCTTCCTACTGTCTATGATTTGAGCGTTTCCTGTGTTACCAGTTTTACATTCCGATGCACCTCTGCAGGTTTATTGTATCCCTTGGACCTTCCCATTGACGAAGAAACACAGAAATTGCATCGGAATTAAATATGAGAGACACAATGCCGACTTACGTACAGGAAGACTGAGTCTTCCTACTCTCTATGTTTTGAGCGTTTCCTGTGTCACCAGTTTTACATTCCGAAGCACCTCTGCAGGTTTCCTGTATCCCTTGGACCTTCCCATTGACGATGAAACACAGAAAATGCATTGAAATTAAATATAAGAGACACAATGCCGACTTAAGTACAAGAAACAGTCTTCGTACGGTCAATGTTTGAGCGGTTCCTGTGTCACCAGTTTTACATTCCGATCCACCTCTGCCGGTTTACTGTATCCCTTCGACCTTCCCATTGTCGATGAAACACAGAAATTGCATCGGAATTAAATATAAGAGACACAATGCCGACTTAAGTACAGGAAGACTGAGTCTTCCTACTGATTGTAATTTGAGCGTTTCCTGTGTCACCAGTTTTACATTCCGATGCACCTCTACAGGATTACTGTATCCCTTGGACCTTCACAGTGAGGATGAAACAAAGACATTGCATCGGAATTAAATATAAGAGACACAATGCCGACTTAAGTACAGGAAGACTAAGTCTTCCTACTGTCTATGATTTGAGCTTTTCCTGTGTCATCAGTTTTACTTTCCGATGCACCTCTGATGGTTTACTATATCCCTTGGACCATCCCATTCACGATGAAACACAGAAATTTCATCGGAAATAAATATAAGAGACACTATGCCGACTTAAGTATAGGAAGACTGAGTCTTCCTACTGTCTATGTTTTGAGCGTTTCCTGTGTCACCAGTTTTACATTCCGATGCACCTCTGCAGGTTTATCGTATCCCTTGGACCTTCCCATTGACGAAGAAACACAGAAATTGCATCGGAATTAAATATGAGAGACACAATGCTGACTTAAGTACAGGAAGACTGAGTCTTCCTACTGTCTATGTTTTGAGCGTTTTCTGTGTCGTCAGTTTTACATTCCGATGCACCTCTGCAGGTTTACTGTATCCCTTGGACCTTCCCATTGACGATGAAACACAGAAATTGCATCGGAATTAAATATAAGAGACACAATTCCGACTTAAGTACAGAAAGATTAAGTCTTCCTACTGCCTATGTTTTGAGCGTGTCCTGTGAAATCAGTTTTACTTTCCGATGCACCTCTTCAGGTTTACTATATCCCTTGGACCTTCCCATTCACGATGAAACACAGAAATTTCATCGGAAATAAATATAAGAGACACAATGACGACTTAAGTACAGGAAGACTGAGTCTTCCTACTCTCTATGCTTTGAGCGTTTCCTGTGTCACCAGTTTTACATTCCCATGCACCTCTGCAGATTTACTGTATCCCTTGGACCTTCCCATTGACGATGAAACACAGAAATGGCATCGGAATTAAATGTAAGAAACACAATGCCGACTTAAGTACAGGAAGACTGAGCCTTCGTACTGTCTATGTTTTGAGCGTTTCCTATGTCACTAGTTTTACATTCCGATGCACCTCTGCAGGTTTACTGTATCCCTTGGACCTTCCCATTCACGATGAAACACAGAAATTTCATCTGAAATAAATATAAGAGACAAAATGCCGACTTAAGTACAGGAAGACTGAGTCTTCCTACTGTCTATAATTTGAGCGTTTCCTGTATCACCAGTTTTACATTCCGATGCACATATACAGATTTTCTGTATCCCTTGGACCTTCACAGTGACGATGAAACACAGAAATTGCATCGGAATTAAATACAAGAGACACAATGTGACTGAAGTACAAGAAAACAGTCTTCTTACAGTCAATGTTTTGAGCGTTTCCTGTGTCACCAGTTTTACATTCCGATGCACCTCTGCAGGTTTACTGTATCCATTGGACCTTCCCATTGGCGATGAAACACACAAATTGCATCGAATTTAAATATAAGAGACACAATGCCGACTTAAGTACAGGAAGACTGAGTCTTCCTACTGTCAATGTTTTGAGCGTTTCCTGTGTCACCAGTTTTACATTCCGATTCGCCTCTGCAGGCTTACTGTATCCATTGGACCTTCCCATTGACGATGAAAAAAAGAAATTGCATCGGAATTAAATATAAGAGACACAATGCCGACTTAAGTACAGGAAGACTAAGTCTTCCTACTGTCTATGTTTTGAGCGTTAACTGTGTCATCAGTTTTACTTTCCGATGCACCTCTGCAGGTTTACTGTATCCCTTGGACCTTCCCATTGACGATGAAACACAGAAATTGCATCGGAATTAAATATAAGAGACACAATTCCGACTTAAGTACGGGAAGACTGAGTCTTCCTACTCTCTATGTTTTGAGCGTTTGCTGTGACACCAGTTTTACATTCCGATGCACCTCTGCAGGTTTCCTGTGTCCCTTGGACCTTCCCATTGACGATGAAACACAGAAATGGCATCGGAATTAAATGTAAGAAACACAATGCCGACTTAAGTACAGGAAGACTGAGCCTTCGTACTGTCTATGTTTTGAGCGTTTCCTGTGTCACTAGTTTTACATTCCGATGCACCTCTGCAGGTTTACTGTATCCCTTGGACCTTCCCATTCACGATGAAACACAGAAATTTCATCGGAAATAAATATAAGAGACACAATGCCGACATAAGTACAGGAAGACTGAGTCTTCTTACTGTCTATAATTTGAGCGTTTCCTGTATCACCAGTTTTACATTCCGATGCACATATACAGATTTTCTGTATCCCTTGGACCTTCACAGTGACGCTGAAACACAGAAATTGCATCGGAATTAAATATAAGAGACACAATGTGACTGAAGTACAAGAAAACAGTCTTCTTACAGTCAATGTTTTGAGCATTTCCTGTGTCACTAGTTTTACATTCTGATGCACCTCTGCAGGTTTACTGTATCCATTGGACCTTCCCATTGACGATGAAAAAAAGAAATTGCATCGGAATTAAATATAAGAGACACAATGCCGACTTAAGTACAAGTAGACTGAGTCTTCCTGCTGTCTATGTTTTTAACGTTACCTGTGTCACTAGTTTTACATTCCGATGCACCTCTGCAGGTTTACTGTATCCCTTGGACCTTCCCATTGACGATGAAACACAGAAATTGCATCGGAATTAAATATAGGAGACACAATGCCGACTTAGGTACAGGAAGACTGAGTCTTCCTACTGTCTATGTTTGAGCGTTTCCTGTGTCACCAGTTTTACATTCCGATGCACCTCAGGAGGTTTACTGTATCCCTTGGACCTTCCCATTGACGATGAAACACAGAAATTGCATCGGAATTAAATATAAGAGACACAATGCCGACTTAAGTACGGGAAGACTGAGTCTTCCTACTCTCTATGTTTTGAGCGTTTGCTGTGACACCAGTTTTACATTCCGATGCACCTCTGCAGGTTTCCTGTGTCCCTTGGACCTTCCCATTGACGATGAAACACAGAAATTGCATCGAAATTAAATATAAAAGACACAATGCCGACTTAAGTACAAGAAAACAGTCTTCGTACGGTCAATGTTTTGAGCGTTTCCTGCGTCACCAGTTTTACATTCCGATGCACCTTTGCCGGTTTACTGTATCCCTTGGACCTTCCCATTGTCGATGAAACACAGAAATCGCATCGGAATTAATTATAAGAGACACAATGACGACTTAAGTACAGGAAGACTGAGTCTTCCTACTGTCTATGTTTTGAGCGTTTCCTGTGTCACGAGTTTTACAATCTGATGCACCTCTGCTGGTTTTCTGTATCCATTGGACCTTCCCATTGACGAAGAAACACAGAAATTGCATCGGAATTAAATATAAGGGACACAATGACGACTTAAGTACAGGAAGACTGTGTCTTCCTACTGTCTATGTTTTGAGCGTTTCCAGTGTCACCAGTTTTACATTCCGATGCACCTCTGCAGGTTTAGTGTATCCCTTGGACCTTCCCATTGACGATGAAACACAGAAATTGCATCGGAATTAAATATAAGAGACACAATGCCGACTTAACTACAGGAAGACTGAATCTTCCTACTGTCTATGTTTTGAGCGTTTCCTGTGTCACTAGTTTTACATTCCGATGCACCTCTGCAGGTTTACTGTATCCCTTGGACCTTCCCATTGACGATGAAACACAGTAATCGCATCGGAATTAAATGTAAGAGACACAAATCCGACTTAAGTACAGAAAGACTAAGTCTTCCTACTGTCTATGTTTTGAGCGTTTCCTGTGTCATCAGTTTTACTTTCCGATGCACCTCTGCAGGTTTACTATATCCCTTGGACCTTCCCATTGACGATGAAACACAGACATTGCATCGGAATTAAATATAAGAGACACAATGTCGACTTAAGTACAGGAAGAATGAGTCTTCCTACTGTCTATGTGTTGAGCGTTTCCTGTGTCACCAGTTTTACATTCT
Organism: Schistocerca nitens; assembly: GCF_023898315.1. Taxonomy (NCBI): domain Eukaryota; kingdom Metazoa; phylum Arthropoda; class Insecta; order Orthoptera; family Acrididae; genus Schistocerca; species Schistocerca nitens. Next base: position 2,294,159 of record NC_064616.1, on the reverse strand, counting down.
GATGCACCTCTGCAGGTTTACTGTATCCCTTGGACCTTCCCATTGACGATGAAACACAGAAATTGCATCGGAATTAAATATAAGAGACACAATGCCGACTTAAGTACAGGAAGACTAAGTCTTCCTATTGTCTATAATTTGAGCGTTTCCTGTGTCACCAGTTTTACATTCCGATGCACCTCTACAGGTTTACTGTATCCCTTGGACCTTCACAGTGACGATGAAACACAGAAACTGCATCGGAATTAAATATAAGAAACACAATGCCGACTTAAGTACAGGAAGACTAAGTCTTCCTACTGTCTATGTTTTGAGCGTTTCCTGTGTCATCAGTTTTACTTTCCGATGCACCTCTGCAGGCTTACTATATCCCTTGGACCTTCCCATTCACGATGAAATACAGAAATTTCATCGGAAATATATATAAGAGACACAATGCCGACTTAAGTACAGGAAGACTGAGTCTTCCTACTGTCTGTGTTTTGAGCATTTGCTGCGTCACCAGTTTTACGTTCCGATGCACCTCTGCAGGTTTACTGTATCCCTTGGACCTTCCCATTGACGATAAAACACAGAAATTGCATCGGAATTAAATATAAGAGACACAATGCCGACTTAAGTACAGGAAGTATGAATCTTCCTACTGTCTATGATTTGAGCGTTTCCTGTGTCACTAGTTTTACATTCCGATGCACGTCTGCAGGTTTACTGTATCCTTTGGACATTCCCATTGACGATGAAACACTGAAATTGCATCGGAATTAAATATAAGAGACACAATGCCGACTTAAGTACAGGAAGACTGAGTCTTCCTACTGTCTATGTTTTGAGCGTTTCCTGTGTCACCATTTTTACATTCCGATGCACCTCTGCAGGTTTACTATATCCCTTGGACCTTCTCATTGACGATGAAACACAGAAATTGCATCGGAATTAAATATAAGAGACACAATGCCGACTTAAGTACAGGAAGACTGAGTGTTCCTACTGTCTATGTTTTGAGCGTTTCCTGTGTCATCAGTTTTACTTTCCGATGCACCTCTGCAGGTTTACTGTATCCCTTGGACCTTCCCATTGACGATGAAACACAGAAATTGCATCGGAATTAAATATAAGAGACACAATTCCGACTTAAGTACGGGAAGACTGAGTCTTCCTACTCTCTATGTTTTGAGCGTTTGCTGTGACACCAGTTTTACATTCCGATGCACCTCTGCAGGTTTCCTGTGTCCCTTGGACCTTCCCATTGACGATGAAACACAGAAATGGCATCGGAATTAAATGTAAGAAACACAATGCCGACTTAAGTACAGGAAGACTGAGCCTTCGTACTGTCTATGTTTTGAGCGTTTCCTGTGTCACTAGTTTTACATTCCGATGCACCTCTGCAGGTTTACTGTATCCCTTGGACCTTCCCATTCACGATGAAACACAGAAATTTCATCGGAAATAAATATAAGAGACACAATGCCGACATAAGTACAGGAAGACTGAGTCTTCTTACTGTCTATAATTTGAGCGTTTCCTGTATCACCAGTTTTACATTCCGATGCACATATACAGATTTTCTGTATCCCTTGGACCTTCACAGTGACGCTGAAACACAGAAATTGCATCGGAATTAAATATAAGAGACACAATTCCGACTTAAGTACGGGAAGACTGAGTCTTCCTACTCTCTATGTTTTGAGCGTTTGCTGTGACACCAGTTTTACATTCCGATGCACCTCTGCAGGTTTCCTGTGTCCCTTGGACCTTCCCATTGACGATGAAACACAGAAATGGCATCGGAATTAAATGTAAGAAACACAATGCCGACTTAAGTACAGGAAGACTGAGCCTTCGTACTGTCTATGTTTTGAGCGTTTCCTGTGTCACTAGTTTTACATTCCGATGCACCTCTGCAGGTTTACTGTATCCCTTGGACCTTCCCATTCACGATGAAACACAGAAATTTCATCGGAAATAAATATAAGAGACACAATGCCGACATAAGTACAGGAAGACTGAGTCTTCTTACAGTCAATGTTTTGAGCATTTCCTGTGTCACTAGTTTTACATTCTGATGCACCTCTGCAGGTTTACTGTATCCATTGGACCTTCCCATTGACGATGAAAAAAAGAAATTGCATCGGAATTAAATATAAGAGACACAATGCCGACTTAAGTACAAGTAGACTGAGTCTTCCTGCTGTCTATGTTTTTAACGTTACCTGTGTCACTAGTTTTACATTCCGATGCACCTCTGCAGGTTTACTGTATCCCTTGGACCTTCCCATTGACGATGAAACACAGAAATTGCATCGGAATTAAATATAGGAGACACAATGCCGACTTAGGTACAGGAAGACTGAGTCTTCCTACTGTCTATGTTTGAGCGTTTCCTGTGTCACCAGTTTTACATTCCGATGCACCTCAGGAGGTTTACTGTATCCCTTGGACCTTCCCATTGACGATGAAACACAGAAATTGCATCGGAATTAAATATAAGAGACACAATGCCGACTTAAGTACGGGAAGACTGAGTCTTCCTACTCTCTATGTTTTGAGCGTTTGCTGTGACACCAGTTTTACATTCCGATGCACCTCTGCAGGTTTCCTGTGTCCCTTGGACCTTCCCATTGACGATGAAACACAGAAATTGCATCGAAATTAAATATAAAAGACACAATGCCGACTTAAGTACAAGAAAACAGTCTTCGTACGGTCAATGTTTTGAGCGTTTCCTGCGTCACCAGTTTTACATTCCGATGCACCTTTGCCGGTTTACTGTATCCCTTGGACCTTCCCATTGTCGATGAAACACAGAAATCGCATCGGAATTAATTATAAGAGACACAATGACGACTTAAGTACAGGAAGACTGAGTCTTCCTACTGTCTATGTTTTGAGCGTTTCCTGTGTCACGAGTTTTACAATCTGATGCACCTCTGCTGGTTTTCTGTATCCATTGGACCTTCCCATTGACGAAGAAACACAGAAATTGCATCGGAATTAAATATAAGGGACACAATGACGACTTAAGTACAGGAAGACTGTGTCTTCCTACTGTCTATGTTTTGAGCGTTTCCAGTGTCACCAGTTTTACATTCCGATGCACCTCTGCAGGTTTAGTGTATCCCTTGGACCTTCCCATTGACGATGAAACACAGAAATTGCATCGGAATTAAATATAAGAGACACAATGCCGACTTAACTACAGGAAGACTGAATCTTCCTACTGTCTATGTTTTGAGCGTTTCCTGTGTCACTAGTTTTACATTCCGATGCACCTCTGCAGGTTTACTGTATCCCTTGGACCTTCCCATTGACGATGAAACACAGTAATCGCATCGGAATTAAATGTAAGAGACACAAATCCGACTTAAGTACAGAAAGACTAAGTCTTCCTACTGTCTATGTTTTGAGCGTTTCCTGTGTCATCAGTTTTACTTTCCGATGCACCTCTGCAGGTTTACTATATCCCTTGGACCTTCCCATTGACGATGAAACACAGACATTGCATCGGAATTAAATATAAGAGACACAATGTCGACTTAAGTACAGGAAGAATGAGTCTTCCTACTGTCTATGTGTTGAGCGTTTCCTGTGTCACCAGTTTTACATTCTGATGCACCTCTGCAGGTTTACTGTATCCCTTGGACCTTCCCATTGACGATGAAACACAGAAATTGCATCGGAATTAAATATAAGAGACACAATGCCGACTTAAGTACAGGAAGACTAAGTCTTCCTATTGTCTATAATTTGAGCGTTTCCTGTGTCACCAGTTTTACATTCCGATGCACCTCTACAGGTTTACTGTATCCCTTGGACCTTCACAGTGACGATGAAACACAGAAACTGCATCGGAATTAAATATAAGAAACACAATGCCGACTTAAGTACAGGAAGACTAAGTCTTCCTACTGTCTATGTTTTGAGCGTTTCCTGTGTCATCAGTTTTACTTTCCGATGCACCTCTGCAGGCTTACTATATCCCTTGGACCTTCCCATTCACGATGAAATACAGAAATTTCATCGGAAATATATATAAGAGACACAATGCCGACTTAAGTACAGGAAGACTGAGTCTTCCTACTGTCTGTGTTTTGAGCATTTGCTGCGTCACCAGTTTTACGTTCCGATGCACCTCTGCAGGTTTACTGTATCCCTTGGACCTTCCCATTGACGATAAAACACAGAAATTGCATCGGAATTAAATATAAGAGACACAATGCCGACTTAAGTACAGGAAGTATGAATCTTCCTACTGTCTATGATTTGAGCGTTTCCTGTGTCACTAGTTTTACATTCCGATGCACGTCTGCAGGTTTACTGTATCCTTTGGACATTCCCATTGACGATGAAACACTGAAATTGCATCGGAATTAAATATAAGAGACACAATGCCGACTTAAGTACAGGAAGACTGAGTCTTCCTACTGTCTATGTTTTGAGCGTTTCCTGTGTCACCATTTTTACATTCCGATGCACCTCTGCAGGTTTACTATATCCCTTGGACCTTCTCATTGACGATGAAACACAGAAATTGCATCGGAATTAAATATAAGAGACACAATGCCGACTTAAGTACAGGAAGACTGAGTGTTCCTACTGTCTATGTTTTGAGCGTTTCCTGTGTCACTAGTTTTACATTCCGATGCACCTCTACAGGTTTACTGTATCCCTTGGACCTTCACAGTGAGGAAGAAACACAGGAATTGCATCGGAATTAAATATAAGAGACACAATGCCGACTTAAGTACAGCAAGACTAAGTCGTCCTACTGTCTATGTTTTGAGCGTTTCGTGTGTCATCAGTTTTACTTTCCGATGCACCTCTGCAGGTTTACTATATCCCTTGGACCTTCCCATTCACGATGAAACACATAAATTTCATCGGAAATAAATATAAGAGACACAATGACGACTTAAGTACAGTAAGGCTGAGTCTTCCTACTGTCTATGTTTTGAGCGTTTCCTGTGTCACCAGTTTTACAATCCGATGCACCTCTGCAGGTTTTCTGTATCCCTTGGACCTACCCATTGACGATGAAACACAGAAATTGCATCGGAATTAAATATAAGAGACACAATGCCGACTTAAGTACAGGAAGACTGAGTCTTCCAACTGTCTATGTTTGATTGTTTCCTGTGTCACTAGTTATACATTCCGATGCACCTCTGCAGGTTTTCTGTATCACTTGGACCTTCCCATTGACGATGAAACACAGAAATTGCATCGGAATTAATTATAAGTGACACAATGCCGACTTAAGTACAGGAGGACTGAGTCTTCCTACTGTCTATAATTTGAGCGTTTCCTGTGTCACCAGTTTTACAATCCGATGCACCTCTGCAGGTTTACTGTAACCCTTCGACCTTCCCATTGACGATGAAACACAGATATTGCATCGGAATTAAATATAAGAGACACAATGCTGACTTAAAAACAGGAAGACTGAGTCTGCCTACTCTCTATGCTTTGAGCGTTTCCTGTGTCACCAGTTTTACATTCTGATGCAGCTCTGCAGTTTTACTGTATCCCTTGGACCTTCCCATTCACGATGAAACACAGAAATTTCATCGGAAATAAATATAAGACACATAATGCCGACTTAAGTATAGGAAGACTGAGTCTTCCTACTGTCTATGTTTTGAGCGTTTCCTGTGTCACCAGTTTTACATTCCGATGCACCTCTGCAGGTTTATTGTATCCCTTGGACCTTCCCATTGACGATGAAACACAGAACTTGCATCGGAATTAAATATAAGAGACACAATGCCTACTTAAGTACAGGAAGACTGTGTCTTCCTACTGTCTATGTTTTGAGCGTTTCCTGTGTCACCAGTTTTACATTCCGATGCACCTCTGCAGGTTTAGTGTATCCTTGGACCTTCCCATTGACGATGAAACACAGAAATTGCATCGGAATTAAATATAAGAGACACAATGCCGACTTAACTACAGGAAGACTGAATCTTCCTACTGTCTATGTTTTGAGCGTTTCCTGTGTCACTAGTTTTACATTCCGATGCACCTCTGCAGGTTTACTGTATCCCTTGGACCTTCCCATTGACGATGAAACACAGAAATTGCATCGGAATTAAATATAAGAGACACAATGCCGACTTAAAAACAGGAAGACTGAGTCTTCCTACTCTCTATGTTTTGAGCGTTTCCTGTGTCACCAGTTTTACATTCCGATGCACCTCTGCAGGTTTCCTGTATCCCTGGACCTTCCCATTGACCATGAGACACAGAAAATGCATCGAAATTAAATATAAGAGACACAATGCCGACTTAAGTACAAGAGAACTGTCTTCGTACGGTCAATGTTTGAGCGGTTCCTGAGTCACCAGTTTTACATTCCGATGCACCTCTGCCGGTTTACTGTATCCCTTGGACCTTCCCATTGTCGATGAAACAGAAATCGCATCAGAATTAAATATAAGAGACACAATGCCGACTTAAGAACAGGAAGACTGAGTCTTCCAACTGTCTATGTTTTGAGCGTTTTCTGTGTCATCAGTTTTACATTCCGATGCACCTCTGCAGGTTTACTGTATCCCTTGGACCTTCCCATTGACGATGAAAAACAGAAATTGCATCGGAACTAAATATAAGAGACACAATTCCGACTTAAGTACAGAAAGACTAAGTCTTCCTACTGTCTATGTTTTGAGCGTTTCCTGTGTCATCAGTTTTACTTTCCGATACACCTCTGCAGGTTTACTATATCCCTTGGACCTTCTCATTGACGATGAAACACAGAAATTGCATCGGAAATAAATATAAGAGACACAATGCCGACTTAAGTACAGGAAGACTGAGTCTTCCTACTGTCTATGTTTTGAGCGTTTCCTGTGTCACCAGTTTTACATTCCCATGCACCTCTGCAGATTTACTGTATCCCTTGGACCTTCCCATTGACGATGAAACACAGAAATGGCATCGGAATTAAATGTAAGAAACACAATGCCGACTTAAGTACAGGAAGACTGAGCCTTCGTACTGTCTATGTTTTGAGCGTTTCCTGTGACACTAGTTTTACATTCCGATGCACCTCTGCAGGTTTACTGTATCCCTTGGACCTTCCCATTCACGATGAAACACAGAAATTTCATCGGAAATAAATATAAGAGACAAAATGCCGACTTAAGTACAGGAAGACTGAGTCTTCCTACTGTCTATAATTTGAGCGTTTCCTGTATCACCAGTTTTACATTCCGATGCACATATACAGATTTTCTGTATCCCTTGGACCTTCACAGTGACGATGAAACACAGAAATTGCATCGGAATTAAATATAAGAGACACAATGTGACTGAAGTACAAGAAAACAGTCTTCTTACAGTCAATGTTTTGAGCGTTTCCTGTGTCACCAGTTTTACATTCCGATGCACCTCTGCAGGTTTACTGTATCCATTGGACCTTCCCATTGGCGATGAAACACACAAATTGCATCGAATTTAAATATAAGAGACACAATGCCGACTTAAGTACAGGAAGACTGAGTCTTCCTACTGTCAATGTTTTGAGCGTTTCCTGTGTCACCAGTTTTACATTCCGATTCGCCTCTGCAGGCTTACTGTATCCATTGGACCTTCCCATTGACGATGAAAAAAAGAAATTGCATCGGAATTAAATATAAGAGACACAATGCCGACTTAAGTACAGGAAGACTAAGTCTTCCTACCGTCTATGTTTTGAGCGTTAACTGTGTCATCAGTTTTACTTTCCGATGCACCTCTGCAGGTTTACTGTATCCCTTGGACCTTCCCATTGACGATGAAACACAGAAATTGCATCGGAATTAAATATAAGAGACACAATTCCGACTTAAGTACGGGAAGACTGAGTCTTCCTACTCTCTATGTTTTGAGCGTTTGCTGTGACACCAGTTTTACATTCCGATGCACCTCTGCAGGTTTCCTGTGTCCCTTGGACCTTCCCATTGACGATGAAACACAGAAATGGCATCGGAATTAAATGTAAGAAACACAATGCCGACTTAAGTACAGGAAGACTGAGCCTTCGTACTGTCTATGTTTTGAGCGTTTCCTGTGTCACTAGTTTTACATTCCGATGCACCTCTGCAGGTTTACTGTATCCCTTGGACCTTCCCATTCACGATGAAACACAGAAATTTCATCGGAAATAAATATAAGAGACACAATGCCGACTTAAGTACAGGAAGACTGAGTCTTCCTACTGTCTATAATTTGAGCGTTTCCTGTATCACCAGTTTTACATTCCGATGCACATATACAGATTTTCTGTATCCCTTGGACCATCACAGTGACGCTGAAACACAGAAATTGCATCGGAATTAAATATAAGAGACACAATGTGACTGAAGTACAAGAAAACAGTCTTCTTACAGTCAATTTTTTGAGCATTTCCTGTGTCACTAGTTTTACATTCTGATGCACCTCTGCAGGTTTACTGTATCCATTGGACCTTCCCATTGACGATGAAAAAAAGAAATTGCATCGGAAATAAATATAAGAGACACAATGCCGACTTAAGTACAAGTAGACTGAGTCTTCCTGCTGTCTATGTTTTTAACGTTACCTGTGTCACTAGTTTTACATTCCGATGCACCTCTGCAGGTTTACTGTATCCCTTGGACCTTCCCATTGACGATGAAACACAGAAATTGCATCGGAATTAAATATAGGAGACACAATGCCGACTTAGGTACAGGAAGACTGAGTCTTCCTACTGTCTATGTTTGAGCGTTTCCTGTGTCACCAGTTTTACATTCCGATGCACCTCAGGAGGTTTACTGTATCCCTTGGACCTTCCCATTGACGATGAAACACAGAAATTGCATCGGAATTAAATATAAGAGACACAATGCCGACTTAAGTACGGGAAGACTGAGTCTTCCTACTCTCTATGTTTTGAGCGTTTGCTGTGACACCAGTTTTACATTCCGATGCACCTCTGCAGGTTTCCTGTGTCCCTTGGACCTTCCCATTGACGATGAAACACAGAAATTGCATCGAAATTAAATATAAAAGACACAATGCCGACTTAAGTACAAGAAAACAGTCTTCGTACGGTCAATGTTTTGAGCGTTTCCTGCGTCACCAGTTTTACATTCCGATGCACCTTTGCCGGTTTACTGTATCCCTTGGACCTTCCCATTGTCGATGAAACACAGAAATCGCATCGGAATTAATTATAAGAGACACAATGACGACTTAAGTACAGGAAGACTGAGTCTTCCTACTGTCTATGTTTTGAGCGTTTCCTGTGTCACGAGTTTTACAATCTGATGCACCTCTGCTGGTTTTCTGTATCCATTGGACCTTCCCATTGACGAAGAAACACAGAAATTGCATCGGAATTAAATATAAGGGACACAATGACGACTTAAGTACAGGAAGACTGTGTCTTCCTACTGTCTATGTTTTGAGCGTTTCCAGTGTCACCAGTTTTACATTCCGATGCACCTCTGCAGGTTTAGTGTATCCCTTGGACCTTCCCATTGACGATGAAACACAGAAATTGCATCGGAATTAAATATAAGAGACACAATGCCGACTTAACTACAGGAAGACTGAATCTTCCTACTGTCTATGTTTTGAGCGTTTCCTGTGTCACTAGTTTTACATTCCGATGCACCTCTGCAGGTTTACTGTATCCCTTGGACCTTCCCATTGACGATGAAACACAGAAATTGCATCGGAATTAAATATAAGAGACACAATGCCGACTTAAAAACAGGAAGACTGAGTCTTCCTACTCTCTATGTTTTGAGCGTTTCCTGTGTCACCAGTTTTACATTCCGATGCACCTCTGCCGGTTTACTGTATCCCTTGGACCTTCCCATTGTCGATGAAACACAGTAATCGCATCGGAATTAAATGTAAGAGACACAAATCCGACTTAAGTACAGAAAGACTAAGTCTTCCTACTGTCTATGTTTTGAGCGTTTCCTGTGTCATCAGTTTTACTTTCCGATGCACCTCTGCAGGTTTACTATATCCCTTGGACCTTCCCATTGACGATGAAACACAGACATGGCATCGGAATTAAATATAAGAGACACAATGTCGACTTAAGTACAGGAAGAATGAGTCTTCCTAATGTCTATGTGTTGAGCGTTTCCTGTGTCACCAGTTTTACATTCTGATGCACCTCTGCAGGTTTACTGTATCCCTTGGACCTTCCCATTGACGATGAAACACAGAAATTGCATCGGAATTAAATATAAGAGACACAATGTCGACTTAAGTACAGGAAGACTAAGTCTTCCTATTGTCTATAATTTGAGCGTTTCCTGTGTCACCAGTTTTACATTCCGATGCACCTCTACAGGTTTACTGTATCCCTTGGACCTTCACAGTGACGATGAAACACAGAAATTGCATCGGAATTAAATATAAGAAACACAATGCCGACTTAAGTACAGGAAGACTAAGTCTTCCTACTGTCTATGTTTTGAGCGTTTCCTGTGTCATCAGTTTTACTTTCCGATGCACCTCTGCAGGTTTACTATATCCCTTGGACCTTCCCATTCACGATGAAATACAGAAATTTCATCGGAAATATATATAAGAGACACAATGCCGACTTAAGTACAGGAAGGCTGAGTCTTCCTACTGTCTGTGTTTTGAGCATTTGCTGCGTCACCAGTTTTACGTTCCGATGCACCTCTGCAGGTTTACTGTATCCCTTGGACCTTCCCAATGACGATAAAACACAGAAATTGCATCGGAATTAAATATAAGAGACACAATGCCGACTTAAGTACAGGAAGTATGAATCTTCCTACTGTCTATGATTTGAGCGTTTCCTGTGTCACTAGTTTTACATTCCGATGCACGTCTGCAGGTTTACTGTATCCTTTGGACATTCCCATTGACGATGAAACACTGATATTGCATCGGAATTAAATATAAGAGACACAATGCCGACTTAAGTACAGGAAGACTGAGTCTTCCTACTGTCTATGTTTTGAGCGTTTCCTGTCTCACCAGTTTTACATTCCGATGCACCTCTGCAGGTTTACTATATCCCTTGGACCTTCTCATTGACGATGAAACACAGAAATTGCATCGGAATTAAATATAAGAGACACAATGCCGACTTAAGTACAGGAAGACTGAGTGTTCCTACTGTCTATGTTTTGAGCGTTTCCTGTGTCACTAGTTTTACATTCCGATGCACCTCTACAGGTTTACTGTATCCCTTGGACCTTCACAGTGAGGAAGAAACACAGGAATTGCATCGGAATTAAATATAAGAGACACAATGCCGACTTAAGTACAGCAAGACTAAGTCGTCCTACTGTCTATGTTTTGAGCGTTTCGTGTGTCATCAGTTTTACTTTCCGATGCACCTCTGCAGGTTTACTATATCCCTTGGACCTTCCCATTCACGATGAAACACAGAAATTTCATCGGAAATAAATATAAGAGACACAATGACGACTTAAGTACAATAAGGCTGAGTCTTCCTACTGTCTATGTTTTGAGCGTTTCCTGTGTCACCAGTTTTACAATCCGATGCACCTCTGCAGGTTTTCTGTATCCCTTGGACCTACCCATTGACGATGAAACACAGAAATTGCATCGGAATAAAATATAAGAGACACAATGCCGACTTAAGTACAGGAAGACTGAGTCTTCCAACTGTCTATGTTTGATTGTTTCCTGTGTCACTTGTTATACATTCCGATGCACCTCTGCAGGTTTTCTGTATCACTTGGACCTTCCCATTGACGATGAAACACAGAAATTGCATCGGAATTAATTATAAGTGACACAATGCCGACATAAGTACAGGAGGACTGAGTCTTCCTACTGTCTATAATTTGAGCGTTCCCTGTGTCACCAGTTATACAATCCGATGCACCTCTGCAGGTTTACTGTAACCCTTGGACCTTCCCATTGACGATGAAACACAGATATTGCATCGGAATTAAATATAAGAGACACAATGCCGACTTAAAAACAGGAAGACTGAGTCTGCCTACTCTCTATGCTTTGAGCGTTTCCTGTGTCACCAGTTTTACATTCTGATGCAGCTCTGCAGTTTTACTGTATCCCTTGGACCTTCCCATTCACGATGAAACACAGAAATTTCATCGGAAATAAATATAAGAGACATAATGCCGACTTAAGTATAGGAAGACTGAGTCTTCCTACTGTCTATGTTTTGAGCGTTTCCTGTGTCACCAGTTTTACATTCCGATGCACCTCTGCAGGTTTATTGTATCCCTTGGACCTTCCCATTGACGATGAAACACAGAACTTGCATCGGAATTAAATATAAGAGACACAATGCCGACTTAAGTACAGGAAGACTGTGTCTTCCTACTGTCTATGTTTTGAGCGTTTCCTGTGTCACCAGTTTTACATTCCGATGCACCTCTGCAGGTTTAGTGTATCCCTTGGACCTTCCCATTGACGATGAAACACAGAAATTGCATCGGAATTAAATATAAGAGACACAATGCCGACTTAACTACAGGAAGACTGAATCTTCCTACTGTCTATGTTTTGAGCGTTTCCTGTGTCACTAGTTTTACATTCCGATGCACCTCTGCAGGTTTACTGTATCCCTTGGACCTTCCCATTGACGATGAAACACAGAAATTGCATCGGAATTAAATATAAGAGACACAATGCCGACTTAAAATCAGGAAGACTGAGTCTTCCTACTCTCTATGTTTTGAGCGTTTCCTGTGTCACCAGTTTTACATTCCGTTGCACCTCTGCCGGTTTACTGTATCCCTTGGACCTTCCCATTGTCGATGAAACACAGTAATCGCATCGGAATTAAATGTAAGAGACACAAATCCGACTTAAGTACAGAAAGACTAAGTCTTCCTACTGTCTATGTTTTGAGCGTTTCCTGTGTCATCAGTTTTACTTTCCGATGCACCTCTGCAGGTTTACTATATCCCTTGGACCTTCCCATTGACGATGAAACACAGACATTGCATCGGAATTAAATATAAGAGACACAATGTCGACTTAAGTACAGGAAGAATGAGTCTTCCTACTGTCTATGTGTTGAGCGTTTCCTGTGTCACCAGTTTTACATTCTGATGCACCTCTGCAGGTTTACTGTATCCCTTGGACCTTCCCATTGACGATGAAACACAGAAATTGCATCGGAATTAAATATAAGAGACACAATGCCGACTTAAGTACAGGAAGACTAAGTCTTCCTATTGTCTATAATTTGAGCGTTTCCTGTGTCACCAGTTTTACATTCCGATGCACCTCTACAGGTTTACTGTATCCCTTGGACCTTCACAGTGACGATGAAACACAGAAACTGCATCGGAATTAAATATAAGAAACACAATGCCGACTTAAGTACAGGAAGACTAAGTCTTCCTACTGTCTATGTTTTGAGCGTTTCCTGTGTCATCAGTTTTACTTTCCGATGCACCTCTGCAGGCTTACTATATCCCTTGGACCTTCCCATTCACGATGAAATACAGAAATTTCATCGGAAATATATATAAGAGACACAATGCCGACTTAAGTACAGGAAGACTGAGTCTTCCTACTGTCTGTGTTTTGAGCATTTGCTGCGTCACCAGTTTTACGTTCCGATGCACCTCTGCAGGTTTACTGTATCCCTTGGACCTTCCCATTGACGATAAAACACAGAAATTGCATCGGAATTAAATATAAGAGACACAATGCCGACTTAAGTACAGGAAGTATGAATCTTCCTACTGTCTATGATTTGAGCGTTTCCTGTGTCACTAGTTTTACATTCCGATGCACGTCTGCAGGTTTACTGTATCCTTTGGACATTCCCATTGACGATGAAACACTGAAATTGCATCGGAATTAAATATAAGAGACACAATGCCGACTTAAGTACAGGAAGACTGAGTCTTCCTACTGTCTATGTTTTGAGCGTTTCCTGTGTCACCATTTTTACATTCCGATGCACCTCTGCAGGTTTACTATATCCCTTGGACCTTCTCATTGACGATGAAACACAGAAATTGCATCGGAATTAAATATAAGAGACACAATGCCGACTTAAGTACAGGAAGACTGAGTGTTCCTACTGTCTATGTTTTGAGCGTTTCCTGTGTCACTAGTTTTACATTCCGATGCACCTCTACAGGTTTACTGTATCCCTTGGACCTTCACAGTGAGGAAGAAACACAGGAATTGCATCGGAATTAAATATAAGAGACACAATGCCGACTTAAGTACAGCAAGACTAAGTCGTCCTACTGTCTATGTTTTGAGCGTTTCGTGTGTCATCAGTTTTACTTTCCGATGCACCTCTGCAGGTTTACTATATCCCTTGGACCTTCCCATTCACGATGAAACACATAAATTTCATCGGAAATAAATATAAGAGACACAATGACGACTTAAGTACAGTAAGGCTGAGTCTTCCTACTGTCTATGTTTTGAGCGTTTCCTGTGTCACCAGTTTTACAATCCGATGCACCTCTGCAGGTTTTCTGTATCCCTTGGACCTACCCATTGACGATGAAACACAGAAATTGCATCGGAATTAAATATAAGAGACACAATGCCGACTTAAGTACAGGAAGACTGAGTCTTCCAACTGTCTATGTTTGATTGTTTCCTGTGTCACTAGTTATACATTCCGATGCACCTCTGCAGGTTTTCTGTATCACTTGGACCTTCCCATTGACGATGAAACACAGAAATTGCATCGGAATTAATTATAAGTGACACAATGCCGACTTAAGTACAGGAGGACTGAGTCTTCCTACTGTCTATAATTTGAGCGTTTCCTGTGTCACCAGTTTTACAATCCGATGCACCTCTGCAGGTTTACTGTAACCCTTGGACCTTCCCATTGACGATGAAACACAGATATTGCATCGGAATTAAATATAAGAGACACAATGCTGACTTAAAAACAGGAAGACTGAGTCTGCCTACTCTCTATGCTTTGAGCGTTTCCTGTGTCACCAGTTTTACATTCTGATGCAGCTCTGCAGTTTTACTGTATCCCTTGGACCTTCCCATTCACGATGAAACACAGAAATTTCATCGGAAATAAATATAAGACACATAATGCCGACTTAAGTATAGGAAGACTGAGTCTTCCTACTGTCTATGTTTTGAGCGTTTCCTGTGTCACCAGTTTTACATTCCGATGCACCTCTGCAGGTTTATTGTATCCCTTGGACCTTCCCATTGACGATGAAACACAGAACTTGCATCGGAATTAAATATAAGAGACACAATGCCTACTTAAGTACAGGAAGACTGTGTCTTCCTACTGTCTATGTTTTGAGCGTTTCCTGTGTCACCAGTTTTACATTCCGATGCACCTCTGCAGGTTTAGTGTATCCTTGGACCTTCCCATTGACGATGAAACACAGAAATTGCATCGGAATTAAATATAAGAGACACAATGCCGACTTAACTACAGGAAGACTGAATCTTCCTACTGTCTATGTTTTGAGCGTTTCCTGTGTCACTAGTTTTACATTCCGATGCACCTCTGCAGGTTTACTGTATCCCTTGGACCTTCCCATTGACGATGAAACACAGAAATTGCATCGGAATTAAATATAAGAGACACAATGCCGACTTAAAAACAGGAAGACTGAGTCTTCCTACTCTCTATGTTTTGAGCGTTTCCTGTGTCACCAGTTTTACATTCCGATGCACCTCTGCAGGTTTCCTGTATCCCTGGACCTTCCCATTGACCATGAGACACAGAAAATGCATCGAAATTAAATATAAGAGACACAATGCCGACTTAAGTACAAGAGAACTGTCTTCGTACGGTCAATGTTTGAGCGGTTCCTGAGTCACCAGTTTTACATTCCGATGCACCTCTGCCGGTTTACTGTATCCCTTGGACCTTCCCATTGTCGATGAAACAGAAATCGCATCAGAATTAAATATAAGAGACACAATGCCGACTTAAGTACAGGAAGACTGAGTCTTCCAACTGTCTATGTTTTGAGCGTTTTCTGTGTCATCAGTTTTACATTCCGATGCACCTCTGCAGGTTTACTGTATCCCTTGGACCTTCCCATTGACGATGAAAAACAGAAATTGCATCGGAACTAAATATAAGAGACACAATTCCGACTTAAGTACAGAAAGACTAAGTCTTCCTACTGTCTATGTTTTGAGCGTTTCCTGTGTCATCAGTTTTACTTTCCGATACACCTCTGCAGGTTTACTATATCCCTTGGACCTTCTCATTGACGATGAAACACAGAAATTGCATCGGAAATAAATATAAGAGACACAATGCCGACTTAAGTACAGGAAGACTGAGTCTTCCTACTGTCTATGTTTTGAGCGTTTCCTGTGTCACCAGTTTTACATTCCCATGCACCTCTGCAGATTTACTGTATCCCTTGGACCTTCCCATTGACGATGAAACACAGAAATGGCATCGGAATTAAATGTAAGAAACACAATGCCGACTTAAGTACAGGAAGACTGAGCCTTCGTACTGTCTATGTTTTGAGCGTTTCCTGTGACACTAGTTTTACATTCCGATGCACCTCTGCAGGTTTACTGTATCCCTTGGACCTTCCCATTCACGATGAAACACAGAAATTTCATCGGAAATAAATATAAGAGACAAAATGCCGACTTAAGTACAGGAAGACTGAGTCTTCCTACTGTCTATAATTTGAGCGTTTCCTGTATCACCAGTTTTACATTCCGATGCACATATACAGATTTTCTGTATCCCTTGGACCTTCACAGTGACGATGAAACACAGAAATTGCATCGGAATTAAATATAAGAGACACAATGTGACTGAAGTACAAGAAAACAGTCTTCTTACAGTCAATGTTTTGAGCGTTTCCTGTGTCACCAGTTTTACATTCCGATGCACCTCTGCAGGTTTACTGTATCCATTGGACCTTCCCATTGGCGATGAAACACACAAATTGCATCGAATTTAAATATAAGAGACACAATGCCGACTTAAGTACAGGAAGACTGAGTCTTCCTACTGTCAATGTTTTGAGCGTTTCCTGTGTCACCAGTTTTACATTCCGATTCGCCTCTGCAGGCTTACTGTATCCATTGGACCTTCCCATTGACGATGAAAAAAAGAAATTGCATCGGAATTAAATATAAGAGACACAATGCCGACTTAAGTACAGGAAGACTAAGTCTTCCTACCGTCTATGTTTTGAGCGTTAACTGTGTCATCAGTTTTACTTTCCGATGCACCTCTGCAGGTTTACTGTATCCCTTGGACCTTCCCATTGACGATGAAACACAGAAATTGCATCGGAATTAAATATAAGAGACACAATTCCGACTTAAGTACGGGAAGACTGAGTCTTCCTACTCTCTATGTTTTGAGCGTTTGCTGTGACACCAGTTTTACATTCCGATGCACCTCTGCAGGTTTCCTGTGTCCCTTGGACCTTCCCATTGACGATGAAACACAGAAATGGCATCGGAATTAAATGTAAGAAACACAATGCCGACTTAAGTACAGGAAGACTGAGCCTTCGTACTGTCTATGTTTTGAGCGTTTCCTGTGTCACTAGTTTTACATTCCGATGCACCTCTGCAGGTTTACTGTATCCCTTGGACCTTCCCATTCACGATGAAACACAGAAATTTCATCGGAAATAAATATAAGAGACACAATGCCGACTTAAGTACAGGAAGACTGAGTCTTCCTACTGTCTATAATTTGAGCGTTTCCTGTATCACCAGTTTTACATTCCGATGCACATATACAGATTTTCTGTATCCCTTGGACCATCACAGTGACGCTGAAACACAGAAATTGCATCGGAATTAAATATAAGAGACACAATGTGACTGAAGTACAAGAAAACAGTCTTCTTACAGTCAATTTTTTGAGCATTTCCTGTGTCACTAGTTTTACATTCTGATGCACCTCTGCAGGTTTACTGTATCCATTGGACCTTCCCATTGACGATGAAAAAAAGAAATTGCATCGGAATTAAATATAAGAGACACAATGCCGACTTAAGTACAAGTAGACTGAGTCTTCCTGCTGTCTATGTTTTTAACGTTACCTGTGTCACTAGTTTTACATTCCGATGCACCTCTGCAGGTTTACTGTATCCCTTGGACCTTCCCATTGACGATGAAACACAGAAATTGCATCGGAATTAAATATAGGAGACACAATGCCGACTTAGGTACAGGAAGACTGAGTCTTCCTACTGTCTATGTTTGAGCGTTTCCTGTGTCACCAGTTTTACATTCCGATGCACCTCAGGAGGTTTACTGTATCCCTTGGACCTTCCCATTGACGATGAAACACAGAAATTGCATCGGAATTAAATATAAGAGACACAATGCCGACTTAAGTACGGGAAGACTGAGTCTTCCTACTCTCTATGTTTTGAGCGTTTGCTGTGACACCAGTTTTACATTCCGATGCACCTCTGCAGGTTTCCTGTGTCCCTTGGACCTTCCCATTGACGATGAAACACAGAAATTGCATCGAAATTAAATATAAAAGACACAATGCCGACTTAAGTACAAGAAAACAGTCTTCGTACGGTCAATGTTTTGAGCGTTTCCTGCGTCACCAGTTTTACATTCCGATGCACCTTTGCCGGTTTACTGTATCCCTTGGACCTTCCCATTGTCGATGAAACACAGAAATCGCATCGGAATTAATTATAAGAGACACAATGACGACTTAAGTACAGGAAGACTGAGTCTTCCTACTGTCTATGTTTTGAGCGTTTCCTGTGTCACGAGTTTTACAATCTGATGCACCTCTGCTGGTTTTCTGTATCCATTGGACCTTCCCATTGACGAAGAAACACAGAAATTGCATCGGAATTAAATATAAGGGACACAATGACGACTTAAGTACAGGAAGACTGTGTCTTCCTACTGTCTATGTTTTGAGCGTTTCCAGTGTCACCAGTTTTACATTCCGATGCACCTCTGCAGGTTTAGTGTATCCCTTGGACCTTCCCATTGACGATGAAACACAGAAATTGCATCGGAATTAAATATAAGAGACACAATGCCGACTTAACTACAGGAAGACTGAATCTTCCTACTGTCTATGTTTTGAGCGTTTCCTGTGTCACTAGTTTTACATTCCGATGCACCTCTGCAGGTTTACTGTATCCCTTGGACCTTCCCATTGACGATGAAACACAGAAATTGCATCGGAATTAAATATAAGAGACACAATGCCGACTTAAAAACAGGAAGACTGAGTCTTCCTACTCTCTATGTTTTGAGCGTTTCCTGTGTCACCAGTTTTACATTCCGATGCACCTCTGCCGGTTTACTGTATCCCTTGGACCTTCCCATTGTCGATGAAACACAGTAATCGCATCGGAATTAAATGTAAGAGACACAAATCCGACTTAAGTACAGAAAGACTAAGTCTTCCTACTGTCTATGTTTTGAGCGTTTCCTGTGTCATCAGTTTTACTTTCCGATGCACCTCTGCAGGTTTACTATATCCCTTGGACCTTCCCATTGACGATGAAACACAGACATGGCATCGGAATTAAATATAAGAGACACAATGTCGACTTAAGTACAGGAAGAATGAGTCTTCCTAATGTCTATGTGTTGAGCGTTTCCTGTGTCACCAGTTTTACATTCTGATGCACCTCTGCAGGTTTACTGTATCCCTTGGACCTTCCCATTGACGATGAAACACAGAAATTGCATCGGAATTAAATATAAGAGACACAATGTCGACTTAAGTACAGGAAGACTAAGTCTTCCTATTGTCTATAATTTGAGCGTTTCCTGTGTCACCAGTTTTACATTCCGATGCACCTCTACAGGTTTACTGTATCCCTTGGACCTTCACAGTGACGATGAAACACAGAAATTGCATCGGAATTAAATATAAGAAACACAATGCCGACTTAAGTACAGGAAGACTAAGTCTTCCTACTGTCTATGTTTTGAGCGTTTCCTGTGTCATCAGTTTTACTTTCCGATGCACCTCTGCAGGTTTACTATATCCCTTGGACCTTCCCATTCACGATGAAATACAGAAATTTCATCGGAAATATATATAAGAGACACAATGCCGACTTAAGTACAGGAAGACTGAGTCTTCCTACTGTCTGTGTTTTGAGCATTTGCTGCGTCACCAGTTTTACGTTCCGATGCACCTCTGCAGGTTTACTGTATCCCTTGGACCTTCCCAATGACGATAAAACACAGAAATTGCATCGGAATTAAATATAAGAGACACAATGCCGACTTAAGTACAGGAAGTATGAATCTTCCTACTGTCTATGATTTGAGCGTTTCCTGTGTCACTAGTTTTACATTCCGATGCACGTCTGCAGGTTTACTGTATCCTTTGGACATTCCCATTGACGATGAAACACTGATATTGCATCGGAATTAAATATAAGAGACACAATGCCGACTTAAGTACAGGAAGACTGAGTCTTCCTACTGTCTATGTTTTGAGCGTTTCCTGTCTCACCAGTTTTACATTCCGATGCACCTCTGCAGGTTTACTATATCCCTTGGACCTTCTCATTGACGATGAAACACAGAAATTGCATCGGAATTAAATATAAGAGACACAATGCCGACTTAAGTACAGGAAGACTGAGTGTTCCTACTGTCTATGTTTTGAGCGTTTCCTGTGTCACTAGTTTTACATTCCGATGCACCTCTACAGGTTTACTGTATCCCTTGGACCTTCACAGTGAGGAAGAAACACAGGAATTGCATCGGAATTAAATATAAGAGACACAATGCCGACTTAAGTACAGCAAGACTAAGTCGTCCTACTGTCTATGTTTTGAGCGTTTCGTGTGTCATCAGTTTTACTTTCCGATGCACCTCTGCAGGTTTACTATATCCCTTGGACCTTCCCATTCACGATGAAACACAGAAATTTCATCGGAAATAAATATAAGAGACACAATGACGACTTAAGTACAATAAGGCTGAGTCTTCCTACTGTCTATGTTTTGAGCGTTTCCTGTGTCACCAGTTTTACAATCCGATGCACCTCTGCAGGTTTTCTGTATCCCTTGGACCTACCCATTGACGATGAAACACAGAAATTGCATCGGAATAAAATATAAGAGACACAATGCCGACTTAAGTACAGGAAGACTGAGTCTTCCAACTGTCTATGTTTGATTGTTTCCTGTGTCACTTGTTATACATTCCGATGCACCTCTGCAGGTTTTCTGTATCACTTGGACCTTCCCATTGACGATGAAACACAGAAATTGCATCGGAATTAATTATAAGTGACACAATGCCGACATAAGTACAGGAGGACTGAGTCTTCCTACTGTCTATAATTTGAGCGTTCCCTGTGTCACCAGTTATACAATCCGATGCACCTCTGCAGGTTTACTGTAACCCTTGGACCTTCCCATTGACGATGAAACACAGATATTGCATCGGAATTAAATATAAGAGACACAATGCCGACTTAAAAACAGGAAGACTGAGTCTGCCTACTCTCTATGCTTTGAGCGTTTCCTGTGTCACCAGTTTTACATTCTGATGCAGCTCTGCAGTTTTACTGTATCCCTTGGACCTTCCCATTCACGATGAAACACAGAAATTTCATCGGAAATAAATATAAGAGACATAATGCCGACTTAAGTATAGGAAGACTGAGTCTTCCTACTGTCTATGTTTTGAGCGTTTCCTGTGTCACCAGTTTTACATTCCGATGCACCTCTGCAGGTTTATTGTATCCCTTGGACCTTCCCATTGACGATGAAACACAGAACTTGCATCGGAATTAAATATAAGAGACACAATGCCGACTTAAGTACAGGAAGACTGTGTCTTCCTACTGTCTATGTTTTGAGCGTTTCCTGTGTCACCAGTTTTACATTCCGATGCACCTCTGCAGGTTTAGTGTATCCCTTGGACCTTCCCATTGACGATGAAACACAGAAATTGCATCGGAATTAAATATAAGAGACACAATGCCGACTTAAAAACAGGAAGACTGAGTCTGCCTACTCTCTATGCTTTGAGCGTTTCCTGTGTCACCAGTTTTACATTCTGATGCAGCTCTGCAGTTTTACTGTATCCCTGGACCTTCCCATTGACCATGAGACACAGAAAATGCATCGAAATTAAATATAAGAGACACAATGCCGACTTAAGTACAAGAGAACTGTCTTCGTACGGTCAATGTTTGAGCGGTTCCTGAGTCACCAGTTTTACATTCCGATGCACCTCTGCCGGTTTACTGTATCCCTTGGACCTTCCCATTGTCGATGAAACAGAAATCGCATCGGAATTAAATATAAGAGACACAATGCCGACTTAAGTACAGGAAGACTGAGTCTTCCAACTGTCTATGTTTTGAGCGTTTTCTGTGTCATCAGTTTTACATTCCGATGCACCTCTGCAGGTTTACTGTATCCCTTGGACCTTCCCATTGACGATGAAAAACAGAAATTGCATCGGAACTAAATATAAGAGACACAATTCCGACTTAAGTACAGAAAGACTAAGTCTTCCTACTGTCTATGTTTTGAGCGTTTCCTGTGTCATCAGTTTTACTTTCCGATACACCTCTGCAGGTTTACTATATCCCTTGGACCTTCTCATTGACGATGAAACACAGAAATTGCATCGGAAATAAATATAAGAGACACAATGCCGACTTAAGTACAGGAAGACTGAGTCTTCCTACTGTCTATGTTTTGAACGTTTCCTGTGTCACTAGTTTTACATTCCGATGCACCTCGACAGGTTTACTGTATCCCTTGGACCTTCACAGTGAGGATGAAACACAGGAATTGCATCGGAATTGAATATAAGAGACACAATGCCGACATAAGTACAGCAAGACTAAGTCGTCCTACTGTCTATGCTTTGAGCGTTTCGTGTGTCATCAGTTTTACTTTCCGATGCACCTCTGCAGGTTTACTATATCCCTTGGACCTTCCCATTCACGATGAAACACAGAAATTTCATCGGAAATAAATATAAGAGACACAATGACGACTTAAGTACAGTAAGGCTGAGTCTTCCTACTGTCTATGTTTTGAGCGTTTCCTGTGTCACCAGTTTTACATTCCGATGCACCTCTGCAGGTTTACTGTATCCCTTGGACTTTCCCATTGACGATGAAACACAGAAATTGCATCGGAATTAAATATAAGAGACACAATGCCGACTTAAGTACAGGAAGACTGAGTCTTCCAACTGTCTATGTTTTGATTGTTTCCTGTGTCACTAGTTATCCATTCCGATG
Source organism: Schistocerca nitens (assembly GCF_023898315.1). Taxonomy (NCBI): domain Eukaryota; kingdom Metazoa; phylum Arthropoda; class Insecta; order Orthoptera; family Acrididae; genus Schistocerca; species Schistocerca nitens. Next base: position 2,270,980 of record NC_064616.1, on the reverse strand, counting down.
CACCTCTGCAGGTTTTCTGTATCCCTTGGACCTTCCCATTGACGATGAAACACAGAAATTCCATCGGAATTAATTATAAGTGACACAATGCCGACTTAAGTACAGGAAGACTGAGTCTTCCAACTGTCTATAATTTGAGTGTTTTCTGTGTCACCAGTTTTACAATCCGATGCACCTCTGCAGGTTTACTGTATCCCTTGGACCTTCCCATTGACGATGAAACACAGAAATTGCATCGGAATTAAATATAAGAGACACAATGCCGACTTAAAAACAGGAAGACTGAGTCTGCCTACTCTCTATGCTTTGAGCGTTTCCTGTGTCACCAGTTTTACATTCTGATGCAGCTCTGCAGTTTTAATGTATCCCTTGGACCTTCCCATTGGCGATGAAACACAGTAATTGCATCGGAATTAAATATAAGAGAGACAATGCCGACTTAAGTACAGGAAGACTGAGTCTTCCTACTGTCTATGTTTTGAGCGTTTCCTGTGTCACCAGTTTTACATTCCGATGCACCTCTGCAGGTTTACTGTATCCCTTGGACCTTCCCATTGACGATGAAACACAGAAATTGCATCGGAATTAAATATAGGAGACACAATGCCGACGTAAGTACAGGAAGATTGAGTCTTCCTACTGTCTATGTTTTGAGCGTTTCCTGTGTCACTAGTTTTACATTCCGATGCACCTCTGCAGGTTTACTGTATCCCTTGGACCTTCCCATTGACGATGAAACACAGACATGGCATCGACATTAAATATAAGAGACACAATGTCGACTTAAGTACAGGAAGAATGATTCTTCCTACTGTCTATGTGTTGAGCGTTTCCTGTGTCACCAGTTTTACATTCTGATGCACCTCTGCAGGTTTACTGTATCCCTTGGACCTTCCCGTTGACGATGAAACACAGAAATTGCATCGGAATTAAATATAAGAGACACAATGCCGACTTAAGTACAGGAAGACTAAGTGTTCCTATTTTCTATAATTTGAGCGTTTCCTGTGTCACCGGTTTAGATTCCGATGCACCTCTACAGGTTTACTGTATCCCTTGGACCTTCACAGTGACGATGAAACACAGAAATTGCATCGGAATTAAATATAAGAAACACAATGCCGACTTAAGTACAGGAACACTAAGTCTTCCTACTGTCTATGTTTTGAGCGTTTCCTGTGTCATCAGTTTTACTTTCCGATGCACCTCTGCAGGTTTACTATATCCCTTGGACCTTCCCATTCACGATGAAACACAGAAATGTCATCGGAAATATATATAAGAGACACAATGCCGACTTAAGTACAGGAAGACTGAGTCTTCCTACTGTCTATGTTTTGAGCCTTTCCTGTGTCACCAGTTTTACATTCCGATGCACCTCTGCAGGTTTACTGTATCCCTTGGACCTTCCCATTGACGATGAAACACAGAAATTGCATCGGAATTAAATATAAGAGACACAATGCCGACGTAAGTACAGGAAGATTGAGTCTTCCTACTGTCTATGTTTTGAGCGTTTCCTGTGTCACTAGTTTTACATTCCGATGCACCTCTGCAGGTTACTGTATCCTTTGGACATTCCCATTGACAATGAAACACAGAAATTGCATCGAAATTAAATATAAGAGACACAATGCCGACTTAAGTACAGGAAGACTGAGTCTTCCTACTGTCTATGTTTTGAGCGTTTCCTGTGTCACTAGTTTTACATTCCGATGCACCGCTGCAGGTTTACTGTATCCCTTGGACCTTCCCATTGACGATGAAACACAGAAATTGCATCGGAATTAAATATAAGAGACACAATGCCGACATAAAAACAGGAAGACTGAGTCTTCCTACTCTCTATGTTTTGAGCGTTTCCTGTGTCACCAATTTTACATTCCGATGCACCTCTGCAGGTTTCCTGTATCCCTTGGACCTTCCCATTGACGATGAAACACAGAAAATGCATCGAAATTAAATATATGAGACACAATGCCGACTTAAGTACAAGAAAACTGTCTTCGTACGGTCAATGTTTGAGCGGTTCCGAGTTACCAGTTTTACATTCCGATGCACCTCTGCCGGTTTACTGTATCCCTTGGACCTTCCCATTGTCGATGAAACACAGAAATCGCATCGAAATTATATATAAGAGACACAATGCCGACTTAAGTACAGGAAGACTGAGTCTTCCAACTGTCTATGTTTTGAGCGTTTTCTGTGTCATCAGTTTTACATTCCGATGCAGCTCTGCAGGTTTACTGTATCCCTTGGACCTTCCCATTGACGATGAAAAACAGAAATTGCATCGGAACTAAATATAAGAGACACAATTCCCACTTAAGTACAGAAAGACTAAGTCTTCCTACTGTCTATGTTTTGAGCGTTTCCTGTGTCATCAGTTTTACTTTCCGATACACCTCTGCAGGTTTACTATATCCCTTGGACCTTCTCATTGACGATGAAACACAGAAATTGCATCGGAATTAAATATAAGAGACACAATGCCGACTTAAGTACAGGAAGACTGAGTCTTCCTACTGTCTATGTTTTGAGCGTTTCCTGTGTCACTAGTTTTACATTCCGATGCACCTCTACAGGTTTACTGTATCCCTTGGACCTTCACAGTGAGGATGAAACACAGGAATTGCATCGGAATTAAATATAAGAGACACAATGCCGACATAAGTACAGCAAGACTAAGTCGTCCTACTGTCTATGCTTTGAGCGTTTCGTGTGTCATCAGTTTTACTTTCCGATGCACCTCTGCAGGTTTACTATATCCCTTGGACCTTCCCATTCACGATGAAACACAGAAATTTCATCGGAAATAAATATAAGAGACACAATGACGACTTAAGTACAGTAAGGCTGAGTCTTCCTACTGTCTATGTTTTGAGCGTTTCCTGTGTCACCAGTTTTACATTCCGATGCACCTCTGCAGGTTTACTGTATCCCTTGGACTTTCCCATTGACGATGAAACACAGATATTGCATCGGAATTTAATATAAGAGACACAATGCCGACATAAATACAGGAAGACTGAGTCTTCCAACTGTCTATGATTTGATTGTTTCCTGTGTCACTAGTTATACATTCCGATGCACCTCTGCAGGTTTTCTGTATCCCTTGGACCTTCCCATTGACGATGAAACACAGAAATTCCATCGGAATTAATTATAAGTGACACAATGCCGACTTAAGTACAGGAAGAATGAGTCTTCCAACTGTCTATAATTTGAGTGTTTTCTGTGTCACCAGTTTTACAATCCGATGCACCTCTGCAGGTTTACTGTATCCCTTGGACCTTCCCATTGACGATGAAACACAGATATTGCATCGGAATTAAATATAAGAGACACAATGCCGACTTAAAAACAGGAAGACTGAGTCTGCCTACTCTCTATGCTTTGAGCGTTTCCTGTGTCACCAGTTTTACATTCTGATGCAGCTCTGCAGTTTTACTGTATCCCTTGGACCTTCCCATTGGCGATGAAACACAGAAATTGCATCGGAATTAAATATAAGAGAGACAATGCCGACTTAAGTACAGGAAGACTGCCTTCCTACTGTCTGTAATTTGAGCGTTTCCTGTGTCACCACTTTTACATTCCGATGCACCTCTACAGGTTTACTGTACCCCTTGGACCTTCCCATTGACGATGAAACACAGAAATTGCATCGGAAATAAATATAAGAGACACAATACCGACTTAAGTATAGGAAGACTGAGTCTTCCTACTGTCTATGTTTTGAGCGTTTCCTGTGTCACCAGTTTTACATTCCGATGCACCTCTGCAGGTTTATTGTATCCCTTGGACCTTCCCATTGACGATGAAACACAGAAATTGCTTCGGAATTAAATATAAGAGACACAATGCCGACTTAAGTACAGGAAGACTGTGTCTTCCTACTGTCTATGTTTTGAGCGTTTCCTGTGTCACCAGTTTTACATTCCGATGCACCTCTGCAGGTTTAGTGTATCCCTTGGACCTTCCCATTGCGATGAAACACAGAAATTGCATCGGAATTAAATATAAGAGACACAATGCCGACTTAACTACAGGAAGACTGAATCTTCCTACTGTATATGTTTTGAGCGTCTCCTGTGTCACTAGTTTTACATTCCGATGCACCTCTGCAGGTTTACTGTATCCCTTGGACCTTCCCATTGACGGAGAAACACTGAAATTGCATCGGAATTATATATAAGAGACACAATGCCGACTTAAAAACAGGAAGACTGAGTCTTCCTACTCTCTATGTTTTGAGCGTTTCTTGTGTCACCAGTTTTACATTCCGATGCACCTCTGCAGGTTTCCTGTATTCCTTGGACCTTCCCATTGACGATGAAACACAGAAAATGCTTCGAAATTAAATATAAGAGACACAAGGCCGACTTAAGTGCAAGAAAACTGTCTGCGTACGGTCAATGTTTGAGCGGTTCCTGAGTCACCAGTGTTACATTCCAATGCACCTCTGCCGGTTTACTGTATCCCTTCGACCTTCCCATTGTCGATGAAACACAGAAATCGCATCGGAATTAAATATAAGAGACACAATGCCGACTTAAGTACAGGAAGACTGAGTCTTCTTACTGTCTATGTTTGGAGCGTTTCCTGTGTCACTAGTTTTACATTCCGATGCACCTTTACAGGTTTACTGTATCCCTTGGACCTTCACAGTGAGGATGAAACACAGGAATTGCATCGGAATTAAATATAAGAGACACAATGCCGACTTAGGTACAGCAAGACTAAGTCTTCCTACTGTCTATAATTTGAGCGTTTCCTGTGTCACCAGTTTTACATTCCGGTGCACCTCTACAGGTTTACTGTATCCCTTGGACGTTCACAGTGACGATGAAACACAGGAATTGCATCGGAATTAAATATAAGAAACACAATGCCGACTTAAGTACAGGAAGACTAAGTCTTCCTACTGTCTACGTTTTGAGCGTTTCCTGTGTCATCAGTTTTACTTTCCGATGCACCTCTGCAGGTTTACTGTATCCCTTGGACCTTCCCATTGACGATGAAACACAGAAATTGCATCGGAATTAAATATAAGAGACACAGTGCCGACTTAAGTACAGGAAGACTGAGTCTTCCTACTGTCTATGTTTTGAGCGTTTCCAGTGTCACTAGTTATACCTTCCGATGCACCTCTACAGGTTTACTGTATCCCTTGGACCTTGACAGTGACGATGAAACACAGGAATTGCATCGGAATTAAATATAAGAGACACAATGCCGACTTAAGTACAGGAAGACTAAGTCTTCCTACTGTCTATGTTTTGAGCGTTTCGTGTGTCATCAGTTTTACTTTCCGATGCACCTCTGCAGGTTTACTATATCCCTTGGACCTTCCCATTCACGATGAAACGCAGAAATTTCATCGGAAATAGATATAAGAGACACAATGCCGACTTAAGTACAGGAAGGCTGAGTCATCCTACTGTATATGATTTGAGCGTTTCCTGTGTCACCAGTTTTACATTCCGATGAACCTCTGCAGGTTTACTGTATTCCTTGGACCTTCCCATTGACGATGAAACACAGAAATTGCATCGGAATTAAATATAAGAGACACAATGACGACTTAAGTACAGGAAGACTGAGTCTTCCAACTGTCTATGTTTTGATTGTTTCCTGTGTCACCAGTTTTACATTCCGATGCACCTCTACAGGTTTACTGTATCCCTTGCACCTTCACAGTGAGGATGAAACACAGAAACTGCTTCGGAATTAAATATATGAGACACAATGCCGACTTAAGTACAGGAAGACTAAGTCTTCCTACTGTCTATGTTTTGAGCTTTTCCTGTGTCATTAGTTTTACTTTCCGATGCACCTCTGCAGGTTTCCTATATCCCTTGGACCATCCCATTCACGATGAAACACAGAAATTTCATCGGAAATTAATATAAGAGACACAATGCCGACTTAAGTATAGGAAGACTGAGTCTTCCTACTGTCTATGTTTTGAGCGTTTCCTGTGTCACCAGTTTTACATTCCGACGCACCTCTGCAGGTTTATTGTATCTCTTGGACCTTCCCATTGACGATGAAACACAGAAATTGCATCGGAATTAAATATAAGAGACACAATGCCGACATAAGTACAGGAAGACTGAGTCTTCCTACTCCCTATGTTTTGAGCGTTTCCTGTGTCATAAGTTTTACATTCCGATGCACCTCTGCAGGTTTCCTGTATCCCTTGGACCTTCCCATTGACGATGAAACACAGAAATTGCATCGAAATTAAATATAAGAGACACAATGCCGACTTAAGTACAAGAAAACAGTCTTCGTACCGTCAATATTTGAGCGGTTCCTGTGTCACCAGTTTTACATTCCGATGCACCTCTGCCGGTTTACTGTATCCCTAGGACCTTCCCATTGTCGATGAAACACAGAAATCGCATCGGAATTAAATATAAGAGACACAATGCCCACTTAAGTACAGGAAGACTGAGTCTTCCTACTGTCTATGTTTTGAGCGTTTTCTGTGTCATCAGTTTTACATTCCGATGCACCTCTGCAGGTTTACTGTATCCCTTGGACCTTCCCATTACGATGAAAAACAGAAATTGCATCCGAATTAAATATAAGAGACACAAAGCCGACTTAACACTCTCTGTACCAGGCCTATTTTATGCACCCGTCCCTAGAAACCGGGCAATTTTACCAATATTAAAAAAATTACTGCATCAAATCTACTGTTTGGATTGTGGCAAATTTGGTACCATCTTGAAGCTGCACATTTCTACTTTAATTCTGAGTGAAAGAAACTACTTTACAATGCACAGCTTTAAGGTACAGTTATAGAAATCACTTAGATGTTTTAAGAATTTAGAAAAAGTCATACGAATAAGGGAATACAATTGTGATTTATTTTTAACCAAAATTGTGGCACTACATTACATGTTTCTGATAGTATACAGTATACATATAAATTTCACACAGAATCATATTGTTTTTTAGTGTGGAAAATTTTAAAGCAAGGTTCCAGGCAGAGTGCAACGCCACACTGTTCACATTCGTATCGTGTCTCTTTGCGAGAAGCCTTGCCACTCTGTTTCTTGCTCCTGGAACTGCACACGTGACACACACGAGCAGCATACTTCTTAGTAGTTGCAGGTATGTGCTGCAAAAAATGTCTCTTTGTTAGCCGACCTACAGTTCCTTCATTTCTTGGAATGAATTCAAGTGTGTCGTCTTCAACAAGCTGAACTGCAAGCACTGTTATAAAGTCTGTTATTGTAATATTCTTCCTGTGCACTGCATTGTACAGCCAAAATGCATTTGATACTCCCATAAGCAGCAAATGGAAATATAATTTTCGCCACCATTTCACAGTTCTGTGCTGGAACGGATTGTACTGCAGGCGTTGGTCTCCAATATCCACTCCAATTTTATTGAGGTTGTAATCAAGTACCTGAAGTGGTTTCAATACTACAGACCCATTTCTCTTAGTATGCGTACCAAATGTTGCTTGATGCCTTGTAGACAATGTATACACATCTCTCTTATCTTTCCACTTCATTGCCAATACATTATCTTTACGCCGAAAAGACATTTCGCCCTTTTTCAGCTTAGCAGATACTAAATCTTTAGGCAATCCTTTCCTGGATTTGTTCACAGTACCAACAGCTCCAGTGCCTTTCTCTGCCAGTTGCTGAAATAGCTCTGGACTGGAATAAAATCGATCTAAATACACAGTGTGGCCTTTGTTCAGCAAGCTGCTGTCAGACAACAATCGCAAAATAACCGCAGACGAAGAATTGTCAACAATATGCTTACCAGCATAAACTTCAAAATTTACAACATAGCCACTACTGGCTTCAGCAACAGCATATACTTTCAGTCCATACTTATGAGGCTTATTTTGCATGTAAACACGGAAACTCACACGACCTCGAAATGGGCAAATTCCTTCATCAATTGTCACTTTTTCTGAGGGACGATATGCCTGGATACATCGCTCCTTCAAATTATTATAATATGGCAAAACTTTGTAAAGTGGATGAAATCCATCTTCGCCTGGTTTTTTCTGATTTGAATTGTCAACAAGATGCAAGCATGACAGTATCTGAGTGAAACGCAAACGGCTCATGACATGGGGACAAAAGTTACAACTAAGAACAGGATTAGTGCTCCAATGGTCCGCAATTTTTGGCTTTTTCGAAACACACATGTGGAAAATAATACCCAAGAAACGCCTCATCTCACTTATAGTCACTGGCTTCCACGAACTCAAAACTGAATGGGGCTTCAGATTATTTCCTCTTCTTTTCTTCTGTATTGTCTGTGATGCATACAAATTTGTCTGTCTCTTGAGTTCATTTACGTCACTGTCAGTAAGGAACACTTTACTGCAATCCAGTACAGAACTCGACTCATCAATATCCACTAGTATCTGCCTGGGTGTCGTGTTGACAGGCAGAGGTCGGTAGGTGTCAACTGCAGTCCACTCACTGTCTTTCGGATACGGCACAGCTGCTGGATTTGAAGCAACACCTTCAACATCATTCTCGTCTTCATCTGAAGACAAACTGTCATCAATCTCGTCTTCTAAAAAGAATATCACATTATGTGTAACTACATACATCGTTTACACATGTTCAACAGATATGTGCGTACTGCACAATTACGTGGAAAATTCGGAAATACGTACCTTCAAACACACCATTGCATTCAGAATCGTCTGAATCACTCTCTACATTATCCAGAGTGTCGCTATGATTGATCAAATCCGCAATTTCTGCGTCTGATAAACCGCGCCGAAACATGATGACAAACAACTGAATGATATACAGACTGAGAACGCAAAGATAAGTTTTAACATGAATTACAGCGCTGCCGTGACATCTATGGACGCATTTTGTTAATAAACATCTGAAAAACGTATAGCGCTGGCCAAACCCGTAGAAATAACGTTGCAGTGTTTTGAATGAAATTAAATGTAGCGGCCCGTAAATTTTACGGGCTTGGTGATTTTCGCGCGATCCCAGGCCCGTAAATTTTACGGGCTTGGCGCTTAGAGTGTTAAGTACAGGAAGACTAAGTCTTCCTACTGTCTATGTTTTGAGCGTTTCCTGTGTCATCAGTTTTACTTTCCGATGCACCTCTGCAGGTTTACTATATCCCTTGGACCTTCCCATTGACGATGAAACACAGATATTTTATCGGAAATAAATATAAGACACACAATGCCGACTTAAGTACAGGAAGACTGAGTCTTCCCACTGTCTATGTTTGAGCGTTTCCAGTGTCACCAGTTTTACATTCCGATGCACCTCTGCAGGGTTACTGTATCCCTTGGACCTTCCAATTGACGAAGAAACACAGAAATTGCATCGGAATTAAATGTAAGAGACACAATGCCGACTTAAGTACAGGAAGACTAAGTCTTCCTACTGTCTATAATTTGAGCGTTTCCTGTGTCACCAGTTTTACATTCCGATGCACCTCTACAGGTTTACTGTATCTCTTGGACGTTCACAGTGACGATGAAACACAGGAATTGCATCGGAATTAAATATAAGAAACACAATGCCGACTTAAGTACAGGAAGACTAAGTCTTCCTACTGTCTATGTTTTGAGCGTTTCCTGTGTCACCAGTTTTACATTCCGATGCACCTCTGCAGGTTTACTGTATCCCTTGGACCTTCCCATTGACGATGAAACACAGAAATTGCATCGGAATTAAATATAAGAGACACAATGCCGACTTAAGTACAGGAAGACTGAGTCTTCCTACTGTCTATGTTTTGAGCGTTTCCTGTGTCACTAGTTTTATATTCCGATGCACCTCTGCAGGTTTACTGTATCCTTTGGACCTTCCCATTGACGATGAAACACAGAAATTGCATCGGCATTAAATATAAGATACACAATGCCGACTTAAGTTCAGGAAGACTGAGTCTTCCTACTGTCTATGTTTGAGCGTTTCCTGTGTCACCAGTTTTATATTCCGATGCACCTCTGCAGGTTTCCTGTATCCCTTGGACCTTGGCAGTGACGATGAAACACAGAAATTGCATCGGAATTAAATATAAGAGACACAATGCCGACGTAAGTACAGGAAGACTGAGTCTTCCTACTGTCTATGTTTTGAGCGTTTCCTGTGTCACTAGTTTTACCTTCCGATGCACCTCTACAGGTTTACTGTATCTCTTGGACCTTCACAGTGACGATGAAACACAGGAATTGCATCGGAATTAAATATAAGAGACACAATGCCGACTTAAGTACAGGAAGACTAAGTCTTCCTACTGTCTATGTTTTGAGCGTTTCGTGAATCATCAGTTTTACTTTCCGATGCACCTCTGCAGGTTTACTATATCCCTTGGACCTTCCCATTCACGATGAAACACAGAAATTTCATCGGAAATAAATATAAGTGACACAATGCCGACTTAAGTACAGGAAGGCTGAGTCTTCGTACTGTCTATGCTTTGAGCGTTTCCTGTGTCACCAGTTTTACATTCCGATGCACCTCTGCAGGTTTACTGTATTCCTTGGACCTTCACATTGACGATGAAACACAGAAATTGCATCGGAATTAAATATAAGAGACACAATGCCGACTTAAGTACAGGAAGACTGAGTCTTCCTACTGTCTATAATTTGAGCGTTTCCTGTGTCACCAGTTTTACATTCCGATGCACCTCTACAGGTTTACTGTATCCCTTGGACCTTGGCAGTGACGATGAAACACAGAAATTGCATCGGAATTAAATATAAGAGACACAATGCCGACGTAAGTACAGGAAGACTGAGTCTTCCTACTGTCTATGTTTTGAGCGTTTCCTGTGTCATCAGTTTTTCATTCCGATGCACCTCTGCAGGTTTACTATATCCTTTGGACCTTCCCATTCACGATGAAACACAGAAATTTCATCAGAAATAAATATAAGAGACACAATGCCGAATTAAGTACAGGAAGACTGATTCTTCCTACTGTCTATAATTTGAGCTTTTCCTGTGTCACCAGTTTTACATTCCGACGCACCTCTGCAGGTTTACTGTATCCCTTGGACCTTCCCATTGACGATGAAACACAGAAATTGCATCGGAATTAAATATAAGAGACACAATGCCGACTTAAGTACAGGAAGGCTGAGTCTTCCTACTGTCTATGTTTTGAGCGTCTCCTGTGTCACCAGTTTTACATACCGATACACATCTGAGGTTTACTGTATCCCTTGGACCTTCCCATTAACGATGAAACACAGAAATTGCATCGGAATTAAATTTAAGAGACACAATGCAGACTTAAGTAGAGGAAGACTGGGTCTTCCAACTGTCTATGTTTTGATTGTTTCCTGTGTCACTAGTTTAACATTCCGATGCACCTCTGCAGGTTTACTGTATCCCTTGGACCTTCCCATTGACGATGAAACACAGAAATTGCATCGGAATTAATTATAAGTGACACAATGCCGACTTAAGTACAGGAAGACTGAGTCTTCCTACTGTCTATAATGTGAGCGTTTCCTGTGTCACCAGTTTTACATTCCGATGCACCTCTGCAGGTTTACTGTATCCCTTGGACCTTCCCAATGACGATGAAACACAGAAATTGCATCGGAATTAAATATAAGAGACACAATGCCGACTTAAAAACCGGAAGACTGAGTCTGCCTACTCTCTATGTTTTGAGCCTTTTCTGTGTCATCAGTTTTTCATTCCGATGCACCTCTGCAGGTTTTCTGTATCCCTTGGACCTTCCCATTACGATGAAAAACAGAAATTGCATCCGAATTAAATGTAAGAGACACAATGCCGACTTAAGTACAGGAAGACTAAGTCTTCCTACTGTCTATGTTTTGAGCATTTCCTGTGTCATCAGTTTTACTTTCCGATGCAGCTCTGCAGGTTTACTATATCCCTTGGACCTTGCCATTGACGATGAAACACAGAAATTTCATCGGAAATAAATATAAGAGACACAATGACGACTTAAGTCCAGGAAGACTGAGTCTTCCTACTGTCTATGTTTTGAGCGCTTCCTGTGTCACCAGTTTTACATTCCGATGCACCTCTGCAGGTTTACTGTATCCCTTGGACCTTCCCATTGACGATGAAACACAGAAATTGCATCGGAATTAAATGTAAGAGACACAATGCCGACTTAAGTACAGGAAGACTAAGTCTTCTTACTGTCTATAATTTGAGCGTTTCCTGTGTCACCAGTTTTACATTTCGATGCACCTCTACAGGTTTACTGTATCCCGTGGACCTTCACAGTGACGATGAAACACAGGAATTGCATCGGAATTAAATATAAGAAACACAATGCCGACTTAAGTACAGGAAGACTAAGTCTTCCTACTGTCTATGTTTTGTGCGTTTCCTGTGTCATCAGTTTTATTTTCCGATGCACCTCTGCAGGTTTACTATATCCCTTGGACCTTCCCATTCACGATGAAACACAGAAATTTCATCGGAAATATATATAAGAGACACAATGCCGACTTAAGTACAGGAAGACTGAGTCTTCCTACTGTCTATGTTTTGAGCGTTTCTTGTGTCACCAGTTTTACATTCCGATGCACCTCTGCAGGTTTACTGTATCCCTTGGACCTTCCCATTGACGATAATACACAGAAATTGCATCGGAATTAAATATAAGAGACACAATGCCGACTTAAGTACAGGAAGTCTGAGTCTTCCTACTGTCTATGTTTTGAGCGTTTCCTGTGTCACTAGTTTTATATTCTGACGAACCTCTGCAGGTTTACTATATCCTTTGGACCTTCCCATTGACGATGAAACACAGAAATTGCATCGGAATTAAATATAAGATACACAATGCCGACTTAAGTACAGGAAGACTGAGTCATCCTACTGTCTATGTTTGAGCGTTTCCTTTGTCACCAGTTTTACATTCCGATGCACCTCTGCAGGTATACTGTATCCCTTGGACCTTCCCATTGACGATGAAACACAGAAATTGCATCGGAATTAAATATAAGAGACACAATGCCGACTTAAAAACAGGAAGACTGAGTCTGCCAACTCTCTATGCTTTGAGCGTTTCCTGTGTCACCAGTTTTACATTCTGATGCAGCTCTGCAGTTTTACTGTAGCCCTTGGACCTTCCCATTGGCGATGAAACACAGAAATTGCATCGGAATTAAATATAAGAGACACAATGCCGACTTAAGTACAGGAAGACTGAGTCTTCCTACTGTCTGTAATTTGAGCGTTTCCTGTGTCACCAGTTTTACATTCCGATGCACCTCTACAGGTTTACTGTATCCCTTGCACCTTCACAGTGAGGATGAAACACAGAAACTGCATCGGAATTAAATATATGAGACACAATGCCGACTTAAGTACAGGAAGACTAAGTCTTCCTACTGTCTATGTTTTGAGCTTTTCCTGTGTCATTAGTTTTACTTTCCGATGCACCTCTGCAGGTTTCCTATATCCCTTGGTCCTTCCCATTCACGATGAAACACAGAAATTTCATCGGAAATTAATATAAGAGACACAATGCGGACTTAAGTATAGGAAGACTGAGTCTTCCTACTGTCTATGTTTTGAGCGTTTCCTGTGTCACCAGTTTTACATTCCGACGCACCTCTGCAGGTTTATTGTATCTCTTGGACCTTCCCATTGACGATGAAACACAGAAATTGCATCGGAATTAAATATAAGAGACACAATGCCGACATAAGTACAGGAAGACTGAGTCTTCCTACTCTCTATGTTTTGAGCGTTTCCTGTGTCATAAGTTTTACATTCCGATGCACCTCTGCAGGTTTCCTGTATCCCTTGGACCTTCCAATCGACGATGAAACACACAAATTGCATCGGAATTAAATATAAGAGACACAATGCCGACTTAAACACAGGAAGACTGAGTCTTCCTACTGTCTATGTTTTGAGCGTTTCCTGTGTCACTAGTTTTACCTTCCGATGCACCTCTACAGGTTTACTGTATCTCTTGGACCTTCACAGTGACGATGAAACACAGGAATTGCATCGGAATTAAATATAAGAGACACAATGCCGACTTAAGTACAGGAAGACTAAGCCTTCCTACTGTCTATGTTTTGAGCGTTTCGTGAATCATCAGTTTTACTTTCCGATGCACCTCTGCAGGTTTACTATATCCCTTGGACCTTCCCATTCACGATGAAACACAGAAATTTCATCGGAAATAAATATAAGTGACACAATGCCGACTTAAGTACAGGAAGGCTGAGTCTTCGTACTGTCTATGCTTTGAGCGTTTCCTGTGTCACCAGTTTTACATTCCGATGCACCTCTGCAGGTTTACTGTATTCCTTGGACCTTCACATTGACGATGAAACACAGAAATTGCATCGGAATTAAATATAAGAGACACAATGCCGACTTAAGTACAGGAAGACTGAGTCTTCCTACTGTCTATAATTTGAGCGTTTCCTGTGTCACCAGTTTTACATTCCGATGCACCTCTACAGGTTTACTGTATCCCTTGGACCTTGGCAGTGACGATGAAACACAGAAATTGCATCGGAATTAAATATAAGAGACAGAATGCCGACGTAAGTACAGGAAGACTGAGTCTTCCTACTGTCTATGTTTTGAGCGTTTCCTGTGTCATCAGTTTTTCATTCCGATGCACCTCTGCAGGTTTACTATATCCTTTGGACCTTCCCATTCACGATGAAACACAGAAATTTGATCAGAAATAAATATAAGAGACACAATGCCGAATTAAGTACAGGAAGACTGATTCTTCCTACTGTCTATAATTTGAGCTTTTCCTGTGTCACCAGTTTTACATTCCGACGCACCTCTGCAGGTTTACTGTATCCCTTGGACCTTCCCATTGACGATGAAACACAGAAATTGCATCGGAATTAAATATAAGAGACACAATGCCGACTTAAGTACAGGAAGGCTGAGTCTTCCTACTGTCTATGTTTTGAGCGTCTCCTGTGTCACCAGTTTTACATACCGATACACATCTGAGATTTACTGTATCCCTTGGACCTTCCCATTAACGATGAAACACAGAAATTGCATCGGAATTAAATTTAAGAGACACAATGCAGACTTAAGTAGAGGAAGACTGGGTCTTCCAACTGTCTATGTTTTGATTGTTTCCTGTGTCACTAGTTTAACATTCCGATGCACCTCTGCAGGTTTACTGTATCCCTTGGACCTTCCCATTGACGATGAAACACAGAAATTGCATCGGAATTAATTATAAGTGACACAATGCCGACTTAAGTACAGGAAGACTGAGTCTTCCTACTGTCTATAATGTGAGCGTTTCCTGTGTCACCAGTTTTACATTCCGATGCACCTCTGCAGGTTTACTGTATCCCTTGGACCTTCCCAATGACGATGAAACACAGAAATTGCATCGGAATTAAATATAAGAGACACAATGCCGACTTAAAAACCGGAAGACTGAGTCTGCCTACTCTCTATGTTTTGAGCCTTTTCTGTGTCATCAGTTTTTCATTCCGATGCACCTCTGCAGGTTTTCTGTATCCCTTGGACCTTCCCATTACGATGAAAAACAGAAATTGCATCCGAATTAAATGTAAGAGACACAATGCCGACTTAAGTACAGGAAGACTAAGTCTTCCTACTGTCTATGTTTTGAGCATTTCCTGTGTCATCAGTTTTACTTTCCGATGCAGCTCTGCAGGTTTACTATATCCCTTGGACCTTCCCATTGACGATGAAACACAGAAATTTCATCGGAAATAAATATAAGAGACACAATGACGACTTAAGTCCAGGAAGACTGAGTCTTCCTACTGTCTATGTTTTGAGCGCTTCCTGTGTCACCAGTTTTACATTCCGATGCACCTCTGCAGGTTTACTGTATCCCTTGGACCTTCCCATTGACGATGAAACACAGAAATTGCATCGGAATTAAATGTAAGAGACACAATGCCGACTTAAGTACAGGAAGACTAAGTCTTCTTACTGTCTATAATTTGAGCGTTTCCTGTGTCACCAGTTTTACATTTCGATGCACCTCTACAGGTTTACTGTATCCCGTGGACCTTCACAGTGACGATGAAACACAGGAATTGCATCGGAATTAAATATAAGAAACACAATGCCGACTTAAGTACAGGAAGACTAAGTCTTCCTACTGTCTATGTTTTGTGCGTTTCCTGTGTCATCAGTTTTGCTTTCCGATGCACCTCTGCAGGTTTACTATATCCCTTGGACCTTCCCATTCACGATGAAACACAGAAATTTCATCGGAAATAAATATAAGTGACACAATGCCGACTTAAGTACAGGAAGGCTGAGTCTTCGTACTGTCTATGCTTTGAGCGTTTCCTGTGTCACCAGTTTTACATTCCGATGCACCTCTGCAGGTTTACTGTATTCCTTGGACCTTCACATTGACGATGAAGCACAGAAATTGCATCGGAATTAAATATAAGAGACACAATGCCGACTTAAGTACAGGAAGACTGAGTCTTCCTACTGTCTATAATTTGAGCGTTTCCTGTGTCACCAGTTTTACATTCCGATGCACCTCTACAGGTTTACTGTATCCCTTGGACCTTGGCAGTGACGATGAAACACAGAAATTGCATCGGAATTAAATATAAGAGACACAATGCCGACGTAAGTACAGGAAGACTGAGTCTTCCTACTGTCTATGTTTTGAGCGTTTCCTGTGTCATCAGTTTTTCATTCCGATGCACCTCTGCAGGTTTACTATATCCTTTGGACCTTCCCATTCACGATGAAACACAGAAATTTCATCAGAAATAAATATAAGAGACACAATGCCGAATTAAGTACAGGAAGACTGATTCTTCCTACTGTCTATAATTTGAGCTTTTCCTGTGTCACCAGTTTTACATTCCGACGCACCTCTGCAGGTTTACTGTATCCCTTGGACCTTCCCATTGACGATGAAACACAGAAATTGCATCGGAATTAAATATAAGAGACACAATGCCGACTTAAGTACAGGAAGGCTGAGTCTTCCTACTGTCTATGTTTTGAGCGTCTCCTGTGTCACCAGTTTTACATACCGATACACATCTGAGGTTTACTGTATCCTTTGGACCTTCCCATTAACGATGAAACACAGAAATTGCATCGGAATTAAATTTAAGAGACACAATGCAGACTTAAGTAGAGGAAGACTGGGTCTTCCAACTGTCTATGTTTTGATTGTTTCCTGTGTCACTAGTTTAACATTCCGATGCACCTCTGCAGGTTTACTGTATCCCTTGGACCTTCCCATTGACGATGAAACACAGAAATTGCATCGGAATTAATTATAAGTGACACAATGCCGACTTAAGTACAGGAAGACTGAGTCTTCCTACTGTCTATAATGTGAGCGTTTCCTGTGTCACCAGTTTTACATTCCGATGCACCTCTGCAGGTTTACTGTATCCCTTGGACCTTCCCAATGACGATGAAACACAGAAATTGCATCGGAATTAAATATAAGAGACACAATGCCGACTTAAAAACCGGAAGACTGAGTCTGCCTACTCTCTATGTTTTGAGCCTTTTCTGTGTCATCAGTTTTTCATTCCGATGCACCTCTGCAGGTTTTCTGTATCCCTTGGACCTTCCCATTACGATTAAAAACAGAAATTGCATCCGAATTAAATGTAAGAGACACAATGCCGACTTAAGTACAGGAAGACTAAGTCTTCCTACTGTCTATGTTTTGAGCATTTCCTGTGTCATCAGTTTTACTTTCCGATGCAGCTCTGCAGGTTTACTATATCCCTTGGACCTTCCCATTGACGATGAAACACAGAAATTTCATCGGAAATAAATATAAGAGACACAATGACGACTTAAGTCCAGGAAGACTGAGTCTTCCTACTGTCTATGTTTTGAGCGCTTCCTGTGTCACCAGTTTTACATTCCGATGCACCTCTGCAGGTTTACTGTATCCCTTGGACCTTCCCATTGACGATGAAACACAGAAATTGCATCGGAATTAAATGTAAGAGACACAATGCCGACTTAAGTACAGGAAGACTAAGTCTTCTTACTGTCTATAATTTGAGCGTTTCCTGTGTCACCAGTTTTACATTTCGATGCACCTCTACAGGTTTACTGTATCCCGTGGACCTTCACAGTGACGATGAAACACAGGAATTGCATCGGAATTAAATATAAGAAACACAATGCCGACTTAAGTACAGGAAGACTAAGTCTTCCTACTGTCTATGTTTTGTGCGTTTCCTGTGTCATCAGTTTTACTTTCCGATGCACCTCTGCAGGTTTACTATATCCCTTGGACCTTCCCATTCACGATGAAACACCGAAATTTCATCGGAAATATATATAAGAGACACAATGCCGACTTAAGTACAGGAAGACTGAGTCTTCCTACTGTCTATGTTTTGAACGTTTCTTGTGTCACCAGTTTTACATTCCGATGCACCTCTGCAGGTTTACTGTATCCCTTGGACCTTCCCATTGACGATGAAACACAGAAATTGCATCGGAATTAAATATAAGAGACACAATGCCGACTTAAGTACAGGAAGTCTGAGTCTTCCTACTGTCTATGTTTTGAGCGTTTACTGTGTCACTAGTTTTATATTCTGATGAACCTCTGCAGGTTTACTATATCCTTTGGACCTTCCCATTGACGATGAAACACAGAAATTGCATCGGAATTAAATATAAGATACACAATGCCGACTTAAGTACAGGAAGACTGAGTCATCCTACTGTCTATGTTTGAGCGTTTCCTTTGTCACCAGTTTTACATTCCGATGCACCTCTGCAGGTATACTGTATCCCTTGGACCTTCCCATTGACGATGAAACACAGAAATTGCATCGGAATTAAATATAAGAGACACAATGCCGACTTAAAAACAGGAAGACTGAGTCTGCCAACTCTCTATGCTTTGAGCGTTTCCTGTGTCACCAGTTTTACATTCTGATGCAGCTCTGCAGTTTTACTGTAGCCCTTGGACCTTCCCATTGGCGATGAAACACAGAAATTGCATCGGAATTAAATATAAGAGACACAATGCCGACTTAAGTACAGGAAGACTGAGTCTTCCTACTGTCTGTAATTTGAGCGTTTCCTGTGTCACCAGTTTTACATTCCGATGCACCTCTACAGGTTTACTGTATCCCTTGCACCTTCACAGTGAGGATGAAACACAGAAACTGCATCGGAATTAAATATATGAGACACAATGCCGACTTAAGTACAGGAAGACTAAGTCTTCCTACTGTCTATGTTTTGAGCTTTTCCTGTGTCATTAGTTTTACTTTCCGATGCACCTCTGCAGGTTTCCTATATCCCTTGGTCCTTCCCATTCACGATGAAACACAGAAATTTCATCGGAAATTAATATAAGAGACACAATGCGGACTTAAGTATAGGAAGACTGAGTCTTCCTACTGTCTATGTTTTGAGCGTTTCCTGTGTCACCAGTTTTACATTCCGACGCACCTCTGCAGGTTTATTGTATCTCTTGGACCTTCCCATTGACGATGAAACACAGAAATTGCATCGGAATTAAATATAAGAGACACAATGCCGACATAAGTACAGGAAGACTGAGTCTTCCTACTCTCTATGTTTTGAGCGTTTCCTGTGTCATAAGTTTTACATTCCGATGCACCTCTGCAGGTTTCCTGTATCCCTTGGACCTTCCCATCGACGATGAAACACAGAAATTGCATCGAAATTAAATATAAGAGACACAATGCCGACTTAAGTACAAGAAAACACTCTTCGTACGGTCAATATTTGAGCGGTTCCTGTGTCACCAGTTTTACATTCCGATGCACCTCTGCCGGTTTACTGTATCCCTAGGACCTTCCCATTGTCGATGAAACACAGAAATCGCATCGGAATTAAATATAAGAGACACAATGCCCACTTAAGTACAGGAAGACTGAGTCTTCCTACTGTCTATGTTTTGAGCGTTTTCTGTGTCATCAGTTTTACATTCCGATGCACCTCTGCAGGTTCACTGTATCCCTTGGACCTTCCCATTACGATGAAAAACAGAAATTGCATCCGAATTAAATATAAGAGACACAAAGCCGACTTAAGTACAGGAAGACTAAGTCTTCCTACTGTCTATGTTTTGAGCGTTTCCTGTGTCATCAGTTTTACTTTCCGATGCACCTCTGCAGGTTTACTATATCCCTTGGACCTTCCCATTGACGATGAAACACTGATATTTTATCGGAAATAAATATAAGACACACAATGACGACTTAAGTACAGGAAGACTGAGTCTTCCTACTGTCTATGTTTTGAGCGTTTCCAGTGTCACCAGTTTTACATTCCGATGCACCTCTGCAGGTTTACTGTATCCCTTGGACCTTCCAATTGACGATGAAACACAGAAATTGCATCGGAATTAAATGTAAGAGACACAATGCCGACTTAAGTACAGGAAGACTAAGTCTTCCTACTGTCTATAATTTGAGCGTTTCCTGTGTCACCAGTTTTACATTCCGATGCACCTCTACAGGTTTACTGTATCTCTTGGACGTTCACAGTGACGATGACACACAGGAATTGCATCGGAATTAAATATAAGAAACACAATACCGACTTAAGTACAGGAAGACTAAGTCTTCCTACTGTCTATGTTTTGAGCGTTTCCTGTGTCACCAGTTTTACATTCCGATGCACCTCTGCAGGTTTACTGTATCCCTTGGACCTTCCCATTGACGATGAAACACAGAAATTGCATCGGAATTAAATAAAAGAGACACAATGCCGACTTAAGTACAGGAAGACTGAGTCTCCCTACTGTCTATGTTTTGAGCGTTTCCTGTGTCACTAGTTTTATGTTCCGATGCACCTCTGCAGGTTTACTGTATCCTTTGGACCTTCCCATTGACGATGAAACACAGAAATTGCATCGGAATTAAATATAAGATACACAATGCCGACTTAAGTACAGGAAGACTGAGTCTTCCTACTGTCTATGTTTGAGCGTTTCCTGTGTCACCAGTTTTATATTCCGATGCACCTCTGCAGGTTTACTGTATCCCTTGGACCTTCCCATTGACGATGAAACACTGAAATTGCATCGGAATTAATTATAAGTGACACAATGCCGACTTAAAAACCGGAAGACTGAGTCTGCCTACTCTCTATGTTTTGAGCGTTTTCTGTGTCATCAGTTTTTCATTCCGATGCACCTCTGCAGGTTTACTGTATCCCTTGGACCTTCCCATTACGATGAAAAACAGAAATTACATCCGAATTAAATGTAAGAGACACAGTGCTGACTTAAGTACAGGAAGACTAAGTCTTCCTACTGTCTATGTTTTGAGCATTTCCTGTGTCATCAGTTTTACTTTCCGATGCAGCTCTGCAGGTTTACTATATCCCTTGGACCTTCCCATTGACGATGAAACACAGAAATTTCATCGGAAATAAATATAAGAGACACAATGACGACTTAAGTACAGGAAGACTGAGTCTTCCTACTGTCTATGTTTTGAGCGTTTCCTGTGCCACCAGTTTTACATTCCGATGCACCTCTGCAGGTTTACTGTATCCCTTGGACCTTCCCATTGACGATGAAACACAGAAATTGCTTCGGAATTAAATGTAAGAGACACAATGCCGACTTAAGTACAGGAAGACTAAGTCTTCTTACTGTCTATAATTTGAGCGTTTCCTGTGTCACCAGTTTTACATTTCGATGCACCTCTACAGGTTTTTTGTATCCCGTGGACCTTCACAGTGACGATGAAACACAGGAATTGCATCGGAATTAAATATAAGAAACACAATGCCGACTTAAGTACAGGAAGACTAAGTCTTCCTACTGTCTATGTTTTGTGCGTTTCCTGTGTCATCAGTTTTACTTTCCGATGCACCTCTGCAGGTTTACTATATCCCTTGGACCTTCCCATTCACGATGAAACACAGAAATTTCATCGGAAATATATATAAGAGACACAATGCCGACTTAAGTACAGGAAGACTGAGTCTTCCTACTGTCTATGATTTGAGCGTTTCCTGTGTCACCAGTTTTACATTCCGATGCACCTCTGCAGGTTTACTGTATCCCTTGGACCTTCCCATTGACGATGAAACACAGAAATTGCATCGGAATTAAATATAAGAGACACAATGCCGACTTAAGTACAGGAAGTCTGAGTCTTCCTACTGTCTATGTTTTGAGCGTTTCCTGTGTCACTAGTTTTATATTCTGATGCACCTCTGCAGGTTTACTATATCCTTTGGACCTTCCCATTGACGATGAAACACAGAAATTGCATCGGAATTAAATATAAGATACACAATGCCGACTTAAGTACAGGAAGACTGAGTCTTCCTACTGTCTATGTTTGAGCGTTTCCTGTGTCACCAGTTTTACATTCCGATGCACCTCTGCAGGTATACTGTATCCCTTCGACCTTCCCATTGTCGATGAAACACAGAAATTGCATCGGAATTAAATATAAGAGACACAATGCCGACTTAAGTACAGGAAGACTGAGTCTTCCTACTGTCTATGTTTTGAGCGTTTCCTGTGTCACCAGTTTTAAATTCCGATGCACCTCTGCAGGTTTACTGTCTTCCTTGGACCTTCCCATTGACGATAAAACACAGAAATTGCATCGGAATGAAATATAAGATACACAATGCCGACTAAAGTACAGGAAGACTAAGTCTTCTTACTGTCTATAATTTGAGCGTTTCCTGTGTCACCAGTTTTACATTTCGATGCACCTCTACAGGTTTACTGTATCCCTTGGACCTTCCCATTGACGATGAAACACAGAAATTGCTTCGGAATTAAATGTAAGAGACACAATGCCGACTTAAGTACAGGAAGACTAAGTCTTCTTACTGTCTATAATTTGAGCGTTTCCTGTGTCACCAGTTTTACATTTCAATGCACCTCTACAGGTTTACTGTATCCCGTGGACCTTCACAGTGACGATGAAACACAGGAATTGCATCGGAATTAAATATAAGAAACACAATGCCGACTTAAGTACAGGAAGTCTGAGTCTTCCTACTGTCTATGTTTTGAGCGTTTCCTGTGTCACTAGTTTTATATTCTGATGCACCTCTGCAGATTTACTATATCCTTTGGACCTTCCCATTGACGATGAAACACAGAAATTGCATCGGAATTAAATATAAGATACACAATGCCGACTTAAGTACAGGAAGACTGTGTCTTCCTACTGTCTATGTTTGGACGTTTCCTGTGTCACTAGTTTTATATTCTGATGCACCTCTGCAGGTTTACTATATCCTTTGGACCTTCCCATTGACGATGAAACACAGAAATTGCATCGGAATTAAATATAAGAAACACAATACCGACTTAAGTACAGGAAGACTAAGTCTTCCTACTGTCTATGTTTTGAGCGTTTCCTGTGTCACCAGTTTTACATTCCGATGCACCTCTGCAGGTTTACTGTATCCCTTGGACCTTCCCATTGACGATGAAACACAGAAATTGCATCGGAATTAAATATAAGAGACACAATGCCGACTTAAGTACAGGAAGACTGAGTCTCCCTACTGTCTATGTTTTGAGCGTTTCCTGTGTCACTAGTTTTATGTTCCGATGCACCTCTGCAGGTTTACTGTATCCTTTGGACCTTCCCATTGACGATGAAACACAGAAATTGCATCGGAATTAAATATAAGATACACAATGCCGACTTAATAACAGGAAGACTGAGTCTTCCTACTGTCTATGTTTGAGCGTTTCCTGTGTCACCAGTTTTATATTCCGATGCACCTCTGCAGGTTTACTGTATCCCTTGGACCTTCCCATTGACGATGAAACACTGAAATTGCATCGGAATTAATTATAAGTGATACAATGCCGACTTAAAAACCGGAAGACTGAGTCTGCCTACTCTCTATGTTTTGAGCGTTTTCTGTGTCATCAGTTTTTCATTCCGATGCACCTCTGCAGGTTTACTGTATCCCTTGGACCTTCCCATTACGATGAAAAACAGAAATTGCATCCGAATTAAATGTAAGAGACACAATGCCGACTTAAGTACAGGAAGACTAAGTCTTCCTACTGTCTATGTTTTGAGCATTTCCTGTGTCATCAGTTTTACTTTCCGATGCAGCTCTGCAGGTTTACTATATCCCTTGGACCTTCCCATTGACGATGAAACACAGAAATTTCATCGGAAATAAATATAAGAGACACAATGACGACTTAAGTACAGGAAGACTGAGTCTTCCTACTGTCGATGTTTTGAGCGTTTCCTGTGTCACCAGTTTTACATTCCGATGCACCTCTGCAGGTATACTGTATCCCTTGGACCTTGACAGTGACGATGAAACACAGAAATTGCATCGGAATTAAATATAAGAGACACAATGCCGACGTAAGTACAGGAAGATTGAGTCTTCCTACTGTCTATGTTTTGAGCGTTTCCTGTGTCATCAGTTTTACTTTCCGATGCACCTCTGCAGGTTTACTATATCCCTTGGACCTTCCCATTCACGATGAAACACAAAAATTTCATCGGAAATAAATATAAGAGACACAATGCCGAATTAAGTACAGGAAGACTGATTCTTCCTACTGTCTATGTTTTGAGCGTTTACTGTGTCACCAGTTTTACATTCCGACGCACCTCTGCAGGTTTACTGTATCCCTTGGACCTTCCCATTGACGATGAAACACAGAAATTGCATCGGAATTAAATATAAGAGACACAATGCCGACTTAAGTACAGGAAGACTGAATCTTCCTACTGTCTATGATTTGAGCGTTTCCTGTGTCACTAGTTTTACATTCCGATGCACCTCTACAGGTTTACTGTATCCCTTGGACCTTCACCGTGCAGATGAAACACAGGAATTGCATCGGAAGTAAATATAAGAGACACAATGCCGACTTAAGTACAGGAAGACTAAGTCTTCCTACTGTCTATGTTTTGAGCGTTTCATGTGTCATCAGTTTTACTTTCCGATGCTCCTCTGCAGGTTTACTATATCCCTTGGACCTTCCCATTCACGATGAAACACAGTTATTTCATCGGAAATAAATATAAGAGACACAATGCCGACTTAAGTACAGGAAGGCAGAGTCTTCCTACTGTCTATGTTTTGAGCGTCTCCTGTGTCACCAGTTTTACATTCCGATACACCTCTGCAGGTTTACTGTATCCCTTGGACCTTCCCATTAACGATGAAACACAGAAATTGCATCGGAATTAAATTTAAGAGACACAATGCAGACTTAAGTAGGGGAAGACTGAGTCTTCCAAATGTCTATGTTTTGATTGTTTCCTGTGTCACTAGTTTTACATTCCGATGCACATCTGCAGGTTTACTGTATCCCTTGGACCTTCCCATTGACGATGAAACACAGAAATTGCATCGGAATTAATTATAAGTGACACAATGCCGACTTAAGTACAGGAAGACTGAGTCTTCCTACTGTCTATAATTTGAGCGTTTCCTGTGTCACCAGTTTTACATTCCGATGCACCTCTGCAGGTTTACTGTATCCCTTGGACCTTCCCAATGACGATGAAACACAGAAATTGCATCGGAATTAAATATAAGAGACACAATGCCGACTTAAAAACAGGAAGAATGAGTCTGCCTACTCTCTATGTTTTGAGCGTTTTCTGTGTCATCAGCTTTACATTCCGATGCACCTCTGCAGGTTTACTGTATCCCTTGGACCTTCCCATTACGATGAAAAACAGAAATTGCATCCGAATTAAATGTAAGAGACACAATGCCGACTTAAGTACAGGAAGACTGAATCTTCCTACTGTCTATGTTTTGAGCGTTTCCTGTGTCATCAGTTTTACTTTCCGATGCAGCTCTGCAGGTTTACTATATCCCTTGGAACTTCCCATTGACGATGAAACACAGAAATTTCATCGGAAATAAATATAAGAGACACAATGACGACTTAAGTACAGGAAGACTGAGTCTTCCTACTGTCTATGTTTTGAGCGTTTCCTGTGTCACCAGTTTTACATTCCGATGCAACTCTGCAGGTTTACTGTATCCCTTGGACCTTCACAGTGCAGATGAAACACAGGAATTGCATCGGAATTAAATATAAGAGACACAATGCCAACTTAAGTACAGGAAGACTAAGTCTTCCTACTGTCATTGTTTTGAGCGTTTCGTGTGTCATCAGTTTTACTTTCCGATGCGCCTCTGCAGGTTTACTATATCCCTTGGACCTTCCCATTCACGATGAAACACAGAAATTTCATCGGAAATAAATATAAGAGACACAATGCCGACTTAAGTACAGGAAGGCTGAGTCTTCCTACTGTCTATGTTTTGAGCGTCTCCTGTGTCACCAGTTTTACATTCCTATACACCTCTGCAGGTTTACTGTATTCCTTGGACCTTCCCATTAACGATGAAACACAGAAATTGCATCGGAATTAAATTTAAGAGACACAATGCAGACTTAAGTACAGGAAGACTGACTCTTCCAACTGTCTATGTTTTGATTGTTTCCTGTGTCACTAGTTTAACATTCCGATGCACCTCTGCAGGTTTACTGTATCCCTTGGACCTTCCCATTGACGATGAAACACAGAAATTGCATCGGAATTCATTATAAGTGACACAATGCCGACTTAAGTACAGGAAGACTGAGTCTTCCTACTGTCTATAATTTGAGCTTTTCCTGTGTCACCAGTTTTACATTCCGATGCACCTCTGCAGGTTTACTGTATCCCTTGGACCTTCCCAATGACGATGAAACACAGAAATTGCATCGGAATTAAATATAAGAGACACAATGCCGACTTAATAACAGGAAGACTGAGTCTGCCTACTCTCTATCTTTTGAGCGTTTTCTGTGTCATCGGTTTTACATTCCGATGCACCTCTGTAGGTTTACTGTATCCCTAGGACCTTCCCATTACGATGAAAAACAGAAATTGCATCCGAATTAAATGTAAGAGACACAATGCCGACTTAAGTACAGGAAGACTAAGTCTTCCTACTGTCCATGTTTTGAGCGTTTCCTGTGTCATCAGTTTTACTTTCCGATGCAGCTCTGCGGGTTTACTATATCCCTTGGACCTTCCCATTGACGATGAAACACAGAAATTTCATCGGAAATAAATATAAGAGACACAATGACGACTTAAGTACAGGAAGACTGAGTCTTCCTACTGTCTATGTTTTGAGCGTTTCCTGTGTCACCAGTTTTACATTCCGACGCACCTCTGCAGGTTTACTGTATCCCTTGGACCTTCCCATTGACGATGAAACACAGAAATTGCATCGGAATTAAATGTAAGAGACACAATGCCGACTTAAGTACAGGAAGACTAAGTCTTCTTACTGTCTATAATTTGAGCGTTTCCTGTGTCACCAGTTTTACATTCCGATGCACCTCTAAAGGTTTACTGTATCCCGTGGACCTTCACAGTGACGATGAAACACAGGAATTGCATCGGAATTAAATATAAGAAACAAAAAGCCGACTTAAGTACCGGAAGACTAAGTCTTCCTACTGTCTATGTTTTGTGCGTTTCCTGTGTCATCAGTTTTACTTTCCGATGCACCTCTGCAGGTTTACTATATCCCTTGAACCTTCCCCTTCACGATGAAACACAGAAATTTCATCGGAAATATATATAAGAGACACAATGCCAACTTAAGTACAGGAAGACTGAGTCTTCCTACTGTCTATGTTTTGAGCGTTTCCTGTGTCACCAGTTTTACATTCCGATGCACCTCTGCAGGTTTACTGTATCCCTTGGACCTTCCCATTGACGATGAAACACAGAAATTGCATCGGAATTAAATATAAGAGACACAATGCAGACTTAAGTACAGGAAGACTGAGTCTTCCTACTGTCTATGTTTTGAGCGTTTCCTGTGTCACTAGTTTTATATTCTGATGCACCTCTGCAGGTTTACTATATCCTTTGGGCCTTCCCATTGACGATGAAACACAGAAATTGCATCGGAATTTAATATAAGATACACAATGCCGACTTAAGTACAGGAAGACTGAGTCTTCCTACTGTCTATGTTTGAGCGTCTCCTGTGTCACCAGTTTTACATTCCGATGCACCTCTACAGGTTTACTGTATCCCTTGGACCTTCACAGTGCAGATGAAACACAGGAATTCCATCGGAATTAAATATAAGAGACACAATGCCGACTTAAGTACAGGAAGACTAAGTCTTCCTACTGTCTATGTTTTGAGCGTTTCGTGTGTCATCAGTTTTACTTTCCGATGCGTCTCTGCAGGTTTACTATATCCCTTGGACCTTCCCATTCACGATGAAACACAGAAATTTCATCGGAAATAAATATAAGAGACACAATGCCGACTTAAGTACAGGAAGGCTGAGTCTTCCTACTGTCTATGTTTTGAGCGTCTCCTGTGTCACCAGTTTTACATTCCGATGCACCTCTGCAGGTTTACTGTATCCCTTGGACCTTCCCATTAACGATGAAACACAGAAATTGCATCGGAATTAAATTTAAGAGACACAATGCAGACTTAAGTAGAGGAAGACTGAGTCTTCCAACTGTCTATGTTTTGATTGTTTCCTGTGTCACTAGTTTTACATTCCGATGCAACTCTGCAGGTTTACTGTATCCCTTGGACCTTCCCATTGACGATGAAACACAGAAATTGCATCGGAATTAATTATAAGTGACACAATGCCGACTTAAAAACAGGAAGACTGAGTCTGCCTACTCTCTATGTTTTGAGCGTTTTCTGTGTCATCAGTTTTACATTCCGATGCACCTCTGCAGGTTTACTGTATCCCTTGGACCTTCCCATTACGATGAAAAACAGAAATTGCATCCGAATTAAATGTAAGAGACACAAACCCGACATAAGTACAGGAAGACTAAGTCTTTCTACTGTCTATGTTTTGAGCGTTTCCTGTGTCATCAGTTTTACTTTCCGATGCAGCTCTGCAGGTTTACTATATCCCTTGGACCTTCCCATTGACGATGAAACACAGAAATTTCATCGGAAATAAATATAAGAGACACAATGACGACTTAAGTACAGGAAGACTGAGTCTTCTTACTGTCTATAATTTGAGCGTTTCCTGTGTCACTAGTTTTATATTCTGATGCACCTCTGCAGGTTTACTATATCCTTTGGACCTTCCCATTGACGATGAAACACAGAAATTGCATCGGAATTAAATATAAGATACACAATGCCGACTTAAGTACAGGAAGACTGAGTCTTCCTACTGTCTATGTTTGAGCGTTTCCTGTGTCACCAGTTTTACATTCCGATGCACCTCTGCAGGTATACTGTATCCCTTGGACCTTCCCATTGACGATGAAACACAGAAATTGCATCGGAATTAAATATAAGAGACACAATGCCGACTTAAGTACAGGAAGACTGAGTCTTCCTACTGTCTATGTTTTGAGCGTTTCCTGTGTCACCAGTTTTACATTCCGATGCACCTCTGCAGGTTCACTGTCTTCCTTGGACCTTCCCATTGACGATGAAACACAGAAATTGCATCGGAATTAAATATAAGAGACACAATGCCGACTAAAGTACAGGAAGACTGAGTCTTCCAACTGTCTATGTTTTGATTGTTTCCTGTGTCACTAGTTTTACATTCCGATGCACCTCTGCAGGTTTCTGTATCCCTTGGACCTTCCCATTGACGATGAAGCACAGAAATTGCATCGGAATTAATAATAAGTGACACAATGCCGACTTAAGTACAGGAAGACTGAGTCTTCCTACTGTCTATGTTTTGAGCGTTTCCTGTGTCATCAGTTTTACTTTCCGATGCACCTCTGCAGGTTTCTGTATCCCTTGGACCTTCCCATTCACGATGAAACACAGAAATTTCATCGGAAATAAATATAAGAGACACAATGCCGAATTAAGTACAGGAAGACTGATTCTTCCTACTGTCTATGTTTTGAGCGTTCCCTGTGTCACCAGTTTTACATTCCAACGCACCCTTGCAGGTTTACTATATCCCTTGGACCTTCCCATTGACGATGAAACACAGAAATTGCATCGGAATTAAATATAAGAGACACAATAAAGACTTAAGTACAGGAAGACTGAGTCTTCCTACTGTCTATGTTTTGAGCGTTTCCTGTGTCACTAGTTTTACATTCCGATGCACCTCTGCAGGTTTACTGTATCCTTTGGACCTTCCCATTGACGATGAAACACAGAAATTGCATCGGAATTAAATATAAGAGACACAATGCCGACTTAAGTACAGGAAGACTGAGTCTTCCTACTGTCTATGTTTTAAGCGTTTCCTGTGTCACCAGTTTTACATTCCGATGCACCTCTGCAGGTTTACTGTATCCCTTGGACCTTCCCATTGACGATGAAACACAGAAATTGCATCGGAATTAAATATATGTGACACAATGCCGACTTAAGTACAGGAAGACTGAGTCTTCCTACTGTCTATAATTTGAGCGTTTCCTGTGTCACCAGTTTTACATTCCGATGCACCTCTACAGGTTTACTGTATCCCGTGGACCTTCACAGTGACGATGAAACACAGGAATTGCATCGGAATTAAATATAAGAAACAAAAAGCCGACTTAAGTACCGGAAGACTAAGTCTTCCTACTGTCTATGTTTTGTGCGTTTCCTGTGTCATCAGTTTTACTTTCCGATGCACCTCTGCAGGTTTACTATATCCCTTGGACCTTCCCCTTCACGATGAAACACAGAAATTTCATCTGAAATATATATAAGAGACACAATGCCGACTTAAGTACAGGAAGACTGAGTCTTCCTACTGTCTATGTTTTGAGCGTTTCCTGTGTCACCAGTTTTACATTCCGATGCACCTCTGCAGGTTTACTGTATCCCTTGGACCTTCCCATTGACGATGAAACACAGAAATTGCATCGGAATTAAATATAAGAGACACAATGCCGACTTAAGTACAGGAAGACTGAGTCTTCCTACTGTCTATGTTTTGAGCGTTTCCTGTGTCACTAGTTTTATATTCTGATGCACCTCTGCAGGTTTACTATATCCTTTGGGCCTTCCCATTGACGATGAAACACAGAAATTGCATCGGAATTTAATATAAGATACACAATGCCGACTTAAGTACAGGAAGACTGAGTCTTCCTACTGTCTATGTTTGAGCGTCTCCTGTGTCACCAGTTTTACATTCCGATGCACCTCTGCAGGTATACTGTATCCCTTGGACCTTCCCATTGACGATGAAACACAGAAATTGCATCGGAATTAAATATAAGAGACACAATGCCGATTTAAGTACAGGAAGACTGAGTCTTCCTACTGTCTATGTTTTGAGCGTTTCCTGTGTCACCAGTTTTACATTCCGATGCACCTCTGCAGGTTCACTGTCTTCCTTGGACCTTCCCATTGACGATGAAACACAGAAATTTCATCGGAAATAAATATAAGAGACACAATGCCGACTAAAGTACAGGAAGACTGAGTCTTCCAACTGTCTATGTTTGATTGTTTCCTGTGTCACTAGTTTTACATTCCGATGCACCTCTGCAGGTTTCTGTATCCCTTGGACCTTCCCATTGACGATGAAGCACAGAAATTGCATCGGAATTAATAATAAGTGACACAATGCCGACTTAAGTACAGGAAGACTGAGTCTTCCTACTGTCTATGTTTTGAGCGTTTCCTGTGTCATCAGTTTTACTTTCCGATGCACCTCTGCAGGTTTACTATATCCCTTGGACCTTCCCATTCACGATGAAACACAGAAATTTCATCGGAAATAAATATAAGAGACACAATGCCGAATTAAGTACAGGAAGACTGATTCTTCCTACTGTCTATGTTTTGAGCGTTTCCTGTGTCACCAGTTTTACATTCCGACGCACCCTTGCAGGTTTACTATATCCCATGGACCTTCCCATTGACGATGAAACACAGAAATTGCATCGGAATTAAATATAAGAGACACAATGCCGACTTAAGTACAGGAAGACTGAGTCTTCCTACTGTCTATGTTTTGAGCGTTTCCTGTGTCACTAGTTTTATATTCTGATGCACCTCTGCAGGTTTACTATATCCTTTGGGCCTTCCCATTGACGATGAAACACAGAAATTGCATCGGAATTTAATATAAGATACACAATGCCGACTTAAGTACAGGAAGACTGAGTCTTCCTACTGTCTATGTTTGAGCGTCTCCTGTGTCACCAGTTTTACATTCCGATGCACCTCTGCAGGTATACTGTATCCCTTGGACCTTCCCATTGACGATGAAACACAGAAATTGCATCGGAATTAAATATAAGAGACACAATGCCGATTTAAGTACAGGAAGACTGAGTCTTCCTACTGTCTATGTTTTGAGCGTTTCCTGTGTCACCAGTTTTACATTCCGATGCACCTCTGCAGGTTCACTGTCTTCCTTGGACCTTCCCATTGACGATGAAACACAGAAATTGCATCGGAATTAAATATAAGAGACACAATGCCGACTAAAGTACAGGAAGACTGAGTCTTCCAACTGTCTATGTTTGATTGTTTCCTGTGTCACTAGTTTTACATTCCGATGCACCTCTGCAGGTTTCTGTATCCCTTGGACCTTCCCATTGACGATGAAGCACAGAAATTGCATCGGAATTAATAATAAGTGACACAATGCCGACTTAAGTACAGGAAGACTGAGTCTTCCTACTGTCTATGTTTTGAGCGTTTCCTGTGTCATCAGTTTTACTTTCCGATGCACCTCTGCAGGTTTACTATATCCCTTGGACCTTCCCATTCACGATGAAACACAGAAATTTCATCGGAAATAAATATAAGAGACACAATGCCGAATTAAGTACAGGAAGACTGATTCTTCCTACTGTCTATGTTTTGAGCGTTTCCTGTGTCACCAGTTTTACATTCCGACGCACCCTTGCAGGTTTACTATATCCCATGGACCTTCCCATTGACGATGAAACACAGAAATTGCATCGGAATTAAATATAAGAGACACAATACCGACTTAAGTACAGGAAGACTGAGTCTTCCTACTGTCTATGTTTTGAGCGTTTCCTGTGTCACTAGTTTTACATTCCGATGCACCTCTGCAGGTTTACTGTATCCTTTGGACCTTCCCATTGACGATGAAACACAGAAATTGCATCGGAATTAAATATAAGAGACACAATGCCGACTTAAGTACAGGAAGACTGAGTCTTCCTACTGTCTATGTTTTAAGCGTTTCCTGTGTCACCAGTTTTACATTCCGATGCACCTCTGCAGGTTTACTGTATCCTTGGACCTTCCCATTGACGATGAAACACAGAAATTGCATCGGAATTAAATATAAGTGACACAATGCCGACTTAAGTACAGGAAGACTGAGTCTTCCTACTGTCTATAATTTGAGCGTTTCCTGTGTCACCAGTTTTACATTCCGATGCACCTCTACAGGTTTACTGTATCCCGTGGACCTTCACAGTGACGATGAAACACAGGAATTGCATCGGAATTAAATATAAGAAACAAAAAGCCGACTTAAGTACCGGAAGACTAAGTCTTCCTACTGTCTATGTTTTGTGCGTTTCCTGTGTCATCAGTTTTACTTTCCGATGCACCTCTGCAGGTTTACTATATCCCTTGGACCTTCCCCTTCACGATGAAACACAGAAATTTCATCGGAAATATATATAAGAGACACAATGCCGACTTAAGTACAGGAAGACTGAGTCTTCCTACTGTGTATGTTTTGAGCGTTTCCTGTGTCACCAGTTTTACATTCCGATGCACCTCTGCAGGTTTACTGTATCCCTTGGACCTTCCCATTGACGATGAAACACAGAAATTGCATCGGAATTATGTATAAGTGACACAATGCCGACTTAAGTACAGGAAGACTGAGTCTTCCTACTGTCTATAATTTGAGCGTTTCCTGTGTCACCAGTTTTACATTCCGATGCACCTCTGCAGGTTTACTGTATCCCTTGGACCTTCCCAATGACGATGAAACACAGAAATTGCATCGGAATTAAATATAAGAGACACAATGCCGACTTAAAAACAGGAAGACTGAGTCTGCCTACTCTCTATGTTTTGAGCGTTTTCTGTGTCATCAGTTTTACATTCCGATGCACCTCTGCAGGTTTACTGTATCCCTTGGACCTTCCCATTACGATGAAAAACAGAAATTGCATCCGAATTAAATGTAAGAGACACAATCCCGACTTAAGTACAGGAAGACTAAGTCTTTCTACGGTCTATGTTTTGAGCGTTTCCTGTGTCATCAGTTTTACTTTCCGATGCAGCTCTGCAGGTTTAGTATATCCCTTGGACCTTCCCATTGACGATGAAACACAGAAATTTCATCGGAAATAAATATAAGAGACACAATGACGACTTAAGTACAGGAAGACTGAGTCTTCCTACTGTCTATGTTTTGAGCGTTTCCTGTGTCACCAGTTTTACATTCCGATGCACCTCTGCAGGTTTACTGTATCCCTTGGACCTTCCCATTGACGATGAAACACAGAAATTGCATCGGAATTAAATGTAAGAGACACAATGCCGACTTAAGTACAGGATGACTAAGTCTTCTTACTGTCTATGTTTGAGCGTTTCCTGTGTCACCAGTTTTACATTCCGATGCACCTCTGCAGGTTCACTGTCTTCCTTGGACCTTCCCATTGACGATGAAACACAGAAATTGCATCGGAATTAAATATAAGAGACACAATGCCGACTTAAGTACAGGAAGACTGAGTCTTCCTACTGTCTATGTTTTGAGCGTTTCCTGTGTCACCAGTTTTACATTCCGATGCACCTCTGCAGGTTCACTGTCTTCCTTGGACCTTCCCATTGACGATGAAACACAGAAATTGCATCGGAATTAAATATAAGAGACACAATGCCGACTAAAGTACAGGAAGACTTTGTCTTCCAACTGTCTATGTTTTGATTGTTTCCTGTGTCACTAGTTTTACATTCCGATGCACCTCAGCAGGTTTCTGTATCCCTTGGACCTTCCCATTGACGATGAAGCACAGAAATTGCATCGGAATTAATAATAAGTGACACAATGCCGACTTAAGTACAGGAAGACTGAGTCTTCCTACTGTCTATGTTTTGAGCGTTTCCTGTGTCATCAGTTTTACTTTCCGATGCACCTCTGCAGGTTTACTATATCCCTTGGACCTTCCCATTCACGATGAAACACAGAAATTTCATCGGAAATAAATATAAGAGACACAATGCCGAATTAAGTACAGGAAGACTGATTCTTCCTACTGTCTATGTTTTGAGCGTTTCCTGTGTCACCAGTTTTACATTCCGACGCACCCTTGCAGGTTTACTATATCCCTTGGACCTTCCCATTGACGATGAAACGCAGAAATTGCATCGGAATTAAATATAAGAGACACAATACCGACTTAAGTACAGGAAGACTGAGTCTTCCTACTGTCTATGTTTTGAGCGTTTCCTGTGTCACCAGTTTTACATTCCGATGCACCTCTGCAGGTTTACTGTATCCCTTGGACCTTCCCATTGACGATGAAACATAGATATTGCATCGGAATTAATTATAAGTGACACAATGCCGACTTAAGTACAGGAAGACTGAGTCTTCCTACTGTCTATAATTTGAGCGTTTCCTGTGTCACCAGTTTTACATTCCGATGCACCTCTGCAGGTTTACTGTATCCCTTGGACCTTCCCAATGACGATGAAACACAGAAATTGCATCGGAATTAAATATAAGAGACACAATGCCGACTTAAAAACAGGAAGACTGAGTCTGCCTACTCTCTATGTTTTGAGCGTTTTCTGTGTCATCAGTTTTACATTCCGATGCACCTCTGCAGGTTTACTGTATCCCTTGGACCTTCCCATTACGATGAAAAACAGAAATTGCATCCGAATTAAATGTAAGAGACACAATCCCGACTTAAGTACAGGAAGACTAAGTCTTTCTACTGTCTATGTTTTGAGCGTTTCCTGTGTCATCAGTTTTACTTTCCGATGCAGCTCTGCAGGTTTACTATATCCCTTGGACCTTCCCATTGACGATGAAACACAGAAATTTCATCGGAAATAAATATAAGAGACACAATGACGACTTAAGTACAGGAAGACTGAGTCTTCCTACTGTCTATGTTTTGAGCGTTTCCTGTGTCACCAGTTTTACATTCCGATGCACCTCTGCAGGTTTACTGTATCCCTTGGACCTTCCCATTGACGATGAAACACAGAAATTGCATCGGAATTAAATGTAAGAGACACAATGCCGACTTAAGTACAGGATGACTAAGTCTTCTTACTGTCTATGTTTGAGCGTTTCCTGTGTCACCAGTTTTACATTCCGATGCACCTCTGCAGGTTCACTGTCTTCCTTGGACCTTCCCATTGACGATGAAACACAGAAATTGCATCGGAATTAAATATAAGAGACACAATGCCGACTTAAGTACAGGAAGACTGAGTCTTCCTACTGTCTATGTTTTGAGCGTTTCCTGTGTCACCAGTTTTACATTCCGATGCACCTCTGCAGGTTCACTGTCTTCCTTGGACCTTCCCATTGACGATGAAACACAGAAATTGCATCGGAATTAAATATAAGAGACACAATGCCGACTAAAGTACAGGAAGACTGAGTCTTCCAACTGTCTATGTTTTGATTGTTTCCTGTGTCACTAGTTTTACATTCCGATGCACCTCAGCAGGTTTCTGTATCCCTTGGACCTTCCCATTGACGATGAAGCACAGAAATTGCATCGGAATTAATAATAAGTGACACAATGCCGACTTAAGTACAGGAAGACTGAGTCTTCCTACTGTCTATGTTTTGAGCGTTTCCTGTGTCATCAGTTTTACTTTCCGATGCACCTCTGCAGGTTTACTATATCCCTTGGACCTTCCCATTCACGATGAAACACAGAAATTTCATCGGAAATAAATATAAGAGACACAATGCCGAATTAAGTACAGGAAGACTGATTCTTCCTACTGTCTATGTTTTGAGCGTTTCCTGTGTCACCAGTTTTACATTCCGACGCACCCTTGCAGGTTTACTATATCCCTTGGACCTTCCCATTGACGATGAAACACAGAAATTGCATCGGAATTAAATATAAGAGACACAATACCGACTTAAGTACAGGAAGACTGAGTCTTCCTACTGTCTATGTTTTGAGCGTTTCCTGTGTCACTAGTTTTACATTCCGATGCACCTCTGCAGGTTTACTGTATCCTTTGGACCTTCCCATTGACGATGAAACACAGAAATTGCATCGGAATTAAATATAAGAGACACAATGCCGACTTAAGTACAGGAAGACTGAGTCTTCCTACTGTCTATGTTTTAAGCGTTTCCTGTGTCACCAGTTTTACATTCCGATGCACCTCTGCAGCTTTACTGTATCCCTTGGACCTTCCCATTGACGATGAAACACAGAAATTGCATCGGAATTAAATGTAAGTGACATAATGCCGACTTAAGTACAGGAAGACTGAGTCTTCCTACTGTCTATAATTTGAGCGTTTCCTGTGTCACCAGTTTTACATTCCGATGCACCTCCGCAGGTTTACTGTATCCCGTGGACCTTCCCATTGACGATGAAACACAGAAATTGCATCGGAATTAAATATAAGAGACACAATGCCGACTTAAGTACAGGAAGACTGAATCTTCCTACTGTCTATGTTTTGAGCGTTTCCTGTTTCACTAGTTTTACATTCCGATGCACCTCTACAGGTTTACTGTATCCCTTGGACCTTCACAGTGCAGATGAAACACAGGAATTCCATCGGAATTAAATATAAGAGACACAATGCCGACTTAAGTACAGGAAGACTGAGTCTTCCTACTGTCTATGTTTGAGCGTCTCCTGTGTCACCAGTTTTACATTCCGATGCACCTCTACAGGTTTACTGTATCCCTTGGACCTTCACAGTGCAGATGAAACACAGGAATTCCATCGGAATTAAATATAAGAGACACAATGCCGACTTAAGTACAGGAAGACTAAGTCTTCCTACTGTCTATGTTTTGAGCGTTTCGTGTGTCATCAGTTTTACTTTCCGATGCGTCTCTGCAGGTTTACTATATCCCTTGGACCTTCCCATTCACGATGAAACACAGAAATTTCATCGGAAATAAATATAAGAGACACAATGCCGACTTAAGTACAGGAAGGCTGAGTCTTCCTACTGTCTATGTTTTGAGCGTCTCCTGTGTCACCAGTTTTACATTCCGATGCACCTCTGCAGGTTTACTGTATCCCTTGGACCTTCCCATTAACGATGAAACACAGAAATTGCATCGGAATTAAATTTAAGAGACACAATGCAGACTTAAGTAGAGGAAGACTGAGTCTTCCAACTGTCTATGTTTTGATTGTTTTCTGTGTCACTAGTTTTACATTCCGATGCAACCCTGCAGGTTTACTGTATCCCTTGGACCTTCCCATTGACGATGAAACACAGAAATTGCATCGGAATTAATTATAAGTGACACAATGCCGACTTAAAAACAGGAAGACTGAGTCTGCCTACTCTCTATGTTTTGAGCGTTTTCTGTGTTATCAGTTTTACATTCCGATGCACCTCTGCAGGTTTACTGTATCCCTTGGACCTTCCCATTACGATGAAAAACAGAAATTGCATCCGAATTAAATGTAAGAGACACAATCCCGACTTAAGTACAGGAAGACTAAGTCTTTCTACTGTCTATGTTTTGAGCGTTTCCTGTGTCATCAGTTTTACTTTCCGATGCAGCTCTGCAGGTTTACTATATCCCTTGGACCTTCCCATTGACGATGAAACACAGAAATTTCATCGGAAATAAATATAAGAGACACAATGACGACTTAAGTACAGGAAGACTGAGTCTTCCTACTGTCTATGTTTTGCGCGTTTCCTGTGTCACCAGTTTTACATTCCGATGCACCTCTGCAGGTTTACTGTATCCCTTTCACCTTCTCATTGATGATGAAACACAGAAATTGCATCGGAATTAAATGTAAGAGACACAATGCCGACTTAAGTACAGGAAGACTAAGTCTTCTTACTGTCTATAATTTGAGCGTTTCCTGTGTCACTAGTTTTATATTCTGATGCACCTCTGCAGGTTTACTATATCCTTTGGACCTTCCCATTGACGATGAAACACAGAAATTGCATCGGAATTAAATATAAGATACACAATGCCGACTTAAGTACAGGAAGACTGAGTCTTCCTACTGTCTATGTTTGAGCGTTTCCTGTGTCACCAGTTTTACATTCCGATGCACCTCTGCAGGTATACTGTATCCCTTGGACCTTCCCATTGACGATGAAACACAGAAATTGCATCGGAATTAAATATAAGAGACACAATGCCGACTTAAGTACAGGAAGACTGAGTCTTCCTACTGTCTATGTTTTGAGCGTTTCCTGTGTCACCAGTTTTACATTCCGATGCACCTCTGCAGGTTCATTGTCTTCCTTGGACCTTCCCATTGACGATGAAACACAGAAATTGCATCGGAATTAAATATAAGAGACACAATGCCGACTAAAGTACAGGAAGACTGAGTCTTCCAACTGTCTATGTTTTGATTGTTTCCTGTGTCACTAGTTTTACATTCCGATGCACCTC
This sequence comes from Schistocerca nitens, assembly GCF_023898315.1. Taxonomy (NCBI): domain Eukaryota; kingdom Metazoa; phylum Arthropoda; class Insecta; order Orthoptera; family Acrididae; genus Schistocerca; species Schistocerca nitens. Next base: position 2,231,460 of record NC_064616.1, on the reverse strand, counting down.
TGCAGGTTTCTGTATCCCTTGGACCTTCCCATTGACGATGAAGCACAGAAATTGCATCGGAATTAATAATAAGTGACACAATGCCGACTTAAGTACAGGAAGACTGAGTCTTCCTACTGTCTATGTTTTGAGCGTTTCCTGTGTCATCAGTTTTACTTTCCGATGCACCTCAGCAGGTTTCTGTATCCCTTGGACCTTCCCATTCACGATGAAACACAGAAATTTCATCGGAATTAAATATATGTGACACAATGCCGACTTAAGTACAGGAAGACTGAGTCTTCCTACTGTCTATAATTTGAGCGTTTCCTGTGTCACCAGTTTTACATTCCGATGCACCTCTACAGGTTTACTGTATCCCGTGGACCTTCACAGTGACGATGAAACACAGGAATTGCATCGGAATTAAATATAAGAAACAAAAAGCCGACTTAAGTACCGGAAGACTAAGTCTTCCTACTGTCTATGTTTTGTGCGTTTCCTGTGTCACTAGTTTTACATTCCGATGCAACCCTGCAGGTTTACTGTATCCCTTGGACCTTCCCATTGACGATGAAACACAGAAATTGCATCGGAATTAAATATAAGAGACACAATACCGACTTAAGTACAGGAAGACTGAGTCTTCCTACTGTCTATGTTTTGAGCGTTTCCTGTGTCACTAGTTTTACATTCCGATGCACCTCTGCAGGTTTACTGTATCCTTTGGACCTTCCCATTGACGATGAAACACAGAAATTGCATCGGAATTAAATATAAGAGACACAATGCCGACTTAAGTACAGGAAGACTGAGTCTTCCTACTGTCTATGTTTTAAGCGTTTCCTGTGTCACCAGTTTTACATTCCGATGCACCTCTGCAGGTTTACTGTATCCCTTGGACCTTCCCATTGACGATGAAACACAGAAATTGCATCGGAATTAAATATATGTGACACAATGCCGACTTAAGTACAGGAAGACTGAGTCTTCCTACTGTCTATAATTTGAGCGTTTCCTGTGTCACCAGTTTTACATTCCGATGCACCTCTACAGGTTTACTGTATCCCGTGGACCTTCACAGTGACGATGAAACACAGGAATTGCATCGGAATTAAATATAAGAAACAAAAAGCCGACTTAAGTACCGGAAGACTAAGTCTTCCTACTGTCTATGTTTTGTGCGTTTCCTGTGTCATCAGTTTTACTTTCCGATGCACCTCTGCAGGTTTACTATATCCCTTGGACCTTCCCCTTCACGATGAAACACAGAAATTTCATCTGAAATATATATAAGAGACACAATGCCGACTTAAGTACAGGAAGACTGAGTCTTCCTACTGTCTATGTTTTGAGCGTTTCCTGTGTCACCAGTTTTACATTCCGATGCACCTCTGCAGGTTTACTGTATCCCTTGGACCTTCCCATTGACGATGAAACACAGAAATTGCATCGGAATTAAATATAAGAGACACAATGCCGACTTAAGTACAGGAAGACTGAGTCTTCCTACTGTCTATGTTTTGAGCGTTTCCTGTGTCACTAGTTTTATATTCTGATGCACCTCTGCAGGTTTACTATATCCTTTGGGCCTTCCCATTGACGATGAAACACAGAAATTGCATCGGAATTTAATATAAGATACACAATGCCGACTTAAGTACAGGAAGACTGAGTCTTCCTACTGTCTATGTTTGAGCGTCTCCTGTGTCACCAGTTTTACATTCCGATGCACCTCTGCAGGTATACTGTATCCCTTGGACCTTCCCATTGACGATGAAACACAGAAATTGCATCGGAATTAAATATAAGAGACACAATGCCGATTTAAGTACAGGAAGACTGAGTCTTCCTACTGTCTATGTTTTGAGCGTTTCCTGCGTCACCAGTTTTACATTCCGATGCACCTCTGCAGGTTCACTGTCTTCCTTGGACCTTCCCATTGACGATGAAACACAGAAATTGCATCGGAATTAAATATAAGAGACACAATGCCGACTAAAGTACAGGAAGACTGAGTCTTCCAACTGTCTATGTTTGATTGTTTCCTGTGTCACTAGTTTTACATTCCGATGCACCTCTGCAGGTTTCTGTATCCCTTGGACCTTCCCATTGACGATGAAGCACAGAAATTGCATCGGAATTAATAATAAGTGACACAATGCCGACTTAAGTACAGGAAGACTGAGTCTTCCTACTGTCTATGTTTTGAGCGTTTCCTGTGTCATCAGTTTTACTTTCCGATGCACCTCTGCAGGTTTACTATATCCCTTGGACCTTCCCATTCACGATGAAACACAGAAATTTCATCGGAAATAAATATAAGAGACACAATGCCGAATTAAGTACAGGAAGACTGAGTCTTCCTACTGTCTATAATTTGAGCGTTTCCTGTGTCACCAGTTTTACATTCCGATGCACCTCTACAGGTTTACTGTATCCCGTGGACCTTCACAGTGACGATGAAACACAGGAATTGCATCGGAATTAAATATAAGAAACAAAAAGCCGACTTAAGTACCGGAAGACTAAGTCTTCCTACTGTCTATGTTTTGTGCGTTTCCTGTGTCACTAGTTTTACATTCCGATGCAACCCTGCAGGTTTACTGTATCCCTTGGACCTTCCCATTGACGATGAAACACAGAAATTGCATCGGAATTAAATATAAGAGACACAATACCGACTTAAGTACAGGAAGACTGAGTCTTCCTACTGTCTATGTTTTGAGCGTTTCCTGTGTCACTAGTTTTACATTCCGATGCACCTCTGCAGGTTTACTGTATCCTTTGGACCTTCCCATTGACGATGAAACACAGAAATTGCATCGGAATTAAATATAAGAGACACAATGCCGACTTAAGTACAGGAAGACTGAGTCTTCCTACTGTCTATGTTTTAAGCGTTTCCTGTGTCACCAGTTTTACATTCCGATGCACCTCTGCAGGTTTACTGTATCCCTTGGACCTTCCCATTGACGATGAAACACAGAAATTGCATCGGAATTAAATATATGTGACACAATGCCGACTTAAGTACAGGAAGACTGAGTCTTCCTACTGTCTATAATTTGAGCGTTTCCTGTGTCACCAGTTTTACATTCCGATGCACCTCTACAGGTTTACTGTATCCCGTGGACCTTCACAGTGACGATGAAACACAGGAATTGCATCGGAATTAAATATAAGAAACAAAAAGCCGACTTAAGTACCGGAAGACTAAGTCTTCCTACTGTCTATGTTTTGTGCGTTTCCTGTGTCATCAGTTTTACTTTCCGATGCACCTCTGCAGGTTTACTATATCCCTTGGACCTTCCCCTTCACGATGAAACACAGAAATTTCATCTGAAATATATATAAGAGACACAATGCCGACTTAAGTACAGGAAGACTGAGTCTTCCTACTGTCTATGTTTTGAGCGTTTCCTGTGTCACCAGTTTTACATTCCGATGCACCTCTGCAGGTTTACTGTATCCCTTGGACCTTCCCATTGACGATGAAACACAGAAATTGCATCGGAATTAAATATAAGAGACACAATGCCGACTTAAGTACAGGAAGACTGAGTCTTCCTACTGTCTATGTTTTGAGCGTTTCCTGTGTCACTAGTTTTATATTCTGATGCACCTCTGCAGGTTTACTATATCCTTTGGGCCTTCCCATTGACGATGAAACACAGAAATTGCATCGGAATTTAATATAAGATACACAATGCCGACTTAAGTACAGGAAGACTGAGTCTTCCTACTGTCTATGTTTGAGCGTCTCCTGTGTCACCAGTTTTACATTCCGATGCACCTCTGCAGGTATACTGTATCCCTTGGACCTTCCCATTGACGATGAAACACAGAAATTGCATCGGAATTAAATATAAGAGACACAATGCCGATTTAAGTACAGGAAGACTGAGTCTTCCTACTGTCTATGTTTTGAGCGTTTCCTGCGTCACCAGTTTTACATTCCGATGCACCTCTGCAGGTTCACTGTCTTCCTTGGACCTTCCCATTGACGATGAAACACAGAAATTGCATCGGAATTAAATATAAGAGACACAATGCCGACTAAAGTACAGGAAGACTGAGTCTTCCAACTGTCTATGTTTGATTGTTTCCTGTGTCACTAGTTTTACATTCCGATGCACCTCTGCAGGTTTCTGTATCCCTTGGACCTTCCCATTGACGATGAAGCACAGAAATTGCATCGGAATTAATAATAAGTGACACAATGCCGACTTAAGTACAGGAAGACTGAGTCTTCCTACTGTCTATGTTTTGAGCGTTTCCTGTGTCATCAGTTTTACTTTCCGATGCACCTCTGCAGGTTTACTATATCCCTTGGACCTTCCCATTCACGATGAAACACAGAAATTTCATCGGAAATAAATATAAGAGACACAATGCCGAATTAAGTACAGGAAGACTGATTCTTCCTACTGTCTATGTTTTGAGCGTTTCCTGTGTCACCAGTTTTACATTCCGACGCACCCTTGCAGGTTTACTATATCCCATGGACCTTCCCATTGACGATGAAACACAGAAATTGCATCGGAATTAAATATAAGAGACACAATGCCGACTTAAGTACAGGAAGACTGAGTCTTCCTACTGTCTATGTTTTGAGCGTTTCCTGTGTCACTAGTTTTATATTCTGATGCACCTCTGCAGGTTTACTATATCCTTTGGGCCTTCCCATTGACGATGAAACACAGAAATTGCATCGGAATTTAATATAAGATACACAATGCCGACTTAAGTACAGGAAGACTGAGTCTTCCTACTGTCTATGTTTGAGCGTCTCCTGTGTCACCAGTTTTACATTCCGATGCACCTCTGCAGGTATACTGTATCCCTTGGACCTTCCCATTGACGATGAAACACAGAAATTGCATCGGAATTAAATATAAGAGACACAATGCCGATTTAAGTACAGGAAGACTGAGTCTTCCTACTGTCTATGTTTTGAGCGTTTCCTGTGTCACCAGTTTTACATTCCGATGCACCTCTGCAGGTTCACTGTCTTCCTTGGACCTTCCCATTGACGATGAAACACAGAAATTGCATCGGAATTAAATATAAGAGACACAATGCCGACTAAAGTACAGGAAGACTGAGTCTTCCAACTGTCTATGTTTGATTGTTTCCTGTGTCACTAGTTTTACATTCCGATGCACCTCTGCAGGTTTCTGTATCCCTTGGACCTTCCCATTGACGATGAAGCACAGAAATTGCATCGGAATTAATAATAAGTGACACAATGCCGACTTAAGTACAGGAAGACTGAGTCTTCCTACTGTCTATGTTTTGAGCGTTTCCTGTGTCATCAGTTTTACTTTCCGATGCACCTCTGCAGGTTTACTATATCCCTTGGACCTTCCCATTCACGATGAAACACAGAAATTTCATCGGAAATAAATATAAGAGACACAATGCCGAATTAAGTACAGGAAGACTGATTCTTCCTACTGTCTATGTTTTGAGCGTTTCCTGTGTCACCAGTTTTACATTCCGACGCACCCTTGCAGGTTTACTATATCCCATGGACCTTCCCATTGACGATGAAACACAGAAATTGCATCGGAATTAAATATAAGAGACACAATACCGACTTAAGTACAGGAAGACTGAGTCTTCCTACTGTCTATGTTTTGAGCGTTTCCTGTGTCACTAGTTTTACATTCCGATGCACCTCTGCAGGTTTACTGTATCCTTTGGACCTTCCCATTGACGATGAAACACAGAAATTGCATCGGAATTAAATATAAGAGACACAATGCCGACTTAAGTACAGGAAGACTGAGTCTTCCTACTGTCTATGTTTTAAGCGTTTCCTGTGTCACCAGTTTTACATTCCGATGCACCTCTGCAGGTTTGCTGTATCCTTGGACCTTCCCATTGACGATGAAACACAGAAATTGCATCGGAATTAAATATAAGTGACACAATGCCGACTTAAGTACAGGAAGACTGAGTCTTCCTACTGTCTATAATTTGAGCGTTTCCTGTGTCACCAGTTTTACATTCCGATGCACCTCTACAGGTTTACTGTATCCCGTGGACCTTCACAGTGACGATGAAACACAGGAATTGCATCGGAATTAAATATAAGAAACAAAAAGCCGACTTAAGTACCGGAAGACTAAGTCTTCCTACTGTCTATGTTTTGTGCGTTTCCTGTGTCATCAGTTTTACTTTCCGATGCACCTCTGCAGGTTTACTATATCCCTTGGACCTTCCCCTTCACGATGAAACACAGAAATTTCATCGGAAATATATATAAGAGACACAATGCCGACTTAAGTACAGGAAGACTGAGTCTTCCTACTGTGTATGTTTTGAGCGTTTCCTGTGTCACCAGTTTTACATTCCGATGCACCTCTGCAGGTTTACTGTATCCCTTGGACCTTCCCATTGACGATGAAACACAGAAATTGCATCGGAATTATGTATACGTGACACAATGCCGACTTAAGTACAGGAAGACTGAGTCTTCCTACTGTCTATAATTTGAGCGTTTCCTGTGTCACCAGTTTTACATTCCGATGCACCTCTGCAGGTTTACTGTATCCCTTGGACCTTCCCAATGACGATGAAACACAGAAATTGCATCGGAATTAAATATAAGAGACACAATGCCGACTTAAAAACAGGAAGACTGAGTCTGCCTACTCTCTATGTTTTGAGCGTTTTCTGTGTCATCAGTTTTACATTCCGATGCACCTCTGCAGGTTTACTGTATCCCTTGGACCTTCCCATTACGATGAAAAACAGAAATTGCATCCGAATTAAATGTAAGAGACACAATCCCGACTTAAGTACAGGAAGACTAAGTCTTTCTACTGTCTATGTTTTGAGCGTTTCCTGTGTCATCAGTTTTACTTTCCGATGCAGCTCTGCAGGTTTAGTATATCCCTTGGACCTTCCCATTGACGATGAAACACAGAAATTTCATCGGAAATAAATATAAGAGACACAATGACGACTTAAGTACAGGAAGACTGAGTCTTCCTACTGTCTATGTTTTGAGCGTTTCCTGTGTCACCAGTTATACATTCCGATGCACCTCTGCAGGTTTACTGTATCCCTTGGACCTTCCCATTGACGATGAAACACAGAAATTGCATCGGAATTAAATGTAAGAGACACAATGCCGACTTAAGTACAGGATGACTAAGTCTTCTTACTGTCTATGTTTGAGCGTTTCCTGTGTCACCAGTTTTACATTCCGATGCACCTCTGCAGGTTCACTGTCTTCCTTGGACCTTCCCATTGACGATGAAACACAGAAATTGCATCGGAATTAAATATAAGAGACACAATGCCGACTTAAGTACAGGAAGACTGAGTCTTCCTACTGTCTATGTTTTGAGCGTTTCCTGTGTCACCAGTTTTACATTCCGATGCACCTCTGCAGGTTCACTGTCTTCCTTGGACCTTCCCATTGACGATGAAACACAGAAATTGCATCGGAATTAAATATAAGAGACACAATGCCGACTAAAGTACAGGAATACTTTGTCTTCCAACTGTCTATGTTTTGATTGTTTCCTGTGTCACTAGTTTTACATTCCGATGCACCTCAGCAGGTTTCTGTATCCCTTGGACCTTCCCATTGACGATGAAGCACAGAAATTGCATCGGAATTAATAATAAGTGACACAATGCCGACTTAAGTACAGGAAGACTGAGTCTTCCTACTGTCTATGTTTTGAGCGTTTCCTGTGTCATCAGTTTTACTTTCCGATGCACCTCTGCAGGTTTACTATATCCCTTGGACCTTCCCATTCACGATGAAACACAGAAATTTCATCGGAAATAAATATAAGAGACACAATGCCGAATTAAGTACAGGAAGACTGATTCTTCCTACTGTCTATGTTTTGAGCGTTTCCTGTGTCACCAGTTTTACATTCCGACGCACCCTTGCAGGTTTACTATATCCCTTGGACCTTCCCATTGACGATGAAACGCAGAAATTGCATCGGAATTAAATATAAGAGACACAATACCGACTTAAGTACAGGAAGACTGAGTCTTCCTACTGTCTATGTTTTGAGCGTTTCCTGTGTCACCAGTTTTACATTCCGATGCACCTCTGCAGGTTTACTGTATCCCTTGGACCTTCCCATTGACGATGAAACACAGAAATTGCATCGGAATTAATTATAAGTGACACAATGCCGACTTAAGTGCAGGAAGACTGAGTCTTCCTACTGTCTATAATTTGAGCGTTTCCTGTGTCACCAGTTTTACATTCCGATGCACCTCTGCAGGTTTACTGTATCCCTTGGACCTTCCCAATGACGATGAAACACAGAAATTGCATCGGAATTAAATATAAGAGACACAATGCCGACTTAAAAACAGGAAGACTGAGTCTGCCTACTCTCTATGTTTTGAGCGTTTTCTGTGTCATCAGTTTTACATTCCGATGCACCTCTGCAGGTTTACTGTATCCCTTGGACCTTCCCATTACGATGAAAAACAGAAATTGCATCCGAATTAAATGTAAGAGACACAATCCCGACTTAAGTACAGGAAGACTAAGTCTTTCTACTGTCTATGTTTTGAGCGTTTCCTGTGTCATCAGTTTTACTTTCCGATGCAGCTCTGCAGGTTTACTATATCCCTTGGACCTTCCCATTGACGATGAAACACAGAAATTTCATCGGAAATAAATATAAGAGACACAATGACGACTTAAGTACAGGAAGACTGAGTCTTCCTACTGTCTATGTTTTGAGCGTTTCCTGTGTCACCAGTTTTACATTCCGATGCACCTCTGCAGGTTTACTGTATCCCTTGGACCTTCCCATTGACGATGAAACACAGAAATTGCATCGGAATTAAATGTAAGAGACACAATGCCGACTTAAGTACAGGATGACTAAGTCTTCTTACTGTCTATGTTTGAGCGTTTCCTGTGTCACCAGTTTTACATTCCGATGCACCTCTGCAGGTTCACTGTCTTCCTTGGACCTTCCCATTGACGATGAAACACAGAAATTGCATCGGAATTAAATATAAGAGACACAATGCCGACTTAAGTACAGGAAGACTGAGTCTTCCTACTGTCTATGTTTTGAGCGTTTCCTGTGTCACCAGTTTTACATTCCGATGCACCTCTGCAGGTTCACTGTCTTCCTTGGACCTTCCCATTGACGATGAAACACAGAAATTGCATCGGAATTAAATATAAGAGACACATTGCCGACTAAAGTACAGGAAGACTGAGTCTTCCAACTGTCTATGTTTTGATTGTTTCCTGTGTCACTAGTTTTACATTCCGATGCACCTCAGCAGGTTTCTGTATCCCTTGGACCTTCCCATTGACGATGAAGCACAGAAATTGCATCGGAATTAATAATAAGTGACACAATGCCGACTTAAGTACAGGAAGACTGAGTCTTCCTACTGTCTATGTTTTGAGCGTTTCCTGTGTCATCAGTTTTACTTTCCGATGCACCTCTGCAGGTTTACTATATCCCTTGGACCTTCCCATTCACGATGAAACACAGAAATTTCATCGGAAATAAATATAAGAGACACAATGCCGAATTAAGTACAGGAAGACTGATTCTTCCTACTGTCTATGTTTTGAGCGTTTTCTGTGTCACCAGTTTTACATTCCGACGCACCCTTGCAGGTTTACTATATCCCTTGGACCTTCCCATTGACGATGAAACACAGAAATTGCATCGGAATTAAATATAAGAGACACAATACCGACTTAAGTACAGGAAGACTGAGTCTTCCTACTGTGTATGTTTTGAGCGTTTCCTGTGTCACTAGTTTTACATTCCGATGCACCTCTGCTGGTTTACTGTATCCTTTGGACCTTCCCATTGACGATGAAACACAGAAATTGCATCGGAATTAAATATAAGAGACACAATGCCGACTTAAGTACAGGAAGACTGAGTCTTCCTACTGTCTATGTTTTAAGCGTTTCCTGTGTCACCAGTTTTACATTCCGATGCACCTCTGCAGCTTTACTGTATCCCTTGGACCTTCCCATTGACGATGAAACACAGAAATTGCATCGGAATTAAATATAAGTGACATAATGCCGACTTAAGTACAGGAAGACTGAGTCTTCCTACTGTCTATAATTTGAGCGTTTCCTGTGTCACCAGTTTTACATTCCGATGCACCTCCGCAGGTTTACTGTATCCCGTGGACCTTCCCATTGACGATGAAACACAGAAATTGCATCGGAATTAAATATAAGAGACACAATGCCGACTTAAGTACAGGAAGACTGAATCTTCCTACTGTCTATGTTTTGAGCGTTTCCTGTTTCACTAGTTTTACATTCCGATGCACCTCTACAGGTTTACTGTATCCCTTGGACCTTCACAGTGCAGATGAAACACAGGAATTCCATCGGAATTAAATATAAGAGACACAATGCCGACTTAAGTACAGGAAGACTAAGTCTTCCTACTGTCTATGTTTTGAGCGTTTCGTGTGTCATCAGTTTTACTTTCCGATGCGCCTCTGCAGGTTTACTATATCCCTTGGACCTTCCCATTCACGATGAAACACAGAAATTTCATCGGAAATAAATATAAGAGACACAATGCCGACTTAAGTACAGGAAGGCTGAGTCTTCCTACTGTCTATGTTTTGAGCGTCTCCTGTGTCACCAGTTTTACATTCCGATACACCTCTGCAGGTTTACTGTATCCCTTGGACCTTCCCATTAACGATGAAACACAGAAATTGCATCGGAATTAAATTTAAGAGACACAATGCAGACTTAAGTAGAGGAAGACTGAGTCTTCCAACTGTCTATGTTTTGATTGTTTCCTGTGTCACTAGTTTTACATTCCGATGCAACTCTGCAGGTTTACTGTATCCCTTGGACCTTCCCATTGACGATGAAACACAGAAATTGCATCGGAATTAATTATAAGTGACACAATGCCGACTTAAGTACAGGAAGACTGAGTCTTCCTACTGTCTATAATTTGAGCGTTTCCTGTGTCACCAGTTTTACATTCCGATGCACCTCTGCAGGGTTACTGTATCCCTTGGACCTTCCCAATGACGATGAAACACAGAAATTGCATCGGAATTAAATATAAGAGACACAATGCCGACTTAAAAACAGGAAGACTGAGTCTGCCTACTCTCTATGTTTTGAGCGTTTTCTGTGTCATCAGTTTTACATTCCGATGCACCTCTGCAGGTTTCTGTATCCCTTGGACCTTCCCATTGACGATGAAGCACAGAAATTGCATCGGAATTAATAATAAGTGACACAATGCCGACTTAAGTACAGGAAGACTGAGTCTTCCTACTGTCTATAATTTGAGCGTTTCCTGTGTCACCAGTTTTACATTCCGATGCACCTCTACAGGTTTACTGTATCCCGTGGACCTTCACAGTGACGATGAAACACAGGAATTGCATCGGAATTAAATATAAGAAACAAAAAGCCGACTTAAGTACCGGAAGACTAAGTCTTCCTACTGTCTATGTTTTGTGCGTTTCCTGTGTCATCAGTTTTACTTTCCGATGCACCTCTGCAGGTTTACTATATCCCTTGGACCTTCCCCTTCACGATGAAACACAGAAATTTCATCGGAAATAAATATAAGAGACACAATGCCGAATTAAGTACAGGAAGACTGATTCTTCCTACTGTCTATGTTTTGAGCGTTTCCTGTGTCACCAGTTTTACATTCCGATGCACCTCTGCAGGTTTACTGTATCCCTTGGACCTTCCCATTGACGATGAAACACAGAAATTGCATCGGAATTAAATATAAGAGACACAATGCCGACTAAAGTACAGGAAGACTGAGTCTTCCAACTGTCTATGTTTGATTGTTTCCTGTGTCACCAGTTTTACATTCCGATGCACCTCTGCAGGTTTACTGTATCCCTTGGACCTTCCCATTGACGATGAAACACAGAAATTGCATCGGAATTAAATATAAGAGACACAATGCCGACTTAAGTACAGGAAGACTGAGTCTTCCTACTGTCTATGTTTTGAGCGTTTCCTGTGTCACTAGTTTTATATTCTGATGCACCTCTGCAGGTTTACTATATCCTTTGGGCCTTCCCATTGACGATGAAACACAGATATTGCATCGGAATTTAATATAAGATACACAATGCCGACTTAAGTACAGGAAGACTGAGTCTTCCTACTGTCTATGTTTGAGCGTCTCCTGTGTCACCAGTTTTACATTCCGATGCACCTCTGCAGGTATACTGTATCCCTTGGACCTTCCCATTGACGATGAAACACAGAAATTGCATCGGAATTAAATATAAGAGACACAATGCCGATTTAAGTACAGGAAGACTGAGTCTTCCTACTGTCTATGTTTTGAGCGTTTCCTGTGTCACCAGTTTTACATTCCGATGCACCTCTGCAGGTTCACTGTCTTCCTTGGACCTTCCCATTGACGATGAAACACAGAAATTGCATCGGAATTAAATATAAGAGACACAATGCCGACTAAAGTACAGGAAGACTGAGTCTTCCAACTGTCTATGTTTGATTGTTTCCTGTGTCACTAGTTTTACATTCCGATGCACCTCTGCAGGTTTCTGTATCCCTTGGACCTTCCCATTGACGATGAAGCACAGAAATTGCATCGGAATTAATAATAAGTGACACAATGCCGACTTAAGTACAGGAAGACTGAGTCTTCCTACTGTCTATGTTTTGAGCGTTTCCTGTGTCACCAGTTTTACATTCCGATGCACCTCTACAGGTTTACTGTATCCCTTGGACCTTCGCAGTGAGGATGAAACACAGAAATTGCATCGGAATTAAATATAAGAGACACAATGCCGACTTAAGTATAGGAAGACTGAGTCTTCCTACTGTCTATGTTTTGAGCGTTTCCTGTGTCACCAGTTTTACATTCCGAAGCACCTCTGCAGGTTTATTGTATCCCTTGGACCTTCCCATTGACGAAGAAACACAGAAATTGCATCGGAATTAAATATGAGAGACACAATGCCGACTTAAGTACAGGAAGACTGAGTCTTCCTACTCTCTATGTTTTGAGCGTTTATTGTGTCACCAGTTTTACATTCCGAAGCACCTCTGCAGGTTTATTGTATCCCTTGGACCTTCCCATTGACGAAGAAACACAGAAATTGCATCGGAATTAAATATGAGAGACACAATGCCGACTTAAGTACAGGAAGACTGAGTCTTCCTACTCTCTATGTTTTGAGCGTTTATTGTGTCACCAGTTTTACATTCCGAAGCACCTCTGCAGGTTTCCTGTATCCCTTGGACCTTCCCATTGACGATGAAACACAGAAAATGCATCGAAATTAAATATAAGAGACACAATGCCGACTTAAGTACAAGAAAACAGTCTTCGTACGGTCAATGTTTTAGCGGTTCCTGTGTCACCAGTTTTACATTCCGATGCACCTCTGCCGATTTACTGTATCCCTTGAACCTTCCCATTGTCGATGAAACACAGAAATTGCATCGGAATTAAATATAAGAGACACAATGCCGACTTAAGTACAGGAAGACTGAGTCTTCCTACTGTCTATGTTTTGAGCGTTTTCTGTGTCGTCAGTTTTACATTCCGATGCACCTCTGCAGGTTTACTGTATCCCTTGGCCCTTCCCATTGACGATGAAAAACAGAAATTGCATCGGAATTAAATATAAGTGACATAATGCCGACTTAAGTACAGGAAGACTGAGTCTTCCTACTGTCTATGTTTTGAGCGTTTCCTGTGTCACCAGTTTTACATTCCGATGCACCTCTGCAGGTTCACTGTCTTCCTTGGACCTTCCCATTGACGATGAAACACAGAAATTGCATCGGAATTAAATATAAGAGACACAATGCCGACTAAAGTACAGGAAGACTGAGTCTTCCAACTGTCTATGTTTGATTGTTTCCTGTGTCACTAGTTTTACATTCCGATGCACCTCTGCAGGTTTCTGTATCCCTTGGACCTTCCCATTGACGATGAAGCACAGAAATTGCATCGGAATTAATAATAAGTGACACAATGCCGACTTAAGTACAGGAAGACTGAGTCTTCCTACTGTCTATGTTTTGAGCGTTTCCTGTGTCACCAGTTTTACATTCCGATGCACCTCTACAGGTTTACTGTATCCCTTGGACCTTCGCAGTGAGGATGAAACACAGAAATTGCATCGGAATTAAATATAAGAGACACAATGCCGACTTAAGTATAGGAAGACTGAGTCTTCCTACTGTCTATAATTTGAGCGTTTCCTGTGTCACCAGTTTTACATTCCGATGCACCTCTACAGGTTTACTGTATCCCGTGGACCTTCACAGTGACGATGAAACACAGGAATTGCATCGGAATTAAATATAAGAAACAAAAAGCCGACTTAAGTACCGGAAGACTAAGTCTTCCTACTGTCTATGTTTTGTGCGTTTCCTGTGTCATCAGTTTTACTTTCCGATGCACCTCTGCAGGTTTACTGTATCCCTTGGCCCTTCCCATTGACGATGAAAAACAGAAATTGCATCGGAATTAAATATAAGTGACATAATGCCGACTTAAGTACAGGAAGACTGAGTCTTCCTACTGTCTATAATTTGAGCGTTTCCTGTGTCACCAGTTTTACATTCCGATGCACCTCCGCAGGTTTACTGTATCCCGTGGACCTTCCCATTGACGATGAAACACAGAAATTGCATCGGAATTAAATATAAGAGACACAATGCCGACTTAAGTACAGGAAGACTGAATCTTCCTACTGTCTATGTTTTGAGCGTTTCCTGTTTCACTAGTTTTACATTCCGATGCACCTCTACAGGTTTACTGTATCCCTTGGACCTTCACAGTGCAGATGAAACACAGGAATTCCATCGGAATTAAATATAAGAGACACAATGCCGGCTTAAGTACAGGAAGACTAAGTCTTCCTACTGTCTATGTTTTGAGCGTTTCGTGTGTCATCAGTTTTACTTTCCGATGCGCCTCTGCAGGTTTACTATATCCCTTGGACCTTCCCATTCACGATGAAACACAGAAATTTCATCGGAAATAAATATAAGAGACACAATGCCGACTTAAGTACAGGAAGGCTGAGTCTTCCTACTGTCTATGTTTTGAGCGTCTCCTGTGTCACCAGTTTTACATTCCGATACACCTCTGCAGGTTTACTGTATCCCTTGGACCTTCCCATTAACGATGAAACACAGAAATTGCATCGGAATTAAATTTAAGAGACACAATGCAGACTTAAGTAGAGGAAGACTGAGTCTTCCAACTGTCTATGTTTTGATTGTTTCCTGTGTCACTAGTTTTACATTCCGATGCAACTCTGCAGGTTTACTGTATCCCTTGGACCTTCCCATTGACGATGAAACACAGAAATTGCATCGGAATTAATTATAAGTGACACAATGCCGACTTAAGTACAGGAAGACTGAGTCTTCCTACTGTCTATAATTTGAGCGTTTCCTGTGTCACCAGTTTTACATTCCGATGCACCTCTGCAGGGTTACTGTATCCCTTGGACCTTCCCAATGACGATGAAACACAGAAATTGCATCGGAATTAAATATAAGAGACACAATGCCGACTTAAAAACAGTAAGACTGAGTCTGCCTACTCTCTATGTTTTGAGCGTTTTCTGTGTCATCAGTTTTACATTCCGATGCACCTCTGCAGGTTTCTGTATCCCTTGGACCTTCCCATTGACGATGAAGCACAGAAATTGCATCGGAATTAATAATAAGTGACACAATGCCGACTTAAGTACAGGAAGACTGAGTCTTCCTACTGTCTATGTTTTGAGCGTTTCCTGTGTCATCAGTTTTACTTTCCGATGCACCTCTGCAGGTTTCTGTATCCCTTGGACCTTCCCATTCACGATGAAACACAGAAATTTCATCGGAAATAAATATAAGAGACACAATGCCGAATTAAGTACAGGAAGACTGATTCTTCCTACTGTCTATGTTTTGAGCGTTTCCTGTGTCACCAGTTTTACATTCCAACGCACCCTTGCAGGTTTACTATATCCCTTGGACCTTCCCATTGACGATGAAACACAGAAATTGCATCGGAATTAAATATAAGAGACACAATACCGACTTAAGTACAGGAAGACTGAGTCTTCCTACTGTCTATGTTTTGAGCGTTTCCTGTGTCACTAGTTTTACATTCCGATGCACCTCTGCAGGTTTACTGTATCCTTTGGACCTTCCCATTGACGATGAAACACAGAAATTGCATCGGAATTAAATATAAGAGACACAATGCCGACTTAAGTACAGGAAGACTGAGTCTTCCTACTGTCTATGTTTTAAGCGTTTCCTGTGTCACCAGTTTTACATTCCGATGCACCTCTGCAGGTTTACTGTATCCCTTGGACCTTCCCATTGACGATGAAACACAGAAATTGCATCGGAATTAAATTTAAGTGACACAATGCCGACTTAAGTACAGGAAGACTGAGTCTTCCTACTGTCTATAATTTGAGCGTTTCCTGTGTCACCAGTTTTACATTCCGATGCACCTCTACAGGTTTACTGTATCCCGTGGACCTTCACAGTGACGATGAAACACAGGAATTGCATCGGAATTAAATATAAGAAACAAAAAGCCGACTTAAGTACCGGAAGACTAAGTCTTCCTACTGTCTATGTTTTGTGCGTTTCCTGTGTCATCAGTTTTACTTTCCGATGCACCTCTGCAGGTTTACTATATCCCTTGGACCTTCCCCTTCACGATGAAACACAGAAATTTCATCGGAAATAAATATAAGAGACACAATGCCGAATTAAGTACAGGAAGACTGATTCTTCCTACTGTCTATGTTTTGAGCGTTTCCTGTGTCACCAGTTTTACATTCCGATGCACCTCTGCAGGTTTACTGTATCCCTTGGACCTTCCCATTGACGATGAAACACAGAAATTGCATCGGAATTAAATATAAGAGACACAATGCCGACTAAAGTACAGGAAGACTGAGTCTTCCAACTGTCTATGTTTGATTGTTTCCTGTGTCACCAGTTTTACATTCCGATGCACCTCTGCAGGTTTACTGTATCCCTTGGACCTTCCCATTGACGATGAAACACAGAAATTGCATCGGAATTAAATATAAGAGACACAATGCCGACTTAAGTACAGGAAGACTGAGTCTTCCTACTGTCTATGTTTTGAGCGTTTCCTGTGTCACTAGTTTTATATTCTGATGCACCTCTGCAGGTTTACTATATCCTTTGGGCCTTCCCATTGACGATGAAACACAGATATTGCATCGGAATTTAATATAAGATACACAATGCCGACTTAAGTACAGGAAGACTGAGTCTTCCTACTGTCTATGTTTGAGCGTCTCCTGTGTCACCAGTTTTACATTCCGATGCACCTCTGCAGGTATACTGTATCCCTTGGACCTTCCCATTGACGATGAAACACAGAAATTGCATCGGAATTAAATATAAGAGACACAATGCCGATTTAAGTACAGGAAGACTGAGTCTTCCTACTGTCTATGTTTTGAGCGTTTCCTGTGTCACCAGTTTTACATTCCGATGCACCTCTGCAGGTTCACTGTCTTCCTTGGACCTTCCCATTGACGATGAAACACAGAAATTGCATCGGAATTAAATATAAGAGACACAATGCCGACTAAAGTACAGGAAGACTGAGTCTTCCAACTGTCTATGTTTGATTGTTTCCTGTGTCACTAGTTTTACATTCCGATGCACCTCTGCAGGTTTCTGTATCCCTTGGACCTTCCCATTGACGATGAAGCACAGAAATTGCATCGGAATTAATAATAAGTGACACAATGCCGACTTAAGTACAGGAAGACTGAGTCTTCCTACTGTCTATGTTTTGAGCGTTTCCTGTGTCACCAGTTTTACATTCCGATGCACCTCTACAGGTTTACTGTATCCCTTGGACCTTCGCAGTGAGGATGAAACACAGAAATTGCATCGGAATTAAATATAAGAGACACAATGCCGACTTAAGTATAGGAAGACTGAGTCTTCCTACTGTCTATGTTTTGAGCGTTTCCTGTGTCACCAGTTTTACATTCCGAAGCACCTCTGCAGGTTTATTGTATCCCTTGGACCTTCCCATTGACGAAGAAACACAGAAATTGCATCGGAATTAAATATGAGAGACACAATGCCGACTTAAGTACAGGAAGACTGAGTCTTCCTACTCTCTATGTTTTGAGCGTTTATTGTGTCACCAGTTTTACATTCCGAAGCACCTCTGCAGGTTTATTGTATCCCTTGGACCTTCCCATTGACGAAGAAACACAGAAATTGCATCGGAATTAAATATGAGAGACACAATGCCGACTTAAGTACAGGAAGACTGAGTCTTCCTACTCTCTATGTTTTGAGCGTTTATTGTGTCACCAGTTTTACATTCCGAAGCACCTCTGCAGGTTTCCTGTATCCCTTGGACCTTCCCATTGACGATGAAACACAGAAAATGCATCGAAATTAAATATAAGAGACACAATGCCGACTTAAGTACAAGAAAACAGTCTTCGTACGGTCAATGTTTTAGCGGTTCCTGTGTCACCAGTTTTACATTCCGATGCACCTCTGCCGATTTACTGTATCCCTTGAACCTTCCCATTGTCGATGAAACACAGAAATTGCATCGGAATTAAATATAAGAGACACAATGCCGACTTAAGTACAGGAAGACTGAGTCTTCCTACTGTCTATGTTTTGAGCGTTTTCTGTGTCGTCAGTTTTACATTCCGATGCACCTCTGCAGGTTTACTGTATCCCTTGGCCCTTCCCATTGACGATGAAAAACAGAAATTGCATCGGAATTAAATATAAGAGAAACAATTCCGACTTATGTACAGGAAGACTAAGTCTTCCTACTGTCTATGTTTTGAGCGTTTCCTGTGTCATCAGTTTTACTTTCCGATGCACCTCTGCAGGTTTAATACATCCCTTGGACCTTCCCATTCACGATGAAACACAGAAATTTCATCGGAATTAAATATAAGAGACACAATGACGACTTAAGTACAGGAAGACTGAGTCTTCCTACTGTCTATAGTTTGAGCGTTTCCTGTATCACCAGTTTTACATTCCGATGCACATATACAGGTTTTCTGTATCCCTTGGACCTTCCCATTGGCGATGAAACACAGAAATTGAATCGGAATTAAATATAAGAGACACAATGCCGACTTAAGTACAAGAAGACTGAGTCTTCCTACTGTCTATTGTTTTAACGTTTCCTGTGTCACTAGTTTTACATTACGATGCCCCTTAGCAGGTTTACTGTATCCCTTGGACCTTCCCATTGACGATGAAACACAGAAATTGCATCGGAATTAAATATAAGAGACACAATGCCGACTTAAGTACACGAAGACTGAGTCTTCCTACTCTCTATGCTTTGAGCGTTTCCTGTGTCATCAGTTTTACATTCCGATGCACCTCTACAGGTTTACTGTATCCCTTGGACCTTCCCATTGACGATGAAACACAGAAATTGCATCCAAAATAAATATAAAAGACACAATGCCGACTTAAGTACAAGAAAACAGTCTTCGTACGGTCTATGTTTTGAGCGTTTCCTGTGTCACCAGGTTTACATTCCGATGCATATCTGCTGGTTTTCTGTATCCCTTGGACCTTCCCATTGACGATGAAACACAGAAATTGCATCGGAATTCAATATAAGAGACACAATGCCGACTTAAGTACAGGAAGACTGAGTCTTCCTACTGTCTATGTTTTGAGCGTTTCCTGTGTCACCAGTTTTACATTCCGATGCACCTCTGCAGGTTTACTGTATCCCTTGGACCTTCCCATTGACGATGAAACACAGAAATTGCATCGGAATTAAATATAAGGGACACAATGCCGACTTAAGTACAGGAAGACTGAGTCTTCCTACGGTCTATGTTTTGAGCGTTTCCTGTGTCACTAGTTTTACATTCCGATGCACCTCTGCAGGTTTACTGTATCCCTTGGACCTACCCATTGACGATGAAACTCAGAAATTGCATCGGAATTAAATATAAGAGACACAATGCCGACTTAAGTACAGGAAGACTGAGTCTTCCTACTGTCTGTAATTTGAGCGTTTCCTGTGTCACCAGTTATACATTCCGATGCACCTCTACAGGTTTACTGTATCCCTTGGACCTTCGCAGTGAGGATGAAACACAGAAATTGCATCGGAATTAAATGTAAGAGACACAATGCCGACTTTAGTACAGGAAGACTAAGTCTTCCTACTGTCTATGATTTGAGCTTTTCCTGTGTCATCAGTTTTACTTTCCGATGCACCTCTGCAGGTTTACTATATCCCTTGGACCTTCCCATTCACGAAGAAACACAGAAATTTCATCGGAAATAAATATAAGAGACACAATGCCGACTTAAGTATAGGAAGACTGAGTCTTCCTACTGTCTATGTTTTGAGCGTTTCCTGTGTCACCAGTTTTACATTCCGATGCACCTCTGCAGGTTTATTGTATCCCTTGGACCTTCCCATTGACGAAGAAACACAGAAATTGCATCGGAATTAAATATGAGAGACACAATGCCGACTTAAGTACAGGAAGACTGAGTCTTCCTACTCTCTATGTTTTGAGCGTTTATTGTGTCACCAGTTTTACATTCCGAAGCACCTCTGCAGGTTTCCTGTATCCCTTGGACCTTCCCATTGACGATGAAACACAGAAAATGCATCGAAATTAAATATAAGAGACACAATGCCGACTTAAGTACAAGAAAACAGTCTTCGTACGGTCAATGTTTGAGCGGTTCCTGTGTCACCAGTTTTACATTCCGATGCACCTCTGCCGATTTACTGTATCCCTTGGACCTTCCCATTGTCGATGAAACACAGAAATTGAATCGGAATTAAATATAAGAGACACAATGCCGACTTATGTACAAGAAGACTGAGTCTTCCTACTGGCTATTGTTTTAACGTTTCCTGTGTCACTAGTTTTACATTACGATGCCCCTTTGCAGGTTTACTGTATCCCTTGGACCTTCCCATTGACGATGAAACACAGAAATTGCATCGGAATTAAATATAAGAGACACAATGCCGACTTAAGTACACGAAGACTGAGTCTTCCTACTCTCTATGCTTTGAGCGTTTCCTGTGTCATCAGTTTTACATTCCGATGCACCTCTACAGGTTTACTGTATCCCTTGGACCTTCCCATTGACGATGAAACACAGAAATTGCATCCAAAATAAATATAAAAGACACAATGCCGACTTAAGTACAAGAAAACAGTCTTCGTACGGTCTATGTTTTGAGCGTTTCCTGTGTCACAAGGTTTACATTCCGATGCACCTCTGCAGGTTTACTGTATCCCTTGGCCCTTCCCATTGACGATGAAAAACAGAAATTGCATCGGAATTAAATATAAGAGAAACAATTCCGACTTATGTACAGGAAGACTAAGTCTTCCTACTGTCTATGTTTTGAGCGTTTCCTGTGTCATCAGTTTTACTTTCCGATGCACCTCTGCAGGTTTAATACATCCCTTGGACCTTCCCATTCACGATGAAACACAGAAATTTCATCGGAATTAAATATAAGAGACACAATGACGACTTAAGTACAGGAAGACTGAGTCTTCCTACTGTCTATAGTTTGAGCGTTTCCTGTATCACCAGTTTTACATTCCGGTGCACATATACAGGTTTTCTGTATCCCTTGGACCTTCCCATTGGCGATGAAACACAGAAATTGAATCGGAATTAAATATAAGAGACACAATGCCGACTTAAGTACAAGAAGACTGAGTCTTCCTACTGGCTATTGTTTTAACGTTTCCTGTGTCACTAGTTTTACATTACGATGCCCCTTTGCAGGTTTACTGTATCCCTTGGACCTTCCCATTGACGATGAAACACAGAAATTGCATCGGAATTAAATATAAGAGACACAATGCCGACTTAAGTACACGAAGACTGAGTCTTCCTACTCTCTATGCTTTGAGCGTTTCCTGTGTCATCAGTTTTACATTCCGATGCACCTCTACAGGTTTACTGTATCCCTTGGACCTTCCCATTGACGATGAAACACAGAAATTGCATCCAAAATAAATATAAAAGACACAATGCCGACTTAAGTACAAGAAAACAGTCTTCGTACGGTCTATGTTTTGAGCGTTTCCTGTGTCACAAGGTTTACATTCCGATGCATATCTGCTGGTTTTCTGTATCCCTTGGACCTTCCCATTGACGATGAAACACAGAAATTGCATCGGAATTCAATATAAGAGACACAATGCCGACTTAAGTACAGGAAGACTGAGTCTTCCTACTGTCTATGTTTTGAGCGTTTCCTGTGTCACCAGTCTTACATTCCGATGCACCACTGCAGGTTTACTGTATCCCTTGGACCTTCCCATTGACGATGAAACACAGAAATTGCATCGGAATTAAATATAAGGGACACAATGCCGACTTAAGTACAGGAAGACTGAGTCTTCCTACGGTCTATGTTTTGAGCGTTTCCTGTGTCACTAGTTTTACATTCCGATGCACCTCTGCAGGTTTACTGTATCCCTTGGACCTACCCATTGACGATGAAACTCAGAAATTGCATCGGAATTAAATATAAGAGACACAATGCCGACTTAAGTACAGGAAGACTGAGTCTTCCTACTGTCTGTAATTTGAGCGTTTCCTGTGTCACCAGTTATACATTCCGATGCACCTCTACAGGTTTACTGTATCCCTTGGACCTTCGCAGTGAGGATGAAACACAGAAATTGCATCGGAATTAAATATAAGAGACACAATGCCGACTTTAGTACAGGAAGACTAAGTCTTCCTACTGTCTATGTTTTGAGCGTTTCCTGTGTCATCAGTTTTATTTTCCGATGCACCTCTGCAGGTTTACTGTATCCCTTGGACCTTCCCATTGACGATGAAACACAGAAATTTCATCGGAAATAAATATAAGAGACACAATGCCGAATTAAGTACAGGAAGACTGATTCTTCCTACTGTCTATGTTTTGAGCGTTTCCTGTGTCACCAGTTTTACATTCCGACCCACCTCTGCAGGTTTACTGTATCCCTTGGACCTTCCCATTGACGATGAAACACAGAAATTGCATCGGAATTAAATATAAGAGACACAATGCCGACTTAAGTACACGAAGACTGAGTCTTCCTACTCTCTATGCTTTGAGCGTTTCCTGTGTCATCAGTTTTACATTCCGATGCACCTCTACAGGTTTACTGTATCCCTTGGACCTTCCCATTGACGAAGAAACACAGAAATTGCATCCAAAATAAATATAAAAGACACAATGCCGACTTAAGTACAAGAAAACAGTCTTCGTACGGTCTATGTTTTGAGCGTTTCCTGTGTCACTAGGTTTACATTCCGATGCATATCTGCTGGTTTTCTGTATCCCTTGGACCTTCCCATTGACGATGAAACACAGAAATTGCATCGGAATTCAATATAAGAGACACAATGCCGACTTAAGTACAGGAAGACTGAGTCTTCCTACTGTCTATGTTTTGAGCGTTTCCTGTGTCACCAGTTTTACATTCCGATGCACCTCTGCAGGTTTACTGTATCCCTTGGACCTTCCCATTGACGATGAAACACAGAAATTGCATCGGAATTAAATATAAGGGACACAATGCCGACTTAAGTACAGGAAGACTAAGTCTTCCTACTGTCTATGTTTTGAGCGTTTCCTGTGTCATTAGTTTTACTTTCCGATGCACCTCTGCAGGTTTACTATATCCCTTGGACCTTCTTATTCACGATGAAACACAGAAATTTCATCGGAAATATATATAAGAGACACAATGCCGACTTAAGTACAGGAAGACTGAGTCTTCCTACTGTCTATGTTTTGCGCGTTTCCTGTGTCACCAGTTTTACATTCCGATGCACCTCTACAGGTTTACTGTATCCCTTGGACCTTGACAGTGACGATGAAACACAGAAATTGCATCGGAATTAAATATAAGAGACACAATGCCGACGTATGTACAGGAAGACTGAGTCTTCCTACTGTCTATGTTTTGAGCGTTTCCTGTGTCATCAGTTTTATTTTCCGATGCACCTCTGCAGGTTTACTATATCCTTTGGACCTTCCCATTCACGATGAAACACAGAAATTTCATCGGAAATAAATATAAGAGACACAATGCCGAATTAAGTACAGGAAGACTGATTCTTCCTACTGTCTATGTTTTGAGCGTTTCCTGTGTCACCAGTTTTACATTCCGACCCACCTCTGCAGGTTTACTGTATCCCTTGGACCTTCCCATTGACGATGAAACACAGAAATTGCATCGGAATTAAATATAAGAGACACAATACCGACCTAAGCACAGGAAGACTGAGTGTTCCTACGGTCTATGTTATGAGCGTTTCCTGTGTCACTAGTTTTACATTCCGATGCACCTCTGCAGGTTTACTGTATCCTTTGGACCTTCCCATTGACGATGAAACACAGAAATTGCATCGGAATTAAATATAAGAGACACAATGCCGACTTAAGTACAGGAAGACTGAATCTTCCTACTGTCTATGTTTTGAGCGTTTCCTGTGTCACTAGTTTTACATTCCGATGCACCTCTACAGGCTTACTGTATCCCTTGGACCTTCACAGTGCAGATGAAACACAGGAATTGCATCGGAATTAAATATAAGAGACACAATGCCGACTTAAGTACAGGAAGACTAAGTCTTCCTACTGTCTATGTTTTGAGTGTTTCCTGTGTCATCAGTTTTACTTTCCGATGCACCTCTGCAGGTTTACTGTATCACTTGGACCTTCCCATTGACGATGAAACACAGAAATTGCATCGGAATTAATTATAAGAGACACAATGCCGACTTAAGTACAGGAAGACTGAGTCTTCCTACTGTCTATGTTTTGAGCGTTTCCTGTGTCACTAGTTTTATATTCCGATGCACCTCTGCAGGTTTACTGTATCCTTTTGACCTTCCCATTGACGATGAAACACAGAAATTTCATCGGAAATAAATATAAGAGACACAATGCCGACTTAAGTACAGGAAGGCTGAGTCTTCCTACTGTCTATGTTTTGAGCGTTTCCTGTGTCACCAGTTTTACATTCCGGTGCACCTCTGCAGGTTTACTGTATTCCTTGGACCTTCCCATTGACGATGAAACACAGAAATTGCATCGGAATTAAATATAAGAGACACAATGCCGACTTAAGTACAGGAAGACTGAGTCTTCCAACTGTCTATGCTTTGATTGTTTCCTGTGTCATTAGTTTTACATTCCGATGCACCTCTGCAGGTTTACTGTATCCCTTGGACCTTCCCATTGACGATGAAACACAGAAATTGCATCGGAATTAAATATAAGAGACACAATGCCGACTTAAAAACAGGAAGACTGAGTCTGCCAACTCTCTATGCTTTGAGCGCTTCCTGTGTCACCAGTTTTAAATTCTGATGCAGCTCTGCAGTTTTACTGTATCCCTTGGACCTTCCCATTGGCGATGAAACACAGAAATAGCATCGGAATTAAATATAAGAGACACAATGCCGACTTAAGTACAGGAAGACTGAGTCTTCCTAATGTCTGTAATTTGAGCGTTTCCTGTGTCACCAGTTTTACATTCCGATGCACCTCTACAGGTTTACTGTATCCCTTGGACCTTCACAGTGAGGATGAAACACAGAAATTGCATCGGAATTAAATATAAGAGACACAATGCCGACTTAAGTGCAGGAAGACTAAGTCTTCCTATTGTCTATGTTTTAAGCTTTTCCTGTGTCATTAGTTTTACTTTCCGATGCACCTCTGCAGGTTTCCTATATCCCTTGGACCTTCCCACTCACGATGAAACAGAGAAATTGCATCGCAAATAAATATAAGAGACACAATGCCGACTTAAGTATAGGAAGACTGAGTCTTCCTACTGTCTATGTTTTGAGCGTTTTCTGTGTCATCAGTTTTACATTCCGCTGCACCACTGCAGGTTTACTGTATCCCTTGGACCTTCCCATTGACGATGAAACACAGAAATTGCATCGAAATTAAATATAAGAGACACATTGCCGACTTAAGTACAAGAAAACAGTCTTCGTACGGTCAATATTTGAGCGGTTCCTGTGTCACCAGTTTTACATTCCGATGCACCTGTGCCGGTTTACTATATCCCTTGGACCTTCCCATTGTCGATGAAACACAGAAATCGCATCGGAATAAGAGACACAATGCCCACTTAAGTACAGGAAGACTGAGTCTTCCTACTGTCTATGTTTTGAGCGTTTTCTGTGTCATCAGTTTTACATTCCGATGCACCACTGCAGGTTTACTGTATCCCTTGGACCTTCCCATTACGATGAAAAACAGAAATTGAATCCGAATTAAATATAAGAGACACAAAGCCGACTTAAGTACAGGAAGACTAAGTCTTCCTACTGTCTATGTTTTGAGCGTTTCCTGTGTCATCAGTTTTACTTTCCGATGCACCTCTGCAGGTTTACTATATCCCTTGGACCTTCCCATTGATGATGAAACACAGAAATTTCATCGGAAATAAATATAAGAGACACAATGACGACTTAAGTACAGGAAGACTGAGTCTTCCTACTGTCTATGTTTTGAGCGTTTCCTGTGTCACCAGTTTTACATTCCGATGAACCTCTGCAGGTTTACTGTATTCCTTGGACCTTCCCATTGACGATGAATCGCAGAAATTGCATCGGAATTAAATGTAAGAGACACAATGCCGACTTAAGTACAGGAAGACTAAGTCTTCCTACTGTCTATAATTTGAGCGTTTCCTGTGTCACCAGTTTTACATTCTGATGCACCTCTGCAGGTTTACTGTATCCCTTGGACGTTCACAGTGACGATGAAACACAGGAATTGCATCGGAATTAAATATAAGAAACACAATGCCGACTTAAGTACAGGAAGACTAAGTCTTCCTACTGTCTATGTTTTGAGCGTTTCCTGTGTCATTAGTTTTACTTTCCGATGCACCTCTGCAGGTTTACTATATCCCTTGGACCTTCTTATTCACGATGAAACACAGAAATTTCATCGGAAATATATATAAGATACACAATGCCGACTTAAGTACAGGAAGACTGATTCTTCCTACTGTCTATGATTTGAGCGTTTCCTGTGTCACCAGTTTTACATTCCGACCCACCTCTGCAGGTTTACTGTATCCCTTGGACCTTCCCATTGACGATGAAACACAGAAATTGCATCGGAATTAAATATAAGAGACACAATACCGACCTAAGTACAGGAAGACTGAGTGTTCCTACGGTCTATGTTATGAGCGTTTCCTGTGTCACTAGTTTTACATTCCGATGCACCTCTGCAGGTTTACTGTATCCTTTGGACCTTCCCATTGACGATGAAACACAGAAATTGCATCGGAATTAAATATAAGAGACACAATGCCGACTTAAGTACAGGAAGACTGAATCTTCCTACTGTCTATGTTTTGAGCGTTTCCTGTGTCACTAGTTTTACATTCCGATGCACCTCTACAGGCTTACTGTATCCCTTGGACCTTCACAGTGCAGATGAAACACAGGAATTGCATCGGAATTAAATATAAGAGACACAATGCCGACTTAAGTACAGGAAGACTAAGTCTTCCTACTGTCTATGTTTTGAGTGTTTCGTGTGTCGTGAGTTTTACTTTCCGATGCGCCTCTGCAGGTTTACTATATCCCTTGGACCTTCCCATTCACAATGAAACACAGAAATTTCATCGGAAATAAATATAAGAGACACAATGCCGACTTAAGTACAGGAAGGATGAGTCTTCCTTTTGTCTATGTTTTGAGCGTCTCCTGTGTCACCAGTTTTACATTCCGATCCACCTCTGCAGGTTTACTGTATCCCTTGGACCTTCCCATTAATGAAGAAACACAGAAATTGCATCGGAAATAAATTTAAGAGACACAATGCAGACTTAAGTAGAGGAAGACTGAGTCTTCCAACTGTCTATGTTTTGATTGTTTCCTGTGTCACTAGTTTTACATTCCGATGCACCTCTGCAGGTTTACTGTATCCCTTGGACCTTCCCATTGACGATGAAACACAGAAATTGCATCGGAATTAATTATAAGTGACACAATGCCGACTTAAGTACAGGAAGACTGAGTCTTCCTACTGTCTATAATTTGAGCGTTTCCTGTGTCACCAGTTTTACATTCCGATGCACCTCTGCAGGTTTACTGTATCCCTTGGACCTTCCCATTGACGATGAAACACAGAAATTGCATCCGAATTAAATATAAGAGACACAATGCCGACTTAAAAACAGGAAGACTGAGTCTGCCTACTCTCTATGTTTTGAGCGTTTTCTGTGTCATCAGTTTTACATTCCGATGCACCTCTGCAGGTTTAATGTATCTCTTGGACCTTCCCATTGCGATGAAGAACAGAAATTGCATCCGAATTAAATGTAAGAGACACAATGCCGTCATAAGTACAGGACGACTAAGTCTTCCTACTGTCTATGTTTTGAGCGTTTCCTGTGTCATCAGTTTTACTTTCCGATGCAGCTCTGCAGGTTTACTATATCCCTTGGACTTTCCCATTGACGATGAAACACAGAAATTTCATCGGAAATAAATATAAGAGACACAATGACGACTTAAGTACAGGAAGACTGAGTTTTCCTACTGTCTATGTTTTGGCGTTTCCTGTGTCACCAGTTTTACATTCCGATGCACCTCTGCAGGTTTACTGTATCCCTTGGACCTTCCCATTGACGATGAAACACAGAAATTGCATCGGAATTAAATGTAAGAGACACAATGCCGACTTAAGTACAGGAAGACTAAGTCTTCTTAGTGTCTATAATTTGAGCGTTTCCTGTGTCACCAGTTTTACATTCCGATGCACCTCTACAGGTTTACTGTATCCCGTGGACCTTCACAGTGACGATGAAACACAGGAATTGCATCGGAATTAAATATAAGAAACACAATGCCGACTTAAGTACAGGAAGACTAAGTCTTCCTACTGTCTATGTTTTGTGCGTTTCCTGTGTCATTAGTTTTACTTTCCGATGCACCTCTGCATGTTTACTTTATCCCTTGGACCTTCCCATTCACGATGAAACACAGAAATTTCATCGGAAATATATATAAGAGACACAATGCCGACTTAAGTACAGGAAGACTGAGTCTTCCTACTGTCTATGTTTTGAGCGTTTCCTGTGTCACCAGTTTTACATTCCGATGCACCTCTGCAGGTTTACTGTATCCCTTGGACCTTCCCATTGACGATGAAACACAGAAATCGCATCGGAATTAATTATAAGAGACACAATGACGACTTAAGTACAGGAAGACTGAGTGTTCCTACTGTCTATGTTTTGAGCGTTTCCTGTGTCACCAGTTTTACAATCTGATGCACCTCTGCAGGTTTTCTGTATCCATTGGACCTTCCCATTGACGAAGAAACACAGAAATTGCATCGGAATTAAATATAAGAGACACAATGCCGACTAAAGTACAGGAAGACTGAGTCTACCTACTGTCTATGTGTTGAAGTTTTCCTGTGTCACCAGTTTTACATTCCGATGCACCTCTGCAGGTTTACTGTATCCCTTGGACCTTCCCATTGACGATGAAACACAGAAATTGCATCGGAATTAAATATAAGAGACTCAATGCCGACTTAAGTACAGGAAGACTGTGTCTTCCTACTGTCTAAGTTTTGAGCGTTTCCTGTGTCACCAGTTTTACATTCCGATGCACCTCTGCAGGTTTAGTGTATCCCTTGGACCTTCCCATTGACGATGAAACACAGAAATTGCATCGGAATTAAATATAAGAGACACAATGCCGACTTAACTACAGGAAGACTGAGTCTTCCTACTGTCTATGTTTTGAGCGTTTCCTGTGTCACTAGTTTTATATTCTGATGCACCTCTGCAGGTTTACTTTATCCTTTGGACCTTCCCATTGACGATGAAACACAGAAATTGCATCGGAATTAAATATAAGATACACAATGCCGACTTAAGTACAGGAAGACTGAGTCTTCCTACTGTCTATGTTTGAGCGTTTCCTGTGTCACCAGTTTTACATTCCGATGCACCTCTGCAGGTATACTGTATCCCTTGGACCTTCCCATTGACGATGAAACACAGAAATTGCATCGGAATTAAATATAAGAGACACAATGCCGACTTAAGTACAGGAAGACTTAGTTTCCTACTGTCTATGTTTTGAGCGTTTCCTGTGTCACCAGTTTTACATTACGATGCACCTCTGCAGGTTTACTGTATCCCTTGGACCTTGACAGTGACGATGAAACACAGAAATTGCATCGGAATTAAATATAAGAGACACAATGCCGACGTATGTACAGGAAGACTGAGTCTTCCTACTGTCTATGTTTCGAGCGTTTCCTGTGTCATCAGTTTTATTTTCCGATGCACCTCTGCAGGTTTACTATATCCTTTGGACCTTCCCATTCACGATGAAACTCAGAAATTTCATCGGAAATAAATATAAGAGACACAATGCCGAATTAAGTACAGGAAGACTGATTCTTCCTACTGTCTATGTTTTGAGCGTTTCCTGTGTCACCAGTTTTACATTCCGACGCACCTCTGCAGGTTTACTGTATCCCTTGGACCTTCCCATTGACGATGAAACACAGAAATTGCATCGGAATTAAACATAAGAGACACAATACCGACCTAAGTACAGGAAGACTGAGTGTTCCTACTGTCTATGTTATGAGCGTTTCCTGTGTCACTAGTTTTACATTCCGATGCACCTCTGCAGGTTTACTGTATCCTTTGGACCTTCCCATTGACGATGAAACACAGAAATTGCATCGGAATTAAATATAAGAGACACAATGCCGACTTAAGTACAGGAAGACTGAATCTTCCTACTGTCTATGTTTTGAGCGTTTCCTGTGTCACTAGTTTTACATTCCGATGCACCTCTACAGGCTTACTGTATCCCTTGGACCTTCACAGTGCAGATGAAACACAGGAATTGCATCGGAATTAAATATAAGAGACACAATGCCGACTTAAGTACAGGAAGACTAAGTCTTCCTACTGTCTATGTTTTGAGTGTTTCGTGTGTCATGAGTTTTACTTTCCGATGCGCCTCTGCAGGTTTACTATATCCCTTGGACCTTCCCATTCACGATGAAACACAGAAATTTCATCGGAAATAAATATAAGAGACACAATGCCGACTTAAGTACAGGAAGGTTGAGTCTTCCTACTGTCTATGTTATGAGCGTCTCCTGTGTCACCAGTTTTACATTCCGATCCACCTCTGCAGGTTTACTGTATCCCTTGGACCTTCCCATTAACGATGAAACACAGAAATTGCATCGGAAATAAATTTAAGAGACACAATGCAGACTTAAGTACAGGAAGACTGAGTCTTCCTACTGTCTATAATTTGAGCGTTTCCTGTGTCACCAGTTTTACATTCCGATGCACCTCTGCAGGTTTACTGTATCCCTTGGACCTTCCCATTGACGATGAAACACAGAAATTGCATCCGAATTAAATATAGGAGACACAATGCCGACTTAAAAACAGGAAGACTGAGTCTGCCTACTCTCTATGTTTTGAGCGTTTTCTGTGTCATCAGTTTTACATTCCGATGCACCTCTGCTGGTTTACTGTATCCCTTGGACCTTCCCATTACGATGAAGAACAGAAATTGCATCCGAATTAAATGTAAGAGACACAATGCCGACATAAGTACAGGAAGACTAAGTCTTCCTACTGTCTATGTTTTGAGCGTTTCCTGTGTCATCAGTTTTACTTTCCGATGCAGCTCTGCAGGTTTACTATATCCCTTGGACCTTCCCATTGACGATGAAACACAGAAATTTCATCGGAAATAAATATAAGTGACACAATGACGACTTAAGTACAGGAAGACTGAGTCTTCCTACTGTCTATGTTTTGAGCGTTTCCTGTGTCACCAGTTTTACATTCCGATGCACCTCTGCAGGTTTACTGTATCCCTTGGACCTTCCCATTGACGATGAAACACAGAAATTGCATCGGAATTAAATGTAAGAGACACAATGCCGACTTAAGTACAGGCAGACTAAGTCTTCTTAGTGTCTATAATTTGAGCGTTTCCTGTGTCACCAGTTTTACATTCCGATGCACCTCTACAGGTTTACTGTATCCCGTGGACCTTCACAGTGACGATGAAACACAGGAATTGCATCGGAATTAAATATAAGAAACACAATGCCGACTTAAGTACAGGAAGACTAAGTCTTCCTACTGTCTATGTTTTGTGCGTTTCCTGTGTCATTAGTTTTACTTTCCGATGCACCTCTGCATGTTTACTTTATCCCTTGGACCTTCCCATTCACGATGAAACACAGAGATTTCATCGGAAATATATATAAGAGACACAATGCCGACTTAAGTACAGGAAGACTGAGTCTTCCTACTGTCTATGTTTTGAGCGTTTCCTGTGTCACCAGTTTTACATTCCGATGCACCTCTGCAGGTTTACTGTATCCCTTGGACCTTCCCATTGACGATGAAACACAGAAATCGCATCGGAATTAATTATAAGAGACACAATGCCGACTTAAGTACAGGAAGACTGAGTGTTCCTACTGTCTATGTTTTGAGCGTTTCCTGTGTCACCAGTTTTACAATCTGATGCACCTCTGCAGGTTTTCTGTATCCATTGGACCTTCCCATTGACGAAGAAACACAGAAATTGCATCGGAATTAAATATAAGAGACACAATGCCGACTAAAGTACAGGAAGACTGAGTCTTCCTACTGTCTATGTTTTGAGCGTTTCCTGTGTCACCAGTTTTACATTCCGATGCACCTCTGCAGGTTTACTGTATCCCTTGGACCTTCCCATTGACGATGAAACACAGAAATTGCATCGGAATTAAATGTAAGAGACACAATGCCGACTTAAGTACAGGAAGACTAAGTCTTCTTAGTGTCTATAATTTGAGCGTTTCCTGTGTCACCAGTTTTACATTCCGATGCACCTCTACAGGTTTACTGTATCCCGTGGACCTTCACAGTGACGATGAAACACAGGAATTGCATCGGAATTAAATATAAGAAACACAATGCCGACTTAAGTACAGGAAGACTAAGTCTTCCTACTGTCTATGTTTTGTGCGTTTCCTGTGTCATTAGTTTTACTTTCCGATGCACCTCTGCAAGTTTACTTTATCCCTTGGACCTTCCCATTCACGATGAAACACAGAAATTTCATCGGAAATATATATAAGAGACACAATGCCGACTTAAGTACAGGAAGACTGAGTCTTCCTACTGTCTATGTTTTGAGCGTTTCCTGTGTCACCAGTTTTACATTCCGATGCACCTCTGCAGGTTTACTGTATCCCTTGGACCTTCCCATTGACGATGAAACACAGAAATCGCATCGGAATTAATTATAAGAGACACAATGACGACTTAAGTACAGGAAGACTGAGTGTTCCTACTGTCTATGTTTTGAGCGTTTCCTGTGTCACCAGTTTTACAATCTGATGCACCTCTGCAGGTTTTCTGTATCCATTGGACCTTCCCATTGACGAAGAAACACAGAAATTGCATCGGAATTAAATATAAGAGACACAATGCCGACTAAAGTACAGGAAGACTGAGTCTACCTACTGTCTATGTGTTGAACTTTTCCTGTGTCACCAGTTTTACATTCCGATGCACCTCTGCAGGTTTACTGTATCCCTTGGACCTTCCCATTGACGATGAAACACAGAAATTGCATCGGAATTAAATATAAGAGACACAATGCCGACTTAAGTACAGGAAGACTGTGTCTTCCTACTGTCTAAGTTTTGAGCGTTTCCTGTGTCACCAGTTTTACATTCCGATGCACCTCTGCAGGTTTAGTGTATCCCTTGGACCTTATCATTGACGATGAAACACAGAAATTGCATCGGAATTAAATATAAGAGACACAATGCCGACTTAACTACAGGAAGACTGAGTCTTCCAACTGTCTATGTTTTGAGCGTTTCCTGTGTCACTAGTTTTATATTCTGATGCACCTCTGCAGGTTTACTTTATCCTTTGGACCTTCCCATTGACGATGAAACACAGAAATTGCATCGGAATTAAATATAAGATACACAAAGCCGACTTAAGTACAGGAAGACTGAGTCTTCCTACTGTCTATGTTTGAGCGTTTCCTGTGTCACCAGTTTTACATTCCGATGCACCTCTGCAGGTATACTGTATCCCTTGGACCTTCCCATTGACGATGAAACACAGAAATTGCATCGGAATTAAATATAAGAGACACAATGCCGACTTAAGTACAGGAAGACTGAGTCTTCCTACTGTCTATGTTTTGAGCGTTTCCTGTGTCACCAGTTTTACATTCCGATGCACCTCTGCAGGTTTTCTGTCTTCCTTGGACCTTCCCATTGACGATGAAACACAGAAATTGCATCGGAATTAAATATAAGAGACACAATGCCGACTAAAGTACAGGAAGACTTAGTCTTCCAACTGTCTATGTTTTGATTGTTTCCTGTGTCACTAGTTTTACATTCCGATGCACCTCTGCAGGTTTCTGTATCCCTTGGACCTTCCCATTGACGATGAAACACAGAAATTGCATCGGAATTAATTATAAGTGACACAATGCCGACTTAAGTACAGGAATACTGAGTCTTCCTACTGTCTATAATTTGAGCGTTTCCTGTGTCACCAGTTTTACATTCCGATGCACCTCTACATGTTTACTGTATCCCTTGGACCTTGACAGTGACGATGAAGCACAGAAATTGCATCCGAATTAAATATAAGAGACACAATGCCGACGTAAGTACAGGAAGATTGAGTCTTCCTACTGTCTATGTTTTGAGCGTTTCCTGTGTCATCAGTTATACTTTCCGATGCACCTCTGCAGGTTTACTATATCCCTTGGACCTTCCCATTCACGATGAAACACAGAAATTTCATCGGAAATAAATATAAGAGACACAATGCCGAATTAAGTACAGGAAGACTGATTCTTCCTACTGTCTATGTTTTGAGCGTTTCCTGTGTCACCAGTTTTACATTCCGACCCACCTCTGCCGGTTTACTGTATCCCTTGGACCTTCCCATTGACGATGAAACACAGAAATTGCATCGGAATTAAATATAAGAGACACAATACCGACTTAAGTACAGGAAGACTGAGTCTTCCTACTGTCTATGTTTTCAGCGTTTCCTGTGTCATTAGTTTTACATTCCGATGCACCTCTGCAGGTTTACTGTATCCTTTGGACCATCCCATTGACGATGAAACACAGAAATTGCATCGGAATTAAATATAAGAGACACAATGCCGACTTAAGTACAGGAAGACTGAGTCTTCCTACTGTCTATGTTTTAAGCGTTTCCTGTGTCACCAGTGTTACATTCCGATGCACCTCTGCAGGTTTACTGTATCCCATGGACCTTCCCATTGACGATGAAACACAGAAATTGCATCGGAATTAAATATAAGAGAC
Organism: Schistocerca nitens; assembly: GCF_023898315.1. Classification (NCBI taxonomy): domain Eukaryota; kingdom Metazoa; phylum Arthropoda; class Insecta; order Orthoptera; family Acrididae; genus Schistocerca; species Schistocerca nitens. The sequence continues at coordinate 2,196,016 of NC_064616.1, read as the reverse complement.
ACAATGCCGACTTAAGTACAGGAAGACTGAATCATCCAAATGTCTATGTTTTGAGCGTTTCCTGTGTCACTAGTTTTACATTCCGATGCACCTCTACAGGTTTACTGTATCCCTTGGACCTTCACAGTGCAGATGAAACACAGAAATTGCATCGGAATTAATTATAAGTGACACAATGCCGACTTAAGTACAGGAAGACTGAGTCTTCTTACTGTCTATAATTTGAGCGTTTCCTGTGTCACCAGTTTTACATTCCGATGCACCTCTGCAGGTTTACTGTAACCCTTGGACCTTCCCATTGACGATGAAACACAGAAATTGCATCGGAATTAAATATAAGAGACACAATGCCGACTTAAGTACAGGAAGACTGAGTCTTCCTAGTGTCTGTAATTTGAGCGTTTCCTGTGTCATCAGTTTTACATTCCGATGCACCTCTACAGGTTTACTGTATCCCTTGGACCTTCCGATTGACGATGAAACACAGAAATTGCATCGGAATTAAATATAAGAGACACAATGCCGACTTAAAAACAGGAAGACTGAGTCTGCCTACTCTCTATGTTTTGAGCGTTTCCTGTGTCCCCAGTTTTACATTCTGATGCAGCTCTGCAGTTTTACTGTATCCCTTAGACGTTCCCATTGGCGATGAAACACTGAAATTGCATCGGAATTAAATATAAGAGACACAATGCCGACTTAAGTACAGGAAGACTGAGTCTTCAAACTGTCTGTAATTTGAGCGTTTCCTGTGTCACCAGTTTTACATTCCGATGCACCTCTACAGGTTTACTGTATCCCTTGGAACTTCCCATTGACGATGAAACACAGAAATTGCATCGGAATTAAATATAAGAAACACAATGCCGACTTAAAAACAGGAAGACTGAGTCTTCCTACTGTCTATGTTTTGAGCGTTTCCTGTACACCAGTTTTACATTCCGATGCACCTCTGCAGGTTTCCTGTTTCCCTTGGACCTTCCCATTGACGCTGAAACACAGAAATTGCATCGAAATTTAATATAAGAGACACAATGCCGACTTAAGTACAAGAAAACAGTCTTCATACGGTCAATGTTTGAGCGGTTCCTGTGTCACCAGTTTTACATTCCGATGCACCTCTGCTGGTTTACTGTATTCCTTGGACCTTCCCATTGTCGATGAAACACAGGAATCGCATCGGAATGAAATATAAGAGACACATTGCCGACATAAGTACAGGAAGACTGAGTCTTCCTACTGTCTATGTTTTGAGCGTTTTCTGTGTCATCAGTTTTACATTCCGATGCACCTCTGCAGGTTTACTGTATCCCTTGGACCTTCCCATTGACGATGAAACACAGAAATTGCATCGGAATTAAATATAAGAGTCACAATGCCGACTTAATGACAGGAAGACTAAGTCTTCCTACTGTCTATGTGTTGAGCGTTTCCTGTGTCACCAGTTTTACATTCTGATGCACTTCTGCAGGTTTACTGTATCCCTTGGACCTTCCCATTGACGATGAAACACAGAAATTGCATCGGAATTAAATATAAGAGACACAATGCCGACTTAAGTACAGGAAGACTAAGTCTTCCTACTGTCTATAATTTGAGCGTTTCCTGTGTCACCAGTTTTACATTCCGATGCACCTCTACAGGTTTACTGTATCCCTTGGACCTTCACAGTGACGATGAAACACAGGAATTGCATCGGAATTAAATATAAGAGACACAATGCCGACTTAAGTACAAGAAGACTGAATCTTCCCACTGTCTATGTTTTGAGCGTTTCCTGTGTCACTAGTTTTACATTCCGATGCACCTCTACAGGTTTACTGTATCCCTTGGACCTTCACAGTGCAGATGAAACACAGGAATTGCATCAGAATTAAATATAAAGGGACACAATGCCGACTTAAGTACAGGAAGACTAAGTCTTCCTACTGTCTATGTTTTGAGCGTTTCGTGTGTCATCAGTTTTTTTTTCCGATGCACCTCTGCGGGTTTACTATATCCCTTGGACCTTCCCAATCACGATGAAACACAGAAATTTCATCGGAAATAAATATAAGAGACACAATGCCGAATTAAGTACAGGAAGGCTGAGTCTTCCTACTGTCTATGTTTTGAGTGTCTCCTGTGTCACCAGTTCTACATTCCGATGCACCTCTGCAGGTTTACTGTATCCCTTGGACCTTCCCTTTAGCGATGAAACACAGAAATTGCATCGGAATTAAATTTAAGAGACACAATGCAGACTAAAGTACAGGAAGACTGAGTCTTCCAACTGTCTATGTTTTGATTGTTTCCTGTGTCACGAGTTTTACATTCCGATGCACCTGTGCAGGTTTACTGTATCCCTTGGACCTTCCCATTGACGATGAAACACAGAAGTTGCATCGGAATTAATTATAAGTGACACAATGCCGACTTAAGTACAGGAAGACTGAGTCTTCCTACTGTCTATAATTTGAGCGTTTCCTGTGTCACCAGTTTTACATTCCGATGCACCTCTGCAGGTAAACTGTATCCCCTGGACCTTCCCACTGACGAAGAAACACAGAAATTGCATCGGAATTAAATATAAGAGACACAATGCCGACTTAAAAACAGGAAGACTGAGTCTGCCTACTCTCTATGTTTTGAGCGTTTCCTGTGTCCCCAGTTTTACATTCTGATGCACCTCTGCAGTTTTACTGTATCCCTTAGACCTTCCCATTGGCGATGAAACACAGAAATTGCATCGGAATTAAATATAAGAGACACAATGCCGACTTAAGTACAGGAAGACTGAGTCTTCCTAGTGTCTGTAATTTGAGCGTTTCCTGTGTCATCAGTTTTACATTCCGATGCACCTCTACAGGTTTACTGTATCCCTTGGACCTTCCGATTGACGATGAAACACAGAAATTGCATCGGAATTAAATATAAGAGACACAATGCCGACTTAAAAACAGGAAGACTGAGTCTGCCTACTCTCTATGTTTTGAGCGTTTCCTGTGTCCCCAGTTTTACATTCTGATGCAGCTCTGCAGTTTTACTGTATCCCTTAGACGTTCCCATTGGCGATGAAACACTGAAATTGCATCGGAATTAAATATAAGAGACACAATGCCGACTTAAGTACAGGAAGACTGAGTCTTCAAACTGTCTGTAATTTGAGCGTTTCCTGTGTCACCAGTTTTACATTCCGATGCACCTCTACAGGTTTACTGTATCCCTTGGAACTTCCCATTGACGCTGAAACACAGAAATTGCATCGAAATTTAATATAAGAGACACAATGCCGACTTAAGTACAAGAAAACAGTCTTCATACGGTCAATGTTTGAGCGGTTCCTGTGTCACCAGTTTTACATTCCGATGCACCTCTGCTGGTTTACTGTATTCCTTGGACCTTCCCATTGTCGATGAAACACAGGAATCGCATCGGAATGAAATATAAGAGACACATTGCCGACATAAGTACAGGAAGACTGAGTCTTCCTACTGTCTATGTTTTGAGCGTTTTCTGTGTCATCAGTTTTACATTCCGATGCACCTCTGCAGGTTTACTGTATCCCTTGGACCTTCCCATTGACGATGAAACACAGAAATTGCATCGGAATTAAATATAAGAGTCACAATGCCGACTTAATGACAGGAAGACTAAGTCTTCCTACTGTCTATGTGTTGAGCGTTTCCTGTGTCACCAGTTTTACATTCTGATGCACATCTGCAGGTTTACTGTATCCCTTGGACCTTCCCATTGACGATGAAACACAGAAATTGCATCGGAATTAAATATAAGAGACACAATGCCGACTTAAGTACAGGAAGACTAAGTCTTCCTACTGTCTATAATTTGAGCGTTTCCTGTGTCACCAGTTTTACATTCCGATGCACCTCTACAGGTTTACTGTATCCCTTGGACCTTCACAGTGACGATGAAACACAGGAATTGCATCGGAATTAAATATAAGAGACACAATGCCGACTTAAGTACAAGAAGACTGAATCTTCCCACTGTCTATGTTTTGAGCGTTTCCTGTGTCACTAGTTTTACATTCCGATGCACCTCTACAGGTTTACTGTATCCCTTGGACCTTCACAGTGCAGATGAAACACAGGAATTGCATCAGAATTAAATATAAAGGGACACAATGCCGACTTAAGTACAGGAAGACTAAGTCTTCCTACTGTCTATGTTTTGAGCGTTTCGTGTGTCATCAGTTTTTTTTTCCGATGCACCTCTGCGGGTTTACTATATCCCTTGGACCTTCCCAATCACGATGAAACACAGAAATTTCATCGGAAATAAATATAAGAGACACAATGCCGAATTAAGTACAGGAAGGCTGAGTCTTCCTACTGTCTATGTTTTGAGCGTCTCCTGTGTCACCAGTTCTACATTCCGATGCACCTCTGCAGGTTTACTGTATCCCTTGGACCTTCCCTTTAGCGATGAAACACAGAAATTGCATCGGAATTAAATTTAAGAGACACAATGCAGACTAAAGTACAGGAAGACTGAGTCTTCCAACTGTCTATGTTTTGATTGTTTCCTGTGTCACGAGTTTTACATTCCGATGCACCTGTGCAGGTTTACTGTATCCCTTGGACCTTCCCATTGACGATGAAACACAGAAGTTGCATCGGAATTAATTATAAGTGACACAATGCCGACTTAAGTACAGGAAGACTGAGTCTTCCTACTGTCTATAATTTGAGCGTTTCCTGTGTCACCAGTTTTACATTCCGATGCACCTCTGCAGGTTTACTGTATCCCCTGGACCTTCCCATTGACGAAGAAACACAGAAATTGCATCGGAATTAAATATAAGAGACACAATGCCGACTTAAAAACAGGAAGACTGAGTCTGCCTACTCTCTATGTTTTGAGCGTTTCCTGTGTCCCCAGTTTTACATTCTGATGCACCTCTGCAGTTTTACTGTATCCCTTAGACCTTCCCATTGGCGATGAAACACAGAAATTGCATCGGAATTAAATATAAGAGACACAATGCCGACTTAAGTACAGGAAGACTGAGTCTTCCTACTGTCTGTAATTTGAGCGTTTCCTGTGTCACCAGTTTTACATTCCGATGCACCTCTACAGGTTTACTGTATTGGACCTTCCCATTGACGACGAAGCACAGAAATTGCATCGGGATTAAATATAAGAGACACAATGCCGACTTAAAAACAGGAAGACTGAGTCTGCCTACTCTCTATGTTTTGAGCGTTTCCTGTGTCCCCAGTTTTACATTCTGATGCAGCTCTGCAGTTTTACTGTATCCCTTGGACCTTCCCATTTTTCGATGAAACACAGAAATTTCATCGGAAATAAATATAAGAGACACAATGCCGACATAAGTACAGGAAGACTGAGTCTTCCTACTGTCTATGTTTTGAGCGTTTTCTGTGTCATCAGTTTTACATTCCGATGCAACTCTGCAGGTTTACTGTATCCCTTGGACCTTCCCATTGACGATGAAAAACAGAAATTGCATCGGAATTAAATATAAGAGACACAATGCCGACTTAAGTACAGGAAGACTAAGTCTTCCTACTGTCTATGTTTTGAGCGTTTCTTGTGTCATCAGTTTTACTTTCCGATGCACCTCTGCAGGGTTACTATATCCCTTGGACCTTCCCATTCACGATGAAACACAGAAATTTCATCGGAAATAAATATAAGAGACACAATGACGACTTAAGTACAGGAAGACTGAGTCTTCCTACTGCCTATGTTTTGAGCATTTCCTGTGTCACCAGTTTTACGTTCCGATGCACCTCTGCAGGTTTACTGTATCCCTTGGACCTTCCCATTGACGATGAAACACAAAAATTGCATCGGAATTAAATGTGAGAGACACAATGCCGACTTAAGTACAGGAAGACTGAGTCTTCCTACTGCCTATGTTTTGAGCGTTTCCTGTGTCACTAGTTTTACATTGCGATGCACCTCTGCAGGTTTACTGTATCCCGTGGACCTTCCCATTGACGATGAAACACAGAAATTGCATCCGAATTAAATATAAGAGACACAATGCCGACTTAAGTACAGGAAGACTAAGTCTTCCTACTGTCTATAATTTGAGCGTTTCCTGTGTCACCAGTTTTACATTCCGATGCACCTCTACAGGTTTACTGTATCCCTTGGACCTTCACAGTGACGATGAAACACAGGAATTGCATCGGAATTAAATATAAGAGACACAATGCCGACTTAAGTACAGGAAGACTGAATCTTCCCACTGTCTATGTTTTGAGCGTTTCCTGTGTCACTAGTTTTACATTCCGATGCACCTCTACAGGTTTACTGTATCCCTAGGACCTTCACAGTGCAGATGAAACACAGGAATTGCATCAGAATTAAATATAAGAGACACAATGCCGACTTAAGTACAGGAAGAATAAGTCTTCCTACTGTCTATGTTTTGAGCGTTTCGTGTGTCATCATTTTTTTTCCGATGCACCTCTGGAGGTTTATTATACCCTTGGACCTTCCCATTCACGATGAAACACAGAAAATTCATCGGAAATAAATATAAGAGACACAATGCCGACTTAAGTACAGGAAGGCTGAGTCTTCCTACTGTCTATGTTTTGAGCGTCTCCTGTGTCACCAGTTTTACATTCCGATGCACCTCTGCAGGTTTAATGTATCCCTTGGACCTTCCCATTAACGATGAAACACAGAAATTGCATCGGAATTAAATTTAAGAGACACAATGCAGACTTAAGTACAGGAAGAGTGAGTCTTCCAACTGTCTATGTTTTGATTGTTTCCTGTGTCACTAGTTTTACATTCCGATGCACCTCTGCAGGTTTTTTGTATCCCTTGGACCTTCCCATTGACGATGAAACACAGAAATTGCATCGGAATTAATTATAAGTGACACAATGCCGACTTAAGTACAGGAAGACTGAGTCTTCCTACTGTCTATAATTTGAGCGTTTCCTGTGTCACCAGTTTTACATTCCGTTGCACCTCTGCAGGTTTACTGTATCCCTTGGACCTTCCCATTGACGATGAAAGACAGAAATTGCATCGGAATTAAATATAAGAAACACAATGCCGACTTAAAAACAGGAAGACTGAGTCTTCCTACTGTCTATGTTTTGAGCGTTTCCTGTACACCAGTTTTACATTCCGATGCACCTCTGCAGGTTTCCTGTTTCCCTTGGACCTTCCCATTGACGCTGAAACACAGAAATTGCATCGAAATTTAATATAAGAGACACAATGCCGACTTAAGTACAAGAAAACAGTCTTCATACGGTCAATATTTGAGCGGTTCCTGTGTCACCAGTTTTACATTCCGATGCACCTCTGCTGGTTTACTGTATTCCTTGGACCTTCCCATTGTCGATGAAACACAGGAATCGCATCGGAATGAAATATAAGAGACACATTGCCGACATAAGTACAGGAAGACTGAGTCTTCCTACTGTCTATGTTTTGAGCGTTTTCTGTGTCATCAGTTTTACATTCCGATGCACCTCTGCAGGTTTACTGTATCCCTTGGACCTTCCCATTCACGATGAAACACAGAAATTGCATCGGAATGAAATATAAGAGTCACAATGCCGACTTAATGACAGGAAGACTAAGTCTTCCTACTGTCTATGTGTTGAGCGTTTCCTGTGTCACCAGTTTTACATTCTGATGCACATCTGCAGGTTTACTGTATCCCTTGGACCTTCCCATTGACGATGAAACACAGAAATTGCATCGGAATTAAATATAAGAGACACAATGCCGACTTAAGTACAGGAAGACTAAGTCTTCCTACTGTCTATAATTTGAGCGTTTCCTGTGTCACCAGTTTTACATTCCGATGCACCTCTACAGGTTTACTGTATCCCTTGGACCTTCACAGTGACGATGAAACACAGGAATTGCATCGGAATTAAATATAAGAGACACAATGCCGACTTAAGTACAAGAAGACTGAATCTTCCCACTGTCTATGTTTTGAGCGTTTCCTGTGTCACTAGTTTTACATTCCGATGCACCTCTACAGGTTTACTGTATCCCTTGGACCTTCACAGTGCAGATGAAACACAGGAATTGCATCAGAATTAAATATAAAGGGACACAATGCCGACTTAAGTACAGGAAGACTAAGTCTTCCTACTGTCTATGTTTTGAGCGTTTCGTGTGTCATCAGTTTTTTTTTCCGATGCACCTCTGCGGGTTTACTATATCCCTTGGACCTTCCCAATCACGATGAAACACAGAAATTTCATCGGAAATAAATATAAGAGACACAATGCCGAATTAAGTACAGGAAGGCTGAGTCTTCCTACTGTCTATGTTTTGAGCGTCTCCTGTGTCACCAGTTCTACATTCCGATGCACCTCTGCAGGTTTACTGTATCCCTTGGACCTTCCCTTTAGCGATGAAACACAGAAATTGCATCGGAATTAAATTTAAGAGACACAATGCAGACTAAAGTACAGGAAGACTGAGTCTTCCAACTGTCTATGTTTTGATTGTTTCCTGTGTCACGAGTTTTACATTCCGATGCACCTGTGCAGGTTTACTGTATCCCTTGGACCTTCCCATTGACGATGAAACACAGAAATTGCATCGGAATTAATTATAAGTGACACAATGCCGACTTAAGTACAGGAAGACTGAGTCTTCCTACTGTCTATAATTTGAGCGTTTCCTGTGTCACCAGTTTTACATTCCGATGCACCTCTGCAGGTTTACTGTATCCCCTGGACCTTCCCATTGACGAAGAAACACAGAAATTGCATCGGAATTAAATATAAGAGACACAATGCCGACTTAAAAACAGGAAGACTGAGTCTGCCTACTCTCTATGTTTTGAGCGTTTCCTGTGTCCCCAGTTTTACATTCTGATGCACCTCTGCAGTTTTACTGTATCCCTTAGACCTTCCCATTGGCGATGAAACACAGAAATTGCATCGGAATTAAATATAAGAGACACAATGCCGACTTAAGTACAGGAAGACTGAGTCTTCCTACTGTCTGTAATTTGAGCGTTTCCTGTGTCACCAGTTTTACATTCCGATGCACCTCTACAGGTTTACTGTATTGGACCTTCCCATTGACGACGAAGCACAGAAATTGCATCGGGATTAAATATAAGAGACACAATGCCGACTTAAAAACAGGAAGACTGAGTCTGCCTACTCTCTATGTTTTGAGCGTTTCCTGTGTCCCCAGTTTTACATTCTGATGCAGCTCTGCAGTTTTACTGTATCCCTTGGACCTTCCCATTTTTCGATGAAACACAGAAATTTCATCGGAAATAAAAATAAGAGACACAATGCCGACATAAGTACAGGAAGACTGAGTCTTCCTACTGTCTATGTTTTGAGCGTTTTCTGTGTCATCAGTTTTACATTCCGATGCAACTCTGCAGGTTTACTGTATCCCTTGGACCTTCCCATTGACGATGAAAAACAGAAATTGCATCGGAATTAAATATAAGAGACACAATGCCGACTTAAGTACAGGAAGACAAAGTCTTCCTACTGTCTATGTTTTGAGCGTTTCTTGTGTCATCAGTTTTACTTTCCGATGCACCTCTGCAGGTTTACTATATCCCTTGGACCTTCCCATTCACGATGAAACACAGAAATTTCATCGGAAATAAATATAAGAGACACAATGACGACTTAAGTACAGGAAGACTGAGTCTTCCTACTGCCTATGTTTTGAGCATTTCCTGTGTCACCAGTTTTACGTTCCGATGCACCTCTGCAGGTTTACTGTATCCCTTGGACCTTCCCATTGACGATGAAACACAAAAATTGCATCGGAATTAAATGTGAGAGGCACAATGCCGACTTAAGTACAGGAAGACTGAGTCTTCCTACTGCCTATGTTTTGAGCGTTTCCTGTGTCACTAGTTTTACATTGCGATGCACCTCTGCAGGTTTACTGTATCCCGTGGACCTTCCCATTGACGATGAAACACAGAAATTGCATCCGAATTAAATATAAGAGACACAATGCCGACTTAAGTACAGGAAGACTAAGTCTTCCTACTGTCTATAATTTGAGCGTTTCCTGTGTCACCAGTTTTACATTCCGATGCACCTCTACAGGTTTACTGTATCCCTTGGACCTTCACAGTGACGATGAAACACAGGAATTGCATCGGAATTAAATATAAGAGACACAATGCCGACTTAAGTACAGGAAGACTGAATCTTCCCACTGTCTATGTTTTGAGCGTTTCCTGTGTCACTAGTTTTACATTCCGATGCACCTCTACAGGTTTACTGTATCCCTAGGACCTTCACAGTGCAGATGAAACACAGGAATTGCATCAGAATTAAATATAAGAGACACAATGCCGACTTAAGTACAGGAAGAATAAGTCTTCCTACTGTCTATGTTTTGAGCGTTTCGTGTGTCATCATTTTTTTTTCCGATGCACCTCTGGAGGTTTATTATACCCTTGGACCTTCCCATTCACGATGAAACACAGAAAATTCATCGGAAATAAATATAAGAGACACAATGCCGACTTAAGTACAGGAAGGCTGAGTCTTCCTACTGTCTATGTTTTGAGCGTCTCCTGTGTCACCAGTTTTACATTCCGATGCACCTCTGCAGGTTTACTGTATCCCTTGGACCTTCCCATTAACGATGAAACACAGAAATTGCATCGGAATTAAATTTAAGAGACACAATGCAGACTTAAGTACAGGAAGAGTGAGTCTTCCAACTGTCTATGTTTTGATTGTTTCCTGTGTCACTAGTTTTACATTCCGATGCACCTCTGCAGGTTTTTTGTATCCCTTGGACCTTCCCATTGACGATGAAACACAGAAATTGCATCGGAATTAATTATAAGTGACACAATGCCGACTTAAGTACAGGAAGACTGAGTCTTCCTACTGTCTATAATTTGAGCGTTTCCTGTGTCACCAGTTTTACATTCCGTTGCACCTCTGCAGGTTTACTGTATCCCTTGGACCTTCCCATTGACGATGAAAGACAGAAATTGCATCGGAATTAAATATAAGAGACACAATGCCGACTTAAAAACAGGAAGACTGAGTCTGCCTAATCTCTATGTTTTGAGCGTTTTCTGTGTCATCAGTTTTACATTCCGATGCACCTCTGCAGGTTTACTGTATCCCTTGGACCTTCCCATTACGATGAAAAACAGAAATTGCATCCGAATTAAATATAAGAGACACAATGCCGACTTAAGTACAGGAAGACTAAGTCTTCCTACTGTCTATGTTTTGAGCGTTTCCTGTGGCATCAGTTTTACGTTCCGATGCACCTCTGCAGGTTTACTATATCCCTTGGACCTTCCCATTGACGATGAAACACAGAAATTTCATCGGAAATAAATATAAGAGACACAATGACAACTTAAGTACAGGAAAACTGAGTCTTCCTACTGTCTATGTTTTGAGCGTTTCCTGTGTCACCAGTTTTACATTCCGATGCACCTCTGAAGGTTTACTGTATCCCTTGGACCTTCCCATTGACGATGAAACACAGATATTGCATCGGAATTAAATGTAAGAGACACAATGCCGACTTAAGTACCGGAAGACTAAGTCTTCCTACTGTCTATAATTTGAGCGTTTCCTGTGTCACCAGTTTTACATTCCGATCCACCTCTGCAGGTTTTCTGTATCCCTTGGACGTTCACAGTGACGATGAAACACAGGAATTGCATCGGAATTAAATATAAGAAACACAATGCCGACTTAAGTACAGGAAGACTAAGTCTTCCTACTGTCTATGTTTTGAGCGTTTCCTGTGTCATCAGTTTTACTTTCCGATGCACCTCTGCAGGTTTACTATATCCCTTGGACCTTCCCATTCACGATGAAACACAGAAATTTCATCGGAAATATATATAAGAGACACAATGCCGACTTAAGTACAGGAAGACTGAATCTTCCTACTGTCTATGATTTGAGCGTTTCCTGTGTCACCAGTTTTACATTCCGATGCACCTCTGCAGGTTTGCTGTATCTCTTGGACCTTCCCATTGACGATGAAACACAGAAATTGCATCGGAATTAAATATAAGAGACACAATGCCGACTTAAGTACAGGAAGACTGAGTCTTCCTACTGTCTATGTTTTGAGCGTGTCCTGTGTCACTAGTTTTATATCCCGATGCACCTCTGCAGGTTTAGTATATCCTTTGGACCTTCCCATTGACGATGAAACACTGAAATTGCATCGGAATTAAATATAAGATACACAATGCCGACTTAAGTACAGGAAGACTGAGTCTTCCTACTGTCTATGTTTGAGCGTTTCCTGTGTCACCAGTTTTACATTCCGATGCACCTCTGCAGGTATACTGTATTCCTTGGACCTTCCCATTGACGATGAAACACAGAATTTGCATCGGAATTAAATATAAGAGACACAATGCCGACTTAAGTACAGGAAGACTGAGTCTTCCTACTGTCTATGTTTTGAGCGTTTCCTGTGTCACGAGTTTTACCTTCCGATGCACCTCTACAGGTTTACTGTATCCCTTGGACCTTCACAGTGACTATGAAACACAGGAATTGCATCGGAATTAAATATAAGAGACACAATGCCGACTTAAGTACAGGAAGACTAAGTCTTCCTACTGTCTATGTTTTGAGCGTTTCGTGTGTCATCAGTTTTACTTTCCGATGCACCTCTGCAGGTTTACTATATCCCTTGGACCTTCCCACTCACGATGAAACACAGAAATTTCATCGGAAATAAATATAAGAGACACAATGCCGACTTAAGTACAAGAAGGCTGAGTCTTCCTACTGTCTATGTTTTGAGCGTTTCCTGTGTCACCAGTTTTACATTCCGATGCACCTCTGCAGGTTTACTGTATTCCTTGGACCTCCACATTGCCGATGAAACACAGAAATTGCATCGGAATTAAATATAAGAGACACAATGTCGACTTAAGTACAGGAAGACTGAGTCTTCCAACTGTCTATGTTTTGATTGTTTCCTGTGTCACTAGTTTTACATTCCGAAGCACCTCTGCAGGTTTACTGTATCCCTTGGACCTTCCCATTGACATTGAAAATCAGAAATTGCATCGGAATTAATTATAAGTGACACAATGCCGACTTAAGTACAGGAAGACTGAGTCTTCCTACTGTCTATGTTTTGAGCGTTTCCTGTGTCACCAGTTTTACATTCCGATGCACCTCTGCAGGTTTACTGTATTCCTTGGACCTTCACATTGACGATGAAACACAGAAATTGCATCGGAATTAAATATAAGAGACACAATGTCGACTTAAGTACAGGAAGACTGAGTCTTCCAACTGTCTATGTTCTGATTGTTTCCTGTGTCACTAGTTTTACATTCCGAAGCACCTCTGCAGGTTTACTGTATCCCTTGGACCTTCCCATTGACATTGAAAATCAGAAATTGCATCGGAATTAATTATAAGTGACACAATGCCGACTTAAGTACAGGAAGACTGAGTCTTCCTACTGTCTATAATTTGAGCGTTTCCTGTGTCACCAGTTTTACATTCCGATGCACCTCTGCAGGTTTACTGTATCCCTTGGACCTTCCCATTGACGATGAAGCACAGAAATTGCATCGGAATTAAATGTAAAAGACACAATGCCGACTTAAGTACAGGAAGACTGAGTCTTCCTACTGTCTATGTTTTGAGCGTTTCCTGTGTCACTAGTTTTACATTGCGATGCACCTCTGCAGGTTTACTGTATCCCTTGGACCTTCCCATTGACGATGAAACACAGAAATTGCATCGGAATTAAATATAAGAGACACAATGCCGATTTAAGTACAGGAAGAATGAGTCTTCCTACTGTGTATGTGTTGAGCGTTTCCTGTGTCACTAGTTTTACATTCCGATGCACCTCTGCAGGTTTACTGTATCCCTTGGACCTTCCCATTAACGATGAAAAACCGAAATTGCATCGGAATTAAATATAAGAGACACAATGCCGACTTAAGTACAGGAAGACTAAGTCTTCCTACTGTCTATAATTTGAGCGTTTCCTGTGTCACCAGTTTTACATTCCGATGCACCTCTACAGGTTTACTGTATCCCTTGGACCTTCACAGTGACGATGAAACACAGGAATTGCATCGGAATTAAATATATGAGACACAATGCCGACTTAAGTACAGGAAGACTGAATCTTCCCACTGTCTATGTTTTGAGCGTTTCCTGTGTCACTAGTTTTACATTCCGATGCACCTCTACAGGTTTACTGTATCCCGTGGACCTTCACAGTGCAGATGAAACACAGGAATTGCATCGGAGTTAAATATAAGAGACACAATTCCGACTTAAGTACAGGAAGACTAAGTCTTCCTACTGTCTATGTTTTGAGCGTTTCGTGTGTCATCAGTTTTTTTTTTCCGATGCACCTCTGGAGGTTTACTATACCCTTGGACCTTCCCATTCACGATGAAACACAGAAAATTTATCGGAAATAAATATAAGAGACACAATGCCGACTTAAGTACAGGAAGGCTGAGTCTTCCTACTGTCTATGTTTTGAGCGTCTCTTGTGTCACCAGTTTTACATTCCGATGCACCTCTGCAGGTTTACTGTTTCCCTTGGACCTTCCCATTGACGATGAAACACAGAAATATCATCGGAATTAAATTTAACAGACACAATGCAGACTTAAGTACAGGAAGACTGAGTCTTCCAACTGTCTATGTTTTGATTGTTTCCTGTGTCACTAGTTTTACATTCCGATGGACCTCCGCAGGTTTACTGTATCCCTTGGACCTTCCCATTGACGATGAAACACAGAAATTGCATCGGAATTAATTATAAGTGACACAATGCCGACTTAAGTACAGGAAGACTGAGTCTTCCTACTGACTATAATTTGAGCGTTTCCTGTGTCACCAGTTTTACATTCCGATGCACCTCTGCAGCTTTACTGTATCCCTTGGACCTTCCCATTACGATGAAAAACAGAAATTGCATCCGAATAAAATATAAGAGACACAATGCCGACTTAAGTACAGGAAGACTAAGTCTTCCTACTGTCTATGTTATGAGCGTTTCCTGTGTCATCAGTTTTAGTTTCCGATGCACCACTGCAGGTTTACTATATCCCTTGGACCTTCCCATTGACGATGAAACACAGAAATTTCATCGGAAATGAATATAAGAGACACAATGACGACTTAAGTACAGGAAGACTGAGTGTTCCTACTGTCTATGTTTTGAGCGTTTCCTGTGTCACCAGTTTTACATTCCGATGCACCTCTGCAGGTTTACTGTATCCCTTGGACCTTCCCATTGACGATGAAACACAGAAATTGCATCGGAATTAAATGTAAGAGACACAATGCCGACTTAAGTACCGGAAGACTAAGTCTTCCTACTGTCTATAATTTGAGCGTTTCCTGTGTCACCAGTTTTACATTCCGATCCACCTCTGCAGGTTTTCTGTATCCCTTGGACGTTCACAGTGACGATGAAACACAGGAATTGCATCGGAATTAAATATAAGAAACACAATGCCGACTTAAGTACAGGAAGACTAAGTCTTCCTACTGTCTATGTTTTGAGCGTTTCCTGTGTCATCAGTTTTACTTTCCGATGCACCTCTGCAGGTTTACTATATCCCTTGGACCTTCCCATTCACGATGAAACACAGAAATTTCATCGGAAATATATATAAGAGACACAATGCCGACTTAAGTACAGGAAGACTGAATCTTCCTACTGTCTATGTTTTGGGGGTTTCCTGTGTCACCAGTTTTACATTCCGATGCACCTCTGCAGGTTTACTGTATCCCTTGGACCTTCCCATTGACGATGAAACACAGAAATTGCATCGGAATTAAATATAAGAGACACAATGCCGACTTAAGTACAGGAAGACTGAGTCTTCCTACTGTCTATGTTTTGAGCGTTTCCTGTGTCACTAGTTTTATATCCCGATGCACCTCTGCAGGTTTAGTATATCCTTTGGACCTTCCCATTGACGATGAAACACTGAAATTGCATCGGAATTAAATATAAGATACACAATGCCGACTTAAGTACAGGAAGACTGAGTCTTCCTACTGTCTATGTTTGAGCGTTTCCTGTGTCACCAGTTTTACATTCCGATGCACCTCTGCAGTTATACTGTATTCCTTGGACCTTCCCATTGACGATGAAACACAGAATTTGCATCGGAATTAAATATAAGAGACACAATGCCGACTTAAGTACAGGAAGACTGAGTCTTCCTACTGTCTATGTTTTGAGCGTTTCCTGTGTCACGAGTTTTACCTTCCGATGCACCTCTACAGGTTTACTGTATCCCTTGGACCTTCACAGTGACTATGAAACACAGGAATTGCATCGGAATTAAATATAAGAGACACAATGCCGACTTAAGTACAGGAAGACTAAGTCTTCCTACTGTCTATGTTTTGAGCGTTTCGTGTGTCATCAGTTTTACTTTCCGATGCACCTCTGCAGGTTTACTATATCCCTTGACCTTCCCACTCACGATGAAACACAGAAATTTCATCGGAAATAAATATAAGAGACACAATGCCGACTTAAGTACAAGAAGGCTGAGTCTTCCTACTGTCTATGTTTTGAGCGTTTCCTGTGTCACCAGTTTTACATTCCGATGCACCTCTGCAGGTTTACTGTATTCCTTGGACCTTCACATTGCCGATGAAACACAGAAATTGCATCGGAATTAAATATAAGAGACACAATGTCGACTTAAGTACAGGAAGACTGAGTCTTCCAACTGTCTATGTTTTGATTGTTTCCTGTGTCACTAGTTTTACATTCCGAAGCACCTCTGCAGGTTTACTGTATCCCGTGGACCTTCCCATTGACATTGAAAATCAGAAATTGCATCGGAATTAATTATAAGTGACACAATGCCGACTTAAGTACAGGAAGACTGAGTCTTCCTACTGTCTATAATTTGAGCGTTTCCTGTGTCACCAGTTTTACATTCCGATGCACCTCTGCAGGTTTACTGTATCCCTTGGACCTTCCCATTGACGATGAAGCACAGAAATTGCATCGGAATTAAATGTAAAAGACACAATGCCGACTTAAGTACAGGAAGACTGAGTCTTCCTACTGTCTATGTTTTGAGCGTTTCCTGTGTCACTAGTTTTACATTGCGATGCACCTCTGCAGGTTTACTGTATCCCTTGGACCTTCCCATTGACGATGAAACACAGAAATTGCATCGGAATTAAATATAAGAGACACAATGCCGATTTAAGTACAGGAAGAATGAGTCTTCCTACTGTGTATGTGTTGAGCGTTTCCTGTGTCACCAGTTTTACATTCCGATGCACCTCTGCAGGTTTACTGTATCCCTTGGACCTTCCCATTAACGATGAAAAACCGAAATTGCATCGGAATTAAATATAAGAGACACAATGCCGACTTAAGTACAGGAAGACTAAGTCTTCCTACTGTCTATAATTTGAGCGTTTCCTGTGTCACCAGTTTTACATTCCGATGCACCTCTACAGGTTTACTGTATCCCTTGGACCTTCACAGTGACGATGAAACACAGGAATTGCATCGGAATTAAATATAAGAGACACAATGCCGACTTAAGTACAGGAAAACTGAATCTTCCCACTGTCTATGTTTTGAGCGTTTCCTGTGTCACTAGTTTTACATTCCGATGCACCTCTACAGGTTTACTGTATCCCGTGGACCTTCACAGTGCAGATGAAACACAGGAATTGCATCGGAATTAAATATAAGAGACACAATTCCGACTTAAGTACAGGAAGACTAAGTCTTCCTACTGTCTATGTTTTGAGCGTTTCGTGTGTCATCAGTTTTTTTTTCCGATGCACCTCTGGAGGTTTACTATACCCTTGGACCTTCCCATTCACGATGAAACACAGAAAATTTATCGGAAATAAATATAAGAGACACAATGCCGACTTAAGTACAGGAAGGCTGAGTCTTCCTACTGTCTATGTTTTGAGCGTCTCTTGTGTCACCAGTTTTACATTCCGATGCACCTCTGCAGGTTTACTGTATCCCTTGGACCTTCCCATTGACGATGAAACACAGAAATATCATCGGAATTAAATTTAACAGACACAATGCAGACTTAAGTACAGGAAGACTGAGTCTTCCAACTGTCTATGTTTTGATTGTTTCCTGTGTCACTAGTTTTACATTCCGATGGACCTCCGCAGGTTTACTGTATCCCTTGGACCTTCCCATTGACGATGAAACACAGAAATTGCATCGGAATTAATTATAGGTGACACAATGCCGACTTAAGTACAGGAAGACTGAGTCTTCCTACTGACTATAATTTGAGCGTTTCCTGTGTCACCAGTTTTACATTCCGATGCACCTCTGCAGCTTTACTGTATCCCTTGGACCTTCCCATTACGATGAAAAACAGAAATTGCATCCGAATTAAGTATAAGAGACACAATGCCGACTTAAGTACAGGAAGACTAAGTCTTCCTACTGTCTATGTTATGAGCGTTTCCTGTGTCATCAGTTTTAGTTTCCGATGCACCTCTGCAGGTTTACTATATCCCTTGGACCTTCCCATTGACGATGAAACACAGAAATTTCATCGGAAATAAATATAAGAGACACAATGACGACTTAAGTACAGGAAGACTGAGTGTTCCTACTGTCTATGTTTTGAGCGTTTCCTGTGTCACCAGTTTTACATTCCGATGCACCTCTGCAGGTTTACTGTATCCCTTGGACCTTCCCATTGACGATGAAACACAGAAATTGCATCGGAATTAAATGTAAGAGACACAATGCCGACTTAAGTACCGGAAGACTAAGTCTTCCTACTGTCTATAATTTGAGCGTTTCCTGTGTCACCAGTTTTACATTCCGATCCACCTCTGCAGGTTTTCTGTATCCCTTGGACGTTCACAGTGACGATGAAACACAGGAATTGCATCGGAATTAAATATAAGAAACACAATGGCGACTTAAGTACAGGAAGACTAAGTCTTCCTACTGTCTATGTTTTGAGCGTTTCCTGTGTCATCAGTTTTACTTTCCGATGCACCTCTGCAGGTTTACTATATCCCTTGGACCTTCCCATTCACGATGAAACACAGAAATTTCATCGGAAATATATATAAGAGACACAATGCCGACTTAAGTACAGGAAGACTGAATCTTCCTACTGTCTATGTTTTGGGGGTTTCCTGTGTCACCAGTTTTACATTCCGATGCACCTCTGCAGGTTTACTGTATCCCTTGGACCTTCCCATTGACGATGAAACACAGAAATTGCATCGGAATTAAATATAAGAGACACAATGCCGACTTAAGTACAGGAAGACTGAGTCTTCCTACTGTCTATGTTTTGAGCGTTTCCTGTGTCACTAGTTTTATATCCCGATGCACCTCTGCAGGTTTAGTATATCCTTTGGACCTTCCCATTGACGATGAAACACAGAAATTGCATCGGAATTAAATATAAGATACACAATGCCGACTTAAGTACAGGAAGACTGAGTCTTCCTACTGTCTATGTTTGAGCGTTTCCTGTGTCACCAGTTTTACATTCCGATGGACCTCTGCAGGTATACTGTATTCCTTGGACCTTCCCATTGACGATGAAACACAGAATTTGCATCGGAATTAAATATAAGAGACACAATGCCGACTTAAGTACAGGAAGACTGAGTCTTCCTACTGTCTATGTTTTGAGCGTTTCCTGTGTCACGAGTTTTACCTTCCGATGCACCTCTACAGGTTTATTGTATCCCTTGGACCTTCACAGTGACGATGAAACTCAGGAATTGCATCGGAATTAAATATAAGAGACACAATGCCGACTTAAGTACAGGAAGACTAAGTCTTCCTACTGTCTATGTTTTGAGCGTTTCGTGTGTCATCAGTTTTACTTTACGATGCACCTCTGCAGGTTTGCTATATCCCTTGGACCTTCCCATTCACGATGAAACACAGAAATTTCATCGGAAATAAATATAAGAGACACAATGCCGACTTAAGTACAGGAAGGCTGAGTCTTCCTACTGTCTATGTTTTGAGCGTTTCCTGTGTCACCAGTTTTACATTCCGATGCACCTCTGCAGGTTTACTGTATTCCTTGGACCTTCACATTGACGATGAAACACAGAAATTGCATCGGAATTAAATATAAGAGACACAATGTCGACTTAAGTACAGGAAGACTGAGTCTTCCAACTGTCTATGTTTGATTGTTTCCTGTGTCACTAGTTTTACATTCCGAAGCACCTCTGCAGGTTTACTGTATCCCTTGGACCTTCCCATTGACGATGAAACACAGAAATTGCATCGGAATTAATTATAAGTAACACAATGCCGACTTAAGTACAGGAAGACTGAGTCTTCCTACTGTCTATAATTTGAGCGTTTCCTGTGTCACCAGTTTTACATTCCGATGCACCTCTACAGGTTTACTGTATCCCTTGGACCTTGACAGTGACGATGAAACACAGAAATTGCATCGGAATTAAATATAAGAGACACAATGCCGACGTAAGTACAGGAAGACTGAGTCTTACTACTGTCTATGTTTTGAGCGTTTCCTGTGTCATTAGTTTTACTTTCCGATGCACCTCTGCAGGTTTACTATATCCCTTGGACCTTCCCCTTCACGATGAAACACAGAAATTTCATCGGAAATAAATATAAGATACACAATACCGAATTAAGTACAGGAAGACTGATTCTTCCTACTGTCTATGTTTTGAGCGTTTCCTGTGTCACCAGTTTTACATTCCGACGCACCTCTGCAGGTTTACTGTATCCCTTGGACCTTCCCATTGACGATGAAACACAGAAATTGCATCGGAATTAAATATAAGAGACACAATACCGACTTAAGTACAGGAAGACTGAGTCTTCCTACTGTCTATGATTTGAGCGTTTCCTGTGTCACTAGTTTTACATTCCGATGCACCTCTGCAGGTTTACTGAATCCTTTGGACCTTCCCATTGACGATGAAACACAGAAATTGCATCGGAATTAAATATAAGAGACACAATGCCGACTTAAGTACAGGAAGACTGAGTCTTCCTACTGTCTATGTTTTGAGCGTTTCCTGTGTCACGAGTTTTACCTTCCGATGCACCTCTACAGGTTTACTGTATCCCTTGGACCTTCACAGTGACGATGAAACACAGGAATTGCATCGGAATTAAATATAAGAGACACAATGTCGGCTTAAGTACAGGAAGACTGAGTCTTCCAACTGTCTATGTTTTGATTGTTTCCTGTGTCACTAGTTTTACATTCCGAAGCACCTCTGCAGGTTTACTGTATCCCATGGACCTTCCCATTGACGATGAAACACAGAAATTGCATCGGAATTAAATTTAAGTGACACAATGCCGACTTAAGTACAGGAAGACTGAGTCTTAATACTGTCTATAATTTGAGCGTTTCCTGTGTCACCAGTTTTACATTCCGATGCACCTCTACAGGTTTACTGTATCCTTTGGACCTTGACAGTGACGATGAAACACAGAAATTGCATCGGAATTAAATATAAGAGACACAATGCCGGTGTAAGTACAGGAAGACTGAGTCTTACTACTGTCTATGTTTTGAGCGTTTCCTGTGTCATTAGTTTTACTTTCCGATGCACCTCTGCAGGTTTACTATATCCCTTGGACCTTCCCATTCACGATGAAACACAGAAATTTCATCGGAAATAAATATAAGATACACAATACCGAATTAAGTACAGGAAGACTGATTCTTCCTACTGTCTATGATTCGAGCGTTTCCTGTGTCACCAGTTTTACATTCCGACGCACCTCTGCAGGTTTACTGTATCCCTTGGACCTTCCCATTGACGAAGAAACACAGAAATTGCATCGGAATTAAATATAAGAGACACAATACCGACTTAAGTACAGGAAGACTGAGTCTTCCTACTGTCTATGTTTTGAGCGTTTCCTGTGTCACTAGTTTTACATTCCGATGCACATCTGCAGGTTTACTGTATCCTTTGGACCTTCCCATTGACGATGAAACACAGAAATTGCATCGGAATTAAATATAAGAGACACAATGCCGACTTAAGTACAGGAAGACTGAGTCTTCCTACTGTCTATGTTTTGAGCGTTTCCTGTGTCACGAGTTTTACCTTCCGATGCACCTCTACAGGTTTACTGTATCCCTTGGACCTTCACAGTGACGATGAAACACAGGAATTGCATCGGAATTAAATATAAGAGACACAATGCCGACTTAAGTACAGGAAGACTAAGTCTTCCTACTGTCTATGTTTTGAGCGTTTCCTGTGTCATCAGTTTTACTTTCCGATGCACCTCTGCAGGTTTACTATATCCCTTGGACCTTCCCATTCACGATGAAACACAGAAATTTCATCGGAAATATATATAAGAGACACAATGCCGACTTAAGTACAGGAAGACTGAATCTTCCTACTGTCTATGTTTTGAGCGTTTCCTGTGTCACCAGTTTTACATTCCGATGCACCTCTGCAGGTTTACTGTATCCCTTGGACCTTCCCATTGACGATGAAACACAGAAATTGCATCGGAATTAAATATAAGAGACACAATGCCGACTTAAGTACAGGAAGACTGAGTCTTCCTACTGTCTATGTTTTGAGCGTTTCCTGCGTCACTAGTTTTATATCCCGATGCACCTCTGCAGGTTTAGTATATACTTTGGACCTTCCCATTGACGATGAAACACAGAAATTGCATCGGAATTAAATATAAGATACACAATGCCGACTTAAGTACAGGAAGACTGAGTCTTCCTACTGTCTATGTTTGAGCCTTTCCTGTGTTTCCAGTTTTACATTCCGATGCACCTCTGCAGGTATACTGTATTCCTTGGACCTTCCCATTGACGATGAAACACAGAATTTGCATCGGAATTAAATATAAGAGACACAATGCCGACTTAAGTACAGGAAGACTGAGTCTTCCTACTGTCTATGTTTTGAGCGTTTCCTGTGTCACGAGTTTTACCTTCCGATGCACCTCTACAGGTTTACTGTATCCCCTGGACCTTCACAGTGACGATGAAACACAGGAATTGCATCGGAATTAAATATAAGAGTCACAATGCCGACTTAAGTACAGGAAGACTAAGTCTTCCTACTGTCTATGTTTTGAGCGTTTCGTGTGTCATCAGTTTTACTTTAAGATGCACCTCTGCAGGTTTACTATATCCCTTGGACCTTCCCATTCACGATGAAACACAGAAATTTCATCGGAAATAAATATAAGAGACACAATGCCGACTTAAGTACAGGAAGGCTGAGTCTTCCTACTGTCTATGTTTTGAGCGTTTCCTGTGTCACCAGTTTTACATTCCGATGCACCTCTGCAGGTTTACTGTATTCCTTGTACCTTCACATTGACGATGAAACACAGAAATTGCATCGGAATTAAATATAAGAGACACAATGTCGACTTAGGTACAGGAAGACTGAGTCTTCCAACTGTCTATGTTTTGATTGTTTCCTGTGTCACTAGTTTTACATTCCGAAGCACCTCTGCAGGTTAACTGTATCCCTTGGACCTTCCCATTGGCGATGAAACACAGAAATTGCATCGGAATTATTTATAAGTGACACAATGCCGACTTAAGTACAGGAAGACTGAGTCTTAATACTGTCTATAATTTGAGCGTTTCCTGTGTCACCAGTTTTACATTCCGATGCACCTCTACAGATTTACTGTATCCCTTGGACCTTGACAGTGACGATGAAACACAGAAATTGCATCGGAATTAAATATAAGAGACACAATGCCGGTGTAAGTACAGGAAGAGTGAGTCTTACTACTGTCTATGTTTTGAGCGTTTCCTGTGTCATTAGTTTTACTTTCCGATGCACCTCTGCAGGTTTACTATATCTCTTGGACCTTCCCATTCACGATGAGACACAGAAATTGCATCGGAATTAATTATAAGTGACACAATGCCGACTTAAGTACAGGAAGACTGAGTCTTCCTACTGTCTATAATTTGAGCGTTTCCTGTGTCACCAGTTTTACATTCCGAAGCACCTCTACAGGTTTACTGTATCCCTTGGACCTTGACAGTGTCGATGAAACACAGAAATTGCATCGGAATTAAATATAAGAGACACAATGCCGACGTAAGTACAGGAAGACTGAGTCTTACTACTGTCTATGTTTTGAGCGTTTCCTGTGTCATTAGTTTTACTTTCCGATGCACCTCTTCAGGTTTACTATATCCCCTGGAGCTTCCCATTCACGATGAAACACAGAAATTTCATCGGAAATAAATATAAGAGACACAATGCCGAATTAAGTACAGGAAGACTGATTCTTCCTACTGTCTATGTTTTGAGCGTTTCCTGTGTCACCAGTTTTACATTCCGATGCACCTCTGCAGGTTTACTATATCCCTTGGACCTTCCCATTGACGAAGAAACACAGAAATTGCATCGGAATTAAATATAAGAGACACAATACCGACTTAAGTACAGGAAGACTGAGTCTTCCTACTGTCTATGTTTTGAGCGTTTCCTGTGTCACTAGTTTTACATTCCGATGCACATCTGCAGGTTTACTGTATCCTTTGGACCTTCCCATTGACGATGAAACACAGAAATTGCATCGGAATTAAATATAAGAGACACAATGCCGACTTAAGTACAGGAAGACTGAGTCTTCCTACTGTCTATGTTTTGAGCGTTTCCTGTGTCACGAGTTTTACCTTCCGATGCACCTCTACAGGTTTACTGTATCCCTTGGACCTTCACAGTGACGATGAAACACAGGAATTGCATCGGAATTAAATATAAGAGACACAATGCCGACTTAAGTACAGGAAGACTAAGTCTTCCTACTGTCTATGTTTTGAGCGTTTCCTGTGTCATCAGTTTTACTTTCCGATGCACCTCTGCAGGTTTACTATATCCCTTGGACCTTCCCATTCACGATGAAACACAGAAATTTCATCGGAAATATATATAAGAGACACAATGCCGACTTAAGTACAGGAAGACTGAATCTTCCTACTGTCTATGTTTTGAGCGTTTCCTGTGTCACCAGTTTTACATTCCGATGCACCTCTACAGGTTTACTGTATCCCTTGGACCTTGACAGTGACGATGAAACACAGAAATTGCATCGGAATGAAATATAAGAGACACAATGCCGACGTAAGTACTGGAAGACTGAGTCTTACTACTGTCTATGTTTTGAGCGTTTCCTGTGTCATTAGTTTTACTTTCCGATGCACCTCTGCAGGTTTACTATATCCCTTGGACCTTCCCCTTCACGTTGAAACACAGAAATTTCATCGGAAATAAATATAAGATACACAATACCGAATTAAGTACAGGAAGACTGATTCTTCCTACTGTCTATGTTTGAGCGTTTCCTGTGTCACCAGTTTTACATTCCGATGCACCTCTGCAGGTATACTGTATTCCTTGGACCTTCCCATTGACGATGAAACACAGAAATTGCATCGGAATTAAATATAAGAGACACAATACCGACTTAAGTACAGGAAGACTGAGTCTTCCTACTGTCTATGATTTGAGCGTTTCCTGTGTCACGAGTTTTACCTTCCGATGCACCTCTACAGGTTTACTGAATCCTTTGGACCTTCCCATTGACGATGAAACACAGAAATTGCATCGGAATTAAATATAAGAGACACAATGCCGACTTAAGTACAGGAAGACTTAGTCTTCCTACTGTCTATGTTTTGAGCGTTTCCTGTGTCACGAGTTTTACCTTCCGATGCACCTCTACAGGTTTACTGTATCCCTTGGACCTTCACAGTGACGATGAAACACAGGAATTGCATCGGAAATAAATATAAGAGTCACAATGCCGACTTAAGTACAGGAAGACTAAGTCTTCCTACTGTCTATGTTTTGAGCGTTTCGTGTGTCATCAGTTTTACTTTAAGATGCACCTCTGCAGGTTTACTATATCCCTTGGACCTTCCCATTCACGATGAAACACAGAAATTACATCGGAAATAAATATAAGAGACACAATGCCGACTTAAGTACAGGAAGGCTGAGTCTTCCTACTGTCTATGTTTTGAGCGTTTCCTGTGTCACCAGTTTTACATTCCGATGCACCTCTGCAGGTTTACTGTATTCCTTGTACCTTCACATTGACGATGAAACACAGAAATTGCATCGGAATTAAATATAAGAGACACAATGTCGACTTAGGTACAGGAAGACTGAGTCTTCCAACTGTCTATGTTTTGATTGTTTCCTGTGTCACTAGTTTTACATTCCGAAGCACCTCTGCAGGTTAACTGTATCCCTTGGACCTTCCCATTGGCGATGAAACACAGAAATTGCATCGGAATTATTTATAAGTGACACAATGCCGACTTAAGTACAGGAAGACTGAGTCTTCCTACTGTCTATAATTTGAGCGTTTCCTGTGTCACCAGTTTTACATTCCGATGCACCTCTACAGGTTTATTGTATCCCTTGGACCTTGACAGTGACGATGAAACACAGAAATTGCATCGGAATTAAATATAATAGACACAATGCCGACGTAAGTACAGGAAGACTGAGTCTTACTACTGTCTATGTTTTGAGCGTTTCCTGTGTCATTAGTTTTACTTTCCGATGCACCTCTGCAGGTTTACTATATCCCTTGGACCTTCCCATTCACGATGAAACACAGAAATTTCATCGGAAATAAATATAAGATACACAATACCGAATTAGGTACAGGAAGACTGATTCTTCCTACTGTCTATGTTTTGAGCGTTTCCTGTGTCACCAGTTTTACATTCCGACGCACCTCTGCAGGTTTACTGTATCCCTTGGACCTTCCCATTGACGATGAAACACAGAAATTGCATCGGAATTAAATATAAGAGACACAATACCGACTTAAGTACAGGAAGACTGAGTCTTCCCACTGTCTATGTTTTGAGCGTTTCCTGTGTCACTAGTTTTACATTCCGATGCACCACTGCAGGTTTACTGTATCCTTTGGACCTTCCCATTGACGATGAAACACAGAAATTTCATCGGAAATATATATAAGAGACACAATGCCGACTTAAGTACAGGAAGACTGAATCTTCCTACTGTCTATGTTTTGAGCGTTTCCTGTGTCACCAGTTTTACATTCCGATGCACCTCTGCAGGTTTACTGTATCCCTTGGACCTTCCCATTGACGATGAAACACAGAAATTGCATCGGAATTAAATATAAGAGACACAATGCCGACTTAAGTACAGGAAGACTGAGTCTTCCTACTGTCTATGTTTTGAGCGTTTCCTGCGTCACTAGTTTTATATCCCGATGCACCTCTGCAGGTTTAGTATATACTTTGGACCTTCCCATTGACGATGAAACACAGAAATTGCATCGGAATTAAATATAAGATACACAATGCCGACTTAAGTACAGGAAGACTGAGTCTTCCTACTGTCTATGTTTGAGCCTTTCCTGTGTTTCCAGTTTTACATTCCGATGCACCTCTGCAGGTATACTGTATTCCTTGGACCTTCCCATTGACGATGAAACACAGAATTTGCATCGGAATTAAATATAAGAGACACAATGCCGACTTAAGTACAGGAAGACTGAGTCTTCCTACTGTCTATGTTTTGAGCGTTTCCTGTGTCACGAGTTTTACCTTCCGATGCACCTCTACAGGTTTACTGTATCCCCTGGACCTTCACAGTGACGATGAAACACAGGAATTGCATCGGAATTAAATATAAGAGTCACAATGCCGACTTAAGTACAGGAAGACTAAGTCTTCCTACTGTCTATGTTTTGAGCGTTTCGTGTGTCATCAGTTTTACTTTAAGATGCACCTCTGCAGGTTTACTATATCCCTTGGACCTTCCCATTCACGATGAAACACAGAAATTTCATCGGAAATAAATATGAGACACAATGCCGACTTAAGTACAGGAAGGCTGAGTCTTCCTACTGTCTATGTTTTGAGCGTTTCCTGTGTCACCAGTTTTACATTCCGATGCACCTCTGCAGGTTTACTGTATTCCTTGTACCTTCACATTGACGATGAAACACAGAAATTGCATCGGAATTAAATATAAGAGACACAATGTCGACTTAGGTACAGGAAGACTGAGTCTTCCAACTGTCTATGTTTTGATTGTTTCCTGTGTCACTAGTTTTACATTCCGAAGCACCTCTGCAGGTTAACTGTATCCCTTGGACCTTCCCATTGGCGATGAAACACAGAAATTGCATCGGAATTATTTATAAGTGACACAATGCCGACTTAAGTACAGGAAGACTGAGTCTTAATACTGTCTATAATTTGAGCGTTTCCTGTGTCACCAGTTTTACATTCCGATGCACCTCTACAGATTTACTGTATCCCTTGGACCTTGACAGTGACGATGAAACACAGAAATTGCATCGGAATTAAATATAAGAGACACAATGCCGGTGTAAGTACAGGAAGAGTGAGTCTTACTACTGTCTATGTTTTGAGCGTTTCCTGTGTCATTAGTTTTACTTTCCGATGCACCTCTGCAGGTTTACTATATCTCTTGGACCTTCCCATTCACGATGAGACACAGAAATTGCATCGGAATTAATTATAAGTGACACAATGCCGACTTAAGTACAGGAAGACTGAGTCTTCCTACTGTCTATAATTTGAGCGTTTCCTGTGTCACCAGTTTTACATTCCGAAGCACCTCTACAGGTTTACTGTATCCCTTGGACCTTGACAGTGACGATGAAACACAGAAATTGCATCGGAATTAAATATAAGAGACACAATGCCGACGTAAGTACAGGAAGACTGAGTCTTACTACTGTCTATGTTTTGAGCGTTTCCTGTGTCATTAGTTTTACTTTCCGATGCACCTCTTCAGGTTTACTATATCCCCTGGAGCTTCCCATTCACGATGAAACACAGAAATTTCATCGGAAATAAATATAAGAGACACAATGCCGAATTAAGTACAGGAAGACTGATTCTTCCTACTGTCTATGTTTTGAGCGTTTCCTGTGTCACCAGTTTTACATTCCGATGCACCTCTGCAGGTTTACTATATCCCTTGGACCTTCCCATTGACGAAGAAACACAGAAATTGCATCGGAATTAAATATAAGAGACACAATACCGACTTAAGTACAGGAAGACTGAGTCTTCCTACTGTCTATGTTTTGAGCGTTTCCTGTGTCACTAGTTTTACATTCCGATGCACATCTGCAGGTTTACTGTATCCTTTGGACCTTCCCATTGACGATGAAACACAGAAATTGCATCGGAATTAAATATAAGAGACACAATGCCGACTTAAGTACAGGAAGACTGAGTCTTCCTACTGTCTATGTTTTGAGCGTTTCCTGTGTCACGAGTTTTACCTTCCGATGCACCTCTACAGGTTTACTGTATCCCTTGGACCTTCACAGTGACGATGAAACACAGGAATTGCATCGGAATTAAATATAAGAGACACAATGCCGACTTAAGTACAGGAAGACTAAGTCTTCCTACTGTCTATGTTTTGAGCGTTTCCTGTGTCATCAGTTTTACTTTCCGATGCACCTCTGCAGGTTTACTATATCCCTTGGACCTTCCCATTCACGATGAAACACAGAAATTTCATCGGAAATATATATAAGAGACACAATGCCGACTTAAGTACAGGAAGACTGAATCTTCCTACTGTCTATGTTTTGAGCGTTTCCTGTGTCACCAGTTTTACATTCCGATGCACCTCTACAGGTTTACTGTATCCCTTGGACCTTGACAGTGACGATGAAACACAGAAATTGCATCGGAATGAAATATAAGAGACACAATGCCGACGTAAGTACTGGAAGACTGAGTCTTACTACTGTCTATGTTTTGAGCGTTTCCTGTGTCATTAGTTTTACTTTCCGATGCACCTCTGCAGGTTTACTATATCCCTTGGACCTTCCCCTTCACGTTGAAACACAGAAATTTCATCGGAAATAAATATAAGATACACAATACCGAATTAAGTACAGGAAGACTGATTCTTCCTACTGTCTATGTTTGAGCGTTTCCTGTGTCACCAGTTTTACATTCCGATGCACCTCTGCAGGTATACTGTATTCCTTGGACCTTCCCATTGACGATGAAACACAGAAATTGCATCGGAATTAAATATAAGAGACACAATACCGACTTAAGTACAGGAAGACTGAGTCTTCCTACTGTCTATGATTTGAGCGTTTCCTGTGTCACGAGTTTTACCTTCCGATGCACCTCTACAGGTTTACTGAATCCTTTGGACCTTCCCATTGACGATGAAACACAGAAATTGCATCGGAATTAAATATAAGAGACACAATGCCGACTTAAGTACAGGAAGACTTAGTCTTCCTACTGTCTATGTTTTGAGCGTTTCCTGTGTCACGAGTTTTACCTTCCGATGCACCTCTACAGGTTTACTGTATCCCTTGGACCTTCACAGTGACGATGAAACACAGGAATTGCATCGGAATTAAATATAAGAGTCACAATGCCGACTTAAGTACAGGAAGACTAAGTCTTCCTACTGTCTATGTTTTGAGCGTTTCGTGTGTCATCAGTTTTACTTTAAGATGCACCTCTGCAGGTTTACTATATCCCTTGGACCTTCCCATTCACGATGAAACACAGAAATTACATCGGAAATAAATATAAGAGACACAATGCCGACTTAAGTACAGGAAGGCTGAGTCTTCCTACTGTCTATGTTTTGAGCGTTTCCTGTGTCACCAGTTTTACATTCCGATGCACCTCTGCAGGTTTACTGTATTCCTTGTACCTTCACATTGACGATGAAACACAGAAATTGCATCGGAATTAAATATAAGAGACACAATGTCGACTTAGGTACAGGAAGACTGAGTCTTCCAACTGTCTATGTTTTGATTGTTTCCTGTGTCACTAGTTTTACATTCCGAAGCACCTCTGCAGGTTAACTGTATCCCTTGGACCTTCCCATTGGCGATGAAACACAGAAATTGCATCGGAATTATTTATAAGTGACACAATGCCGACTTAAGTACAGGAAGACTGAGTCTTCCTACTGTCTATAATTTGAGCGTTTCCTGTGTCACCAGTTTTACATTCCGATGCACCTCTACAGGTTTATTGTATCCCTTGGACCTTGACAGTGACGATGAAACACAGAAATTGCATCGGAATTAAATATAAGAGACACAATGCCGACGTAAGTACAGGAAGACTGAGTCTTACTACTGTCTATGTTTTGAGCGTTTCCTGTGTCATTAGTTTTACTTTCCGATGCACCTCTGCAGGTTTACTATATCCCTTGGACCTTCCCATTCACGATGAAACACAGAAATTTCATCGGAAATAAATATAAGATACACAATACCGAATTAGGTACAGGAAGACTGATTCTTCCTACTGTCTATGTTTTGAGCGTTTCCTGTGTCACCAGTTTTACATTCCGACGCACCTCTGCAGGTTTACTGTATCCCTTGGACCTTCCCATTGACGATGAAACACAGAAATTGCATCGGAATTAAATATAAGAGACACAATACCGACTTAAGTACAGGAAGACTGAGTCTTCCCACTGTCTATGTTTTGAGCGTTTCCTGTGTCACTAGTTTTACATTCCGATGCACCACTGCAGGTTTACTGTATCCTTTGGACCTTCCCATTGACGATGAAACACAGAAATTGCATCGGAATTAAATATAAGAGACACAATGCCGACTTAAGTACAGGAAGGCTGTGTCTTCCTACTGTCTATGTTTTGAGCGTTTCCTGTGTCACGAGTTTTACCTTCCGATGCACCTCTACAGGTTTACTGTATCCCTTGGACCTTCACAGTGACGATGAAACACAGGAATTGCATCGGAATTAAATATAAGAGACACAATGCCGACTTAAGTACAGGAAGACTAAGTCTTCCTACTGTCTATGTTTTGAGCGTTTCGTGTGTCATCAGTTTTACTTTCCGATGCACCTCTGCAGGTTTACTATATCCCTTGGACCTTCCCATTCACGATGAAACACAGAAATTTCATCGGAAATAAATATAAGAGACACAATGCCGACTTAAGTACAGGAAGGCTGAGTCTTCCTACTGTCTATGTTTTGAGCGTTTCCTGTGTCACCAGTTTTACATTCCGATGCACCTCTGCAGGTTTACTGTATTCCTTGGACCTTCACATTGACGATGAAACACAGAAATTGCATCGGAATTAAATATAAGAGACACAATGTCGACATATGTACAGGAAGACTGAGTCTTCCAACTGTCTATGTTTTGATTGTTTCCTGTGTCACTAGTTTTACATTTCGAAGCACCTCTGCAGGTTTACTGTATCCCTGGGACCTTCCCATTGACGATGAAACACAGAAATTGCATCGGAATTAAATATAAGTGACACAATGCCGACTTAAGTACAGGAAGACTGAGTCTTAATACTGTCTATAATTTGAGCGTTTCCTGTGTCACCAGTTTTACATTCCGATGCACCTCTACAGATTTACTGTATCCCTTGGACCTTGACAGTGACGATGAAACACAGAAATTGCATCGGAATTAAATATAAGAGACACAATGCCGGTGTAAGTACAGGAAGAGTGAGTCTTACTACTGTCTATGTTTTGAGCGTTTCCTGTGTCATTAGTTTTACTTTCCGATGCACCTCTGCAGGTTTACTATATCCCTTGGACCTTCCCATTCACGATGAGACACAGAAATTGCATCGGAATTAATTATAAGTGACACAATGCCGACTTAAGTACAGGAAGACTGAGTCTTCCTACTGTCTATAATTTGAGCGTTTCCTGTGTCACCAGTTTTACATTCCGAAGCACCTCTACAGGTTTACTGTATCCCTTGGACCTTGACAGTGACGATGAAACACAGAAATTGCATCGGAATTAAATATAAGAGACACAATGCCGACGTAAGTTCAGGAAGACTGAGTCTTACTACTGTCTATGTTTTGAGCTATTCCTGTGTCATTAGTTTTACTTTCCGATGCACCTCTTCAGGTTTACTATATCCCTTGGACCTTCCCATTCACGATGAAACACAGAAATTTCATCGGAAATAAATATAAGATACACAATACCGAATTAGGTACAGGAAGACTGATTCTTCCTACTGTCTATGTTTTGAGCGTTTCCTGTGTCACCAGTTTTACATTCCGACGCACCTCTGCAGGTTTACTGTATCCCTTGGACCTTCCCATTGACGATGAAACAGAAATTGCATCGGAATTAAATATAAGAGACACAATACCGACTTAAGTACAGGAAGACTGAGTCTTCCCACTGTCTATGTTTTGAGCGTTTCCTGTGTCACTAGTTTTACATTCCGATGCACCACTGCAGGTTTACTGTATCCTTTGGACCTTCCCATTGACGATGAAACACAGAAATTGCATCGGAATTAAATATAAGAGACACAATGCCGACTTAAGTACAGGAAGACTGTGTCTTCCTACTGTCTATGTTTTGAGCGTTTCCTGTGTCACGAGTTTTACCTTCCGATGCACCTCTACAGGTTTACTGTATCCATTGGACCTTCGCAGTGACGATGAAACACAGGAATTGCATCGGAATTAAATATAAGAGACACAATGCCGACTTAAGTACAGGAAGACTAAGTCTTCCTACTGTCTATGTTTTGAGCGTTTCGTGTGTCATCAGTTTTACTTTCCGATGCACCTCTGCAGGTTTACTATATCCCTTGGACCTTCCCATTCACGATGAAACACAGAAATTTCATCGGAAATAAATATAAGAGACACAATGCCGACTTAAGTACAGGAAGGCTGAGTCTTCCTACTGTCTATGTTTTGAGCGTTTCCTGTGTCACCAGTTTTACATTCCGATGCACCTCTGCAGGTTTACCGTATTCCTTGGACCTTCACATTGACGATGAAACACAGAAATTGCATCGGAATTAAATATAAGAGACACAATGTCGACATAAGTACAGGAAGACTGAGTCTTCCAACTGTCTATGTTTTGATTGTTTCCTGTGTCACTAGTTTTACATTTCGAAGCACCTCTGCAGGTTTACTGTATCCCTTGGACCTTCCCATTGACGATGAAACACAGAAATTGCATCGGAATTAAATATAAGTGACACAATGCCGACTTAAGTACAGGAAGACTGAGTCTTAATACTGTCTATAATTTGAGCGTTTCCTGTGTCACCAGTTTTACATTCCGATGCACCTCTACAGATTTACTGTATCCCTTGGACCTTGACAGTGACGATGAAACACAGAAATTGCATCGGAATTAAATATAAGAGACACAATGCCGGTGTAAGTACAGGAAGAGTGAGTCTTACTACTGTCTATGTTTTGAGCGTTTCCTGTGTCATTAGTTTTACTTTCCGATGCACCTCTGCAGGTTTACTATATCCCTTGGACCTTCCCATTCACGATGAGACACAGAAATTGCATCGGAATTAATTATAAGTGACACAATGCCGACTTAAGTACAGGAAGACTGAGTCTTCCTACTGTCTATAATTTGAGCGTTTCCTGTGTCACCAGTTTTACATTCCGAAGCACCTCTACAGGTTTACTGTATCCCTTGGACCTTGACAGTGACGATGAAACACAGAAATTGCATCGGAATTAAATATAAGAGACACAATGCCGACGTAAGTACAGGAAGACTGAGTCTTACTACTGTCTATGTTTTGAGCGTTTCCTGTGTCATTAGTTTTACTTTCCGATGCACCTCTTCAGGTTTACTATATCCCCTGGAGCTTCCCATTCACGATGAAACACAGAAATTTCATCGGAAATAAATATAAGAGACACAATGCCGAATTAAGTACAGGAAGACTGATTCTTCCTACTGTCTATGTTTTGAGCGTTTCCTGTGTCACCAGTTTTACATTCCGATGCACCTCTGCAGGTTTACTATATCCCTTGGACCTTCCCATTGACGAAGAAACACAGAAATTGCATCGGAATTAAATATAAGAGACACAATACCGACTTAAGTACAGGAAGACTGAGTCTTCCTACTGTCTATGTTTTGAGCGTTTCCTGTGTCACTAGTTTTACATTCCGATGCACATCTGCAGGTTTACTGTATCCTTTGGACCTTCCCATTGA
Organism: Schistocerca nitens; assembly: GCF_023898315.1. Classification (NCBI taxonomy): domain Eukaryota; kingdom Metazoa; phylum Arthropoda; class Insecta; order Orthoptera; family Acrididae; genus Schistocerca; species Schistocerca nitens. Next base: position 2,161,006 of record NC_064616.1, on the reverse strand, counting down.
CGATGAAACACAGAAATTGCATCGGAATTAAATATAAGAGACACAATGCCGACTTAAGTACAGGAAGACTGAGTCTTCCTTCTGTCTATGTTTTGAGCGTTTCCTGTGTCACGAGTTTTACCTTCTGATGCACCTCTACAGGTTTACTGTATCCCTTGGACCTTCACAGTGACGATGAAACACAGGAATTGCATCGGAATTAAATATAAGAGACACAATGCCGACTTAAGTACAGGAAGACTAAGTCTTCCTACTGTCTATGTTTTCAGCGTTTCCTGTGTCATCAGTTTTACTTTCCGATGCACCTCTGCAGGTTTACTATATCCCTTGGACCTTCCCATTCACGATGAAACACAGAAATTTCATCGGAAATATATATAAGAGACACAATGCCGACTTAAGTACAGGAAGACTGAATCTTCCTACTGTCTATGTTTTGAGCGTTTCCTGTGTCACCAGTTTTACATTCCGATGCACCTCTACAGGTTTACTGTATCCCTTGGACCTTGACAGTGACGATGAAACACAGAAATTGCATCGGAATTAAATATAAGAGACACAATGCCGACGTAAGTACTGGAAGACTGAGTCTTACTACTGTCTATGTTTTGAGCGTTTCCTGTGTCATTAGTTTTACTTTACGATGCACCTCTGCAGGTTTACTATATCCCTTGGACCTTCCCCTTCACGTTGAAACACAGAAATTTCATCGGAAATAAATATAAGATACACAATACCGAATTAAGTACAGGAAGACTGATTCTTCCTACTGTCTATGTTTGAGCGTTTCCTGTGTCACCAGTTTTACATTCCGATGCACCTCTGCAGGTATACTGTATTCCTTGGACCTTCCCATTGACGATGAAACACAGAAATTGCATCGGAATTAAATATAAGAGACACAATACCGACTTAAGTACAGGAAGACTGAGTCTTCCTACTGTCTATGATTTGAGCGTTTCCTGTGTCACTAGTTTTACATTCCGATGCACCTCTGCAGGTTTACTGAATCCTTTGGACCTTCCCATTGACGATGAAACACAGAAATTGCATCGGAATTAAATATAAGAGACACAATGCCGACTTAAGTACAGGAAGACTGAGTCTTCCTACTGTCTATGTTTTGAGCGTTTCCTGTGTCACGAGTTTTACCTTCCGATGCACCTCTACAGGTTTACTGTATCCCTTGGACCTTCACAGTGACGATGAAACACAGGAATTGCATCGGAATTAAATATAAGAGTCACAATGCCGACTTAAGTACAGGAAGACTAAGTCTTCCTACTGTCTATGTTTTGAGCGTTTCGTGTGTCATCAGTTTTACTTTAAGATGCACCTCTGCAGGTTTACTATATCCCTTGGACCTTCCCATTCACGATGAAACACAGAAATTTCATCGGAAATAAATATAAGAGACACAATGCCGACTTAAGTACATGAAGGCTGAGTCTTCCTACTGTCTATGTTTTGAGCGTTTCCTGTGTCACCAGTTTTACATTCCGATGCACCTCTGCAGGTTTACTGTATTCCTTGTACCTTCACATTGACGATGAAACACAGAAATTGCATCGGAATTAAATATAAGAGACACAATGTCGACTTAGGTACAGGAAGACTGAGTCTTCCAACTGTCTATGTTTTGATTGTTTCCTGTGTCACTAGTTTTACATTCCGAAGCACCTCTGCAGGTTTACTATATCCCTTGGACCTTCCCATTCACGATGAAACACAGAAATTTCATCGGAAATATATATAAGTGACACAATGCCGACTTAAGTACAGGAAGACTGAGTCTTCCTACTGTCTATAATTTGAGCGTTTCCTGTGTCACCAGTTTTACATTCCGATGCACCTCTACAGGTTTACTGTATCCCTTGGACCTTGACAGTGACGATGAAACACAGAAATTGCATCGGAATTAAATATAAGAGACACAATGCCGACGTAAGTACAGGAAGACTGAGTCTTACTACTGTCTATGTTTTGAGCGTTTCCTGTGTCATTAGTTTTACTTTCCGATGCACCTCTGCAGGTTTACTATATCCCTTGGACCTTCCCATTCACGATGAAACACAGAAATTTCATCGGAAATAAATATAAGATACACAATACCGAATTAGGTACAGGAAGACTGATTCTTCCTACTGTCTATGTTTTGAGCGTTTCCTGTGTCACCAGTTTTACATTCCTACGCACCTCTGCAGGTTTACTGTATCCCTTGGACCTTCCCATTGACGATGAAACACAGAAATTGCATCGGAATTAAATATAAGAGACACAATACCGACTTAAGTACAGGAAGACTGAGTCTTCCCACTGTCTATGTTTTGAGCGTTTCCTGTGTCACTAGTTTTACATTCCGATGCACCACTGCAGGTTTACTGTATCCTTTGGACCTTCCCATTGACGATGAAACACAGAAATTGCATCGGAATTAAATATAAGAGACACAATGCCGACTTAAGTACAGGAAGACTGTGTCTTCCTACTGTCTATGTTTTGAGCGTTTCCTGTGTCACGAGTTTTACCTTCCGATGCACCTCTACAGGTTTACTGTATCCCTTGGACCTTCACAGTGACGATGAAACACAGGAATTGCATCGGAATTAAATATAAGAGACACAATGCCGACTTAAGTACAGGAAGACTAAGTCTTCCTACTGTCTATGTTTTGAGCGTTGCGTGTGTCATCAGTTTTACTTTCCGATGCACCTCTGCAGGTTTACTATATCCCTTGGACCTTCCCATTCACGATGAAACACAGAAATTTCATCGGAAATAAATATAAGAGACACAATGCCGACTTAAGTACAGGAAGGCTGAGTCTTCCTACTGTCTATGTTTTGAGCGTTTCCTGTGTCACCAGTTTTACATTCCGATGCACCTCTGCAGGTTTACTGTATTCCTTGGACCTTCACATTGACGATGAAACACAGAAATTGCATCGGAATTAAATATAAGAGACACAATGTCGACATATGTACAGGAAGACTGAGTCTTCCAACTGTCTATGTTTTGATTGTTTCCTGTGTCACTACTTTTACATTTCGAAGCACCTCTGCAGGTTTACTGTATCCCTTGGACCTTCCCATTGACGATGAAACACAGAAATTGCATCGGAATTAAATATAAGTGACACAATGCCGACTTAAGTACAGGAAGACTGAGTCTTAATACTGTCTATAATTTGAGCGTTTCCTGTGTCACCAGTTTTACATTCCGATGCACCTCTACAGATTTACTGTATCCCTTGGACCTTGAGAGTGACGATGAAACACAGAAATTGCATCGGAATTAAATATAAGAGACACAATGCCGGTGTAAGTACAGGAAGAGTGAGTCTTACTACTGTCTATGTTTTGAGCGTTTCCTGTGTCATTAGTTTTACTTTCCGATGCACCTCTGCAGGTTTACTATATCCCTTGGACCTTCCCATTCACGATGTGACACAGAAATTGCATAGGAATTAATTATAAGTGACACAATGCCGACTTAAGTACAGGAAGACTGAGTCTTCCTACTGTCTATAATTTGAGCGTTTCCTGTGTCACCAGTTTTACATTCCGAAGCACCTCTACAGGTTTACTGTATCCCTTGGACCTTGACAGTGACGATGAAACACAGAAATTGCATCGGAATTAAATATAAGAGACACAATGCCGACGTAAGTACAGGAAGACTGAGTCTTACTACTGTCTATGTTTTGAGCGTTTCCTGTGTCATTAGTTTTACTTTCCGATGCACCTCTTCAGGTTTACTATATCCCCTGGAGCTTCCCATTCACGATGAAACACAGAAATTTCATCGGAAATAAATATAAGAGACACAATGCCGAATTAAGTACAGGAAGACTGATTCTTCCTACTGTCTATGTTTTGAGCGTTTCCTGTGTCACCAGTTTTACATTCCGATGCACCTCTGCATGTTTACTATATCCCTTGGACCTTCCCATTGACGAAGAAACACAGAAATTGCATCGGAATTAAATATAAGAGACACAATACCGACTTAAGTACAGGAAGACTGAGTCTTCCTACTGTCTATGTTTTGAGCGTTTCCTGTGTCACTAGTTTTACATTCCGATGCACATCTGCAGGTTTACTGTATCCTTTGGACCTTCCCATTGACGATGAAACACAGAAATTGCATCGGAATTAAATATAAGAGACACAATGCCGACTTAAGTACAGGAAGACTGAGACTTCCTACTGTCTATGTTTTGAGCGTTTCCTGTGTCACGAGTTTTACCTTCCGATGCACCTCTACAGGTTTACTGTATCCCTTGGACCTTCACAGTGACGATGAAACACAGGAATTGCATCGGAATTAAATATAAGAGACACAATGCCGACTTAAGTACAGGAAGACTAAGTCTTCCTACTGTCTATGTTTTGAGCGTTTCCTGTGTCATCAGTTTTACTTTCCGATGCACCTCTGCAGGTTTACTATATCCCTTGGACCTTCCCATTCACGATGAAACACAGAAATTTCATCGGAAATATATATAAGAGACACAATGCCGACTTAAGTACAGGAAGACTGAATCTTCCTACTGTCTATGTTTTGAGCGTTTCCTGTGTCACCAGTTTTACATTCCGATGCACCTCTACAGGTTTACTGTATCCCTTGGACCTTGACAGTGACGATGAAACACAGAAATTGCATCGGAATTAAATATAAGAGACACAATGCCGACGTAAGTACTGGAAGACTGAGTCTTACTACTGTCTATGTTTTGAGCGTTTCCTGTGTCATTAGTTTTACTTTCCGATGCACCTCTGCAGGTTTACTATATCCCTTGGACCTTCCCCTTCACGATGAAACACAGAAATTTCATCGGAAATAAATATAAGATACACAATACCGAATTAAGTACAGGAAGACTGATTCTTCCTACTGTCTATGTTTGAGCGTTTCCTGTGTCACCAGTTTTACATTCCGATGCACCTCTGCAGGTATACTGTATTCCTTGGACCTTCCCATTGACGATGAAACACAGAAATTGCATCGGAATTAAATATAAGAGACACAATACCGACTTAAGTACAGGAAGACTGAGTCTTCCTACTGTCTATGATTTGAGCGTTTCCTGTGTCACTAGTTTTACATTCCGATGCACCTCTGCAGGTTTACTGAATCCTTTGGACCTTCCCATTGACGATGAAACACAGAAATTGCATCGGAATTAAATATAAGAGACACAATGCCGACTTAAGTACAGGAAGACTGAGTCTTCCTACTGTCTATGTTTTGAGCGTTTCCTGTGTCACGAGTTTTACCTTCCGATGCACCTCTACACGTTTACTGTATCCCTTGGACCTTCACAGTGACGATGAAACACAGGAATTGCATCGGAATTAAATATAAGAGACACAATGGCGACTTAAGTACAGGAAGACTGAGTCTTCCAACTGTCTATGTTTTGATTGTTTCCTGTGTCACTAGTTTTACATTCCGAAGCGCCTCTGCAGGTTTACTGTATCCCTTGGACCTTCCCATTGACGATGAAACACAGAAATTGCATCGGAATTAAATTTAAGTGACACAATGCCGACTTAAGTACAGGAAGACTGAGTCTTAATACTGTCTATAATTTGAGCGTTTCCTGTGTCACCAGTTTTACATTCCGATGCACCTCTACAGGTTTACTGTATCCTTTGGACCTTGACAGTGACGATGAAACACAGAAATTGCATCGGAATTAAATATAAGAGACACAATGCCGGTGTAAGTACAGGAAGACTGAGTCTTACTACTGTCTATGTTTTGAGCGTTTCCTGTGTCATTAGTTTTACTTTCCGATGCACCTCTGCAGGTTTACTATATCCCTTGGACCTTCCCATTCACGATGAAATTATTGGTATATCTGAACACTTCTTAAATAAGGAGATAATTCAGAGGCTTCCTTTACCAGGATACAGGTTGGCTGGCTGCTTTTCGAGGAGCTCTTTGCGGTGTGGGGGAGTAGCCATGTATGTGAAAAACGGCATCGCATTTGAGTCAATTGATGTTTCAAAGTACTGCACTGAAAAGGTGTTTGAATGTTGTGCAGGTGTGGTTAAATTTAACGGAGTTAAACTTGTAACTGTTGTTATTTATAGATCCCCAGACTCCGATTTCACAGCATTTTTGCTAAAGCTAGAGGAGGTTCTTGATTCACTTTATAGGAAATACAAAAAGTTAGTTATATGTGGTGACTTCAATATTAATTGTATAAGTGATTGTGCAAGGAAGAGGATGCTGGTAGACCTCTTTAATTCATATAATCTTATGCAAACCGTATTCTTTCCAACGAGAGTGCAAGGGAACAGTAGAACAACCATAGACAACATTTTTGTTCATTCCTCATTACTAGAAGGGCATTCTGTTAGAAAAAAGGTGAATGGCCTTTCAGATCATGATGCGCAAATTTTAACTTTAAAAGATTTTTATGCTGCAACTCGTGTTAAATATAGTCATCAGCTGTTCAGGAAAGCTGATCCGGTTGCTGTAGAGACCTTTGTAAACCTTATAAAGGAACAAGAGTGGCAAGATGTTTATAGCGCTGAGACAGTAAACGATAAATATAATGCTTTTCTAAAGACCTTTCTCATGCTCTTTGAAAGTTGCTTTCCGTTACAACGTTTAAAACAGGGTACTAGCACAAACAGGCAGCCTGGGTGGCTGACTAGAGGGATAAGAATATCTTGTAGAACAAAGTGGCAATTATATCAAAACGTTAGAAACAGTCAAAATCTAAATGCAGCAGCCCATTACAAACAGTATTGTAAGGTGCTTAAAAATGTTATTAGGAAGGGAAAAAGTATGTGGTATGCAGATAGAATAGCTAAGTCTCAGGATAAAATTAAAACCATATGGTCAGTCGTAAAGGAAGTTGCTGGTCTGCAGAGACAGGTCGAGGATATAGAATCAGTGCGTAGTGGGAATGTCCGTGTTACTGATAAGTCGCATATATGTACAGTATTTAATAATCACTTTCTGAATATAGCAGGTGAACTAAATAGAAACCTAATTCCAACAGGGAATCATATAGCGCTCTTAGAAAAAAGTGTTCCGAGACTGTTACCTGAAATGCTCCTCCATGATACTGACAAGAGGGAGATTGAGTTAATAATTAAATCACTAAAGACCAAGAACTCTCATGGATATGACGGGGTATCTAGCAGAATACTGAAGTATTGTTCTATGTATGTTAGCCCAGTACTTAGCCATATCTGTAACTTTTCCTTTAGGAGTGGTCGGTTTCCTGATAGATTAAAATACTCGGTAGTGAAGCCACTTTATAAAAAGGGAGACATTGATAATGTTGACAATTTTAGACCTATTTCTATGCCATCGGTGTTTGCTAAAGTTATCGAGAAGGTTGTATATACAAGGTTACTGGAGCATTTAAATTCACATAATTTGCTGTCAAATGTTCAGTTTGGTTTTAGAAATGGTTTAACAACTGAAAATGCTATATTCTCTTTTCTCTGTGAGGTTTTCGACGGATTAAATAAAAGGTTGCGAACGCTAGGTGTTTTCTTTGATTTAACGAAGGCTTTTGACTGTGTTGACCACAAAATATTACTGCAGAAGTTGGACCATTATGGAGTAAGGGGATTAGCTTACAATTGGTTCGCCTCTTACTTTAAGAACAGAAAGCAGAGGGTAATTCTCCGCAGTATTGAGAGTGGTAGTGATGTTCAGTCCCAATGGGGCACTGTTAAGTGGGGTGTTCCCCAATGGTCGGTGCTGGGGCCACTGCTGTTTCTTATTTATATAAATGATATGCCTTCTAGTATTACAGGTGATTCAAAAATATTTCTGTTTGCTGATGACACCAGCTTGATAGTGAAGGATCTTGTGTGTAATATTGAAACAGTAACAAATAATTTAGTTCATGAAATAAGTTCGTGGCTTGTGGAAAATAATTTGATGCTAAATCACAGTAAGACTCAGTTTTTACAGTTTCTAACTCACAATTCAACAAGAACTGACATTTTAATCAGACAGAATGGGCATGTTATAAGCGAGACGGAACAGTTCAAGTTCCTAGGCGTACGGATAGATAGTAAGCTGTTGTGGAAAGCCCATGTTCAGGATCTTGTTCAGAAACTAAATGCTGCTTTATTTACCATTAGAACAGTATCTGAAATAAGTGACACTTCAACACGAAAAGTAGTCTACTTCGCATATTTTCATACGCTTATGTCGTATGGTATTATTTTTTGGGGTAATTCTTCTGATTCAAAAAGGGTATTTTTGGCTCAAAAACGGGCTGTTCGAGCTATATGTGGTGTAAGTTCGAGAACCTCTTGTCGACCCCTATTCAAAAATCTGGGAATTCTGACGTTGCCCTCACAGTATATATTTTCTTTAATGTCGTTTGTTGTTAGCAATATTAGCCTATTCCCAAGAGTTAGCAGCTTTCACTCAGTTAATACTAGGCAGAAATCAAATCTGCATGTAGAATGCAGTTCCTTGACTCTTGTGCAGAAAGGAGTGCAGTATTCTGCTGCATACATTTTCAATAAGCTACCACAAGAACTCAAAAATTTTAGCAGTAGCCCAAACACTTTTAAGTCTAAACTGAAGAGTTTCCTCATGGCTCACTCCTTCTATTCAGTCGAGGAGCTCCTGGAAGAGCTAAAAAATTAAGCAAATTCCAGTGTTACATTGTTGATTGTCTTCATTTAAACTTATGACTTGTCACCTGAATATGTTTTTTTTCTATATTTCATTTTATCTGTTTCTAATATCGTGTTATAATTTCATGTATTGACTCGTTCCATGACCATGGAGATTTCTCCTTAATTTGGTCCCACGGAACAATAAATAAATAAATAAATAAAAAATAAAGGAAACACAGAAATTTCATCGGAAATAAATATAAGATACACAATACCGAATTAAGTACAGGAAGACTGATTCTTCCTACTGTCTATGTTTCGAGCGTTTCCTGTGTCACCAGTTTTACATTCCGACGCACCTCTGCAGGTTTACTGTATCCCTTGGACCTTCCCATTGACGAAGAAACACAGAAATTGCATCGGAATTAAATATAAGAGACACAATACCGACTTAAGTACAGGAAGACTGAGTCTTCCTACTGTCTATGTTTTGAGCGTTTCCTGTGTCACTAGTTTTACATTCCGATGCACATCTGCAGGTTTACTGTATCCTTTGGACCTTCCCATTGACGATGAAACACAGAAATTGCATCGGTATTAAATATAAGAGACACAATGCCGACTTAAGTACAGGAAGACTGAGTCTTCCTACTGTCTATGTTTTGAGCGTTTCCTGTGTCACGAGTTTTACCTTCCGATGCACCTCTACAGGTTTACTGTATCCCTTGGACCTTCACAGTGACGATGAAACACAGGAATTGCATCGGAATTAAATATAAGAGACACAATGCCGACTTAAGTACAGGAAGATTAAGTCTTCCTACTGTCTATGTTTTGAGCGTTTCCTGTGTCATCAGTTTTACTTTCCGATGCACCTCTGCAGGTTTACTATATCCCTTGGACCTTCCCATTCACGATGAAACACAGAAATTTCATCGGAAATATATATAAGAGACACAATGCCGACTTAAGTACAGGAAGACTGAATCTTCCTACTGTCTATGTTTTGAGCGTTTCCTGTGTCACCAGTTTTACATTCCGATGCACCTCTGCAGGTTTACTGTATCCCTTGGACCTTCCCATTGACGATGAAACACAGAAATTGCATCGGAATTAAATATAAGAGACACAATGCCGACTTAAGTACAGGAAGACTGAGTCTTCCTACTGTCTATGTTTTGAGCGTTTCCTGCGTCACTAGTTTTATATCCCGATGCACCTCTGCAGGTTTAGTATATCCTTTGGACCTTCCCATTGACGATGAAACACAGAAATTGCATCGGAATTAAATATAAGATACACAATGCCGACTTTAGTACAGGAAGACTGAGTCTTCCTACTGTCTATGTTTGAGCGTTTCCTGTGTCACCAGTTTTACATTCCGATGCACCTCTGCAGGTATACTGTATTCCTTGGACCTTCCCATTGACGATGAAACACAGAATTTGCATCGGAATTAATTGTAAGAGACACAATGCCGACTTAAGTACAGGAAGACTGAGTCTTCCTACTGTCTATGTTTTGAGCGTTTCCTGTGTCACGAGTTTTACCTTCCGATGCACCTCTACAGGTTTACTGTATCCCTTGGACCTTCACAGTGACGATGAAACACAGGAATTGCATCGGAATTAAATATATGAGTCACAATGCCGACTTAAGTACAGGAAGACTAAGTCTTCCTACTGTCTATGTTTTGAGCGTTTCGTGTGTCATCAGTTTTACTTTACGATGCACCTCTGCAGGTTTACTATATCCCTTGGACCTTCCCATTCACGATGAAGCACAGAAATTTCATCGGAAATAAATATAAGAGACACAATGCCGACTTAAGTACAGGAAGGCTGAGTCTTCCTACTGTCTATGTTTTGAGCGTTTCCTGTGTCACCAGTTTTACATTCCGATGCACCTCTGCAGGTTTACTGTATTCCTTGTACCTTCACATTGACGATGAAACACAGAAATTGCATCGGAATTAAATATAAGAGACACAATGTCGACTTAGGTACAGGAAGACTGAGTCTTCCAACTGTCTATGTTTTGATTGTTTCCTGTGTCACTAGTTTTACATTCCGAAGCACCTCTGCAGGTTAACTGTATCCCTTGGACCTTCCCATTGGCGATGAAACACAGAAATTGCATCGGAATTATTTATAAGTGACACAATGCCGACTTAAGTACAGGAAGACTGAGTCTTCCTACTGTCTATAATTTGAGCGATACCTGTGTCACCAGTTTTACATTCCGATGCACCTCTACAGGTTTACTGTATCCCTTGGACCTTGACAGTGACGATGAAACACAGAAATTGCATCGGAATTAAATATAAGAGACACAATGCCGACGTAAGTACAGGAAGACTGAGTCTTACTACTGTCTATGTTTTGAGCGTTTCCTGTGTCATTAGTTTTACTTTCCGATGCACCTCTGCAGGTTTACTATATCCCTTGGACCTTCCCATTCACGATGAAACACAGAAATTTCATCGGAAATAAATATAAGATACACAATACCGAATTAGGTACAGGAAGACTGATTCTTCCTACTGTCTATGTTTTGAGCGTTTCCTGTGTCACCAGTTTTACATTCCGACGCACCTCTGCAGGTTTACTGTATCCCTTGGACCTTCCCATTGACGATGAAACACAGAGATTGCATCGGAATTAAATATAAGAGACACAATACCGACTTAAGTACAGGAAGACTGAGTCTTCCCACTGTCTATGTTTTGAGCGTTTCCTGTGTCACTAGTTTTACATTCCGATGCACCACTGCAGGTTTACTGTATCCTTTGGACCTTCCCATTGACGATGAAACACAGAAATTGCATCGGAATTAAATATAAGAGACACAATGCCGACTTAAGTACAGGAAGACTGTGTCTTCCTACTGTCTATGTTTTGAGCGTTTCCTGTGTCACGAGTTTTACCTTCCGATGCACCTCTACAGGTTTACTGTATCCCTTGGACCTTCACAGTGACGATGAAACACAGGAATTGCATCGGAATTAAATATAAGAGACACAATGCCGACTTAAGTACAGGAAGACTAAGTCTTCCTACTGTCTATGTTTTGAGCGTTTCGTGTGTCATCAGTTTTACTTTCCGATGCACCTCTGCAGGTTTACTATATCCCTTGGACCTTCCCATTCACGATGAAACACAGAAATTTCATCGAAAATAAATATAAGAGACACAATGCCGACTTAAGTACAGGAAGGCTGAGTCTTCCTACTGTCTATGTTTTGAGCGTTTCCTGTGTCACCAGTTTTACATTCCGATGCACCTCTGCAGGTTTACTGTATTCCTTGGACCTTCACATTGACGATGAAACACAGAAATTGCATCGGAATTAAATATAAGAGACACAATGTCGTTATTAGTACAGGAAGACTGAGTCTTCCAACTGTCTATGTTTTGATGGTTTCCTGTGTCACTAGTTTTACATTTCGAAGCACCTCTGCAGGTTTACTGTATCCCTTGGACCTTCCCATTGACGATGAAACACAGAAATTGCATCGGAATTAAATATAAGTGACACAATGCCGACTTAAGTACAGGAAGACTGAGTCTTAATACTGTCTATAATTTGAGCGTTTCCTGTGTCACCAGTTTTACATTCCGATGCACCTCTACAGGTTTACTGTATCCCTTGGACCTTGACAGTGACGATGAAACACAGAAATTGCATCGGAATTAAATATAAGAGACACAATGCCGGTGTAAGTACAGGAAGAGTGAGTCTTACTACTGTCTATGTTTTGAGCGTTTCCTGTGTCATTAGTTTTACTTTCCGATGCACCTCTGCAGGTTTACTATATCCCTTGGACCTTCCCATTCATGATGAAACACAGAAATTGCATCGGAATTAATTATAAGTGACACAATGCCGACTTAAGTACAGGAAGACTGAGTCTTCCTACTGTCTATAATTTGAGCGTTTCCTGTGTCACCAGTTTTACATTCCGAAGCACCTCTACAGGTTTACTGTATCCCTTGGACCTTGACAGTGACGATGAAACACAGAAATTGCATCGGAATTAAATATAAGAGACACAATGCCGACGTAAGTACAGGAAGACTGAGTCTTACTACTGTCTATGTTTTGAGCGTTTCCTGTGTCATTAGTTTTACTTTCCGATGCACCTCTTCAGGTTTACTATATCCCTTGGAGCTTCCCATTCACGATGAAACACAGAAATTTCATCGGAAATAAATATAAGAGACACAATGCCGAATTAAGTACAGGAAGACTGATTCTTCCTACTGTCTATGTTTTGAGCGTTTCCTGTGTCACCAGTTTTACATTCCGATGCACCTCTGCAGGTTTACTATATCCCTTGGACCTTCCCATTGACGAAGAAACACAGAAATTGCATCGGAATTAAATATAAGAGACACAATACCGACTTAAGTACAGGAAGACTGAGTCTTCCTACTGTCTATGTTTTGAGCGTTTCCTGTGTCACTAGTTTTTCATTCCGATGCACATCTGCAGGTTTACTGTATCCTTTGGACCTTCCCATTGACGATGAAACACAGAAATTGCATCGGAATTAAATATAAGAGACACAATGCCGACTTAAGTACAGGAAGACTGAGTCTTCCTACTGTCTATGTTTTGAGCGTTTCCTGTGTCACGAGTTTTACCTTCCGATGCACCTCTACAGGTTTACTGTATCCCTTGGACCTTCACAGTGACGATGAAACACAGGAATTGCATCGGAATTAAATATAAGAGACACAATGCCGACTTAAGTACAGGAAGACTAAGTCTTCCTACTGTCTATGTTTTGAGCGTTTCCTGTGTCATCAGTTTTACTTTCCGATGCACCTCTGCAGGTTTACTATATCCCTTGGACCTTCCCATTCACGATGAAACACAGAAATTTCATCGGAAATATATATAAGAGACACAATGCCGACTTAAGTACTGGAAGACTGAATCTTCCTACTGTCTATGTTTTGAGCGTTTCCTGTGTCACCAGTTTTACATTCCGATGCACCTCTGCAGGTGTACTGTATCCCTTGGACCTTCCCATTGACGATGAAACACAGAAATTGCATCGGAATTAAATATAAGAGACACAATGCCGACTTAAGTACAGGAAGACTGAGTCTTCCTACTGTCTATGTTTTGAGCGTTTCCTGTGTCACTAGTTTTATATCCCGATGCACCTCTGCAGGTTTAGTATATCCTTTGGACCTTCCCATTGACGATGAAACACAGAAATTGCATCGGAATTAAATATAAGATACACAATGCCGACTTAAGTACAGGAAGATTGAGTCTTCCTACTGTCTATTTTTGAGCGTTTCCTGTGTCACCAGTTTTACATTCCGATGCACCTCTGCAGGTATACTGTATTCCTTGGACCTTCCCATTGACGATGAAACACAGAATGTGCATCGGAATTAAATATAAGAGACACAATGCCGACTTAAGTACAGGAAGACTGAGTCTTCCTACTGTCTATGTTTTGAGCGTTTCCTGTGTCACGAGTTTTACCTTCCGATGCACCTCTACAGGTTTACTGTATCCCTTGGACCTTCACAGTGACGATGAAACACAGGAATTGCATCGAAATTAAATATAAGAGTCACAATGCCGACTTAAGTACAGGAAGACTAAGTCTTCCTACTGTCTATGTTTTGAGCGTTTCGTGTGTCATCAGTTTTACTTTACGATGCACGTCTGCAGGTTTACTATATCCCTTGGACCTTCCCATTCACGATGAAACACAGAAATTTCATCGGAAATAAATATAAGAGACACAATGCCGACTTAAGTACAGGAAGGCTGAGTCTTCCTACTGTCTATGTTTTGAGCGTTTCCTGTGTCACCAGTTTTACATTCCGATGCACCTCTGCAGGTTTACTGTATTCCTTGTACCTTCACATTGACGATGAAACACAGAAATTGCATCGGAATTAAATATAAGAGACACAATGTCGACTTAGGTACAGGAAGACTGAGTCTTCCAACTGTCTATGTTTTGATTGTTTCCTGCGTCACTAGTTTTACATTCCGAAGCACCTCTGCAGGTTTACTGTATCCCTTGGACCTTCCCATTGGCGATGAAACACAGAAATTGCATCGGAATTAATTATAAGTGACACAATGCCGACTTAAGTACAGGAAGACTGAGTCTTCCTACTGTCTATAATTTGAGCGTTTCCTGTGTCACCAGTTTTACATTCCGATGCACCTCTACAAGTTTACTGTATCCCTTGGACCTTGACAGTGACGATGAAACACAGAAATTGCATCGGAATTAAATATAAGAGACACAATGCCGACGTAAGTACAGGAAGACTGAGTCTTACTACTGTCTATGTTTTGAGCGTTTCCTGTGTCATTAGTTTTACTTTCCGATGCACTTCTGCAGGTCTACTATATCCCTTGGACCTTCCCATTCACGATGAAACACAGAAATTTCATCGGAAATAAATATAAGATACACAATACCGAATTAGGTACAGGAAGACTGATTCTTCCTACTGTCAAAGTTTTGAGCGTTTCCTGTGTCACCAGTTTTACATTCCGACGCACCTCTGCAGGTTTACTGTATCCCTTGGACCTTCCCATTGACGATGAAACACAGAAATTGCATCGGAATTAAATATAAGAGACACAATACCGACTTAAGTACAGGAAGACTGAGTCTTCCCACTGTCTATGTTTTAAGCGTTTCCTGTGTCACTAGTTTTACATTCCAATGCACCACTGCAGGTTTACTGTATCCTTTGGACCTTCCCATTGACGATGAAACACAGAAATTGCATCGGAATTAAATATAAGAGACACAATGCCGACTTAAGTACAGGAAGACTGTGTCTTCCTACTGTCTATGTTTTGAGCGTTTCCTGTGTCACGAGTTTTACCTTCCGATGCACCTCTACAGGTTTACTGTATCCCTTGGACGTTCACAGTGACGATGAAACACAGGAATTGCATCGGAATTAAATATAAGAGACACAATGCCGACTTAAGTACAGGAAGACTAAGTCTTCCTACTGTCTATGTTTTGAGCGTTTCGTGTGTCATCAGTTTTACTTTCCGATGCACCTCTGCAGGTTTACTATATCCCTTGGACCTTCCCATTCACGATGAAACACAGAAATTTCATCGGAAATAAATATAAGAGACACAATGCCGACTTAAGTACAGGAAGGCTGAGTCTTCCTACTGTCTATGTTTTGAGCGTTTCCTGTGTCACCAGTTTTACATTCCGATGCACCTCTGCAGGTTTACTGTATTCCTTGGACCTTCACATTGACGATGAAACACAGAAATTGCATCGGAATTAAATATAAGAGACACAATGTCGACATAAGTACAGGAAGACTGAGTCTTCCAACTGTCTATGTTTTGATTGTTTCCTGTGTCACTAGTTTTACATTTCGAAGCACCTCTGCAGGTTTACTGTATCCCTTGGACCTTCCCATTGACGATGAAACACAGAAATGGCATCGGAATTAAATATAAGTGACACAATGCCGACTTAAGTACAGGAAGACTGAGTCTTAATACTGTCTATAATTTGAGCGTTTCCTGTGTCACCAGTTTTACATTCCGATGCACCTCTACAGGTTTACTGTATCCCTTGGACCTTGACAGTGACGATGAAACACAGAAATTGCATCGGAATTAAATATAAGAGACACAATGCCGGTGTAAGTACAGGAAGAGTGAGTCTTACTACTGTCTATGTTTTGAGCGTTTCCTGTGTCATTAGTTTTACTTTCCGATGCACCTCTTCAGGTTTACTATATTCCTTGGACCTTCCCATTCACGATGAAACACAGAAATTGCATCCGAATTAATTATAAGTGACACAATGCCGACTTAAGTACAGGAAGACTGAGTCTTCCTACTGTCTATAATTTGAGCGTTTCCTGTGTCACCAGTTTTACATTCCGAAGCACCTCTACAGGTTTACTGTATCCCTTGGACCTTGACAGTGACGATGAAACACAGAAATTGCATCGGAATTAAATATAAGAGACACAATGCCGACGTAAGTACAGGAAGACTGAGTCTTACTACTGTCTATGTTTTGAGCGTATCCTGTGTCATTAGTTTTACTTTCCGATGCACCTCTTCAGGTTTACTATATCCCTTGGAGCTTCCCATTCACGATGAAACACAGAAATTTCATCGGAAATAAATATAAGAGACACAATGCCGAATTAAGTACAGGAAGACTGATTCTTCCTACTGTCTATGTTTTGAGCGTTTCCTGTGTCACCAGTTTTACATTCCGACGCACCTCTGCAGGTTTACTGTATCCCTTGGACCTTCCCATTGACGATGAAACACAGAAATTGCATCGGAATGAAATATAAGAGACACAATACCGACTCAAGTACAGGAAGACTGAGTCTTCCTACTGTCTATGTTTTGAGCGTTTCCTGTGTCACTAGTTTTACATTCCGATGCACCTCTGCAGGTTTCCTGTATCCTTTGGACCTTCCCATTGACGATGAAACACAGAAATTGCATCGGAATTAAATATAAGAGACACAATGCCGACTTAAGTACAGGAAGACTGAGTCTTCCTACTGTCTATGTTTTGAGCGTTTCCTGTGTCACCAGTTTTACATTCCGATGCACCTCTGCAGGTTTACTGTATCCCTTGGACCTTCCCATTGACGATGAAACACAGAAAATGCATCGGAATTAAATATAAGTGACACAATGCCGACTTAAGAACAGGAAGACTGAGTCTTCCTACTGTCTATTATTTGAGCGTTTCCTGTGTCACCAGTTTTACATTCCGATGCACCTCTGCAGGTTTACTGTATCCCTTGGACCATCCCATTGACGATGAAACACAAACATTGCATCGGAATTAAATATAAGAGACACAATGCCGACTTAAAAACAGGAAGACTGAGTCTGCCTACTCTCTATGTTTTGAGCGTTTCCTGTGTCCCCAGTTTTACATACTGATGCAGCTCTGCAGTTTTACTGTATCCCTTGGACCTTCCCATTGGCGATGGAACACAGAAATTTCATCGAAATTTAATATAAGAGACACAATGCCGACTTAAGTACAAGAAAACAGTCTTCATACGGTCAATGTTTGAGCGGTTCCTGTGTCACCAGTTTTACATTCCGATGCATCTCTGCCGGTTTACTGTATCCCTTGGACCTTCCCATTGTCGATGAAACACAGAAATTGCATCGGAATTAAATATAAGAGACACAATGCCGACATAAGTACAGGAAGACTGAGTCTTCCTACTGTCTATGTTTTGAGCGTTTACTGTGTCATCAGTTTTACTTTCCGATGCACCTCTGCATGTTTACTATATCCCTTGGACCTTCACAGTGACGATGAAACACAGGAAATGCATCGGAATTAAATATAAGAAACACAATGCCGACTTAAGTACAGGAAGAATGAGTCTTCCTACCGTCTATGTGTTGAGCGTTTCCTGTGTCACCAGTTTTACATTCTGTTGCACCTCTGCAGGTTTACTGTATCCCATGGACCTTCCCACTGACGATGAAACACAGAAATTGCATCGGAATTAAAAATAAGAGACACAATGCCGACTTAAGTACAGGAGGACTAAGTCTTCCTACTGTCTATAATTTGAGCGTTTCCTGTGTCACCAGTTTTACATTCCGATGCACCTCCACAGGTTTACTGTATCCCTTGGACCTTCACAGTGACGATGAAACACAGGAATTGCATCGGAATTAAATATAAGAAACACAATGCCGACATAAGTACAGGAAGACTAAGTCCTCCAACTGTCTATGTTTTGAGCGTTACCTGTGTCATCAGTTTTACTTTCCGATGCACCTCTGCAGGTTTACTATATCCCTTGGACCTTCCCATTCACGATGAAACACAGAAATTTCATCGGAAATATATATAAGAGACACAATGCCGACTTAAGTACAGGAAGACTGAGTCTTCCTACTGTCTATGTTTTGAGCGTTTCCTGTTTCACCAGTTTTACATTCCGATGCACCTCTGCAGGTTTACTGTATCCCTTGGACCTTCCCATTGACGATGAAACACAGAAATTGCATCGGAATTAAATATAAGAGACACATTGCCGACATAAGTACAGGAAGACTGAGTCTTCCTACTGTCTATGTTTTGAGCGTTTCCTGTGTCACTAGTTTTACATTCGGATGCACCTCTACAGGTTTACTGTATCCCTTGGACCTTCACAATGACGATGAAACACAGGAATTGCATCGGAATTAAATATAAGAGACACAATGCCGACTTAAGTACAGGAAGACTAAGTCTTCCTACTGTCTATGTTTTTAGCGTTTCGTGTGTCATCAGTTTTACTTTCCGATGCACCTCTGCAGGTTTACTATATCCCTTGGACCTTCCCATTCACGATGAAACACAGAAATTTCATCGGAAATAAATATAAGAGACACAATGCCGACTTAAGTACAGTAAGGCTGAGTCTTCCTACTGTCTATGTTTTGAGCGTTTCCTGTGTCCCCAGTTTTACATTCTGATGCAGCTCTGCAGTTTTACTGTATCCCTTAGACCTTTCCATTGGCGATGAAACACAGAAATTGCATCGGAATTAAATATAAGAGACACAATGCCGACTTAAGTACAGGAAGACCGAGTCTTCCTACTGTCTGTAATTTGAGCGTTTCATGTTTCATCAGTTTTACATTCCGATGCACCTCTGCATTTTTACTGTATCCCTTGGACCTTCCCATTGACGATGAAACACAGAAATTGCATCGAAATGAAATATAAGAGACACAATGCCGACTTAAGTACAAGAAAACAGTCTTCATACGGTCAATGTTTGAGCGGTTCCTGTGTCACCAGTTTTACATTCCGATGCACCTCTGCAGGTTTACTGTATGCCTTGGACCTTCCCATTGACGATGAAAAACAGAAATTGCATCGGAATTAAATATAAGAGACACAATGCCGACTTAAGTACAGGAAGACTAAGTCTTCCTACTGTCTAAGATTTGAGCGTTTCTTGTGTCATCAGTTTTACTTTCCGATGCACCTCTGCAGGTTTACTATATCCCTTGGACCTTCCCATTCACGATGAAACACAGAAATTTCATCGGAAATAAATATAGGAGACACAATGACGACTTAAGTAGAGGAAGAATGAGTCTTCCTACTGTCTATGTGTTGAGCGTTTCCTGTGTCACCAGTTTTACATTCTGTTCCACCTCTGCAGGTTTACTGTATCCCTTGGACCTTCCCATTGACGATGAAACACAGAAATTGCATCGGAATTAAATATAAGAGACACAATGCCGACTTAAGTACAGGAAGACTGAGTCTTCCTACTGTCTATGTATTGAGCGTTTCCTGTGTCACTAGTTTTACATTCGGATGCACCTCTACAGGTTTACTGTATCCCTTGGGCCTTCACAGTGACGATGAAACACAGGAATTGCATCGGAATTAAATATAAGAGACACAATGCCGACTTAAGTACAGGAAGACTAAGTCTTCCTACTGTCTATGATTTGAGCGTTTCGTGTGTCATCAGTTTTACTTTCCGATGCACCTCTGCAGGTTTACTATATCCCTTGGTCCTTCCCATTCACGATGAAACACATAAATTTCATCGGAAATAAATATAAGAGACACAATGCCGACTTAAGTACAGTAAGGCTGAGTCTTCCTACTGTCTATGTTTTGAGCGTCTCCTGTGTCGCCAGTTTTACATTCCGATGCACCTCTGCAGGTTTACTGTATCCCTTGGACCTTCCCATTAACGATGAAACACAGAAATTGCATCGGAATTAAATATAAGAGACACAATGCCGACTTAAGTACATGAAGACAGAGTCTTCCAACTGCCTATGTTTTGATTGTTTCCTGTGTCACTAGTTTTACATTCCGATGCACCTCTGCAGGTTTACTGTATCGCTTGGACCTTCCCATTGACGATGAAACACAGAAATTGCATCGGAATTAAATATAAGAGACACAATGCCGACATAAAAACAAGAAGACTGAATCTGCCTACTCTCTATGTTCTGAGCGTTTCCTGTGTCCCCAGTTTTACATTCTGATGCAGCTCTGCAGTTTTACTGTATCCCTTAGACCTTCCCATTGGCGATGAAACACAGAAATTGCATCGGAATTAAATATAAGAGACACAATGCCGACTTAAGTACAGGAAGACCGAGTCTTCCTACTGTCTGTAATTTGAGCGTTTCCTGTGTCACCAGTTTTACTTTCCGATGCACCTCTGCAGTTTTACTGTATCCCTTGGACCTTCCCATTGACGATGAAACACAGAAATTGCATCGAAATTAAATATAAGAGACACAATGCCGACTTAAGTACAAGAAAACAGTCTTCATACGGTCAATGTTTGAGCGGTTCCTGTGTCACCAGTTTTACATTCCGATGCACCTCTGCAGGTTTACTGTATGCCTTGGACCTTCCCATTGACGATGAAAAACAGAAATTGCATCGGAATTAAATATAAGAGACACAATGCCGACTTAAGTACAGGAAGACTAAGTCTTCCTACTTTCTAAGTTTTGAGCGTTTCTTGTGTCATCCGTTTTACTTTCCGATGCACCTCTGCAGGTTTACTGTATCCCTTGGACATTCCCATTGACGATGAAACACAGAAATTGCATCGGAATTAAATATAAGAGACACAATGCCGACTTAAGTACAGGAAGAATGAGTCTTCCTACTGTCTATGTGTTGAGCGTTTCCTGTGTCACCAGTTTTACATTCTGTTGCACCTCTGCAGGTTTACTGTATCCCTTGGACCTTCCCATTGACGATGAAACACAGAATTTGCATCGGAATTAAATATAAGAGGCACAATGCCGACTTAAGTACAGGAAGACTGAGTCTTCCTACTGTCTATGTTTTGAGCGTTTCCTGTGTCACTAGTTTTACATTCGGATGCACCTCTACAGGTTTACTGTATCCCTTGGACCTTCACAGTGACGATGAAACACAGGAATTGCATCGGAATTAAATATAAGAGACACAATGCCGACTTAAGTACAGGAAGTCTACGTCTTCCTACTGTCTATGTTTTGAGCGTTTCGTGTGTCATCAGTTTTACTTTCCGTTGCACCTCTGCAGGTTTACTATATCCCTTGGACCTTCCCATTCACGATGAAACACAGAAATTTCATCGGAAATAAATATAAGAGACACAATGCCGACTTAAGTACAGTAAGGCTGAGTCTTCCTACTGTCTATGTTTTGAGCGTCTCCTGTGTCGCCAGTTTTACATTCCGATGCACCTCTGCAGGTTTACTGTATCCCTTGGACCTTCCCATTAACGATGAAACACAGAAATTGCATCAGAATTAAATATAAGAGACACAATGCCGACTTAAGTACATGAAGACTGAGTCTTCCAACTGCCTATGTTTTGATTGTTTCCTGTGTCACTAGTTTTACATTCCGATGCACCTCTGCAGGTTTACTGTATCGCTTGGACCTTCCCATTGGCGATGAAACACAGAAATTGCATCGGAATTAAATATAAGAGACACAATGCCGACTTAAGTACAGGAAGACCGAGTCTTCCTACTGTCTGTAATTTGAGCGTTTCCTGTGTAACCAGTTTTACATTCCGATGCACCTCTGCCGTTTTACTGTATCCCTTGGACCTTCCCATTGACGATGAAACACAGAAATTGCATCAAAATTAAATATAAGAGACACAATGCCGACTTAAGTACAAGAAAACAGTCTTCGTACGGTCAATGTTTGAGCGGTTCCTGTGTCCCCAGTTTTACATTCCGATGCACCTTTACAGGTTTACTGTATCCCTTGAACCTTCACAGTGACGATGAAACACAGGAATTGCATCGGAATTAAATATAAGAAACACAATGCCGACTTAAGTACAGGAAGACTAAGTCTTCCTACTGTCTATGTTTTGAGCGTTTCCTGTGTCATCAGTTTTACTTTCCGATGCACCTCTGCAGGTTAACTATATCCCTTGGACCTTGCCATTCACGATGAAACACAGAAATTTCATCGGAAATATATATAAGAGACACAATGCCGACTTAAGTACAGGAAGACTTAGTCTTCCTACTGGCTATGTTTTGAGCGTTTCCTGTGTCACCAGTTTTACATTCCGATGCACCTCTGCAGGTTTACTGTATCCCTTGGACCTTCCCATTGACGATGAAACACAGAAATTGCATCGGAATTAAATATAAGAGACACAATGCCGACTTAAGTACAGGAAGACTAAGTCTTCCTACTGTCTATGTTTTGAGCGTTTCCTGTGTCACTAGTTTTACATTCCGATGCACCTCAACAGGTTTACTGTATCCCTTGGACCTTCACAGTGACGATGAAACACAGGAATTGCATCGGAATTAAATATAAGAGACACAATGCCGACTTAAGTACAGGAAGAATGAGTCTTCCTACTGTCTATGTGTTGAGCGTTTCCTGTGTCACCAGTTTTACATTCTGTTGCACCTATGCAGGTTTACTGTATCCCTTGGACCTTCCCATTGACGATGAAACACAGAAATTGCATCGGAATTAAATATAAGAGGCATAATGCCGACTTAAGTACAGGAAGACTAAGTCCTCCTACTGTCTATAATTTGAGCGTTTCCTGTGTCACCAGTTTTACATTCCGATGCACCTTTACAGGTTTACTGTATCCCTTGAACCTTCACAGTGACGATGAAACACAGGAATTGCATCGGAATTAAATATAAGAAACACAATGCCGACTTAAGTACAGGAAGACTAAGTCTTCCTACTGTCTATGTTTTGAGCGTTTCCTGTGTCATCAGTTTTACTTTCCGATGCACCTCTGCAGGTTAACTATATCCCTTGGACCTTGCCATTCACGATGAAACACAGAAATTTCATCGGAAATATATATAAGAGACACAATGCCGACTTAAGTACAGGAAGACTTAGTCTTCCTACTGGCTATGTTTTGAGCGTTTCCTGTGTCACCAGTTTTACATTCCGATGCACCTCTGCAGGTTTACTGTATCCCTTGGACCTTCCCATTGACGATGAAACACAGAAATTGCATCGGAATTAAATATAAGAGACACAATGCCGACTTAAGTACAGGAAGACTAAGTCTTCCTACTGTCTATGTTTTGAGCGTTTCCTGTGTCACTAGTTTTACATTCCGATGCACCTCAACAGGTTTACTGTATCCCTTGGACCTTCACAGTGACGATGAAACACAGGAATTGCATCGGAATTAAATATAAGAGACACAATGCCGACTTAAGTACAGGAAGAATGAGTCTTCCTACTGTCTATGTGTTGAGCGTTTCCTGTGTCACCAGTTTTACATTCTGTTGCACCTCTGCAGGTTTACTGTATCCCTTGGACCTTCCCATTGACGATGAAACACAGAAATTGCATCGGAATTAAATATAAGAGGCATAATGCCGACTTAAGTACAGGAAGACTAAGTCCTCCTACTGTCTATAATTTGAGCGTTTCCTGTGTCACCAGTTTTACATTCCGATGCACCTTTACAGGTTTACTGTATCCCTTGAACCTTCACAGTGACGATGAAACACAGGAATTGCATCGGAATTAAATATAAGAAACACAATGCCGACTTAAGTACAGGAAGACTAAGTCTTCCTACTGTCTATGTTTTGAGCGTTTCCTGTGTCATCAGTTTTACTTTCCGATGCACCTCTGCAGGTTAACTATATCCCTTGGACCTTGCCATTCACGATGAAACACAGAAATTTCATCGGAAATATATATAAGAGACACAATGCCGACTTAAGTACAGGAAGACTTAGTCTTCCTACTGGCTATGTTTTGAGCGTTTCCTGTGTCACCAGTTTTACATTCCGATGCACCTCTGCAGGTTTACTGTATCCCTTGGACCTTCACAGTGACGATGAAACACAGGAATTGCATCGGAATTAAATATAAGAGACACAATGCCGACTTAAGTACAGGAAGAATGAGTCTTCCTACTGTCTATGTGTTGAGCGTTTCCTGTGTCACCAGTTTTACATTCTGTTGCACCTCTGCAGGTTTACTGTATCCCTTGGACCTTCCCATTGACGATGAAACACAGAAATTGCATCGGAATTAAATATAAGAGGCATAATGCCGACTTAAGTACAGGAAGACTAAGTCCTCCTACTGTCTATAATTTGAGCGTTTCCTGTGTCACCAGTTTTACATTCCGATGCACCTTTACAGGTTTACTGTATCCCTTGAACCTTCACAGTGACGATGAAACACAGGAATTGCATCGGAATTAAATATAAGAAACACAATGCCGACTTAAGTACAGGAAGACTAAGTCTTCCTACTGTCTATGTTTTGAGCGTTTCCTGTGTCATCAGTTTTACTTTCCGATGCACCTCTGCAGGTTAACTATATCCCTTGGACCTTGCCATTCACGATGAAACACAGAAATTTCATCGGAAATATATATAAGAGACACAATGCCGACTTAAGTACAGGAAGACTTAGTCTTCCTACTGGCTATGTTTTGAGCGTTTCCTGTGTCACCAGTTTTACATTCCGATGCACCTCTGCAGGTTTACTGTATCCCTTGGACCTTCACAGTGACGATGAAACACAGGAATTGCATCGGAATTAAATATAAGAGACACAATGCCGACTTAAGTACAGGAAGAATGAGTCTTCCTACTGTCTATGTTTTGAGCGTTTCGTGTGTCACCAGTTTTACATTCCGATGCACCTCTGCAGGTTTACTGTATCCCTTGGACCTTCCCATTGACGATGAAACACAGAAAATGCATCGGAATTAAATATAAGTGACACAATGCCGACTTAAGAACAGGAAGACTGAGTCTTCCTACTGTCTATTATTTGAGCGTTTCCTGTGTCACCAGTTTTACATTCCGATGCACCTCTGCAGGTTTACTGTATCCCTTGGACCATCCCATTGACGATGAAACACAAACATTGCATCGGAATTAAATATAAGAGACACAATGCCGACTTAAAAACAGGAAGACTGAGTCTGCCTACTCTCTATGTTTTGAGCGTTTCCTGTGTCCCCAGTTTTACATACTGATGCAGCTCTGCAGTTTTACTGTATCCCTTGGACCTTCCCATTGGCGATGGAACACAGAAATTTCATCGAAATTTAATATAAGAGACACAATGCCGACTTAAGTACAAGAAAACAGTCTTCATACGGTCAATGTTTGAGCGGTTCCTGTGTCACCAGTTTTACATTCCGATGCATCTCTGCCGGTTTACTGTATCCCTTGGACCTTCCCATTGTCGATGAAACACAGAAATTGCATCGGAATTAAATATAAGAGACACAATGCCGACATAAGTACAGGAAGACTGAGTCTTCCTACTGTCTATGTTTTGAGCGTTTACTGTGTCATCAGTTTTACTTTCCGATGCACCTCTGCATGTTTACTATATCCCTTGGACCTTCACAGTGACGATGAAACACAGGAAATGCATCGGAATTAAATATAAGAAACACAATGCCGACTTAAGTACAGGAAGAATGAGTCTTCCTACCGTCTATGTGTTGAGCGTTTCCTGTGTCACCAGTTTTACATTCTGTTGCACCTCTGCAGGTTTACTGTATCCCATGGACCTTCCCACTGACGATGAAACACAGAAATTGCATCGGAATTAAAAATAAGAGACACAATGCCGACTTAAGTACAGGAGGACTAAGTCTTCCTACTGTCTATAATTTGAGCGTTTCCTGTGTCACCAGTTTTACATTCCGATGCACCTCCACAGGTTTACTGTATCCCTTGGACCTTCACAGTGACGATGAAACACAGGAATTGCATCGGAATTAAATATAAGAAACACAATGCCGACATAAGTACAGGAAGACTAAGTCCTCCAACTGTCTATGTTTTGAGCGTTACCTGTGTCATCAGTTTTACTTTCCGATGCACCTCTGCAGGTTTACTATATCCCTTGGACCTTCCCATTCACGATGAAACACAGAAATTTCATCGGAAATATATATAAGAGACACAATGCCGACTTAAGTACAGGAAGACTGAGTCTTCCTACTGTCTATGTTTTGAGCGTATCCTGTTTCACCAGTTTTACATTCCGATGCACCTCTGCAGGTTTACTGTATCCCTCGGACCTTCCCATTGACGATGAAACACAGAAATTGCATCGGAATTAAATATAAGAGACACATTGCCGACATAAGTACAGGAAGACTGAGTCTTCCTACTGTCTATGTTTTGAGCGTTTCCTGTGTCACTAGTTTTACATTCGGATGCACCTCTACAGGTTTACTGTATCCCTTGGACCTTCACAATGACGATGAAACACAGGTATTGCATCGGAATTAAATATAAGAGACACAATGCCGACTTAAGTACAGGAAGACTAAGTCTTCCTACTGTCTATGTTTTTAGCGTTTCGTGTGTCATCAGTTTTACTTTCCGATGCACCTCTGCAGGTTTACTATATCCCTTGGACCTTCCCATTCACGATGAAACACAGAAATTTCATCGGAAATAAATATAAGAGACACAATGCCGACTTAAGTACAGTAAGGCTGAGTCTTCCTACTGTCTATGTTTTGAGCGTTTCCTGTGTCCCCAGTTTTACATTCTGATGCAGCTCTGCAGTTTTACTGTATCCCTTAGACCTTTCCATTGGCGATGAAACACAGAAATTGCATCGGAATTAAATATAAGAGACACAATGCCGACTTAAGTACAGGAAGACCGAGTCTTCCTACTGTCTGTAATTTGAGCGTTTCATGTTTCATCAGTTTTACATTCCGATGCACCTCTGCAGTTTTACTGTATCCCTTGGACCTTCCCATTGACGATGAAACACAGAAATTGCATCGAAATGAAATATAAGAGACACAATGCCGACTTAAGTACAAGAAAACAGTCTTCATACGGTCAATGTTTGAGCGGTTCCTGTGTCACCAGTTTTACATTCCGATGCACCTCTGCAGGTTTACTGTATGCCTTGGACCTTCCCATTGACGATGAAAAACAGAAATTGCATCGGAATTAAATATAAGAGACACAATGCCGACTTAAGTACAGGGAGACTAAGTCTTCCTACTGTCTAAGATTTGAGCGTTTCTTGTGTCATCAGTTTTACTTTCCGATGCACCTCTGCAGGTTTACTATATCCCTTGGACCTTCCCATTCACGATGAAACACAGAAATTTCATCGGAAATAAATATAGGAGACACAATGACGACTTAAGTAGAGGAAGAATGAGTCTTCCTACTGTCTATGTGTTGAGCGTTTCCTGTGTCACCAGTTTTACATTCTGTTCCACCTCTGCAGGTTTACTGTATCCCTTGGACCTTCCCATTGACGATGAAACACAGAAATTGCATCGGAATTAAATATAAGAGACACAATGCCGACTTAAGTACAGGAAGACTGAGTCTTCCTACTGTCTATGTATTGAGCGTTTCCTGTGTCACTAGTTTTACATTCGGATGCACCTCTACAGGTTTACTGTATCCCTTGGGCCTTCACAGTGACGATGAAACACAGGAATTGCATCGGAATTAAATATAAGAGACACAATGCCGACTTAAGTACAGGAAGACTAAGTCTTCCTACTGTCTATGATTTGAGCGTTTCGTGTGTCATCAGTTTTACTTTCCGATGCACCTCTGCAGGTTTACTATATCCCTTGGACCTTCCCATTCACGATGAAACACATAAATTTCATCGGAAATAAATATAAGAGACACAATGCCGACTTAAGTACAGTAAGGCTGAGTCTTCCTACTGTCTATGTTTTGAGCGTCTCCTGTGTCGCCAGTTTTACATTCCGATGCACCTCTGCAGGTTTACTGTATCCCTTGGACCTTCCCATTAACGATGAAACACAGAAATTGCATCGGAATTAAATATAAGAGACACAATGCCGACTTAAGTACATGAAGACAGAGTCTTCCAACTGCCTATGTTTTGATTGTTTCCTGTGTCACTAGTTTTACATTCCGATGCACCTCTGCAGGTTTACTGTATCGCTTGGACCTTCCCATTGACGATGAAACACAGAAATTGCATCGGAATTAAATATAAGAGACACAATGCCGACATAAAAACAAGAAGACTGAATCTGCCTACTCTCTATGTTCTGAGCGTTTCCTGTGTCCCCAGTTTTACATTCTGATGCAGCTCTGCAGTTTTACTGTATCCCTTAGACCTTCCCATTGGCGATGAAACACAGAAATTGCATCGGAATTAAATATAAGAGACACAATGCCGACTTAAGTACAGGAAGACCGAGTCTTCCTACTGTCTGTAATTTGAGCGTTTCCTGTGTCACCAGTTTTACTTTCCGATGCACCTCTGCAGTTTTACTGTATCCCTTGGACCTTCCCATTGACGATGAAACACAGAAATTGCATCGAAATTAAATATAAGAGACACAATGCCGACTTAAGTACAAGAAAACAGTCTTCATACGGTCAATGTTTGAGCGGTTCCTGTGTCACCAGTTTTACATTCCGATGCACCTCTGCAGGTTTACTGTATCCCTTGGACATTCCCATTGACGATGAAACACAGAAATTGCATCGGAATTAAATATAAGAGACACAATGCCGACTTAAGTACAGGAAGAATGAGTCTTCCTACTGTCTATGTGTTGAGCGTTTCCTGTGTCACCAGTTTTACATTCTGTTGCACCTCTGCAGGTTTACTGTATCCCTTGGACCTTCCCATTGACGATGAAACACAGAATTTGCATCGGAATTAAATATAAGAGGCACAATGCCGACTTAAGTACAGGAAGACTGAGTCTTCCTACTGTCTATGTTTTGAGCGTTTCCTGTGTCACTAGTTTTACATTCGGATGCACCTCTACAGGTTTACTGTATCCCTTGGACCTTCACAGTGACGATGAAACACAGGAATTGCATCGGAATTAAATATAAGAGACACAATGCCGACTTAAGTACAGGAAGTCTACGTCTTCCTACTGTCTATGTTTTGAGCGTTTCGTGTGTCATCAGTTTTACTTTCCGTTGCACCTCTGCAGGTTTACTATATCCCTTGGACCTTCCCATTCACGATGAAACACAGAAATTTCATCGGAAATAAATATAAGAGACACAATGCCGACTTAAGTACAGTAAGGCTGAGTCTTCCTACTGTCTATGTTTTGAGCGTCTCCTGTGTCGCCAGTTTTACATTCCGATGCACCTCTGCAGGTTTACTGTATCCCTTGGACCTTCCCATTAACGATGAAACACAGAAATTGCATCAGAATTAAATATAAGAGACACAATGCCGACTTAAGTACATGAAGACTGAGTCTTCCAACTGCCTATGTTTTGATTGTTTCCTGTGTCACTAGTTTTACATTCCGATGCACCTCTGCAGGTTTACTGTATCGCTTGGACCTTCCCATTGGCGATGAAACACAGAAATTGCATCGGAATTAAATATAAGAGACACAATGCCGACTTAAGTACAGGAAGACCGAGTCTTCCTACTGTCTGTAATTTGAGCGTTTCCTGTGTAACCAGTTTTACATTCCGATGCACCTCTGCCGTTTTACTGTATCCCTTGGACCTTCCCATTGACGATGAAACACAGAAATTGCATCGAAATTAAATATAAGAGACACAATGCCGACTTAAGTACAAGAAAACAGTCTTCGTACGGTCAATGTTTGAGCGGTTCCTGTGTCCCCAGTTTTACATTCCGATGCACCTTTACAGGTTTACTGTATCCCTTGAACCTTCACAGTGACGATGAAACACAGGAATTGCATCGGAATTAAATATAAGAAACACAATGCCGACTTAAGTACAGGAAGACTAAGTCTTCCTACTGTCTATGTTTTGAGCGTTTCCTGTGTCATCAGTTTTACTTTCCGATGCACCTCTGCAGGTTAACTATATCCCTTGGACCTTGCCATTCACAATGAAACACAGAAATTTCATCGGAAATATATATAAGAGACACAATGCCGACTTAAGTACAGGAAGACTTAGTCTTCCTACTGGCTATGTTTTGAGCGTTTCCTGTGTCACCAGTTTTACATTCCGATGCACCTCTGCAGGTTTACTGTATCCCTTGGACCTTCCCATTGACGATGAAACACAGAAATTGCATCGGAATTAAATATAAGAGACACAATGCCGACTTAAGTACAGGAAGACTAAGTCTTCCTACTGTCTATGTTTTGAGCGTTTCCTGTGTCACTAGTTTTACATTCCGATGCACCTCAACAGGTTTACTGTATCCCTTGGACCTTCACAGTGACGATGAAACACAGGAATTGCATCGGAATTAAATATAAGAGACACAATGCCGACTTAAGTACAGGAAGAATGAGTCTTCCTACTGTCTATGTGTTGAGCGTTTCCTGTGTCACCAGTTTTACATTCTGTTGCACCTCTGCAGGTTTACTGTATCCCTTGGACCTTCCCATTGACGATGAAACACAGAAATTGCATCGGAATTAAATATAAGAGGCATAATGCCGACTTAAGTACAGGAAGACTAAGTCCTCCTACTGTCTATAATTTGAGCGTTTCCTGTGTCACCAGTTTTACATTCCGATGCACCTTTACAGGTTTACTGTATCCCTTGAACCTTCACAGTGACGATGAAACACAGGAATTGCATCGGAATTAAATATAAGAAACACAATGCCGACTTAAGTACAGGAAGACTAAGTCTTCCTACTGTCTATGTTTTGAGCGTTTCCTGTGTCATCAGTTTTACTTTCCGATGCACCTCTGCAGGTTAACTATATCCCTTGGACCTTGCCATTCACGATGAAACACAGAAATTTCATCGGAAATATATATAAGAGACACAATGCCGACTTAAGTACAGGAAGACTTAGTCTTCCTACTGGCTATGTTTTGAGCGTTTCCTGTGTCACCAGTTTTACATTCCGATGCACCTCTGCAGGTTTACTGTATCCCTTGGACCTTCACAGTGACGATGAAACACAGGAATTGCATCGGAATTAAATATAAGAGACACAATGCCGACTTAAGTACAGGAAGAATGAGTCTTCCTACTGTCTATGTTTTGAGCGTTTCGTGTGTCATCAGTTTTACTTTCCGATGCACCTCTGCAGGTTTACTGTATCCCTTGGACCTTCTCATTCACGATGAAACACAGAAATTTCATCGGAAATAAATATAAGAAACACAATGCCGGGTTAAGTACAGTAAGGCTGAGTCTTCCTACTGTCTATGTTTTGAGCGTCTACTGTGTCACCAGTTTTACATTCCGATGCACCTCTGCAGGTTTACTGTATCCCTTGGACCTTCCCATTAACGATGAAACACAGAAATTGCATCGGAATTAAATATAAGAGACACAATGCCGACTTAAGTACAGGAAGACTGAGTCTTCCAACTTTCTATGTTTTGATTCTTTCCTGTGTCACTAGTTTTACATTCCGATGCACCTCTGCCGGTCTACTGTATCCCTTGGACCTTCCCATTGTCGATGAAACACAGTAATCGCATCGGAATTAAATATAAGGGACACAATGCCGACATAAGTACAGGAAGACTGAGTCTTCCTACTGTCTATGTTTTGAGCGTTTTCTGTGTCATCAGTTTTACATTCCGATGCACCTCTGCAGGTTTACTGTATCCCTTGGACCTTCCCATTGACGATGAAAAACAGAAATTGCATCGGAATTAAATATAAGAGACACAATGCCGACTTAAGTACAGAAAGACTAAGTCTTCCTACTGTCTATGATTTGAGCGTTTCCTGTGTCATCAGTTTTACTTTCCGATGCACCTCTGCAGGGCTTACTATATCCCTTGGACCTTCCCATTCACGATGAAAAACAGAAATTTCATCGGAAATAAATATAAGAGACACAATGACGACTTAAGTACAGGAAGACAGAGTCTTCCTATTGCCTATGTTTTGAGCGTTTCCTGTGTCACCAGTTTTACATTCCGATGCACCTCTGCAGGTTTACTGTATCCCTTGGACCTTCCCATTGACGATGAAACACAGAAATTGCATCGGAATTAAATATAAGACACACAATGCCGACTTAAGTACAGGAAGAATGAGTCTTCCTCTGTCTATGTGTTGGCGTTTCCTGTGTCACCAGTTTTACATTCTGATGCACCTCTGCAGGTTTTTTGTACCCTTGGACCTTCCCATTGACGATGAAACACAGAAATTGCTTCGGAATTAATTATAAGTGACACAATGCCGACTTAAGGACAGGAAGACTGAGTCTTCCTACTGTCTATAATTTGAGCGTCTCCTGTGTCACCAGTTTTACATTCCGATGCACCTCTACAGGTTTACTGTATCCCTTGGACCTTGACAGTGACGATGAAACACAGAAATTGCATCGGAATTAATTATAAGTGACACAATGCCGACTTAAGGACAGGAAGACTGAGTCTTCCAACTGTCTATAATTTGAGCGTCTCCTGTGTCACCAGTTTTACATTCCGATGCACCTCTACAGGTTTACTGTATCCCTTGGACCTTGACAGTGACGATGAAACACAGAAATTGCATCGGAATTAAATATAAGAGACACAATGCCGACGTAAGTACAGGAAGACTGAGTCTTCCTACTGTCTATGTTTTGAGCGTTTCCTGTGTCATCAGTTTTACATTCCGATGCACCTCTGCGGGTTTACTATATCCCTTGGACCTTCCCATTCACGCTGAAACACAGAAATTTCATCGGAAATAAATATAAGAGACACAATGCCGAATTAAGTACAGGAAGACTGATTCTTCCTACTGTCTATGTTTTGAGCGTTTCCTGTGTCACCAGTTTTACATTCCGACGCACCTCTGCAGGTTTACTGTATCCCTTGGACCGTCCCATTGACGATGAAACACAGAAATTGCATCGGAATTAAATATAAGAGACACAATACCGACTTAAGTACAGGAAGACTGATTCTTCCCACTGTCTATGTTTTGAGCGTTTCCTGTGTCACTAGTTTTACATTCCGATGCACCTCTACAGGTTTACTGTATCCCTTGGACCTTCACAGTGCAGATGAAACACAGGAATTGCATCGGAATTAAATATAAGAGACACAATGCCGACTTAAGTACAGGAATACTAAGTCTTCCTACTGTCTATGTTTTGAGCGTTTCGTGTGTCATCAATTTTACTTTCCGATGCACCTCTGCAGGTTTACTATATCCCTTGGACCTTCCCATTCACGATGAAACACAGAAATTTCATCGGAAATAAATATAAGAGACACAATGCCGACTTAAGTACAGGAAGACTGAATCTTCCTAATGTCTATGTTTTGAGCGTTTCCTGTGTCACTAGTTTTACATTCCGATGCACCTCTACAGGTTTAATGTACACCTTGGACCTTCCCATTCACGATGAAACACAGAAATTTCATCGGAAATAAATATAAGAGACACAATGCCGACTTATGTACAGGAAGACCGAGTCTTCCAGCTGTCTATGTTTTGATTGTTTCCTGAGTCACTAGTTTTACATTCCGATGCACCTCTGCAGGTTTACTGTATCCCTTGGACATTCCCATTGACGACGAAACACAATGCCGACTTAAGTACAGGAAGACTGAGTCTTCCTACTGTCTATAATTGGAGCGTTTCCTGTGTCACCAGTTTTACATTCCGATGCACCTCTGCAGGTTTACTGCATCCCTTTGACCTTCCCATTGACGATGAAACACAGAAATAGCATCGGAGATAAATATAAGAGACACAATGCCGACTTAAAAACAGGAAGACTGAGTCTGCCTACTCTCTATGTTTTGAGCGTTTCCTGTGTCCCCAGTTTTACATTCTGATGCAGCTCTGCAGTTTTACTGTATCCCTTGGACCTTCCCATTGGCGATGAAACACAGAAATTTCATCGGAAATAAATATAAGAGACACAATGCCGACTTAAGTATAGGAAGAGTGAGTCTTCCTACTGTCTATGCTTTGAGCGTTTCCTGTTACCACCAGTTTTACATTCCGATGCACCTCTGCAGGTTTATTGTATCCCTTGGACCTTTACATTGACGATGAAACACAGAAATTGCATCGGAATTAAATATAAGAGACACAATGCCGACTTAAGTACAGGAAGACTGAGTCTTCCTACTCTCTATGTTTTGAGCGTTTCCTGTGTCACCAGTTTTACATTGCGATGCACCTCTGCAGGTTTCCTGTTTCCCTTGGACCTTCCCATTGACGCTGAAACACAGAAATTGCATCGAAATTTAATATAAGAGACACAATGCCGACTTAAGTACAAGAAAACAGTCTTCATACGGTCAATGTTTGAGCGGTTCCTGTGTCACCAGTTTTACATTCCGATGCACCTCTGCCTGTTTACTGTATCCCTTGGACCTTCCCATTGTCGATGAAACACAGAAATCGCATCGGATATAAATATAGGAGACACAATGCCGACATAAGTACAGGAAGACTGAGTCTTCCTACTGTCTATGTTTTGAGCGTTTTCTGTGTCATCAGTTTTACATTCCGATGCACCTCTGCAGGTTTACTGTATTTCTTGGACCTTCCCATTGACGATGAACCACAGAAATTGCATCGGAATTAAATATAAGAGACACAATGCCGACTTCAGTACAGGAAGACTAAGTCTTCCTACTGTCTATGTTTTGAGCGTTTCTTGTGTCATCAGTTTTACTTTCCGATGCACCTCTGCAGGTTTACTATATCCCTTGGACCTTCCCATTGACGATGAAACACAGAAATTGCATCGGAATTAAATATAAGAGACACAATGCCGACTTATGTACAGGAAGAATGAGTCTTCCTACTGTCTGTAATTTGAGCGTTTCCTGTGTCACCAGTTTTACATTCCGATGCACCTCTACAGGTTTACTGTATTGGACCTTCCCATTGACGATGAAACACAGAAATTGCATCGGAATTAAATATAGGAGACACAATGCCGACTTAAAAACAGGAAGACTGAGTCTGCCTACTCTCTATGTTTTGAGCGTTTCCTGTGTCCCCAGTTTTACATTCTGATGCAGCTCTGCAGTTTTACTGTATCCCTTGGACCTTCCCATTGGCGATGAAACACAGAAATTTCATCGGAAATAAATATAAGAGACACAATGCCGACGTAAGTATAGGAAGACTGAGTCTTCCTACTGTCTATGCTTTGAGCGTTTCCTGTTACCACCAGTTTTACATTCCGATGCACCTCTGCAGGTTTATTGTATCCCTTGGACCTTTACATTGACGATGAAACACAGAAATTGCATCGGAATTAAATATAAGAGACACAATGCCGACTTAAGTACAGGAAGACTGAGTCTTCCTACTCTCTATGTTTTGAGCGTTTCCTGTGTCACCAGTTTTACATTGCGATGCACCTCTGCAGGTTTCCTGTTTCCCTTGGACCTTCCCATTGACGCTGAAACACAGAAATTGCATCGAAATTTAATATAAGAGACACAATGCCGACTTAAGTACAAGAAAACAGTCTTCATACGGTCAATGTTTGAGCGGTTCCTGTGTCACCAGTTTTACATTCCGATGCACCTCTGAATATTTACTGTATCCCTTGGACCTTCTCATTGTCGATGAAACACAGAAATCGCATCGGAATTAAATATAAGAGACACAATGCCGACATAAGTACAGGAAGACTGAGTCTTCCTACTGTCTATGCTTTGAGCGTTTTCTGTGTCATCAGTTTTACATTCCGATGCACCTCTGCAGGTTTACTGTATCCCTTGGACCTTCCTATTGACGATGAAAAACAGAAATTGCATCGGATTTAAATATAAGAGACACAATGCCGACTTAAGTACAGGAAGACTGAGTCTTCCTACTGTCTATAATTTGAGCGTTTCCTGTCTCACCAGTTTTACATTCCGATGCACCTCTGCAGGTTTACTGTATCCCTTGGACCTACCCATTGACGATGAAACACAGAAATTGCATCGGAATTAAATATAAGAGTCACAATGCCGACTTAAAAGCAGGAAGACTGAGTCTGCCTACTCTCTATGTTTTGAGCGTTTTCTGTGTCATCAGTTTTACATTCCGATGCACCTCTGCAGGTTTACTATATCCCTTGGACCTTCCCATTACGATAAAAAACAGAAATTGCATCCGAATTAAGTATAAGAGACACAATGCCGACTTAAGTACAGGAAGACTAAGTCTTCCCACTGTCTATGTTTTGAGCGTTTCCTGTGTCATCAGTTTTACTTTCCGATGCACTTCTGCAGGTTTACTATATCCCTTGGACCTTCCCATTGACGATGAAACACAGAAATTTCATCGGAAATAAATATAAGAGACACATTGACGACTTAAGTACAGGAAGACTGAGTCTCCCTACTGTGTATGTCTTGAGCGTTTCCTCTGTCACCAGTTTTACATTCCGATGCACCTCTGCAGGTATACTGTATCCCTTGGACCTTCCCATTGACGATGAAACACAGAAATTGCATCGGAATTAAATATAAGAGACCCAATTCCAACTTAAGTACAGGAAGGCTGAGTCTTCCTACCGTCTATATTTTGAGCGTTTCCTGTGTCACTAGTTTTACCTTCCGATGCACCTCTACAGGTTTACTGTATCCCTTGGACCTTCACAGTGACGATGAAACACAGGAATTGCATCGGAATTAAATATAAGAGACACAATGCCGACTTAAGTACAGGAAGACTAAGTCTTCCTACTGTCTATGTTTTGAGCATTTCGTGTGTCATCAGTTTTACTTTCCGATGCACCTCTGCAGGTTTACTATATCCCTTGGACCTTCCCATTCACGATGAAACACAGAAATTTCATAGGAAATAAATATAAGAGACACAATGCCGACTTAAGTACAGGAAGGCTGAGTTTTCCTACTGTCCTACTATGTTTTGAGCGTCTCCTGTGTCACCAGTTTTACATTCCGATGCACCTCTGCAGGTTTACTGTATCCCTTGGACCTTCCCATTAACGATGAAACACAGAAATTGCATCGGAATTAAATTTAAGAGACACAATGCCGACTTAAGTACAGGAAGACTGAGTCTTCCAACTGTCTATGGTTTGATTGTTTCCTGTGTCACTAGTTTTACATTCCGATGCACCTCTGCAGGTTTACTGTATCTTTTGGACTTTCCCATTGACGATGAAACACAGAAATTGCATCGGAATTAATTATAAGTGACACAATGCCGACTTAAGTACAGGAAGACTGAGTCTTCCTACTGTCTATAATTTGAGCGTTTCCTGTGTCACCAGTTTTACATTCCGATGCACCTCTGCAGGTTTACTGTATCCCTTGGACCTTCCCATTGACGATGAAACACAGAAATTGCATCGGAATTAAATATAAGAGACACTATGCCGACTTAAAAACAGGAAGACTGAGTCTGCCTACTCCCTATGTTTTGAGCGTTTCCTGTGTCCGCAGTTTTACATTCTGATGCAGCTCTGCAGTTGTACTGTATCCCTTAGACCTTTCCATTGGCGATGAAACACAGAAATTGCATCGGAATTAAATATCAGAGACACAATGCGACTTAAGTACAGGAAGACTGAGTCTTCCCACTGTCTGTAATTTGAGCGTTTCCTGTGTCACCAGTTTCACATTCCGATGCACCTCTACCGGTTTACTGTATCCCTTGGACCTTCCCATTGACGATGAAACACAGAAATTGCATCGGAATTAAATATAAGAGACACAATGCCGACTTAAAAACAGGAAGACTGAGTCTGCCTACTCTCTATGTTTTGAGCGTTTCCTGTGTCCACAGTTTTACATTCTGATGCAGCTCTGCAGTTTTACTGTATCCCTTGGACCTTCCCATTGGCGATGAAACACAGAAATTTCATCGGAAATAAATATAAGAGGCACAATGCCTACTTAAGTATAGGAAGACTGAGTCTTCCTACTGTCTATGCTTTGAGCGTTTCCTGTGTCACCAGTTTTACATTCCGATGCACCTCTGCAGTTTTATTGTATCCCTTGGACCTTCCCATTGACGATGAAACACAGAAATTGCATCGGAATTAAATATAAGAGACACAATGCCGACTTCAGTACAGGAAGACCGAGTCTTCCTACTCTCTATGTTTTGAGCGTTTCCTGTGTCACCAGTTTTACATTCCGATACACCTCTGCAGGTTTCCTGTTTCCCTTGGACCTTCCCATTGACGCTGAAACACAGAAATTGCATCGAAATTTAATATAAGAGACACAATGCCGACTTAAGTACAAGAAAACAGTCTTTATACGGTCAATGTTTGAGCGGTTCCTGTGTCACCAGTTTTACATTCCGATGCACCTCTGCCGGTTTACCGTATGCATTGGACCTTCCCATTGACGATGAAAAACAGAAATTGCATCGGAATTAAATATAAGAGACACAATGCCGACTTAAGTACAGGAAGACTAAGTCTTCCTACTGTCTATGTTTTGAGCGTTTCTTGTGTCATCAGTTTTACTTTCCGATGCACCTCTGCAGGTTTACTATATCCCCTGGAGCTTCCCATTCACGATGAAACACAGAAATTTCATCTGAAATAAATATAAGAGACACAATGACGACTTAAGTACAGGAAGACTGAGTCTTCCTACTGCCTATGTTTTGAGCGTTTCCTGTGTCACCAGATTTACATTCCGATGCACCTCTGTAGATTTACTGTATCCCTTGGACCTTCCCATTGACGATGAAACACAGAAATTGCATCGGAATTAAATGTAAGAGACACAATGCCGACTTAAGTACAGGAAGACTGAGTCTTCCTACTGTCTATGTTTTGAGCGTTTCCTGTGTCACTAGTTTTACATAGCGATGCACCTCTGCAGGTTTACTGTATCCCTTTGACCTTCCCATTGACGATGAAACGCAGAAATTGCATCGGAATTAAATATAAGAGACACAATGCCGACACAAGTACAGGAAGAATGAGTCTTACTACTGTCTGTGTGTTGAGCGTTTCCTGTGTCACCAGTTTTACATTCTGATGCACCTCTGCAGGTTTACTGTATCCCTTGGACCTTCCCATTGACGATGAAACACAGAAATTGCATCGGTATTAAATATAAGAGACACAATGCCGACTTAAGTACAGGAAGACTAAGTCTTCCTACTGTCTATAATTTGAGCGTTTCCTGTGTCAACAGTTTTACATTCCGATGCACCTCTACAGGTTTGCTGTATCCCTTGGACCTTCACAGTGACGATGAAACACAGGAATTGCATCGGAATTAAATATAAGAAACACAATGCCGACTTAAGTACAGGAAGACTAAGTCTTCCTACTGTCTATGTTTTTAACGTTTCCTGTGTCATCAATTTTACTTTCCGATGCACCTCTGCAGGTTTACTATATCCCTTAGACCTTCCCATTCACGATGAAACACAGAAATTTCATCGGAAATATATATAAGAGACACAATGCCGACTTAAGTACAGGAAGACTGAGTCTTCCTGCTGTCTATGTTTTGAGCGTTTCCTGTGTCACCAGTTTTACATTCCGATGCACCTCTACAGGTTTGCTGTATCCCTTAGACCTTCACAGTGACGATGAAACACAGGAATTGCACCGGAATTAAATATAAGAGACACAATGCCGACTTAAGTACAGGAAGACTAAGTCTTCCTACTGTCTATAATTTGAGCGTTTCCTGTGTCACCAGTTTTACATTCCGATGCACCTCTACAGGTTTGCTGTA
Organism: Schistocerca nitens; assembly: GCF_023898315.1. Lineage (NCBI taxonomy): Eukaryota > Metazoa > Arthropoda > Insecta > Orthoptera > Acrididae > Schistocerca > Schistocerca nitens. Next base: position 2,120,783 of record NC_064616.1, on the reverse strand, counting down.
TCCCTTGGACCTTCACAGTGACGATGAAACACAGGAATTGCATCGGAATTAAGTATAAGAAACACAATGCCGACTTAAGTACAGGAAGACTAAGTCTTCCTACTGTCTATGTTTTGAGCGTTTCCTGTGTCATCAGTTTTACTTTCCGATGCACCTCTGCAGGTTTACTATATCCCTTAGACCTTCCCATTCACGATGAAACACAGAAACTTCATCGGAAATATATATAAGAGACACAATGCCGACTTAAGTACAGGAAGACTGAGTCTTCCTACTGTCTATGTTTTGAGCGTTTCCTGTGTCACTAGTTTTACATTCCGATGCACCTCTACAGTTTTACTGTGTCCCTTGGACCTTCACAGTGACGATGAAACACAGGAATTGCATCGGAATTAAATATAAGAGACACAATGCCGACTTAAGAACAGGAAGACTGAGTCTTCCAACTGTCTATGTTTTGAGCGTTTCGTGTGTCATCAGTTTTACTTTCCGATGCAACTCTGCAGGTTTACTATATCCCTTGGACCTTCCCATTCACGATGAAACACAGAAATTTCATCGGAAATAAATATAAGAGACACAATGCCGACTTAAGTACAGGAAGGCTGAGTCTTCCTACTGTCTATGTTTTGAGCGTCTCCTGTGTCACCAGTTTTACATTCCGATGCACCTCTGCAGGTTTACTGTATCCCTTGGACCTTCCCATTAACGATGAAACACAGAAATTGCATCGGAATTAAACATAAGAGACACAATGCCGACTTAAGTACAGGAAGACTGAGTCTTCCAACTGTCTATGTTTTGATTGTTTCCTGTGTCACTAGTTTTACATTCCGATGCACCTCTGCAGGTTTACTGTATCCTTTGGACCTTCCCATTGACGATGAAACACAGAAAATGCATCGGAATTAAATATAAGAGACACAATGCCGACTTAAGTACAGGAAGACTGAGTCTGCCTATTCTCTATGTTCTGAGCGTTTCCTGTGTCCCCAGTTTTACACTCTGATGCAGCTCTGCAGTTTTACTGTATCCCTTAGACCTTCCCATTGGCGATGAAACACAGAAATTGCATCGGAATTAAATATAAGAGACACAATGCCGACTTAAGTACAGGAAGACCGAGTCTTCCTACTGTCTGTAATTTGAGCGTTTCCTGTGTCACCAGTTTTACATTCCGATGCACCTCTACAGGTTTACTGTATCCCTTGGACCTTCCCATTGACGATGAAACACAGAAATTGCTTCGGAATTAAATATAACAGACACAAAGCCGACTTAAAAACAGGAAGACTGAGTCTGCCTACTCTCTATGTTTTGAGCGTTACCAGTGTCCCCAGTTTTACATTCTGATGCAGCTCTGCAGTTTTACTGTATCCCTTGGACCTTCCCATTGGCGATGAAACACAGAAATTTCATCGGAAATAAATATAAGAGACACAATGCCGACTTAAGTATAGGAAGACTGAGTCTTCCTACTGTCTATGCTTTGAGCGTTTCCTGTGTCACCAGTTTTACATTCCGATGCACCTCTGCAGGTTTATTGTATCCCTTGGACCTTCCCATTGACGATGAAACACAGAAATTGCATCGGAATTAAATATAAGAGACACAATGCCGACTTATGTACACGAAGACTGAGTCTTCCTACTGTCTCTGTTTTGAGCGTTTCCTGTGTCACCAGATTTACATTCCGATGCACCTCTGCAGGTTTCCTGTATCCCTTGGACCTTCCCATTGTCGATGAAACACAGAAATCGCATCGGAATTAAATATAAGGGACACAATGCCGACATAAGTACAGGAAGGCTGAGTCTTCCTACTGTCTATGTTTTGAGCGTTTTCTGTGTCATCAGTTTTACATTCCGATGCACCTCTGCAGGTTTACTGTATCCCTTGGACCTTCCCATTGACGATCAAAAACAGAAATTGCATCGGAATTAAATATAAGAGACACAATGCCGACTTAAGTACAGAAAGACTAAGTCTTCCTACTGTCTATGATTTGAGCGTTTCCTGTGTCATCAGTTTTACTTTCCGATGCACCTCTGCAGGTTTATTGTATCCCTTGGACCTTCCCATTGACGATGAAACACAGAAATTGCATCGAAACTTAATATAAGAGACACAATGCCGACTTAAGTACAGGAAGACTAAGTCTTCCTACTGTCTATAATTTGAGCGTTTCCTGTGTCACCAGTTTTACATTCCGATGCACCTCTACAGGTTTGCTGTATCCCTTGGACCTTCACAGTGACGATGAAACACAGGAATTGCATCGGAATTAAGTATAAGAAACACAAAGCCGACTTAAGTACAGGAAGACTAAGTCTTCCTACTGTCTATGTTTTGAGCGTTTCCTGTGTCATCAGTTTTACTTTCCGATGCACCTCTGCAGGTTTACTATATCCCTTAGACCTTCCCATTCACGATGAAACACAGAAACTTCATCGGAAATATATATAAGAGACACAATGCCGACTTAAGTACAGGAAGACTGAGTCTTCCTACTGTCTATGTTTTGAGCGTTTCCTGTGTCACTAGTTTTACATTCCGATGCACCTCTACAGGTTTACTGTGTCCCTTGGACCTTCACAGTGACGATGAAACACAGGAATTGCATCGGAATTAAATATAAGAGACACAATGCCGACTTAAGAACAGGAAGACTGAGTCTTCCAACTGTCTATGTTTTGAGCGTTTCGTGTGTCATCAGTTTTACTTTCCGATGCACCTCTGCAGGTTTACTATATCCCTTGGACCTTCCCATTCACGATGAAACACAGAAATTTCATCGGAAATAAATATAAGAGACACAATGCCGACTTAAGTACAGGAAGGCTGAGTCTTCATACTGTCTATGTTTTGAGCGTCTCCTGTGTCACCAGTTTTACATTCCGATGCACCTCTGCAGGTTTACTGTATCCCTTGGACCTTCCCATTAACGATGAAACACAGAAATTGCATCGGAATTAAACATAAGAGACACAATGCCGACTTAAGTACAGGAAGACTGAGTCTTCCAACTGTCTATGTTTTGATTGTTTCCTGTGTCACTAGTTTTACATTCCGATGCACCTCTGCAGGTTTACTGTATCCTTTGGACCTTCCCATTGACGATGAAACACAGAAATTGCATCGGAATTAAATATAAGAGACACAATGCCGACTTAAGTACAGGAAGACTGAGTCTGCCTATTCTCTATGTTCTGAGCGTTTCCTGTGTCCCCAGTTTTACATTCTGATGCAGCTCTGCAGTTTTACTGTATCCCTTAGACCTTCCCATTGGCGATGAAACACAGAAATTGCATCGGAATTAAATATAAGAGACACAATGCCGACTTAAGTACAGGAAGACCGAGTCTTCCTACTGTCTGTAATTTGAGCGTTTCCTGTGTCACCAGTTTTACATTCCGATGCACCTCTACAGGTTTACTGTATCCCTTGGACCTTCCCATTGACGATGAAACACAGAAATTGCTTCGGAATTAAATATAACAGACACAAAGCCGACTTAAAAACAGGAAGACTGAGTCTGCCTACTCTCTATGTTTTGAGCGTTACCAGTGTCCCCAGTTTTACATTCTGATGCAGCTCTGCAGTTTTACTGTATCCCTTGGACCTTCCCATTGGCGATGAAACACAGAAATTTCATCGGAAATAAATATAAGAGACACAATGCCGACTTAAGTATAGGAAGACTGAGTCTTCCTACTGTCTATGCTTTGAGCGTTTCCTGTGTCACCAGTTTTACATTCCGATGCACCTCTGCAGGTTTATTGTATCCCTTGGACCTTCCCATTGACGATGAAACACAGAAATCGCATCGGAATTAAATATAACAGACACAATGCCGACATAAGTACAGGAAGACTGAGTCTTCCTACTGTCTATGTTTTGACCGTTTTCTGTGTCATCAGTTTTACATTCCGATGCACCTCTGCAGGTTTACTTAATCCCTTGGACCTTCCCATTGACGACGAAAAACAGAAATTGCATCGGAATTAAATATAAGAGACACAATGCCGACTAAAGTACAGGAAGACTAATTCTTCCTACTGTCTATGTTTTGAGCGTTTCTTGTGTCATCAGTTTTACTTTCCGATGCACCTCTGCAGGTTTTCTATATCCCTTGGAACTTCCCATTCACGATGAAACACAGAAATTTCATCGGAAATAAATATAAGAGACACAATGACGACTTAAGTACAGGAAGACTGAGTCTTCCTACTGCCTATGTTTTGAGCGTTTTCTGTGTCACCAGTTTTACATTCCGATGCACCTCTGCAGGTTTACCGTATCCCTTGGACCTTCCCATTGACGAAGAAACACAGAAATTGCATCGGAATTAAATGTAAGAGACACAAAGCCGACTTATGTACAGGAAGACTGAGTCTTCCGAATGTCTATGTTTTGAGAGTTTCCTGTGTCACTAGTTTTACATTGCGACGCACCTCTACAGGTTTACTGTATCCCTTGGACCTTCCCATTGACGATGAAACACAGAAATTGCATCGGAATTAAATATAAGAGACACAATGCCGACTTAAGTACAGGAAGAATGAGTCTTCCTACTGTCTATGTGTTGAGCGTTTCCTGTGTCACCAGTTTTACATTCTGATGCACCTCTGCAGGTTTACTGTATTCCTTGGACCTTCCCATTGACGATGAAACACAGGAATTGCATCTGAATTAAATATAAGAAACACAATGCCGACTTAAGTACAGGAAGACTAATTCACCTACTGTCTATGATTTGAGCGTTTCCTGTGTCATCAGTTTTACTTTCCGATGCACCTCTGCAGGTTTACTATATCCCTTGGACCTTCCCATTCACGATGAAACACAGAAATTTCATCGGAAATATATATAAGAGACACAATGCCGACTTAAGTACAGGAAGACTGAGTCTTCCTACTGTCTATGTTGGTTGGTTGTTGGGATGTTTAAGGGGGACTAAACAGCTAAGTTCATCAGTCCCCCATTCCAAAAACAGGCAAGACAGGGTCACGAAGCAGGTAAAACCCTAGAGGGAAGGAGACTCCCCCCAGGCACTACAAGAACACAAATGCAACAACGAACACTACAGACAAGAAGAGGACAGACAAACACCAGACACTAACAAACAGAAGAAAAGAAGATGGCTGGAAACTGGTTGACTGTCCGCGACACAAAAAAAAGGGAAAGAGTCAACCAGCAGACTATACACCAAAACAGCAACAAATGTAAAGAGACGCGAGGACAAAAGACACAGAATGGGAAGGTGCAGGACCTCCCTAAATCGAACCATAAAAAGGACTACCACGGATAAAATGTAAAACATTGTCAGCCATGGAGGCATCGTCAGATGAAACCAAAGCCAAAGTGCCCGGGAGATTAAAAGATTGCCGGAGTGTGCGCAGTCGAGGACACTCCAGCAAAATGTGGCCGACCGTCAGCCGGGACCCACACCGACACAGAGGGGGATCCTCCTGACGCAACAGATGGCCGTGCGTCAGGTATGTATGGCCGATGCGCAGCCGACACAGGACCACCGAGTCCCTGCGAGAAGCCCGCAGGGAGGAACGCCACACATCGGTCGTCTCCTTGACAGCCCGCAGTTTATTCGGGGCTGTCATGCCACGCCACTCAGCAGCCCACATCCCAAGCACCTTACGGCGCAACACCAGCTGCTGGTCGCGAGCCGTAAGGCCGATCTCCAAAGCTGGGGCGTCTATTGCCCCTTTGGCCAGCCTGTCAACACGTTCGTTCCCCGGGATGCCAACGTGACCTGGCGTCCAAACAAAAACCACCGAACGACCAGAACGGGTAATGATGGAAACAGACTCCCGAATAGATGACACCAGAGGAGAACAGGGATAGCAGCGGTCGATGGCCTGGAGGCTGCTCAGGGAGTCACTGCAGATGACGATGGACGTACCTGAGCAGGAACGCATATGCTCAAGAGCGCGCAAGATGGCCACCAGCTCTGCAATAAAAACACTACAGCCAGCTGGCAAGGAGCGCTGTTCAACATGGGCAGCGTGAGCAAAAGCGTAGGCAGTGCGACCATCAACCAGGGAACCATCGGTGTAGACAGGCTCACAGCCCGGAAATGAGGCGAGGAGCGCAAGAAAACGGCGACGGAGGGCCACAGGCGGAACCGAGTCCTTGGGTCCCTGTGCCAAGTCCAGACGGACGGACGGCCGGGACAAACACCAGGGAGGCGTAGGTGCACGGACCCGGAAGGGAGGCGGAAGAGGGAATGAACCCAGTTCGGACAGCAGGGACTGGACACGGACAGCTATGGAAAGCCCAGACCGAGGTCGCCGTTCGGGCAGATGGAGGACCGTGACAGGGAAAAGCAGGCGATGATTGGGATGGCCTGGCGAGCAATGAACGTGGACAGCATAGTCGGCGAGCAGTCGATGGCGGCGAATCCGCAGTGGGGGAACCCCGGCCTCCACCAGTAGACTATCCACGGGGCTCGTACGAAATGCGCCAGTTGCAAGCCGAACCCCACAGTGATGTATGGGGTCTAACAACTTCAACACGGAGGGTGATGCAGACCCATAGGCCAGGCTCCCATAATCAAGCCTGGACTGCACAAGGGCTCTGTACAGTCGCAACAGCGTGCAGCGATCCGCACCCCAAGATGTGTGGCTGAGGCAGCGGAGGGCGTTGAGGTGCCGCCAGCATTTTTGCTTCAGCTGAGTAATATGAGGAACCCATGTGAGCCGGGCATCAAACACGAGCCCCAAGAAGCGGCAAGTGTCCACCACTTCAAGCAGGTGGCCGTCGAGGTAAAGTTCAGGATGAGGGTGGACCGTCCGACGCCTGCAGAAGTGCATAACTCGAGTCTTGGCTGCAGAGAACTGAAAACCGTGAGTCAGAGCCCATGATGCTGCCTTCCGAACGGCTACCTGCAGCCTGCGTTCGGCGACTCCCGTAGTCGTGGAGCTAAATGAGATGCAGAAGTCGTCGGCATACAAAGAAGGAGACACCGACGACCCCACGGCTGCAGCCAGACCATTAATGGCCACTAGAAATAAGGACACGCTCAACACCGAGCCCTGCGGGACCCCATTTTCCTGTGTATAAGAAGAACTAGAGGCGGCACCGACTAGCACTCGGAAAGAGCGGTGCAATAGAAAGGTTTGAAGAAAAGCCGGGAGCCGACCACGAAGACCCCACGCATGCAGCGTGGCAAGAATGTGATGCCTCCATGTGGTGTCATACGCCTTCCGCAGATCAAAAAATACAGCAACGAGATGCTGACGTCGGGCAAAGGCCGTACGGATAGCAGATTCCAGCCGCACCAAACTGTCCGCTGCAGACCGGCCCCGACGGAAGCCACCCTGGGATGGAGCGAGGAGACCGCGCGATTCAAGGACCCAACACAAACGCCGCCCCACCATACGTTCGAGCAATTTGCACAAAACGTTGGTGAGGGTAATGGGACGATAGCTGTCCACCGCCAGTGGGTCCGCATCGGGCTTCAAAATGGGGACAATAAGACCCTCACGCCATTGCGACGGGAACACGCCCTCGCTCCAAATGCGGTTGAAGATGGTGAGGACGTGTCGCTGGCAGTCCCTGGAAAGATGCTTCAGCATCTGCGCGTGTATACCGTCTGGTCCTGGTGCTGTATCTGGGCAGTCGGCGAGGGCAGCAAGGAATTCCCGCTCGCTGAAAGGAGCATTGTATTTCTCAGAACGACGCGTGTGGAACGATAACGGCGTCCGCTCGGCTCGCTCCTTTAGAGAGCGAAAGGCGGGGGGATAAGTTGCAGTCGCAGAGCTCTGAGCAAAGTGCGCAGCAAGGTGTTCAGCAATGGCGGCAGCGTCCGTGCAGACAGCGCCGTCCAAGGAGATCCCAGCGACACCCATAGGGGTCTGGTGGCCATAAATCCGCCGTATCCGGGACCACACGAGCGTGGGGGAGACACGAGAGCCCAAGGATGAAACATACCGCTCCCAGCACTCCTGCTTACGCTGGGTAATAAGACGACGGGCGAAGGCACGTAGCCTCTTAAAGGCGATGAGGGTCTCGAGAGACGGGTGCCGCCGATGACGCTGGAGGGCCCGCCGACGGTCGCGAATAGCTTCAGCAATCTCCGGCGACCACCAGGGTACAGCCTTCCTCCGAGGGAGTCCAGAAGAGCGGGGGATGGCAGCCTCGGCCGCCGAAATGATGGACGTGGTTAAGTCACGGACCACATCGTCAATGTCACCCTGCGGGGGAGACTCAACGGTTGCCGCGGAAGTGAAACTCGGCCAGTCAGCCCTGTGGAGAGCCCAGCGGGGCAGGCGCCCAGAAGAATGACACTGGGCCAGTGACAAATAGATGGGAAAATGGTCACTACCACACAGGTCAGGATGCACTCTCCAGTGGAGAGATGGGACAAGGCCGGGACTGCAAAGAGAGAGATCGATGGCCGAGAACGAGCCGTGGGCCACACTGAAATGTGTGGGAGCACCGGTATTCAGGAGGCTAAGGTCGAGCTGAGCCAACAAATGCTCCACGGCACGACCGCGGTCATCGGAGACAGTCCCACCCCATAGAGGGTTGTGGGCATTGAAATCGCCCAGCAACAAGAAAGGTGGCGGCAGTTGGGCTATCAGAGCAGCCAGGACATGCTGCCCGACAGCACCATCCGGTGGAAGGTAAATACTGCAGACGGTAACAGCCTGTGGCGTCCACACCCGAACAGCGACAGCCTCTAAAGCTGTTTGTAGTGGTACAAACTCGCTGTGTAGAGAGTTAAGGACATATATGCAGACGCCACCAGACACCCTTTCATAAGCTGCCCGGTTCTTAAAATAACCCCGATAGCCACGGAGGGCGGGGGTTCGCAGTGCTGGAAACCAAGTTTCCTGCAGAGCAATGCAAAGGAAAGGATGAAGGCTGATAAGTTGGCGGAGCTCAGCTAGATGGTGGAAGAAACCGCTGCAGTTCCATTGGAGGATGGTATTAGCCATGGATGGGAAAGGCGTGAGGGACTGGGGAGGCAGATTACGCCTCCGAGGCCCCTGTTGCTACTGAGTCACCACCTGGAGAACAGCCAGCCAGTGCGTCCGAGGGACTGGCGAGATCCATGTCCTCAGCGGACGCCAGAATCTCCACCTCATCCTCAGACGCAGAGCTTGTAGGAAGCGGTGGAATGGGTGCCACCGCATTGTCGGTGGCCTTGGGGAGTTTCTTCTTCTTCTGCTTCTCGCGCTGAGCCTTTGGTGGTTCAGGCTGGGAGGGCGTCACCGGGTCAGTCTCAGGGACAGACGACGACCGTGTGTCCCGACGACCAGGGACCGGCGGTTGTTTGAGCCACTTGCGGCTGTCGGCTTTGGAACCGGTCGGAACGTGTGAAGGGAGGTCCCCAAGGGACCCCTTCCGGACGAGAGTAGCCGAAGAAGTCTTACGCTTCTCCGGCTGGGAAGGGGGAACTGATGCCCCCGATGGTTGGGGGGGTGTTGCTCAAGTAGATGGAGCAGGAGCAACAGTGGGTTTAGTGCCCCCCACCATCAAGGGGGCAGGTGCGGGACTGCGACTCTGCGAGCTGGCTGGAGAGGATTGAACCGTAGCAGGAGAGACAGTTGCGGCATAAGAAGCCGTCATGCGCACTGGGTGAAGCCGGTCATATTTCCGCTTCGCCTCAGTGTACGTCAGGCGGTCGAGAGTCTTTATCTCCATGATCTTCCGCTCCTTCTGCAGAATCGGACAGTCTGGCGAGCAAGGCGGATGGTGCGCACCACAGTTCACACAGATTGGAGGTGGGGCACAGGGATGATCAGGATGGGATGGTCGACCGCAATCGCGACAGACGAGGTCGGAAGCACAGCGTGAAGACATGTGGCCGAACTTCCAACACTTGAAGCACCGCATCGGGGGAGGGATGTAAGGCCTGACATCACAACGGTACACCATCACCTTGACCTTCTCAGGTAACGTGTCACCCTCGAAGGCCAAGATGAAGGCACCGGTGGCAACTTGACGATCCCTCGGACCCCGATGGACGCGCCGGACGAAATGGACACCTCGGCGCTCCAAGTTGGCGCGCAGCTCGTCATCGGACTGTAAAAGGAGATCCCTGTGGAAGATAATGCCCTGGACCATGTTCAGACTTTTATGGGGCGTGATAGTGACGGAGACATCCCCCAGCTTAGTACAAGCGAGCAAGGCCCGCGACTGGGCGGAGGACGCCGTTTTTATCAACACCGATCCGGACCGCATCTTTGACAAGCCCTCCACCTCCCCAAACCTGTCCTCTAAATGCTCGACAAAGAACTGAGGCTTCACGGACATAAAAGATTCCCCATCAGCTCTGGTACAGACAAGATATCTGGGCGAATACTGCTCACTTGCATTTAATGCCTTTCGTTCCTCCCATGGTGTGGCGAGGGAGGGGAACGATTTGGGGTCATAAACGTTACCTTTGAAATGGGCCCTCGAACGCTTAGAGACTGCTGGTGGCTGGCCACCAGCAAGAGAAGAAGTGCCACGCTTCATTGCGTGTCATCCACCCTGATGCCACCTACTCCGACCAAGGGCCCTCCCCACGGGCGCCACCCAGCCACAGCAAAGGCCACCTGGCAGGATGGCCATTGCCGGGAGTCCCGATGCCCCAAGGAGATGGGCATCTACTCCTTGGCATACGTAGGGAGTTAACGGCGCAGGCATCAGTAGAGCGATCCCTGTGTTGTCAGGGGGCTACAACCAAGAGGGTACATGGCGGCCCCACCACAACGGACTGGCTACCGTGCTGGATCTTAGGTGCAAAACTGACCAAGGTCGTCGTCGCAGATAAAAGAAACACTGCAGAGTGCAGCGTGGTAATCGCCCAAGAGATCGAAAACGAGCAGGACACCAGTGCAACGACGAGAAAGCCGGCTAAAGGTCTAATTGCACGACGGATACAGTGCACCATGTAAGGCGCCCTTCCCCAATTGGCTCGCTCTTCGGAATAATTTAGAAAGATGGAGGTCAAACCCGAGAGGGGACCATCACATATGGTCGAAACATTTGAGACTCCTTTTCGTCGCCTCTTACGACAGGCAGGAATACCGCGGGCCTATTCTAACCCCCGAACCCGCAGGGGGCACTGTCTATGTTTTGAGCGTTTCCTGTGTCACCAGTTTTACATTCCAATGCACCTCTGCAGGTTTACTGTATCCCTTGGACATTCCCATTGACGATGAAACACAGAAATTGCATCGGAATTAAATATAAGAGACACAATGCCGACTTAAGTACAGGAAGACTGAGTCTTCCTACTGTCTATGTTTTGAGCGTTTCCTGTGTCACTAGTTTTACATTCCGATGCACCTCTACAGGTTTACTGTATCCCAGGGACCTTCACAGTGACGATGAAACACAGAAATTGCATCGGAATTAAATATAAGAGACACAATGCCGACTTAAAAACAGGAAGACTGAGTCTGCCTACTCTCTACGTTCTGAGCGTTTCCTGTGTCCCCAGTTTTACATTCTGATGCAGCTCTGCAGTTTTACTGTATCTCTTAGACCTTTCCATTGGCGATGAAACACAGAAATTGCATCGGAATTAAATATAAGAGACACAAGGCCGACTTAAGTACAGGAAGACCGAGTCTTCCTACTGTCTGTAATTTGAGCGTTTCCTGTGTCACCAGTTTTACATTCCGATGCATCTCTACAGGTTTACTGTATCCCTTGGACCTTCCCATTCACGATGAAACACAGAAATTGCATCGGAATTAAATATAACAGACACAATGCCGACTTAAAAACAGGAAGACTGAGTCTGCCTACTCTCTATGATTTGAGCGTTTCCTGTGTCCCCAGTTTTACATTCTGATGCAGCTCTGCAGTTTTACTGTATCCCTTGGACCTTCCCATTGGCGATGAAACACAGATATTTCATCGGAAAGAAATATAAGAGACACAATGCCGACTTAAGTATAGGAAGACTGAGTCTTCCTACTGTCTATGATTTGAGCGTTTCGTGTGTCACCAGGTTTACATTCCGATGCACCTCTGCAGGTTTATTGTATCCCTTGGACCTTCCCATTGACGATGAAACACAGAAATTGCATCGGAATTAAATATAAGAGACACAATGCCGACTTAAGTACAGGAAGACTGAGTCTTCCTACTCTCTATGATTTGAGCGTTTCCTGTGTCACTAGTTTTACATTCCGATGCACCTCTGCAGGTTTACTGTATCCTTTGGACCTTCCCATTGACGATGAAACACAGATATTGCATCGGAATTAAATATAAGAGACACAATGCCGACTTAAGTACAAGTAAGACCGAGTCTTCCTGCTGTCTGTAATTTGAGCGTTTCCTGTGTCACCAGTTTTACATTCCGATGCACCTCTATAGGTTTACTGTATCCCTTGGACCTTCCCATTGACGATGAAACACAGAAATTGCTTCGGAATTAAATATAACAGACACAAAGCCGACATAAAAACAGGAAGACTGAGTCTGCCTACTGTCTATGCTTTGAGCGTTTCCTGTGTCACCAGTTTTACATTCCGATGCACCTCTGCAGGTTTCCTGTTTCCCTTGGACCTTCCCATTGACGCTGAAACACAGAAATTGCATCGAAATTTAATATAAGAGACACAATGCCGACTTAAGTACAAGAAAACAGTCTTCATACGGTCAATGTTTGAGCGGTTCCTGTGTCACCAGTTTTACATTCCGATGCACCTCTGATGATTTACTGTATCCCTTGGACCTTCTCATTGTCGATGAAACACAGAAATCGCATCGGAATTAAATATAACAGACACAATGCCGACATAAGTACAGGAAGACTGAGTCTTCCTACTGTCTATGTTTTGAGCGTTTTCTGTGTCATCAGTTTTACATTCCGATGCACCTCTGCAGGTTTACTGTATCCCTTGGACCTTCGTATTGACGATGAAAAACAGAAATTGCACCGGATTTAAATATAAGAGACACAATGCCGACTTAAGTACAGGAAGACTAAGTCTTCCTACTGTCTATGTTTTGAGCGTTTCTTGTGTCATCAGTTTAACTTTCCGATGCACCTCTGCAGGTTTACTATATCTCTTGGAGCTTCCCATTCACGATGAAACACAGAAATTTCATCGGAAATAAATATAAGAGACACAATGACGACTTAAGTACAGGAAGACTGAGTCTTCCTACTGCCTATGTTTGAGCGCTTCCTGTGTCACCAGTTTTACATTCCGATGCACCTCTGCATGTTTACTGTATCCCTTGGACCTTCCCATTGACGATGAAACACAGAAATTGCATCGGAATTAAATGTAAGAGACACAATGCCGACTTAAGTACAGGAAGACTGAGTCGTCCTACTGTCTATGTTTTGAGCGTTTCCTGTGTCACTTGTTTTACATTGCGATGCACCTCTGCAGGTTTACTGTATCCCTTGGACCTTCCCATTGACGATGAAACACAGAAATTGCATCGGAATTAAATATATGACACACAATGCCGATTTAAGTACAGGAAGAATGAGTCTTCCTACTGTCTGTGAGTTGAGCGTTTCCTGTGTCACCAGTTTTACATTCTGATGCACCTCTGCAGGTTTACTGTATCCCTTGGAATTCCCATTGACGATGAAACACAGAAATTGCATCGGAATTAAATATAACAGACACAATGCCGACTTAAGTACAGGAAAACTAAGTCTTCCTAATGTCTATAATTTGAGCGTTTCCTGTGTCACCAGTTTTACATTCCAATGCTCCTCTACAGGTTTACTGTATCCCTTGGACCTTCACAGTGACAATGAAACACAGGAATTGCATCGGAATTAAATATAAGAGACACAATGCCGACTTAAGTACAGGAAGACTGAAGCTTCCCACTGTCTATGTTTTGAGCGTTTCCTGTGTCACTAGTTTTACATTCGGATGCACCTCTACAGGTTTACTGTATCCCTTGGACCTTCACAGTGGCGATGAAACACAGAAATTGAATCGGAATTAAATATAAGAGACACAATGCCGACTTAAGTACAAGAAGACTAACTTTTCCTACTGTCTATGTTTTGAGCGTTTCGTGAGTCATCAGTTTTTTCTTCCGATGCACCTCTGCAGGTTTACTATATCCCTTGGACCATCCCATTCACGATGAAACACAGAAATTTCATCGGAAATAAATATAAGAGACACAATGCCGACTTAAGTACAGGAAGGCTGAGTCTTCCTACTGTCTATGTTTTGAGCGTCTCCTGTGTCACCAGTTTTACATTCGGATGCACCTCTGCTGGTTTACTGTATCCCTTGGACCTTCCCATTAACGATGAAACACAGAAATTGCATCGGAATTAAATTTAAGAGACACAATGCCGACTTAAGTACAGGAAGACTGAGTCTTCCAACTGTCTAGGTTTTGATTGTTTCCTGTGTCACTAGTTTTACATTCCGATGTACCTCTGCAGGTTTACTGTATCCCTTGGACCTTCCCATTGACGATGAAACACAGAAATTGCATCGGAATTAATTATAAGTGACACAATGCCGACTTAAGTACAGGAAGACTGAGTCTTCCTACTGTCTATGTTTGAGCGTTTCCTCTGTCACCAGTTTTACATTCCGATGCACCTCTGCAGGTTTACTATATCCCTTGGACCTTCCCATTCACGATGAAACACAGAAATTTCATCGGAAATAAATATAAGAGACACAATGCCGACTTAAGTACAGGAAGGCTGAGTCTTCCTACTGTCCTACTATGTTTTGAGCGTCTCCTGTGTCACCAGTTTTACATTCCGATGCACCTCTGCAGGTTTCCTGTATCCCTTGGACCTTCCCATTAACGATGAAACACAGAAATTGCATCGGAATTAAATTTAAGAGACACAATGCCGACTTAAGTACAGGAAGACTGAGTCTTCCAACTGTCTATGGTTTGATTGTTTCCTGTGTCACTAGTTTTACATTCCGATGCACCTCTGCAGGTTTACTGTATCTTTTGGACATTCCCATTGACGATGAAAAACAGAAATTGCATCGGAATTAATTATAAGTGACACAATGCCGACTTAAGTACAGGAAGACTGAGTCTTCCTACTGTCTATAATTTGAGCGTTTCCTGTGTCACCAGTTTTACATTCCGATGCACCTCTGCAGGTTTACTGTATCCCTTGGACCTTCCCATTGACGATGAAACACAGAAATTGCATCGGAATTAAAGATAAGAGACACAATGCCGACTTAAAAACAGGAAGACTGAGTCTGCCTACTCTCTATGTTTTGAGCGTTTCCTGTGTCCGCAGTTTTACATTCTGATGCAGCTCTCCAGTTGTACTGTATCCCTTAGACCTTCCCATTGGCGATGAAACACAGAAATTGCATCGGAATTAAATATCAGAGACACAATGCCTACTTAAGTATAGGAAGACTGAGTCTTCCTACTGTCTATGCTTTGAGCGTTTCCTGTGTCACCAGTTTTACATTCCGATGCACCTCTGCAGGTTTATTGTATCCCTTGGACCTTCCCATTGACGATGAAACACAGAAATTGCATCGGAATTAAATATAAGAGACACAATGCCGACTTAAGTACAGGAAGACTAAGTCTTCCTACTCTCTATGTTTTGAACGTTTCCTGTGTCACCAGTTTTACATTCCGATGCACCTCTGCAGGTCTCCTGTTTCCCTTGGACCTTCCCATTGACGCTGAAACACAGAAATTGCATCGAAATTTAATATAAGAGACACAATGCCGACTTACGTACAAGAAAACAGTCTTTATACGGTCAATGTTTGAGCGGTTCCTGTGTCACCAGTTTTACATTCCGATGCACCTCTGCCGGTTTACTGTATGCATTGGACCTTCCCATTGACGATGAAAAACAGAAATTGCATCGGAATTAAATATAAGAGACACAATGCCGACTTAAGTACAGGAAGACTAAGTCTTCCTACTGTCTATGTTTTGAGCGTTTCTTGTGTCATCAGTTTTAATTTCCGATGCACCTCTGCAGGTTTACTATTTCCCTTGGACCTTCCCATTCACGAAGAAACACAGATATTTCATCTGAAATAAATATAAGAGACACAATGACGACTTAAGTACAGGAAGACTGAGTCTTCCTACTGCCTATGTTTTGAGCGTTTCCTGTGTCACCAGATTTACATTCCGATGCACCTCTGCAGATTTACTGTATCCCTTGGACCTTCCCATTGACGATGAAACACAGAAATTGCATCGGAATTAAATGTAAGAGACACAATGCCGACTTAAGTACAGGAAGACTGAGTCTTTCTACTGTCTATGTTTTGAGCGTTTCCTGTGTCACTAGTTTTACATAGCGATGCACCTCTGCAGGTTTACTGTATCCCTTGGACCTTCCCATTGACGATGAAACACAGAAATTGCATCGGAATTAAATATAAGAGACACAATGCCGACACAAGTACAGGAAGAATGAGTCTTACTACTGTCTGTGTTTTGAGCGTTTCCTGTGTCACCAGTTTTACATTCCGATGCACCTCTACAGGTTTGCTGTATCCCTTGGACCTTCACAGTGACGATGAAACACAGGAATTGCATCGGAATTAAATATAAGAAACACAATGCCGACTTAAGTACAGGAAGACTAAGTCTTCCTACTGTCTATGTTTTTAACGTTTCCTGTGTCATCAATTTTACTTTCCGATGCACCTCTGCAGGTTTACTATATCCCTTAGACCTTCCCATTCACGATGAAACACAGAAATTTCATCGGAAATATATATAAGAGACACAATGCCGACTTAAGTACAGGAAGACTGAGTCTTACTACTGTCTATGTTTTGAGCGTTTCCTGTGTCAGCAGTTTTACATTCCGATGCACCTCTGCAGGTTTACTGTATCCCTTGGACCTTCCCATTGACGATGAAACACAGAAATTGCATCGGAATTAAATATTAGAGACAAAATGCCGACTTAAGTACAGGAAGACTGAGTCTTCCTACTGTCTATGTTTTGAGCGTTTCCTGTGTCACTAGTTTTACATTCCGATGCACCTCTGCAGGTTTACTGTATCGCTTCGACCTTCCCATTCACGATGAAACACAGAAATTTCATCGGAAATATATATAAGAGACACAATGCCGACTTAAGTACAGGAAGACTGAGTCTAACCACTGTCTATGTTTTGAGCGTTTCCTGTGTCACCAGTTTCACTTTCCGATGCACCTCTGCAGGTTTACTGTATCCCTTGGACCTTCCCATTGACGATGAAACACAGAAATTGCATCGGAATTAAATATAAGAGACGCAATGCAGACTTAAGTACAGGAAGACTGAGTCTTCCTACTGTCTATGTTTTGAGCGTTTCCTGTGTCACTAATTTTACATTCCGATGCACCTCTACAGGTTTTCTGTATCCCTTGGACCTTCACAGTGACGATGAAACGCAGAAATTTCATCGGAAATAAATATAAGAGACACAATGCCGACTTAAGTACAGGAAGGCTGAGTCTTCCTACTGTCTATGCTTTGAGCGTCTCCTGTGTCACCAGTTTTACATTCCGATGCACCTCTACAGGTTTACTGTATCCCTTGGACCTTCCCATTAACGATGAAACACAGAAATTGCATCGGAATTAAATATAAGAGACAATGCCGACTTAAGTACAGGAAGACTGAGTCTTCCAACTATGTTTTGATTGTTTACTGTGTCACTAGTTTTACATTCCGATGCACCTCTGCAGGTTTACTGTATCCTTTGGACCTTCCCATTGACGATGAAACACAGAAATTGCATCGGAATTAAATATAAGAGACACAATGCCGACTTAAGTACAGGAAGACTGAGTCTGCCTATTCTCTATGTTCTGAGCGTTTCCTGTGTCCCCAGTTTTACATTCTGATGCAGCTCTGCAGTTTTACTGTATCCCTTAGACCTTCCCATTGGCGATGAAACACAGAAATTGCATCGGAATTAAATATAAGAGACACAATGCCGACTTAAGTACAGGAAGACCGAGTCTTCCTACTGTCTGTAATTTGTGCGTTTCCTGTGTCACCAGTTTTACATTCCGATGCACCTCTACAGGTTTACTGTATCCCTTGGACCTTCCCATTAACGATGAAACACAGAAATTGCATCGGAATTAAATATAAGGGACACAATGCCGACATAAGTGCAGGAAGGCTGAGTCTTCCTACTGTCTATGTTTTGAGCGTTTTCTGTGTCATCAGTTTTACATTCCGATGCACCTCTGCAGGTTTACTGTATCCCTTGGACCTTCCCATTGACGATCAAAAACAGAAATTGCATCGGAATTAAATATAAGAGACACAATGCCGACTTAAGTACAGAAAGACTAAGTCTTCCTACTGTCTATGATTTGAGCGTTTCCTGTTCCATCAGTTTTACTTTCCGATGCACCTCCGCAGGTTTACTATATCCCTTGGACCTTCCCATTCACGATGAAACACAGAAATTTCATCGGAAATAAATATAAGAGACACAATGACGACTTATGTACAGGAAGACAGAGTCTTCCTACTGCCTATGTTTTGAGCGTTTCCTGTGTCACCAGTTTTACATTCCGATGCACCTCTGCAGGTTTCCTGTTTCCCTTGGACCTTCCCATTGACGCTGAAACACATAAATTGCATCGAAACTTAATATAAGAGACACAATGCCGACTTAAGTACAAGAAAACAGTCTTCATACGGTCAATGTTTGAGCGGTTCCTGTGTCACCAGTTTTACATTCCGATGCACCTCAGCCGGTTTACTGTATCCCTTGGACATTCCCATTGACGATGAAAAACAGAAATCGCATCGGAATTAAATATAAGGGACACAATGCCGACATAAGTACAGGAAGGCTGAGTCTTCCTACTGTCTATGTTTTGAGCGTTTTCTGTGTCATCAGTTTTACATTCCGATGCACCTCTGCAGGTTTATTGTATCCCTTGGACCTTCCCATTGACGATGAAACACAGATATTGCATCGAAACTTAATATAAGAGACACAATGCCGACTTAAGTACAAGAAAACAGTCTTCATACGGTCAATGTTTGAGCGGTTCCTGTGTCACCAGTTTTACATTCCGATGCCCTCTGCCGGTTTACTGTATCCCTTGGACCTTCCCATTGTCGATGAAACACAGAAATCGCATCGGAATTAAATATAACAGACACAATGCCGACATAAGTACAGGAAGACTGAGTCTTCCTACTGTCTATGTTTTGAGCGTTTTCTGTGTCATCAGTTTTACATTCCGATGCACCTCTGCAGGTTTACTGAATCCCTTGGACCTTCCCATTGACGACGAAAAACAGAAATTGCATCGGAATTAAATATAAGAGACACAATGCCGACTTAAGTACAGGAAGACTAATTCTTCCTACTGTCTATGTTTTGAGCGTTTCTTGTGTCACCAGTTTTACTTTCCGATGCACCTCTGCAGGTTTTCTATATCCCTTGGAACTTCCCATTCACGATGGAACACAGAAATTTCATCGGAAATAAATATAAGAGACACAATGACGACTTAAGTACAGGAAGACTGAGTCTTCCTACTGCCTATGTTTTGAGCGTTTTCTGTGTCACCAGTTTTACATTCCGATGCACCTCTGCAGGTTTACTGTATCCCTTGGACCTTCCCATTGACGATGAAACACAGAAATTGCATCGGAATTAAATGTAAGAGACACAAAGCCGACTTAAGTACAGGAAGACTGAGTCTTCCTACTGTCTATGTTTTGAGAGTTTCCTGTGTCACTAGTTTTACATTACGATGCACCTCTACAGGTTTACTGTATCCCTTGGACCTTCCCATTGACGATGAAACACAGAAATTGCATCGGAATTAAATATAAGAGACACAATGCCGACTTAAGTACAGGAAGAATGAGTCTTCCTACTGTCTATGTGTTGAGCGTTTCCTGTGTCACTAGTTTTACATTCTGATGCACCTCTGCAGGTTTACTGTATTCCTTGGACCTTCCCATTGACGATGAAACACAGAAATTGCATCGGAATTAAATATAAGAGACACAATGCCGACTTAAGTACAGGAAGACTAAGTCTTCCTACTGTCAATAATTTGAGCGTTTCCTGTGTCACCAGTTTTACATTCCGATGCACCTCTACAGGTTTACTGTATCCCTTGGACCTTCACAGTGACGATGAAACACAGGAATTGCATCGGAATTAAATATAAGAAACACAATGCCGACTTAAGTACAGGAAGACTAATTCACCTACTGTCTATGTTTTGAGCGTTTCCTGTGTCATCAGTTTTACTTTCCGATGCACCTCTGCAGGTTTACTATATCCCTTGGACCTTCCCATTCACGATGAAACACAGAAATTTCATCGGAAATATATATAAGAGACACAATGCCGACTTAAGTACAGGAAGACTGAGTCTTCCTACTGTCTATGTTTTGAGCGTTTCCTGTGTCACCAGTTTTACATTCCGATGCACCTCTGCAGGTTTACTGTATCCCTTGGACATTCCCATTGACGATGAAACACAGAAATTGCATCGGAATTAAATATAAGAGACACAATGCAGACTTAAGTACAGGAAGACTGAGTCTTCCTAGTGTCTATGTTTTGAGCGTTTCCTGTGTCACTAGTTTTACATTCCGATGCACCTCTACAGGTTTACTGTATCCCAGGGACCTTCACAGTGACGATGAAACACAGAAATTGCATCGGAATTAAATATAAGAGACACAATGCCGACTTAAAAACAGGAAGACTGAGTCTGCCTACTCTCTACGTTCTGAGCGTTTCCTGTGTCCCCAGTTTTACATTCTGCTGCAGCTCTGCAGTTTTACTGTATCTCTTAGACCTTTCCATTGGCGATGAAACACAGAAATTGCATCGGAATTAAATATAAGAGACACAATGCCGACTTAAGTACAGGAAGACCGAGTCTTCCTACTGTCTGTAATTTGAGCGTTTCCTGTGTCTCCAGTTTTACATTCCGATGCACCTCTACAGGTTTACTGTATCCCTTGGACCTTCCCATTGACGATGAAACACAGAAATTGCATCGGAATTAAATATAACAGACACAATGCCGACTTAAAAACAGGAAGACTGAGTCTGCCTACTCTCTATGATTTGAGCGTTTCCTGTGTCCCCAGTTTTACATTCTGATGCAGCTCTGCAGTTTTACTGTATCCCTTGGACCTTCCCATTGGCGATGAAACACAGAAATTTCATCGGAAAGAAATATAAGAGACACAATGCCGACTTAAGTATAGGAAGACTGAGTCTTCCTACTGTCTATGATTGGAGCGTTTCGTGTGTCACCAGGTTTACATTCCGATGCACCTCTGCAGGTTTATTGTATCCCTTGGACCTTCCCATTGACGATGAAACACAGAAATTGCATCAGAATTAAATATAAGAGACACAATGCCGACTTAAGTACAGGAAGACTGAGTCTTCCTACTCTCTATGATTTGAGCGTTTCCTGTGTCACTAGTTTTACATTCCGATGCACCTCTGCAGGTTTACTGTATCCTTTGGACCTTCCCATTGACGATGAAACACAGAAATTGCATCGGAATTAAATATAAGAGACACAATGCCGACTTAAAAACAGGAAGACTGAGTCTGCCTATTCTCTATGTTCTGAGCGTTTCCTGTGTCCCCAGTTTTACATTCTGATGCAGCTCTGCAGTTTTACTGTATCCCTTAGACCTTCCCATTGGCGATGAAACACAGAAATTGCATCGGAATTAAATATAAGAGACACAATGCCGACTTAAGTACAGGAAGACCGAGTCTTCCTACTGTCTGTAATTTGAGCGTTTCCTGTGTCACCAGTTTTACATTCCGAAGCACCTCTACAGGTTTACTGTTTCCCTTGGACCTTCCCATTGACGATGAAACACAGAAATTGCATCGGAATTAAATATAAGAGACACAATGCCGACTTAAGTACACGAAGACTGAGTCTTCCTACTGTCTCTGTTTTGACCGTTTCCTGTGTCACCAGATTTACATTCCGATGCACCTCTGCAGGTTTCCTGTATCCCTTGGACCTTCCCATTGTCGATGAAACACAGATATCGCATCGGAATTAAATATAAGGGACACAATGCCGACATAAGTACAGGAAGGCTGAGTCTTCCTACTGTCTATGTTTTGAGCGTTTTCTGTGTCATCAGTTTTACATTCCGATGCACCTCTGCAGGTTTACTGTATCCCTTGGACCTTCCCATTGACGATCAAAAACAGAAATTGCATCGGAATTAAATATAAGAGACACAATGCCGACTTAAGTACAGAAAGACTAAGTCTTCCTACTGTCTATGATTTGAGCGTTTCCTGTGTCATCAGTTTTACTTTCCGATGCACCTCTGCAGGTTTACTATATCCCTTGGACCTTCCCATTCACGATGAAACACAGAAATTTCATCGGAAATAAATATAAGAGACACAATGACGACTTAAGTACAGGAAGACAGAGTCTTCCTACTGCCTATGTTTTGAGCGTTTCCTGTGTCACCAGTTTTACATTCCGATGCACCTCTGCAGGTTTCCTGTTTCCCTTGGACCTTCCCATTGACGCTGAAACACAGAAATTGCATCGAAACTTAATATAAGAGACACAATGCCGACTTAAGTACAAGGAAACAGTCTTCATACGGTCAATGTTTGAGCGGTTCCTGTGTCACCAGTGTTACATTCCGATGCACCTCTGCCGGTTTACTGTATCCCTTGGACCTTCCCATTGACGATGATAAACAGAAATCGCATCGGAATTAAATATAAGGTACACAATGCCGACATAAGTACAGGAAGGCTGAGTCTTCCTACTGTCTATGTTTTGAGCGTTTTCTGTGTCATCAGTTTTACATTCCGATGCACCTCTGCAGGTTTATTGTATCCCTTGGACCTTCCCATTGACGATGAAACACAGAAATTGCATCGGAATTAAATATAAGAGACACAATGCCGACTTAAGTACAGGAAGACTGAGTCTTCCTACTCTCTACGCTTTGAGCGTTTCCTGTGTCACCAGTTTTACATTCCGATGCACCTCTGCAGGTTTCCTGTTTCCCTTGGACCTTCCCATTGACGCTGAAACACAGAAATTGCATCGAAACTTAATATAAGAGACACAAAGCCGACTTAAGTACAGGAAGACTGAGTCTTCCTACTGTCTATGTTTTGAGAGTTTCCTGTGTCACTAGTTTTACATTGCGATGCACCTCTGCAGGTTTACTGTATCCCTTGGACCTTCCCATTGACGATGAAACACAGAAATTGCATCGGAATTAAATATAAGAGACACAATGCCGACATAAGTACAGGAAGGCTAAGTCTTCCTACTGTCAATAATTTGAGCGTTTCCTGTGTCACCAGTTTTACATTCCGATGCACCTCTACAGGTTTACTGTATCCCTTGGACCTTCACAGTGACGATGAAACACAGGAATTGCATCGGAATTAAATATAAGAAACACAATGCCGACTTAAGTACAGGAAGACTAATTCACCTACTGTCTATGTTTTGAGCGTTTCCTGTGTCATCAGTTTTAATTTCCGATGCACCTCTGCAGGTTTACTATATCCCTTGGACCTTCCCATATACGATGAAACACCGAAATTTCATCGGAAATATATATAAGAGACACAATGCCGACTGAAGTACAGGAAGACTGAGTCTTCCAACTATGTTTTGATTGTTTCCTGTGTCACTAGTTTTACATTCCGATGCACCTCTGCAGGTTTACTGTATCCTTTGGACCTTCCCATTGACGATGAAACACAGAAATTGCATTGGAATTAAATATAAGAGACACAATGCCGACTTAAGTACAGGAAGACTGAGTCTGCCTATTCTCTATGTTCTGAGCGTTTCCTGTGTCCCCAGTTTTACATTCTGATGCAGCTCTGCAGTTTTACTGTATCCCTTAGACCTTCCCATTGGCGATGAAACACAGAAATTGCATCGGAATTAAATATAAGAGACTCAATGCCGACTTAAGTACAGGAAGACCGAGTCTTCCTACTGTCTGTAATTTGAGCGTTTCCTGTGTCACCAGTTTTACATTCCGATGCACCTCTACAGGTTTACTGTATCCCTTGGACCTTCCCATTAACGATGAAACACAGAAATTGCATCGGAATTAAATATAAGGGACACAATGCCGACATAAGTACAGGAAGGCTGAGTCTTCCTACTGTCTATGTTTTGAGCGTTTTCTGTGTCATCAGTCTTACATTCCGATGCACCTCTGCAGGTTTACTGTATCCCTTGGACCTTCCCATTGACGATCAAAAACAGAAATTGCATCGGAATTAAATATAAGAGACACAATGCCGACTTAAGTACAGAAAGACTAAGTCTTCCTACTGTCTATGATTTGAGCGTTTCCTGTGTCATCAGTTTTACTTTCCGATGCACCTCCGCAGGTTTACTATATCCCTTGGACCTTCCCATTCACGATGAAACACAGAAATTTCATCGGAAATAAATATAAGAGACACAATGACGACTTATGTACAGGAAGACAGAGTCTTCCTACTGCCTATGTTTTGAGCGTTTCCTGTGTCACCAGTTTTACATTCCGATGCACCTCTGCAGGTTTCCTGTTTCCCTTGGACCTTCCCATTGACGCTGAAACACAGAAATTGCATCGAAACTTAATATAAGAGACACAATGCCGACTTAAGTACAAGAAAACAGTCTTCATACGGTCAATGTTTGAGCGGTTCCTGTGTCACCAGTTTTACATTCCGATGCACCTCTGCCGGTTTACTGTATCCCTTGGACATTCCCATTGACGATGATAAACAGAAATCGCATCGGAATTAAATATAAGGGACACAATGCCGACATAAGTACAGGAAGGCAGAGTCTTCCTACTGTCTATGTTTTGAGCGTTTTCTGTGTCATCAGTTTTACATTCCGATGCACCTCTGCAGGTCTATTGTATCCCTTGGACCTTCCCATTGACGATGAAACACAGAAATTGCATCGAAACTTAATATAAGAGACACAATGCCGACTTAAGTACAAGAAAACAGTCTTCATACGGTCAATGTTTGAGCGGTTCCTGTGTCACCAGTTTTACATTCCGATGCCCTCTGCCGGTTTACTGTATCCCTTGGACCTTCCCATTGACGATGAAACACAGAAATTGCATCGGAATTAAATATAAGAGACACAATTCCGACTTAAGTACAGGAAGACTAAGTCTTCCTACTGTCAATAATTTGAGCGTTTCCTGTGTCACCAGTTTTACATTCCGATGCACCTCTACAGGTTTACTGTATCCCTTGGACCTTCACAGTGACGATGAAACACAGGAATTGCATCGGAATTAAATATAAGAAACACAATGCCGACTTAAGTACAGGAAGACTAATTCACCTACTGTCTATGTTTTGAGCGTTTCCTGTGTCATCAGTTTTACTTTCCGATGCACCTCTGCAGGTTTACTATATCCCTTGGACCTTCCCATTCACGATAAAACACAGAAATTTCATCGGAAATAAATATAAGAGACACAATGACGACTTAAGTACAGGAAGACTGAGTCTTCCTACTGCCTATGTTTTGAGCGTTTTCTGTGTCACCAGTTTTACATTCCGATGCACCTCTGCAGGTTTACTGTATCCCTTGGACCTTCCCATTGACGATGAAACACAGAAATTGCATCGGAATTAAATGTAAGAGACACAAAGCCGACTTAAGTACAGGAAGACTGAGTCTTCCTACTGTCTATGTTTTGAGAGTTTCCTGTGTCACTAGTTTTATATTGCGATGCACCTCTACAGGTTTACTGTATCCCTTGGACCTTCCCATTGACGATGAAACACAGAAATTGCATCGGAATTAAATATAAGAGACACAATGCCGACTTAAGTACAGGAAGAATGAGTCTTCCTACTGTCTACGTGTTGAGCGTTTCCTGTGTCACCAGTTTTACATTCTGATGCACCTCTGCAGGTTTACTGTATACCTTGGACCTTCCCATTGACGATGAAACACAGAAATTGCATCGGAATTAAATATAAGAGACACAATGCCGACTTAAGTACAGGAAGACTAAGTCTTCCTACTGTCAATAATTTGAGCGTTTCCTGTGTCACCAGTTTTACATTCCGATGCACCTCTACAGGTTTACTGTATCCCTTGGACCTTCACAGTGACGATGAAACACAGGAATTGCATCGGAATTAAATATAAGAAACACAATGCCGACTTAAGTACAGGAAGACTAATTCACCTACTGTCTATGTTTTGAGCGTTTCCTGTGTCATCAGTTTTACTTTCCGATGCACCTCTGCAGGTTTACTATATCCCTTGGACCTTCCCATTCACGATGAAACACAGAAATTTCATCGGAAATATATATAAGAGACACAATGCCGACTTAAGTACAGGAAGACTGAGTCTTCCTACTGTCTATGTTTTGAGCGTTTCCTGTGTCACCAGTTTTACATTCCGATGCACCTCTGCAGGTTTACTGTATCCCTTGGACATTCCCATTGACGATGAAACACAGAAATTGCATCGGAATTAAATATAAGAGACACAATGCCGACTTAAGTACAGGAAGACTGAGTCTTCCTACTGTCTATGTTATGAGCGTTTCCTGTGTCACTAGTTTTACATTCCGATGCACCTCTACAGGTTTACTGTATCCCAGGGACCTTCACAGTGACGATGAAACACAGAAATTGCATCGGAATTAAATATAAGAGACACAATGCCGACTTAAAAACAGGAAGACTGAGTCTGCCTACTCTCTACGTTCTGAGCGTTTCCTGTGTCCCCAGTTTTACATTCTGCTGCAGCTCTGCAGTTTTACTGTATCTCTTAGACCTTTCCATTGGCGATGAAACACAGAAATTGCATCGGAATTAAATATAAGAGACACAATGCCGACTTAAGTACAGGAAGACCGAGTCTTCCTACTGTCTGTAATTTGAGCGTTTCCTGTGTCACCAGTTTTACATTCCGATGCACCTCTACAGGTTTACTGTATCCCTTGGACCTTCCCATTGACGATGAAACACAGAAATTGCATCGGAATTAAATATAACAGACACAATGCCGACTTAAAAACAGGAAGACTGAGTCTGCCTACTCTCTATGATTTGAGCGTTACCTGTGTCCCCAGTTTTACATTCTGATTCAGCTCTGCAGTTTTACTGTATCCCTTGGACCTTCCCATTGGCGATGAAACACAGAAATTTCATCGGAAAGAAATATAAGAGACACAATGCCGACTTAAGTATAGGAAGACTGAGTCTTCCTACTGTCTATGATTGGAGCGTTTCGTGTGTCACCAGGTTTACATTCCGATGCACCTCTGCAGGTTTATTGTATCCCTTGGACCTTCCCATTGACGATGAAACACAGAAATTGCATCAGAATTAAATATAAGAGACACAATGCCGACTTAAGTACAGGAAGACTGAGTCTTCCTACTCTCTATGATTTGAGCGTTTCCTGTGTCACTAGTTTTACATTCCGATGCACTTCTGCAGGTTTACTGTATCCTTTGGACCTTCCCATTGACGATGAAACACAGAAATTGCATCGGAATTAAATATAAGAGACACAATGCCGACTTAAAAACAGGAAGACTGAGTCTGCCTATTCTCTATGTTCTGAGCGTTTCCTGTGTCCCCAGTTTTACATTCTGATGCAGCTCTGCAGTTTTACTGTATCCCTTAGACCTTCCCATTGGCGATGAAACACAGAAATTGCATCGGAATTAAATATAAGAGACACAATGCCGTCTTAAGTACAGGAAGACCGAGTCTTCCTACTGTCTGTAATTTGAGCGTTTCCTGTGTCACCAGTTTTACATTCCGAAGCACCTCTACAGGTTTACTGTTTCCCTTGGACCTTCCCATTGACGATGAAACACAGAAATTGCATCGGAATTAAATATAAGAGACACAATGCCGACTTAAGTACACGAAGACTGAGTCTTCCTACTGTCTCTGTTTTGAGCGTTTCCTGTGTCACCAGATTTACATTCCGATGCACCTCTGCAGGTTTCCTGTATCCCTTGGACCTTCCCATTGTCGATGAAACACAGATATCGCATCGGAATTAAATATAAGGGACACAATGCCGACATAAGTACAGGAAGGCTGAGTCTTCCTACTGTCTATGTTTTGAGCGTTTTCTGTGTCATCAGTTTTACATTCCGATGCACCTCTGCAGGTTTACTGTATCCCTTGGACCTTCCCATTGACGATCAAAAACAGAAATTGCATCGGAATTAAATATAAGAGACACAATGCCGACTTAAGTACAGAAAGACTAAGTCTTCCTACTGTCTATGATTTGAGCGTTTCCTGTGTCATCAGTGTTACTTTCCGATGCACCTCTGCAGGTTTACTATATCCCTTGGACCTTCCCATTCACGATGAAACACAGAAATATCATCGGAAATAAATATAAGAGACACAATGACGACTTAAGTACAGGAAGACAGAGTCTTCCTACTGCCTATGTTTTGAGCGTTTCCTGTGTCACCAGTTTTACATTCCGATGCACCTCTGCAGGTTTCCTGTTTCCCTTGGACCTTCCCATTGACGCTGAAACACAGAAATTGCATCGAAACTTAATATAAGAGACACAATGCCGACTTAAGTACAAGGAAACAGTCTTCATACGGTCAATGTTTGAGCGGTTCCTGTGTCACCAGTGTTACATTCCGATGCACCTCTGCCGGTTTACTGTAACCCTTGGACCTTCCCATTGACGATGAAAAACAGAAATCGCATCGGAATTAAATATAAGGTACACAATGCCGACATAAGTACAGGAAGGCTGAGTCTTCCTACTGTCTATGTTTTGAGCGTTTTCTGTGTCATCAGTTTTACATTCCGATGCACCTCTGCAGGTTTATTGTATCCCTTGGACCTTCCCATTGACGATGAAACACAGAAATTGCATCGGAATTAAATATAAAAGAGACACAATGCCGACTTAAGTACAGGAAGACTGAGTCTTCCTACTCTCTACGCTTTGAGCGTTTCCTGTGTCACCAGTTTTACATTCCGATGCACCTCTGCAGGTTTCCTGTTTCCCTTGGACCTTCCCATTGACGCTGAAACACAGAAATTGCATCGAAACTTAATATAAGAGACACAATGCCGACTTAAGTACAAGAAAACAGTCTTCATACGGTCAATGTTTGAGCAGTTTCTGTGTCACCAGTTTTACATTCCGATGCACCTCTGCCGGTTTACTGTATCCCTTGGACCTTCCCATTGTCGATGAAACACAGAAATCGCATCGGAATTAAATATAACAGACACAATGCCGACATAAGTACAGGAAGACTGTGTCTTCCTACTGTCTATGTTTTGAGCGTTTTCTGTGTCATCAGTTTTACATTCCGATGCACCTCTGCAGGTTTACTGAATCCCTTGGACCTTCCCATTGACGACGAAAAACAGAAATTGCATCGGAATTAAATATAAGAGACACAATGCCGACTTAAGTACAGGAAGACTAATTCTTCCTACTGTCTATGTTTTGAGCGTTTCTTGTGTCATCAGTTTTACTTTCCGATGCACCTCTGCAGGTTTACTGTATCCCTTGGACCTTCCCATTGACGATGAAACACAGAAATTGCATCGGAATTAAATGTAAGAGACACAAAGCCGACTTAAGTACAGGAAGACTGAGTCTTCCTACTGTCTATGTTTTGAGAGTTTCCTGTGTCACTAGTTTTACATTGCGATGCACCTCTGCAGGTTTACTGTATCCCTTGGACCTTCCCATTGACGATGAAACACAGAAATTGCATCGGAATTAAATATAAGAGACACAATGCCGACTTAAGTACAGGAAGGCTAAGTCTTCCTACTGTCAATAATTTGAGCGTTTCCTGTGTCACCAGTTTTACCTTCCGATGCACCTCTACAGGTTTACTGTATCCCTTGGACCTTCACAGTGACGATGAAACACAGGAATTGCATCGGAATTAAATATAAGAAACACAATGCCGACTTAAGTACAGGAAGACTAATTCACCTACTGTCTATGTTTTGAGCGTTTCCTGTGTCATCAGTTTTAATTTCCGATGCACCTCTGCAGGTTTACTATATCCCTTGGACCTTCCCATATACGATGAAACACCGAAATTTCATCGGAAATATATATAAGAGACACAATGCCGACTTAAGTACAGGAAGACTGAGTCTTCCTACTGTCTATGTTTTGAGCGTTTCCTGTGTCACCAGTTTTACATTCCGATGCACCTCTGCAGGTTTACTGCATCCCTTGGACATTCCCATTGACGATGAAACACAGAAATTGCATCGGAATTAAATATAAGAGACACAATGCCGACTTAAGTACAGGAAGACTTAGTCTTCCTACTGTCTATGTTTTGAGCGTTTCCTGTGTCACTAGTTTTACATTCCGATGCACCTCTACAGGTTTACTGTATCCCAGGGAGCTTCACAGTGACGATGAAACACAGAAATTGCATCGGAATTAAATATAAGAGACACAATGCCGACTTAAAAACAGGAAGACTGAGTCTGCTTACTCTCTACGTTCTGAGCGTTTCCTGTGTCCCCAGTTTTACATTCTGATGCAGCTCTGCAGTTTTACTGTATCTCTTAGACCTTTCCATTGGCGATGAAACACAGAAATTGCATCGGAATTAAATGTAACAGACACAATGCCGACTTAAGTACAGGAAGACCGATTCTTCCTACTGTCTGTAATTTGAGCGTTTCCTGTGTCACCAGTTTTACATTCCGATGCACCTCTACAGGTTTACTGTATCCCTTGGACCTTCCCATTGACGATGAAACATAGAAATTGCATCGGAATTAAATATAAGAGACACAATGCCGACTTAAAAACAGGAAGACTGAGTCTGCCTGCTCTCTATGATTTGAGCGTTTCCTGTGTCCCCAGTTTTACATTCTGATGCAGCTCTGCAGGTTTATTGTATCCCTTGGACCTTCCCATTGACGATGAAACACAGAAATTGCATCGGAATTAAATATAAGAGACACAATGCCGACTTAAGTACAGGAAGACTGAGTCTTCCTACTCTCTATGATTTGAGCGTTTCCTGTGTCACCAGTTTTACATTCCGATGCACCTCTGCAGGTTTCCTGTATCCCTTGGACCTTCCCATTGACGATGAAACACAGAAATTACATCGAAATTAAAAATAAGAGACACAATGCAGACTTAAGTACAAGAAAACAGTCTTCATACGGTCAATGTTTGAGCGGTTCCTGTGTCACCAGTGTTACATTCCGATGCACTTCTGAAGGTTTACTGTATCCCTTGGACCTTCCCATTGACGATGAAAAACAGAAATCGCATCGGAATTAAATATAAGGTACACAATGCCGACATAAGTACAGGAAGACTGAGTCTTCCTACTGTCTATGTTTTGAGCGTTTCTTGTGTCATCAGTTTTACTTTCCGATGCACCTCTGCAGGTTTTCTATATCCCTTGGAACTTCCCATTCACGATGAAACACAGAAATTTCATCGGAAATAAATATAAGAGACACAATGACGACTTAAGTACAGGAAGACTGAGTCTTCTACTGCCTATGTTTTGAGCGTTTTCTGTGTCACCAGTTTTACATTCCGATGCACCTCTGCAGGTTTACTGTATCCCTTGGACCTTCCCATTGACGATGAAACACAGAAATTGCATCGGAATTAAATGTAAGAGACACAAAGCCGACTTAAGTACAGGAAGACTGAGTCTTCCTACTGTCTATGTTTTGAGAGTTTCCTGTGTCACTAGTTTTACATTGCGATGCACCTCTGCAGGTTTACTGTATCCCTTGGACCTTCCCATTGACGATGAAACACAGAAATTGCATCGGAATTAAATATAAGAGACACAATGCCGACTTAAGTACAGGAAGACTAAGTCTTCCTACTGTCAATAATTTGAGCGTTTCCTGTGTCACCAGTTTTACATTCCGATGCACCTCTACAGGTTTACTGTATCCCTTGGACCTTCACAGTGACGATGAAACACAGGAATTGCATCGGAATTAAATATAAGAAACACAATGCCGACTTAAGTACAGGAAGACTAATTCACCTACTGTCTATGTTTTGAGCGTTTCCTGTGTCATCAGTTTTACTTTCCGATGCACCTCTGCAGGTTTACTATATCCCTTGGACCTTCCCATATACGATGCAACACCGAAATTTCATCGGAAATATATATAAGAGACACAATGCCGACTTAAGTACAGGAAGACTGAGTCTTCCTACTGTCTATGTTTTGAGCGTTTCCTGTGTCACCAGTTTTACATTCCGATGCACCTCTGCAGGTTTACTGTATCCCTTGGACATTCCCATTGACGATGAAACACAGAAATTGCATCGGAATTAAATATAAGAGACACAATGCCGACTTAAGTACAGGAAGACTTAGTCTTCCTACTGTCTATGTTTTGAGCGTTTCCTGTGTCACTAGTTTTACATTCCGATGCACCTCTACAGGTTTACTGTATCCCAGGGAGCTTCACAGTGACGATGAAACACAGAAATTGCATCGGAATTAAATATAAGAGACACAATGCCGACTTAAAAACAGGAAGACTGAGTCTGCCTACTCTCTACGTTCTGAGCGTTTCCTGTGTCCCCAGTTTTACATTATGATGCAGCTCTGCAGTTTTACTGTATCTCTTAGACCTTTCCATTGGCGATGAAACACAGAAATTGCATCGGAATTAAATATAAGAGACACAATGCCGACTTAAGTACAGGAAGACCGAGTCTTCCTACTGTCTGTAATTTGAGCGTTTCCTGTGTCACCAGTTTTACATTCCGATGCACCTCTACAGGTTTACTGTATCCCTTGGACCTTCCCATTGACGATGAAACATAGAAATTGCATCGGAATTAAATATAAGAGACACAATGCCGACTTAAAAACAGGAAGACTGAGTCTGCCTACTCTCTATGATTTGAGCGTTTCCTGTGTCCCCAGTTTTACATTCTGATGCAGCTCTGCAGTTTTACTGTATCCCTTGGACCTTCCCATTGGCGATGAAACACAGAAATTTCATCGGAAATAAATATAAGAGACACAATGCCGACTTAAGTATAGGAAGACTGAGTCTTCCTACTGTCTATGATTTGAGCGTTTCGTGTGTTACCAGGTTTACATTCCGATGCACCTCTGCAGGTTTATTGTATCCCTTGGACCTTCCCATTGACGATGAAACACAGAAATTGCATCGGAATTAAATATAAGAGACACAATGCCGACTTAAGTACAGGAAGACTGAGTCTTCCTACTCTCTATGATTTGAGCGTTTCCTGTGTCACCAGTTTTACATTCCGATGCACCTCTGCAGGTTTCCTGTATCCCTTGGACCTTCCCATTGACGATGAAACACAGAAATTACATCGAAATTAAAAATAAGAGACACAATGCAGACTTAAGTACAAGAAAACAGTCTTCATACGGTCAATGTTTGAGCGGTTCCTGTGTCACCAGTTTTACATTCCGATGCACCTCTGCCGGTTTACTGTATCCCTTGGACCTTCCCATTGACGATGAAAAACAGAAATTGCATCGGAATTAAATAAAAGAGACACATTGCCGACTTAAGTACAGAAAGACTAAGTCTTCCTACTGTCTATGATTTGAGCGTTTCCTGTGTCATCAGTTTTACTTTCCGATGCACCTCTGCAGGTTTACTATATCCCTTGGACCTTCCCATTCACGATGAAACACAGAAATTTCATCGGAAATAAATATAAGAGACACAGTGACGACTTAAGTACAGGAAGACAGAGTCTTCCTACTGCCAATGTTTTGAGCGTTTCCTGTGTCACCAGTTTTACATTCCGATGCACCTCTGCAGGTTTACTGTATCCCTTGGACCTTCCCATTGACGATGAAACACAGAAATTGCATCGGAATTAAATGTAAGAGACACAATGCCGACTTAAGTACAGGAAGACTAAGTCTTCCTTCTGTCTATATTTTGAGCGTTTCCTGTGTCATCAGTTTTACTTTCCGATACACCTCTGCAGGTTTACTATATCCCTTCGACCTTCCCATTCACGATGAAACACAGAAATATCTTCGGAAATATATATAAGAGACTCAATGCCGACTTAAGTACAGGAAAACTGAGTGTTCCTACTGGCAATGTTTTGAGCGTTTCCTGTGTCACCGGTTTTACATTCCGATGCACCTCTGCAGGTTTACTGTATCCCTTGGACCTTCCCATTGACGATGAAACACAGATATTGCATCGGAATTAAATATAAGAGACACAATGCCGACTAAGTACAGGAAGACTGAGTCTTCCTACTGTATATGTTTTGAGCGTTTCCTGTGTCACTAGTTTTACATTCCGATGCACCTCTGCAGGTTTACTATATCCCTTGGACCTTCCCATTCACGATGAAACACAGAAATTTCATCGGAAATAAATATAAGAGACACAATGACGACCTAAGTACAGGAAGACAGAGTCTTCCTACTGCCTATGTTTTGAGCGTTTCCTGTGTCACCAGTTTTACATTCCGATGCACCTCTGCAGGTTTCCTGTTTCCCTTGGACGTTCCCATTGACGCTGAAACACAGAAATTGCATCGAAACTTAATATAAGAGACACAATGCCGACTTAAGTACAAGGAAACAGTCTTCATACGGTCAATGTTTGAGCGGTTCCTGTGTCACCAGTGTTACATTCCGATGCACCTCTGCCGGTTTACTGTATCCCTTGGACCTTCCCATTGACGATGAAAAACAGAAATCGCATCGGAATTAAATATAAGGGACACAATGCCGACATAAGTACAGGAAGGCTGAGTCTTCCTACTGTCTATGTTTTGAGCGTTTTCTGTGTCATCAGTTTTACATTCCGATGCACCTCTGCAGGTTTATTGTATCCCTTGGACCTTCCCATTGACGATGAAACACAGAAATTGCATCGGAATTAAATATAAGAGACACAATGCCGACTTAAGTACAGGAAGACTGAGTCTTCCTACTCTCTATGCTTTGAGCGTTTCCTGTGTCACCAGTTTTACATTGCGATGCACCTCTGCAGGTTTCCTGTTTCCCTTGGACCTTCCCATTGACGCTGAAACACAGAAATTGCATCGAAACTTAATATAAGAGACACAATGCCGACTTAAGTACAAGAAAACAGTCTTCATACGGTCTATGTTTGAGCGGTTTCTGTGTCACCAGTTTTACATTCCGATGCACCTCTGCCGGTTTACTGAATCCCTTGGACCTTCCCACTGTCGATGAAACACAGAAATCGCATCGGAATTAAATATAACAGACACAATGCCGACGTAAGTACAGGAAGACTGAGTCTTCCTACTGTCTATGTTTTGAGCGTTTTCTGTGTCATCAGTTTTACATTCCGATGCACCTCTGCAGGTTTACTGAATCCCTTGGACCTTCACATTGACGACGAAATACAGAAATTGCATCGGAATTAAATATAAGAGATACAATGCCGACTTAAGTACAGGAAGACTAATTCTTCCTACTGTCTATGTTTTGAGCGTTTCTTGTGTCATCAGTTTTACTTTCCGATGCACCTCTGCAGGTTTTCTATATCCCTTGGAACTTCCCATTCACGATGAAACACAGAAATTTCATCGGAAATAAATATAAGAGACACAATGTCGACTTAAGTACAGGAAGACTGAGTCTTCTACTGCCTATGTTTTGAGCGTTTTCTGTGTCACCAGTTTTACATTCCGATGCACCTCTGCAGGTTTTCTGTATCCCTTGGACCTTCCCATTGACGATGAAACACAGAAATTGCATCGGAATTAAATGTAAGAGACACAAAGCCGACTTAAGTACAGGAAGACTGAGTCTTCCTACTGTCTATGTTTTGAGAGTTTCCTGTGTCACTAGTTTTACACTGCGATGCACCTCTGCAGGTTTACTGTATCCCTTGGACCTTCCCATTGACGATGAAACACAGGAATTGCATCGGAATTAAATATAAGAAACACAATGCCGACTTAAGTACAGGAAGACTAATTCACCTACTGTCTATGTTTTGAGCGTTTCCTGTGCCATCAGTTTTACTTTCCGATGCACCTCTGCAGGTTTACTATATCCCTTGGACCTTCCCATATACGTTGAAACACCGAAATTTCATCGGAAATATATATAAGAGACACAATGCCGACTTAAGTACAGGAAGACTGAGTCTTCCTACTGTCTATGTTTTGAGCGTTTCCTGTGTCACCAGTTTTACGTTCCGATGCACCTCTGCAGGTTTACTGTATCCCTTGGACATTCCCATTGACGATGAAACACAGAAATTGCATCGGAATTAAATATAAGAGACACAATGCCGGCTTAAGTACAGGAAGACTTAGTCTTCCTACTGTCTATGTTTTGAGCGTTTCCTGTGTCACTAGTTTTACATTCCGATGCACCTCTACAGGTTTACTGTATCCCAGGGACCTTCACAGTGACGATGAAACACAGAAATTGCATCGGAATTAAATATAAGAGACACAATGCCGACTTAAAAACAGGAAGACTGAGTCTGCCTACTCTCTACGTTCTGAGCGTTTCCTGTGTCCCCAGTTTTACATTCTGATGCAGCTCTGCAGTTTTACTGTATCTCTTAGACCTTTCCATTGCCGATGAAACACAGAAATTGCATCGGAATTAAATATAAGAGACACAATGCCGACTTAAGTACAGGAAGACCGAGTCTTCCTACTGTCTTTAATTTGAGCGTTTCCTGTGTCACCAGTTTTACATTCCGATGCACCTCTACAGGTTTACTGTATCCCTTGGACCTTCCCATTGACGATGAAGCACAGAAATTGCATCGGAATTAAATATAACAGACACAATGCCGACTTAAAAACAGGAAGACTGAGTCTGCCTACTCTCTATGATTTGAGCGTTTCCTGTGTCCCCAGTTTTACATTCTGATGCAGCTCTGCAGTTTTACTGTATCCCTTGGTCCTTCCCATTGGCGATGAAACACAGAAATTTCATCGGAAATAAATATAAGAGACACAATGCCGACTTAAGTATAGGAAGACTGAGTCTTCCTACTGTCAATGATTTGAGCGTTTCGTGTGTTACCAGGTTTACATTCCGATGCACCTCTGCAGGTTTATTGTATCCCTTGGACCTTCCCATTGTCGATGAAACGCAGAAATTGCATCGGAATTAAATATAAGAGACACAATGCCGACTTAAGTACAGGAAGACTGAGTCTTCCTACTCTCTATGATTTGAGCGTTTCCTGTGTCACCAGTTTTACATACCGATGCACCTCTGCAGGTTTCCTGTATCCCTTGGACCTTCCCATTGACGATGAAACACAGAAATTACATCGGAAATAAATATAAGAGACACAATGACGACTTAAGTACAGGAAGACAGAGTCTTCCTACTGCCAATGTTTTGAGCGTTTCCTGTGTCACCAGTTTTACATTCCGATGCACCTCTGCAGGTTTACTGTATCCCTTGGACCTTCCCATTGTCGATGAAACACAGAAATCGAATCGGAATTAAATATAAGGGAGACAATGCCGACATAAGTACAGGAAGACTGAATCTTCCTACTGTCTATGTTTTGAGCGTTTTCTGTGTCATCAGTTTTACATTCCGATGCACCTCTGCAGGTTTACTGTATCCCTTGGACCTTCCCATTGACGATGAAAAACAGAAATTGCATCGGAATTAAATAAAAGAGACACAATGCCGACTTAAGTACAGAAAGACTGAATCTTCCTACTGTCTATGTTTTGAGCGTTTTCTGTGTCATCAGTTTTACATTCCGATGCACCTCTGCAGGTTTACTGTATCCCTTGGACCTTCCCATTGACGATGAAAAACAGAAATTGCATCGGAATTAAATAAAAGAGACACAATGCCGACTTAAGTACAGAAAGACTAAGTCTTCCTACTGTCTATGATTTGAGCGTTTCCTGTGTCATCAGTTTTACTTTCCGATGCACCTCTGCAGGTTTACTATATCCCTTGGACCTTCCCATTCACGATGAAACACAGATATTTCATCGGAAATAAATATAAGAGACACAATGACGACTTAAGTACAGGAAGACTGAGTCTTCCTACTGCCAATGTTTTGAGCGTTTCCTGTGTCACCAGTTTTACATTCCGATGCACCTCTGCAGGTTTAC
This sequence comes from Schistocerca nitens, assembly GCF_023898315.1. Taxonomy (NCBI): domain Eukaryota; kingdom Metazoa; phylum Arthropoda; class Insecta; order Orthoptera; family Acrididae; genus Schistocerca; species Schistocerca nitens. Next base: position 2,082,693 of record NC_064616.1, on the reverse strand, counting down.
TGTATCCCTTGGACCTTCCCATTGACGATGAAACATAGAAATTGCGTCGGAATTAAATGTAAGAGACACAATGCCGACTTAAGTACAGGAAGACTGAGTCTTCCTACTGTCTATGTTTTTGAGCGTTTCCTGTGTCACTAGTTTTACATTCCGATGCACCTCTGCAGGTTTACTGTATCCCTTGGACCTTCCCATTGCCGATGAAACACAGAAATTGCATCGGAATTAAATATAAGAGACACAATGCCGACTTAAGTACAGGAAGAATGAGTCTTCCTACTGTCTATGTGTTGAGCGTTTCCTGTGTCACCAGTTTTACATTCTGATGCACCTCTGCAGGTTTTCTATATCCCTTGGACCTTCCCATTGACGATGAACACAGAAATTGCATCGGAATTAAATATAAGAGACACAATGCCGACTTAAGTACAGGAAGACTAATTCTTCCTACTGTCTATAATTTGAGCGTTTCCTGCGTCACCAGTTGTACATTCCGATGCACCTCTACAGGTTTACTGTATCCCTTGGACCTTCACAGTGACGATGAAACACAGGAATTGCATCGGAATTAAATATAAGAAACACAATGCCGACTTAAGTACAGGAAGACTAAGTCTTCCTTCTGTCTATATTTTGAGCGTTTCCTGTGTCATCAGTTTTACTTTCCGATACACCTCTGCAGGTTTACTATATCCCTTCGACCTTCCCATTCACGATGAAACACAGAAATATCTTCGGAAATATATATAAGAGACACAATGCCGACTTAAGTACAGGATGACTGAGTGTTCCTACTGGCAATGTTTTGAGCGTTTCCTGTGTCACCGGTTTTACATTCCGATGCACTTCTGCAGGTTTACTGTATCCCTTGGACCTTCCCATTGACGATGAAACACAGAAATTGCATCGGAATTAAATATAAGAGACACAATGCCGACTAAGTACAGGAAGACTGAGTCTTCCTACTGTATATGTTTTGAGCGTTTCCTGTGTCACTAGTTTTACATTCCGATGCACCTCTGCAGGTTTACTATATCCCTTGGACCTTCCCATTCACGATGAAACACAGAAATTTCATCGGAAATAAATATAAGAGACACAATGACGACCTAAGTACAGGAAGACAGAGTCTTCCTACTGCCTATGTTTTGAGCGTTTCCTGTGTCACCAGTTTTACATTCCGATGCACCTATGCAGGTTTCCTGTTTCCCTTGGACGTTCCCATTGACGCTGAAACACAGAAATTGCATCGAAACTTAATATAAGAGACACAATGCCGACTTAAGTACAAGGAAACAGTCTTCATACGGTCAATGTTTGAGCGGTTCCTGTGTCACCAGTGTTACATTCCGATGCACCTCTGCCGGTTTACTGTATCCCTTGGACCTTCCCATTGACGATGAAAAACAGAAATCGCATCGGAATTAAATATAAGGGACACAATGCCGACATAAGTACAGGGAGGCTGAGTCTTCCTACTGTCTATGTTTTGAGCGTTTTCTGTGTCATCAGTTTTACATTCCGATGCACCTCTGCAGGTTTACTGAATCCCTTGGACCTTCCCATTGACGACGAAAAACAGAAATTGCATCGGAATTAAATATAAGAGATACAATGCCGACTTAAGTACAGGAAGACTAATTCTTCCTACTGTCTATGTTTTGAGCGTTTCTTGTGTCATCAGTTTTACATTGCGATGCACCTCTGCAGGTTTACTGTATCCCTTGGACCTTCCCATTGACGATGAAACACAGAAATTGCATCGGAATTAAATATAAGAGACACAATGCCGACTTAAGTACAGGAAGAATGAGTCTTCCTGCTGTCTATGTGTTGAGCGTTTCCTGTGTCACCAGTTTTACATTCTGATGCACCTCTGCAGGTTTACTGTATTCCTTGGACCTTCCTATTGACGATGAAACACAGAAATTGCATCGGAATTAAATATAAGAGACACAATGCCGCCTTAAGTACAGGAAGACTAAGTCTTCCTACTGTCAATAATTTGAGCGTTTCCTGTGTCACCAGTTTTACATTCCGATGCACCTCTACAGGTTTACTGTATCCCTTGGACCTTCACAGTGACGATGAAACACAGGAATTGCATCGGAATTAAATATAAGAAACACAATGCCGACTTAAGTACAGGAACACTAATTCACCTACTGTCTATGTTTTGAGCGTTTCCTGTGCCTTCAGTTTTACTTTCCGATGCACCTCTGCAGGTTTACAATATCCCTTGGACCTTCCCATATACGTTGAAACACCGAAATTTCATCGGAAATATATATAAGAGACACAATGCCGACTTAAGTACAGGAAGACTGAGTCTTCCTACTGTCTATGTTTTGAGCGTTTCCTGTGTCACCAGTTTTACATTCCGATGCACCTCTGCAGGTTTACTGTATCCCTTGGACATTCCCATTGACGATGAAACACAGAAATTGCATCGGAATTAAATATAAGAGACAAAATGCCGGCTTAAGTACAGGAAGACTTAGTCTTCCTACTGTCTATGTTTTGAGCGTTTCCTGTGTCACTAGTTTTACATTCCGATGCACCTCTACAGGTTTACTGTATCCCAGGGACCTTCACAGTGACGATGAAACACAGAAATTGCATCGGAATTAAATATAAGAGACACAATGCCGACTTAAAAACAGGAAGACTGAGTCTGCCTACTCTCTACGTTCTGAGCGTTTCCTGTGTCCCCAGTTTTACATTCTGATGCAGCTCTGCAGTTTTACTGTATCCCTTGGTCCTTCCCATTGGCGATGAGACACAGAAATTTCATCGGAAATAAATATAAGAGACACAATGCCGACTTAAGTATAGGAAGACTGAGTCTTCCTACTGTCTATGATTTGAGCGTTTCGTGTGTTACCAGGTTTACATTCCGATGCACCTCTGCAGGTTTATTGTATCCCTTGGACCTTCCCATTGACGATGAAACACAGAAATTGCATCGGAATTAAATATATGAGACACAATGCCGACTTAAGTACAGGAAGACTGAGTCTTCCTACTCTCTATGATTTGAGCGTTTCCTGTGTCACCAGTTTTACATACCGATGCACCTCTGCAGGTTTCCTGTATCCCTTGGACCTTCCCATTGACGATGAAACACAGAAATTACATCGAAATTAAAAATAAGAGACACAATGCAGACTTAAGTACAAGAAAACAGTCTTCATACGGTCAATGTTTGAGCGGTTCCTGTGTCACCAGTTTTACATTCCGATGCACCTCTGCCGGATTACTGTATCCCTTGGACCTTCCCATTGTCGATGAAACACAGAAATCGAATCGGAATTAAATATAAGGGAGACAATGCCGACATAACTACAGGAAGACTGAGTCTTCCTACTGTCTATGTTTTGAGCGTTTTCTGTGTCATCAGTTTTACATTCCGATGCACCTCTGCAGGTTTACTGTATCCCTTGGACCTTCCCATTGACGATGAAAAACAGAAATTGCATCGGAATTAAATAAAAGAGACACAATGCCGACTTAAGTACAGAAAGACTAAGTCTTCCTACTGTCTATGATTTGAGCGTTTCCTGTGTCATCAGTTTTACTTTCCGATGCACCTCTGCAGGTTTACTATATCCCTTGGACCGTCCCATTCACGATGAAACACAGAAATTTCATCGGAAATAAATATAAGAGACACAATGACGACTTAAGTACAGGAAGACAGAGTCTTCCTACTGCCAATGTTTGAGCGTTTCCTGTGTCACCAGTTTTACATTCCGATGCACCTCTGCAGGTTTACTGTATCCCTTGGACCTTCCCATTGACGATGAAACACAGAAATTGCATCGGAATTAAATGTAAGAGACACAATGCCGACTTAAGTACAGGAAGACTGAGTCTTCCTACTGTCTATGTTTTGAGCGTTTCCTGTGTCACTAGTTTTACATTCCGATGCACCTCTGCAGGTTTACTGTATCCCTTGGACCTTCCCATTGACGATGAAACACAGAAATTGCATCGGAATTAAATATAAGAGACACAATGCCGACTTAAGTACAGGAAGAATGAGTCTTCCTACTGTCTATGTGTTGAGCGTTTCCTGTGTCACCAGTTTTACATTCTGATGCACCTCTGCAGGTTTTCTATATCCCTTGGACCTTCCCATTGACGATGAACACAGAAATTGCATCGGAATTAAATATAAGAGACACAATGCCGACTTAAGTACAGGAAGACTAATTCTTCCTATTGTCTGTAATTTGAGCGTTTCCTGTGTCACCAGTTATACATTCCGATGCACCTCTACAGGTTTACTGTATCCCTTGGACCTTCACAGTGACGATGAAACACAGGAATTGCATCGGAATTAAATATAAGAAACACAATGCCGACTTAAGTACAGGAAGACTAAGTCTTCCTTCTGTATATATTTTGAGCGTTTCCTATGTCATCAGTTTTACTTTCCGATACACCTCTGCAGGTTTACTATATCCCTTCGACCTTCCCATTCACGATGAAACACAGAAATATCTTCGGAAATATATATAAGAGACACAATGCCGACTTAAGTACAGGATGACTGAGTGTTCCTACTGTCTATGTTTAGAGCGTTTCCTGTGTCACCGGTTTTACATTCCGATGCACCTCTGCAGGTTTACTGTATCCCTTGGACCTTCCCATTGACGATGAAACACAGAAATTGCATCGGAATTAAATATAAGAGACACAATGCCGACTAAGTACAGGAAGACTGAGTCTTCCTACTGTATATGTTTTGAGCGTTTCCTGTGTCACTAGTTTTACATTCCGATGCACCTCTGCAGGTTTACTGTATCCGTTGGACCTTCCCATTGACCATGAAACACAGAAATTGCATCGGAATTAAATATAACAGACACAATGCCGACTTAAAAACAGGAAGACTGAGTCTGCCTACTCTCTATGTTTTGAGCGTTTCCTGTGTCCCCAGTTTTACATTCTGATGCAGCTCTGCAGTTTTACTGTATCAATTGGACCTTCCCATTGGCGATGAAACACAGATATTTCATCGGAAATAAATATAAGAGACACAATGCCGACTTAAGTATAGGAAGACTGAGTCTTCCTACTGTCTATGCTTTGAGCGTTTCCTGTGTCACCAGTTTTACATTCCGATGCACCTCTGCAGGTTTATTGTATCCCTTGGACCTTCCCATTGAAGATGAAACACAGAAATTGCATCGGAATTAAATGTAAGAGACGCAATGCCGACTTAAGTACAGGAAGACTGAGTCTTCCCACTCTCTATGTTTTGAGCGTTTCCTGTGTCACCAGTTTTACATTCCGATGCACCTCTGCAGGTTTCCTGTATCCCTTGGACCTTCCCATTGACGATGAAATACAGAAATTGCATCGAAATTAAATATAAGAGACACAATGCCGACTTAAGGACAAGAAAACAGTCTTCATACGGTGAATATTTGAGCGGTTCCTGTGTCACCAGTTTTACATTCCGATGCACCTCTGCCGGTTTACTGTATCCCTTGGACCTTCCCATTGTCGATGAAACACAGAAATCGCATCGGAATTAAATATAAGGGACACAATGCCGACTTAAGTACAGAAAGACTAAGTCTTCCTACTGTCTATGATTTGAGCGTTTCCTGTGTCATCAGTTTTTCTTTCCGATGCACCTCTGCAGGTTTACTATATCCCTTGGACCTTCCCATTCACGATGAAACACAGACATTTCTTCGGAAATATATATAAGAGACACAATGCCGACTTAAGTACAGGAAGACTGAGTCTTCCTACTGTCTATGTTTTGAGCGTTTCCTTTGTCACCAGTTGTACATTCCGATGCACCTCTACAGGTTTACTGTATCCCTTGGACCTTCACAGTGACGATGAAACACAGAAATAGCATCGGAATTAAATACACAATGCAGACTTAAGTACAGGATGACTGAGTCTTCCTAGTGTCTATAATTTGAGCGTTTCCTGTGTCACCAGTTTTACATTCCGATGCACCTCTAGAGGTTTACTGTATCCCTTGGACCTTCACAGTTACGATGAAACACAGAAATTACATCGGAATTAAATATACGAGACACAATGCCGACTTAAGTACAAGAAAACAGTCTTCTAACAGTCAATGTTTTGAGAATTTCCTGTGTCACCAGTTTTACATTTCGACGCACCTCTGCATGTTTACTGTGTCCCTTGGACCTTCCCATTGGCGATGAAACACAAATTGCATCCAAATTAAATATAAGAGACACAATGCCGACTTAAGTACAGGAAGACTAAGTCTTCCTACTGTCTATGTTTTCAGCGTTTCCTGTGTCATCAGTTTTACTTTCCGATGCACCTCTGCAGGATTATTATATCCCTTGGACCTTCCCATTGACGATGAAACACAGAAATTGCATCGGAATTAAATATAAGAGACACAATGTCGACTTAAGTACAGGAAGACTGAGTCTTCCTACTGTCTATGTTTTGATTGTTTCCTGTGTCACTAGTTTTACATTCCGAGGCACTTCTGCAGGTTTACTGTATCCCTTGGACCTTCCCATTGACGATGAAACACAGAAATTGCATCGGAATTAATTATAAGTGACACAATGCCGACTTAAGTACAGGAAGACTGAGTCTTCCTACTGTCTATAATTTGAGCGTTTCCTGTGTCACCAGTTTTACATTCCGATGCACCTCTACAGGTTTACTGTATCCCTTGGACTTTCACAGTGACGATGAAACACAGAAATTGCATCGGAATTATATATAAGAGACACAATGCCGACGTAGGTACAGGAAGACTGAGTCTTCCTACTGTCTATGTTTTGAGCGTTTCCTGTGTCATCAGTTTTACTTTCCGATGCACCTCTGCAGGTTTACTATATCCCTTGGACCTTCCCATTCACGATGAAACACAGAAATTTCATCGGAAATAAATATAAGAGACACAATGCCGAATTAAGTACAGGAAGACTGAGTCTTCCTACTCTCTATGTTTTGATCGTTTCCTGTGTCACCAGTTTTACATTCCGACGCACCTCTGCAGGTTTACTGTATCCCTTGGACCTTCCCGTTGACGATGAAACACAGAAATTGCATCGGAATTCAATATAAGAGACACAATGCCGACTTAAGTACACGATGACTGAGTCTTCCTACTGTCTATAATTTGAGCGTTTCCTGTGTCACCAGTTTTACATTCCGATGCACCTCTAGAGGTTTACTGTATCCCTTGGACCTTCACAGTTACGATGAAACACAGAAATTACATCGGAATTAAATATACGAGACACAATGCCGACTTAAGTACAAGAAAACAGTCTTCTTACAGTCAATGTTTTGAGCGTTTCCTGTGTCACCAGTTTTACATTTCGATGCACCTCTGCATGTTTACTGTATCCCTTGGACCTTCCCATTGGCGATGAAACACAAATTGCATCGAAATTAAATATAAGAGACACAATGCCGACTTAAGTACAGGAAGACTATGTCTTCCTACTGTCTATGTTTTGAGCGTTTCCTGTGTCACCAGTTTTACATTCTGATGCACCTCTGCAGGTTTACTGTATCCCTTGGACCTTCCCATTGACGATGAAACACAGAAATTGCATCGGAATTAAATATAAGAGACACAATGCCGACTTAAGTACAGGAAGACTGAGTCTTCCTACTGTCTATGTTTTGAGCGTTTTCTGTGTCACCAGTTATACATTCAGATGCACCTCTGCAGGTTTACTGTATCCCTTGGACCTTCCCATTGACGATGAAAAACAGAAATTGCATCGGAATTAAATATAAGAGACACAATGCCGACTTAAGTACAGGAAGACGAAGTCTTCCTACTGTCTATGTTTTGAGCGTTTCCTGTGTTCTCAGTTTTACTCTCCGATGCACCTCTGCATGATTACTATATCCCTTGGACCTTTCCATTCACGATGAAACACAGAAATTTCATCGGAAATAAATATAAAAGACACAATGCCGACTTAAGTACAGGAAGACTGAGTCTTATTTATTTATTTATTTATTTATTTATTTATTGTTCCGTGGGACCAAATTAAGGAGAAATGTCCATGGTCATGGAACGAGTCAATACATGAAATTATCACACGATATTAGAAACAGATAAAATGAAATATAGAAAAAAAAACATATTCTGGTGACAAGTCATAAGTTTAAATGAAGACAATCAACAATGTAACACTGGAATTTGCTTATTTTTTTAGCTCTTCAAGGAGCTCCTCGACAGAATAGAAGGAGTGAGCCATGAGGAAACTCTTCAGTTTAGACTTAAAAGAGTTTGGGCTACTGCTAAAATTTTTGAGTTCTTGTGGTAGCTTATTGAAAATGTATGCAGCAGAATACTGCACTCCTTTCTGCACAAGAGTCAAGGAACTGCATTCTACATGCAGAATTGATTTCTGCCTAGTATTAACTGAGTGAAAGCTGCTAACTCTTGGGAATAGGCTAATATTGCTAACAACAAACGACATTAAAGAAAATATATACTGTGAGGGCAACGTCAGAATTCCCAGATTTTTGAATAGGGGTCGACAAGAGGTTCTCGAACTTACACCACATATAGCTCGAACAGCCCGTTTTTGAGCCAAAAATACCCTTTTTGAATCAGAAGAATTACCCCAAAAAATAATACCATACGACATAAGCGTATGAAAATATGCGAAGTAGACTACTTTTCGTGTTGAAGTGTCACTTATTTCAGATACTGTTCTAATGGTAAATAAAGCAGCATTTAGTTTCTGAACAAGATCCTGAACATGGGCTTTCCACAACAGCTTACTATCTATCCGTACGCCTAGGAACTTGAAGTGTTCCGTCTCGCTTATAACATGCCCATTCTGTCTGATTAAAATGTCAGTTCTTGTTGAATTGTGAGTTAGAAACTGTGAAAACTGAGTCTTACTGTGATTTAGCATCAAATTATTTTCCACAAGCCACGAACTTATTTCATGAACTAAATTATTTGTTACTGTTTCAATATTACACACAAGATCCTTCACTATAAAGCTGGTGTCATCAGCAAACAGAAATATTTTTGAATCACCTGTAATACTAGAAGGCATATCATTTATATAAATGAGAAACAGCAGTGGCCCCAGCACCGACCCTTGGGGAACGCCCCACTTAACAGTGCCCCATTGGGACTGAACATCACTACCACTCTCAATATTGCGGAGAATTACCCTCTGCTTTCTGTTCTTAAAGTAAGAGGCGAACCAATTGTAAGCTACTCCCCTTACTCCATAATGGTCCAACTTCTGCAGTAATATTTTGTGGTCAACACAGTCAAAAGCCTTCGTTAAATCAAAGAAAACACCTAGCGTTCGCAACCTTTTATTTAATCCGTCGAAAACCTCACAGAGAAAAGAGAATATAGCATTTTCAGTTGTTAAACCATTTCTAAAACCAAACTGAACATTTGACAGCAAATTATGTGAATTTAAATGCTCCAGTAACCTTGTATATACAACCTTCTCGATAACTTTAGCAAACACCGATGGCATAGAAATAGGTCTAAAATTGTCAATTTATCAATGTCTCCCTTTTTATAAAGTGGCTTCACTACCGAGTATTTTAATCGATCAGGAAACCGACCACTCCTAAAGGAAAAGTTACAGATATGGCTAAGTACTGGGCTAACATACATAGAACAATATTTCAGTATTCTGCTAGATACCCCGTCATATCCATGAGAGTTCTTGGTCTTTAGTGATTTAATTATTAACTCAATCTCCCTCTTGTCAGTATCATGGAGGAGCATTTCAGGTAACAGTCTCGGAACACTTTTTTCTAAGAGCGCTATATGATTCCCTGTTGGAATTAGGTTTCTATTTAGTTCACCTGCTATATTCAGAAAGTGATTATTAAATACTGTACATATATGCGACTTATCAGTAACACGGACATTCCCACTACGCACTGATTCTATATCCTCGACCTGTCTCTGCAGACCAGCAACTTCCTTTACGACTGACCATATGGTTTTAATTTTATCCTGACACTTAGCTATTCTATCTGCATACCACATACTTTTTGCCTTCCTAATAACATTTTTAAGCACCTTACAATACTGTTTGTAATGGGCTGCTGCATTTAGATTTTGACTGTTTCTAACGTTTTGATATAATTGCCACTTTGTTCTACAAGATATTCTTATCCCTCTAGTCAGCCACCCAGGTTGCCTGTTTGTGCTAGTACCCTGTTTTAAACGTTGTAACGGAAAGCAACTTTCAAAGAGCATGAGAAAGGTCTTTAGAAAAGCATTATATTTATCGTTTACTGTCTCAGCGCTATAAACATCTTGCCACTCTTGTTCCTTTATAAGGTTTACAAAGGTCTCTACAGCAACCGGATCAGCTTTCCTGAACAGCTGATGACTATATTTAACACGAGTTGCAGCATAAAAATCTTTTAAAGTTAAAATTTGCGCATCATGATCTGAAAGGCCATTCACCTTTTTTCTTCCTACTGTCTATGTTTTGAGCGTTTCCGGTGTCACCAGTTTTACATTCCGATGCACCTCTGGAGGTTTACTGTTTCGTTTGGACCTTCCCATTGACGATGAAACACAGAAATTCCATCGGAATTAAATATAAGAGACACAATGCCGACTTAAGGTTCAAATGGCTCTGAGCACTATGGGACTCAACTGCTGAGGTCATTAGTCCCCTAGAACTTAGAACTAGTTAAACCTAACTAACCTAAGGACATCACAAACATCCATGCCCGAGGCAGGATTCGAACCTGCGACCGTAGCGGTCTTGCGGTTCCAGACTGCAGCGCCTTTAACCGCACGGCCACTTCGGCCGGCGCCGACTTAACTACAGGAAGAATGAGTCTTCCTACTGTCTACGTGTTGAGCGTTTCCTGTGTCACCAGTTTTACATTCTGATGCACCTCTGCAGGTTTACTGTATCCCTTGGACCTTCCCATTGACGATGAAACACAGAAATTGCATCGGAATTAAATATAAGAGACACAATGCCGACTTAAGTACAAGAAGACTGAGTCTTCCTACTGTCTATGTTTTGAGCGTTTCCTGTGTCACCAGTTTTACATTCCGATGCACCTCTACAGGTTTACTGTATCCCTTGGACCTTCCCATTGACGATGAAACACATAAATTGCATCGGAATTAAATATAAGAGACACAATGCTGACTTAAGTACAGGAAGACTGCGTCTTCCTACTGTCTATGTTTTGAGCGTTTCCTGTGTCACTAGTTTTACATTCCGATGGACCTCTGCAGGTTTACTGTATCCCTTGGACCTTCCCATTGACGATGAAACACAGAAATTGCATCGGAATTAAATATAAGAGACACAATGCCGACTTAAGTACAGGAAGACTGAGTCTTCCTACTCTCTATGCTTTGAGCGTTTCCTGTGTCACCAGTTTTACATTCTGATGCACCTCTGCAGGCTTACTGTATCCCTTGGACCTTCCCGTTGACGATGAAACACAGAAATTGCATCGGAATTAAATATAAGAGACAAAATGCCGACTTAAGTACAGGAAGACTGAGTCTTCCTACTGTCTATAATTTGAGCGTTTCCTGTCTCATTAGTTTTACATTCCGATGCACCTCTACCGGTTTACTGTATCCGTTGGACCTTCACAGTGACAATGAAACACAGAAATTGCATCGGAATTACATATAAGAGACACAATGCCGACTTAAGTACAGGAAGTCTGAGCCTTCCTACTGTCTATAATTTGAGCGTATCCTGTGTCACCAGTTTTACATTCCGATGCACTTCTACAGGTTTACTGTATCCCTTGGACCTTCACACTGACGATGAAACACAGAAATTTCATCGGAAATAAATATAAAAGACACAATGCCGACGTAAGTACAGGAAGACTGAGTCTTCCTACTGTCTATGTTTTGAGCGTTTCCTGTGTCATCAGTTTTACTTTCCGATGCACCTCTGCAGGTTTACTATATCCCTTGGACCTTCCCATTCACGATGAAACACAGAAATTTCATCGGAAATAAATATAAGAGGCACAATGCCGACTTAAGTACAGGAAGACTGAGTCTTCCTACTGTCTATGTTTTGAGCGTTTCCTGTGTCACCAGTTTTACATTCCGACGCACCTCTGCAGGTTTACTGTATCCCTTGGACCTTCCCATTGACGATGAAACACAGAAATTGCATCGGAATTAAATATAAGAGACACAATGCCGACTTAAGTACAGGAAGACTGAGCCTTCCTACTGTCTATGTGTTGAGCGTTTCCTGTGTCACCAGTTTTACATTCTGATGCACCTCTGCAGGTTTACTGTATCCCTTGGACCTTCCCATTGACGATGATAAACAGAAATTGGATCGGAATTAAATATAAGAGACACAATGCCGACTTAAGTACAGAAAGACTGAGTCTTCCTACTGTCTATGTTTTGAGCGTTTCCTGTGTCATCAGATTTACTTTCCGATGCACCTCTGCATGATTACTATATCCCTTGGACCTTCCCATTCACGATGAAACACAGAAATTTCATCGGAAATAAATATAAAAGACACAATGCCGACTTAAGTACAGGAAGACTCAGTCTTCCTACTGTCTATGTTTTGAGCGTTTGCTGTGTCACCAGTTTTACATTCCGATGCACCTCTGCAGGTATAGTGTTTCCCTTCAACTTTCCCATTGACGATGAAACACAGAAATTGCATCGGAATTAAATATAAGAGACACAATGCCGACTTAAGTACAGGAAGACTGAGTCTTCCTACTGTCTATGTTTTGAGCGTTTCCTGTGTCACCAGTTTTACATTCCGTCGCACCTCTGCAGGTTTACTGTATCCCTTGGACCTTCCCATTGACGATGAAACACAGAAATTGCATCGGAATTAAATATAAGAGACACAATGCCGACTTAAGTACAGGAAGACTGAGTCTTCCTACTGTCTATGTGTTGAGCGTTTCCTGTGTCACCAGTTTTACATTCTGATGCACCTCTGCAGGTTTACTGTATCCCTTGGACCTTCCCATTGACGATGAAAAACAGAAATTGGATCGGAATTAAATATAAGAGACACAATGCCGACTTAAGTACAGAAAGACTGAGTCTTCCTACTGTCTATGTTTTGAGCGTTTCCTGTGTCATCAGGTTTACTTTCCGATGCACCTCTGCATGATTACTATATCCCTTGGACCTTCCCATTCACGATGAAACACAGAAATTTCATCGGAAATAAATATAAAAGACACAATGCCGACTTAAGTACAGGAAGACTCAGTCTTCCTACTGTCTATGTTTTGAGCGTTTGCTGTGTCACCAGTTTTACATTCCGATGAACCTCTGCAGGTATAGTGTTTCCCTTCAACTTTCCCATTGACGATGAAACACAGAAATTGCATCGGAATTAAATATAAGAGACACAATGCCGACTTAAGTACAGGAAGACTGAGTCTTCCTACTGTCTATGTTTTGAGCGTTTCCTGTGTCACCAGTTTTACATTCCGACGCACCTCTGCAGGTTTACTGTATCCCTTGGACCTTCCCATTGACGATGAAACACAGAAATTGCATCGGAATTAAATATAAGAGACACAATGCCGACTTAAGTACAGGAAGACTGAGTCTTCCTACTGTCTGTGTGTTGAGCGTTTCCTGTGTCACCAGTTTTACATTCTGATGCACCTCTGCAGGTTTACTGTATCCCTTGGACCTTCCCATTGACGATGAAAAACAGAAATTGGATCGGAATTAAATATAAGAGACACAATGCCGACTTAAGTACAGAAAGTCAGAGTCTTCCTACTGTATATGTTTTGAGCGTTTCCTGTGTCATCAGATTTACTTTCCGATGCACCTCTGCATGATTACTATATCCCTTGGACCTTCCCATTCACGATGAAACACAGAAATTTCATCGGAAATAAATATAAAAGACACAATGCCGACTTAAGTACAGGAAGACTCAGTCTTCCTACTGTCTATGTTTTGAGCGTTTGCTGTGTCACCAGTTTTACATTCCGATGCACCTCTGCAGGTATAGTGTTTCCCTTCAACTTTCCCATTGACGATGAAACACAGAAATTGCATCGGAATTAAATATAAGAGACACAATGCCGACTTAAGTACAGGAAGACTGAGTCTTCCTACTGTCTATGTTTTGAGCGTTTCCTGTGTCACCAGTTTTACATTCCGATGCACCTCTGCAGGGTTACTGTATCCCTTGGACCTTCCCATTGACGATGAAACACAGAAATTGCATCGGAATTAAATATAAGAGACACAATGCCGACTTAAGTACAGGAAGACTGAGTCTTCCTACTGTCTATGTTTTGATTGTTTCCTGTGTCACTAGTTTTACATTCCGATGCACCTCTGCAGGTTTACTGTATCCCTTGAACCTTCCCATTGGCGATGAAACACAGAAATTGCATCGGAATTAATTATAAGTGACACAATGCCGACTTAAGTACAGGAAGTCTGAGTCTTCCTACTGTCTATAATTTGAGCGTTTCCTGTGTCACCAGTTTTACATTCCGATGCACCTCTACAGGTTTACTGTATCCCTTGGACCTTCACAGTGACGATGAAACACAGAAATAGCATCGGAATTAAATATAAGAGACACAATGCCGACGTAAGTACAAGAAGACAGAGTCTTCCTACTGTCTATGTTTTGAGCGTTTCCTGTGTCACCAGTTTTACTTTCCGATGCACCTCTGCAGGTTTACTATATCCCTTGGACCTTCCCATTCACGATGAAACACAGAAATTTCATCGGAAATAAATATAAGAGACACAATGCCGACTTAAGTACAGGAAGACTGAGTCTTCCTACTGTCTATGTTTTGAGCGTTTCCTGTGTCATCAGTTTTACTTTCCGATGCACCTCTGCAGGTTTACTGTATCCCTTGGACCTTCCCATTGACGATAAAACACAGAAATTGCATCGGAATTAAATATAAGAGACACAATGCCGACGTAAGTACAGGAAGACAGAGTCTTCTTACAGTCAATGTTTTGAGCGTTTCCTGTGTCATTAGTTTTACATTTCGATGCACCTCAGCATGTTTACTGTATCCCTTGGACCTTCACAGTGACGATGAAACACAGAAATTGCATCGGAATTAAATATAAGAGACACAATGCCGACTTAAGTACAGGAAGACTGAGTCTTCCTACTGTCTATGTTTTGAGCGTTTCCTGTGTCACCAGTTTTACATTCCGACGCACCTCTGCAGGTTTACTGTATCCCTTGGACCTTCCCATTGACGATGAAACACAGAAATTGCATCGGAATTAAATATAAGAGACACAATGCCGACTTAAGTACAGGAAGACTGAGTCTTCCTACTGTCTATGTGTTGAGCGTTTCCTGTGTCACCAGTTTTAAATTCTGATGCACCTCTGCAGGTTTACTGTATCCCTTGGACCTTCCCATTGACGATGAAAAACAGAAATTGGATCGGAATTAAATATAAGAGACACAATGCCGACTTAAGTACAGAAAGACTGAGTCTTCCTACTGTCTATGTTTTGAGCGTTTCCTGTGACATCAGATTTACTTTCCGATGCACCTCTGCATGATTACTATATCCCTTGGACCTTCCCATTCACGATGAAACACAGAAATTTCATCGGAAATAAATATAAAAGACACAATGCCGACTTAAGTACAGGAAGACTCAGTCTTCCTACTGTCTATGTTTTGAGCGTTTCCTGTGTCACCAGTTTTACATTCCGATGCACCTCTGGAGGTTTACTGTTTCCTTTGGAGCTTCCCATTGACGATGAAACACAGATATTGCATCGGAATTAAATATAAGAGAGACAATGCCGACTTAAGTACAGGAAGACTGAGTCTTCCTACTGACTATGTTTTGAGCGTTTCCTGTGTCACTAGTTTTACATTCCGATGCACCACTGCAGGTTTACTGTATCCCTTGGACCTTCCCATTGACGATGAAACACAGAAATTGCATCGGAATTAAATATAAGAGACACAATGCGAACTTAATTACAGGAAGAATGAGTCTTCCTACTGTCTATGTGTTGAGCGTTTCCTGTGTCACCAGTTTTACATTCTGATGCACCTCTGCAGGTTTGCTGTATCCCTTGGACCTTCCCATTGACGATGAAACACAGAAATTGCATCGCAATTAAGAATAAGAGACACAATGCCGACTTAAGTACAGGAAGACTGAATCTTCCTACTGTCTATGTTTTGAGCGTTTCCTGTGTCACCAGTTTTACATTCCGATGCACCTCTACAGGTTTACTGTATCCCTTGGACCTTCCCATTGACGATGAAACACATAAATTCCATCGGAATTAAATATAAGAGACACAATGCCGACTTAAGTACAGGAAGACTGAGTCTTCCTACTGTCTATGTTTTGAGCGTTTCCTGTGTCACTAGTTTTACATTCCGATGCACCTCTGCAAGTTTACTGTATCCCTTGGACCTTCCCATTGACGATGAAACACAGAAATTGCATCGGAATTAAATATAAGAGACACAATGCCGACTTAAGTACAGGAAGACTGAGTCTTCCTACTGTCTATGTTTTGATTGTTTCCTTTGTCACTAGTTTTACATTCCGATGCACCTCTGCAGGTTTACTGTATCCCTTGAACCTTCCCATTGGCGATGAAACACAGAAATTGCATCGGAATTAATTATAAGTGACACAATGCCGACTTAAGTACAGGAAGTCTGAGTCTTCCTACTGTCTATAATTTGAGCGTTTCCTGTGTCACCAGTTTTACATTCCGATGCACCTCTACAGGTTTACTGTATCCCTTGGACCTTCACAGTGACGATGAAACACAGAAATTGCATCGGAATTAAATATAAGAGACACAATGCCGACGTAAGTACAAGAAGACAGAGTCTTCCTACTGTCTATGTTTTGAGCGTTTCCTGTGTCATCAGTTTTACTTTCCGATGCACCTCTGCAGGTTTACTATATCCCTTGGACCTTCCCATTGACGATGAAACACAGAAATTGCATCGGAATTAAATATAAGAGACACAATGCCGACTTAAGTACTGGAAGACTGAGTCTTCCTACTGTCTATGTTTTGAGCATTTCCTGTGTCACTAGTTTTACGTTCCGATGCACCTCTGCAGGTTTACTGTATCCCTTGGACCTTCCCATTGACGATAAAACACAGAAATTGCATCGGAATTAAATATAAGAGACACAATGCCGACGTAAGTACAGGAAGACAGAGTCTTCTTACAGTCAATGTTTTGAGCGTTTCCTGTGTCATTAGTTTTACATTTCGATGCACCTCAGCATGTTTACTCTATCCCTCGGACCTTCCCATTGGCGATGAAACACAAATTGCATCGAAATTAAATATAAGAGACACAATGGCGTTTTAAGTACAGGGAGACTGAGTCTTCCTACTGTCTATGTTTTGAGCGTTTCCTGTGTCATCAGTTTTACTTTCCGATGCACCTCTGCAGGATTACTATATCCCTTGGACCTTCCCATTCACGATGAAACACAGAAATTTCATCGGAAATAAATATAAGAGACACAATGCCGACTTAAGTACAGGACGACTGAGTCTTCCTACTGTCTATGTTTTGAGCGTTTCCTGTGTCACCAGTTTTACATTCCGATGCACCTCTGGAGAATTACTGTTTCCCTTGGACCTTCCCATTGACGATGAAACACAGAAATTGCATCGGAATTCAACATAAGAGACACAATGACGACTTAAGTACAGGAAGACTGAGTCTTCCTACTGTCTATGTTTTGAGCGCTTCCTGTGTCACTAGTTTTACTTTCCGATGCACCTCTGCAGGATTACTATATCCCTTGGACCTTCCCATTCACGATGAAACACAGAAATTTCATCGGAAATAAATATAAGAGACACAATGCCGACTTAAGTACAGGAAGACTGAGTCTTCCTACTGTCTATGTTTTGAGCGTTTCCTGTGTCACCAGTTTTAAATTCTGATGCACCTCTGCAGGTTTACTGTATCCCTTGGACCTTCCCATTGACGATGAAAAACAGAAATTGGATCGGAATTAAATATAAGAGACACAATGCCGACTTAAGTACAGAAAGACTGAGTCTTCCTACTGTCTATGTTTTGAGCGTTTCCTGTGACATCAGATTTACTTTCCGATGCACCTCTGCATGATTACTATATCCCTTGGACCTTCCCATTCACGATGAAACACAGAAATTTCATCGGAAATAAATATAAAAGACACAATGCCGACTTAAGTACAGGAAGACTCAGTCTTCCTACTGTCTATGTTTTGAGCGTTTCCTGTGTCACCAGTTTTACATTCCGATGCACCTCTGGAGGTTTACTGTTTCCTTTGGAGCTTCCCATTGACGATGAAACACAGATATTGCATCGGAATTAAATATAAGAGAGACAATGCCGACTTAAGTACAGGAAGACTGAGTCTTCCTACTGACTATGTTTTGAGCGTTTCCTGTGTCACTAGTTTTACATTCCGATGCACCACTGCAGGTTTACTGTATCCCTTGGACCTTCCCATTGACGATGAAACACAGAAATTGCATCGGAATTAAATATAAGAGACACAATGCGAACTTAAGTACAGGAAGAATGAGTCTTCCTACTGTCTATGTGTTGAGCGTTTCCTGTGTCACCAGTTTTACATTCTGATGCACCTCTGCAGGTTTGCTGTATCCCTTGGACCTTCCCATTGACGATGAAACACAGAAATTGCATCGCAATTAAGTATAAGAGACACAATGCCGACTTAAGTACAGGAAGACTGAATCTTCCTACTGTCTATGTTTTGAGCGTTTCCTGTGTCACCAGTTTTACATTCCGATGCACCTCTACAGGTTTACTGTATCCCTTGGACCTTCCCATTGACGATGAAACACATAAATTCCATCGGAATTAAATATAAGAGACACAATGCCGACTTAAGTACAGGAAGACTGAGTCTTCCTACTGTCTATGTTTTGAGCGTTTCCTGTGTCACTAGTTTTACATTCCGATGCACCTCTGCAGGTTTACTGTATCCCTTGGACCTTCCCATTGACGATGAAACACAGAAATTGCATCGGAATTAAATATAAGAGACACAATGCCGACTTAAGTAGAGGAAGACTGAGTCTTCCTACTGTCTATGTTTTGATTGTTTCCTTTGTCACTAGTTTTACATTCCGATGCACCTCTGCAGGTTTACTGTATCCCTTGAACCTTCCCATTGGCGATGAAACACAGAAATTGCATCGGAATTAATTATAAGTGACACAATGCCGACTTAAGTACAGGAAGTCTGAGTCTTCCTACTGTCTATAATTTGAGCGTTTCCTGTGTCACCAGTTTTACATTCCGATGCACCTCTACAGGTTTACTGTATCCCTTGGACCTTCACAGTGACGATGAAACACAGAAATTGCATCGGAATTAAATATAAGAGACACAATGCCGACGTAAGTACAAGAAGACCGAGTCTTCCTACTGTCTATGTTTTGAGCGTTTCCTGTGTCATCAGTTTTACTTTCCGATGCACCTCTGCAGGTTTACTATATCCCTTGGACCTTCCCATTGACGATGAAACACAGAAATTGCATCGGAATTAAATATAAGAGACACAATGCCGACTTAAGTACTGGAAGACTGAGTCTTCCTACTGTCTATGTTTTGAGCATTTCCTGTGTCACTAGTTTTACGTTCCGATGCACCTCTGCAGGTTTACTGTATCCCTTGGACCTTCCCATTGACGATAAAACACAGAAATTGCATCGGAATTAAATATAAGAGACACAATGCCGACGTAAGTAGAGGAAGACAGAGTCTTCTTACAGTCAATGTTTTGAGCGTTTCCTGTGTCATTAGTTTTACATTTCGATGCACCTCAGCATGTTTAGTGTATCCCTTGGACCTTCCCATTGGCGATGAAACACAAATTGCATCGAAATTAAATATAAGAGACACAATGGCGTTTTAAGTACAGGGAGACTGAGTCTTCCTACTGTCTATGTTTTGAGCGTTTCCTGTGTCATCAGTTTTACTTTCCGATGCACCTCTGCAGGATTACTATATCCCTTGGACCTTCCCATTCACGTTGAAACACAGAAATTTCATCGGAAATAAATATAAGAGACACAATGCCGACTTAAGTACAGGAAGACTGAGTCTTCCTACTGTCTATGTTTTGAGCGTTTCCTGTGTCACCAGTTTTACATTCCGATGCACCTCTGGAGATTTACTGTTTCCCTTGGACCTTCCCATTGACGATGAAACACAGAAATTGCATCGGAATTCAACATAAGAGACACAATGACGACTTAAGTACAGGAAGACTGAGTCTTCCTACTGTCTATGTTTTGAGCGCTTCCTGTGTCACTAGTTTTACATTCCGATCCACCACTGCAGGTTTACTGTATCCCTTGGACCTTCCCATTGACGATGAAACACAGAAATTTCATCGGAATTAAATATAAGAGACACAATGCCGACTTAAGTACAGGAAGACTGAGGCTTCCTACTGTCTATGTGTTGAGTGTTTCCTGTGTCACCAGTTTTACATTCTGATGCACCTCTGCAGATTTACTGTATCCCTTGGACCTTCCCATTGACGATGAAACACAGAAATTGCATCGGAATTAAATATAAGAGACACAATGCCGACTTAAGTACAGGAAGACTGAGTCTTCCTACTGTCTATGTTTTGAGTGTTTCCTGTGTCACCAGTTTTACATTCCGATGCACCTCTGCAGGTTTACTGTATCCCTTGGACCTTCCCATTGACGATGAAACACAGAAATTGCATCGGAATTAAATATAAGAGACACAATGCCGACTTAAGTACAGGAAGACTGGTTCTTCCTACTGTCTATGTTTTGAGCGTTTCCTGTGTCACTAGTTTTACATTCTGATGCACCTCTGCAGGTTTACTGTATCCCTTGGACCTTCACAGTGACGATGAAACACAGAAATTGAATCGGAATTAAATATAAGATACACAAGGCCGACTTAAGTACAGGAAGACTGAGTCTTCCTACTGTGTATGTTATGAGCGTTTCCTGTGTCATCAGTTTTACTTTCCGATGCACCTCTGCAGGTTTACTATATCCCTTGGACCTTCCCATTCACGATGAAACACAGAAATTTCATCGGAAATAAATATAAGAGACACAATGCCGACTTGAGTATAGGAAGACTGAGTCTTCCTACTGTCTATGATTTGAGCGTTTCCTGTGCCACCAGTTTTACATTCCGATGCACCTCTGCAGGTTTCCTCTATCCCTTGGACCTTCCCATTGACGATGAAACACAGAAATTGCATCGAAATTAAATAAAAGAGACACAATGCCGACTTAAGTACAAGAAAACAGTCTACGTACGGTCAAAGTTTTGAGCGTTTCCTGTGTCACCAGTTTTACATTCCGATGCACCTCGGCCGGTTTACTGTATCCCTTGGACCTTCCCATAGTCGATGAAACACAGAAATCGCATCGGAACTAAATATCAGAGACACAATGCCGACTTAAGTGCAGGAAGACTGAGTCTTCCTACTGTCTATGTTTTGAGCGTTTCCTGTGTCACCAGTTTTACATTCCGATGCACCTGTGGAGGTTAACTGTTTCCCTTGGACCTTCCCATTGACGATGAAACACAGAAATTGCATCGGAATTAAATATAAGACACACAATGCCGACTTAAGTACAGGAAGACTGGGTCTTCCTACTGTCTATAATTTGAGCGTTTCCCGTGTCACCAGTTTTACATCCCGATGCACCTCTACAGAATTACTGTATCCCTTGAACCTTCACAGTGACGATGAAACACAGAAATTGCATCGGAGTTAAATATAAGAGACACAATGCCGACTTAATTACAGGAAGAATGAGTCTTTCTACTGTCTATGTGTTGAGCATTTCCTGTGTCACCAGTTTTACATACTGATGCACCTCTGCAGGTTTACTGTATCCCTTGGACCTTCCCATTGACGATGAAAAATAGAAATTGAATCGGAATTAAATATAAGAGACACCATGCCGACATAAGTACAGGAAGACTGAGTCTTCCTACTGTCTATGTTTTGAGCGTTTCCTGTGTCATCAGATTTACTTTCCGATGCACCTCTGCATGATTACTATATCCCTTGGACCTACCCATTCACGATGAAACACAGAAATTTCATCGGAAATAAATATAAAAGACACAATGCCGACTTAAGTACAGGAAGACACAGTCTTCCTACTGTCTATGTTTTGAGCGTTTCCTGTGTCACCAGTTTTACATTCCGATGCACCTCTGGAGGTTTACTGTTTCCTTTGGAGTTTCCCATTGACGATGAAACACAGAAATTGCATCGCAATTAAGTATAAGAGACACAATGCCGACTTAAGTACAGGAAGACTGAGTCTTCCTACTGTCTATGCTTTGAGCGTTTCCTGTGTCACCAGTTTTACATTCCGATGCACCTCTACAGGTTTACTGTATCCCTTGGACCTTCCCATTGACGATGAAACACATAAATTCCATCGGAATTAAATATAAGAGACACAATGCCGACTTAAGTACAGGAAGACTGAGTCTTCCTACTGTCTATGTTTTGAGCGTTTCCTGTGTCACTAGTTTTACATTCCGATGCACCTCTGCAGGTTTACTGTATCCCTTGGACCTTCCCATTGACGATGAAACACAGAAATTGCATCGGAATTAAATATAAGAGACACAATGCCGACGTAAGTACAGGAAGACTGAGTCTTCCTACTGTCTATGTTTTGATTGTTACCTGTGTCACTAGTTTTACATTCCGATGCACCCCTGCAGGTTTACTGTATCTCTTGAACCTTCCCATTGACGATGAAACACAGAATTTGCATCGGAATTAATTATAAGTGACACAATGCCGACTTAAGTACAGGAAGTCTGAGTCTTCCTACTGTCTATAATTTGAGCGTTTCCTGTGTCACCAGTTTTACATTCCGATGCACCTCTACAGGTTTACTGTATCCCTTGGACCTTCACAGTGACGATGAAACACAGAAATTGCATCGGAATTAAATATAAGAGACACAATGCCGACGTAAGTACAGGAAGACAGAGTCTTCCTACTGTCTATGTTTTGAGCATTTCCTGTGTCACTAGTTTTACGTTCCGATGCACCTCTGCAGGTTTACTGTATCCCTTGGACCTTCCCATTGACGATGAAACGTAGAAATTGCATCGGAATTAAATATAAGGGACACAATGCCAACTTAAGTAGAGGAAGACTGGTTCTTCCTACTGTCTATGTTTTGAGCGTTTCCTGTGTCACTAGTTTTACATTCTGATGCACCTCTGCAGGTTTACTGTATCCCTTGGACCTTCACAGTGACGATGAAACACAGAAATTGAATCGGAATTAAATATATGATACACAAGGCCGACTTAAGTACAGGAAGACTGAGTCTTCCTACTGTGTATGTTTTGAGCGTTTCCTGTGTCTTCAGTTTTACTTTCCGATGCTTCTCTGCAGGTTTACTATATCCCTTGGACCTTCCCATTCACGATGAAACACAGGAATTTCATCGGAAATAAATATAAGAGACACAATGCCGACTTGAGTATAGGAAGACTGAGTCTTCCTACTGTCTATGTTTTGAGCGTTTCCTGTGTCACCAGTTTTACATTCCGATGCACCTCTGCAGGTTTCCTGTATCCCTTGGACCTTCCCATTGACGATGAAACACAGAAATTGCATCGAAATTAAATATAAGAGACACAATGCCGACTTAAGTACAAGAAAACAGTCTACGTACGGTCAAAGTTTTGAGCGTTTCCTGTGTCACCAGTTTTACATTCCGATGCACCTCGGCCGGTTTACTGTATCCCTTGGAGCTTCCCATAGTCGATGAAACATAGAAATCGCATCGGAACTAAATATAAGAGACACAATGCCGACTTATGTGCAGGAAGACTGAGTCTTCCTACTGTCTATGTTTTGAGCGTTTCCTGTGTCACCAGTTTTACATTTTGATGCACCTCTGCAGGTTTACTGTATCCCTTGGACCTTCCCATTGACGATGAAACACAGAAATTGCATCGAAATTAAATTTAAGAGACACAATGCCGACTTAAGTACACGAAGACTAAGTCTTCCTACTGTCTATGTTTTGAGCGTTTCCTGTGTCATCAGTTTTACTTTCCGATGCACTTCTGCAGGATTACTATATCCCTTGGACCTTCCCATTCACGATGAAACACAGAAATTTTATCGGAAATAAATATAAGAGACACAATGCAGACTTAAGTACAGGAAGACTGAGTCTTCCTACTGTCTATGTTTTGAGCGTTTCCTGTGTCACCAGTTTTACATTCCGATGCACCTGTGGAGGTTTACTGTTTCCCTTGGACCTTCCCATTGACGATGAAACACAAAAATTGCATCGGAATTAAATATAAGACACACAATGCCGACTTAAGTAGAGGAAGACTGTGTCTTCCTACTGTCTATAATTTGAGCGTTTCCCGTGTCACCAGTTTTACATCCCGATGCACCTCTACAGAATTACTGTATCCCTTGAACCTTCACAGTGACGATGAAACACAGAAATTGCATCGGAGTTAAATATAAGAGACACAATGCCGACTTAATTACAGGAAGAACGAGTCTTCCTACTGTCTATGTGTTGAGCATTTCCTGTGTCACCAGTTTTACATACTGATGCACCTCTGCAGGTTTACTGTATCCCTTGGACCTTCCCACTGACGATGAAAAATAGAAATTGAATCGGAATTAAATATAAGAGACACAATGCCGACTTAAGTACAAGAAAGAAGTCTACATACGGTCAAAGTTTTGAGCGTTTCCTGTGTCACCAGTTTTACATTCCGATGCACCTCGGCCGGTTTACTGTATCCCTTGGACCTTCCCATAGTCGATGAAACACAGAAATCGCATCGGACCTAAATATAAGAGACACAATGCCGACTTAAGTGCAGGAAGACTGAGTCTTCCTACTGTCTATGTTTTGAGCGTTTCCTGTGTCACCAGTTTTACATTTTGATGTACCTCCGCATCCCCCCGTATCCCTTGGACCTTCCCATTGACGATGAAGCACAGAAATCGCTTTGGAATTAAATATGAGAGACACAATGCCGACTTATGTACAGAAAGACTGAGTCTTCCTACTGTCTATGTTGTGTGCGTTTCCTGTGTCATCAGTTTTATATTCCGATGCACCTCTGCAGGTTTACTGTATCCCTTGGACCTTCCCATCGACGATGAAAAACAGAAATTGCATCGAAATTAAATTTAAGAGACACAATGCCGACTTAAGTACAGGAAGACTAAGTCTTCCTACTGTCTATGTTTTGAGCGTTTCCTGTGTCATCAGTTTTACTTTCCGATGCACCTCTGCAGGATTACTATATCCCTTGGACCTTCCCATTCACGATGAAACACAGAAATTTCATCGGAAATAAATATAAGAGACACAATGCCGACTTAAGTACAGGAAGACTGAGTCTTCCTACTGTCTATGTTTTGAGCGTTTCCTGTGTCACCAGTTTTACATTCCGATGCACCTGTGGAGGTTTACTGTTTCCCTTGGACCTTCCCATTGACGATGAAACACAGAAATTGCATCGGAATTAAATATAAGACACACAATGCCGACTTAAGTACAAGAAGACTGAGTCTTCCTACTGTCTATAATTTGAGCGTTTCCCGTGTCACCAGTTTTACATCCCGATGCACCTCTACAGAATTACTGTATCCCTTGAACCTTCACAGTGACGATGAAACACAGAAATTGCATCGGAGTTAAATATAAGAGACACAATGCCGACTTAATTACAGGAAGAATGAGTCTTCCTACTGTCTATGTGTTGAGCATTTCCTGTGTCACCAGTTTTACATACTGATGCACCTCTGCAGGTTTACTGTATCCCTTGGACCTTCCCATTGACGATGAAAAATAGAAATTGAATCGGAATTAAATATAAGAGACACAATGCCGACTTAAGTACAGGAAGACTGAGTCTTCCTACTGTCTATGTTTTGAGCGTTTCCTGTGTCACCAGTTTTACATTCCGATGCACCTCTGGAGGTTTACTGTTTCCCTTGGACCTTCACAGTGACAATGAAACACAGAAATTGCATCGGAATTAAATATAAGAGACACAATGCCGACTTAAGTACAGGAAGTCTGAGTCTTCCTACTCTCTATGCTTTGAGCGCTTCCTGTGTCACAAGTTTTACATTCCGATGCACCACTGCAGGTTTACTGTATCCCTTGGACCTTCACAGTGACAATGAAACACAGAAATTGCATCGGAATTAAATATAAGAGACACAATGCCGACTTAAGTACAGGAAGTCTGAGCCTTCCTACTGTCTATAATTTGAGCGTTTCCTGTGTCACCAGTTTTACATTCCGATGCACCTCTACAGGTTTACTGTATCCCTTGGACCTTCACAGTGACGATGACACACAGAAATTGCATCGGAATTAAATATAAGAGACACAATGCCGACGTAAGTAGCGGAAGACTGAGTCTTCCTACTGTCTATGTTTTGAGCGTTTCCTGTGTCATCAGTTTTACTTTCCGATGCACCTCTGCAGGTTTACTATATCCCTTGGACCTTCCCATTCACGATGAAACACAGAAATTTCATCGGAAATAAATATAAGAGACACAATGCCGACTTAAGTACAGGAAGACTGAGTCTTCCTACTGTCTATGTTTTGAGCGTTTCCTGTGTCACCAGTTTTACATTCCGACGCACCTCTGCAGGTTAAATGTATCCCTTGGACCTTCCCATTCACGATGAAACACAGAAATTGCATCGGAATTAAATATAAGAGACACAATGCCGACTTAAGTACAGGAACACTGAGTCTTCCTACTGTCTATGTGTTGAGCGTTTCCTGTGTCACCAGTTTTACATTCTGATGCACCTCTGCAGGTTTACTGTA
Source organism: Schistocerca nitens (assembly GCF_023898315.1). NCBI lineage: Eukaryota > Metazoa > Arthropoda > Insecta > Orthoptera > Acrididae > Schistocerca > Schistocerca nitens. Next base: position 2,055,797 of record NC_064616.1, on the reverse strand, counting down.
TCCCTTGGACCTTCCCATTGACGATGAAAAACAGAAATTGGATCGGAATTAAATATAAGAGACACAATGCCGACTTAAGTACAGAAAGACTGAGTCTTCCTACTGTCTATGTTTTGAGCGTTTCCTGTGTCATCAGATTTACTTTCCGATGCACCTCTGCATGATTACTATATCCCTTGGACCTTCCCATTCACGATGAAACACAGAAATTTCATCGGAAATAAATATAAAAGACGCAATGCCGACTAAAGTACAGGAAGACTCAGTCTTCCTACTGTCTATGTTTTGAGCGTTTCCTGTGTCACCAGTTTTACATTCCGATGCACCTCTGGAGGTTTACTGTTTCCTTTGGAGCTTCCCATTGACGATGAAACACAGATATTGCATCGGAATTAAATATAAGAGAGACAATGCCGACTTAAGTACAGGAAGACTGAGTCTTCCTACTGTCTATGTTTTGAGCGTTTCCTCTGTCACTAGTTTTACATTCCGATGCACCACTGCAGGTTTACTGTATCCCTTGGACCTTCCCATTGACGATGAAACACAGAAATTGCATCGGAATTAAATATAAGAGACACAATGCCGACTTAAGTACATTAAGAATGAGTCTTCCTACTGTCTATGTGTTGAGCGTTTCCTGTGTGACCAGTTTTACATTCTGATGCACCTCTGCAAGTTTGCTGTATCCCTTGGACCTTCCCATTGACGATGAAACACAGAAATTGCATCGCAATTAAGTATAAGAGACACAATGCCGACTTAAGTACAGGAAGACTAGGTCTTCCTACTGTCTATGTTTTGAGCGTTTCCTGTGTCACCTGTTTTACATTCCGATGCACCTCTACAGGTTTACTGTATCCTTTGGACCTTCCCATTGACGATGAAACACATAAATTCCATCGGAATTAAATATAAGACACAGAATGCCGACTTAAGTACAGGAAGTTTGAGTCTTCCTACTGTCCTTGTTTTGAGCGTTTCCTGTGTCACTAGTTTTACATTCCGATGCACCTCTGCAGGTTTACTGTATCCCTTGGACCTTCCCATTGACGATGAAACACAGAAATTGCATCGGACTTAAATATAAGAGACACAATGCCGACTTAAGTACAGGAAGACTGAGTCTTCCTACTGTCTATGTTTTGATTGTTTCATGTGTCACTAGTTTTACATTCCGATGCACCTCTGCAGGTTTACTGTATCCCTTGAACCTTCCCATTGACGATGAAACACAGAAATTGCATCGGAATTAATTATAAGTGACACAATGCCGACTTAAGTACAGGAAGTCTGAGTCTTCCTACTGTCTATAATTTGGGCGTTTCCTGTGTCACCAGTTTTACATTCCGATGCACCTCTACAGGTTTACTGTATCCCTTGGACCTTCACAGTGACGATGAAACACAGAAATTGCATCGGAATTAAATATAAGAGACACAATGCCGACGTAAGTACAGGAAGACAGAGTCTTCCTACTGTCTATGTTTTGAGCATTTCCTGTGTCACTAGTTTTACGTTCCGATGCACCTCTGCAGGTTTACTGTATCCCTTGGACCTTCCCATTGACGATGAAACGTAGAAATTGCATCGGAATTAAATATAAGAGACACAATGCCGACTTAAGTACAGGAAGACTGGTTCTTCCTACTGTCTATGTTTTCAGCGTTTCCTGTGTCACTAGTTTTACATTCTGATGCACCTCTGCAGGTTTACTGTATCCCTTGGACCTTCACAGTGACGATGAAACACAGAAATTGAATCGGAATTAAATATAAGATACACAAGGCCGACTTAAGTACAGGAAGACTGAGTCTTCCTACTGTGTATGTTTTGAGCGTTTCCTGTGTCATCAGTTTTACTTTCCGATGCACCTCTGCAGGTTTACTATATCCCTTGGACCTTCCCATTCACGATGAAACACAGAAATTTCATCGGAAATAAATATAAGAGACACAATGCCGACTTGAGTATAGGAAGACTGAGTCTTCCTACTGTCTATGATTTGAGCGTTTCCTGTGTCACCAGTTTTACATTCCGATGCACCTCTGCAGGTTTCCTGTATCCCTTGGACCTTCCCATTGACGATGAAACACAGAAATTGCATCGAAATTAAATATAAGAGACACAATGCCGACTTAAGTACAAGAAAACAGTCTACGTACGGTCAAAGTTTTGAGCTTTTCCTGTGTCACCAGTTTTACATTCCGATGCACCTCGGCCGGTTTACTGTATCCCTTGGACCTTCCCATAGTCGATGAAACACAGAAATCGCATCGGAACTAAATATAAGAGACACAATGCCGACTTAAGTGCAGGAAGACTGAGTCTTCCTACAGTCTATCTTTTGAGCGTTTCCTGTGTCACCAGTTTTACATTTTGATGCACCTCCGCTGGTTTACTGTATCCCTTGGACCTTCCCATTGACGATGAAGCACAGAAATTGCATTGGAATTAAATATGAGAGACACAATGCCGACTTAAGTACAGGAAGATTGAGTCTTCCTACTGTCTATGATTTGAGCGTTTCCTGTGTCACCAGTTTTACATTCCGATGCACCTCTGTAGGTTTACTGTATCCCTTGGACCTTCCCATTGACGATGAAACACAGAAATTGCATCGAAATTAAATTTAAGAGACACAATGCCGACTTAAGTACAGGAAGACTAAGTCTTCCTACTGTCTATGTTTTGAGCGTTTCCTGTGTCATCAGTTTTACTTTCCGATGCACGTCTGCAGGATTACTATATCCCTTGGACCTTCCCATTCACGATGAAACACAGAAATTTCATCGGAAATAAATATAAGAGACACAATGCCGACTTAAGTACAGGAAGACTGAGTCTTCCTACTGTCTATGTTTTGAGCGTTTCCTGTGTCACCAGTTTTACATTCTGATGCACCTCTGGAGGTTTACTGTTTCCCTTGGACCTTCCCATTGACGATGAAACACAGAAATTGCATCGGAATTAAATATAAGAGACACAATGCCGACTTAAGTACAGGAAGACTGAGTCTTCCTACTGTCTATGTTTTGAGCGCTTCCTGTGTCGCTATTTTTAAATTCCGATGCACCACTGCAGGTTTACTGTATCCCTTGGACCTTCCCATTGACGATGAAACACAGAAATTGCATCGGAATTAAATATAAGAGACACAATGCCGACTTAAGTACAGGAAGAATGAGTCTTCCTACTGTCTATGTGTTGAGCGATTACTGTGTCACCAGTTTTACATTCTGATGCACCTCTGCAGGTTTACTGTATCCCTTGGACCTTCCCATTGACGATGAAAAATAGAAATTGAATCGGAATTAAATATAAGAGACACAATGCCGACTTAAGTACAGGAAGACTGAGCCTTCGTACTGTCTATGTTTTGAGCGTTTCCTGTGTCATCAGTTTTACTTTCCGATGCACCTCTGCAGGATTACTATAGCCCTTGGACCTTCCCATTGACGATGAAACACAGAAATTGCATCGGAATTAAATATAAGAGACACAATGCCGACTTAAGTACAGGAAGACTGAGTCTTCCTACTCTCTATGCTTTGAGCGTTTCCTGTGTCACCAATTTTACATTCTGATGCACCTCTGCAGGCTTACTGTATCCCTTGGACCTTCCCGTTGACGATGAAACACAGATATTGCATCGGAATTAAATATAAGAGACAAAATGCCGACTTAAGTACAGGAAGACTGAGTCTTCCTACTGTGTATAATTTGAGCGTTTCCTGTCTCATTAGTTTTACATTCTGATGCACCTCTGCAGGTTTACTCTTTCCCTTGGACCTTCCCATTGACGATGAAAAACAGAAATTGGATCGGAATTAAATATAAGAGACACAATGCCGACTTAAGTACAGAAAGACTGAGTCTTCCTACTGTCTATGTTTTGAGCGTTTCCTGTGTCATCAGATTTACTTTCCGATGCACCTCTGCATGATTACTATATCCCTTGGACCTTCCCATTCACGATGAAACACAGAAATTTCATCGGAAATAAATATAAAAGACACAATGCCGACTTAAGTACAGGAAGACTCAGCCTTCCTACTGTCTATGTTTTGAGCGTTTTCTGTGTCACCAGTTTTACATTCCGATGCACCTCTGGAGGTTTACTGTTTCCTTTGGAGCTTCCCATTGACGATGAAACACAGATATGGCATCTGAATTAAATATAAGAGAGACAATGCCGACTTAAGTACAGGAAAGCTGAGTCTTCCTACTGTCTATGTTTTGAGCGTTTCCTGTGTCACTAGTTTTACATTCCGATGCACCACTGCAGGTTTACTGTATCCCTTGGACCTTCCCATTGACGATGAAACACAGAAATTGCATCGGAATTAAATATAAGAGACACAATGCCGACTTAATTACCGGAAGAATGAGTCTTCCTACTGTCTATGTGTTGAGCGTTTCCTGTGTCACCAGTTTTACATTCTGATGCACCTCTGCAGGTTTGCTGTATCCCTTGGACCTTCCCATTGACGATGAAACACAGAAATTGCATCGCAATTAAGTATAAGAGACACAATGCCGACTTAAGTACAGGAAGACTGAGTCTTCCTACTGTCTATGTTTTGAGCGTTTCCTGTGTCACCAGTTTTACATTCCGATGCACCTCTACAGGTTTACTGTATCCCTTGGACCTTCCCATTGACGATGAAACACATAAATTCCATCGGAATTAAATATAAGAGACACAATGCCGACTTAAGTACAGGAAGACTGAGTCTTCCTACTGTCTATGTTTTGAGCGTTTCCTGTGTCACTAGTTTTACATTCCGATGCACCTCTGCAGGTTTACTGTATCCCTTGGACCTTCCCATTGACGATGAAACACAGAAATTGCATCGGAATTAAATATAAGAGACACAATGCCGACTTAAGTACAGGAAGACTGAGTCTTCCTACTGTCTATGCTTTAATTGTTTCCTGTGTCACTAGTTTTACATTCCGATGCACCTCTGCAGGTTTACTGTATCCCTTGAACCTTCCCATTGACGATGAAACACAGAAATTGCATCGGAATTAATTATAAGTGACACAATGCCGACTTAAGTACAGGAAGTCTGAGTCTTCCTACTGTCTATAATTTGAGCGTTTCCTGTGTCACCAGTTTTACATTCCGATGCACCTCTACAGGTTTACTGTATCCCTAGGACCTTCCCATTGACGATGAAACACAGAAATTGCATCGGAATTAAATATAGGAGACACAATGCCGACTTAAGTACAGGAAGAATGAGTCTTCCTACTGTCTATGTGTTGAGCGATTACTGTGTCACCAGTTTTACATTCTGATGCACCTCTGCAGGTTTACTGTATCCCTTGGACCTTCCCATTGACGATGAAAAATAGAAATTGAATCGGAATTAAATATAAGAGACACAATGCCGACTTAAGTACAGGAAGACTGAGCCTTCGTACTGTCTATGTTTTGAGCGTTTCCTGTGTCATCAGTTTTACTTTCCGATGCACCTCTGCAGGATTACTATAGCCCTTGGACCTTCCCATTGACGATGAAACACAGAAATTGCATCGGAATTAAATATAAGAGACACAATGCCGACTTAAGTACAGGAAGACTGAGTCTTCCTACTCTCTATGCTTTGAGCGTTTCCTGTGTCACCTATTTTACATTCTGATGCACCTCTGCAGGCTTACTGTATCCCTTGGACCTTCCCGTTGACGATGAAACACAGAAATTGCATCGGAATTAAATATAAGAGACAAAATGCCGACTTAAGTACAGGAAAACTGAGTCTTCCTACTGTCTATAATTTGAGCGTTTCCTGTCTCATTAGTTTTACATTCCGATGCACCTCTACCGGTTTACTATATCCGTTGGACCTTCACAGTGACAATGAAACACAGATATTGCATCGGAATTAATATAAGAGACACAATGCCGACTTAAGTACAGGAAGTCTGAGCCTTCCTACTGTCTATAATTTGAGCGTTTCCTGTGTCACCAGTTTTACATTCCGATGCACCTCTACAGGTTTACTGTATCCCTTGGACCTTCACAGTGACGATGAAACACAGAAATTGCATCGGAATTAAATGTAAGAGACACAATGCCGACGTAAGTACAGGAAGACTGAGTCTTCCTACTGTCTATGTTTTGAGCGTTTCCTGTGTCACCAGTTTTACATTCCGACGCACCTCTGCAGGTTTACTGTATCCCTTGGACCTTCCCATTGACGATGAAACACAGAAATTGCATCGGAATTAAATATAAGAGACACAATGCCGACATAAGTACAGGAAGCCTGAGTCTTCCTACTGTCTATGTGTTGAGCGTTTCCTGTGTCATCAGTTTTACTTTCCGATGCACCTCTGCAGGTTTACTATATCCCTTGGACCTTCCCATTGACGATGAAACACAGAAATTGCATCGGAATTAAATATAAGAGACACAATGCCGACTTAAGTAGTGGAAGACTGAGTCTTCCTACTGTCTATGTTTTGAGCATTTCCTGTGTCACTAGTTTTACGTTCCGATGCACCTCTGCAGGTTTACTGTATCCCTTGGACCTTCCCATTGACGATAAAACACAGAAATTGCATCGGAATTAAATATAAGAGACACAATGCCGACGTAAGTACAGGAAGACAGAGTCTTCTTACAGTCAATGTTTTGAGCGTTTCCTGTGTCATTAGTTTTACATTTCGATGCACCTCAGCATGTTTACTGTATCCCTTGGACCTTCCCATTGGCGATGAAACACAAATTGCATCGAAATTAAATATAAGAGACACAATGGCGTTTTAAGTACAGGGAGACTGAGTCTTCCTACTGACTATGTTTTGAGCGTTTCCTGTGTCATCAGTTTTACTTTCCGATGCACCTCTGCAGGTTTACTATATCCCTTGGACCTTCCCATTGACGATGAAACACAGAAATTGCATCGGAATTAAATATAAGAGACACAATGCCGACTTAATTACCGGAAGAATGAGTCTTCCTACTGTCTATGTGTTGAGCGTTTCCTGTGTCACCAGTTTTACATTCTGATGCACCTCTGCAGGTTTGCTGTATCCCTTGGACCTTCCCATTGACGATGAAACACAGAAATTGCATCGCAATTAAGTATAAGAGACACAATGCCGACTTAAGTACAGGAAGACTGAGTCTTCCTACTGTCTATGTTTTGAGCGTTTCCTGTGTCACCAGTTTTACATTCCGATGCACCTCTACAGGTTTACTGTATCCCTTGGACCTTCCCATTGACGATGAAACACATAAATTCCATCGGAATTAAATATAAGAGACACAATGCCGACTTAAGTACAGGAAGACTGAGTCTTCCTACTGTCTATGTTTTGAGCGTTTCCTGTGTCACTAGTTTTACATTCCGATGCACCTCTGCAGGTTTACTGTATCCCTTGGACCTTCCCATTGACGATGAAACACAGAAATTGCATCGGAATTAAATATAAGAGACACAATGCCGACTTAAGTACAGGAAGACTGAGTCTTCCTACTGTCTATGCTTTAATTGTTTCCTGTGTCACTAGTTTTACATTCCGATGCACCTCTGCAGGTTTACTGTATCCCTTGAACCTTCCCATTGACGATGAAACACAGAAATTGCATCGGAATTAATTATAAGTGACACAATGCCGACTTAAGTACAGGAAGTCTGAGTCTTCCTACTGTCTATAATTTGAGCGTTTCCTGTGTCACCAGTTTTACATTCCGATGCACCTCTACAGGTTTACTGTATCCCTAGGACCTTCCCATTGACGATGAAACACAGAAATTGCATCGGAATTAAATATAGGAGACACAATGCCGACTTAAGTACAGGAAGAATGAGTCTTCCTACTGTCTATGTGTTGAGCGATTACTGTGTCACCAGTTTTACATTCTGATGCACCTCTGCAGGTTTACTGTATCCCTTGGACCTTCCCATTGACGATGAAAAATAGAAATTGAATCGGAATTAAATATAAGAGACACAATGCCGACTTAAGTACAGGAAGACTGAGCCTTCGTACTGTCTATGTTTTGAGCGTTTCCTGTGTCATCAGTTTTACTTTCCGATGCACCTCTGCAGGATTACTATAGCCCTTGGACCTTCCCATTGACGATGAAACACAGAAATTGCATCGGAATTAAATATAAGAGACACAATGCCGACTTAAGTACAGGAAGACTGAGTCTTCCTACTCTCTATGCTTTGAGCGTTTCCTGTGTCACCTATTTTACATTCTGATGCACCTCTGCAGGCTTACTGTATCCCTTGGACCTTCCCGTTGACGATGAAACACAGAAATTGCATCGGAATTAAATATAAGAGACAAAATGCCGACTTAAGTACAGGAAAACTGAGTCTTCCTACTGTCTATAATTTGAGCGTTTCCTGTCTCATTAGTTTTACATTCCGATGCACCTCTACCGGTTTACTATATCCGTTGGACCTTCACAGTGACAATGAAACACAGATATTGCATCGGAATTAATTTAAGAGACACAATGCCGACTTAAGTACAGGAAGTCTGAGCCTTCCTACTGTCTATAATTTGAGCGTTTCCTGTGTCACCAGTTTTACATTCCGATGCACCTCTACAGGTTTACTGTATCCCTTGGACCTTCACAGTGACGATGAAACACAGAAATTGCATCGGAATTAAATGTAAGAGACACAATGCCGACGTAAGTACAGGAAGACTGAGTCTTCCTACTGTCTATGTTTTGAGCGTTTCCTGTGTCACCAGTTTTACATTCCGACGCACCTCTGCAGGTTTACTGTATCCCTTGGACCTTCCCATTGACGATGAAACACAGAAATTGCATCGGAATTAAATATAAGAGACACAATGCCGACATAAGTACAGGAAGCCTGAGTCTTCCTACTGTCTATGTGTTGAGCGTTTCCTGTGTCATCAGTTTTACTTTCCGATGCACCTCTGCAGGTTTACTATATCCCTTGGACCTTCCCATTGACGATGAAACACAGAAATTGCATCGGAATTAAATATAAGAGACACAATGCCGACTTAAGTAGTGGAAGACTGAGTCTTCCTACTGTCTATGTTTTGAGCATTTCCTGTGTCACTAGTTTTACGTTCCGATGCACCTCTGCAGGTTTACTGTATCCCTTGGACCTTCCCATTGACGATAAAACACAGAAATTGCATCGGAATTAAATATAAGAGACACAATGCCGACGTAAGTACAGGAAGACAGAGTCTTCTTACAGTCAATGTTTTGAGCGTTTCCTGTGTCATTAGTTTTACATTTCGATGCACCTCAGCATGTTTACTGTATCCCTTGGACCTTCCCATTGGCGATGAAACACAAATTGCATCGAAATTAAATATAAGAGACACAATGGCGTTTTAAGTACAGGGAGACTGAGTCTTCCTACTGTCTATGTTTTGAGCGTTTCCTGTGTCATCAGTTTTACTTTCCGATGCACCTCTGCAGGTTTACTATATCCCTTGGACCTTCCCATTGACGATGAAACACAGAAATTGCATCGGAATTAAATATAGGAGACACAATGCCGACTTAAGTACAGGAAGAATGAGTCTTCCTACTGTCTATGTGTTGAGCGATTACTGTGTCACCAGTTTTACATTCTGATGCACCTCTGCAGGTTTACTGTATCCCTTGGACCTTCCCATTGACGATGAAAAATAGAAATTGAATCGGAATTAAATATAAGAGACACAATGCCGACTTAAGTACAGGAAGACTGAGCCTTCGTACTGTCTATGTTTTGAGCGTTTCCTGTGTCATCAGTTTTACTTTCCGATGCACCTCTGCAGGATTACTATAGCCCTTGGACCTTCCCATTGACGATGAAACACAGAAATTGCATCGGAATTAAATATAAGAGACACAATGCCGACTTAAGTACAGGAAGACTGAGTCTTCCTACTCTCTATGCTTTGAGCGTTTCCTGTGTCACCTATTTTACATTCTGATGCACCTCTGCAGGCTTACTGTATCCCTTGGACCTTCCCGTTGACGATGAAACACAGAAATTGCATCGGAATTAAATATAAGAGACAAAATGCCGACTTAAGTACAGGAAAACTGAGTCTTCCTACTGTCTATAATTTGAGCGTTTCCTGTCTCATTAGTTTTACATTCCGATGCACCTCTACCGGTTTACTATATCCGTTGGACCTTCACAGTGACAATGAAACACAGATATTGCATCGGAATTAATATAAGAGACACAATGCCGACTTAAGTACAGGAAGTCTGAGCCTTCCTACTGTCTATAATTTGAGCGTTTCCTGTGTCACCAGTTTTACATTCCGATGCACCTCTACAGGTTTACTGTATCCCTTGGACCTTCACAGTGACGATGAAACACAGAAATTGCATCGGAATTAAATGTAAGAGACACAATGCCGACGTAAGTACAGGAAGACTGAGTCTTCCTACTGTCTATGTTTTGAGCGTTTCCTGTGTCACCAGTTTTACATTCCGACGCACCTCTGCAGGTTTACTGTATCCCTTGGACCTTCCCATTGACGATGAAACACAGAAATTGCATCGGAATTAAATATAAGAGACACAATGCCGACATAAGTACAGGAAGCCTGAGTCTTCCTACTGTCTATGTGTTGAGCGTTTCCTGTGTCACCAGTTTTACATTCTGATGCACCTCTGCAGGTTTACTGTATCCCTTGGACCTTCCCATTGACGATGAAAAACAGAAATTGGATCGGAATTAAATATAAGAGACACAATGCCGACTTAAGTACAGAAAGACTGAGTCTTCCTACTGTCTATGTTTTGAGCGTTTCCTGTGTCATCAGATTTACTTTCCGATGCACCTCTGCATGATTACTATATCCCTTGGACCTTCCCATTCACGATGAAACACAGAAATTTGATCGGAAATAAATATAAAAGACACAATGCCGACTTAAGTACAGGAAGACTCAGTCTTCCTACTGTCTATGTTTTGAGTGTTTTCTGTGTCACCAGTTTTACATTCCGATGCACCTCTGGAGGTTTACTGTTTCCTTTGGAGCTTCCCATTGACGATGAAACACAGATATGGCATCGGAATTAAATATAAGAGAGACAATGCCGACTTAAGTACAGGAAAGCTGAGTCTTCCTACTGTCTATGTTTTGAGCGTTTCCTGTGTCACTAGTTTTACATTACGATGCACCACTGCAGGTTTACTGTATCCCTTGGACCTTCCCATTGACGATGAAACACAGAAATTGCATCGGAATTAAATATAAGAGACACAATGCCGACTTAAGTACAGGAAGAATGAGTCTTCCTACTGTCTATGTGTAGAGCGTTTCCTGTGTCACCAGTTTTACATTCTGATGCACCTCTGCAGGTTTGCTGTATCCCTTGGACCTTCCCATTGACGATGAAACACAGAAATTGCATCGCAATTAAGTATAAGAGACACAATGCCGACTTAAGTACAGGAAGACTGAGTCTTCCTACTGTCTATGTTTTGAGCGTTTCCTGTGTCACCAGTTTTACATTCCGATGCACCTCTACAGGTTTACTGTATCCCTTGGACCTTCCCATTGACGATGAAACACATAAATTGCATCGGAATTAAATATAAGAGACGCAATGCCGACTTAAGTACAGGAAGACTGAGTCTTCCTACTGTCTATGTTTTGAGCGTTTCCTGTGTCACTAGTTTTACATTCCGATGCACCTCTGCAGGTTTACTGTATCCCTTGGACCTTCCCATTGACGATGAAACACAGAAATTGCATCGGAATTAAATATAAGAGACACAATGCCGACTTAAGTACAGGAAGACTGAGTCTTCCTACTGTCTATGTTTTGATTGTTTCCTGTGTCACTAGTTTTACATTCCGATGCACCTCTGCAGGTTTACTGTATCCCTTGAACCTTCCCATTGACGATGAAACACAGAAATTGCATCGGAATTAATTATAAGTGACACAATGCCGACTTAAGTACAGGAAGTCTGAGTCTTCCTACTGTCTATAATTTGAGCGTTTCCTGTGTCACCAGTTTTACATTCCGATGCACCTCTACAGGTTTACTGTATCCCTAGGACCTTCACAGTGACGATGAAACACAGAAATTGCATCGGAATTAAATATAAGAGACACAATGCCGACGTAAGTACAGGAAGACAGAGTCTTCCTACTGTCTATGTTTTGAGCGTTTCCTGTGTCATCAGTTTTACTTTCCGATGCACCTCTGCAGGTTTACTATATCCCTTGGACCTTCCCATTGACGATGAAACACAGAAATTGCATCGGAATTAAATATAAGAGACACAATGCCGACTTAAGTACAGGAAGACTCAGTCTTCCTACTGTCTATGTTTTGAGCGTTTCCTGTGTCACCAGTTTTACATTCCGATGCACCTCTGGAGGTTTACTGTTTCCTTTGGAGCTTCCCATTGACGATGAAACACAGATATTGCATCGGAATTAAATATAAGAGAGACAATGCCGACTTAAGTACAGGAAGACTGAGTCTTCCTACTGTCTATGTTTTGAGCGTTTCCTGTGTCACTAGTTTTACATTCCGATGCACCACTGCAGGTTTACTGTATCCCTTGGACCTTCCCATTGACGATGAAACACAGAAATTGCATCGGAATTAAATATAAGAGACACAATGCCGACTTAAGTACAGGAAGAATGAGTCTTCCTACTGTCTATGTGTTGAGCGTTTCCTGTGTCACCAGTTTTACATTCTGATGCACCTCTGCAGGTTTGCTGTATCCCTTGGACCTTCCCATTGACGATGAAACACAGAAATTGCATCGCAATTAAGTATAAGAGACACAATGCCGACTTAAGTACAGGAAGACTGAGTCTTCCTACTGTCTATGTTTTGAGCGTTTCCTGTGTCACCAGTTTTACATTCCGATGCACCTCTACAGGTTTACTGTATCCCTTGGACCTTCCCATTGACGATGAAACACATAAATTCCATCGGAATTAAATATAAGAGACACAATGCCGACTTAAGTACAGGAAGACTGAGTCTTCCTACTGTCTATGTTTTGAGCGTTTCCTGTGTCACTAGTTTTACATTCCGATGCTCCTCTGCAGGTTTACTGTATCCCTTGGACCTTCCCATTGACGATGAAACACAGAAATTGCATCGGAATTAATTATAAGTGACACAATGCCGACTTAAGTACAGGAAGTCTGAGTCTTCCTACTGTCTATGTTTTGAGCGTTTCCTGTGTCATTAGTTTTACATTTCGATGCACCTCAGCATGTTTATTTATCCCTTGGACCTTCCCATTGGCGATGAAACACAAATTGCATCGAAATTAAATATAAGAGACACAATGGCGTTTTAAGTACAGGGAGACTGAGTCTTCCTACTGTCTATGTTTTGAGCGTTTCCTGTGTCATCAGTTTTACTTTCCGATGCACCTCTGCAGGTTTACTATATCCCTTGGACCTTCCCATTGACGATGAAACACAGAAATTGCATCGGAATTAAATATAAGAGACACAATGCCGACTCAAGTACAGGAAGACTCAGTCTTCCTACTGTCTATGTTTTGAGCGTTTCCTGTGCCACCAGTTTTACATTCCGATGGACCTCTGGAGGTTTACTGTTTCCTTTGGAGCTTCCCATTGACGATGAAACACAGATATTGCATCGGAATTAAATATAAGAGAGACAATGCCGACTTAAGTACAGGAAGACTGAGTCTTCCTACTGTCTATGTTTTGAGCGTTTCCTGTGTCACTAGTTTTACATTCCAATGCACCACTGCAGGTTTACTGTATCCCTTGGATCTTCCCATTGACGATGAAACACAGAAATTGCATCGGAATTAAATATAAGAGACACAATGCCGACTTAAGTACAGGAAGAATGAGTCTTCCTACTGTCTATGTGTTGAGCGTTTCCTGTGTCACCAGTTTTACATTCTGATGCACCTCTGCAGGTTTGCTGTATCCCTTGGACCTTCCCATTGACGATGAAACACAGAAATTGCATCGCAATTAAGTATAAGAGACACAATGCCGACTTAAGTACAGGAAGACTGAGTCTTCGTACTGTCTATGTTTTGAGCGTTTCCTGTGTCACCAGTTCTACATTCCGATGCACCTCTACAGGTTTACTGTATCCCTTGGACCTTCCCACTGACGATGAAACACATAAATTCCATCGGAATTAAATATAAGAGACACAATGCCGACTTAAGTACAGGAAGACTGAGTCTCCCTACTGTCTATGTTTTGATTGTTTCCTGTGTCACTAGTTTTACATTCCGATGCACCTCTGCAGGTTTACTGTATCCCTTGAACCTTCCCATTGACGATGAGACACAGACATTGCTTCGGAATTAATTATAAGTGACACAATGCCGACTTAAGTACAGGAAGTCTGAGTCTTCCTACTGTCTATAATTTGAGCGTTTCCTGTGTCACCAGTTTTACATTCCGATGCACCTCTAAAGGTTTACTGTATCCCTTGGACCTTCACAGTGACGATGAAACACAGAAATTGCATCGGAATTAAATATAAGAGACACAATGCCGACGTAAGTACAGGAAGACAGAGTCTTCCTACTGTCTATGTTTTGAGCGTTTCCTGTGTCATCAGTTTTACTTTCCGATGCACCTCTGCAGGTTTACTATATCCCTTGGACCTTCCCATTGACGATGAAACACAGAAATTGCATCGGAATTAAATATAAGAGACACAATGCCGACTTAAGTAGTGGAAGACTGAGTCTTCCTACTGTCTATGTTTTGAGCATTTCCTGTGTCACTAGTTTTACGTTCCGATGCACCTCTGCAGGTTTACTGTATCCCTTGGACCTTCCCATTGACGATAAAACACAGAAATTGCATCGGAATTAAATATAAGAGACACAATACCGACGTAAGTACAGGAAGACAGAGTCTTCTTACAGTCAATGTTTAGAGCGTTTCCTGTGTCATTAGTTTTACATTTCGATGCACCTCAGCATGTTTACTGTATCCCTTGGACCTTCCCATTGGCGATGAAACACAAATTGCATCGAAATTAAATATAAGAGACACAATGGCGTTTTAAGTACAGGGAGACTGAGTCTTCCTACTGTCTTTGTTTTGAGCGTTTCCTGTGTCATCAGTTTTACTTTCCGATGCACCTCGGCAGGATTACTATATCCCTTGGACCTTCCCATTCACGATGAAACACAGAAATTTCATCGGAAATAAATATAAGAGACACAATGCCGACTTAGGTACAGGAAGACTGAGTCTTCCTACTGTCTATGTTTTGAGCGTTTCCTGTGTCACCAGTTTTACATTCCGATGCACCTCTGGAGAATTACTGTTTCCCTTGGACCTTCCCATTGACGATGAAACACAGAAATTGCTTCGGAATTCAACATAAGAGACACAATGCCGACTTAAGTACAGGAAGACTGAGTCTTCCTACTGTCTATGTTTTGAGCGCTTCCTGTGTCACTAGTTTTACATTCCGATCCACCACTGCAGGTTTACTGTAATCCTTGGACCTTCCCATTGACGATGAAACACAGAAATTGCATCGGAATTAAATATAAGAGACACAATGCCGACTTAAGTACAGGAAGACTGAGGCTTCCTACTGTCTATGTGTTGAGCGTTTCCTGTGTCACCAGTTTTACATTCTGATGCACCTCTGCAGGTTTACTGTATCCCTTGGACCTTCCCATTGACGATGAAACACAGAAATTGCATCGGAATTAAATATAAGAGACACAATGCCGACTTAAGTACAGGAAGACTGAGTCTTCCTACTGTCTATGTTTTGAGTGGTTCCTGTGTCACCAGTTTTACATTCCGATGCACCTCTGCAGGTTTAATGTATCCCTTGGACCTTCCCATTGACGATGAAACACAGAAATTGCATCGGAATTATATATAAGAGACACAATGCCGACTTAAGTACAGGAAGACTGAGTCTTCCTACTGTCTATGTTTTGAGCGTTTCCTGTGTCACCAGTTTTACATTCCGATGCACCTCTACAGGTTTACTGTATCCCTTGGACCTTCCCATTGACGATGAAACACATAAATTGCATCGGAATTAAATATAAGAGACACAATGCCGACTTAAGTACAGGAAGACTGGTTCTTCCTACTGTCTATGTTTTGAGCGTTTCCTGTGTCACTAGTTTTACATTCTGATGCACCTCTGCAGGTTTACTGTATCCCTTGGACCTTCCCGTTGACGATGAAACGTAGAAATTGCATTGGAATTAAATATAAGAGACACAATGCCGACTTAAGTACAGGAAGACTGGTTCTTCCTACTGTCTATGTTTTGAGCGTTTCCTGTGTCACTAGTTTTACATTCTGATGCACCTCTGCAGGTTTACTGTATCCCTTGGACCTTCACAGTGACGATGAAACACAGAAATTGAATCGGAATTAAATATAAGATACACAAGGCCGACTTAAGTACAGGAAGACTGAGTCTTCCTACTGTGTATGTTTTGAGCGTTTCCTGTGTCATCAGTTTTACTTTCCGATGCACCTCTGCAGGTTTACTATATCCCTTGGACCTTCCCATTCACGATGAAACACTGAAATTTCATCGGAAATATATATAAGAGACACAATGCCGACTTGAGTATAGGAAGACTGAGTCTTCCTACTGTCTATGATTTGAGCGTTTCCTGTGTCACCAGTTTTACATTCCGATGCACCTCTGCAGGTTTCCTGTATCCCTTGGACCCTCCCATTGACGATGAAACACAGAAATTGCATCGAAATTAAATATAAGAGACACAATGCCGACTTAAGTATAAGAAAACAGTCTACGTACGGTCAACGTTTTGAGCGTTTCCTGTGTCACCAGTTTTACATTCCGATGCACCTCGGCCGGTTTACTGTATCCCTTGGACCTTCCCATAGTCGATGAAACACAGAAATCGCATCGGAACTAAATATAAGAGACACAATGCCGACTTAAGTGCAGGAAGACTGAGTCTTCCTACTGTCTATGTTTTGAGCGTTTCCTGTGTCACCAGTTTTACATTTTGATGCACCTCCGCAGCTTTACTGTATCCCTTGGACCTTCCCATTGACGATGAAGCACAGAAATTGCATTGGAATTAAATATGAGAGACACAATGCCGACTTCAGTACAGAAAGACTGAGTCTTCCTACTGTCTATGTTGTGTGCGTTTCCTGTGTCATCAGTTTTACATTCCGATGCACCTCTGCAGGTTTACTGTATCCCTTGGACCTTCCCATTGACGATGAAAAACAGAAATTGCATCGAAATTAAATTTAAGAGACACAATGCCGACTTAAGTACAGGAAGACTAAGTCTTCCAACTGTCTATGTTTTGAGCGTTTCCTGTGTCATCAGTTTTACTTTCCGATGCACCTCTGCAGGATTACTATATCCCTTGGACCTTCCCGTTCACGATGAAACACAGAAATTTCATCGGAAATAAATATAAGAGACACAATGCCGACTTAAGTACAGAAAGACTGAGTCTTCCTACTGTCTATGTTGTGTGCGTTTCCTGTGTCATCAGTTTTACATTCCGATGCACCTCTGCAGGTTTACTGTATCCCTTGGACCTTCCCATTGACGATGAAAAACAGAAATTGCATCGAAATTAAATTTAAGAGACACAATGCCGACTTAAGTACAGGAAGACTAAGTCTTCCTACTGTCTATGTTTTGAGCGTTTCCTGTGTCATCAGTTTTACTTTCCGATGCACCTCTGCAGGATTACTATATCCCTTGGACCTTCCCATTCACGATGAAACACAGAAATTTCATCGGAAATAAATATAAGAGACACAATGCCGACTTAAGTACAGGAAGACTGAGTCTTCCTACTGTCTATGATTTGAGCGTTTCCTGTGTCACCAGTTTTACATTCCGATGCACCTGTGGAGGTTTACTGTTTCCCTTGGACCTTCCCATTGACGATGAAAAACAGAAATTGCATCGGAATTAAATATAAGAGACACAATGCCGACTTAAGTACAGGAAGACTGAGTCTTCCTACTGTCTATAATTTGAGCGTTTCCCGTGTCACCAGTTTTACATCCCGATGCACCTCTACAGAATTACTGTATCCCTTGAACCTTCACAGTGACGATGAAACACAGAAATTGCATCGGAGTTAAATATAAGAGACACAATGCCGACTTAATTACAGGAAGAATGAGTCTTCCTACTGTCTATGTGTTGAGCATTTCCTGTGTCACCAGTTTTACATACTGATGCACCTCTGCAGGTTTACTGTATCCCTTGGACCTTCCCATTGACGATGAAAAATAGAAATCGAATCGGAATTAAATATAAGAGACACAATGCCGACATAAGTACAGGAAGACTGAGTATTCCTACTGTCTATGTTTTGAGCGTTTCCTGTGTCACCAGTTTTACATTCCGATGCACCTCTGGAGAATTACTGTTTCCCTTGGACCTTCCCATTGACGATGAAACACAGAAATTGCTTCGGAATTCAACATAAGAGACACAATGCCGACTTAAGTACAGGAAGACTGAGTCTTCCTACTGTCTATGTTTTGAGCGCTTCCTGTGTCACTAGTTTTACATTCCGATCCACCACTGCAGGTTTACTGTATCCCTTGGACCTTCCCATTGACGATGAAACACAGAAATTGCATCGGAATTAAATATAAGAGACACAATGCCGACTTAAGTACAGGAAGACTGAGGCTTCCTACTGTCTATGTGTTGAGCGTTTCCTGTGTCACCAGTTTTACATTCTGATGCACCTCTGCAGGTTTACTGTATCCCTTGGACCTTCCCATTGACGATGAAACACAGAAATTGCATCGGAATTAAATATAAGAGACACAATGCCGACTTAAGTACAGGAAGACTGAGTCTTCCTACTGTCTATGTTTTGAGTGTTTCCTGTGTCACCAGTTTTACATTCCGATGCACCTCTGCAGGTTTAATGTATCCCTTGGACCTTCCCATTGACGATGAAACATAGAAATTGCATCGGAATTATATATAAGAGACACAATGCCGACTTAAGTACAGGAAGACTGAGTCTTCCTACTGTCTATGTTTTGAGCGTTTCCTGTGTCACTAGTTTTACATTCTGATGCACCTCTGCAGGTTTACTGTATCCCTTGGACCTTCCCGTTGACGATGAAACGTAGAAATTGCATCGGAATTAAATATAAGAGACAGAATGCCGACTTAAGTACAGGAAGACTGGTTCTTCCTACTTTATATGTTTTGAGCGTTTCCTGTGTCACTAGTTTTACATTCTGATGCACCTCTGCAGGTTTACTGTATCCCTTGGACCTTCACAGTGACGATGAAACACAGAAATTGAATCGGAATTAAATATAAGATACACAAGGCCGACTTAAGTACAGGAAGACTGAGTCTTCCTACTGTGTATGTTTTGAGCGTTTCCTGTGTCATCAGTTTTACTTTCCGATGCACCTCTGCAGGTTTACTATATCCCTTGGACCTTCCCATTCACGATGAAACACAGAAATTTCATCGGAAATATATATAAGAGACACAATGCCGACTTGAGTATAGGAAGACTGAGTCTTCCTACTGTCTATGATTTGAGCGTTTCCTGTGTCACCAGTTTTACATTCCGATGCACCTCTGCAGGTTTCCTGTATCCCTTGGACCTTCCCATTGACGATGAAACACAGAAATTGCATCGAAATTAAATATAAGAGACACAATGCCGACTTAAGTACAAGAAAACAGTCTACGTACGGTCAAAGTTTTGAGCGTTTCCTGTGTCACCAGTTTTACATTCCGATGCACCTCGGCCGGTTTACTGTATCCCTTCGACCTTCCCATAGTCGATGAAACACAGAAATCGCATCGGAACTAAATATAAGAGACACAATGCCGACTTAAGTGCAGGAAGACTGAGTCTTCCTACTGTCTATGTTTTGAGCGTTTCCTGTGTCACCAGTTTTACATTTTGATGCACCTCCGCAGCTTTACTGTATCCCTTGGACCTTCCCATTGACGATGAAGCACAGAAATTGCATCGGAAATAAATATAAGAGACACAATGCCGACTTAAGTACAGAAAGACTGAGTCTTCCTACTGTCTATGTTGTGTGCGTTTCCTGTGTCATCAGTTTTACATTCCGATGCACCTCTGCAGGTTTACTGTATCCCTTGGACCTTCCCATTGACGATGAAAAACAGAAATTGCAACGAAATTAAATTTAAGAGACACAATGCCGACTTAAGTACAGGAAGACTAAGTCTTCCTACTGTCTATGTTTTGAGCGTTTCCTGTGTCATCAGTTTTACTTTCCGATGCACCTCTGCAGGATTACTATATCCCTTGGACCTTCCCATTCACGATGAAACACAGAAATTTCATCGGAAATAAATATAAGAGACACAATGCCGACTTAAGTACAGGAAGACTGAGTCTTCCTACTGTCTATGTTTTGAGCGTTTCCTGTGTCAACAGTTTTACATTCCGATGCACCTGTGGAGGTTTACTGTTTCCCTTGGACCTTCCCATTGACGATGAAACACAGAAATTGCATCGGAATTAAATATAAGAGACACAATGCCGACTTAAGTACAGGAAGACTGAGTCTTCCTACTGTCTATAATTTGTGCGTTTCCCGTGTCACCAGTTTTACATCCCGATGCACCTCTACAGAATTACTGTATCCCTTGAACCTTCACAGTGACGATGAAACACAGAAATTGCATCGGAGTTAAATATAAGAGACACAATGCCGACTTAATTACAGGAAGAATGAGTCTTCCTACTGTCTATGTGTTGAGCATTTCCTGTGTCACCAGTTTTACATACTGATGCACCTCTGCAGGTTTACTGTATCCCTTGGACCTTCCCATTGACGATGAAAAATAGAAATTGAATCGGAATTAAATATAAGAGACACAATGCCGACTTAAGTACAGGAAGACTGAGTCTTCCTACTGTCTATGTTTTGAGCGTTTCCTGTGTCATCAGTTTTACTTTCCGATGCACCTCTGCAGGATTACTATATCCCTTGGACCTTCCCATTCACGATGAAACACAGAAATTTCATCGGAAATAAATATAAGAGACACAATGCCGACTTAAGTACAGGAGGACTGAGTCCTCCTACTGTCTATGTTTTGAGCGTTTCCTGTGTCACCAGTTTTACATTCCGATGCACCTCTGGAGGTTTACTGTTTCCCTTGGACCTTCCCATTGACGATGAAACACAGAAATTGCATCGGAATTAAATATAAGAGACACAATGCCGACTTAAGTACAGGAAGACTGAGTCTTCCTACTGTCTATGTTTTGAGCGCTTCCTGTGTCACTAGTTTTACATTCCGATGCACCACTGCAGGTTTACTGTATCCCTTGGACCTTCCCATTGACGATGAAACACAGAAATTGCATCGGAATTAAATATAAGAGACACAATGCCGACTTAAGTACAGGAAGAATGAGTCTTCCTACTGTCTATGTGTTGAGCGATTACTGTGTCACCAGTTTTACATTCTGATGCACCTCTGCAGGTTTACTGTATCCCTTGGACCTTCCCATTGACGATGAAACACAGAAATTGCATCGGAATTAAATATAAGAGACACAATGCCGACTTAAGTACAGGAAGACTGAGTCTTCCTACTGTCTATGTTTTGAGCGTTTCCTGTGTCACCAGTTTTACATTCCGATGCACCTCTGCAGGTTTACTGTATCCCTTGGACCTTCCCATTGACGATGAAACACAGCAATTGCATCGGAATTAAATATAAGAGACACAATGCCGACTTAAGTACAGGAAGACTGAGTCTTCCTACTGTCTATGTTTTGAGCGTTTCCTGTGTCACTAGTTTTACATTCCGAAGCACCTCTGCAGGTTTACTGTATCCCTTGGACCTTCCCATTGACGATGAAACACAGAAATTGCATCGGAATTAAATATAAGAGACACAATGCCGACTTAAGTACAGGAAGACTGAGTCTTCCTACTCTCTATGTTTTGAGCGTTTCCTGTGTCACCAGTTTTACATTCTGATGCACCTCTGCAAGTTTACTATATCCCTTGGACCTTCCCATTCACGATGAAACACAGAAATTTCATCGGAAATAAATATAAGTGACACAATGCCGACTTAAGTATAGGAAGACTGAGTCTTCCTACTGTCTATGTTTTGAGCGTTTCCTGTGTCACCAGATTTACATTCTGCTGCACCTCTGCAGATCTTCTGTATCCATTGGACCTTCCCCTTGACGATGAAACAGAGAATTTGCATCGGAATTAAATATAAGAGACACAATGCCTACTTAAGTACAGGAAGACAGAGTCTTCCTACTGTCTATGTTTTAAGCGTTTCCTGTGTCACCAGTTTTACATTCTGATGCACCTCTGCAGGTTTTCTGTATCCATTGGACCTTCCCATTGACGATGAAACACAGAAATTGCATCGGAATTAAATATAAGAGACACAATGCCGACATAAGTACAGGAAGACTGAGTCTTCCTACTGTCTACGTTTTGAGCGTTTCCTGTGTCACTAGTTTTACATTCCGATGCACCTCTGCAGGTTTACTGTATATCTTGCACCTTCCCATTGACGATGAAACACAGAAATTGCATCGGAATTAAATATAAGAGACACAATACCGACTTAAGTACAGGAAGACTGAGTCTTCCTACTGTCTATGTTTTGAGCGTTTCGTGTGACACCAGTTTTACATTCTGATGCACCTCTGCAGGCCTACTGTATCCCTTGGACCTTCCCATTGACGATGAAACACTGAAATTGCATCGGAATTAAATATGAGAGACAAAATGCCGACTTAAGTACAGGAAGACTGAGTCTTCCTACTGTCTATAATTTGAGCGTTTCCTGTCTCACCAGTTTTACATTCCGATGCACCTGTACAGGTTTACTGTATCCGTTGGACCTTCACAGTGACGATGAAACACAGAAATTGCATAGGAAGTAAATATAAGAGACACAATGCCGTTTTAAGTACAGGAAGACTAAGTCTTCCAACTATCTATGTTTTGAGCGTTTCCTGTGTCATCAGTTTCACTTTCCGATGCACCTCTGCAAGTTTACTATATCCCTTCGACCTTCCCATTCACGATGAAACACAGAAATTTCATCGGAAATAAATATAAGTGACACAATGCCGACTTAAGTGCAGGAAGACTGAGTCTTCCTACTATCTATCTTTTCAGCGTTTCCTGTGTCACCAGTTTTACATTCCGATGAACCTCTGCAGGTTTACTGTATCCCTTGGACCTTCCCATTGACGATGAAACACAGAAATTGCATCGGAATTAAATATAAGAGACACAATGCCGATTTAAGTACAGGAAGACTGAGTCTTCCTACTGTCTATGTTTTGAGCGTTTCCTGTGTCACTAGTTTTACATTCCGATGCACCACTGCAGGTTTACTGTATCCCTTGGACCTTCCCATTGACGATGAAACACAGATATTGCATCGGAATTAAATATATGAGACACAATGCCGACTTAAGTACAGGAAGAATGAGTCATCCTACTGTCTATGTGTTGAGCGATTCCTGTGTCACCAGTTTTACATTCTGATGCACCTCTGCAGGTTTACTGTATCCCTTGGACCTTCCCATTGACGATGAAACACAGAAATTGCATCGGAATTAAATATAAGAGACACAATGCCGACTTAAGAACAGGAAGATTGAGTCTTCCTACTGTCTATGTTTTGAGCGATTCCTGTGTCACCAGTTTTACATTCCGATGCACCTCTGCAGGTTTACTGTATCACTTGGACCTTCCCATTGACGATCAAACACAGAAATTGCATCAGAATTAAATATAAGAGACACAATGCCGACTTAAGTACTGGAAGACTGAGTCTTCCTACTGTTTATGTTTTGAGCGTTTCCTGTGTCACTAGTTTTACATTCCGATGCACCTCTGCAGGTTTACTGTATCCCTTGGACCTTCCCATTGACGATGAAACACAGAAATTGCATCGGAATTAAATATAAGAGACAAAATGCCGACTTAAGTACAGGAAGACTGAGTCTTCCTACATACTATAATTTGAGCGTTTCCTGTCTCACCATTTTTACATTCCGATGCACCTCTGCAGGTATACTGTATCCGTTGGACCTTCACAGTGACGATGAAACACAGAAATTGCATCGGAATTCAACATAAGAGACACAATGCTGACTTAAGTACAGGAAGACTGAGTCTTCCAACTGTCTATGTTTTGAGCGTTTCCTGTGTCATCAGTTTCACTTTCCGATGCACCTCTGCAAGTTTACTATATCCCTTGGACCTTCCCATTCACGATGAAACACAGAAATTTCATCGGAAATAAATATAAGTGACACAATGCCGAGTTAAGTATAGGAAGACTGAGTCTTCCTACTGTCTATGTTATGAGCGTTTCCTGTGTCACCAGATTTACATTCTGATGCACCTCTGCAGGTGTTCTGTATCCATTGGACCTTCCCATTGACAATGAAACACAGAAATTGCATCGGAATTAAATATAAGAGACACAATGCCGACTTAAGTACAGGAAGACTGAGTCTTCCTACTGTCTATGCTTTAAGCGTTTCCTGTGTCACCAGTTTTACATTCTGATGCACCTCTGCAGGTTTACTGTATCCATTGGACCTTCCCATTGACGATGAAACACAGAAATTGCATCGGAATTAAATATAAGAGACACAATGCCGACTTAAGTACAGGAAGATTGAGTCTTCCTACTGTCTATGTTTTGAGCGTTTCCTGTGTCACCAGTTTTACATTCCGATGCACCTCTGCAGGTTTACTGTATCCCTTGGACCTTCCCATTGACGATGAAACACAGAAAATGCATCACAATTAAATATAAGAGACACAATGCCGATTTAAGTACAGGAAGACTGAGTCTTCCTACTGTTTATGTTTTGAGCGTTTCCTGTGTCACTAGTTTTACATTCCGATGCACCTCTGCAGGTTTACTGTATCCCTTGGACCTTCCCATTGACGATGAAACACAGAAATTGCTTCGGAATTAAATATAAGAGACACAATGGCGACTTAAGTACAGGAAGACTGAGTCTTCCTACTCTCTATGTTTTGAGCGTTTCCTGTGTCACCAGTTTTACATTCTGATGCACCTCCTCAGGCTTACTGTATCCCTTGGACCTTCCCATTGACAATGAAACACAGAAATTGCATCGGAATTAAATATAAGAGACACAATGCCGACTTAAGTACAGGAAGACTGAGTCTTCCTACATACTATAATTTGAGCGTTTCCTGTCTCACCATTTTTACATTCCGATGCACCTCTGCAGGTATACTGTATCCGTTGGACCTTCATAGTGACGATGAAACACAGAAATTGCATCGGAAGTAAATATAAGAGACACAATGCCGTCTTAAGTACAGGAAGACTATGGCTTCATCCTGTCTATGTTTGAGCGTTTCCTGTGTCATCAGTTTCACTTTCCGATGCACGTCTGCTAGTTTACTATATCCGTTGGACCTTCCCATTCACGATGAAACACAGAAATTTCATCGGAAATAAATATAAGTGACACAATGCCGACTTAAGTGCAGGAAGACTGAGTCTTCCTACTGTCTATCTTTTGAGCGTTTCCTGTGTCACCAGTTTTACATTCCGATGCACCTCTGCAGGTTTACTGTATCCCTTGGACCTTCCCATTGACGATGAAACACAGAAATTGCATCGGAATAAAATATAAGAGACACAATGCCGATTTAAGTACAGGAAGACTGTGTCTTCCTACTGTCTATGTTTAGAGCGTTTCCTGTGTCACCAGTTCTACATTTCGATACACCTCTACAGGTTTACTGTATCCCTTGGACCTTCACAGTGACGATGAAACACAGAAATTGCATCGGAATTAAATATAAGAGACACAAGGCCGACATAAGAACAGGAAGACTAAGTCTTCCTACTGTCTATGTTTTGAGCGTTTCCTGTGTCATCAGCTTTACTTTCCGATGCACCTCTGCAGGTTTACTATATCCCTTGGACCTTCCCATTCACGATGAAACACAGAAATTGCATCGGAATAAAATATAAGAGACACAATGCCGATTTAAGTACAGGAAGACTGAGTCTTCCTACTGTCTATGTTTTGAGCGTTTCCTGTGTCACTAGTTTTACATTCCGATGCACCTCTGCAGGTTTACTGTATCCCTTGGACCTTCCCATTGACGATGAAACACAGAAATTGCATCGGAATTAAATATAAGAGACACAATGCCGACTTAAGTACAGGAAGACTGAGTCTTCCTACTGTCTATGTTTTATTGTTTCCTGTGTCACTAGTATTACATTCCGATGCACCTCTCCAGGTTTACTGTATCCCTTGAACCTTCCCATTGACGATGAAACACAGAAATTGCATCGGAATTAATTATACGTGACACAATGCCGACTTAAGTACAGGAAGTCTGAGTCTTCCTACTGTCTATAATTTGAGCGTTTCCTGTGTAACCAGTTTTACATTCCGATGCACCTCTGCAGGTTTACTGTATCCCTTGGACCTTCCCATTGACGATGAAACACAGAAATTGCATCGGAATTAAATATAAGAGACACAATGCCGACTTAAGTACAGGAAGACTGAGTCTTCCTACTGTCTATGTTTTGATTGTTTCCTGTATCACTAGTTTTACATTCCGATACACCTCTGCAGGTTTACTGTATCCCTTGAACCTTCCCATTGACGATGAAACACAGAAATTGCATCGGAATTAATTATAAGTGACACAATGCCGACTTAAGTACAGGAAGTCTGAGTCTTCCTACTGTCTATAATTTGAGCGTTTCCTGTGTCACCAGTTTTACATTCCGATGCACCTCTACAGGTTTACTGTATCCCTTGGACCTTCACAGTGACGATGAAACACAGAAATTGCATCGGAATTAAATATAAGAGACACAATGCCGACGTAAGTACAGGAAGACAGAGTCTTCCTACTGTCTATGTTTTGAGCGTTTCCTGTGTCATCAGTTTTACTTTCCGATGCACATCTGCGGGTTTACTATATCCCTTGGACCTTCCCATTCACGATGAAACACAGAAATTTCATCGGAAATAAATATAAGAGACACAATGCCGAATTAAGTACAGGAAGACTGAGTCTTCCTACTGTCTATGCTTTGCGTGTTTCCTGTGTCACCAGTTTTACATTCCGATGCACCTCTTCAGGTTTACTGTATCCCTTGGACCTTCCCATTGACGATGAAACACAGAAATTGCATCGGAATTAAATATAAGAGACAAAATGCTGACTTAAGTACAGGAAGACTGAGTTTTCCCACTGTCTATAATTTGAGCGTTTCCTGTCTCACCAGTTTTACATTCCGATGCACCTGTACAGGTTTACTGTATCCGTTGGACCTTCACAGTGACGATGAAACACAGAAATTGCATCGGAAGTAAATATAAGAGACACAATGCCGTCTTAAGTATAGGAAGACTGAGTCTTCCAACTGTCTATGATTTGAGCGTTTCCTGTGTCACCAGTTTCACATTCCGATGCACCTCTGCAGGTTTCCTGTATCCCTTGGACCTTCCCATTGACGATGAAACACAGAAATTGCATCGAAATTAAATTTAAGAGACACAATCCCGACTTAAGTACAAGAAAAAAGTCCACGTACGGTCAATGTTTTGAGCGTTTCCTGTGTCACCAGTTTTACACTCCGATGCACCTCTGCCGGTTTACTGTATCCCTTGGACCTTCCCATTGTCGATGAAACACGGAAATCGCATCGGAATTAAATATAGGAGACACAATGGCGACTTAAGTACAGGAAGACTGAGTCTTCCTACTGTCTATGTTTTGAGCGTTTCCTGTGTCACCAGTTTTACATTCCGATGCACCTCTGCAGGTTTACTGTATCCCTTGGACCTTCCCATTAACGATGAAACACAGAAATTTCATCGGAAATAAATATAAGAGACACAATGCCTACTTAAGAATAGGAAGACTGAGTCTTCCTAATGTCTATGTTTTGAGCGTTTCCTGTGTTACCAGATTTACATTCTGATGCACCTCTGCAGGTCTTCTGTATCCATTGGACCTTCCCATTGACGATGAAACACAGAAATTGCATCGGAATTAAATATAAGAGACACAATGCCGACTTAAGTACAGGAAGACTGAGTCTTCCTACTGTCTATGTTTTAACCGTTTCCTGTGTCACCAGTTTTTCATTGTGATGCACCTCTGCAGGTTTACTGTATCCCTTGGACCTTCCCATTAACGATGAAACACAGAAATTTCATCGGAAATAAATATAAGAGACACAATGCCGACTTGAGTATAGGAAGACTGAGTCTTCCTACTGTCTATGATTTGAGCGTTTCCTGTGTCACCAGTTTCACATTCCGATGCACCTCTGCAGGTTTCCTGTATCCCTTGGACCTTCCCATTGACGATGAAAAACAGAAATTGCATCGAAATTAAATTTAAGAGACACAATCCCGACTTAAGTACAAGAAAAAAGTCCACGTACGGTCAATGTTTTGAGCGTTTCCTGTGTCACCAGTTTTACACTCCGATGCACCTCTGCCGGTTTACTGTATCCCTTGGACCTTCCCATTGTCGATGAAACACGGAAATCGCATCGGAATTAAATATAAGAGACACAATGGCGACTTAAGTACAGAAAGACTGAGTCTTCCTACTGTCTATGTTTTGTGCGTTTCCTGTGTCATCAGTTTTACATTCCGATGCACCTCTGCAGGTTTACTGTATCCCTTGGACCTTCCCATTGACGATGAAAAACAGAAATAGCATCGGAATTAAATTTAAGAGACACAATGCCGACTCAAGTACAGGAAGACTAAGTCTTCCTACTGTCTATGTTTTGAGCGTTTCTTGTGTCATCAGTTTTACTTTCCTATGCACCTCTGCAGGTTTACTATATCGCTTGGACCTTCCCATTCGCGATGAAACACTGAAATTTCATCGGAATTAAATATAAGAGACACAATGCCGACTTAAGTACAGGAAGACTGAGTCTTACTACTGTCTATAATTTGAGCGTGTCCTGTGTCACCAGTTTTCCATCCCGATGCACCTCTACAGGTTTACTGTATCCCTTGGACCTTCACAGTGGCGATGAAACACAGAAATTGAATCGGAATTAAATATAAGAGACACAATGCCGACTTAAGTACAGGAAGACTAAGTCTTCCTACTGTCTATGTTTTGAGCGTTTCCTGTGTCCCGAGTTTTACATTCCGAATCACCTCTGCAGGTTTACTGTATCCCTTGGACCTTCCCATTGACGATGAAACACAGAAATTGCATCGGAATTAAATATAAGAGACACAATGCCGACTTAAGTACAGGAAGATTGAGTCTTCCTACTGTCTATGTTTTGAGCGTTTCCTGTGTCACCAGTTTTACATTCCGATGCACCTCTGCAGGTTTACTGTATCCCGTGGACCTTCCCATTGACGATGAAACACAGAAATTGCATCAGAATTAAATATAAGAGACACAATGCCGACTTAAGTACAGGAAGACTGAGTCTTCCTACTGTTTATGTTTTGAGCGTTTCCTTTGTCACTAGTTTTACATTCCGAAGCACCTCTGCAGGTTTACTGTATCCCTTGGACCTTCCCAATGACGATGAAACACAGAAATTGCTTCGGAATTAAATATAAGAGACACAATGGCGACTTAAGTACAGGAAGACTGAGTCTTCCTACTCTCTATGTTTTGAGCGTTTCCTGTGTTACCAGTTTTACATTCTGATGCACCTCTGCAGGCTTACTGTATCCCTTGGACCTTCCCATTGACGATGAAACACAGAAATTTCATCGGAATTAAATATAAGAGACAAAATGCCGACTTAAGTACAGGAAGACTGAGTCTTCCTACTGTCGATAATTTGAGCGTTTCCTGTCTCACCAGTTTTACATTCCGATGCACCTCTGCAGGTATACTGTATCCGTTGGACCTTCACAGTGACGTTGAAACACGGAAATTGCATCGGAAGTAAATATAAGAGACACAATGCCGTCTTAAGTACAGGAAGACTAAGTCTTCCAACTGGCTGTGCTTTGAGCGATTCCTGTGTCATCACTTTCACTTTCCGATGCACCTCTGCAAGTTTACTATATCCCTTGGACCTTCCCATTCACGATGAAACACAGAAATTTCACCGGAAATAAATATAAGTGACACAATGCCGAGTTAAGTATAGGAAGACTGAGTCTTCCTACTGTCTATGATTTGAGCGATTCCTGTGTCACCAGATTTACTTTCTGATGCACCTCTGCAGGTCTTCTGTATCCATTGGACCTTCCCACTGCCGATGAAACACAGAAATTGCATCGGAATTAAATATAAGAGACACAATGCCGACTTAAGTACAGGAAGACTGAGTCTTCCTACTGTCTATGTTTTAAACGTTTCCTGTGTCACCAGTTTTACATTCTGATGCACCTATGCAGGTTTTCTGTATCCATTGGACCTTCCCATTGACGATGAAACACAGAAATTGCATCGGAATAAAATATAAGAGACACAATGCCGATTTAAGTACAGGAAGACTGAGTCTTACTACTGTCTATAATTTGAGCGTTTCCTGTGTCACCAGTTTTCCATCCCGATGCACCTCTACAGGTTTACTGTATCCCTTGGACCTTCACAGTGGCGATGAAACACAGAAATTGAATCGGAATTAAATATAAGAGACACAATGCCGACTTAAGTACAGGAAGACTAAGTCTTCCTACTGTCTATGCTTTGAGCGTTTCCTGTGTCACGAGTTTTACATTCCGATGCACCTCTGCAGGTTTACTGCAACCCTTGGACCTTCCCATTGACGATGAAACACAGAAATTGCATCGGAATTAAATATAAGAGACACAATGCCGACTTAAATACAGGAAGATTGAGTCTTCCTACTGTCTATGTTTTGAGCGTTTCCTGTGTCCGCAGTTTTACATTCCGATGCACCTCTGCAGGTTTACTGTATCCCTTGGACCTTCCCATTGACGATGAAACAC
The DNA here is from genome assembly GCF_023898315.1 of Schistocerca nitens. NCBI lineage: Eukaryota > Metazoa > Arthropoda > Insecta > Orthoptera > Acrididae > Schistocerca > Schistocerca nitens. The sequence goes on along the minus strand of NC_064616.1, from coordinate 2,024,829 downwards.
AGAAATTGCATCAGAATTAAATATAAGAGACACAATGCCGACTTAAGTACAGGAAGACTGAGTCTTCCTACTCTCTATGTTTTGAGCGTTTCCTGTGTCACCAGTTTTACATTCTGATGCACCTCTGCAGGCTTACTGTATCCCTTGAACCTTCCCATTGACGATGAAACACAGAAATTGCATCGGAATTAAATATAAGAGACAAAATGCCGACTTAAGTACAGGGAGACTGAGTCTTCCTACTATCTATAATTTGAGCGTTTCCTGTCTCACCAATTTACATTCCGATGCACCTCTGCAGGTATACTGTATCCGTTGGACCTTCACAGTGACGATGAAACACAGAAATTGCATCGGAATTAAATATAAGAGACACAAGGCCGACATAAGTACAGGAAGACTAAGTCTTCCTACTGTCTGTGTTTTGAGCGTTTCCTGTGTCATCAGCTTTACTTTCCGATGCACCTCTGCAGGTTTACTATATCCCTTGGACTTCCCATTCACGATGAAACGCAGAAATTACATCGGAAATAAATTATAGAGACACAATGCCGACTTGAGTATAGGAAGACTGAGTCTTCCTACTGTCTATGATTTGAGCGTTTCCTGTGTCACCAGTTTTACATTCCGATGCACCTCTGCAGGTTTCCTGTATCCTTTGGACCTTCCCATTGACGATGAAACACAGAAATTGCATCGGAATTAAATATAAGAGACACAATGCCGACTTAAGTACAGGAAGACTGAGTCTTCCTACTGTCTATGTTTTGAGCGTTTCCTGTGTCACCTGTTTTATATTCCGATGCACCTCCGCATGTTTACTGTATCCCTTGGACCTTCCCATTGACGATGAAACACAGAAATTGCATCGGAAGTAAATATAAGAGACACAATGCAGTCTTAAGTACAGGAAGACTAAGTCTTCCAACTGTCTATGATGTTAACGTTTCCTGTGTCATCAGTTTCACTTTCCGATGCACCTCTGCAGGTTTACTATATCCCTTGGACCCTCCCATTCACGATGAAACACAGAAATTTCATCGGAATTAAATATAAGAGACACAATGCCGACTTAAGTATAGGAAGACTGAGTCTTCCTACTGTCTATGTTTTGAGCGTTTCCTGTGTCACCAGATTTACATTCTGATGCACCTCTGCAGGTCTTCTGTATCCATTGGAAATACCCATTGACTATGAAACACAGAAATTGCATCGGAAATAAATATAAGAGACACAATGCCGACTTGAGTATAGGAAGACTGAGTCTTCCTACTGTCTATGATTTGAGCGTTTCCTGTGTCACCAGTTTCACATTCCGATGCACCTCTGCAGGTTTCCTGTATTCCTTGGACCTTCCCATTGACGATGAAACACAGAAATTGCATCGAAATTAAATTTAAGAGACACAATCCCGACTTAAGTACAAGAAAAAAGTCCACGTAATGTCAATGTTTTGAGCGTTTCCTGTGTCACCAGTTTTACATTCCGATGCACCTCTGCCGGTTTACTGTATCCCTTGGACCTTCCCATTGTCGATGAAACACAGAAATCGCATCGGAATTAAATATAAGAGACACAATGGCGACTTAAGTACAGGAAGACTGAGTCTTCCTACTGTCTATGTTTTGAGCGTTTCCTGTGTCACCAGTTTTACATTCCGATGCACCTCTGCAGGTATAGTGTTTCCCTTCAACTTTCCCATTGACGATGAAACACAGAAATTGCATCGGAATTAAATATAAGAGACACAATGCCGACTTAAGTACAGGAAGACTGAGTCTTCCTACTGTCTATGTTTTGAGCGTTTCCTGTGTCACCAGTTTTACATTCTGATGCACCTCCGCAGGTTTACTGTATCCCTTGGACCTTCCCATTGATGATAAAGCACAGAAATTGCATTGGAATTAAATATAAGAGACACAATGCTGACTTAAGTACAGAAAAACTGAGTCTTCCTACTGTCTATGTTTTGTGCGTTTCCTGTGTCATCAGTTTTACATTCCGATGCACCTCTGCAGGTTTACTGTATCCCTTGGACCTTCCCATTGACGATGAAAAACAGAAATAATATCGGAATTAAATTTAAGAGACACAATGCCGACTCAAGTACAGGAAGACTAAGTCTTCCTACTGTCTATGTTTTGAGCGTTTCTTGTGTCATCAGTTTTACTTTCCGATGCACCTCTGCAGGTTTACTATATCCCTTGGACCTTCCCGTTCGCGATGAAACACTGAAATTTCATCGGAATTAAATATAAGAGACACAATGCCGACTTAAGTACAGGAAGACTGAGTCTTCCTACTGTCTATGTTTTGAGCGTTTCCTGTGTCACCAGTTTTACATTCCGATGCACCTCTGCAAGGTTACTGTATCCCTTGGACCTTCCCATTGACGATGAAACACAGAAATTGCATCGGAATTAAATATAAGAGACATAATGCCGACTTAAGTACAGGAAGACTGAGTCTTACTACTGTCTATAATTTGAGCGTTTCCTGTGTCACCAGTTTTACATCCCGATGCACCTCTACAGGTTTACTGTATCCTTTGGACCTTCACAGTGGCGATGAAACACAGAAATTGAATCGTAATTAAATATAAGAGACACAATGCCGACTTAAGTACAGGAAGACTAAGTCTTCCTACTGTCTATGTTTTGAGCGTTTCCTGTGTCATCAGTTTTACTTTCCGATGCACCTCTGCAGGTTTACAAAATTCTTGGACCTTCCCATTCACGATGAAACACAGAAATTTCATCGGAAATAAATATAAGAGACACAATGCCGAATTAAGTATAGGAAGACTGAGTCTTCCTACTGTCGATAATTTGAGCGTTTCCTGTCTCACCAGTTTTACATTCCGATGCACCTCTGCAGGTATACTGTATCCGTTGGACCTTCACAGTGACGTTGAAACACGGAAATTGCATCGGAAGTAAATATAAGAGACACAATGCCGTCTTAAGTACAGGAAGACTAAGTCTTCCAACTGTCTATGCTTTGAGCGATTCCTGTGTCATCAGTTTCACTTTCCGATGCACCTCTGCAAGTTTACTATATCCCTTGGACCTTCCCATTCACGATGAAACACAGAAATTTCACCGGAAATAAATATAAGTGACACAATGCCGAGTTAAGTATAGGAAGACTGAGTCTTCCTACTGTCTATGATTTGAGCGATTCCTGTGTCACCAGATTAACTTTCTGATGCACCTCTGCAGGTCTTCTGTATCCATTGGACCTTCCCACTGCCGATGAAACACAGAAATTGCATCGGAATTAAATATAAGAGACACAATGCCGACTTAAGTACAGGAAGACTGAGTCTTCCTACTGTCTATGTTTTAAACGTTTCCTGTGTCACCAGTTTTACATTCTGATGCACCTATGCAGGTTTTCTGTATCCATTGGACCTTCCCATTGACGATGAAACACAGAAATTGCATCGGAATTAAATATAAGAGACACAATGCCGACTTAAGTGCAGGAAGACTGAGTCTTCCTACTGTCTATCTTTTGAGCGTTTCCTGTGTCACCAGTTTTACATTCCAATGCACCTCTGCAGGTTTACTATATCCCTTGGACCTTCCCATTGACGATGAAACACAGAAATTGCATCGGAATAAAATATAAGAGACACAATGCCGATTTAAGTACAGGAAGACTGAGTCTTACTACTGTCTATAATTTGAGCGTTTCCTGTGTCACCAGTTTTCCATCCCGATGCACCTCTACAGGTTTACTGTATCCCTTGGACCTTCACAGTGGCGATGAAACACAGAAATTGAATCGGAATTAAATATAAGAGACACAATGCCGACTTAAGTACAGGAAGACTAAGTCTTCCTACTGTCTATGCTTTGAGCGTTTCCTGTGTCACGAGTTTTACATTCCGATGCACCTCTGCAGGTTTACTGCAACCCTTGGACCTACCCATTGACGATGAAACACAGAAATTGCATCGGAATTAAATATAAGAGACACAATGCCGACTTAAATACAGGAAGATTGAGTCTTCCTACTGTCTATGTTTTGAGCGTTTCCTGTGTCACCAGTTTTACATTCCGATGCACCTCTGCAGGTTTACTGTATCCCTTGGACCTTCCCATTGACGATGAAACACAGAAATTGCATCAGAATTAAATATAAGAGACACAATGCCGACTTAAGTACAGGAAGACTGAGTCTTCCTACTCTCTATGTTTTGAGCGTTTCCTGTGTCACCAGTTTTACATTCTGATGCACCTCTGCAGGCTTACTGTATCCCTTGAACCTTCCCATTGACGATGAAACACAGAAATTGCATCGGAATTAAATATAAGAGACTAAATGCCGACTTAAGTACAGGGAGACTGAGTCTTCCTACTATCTATAATTTGAGCGTTTCCTGTCTCACCAATTTACATTCCGATGCACCTCTGCAGGTATACTGTATCCGTTGGACCTTCACAGTGACGATGAAACACAGAAATTGCATCGGAATTAAATATAAGAGACACAAGGCCGACATAAGTACAGGAAGACTAAGTCTTCCTACTGTCTGTGTTTTGAGCGTTTCCTGTGTCATCAGCTTTACTTTCCGATGCACCTCTGCAGGTTTACTATATCCCTTGGACTTCCCATTCACGATGAAACGCAGAAATTACATCGGAAATAAATTATAGAGACACAATGCCGACTTGAGTATAGGAAGACTGAGTCTTCCTACTGTCTATGATTTGAGCGTTTCCTGTGTCACCAGTTTTACATTCCGATGCACCTCTGCAGGTTTCCTGTATCCTTTGGACCTTCCCATTGACGATGAAACACAGAAATTGCATCGGAATTAAATATAAGAGACACAATGCCGACTTAAGTACAGGAAGACTGAGTCTTCCTACTGTCTATGTTTTGAGCGTTTCCTGTGTCACCTGTTTTATATTCCGATGCACCTCCGCATGTTTACTGTATCCCTTGGACCTTCCCATTGACGATGAAACACAGAAATTGCATCGGAAGTAAATATAAGAGACACAATGCAGTCTTAAGTACAGGAAGACTAAGTCTTCCAACTGTCTATGATGTTAACGTTTCCTGTGTCATCAGTTTCACTTTCCGATGCACCTCTGCAGGTTTACTATATCCCTTGGACCCTCCCATTCACGATGAAACACAGAAATTTCATCGGAATTAAATATAAGAGACACAATGCCGACTTAAGTATAGGAAGACTGAGTCTTCCTACTGTCTATGTTTTGAGCGTTTCCTGTGTCACCAGATTTACATTCTGATGCACCTCTGCAGGTCTTCTGTATCCATTGGAAATACCCATTGACTATGAAACACAGAAATTGCATCGGAAATAAATATAAGAGACACAATGCCGACTTGAGTATAGGAAGACTGAGTCTTCCTACTGTCTATGATTTGAGCGTTTCCTGTGTCACCAGTTTCACATTCCGATGCACCTCTGCAGGTTTCCTGTATTCCTTGGACCTTCCCATTGACGATGAAACACAGAAATTGCATCGAAATTAAATTTAAGAGACACAATCCCGACTTAAGTACAAGAAAAAAGTCCACGTAATGTCAATGTTTTGAGCGTTTCCTGTGTCACCAGTTTTACATTCCGATGCACCTCTGCCGGTTTACTGTATCCCTTGGACCTTCCCATTGTCGATGAAACACAGAAATCGCATCGGAATTAAATATAAGAGACACAATGGCGACTTAAGTACAGGAAGACTGAGTCTTCCTACTGTCTATGTTTTGAGCGTTTCCTGTGTCACCAGTTTTACATTCCGATGCACCTCTGCAGGTATAGTGTTTCCCTTCAACTTTCCCATTGACGATGAAACACAGAAATTGCCTCGGAATTAAATATAAGAGACACAATGCCGACTTAAGTACAGGAAGACTGAGTCTTCCTACTGTCTATGTTTTGAGCGTTTCCTGTGTCACCAGTTTTACATTCTGATGCACCTCCGCAGGTTTACTGTATCCCTTGGACCTTCCCATTGATGATAAAGCACAGAAATTGCATTGGAATTAAATATAAGAGACACAATGCTGACTTAAGTACAGAAAGACTGAGTCTTCCTACTGTCTATGTTTTGTGCGTTTCCTGTGTCATCAGTTTTACATTCCGATGCACCTCTGCAGGTTTACTGTATCCCTTGGACCTTCCCATTGACGATGAAAAACAGAAATAATATCGGAATTAAATTTAAGAGACACAATGCCGACTCAAGTACAGGAAGACTAAGTCTTCCTACTGTCTATGTTTTGAGCGTTTCTTGTGTCATCAGTTTTACTTTCCGATGCACCTCTGCAGGTTTACTATATCCCTTGGACCTTCCCGTTCGCGATGAAACACTGAAATTTCATCGGAATTAAATATAAGAGACACAATGCCGACTTAAGTACAGGAAGACTGAGTCTTCCTACTGTCTATGTTTTGAGCGTTTCCTGTGTCACCAGTTTTACATTCCGATGCACCTCTGCAAGGTTACTGTATCCCTTGGACCTTCCCATTGACGATGAAACACAGAAATTGCATCGGAATTAAATATAAGAGACATAATGCCGACTTAAGTACAGGAAGACTGAGTCTTACTACTGTCTATAATTTGAGCGTTTCCTGTGTCACCAGTTTTACATCCCGATGCACCTCTACAGGTTTACTGTATCCTTTGGACCTTCACAGTGGCGATGAAACACAGAAATTTAATCGTAATTAAATATAAGAGACACAATGCCGACTTAAGTACAGGAAGACTAAGTCTTCCTACTGTCTATGTTTTGAGCGTTTCCTGTGTCATCAGTTTTACTTTCCGATGCACCTCTGCAGGTTTACAAAATTCTTGGACCTTCCCATTCACGATGAAACACAGAAATTTCATCGGAAATAAATATAAGAGACACAATGCCGAATTAAGTATAGGAAGACTGAGTCTTCCTACTGTCTAAGATTTGAGCGTTTCCTGTGTCACCAGATTTACATTCCGATGCACCTGTACAGGTTTACTGTATCCCGTGGACCTTCCCATTGACGATGAAACACAGAAATTGCATCGGAATTAAATATAAGACACACAATGCCGACTTAAGTACAGGAAGACTGAGTCTTCCTACTGTCTATGATTTGAGAGTTTCCTGTGTCACCAGTTTTACATTCCGATGCACCTCTGCCTGTTTATTGTATCCTTTGGACCTTCCCATTGACGATTAAACACAGAAATCGCATCGGAATTAAATATAAGAGACACAATGCCGACTTATGTACAGAAAGACTGAGTCTTCCTACTGTCTATGTTTTGAGAGTTTCCTTTGTCATCAGTTTTACATTCCGATGCACCTCTGCAGGTTTACTATATCCCTTGGACCTTCCCATTCACGATGAAACGCAGAAATTACATCGGAAATAAATTAAAGAGACACAATGCCGACCTAAGTACTTGAAGACTAAGTCTTCCTACTGTCTATGTTTTGAGCGTTTCCTGTGTCATCAGTTTTACTTTCCGATGCACCTCTGCAGGTTTACTATATCCCTTGGACCTTCCCATTCACGATGAAACGCAGAAATTACATCGGAAATAAATTAAAGAGACACAATGCCGACTTGAGTATAGGAAGACTGAGTCTTCCTACTGTCTATGATTTGAGCGTTTCCTGTGTCACCAGTTTTACATTCCGATGCACCTCTGCAGGTTTCCTGTATCCTTTGGACCTTCCCATTGACGATGAAACACAGAAATTGCATCGGAATAAATATAAAAGACACAATGCCGACTTAAGTACAGGAAGACTGAGTCTTCCTACTGTCTATGTTTTGAGCGTTTCCTGTGTCACCAGTTTTATATTCCGATGCACCTCCGCATGTTTACTGTATCCCTTGGACCTTCCCATTGACGATGAAACACAGAAATTGCATCGGAAGTAAATATAAGAGACACAATGCCGTCTTAAGTACAGGAAGACTAAGTCTTCCAACTGTCTATGATTTTAACGTTTCCTGTGTCATCAGTTTCACTTTCCCATGCACCTCTGCAGGTTTACTATATCCCTTGGACCTTCCCATTCACGATGAAACACAGAAATTTCATCGGAATTAAATATAAGAGACACAATGCCGACTTAAGTATAGGAAGACTGAGTCTTCCTACTGTCTATGTTTTGAGCGTTTCCTGTGTCACCAGATTTACATTCCGATGCACCTCTGCAGGTCTTCTGTATCCATTGGAAATACCCATTGACGATGAAACACAGAAATTGCATCGGAAATAAATATAAGAGACACAATGCCGACTTGAGTATAGGAAGACTGAGTCTTCCTACTGTCTATGATTTGAGCGTTTCCTGTGTCACCAGTTTCACATTCCGATGCACCTCTGCAGGTTTCCTGTATTCCTTCGACCTTCCCATTGACGATGAAACACAGAAATTGCATCGAAATTAAATTTAAGAGACACAATCCCGACTTAAGTACAAGAAAAAAGTCCACGTAATGTCAATGTTTTGAGCGTTTCCTGTGTCACCAGTTTTACATTCCGATGCACCTCTGCCGGTTTACTGTATCCCTTGGACCTTCCCATTGTCGATGAAACACAGAAATCGCATCGGAATTACATATATGAGACACAATGGCGACTTAAGTACAGGAAGACTGAGTCTGCCTACTGTCTATGTTTTGAGCGTTTCCTGTGTCACCAGTTTTACATTCCGATGCACCTCTGCAGGTATAGTGTTTCCGTTCAACTTTCCCATTGACGATGAAACACAGAAATTGCATCGGAATTAAATATAAGAGACACAATGCCGACATAAGTACAGGAAGACTGAGTCTTCCTACTGTCTATGTTTTGAGCGTTTCCTGTGTCACCAGTTTTACATTCTGATGCACCTCCGCAGGTTTACTGTATCCCTTGGACCTTCCCATTGATGATAAAGCACAGAAATTGCATTGGAATTAAATATAAGAGACACAATGCTGACTTCAGTACAGAAAGACTGAGTCTTCCTACTGTCTATGTTTTGTGCGTTTCCTGTGTCATCAGTTTTACATTCCGATGCACCTCTGCAGGTTTACTGTATCCCTTGGACCTTCCCATTGACGATGAAAAACAGAAATAGCATCGGAATTAAATTTAAGAGACACAATGCCGACTCAAGTACAGGAAGACTAAGTCTTCCTACTGTCTATGTTTTGAGCGTTTCTTGTGTCATCAGTTTTACTTTCCGATGCACCTCTGCAGGTTTACTATATCCCTTGGACCTTCCCATTCGCGATGAAACACTGAAATTTCATCGGAATTAAATATAAGAGACACAATGCCGACTTAAGTACAGGAAGACTGAGTCTTCCTACTGTCTATGTTTTGAGCGTTTCCTGTGTCACGAGTTTTACATTCCGATGCACCTCTGCAGGGTTACTGTATCCCTTGGACCTTCCCATTTACGATGAAACACAGAAATTGCATCGGAATTAAATATAAGAGACACAATGCCGACTTAAGTACAGGAAGACTGAGTCTTACTACTGTCTATAATTTGAGCGTTTCCTGTGTCACCAGTTTTACATCCCGATGCACCTCTACAGGTTTACTGTATCCCTTGGACCTTCACAGTGGCGATGAAACACAGAAATTGAATCGGAATTAAATATAAGAGACACAATGCCGACTTAAGTACAGGAAGACTAAGTCTTCCTACTGTCTACGTTTTGAGCGTTTCCTGTGTCATCAATTTTACTTTCCGATGCACCTCTGCAGGTTTACTAAATCCCTTGGACCTTCCCATTCACGATGAAACACAGAAATTGCATCGGAATTAAATATAAGAGACACAGTTCCGACTTAAGTACAGGACGACTGAGTCTTCCTACTGTCTATGTTTTGAGCGTTTCCTGTGTCACCAGTTTTACATTCCGATGCACCTCTGCAGGGTTACTGTATCCCTTGGACCTTCCCATTGACGATGAAACACAGAAATTGCATCGGAATTAAATATAAGAGACACAATGCCGACTTAAGTACAGGAAGACTGAGTCTTACTACTGTCTATAATTTGAGTGTTTCCTGTGTCACCAGTTTTACATCCCGATGCACCTCTACAGGTTTACTGTATCCCTTGGACCTTCACAGTGACGATGAAACACAGAAATTGCATCGGAATTAAATATAAGACAAACAATGCCGACTTAAGTACAGGAAGACTGAGTCTTCCTACTGTCTATGTTTTGAGCGTTTCCTGTGTCACCAGTTTTTCATTCTGATGCACCTCTGCAGGTTTACTGTATCCCTTGGACCTTCCCATTGGCGATGAAACACAGAAATTGCATCGGAGTTAAATTTAAGAGACGCAATGCCTACTTAAGTACAGGAAGACTGAGTCTTCCTACTGAGTATAATTTGAGCGTTTCCTGTGTCACCAGGTTTACATTCAGATGCACCTCTACAGGTTTACTGTACCCCTTGGACCTTCACAGTGCCGATGAAACACAGAAATTGCACCGAAATTAAATATAAGAGACACAATGCCGACTTAAGTACAAGAAAACAGTCTCCGTACGGTCAATGTTTTGAGCGTTTCCTGTGTCACCAGTTTCACATTCCGATGCACCTCTGCCGGTTTACTGTATCATTTGGACCTTCCCATTGTCGATGAAACACAGAAATCGCATCGGATTTAAATATAAGAGACACAGTGCCGACTTAAGTACAGGAAGACTGAGTCTTCCTACCGTCTATGTTTTGAGCGTTTCCTGTGTCACTAGTTTTACATTCCGATGCACCTCTGCAGGTTAACTGTATCCCTTGGACCTTCCCATTGACGATGAAACACAGAAATTGCATCGGAATTAAATATAAGAGACACAGTGCCGACTTAAGTACAGGAAGACTGAGTCTTCCTACCGTCTATGTTTTGAGCGTTTCCTGTGTCACTAGTTTTACATTCCGATGCACCTCTGCAGTTTTACTGTATCCCTTGGACCTTCCCATTGACGATGAAACACAGAAATTGCATCGGAATTAAATATAAGAGACAAAATACCGACTTAAGTACAGGAAGACTGAGTCTTCCTACTGTCTGTAATTTGAGCGTTTCGTGTGTCACCAGTTTTACATTCCGATGCACCTCTACAGGTTTACTGTATCTCTTGGACCTTCACAGTGACGATGAAACACAGAAATTGCATCGGAATTAAATATAAGAGACACAATGCCGACTTAAGTACAAGAAAACAGTCTTCGTACGGTCAATGTTTTGAGCGTTTCCTGTGTCACCAGTTTTACATTCCGATGCACCTCTACCGGTTTACTGTATCATTTGGACCTTCCCATTGTCGATGAAACACAGAAATCGCATCGGATTTAAATATAAGAGACACAGTGCCGACTTAAGAACAGGAAGACTGAGTCTTCCTACTGTCTATGTTTTGAGCGTTTCCTGTGTCACCAGATTTACATTCCGATGCACCTCTGCAGGTCTTCTGTATCCATTGGAAATACCCATTGACGATGAAACACAGAAATTGCATCGGAAATAAATATAAGAGACACAATGCCGACTTGAGTATAGGAAGACTGAGTCTTCCTACTGTCTATGATTTGAGCGTTTCCTGTGTCACCAGTTTCACATTCCGATGCACCTCTGCAGGTTTCCTGTATTCCTTCGACCTTCCCATTGACGATGAAACACAGAAATTGCATCGAAATTAAATTTAAGAGACACAATCCCGACTTAAGTACAAGAAAAAAGTCCACGTAATGTCAATGTTTTGAGCGTTTCCTGTGTCACCAGTTTTACATTCCGATGCACCTCTGCCGGTTTACTGTATCCCTTGGACCTTCCCATTGTCGATGAAACACAGAAATCGCATCGGAATTAAATATAAGAGACACAATGGCGACTTAAGTACAGGAAGACTGAGTCTGCCTACTGTCTATGTTTTGAGCGTTTCCTGTGTCACCAGTTTTACATTCCGATGCACCTCTGCAGGTATAGTGTTTCCGTTCAACTTTCCCATTGACGATGAAACACAGAAATTGCATCGGAATTAAATATAAGAGACACAATGCCGACATAAGTACAGGAAGACTGAGTCTTCCTACTGTCTATGTTTTGAGCGTTTCCTGTGTCACCAGTTTTACATTCTGATGCACCTCCGCAGGTTTACTGTATCCCTTGGACCTTCCCATTGATGATAAAGCACAGAAATTGCATTGGAATTAAATATAAGAGACACAATGCTGACTTAAGTACAGAAAGACTGAGTCTTCCTACTGTCTATGTTTTGTGCGTTTCCTGTGTCATCAGTTTTACATTCCGATGCACCTCTGCAGGTTTACTGTATCCCTTGGACCTTCCCATTGACGATGAAAAACAGAAATAGCATCGGAATTAAATTTAAGAGACACAATGCCGACTCAAGTACAGGAAGACTAAGTCTTCCTACTGTCTATGTTTTGAGCGTTTCTTGTGTCATCAGTTTTACTTTCCGATGCACCTCTGCAGGTTTACTATATCCCTTGGACCTTCCCATTCGCGATGAAACACTGAAATTTCATCGGAATTAAATATAAGAGACACAATGCCGACTTAAGTACAGGAAGACTGAGTCTTCCTACTGTCTATGTTTTGAGCGTTTCCTGTGTCACCAGTTTTACATTCCGATGCACCTCTGCAGGGTTACTGTATCCCTTGGACCTTCCCATTGACGATGAAACACAGAAATTGCATCGGAATTAAATATAAGAGACACAATGCCGACTTAAGTACAGGAAGACTGAGTCTTACTACTGTCTATAATTTGAGCGTTTCCTGTGTCACCAGTTTTACATCCCGATGCACCTCTACAGGTTTACTGTATCCCTTGGACCTTCACAGTGGCGATGAAACACAGAAATTGAATCGGAATTAAATATAAGAGACACAATGCCGACTTAAGTACAGGAAGACTAAGTCTTCCTACTGTCTACGTTTTGAGCGTTTCCTGTGTCATCAGTTTTACTTTCCGATGCACCTCTGCAGGTTTACTAAATCCCTTGGACCTTCCCATTCACGATGAAACACAGAAATTGCATCGGAATTAAATATAAGAGACACAGTTCCGACTTAAGTACAGGAAGACTGAGTCTTCCTACTGTCTATGTTTTGAGCGTTTCCTGTGTCACCAGTTTTACATTCCGATGCACCTCTGCAGGGTTACTGTATCCCTTGGACCTTCCCATTGACGATGAAACACAGAAATTGCATCGGAATTAAATATAAGAGACACAATGCCGACTTAAGTACAGGAAGACTGAGTCTTACTACTGTCTATAATTTGAGCGTTTCCTGTGTCACCAGTTTTACATCCCGATGCAACTCTACAGGTTTACTGTATCCCTTGGACCTTCACAGTTACGATGAAACACAGAAATTGCATCGGAATTAAATATAAGACAAACAATGCCGACTTAAGTACAGGAAGACTGAGTCTTCCTACTGTCTATGTTTTGAGCGTTTCCTGTGTCACCAGTTTTTCATTCTGATGCACCTCTGCAGGTTTACTGTATCCCTTGGACCTTCCCATTGGCGATGAAACACAGAAATTGCATCGGAGTTAAATTTAAGAGACGCAATGCCTACTTAAGTACAGGAAGACTGAGTCTTCCTACTGAGTATAATTTGAGCGTTTCCTGTGTCACCAGGTTTACATTCAGATGCACCTCTACAGGTTTACTGTACCCCTTGGACCTTCACAGTGCCGATGAAACACAGAAATTGCACCGAAATTAAATATAAGAGACACAATGCCGACTTAAGTACAAGAAAACAGTCTCCGTACGGTCAATGTTTTGAGCGTTTCCTGTGTCACCAGTTTCACATTCCGATGCACCTCTGCCGGTTTACTGTATCATTTGGACCTTCCCATTGTCGATGAAACACAGAAATCGCATCGGATTTAAATATAAGAGACACAGTGCCGACTTAAGTACAGGAAGACTGAGTCTTCCTACCGTCTATGTTTTGAGCGTTTCCTGTGTCACTAGTTTTACATTCCGATGCACCTCTGCAGGTTAACTGTATCCCTTGGACCTTCCCATTGACGATGAAACACAGAAATTGCATCGGAATTAAATATAAGAGACACAGTGCCGACTTAAGTACAGGAAGACTGAGTCTTCCTACCGTCTATGTTTTGAGCGTTTCCTGTGTCACTAGTTTTACATTCCGATGCACCTCTGCAGTTTTACTGTATCCCTTGGACCTTCCCATTGACGATGAAACACAGAAATTGCATCGGAATTAAATATAAGAGACAAAATACCGACTTAAGTACAGGAAGACTGAGTCTTCCTACTGTCTGTAATTTGAGCGTTTCGTGTGTCACCAGTTTTACATTCCGATGCACCTCTACAGGTTTACTGTATCTCTTGGACCTTCACAGTGACGATGAAACACAGAAATTGCATCGGAATTAAATATAAGAGACACAATGCCGACTTAAGTACAAGAAAACAGTCTTCGTACGGTCAATGTTTTGAGCGTTTCCTGTGTCACCAGTTTTACATTCCGATGCACCTCTACCGGTTTACTGTATCATTTGGACCTTCCCATTGTCGATGAAACACAGAAATCGCATCGGATTTAAATATAAGAGACACAGTGCCGACTTAAGAACAGGAAGACTGAGTCTTCCTACTGTCTATGTTTTGAGCGTTTCCTGTGTCACTAGTTTTACATTCCGATGCACCTCTGCAGGTTTACTGTATCCCTTGGACCTTCCCATTGGCGATGAAACACAGAAATTGCATCGGAATTAAATATAAGAGACACAATGCCGACTTAAAAACAGGAAGACTGAGTCTTCCTACTCTCTATGTTTTGAGCGTTTCCTGTGTCACCAGTTTTACATTCTGATGCACCTCTGCAGTTTTACTGTATATTTGGACCTTCCCATTGACGATGAAACACAGAAATTGCATCGAAATTAAATATAAGAGACACAATGCCGACTTAAGTAAAGGAAGACTAAGTCTACCTACTGTCTATGTTTTGAGCGTTCCCTGTGTCATGAGTTTTACTTTCCTATGCACCTCCGCAGTTTTACTATATCCCTTGGACCTTCCCATTCACGATGAAACACAGAAATTTCATCGGAAAGAAATATAACAACACAATGCCGAATTAAGTATAGGAAGACTAAGTCTTCCTACTGTCTATGTTTTGAGCGTTTCTTGTGTCATCAGTTTTACTTTCCGATGCACCTCTGCAGGTTTACTATATCCCTTGGACCTTCCCATTCGCGATGAAACACTGAAATTTCATCGGAATTAAATATAAGAGACACAATGCCGACTTAAGTACAGGAAGACTGAGTCTTCCTACTGTCTATGTTTTGAGCGTTTCCTGTGTCACCAGTTTTACATTCCGATGCACCTCTGCAGGGTTACTGTATCCCTTGGACCTTCCCATTGACGATGAAACACAGAAATTGCATCGGAATTAAATATAAGAGACACAATGCCGACTTAAGTACAGGAAGACTGAGTCTTACTACTGTCTATAATTTGAGCGTTTCCTGTGTCACCAGTTTTACATCCCGATGCACCTCTACAGGTTTACTGTATCCCTTGGACCTTCACAGTGGCGATGAAACACAGAAATTGAATCGGAATTAAATATAAGAGACACAATGCCGACTTAAGTACAGGAAGACTAAGTCTTCCTACTGTCTACGTTTTGAGCGTTTCCTGTGTCATCAGTTTTACTTTCCGATGCACCTCTGCAGGTTTACTAAATCCCTTGGACCTTCCCATTCACGATGAAACACAGAAATTGCATCGGAATTAAATATAAGAGACACAGTTCCGACTTAAGTACAGGAAGACTAAGTCTTCCTACTGTCAATGTTTTTAGCGTTTCCTGTGTCACTAGTTTTACATTCTGATGCACCTTTGCAGGTTTACTGTATCCCATGGACCTTCCCATTGACGATGAAACACAGAAATTGCATCGGAATTAAATATAAGAGACACAATGCCGACTTAAGTACAGGAAGACTGAGTCTTCCTACTGTCTATAATTTGAGCGCTTCCTGTGTCACCAGTTTTACATTCCGATGCACCTGTACAGGTTTACTGTATCCCTTGGACCTTCACAGTGACGATGAAACACAGAAATTGCATCGGAATTAAATATAAGACAAACAATGCCGACTTAAGTACAGGAAGACTGAGTCTTCCTACTGTCTATGTTTTGAGCGTTTCCTGTGTCACCAGTTTTTCATTCTGATGCACCTCTGCAGGTTTACTGTATCCCTTGGACCTTCCCATTGGCGATGAAACACAGAAATTGCATCGGAGTTAAATTTAAGAGACGCAATGCCTACTTAAGTACAGGAAGACTGAGTCTTCCTACTGAGTATAATTTGAGCGTTTCCTGTGTCACCAGGTTTACATTAAGATGCACCTCCACAGGTTTACTGTACCCCTTGGACCTTCACAGTGCCGATGAAACACAGAAATTGCACCGAAATTAAATATAAGAGACACAATGCCGACTTAAGTACAAGAAAACAGTCTCCGTACGGTCAATGTTTTGAGCGTTTCCTGTGTCACCAGTTTCACATTCCGATGCACCTCTGCCGGTTTACTGTATCATTTGGACCTTCCCATTGTCGATGAAACACAGAAATCGCATCGGATTTAAATATAAGAGACACAGTGCCGACTTAAGTACAGGAAGACTGAGTCTTCCTACCGTCTATGTTTTGAGCGTTTCCTGTGTCACTAGTTTTACATTCCGATGCACCTCTGCAGGTTAACTGTATCCCTTGGACCTTCCCATTGACGATGAAACACAGAAATTGCATCGGAATTAAATATAAGAGACACAGTGCCGACTTAAGTACAGGAAGACTGAGTCTTCCTACCGTCTATGTTTTGAGCGTTTCCTGTGTCACTAGTTTTACATTCCGATGCACCTCTGCAGTTTTACTGTATCCCTTGGACCTTCCCATTGACGATGAAACACAGAAATTGCATCGGAATTAAATATAAGAGACAAAATACCGACTTAAGTACAGGAAGACTGAGTCTTCCTACTGTCTGTAATTTGAGCGTTTCGTGTGTCACCAGTTTTACATTCCGATGCACCTCTACAGGTTTACTGTATCTCTTGGACCTTCACAGTGACGATGAAACACAGAAATTGCATCGGAATTAAATATAAGAGACACAATGCCGACTTAAGTACAAGAAAACAGTCTTCGTACGGTCAATGTTTTGAGCGTTTCCTGTGTCACCAGTTTTACATTCCGATGCACCTCTACCGGTTTACTGTATCATTTGGACCTTCCCATTGTCGATGAAACACAGAAATCGCATCGGATTTAAATATAAGAGACACAGTGCCGACTTAAGAACAGGAAGACTGAGTCTTCCTACTGTCTATGTTTTGAGCGTTTCCTGTGTCACTAGTTTTACATTCCGATGCACCTCTGCAGGTTTACTGTATCCCTTGGACCTTCCCATTGGCGATGAAACACAGAAATTGCATCGGAATTAAATATAAGAGACACAATGCCGACTTAAAAACAGGAAGACTGAGTCTTCCTACTCTCTATGTTTTGAGCGTTTCCTGTGTCACCAGTTTTACATTCTGATGCACCTCTGCAGTTTTACTGTATATTTGGACCTTCCCATTGACGATGAAACACAGAAATTGCATCGAAATTAAATATAAGAGACACAATGCCGACTTAAGTAAAGGAAGACTAAGTCTACCTACTGTCTATGTTTTGAGCGTTCCCTGTGTCATGAGTTTTACTTTCCTATGCACCTCCGCAGTTTTACTATATCCCTTGGACCTTCCCATTCACGATGAAACACAGAAATTTCATCGGAAAGAAATATAACAACACAATGCCGAATTAAGTATAGGAAGACTGAGTCTTCCTGCTGTCTATGTTTTGAGCGTTTCCTGTGTCACCAGTTTTACATTCCGATGCACCTCTGCAGGTTTACTGTATCCCTTGGACCTTCCCATTGACGATGAAACACAGAAATTGCATCGGAATTAAATATAAGAGACACAATGCCGACTTAAAAACAGGAAGACTGAGTCTTCCTACTCTCTATGTTTTGAGCGTTTCCTGTGTCACCAGTTTTACATTCTGATGCACCTCTGCAGTTTTACTGTATATTTGGACCTTCCCATTGACGATGAAACACAGAAATTGCATCGAAATTAAATATAAGAGACACAATGCCGACTTAAGTAAAGGAAGACTAAGTCTACCTACTGTCTATGTTTTGAGCGTTTCCTGTGTCATGAGTTTTACTTTCCTATGCACCTCCGCAGTTTTACTATATCCCTTGGACCTTCCCATTCACGATGAAACACAGAAATTTCATCGGAAAGAAATATAACAACACAATGCCGAATTAAGTATAGGAAGACTGAGTCTTCCTGCTGTCTATGTTTTGAGCGTTTCCTGTGTCACCAGTTTTACATTCCGATGCACCTCTGCAGGTTTACTGTATCCCTTGGACCTTCCCATTGACGATGAAACACAGAAATTGCATCGGAATTAAATATAAGAGACACAATGCCGACTTAAGTACAGGAAGACTGAATCTTCCTACTCTCTATGTTTTGAGCGTTTCCTGTGTCACCAGTTTTACATTCCGATGCACCTCTGCAGGTTTCCTGTATCCCTTGGACCTTCCCATTGACGATGAAACACAGAAATTGCATCGAAATGAAATATATGAGACACAATGCCGATTTAAGTACAAGAAAACAGTCTTCGTACGGTCAATGTTTGAGCGTTTCCTGTGTCACCAGTTTTACATTCCGATGCACCTCTGCCGGTTTACTGTATCCCTTGGACCTTCCCATTGTCGATGAAACACAGAAATTGCATCGGAATTAAATATAAGAGACACAATGCCGACTTAAGTACAGGAAGACTGAGTCTTCCTACTGTCTATGTTTTGAGCGTTTCCTGTGTCACCAGTTTTACATTCCGATGCACCTCTGCAGGGTTACTGTATCCCTTGGACCTTCCCATTGACGATGAAACACAGAAATTGCATCGGAATTAAATATAAGAGACACAATGCCGACTTAAGTACAGGAAGACTGAGTCTTACTACTGTCTATAATTTGAGCGTTTCCTGTGTCACCAGTTTTACATCCCGATGCACCTCTACAGGTTTACTGTATCCCTTGGACCTTCCCATTGACGATGAAACACAGAAATTGCATCGGAATTAAATATAAGAGACACAATGCCGACTTAAAAACAGGAAGACTGAGTCTTCCTACTCTCTATGTTTTGAGCGTTTCCTGTGTCACCAGTTTTACATTCTGATGCACCTCTGCAGTTTTACTGTATATTTGGACCTTCCCATTGACGATGAAACACAGAAATTGCATCGAAATTAAATATAAGAGACACAATGCCGACTTAAGTAAAGGAAGACTAAGTCTACCTACTGTCTATGTTTTGAGCGTTTCCTGTGTCATGAGTTTTACTTTCATATGCACCTCCGCAGTTTTACTATATCCCTTGGACCTTCCCATTCACGATGAAACACAGAAATTTCATCGGAAAGAAATATAACAACACAATGCCGAATTAAGTATAGGAAGACTGAGTCTTCCTGCTGTCTATGTTTTGAGCGTTTCCTGTGTCACCAGTTTTACATTCCGATGCACCTCTGCAGGTTTACTGTATCCCTTGGACCTTCCCATTGACGATGAAACACAGAAATTGCATCGGAATTAAATATAAGAGACACAATGCCGACTTAAGTACAGGAAGACTGAATCTTCCTACTCTCTATGTTTTGAGCGTTTCCTGTGTCACCAGTTTTACATTCCGATGCACCTCTGCAGGTTTCCTGTATCCCTTGGACCTTCCCATTGACGATGAAACACAGAAATTGCATCGAAATGAAATATATGAGACACAATGCCGATTTAAGTACAAGAAAACAGTCTTCGTACGGTCAATGTTTGAGCGTTTCCTGTGTCACCAGTTTTACATTCCGATGCACCTCTGCCGGTTTACTGTATCCCTTGGACCTTCCCATTGTCGATGAAACACAGAAATTGCATCGGAATTAAATATAAGAGACACAATGCCGACTTAAGTACAGGAAGACTGAGTCTTCCTACTGTCTATGTTTTGAGCGTTTCCTGTGTCACCAGTTTTACATTCCGATGCACCTCTGCAGGGTTACTGTATCCCTTGGACCTTCCCATTGACGATGAAACACAGAAATTGCATCGGAATTAAATATAAGAGACACAATGCCGACTTAAGTACAGGAAGACTGAGTCTTACTACTGTCTATAATTTGAGCGTTTCCTGTGTCACCAGTTTTACATCCCGATGCACCTCTACAGGTTTACTGTATCCCTTGGACCTTCACAGTGGCGATGAAACACAGAAATTGAATCGGAATTAAATATAAGAGACACAATGCCGACTTAAGTACAGGAAGACTAAGTCTTCCTACTGTCTACGTTTTGAGCGTTTCCTGTGTCATCAGTTTTACTTTCCGATGCACCTCTGCAGGTTTACTAAATCCCTTGGACCTTCCCATTCACGATGAAACACAGAAATTGCATCGGAATTAAATATAAGAGACACAGTTCCGACTTAAGTACAGGAAGACTGAGTCTTCCTACTGTCAATGTTTTTAGCGTTTCCTGTGTCACTAGTTTTACATTCTGATGCACCTTTGCAGGTTTACTGTATCCCATGGACCTTCCCATTGACGATGAAACACAGAAATTGCATCGGAATTAAATATAAGAGACACAATGCCGACTTAAGTACAGGAAGACTGAGTCTTCCTACTGTCTATAATTTGAGCGCTTCCTGTGTCACCAGTTTTACATTCCGATGCACCTGTACAGGTTTACTGTATCCCTTGGACCTTCACAGTGACGATGAAACACAGAAATTGCATCGGAATTAAATATAAGACAAACAATGCCGACTTAAGTACAGGAAGACTGAGTCTTCCTACTGTCTATGTTTTGAGCGTTTCCTGTGTCACCAGTTTTTCATTCTGATGCACCTCTGCAGGTTTACTGTATCCCTTGGACCTTCCCATTGGCGATGAAACACAGAAATTGCATCGGAGTTAAATTTAAGAGACGCAATGCCTACTTAAGTACAGGAAGACTGAGTCTTCCTACTGAGTATAATTTGAGCGTTTCCTGTGTCACCAGGTTTACATTCAGATGCACCTCTACAGGTTTACTGTACCCCTTGGACCTTCACAGTGCCGATGAAACACAGAAATTGCACCGAAATTAAATATAAGAGACACAATGCCGACTTAAGTACAAGAAAACAGTCTCCGTACGGTCAATGTTTTGAGCGTTTCCTGTGTCACCAGTTTCACATTCCGATGCACCTCTGCCGGTTTACTGTATCATTTGGACCTTCCCATTGTCGATGAAACACAGAAATCGCATCGGATTTAAATATAAGAGACACAGTGCCGACTTAAGTACAGGAAGACTGAGTCTTCCTACCGTCTATGTTTTGAGCGTTTCCTGTGTCACTAGTTTTACATTCCGATGCACCTCTGCAGGTTAACTGTATCCCTTCGACCTTCCCATTGACGATGAAACACAGAAATTGCATCGGAATTAAATATAAGAGACACAATGCCGACTTAAAAACAGGAAGAGTGAGTCTTCCTACTCTCTATGTTTTGAGCGTTTCCTGTGTCACCAGTTTTACATTCTGATGCACCTCTGCAGTTTTACTGTATCCCTTGGACCTTCCCATTGACGATGAAACACAGAAATTGCATCGGAATTAAATATAAGAGACAAAATACCGACTTAAGTACAGGAAGACTGAGTCTTCCTACTGTCTGTAATTTGAGCGTTTCGTGTGTCACCAGTTTTACATTCCGATGCACCTCTACAGGTTTACTGTATCTCTTGGACCTTCACAGTGACGATGAAACACAGAAATTGCATCGGAATTAAATATAAGAGACACAATGCCGACTTAAGTACAAGAAAACAGTCTTCGTACGGTCAATGTTTTGAGCGTTTCCTGTGTCACCAGTTTTACATTCCGATGCACCTCTACCGGTTTACTGTATCATTTGGACCTTCCCATTGTCGATGAAACACAGAAATTGCATCGGAATTAAATATAAGAGACACAATGCCGACTTAAGTACAGGAAGACTGAATCTTCCTACTCTCTATGTTTTGAGCGTTTCCTGTGTCACCAGTTTTACATTCCGATGCACCTCTGCAGGTTTCCTGTATCCCTTGGACCTTCCCATTGACGATGAAACACAGAAATTGCATCGAAATGAAATATATGAGACACAATGCCGATTTAAGTACAAGAAAACAGTCTTCGTACGGTCAATGTTTGAGCGTTTCCTGTGTCACCAGTTTTACATTCCGATGCACCTCTGCCGGTTTACTGTATCCCTTGGACCTTCCCATTGTCGATGAAACACAGAAATTGCATCGGAATTAAATATAAGAGACACAATGCCGACTTAAGTACAGGAAGACTGAGTCTTCCTACTGTCTATGTTTTGAGCGTTTCCTGTGTCACCAGTTTTACATTCCGATGCACCTCTGCAGGGTTACTGTATCCCTTGGACCTTCCCATTGACGATGAAACACAGAAATTGCATCGGAATTAAATATAAGAGACACAATGCCGACTTAAGTACAGGAAGACTGAGTCTTACTACTGTCTATAATTTGAGCGTTTCCTGTGTCACCAGTTTTACATCCCGATGCACCTCTACAGGTTTACTGTATCCCTTGGACCTTCCCATTGACGATGAAACACAGAAATTGCATCGGAATTAAATATAAGAGACACAATGCCGACTTAAAAACAGGAAGACTGAGTCTTCCTACTCTCTATGTTTTGAGCGTTTCCTGTGTCACCAGTTTTACATTCTGATGCACCTCTGCAGTTTTACTGTATATTTGGACCTTCCCATTGACGATGAAACACAGAAATTGCATCGAAATTAAATATAAGAGACACAATGCCGACTTAAGTAAAGGAAGACTAAGTCTACCTACTGTCTATGTTTTGAGCGTTTCCTGTGTCATGAGTTTTACTTTCCTATGCACCTCCGCAGTTTTACTATATCCCTTGGACCTTCCCATTCACGATGAAACACAGAAATTTCATCGGAAAGAAATATAACAACACAATGCCGAATTAAGTATAGGAAGACTGAGTCTTCCTGCTGTCTATGTTTTGAGCGTTTCCTGTGTCACCAGTTTTACATTCCGATGCACCTCTGCAGGTTTACTGTATCCCTTGGACCTTCCCATTGACGATGAAACACAGAAATTGCATCGGAATTAAATATAAGAGACACAATGCCGACTTAAGTACAGGAAGACTGAATCTTCCTACTCTCTATGTTTTGAGCGTTTCCTGTGTCACCAGTTTTACATTCCGATGCACCTCTGCAGGTTTACTGTATCCCTTGGACCTTCCCATTGACGATGAAACACAGAAATTGCATCGAAATGAAATATATGAGACACAATGCCGATTTAAGTACAAGAAAACAGTCTTCGTACGGTCAATGTTTGAGCGTTTCCTGTGTCACCAGTTTTACATTCCGATGCACCTCTGCCGGTTTACTGTATCCCTTGGACCTTCCCATTGTCGATGAAACACAGAAATTGCATCGGAATTAAATATAAGAGACACAATGCCGACTTAAGTACAGGAAGACTGAGTCTTCCTACTGTCTATGTTTTGAGCGTTTCCTGTGTCACCAGTTTTACATTCCGATGCACCTCTGCAGGGTTACTGTATCCCTTGGACCTTCCCATTGACGATGAAACACAGAAATTGCATCGGAATTAAATATAAGAGACACAATGCCGACTTAAGTACAGGAAGACTGAGTCTTACTACTGTCTATAATTTGAGCGTTTCCTGTGTCACCAGTTTTACATCCCGATGCACCTCTACAGGTTTACTGTATCCCTTGGACCTTCACAGTGGCGATGAAACACAGAAATTGAATCGGAATTAAATATAAGAGACACAATGCCGACTTAAGTACAGGAAGACTAAGTCTTCCTACTGTCTACGTTTTGAGCGTTTCCTGTGTCATCAGTTTTACTTTCCGATGCACCTCTGCAGGTTTACTAAATCCCTTGGACCTTCCCATTCACGATGAAACACAGAAATTGCATCGGAATTAAATATAAGAGACACAGTTCCGACTTAAGTACAGGAAGACTGAGTCTTCCTACTGTCAATGTTTTTAGCGTTTCCTGTGTCACTAGTTTTACATTCTGATGCACCTTTGCAGGTTTACTGTATCCCATGGACCTTCCCATTGACGATGAAACATAGAAATTGCATCGGAATTATATATAAGAGACACAATGCCAACTTAAGTACAGGAAGACTGAGTCTTCCTACTGTCTATAATTTGAGCGCTTCCTGTGTCACCAGTTTTACATTCCGATGCACCTGTACAGGTTTACTGTATCCCTTGGACCTTCACAGTGACGATGAAACACAGAAATTGCATCGGAATTAAATATAAGAGACACAATGCCGACTTAAGTACAGGAAGACTGAGTCTTCCTACTGTCTATGTTTTGAGCGTTTCCTGTGTCACCAGTTTTACATTCTGATGCACCTCTGCAGGTTTACTGTATCCCTTGGACCTTCCCATTGGCGATGAAACAAAGAAATTGCATCGGAGTTAAATTTAAGAGACGCAATGCCTACTTAAGTACAGGAAGACTGAGTCTTCCTACTGAGTATAATTTGAGCGTTTCCTGTGTCACCAGGTTTACATTCAGATGCACCTCTACAGGTTTACTGTACCCCTTGGACCTTCACAGTGCCGATGAAACACAGAAATTGCACCGAAATTAAATATAATAGACACAATGCCGACTTAAGTACAAGAAAACAGTCTCCGTACGGTCAATGTTTTGAGCGTTTCCTGTGTCACCAGTTTCACATTCCGATGCACCTCTGCCGGTTTACTGTATCATTTGGACCTTCTCATTGTCGATGAAACACAGAAATCGCATCGGATTTAAATATAAGAGACACAGTGCCGACTTAAGTACAGGAAGACTGAGTCTTCCTACTGTCTATGTTTTGAGCGTTTCCTGTGTCACTAGTTTTACATTCCGATGCACCTCTGCAGGTTAACTGTATCCCTTGGACCTTCCCATTGACGATGAAACACAGAAATTGCATCGGAATTAAATATAAGAGACACAATGCCGACTTAAAAACAGGAAGAGTGAGTCTTCCTACTCTCTATGTTTTGAGCGTTTCCTGTGTCACCAGTTTTACCTTCTGATGCACCTCTGCAGTTTTACTGTATCCCTTGGACCTTCCCATTGACGATGAAACACAGAAATTGCATCGGAATTAAATATAAGAGACAAAATACCGACTTAAGTACAGGAAGACTGAGTCTTCCTACTGTCTATGTTTTGAGCGTTTCCTGTGTCACCAGTTTTACATTCCGATGCACCTCTGCAGGGTTACTGTATCCCTTGGACCTTCCCATTGACGATGAAACACAGAAATTGCATCGGAATTAAATATAAGAGACACAATGCCGACTTAAGTACAGGAAGACTGAGTCTTACTACTGTCTATAATTTGAGCGTTTCCTGTGTCACCAGTTTTACATCCCGATGCACCTCTACAGGTTTACTGTATCCCTTGGACCTTCCCATTGACGATGAAACACAGAAATTGCATCGGAATTAAATATAAGAGACACAATGCCGACTTAAAAACAGGAAGACTGAGTCTTCCTACTCTCTATGTTTTGAGCGTTTCCTGTGTCACCAGTTTTACATTCTGATGCACCTCTGCAGTTTTACTGTATATTTGGACCTTCCCATTGACGATGAAACACAGAAATTGCATCGAAATTAAATATAAGAGACACAATGCCGACTTAAGTAAAGGAAGACTAAGTCTACCTACTGTCTATGTTTTGAGCGTTTCCTGTGTCATGAGTTTTACTTTCCTATGCACCTCCGCAGTTTTACTATATCCCTTGGACCTTCCCATTCACGATGAAACACAGAAATTTCATCGGAAAGAAATATAACAACACAATGCCGAATTAAGTATAGGAAGACTGAGTCTTCCTGCTGTCTATGTTTTGAGCGTTTCCTGTGTCACCAGTTTTACATTCCGATGCACCTCTGCAGGTTTACTGTATCCCTTGGACCTTCCCATTGACGATGAAACACAGAAATTGCATCGGAATTAAATATAAGAGACACAATGCCGACTTAAGTACAGGAAGACTGAATCTTCCTACTCTCTATGTTTTGAGCGTTTCCTGTGTCACCAGTTTTACATTCCGATGCACCTCTGCAGGTTTACTGTATCCCTTGGACCTTCCCATTGACGATGAAACACAGAAATTGCATCGAAATGAAATATATGAGACACAATGCCGATTTAAGTACAAGAAAACAGTCTTCGTACGGTCAATGTTTGAGCGTTTCCTGTGTCACCAGTTTTACATTCCGATGCACCTCTGCCGGTTTACTGTATCCCTTGGACCTTCCCATTGTCGATGAAACACAGAAATTGCATCGGAATTAAATATAAGAGACACAATGCCGACTTAAGTACAGGAAGACTGAGTCTTCCTACTGTCTATGTTTTGAGCGTTTCCTGTGTCACCAGTTTTACATTCCGATGCACCTCTGCAGGGTTACTGTATCCCTTGGACCTTCCCATTGACGATGAAACACAGAAATTGCATCGGAATTAAATATAAGAGACACAATGCCGACTTAAGTACAGGAAGACTGAGTCTTACTACTGTCTATAATTTGAGCGTTTCCTGTGTCACCAGTTTTACATCCCGATGCACCTCTACAGGTTTACTGTATCCCTTGGACCTTCACAGTGGCGATGAAACACAGAAATTGAATCGGAATTAAATATAAGAGACACAATGCCGACTTAAGTACAGGAAGACTAAGTCTTCCTACTGTCTACGTTTTGAGCGTTTCCTGTGTCATCAGTTTTACTTTCCGATGCACCTCTGCAGGTTTACTAAATCCCTTGGACCTTCCCATTCACGATGAAACACAGAAATTGCATCGGAATTAAATATAAGAGACACAGTTCCGACTTAAGTACAGGAAGACTGAGTCTTCCTACTGTCAATGTTTTTAGCGTTTCCTGTGTCACTAGTTTTACATTCTGATGCACCTTTGCAGGTTTACTGTATCCCATGGACCTTCCCATTGACGATGAAACATAGAAATTGCATCGGAATTATATATAAGAGACACAATGCCAACTTAAGTACAGGAAGACTGAGTCTTCCTACTGTCTATAATTTGAGCGCTTCCTGTGTCACCAGTTTTACATTCCGATGCACCTGTACAGGTTTACTGTATCCCTTGGACCTTCACAGTGACGATGAAACACAGAAATTGCATCGGAATTAAATATAAGAGACACAATGCCGACTTAAGTACAGGAAGACTGAGTCTTCCTACTGTCTATGTTTTGAGCGTTTCCTGTGTCACCAGTTTTACATTCTGATGCACCTCTGCAGGTTTACTGTATCCCTTGGACCTTCCCATTGGCGATGAAACAAAGAAATTGCATCGGAGTTAAATTTAAGAGACGCAATGCCTACTTAAGTACAGGAAGACTGAGTCTTCCTACTGAGTATAATTTGAGCGTTTCCTGTGTCACCAGGTTTACATTCAGATGCACCTCTACAGGTTTACTGTACCCCTTGGACCTTCACAGTGCCGATGAAACACAGAAATTGCACCGAAATTAAATATAATAGACACAATGCCGACTTAAGTACAAGAAAACAGTCTCCGTACGGTCAATGTTTTGAGCGTTTCCTGTGTCACCAGTTTCACATTCCGATGCACCTCTGCCGGTTTACTGTATCATTTGGACCTTCTCATTGTCGATGAAACACAGAAATCGCATCGGATTTAAATATAAGAGACACAGTGCCGACTTAAGTACAGGAAGACTGAGTCTTCCTACTGTCTATGTTTTGAGCGTTTCCTGTGTCACTAGTTTTACATTCCGATGCACCTCTGCAGGTTAGCTGTATCCCTTGGACCTTCCCATTGACGATGAAACACAGAAATTGCATCGGAATTAAATATAAGAGACACAATGCCGACTTAAAAACAGGAAGAGTGAGTCTTCCTACTCTCTATGTTTTGAGCGTTTCCTGTGTCACCAGTTTTACCTTCTGATGCACCTCTGCAGTTTTACTGTATCCCTTGGACCTTCCCATTGACGATGAAACACAGAAATTGCATCGGAATTAAATATAAGAGACAAAATACCGACTTAAGTACAGGAAGACTGAGTCTTCCTACTGTCTGTAATTTGAGCGTTTCGTGTGTCACCAGTTTTACATTCCGATGCACCTCTACAGGTTTACTGTATCTCTTGGACCTTCACAGTGACGATGAAACACAGAAATTGCATCGGAATTAAATATAAGAGACACAATGCCGACTTAAGTACAAGAAAACAGTCTTCGTAAGGGTCAATGTTTTAAGCGTCTCCTGTGTCACCAGTTTTACATTCCGATGCACCTCTACCGGTTTACTGTATCATTTGGACCTTCCCATTGTCGATGAAACACAGAAATCGCATCGGATTTAAATATAAGAGACACAGTGCCGACTTAAGAACAGGAAGACTGAGTCTTCCTACTGTCTATGTTTTGAGCGTTTCCTGTGTCACTAGTTTTACATTCCGATGCACCTCTGCAGGTTTACTGTATCCCTTGGACCTTCCCATTGACGATGAAACACAGAAATTGCATCGGAATTAAATAAAAGAGACACAATGCCGACTTAAAAACAGGAAGAGTGAGTCTTCCTACTCTCTATGTTTTGAGCGTTTCCTGTGTCACCAGTTTTACATTCTGATGCACCTCTGCAGTTTTACTGTATCCCTTGGACCTTCCCATTGACGATGAAACACAGAAATTGCATCGGAATTAAATATAAGAGACACAATGCCGACTTAAAAACAGGAAGACTGAGTCTTCCTACTGTCTATGTTTTGAGCGTTTCCTGTGTCACCAGTTTTACATTCTGATGCACCTCTGCAGTTTTACTGTATATTTGGACCTTCCCATTGACGATGAAACACAGAAATTGCATCGAAATTAAATATAAGAGACACAATGCCGACTTAAGTAAAGGAAGACTAAGTCTACCTACTGTCTATGTTTTGAGCGTTTCCTGTGTCATGAGTTTTACTTTCCTATGCACCTCCGCAGTTTTACTATATCCCTTGGACCTTCCCATTCACGATGAAACACAGAAATTTCATCGGAATGAAATATAACAACACAATGCCGAATTAAGTATAGGAAGACTGAGTCTTCCTGCTGTCTATGTTTTGAGCGTTTCCTGTGTCACCAGTTTTACATTCCGATGCACCTCTGCAGGTTTACTGTATCCCTTGGACCTTCCCATTGACGATGAAACACAGAAATTGCATCGGAATTAAATATAAGAGACACAATGCCGACTTAAGTACAGGAAGACTGAATCTTCCTACTCTCTATGTTTTGAGCGTTTCCTGTGTCACCAGTTTTACATTCCGATGCACCTCTGCAGGTTTACTGTATCCCTTGGACCTTCCCATTGACGATGAAACACAGAAATTGCATCGAAATGAAATATATGAGACACAATGCCGATTTAAGTACAAGAAAACAGTCTTCGTACGGTCAATGTTTGAGCGTTTCCTGTGTCACCAGTTTTACATTCCGATGCACCTCTGCCGGTTTACTGTATCCCTTGGACCTTCCCATTGTCGATGAAACACAGAAATTGCATCGGAATTAAATATAAGAGACACAATGCCGACTTAAGTACAGGAAGACTGAGTCTTCCTACTGTCTATGTTTTGAGCGTTTCCTGTGTCACCAGTTTTACATTCCGATGCACCTCTGCAGGGTTACTGTATCCCTTGGACCTTCCCATTGACGATGAAACACAGAAATTGCATCGGAATTAAATATAAGAGACACAATGCCGACTTAAGTACAGGAAGACTGAGTCTTACTACTGTCTATAATTTGAGCGTTTCCTGTGTCACCAGTTTTACATCCCGATGCACCTCTACAGGTTTACTGTATCCCTTGGACCTTCACAGTGGCGATGAAACACAGAAATTGAATCGGAATTAAATATAAGAGACACAATGCCGACTTAAGTACAGGAAGACTAAGTCTTCCTACTGTCTACGTTTTGAGCGTTTCCTGTGTCATCAGTTTTACTTTCCGATGCACCTCTGCAGGTTTACTAAATCCCTTGGACCTTCCCATTCACGATGAAACACAGAAATTGCATCGGAATTAAATATAAGAGACACAGTTCCGACTTAAGTACAGGAAGACTGAGTCTTCCTACTGTCAATGTTTTTAGCGTTTCCTGTGTCACTAGTTTTACATTCTGATGCACCTTTGCAGGTTTACTGTATCCCATGGACCTTCCCATTGACGATGAAACATAGAAATTGCATCGGAATTATATATAAGAGACACAATGCCAACTTAAGTACAGGAAGACTGAGTCTTCCTACTGTCTATAATTTGAGCGCTTCCTGTGTCACCAGTTTTACATTCCGATGCACCTGTACAGGTTTACTGTATCCCTTGGACCTTCACAGTGACGATGAAACACAGAAATTGCATCGGAATTAAATATAAGAGACACAATGCCGACTTAAGTACAGGAAGACTGAGTCTTCCTACTGTCTATGTTTTGAGCGTTTCCTGTGTCACCAGTTTTACATTCTGATGCACCTCTGCAGGTTTACTGTATCCCTTGGACCTTCCCATTGGCGATGAAACAAAGAAATTGCATCGGAATTAAATATAAGAGACACAATGCCGACTTAAGTACAGGAAGACTGAGTCTTCCTACTGTCTATGTTTTGAGCGTTTCCTGTGTCACCAGTTTTACATTCCGATGCACCTCTGCAGGGTTACTGTATCCCTTGGACCTTCCCATTGACGATGAAACACAGAAATTGCATCGGAATTAAATATAAGAGACACAATGCCGACTTAAGTACAGGAAGACTGAGTCTTACTACTGTCTATAATTTGAGCGTTTCCTGTGTCACCAGTTTTACATCCCGATGCACCTCTACAGGTTTACTGTATCCCTTGGACCTTCCCATTGACGATGAAACACAGAAATTGCATCGGAATTAAATATAAGAGACACAATGCCGACTTAAAAACAGGAAGACTGAGTCTTCCTACTCTCTATGTTTTGAGCGTTTCCTGTGTCACCAGTTTTACATTCTGATGCACCTCTGCAGTTTTACTGTATATTTGGACCTTCCCATTGACGATGAAACACAGAAATTGCATCGAAATTAAATATAAGAGACACAATGCCGACTTAAGTAAAGGAAGACTAAGTCTACCTACTGTCTATGTTTTGAGCGTTTCCTGTGTCATGAGTTTTACTTTCCTATGCACCTCCGCAGTTTTACTATATCCCTTGGACCTTCCCATTCACGATGAAACACAGAAATTTCATCGGAAAGAAATATAACAACACAATGCCGAATTAAGTATAGGAAGACTGAGTCTTCCTGCTGTCTATGTTTTGAGCGTTTCCTGTGTCACCAGTTTTACATTCCGATGCACCTCTGCAGGGTTACTGTATCCCTTGGACCTTCCCATTGACGATGAAACACAGAAATTGCATCGGAATTAAATATAAGAGACACAATGCCGACTTAAGTACAGGAAGACTGAATCTTCCTACTCTCTATGTTTTGAGCGTTTCCTGTGTCACCAGTTTTACATTCCGATGCACCTCTGCAGGTTTACTGTATCCCTTGGACCTTCCCATTGACGATGAAACACAGAAATTGCATCGAAATGAAATATATGAGACACAATGCCGATTTAAGTACAAGAAAACAGTCTTCGTACGGTCAATGTTTGAGCGTTTCCTGTGTCACCAGTTTTACATTCCGATGCACCTCTGCCGGTTTACTGTATCCCTTGGACCTTCCCATTGTCGATGAAACACAGAAATTGCATCGGAATTAAATATAAGAGACACAATGCCGACTTAAGTACAGGAAGACTGAGTCTTCCTACTGTCTATGTTTTGAGCGTTTCCTGTGTCACCAGTTTTACATTCCGATGCACCTCTGCAGGGTTACTGTATCCCTTGGACCTTCCCATTGACGATGAAACACAGAAATTGCATCGGAATTAAATATAAGAGACACAATGCCGACTTAAGTACAGGAAGACTGAGTCTTACTACTGTCTATAATTTGAGCGTTTCCTGTGTCACCAGTTTTACATCCCGATGCACCTCTACAGGTTTACTGTATCCCTTGGACCTTCACAGTGGCGATGGAACACAGAAATTGAATCGGAATTAAATATAAGAGACACAATGCCGACTTAAGTACAGGAAGACTAAGTCTTCCTACTGTCTACGTTTTGAGCGTTTCCTGTGTCATCAGTTTTACTTTCCGATGCACCTCTGCAGGTTTACTAAATCCCTTGGACCTTCCCATTCACGATGAAACACAGAAATTGCATCGGAATTAAATATAAGAGACACAGTTCCGACTTAAGTACAGGAAGACTGAGTCTTCCTACTGTCAATGTTTTTAGCGTTTCCTGTGTCACTAGTTTTACATTCTGATGCACCTTTGCAGGTTTACTGTATCCCATGGACCTTCCCATTGACGATGAAACATAGAAATTGCATCGGAATTATATATAAGAGACACAATGCCAACTTAAGTACAGGAAGACTGAGTCTTCCTACTGTCTATAATTTGAGCGCTTCCTGTGTCACCAGTTTTACATTCCGATGCACCTGTACAGGTTTACTGTATCCCTTGGACCTTCACAGTGACGATGAAACACAGAAATTGCATCGGAATTAAATATAAGAGACACAATGCCGACTTAAGTACAGGAAGACTGAGTCTTCCTACTGTCTATGTTTTGAGCGTTTCCTGTGTCACCAGTTTTACATTCTGATGCACCTCTGCAGGTTTACTGTATCCCTTGGACCTTCCCATTGGCGATGAAACAAAGAAATTGCATCGGAGTTAAATTTAAGAGACGCAATGCCTACTTAAGTACAGGAAGACTGAGTCTTCCTACTGAGTATAATTTGAGCGTTTCCTGTGTCACCAGGTTTACATTCAGATGCACCTCTACAGGTTTACTGTACCCCTTGGACCTTCACAGTGCCGATGAAACACAGAAATTGCACCGAAATTAAATATAATAGACACAATGCCGACTTAAGTACAAGAAAACAGTCTCCGTACGGTCAATGTTTTGAGCGTTTCCTGTGTCACCAGTTTCACATTCCGATGCACCTCTGCCGGTTTACTGTATCATTTGGACCTTCTCATTGTCGATGAAACACAGAAATCGCATCGGATTTAAATATAAGAGACACAGTGCCGACTTAAGTACAGGAAGACTGAGTCTTCCTACTGTCTATGTTTTGAGCGTTTCCTGTGTCACTAGTTTTACATTCCGATGCACCTCTGCAGGTTAACTGTATCCCTTGGACCTTCCCATTGACGATGAAACACAGAAATTGCATCGGAATAAAATGTAAGAGACACAATGCCGACTTAAAAACAGGAAGAGTGAGTCTTCCTACTCTCTATGTTTTGAGCGTTTCCTGTGTCACCAGTTTTACCTTCTGATGCACCTCTGCAGTTTTACTGTATCCCTTGGACCTTCCCATTGACGATGAAACACAGAAATTGCATCGGAATTAAATATAAGAGACAAAATACCGACTTAAGTACAGGAAGACTGAGTCTTCCTACTGTCTGTAATTTGAGCGTTTCGTGTGTCACCAGTTTTACATTCCGATGCACCTCTACAGGTTTACTGTATCTCTTGGACCTTCACAGTGACGATGAAACACAGAAATTGCATCGGAATTAAATATAAGAGACACAATGCCGACTTAAGTACAAGAAAACAGTCTTCGTAAGGGTCAATGTTTTAAGCGTCTCCTGTGTCACCAGTTTTACATTCCGATGCACCTCTACCGGTTTACTGTATCATTTGGACCTTCCCATTGTCGATGAAACACAGAAATCGCATCGGATTTAAATATAAGAGACACAGTGCCGACTTAAGAACAGGAAGACTGAGTCTTCCTACTGTCTATGTTTTGAGCGTTTCCTGTGTCACTAGTTTTACATTCCGATGCACCTCTGCAGGTTTACTGTATCCCTTGGACCTTCCCATTGACGATGAAACACAGAAATTGCATCGGAATTAAATAAAAGAGACACAATGCCGACTTAAAAACAGGAAGAGTGAGTCTTCCTACTCTCTATGTTTTGAGCGTTTCCTGTGTCACCAGTTTTACATTCTGATGCACCTCTGCAGTTTTACTGTATCCCTTGGACCTTCCCATTGACGATGAAACACAGAAATTGCATCGGAATTAAATATAAGAGACACAATGCCGACTTAAAAACAGGAAGACTGAGTCTTCCTACTGTCTATGTTTTGAGCGTTTCCTGTGTCACCAGTTTTACATTCTGATGCACCTCTGCAGTTTTACTGTATATTTGGACCTTCCCATTGACGATGAAACACAGAAATTGCATCGAAATTAAATATAAGAGACACAATGCCGACTTAAGTAAAGGAAGACTAAGTCTACCTACTGTCTATGTTTTGAGCGTTTCCTGTGTCATGAGTTTTACTTTCCTATGCACCTCCGCAGTTTTACTATATCCCTTGGACCTTCCCATTCACGATGAAACACAGAAATTTCATCGGAATGAAATATAACAACACAATGCCGAATTAAGTATAGGAAGACTGAGTCTTCCTGCTGTCTATGTTTTGAGCGTTTCCTGTGTCACCAGTTTTACATTCCGATGCACCTCTGCAGGTTTACTGTATCCCTTGGACCTTCCCATTGACGATGAAACACAGAAATTGCATCGGAATTAAATATAAGAGACACAATGCCGACTTAAGTACAGGAAGACTGAATCTTCCTACTCTCTATGTTTTGAGCGTTTCCTGTGTCACCAGTTTTACATTCCGATGCACCTCTGCAGGTTTCCTGTATCCCTTGGACCTTCCCATTGACGATGAAACACAGAAATTGCATCGAAATGAAATATAGGAGACACAATGCCGATTTAAGTACAAGAAAACAGTCTTCGTACGGTCAATGTTTGAGCGTTTCCTGTGTCACCAGTTTTACATTCCGATGCACCTCTGCCGGTTTACTGTATCCCTTGGACCTTCCCATTGTCGATGAAACACAGAAATTGCATCGGAATTAAATATAAGAGACACAATGCCGACTTAAGTACAGGAAGACTGAGTCTTCCTACTGTCTATGTTTTGAGCGTTTCCTGTGTCACCAGTTTTACATTCTGATGCACCTCTGCAGGTTTTCTGTATCCATTGGACCTTCCCATTGACGATGAAACACAGAAATTGCATCGGAATTAAATATAAGAGACACAATGCCGACTTAAGTACAGGAAGACTGAGTCTTCCTACTGTCTATAATTTGAGCGTTTCCTGTCTCACCAGTTTTACATTCCGATGCACCTCTGCAGGTATACTGTATCCGTTGGACCTTCACAGTGACGATGAAACACAGAAATTGCATCGGAAGTAAATATAAGAGACACAATGCCGTCTTAAGTACAGGAAGACTAAGTCTTCCAACAGTCTATGTTTTGAGCGTTTCCTGTGTCATCAGTTTCACTTTCCGATGCACCTCTGAAAGTTTACTATATCCCTTGGACCTTCCCATTCACGATGAAACACAGAAATTTCATCGGAAATAAATATAAGTGACACAATGCCGAGTTAAGTATAGGAAGACTGAGTCTTCCTACTGTCTATGTTTTGAGCGTTTCCTGTGTCACCAGATTTACATTCTGATGCACCTCTGCAGGTCTTCTGTATCCATTGGACCTTCCCATTGACGATGAAACACAGAAATTGCATCGGAATTAAATATAAGAGACACAGTTCCGACTTAAGTACAGGAAGACTGAGTCTTCCTACTGTCAATGTTTTTAGCGTTTCCTGTGTCACTAGTTTTACATTCTGATGCACCTTTGCAGGTTTACTGTATCCCATGGACCTTCCCATTGACGATGAAACATAGAAATTGCATCGGAATTATATATAAGAGACACAATGCCAACTTAAGTACAGGAAGACTGAGTCTTCCTACTGTCTATAATTTGAGCGCTTCCTGTGTCACCAGTTATACATTCCGATGCACCTGTACAGGTTTACTGTATCCCTTGGACCTTCACAGTGACGATGAAACACAGAAATTGCATCGGAATTAAATATAAGAGACACAATGCCGACTTAAGTACAGGAAGACTGAGTCTTCCTACTGTCTATGTTTTGAGCGTTTCCTGTGTCACCAGTTTTACATTCTGATGCACCTCTGCAGGTTTACTGTATCCCTTGGACCTTCCCATTGGCGATGAAACAAAGAAATTGCATCGGAGTTAAATTTAAGAGACGCAATGCCTACTTAAGTACAGGAAGACTGAGTCTTCCTACTGAGTATAATTTGAGCGTTTCCTGTGTCACCAGGTTTACATTCAGATGCACCTCTACAGGTTTACTGTACCCCTTGGACCTTCACAGTGCCGATGAAACACAGAAATTGCACCGAAATTAAATATAATAGACACAATGCCGACTTAAGTACAAGAAAACAGTCTCCGTACGGTCAATGTTTTGAGCGTTTCCTGTGTCACCAGTTTCACATTCCGATGCACCTCTGCCGGTTTACTGTATCATTTGGACCTTCTCATTGTCGATGAAACACAGAAATCGCATCGGATTTAAATATAAGAGACACAGTGCCGACTTAAGTACAGGAAGACTGAGTCTTCCTACTGTCTATGTTTTGAGCGTTTCCTGTGTCACTAGTTTTACATTCCGATGCACCTCTGCAGGTTAACTGTATCCCTTGGACCTTCCCATTGACGATGAAACACAGAAATTGCATCGGAATTAAATATAAGAGACACAATGCCGACTTAAAAACAGGAAGAGTGAGTCTTCCTACTCTCTATGTTTTGAGCGTTTCCTGTGTCACCAGTTTTACCTTCTGATGCACCTCTGCAGTTTTACTGTATCCCTTGGACCTTCCCATTGACGATGAAACACAGAAATTGCATCGGAATTAAATATAAGAGACAAAATACCGACTTAAGTACAGGAAGACTGAGTCTTCCTACTGTCTGTAATTTGAGCGTTTCGTGTGTCACCAGTTTTACATTCCGATGCACCTCTACAGGTTTACTGTATCTCTTGGACCTTCACAGTGACGATGAAACACAGAAATTGCATCGGAATTAAATATAAGAGACACAATGCCGACTTAAGTACAAGAAAACAGTCTTCGTAAGGGTCAATGTTTTAAGCGTCTCCTGTGTCACCAGTTTTACATTCCGATGCACCTCTACCGGTTTACTGTATCATTTGGACCTTCCCATTGTCGATGAAACACAGAAATCGCATCGGATTTAAATATAAGAGACACAGTGCCGACTTAAGAACAGGAAGACTGAGTCTTCCTACTGTCTATGTTTTGAGCGTTTCCTGTGTCACTAGTTTTACATTCCGATGCACCTCTGCAGGTTTACTGTATCCCTTGGACCTTCCCATTGACGATGAAACACAGAAATTGCATCGGAATTAAATAAAAGAGACACAATGCCGACTTAAAAACAGGAAGAGTGAGTCTTCCTACTCTCTATGTTTTGAGCGTTTCCTGTGTCACCAGTTTTACATTCTGATGCACCTCTGCAGTTTTACTGTATCCCTTGGACCTTCCCATTGACGATGAAACACAGAAATTGCATCGGAATTAAATATAAGAGACACAATGCCGACTTAAAAACAGGAAGACTGAGTCTTCCTACTGTCTATGTTTTGAGCGTTTCCTGTGTCACCAGTTTTACATTCTGATGCACCTCTGCAGTTTTACTGTATATTTGGACCTTCCCATTGACGATGAAACACAGAAATTGCATCGAAATTAAATATAAGAGACACAATGCCGACTTAAGTAAAGGAAGACTAAGTCTACCTACTGTCTATGTTTTGAGCGTTTCCTGTGTCATGAGTTTTACTTTCCTATGCACCTCCGCAGTTTTACTATATCCCTTGGACCTTCCCATTCACGATGAAACACAGAAATTTCATCGGAATGAAATATAACAACACAATGCCGAATTAAGTATAGGAAGACTGAGTCTTCCTGCTGTCTATGTTTTGAGCGTTTCCTGTGTCACCAGTTTTACATTCCGATGCACCTCTGCAGGTTTACTGTATCCCTTGGACCTTCCCATTGACGATGAAACACAGAAATTGCATCGGAATTAAATATAAGAGACACAATGCCGTCTTAAGTACAGGAAGACTGAATCTTCCTACTCTCTATGTTTTGAGCGTTTCCTGTGTCACCAGTTTTACATTCCGATGCACCTCTGCAGGTTTCCTGTATCCCTTGGACCTTCCCATTGACGATGAAACACAGAAATTGCATCGAAATGAAATATATGAGACACAATGCCGATTTAAGTACAAGAAAACAGTCTTCGTACGGTCAATGTTTGAGCGTTTCCTGTGTCACCAGTTTTACATTCCGATGCACCTCTGCCGGTTTACTGTATCCCTTGGACCTTCCCATTGTCGATGAAACACAGAAATTGCATCGGAATTAAATATAAGAGACACAATGCCGACTTAAGTACAGGAAGACTGAGTCTTCCTACTGTCTATGTTTTGAGCGTTTCCTGTGTCACCAGTTTTACATTCTGATGCACCTCTGCAGGTTTTCTGTATCCATTGGACCTTCCCATTGACGATGAAACACAGAAATTGCATCGGAATTAAATATAAGAGACACAATGCCGACTTAAGTACAGGAAGACTGAGTCTTCCTACTGTCTATAATTTGAGCGTTTCCTGTCTCACCAGTTTTAGATTCCGATGCACCTCTGCAGGTATACTGTATCCGTTGGACCTTCACAGTGACGATGAAACACAGAAATTGCATCGGAAGTAAATATAAGAGACACAATGCCGTCTTAAGTACAGGAAGACTAAGTCTTCCAACAGTCTATGTTTTGAGCGTTTCCTGTGTCATCAGTTTCACTTTCCGATGCACCTCTGAAAGTTTACTATATCCCTTGGACCTTCCCATTCACGATGAAACACAGAAATTTCATCGGAAATAAATATAAGTGACACAATGCCGAGTTAAGTATAGGAAGACTGAGTCTTCCTACTGTCTATGTTTTGAGCGTTTCCTGTGTCACCAGATTTACATTCTGATGCACCTCTGCAGGTCTTCTGTATCCATTGGACCTTCCCATTGACGATGAAACACAGAAATTGCATCGGAATTAAATATAAGAGACACAATGCCGACTTAAGTACAGGAAGACTGAGTCTTCCTACTGTCTATGTTTTAAACGTTTCCTGTGTCACCAGT
Organism: Schistocerca nitens; assembly: GCF_023898315.1. Lineage (NCBI taxonomy): Eukaryota > Metazoa > Arthropoda > Insecta > Orthoptera > Acrididae > Schistocerca > Schistocerca nitens. Next base: position 1,985,253 of record NC_064616.1, on the reverse strand, counting down.
TTTACATTCTGATGCACCTCTGCAGGTTTTCTGTATCCATTGGACCTTCCCATTGACGATGAAACACAGAAATTGCATCGGAATTAAATATAAGAGACACAATGCCGACTTAAGTGCAGGAAGACTGAGGCTTCCTACTGTCTATCTTTTGAGCGTTTCCTGTGTCACCAGTTTTACATTCCGATGCACCTCTGCAGATTTACTGTATCCCTTGGACCTTCCCATTGACGATGAAACACAGAAATTGCATCGGAATAAAATATAAGAGACACAATGCCGATTTAAGTACAGGAACACTGAGTCTTCCTACTGTCTATGTTTAGAGCGTTTCCTGTGTCACCAGTTTTACATTTCGATACACCTCTACAGGTTTACTGTATCCCTTGGACCTTCACAGTGACGATGAAACACAGAAATTGAATCGGAATTAAATATAAGAGACACAATGCCGACTTAAGTACAGGAAGACTAAGTCTTCCTACTGTCTATGTTTTGAGCGTTTCCTGTGTCACGAGTTTTACATTCCGATGCACCTCTGCAGGTTTACTGTATCCCTTGGACCTTCCCATTGACGATGAAACACAGAAATTGCATCGGAATTAAATATAAGAGACACAATGCCGACTTAAGTACAGGAAGACTGAGTCTTACTACTGTCTATAATTTGAGCGTTTCCTGTGTCACCAGTTTTCCATCCCGATGCACCTCTACAGGTTTACTGTATCCCTTGGACCTTCACAGTGGCGATGAAACACAGAAATTGAATCGGAATTAAATATAAGAGACACAATGCCGACTTAAGTACAGAAAGACTAGGTCTTCCTACTGTCTATGTTTTGAGCGTTTCCTGTGTCACGAGTTTTACATTCCGATGCACCTCTGCAGGTTTACTGTATCCCTTGGACCTTCCCTTTGACGATGAAACACAGAAATTGCTTCGGAATTAAATATAAGAGACACAATGCCGACTTAAGTACAGGAAGACTGAGTCTTCCTACTCTCTATGTTTTGAGCGTTTCCTGTGTCACCAGTTTTACATTCTGATGCACCTCTGCAGGCTTACTGTATCCCTTGGACCTTCCCATTGACGATGAAACACAGAAATTGCATCGGAATTAAATATAAGAGACAAAATGCCGACTTAAGTACAGGAAGACTGAGTCTTCCTACTGTCTATAATTTGAGCGTTTCCTGTCTCACCAATTTACATTCCGATGCACCTCTGCAGGTATACTGTATCCGTTGGACCTACACAGTGACGATGAAACACAGAAATTGCATCGCAATTAAATATAAGAGACAGGAGGCCGACATAAGAACAGGAAGACTAAGTCTTCCTACTGTCTATGTTTTGAGCGTTTCCTGTGTCATCAGCTTTACTTTCCGATGCACCTCTGCAGGTTTACTATATCCCTTGGACCTTCCCATTCACGATGAAACGCAGAAATTACATCGGAAATAAATTAAAGAGACACAATGCCGACTTGAGTATAGGAAGACTGAGTCTTCCTACTGTCTATGATTTGAGCGTTTCCTGTGTCACCAGTTTTACATTCCGATGCACCTCTGCAGGTTTCCTGTGAAACGTCCCCTTAAAAAAATTTTACATGACTGTGTTTAAACTGGCACACAATATTTTTAGCGCAACGCAATCTGACTTTCCACACACAATATTTTGTTAACGCAACGCAATCTGACTTTCAAAATTCTCTACAAGAGAATGGCCCTGACTAACATTAACCTGTACTTTTCAGAAATCACTTACCTCACAAAAATCTTGGTTACTCCCACTACTGCAATACAGCAAGCGCCACTACTGCCAGCTAAATAAAAGATTCAAACTATGGAAGGCACTAACTACTGATAGGGATAGTTAGCAAATGAAAGATATTAATAGAGAACAAACAATGTATTTACCTTGATATCATGACAAATTACAAAACTCCGCCATCTCTCTCCCCACATCCACCACTGCTGGCGGCTCACCTCCAACTGCCCAGCGCTACGCGCTGTTCACAGCCAGCTGCCTAACACTACAATGGTTGAGTATTACAACAATGCAAAGCAGCCACAGACTGCACACGGCACAGCCGGTGATTTTCATACAGAGGTGGCGTTACTAATAAAAAACCTAAACAGCCTACTTACATAGCCCCCATGCTCCCCACAAAAAATTTTACAAATTGGGTTGGGCAGTGGGCAATACATATTTGTTAAAATTTTTCATAATCGTAATTACAATAACAAATAAATCAAATGCACACACTTATTGATACAATGTTGGTCAAAAGCTAAAATTTTCTCACAGTCCCTAAAGACAGTCCTGATCATTCATCACATTGCAGTGTTTTTCTCAAAGTCTGAGCAGTAAAAGACAATGCACACAGACGTAGTGGATTTCCATGCAGTCTTGAAAAAGTAGCGTTGTCCTTCCAACGGAAAGACAGTGCTGACTCTTGACATGCTGACAGGTAATGGGCCACAACAGAGCAAACCCACAGTGGAGTCAGTCGAAGTTTTGAAGAATATCGTTTGGTAGGTCATCACAGAGCAGACCCACTGTAGTCCTGGTAGAGATTACGGTATTGGTGGGCCACCAGAGGCGCAGACCCACTGCAGTCCTTGCAGAAATAATGGTACTGGTGAGTCAGCAAAGATGCAGCCCCAATGTAGTCCTTGTAGAGATGGCCAGGAGCCATCTGTTGCGACTGTGCAGATGCACAATCACCATCGAAGAGTCTTGCAGAGAATATAGCAAGTCCATAACCACCACTTGTGCACTCACAAAGTTTTTGGAATTGTCCTTAGAACCAGCAATGCTGTTATCCAGTCCCTTGCTGAATTATTAACACACATGCAAACACTAACAGTCCCTACTTGTCACATATTGTCCATATATTGTGACCAACAAAAACGTGTGCAGTGAAATGTAACTTACAAGTTACTTAATTTGATGACCTGGTGTCAATTACAATTTTATAACATAAGAATACAATAACAACGGTATAAAATACATCATTAAAAACATAATAATACAGATAACATTTGTAGGAATAGGGGCTTTACAAAAGAATAGAAATAAACAAATACATCAGTGTTACAAAAATAATGACATAAGTACATACATAAAGATCAGAATAACTTTTGGAATATCAACTTCCACATGAGCATTAAAACAAAACAGAACAAATACTGTTTAAACATGTTTACAAAGTAAATAACATGGTATTAGAAAAATTCTACAACATAGGTCTTATCAGATAAACAACTAAAGACAGGAAGTACACAAATACACAAGGGAACACAAACACATAGTGGGATAACACAAGGAAAGGACAGGGTTTCTTTTACTGCAGTATCTTGCGAACAAAACTTTTTTTGTTCTTGGAGATCTCCCTTCGTTCCTCATTATTTCCAAAAGTCCTATCTGTACCTCTTTTCTGTATTCCAACCATAATTCTTTCAAAATAAATATGGCTCATTGTACAATACTCATTTTGGCCCTATCTGTTTCTTGCGGCTTCTCAATGCATTTCTTCCAATTCATCATAGTTAGTTTCTTATATAGTCTACCCCCTCTTAAGCTAACTTAAATCTACTGAGCTCAGATATATATACCAAGGGACGAGGCAATGCAGCATCACATAAAACAATAAACATCAATGACAAATATTTCAAACTGGCAAAGCAAGCTACAGTAAATCTAAATTACCAAGCAATTCAACATTACAACTAATATGAGGCAATGCGCAGCAAACAATAAAATAATCATTAGTAAAACTGGCTTAACAGCGTAATACAAAATCAAATTCAGTAACATTATGCCTGGCAAACAGCAGAAGCAAAAGCAATAAATTATATCTAAACATGACAACGCTCAAGCAGAAAAAATATTACAGTAAAGACAACAATGCAGACAAGGGAAATGTATATTCACATCTTAATGACTATGTAATTAAAGTGGTGCACCACAACAACTTATTGTAAAAAAAATATTACCATGTACTTGAAAAGAAAATTATGTGTGCAGTAACTGTTACTAGTCCCTTCTTATTGTTCTTTCCATTCCAAGAGCTCCTTTTTCGAAGAATGTGGGTCATAAAGTAATTATTTAATAGATCTGTTGACAGAAAGTGTTCACATTAGCAAATGAATTTTTTTTTTATGAAACCAATGCTGCAACACAGCTGGAAACTAGATATCAAATGAAATAAGCAACTATGTACAAAGTAAAGCATAAAATAATCATTCAGTAGTCATGTGACATTTCATAAGTTAGAAATTCTCTCAACTCTCGTAGAAAGACGCTTGTCGTAATCAGGTGTGCAAATGTAAAAATATTTCTCGTCATTTCATTAGGCATTTCTGTCGCCATATGGCATTTCTCTCAACTAGCACGACAATAGCCGTGAAATGTTGCGATGCTTTCTACAAAGGAACGTCAAGCGAGGATAATGCCCCCCCCCTTTTTTTTCTCAACCTAATGGCTGTTTCTCCAGGTGGCTGGCACAGGTGGCCGCTCACAACGAATTACGTCTCGGTCACTTACCTCTCATCCCGGAATATTTACGACAGCAGTTTTCGCTACAGTGACTCATATAAAAATATTTCACAGGTCAAGAATTTGGATTACAAATCTGTAGAAACAAAATCCTATAAATATAACAGCGTCCAAAAAAAATTTTCGTCGGCATTGTGATACATTCACGCATTTACACACATTTCACAACTCTTAAAGTACGATTCTTGGTTTCCAACAACCTTTATCACAAATCAGAGTCCCTAAATCACTATTCATTACTCCTTACCTTATTACACATATACAAATTCGTCGACGCTTCTTCAATATTTCCTGTTAATGAATACGTAGCATAATCAAATAACTCATATAGCATCAGCTTCTTGACCATAAACATACCTCAGCAGCATAATACACATCGTCGTCGTAAAAATAACATCATAACACGTCAGTCAAATCTCAAAATCGTCGTAGCTTCCTCCAATAATTTCAAAACCTAGAAAAATTCTCTGCTCATTTCAGTAGTGTCATCTACCTCAAACGTACTTTAAAATCATGCTCCCTTACCAAATATATCATTCAAAGCTCTCATAGTATCACAATGGGTCCAAAAAAATATGAACAGTTCACAAAGTATAGACAAAATACAATTTCGTAAGTGTGAAGGTATTCAACTGTGTAATTATGTAAACATCTGTCACTGATGTAGTAAAAAGAATGTTTGTTTCTCTGTCAAATAATCAGATAGCTGTGTAATTTATGTGTTAGAGAAATATGGTACCGATGTGTAAAGTTGTATAAGCAAATACCATATTAGCTAGGGCTCCTTGTGCTCGCCAAACACATGGTACACAAAGTAAGCGTGTACCCCCCTGAGGATTAATGTAATTATACCCTCAGGTGTTACAGATTACAGCAATGGAATGAAATATATCTCGGAAAACTTTCTTTGCAATTTAAAAATCTTTAAAAATAAATGTTTTAAGTACATAATTAATCACTCAAATACGTGTCCTGTAGCGCTAAACTGTGTGTCATGTCGCAACATAATCTCTGTGGAAGTCTCGTAGTTATCGTCCTCCAAAAGCTAAGTTCTGCAGAAGTCAATGTACTTACCTGATGATACACAAAAGTGAAATGCTTTGCGTATAGATATCTTAGTTATTACGCTTATTGTTGTGATGAAGAAAGTACTGTACTGTAACGTATTGTTGTGCCACGAAAAAGGCTGTCTCATTGTTGCTATACCACAAAAGTTACTACTAAAACATGCTTTTCTTTCCAGAAGAATTCAGAAAGCTGTGCAGATATAAAACAGATAACAGCGCAAAAGCAACATTGTAAACTGTCACTCATTAGTAGCGTCGTGATAACATCGTGTAGCTGTCACATAAACTAACCTCTGTGTCATCTGGTATCTCACAGAAAGCACTTTAATTTCAGAATGTATTTTCAAATAAACCAAAATGTTGCATTAAAATCTCAAGTTAAAAAAGCACATTATCTCTCAATAAACGGTTTTACGTGTGAAATGTGGTGTAAACCTTTGCTCTTCCTAGTATGCAGAGTTTCAACTTTAACGCAATTATCAAGTGGTATACGTCGGTAAAGAATACTGGAATTTTTCTCAAGGTTAGCGTCTGTGTTATTTTTCTCGGAGCCAGCGGGCGCACGCGGCTGCCTGCTGTGCGAGTCATTGTCTGTTTCTTTGCTGGCGCGCGTCGTTATTCGGATTAGGAGACCGAACTTCTACAAATTCGCCTTGCCGAGAGGGCCCAGCTCTGTTTGAATCCCGCCAGTTCTGATGCAATTCAGGTCTGTCGTTACGATCACATCGTCTGTCGTCATGTCGGTAGTTTCTGTGGTTTCTTTCTTGTCGGTTAAGTGGTGGAGAATTTCTCCCTGAATCGTAACTGCGCGCTGGACCGTTGCGTCTAAAGTTATTCTGTCCCTCGTAATAATAATTGTTTTGGTTCCCATATTGTCTGTTTCTCTGATTGTCTCTGTGATAGTCATTACCGCGGAGAGGTGATCTTTCCCTGTAATTATTACTACTCTGCCAACGGTTGTTATACGGGTGGTGTCTGTTTCGGTCACGATTTGTGTTGTGAGAATAGCCTTGTCGCGTCCAGTTATTATTTCTTTCATCGCGGAATTGCGACGGATGTGATCTGTAATTGTTGTGCTCGTGCGTTCCGCGATTGTCAGTGTCAATTTCTAGTTCTTGTAAGAGTCCTTGAAATGCTTCAATGTCGTCTTTGCAACGTCCTGCCAAAATAATATGTCGCAAATGTTCAGGCAGTTTGATTAAGCAAATGCGGATGAGTTCTGAGGGGCTGTATGGGTTTGACAGGTACTGATTCTTGTGCAACATGTCTTCAAAATATTTCACAAGACTGGAGAATTCAGATTGTTCGAAATGTTTCATCATTATGATGCCATGTTTTACTCGGTCTTGTGTGGCTTGAGACCAATATGCTGAGAGGAAGGCATGGTAAAATTCTCCTTCACTATGACAATCGTGAATGACCGAACGCATTCTTACAGCTGGTTCATTCTCTAAATAGCCACACATAAATTCTAATCTGTGTTCTAACGACCAGTTAGGGGGAAAACAATGAGAGAATTGATGGAGCCAAGCTTGTGGATGAATGTCGTTGCCAGAATTCTTAAACGTTTTGAATTTACATGTAGTAATGAACAGCTTATAGTCAAAGTCATCATGTCGGCGAGTCGCATATCGGTCATTGTTACGTCGTGTCGGCGGTTCCATCTCAAAATTCGGTGCACATTGCCAGTTTCTTTCATAACTTCCGAAGTGTCCTGAGTTATTATCTTGTGGATGTTCCGTATTTCTAAGTCCCTCTTCCCGTGTTGGGGCGCGAGTATTCTCTGAAATACGTAATTCTTGTATAACCTGCGTCAACTGATCTTGTACTTCCCGGATTTCTCTTTTGTACTGTGTATTGATTTGATTTTGATTTTGTTTGAATTTCCTAATTTGTTCGCACTCTTCTGTGTCATTAAAGACTACCGGTTTTGTGTCATTCAGATTATCATCTACCTTCGTAGATAAATTATTTAGCTGATCCGAAAGTTCAACTACTTTCTCTGATAATGTACTAATTTCCTCCATGTGTCTTTCTACTGTGTCTTTTAAGTTTTCCTGGGTTTTTGCAAGTTGCGTAACCGAATCGGTAGATGCAACTGAGTCAAATTTAGCTTGCAAGGTCTCATGATTTTCATGAACAGTAGTTTGCAGTTCTTTTATGGCTACTTCGTGATTCTGTAGTGCATTTTCATGCCGCGAAAAAATAGGTTGGAAATGCTCACAAATTTGTGTTTTTACGTCGTTACAGACTTTTTGACATTTCGATTCAATGTGATGTAACTCATTAGTTAAATCCTCACGTGTTTGTTCAAGAGTTTGCTCCAATGAGTCTAACTTTTGAAGCTGTTGCTGTGTTTGACTCTGATTTTGTTCCATTTGTTTCTGATTTTGTTCCATTTGTTTCTGATTTTGTTCGATTGTGTCTAATTTTTGAAGATTTTGTCCCATTTGTTTCTGATTTTGTTCGAGCGTTGTGTCTAACTTTTGAAGCTTTTGTTGTGTTTGTCCCATTTGTTGTATTAATTGTAATAACAATGCACTGGTGTCTGGAACATGTTCCTCAGTGCTTTTCGGCAGTGAATTTGCACCGGAAACATTCACATTTTGACAAGCAGAAAATGTGTCTTGACTCATTTGAGAAAACGGTGAGGACCCAAATCCTGAATTCACAGCATTTGCGAGATTGTTTCCTGTCGTTTCGGATTCCTGAGGCGAGCTGTCGCCGACCGATCGATCGATAATGCTTCCCTGTTCTCTAATTGTTTCGCTGTCTACACCATTGTTTGCAGCCCGCTCCATTTCCCTATGCACAGCTACCAAATTATTACTTTGAACATCTGTTAATTCATTACACAGTGGTGCTGGCAAGCTACGCTCGTCATCACTATTATTTCTCAATTTGCTTTGGAGCCTAGTGTTACGTTTTTCACACGCCATTATTGTCACAGTATTTCACACGACAACACAGAAAAACACAATTTGAAGAGCAAAAATAAGAAAACACATTAACATAGCACTGAAAATAATATCTAGTTAATTGCAAGCGCAGCTGCGAAATACTTGCTGCAAATCTACATGCATGCCACAACTGTTTTACTGTACAACAATGAAAAACTACAACTACAAAGGAAATTCTCTCTATAATTACGCGCTAGCAATAAACAAAATCTACACTAATTACACAAACTACAAGGAAAAAATCAGAAGATTCCAGTGAGGTATCCTCGGCTAAGGGTCGACATATGAAACGTCCCCTTTTGAACAATTTTACACGACTGTCCTTAAACTGGCACACAATATTTTTAGCGCAACGCAATCTGACTTTCCACACACAATATTTTGTTAACGCAACGCAATCTGACTTTCAAAATTCTCTACAAGAGAATGGCCCTGACTAACATTAACCTGTACTTTTCAGAAATCACTTACCTCACAAAAATCTTGGTTACTCCCACTACTGCAATACAGCGAGCGCCACTACTGCCAGCTAAATAAAAGATTCAAACTATGGAAGGCACTAACTACTGATAGGGATAGTTAGCAAATGAAAGATATTAATAGAGAACAAACAATGTATTTACCTTGATATCATAACAAATTACAAAACTCCGCCATCTCTCTCCCCACATCCACCACTGCTGGCGGCTCACCTCCAACTGCCCAGCGCTACGCGCTGTTCACAGCCAGCTGCCTAACACTACAATGGTTGAGTATTACAACAATGCAAAGCAGCCATAGACTGCACACGGCACAGCCGGTGATTTTCATACAGAGGTGGCGTTACTAATAAAAAACCTAAACAGCCTACTTACACCTGTATCCTTTGGACCTTCCCATTGACGATGAAACACAGAAATTGCATCGGAATTAAATATAAGAGACACAATGCCGACTTAAGTACACGAAGACTGAGTCTTCCTACTGTCTATGTTTTGAGCGTTTCCTGTGTCACCAGTTTTATATTCCGATGCACCTCCGCATGTTTACTGTATCCCTAGGACCTTCCCATTGACGATGAAACACAGAAATTGCATCGGAAGTAAATATAAGAGACACAATGCCGTCTTAAGTACAGGAAGACTAAGTCTTCCAACTGTCTATGATTTTAACGTTTCCTGTGTCATCAGTTTCACTTTCCGATGCACCTCTGCAGGTTTACTATATCCCTTGGACCTTCCCATTCACGATGAAACACAGAAATTTCATCGGAAATAAATATAAGAGACACAATGCCGACTTAAGTATAGGAAGACTGAGTCTTCCTACTGTCTATGTTTTGAGCGTTTCCTGTGTCACCAGATTTACATTCTGATGCACCTCTGCAGGTCTTCTGTATCCATTGGAAATACCCATTGACGATGAAACACAGAAATTGCATCGGAAATAAATATAAGAGACACTATGCCGACTTGAGTATAGGAAGACTGAGTCTTCCTACTGTCTATGATTTGAGCGTTTCCTGTGTCACCAGTTTCACATTCCGATGCACCTCTGCAAGTTTCCTGTATCCCTTGGACCTTCCCATTGACGATGAAACACAGAAATTGCATCGAAATTAAATTTAAGAGACACAATCCCGACTTAAGTACAAGAAAAAAGTCCACGTAATGTCAATGTTTTGAGCGTTTCCTGTGTCACCAGTTTTACATTCCGATGCACCTCTGCCGGTTTACTGTATCCCTTGGACCTTCCCATTGTCGATGAGACACAGAAATCGCATCAGAATTAAATATAAGAGACACAATGGCGACTTAAGTACAGGAAGACTGAGTCTTCCTACTGTCTATGTTTTGAGCGTTTCCTGTGTCACCAGTTTTACATTCCGATGCACCTCTGCAGGTATAGTGTTTCCCTTCAACTTTCCCATTGACGATGAAACACAGAAATTGCATCGGAATTAAATATAAGAGACACAATGCCGACTTAAGTACAGGAAGACTGAGTCTTCCTACTGTCTATGTTTTGAGCGTTTCCTGTGTCACCAGTTTTACATTCTGAAGCACCTCCGCAGGTTTACTGTATCCCTTGGACCGTCCCATTGATGATAAAGCACAGAAATTGCATTGGAATTAAATATAAGAGACACAATGCTGACTTAAGTACAGAAAGACTGAGTCTTCCTACTGTCTATGTTTTGTGCGTTTCCTGTGTCATCATTTTTACATTCCGATGCACCTCTGCAGGTTTACTGTATCCCTTGGACCTTCCCATTGACGATGAAAAACAGAAATAGCATCGGAATTAAATTTAAGAGACACAATGCCGACTCAAGTACAGGAAGACTAAGTCTTCCTACTGTCTATGTTTTGAGCGTTTCTTGTGTCATCAGTTTTACTTTCCGATGCACCTCTGCAGGTTTACTATATCCCTTGGACCTTCCCATTCGCGATGAAACACTGAAATTTCATCGGAATTAAATATAAGAGACACAATGCCGACTTAAGTACTGGAAGACTGAGTCTTCCTACTGTCTATGTTTTGAGCGTTTCCTGTGTCACCAGTTTTACATTCCGATGCACCTCTGCAGGGTTACTGTATCCCTTGGACCTTCCCATTGACGATGAAACACAGAAATTGCATCGGAATTAAATATAAGAGACACAATGCCGACTTAAGTACAGGAAGACTGAGTCTTACTACTGTCTATAATTTGAGCGTTTCCTGTGTCACCAGTTTTACATCCCGATGCACCTCTACAGGTTTACTGTATCCCTTGGACCTTCACAGTGGCGATGAAACACAGAAATTGAATCGGAATTAAATATAAGAGACACAATGCCGACTTAAGTACAGGAAGACTAAGTCTTCCTACTGTCTATGTTTTGAGCGTTTCCTGTGTCATCAGTTTTACTTTCCGATGCACCTCTGCAGGTTTACTAAATCATTTGGACCTTCCCATTCACGATGAAACAGAGAAATTTCATCGGAAATAAATATAAGAGACACAATGCCGACTTAAGTATAGGAAGACTGAGTCTTCCTACTGTCTAAGATTTGAGCGTTTCCTGTGTCACCAGATTTACATTCCGATGCACCTCTGCAGGTTTACTGTATCCCGTGGACCTTCCCATTGACGATGAAACACAGAAATTGCATCGGAATTAAATATAAGACACACAATGCCGACTTAAGTACAGGAAGACTGAGTCTTCCTACTGTCTATGATTTGAGAGTTTCCTGTGTCACGAGTTTTACATTCCGATGCACCTCTGCCTGTTTATTGTATCCCTTGGACCTTCCCATTGACGATGAAACACAGAAATCGCGTCGGAATTAAATATAAGAGACACAATGCCGACTTATGTACAGAAAGACTGAGTCTTCCTACTGTCTATGTTTTGAGCGTTTCCTTTGTCATCAGTTTTACATTCCGATGCACCTCTGCAGGTTACTGTATCCATTGGACCTTCCCATTGACGATGAAAAACAGAAATTGCATCGGAATTAAATTTAATAGACACAATGCCGACTTAAGTACTTGAAGACTAAGTCTTCCTACTGTCTATGTTTTGAGCGTTTCCTGTGTCATCAGTTTTACTTTCCGATGCACCTCTGCATGTTTACTAAATCCCTTGGACCTTCCCATTCACGATGAAACACTGAAATTTCATCGGACATAAATATAAGAGACACAATGCCGACTTAAGTACAGGAAGACTGAGTCTTCCTACTGGCTATGTTTTGAGCGTTTCCTGTGTCACCAGTTTTACACTCCGATCCACCTCTGCATGTCTTCTGTATCCCTTGGACCTTCCCATTGACGATGAAACACAGAAATCGCATGGGAATTAAATATAAGAGACACAATGCCGACTTAAGTACAGGAAGACTGAGTCTTCCTACTGGCTATGTTTTGAACGTTTCCTGTGTCACCAGTTTTACACTCCGATGCACCTCTGCAGATTTACTGTATCCATTGGACCTTCCCATTGACGATGAAACACAGACATTGCATTGGAATTAAATATAAGAGACAAAATCCCGACTTAATAACAGAAAGACTGAGTCTTCCTACTGTCTATGTTTTGAGCGTTTCCTGTGTCACCAGTTTTACACTCCGATGCACCTCTGCAGGTTTACTGTATCCCTTGGACCTTCCCATTGACGATGAAACACAGAAATTGCATAGGAATTAAATATAAGAGACACAATGCCGACTTAAGTACAGGAAGACTGAGTCTTCCTACTGTCAATGTTTTTAGCTTTTCCTGTGTCACTAGTTTTACATTCTGATGCACCTTTGCAGGTTTACTGTATCCCATGGACCTTCCCATTGACGATGAAACACAGAAATTGCATCGGAATTAAATATAAGAGACACAATGCCGACTTAAGTACAGGAAGACTGAGTCTTCCTACTGTCTATAATTTGAGCGCTTCCTGTGTCACCAGTTTTACATTCCGATGCACCTGTACAGGTTTACTGTATCCCTTGGACCTTCACAGTGACGATGAAACACAGAAATTGCATCGGAATTAAATATAAGAGACACAATGCCGACTTAAGTACAGGAAGACTGAGTCTTCCTACTGTCTATGTTTGAGCGTTTCCTGTGTCACCAGTTTTACATTCTGATGCACCTCTGCAGGTTTACTGTATCCCTTGGACCTTCCCATTGGCGATGAAACACAGAAATTGCATCGGAGTTAAATTTAAGAGACGCAATGCCTACTTGAGTACAGGAAGACTGAGTCTTCCTACTGAGTATAATTTGAGCGTTTCCTGTGTCACCAGGTTTACATTCAGATGCACCTCTACAGGTTTACTGTACCCCTTGGACCTTCACAGTGCCGATGAAACACAGAAATTGCACCGAAATTAAATATAAGAGACACAATGCCGACTTAAGTACAAGAAAACAGTCTCCGTACGGTCAATGTTTTGAGCGTTTCCTGTGTCACCAGTTTCACATTCCGATGAACCTCTGCCGGTTTACTGTATCATTTGGACCTTCCCATTGTCGATGAAACACAGAAATCGCATCGGATTTAAATATAAGAGACACAGTGCCGACTTAAGTACAGGAAGACTGAGTCTTCCTACTGTCTATGTTTTGAGCGTTTCCTGTGTCACTAGTTTTACATTCCGATGCACCTCTGCAGGTTAACTGTATCCCTTGGACCTTCCCATTGACGATGAAACACAGAAATTGCATCGGAATTAAATATAAGAGACACAATGCCGACTTAAAAACAGGAAGAGTGAGTCTTCCTACTCTCTATGTTTTGAGCGTTTCCTGTGTCACCAGTTTTACATTCTGATGCACCTCTGCAGTTTTACATTATCCCTTGGACCTTCCCATTGACGATGAAACACAGAAATTGCATCGGAATTAAATATAAGAGACAAAATACCGACTTAAGTACAGGAAGACTGAGTCTTCCTACTGTCTGTAATTTGAGCGTTTCGTGTGTCACCAGTTTTACATTCCGATGCACCTCTGCAGGTTTACTGTATCCCTTGGACCTTCCCATTGACGATGAAACACAGAAATTGCATCGGAATTAAATATAAGAGACACAATGCCGACTTAAAAACAGGAAGACTGAGTCTTCCTACTCTCTATGTTTTGAGCATTTCCTGTGTCACCAGTTTTACATTCTGATGCACCTGTGCAGTTTTACTGTATATTTGGACCTTCCCATTGACGATGAAACACAGAAATTGCATCGAAATTAAATATAAGAGACACAATGCCGACTTAAGTAAAGGAAGACTAAGTCTACCTACTGTCTATGTTTTGAGCGTTTCCTGTGTCATGAGTTTTACTTTCCTATGCACCTCCGCAGTTTTACTATATCCCTTGGACCTTCCCATTCACGATGAAACACAGAAATTTCATCGGAAAGAAATATAACAACCAATGCCGAATTAAGTATAGGAAGACTGAGTCTTCCTGCTGTCTATGTTTTGAGCGTTTCCTGTGTCACCAGTTTTACATTCCGATGCACCTCTGCAGGTTTACTGTATCCCTTGGACCTTCCCATTGACGATGAAACACAGAAATTGCATCGGAATTAAATATAAGAGACACAATGCCGACTTAAGTACAGGAAGACTGAATCTTCCTACTCTCTATGTTTTGAGCGTTTCCTGTGTCACCAGTTTTACATTCCGATGCACCTCTGCAGGTTTCCTGTATCCCTTGGACCTTCCCATTGACGATGAAACACAGAAATTGCATCGAAATGAAATATATAAGACACAATGCCGATTTAAGTACAAGAAAACAGTCTTCGTACGGTCAATGTTTGAGCGTTTCCTGTGTCACCAGTTTTACATTCCGATGCACCTCTGCCGGTTTACTGTATCCCTTGGACCTTCCCATTGTCGATGAAACACAGAAATTGCATCGGAATTAAATATGAGAGACACAATGCCGACTTAAGTACAGGAAGACTGTGTCTTCCTACTGTCTATAATTTGAGCGTTTCCTGTCTCACCAGTTTTAGATTCCGATGCACCTCTGCAGGTATACTGTATCCGTTGGACCTTCCCATTGACGATGAAACACAGAAATTGCATCGGAATTAAATATACGAGACACAATGCCGACTTAAGTACAGGAAGACTGAGTCTTCCTACTGTCTATAATTTGAGCGTTTCCTGTCTCACCAGTTTTAGATTCCGATGCACCTCTGCAGGTATACTGTATCCGTTGGACCTTCTCAGTGACGATGAAACACAGAAATTGCATCGGAAGTAAATATAAGAGACACAATGCCGTCTTAAGTACAGGAAGACTAAGTCTTCCAACTGTCTATGTTTTGAGCGTTTCCTGTGTCATCAGTTTCACTTTCCGATGCACCTCTGAGAGTTTACTATATCCCTTGGACCTTCCCATTCACGATGAAACACAGAAATTTCATCGGAAATAAATATAAGTGACACAATGCCGAGTTAAGTATAGGTAGACTGAGTCTTCCTACTGTCTATGTTTTGAGCGTTTCCTGTGTCACCAGATTTACATTCTGATGCACCTCTGCAGGTCTTCTGTATCCATTGGACCTTCCCATTGACGATGAAACACAGAAATTGCATCGGAATTAAATATAAGAGACACAATGCCGACTTAAGTACAGGAAGACTGAGTCTTCCTACTGTCTATGATTTAAACGTTTCCTGTGTCACCAGTTTTACATTCTGATGCACCTCTGCAGGTTTTCTGTATCCATTGGACCTTCCCATTGACGATGAAACACAGAAATTGCATCGGAATTAAATATAAGAGACACAATGCTGACTTAAGTGCAGGAAGACTGAGGCTTCCTACTGTCTATCTTTTGAGCGTTTCCTGTGTCACCAGTTTTACATTCCGATGCACCTCTGCAGATTTACTGTATCCCTTGGACCTTCCCATTGACGATGAAACACAGAAATTGCATCGGAATAAAATATAAGAGACACAATGCCGATTTAAGTACAGGAACACTGAGTCTTCCTACTGTCTATGTTTTGAGCGTTTCCTGTGTCACCAGTTTTACATTTCGATACACCTCTAAAGGTTTACTGTATCCCTTGGACCTTCACAGTGACGATGAAACACAGAAATTGAATCGGAATTAAATATAAGAGACACAATGCCGACTTAAGTACAGGAAGACTAAGTCTTCCTACTGTCTATGTTTTGAGCGTTTCCTGTGTCACGAGTTTTACATTCCGATGCACCTCTGCAGGTTTACTGTATCCCTTGGACCTTCCCATTGACGATGAAACACAGAAATTGCATCGGAATTAAATATAAGAGACACAATGCCGACTTAAGTACAGGAAGACTGAGTCTTACTACTGTCTATAATTTGAGCGTTTCCTGTGTCACCAGTTTTCCATCCCGATGCACCTCTACAGGTTTACTGTATCCCTTGGATCTTCACAGTGGCGATGAAACACAGAAATTGAATCGGAATTAAATATAAGAGACACAATGCCGACTTAAGTACAGGAAGACTAAGTCTTCCTAATGTCTATGTTTTGAGCGTTTCCTGTGTCACGAGTTTTACATTCCGATGCACCTCTGCAGGTTTACTGTATCCCTTGGACCTTCCCTTTGACGATGAAACACAGAAATTGCATCGGAAGTAAATATAAGAGACACAATGCCGACTTAAGTACAGGAAGATTGAGTCTTCCTACTGTCTATGTTTTGAGCGTTTCCTGTGTCACCAGTTTTAAATTCCTATGCACCTCTGCAGGTTTACTGTATCCCTTGGACCTTCCCATTGACGATGAAACACAGAAATTGCATCAGAATTAAATATAAGAGACACAATGCCGACTTAAGTACAGGAAGACTGAGTCTTCCTACTGTTTATGTTTTGAGCGTTTCCTGTGTCACTAGTTTTACATTCCGATGCACCTCTGCAGGTTTACTGTATCCCTTGGACCTTCCCAATGACGATGAAACACAGAAATTGCTTCGGAATTAAATATAAGAGACACAATGGCGACTTAAGTACAGGAAGACTGAGTCTTCCTACTCTCTATGTTTTGAGCGTTTCCTGTGTCACCAGTTTTACATTCTGATGCACCTCTGCAGGCTTACTGTATCCCTTGGACCTTCCCATTGACGATGAAACACAGAAATTGCATCGGAATTAAATATAAGAGACAAAATGCCGACTTAAGTACAGGAAGACTGAGTCTTCCTACTGTCTATAATTTGAGCGTTTCCTGTCTCACCAATTTACATTCCGATGCACCTCTGCAGGTATACTGTATCCGTTGGACCTACACAGTGACGATGAAACACAGAAATTGCATCGGAATTAAATATAAGAGACAGGAGGCCGACATAAGAACAGGAAGACTAAGTCTTCCTACTGTCTATGTTTTGAGCGTTTCCTGTGTCATCAGCTTTACTTTCCGATGCACCTCTGCAGGTTTACTATATCCCTTGGACCTTCCCATTCACGATGAAACGCAGAAATTACATCGGAAATAAATTAAAGAGACACAATGCTGACTTGAGTATAGGAAGACTGAGTCTTCCTACTGTCTATGATTTGAGCGTTTCCTGTGTCACCAGTTTTACATTCCGATGCACCTCTGCAGGTTTCCTGTGAAACGTCCCCTTAAAAAAATTTTACATGACTGTGTTTAAACTGGCACACAATATTTTTAGCGCAACGCAATCTGACTTTCCACACACAATATTTTGTTAACGCAACGCAATCTGACTTTCAAAATTCTCTACAAGAGAATGGCCCTGACTAACATTAACCTGTACTTTTCAGAAATCACTTACCTCACAAAAATCTTGGTTACTCCCACTACTGCAATACAGCAAGCGCCACTACTGCCAGCTAAATAAAAGATTCAAACTATGGAAGGCACTAACTACTGATAGGGATAGTTAGCAAATGAAAGATATTAATAGAGAACAAACAATGTATTTACCTTGATATCATGACAAATTACAAAACTCCGCCATCTCTCTCCCCACATCCACCACTGCTGGCGGCTCACCTCCAACTGCCCAGCGCTACGCGCTGTTCACAGCCAGCTGCCTAACACTACAATGGTTGAGTATTACAACAATGCAAAGCAGCCACAGACTGCACACGGCACAGCCGGTGATTTTCATACAGAGGTGGCGTTACTAATAAAAAACCTAAACAGCCTACTTACATAGCCCCCATGCTCCCCACTAAAAATTTTACAAATTGGGTTGGGCAGTGGGCAATACATATTTGTTAAAATTTTTCATAATCGTAATTACAATAACAAATAAATCAAATGCACACACTTATTGATACAATGTTGGTCAAAAGCTAAAATTTTCTCACAGTCCCTAAAGACAGTCCTGATCATTCATCACATTGCAGTGTTTTTCTCAAAGTCTGAGCAGTAAAAGACAATGCACACAGACGTAGTGGATTTCCATGCAGTCTTGAAAAAGTAGCGTTGTCCTTCCAACGGAAAGACAGTGCTGACTCTTGACATGCTGACAGGTAATGGGCCACAACAGAGCAAACCCACAGTGGAGTCAGTCGAAGTTTTGAAGAATATCGTTTGGTAGGTCATCACAGAGCAGACCCACTGTAGTCCTGGTAGAGATTACGGTATTGGTGGGCCACCAGAGGCGCAGACCCACTGCAGTCCTTGCAGAAATAATGGTACTGGTGAGTCAGCAAAGATGCAGCCCCAATGTAGTCCTTGTAGAGATGGCCAGCAGCCATCTGTTGCGACTGTGCAGATGCACAATCACCATCGAAGAGTCTTGCGGAGAATATAGCAAGTCCATAACCACCACTTGTGCACTCACAAAGTTTTTGGAATTGTCCTTAGAACCAGCAATGCTGTTATCCAGTCCCTTGCTGAATTATTAACACACATGCAAACACTAACAGTCCCTACTTGTCACATATTGTCCATATATTATGACCAACAAAAACGTGTGCAATGAAATGTAACTTACAAGTTACTTAATTTGATGACCTGGTGTCAATTACAATTTTATAACATAAGAATACAATAACAACGGTATAAAATACATCATTAAAAACATAATAATACAGATAACATTTGTAGGAATAGGGGCTTTACAAAAGAATAGAAATAAACAAATACATCAGTGTTACAAAAATAATGACATAAGTACATACATAAAGATCAGAATAACT
Organism: Schistocerca nitens; assembly: GCF_023898315.1. Classification (NCBI taxonomy): domain Eukaryota; kingdom Metazoa; phylum Arthropoda; class Insecta; order Orthoptera; family Acrididae; genus Schistocerca; species Schistocerca nitens. Next base: position 1,966,000 of record NC_064616.1, on the reverse strand, counting down.
TTTGGAATATCAACTTCCACATGAGCATTAAAACAAAACAGAACAAATACTGTTTAAACATGTTTACAAAGTAAATAACATGGTATTAGAAAAATTCTACAACATAGGTCTTATCAGATAAACAACTAAAGACAGGAAGTACACAAATACACAAGGGAACACAAACACATAGTGGGATAACACAAGGAAAGGACAGGGTTTCTTTTACTGCAGTATCTTGCGAACAAAACTTTTTTTGTTCTTGGAGATCTCCCTTCGTTCCTCATTATTTCCAAAAGTCCTATCTGTACCTCTTTTCTGTATTCCAACCATAATTCTTTCAAAATAAATATGGCTCATTGTACAATACTCATTTTGGCCCTATCTGTTTCTTGCGGCTTCTCAATGCATTTCTTCCAATTCATCATAGTTAGTTTCTTATATAGTCTACCCCCTCTTAAGCTAACTTAAATCTACTGAGCTCAGATATATATACCAAGGGACGAGGCAATGCAGCATCACATAAAACAATAAACATCAATGACAAATATTTCAAACTGGCAAAGCAAGCTACAGTAAATCTAAATTACCAAGCAATTCAACATTACAACTAATATGAGGCAATGCGCAGCAAACAATAAAATAATCATTAGTAAAACTGGCTTAACAGCGTAATACAAAATCAAATTCAGTAACATTATGCCTGGCAAACAGCAGAAGCAAAAGCAATAAATTATATCTAAACATGACAACGCTCAAGCAGAAAAAATATTACAGTAAAGACAACAATGCAGACAAGGGAAATGTATATTCACATCTTAATGACTATGTAATTAAAGTGGTGCACCACAACAACTTATTGTAAAAAAAATATTACCATGTACTTGAAAAGAAAATTATGTGTGCAGTAACTGTTACTAGTCCCTTCTTATTGTTCTTTCCATTCCAAGAGCTCCTTTTTCGAAGAATGTGGGTCATAAAGTAATTATTTAATAGATCTGTTGACAGAAAGTGTTCACATTAGCAAATGAATTTTTTTTTTATGAAACCAATGCTGCAACACAGCTGGAAACTAGATATCAAATGAAATAAGCAACTATGTACAAAGTAAAGCATAAAATAATCATTCAGTAGTCATGTGACATTTCATAAGTTAGAAATTCTCTCAACTCTCGTAGAAAGACGCTTGTCGTAATCAGGTGTGCAGATGTAAAAATATTTCTCGTCATTTCATTAGGCATTTCTGTCGCCATATGGCATTTCTCTCAACTAGCACGACAATAGCCGTGAAATGTTGCGATGCTTTCTACAAAGGAACGTCAAGCGAGGATAATGGCCCCCCCCTTTTTTTTTTTCTCCACCTAATGGCTGTTTCTCCAGGTGGCTGGCACAGGTGGCCGCTCACAACGAATTACGTCTCGGTCACTTACCTCTCATCCCGGAATATTTACGACAGCAGTTTTCGCTACAGTGACTCATATAAAAATATTTCACAGGTCAAGAATTTGGATTACAAATCTGTAGAAACAAAATCCTATAAATATAACAGCGTCCAAAAAAAAATTTCGTCGGCATTGTGATACATTCACGCATTTACACACATTTCACAACTCTTAAAGTACGATTCTTGGTTTCCAACAACCTTTATCACAAATCAGAGTCCCTAAATCACTATTTATTACTCCTTACCTTATTACACATATACAAATTCGTCGACGCTTCTTCAATATTTCCTGTTAATGAATACGTAGCATAATCAAATAACTCATATAGCATCAGCTTCTTGACCATAAACATACCTCAGCAGCATAATACACATCGTCGTCGTAAAAATAACATCATAACACCTCAGTCAAATCTCAAAATCGTCGTAGCTTCCTCCAATAATTTCAAAACCTAGAAAAATTCTCTGCTCATTTCAGTAGTGTCATCTACCTCAAACGTACTTTAAAATCATGCTCCCTTACCAAATATATCATTCAAAGCTCTCATAGTATCACAATGGGTCCAAAAAAATATGAACAGTTCACAAAGTATAGACAAAATACAATTTCGTAAGTGTGAAGGTATCCAACTGTGTAATTATGTAAACATCTGTCACTGATGTAGTAAAAAGAATGTTTGTTTCTCTGTCAAATAATCAGATAGCTGTGTAATTTATGTGTTAGAGAAATATGGTACCGATGTGTAAAGTTGTATAAGCAAATACCATATTAGCTAGGGCTCCTTGTGCTCGCCAAACACATGGTACACAAAGTAAGCGTGTACCCCCCTGAGGATTAATGTAATTATACCCTCAGGTGTTACAGATTACAGCAATGGAATGAAATATATCTCGGAAAACTTTCTTTGCAATTTAAAAATCTTTAAAAATAAATGTTTTAAGTACAAAATTAATCACTCAAATACGTGTCCTGTAGCGCTAAACTGTGTGTCATGTCGCAACATAATCTCTGTGGAAGTCTCGTAGTTATCGTCCTCCGAAAGCTAAGTTCTGCAGAAGTCAATGTACTTACCTGATGATACACAAAAGTGAAATGCTTTGCGTATAGATATCTTAGTTATTACGCTTATTGTTGTGATGAAGAAAGTACTGTACTGTAACGTATTGTTGTGCCACGAAAAAGGCTGTCTCATTGTTGCTATACCACAAAAGTTACTACTAAAACATGCTTTTCTTTCCAGAAGAATTCAGAAAGCTGTGCAGATATAAAACAGATAACAGCGCAAAAGCAACATTGTAAACTGTCATTCATTAGTAGCGTCGTGATAACATCGTGTAGCTGTCACATAAACTAACCTCTGTGTCATCTGGTATCTCACAGAAAGCACTTTAATTTCAGAATGTATTTTCAAATAAACCAAAATGTTGCATTAAAATCTCAAGTTAAAAAAGCACATTATCTCTCAATAAATGGTTTTACGTGTGAAATGTGGTGTAAACCTTTGCTCTTCCTAGTATGCAGAGTTTCAACTTTAACGCAATTATCAAGTGGTATACGTCGGTAAAGAATACTGGAATTTTTCTCAAGGTTAGCGTCTGTGTTATTTTTCTCGGAGCCAGCGGGCGCACGCGGCTGCCTGCTGTGCGAGTCATTGTCTGTTTCTTTGCTGGCGCGCGTCGTTATTCGGATTAGGAGACCGAACTTCTACAAATTCGCCTTGCCGAGAGGGCCCAGCTCTGTTTGAATCCCGCCAGTTCTGATGCAATTCAGGTCTGTCGTTACGATCACATCGTCTGTCGTCATGTCGGTAGTTTCTGTGGTTTCTTTCTTGTCGGTTAAGTGGTGGAGAATTTCTCCCTGAATCGTAACTGCGCGCTGGACCGTTGCGTCTAAAGTTATTCTGTCCCTCGTAATAATAATTGTTTTGGTTCCCATATTGTCTGTTTCTCTGATTGTCTCTGTGATAGTCATTACCGCGGAGAGGTGATCTTTCCCTGTAATTATTACTACTCTGCCAACGGTTGTTATACGGGTGGTGTCTGTTTCGGTCACGATTTGTGTTGTGAGAATAGCCTTGTCGCGTCCAGTTATTATTTCTTTCATCGCGGAATTGCGACGGATGTGATCTGTAATTGTTGTGCTCGTGCGTTCCGCGATTGTCAGTGTCAATTTCTAGTTCTTGTAAGAGTCCTTGAAATGCTTCAATGTCGTCTTTGCAACGTCCTGCCAAAATAATATGTCGCAAATGTTCAGGCAGTTTGATTAAGCAAATGCGGATGAGTTCTGAGGGGCTGTATGGGTTTGACAGGTACTGATTCTTGTGCAACATGTCTTCAAAATATTTCACAAGACTGGAGAATTCAGATTGTTCGAAATGTTTCATCATTATGATGCCATGTTTTACTCGGTCTTGTGTGGCTTGAGACCAATATGCTGAGAGGAAGGCATGGTAAAATTCTCCTTCACTATGACAATCGTGAATGACCGAACGCATTCTTACAGCTGGTTCATTCTCTAAATAGCCACACATAAATTCTAATCTGTGTTCTAACGACCAGTTAGGGGGAAAACAATGAGAGAATTGATGGAGCCAAGCTTGTGGATGAATGTCGTTGCCAGAATTCTTAAACGTTTTGAATTTACATGTAGTAATGAACAGCTTATAGTCAAAGTCATCATGTCGGCGAGTCGCATATCGGTCATTGTTACGTCGTGTCGGCGGTTCCATCTCAAAATTCGGTGCACATTGCCAGTTTCTTTCATAACTTCCGAAGTGTCCTGAGTTATTATCTTGTGGGTGTTCCATATTTCTAAGTCCCTCTTCCCGTGTTGGGGCGCGAGTATTCTCTGAAATACGTAATTCTTGTATAACCTGCGTCAACTGATCTTGTACTTCCCGGATTTCTCTTTTGTACTGTGTATTGATTTGATTTTGATTTTGTTTGAATTTCCTAATTTGTTCGCACTCTTCTGTGTCATTAAAGACTACCGGTTTTGTGTCATTCAGATTATCATCTACCTTCGTAGATAAATTATTTAGCTGATCCGAAAGTTCAACTACTTTCTCTGATAATGTACTAATTTCCTCCATGTGTCTTTCTACTGTGTCTTTTAAGTTTTCCTGGGTTTTTGCAAGTTGCGTAACCGAATCGGTAGATGCAACTGAGTCAAATTTAGCTTGCAAGGTCTCATGATTTTCATGAACAGTAGTTTGCAGTTCTTTTATGGCTACTTCGTGATTCTGTAGTGCATTTTCATGCCGCGAAAAAATAGGTTGGAAATGCTCACAAATTTGTGTTTTTACGTCGTTACAGACTTTTTGACATTTCGATTCAATGTGATGTAACTCATTAGTTAAATCCTCACGTGTTTGTTCAAGAGTTTGCTCCAATGAGTCTAACTTTTGAAGCTGTTGCTGTGTTTGACTCTGATTTTGTTCCATTTGTTTCTGATTTTGTTCCATTTGTTTCTGATTTTGTTCGATTGTGTCTAATTTTTGAAGATTTTGTCCCATTTGTTTCTGATTTTGTTCGAGCGTTGTGTCTAACTTTTGAAGCTTTTGTTGTGTTTGTCCCATTTGTTGTATTAATTGTAATAACAATGCACTGGTGTCTGGAACATGTTCCTCAGTGCTTTTCGGCAGTGAATTTGCACAGGAAACATTCACATTTTGACAAGCAGAAAATGTGTCTTGACTCATTTGAGAAAACGGTGAGGACCCAAATCCTGAATTCACAGCATTTGCGAGATTGTTTCCTGTCGTTTCGGATTCCTGAGGCGAGCTGTCGCCGACCGATCGATCGATAATGCTTCCCTGTTCTCTAATTGTTTCGCTGTCTACACCATTGTTTGCAGCCCGCTCCATTTCCCTATGCACAGCTACCAAATTATTACTTTGAACATCTGTTAATTCATTACACAGTGGTGCTGGCAAGCTACGCTCGTCGTCACTATTATTTCTCAGTTTGCTTTGGAGCCTAGTGTTACGTTTTTCACACGCCATTATTGTCACAGTATTTCACACAACAACACAGAAAAACACAATTTGAAGAGCAAAAATAAGAAAACACATTAACATAGCACTGAAAATAATATCTAGTTAATTGCAAGCGCAGCTGCGAAATACTTGCTGCAAATCTACATGCATGCCACAACTGTTTTACTGTACAACAATGAAAAACTACAACTACAAAGGAAATTCTCTCTATAATTACGCGCTAGCAATAAACAAAATCTACACTAATTACACAAACTACAAGGAAAAAATCAGAAGATTCCAGTGAGGTATCCTCGGCTAAGGGTCGACATATGAAACGTCCCCTTTTGAACAATTTTACACGACTGTCCTTAAACTGGCACACAATATTTTTAGCGCAACGCAATCTGACTTTCCACACACAATATTTTGTTAACGCAACGCAATCTGACTTTCAAAATTCTCTACAAGAGAATGGCCCTGACTAACATTAACCTGTACTTTTCAGAAATCACTTACCTCACAAAAATCTTGGTTACTCCCACTACTGCAATACAGCAAGCGCCACTACTGCCAGCTAAATAAAAGATTCAAACTATGGAAGGCACTAACTACTGATAGGGATAGTTAGCAAATGAAAGATATTAATAGAGAACAAACAATGTATTTACCTTGATATCATGACAAATTACAAAACTCCGCCATCTCTCTCCCCACATCCACCACTGCTGGCGGCTCACCTCCAACTGCCCAGCGCCACGCGCTGTTCACAGCCAGCTGCCTAACACTACAATGGTTGAGTATTACAACAATGCAAAGCAGCCACAGACTGCACACGGCACAGCCGGTGATTTTCATACAGAGGTGGCGTTACTAATAAAAAACCTAAACAGCCTACTTACACCTGTATCCTTTGGACCTTCCCATTGACGATGAAACACAGAAATTGCATCGGAATTAAATATAAGAGACACAATGCCGACTTAAGTACAGGAAGACTGAGTCTTCCTACTGTCTATGTTTTGAGCGTTTCCTGTGTCACCAGTTTTATATTCCGATGCACCTCCGTATGTTTACTGTATCCCTAGGACCTTCCCATTGACGATGAAACACAGAAATTGCATCGGAAGTAAATATAAGAGACACAATGCCGTCTTAAGTACAGGAAGACTAAGTCTTCCAACTGTCTATGATTTTAACGTTTCCTGTGTCATCAGTTTCACTTTCCGATGCACCTCTGCAGGTTTACTATATCCCTTGGACCTTCCCATTCACGATGAAACACAGAAATTTCATCGGAAATAAATATAAGAGACACAATGCCGACTTAAGTATAGGAAGACTGAGTCTTCCTACTGTCTATGTTTTGAGCGTTTCCTGTGTCACCAGATTTACATTCTGATGCACCTCTGCAGGTCTTCTGTATCCATTGGAAATACCCATTGACGATGAAACACAGAAATTGCATCGGAAATAAATATAAGAGACACAATGCCGACTTGAGTATAGGAAGACTGAGTCTTCCTACTGTCTATGATTTGAGCGTTTCCTGTGTCACCAGTTTCACATTCCGATGCACCTCTGCAAGTTTCCTGTATCCCTTGGACCTTCCCATTGACGATGAAACACAGAAATTGCATCGAAATTAAATTTAAGAGACACAATCCCGACTTAAGTACAAGAAAAAAGTCCACGTAATGTCAATGTTTTGAGCGTTTCCTGTGTCACCAGTTTTACATTCCGATGCACCTCTGCCGGTTTACTGTATCCCTTGGACCTTCCCATTGTCGATGAAACACAGAAATCGCATCGGAATTAAATATAAGAGACACAATGGCGACTTAAGTACAGGAAGACTGAGTCTTCCTACTGTCTATGTTTTGAGCGTTTCCTGTGTCACCAGTTTTACATTCCGATGCACCTCTGCAGGTATGGTGTTTCCCTTCAACTTTCCCATTGACGATGAAACACAGAAATTGCATCGGAATTAAATATAAGAGACAAAATGCCGACTTAAGTACAGGAAGACTGAGTCTTCCTACTGTCTATGTTTTGAGCGTTTCCTGTGTCACCAGTTTTACATTCTGAAGCACCTCCGCAGGTTTACTGTATCCCTTGGACCTTCCCATTGATGATAAAGCACAGAAATTGCATTGGAATTAAATATAAGAGACACAATGCTGACTTAAGTACAGAAAGACTGAGTCTTCCTACTGTCTATGTTTTGTGCGTTTCCTGTGTCATCAGTTTTACATTCCGATGCACCTCTGCAGGTTTACTGTATCCCTTGGACCTTCCCATTGACGATGAAAAACAGAAATAGCATCGGAATTAAATTTAAGAGACACAATGCCGACTCAAGTACAGGAAGACTAAGTCTTCCTACTGGCCGGCCGCGGTGGTCTCGCGGTTCTAGGCGCGCAGTCCGGAACCGTGCGACTGCTACGGTCGCAGGTTCGAATCCTGCCACGGGCATGGATGTGTGTGATGTCCTTAGGTTAGTTAGGTTTAATTAGTTCTAAGTTCTAGGGGACTTATGACCACAGCAGTTGAGTCCCATAGTGCTCAGAGCCATTTGAACCATTTGAATCTTCCTACTGTCTATGTTTTGAGCGTTTCCTGTGTCACCAGTTTTACATTCCGATGCACCTCTGCAGGGTTACTGTATCCCTTGGACCTTCCCATTGACGATGAAACACAGAAATTGCATCGGAATTAAATATAAGAGACACAATGCCGACTTAAGTACAGGAAGACTGAGTCTTACTACTGTCTATAATTTGAGCGTTTCCTGTGTCACCAGTTTTACATCCCGATGCACCTCTACAGGTTTACTGTATCCCTTGGACCTTCACAGTGGCGATGAAACACAGAAATTGAATCGGAATTAAATATAAGAGACACAATGCCGACGTAAGTACAGGAAGACTAAGTCTTCCTACTGTCTATGTTTTGAGCGTTTCCTGTGTCATCAGATTTACTTTCCGATGCACCTCTGCAGGTTTACTAAATCATTTGGACCTTCCCATTCACGATGAAACAGAGAAATTTCATCGGAAATAAATATAAGAGACACAATGCCGACTTAAGTATAGGAAGACTGAGTCTTCCTACTGTCTAAGATTTGAGCGTTTCCTGTGTCACCAGATTTACATTCCGATGCACCTCTGCAGGTTTACTGTATCCCGTGGACCTTCCCATTGACGATGAAACACAGAAATTGCATCGGAATTAAATATAAGACACACAATGCCGACTTAAGTACAGGAAGACTGAGTCTTCCTACTGTCTATGATTTGAGAGTTTCCTGTGTCACCAGTTTTACATTCCGATGCACCTCTGCCTGTTTATTGTATCCCTTGGACCTTCCCATTGACGATGAAACACAGAAATCGCATCGGAATTAAATATAAGAGACACAATGCCGACTTATGTACAGAAAGACTGAGTCTTCCTACTGTCTATGTTTTGAGCGTTTCCTTTGTCATCAGTTTTACATTCCGATGCACCTCTGGAGGTTACTGTATCCATTGGACCTTCCCATTGACGATGAAAAACAGAAATTGCATCGGAATTAAATATAAGAGACACAATGCCGACTTAAGTACTTGAAGACTAAGTCTTCCTACTGTCTATGTTTTGAGCGTTTCCTGTGTCATCAGTTTTACTTTCCGATGCACCTCTGCAGGTTTACTAAATCCCTTGGACCTTCCCATTCACGATGAAACACTGAAATTTCATCGGACATAAATATAAGAGACACAATGCCGACTTAAGTACAGGAAGACTGAGTCTTCCTACTGGCTATGTTTTGAGCGTTTCCTGTGTTACCAGTTTTACACTCCGATCCACCTCTGCAGGTCTTCTGTATCCCTTGGACCTTCCCATTGACGATGAAACACAGAAATCGCATGGGAATTAAATATAAGAGACACAATGCCGACTTAAGTACAGGAAGACTGAGTCTTCCTACTGGCTATGATTTGAACGTTTCCTGTGTCACCAGTTTTACACTCCGATGCACCTCTGCAGGTTTACTGTATCCATTGGACCTTCCCATTGACGATGAAACACAGACATTGCATTGGAATTAAATATAAGAGACACAATGCCGACTTAATAACAGAAAGACTGAGTCTTCCTACTGTCTATATTTTGAGCGTTTCCTGTGTCACAAGTTTTACACTCCGATGCACTTCTGCAGGTTTACTGTATCCCTTGGACCTTCCCATTGACGATGAAACACAGAAATTGCATAGGAAGTAAATATAAGAGACACAATGCCGACTTAAGTACAGGAAGACTTAGTCTTCCTACTGGCTATGTTTTGAACGTTTCCTGTGTCACCAGTTTTACACTCCGATGCACCTCTGCAGGTTTACTGTATCCATTGGACCTTCCCATTGACGATGAAACACAGACATTGCATTGGAATTAAATATAAGAGACACAATGCCGACTTAATAACAGAAAGACTGAGTCTTCCTACTGTCTATGTTTTGAGCGTTTCCTGTGTCACCAGTTTTACACTCCGATGCACCTCTGCAGGTTTACTGTATCCCTTGGACCTTCCCATTGACGATGAAACACAGACATTGCATAGGAATTAAATATAAGAGACACAATGCCGACTTAAGTACAGGAAGACTGAGTCTTCCTACGAGCTATATTTTGAACGTTTCCTGTGTCACCAGTTTTACACTCCGATGCACCTCTGCAGGTTTACTGTATCCATTGGACCTTCCCATTGACGATGAAAAACAGAAATTGCATCGGAATTAAATTTAAGAGACACAATGCCGACTTAAGTACTTGAAGACTAAGTCTTCGTACTGTCTATGTTTTGAGCGTTTCCTGTGTCATCAGTTTTACTTTCCGATGCACCTGTGCAGGTTTACTATATCCCTTGGACCTTCCCATTCACGATGAAACACTGAAATTTCATCGGACATAAATATAAGAGACACAATGCCGACTTATGTACAGAAAGACTGAGTCTTCCTACTGTCTATGTTTTGAGCGTTTCCTTTGTCATCAGTTTTACATTCCGATGCACCTCTGCAGGTTACTGTATTCATTGGACCTTCCCATTGACGATGAAAAACAGAAATTGCATCGGAATTAAATTTAAGAGACACAATGCCGACTTAAGTACTTGAAGACTAAGTCTTCCTACTGTCTATGTTTTGAGCGTTTCCTGTGTCATCAGTTTTACTTTCCGATGCACCTCTGCAGGTTTACTATATCCCTTGGACCTTCCCATTCACGATGAAACACTGAAATTTCATCGGACATAAATATAAGAGACACAATGCCGACTTAAGTACAGGAAGACTGAGTCTTCCTACTGGCTATGTTTTGAACGTTTCCTGTGTCACCAGTTTTACACTCCGATGCACCTCTGCAGGTTTACTGTATTCATTGGACCTTCCCATTGACGATGAAACACAGACATTGCATTGGAAAGAAATATAAGAGACACAATGCCGACTTAGTAACAGAAAGACTGAGTCTTCCTACTGTCTATGTTTTGAGCGTTTCCTGTGTCACCAGTTTTACACTCCGATGCACCTCTGCAGGTTTACTGTATCCCTTGGACCTTCCCATTGACGATGAAACACAGAAATTGCATAGGAATTAAATATAAGAGACACAATGCCGACTTAAGTACAGGAAGACTGAGTCTTCCTACTGGCTATGTTTTGAACGTTTCCTGTGTCACCAGTTTTACACTCCGATGCACCTCTGCAGGTTTACTGTATCCCTTGGACCTTCCCATTGACGATGAAACACAGAAATTGCATCGGAATTAAATATAAGAGACACAATGCCGACTTAAGTACAGGAAGACTGAGTCTTACTACTGTCTATAATTTGAGCGTTTCCTGTGTCACCAGTTTTACATCCCGATGCACCTCTACAGGTTTACTGTATCCCTTGGACCTTCACAGTGGCGATGAAACACAGAAATTGAATCGGAATTAAATATAAGAGACACAATGCCGACTTAAGTACAGGAAGACTAAGTCTTCCTACTGTCTATGTTTTGAGCGTTTCCTGTGTCATCAGATTTACTTTCCGATGCACCTCTGCAGGTTTACTAAATCATTTGGACCTTCCCATTCACGATGAAGCAGAGAAATTTCATCGGAAATAAATATAAGAGACACAATGCCGACTTAAGTATAGGAAGACTGAGTCTTCCGACTGTCTAAGATTTGAGCGTTTCCTGTGTCACCAGATTTACATTCCGATGCACCTCTGCAGGTTTACTGTATCCCGTGGACCTTCCCATTGACGATGAAACACAGAAATTGCATCGGAATTAAATATAAGACACACAATGCCGACTTAAGTACAGGAAGACTGAGTCTTCCTACTGTCTATGATTTGAGAGTTTCCTGTGTCACCAGTTTTACATTCCGATGCACCTCTGCCTGTTTATTGTATCCCTTGGACCTTCCCATTGACGATGAAACACAGAAATCGCATCGGAATTAAATATAAGAGACACAATGCCGACTTATGTACAGAAAGACTGAGTCTTCCTACTGTCTATGTTTTGAGCGTTTCCTTTGTCATCAGTTTTACATTCCGATGCACCTCTGCAGGTTACTGTATCCATTGGACCTTCCCATTGACGATGAAAAACAGAAATTGCATCGGAATTAAATATAAGAGACACAATGCCGACTTAAGTACTTGAAGACTAAGTCTTCCTACTGTCTATGTTTTGAGCGTTTCCTGTGTCATCAGTTTTACTTTCCGATGCACCTCTGCAGGTTTACTAAATCCCTTGGACCTTCCCATTCACGATGAAACACTGAAATTTCATCGGACATAAATATAAGAGACACAATGCCGACTTAAGTACAGGAAGACTGAGTCTTCCTACTGGCTATGTTTTGAGCGTTTCCTGTGTTACCAGTTTTACACTCCGATCCACCTCTGCAGGTCTTCTGTATCCCTTGGACCTTCCCATTGACGATGAAACACAGACATTGCATTGGAATTAAATATAAGAGACACAATGCCGACTTAATAACAGAAAGACTGAGTTTTCCTACTGCCTATGTTTTGAGCGTTTCCTGTGTCTCCAGTTTTACACTCCGATGCACCTCTGCAGGTTTACTGTATCCCTTGGACCTTCCCATTGACGATGAAACACAGAAATTGCATAGGAAGTAAATATAAGAGACACAATGCCGACTTAAGTACAGGAAGACTGAGTCTTCCTACTGGCTATGTTTTGAACGTTTCCTGTGTCACCAGTTTTACACTCCGATGCACCTCTGCAGGTTTACTGTATCCATTGGACCTTCCCATTGACGATGAAACACAGACATTGCATTGGAATTAAATATAAGAGACACAATGCCGACTTAATAACAGAAAGACTGAGTCTTCCTACTGTCTATGTTTTGAGCGTTTCCTGTGTCACCAGTTTTACACTCCGATGCACCTCTGCAGGTTTACTGTATCCCTTGGACCTTCCCATTGACGATGAAACACAGAAATTGCATAGGAAGTAAATATAAGAGACACAATGCCGACTTAAGTACAGGAAGACTGAGTCTTCCTACTGGCTATGTTTTGAACGTTTCCTGTGTCACCAGTTTTACACTCCGATGCACCTCTGCAGGTTTACTGTATCCATTGGACCTTCCCATTGACGATGAAACACAGACATTGCATTGGAATTAAATATAAGAGACACAATGCCGACTTAATAACAGAAAGACTGAGTCTTCCTACTGTCTATGTTTTGAGCGTTTCCTGTGTCACCAGTTTTACACTCCGATGCACCTCTGCAGGTTTACTGTATCCCTTGGACCTTCCCATTGACGATGAAACACAGAAATTGCATCGGAATTAAATACAAGAGACACAATGCCGACTTAAGTACAAGAAAACAGTCTTCTTACAGTCAATGATTTGGGCGTTTCCTGTGTCACCAGTTTTACATTCCGATGCACCTCTGCAGGTTTACTGTATCCTTTGGACCTTCCCATTGGCGATGAAACACACAAATTGCATCGAATTTAAATATAAGAGACACAATGCCAACTTAAGTACAGGAAGACTGAGTCTTCCTACTGGCTATGTTTTGAGCGTTTCCTATGTCACCAGTTTTACATTCCGATTCACCTTTGCTGGTTTACTGTATCCCTTGGACCTTCCCATTGACGATGAAACACAGAAATTGCATCGGAAATAAATATAAGAGACACAATGCCCACTTGAGTATAGGAAGACTGAGTCTTCCTACTGTCTATGATTTGAGCGTTTCCTGTGTCACCAGTTTCACATTCCGATGCACCTCTGCAAGTTTCCTGTATCCCTTGGACCTTCCCATTGACGATGAAACACAGAAATTGCATCGAAATTAAATTTAAGAGACACAATCCCGACTTAAGTACAAGAAAAAAGTCCACGTAATGTCAATGTTTTGAGCGTTTCCTGTGTCACCAGTTTTACATTCCGATGCACCTCTGCCGGTTTACTGTATCCCTTGGACCTTCACATTGTCGATGAAACACAGAAATCGCATCGGAATTAAATATAAGAGACACAATGGCGACTTAAGTACAGGAAGACTGAGTCTTCCCACTGTCTATGTTTTGAGCGTTTCCTGTGTCACCAGTTTTACATTCCGATGCACCTCTGCAGGTATGGTGTTTCCCTTCAACTTTCCCATTGACGATGAAACACAGAAATTGCATCGGAATTAAATATAAGAGACAAAATGCCGACTTAAGTACAGGAAGACTGAGTCTTCCTACTGTCTATGTTTTGAGCGTTTCCTGTGTCACCAGTTTTACATTCTGAAGCACCTCCGCAGGTTTACTGTATCCCTTGGACCTTCCCATTGATGATAAAGCACAGAAATTGCATTGGAATTAAATATAAGAGACACAATGCTGACTTAAGTACAGAAAGACTGAGTCTTCCTACTGTCTATGTTTTGTGCGTTTCCTGTGTCATCAGTTTTACATTCCGATGCACCTCTGCAGGTTTACTGTATCCCTTGGACCTTCCCATTGACGATGAAAAACAGAAATAGCATCGGAATTAAATTTAAGAGACACAATGCCGACTCAAGTACAGGAAGACTAAGTCTTCCTACTGTCTATGTTTTGAGCGTTTCCTGTGTCACCAGTTTTACATTCCGATGCACCTCTGCAGGGTTACTGTATCCCTTGGACCATCCCATTGACGATGAAACACAGAAATTGCATCGGAATTAAATATAAGAGACACAATGCCGACTTAAGTACAGGAAGACTGAGTCTTACTACTGTCTATGTTTTGAGCGTTTCCTTTGTCATCAGTTTTACATTCCGATGCACCTCTGCAGGTTACTGTATTCATTGGACCTTCCCATTGACGATGAAAAACAGAAATTGCATCGGAATTAAATTTAAGAGACACAATGCCGACTTAAGTACTTGAAGACTAAGTCTTCCTACTGTCTATGTTTTGAGCGTTTCCTGTGTCATCAGTTTTACTTTCCGATGCACCTCTGCAGGTTTACTATATCCCATGGACCTTCCCATTCACGATGAAACACTGAAATTTCATCCGACATAAATATAAGAGACACAATGCCGACTTAAGTACAGGAAGACTGAGTCTTCCTACTGGCTATGTTTTGAACGTTTCCTGTGTCACCAGTTTTACACTCCGATGCACCTCTGCAGGGTTACTGTATCCCTTGGACCTTCCCATTGACGATGAAACACAGAAATTGCATCGGAATTAAATATAAGAGACACAATGCCGACTTAAGTACAGGAAGACTGAGTCTTACTACTGTCTATAATTTGAGCGTTTCCTGTGTCACCAGTTTTACATCCCGATGCACCTCTACAGGTTTACTGTATCCCTTGGACCTTCACAGTGGCGATGAAACACAGAAATTGAATCGGAATTAAATATAAGAGACACAATGCGACTTAAGTACAGGAAGACTAAGTCTTCCTACTGTCTATGTTTTGAGCGTTTCCTGTGTCATCAGATTTACTTTCCGATGCACCTCTGCAGGTTTACTAAATCATTTGGACCTTCCCATTCACGATGAAACAGAGAAATTTCATCGGAAATAAATATAAGAGACACAATGCCGACTTAAGTATAGGAAGACTGAGTCTTCCTACTGTCTAAGATTTGAGCGTTTCCTGTGTCACCAGATTTACATTCCGATGCACCTCTGCAGGTTTACTGTATCCCGTGGACCTTCCCATTGACGATGAAACACAGAAATTGCATCGGAATTAAATATAAGACACACAATGCCGACTTAAGTACAGGAAGACTGAGTCTTCCTACTGTCTATGATTTGAGAGTTTCCTGTGTCACCAGTTTTACATTCCGATGCACCTCTGCCTGTTTATTGTATCCCTTGGACCTTCCCATTGACGATGAAACACAGAAATCGCATCGGAATTAAATATAAGAGACACAATGCCGACTTATGTACAGAAAGACTGAGTCTTCCTACTGTCTATGTTTTGAGCGTTTCCTTTGTCATCAGTTTTACATTCCGATGCACCTCTGCAGGTTACTGTATCCATTGGACCTTCCCATTGACGATGAAAAACAGAAATTGCATCGGAATTAAATATAAGAGACACAATGCCGACTTAAGTACTTGAAGACTAAGTCTTCCTACTGTCTATGTTTTGAGCGTTTCCTGTGTCATCAGTTTTACTTTCCGATGCACCTCTGCAGGTTTACTAAATCCCTTGGACCTTCCCATTCACGATGAAACACTGAAATTTCATCGGACATAAATATAAGAGACACAATGCCGACTTAAGTACAGGAAGACTGAGTCTTCCTACTGTCTTTGTTTTGAGCGTTTCCTGTGTTACCAGTTTTACACTCCGATCCACATCTGCAGGTCTTCTGTATCCCTTGGACCTTCCCATTGACGATGAAACACAGAAATCGCATGGGAATTAAATATAAGAGACACAATGCCGACTTAAGTACAGGAAGACTGAGTCTTCCTACTGGCTATGATTTGAACGTTTCCTGTGTCACCAGTTTTACACTCCGATGCACCTCTGCAGGTTTACTGTATCCATTGGACCTTCCCATTGACGATGAAACACAGACATTGCATTGGAATTAAATATAAGAGACACAATGCCGACTTAATAACAGAAAGACTGAGTCTTCCTACTGTCTATGTTTTGAGCGTTTCCTGTGTCACCAGTTTTACACTCCGATGCACCTCTGCAGGTTTACTGTATCCCTTGGACCTTCCCATTGACGATGAAACACAGAAATTGCATCGGAATTAAATACAAGAGACACAATGCCGACTTAAGTACAAGAAAACAGTCTTCTTACAGTCAATGATTTGGGCGTTTCCTGTGTCACCAGTTTTACATTCCGATGCACCTCTGCAGGTTTACTGTATCCCTTGGACCTTCACATTGTCGATGAAACACAGAAATCGCATCGGAATTAAATATAAGAGACACAATGGCGACTTAAGTACAGGAAGACTGAGTCTTCCTACTGTCTATGTTTTGAGCGTTTCCTGTGTCACCAGTTTTACATTCCGATGCACCTCTGCAGGTATGGTGTTTCCCTTCAACTTTCCCATTGACGATGAAACACAGAAATTGCATCGGAATTAAATATAAGAGACAAAATGCCGACTTAAGTACAGGAAGACTGAGTCTCCCTACTGTCTATGTTTTGAGCGTTTCCTGTGTCACCAGTTTTACATTCTGAAGCACCTCCGCAGGTTTACTGTATCCCTTGGACCTTCCCATTGATGATAAAGCACAGAAATTGCATTGGAATTAAATATAAGAGACACAATGCTGACTTAAGTACAGAAAGACTGAGTCTTCCTACTGTGTATGTTTTGTGCGTTTCCTGTGTCATCAGTTTTACATTCCGATGCACCTCTGCAGGTTTACTGTATCCCTTGGACCTTCCCATTGACGATGAAAAACAGAAATAGCATCGGAATTAAATTTAAGAGACACAATGCCGACTCAAGTACAGGAAGACTAAGTCTTCCTACTGTCTATGTTTTGAGCGTTTCCTGTGTCACCAGTTTTACATTCCGATGCACCTCTGCAGGGTTACTGTATCCCTTGGACCTTCCCATTGACGATGAAACACAGAAATTGCATCGGAATTAAATATAAGAGACACAATGCCGACTTAAGTACAGGAAGACTGAGTCTTACTACTGTCTATAATTTGAGCGTTTCCTGTGTCACCAGTTTTACATCCCGATGCACCTCTACAGGTTTACTGTATCCCTTGGACCTTCACAGTGGCGATGAAACACAGAAATTGAATCGGAATTAAATATAAGAGACACAATGCCGACTTAAGTACAGGAAGACTAAGTCTTCCTACTGTCTATGTTTTGAGCGTTTCCTGTGTCATCAGATTTACTTTCCGATGCACCTCTGCAGGTTTACTAAATCATTTGGACCTTCCCATTCACGATGAAACAGAGAAATTTCATCGGAAATAAATATAAGAGACATAATGCCGACTTAAGTATAGGAAGACTGAGTCTTCCTACTGTCTAAGATTTGAGCGTTTCCTGTGTCACCAGATTTACATTCCGATGCACCTCTGCAGGTTTACTGTATCCCGTGGACCTTCCCATTGACGATGAAACACAGAAATTGCATCGGAATTAAATATAAGACACACAATGCCGACTTAAGTACAGGAAGACTGAGTCTTCCTACTGTCTATGATTTGAGAGTTTCCTGTGTCACCAGTTTTACATTCCGATGCACCTCTGCCTGTTTATTGTATCCCTTGGACCTTCCCATTGACGATGAAACACAGAAATCGCATCGGAATTAAATATAAGAGACACAATGCCGACTTATGTACAGAAAGACTGAGTCTTCCTACTGTCTATGTTTTGAGCGTTTCCTTTGTCATCAGTTTTACATTCCGATGCACCTCTGCAGGTTACTGTATCCATTGGACCTTCCCATTGACGATGAAAAACAGAAATTGCATCGGAATTAAATATAAGAGACACAATGCCGACTTAAGTACTTGAAGACTAAGTCTTCCTACTGTCTATGTTTTGAGCGTTTCCTGTGTCATCAGTTTTACTTTCCGATGCACCTCTGCAGGTTTACTAAATCCCTTGGACCTTCCCATTCACGATGAAACACTGAAATTTCATCGGACATAAATATAAGAGACACAATGCCGACTTAAGTACAGGAAGACTGAGTCTTCCTACTGGCTATGTTTTGAGCGTTTCCTGTGTTACCAGTTTTACACTCCGATCCACCTCTGCAGGTCTTCTGTATCCCTTGGACCTTCCCATTGACGATGAAACACAGAAATCGCATGGGAATTAAATATAAGAGACACAATGCCGACTTAATAACAGAAAGACTGAGTCTTCCTACTGTCTATGTTTTGAGCGTTTCCTGTGTCACCAGTTTTACACTCCGATGCACCTCTGCAGGTTTACTGTATCCCTTGGACCTTCCCATTGACGATGAAACACAGAAATTGCATAGGAAGTAAATATAAGAGACACAATGCCGACTTAAGTACAGGAAGACTGAGTCTTCCTACTGGCTATGTTTTGAACGTTTCCTGTGTCACCAGTTTTACACTCCGATGCACCTCTGCAGGTTTACTGTATCCATTGGACCTTCCCATTGACGATGAAACACAGACATTGCATTGGAATTAAATATAAGAGACACAATGCCGACTTAATAACAGAAAGACTGAGTCTTCCTACTGGCTATGTTTTGAACGTTTCCTGTGTCACCAGTTTTACATTCCGATGCACCTCTGCAGGTTTACTGTATCCCGTGGACCTTCCCATTGACGATGAAAAACAAAAATTGCATCGGAATTAAATTTAAGAGACACAATGCCGACTTAAGTACTTGAAGACTAAGTCTTCGTACTGTCTATGTTTTGAGCGTTTCCTGTGTCATCAGTTTTACTTTCCGATGCACCTGTGCAGGTTTACTATATCCCTTGGACCTTCCCATTCACGATGAAACACTGAAATTTCATCGGACATAAATATAAGAGACACAATGCCGACTTATGTACAGAAAGACTGAGTCTTCCTACTGTCTATGTTTTGAGCGTTTCCTTTGTCATCAGTTTTACATTCCGATGCACCTCTGCAGGTTACTGTATTCATTGGACCTTCCCGTTGACGATGAAAAACAGAAATTGCATCGGAATTAAATTTAAGAGACACAATGCCGACTTAAGTACTTGAAGACTAAGTCTTCCTACTGTCTATGTTTTGAGCGTTTCCTGTGTCATCAGTTTTACTTTCCGATGCACCTCTGCAGGTTTACTATATCCCTTGGACCTTCCCATTCACGATGAAACACTGAAATTTCATCGGACATAAATATAAGAGACACAATGCCGACTTAAGTACAGGAAGACTGAGTCTTCCTACTGGCTATGTTTTGAACGTTTCCTGTGTCACCAGTTTTACACTCCGATGCACCTCTGCAGGTTTACTGTATCCATTGGACCTTCCCATTGACGATGAAACACAGACATTGCATTGGAATTAAATATAAGAGACACAATGCCGACTTAATAACAGAAAGACTGAGTCTTCCCACTGTCTATGTTTTGAGCGTTTCCTGTGTCACCAGTTTTACACTCCGATGCACCTCTGCAGGTTTACTGTATCCCTTGGACCTTCCCATTGACGATGAAACACAGAAATTGCATAGGAATTAAATATAAGAGACACAATGCCGACTTAAGTACAGGAAGACTGAGTCTTCCTACTGGCTATGTTTTGAACGTTTCCTGTGTCACCAGTTTTACACTCCGATGCACCTCTGCAGGTTTACTGTATCCATTGGACCTTCCCATTGACGATGAAACACAGACATTGCATTGGAATTAAATATAAGAGACACAATGCCGACTTAATAACAGAAAGACTGAGTCTTCCTACTGTCTATGTTTTGAGCGTTTCCTGTGTCACCAGTTTTACACTCCGATGCACCTCTGCAGGTTTACTGTATCCCTTGGACCTTCCCATTGACGATGAAACACAGAAATTGCATCGGAATTAAATACAAGAGACACAATGCCGACTTAAGTACAAGAAAACAGTCTTCTTACAGTCAATGATTTGGGCGTTTCCTGTGTCACCAGTTTTACATTCCGATGCACCTCTGCAGGTTTACTGTATCCTTTGGACCTTCCCATTGGCGATGAAACACACAAATTGCATCGAATTTAAATATAAGAGACACAATGCCAACTTAAGTACAGGAAGACTGAGTCTTCCTACTGTCTATGTTTTGAGCGTTTCCTATGTCACCAGTTTTACATTCCGATTCACCTTTGCAGGTTTACTGTATCCCTTGGACCTTCCCATTGACGATGAAACACAGAAATTGCATCGGAATTAAATATAAGAGACACAATGCCGACTTAAAAACAGGAAGACTGAGTCTTCCTACTCTCTATGTTTTGAGCGTTTCCTGTGTCACCAGTTTTACATTCTGATGCACCTCTGCAGTTTTACTGTATCCCTTGGACCTTCCCATTGAAGATGAAACACAGAAATTGCATCGGAATTAAATATAAGAGACAAAATGCCGACTTAAGTACAGGAAGACTGAGTCTTCCTACTGTCTGTAATTTGAGCGTTTCGTGTGTCACCAGTTTTACATTCCGATGCACCTCTACAGGTTTACTGTATCCCTTGGACCTTCACAGTGACGATGAAACACAGAAATTGCATCGGAATTAAATATAAGAGACACAATGCCGACTTAAGTACAAGAAAACAGTCTTCGTACGGTCAATGTTTTGAGCGTTTCCTGTGTCACCAGTTTTACATTCCGATGCACCTCTACCGGTTTACTGTATCATTTGGACCTTCCCATTGTCGATGAAACACAGAAAACGCATCGGATTTAAATATAACAGACACAGTGCCGACTTAAGAACAGGAAGACTGAGTCTTCCTACTGTCTATGTTTTGAGCGTTTCCTGTGTCACTAGTTTTACATTCCGATGCACCTCTGCAGGTTTACTGTATCCCTTGGACCTTCCCATTGATGATGAAACACAGGAATTGCATCGGAATTAAATATAAGAGACACAATGCCGACTTAAGTAAAGGAAGACAAAGTCTTCCTACTGTCTATATTTTGAGCGTTTCCTGTGTCATGAGTTTTACTTTCCTATGCACCTCCGCAGTTTTACTATATCCCTTGGACCTTCCCATTCACGATGAAACACAGAAATTTCATCGGAAAGAAATATAACAACACAATGCCGAGCTAAGTATAGGAAGACTGAGTCTTCCTGCTGTCTATGTTTTGAGCGTTTCCTGTGTCACCAGTTTTACATTCCGATGCACCTCTGCAGGTTTACTGTATCCCTTGGACCTTCCCATTGACGATGAAACACAGAAATTGCATCGGAATTAAATATAAGAGACACAATGCCCACTTAAGTACAGGAAGACTGAATCTCCCTACTCTCTATGTTTTGAGCGTTTCCTGTGTCACCAGTTTTACATTCCGATGCACCTCTGCAGGTTTCCTGTATCCCTGGGACCTTCCCATTGACGATGAAACACAGAAATTGCATCGAAATGAAATATATGAGACACAATGCCGACTTAAGTACAAGAAAACAGTCTTCGTACGGTCAATGTTTGAGCGTTTCCTGTGTCACCAGTTTTACATTCCGATGCACCTCTGCCGGTTTACAGTATCCCTTGGACCTTCCCATTGATGATGAAACACAGAAATTGCATCGGAATTAAATATAAGAGACACAATGCCGACTTAAGTACAGGAAGAATGAGTCTTCCTACTGTCTATGTGTTTAGCGTTTCCTGTGTCACCAGTTTTACATTCTGATGCACCTCTGCAGTTTTACTGTATCCCTTGGACCTTCCCATTGACGATGAAACACAGAAATTGCATCTGAATTAAATATAAGAGACACAATGCCGACTTAAGTACAGGAAGACTAAGTCTTCCTACTGTCTATAATTTGAGCGTTTTCTGTTTCACCAGTTTAAAATTCCGATGCACCTCTACAGGTTTACTGTATCCCATGGACCTTCACAGTGACGATGAAACACAGGAATGGCATCGGAATTAAATATAAGAAACACAATGCCGACTTAAGTACAGGAAGACTAAGTCTTCCTAGTGTCAATGTTTTGAGCGTTTCCTGTGTCATCAGTTTTACGTTCCGATGCACCTCTGCAGGTTTACTATATCCCTTGGACCTTCCCATTCACGATGAAACACAGAAATTTCATCGGAAATAAATATAAGAGAAACAACGCCGACTTAAGTACAGGAAGACTGAGTCTTCCTACTGTCTATAATTTGAGCGTCTCCTGTGTCACTAGTTTTACATTCCGATGCACTTTAAGGAACCATTTGCACTCGAGCACAGACAATATTTAATTTAGTTAACTTAGATTATATGTATCGATTTTTTAAGACAAGAGAATGCAAAATAAAGCAATTAACACCGCTCTCTTGTCACAGCCTGTACGCATCAACACTCTCATGTTATTCGTTATCCTAGAAGGACTTATTATTTTGTGCGGCTCCACTGTTAGCCATATTGATATTTATTAGCAGAAAAGAGGCGCAGCATTAATAAGTCGCTCTCATTTGTGAATGATCTGCCATTATTTATCTAGAATTTTACGTAAGTGTAATTTATATCGTAATGTATGTGTTGAAATGAATATATGTTTTATTTAATCGTATGCTTTTCTTTGTTTTAGTAGTTTTAGTCACTCCATTTTCATGATTGAAGCTGAGGTCAGATATGAGACTTTGTCTACAAAAAAAAAAAAAAAATACATAATGAGCCCTGGCTACGTTCCGTGCATCTTCGGACGTGCGAAGCTCGATAAATTCACGGCGTAAAATTTTAATCCTCAATTACTTATCCAAACAAACAATTATTATTATTACAATTATTATTATTATTATATTTTATTATATATATTATTATTATTATATTTTTTATTTGTTACACTGGCGACTATGTGCCAGGACTCATTACTGTATCTGTACTACAACTAATTGTTCTTTTTCATGTACATCCTGACCGGCAACAACCTATGTGATGAGAATATTGAAGAAAACGAATAAAATCTGGAGACCATTTGGACTGGAAATGCAATCTTCGCATCAAGACGACATGTCCGGTAAGACGCAGCACTCGCGCATCCACAATTGATTCCAAGCACATTTTTCATTCAAAATTATTTTTCTCAGCATTAAATTCAATATTCACTTTTCATTCAGTAATTTTTTCCAAATTCCGCGAAATCTCATTCAGACGATTACTTTCCGATCCAACAATACGCAAGTTACATTGCACAATATGGCCGACATTGTACAAGATTCAAGCAACATGGCTAGTCACCATTAACACGTATGCTACTTACGATCTTTAAAGTCATCTCTCAATCATTCTCAGTCATTTAAAAACACACATAGGCAGTACATTTTCACACTACGCGTTTAAACAATTTTTTTCTTGCACACAATTTATTCACGATATGGTAAAAACTCGACACCAATACACAATGGAACAACAATCAAGTAATGCAAACATGGATACACAGACACATTCAGTCACAGAAATTAATACAGACACGCAAACACATCAAAATAATCCGCTACAGACACAAATAAACGCCGAGAGGAGCAATTCAGAACCAAACCTGAGAGACCACGTCACGTGTAATGAAGCGGCGGGGGCAAGTTCATTTTGCAATCAAAATTTCGCCGCTATACTGAATTCAATTTTGGAAGGCATATCCAATATTAAGCAAGATAATGACGAAAAATTCTCACAATTAATGACAGACAATGCAGCCTTCAGAAATGACATAAAATCAGACTTCGCCACACTGACTCAAAAGATAGATGAAATTAATACACGTCTTTCCAAACAGGTCGACGATCTTACGGAAAAATTCGAAAATTTAGAGTTACGACAAAGCGACAATGCCAATCACATCCATGACTTGACAAAAACCTGTGAAACTATTAATTGCAAATTAGAATCAAATACGCACGCATGTGACGAAATTAATTTAAAGGTGAATACAATAGAAACAAACGTAGCTGACATTCACAAACAGATTCACACAACAATACAGATAGAGGCTGAACCCCATTTGTCTCGCATTAATTCACAATTTAAAGAATGGACAGCACACAAAGACCAAATTTTTGAAGAATGTATACAAAACAAATTGCCACATATTGTGCACGATTCTGTAGTGGAATACATGAACAACAATAGACAAGTCATCGATGACGATATGCAAACAAAGACAACTCAGTGCCAGGTACAACAAAATAGTACACCCACTACACATTTTTACACACACAGAAGAAATTCTCGATTCGGGAATGAACACATGTACACACACGAATTTCAACACTCAAATACACAATACACTTACACGCATAGCAACAGATATCCATCACCCGAAATACAATACAATTATCATTCTGATGAAGAACCATGTACACACAGGGAAGAATTCAATGATTACACGGAAAGAAACAGACGAACACGTAACAAAGAAGAAAGAAGTCTATTCAAGCACCGTAAATTCCAACCTTTTATACCAGGCAAAAACACTGTACACCCTGTCATGTTCTTAAAAGCTTTTAGGAACGCATTCCCTCGTTCGTGGAGCGACCACAAACGCATTGCGTACGTTGTTGATTACATTCAAGGGGACGCTGCTGTCTGGGCTTACCATGAAAGCGACAGATGTGTAACATACGAGCAGTTTGAACGCGCCTTCTTGAATAGGTTTTGGTCACCCACTGTGCAGGAACGTATCCGAAAACAAGTCACTGAACCCGAACACTTCAATCCTAAAAACGGCAACCTGCGCAGATATTTCGAGAAGTACCTAAACATGACACACTTCCTTAATGAACCAGTGAAACCAAAAGATGTGATCCGATCACTGAAAGCAAGACTTCCTTTTAATATTAAAGAGAAATTACTGTACTTACCGGATGACGATCCTGAATATTTTTTGGAAAAGTTAGATGCTGTTGATTTACTATATGAAGAAGAAGAACCAACACACAACTCACGCAGTAGGAATCAACATGTCTACATTGCTACATTACCAAACACGCAGCAAAATTCACAACACACAGTAAACATGCAAAACAATCACCACAACTCACAGCTGCACACAAACAACAACTGCAACTATACACAGGGAGATAACCCCTACAAAAAACGAAGAAACGACAATTTTAATTCAAGAAGGAATAATGGAAACAACAACGGACACAAAGCCAAACAGAAACACTGGCAAAGAAACAACAACACAGATTACACAAGAAATGGAACACTTACACCGCACTTTAACCAGAACGACAACCAGTATTATGTGAGACAGTGGCAAACACCGCAACCGCCACCACAAAATCATATTCAGATGCCACAAGGGAATTTAGCACAAACAAGCAACACAAACCAACAAGTGACTTCAGCGAACCGAAAACAGACAGGCGATTGGCAAAGACAATATCCTAATGTAAATATTATTGAGGTAGCTAATGAAACTACAACTACACTTGCCAATGACCAGACAAACCAGGTAAACTAGAACCAGTCATACTGAGCCCCAGGTCGTGACTGAGGAACATTTGGGGGGCAACTTCAATTTATAAGCTATGTTTGAATACACACTTGCTAGTGAAACTGTGAAACAAGAAAAATTAACATTTACACAACGAGAGTTGCCTACACTATTCTTAAGATATAATGAAAGTGGAAACTTAGCTGATGATCTGATAAATGACAACACACAATGTCACAATGTAAAGAAAAGATTTGTACTGTCTTCCACCTCAGGCATTGTAGGAGGTATACCTACTAACATAATTATTGATACAGGAGCTGCTGTCAGTGTGATTTCTCACAATTTTTATACTATGATGAAGAAAACTTCTAAGATACCAGAGTTCCCGGTTCAAAACTGTTTAATATTAACTGCATTAGGTAATAAGTCAAGTAGAGTTAATAAGCAGGTATTTGTGACTGTTAATATGGGAAATGGAATCGTACAATGGCCTTTCCTAGTTGTCCAAAGCCTTGCTGCCAATTGTATATTGGGTATTGATTTTCTTTGCGAGAAGGACTGTACTATAGACTTCTCCAAAGGCATTTGTTATTTTAAGTATGAAGGCAGAGGCATAGTTTTGAACTTGGACACTCGACTAGTAGACCATAACAAGCACTGTTCTGGCTACAAGATACAGATTATACGTGAGACTGACATAGATTCCACACAACAACCTGTATCACACGGTGAGGTGGTGAATGATGTACTTACACAAATTAACTCTAAGTTATCAGAATGTGAGGCTATTAATGAAGAGGAGAGATCCCAGCTTAAACATATTTTACTTAAGAATAAGGATGTTTTCACTAGTAAGCCAGGTAGGATCAACACATATATGTATACGATTGAAGTCAAGCCTCACCAAATCTATTACCACAAGTCATACAATGTACCTCTGGCTCTGCGACCTGCGGTTTGAGAAGATTCACAAATGATTACATGCCATACTGTGGAAAACCTAAAGCCATTCTATCAGATAACGCCAAGTATTATGCAGGATTCACCTGGAGAAAATTTCTAAAGGACAATAACATTAAGAGCATCTTTATTTCAAAGTTTCATGCACCAGCCAACCCTTGTGAGAGAATTTTTAGAGAATTAAATAGATTCATGAGAACTTATACCTCAACACAGCAAACAAACTGGATACATTACCTAGCACTTTTTGAGGAAATACACAACAATTGAAATATATACAACACACCCTATACTCCCAGAGAAATCATGTTTGACACAAAGGAAACTAATGAATGGAACAACCCACTACCAAAATTTTCTGACACCAAACCTTCACACGAGGAAAAGGTAAGGGAAGTACTCATTGCAATTACTGAACAAGCTGACATTAGAAATAAGAACTATGGTGCTAATCTGAAAAGAAGGCAAAACTTTACAAGAGGCATGCAAGTTTTACTTAAGACCCACTACAAATCGTCATTACCTCTAAAACGTAATGTTAAGTGGCGTCCATTATATGAAGGTCCTTACACAATCATTGATATACCACACCCTGGAGCATATCTTCTACAAAACCCCAAGAATAAGAGAATTTTAGGTTTGTACCCTCACAAAGATTTGAAAACTTTTAGCCCTTAGCAGAGTATGCTGATACAAAAACAAGGTAATTCACATCTGGTACTTCAAGCTGGAAGAAGAAGAAAATATAAGCTATAATCTTAAGTATTTACATTTTACAGCACTAGCAGTAACAGCAGCAGCAGCAAGAAGATAAGACACAGGAAGAACTAACAATTTTCATGCAAAGCACAGCTACTCATTATATTTATTAATACCCTGCAGACAAGCTGACAGACTAAATAACCGGAGACAATTAATTGCTGCCCTGAACCTGATATTAATTGGCATGATAGACACTTTATCTGCTATTCACACTCACACCACAATCCACATGAACACAACATGCACAAAAACACTCTACAGGAAATGACAAATGAGATTAATTGAGCAAGGCTATATACTTCATTTTATTTGTAAATGATACTTTGTGCATGTGCTAATTTGGAATTGATTGTGGATGTAACGTGTCGTGTCTTATTGTAATCATGACTTTTCAGGACAGATCATCTCAAGGATGTTTTCTAACCTATTATTAAAGTTTATGTTGCAGGAAACATTTAATGAGGAAGAACACTTATTGTGTAGTACTGATGTAAAGGAAAATATACTTAAAAGGAAAACCTTATTAAAAAGGGGAAGAGACCTATAAAAGAAAATGGATTTTCTGAATGTATCACAATACACTGAACCTATAAGATAATTTTTATGTCTGACCCATATGTATTTGTAAATATCTAGTTTAATGCAATTGAAAAATGTAAAATATGTATATGTATTACCAAACAATGTAATGTAAATGTATAAGTACATGTTTCACAGAAAATTTTTATATCTATGTAAATATGTAACAGAAAACTGTACTCAAAGTGAAGTAATATTTGTTACGTTTTGTGCTCTCTGTTGTGAACGAACATTCTGTTTTGCAACGAACAAGTTGTGTGCAAATATTAAAAAAAAAAAAAAACGGTTCACTGCACTCATGATGGGACACTATAGGTGACGTGAGTTGCAAAACCACGGTACACTTTTCGACGAAACGACGACACAATATCCAGGAGACGATATACGCCTTTCGGAAGACGAAATTGGAGGTTATTGAGTAGATGTAACACGGACTGGTCACAAGGAACCACTCACACCATGAATTCCTACCAAGACGAAACCACATTTTAATTACGTCTTCCAAAGCACGCTTCTTTGCGGGACTGTTGATCTCCAACTCTCTTCTTCAAGAACTTTCGTCTCAATGTAAACAAAACGTGTGACACGTGACATTTATTTTAAAGTGCAAAGACTTTAGCACGCTAGCACAGTATAAACCATTTCTAACAAGTGACATTCTACACAGAATACGTTCACATATCTCTGAATATGCACAAAAAACATTAATTAATTTTATGTATTGAATGAACATGTGTAATAATATTTTGAAGTGAAAGAGAACAACGGACTATATGCCCAACAAAATTTTTACAAAGTAACAGCGCAAGTGAATACGAACTGTGAAATTTGTTACAGTCTGTACAGAACTGTTATACAATATTGAAAACTTCTTACAAGTTAGCAGTGATAGCACTGAGCCACTGCACTGGCCTATGGTACTGAAGTTCCCGGGTTCAATTCTGCTACGAAACAAATATTTTTATTTTTTCTTTTCACTTTCATTGATCTTGTATGTAAATATTATTTATGTATTTTTGTGGATGTATGACATTTTATCATATTTTAAGTATGTTGAATCTGTGAAACAAGATACGTAATAACTTATGATTCATGACATGACAAATAAAGAAAATACGTCAACAATTTGCTCAGCTGCAGGTGGTACACCTTTGCTCTCGCAATTTGGGGGGCAGTTTAAGGAACCATTTGCACTCGAGCACAGACAATATTTAATTTAGTTAACTTAGATTATATGTATCGATTTTTTAAGACAAGAGAATGCAAAATAAAGCAATTAACACCACTCTCTTGTCACAGCCTGTACGCATCAACACTCTCATGTTATTCGTTATCCTAGAAGGACTTAATATTTTGTGCGGCTCCACTGTTACCCATATTGATATTTATTAGCAGAAAAGAGGCGCAGCATTAATAAGTCGCTCTCATTTGTGAATGATCTGCCATTATTTATCTAGAATTTTACGTAAGTGTAATTTATATCGTAATGTATGTGTTGAAATGAATATATGTTTTATTTAATCGTATGCTTTTCTTTGTTTTAGTAGTTTTAGTCACTCCATTTTCATGATTGAAGCTGAGGTCAGATATGAGACTTTGTCTACAAAAAAAAATACATAATGAGCCCTGGCTACGTTCCGTACATCTTCGGACGTGCGAAGCTCGATAAATTCACGGCGTAAAATTTTAATCCTCAATTACATATCCAAACAAACAATTATTATTATTACAATTATTATTATTATTATTATATTTTAATATTATTATATTTTTTTTATTTGTTACAGCACCTCTGCAGGTTTACTGTATCCCTTGGACCTTCCCATTGACGATGAAACACAGAAATTGCATCGGAATTAAATATAAGAGACACAATGCCGACCTAAGTACGGGAAGACTGAGTCTTCCTACTGTCTATGTTTTGAGCGTTTCCTGTGTCACCCGTTTTACATTCAGATGCACCTCTGCAGGTTTACTGTATCCCTTGGACCTTCCCATTGACGATGAAACACAGGAATAGCATCGGAATTAATTATAAGAGACACAATGCCGACTTAAGTACAATAAGAATAAGTCTTCCTACTGTCAATGTTTTGAGCGTTTCCTGTGTCATCAGTTTTAATTTCCGATGCACCTCTGCAGGTTTACTATATCCCTTTGACCTTCCCATTCACGATGAAACACAGAAAAGTCATCGGAAATAAATATAAGATACACAATGCCGACTTAAGTACAGGAAGACTGAGTCTTACTACTGTCTATGTTTTGAGCGTTTCCTGTGTCACCACTTTTACATTCCGATGCACCTCTGCAGGTTTACTGTATCCCTTGGACCTTCCCATTGACGATGAAACACAGAAATTGCATCGGAATTAAATATAAGAGACACTATGCCGATCAGTACAGGAAGACTGAGTCTTCCTACTGTCTATGTTTTGAGCGTTTAATGTGTTATCAGTTTTACATTCCGATACACCTCTGCAGGTTTACTGTATCCCTTGGACCTTCCCATTGACGATGAAACACAGAAATTGCATCGGAATTAAATATAAGAGACACAATGCCGACTTAAGTACTGGAAGAATGAGTCTTCCTACTGTCTATGTGTTGAGCGTTTCCTGTGTCACCAGTTTTACATTCCGATGCACCTCTACAGGTTTACTGTATCCCTTGGACCATCACAGTGACGATGAAACACAGGTATTGCATCGGAATTAAATATAAGAGACACAATGCAGACTTAAGTACGGGAAGACTGAGTCTTCCTACTGTCTATGTTTTGAGCGCTTCCTGTGTCACCAGTTTTACATTCCGATGCACCTCTGCAGGTTTACTGTATCCCTTGGACCTTCCCATTGACGATGAAACACAGAAATTGCATCGGAATTAAATATAAGAGACACAATGCCGACTTAAGTACAGGAAGACTGAGTCTTCCTACTGTCTATAATTTGAGCGTTTCCTGTGTCACTATTTTTACATTCCGATGCACCTCTGCAGGTTTACTGTATGCCTTGGACCTTCCCATTGACGATGAAACACAGAAATTGCATCGGAATTAAATATAAGAGACGCAATGCCGACTTAAGTACAGGAAGAATGAGTCTTCCTACTGTCTATGTGTTGAGCGTTTCCTGTGTCACCAGTTTTAACTTCCGATGCACCTCTGCAGGTTTACTGTATCCCTTGGACCTTCCCATTGACGATGAAACACAGAAATTGCATCGGAATTAAATATAAGAGACACAATGCCGACTTAAGTACAGGAAGACTGAGTCTTCCTACTGTCTATAATTTGAGCGTTTCCTGTGTCACCAGTTTTACATTCCGATGCACCTCTACAGGTTTACTGTATCCCTTATACCTTCACAGTGACGATGAAACACAGGAATTGCATCGGAATTAAATATAAGAGACACAATGCCGACTTAAGTACAATAAGAATAAGTCTTCCTACTCTCTATGTTTTGAGCGTTTCCTGTATCATCAGTTTTAATTTCCGATGCACCTCTGAAGGTTTACTATATCCCTTGGGCCTTCCCATTCACGATGAAACACAGAAATGTCATCGGAAATAAATATAAGAGACACAATGCCGACTTAAGTACAGGAAGACTGAGTCTTCCTACTGTCTATGTTTTGAGCGTTTCCTGTGTCACCACTTTTACATTCCGATGCACCTCTGCAGGTTTACTGTATCCCTTGGACCATCCCATTGACGATGAAACACAGAAATTGCATCGGAATTAAATATAAGAGACACAATGCCGACTTAAGTACAGGAAGACTGTGTCTTCCTACTGTCTATGTTTTGAGCGTTTCCTGTGTCACTAGTTTTGCATTTCGATGCACCTCTGCAGGTTTACTGTATCCCTTGGACCTTCCCATTGACGATGAAACACTGAAATTGCATGGGAATTAAATATAAGAGTCACAATGCCGACTTCAGTACAGGAAGAATGAGTCTTCCTACCGTCTATGTGTTGAGCGTTTCCTGTGTCACCAGTTTTAAATTCAGATGCACCTCTGCATGTTTACTGTATCCCTTGGACCTTCCCATTGACGAAGAAATACAGAAATTGCATCGGAAGGAATTATAAGTGACATAATGCCCACTTAAGTACAGGAAGACTGAGTCTTCCTACTGTCTAAAATTTGAGCGTTTCCTCTGTCACCAGTTTTACATTCCGATGCACCTCTACAGGTTTACTGTATCCCTTGGACCTTCACAGTGACGATGAAACACTGAAAGTGCATGTGAATTAAATATAAGAGACACAATGCCGACTTAAGTACAGGAAGACTGAGTCTTCCTACTGTCTATGTTTTGAGCGTTTCCTGTGTCATCAGTTTTACTTTCCGATGCACCTCTGCAGGTTTACTATATCCCTTAGACCTTCCCATTCACGATGAAACACAGAAATTTCATCGGAAATAAATATAAGAGACACAATGCCGAATTAAGTACAGGAAGACTGAGTCCTCCTAATGTCTATGTTTTGAGCGTTTCCTGTGTCTTCAGTTTTACATTCCGATGCACCTCTACAGGTTTACTGTATCCCTTGGACTTTCACAGTGACGATGAAACACAGAAATTCCATCGGAATTAAATATAAGAGACACAAGGCCGACTTAAGTACAGGAAGACTGAGTCTTCCTACTGTCTATGTTTTGAGCGTTTCCTGTGTCATCAGTTTTACTTTCCGATGCACCTCTGCAGGTTTACTATATCCCTTGGATCTTCCCATTCACGATGAAACACAGAAATTTCATCGGAAATAAATATAAGAGACACAATGCCGACTTAAGTACAGGAAGACTGAGTCTTCCTACTGTCTATGTTTTGAGCGGTTCCTGTGTCACCAGTTTTACATTCCGATGCACCTCTGCAGGTTTACTGTATCCCTTGGACCATCCCATTGACGATGAAACACAGAAATTGCATCGGAATTAAATATAAGACACACAATGCGGACTTAAGTACAGGAAGACTGAGTCTTCCTACTGTCTATAATTTGAGCGTTTCCTGTGTCACCAGTTTTACATTCCGGTGCACCTCTACAGGTTTACTGTGTCCCTTGGACCTTCACAGTGACGATGAAACACAAGAATTGCATCGGAATTAAATATAAGAGACACAATGCCGAATTAAGTACAATAAGACTAAGTCTTCCTACTGTCTATGTTTTGAGCGTTTTCTGTGTCACTAGTTTTAAATTCCGATGCACCTCTGCAGGTTTACTGTATCCCTTGGACCTTCCCATTGACGATGAAACACAGAAATTGCATCGGAATTAAATATAAGAGACACAATGCCGACTTAGGTACAGGAAGACTGAGTCTTCCTACTGTCTATGTTTTGAGCGTTTCCTGTGTCACCAGTTTTACATTCTGATGCACCTCTGCAGGTTTACTGTATCCCTTGGACCTTCCCATTGACGATGAAAAACAGAAATTGCATCGGAATTAAATATAAGAGACACAATACCGACTTAAGTACAGGAAGACTAAGTCTTCCTACTGTCTGTGTGTTGAGCGTTTCCTGTGTCATCAGTTTTACTTTCCGATGCTCCTCTGCAGGTTTACTATATCCCTTGGACCTTCCCATTCACGATGAAACACAGAAATTTCATCGGAAATAAATATAAGAGACACAATGCCGACATAAGTACAGGAAGACTGAGTCTTCCTACTGTCTATGTTTTGAGCGGTTCCTGTGTCACCAGTTTTACATTCCGATGCATCTCTGCAGGTTTACTTTATCCCTTGGACCTTCCCATTGACGATGAAACACAGAAATTGCATCGGAATTAAATATAAGAGACACAATGCCGACTTAAGTACAGGAAGACTGAGTCTTCGTACTGTCTATAATTTGAGCGTTTCCTGTGTCACCAGTATTACATTCCGATGCACCTCTACAGGTTTACTGTATCCCTTGGACCTTCACAGTGACGATGAAACATAGGAATTGCATCGGAATTAAATATAAGAGACACAATGCCGACTTAAGTACAATAAGACTAAGTCTTCCTACTGTCTATGTTTTGAGCGTTTCCTGTGTCATCAGTTTTACTTTCCGATGCACCTCTGCAGGTTTACTATATCCCTTGGAACTTCCCATTCACGATGAAACACAGAAATGTCATCGGAAATAAATATAAGAGACACAATGACGACTTAAGTACAGGAAGACTGAGTCTCCCTACTGTCTATGATTTGAGCGTTTCCTGTGTCACCAGTTTTACATTCTGATGCACCTCTGCAGGTTTACTGTATCCCTTGGATCTTCCCATTGACGATTAAACACAGAAATTGCATCGGAATTAAATATAAGAAACACAATGCCGACTTAAGTACAGGAAGACTGAGTCTTCCTACTGTCTATGTTTTGAGCAGTTCCTGTGTCACCAGTTTTACATTCCGATGCACCTCTGCAGGTTTACTGTATCCCTTGGACCTTCCCATTGACGATGAAACACAGAAATTGCATCGGAATTAAATATAAGAGACACAATGCCGTTTTAAGTACAGGAAGACTGAATCTTCATACTGTCTATAATTTGAGCGTTTCCTGTGTCACCAGTTTTACATTCCGATGCACCCCTACAGGTTTACTGTATCCGTTGGACCTGCCCATTGACGATGAAACACAGAAATTGCATCGGAATTAAATATAAGAGACACAATGCTGACTTAAGTACAGGAAGACTGAGTCGTCCTACTGTCTATGTTTTGAGCGTTTCCTGTGTCACCAGTTTTACATTCTGATGCACCTCTGCAGGTTTTCTGTATCCCTTGGACCTTCCCATTGACGATGAAACACAGAAATTGCATAGGAATTAAATATAAGAGACACAATGCCGATCAGTACAGGAAGACTGAGTTCCTACTGTCTATGTTTTGAGCGTTTCCTGTGTCATCAGTTTTACATTCCGAGACACCTCTGCAGGTTTACTGTATCCCTTGAACCTTCCCATTGACGAGGAAACACAGAAATTACATCGGAATTAAATATAAGAGACACAATGCCGACTTAAGTACAGGAAGAATGAGTCTTCCTACTGTCTATGTGCTGAGCGTTTCCTGTGTCACCAGTTTTAAATTCAGATGCACCTCTGCAGGTTTACTGTATCCCTTGGACCTTCACAGTGACGATGAAACAAAGAAATTGCATCGGAATTAAATATAAGAGACACAATGCCGACTTAAGTACAGGAAGACTGAGTATTCCTACTGTCTGTGTTTTGAGCGTTTCCTGTGTCACCAGTTTTACATTCCGATGCACCTCTGCAGGTTTACTGTATCCCTTGGACCTTCCCATTGACGAGGAAACACAGAAATTTCATCCGAAATAAATATAAGAGACACAATGCCGACTTAAGTACAGGAAGACTGAGTCTTCCTACTGTCAATGTTTTGAGCGTTTCCTG
Source organism: Schistocerca nitens (assembly GCF_023898315.1). Lineage (NCBI taxonomy): Eukaryota > Metazoa > Arthropoda > Insecta > Orthoptera > Acrididae > Schistocerca > Schistocerca nitens. Next base: position 1,930,225 of record NC_064616.1, on the reverse strand, counting down.
TGTCACCAGTTTTAGATTCTGATACACCTCTGCAGGTTTTCTGTATCCCTTGGACCTTCCCATTGACGATGAAACACAGAAATTGCATCGGAATTAAATATAAGAGACACAATGCGGACTTAAGAACAGGAAGACTGAGTCTTCCTACTGTCTATAATTTGTGCGTTTCCTGTGTCACCAGTTTTACACTCCGATGCACCTCTACAGGTTTACTGTATCCCTTGGACCTTCACAGTGACGATGAAACACAGGAATTGCATCGGAATTAAATATAAGAGACACAATGCCGACTTAAGTACAGGAAGACTAAGTCTTCCTACTGTCTATGTTTTGAGCGTTTCCTGTGTCATCAGTTTTACTTTCCGATGCACCTCTGCAGGTTTACTATATCCCTTGGACCTTCCCATTCACGATGAAACACAGAAATTTCATCGGAAATAAATATAAGAGACACAATGCCGACTTAAGTACAGGAAGACTGAGTCTTCCTACTGTCTATGTTTTGAGCGTTTCATGTGTCACCAGTTTTACATTCCGATGTACCTCTGCAGGTTTACTGTATCCCTTGGACCTTCCCATTGACGATGAAACACAGAAATTGCATCGGAATTACATATAAGAGACACAATGCCGACTTAAGTACAGGAAGACTGAGTCTTCCTACTGTCTATGTTTTGAGCGTTTCCTGTGTCACTAGTTTTCCATTCCGATGCACGTCTGCAGGTTTACTGTATCCCTTGGACCTTCCCATTGACGATGAAACACAGAAATTGCATCGAAATTAAATATAAGAGACACAATGCCGACTTAAGTACAGGAAGACTGAGTCTTCCTACTGACTATGTTTTGAGCGTTTCCTGTGTCACCAGTTTTACATTCTGATGCACCTCTGCAGGTTTTCTGTATCCCTTGGACCTTCCCATTGACGATGAAACACAGAAATTGCATCGGAATTAAATATAAGAGACATAATGGCGATCAGTACAGGAAGACTGAGTCTTCCTACTGTCTATGTTTGAGCGTTTCCTGTGTCATTAGTTTTACATTCCGATACACCTCTGCAGGTTACTGCATCCCTTGGACCCTCCAATTGACGATGAAACACAGAAATTGCATAGGAATTAAATATAAGAGACACAATGCCGACATAAGTACAGGAAGAATGAGTCTTCCTAATGTCTATAATTTGACCGTTCCCTGTGTCACCAGTTTCACATTGCGATGCACCTCTACAGGTTTACTGTATCCCTTGGACCTTCACAGTGACTATGAAACACAGAAATTGCATCGGAATTAAATATAAGAGACATAATGCCGACTTAGGTACAGGATGACTGAGTCTTCCTACTGTCTATAATTTGAGCGTTTCCTGTGTCACCAGTTTTACATTCCGATGCACCTCTAGAGGTTTACTGTATCCCTTGGACCTTCACAGTTACGATGAAACACGTAAATTTCATTCGGAATTAATTATAAGAGACACAATGCCGACTTAAGTACAAGAAAACAGTCTTCTTACAGTCAATGTTTTGAGCGTTTCCTGTGTCAGCAGTTTTACATTTCGATGCACCACTGCATGTTTACTGTATCCCTTGGACCTTCCCATTGGCGATGAAACACAAATTGCATCGAAATTAAATATAAGAGACACAATGCCGACTTAAGTACAGGAAGACTAAGTCTTCTAACGGTCTATGATTTGAGCGTTTCCTGTGTCATCAGTTTTACTTTCCGATGCACCTCTACAGGTTTACTATATCCCTTGCACCGTCCCATTCACGATGAAACACAGAAATTTCATCGGAAATAAATATAAGAGACACAATGCCGACTTAAGTACAGGAAGACTGAGTCTTCCTACTGTCTATGTTTTGAGCGGTTCCTGTGTCACCAGTTTTACATTCCGATGAACCTCTGCAGGTACTGTATCCCTTGGACCTTCCCATTGACGATGAAACACAGAAATTGCATCGGAATTAAATATAAGAGACACAATGCGGACTTAAGTACAGGAAGACTGAGTCTTCCTAGTGTCTATGTTTTGAGCGTTTCCTGTGTCACTAGTTTTACATTCCGATGCACCTCTGCAGGTTTACTGTATCCCTTGGACCTTTCCATTAAGGATGAAACACAGAAATTGCATCGGAATTAAATATAAGTGACAAAATGCCAACTTAGGTACAGGAAGACTGAGACTTCCTACTGTCTATGCTTTGAGCGTTTCCTATGTCACCAGTTTTACATTCTGATGCATCTCTGCAGGTTTACTGTATCACTTGGACCTTCCCATTGACAATGAAACACAGAAATTGCATCGGAATTAAATATAAGAGACACAATGCCGACTTAAGTACAGGAAGACTAAGTCTTCCTAATGTCTATGTTTTGAGCGGTTCCTGTGTCACTAGTTTTACATTCCGATGCACCTCTGCAGGTTTACTGTATCCCTTGGACCTTTCCATTGACGATGAAACACAGAAATTGCATCGGAATTAAATATAAGTGACAAAATGCCGACTTAGGTACAGGAAAACTGAGACTTCCTACTGTCTATGTTTTGAGAGTTTCCTATGTCACCAGTTTTACATTCTGATGCATCTCTGCAGGTTTACTGTATCCCTTGGACCTTCCCATTGACGATGAAACACAGAAATTGCATCGGAATTAAATATAAGAGACACAATGCCGACTTAAGTACACGAAGACTGAGTCTTCCTACTGTCTATAATTTGAGCGTTTCCTGTGTCACCAGTTTTACATTCGGATGCACCTCTACAGGTTTACTGTATCCCTTGGACCTTCACAGTGACGATGAAACACAGGAATTGCATCGGAATTTAATATAAGAGACACAATGCCGACTTAAGCACAGGAAGACTAAGTCTTCCTACTGTCTATGTTTTGAGCGTTTCCTGTGTCATCAGTTTTACTTTCCGATGCACCTCTGCAGGTTTACTATATCCCTTAGACCTTCCCATTCACGATGAAACACAGAAATTTCATCGGAAATAAATATAAGAGACACAATGCCGAATTAAGTACAGGAAGACTGACTCTTCCTACTGTCTATGTTTTGAGCGTTTCCTGTGTCACCAGTTTTACATTCCGATGCACCTCTGCAGGTTTAATGTATAGCTTGGACCTTCTAATTGACGATGAAACACAGAAATTGCATCGGAATTATATATAAGAGACACAATGCCGACTTAAGTACAGGAAGACTGAGTCTTCCTACTGTCTATAATTTGAGCGTTTCCTGTGTCACCAGATTTACATTCCGATGCACCTCTGGAGGTTTGCTGTATCCCTTGGACCTTCACCGTTACGACGAAACACATAAAATTACATCGGAATTAAATATAAGAGACACAATGCCGACTTAAGTACAAGAAAACAGTCTTCTTACAGTCAATGTTTTGAGCGTTTCCTGTGTCACCAGTTTTACATTTCGATGCACCTCTGCATGTTTACTGTATCCCTTGGACCTTCCCATTGGCCATGAAACACAAATTGCATCGAAATTAAATATAAGAGACACAATGCCGACTTAAGTACAGGAAGACTAGGTCTTCCTACTGTCTATGTTTTGAGCGTTTCCTGTGTCATCAGTTTTACTTTCCGATGCACCTCTGCAGGTTTACTATATCCCTTGGACCTTCCCATTCACGATGAAACACAGATATTTCATCGGAAATAAATATAAGAGACACAATGCCGACTTAAGTACAGGAAGACTGAGTCTTCCTACTGTCAATGTTTTGAGCGTTTCCTGTGTCACCAGTTTTAATATTCCGATGCACCTCTGCAGGTTTACTGTATCCCTTGGACCTTCCCATTGACGATGAAACACAGAAATTGCATCGGAATTAAATATAAGAGACACAATGCCGACTTAAGTACAGGAAGACTGAGTCTTCCTACTGTCTATAATTTGAGCGTTTCCTGTGTCACCAGTTTTACATTCCGATGCACCTCTACAGGTTTACTGTATCCCTTGGACCTTCACAGTGACGATGAAATACAGGAATTGCATCGGAATTAAATATAAGAGACACATTGCCGACTTAAGTACAGGAAGACTGAGTCTTCCTACTGTCAATGTTTTGAGCGTTTCCTGTGTCACCAGTTTTAATATTCCGATGCTCCTCTGCAGGTTTACTGTATCCCTTGGACCTTTCCATTGACGATGATAACAGAAATTGTATCGGAATTAAATATAAGAGACACAATGCCGACTTAGGTACAGGAAGACTGAGTCTTCCTACTGTCTATGTTTAGAGCGTTTCCTGTGTCACCAGTTTTACATTCTGATGCACCTCTGCAGGTTTACTGTATCCCTTTGACCTTCCCATTGACGATGAAACACAGAAATTGCATCGGAATTAAATATAAGAGACACAATGCCGACATAAGAACAGGAAGACTGAGTCTTCCTACTGTCTATAATTTGAGCGTTTCCTGTGTCACCAGTTTTACACTCCGATGCACCTCTACAGGTTTACTGTATCCCTTGGACCTTCACAGTGACGATGAAACACAGGAATTGCATCGGAATTAAAAATAAGAGACACAATGCCGACTTAAGTACAGGAAGACTAAGTCTTCCTACTGTCTATGTTTTGAGCGTTTCCTGTGTCATCAGATTTACTTTCCGATGCACCTCTGCAGGTTTACTATATCCCTTGGACCTTCCCATTCACGATGAAACACAGAAAATTCATCGGAAATAAATATAAGAGACACAATGCCGACTTAAGTACAGGAAGACTGAGTCTTCCTACTGTCTATGTTTTGAGCGTTTCCTGTGTCACCAGTTTTACATTCCGATGTACCTCTCCAGGTTTACTGTATCCCTTGGACCTTCCCATTGACGATGAAACACAGAAATTGCATCGGAATTAAATATAAGAGACACAATGCCGACTTAAGTACAGGAAGACTGAGTCTTCCTACTCTCTATGTTTTGAGCGTTTCCTGTGTCACTAGTTTTACATTCCGATGCACGTCTGCAGGTTTACTGTATCCCTTGGACCTTCCCATTGATAATGAAACACAGAAATTGCATCGGAATTAAATATAAGAGACACAATGCCGACTTAAGTACAGGAAGACTGAGTCTTCCTACTGACTATGATTTGAGCGTTTCCTGTGTCACCAGTTTTACATTCTGATGCACCTCTGCAGGTTTTCTGTTTCCCTTGGACCTTCCCATTGACGATGAAACACAGAAATTGCATCGGAATTAAATATAAGAGACATAATGCCGATCAGTACAGGAAGACTGAGTCTTCCTACTGTCTATGGTTTGAGCGTTTCCTGTGTCATTAGTTTTACATTCCGATACACCTCTGCAGGTTTACTGCATCCCTTGGACCTTCCCATTGACGATGAAACACAGAAATTGCATAGGAATTAAATATAAGAGACACAATGCCGACTTAAGTACAGGAAGAATGAGTCTTCCTAATGTCTATAATTTGACAGTTTCCTGTGTCACCAGTTTCACATTCCGATGCACCTCTACAGGTTTACTGTATCCCTTGGACCTTCACAGTGACTATGAAACACAGAGATTGCATCGGAATTAAATATAAGAGACATAATGCCGACTTAAGTACAGGATGACTGAGTCTTCCTATTGTCTATAATTTGAGCGTTTCCTGTGTCACCAGTTTTACATTCCGATGCACCTCTAGAGGTTTACTGTATCCCTTGGACCTTCACAGTTACGGTGAAACACATAAATTTCATTCGGAATTAAATGTAAGAGACACAATGCCGACTTAAGTACAAGAAAACAGTCTTCTTACAGTCAATGTTTTGAGCGTTTCCTGTGTCAGCAGTTTTACATTCCGATGCACCTCTGCAGGTTTACTGTATCCCTTGGACCTTCCGATTGACGATGAAACACAGAAATTTCATCGGAAATAAATATAAGAGACACAATGCCGACTTAAGTACAGGAAGACTGAGTCTTCCTAGTGTCTATGTTTTGAGCGATTCCTGTGTCACTAGTTTTACATTCCGATGCACCTCTGCAGGTTTACTGTATCGCTTTGACCTTTCCATTGACGATGAAACACAGAAATTGCATCGGAATTAAATATAAGTGACAAAATGCCGACTTAGGTACAGGAAGACTGAGACTTCCTACTGTCTATGTTTTGAGCGTTTCCTATGTCACCAGTTTTACATTCTGATGCATCTCTGCAGGTTTACTGTGTCCCTTGGACCTTCCCATTGACGATGAAACACAGAAATTGCATCGGAATTAAATATAAGAGACACAATGCCGACTTAAGTACAGGAAGACTGAGTCTTCCTACTGTCTATGTTTTGAGCGTTTCCTGTGTCACCAGTTTTACATTCTGATGCACCTCTGCAGGTTTTCTGTATCCCTTGGACCTTCCCATTGACGATGAAACACAGAAATTGCATCGGAATTAAATATAAGAGACACAATGCCGATCAGTACAGGAAGACTGAGTTCCTACAGTCTATGTTTTGAGCGTCTCCTGTGTCATCAGTTTTACATTCCGAGACACCTCTGCAGGTTTACTGTATCCCTTGGACCTTCCCATTGACGATGAAACACAGAAATTGCATCGGAATTAAATATAAGAGACACAATACCGACCTAAGTACAGGAAGAATGAGTCCTCCTACTGTCTATAATTTGAGCGTTTCCTGTGTCGCCAGTTTTACATTCCGATGCACCCCTACAGGTTGACTGTAACCCTTGGACCTTCACACTGACGATGAAACACAGAGATTGCATCGGAATTAAATATAAGAGACGCAATGCCGACTTAAGTACAGGAAGACTAAGCCTTCCTACTGTCTATGTTTTGAGCGTTTCCTGTGTCATAAGTTTTACTTTCCGATGCACCTCTGCAGGTTTACTATATCCCTTGGACCTTCCCATTCACGATGAAACACAGAAATTTCATCGGAAACAAATATAAGAGACACAATGCCGACATAAGTACAGGAAGACTGAGTCTTCCTACTGTCTATGTTTTGAGCGTTTCCTGTGTCACCAGTTTTACATTCTGATGCACCTCTGCAGGTTTACTGTATCCCTTGGTCCTTCCCATTGACAATGAAACACAGAAATTGCATCGGAATTAAATATGAGAGACACAATGCCGACATAAGTACAGGAAGACTGAGTCTTCCTACTGTCTATGTTTTGAGCGTTTCCTTTGTCACCAGTTTTACATTCCGATGTACCTCTGCAGGTTTACTGTATCCCTTGGACCTTTCCATTGACGAAGAAACACAGAATTTGCATCGGAATTAAATATAAGAGACACAATGCCGACTTAAGTACAGGAAGACTGAGTCTTCCTACTGTCTATGTTTTGAGCGTTTCCTGTGTCACCAGTTTTACATTCCGATGCACCTCTGCAGGTTTACTGTATCCCTTGGACCTTCCGATTGACGATGAAACACAGAAATTGCATCGGAATTAAATATAAGAGACACAATGCCGACTTAAGTACCGGAAGACTAAGTCTTCCTACTGTCTATGTTTTGAGCGTGTCCTGTGTCATCAGTTTTACTTTCCGATGCACCTCTGCAGGTTTACTATATCCCTTGGACCTTCCCATTCACGATGAAACACAGAAACTTCATCGGAAATAAGTATAAGAGACACAATGCCGACTTAAGTACAGGAAGACTGAGTCTTCCTACTGTCTATGTTTTGAGCGTTTCCTGTGTCACCAGTTTAACATTCTGATGCACCTCTGCAGGTTTAGTGTTACCCTTGGACCTTCCCATTGACGTTGAAACACAGAAATTGCATCGGAATTAAATATAAGAGACACAATGCCGACTTAAGTTTAAGAAAACAGTCTTCTTACAGTCAATGTTTTGAGCGTTTCCTGTGTCACCAGTTTTCCGATGATCCTCTGCAGCTTTACTTTATCCCATGGACATTCCCATTGGCGATGAAACACACAAATTGCATCGAAATTAAATATAAGAGACAAAATGCCGGCATAAGTAGAGGAAGACTGAGTCTTCCTACTGTCTATGTTTAGAGCGTTTCCTGTGTCACCAGTTTTTCATTCCGATTAACCTCTGCAGGATTATTGTATCCATTGGACCTTCCCATTGACGATATAACACAGAAATTGCACAGGGAACGGTCAAATTATAGACATTAGAAGACTCGTTCTTCCTGTACTAAAGTCGGCATTGTGTCTCTTATATTTAATTCCTATGCAATTTCTGTGTTTCATCGTCAATGGGAGGGTCCAAGGGATGCAGTAAACCTGCAGAGGTGTATCGGAATGTAAAACTAATGACACAGGAAGCGCTCAAAACATAGACAGTAGGAAGACTCAGTCTTCCTGTACTGATCGGCATTGTGTCTCTTATATTTCATTCCGATGCAATTTCTGTGTTTCATCGTCAATGGGAAGGTCCAAGGGATACAGTAAACCTGCAGACGTGCATCGGAATGTACAACTAGTGACACAGGAAACGCTCAAACCATAGACAGTAGGAAGACTCAGTCTTCCTGTACTTAAGTCGGCATTGTGTCTCTTATATTTAATTCCGATGCAATTTCTGTGTTTCATCGTCACTGTGAAGGTCCAAGGGATACAGTAAACATGTAGAGGTGCATCGGAATGTAAAACTGGTGACACAGGAAACGCTCAAATTACAGACAGTAGGAAGACTCAGTCTTCCTGTACTTAAGTCGGCATTGTGTCTCTTATATTTAATTACGATGCAATTTCTGTGTTAAATCGCCAATGGGAAGGTCCAAGGGATACAGTAAATCTGCAGAGATGCATCAGAATGTAAAACTGGTGACAGAGGAAACGCTCAAAACATAGAGAGTAGGAAGACTCAGTCTTCCTGTTTTTAAGTCGGCATTGTGTCTCTTATATTTAATTCCGATGCAATTTCTGTGTTTCATCGTCAATGGGAAGGTCCAAGGGATACAGTAAACCTGCAGAGGTGCATCGGAATGTAAAACTAGTGACACAGGAAACGCTCAAAACATAGACAGTAGGAAGACTCAGTCTTCCTGTAGTTAAGGCGGCATTGTGTCTCTTATATTTAATTCCGATGCAATTTCTGTGTTTCATCGTCAATGGGAAGGTCCGAGGGATACAGTACACCTGCAGAGGTGCATCGGAATGTAAAACTGGTGACACAGGAAACGCTCAAATTATAGACAGTAGGAAGACTCAGTCTTCCTGTACTTAAGTCGGCATTGTGTCTCTTATATTTAATTCCGATGCAATTTCTGTGTTTCATTGTCAATGGGAGGGTCCAAGGGATACAGTAAACCTGCAAAGGTGCATCAGAATGTAAAACTGGTGACACAGGAAACGCTCAAATTATAGACAGTAGGAAGACTCAGTCTTCCTGTTCTTAAGTCGGCATTGTGTCTCTTATATTTAATTCCGATGCAATTTCTGTGTTTCTTCGTCAATGGGAAGCTCCAATGGATACAGAAAACCTGCAGAGGTGCATCAGATTGTAAAACTGGTGACACAGGAAACGCTCAAAACATAGACAGTAGGAAGACTCAGTCTTCCTGTACTTAAGTCGGCATTGTGTCTCTTATATTTAATTCCGATGCGATTTCTGTGTTTCATCGACAATGGGAAGGTCCAAGGGATACAGTAAACCAGCAGAGGTGCATCGGAATGTAAAACTGGTGACACAGGAAACGCTCAAAACATAGACCGTACGAAGACTGTTTTCATGTACTTAAGTCGGCATTATGTCTTTTATATTTAATTTCGATGCAATTTCTGTGTTTCATCGTCAATGGGAAGGTCCAAGTGATACAGTAAACCTGTAGAGGTGCATCAGAATGTAAAACTGGTGACACAGGAAACGCTCAAAACATAGAGAGTAGGAAGACTCAGTCTTCGTGTACTTAAGTCGGCATTGTGTCTCTTATATTTAATTCCGATGCAATTTCTGTGTTTCATCGTCAATGGGAAGGTCCAAGGGATACAGTAAACCTGCAGAGGCGAATCGGAATGTAAAACTGGTGACACAGGAAACGCTCAAAACATTGACAGTAGGAAGACTCAGTCTTCCTGTACTTAAGTCGGCATTGTGTCTCTTATATTTAATTCCGATGCGATTTCTGTGTTTCATCGACAATGGGAAGGTCCAAGGGATACAGTAAACCTGCAGAGGTGCATCGGTAAGTAAAACTGATGACACAGGACCTTCCCATTGACGATGAAACACAGAAATTGCATCGGAATTAAATATAAGAGACACAATGCCGACTTAAGTACAGGAATAATGAGTCTTCCTAATGTCTATAAATTGACCGTTCCCTGTGTCACCAGTTTCACATTCCGATGTACCTCTACAGGTTTACTGTATCCCTTGGACATTCACAGTGACTATGAAACACAGAAATTGCATCGGAATTAAATATAAGAGACATAATGCCGACTTAAGTACAGGATGACTGAGTCTTCCTACTGTCTATAATTTGAGCGTTTCCTGTGTCACCAGTTTTACATTCCGATGCACGTCTAGAGGATTACAGTATCCCTTGGACCTTCACAGTTACGATGAAACACATAAATTTCATTCGGAATTAAATATAAGAGACACAATGCCGACTTAAGTACAAGAAAACAGTCTTCTTACAGTCAATGTTTGAGCGTTTCCTGTGTCAGCAGTTTTACATTTCGATGCACCTCTGCATGTTTACTGTATCCCTTGGACCTTCCCATTGGCGATGAAACACAAATTGCATCGAAATTAAATATAAGAGACACAATGCCGACTTAAGTACAGGAAGACTAAGTCTTCTAACTGTCTATGATTTGAGCGTTTCCTGTGTCAGCAGTTTTACTTTCCGATGCACCTCTGCAGGTTTACTATATCCCTTGGACCTTCCCATTCACGATGAAACACAGAAATTTCATCGGAAATAAAAATAAGAGACACAATGCCGACTTAAGTACAGGAAGACTGAGTCTTCCTAGTGTCTATGTTTTGAGCGTTTCCTGTGTCACTAGTTTACATTCCGATGCACCTCTGCAGGTTTACTGTATCCCTTGGACCTTTCCATTGACGATGAAACACAGAAATTGCATCGGAATTAAATATAAGTGACGAAATGCCGACATAGTTACAGGAAGACTGAGACTTCCTACTGTCTGTGATTTGAGCGTTTCCTATGTCACCAGTTTTACATTCTGATGCATCTCTGCAGGTTTACTGTATCCCTTGGACCTTCCCATTGACGATGAAACACAGAAATTGCATCGGAATTAAATATAAGAGACACAATGCCGACTTAAGTACACGAAGACTGAGTCTTCCTACTGTCTATAATTTGAGCGTTTCCTGTGTCACCAGTTTTACATTCCGATGCAGCTCTACAGGTTTACTGTATCCCTTGGACCTTCACAGTGACGATGAAACACAGGAATTGCATCGGAATTAAATATAAGAGACACAATGCCGACTTAAGTACAGGAAGACTAAGTCTTCCTACTGTCTATGTTTTGAGCGTTTCCTGTGTCATCAGTTTTACTTTCCTATGCACCTCTGCAGGTTTACTATGTCCCTTGGACCTTCCCATTCACGATGAAACACAGAAATTTCATCGGAAATAAATATAAGAGACACAATGCCGACTTAAGTACAAGAAAACAGTCTTCTTACAGTCAATGTTTTGAGCGTTTCCTGTGTCACCAGTTTTACATTTCGATGCACCTCTGCATGTTTACTGTATCCCTTGGACCTTCCCATTGGCCATGAAACACAAATTGCATCGAAATTAAATATAAGAGACACAATGCCGACTTAAGTACAGGAAGACTAAGTCATCCTACTGTCTATGCTTTGAGCGTTTCCTGTGTCATCAGTTTTACTTTCCGATGCACCTCAGCAGGTTTACTATATCCCTTGGACCTTCCCATTCACGATGAAACACAGAAATTTCATCGGAAATAAATATAAGAGACACAATGCCGACTTAAGTACAGGAAGACTGAGTCTTCCTACTGTCAATGTTTTGAGCGTTTCCTGTGTCACCAGTTTTAATATTCCGATGCACCTCTGCAGGTTTACTGTATCCCTTGGACCTTCCCATTGACGATGATACACAGAAATTGCATCGGAATTAAATATAAGAGACACAATGCCGACTTAAGTACAGGAAGACTGAGTCTTCCTACTGTCTATAATTTGAGCGTTTCCTGTGTCACCAGTTTTACATTCCGATGCACCTCTACAGGTTTACTGTATCCCTTGGACCTTCACAGTGACGATGAAACACAGGAATTGCATCGGAATTAAATATAAGAGACACAATGCCGACTTAAGTACAGGAAGACTAAGTCTTCCTACTGTCTATGTTTTGAGCGTTTCCTGTGTCATCAGTTTTACTTTCCGATGCACCTCTGCAGGTTTACTATATCCCTTGGACCTTCCCATTCACGACGAAACACAGAAATTTCATCGGAAATAAATATAAGAGACACAATGCCGACTTAAGTACAGGAAGACTGAGTTTTCCTACTGTCAATGTTTTGAGCGGATCCTGTGTCACTAGTTTTACATTCCGATGCACCTCTGCAGGTTTACTGTATCCCTTGGACCTTCCCATTGACGATGAAACACAGATATTGCATCGGAATTAAATATAAGAGACACAATGCGGACTTAAGTACAGGAAGACTGAGTCTTCCTACTGTCTATGTTTTGAGCGTTTCCTGTGTCACTAGTTTTACATTCCGATGCACCTCTGCAGGTTTACTGTATCCCTTGGACCTTTCCATTCACGATGAAACACAGACATTTCATCGGATATAAATATAAGAGACACAATGCCGACTTAAGTACAGGAAGACTAAGCCTTCCTACTGTCTATGTTTTGAGCGTTTCATGTGTCATCAGTTTTACTTTCCGAAGCACCTCTGCAGGTTTACTATATCCCTTGGACCTTCCCATTCACGATGAAACACAGAAATTGCATCGGAATTAAATATAAGAGACACAATGCCGACTTAAGTACAGGAAGAATGAGTCTTCCTAATGTCTATAATTTGACCGTTCCCTGTGTCACCAGTTTCACATTCCGATGTACCTCTACAGGTTTACTGTATCCCTTGGACATTCACAGTGACTATGAAACACAGAAATTGCATCGGAATTAAATATAAGAGACATAATGCCGACTTAAGTACAGGATGACTGAGTCTTCCTACTGTCTATAATTTGAGCGTTTCCTGTGTCACCAGTTTTACATTCCGATGCACGTCTAGAGGATTACAGTATCCCTTGGACCTTCACAGTTACGATGAAACACATAAATTTCATTCGGAATTAAATATAAGAGACACAATGCCGACTTAAGTACAAGAAAACAGTCTTCTTACAGTCAATGTTTGAGCGTTTCCTGTGTCAGCAGTTTTACATTTCGATGCACCTCTGCATGTTTACTGTATCCCTTGGACCTTCCCATTGGCGATGAAACACAAATTGCATCGAAATTAAATATAAGAGACACAATGCCGACTTAAGTACAGGAAGACTAAGTCTTCTAACTGTCTATGATTTGAGCGTTTCCTGTGTCAGCAGTTTTACTTTCCGATGCACCTCTGCAGGTTTACTATATCCCTTGGACCTTCCCATTCACGATGAAACACAGAAATTTCATCGGAAATAAATATAAGAGACACAATGCCGACTTAAGTACAGGAAGACTGAGTCTTCCTACTGTCTATGTATTGAGCGGTTCCTGTGTCACCAGTTTTACATTCCGATGAACCTCTGCAGGTACTGTATCCCTTGGACCTTCCCATTGACGATTAAACACAGAAATTGCATCGGAATTAAATATATGAGACACAATGCGGACTTACGTACAGGAAGACTGAGTCTTCCTAGTGTCTATGTTTTGAGCGTTTCCTGTGTCACTAGTTTTACATTCCGATGCACCTCTGCAGGTTTACTGTATCCCTTGGACCTTTCCATTGACGATGAAACACAGAAATTGCATCGGAATTAAATATAAGTGACGAAATGCCGACATAGTTACAGGAAGACTGAGACTTCCTACTGTCTGTGATTTAAGCGTTTCCTATGTCACCAGTTTTACATTCTGATGCATCTCTGCAGGTTTACTGTATCCCTTGGACCTTCCCATTGACGATGAAACACAGAAATTGCATCGGAATTAAATATAAGAGACACAATGCCGACTTAAGTACACGAAGACTGAGTCTTCCTACTGTCTATAATTTGAGCGTTTCCTGTGTCACCAGTTTTACATTCCGATGCAGGTCTACAGGTTTACTGTATCCCTTGGACCTTCACAGTGACGATGAAACACAGGAATTGCATCGGAATTAAATATAAGAGACACAATGCCGACTTAAGTACAGGAAGACTAAGTCTTCCTACTGTCTATGATTTGAGCGTTTCCTGTGTCAGCAGTTTTACTTTCCGATGCACCTCTGCAGGTTTACTATATCCCTTGGACCTTCCCATTCACGATGAAACACAGAAATTTCATCGGAAATAAATATAAGAGACACAATGCCGACTTAAGTACAGGAAGACTGAGTCTTCCTACTGTCTATGTATTGAGCGGTTCCTGTGTCACCAGTTTTACATTCCGATGAACCTCTGCAGGTACTGTATCCCTTGGACCTTCCCATTGACGATTAAACACAGAAATTGCATCAGAATTAAATATATGAGACACAATGCGGACTTAAGTACAGGAAGACTGAGTCTTCCTAGTGTCTAAGTTTTGAGCGTTTCCTGTGTCACTAGTTTTACATTCCGATGCACCTCTGCAGGTTTACTGTATCCCTTGGACCTTTCCATTGACGATGAAACACAGAAATTGCATCGGAATTAAATATAAGTGACGAAATGCCGACATAGTTACAGGAAGACTGAGACTTCCTACTGTCTGTGATTTGAGCGTTTCCTATGTCACCAGTTTTACATTCTGATGCATCTCTGCAGGTTTACTGTATCCCTTGGACCTTCCCATTGACGATGAAACACAGAAATTGCATCGGAATTAAATATAAGAGACACAATGCAGACTTAAGTACACGAAGACTGAGTCTTCCTACTGTCTATAATTTGAGCGTTTCCTGTGTCACCAGTTTTACATTCCGATGCAGCTCTACAGGTTTACTGTATCCCTTGGACCTTCACAGTGACGATGAAACACAGGAATTGCATCGGAATTAAATATAAGAGACACAATGCCGACTTAAGTACAGGAAGACTAAGTCTTCCTACTGTCTATGTTTTGAGCGTTTCCTGTGTCATCAGTTTTACTTTCCGATGCACCTCTGCAGGTTTACTATGTCCCTTGGACCTTCCCATTCACGATGAAACACAGAAATTTCATCGGAAATAAATATAAGAGACACAATGCCGACTTAAGTACAAGAAAACAGTCTTCTTACAGTCAATGTTTTGAGCGTTTCCTGTGTTACCAGTTTTACATTTCGATGCACCTCTGCATGTTTACTGTATCCCTTGGACCTTCCCATTGGCCATGAAACACAAATTGCATCGAAATTAAATATAAGAGACACAATGCCGACTTAAGTACAGGAAGACTAAGTCATCCTACTGTCTATGCTTTGAGCGTTTCCTGTGTCATCAGTTTTACTTTCCGATGCACCTCAGCAGGTTTACTATATCCCTTGGACCTTCCCATTCACGATGAAACACAGAAATTTCATCGGATATAAATATAAGAGACACAATGCCGACTTAAGTACAGGAAGACTAAGCCTTCCTACTGTCTATGTTTTGAGCGTTTCATGTGTCATCAGTTTTACTTTCCGATGCACCTCTGCAGGTTTACTATATCCCTTGGACCTTCCCATTCACGATGAAACACAGAAATTGCATCGGAATTAAATATAAGAGACACAATGCCGACTTAAGTACAGGAAGAATGAGTCTTCCTAATGTCTATAATTTGACCGTTCCCTGTGTCACCAGTTTCACATTCCGATGTACCTCTACAGGTTTACTGTATCCCTTGGACATTCACAGTGACTATGAAACACAGAAATTGCATCGGAATTAAATATAAGAGACATAATGCCGACTTAAGTACAGGATGACTGAGTCTTCCTACTGTCTATAATTTGAGCGTTTCCTGTGTCACCAGTTTTACATTCCGATGCACGTCTAGAGGATTACAGTATCCCTTGGACCTTCACAGTTACGATGAAACACATAAATTTCATTCGGAATTAAATATAAGAGACACAATGCCGACTTAAGTACAAGAAAACAGTCTTCTTACAGTCAATGTTTGAGCGTTTCCTGTGTCAGCAGTTTTACATTTCGATGCACCTCTGCATGTTTACTGTATCCCTTGGACCTTCCCATTGGCGATGAAACACAAATTGCATCGATATTAAATATAAGAGACACAATGCCGACTTAAGTACAGGAAGACTAAGTCTTCTAACTGTCAATGATTTGAGCGTTTCCTGTGTCAGCAGTTTTACTTTCCGATGCACCTCTGCAGGTTTACTATATCCCTTGGACCTTCCCATTCACGATGAAACACAGAAATTTCATCGGAAATAAATATAAGAGACACAATGCCGACTTAAGTACAGGAAGACTGAGTCTTCCTACTGTCTATGTATTGAGCGGTTCCTGTGTCACCAGTTTTCATTCCGATGAACCTCTGCAGGTACTGTATCCCTTGGACCTTCCCATTGACGATTAAACACAGAAATTGCATCGGAATTAAATATATGAGACACAATGCGGACTTAAGTACAGGAAGACTGAGTCTTCCTAGTGTCTATGTTTTGAGCGTTTCCTGTGTCACTAGTTTTACATTCCGATGCACCTCTGCAGGTTTACTGTATCCCTTGGACCTTTCCATTGACGATGAAACACAGAAATTGCATCGGAATTAAATATAAGTGACGAAATGCCGACATAGTTACAGGAAGACTGAGACTTCCTACTGTCTGTGATTTGAGCGTTTCCTATGTCACCAGTTTTACATTCTGATGCATCTCTGCAGGTTTACTGTATCCCTTGGACCTTCCCATTGACGATGAAACACAGAAATTGCATCGGAATTAAATATAAGAGACACAATGCCGACTTAAGTACACGAAGACTGAGTCTTCCTACTGTCTATAATTTGAGCGTTTCCTGTGTCACCAGTTTTACATTCCGATGCAGCTCTACAGGTTTACTGTATCCCTTGGACCTTCACAGTGACGATGAAACACAGGAATTGCATCGGAATTAAATATAAGAGACACAATGCCGACTTAAGTACAGGAAGACTAAGTCTTCCTACTGTCTATGATTTGAGCGTTTCCTGTGTCAGCAGTTTTACTTTCCGATGCACCTCTGCAGGTTTACTATATCCCTTGGACCTTCCCATTCACGATGAAACACAGAAATTTCATCGGAAATAAATATAAGAGACACAATGCCGACTTAAGTACAGGAAGACTGAGTCTTCCTACTGTCTATGTATTGAGCGGTTCCTGTGTCACCAGTTTTACATTCCGATGAACCTCTGCAGGTACTGTATCCCTTGGACCTTCCCATTGACGATTAAACACAGAAATTGCATCAGAATTAAATATATGAGACACAATGCGGACTTAAGTACAGGAAGACTGAGTCTTCCTAGTGTCTATGTTTTGAGCGTTTCCTGTGTCACTAGTTTTACATTCCGATGCACCTCTGCAGGTTTACTGTATCCCTTGGACCTTTCCATTGACGATGAAACACAGAAATTGCATCGGAATTAAATATAAGTGACGAAATGCCGACATAGTTACAGGAAGACTGAGACTTCCTACTGTCTGTGATTTGAGCGTTTCCTATGTCACCAGTTTTACATTCTGATGCATCTCTGCAGGTTTACTGTATCCCTTGGACCTTCCCATTGACGATGAAACACAGAAATTGCATCGGAATTAAATATAAGAGACACAATGCAGACTTAAGTACACGAAGACTGAGTCTTCCTACTGTCTATAATTTGAGCGTTTCCTGTGTCACCAGTTTTACATTCCGATGCAGCTCTACAGGTTTACTGTATCCCTTGGACCTTCACAGTGACGATGAAACACAGGAATTGCATCGGAATTAAATATAAGAGACACAATGCCGACTTAAGTACAGGAAGACTAAGTCTTCCTACTGTCTATGTTTTGAGCGTTTCCTGTGTCATCAGTTTTACTTTCCGATGCACCTCTGCAGGTTTACTATGTCCCTTGGACCTTCCCATTCACGATGAAACACAGAAATTTCATCGGAAATAAATATAAGAGACACAATGCCGACTTAAGTACAAGAAAACAGTCTTCTTACAGTCAATGTTTTGAGCGTTTCCTGTGTTACCAGTTTTACATTTCGATGCACCTCTGCATGTTTACTGTATCCCTTGGACCTTCCCATTGGCCATGAAACACAAATTGCATCGAAATTAAATATAAGAGACACAATGCCGATTAAGTACAGGAAGACTAAGTCATCCTACGGTCTATGCTTTGAGCGTTTCCTGTGTCATCAGTTTTACTTTCCGATGCACCTCAGCAGGTTTACTATATCCCTTGGACCTTCCCATTCACGATGAAACACAGAAATTTCATCGGAAATAAATATAAGAGACACAATGCCGACTTAAGTACAGGAAGACTGAGTCTTCCTACTGTCAATGTTTTGAGCGTTTCCTGTGTCACCAGGTTTAATATTCCGATGCACCTCTGCAGGTTTACTGTATCCCTTGGACCTTCCCATTGACGATGATACACAGAAATTGCATCGGAATTAAATATAAGAGACACAATGCCGACTTAAGTACAGGAAGACTGAGTCTTCCTACTGTCTATAATTTGAGCGTTTCCTGTGTCACCAGTTTTACATTCCGATGCACCTCTACAGGTTTACTGTATCCCTTGGACCTTCACAGTGACGATGAAACACAGGAATTGCATCGGAATTAAATATAAGAGACACAATGCCGACTTAAGTACAGGAAGACTAAGTCTTCCTACTGTCTATGTTTTGAGCGTTTCCTGTGTCATCAGTTTTACTTTCCGATGCACCTCTGCAGGTTTACTATATCCCTTGGACTTTCCCATTCACGATGAAACACAGAAATTTCATCGGAAATAAATATAAGAGACACAATGCCAACTTAAGTACAGGAAGACTGAGTTTTCCTACTGTCAATGTTTTGAGCGGATCCTGTGTCACTAGTTTTACATTCCGATGCACCTCTGCAGGTTTACTGTATCCCTTGGACCTTCCCATTGACGATGAAACACAGAAATTGCATCGGAATTTAATATAAGAGACACAATGCGGACTTAAGTACAGGAAGACTGAGTCTTCCTACTGTCTATGTTTTGAGCGTTTCCTGTGTCACTAGTTTTACATTCCGATGCACCTCTGCAGGTTTACTGTATCCCTTGGACCTTCCCATTCACGATGAAACACAGAAATTTCATCGGATATAAATATAAGAGACACAATGCCGACTTAAGTACAGGAAGACTAAGCCTTCCTACTGTCTATGTTTTGAGCGTTTCATGTGTCATCAGTTTTACTTTCCGATGCACCTCTGCAGGTTTACTATATCCCTTGGACCTTCCCATTCACGATGAAACACAGAAATTGCATCGGAATTAAATATAAGAGACACAATGCGGACTTAAGTACAGGATGACTGAGTCTTCCTACTGTCTATGTTTTGAGCGTTTCCTGTGTCACTAGTTTTACATTCCGATGCACCTCTGCAGGTTTACTGTATCCCTAGAACCTTTCCATTGACGATGATAACAGAAATTATATCGGAATTAAATATAAGAGACACAATGCCGACTTAGGTACAGGAAGACTGATTCTTCCTACTGTCTATGTTTAGAGCGTTTCCTGTGTCACCAGTTTTACATTCTGATGCACCTCTGCGGGTTTACTGTATCCCTTGGACCTTCCCATTGACGATGAAACTCAGGAATAGCATCGGAATTAAATATAAGAGACACAATGCCGACTTAAGAACAGAAAGACTGAGTCTTCCTACTGTCTATAATTTGAGCGTTTCCTGTGTAACCAGTTTTACACTCCGATGCACCTCTACAGGTTTACTGTATACCTTGGACCTTCACAGTGACGATGAAACACAGGAATTGCATCGGAATTAAATATAAGAGACACAATGCCGACTTAAGTACAGGAAGACTAAGTCTTCCTACTGTCTATGTTTTGAGCGTTTCCTGTGTCATCAGTTTTACTTTCCGATGCACCTCTGCTGATTTACTATATCCCTTGGACCTTCCCATTCACGATGAAACACAGAAATTTCATCGGAAATAAATATAAGAGACACAATGCCGACTTAAGTACAGGAAGACTGAGTCTTCCTACTCTCTATGTTTTGAGCGTTTCCTGTGTCACTAGTTTTACATTCCGATGCACGTCTGCAGGTTTACTGTATCCCTTGGACCTTCCCATTGACGATGAAACACAGAAATTGCATCGGAATTAAATATAAGAGACAAAATGCCGATCAGTACAGGAAGACTGTGTCTTCCTACTGTCTATGTTTTGAGCGCTTCCTGTGTCATTAGTTTTACATTCCGATACACCTCTGCAGGTTTACTGCATCCCTTGGACCTTCCCATTGACGATGAAACACAGAAATTGCATAGGAATTAAATATAAGAGACACAATGCCGACTTAAGTACACGAAGAATGAGTCTTCCTAATGTCTATAATTTGACCGTTTCCTGTGTCACCAGTTTCACATTCCGATGCACCTCTACAGGTTTACTGTAATCCTTGGACCTTCACAGTGACTATGAAACACAGAAATTGCATCGGAATTAAATATAAGAGACATAATGCCGACTTAAGTACAGGACGACTGAGTCTTCCTACTGTCTATAATTTGAGCGTTTCCTGTGTCACCAGTTTTACATTCCGATGCACCTCTAGAGGTTTACTGTATCCCTTGGACCTTCACAGTTACGATGAAACACATAAATTTCATTCGGAATTAAATATAAGAGACACAATGCCGACTTAAGTACAAGAAAACAGTCTTCTTACAGTCAATGTTTTGAGCGTTTCGTGTGTCAGCAGTTTTACATTCTGATGCACCTCTGCAGGTTTACTGTATCCCTTGGACCTTCCGATTGACGATGAAACACAGAAATTTCATCGGAAATAAATATAAGAGACACAATGCCGACTTAAGTACAGGAAGACTGAGTCTTTCTAGTGTCTATGTTTTGAGCGTTTCCTGTGTCAGTAGTTTTACATTCCGATGCACCTCTGCAGGTTTACTGTATCCCTTGGACCTTTCCATTGACGATGAAACACAGAAATTGCATCGGAATTAAATATAAGTGACAAAATGCCGACTTAGGTACAGGAAGACTGAGACATCCTACTGTCTATGTTTTGAGTGTTTCCTATGTCACCAGTTTTACATTCTGATGCCTCTCTGCAGGTTTACTGTATCCCTTGGACCTTCCCATTGACGATGAAACACAGAAATTGCTTCGGAATTAAATATAAGAGACACAATGCCGACTTAAGTACAGGAAGACTGAGTCTTCCTACAGTCTATGTTTTGAGCGTTTCCTGTGTCACCAGTTTTACATTCTGATGCACCTCTGCAGGTTTTCTGTATCCCTTGGACCTTCCCATTGACGATGAAACACAGAATTGCATCGGAATTAAATATAAGAGACACAATGCCGATCAGTACAGGAAGACTGAGTTCCTACTGTCTATGTTTTGAGCGTTTCCTGTGTCATCAGTTTTACCTTCCGAGACACCTCTGCAGGTTTACTGTATCCCTTGGACCTTCCCATTGACGATGAAACACAGAAATTGCATCGGAATTAAATATGAGAGACACAATGCCGACTTAAGTACAGGAAGAATGAGTCTTCCTACTGTCTATAATTTGAGCGTTTCCTGTGTCACCAGTTTTACATTCCGATGCACCCCTACAGGTTGACTGTAACCCTTGGACCTTCACAATGACGATGAAACACAGAAATTGCATCGGAATTAAATATAAGAGACGCAATGCCGACTTAAGTACAGGAAGACTAAGCCTTCCTACTGTCTATGTTTTGAGCGTTTCATGTGTCATCAGTTTTACTTTCCGATGCACCTCTGCAGGTTTACTATATCCCTTGGACCTTCCCATTCACGATGAAACACAGAAATTTCATCGGAAACAAATATAAGAGACACAATGCCGACTTATGTACAGGAAGACCGAGTCTTCCTACAGTCTATGTTTTGAGCGTTTCCTGTGTCACCAGTTTTACATTCTGATGCACCTCTGCAGGTTCAGTGTTACCCTTGGACCTTCCCATTGACGATGAAACACACAAATTGCATCGGAATTAAATATAAGAGACACAATGCCAACTTAAGTTTAAGAAAACAGTCTTCTTACAGTCAATGTTTTGAGCGTTTCCTGTGTCACCAGTTTTACATTCCGATGATCCTCTGCAGGTTTACTGTATCCCGTGGACCTTTCCATTGGCGATGAAACACACAAATTGCATCGAAATTAAATATAAGAGACACAATGCCGACATAAGTAGAGGAAGACTGAGTCTTCCTACTGTCTATGTTTTGAGCGTTTCCTGTGTCACCAGTTTTTCATTCCGATTGACCTCTGCTGGATTATTGTATCCATTGGACCTTCCCATTGACGATATAACACAGAAATTGCATCGGAATTAAGTATAAGACACACAACGCCGACTTAAGTACAAGAAAACTGAGTCTTCTTACGGTCTATGTTTTGAGCGTTTCCTGTGTCACCAGTTTTACATTCCGATGCACCTCTGCAGGTTTACTGTATCCCTTGGACCTTCCGATTGACGATGAAACACAGAAATTGCATCAAAATTAAATATAAGAGTCACAATGCCGACTTAAGTACAGGAAGACTAAGTCTTCCTACTGTCTATGTTTTCAACGTTTCATGTGTCATCAGTTTTACTTTCCGATGCACCTCTTCAGGTTTACTATATCCCTTGGACCTTCCCATTCACGATGAAACACAGAAATTGCATCGGAAATAAATATAAGAGACACAATGCCAACTTAAGTACAAGAAAAGAGTCTTCTTACAGCCAATGTTTTGAGCGTTTCCTGTGTCACCAGTTTTACATTTCGATGCACCTCTGCATGCTTACTGTATCCCTTGGACCCTCCCATTGGCCATGAAACACAAATTGCATCGAAATTAAATATAAGAGACACAATGCCGACTTAAGTACAGGAAGACTAAGTCTTCCTACTGTCTATGTTTTGAGCGTTTCCTGTGTCATCAGTTTTACTTTCCGATGCACTTCTGCAGGTTTACTATATCCCTTGGACCTTCCCATTCACGATGAAACACAGAAATTTCATCGGAAATAAATATAAGAGACACAATGCCGAATTAAGTACAGGAAGACTGAGTCTTCCTACTGTCTATGTTTTGAACGTTTCCTGTGTCATCAGTTTTACTTTCCGATGCACCTCTGCAGGTTTACTATATCCCTTGGACCTTCCCATTCACGATGAAACACAGGAATTGCATCGGAATTAAATATAAGAGACACAATGCCGACTTAAGTACAGGAAGACAAAGTCTTCCTACTGTCTATGTTTTGAGCGTTTCCTGTGTCATCAGTTTTACTTTCCGATGCACCTCTGCAGGTTTACTATATCCCTTGGACCGTCCCATTCACGATGAAACACAGAAATTTCATCGGAAATAAATATAAGAGACACAATGCCGACTTAAGTACAGGAAGACTGAGTTTTCCTACTGTCAATGCTTTGAGCGGTTCCTGTGTCACCAGTTTCACATTCCGATGCACCTCTGCAGGTTTACTGTATCCCTTGGACCTTCCCGTTGACGATGAAACACAGAAATTGCATCGGAATTAAATATAAGAGACACAATGCGGACTTAAGTACAGGAAGACTGAGTCTTCCTACTGTCTATGTTTTGAGCGTTTCCTGTGTCACTAGTTTTACATTCCGATGCACCTCTGCAGGTTTACTGTATCCCTTGGACCTTTCCATTGACGATGATAACAGAAATTGTATCGGAATTAAATATAAGAGACAAAATGCCGATCAGTACAGGAAGACTGAGTCTTCCTACTGTCTATGTTTTGAGCGCTTCCTGTGTCATTAGTTTTACATTCCGATACACCTCTGCAGGTTTACTGCATCCCTTGGACCTTCCCATTGACGATGAAACACAGAAATTGCATAGGACTTAAATATAAGAGACACAATGCCGACTTAAGTACACGAAGAATGAGTCTTCCTAATGTCTATAATTTGACCGTTTCCTGTGTCACCAGTTTCACATTCCGATGCACCTCTACAGGTTTACTGTAATCCTTGGACCTTCACAGTGACTATGAAACACAGAAATTGCATCGGAATTAAATATAAGAGACATAATGCCGACTTAAGTACAGGACGACTGAGTCTTCCTACTGTCTATAATTTGAGCGTTTCCTGTGTCACAAGTTTTACATTCCGATGCACCTCTAGAGGTTTACTGTATCCCTTGGACCTTCACAGTTACGATGAAACACATAAATTTCATTCGGAATTAAATATAAGAGACACAATGCCGACTTAAGTACAAGAAAACAGTCTTCTTACAGTCAATGTTTTGAGCGTTTCGTGTGTCAGCAGTTTTACATTCTGATGCACCTCTGCAGGTTTACTGTATCCCTTGGACCTTCCGATTGACGATGAAACACAGAAATTTCATCGGAAATAAATATAAGAGACACAATGCCGACTTAAGTACAGGAAGACTGAGTCTTTCTAGTGTCTATGTTTTGAGCGATTCCTGTGTCAGTAGTTTTACATTCCGATGCACCTCTGCAGGTTTACTGTATCCCTTGGACCTTCCCATTGACGATGAAACACAGAAATTGCTTCGGAATTAAATATAAGAGACACAATGCCGACTTAAGTACAGGAAGACTGAGTCTTCCTACTGTCTATGTTTTGAGCGTTTCCTGTGTCACCAGTTTTACATTCTGATGCACCTCTGCAGGTTTTCTGTATCCCTTGGACCTTCCCATTGACGATGAAACACAGAATTGCATCGGAATTAAATATAAGAGACACAATGCCGATCAGTACAGGAAGACTGAGTTCCTACTGTCTATGTTTTGAGCGTTTCCTGTGTCATCAGTTTTACATTCCGAGACACCTCTGCAGGTTTACTGTATCCCTTGGACCTTCCCATTGACGATGAAACACAGAAATTGCATCGGAATTAAATATGAGAGACACAATGCCGACTTAAGTACAGGAAGAATGAGTCTTCCTACTGTCTATAATTTGAGCGTTTCCTGTGTCACCAGTTTTACATTCCGATGCACCCCTACAGGTTGACTGTAACCCTTGGACCTTCACACTGACGATGAAACACTGAAATTGCATCGGAATTAAATATAAGAGACGCAATGCCGACTTAAGTACAGGAAGACTAAGCCTTCCTACTGTCTATGTTTTGAGCGTTTCATGTGTCATCAGTTTTACTTTCCGATGCACCTCTGCAGGTTTACTATATCCCTTGGACCTTCCCATTCACGATGAAACACAGAAATTTCATCGGAAACAAATATAAGAGACACAATGCCGACTTAAGTACAGGAAGACCGAGTCTTCCTACAGTCTATGTTTTGAGCGTTTCCTGTGTCACCAGTTTTACATTCTGATGCACCTCTGCAGGTTCAGTGTTACCCTTGGACCTTCCCATTGACGATGAAACACACAAATTGCATCGGAATTAAATATAAGAGACACAATGCCAACTTAAGTTTAAGAAAACAGTCTTCTTACAGTCAATGTTTTGAGCGTTTCCTGTGTCACCAGTTTTACATTCCGATGATCCTCTGCAGGTTTACTGTATCCCGTGGACCTTTCCATTGGCGATGAAACACACAAATTGCATCGAAATTAAATATAAGAGACACAATGCCGACATAAGTAGAGGAAGACTGAGTCTTCCTACTGTCTATGTTTTGAGCGTTTCCTGTGTCACCAGTTTTTCATTCCGATTGACCTCTGCAGGATTATTGTATCCTTTGGACCTTCCCATTGACGATATAACACAGAAATTGCATCGGAATTAAGTATAAGACACACAACGCCGACTTAAGTACAAGAAAACTGAGTCTTCTTACGGTCTATGTTTTGAGCGTTTCCTGTGTCACCAGTTTTACATTCCGATGCACCTCTGCAGGTTTACTGTATCCCTTGGACCTTCCGATTGACGATGAAACACAGAAATTGCATCGGAATTAAATATAAGAGTCACAATGCCGACTTAAGTACAGGAAGACTGAGTCTTCCTACTGTCTATGTTTTGAACGTTTCCTGTGTCATCAGTTTTACTTTCCGATGCACCTCTTCAGGTTTACTATATCCCTTGGACCTTCCCATTCACGATGAAACACAGAAATTGCATCGGAAATAAATATAAGAGACACAATGCCGACTTAAGTACAAGAAAAGAGTCTTCTTACAGCCAATGTTTTGAGCGTTTCCTGTGTCATCAGTTTTACTTTCCGATGCACCTCTGCAGGTTTACTATATCCCTTGGACCTTCCCATTCACGATGAAACACAGAAATTTCATCGGAAATAAATATAAGAGACACAATGCCGACATAAGTACAGGAAGACTGAGTGATCCTACTCTCTATGTTTTGAGCGTTTCCTGTGTCACTAGTTTTACATTCCGATGCACGTCTGCAGGTTTACTGTATCCCTTGGACCTTCCCATTGACGATGAAACACAGAAATTGCATCCGAAGTAAATATTAGAGACATAATGCCGATCAGTACAGGAAGGCTGAGTCTTCCTACTGTCTATGTTTTGAGCGTTTCCTGTGTCATTAGTTTTACATTCCGATACACCTCTACTTCTTTACTGCATCCCTTGGACCTTCCCATTGACGATGAAACACAGAAATTGCATAGGAATTAAATATAAGAGACACAATGCCGACTTAAGTACAGGAAGAATGAGTCTTCCTAATGTCTATAATTTGACCGTTTCCTGTGTCACCAGATTCACATTCCGATGCACCTTTACAGGTTTACTGTATCCCTTGGACCTTCACAGTGACTATGAAACACAGAAATTGCATCGAAATTAAATATAAGAGACATAATGCCGACTTAAGTACAGGATGACTGAGTCTTCCTACTGTCTATAATTTGAGCGTTTCCTGTGTCACCAGTTTTACATTCCGATGCACCTCTAGAGGTTTACTGTATCCCTTGGACCTTCACAGTTACGATGAAACACATAAATTTCATTCGGAAATAAATATAAGAGACACAATGCCGACTTAACTACAAGAAAACAGTCTTCTTACCGTCAATGTTTTGAGCGTTTCCTGTGTCAGCAGTTTTACATTCCGATGCACCTCTGCGGGTTTACTGTATCCCTTGGACCTTCCGATTGACGATGAAACACAGAAATTTCATCGGAAATAAATATAAGAGACACAATGCCGACTTAAGTACAGGAAGACTGAATCTTCCTAGTGTCTATGTTTTGAGCGTTTCCTATGTCACCAGTTTTACATTCTGATGCATCTCTGCAGGTTTACTGTATCCCTTGGACCTTCCCATTGACGATGAAACACAGAAATTGCATCGGAATTATATATAAGTGACAAAATGCCGACTTAGGTCCAGGAAGACAGAGACTTCCTACTGTCTATGTTTTGAGCGTTTCCTATGTCACCAGTTTTACATTCTGATGCATCTCTGCAGGTTTACTGTATCCCTTGGACCTTCCCATTGACGATGAAACACAGAAATTGCATCGGAATTAAATATAAGAGACACAATGCCGACTTAAGTACAGGAAGACTGAGTCTTCCTACTGTCTATGTTTTGAGCGTCTCCTGTGTCACCAGTTTTACATTCTGATGCACCTCTGCAGGTTTTCTGTATCCCTTGGACCTTCCCATTGACGATGAAACACAGAAATTGCATCGGAATTTAATATAAGAGACACAATGCCGATCAGTACGGGAAGACTGAGTTCCTACTGTCTATGTTTTGAGCGTTTCCTGTGTCATCAGTTTTACATTCCGAGACACCTCTGCAGGTTTACTGTATCCCTTGGACCTTCCCATTGACGATGAAACACAGAAATTGCATCGGAATTAAATATAAGAGACACAATGCCGCCTTAAGTACACGAAGAATGAGTCTTCCTACTGTCTATAATTTGAGCGTTTCCTGTGTCACCAGTTTTACATTCCGATTCACCCCTACATGTTGACTGTAACCCTTGGACCTTCACACTGACGATGAAACACAGAAATTGCATCGGAATTAAATATAAGAGACGCAATGCTGACTTAAGTACAGGAAGACTAAGCCTTCCTACTGTCTATGTTTTGAGCGTTTCCTGTGTCATCAGTTTTACTTTCCGATGCACCTCTGCAGGTTTACTATATCCCATGGACCTTCCCATTCACGATGAAACACAGAAAGTTCATCGGAAACAAATATAAGAGACACAATGCCGACTTAAATACAGGAAGACCGAGTCTTCCTACTGTCTATGTTTTGAGCGTTTCCTGTGTCACCAGTTTTACATTCTGATGCACCTCTGCAGGTTTAGTGTTACCCTTGGACCTTCCCATTGACGATGAAATACAGAAATTGCATCGGAATTAAATATAAGAGACACAATGCCGACTTAAGTACAGGAAGACTGAGTCTTCCTACTGTCTATGTTTTGAGAGTTTCCTGTGTCACCAGTTTTACATTCTGATGCACCTCTGCAGGTTTTCTGTATACCTTGGACCTTCCCATTGACGATGAAACACAGAAATTGCATCGGAATTAAATATAAGAGACACAATGCCGATCAGTACAGCAAGACTGAGTCTTCCTACTGTCTATGTTTTGAGCGTTTCCTGTGTCATTAGTTTTACATTCCGATACACCTCTGCAGGTTTAGTGCTACCCTTGGACCTTCCCATTGACGACGAAACACAGAAATTGCATCGGAATTAAATATAAGAGACACAATGCCGACTTAAGTTTAAGAAAACAGTCTTCTTACAGTCAATGTTTTGAGCGTTTCCTGTGTCACCAGTTTTACATTCCGATGATCCTCTGCAGATTTACTGTATCCCATGGACCTTCCCATTGGCGATGAAACACACAAATTGCATCGAAATTAAATATAAGAGACACAATGCCGACTTAAGTAGAGGAAGACTGAGTCTTCCTGCTGTCTATGTTTTGAGCGTTTCCTGGTTCACCAGTTTTTCATTCCGATTGATTATTGTATCCATTGGACCTTCCCATTGGCGATGAAACACAGAAATTGCATCGGAATTAAATATAAGAGACACAATGCCGACTTAAGTACAGTAAGACTGAGTCTTCCTACTGTCTATAATTTGAGCGTTTCCTGTGTCACCAGTTTTACATTCCGATGCACCCCTACAGGTTGACTGTATCCCTTGGACCTTCACACCGACGATGAAACCCAGAAAATGCATCGGAATTAAATATAAGAGACACAATGCCGACTTAAGTACAGGAAGACTAAGTCTTCCTACTGTCTATGTTTTGAGCGTGTCCTGTGTCATCAGTTTTACTTTCCGATGCACCTCTGCAGGTTTACTATATCCCTTGGACCTTCCCATTCACGATGAAACACAGAAATTTCATCGGAAATAAGTATAAGAGACACAATGCCGACTTAAGTACAGGAAGACTGAGTCTTCCTACTGTCTATGTTTTGAGCGTTTCCTGTGTCACCAGTTTAACATTCTGATGCACCTCTGCAGGTTTACTATATCCCTTGGACCTTCCCATTCACGATGAAACACAGAAATTTCATCGGAAATAAGTATAAGAGACACAATGCCGACTTAAGTACAGTAAGACTGAGTCTTCCTACTGTCTATGTTTTGAGCGTTTCCTGTGTCACCAGTTTAACATTCTGATGCACCTCTGCAGGTTTAGTGTTACCCTTGGACCTTCCCATTGACGATGAAACACAGAAATTTCATCGGAAATAAACATAAGAGACACAATGCCGACTTAAGTACAGGAAGACTGAGTCTTCCTAGTGTCTATGTTTTGAGCGTTTCCTGTGTCAGTAGTTTTACATTCCGATGCACCTCTGCAGGTTTACTGTATCCCTTGGACCTTTCCATTGACGATGAAACACAGAAATTGCATCGGAATTATATATAAGTGACAAAATGCCGACTTAGGTACAGGAAGACTGAGACTTCCTACTGTCTATGTTTTGAGCGTTTCCTATGTCACCAGTTTTACATTCTGATGCATCTCTGCAGGTTTACTATATCCCTTGGACCTTCCCATTCACGATGAAACACAGAAATTTCATCGGAAACAAATATAAGAGACACAATGCCGACTTAAGTACAGGAAGACCGAGTCTTCCTACTGTCTATGTTTTGAGCGTTTCCTGTGTCACCAGTTTTACATTCTGATGCACCTCTGCAGGTTTAGTGTTACCCTTGGACCTTCCCATTGACGATGAAACACAGAAATTGCATCGGAATTAAATATAAGAGACACAATGCCGACTTAAGTACAGGAAGACTGAGTCTTCCTACTGTCTATGTTTTGACCGTTTCCTGTGTCACCAGTTTTACATTCTGATGCACCTCTGCAGGTCTTCTGTATCCCTTGGACCTTCCCATTGACGATGAAACACAGAAATTGCATCGGAATTAAATATAAGAGACACAATGCCGATCAGTACAGCAAGACTGAGTCTTCCTACTGTCTATGCTTTGAGCGTTTCCTGTGTCATTAGTTTTACATTCCGATACACCTCTGCAGGTTTAGTGCTACCCTTGGACCTTCCCATTGACGATGAAACACAGAAATTGCATCGGAATTAAATATAAGAGACACAATGCCGACTTAAGTTTAAGAAAACAGTCTTCTTACAGTCAAAGTTTTGAGCGTTTCCTGTGTCACCAGTTTTACATTCCGATGATCTTCTGCAGGTTTACTGTATCCCATGGACCTTCCCATTGGCGATGAAACACACAAATTGCATCGAAATTAAATATAAGAGACACAATGCCGACTTAAGTAGAGGAAGACTGAGTCTTCCTGCTGTCTATGTTTTGAGCGTTTCCTGGTTCACCAGTTTTTCATTCCGATTGATTATTGTATCCATTGGACCTTCCCATTGGCGATGAAACACAGAAATTGCATCGGAATTAAATATAAGAGACACAATGCCGACTTAAGTACAGTAAGACTGAGTCTTCCTACTGTCTATAATTTGAGCGTTTCCTGTGTCACCAGTTTTACATTCCGATGCACCCCTACAGGTTGACTGTATCCCTTGGACCTTCACACTGACGATGAAACACAGAAATTGCATCGGAATTAAATATAAGAGACACAATGCCGACTTAAGTACAGGAAGACTAAGTCTTCCTACTGTCTATGTTTTGAGCGTGTCCTGTGTCATCAGTTTTACTTTCCGATGCACCTCTGCAGGTTTACTATATCCCTTGGACCTTCCCATTCACGATGAAACACAGAAATTTCATCGGAAATAAGTATAAGAGACACAATGCCGACTTAAGTACAGGAAGACTGAGTCTTCCTACTGTCTATGTTTTGAGCGTTTCCTGTGTCACCAGTTTAACATTCTGATGCACCTCTGCAGGTTTACTATATCCCTTGGACCTTCCCATTCACGATGAAACACAGAAATTTCATCGGAAATAAGTATAAGAGACACAATGCCGACTTAAGTACAGTAAGACTGAGTCTTCCTACTGTCTATGTTTTGAGCGTTTCCTGTGTCACCAGTTTAACATTCTGATGCACCTCTGCAGGTTTAGTGTTACCCTTGGACCTTCCCATTGACGATGAAACACAGAAATTTCATCGGAAATAAACATAAGAGACACAATGCCGTCTTAAGTACAGGAAGACTGAGTCTTCCTAGTGTCTATGTTTTGAGCGTTTCCTGTGTCAGTAGTTTTACATTCCGATGCACCTCTGCAGGTTTACTGTATCCCTTGGACCTTTCCATTGACGATGAAACACAGAAATTGCATCGGAATTATATATAAGTGACAAAATGCCGACTTAGGTACAGGAAGACTGAGACTTCCTACTGTCTATGTTTTGAGCGTTTCCTATGTCACCAGTTTTACATTCTGATGCATCTCTGCAGGTTTACTATATCCCTTGGACCTTCCCATTCACGATGAAACACAGAAATTTCATCGGAAACAAATATAAGAGACACAATGCCGACTTAAGTACAGGAAGACCGAGTCTTCCTACTGTCTATGTTTTGAGCGTTTCCTGTGTCACCAGTTTTACATTCTGATGCACCTCTGCAGGTTTAGTGTTACCCTTGGACCTTCCCATTGACGATGAAACACAGAAATTGCATCGGAATTAAATATAAGAGACACAATGCCGACTTAAGTACAGGAAGACTGAGTCTTCCTACTGTCTATGTTTTGACCGTTTCCTGTGTCACCAGTTTTACATTCTGATGCACCTCTGCAGGTCTTCTGTATCCCTTGGACCTTCCCATTGACGATGAAACACAGAAATTGCATCGGAATTAAATATAAGAGACACAATGCCGATCAGTACAGCAAGACTGAGTCTTCCTACTGTCTATGCTTTGAGCGTTTCCTGTGTCATTAGTTTTACATTCCGATACACCTCTGCCGGTTTAGTGCTACCCTTGGACCTTCCCATTGACGATGAAACACAGAAATTGCATCGGAATTAAATATAAGAGACACAATGCCGACTTAAGTTTAAGAAAACAGTCTTCTTACAGTCAATGTTTTGAGCGTTTCCTGTGTCACCAGTTTTACATTCCGATGATCTTCTGCAGGTTTACTGTATCCCATGGACCTTCCCATTGGCGATGAAACACACAAATTGCATCGAAATTAAATATAAGAGACACAATGCCGACTTAAGTAGAGGAAGACTGAGTCTTCCTGCTGTCTATGTTTTGAGCGTTTCCTGGTTCACCAGTTTTTCATTCCGATTGACCTCTGCAGGATTATTGTATCCATTGGACCTTCCCATTGACGATGAAACACAGAAATTGCATCGGAATTAAATATAAGAGACACAATGCCGACTTAAGTACAGGAAGACTGAGTCTTCCTACTGTCTATAATTTGAGCGTTTCCTGTGTCACCAGTTTTACATTCCGATGCACCCCTACAGGTTGACTGTATCCCTTGGACCTTCACACTGACGATGAAACACAGAAATTGCATCGGAATTAAATATAAGAGACACAATGCAGACTTAAGTACAGGAAGACTAAGTCTTCCTACTGTCTATGTTTTGAGCGTTTCCTGTGTCATCAGTTTTACTTTCCGATGCACCTCTGCAGGTTTACTATATCCCTTGGACCTTCCCATTGACGATGAAACACAGAAATTGCATCGGAATTAAATATAAGAGACACAATGCCGACTTAAGTACAGGAAGACTGAGTCTTCCTACTGTCTATAATTTGAGCGTTTCCTGTGTCACCTGTTTTACATTCCGATATACCCCTACAGGTTGACTGTATCC
This sequence comes from Schistocerca nitens, assembly GCF_023898315.1. Lineage (NCBI taxonomy): Eukaryota > Metazoa > Arthropoda > Insecta > Orthoptera > Acrididae > Schistocerca > Schistocerca nitens. The sequence goes on along the minus strand of NC_064616.1, from coordinate 1,896,559 downwards.
CTTGGACCTTCACACTGACGATGAAACACAGAAATTGCATCGGAATTAAATATAAGAGACACAATGCCGACTTAAGTACAGGAAGACTAAGTCTTCCTACTGTCTATGTTTTGAGCGTGTCCTGTGTCATCAGTTTTACTTTCCGATGCACCTCTGCAGGTTTACTATATCCCTTGGACCTTCCCATTCACGATGAAACACAGAAATTTCATCGGAAACAAATATAAGAGACACAATGCCGACTTAAGTACAGGAAGACCGAGTCATCCTACTGTCTATGTTTTGAGCGTTTCCTGTGTCACCAGTTTTACATTCTGATGCACCTCTGCAGGTTTAGTGTTACCCTTGGACCTTCCCATTGACGATGAAACACAAGAATTGCATCGGAATTAAATATAAGAGACACAATGCCGACTTAAGTACAGGAAGACTGAGTCTTCCTACTGTCTATGTTTTGAGCGTTTCCTGTGTCACCAGTTTTACATTCTGATGCACCTCTGCAGGTTTTCTGTATACCTTGGACCTTCCCATTGACGATGAAACACAGAAATTGCATCGGAATTAAATATAAGAGACACAATGCCGATCAGTACAGCAAGACTGAGTCTTCCTACTGTCTATGTTTTGAGCGTTTCCTGTGTCATTAGTTTTTCATTCCGATACACCTCTGCAGGTTTAGTGCTACCCTTGGACCTTCCCAATGACGATGAAACACAGAAATTGCATCGGAATTAAATATAAGAGACACAATGCCGACTTAAGTTTAAGAAAACAGTCTTCTTACAGTCAATGTTTTGAGCGTTTCCTGTGTCACCAGTTTTACATTCCGATGATCCTCTGCAGGTTTACTGTATCCCATGGACCTTCCCATTGGCGATGAAACACACAAATTGCATCGAAATTAAATATAAGAGACACAATGCCGACTTAAGTAGAGGAAGACTGAGTCTTCCTGCTGTCTATGTTTTGAGCGTTTCCTGGTTCACCAGTTTTTCATTCCGATTGACCTCTGCAGGATTATTGTATCCATTGGACCTTCCCATTGACGATGAAACACAGAAATTGCATCGGAATTAAATATAAGAGACACAATGCCGACTTAAGTACAGGAAGACTGAGTCTTCCTACTGTCTATAATTTGAGCGTTTCCTGTGTCACCAGTTTTACATTCCGATGCACCCCTACAGGTTGACTGTATCCCTTGGACCTTCACACTGACGATGAAACACAGAAATTGCATCGGAATTAAATATAAGAGACACAATGCCGACTTAAGTACAGGAAGACTAAGTCTTCCTAATGTCTATGTTTTGAGCGTGTCCTGTGTCATCAGTTTTACTTTCCGATGCACCTCTGCAGGTTTACTATATCCCATGGACCTTCCCATTCACGATGAAACACAGAAATTTCATCGGAAACAAATATAAGAGACACAATGCCGACTTAAATACAGGAAGACCGAGTCTTCCTACTGTCTATGTTTTGAGCGTTTCCTGTGTCACCAGTTTTACATTCTGTTGCACCTCTGCAGGTTTAGTGTTACCCTTGGACCTTCCCATTGACGATGAAACACAGAAATTGCATCGGAATTAAATATAAGAGACACAATGCCGACTTAAGTACAGGAAGACTGAGTCTTCCTACTGTCTATGTTTTGAGCGTTTCCTGTGTCACCAGTTTTACATTCTGATGCACCTCTGCAGGTTTTCTGTATACCTTGGACCTTCCCATTGACGATGAAACACAGAAATTGCATCGGAATTAAATATAAGAGACACAATGCCGATCAGTACAGCAAGACTGAGTCTTCCTACTGTCTATGTTTTGAGCGTTTCCTGTGTCATTAGTTTTACATTCCGATACACCTCTGCAGGTTTACTGCTACCCTTGGACCTTCCCATTGACGACGAAACACAGAAATTGCATCGGAATTAAATATAAGAGACACAATGCCGACTTAAGTTTAAGAAAACAGTCTTCTTACAGTCAATGTTTTGAGCGTTTCCTGTGTCACCAGTTTTACATTCCGATGATCCTCTGCAGGTTTACTGTATCCCATGGACCTTCCCATTGGCGATGAAACACACAAATTGCATCGAAATTAAATATAAGAGACACAATGCCGACTTAAGTAGAGGAAGACTGAGTCTTCCTGCTGTCTATGTTTTGAGCGTTTCCTGGTTCACCAGTTTTTCATTCCGATTGATTATTGTATCCATTGGACCTTCCCATTGGCGATGAAACACAGAAATTGCATCGGAATTAAATATAAGAGACACAATGCCGACTTAAGTACAGTAAGACTGAGTCTTCCTACTGTCTATAATTTGAGCGTTTCCTGTGTCACCAGTTTTACATTCCGATGCACCCCTACAGGTTGACTGTATCCCTTGGACCTTCACACTGACGATGAAACACAGAAATTGCATCGGAATTAAATATAAGAGACACAATGCCGACTTAAGTACAGGAAGACTAAGTCTTCCTACTGTCTATGTTTTGAGCGTGTCCTGTGTCATCAGTTTTACTTTCCGATGCACCTCTGCAGGTTTACTATATCCCTTGGACCTTCCCATTCACGATGAAACACAGAAATTTCATCGGAAATAAGTATAAGAGACACAATGCCGACTTAAGTACAGGAAGACTGAGTCTTCCTACTGTCTATGTTTTGAGCGTTTCCTGTGTCACCAGTTTAACATTCTGATGCACCTCTGCAGGTTTACTATATCCCTTGGACCTTCCCATTCACGATGAAACACAGAAATTTCATCGGAAATAAGTATAAGAGACACAATGCCGACTTAAGTACAGTAAGACTGAGTCTTCCTACTGTCTATGTTTTGAGCGTTTCCTGTGTCACCAGTTTAACATTCTGATGCACCTCTGCAGGTTTAGTGTTACCCTTGGACCTTCCCATTGACGATGAAACACAGAAATTTCATCGGAAATAAACATAAGAGACACAATGCCGACTTAAGTACAGGAAGACTGAGTCTTCCTAGTGTCTATGTTTTGAGCGTTTCCTGTGTCAGTAGTTTTACATTCCGATGCACCTCTGCAGGTTTACTGTATCCCTTGGACCTTTCCATTGACGATGAAACACAGAAATTGCATCGCAATTATATATAAGTGACAAAATGCCGACTTAGGTACAGGAAGACTGAGACTTCCTACTGTCTATGTTTTGTGCGTTTCCTATGTCACCAGTTTTACATTCTGATGCATCTCTGCAGGTTTACTATATCCCTTGGACCTTCCCATTCACGATGAAACACAGAAATTTCATCGGAAACAAATATAAGAGACACAATGCCGACTTAAGTACAGGAAGACCGAGTCTTCCTACTGTCTATGTTTTGAGCGTTTCCTGTGTCACCAGTTTTACATTCTGATGCACCTCTGCAGGTTTAGTGTTACCCTTGGACCTTCCCATTGACGATGAAACACAGAAATTGCATCGGAATTAAATATAAGAGACACAATGCCGATCAGTACAGCAAGACTGAGTCTTCCTACTGTCTATGCTTTGAGCGTTTCCTGTGTCATTAGTTTTACACTCCGATACACCTCTGCAGGTTTAGTGCTACCCTTGGACCTTCCCATTGACGATGAAACACAGAAATTGCATCGGAATTAAATATAAGAGACACAATGCCGACTTAAGTTTAAGAAAACAGTCTTCTTACAGTCAATGTTTTGAGCGTTTCCTGTGTCACCAGTTTTACATTCCGATGATCTTCTGCAGGTTTACTGTATCCCATGGACCTTCCCATTGGCGATGAAACACACAAATTGCATCGAAATTAAATATAAGAGACACAATGCCGACTTAAGTAGAGGAAGACTGAGTCTTCCTGCTGTCTATGTTTTGAGCGTTTCCTGGTTCACCAGTTTTTCATTCCGATTGACCTCTGCAGGATTATTGTATCCATTGGACCTTCCCATTGACGATGAAACACAGAAATTGCATCGGAATTAAATATAAGAGACACAATGCCGACTTAAGTACAGGAAGACTGAGTCTTCCTACTGTCTATAATTTGAGCGTTTCCTGTGTCACCAGTTTTACATTCCGATGCACCCCTACAGGTTGACTGTATCCCTTGGACCTTCACACTGACGATGAAACACAGAAATTGCATCGGAATTAAATATAAGAGACACAATGCAGACTTAAGTACAGGAAGACTAAGTCTTCCTACTGTCTATGTTTTGAGCGTGTCCTGTGTCATCAGTTTTACTTTCCGATGCACCTCTGCAGGTTTACTATATCCCTTGGACCTTCCCATTGACGATGAAACACAGAAATTGCATCGGAATTAAATATAAGAGACACAATGCCGATCAGTACGGGAAGACTGAGTTCCTACTGTCTATGTTTTGAGCGTTTCCTGTGTCATCAGTTTTACATTCCGAGACACCTCTGCAGGTTTACTGTATTCTTTGGACCTTCCCATTGACGATGAATCACAGAAATTGCATCGGAATTAAATATAAGAGACACAATGCCGACTTAAGTACAGGAAGAATGAGTCTTCCTACTGTCTATAATTTGAGCGTTTCCTGTGTCACCAGTTTTACATTCCGATGCACCCCTACAGGTTGACTGTAACCCTTGGACCTTCACACTGACGATGAAACACAGATATTGCATCGGAATTAAATATAAGAGACGCAATGCTGACTTAAGTACAGGAAGACCGAGTCTTCCTACTGTCTATGTTTTGAGCATTTCCTGTGTCACCAGTTTTACATTCTGATGCACCTCTGCAGGTTTACTGTTACCCTTGGACCTTCCCATTGACGATGAAACACAGAAATTGCATCGGAATTAAATATAAGAGACGCAATGCCGACTTAAGTACAGGAAGACTGAGTCTTCCTACTGTCTATGTTTTGAGCGTTTCCTGTGTCACCAGTTTTACATTCTGATGCACCTCTGCAGGTTTTCTGTATCCCTTGGACCTTCCCATTGACGACGAAACACAGAAATTGCATCGGAATTAAATATAAGAGACACAATGCCGATCAGTACAGCAAGACTGAGTCTTCCTACTGTCTATGTTTTGAGCGTTTCCTGTGTCATTAGTTTTACATTCCGATACACCTCTGCAGGTTTAGTGCTACCCTTGGACCTTCCCATTGAAGATGGAACACAGAAATTGCATCGGAATTAAATATAAGAGACACAATGCCAAATTAAGTTTAAGAAAACAGTCTTCTTACAGTCAATGTTTTGAGCGTTTCCTGTGTCACCAGTTTTACATTCCGATGATCCTCTGCAGGTTTACTGTATCCCATGGACCTTCCCATTGGCGATGAAACACACAAATTGCATCGAAATTAAATATAAGAGACACAATGCCGACTTAAGTAGAGGAAGACTGAGTCTTCCTGCTGTCTATGTTTTGAGCGTTTCCTGGTTCACAAGTTTTTCATTCCGATTGACCTCTGCAGGATTATTGTATCCATTGGACCTTCCCATTGACGATGAAACACAGAAATTGCATCGGAATTAAATATAAGAGACACAATGCCGACTTAAGTACAGGAAGACTGAGTCTTCCTACTGTCTATAATTTGAGCGTTTCCTGTGTCACCTGTTTTACATTCCGATGCACCCCTACAGGTTGACTGTATCCCTTGGACCTTCACACTGACGATGAAACACAGAAATTGCATCGGAATTAAATATAAGAGACACAATGCCGACTTAAGTACAGGAAGACTAAGTCTTCCTACTGTCTATGTTTTGAGCGTGTCCTGTGTCATCAGTTTTACTTTCCGATGCACCTCTGCAGGTTTACTATATCCCTTGGACCTTCCCATTCACGATGAAACACAGAAATTTCATCGGAAACAAATATAAGAGACACAATGCCGACTTAAGTACAGGAAGACCGAGTCATCCTACTGTCTATGTTTTGAGCGTTTCCTGTGTCACCAGTTTTACATTCTGATGCACCTCTGCAGGTTTAGTGTTACCCTTGGACCTTCCCATTGACGATGAAACACAGAAATTGCATCGGAATTAAATATAAGAGACACAATGCCGACTTAAGTACAGGAAGACTGAGTCTTCCTACTGTCTAGGTTTTGAGCGTTTCCTGTGTCACCAGTTTTACATTCTGATGCACCTCTGCAGGTTTTCTGTATACCTTGGACCTTCCCATTGACGATGAAACACAGAAATTGCATCGGAATTAAATATAAGAGACACAATGCCGATCAGTACAGCAAGACTGAGTCTTCCTACTGTCTATGTTTTGAGCGTTTCCTGTGTCATTAGTTTTTCATTCCGATACACCTCTGCAGGTTTAGTGCTACCCTTGGACCTTCCCAATGACGATGAAACACAGAAATTGCATCGGAATTAAATATAAGAGACACAATGCCGACTTAAGTTTAAGAAAACAGTCTTCTTACAGTCAATGTTTTGAGCGTTTCCTGTGTCACCAGTTTTACATTCCGATGATCCTCTGCAGGTTTACTGTATCCCATGGACCTTCCCATTGGCGATGAAACACACAAATTGCATCGAAATTAAATATAAGAGACACAATGCCGACTTAAGTAGAGGAAGACTGAGTCTTCCTGCTGTCTATGTTTTGAGCGTTTCCTGGTTCACCAGTTTTTCATTCCGATTGACCTCTGCAGGATTATTGTATCCATTGGACCTTCCCATTGACGATGAAACACAGATATTGCATCGGAATTAAATATAAGAGACACAATGCCGACTTAAGTACAGGAAGACTGAGTCTTCCTACTGTCTATAATTTGAGCGTTTCCTGTGTCACCAGTTTTACATTCCGATGCACCCCTACAGGTTGACTGTATCCCTTGGACCTTCACACTGACGATGAAACACAGAAATTGCATCGGAATTAAATATAAGAGACACAATGCCGACTTAAGTACAGGAAGACTAAGTCTTCCTAATGTCTATGTTTTGAGCGTGTCCTGTGTCATCAGTTTTACTTTCCGATGCACCTCTGCAGGTTTACTATATCCCTTGGACCTTCCCATTCACGATGAAACACAGAAATTTCATCGGAAATAAGTATAAGAGACACAATGCCGACTTAAGTACAGGAAGACTGAGTCTTCCTACTGTCTATGTTTTGAGCGTTTCCTGTGCCACCAGTTTAACATTCTGATGCACCTCTGCAGGTTAAGTGTTACCCTTGGACCTTCCCATTGACGATGAAACACAGAAATTTCATCGGAAATAAATATAAGAGACACAATGCCGACTTAAGTACAGGAAGACTGGGTCTTCCTAGTGTCTATGTTTTGAGCGTTTCCTGTGCCAGTAGTTTTACATTCCGATGCACCTCTGCAGGTTTACTGTATCCCTGGACCTTTCCATTGACGATGAAACACAGAAATTGCATCGGAATGATGTATAAGTGACAAAATGCCGACTTAGGTACAGGAAGACTGAGACTTCCTACTGTCTATGTTTTGAGCGTTTCCTATGTCACCAGTTTTACATTCTGATGCATCTCTGCAGGTTTACTGTATCCCTTGGACCTTCCCATTCACGATGAAACACAGAAATTGCATCGGAATTAAATATAAGAGACACAATGCCGACTTAAGTACAGGAAGACTGAGTCTTCCCACTGTCTATGTTTTGAGCGTCTCCTGTGTCACCAGTTTTACATTCTGATGCACCTCTGCAGGTTTTCTGTATCCGTTGGACCTTCCCATTGACGATGAAACACAGAAATTGCATCGGAATTATATATGAGAGACACAATGCCGATCAGTACGGGAAGACTGAGTTCCTACTGTCTATGTTTTGAGCGTCTCCTGTGTCATCAGTTTTACATTCCGAGACACCTCTGCAGGTTTACTGTATCCCTTGGACCTTCCCATTGACAATGAAACACATAAATTGCATCGGAATTAAATATAAGAGACACAATGCCAACTTAAGTACAGGAAGAATGAGTCTTCCTACTGTCTATAATTTGAGCGTTTCCTGTGTCACCAGTTTTACATTCCGATGCACCCCTACAGGTTGACTGTAACCCTTGGACCTTCACACTGACGATGAAACACAGAAATTGCATCGGAATTAAATATAAGAGACGCAATGCTGACTTAAGTACAGGAAGACTAAGCCTTCCTACTGTCTATGTTTTGGGCGTTTCCTGTGTCATCAGTTTTACTTTCCGATGCACCTCTGCAGGTTTACTATATCCCTTGGAACTTCCCATTCACGATGAAACACAGAAATTTCATCGGAAACAAATATAAGAGACACAATGCCGACTTAAGTACAGGAAGACCGAGTCTTCCTACTGTCTATGTTTTGAGCGTTTCCTGTGTCACCAGTTTTACATTCTGATGCACCTCTGCAGGTTTAGTGTTACCCTTGGACCTTCCCATTGACGATGAAACACAGAAATTGCATCGGAATTAAATATAAGAGACACAATGCCGACTTAAGTACAGGAAGACTGAGTCTTCCTACTGTCTATGTTTTGAGCGTTTCCTGTGTCACCAGTTTTACATTCTGATGCACCTCTGCAGGTTTTCTGTATCCCTTGGACCTTCCCATTGACGATGAAACACAGAAATTGCATCGGAATTAAATATAAGAGACACAATGCCGATCAGTACAGCAAGACTGAGTCTTCCTACTGTCTATGTTTTGAGCGTTTCCTGGTTCACCAGTTTTTCATTCCGATTGACCTCTGCAGGATTATTGTATCCATTGGACCTTCCCATTGACGATGAAACACAGAAATTGCATCGGAATTAAATATAAGAGACACAATGCCGACTTAAGTACAGGAAGACTGAGTCTTCCTACTGTCTATAATTTGAGCGTTTCCTGTGTCACCAGTTTTACATTCCGATGCACCCCTACAGGTTGACTGTATCCCTTGGACCTTCACACTGACGATGAAACACAGAAATTGCATCGGAATTAAATATAAGAGACACAATGCCGACTTAAGTACAGGAAGACTAAGTCTTCCTACTGTCTATGTTTTGAGCGTGTCCTGTGTCATCAGTTTTACTTTCCGATGCACCTCTGCAGGTTTACTATATCCCTTGGACCTTCCCATTCACGATGAAACACAGAAATTTCATCGGAAACAAATATAAGAGACACAATGCCGACTTAAGTACAGGAAGACCGAGTCTTCCTACTGTCTATGTTTTGAGCGTTTCCTGTGTCACCAGTTTTACATTCTGATGCACCTCTGCAGGTTTAGTGTTACCCTTGGACCTTCCCATTGACGATGAAACACAGAAATTGCATCGGAATTAAATATAAGAGACACAATGCCGACTTAAGTACAGGAAGACTGAGTCCTCCTACTGTCTATGTTTTGACCGTTTCCTGTGTCACCAGTTTTACATTCTGATGCACCTCTGCAGGTCTTCTGTATCCCTTGGACCTTCCCATTGACGATGAAACACAGAAATTGCATCGGAATTAAATATAAGAGACACAATGCCGATCAGTACAGCAAGACTGAGTCTTCCTACTGTCTATGCTTTGAGCGTTTCCTGTGTCATTAGTTTTACACTCCGATACACCTCTGCAGGTTTAGTGCTACCCTTGGACCTTCCCATTGACGATGAAACACAGAAATTGCATCGGAATTAAATATAAGAGACACAATGCCGACTTAAGTTTAAGAAAACAGTCTTCTTACAGTCAATGTTTTGAGCGTTTCCTGTGTCACCAGTTTTACATTCCGATGATCTTCTGCAGGTTTACTGTATCCCATGGACCTTCCCATTGGCGATGAAACACACAAATTGCATCGAAATTAAATATAAGAGACACAATGCCGACTTAAGTAGAGGAAGACTGAGTCTTCCTGCTGTCTATGTTTTGAGCGTATCCTGGTTCACCAGTTTTTCATTCCGATTGACCTCTGCAGGATTATTGTATCCATTGGACCTTCCCATTGACGATGAAACACAGAAATTGCATCGGAATTAAATATAAGAGACACAATGCCGACTTAAGTACAGGAAGACTGAGTCTTCCTACTGTCTATAATTTGAGCGTTTCCTGTGTCACCAGTTTTACATTCCGATGCACCCCTACAGGTTGACTGTATCCCTTGGACCTTCACACTGACGATGAAACACAGAAATTGCATCGGAATTAAATATAAGAGACACAATGCAGACTTAAGTACAGGAAGACTAAGTCTTCCTACTGTCTATGTTTTGAGCGTGTCCTGTGTCATCAGTTTTACTTTCCGATGCACCTCTGCAGGTTTACTATATCCCTTGGACCTTCCCATTGACGATGAAACACAGAAATTGCATCGGAATTAAATATAAGAGACACAATGCCGATCAGTACGGGAAGACTGAGTTCCTACTGTCTATGTTTTGAGCGTTTCCTGTGTCATCAGTTTTACATTCCGAGACACCTCTGCAGGTTTACTGTATTCTTTGGACCTTCCCATTGACGATGAATCACAGAAATTGCATCGGAATTAAATATAAGAGACACAATGCCGACTTAAGTACAGGAAGAATGAGTCTTCCTACTGTCTATAATTTGAGCGTTTCCTGTGTCACCAGTTTTACATTCCGATGCACCCCTACAGGTTGACTGTAACCCTTGGACCTTCACACTGACGATGAAACACAGATATTGCATCGGAATTAAATATAAGAGACGCAATGCTGACTTAAGTACAGGAAGACCGAGTCTTCCTACTGTCTATGTTTTGAGCATTTCCTGTGTCACCAGTTTTACATTCTGATGCACCTCTGCAGGTTAACTGTTACCCTTGGACCTTCCCATTGACGATGAAACACAGAAATTGCATCGGAATTAAATATAAGAGACGCAATGCCGACTTAAGTACAGGAAGACTGAGTCTTCCTACTGTCTATGTTTTGAGCGTTTCCTGTGTCACCAGTTTTACATTCTGATGCACCTCTGCAGGTTTTCTGTATCCCTTGGACCTTCCCATTGACGACGAAACACAGAAATTGCATCGGAATTAAATATAAGAGACACAATGCCGACTTAAGTAGAGGAAGACTGAGTCTTCCTGCTGTCTATGTTTTGAGCGTTTCCTGGTTCACAAGTTTTTCATTCCGATTGACCTCTGCAGGATTATTGTATCCATTGGACCTTCCCATTGACGATGAAACACAGACATTGCATCGGAATTAAATATAAGAGACACAATGCCGACTTAAGTACAGGAAGACTGAGTCTTCCTACTGTCTATAATTTGAGCGTTTCCTGTGTCACCTGTTTTACATTCCGATGCACCCCTACAGGTTGACTGTATCCCTTGGACCTTCACACTGACGATGAAACACAGAAATTGCATCGGAATTAAATATAAGAGACACAATGCCGACTTAAGTACAGGAAGACTAAGTCTTCCTACTGTCTATGTTTTGAGCGTGTCCTGTGTCATCAGTTTTACTTTCCGATGCACCTCTTCAGGTTTACTATATCCCTTGGACCTTCCCATTCACGATGAAACACAGAAATTTCATCGGAAACAAATATAAGAGACACAATGCCGACTTAAGTACAGGAAGACCGAGTCATCCTACTGTCTATGTTTTGAGCGTTTCCTGTGTCACCAGTTTTACATTCTGATGCACCTCTGCAGGTTTAGTGTTACCCTTGGACCTTCCCATTGACGATGAAACACAGAAATTGCATCGGAATTAAATATAAGAGACACAATGCCGACTTAAGTACAGGAAGACTGAGTCTTCCTACTGTCTAGGTTTTGAGCGTTTCCTGTGTCACCAGTTTTACATTCTGATGCACCTCTGCAGGTTTTCTGTATACCTTGGACCTTCCCATTGACGATGAAACACAGAAATTGCATCGGAATTAAATATAAGAGACACAATGCCGATCAGTACAGCAAGACTGAGTCTTCCTACTGTCTATGTTTTGAGCGTTTCCTGTGTCATTAGTTTTTCATTCCGATACACCTCTGCAGGTTTAGTGCTACCCTTGGACCTTCCCAATGACGATGAAACACAGAAATTGCATCGGAATTAAATATAAGAGACACAATGCCGACTTAAGTTTAAGAAAACAGTCTTCTTACAGTCAATGTTTTGAGCGTTTCCTGTGTCACCAGTTTTACATTCCGATGATCCTCTGCAGGTTTACTGTATCCCATGGACCTTCCCATTGGCGATGAAACACACAAATTGCATCAAAATTAAATATAAGAGACACAATGCCGACTTAAGTAGAGGAAGACTGAGTCTTCCTGCTGTCTATGTTTTGAGCGTTTCCTGGTTCACCAGTTTTTCATTCCGATTGACCTCTGCAGGATTATTGTATCCATTGGACCTTCCCATTGACGATGAAACACAGATATTGCATCGGAATTAAATATAAGAGACACAATGCCGACTTAAGTACAGGAAGACTGAGTCTTCCTACTGTCTATAATTTGAGCGTTTCCTGTGTCACCAGTTTTACATTCCGATGCACCCCTACAGGTTGACTGTATCCCTTGGACCTTCACACTGACGATGAAACACAGAAATTGCATCGGAATTAAATATAAGAGACACAATGCCGACTTAAGTACAGGAAGACTAAGTCTTCCTAATGTCTATGTTTTGAGCGTGTCCTGTGTCATCAGTTTTACTTTCCGATGCACCTCTGCAGGTTTACTATATCCCTTGGACCTTCCCATTCACGATGAAACACAGAAATTTCATCGGAAATAAGTATAAGAGACACAATGCCGACTTAAGTACAGGAAGACTGAGTCTTCCTACTGTCTATGTTTTGAGCGTTTCCTGTGCCACCAGTTTAACATTCTGATGCACCTCTGCAGGTTAAGTGTTACCCTTGGACCTTCCCATTGACGATGAAACACAGAAATTTCATCGGAAATAAATATAAGAGACACAATGCCGACTTAAGTACAGGAAGACTGGGTCTTCCTAGTGTCTATGTTTTGAGCGTTTCCTGTGTCAGTAGTTTTACATTCCGATGCACCTCTGCAGGTTTACTGTATCCCTGGACCTTTCCATTGACGATGAAACACAGAAATTGCATCGGAATGATGTATAAGTGACAAAATGCCGACTTAGGTACAGGAAGACTGAGACTTCCTACTGTCTATGTTTTGAGCGTTTCCTATGTCACCAGTTTTACATTCTGATGCATCTCTGCAGGTTTACTGTATCCCTTGGACCTTCCCATTCACGATGAAACACAGAAATTGCATCGGAATTAAATATAAGAGACACAATGCCGACTTAAGTACAGGAAGACTGAGTCTTCCCACTGTCTATGTTTTGAGCGTCTCCTGTGTCACCAGTTTTACATTCTGATGCACCTCTGCAGGTTTTCTGTATCCGTTGGACCTTCCCATTGACGATGAAACACAGAAATTGCATCGGAATTATATATAAGAGACACAATGCCGATCAGTACGGGAAGACTGAGTTCCTACTGTCTATGTTTTGAGCGTCTCCTGTGTCATCAGTTTTACATTCCGAGACACCTCTGCAGGTTTACTGTATCCCTTGGACCTTCCCATTGACAATGAAACACATAAATTGCATCGGAATTAAATATAAGAGACACAATGCCAACTTAAGTACAGGAAGAATGAGTCTTCCTACTGTCTATAATTTGAGCGTTTCCTGTGTCACCAGTTTTACATTCCGATGCACCCCTACAGGTTGACTGTAACCCTTGGACCTTCACACTGACGATGAAACACAGAAATTGCATCGGAATTAAATATAAGAGACGCAATGCTGACTTAAGTACAGGAAGACTAAGCCTTCCTACTGTCTATGTTTTGGGCGTTTCCTGTGTCATCAGTTTTACTTTCCGATGCACCTCTGCAGGTTTACTATATCCCTTGGAACTTCCCATTCACGATGAAACACAGAAATTTCATCGGAAACAAATATAAGAGACACAATGCCGACTTAAGTACAGGAAGACCGAGTCTTCCTACTGTCTATGTTTTGAGCGTTTCCTGTGTCACCAGTTTTACATTCTGATGCACCTCTGCAGGTTTAGTGTTACCCTTGGACCTTCCCATTGACGATGAAACACAGATATTGCATCGGAATTAAATATAAGAGACACAATGCCGACTTAAGTACAGGAAGACTGAGTCTTCCTACTGTCTATGTTTTGAGCGTTTCCTGTGTCACCAGTTTTACATTCTGATGCACCTCTGCAGGTTTTCTGTATCCCTTGGACCTTCCCATTGACGATGAAACACAGAAATTGCATCGGAATTAAATATAAGAGACACAATGCCGATCAGTACAGCAAGACTGAGTCTTCCTACTGTCTATGTTTTGAGCGTTTCCTGGTTCACCAGTTTTTCATTCCGATTGACCTCTGCAGGATTATTGTATCCATTGGACCTTCCCATTGACGATGAAACACAGAAATTGCATCGGAATTAAATATAAGAGACACAATGCCGACTTAAGTACAGGAAGACTGAGTCTTCCTACTGTCTATAATTTGAGCGTTTCCTGTGTCACCAGTTTTACATTCCGATGCACCCCTACAGGTTGACTGTATCCCTTGGACCTTCACACTGACGATGAAACACAGAAATTGCATCGGAATTAAATATAAGAGACACAATGCCGACTTAAGTACAGGAAGACTAAGTCTTCCTACTGTCTATGTTTTGAGCGTGTCCTGTGTCATCAGTTTTACTTTCCGATGCACCTCTGCAGGTTTACTATATCCCTTGGACCTTCCCATTCACGATGAAACACAGAAATTTCATCGGAAACAAATATAAGAGACACAATGCCGACTTAAGTACAGGAAAACCGAGTCTTCCTACTGTCTATGTTTTGAGCGTTTCCTGTGTCACCAGTTTTACATTCTGATGCACCTCTGCAGGTTTAGTGTTACCCTTGGACCTTCCCATTGACGATGAAACACAGAAATTGCATCGGAATTAAATATAAGAGACACAATGCCGACTTAAGTACAGGAAGACTGAGTCTTCCTACTGTCTATGTTTTGACCGTTTCCTGTGTCACCAGTTTTACATTCTGATGCACCTCTGCAGGTCTTCTGTATCCCTTGGACCTTCCCATTGACGATGAAACACTGAAATTGCATCGGAATTAAATATAAGAGACACAATGCCGATCAGTACAGCAAGACTGAGTCTTCCTACTGTCTATGCTTTGAGCGTTTCCTGTGTCATTAGTTTTACATTCCGATACACCTCTGCAGGTTTAGTGCTACCCTTGAACCTTCCCATTGACGATGAAACACAGAAATTGCATCGGAATTAAATATAAGAGACACAATGCCGACTTAAGTTTAAGAAAACAGTCTTCTTACAGTCAATGTTTTGAGCGTTTCCTGTGTCACCAGTTTTACATTCCGATGATCTTCTGCAGGTTTACTGTATCCCATGGACCTTCCCATTGGCGATGAAACACACAAATTGCATCGAAATTAAATATAAGAGACACAATGCCGACTTAAGTAGAGGAAGACTGAGTCTTCCTGCTGTCTATGTTTTGAGCGTTTCCTGGTTCACCAGTTTTTCATTCCGATTGACCTCTGCAGGATTATTGTATCCATTGGACCTTCCCATTGACGATGAAACACAGAAATTGCATCGGAATTAAATATAAGAGACACAATGCCGACTTAAGTACAGGAAGACTGAGTCTTCCTACTGTCTATAATTTGAGCGTTTCCTGTGTCACCAGTTTTACATTCCGATGCACCCCTACAGGTTGACTGTATCCCTTGGACCTTCACACTGACGATGAAACACAGAAATGCATCGGAATTAAATATAAGAGACACAATGCAGACTTAAGTACAGGAAGACTAAGTCTTCCTACTGTCTATGTTTTGAGCGTGTCCTGTGTCATCAGTTTTACATTCCGATGCACCTCTGCAGGTTTACTATATCCCTTGGACCTTCCCATTGACGATGAAACACAGAAATTGCATCGGAATTAAATATAAGAGACACAATGCCGACTTAAGTACAGGAAGACTGAGTCTTCCTACTGTCTATAATTTGAGCGTTTCCTGTGTCACCTGTTTTACATTCCGATGCACCCCTACAGGTTGACTGTATCCCTTGGACCTTCACACTGACGATGAAACACAGAAATTGCATCGGAATTAAATATAAGAGACACAATGCCGACTTAAGTACAGGAAGACTAAGTCTTCCTACTGTCTATGTTTTGAGCGTGTCCTGTGTCATCAGTTTTACTTTCCGATGCACCTCTGCAGGTTTACTATATCCCTTGGACCTTCCCATTCACGATGAAACACAGAAATTTCATCGGAAACAAATATAAGAGACACAATGCCGACTTAAGTACAGGAAGACCGAGTCATCCTACTGTCTATGTTTTGAGCGTTTCCTGTGTCACCAGTTTTACATTCTGATGCACCTCTGCAGGTTTAGTGTTACCCTTGGACCTTCCCATTGACGATGAAACACAGAAATTGCATCGGAATTAAATATAAGAGACACAATGCCGACTTAAGTACAGGAAGACTGAGTCTTCCTACTGTCTATGTTTTGAGCGTTTCCTGTGTCACCAGTTTTACATTCTGATGCACCTCTGCAGGTTTTCTGTATACCTTGGACCTTCCCATTGACGATGAAACACAGAAATTGCATCGGAATTAAATATAAGAGACACAATGCCGACTTAAGTTTAAGAAAACAGTCTTCTTACAGTCAATGTTTTGAGCGTTTCCTGTGTCACCAGTTTTACATTCCGATGATCCTCTGCAGGTTTACTGTATCCCATGGACCTTCCCATTGGCGATGAAACACACTAATTGCATCGAAATTAAATATAAGAGACACAATGCCGACTTAAGTAGAGGAAGACTGAGTCTTCCTGCTGTCTATGTTTTGAGCGTTTCCTGGTTCACCAGTTTTTCATTCCGATTGACCTCTGCAGGATTATTGTATCCATTGGACCTTCCCATTGTCGATGAAACACAGAAATTGCATCGGAATTAAATATAAGAGACACAATGCCGACTTAAGTACAGGAAGACTGAGTCTTCCTACTGTCTATAATTTGAGCGTTTCCTGTGTCACCAGTTTTACATTCCGATGCACCCCTACAGGTTGACGGTATCCCTTGGACCTTCACACTGACGATGAAACACAGAAATTGCATCGGAATTAAATATAAGAGACACAATGCCGACTTAAGTACAGGAAGACTAAGTCTTCCTAATGTCTATGTTTTGAGCGTGTCCTGTGTCATCAGTTTTACTTTCCGATGCACCTCTGCAGGTTTACTATATCCCATGGACCTTCCCATTCACGATGAAACACAGAAATTTCATCGGAAACAAATATAAGAGACACAATGCCGACTTAAATACAGGAAGACCGAGTCTTCCTACTGTCTATGTTTTGAGCGTTTCCTGTGTCACCAGTTTTACATTCTGATGCACCTCTGCAGGTTTAGTGTTACCCTTGGACCTTCCCATTGACGATAAAACACAGAAATTGCATCGGAATTAAATATAAGAGACACAATGCCGACTTAAGTACAGGAAGACTGAGTCTTCCTACTGTCTATGTTTTGAGCGTTTCCTGTGTCACCAGTTTTACATTCTGATGCACCTCTGCAGGTTTTCTGTATACCTTGGACCTTCCCATT
The DNA here is from genome assembly GCF_023898315.1 of Schistocerca nitens. Classification (NCBI taxonomy): domain Eukaryota; kingdom Metazoa; phylum Arthropoda; class Insecta; order Orthoptera; family Acrididae; genus Schistocerca; species Schistocerca nitens. The sequence goes on along the minus strand of NC_064616.1, from coordinate 1,878,895 downwards.
GACGATGAAACACAGAAATTGCATCGGAATTAAATATAAGAGACACAATGCCGATCAGTACAGCAAGACTGAGTCTTCCTACTGTCTATGTTTTGAGCGTTTCCTGTGTCATTAGTTTTACATTCCGATACACCTCTGCAGGTTTAGTGCTACCCTTGGACCTTCCCATTGACGACGAAACACAGAAATTGCATCGGAATTAAATATAAGAGACACAATGCCGACTTAAGTTTAAGAAAACAGTCTTCTTACAGTCAATGTTTTGAGCGTTTCCTGTGTCACCAGTTTTACATTCCGATGATCCTCTGCAGGTTTACTGTATCCCATGGACCTTCCCATTGGCGATGAAACACACAAATTGCATCGAAATTAAATATAAGAGACACAATGCCGACTTAAGTAGAGGAAGACTGAGTCTTCCTGCTGTCTATGTTTTGAGCGTTTCCTGGTTCACCAGTTTTTCATTCCGATTGATTATTGTATCCATTGGACCTTCCCATTGGCGATGAAACACAGAAATTGCATCGGAATTAAATATAAGAGACACAATGCCGACTTAAGTACAGTAAGACTGAGTCTTCCTACTGTCTATAATTTGAGCGTTTCCTGTGTCACCAGTTTTACATTCCGATGCACCCCTACAGGTTGACTGTATCCCTTGGACCTTCACACTGACGATGAAACACAGAAATTGCATCGGAATTAAATATAAGAGACACAATGCCGACTTAAGTACAGGAAGACTAAGTCTTCCTACTGTCTATGTTTTGAGCGTGTCCTGTGTCATCAGTTTTACTTTCCGATGCACCTCTGCAGGTTTACTATATCCCTTGGACCTTCCCATTCACGATGAAACACAGAAATTTCATCGGAAATAAGTATAAGAGACACAATGCCGACTTAAGTACCGGAAGACTGAGTCTTCCTACTGTCTATGTTTTGAGCGTTTCCTGTGTCACCAGTTTAACATTCTGATGCACCTCTGCAGGTTTACTATATCCCTTGGACCTTCCCATTCACGGTGAAACACAGAAATTTCATCGGAAATAAGTATAAGAGACACAATGCCGACTTATGTACAGTAAGACTGAGTCTTCCTACTGTCTATGTTTTGAGCGTTTCCTGTGTCACCAGTTTAACATTCTGATGCACCTCTGCAGGTTTAGTGTTACCCTTGGACCTTCCCATTGACGATGAAACACAGAAATTTCATCGGAAATAAACATAAGAGACACAATGCCGACTTAAGTACAGGAAGACTGAGTCTTCCTAGTGTCTATGTTTTGAGCGTTTCCTGTGTCAGTAGTTTTACATTCCGATGCACCTCTGCAGGTTTACTGTATCCCTTGGACCTTTCCATTGACGATGAAACACAGAAATTGCATCGGAATTATATATAAGTGACAAAATGCCGACTTAGGTACAGGAAGACTGAGACTTCCTACTGTCTATGTTTTGAGCGTTTCCTATGTCACCAGTTTTACATTCTGATGCATCTCTGCAGGTTTACTATATCCCTTGGACCTTCCCATTCACGATGAAACACAGAAATTTCATCGGAAACAAATATAAGAGACACAATGCCGACTTAAGTACAGGAAGACCGAGTCTTCCTACTGTCTATGTTTTGAGCGTTTCCTGTGTCACCAGTTTTACATTCTGATGCACCTCTGCAGGTTTAGTGTTACCCTTGGACCTTCCCATTGACGATGAAACACAGAAATTGCATCGGAATTAAATATAAGAGACACAATGCCGACTTAAGTATAGGAAGACTGAGTCTTCCTACTGTCTATGTTTTGTCCGTTTCCTGTGTCACCAGTTTTACATTCTGATGCACCTCTGCAGGTCTTCTGTATCCCTTGGACCTTCCCATTGACGATGAAACACAGAAATTGCATCGGAATTAAATATAAGAGACACAATGCCGATCAGTACAGCAAGACTGAGTCTTCCTACTGTCTATGCTTTGAGCGTTTCCTGTGTCATTAGTTTTACATTCCGATACACCTCTGCAGGTTTAGTGCTACCCTTGGACCTTCCCATTGACGATGAAACACAGAAATTGCATCGGAATTAAATATAAGAGACACAATGCCGACTTAAGTTTAAGAAAACAGTCTTCTTACAGTCAATGTTTTGAGCGTTTCCTGTGTCACCAGTTTTACATTCCGATGATCTTCTGCAGGTTTACTGTATCCCATGGACCTTCCCATTGGCGATGAAACACACAAATTGCATCGAAATTAAATATAAGAGACACAATGCCGACTTAAGTAGAGGAAGACTGAGTCTTCCTGCTGTCTATGTTTTGAGCGTTTCCTGGTTCACCAGTTTTTCATTCCGATTGACCTCTGCAGGATTATTGTATCCATTGGACCTTCCCATTGACGATGAAACACAGAAATTGCATCGGAATTAAATATAAGAGACACAATGCCGACTTAAGTACAGGAAGACTGAGTCTTCCTACTGTCTATAATTTGAGCGTTTCCTGTGTCACCAGTTTTACATTCCGATGCACCCCTACAGGTTGACTGTATCCCTTGGACCTTCACACTGACGATGAAACACAGAAATTGCATCGGAATTAAATATAAGAGACACAATGCAGACTTAAGTACAGGAAGACTAAGTCTTCCTACTGTCTATGTTTTGAGCGTGTCCTGTGTCATCAGTTTTACTTTCCGATGCACCTCTGCAGGTTTACTATATCCCTTGGACCTTCCCATTGACGATGAAACACAGAAATTGCATCGGAATTAAATATAAGAGACACAATGCCGATCAGTACGGGAAGACTGAGTTCCTACTGTCTATGTTTTGAGCGTTTCCTGTGTCATCAGTTTTACATTCCGAGACACCTCTGCAGGTTTACTGTATTCTTTGGACCTTCCCATTGACGATGAATCACAGAAATTGCATCGGAATTAAATATAAGAGACACAATGCCGACTTAAGTACAGGAAGAATGAGTCTTCCTACTGTCTATAATTTGAGCGTTTCCTGTGTCACCAGTTTTACATTCCGATGCACCCCTACAGGTTGACTGTAACCCTTGGACCTTCACACTGACGATGAAACACAGATATTGCATCGGAATTAAATATAAGAGACGCAATGCTGACTTAAGTACAGGAAGACTAAGCCTTCCTACTGTCTATGTTTTGAGCGTTTCCTGTGTCATCAGTTTTACTTTCCGATGCACCTCTGCAGGTTTACTATAATCCCTTGGACCTTCCCATTCACGATGAAACACAGAAATTTCATCGGAAACAAATATAAGAGACACAATGCTGACTTAAGTACAGGAAGACCGAGTCTTCCTACTGTCTATGTTTTGAGCGTTTCCTGTGTCACCAGTTTTACATTCTGAAGCACCTCTGCAGGTTTACTGTTACCCTTGGACCTTCCCATTGACGATGAAACACAGAAATTGCATCGGAATTAAATATAAGAGACGCAATGCCGACTTAAGTACAGGAAGACTGAGTCTTCCTACTGTCTATGTTTTGAGCGTTTCCTGTGTCACCAGTTTTACATTCTGATGCACCTCTGCAGGTTTTCTGTATCCCTTGGACCTTCCCATTGACGACGAAACACAGAAATTGCATCGGAATTAAATATAAGAGACACAATGCCGATCAGTACAGCAAGACTGAGTCTTCCTACTGTCTATGTTTTGAGCGTTTCCTGTGTCATTAGTTTTACATTCCGATACACCTCTGCAGGTTTAGTGCTACCCTTGGACCTTCCCATTGAAGATGGAACACAGAAATTGCATCGGAATTAAATATAAGAGACACAATGCCAAATTAAGTTTAAGAAAACAGTCTTCTTACAGTCAATGTTTTGAGCGTTTCCTGTGTCACCAGTTTAACATTCCGATGATCCTCTGCAAGTTTACTGTATCCCATGGACCTTCCCATTGGCGATGAAACACACAAATTGCATCGAAATTAAATATAAGAGACACAATGCCGACTTAAGTAGAGGAAGACTGAGTCTTCCTGCTGTCTATGTTTTGAGCGTTTCCTGGTTCACCAGTTTTTCATTCCGATTGACCTCTGCAGGATTATTGTATCCATTGGACCTTCCCATTGACGATGAAACACAGAAATTGCATCGGAATTAAATATAAGAGACACAATGCCGACTTAAGTACAGGAAGACTGAGTCTTCCTACTGTCTATAATTTGAGCGTTCCTGTGTCACCTGTTTTACATTCCGATGCACCCCTACAGGTTGACTGTATCCCTTGGACCTTCACACTGATGATGAAACACAGAAATTGCATCGGAATTAAATATAAGAGACACAATGCCGACTTAAGTACAGGAAGACTAAGTCTTCCTACTGTCTATGTTTTGAGCGTGTCCTGTGTCATCAGTTTTACTTTCCGATGCACCTCTGCAGGTTTACTATATCCCTTGGACCTTCCCATTCACGATGAAACACAGAAATTTCATCGGAAACAAATATAAGAGACACAATGCCGACTTAAGTACAGGAAGACCGAGTCATCCTACTGTCTATGTTTTGAGCGTTTCCTGTGTCACCAGTTTTACATTCTGATGCACCTCTGCAGGTTTAGTGTTACCCTTGGACCTTCCCATTGACGATGAAACACAGAAATTGCATCGGAATTAAATATAAGAGACACAATGCCGACTTAAGTACAGGAAGACTGAGTCTTCCTACTGTCTATGTTTTGAGCGTTTCCTGTGTCACCAGTTTTACATTCTGATGCACCTCTGCAGGTTTTCTGTATACCTTGGACCTTCCCATTGACGATGAAACACAGAAATTGCATCGGAATTAAATATAAGAGACACAATGCCGATCAGTACAGCAAGACTGAGTCTTCCTACTGTCTATGTTTTGAGCGTTTCCTGTGTCATTAGTTTTTCATTCCGATACACCTCTGCAGGTTTAGTGCTACCCTTGGACCTTCCCAATGACGATGAAACACAGAAATTGCATCGGAATAAAATATAAGAGACACAATGCCGACTTAAGTTTAAGAAAACAGTCTTCTTACAGTCAATGTTTTGAGCGTTTCCTGTGTCACCAGTTTTACATTCCGATGATCCTCTGCAGGTTTACTGTATCCCATGGACCTTCCCATTGGCGATGAAACACACAAATTGCATCGAAATTAAATATAAGAGACACAATGCCGACTTAAGTAGAGGAAGACTGAGTCTTCCTGCTTTCTATGTTTTGAGCGTTTCCTGGTTCACCAGTTTTTCATTCCGATTGACCTCTGCAGGATTATTGTATCCATTGGACCTTCCCATTGACGATGAAACACAGATATTGCATCGGAATTAAATATAAGAGACACAATGCCGACTTAAGTACAGGAAGACTGAGTCTTCCTACTGTCTATAATTTGAGCGTTTCCTGTGTCACCAGTTTTACATTCCGATGCACCCCTACAGGTTGACTGTATCCCTTGGACCTTCACACTGACGATGAAACACAGAAATTGCATCGGAATTAAATATAAGAGACACAATGCCGACTTAAGTACAGGAAGACTAAGTCTTCCTAATGTCTATGTTTTGAGCGTGTCCTGTGTCATCAGTTTTACTTTCCGATGCACCTCTGCAGGTTTACTATATCCCTTGGACCTTCCCATTCACGATGAAACACAGAAATTTCATCGGAAATAAATATGAGAGACACAATGCCGACTTAAGTACAGGAAGACTGGGTCTTCCTAGTGTCTATGTTTTGAGCGTTTCCTGTGTCAGTAGTTTTACATTCCGATGCACCTCTGCAGGTTTACTGTATCCCTGGACCTTTCCATTGACGATGAAACACAGAAATTGCATCGGAATGATATATAAGTGACAAAATGCCGACTTAGGTACAGGAAGACTGAGACTTCCTACTGTCTATGTTTTGAGCGTTTCCTATGTCACCAGTTTTACATTCTGATGCATCTCTGCAGGTTTACTGTATCCCTTGGACCTTCCCATTGACGATGAAACACAGAAATTGCATCGGAATTAAATATAAGAGACACAATGCCGACTTAAGTACAGGAAGACTGAGTCTTCCTACTGTCTATGTTTTGAGCGTCTCCTGTGTCACCAGTTTTACATTCTGATGCACCTCTGCAGGTTTTCTGTATCCGTTGGACCTTCCCATTGACGATGAAACACAGAAATTGCATCGGAATTATATATAAGAGACACAATGCCGATCAGTACGGGAAGACTGAGTTCCTACTGTCTATGGTTTGAGCGTCTCCTGTGTCATCAGTTTTACATTCCGAGACACCTCTGCAGGTTTACTGTATCCCTTGGACCTTCCCATTGACGATGAAACACAGAAATTGCATCGGAATTAAATATAAGAGACACAATGCCGACTTAAGTACAGGAAGAATGAGTCTTCCTACTGTCTATAATTTGAGCGTTTCCTGTGTCACCAGTTTTACATTCCGATGCACCCCTACAGGTTGACTGTAACCCTTGGACCTTCACACTGACGATGAAACACAGAAATTGCATCGGAATTAAATATAAGAGACGCAATGCTGACTTAAGTACAGGAAGACTAAGCCTTCCTACTGTCTATGTTTTGGGCGTTTCCTGTGTCATCAGTTTTACTTTCCGATGCACCTCTGCAGGTTTACTATATCCCTTGGAACTTCCCATTCACGATGAAACACAGAAATTTCATCGGAAACAAATATAAGAGACACAATGCCGACTTAAGTACAGGAAGACCGAGTCTTCCTACTGTCTATGTTTTGAGCGTTTCCTGTGTCACCAGTTTTACATTCTGATGCACCTCTGCAGGTTTAGTGTTACCCTTGGACCTTCCCATTGACGATGAAACACAGAAATTGCATCGGAATTAAATATAAGAGACACAATGCCGACTTAAGTACAGGAAGACTGAGTCTTCCTACTGTCTATGTTTTGAGCGTTTCCTGTGTCACCAGTTTTACATTCTGATGCACATCTGCAGGTTTTCTGTATCCCTTGGACCTTCCCATTGACGATGAAACACAGAAATTGCATCGGAATTAAATATAAGAGACACAATGCCGATCAGTACAGCAAGACTGAGTCTTCCTACTGTCTATGTTTTGAACGTTTCCTGGTTCACCAGTTTTTCATTCCGATTGACCTCTGCAGGATTATTGTATCCATTGGACCTTCCCATTGACGATGAAACACAGAAATTGCATCGGAATTAAATATAAGAGACACAATGCCGACTTAAGTACAGGAAGACTGAGTCTTCCTACTGTCTATAATTTGAGCGTTTCCTGTGTCACCAGTTTTACATTCCGATGCACCCCTACAGGTTGACTGTATCCCTTGGACCTTCACACTGACGATGAAACACAGAAATTGCATCGGAATTAAATATAAGAGACACAATGCCGACTTAAGTACAGGAAGACTAAGTCTTCCTACTGTCTATGTTTTGAGCGTGTCCTGTGTCATCAGTTTTCCTTTCCGATGCACCTCTGCAGGTTTACTATATCCCTTGGACCTTCCCATTCACGATGAAACACAGAAATTTCATCGGAAATAAGTATAAGAGACACAATGCCGACTTAAGTACAGGAAGACTGAGTCTTCCTACTGTCAATGTGTTGAGCGTTTCCTGTGTCACCAGTTTAACATTCTGATGCACCTCTGCAGGTTTAGTGTTACCCTTGGACCTTCCCATTGACGATGAAACACAGAAATTGCATCGGAATTAAATATAAGAGACACAATGCCGACTTAAGTTTAAGAAAACAGTCTTCTTACAGTCAATGTTTTGAGCGTTTCCTGTGTCACCAGTTTTACATTCCGATGATCCTCTGCAGGTTTACTGTATCCCATGGACCTTCCCTTTGGCGATGAAACACACAAATTGCATCGAAATTAAATATAATAGACACAATGCCGACTTAAGTAGAGGAAGACTGAGTCTTCCTGCTGTCTATGTTTTGAGCGTTTCCTGGTTCACCAGTTTTTCATTCCGATTGACCTCTGCAGGATTATTGTATCCATTGGACCTTCCCATTGACGATGAAACACAGAAATTGCATCGGAATTAAAAATAAGAGACACAATGCCGACTTAAGTACAGGAAGACTGAGTCTTCCTACTGTCTATAATTTGAGCGTTTCCTGTGTCACCAGTTTTACATTCCGATGCACCCCTACAGGTTGACTGTATCCCTTGGACCTTCACACTGACGATGAAACACAGAAATTGCATCGGAATTAAATATAAGAGACACAATGCCGACTTAAGTACAGGAAGACTAAGTCTTCCTACTGTCTATGTTTTGAGCGTGTCCTGTGTCATCAGTTTTATTTCCGATGCACCTCTGCAGGTTTACTATATCCCTTGGACCTTCCCATTCACGATGAAACACAGAAATTTCATCGGAAATAAGTATAAGAGACACAATGCCGACTTAAGTACAGGAAGACTGAGTCTTCCTACTGTCTATGTTTTGAGCGTTTCCTGTGTCACCAGTTTAACATTCTGATGCACCTCTGCAGGTTTAGTGTTACCCTTGGACCTTCCCATTGACGATGAAACACAGAAATTGCATCGGAATTAAATATAAGAGACACAATGCCGACTTAAGTTTAAGAAAACAGTCTTCTTACAGTCAATGTTTTGAGCGTTTCCTGTGTCACCAGTTTTCCGATGATCCTCTGCAGGTTTACTGTATCCCATGGACCTTCCCATTGGCGATGAAACACACAAATTGCATCGAAATTAAATATAAGAGACACAATGCCGGCTTAAGTAGAGGAAGACTGAGTCTTCCTACTGTGTATGTTTAGAGCGTTTCCTGTGTCACCAGTTTTTCATTCCGATTGACCTCTGCAGGATTATTGTATCCATTGGACTTTTCCATTGACGATGATAACAGAAATTGTATCGGAATTAAATATAAGAGACACAATGCCGACTTATGTACAGGAAGACTGAGACTTCCTACTGTCTATGTTTAGAGCGTTTCCTGTGTCACCAGTTTTACATTCTGATGCACCTCTGCAGGTTTACTTTATCCCTTGGACCTTCCCATTGACGATGAAACACAGAAATTGCATCGGAATTAAATATAAGAGACACAATGCCGATCAGTACAGCAAGACTGAGTCTTCCTACTGTCTGTGTTTTGAGCGTTTCCTGTGTCATTAGTTTTACATTCCGATACACCTCTGCAGGTTTAGTGCTACCCTTGGACCTTCCCATTGACGATGAAACACAGAAATTGCATCGGAATTAAATATAAGAGACACAATGCCGACTTAAGTTTAAGAAAACAGTCTTCTTACAGTCAATGTTTTGAGCGTTTCCTGTGTCACCAGTTTTACATTCCGATGATCCTCTGCAGGTTTACTGTATCCCATGGACCTTCCCATTGGCGATGAAACACACAAATTGCATCGAAATTAAATATAAGAGACACAATGCCGACTTAAGTAGAGGAAGACTGAGTCTTCCTGCTGTCTATGTTTTGAGCGTTTCCTGGTTCAGCAGTTTTTCATTCCGATTGACCTCTGCAGGATTATTGTATGCATTGGACCTTCCCATTGACGATATAACACAGAAATTGCATCGGAATTAAGTATAAGAGACACAACGCCGACTTAAGTACAAGAAAACTGAGTCTTCTTACGGTCTATGCTTTGAGCGTTTCCTGTGTCACCAGTTTTACATTCCGATGCACCTCTGCAGGTTTACTGTATCCCTTGGACCTTCCGATTGACGATGAAACCAGAAATTGCATCGGAATTAAATATAAGAGACACAATGCCGACTTAAGTACAGGAAGACTGAGTCTTAATACTGTCTATAATTTGAGCGTTTCCTGTGTCACCAGTTTTACATTCCGATGCACCCCTACAGGTTGACTGTATCCCTTGGACCTTCACACTGACGATGAAACACAGAAATTGCATCGGAATTAAATATAAGAGACACAATGCCGACTTAAGTACAAGAAAACAGTCTACTTACAATCAATGTTTTGAGCGTTTCCTGTGTCACCAGTTTTACATTCCGATGCACCTCTGCAGGTTTACTGTATCCCCTGGAACTTTCCATTGGCGATGAAACACACAAATTGCATCGAAATTAAATATAAGAGACACAATGCCAACTTAAGTACAGGAAGACTGAGTCTTCCTACTGTCTATGTTTTGAGCATTTCCTGTGTCACCAGTTTTACATTCCGATGGACCTCTGCAGGTTTACTGTATCCATTGGACCTCCCCATTGACGATGAAACACAGTAATTACATCGGAATTAAATATAAGAGACACAACGCCGACTTAAGTACAAGAAAACTGAGTGTTCTTACGGTCTATGTTTTGAGCGTTTCCTGTGTCACCAGTTTTACATTCCGATGCACCTCTGCAGGTTTACTGTATCCATTGGACCTTCCCATTGACGATGAAACACAGTAATTACATCGGAATTAAATATAAGAGACACAACGCCGACTTAAGTACAAGAAAACTGAGTGTTCTTACGGTCTATGTTTTGAGCGTTTCCTGTGTCACCAGTTTTACATTCCGATGCACCTCTGTAGGTTTACTATATCCCTTGGACCTTCCCATTGACGATGAAAATCAGAAAATGCATCGGAATTATATATAAGAGACATAACGCCGATTTAAGTACATGAAAACTGAGTCTTCCTACTGTCTATGTTTTGAGCGTTTCCTGTGTCACCAGGTTTAAATTCCGATGCACCTCTGCAGGTTTTCTGTATCCCTTGGACCTTCCCATTGACGATGAAACACAGAAATTGCATCGGAATTAAATATAAGAGACACAATGCCGACTTAAGTACAGGAAGACTAAGTCTTCCTACTGTCTATGTTTTGAGCGTTTCCTGTGTCATCAGTTTTACTTTCCGATGCACCTCTGCTTGTTTATTATATCCCTTGGACCTTCCCGTTGACGATGAACACAGAAATTTCATAGGAAATAATTATAAGAGACACAATGCCGACTTAAGTACAGGAAGACTGAGTCTTCCTACTGTCTATGTTTTGAGCGTTTCCTGTGTCACTAGTTTTACATTCCGATGCACCTCTGCAGGTTTAATGTATCCCTTGGACCACCATTGACGATGAAACACTGAAATTGCATCGGAATAAAATATAAGAGACACAATGCCGACTTAAGTACAGGAAGACTAAGTCTTCCTACTGTCTATGTTTTGAGCGTTTCCTGTGTCATCAGTTTTACTTTCCGATGCACCTCTGCTTGTTTATTATATCCCTTGGACCTTCCCGTTGACGATGAACACAGAAATTTCATAGGAAATAATTATAAGAGACACAATGCCGACTTAAGTATAGGAAGACTGAGTCTTCCTACTGTCTATGATTTGAGCGTTTCCTGTGTCACCACTTTTACATACTGATGCACCTCTGCAGGTTTACTGCATCCCTTGGACCTTCCCATTGACGATGAAACTCAGAAATTTCATAGGAAATAAATATAAGAGACACAATGCAGACGTAAGTACAGGAAGACTAAGTCCTCCTAATGTCTATGCTTTGAGCGTTTCCTGTGTGATCAGTTTTACTTTCCGATGCACCTCTGCTTTTTTATTATATCCCTTGGACCTTCCCGTTGACGATGAAACACAGAAATTTCATAGGAAATAAATATAAGAGACACAATGCCGACTTAAGTACAGGAAGACTAAGTCTTCCTAATGTCTATGCTTTGAGCGTTTCCTGTGTGATCGGTTTTACTTTCCGATGCACCTCTGCTTTTTTATTATATCCCTGGGACCTTCCCGATGACGATGAAACACAGAAATTTCATAGGAAATAAATATAAGAGACACAATGCCGACTTAAGTACAGGAAGACTAAGTCTTCCTACTGTCTATGTTTTGAGCGTTTCCTGTGTCATCAGTTTTACTTTCCGATGCACCTCTGCTTGTTTATGATAACCCTTGGACCTTCCCGTTGACGATGAAACACAGAAATTTCATAGGAAATAAATATAAGAGACACAATGCCGACGTAAGTACATTTTGAGCGTTTCCTGTGTCACAGATTTTACATTCCGATGCACCTCTACAGGTTTACTGTATCCCTTGAACCTTCACAGTGACGATGAAACACAGAAATTGCATCGGAATTAAATATAAGAGACACAATGCCGACTTAAGTACAAGAAAACAGTCTTCATCCAGGCAATGTTTTGAGCGTTTCCTGTGTCACCATTTTTATATTCCGATGCACCTCTGCAGGTTTACTGTATCCCCTGGACCTTCACATTGGCGATGAAACACACAAATTGCATCGAAATTAAATATAAGAGACACAATGCCGACTTAAGTACAGGAAGACTGAGTCTTCCTAGTGTCTATGCTTTGAGCGTTTCCTGTGTCACCAGTTTTACATTCCGATGGACCTCTGCAGGTTTACTGTATCCATTGGACCTTCCCATTGACGATGAAACACAGAAATTGCATCGGAATTAAATATAAGAGACACAACGCCGACTTAATTACAAGAAAACTGAGTCTTCTTACGGTCTATGTTTTGAGCGTTTCCTGTGTCACCAGTTTTACATTCCGATGCACCTCTGCAGGATTACTGTATCCCTTGGACCTTCCGACTGACGATGTAACACAGAAATTGCATAGGAATTAAATATAAGAGACACAATGCCGTCTTAAGTACAGGAAGACTGAGTCTTCCTACTGTCTATGATTTGAGCGTTTCCTGTGTCATCAGTTTCACATTCCGATGCACCTCTGCAGGTTTACTATATCCCTTGGACCTTCCCATTGACGATGAAAATCAGAAATTGCATCGGAATTATATATAAGAGACACAACGCCGACTTAAGTACATGAAAACTGAGTCTGCTTACGGTCTATGTTTTGAGCGTTTCCTGTGTCACCAGGTTTACATTCCGATGCACCTCTGCAGGTTTACTGTATCCCTTGGAACTACCCATTGACGATAAACACAGAAATTGCATCGGAATTAAATATTAGAGACACAGTGCCGAGTTAAGAACAGAATGATTGAGTCTCTCCTACTGTCTATGTTTGAGCGTTTCCAGTGTCACCAGTTTTACATTCCGATGCACCTCAGCAGGTTTGCTGTATCCCTTGGACCTTCACAGTGACGAACAATCACAGAAATTGCATCGGAATTAAATATAAGAGACACAGTGCCGACTTAAGTACAGGAAGACTGAGTCTTAGTACTGTCTATGTTTTGAGTCTTTCCTGTGTCACCAGTTTTACATTCCGATGCACCTCTGCAGGTTTATTGTATCCCTTGGAACTTACCATTGACGATGAAACCCAGAAATTGCATCGGAATTAAAAATAAGAGACACAATGCTGACTTAAGTACAGGAAGACTAAGTCTTCCTACTGTCTATGTTTTGAGCGTTTCCTGTGTCATCAGTTTTACATTCCGATGCACCTGTGCAGGTGTACTGTATCCCTGAGACCTTCCCATTGACGATGAAACACAGAAATGGCATCGGAATTAAATATAAGAGACACAATGCAGACTTACTTACAGGAAGACTGAGACTTCCTACTTTCTATGTTTTGAGCGTTTCCTGTGTCATCAGTTTTACATTCCGCTGGACTTCTGCAGGTTTACTGTATCCATTGGACCTTCCCATTGACGATGAAACACAGTAATTACATCGGAATTAAATATAATAGAGACAACGCCGACTTAAGTACAAGAAAACTGAGTGTTCTTACGGTCTATGTTTTGAGCGTTTCCTGTGTCACCAGTTTTACATTCCGATGCACCTCTGCAGGTTTACTGTATCCCTTGGACCTTCCGATTGACGATGAAACACAGAAATTGCATCGGAATTAAACATAAGAGACACAATGCCGACTTAAGTACAGGTAGACTGAGTCTTCCTACTGTCTATGATTTGAGCGTTTCCTGTGTCATCAGTTTTACCTTCCGATGCACCTCTGCAGGTTTACTATATCCCTGGGACCTTCCCATTGACGATGAAAATCAGAAATTGCGTCGGAATTATATATAAGAGACACAACGCCGAATTAAGTACATGAAAACTGAGTCTTGTTACGGTCTATGTTTTGAGCGTTTCCTGTGCCACCAGGTTTAATTCCGATGCACCTCTGCAGGTTTACTGTATCCCTTGGAACATCCCATTGACGATGAAACACAGAAATTGCATCGGAATTAAATATAAGAGACACAATGCCGACTTAAGTACAGGAAGACTGAGCCGTCCTACTGTCATTGTTTTGAGCGTTTCCTCTGTCACCAGTTTTACATTCTGATGCACCTCTTCAGGTTTACTGCATCCCTTGGACCTTGCCATTGACGATGAAACACAGAAATTGCATCGGAATTAAATATAAGAGACACAATGCGGACTTAAGTACATGTAGCCTGAGTCTTCATACCGTCTATGTTTTGAGTGTTTCCTGTGTCATCAGTTTTACATTCCGATGCACCTCTGCAGGTTTACTGTATCCCTTGGACCTTCCCATTGACGATGGAAAACAGAAATTGCATCGGAATTAAATATAAGAGACACAATGCCGACTAAGTACAGGAAGACTAAGTCTTCCTAATGTCTATGCTTTGAGCGTTTCCTGTGTGATCAGTTTTACTTTCCGATGCACCTCTGCTTGTTTATTATATCCCTTGGACCTTCCCGTTGGCGATGAAACACAGAAATTTCATAGGAAATAAATATAAGAGACACAATGCCGACTTAAGTACATGAAGACTATGTGTTCCTACTCTCTATGTTTTGAGCGTTTCCTGTGTCATCAGTTTTACTTTCCGATGCACCTCTGCAGGTTTACTGTATCCCTTGGACCTTCCGATTGACGATGAAACACAGAAATGGCATCGGAATTAAATATAAGAGACACAATGCAGACTTAAGTACAGGAAGACTGAGACTTCCGACTTTCTATGTTTTGAGCGTTTCCTGTGTCATCAGTTTTAAATTCCGATGGACTTCTGCAGGTTTACTGTATCCATTGGACCTTCCCATTGACGATGAAACACAGTAATTACAGCGGAATTAAATATAAGAGACACACCGCCGGCTTAAGTACAAGAAAACTGAGTGTTCTTACGGTCCATGTTTTGAGCATTTCCTGTGTGATCAGTTTTACTTTCCGATGCACCTCTGCTTGTTTATTATATCCCTTGGACCTTCCCGTTGACGATGAAACACAGAAATTTCATAGGAAATAAATAAGAGAGACACAATGCCGACTTAAGTACATTTTGAGCGTTTCCTGTGCCACCAGTTTTACATTCCGATGCACCTTTACAGGTTTACTGTATCCCTTGGACCTTCACAGTGACGATGAAACACAGAAATTGCATCGGAATTAAATATAAGGGACACAATGGTGACTTAAGTACAAGAAAACAGTCTTCTTCCAGTCAATGTTTTGAGCGTTTCCTGTGTCACCATTTTTATATTCCGATGCACCTCTGCAGGTTTACTGTATCCCCTGGACCTTCCCATTGGCGATGAAACACACAAATTGCATCGAAATTAAATATAAGAGACACAATGCCGACTTCAGTACAGGAAGACTGAGTCTTCCTACTGTCTATGTTTTGAGCGTTTCCTGTGTCACCAGTTTTACATTCCGATGGACCTCTGCAGGTTTACTGTATCCATTGGACCTTCCCATTGACGATGAAACACAGAAATTGCATCGGAATTAAATATAAGAGACACAATGCCGACTTAAGTACAGGAAGACTGAGCCGTCCTACTGTCTATGTTTTGAGCGTTTCCTCTGTCACCAGTTTTACATTCTGATGCACCTCTGCAGGTTTACTGTATCCTTTGGACCTTCCCATTGACGATGAAACACAGAAATTGCATCGGAATTAAATATAAGAGACACAATGCAGACTTAAGTACAGGAAGACTGAGTCTTCCTACTGTCTATGTTTTGAGCGTTTCCTGTGTCATCAGTTTTACATTCCGATGCACCTCTGCAGGTTTACTGTATCCCTTGGACGTTCCCATTGACGATGGAAAACAGAAACTGCATCGGAATTAAATATAAGAGACACAATGCCGACTTAAGTACAGGAAGACTAAGTCTTCCTAATGTCAATGCTTTGAGCGTTTCCTGTGTGATCAGTTTTACTTTCCGATGCACCTCTGCTTGTTTATTATATCCCTTGGACCTTCCCGTTGACGATGAAACACAGAAATTTCAAAGGAAATAAATATAAGAGACACAATGCCGACTTATGTACATTTTGAGCGATTCCTCTAGCACCAGTTTTACATTCCGATGCACCTCTACAGGTTTACTGTATCCCTTGGACCTTCACAGTGACGATGAAACACAGAAATTGCATCGGAATTAAATATAAGAGACACAATGCCGACTTAAGTACAAGAAAACAGTTTTCTTACAGTCAATGTTTTGAGCGTTTCCCGTGTCACCATTCTTATATTCCGATGCACATCTGCAGGTTTACTGTATCCCCTGGACCTTCCCATTGGCGATGAAACACACAAATTGCATCGAAATTAAATATAAGAGACACAATGCCGACTTAAGTACAGGAAGACTGAGTCTTCCTACTGTCTATGTTTTGAGCATTTCCTGTGTCACCAGTTTTACATTCCGATGGACCTCTGCAGGTTTACTGTATCCATTGGACCTTCCCATTGACGATGAAACACAGAAATTGCATCGGAATAAAATATAAGAGACACAATGCAGACTTAAGTACAGGAAGACTGAGTCTTCCTACTTTCTATGTTTTGAGCGTTTCCTGTGTCATCAGTTTTACTTTCCGATGCACCTCTGCTTGTTTATTATATCCCTTGGACTTTCCCATTCACGATGAAACACAGAAATTTCATCGGAAATAAATATAAGAGACACAATGCCGACTTAAGTACAGGAAGACTGAGTCCTCCTACTGTCTATGATTTGAGCGTTTCCTGTGTCACCAGTTTTACATTCCGATGCACCTCTGCAGGTTTACTGTATCCCTTGGGCCTTCCCATTGACGATGAAACACAGAAATTGCATCGGAATTAAATATAAGAGACACAATGCCGACTTAAGTACAGGAATACTGAGCCGTCCTACTGTCTATGATTTGAGCGTTTCCTCTGTCACCAGTTTTACATTCTAATGCACCTCTGCAGGTTTACTGTATCCCTTGGACCTTCCCATTGACGATGAAACACAGAAATTGCATCGGAATTAAATATAAGAGACACAATGCAGACTTAAGTACAGGAAGACTGAGTCTTCCTACTGTCTATGTTTTGAGCGTTTCCTGTGTCATCAGTTTTACATTCCGATGCACCTCTGCAGGTTTACTGTATCCCTCGGACGTTCCCATTGACGATGGAAAACAGAAACTGCATCGGAATTAAATATAAGAGACACAATGCCGACTTAAGTACAGGAAGACTAAGTCTTCCTAATGTCAATGCTTTGAGCGTTTCCTGTGTGATCAGTTTTACTTTCCGATGCACCTCTGCTTGTTTATTATATCCCTTGGACCTTCCCGTTGACGATGAAACACAGAAATTTCATAGGAAATAGATATAAGAGACACAATGCCGACTTAAGTACATTTTGAGCGATTCCTGTGTCACCAGTTTTACATTCCGATGCACCTCTACAGGTTTACTGTATCCCTTGGACCTTCACAGTGACGATGAAACACAGAAATTGCATCGGAATTAAATATAAGGGACACAATGCCGACTTAAGTACAAGAAAACAGTTTTCTTACAGTCAGTGTTTTGAGCGTTTCCTGTGTCACCATTTTTATATTCCGATGCACCTCTGCAGGTTTACTGTATCCCCTGGACCTTCCCATTGGCGATGAAACACACAAATAGCATCGAAATTAAATATAAGAGACACAATGCCGACTTAAGTACAGGAAGACTGAGTCTTCCTACTGTCTATGTTTTGAGCGTTTCCTGTGTCACCAGTTTTACATTCCGATGGACCTCTGCAGGTTTACTGTATTCATTGGACCTTCCCATTGACGATGAAACACAGAAATTGCATCGGAATTAAATATAAGAGACACAACGCCGACTTAAGTAAAAGAAAACTGAGTCTTCTTACGGTCTATGTTTTGAGCGTTTCCTGTGTCACCAGTTTTACATTCCGAAGCACCTCTGCAGGATTACTGTATCCCTTGGACCTTCCGATTGACGATGTAACACAGAAATTGCATCGGAATTAAATATAAGAGACACAATGCCGACTTAAGTACAGGAAGACTGAGTCTTTCTACTGTCTATGATTTGAGCGATTCCTGTGTCATCAGTTTCACATTCCGATGCACCTCTGCAGGTTTACTGTATCCCTTGGAACTTCCCATTGATGATGAAACACAGAAATTGCATCGGATTTAAATATTAGAGACACAGTGCCGAGTTAAGAACAGAATGACTGAGTCTTCCTACTGTCTATGATTTGAGCGTTTCCCGTGTCACCAGTTTTACATTCCGATGCACCTCAGCTGGTTTGCTGTATCCCTTGGACCTTCACAAAGACGAACAATCTCAGAAATTGCATCGGAATTAAATATAAGAGACACAATGCCGACTTAAGTACAGGAAGACTGAGTCTTCCTACTGTCTATGATTTGAGCCCTTCCTGTGTCACCAGTTTTACATTCCGATGCACCTCTGCAGGTTTATTGTATCCCTTGGAACTTTCCATTGACGATGAAACACACAAATTGCATCGGAATAAAAAATAAGAGACACAATGCTGACTTAAGTACGGGAAGACTAAGTCTCCCTACTGTCTATGCATTGAGCGTTTCCTGTGTCATCAGTTTTACATTCCGATGCACCTGTGCAGGTGTACTGTATCCCTTAGACCTTCCCATTGAAGATGAAACACAGAAATGGCATCGGAATTAAATATAAGAGACACAATGCAGACTTAAGTACAGGAAGACTGAGTCATCCTACTGTCTATGTTTTGAGCGTTTCCTGTGTCACTAGTTTTACATTCCGGTGCACCTCTGCAGGTTTACTGTATCCCTTGGAGCTTCCCATTGACGATGAAGCACAGAAATTGCATCGGAATTAAATATAAGAGACACAATGCCGACTTAAGTACAGGAGGACTGAGTCTTCCTACTGTCTATGTTTTGAGCGTTTCCTGTGTCACTACTTTTACATTCCGATGCACCTCTGCAGGTTTACTGTATCCATTGGATCTTCCCATTGACGATGAAACACAGAAATTGCATCGGAATTAAATATAAGAGACACAATGTTGTCTTAAGTACAAGAAAATAGTCTTAATACAGTCAATGTTTTGAGCGCTTCCTTGTTTCACCAGTTTTACATCCTGATGCACCTCTGCAGGTTTATTGTATGCCTTGGACCTTCCCATTGACGATGAAACACAGAAATTGCATCGGAATTAAAAATAAGAGACACAATGCTGACTTAAGTACAGGAAGACTAAGTATCCCTACTGTCTATGACTTGAGCGTTTCCTGTGTCATCAGTTTTACATTCCGATGCACCTCTGCAGGTTTACTGTATCCCTTGGACCTTCCCATTGACGATTAAAACAGTAATTGCATCGGAATTAAATATAAGAGACACAACGCCGACTTAAGTACAGGAAGTCTGTGTCTTCCTACTGTCTATAATTTGAGCGTTTCCTGTGTCATGCGTTTTACATTCCGATGCACCTTTACAGGTTTACTGTATCCCTTGGACTTCACAGTGACGATGAAACACAGAAATTGCATCGGAATTAAATATAAGAGACACAATGCCGACTTAAGTACAAGAAAATAGTCTTCTTACAGTCAATGTTTTGAGCGTTTCCTTGTTTCACCCGTTTTACATTCCGATGCACCTCTGCAGGTTTATTGTATCCCTTGGACCTTCCCATTGACGATGAAACACAGAAATTGCATCGGAATTAAAAATAAGAGACACAATGCTGACTTAAGTACAGAAAGACTAAGTCTCCCTACTGTCTATGTTTTGAGCGTTTCCTGTGTCATCAGTTTTACATTCCGATGCACCTCTGCAGGTTTACTGTATCCCTTGGACCTTCCCATTGGCGATTAAAAACAGAAATTGCATCGGAATTAAATATAAGAGACACAATGCCGACTTAAGTACAGGAAGACTAAGTCTTCCTACTGTATATGTTTTGAGCGTTTCCTGTGTCATCAGTTTTACTTTCCGATGCACCTCTGCTTGTTTATTATATCCCTAGGACTTTCCCATTCACGATGAAACAAAGGAATTTCATCGGAAATAAATATAAGAGACACAATGCCGACTTAAGTACAGGAAGACTGAGTCTTCCTACTGTCTAGGATTTGAGCGTTTCCTGTGTCACCAGTTTCGCATTCCGATGCACCTCTGCAGGTTTACTGTATCCCTTGGACTTTCCCATTCACGATGAAACACAGAAATTTCATCGGAAATAAACATAAGAGACACAATGCCGACTTAAGTACAGGAAGTCTGAGTCTTCCTACTGTCTATAATTTGAGCGTTTCCTGTGTCACCAGTTTTACATTCCGATGCACCACTACAGGTTTACTGTATGTGTTGGACCTTCACAGTGACAATGAAACACAGAAATTGCAACGGAATTAAATATAAGAGACACAATGCCGACTTAAGTACCAGAAAACAGTCTTCTTACGTTCTATATTTTGAGCGTTTCCTGTGTCACCAGTTTTACATTCCGATTCACCTCTGCAGGTTTACTGTATCCATTGGACCTTCCCATTGGCGATGAAACACACAAATTGCATCGAAATTAAATATAAGAAACACAATGCCGACTTAAGTACAAGAAAACAGTCTTCTTACAGTCAATGTTTTGAGCGTTTCCTGTGTCACCAGTTTTACATTCCGATGCACCTCTGCAGGTTTACTGTATCCCCTGGACCATCCCATTGGCGATGAAACACACAAATTGCATCGAAATTAAATATAAGAGACACAATGCCGATTTAAGTACAGGACGACTGAGTCTTCCTACTGTGTATGTTTTGAGCGTTTCCTGTGTCACCAGTTTTACATTCCGATGGACCTCTGCAGGTTTACCGTATCCATCGGACCTTCCCATTGACGATGAAACACAGGAATTGCATCGGAATTAAATATAAGAGACACAATGCAGACTTAAGTACAGGAAGACTGAGTCTTCCTACTGTCTATGTTTGGAGCGTTTCCTGTGACATCAGTTTTACTTTCCAATGCACCTCTGCTTGTTTATTATATCCTTTGGACCTTCCCATTGACGATGAAACACAGAAATTGCAACGGAATTAAATGTAAGAGACACAATGCCGACTTAAGTACAGGAAGACAGAGTCTTCGTACTGTCTATGTTTTGAGCGTTTCCTGTGTCACCAGTTTTACATTCTGATGCACCTCTGCAGGTTTACTGTATCCATTGGACCTTCCCATGGACGATCAAACACAGAAATTGCATCGGAATTAAATATAAGAGACACAATGCCGACTTAAGTACAGGAAGACTGAGTCCTCCTACTGTCTATGTTTTGAGCGTTTCTTGTGTCACCAGTTTTACATTCTGATGCACCTCTACAGGTTTACTGTATCCCTTGGACCTTCACAGTGACGATGAAACACAGAAATTGCATCGGAATTAAATATAAGAGACACAATGCCGACCTCAGTACAGGAAGACTGAGTCTTCCTACTGTCTATATTTTGTGCGTTTCCTGTGTCACTAATTTTACATTCCGATGCACTTCTGCAGGTTTACTGTATCCCTTGGACCTTCCCATTGACGATGGAAAACAGAAATTGCATCGGAATTAAATATAAGAGACACATTGCCGACTTAAGTACAGGACGACTGAGTCTTCCTACTGTCTATATTTTGTGCGTTTCCTGTGTCACTAATTTTACATTCCGATGCACATCTGCATGTTTACTGTATCCCTTGGACTTTCCCATTGACGATGAAACACAGAAATTGCATCGGAATTAAATATAAGAGACACAATGCCGATATAAGTACCGGAAGACTGAGTCTTCTTACTGTCTAAGTTTTGAGCGTTTCCTGTGTCACTAGTTTTACATTCCGATGCACCTCTGCAGGTTTACTGTATCCCTTGGACCTTCCCATTGACGATGAAACACAGAAATTGCATCGGAATTAAATATAAGAGACACAATGCCGACTTAAGTACAGGAAGAATGAGTCTTCCTACTGTCTATGTGTTGAGCTTTCCTGTGTCACCAGTTTTACATTCTGATGCACCTCTGCAGGTTTACTGTATCCCTTGGACCTTCCCATTGACGATGAAACACAGAAATTGCATCGGAATTAAATATAAGAGACACAATGCCGATTTAAGTTCAGGAAGCTTAAGTCATTCTACTGTCTATGTTTTGAGCGTTTCCTGTGTCATCAGTTTTACTTTACGATGCACGTCTGCTTGTTTATTATATCCCTTGGACTTTCCCATTCACGATGAAACACAGAAATTTCATCGGAAATAAATATAAGAGGCACAATGCCGACTTAAGTACAGGAAGACTGAGTCTTCCTACCGTCTATAATTTGAGCGTTTCCTGTGTCACCAGTTTTACATTCCGATGCACCTCTACAGGTTTACTGTATCCCTTGGACCTTCCCATTAACGAAGAAACACAGAAATTGCATCGGAATTAAATATAAGAAACACAATGCCGACTTAAGTACAGGAAGACTAAGTCTTCCTACTGTCTACAATTTGAGCGTTTAATGTGTCACCAGTTTTACATTCCGATGCACCTCTACAGGTTTACTGTATCCCTTGGACCTTCCCATTGACGATTAAAAACAGAAATTGCATCGGAATTAAATATAAGAGACACAATGCCGACTTAAGTACAGGAAGTCTGAGTCTTCCTACTGTCTATAATTTGAGCGTTTAGTGTGTCACCAGTTTTACATTCCGATGCACCTCTACAGGTTTACTGTATGAGTTGGACCTTCACAGTGACAATGAAACACAGAAATTGCAACGGAATTAAATACAAGAGACACAATGCCGACTTAAGTACCAGAAAACAGGCTTCTAACGGTCTATATTTTGAGCGTTTGCTGTGACACCAGTTTTACATTCCGATTCACCTCTGCAGGTTTACTGTATCCATTGGACCTTCCCATTGGCGATGAAACACACAAATTGCATCGAAATTAAATATATGAGACACAATGCCGACTTAAGTACACGAAAACTGAGTCTTCTTACGGTCTATGTTTTGAGCGTTTCCTGTGTCACCAGTTTTACATTCCGATTCACCTCTGCAGGTTTACTGTATCCATTGGACCTTCCCATTGACGATGAAACACAGTAATCGCATCGGAATTAAATATAAGAGACACAACGCCGACTTAAGTACAAGAAAACTGAGTCTTCTTACGGTCTATGTATTGAGCGTTTCCTGTGTCACCAGATTTACATTCCGATGCAAATTTGCAGGTTTACTGTATCCCTTGCACCTTCCCATTGACGATGAAGAACAGAAATTGTATCGGAATTAAATATAAGAGACACAATGCCGACTTAAGTACCGGAAGACTAAGTCTTCCGACTGTCTATGATTTGAGCGTTTCCTGTGTCATCAGTTTTACATTCCGATGCACCTCTGCAGGTTTACTGTATCCCTTGGACCTTCCCATTGACGATGGAAAACAGAAATCGCATCGGAATTAAATATAAGAGACACAATGCTGACTTAAGTACAGGAAGACTAAGTTCTCCTACTGTCTATGTTTTGAGAGTTTCCTGTGTCATCAGTTTTACTTTCCGATGCACCTCTGCTTGTTTATTATATCCTTTGGACCGTCCCATTGATGATGAAACACAGAAATTGCATCGGAATTAAATGTAAGAGACACGATGCCGACTTAAGTACAGGAAGACTGAGTCTTCTTAATGTCTATGTTTTGAGCGATCCTGGTGTCACCAGTTTTACATTCTGATGCACCTCTGCAGGTTTACTGTATCCCTTGGACCTTCCCATTGACGATAAAACACAGAAATTGCATCGGAATTAAATTTAAGAGACACAATGCCGACTTAAGAACAGGAAGACTGAGTCTTCCTACTGTCTATAATTTGAGCGTTTCCTGTGTCACCAGTTTTACATTCCGATGCACCTCTAAAGGTTTACTGTACCCCTTGGACCTTCACAGTGACGAAGAAACACAGAAATTGCATCGGAATTAAATATAAGAGACACAATGCCGACTTAAGTACAAGAAAACAGTCTTCTTACAGTCAATGTTTTGAGCGTTTCCTGTGTCACCAGTTTTACATTCCGATGCACCTCTGCAGGTTTACTGTATCCCCTGGACCATCCCATTGGCGATGAAACACACAAATTGCATCGAAATTAAATATAAGAGACACAATGCCGACTTAAGTACAGGAAGACTGAGTCTTCCTACTGTGTATGTTTTGAGCGTTTCCTGTGTCACCAGTTTTACATTCCGATGGACCTCTGCAGGTTTACCGTATCCATCGGACCTTCCCATTGACGATGAAACACAGAAATTGCATCGGAATTAAATATAAGAGAAACAATGCTGACTTAAGTACAGGAAGACTGAGTCTTCCTACTGTCTATGTTTCGAGCGTTTCCTGTGTCACCAGTTTTACATTCTGATGCACCTCTGCAGGTTTACTGTATCCATTGGACCTTCCCATGGACGATCAAACACAGAAATTGCATCGGAATTAAATATAAGAGACACAATGCCGACTTAAGTACAGGAAGACTGAGTCCTCCTACTGTCTATGTTTTGAGCGTTTCTTGTGTCACCAGTTTTACATTCTGATGCACCTCTGTAGGTTTACTGTATCCCTTGGACCTTCCCATTGACGATGAAACACAGAAATTGCATCGGAATCAAATATAAGAGACACAATGCCGACTTAAGTACAAGAAAACAGTCTACAGTCAATGTTTTGAGCGTTTCCTGTGTCACCAGTTTTACATTCTGATGCACCTCTGCAGGTTTACTGTATCCCTTGGACCTTCCCATTAATGAAGAAACACAGAAATTGCATCGGAATTAAATATAAGAAACACAATGCCGACTTAAGTACAGGAAGACTAAGTCTTCCTAATGTCCATAATTTGAGCGTTTAATGTGTCACCAGTTTTACATTCCGATGCACCTCTACAGGTTTACTGTATCCCTTGGACCTTCACAGTGACGATGAAACACAGAAATTGCATCGGAATTAAATATAAGAGACACAATGCCGACCTCAGTACAGGAAGACTGAGTCTTCCTACTGTCTATATTTTGTGCGTTTCCTGTGTCACTAATTTTACATTCCGATGCACATCTGCATGTTTACTGTATCCCTTGGACCTTCCCATTGACGATGAAACACAGAAATTGCATCGGAATTAAATATAAGAGACACAATGCCGACTTAAGTACAGGAAGACTGAGTCTTAGTAATGTCTATGTTTTGAGCGTTTCCTGTGTCACCAGTTTTACATTCCGATGCACCTCTGCAGGTTCACTGTATCCCTTGGACTTTCCCATTGACGATGAAACACAGAAATTGCATCGGAATTAAATATAAGAGACACAATGCCGATATAAGTACCGGAAGACTGAGTCTTCTTACCGGTTAAGTTTTGAGCGTTTCCTGTGTCACTAGTTTTACATTCCGATGCACCTCTGCAGGTTTACTGTATCCCTTGGACCTTCCCATTGACGATGAAACACAGAATTTGCATCGGAATTAAATATAAGAGACACAATGCCGACTTAAGTACAGGAAGAATGAGTCTTCCTACTGTCTATGTGTCGAGCTTTCCTGTGTCACCAGTTTTACATTCTGATGCACCTCTGCAGGTTTACTGTATCCCTTGGACCTTCCCATTGAAGATGAAACACAGAAATTGCTTCGGAATTAAATATAAGAGACACAATGCCGATTTAAGTTCAGGAAGCTTAAGTCATTCTACTGTCTATGTTTTGAGCGTTTCCTGTGTCATCAGTTTTACTTTACGATGCACGTCTGCTTGTTTATTATATCCCTCGGACTTTCCCATTCACGATGAAACACAGAAATTTCATCGGAAATAAATATAAGAGGCACAATGCCGACTTAAGTACAGGAAGACTGAGTCTTCCTACTGTCTATAATTTGAGCGTTTCCTGTGTCACCAGTTTTACATTCCGATGCACCTCTACAGGTTTACTGTATCCCTTGGACCTTCACAGTGACGATGAACCACAGGAATTGCATCGGAATTAAATATAAGAAACACAATGCCGACTTAAGTATAGGAAGACTAAGTCTTCGTACTGTCTATGTTTTGAGCGTTTCCTGAGTCATCAGTTTTACTTTCCGATGCACCTCTGCTTGTTTATTATATCCCTTGGACTTTCCCATTCACGATGAAACACAGAAATTTCATCGGAAATAAATATAAGAGACACAATGCCGACTTAAGTACAGGAAGACTGAGTCTTCCTACAGTCTATGATTTGAGCGTTTCCTGTGTCACCAGTTTTGCATTCTGATGCACCTCTGCAGGTTTACTGTATCCCTTGGTCCTTCCCATTGACGATGATACACAGAAATTGTATCGGAATTAAGTATAAGACACACAATGCCGACTTAAGTACAGGAAGTCTGAGTCTTCCTACTGTCTATAATTTGAGCGTTTCCTGTGTCACCAGTTTTACATTCCGATGCACCTCTAAAGGTTTACTGTACCCCTTGGACCTTCACAGTGACGATGAAACACAGAAATTGCATCGGAATTAAATATAAGAGACACAATGCAGACTTAAGTACAGGAAGACTGAGTCTTCCTACTGTCTATGTTTGGAGCGTTTCCTGTGTCATCAGTTTTACTATCCGATACACCTCCGCTTGTTTATTATATCCTTTGGACCTTCCCATTGACGATGAAACACAGAAATTGCATCGGAATTAAATGTAAGAGACACAATGCCGACCTAAGTACAGGAAGACAGAGTCTTCCTACTGTCTATGTTTTGAGCGTTTCCTGTGTCATCAGTTTTACATTCTGATGCACCTCTGCAGGTTTACTGTATCCATTGGACTTTCCCATTGAAGACGAAACACAGAAATTGCATCGGAATTAAATGTAAGAGACACAATGCCGACTTAAGTACAGGAAGACTGAGTCTTCCTACTGTCTATGTTTTGAGCGTTTCCTGTGTCACTAGTTTTACATTCCGATGCCCCTCTGCAGGTTTACTGTATCCCTTGGACCTTCCCATTGACGATGAAACACAGAAATTGCTTCGGAATTAAATAAAAGAGACACAATGCCGACTTAAGTACAGGAAGACTGGTTCTTCCTACTATCTATGTTTTGAGCGTTTCCTGTGTCACCAGTTTTACATTCTGATGCACCTCTGCAGGTTTACTGTATCCCTTGCACCTTCCCATTGACGATGAAACACAGAAATTGTATCGGAATTAAATATAAGAGACACAATGCCGACTTAAGTACAGGAAGATTGAGTCTTCCTACTGTCTATAATTTGGGCGTTTCCTGTGTCACCAGTTTTACATTCCGATTCACCTCTGCAGGTTTACTGTATCCATTGGACCTACCCATTGGCGATGAAACACACAAATTGCATCGAAATTAAATATAAGAAACACAATGCCGACTTAAGTACAAGAAAACAGTCTTCTTACAGTCAATGTTTTGAGCGTTTCCTGTGTCACCAGTTTTACATTCCGATGCACCTCTGCAGGTTTACTGTATCCCCTGGACCATCCCATTGGCGATGAAACACACAAATTGCATCGAAATTAAATATAAGAGACACAATGCCGACTTAAGTACAGGACGACTGAGTCTTCCTACTGTGTATGTTTTGAGCGTTTCCTGTGTCACCAGTTTTACATTCCGATGGACCTCTGCAGGTTTACCGTATCCATCGGACCTTCCCATTGACGATGAAACACAGGAATTGCATCGGAATTAAATATAAGAGACACAATGCAGACTTAAGTACAGGAAGACTGAGTCTTCCTACTGTCTATGTTTGGAGCGTTTCCTGTGACATCAGTTTTACTTTCCAATGCACCTCTGCTTGTTTATTATATCCTTTGGACCTTCCCATTGACGATGAAACACAGAAATTGCAACGGAATTAAATGTAAGAGACACAATGCCGACTTAAGTACAGGAAGACAGAGTCTTCGTACTGTCTATGTTTTGAGCGTTTCCTGTGTCACCAGTTTTACATTCTGATGCACCTCTGCAGGTTTACTGTATCCATTGGACCTTCCCATGGACGATCAAACACAGAAATTGCATCGGAATTAAATATAAGAGACACAATGCCGACTTAAGTACAGGAAGACTGAGTCCTCCTACTGTCTATGTTTTGAGCGTTTCTTGTGTCACCAGTTTTACATTCTGATGCACCTCTACAGGTTTACTGTATCCCTTGGACCTTCACAGTGACGATGAAACACAGAAATTGCATCGGAATTAAATATAAGAGACACAATGCCGACCTCAGTACAGGAAGACTGAGTCTTCCTACTGTCTATATTTTGTGCGTTTCCTGTGTCACTAATTTTACATTCCGATGCACTTCTGCAGGTTTACTGTATCCCTTGGACCTTCCCATTGACGATGGAAAACAGAAATTGCATCGGAATTAAATATAAGAGACACATTGCCGACTTAAGTACAGGACGACTGAGTCTTCCTACTGTCTATATTTTGTGCGTTTCCTGTGTCACTAATTTTACATTCCGATGCACATCTGCATGTTTACTGTATCCCTTGGACTTTCCCATTGACGATGAAACACAGAAATTGCATCGGAATTAAATATAAGAGACACAATGCCGATATAAGTACCGGAAGACTGAGTCTTCTTACTGTCTAAGTTTTGAGCGTTTCCTGTGTCACTAGTTTTACATTCCGATGCACCTCTGCAGGTTTACTGTATCCCTTGGACCTTCCCATTGACGATGAAACACAGAAATTGCATCGGAATTAAATATAAGAGACACAATGCCGACTTAAGTACAGGAAGAATGAGTCTTCCTACTGTCTATGTGTTGAGCTTTCCTGTGTCACCAGTTTTACATTCTGATGCACCTCTGCAGGTTTACTGTATCCCTTGGACCTTCCCATTGACGATGAAACACAGAAATTGCATCGGAATTAAATATAAGAGACACAATGCCGATTTAAGTTCAGGAAGCTTAAGTCATTCTACTGTCTATGTTTTGAGCGTTTCCTGTGTCATCAGTTTTACTTTACGATGCACGTCTGCTTGTTTATTATATCCCTTGGACTTTCCCATTCACGATGAAACACAGAAATTTCATCGGAAATAAATATAAGAGGCACAATGCCGACTTAAGTACAGGAAGACTGAGTCTTCCTACCGTCTATAATTTGAGCGTTTCCTGTGTCACCAGTTTTACATTCCGATGCACCTCTACAGGTTTACTGTATCCCTTGGACCTTCCCATTAACGAAGAAACACAGAAATTGCATCGGAATTAAATATAAGAAACACAATGCCGACTTAAGTACAGGAAGACTAAGTCTTCCTACTGTCTATAATTTGAGCGTTTAATGTGTCACCAGTTTTACATTCCGATGCACCTCTACAGGTTTACTGTATCCCTTGGACCTTCCCATTGACGATTAAAAACAGAAATTGCATCGGAATTAAATATAAGAGACACAATGCCGACTTAAGTACAGGAAGTCTGAGTCTTCCTACTGTCTATAATTTGAGCGTTTAGTGTGTCACCAGTTTTACATTCCGATGCACCTCTACAGGTTTACTGTATGAGTTGGACCTTCACAGTGACAATGAAACACAGAAATTGCAACGGAATTAAATACAAGAGACACAATGCCGACTTAAGTACCAGAAAACAGGCTTCTAACGGTCTATATTTTGAGCGTTTGCTGTGACACCAGTTTTACATTCCGATTCACCTCTGCAGGTTTACTGTATCCATTGGACCTTCCCATTGGCGATGAAACACACAAATTGCATCGAAATTAAATATATGAGACACAATGCCGACTTAAGTACACGAAAACTGAGTCTTCTTACGGTCTATGTTTTGAGCGTTTCCTGTGTCACCAGTTTTACATTCCGATTCACCTCTGCAGGTTTACTGTATCCATTGGACCTTCCCATTGACGATGAAACACAGTAATCGCATCGGAATTAAATATAAGAGACACAACGCCGACTTAAGTACAAGAAAACTGAGTCTTCTTACGGTCTATGTATTGAGCGTTTCCTGTGTCACCAGATTTACATTCCGATGCAAATTTGCAGGTTTACTGTATCCCTTGCACCTTCCCATTGACGATGAAGAACAGAAATTGTATCGGAATTAAATATAAGAGACACAATGCCGACTTAAGTACCGGAAGACTAAGTCTTCCGACTGTCTATGATTTGAGCGTTTCCTGTGTCATCAGTTTTACATTCCGATGCACCTCTGCAGGTTTACTGTATCCCTTGGACCTTCCCATTGACGATGGAAAACAGAAATCGCATCGGAATTAAATATAAGAGACACAATGCTGACTTAAGTACAGGAAGACTAAGTTCTCCTACTGTCTATGTTTTGAGAGTTTCCTGTGTCATCAGTTTTACTTTCCGATGCACCTCTGCTTGTTTATTATATCCTTTGGACCGTCCCATTGATGATGAAACACAGAAATTGCATCGGAATTAAATGTAAGAGACACGATGCCGACTTAAGTACAGGAAGACTGAGTCTTCTTAATGTCTATGTTTTGAGCGATCCTGGTGTCACCAGTTTTACATTCTGATGCACCTCTGCAGGTTTACTGTATCCCTTGGACCTTCCCATTGACGATAAAACACAGAAATTGCATCGGAATTAAATTTAAGAGACACAATGCCGACTTAAGAACAGGAAGACTGAGTCTTCCTACTGTCTATAATTTGAGCGTTTCCTGTGTCACCAGTTTTACATTCCGATGCACCTCTAAAGGTTTACTGTACCCCTTGGACCTTCACAGTGACGAAGAAACACAGAAATTGCATCGGAATTAAATATAAGAGACACAATGCCGACTTAAGTACAAGAAAACAGTCTTCTTACAGTCAATGTTTTGAGCGTTTCCTGTGTCACCAGTTTTACATTCCGATGCACCTCTGCAGGTTTACTGTATCCCCTGGACCATCCCATTGGCGATGAAACACACAAATTGCATCGAAATTAAATATAAGAGACACAATGCCGACTTAAGTACAGGAAGACTGAGTCTTCCTACTGTGTATGTTTTGAGCGTTTCCTGTGTCACCAGTTTTACATTCCGATGGACCTCTGCAGGTTTACCGTATCCATCGGACCTTCCCATTGACGATGAAACACAGAAATTGCATCGGAATTAAATATAAGAGAAACAATGCTGACTTAAGTACAGGAAGACTGAGTCTTCCTACTGTCTATGTTTTGAGCGTTTCCTGTGTCACCAGTTTTACATTCTGATGCACCTCTGCAGGTTTACTGTATCCATTGGACCTTCCCATGGACGATCAAACACAGAAATTGCATCGGAATTAAATATAAGAGACACAATGCCGACTTAAGTACAGGAAGACTGAGTCCTCCTACTGTCTATGTTTTGAGCGTTTCTTGTGTCACCAGTTTTACATTCTGATGCACCTCTGTAGGTTTACTGTATCCCTTGGACCTTCCCATTGACGATGAAACACAGAAATTGCATCGGAATCAAATATAAGAGACACAATGCCGACTTAAGTACAAGAAAACAGTCTACAGTCAATGTTTTGAGCGTTTCCTGTGTCACCAGTTTTACATTCTGATGCACCTCTGCAGGTTTACTGTATCCCTTGGACCTTCCCATTAATGAAGAAACACAGAAATTGCATCGGAATTAAATATAAGAAACACAATGCCGACTTAAGTACAGGAAGACTAAGTCTTCCTAATGTCCATAATTTGAGCGTTTAATGTGTCACCAGTTTTACATTCCGATGCACCTCTACAGGTTTACTGTATCCCTTGGACCTTCACAGTGACGATGAAACACAGAAATTGCATCGGAATTAAATATAAGAGACACAATGCCGACCTCAGTACAGGAAGACTGAGTCTTCCTACTGTCTATATTTTGTGCGTTTCCTGTGTCACTAATTTTACATTCCGATGCACATCTGCATGTTTACTGTATCCCTTGGACCTTCCCATTGACGATGAAACACAGAAATTGCATCGGAATTAAATATAAGAGACACAATGCCGACTTAAGTACAGGAAGACTGAGTCTTAGTAATGTCTATGTTTTGAGCGTTTCCTGTGTCACCAGTTTTACATTCCGATGCACCTCTGCAGGTTCACTGTATCCCTTGGACTTTCCCATTGACGATGAAACACAGAAATTGCATCGGAATTAAATATAAGAGACACAATGCCGATATAAGTACCGGAAGACTGAGTCTTCTTACCGGTTAAGTTTTGAGCGTTTCCTGTGTCACTAGTTTTACATTCCGATGCACCTCTGCAGGTTTACTGTATCCCTTGGACCTTCCCATTGACGATGAAACACAGAATTTGCATCGGAATTAAATATAAGAGACACAATGCCGACTTAAGTACAGGAAGAATGAGTCTTCCTACTGTCTATGTGTCGAGCTTTCCTGTGTCACCAGTTTTACATTCTGATGCACCTCTGCAGGTTTACTGTATCCCTTGGACCTTCCCATTGAAGATGAAACACAGAAATTGCTTCGGAATTAAATATAAGAGACACAATGCCGATTTAAGTTCAGGAAGCTTAAGTCATTCTACTGTCTATGTTTTGAGCGTTTCCTGTGTCATCAGTTTTACTTTACGATGCACGTCTGCTTGTTTATTATATCCCTCGGACTTTCCCATTCACGATGAAACACAGAAATTTCATCGGAAATAAATATAAGAGGCACAATGCCGACTTAAGTACAGGAAGACTGAGTCTTCCTACTGTCTATAATTTGAGCGTTTCCTGTGTCACCAGTTTTACATTCCGATGCACCTCTACAGGTTTACTGTATCCCTTGGACCTTCACAGTGACGATGAACCACAGGAATTGCATCGGAATTAAATATAAGAAACACAATGCCGACTTAAGTATAGGAAGACTAAGTCTTCGTACTGTCTATGTTTTGAGCGTTTCCTGAGTCATCAGTTTTACTTTCCGATGCACCTCTGCTTGTTTATTATATCCCTTGGACTTTCCCATTCACGATGAAACACAGAAATTTCATCGGAAATAAATATAAGAGACACAATGCCGACTTAAGTACAGGAAGACTGAGTCTTCCTACAGTCTATGATTTGAGCGTTTCCTGTGTCACCAGTTTTGCATTCTGATGCACCTCTGCAGGTTTACTGTATCCCTTGGTCCTTCCCATTGACGATGAAACACAGAAATTGTATCGGAATTAAGTATAAGACACACAATGCCGACTTAAGTACAGGAAGTCTGAGTCTTCCTACTGTCTATAATTTGAGCGTTTCCTGTGTCACCAGTTTTACATTCCGATGCACCTCTAAAGGTTTACTGTACCCCTTGGACCTTCACAGTGACGATGAAACACAGAAATTGCATCGGAATTAAATATAAGAGACACAATGCAGACTTAAGTACAGGAAGACTGAGTCTTCCTACTGTCTATGTTTGGAGCGTTTCCTGTGTCATCAGTTTTACTATCCGATACACCTCCGCTTGTTTATTATATCCTTTGGACCTTCCCATTGACGATGAAACACAGAAATTGCATCGGAATTAAATGTAAGAGACACAATGCCGACCTAAGTACAGGAAGACAGAGTCTTCCTACTGTCTATGTTTTGAGCGTTTCCTGTGTCATCAGTTTTACATTCTGATGCACCTCTGCAGGTTTACTGTATCCATTGGACTTTCCCATTGAAGACGAAACACAGAAATTGCATCGGAATTAAATATAAGAGACACAATGCCGACTTAAGTACAGGAAGACTGAGTCTTCCTACTGTCTATGTTTTGAGCGTTTCCTGTGTCACTAGTTTTACATTCCGATGCCCCTCTGCAGGTTTACTGTATCCCTTGGACCTTCCCATTGACGATGAAACACAGAAATTGCTTCGGAATTAAATAAAAGAGACACAATGCCGACTTAAGTACAGGAAGACTGGTTCTTCCTACTATCTATGTTTTGAGCGTTTCCTGTGTCACCAGTTTTACATTCTGATGCACCTCTGCAGGTTTACTGTATCCCTTGCACCTTCCCATTGACGATGAAACACAGAAATTGCATCGGAATTAAATATAAGAGACACAATGCCGACTTAAGTACAGGAAGATTGAGTCTTCCTACTGTCTATAATTTGGGCGTTTCCTGTGTCACCAGTTTTACATTCCGATGCATCTCTACAGGTTTTCTGTATCCCTTGGACCTTCCCATTGACGATGAAACACAGAAATTGCATCGGAATTAAATATAAGAGACACAATGCCGACTTAAGTACAAGAAAACTGTCTTCTTACAGTCAATGTTTTGAGCGTTTCCTGTGTCACCAGTTTTACATTCCGATGCACCTCTGCAGGTTTACTGTATCCCTTGGACCTTCCCATTGACGATGAAACACAGAAATTGCATCGGAATTAAATATAAGAGACACAATGCCGACTTAAGAACAGGAAGACTGAGTCTTCCTGCTGTCTATGTTTTGAGCGTTTCCTGTATCACTAGTTTTACATTCTGATGCACCTCTGCAGGTTTACGGTATCCCTTGGACCTTTCCATTGACGATGAAACACAGAAATTGCATCGGAATTAAATATAAGAGTCACAATGCCGACTTAAGTACAGGAAGACTGAGTCTTCCTACTGTCTATGTTTTGAGCGTTTCCTGTGTCACCAGTTTTACATTCTGATGCACCTCTGCAGGTTTACTGTACCCTTGGACCTTCCCATTGACGATGAAACACAGAAATTGCATCGGAATTAAATATAAGAGACACAATGCTGAGTTAAGTACAGGAAGACTGAGTCTTCCTACTGTCTATGTTTGGAGCGTTTCCTGTGTCATCAGTTTTACTTTCCGATGCACTTCTGCTTGTTTATTTTATCCCTTGGACCTTCCCGTTGACGATGAAACACAGAAATTTCATAGGAAATAAATATAAGAGACACAATGCCGACTTAAGTACAGGAAGACTGAGTCTTCCTTCTGTCTATGTTTTGAGCGTTTCCTGTGTCACCAGTTTTATATTCTGAT
Organism: Schistocerca nitens; assembly: GCF_023898315.1. Lineage (NCBI taxonomy): Eukaryota > Metazoa > Arthropoda > Insecta > Orthoptera > Acrididae > Schistocerca > Schistocerca nitens. Next base: position 1,843,552 of record NC_064616.1, on the reverse strand, counting down.
GCGCCTCTGCAGGTTTACTGTATCCCTTGGACCTTCCCATTGACGATGAAACACAGATATTGCATCGGAATCAAATATAAGACACACAATGCCGACTTAAGTACAGGAAGACTGAGTCTTCCTACTGTCTATGTTTTGAGCGTTTTCTGTGTCACCAGTTTTACATTCCGATGCACCTCTGCAGGTTTACTGTATCCCTTGGACCTTCCCATTGACGATGAAACACAGAAATTGCATCGGAATTAAATATAACAGACACAATGCCGACTTAAGTACAGGAACACTAAGACTTCCTACTGTCTATAATTTGAGCGTTTAATGTGTCACCAGTTTTATATTCCGATGCACCTCTACAGGTTTACTGTATCTCTTGGACCTTCACAGTGACGATGAAACACAGGAATTGCATCGGAATTAAATATAAGAAACACAATGCCGACTTAAGTACAGGAAGACTAAGTCTTCCTACTGTCTATGTTTTGAGCGTTTCCTGTGTAACCAGTTTTACATTCCGATGCACCCCTGCAGGTTTACTGTATCCCTTGGACCTTCCCATTGACGATGAAACACAGAAGTTGCATCGGAATTAAATATAAGAGACACAATGCCGACCTCAGTACAGGAAGACTGAGTCTTCCTACTGTCTATATTTTGAGCGTTTCCTGTGTCACTAGTTTTACATTCCGATGCACATCTGCAGGTTTACTGTATCCCTTGGACCTTCCCATTGACGATGAAACACAGAAATTGCATCGGAATTAAATATAAGAGACACAATGCCGACTTAAGTACAGGAAGACTGAGTCTTAGTAATGTGTATGTTTTGAGCGTTTCCTGTGTCACCACTTTTACATTCCGATGCACCTCTGCAGGTTTACTGTATCCCTCGGACCTTCCCATTGACGATGAAACACAGAAATTGCATCGGAATTAAATATAAGAGACACAATGCCGACTTAAGTACAGGAAGACTGAGTCTTCTTACTGTCTAAGTTTTGAGCGTTTCCTGGGTCCCAGTTTTACATTCTGATGCACCTCTGCAGGTTTACTGTATCCCTTGGACCTTCCCATTGACGATGAAACACAGAAATTGCATCGGGATTAAATATAAGAGACACAATGCCGATTTAAGTTCAGGAAGACTAAGTCTTCCTACTGTCTATGTTTTGAGCGTTTCCTGTGTCATCAGTTTTACTTTCCGATGCACTTCTGCTTGTTTATTATATCCCTTGGACCTTCCCGTTGACGATGAAACACAGAAATTTCATAGGAAATAAATATAAGAGACACAATGCCGACTTAAGTACAGGAAGACTGAGTCTTCCTACTGTCTATGTTTTGAGCGTTTCCTGTGTCACCAGTTTTACATTCCGATGCACCTCTGCAGGTTTACTGTATCCCTTCGACCTTCCCATTGAAGACGAAACACAGAAATTGCATCGGAATTAAATGTAAGAGACACAATGCCGACTTAAGTACAGGAAGGCTGAGTCTTCCTACTGTCTATGTTTTGAGCGTTTCCTGTGTCACTAGTTTTACATTCCGATGCCCCTCTGCAGGTTTACTGTATCCCTTGGACCTTCCCATTGACGATGAAACACAGAAATTGCTTCGGAATTAAATAAAAGAGACACAATGCCGACTTAAGTACAGGAAGACTGGGTCTTCCTACTATCTATGTTTTGAGCGTTTCCTGTGTCACCAGTTTTATATTCCGATGCACCTCTACAGGTTTACTGTATCTCTTGGACCTTCACAGTGACGATGAAACACAGGAATTGCATCGGAATTAAATATAAGAAACACAATGCCGACTTAAGTACAGGAAGACTAAGTCTTCCTACTGTCTATGTTTTGAGCGTTTCCTGTGTAACCAGTTTTACATTCCGATGCACCCCTGCAGGTTTACTGTATCCCTTGGACCTTCCCATTGACGATGAAACACAGAAGTTGCATCGGAATTAAATATAAGAGACACAATGCCGACCTCAGTACAGGAAGACTGAGTCTTCCTACTGTCTATATTTTGAGCGTTTCCTGTGTCACTAGTTTTACATTCCGATGCACATCTGCAGGTTTACTGTATCCCTTGGACCTTCCCATTGACGATGAAACACAGAAATTGCATCGGAATTAAATATAAGAGACACAATGCCGACTTAAGTACAGGAAGACTGAGTCTTAGTAATGTGTATGTTTTGAGCGTTTCCTGTGTCACCACTTTTACATTCCGATGCACCTCTGCAGGTTTACTGTATCCCTCGGACCTTCCCATTGACGATGAAACACAGAAATTGCATCGGAATTAAATATAAGAGACACAATGCCGACTTAAGTACAGGAAGACTGAGTCTTCTTACTGTCTAAGTTTTGAGCGTTTCCTGGGTCCCAGTTTTACATTGTGATGCTCCTCTGCAGGTTTACTGTATCCCTTGGACCTTCCCATTGACGATGAAACACAGAAATTGCATCGGGATTAAATATAAGAGACACAATGCCGATTTAAGTTCAGGAAGACTAAGTCTTCCTACTGTCTATGTTTTGAGCGTTTCCTGTGTCATCAGTTTTACTTTCCGATGCACTTCTGCTTGTTTATTATATCCCTTGGACCTTCCCGTTGACGATGAAACACAGAAATTTCATAGGAAATAAATATAAGAGACACAATGCCGACTTAAGTACAGGAAGACTGAGTCTTCCTACTGTCTATGTTTTGAGCGTTTCCTGTGTCATCAGTTTTACATTCCGATGCACCTCTGCAGGTTTACTGTATCCCTTGGACCTTCCCATTGAAGACGAAACACAGAAATTGCATCGGAATTAAATGTAAGAGACACAATGCCGACTTAAGTACAGGAAGGCTGAGTCTTCCTACTGTCTATGTTTTGAGCGTTTCCTGTGTCACTAGTTTTACATTCCGATGCCCCTCTGCAGGTTTACTGTATCCCTTGCACCTTCCCATTGACGATGAAACACAGAAATTGCTTCGGAATTAAATAAAAGAGACACAATGCCGACTTAAGTACAGGAAGACTGGGTCTTCCTACTATCTATGTTTTGAGCGTTTCCTGTGTCACCAGTTTTACATTCTGATGCACCTCTGCAGGTTTACTGTATCTCTTGCACCTTCCCATTGACGATGAAACACAGAAATTGCATCGGAATTAAATATAAGAGACACAATGCCGACTTAAGTACTGGAAGATTGAGTCTTCCTCCTGTCTATAATTTGGGCGTTTCCTGTGTCACCAGTTTTACATTCCGAAGCATCTCTACAGGTTTTCTGTATCCCTTGGACCTTCCCATTGACGATGAAACACAGAAATTGCATCGGAATTAAATATAAGAGACACAATGCCGACTTAAGTACAAGAAAACTGTCTTCTTACAGTCAATGTTTTGAGCGTTTCCTGTGTCACCAGTTTTACATTCCGATGCACCTCTGCAGGTTTACTGTATCCCTTGGACCTTCCCATTGACGATGAAACACAGAAATTGCATCGGAATTAAATATAAGAGACACAATGCCGACTTAAGAACAGGTAGACTGAGTCTTCCTGCTGTCTATGTTTTGAGCGTTTCCTGTATCACTAGTTTTACATTCCGATGCACCTCTGCAGGTTTACTGTATCCCTTGGACCTTCCCATTGACGATGAAACACAGAAATTGCATCGGAATTAAACATAAGAGACACAATGCCGACTTAAGTACAGGAAGACTGAGTCTTCCTACTGTCTATGTTTTGAGCGTTTTCTGTGACACCAGTTTTACATTCCGATGCACCTCTACAGGTTTACTGTATCCCTTGGACCTTCACAGTGACGATGAAACACAGAAATTGCATCGGATTTAAATATAAGAGACACAATGCCGACTTAAGTACAAGAAAACACTCATCTTACAGTCAATGTTTTGAGCGTTTCCTGTGTCACCAGTTTTACATTCCGATGCACCTCTGCAGGTTTACTGTATCCCTTGGACCTTCCCATTGACGATGAAACACAGAAATTGCATCGGAATTAAATATAAGAGACACAATGCCGACTTAAGTACAGGAACACTAACACTTCCTACTGTCTATAATTTGAGCGTTTAATGTGTCACCAGTTTTACATTCCGATGCACCTCTACAGGTTTACTGTATCTCATGGACCTTCACAGTGACGATGAAACACAGGAATTGCATCGGAATTAAATATAAGAAACACAATGCCGACTTAAGTACAGGAAGACTAAGTCTTCCTACTGTCTATGTTTTGAGCGTTTCTTGTGTAACCAGTTTTACATTCCGATGCACCCCTGCAGGTTTACTGTATCCCTTGGACCTTCCCATTGACGATGAAACACAGAAGTTGCATCGGAATTAAATATAAAAGACACAATGCCGACCTCAGTACAGGAAGACTGAGTCTTCCTACTGTCTATATTTTGAGCGTTTCCTGTGTAACTAGTTTTACATTCCGATGCACATCTGCAGGTTTACTGTATCCCTTGGACCTTCCCATTGACGATGAAACACAGAAATTGCATCGGAATTAAATATAAGAGACACAATGCCGACTTAAGTACAGGAAGACTGAGTCTTAGTAATGTGTATGTTTTGAGCGTTTCCTGTGTCACCACTTTTACATTCCGATGCACCTCTGCAGGTTTACTGTATCCCTTGGACCTTCCCATTGACGATGAAACACAGAAATTGCATCGGAATTAAATATAAGAGACACAATGCCGACTTAAGTACAGGAAGACTGAGTCTTCTTACTGTCTAAGTTTTGAGCATTTCCTGGGTCCCAGTTTTACATTCTGATGCACCTCTGCAGGTTTACTGTATCCCTTGGACCTTCCCATTGACGATGAAACACAGAAATTGCATCGGAATTAAATATAAGAGACACAATGCCGATTTAAGTTCAGGAAGACTAAGTCTTCCTACTGTCTATGTTTTGAGCGTTTCCTGTGTCATCAGTTTTACTTTCCGATGCACTTCTGCTTGTTTATTATATCCCTTGGACCTTCCCGTTGACGATGAAACACAGAAATTTCATAGGAAATAAATATAAGAGACACAATGCCGACTTAAGTACAGGAAGACTGAGTCTTCCTACTGTCTATGTTTTGAGCGTTTCCTGTGTCACCAGTTTTACATTCCGATGCACCTCTGCAGGTTTACTGTATCCCTTGGACCTTCCCATTGAAGACGAAACACAGAAATTGCATCGGAATTAAATGTAAGAGACACAATGCCGACTTAAGTACAGGAAGGCTGAGTCTTCCTACTGTCTATGTTTTGAGCGTTTCCTGTGTCACTAGTTTTACATTCCGATGCCCCTCTGCAGGTTTACTGTATCCCTTGGACCTTCCCATTGACGATGAAACACAGAAATTGCTTCGGAATTAAATAAAAGAGACACAATGCCGACTTAAGTACAGGAAGATTGAGTCTTCCTACTGTCTATAATTTGGGGGTTTCCTGTGTCACCAGTTTTACATTCCGATGCACCTCTACAGGTTTTCTGTATCCCTTGGACCTTCACAGTGACGATGAAACACAGAAATTGCATCGGAATTAAATATAAGAGACACAATGCCGACTTAAGTACAAGAAAACTGTCTTCTTACAGTCAATGTTTTGAGCGTTTCCTGTGTCACCAGTTTTACATTCCGATGCACCTCTGCAGGTTTACTGTATCCCTTGGACCTTCCCATTGACGATGAAACACAGAAATTGCATCGGAATTAAATATAAGAGACACAATGCCGACTTAAGAACAGGTAGACTGAGTCTTCCTGCTGTCTATGTTTTGAGCGTTTCCTGTATCACTAGTTTTACATTCCGATGCACGTCTGCAGGTTTACTGTATCCCTTGGACCTTCCCATTGACGATGAAACACAGAAATTGCATCGGAATTAAACATAAGAGACACAATGCCGACTTAAGTACAGGAAGACTGAGTCTTCCTACTGTCTATGTTTTGAGCGTTTTCTGTGACACCAGTTTTACATTCCGATGCACCTCTACAGGTTTACTGTATCCCTTGGACCTTCACAGTGACGATGAAACACAGAAATTGCATCGGATTTAAATATAAGAGACACAATGCCGACTTAAGTACAAGAAAACACTCATCTTACAGTCAATGTTTTGAGCGTTTCCTGTGTCACCAGTTTTACATTCCGATGCACCTCTGCAGGTTTACTGTATCCCTTGGACCTTCCCATTGACGATGAAACACAGAAATTGCATCGGAATTAAATATAAGAGACACAATGCCGACTTAAGTACAGGAACACTAACACTTCCTACTGTCTATAATTTGAGCGTTTAATGTGTCACCAGTTTTACATTCCGATGCACCTCTACAGGTTTACTGTATCTCATGGACCTTCACAGTGACGATGAAACACAGGAATTGCATCGGAATTAAATATAAGAAACACAATGCCGACTTAAGTACAGGAAGACTAAGTCTTCCTACTGTCTATGTTTTGAGCGTTTCTTGTGTAACCAGTTTTACATTCCGATGCACCCCTGCAGGTTTACTGTATCCCTTGGACCTTCCCATTGACGATGAAACACAGAAGTTGCATCGGAATTAAATATAAAAGACACAATGCCGACCTCAGTACAGGAAGACTGAGTCTTCCTACTGTCTATATTTTGAGCGTTTCCTGTGTAACTAGTTTTACATTCCGATGCACATCTGCAGGTTTACTGTATCCCTTGGACCTTCCCATTGACGATGAAACACAGAAATTGCATCGGAATTAAATATAAGAGACACAATGCCGACTTAAGTACAGGAAGACTGAGTCTTAGTAATGTGTATGTTTTGAGCGTTTCCTGTGTCACCACTTTTACATTCCGATGCACCTCTGCAGGTTTACTGTATCCCTTGGACCTTCCCATTGACGATGAAACACAGAAATTGCATCGGAATTAAATATAAGAGACACAATGCCGACTTAAGTACAGGAAGACTGAGTCTTCTTACTGTCTAAGTTTTGAGCATTTCCTGGGTCCCAGTTTTACATTCTGATGCACCTCTGCAGGTTTACTGTATCCCTTGGACCTTCCCATTGACGATGAAACACAGAAATTGCATCGGAATTAAATATAAGAGACACAATGCCGATTTAAGTTCAGGAAGACTAAGTCTTCCTACTGTCTATGTTTTGAGCGTTTCCTGTGTCATCAGTTTTACTTTCCGATGCACTTCTGCTTGTTTATTATATCCCTTGGACCTTCCCGTTGACGATGAAACACAGAAATTTCATAGGAAATAAATATAAGAGACACAATGCCGACTTAAGTACAGGAAGACTGAGTCTTCCTACTGTCTATGTTTTGAGCGTTTCCTGTGTCACCAGTTTTACATTCCGATGCACCTCTGCAGGTTTACTGTATCCCTTGGACCTTCCCATTGAAGACGAAACACAGAAATTGCATCGGAATTAAATGTAAGAGACACAATGCCGACTTAAGTACAGGAAGGCTGAGTCTTCCTACTGTCTATGTTTTGAGCGTTTCCTGTGTCACTAGTTTTACATTCCGATGCCCCTCTGCAGGTTTACTGTATCCCTTGGACCTTCACATTGACGATGAAACACAGAAATTGCTTCGGAATTAAATAAAAGAGACACAATGCCGACTTAAGTACAGGAAGATTGAGTCTTCATACTGTCTATAATTTGGGGGTTTCCTGTGTCACCAGTTTTACATTCCGATGCACCTCTACAGGTTTTCTGTATCCCTTGGACCTTCACAGTGACGATGAAACACAGAAATTGCATCGGAATTAAATATAAGAGACACAATGCCGACTTAAGTACAAGAAAACTGTCTTCTTACAGTCAATGTTTTGAGCGTTTCCTTTGTCACCAGTTTTACATTCCGATGCACCTCTGCAGGTTTACTGTATCCCTTGGACCTTCACATTGACGTTGAAACACAGAAATTGCATCGGAATTAAATATAAGAGACACAATGCCGACTTAAGAACAGGAAGACTGAGTCTTCCTGCTGTCTATGTTTTGAGCGTTTCCTGTATCACTAATTTTACATTCCGATGCACTTCTGCAGGTTTACTGTATCCCTTGGGCCTTCCCATTGACGATGAAACACAGAAATTGCATCGGAATTAAACATAAGAGACACAATGCCGACTTACGTATAGGAAGAATGAGTCTTCCTACTGTCTATAATTTGAGCGTTTCCTGTGTCACCAGTTTTACATTCCGATGCACCTCTACAGGATTACTGTATCCCTTGGACCTTCACAGTGACGATGAACCACAGGAATTGCATCGGAATTAAATATAAGAAACACAATGCCGACTTAAGTACAGGAAGACTAAGTCTTCCTACTGTCTATGTTTTGAGCGTTTCCAGTGTCATCAGTTTTACTTTTCGATGCACCTCTGCAGGTTTAGTATATCCCTTGGACCTTCCCATTCACGATGAAAAACAGAAATTTCATCGGAAATAAATATAAGAGACACAATGCCGACTTAAGTACAGGAAGACTGAGTCTTCCTACTGTCTATGTTTTGAGCGTTTCCTGTGTCACCAGTTTTCCATTCCCATGCACCACTGCAGGTTTACTGTATCCCTTGGACCTTCCCATTGACGATGAAACACAGAAATTGCATCGGAATTAAATATAAGAGACACAATGCCGACTTAAGTACAGAAAGAAAGAGTCGTCCTACTGTCTATGTGTTGAGCGTTTCCTGTGTCACCAGTTTTACGTTCTGATGCATCTCTGCAGGTTTACTGTATCTCTTGGACCTTCCCATTGACGATGAAACACAGAAATTGCATCGGAATTAATTATAAGTGACACAATGCCGACTTAAGTACAGGAACACTGAGTCTTCCTACTGTCTATAATTTGAGCGTTTGCTGTGTCACCAGTTTTACATTTCGATACACCTCTGCATGTTTACTGTATCCCTTGGACCTTCCCATTGGCGATGAAACACAAATTGCATCGAAATTAAATATAAGAGACACAATGCTGACTTAAGTACAGGAAGACTACGTCTTCCTACTGTCTATGTTATGAGCGTTCCCTGTGTCATCAGTTTTACTTTCCGATGCACCTCTGCAGGTTTACTATATCCCTTGGACCTTCCCATTCACGATGAAACAGAGAAATTTCATTGGAAATAAATATAAGAGACACAATGCTGACTTAAGTACAGGAAGACTGAGTCTTCCTACTGTCTATGTTTTGAGCGGTTCCTGTGTCACCAGTTTTACATTCTGATGCACCTCTGCAGGTTTACTGTATCCCTTGGACCTTCCCATTGACGATGAAACACAGAAATTGCATCGGAATTAAATATAAGAGACACAATGCCGACTTAAGTTTAAGAAAACAGTCTTCTTACAGTCAATGTTTTGAGCGTTTCCTGTGTCACCAGTTTTACATTCCGATGCACCTCTGCAGGTTTACTGTATCCCATGGATCTTCCCATTGGCGATGAAACACACAAATTGCATCGAAATTAAATATAAGAGACACAATTCCGACTTAAGTACAGGAAGACTGAGTCTTCCTACTGTCTATGTTTTGAGCGTTTCCTGTGTCACCAGTTCTACATTCCGATGGACCTCTGCAGGTTTACTGTATCCGTTAGACCTTCCCATTGACGATGAAACACAGAAATTGCATCGGAATTAATTATAAGAGACACAACGCCGACTTAAGTACAAGAAAACTGAGTCTTCTTACGGTCTATGTTTTGAGCGTTTCTTGTGTCACCAGTTTTACATTCCGATGCACCTCTGCAGGTTTACTGTCTCCCTTGGACCTTCCGATTGACGATTAAACACAGAAATTGCATCGGAATTAAATATAAGAGACACAATGCCGACTTAAGTACAGGAAGACTGAGTCTTCCTACTGTCTACGATTTGAGCTCTTCCTGTGTCATCAGTTTTACATTCCGATGCACCTCTGAAGGTTTACTATATCCCTTGGACCTTATCATTGACGATGAAAATCAGAAATTGCATCGGAATTATATATAAGAGACACAACGCCGACTTAAGTACATGAAAACTGAGTCTTCTTACGGTCTGTGTTTTGAGCGTTTCCTGTGTCACCAGGTTTAAATTCCGATGCACCTCTGCAGGTTTACTGTATCCCTTGGAACTTTCCATTGACGATGATACACAGAAATTGCATCGGAATTAAATATTAGAGACTCAGTGCCGAGTTAAGAACAGGATGACTGAGTCTTCCTACTGTCAATGTTTTGAGCGTTTCACGTGTCACCAGTTTTACATTACGATGCACCTCAGCAGGTTTACTGTATCGCTTGGACCTTCACAGTGACGATGAATCACAGAAATTGCATCGGAATTAAATATAAGAGACACAGTGCCGACTTAAGTACAGGAAGGCTGAGTCTTAGTACTGTCTATGTTTTGAGCGTTTCCTGTGTCACCAGTTTTACATTCCGATGCACCTCTGCAGGTTTATTGTATCCCTTGGACCTACCCATTGACGATGAAACACAGAAATTGCATCGGAATTAAGTATAAGAGACACAATGCAGACTTAAGTACAGGAAGACTGAGTCTTCCTACTGTCTATGTTTTGAGCGATTCCTGTGTCATCAGTTTTACATTCCGATGCACCTCTGCAGGTTTACTGTATCCCTTGGACCTTCCCATTGACGATGGAAAACAGAAATTGCATCGGAATTAAATGTAAGAGACACAATGCCGACTTAAGTACAGGAAGACTAAGTCTTCCTACTAACTATGCTTTGAGCGTTTCCTGTGTCATCAGTTTTACATTCCGATGCACCTCTGCTTATTTATTATATCCCTTGGACCTTCCCATTAACGATGAAACACAGAAATTTCATCGGAAATAGAGATAAGAGACACAATGCCGACTTAAGTACAGGAAGACTGAGTCTTCCTACTGTCTATGTTTTGAACGTTTCCTGTGTCACCAATTTTACATTCCGATGCACCTCTGCAGGTTTACTGTATCCCTTGGACCTTCCCATTGACGATGAAACACAGAAATTGCATCGGAATCTAAAATAAGAGACACAATGCCGACTTAAGTACAGGAAGACTTAGTCTTCCTACTGTCTATGTTTGGAGCGTTTCCTGTGTCACCAGTTTTACATTCTGATGCACCTCTACAAGTTTACTGTATCCCTTGGACCTTCCCATTGACGATGAAATACAGAAATTGCATCGGAATTAAATATAAGAGACACAATGCCGTCTTAAGTGCAGGAAGACTGAGTCTTCCTACTGTCTATAATTTGAGCGTTTCCTGTGTCACCAGTTTTACATTCCGATGCACCTCTGCAGGTTTACTGTATCCCCTGGAACTTCCCATTGGCGATGAAACACACAAATTGCATCGAAATTAAATATAAGAGACACAATGCCGACTTAAGTACAGGAAGACTGAGTCTTCCTACTGTCTATGTTTTAAGCGTTTCCTGTGTCACCAGTTTTACATTCCGATGCACCTCTGCAGGTTTACTATATCCCTTGGACCTTCCCATTGACGATGAAAATCAGAAATTGCATCGGAATTATATATAAGAGACACAACGCCGACTTAAGTACATGAAAACTGAGTCTTCATACGGTCTATGTTTTAGCGTTTCCTGTGTCACCAGGTTTAAATTCCGATGCACCTCTGCAGGTTTATTGTATCCCTTGGAACTTCCCATTGACGATGAAACACAGAAATTGCATCGGAATTAAATATTAGAGACACAGTGCCGAGTTAAGAACAGGATGACTGAGTCTTCCCACTGTCTATGTTTTGAGCGTTTCCCGTGTCACCAGTTTTACATTCCGATGCACCTCAGCACGTTCACTGTATCCCTCGGACCATCACAGTGACGATGAATCACAGAAATTGCATCGGAATTAAATATAAGAGACACAGTGATGACTTAAGTACAGGAAGACTGAGTCTTAGTACTGTGTATGTTTTGAGCGTTTCCTGTGTCACTAGTTTTACATTCCGATGCACCTCTGCAGGTTTACTGTATCCCTTGGACCTTCCCATTGACGATGAAACACAGAAATTGCATCGGAATTAAATATAAGAGGCACAATGCCGACTTAAGTACAGGAAGACTGAGTCTTCCTACTGTCTATGTTTTGAGCGTTTCCTGTGTCACCAGCTTTACATTCCGATGGACCTCTGCTTGTTTACTGTATCCATTGGACCTTCCCATTGACGATGAAACACAGAAATTGCATCGGAATTAAATATAAGAGACACAATGCCGACTTAAGCACAGGAAGACTGAGTCTTCCTACTGTCTATGTTTCGAGCGTTTCCTGTGTCAACAGTTTTACATTCTGATGCACCTCTGCAGGTTTACTGTATCCCTTGGACCTTCCCATTGACGATGAAATACAGAAATTGCATCGGAATTAAATATAAGAGACACAATGCAGACTTAAGTACAGGAAGACTGATTCTTCCTACTGTCTATGTTTTGAGCGTTTCCTGTGTCATCAGTTTAACATTCCGATGCACCTCTGCAGGTTTACTGTATCCCTTGGACCTTCCCATTGACGATGGAATACAGAAATTGCATCGGAATTAAATATAAGAGACACAATGCCGACTTAAGTACAGGAGGACTAAGTCTTCCTACTGTCTATGTTTTGAGCGTTTCCTGTGTCATCAGTTTTACTTTCCGATGCACCTCTGCTTCTTTATTATATCCCTTGGACCTTCCCGTTGACGATGAAACACAGAAATTTCATTGGAAATAAATATAAGAGACACAATGCCGACTTAAGTACAGGAAAACTGAGTCTTCCTACTGTCTATGTTCGAGCGTTTCCTGTGTCACCAGTTTTACATTCCGATGCACCTCTGCAGGTTTACTGTATCCCTTGGACCTTCCCATTGACGATGAAACACAGAAATTGCATCGGGATTAAATATAAGAGACACAATGCCGATTTAAGTTCAGGAAGACTAAGTCTTCCTACTGTCTATGTTTTGAGCGTTTCCTGTGTCATCAGTTTTACTTTCCGATGCACTTCTGCTTGTTTATTATATCCCTTGGACCTTCCCGTTGACGATGAAACACAGAAATTTCATAGGAAATAAATATAAGAGACACAATGCCGACTTAAGTACAGGAAGACTGAGTCTTCCTACTGTCTATGTTTTGAGCGTTTCCTGTGTCACCAGTTTTACATTCCGATGCACCTCTGCAGGTTTACTGTATCCCTTGGACCTTCCCATTGAAGACGAAACACAGAAATTGCATCGGAATTAAATGTAAGAGACACAATGCCGACTTAAGTACAGGAAGGCTGAGTCTTCCTACTGTCTATGTTTTGAGCGTTTCCTGTGTCACTAGTTTTACATTCCGATGCCCCTCTGCAGGTTTACTGTATCCCTTGGACCTTCCCATTGACGATGAAACACAGAAATTGCTTCGGAATTAAATAAAAGAGACACAATGCCGACTTAAGTACAGGAAGACTGGGTCTTCCTACTATCTATGTTTTGAGCGTTTCCTGTGTCACCAGTTTTACATTCTGATGCACCTCTGCAGGTTTACTGTATCTCTTGCACCTTCCCATTGACGATGAAACACAGAAATTGCATCGGAATTAAATATAAGAGACACAATGCCGACTTAAGTACTGGAAGATTGAGTCTTCCTCCTGTCTATAATTTGGGCGTTTCCTGTGTCACCAGTTTTACATTCCGATGCATCTCTACAGGTTTTCTGTATCCCTTGGACCTTCCCATTGACGATGAAACACAGAAATTGCATCGGAATTAAATATAAGAGACACAATGCCGACTTAAGTACAAGAAAACTGTCTTCTTACAGTCAATGTTTTGAGCGTTTCCTGTGTCACCAGTTTTACATTCCGATGCACCTCTGCAGGTTTACTGTATCCCTTGGACCTTCCCATTGACGATGAAACACAGAAATTGCATCGGAATTAAATATAAGAGACACAATGCCGACTTAAGAACAGGTAGACTGAGTCTTCCTGCTGTCTATGTTTTGAGCGTTTCCTGTATCACTAGTTTTACATTCCGATGCACCTCTGCAGGTTTACTGTATCCCTTGGACCTTCCCATTGACGATGAAACACAGAAATTGCATCGGAATTAAACATAAGAGACACAATGCCGACTTAAGTACAGGAAGACTGAGTCTTCCTACTGTCTATGTTTTGAGCGTTTTCTGTGTCACCAGTTTTACATTCCGATGCACCTCTACAGGTTTACTGTATCCCTTGGACCTTCACAGTGACGATGAAACACAGAAATTGCATCGGATTTAAATATAAGAGACACAATGCCGACTTAAGTACAAGAAAACACTCATCTTACAGTCAATGTTTTGAGCGTTTCCTGTGTCACCAGTTTTACATTCCGATGCACCTCTGCAGGTTTACTGTATCCCTTGGACCTTCCCATTGACGATGAAACACAGAAATTGAATCGGAATTAAATATAAGAGACACAATGCCGACTTAAGTACAGGAACACTAACACTTCCTACTGTCTATAATTTGAGCGTTTAATGTGTCACCAGTTTTACATTCCGATGCACCTCTACAGGTTTACTGTATCTCATGGACCTTCACAGTGACGATGAAACACAGGAATTGCATCGGAATTAAATATAAGAAACACAATGCCGACTTAAGTACAGGAAGACTAAGTCTTCCTACTGTCTATGTTTTGAGCGTTTCTTGTGTAACCAGTTTTACATTCCGATGCACCCCTGCAGGTTTACTGTATCCCTTGGACCTTCCCATTGACGATGAAACACAGAAGTTGCATCGGAATTAAATATAAAAGACACAATGCCGACCTCAGTACAGGAAGACTGAGTCTTCCTACTGTCTATATTTTGAGCGTTTCCTGTGTAACTAGTTTTACATTCCGATGCACATCTGCAGGTTTACTGTATCCCTTGGACCTTCCCATTGACGATGAAACACAGAAATTGCATCGGAATTAAATATAAGAGACACAATGCCGACTTAAGTACAGGAAGACTGAGTCTTAGTAATGTGTATGTTTTGAGCGTTTCCTGTGTCACCACTTTTACATTCCGATGCACCTCTGCAGGTTTACTGTATCCCTTGGACCTTCCCATTGACGATGAAACACAGAAATTGCATCGGAATTAAATATAAGAGACACAATGCCGACTTAAGTACAGGAAGACTGAGTCTTCTTACTGTCTAAGTTTTGAGCATTTCCTGGGTCCCAGTTTTACATTCTGATGCACCTCTGCAGGTTTACTGTATCCCTTGGACCTTCCCATTGACGATGAAACACAGAAATTGCATCGGAATTAAATATAAGAGACACAATGCCGATTTAAGTTCAGGAAGACTAAGTCTTCCTACTGTCTATGTTTTGAGCGTTTCCTGTGTCATCAGTTTTACTTTCCGATGCACTTCTGCTTGTTTATTATATCCCTTGGACCTTCCCGTTGACGATGAAACACAGAAATTTCATAGGAAATAAATATAAGAGACACAATGCCGACTTAAGTACAGGAAGACTGAGTCTTCCTACTGTCTATGTTTTGAGCGTTTCCTGTGTCACCAGATTTACATTCCGATGCACCTCTGCAGGTTTACTGTATCCCTTGGACCTTCCCATTGTAGACGAAACACAGAAATTGCATCGGAATTAAATGTAAGAGACACAATGCCGACTTAAGTACAGGAAGGCTGAGTCTTCCTACTGTCTATGTTTTGAGCGTTTCCTGTGTCACTAGTTTTACATTCCGATGCCCCTCTGCAGGTTTACTGTATCCCTTGGACCTTCCCATTGACGATGAAACACAGAAATTGCTTCGGAATTAAATAAAAGAGACACAATGCCGACTTAAGTACAGGAAGATTGAGTCTTCCTACTGTCTATAATTTGGGGGTTTCCTGTGTCACCAGTTTTACATTCCGATGCACCTCTACAGGTTTTCTGTATCCCTTGGACCTTCACAGTGACGATGAAACACAGAAATTGCATCGGAATTATATATAAGAGACACAATGCCGACTTAAGTACAAGAAAACTGTCTTCTTACAGTCAATGTTTTGAGCGTTTCCTTTGTCACCAGTTTTACATTCCGATGCACCTCTGCAGGTTTACTGTATCCCTTGGACCTTCACATTGACGTTGAAACACAGAAATTGCATCGGAATTAAATATAAGAGACACAATGCCGACTTAAGAACAGGAAGACTGAGTCTTCCTGCTGTCTATGTTTTGAGCGTTTCCTGTATCACTAATTTTACATTCCGATGCACTTCTGCAGGTTTACTGTATCCCTTGGGCCTTCCCATTGACGATGAAACACAGAAATTGCATCGGAATTAAACATAAGAGACACAATGCCGACTTACGTATAGGAAGAATGAGTCTTCCTACTGTCTATAATTTGAGCGTTTCCTGTGTCACCAGTTTTACATTCCGATGCACCTCTACAGGATTACTGTATCCCTTGGACCTTCACAGTGACGATGAACCACAGGAATTGCATCGGAATTAAATATAAGAAACACAATGCCGACTTAAGTACAGGAAGACTAAGTCTTCCTACTGTCTATGTTTTGAGCGTTTCCAGTGTCATCAGTTTTACTTTCCGATGCACCTCTGCAGGTTTAGTATATCCCTTGGACCTTCCCATTCACGATGAAAAACAGAAATTTCATCGGAAATAAATATAAGAGACACAATGCCGACTTAAGTACAGGAAGACTGAGTCTTCCTACTGTCTATGTTTTGAGCGTTTCCTGTGTCACCAGTTTTACATTCCCATGCACCACTGCAGGTTTACTGTATCCCTTGGACCTTCCCATTGACGATGAAACACAGAAATTGCATCGGAATTAAATATAAGAGACACAGTGCCGACTTAAGTACAGAAAGAAAGAGTCGTCCTACTGTCTATGTGTTGAGCGTTTCCTGTGTCACCAGTTTTACGTTCTGATGCATCTCTGCAGGTTTACTGTATCCCTTGGACCTTCCCATTGACGATGAAACACAGAAATTGCATCGGAATTAAATATAAGAGACACAATGCCGACTTAAGTTTAAGAAAACAGTCTTCTTACAGTCAATGTTTTGAGCGTTTCCTGTGTCACCAGTTTTACATTCCGATGCACCTCTGCAGGTTTACTGTATCCCATGGACCTTCCCATTGGCGATGAAACACACAAATTGCATCGAAATTAAATATAAGAGACACAATTCCGACTTAAGTACAGGAAGACTGAGTCTTCCTACTGTCTATGTTTTGAGCGTTTCCTGTGTCACCAGTTCTACATTCCGATGGACCTCTGCAGGTTAATGTATCCGTTAGACCTTCCCATTGACGATGAAACACAGAAATTGCATCGGAATTAATTATAAGAGACACAACGCCGACTTAAGTACAAGAAAACTGAGTCTTCTTACGGTCTATGTTTTGAGCGTTTCTTGTGTCACCAGTTTTACATTCCGATGCACCTCTGCAGGTTTACTGTATCCCTTGGACCTTCCGATTGACGATGAAACACAGAAATTGCATCGGAATTAAATATAAGAGACACAATGCCGACTTAAGTACAGGAAGACTGAGTCTTCCTACTGTCTACGATTTGAGCTCTTCCTGTGTCATCAGTTTTACATTCCGATGCACCTCTGAAGGTTTACTATATCCCTTGGACCTTATCATTGACGATGAAAATCAGAAATTGCATCGGAATTATATATAAGAGACACAACGCCGACTTAAGTACATGAAAACTGAGTCTTCTTACGGTCTGTGTTTTGAGCGTTTCCTGTGTCAGCAGGTTTAAATTCCGATGCACCTCTGCAGGTTTACTGTATCCCTTGGAACTTTCCATTGACGATGATACACAGAAATTGCATCGGAATTAAATATTAGAGACTCAGTGCCGAGTTAAGAACAGGATGACTGAGTCTTCCTACTGTCAATGTTTTGAGCGTTTCACGTGTCACCAGTTTTACATTCCGATGCACCTCTGCAGGTTTACTGTATCCCTTGGACCTTCCCATTGACGATGGAAAACAGAAATTGCATCGGAATTAAATGTAAGAGACACAATGCCGACTTAAGTACAGGAAGACTAAGTCTTCCTACTAACTATGCTTTGAGCGTTTCCTGTGTCATCAGTTTTACATTCCGATGCACCTCTGCTTATTTATTATATCCCTTGGACCTTCCCATTAACGATGAAACACAGAAATTTCATCGGAAATAGAGATAAGAGACACAATGCCGACTTAAGTACAGGAAGACTGAGTCTTCCTACTGTCTATGTTTTGAGCGTTTCCTGTGTCACCAATTTTACATTCCGATGCACCTCTGCAGGTTTACTGTATCCCTTGGACCTTCCCATTGACGATGAAACACAGAAATTGCATCGGAATTAAATGTAAGAGACACAATGCCGTCTTAAGTACAGGAAGACTGAGTCTTCTTACTGTCTATGTTTTGAGCGTTTCCTGTGTCACTAGTTTTACATTCCGATGCACCTCTGCAGGTTTACTGTATCCCTTGGACCTTCCCATTGACGATGAAACACAGAAATTGCATCGGAATCTAAAATAAGAGACACAATGCCGACTTAAGTACAGGAAGACTTAGTCTTCCTACTGTCTATGTTTTGAGCGTTTCCTGTGTCACCAGTTTTACATTCTGATGCACCTCTACAAGTTTACTGTATCCCTTGGACCTTCCCATTGACGATGAAATACAGAAATTGCATCGGAATTAAATATAAGAGACACAATGCCGTCTTAAGTGCAGGAAGACTGAGTCTTCCTACTGTCTATAATTTGAGCGTTTCCTGTGTCACCAGTTTTACATTCCGATGCACCTCTGCAGGTTTACTGTATCCCCTGGAACTTCCCATTGGCGATGAAACACACAAATTGCATCGAAATTAAATATAAGAGACACAATGCCGACTTAAGTACAGGAAGACTGAGTCTTCCTACTGTCTATGTTTTAAGCGTTTCCTGTGTCACCAGTTTTACATTCCGATGCACCTCTGCAGGTTTACTATATCCCTTGGACCTTCCCATTGACGATGAAAATCAGAAATTGCATCGGAATTATATATAAGAGACACAACGCCGACTTAAGTACATGAAAACTGAGTCTTCATACGGTCTATGTTTTAGCGTTTCCTGTGTCACCAGGTTTAAATTCCGATGCACCTCTGCAGGTTTATTGTATCCCTTGGAACTTCCCATTGACGATGAAACACAGAAATTGCATCGGAATTAAATATTAGAGACACAGTGCCGAGTTAAGAACAGGATGACTGAGTCTTCCCACTGTCTATGTTTTGAGCGTTTCCCGTGTCACCAGTTTTACATTCCGATGCACCTCAGCACGTTCACTGTATCCCTTGGACCATCACAGTGACGATGAATCACAGAAATTGCATCGGAATTAAATATAAGAGACACAATGCCGACTTAAGTACAGGAGGACTAAGTCTTCCTACTGTCTATGTTTTGAGCGTTTCCTGTGTCATCAGTTTTACTTTCCGATGCACCTCTGCTTCTTTATTATATCCCTTGGACCTTCCCATTGACGATGAAACACAGAAATTGCATCGGAATTAAATATAAGAGGCACAATGCCGACTTAAGTACAGGAAGACTGAGTCTTCCTACTGTCTATGTTTTGAGCGTTTCCTGTGTCACCAGCTTTACATTCCGATGGACCTCTGCTTGTTTACTGTATCCATTGGACCTTCCCATTGACGATGAAACACAGAAATTGCATCGGAATTAAATATAAGAGACACAATGCCGACTTAAGCACAGGAAGACTGAGTCTTCCTACTGTCTATGTTTCGAGCGTTTCCTGTGTCACCAGTTTTACATTCTGATGCACCTCTGCAGGTTTACTGTATCCCTTGGACCTTCCCATTGACGATGAAATACAGAAATTGCATCGGAATTAAATATAAGAGACACAATGCAGACTTAAGTACAGGAAGACTGATTCTTCCTACTGTCTATGTTTTGAGCGTTTCCTGTGTCATCAGTTTAACATTCCGATGCACCTCTGCAGGTTTACTGTATCCCTTGGACCTTCCCATTGACGATGGAATACAGAAATTGCATCGGAATTAAATATAAGAGACACAATGCCGACTTAAGTACAGGAGGACTAAGTCTTCCTACTGTCTATGTTTTGAGCGTTTCCTGTGCCATCAGTTTTACTTTCCGATGCACCTCTGCTTCTTTATTATATCCCTTGGACCTTCCCGTTGACGATGAAACACAGAAATTTCATTGGAAATAAATATAAGAGACACAATGCCGACTTAAGTACAGGAAAACTGAGTCTTCCTACTGTCTATGTTCGAGCATTTCCTGTGTCACCAGTTTTACATTCCGATGCACCTCTGCAGGTTTACTGTATCCCTTGGACCTTCCGATTGACGATGAAACACAGAAATTGCATCGGAATTAAATATAAGAGACACAATGCCGACTTAAGTACAGGAAGACTGAGTCTTCCTACTGTCTATGATTTGAGCGTTTCCTGTGTCATCAGTTTAACATTCCGATGCACCTCTGCAGGTTTACTATATCCCTTGGACCTTCCCATTGACGTTGAAAATCAGAAATTGCATCGGAATTATACATAAGAGACACAACGCCGACTTAAGTACATGAAAACTGAGTCTTCTTACGGTCTATGTTTTGAGCGTTTCCTGTGTCACCAGGTTTAAATTCCGATGCACCTCTGCAGGTTTACTGTATCCCTTGGAACTTCCCATTGACGATGAAACACAGAATTTGCATCGGAATTAAATATTAGAGACACAGTGCCGAGTTAAGAACAGGATGACTGAGTCTTCCTACTGTCTATGTTTTGAGCGTTTCCCGTGTCACCAGTTTTACATTCCGATGCACCTCAGCAGGTTTGCTGTATCCCTTGGACCTTCACAGTGACGATGAATCACAGAAATTGCATCGGAATTAAATATAAGAGACACAGTGTCGACTTAAGTACAGGAAGACTGAGTCTTAGTACTGACTATGCTTTTGAGCGTTTCCTGTGTCACCAGTTTTACATTCCGATGCACCTCTGCAGGTTTATTGTATCCCTTGGTCCTCTCCATTGCTGATGAAACACAGAAATTGCATCGGAAATAAAAATAAGAGACACAATGCTGACTTAAGTACAGGAAGACTAAGTCTCCCTACTGTCTATGTTTTGAGAGTTTCCTGTGTCATCAGTTTTACATTCCGATGCACCTGTGCAGGTTTACTGTATCCCTTAGACCTTCCCATTTACGATGAAACACAGAAATGGCATCGAAATTAAATATAAGAGACACAATTGAGACTTAAGTACAGGAAGACTGAGTCTTCCTACTTTCTATGTATTGAGCGTTTCCTGTGTCATCTGTTTTACATTCCGACTCACCTCTGCAGGTTTACTGCATCCCTTCGACCTTCCCATTGACGATTGAAAACAGAAATTGCATCGGAATTAAATATAAGAGACACAAGGCCGACTTAAGTACAGGAAGACTAAGTCTTCCTACTGTCTATGTTTTGAGCGTTTCCTGTGTCATCAGTTTTACTTTCCGATGCACCTCTGCTTGTTTATTATATCTCTTGGACCTTCCCATTCACGATGAAACACTTAATTTCATCGGAATTAAATATAAGAGACACAATGCCGACTTAAGTACAGGAAGACTGAGTCTTACTACTGTCTATGTTTTGAGCGTTTCCTGTGTCACCAGTTTTACATTCCGATGCACCTCTGCAGGTTTACTGTATCCCTTGGACCTTCCCATTGACGCTGAAACACAGAAATTGCATCCGAATTAAATATAAGAGTCATAATGCCGACATAAGTACAGGAAGACTGAGTCTTCCTACTGTCTATAATTTGAGCGTTTCCTGTGCCACCCGTTTTACATTCCGATGCACCTCTACAGGTTTACTGTATCCCTTGGACTTCACAGTGACGATGAAACACGGACATTGCATCGGAATTAAATATAAGACGCACAATGCCGACTTAAGTAAAAGAAAACACTCTTCTTACAGTCAATGTTTTGAGCGTTTCCTGTGTCACCAGTTATACAATCCGACGCACCTCTGCAGGTTTACTGTATCCCCTGGACCTTCCCATTGGCGATGAAACACACAAATTGCACCGAAATTAAATATAAGAGACACAATGCCGACTTAAGTACACGAAGACTGAGTCTTCCTAGTGTCTATGTTTGAGCGTTTCCTGTGTCATCAGTTTTACATTCCGATGGACCTCTGCATGTTTACTGTATCCATTGGACCTTCCCATTGACGATGAAACACAGTAATTGCATCGGAATTAAATATAAGAGACACAATGCCGACTTAAGTACAAGAAAACTCAGTCTTCTTACGGTCTATGTTTTGAGCGTTTCCTGTGTCACCAGTTATACATTCTGATGCATCTCTGCAGGTTTACTGTATTCCTTGGACCTTCCGATTGACGATTAAACGGAGAAATTGCATCGCAATTAAATATAAGAGACACAATGCCGACTTAAGTACAGGAAGACTGAGTCTTCCTACTGTCTATGATTTGAACGTTTCCTGTGTCATCAGTTTGACATTCCGATGCGCCTCTACAGGTTTACTGTATCCATTGGACCTTCCCATTGACGATGAAAATAAGAAATTGCATCGGAATTGTATATAAGAGATACAACGCCGACTTAAGTACATGAAAACTGAGTCTTCTTACGGTCTATGTTTTGAGCGTTTCCTGTGTCACCAGGTTTAAGTTCCGATGCACCTCTGCAGGTTTACTGTATCCCTTGGAAATTCCCATTGACGATGGAAAACAGAAATTGCATCGGAATTAAATATAAGAGACACAATGCCGACTTAAGTACACGAAGACTGAGTCTTCCTACTGTCTATGTTTTGAGCGTTTCCTGTGTCATCAGTTTTACTTTCCGATGCACATCTGCATGTTTATTATATCTCTTGGACCTTCCCGTTGACGATGAAACACAGAAATTTCATAGGAAATAAATATAAGAGACACAATGCCGACTTAAGTACAGGACGACTGAGTCTTCCTACTGTCTATGTGTTGAGCGTTTCGTGTGTCACAAGTTTTACAGTCTGGCGCACCTCTGCAGGTTTACTGTATCCCCTGGACCTTCCCATTAGCGCTGAAACACACAAATTGCATCGAAATTAAATATAATAGACACAATGCCGACTTAAGTACAGGAAGACTGAGTCTTCCTACTGTCTATGTTTTGAGCGTTTCCTGTGTCACCAGTTTTACATTCCGATGGACCTCTGCACATTTACTGTATCCACTGGACCTTCCCATTTACGATGAAACACAGAAATTGCATCGGAATTAAATATAAGAGACACAACGCCGACTTAAGTACCAGAAAACTGAGTCTTCTTACGGTCAATATTTTTAGCGTTTCCTGTGTCACCAGTTTTACTTTCCGATGCACATCTGCTTGTTTATTATATCCCTTGGACCTTCCCGTTGACGATGAAACACAGAAATTTCATAGGAAATAAATATAAGAGACACAATGCCGACTTAAGTACAGGAAGACTAAGTCTTCCTACTGTCTATGATTTGAGCGTTTCCTGTGTCATCAGTTTAACATTCCGATGCACCTCTGCAGGTTAACTATATCCCTTGGACCTTCCCATTGACGTTGAAAATCAGAAATTGCATCGGAATCATACATAAGAGACACAACGCCGACTTAAGTACATGAAAACTGAGTCTTCTTACGGTCTATGTTTTGAGCGTTTCCTGTGTCACCAGGTTTAAATTCCGATGCACCTCTGCAGGTTTACTGTATCCCTTGGAACTTCCCATTGACGATGAAACACAGAAATTGCATCGGAATTAAATATTAGAGACACAGTGCCGAGTTAAGAACAGGATGACTGAGTCTTCCTACTGTCTATGTTTTGAGCGTTTCCCGTGTCACTAGTTTTACATTCCGATGCACCTCAGCAGGTTAGCTGTATCCCTTGGACCTTCACAGTGACGATGAATCACAGAAATTGCATCGGAATTAAATATAAGAGACACAGTGTCGACTTAAGTACAGGAAGACTGAGTCTTAGTACTGATTATGCTTTTGAGCGTTTCCTGTGTCACCAGTTTTACATTCCGATGCACCTCTGCAGGTTTATTGTATCCCTTGGTCCTCTCCATTGCTGATGAAACACAGAAATTGCATCGGAAATAAAAATAAGAGACACAATGCTGACTTAAGTACAGGAAGACTAAGTCTCCCTACTGTCTATGTTTTGAGCGTTTCCTGTGTCATCAGTTTTATATTCCGATGCACCTGTGCTGGTTTACTGTATCCCTTAGACCTTCCCATTTACGATGAATCTCAGAAATGGCATCGGAATTAAATATAAGAGACACAATGGAGACTTAAGTACAGGAAGACTGAGTCTTCCTACTTTCTATGTTTTGAGCGTTTCCTGTGTCATCTGTTTTACATTCCGATGCACCTCTGCAGGTTTACTGCATCCCTTGGACCTTCCCATTGACGATGGAAAACAGAAATTGCATCGGAATTAAATATAAGAGACACAAGGCCGACTTAAGTACAGGAAGACTAAGTCTTCCTACTGTCTATGTTTTGAGCGTTTCCTGTGTCATCAGTTTTTCTTTCCGATGCACCTCTGCTTGTTTATTATATCCCTTGGACCTTCCCATTCACGATGAAACACAGAAATTTCATCGGAAATAAATATAAGAGACGCAATGCCGACTTAAGTACAGGAAGACTGAGTCTTCCTACTGTCTATGTTTTGAGCATTTCCTTTGTCACTAGTTTTACATTCCGATGCACATCTGCAGGTTTACTGTATACCTTAGACCTTCCCATTGACGATGAAACACAGAAATTGCATCGGAATTAAATATAAGAGACACAATGCCGACTTAAGTACAGGAAGACTGAGTCTTCCTACTGTCTATGTTTTGAGCGTTTCCTGTGTCACCAGTTTTACATTCCGATGCACCTCTGCAGGTTTACTGTATCCCTTGGACCTTCCCATTGACGCTGAAACACAGAAATTGCATCCCAATTAAATATAAGAGTCATAATGACGACATAAGTACAGGAAGACTGAGTCATCCTACTGTCTATAATTTGAGCGTTTCCTGTGCCACCCGTTTTACATTCCGATGCACCTCTACAGGTTTACTGTATCCCTTGGACTTCACAGTAACGATGAAACACGGACATTGCATCGGAATTAAATATAAGACGCACAATGCCGACTTAAGTACAAGAAAACACTCTTCTTACAGTCAATGTTTTGAGCGTTTCCTGTGTCACCAGTTATACAATCCGACGCACCTCTGCAGGTTTACTGTATCCCCTGGACCTTCCCATTGGCGATGAAACACACAAATTGCACCGAAATTAAATATAAGAGACACAATGCCGACTTAAGTACACGAAGACTGAGTCTTCCTAGTGTCTATGTTTGAGCGTTTCCTGTGTCATCAGTTTTACATTCCGATGGACCTCTGCATGTTTACTGTATCCATTGGACCTTCCCATTGACGATGAAACACAGTAATTGCATCGGAATTAAATATAAGAGACACAATCCCGACTTAAGTACAAGAAAACTGAGTCTTCTTACGGTCTATGTTTTGAGCGTTTCCTGTGTCACCAGTTATACATTCTGATGCATCTCTGCAGGTTTACTGTATTCCTTGGACCTTCCGATTGACGATTAAACGCAGAAATTGCATCGCAATTAAATATAAGAGACACAATGCCGACTTAAGTACAGGAAGACTGAGTCTTCCTACTGTCTATGATTTGAACGTTTCCTGTGTCATCAGTTTGACATTCCGATGCACCTCTACAGGTTTACTGTATCCCTTGGACCTTCCCATTGACGATGAAAATAAGAAATTGCATCGGAATTGTATATAAGAGATACAACGCCGACTTAAGTACATGAAAACTGAGTCTTCTTACGGTCTATGTTTTGAGCGTTTCCTGTGTCACCAGGTTTAAGTTCCGATTCACCTCTGCAGGTTTACTGTATCCCTTGGAAATTCCCATTGATGATGGAAAATAGAAATTGCATCGAAATTAAATATAAGAGGCACAATGCCGACTTAAGTACAGGAAGACTGAGTCTTCCTACTGTCTATGTTTTGAGCGTTTCCTGTGTCACCAGTTTTACATTCCGATGGACCTCTGGATATTTACTGTATCCATTGGACCTTCCCATTTACGATGAAACACAGAAATTGCATCGGAATTAAATATAAGAGACACAACGCCGACTTAAGTACCAGAAAACTGAGTCTTCTTACGGTCTATGTTTTGAGCGTTTCCTGTGTCACCAGTTTTACATTCCGATGCACCTCTGCAGGTTTACTGTATCCCCTGGAAATTCCCATTGACGATGAAACACAGAAATTGCATCGGAATTAAATATTAGAGACACAGTGCCGAGTTAAGAACAGGATGACTGAGTCTTTCTACTGTCTATGATTTGAGCCTTTTCCGTGTCACCAGTTTTACAATCCGATGCACCTCAGCAGGTTTACTGTATCCCTTTGACCTTCACAGTGACGAGGAATCACAGAAATTGCATCGGAATTAAATATAAGAGACACAGTGCCGACTTAAGTACAGGAAGACTGAGTCTTAGTACTGTCTATGTTTTGAGCGTTTCCTGTGTCATCAGTTTTACATTCCGATGCACCTCTGCAGTTTTACTGTATCCCTTGGACCTTCCCATTGACGCTTAAAAACAGAAATTGCATCGGAATTAAATATAAGAGACACAATGCCGACTTAAGTACAGGAAGACTAAGTCTTCCTACTATCTATGTTTTGAGCGTTTCCTGTGTCATCAGTTTTACTTTCCGATGCACCTCTGCTTGTTTATTATATCCCTTGGACCCTCACATTGACGATGAAACACAGAAATTTCATCGGAAATAAATATAAGAGACACAATGACGACTTAAGTACAGGAAGACTGAGTCTTCCTACTGTCTATGATTTGAGCGTTACCTGTGTCACCAGTTTTACATTCCGATGCACCTCTGCAGGTTTACTGTATTCCTTGGACCTTCCCATTGGCGATGAAACACACAAATTGGATCGAAATTAAATATAAGAGACATAATGCCGACTTAAGTACAGGAAGACTGAGTCTTCTTACTGTCTATGTTTTGAGCGTTTCCTGTGTCACCAGTTTTACATTCCGATGCACCTCTGCAGGTTTACTGTATCCCTTGCACCTTCCCATTCACGATGAAACACAGAAATTTAATCGGAAATGAATATAAGAGTCCCAATGCCGACTTAAGTACAGGAAGACTGAGTCTTCCTACTGTCTATAATTTGAGCGTTTCCTGTGTCACCAGTTTGACATTCCGATGCACCTCTACAGGTTTACTGTATCCCTTGGACCTTCACAGTGACGATGAAACACAGAAATTGCATCGGAATTAAATATAAGAGTCACACTGCCGACTTAGGTACAAGAAAACAGTCTTCTTACAGTCAATGTTTTGAGCATTTCCTGTGTCACCAGTTTTACATTCCGATGCACCTCTACAGGTTTACTGTATCCCCTGGACCTTCCCATTGGCGATGAAACTCACAAATTGCATCGAAATTAAATATAAGAGACACAATGCCGACTAAAGTACAGGAAGACTAAGTCTTCCTACTGTCCATGATTTGAGCGTTTCCTGTGTCATCAGTTTTACTTTCCGATGCACCTCTGCAGGTTTACTGTATCCCTTGGACCTTCCCATTGACGATGAAAATCAGAAATTGCATCGGAATTATATATAAGAGATACAACGCCGACTTAAGTACAAGAAAACTGAGTCATCTTACGGTCTATGTTTAAGTGTTTCCTGTGTCACCAGGTTTAAATTCCGATGCACCTCTGCAGGTTCATTGTATCCCTTGGAACCTCCCATTGACGATGAAACACAGAAATTGCATCGGAATTAAATATTAGAGACACAGTGCGAGTTAAGAACAGGATGACTAAGTCTTCCTACTGCCTATGCTTTGAGCATTTCCCGTGTCACCAGTTTTACAATCCGATACACCTCAGCAGGTTTACTGTATCTCTTTGACCTTCACAGTGACGAGGAATCACAGAAATTGCATCGGAATTAAATATAAGAGACACAATGCCGACTTAAGTACAGGAAGACTGAGTCTTCCTACTGTCTTTGATTTGAGCGATTCCTGTGTCACCAGTTTTACATTCCGATGCACCTCTGCAGGTTTACTGTATCCCTTGGACCTTCTCATTGACGATGAAACACAGAAATTGCATCGGAATTAAATATAAGAGACACAATGCCGACTTAAGTACAAGAAAACTGAGTCTTCTTACGGTCTATGTTTTGACCGTTTCCTGTGTCACCAGTTATACATTCTGATGCATCTCTGCAGGTTTACTGTATTCCTTGGACCTTCCGATTGACGATTAAACGCAGAAATTGCATCGCAATTAAATATAAGAGACACAATGCCGACTTAAGTACGGGAAGACTGAGTCTTCCTACTGTCTACGATTTGAACGTTTCCTGTGTCATCAGCTTGACATTCCGATGCACCTCTACAGGTTTACTGTATCCCTTGGACCTTCCCATTGACGATGAAAATAAGAAATTGCATCGGAATTGTATATAAGAGATACAACGCCGACTTAAGTACATGAAAACTGAGTCTTCTTACGGTCTATGTTTTGAGCGTTTCCTGTGATACCAGGTTTTACTTCCGATGCACCTCTGCAGGTTTACTGTATCCCTTGGAAATTCCCATTGACGATGAAACACAGAAATTGCATCGGAATTAAATATAAGAGACACAATGCCGACTTAAGTACACGAAGACTGAGTCTTCCTACTGTCTATGTTTTGAGCGTTTCCTGTGTCATCAGTTTTACTTTCCGATGCCCATCTGCTTGTTTAATATATCCCTTGGACCCTCACATTGACGATGAAACACAGAAATTTCATCGGAAATAAATATAAGAGACACAATGACGACTTAAGTACAGGAAGACTGAGTCTTCCTTCTGTCTATGGTTTGAGCGTTACCTGTGTCACCGGTTTTACATTCCGATGCACCTCTGCAGGTTTACTGTATCCCTTGGGCCTTCCCATTGACGATGAAACACCGAAATTGCATCGGAATTAAATATAAGAGACACAATGCCGACTTAAGTAAGGGAAGTCTGAGTTTTCCTACTGTCTATAATTTGAGCGTTTCCTGTGTCACCAGTTTTACATTTCGATGCACCTCAACAGGTTTACTGTATGAGTAGGACCTTCACAGTGACAATGAAACACAGAAATTGCATCGGAATTAAATATAAGTGACACAATGCCGACTTAAGTACCAGAAAACAGTCTTCTTACGGTCAATATTTTTAGCGTTTCCTGTGTCACCAGTTATACATTCCGATGCACCTCTGCAGGTTTACTGTATCCCTTGGACCTTCCCATTGTCGATGAAACACACAATTTGGATCCAAATTAAATATAAGAGACATAATGCCGACTTAAGTACAGGAAGACTGAGTCTTCTTACTGTCTATGTTTTGAGCGTTTCCCGTGTCACCAGTTTTACATTCCGATTCACATCTGCAGGTTTGCTGTATCCATTCGACCTTCCCATTGACGATGAAAAACAGAAATTGCATCGGAATTAAATATAAGAGACACAACGCCGACTTAAGTACAAGAAAACTGTGTTTTCTTACGGTCTATGTTTTGAGCGTTTCCTGTATCACCAGTTTTACATTCCGATGCACCTCTGCAGGTTTACTGTATCCCTTGCACCTTCCCATTCACGATGAAACACAGAAATTTAATCGGAAATGAATATAAGAGTCCCAAAGCCGACATAAGTACAGGAAGACTGAGTCTTCCTACTGTCTATGTTTTGAGCGTTTCCTGTGACATCAGTTTTACATTCCGATGCACCTCTGCAGGTTTACTGTATCCCTTGCACCTTCCCATTCACGATGAAACACAGAAATTTAATCGGAATTGAATATAAGAGTCCCAATGCCGACTTAAGTACAGGAAGACTGAGTCTTCCTACTGTCTATGTTTTGAGCGTTTCCTGTGTCACCAGTTTTACATTTCGATGCACCTCAACAGGTTTACTGCATGAGTTGGACCTTCACAGTGACAATGAAACACAGAAATTGCATCGGAATTAAATATAAGAGACACAACGCCGACTTAAGTACAAGAAAACTGTGTCTTCTTACGGTCTATGTTTTGAGCGTTTCCTGTGTCACCAGTTTTACATTCCGATGCACCTCTGCAGGTTTACTGTATCCCTTGAACCTTGCCATTGACGATGAAACACAGAAATTGCATCGGAATTAAATATAAGAGACACAATGCCGACTTATGTACAGGAAGACTGAGTCTTCCTACTGTCTATGTTTTGAGCGTTTCCTGTCTCATCAGTTTTACATTCCGATGCACCTCTGCAGGTTTACTGTATCCCTTGGACCTTCCCATTGACGATGGAAAACAGAAATTGCATCGGAATTAAATACAAGAGACACAATGCCGACTTAAGTACAGGAAGACTAAGTCTTCCTACTGTCTATGTTTTGAGCGTTTCCTGTGTCATCAGTTTTACTTTCCGATGCTTATCTGCTTGTTTATTATATCCCTTGGACCTTCCCGTTGACGATGAAACACAGAAATTTCATTGGAAATAAATATAAGAGACACAATACCGACTTCAGTACAGGAAGACTGAGTATTCCTACTGTCTATAATTTGAGCGTTTCCTGTGTCATCAGTTTTACTTTCCGATGCACCTCTGCAGGATTACTATAACCTTGGAACTTCCCATTGACGATGAAACACAGAAATTGCATCGGAATTAAATATTAGAGACACAGTGCAAGTTAAGAACAGGATGACTGAGTCTTCCTACTGTCTATGCTTTGAGCATTTCCCGTGTCACCAGTTTTACAATCCGATGCACCTCAGCAGGTTTACTGTATCTCTTTGACCTTCACAGTGACGAGGAATCACAGAAATTGCATCGGAATTAAATATAAGAGACACAATGCCGACTTAAGTACAGGAAGACTGAGTATTCCTACTGTCTATAATTTGAGCGTTTCCTGTGTCACCAGTTTTACATTCCGATGCACCTCTACAGGTTTACTGTATCCCTTGGACCTTCACAGTGACGATGAAACACAGAAATTGCATCGGAATTAAATATAAGAGTCACAATGCCGACCTAAGTACAAGAAAAGAGTCTTCTTACAGTCAATGCTTTGAGCGTTTCCTGTGTCACCAGTTTTACATTCCGATGCACCTCTACAGGTTTACTGTATCCCCTGGACCTTCCCATTGGCGATGAAACACACAAATTGCATCGAATTTAAATATAAGGGACACAATGCCGACTAAAGTACAGGAAGACTGTGTCTTCCTACTGTCTATGTTTTGAGCGTTTCCTGTGTCACCAGTTTTACATTCCGATGGACCTCTGCACGTTTACTGTATCCATTGGACCTTCCCATTGTCGATGAAACACAGAAAGTGCATCGGAATTAAATATAAGAGACACAACGGCGACTTAAGTACCAGAAAACTGAGTCTTCTTACGGTCTATGTTTTGAGCGTTTCCTGTGTCACCAGTTTCACATTCCGATGCACCTCTGCAGGTTTACTGTATCCCTTGGAACTTCCCATTGACGATGAAACACAGAAATTGCATCGGAATTAAATATTAGAGACACAGTGCCGAGTTAAGAACAGGATGACTGAGTCTTCCTACTCTCTATGCTTTGAGCGTTTCCCGTGTCACCAGATTTACAATCCGGAGCACCTCGGCAGGTTTACTGTATCCATAGGACCTTCACAGTGACGATGAATCACAGACATTGCATCGGAATTAAATATAAGAGACACAGTGCCGACTTAAGTACAGGAAGACTGAGTCTTAGTACTGTCTATGTTTTGAGCGTTTCCTGTGTCATCAGTTTTACATTCCGATGCACCTCTGCAGGTTTACTGTATCCCTTGGACCTTCCCATTGACGATTAAAAACAGAAATTGCATCGGAATTAAATATAGGAGACACAATGCCGACTTAAGTACAGGAAGACTAAGTCTTCCTACTGTCTATGTTTTCAGCGTTTCCTGTGTCATCAGTTTTACTTTCCGATGCACCTCTGCTTGTTTGTTGTATCCCTTGGACCCTCCCATTGACTATGAAACACAGAAATTTTATCGGAAATAAAAATAAGAGACACAATGCCGACTTAACTACAGGAAGACTGAGTCTTCCTACTGTCTTTGATTTGAGCGTTTCCTGTGTCACCAGTTTTACATTCCGATGCACCTCTGCAGGTTTACTGTATCCCTTGGACCTTCCCATTGACGATGAAACACAGAAATTGCATCGGAATTAAATATAAGAGACACAATGCCGACTTAAGTACCAGAAAACGGTCTTCTTACGGTCAATATTTTGAGCGTTTCCTGTGTCACCAGTTTAACATTCCGATGCACCTCTGCAGGTTTACTGTATCCCTTGGACCTTCCTATTGGCGATGAATCACACAAATTGCATCGAAATTAAATATAAGAGACATAATGCCGACTTAAGTACAGGAGGACTGAGTCTTCCTACTGTCTATGTTTGAGCGTTTCCTGTGTCACCAGTTTTACATTCCGATTCATATCTGCAGGTTTACTGTATACCTTGGGCCTTCACAGTGACGATGAATCACAGAAATTGCATCGGAATTAAATATAAGAGACACAGTGCCGACTTAAGTACAGGAAGACTGAGTCTTAGTACAGTCTATGTTTTGAGCGTTTCCTGTGTCATCAGTTTTACATTCCGATGCACCTCTGCAGGTTTACTGTATCCCTTGGGAATTCCCATTGACGATGGAAAACAGAAATTGCATCGGAATTAAATATAAGAGACACAATGCCGACTTAAGTACACGAAGACTGAGTCTTTCTACTGTCTATGTTTTGAGCGTTTCCTGTGTCATCAGTTTTACTTTCCGATGCACATCTGCTTGTTTATTATATCTCTTGGACCTTCCCGTTGACGATGAAACACAGAAATTTCATAGGAAAGAAATATAAGAGACACAATGCCGACTTAAGTACAGGAAGACTGAGTCTTCCTACTGTCTATGTGTTGAGCGTTTCGTGTGTCACCAGTTTTACAGTCTGGCGCACCTCTGCAGGTATACTGTATCCCCTGGACCTTCCCATTGACGATGAAAGACAGAAATTGCATCGGAATTAAATATAAGAGACACAATGCCGACTGAAGTACCAGAAAACAGTCTTCTTACGGTCATTATTTTGAGCGTTTCCTGTGTCACCAGTTTTACATTCCGATGCACCTCTGCAGGTTTACTGTATCCCTTGGACCTTCCCATTGGCGATGAAACACACTAATTGCATCGAAATTAAATTTAAGAGACATAATGCCGACTTAAGTACACGAAGACTGAGTCTTCCTATTGTCTATGTTTGAGCGTTTCCTGTGTCACCAGTTTTACATTCCGATTCACATCTGCAGGTTTACTGTCTCCGTTGGACCTTCCCATTGACGATGAAACACAGAAATTGCATCGGAATTAAATATAAGAGACACAACGCCGACTTGAGAACAAGAAAACTGAGTCTTCTTAAGGTCTATGTCTTGAGCGTTTCCAGTGTCACCAGTTTTGCATTCCGATGCACCTCAGCAGGTCTACTGTATCCCTTGCACCTTCCCATTCACGATGAAACACACAAATGTAATCGGATATGAATATAAGAGTCCCAATGCCGACTTAAGTACAGGAAGACTGAGTCTTCCTACTGTATATGTTTTGAGCGTTTCCCGTGTCACCAGTTTTACAATCCGATGCACCTCATCAGGTTTACTGTATCCCTTGGACCTTCACAGCGACGATGAATCACAGAAATTGCATCGGAATTAAATATAAGAGACACAGTACCGACTTAAGTACAAGAAGACTGAGTCTTAGTACTGTCTATGTTTTGAGCGTTTCCTGTGTCACCAGTTTTACATTCCGATGCACCTCTGCAGGTTTACAGTATCCCTTGGACCTTCCCATTGGCGATGAAACACACAAATTGCATCGAAATTAAATATAAGAGACATAATGCCGACTTAAGTACAGGAAGACTGAGTCTTCCTACTGTCTATGTTTGAGCGTTTCCTGTGTCACCAGTTTTACATTCCGATTCATATCTGCAGGTTTACTGTATCCCTTGGACCTTCACAGTGACGATGAATCACGGAAATTGCATCGGAATTAAATATAAGAGACACAGTGCCGACTTAAGTACAGGAAGACTGAGTCTTAGTACTGTCTATGTTTGAGCGTTTCCTGTGTCACCAGTTTTACATTCCGATGCACCTCTGCAGGTTTACTGTATCCCTTGCACCTTCCCATTCACGATGAAACACAGAAATTTAATCGGATATGAATATAAGAGTCCCAATGCCGACTTAAGTACAGGAAGACTGAGTCTTTCTACTGTCTATGATTTGAGCGTTTCCGTGTCACCAGTTTTACAATACGATGCACCTCAGCAGGTTTACTGTATCCCTTGGGCCTTCACAGTGACGATGAATCATAGAAATTGCATCGGAATTAAATATAAGAGACACAGTACCGACTTAAGTACAGGAAGACTGAGTCTTAGTACTGTCTATGTTTTGAGCGTTTCCTGTGTCACCAGTTTTACATTCCGATGCACCTCTGCAGGTTTACTGTATCCCTTGCACCTTCCCATTCACGATAAAACACAGAAATTTAATCGGATATGAATATAAGAGTCCCAATGCCGACTTAAGTACAGGAAGACTGAGTCTTCCTACTGTCTATGATTTGAGCGTTTCCGGTGTCGCCAGTTTTACAATCCGATGCACCTCAGCAGGTTTACTGTATCCCTTGGGCCTTCACAGTGACGATGAATCACAGAAATTGCATCGGAATTAAATATAAGGCACACAGTACCGACTTCAGTACAGGAAGACTGAGTCTTAGTACTGTCTATGTTTTGAGCGTTTCCTGTGTCACCAGTTTTACATTCCGATGCACCTCTGCAGGTTTACTGTATCCCTTGGAACTACCCATTGACGATGAAACACAGAAATTGCATCGGAATTAAATATAAGAGATACAACGCCGACTTAAGTACATGAAAACTGAGTCTTCTTACGGTCTATGTTTTGAGCGTTTCCTGTGTCACCAGGTTTAAGTTCCGATTCACCTCTGCAGGTTTACTGTATCCCTTGGAACTTCCCATTGACGATGAAACACAGAAATTGCATCGGAATTAAATATAAGAGACACAATGCCGACTTAAGTACAGGAAGACTGAGTCTCCCTACTGTCTATGTCTTCAGCGTTTCCTGTGTCATCAGTTTTACTTTCTGATGCACATCTGCTTGTTTATTATATCCCTTGGACCTTCCCGTTGACGATGAAACACAGAAATTTCATAGGAAATAAATATAAGAGACACAATGCCGACTTAAGTACAGGAAGACTGAGTCTTCCTACTGTCTATGTCTTGAGCGTTTCCTGTGTCACCAGTTTTACATTCTGATGCGCCCCTGCAGGTTTACTCTATCCCTTGGACCATTCCATTGACGATGAAACACAGAAATTGAATCGGAATTAAATATAAGAGACACAATGCCGACTTAAGTAGAGGAAGACTGAGAATTCCTACTGTCTACAATTTGAGCGTTTCCTGTGTCACTAGTTTTACATTCCGATGGACCTCTGCACGTTTACTGTATCCATTGGACTTTCCCATTGACGATGAAACACATAAATTGCATCGGAATTAAATATAAGAGACACAACGCCGACTTAATTACCGGAAAACTGAGTCTTCTTACGGTCTATGTTTTGAGCGTTTCCTGTGTCACCAGGTTCACATTCCGATGCACCTCTGCAGGTTTACTCTATCCCTTGGAACTTCCCATTGACGATGAAACACAGAAATTGCATCGGAATTAAATGTAAGAGACACAATGCCGATTTAAGTACAGGAAGACTGAGTGTTCTTACTGTCTATGCTTTGAGCGTTTCCTGTGTCACCAGTTTTACATTCTGATGCACCTCTGCAGGTCTACTGTATCCCTTGGACCTTCCCATTGACGATAAAACACAGAAATTGCATCGGAATTAAATATAAGAGACACAATGCAGACTTAAGTACAGGAAGACTGAGTCTTCCTACTGTATATGTTTTGAGCGTTTCCTGTGTCATCAGTTTATATTCCGATGCACCTCTGCAGGTTTACTGTATCCCTTGCACCTTCCCATTCACGATGGAAAACAGAAATTGCATCGGAATTAAATATAAGAGACACAATGCCGACTTAAGTACAGGAAGACTAAGTCTTCCTACTGTCTATGTTTTGAGCGTTTCCTGTGTCATCAGTTTTACTTTCCGATGCACATCTGCTTGTTTATAATATCCCTTGGACCTTCCCGTTGACGATGAAACACAGCAATTTCATAGGAAATAAATATAAGAGTCACAATGCTGACTTAAGTACAGGAAGACTGAGTCTTTCTACTGTCTATGTTTTGAGCGTTTCCTGTGTCACCAGTTTTACATTCTGATGCACATCTGCAGGTTTACTGTATCCCTTCGTCCTTTCCATTGACGATGAAACACAGAAATTGCATCGGAATTAAATATAAGAGACACAATGCCGACTTAAGTACAGGAAGACAGAGGCTTCCTACTGTCTATAATTTGAGCGTTTCCTGTGTCAGCAGTTTTACATTCCGATGGACCTCTGCAGGTTTACTGTATCCCTTGGACCTTCCCATTGTCGAAGAAACACAGAAATTGCATCGGAATTAAATATAAGAGACACAATGCCGACTTAAGTACAGGAAGACTAAGTCTTCCTACTGTCTATGGTTTGAGCGTTTCCTGTGTCATCAGTTTTACTTTCCGATGCACCTCTGCTTGTTTATTATATCCCTTGGACCCTCCCATTGACGAAGAAACACAGAAATTTCATCGGAAATAAAAATAAGAGACACAATGCCGGCTTAAGTACAGGAAGACTGAGTCTTCCTACTGTCTATGATTTGAGCGTTTCCTGTGTCACCAGTTTTACATTCCGATGCACCTCTGCAGGTTTACTGTATCCCTTGGGCCTTCCCATTGACAATGAAACACAGAAATTGCATCGGAATTAAATATAAGAGACACAATGCCGAAATAAGTACAGGAAGTCTGAGTCTTCCTACTGTCTATAATTTGAGCGTTTCCTGTGTCACCAGTTTTACATTTCGATGCACCTAAACAGGTTTACTGTATGAGTTGGACCTTCACAGTGACAATGAAACACAGAAATTGCATCGGAATTAAATATAAGAGACACAATGCCGACTTAAGTACCAGAAAACAGTCTTCTTACGGCCAATATTTTTAGCGTTCCCTGTGTCACCAGTTTTACATTCCGATGCACCTCTGCAGGTTTACTGTATCCCTTGCACCTTCCCATTCACGATGAAACACAGAAATTTAATCGGAAATGAATATAAGAGTCCCAATGCCGACTTAAGTACAAGAAGACTGAGTCCTCCTACTGTCTATAATTTGAGCGTTTCCCGTGTCACCAGTTTTACAATCCGATGCTCCTCAGCAGGTTTACTGTATCCCTTGGACCTTCACAGTGACGATGAATCACAGAAATTGCATCGGAATTAAATATAAAAGACACAGTACCGACTTAAGTACAGGAAGACTGAGTCTTAGTACTGTCTATGCTTTAAGCGTTTCCTGTGTCACCAGTTTTACATTCCGATGCACCTCTGCAGGTTTACTGTATCCCTTGGACCTTCCCATTGGCGATGAAAATCAGAAATTGCATCGGAATTATATATAAGAGATACAACGCCGAATTAAGTACATGAAAACTGAGTCTTCTAGCGGTCTATGTTTTGAGCGTTTCCTGTGTCACCAGGTTTAAATTCCGATGCACCTCTGCAGGTTTACTCTATCCCTTGGAACTTCCCATTGACGATGAATCACAGAAATTGCATCGGAATTAAATGTAAGAGACACAATGCCGATTTAAGTACAGGAAGACTGAGTGTTCTTACTGTCTATGCTTTGAGCGTTTCCTGTGTCACCAGTTTTACATTCTGATGCACCTCTGCAGGTCTACTGTATCCCTTGGACCTTCCCATTGACGATAAAACACAGAAATTGCATCGGAATTAAATATAAGAGACACAATGCAGACTTAAGTACAGGAAGACTGAGTCTTCCTACTGTCTATGTTTTGAGCGTTTCCTGTGTCATCAGTTTATATTCCGATGCACCTCTGCAGGTTTACTGTATCCCTTGCACCTTCCCATTCCCGATGGAAAACAGAAATTGCATCGGAATTAAATATAAGAGACACAATGCCGACTTAAGTACAGGAAGACTAAGTCTTCCTACTGTCTATGTTTTGAGCGTTTCCTGTGTCATCAGTTTTACTTTCCGATGCACATCTGCTTGTTTATTATATCCCTTGGACCTTCCCCTTGACGATGAAACACAGCAATTTCATAGGAAATAAATATAAGAGTCACAATGCTGACTTAAGTACAGGAAGACTGAGTCTTTCTACTGTCTATGTTTTGAGCGTTTCCTGTGTCACCAGTTTTACATTCTGATGCACATCTGCAGGTTTACTGTATCCCTTCGTCCTTTCCATTGACGATGAAACACAGAAATTGCATCGGAATTAAATATAAGAGACACAATGCCGACTTAAGTACAGGAAGACAGACGCTTCCTACTGTCTATAATTTGAGCGTTTCCTGTGTCACCAGTTTTACATTCCGATGGACCTCTGCAGGTTTACTGTATTCCTTGGACCTTCCCATTGTCGAAGAAACACAGAAATTGCATCGGAATTAAATATAACAGACACAATGCCGACTTAAGTACAGGAAGACTAAGTCTTCCTACTGTCTATGTTTTGAGCGTTTCCTGTGTCATCAGTTTTACTTTCCGATGCACCTCTGCTTGTTTATTATATCACTTGGACCCTCCCATTGACGAAGAAACACAGAAATTTCATCGGAAATAAAAATAAGAGACACAATGCCGACTTAAGTACAGGAAGACTGAGTCTTCCTACTGTCTATGATTTGAGCGTTTACTGTGTCACCAGTTTTACATTCCGATGCACCTCTGCAGGTTTACTGTATCCCTTGGGCCTTCCCATTGACAATGAAACACAGAAATTGCATCGGAATTAAATATAAGAGACACAATGCCGAAATAAGTACAGGAAGTCTGAGTCTTCCTACTGTCTATAATTTGAGCGTTTCCTGTGTCACCAGTTTTACATTTCGATGCACCTAAACAGGTTTACTGTATGAGTTGGACCTTCACAGTGACAATGAAACACAGAAATTGCATCGGAATTAAATATAAGAGACACAATGCCGACTTAAGTACCAGAAAACAGTCTTCTTACGGCCAATATTTTTAGCGTTCCCTGTGTCACCAGTTTTACATTCCGATGCACCTCTGCAGGTTTACTGTATCCCTTGCACCTTCCCATTCACGATGAAACACAGAAATTTAATCGGAAATGAATATAAGAGTCCCAATGCCGACTTAAGTACAAGAAGACTGAGTCCTCCTACTGTCTATAATTTGAGCGTTTCCCGTGTCACCAGTTTTACAATCCGATGCACCTCAGCAGGTTTACTGTATCCCTTGGACCTTCACAGTGACGAAGAATCACAGAAATTGCATCGGAATTAAATATAAGAGACACAGTATCGACTTAACTACAGGAAGACTGAGTCTTAGTACTGTCTATGTTTTGAGCGTTTCCTGTGTCACCAGTTTTACATTCCGATGCACCTCTGCAGGTTTACTGTATCCCTTGGACCTTCCCATTGACGATGAAAATCAGAAATTGCATCGGAAATATATATAAGAGATACAACGCCGACTTAAGTACATGAAAACTCAGTCTTCTTACGGTCTATGATTTGAGCGTTTCCTGTGTCACCAGGATTAAATTCCGATGCACCTCTGCAGGTTTACTGTATCCCTTGGAACTTCCCATTGACGATGAAACACAGAAATTGCATTGGAATTAAATATAAGAGACACAATGCCGACTTAAGTACAGGAAGACTGAGTCTTCCTACTGTCTATGATTTGAGCGTTTCCCGTGTCACCAGTTTTACAATCCGATGCACCTCAGCAGGTTTACTGTATCACGTGGACCTTCACAGTGACGATGAATACACAGAAATTGCATCGGAATTAAATATAAGAGACACAGTGCCGACTTAAGTACAGGAAGACTGAGTCTTAGTACTGTCTATGTTATGAGCGTTTCCTGTGTCATCAGTTTTACATTCCGATGCACCTCAGCAGGTTTACTGTATACCGTGGACCTTCACAGTGACGATGAATACACAGAAATTGCATCGGAATTAAATGTAAGAGACACAGTACCGACTTAACTACAGGAAGACCAAGTCTTCCCACTGTCTATGTTTTGAGCGTTTCCTGTGTCATCAGTTTTACTTTCCGATGCACCTCTGCTTGTTTATTATATCCCTTGGACCCTCCCATTGACGATGAAACACAGAAATTTCATCGGAAATAAAAATAAGAGACACAATGCCGACTTAAGTACAGGAAGACTGAGCCTTCCTACTGTCTATGATTTGAGCGTGTCCTGTGTCACCAGTTTTACATTCCGATGCACCTCTGCAGGTTTACTGTATCCC
Organism: Schistocerca nitens; assembly: GCF_023898315.1. Classification (NCBI taxonomy): domain Eukaryota; kingdom Metazoa; phylum Arthropoda; class Insecta; order Orthoptera; family Acrididae; genus Schistocerca; species Schistocerca nitens. The sequence goes on along the minus strand of NC_064616.1, from coordinate 1,802,652 downwards.
TTGGACCTTCCCATTGGAGATGAAACACACAAATTGCATCGGAATTAAATATAAGAGACACAGTACCGACTTAAGTACAGGAAGACTGAGTCTTAGTACTGTCTATGTTTTGAGCGATTCCTGTGTCACCAGTTTTACATTCTGCAGGTTTACTGTATCCCTTGGACCTCCCCATTGACGATGGAAAACAGAAATTGCATCGGAATTAAATATAAGAGACACAATGCTGACTTAAGTACAGGAAGACTAAGTCTTCCTACTGTCTATAATTTGAGCGTTTCCTGTGTCACCAGTTTTACATTCCGATGCACCTCTACAGGTTTACTGTATCCATTGGACGTTCCCATTGACGATGAAACACAGAAATTGCATCGGAGTTAAATATAAGAGACACAACGCCGACTTAAGTACAAGAAAACTGAGTCTTCTTACGGTCTATGTTTTGAGCGTTTCCTGTGTCACCAGTTTTACATTCCGATGGACCTCTGCAGTTTTACTGTATCCCTTGGAACTTCCCATTGACGATGAAACACAGAAATTGCATCGGAATTAAATATTAGAGACACAGTGCCGAGTTAAGAACAGAATGACTGAGTCCTCCTAGTGTCTATATTTTGAGCGTTTCCCTTTTCACCAGTTTTACAATCCGATGCACCTCAGCAGGTTTACTGTATCCCTTGGACCTTCACAGTGACGAAGAATCACAGAAATTGCATCGGAATTAAATATAAGAGACACAGTATCGACTTAACTACAGGAAGACTGAGTCTTAGTACTGTCTATGTTTTGAGCGTTTCCTGTGTCACCAGTTTTACATTCCGATGCACCTCTGCAGGTTTACTGTATCCCTTGGACCTTCCCATTGACGATGAAAATCAGAAATTGCATCGGAAATATATATAAGAGATACAACGCCGACTTAAGTACATGAAAACTCAGTCTTCTTACGGTCTATGATTTGAGCGTTTCCTGTGTCACCAGGATTAAATTCCGATGCACCTCTGCAGGTTTACTGTATCCCTTGGAACTTCCCATTGACGATGAAACACAGAAATTGCATTGGAATTAAATATAAGAGACACAATGCCGACTTAAGTACAGGAAGACTGAGTCTTCCTACTGTCTATGATTTGAGCGTTTCCCGTGTCACCAGTTTTACAATCCGATGCACCTCAGCAGGTTTACTGTATCACGTGGACCTTCACAGTGACGATGAATACACAGAAATTGCATCGGAATTAAATATAAGAGACACAGTGCCGACTTAAGTACAGGAAGACTGAGTCTTAGTACTGTCTATGTTATGAGCGTTTCCTGTGTCATCAGTTTTACATTCCGATGCACCTCAGCAGGTTTTCTGTATACCGTGGACCTTCACAGTGACGATGAATACACAGAAATTGCATCGGAATTAAATGTAAGAGACACAGTACCGACTTAACTACAGGAAGACCAAGTCTTCCCACTGTCTATGTTTTGAGCGTTTCCTGTGTCACCAGTTTTACATTCTGCAGGTTTACTGTATCCCTTGGACCTCCCCATTGACGATGGAAAACAGAAATTGCATCGGAATTAAATATAAGAGACACAATGCTGACTTAAGTACAGGAAGACTAAGTCTTCCTACTGTCTATAATTTGAGCGTTTCCTGTGTCACCAGTTTTACTTTCCGATGCACCTCTGCTTGTTTATTATATCCCTTGGACCCTCCCATTGACGATGAAACACAGAAATTTCATCGGAAATAAAAATAAGAGACACAATGCCGACTTAAGTACAGGAAGACTGAGCCTTCCTACTGTCTATGATTTGAGCGTGTCCTGTGTCACCAGTTTTACATTCCGATGCACCTCTGCAGGTTTACTGTATCCCTTGGACCTTCCCATTGGCGATGAAACACACAAATTGCATCGGAATTAAATATAAGAGACACAGTACCGACTTAAGTACAGGAAGACTGAGTCTTAGTACTGTCTATGTTTTGAGCGATTCCTGTGTCACCAGTTTTACATTCTGCAGGTTTACTGTATCCCTTGGACCTCCCCATTGACGATGGAAAACAGAAATTGCATCGGAATTAAATATAAGAGACACAATGCTGACTTAAGTACAGGAAGACTAAGTCTTCCTACTGTCTATAATTTGAGCGTTTCCTGTGTCACCAGTTTTACATTCCGATGCACCTCTACAGGTTTACTGTATCCATTGGACATTCCCATTGACGATGAAACACAGAAATTGCATCGGAATTAAATATAAGAGACACAACGCCGACTTAAGTACAAGAAAACTGAGTCTTCTTACGGTCTATGTTTTGAGCGTTTCCTGTGTCACCAGCTTTACACTCCGATGCACCTCTGCAGGTTTACTGTATCCCTTGGAACTTCCCATTCACGATGAAACACAGAAATTGCATCGGAATTAAATATTAGAGACACAGTGCCGAGTTAAGAACAGGATGACTGAGTCCTCCTAATGTCTATGTTTTGAGCGTTTCCCTTGTCACCAGTTTTACAATCCGATGCACCTCAGCAGGTTTACTGTATCCCTTGGACCTTCACAGTGACGATGAATCACAGAAATTGCATCGGAATTAAATATAAGAGACACAGTACCGACTTAACTACAGGAAGACTGAGTCTTAGTACTGTCTATGTTTTGAGCGTTTCCTGTGTCACCAGTTTTACATTCCGATGCACCTCTGCAGGTTTACTGTATCCTTTGGACCTTCCCATTGACGATGTAAATCAGAAATTGCATCGGAATTATATATAAGTGATACAACGCCAACTTAAGTACATGAAAACTGAGTCTTCTTACGGTCTATGTTTTGAGCGTTTCCTGTGTCTCCAGGATTACATTCTGATGCACCTCTGCAGGTTTACTGTATCCCTTGGACCTTCCCATTGACGATGAAACACACAAATTGCATCGGAATTAAATATAAGAGACACAATGCCGACTTAAGTACAGGAAGACTAAGTCTTCATACTGTCTATAATTTGAGCGTTTCCTGTGTCTCCAGGATTACATTCTGATGCACCTCTGCAGGTTTACTGTATCCCTTGGACCTTCCCATTGACGATGAAACACAGAGATTGCATCGGAATTAAATATAAGAGACACAATGCCGACTTAAGTACAGGAAGACTGAGTCTTCCTACTGTCTATGTTTTGAGCGTTTCCTGTCTGATCAGTTTACTTTCCGATGCACCTCTGCAGGTTTACTGTATCCATTGGACCTTCCCATTGACGATGAAACACAGAAATTGCATCGGAATTAAATATAAGAGACACAATGCCGACTTAAGTGCAGGAAGACTGAGTCTTCCTACTGTCTATGTTTTGAGCGTTTCCTGTGTCAGCAGTTTTACATTCTCATGCACCTCTGCAGGTTTATTGTATCCCTTGGACCTTCCCATTGACGATGAACCACAGAAATTGCATCGGAATTAAATATAAGAGACACAATGAAGACTTAAGTACAGGAAGACTGAGTCTTCCTACTGTCTATGGTTTGAGCGTTTCCTGTCTCATCAGTTTACATTCCGATGCACCTCTGCAGGTTTACTGTATCCCTTGGACCTTCCCATTGACGATGGAAAACAGAAATTGCATCGGAATTGAATATAAGAGACACAATGCCGACTTAAGTACAGGAAGACTAAGTCTTCCTACTGCCTATGTTTTGAGCGTTTCCTGTGTCATCAGTTTTACTTTCCGATGCACATCAGCTTGTTTATTATATCCCTTGGACCTTCCCGTTGACGATGAAACACAGAAATTTCATAGGAAATAAATATAAGAGACACAATGCCGACCTAAGTACAGGACGACTGAGTCTTCCTACTGTCTATGTTTTGAGCGTTTCCTGTGTCACCAGTTTTACATTCTGATGCACCTCTGCAGGTTTACTGTATCCCTTGGACCTTTCCATTGACGATGAAACACAGAAATTGCATCGGAATTAAATATAAGAGACACAATGCCGACTTAAGTACAGGAAGACTGAGTCTTCCTACTGTCTATAATTTGAGCGTTTCCTGTGTCACCAGTTTTACATTCCGATGCACCTCTGCAGGTTTACTGTATCCCTTGGACCTTTCCATTGACGATGAAACACAGAAATTGCATCGGAATTAAATATAAGAGACACAATGCCGACTTAAGTACAGGAAGACTGAGTCTTCCTACTGTCTATGTTTTGTGCGTTTCCTGTGTCACCAGTTTTACATTCCGATGGACCTCTGCACGTTTACTGTATCCATTGGACCTTCCCATTGACGATGAAACACAGAAATTGCATCGGAATTAAATATAAGAGACACAACGCCGACATAAGTACCAGAAAACTGAGTCTTCTTACGGTCTATGTTTTGACCGTTTCCTGTGTCACCAGTTTCACATTCCGATGCACCTCTGCAGGTTTACTGTATCCCTTGGAACTTCCCATTGACGATGAAACACAGAAATTGCATCGGAATTAAATATTAGAGACACAGTGCCGATTTAAGAACAGGATGACTGAGTCTTCCTACTGTCTATGCTTTGAGCGTATCCCGTGTCACCAGTTTTACAAGCCGATGCACCTCAGCAGGTTTACTGTACCCGTGGACCTTCACAGTGACGATGAATCACAGAAATTTCATCGGAAATAAAAATAAGAGACCCAATGCCGACTTAAGTACAGGAAGACTGAGTCTTCCTACTGTCTATGATTTGAATGTGTCCTGTGTCACCAGTTTTACATTCCGATGCACCTCTGCAGGTTTACTGTATCCCTTGGACCTTCCCATTGGCGATGAAACACACAAATTGCATCGAAATTAAATATAAGAGACATAATGACGACTTAAGTACAGGAAGACTGACTCTTCCTACTGTCTATGTTTTGAGCGTTTCCTGTGTCACCAGTTTTACAATCCGATTCACATCTGCAGGTTTACTGTATCCATTGGACATTCCCATTGACGATGAAACACAGAAATTGCATCGGAATTAAATATAAGAGACACAACGCCGACTTAAGCACAAGAAAACTGAGTCTTCTTACGGTCTATGTCTTGAGCGTTTCCTGTGTTACCAGTTTTACATTCCGATGCACCTCTGCAGGTTTACTGTATCCCTTGCATCTTCCCATTCACGATGAAACACAGAAATTTAATCGGAAATGACTATAAGAGCCCAATGCCGACTTAAGTACAGGAAGACTGCGTCTTCCTACTGTCAATGTTTTGAGCGTTTCCTGTGTCACCAGTTTTACATTCTGCAGGTCTACTGTATCCCTTGGACCTTCCCATTGACGATGAAAATCAGAAATTGCATTGGAATTATATATAAGAGATACAACGCCGACTTAAGTACATGAAAACTGAGTCTTCTTACGGTCTATGTTTTGAGCGTTTCCTGTGTCACCAGGTTTAAATTTCGATGCACCTCTGCAGGTTTACTGTATCCCTTGGAAATTCCCATTGACGATAAACACAGAAATTGCATCGGAATTAAATATAAGAGACACAATGACGACTTAAGTACAGGAAGACTAAGTCTTCCTACTGTCTATGTTTTGAGCGTTTCCTGTGTCACCAGTTTTACATTCTGATGCACCTCTGCAGGTTTACAGTATCCCTTGGACCTTCCCATTGACGATGAAACACAGATATTGCATAGGAATTAAATATAAGAGACACAATGCAGACTTAAGTACAGGAAGACTGAGTCTTCCTACTGTCTATGTTTTGAGTATTTCCTGTCTCATCAGTTTCCATTCCGATGCACCTCTGCAGGTTTACTGTATCCCCTGGACCTTCCCATTGGCGATGAAACACAAATTGCATCGAAATAAATAAAAGAGACACAATGCCGACTTAAGTACAGGAAGACTGAGTCTTCCTACTGTCTATGTTTTGAGCGTTTCCTGTGTCACCAGTTTTACATTCCGATGGACCTCTGCCGGTTTACTGTATCCATTGGACCTTCCCATTGACGATGAAACACAGAAATTGCATCGGAATTAAATATAAGAGACACAACGCCGACTTAAGTACAAGAAAACTGAGATTTCTTACGGTCTATGTTTTAAGCGTTTCCTGTGTCACCAGTTTTACATTCCGATGCTCCTCTGCAGGTTTACTGTATCCCTTGGAACTTCCCATTGACGATGAAACACAGAAATTGCATCGGAATTAAATATTAGAGACACAGTGCCGAGTTAAGAACAGGATGACTGAGTCCTCCTAATGTCAATGTTTTGAGCGTTTCCCTTGTCACCAGTTTTACAATCCGATGCACCTCAGCAGGTTTACTGTATCCCTTGGACCTTCACAGTAACGATGAATCACAGAAATTGCATCGGAATTAAAATAAGAGACACAGTACCGACATAACTACAGGAAGACTGAGTCTTAGTACTGTCTATGTTTTGAGCGTTTCCTGTGTCACCAGTTTTACATTCCGATGCACCTCTGCAGGTTTACTGTATCCCTTGGACCTTCCCATTGACGATGAAAATCAGAAATTGCATCGGAATTATATATAAGAGATACAACGCCGACTTAAGTACATGAAAACAGAGTCTTCTTACGGTCTATGTTTTGAGCGTTTCCTGTGTCACCAGGTTTAAATTCCGATGCACACTCTGAAGGTTTACTGTATCCCTTGGAACTTCCCATTGACGATGAAACACAGAAATTGCATCGGAATTAAATATAAGAGACACAATGCCGACTTAAGTGCAGGAAGACTGAGTCTTCCTACTATCTATGTTTTGAGCGTTTCCTGTGTCACCAGTTTTACATTCTGATGCACATCTGCAGGTTTATTGTATCCCTTGGACCTTCCCATTGACGATGAAACACAGAAATTGCATCAGAATTAAATATAAGAGACACAATGCAGACTTAAGTACAGGAAGACTGAGTCTTCCTACTGTCTATGTTTTGAGCGTTTCCTGTTTCATCATTTTACATTCCGATGCACCTCTGCAGGTTTACTGTGTCCCTTGGACCTTCCCATTGACGATGGAAAACAGAAATTGCATCGGAATTGAATATAAGAGACACAATGCCGACTTAAGTACAGGAAGACTAAGTCTTCCTACTGCCTATGTTTTGAGCGTTTCCTGTGTCATCAGTTTTACTTTCCGATGCACATCTGCTTGTTTATTATATCCCTTGGACCTTCCCGTTGACGATGAAACACAGAAATTTCATAGGAAATAAATATAAGAGACACAATGCCGACTTAAGTACAGGAAGACCGCGTCTTCCTACTGTCTATGTTTTGAGCTTTTCCTGTGTCACCAGTTTTACATTCTGATGCAACTCTGCAGGTTTACTGTATCCCTTGGACCTTTCCATTGACGATGAAACACAGAAATTGCATCGGAATTAAATATAAGAGACACAATGCAGACTTAAGTACAGTAACACTAAGTCTTCCTACTGTCTATGTTTTGAGCGTTTCCTGTGTCATCAGTTTCACTTTCCGATGCACCTCTACTTGTTTATTATATCCCTTGGACCTTACCATTGACGATGAAACACAGAAATTTCATTGGAAATAAATATAAGAGACACAATGCCGACTTAAGTACAGGAAGACTGAGTCTTCCTACTGTCTATGTTTTGAGCGATTCCTGTGTCACCAGTTTTACATTCCAATGCACCTCTGCAGGTTTACTGTATCCCTTGGACCTTCCCATTGACGATGAAACACAGAAATTGCTTCGGAATTAAATATAAGAGACACAACGCCGACTTAAGTACAAGAAAACTGAGTCTTCTTACGGTCTATGTTTTGAGCGTTTCCTGTGTCACCAGTTTTACATTCCGATGGACCTCTCCAGGTTTACTGTATCCCATGCACCTTCTCATTCACGATGAAACACAGAAATTTAATCTGAAATAAATATAAGAGTCCCAATGCCGACTTAAGTACAGGAAGACTGAGTCTTCCTACTGTCTATGTTTTGAGCGTTTCCTGTGTCATCAGTTTTACATTCCGATGCACCTCTGCAGGTTTCCTGTATCCCTTGGACCTTCCCATTGACGATTAAAAACAGAAATTGCATCGGAATTAAATATAAGAGACACAATGCCGACTTAAGTACAGGAAGACCAAGTCTTCCTACTGTCTATGTTTTGAGCGTTTCCTGTGTCATCAGTTTTACTTTCCGATGCACCTCTGCTTGTTTATTATATCACTTGGACCCTCCCATTGACGATGAAACACAGAAATTTCATCTGATATAAAAATAAGAGACCCAATGCCGACTTAAGTACAGGAAGACCGAGTCTTCCTACTGTCTATGATTTGGGCGTGTCCTGTGTCACCAGTTTTACATTCCGATGCACCTCTGCAGGTTTACTGTATCCCTTGGACCTTCCCATTGGCGATGAAACACACAAATTGCATCGAAATTAAATATAAGAGACATAATGACGACTTAAGTACAGGAAGACTGACTCTTCCTACTGTCTATGTTTTGAGCGTTTCCTGTGTCACCAGTTTTACAATCCGATTCACATCTGCAGGTTTACTGTATTCATTGGACATTCCCATTGACGATGAAACACAGAAATTGCATCGGAATTAAATATAAGAGACACAACGCCGACTTAAGTACAAGAAAACTGAGTCTTCTTACGGTCTATGTCTTGAGCGTTTCCTGTGTTACCAGTTTTACATTCCGATGCACCTCTGCAGGTTTACTGTATCCCTTGCATCTTCCCATTCACGATGAAACACAGAAATTTAATCGGAAATGACTATAAGAGTCCCAATGCCGACTTAAGTACAGGAAGACTGAGTCTTCCTACTGTCTATGTTTTGAGCGTTTCCTGTGTCACCAGTTTTACATTCTGCAGGTCTACCGTATCCCTTGGACCTTCCCATTGACGATGAAAATCAGAAATTGCATTGGAATTATATATAAGAGATACAACGCCGACTTAAGTACATGAAAACTGAGTCTTCTTACGGTCTATGTTTTGAGCGTTTCCTGTGTCACCAGGTTTAATTTCGATGCACCTCTGCAGGTTTACTGTATCCCTTGGAAATTCCCATTGACGATAAACACAGAAATTGCATCGGAATTAAATATAAGAGACACAATGACGACTTAAGTACAGGAAGACTAAGTCTTCCTACTGTCTATGTTTTGAGCGTTTCCTGTGTCACCAGTTTTACATTCTGATGCACCTCTGCAGGTTTACAGTATCCCTTGGACCTTCCCATTGACGATGAAACACAGATATTGCATAGGAATTAAATATAAGAGACACAATGCAGACTTAAGTACAGGAAGACTGAGTCTTCCTACTGTCTATGTTTTGAGCGTTTCCTGTCTCATCAGTTTCCATTCCGATGCACCTCTGCAGGTTTACTGTATCCCCTGGACCTTCCCATTGGCGATGAAACACAAATTGCATCGAAATAAATATAAGAGACACAATGCCGACTTAAGTACAGGAAGACTGAGTCTTCCTACTGTCTATGTTTTGAGCGTTTCCTGTGTCACCAGTTTTACATTCCGATGGACCTCTGCCGGTTTACTGTATCCATTGGACCTTCCTATTGACGATGAAACACAAAAATTGCATCGGAATTAAATATAAGAGACACAACGCCGACTTAAGTACAAGAAAACTGAGATTTCTTACGGTCTATGTTTTGAGCGTTTCCTGTGTCACCAGTTTTACATTCCGATGCTCCTCTGCAGGTTTACTGTATCCCTTGGAACTTCCCATTGACGATGAAACACAGAAATTGCATCGGAATTAAATATTAGAGACACAGTGCCGAGTTAAGAACAGGATGACTGAGTCCTCCTAATGTCAATGTTTTGAGCGTTTCCCTTGTCACCAGTTTTACAATCCGATGCACCTCAGCAGGTTTACTGTATCCCTTGGACCTTCACACTAACGATGAATCACAGAAATTGCATCGGAATTAAAATAAGAGACACAGTACCGACATAACTACAGGAAGACTGAGTCTTAGTACTGTCTATGTTTTGAGCGTTTCCTGTGTCACCAGTTTTACATTCCGATGCACCTCTGCAGGTTTACTGTATCCCTTGGACCTTCCCATTGACGATGAAAATCAGAAATTGCATCGGAATTATATATAAGAGATACAACGCCGACTTAAGTACATGAAAACAGAGTCTTCTTACGGTCTATGTTTTGAGCGTTTCCTGTGTCACCAGGTTTAAATTCCGATGCACACTCTGAAGGTTTACTGTATCCCTTGGAACTTCCCATTGACGATGAAACACAGAAATTGCATCGGAATTAAATATAAGAGACACAATGCCGACTTAAGTGTAGGAAGACTGAGTCTTCCTACTATCTATGTTTTGAGCGTTTCCTGTGTCACCAGTTTTACATTCTGATGCACATCTGCAGGTTTATTGTATCCCTTGGACCTTCCCATTGACGATGAAACACAGAAATTGCATCAGAATTAAATATAAGAGACACAATGCAGACTTAAGTACAGGAAGACTGAGTCTTCCTACTGTCTATGTTTTGAGCGTTTCCTGTCTCATCATTTTACATTCCGATGCACCTCTGCAGGTTTACTGTGTCCCTTGGACCTTCCCATTGACGATGGAAAACAGAAATTGCATCGGAATTGAATATAAGAGACACAATGCCGACTTAAGTACAGGAAGACTAAGTCTTCCTACTGCCTATGTTTTGAGCGTTTCCTGTGTCATCAGTTTTACTTTCCGATGCACATCTGCTTGTTTATTATATCCCTTGGACCTTCCCGTTGACGATGAAACACAGAAATTTCATAGGAAATAAATATAAGAGACACAATGCCGACTTAAGTACAGGAAGACTGCGTCTTCCTACTGTCTATGTTTTGAGCTTTTCCTGTGTCACCAGTTTTACATTCTGATGCAACTCTGCAGGTTTACTGTATCCCTTGGACCTTTCCATTGACGATGAAACACAGAAATTGCATCGGAATTAAATATAAGAGACACAATGCAGACTTAAGTACAGTAACACTAAGTCTTCCTACTGTCTATGTTTTGAGCGTTTCCTGTGTTATCAGTTTCACTTTCCGATGCACCTCTACTTGTTTATTATATCCCTTGGACCTTACCATTGACGATGAAACACAGAAATTTCATTGGAAATAAATATAAGAGACACAATGCCGACTTAAGTACAGGAAGACAGAGTCTTCCTACTGTCTATGTTTTGAGCGATTCCTGTGTCACCAGTTTTACATTCCAATGCACCTCTGCAGGTTTACTGTATCCCTTGGACCTTCCCATTGACGATGAAACACAGAAATTGCATCGGAATTAAATATAAAAGACACAACGCCGACTTAAGTACAAGAAAACTGAGTCTTCTTACGGTCTATGTTTTGAGCGTTTCCTGTGTCACCAGTTTTACATTCCGATGGACCTCTCCAGGTTTACTGTATCCCATGCACCTTCCCATTCACGATGAAACACAGAAATTTAATCTGAAATAAATATAAGAGTCCCAATGCCGACTTAAGTACAGGAAGACTGAGTCTTCCTACTGTCTATGTTTTGAGCGTTTCCTGTGTCATCAGTTTTACATTCCGATGCACCTCTGCAGGTTTCCTGTATCCCTTGGACCTTCCCATTGACGATTAAAAACAGAAATTGCATCGGAATTAAATATAAGAGACACAATGCCGACTTAAGTACAGGAAGACCAAGTCTTCCTACTGTCTATGTTTTGAGCGTTTCCTGTGTCATCAGTTTTACTTTCCGATGCACCTCTGCTTGTTTATTATATCACTTGGACCCTCCCATTGACGATGAAACACAGAAATTTCATCTGATATAAAAATAAGAGACCCAATGCCGACTTAAGTACAGGAAGACCGAGTCTTCCTACTGTCTATGATTTGGGCGTGTCCTGTGTCACCAGTTTTACATTCCGATGCACCTCTGCAGGTTTACTGTATCCCTTGGACCTTCCCATTGGCGATGAAACACACAAATTGCATCGAAATTAAATATAAGAGACATAATGCCCACTTAAGTACAGGAAGACTGAGTCTTCCTACTGTCTATGTTTTGAGCGTTTCCTGTGTCACCAGTTTTACATTCCGATTCACATCTGCAGGTTTACTGTATCCATTGGACCGTCCCATTGACGATGAAACACAGAAATTGCATCGGAATTAAATATAAGAGACACAACGCCGACTAAAGTACAAGAAAACTGAGTCTTCTTACGGTCTATGCCTTGAGCGTTTCCTGTGTCACCAGTTTTACATTCCGATGCACCTCTGCAGGTTTACTGTATCCCTTGCACCTTCCCATTCACGATGAAACACAGAAATTTAATCGGAAATGACTATAAGAGTCCCAATGCCGACTAAAGTACAGGAAGACTGAGTCTTCCTACTGTCTATGTTTTGAGCGTTTCCCGTGTCACCAGTTTTACAATCCGATGCACCTCAGCAGGTTTACTGTATGCCTTGTACCTTCACAGTGACGATGAATCACAGAAATTGCATCGGAATTAAATATAAAAGACACAGTACCGACTTAAGTACAGGAAGACTGAGTCTTAGTACTGTCTATGTTTTGAGCGTTTCCTGTGTCACCAGTTTTACATTCTGCAGGTTTACTGTATCCCTTGGACCTTCCCATTGACGATGAATATCAGAAATTGCATCGGAATTATATACAAGAGATACAACGCCGACTTAAGTACATGAAAACTGAGTCTTCTTACGGTCTATGTTTTGAGCGTTTCCTGTGTCACCAGGTTTAAATTCCGATGCAGCTCTGCAGGTTTACTGTATCCCTTGGAACTTCCCATTGACGATGAAACACAGAAATTGCATAGGAATTAAATATAAGAGACACAATGCAGACTTAAGTACAGGAAGACTGAGTCTTCCTACTGTCCACGTTTTGAGCGTTTCCTGTCTCATCAGTTTACATTCCGATGCACCTCTGCAGGTTTACTGTATCCCTTGGACCTTCCCATTGACGATGGAAAACAGAATTTGCATCGGAATTGAATATAAGAGACACAATGCCGACTTAAGTACAGGAAGACTAAGTCTTCCTACTGCCTATGTTTTGAGCGTTTCCTGTGTCATCAGTTTTACTTTCCGATGCACATCAGCTTGTTTATTATATCCCTTGGACCTTCCCGTTGACGATGAAACACAGAAATTTCATAGGAAATAAATATAAGAGACACAATGCCGACCTAAGTACAGGACGACTGAGTCTTCCTACTGTCTATGTTTTGAGCGTTTCCTGTGTCACCAGTTTTACATTCTGATGCACCTCTGCAGGTTTACTGTATCCCTTGGACCTTTCCATTGACGATGAAACACAGAAATTGCATCGGAATTAAATATAAGAGACACAATGCCGACTTAAGTACAGGAAGACTGAGTCTTCCTACTGTCTATAATTTGAGCGTTTCCTGTGTCACCAGTTTTACATTCCGATGCACCTCTGCAGGTTTACTGTATCCCTTGGACCTTTCCATTGACGATGAAACACAGAAATTGCATCGGAATTAAATATAAGAGACACAATGCCGACTTAAGTACAGGAAGACTGAGTCTTCCTACTGTCTATGTTTTGTGCGTTTCCTGTGTCACCAGTTTTACATTCCGATGGACCTCTGCACGTTTACTGTATCCATTGGACCTTCCCATTGACGATGAAACACAGAAATTGCATCGGAATTAAATATAAGAGACACAACGCCGACATAAGTACCAGAAAACTGAGTCTTCTTACGGTCTATGTTTTGAGCGTTTCCTGTGTCACCAGTTTCACATTCCGATGCACCTCTGCAGGTTTACTGTATCCCTTGGAACTTCCCATTGACGATGAAACACAGAAATTGCATCGGAATTAAATATTAGAGACACAGTGCCGAGTTAAGAACAGGATGACTGAGTCTTCCTACTGTCTATGCTTTGAGCGTATCCCGTGTCACCAGTTTTACAAGCCGATGCACCTCAGCAGGTTTACTGTACCCGTGGACCTTCACAGTGACGATGAATCACAGAAATTTCATCGGAAATAAAAATAAGAGACCCAATGCCGACTTAAGTACAGGAAGACTGAGTCTTCCTACTGTCTATGATTTGAATGTGTCCTGTGTCACCAGTTTTACATTCCGATGCACCTCTGCAGGTTTACTGTATCCCTTGGACCTTCCCATTGGCGATGAAACACACAAATTGCATCGAAATTAAATGTAAGAGACATAATGACGACTTAAGTACAGGAAGACTGACTCTTCATACTGTCTATGTTTTGAGCGTTTCCTGTGTCACCAGTTTTACAATCCGATTCACATCTGCAGGTTTACTGTATCCATTGGACATTCCCATTGACGATGAAACACAGAAATTGCATCGGAATTAAATATAAGAGACACAACGCCGACTTAAGTACAAGAAAACTGAGTCTTCTTACGGTCTATGTCTTGAGCGTTTCCTGTGTTACCAGTTTTACATTCCGATGCACCTCTGCAGGTTTACTGTATCCCTTGCATCTTCCCATTCACGATGAAACACAGAAATTTAATCGGAAATGACTATAAGAGTCCCAATGCCAACTTAAGTACAGGAAGACTGCGTCTTCCTACTGTCAATGTTTTGAGCGTTTCCTGTGTCACCAGTTTTACATTCTGCAGGTCTACTGTATCCCTTGGACCTTCCCATTGACGATGAAAATCAGAAATTGCATTGGAATTATATATAAGAGATACAACGCCGACTTAAGTACATGAAAACTGAGTCTTCTTACGGTCTATGTTTTGAGCGTTTCCTGTGTCACCAGGTTTAAATTTCGATGCACCTCTGCAGGTTTACTGTATCCCTTGGAAATTCCCATTGACGATAAACACAGAAATTGCATCGGAATTAAATATAAGAGACACAATGACGACTTAAGTACAGGAAGACTAAGTCTTCCTACTGTCTATGTTTTGAGCGTTTCCTGTGTCACCAGTTTTACATTCTGATGCACCTCTGCAGGTTTACAGTATCCCTTGGACCTTCCCATTGACGATGAAACACAGATATTGCATAGGAATTAAATATAAGAGACACAATGCAGACTTAAGTACAGGAAGACTGAGTCTTCCTACTGTCTATGTTTTGAGCGTTTCCTGTCTCATCAGTTTCCATTCCGATGCACCTCTGCAGGTTTACTGTATCCCCTGGACCTTTCCATTGGCGATGAAACACAAATTGCATCGAAATAAATATAAGAGACACAATGCCGACTTAAGTACAGGAAGACTGAGTCTTCCTACTGTCTGTGTTTTGAGCGTTTCCTGTGTCACCAGTTTTACATTCCGATGGACCTCTGCCGGTTTACTGTATCCATTGGACCTTCCCATTGACGATGAAACACAGAAATTCCATCGGAATTAAATATAAGAGACACAACGCCGACTTCAGTACAAGAAAACTGAGATTTCTTACGGTCTATGTTTTGAGCGTTTCCTGTGTCACCAGTTTTACATTCCGATGCTCCTCTGCAGGTTTACTGTATCCCTTGGAACTTCCCATTGACGATGAAACACAGAAATTGCATCGGAATTAAATATTAGAGACACAGTGCCGAGTTAAGAACAGGATGACTGAGTACTCCTAATGTCAATGTTGTGAGCGTTTCCCTTGTCACCAGTTTTACAATCCGATGCACCTCAGCAGGTTTACTGTATCCCTTGGACCTTCACAGTAACGATGAATCACAGAAATTGCATAGGAATTAAAATAAGAGACACAGTACCGACATAACTACAGGAAGACTGAGTCTTAGTACTGTCTATGTTTTGAGCGTTTCCTGTGTCACCAGTTTTACATTCGGATGCACCTCTGCAGGTTTACTGTATCCCTTGGACCTTCCCATTGACGATGAAAATCAGAAATTGCATCGGAATTATATATAAGAGATACAACGCCGACTTAAGTACATGAAAACAGAGTCTTCTTACGGTCTATGTTTTGAGCGTTTCCTGTGTCACCAGGTTTAAATTCCGATGCACACTCTGAAGGTTTACTGTATCCCTTGGAACTTCCCATTGACGATGAAACACAGAAATTGCATCGGAATTAAATATAAGAGACACAATGCCGACTTAAGTGCAGGAAGACTGAGTCTTCCTACTATCTATGTTTTGAGCGTTTCCTGTGTCACCAGTTTTACATTCTGATGCACATCTGCAGGTTTATTGTATCCCTTGGACCTTCCCATTGACGATGAAACACAGAAATTGCATCAGAATTAAATATAAGAGACACAATGCAGACTTAAGTACAGGAAGACTGAGTCTTCCTACTGTCTATGTTTTGAGCGTTTCCTGTCTCATCATTTTACATTCCGATGCACCTCTGCAGGTTTACTGTGTCCCATGGACCTTCCCATTGACGATGGAAAACAGAAATTGCATCGGAATTGAATATAAGAGACACAATGCCGACTTAAGTACAGGAAGACTAAGTCTTCCTACTGCCTATGTTTTGAGCGTTTCCTGTGTCATCAGTTTTACTTTCCGATGCACATCTGCTTGTTTATTATATCCCTTGGACCTTCCCGTTGACGATGAAACACAGAAATTTCATAGGAAATAAATATAAGAGACACAATGCCGACTTAAGTACAGGAAGACTGCGTCTTCCTACTGTCTATGTTTTGAGCTTTTCCTGTGTCACCAGTTTTACATTCTGATGCAACTCTGCAGGTTTACTGTATCCCTTGGACCTTTCCATTGACGATGAAACACAGAAATTGCATCGGAATTAAATATAAGAGACACAATGCAGACTTAAGTACAGTAACACTAAGCCTTCCTACTGTCTATGTTTTGAGCGTTTCCTGTGTCATCAGTTTCACTTTCCGATGCACCTCTACTTGTTTATTATATCCCTTGGACCTTACCATTGACGATGAAACACAGAAATTTCATTGGAAATAAATATAAGAGACACAATGCCGATTTAAGTACAGGAAGACTGAGTCTTCCTACTGTCTATGTTTTGAGCGATTCCTGTGTCACCAGTTTTACATTCCAATGCACCTCTGCAGGTTTACTGTATCCCTTGGACCTTCCCATTGACGATGAAACACAGAAATTGCATCGGAATTAAATATAAGAGACACAACGCCGACTTAAGTACAAGAAAACTGAGTCTTCTTACGGTCTATGTTTTGAGCGTTTCCTGTGTCACCAGTTTTACATTCCGATGGACCTCTCCAGGTTTACTGTATCCCATGCACCTTCCCATTCACGATGAAACACAGAAATTTAATCTGAAATAAATATAAGAGTCCCAATGCCGACTTAAGTACAGGAAGACTGAGTCTTCCTACTGTCTATGTTTTGAGCGTTTCCTGTGTCATCAGTTTTACATTCCGATGCACCTCTGCAGGTTTCCTGTATCCCTTGGACCTTCCCATTGACGATTAAAAACAGAAATTGCATCGGAATTAAATATAAGAGACACAATGCCGACTTAAGTACAGGAAGACCAAGTCTTCCTACTGTCTATGTTTTGAGCGTTTCCTGTGTCATCAGTTTTACTTTCCGATGCACCTCTGCTTGTTTATTATATCACTTGGACCCTCCCATTGACGATGAAACACAGAAATTTCATCTGATATAAAAATAAGAGACCCAATGCCGACTTAAGTACAGGAAGACCGAGTCTTCCTACTGTCTATGATTTGGGCGTGTCCTGTGTCACCAGTTTTACATTCCGATGCACCTCTGCAGGTTTACTGTATCCCTTGGACCTTCCCATTGGCGATGAAACACACAAATTGCATCGAAATTAAAAATAAGAGACATAATGACGACTTAAGTACAGGAAGACTGACTCTTCCTACTGTCTATGTTTTGAGCGTTTCCTGTGTCACCAGTTTTACAATCCGATTCACATCTGCAGGTTTACTGTATCCATTGGACATTCCCATTGACGATGAAACACAGAAATTGCATCGGAATTAAATATAAGAGACACAACGCCGACTTAAGTACAAGAAAACTGAGTCTTCTTACGGTCTATGTCTTGAGCGTTTCCTGTGTTACCAGTTTTACATTCCGATGCACCTCTGCAGGTTTACTGTATCCCTTGCATCTTCCCATTCACGATGAAACACAGAAATTTAATCGGAAATGACTATAAGAGTCCCAATGCCGACTTAAGTACAGGAAGACTGAGTCTTCCTACTGTCTATGTTTTGAGCGTTTCCTGTGTCACCAGTTTTACATTCTGCAGGTCTACTGTATCCCTTGGACCTTCCCATTGACGATGAAAATCAGAAATTGCATTGGAATTATATATAAGAGATACAACGCCGACTTAAGTACATGAAAACTGAGTCTTCTTACGGTCTATGTTTTGAGCGTTTCCTGTGTCACCAGGTTTAAATTTCGATGCACCTCTGCAGGTTTACTGTATCCCTTGGAAATTCCCATTGACGATAAACACAGAAATTGCATCGGAATTAAATATAAGAGACACAATGACGACTTAAGTACAGGAAGACTAAGTCTTCCTACTGTCTATGTTTTGAGCGTTTCCTGTGTCACCAGTTTTACATTCTGATGCACCTCTGCAGGTTTACAGTATCCCTTGGACCTTCCCATTGACGATGAAACACAGATATTGCATAGGAATTAAATATAAGAGACACAATGCAGACTTAAGTACAGGAAGACTGAGTCTTCCTACTGTCTATGTTTTGAGCGTTTCCTGTCTCATCAGTTTCCATTCCGATGCACCTCTGCAGGTTTACTGTATCCCCTGGACCTTCCCATTGGCTATGAAACACAAATTGCATCGAAATAAATATAAGAGACACAATGCCGACTTAAGTACAGGAAGACTGAGTCTTCCTACTGTCTATGTTTTGAGCGTTTCCTGTGTCACCAGTTTTACATTCCGATGGACCTCTGCCGGTTTACTGTATCCATTGGACCTTCCCATTGACGATGAAACACAGAAATTGCATCGGAATTAAATATAAGAGACACAACGCCGACTTAAGTACAAGAAAACTGAGATTTCTTACGGTCTATGTTTTGAGCGTTTCCTGTGTCACCAGTTTTACATTCCGATGCTCCTCTGCAGGTTTACTGTATCCCTTGGAACTTCCCATTGACGATGAAACACAGAAATTGCATCGGAATTAAATATTAGAGACACAGTGCCGAGTTAAGAATAGGATGACTGAGTCCTCCTAATGTCAATGTTTTGAGCGTTTCCCTTGTCACCAGTTTTACAATCCGATGCACCTCAGCAGGTTTACTGTATCCCTTGGACCTTCACAGTAACGATGAATCACAGAAATTGCATCGGAATTAAAATAAGAGACACAGTACCGACATAACTACAGGAAGACTGAGTCTTAGTACTGTCTATGTTTTGAGCGTTTCCTGTGTCACCAGTTTTACATTCCGATGCACCTCTGCAGGTTTACTGTATCCCTTGGACCTTCCCATTGACGATGAAAATCAGAAATTGCATCGGAATTATATATAAGAGATACAACGCCGACTTAAGTACATGAAAACAGAGTCTTCTTACGGTCTATGTTTTGAGCGTTTCCTGTGTCACCAGGTTTAAATTCCGATGCACACTCTCAAGGTTTACTGTATCCCTTGGAACTTCCCATTGACGATGAAACACAGAAATTGCATCGGAATTAAATATAAGAGACACAATGCCGACTTAAGTGTAGGAAGACTGAGTCTTCCTACTATCTATGTTTTGAGCGTTTCCTGTGTCACCAGTTTTACATTCTGATGCACATCTGCAGGTTTATTGTATCCCTTGGACCTTCCCATTGACGATGAAACACAGAAATTGCATCAGAATTAAATATAAGACACAATGCAGACTTAAGTACAGGAAGACTGAGTCTTCCTACTGTCTATGTTTTGAGCGTTTCCTGTCTCATCATTTTACATTCCGATGCACCTCTGCAGGTTTACTGTGTCCCTTGGACCTTCCCATTGACGATGGAAAACAGAAATTGCATCGGAATTGAATATAAGAGACACAATGCCGACTTAAGTACAGGAAGACTAAGTCTTCCTACTGCCTATGTTTTGAGCGTTTCCTGTGTCATCAGTTTTACTTTCCGATGCACATCTGCTTGTTTATTATATCCCTTGGACCTTCCCGTTGACGATGAAACACAGAAATTTCATAGGAAATAAATATAAGAGACACAATGCCGACTTAAGTACAGGAAGACTGCGTCTTCCTACTGTCTATGTTTTGAGCTTTTCCTGTGTCACCAGTTTTACATTCTGATGCAACTCTGCAGGTTTACTGTATCCCTTGGACCTTTCCATTGACGATGAAACACAGAAATTGCATCGGAATTAAATATAAGAGACACAATGCAGACTTAAGTACAGTAACACTAAGTCTTCCTACTGTCTATGTTTTGAGCGTTTCCTGTGTCATCAGTTTCACTTTCCGATGCACCTCTACTTGTTTATTATATCCCTTGGACCTTACCATTGACGATGAAACACAGAAATTTCATTGGAAATAAATATAAGAGACACAATGCCGACTTAAGTACAGGAAGACTGAGTCTTCCTACTGTCTATGTTTTGAGCGATTCCTGTGTCACCAGTTTTACATTCCAATGCACCTCTGCAGGTTTACTGTATCCCTTGGACCCTCCCATTGACGATGAAACACAGAAATTGCATCGGAATTAAATATAAAAGACACAACGCCGACTTAAGTACAAGAAAACTGAGTCTTCTTACGGTCTATGTTTTGAGCGTTTCCTGTGTCACCAGTTTTACATTCCGATGGACCTCTCCAGGTTTACTGTACCCCATGCACCTTCCCATTCACGATGAAACACAGAAATTTAATCTGAAATAAATATAAGAGTCCCAATGCCGACTTAAGTACAGGAAGACTGAGTCTTCCTACTGTCTATGTTTTGAGCGTTTCCTGTGTCATCAGTTTTACATTCCGATGCACCTCTGCAGGTTTCCTGTATCCCTTGGACCTTCCCATTGACGATTAAAAACAGAAATTGCATCGGAATTAAATATAAGAGACACAATGCCGACTTAAGTACAGGAAGACCAAGTCTTCCTACTGTCTATGTTTTGAGCGTTTCCTGTGTCATCAGTTTTACTTTCCGATGCACCTCTGCTTGTTTATTATATCACTTGGACCCTCCCATTGACGATGAAACACAGAAATTTCATCTGATATAAAAATAAGAGACCCAATGCCGACTTAAGTACAGGAAAACCGAGTCTTCCTACTGTCTATGATTTGGGCGTGTCCTGTGTCACAAGTTTTACATTCCGATGCACCTCTGCAGGTTTACTGTATCCCTTGGACCTTCCCATTGGCGATGAAACACACAAATTGCATCGAAATTAAATATAAGAGACATAATGCCCACTTAAGTACAGGAAGACTGAGTCTTCCTACTGTCTATGTTTTGAGCGTTTCCTGTGTCACCAGTTTTACATTCCGATTCACATCTGCAGGTTTACTGTATCCATTGGACCGTCCCATTGACGATGAAACACAGAAATTGCATCGGAATTAAATATAAGAGACACAACGCCGACTAAAGTACAAGAAAACTGAGTCTTCTTACGGTCTATGTCTTGAGCGTTTCCTGTGTCACCAGTTTTACATTCCGATGCACCTCTGCAGGTTTACTGTATCCCTTGCACCTTCCCATTCACGATGAAACACAGAAATTTAATCGGAAATGACTATAAGAGTCCCAATGCCGACTAAAGTACAGGAAGACTGAGTCTTCCTACTGTCTATGTTTTGAGCGTTTCCCGTGTCACCAGTTTTACAATCCGATGCACCTCAGCAGGTTTACTGTATCCCTTGTACCTTCACAGTGACGATGAATCACAGAAATTGCATCGGAATTAAATATAAAAGACACAGTACCGACTTAAGTACAGGAAGACTGAGTCTTAGTACTGTCTATGTTTTGAGCGTTTCCTGTGTCACCAGTTTTACATTCTGCAGGTTTACTGTATCCCTTGGACCTTCCCATTGACGATGAATATCAGAAATTGCATCGGAATTATATACAAGAGATACAACGCCGACTTAAGTACATGAAAACTGAGTCTTCTTACGGTCTATGTTTTGAGCGTTTCCTGTGTCACCAGGTTTAAATTCCGATGCAGCTCTGCAGGTTTACTGTATCCCTTGGAACTTCCCATTGACGATGAAACACAGAAATCGCATAGGAATTAAATATAAGAGACACAATGCAGACCTAAGTACAGGAAGACTGAGTCTTCCTACTGTCCACGTTTTGAGCGTTTCCTGTCTCATCAGTTTACATTCCGATGCACCTCTGCAGGTTTACTGTATCCCTTGGACCCTCCCATTGACGATGGAAAACAGAAATTGCATCGGAATTAAATATAGGAGACACAATGCCGACTTAAGTACAGGAAGACTAAGTTTTCCTACTGTCTATAATTTGAGCGTTTCCTGTGTCACCAGTTTTACATTCCGATGCACCTCTACAGGTTTACTGTATCCCTTGGACCTTCACAGTGTCGATGAAACACAGATATTGCATCGGAATAAAATATAAGAGACACAATGGCGACTTAAGTACAAGGTAACAGTCTTCTTACAGTCAATGTTTTGAGCGTTTCCTGTGTCACCAGTTTTACATTCCGATGCACCTCTGCAGGTTTACTGTATCCCCTGGACCTTCCCATTTGCGATGAAACACACAAATTGCATCGAAATTAAATATAAGAGGCACAATGCCGACTTAAGTACAGGAAGACTGAGTCTTCCTACTGTCTATGTTTTGAGCGTTTCCTGTGTCACCAGTTTTACATTCCGATGGACCTCTGCAGGTTTACTGTATCCATTGGACCTTCCCATTGACGATGAAACACAGAAATTGCATCGGAATTAAATATAAGAGACACAACGCCGACTTAAGTACAGAAAGACTGAGTCTTCCTATTGTCTATGTTTTGAGCGTTTCCTGTGTCACCAGTTTTACATTCCGATGCACCTCTGCAGGTTTACTGTATTCCTTGGAACTTCCCATTGACGATGAAACGCAGAAATTGCATCGGAATTAAATATTAGAGACACAGTGCCGAGTTAAGAACAGGATGACTGAGTCCTCCTAGTGTCTATGTTTTGAGCGTTTCCCTTGTCACCAGTTTTACAATCCGATGCACCTCAGCAGGTTTACTGTATCCCTTGGACCTTCACAGTAACGATGAATCACAGAAATTGCATCGGAATTAAATATAAGAGACACAGTACCGACTTAACTACAGGAAGACTGAGTCTTAGTACTGTCTATGTTTTGAGCGTTTCCTGTGTCCCCAGTTTTACATTCTGATGCACCTCTGCAGGTTTACTGTATCCCTTGGACCTTCCCATTGACGATGAAAATCAGAAATTGCATCGGAATTATATATAAGAGATACAACGCCGACTTAAGTACATGAAAACTGAGTCTTCTTACGGTGTATGCTTTGAGCGTTTCCTGTGTCACCAGGTTTAAATTCCGATGCACCTCTGCAGGATTACTGTATCCCTTGGAACTTCCCATTGACGATGAAACACAGAAATTGCATCGGAATTAAATATAAGAGACACAATGCCGACTTAAGTGCAGGAAGACTGAGTCTTCCTACTGTCTATGTTTTGAGCGTTTCCTGTGTCACCAGTTTTACATTCTGATGCACATCTGCAGGTTTATTGTATCCCTTGGACCTTCCCATTGACGATGAAACACAGAAATTGCATCGGAATTAAGTATAAGAGACACAATGCAGACTTAAGTACAGGAAGACTGCGTCTTCCTACTGTCTATGTTTTGAGCGTTTCCTGTCTCATTAGTTTACATTCCGATGCACCTCTGCAGGTTTACTGTATCCCTTGGACCTTCCCATTGACGATGGAAAACAGAAATTGCATCGGAACTGAATATAAGAGACACAATGCCGACTTAAGTACACGAAGACTAAGTCTTCCTACTGCCTATGATTTGAGCGTTTCCTGTGTCATCAGTCTTACTTTCCGATGCACATCTGCTTGTTTATTATATCCCTTGGACCTTCCCGTTGACGATGAAACACAGAAATTTCATAGGAAATAAATATAAGACACACAATGCCGACTTAAGTACAGGAAGACTGAGTCTTCCTACTGTCTATGTTTTGAGCGTTTCCTGTGTCACCAGTTTTACATTCTGATGCACCTCTGCAGGTTTACTGTAACCATTGGACCTTTCCATTGACGATGAAACACAGAAATTGCATCGGAATTAAATATAAGAGACACAATGCCGACTTAAGTACAGTAACACTAAGTCTTCCTACTGTCTATGTTTTGAGCGTTTCCTGTGTCATCAGTTTCACTTTCCGATGCACCTCTGCTTGTTTATTATATCCGTTGGACCTTACCATTGACGATGAAACACAGAAATTTCATTGGAAATAAATATAAGAGACACAATGCCGACTTAAGTACAGGAAGACTGAGTCTTCCTACTGTCTATGTTTTGAGCGATTCCTGTGTCACCAGTTTTACATTCCAATGCACCTCTGCAGGTGTACTGTATCCCTTGGACCTTCCCATTGGCGATGAAACACACAAATTGCATCGAAATTAAATATAAGAGACATAATGCCGACTTAAGTACAGGAAGCCTGAGTCTTCCTACCGTCTATGTTTTGAGCGTTTCCTGTGTCGTCAGTTTCACTTTCCGATGCACCTCTGCTTGTTTATTATATCCGTTGGACCTTACCATTGACGATGAAACACAGAAATTTCATTGGAAATAAATATAAGAGACACAATGCCGACTTAAGTACAGGAAGACTGAGTCTTTCTACTGTCTATGTTTTGAGCGATTCCTGTGTCACCAGTTTTACATTCCAATGCACCTCTGCAGGTTTACAGTATCCCTTGGAACTTCCCATTGACGATGAAACACAGAAATTGCATCGGAATTAAATATAAGAGACACAGTACCAACTTAACTACAGGAAGACTGAGTCTTAGTACTGTCTATGTTTTGAGCGTTTCCTGTGTCACCAGTTTCACATTCCGATGCACCTCTACAGGTTTACTGTATCCCTTGGACCTTCCCATTGACGATGAAAATCAGAAATTGCATCGGAATTATATATAAGAGATACAACGCCGACTTAAGTACAGGAAGACTGAGTCTTCCTACTGTCTATAACTTCAGCGTTTCCTGTGTCACCAGTTTTACATTCCGATGCACCTCTGCAGGTTTACTGTATCCCCTGGACCTTCCCATTGACGATGAAACACAGAAATTGCGTCGGAATTAAATATAAGAGACACAATGCAGACTTAAGTACAGGAAGACTGTGTCTTCCTACTGTCTATGTTTTGAGCGTTTCCTGTCTCATCAGTTTACATTCCGATGCACCTCTGCAGGTTTACTGTATCCCTTGGACCTTCCCATTGACGATGGAAAACAGAAATTGCATCGGAATTATATATAAGAGATACAACGCCGACTTAAGTACATGAAAACTGAGTCTTCTTACGGTCTATGTTTTGAGCGTTTCCTGTGTCATCAGTTTTACTTTCCGATGCACATCTGCTTGTTTATTATATCCCTTGGACCTTCCCATTGACGATGAAACACAGAAATTGCGTCGGAATTAAATATAAGAGACACAATGCCGACTTAAGTACAGGAAGACTGAGTCTTCCTACTGTCTATAATTTCAGCGTTTCCTGTGTCACCAGTTTTACATTCCGATGCACCTCTGCAGGTTTACTGTATCCCCTGGACCTTCCCATTGGCGATGAAACACACAAATTGCATCGAAAAATAAATATAAGAGACACAATGCCGACTTAAGTACAGGAAGACTGAGGCTTCCTACTGTCTACGTTTTGAGCGTTTCCTGTGTCACCAGTTTTATATTCCGATGGACCTCTGCAGGTTTACTGTATCCATTGGAACTTCCCATTGACGATGAAACACAGAAATTGCATCGGAATTACATATAAGAGACACAACGCCGACTTAAGTACAAGAAAACTGAGTCTTCTTACGGTCTATGTTTTGAGCGTTTCCTGTGTCACCAGTTTTACATTCCGATGCACCTCTGCAGGTTTACTGTATCCCTTGGAACTTCCCATTGACGATGAAACACAGAAATTGCATCGGAATTAAATATTAGAGACACAGTGCCGAGTTAAGAACAGGATGAATGAGTCCTCCTAGTGTCTATGTTTTGAGCGTTTCCCTTGTCACCAGTTTTACAATCCGATGCACCTCAGCAGGTTTACTGTATCCCTTGGACCTTCACAGTGACGATGAATCACAGAAATTGCATCGGAATTAAATATAAGAGACACAGTACCGACTTAACTGCAGGAAGACTGAGTCTTAGTACTGTCTATGTTTTGAGCGTTTCCTGTGTCACCAGTTTTACATTCCGATGCACCTCTGCAGGTTTACTGTATCCCTTGGATCTTCCCATTGACGATGAAAATCAGAAATTGCATCGGAATTATATGTAAGAGATAAAACGCCGACTTAAGTACATGAAAACTGAGTCTTCTTACGGTCTATGTTTTGAGCGTTTCCTGTGTCACCAGGTTTAAATTCCGATGCACCTCTGCAGGTTTACTGTATCCCTTGGAACTTCCCATTTACGATGAAACACAGAAATTGCATCGGAATTAAATATAAGAGACACAATGCAGACTTAAGTACAGGAAGACTGCGTCTTCCTACTGTCTATTTTTTGAGCGTTTCCTGTCTCATTAGTTTACATTCCGATGCACCTCTGCAGGTTTACTGTATCCCTTGGACCTTCCCATTGACGATGGAAAACTGAAATTGCATCGGAACTGAATATAAGAGACACAATGCCGACTTAAGTACACGAAGACTAAGTCTTCCTACAGCCTATGATTTGAGCGTTTCCTGTGTCATCAGTCTTACTTTCCGATGCACATCTGCTTGTTTATTATATCCCTTGGACCTTCCCGTTGACGATGAAACACAGAAATTTCATAGGAAATAAATATAAGAGACACAATGCCGACTTAAGTACAGGAAGACTGTGTCTTCCTACTGTATATGTTTTGAGCGTTTCCTGTGTCCCTAGTTTTACATTCTGATGCACCTCTGCAGGTTTACTGTAACCCTTGGACCTTTCCATTGACGATGAAACACAGAAATTGCATCGGAATTAAATATAAGAGACACAATGCCGACATAAGTACAGTAACACTAAGTCTTCCTACTGTCTATGTTTTGAGCGTTTCCTGTGTCATCAGTTTCACTTTCCGATGCAGCTCTGCTTGTTTATTATATCCGTTGGACCTTACCATTGACGATGAAACACAGAAATTTCATTGGAAATAAATATAAGAGACACAATGCCGACTTAAGTACAGGAAGACTGAGTCTTCCTACTGTCTATGCTTTAAGCGATTCCTGTGTCACCAGTTTTACATTCCAATGCACCTCTGCAGGTTTACTGTATCCCTTGGAACTTCCCATTGACGATGAAACACAGAAATTGCATCGGAATTAAATATAAGAGACACAGTACCAACTTAAGTTCAGGAAGACTGAGTCTTAGTACTGTCTATGTTTTGAGCGTTTCCTGTGTCACCAGTTTCACATTCCGATGCACCTCTACAGGTTTACTGTATCCCTTGGACCTTCCCATTGACGATGAAAATCAGAAATTGCATTGGAATTATATATAAGAGATACAACGCCGACTTAAGTACATGAAAACTGAGTCTTCTTACGGTCTATGTTTTGAGCGTTTCCTGTGTCACCAGGTTTAAATTTCGATGAACCTCTGCATTTTTACTGTATCCCTTGGAAATTCCCATTGACGATAAACACAGAAATTGCATCGGAATTAAATATAAGAGACACAATGACGACTTAAGTACAGGAAGACTAAGTCTTCCTACTGTCTATGTTTTGAGCGTTTCCTGTGTCACCAGTTTTACATTCTGATGCACCTCTGCAGGTTTACAGTATCCCTTGGACCTTCCCATTGACGATGAAACACAGATATTGCATAGGAATTAAATATAAGAGACACAATGCAGACTTAAGTACAGGAAGACTGAGTCTTCCTACTGTCTATGTTTTGAGCGTTTCCTGTCTCATCAGTTTCCATTCCGATGCACCTCTGCAGGTTTACTGTATCCCCTGGACCTTCCCATTGGCGATGAAACACAAATTGCATCGAAATAAATATAAGAGACACAATGCCGACTTAAGTACAGGAAGACTGAGTCTTCCTACTGTCTGTGTTTTGAGCGTTTCCTGTGTCACCAGTTTTACATTCCGATGGACCTCTGCCGGTTTACTGTATCCATTGGACCTTCCCATTGACGATGAAACACAGAAATTGCATCGGAATTAAATATAAGAGACACAACGCCGACTTCAGTACAAGAAAACTGAGATTTCTTACGGTCTATGTTTTGAGCGTTTCCTGTGTCACCAGTTTTACATTCCGATGCTCCTCTGCAGGTTTACTGTATCCCTTGGAACTTCCCATTGACGATGAAACACAGAAATTGTATCGGAATTAAATATTAGAGACACAGTGCCGAGTTAAGAACAGGATGACTGAGTACTCCTAATGTCAATGTTTTGAGCGTTTCCCTTGTCACCAGTTTTACAATCCGATGCACCTCAGCAGGTTTACTGTATCCCTTGGACCTTCACAGTAACGATGAATCACAGAAATTGCATAGGAATTAAAATAAGAGACACAGTACCGACATAACTACAGGAAGACTGAGTCTTAGTACTGTCTATGTTTTGAGCGTTTCCTGTGTCACCAGTTTTACATTCGGATGCACCTCTGCAGGTTTACTGTATCCCTTGGACCTTCCCATTGACGATGAAAATCAGAAATTGCATCGGAATTATATATAAGAGATACAACGCCGACTTAAGTACATGAAAACAGAGTCTTCTTACGGTCTATGTTTTGAGCGTTTCCTGTGTCACCAGGTTTAAATTCCGATGCACACTCTGAAGGTTTACTGTATCCCTTGGAACTTCCCATTGACGATGAAACACAGAAATTGCATCGGAATTAAATATAAGAGACACAATGCCGACTTAAGTGCAGGAAGACTGAGTCTTCCTACTATCTATGTTTTGAGCGTTTCCTGTGTCACCAGTTTTACATTCTGATGCACATCTGCAGGTTTATTGTATCCCTTGGACCTTCCCATTGACGATGAAACACAGAAATTGCATCAGAATTAAATATAAGAGACACAATGCAGACTTAAGTACAGGAAGACTGAGTCTTCCTACTGTCTATGTTTTGAGCGTTTCCTGTCTCATCATTTTACATTCCGATGCACCTCTGCAGGTTTACTGTGTCCCATGGACCTTCCCATTGACGATGGAAAACAGAAATTGCATCGGAATTGAATATAAGAGACACAATGCCGACTTAAGTACAGGAAGACTAAGTCTTCCTACTGCCTATGTTTTGAGCGTTTCCTGTGTCATCAGTTTTACTTTCCGATGCACATCTGCTTGTTTATTATATCCCTTGGACCTTCCCGTTGACGATGAAACACAGAAATTTCATAGGAAATAAATATAAGAGACACAATGCCGACTTAAGTACAGGAAGACTGCGTCTTCCTACTGTCTATGTTTTGAGCTTTTCCTGTGTCACCAGTTTTACATTCTGATGCAACTCTGCAGGTTTACTGTATCCCTTGGACCTTTCCATTGACGATGAAACACAGAAATTGCATCGGAATTAAATATAAGAGACACAATGCAGACTTAAGTACAGTAACACTAAGTCTTCCTACTGTCTATGTTTTGAGCGTTTCCTGTGTCATCAGTTTCACTTTCCGATGCACCTCTACTTGTTTATTATATCCCTTGGACCTTACCATTGACGATGAAACACAGAAATTTCATTGGAAATAAATATAAGAGACACAATGCCGATTTAAGTACAGGAAGACTGAGTCTTCCTACTGTCTATGTTTTGAGCGATTCCTGTGTCACCAGTTTTACATTCCAATGCACCTCTGCAGGTTTACTGTATCCCTTGGACCTTCCCATTGACGATGAAACACAGAAATTGCATCGGAATTAAATATAAGAGACACAACGCCGACTTAAGTACAAGAAAACTGAGTCTTCTTACGGTCTATGTTTTGAGCGTTTCCTGTGTCACCAGTTTTACATTCCGATGGACCTCTCCAGGTTTACTGTATCCCATGCACCTTCCCATTCACGATGAAACACAGAAATTTAATCTGAAATAAATATAAGAGTCCCAATGCCGACTTAAGTACAGGAAGACTGAGTCTTCCTACTGTCTATGTTTTGAGCGTTTCCTGTGTCATCAGTTTTACATTCCGATGCACCTCTGCAGGTTTCCTGTATCCCTTGGACCTTCCCATTGACGATTAAAAACAGAAATTGCATCGGAATTAAATATAAGAGACACAATGCCGACTTAAGTACAGGAAGACCAAGTCTTCCTACTGTCTATGTTTTGAGCGTTTCCTGTGTCATCAGTTTTACTTTCCGATGCACCACTGCTTGTTTATTATATCACTTGGACCCTCCCATTGACGATGAAACACAGAAATTTCATCTGATATAAAAATAAGAGACCCAATGCCGACTTAAGTACAGGAAGACCGAGTCTTCCTACTGTCTATGATTTGGGCGTGTCCTGTGTCACCAGTTTTACATTCCGATGCACCTCTGCAGGTTTACTGTATCCCTTGGACCTTCCCATTGGCGATGAAACACACAAATCGCATCGAAATTAAAAATAAGAGACATAATGACGACTTAAGTACAGGAAGACTGACTCTTCCTACTGTCTATGTTTTGAGCGTTTCCTGTGTCACCAGTTTTACAATCCGATTCACATCTGCAGGTTTACTGTATCCATTGGACATTCCCATTGACGATGAAACACAGAAATTGCATCGGAATTAAATATAAGAGACACAACGCCGACTTAAGTACAAGAAAACTGAGTCTTCTTACGGTCTATGTCTTGAGCGTTTCCTGTGTTACCAGTTTTACATTCCGATGCACCTCTGCAGGTTTACTGTATCCCTTGCATCTTCCCATTCACGATGAAACACAGAAATTTAATCGGAAATGACTATAAGAGTCCCAATGCCGACTTAAGTACAGGAAGACTGAGTCTTCCTACTGTCTATGTTTTGAGCGTTTCCTGTGTCACCAGTTTTACATTCTGCAGGTCTACTGTATCCCTTGGACCTTCCCATTGACGATGAAAATCAGAAATTGCATTGGAATTATATATAAGAGATACAACGCCGACTTAAGTACATGAAAACTGAGTCTTCTTACGGTCTATGTTTTGAGCGTTTCCTGTGTCACCAGGTTTAAATTTCGATGCACCTCTGCAGGTTTACTGTATCCCTTGGAAATTCCCATTGACGATAAACACAGAAATTGCATCGGAATTAAATATAAGAGACACAATGACGACTTAAGTACAGGAAGACTAAGTCTTCCTACTGTCTATGTTTTGAGCGTTTCCTGTGTCACCAGTTTTACATTCTGATGCACCTCTGCAGGTTTACAGTATCCCTTGGACCTTCCCATTGACGATGAAACACAGATATTGCATAGGAATTAAATATAAGAGACACAATGCAGACTTAAGTACAGGAAGACTGAGTCTTCCTACTGTCTATGTTTTGAGCGTTTCCTGTCTCATCAGTTTCCATTCCGATGCACCTCTGCAGGTTTACTGTATCCCCTGGACCTTCCCATTGGCGATGAAACACAAATTGCATCGAAATAAATATAAGAGACACAATGCCGACTTAAGTACAGGAAGACTGAGTCTTCCTACTGTCTATGTTTTGAGCGTTTCCTGTGTCACCAGTTTTACATTCCGATGGACCTCTGCCGGTTTACTGTATCCATTGGACCTTCCCATTGACGATGAAACACAGAAATTGCATCGGAATTAAATATAAGAGACACAACGCCGACTTAAGTACAAGAAAACTGAGATTTCTTACGGTCTATGTTTTGAGCGTTTCCTGTGTCACCAGTTTTACATTCCGATGCTCCTCTGCAGGTTTACTGTATCCCTTGGAACTTCCCATTGACGATGAAACACAGAAATTGCATCGGAATTAAATATTAGAGACACAGTGCCGAGTTAAGAATAGGATGACTGAGTCCTCCTAATGTCAATGTTTTGAGCGTTTCCCTTGTCACCAGTTTTACAATCCGATGCACCTCAGCAGGTTTACTGTATCCCTTGGACCTTCACAGTAACGATGAATCACAGAAATTGCATCGGAATTAAAATAAGAGACACAGTACCGACATAACTACAGGAAGACTGAGTCTTAGTACTGTCTATGTTTTGAGCGTTTCCTGTGTCACCAGTTTTACATTCCGATGCACCTCTGCAGGTTTACTGTATCCCTTGGACCTTCCCATTGACGATGAAAATCAGAAATTGCATCGGAATTATATATAAGAGATACAACGCCGACTTAAGTACATGAAAACAGAGTCTTCTTACGGTCTATGTTTTGAGCGTTTCCTGTGTCACCAGGTTTAAATTCCGATGCACACTCTCAAGGTTTACTGTATCCCTTGGAACTTCCCATTGACGATGAAACACAGAAATTGCATCGGAATTAAATATAAGAGACACAATGCCGACTTAAGTGTAGGAAGACTGAGTCTTCCTACTATCTATGTTTTGAGCGTTTCCTGTGTCACCAGTTTTACATTCTGATGCACATCTGCAGGTTTATTGTATCCCTTGGACCTTCCCATTGACGATGAAACACAGAAATTGCATCAGAATTAAATATAAGAGACACAATGCAGACTTAAGTACAGGAAGACTGAGTCTTCCTACTGTCTATGTTTTGAGCGTTTCCTGTCTCATCATTTTACATTCCGATGCACCTCTGCAGGTTTACTGTGTCCCTTGGACCTTCCCATTGACGATGGAAAACAGAAATTGCATCGGAATTGAATATAAGAGACACAATGCCGACTTAAGTACAGGAAGACTAAGTCTTCCTACTGCCTATGTTTTGAGCGTTTCCTGTGTCATCAGTTTTACTTTCCGATGCACATCTGCTTGTTTATTATATCCCTTGGACCTTCCCGTTGACGATGAAACACAGAAATTTCATAGGAAATAAATATAAGAGACACAATGCCGACTTAAGTACAGGAAGACTGCGTCTTCCTACTGTCTATGTTTTGAGCTTTTCCTGTGTCACCAGTTTTACATTCTGATGCAACTCTGCAGGTTTACTGTATCCCTTGGACCTTTCCATTGACGATGAAACACAGAAATTGCATCGGAATTAAATATAAGAGACACAATGCAGACTTAAGTACAGTAACACTAAGTCTTCCTACTGTCTATGTTTTGAGCGTTTCCTGTGTCATCAGTTTCACTTTCCGATGCACCTCTACTTGTTTATTATATCCCTTGGACCTTACCATTGACGATGAAACACAGAAATTTCATTGGAAATAAATATAAGAGACACAATGCCGACTTAAGTACAGGAAGACTGAGTCTTCCTACTGTCTATGTTTTGAGCGATTCCTGTGTCACCAGTTTTACATTCCAATGCACCTCTGCAGGTTTACTGTATCCCTTGGACCCTCCCATTGACGATGAAACACAGAAATTGCATCGGAATTAAATATAAAAGACACAACGCCGACTTAAGTACAAGAAAACTGAGTCTTCTTACGGTCTATGTTTTGAGCGTTTCCTGTGTCACCAGTTTTACATTCCGATGGGCCTCTCCAGGTTTACTGTATCCCATGCACCTTCCCATTCACGATGAAACACAGAAATTTAATCTGAAATAAATATAAGAGTCCCAATGCCGACTTAAGTACAGGAAGACTGAGTCTTCCTACTGTCTATGTTTTGAGCGTTTCCTGTGTCATCAGTTTTACATTCCGATGCACCTCTGCAGGTTTCCTGTATCCCTTGGACCTTCCCATTGACGATTAAAAACAGAAATTGCATCGGAATTAAATATAAGAGACACAATGCCGACTTAAGTACAGGAAGACCAAGTCTTCCTACTGTCTATGTTTTGAGCGTTTCCTGTGTCATCAGTTTTACTTTCCGATGCACCTCTGCTTGTTTATTATATCACTTGGACCCTCCCATTGACGATGAAACACAGAAATTTCATCTGATATAAAAATAAGAGACCCAATGCCGACTTAAGTACAGGAAGACCGAGTCTTCCTACTGTCTATGATTTGGGCGTGTCCTGTGTCACAAGTTTTACATTCCGATGCACCTCTGCAGGTTTACTGTATCCCTTGGACCTTCCCATTGGCGATGAAACACACAAATTGCATCGAAATTAAATATAAGAGACATAATGCCCACTTAAGTACAGGAAGACTGAGTCTTCCTACTGTCTATGTTTTGAGCGTTTCCTGTGTCACCAGTTTTACATTCCGATTCACATCTGCAGGTTTACTGTATCCATTGGACCGTCCCATTGACGATGAAACACAGAAATTGCATCGGAATTAAATATAAGAGACACAACGCCGACTAAAGTACAAGAAAACTGAGTCTTCTTACGGTCTATGTCTTGAGCGTTTCCTGTGTCACCAGTTTTACATTCCGATGCACCTCTGCAGGTTTACTGTATCCCTTGCACCTTCCCATTCACGATGAAACACAGAAATTTAATCGGAAATGACTATAAGAGTCCCAATGCCGACTAAAGTACAGGAAGACTGAGTCTTCCTACTGTCTATGTTTTGAGCGTTTCCCGTGTCACCAGTTTTACAATCCGATGCACCTCAGCAGGTTTACTGTATCCCTTGTACCTTCACAGTGACGATGAATCACAGAAATTGCATCGGAATTAAATATAAAAGACACAGTACCGACTTAAGTACAGGAAGACTGAGTCTTAGTACTGTCTATGTTTTGAGCGTTTCCTGTGTCACCAGTTTTACATTCTGCAGGTTTACTGTATCCCTTGGACCTTCCCATTGACGATGAATATCAGAAATTGCATCGGAATTATATACAAGAGATACAACGCCGACTTAAGTACATGAAAACTGAGTCTTCTTACGGTCTATGTTTTGAGCGTTTCCTGTGTCACCAGGTTTAAATTCCGATGCAGCTCTGCAGGTTTACTGTATCCCTTGGAACTTCCCATTGACGATGAAACACAGAAATTGCATAGGAATTAAATATAAGAGACACAATGCAGACTTAAGTACAGGAAGACTGAGTCTTCCTACTGTCCACGTTTTGAGCGTTTCCTGTCTCATCAGTTTACATTCCGATGCACCTCTGCAGGTTTACTGTATCCCTTGGACCTTCCCATTGACGATGGAAAACAGAAATTGCATCGGAATTAAATATAGGAGACACAATGCCGACTTAAGTACAGGAAGACTAAGTTTTCCTACTGTCTATAATTTGAGCGTTTCCTGTGTCACCAGTTTTACATTCCGATGCACCTCTACAGGTTTACTGTATCCCTTGGACCTTCACAGTGTCGATGAAACACAGAAATTGCATCGGAATAAAATATAAGAGACACAATGGCGACTTAAGTACAAGGTAACAGTCTTCTTACAGTCAATGTTTTGAGCGTTTCCTGTGTCACCAGTTTTACATTCCGATGCACCTCTGCAGGTTTACTGTATCCCCTGGACCTTCCCATTTGCGATGAAACACACAAATTGCATCGAAATTAAATATAAGAGGCACAATGCCGACTTAAGTACAGGAAGACTGAGTCTTCCTACTGTCAATGTTTTGAGCGTTTCCTGTGTCACCAGTTTTACATTCCGATGGACCTCTGCAGGTTTACTGTATCCATTGGACCTTCCCATTGACGATGAAACACAGAAATTGCATCGGAATTAAATATAAGAGACACAACGCCGACTTAAGTACAGAAAGACTGAGTCTTCCTATTGTCTATGTTTTGAGCGTTTCCTGTGTCACCAGTTTTACATTCCGATGCACCTCTGCAGGTTTACTGTATTCCTTGGAACTTCCCATTGACGATGAAACGCAGAAATTGCATCGGAATTAAATATTAGAGACACAGTGCCGAGTTAAGAACAGGATGACTGAGTCCTCCTAGTGTCTATGTTTTGAGCGTTTCCCTTGTCACCAGTTTTACAATCCGATGCACCTCAGCAGGTTTACTGTATCCCTTGGACCTTCACAGTAACGATGAATCACAGAAATTGCATCGGAATTAAATATAAGAGACACAGTACCGACTTAACTACAGGAAGACTGAGTCTTAGTACTGTCTATGTTTTGAGCGTTTCCTGTGTCCCCAGTTTTACATTCTGATGCACCTCTGCAGGTTTACTGTATCCCTTGGACCTTCCCATTGACGATGAAAATCAGAAATTGCATCGGAATTATATATAAGAGATACAACGCCGACTTAAGTACATGAAAACTGAGTCTTCTTACGGTGTATGCTTTGAGCGTTTCCTGTGTCACCAGGTTTAAATTCCGATGCACCTCTGCAGGATTACTGTATCCCTTGGAACTTCCCATTGGCGATGAAACACAGAAATTGCATCGGAATTAAATATAAGAGACACAATGCCGACTTAAGTGCAGGAAGACTGAGTCTTCCTACTGTCTATGTTTTGAGCGTTTCCTGTGTCACCAGTTTTACATTCTGATGCACATCTGCAGGATTATTGTATCCCTTGGACCTTCCCATTGACGATGAAACACAGAAATTGCATCGGAATTAAGTATAAGAGACACAATGCAGACTTAAGTACAGGAAGACTGCGTCTTCCTACTGTCTATGTTTTGAGCGTTTCCTGTCTCATTAGTTTACATTCCGATGCACCTCTGCAGGTTTACTGTATCCCTTGGACCTTCCCATTGACGATGGAAAACAGAAATTGCATCGGAACTGAATATAAGAGACACAATGCCGACTTAAGTACACGAAGACTAAGTCTTCCTACTGCCTATGATTTGAGCGTTTCCTGTGTCATCAGTCTTACTTTCCGATGCACATCTGCTTGTTTAATATATCCCTTGGACCTTCCCGTTGACGATGAAACACAGAAATTTCATAGGAAATAAATATAAGACACACAATGCCGACTTAAGTACAGGAAGACTGAGTCTTCCTACTGTCTATGTTTTGAGCGTTTCCTGTGTCACCAGTTTTACATTCTGATGCACCTCTGCAGGTTTACTGTAACCATTGGACCTTTCCATTGACGATGAAACACAGAAATTGCATCGGAATTAAATATAAGAGACACAATGCCGACTTAAGTACAGTAACACTAAGTCTTCCTACTGTCTATGTTTTGAGCGTTTCCTGTGTCATCAGTTTCACTTTCCGATGCACCTCTGCTTGTTTATTATATCCGTTGGACCTTACCATTGACGATGAAACACAGAAATTTCATTGGAAATAAATATAAGAGACACAATGCCGACTTAAGTACAGGAAGACTGAGTCTTCCTACTGTCTATGTTTTGAGCGATTCCTGTGTCACCAGTTTTACATTCCAATGCACCTCTGCAGGTGTACTGTATCCCTTGGACCTTCCCATTGGCGATGAAACACACAAATTGCATCGAAATTAAATATAAGAGACATAATGCCGACTTAAGTACAGGAAGCCTGAGTCTTCCTACCGTCTATGTTTTGAGCGTTTCCTGTGTCGTCAGTTTCACTTTCCGATGCACCTCTGCTTGTTTATTATATCCGTTGGACCTTACCATTGACGATGAAACACAGAAATTTCATTGGAAATAAATATAAGAGACACAATGCCGACTTAAGTACAGGAAGACTGAGTCTTTCTACTGTCTATGTTTTGAGCGATTCCTGTGTCACCAGTTTTACATTCCAATGCACCTCTGCAGGTTTACAGTATCCCTTGGAACTTCCCATTGACGATGAAACACAGAAATTGCATCGGAATTAAATATAAGAGACACAGTACCAACTTAACTACAGGAAGACTGAGTCTTAGTACTGTCTATGTTTTGAGCGTTTCCTGTGTCACCAGTTTCACATTCCGATGCACCTCTACAGGTTTACTGTATCCCTTGGACCTTCCCATTGACGATGAAAATCAGAAATTGCATCGGAATTATATATAAGAGATACAACGCCGACTTAAGTACAGGAAGACTGAGTCTTCCTACTGTCTATAACTTCAGCGTTTCCTGTGTCACCAGTTTTACATTCCGATGCACCTCTGCAGGTTTACTGTATCCCCTGGACCTTCCCATTGACGATGAAACACAGAAATTGCGTCGGAATTAAATATAAGAGACACAATGCAGACTTAAGTACAGGAAGACTGTGTCTTCCTACTGTCTATGTTTTGAGCGTTTCCTGTCTCATCAGTTTACATTCCGATGCACCTCTGCAGGTTTACTGTATCCCTTGGACCTTCCCATTGACGATGGAAAACAGAAATTGCATCGGAATTATATATAAGAGATACAACGCCGACTTAAGTACATGAAAACTGAGTCTTCTTACGGTCTATGTTTTGAGCGTTTCCTGTGTCATCAGTTTTACTTTCCGATGCACATCTGCTTGTTTATTATATCCCTTGGACCTTCCCATTGACGATGAAACACAGAAATTGCGTCGGAATTAAATATAAGAGACACAATGCCGACTTAAGTACAGGAAGACTGAGTCTTCCTACTGTCTATAATTTCAGCGTTTCCTGTGTCACCAGTTTTACATTCCGATGCACCTCTGCAGGTTTACTGTATCCCCTGGACCTTCCCATTGGCGATGAAACACACAAATTGCATCGAAAAATAAATATAAGAGACACAATGCCGACTTAAGTACAGGAAGACTGAGGCTTCCTACTGTCTACGTTTTGAGCGTTTCCTGTGTCACCAGTTTTATATTCCGATGGACCTCTGCAGGTTTACTGTATCCATTGGAACTTCCCATTGACGATGAAACACAGAAATTGCATCGGAATTACA
This sequence comes from Schistocerca nitens, assembly GCF_023898315.1. Lineage (NCBI taxonomy): Eukaryota > Metazoa > Arthropoda > Insecta > Orthoptera > Acrididae > Schistocerca > Schistocerca nitens. The sequence continues at coordinate 1,763,560 of NC_064616.1, read as the reverse complement.
TATAAGAGACACAACGCCGACTTAAGTACAAGAAAACTGAGTCTTCTTACGGTCTATGTTTTGAGCGTTTCCTGTGTCACCAGTTTTACATTCCGATGCACCTCTGCAGGTTTACTGTATCCCTTGGAACTTCCCATTGACGATGAAACACAGAAATTGCATCGGAATTAAATATTAGAGACACAGTGCCGAGTTAAGAACAGGATGAATGAGTCCTCCTAGTGTCTATGTTTTGAGCGTTTCCCTTGTCACCAGTTTTACAATCCGATGCACCTCAGCAGGTTTACTGTATCCCTTGGACCTTCACAGTGACGATGAATCACAGAAATTGCATCGGAATTAAATATAAGAGACACAGTACCGACTTAACTGCAGGAAGACTGAGTCTTAGTACTGTCTATGTTTTGAGCGTTTCCTGTGTCACCAGTTTTACATTCCGATGCACCTCTGCAGGTTTACTGTATCCCTTGGATCTTCCCATTGACGATGAAAATCAGAAATTGCATCGGAATTATATGTAAGAGATACAACGCCGACTTAAGTACATGAAAACTGAGTCTTCTTACGGTCTATGTTTTGAGCGTTTCCTGTGTCACCAGGTTTAAATTCCGATGCACCTCTGCAGGTTTACTGTATCCCTTGGAACTTCCCATTTACGATGAAACACAGAAATTGCATCGGAATTAAATATAAGAGACACAATGCAGACTTAAGTACAGGAAGACTGCGTCTTCCTACTGTCTATTTTTTGAGCGTTTCCTGTCTCATTAGTTTACATTCCGATGCACCTCTGCAGGTTTACTGTATCCCTTGGACCTTCCCATTGACGATGGAAAACAGAAATTGCATCGGAACTGAATATAAGAGACACAATGCCGACTTAAGTACACGAAGACTAAGTCTTCCTACAGCCTATGATTTGAGCGTTTCCTGTGTCATCAGTCTTACTTTCCGATGCACATCTGCTTGTTTATTATATCCCTTGGACCTTCCCGTTGACGATGAAACACAGAAATTTCATAGGAAATAAATATAAGAGACACAATGCCGACTTAAGTACAGGAAGACTGAGTCTTCCTACTGTATATGTTTTGAGCGTTTCCTGTGTCCCTAGTTTTACATTCTGATGCACCTCTGCAGGTTTACTGTAACCCTTGGACCTTTCCATTGACGATGAAACACAGAAATTGCATCGGAATTAAATATAAGAGACACAATGCCGACTTAAGTACAGTAACACTAAGTCTTCCTACTGTCTATGTTTTGAGCGTTTCCTGTGTCATCAGTTTCACTTTCCGATGCAGCTCTGCTTGTTTATTATTTCCGTTGGACCTTACCATTGACGATGAAACACAGAAATTTCATTGGAAATAAATATAAGAGACACAATGCCGACTTAAGTACAGGAAGACTGAGTCTTCCTACTGTCTATGCTTTAAGCGATTCCTGTGTCACCAGTTTTACATTCCAATGCACCTCTGCAGGTTTACTGTATCCCTTGGAACTTCCCATTGACGATGAAACACAGAAATTGCATCGGAATTAAATATAAGAGACACAGTACCAACTTAAGTACAGGAAGACTGAGTCTTAGTACTGTCTATGTTTTGAGCGTTTCCTGTGTCACCAGTTTCACATTCCGATGCACCTCTACAGGTTTACTGTATCCCTTGGACCTTCCCATTGACGATGAAAATCAGAAATTGCATCGGAATTATATATAAGAGATACAACGCCGACTTAAGTACATGAAAACTGAGTCTTCTTACGGTCTATGTTTTGAGCGTATCCTGTGTCACCAGGTTTAAATTGCGATGCACCTCTGCAGGTTTACTGTATCCCTTGGAATTTCCCATTGACGATGAAACACAGAAATTGCATCGGAATTAAATATAAGAGACACAATGCCGACTTAAGTACAGGAAGACTGAGTCTTCCTACTTTCTATGTTTTGAGAGTTTCCTGTGTCACCAGTGTTACATTCTGATGTACCTCTGCAGGTTTACTGTATCCCTTTTACCTTCCCATTGACGATGAAACACAGAAATTGCGTCGGAATTAAATATAAGAGACACAATGCAGACTTAAGTACAGGAAGACTGAGTCTTCCTACTGTCTATGTTTTGAGCGTTTCCTGTCTCATCAGTTTACATTCCGATGCACCTCTGCAGGTTTACTGTATCCCTTGGACCTTCCCATTGACGATGGAAAACAGAAATTGCATCGGAATTAAATATAAGAGACACAATGCCGACTTAAGTACAGGAAGACTAAGTCTTCCTACTGTCTATGTTTTGAGCGTTTCCTGTGCCATCAGTTTTACTTTCCGATGCACATCTGCTTGTTTATTATATCCCTTGGACCTTCCCGTTGACGATGAAACACAGAAATTTCATAGGAAATAAATATAAGAGACACAATGCCGACTTAAGTACAAGAAGACTAAGTCTTCCTACTGTCTATGTTTTGAGCGTTTCCTGTGTCATCAGTTTTACTTTCCGATGCACATCTGCTTGTTTATTATATCCCTTGGACCTTCCCATTGACGATGAAACACAGAAATTGCGTCGGAATAAAATATAAGAGACACAATGCCGACTTAAGTACAGGAAGACTGAGTCTTCCTACTGTCTATAATTTCAGCGTTTCCTGTGTCACCAGTTTTACATTCCGATGCACCTCTGCAGGTTTACTGTATCCCCTGGACCTTCCCATTGGCGATGAAACACACAAATTGCATCGAAAAATAAATATAAAAGACACAATGCCGACTTAAGTACAGGAAGACTGAGGCTTCCTACTGTCTACGTTTTGAGCGTTTCCTGTGTCACCAGTTTTATATTCCGATGGACCTCTGCAGGTTTACTGTATCCATTGGAACTTCCCATTGACGATGAAACACAGAAATTGCATCGGAATTACATATAAGAGACACAACGCCGACTTAAGTACAAGGAAACTGAGTCTTCTTACGGTCTATGTTTTGAGCGTCTCCTGTGTCACCAGTTTTACATTCCGATGCACCTCTGCAGGTTTACTGTATCCCTTGGAACTTCCCATTGACGATGAAACACAGAAATTGCATCGGAATTAAATATTAGAGACACAGTGCCGAGTTAAGAACAGGATGAATGAGTCCTCCTAGTGTCTATGTTTTGAGCGTTTCCCTTGTCACCAGTTTTACAATCCGATGCACCTCAGCAGGTTTACTGTATCCCTTGGGCCTTCACAGTGACGATGAATCACAGAAATTGCATCGGAATTAAGTATAAGAGACACAGTACCGACTTAACTACAGGAAGACTGAGTCTTAGTACTGTCTATGTTTTGAGCGTTTCCTGTGTCACCAGTTTTACATTCCGATGCACCTCTGCAGGTTTACTGTATCCCTTGGACCTTCCCATTGACGTTGAAAATCAGAAATTGCATCGGAATTATGTGTAAGAGATACAACGCCGACTTAAGTACATGAAAACTGAGTCTTCTTACGGTCTATGTTTTGATCGTTTCCTGTGTCACCAGGTTTAAATTCCGATGCACCTCTGCAGGTTTACTGTATCCCTTGGAACTTCCCATTGACGATGAAACACAGAAATTGCATCGGAATTAAATATTAGAGACACAGTGCCGAGTTAAGAACAGGATGAATGAGTCCTCCTAGTGTCTATGTTTTGAGCGTTTCCCTTGTCACCAGTTTTACAATCCGATGCACCTCTGCAGGTATATTGTATCCCTTGGACCTTCCCATTGACGATGAAACACAGAAATTGCATCGGAATTAAATATAAGAGACACACTGCAGACTTAAGTACAGGAAGACTGAGTCTTCCTACTGTCTATGTTTTGAGCGTTTCCTGTCTCATCAGTTTACATTCCGATGCACCTCTGCAGGTTTACTGTATCCCTTGGACCTTCCCATTGACGATGAAACACAGAAATTGCATCGGAATGAAATATAAGAGACACAATGCCGACTTAAGTACAGGAAGACTAAGTCTTCCTACTGTCTATGTTTTGAGCGTTTCCTGTGTCATCAGTTTTACTTTCCGATGCACCTCTGCTTGTTTATTATATCCCTTGGACCTTCCCATAGACGATGAAACACAGAAATTTCATCGGAAATAAATATAAGAGACACAATGCCGACTTAAGTACAGGAAGACTGAGTCTTCCTACTGTCTAAGATTTGAGCGTTTCCTGTGTCACCAGTTTTACATTCCGATTTACCTCTGCAGGTTTACTGTATCCATTGGACCTTCCCATTGACGATGAAACACAGAAATTGCATCGTAATTAAATATAAGAGACACAACGCCGACTTAAGTACAAGAAAACTGAGTCTTCTTACGGTCTATGTTTTGAGCGTTTCCTGTGTCACCAGTTTTACATTCCGATGCACCTCTGCAGGTTTACTGTATCCCATGCACCTTCCCATTCACGATGAAACACAGAAATTTAATCGTAAATAAATATAAGAGTCCCAATGCCGACTTAAGTACAGGAAGACTGAGTCTTCCTACTGTCTATGTTTTGAGCGTTTCCTGTGTCATCAGTTTTACATTAAGATGCACCTCTGCAGGTTTACTGTATCCCTTGGACCTTCCCACTGACGATGGAAAACAGAAATTGCATCGGAATTAAATATAAGAGACACAACGCCGACTTAAGTACAAGAAAACTGAGTCTTCTTACGGTCTATGTTTTGAGCGTTTCCTGTGTCACCAGTTTTACATTTCGATGCACCACTGCAGCTTTACTGTATCCCTTGGAACTTCCCATTGACGATGAAACACAGAAATTCCATCGGAATTAAATATTAGAGACACAGTGCCGAGTTAAGATCAGGATGACTGAGTCTTCCTACTGTCTATGTTATGAGCGTTTCCTGTGTCACCAGTTTTACATTCCGATGCACCTCTACAGGTTTACTGTATCCCTTGGACCTTCCCATTGACGATGAAAATCAGAAATTGCATCGGAATTATATATAAGAGATACAACGCCGACTTAAGTACATGAAAACTGAGTCTTCTTACGTTCTATGTTTTGAGCGTTTCCTGTGTCACCAGGTTTAAATTGCGATGCACCTCTGCAGGTTTACTGTATCCCTTGGAACTTCCCATTGACGATGAAACACAGAAATAGCATAGGAATTAAATATAAGAGACACAATGCCGACTTAAGTACAGGAAGACTGAGTCTTCTTACAGTCAATGTTTTGAGCGTTTCCTTTGTCACCAGTTTTACATTCCGATGCACCTCTGCAGGTTTACTGTATCCCCTGGACCTTCCCATTGACGATGGAATAGAGAAATTGCATCGGAATTAAATATAAGAGACAAAACGCCGGCTTAAGTACAAGAAAACTGAGTCTTCTTACGGTCTATGTTTTGAGCGTTTCCTGTGTCACCAGTTTTACATTCCGATGCACCTCTGCAGCTTTACTGAATCCCTTGGAACTTCCCATTGACGATGAAACACAGAAATTGCATCGGAATTAAATATTAGAGACACAGTGCCGAGTTAAGAACAGGATGACTGAGTCTTCCTACTGTCTATGTTATGAGCATTTCCCGTGTCACCAGTTTTACAATCCGAGGCACCTCAGCAGGTTTACTGTATCCCTTGGACCTTCACAGTGACGATGAATCACAGAAATTGCATCGGAATTAGAAATAAGAGACACAGTACCGACCTAAGTACAGGAAGACTGAGTCTTAGTACTGTCTATGTCTTGAGCGTCTCCTGTGTCACCAGTTTTACATTCCGATGCACCTCTACAGGTTTACTGTATCCCTTGGACCTTCCCATTGACGATGAAAATCAGAAATTGCATCAGAATTATATATAAGAGATACAACGCCGACTTAAGTACATGAAAACTGAGTCTTCTTACGGTCTATGTTTTTAGCGTTTCCTGTGTCACCAGGTTTAAATTGCGATGCACCTCTGCAGGTTTACTGTATCCCTTGGAACTTTCCATTGACGATGAAACACAGAAATTGCATCGGAATTAAATATAAGAGACACAATGCCGACTTAAGTACAGGAAGACTGAGTCTTCCTGCTGTCTATGTTTTGAGCGTTTCCTGTGTCACCAGTTTTACATTCTGATGCACCTCTGCAGGTTTACTGTATCCCTTGGACCTTCCCATTGACGATGAAACACAGAAATTGCATCGGAATTAAACATAAGAGACACAATGCAGACTTAAGTACAGGAAGACTGAGTCTTCCTACTGTCTATGTTTTGAGCGTTTCCTGTCTCATCAGTTTACATTCCGATGCACCTCTGCAGGTTTACTGTATCCCTTGGACCTTCCCATTGACGATGGAAAACAGAAATTGCATCGGAATTAAATATAAGAGACACAATGCCGACTTAAGTACAGGAAGACTAAGTCTTCCTATTGTCTATGTTTTGAGCGTTTCCTGTGTCATCAGTTTTACTTTCCGATGCACATCTGCTTGTTTATTATATCCCTTGGACCTTCCCATTGATGATGAAACACAGAAATTCCATAGGAAATAAATATAAGAGACACAATGCCGTCTTAAGTACAGGAAGACTGAGTCTTCCTACTGTCTATGTTTTGAGCGTTTCCTGTGTCACCAGTTTTACATTCCGATGCACCTCTGCAGGTTTTCTGTATCCCTTGGACCTTTCCATTGAAGTTGATACACAGAAATTGCATCGGAATTAAATATAAGAGACACAATGCCGACATAAGTACAGGAAGACTGAGTCTTCCTACTGTCTATAATTTGAGCGTTTCCTTTGTCACCAGTTTTACATTCCGATGCACCTCTACAGGTTTACTGTATCCCTTGGACCTTCCCATTGACGATGAAACACAGAAATTGCATCGGAATTAAATATAAGAGACACAATGCCGACTTAAGTACAAGAAAACAATCTTCTTACAGTCAATGGTTTGAGCGTTTCCTGTGTCACCAGTTTTACATTCCGATGCACCTCTGAAGGATTACTGTATCCCTTGGACCTTCCCATTGGCGATGAAACACACAAATTGCATCGAAATTAAATATAAGAGACACAATGCCGACTTAAGTACAGGAAGACTGAGTCTTCCTACTGTCTATGTTTTGAGCGTTTCCTGTGTTACCAGTTTTACATTCCGATGGACCTCTGCAGGTTTACTGTATCCATTGGACCTTCCCATTGACGATGAAACACAGAAATTGCATCGGAATTAAATATAAGAGACACAACGCCGACTTAAGTACAAGAACACTGAGCCTTCTTACGGTCTATGTTTTGAGCGTTTCCAGTGTCACCAGTTTTACATTCCGATGCACCTCAGCAGGTTTACTGTATCAATTGGAACTTCCCATTGACGACGAAACACAGCAATTGCATCGGAATTAAATATTAGAGACACAGTGCCGAGTTAAGAACAGGATGACTGAGTCCTCCTTGTGTCTATGTTTTGAGCGTTTCCCTTGTCACCAGTTTTACAATCCGATGCACCTCAGCAGGTTTACTGTATCCCTTGGACCTTCACAGTGACGATGAATCACAGAAATTGTATCGGAATTAAATATAAGAGACACAGTACCGACTTAACTACAGGAAGACTGAGTCTTAGTACTGTCTATGTTTTTGAGCGTTTCCTGTGTCACCAGTTTTACATTCCGATGCACCTCTGCAGGTTTACTGTATCCCTTGGACCATCCCATTGACGATGAAAATCAGAAATTGCATCGGAATTATATATAAGAGATACAACGCCGACTTAAGTACATGAAAACTGAGTCTTCTTACGATCTATGTTTTGAGCGTTTCCTGTGTCACCAGGTTTAAATTCCGATGTACCTCTGCAGGTTTACTGTATCCCTTGGAACTTCCCATTGACGATGAAACACAGAAATTGCATCGGAATTAATTATAAGAGACACAATGCCGACATAAGTGCAGGAAGACTGAGTCCTCCTACTGTCTATTATTTGAGCGTTTCCTGTGTCACCAGTTTTACATTCTGATGCACCTCTGCAGGTTTATTGTATCCCTTGGACCTTCCCATTGACGACGAAACATAGAAATTGCATCGGAATTAAATATAAGAGACACAATGCAGACTTAAGTACACGAAGACTAAGTCTTCCTACTGCCTATGTTTTGAGTGTTTCCTGTGTCATCAGTTTTACTTTCCGATGCACATCTGCCTGTTTATTATAGCCCTTGGACCTTCCCGTTGACGATGAAACACAGAAATTTCATAGGAAATAAATATAAGAGACACTATGCCGACTTAAGTACAGGACGACTGAGTCTTCCTACTGTCTATGATTTGAGCGTTTCCTGTGTCACCAGTTTTACATTTTGATGCACCTCTGCAGGTTTACTGTATCCCTTGGACCTTTCCATTGACGATGAAACACAGAAATTGAATCGGAATTAAATATAAGAGACACAATGCCGACTTAAGTACAGGAAGACTAAGTCTTCCTACTGTCTATGTTTTGAGCGTTTCCTGTGTCATCAGTTTTACTTTCCGATGCACCTCTGCTTGTTTATAATATCCCTTGGACCTTCCCATTGACGATGAAACACAGAAATTTCATCGGAAATAAATATAAGAGACACAATGCCGACTTAAGTACAGGAAGACTGAGTCTTCCTACTGCTTTGATTTGAGCGTTTCCTATGTCACCAGTTTTACATTCCAATGCACCTCTGCAGGTTTACTGTATCCCTTGTGCCTTCCCATTAACGATGAACCACAGAAATTGCATCGGAATTAAATATAAGAGACACAATGCCGACTTAAGTACAGGAAGTCTGAGTCTTCCTACTGTCTAAAATTTGAGCGTCTCCTGTGTCACCAGTTTTACATTCCGATCCACCTATACAGGTCTACTGTATGGGTTGGACCTTCACAGTGACAATGAAACACAGAAATTGCATCGGAATGAAATATAAGAGACACAATGCAGACTTAAGTACACGAAGACTAAGTCTTCCTACTGCCTATGTTTTGAGCGTTTCCTGTGTCATCAGTTTTACTTTCAGATGCACATCTGCCTGTTTATTATATCCCTTGGACCAACCCGTTGACGATGAAACACAGAAATTTCATAGGAAATAAATATAAGAAACACTATGCCGACTTAAGTACAGGAAGACTGAGTCTTGTTACTGTCTATGTTTTGAGCGTTTCCTGTGTCACCAGTTTTACATTCCGATGCACCTCTGCAGGTTTACTGTATCCCATGCACCTTCCCATTCACGATGAAACACAGAAATTTAATCGGAAATAAATATAAGAGTCCCAATGCCGACTTAAGTACAGGAAGACTGAGTCTTCCTACTGTCTATGTTTTGAGCGTTTCCTGTGTCATCAGATTTACATTCCGATGCACCTCTGCAGGTTTACTGTATCCCTTGGACCTTCCCATTGACGATGGAAAACAGAAATTGCATCGGAATTAAATATAAGAGACACATCGCCGACTTAAGTACAAGAAAACTGAGTCTTCTTACGATCTATGTTTTGACCGTTTCCTGTGTCACCAGTTTTACATTCCGATGCACCTCTGCAGGTTTACTGTATCTCGTGGACCTTCCCATTGGCGATGAAACACACAAATTGCATCGAAATTAAATATAAGAGACACAGTGCCGAGTTAAGAACAGGATGACTGAGTCTTCCTACTGTCTATGTTATGAGCGTTTCCTGTGTCACCAGTTTTACATTCCGATGCACCTCTACAGGTTTACTGTATCCCTTGGACCTTCCCATTGACGATGAAAATCAGAAATTGAATCGGAATTATATATAAGAGATACAACGCCGACTTAAGTACATGAAAACTGAGTCTTCTTACGGTCTATGTTTTGAGCGTTTCCTGTGTCACCAGGTTTAAATTGCGATGCACCTCTGCAGGTTTACTGTATCCCTTGGAACTTCCCATTGACGATGAAACACAGAAATTGCATAGGAATTAAATATAAGAGACACAATGCCGACTTAAGTACAGGAAGACTGAGTCTTCTTACAGTCAATGTTTTGAGCGTTTCCTTTGTCACCAGTTTTACATTCCGATGCACCTCTGCAGGTTTACTGTATCCCCTGAACGTTCCCATTGACGATGGAATACAGAAATTGCATCGGAATTAAATATAAGAGACACAACGCCGACTTAAGTACAAGAAAACTGAGTCTTCTTACGGTCTATGTTTTGAGCGTTTCCTGTGTCACCAGTTTTACATTCCGATGCACCTCTGCAGCTTTACTGAATCCCTTGGAACTTTTCATTGACGATGAAACACAGAAATTGCATCGGAATTAAATATTAGAGACACAGTGCCGAGTTAAGAACAGGATGACTGAATCTTCCTACTGTCTATGTTATGAGCGTTTCCCGTGTCACCAGTTTTACAATCCGAGGCACCTCAGCAGGTTTACTGTATCCCTTGGACCTTCACAGTGACGATGAATCACAGAAATTGCATCGGAATTAGATATAAGAGACACAGTACCGACTTAAGTACAGGAAGACTGAGTCTTAGTACTGTCTATGTTTTGAGCGTTTCCTGTGTCACCAATTTTACATTCCGATGCAACTCTACAGGTTTACTGCATCCCTTGGACCTTCCCATTGACGATGAAAATCAGAAATTGCATCGGAATTATATATAAGAGATACAACGCCGACTTAAGTACATCAAAACTGAGTCTTCTTACGGTCTATGTTTTTAGCGTTTCCTGTGTCACCAGGTTTAAATTGCGATGCACCTCTGCAGGTTTACTGTATCCCTTGGAACTTCCCATTGACGATGAAACACAGAAATTGCATCGGAATTAAATATAAGAGACACAATGCCGAATTAAGTACAGGAAGACTGAGTCTTCCTGCTCTCTATGTTTTGAGCGTTTCCTGTGTCACCAGTTTTACATTCTGATGCACCTCTGCAGGTTTACTGTATACCTTGGACCTTCCCATTGACGAGGAAACACAGAAATTGCATCGGAATTAAATATAAGAGACACAATGCAGACTTAAGTACAGGAAGACTGAGTCTTCCTACTGGCTATGTTTTGAGCGTTTCCTGTCTCATCAGTTTACATTCCGACGCACCTCTGCAGGTTTACTGTATCCCTTGGACCTTCCCATTGACGATGGAAAACAGAAATTGCATCGGAATTAAATATAAGAGACACAATGCCGACTTAAGTACAGGAAGATTAAGTCTTCCTATTGTCTATGTTTTGAGCGTTTCCTGTGTCATCAGTTTTACTTTCCGATGCACATCTGCCTGTTTATTATATCCCTTGGACCTTCCCGTTGATGATGAAACACAGATATTTCATTGGAAATAAATATAAGAGACACAATGCCGTCTTAAGTACAGGAAGACTGACTCTTCCTACTGTCTATGTTTTGAGCGTTTCCTGTGTCACCAGTTTTACATTCCGATGCACCTCTGCAGGTTTACTGTATCCCTTGGACCTTTCCATTGATGATGAAACACAGAAATTGCATCGGAATTAAATATAAGAGACACAATGCCGACTTAAGTACAGGAAGACTGAGTCTTCCTACTGTCTATAATTTGAGCGTTTCCTGTGTCACCAGTTTTACATTCCGATGCACCTCTACAGGTTAACTGTATCCCTTGGACCTTCACAGTGACGATGAAACACAGAAATTGCATCGGAATTAAATATAAGAGACACAATGCCGACTTAAGTACAAGAAAACAGTCTTCTTACAGTCAATGGTTTGAGCGTTTCCTGTGTCACCAGTTTTACATTCCGATGCACCTCTGCAGGTTTACTGTATCCCTTGGACCATCCCATTGGCGATGAAACAAACAAATTGCATCGAAATTAAATATAAGAGACACAATGCCGACTTAAGTACAGGAAGACTGAGTCTTCCTACTGTCTATGTTTTGAGCGTTTCCTGTGTCACCTGTTTTACATTCCGATGGACCTCTGCAGGTTTACTGTATCCATTGGACCTTCCCATTGACGATGAAACACAGAAATTGCATCGGAATTAAATATAAGAGACACAACGCCGACTTAAGTACAAGAAAACTGAGCCTTCTTACGGTCTATGTTTTGACCGTTTCCTGTGTCACCAGTTTTACATTCCGATGCACCTCAGCAGGTTTACTGTATCCCTTGGAACTTCCCATTGACGATGAAACACAGAAATTGCATCGGAATTAAATATTAGAGACACAGTGCCGAGTTAAGAACAGGATGACTGAGTCCTCCTTGTGTCTATGTTTTGAGCGTTTCCCTTGTCACCAGTTTTACAATCCGATGCACCTCAGCAGGTTTACTGTATCCCTTGGACCTTCACAGTGACGATGAATCACAGAAATTGTATCGGAATTAAATATAAGAGACACAGTACCGACTTAACTACAGGAAGACTGAGTCTTAGTACTGTCTATGTTTTGAGCGTTTCCTGTGTCACCAGTTTTACATTCCGATGCACCTCTGCAGGTTTACTGTATCCCTTGGACCTTCCCAATGACGATGAAAATCAGAAATTGCATCGGAATTATATATAAGAGATACAACGCCAACTTAAGTACATGAAAACTTAGTCTTCTTACGGTCTATGTTTTGAGCGTTTCCTGTGTCACCAGGTTTAAATTCCGATGCACCTCTGCAGGTTTACTGTATCCCTTGGAACTTCCCATTGACGATGAAACACAGAAATTGCATCGGAATTAAATATAAGAGACACAATGCCGACTTAAGTGCAGGAAGACTGAGTCTTCCTACTGTCTATAATTTGAGCGTTTCCTGTGTCACCAGTTTTACATTTTGATTCACCTCTGCAGGTTTATTGTATCCCTTGGACTTTCCCATTGACGACGAAACACAGAAATTGCATCGGAATTAAATATAAGAGACACAATGCAGACTTAAGTACAGGAAGACTAAGTCTTCCTACTGCCTATGCTTTGAGCGTTTCCTGTGTCATCAGTTTTACTTTCCGATGCACATCTGCCTGTTTATTATATCCCTTGGATCTTCCCGTTGACGATGAAACACAGAAATTTCATAGGAAATAAATATAAGAGACACTATGCCGACTTAAGTACAGGAAGACTGAGTCTTCCTACTGTCTATGATTTGAGCGTTTCCTGTGTCACCAGTTTTACATTCTGATGCACCTCTGCAGGTTTACTGTATCCCTTGGACCTTTCCATTGACGATGAAACACAGAAATTGCATCGGAATTAAATATAAGAGACACAATGCCGACTTAAGTACAGGAAGACTAAGTCTATGTTTTGAGCGTTTACTGTGTCATCAGTTTTACTTTCCGATGCACCTCTGCTTGTTTATTATATCCCTTGGACCTTCCCATTGACGATGAAACACAGAAATTTCATCGGAAATAAATATAAGAGACACAATGCCGACTTAAGTACAGGAAGACTGAGTCTTCCTACTGTCTTTGATTCGAGCGTTTCCATTTGTCACCAGTTTTACATTCCAATGCACCTCTGCAGGTTTACTGTATCCCTTGGGCCTTGCCATTAACAATGAACCACAGAAATTGCATCGGAATTAAATATAAGAGACACAATGCCGACTTAAGTACAGGAAGTCTGAGTCTACCTACTGTCTAAAATTTGAGCGTCTCCTGTGTCACCAGTTTTCCATTCCGATCCACCTATACAGGTTTACTGTATGAGTTGGACCTTCACAGTGACAATGAAACACAGAAATTGCATCGGAAATAAATATAAGAGACACAATGCCGACTTAAGTGCCAGAAAACAGTCTTCTTACTGTCTATGTTTTGAGCGTTTCCTGTGTCACCAGTTTTACATTTGGATGCACCTCTGCAGGTTTACTGTATCCCATGCACCTTCCCATTCACGATGAAACACAGAAATTTAATCGGAAATAAATATAAGAGTCCCAATGCCGACTTAAGTACAGGAAGACCGAGTCTTCCTACTGTCTATGTTTTGAGCGTTTCCTGTGTCATCAGATTTACATTCCGATGAACCTCTGCAGGTTTACTGTATCCCTTGGACCTTCCCATTGACGATGGAAAACAGAAATTGCATCGGAATTAAATATAAGGCACACATCGCCGACTTAAGTACAAGAAAACTGAGTCTTCTTACGGTCTATGTTTTGAGCGTTTCCTGTGTCACCAGTTTTACATTCCGATGCACCTCTGCAGCTTTACTGTATCCCTTGGAACTTCCCATTGACGATGAAACACAGAAATTGTATCGGAATTAAATATTAGAGACACAGTGCCGAGTTAAGAACAGGATGACTGAGTCTTCCTACTGTCTATGTTATTAGCGTTTCCCGTGTCACCAGTTTTACAATCCGATGCACCTCAGCAGGTTTACTGTATCCCTTGGACCTTCACAGTGACGATGAATCACAGAAATTGCATCGGAATTAAATATGAGACACAGTACCGACTTAAGTACAGGAAGACTGAGTCTTAGTACTGTCTATATTTTGAGCGTTTCCTGTGTCACCAGTTTTACATTCCGATGCACCTCTACAGGTTTACTGTATCCCTTGGACCTTTCCATTGACGATGAAACACAGAAATTGCATCGGAATTAAATGTAAGAGACACAATGCCGACTTAAGTACAGGAAGACTAAGTCTTCCTACTGTCTATGTTTTGAGCGTTTCCTGTGTCATCAGTTTTACTATCGGATGCACCTCTGCTTGTTTATTACATCCCTTGGACCTTCCCATTGACGATGAAACACAGACCTTTCATCGGAAATAAATATAAGAGACACAATGCAGACTTAAGTGCAGGAAGACTGAGTCTTCCTACTGTCTTTGATTTGAGCGTTTCCTGTGTCACCAGTTTTACATTCCAATGCACCTCTGCAGGTTTACTGTATTCCTTGGGCCTTCCCATTGACGATGAACCACAGAAATTTAATCGGAATTATATATAAGAGACACAATGCCAACTTAAGTACAGGAAGACTGAGTCTTCCTACTGTCTATGTTTTGAGCGTTTCCTGTGTCACCAGTTTTACATTCTGATGCTCCACTGCAGGTTTACTGTATCCCTTGGATCTTCCCATTGACGATGAAACTCAGAAATTGCATCGGAATTAAATATAAGAGACACAATGCAGATTTAAGTACAGGAAGACTGAGTCTTCCTACTGTCTATGTTTTGAGCGTTTCCTGTGTCATCAGTTTATATTCCGATGCACCTCTGCAGGTTTACTGTATCCCTTGGACCTTCCCATTAACGATGGAAAACAGAAATTGCATCGGAATTAAATATAAGAGACACAATGCCGACTTAAGTACAGGAAGACTGAGTCTTTCGCCTGTCTATGTTTTGAGCGTTTCCTGTGTCACCAGTTTTACATTCTGATGCACCTCTGCAGGTTTACTGTATCCCTTGGAACTTTCCAATGACGATGAAACACAGAAATTGCATCGGAATTAAATATAAGAGACACAATGCCGACTTAAGTACAGGAAGACTGAGTCTTCTTACAGTCAATGCTTCGAGCGTTTCCTGTGTCACCAGTTTTACATTCCGATGCACCTCTGCAGGTTTACTGTATCCCCTGGACCTTCCCATTGGCGATGAAACACACAAATTGCATCGAAATTAAATATAAGAGACACAATGCCGACTTAAGTACAGGAAGACTGAGTCTTCCTACTGTCTATGTTTTGAGCGTTTCCTGTGTCACCAGTTTTACATTCCGATGGACCTCTGCAAGTTTGCTGTATCCATTGGACCTTCCCATTGACGATGAAACACAGAAATTGCATCGAATTAAATATAAGAGACACAACGCCGACTTAAGTACAAGAAAACTGAGTCTTCTTACGGTCTATGTTTTTAGCGTTTCCTGTGTCACCAGTTTTACATTCCGATGCACCTCTGCAGGTTTACTGTATCCCTTGGAACTTCCCATTGACGATGTAACACAGAAATTGCATCGGAATTAAATATTAGAGACACAGTGCCGACTTAGGTACAGGAAGACTGAGTCTTAGTACTGTCTATGTTTTGAGCGTTTCCTGTGTCACCAGTTTTACATTCCGATGCACCTCTGCAGGTTTATTGTATCCCTTGGACCTTCCCTTTGACGATGAAACACAGAAATTGCATCGGAATTAAAAATAAGAGACACAATGCTGACTTAAGTACAGGAAGACTAAGTCTCCCTACTGTCTATGTTTTGAGCGTTTCCTGTGTCATCAGTTTTACATTCGGATGCACCTCTGCAGGTTTACTGTATCCCTTGCACCTTCCCATTGACGATTAAGAACAGAAATTGCATCGGAATTAAATATAAGAGACACAATGCCGACTTAAGTACAGGAAGACTAAGTCTTCCTACTGTCTATGATTTGAGCGTTTCCTGTGTCAGCAGTTTTACATTCCGATGCACCTCTGCAGGATTACTGTATCCCTTGGACCTTCCCATTGACGATGAAACACAGAAATTTCATCGGAAATAAATATAAGAGACACAATGCCGACTTAAGTACAGGAAGACTGAGTCTTCCTACTGTCTATGATTTGAGCGTTTCCTGTGTCACCAGTTTTACATTCCGATGCACCTCTGCAGGATTACTGTATCCCTTGGGCCTTCCCATTGACGGTGAAACACAGATATTGCATCGGAATTAAATATAAGAGACACAACGCCGACATAATTACAAGAAAACTGAGTATTCTTACGGTCTATGTTTTGAGCGTTTCCCGTGTCACCAGTTTTACATTCCGATGCACCTCTGCAGGTTTACTGTATCCCATGCACCTTCCCATTCACGATGAAACACAGAAATTTAATCGGAAATAAATATAAGAGTCCCAATGCCGACTTAAGTAAGAGGAAGACTGAGTCTTCCTACTGTCTATGTTTTGAGCGTTTCCTGTGCCATAAGTTTTACATTCCGATGCACCTCTGCAGGTTTACTGTATCCCTTGGACCTTCCCATTGACGATGGAAAACAGAAATTTCATCGGAATTAAGTATAAGAGACACAAAGCCGACTTAAGTACAAGAAAACTGAGTCTTCTTACGGTCTATGTTTTGAGCGTTTCCTGTGTCACCAGTTTTACATTCCGATGCACCTCTGCGGGTTTACTGTATCCCTAGGAACTTCCCATTGACGATGAAACACAGAAATTGCATCGGAATTAAATATGAGAGACACAGTGCCGAGTTAAGAACAGGATGACAGAGTCTTCTTACTGTCTATGTTTTGAGCGTTTCCCGTGTCACCAGTTTTACAATCCGATGCACCTCAGCAGGTGTACTGTATCCCTTGGACCTTCACAGTGACGATGAATCACAGAATCGGAATTAAATATAAGTGACACAGTGCCGACTTAAGTACAGGAAGACTGAGTCTTCCTACTGTCTAATTTTTGAGCGTTTCCTGTGTCACCAGTTTTACATTCCGATGCACTCTGCAGGTTTACTGTATCCCTTGGACATTCCCATTGACGATGAATCACAGAAATTGCATCGGAATTAAATATAAGAGACACAATGCCGACATAAGTACAGGAAGACTAAGTCTTCCTACTGTCTATGTTTTGAGCGTTTCCTGTGTCATCAGTTTTACTTTCCGATGCACTTCTGATTGTTTATTACATGCCTTCGACCTTCCCGTTGACGATGAAACACAGAAATTTCATAGGAAATAAATATAAGAGACACAATGCCGACTTAAGTACAGGAAAACTGAGTCTTCTTACTGTCTATGTTTTGAGCGTTTCCTGTGTCACCAGTTTTACATTCCGATGCACCTCTGCTGGTTTACTGTATCCATGGACCTTCCCATTGACGATGAAACACAGAAATTGCATCGGAATTAAATGTAAGAGACACAATGCCGACTTAAGTACAGGAAGACTGAGTCTTCCTACTGTCTATGTTTTGAGCGTTTCCTGTGTCACTAGTTTTACATTCCGATGCACCTCTGCAGGTTTACTGTATCCCTTGGACCTTCCCATAGACGATGAATAACAGAAATTGCATCGGAATTAAATATAAAAGACACAATGCCGACTTAAGTACAGGAAGACAGAGTCTTCCTACTGTCTATGTTTTGAGCGTTTCCTGTGTCACCAGTTTTACATTCTGATGCACCTCTGCAGGTTTACTGTATCCCTTGGACCTTCCTATTGACGATGAAACACAGAAATTGCATCGGAATTAAATATAAGAGACACAATGCCGACTTAAGTACAGGAAGACTGAGTCTTCCTACAGTCTATAATTTGAGCGTTTCCTGTTTCACCAGTTTTACATTCCGATGCACCTCTACAGGTTTACTGTATCCCTTGGACCTTCACAGTGACGATGAAACACAGAAATTGCATCGGAATTAAATATAAGAGACACAATGCCGACTTAAGTACAGTAAGGCTGAGTCTTCCTACTGTCTATGTTTTGAGCGTTTCCTGTGTCACGAGTTTTACATTCCGAAGGAACTATGCAGGTTTACTGTATCCATTGGACCTTGCCACTGACGATGAAACACAGAAATTGCATCGGAAATAAATATAAGAGACACAACGCCGACCTAAGTACAAGAAAACTGAGTCTTCTTACGGTCTATGTTTTGAGCGTTTCCTGTGTCACCAGTTTTACATTCCGATGCACCTCCGCAGGTTTACTGTATCCCTTGGACCTTCCGATTGACGATGAAACACAGAAATTGCTTCGGAATTAAATATAAGAGACACAATGCCGACTTAAGTACAGGAAGACTGGGTCTTCCTACTGTCTATGTTTTGAGCGTTTCCTGTGTCACCAGTTTTACATTCTGATGCACCTCTGCAGGTTTACTGCATCCCTTGGACCTTCCCATTGACGATGAAACACTGAAATTGCATCGGAATTAAATGTAAGAGACACAATGCCGACTTAAGTACAGGAAGACTGAGTCTTCCTACTGTCTATAATTTGAGCGTTTCCTATGTCACCCGTTTTACATTCCGATGCACCTCTACAGGTTTACTGTATCCCTTGGACTTCACAGTGACGATGAATCGCGGAAATTGCATCGGAATTAAATATAAGAGACACAATGCCGACTTAAGTACAGGAAGACTGAGTCTTCCTACTGTCTATGTTTTGAGCGTTTCCTGTGTTACCAGTTTTACATTCTGATGCACCTCTGCAGGTTTACTGTATCCCTTGGACCTTCCCATTGACGATGAAACACAGAAATTGCATCGGAATTAAATATAAGAGACACAATGCCGAATAAGTACAGGAAGACTGAGTCTTCTTACTGTCTATAATTTGAGCGTTTCCTGTGTCACCCGTTTTACATTCCGATGCAACTCTACAGGTTTACTGTATCCCTTGGACTTCACAGTGACGATGAAACACAGAATTTGCATCGGAATTAAATATAAGAGACACAATGCCGACTTAAGTACAAGAAAACAGTCTTCTTACAGTCAATGCTTTCAGCGTTTCCCGTGTCACCAGTTTTACATTCCGATGCACCTCTGCAGGTTTACTGTATCCCCTGGACCTTCCCATTGGCGATCAAACACAGAAATAGCATCGAAATTAAATATAAGAGACACAATGCCGACTTAAGTACAGGAAGACTGAGTCTTCCTACTGTCTATGTTTTGAGCGTTTCCTGTGTCACCAGTTTTACATTCCGATGGACCTCTGCAGGTTTACTGTATCCATTGGACCTTCCCATTGACGATGAAACACAGAAATTGCATCGGAAATAAATATTAAAGCCACAACGCCGACTTAAGTACAAGAAAACGGAGTCTTCTTACGGTCTATGTTTTGAGCGTTTCCTGTGTCACCAGTTTTACATTCCGATACACCTCTGCAGGTTTACTGTATCCCTTGGACCTTCCGATTGACGATGAAACACAGAAATTGCATCGGAATTAAATATAAGAGACACAATGCCGATTTAAGTACAGGAAGACTGAGTCTTCCTACTGTCTATGTTTTGAGCGTTTTCTGTGACACCAGTTTTACATTCTGATGCACGTCTGCAGGTTTACTGTATCCCTTGGACCTTCCCATTGACGATGAAACACAGAAATTGCATCGGAATTAAATATAAGAGACACAATGCCGACTTAAGTACAGGAAGACTGAGTCTTCCTACTGTCTATAATTTTAGCGTTTCCTGTTTCACCAGTTTTACATTCCGATGCACCTCTACAGGTTTCCTGTATCCCTTGGACCTTCACAGTGACGATGAAACACAGAAATTGCATCGGAATTAAATATAAGTTACACAATGCCGACTTAAGTACAAGAAAACAGTTTTCTTACAGTCAATGTTTTGAGCGTTTCCTGTGTCACCAGTTTTACATTCCGATGCACCTCTGCAGGTTAACTGTATCCCCTGGACCTTCCCATTGGCGATGAAACACACAAATTGCGTCGAAATTAAATATAAGAGACAGAATGCCGACTTAAGTACAGGAAGACTGAGGCTTCCTACTGTCTATGTTTTGAGCGTTTCCTGTGTCACGAATTTTACATTCCGAAGGAACTATGCAGGTAAACTGTATCTATTGGACCTTCCCACTGACGATGAAACACAGAAATTGCATCGGAATAAATATAAGAGACACAACGCCGACTTAAGTACAAGAAAACAGAGTCTTCTTACGGTCTATGTTTTGAGCGTCTCCTGTGTCACCAGTTTTACATTCCGATGCACCTCCGCAGGTTTACTGTATCCCTTGGACCTTCCGGTTGACGATGAAACACAGAAATTGCTTCGGAATTAAATATAAGAGACACAATGCCGAATTAAGTACAGGAAGACTGAGTCTTCCTACTGTCTATGTTTTGAGCGTTTCCTATGTCACCCGTTTTACATTCCGATGCACCTCTACAGGTTTACTGTATCCTTTGGACTACACAGTGACGATGAAACACAGAAATTGCATCGGAATTAAATATAAGAGACACAATGCTGACTTAAGTACAGGAACACTGAGTCTTCCTACTGTCTATGTTTTGAGCGTTTCCTGTGTCACCAGTTTTACATTCTGATGCACCTCTGCAGGTTTACTGTATCCCTTGGACCTTCCCATTGACGATGAAACACTGAAATTGCATCGGAATTAAATATAAGAGATACATTGCCGACGTAAGTACAGGAAGACTGAGTCTTCCTACTGTCTATAATTTGAGCGTTTCCTGTGTCACCCGTTTTACATTCCGATGCACCTCTACAGGTTTACTGTATCCCTTGGACTTCACAGTGACGATGAAACACTGAAATTGCATCGGAATTAAATATAAGAGACACAATGCCGACTTAAGTACTAGAAAACAGTCTTCTTAAAGTCAATGTTTTCAGCGTTTCCCGTGTCACCAGTTTTACATTCCGATGCACCTCTGCAGGTTTACTGTATCCCCTGGACCTTCCCATTGGCGATGAAACACACAAATTGCATCGAAATTAAGTATAAGAGACACAATGCCGACTTAAGTACAGGAAGACTGAGTCTTCCTACTGTCTATGTTTTGAGCGTTTCCTGTGTCACGAATTTTACATTCCGAAGGAACTATGCAGGTAAACTGTATCTATTGGACCTTCCCACTGACGATGAAACACAGAAATTGCATCGGAATTAAATATAAGAGACACAATGCCGACTTAAGTACTAGAAAACAGTCTTCTTAAAGTCAATGTTTTCAGCGTTTCCCGTGTCACCAGTTTTACATTCCGATGCACCTCTGCAGGTTTACTGTATCCCTTGGACCTTTCCATTATCGATGAAACACAGAAATTGCATCGGAATTAAATATAAGAGACACAATGCCGACTTAAGTACAGGAAGACTGAGTCTTCCTACTGTCTATAATTTGAGCGTTCCCTGTGTCATTAGTTTTACATTCCGATGCACCTCTACAGGTTTTTTTGTATTCCTTGGACCTTCACAGTGAAGATGAAACACAGAAATTGCATCGGAATTAAATATAAGAGACACAATGCCGACTTAAGTACAAGAAAACAATCTTCTTACAGTCAATGATTTGAGCGTTTCTTGTGTCACCAGTTTTACATTCCGATGCACCTCTGCAGGTTTACTGTATCCCTTGGACCTTCCCATTGACGATGAAACACAGAAATTGCATCGGAATTAAATATAAGAGACACAATGCCGAATAAGTACAGGAAGACTGAGTCTTCCTACTGTCTATAATTTGAGCGTTTCCTGTGTCACCCGTTTTACATTCCGATGCACCTCTACAGGTTTACTGTATCCTTTGGACTTCACAGTGACGATGAAACACAGAATTTGCATCGGAATTAAATATAAGAGACACAATGGCGACTTAAGTACAAGAAAACAGTCTTCTTACAGTCAATGCTTTCAGCGTTTCCCGTGTCACCAGTTTTACATTCCGATGCACCTCTGCAGGTTTACTGTATCCCCTGGACCTTCCCATTGGCGATGAAACACAGAAATAGCATCGGAATTAAATATTAAAGCCACAACGCCGACTTAAGTACAAGAAAACTGAGTCTTCTTACGGTCTATGTTTTGAGCGTTTCCTGTGTCACCAGTTTTACATTCCGATGCACCTCTGCAGGTTTACTGTATCCCTTGGACCTTCCGATTGACGACGAAACACAGAAATTGCATCGGAATTAAATATAAGAGACACAATGCCGACTTAAGTACAGGAAGACTGAGTCTTCCTACTGTCTATGTTTTGAGCGTTTTCTGTGACACCAGTTTTACATTCTGATGCACGTCTGCAGGTTTACTGTATCCCTTGGACCTTCCCATTGACGATGAAACACAGAAATTGCATCGGAATTAAATATAAGAGACACAATGCCGACTTAAGTACAGGAAGACTGAGTCTTCCTACTGTCTATAATTTGAGCGTTTCCTGTTTCACCAGTTTTACATTCCAAGGACCTCTACAGGTTTACTGTATCCCTTGGACCTTCACAGTGACGATGAAACACAGAAATTGCATCGGAATTAAATATAAGATACACAATGCCGACTTAAGTACAGGAAAACAGTCTTCTTACAGTCAATGTTTTGAGCGTTTCCTGTGTCACCAGTTTTACATTCCGATGCACCTCTGCAGGTTTACTGTATCCCCTGGACCTTCCCATTGGCGATGAAGCACACAAATTGCATCGAAATTAATATAAGAGACAGAATGCCGACTTAAGTACAGGAAGACTGAGGCTTCCTACTGTCTATGTTTTGAGCGTTTCCTGTGTCACTAATTTTACATTCCGAAGGAACTATGCAGGTTTACTGTATCCATTGGGCCTTCCCACTGACGATGAAACATAGAAATTGCATCGGAATTAAATATAAGAGACACAACGCCGACTTAAGTACAAGAAAACTGAGTCTTCTTACGGTCTATGTTTTGAGCGTTTCCTGTGTCACCAGTTTTACATTCCGATGCACCTCCGCAGGTTTACTGTATCCCTTGGACCTTCCGGTTGACGATGAAACACAGAAATTGCTTCGGAATTAAATATAAGAGACACAATGCCGAATTAAGTACAGGAAGACTGAGTCTTCCTACTGTCTATGTTTTGAGCGTTTCCTGTGTCACCAGTTTTACATTCTGCTGCACCTCTGCAGGTTTACTGTATCCCTTGGACCTTCCCATTGACGATGAAACACTGAAATTGCATCGGAATTAAATATAAGAGACACAATGCCGACTTAAGTACAGGAAGACTGAGTCTTCCTACTGTCTATGTTTTGAGCGTTTCCTATGTCACCCGTTTTACATTCCGATGCACCTCTACAGGTTTACTGTATCCCTTGGACTTCACAGTGACGATGAAACACAGAAATTGCATCGGAATTAAATATAAGAGACACAATGCTGACTTAAGTACAGGAAGACTGAGTCTTCCTACTGTCTATGTTTTGAGCGTTTCCTGTGTCACCAGTTTTACATTCTGATGCACCTCTGCAGGTTTACTGTATCCCTTGGACCTTCCCATTGACGATGAAACACTGAAATTGCATCGGAATTAAATATAAGACACACAATGCCGACGTAAGTACAGGAAGACTGAGTCTTCCTACTGTCTATAATTTGAGCGTTTCCTGTGTCACCCGTTTTACATTCCGATGCACCTCTACAGGTTTACTGTATCCCTTGGACTTCACACTGACGATGAAACACAGAAATTGCATTGGAATTAAATATAAGAGACACAATGCCGACTTAAGTACTAGAAAACAGTCTTCTTACAGTCAATGTTTTCAGCGTTTCCCGTGTCACCAGTTTTACATTCCGATGCACCTCTGCAGGTTTACTGTATCCCCTGGACCTTCCCATTGGCGATGAAGCACACAAATTGCATCGAAATTAATATAAGAGGCAGAATGCCGACTTAAGTACAGGAAGACTGAGGCTTCCTACTGTCTATGTTTTGAGCGTTTCCTGTGTCACTAATTTTACATTCCGAAGGAACTATGCAGGTTTACTGTATCCATTGGACCTTCCCACTGACGATGAAACATAGAAATTGCATCGGAATTAAATATAAGAGACACAACGCCGACTTAAGTACAAGAAAACTGAGTCTTCTTACGGTCTATGTTTTGAGCGTTTCCTGTGTCACCAGTTTTACATTCCGATGCACCTCCGCAGGTTTACTGTATCCCTTGGACCTTCCGGTTGACGATGAAACACAGAAATTGCTTCGGAATTAAATATAAGAGACACAATGCCGAATTAAGTACAGGAAGACTGAGTCTTCCTACTGTCTATGTTTTGAGCGTTTCCTGTGTCACCAGTTTTACATTCTGCTGCACCTCTGCAGGTTTACTGTATCCCTTGGACCTTCCCATTGACGATGAAACACTGAAATTGCATCGGAATTAAATATAAGAGACACAATGCCGACTTAAGTACAGGAAGACTGAGTCTTCCTACTGTCTATGTTTTGAGCGTTTCCTATGTCACCCGTTTTACATTCCGATGCACCTCTACAGGTTTACTGTATCCCTTGGACTTCACAGTGACGATGAAACACAGAAATTGCATCGGAATTAAATATAAGAGACACAATGCTGACTTAAGTACAGGAAGACTGAGTCTTCCTACTGTCTATGTTTTGAGCGTTTCCTGTGTCACCAGTTTTACATTCTGATGCACCTCTGCAGGTTTACTGTATCCCTTGGACCTTCCCATTGACGATGAAACACTGAAATTGCATCGGAATTAAATATAAGAGACACAATGCCGACGTAAGTACAGGAAGACTGAGTCTTCCTACTGTCTATAATTTGAGCGTTTCCTGTGTCACCCGTTTTACATTCCGATGCACCTCTACAGGTTTACTGTATCCCTTGGACTTCACACTGACGATGAAACACAGAAATTGCATCGGAATTAAATATAAGAGACACAATGCCGACTTAAGTACTAGAAAACAGTCTTCTTACAGTCAATGTTTTCAGCGTTTCCCGTGTCACCAGTTTTACATTCCGATGCACCTCTGCAGGTTTACTGTATCCCCTGGACCTTCCCATTGGCGATGAGACACACAAATTGCATCGAAATTAAGTATAAGAGACACAATGCCGACTTAAGTACAGGAAGACTGAGTCTTCCTACTGTCTATGTTTTGAGCGTTTCCTGTGTCACCAGTTTTACATTCCGATGGACCTCTGCAGGTTTACTGTATCCATTGGACCTTCCCATTGACGATGA
This sequence comes from Schistocerca nitens, assembly GCF_023898315.1. NCBI lineage: Eukaryota > Metazoa > Arthropoda > Insecta > Orthoptera > Acrididae > Schistocerca > Schistocerca nitens. The sequence continues at coordinate 1,737,849 of NC_064616.1, read as the reverse complement.
AACACAGAAATTGCATCGGAATTAAATATTAGAGACACAGTGCCGAGTTAAGAACAGGATGACTGAGTCTTCCTACTGTCTATGTTTTGAGCGTTTCCCGTGTCACCAGTTTTACAATCCGATGCACCTCAGCAGGTTTACCGTATCCCTTGGACCTTCACAGTGACGATGAATCACATAAATTGCATCGGAATGAAATATAAGAGACACAGTGCCGACTTAAGTACAGGAAGACTGAGTCTTAGTACTGTCTCTGTTTTGAGCGTTTCCTGTTTCACCAGTTTTACATTCCGATGCACTTCTGCAGGTTTATTGTATCCATTGGATCTACCCATTGACGATGAAACACATAAATTACATCGGAATTAAAAATAAGAGACACAATGCTGACTTAAGTACAGGAAGACTCTGTCTCCCTACTGTCTATGTTTTGAGCGTTTCCTGTGTCATCAGTTTTACATTCCGATGCACCTGTGCTAGTTTACTGTATCCCTTACACCTTCCCATTGACGATGAAAAACAGAAATTACAGCGGAATTAAATATAAGAGACACAATGCAGACTTAAGTACAGGAAGACTGAGTCTTCCTACTTTCTATGTTTTGAGCGTTTCCTGTGTCATCAGTTTTACATTCCGATGCACCTCTGCAGGTTTACTGTATCCCTTGGACCTTCCCATTAACGATTAAAAACAGAAATTGCATCGGAATTAAATATAAGAGACACAATGCCGACTTATGTACAGGAAGACTAAGTCTTCCTACTGTCTATGTTTTGAGCGTTTCCTGTGTCATCAGTTTTACTTTCCGATGCACCTCTGCATGTTTATTGTATCCCTTGGACCTTCCCATTGACGATGAAACACAGAAATTGCATCGGAATTAAATGTAAGAGACACAGTGCTGACTTAAGTACAGGAAGTCTGAGTCTTCCTACTGTCTATAATTTGAGCGTTTCCTGTGTCACCAGCTTTACATTCCGATTCACCTCTACAGGTTTACTGTATGAGTTGGACCTTCACAGTGACAATGAAACACAGAAATTGCATCGGAATTAAATATAAGAGACACAATGCCGACTTAAGTACCAGAAAACAGTATTCTTACGGTGAATATTTTGAGCGTTTCCTGTGTAACCAGTTTTACATTCCGATGCACCTCTGCAGGTTTACTGTATCCCTTGGGCCTTCCCATTGGCGATGAAACACAGAAATTGCATCGGAATTAAATATAAGAGACACAATGCCGACTTAAGTACAAGAAAACTGAGTCTTCTTACGGTCTATGTTTTGAGCGTTTCCTGTGTCACCAGTTTTTTATTCCGATTCACCTCTGCAGGTTTACTGTATCCATTGGACCTTCCCATTGACGATGAAACACAGAAATTGCATCGGAATTTAATATAAGAGACACAACGCCGACTTAAGTACAAGAAAACTGAGTCTTCTTACGGTCTATGTTTTGAGCGTTTCCTGTGTCAACAGTTTTACATTGCGATGCACATCTGCAGGTTTACTGTATCCCTTGCACCTTCCCATACACGATGAAACACAGAAATTTAATCGGAAATAAATATAAGAGTCCCAATTGCGACTTAAGTACAGGAAGACTGAGTCTTCCTACTGTCTATGTTTTGAGCGTTTCCTGTGTCATCAGTTTTACATTCCGATGCAACTCTGCAGGTTTACTGTATCCCTTGGACCTTCCCATTGACGATGGAAAACAGAAATTGCATCGGAATTAAATATAAGAGACACAGCGCCGACTTAAGTACAAGATAACTGAGTCTTCTTATGGTCTATGTTTTGAGCGTTTCCTGTGTCACCAGTTTTACATTCCGATGGACCTCTGCAGGTTTACTGTATCCCTTGGAACTTCCCATTGACGATGAAACACAGAAATTGTATCGGAATTAAATATTAGAGACACAGTGCCGCATTAAGAACAGGGTGACTGAGTCTTCCTACTGTCTATGTTTTGAGCGTTTCCCGTGTCACCAGTTTAACATTCTGATGCACCTCTGCAGATTTACTGTATCCCTTGGACCTTCCCATTGACGATGAAACACAGAAATTGCATCGGAATTAAATATAAGAGACACAACGCCGACTTAAGTACAAGAAAACTGAGTCTTCTTATGGTCTATGTTTTGAGCGTTTCCTGTGTCACCAGTTTTACATTCCGATGGACCTCTGCAGGTTTACTGTATCCCTTGGAACTTCCCATTGACGATGAAACACAGAAATTGTATCGGAATTAAATATAAGAGACACAGTGCCGACTTAAGTACAGGAAGACTGAGTCTTAGTACTGTCTATGTTTTGAGCGTTTCCTGTGTCACCAGTTTTACATTCCGATGCACCTCTGCAGGTTTACTGTATCCCTTGGACATTCCCATTGACGATGAAACACAGAAATAGCATCGGAATTAAATATAAGAGACACAATGCCGACTTAAGTACAGGAAGACTGAGTCTTCCTACTGTCTATGATTTGAGCGCTTCCTGTGTCACCAGTTTTACATTCTGATGCACCTCTGCAGATTTACTGTATCCCTTGGACCCTCCCATTGACGATGAAACACAGAAATTGCATCGGAATTAAATATAAGAGACACAATGCTGACTTAAGTACAGGAAGACTGAGTCTTCCTACTGTCTATAATTTGAGCGTTTCCTGTGTCACCAGTTTTACATTCCGATGCACCTCTACAGGTTTACTGTATCCCTTGGACCTTCACAGTGACGATGAAACACAGAAATTGCGTCGGAATTAAATATAAGAGACACAATGCCGACTTAAGTACAAGAAAACAGTCTTCTTACAGTCAATGTTTTGAGCGTTTCCTGTGTCACCAGTTTTACATTCCGATGCACCTCTGCAGGTTTACTGTATCCCTTGGACCTTCCCATTGACGATGAAACACATAAATTGCATCGGAATTAAATATAAGAGACACAACGCCGACTTAAGTACAAGAAAACTGAGTCTTCTTATGGTCTATGTTTTGAGCGTTTCCTGTGTCAGCAGTTTTACATTCTGATGCACCTCTGCAGGTTTACTGTAGCCCTTGGACATTCCCATTGACGATGAAACACAGAAATTGCATCGGAATTAAATATAAGAGACACAGTGCCGACTTAAGTACAGGAAGACTGAGTCTTAGTACTGTCTATGTTTTGAGCGTTTCCTGTGTCACCAGTTTTACATTCCGATGCACCTCTGCAGGTTTACTGTATCCCTTGGACATTCCCATTGACGATGAAACACAGAAATTGCATCGGAATTAAATATAAGAGACACAATGCCGACTTAAGTACAGGAAGACTAAGTCTTCCTACTGTCTATGTTTTGAGCGTTTCCTGTGTCATCAGTTTTACTTTCCGATGCATCTCTGCTTGTTTATTATATCCTTTCGACCTTCCCATTGACTATGAAACACAGAAATTTCATGGGAAATAAATATGAGAGACACAATGCCGACATAAGTACAGGAAGACTGAGTCTTCCTACTGTCTATGTTTTGAGCGTTTCCTGTGTCATCAGTTTTACATTCCGATGCACCTCTGCAGGTTTACTGTATCCCTTGGACCTTCCCATTGACGATGGAAAACAGAAATTGCATCGGAATTAAATATAAGAGACACAACGCCGAGTTAAGTACAAGAAAACTGAGTCTTCTTACGGTCTATGTTTTGAGCGTTTACTGTGTCACCAGTTTTACATTCCGATGCACCTCTGCAGGTTTACTGTATCCCTTGGAACTTCCCATTGACGATGAAACACAGAAATTGTATCGGAATTAAATATTAGAGACACAGTGCCGAGTTAAGAACAGGGTGACTGAGTCTTTCTACTGTCTATGTTTTGAGCCTTTCCCGTGTCACCAGTTTTACAATCCGATGCACCTCAGCAGGTTTACTGTATACCTTGGATCTTAACAGTGACGATGAATCACAGAAATTGCATCGGAATTAAATATAAGAGACACAACGCCGACTTAAGTACAAGAAAACTGAGTCTTCTTATGGTCTATGTTTTGAGCGTTTCCTGTGTCACCAGTTTTACATTCTGATGCACCTCTGCAGGTTTACTGTATCCCTTGGACCTTCCCATTGACGATGAAACACAGAAATTGCATCGGAATTAAATTTAAGAGACACAATGCCGACTTAAGTACAGGAAGACTGAGTCTTCCTACTGTCTATAATTTCAGCGTTTCCTGTGTCACCAGTTTTACATTACGATGCACCTCTACAGGTTTACTGTATCCCTGGGACCTTCCCATTGACGATGAAACACAGAAATTGCATCGGAATTAAATTTAAGAGACACAATGCCGACTTAAGTACAGGAAGACTGAGTCTTCCTACTGTCTATAATTTCAGCGTTTCCTGTGTCACCAGTTTTACATTCCGATGGAACTCTGAAGGTTTACTGTATCCATTGTACCTTCCCACTGACGATGAAACACAAATTGCATCGGAATTAAATATTAGAGACACAGTGCCGTGTTAAGAACAGGATGACTGAGTCTTCCTACTGTCTATGTTTTGAGCGTTTCCCGTGTCACCAGTTTTACAATCCGATGCACCTCAGCAGGTTTACTGTATCCCTTGGACCATCACAGTGACGATGAATCACAGAAATTGCATCGGAATGAAATATAAGAGACACAGTGCCGACTTAAGTACAGGAAGACTGAGTCTTAGTACTGTCTCTGTTATGAGCGTTTTCTGTGTCACCAGTTTTACATTCCGATGCACTTCTGCAGGTTTACTGTATCCCTTAGACCTTCCCATTGACGATGAAACACAGAAATTGCATCGGAATTAAATATAAGAGACAAATGCAGACTTAAGTACTGGAAGACTGAGTCTTCCTACTTTCTATGTTTTGAGCGTTTCCTGTGTCATCAGTTTTACATTCCGATGCACCTCTGAAGGTTTACTGTATCCCTTGGACCTTCCCATTAACGATTAAAAACATAAATTGCATCGGAATTAAATATAAGAGACACAATGCCGACTTAAGTACAGGAAGACTAAGTCTTCCTACTGTCTATGTTTTGAGCGTTTCCTGTGTCATCAGTTTTACTTTCCGATGCACCTCTGCTTGTTTATTATATCCCTTGGACCTTCCCATTGACGATGAAACACAGAAATTTCATCGGAAATAAATATGAGAGACGCAATGCCGACTTAAGTACAGGAAGACTGAGTCTTCCTACTGTCTATTATTTGAGCGTTTCCTGTGTCACCAGTTTTACTTCCCGATGCACCTCTACGGGTTTACTGTATGAGTTGGACCTTCACAGTGACAATGAAACACAGAAATTGCATCGGAATTAAATATGAGAGACACAATGCCGACTTAAGTACCAGAAAACAGTCTTCTTACGGTCAATATTTTGAGCGTTTGTTGTCTCACCAGTTTTATATTCCGATGCACCTCTGCAGGTTTACTGTATCCCTTGGACCTTCCCATTGGCGATGAAATACACAAATTGCATCGAAATTAAATATAAAAGACATAATGCCGACTTAAGTACAGGAAGACTGAGTCTTCCTAAAGTCTATGTTTTGAGCGTTTCCTGTGTCACCAGTTTTACATTCCGATTCACCTCTGCAGGTTTACTGTATCCATTGGACGTTCCCATTGACGATGAAACACAGAAATTGCATCGGAATTTAATATAAGAGACACAATGCCGACTTAAGTACAAGAAAACTGAGTCTTCTTACGGTCTATGTTTTGAGCGTTTCCTGTGTCACCAGTTTTACATTCCGATGCACCTCTGCAGGTTTACTGTATCCCTTGCACCTTCCCATTCACGATGAAACACAGAAATTTAATCGGAAATAAATATAAGAGTCCCAATGCCGACTTAAGTACAGGAAGAATGAGTCTTCCTACTGTCTATGTTTTGAGCGTTTCCTGTGTCATCAGTTTTACATTCCGTGCACCTCAGCAGGTTTACTGAATCCCTTGGACCTTCCCATTGACGATGGAAAACAGATATTGCATCGGAATTAAATATAAGAGACACAACGCAGACTTAAGTACAAGAAAACTGAGTCTTCTTACGGTCTATGTTTTGAGCGTTTCCTGTGTCACCAGTTTTACAATCCGATGCACCTCAGCAGGTTTACTGTATTCCTTGGACCTTCACAGTGACGATGAATCACAGAAATTGCATCCGAATTAAATATAAGAGGCACAGTGCCGACTTAAGTACAGGAAGACTGAGTCTTAGTACTGTCCATGTTTTGAGCGTTTCCTGTGTCACCAGTTTTACATTCCGATGCACCTCTGCAGGTTTACTGTATCCCTTGGACATTCCCATTGACGATGAAACTCAGAAATTGCATCGGAATTAAATGTAAGAGACACAATGCCGACTTAAGTACAGGAAGACTGAGTCTTCCTACTGTCTATGTTTTGAGCGTTTCCTGTGTCACTAGTTTTACATTCCGATGCAACTCTGCAGGTTTACTGTATCCCTTGGACCTTCCCATTGACGATGAAACACAGAAATTGTATCGGAATTAAATATAAGAGACACAATGCCGACTTAAGTACAGGAAGACTGAGTCTTCCTACTGTCTATGATTTGAGCGTTTCCTGTGTCACCAGTTTTACATTCTGATGCACCTCTGCAGGTTTACTGTATCCCTTGGACCTTCCCATTGACGATGAAACACAGAAATTGCATCGGAATTAAATATAAGAGACACAATGCCGACTTAAGTACAAGAAAACTGAGTCTTCTTACGGTCTATGTTTTGATCGTTTCCTGTGTCACCAGTTTTACATTCTGATGCACCTCTGCAGGTTAAATGTATCCCTTGGACCTTCCCATTGACGATGAAACACAGAAATTGCATCGGAATTAAATATAAGAGACATAATGCAGACTTAAGTACAGGAAGACTGAGTCTTCCTACTTTCTATGTTTTGAGCGTTTCCTGTGTCACCAGTTTTACATTCCGATGCACCTCTGCAGGTTTATTGTATCCCTTGGACCTTCCCATTGTCGATGAAACACAGATATTGCATCGGAATTAAAAATAAGAGACACAATGCTGACTTAAGTACAGGAAGACTGAATCTTCCTACTGTCTATGTTTTGAGCGTTTCCTGTGTCACCAGGTTTAAATTCCGATGCACCTCTGCAGGTTTACTGTATCCCTTGGAACTTCCCATTGACGATGAAACACAGAAATTGCATCGGAATTAAATATTAGAGACACAGTGCCGAGTTAAGAACAGGATGACTGAGTCTTCCTACTGTCTATGTTTTGATCGTTTCCTGTGTCACCAGTTTTACATTCCGATGCACCTGTGCAGGTTTACTGTATCCCTCAGACCTTCCCATTGACGATGAAATACAGAAATTGCATCGGAATTAAATATAAGAGACACAATGCAGACTTAAGTACAGGAAGACTCAGTCTTCCTAATTTCTATGTTTTGAGCGTTTCCTGTGTCATCAGTTTTACATTCCCATGCACCTCCGCCGGTTTACTGTATCCCTTGGACCTTCCCATTGACGATTAAAAACAGAAATTGCATCGGAATTAAATATAAGAGACACAATGCCGACTTAAGTACAGGAAGACTAAGTCTTCCTACTGTCTAAGTTTTGAGCGTTTCCTGTATCATCAGTTTTACTTTCCGATGCACTTCTGCTTGTTTATTTCATCCCTTGGACCTTCCCATTCACGATGAAACACAGCAATTTCATCGGAAATAAATATAAGAGACGCAATGCCGACTTAAGTACAGGAAGACTGTGTCTTGCTACTGTCTATGTTGTGAGCGTTTCCTGTGTCACTAGTTTTACATTCCGACGCACCTCTGCAGGTTTACTGTATCCCTTGCACCTTCCCATTGACGATGAAACACAGAAATTGCATCGGAATTAAATATAAGAGACACAATGCCGACTTAAGTACAGGAAGACTGAGTCTTCCTTCTGTCTATGTTTTGAGCGTTTCCTGTGTCACCCGATTTACATTCCAATGCACCTCTGCAGGTTTACTGTATCCCTTGGACCTTCCCATTAACGATTAAAAACATAAATTGCATCGGAATTAAATATAAGAGACACAATGCCGACTTAAGTACAGGAAGACTGTCTTCCTACTGTCTATGTTTTGAGCGTTTCCTGTGTCATCAGTTTTACTTTCCGATGCACCTCTGCTTGTTTATTATATCCCTTGGAATTTCCCATTGACGATGAAACACAGAAATTTCATCGGAAATAAATATGAGAGACACAATGCCGACTTAAGTACAGGAAGACTGAGTCTTCCTACTGTCTATAATTTGAGCGTTTCCTGTGTCACCAGTTTTACATTCCGATGCACCTCTACGGGTTTACTGTATGAGTTGGACCTTCACAGTGACAATGAAACACAGAAATTGCATCGGAATTAAATATAAGAGACACAATGCCGACTTAAGTACCAGAAAACAGTCTTCTTACGGTCAATATTTTGAGCGTTTGTTGTCTCACCAGTTTTACATTCCGATGCACCTCTGCAGGTTTACTGTATCCCTTGGACCTTCCCATTGGCGATGAAACACACAAATTGCATCGAAATTAAATATAAAAGACATAATGCCGACTTAAGTACAGGAAGACTGAGTCTTCCTACTGTCTATGTTTGAGTGTTTCCTGTGTCACCAGTTTTACATTCCGATTCACCTCTGCAGGTTTACTGTATCCATTGGACCTTCCCATTGACGATGAAACACAGAAATTGCATCTGAATTTAATATAAGAGACACAACGCCGACTTAAGTACAAGAAAACTGAGTCTTCTTACGGTCTATGTATTGAGCGTTTCCTGTGTCACCAGTTTTACATTCCGATGCACCTCTGCAGGTTACTGTATCCCTTGCACCTTCCCATTCACGATGAAACACAGAAATTTAATCGGAAATAAATATGAGAGTCCCAATGCCGACTTAAGTACAGGAAGAATGAGTCTTCCTACTGTCTATGTTTTGAGCGTTTCCTGTGTCATCAGTTTTACATTCCGTGCACCTCAGCAGGTTTACTGAATCCCTTGGACCTTCCCATTGACGATGGAAAACAGATATTGCATCGGAATTAAATATAAGAGACACAACGCCGACTTAAGTACATGAAAACTGAGTCTTCTTACGGTCTATGTTTTGAGCGTTTCCTGTGTCACCAGTTTTACAATCCGATGCACCTCAGCAGGTTTACTGTATTCCTTGGACCTTCACAGTGACGATGAATCACAGAAATTGCATCCGAATTAAATATAAGAGACACAGTGCCGACTTAAGTACAGGAAGACTGAGTCTTGGTACTGTCCATGTTTTGAGCGTTTCCTGTGTCACCAGTTTTACATTCCGATGCACCTCTGCAGGTTTACTGTATCCCTTGCACCTTCCCATTCACGATGAAACACAGAAATTTAATCGGAAATAAATATGAGAGTCCCAATGCCGACTTAAGTACAGGAAGAATGAGTCTTCCTACTGTCTATGTTTTGAGCGTTTCCTGTGTCATCAGTTTTACATTCCGTGCACCTCTGCAGGTTTACTGTATCCCTTGGACATTCCCATTGACGATGAAACACAGAAATTGCATCGGAATTAAATGTAAGAGACACAATGCCGACTTAAGTACAGGAAGACTGAGTCTTCCTACTGTCTATGTTTTGAGCGTTTCCTGTGTCACTAGTTTTACATTCCGATGCACCTCTGCAGGTTTACTGTATCCCTTGGACCTTCCCATTGACGATGAAACACAGAAATTGTATCGGAATTAAATATAAGAGACACAATGCCGACTTAAGTACAGGAAGACTGAGTCTTCCTACTGTCTATGATTTGAGCGTTTCCTGTGTCACCAGTTTTACATTCTGATGCACCTCTGCAGGTTTACTGTATCCCTTGGACCTTCCCATTGACGATGAAACACAGAAATTGCATCGGAATTAAATATAAGAGACACATTGCCGACTTAAGTACAGGAAGACTGAGTCTTCCTACTGTTTATAATTTGAGCGTTTCCTGTGTCACCAGTTTTACATTCCGATGCACCTCTGCAGGTATACTGTATCCCCTGGACCTTCCCATTAGCGATGGAACACACAAATTGCATCGAAATTAAATATAAGAGACACAATGCCGACTTAAGTACAGGAAGACTGAGTCTTCCTACTGTCTATGTTTTGAGCGTTTCCTGTGTCACCAGTTTTACATTCCGATGGACCTCTGCAGGTTTACTGTATCCATTGGACATTCCCATTGATGATGAAACACAGAAATTGCATCGGAATTAAATATAAGAGACACAATGCCGACTTAAGTACAGGAAGACTGAGTCTTCCTACTGTCTATGTTTTGATCGTTTCCTGTGTCACCAGTTTTACATTCTGATGCACCTCTGCAGGTTTATTGCATCCCTTGGACCTTCCCATTGACGATGAAACACAGAAATTGCATCGGAATTAAATATAAGAGACACAATGCAGACTTAAGTACAGGAAGACTGAGTCTTCCTATTGTCTATGTTTTGATCGTTTCCTGTGTCACCAGTTTTACATTCTGATGCACCTCTGCAGGTTTATTGCATCCCTTGGACCCTCCCATTGACGATGAAACTCAGAAATTGCATCGGAATTAAATATAAGAGACACAATGCTGACTTAAGTACAGGAAGACTGAGTCTTCCTACTGTCTATAATTTGAGCGTTTCCTGTGTCACCAGTTTTACATTCCGATGCACCTCTACAGGTTTACTGTATCCCTTGGACCTTCACAGTGACGATGAAACACAGAAATTGCGTCGGAATTAAATATAAGAGACACAATGCCGACTTAAGTACAAGAAAACAGTCTTCTTACAGTCAATGTTTTGAGCGTTTCCTGTGTCACCAGTTTTACATTCCGATGCACCTCTGCAGGTTTACTGTATCCCTTGGACCTTCCCATTGACGATGAAACACATAAATTGCATCGGAATTAAATATAAGAGACACAACGCCGACTTAATTACAAGAAAACTGAGTCTTCTTATGGTCTATGTTTTGAGCGTTTCCTGTGTCAGCAGTTTTACATTCTGATGCACCTCTGCAGGTTTACTGTAGCCCTTGGACATTCCCATTGACGATGAAACACAGAAATTGCATCGGAATTAAATATAAGAGACACAGTGCCGACTTTAGTACAGGAAGACTGAGTCTTAGTACTGTCTATGTTTTGAGCGTTTCCTGTGTCACCAGTTTTACATTCCGATGCACCTCTGCAGGTTTACTGTATCCCTTGGACATTCCCATTGACGATGAAACACAGATATTGCATCGGAATTAAATATAAGAGACACAATGCCGACTTAAGTACAGGAAGACTAAGTCTTCCTACTGTCTATGTTTTGAGCGTTTCCTGTGTCATCAGTTTTACTTTCCGATGCATCTCTGCTTGTTTATTATATCCTTTCGACCTTCCCATTGACTATGAAACACAGAAATTTCATGGGAAATAAATATGAGAGACACAATGCCGACATAAGTACAGGAAGACTGAGTCTTCCTACTGTCTATGTTTTGAGCGTTTCCTGTGTCATCAGTTTTACATTCCGATGCACCTCTGCAGGTTTACTGTATCCCTTGGACCTTCCCATTGACGATGGAAAACAGAAATTGCATCGGAATTAAATATAAGAGACACAACGCCGAGTTAAGTACAAGAAAACTGAGTCTTCTTACGGTCTATGTTTTGAGCGTTTCCTGTGTCACCAGTTTTACATTCCGATGCACCTCTGCAGGTTTACTGTATCCCTTGGAACTTCCCATTGACGATGAAACACAGAAATTGTATCGGAATTAAATATTAGAGACACAGTGCCGAGTTAAGAACAGGGTGACTGAGTCTTTCTACTGTCTATGTTTTGAGCCTTTCCCGTGTCACCAGTTTTACAATCCGATGCACCTCAGCAGGTTTACTGTATACCTTGGACCTTCACAGTGACGATGAATCACAGAAATTGCATCGGAATTAAATATAAGAGACACAACGCCGACTTAAGTACAAGAAAACTGAGTCTTCTTATGGTCTATGTTTTGAGCGTTTCCTGTGTCACCAGTTTTACATTCTGATGCACCTCTGCAGGTTTACTGTATCCCTTGGACCTTCCCATTGACGATGAAACACAGAAATTGCATCGGAATTAAATTTAAGAGACACAATGCCGACTTAAGTACAGGAAGACTGAGTCTTCCTACTGTCTATAATTTCAGCGTTTCCTGTGTCACCAGTTTTACATTCCGATGCACCTCTGCAGGTTTACTGTATCCCTGGGACCTTCCCATTGACGATGAAACACAGAAATTGCATCGGAATTAAATTTAAGAGACACAATGCCGACTTAAGTACAGGAAGACTGAGTCTTCCTACTGTCTATAATTTCAGCGTTTCCTGTGTCACCAGTTTTACATTCCGATGGAACTCTGAAGGTTTACTGTATCCATTGGACCTTCCCACTGACGATGAAACACAAATTGCAACGGAATTAAATATTAGAGACACAGTGCCGTGTTAAGAACAGGATGACTGAGTCTTCCTACTGTCTATGTTTTGAGCGTTTCCCGTGTCACCAGTTTTACAATCCGATGCACCTCAGCAGGTTTACTGTATCCCTTGGACCATCACAGTGACGATGAATCACAGAAATTGCATCGGAATGAAATATAAGAGACACAGTGCCGACTTAAGTACAGGAAGACTGAGTCTTAGTACTGTCTGTGTTATGAGCGTTTTCTGTGTCACCAGTTTTACATTCCGATGCACTTCTGCAGGTTTACTGTATCCCTTAGACCTTCCCATTGACGATGAAACACAGAAATTGCATCGGAATTAAATATAAGAGACAAATGCAGACTTAAGTACTGGAAGACTGAGTCTTCCTACTTTCTATGTTTTGAGCGTTTCCTGTGTCATCAGTTTTACATTCCGATGCACCTCTGCAGGTTTACTGTATCCCTTGGACCTTCCCATTAACGATTAAAAACATAAATTGCATCGGAATTAAATATAAGAGACACAATGCCGACTTAAGTACAGGAAGACTAAGTCTTCCTACTGTCTATGTTTTGAGCGTTTCCTGTGTCATCAGTTTTACTTTCCGATGCACCTCTGCTTGTTTATTATATCCCTTGGACCTTCCCATTGACGATGAAACACAGAAATTTCATCGGAAATAAATATGAGAGACGCAATGCCGACTTAAGTACAGGAAGACTGAGTCTTCCTACTGTCTATTATTTGAGCGTTTCCTGTGTCACCAGTTTTACTTCCCGATGCACCTCTACGGGTTTACTGTATGAGTTGGACCTTCACAGTGACAATGAAACACAGAAATTGCATCGGAATTAAATATGAGAGACACAATGCCGACTTAAGTACCAGAAAACAGTCTTCTTACGGTCAATATTTTGAGCGTTTGTTGTCTCACCAGTTTTATATTCCGATGCACCTCTGCAGGTTTACTGTATCCCTTGGACCTTCCCATTGGCGATGAAACACACAATTTGCATCGAAATTAAATATAAAAGACATAATGCCGACTTAAGTACAGGAAGACTGAGTCTTCCTAAAGTCTATGTTTTGAGCGTTTCCTGTGTCATCAGTTTTACTTTCCGATGCACCTCTGCTTGTTTATTATATCCCTTGTACCTTCCCATTGGCGATGAAACACACAAATTGCATCGAAATTAAATATAAAAGACATAATGCCGACTTAAGTACAGGAAGACTGAGTCTTCCTAAAGTCTATGTTTTGAGCGTTTCCTGTGTCACCAGTTTTACATTCCGATTCACCTCTGCAGGTTTACTGTATCCATTGGACGTTCCCATTGACGATGAAACACAGAAATTGCATCGGAATTTAATATAAGAGACACAATGCCGACTTAAGTACAAGAAAACTGAGTCTTCTTACGGTCTATGTTTTGAGCGTTTCCTGTGTCACCAGTTTTACATTCCGATGCACCTCTGCAGGTTTACTGTATCCCTTGCACCTTCCCATTCACGATGAAACACAGAAATTTAATCGGAAATAAATATAAGAGTCCCAATGCCGACATAAGTACAGGAAGAATGAGTCTTCCTACTGTCTATGTTTTGAGCGTTTCCTGTGTCATCAGTTTTACATTCCGTGCACCTCAGCAGGTTTACTGAATCCCTTGGACCTTCCCATTGACGATGGAAAACAGATATTGCATCGGAATTAAATATAAGAGACACAACGCAAACTTAAGTACAAGAAAACTGAGTCTTCTTACGGTCTATGTTTTGAGCGTTTCCTGTGTCACCAGCTTTACAATCCGATGCACCTCAGCAGGTTTACTGTATTCCTTGGACCTTCACAGTGACGATGAATCACAGAAATTGCATCCGAATTAAATATAAGAGGCACAGTGCCGACTTAAGTACAGGAAGACTGAGTCTTAGTACTGTCCATGTTTTGAGCGTTTCCTGTGTCACCAGTTTTACATTCCGATGCACCTCTGCAGGTTTACTGTATCCCTTGGACATTCCCATTGACGATGAAACACAGAAATTGCATCGGAATTAAATGTAAGAGACACAATGCCGACTTAAGTACAGGAAGACTGAGTCTTCCTACTGTCTATGTTTTGAGCGTTTCCTGTGTCACTAGTTTTACATTCCGATGCAACTCTGCAGGTTTACTGTATCCCTTGGACCTTCCCATTGACGATGAAACACAGAAATTGTATCGGAATTAAATATAAGAGACACAATGCCGACTTAAGTACAGGAAGACTGAGTCTTCCTACTGTCTATGATTTGAGCGTTTCCTGTGTCACCAGTTTTACATTCTGATGCACCTCTGCAGGTTTACTGTATCCCTTGGACCTTCCCATTGACGATGAAACACAGAAATTGCATCGGAATTAAATATAAGAGACACATTGCCGACTTAAGTACAGGAAGACTGAGTCTTCCTACTGTCTATGTTTTGAGCGTTTTCTGTGTCACCAGTTTTACATTCCGATGGACCTTTGCAGGTTTACTGTATCCATTGGACATTCCCATTGATGATGAAACACAGAAATTGCATCGGAATTAAATATAAGAGACACAATGCCGACTTAAGTACAGGAAGACTGAGTCTTCCTACTGTCTATGTTTTGATCGTTTCCTGTGTCACCAGTTTTACATTCTGATGCACCTCTGCAGGTTAAATGTATCCCTTGGACCTTCCCATTGACGAGGAAACACAGAAATTGCATCGGAATTAAATATAAGAGACACAATGCAGACTTAAGTACAGGAAGACTGAGTCTTCCTACTTTCTATGTTTTGAGCATTTCCTGTGTCACCAGTTTTACATTCCGATGCACCTCTGCAGGTTTATTGTATCCCTTGGACCTTCCCATTGTCGATGAAACACAGATATTGCATCGGAATTAAAAATAAGAGACACAATGCTGACTTAAGTACAGGAAGACTGAGTCTTCCTACTGTCTATGTTTTGAGCGTTTCCTGTGTCACCAGGTTTAAATTCCGATGCACCTCTGCAGGTTTACTGTATCCCTTGGAACTTCCCATTGACGATGAAACACAGAAATTGCATCGGAATTAAATATTAGAGACACAGTGCCGAGTTAAGAACAGGATGACTGAGTCTTCCTACTGTCTATGTTTTGATCGTTTCCTGTGTCACCAGTTTTACATTCCGATGCACCTGTGCAGGTTTACTGTATCCCTCAGACCTTCCCATTGACGATGAAATACAGAAATTGCATCGGAATTAAATATAAGAGACACAATGCAGACTTAAGTACAGGAAGACTCAGTCTTCCTAATTTCTATGTTTTGAGCGTTTCCTGTGTCATCAGTTTTACATTCCCATGCACCTCCGCCGGTTTACTGTATCCCTTGGACCTTCCCATTGCCGATTAAAAACAGAAATTGCATCGGAATTAAATATAAGAGACACAATGCCGACTTAAGTACAGGAAGACTAAGTCTTCCTACTGTCTAAGTTTTGAGCGTTTCCTGTATCATCAGTTTTACTTTCCGATGCACTTCTGCTTGTTTATTTCATCCCTTGGACCTTCCCATTCACGATGAAACACAGCAATTTAATCGGAAATAAATATAAGAGACGCAATGCCGACTTAAGTACAGGAAGACTGTGTCTTGCTACTGTCTATGTTGTGAGCGTTTCCTGTGTCACTAGTTTTACATTCCGACGCACCTCTGCAGGTTTACTGTATCCCTTGCACCTTCCCATTGACGATGAAACACAGAAATTGCATCGGAATTAAATATAAGAGACACAATGCCGACTTAAGTACAGGAAGACTGAGTCTTCCTTCTGTCTATGTTTTGAGCGTTTCCTGTGTCACCCGATTTACATTCCAATGCACCTCTGCAGGTTTACTGTATCCCTTGGACCTTCCCATTGACGATGAAACACAGAAATTGCATCTGAATTTAATATAAGAGACACAACGCCGACTTAAGTACAAGAAAACTGAGTCTTCTTACGGTCTATGTATTGAGCGTTTCCTGTGTCACCAGTTTTACATTCCGATGCACCTCTGCAGGTTACTGTATCCCTTGCACCTTCCCATTCACGATGAAACACAGAAATTTAATCGGAAATAAATATGAGAGTCCCAATGCCGACTTAAGTACAGGAAGAATGAGTCTTCCTACTGTCTATTATTTGAGCGTTTCCTGTGTCACCAGTTTTACTTCCCGATGCACCTCTACGGGTTTACTGTATGAGTTGGACCTTCACAGTGACAATGAAACACAGAAATTGCATCGGAATTAAATATGAGAGACACAATGCCGACTTAAGTACCAGAAAACAGTCTTCTTACGGTCAATATTTTGAGCGTTTGTTGTCTCACCAGTTTTATATTCCGATGCACCTCTGCAGGTTTACTGTATCCCTTGGACCTTCCCATTGGCGATGAAACACACAATTTGCATCGAAATTAAATATAAAAGACATAATGCCGACTTAAGTACAGGAAGACTGAGTCTTCCTAAAGTCTATGTTTTGAGCGTTTCCTGTGTCATCAGTTTTACTTTCCGATGCACCTCTGCTTGTTTATTATATCCCTTGGACCTTCCCATTGGCGATGAAACACACAAATTGCATCGAAATTAAATATAAAAGACATAATGCCGACTTAAGTACAGGAAGACTGAGTCTTCCTAAAGTCTATGTTTTGAGCGTTTCCTGTGTCACCAGTTTTACATTCCGATTCACCTCTGCAGGTTTACTGTATCCATTGGACGTTCCCATTGACGATGAAACACAGAAATTGCATCGGAATTTAATATAAGAGACACAATGCCGACTTAAGTACAAGAAAACTGAGTCTTCTTACGGTCTATGTTTTGAGCGTTTCCTGTGTCACCAGTTTTACATTCCGATGCACCTCTGCAGGTTTACTGTATCCCTTGCACCTTCCCATTCACGATGAAACACAGAAATTTAATCGGAAATAAATATAAGAGTCCCAATGCCGACTTAAGTACAGGAAGAATGAGTCTTCCTACTGTCTATGTTTTGAGCGTTTCCTGTGTCATCAGTTTTACATTCCGTGCACCTCAGCAGGTTTACTGAATCCCTTGGACCTTCCCATTGACGATGGAAAACAGATATTGCATCGGAATTAAATATAAGAGACACAACGCAGACTTAAGTACAAGAAAACTGAGTCTTCTTACGGTCTATGTTTTGAGCGTTTCCTGTGTCACCAGCTTTACAATCCGATGCACCTCAGCAGGTTTACTGTATTCCTTGGACCTTCACAGTGACGATGAATCACAGAAATTGCATCCGAATTAAATATAAGAGGCACAGTGCCGACTTAAGTACAGGAAGACTGAGTCTTAGTACTGTCCATGTTTTGAGCGTTTCCTGTGTCACCAGTTTTACATTCCGATGCACCTCTGCAGGTTTACTGTATCCCTTGGACATTCCCATTGACGATGAAACACAGAAATTGCATCGGAATTAAATGTAAGAGACACAATGCCGACTTAAGTACAGGAAGACTGAGTCTTCCTACTGTCTATGTTTTGAGCGTTTCCTGTGTCACTAGTTTTACATTCCGATGCAACTCTGCAGGTTTACTGTATCCCTTGGACCTTCCCATTGACGATGAAACACAGAAATTGTATCGGAATTAAATATAAGAGACACAATGCCGACTTAAGTACAGGAAGACTGAGTCTTCCTACTGTCTATGATTTGAGCGTTTCCTGTGTCACCAGTTTTACATTCTGATGCACCTCTGCAGGTTTACTGTATCCCTTGGACCTTCCCATTGACGATGAAACACAGAAATTGCATCGGAATTAAATATAAGAGACACATTGCCGACTTAAGTACAGGAAGACTGAGTCTTCCTACTGTTTATAATTTGAGCGTTTCCTGTGTCACCAGTTTTACATTCCGATGCACCTCTGCAGGTATACTGTATCCCCTGGACCTTCCCATTAGCGATGGAACACACAAATTGCATCGAAATTAAATATAAGAGACACAATGCCGACTTAAGTACAGGAAGACTGAGTCTTCCTACTGTCTATGTTTTGAGCGTTTCCTGTGTCACCAGTTTTACATTCCGATGGACCTTTGCAGGTTTACTGTATCCATTGGACATTCCCATTGATGATGAAACACAGAAATGGCATCGGAATTAAATATAAGAGACACAATGCCGACTTAAGTACGGGAAGACTGAGTCTTCCTACTGTCTATGTTTTGATCGTTTCCTGTGTCACCAGTTTTACATTCTGATGCACCTCTGCAGGTTAAATGTATCCCTTGGACCTTCCCATTGACGAGGAAACACAGAAATTGCATCGGAATTAAATATAAGAGACACAATGCAGACTTAAGTACAGGAAGACTGAGTCTTCCTACTTTCTATGTTTTGAGCGTTTCCTGTGTCACCAGTTTTACATTCCGATGCACCTCTGCAGGTTTATTGTATCCCTTGGACCTTCCCATTGTCGATGAAACACAGATATTGCATCGGAATTAAAAATAAGAGACACAATGCTGACTTAAGTACAGGAAGACTGAGTCTTCCTACTGTCTATGTTTTGAGCGTTTCCTGTGTCACCAGGTTTAAATTCCGATGCACCTCTGCAGGTTTACTGTATCCCTTGGAACTTCCCATTGACGATGAAACACAGAAATTGCATCGGAATTAAATATTAGAGACACAGTGCCGAGTTAAGAACAGGATGACTGAGTCTTCCTACTGTCTATGTTTTGATCGTTTCCTGTGTCACCAGTTTTACATTCCGATGCACCTGTGCAGGTTTACTGTATCCCTCAGACCTTCCCATTGACGATGAAATACAGAAATTGCATCGGAATTAAATATAAGAGACACAATGCAGACTTAAGTACAGGAAGACTCAGTCTTCCTAATTTCTATGTTTTGAGCGTTTCCTGTGTCATCAGTTTTACATTCCCATGCACCTCCGCCGGTTTACTGTATCCCTTGGACCTTCCCATTGACGATTAAAAACAGAAATTGCATCGGAATTAAATATAAGAGACACAATGCCGACTTAAGTACAGGAAGACTAAGTCTTCCTACTGTCTAAGTTTTGAGCGTTTCCTGTATCATCAGTTTTACTTTCCGATGCACTTCTGCTTGTTTATTTCATCCCTTGGACCTTCCCACTCACGATGAAACACAGCAATTTAATCGGAAATAAATATAAGAGACGCAATGCCGAATTTAAGTACAGGAAGACTGTGTCTTGCTACTGTCTATGTTGTGAGCGTTTCCTGTGTCACTAGTTTTACATTCCGACGCACCTCTGCAGGTTTACTGTATCCCTTGCACCTTCCCATTGACGATGAAACACAGAAATTGCATCGGAATTAAATATAAGAGACACAATGCCGACTTAAGTACAGGAAGACTGAGTCTTCCTTCTGTCTATGTTTTGAGCGTTTCCTGTGTCACCCGATTTACATTCCAATGCACCTCTGCAGGTTTACTGTATCCCTTGGACCTTCCCATTAACGATTAAAAACATAAATTGCATCGGAATTAAATATAAGAGACACAATGCCGACTTAAGTACAGGAAGACTGAGTCTTCCTACTGTCTATGTTTGAGTGTTTCCTGTGTCACCAGTTTTACATTCCGATTCACCTCTGCAGGTTTACTGTATCCATTGGACCTTCCCATTGACGATGAAACACAGAAATTGCATCTGAATTTAATATAAGAGACACAACGCCGACTTAAGTACAAGAAAACTGAGTCTTCTTACGGTCTATGTATTGAGCGTTTCCTGTGTCACCAGTTTTACATTCCGATGCACCTCTGCAGGTTACTGTATCCCTTGCACCTTCCCATTCACGATGAAACACAGAAATTTAATCGGAAATAAATATGAGAGTCCCAATGCCGACTTAAGTACAGGAAGAATGAGTCTTCCTACTGTCTATGTTTTGAGCGTTTCCTGTGTCACCAGTTTTACAATCCGATGCACCTCAGCAGGTTTACTGTATTCCTTGGACCTTCACA
The DNA here is from genome assembly GCF_023898315.1 of Schistocerca nitens. NCBI lineage: Eukaryota > Metazoa > Arthropoda > Insecta > Orthoptera > Acrididae > Schistocerca > Schistocerca nitens. The sequence goes on along the minus strand of NC_064616.1, from coordinate 1,717,250 downwards.
GTGACGATGAATCACAGAAATTGCATCCGAATTTAATATAAGAGACACAGTGCCGACTTAAGTACAGGAAGACTGAGTCTTGGTACTGTCCATGTTTTGAGCGTTTCCTGTGTCACCAGTTTTACATTCCGATGCACCTCTGCAGGTTTACTGTATCCCTTGCACCTTCCCATTCACGATGAAACACAGAAATTTAATCGGAAATAAATATGAGAGTCCCAATGCCGACTTAAGTACAGGAAGAATGAGTCTTCCTACTGTCTATGTTTTGAGCGTTTCCTGTGTCATCAGTTTTACATTCCGTGCACCTCTGCAGGTTTACTGTATCCCTTGGACATTCCCATTGACGATGAAACACAGAAATTGCATCGGAATTAAATGTAAGAGACACAATGCCGACTTAAGTACAGGAAGACTGAGTCTTCCTACTGTCTATGTTTTGAGCGTTTCCTGTGTCACTAGTTTTACATTCCGATGCACCTCTGCAGGTTTACTGTATCCCTTGGACCTTCCCATTGACGATGAAACACAGAAATTGTATCGGAATTAAATATAAGAGACACAATGCCGACTTAAGTACAGGAAGACTGAGTCTTCCTACTGTCTATGATTTGAGCGTTTCCTGTGTCACCAGTTTTACATTCTGATGCACCTCTGCAGGTTTACTGTATCCCTTGGACCTTCCCATTGACGATGAAACACAGAAATTGCATCGGAATTAAATATAAGAGACACATTGCCGACTTAAGTACAGGAAGACTGAGTCTTCCTACTGTTTTTAATTTGAGCGTTTCCTGTGTCACCAGTTTTACATTCCGATGCACCTCTGCAGGTATACTGTATCCCCTGGACCTTCCCATTAGCGATGGAACACACAAATTGCATCGAAATTAAATATAAGAGACACAATGCCGACTTAAGTACAGGAAGACTGAGTCTTCCTACTGTCTATGTTTTGAGCGTTTCCTGTGTCACCAGTTTTACATTCCGATGGACCTCTGCAGGTTTAATGTATCCATTGGACATTCCCATTGATGATGAAACACAGAAATTGCATCGGAATTAAATATAAGAGACACAATGCCGACTTAAGTACAGGAAGACTGAGTCTTCCTACTGTCTATGTTTTGATCGTTTCCTGTGTCACCAGTTTTACATTCTGATGCACCTCTGCAGGTTTATTGCATCCCTTGGACCTTCCCATTGACGATGAAACACAGAAATTGCATCGGAATTAAATATAAGAGACACAATGCAGACTTAAGTACAGGAAGACTGAGTCTTCCTACTTTCTATGTTTTGAGCGTTTCCTGTGTCACCAGTTTTACATTCCGATGCACCTGTGCAGGTTTACTGTATCCCTTAGACCTTCCCATTGACGATGAAACACAGAAATGGCATCGGAATTAAATATAAGAGACACAATGCCGACTTAAGTACAGGAAGACTGAGTCTTCCTACTTTCTATGTTTTGAGCGTTTCCTGTGTCATCAGTTTTACATTCCGATGCACCTCTGCAGGCTTACTGTATCCCTTGGACCTTCCCATTGACGATGGAAAACAGAAATTGCATCGGAATTAAATGTAAGAGACACAATGCCGACTTAAGTACAGGAAGACTAAGTCTTCCTACTGTCTATGTTTTGAGCGTTTCCTGTGTCATCAGTTTTACTTTCCGATGCACTTCTGCTTGTTTATTATATCCCTTGGACCTTCCCGTTGACGATGAAACACAGAAATTACATCGGAATAAAATATAACAGACACAATGCCTACTTAAGTAAAAGAAAACTGAGTCTTCTTACGGTCTATGTTTTGAGCGTTTCCTGTGTCACCGGTTTTACATTCCGATGCACCTCTGCCGTGTTACTGTATCCCTTGGACCTTCCCATTGTCGATGAAACAAAGAAATCGCATCGGAATTAAATATAAGAGACACAATGCCGACTTAAGTACAGGAAGACTGAGTCTTCCTACTGTATATGTTTTGAGCGTTTCCTGTGTCACCAGTTTTACATTCGGATGCATCTCTGCAGGTTTACTGTATCCCTTGGACCTTCCCATTCACGATGAAACACAGAAATTTAATCGGAAATAAATATAAGAGACACAATGCCGACTTAAGTACAGGAAGACTGAGTCTTCCTACTGTCTATGTTTTGAGCGTTTCCTGTGTCACCAGGTTTAAATTCCGATGCACCTCTGCAGGTTTACTGTATCCCTTGGACCTTCCCATTGACGATGGAAAACAGAAATTGCATCGGAATTAAATGTAAGAGACACAATGCCGACTTAAGTACAGGAAGACTAAGTCTCCCTACTGTCTATGTTTTGAGCGTTTCCTGTGTCATCAGTTTTACTTTCCGATGCACTTCTGCTTGTTTATTATATCCCTTGGACCTTCCCGTTGACGATGAAACATAGAAATTACATCGGAATAAAATATAACAGACACAAAGCCTACTTAAGTAAAAGAAAACTGAGTCTTATTACGGTCAATGTTTTGAGCGTTTCCTGTGTAACCAGTTTTACATTCCGACGCACCTCTGCAGGTTTACTGTATCCCTTGGACCTTCCCATTGACGATGAAACACAGAAATTGCATCGGAATTAAATATAAGAGACACAATGCCGACTTACGTACAGGAATACTGAGTCTTCCTTCTGTCTATGTTTTGAGCATTTCCTGTGTCACCCGTTTTACATTCCGTTGCACCTCTGCAGGTTTACTGTATCCCCTGGACCTTCCCATTAGCGATGAAACACACAAATTGCATCCAAATTAAATATAAGAGACCCAATGCCGACTTAAGTACAGGAAGACTGAGTCTTCCTACTGTCTATGTTTTTGAGCGTTTCCTGTGTAACCAGTTTTATATTCCGATGCACCTCTGCAGGTTTACTGTATCTATTGGACCTTCCCATTGACGATGAAACACAGAAATTGCATCGGAATTAAATATAAGAGTCACAACGCCGACTTAAGTACAAGAAAACTGAGTCTTCTTACGGTCTATGTTTTGAGCGTTTCCTGTGTCACCGGTTTTACATTCCGATGCACCTCTGCCGTGTTACTGTATCCCTTGGACCTTCCCATTGTCGATGAAACAAAGAAATCGCATCGGAATTAAATATAAGAGACACAATGCCGACTTAAGTACAGGAAGACTGAGTCTTCCTACTGTATATGTTTTGAGCGTTTCCTGTGTCACCAGTTTTACATTCGGATGCATCTCTGCAGGTTTACTGTATCCCTTGGACCTTCCCATTCACGATGAAACACAGAAATTTAATCGGAAATAAATATAAGAGACACAATGCCATCTTAAGTACAGGAAGACTGAGTCTTCCTACTGTCTATGTTTTGAGCGATTCCTGTGTCACCAGGTTTAAATTCCGATGCACCTCTGCAGGTTTACTGTATCCCTTGGAACTTCCCATTGACGATGAAACACAGAAATTGCATCGGAATTAAATATTAGAGACACAGTGCCGAGTTAAGAACAGGATGACTGAGTCTTCCTACTGTCTATGTTTTGAGCGTTTCCCGTGTCACCAGTTTTACATTCCGATGCACCTCTACAGGTTTACTGTATCCCTTGCACCTTCCCATTCACGATGAAACACAGAAATCGCATCGGAATTTAATATAAGAGACACAACGCCGACTTAAGTACAAGAAAACTGAGTCTTCTTACGGTCTATGTTTTGAGCGTCTCCTGTGTCACCAGTTTTACATTCCGATGCACCTCTGCAGGTTTACTGTATCCCTTGCACCTTCCCATTCACGATGAAACACAGAAATTTAATCGGAAATAAATATAAGAGTCCCAATGCCGACTTAAGTACAGGAAGAATGAGTCTTCCTACTGTCTACGTTTTGAGCGTTTCCTGTGTCATCAGTTTTACATTCCGTGCACCTCAGCAGGTTTACTGAATCCCTTGGACCTTCCCATTGACGATGGAAAACAGATATTGCATCGGAATTAAATATAAGAGACACAACGCCGACTTAAGTACAAGAAAACTGAGTCTTCTTACGGTCTATGTTTTGAGCGTTTCCTGTGTCACCAGTTTTACAATCCGATTCACCTTAGCAGGTTTACTGTATTCCTTGGACCTTCACAGTGACGATGAATCACAGAAATTGCATCCGAATTAAATATAAGAGACACAGTGCCGACATAAGTACAGGAAGACTGAGTCTTAGTACTGTCCAAGTTTTGAGCGTTTCCTGTGTCACCAGTTTCACATTCCGATGCACCTCTGCAGGTTTACTGTATCCCTTGGACATTCCCATTGACGATGAAACACAGAAATTGCATCGGAATTAAATGTAAGAGACACACTGCCGACTTAAGTACAGGAAGACTGAGCCTTCCTACTGTCTATGTTTTGAGCGTTTCCTGTGTCACTAGTTTTACATTACGATGCACCTCTGCAGGTTTACTGTATCCCTTGGACCTTCCCATTGACGATGAAACACAGAAATTGTATCGGAATAAAATATAACAGACACAATGCCGACTTAAGTACAGGAAGACTGAGTCTTCCTACTGTCTATGATTTGAGCGTTTCCTGTGTCACCAGTTTTACATTCTGATGCACCTCTGCAGGTTTACTGTATCCCTTGGACCTTCCCATTGACGATGAAACACAGAAATTGCATCGGAATTAAATATAAGAGACACATTGCCGACTTAAGTACAGGAAGACTGAGTCTTCCTACTGTTTATAATTTGAGCGTTTCCTGTGTCACCAGTTTTACTTTCCGATGCACCTCTGCAGGTATTCTGTATCTCCTGGACCTTCCCATTAGCGATGGAACACACAAATTGCATCGAAATTAAATATAAGAGACACAATGCCGACTTAAGTACAGGAAGACTGAGTCTTCCTACTGTCTATGTTTTGAGCGTTTCCTGTGTCACCAGTTTTACATTCCGATGGACCTCTGCAGGTTTACTGTATCCATTGGACATTCCCATTTATGATGAAACACAGAAATTGCATCGGAATTAAATATAAGAGACACAATGCCGACTTAAGTACAGGAAGACTGAGTCTTCCTACTGTCTATGTTTTGATCGTTTCCTGTGTCACCAGTTTTACATTCTGATGCACCTCTGCAGGTTTATTGTATCCCTTGGAACTTCCCATTGACGATGAAACACAGAAATTGCATCGGAATTAAATATAAGAGACACAACGCCGACTTAAATACAAGAAAATTGAGTCTTCTTACGGTCTATGTTTTGAGCGTTTCCTGTGTCATGAGTTTTACTTTCCGATGCACCTCTGCATGTTTACTATATCCCTTGGACCTTCCCATTCACGATGAAACACAGAAATTTAATCGGAAATAAATATAAGAGACACAATGCCGACTTAAGTACAGGAAGACTGAGTCTTCCTACTTTCTATGTTTTGAGCGTTTCCTGTGTCATCAGTTTTACATTCCGATGCATCTCTGCAGGTTTACTGTATCCCTTGGACCTTCCCATTGACGATGGAAAACAGAAATTGCATCGGATTTAAATGTAAGAGACACAATGCCGACTTAAGTACAGGAAGACTAAGTCTTCCTACTGTCTATGTTTTGAGCGTTTCCTGTGTCATCAGTTTTACTTTCCGATGCACTTCTGCTTGTTTATTATATCCCTTGGACCTTCCCGTTGACGATGAAACACAGAAATTTCATAGGAAATAAATATAAGAGACACAATGCTGACTTAAGTACAGGAAAACTGAGTCTTCTTACTGTCTATGTTTTGAGCGTTTCCTGTGTCACCAGTTTTACATTCCGATGGAACTCTGCAGGTTTACTGTATCCATTGGACCTTCCCACTCACGATGAAACACAGAAATTGCATCGGAATTAAATATAAGAGACACAACGCCGACTTAAGTACAAGAAAACTGAGTCTTCTTACGGTCTACGTTTTGAGCGTTTCCTGTGTCACCAGTTTTACATTCCGATGCACCTCTGCAGGTTTACTGTATCCCGTGGACCTTCCCATTCACGATGAAACACAGAAATTTCATCGGAAATAACTATAAGAGACACAACGCCGACTAAAGTACATGAAAAGTTAGTCTTCTTACGGTCTATGTTTTGAGAGTTTCATGTGTCACCAGGTTTAAATTAAGTACAGGAAGACTGAGTCTTAGTACTGCCTATGTTTTGAGCCTTTCCTGTGTCACCAGTTTTACATTCCGATGCACCTCTGCAGGTTTATTGTATCCCTTGGACCTTCCCATTGTCGATGAAACACAGATATTGCATCGGAATTAAAAATAAGAGACACAATGCTGACTTAAGTACAGGAAGACTAAGTCTCCCTACTGTCTCTGTTTTCAGCGTTTCCTGTGTCATTAGTTTTACATTCCGATGCACCTCTGCAGGTTTACTGTATCCCTTGGACCTTCCCATTGACGATGGAAAACAGAAATTGCATCGGAATTAAATATAAGAGACACAATGCCGACTTAAGTACAGGAAGACTAAGTCTTCCTACTGTCTAAGTTTTGAGCGTTTCCTGTATCATCAGTTTTTCTTTCCGATGCACTTCTGCTTGTTTATTACATCCCTTGGACCTTCCCATTCACGATGAAACACAGCAATTTCATCGGAAATAAATATAAGAGACGCAATGCCGACTTAAGTACAGGAAGACTGTGTCTTGCTACTGTCTATGTTGTGAGCGTTTCCTGTGTCACTAGTTTTACATTCCGACGCACCTCTGCAGGTTTCCTGTATCCCTTGGACCTTCCCATTGACGATGAAACACAGAAATTGCATCGGAATTAAATATAAGAGACACAATGCCGACTTAAGTACATGAAAACAGTCTTCCTACAGTCAATGCTTTGAGCGTTTCCTGTGTCACCAGTTTTACATTCCGTTGCACCTCTGCAGGTTTACTGTATCCCCTGGACCTTCCCATTAGCGATGAAACACACAAATTGCATCCAAATTAATATATAAGAGACCCAATGCCGACTTAAGTACAGGAAGACTGAGTCTTCCTACTGTCTATGTTTTTGAGCGTTTCCTGTGTCACCAGTTTTACATTCCGATGGACCTCTGCAGGTTTACTGTATCCATTGGACCTTTCCATTGACGATGAAACACAGAAATTACATCGGAATAAAATATAACAGACACAATGCCTACTTAAGTAAAAGAAAACAGTCTTATTACGGTCAATGTTTTGAGCGTTTCCTGTGTAACCAGTTTTATATTCCGATGCACCTCTGCAGGTTTACTGTATCTATTGGACCTTCCCATTGACGATGAAACACAGAAATTGCATCGGAATTAAATATAAGAGGCACAACGCCGACTTAAGTACAAGAAAACTGAGTCTTCTTACGGTCTATGTTTTGAGCGTTTCCTGTGTCACCGGTTTTACATTCCGATGCACCTCTGCCGTGTTACTGTATCCCTTGGACCTTCCCATTGTCGATGAAACAAAGAAATCGCATCGGAATTAAATATAAGAGACACAACGCCGACTTAAGTACAGGAAGACTGAGTCTTCCTACTGTATATGTTTTGAGCGTTTCCTGTGTCACCAGTTTTACATTCGGATGCATCTCTGCAGGTTTACTGTATCCCTTGGACCTTCCCATTCACGATGAAACACAGAAATTTAATCGGAAATAAATATAAGAGACACAATGCCGACTTAAGTACAGGAAGACTGAGTCTTCCTACTGTCTATGTTTTGAGCGTTTCCTGTGTCACCAGGTTTAAATTCCGATGCACCTCTGCAGGTTTACTGTATCCCTTGGAACTTCCCATTGACGATGAAACACAGAAATTGCATCGGGATTAAATATTAGAGACACAGTGCCGAGTAAAGAACAGGATGACTGAGTCTTCCTACTGTCTATGTTTTGAGCGTTTCCCGTGTCACCAGTTTTACATTCCGATGCACCTCAGTAGGTTTACTATATCCCTTGGACCTTCACAGTGACGATGAATCACAGAAATTGCACCCTAATTAAATATAAGAGACACAGTGCCGACTTAAGTACAGGAAGACTGAGTCTTAGTACTGTCTATGTTTTGAGCGTTTATTGTGTCATCAGTTTTACATTCCGATGCACCTGTGCAGGTTTACTGTATCCCTCAGACCTTCCCATTGATGATGAAATACAGAAATTGCATCGGAATTAAATATAAGAGACACAATGCAGACTTAAGTTCAGGAAGACTAAGTCTTCCTACTGTCTATAATTTGAGCGTTTCCTGTGTCACCAGTTTTACATTCCGATGCACAGCTACAGGTTTACTGTATTCCTTGGACCTTCCCATTGACGATGAAAAACAGAAATTGCATCGGAATTAAATATAAAAGACACAATGCCGGCTTAAGTACAGGAAGACTAACTCCTCCTTCTGTCTATGTTTTGAGCGTTTCCTGTGTCACCAGTATTACATTCCGATTCACCTCTGCAGGTTTACTGTATCCCTTGCACCTTCCCATTGACAATGAAACACAGAAATTACATCGGAATTAAATATAAGAGACACAATGCCGACTTAAGTACAGGAAGACTGAGTCTTCCTACTGTCTATGTTTTGAGCGTTTCCTGTGTCACCAGTTTTACATTCCGATGGACCTCTGCAGGTTTACTGTATCCATTGGACCTTCCCATTGATGATGAAACACAGATATTGCATCGGAATTAAATATAAGAGACACAATGCCGACTTAAGTACAGGAAGACTGAGTCTTCTTACGGTCTATGCTTTGAGCGTTTCCTGTGTCACCAGTTTTACATTCTGATGCACCTCTGCAGGTTTATTGTATCCCTTGGACCTTCCCATTGACGATGAAACACAGAAATTTCATCGGAAATAACTATAAGAGACACAACGCCGACTTAAGTACATGAAAAGTGAGTCTTCTTATGGTCTATGATTTGAGCGTTTCCTGTGTCATCAGTTTTACATTCCGATGCACCTCTGCAGGTTTGCTGTATCCCTTGGACCTTCACAATGACGATGGAAAACAGAAATTGCATCGGAATTAAATGTAAGAGACACAATGCCAACTTAAGTACAGGAAGACTAAGTCTTCCTACTGTCTATGTTTTGAGCGTTTCCTGTGTCATCAGTTTTACTTTCCGATGCACTTCTGCTTGTTTATTATATCCCTTGGACCTTCCCGTTGACGATGAAACACAGAAATTTGATAGGAAATAAATATAAGAGACACAATGCCGACTTAAGTACAGGAAAACTGAGTCTTCTTACTGTCTATGTTTTGAGCGTTTCCTGTGTCACCAGTATTACATTCCGATGGAACTCTGCAGGTTTACTGTATCCATTGGACCTTCCCACTCACGATGAAACACAGAAATTGCATCGGAATTAAATATAAGAGACACAACGTGGTTCTTTGGTGTGACGTCATAAGCGAGTGACTGCGTGTGAGATCGCTCTCTAAGTTTTCATATATTTTTAGGTTCCAGATACATATTTTAACGGTTTTTGTGATAATATTTACTATATAAGTGACGTATTAGTGGTTTCTTCATTCAGCTTTGCCTTTCTTCTGTTGTGACGTGATATTTGTGTGTGTTTCGTATCGAGCAACTTAACCTCTTGCCTGTGTTTACATTCCGCGCTGACCAGTTGCAGCTGTAGCGGCGCATCGAAAGCTAAGTACTAATTAATTGTTTGTGCATAGTGATTTATTTAGGAACTTTAGTAGTCTTCAACCGGTGTTCGTGGTGTTTTCTGGTGAAATAATTTCAGAAGAACCTTTTGGGAACTGTTTACAGCTCGTTACTGTGTGATTAGACGTTTGAATCTCTTTCTGTATTAGTCTTTTGTTATATTCATATTTGTTGTTTATTAATACTGTTAATAATATTAGTTACTTCCCTTGTAGAGTAAGTTTGTGATTATTGTAGTCAGGTTTTTAGCATCTTCTTATTGTAGTAGCGGAACTTAGAAAAAGTAAAATTTTACCATGAGTGAGAAGTGTGGGCTTTGCCGTAGGTTCGTGAGTAGTGGATTGCGGTGTGACACTTGTTCGAAGTATTTTCACTGGGGGGGAATGCAGTGGGGAGGCCAGTGGGCATTCTGGTGAGATCCTCTCCTGGAACTGCAGGTTATGTAGCAAGAGTAAACTGATAGAGGAGCAGGAGCGTAAGATCTGTGCCCTTCAGGTGCAGTTGAGAAACGCACAGGAGGAGCTAGATAGGATGAGGAGGGAGAAGGGGGTTGGGGAATGGGAGCTGGCTGTTGGCAAGAGATCTGCTAGGAGAAGAAGATTTTCAGATAGTTTTACTATTGGTGTTTACAATAGATATGACCAACTGTCAGAGTCTAGTGGAGAGGAGTCTCTAGTAGCTGTAGATGTAGGAAGTATGCAGCAGACCTCAGTAGTTACTGTGCCTAGAACAGTTGCAAAGTCGAAGAGGAAGAAGAAGGTTCTGCTGTTAGGTAGTTCACATGGCAGAGGTGTAGGCCAGCAGTTGCAGGAAGTGCTGGGAAATGAGTACCAGGTCACCAGCATTGTGAAGCCTAATGCAGGGTTGGCTCAGGTGACTGTTAACATAGGGGGGTTATGTAGGGATTTTACTAAAGAGGATCAGGTAGTGATTGTGGGTGGGGCTGGTAATAGTATTGGTAGGGATGGGGAGTATAACATAGATGGTGACCTGGAAAAGATAGCCACTCAACCTGGCAACACAAATGTGCATTTCGTGGAACTGTTTCAGCGTCACGATCGGCCCCATCTTAATACAGCCGTCAGGCGTAATAACATGAGACTTGGGGGTGCGCTGATGACAGAAAGCATGGGTCACATTTCAGTGGTGTCGGTGGAGTCTATCGGCAGGACGGGTTTCACTAGACACGGCCTGCACCTCAACAGGTATGGGAAGGGGAGGTTGGCAAAGCTTATAGGTGACAGCATAGGTGGGGTTGGTGGGATCACTCATGGGAAAATTCCTGCAGTAGTGTGTGTTAGAGCTGCACCTTTTTTAGATTGAAGTCAGCTGATAGGTATTCCTGCTTAAGGGAAGTCTCTCTAACAAGGGAATCACTTTTGACAAAGCTTAGGTATCCGAGTAATGAGGGAATTAGTATATTTCATCAAAATATACAAGGTATTAGGGATAAAGTTAGTGAACTGCTTATAGATGTTGACTCTGAAATTATTGGTATATCTGAACACTTCTTAAATAAGGAGATAATTCAGAGGCTTCCTTTACCAGGATACAGGTTGGCTGGCTGCTTTTCGAGGAGCTCTTTGCGGTGTGGGGGAGTAGCCATGTATGTGAAAAACGGCATCGCATTTGAGTCAATTGATGTTTCAAAGTACTGCACGGAAAAGGTGTTTGAATGTTGTGCAGGTGTGGTTAAATTTAACGGAGTTAAACTTGTAACTGTTGTTATTTATAGATCCCCAGACTCCGATTTCACAGCATTTTTGCTAAAGCTAGAGGAGGTTCTTGGTTCACTTTATAGGAAATACAAAAAGTTAGTTATATGTGGTGACTTCAATATTAATTGTATAAGTGATTGTGCAAGGAAGAGGATGCTGGTAGACCTCTTTAATTCATATAATCTTATGCAAACCGTATTCTTTCCAACGAGAGTGCAAGGGAACAGTAGAACAACCATAGACAACATTTTTGTTCATTCCTCATTACTAGAAGGGCATTCTGTTAGAAAAAAGGTGAATGGCCTTTCAGATCATGATGCGCAAATTTTAACTTTAAAAGATTTTTATGCTGCAACTCGTGTTAAATATAGTCATCAGCTGTTCAGGAAAGCTGATCCGGTTGCTGTAGAGACCTTTGTAAACCTTATAAAGGAACAAGAGTGGCAAGATGTTTATAGCGCTGAGACAGTAAACGATAAATATAATGCTTTTCTAAAGACCTTTCTCATGCTCTTTGAAAGTTGCTTTCCGTTACAACGTTTAAAACAGGGTACTAGCACAAACAGGCAGCCTGGGTGGCTGACTAGAGGGATAAGAATATCTTGTAGAACAAAGTGGCAATTATATCAAAACGTTAGAAACAGTCAAAATCTAAATGCAGCAGCCCATTACAAACAGTATTGTAAGGTCCTTAAAAATGTTATTAGGAAGGCAAAAAGTATGTGGTATGCAGATAGAATAGCTAAGTCTCAGGATAAAATTAAAACCATATGGTCAGTCGTAAAGGAAGTTGCTGGTCTGCAGAGACAGGTCGAGGATATAGAATCAGTGCGTAGTGGGAATGTCCGTGTTACTGATAAGTCGCATATATGTACAGTATTTAATAATCACTTTCTGAATATAGCAAGTGAACTAAATAGAAACCTAATTCCAACAGGGAATCATATAGCGCTCTTAGAAAAAAGTGTTCCGAGACTGTTACCTGAAATGCTCCTCCATGATACTGACAAGAGGGAGATTGAGTTAATAATTAAATCACTAAAGACCAAGAACTCTCATGGATATGACGGGGTATCTAGCAGAATACTGAAGTATTGTTCTATGTATGTTAGCCCAGTACTTAGCCATATCTGTAACTTTTCCTTTAGGAGTGGTCGGTTTCCTGATCGATTAAAATACTCGGTAGTGAAGCCACTTTATAAAAAGGGAGACATTGATAATGTTGACAATTTTAGACCTATTTCTATGCCATCGGTGTTTGCTAAAGTTATCGAGAAGGTTGTATATACAAGGTTACTGGAGCATTTAAATTCACATAATTTGCTGTCAAATGTTCAGTTTGGTTTTAGAAATGGTTTAACAACTGAAAATGCTATATTCTCTTTTCTCTGTGAGGTTTTCGACGGATTAAATAAAAGGTTGCGAACGCTAGGTGTTTTCTTTGATTTAACGAAGGCTTTTGACTGTGTTGACCACAAAATATTACTGCAGAAGTTGGACCATTATGGAGTAAGGGGAGTAGCTTACAATTGGTTCGCCTCTTACTTTAAGAACAGAAAGCAGAGGGTAATTCTCCGCAATATTGAGAGTGGTAGTGATGTTCAGTCCCAATGGGGCACTGTTAAGTGGGGCGTTCCCCAAGGGTCGGTGCTGGGGCCACTGCTGTTTCTTATTTATATAAATGATATGCCTTCTAGTATTACAGGTGATTCAAAAATATTTCTGTTTGCTGATGACACCAGCTTGATAGTGAAGGATCTTGTGTGTAATATTGAAACAGTAACAAATAATTTAGTTCATGAAATAAGTTCGTGGCTTGTGGAAAATAATTTGATGCTAAATCACAGTAAGACTCAGTTTTTACAGTTTCTAACTCACAATTCAACAAGAACTGACATTTTAATCAGACAGAATGGGCATGTTATAAGCGAGACGGAACAGTTCAAGTTCCTAGGCGTACGGATAGATAGTAAGCTGTTGTGGAAAGCCCATGTTCAGGATCTTGTTCAGAAACTAAATGCTGCTTTATTTACCATTAGAACAGTATCTGAAATAAGTGACACTTCAACACGAAAAGTAGTCTACTTCGCATATTTTCATACGCTTATGTCGTATGGTATTATTTTTTGGGGTAATTCTTCTGATTCAAAAAGGGTATTTTTGGCTCAGAAACGGGCTGTTCGAGCTATATGTGGTGTAAGTTCGAGAACCTCTTGTCGACCCCTATTCAAAAATCTGGGAATTCTGACATTGCCCTCACAGTATATATTTTCTTTAATGTCGTTTGTTGTTAGCAATATTAGCCTATTCCCAAGAGTTAGCAGCTTTCACTCAGTTAATACTAGGCAGAAATCAAATCTGCATGTAGAATGCAGTTCCTTGACTCTTGTGCAGAAAGGAGTGCAGTATTCTGCTGCATCCATTTTCAATAAGCTACCACAAGAACTCAAAAATCTTAGCAGTAGCCCAAACTCTTTTAAGTCTAAACTGAAGAGTTTCCTCATGGCTCACTCCTTCTATTCTGTCGAGGAGCTCCTGGAAGAGCTAAAAAATTAAGCAAATTCCAGTGTTACATTGTTGATTGTCTTCATTTAAACTTATGACTTGTCACCTGAATATGTTTTTTCTATATTTCAGTTTATCTGTTTCTAATATCGTGTTATAATTTCATGTATTGACTCGTTCCATGACCATGGAGATTTCTCCTTAATCTGGTCCCACGGAACAATAAATAAATAAATAAAATAAATAAAACGTCGACTTAAGTACAAGAAAACTGAGTCTTCTTACGGTCTATGTTTTGAGCGTTTCCTGTGTCACCAGTTTTACATTCCGATGCACCTCTGCAGGTTTACTGTTTCCCTTGGACCTTCCCATTCACGATGAAACACAGAAATTTCATCGGAAATAACTATAAGAGACACAACGCCGACTTAAGTACATGAAAAGTGAGTCTTCTTACGGTCTATGATTTGAGCATTTCCTGTGTCACCAGGTTTAAATTCCGATGCACCTCTGCAGGTTTACTGTATCCCTTGGAACGTCCCATTGACGATGAAACACAGAAATTGCATCGGAATTAAATATTAGAGACACAGTGCCGAGTTAAGAACAGGATGACTGAGTCTTCCTACTGTCTATATTTTGAGCGTTTCCCCTGTCACCAGTTTTACATTCCGATGCACCTCAGCAGGTTTGCTGTATCCCTTGGACCTTCACAGTGACGATGATTCACAGAAATTGCATCGGAATTCAATATAAGAGACACAGTGCCGACTTAAGTACAGGAAGACTGAGTCTTAGTACTGCCTATGTTTTGAGCCTTTCCTGTGTCACCAGTTTTACATTCCGATGCACCTCTGCAGGTTTATTGTATCCCTTGGACCTTCCAATTGACGATGAAACTCAGAAATTGCATCGGAATTAAAAATAAGAGACACAATGCTGACTTGAGTACAGGAAGACTAAGTCTCCCTACTGTCTCTGTTTTCAGCGTTTCCTGTGTCATCAGTTTTACATTCCAATGCACCTGTGCAGGTCTACTGTATCCCTTAGACCTTCCCATTGACGATGAAACACAGAAATGGCATCGGAATTAAATATAAGATTCACAATGCAGACTTAAGTACAGGAAGACTGAGTCTTCCTACTTTCTATGTTTTGAGCGTTTCCTGTGTCATCAGTTTTACATTCCGATGCACCTCTGCAGGTTTACTGTATCCCTTGGTTCTTCCCATTGACGATGGAAAACAGAAATTGCATCGGAATTAAATATAAGAGACACAAGGCCGACTCAAGTACAGGAAGACTAAGTCTTCCTACTGTCTAAGTTTTGAGCGTTTCCTGTATCATCAGTTTTACTTTCCGATGCACCTCTGCTTGTTTATTACATCCCTTGGACCTTCCCATTCACGATGAAACACAGCAATTTCATCGGAAATAAGTATAAGAGACGCAATGCCGACTTAAGTACAGGAAGACTGAGTCTTCCTACTGTCTATGTTGTGAGCGTTTCCTGTGTCACTAGTTTTACATTCCGATGCACCTCTGCAGGTTTACTGTATCCCTTGGACCTTCCCATTGACGATGAAACACAGAAATTGCTTCGGAATTAAATATAAGAGACACATTGCCGACTTAAGTACAGGAAGACTGAGTCTTCCTACTGTTTATAATTTGAGCGTTTCCTGTGTCACCAGTTTTACATTCCGATGCACCTCTGCAGGTATTCTGTATCCCCTGGACCTTCCCATTAGCGATGGAACTCACAAATTGCATCGAAATTGAAGATTAGAGACACAATGCCGACTTAAGTACAGGAAGACTGAGTCTTCCTACTTTCTATGTTTTGAGCGTTTCCTGTGTCACCCGTTTTACATTCTGATGCACCTCTGCAGGTTTACTGTATCCCTTGGGCCTTCGCAGTGACGATGAAACACAGAAATTGCGTAGGAATTAAATATAAGAGACACAATGCCGACTTAAGTACAAGAAAACAGTCTTCTTACAGTCAATGTTTTGAGCGTTTCCTGTGTCACCAGTTTTACATTCCGATGCACCTCTGCAGGTTTACTGTATCCCCTGGACCTTCCCATTAGCGATGAAACACACAAATTGCATCGAAATTAAATATAAGAGACACAATGCCGACTTAAGTACAGGAAGACTGAGTCTTCCTACTGTCTATGATTTGAGCGTTTCCTGTGTCACCAGTTTTACATTCCGATGGACCTCTGCAGGTTTACTGTATCCATTGGACCTTCCCATTGACGATGAAACACAGAAATTACATCGGAATAAAATATAACAGACACAATGCCGACTTAAGTAAAAGAAAACAGTCTTCTTACGGTCAATGTATTGAGCGTTTCCTGTGTCACCAGGTTTAAATTCCGATGCACCTCTGCAGGTTTACTGTATCCCTTGGAACTTCCCATTGACGATGAAACACAGAAATTGCATTCGAATTAAATATTAGAGACACTGTGCCGAGTTAAGAACAGGATGACTGAGTCTTCCTACTGTCTATGTTTTGAGCGTTTCCCGTGTCACCAGTTTTACATTCCGATGCACCTCAGCAGGTTTACTGTACCCTTTGGACCTTCACAGTGCCGATTAATCACAGAAATTGCACCCTAATTAAATATAAGAGACACAATGCCGACTTAAGTACAGGAAGACTGAGTCTCCCTAATTTCTATGTTTTGAGCGTTTCCTGTGTCATCAGTTTTACATTCCGATGCACCTCTGCAGGTTTCCTGTATCCCTTGGACCTTCCCATTGACGATTAAAAACAGAAATTGCATCGGAATTAAATATAAGAGACACAATGCCGACTTAAGTACAGGATGACTAAGTCTTCCTACTGTCTATGTTTTGAGCGTTTCCTGTGTCACCAGTTTTACATTCCGATGCACCTCTGCAGGTCCACTGTATCCCTTGGACCTTCCCATTGGCGATGAAACACACAAATTGCATCCAAATTAGATATAAGAGACACAATGCCGACTTAAGTGCAGGAGACTGAGTCTTCCTACTGTCTATGTTTTGAGCGTTTCCTGTGTCACCAGTTTTACATTCCGATTCACCTCTGCAGGTTTACTGTATCCATTGGATCTTCACAGTGACAATGAAACGCAGAAATTGCATCGGAATTAAAGATTAGAGACACAATGCCGACTTAAGTACAGGAAGACTGAGTCTTCCTACTGTCTATAATTTGAGCGTTTCCTGTGTCACCAGTTTTACATTCCGATGCACCGCTACAGGTTCACTGTATCCCTTGGACCTTCCCATTGACGATGAAAAACAGAAATTGCATCGGAATTAAATATAAAAGACACAATGCCGATTTAAGTACAGGAAGACTAACTCCTCCTTCTGTCTATGTTTTGAGCGTTTCCTGTGTCACCAGTATTACATTCCGATTCACCTCTGCAGGTTTACTGTATCCCTTGCACCTTCCCATTGACAATGAAACACAGAAATTACATCGGAATTAAATATAAGAGACACAATGCCGACTTAAGTACAGGAAGACTGAGTCTTCCTACTGTCTATGTTTTGAGCGTTTCCTGTGTCAGCAGTTTTACTTTCCGATGCACTTCTGCTTGTTTATTATATCCCTTGGACCTTCCCGTTGACGATGAAACACAGAAATTTTATAGGAAATAAATATAAGAGAAACAATGCCGTCTTATGTACAGGAAAACTGAGTCTTCTTACTGTCTATGTTTTGAGCGTTTCCTGTGTCACCAGTATTACATTCCGATGGAACTCTGCAGGTTTACTGTATCCATTGGACCTTCCCACTCACGATGAAACACAGAAATTGGATCGGAATTAAATATAAGAGAGACAACGCCGACTTAAGTACAAGAAAACTGAGTCTTCTTACGGTCTATGTTTTGAGCGTTTCCTGTGTCACCAGTTTTACATTCCGATGGACCTCTGCAGGTTTACTGTATCCATTGGACCTTCCCATTGATGATGAAACACAGAAATTGCATCGGAATTAAATATTAGAGACACAGTGCCGAGTTAAGAAGAGGATGACTGAGTCTTCCTACTGTCTATATTTTGAGCGTTTCCCCTGTCACCAGTTTTACATTCCGATGCACCTCAGCAGGTTTGCTGTATCCCTTGGACCTTCACAGTGACGATGATTCACAGAAATTGCATCGGAATTCAATATAAGAGACACAGTGCCGACTTAAGTACAGGAAGACTGAGTCTTAGTACTGCCTATGTTTTGAGCCTTTCCTGTGTCACCAGTTTTACATTCCGATGCACCTCTGCAGGTTTATTGTATCCCTTGGACCTTCCCATTGACGATGAAACTCAGAAATTGCATCTGAATTAAAAATAAGAGACACAATGCTGACTTAAGTACAGGAAGACTAAGTCTCCCTACTGTCTCTGTTTTCAGCGTTTCCTGTGTCATCAGTTTTACATTCCAATGCACCTGTGCAGGTTTACTGTATCCCTTAGACCTTCCCATTGACGATGAAACACAGAAATGGCATCGGAATTAAATAAAAGAGTCACAATGCAGACTTAAGTACAGGAAGACTGAGTCTTCCTACTTTCTATGTTTTGAGCGTTTCCTGTGTCATCAGTTTTACATTCCGATGCACCTCTGCAGGTTTTCTGTATCCCTTGGACCTTCCCACTGACGATGGAAAACAGAAATTGCATCGGAATTAAATATAAGAGACACAAGGCCGACTTAAGTACAGGAAGACTAAGTCTTCCTACTGTCTAAGTTTTGAGCGTTTCCTGTACCATCAGTTTTACTTTCCGATGCACCTCTGCTTGTTTATTACATCCCTTGGACCTTCCCATTCACGATGAAACACAGCAATTTCATCGGAAATAAATATAAGAGACGCAATGCCGACTTAAGTACAGGAAGACTGAGTCTTCCTACTGTCTATGTTGTGAGCGTTTCCTGTGTCACTAGTTTTACATTCCGATGCACCTCTGTAGGTTTACTGTATCCCTTGGACCTTCCCATTGACGATGAAACACAGAAATGGCATCGGAATTAAATATAAGAGACACAATGCCGACTTAAGTACAGGAAGACTGAGTCTTCTTACGGTCTATGTTTT
This sequence comes from Schistocerca nitens, assembly GCF_023898315.1. Taxonomy (NCBI): domain Eukaryota; kingdom Metazoa; phylum Arthropoda; class Insecta; order Orthoptera; family Acrididae; genus Schistocerca; species Schistocerca nitens. The sequence continues at coordinate 1,698,226 of NC_064616.1, read as the reverse complement.
GAGCGTTTCCTGTGTCACCGCTTTTACATTCCGATGCACCTCTGCCGTGTTACTGTATCCCTTGGACCTTCCCATTGTCGATGAAACAAAGAAATCGCATCGGAATTAAATATAAGAGACACAATGCCGACTTAAGTACAGGAAGACTGAGTCTTCCTGCTGTATATGTTTTGAGCGTTTCCTGTGTCACCAGTTTTACATTCGGATGCATCTCTGCAGGTTTACTGTATCCCTTGGACCTTCCCATTCACGATGAAACACAGAATTTTAATCGGAAATAAATATAAGAGACACAATGCCGACTTAAGTACAGGAAGACTGAGTCTTCCTACTGTCTATGTTTTGAGCGTTTCCTGTGTCACCAGTTTTACATTCTGATGCACCTCTGCAGGTGTACTGTATCCCTTGGACCTTCCCATTGACGATGAAACACAGAAATTGCATCGGAAATAAATATAAGAGACACAATGCCGACTTAAGTACAGGAAGAATGAGTCTTCCTACTGTCTATGCTTTGATTGTTTCCTGTGTCATCAGTTTTACTTTACGATGCACCTCTGCAGGTTTACTATATCCCTTGGACCTTCCCATTGACGATGAAAAACAGAAATTGCATCGGAATTAAATATAAGAGACACAATGCCGACTTAAGTACAGGAAGACTAACTCCTCCTATTGTCTATGTTTTGAGCGTTTCCTGTGTCACCAGTTTTACATTCCGATTCACCTCTGCAGGTTTACTGTATCCATTAAAACTTCCCATTGACGATGAAACACAGAAATTGCATCGGAATTAAATATATGAGACACGACGCCGACTTAAGTAAAAGAAAACTGAGTCTTCTTACGGTCTATGTTTTGAGCGTTTTCTGTGTCACCAGATTTACATTCCGATGTACCTCTGCAGGTTTACTGTATCCCTTGGACCTTCCCATTGTCGATGAAACACGGAAATCGCATCGGAATTAAATATAAGAGACACAATGCCGACTTAAGTACAGGAAGACTGAGTCTTCCTAGTGTCTATGATTTGAGCTTTTCCTGTGTCACCAGTTTTACTTTCCGATGCACCTGTGCAGGTTTACTGTATCCATTGGATCTTCACAGTGACGATGAAACACAGAAATTGCATCGGAATTAAAGATAAGAGATACTATGCCGACTTAAGTACAGGAAGACTGAGTCTTCCTACTATCTATAATTTGAGCGTTTCCTGTGTCACCAGTTTTACATTCCGATGCACCTCTGCAGGTTTACTGTATCCATTGGAACTTCCCATTGACGATATAACACAGAAATTGCATCGGAATTAAATGTAAGAGACACAACGCCGACTTAAGTACAAGAAAACTGAGTCTTCTTACGGTCTATGTTTTGAGCGTTTCCTGTGTCACCAGTTTCACATTCCGATGCACCTCTGCAGGTTTACTGTATCCCTTGGACCTTCCCATTGTCGATGAAACACGGAAATCGCATCGGAATTAAATATAAGAGACACAATGCCGACTTAAGTGCAGGAAGACTGAGTCTTCCTACTGTCTATGTTTTGAACGTTTCCTGTGTCATCAGTTTTATATTCCGATGCACCTGTGCTGGTTTACTGTATCCATTGGATCTTCACAGTGACGATGAAACACAGAAATTGCATCGGAATTAAAGATAAGAGACACAATGCCGACTTAATTACAGGAAGACTGAGTCTTCCTACTGTCTATAATTTGAGCGTTTCCTGTGTCACCAGTTTTACATTCCGATGCACCTCTACAGGTTTACTGTGTTCCTTGGACCTTCCCATTGACGATGAAAAACAGAAATTGCATCGGAATTAAATATAAGAGACACTATAACACCGCCGCAAGCCGGTCCCAAGCCCGGGCCCATCTAAAAACAAGAGGATGGGGAAGTGTGGAGGGGGATGAGTAACAACCTCGTAAAAAAACCAGGGTCCGTCCGGCTCCAGATGGTAGCACCCTGTCATAGGCCCCTGCCTAGGGTTACTAGGTGAAACTCAGCCAACGGTCTCAATGGCGGAAGAGGAACAATTTCCCAACGGCAGAGAGAGCGGAAGAGCTAACTCCAGGGCTTACTACCTTGGTTTTAATGTCGGATTCGGGGCAACCCGATCCCCTAATTTATTATCCAACAATTACTGCAAAGCATGATGGGAACGTCGTCAAAGATAGACACTACTCCAAGAGGTAGACCGAATGGCAAATCCTCCGTTGTTCGTAGAAACAATTCAAAGGAGTCAAAGGATTTTGGAGGACCCCAACCAACATGTATGCAGCCCTCAACACTGAAATTTAAGAAAGCAACTTTGTTTGCAACCCTAAATGTAAACTCTCTAATTAAAGTAGGAAAATTGCAATTATTGATTGAAAAGCTGAACCAGAAAGAAATTTTAATATGTGCATTGCAAGAAACAAGGTTTTTAGATGAAACTGCTTTAGATTTTGAAAACTATCGTTTATTTAAAGGAAAACCAGGTAAAACTTAATGAAACAAATGCCATACCTGGGAACAGCATTTCTGGTACATCACTCAATTTTAGAATAAGTTACTAACCTCTACTCGTGTTCTGAGAGACTATCCATTCTTGAGATTAAATGTAAAAACAAAGGATACTCTATAATCAACTGCCATGCACCCATAAACCAGGACAACAAAAATAACCCGGAGAAAGTTGAAGAATTTTGGGAGATACTTGAAATGGAACTGGATAGGTGCTCAAAGAAGAACATCAAAATGTTAGTAGGCGATTTTAACGCACAAATAGGAAGGGAGAAAAAATACCATGGAACAGTAGGCCTCTTCCCAGGTCACAAAAGAACTTCAAAAAATGGAGAAAGGCTTATAGAGGTATGTAGGCATTTCAACTTGAAAATAATGACAACACATTTCAAAAAGCTGAGCCGAAAAACTGAAACATGGAGATCACCAAATCCACTTCTCGGAGAATTCCAAATTGACCATGTGGCTATCTCACTTCATTGTCAAGAAGAAATTCAAAACACTAAAGTGCTGAAAAGCCTTGATGTTGATTCAGACCACTATTTCACTACGATTAAATTCAGACCACTCCCATTTCGAAAAGAGAAGAAAACCTTTTACAAAATTCCAAAATATAACACAGAAACTTTAAAAAATGAAGAAATTAAACAACGGTTTCAAAGAGCATTGCACAAAGATAGCGATGGCATATCCACAATAAATAAGGAAGCGGGATGGGAGGAGATCAAAAACGAAATAGTTGAAATAGCAAAAGAAAATTGTCTCGTGAAAAGAGTAAGAAGACATCCATGGTGGGACAATGAATGTGATGAGAACCTGGAGAAGAGACAGCAATTGTGGCAGAAATGGAACTCCACAGAAGATCCTCAAGATCTTGACAATTTTAAAATCCAGAGAAGAGAAACAGCTAAGCTTTTCCGTAATAAAAAAAGAACACAATTTCAGGATAACCTAGAACAGATTGAGGAAGTCTTTAAAAGAAATAATTCTAGAGATTTCTACAAAACTTTTAGAAAACAGCTAACCAAATACCAATCCCCAAATTTATGTTTTAAAGACGAAGAGAACAAGCTAGGTTTGACAAACAAGACTGTGAAATATTAGCAAAATATTTCGAGAATCTACTAAATTGTGAACCCCCCAAAGATAAAATGAGTTTCGAAAACCACCGAAATACTAATACCGAGTCAAAACCTCCAGACGCTGAAGAAATAAAACACATAATACACAGTCTAAAAAACAATAAAGCCCCAGGTGAAGACTCCATAGTACCAGAAATCCTAAAAATAATGGATACCAACCTCCCACAAGTTTTGGAACATATGTTTAAGAAGATCTGGGACGAAGAAAGAATTCCTGAAGACTGGCAGTGTGCCCTGATACACCCACTACACAAAAAGGGGGATAAGATGAATGTTAATAATTATAGAGGGATCTCGCTACTACCAGTAGCATACAAAATTTTGTCAAGGAAATTACTTCAAATCGTGGAGCCAGTTCTGGATAAAAAAATAGGTGAATATCAAGCAGGTTTTAGACAAGGTAGATCCTGTGTTGAACAAATATTTAACCTGAAAACACTAATTCGTTACAGAATCTCAAGAGGCCAGAGATTTGCAATAGTATTTGTAGATTTCAAAAAAGCATACGACTCGGTAGATAGAGAAACATTACTGAAAGTATTGGAAGAATTTGGGGTCGATAAGAAAACAATTCAAATTATCAAACAGACGCTAACAAACAGTAAGGCCAAAGTTAAATTTATGGGTGAAATTTCAAGGAAGTTCGAAATTAAAACAGGTGTTAGACAAGGTGATGGTTTATCCCCAATCCTCTTCAACTGCGTACTGGAAAAGATATTGAGAATATGGAAAGAAGAACTCAAAGGCACCAAGAATGACATCAGAATTGGAACAAAAAAAGAAAAAATAGAAGTGGACTGTTTAGCTTTTGCAGACGATCTGGCAATAATTACAGAAAACGAAGAAATAGCTCAGAATTAATTGGAGAAACTACAAGAAGTTTCGGCCAGAGCTGGACTGCAGATTTCATTTGAAAAAACCGTGTATATGTCTAATCATAGAAATAACAAGAAAAATCTTATTACTAAATATGGCAATATAAAGAGAGTAGAAAAATTTAAGTATTTAGGTGAAATAATTCAAGTGAATGGTTTAGACAAGAGTGCAAACCAGGCGAGAGCAAGGAAAATGGAATTTGCTTTTCAAAAAACCAAAGACAGATATAACAAAAAAAAACATTTCGATTCAAGCTAAATTAAGACATTATAAAACTGCCATTAGACCAGAATGCCTGTATGAATCGGAGTGCCTAACTCTTAACAAAAAGGGGGAAATAGAAAACATGGAAAGGAAAGAAAGGAAAATTTTGAGAAAAATATTAGGACCGAGAAAGATTGGAGAAGAGTACAAGCTAAAGAGTAATAAGGAAATATACAAAACTATTGAGAAAGTGAGTGATGCAATGCGTAAACGCAGACTAACGTTTTATGGTCACCTGTCGAGGATGGATGGAAACAGACTAACAAGAAAATTGTTTGAACATAGTAACAGGAACGAAAAAACCAACAATAAATGGATACAGATGGTGAAAAAGGATTTGGCCTATTTTAATGTCACCCGTGAGTCAATCAGGGACAGGAAAAAGTTTAGACAAATAGTGAACGAAATTAAGTGTTTTCCAGAAGAAAAGAAACTAAAGAATAATAACAGGAAATGGTCGGAAGAGCAGAGGAGGATCCATTCGAAAATGATGAGGAAATATTGGGAAGAGAGAAAAAAGATTAAAAAGCCGGGCAAGTGAATTGTTGAACGTGGTCCAAAGATGGCCGAAATCGAAAGAAGAAGAAGAAGAGACACAATGCCGACTTAAGTACAGGAAGACTAACTCCTCCTACTGTCTATGCTTTGAGCGTTTCCTGTGTCACCAGTTTTACATTCCGATTCACCTCTGCAAGTTTACTGTATCCATTGGAACTTCCCATTGACGATGAAACACAGAAATTGCATCGGAATTAAATATAAGAGACACAATGCCGACTTAAGTTCAAGAAAACTGAGTCTTCACACGGTCTATGTTTTGAGCGTTTCCTGTGTCACCAGTTTTACATCCGATGCACCTCTGCAGGTTTACTGTATCCCTTGGACCTTCCCATTGTCGATGATACACGGAAATCGCATCGGAATTAAATATAAGAGACACAATGCCGACTTAAGTACAGGAAGACTGAGTCTTCCTACTGTCTATAATTTGAGCGTTTCCTGTATCACCAGTTTTACATTCCGATGCACCTCTACAGGTTTACTGTATTCCTTGGACCTTCCCATTGACGATGAGAAACAGAAATTGCATCGGAATTAAATATAAGAGACGCAATGCCGACTTAAGTACAGGAAGACTGAGTCTTCCTACTGTCTATGTTTTGAGCGTTTCCTGTGTCACCAGTTTTACATTCTGATGCACCTCTACGGGTTTACTGTATCCCTTGGACGTTCACAGTGACGATGAAACACAGAAATTGCATCGGAATTAAATATAAGAGACACAATGCCGACTTAAGTACAAGAAACCAGTCTTCTTACGGTCAATGTTTTGAGCTTTTCCTGTGTCACCAGTTTTACATTCCGATTCACCTCTGCAGGTTTACTGTATCCCATGGACCTTCCCATTGGCGATGAAACACACAAATTGCATCGAAATTAAATATAAGAGACACAATGCCGACTTAAGTACAGGAAGACTAAGTCTTCCTACTGTCTATGTTTTGAGCGTTTCAGGTGTCACCAGTTTTACATTCCGATTCACCTCTGCCGGTTTGCTGTATCCATTGGACATTCCCATTGAGGATGAAACACAGAAATTGCATCGGAATTAAATATACGAGACACAATGCCGACTTAAGTACAAGAAAACTGTGTCTTCTTACGGTCTATGTTTTGAGCGTTTCCTGTGTCGCCTGTTTTACATTCCGATGCACCTCTGCTGGTTTACTGTATCCCTTGCACCTTCCCATTGTCGATGAAACACAGAAATTGCATCGGAATTAAATGAAAGAGACACAATGCCGAGTTAAGTACAGGAAGACTGAGTCTTCCTACTGTCTATGTTTTGAGCGTTTCCTATGTCACTAGTTTAACATTCCGATGCACCTCTGCAGGTTTACTGTATCTCTTGGACCTTCCCATTGACGATGAAACACAGAAATTGCATCGGAATTTAATATAAGAGACACAATGCCGACTAAAGTACAGGAAGACTGAGTCTTCCTACTGTCTATGATTTGTGCGTTTCCTGTGTCACCAGTTTTACATTCCGATGTACCTGTGCAGGTTTACTGTATCCACTGGATCTTCACAGTGACGATGAAACACAGAAATTGCATCGGAATTAAAGATAAGAGACACAATGCCGACTAAAGTACAGGAAGACTGAGTCTTCCTACTGTCTATAATTTGAGCGTTTCCTGTGTCACCAGTTTTACATTCCGATGCACCTCTACAGGTTTACTGTATTCCTTGGACCTTCCCATTGACGATGAAACACAGAAATTGCATCGGTATTAAGTATGAGACAAAATGCCGTCCTAAGTACAGGAAGACTGAGTCTTTCTACTGTCTATGTTTTGAGCGTTTCCTATGTCACTAGTTTAACATTCCGATGCACCTCTGCAGGTTTACTATATTCCTTGGACCTTCCCATTGACAATGAAACACAGAAATTGCATCGGAATTAAATATAAGAGACACAACGCCGACTTAAGTACAAGAAAACTGAGTCTTCTTACAGCCTATGTTTTGAGCGTTTCCTGTGTCACCCGTTTTACATTCCGATGCACCTCTGCAGGTTTACTGTATCACTTGGACCTTCCCATTCACGATGAAACACAAAAATTGCATCGAAATTAAATATAAGAGACACAATGCCGACTTAAGTACAGGAAGACTGAGTCTTCCTACAGTCTATGTTTTGAGCGTTTCCTGTGTCACCAGTTTTACATTCCGATGCACATGTGCAGGTTTACTATATCCGTTGGATCTTCACAGTGGCGATGAAACACAGAAATTACATCGGAATTAAAGATAAGAGACACAATGTCGACTTAAGTACAGGAAGACTGAGTCTTCCTACTGTCTATATTTTGAGCGTTTCCCCTGTCACCAGTTTTACATTCCGATGCACCTCAGCAGGTTTGCTGTATCCCTTGGACCTTCACAATGACGATGATTCACAGAAATTGCATCGGAATTAAATATAAGAGACACAGTGCCGACTTAAGTACAGGAAGACTGAGTCTTCCTACTTTCTATGTTTTGAGCGTTTCCTGTGTCATCAGTTTTACATTCCGATGCACCTCTGCAGGTTTACTGTATCCCTTGGACCTTCCCATTGACGATGGAAAACAGAAATTGCATCGGAATTAAATATAAGAGACACAAGGCCGACTTAAGTACAGGAAGACTGAGTCTTCCTACTGTCTATGTTGTGAGCGTTTCCTGTGTCACTAGTTTTACATTCCGATGCACCTCTGCAGGTTTACTGTATCCCTTGGACCTTCCCATTGATGATGAAACACAGAAATTGCTTCGGAATTAAATATAAGAGACCCAATGCCGACTTAAGTACAGGAAGACTGAGTCTTCCTACTGTCTATGTTTTGAGCGTTTCCTGTGCCACCCGTTTTACATTCTGATGCACCTCTGCAGGTTTACTGTATCCCTTGGACCTTCCCATTGACGATGAAACACCGAAATTGCATCGGAATTAAATATAAGAGACACAATGCCGACTTAAGTACAGGAAGACTGAGTCTTCCTACTGTCTATAATTTGAGCGTTTCCTGTGTCACCCGTTTTACATTCCGATGCACCTCTACAGGTTTACTGTATCCCTTGGAACTTCCCATTGACGATGAAACACAGAAATTGCATCGGAATTAAATATTAGAGACACAGTGCCGAGTTAAGAACAGGATGACTGAGTCTTCCTACTGTCTATGTTTTGAGCGTTTCCCGTGTCACCAGTTTTACATTCCGATGCACCTCAGCAGGTTTACTGTATCCCTTGGACCTTCACAGTGACGATGAATCACAGAAATTGCACCCTAATTAAATATAAGAGACGCAATGCCGACTTAAGTACAGGAAGACTGAGTCTTCCTACTGTCTATGTTGTGAGCGTTTCCTGTGTCACTAGTTTTACATTCCGATGCTCCTCTGCAGGTTTACTGTATCCCTTGGACCTTCCCATTGACGATGAAACACAGAAATTGCTTCGGAATTAAATATAAGAGACACAATGCCGACTTAAGTACAGGAAGACTGAGTCTTCCTACTGTCTATGTTTTGAGCGTTTCCTGTGTCACCCGTTTTACATTCTGATGCACCTCTGCAGGTTTACTGTATCCCTTGGACCTTCCCATTGACGATGAAACACAGAAATTGCATCGGAATTAAATATAAGAGACACAATGCCGACTAAAGTACAGGAAGACTGAGTCTTCCTACTGTCTATAATTTGAGCGTTTCCTGTGTCACCCGTTTTACATTCCGATTCACCTCTACAGGTTTACTGTATCCCTTGGACTTCACACTGACGATGAAACACAGAAATTGCATCGGAATTAAATATAAGAGACACATTGCCGACTTAAGTACATGAAAACTGAGTCTTATTACGGTCTATGTTTTGAGCGTTTCCTGTGTCACCAGGTTTAAATTCCGATGCACCTCTGCAGGTTTACTGTATCCCTTGGAACTTCCCATTGACGATGAAACACAGAAATTGCATCGGAATTAAATATTAGAGACATAGTGCCGAGTTAAGAACAGGATGACTGAGTCTTCCTACTGTCTATGTTTTGAGCGTTTCCCGTGTCACCAGATTTACATTCCGATGCACCTCAGCAGGTTTACTGTATCCCTTAGACCTTCACAGTGACGATGAATCACAGAAATTGCATCGAAATTAAATATAAGAGACACAGTGCCGACTTAACTACAGGAAGACTGAGTCTTCCTACTGTCTATGTTTTGAGCGTTTCCTGTGTCAGCAGATTTACATTCCGATTCACCTCTGCAGGTTTACTGTATCCATTGGACCTTCCCATTGACGATGAAACACAGAAATTGCATCGGAATTAAATATAAGAGACACAACGCCGACTTAAATACAAGAAAATTGAGTCTTCTTACGGTCTATGTTTTGAGCATTTCCTGTGTCATGAGTTTTACTTTCCGATGCACCTCTGCATGTTTACTATATCCCTTGGACCTTCCCATTCACGATGAAACACAGAAATTTAATCGGAAATAAATATAAGAGACACAATCCCGACTTAAGTACACGAAGACTGAGTCTTCCTACTGTCTATGTTTTGAGCGTTTCCTGTGTCCCCAGATTTACATTCCGATTCACCTCTGCAGGTTTACTGTGTCCATTGGACCTTCCCATTGACGATGAAACACAGAAATTGCATCGGAATTAAATATAAGAGACACAACGCCGACTTAAGTACAAGAAAACTGAGTCTTCTTACAGCCTATGTTTTGAGCGTTTCCTGTGTCACCAGTTTTACATTCCGATGCACCTCTGCAGGTTTACTGTATCACCTGGACCTTCCCATTGACGATGAAACACACAAATTGCATCGAAATTAAATATAAGAGACACAATGCCGACTTAAGTACAGGAAGACTGAGTCTTCCTACAGTCTATGCTTTGAGCGTTTCCTGTGTCACCAGTTTTACATTCCGATGCACATGTGCAGGTTTGCTATATCCATTGGATCTTCACAGTGACGATGAAACACAGAAATTACATCGGAATTAAAGATAAGAGACACAATGTCGAATTAAGTACAGGAAGACTGAGTCTTCCTACTGTCTATATTTTGAGCGTTTCCCCTGTCACCAGTTTTACATTCCGATGCACCTCAGCAGGTTTGCTGTATCCCTTGGACCTTCACAGTGACGATGATTCACAGAAATTGCATCGGAATTAAATATAAGAGACACAATGCCGACTTAAGTACAGGAAGACTGAGTCTTAGTACTGCCTATGTTTTGAGCCTTTCCTGTGTCACCACTTTTTCATTCCTATGCACCTCTGCAGGTTTATTGTATCCCTTGGACCTTCCCATTGACGATGAAAGACAGAAATGGCATCGGAATTAAATATAAGAGACACAATGCAGACTTAAGTACAGGAAGACTGCGTCTTCCTACTTTCTATGTTTTCAGCGATTCCTGTGTCATCAGTTTTACATTCCGATGCACCTCTGCAGGTTTACTGTATCCCTTGGACCTTCCCATTGACGATGAAACACAGAAATTGCTTCGGAATTAAATATAAGAGACACAATGCCGACTTAAGTACAGGAAGACTGAGTCTTCCTACTGTCTATGTTTTGAGCGTTTCCTGTGTCACCCGTTTTACATTCTGATGCACCTCTGCAGGTTTACTGTATCCCTTGGACCTTCCCATTGACGATGAAACACAGAAATTGCATCGGAATTAAATATAAGAGACACAATTCCGACTTAAGTACAGGAAGACTGAGTCTTCCTACTGTCTATAATTTGAGCGTTTCCTGTGTCACCCGTTTTACATTCCGATTCACCTCTACAGGTTTACTGTATCCCTTGGACTTCACACTGACGATGAAACACAGAAATTGCGTCGGAATTAAATATAAGAGACACATTGCCGACTTAAGTACATGAAAACTGAGTCTTCTTACGGTCTATGATTTGAGCGTTTCCTGTGTCACCAGGTTTAAATTCCGATGCACCTCTGCAGGTTTACTGTATCCCTTGGAACTTCCCATTGACGATGAAACACAGAAATTGCATCGGAATTAAATATTAGAGAGACAGTGCTGAGTTAAGAACAGGATGACTGAGTCTTCCTACTGTCTATGTTTTGAGCGTTTCCCGTGTCACCAATTTTTACATTTCGATGCACCTCAGCAGGTTTACTGTATCCCTTAGACCTTCACAGTGACGATGAATCACAGAATTTGCATCGAAATTAAATATAAGAGACACAGTGCCGACTTAACTACAGGAAGACTGAGTCTTCCTACTGTCTATGTTTTGAGCGTTTCCTGTGTCACCAGATTTACATTCCGATTCACCTCTGCAGGTTTACTGTATCCATTGGACCTTCCCATTGACGATGAAACACAGAAATTGCATCGGAATTAAATATAAGAGACACAACGCCGACTTAAATACAAGAAAATTGAGTCTTCTTACGGTCTATGTTTTGAGCGTTTCCTGTGTCATGAGTTTTACTTTCCGATGCACCTCTGCATGTTTACTATATCCCTTGGACCTTCCCATTCACGATGAAACACAGAAATTTAATCGGAAATAAATATAAGAGACACAATGCCGACTTAAGTACAGGAAGACTGAGTCTTCCTACTGTCTATGTTTTGAGCGTTTCCTGTGTCATCAGATTTACATTCCGATTCACCTCTGCAGGTTTACTGTATCCATTGGACCTTCCCATTGACGATGAAACACAGAAATTGCATCGGAATTAAATATAAGAGACACAACGCCGACTTAAGTACATGAAAACTGAGTCTTCTTACAGCCTATGTTTTGAGCGTTTCCTGTGTCACCAGTTTTACATTCCGATGCACCTCTGCAGGTTTACTGTATCACTTGGACGTTCCCATTGACGATGAAACACACAAATTGCATTGAAATTAAATATAAGAGACACAATGCAGACTTAAGTACAGGAAGACTGAGTCTTCCTACAGTCTATGTTTTGAGCGTTTCCTGCGTCACCAGTTTTACATTCCGATGCACATGTGCAGGTTTACTATATCCATTGGATCTTCACAGTGACGATGAAACACAGAAATTACATCGGAATTAAAGATAAGAGACACAATGTCGACTTAAGTACAGGAAGACTGAGTCTTCCTACTGTCTATATTTTGAGCATTTCCCCTGTCACCAGTTTTACATTCCGATGCACCTCAGCAGGTTTGCTGTATCCCTTGGACCTTCACAGTGACGATGATTCACAGAAATTGCATCGGAATTAAATATAAGAGACACAGTGCCGACTTAAGTACAGGAAGACTGAGTCTTCCATCTGTCTATGTTTTGAGCGTTTCCTGTGTCACCCGTTTTACATTCTGATGCACCTCTGCAGGTTTACTGTATCCCTTGGACCTTCCCATTGACGATGAAACACAGAAATTACATCGGAATAAAATATAACAAACACAATGCCGACTTAAGTAAAAGAAAACAGTCTTCTTACGGTCAATGTTTTGAGCGTTTCCTGTGTCACCAGTTTTACATTCCGATGCACCTCTGCAGGTTTACTGTATCCATTGGACCTTCCCATTGACGATGAAACACAGAAATTGCATCGCAATTAAATATAAGAGTCACAACGCCGACTTAAGTACAAGAAAACTGAGTCTTCTTACGGTCTATGTTTTGAGCGTTTCCTGTGTCACCGGTTTTACATTCCGATGCACCTCTGCCGTGTTACTGTATCCCTTGGACCTTCCCATTGTCGATGAAACAAAGAAATCGCATCGGAATTAAATATAAGAGACACAATGCTGACTTAAGTACAGGAAGACTGAGTCTTCCTACTGTATACGTTTTGAGCGTTTCCTGTGTCACCAGTTTTACATTCGGCGGCACCTCTGCAGGTTTACTGTATCCTTTGGACCTTCCCATTCACGATGAAACACATAATTTTAATCGGAAATAAATATAAGAGACACAATGCCGACTTAAGTACAGGAAGACTGACTCTTCCTCCTGTCTATTATTTGAGCGTTTCCTGTGTCACCAGTTTTACATTCTGATGCACCTCTGCAGCTGTACTGTATCCCTTGGACCTTCCCATTGACGATGAAACACAGAAATTACATCGGTATTAAATATAACAGACACAATGCCGACTTAAGTACAAGAAAACAGTCTTATTAAGGTCAATGTTTTGGGCGTTTCCTGTGTCACCAGTTTTACGTTCCGATGCACATCTGCAGGTTTACTGTATCCATTGGACCTTCCCATTGACGATGAAACACAGAAATTGCATCGGAAATAAATATAAGAGACACAATGCCGAATTAAGTACAGGAAGACTGAGTCTTCCTGCTGTCTATGTTATGAGCGTTTCTTGTGTCACCAGTTTTACATTCCGATGCACCTCTGCAGGTTTACTGGATCCCTTGGACCTTCCCATTGACGATGAAACACAGAAATTGCATCGGAATTAAATAACAGAGACACAATGCCGACTTAAGTACAGGAAGACTGAGTCTTCCTACTGTCTATGTTTTGAGCGTTTCCTGTGTCACTAGTTTTACATTCCGATGCACCTCTGCAGGTTTACTGTATCCCTTCGACCTTCCCATTGAAATTGCATCCTAATTAAATATAAGAGACTCAATGCCGAGTTAAGTACAGGAAGACTGAGTCTTCCTACTGTCTATGATTTGAGCGTTTCCTGTGCCACCAGGTTTAAATTCCGATGCACCTCTGCAGGTTTACTGTATCCCTTGGAACTTCCCATTGACGATGAAACACACAAATTGCATCGAAATTAAATATAAGAGACACAATGCAGACTTAAGTACAGGAAGACTGAGTCTTCCTACAGTCTATGTTTTGAGCGTTTCCTGCGTCACCAGTTTTACATTCCGATGCACATGTGCAGGTTTACTATATCCATTGGATCTTCACAGTGACGATGAAACACAGAAATTACATCGGAATTAAAGATAAGAGACACAATGTCGACGTAAGTACAGGAAGACTGAGTCTTCCTACTGTCTATATTTTGAGCGTTTCCCCTGTCACCAGTTTTACATTCCGATGCACCTCAGCAGGTTTGCTGTATCCCTTGGACCTTCACAGTGACGATGATTCACAGAAATTGCATCGGAATTAAATATAAGAGACACAGTGCCGACTTAAGTACAGGAAGACTGAGTCTTCCTACTGTCTATGTTTTGAGCGTTTCCTGTGTCACCCGTTTTACATTCTGATGCACCTCTGCAGGTTTACTGTATCCCTTGGACCTTCCCATTGACGATGAAACACAGAAATTGCATCGGAATTAAATATAAGAGACACAATGCCGACTTAAGTACAGGAGGACTGAGTCTTCCTAGTGTCTATAATTTGAGCGTTTCCTGTGTCACCCGTTTTACATTCCGATTCACCTCTACAGGTTTACTGTATCCCTTGGACTTCACACTGACGATGAAAAACAGGAATTGCATCGGAATTAAATATAAGAGACACATTGCCGACCTAAGTACATGAAAACTGAGTCTTCTTACGGTCTATGTTTTGAGCGTTTCCTGTGTCACCAGGTTTAAATTCCGATGCACCTCTGCAGGTTTACTGTATCCCTTGGAACTTCCCATTGACGATGAAACACAGAAATTGCATCGGAATTAAATATTAGAGACACAGTGCCGAGTTAAGAACAGGATGACTGAGTCTTCCTACTGTCTATGTTTTGAGCGTTTCCCGTGTCACCAGATTTACATTCCGATGCGCCTCAGCAGGTTTACTGTATCCCTTGGACCTTCACAGTTACGATGAATCACTGAAATTGCATCGAAGTTAAATATAAGAGACACAGTGCCGACTTAACTACAGGAAGACTGAGTCTTCCTACTGTCTATTTTTGAGCGTTTCCTGTGTCACCAGATTTACACTCCGATTCACCTCTGCAGGTTTACTGTATTCATTGGACCTTCCCATTGACGATGAAACACAGAAATTACATCGGAATAAAATATAACAAACACAATGCCGACTTAAGTAAAAGAAAACAGTCTTCTTACGGTCAATGTTTTGAGCGTTTCCTGTGTCACCAGTTTTACATTCCGATGCACCTCTGCAGGTTTACTGTATCCATTGGACCTTCCCATTGACGATGAAACACAGAAATTGCATCGCAATGAAATATAAGAGACACAACGCCGACTTAAGTACAAGAAAACTGAGTCTTCTTACGGTCTATGTTTTGAGTGCTTCCTGTGTCACCGGTTTTACATTCCGATGCACCTCTGCCGTGTTACTGTATCCCTTGGACCTTCCCATTGTCGATGAAACAAAGAAATCACATCGGAATTAAATATAAGAGACACAATGCTGACTTAAGTACAGGAAGACTGAGTCTTCGTACTGTATATGTTTTGAGCGTTTCCTGTGTCACTAGTTTTACATTCGGCTGCACCTCTGCAGGTTTATTGTATCCTTTGGACCTTCCCATTCACGATGAAACACATAATTTTAATCGGAAATAAATATAAGAGACACAATGCCGATTAAAGTACAGGAAGACTGAGTCTTCCTACTGTCTATGATTTGAGCGTTTCCTGTGTCACCAGTTTTACATTCTGATGCACCTCTGCAGCTGTACTGTATGCCTTGGACCTTCCCATTGACGATGAAACACAGAAATTACATCGGTATTAAATATAACAGACACAATGCCGACTTAAGTACAAGAAAACAGTTTTCTTAAGGTCAATGTTTTGGGCGTTTCCTGTGTCACCAGTTTTACGTTCCGATGCACCTCTGCAGGTTTACTGTATCCATTGGACCTTCCCATTGACGATGAAACACAGAAATTGCATCGGAAATAAATATAAGAGACACAATGCCGACTTAAGTACAGGAAGACTGAGTCTTCCTACTGTCTATGTTATGAGCGTTTCTTGTGTCACCAGTTTTACATTCCGATGCACCTCTGCAGGTTTACTGGATCCCTTGGACCTTCCCATTGACGATGAAACACAGAAATTGCATCGGAATTAAATAACAGAGACACAATGCCGACTTAAGTACAGGAAGACTGAGTCTTCCTACTGTATATGTTTTGAGCGTTTCCTGTGTCACTAGTTTTACATTCCGATGCACCTCTGCAGGTTTACTGTATCCCTTCGACCTTCCCATTGAAATTGCATCCTAATTAAATATAAGAGACTCAATGCCGAGTTAAGTACAGGAAGACTGAGTCTTCCTACTGTCTATGATTTGAGCGATTCCTGTGTCACCAGGTTTAAATTCCGATGCACCTCTGCAGGTTTACTGTATCCCTTGGAACATCCCATTGACGATGAAACACAGAAATTGCATCGGAATTAAATATTAGAGACACAGTGCCGAGTTAAGAACAGGATGACTGAGTCTTCCTACTGTCTATGTTTTGAGCGTTTCCTGTGTCAACAGATTCACACTCCGATTCACCTCTGCAGGTTTACTGTATCCATTGGACCTTCCCATTGTCGATGAAACACAGAAATTGCATCGGAATTAAATATAAGAGACACAACGCCGACTTAAATACAAGAAAATTGAGTCTTCTTACGGTCTATGTTTTGAGCGTTTCCTGTGTCACCAGTTTTACATTCCGATGCACCTCTGCAGGTTTACTGTATCCATTGGACCTTCCCATTGTCGATGAAACACAGAAATTGCATCGCAATTAAATATAAGAGACACAACGCCGACTTAAGTACAAGAAAACTGAGTCTTCTTACGGTCTATGTTTTGAGTGTTTCCTGTGTCACCGGTTTTACATTCCGATGCACCTCTGCCATGTTACTTTATCCCTTGGACCTTCCCATTGTCGATGATACAAAGAAATCGCATCGGAATTAAATATAAGACACACAATGCTGACTTAAGTACAGGAAGACTGAGTCTTCCTACTGTATATGTTTTGAGCGTTTCCTGTGTCACCAGTTTTACATTCGGATGCACCTCTGCAGGTTTACTGTATCCCTTGGACCGTCCCATTCACGATGAAACACATAATATTAATCGGAAATAAATATAAGAGACACAATGCCGACTTAAGTACAGGAAGACTGAGTCTTCCTACTGTCTGTTTTGAGCGTTTCCTGTGTCACCAGTTTTACATTCTGATGCACCTCTGCAGGTGTACCGTATCCCTTGGACCTTCCCATTCACGATGAAACACATAATATTAATCGGAAATAAATATAAGAGACACAATGCCGACTTAAGTACAGGAAGACTGAGTCTTCCTACTGTCTATGTTTTGAGCGTTTCCTGTGTCACCAGGTTTAAATTCCGATGCACCTCTGCAGGTTTACTGTATCCCTTGGAACATCCCATTGACGATGAAACACAGAAATCGCATCGGAATTAAATATTAGAGACACAGTGCCGAGTTAAGAACAGGATGACTGAGTCTTCCTACTGTCTATGTTTTGAGCGTTTCCCGTGTCACCAGATTTACAATCCGATGCACCTCAGCAGGTTTACTGTATCCCTTGGACCTTCACAGTGACGATGAATCACAGAAATTGCATCGAAATTAAATATAAGAGACACAGTGCCGACTTAACTACAGGAAGACTGAGTCTTCCTACTGTCTATGTTTTGAGCGTTTCCTGTGTCACCAGATTCACACTCCGATTCACCTCTGCAGGTTTACTGTATCCGTTGGACCTTCCCATTGACGATGAAACACAGAAATTGCATCGGAATTAAATATAAGAGACACAACGCCGACTTAAATACAAGAAAATTGAGTCTTATTACGGTCTATGTTTTGAGCGTTTCCTGTGTCATGAGTTTTACTTTCCGATGCACCTCTGCATGTTTACTATATCCCTTGGACCTTCCCATTCACGATGAAACACAGAAATTTAATCGGAAATAAATATAAGAGACACAATGCCGACTGAAGTACAGGAAGACTGAGTCTTCCTACTGTCTATGTTTTGAGCGTTTCCTGTGTCACCAGATTTACATTCCGATTCACCTCTGCAGGTTTACTGTATCCATTGGACCTTCCCATTGACGATGAAACACAGAAATTGCATCGGAATTAAATATAAGAGACACAACGCCGACTTAAGTACAAGAAAACTTAGTCTTCTTACAGCCTATGTTTTGAGCGCTTCCTGTGTCACCAGTTTTACATTCCGATGCACCTCTGCAGGTTTACTGTATCACTTGGACGTTCCCATTGACGATGAAACACACAAATTGCATCGAGATTAAATATAAGAGACACAGTGCCGCCTTAACTACAGGAAGACTGAGTCTTCCTACTGTCTATGTTTTGAGCGTTTCCTGTGTCACCAGATTTACACTCCGATTCACCTCTGCAGGTTTACTGTATCCATTGGACCTTCCCATTGACGATGAAACACAGAAATTGCATCGGAATTAAATGTAAGAGACACAACGCCGACTTAAATACAAGAAAATTGAGTCTTCTTACGGTCTATGTTTTGAGCGTTTCCTGTGTCACTAGTTTTACATTCCGATGCACCTCTGCAGGTTTACTGTATCCCTTGGACCTTCCCGTTGAAATTGCATCCTAATTAAATATAAGAGACTCAATGCCGAGTTAAGTACAGGAAGACTGAGTCTTCCTACTGTCTATGATTTGAGCGTTTCCTATGTCACTAGTTTAACATTCCGATGCACCTCTGCAGGTTTACTGTATTTCTTGGACCTTCCCATTGACGATGAAGCACAGAAATTGCATCGGAATTTAATATAAGAGACACAATGCTGACTTAAGTACAGGAAGACTGAGTCTTCCTACTGTATATGTTTTGAGCGTTTCCTGTGTCACCAGTTTTACATTCGGATGCACCTCTGCAGGTTTACTGTATCCCTTGGACCTTCCCATTCACG
Organism: Schistocerca nitens; assembly: GCF_023898315.1. Taxonomy (NCBI): domain Eukaryota; kingdom Metazoa; phylum Arthropoda; class Insecta; order Orthoptera; family Acrididae; genus Schistocerca; species Schistocerca nitens. The sequence continues at coordinate 1,679,006 of NC_064616.1, read as the reverse complement.
ATGAAACACATAATATTAATCGGAAATAAATATAAGAGACACAATGCCGACTTAAGTACAGGAAGACTGAGTCTTCCTACTGTCTATGTTTTGAGCGTTTCCTGTGTCACCAGTTTTACATTCTGATGCACCTCTGCAGGTTTACTGTATCCCTTGGACCTTCCCATTGACGATGAAACACAGAAATTACATCGGTATTAAATATAACAGACACAATGCCGACTTAAGTACAAGAAAACAGTCTTCTTAAGGTCAATGTTTTGGGCGTTTCCTGTGTCACCAGTTTTACGTTCCGATGCACCTCTGCAGGTTTACTGTATCCATTGGACCTTCCCATTGACGATGAAACACAGAAATTGCATCGGAAATAAATATAAGAGACACAATGCCGACTTAAGTACAGGAAGACTGAGTCTTCCTACTATATATGTTTTGAGCGTTTCCTGTGTCACCAGTTTTACATTCGGATGCACCTCTGCAGGTTTACTGTATCCCTTGGACCTTCCCATTCACGATGAAACACATAATATTAATCGGAAATAAATATAAGAGACACAATGCCGACTTAAGTACAGGAAGACTGAGTCTTCCTACTGTCTATGTTTTGAGCGTTCCCTGTGTCACCAGGTTTAAATTCCGATGCACCTCTGCAGGTTTACTGTATCCCTTGGAACTTCCCATTGACGATGAAACACAGAAATTGCATCGGAATTAAATATTAGAGACACAGTGCCGAGTTAAGAACAGGATGACTGAGTCTTCCTACTGTCTATGTTTTGAGCGTTTCCCGTGTCACCAGATTTACATTCCGATGCACCTCAGCAGGTTTACTGTATCCCTTAGACCTTCACAGTGACGATGAATCACAGAAATTGCATCGAAATTAAATATAAGAGACACAGTGCCGACTTAACTACAGGAAGACTGAGTCTTCCTACTGTCTATGTTTTGAGCGTTTCCTGTGTCACCAGATTTACATTCCGATTCACCTCTGCAGGTTTACTGTATCCATTGGACCTTCCCATTGACGATGAAACACAGAAATTGCATCGGAAATAAATATAAGAGACACAATGCCGACTTAAGTACAGGAAGACTGAGTCTTCCTACTGTATATGTTTTGAGCGTTTCCTGTGTCCCCAGTTTTACATTCGGATGCACCTCTGCAGGTTTACTGTATCCCTTGGACCTTCCCATTCACGATGAAACACATAATATTAATCGGAAATAAATATAAGAGACACAATGCTGACTTAAGTACAGGAAGACTGAGTCTTCCTACTGTATATGTTTTGAGCGTTTCCTGTGTCACCAGTTTTACATTCGGATGCACCTCTGCAGGTTTACTGTATCCCTTGGACCTTCCCATTCACGATGAAACACATAATATTAATCGGAAATAAATATAAGAGACACAATGCCGACTTAAGTACAGGAAGACTGAGTCTTCCTACTGTCTATGTTTTGAGCGTTTCCTGTGTCACCAGTTTTACATTCTGATGCACCTCTGCAGGTGTACTGTATCCCTTGGACCTTCCCATTGACGATGAAACACAGAAATTACAACGGTATTAAATATAACAGACAAAATGCCGACTTAAGTACAAGAAAACAGTCTTCTTAAGGTCAATGTTTTGGGCGTTTCCTGTGTCACCAGTTTTACGTTCCGATGCACCTCTGCAGGTTTACTGTATCCATTGGACCTTCCCATTGACGATGAAACACAGAAATTGCATCGGAAATAAATATAAGAGACACAATGCCGACTTAAGTACAGGAAGACGGAGTCTTCCTACTGTCTATGTTATGAGCGTTTCTTGTGTCACCAGTTTTACATTCCGATGCACCTCTGCAGATTTACTGGATCCCTTGGACCTTCCCATTGACGATGAAACTCAGAAATTGCATCGGAATTAAATATAAGAGACACAATGGCGACTTAAGTACAGGAAGACTGAGTCTTCCTACTGTCTATGTTTTGAGCGTTTCCTGTGTCACTAGTTTTACATTCCGATGCACCTCTGCAGGTTTACTGTATCCCTTGGACTTTCCCATTGAAATTGCATCCTAATTAAATATAAGAGACTCAATGCCGAGTTAAGTACAGGAAGACTGAATCTTCCTACTGTCTATGATTTGAGCGTTTCCTATGTCACTAGTTTAACATTCCGATGCACCTCTGCAGGTTTACTGTATCTCTTGGACCTTCCCATTGACGATGAAACACAGAAATTGCATCGGAATTTAATATAAGAGTCACAATGCCGACCTAAGTACAGGAAGACTGAGTCTTCCTACTGTCTATGCTTTGAGCGTTTCCTGTGTCACCAGTTTTACACTCCGATGTACCTGTGCAGGTTTACTGTATCCACTGGATCTTCCCATTGACGATAAAACACAGAAATTGCATCGGAATTAAATATAAGAGGCACAACGCCGACTTAAGTACAAGAAAACTGAGTCTTCTTACAGTCTATGCTTTGAGCGTTTCCTGTGTCACCAGTTTTACATTCCGATGCACCTCTGCAGGTTTACTGTATCACTTGGACCTTCCCATTGACGATGAAACACACAAATTGCATTGAAATTAAATATAAGAGACACAATGCCGACTTAAGTACAGGGAGACTGAGTCTTCCTACAGTCTATGTTTTGAGCGTTTCCTGTGTCACCAGTTTTACATTCCGATGCACATGTGCAGGTTTACTATATCCATTGTATCTTCACAGTGACGATGAAACACAGAAATTGCATCGGAATAAAAGATAAGAGACACAATGCCGACTTAAGTACAGGAAGACTGTGTCTTCCTACTGTTTATAATTTGAGCGTTTCGTGTGTCACGAGTTTTACATTCCGATGCACCTCTACAGGTTTACTGTATTCCTTGGACCTTCCCATTGACGATGAAAAACAGAAATTGCATCGGAATTAAATATAAGAGACACAATGCCGACATAAATACAGGAAGTCTAAGTCTTATTACTGTCTATGTTTTGAGCGTTTCCTGTGTCACCAGTTTTACATTCCGATGCACCTCTGCAAGTTTACTGTATCCCTTGGACCTTCCCATTGACGATGAAACACAGAAATTGCATCGGAATTAAATATAAGAGACACAATGCCGACTTAAGTACAGGAAGACTGAGTCTTCCTACTGTCTATGTTTTGAGCGTTTCCTGTGTCACCAGTTTTACATTCCGATGCACATCTGCAGGTTTACTGTATCCCTTGGACCTTCCCATTGACGATGAAACACAGAAATTGCATCGGATTTAAATATAAGAGACACAATGCCGACTTAAGTACAGGAAGACTAAGTCTTCCTACTGTCTATGTTTTGAGCGTTTCCTGTGTCATCAGTTTTACTATCCGATGCACCTCTGCAGGTTTACTATATCCGTTGGACCTTCCCATTCACGATGAAACACAGCAATTTCATTGGAATTAAATATAAGAGACACAATGCCGACTGAAGTACAGGAAGACTGAGTCTTCCTACTGTCTAAGATTTGAGCGTTTCCTGTGTCACCAGTTTTACATTCCGATGCACGTCTGCAGGTTTACTGTATCCCTTAGACCTTCCCATTGACGATGAAAAACAGAAATTGCATCGGAATTAAGTATAAGAGACACAATGCCGACTTAAGCACAGTAAGACTGAGTCTTCCTACTGTCTATGCTTTGAGCGTTTCCTGTGTCACCAGGTTTACATTCTGATGCACCTCTGCAGCTTTACTGTATCCCTTGGACCTTCCCATTGACGATGAAACACAGAAATTGCATCGGAATTAAATATAAGAGACACAATGCCGAGTTAAGTACAGGAAGACTGAGTCTTCCTACTGTCTATAATTTGAGCGTTTCCTGTGTCACCAGTTTTACATTCCGATGCACCTCTACAGGTTGACTGTATCCCTTGGACCTTCACAGTGACGATGAAACACAGAAATTGCATCGGAATTAAATATAAGAGACACAATGCCGACTTAGGTACAGGAAGACTAAGTCTTCCTACTGTCGATGCTTTGATTGTTTCCTGTGTCATCAGTTTTACTTTCCGATGCACCTCTGCAGGTTTACTATATCCCTTGGACCTTCCCATTCACAATGAAACACAGAAATTTCATCGGTAATAAATATAAGAGACACAATGCCGACTTAAGTACAGGAAGACTGAGTCTTCCTACTGTCTATGTTTTTAGCGTTTCCTGTGTCACTAGTTTTACATTCCGATGCACCTCTGCAGGTTTACTATATCCCTTGGACCTTCCCATTGACGATGAAACACAGAAATTGCATCGGAATTAAATATAAGAGACAGAATGCCAACTTAAGTACAGGAAGACTGAGTCTTCCTACTGTCTATGTTTTGACCGTTTCCTGTGTCACCAGTTTTACATTCTGATGCACCTCTGTAGGTTTCCTGTATCCCTTGGACCTTCCCATTGACGATGAAACACAGAAATTGCATCGGAATTAAATATAAAAGACACAATGCCGGCTTAAGTACAAGAAAACAGTCTTCTTAAGGTCAATGTTTTGGGCGTTTCCTGTGTCACCAGTTTTACGTTCCGATGCACCTCTGCAGGTTTACTGTATCCATTGGACCTTCCCATTGACGATGAAACACAGAAATTGCATCGGAAATAAATATAAGAGACACAATGCCGACTTAAGTACAGGAAGACTGAGTCTTCCTACTATATATGTTTTGAGCGTTTCCTGTGTCACCAGTTTTACATTCGGATGCACCTCTGCAGGTTTACTGTATCCCTTGGACCTTCCCATTCACGATGAAACACATAATATTAATCGGAAATAAATATAAGAGACACAATGCCGACTTAAGTACAGGAAGACTGAGTCTTCCTACTGTCTATGTTTTGAGCGTTCCCTGTGTCACCAGGTTTAAATTCCGATGCACCTCTGCAGGTTTACTGTATCCCTTGGAACTTCCCATTGACGATGAAACACAGAAATTGCATCGGAATTAAATATTAGAGACACAGTGCCGAGTTAAGAACAGGATGACTGAGTCTTCCTACTGTCTATGTTTTGAGCGTTTCCCGTGTCACCAGATTTACATTCCGATGCACCTCAGCAGGTTTACTGTATCCCTTAGACCTTCACAGTGACGATGAATCACAGAAATTGCATCGAAATTAAATATAAGAGACACAGTGCCGACTTAACTACAGGAAGACTGAGTCTTCCTACTGTCTATGTTTTGAGCGTTTCCTGTGTCACCAGATTTACATTCCGATTCACCTCTGCAGGTTTACTGTATCCATTGGACCTTCCCATTGACGATGAAACACAGAAATTGCATCGGAAATAAATATAAGAGACACAATGCCGACTTAAGTACAGGAAGACTGAGTCTTCCTACTATATATGTTTTGAGCGTTTCCTGTGTCACCAGTTTTACATTCGGATGCACCTCTGCAGGTTTACTGTATCCCTTGGACCTTCCCATTCACGATGAAACACATAATATTAATCGGAAATAAATATAAGAGACACAATGCCGACTTAAGTACAGGAAGACTGAGTCTTCCTACTGTCTATGTTTTGAGCGTTCCCTGTGTCACCAGGTTTAAATTCCGATGCACCTCTGCAGGTTTACTGTATCCCTTGGAACTTCCCATTGACGATGAAACACAGAAATTGCATCGGAATTAAATATTAGAGACACAGTGCCGAGTTAAGAACAGGATGACTGAGTCTTCCTACTGTCTATGTTTTGAGCGTTTCCCGTGTCACCAGATTTACATTCCGATGCACCTCAGCAGGTTTACTGTATCCCTTAGACCTTCACAGTGACGATGAATCACAGAAATTGCATCGAAATTAAATATAAGAGACACAGTGCCGACTTAACTACAGGAAGACTGAGTCTTCCTACTGTCTATGTTTTGAGCGTTTCCTGTGTCACCAGATTTACATTCCGATTCACCTCTGCAGGTTTACTGTATCCATTGGACCTTCCCATTGACGATGAAACACAGAAATTGCATCGGAAATAAATATAAGAGACACAATGCCGACTTAAGTACAGGAAGACTGAGTCTTCCTACTGTATATGTTTTGAGCGTTTCCTGTGTCACCAGTTTTACATTCGGATGCACCTCTGCAGGTTTACTGTATCCCTTGGACCTTCCCATTCACGATGAAACACATAATATTAATCGGAAATAAATATAAGAGACACAATGCTGACTTAAGTACAGGAAGACTGAGTCTTCCTACTGTATATGTTTTGAGCGTTTCCTGTGTCACCAGTTTTACATTCGGATGCACCTCTGCAGGTTTACTGTATCCCTTGGACCTTCCCATTCACGATGAAACACATAATATTAATCGGAAATAAATATAAGAGACACAATGCCGACTTAAGTACAGGAAGACTGAGTCTTCCTACTGTCTATGTTTTGAGCGTTTCCTGTGTCACCAGTTTTACATTCTGATGCACCTCTGCAGGTGTACTGTATCCCTTGGACCTTCCCATTGACGATGAAACACAGAAATTACAACGGTATTAAATATAACAGACAAAATGCCGACTTAAGTACAAGAAAACAGTCTTCTTAAGGTCAATGTTTTGGGCGTTTCCTGTGTCACCAGTTTTACGTTCCGATGCACCTCTGCAGGTTTACTGTATCCATTGGACCTTCCCATTGACGATGAAACACAGAAATTGCATCGGAAATAAATATAAGAGACACAATGCCGACTTAAGTACAGGAAGACGGAGTCTTCCTACTGTCTATGTTATGAGCGTTTCTTGTGTCACCAGTTTTACATTCCGATGCACCTCTGCAGATTTACTGGATCCCTTGGACCTTCCCATTGACGATGAAACTCAGAAATTGCATCGGAATTAAATATAAGAGACACAATGGCGACTTAAGTACAGGAAGACTGAGTCTTCCTACTGTCTATGTTTTGAGCGTTTCCTGTGTCACTAGTTTTACATTCCGATGCACCTCTGCAGGTTTACTGTATCCCTTGGACTTTCCCATTGAAATTGCATCCTAATTAAATATAAGAGACTCAATGCCGAGTTAAGTACAGGAAGACTGAATCTTCCTACTGTCTATGATTTGAGCGTTTCCTATGTCACTAGTTTAACATTCCGATGCACCTCTGCAGGTTTACTGTATCTCTTGGACCTTCCCATTGACGATGAAACACAGAAATTGCATCGGAATTTAATATAAGAGTCACAATGCCGACCTAAGTACAGGAAGACTGAGTTTTCCTACTGTCTATGCTTTGAGCGTTTCCTGTGTCACCAGTTTTACATTCCGATGTACCTGTGCAGGTTTACTGTATCCACTGGATCTTCCCATTGACGATAAAACACAGAAATTGCATCGGAATTAAATATAAGAGGCACAACGCCGACTTAAGTACAAGAAAACTGAGTCTTCTTACAGTCTATGCTTTGAGCGTTTCCTGTGTCACCAGTTTTACATTCCGATGCACCTCTGCAGGTTTACTGTATCACTTGGACCTTCCCATTGACGATGAAACACACAAATTGCATCGAAATTAAATATAAGAGACACAATGCCGACTTAAGTACAGGGAGACTGAGTCTTCCTACAGTCTATGTTTTGAGCGTTTCCTGTGTCACCAGTTTTACATTCCGATGCACATGTGCAGGTTTACTATATCCATTGTATCTTCACAGTGACGATGAAACACAGAAATTGCATCGGAATAAAAGATAAGAGACACAATGCCGACTTAAGTACAGGAAGACTGTGTCTTCCTACTGTTTATAATTTGAGCGTTTCGTGTGTCACGAGTTTTACATTCCGATGCACCTCTACAGGTTTACTGTATTCCTTGGACCTTCCCATTGACGATGAAAAACAGAAATTGCATCGGAATTAAATATAAGAGACACAATGCCGACATAAATACAGGAAGTCTAAGTCTTATTACTGTCTATGTTTTGAGCGTTTCCTGTGTCACCAGTTTTACATTCCGATGCACCTCTGCAAGTTTACTGTATCCCTTGGACCTTCCCATTGACGATGAAACACAGAAATTGCATCGGAATTAAATATAAGAGACACAATGCCGACTTAAGTACAGGAAGACTGAGTCTTCCTACTGTCTATGTTTTGAGCGTTTCCTGTGTCACCAGTTTTACATTCCGATGCACATCTGCAGGTTTACTGTATCCCTTGGACCTTCCCATTGACGATGAAACACAGAAATTGCATCGGATTTAAATATAAGAGACACAATGCCGACTTAAGTACAGGAAGACTAAGTCTTCCTACTGTCTATGTTTTGAGCGTTTCCTGTGTCATCAGTTTTACTATCCGATGCACCTCTGCAGGTTTACTATATCCGTTGGACCTTCCCATTCACGATGAAACACAGCAATTTCATTGGAAATTAATATAAGAGACACAATGCCGACTGAAGTACAGGAAGACTGAGTCTTCCTACTGTCTAAGATTTGAGCGTTTCCTGTGTCACCAGTTTTACATTCCGATGCACGTCTGCAGGTTTACTGTATCCCTTAGACCTTCCCATTGACGATGAAAAACAGAAATTGCATCGGAATTAAATATAAGAGACACAATGCCGACTTAAGCACAGGAAGACTGAGTCTTCCTACTGTCTATGCTTTGAGCGTTTCCTGTGTCACCAGGTTTACATTCTGATGCACCTCTGCAGCTTTACTGTATCCCTTGGACCTTCCCATTGACGATGAAACACAGAAATTGCATCGGAATTAAATATAAGAGACACAATGCCGAGTTAAGTACAGGAAGACTGAGTCTTCCTACTGTCTATAATTTGAGCGTTTCCTGTGTCACCAGTTTTACATTCCGATGCACCTCTACAGGTTGACTGTATCCCTTGGACCTTCACAGTGACGATGAAACACAGAAATTGCATCGGAATTAAATATAAGAGACACAATGCCGACTTAGGTACAGGAAGACTAAGTCTTCCTACTGTCGATGCTTTGATTGTTTCCTGTGTCATCAGTTTTACTTTCCGATGCACCTCTGCAGGTTTACTATATCCCTTGGACCTTCCCATTCACAATGAAACACAGAAATTTCATCGGTAATAAATATAAGAGACACAATGCCGACTTAAGTACAGGAAGACTGAGTCTTCCTACTGTCTATGTTTTTAGCGTTTCCTGTGTCACTAGTTTTACATTCCGATGCACCTCTGCAGGTTTACTATATCCCTTGGACCTTCCCATTGACGATGAAACACAGAAATTGCATCGGAATTAAATATAAGAGACAGAATGCCAACTTAAGTACAGGAAGACTGAGTCTTCCTACTGTCTATGTTTTGACCGTTTCCTGTGTCACCAGTTTTACATTCTGATGCACCTCTGTAGGTTTCCTGTATCCCTTGGACCTTCCCATTGACGATGAAACACAGAAATTGCATCGAAATTAAATATAAGAGACACAATGCCGACTTAAGTTCAAGAAAAATTTCTTCGTACGGTCAATGTTTGAGCGTTTCCTGTGTCACCAGTTTTACATTCCGATGCACCTCTGCCGGTTTACTGTATCCCTTGGACTTTCCCATTGTCGATCAAACACAGAAATCGCATCGGAATTAAATATAAGAGACACAATGACGACTTAAGTACAGGAAGACTGAGTCTTCCTACTGTCTATGTTTTGAGCGTTTCCTGTGTCACCAGTTTTAAATTCTGATGCACCTCTGCAGGTTTACTGTATCCCTTGGACCTTCCCATCGACGATGAAACACAGAAATTGCATCGGAATTAAATATAAGAGACACAATGCGAACTTAAGAACAGGAAGACTGAGTCTTCCGACTATCTATGTTTTGACCGTCTCCTGTGTCATCAGTTTTACATTCCGATGCACCTCTGCAGATTTACTGTATCACTTGTACCTTCCCATTGACGATGAAAAACAGAAATTGCATCGGAATTAAATATAGCAGACACAATGCCGACTTAAGTACAGGAAGACCGAGTCTTCCTACTGTCTATGTTTTGAGCGTTTCCTGTGTTAACAGTTTTACATTCCGATGTACCTGTGCAGGTTTACTGTATCCCTTGGACCTTCAAATTGACGATGAAACACAGAAATTGCATCGGTATTAAATATGAGACAAAATGCCGACTTAAGTACAGGAAGACTGAGTCTTCCTACTATCTATGTTTTGAGCGTTTCCTGTAAAACTAGTTTTACATTCCTATGCACCTCTGCAGGTTTACTGTATCCCATGGACGTTCCCATTGACGATGAAACACAGATATTGCATCGGAATTAAATATAAGAGACACAATGCCGACTTAAATACAGGAAGACTGGGTCTTCCTACTGTCTATATTTTGAGCGTTTCCTGTGTCACCCGTTTTACATTCTGATGCACCTCTATAGGTTTACTGTATCCCTTGGACCTTCCCATTGTCGATCAAACACAGAAATTGCATCGCAATTAAATATAAGAGACACAATGCCGACTTAAGTACAGGAAGACTGAGTCTTCGTACTGTCTATGCTTTGAGTTTTTCCTGTGTCACCAGTTTTACGTTCTGATGCACCTCTGCAGGTTTACTATATCCATTGTTCCTTCCCATTGACGATGAAACACAGAAATTGCATCGGAATTAAATATAAGAGACACAATGCCGACTTAAGTACAGGAAGACTGAGTCTTCCTACTGTCTATGATGTGAGCGTTTCCTGTGTCACAAGTTTTACATTCTGATGCACCTCTGCAGGTTTACTGTATCCCTTGGACCTTCGCATTGACGATGAAACACAGAAATTGCATCGGAATTAAATATAAGAGACACAATGCCGACTTAAGCGCAGGATGACTGAGTCTTCCTACTGTCTATGTTTTGAGCGTCTCCTGTGTCACCAGTTTTACATTACGATGCACCTGTGCAGGTTTACTGCATCCATTGGATCTTCACAGTGACGATGAAACACAGAAATTGCATCGGAATTAAAGATAAGAGACACAATGCCGACTTAAGTACAGGAAGATTAAGTCTTCCTACTGTCTATGCTTTGAGCGTTTCCTGTGTCATCAGTTTTACTTTCCGATGCACCTCTGCAGGTTTACTATATCCCTTGGACCTTCCCATTCACGATGAAACACAGAAATTTCATCGGATATAAAGATAAGAGACACAATGCCGACTGAAGTACAGGAAGACTGAGTCTTCCTACTGTCCATGTTTTGAGCGTTTCCTGTGTCTCTAGTTTTACATTCCGATGCACGTCTGCAGGATTACTGTATCCCTTGGACCTTCCCATTGATGATGAAACACAGAAATTGCATCGGAATTAAATATAAGAGACACAATGCGACTTAAGTACAGGAAGACTGAGTCTTCCTACTGTCTATGTTTTGATCGTTTCCTGTGTCACCAGTTTTACAATCTGATGCACCTCTGTAGGTTTCCTGTATCCCTTGGACCTTCCCATTGACGATGAAACACAGAAATTGCATCGAAATTAAATATTAGAGACACAATGCCGACTTAAGTACAAGTAAAATGTCTTCGTACGGTCAATGTTTTGAGCGTTCCCTGTGTCACCAGGTTTACATTCCTATGCACCTCTGCTGGTTTACTGTATCCCTTGGACCTTCCCATTGTCGATCAAACACAGAAATCGCATCGGAATTAAATATAAGAGACACAATGCCGACTTAAGTACTGGAAGTCAGAGTCTTCGAACTGTCTATGCTTTGAGTTTTTCCTGTGTCACCAGTTTTACATTCTGATGCACCTCTGCAGGTTTACTGTATCCATTGTTCCTTCCCATTGACGATGAAACACAGAAATTGCATCGGAATTAAATATAAGAAACACAATGCCGACTTAAGTACAGGAAGACGGAGTCTTCCTACTGTCTATGATTTGAGCGTTTCCTGTGTCACCAGTTTTACATTCTGATGCACCTCTGCAGGTTTACTGTATCCCGTGGACCTTCCCATTGACGATGAAACACAGAAATTGCATCGGAAATAAATATAAGAGACACAATGCCGACTTAAGCACAGGAAGACTGAGTCTTCCTACTGTCTATGTTTTGAGCGTCTCCTGTGTCACCAGTTTTACATTCCGATGCACCTGTGCAGGTTTACTGTATCCACTGGATCTTCACAGTGACGATGAAACACAGGAATTGCATCGGAATTAAAGATAATAGACACAATGCCGACTTAAGTACATTAAGACTGAGTCATCCTTCTGTCTGTAATTTGAGCGTTTCCTGTGTCACCAGGTTTACATTCTGATGCACCTCTGCAGCTTTACTGTATCCCTTGGACCTTCCCATTGACGATGAAACACAGAAATTGCATCGGAATTAAATATAAGAGACACAATGCCGAGTTAAGTACAGGAAGACTGAGTCTTCCTACTGTCTATAATTTGAGCGTTTCCTGTGTCACCAGTTTTACATTCCGATGCACCTCTACAGGTTGACTGTATCCCTTGGACCTTCACAGTGACGATGAAACACAGAAATTGCATCGGAATTAAATATAAGAGACACAATGCCGACTTAAGTACAGGAAGACTAAGTCTTCCTACTGTCTATGCTTTGATTGTTTCCTGTGTCATCAGTTTTACTGTCCGATGCACCTCTGCAGGTTTACTATATCCCTTGGACCTTCCCATTCACAATGAAACACAGAAATTTCATCGGAAATAAATATAAGAGACACAATGCGACTTAAGTACAGGAAGACTGAGTCTTCCTACTGTCTATGTTTTGAGCGTGTCCTGTGTCACTAGTTTTACATTCCGATGCACCTCTGCATGTTTACTGTATCCCTTGGACCTTCCCTTTAACGATGAAACACAGAAATTGCATCGGAATTAAATATAAGAGACACAATGCCGACTTAAGTACAGGAAGACTGAGTCTTCCTACTGTCTATGTTTTGAGCGTTTCCTGTGTCACCAGTTTTACAATCTGATGCACCTCTGTAGGTCTCCTGTATCCCTTGGACCTTCCCATTGACGATGAAACACAGAAATTGCATCGAAATTAAATATTAGAGACACAATGCCGACTTAAGTACAAGTAAAATGTCTTCGTACGGTCAATGTTTTGAGCGTTTCCTGTGTCACCAGTTTTACATTCCTATGCACCTCTGCAGGTTTACTGTATCCCTTGGACCTTCCCATTGTCGATAAAACACAGAAAACGCATCGGAATTAAATATAAGAGACACAATGCCGACTTAAGTACAGGAAGACAGAGTCTTCGAACTGTCTATGCTGTGAGTTTTTCCTGTGTCACCAGTTTTACATTCTTATGCACCTCTTCAGGTTTACTGTATCCATTGTTCCTTCCCATTGACGATGAAACACAGAAATTGCATCGGAATTAAATATAAGAAACACAATGCCGACTTAAGTACAGGAAGACGGAGTCTTCCTACTGTCTATGTTTTGAGCGTTTCCTGTGTAACCAGTTTTACATTCTGATGCACCTCTGCAGGTTTACTGTATCCCTTGGACCTTCCCATTGACGATGAAACACAGAAATTGCATCGGAAATAAATATAAGAGACACAATGCCGACTTAAGCACAGGAAGACTGAGTCTTCCTACTGTCTATGTTTTGAGCGTCTCCTGTGTCACCAGTTTTACATTCCGATGCACCTGTGCAGGTTTACTGTATCCACTGGATCTTCACAGTGACGATGAAACACAGGAATTGCATCGGAATTAAAGATAATAGACACAATGCCGACTTAAGTACATTAAGACTGAGTCATCCTTCTGTCTGTAATTTGAGCGTTTCCTGTGTCACCAGGTTTACATTCTGATGCACCTCTGCAGCTTTACTGTATCCCTTGGACCTTCCCATTGACGATGAAACACAGAAATTGCATCGGAATTAAATATAAGAGACACAATGCCGAGTTAAGTACAGGAAGACTGAGTCTTCCTACTGTCTATAATTTGAGCGTTTCCTGTGTCACCAGTTTTACATTCCGATGCACCTCTACAGGTTGACTGTATCCCTTGGACCTTCACAGTGACGATGAAACACAGAAATTGCATCGGAATTAAATATAAGAGACACAATGCCGACTTAAGTACAGGAAGACTAAGTCTTCCTACTGTCTATGCTTTGATTGTTTCCTGTGTCATCAGTTTTACTGTCCGATGCACCTCTGCAGGTTTACTATATCCCTTGGACCTTCCCATTCACAATGAAACACAGAAATTTCATCGGAAATAAATATAAGAGACACAATGCGACTTAAGTACAGGAAGACTGAGTCTTCCTACTGTCTATGTTTTGAGCGTGTCCTGTGTCACTAGTTTTACATTCCGATGCACCTCTGCATGTTTACTGTATCCCTTGGACCTTCCCATTAACGATGAAACACAGAAATTGCATCGGAATTAAATATAAGAGACACAATGCCGACTTAAGTACAGGAAGACTGAGTCTTCCTACTGTCTATGTTTTGAGCGTTTCCTGTGTCACCAGTTTTACAATCTGATGCACCTCTGTAGGTCTCCTGTATCCCTTGGACCTTCCCATTGACGATGAAACACAGAAATTGCATCGAAATTAAATATTAGAGACACAATGCCGACTTAAGTACAAGTAAAATGTCTTCGTACGGTCAATGTTTTGAGCGTTTCCTGTGTCACCAGTTTTACATTCCTATGCACCTCTGCAGGTTTACTGTATCCCTTGGACCTTCCCATTGTCGATAAAACACAGAAAACGCATCGGAATTAAATATAAGAGACACAATGCCGACTTAAGTACAGGAAGACAGAGTCTTCGAACTGTCTATGCTGTGAGTTTTTCCTGTGTCACCAGTTTTACATTCTTATGCACCTCTTCAGGTTTACTGTATCCATTGTTCCTTCCCATTGACGATGAAACACAGAAATTGCATCGGAATTAAATATAAGAAACACAATGCCGACTTAAGTACAGGAAGACGGAGTCTTCCTACTGTCTATGTTTTGAGCGTTTCCTGTGTAACCAGTTTTACATTCTGATGCACCTCTGCAGGTTTACTGTATCCCTTGGACCTTCCCATTGACGATGAAACACAGAAATTGCATCGGAAATAAATATAAGAGACACAATGCCGACTTAAGCACAGGAAGACTGAGTCTTCCTACTGTCTATGTTTTGAGCGTCTCCTGTGTCACCAGTTTTACATTCCGATGCACCTGTGCAGGTTTACTGTATCCACTGGATCTTCACAGTGACGATGAAACACAGGAATTGCATCGGAATTAAAGTTAATAGACACAATGCCGACTTAAGTACATTAAGACTGAGTCATCCTTCTGTCTGTAATTTGAGCGTTTCCTGTGTCACCAGGTTTACATTCTGATGCACCTCTGCAGCTTTACTGTATCCCTTGGACCCTTCCCATTGACGATGAAACACAGAAATTGCATCGGAATTAAATATAAGAGACACAATGCCGAGTTAAGTACAGGAAGACTGAGTCTTCCTACTGTCTATAATTTGAGCGTTTCCTGTGTCACCAGTTTTACATTCCGAAGCACCTCTACAGGTTGACTGTATCCCGTGGACCTTCACAGTGACAATGAAACACAGAAATTGCATCGGAATTAAATATAAGAGACACAATGCCGACTTAAGTACAGGAAGACTAAGTCTTCCTACTGTCTATGCTTTGATTGTTTCCTGTGTCATCAGTTTTACTTTCCGATGCACCTCTGCAGGTTTACTATATCCCTTGGACCTTCCCATTCACAATGAAACACAGAAATTTCATCGGAAATAAATATAAGAGACACAGTGCCGACTTAAGTACAGGAAGACTGAGTCTTCCTACTGTCTATGTTTTTAGCGTTTCCTGTGTCACTAGTTTTACATTCCGAGGCACCTCTGCAGGTTTACTATATCCCTTGGACCTTCCCATTGACGATGAAACACAGAAATTGCATCGGAATTAAATATAAGAGACACAATTCCAACTTAAGTACAGGAAGACTGAGTCTTCCTACTGTCTATGTTTTGACCGTTTCCTGTGTCACCAGTTTTACATTCTGATGCACCTCTGTAGGTTTCCTGTATCCCTTGGACCTTCCCATTGACGATGAAACACAGAAATTGCATCGAAATTAAATATAAGAGACACAATGCCGACTTAAGTTCAAGAAAAATGTCTTCGTACGGTCAATGTTTGAGCGTTTCCTGTGTCACCAGTTTTACATTCCGATGCACCTCTGCCGGTTTACTGTATCCCTTGGACTTTCCCATTGTCGCTCAAACACAGAAATCGCATCGGAATTAAATATAAGAGACACAATGACGTCTTAAGTACAGGAAGACTGAGTCTTCCTACTGTCTATGTTTTTAACGTTTCCTGTGTCACCAGTTTTAAATTCTGATGCACCTCTGCAGGTTTACTGTATCCCTTGGACCTTCCCATCGACGATGAAACACAGAAATTGCATCGGAATTAAATATAAGAGACACAATGCTGATTAAGAACAGGAAGACTGTGTCTTCCGACTATCTATGTTTTGACCGTTTCCTGTGTCATCAGTTTTACATTCCGATGCACCTCTGCAGATTTACTGTATCCCTTGTACCTTCCCATTGACGATGAAAAACAGAAATTGCATCGGAATTAAATATAGCAGACACAATGCCGACTTAAGTACAGGAAGACCGAGTCTTCCTACTGTCTATGTTTTGAGCGTTTCCTGTGTTACCAGTTTTACATTCCGATGTACCTGTGCAGGTTTACTGTATCCCTTGGACCTTCCCATTGACGATGAAACACAGAAATTGCATCGGTATTAAATATGAGACAAAATGCCGACTTAAGTCCAGGAAGACTGAGTCTTCCTACTGTCTATGTTTTGAGCGTTTCCTGTAAAACTAGTTTTACATTCCTATGCACCTCTGCAGGTTTACTGTATCCCATGGATCTTCCCATTGACGATGAAACACAGATATTGCATCGGAATTAAATATAAGAGACACAATGCCTACTTAAATACAGGAAGACTGGGTCTTCCTACTGTCTATGTTTTGAGCGTTTCCTGTGTCACCCGTTTTACATTCTGATGCACCTCTATAGGTTTACTGTATCCCTTGGACCTTCCCATTGTCGATCAAACACAGAAATTGCATCGCCATTAAATATAAGAGACACAATGCCGACTTAAGCACAGGAAGACTGAGTCTTCGTACTGTCTATGCTTTGAGTTTTTCCTGTGTCACCAGTTTTACATTCTGATGCACCACTGCAGGTTTACTATATCCATTGTTCCTTCCCATTGACGATGAAACACAGAAATTGCATCGGAATTAAATATAAGAGACACAATGCCGACTTAAGTACAGGAAGACTGAGTCTTCCTACTGTCTATGTTTTGAGCGTTTCCTGTGTCACCAGTTTTACATTCTGATGCACCTCTGCAGGTTTACTGTATCCCTTGGACCTTCGCATTGACGATGAAACACAGAAATTGCATCGGAATTAAATATAAGAGACACAATGCCGACATAAGCACAGGAAGACTGAGTCATCCTACTGTCTATGTTTTGAGCGTCTCCTGTGTCACCAGTTTTACATTACGATGCACCTGTGCAGGTTTACTGCATCCATTGCATCTTCACAGTGACGATGAAACACAGAAATTGCATCGGAATTAAAGATAAGAGACACAATGCCGACTTAAGTACAGGAAGACTGAGTCATCCTACTGTCAATAATTTGAGCGTTTCCTGTGTCACCAGTTTTACATTCCGATGCACCTCTGCAGGTTTACTGTATCCCTTGGACCTTCCCATTGACGATGAAACACAGAAATTGCATCGCAATTAAATATAAGAGACACAATGCCAACATAAGTACAGAAAGACTGAGTCTTCCTACTGTCTGTAATTTGAGCGTTTCCTGTGTCACCAGTTTTACATTCCGATGCACCTCTACAGGTTTACTGTATCCCCTGGACCTTCACAGTGACGATGAAACACAGAAATTGCATCGGAATTAAATATAAGAGACACAATGCCGACTTAAGTACAGGAAGATTAAGTCTTCCTACTGTCTATGCTTTGAGCGTTTCCTGTGTCATCAGTTTTACTTTCCGATGCACTTCTGCAGGTTTACTATATCCCTTGGACCTTCCCATTCACGATGAAACACAGAAATTTCATCGGATAAAACATAAGAGACACAATGCCGACTGAAGTACAGGAAGACTGAGTCTTCCTACTGTCTATGTTTTGAGCGTTTCCTGTGTCACTAGTTTTACATTCCGATGCACGTCTGCAGGTTTACTCTATCCCTTGGACCTTCCCATTGATGATGAAACACAGAAATTGCATCGGAATTAAATATAAGAGACACAATGCGACTTAAGTACAGGAAGACTGAGTCTTCCTACTGTCTATGTTTTGAGCGTGTCCTGTGTCACTAGTTTTACATTCCGATTCACCTCTGCAGGTTTACTGTATCCCTTGGACCTTCCCATTAACGATGAAACACAGAAATTGCATCGGAATTAAATATAAGAGACACAATGCCGACTTAAGTACAGGAAGACTGAGTCTTCCTACTGTCTATGTTTTGAGCGTTTCCTGTGTCACCAGTTTTACAATCTGATGCACCTCTGTAGGTTTCCTTTATCCCTTGGACCTTCCCATTGACGATGAAACACAGAAATTGCATCGAAATTAAATATTAGAGACACAATGCCGACTTAAGTACAAGTAAAATGTCTTCGTACGGTCAATGTTTTGAGCGTTTCCTGTGTCACCAGTTTTACATTCCAATGCACCTCTGCAGGTTTACTGTATCCCTTGGACCTTCCCATTGTCGATCAAACACAGAAATCGCATCGGAATTAAATATAAGAGACACAATGCCGACTTAAGTACAGGAAGACAGAGTCTTCGAACTGTCTATGCTTTGAGTTTTTCCTGTGTCACCAGTTTTACATTCTGATGCACCTCTGCAGGTATACTGTATCCATTGTTCCTTCCCATTGACGATGAAACACAGAAATTGCATCGGAATTAAATATAAGAAACACAATGCCACCTTAAGTACAGGAAGACGGAGTCTTCCTACTGTCTATGTTTTGAGCGTTTCCTGTGTCACCAGTTTTACATTCTGATGCACCTCTGCAGGTTTACTGTATCCCTTGGACCTAACCATTGACGATGAAACACAGAAATTGCATCGGAAATAAATATAAGAGACACAATGCCGACTTAAGCACAGGAAGACTGAGTCTTCCTACTGTCTATGTTTTGAGCGTCTCCTGTGTCACCAGTTTTACATTCCGATGCACCTGTGCAGGTTTACTGTATCCACTGGATCTTCACTTTGACGATGAAACACAGGAATTGCATCGGAATTAAAGATAGTAGACACAATGCCGACTTAAGGACAGGAAGAATGAGTCTTCCTACTGTCTATGTTTTGAGCGTTTCCTGTGTCACTACATTTACATTCCGATGCACCTCTGCAGGTTTACTATATCCCTTGGACCTTCCCATTGACGATGAAACACAGAAATTGCATCGGAATTAAATATAAGAGACACAATGCCGACTTAAGTACAGGAAGACTGAGTCTTCCTACTGTCTATGTTTTGTGCGTTTCCTGTGTCACCAGTTTTACATTCTGATGCACCTCTGCAGGTTTACTGTATCCATTGGACCTTCCCATTGACGATGAAACACAGAAATTGCATCGGAATTAAATATAACAGACACAATGCCGACTTAAGTACAGGAAGAATGAGTCTTCCTACTGTCCATGTTTTGAGCGTTTCCTGTGTCACCAGTTTTACATTCTGATGCACCTCTGCAGGTTTACTGTATCCCTTGGACCTTCCCATTGACGATGAAACACAGAAATTGCATCGAAATTAAATATAAGAGACACACTGCCGACTTAAGTACAAGAAGAATGTCTTCGTACGGTCAATGTTTTGAGCGTTTCCTGTGTCACCAGTTTTACATTCCGATGCACCTCTGCCGGTTTACTGTATCCCTTGGACCTTCCCATTGTCGATCAAACACAGAAATCGCATCGGAATTAAAAATAAGAGACACAATGACGACTTAAGTACAGGAAGACTGAGTCTTCCTACTGTCTATGTTTTGAGCGTTTCCTGTGTCACCAGTTTTACATTCTGATGCACCAATGCAGGTTTACTGTATCCATTGTACCTTCCCATTGACGATGAAACACAGAAATTTCATCGGATATAAACATAAGAGACACAATGCCGACTGAAGTACAGGAAGACTGAGTCTTCCTACTGTCTATGTTTTGAGCGTTTCCTGTGTCACCAGTTTTACATTCCGATGCACGTCTGCAGGTTTACTGTATACCTTGGACCTTCCCATTGATGATGAGACACAGAAATTGCATCGGAATTAAATATAACAGACACAATGCCGACTTAAGTACAGGAAAACTGAGTCTTCCTACTGTCTATGTTTTGAGCGTTTCCTGTGTCACCAGTTTTACTTTCCGATGCACCTGTGCAGGTTTACTGTATCCATTGGATCTTCACAGTGACGATGAAACACAGAAATTCCATCGGAATTAATGATAAGACTGAGTCTTCCTACTGTCTATAATTTGAGCGTTTCCTGTGTCACCAGTTTTACATTCCGATGCACATGTACAGGTTTACTGTATTCCTTGGACCTTCCCATTGACGATGAAACACAGAAATTTCATCGGAATTAAATATAAGAGACACAATGCGCGACTTAAGTACAGGAAAACTGAGTCTTCCTACTGTCTATGTTTTAATCGTTTCCTGTGTCACCAGTTTCACATTCTGATGCACCTCTGCAGGTTTACTGTATCCATTGGACCTTCCCATTGACGATGAAACACAGATATTGCATCGGAATTAAATATAAGAGACACAATGCCTACTTAAGTAAAGGAAGACTGAGTGTTCCTACTGTCTATGTTTTGAGCGTTTCCTGTGTCACCAGTTTTACATTCTGATGCACCTCTGCAGGTTTACTGTATCCATTGGACCTTCCCACTGACGATGATACACAGATATTGCATCGGAATTAAATATAAGAGACACAATGCCGAATAAGTACAGGAAGACTGAGTCTTCCTACTGTCCATGTTTGAGCGTTTCCTGTGTCACCAGTTTTACATTCTGATGCACCTCTGCAGGTTTACTGTATCCCTTGGACCTTCCCATTGACGATGAAACACAGAAATTGCGTCGGAATTAAATATAAGAGACACAATGCGCGACTTAAGTACAGGAAGACTGAGTCTTCCTACTGTCTATGTTTTGAGCGTTTCCTGTGTCACCAGTTTTACATTCCGATGCACGTCTGCAGGTTTACTGTATCCCTTGTATCCCATTGACGATGAAACACAGAAATTGCATCGGAATTAAATATAAGAGACACAATGCCGACTAAAGTACAGGAAGACTGAGTCTTCCTACTGTCTATGTTTTGAGCGTTTCCTGTGTCACTAGTTTTACATTCCGATGCACCTCTGCAGGATTACTATGTCCCTTGGACCTTCCCATTGACGATGAAACACAGGAATTGCTTCAGAATTAAATATAAGAGACCCAATGCCGTCTTAAGTACAGGAAGACTGAGTCTTCCTACTGTCTATGTTTTGAGCGATTCCTGTGTCACCAGTTTTACATTCTAATGCACCTCTGTAGGTTTCCTGTATCCCTTGGACCTTCCCATTGACGATGAAATACAGAAATTGCATCAAAATTAAATATAAGAGACACAATGTCGACTTAAGTACAAGAAAAATGTCTTCGGACGGTCAATGTTTTGAGCGTTTCCTGTGTCACCAGTTTTACATTCCTATGCACCTCTGCCGGTTAACTGTATCCCTTGGACCTTCCCATTGTCGATCAAACACAGAAATCGCATCGGAATTAAAAATAAGGACACAATGACGACTTAAGTACAGGAAGACTGAGTCTTCCTACTGTCTATGTTTTGATCGTTTCCTGTGTCACCAGTTTTACATTCTGATGCACCTATGCAGGTTTACTGTATCCCATGGACCTTCCCATTGACGATGAAACACAGAAATTGCATCGAAATTAAATATAAGAGACACAATGCCGACTTAAGTACAGGAAGACTGAGTCTTCCTACTGTCTATGTTTTGAGCGTTTCCTGTGTCACCAGTTTTACATTCTGATGCACCTCTGCAGGTTTACTGTATCCCTTGGACCTTCCCATTGACGATGAAACACAGAAATTGCATCGGAATTAAATATAAGAGACACAATGCCGACTTAAGTACAGGAAGACTGAGTCTTCCTACTGTCTATGTTTTGAGCGTTTCCTGTGTCATCAGTTTTACATTCCGATGCACCTCTGTAGGTTTACTGTATCCCTTGGACCTTCCCATTGACGATGAAAAACAGAAATTGCATCGGAATTAAATATAACAGACAGAATGCCGACTTAAGTACAGGAAAACTGAGTCTTCCTACTGTCTATGTTTTGAGCGTTGCCTGTGTCACCAGTTTTACATTCCGATGCACCTGTGCAGGTTTACTGTATCCATTGGATCTTCACAGTGACGATGAAACACAGAAATTGCATCGGAATTTAAGATAAGACTGAGTCTTCCTACTGTCTATAATTTGAGCGTTTCCTGTGTCACCAGTTTTACATTCCGATGCACATCTACAGGTTTACTGTATCCCTTGGACCTTCCCATTGTCGATCAAACACAGAAATCGCATCGGAATTAAAAATAAGAGACACAATGACGACTTAAGTACAGGAAGACTGAGTCTTCCTACTGTCCATGTTTTGTGCGTTTCCTGTGTCACCAGTTTTACATTCTGATGCACCTATGCAGGTTTACTGTATCCCTTGGACCTTCCCATTGACGATGAAACACAGAAATTGCATTGGAATTAAATATAAGAGACACAATGCCGACTTAAGTACAGGAAGACTGAGTCTTCCTACTGTCTATGCTTTGAGCGTTTCCTGTGTCACTAGTTTTACATTCCGATGCACCTCTGCAGGTTTACTATGTCCCTTGGACCTTCCCATTAACGATGAAACACAGAAATTGCATCGGAATTAAATATAAGAGACACAATGCCGACTTAAGTACAGGAAGACTGAGTCTTCCTACTGTCTATGTTTTGAGCGTTTCCTGTGTCATCAGTTTTACATTCCGATGCACCTCTGTAGGTTTACTGTATCCCTTGGACCTACCCATTGACGATGAAAAACAGAAATTGCATCGGAATTAAATATAAGAGACACAATGCCGACTTAACTACAGGAAGACTGAGTCTTCCTACTGTCTATGTTTTGAGCGTTTCCTGTGTCACCAGTTTTACATTCCGATGCACCTGTGCAGGTTTACTGTATCCATTGGATCTTCACAGTGACGATGAAACACAGAAATTGCATCGGAATTTAAGATAAGACTGAGTCTTCCTAGTGTCTATAATTTGAGCGTTTCCTGTGTCACCAGTTTTACATTCCGATGCACATCTACAGGTTTACTGTATCCCTTGGACCTTCCCATTGTCGATCAAACACAGAAATCGCATCGGAATTAAAAATAAGAGACACAATGACGACTTAAGTACAGGAAGACTGAGTCTTCCTACTGTCTATGTTTTGAGCGTTTCCTGTGTCACCAGTTTTACATTCTGATGCACCGATGCAGGTTTACTGTATCCCTTGGACCTTCCCATTGACGATGAAACACAGAAATTGCATCGGAATTAAATATAAGAGACACAATGCCGACTTAAGTACAGGAAGACTGAGTCTTCCTACTGTCTATGTTTTGAGCGTTTCCTGTGTCACTAGTTTTACATTCCGATGCACCTCTGCAGGTTTACTATGTCCCTTGGACCTTCCCATTAACGATGAAACACAGAAATTGCATCGGAATTAAATATAAGAGACACAATGCCGACTTAAGTACAGGAAGACTGAGTCTTCCTACTGTCTATGTTTTGAGCGTTTCCTGTGTCACTAGTTTTACATTCCGATTCACCTCTGCAGGTTTACTGTATCCCTTGGACCTTCCCATTAACGATGAAACACAGAAATTGCATCGGAATTAAATATAAGAGACACAATGCCGACTTAAGTACAGGAAGACTGAGTCTTCCTACTGTCTATGTTTTGAGCGTTTCCTGTGTCACCAGTTTTACAATCTGATGCACCTCTGTTGGTTTCCTGTATCCCTTGGACCTTCCCATTGACGATGAAACACAGAAATTGCATCGAAATTAAATATTAGAGACACAATGCCGACTTCAGTACAAGTAAAATGTCTTCGTACGGTCAATGTTTTGAGCGTTTCCTGTGTCACCAGTTTTACATTCCGATGCACCTCTGCCGGTTTACTGTATCCCTTGGACCTTCCCATTGTCGATCAAACACAGAAATCGCATCGGAATTAAAAATAAGAGACACAATGACGACTTAAGTACAGGAAGACAGAGTCTTCCTACTGTCTATGTTTTGAGCGTTTCCTGTGTCACCAGTTTTACATTCTGATGCACCAATGCAGGTTTACTGTATCCATTGTACCTTCCCATTGACGATGAAACACAGGAATTGCTTCAGAATTAAATATAAGAGACCCAATGCCGTCTTAAGTACAGGAAGACTGAGTCTTCCTACTGTCTATGTTTTGAGCGTTTCCTGTGTCACCAGTGTTACATTCTGATGCACCTCTGTAGGTTTCCTGTATCCCTTGGACCTTCCCATTGACGATGAAATACAGAAATTGCATCAAAATTAAATATAAGAGACACAATGCCGACTTAAGTACAAGAAAAATGTCTTCGGCCGGCAATGTTTTGAGCGTTTCCTGTGTCACCAGTTTTACATTCCTATGCACCTCTGCCGGTTTACTGTATCCCTTGGACCTTCCCATTGTCGATCAAACACAGAAATCGCATCGGAATTAAAAATAAGGACACAATGACGACTTAAGTACAGGAAGACTGAGTCTTCCTACTGTCTATGTTTTGATCGTTTCCTGTGTCACCAGTTTTACATTCTGATGCACCTATGCAGGTTTACTGTATCCCATGGACCTTCCCATTGTCGATGAAACACAGAAATTGCATCGAAATTAAATATAAGAGACACAATGCCGACTTAAGTACAGGAAGACTGAGTCTTCCTACTGTCTATGTTTTGAGCGCTTCCTGTGTCACCAGTTTTACATTCTGATGCACCTCTGCAGGTTTACTGTATCCCTTGGACCTTCCCATTGACGATGAAACACAGAAGTTGCATCGGAATTAAATATAAGAGACACAATGCCGACTTAAGTACAGGAAGACTGAGTCTTCCTACTGTCTATGTTTTGAGCGTTTCCTGTGTCATCAGTTTTACATTCCGATGCACCTCTGTAGGTTTACTGTATCCCTTGGACCTTCCCATTGACGATGAAAAACAGAAATTGCATCGGAATTAAATATAACAGACACAATGCCGACTTAAGTACAGGAAGACTGAGTCTTCCTACTGTCTATGTTTTGAGCGTTTCCTGTGTCACTAGTTTTACATTCCGATGCACCTCTGCAGGTTTACTATGTCCCTTGGACCTTCCCATTAACGATGAAACACAGAAATTGCATCGGAATTAAATATAAGAGACACAATGCCGACTTAAGTACAGGAAGACTGAGTCTTCCTACTGTCTATGTTTTGAGCGTTTCCTGTGTCACTAGTTTTACATTCCGATTCACCTCTGCAGGTTTACTGTATCCCTTGGGCCTTCCCATTAACGATGGAACACAGAAATTGCATCGGAATTAAATATAAGAGACACAATGCCGACTTAAGTACAGGAAGACTGAGTCTTCCTACTGTCTATGTTTTGAGCGTTTCCTGTGTCACCAGTTTTACAATCTGATGCACCTCTGTAGGTTTCCTGTATCCCTTGGACCTTCCCATTGACGATGAAACACACCTGTGTCACCAGTTTTACATTCCGATGCACCTCTGCAGGTTTACTGTATCCCTTGGACCTTCCCATTGACGATGAAACACAGAAATTGCATCGGAATTAAATATAAGAGACACAATGCCGACTTAAGTACAGGAAGACTAAGTCTTCCTACTGTCTATGTTTTGAGCGTTTCCTGTGTCATCAGTTTTACTTTCCGATGCACCTCTGCAGGTTTACTATATCAGTTGGACCTTCCCATTGACGATGAAACACAGAAATTTCATCGGAAATAAATATAAGAGACACAATGCCGACTGAAGTAGAGGAAGACTGAGTCTTCCTACTGTCTAAGATTTGAGCGTTTCCTGTGTCACCAGTTTTACATTCCGATGCCCGTCTGCAGGTTTACTGTATCCCTTGGCCCTTCCCATTGACGATGAAACACAGAAATTGCATCGAAATTAAATATAAGAGACACAATGCCGACTTAAGTACAAGAAAATGTCTTCGTACGGTCAATGTTTTGAGCGTTTCCTGTGTCACCAGTTTTACATTCCGATGCACCTCTGCCGGTTTACTGTATCCCTTGGACCTTCCCATTGTCGATCAAACACAGAAATCGCATCGGAATTAAAAATAAGAGACACAATGACGACTTAAGTACAGGAAGACTGAGTCTTCCTACTGTCTATGTTTTGAGCGTTTCCTGTGTCACCAGTTTTACATTCTGATGCACCAATGCAGGTTTACTGTATCCATTGTACCTTCCCATTGACGATGAAACACAGAAATTTCATCGGATATAAACATAAGAGACACAATGCCGACTGAAGTACAGGAAGACTGAGTCTTCCTACTGTCTATGTTTTGAGCGTTTCCTGTGTCACCAGTTTTACATTCTGATGCACGTCTGCAGGTTTACTGTATCCCTTGGACCTTCCCATTGATGATGAAACACAGAAATTGCATCGGAATTAAATATAACAGACACAATGCCGACTTAAGTACAGGAAAACTGAGTCTTCCTACTGTCTATGTTTTGAGCGTTTCCTGTGTCACCAGTTTTACATTCCGATGCACCTGTGGAGGTTTACTGTATCCATTGGATCTTCACAGTGACGATGAAACACAGAAATTCCATCGGAATTAAAGATAAGACTGAGTCTTCCTACTGTCTATAATTTGAGCGTTTCCTGTGTCACCAGTTTTACATTCCGATGCACATCTACAGGTTTACTGTATTCCTTGGACCTTCCCATTGACGATGAAACACATAAATTTCATCGGAATTAAATATAAGAGACACAATGCGCGACTTAAGTACAGGAAAACAGAGTCTTCCTACTGTCTATGTTTTAATCGTTTCCTGTGTCACCAGTTTCACATTCTGATGCACCTCTGCAGGTTTACTGTATCCATTGGACCTTCCCATTGACGATGAAACACAGATATTGCATCGGAATTAAATATAAGAGACACAATGCCTACTTAAGTAAAGGAAGACTGAGTGTTCCTACTGTCTATGTTTTGAGCGTTTCCTGTGTCACCAGTTTTACATTCTGATGCACCTCTGCAGGTTTACTGTATCCATTGGACCTTCCCACTGACGATGATACACAGATATTGCATCGGAATTAAATATAAGAGACACAATGCCGACTTAAGTACAGGAAGACTGAGTCTTCCTACTGTCCATGTTTGAGCGTTTCCTGTGTCACCAGTTTTACATTCTGATGCACCTCTGCAGGTTTACTGTATCCCTTGGACCTTCCCATTGACGATGAAACACAGAAATTGCGTCGGAATTAAATATAAGAGACACAATGCGCGACTTAAGTACAGGAAGACTGAGTCTTCCTACTGTCTATGTTTTGAGCGTTTCCTGTGTCACCAGTTTTACCTTCCGATGCACGTCTGCAGGTTTACTGTCTCCCTTGGACCTTCCCATTGACGATGAAACACAGAAATTGCATCGGAATTAAATATAAGAGACACAATGCCGACTAAAGTACAGGAAGACTGAGTCTTCCTACTGTCTATGTTTTGAGCGTTTCCTGTGTCACTAGTTTTACATTCCGATGCACCTCTGCAGGATTACTATGTCCCTTGGACCTTCCCATTGACGATGAAACACAGGAATTGCTTCAGAATTAAATATAAGAGACCCAATGCCGTCTTAAGTACAGGAAGACAGAGTCTTCCTACTGTCTGTGTTTTGAGCGTTTCCTGTGTCACCAGTTTTACATTCTGATGCACCTCTGTAGGTTTCCTGTATCCCTTGGACCTTCCCATTGACGATGAAATACAGAAATTGCATCAAAATTAAATATAAGAGACACAATGCCGACTTAAGTACAAGAAAAATGTCTTCGGACGGTCAATGTTTTGAGCGTTTCCTGTGTCACCAGTTTTACATTCCTATGCACCTCTGCCGGTTTACTGTATCCCTTGTACCTTCCCATTGTCGATCAAACACAGAAATCGCATCGGAATTAAAAATAAGGACACAATGACGACTTAAGTACAGGAAGACTGAGTCTTCCTACTGTCTATGTTTTGATCGTTTCCTGTGTCACCAGTTTTACATTCTGATGCACCTATGCAGGTTTACTGTATCCCATGGACCTTCCCATTGACGATGAAACACAGAAATTGCATCGAAATTAAATATAAGAGACACAATGCCGACTTAAGTACAGGAAGACTGAGTCTTCCTACTGTCTATGTTTTGAGCGTTTCCTGTGTCACCAGTTTTACATTCTGATGCACCTCTGCAGGTTTACTGTATCCCTTGGACCTTCCCATTGACGATGAAACACAGAAATTGCATCGGAATTAAATATAAGAGACACAGTGCCGACTTAAGTACAGGAAGACTGAGTCTTCCTACTGTCTATGTTTTGAGCGTTTCCTGTGTCACCAGTTTTACATTCCGATGCACCTGTGCAGGTTTGCTGTATCCCTTGGACCTTCCCATTGACGATGAAAAACAGAAATTGCATCGGAATTAAATATAACAGACACAATGCCGACTTAAGTACAGGAAAACTGAGTCTTCCTACTGTCTATGTTTTGAGCGTTTCCTGTGTCACCAGTTTTACATTCCGATGCACCTGTGCAGGTTTACTGTATCCATTGGATCTTCACAGTGACGATGAAACACAGAAATTGCATCGGAATTTAAGATAAGACTGAGTCTTCCTACTGTCTATAATTTGAGCGTTTCCTGTGTCACCAGTTTTACATTCCGATGCACATCTACAGGTTTACTGTATCCCTTGGACCTTCCCATTGTCGATCAAACACAGAAATCGCATCGGAATTAAAAATAAGATACACAATGACGACTTAAGTACAGGAAGACTGAGTCTTCATACTGTCCATGTTTTGTGCGTTTCCTGTGTCACCAGTTTTACATTCTGATGCACCTATGCAGGTTTACTGTATCCCTTGGACCTTCCCATTGTCGATCAAACACAGAAATCGCATCGGAATTAAAAATAAGAGACACAATGACGACTTAAGTACAGGAAGACTGAGTCTTCCTACTGTCTATGTTTTGAGCGTTTCCTGTGTCACTAGTTTTACATTCCGATTCACCTCTGCAGGTTTACTGTATCCCTTGGACCTTCCCATTAACGATGAAACACAGAAATTGCATCGGAATTAAATATTAGAGACACAATGCCGACTTAAGTACAAGTAAAATGTCTTCGTACGGTCAATGTTTTGAGCGTTTCCTGTGTCACCAGTTTTACATTCCTATGCACCTCTGCAGGTTTACTGTATCCCTTGGACCTTCCCATTGACGATGAAACACAGAAATTGCATCGGAATTAAATATAAGAGACACACTGCCGACTTAAGTACAGGAAGACTAAGTCTTCCTACTGTCTATGTTTTGAGCGTTTCCTGTGTCATCAGTTATACTTTCCGATGCACCTCTGCAGGTTTACTATATCAGTTGGACCTTCCCATTGACGATGAAACACAGAAATTTCATCGGAAATAAATATAAGAGACACAATGCCGACTAAAGTAGAGGAAGACTGAGTCTTCCTACTGTCTAAGATTTGTGCGTTTCCTGTGTCACCAGTTTTACATTCCGATGCCCGTCTGCAGGTTTACTGTATCCATTGGACATTCCCATTGACGATGAAACAAGGAAATTGCATCGGAATTAAATATAAGAGACACAATGCCGACTTAAGTACAGGAAGACTGAGTCTTCCTACTGTCTATGTTTTGAGCGTTTCCTGTGTCACTAGTTTTACATTCCGATGCACCTCTGCAGGTTTACTGTATCCCTTAGACCTTCCCACTGAGGATGAAAAACAGAAATTGCATCGGAATTAAATATAAGAGACACAATGCCGACTTAAGTACAGGAAGACTAAGTCTTCCTAATGTCTATGTTTTCAGCGATTCCTGTGTCACCAATTTTACATTCTGATGCACCTCTGTAGGTTTCCTGTATCCCTTGGACCTTCCCATTGACGATGAAACACAGAAATTGCATCGAAATAAAATATAAGAGGCACAATGCAGACTTAAGTACAAGAAAACAGTCCTCGTATGGTCAATGTTTTGAGCGTTTCCTGTGTCACCAGTTATACATTCCGATGCACGTCTGAAAGTTTTCTTTATCCCTTGGACCTTCCCATTGACGATGAAACACAGAAATTGCATCGGAATTAAATATAAGAGACACAATGCCGACTTAAGTTCAGGAAGACTGAGTCTTCCTACTGTCTTTGTTTTGAGCGTTTCCTGTGTCACTACATTTACATTCCGATGCACCTCTGCAGGTTTACTATATCCCTTGGACCTTCCCATTGACGATGAAACACAGAAATTGCATCGGAATTAAATATAAGAGACACAATGCCGACTTAAGTACAGGAAGACTGAGTCTTCCTACTGTCTATGTTTTGAGCGTTTCCTGTGTCACCAGTTTTACATTCTGATGCACCTCTGCAGGTTTACTGTATCCATTGGACCTTCCCATTGACGATGAAACACAGAAATTGCATCGGAATTAAATATAACAGACACAATGCCGACTTAAGTACAGGAAGTATGAGTCTTCCTACTGTCCATGTTTTGAGCGTTTCCTGTGTCACCAGTTTTACATTCTGATGCACCTCTGCAGGTTTACTGTATCCCTTGGACCTTCCCATTGACGATGAAACACAGAAATTGCATCGAAATTAAATATAAGAGACACAATGCCGACTTAAGTACAAGAAAAACGTCTTCGTACGGTCAATGTTTTGAGCGTTTCCTGTGTCACCAGTTTTACATTCCGATGCACCTCTGCCGGTTTACTGTATCCCTTGGACCTTCCCATTGTCGATCAAACACAGAAATCGCATCGTAATTAAGAATAAGAGACACAATGACGACTTAAGTACAGGAAGACTGAGTCTTCCTACTGTCTATGTTTTGAGCGTTTCCTGTGTCACCAGTTTTACATTCTGATGCACCAATGCAGGTTTACTGTATCCATTGTACCTTCCCATTGACGATGAAACACAGAAATTTCATCGGATATAAACATAAGAGACACAATGCCGACTGAAGTACAGGAAGACTGAGTCTTCCTACTGTCTATGTTTTGAGCGTTTCCTGTGTCACCAGTTTTACATTCCGATGCACGTCTGCAGGTTTACTGTATCCCTTGGACCTTCCCATTGATGATGAAACACAGAAATTGCATCGGAATTAAATATAACAGACACAATGCCGACTTAAGTACAGGAAAACTGAGTCTTCCTACTGTCTATGTTTTGAGCGTTTCCTGTGTCACCAGTTTTACATTCCGATGCACCTGTGCAGGTTTACTGTATCCATTGGATCTTCACAGTGACGATGAAACACAGAAATTCCATCGGAATTAAAGATAAGACTGAGTCTTCCTACTGTCTATAATTTGAGCGTTTCCTGTGTCACCAGTTTTACATTCCGATGCACATCTACAGGTTTACTGTATTCCTTGGACCTTCCCATTGACGATGAAACACAGAAATTTCATCGGAATTAAATATAAGAGACACAATGCGCGACTTAAGTACAGGAAGACTGAGTC
The DNA here is from genome assembly GCF_023898315.1 of Schistocerca nitens. Lineage (NCBI taxonomy): Eukaryota > Metazoa > Arthropoda > Insecta > Orthoptera > Acrididae > Schistocerca > Schistocerca nitens. The sequence goes on along the minus strand of NC_064616.1, from coordinate 1,646,944 downwards.
TTCCTACTGTCTATGTTTTAAGCGTTTCCTGTGTCACCAGTTTCACATTCTGATGCACCTCTGCAGGTTTACTGTATCCATTGGACCTTCCCATTGACGATGAAACACAGATATTGCATCGGAATTAAATATAAGAGACACAATGCCTACTTAAGTAAAGGAAGACTGAGTGTTCCTACTGTCTATGTTTTGAGCGTTTCCTGTGTCACCAGTTTTACATTCTGATGCACCTCTGCAGGTTTACTGTATCCATTGGACCTTCCCACTGACGATGAAACACAGATATTGCATCGGAATTAAATATAAGAGACACAATGCCGACTTAAGTACAGGAAGACTGAGTCTTCCTACTGTCCATGTTTGAGCGTTTCCTGTGTCACCAGTTTTACATTCTGATGCACCTCTGCAGGTATACTGTATCCCTTGGACCTTCCCATTGACGATGAAACACAGAAATTGCGTCGGAATTAAATATAAGAGACACAATGCGCGACTTAAGTACAGGAAGACTGAGTCTTCCTACTGTCTATGTTTTGAGCGTTTCCTGTGTCACCAGTTTTACATTCCGATGCACGTCTGCAGGTTTACTGTATCCCTTGGACCTTCCCATTGACGATGAAACACAGAAATTGCATCGGAATTAAATATAAGAGACACAATGCCGACTAAAGTACAGGAAGACTGAGTCTTCCTACTGTCTATGTTTTGAGCGTTTCCTGTGTCACTAGTTTTACATTCCGATGCACCTCTGCAGGATTACTATGTCCCTTGGACCTTCCCATTGACGATGAAACACAGGAATTGCTTCAGAATTAAATATAAGAGACCCAATGCCGTCTTAAGTACAGGAAGACTGAGTCTTCCTACTGTCTATGTTTTGAGCGTTTCCTGTGTCACCAGTTTTACATTCTGATGCACCTCTGTAGGTTTCCTGTATCCCTTGGACCTTCCCATTGACGATGAAATACAGAATTTGCATCAAAATTAAATATAAGAGACAAAATGCCGACTTAAGTACAAGAAAATTGTCTTCGGACGGTCAATGTTTTGAGCGTTTCCTGTGTCACCAGTTTTACATTCCTATGCACCTCTGCCGGTTTACTGTATCCCTTGGACCTTCCCATTGTCGATCAAACACAGAAATCGCATCGGAATTAAAAATAAGGACACAATGACGACTTAAGTACAGGAAGACTGAGTCTTCCTACTGTCTATGTTTTGATCGTTTCCTGTGTCACCAGTTTTACATTCTGATGCACCTATGCAGGTTTACTGTATCCCTTGGACCTTCCCATTGACGATGAAACACAGAAATTGCATCGGAATTAAATATAAGAGACACAATGCCGACTTAAGTACAGGAAGACTGAGTCTTCTTACTGTCTATGTTTTGAGCGTTTCCTGTGTCACCAGTTTTACATTCTGATGCACCTCTGCAGGTTTACTGTATCCCTTGGACCTTCCCATTGACGATGAAACACAGAAATTGCATCGGAATTAAATATAAGAGACACAATGCCGACTTAAGTCTAGGAAGACTGAGTCTTCCTACTGTCTGTGTTTTGAGCGTTTCCTGTGTCATCAGTTTTACATTCCGATGCACCTCTGTAGGTTTACTATATCCCTTGGACCTTCCCATTGACGATGAAAAACAGAAATTGCATCGGAATTAAATATAACAGACACAATGCCGACTTAAGTACAGGAAAACTGAGTCTTCCTACTGTCTATGTTTTGAGCGTTTCCTGTGTCACCAGTTTTACATTCCGATGCACCTGTGCAGGTTTACTGTATCCATTGGATCTTCACAGTGACGATGAAACACAGAAATTGCATCGGAATTTAAGATAAGACTGAGTCTTCCTACTGTCTATAATTTGATCGTTTCCTGTGTCACCAGTTTTACATTCCGATGCACATCTACAGGTTTACTGTATCCCTTGGACCTTCCCATTGTCGATCAAACACAGAAATCGCATCGGAATTAAAAATAAGAGACACAATGACGACTTAAGTACAGGAAGACTGAGTCTTCCTACTGTCTATGTTTTGAGCGTTTCCTGTGTCACCACTTTTACATTCTGATGCACCTATGCAGGTTTACTGTATCCCTTGGACCTTCCCATTGACGATGAAACACAGAAATTGCATCGGAATTAAATATAAGAGACACAATGCCGACTTAAGTACAGGAAGACTGAGTCTTCCTACTGTCTATGTTTTGAGCGTTTCCTGTGTCACTAGTTTTACATTCCGATGCACCTCTGAAGGTTTACTATGTCCCTTGGACATTCCCATTAACGATGAAACACAGAAATTGCATCGGAATTAAATATAAGAGACACAATGCCGACTTAAGTACAGGAAGACTGAGTCTTCCTACTGTCTATGTTTTGAGCGTTTCCTGTGTCACTAGTTTTACATTCCGATTCACCTCTGCAGGTTTACTGTATCCCTTGGACCTTCCCATTAACGATGAAACACAGAAATTGCATCGGAATTAAATATAAGAGACACAATGCCGACTTAAGTACAGGAAGACTGAGTCTTCCTACTGTCTATGTTTTGAGCGTTTCCTGTGTCACCAGTTTTACAATCTGATGCACCTCTGTAGGTTTCCTGTATCCCTTGGACCTTCCCATTGACGATGAAACACAGAAATTGCATCGAAATTAAATATTAGGGACACAATGCCGACTTAAGTACAAGTAAAATGTCTTCGTACGGTCAATGTTTTGAGCGTTTCCTGTGTCACCAGTTTTACATTCCTATGCACCTCTGCAGGTTTACTGTATCCCTTGGACCTTCCCATTGTCGATCAAACACAGAAATCGCATCGGAATTAAATATAAGAGACACAATGCCGACTTAAGTACAGGAAGACAGAGTCTTCGAACTGTCTATGCTTTGAGTTTTTCCTGTGTCACCAGTTTTACATTCTGATGCACCTCTGCAGGTTTACTGTATCCATTGTTCCTTCCCATTGACGATGAAACACAGAAATTGCATCGGAATTAAATATAAGAAACACAATGCCACCTTAAGTACAGGAAGACGGAGTCTACCTACTGTCTATGTTTTGAGCGTTTCCTGTGTCACCAGTTTTACATTCTGATGCACCTCTGCAGGTTTACTGTATCCCTTGGACCTTCCCATTGACGATGAAACACAGAAATTGCATCGGAAATAAATATAAGAGACACAATGCCGACTTAAGCACAGGAAGACTGAGTCTTTCTACTGTCTATGTTTTGAGCGTCTCCTGTGTCACCAGTTTTACATTCCGATGCACCTCTGCAGGTTTAATATATCAGTTGGACCTTCCCATTGACGATGAAACACAGAAATTTCATCGGAAATAAATATAAGAGACACAATGCCGACTGAAGTAGAGGAAGACTGAGTCTTCCTACTGTCTAAGATTTGAGCGTTTCCTGTGTCACCAGTTTTACATTCCGATGCCCGTCTGCAGGTTTACTGTATCCCTTGGACATTCCCATTGACAATGAAACACAGAAATTGCATCGGAATTAAAGATAATAGACACAATGCCGACTTAAGTACATTAAGACTGAGTCATCCTTCTGTCTGTAATTAGAGCGTTTCCTGTGTCACCAGTTATACATTCCGATGCACGTCTCCAGGTTTACTGTATCCCTTGGACCTTCCCATTGACGATGAAACATAGAAATTGCATCGGAATTAAATATAAGAGACACAATGCCGACTTAAGTACAGGAAGACTGAGTTTTCCTACTGTCTATGTTTTGAGCGTTTCCTGTGTCACCAGTTTTACATTGCGATGCACCTCTGCAGGTTTACTGTATCCCTTGGACCTTCCCATTGACGATGAAACACAGAAATTGCATCGGAATTAAATATAAGAGACACAATGCCGACTTAAGTACAGGAAGACTAAGTCTTCCTACTGTCTATGTTTTGAGCGTTTCCTGTGTCACCAGTTTTACATTCTGATGCACCTCTGCAGGTTTACTGTATCCATTGGACCTTCCCACTGACGATGAAACACAGATATTGCATCGGAATTAAATATAAGAGACCCAATGCCGTCTTAAGTACAGGAAGACTGAGTCTTCCTACTGTCTATGTTTTGAGCGTTTCCTGTGTCACCAGTTTTACATTCTGATGCACCTCTGTAGGTTTCCTGTATCCCTTGGACCTTCCCATTGACGATGAAATACAGAATTTGCATCAAAATTAAATATAAGAGACAAAATGCCGACTTAAGTACAAGAAAATTGTCTTCGGACGGTCAATGTTTTGAGCGTTTCCTGTGTCACCAGTTTTACATTCCTATGCACCTCTGCCGGTTTACTGTATCCCTTGGACCTTCCCATTGTCGATCAAACACAGAAATCGCATCGGAATTAAAAATAAGGACACAATGACGACTTAAGTACAGGAAGACTGAGTCTTCCTACTGTCTATGTTTTGATCGTTTCCTGTGTCACCAGTTTTACATTCTGATGCACCTATGCAGGTTTACTGTATCCCTTGGACCTTCCCATTGACGATGAAACACAGAAATTGCATCGGAATTAAATATAAGAGACACAATGCCGACTTAAGTACAGGAAGACTGAGTCTTCTTACTGTCTATGTTTTGAGCGTTTCCTGTGTCACCAGTTTTACATTCTGATGCACCTCTGCAGGTTTACTGTATCCCTTGGACCTTCCCATTGACGATGAAACACAGAAATTGCATCGGAATTAAATATAAGAGACACAATGCCGACTTAAGTCTAGGAAGACTGAGTCTTCCTACTGTCTGTGTTTTGAGCGTTTCCTGTGTCATCAGTTTTACATTCCGATGCACCTCTGTAGGTTTACTATATCCCTTGGACCTTCCCATTGACGATGAAAAACAGAAATTGCATCGGAATTAAATATAACAGACACAATGCCGACTTAAGTACAGGAAAACTGAGTCTTCCTACTGTCTATGTTTTGAGCGTTTCCTGTGTCACCAGTTTTACATTCCGATGCACCTGTGCAGGTTTACTGTATCCATTGGATCTTCACAGTGACGATGAAACACAGAAATTGCATCGGAATTTAAGATAAGACTGAGTCTTCCTACTGTCTATAATTTGATCGTTTCCTGTGTCACCAGTTTTACATTCCGATGCACATCTACAGGTTTACTGTATCCCTTGGACCTTCCCATTGTCGATCAAACACAGAAATCGCATCGGAATTAAAAATAAGAGACACAATGACGACTTAAGTACAGGAAGACTGAGTCTTCCTACTGTCTATGTTTTGAGCGTTTCCTGTGTCACCACTTTTACATTCTGATGCACCTATGCAGGTTTACTGTATCCCTTGGACCTTCCCATTGACGATGAAACACAGAAATTGCATCGGAATTAAATATAAGAGACACAATGCCGACTTAAGTACAGGAAGACTGAGTCTTCCTACTGTCTATGTTTTGAGCGTTTCCTGTGTCACTAGTTTTACATTCCGATGCACCTCTGAAGGTTTACTATGTCCCTTGGACATTCCCATTAACGATGAAACACAGAAATTGCATCGGAATTAAATATAAGAGACACAATGCCGACTTAAGTACAGGAAGACTGAGTCTTCCTACTGTCTATGTTTTGAGCGTTTCCTGTGTCACTAGTTTTACATTCCGATTCACCTCTGCAGGTTTACTGTATCCCTTGGACCTTCCCATTAACGATGAAACACAGAAATTGCATCGGAATTAAATATAAGAGACACAATGCCGACTTAAGTACAGGAAGACTGAGTCTTCCTACTGTCTATGTTTTGAGCGTTTCCTGTGTCACCAGTTTTACAATCTGATGCACCTCTGTAGGTTTCCTGTATCCCTTGGACCTTCCCATTGACGATGAAACACAGAAATTGCATCGAAATTAAATATTAGGGACACAATGCCGACTTAAGTACAAGTAAAATGTCTTCGTACGGTCAATGTTTTGAGCGTTTCCTGTGTCACCAGTTTTACATTCCTATGCACCTCTGCAGGTTTACTGTATCCCTTGGACCTTCCCATTGTCGATCAAACACAGAAATCGCATCGGAATTAAATATAAGAGACACAATGCCGACTTAAGTACAGGAAGACAGAGTCTTCGAACTGTCTATGCTTTGAGTTTTTCCTGTGTCACCAGTTTTACATTCTGATGCACCTCTGCAGGTTTACTGTATCCATTGTTCCTTCCCATTGACGATGAAACACAGAAATTGCATCGGAATTAAATATAAGAAACACAATGCCACCTTAAGTACAGGAAGACGGAGTCTACCTACTGTCTATGTTTTGAGCGTTTCCTGTGTCACCAGTTTTACATTCTGATGCACCTCTGCAGGTTTACTGTATCCCTTGGACCTTCCCATTGACGATGAAACACAGAAATTGCATCGGAAATAAATATAAGAGACACAATGCCGACTTAAGCACAGGAAGACTGAGTCTTTCTACTGTCTATGTTTTGAGCGTCTCCTGTGTCACCAGTTTTACATTCCGATGCACCTCTGCAGGTTTAATATATCAGTTGGACCTTCCCATTGACGATGAAACACAGAAATTTCATCGGAAATAAATATAAGAGACACAATGCCGACTGAAGTAGAGGAAGACTGAGTCTTCCTACTGTCTAAGATTTGAGCGTTTCCTGTGTCACCAGTTTTACATTCCGATGCCCGTCTGCAGGTTTACTGTATCCCTTGGACATTCCCATTGACAATGAAACACAGAAATTGCATCGGAATTAAAGATAATAGACACAATGCCGACTTAAGTACATTAAGACTGAGTCATCCTTCTGTCTGTAATTAGAGCGTTTCCTGTGTCACCAGTTATACATTCCGATGCACGTCTCCAGGTTTACTGTATCCCTTGGACCTTCCCATTGACGATGAAACATAGAAATTGCATCGGAATTAAATATAAGAGACACAATGCCGACTTAAGTACAGGAAGACTGAGTTTTCCTACTGTCTATGTTTTGAGCGTTTCCTGTGTCACCAGTTTTACATTGCGATGCACCTCTGCAGGTTTACTGTATCCCTTGGACCTTCCCATTGACGATGAAACACAGAAATTGCATCGGAATTAAATATAAGAGACACAATGCCGACTTAAGTACAGGAAGACTAAGTCTTCCTACTTTCTATGTTTTGAGCGTTTCCTGTGTCATCAGTTTTACTTTCCGATGCACCTCTGCAGGTTTACTATATCAGTTGGACCTTCCCATTGACGATGAAACACAGAAATTTCATCGGAAATAAATATAAGAGACACAATGCCGACTGAAGTAGAGGAAGACTGAGTCTTCCTACTGTCTAAGATTTGAGCGTTTCCTGTGTCACCAGTTTTACATTCGGATGCCCGTCTGCAGGTTTACTGTATCCCTTGGACATTCCCATTGACAATGAAACACAGAAATTGCATCGGAATTAAATATAAGAGACACAATGCCGACTTAAGTACAGGAAGACTGAGTCTTCCTACTGTCTATGTTTTGAGCGTTTCCTGTGTCACTAGTTTTACATTCCGATGCACCTCGGCAGGTTTACTGTATCCCTTAGACCTTCCCATTGAGGATGAAAAACAGAAATTGCATCGGAATTAAATATAAGAGACACAATGCCGACTTAAGTACAGGAAGACTGAGTCTTCCTAATGTCTATGTTTTCAGCGATTCCTGTGTCACCAATTTTACATTCTGATGCACCTCTGTAGGTTTCCTGTATCCCTTGGACCTTCCCATTGACGATGAAACACAGAAATTGCATCGAAATAAAATATAAGAGGCACAATGCAGACTTAAGTACAAGAAAACAGTCTTCGTATGGTCAATGTTTTGAGCGTTTCCTGTGTCACCAGTTATACATTCCGATGCACGTCTGAAAGTTTACTTTATCCCTTGGACCTTCCCATTGACGATGAAACACAGAAATTGCATCGGAATTAAATATAAGAGACACAATGCCGACATAAGTACAGGAAGACTGAGTCTTCCTACTGTCTATGTTTTGAGCGTTTCCTGTGTCACTACATTTACATTCCGATGCACCTCTGCAGGTTTACTATATCCCTTGGACCTTCCCATTGACGATGAAACACAGAAATTGCATCGGAATTAAATATAAGAGACACAATGCCGACTTAAGTACAGGAAGACTGAGTCTTCCTACTGTCTATGTTTTGAGCGTTTCCTGTGTCACCAGTTTTACATTCTGATGCACCTCTGCAGGTTTACTGTATCCATTGGACCTTCCCATTGACGATGAAACACAGAAATTGCATCGGAATTAAATATAACAGACACAATGCCGACTTAAGTACAGGAAGAATGAGTCTTCCTACTGTCCATGTTTTGAGCGTTTCCTGTGTCACCAGTTTTACATTCTGATGCACCTCTGCAGGTTTACTGTATCCCTTGGACCTTCCCATTGACGATGAAACACAGAAATTGCATCGAAATTAAATATAAGAGACACAATGACGACTTAAGTACAGGAAGACTAAGTCTTCCTACTGTCTATGTTTTGAGCGTTTCCTGTGTCACCAGTTTTACATTCTGATGCACCAATGCAGGTTTACTGTATCCATTGTACCTTCCCATTGACGATGAAACACAGAAATTTCATCGGATATAAACATAAGAGACACAATGCCGACTGAAGTACAGGAAGACTGAGTCTTCCTACTGTCTATGTTTTGAGCGTTTCCTGTGTCACCAGTTTTACATTACGATGCACGTCTGCAGGTTTACTGTATCCCTTTGACCTTCCCATTGATGATGAAACACAGAAATTGCATCGGAATTAAATATAACACACAATGCCGACTTAAGTACAGGAAAACTGAGTCTTCCTACTGTCTATGTTTTGAGCGTTTCCTGTGTCACCAGTTTTACATTCCGATGCACCTGTGCAGGTTTACTGTATCCATTTGATCTTCACAGTGACGATGAAACACAGAAATTACATCGGAATTAAAGATAAGACTGAGTCTTCCTACTGTCTATAATTTGAGCGTTTCCTGTGTCACCAGTTTTACATTCCGATGCACATCTACAGGTTTACTGTATTCCTTGGACCTTCCCATTGACGATGAAACACAGAAATTTCATCGGAATTAAATATAAGAGACACAATGCGCGACTTAAGTACAGGAAGACTGAGTCTTCCTACTGTCTATGTTTTAAGCGTTTCCTGTGTCACCAGTTTCACATTCTGATGCACCTCTGCAGGTTTACTGTATCCCTTGGACCTTCCCATTGACGATGAAACACAGAAATTGCATCGGAATTAAATATAAGAGACACAATGCGCGACTTAAGTACAGGAAGACTGGGTCTTCATACTGTCTATGTTTTGAGCGTTTCCTGTGTCACCAGTTTTACATTCCGATGCACGTCTGCAGGTTTACTGTATCCCTTGGACTTTCCCATTGACGATGAAACACAGAAATTGCATCGGAATTAAATATAAGAGACACAATGCCGACTAAAGTACAGGAAGACTGAGTCTTCCTACTGTCTATGTTTTGAGCGTTTCCTGTGTCACCAGTTTCACATTCTGATGCACCTCTGTAGGTTTCCTGTATCCCTTGGACCTTCCCATTGACGATGAAGTACAGACATTGCATCAAAATTAAATATAAGAGACACAATGCCGACTTAAGTACAAGAAAAATGTCTTCGTACGGTCAATGTTTGGAGCGTTTCCTGTGTCACCAGTTTTACATTCCTATGCACCTCTGCCGGTTTACTGTATCCATTGGACCTTCCCATTGTCGATCAAACACAGAAATCGCATCGGAATTAAAAATAAGGACACAATGACGACTTAAGTACAGGAAGACTGAGTCTTCCTACTGTCTATGTTTTGATCGTTTCCTGTGTCACCAGTTTTACACTCTGATGCACCTATGCAGGTTTACTGTATCCCTTGGACCTTCCCATTGACGATGAAACACAGAAATTGCATCGGAATTAAATATAAGAGACACAATGCCGACTTACGTACAGGAAGACTGAGTCTTCCTACTGTCTATGTTTTGAGCGTTTCCTGTGTCACCAGTTTTACATTCTGATGCACCTCTGCAGGTTTACTGTATCCCTTGGACCTTCCCATTGACGATGAAACACAGAAATTGCATCGGAATTAAATATAAGAGACACAATGCCGACTTAAGTACAGGAAGACTGAGTCTTCCTACTGTCTATGTTTTGAGCGTTTCCTGTGTCATCAGTTTTACATTCCGATGCACCTCTGTAGGTTTACTGTATCCCTTGGACCTTGCCATTGACGATGAAAAACAGAAATTGCATCGGAATTAAATATAACAGACACAATGCCGACTTAAGTACAGGAAAACTGAGTCTTCCTACTGTCTATGTTTTGAGCGTTTCCTGTGTCACCAGTTTTACATTCCGATGCACATCTACAGGTTTACTGTATCCCTTGGACCTTCCCATTGTCGATCAAACACAGAAATCGCATCGGAATTAAAAATAAGAGACACAATGATGACTTAAGTACAGGAAGACTGAGTCTTCCTACTGTCTATGTTTTGAGCGTTTCCTGTGTCACCAGTTTTACATTCTGATGCACCTATGCAGGTTTACTGTATCCCTTGGACCTTCCCATTGACGATGAAACACAGAATTTGCATCGGAATTAAATATAAGAGACACAATGCCGACTTAAGTACAGGAAGACTGAGTCTTCCTACTGTCTATGTTTTGAGCGTTTCCTGTGTCACTAGATTTACATTCCGATTCACCTCTGCAGGTTTACTGTATCCCTTGGACCTTCCCATTAACGATGAAACACAGAAATTGCATCGGAATTAAATATAAGAGACACAATGCCGACTTAAGTACAGGAAGACTGAGTCTTCCTACTGTCTATGTTTTGAGCGTTTCCTGTGTCACCAGTTTTACAATCTGATGCACCTCTGTAGGTTTCCTGTATCCCTTGGACCTTCCCATTGACGATGAAACACAGAAATTGCATCGAAATTAAATATTAGAGACACAATGCCGACTTAAGTACAAGTAAAATGTCTTCGTACGGTCAATGTTTTGAGCGTTTCCTGTGTCACCAGTTTTACATTCCTATGCACCTCTGCAGGTTTACTGTATCCCTTGGACCTTCCCAATGTCGATCAAACACAGAAATCGCATCGGAATTAAATATAAGAGACACATTGCCGACTTAAGTACAGGAAGACAGAGTCTTCGAACTGTCTATGCTTTGAGTTTTTCCTGTGTCACCAGTTTTACATTCTGATGCACCTCTGCAGGTTTACTGTATCCATTGTTCCTTCTCATTGACGATGAAACACAGAAATTGCATCGGAATTAAATATAAGAAACACAATGCCACCTTAAGTACAGGAAGACGGAGTCTTTCTACTGTCTATGTTTTGAGCGTTTCCTGTGTCACCAGTTTTACATTCTGATGCACCTCTGCAGGTTTCCTGTATCCCTTGGACCTTCCCATTGTCGATCAAACACAGAAATCGCATCGGAATTAAAAATAAGGACACAATGACGACTTAAGTACAGGAAGACTGAGTCTTTCTACTGTCTATGTTTTGATCGTTTCCTGTGTCACCAGTTTTACATTCTGATGCACCTATGCAGGTTTACTGTATCCCTTGGACCTTCCCATTGACGATGAAACTCAGAAATTGCATCGGAATTAAATATAAGAGACACAATGCCGACTTAAGTACAGGAAGACTGAGTCTTCCTACTGTCTATGTTTTGAGCGGTTCCTGTGTCACCAGTTTTACATTCTGATGCACCTCTGCAGGTTTACTGTATCCCTTGGACCTTCCCATTGACGATGAAACACAGAAATTGCATCGGAATTAAATATAAGAGACACAATGCCGACTTAAGTACAGGAAGACTGAGTCTTCCTACTGTCTATGTTTTGAGCGTTTCCTGTGTCATCAGTTTTACATTCCGATGCACCTCTGTAGGTTTACTGTATCCTTTGGACCTTCCCATTGACGATGAAAAACAGAAATTGCATCGGAATTAAATATAACAGACACAATGCCGACTTAAGTACAGGAAAACTGAGTCTTCCTACTGTCTATGCTTTGAGCGTTTCCTGTGTCACCAGTTTTACATTCCGATGCACCTGTGCAGGTTTACTGTATCCATTGGATCTTCACAGTGACGATGAAACACAGAAATTGCATCGGAATTTAAGATAAGACTGAGTCTTCCTACTGTCTATAATTTGAGCGTTTCCTGTGTCACCAGTTTTACATTCCGATGCACATCTACAGGTTTACTGTATCCCTTGCACCTTCCCATTGTCGATCAAACACAGAAATCGCATCGGAATTAAAAATAAGAGACACAATGACGTCTTAAGTACAGGAAGACTGAGTCTTCCTACTGTCTATGTTTTGAGCGTTTCCTGTGTCACCAGTTTTACATTCTGATGCACCTATGCAGGTTTACTGTATCCCTTGGACCTTCCCATTGACGATGAAACACAGAAATTGCATCGGAATTAAATATAAGAGACACAATGCCGACTTAAGTACAGGAAGACTGAGTCTTACTACTGTCTATGTTTTGAGCGTTTCCTGTGTCACTAGTTTTACATTCCGATGCACCTCTGCAGGTTTACTATGTCCCTTGGACCTTCCCATTAACGATGAAACACAGAAATTGCATCGGAATTAAATATAAGAGACACTATGCCGACTTAAGTACAGGAAGACTGAGTATTCCTACTGTCTATGTTTTGAGCGTTTCCTGTGTCACTAGTTTTACATTCCGATTCACCTCTGCAGGATTACTGTATCCCTTGGACCTTCCCATTAACGATGAAACACAGAAATTGCATCGGAATTAAATATAAGAGACACAATGCCGACTTAAGTACAGGAAGACTGAGTCTTCCTACTGTCTATGTTTTGAGCGTTTCCTGTGTCACCAGTTTTACAATCTGATGCACCTCTGTAGGTTTCCTGTATCCCTTGGACCTTCCCATTGACGATGAAACACAGAAATTGCATCGAAATTAAATATTAGAGACACAATGCCGACTTAAGTACAAGTAAAATGTCTTCGTACGGGCAATGTTTTGAGCGTTTCCTGTGTCACCAGTTTTACATTCCTATGCACCTCTGCAGGTTTACTGTATCCCTTGGACCTTCCCATTGTCGATCAAACACAGAAATCGCATCGGAATTAAATATAAGAGACACAATGCCGACTTAAGTACAGGAAGACAGAGTCTTCGAACTGTCTATGCTTTGAGTTTTTCCTGTGTCACCAGTTTTACATTCTGATGCACCTCTGCAGGTTTACTGTATCCATTGTCCCTTCCCATTGACGATGAAACACAGAAATTGCATCGGAATTAAATATAAGAAACACAATGCCACCTTAAGTACAGGAAGACGGAGTCTTCCTACTGTCTATGTTTTGAGCGTTTCCTGTGTCACCAGTTTTACATTCTGATGCACCTCTGCAGGTTTACTGTATCCCTTGGACCTTCCCATTGACGATGAAACACAGAAATTGCATCGGAATTAAAAATAAGGACACAATGACGACTTAAGTACAGGAAGACTGAGTCTTCCTACTGCCTATGTTTTGATCGTTTCCTGTGTCACCAGTTTTACATTCTGATGCACCTATGCAGGTTTACTGTATCCCTTGGACCTTCCCATTGACGATGAAACTCAGAAATTGCATCGGAATTAAATATAAGAGACACAATGCCGACTTAAGTACAGGAAGACTGAGTCTTCCTACTGTCTATGTTTTGAGCGGTTCCTGTGTCACCAGTTTTACATTCTGATGCACCTCTGCAGGTTTACTGTATCCCTTGGACCTTCCCATTGACGATGAAACACAGAAATTGCATCGGAATTAAATATAAGAGACACAATGCCGACTTAAGTACAGGAAGACTGAGTCTTCCTACTGTCTATGTTTTGAGCGTTTCCTGTGTCATCAGTTTTACATTCCGATGCACCTTTGTAGGTTTACTGTATCCTTTGGACCTTCCCATTGACGATGAAAAACAGAAATTGCATCGGAATTAAATATAACAGACACAATGCCGACTTAAGTACAGGAAAACTGAGTCTTCCTACTGTCTATGCTTTGAGCGTTTCCTGTGTCACCAGTTTTACATTCCGATGCACCTGTGCAGGTTTACTGTATCCATTGGATCTTCACAGTGACGATGAAACACAGAAATTGCATCGGAATTTAAGATAAGACTGAGTCTTCCTACTGTCTATAATTTGAGCGTTTCCTGTGTCACCAGTTTTACATTCCGATGCACATCTACAGGTTTACTGTATCCCTTGCACCTTCCCATTGTCGATCAAACACAGAAATCGCATCGGAATTAAAAATAAGAGACACAATGACGTCTTAAGTACAGGAAGACTGAGTCTTCCTACTGTCTATGTTTTGAGCGTTTCCTGTGTCACCAGATTTACATTCTGATGCACCTATGCAGGTTTACTGTATCCCTTGGACCTTCCCATTGACAATGAAACACAGAAATTGCATCGGAATTAAATATAAGAGACACAATGCCGACTTAAGTACAGGAAGACTGAGTCTTACTACTGTCTATGTTTTGAGCGTTTCCTGTGTCACTAGTTTTACATTCCGATGCACCACTGCAGGTTTACTATGTCCCTTGGACCTTCCCATTAACGATGAAACACAGAAATTGCATCGGAATTAAATATAAGAGACACTATGCCGACTTAAGTACAGGAAGACTGAGTCTTCCTACTGTCTATGTTTTGAGCGTTTCCTGTGTCACTAGTTTTACATTCCGATTCACCTCTGCAGGATTACTGTATCCCTTGGACCTTCCCATTAACGATGAAACACAGAAATTGCATCGGATTTAAATATAAGAGACACAATGCCGACTTAAGTACAGGAAGACTGAGTCTTCCTACTGTCTATGTTTTGAGCGTTTCCTGTGTCACCAGTTTTACAATCTGATGCACCTCTGTAGGTTTCCTGTATCCCTTGGACCTTCCCATTGACGATGAAACACAGAAATTGCATCGAAATTAAATATTAGAGACACAATGCCGACTTAAGTACAAGTAAAATGTCTTCGTACGGGCAATGTTTTGAGCGTTTCCTGTGTCACCAGTTTTACATTCCTATGCATCTCTGCAGGTTTACTGTATCCCTTGGACCTTCCCATCGTCGATCAAACACAGAAATCGCATCGGAATTAAATATAAGAGACAAAATGCCGACTTAAGTACAGGAAGACAGAGTCTTCGAACTGTCTATGCTTTGAGTTTTTCCTGTGTCACCAGTTTTACATTCTGATGCACCTCTGCAGGTTTACTGTATCCATTGTTCCTTCCCATTGACGATGAAACACAGAAATTGCATCGGAATTAAATATAAGAAACACAATGCCACCTTAAGTACAGGAAGACGGAGTCTTCCTACTGTCTATGTTTTGAGCGTTTCCTGTGTCACCAGTTTTACATTCTGATGCACCTCTGCAGGTTTACTGTATCCCTTGGACCTTCCCATTGACGATGAAACACAGAAATTGCATCGGAAATAAATATAAGAGACACAATGCCGACTTAAGCACAGGAAGACTGAGTCTTCCAACTGTCTATGTTTTGAGCGTCTCCTGTGTCACCAGTTTTACATTCCGATGCACATGTGCAGGTTTACTGTATCCACTGGATCTTCACAGTGACGATGAAACACAGGAATTGCATCGGAATTAAAGATAATAGACACAATGCCGACTTAAGTACATTAAGACTGAGTCATCCTTCTGTCTGTAATTAGAGCGTTTCCTGTGTCACCAGTTATACATTCCGATGCACGTCTGCAGGTTTACTGTATCCCTTGGACCTTCCCCTTGACGATGAAACATAGAAATTGCATCGGAATTAAATATAAGAGACACAATGCCGACTTAAGTACAGGAAGACTGAGTTTTCCTACTGTCTATGTTTTGAGCGTTTCCTGTGTCACCAGTTTTACATTCCGATGCACCTCTGCAGGTTTACTGTATCCCTTGGACCTTCCCATTGACGATGAAACACAGAAATTGCATCGGAATTAAATATAAGAGACACAATGCCGACTTAAGTACAGGAAGACTAAGTCTTCCTACTGTCTATGTTTTGAGCGTTTCCTGTGTCATCAGTTTTACTTTCCGATGCACCTCTGCAGGTTTACTATATCAGTTGGACCTTCCCATTGACGATGAAACACAGAAATTGCATCGGAATTAAATATAACAGACACAATGCCGACTTAAGTACAGGAAGAATGAGTCTTCCTACTGTCCATGTTTTGAGCGTTTCCTGTGTCACCGGTTTTACATTCTGATGCACCTCTGCAGGTTTACTGTATCCCTTGGACCTTCCCATTGACGATGAAACACAGAAATTGCATCGAAATTAAATATATGAGACATAATGCCGACTTAAGTACAAGAAATATGTCTTCGTACGGTCAATGTTTTGAGCGTTTCCTGTGTCACCAGTTTTACATTCCGATGCACCTCTGCCGGTTTACTGTATCCCTTGGACCTTCCCATTGTCGATCAAACACAGAAATCGCATCGGAATGAAAAATAAGAGACACAATGACGACTTAAGTACAGGAAGACTGAGTCTTCTTACTGTCTATGTTTTGAGCGTTTCCTGTGTCACCTGTTTTACATTCTGATGCACCAATGCAGGTTTACTGTATCCATTGTACCTTCCCATTACGATGAAACACAGAAATTTCATCGGATATAAACATAAGAGACACAATGCCGACTGAAGTACAGGAAGACAGAGTCTTCCTACTGTCTATGTTTTGAGCGTTTCCTGTGTCACCAGTTTTACATTCCGATGCACGTCTGCAGGTTTACTGTATCCCTTGGACCTTCCCATTGATGATGAAACACAGAAATTGCATCGGAATTAAATATAACAGACACAATGCCGACTTAAGTACAGGAAAACTGAGTCTTCCTACTGTCTATGTTTTGAGCGTTTCCTGTGTCACCAGTTTTACATTCCGATGCACCTGTGCAGGTTTACTGTATCCATTGGATCTTCACAGTGACGATGAAACACAGAAATTCCATCGGAATTAAAGATAAGACTGAGTCTTCCTACTGTCTATAATTTGAGCGTTTCCTGTGTCACCAGTTTTACATTCCGATGCACATCTACAGGTTTACTGTATTCCTTGGACCTTCCCATTGACGATGAAACACAGAAATTTCATCGGAATTAAATATAAGAGACACATTGGCGACTTAAGTACAGGAAGACTGAGTCTTCCTATTGTCAATGTTTTAAGCGTTTCCTGTGTCACCAGTTTCACATTCTGATGCACCTCTGCAAGTTTACTGTATCCATTGGGCCTTCCCATTGACGATGAAACACAGATGTTGCATCGGAATTAAATATAAGAGACACAATGCCTACTTAAGTAAAGGAAGACTGAGTGTTCCTACTGTCTATGTTTTGAGCGTTTCCTGTGTCACCAGTTTTACATTCTGATGCACCTCTGCAGGTTTACTGTATCCATTGGACCTTCCCACTGACGATGAAACACAGATATTGCATCGGAATTAAATATAAGAGACACAATGCCGACTTAAGTACAGGAAGACTGAGTCTTCCTACTGTCTGTGTTTTGAGCGTTTCCTGTGTCACTAGTTTTACATTCCGATGCACCTCTGCAGGTTTACTGTATCCCTTAGACCTTCCCATTGAGGATGAAAAACAGAAATTGCATCGGAATTAAATATAAGAGACACAATGCCGACTTAAGTACAGGAAGACTGAGTCTTCCTAATGTCTATGTTATCAGCGATTCCTGTGTCACCAATTTTACATTCTGATGCACCTCTGTAGGTTTCCTGTATCCCTTGGACCTTCCCATTGACGATGAAACACAGAAATTGCATCGAAATAAAATATAAGAGGCACAATGCAGACTTAAGTACAAGAAAACAGTCTTCGTATGGTCAATGTTTTGAGCGTTTCCTGTGTCACCAGTTATACATTCCGATGCACGTCTGAAAGTTTACTTTATCCCTTGGACCTTCCCATTGACGATGAAACACAGAAATTGCATCGGAATTAAATATAAGAGACACAATGCCGACTTAAGTACAGGAAGACTGAGTCTTCCTACTGTCTATGTTTTGAGCGTTTCCTGTGTCACTACATTTACATTCCGATGCACCTCTGCAGGTTTACTATATCCCTTGGACCTTCCCATTGACGATGAAACACAGAAATTGCATCGGAATTAAATATAAGAGACACAATGCCGACTTAAGTACAGGAAGACTGAGTCTTCCTACTGTCTATGTTTTGAGCGTTTCCTGTGTCAAAAGTTTTACATTCAGATGCACCTCTGCAGGTTTACTGTATCTATTGGAGCTTCCCATTGACGATGAAACACAGAAATTGCATCGGAATTAAATATAACAGACACAATGCCGACTTAAGTACAGGAAGAATGAGTCTTCCTACTGTCCATGTTTTGAGCGTTTCCTGTGTCACCGGTTTTACATTCTGATGCACCTCTGCAGGTTTACTGTATCCCTTGGACCTTCCCATTGACGATGAAACACAGAAATTGCATCGAAATTAAATATAAGAGACACAATGCCGACTTAAGTACAAGAAAAATGTCTTCGTACGGTCAATGTTTTGAGCGTTTCCTGTGTCACCAGTTTTACATTCCGATGCACCTCTGCCGGTTTACTGTATCCCTTGGACCTTCCCATTGTCGATCAAACACAGAAATCGCATCGGAATTAAAAATAAGAGACACAATGACGACTTAAGTACAGGAAGACTGAGTCTTCCTACTGTCTATGTTTTGAGCGTTTCCTGTGTCACCAGTTTTACATTCTGATGCTCCAATGCAGGTTTACTGTATCCATTGTACCTTCCCATTACGATGAAACACAGAAATTTCATCGGATATAAACATAAGAGACACAATGCCGACTGAAGTACAGGAAGACTGAGTCTTCCTACTGTCTATGTTTTGAGCGTTTCCTGTTTCACCAGTTTTACATTCCGATGCACGTCTGCAGGTTTACTGTATCCCTTGGACCTTCCCATTGATGATGAAACACAGAAATTGCATCGGAATTAAATATAACAGACACAATGCCGACTTAAGTACAGGAAAACTGAGTCTTCCTACTGTCTATGTTTTGAGCGTTTCCTGTGTCACCAGTTTTACATTCCGATGCACCTGTGCAGGTTTACTGTATACATTGGATCTTCACAGTGACGATGAAACACAGAAATTCCATCGGAATTAAAGATAAGACTGAGTCTTCCTACTGTCTATAATTTGAGCGTTTCCTGTGTCACCAGTTTTACATTCCGATGCACATCTACAGGTTTACTGTATTCCTTGGACCTTCCCATTGACGATGAAACACAGAAATTTCATCGGAATTAAATATAAGAGACACAATGCGCGACTTAAGTACAGGAAGACTGAGTCTTCCTACTGTCAATGTTTTAAGCGTTTCCTGTGTCACCAGTTTCACATTCTGATGCACCTCTGCAAGTTTACTGTATCCATTGGACCTTCCCATTGACGATGAAACACAGATATTGCATCGGAATTAAATATAAGAGACACAATGCCTACTTAAGTAAAGGAAGACTGAGTGTTCCTACTGTCTATGTTTTGAGCGTTTCCTGTGTCACCAGTTTTACATTCTGATGCACCTCTGCAGGTTTACTGTATCCATTGGACCTTCCCACTGACGATGAAACACAGATATTGCATCGGAATTAAATATAAGAGACACAATGCCGACTTAAGTATAGGAAGACTGAGTCTTCCTACTGTCCATGTTTGAGCGTTTCCTGTGTCACCAGTTTTACATTCTGATGCACCTCTGCAGGTTTACTGTATCCCTTGGACCTTCCCATTGACGATGAAACACAGAAATTGCATCGGAATTAAATATAAGAGACACAATGCGCGACTTAAGTACAGGAAGACTGAGTCTTCCTACTGTCTATGTTTTGAGCGTTTCCTGTGTCACCAGTTTTACATTCCGATGCACGTCTGCAGGTTTACTGTATCCCTTGGACCTTCCCATTGACGATGAAACACAGAAATTGCATCGGAATTAAATATAAGAGACACAATGCCGACTAAAGTACAGGAAGACTGAGTCTTCCTTCTGTCTATGTTTTGAGCGTTTCCTGTGTCACTAGTTTTACATTCCGATGCACCTCTGCAGGATTACTATGTCCCTCGGACCTTCCCATTGACGATGAAACACAGGAATTGCTTCAGAATTAAATATAAGATACCCAATGCCGTCTTAAGTACAGGAAGACTGAGTCTTCCTACTGTCTATGTTTTGAGCGTTTCCTGTGTCACCAGTTTTACATTCTGATGCACCTCTGTAGGTTTCCTGTATCCCTTGGACCTTCCCATTGACGATGAAATACAGAAATTGCATCAAAATTAAATATAAGAGACACAATGCCGACTTAAGTACACGAAAAATGTCTTCGTACGGTCAATGTTTTGAGCGTTTCCTGTGTCAGCAGTTTTACATTCCTATGCACCTCTGCCGGTTTACTGTATCCCTTGGACCTTCCCATTGTCGATCAAACACAGAAATCGCATCGGAATTAAAAATAAGGACACAATGACGACTTAAGTACAGGAAGACTGAGTCTTCCTACTGTCTATGTTTTGATCGTTTCCTGTGTCACCAGTTTTACATTCTGATGCACCTCTGCAGGTTTACTGTATCCCTTGGACCTTCCCATTGACGATGAAACACAGAAATTGCATCGGAATTAAATATAAGAGACACAATGCCGACTTAAGTACAGGAAGACTGAGTCTTCCTACTGTCTATGTTTTGAGCGTTTCCTGTGTCATCAGTTTTACATTCCGATGCACCTCTGTAGGTTTACTGTATCCCTTGGACCTTCCCATTGACGATGAAAAACAGAAATTGCATCGGAATTAAATATAACAGACACAATGCCGACTTAAGTACAGGAAAACTGAGTCTTCCTACTGTCTATGTTTTGAGCGTTTCCTGTGTCACCAGTTTTACATTCCGATGCACCTGTGCAGGTTTACTGTATCCATTGGATCTTCACAGTGACGATGAAACACAGAAATTGCATCGGAATTTAAGATAAGACTGAGTCTTCCTACTGTCTATAATTTGAGCGTTTCCTGTGTCACCAGTTTTACATTCCGATGCACATCTACAGGTTTACTGTATCCCTTGGACCTTCCCATTGTCGATCAAACACAGAAATCGCATCGGAATTAAAAATAAGAGACACAATGACGACTTAAGTACAGGAAGACTGAGTCTTCCTACTGTCTATGTTTTGAGCGTTTCCTGTGTCACCAGTTTTACATTCTGATGCACCTATGCAGGTTTACTGTATCCCCTGGACCTTCCCATTGACGATGAAACACAGAAATTGCATCGGAATTAAATATAAGAGACACAATGCCGACTTAAGTACAGGAAGACTGAGTCTTCCTACTGTCAATGTTTTAAGCGTTTCCTGTGTCACCAGTTTCACATTCTGATGCACCTCTGCAAGTTTACTGTATCCATTGGACCTTCCCATTGACGATGAAACACAGATGTTGCAGCGGAATTAAATATAAGAGACACAATGCCTACTTAAGTAAAGGAAGACTGAGTGTTCCTACTGTCTATGTTTTGAGCGTTTCCTGTGTCACCAGTTTTACATTCTGATGCACCTCTGCAGGTTTACTGTATCCATTGGACCTTCCCACTGACGATGAAACACAGATATTGCATCGGAATTAAATATAAGAGACACAATGCCGACTTAAGTACAGGAAGACTGAGTCTTCCTACTGTCTGTGTTTTGAGCGTTTCCTGTGTCACTAGTTTTACATTCCGATGCACCTCTGCAGGTTTACTGTATCCCTTAGACCTTCCCATTGAGGATGAAAAACAGAAATTGCATCGGAATTAAATATAAGAGACACAATGCCGACTTAAGTACAGGAAGACTGAGTCTTCCTAATGTCTATGTTTTCAGCGATTCCTGTGTCACCAATTTTACATTCTGATGCACCTCTGTAGGTTTCCTGTATCCCTTGGACCTTCCCATTGACGATGAAACACAGAAATTGCATCGAAATAAAATATAAGAGGCACAATGCAGACTTAAGTACAAGAAAACAGTCTTCGTATGGTCAATGTTTTGAGCGTTTCCTGTGTCACCAGTTATACATTCCGATGCACGTCTGAAAGTTTACTTTATCCCTAGGACCTTCCCATTGACGATGAAACACAGAAATTGCATCGGAATTAAATATAAGAGACACAATGCGCGACTTAAGTACAGGAAGACTGAGTCTTCCTACTGTCAATGTTTTAAGCGTTTCCTGTGTCACCAGTTTCACATTCTGATGCACCTCTGCAAGTTTACTGTATCCATTGGACCTTCCCATTGACGATGAAACACAGATGTTGCATCGGAATTAAATATAAGAGACACAATGCCTACTTAAGTAAAGGAAGACTGAGTGTTCCTACTGTCTATGTTTTGAGCGTTTCCTGTGTCACCAGTTTTACATTCTGATGCACCTCTGCAGGTTTACTGTATCCATTGGACCTTCCCACTGACGATGAAACACAGATATTGCATCGGAATTAAATATAAGAGACACAATGCCGACTTAAGTACAGGAAGACTGAGTCTTCCTACTGTCTGTGTTTTGAGCGTTTCCTGTGTCACTAGTTTTACATTCCGATGCACCTCTGCAGGTTTACTGTATCCCTTAGACCTTCCCATTGAGGATGAAAAACAGAAATTGCATCGGAATTAAATATAAGAGACACAATGCCGACTTAAGTACAGGAAGACTGAGTCTTCCTAATGTCTATGTTTTCAGCGATTCCTGTGTCACCAATTTTACATTCTGATGCACCTCTGTAGGTTTCCTGTATCCCTTGGACCTTCCCATTGACGATGAAACACAGAAATTGCATCGAAATAAAATATAAGAGGCACAATGCAGACTTAAGTACAAGAAAACAGTCTTCGTATGGTCAATGTTTTGAGCGTTTCCTGTGTCACCAGTTATACATTCCGATGCACGTCTGAAAGTTTACTTTATCCCTTGGACCTTCCCATTGACGATGAAACACAGAAATTGCATCGGAATTAAATATAAGAGACACAATGCCGACTTAAGTACAGGAAGACTGAGTCTTCCTACTGTCTATATTTTGAGCGTTTCCTGTGTCACTACATTTACATTCCGATGCACCTCTGCAGGTTTACTATATCCCTTGGACCTTCCCATTGACGATGAAACACAGAAATTGCATCGGAATTAAATATAAGAGACACAATGCCGACTTAAGTACAGGAAGACTGAGTCTTCCTACTGTCTATGTTTTGAGCGTTTCCTGTGTCAAAAGTTTTACATTCAGATGCACCTCTGCAGGTTTACTGTATCTATTGGAGCTTCCCATTGATGATGAAACACAGAAATTGCATCGGAATTAAATATAACAAACACAATGCCGACTTAAGTACAGGAAGAATGAGTCTTCCTACTGTCCATGTTTTGAGCGTTTCCTGTGTCACCGGTTTTACATTCTGATGCACCTCTGCAGGTTTACTGTATCCCTTGGACCTTCCCATTGACGATGAAACACAGAAATTGCATCGAAATTAAATATAAGAGACACAATGCCGACTTAAGTACAAGAAAAATGTCTTCGTACGGTCAATGTTTTGAGCGTTTCCTGTGTCACCAGTTTTACATTCCGATGCACCTCTGCCGGTTTACTGTATCCCTTGGACCTTCCCATTGTCGATCAAACACAGAAATCGCATCGGAATTAAAAATAAGAGACACAATGACGACTTAAGTACAGGAAGACTGAGTCTTCCTACTGTCTATGTTTTGAGCGTTTCCTGTGTCACCAGTTTTACATTCTGATGCTCCAATGCAGGTTTACTGTATCCATTGTACCTTCCCATTACGATGAAACACAGAAATTTCATCGGATATAAACATAAGAGACACAATGCCGACTGAAGTACAGGAAGACTGAGTCTTCCTACTGTCTATGTTTTGAGCGTTTCCTGTTTCACCAGTTTTACATTCCGATGCACGTCTGCAGGTTTACTGTATCCCTTGGACCTTCCCATTGATGATGAAACACAGAAATTGCATCGGAATTAAATATAACAGACACAATGCCGACTTAAGTACAGGAAAACTGAGTCTTCCTACTGTCTATGTTTTGAGCGTTTCCTGTGTCACCAGTTTTACATTCCGATGCACCTGTGCAGGTTTACTGTATACATTGGATCTTCACAGTGACGATGGAACACAGAAATTCCATCGGAATTAAAGATAAGACTGAGTCTTCCTACTGTCTATAATTTGAGCGTTTCCTGTGTCACCAGTTTTACATTCCGATGCACATCTACAGGTTTACTGTATTCCTTGGACCTTCCCATTGACGATGAAACACAGAAATTTCATCGGAATTAAATATAAGAGACACAATGCGCGACTTAAGTACAGGAAGACTGAGTCTTCCTACTGTCAATGTTTTAAGCGTTTCCTGTGTCACCAGTTTCACATTCTGATGCACCTCTGCAAGTTTACTGTATCCATTGGACCTTCCCATTGACGATGAAACACAGATATTGCATCGGAATTAAATATAAGAGACACAATGCCTACTTAAGTAAAGGAAGACTGAGTGTTCCTACTGTCTATGTTTTGAGCGTTTCCTGTGTCACCAGTTTTACATTCTGATGCACCTCTGCAGGTTTACTGTATCCATTGGACCTTCCCACTGACGATAAAACACAGATATTGCATCGGAATTAAATATAAGAGACACAATGCCGACTTAAGTATAGGAAGACTGAGTCTTCCTACTGTCCATGTTTGAGCGTTTCCTGTGTCACCAGTTTTACATTCTGATGCACCTCTGCAGGTTTACTGTATCCCTTGGACCTTCCCATTGACGATGAAACACGGAAATTGCATCGGAATTAAATATAAGAGACACAATGCGCGACTTAAGTACAGGAAAACTGAGTCTTCCTACTGTCTATGTTTTGAGCGTTTCCTGTGTCACCAGTTTTACATTCCGATGCACGTCTGCAGGTTTACTGTATCCCTTGGACCTTCCCATTGACGATGAAACACAGAAATTGCATCGGAATTAAATATAAGAGACACAATGCCGACTAAAGTACAGGAAGACTGAGTCTTCCTACTGTCTATGTTTTGAGCGTTTCCTGTGTCACTAGTTTTACATTCCGATGCACCTCTGCAGGATTACTATGTCCTTCGGACCTTCCCATTGACGATGAAACACAGGAATTGCTTCAGAATTAAATATAAGATACCCAATGCCGTCTTAAGTACAGGAAGACTGAGTCTTCCTACTGTCTATGTTTTGAGCGTTTCCTGTGTCACCAGTTTTACATTCTGATGCACCTCTGTAGGTTTCCTGTATCCCTTGGACCTTCCCATTGACGATGATATACAGAAATTGCATCAAAATTAAATATAAGAGACACAATGCCGACTTAAGTACACGAAAAATGTCTTCGTACGGTCAATGTTTTGAGCGTTTCCTGTGTCACCAGTTTTACATTCCTATGCACCTCTGCCGGTTTACTGTATCCCTTGGACCTTCCCATTGTCGATCAAACACAGAAATCGCATCGGAATTAAAAATAAGGACACAATGACGACTTAAGTACAGGAAGACTGAGTCTTCCTACTGTCTATGTTTTGATCGTTTCCTGTGTCACCAGTTTTACATTCTGATGCACCTCTGCAGGTTTACTGTATCCCTTGGACCTTCCCATTGACGATGAAACACAGAAATTGCATCGGAATTAAATATAAGAGACACAATGCCGACTTAAGTACAGGAAGACTGAGTCTTCCTACTGTCTATGTTTTGAGCGTTTCCTGTGTCATCAGTTTTACATTCCGATGCAACTCTGTAGGTTTACTGTATCCCTTGGACCTTCCCATTGACGATGAAAAACAGAAATTGCATCGGAATTAAATATAACAGACACAATGCCGACTTAAGTACAGGAAAACTGAGTCTTCCTACTGTCTATGTTTTGAGCGTTTCCTGTGTCACCAGTTTTACATTCCGATGCACCTGTGCAGGTTTACTGTATCCATTGGATCTTCACAGTGACGATGAAACACAGAAATTGCATCGGAATTTAAGATAAGACTGAGTCTTCCTACTGTCTATAATTTGAGCGTTTCCTGTGTCACCAGTTTTACATTCCGATGCACATCTACAGGTTTACTGTATCCCTTGGACCTTCCCATTGTCGATCAAACACAGAAATCGCATCGGAATTAAAAATAAGAGACACAATGACGACTTAAGTACAGGAAGACTGAGTCTTCCTACTGTCTATGATTTGAGCGTTTCCTGTGTCACCAGTTTTACATTCTGATGCACCTATGCAGGTTTACTGTATCCCTTGGACCTTCCCATTGACGATGAAACACAGAAATTGCATCGGAATTAAATATAAGAGACACAATGCCGACTTAAGTACAGGAAGACTGAGTCTTCCTACTGTCTATGTTTTGAGCGTTTCCTGTGTCACTAGTTTTACATTCCGATGCACCTCTGCAGGTTTACTATGTCCCTTGGACCTTCCCATTGACGATGAAACACAGGAATTGCATCGGAATTAAATATAAGAGACACAATGCCGACTTATGTACAGGAAGACTGAGTCTTCCTACTGTCTCTGTTTTGAGCGTTTCCTGTGCCACCAGTTTTACAGTCTGATGCACCTCTGTAGGTTTCCTGTATCCCTTGGACCTTCCCATTGACGATGAAAAACAGAAATTGCATCGGAATTAAATATAACAGACACAATGCCGACTTAAGTACAGGAAAACTGAGTCTTCCTACTGTCTATGTTTTGAGCGTTTCCTGTGTCACCAGTTTTACATTCCGATGCACCTGTGCAGGTTTACTGTATCCATTGGATCTTCACAGTGACGATGAAACACAGAAATTGCATCGGAATTTAAGATAAGACTGAGTCTTCCTACTGTCTATAATTTGAGCGTTTCCTGTGTCACCAGTTTTACATTCCGATGCACATCTACAGGTTTACTGTATCCCTTGGACCTTCCCATTGTCGATCAAACACAGAAATCGCATCGGAATTAAAAATAAGAGACACAATGACGACTTAAGTACAGGAAGACTGAGTCTTCCTACTGTCTATGATTTGAGCGTTTCCTGTGTCACCAGTTTTACATTCTGATGCACCTATGCAGGTTTACTGTATCCCTTGGACCTTCCCATTGACGATGAAACACAGAAATTGCATCGGAATTAAATATAAGAGACACAATGCCGACTTAAGTACAGGAAGACTGAGTCTTCCTACTGTCTATGTTTTGAGCGTTTCCTGTGTCACTAGTTTTACATTCCGATGCACCTCTGCAGGTTTACTATGTCCCTTGGACCTTCCCATTGACGATGAAACACAGGAATTGCATCGGAATTAAATATAAGAGACACAATGCCGACTTATGTACAGGAAGACTGAGTCTTCCTACTGTCTCTGTTTTGAGCGTTTCCTGTGCCACCAGTTTTACAGTCTGATGCACCTCTGTAGGTTTCCTGTATCCCTTGGACCTTCCCATTGACGATGAAACACAGAAATTGCATCGAAATTAAATATAAGAGACACAATGCCAACTTAAGTACAAGAAAAATGTCTTCGTACGGTCAATGTTTTGAGCGTTTCCTGTGTCACCAGTTTTACATTCCGATGCACCTCTGCAGGTTTACTGTATCCCTTGGACCTTCCTATTGACGATCAAACACAGAAATCGCATCGGAATTAAAAAAAAAGAGACACAATGACGACTTAAGTACAGGAAGACTGAGTCTTCCTACTGTCTATGTTTTGAGCGTTTCCTGTGTCACCAGTTTTACATTCTGATGCACCTATGCAGGTTTACTGTATACATTGTACCTTCCCATTGACGATGAAACACAGAAATTGCATCGGAATTTAATATAAGAGACACAATGCCGACCTAAGTACAGGAAGACTGAGTCTTCCTACTGTCTATGTTTTGAGCGTTTCCTGTGTCACTAGTTTTACATTCCGATGCACCTCTGCAGGTTTACTATGTCATTTGGACCTTCCCATTGACGATGAAACACAGGAATTGCATCGGAATTAAATATAAGAGACACAATGCCGACTTATGTACAGGAAGACTGAGTCTTCCTACTGTCTATGTATTGAGCGTTTCCTGTGAGACCAGTTTTACATTCTGATGCACCTCTGTAGGTCTCCTGTATCCCTTGGACCTTCCCATTGACGATGAAACACAGAAATTGCATCGAAATTAAATATAAGAGACACAATGCCAACTTAAGTACAAGAAAAATGTCTTCGTACGGTCAATGTTTTGAGCGTTTCCTGTGTCACCAGTTTTACATTCCGATGCACCTCTGCAGGTTTACTGTATCCCTTGGACCTTCCCATTGTCGATCAAACACAGAAATCGCATCGGAATAAAAAATAAGAGACACCATGACGACTTAAGTACAGGAAGACTGAGTCTTCCTACTGTCTATGTTTTGAGCGTTTCCTGTGTCACCAGTTTTACATTCCGATGCACCTGTGCAGGTTTGCTGTATCCATTGGATCTTCACAGTGACGATGAAACACAGAAATTCCATCGGAATGAAAGATAAGACTGAGTCTTCCTACTGTCTATAATTTGAGCGTTTCCTGTGTCACCAGTTTTACATTCCGATGCACATCTACAGGTTTACTGTATTCCTTGGACCTTCCCATTGACTATGAAACACAGAAATTTCATCGGAAATAAATATAAGAGACACAATGCCGACTGAAGTACAGGAAGACTGAGTCTTCCTACTGTCTATGATTTGAGCGTTTCCTGTGTCACCAGTTTTACATTCCGATGCACATCTGATGGTTTACTGTATCCCTTGGACATTCCCATTGACGATGAAACACAGAAATTGCATCGGAATTAAATATTAGAGACACAATGCCGACTTAAGTACAATAAGATTGAGTCTTCCTAATGTCTATGATTTGAGCGTTTCCTGTGTCACTAGTTTTACATTCCGATGCACCTCTGCAGGTTTACTGTATCCCTTGGACCTTACCATTGACGATGAAAAACAGAAATTGCATCGGAATTAAACATAAGAGACACAATCCCGACTTAAGTACAGGAAGACTGAGTCTTCCTACTGTCTATGCTTTGAGCGTTTCCTGTGTCACCAGTTATACATTCTGATGCACCTCTGTAGGTTTACTGTATCCCTTGGACCTTCCCATTGACGATGAAACACAGAAATTGCATCGAAATTAAATATAAGAGACACAATGCCGACATAAGTACAAGAAAACAGTCTTCGTACGGTCAATGTTTGAAGCGTTTCCTGTGTCACCAGTTTTACATTCCGATGCACCTCTACCGGTTTACTGTATCCCTTGGACCTTCCCATTGTCGATCAAACACAGAAATCGCATCGGAATTAAAATATAAGAGACACAATGCCTACTTAAGTAAAGGAAGACTGAGTGTTCCTACTGTCTATGTTTTGAGCGTTTCCTGTGTCACCAGTTTTACATTCTGATGCACCTCTGCAAGCTTACTGTATCCATTGGACCTTCCCATTGACGATGAAACACAGATATTGCATCGGAATTAAATATAAGAGACACAATGCCGACTTAAGTACAGGAAGACTGAGTCTTCCTACTGTCCATGCTTTGAGCGTTTCCTGTGTCACCAGTTTTACATTCTGATGCACCTCTGCAGGTTTACTGTATCCCTTGGACCTTCCCATTGACGATGAAACACAGAAATTGCATCGGAATTATATATAAGAGACACAATGCGCGACTTAAGTACAGGAAGACTGAGTCTTCCTACTGTCTATGTTTTGAGCGTTTCCTGTGTCACCAGTTTTACATTCCGATGCACGTCTGCAGATTTACTGAATCCCTTGGACCTTCCCATTGACGATGAAACACAGAAATTGCATCGGAATTAAATATAAGAGACACAATGCCGACTAAAGTACAGGAAGACTGAGTCTTCCTACTGTCTATGTTTTGAGCGTTTCCTGTGTCCCTAGTTTTACATTCCGAAGCACCTCTGCAGGTTTACTATGTCCCTTGGACCTTCCCATTGACGATGAAACACAGGAATTGCTTCAGAATTAAATATAAGAGACACAATGACGTCTTAAGTACAGGAAGACTGAGTCTTCCTACTGTCCATGTTTTGAGCGTTTCCTGTGTCACCAGTTTTACATTCTCATGCACCTCTGTAGGTTTCCTGTATCCCTTGGACTTTCCCATTGACGATGAAACACAGAAATTGCATCAAAATTAAATGTAAGAGACACAATGCCGACTTAAGTACAAGAAAAATGTCTTCGTACGGTCAATGTTTTGAGCGTTTCCTGTGTCACCAGTTTTACATTCCGATGCACCTCTGCCGGTTTACTGTATCCCTAGGACCTTCCCATTGTCGCTCAAACACAGAAATCGCATCGGAATTAATAATAAGAGACACAATGACGACTTAGGTACAGGAAGACTGAGTCTTCCTACTGTCTATGTTTTGAGCGTTTCCTGTGTCACCAGTTTTACATTCTGATGCACCTAAGCAGGTTTACTCTATCCCTTGGACCTTCCCATTGACGATGAAACACAGAAATTGCATCGGAATTAAATATAAGAGACACAATGCCGACTTAAGTACAGGAAGACTGAGTCTTCCTACTGTCTATGTTTTGAGCGTTACCTGATGCACCTCTGCAGGTTTACTGCATCCCTTGGACCTTCCCATTGACGATGAAACACAGAAATTGCATCGGAATTAAATATAAGAGACACAATGCCGACTTAAGTACAGGAAGACTGAGTCTTCCTACTGTCTATGTTTTGAGCGTTTCCTGTGTCATCAATTTTACATTCCGATGCACCTCTGCAGGTTTACTGTATCCCTTGGACCTTCCCATTGACGATGAAAAACAGAAATTGCATCGGAATTAAATATAACAGACACAATGCCGACTTAACTACAGGAAAACTGAGTCTTCCTACTGTCTATGTTTCGAGCGTTTCCTGTGTCACCAGTTTTACATTCCGATGCACCTGTGCAGGTTTGCTGTATCCATTGGATCTTCACAGTGACGATGAAACACAGATATTGCATCGGAATTAAATATAAGAGACACAATGCCTACTTAAGTAAAGGAAGACTGAGTGTTCCTACTGTCTATGTTTTGAGCGTTTCCTGTGTCACCAGTTTTACATTCAGATGCACCTCTGCAGGTTTACTGTATCCATTGGACCTTCCCACTGACGATGAAACACAGATATTGCATCGGAATTAAATATAAGAGACACAATGCCGACTTAAGTACAGGAAGACTGAGTCTTCCTACTGTCTGTGTTTTGAGCGTTTCCTGTGTCACTAGTTTTACATTCCGATGCACCTCTGCAGGTTTACTGTATCCCTTAGACCTTCCCATTGAGGATGAAAAACAGAAATTGCATCGGAATTAAATATAAGAGACACAATGCCGACTTAAGTACAGGAAGACTGAGTCTTCCTAATGTCTATGTTTTCAGCGATTCCTGTGTCACCAATTTTACATTCTGATGCACCTCTGTAGGTTTCCTGTATCCCTTGGACCTTCCCATTGACGATGAAACACAGAAATTGCATCGAAATAAAATATAAGAGGCACAATGCAGACTTAAGTACAAGAAAACAGTCTTCGTATGGTCAATGTTATGAGCGTTTCATGTGTCACCAGTTATACATTCCGATGCACGTCTGAAAGTTTACTTTATCCCTTGGACCTTCCCATTGACGATGAAACACAGAAATTGCATCGGAATTAAATATAAGAGACACAATGCCGACTTAAGTACAGGAAGACTGAGTCTTCCTACTGTCTATGTTTTGAGCGTTTCCTGTGTCACTACATTTACATTCCCATGCACCTCTGCAGGTTTACTATATCCCTTGGACCTTCCCATTGAAGATGAAACACAGAAATTGCATCGGAATTAAATATAAGAGACACAATGCCGACTTAAGTACAGGAAGACTGAGTCTTCCTACTGTCTATGTTTTGAGCGTTTCCTGTGTCAAAAGTTTTACATTCTGATGCACCTTTGCAGGTTTACTGTATCTATTGGAGCTTCCCATTGACGATGAAACACAGAAATTGCATCGGAATTAAATATAACAGACACAATGCCGACTTAAGTACAGGAAGAATGAGTCTTCCTACTGTCCATGTTTTGAGCGTTTCCTGTGTCACCGGTTTTACATTCTGATGCACCTCTGCAGGTTTAGTGTATCCCTTGGACCTTCCCATTGACGATGAAACACAGAAATTGCATCGAAATTAAATATAAGAGACACAATGCCGACTTAAGTACAAGAAAAATGTCTTCGTACGGTCAATGTTTTGAGCGTTTCCTGTGTCACCAGTTTTACATTCCGATGCACCTCTGCCGGTTTACTGTATCCCTTGGACCTTCCCATTGTCGATCAAACACAGAAATCGCATCGGAATTAAAAATAAGAGACACAATGACGACTTAAGTACAGGAAGACTGAGTCTTCCTACTGTCTATGTTTTGAGCGTTTCCTGTGTCACCAGTTTTACATTCTGATGCACCAATGCAGGTTTACTGTATCCATTGTACCTTCCCATTACGATGAAACACAGAAATTTCATCGGATATAAACATAAGAGACACAATGCCGACTGAAGTACAGGAAGACTGAGTCTTCCTACTGTCTATGTTTTGAGCGTTTCCTGTGTCACCAGTTTTACATTCCGATGCACGTCTGCAGGTTTACTGTATCCCTTGGACCTTCCCATTGACGATGAAACACAGAAATTGCATCGGAATTAAATATAACAGACACAATGCCGACTTAAGTACAGGAAAACTGAGTCTTCCTACTGTCTATGTTTTGAGCGTTTCCTGTGTCACCAGTTTTACATTCCGATGCACCTGTGCAGGTTTACTGTATCCATTGGATCTTCACAGTGACGATGAAACACAGAAATTCCATCGGAATTAAAGATAAGACTGAGTCTTCCTACTGTCTATAATTTGAGCGTTTCCTGTGTCACCAGTTTTACATTCCGATGCACTTCTACAGGTTTACTGTATTCCTTGGACCTTCCCATTGACGATGAAACACAGAAATTTCATCGGAATTAAATATAAGAGACACAATGCGCGACTTAAGTACAGGAAGACTGAGTCTTCCTACTGTCAATGTTTTAAGCGTTTCCTGTGTCACCAGTTTCACATTCTGATGCACCTCTGCAATTTTACTGTATCCATTGGACCTTCCCATTGACGATGAAACACAGATATTGCATCGGAATTAAATATAAGAGACACAATGCCTACTTAAGTAAAGGAAGACTGAGTGTTCCTACTGTCTATGTTTTGAGCGTTTCCTGTGTCACCAGTTTTACATTCTGATGCACCTCTGCAGGTTTACTGTATCCACTGGACCTTCCCACTGACGATGAAACACAGATATTGCATCGGAATTAAATATGAGACACAATGCCGACTTAAGTACAGGAAGACTGAGTCTTCCTACTGTCCATGTTTGAGCGTTTCCTGTGTCACCAGTTTTACATTCTGATGCACCTCTGCAGGTTTACTGTATCCCTTGGACCTTCCCATTGACGATGAAACACAGAAATTGCATCGGAATTAAATATAAGAGACACAATGCGCGACTTAAGTACAGGAAGACTGAGTCTTCCTACTGTCTATGTTTTGAGCGTTTCCTGTGTCACCAGTTTTACATTCCGATGCACGTCTGCAGGTTTACTGTATCCCGTGGACCTTCCCATTGACGATGAAACACAGAAATTGCATCGGAATTAAATATAAGAGACACAATGCCGACTAAAGTACAGGAAGACTGAGTCTTCCTACTGTCTATGTTTTGAGCGTTTCCTGTGTCACTAGTTTTACATTCCGATGCACCTCTGCAGGATTACTATGTCCCTTGGACCTTCCCATTGACGATGAAACACAGGAATTGCTTCAGAATTAAATATAAGATACCCAATGCCGTCTTAAGTACAGGAAGACTGAGTCTTCCTACTGTCTATGTTTTGAGCGTTTCCTGTGTCACCAGTTTTACATTCTGATGCACCTCTGTAGGTTTCCTGTATCCCTTGGACCTTCCCATTGACGATGAAATACAGAAATTGCATCAAAATTAAATATAAGAGACACAATGCCGACTTAAGTACAAGAAAAATGTCTTCGTACGGTCAATGTTTTGAGCGTTTCCTGTGTCACCAGTTTTACATTCCTATGCACCTCTGCCGGTTTACTGTATCCCTTGGACCTTCCCATTGTCGATCAAACACAGAAATCGCATCGGAATTAAAAATAAGGACACAATGACGACTTAAGTACAGGAAGACTGAGTCTTCCTACTGTCTATGTTTTGATCGTTTCCTGTGTCACCAGTTTTACATTCTGATGCACGTATGCAGGTTTACTGTATCCCTTGGACCTTCCCATTGACGATGAAACACAGAAATTGCATCGGAATTAAATATAAGAGACACAATGCCGACTTAAGTACAGGAAGACTGAGTCTTCCTACTCTCTATGTTTTGAGCGTTTCCTGTGTCACCAGTTTTACATTCTGATGCACCTCTGCAGGTTTACTGTATCCCTTGGACCTTCCCATTGACGATGAAACACAGAAATTGCATCGGAATTAAATATAAGAGACACAATGCCGACTTAAGTACAGGAAGACTGAGTCTTCCTACTGTCTATGTTTTGAGCGTTTCCTGTGTCATCAGTTTTACATTCCGATGCACCTCTGTAGGTTTACTGTATCCCTTGGACCTTCCCATTGACGATGAAAAACAGAAATTGCATCGGAATTAAATATAACAGACACAATGCCGACTTAAGTACAGGAAAACTGAGTCTTCCTACTGTCTATGTTTTGAGCGTTTCCTGTGTCACCAGTTTTACATTTCGATGCACCTGTGCAGGTTTACTGTATCCATTGGATCTTCACAGTGACGATGAAACACAGAAATTGCATCGGAATTTAAGATAAGACTGAGTCTTCCTACTGTCTATAATTTGAGCGTTTCCTGTGTCACCAGTTTCACATTCCGATGCACATCTACAGGTTTACTGTATCCCTTGGACCTTCCCATTGTCGATCAAACACAGAAATCGCATCGGAATTAAAAATAAGAGACACAATGACGACTTAAGTACAGGAAGACTGAGTCTTCCTACTGTCTATGTTTTGAGCGTTTCCTGTGTCACCAGTTTTACATTCTGATGCACCTATGCAGGTTTACTGTATCCCTTGGACCTTCCCATTGACGATGAAACACAGGAATTGCATCGGAATTAAATATAAGAGACACAATGCCGACTTATGTACAGGAAGACTGAGTCTTCCTACTGTCTATGTTTTGAGCGTTTCCTGTGCCACCAGTTTTACAGTGTGATGCACCTCTGTAGGTTTCCTGTATCCCTTGGACCTTCCCATTGACGATGAAACACAGAAATTGCATCGAAATTAAATATAAGAGACACAATGCCAACTTAAGTACATGAAAAATGTCTTCGTACGGTCAATGTTTTGAGCGTTTCCTGTGTCACCAGTTTTACATTCCGATGCACCTCTGCAGGTTTACTGTATCCCTTGGACCTTCCTATTGACGATCAAACACAGAAATCGCATCGGAATTAAAAAAAAGAGACACAATGACGACTTAAGTACAGGAAGACTGAGTCTTCCTACTGTCTATGTTTTGAGCGTTTCCTGTGTCACCAGTTTTACATTCTGATGCACCTATGCAGGTTTACTGTATACATTGTACCTTCCCATTGACGATGAAACACAGAAATTGCATCGGAATTAAATATAAGAGACACAATGCCGACTTAAGTACAGGAAGACTGAGTCTTCCTACTGTCTATGTTTTGAGCGTTTCCTGTGTCACTAGTTTTACATTCCGATGCACCTCTGCAGGTTTACTATGTCCCTTGGACCTTCCCATTGACGATGAAACACAGGAATTGCATCGGAATTAAATATAAGAGACACAATGCCGACTTATGTACAGGAAGACTGAGTCTTCCTACTGTCTATGTATTGAGCGTTTCCTGTGAGACCAGTTTTACATTCTGATGCACCTCTGTAGGTCTCCTGTATCCCTTTACCTTCCCATTGACGATGAAACACAGAAATTGCATCGAAATTAAATATAAGAGACACAATGCCAACTTAAGTACAAGAAAAATGTCTTCGTACGGTCAATGTTTTGAGCGTTTCCTGTGTCACCAGTTTTACATTCCGATGCACCTCTGCAGGTTTACTGTATCCCTTGGACCTTCCCATTGTCGATCAAACACAGAAATCGCATCGGAATTAAAAATAAGAGACACAATGACGACTTAAGTACAGGAAGACTGAGTCTTCCTACTGTCTATGTTTTGAGCGTTTCCTGTGTCACCAGTTTTACATTCCGATGCACCTGTGCAGGTTTGCTGTATCCATTGGATCTTCACAGTGACGATGAAACACAGAAATTCCATCGGAATTAAAGATAAGACTGAGTCTTCCTACTGTCTATAATTTGAGCGTTTCCTGTGTCACCAGTTTTACATTCCGATGCACATCTACAGGTTTACTGTTTTCCTTGGACCTTCCCATTGACTATGAAACACAGATATTTCATCGGAAATAAATATAAGAGACACAATGCCGACTGAAGTACAGGAAGACTGAGTCTTCCTACTGTCTATGATTTGAGCGTTTCCTGTGTCACCAGTTTTACATTCCGATGCACATCTGATGGTTTACTGTATCCCTTGGACATTCCCATTGACGATGAAACACAGAAATTGCATCGGAATTAAATATTAGAGACACAATGCCGACTTAAGTACAATAAGATTGAGTCTTCCTAATGTCTATGATTTGAGCGTTTCCTGTGTCACTAGTTTTACATTCCGATGCACCTCTGCAGGTTTACTGTATCCCTTGGACCTTACCATTGACGATGAAAAACAGAAATTGCATCGGAATTAATAATAAGAGACACAATGACGACTTAGGTACAGGAAGACTGAGTCTTCCTACTGTCTATGTTTTGAGCGTTTCCTGTGTCACCAGTTTTACATTCCGATGCACGTCTGCAGATTTACTGAATCCCTTGGACCTTCCCATTGACGATGAAACACAGATATTGCATCGGAATTAAATATAAGAGACACAATGCCGACTTAAGTACAGGAAGACTGAGTCTTCCTACTGTCCATGCTTTGAGCGTTTCCTGTGTCACCAGTTTTACATTCTGATGCACCTCTGCTGGTTTACTGTATCCCTTGGACCTTCCCATTGACGATGAAACACAGACATTGCATCGGAATTATATATAAGAGACACAATGCGCGACTTAAGTACAGGAAGACTGAGTCTTCCTACTGTCTATGTTTTGAGCGTTTCCTGTGTCACCAGTTTTACATTCCGATGCACGTCTGCAGATTTACTGAATCCCTTGGACCTTCCCATTGACGATGAAACACAGAAATTGCATCGGAATTAAATATAAGAGACACAATGCCGACTAAAGTACAGGAAGACTGAGTCTTCCTACTGTCTATGTTTTGAGCGTTTCCTGTGTCACCAGTTTCACATTCTGATGCACCTCTGCAATTTTACTGTATCCATTGGACCTTCCCATTGACGATGAAACACAGATATTGCATCGGAATTAAATATAAGAGACACAATGCCTACTTAAGTAAAGGAAGACTGAGTGTTCCTACTGTCTATGTTTTGAGCGTTTCCTGTGTCACCAGTCTTACATTCTGATGCATCTCTGCAGGTTTACTGTATCCATTGGACCTTCCCACTGACGATGAAACACAGATATTGCATCGGAATTAAATATGAGACACAATGCCGACTTAAGTACAGGAAGACTGAGTCTTCCTACTGTCCATGTTTGAGCGTTTCCTGTGTCACCAGTTTTACATTCTGATGCACCTCTGCAGGTTTACTGTATCCCTTGGACCTTCCCATTGACGATGAAACACAGAAATTGCATCGGAATTAAATATAAGAGACACAATGCGCGACTTAAGTACAGGAAGACTGAGTCTTCCTACTGTCTATGTTTTGAGCGTTTCCTGTGTCACCAGTTTTACATTCCGATGCACGTCTGCAGGTTTACTGTATCCCTTGGACCTTCCCATTGACGATGAAACACAGAAATTGCATCGGAATTAAATATAAGAGACACAATGCCGACTAAAGTACAGGAAGACTGAGTCTTCCTACTGTCTATGTTTTGAGCGTTTCCTGTGTCACTAGTTTTACATTCCGATGCACCTCTGCAGGATTACTATGTCCCTTGGACCTTCCCATTGACGATGAAACACAGGAATTGCTTCAGAATTAAATATAAGATACCCAATGCCGTCTTAAGTACAGGAAGACTGAGTCTTCCTACTGTCTATGTTTTGAGCGTTTCCTGTGTCACCAGTTTTACATTCTGATGCACCTCTGTAGGTTTCCTGTATCCCTTGGACCTTCCCATTGACGATGAAATACAGAAATTGCATCAAAATTAAATATAAGAGACACAATGCCGACTTAAGTACAAGAAAAATGTCTTCGTACGGTCAATGTTTTGAGCGTTTCCTGTGTCACCAGTTTTACATTCCTATGCACCTCTGCCGGTTTACTGTATCCCTTGGACCTTCCCATTGTCGATCAAACACAGAAATCGCATCGGAATTAAAAATAAGGACACAATGACGACTTAAGTACAGGAAGACTGAGTCTTCCTACTGTCTATGTTTTGATCGTTTCCTGTGTCACCAGTTTTACATTCTGATGCACATATGCAGGTTTACTGTATCCCTTGGACCTTCCCATTGACGATGAAACACAGAAATTGCATCGGAATTAAATATAAGAGACACAATGCCGACTTAAGTACAGGAAGACTGAGTCTTCCTACTCTCTATGTTTTGAGCGTTTCCTGTGTCACCAGTTTTACATTCTGATGCACCTCTGCAGGTTTACTGTATCCCTTGGACCTTCCCATTGACGATGAAACACAGAAATTGCATCGGAATTAAATATAAGAGACACAATGCCGACTTAAGTACAGGAAGACTGAGTCTTCCTACTGTCTATGTTTTGAGCGTTTCCTGTGTCATCAGTTTTACATTCCGATGCACCTCTGTAGGTTTACTGTATCCCTTGGACCTTCCCATTGACGATGAAAAACAGAAATTGCATCGGAATTAAATATAACAGACACAATGCCGACTTAAGTACAGGAAAACTGAGTCTTCCTACTGTCTATGTTTTGAGCGTTTCCTGTGTCACCAGTTTTACATTCCGATGCACCTGTGCAGGTTTACTGTATCCATTGGATCTTCACAGTGACGATGAAACACAGAAATTGCATCGGAATTTAAGATAAGACTGAGTCTTCCTACTGTCTATAATTTGAGCGTTTCCTGTGTCACCAGTTTCACATTCCGATGCACATCTACAGGTTTACTGTATCCCTTGGACCTTCCCATTGTCGATCAAACACAGAAATCGCATCGGAATTAAAAATAAGAGACACAATGACGACTTAAGTACAGGAAGACTGAGTCTTCCTACTGTCTATGTTTTGAGCGTTTCCTGTGTCACCAGTTTTACATTCTGATGCACCTATGCAGGTTTACTGTATCCCTTGGACCTTCCCATTGACGATGAAACACAGGAATTGCATCGGAATTAAATATAAGAGACACAATGCCGACTTATGTACAGGAAGACTGAGTCTTCCTACTGTCTATGTTTTGAGCGTTTCCTGTGCCACCAGTTTTACAGTGTGATGCACCTCTGTAGGTTTCCTGTATCCCTTGGACCTTCCCATTGACGATGAAACACAGAAATTGCATCGAAATTAAATATAAGAGACACAATGCCAACTTAAGTACAAGAAAAATGTCTTCGTACGGTCAATGTTTTGAGCGTTTCCTGTGTCACCAGTTTTACATTCCGATGCACCTCTGCAGGTTTACTGTATCCCTTGGACCTTCCTATTGACGATCAAACACAGAAATCGCATCGGAATTAAAAAAAAGGGACACAATGACGACTTAAGTACAGGAAGACTGAGTCTTCCTACTGTCTATGTTTTGAGCGTTTCCTGTGTCACCAGTTTTACATTCTGATGCACCTATGCAGGTTTACTGTATACATTGTACCTTCCCATTGACGATGAAACACAGAAATTGCATCGGAATTAAATATAAGAGACACAATGCCGACTTAAGTACAGGAAGACTGAGTCTTCCTACTGTCTATGTTTTGAGCGTTTCCTGTGTCACTAGTTTTACATTCCGATGCACCTCTGCAGGTTTACTATGTCCCTTGGACCTTCCCATTGACGATGAAACACAGGAATTGCATCGGAATTAAATATAAGAGACACAATGCCGACTTATGTACAGGAAGACTGAGTCTTCCTACTGTCTATGTATTGAGCGTTTCCTGTGAGACCAGTTTTACATTCTGATGCACCTCTGTAGGTCTCCTGTATCCCTTGGACCTTCCCATTGACGATGAAACACAGAAATTGCATCGAAATTAAATATAAGAGACACAATGCCAACTTAAGTACAAGAAAAATGTCTTCGTACGGTCAATGTTTTGAGCGTTTCCTGTGTCACCAGTTTTACATTCCGATGCACCTCTGCAGGTTTACTGTATCCCTTGGACCTTCCCATTGTCGATCAAACACAGAAATCGCATCGGAATTAAAAATAAGAGACACAATGACGACTTAAGTACAGGAAGACTGAGTCTTCCTACTGTCTATGTTTTGAGCGTTTCCTGTGTCACCAGTTTTACATTCCGATGCACCTGTGCAGGTTTGCTGTATCCATTGGATCTTCACAGTGACGATGAAACACAGAAATTCCATCGGAATTAAAGATAAGACTGAGTCTTCCTACTGTCTATAATTTGAGCGTTTCCTGTGTCACCAGTTTTACATTCCGATGCACATCTTCAGGTTTACTGTTTTCCTTGGACCTTCCCATTGACTATGAAACACAGATATTTCATCGGAAATAAATATAAGAGACACAATGCCGACTGAAGTACAGGAAGACTGAGTCTTCCTACTGTCTATGATTTGAGCGTTTCCTGTGTCACCAGTTTTACATTCCGATGCACATCTGATGGTTTACTGTATCCCTTGGACATTCCCATTGACGATGAAACACAGAAATTGCATCGGAATTAAATATTAGAGACACAATGCCGACTTAAGTACAATAAGATTGAGTCTTCCTAATGTCTATGATTTGAGCGTTTCCTGTGTCACTAGTTTTACATTCCGATGCACCTCTGCAGGTTTACTGTATCCCTTGGACCTTACCATTGACGATGAAAAACAGAAATTGCATCGGAATTAATAATAAGAGACACAATGACGACTTAGGTACAGGAAGACTGAGTCTTCCTACTGTCTATGTTTTGAGCGTTTCCTGTGTCACCAGTTTTACATTCCGATGCACGTCTGCAGATTTACTGAATCCCTTGGACCTTCCCATTGACGATGAAACACAGATATTGCATCGGAATTAAATATAAGAGACACAATGCCGACTTAAGTACAGGAAGACTGAGTCTTCCTACTGTCCATGCTTTGAGCGTTTCCTGTGTCACCAGTTTTACATTCTGATGCACCT
This sequence comes from Schistocerca nitens, assembly GCF_023898315.1. Taxonomy (NCBI): domain Eukaryota; kingdom Metazoa; phylum Arthropoda; class Insecta; order Orthoptera; family Acrididae; genus Schistocerca; species Schistocerca nitens. Next base: position 1,604,982 of record NC_064616.1, on the reverse strand, counting down.
CTGCTGGTTTACTGTATCCCTTGGACCTTCCCATTGACGATGAAACACAGAAATTGCATCGGAATTATATATAAGAGACACAATGCGCGACTTAAGTACAGGAAGACTGAGTCTTCCTACTGTCTATGTTTTGAGCGTTTCCTGTGTCACCAGTTTTACATTCCGATGCACGTCTGCAGATTTACTGAATCCCTTGGACCTTCCCATTGACGATGAAACACAGAAATTGCATCGGAATTAAATATAAGAGACACAATGCCGACTAAAGTACAGGAAGACTGAGTCTTCCTACTGTCTATGTTTTGAGCGTTTCCTGTGTCACTAGTTTTACATTCCGAAGCACCTCTGCAGGTTTACTATGTCCCTTGGACCTTCCCATTGACGATGAAACACAGGAATTGCTTCAGAATTAAATATAAGAGACACAATGACGTCTTAAGTACAGGAAGACTGAGTCTTCCTACTGTCTATGATTTGAGCGTTTCCTGTGTCACCAGTTTTACATTCTGATGCACCTCTGTAGGTTTCCTGTATCCCTTGGACTTTTCCATTGACGATGAAACACAGAAATTGCATCAAAATTAAATATAAGAGACACAATGCCGACTTAAGTACAAGAAAAATGTCTTCGTACGGTCAATGTTTTGAGCGTTTCCTGTGTCACCAGTTTTACATTCCGATGCACCTCTGCCGGTTTACTGTATCCCTAGGACCTTCCCATTGTCGCACAAACACAGAAATCGCATCGGAATTAATAATAAGAGACACAATGACGACTTAGGTACAGGAAGACTGAGTCTTCCTACTGTCTATGTTTTGAGCGTTTCCTGTGTCACCAGTTTTACATTCTGATGCACCTAAGCAGGTTTACTGTATCCCTTGGACCTTCCCATTGACGATGAAACACAGAAATTGCATCGGAATTAAATATAAGAGACACAATGCCGACTTAAGTACAGGAAGACTGAGTCTTCCTACTGTCTATGTTTTGAGCGTTACCTGTGTCACCAGTTTTACATTCTGATGCACCTCTGCAGGTTTACTGCATCCCTTGGACCTTCCCATTGACGATGAAACACAGAAATTGCATCGGAATTAAATATAAGAGACACAATGCCGACTTAAGTACAGGAAGACTGAGTCTTCCTACTGTCTATGTTTTGAGCGTTTCCTGTGTCATCAATTTTACATTCCGATGCACCTCTGCAGGTTTACTGTATCCCTTGGACCTTCCCATTGACGATGAAAAACAGAAATTGCATCGGAATTAAATATAACAGACACAATGCCGACTTAACTACAGGAAAACTGAGTCTTCCTACTGTCTATGTTTTGAGCGTTTCCTGTGTCACCAGTTTTACATTCCGATGCACCTGTGCAGGTTTGCTGTATCCAATGGATCTTCACAGTGACGATGAAACACAGAAATTCCATCGGAATTAAAGATAAGACTGAGTCTTCCTACTGTCTATAATTTGAGCGTTTCCTGTGTCACCAGTTTTACATTCCGATGCACATCTACAGGTTTACTGTATTCCTTGGACCTTCCCATTGACGATGAAACACAGAAATTGCATCGGAATTAAATATTAGAGACACAATGCCGACTTAAGTACAGGAAGACTGAGTCTTCCTACTGTCTATGCTTTGAGCGTTTCCTGTGTCACCAGTTATACATTCTGATTCACCTCTGTAGGTTTCCTGTATCCCTTGGACCTTCCCATTGAAGATGAAACACAGAAATTGCATCCAAATTAAATATAAGAGACACAATGCCGACTTAAGTACAAGAAAACAGTCTTCGTACGGTCAATGTTTGAAGCGTTTCCTGTGTCACCAGTTTTACATTCCGATGCACCTCTGCAGGTTTACTGTATCCCTTGGACCTTACCATTGACGATGAAAAACAGAAATTGCATCGGAATTAAACATAAGAGACACAATGCCGACTTAAGTACAGGAAGACTGAGTCTTCCTACTGTCTATGTTTTGAGCGTTTCCTGTGTCACCAGTTTTACATTCTGATGCACCTCTGCAAGTTTACTGTATCCATTGGACCTTCCCATTGACGATGAAACACAGATATTGCATCGGAATTAAATATAAGAGACACAATGCCGACTTAAGTACAGGAAGACTGAGTCTTCCTACTGTCCATGCTTTGAGCGTTTCCTGTGTCACCAGTTTTACTTTCTGATGCACCTCTGCAGGTTTACTGTATCCCTTGGACCTTCCCATTGACGATGAAACACAGAAATTGCATCGGAATTATATATAAGAGACACAATGCGCGACTTAAGTACAGGAAGACTGAGTCTTCCTACTGTCTATGTTTTGAGCGTTTCCTGTGTCACCAGTTTTACATTCCGATGCACGTCTGCAGATTTACTGAATCCCTTGGACCTTCCCATTGACGATGAAACACAGAAATTGCATCGAAATTAAATATAAGAGACACAATGCCGACATAAGTACAAGAAAACAGTCTTCGTACGGTCAATGTTTGAAGCGTTTCCTGTGTCACCAGTTTTACATTCCGATGCACCTCTGCAGGTTTACTGTATCCCTTAGACCTTCCCATTGAGGATGAAAAACAGAAATTGCATCGGAATTAAATATAAGAGACACAATGCCGACTTAAGTACAGGAAGACTGAGTCTTCCTACTGTCTATGTTTTGAGCGTTTCCTGTGTCACCAGTTTTACATTCTGATGCACCTATGCAGGTTTACTGTATACATTGTACCTTCCCATTGACGATGAAACACAGAAATTGCATCGGAATTTAATATAAGAGACACAATGCCGACTTAAGTACAGGAAGACTGAGTCTTCCTACTGTCTATGTTTTGAGCGTTTCCTGTGTCACTAGTTTTACATTCCGATGCACCTCTGCAGGTTTACTATGTCATTTGGACCTTCCCATTGACGATGAAACACAGGAATTGCATCGGAATTAAATATAAGAGACACAATGCCGACTTATGTACAGGAAGACTGAGTCTTCCTACTGTCTATGTATTGAGCGTTCCCTGTGAGACCAGTTTTACATTCTGATGCACCTCTGTAGGTCTCCTGTATCCCTTGGACCTTCCCATTGACGATGAAACACAGAAATTGCATCGAAATTAAATATAAGAGACACAATGCCAACTTAAGTACAAGAAAAATGTCTTCGTACGGTCAATGATTTGAGCGTTTCCTGTGTCACCAGTTTTACATTCCGATGCACCTCTGCAGGTTTACTGTATCCCTTGGACCTTCCCATTGTCGATCAAACACAGAAATCGCATCGGAATAAAAAATAAGAGACACCATGACGACTTAAGTACAGGAAGACTGAGTCTTCCTACTGTCTATGTTTTGAGCGTTTCCTGTGTCACCAGTTTTACATTCCGATGCACCTGTGCAGGTTTGCTGTATCCATTGGATCTTCACAGTGACGATGAAACACAGAAATTCCATCGGAATGAAAGATAAGACTGAGTCTTCCTACTGTCTATAATTTGAGCGTTTCCTGTGTCACCAGTTTTACATTCCGATGCACATCTACAGGTTTACTGTATTCCTTGGACCTTCCCATTGACTATGAAACACAGAAATTTCATCGGAAATAAATATAAGAGACACAATGCCGACTGAAGTACAGGAAGACTGAGTCTTCCTACTGTCTATGATTTGAGCGTTTCCTGTGTCACCAGTTTTACATTCCGATGCACATCTGATGGTTTACTGTATCCCTTGGACATTCCCATTGACGATGAAACACAGAAATTGCATCGGAATTAAATATTAGAGACACAATGCCGACTTAAGTACAATAAGATTGAGTCTTCCTAATGTCTATGATTTGAGCGTTTCCTGTGTCACTAGTTTTACATTCCGATGCACCTCTGCAGGTTTACTGTATCCCTTGGACCTTACCATTGACGATGAAAAACAGAAATTGCATCGGAATTAAACATAAGAGACACAATGCCGACTTAAGTACAGGAAGACTGAGTCTTCCTACTGTCTATGTTTTGAGCGTTTCCTGTGTCACCAGTTATACATTCTGATGCACCTCTGTAGGTTTACTGTATCCCTTGGACCTTCCCATTGACGATGAAACACAGAAATTGCATCGAAATTAAATATAAGAGACACAATGCCGACATAAGTACAAGAAAACAGTCTTCGTACGGTCAATGTTTGAAGCGTTTCCTGTGTCACCAGTTTTACATTCCGATGCACCTCTACCGGTTTACTGTATCCCTTGGACCTTCCCATTGTCGATCAAACACAGAAATCGCATCGGAATTAAAATATAAGAGACACAATGCCTACTTAAGTAAAGGAAGACTGAGTGTTCCTACTGTCTATGTTTTGAGCGTTTCCTGTGTCACCAGTTTTACATTCTGATGCACCTCTGCAAGTTTACTGTATCCATTGGACCTTCCCATTGACGATGAAACACAGATATTGCATCGGAATTAAATATAAGAGACACAATGCCGACTTAAGTACAGGAAGACTGAGTCTTCCTACTGTCCATGCTTTGAGCGTTTCCTGTGTCACCAGTTTTACATTCTGATGCACCTCTGCAGGTTTACTGTATCCCTTGGACCTTCCCATTGACGATGAAACACAGAAATTGCATCGGAATTCTATATAAGAGACACAATGCGCGACTTAAGTACAGGAAGACTGAGTCTTCCTACTGTCTATGTTTTGAGCGTTTCCTGTGTCACCAGTTTTACATTCCGATGCACGTCTGCAGATTTACTGAATCCCTTGGACCTTCCCATTGACGATGAAACACAGAAATTGCATCGGAATTAAATATAAGAGACACAATGCCGACTAAAGTACAGGAAGACTGAGTCTTCCTACTGTCTATGTTTTGAGCGTTTCCTGTGTCCCTAGTTTTACATTCCGAAGCACCTCTGCAGGTTTACTATGTCCCTTGGACCTTCCCATTGACGATGAAACACAGGAATTGCTTCAGAATTAAATATAAGAGACACAATGACGTCTTAAGTACAGGAAGACTGAGTCTTCCTACTGTCCATGTTTTGAGCGTTTCCTGTGTCACCAGTTTTACATTCTCATGCACCTCTGTAGGTTTCCTGTATCCCTTGGACTTTCCCATTGACGATGAAACACAGAAATTGCATCAAAATTAAATGTAAGAGACACAATGCCGACTTAAGTACAAGAAAAATGTCTTCGTACGGTCAATGTTTTGAGCGTTTCCTGTGTCACCAGTTTTACATTCCGATGCACCTCTGCCGGTTTTCTGTATCCCTAGGACCTTCCCATTGTCGCTCAAACACAGAAATCGCATCGGAATTAATAATAAGAGACACAATGACGACTTAGGTACAGGAAGACTGAGTCTTCCTACTGTCTATGTTTTGAGCGTTTCCTGTGTCACCAGTTTTACATTCTGATGCACCTAAGCAGGTTTACTCTATCCCTTGGACCTTCCCATTGACTATGAAACACAGAAATTGCATCGGAATTAAATATAAGAGACACAATGCCGACTTAAGTACAGGAAGACTGAGTCTTCCTACTGTCTATGTTTTGAGCGTTACCTGATGCACCTCTGCAGGTTTACTGCATCCCTTGGACCTTCCCATTGACGATGAAACACAGAAATTGCATCGGAATTAAATATAAGAGACACAATGCCGACTTAAGTACAGGAAGACTGAGTCTTCCTACTGTCTATGTTTTGAGCGTTTCCTGTGTCATCAATTTTACATTCCGATGCACCTCTGCAGGTTTACTGTATCCCTTGGACCTTCCCATTGACGATGAAAAACAGAAATTGCATCGGAATTAAATATAACAGACACAATGCCGACTTAACTACAGGAAAACTGAGTCTTCCTACTGTCTATGTTTCGAGCGTTTCCTGTGTCACCAGTTTTACATTCCGATGCACCTGTGCAGGTTTGCTGTATCCATTGGATCTTCACATTGACGATGAAACACAGATATTGCATCGGAATTAAATATAAGAGACACAATGCCTACTTAAGTAAAGGAAGACTGAGTGTTCCTACTGTCTATGTTTTGAGCGTTTCCTGTGTCACCAGTTTTACATTCTGATGCACCTCTGCAGGTTTACTGTATCCATTGGACCTTCCCACTGACGATGAAACACAGATATTGCATCGGAATTAAATATAAGAGACACAATGCCGACTTAAGTACAGGAAGACTGAGTCTTCCTACTGTCTGTGTTTTGAGCGTTTCCTGTGTCACTAGTTTTACATTCCGATGCACCTCTGCAGGTTTACTGTATCCCTTAGACCTTCCCATTGAGGATGAAAAACAGAAATTGCATCGGAATTAAATATAAGAGACACAATGCCGTCTTATGTACAGGAAGACTGAGTCTTCCTACTGTCTATGTATTGAGCGTTTCCTGTGAGACCAGTTTTACATTCTGATGCACCTCTGTAGGTCTCCTGTATCCCTTGGACCTTCCCATTGACGATGAAACACAGAAATTGCATCGAAATTAAATATAAGAGACACAATGCCAACTTAAGTACAAGAAAAATGTCTTCGTACGGTCAATGTTTTGAGCGTTTCCTGTGTCACCAGTTTTACATTCCGATGCACCTCTGCAGGTTTACTGTATCCCTTGGACCTTCCCATTGTCGATCAAACACAGAAATCGCATCGGAATAAAAAATAAGAGACACCATGACGACTTAAGTACAGGAAGACTGAGTCTTCCTACTGTCTATGTTTTGAGCGTTTCCTGTGTCACCAGTTTTACATTCCGATGCACCTGTGCAGGTTTGCTGTATCCATTGGATCTTCACAGTGACGATGAAACACAGAAATTCCATCGGAATGAAAGATAAGACTGAGTCTTCCTACTGTCTATAATTTGAGCGTTTCCTGTGTCACCAGTTTTACATTCCGATGCACATCTACAGGTTTACTGTATTCCTTGGACCTTCCCATTGACTATGAAACACAGAAATTTCATCGGAAATAAATATAAGAGACACAATGCCGACTGAAGTACAGGAAGACTGAGTCTTCCTACTGTCTATGATTTGAGCGTTTCCTGTGTCACCAGTTTTACATTCCGATGCACATCTGATGGTTTACTGTATCCCTTGGACATTCCCATTGACGATGAAACACAGAAATTGCATCGGAATTAAATATTAGAGACACAATGCCGACTTAAGTACAATAAGATTGAGTCTTCCTAATGTCTATGATTTGAGCGTTTCCTGTGTCACTAGTTTTACATTCCGATGCACCTCTGCAGGTTTACTGTATCCCTTGGACCTTACCATTGACGATGAAAAACAGAAATTGCATCGGAATTAAACATAAGAGACACAATGCCGACTTAAGTACAGGAAGACTGAGTCTTCCTACTGTCTATGCTTTGAGCGTTTCCTGTGTCACCAGTTATACATTCTGATGCACCTCTGTAGGTTTACTGTATCCCTTGGACCTTCCCATTGACGATGAAACACAGAAATTGCATCGAAATTAAATATAAGAGACACAATGCCGACATAAGTACAAGAAAACAGTCTTCGTACGGTCAATGTTTGAAGCGTTTCCTGTGTCACCAGTTTTACATTCCGATGCACCTCTACCGGTTTACTGTATCCCTTGGACCTTCCCATTGTCGATCAAACACAGAAATCGCATCGGAATTAAAATATAAGAGACACAATGCCTACTTAAGTAAAGGAAGACTGAGTGTTCCTACTGTCTATGTTTTGAGCGTTTCCTGTGTCACCAGTTTTACATTCTGATGCACCTCTGCAAGTTTACTGTATCCATTGGACCTTCCCATTGACGATGAAACACAGATATTGCATCGGAATTAAATATAAGAGACACAATGCCGACTTAAGTACAGGAAGACTGAGTCTTCCTACTGTCCATGCTTTGAGCGTTTCCTGTGTCACCAGTTTTACATTCTGATGCACCTCTGCAGGTTTACTGTATCCCTTGGACCTTCCCATTGACGATGAAACACAGAAATTGCATCGGAATTATATATAAGAGACACAATGCGCGACTTAAGTACAGGAAGACTGAGTCTTCCTACTGTCTATGTTTTGAGCGTTTCCTGTGTCACCAGTTTTACATTCCGATGCACGTCTGCAGATTTACTGAATCCCTTGGACCTTCCCATTGACGATGAAACACAGAAATTGCATCGGAATTAAATATAAGAGACACAATGCCGACTAAAGTACAGGAAGACTGAGTCTTCCTACTGTCTATGTTTTGAGCGTTTCCTGTGTCCCTAGTTTTACATTCCGAAGCACCTCTGCAGGTTTACTATGTCCCTTGGACCTTCCCATTGACGATGAAACACAGGAATTGCTTCAGAATTAAATATAAGAGACACAATGACGTCTTAAGTACAGGAAGACTGAGTCTTCCTACTGTCCATGTTTTGAGCGTTTCCTGTGTCACCAGTTTTACATTCTCATGCACCTCTGTAGGTTTCCTGTATCCCTTGGACTTTCCCATTGACGATGAAACACAGAAATTGCATCAAAATTAAATGTAAGAGACACAATGCCGACTTAAGTACAAGAAAAATGTCTTCGTACGGTCAATGTTTTGAGCGTTTCCTGTGTCACCAGTTTTACATTCCGATGCACCTCTGCCGGTTTTCTGTATCCCTAGGACCTTCCCATTGTCGCTCAAACACAGAAATCGCATCGGAATTAATAATAAGAGACACAATGACGACTTAGGTACAGGAAGACTGAGTCTTCCTACTGTCTATGTTTTGAGCGTTTCCTGTGTCACCAGTTTTACATTCTGATGCACCTAAGCAGGTTTACTCTATCCCTTGGACCTTCCCATTGACGATGAAACACAGAAATTGCATCGGAATTAAATATAAGAGACACAATGCCGACTTAAGTACAGGAAGACTGAGTCTTCCTACTGTCTATGTTTTGAGCGTTACCTGATGCACCTCTGCAGGTTTACTGCATCCCTTGGACCTTCCCATTGACGATGAAACACAGAAATTGCATCGGAATTAAATATAAGAGACACAATGCCGACTTAAGTACAGGAAGACTGAGTCTTCCTACTGTCTATGTTTTGAGCGTTTCCTGTGTCATCAATTTTACATTCCGATGCACCTCTGCAGGTTTACTGTATCCCTTGGACCTTCCCATTGACGATGAAAAACAGAAATTGCATCGGAATTAAATATAACAGACACAATGCCGACTTAACTACAGGAAAACTGAGTCTTCCTACTGTCTATGTTTCGAGCGTTTCCTGTGTCACCAGTTTTACATTCCGATGCACCTGTGCAGGTTTGCTGTATCCATTGGATCTTCACAGTGACGATGAAACACAGATATTGCATCGGAATTAAATATAAGAGACACAATGCCTACTTAAGTAAAGGAAGACTGAGTGTTCCTACTGTCTATGTTTTGAGCGTTTCCTGTGTCACCAGTTTTACATTCTGATGCACCTCTGCAGGTTTACTGTATCCATTGGACCTTCCCACTGACGATGAAACACAGATATTGCATCGGAATTAAATATAAGAGACACAATGCCGACTTAAGTACAGGAAGACTGAGTCTTCCTACTGTCTGTGTTTTGAGCGTTTCCTGTGTCACTAGTTTTACATTCCGATGCACCTCTGCAGGTTTACTGTATCCCTTAGACCTTCCCATTGAGGATGAAAAACAGAAATTGCATCGGAATTAAATATAAGAGACACAATGCCGACTTAAGTACAGGAAGACTGAGTCTTCCTAATGTCTATGTTTTCAGCGATTCCTGTGTCACCAATTTTACATTCTGATGCACCTCTGTAGGTTTCCTGTATCCCTTGGACCTTCCCATTGACGATGAAACACAGAAATTGCATCGAAATAAAATATAAGAGGCACAATGCAGACTTAAGTACAAGAAAACAGTCTTCGTATGGTCAATGTTTTGAGCGTTTCATGTGTCACCAGTTATACATTCCGATGCACGTCTGAAAGTTTACTTTATCCCTTGGACCTTCCCATTGACGATGAAACACAGAAATTGCATCGGAATTAAATATAAGAGACACAATGCCGACTTAAGTACAGGAAGACTGAGTCTTCCTACTGTCTATGTTTTGAGCGTTTCCTGTGTCACTACATTTACATTCCGATGCACCTCTGCAGGTTTACTATATCCCTTGGATCTTCCCATTGGCGATGAAACACAGAAATTGCATCGGAATTAAATATAAGAGACACAATGCCGACTTAAGTACAGGAAGACTGAGTCTTCCTACTGTCTATGTTTTGAGCGTTTCCTGTGTCAAAAGTTTTACATTCTGATGCACCTTTGCAGGTTTACTGTATCTATTGGAGCTTCCCATTGACGATGAAACACAGAAATTGCATCGGAATTAAATATAACAGACACAATGCCGACTTAAGTACAGGAAGAATGAGTCTTCCTACTGTCCATGTTTTGAGCGTTTCCTGTGTCACCGGTTTTACATTCTGATGCACCTCTGCAGGTTTAGTGTATCCCTTGGACCTTCCCATTGACGATGAAACACAGAAATTGCATCGAAATTAAATATAAGAGACACAATGCCGACTTAAGTACAAGAAAAATGTCTTCGTACGGTCAATGTTTTGAGCGTTTCCTGTGTCACCAGTTTTACATTCCGATGCACCTCTGCCGGTTTACTGTATCCCTTGGACCTTCCCATTGTCGATCAAACACAGAAATCGCATCGGAATTAAAAATAAGAGACACAATGACGACTTAAGTACAGGAAGACTGAGTCTTCCTACTGTCTATGTTTTGAGCGTTTCCTGATTCACCAGTTTTACATTCTGATGCACCAATGCAGGTTTACTGTATCCATTGTACCTTCCCATTACGATGAAACACAGAAATTTCATCGGATATAAACATAAGAGACACAATGCCGACTGAAGTACAGGAAGACTGAGTCTTCCTACTGTCTATGTTTTGAGCGTTTCCTGTGTCACCAGTTTTACATTCCGATGCACGTCTGCAGGTTTACTGTATCCCTTGGACCTTCCCATTGACGATGAAACACAGAAATTGCATCGGAATTAAATATAACAGACACAATGCCGACTTAAGTACAGGAAAACTGAGTCTTCCTACTGTCTATGTTTTGAGCGTTTCCTGTGTCACCAGTTTTACATTCCGATGCACCTGTGCAGGTTTACTGTATCCATTGGATCTTCACAGTGACGATGAAACACAGAAATTCCATCGGAATTAAAGATAAGACTGAGTCTTCCTACTGTCTATAATTTGAGCGTTTCCTGTGTCACCAGTTTTACATTCCGATGCACTTCTACAGGTTTACTGTATTCCTTGGACCTTCCCATTGACGATGAAACACAGAAATTTCATCGGAATTAAATATAAGAGACACAATGCGCGACTTAAGTACAGGAAGACTGAGTCTTCCTACTGTCAATGTTTTAAGCGTTTCCTGTGTCACCAGTTTCACATTCTGATGCACCTCTGCAATTTTACTGTATCCATTGGACCTTCCCATTGACGATGAAACACAGATATTGCATCGGAATTAAATATAAGAGACACAATGCCTACTTAAGTAAAGGAAGACTGAGTGTTCCTACTGTCTATGTTTTGAGCGTTTCCTGTGTCACCAGTTTTACATTCTGATGCACCTCTGCAGGTTTACTGTATCCATTGGACCTTCCCACTGACGATGAAACACAGATATTGCATCGGAATTAAATATGAGACACAATGCCGACTTAAGTACAGGAAGACTGAGTCTTCCTACTGTCCATGTTTGAGCGTTTCCTGTGTCACCAGTTTTACATTCTGATGCACCTCTGCAGGTTTACTGTATCCCTTGGACCTTCCCATTGACGATAAAACACAGAAATTGCATCGGAATTAAATATAAGAGACACAATGCGCGACTTAAGTACAGGAAGACTGAGTCTTCCTACTGTCTATGTTTTGAGCGTTTCCTGTGTCACCAGTTTTACATTCCGATGCACGTCTGCAGGTTTACTGTATCCCTTGGACCTTCCCATTGACGATGAAACACAGAAATTGCATCGGAATTAAATATAAGAGACACAATGCCGACTAAAGTACAGGAAGACTGAGTCTTCCTACTGTCTATGTTTTGAGCGTTTCCTGTGTCACTAGTTTTACATTCCGATGCACCTCTGCAGGATTACTATGTCCCTTGGACCTTCCCATTGACGATGAAACACAGGAATTGCTTCAGAATTAAATATAAGATACCCAATGCCGTCTTAAGTACAGGAAGACTGAGTCTTCCTACTGTCTATGTTTTGAGCGTTTCCTGTGTCACCAGTTTTACATTCTGATGCACCTCTGTATGTTTCCTGTATCCCTTGGACCTTCCCATTGACGATGAAATACAGAAATTGCATCAAAATTAAATATAAGAGACACAATGCCGACTTAAGTACAAGAAAAATGTCTTCGTACGGTCAATGTTTTGAGCGTTTCCTGTGTCACCAGTTTTACATTCCTATGCACCTCTGCCGGTTTACTGTATCCCTTGGACCTTCCCATTGTCGATCAAACACAGAAATCGCATCGGAATTAAAAATAAGGACACAATGACGACTTAAGTACAGGAAGACTGAGTCTTCCTACTGTCTATGTTTTGATCGTTTCCTGTGTCACCAGTTTTACATTCTGATGCACGTATGCAGGTTTACTGTATCCCTTGGACCTTCCCATTGACGATGAAACACAGAAATTGCATCGGAATTAAATATAAGAGACACAATGCCGACTTAAGTACAGGAAGACTGAGTCTTCCTACTCTCTATGTTTTGAGCGTTTCCTGTGTCACCAGTTTTACATTCTGATGCACCTCTGCAGGTTTACTGTATCCCTTGGACCTTCCCATTGACGATGAAACACAGAAATTGCATCGGAATTAAATATAAGAGACACAATGCCGACTTAAGTACAGGAAGACTGAGTCTTCCTACTGTCTATGTTTTGAGCGTTTCCTGTGTCATCAGTTTTACATTCCGATGCACCTCTGTAGGTTTACTGTATCCCTTGGACCTTCCCATTGACGATGAAAAACAGAAATTGCATCGGAATTAAATATAACAGACACAATGCCGACTTAAGTACAGGAAAACTGAGTCTTCCTACTGTCTATGTTTTGAGCGTTTCCTGTGTCACCAGTTTTACATTCCGATGCACCTGTGCAGGTTTACTGTATCCATTGGATCTTCACAGTGACGATGAAACACAGAAATTGCATCGGAATTTAAGATAAGACTGAGTCTTCCTACTGTCTATAATTTGAGCGTTTCCTGTGTCACCAGTTTCACATTCCGATGCACATCTACAGGTTTACTGTATCCCTTGGACCTTCCCATTGTCGATCAAACACAGAAATCGCATCGGAATTAAAAATAAGAGACACAATGACGACTTAAGTACAGGAAGACTGAGTCTTCCTACTGTCTATGTTTTGAGCGTTTCCTGTGTCACCAGTTTTACATTCTGATGCACCTATGCAGGTTTACTGTATCCCTTGGACCTTCCCATTGACGATGAAACACAGGAATTGCATCGGAATTAAATATAAGAGACACAATGCCGACTTATGTACAGGAAGACTGAGTCTTCCTACTGTCTATGTTTTGAGCGTTTCCTGTGCCACCAGTTTTACAGTGTGATGCACCTCTGTAGGTTTCCTGTATCCCTTGGACCTTCCCATTGACGATGAAACACAGAAATTGCATCGAAATTAAATATAAGAGACACAATGCCAACTTAAGTACAAGAAAAATGTCTTCGTACGGTCAATGTTTTGAGCGTTTCCTGTGTCACCAGTTTTACATTCCGATGCACCTCTGCAGGTTTACTGTATCCCTTGGACCTTCCTATTGACGATCAAACACAGAAATCGCATCGGAATTAAAAAAAAGAGACACAATGACGACTTAAGTACAGGAAGACTGAGTCTTCCTACTGTCTATGTTTTGAGCGTTTCCTGTGTCACCAGTTTTACATTCTGATGCACCTATGCAGGTTTACTGTATACATTGTACCTTCCCATTGACGATGAAACACAGAAATTGCATCGGAATTAAATATAAGAGACACAATGCCGACTTAAGTACAGGAAGACTGAGTCTTCCTACTGTCTATGTTTTGAGCGTTTCCTGTGTCACTAGTTTTACATTCCGATGCACCTCTGCAGGTTTACTATGTCCCTTGGACCTTCCCATTGACGATGAAACACAGGAATTGCATCGGAATTAAATATAAGAGACACAATGCCGACTTATGTACAGGAAGACTGAGTCTTCCTACTGTCTATGTATTGAGCGTTTCCTGTGAGACCAGTTTTACATTCTGATGCACCTCTGTAGGTCTCCTGTATCCCTTGGACCTTCCCATTGACGATGAAACACAGAAATTGCATCGAAATTAAATATAAGAGACACAATGCCAACTTAAGTACAAGAAAAATGTCTTCGTACGGTCAATGTTTTGAGCGTTTCCTGTGTCACCAGTTTTACATTCCGATGCACCTCTGCAGGTTTACTGTATCCCTTGGACCTTCCCAATGTCGATCAAACACAGAAATCGCATCGGAATTAAAAATAAGAGACACAATGACGACTTAAGTACAGGAAGACTGAGTCTTCCTACTGTCTATGTTTTGAGCGTTTCCTGTGTCACCAGTTTTACATTCCGATGCACCTGTGCAGGTTTGCTGTATCCATTGGATCTTCACAGTGACGATGAAACACAGAAATTCCATCGGAATTAAAGATAAGACTGAGTCTTCCTACTGTCTATAATTTGAGCGTTTCCTGTGTCACCAGTTTTACATTCCGATGCACATCTACAGGTTTACTGTTTTCCTTGGACCTTCCCATTGACTATGAAACACAGATATTTCATCGGAAATAAATATAAGAGACACAATGCCGACTGAAGTACAGGAAGACTGAGTCTTCCTACTGTCTATGATTTGAGCGTTTCCTGTGTCACCAGTTTTACATTCCGATGCACATCTGATGGTTTACTGTATCCCTTGGACATTCCCATTGACGATGAAACACAGAAATTGCATCGGAATTAAATATTAGAGACACAATGCCGACTTAAGTACAATAAGATTGAGTCTTCCTAATGTCTATGATTTGAGCGTTTCCTGTGTCACTAGTTTTACATTCCGATGCACCTCTGCAGGTTTACTGTATCCCTTGGACCTTACCATTGACGATGAAAAACAGAAATTGCATCGGAATTAATAATAAGAGACACAATGACGACTTAGGTACAGGAAGACTGAGTCTTCCTACTGTCTATGTTTTGAGCGTTTCCTGTGTCACCAGTTTTACATTCCGATGCACGTCTGCAGATTTACTGAATCCCTTGGACCTTCCCATTGACGATGAAACACAGATATTGCATCGGAATTAAATATAAGAGACACAATGCCGACTTAAGTACAGGAAGACTGAGTCTTCCTACTGTCCATGCTTTGAGCGTTTCCTGTGTCACCAGTTTTA
This sequence comes from Schistocerca nitens, assembly GCF_023898315.1. Lineage (NCBI taxonomy): Eukaryota > Metazoa > Arthropoda > Insecta > Orthoptera > Acrididae > Schistocerca > Schistocerca nitens. The sequence continues at coordinate 1,589,414 of NC_064616.1, read as the reverse complement.
CATTCTGATGCACCTCTGCTGGTTTACTGTATCCCTTGGACCTTCCCATTGACGATGAAACACAGAAATTGCATCGGAATTATATATAAGAGACACAATGCGCGACTTAAGTACAGGAAGACTGAGTCTTCCTACTGTCTATGTTTTGAGCGTTTCCTGTGTCACCAGTTTTACATTCCGATGCACGTCTGCAGATTTACTGAATCCCTTGGACCTTCCCATTGACGATGAAACACAGAAATTGCATCGGAATTAAATATAAGAGACACAATGCCGACTAAAGTACAGGAAGACTGAGTCTTCCTACTGTCTATGTTTTGAGCGTTTCCTGTGTCACTAGTTTTACATTCCGAAGCACCTCTGCAGGTTTACTATGTCCCTTGGACCTTCCCATTGACGATGAAACACAGGAATTGCTTCAGAATTAAATATAAGAGACACAATGACGTCTTAAGTACAGGAAGACTGAGTCTTCCTACTGTCTATGTTTTGAGCGTTTCCTGTGTCACCAGTTTTACATTCTGATGCACCTCTGTAGGTTTCCTGTATCCCTTGGACTTTCCCATTGACGATGAAACACAGAAATTGCATCAAAATTAAATATAAGAGACAAAATGCCGACTTAAGTACAAGAAAAATGTCTTCGTACGGTCAATGTTTTGAGCGTTTCCTGTGTCACCAGTTTTACATTCCGATGCACCTCTGCCGGTTTACTGTATCCCTAGGACCTTCCCATTGTCGCACAAACACAGAAATCGCATCGGAATTAATAATAAGAGACACAATGACGACTTAGGTACAGGAAGACTGAGTCTTCCTACTGTCTATGTTTTGAGCGTTTCCTGTGTCACCAGTTTTACATTCTGATGCACCTAAGCAGGTTTACTGTATCCCTTGGACCTTCCCATTGACGATGAAACACAGAAATTGCATCGGAATTAAATATAAGAGACACAATGCCGACTTAAGTACAGGAAGACTGAGTCTTCCTACTGTCTATGTTTTGAGCGTTACCTGTGTCACCAGTTTTACATTCTGATGCACCTCTGCAGGTTTACTGCATCCCTTGGACCTTCCCATTGACGATGAAACACAGAAATTGCATCGGAATTAAATATAAGAGACACAATGCCGACTTAAGTACAGGAAGACTGAGTCTTCCTACTGTCTATGTTTTGAGCGTTTCCTGTGTCATCAATTTTACATTCCGATGCACCTCTGCAGGTTTACTGTATCCCTTGGACCTTCCCATTGACGATGAAAAACAGAAATTGCATCGGAATTAAATATAACAGACACAATGCCGACTTAACTACAGGAAAACTGAGTCTTCCTACTGTCTATGTTTTGAGCGTTTCCTGTGTCACCAGTTTTACATTCCGATGCACCTGTGCATGTTTGCTGTATCCAATGGATCTTCACAGTGACGATGAAACACAGAAATTCCATCGGAATTAAAGATAAGACTGAGTCTTCCTACTGTCTATAATTTGAGCGTTTCCTGTGTCACCAGTTTTACATTCCGATGCACATCTACAGGTTTACTGTATTCCTTGGACCTTCCCATTGACGATGAAACACAGAAATTGCATCGGAATTAAATATTAGAGACACAATGCCGACTTAAGTACAGGAAGACTGAGTCTTCCTACTGTCTATGCTTTGAGCGTTTCCTGTGTCACCAGTTATACATTCTGATTCACCTCTGTAGGTTTCCTGTATCCCTTGGACCTTCCCATTGAAGATGAAACACAGAAATTGCATCCAAATTAAATATAAGAGACACAATGCCGACTTAAGTACAAGAAAACAGTCTTCGTACGGTCAATGTTTGAAGCGTTTCCTGTGTCACCAGTTTTACATTCCGATGCACCTCTCCGGTTTACTGTATCCCTTGGACCTTCCCATTGTCGATCAAACACAGAAATCGCATCGGAGTTAAATATAAGAGGCACAATGCCTACTTAAGTAAAGGAAGACTACGTATTCCTACTGTCTATGTTTTGAGCGTTTCCTGTGTCACCAGTTTTACATTCTGATGCACCTCTGCAGGTTTACTGTATCCATTGGGCCTTCCCATTGACGATAAAACACAGATATTGCATCGGAATTAAATATAAGAGACACAATGCCGACTTAAGTACAGGAAGACTGAGTCTTCCTACTGTCCATGTTTTGAGCGTTTCCTGTGTCACCAGTTTTACATTCTGATGCACCTCTGCAGGTTTACTGTATCCCTTGGACCTTCCCATTGACGATGAAACACAGAAATTCCATCGGAATTAAATATAAGAGACACAATGCCGACTAAAGTACAGGAAGACTGAGTCTTCCTAATGTCTATGTTTTGAGCGTTTCCTGTGTCACTAGTTTTACATTCCGAAGCACCTCTGCAGGTTTACTATGTCCCTTGGACCTTCCCATTGACGATGAAACACAGGAATTGCTTCAGAATTAAATATAAGAGACACAATGACGTCTTAAGTACAGGAAGACTGAGTCTTCCTACTGTCTATGCTTTGAGCGTTTCCTGTGTCACCAGTTTTACATTCTGATGCACGTCTGCAGGTTTACTGTATCCCTTGGACCTTCCCATTGACGATGAAACACAGATATTGCATCAAAATTAAATATAAGAGACACAATGCCGGCTTAAGTACAAGAAAAATGTCTTCGTACGGTCAATGTTTTGAGCGTTTCCTGTGTCACCAGTTTTACATTCTGATGCACCTCTGCCGGTTTACTGTATCCCTTGGACCTTCCCATTGTCGATCAAACACATAAATCGCATCGGAATTAATAATAAGAGACACAATGACGACTTAGGTACAGGAAGACTGAGTCTTCCTACTGTCTATGTTTTGAGCGTTTCCTGATTCACCAGTTCTACATTCTGATGCACCTATGCAGGTTTACTGTATCCCTTGCACCTTCCCATTGACGATGAAACACAGAAATTGCATCGGAATTAAATATAAGAGACACAATGCCGACTTAAGTACAGGAAGACTGAGTCTTCCTACTGTCAATGTTTTGAGCGTTACCTGTGTCACCAGTTTTACATTCTGATGAACGTCTGCAGGTTTACTGTATCCCTTGGACCTTCCGATTGACGATGAACCACAGAAATTGCATCGGAATTAAATATAAGAGACACAATGCCGACTTAATACAGGAAGACTGAGTCTTCCTACTGTCTATGTTTTGAGCGTTACCTGTGTCACCAGTTTTACATTCTGATGCACGTCTGCAGGTTTACTGTATCCCTTGGACCTTCCCATTGACGATGAAAAACAGAAATTGCATCGGAATTAAATATAACAGACACAATGCCGACTTAAGTACAGGAAAACTGAATCTTCCTACTGTCTATGTTTCGAGCGTTTCCTGTGTCACCAGTTTCACATTCCGATGCAAATGTGCAGGTTTACTGTATCCATTGGATCTTCACAGTGACGATGAAACACAGAAATTGCATCGGAATTTAAGATAAGACTGAGTCTTCCTACTGTCTATAATTTGAGCGTTTCCTGTGTCACCAGTTTTACATTCCGATGCACATCTACAGGTTTACTGTATTCCTTGGACCTTCCCATTGACGATGAAACACAGAAATTGCATCGGAATTAAATATAAGAGACACATCGCCGACTTAAGTACAAGAAAACTGAGTCTTCTTACGGTCTATGCTTTGAGCGTTTCCTGTATCACCAGTTTTACATTCCGATGCAACTCTGCAGGTTTACTGTATCACTTGGACCTTCCCATTGGCGATGAAAACACAAATTGCATCGAAATTAAATATAAGAGACACAATGCCGACTTAAGTACAGGAAAACTGTAACTTCCTACTGTCTATGTTTTGAGCGTTTCCTGTGTCACCAGTTTTACATTCTGATGCACCTCTGCAGGTTTACTGTATCCCTTGGACCTTCCCATTGTCGATGAAACACAGAAATTGCATCGGAATTAAATATAAGAGACACAATGCCGACTTAAGTACAGGAAGACTGAGTCTTCCTACTGTCTATGTTTTGAGCGTTTCCTGTGTCATCTGTTTTACATTCCGATGCACCTCTGCAGGTTTACTGTATCCATTGGCCCTTCCCATTGACGATGAAACACAGAAATTGCATCGGAATTAAATATAACAGACACAATGCCGACTTAAGTACAGGAAGACTGAGTCTTCCTACTGTCCATGTTTTGAGCGTTTTTTGTGTCACCAGTTTTACATTCTGATGCACCTCTGCCGGTTTACTGTATCCCTTGGACCTTCCCATTGTCGATCAAACACAGAAATCGCATCGGAATTAAAAACAAGGACACAATGACGACTTAAGTACAGGAAGACTGAGTCTTCCTACTGTCTATGTTTTGAGTGTTTCCTGTGTCACCAGTTTTACATTCTGATTCACCTATGCAGGTTTACTGTATCCCTTGGACCTTCCCATTGACGATGAAACACAGAAATTGCATCGGAATTAAATAGAAGAGACACAATGCCGACTTAAGTACAGGAAGACTGAGTCTTCCTACTGTCTATGTTTTGAGCGTTTCCTGTGTCACCAGTTTTACATTCCGATGCACCTGTGCAGGTTTACTGTATCCATTGGATCTACACAGTGACGATGAAACACAGAAATTGCATCGGAATTTAAGATAAGACTTAGTCTTCCTACTGTCTATAATTTGAGCGTTTCCTGTGTCACCAGTTTTACATTCCGATGCACATCTACAGAATTACTGTATTCCTTGGACCTTCCCATTGACGATGAAACACAGAAATTGCATCGGAATTAAATATAAGAGACACAACGCCGACTTAAGTACAAGAAAACTGAGTCTTCTTACGGTCTATGTTTTGAGCGTTTCCTGTGTCACCAGTTTTACATTCCGATGCACCTCTGCAGGTTTACTGTATCACTTGGACATTCCTATTGGCTATGAAAACACAAATTGCATCGAAATTAAATATAAGAGACACAATGCCGACTTAAGTACAGGAAAACTGTGTCTTCCTACTGTCTATGTTTTGAGCGTTTCCTGTGTCACTAGTTTTACATTCCGATGCACCTCTGCAGGTTTACTGTATCCCTTGGACCTTCCCATTGACGATGAAACACAGAAATTGCATCGAAATTAAACATAAGAGACACAATGGCTACTTAAGTACAGGAAGACTGAGTGTTCCTACTGGCTATGTTTTGAGCGTTTCCTGTGTCACCAGTTTTACATTCTGATGCACCTCTGCAGGTTTACTGTATCCATTGGACATTCCCATTAACGATGAAACACAGAAATTGCATCGGAATTAAATATAAGAGACACAATGCCGACTTAAGTACAGGAAGACTGAGTCTTCCTACTGTCCATGATTTGAGCGTTTCCTGTGTCACCAGTTTTACATTCTGATGCACCTCTGCAGGTTTACTGTATCCCTTGGACCTTTCCATTGACGATGAAACACAGAAATCGCTTCGGAATTAAATATAAGAGACACAATGCGCGACTTAAGTACAGGAAGACTGAGTCTTCCTACTGTCTATGTTTTGAGCGTTTCCTGTGTCACCAGTTTTACATTCCGATTCACGTCTGCAGGTTTACTGTATCCCTTGGACCTTCCCATTGACGATGAAACACAGAAATCGCATCGGAATTAAATATAAGAGACACAATGCCGACTTAAGTACAGGAAGATTGAGTCTTCCTAATGTCTATGATTTGAGCGTTTCCTGTGTCACTAGTTTTACATTCCGATGCACCTCTGTAGGTTTCCTGTATCCCTTGGACTTTCCCATTGACGATGAAACACAGAAATTGCATCAAAATTAAATATAAGAGACACAATGCCGACTTAAGTACAAGAAAAATGTCTTAGAACGGTCAATGTTTTGAGCGTTTCCTGTGTCACCAGTTTTACATTCCGATGCACCTCTGCCGGTTTACTGTATCCCTTGGCCCTTCCCATTGTCGATCAAACACAGAAATCGCATCGGAATTAAATATAAGAGACACAATGCCGACTTAAGTACAGGAAGACTGAGTCTTCCTACCGTCTATGTTTTGAGCGTTACCTGTGTCACCAGTTTTACATTCTGATGCACCTCTGCAGGTTTACTGTATCCCTTGGACCTTCCCATTGACGATGAAACACAGAAATTGCATCGGAATTAAATATAAGAGACACAATGCCGACTTAAGTACAGGAAGACTGAGTCTTCCTACTGTCTATGTTTTGAGCGTTTCCTGTGTCATCAGTTTTACATTCCGATGCACTTCTGCAGGTTTACTGTATCCCTTGGACCTTCCCATTGACGATGAAAAACAGAAATTGCATCGGAATTAAATATAACAGACACAATGCCGACTTAAGTACAGGAAAACTGAATCTTCCTACTGTCTATGCTTCGAGCGTTTCCTGTGTCACGAGTTTTACATTCCGATGCAAATGTGCAGGTTTATTGTATCCATTGGATCTTCACAGTGACGATGAAACACAGAAATTGCATCGGAATTTAAGATAAGACTGAGTCTTCCTACTGTCTATAATTTGAGCGTTTCCTGTGTCACCAGTTTTACATTCTGATGCACGTCTGCAGGTTTACTGTATCCCTTGGACCTTCCCATTGACGATGAAACACAGAAATTGCATCGGAATTAAATATAAGAGCCACAATGCCGACTTAAGTACAGGAAGACTGAGTCTTCCTACTGTCTATGTTTTGAGCGTTTCCTGTGTCACCAGTTTTACATTCCGATGCACGTCTGCAGGTTTACTGTATCCCTTGGACCTTCCCATTGACGATGAAACACAGAAATTGCATCGAAATTAAATATAAGAGACACAATGCCGACTTAAGTACAAGAAAAATGTCTTCGTACGGTCAATGTTTTGAGCGTTTCCTGTGTCACCAGTTTTACATTCCGATGCACCTCTGCAGGTTTACTGTATCCCTTGGACCTTCCCATTGTCGATCAAACACAGAAATCGCATCGGAATTAAAAATAAGAGACACAATGACGACTTAAGTACAGGAAGACTGAGTCTTCCTACTGTCTATGTTTTGAGCGTTTCCTGTGTCACTAGTTTTACATTCTGATGCACATATGCAGGTTTACTGTATACATTGTACCTTCCCATTGACGATGAAACACAGAAATTGCATCGGAATTTAATATAAGAGACACAATGCCGACTTAAGTACAGGAAGACTGAGTCTTCCTACTGTCTATGTTTTGAGCGTTTCCTGTGTCACCAGTTTTACATTCTGATGCACCTCTGCAGGTTTACTGTATCCATTGGACCTTCCCATTGACGATAAAACACAGATATTGCTTCAGAATTAAATATAAGAGACACAATGACGTCTTAAGTACAGGAAGACTGAGTCTTCCTACTGTCTCTGTTTTGAGCGTTTCCTGTGTCACCAGTTTTACATTCTGATGCACCTCTGTAGGTTTCCTGTATCCCTTGGACTTTCCCATTGAGGATGAAACACAGAAATTGCATCAAAATTAAATATAAGAGACACAATGCCGACTTAAGTACAAGAAAAATGTCTTAGTACGGTCAATGTTTTGAGCGTTTCCTGTGTCACCAGTTTTACATTCCGATGCACCTCTGCCGGTTTACTGTATCCCTTGGCCCTTCCCATTGTCGATCAAACACAGAAATCGCATCGGAATTAATAATAAGAGACACAATGACGACTTAGGTACAGGAAGACTGAGTCTTCCTACTGTCTATGTTTTGAGCGTTTCCTGTGTCACCAGTTTTACATTCTGATGCACCTATGCCGGTTTACTGTATCCCTTGGACCTTCCCATTGACGATGAAATACAGAAATTGCATCGGAATTAAATATAAGAGACACAATGCCGACTTAAGTACAGGAAGGCTGAGTCTTCCTACCGTCTATGTTTTGAGCGTTACCTGTGTCACCAGTTTTACATTCTGATGCACCTCTGCAGGTTTACTGTATCCCTTGGACCTTCCCATTGACGATGAAACACAGAAATTGCATCGGAATTAAATATAAGAGACACAATGCCGACTTAAGTACAGGAAGACTGAGTCTTCCTACTGTCTATGTTTTGAGCGTTTCCTGTGTCATCAGTTTTACATTCCGATGCACTTCTGCAGGTTTACTGTATCCCTTGGACCTTCCCATTGACGATGAAAAACAGAAATTGCATCGGAATTAAATATAACAGACACAATGCCGACTTAAGTACAGGAAAACTGAATCTTCCTACTGTCTATGTTTCGAGCGTTTCCTGTGTCACGAGTTTTACATTCCGATGCAAATGTGCAGGTTTACTGTATCCATTGGATCTTCACAGTGACGATGAAACACAGAAATTGCATCGGAATTTAAGATAAGACTGAGTCTTCCTACTGTCTATAATTTGAGCGTTTCCTGTGTCACCAGTTTTACATTCCGATGCACGTCTGCAGGTTTACTGTATCCCTTGGACCTTCCCATTGACGATGAAACACAGAAATTGCATCGGAATTAAATATAAGAGCCACAATGCCGACTTAAGTACAGGAAGACTGAGTCTTCCTACTGTCTATGTTTTGAGCGTTTCCTGTGTCACCAGTTTTACATTCCGATGCACGTCTGCAGGTTTACTGTATCCCTTGGACCTTCCCATTGACGATGAAACACAGCAATTGCATCGAAATTAAATATAAGAGACACAATGCCGACTTAAGTACAAGAAAAATGTCTTCGTACGGTCAATGTTTTGAGCGTTTCCTGTGTCACCAGTATTACATTCCGATACACCTCTGCAGGTTTACTGTATCCCTTGGACCTTCCCATTGTCGATCAAACACAGAAATCGCATCGGAATTAAAAATAAGAGACACAATGACGACTTAAGTACAGGAAGACTGAGTCTTCCTACTGTCTATGTTTTGAGCGTTTCCTGTGTCACTAGTTTTACATTCTGATGCACATATGCAGGTTTACTGTATACATTGTACCTTCCCATTGACGATGAAACACAGAAATTGCATCGGAATTTAATATAAGAGACACAATGCCGACTTAAGTACAGGAAGACTGAGTCTTCCTACTGTCTATGTTTTGAGCGTTTCCTGTGTCACCAGTTTTACATTCTGATGCACCTCTGCAGGTTTACTGTATCCCTTGGACCTTCCCATTGACGATGAAAAACAGAAATTGCATCGGAATTAAATATAACAGACACAATGCCGACTTAAGTACAGAAAAACTGAGTCTTCCTACTGTCTATGTTTTGAGCGTTTCCTGTGTCACCAGTTTTACATTCCGATGCACCTGTGCAGGTTTACTGTATCCATTGGATCTTCACAGTGACGATGAAACACAGAAATTCCATCGGAATTAAAAATAAGACTGAGTCTTCCTACTGTCTATAATTTGAGCGTTTCCTGTGTCACCAGTTTTACATTCCGATGCACATCTACAGGTTTACTGTATTCCTTGGACCTTCCCATTGACGATGAAACACAGAAATTTCATCGGAAATAAATATAAGAGACACAATGCCGACTGAAGTACAGGAAGACTGAGTCTTCCAACTGTCTATGATTTGAGCGTTTCCTGTGTCATCAGTTTTACATTCCGATGCACGTATGATGGTTTACTGAATCCCTTGGACATTCCCATTGACGATGAAACACAGAAATTGCATCGGAATTAAATATAAGAGACACAATGCCGACATAAGTACATGAAGATTGAGTCTTCCTAATGTCTATGTTTTGAGCGTTTCCTGTGTCACTAGTTTTACATTCCGATGCACCTCTGCAGGTTTACTGTATCCCTTGGACCTTCCCATTGACGATGAAAAACAGAAATTGCATCGGAATTAAATATAAGAGACACAATGCCGACTTAAGTACAGGAAGACAGAGTCTTCCTACTGTCTATGCTTTGAGCGTTTCCTGTTTCACCAGTTATACATTCTGATGCACCTCTGTAGTTTTCCTGTATCCCTTGGACCTTCCCATTGACGATGAAACACAGAAATTGCATCGAAATTAAATATAAGAGACACAATGCCGACTTTATTACAAGAAAACAGTCTTCGTACGGTCAATGTTTGAAGCGTTTCCTGTGTCACCAGTTTTACATTCCGATGCACGGCTGCCGGTTTACTGTATCCCTTGGACCTTCCCATTGTCGATCAAACACAGAAATCGCATCGGAATTAAATATAAGAGACACAATGCCTACTTAAGTAAAGGAAGACTGAGTGTTACTACTGTTTACATTTTGAGCGTTTCCTGTGTCACCAGTTTTACATTCTGATGCACCTCTGCAGGTTTACTGTATCCATTGGACCTTCCCATTGACGATGAAACACAGATATTGCATCGGAATTAAATATAAGAGACTCAATGCCGACTTAAGTACAGGAAGACTGAGTCTTCCTACTGTCCATGTTTGAGCGTTTCCTGTGTCACCAGTTTTACATTCTGATGCACCTCTGCAGGTTTACTGTATCCCTTGGACCTTCCCATTGACGATGAAACACAGAAATTGCATCGGAATTAAATATAAGAGACACAATGCGCGACTTAAGTACAGCAAGACTGAGCCTTCCTACTGTCTATGTTTTGAGCGTTTCCTGTGTCACCAGTTTTACATTCCGATGCACGTCTGCAGGTTTACTGTATCCCTTGGACCTTCCCATTGACGATGAAACACAGAAATTGCATCGGAATTAAATATAAGAGACACAATGCCGACTAAAGTACAGGAAGACTGAGTCTTCCTACTGTCTATGTTTTGAGCGTTTCCTGTGTCACTAGTTTTACATTCCGATGCACCTCTGCAGGTTTACTATGTCCCTTGGACCTTCCCATTGACGATGAAACACAGGAATTGCTTCAGAATTAAATATAAGAGACACAATGACGTCTTAAGTACAGGAAGACTGAGTCTTCCTACTGGTTATGTTTTGAGCGTTTCCTGTGTCACCAGTTTTACATTCTGATGCACCTCTGTAGGTTTCCTGTATCCCTTGGACCTTCCCATTGACGATGAAACACAGAAATTGCATCAAAATTAAATATAAGAGACACAATGTCGACTTAAGTACAAGAAAAATGTCTTCGTACGGTCAATGTTTTGAGCGTTTCCTGTGTCACCAGTTTTACATTCCTATGCACCCCTGCCGGTTTACTGTATCCCTTGGACCTTCCCATTGTCGATCAACCACAGAAATCGCATCGGAATTAAAAATAAGGACACAATGACGACTTAAGTACAGGAAGACTGAGTCTTCCTACTGTCTATGTTTTGAGCGTTTCCTGTGTCACCAGTTTTACATTCTGATGCACCTCTGCAGGTTTACTGTATCCCTTGGACCTTCGCATTGACGATGAAACACAGAAATTGCATCGGAATTAAATATAAGAGAAACAATGCCGACTTAAGTACAGGAAGACTGAGTCTTCCTACTGTCTATGTTTTGAGCGTTTCCTGTGTCATCAGTTTTACATTCCGATGCACCTCTGCAGGTTTACTGTATCCCTTGGACCTTCCCATTGACGATGAAAAACAGAAATTGCATCGGAATTAAATATAACAGACACAATGCTGACTTAAGTACAGGAAAACTGAGTCTTCCTACTGTCTATGTTTTGAGCGTTTCCTGTGTCACCAGTTTTACATTCCGATGCACCTGTGCAGGTTTACTGTATCCATTGGATCTTCACAGTGACGATGAAACACAGAAATTGCATCGGAATTTAAGATAAGACTGAGTCTTCCTACTGCCTATAATTTGAGCGTTTCCTGTGTCACCAGTTTTACATTCCGATGCACATCTACAGGTTTACTGTATTCCTTGGACCTTCCCATTGACGATGGAACACAGAAATTGCATCGGAATTAAATATAAGAGACACAACGCCGACTTAAGTACAAGAAAACTGAGTCTTCTTACGGTCTATGTTTTGAGCGTTTCCTGTGTCACCAGTTTTACATTCCGATGCACCTCTGCAGGTTTACTGTATCACTTGGACCTTCCCATTGGCGATGAAAACACAAATTGCATCGAAATTAAATATAAGAGACACAATGCAGACTTAAGTACAGGAAGACTGAGTCTTCCTACTGTCTATGTTTTGAGCGTTTCCTGTGTCACCAGTTTTACATTCTGATGCACCTCTGTAGGTTTCCTGTATCCCTTGGACCTTCCCATTGACGATGAAACACAGATATTGCATCGAAATTAAATATAAGAGACACAATGCCGACTTAAGTACAAGAAAACAGTCTTCGTACGGTCAATGCTTGAAGCGTTTCCTGTGTCACCAGTTTTACATTCCGATGCACCTCTGCCGGTTTACTGTATCCCTTGGACCTTCCCATTGTCGATCAAACACAGAAAAAGCATCGGAATTAAATATAAGAGACACAATGCCTACTTAAGTAAAGGAAGACTGAGTGTTCCAACTGTCTATGTTTTGAGCGTTTCCTGTGTCACCACTTTTACATTCTGATGCACCTCTGCAGGATTACTGTATCCATTGGACCTTCCCATTGACGATGAAACACAGAAATTGCATCGGAATTAAATATAAGAGACACAATGCCGACTTATGTACAGGAAGACTGAGTCTTCCTACTGTCTATGTTTTGAGCGTTTCCTGTGTCACCAGTTTTACATTCTGATGCACCTCTGTAGGTTTCCTGTATCCCTTGGACCCATTGACGATGAAACACAGAAATTGCATCGAAATTAAATATAAGAGACACAATGCCGACTTAAGTACAAGAAAAATGTCTTCGTACGGTCAATGTTTTGAGCGTTTCCTGTGTCACCAGTTTTACATTCCGATGCACCTCTGCCGGTTTACTGTATCCCTTGGACCTTCCCATTGTCGATCAAACACAGAAAAAGCATCGGAATTAAATATAAGAGACACAATGCCTACTTAAGTAAAGGAAGACTGAGTGTTCCAACTGTCTATGTTTTGAGCGTTTCCTGTGTCACCACTTTTACATTCTGATGCACCTCTGCAGGATTACTGTATCCATTGGACCTTCCCATTGACGATGAAACACAGAAATTGCATCGGAATTAAATATAAGAGACACAATGCCGACTTATGTACAGGAAGACTGAGTCTTCCTACTGTCTATGTTTTGAGCGTTTCCTGTGTCACCAGTTTTACATTCTGATGCACCTCTGTAGGTTTCCTGTATCCCTTGGACCCATTGACGATGAAACACAGAAATTGCATCGGAATTTAATATAAGAGACACAATGCCGACTTAAGTACAGGAAGACTGAGTCTTCCTACTGTCTGTGCTTTGAGCGTTTCCTGTGTCACTAGTTTTACATTCCGATGCACCTCTGCAGGTTTACTGTATCCCTTGGACCTTCCCATTGACGATGAAAAACAGCAATTGCATCGGAATTAAATATAACAGACACAATGCCGACTTAAGTACAGGAAAACTGAGTCTTCCTACTGTCTATGTTTTGAGCGTTTCCTGTGTCACCAGTTTTACATTCCGATGCACCTGTGCAGGTTTACTGTATCCATTGGATCTTCACAGTGACGATGAAACACAGAAATTGCATCGGAATTTGAGATAAGACTGAGTCTTCCTACTGTCTATAATTTGAGCGTTTCCTGTGTCACCAGTTTTACATTCCGATGCACATCTACAGGTTTACTGTATTCCTTGGACCTTCCCATCGACGATGAAACACAGAAATTGCATCGGAATTAAATATAAGAGACACAACGCCGACTTAAGTACAATAAAACTGAGTCTTCTTACGGTCTATGTTTTGAGCGTTTCCTGTGTCACCAGTTTTACATTCCGATGCACCCCTGCAGGTTTACTGTATCACTTGGACCTTCCCATTGGCGATGAAAACACAAATTGCATCGAAATTAAATATAAGAGACACAATGCCGACTTAAGTACAGGAAAACTGAGTCTTCCTACTGTCCATGTTTTGAGCGTTTCCTGTGTCACCAGTTTTACATTCTGATGCACCTCTGCAGGTTTACTGTATCCATTGGACCTTTCCATTGACGATGAAACACAGAAATTGCATCGGAATTAAATATAAGACACACAATGCGCGACTTAAGTACAGAAAGACTGAGTCTTCCTACTGTCTATGTTTTGAGCGTTTCCTGTGTCACCAGTTTTACATTCCGATGCACCTGTGCAGGTTTACTGTATCCATTGGATCTTCACAGTGACGATGAAACACAGAAATTGCATCGGAATTTAAGATAAGACTGAGTCTTCCTACTGTCTATAATTTGAGCGATTCCTGTGTCACCAGTTTTACATTCCGATGCACATCTACAGGTTTACTGTATTCCTTGGACCTACCCATTGACGATGAAACACAGAAATTGCATCGGAATTAAATATAAGAGACACAACGCCGACTTAAGTACAAGAAAACTGAGTCTTCTTACGGTCTATGTTTTGAGCGTTTCCTGTGTCACCAGTTTTACATTCCGATTCACCTCTGCAGGTTTACTGTATCACTTGGACCTTCCCATTGGCGATGAAAACACAAATTGCATCGAAATTAAATATAAGAGACACAATGCCGACTTATGTACAGGAAGACTGAGTCTTCCTACTGTCTATGTTTTGAGCGTTTCCTGTGTCACCAGTTTTACATTCTGATGCACCTCTGTAGGTTTCCTGTATCCCTTGGACCTTCCCATTGACGATGAAACACAGAAATTGCATCGAAATTAAATATAAGAGACACAATGCCGACTTAAGTACAAGAAAAATGTCTTCGTACGGTCAATGTTTTGAGCGTTTCCTGTGTCACCAGTTTTACATTCCGATGCACCTCTGCAGGTTTACTGTATCACTTGGACCTTCCCATTGGCGATGAAAACACAAATTGCATCGAAATTAAATATAAGAGACACAATGACGACTTAAGTACAGGAAGACTGAGTCTTCCTACTGTCTATGTTTTGAGCGTTTCCTTCGTCACCAGTTTTACATTCTGATGCACCTATGCAGGTTTACTGTATCCATTGTACCTTCCCATTGACGATGAAACACAGAAATTGCATCGGAATTTAATATAAGAGACACAATGCCGACTTAAGTACAGGAAGACTGAGTCTTCCTACTGTCTGTGCATTGAGCGTTTCCTGTGTCACTAGTTTTACATTCTGATGCACCTCTGCAGGTTTACTGTATCCCTTGGACCTTCCCATTGACGATGAAAAACAAAAATTCCATCCGAATTAAATATAACAGACACAATGCCGACTTAAGTACAGGAAAACTGAGTCTTCCTACTGTCTATGTTTTGAGCGTTTCCTGTGTCACCGGTTTTACATTCCGATGCACCTGTGCAGGATTACTGTATCCATTGGATCTTCACAGTGACGATGAAACACAGAAATTCCATCGGAATTAAAGATAAGACTGAGTCTTCCTACTGTCTATAATTTGAGCGTTTCCTGTGTCACCAGTTTTACATTCCGATGCACATCTACAGGTTTACTGTATTCCTTGGACCTTCCCATTGACGATGAAACACAGGAATTACATCGGAAATAAATATAAGGGACACAATGCCGACTGAAGTACAGGAAGACTGAGTCTTCCTACTGTCTATGATTTGAGCGTTTCCTGTGTCACCAGTTTTACATTCTGATGCACCTCTGCAGGTTTACTGTATCCCCTGGACCTTCCCATTGACGATGAAACACAGAAATTGCATCGGAATTAAATATAAGAGACACAATGCCGACTTAAGTACAGGAAGACTGAGTGTTCCAACTGTCTATGATTTGAGCGTATCCTGTGTCCCCAATTTTACATTCCGATGCACGTCTGCAGGTTTACTGTATCCCTTGGACCTTCCCATTGACGATGAAACACAGATATTGCAACGGAATTAAATATAAGAGACACAATGCCGACTAAAGTACAGGAAGACTGAGTCTTCCTACTGTCTATGTTTTGAGCGTTTCCTGTGTCACTAGTTTTACATTCCGATGCACCTCTGCAGGTTTACTATGTCCCTTGGACCTTCCCATTGACGATGAAACACAGGAATTGCTTCAGAATTAAATATAAGAGACACAATGACGTCTTAAGTACAGGAAGACTGAGTCTTCCTACTGTCTATGTTTTGAGCGTTTCCTGTGTCACCAGTTTTACATTCTGATGCACCTCTGTAGGTTTCCTGTATCCCTTGGACCTTCCCATTGACGATGAAACACAGAAATTGCATCAAAATTAAATATAAGAGACACATTGCCGACTTAAGTACAAGAAAAATGTCTTCGTACGGTCAATGTTTTGAGCGTTTCCTGTGTCACCAGTTTTACATTCCGAAGCACCTCTGCCGGTTTACTGTATCCCTTGGACCTTCCCATTGTCGATCAAACGCAGAAATCGCATCGGAATTAAATATAAGAGACACAATGCCTACTTAAGTAAAGGAAGACTGAGCCTTCCTACTGTCTATGTTTTGAGCGTTACCTGTGTCACCAGTTTTACATTCTGATGCACCTCTGCAGGTTTACTGTATCCCCTGGACCTTCCCATTGACGATGAAACACAGAAATTGCATCGGAATTAAATATAAGAGACACAATGCCGACTTAAGTACAGGAAGACTGAGTCTTCCTACTGTCTATGTTTTGAGCGTATCCTGTGTCATCAGTTTTACATTCCGATGCACCTCTGCAGGTTTACTGTATCCCTTGGACCTTCCCATTGACGATGAAAAACAGAAATTGCAACGGAATTAAATATAACAGACACAATGCCGACTTAAGTACAGGAAAACAGAATCTTCCTACTGTCTATGTTTCGAGCGTTTCCTGTGTCACGAGTTTTACATTCTGATGCAAATGTGCAGGTTTACTGTATCCATTGGATCTTCACAGTGACGATGAAACACAGAAATTGCATCGGAATTTAAGATAAGACTGAGTCTTCCTACTGTCTATGTTTTGAGCGTTTCCTGTGTCACCAGTTTTACATTCCGATGCACATCTACAGGTTTACTGTATTCCTTGGACCTTCCCATTGACGATGAAACACAGAAATTGCATCGGAATTAAATATAAGAGACACAACGCCGACTTAAGTACAAGAAAACTGAGTCTTCTTACGGTCTATGTTTTGAGCGTTTCCTGTGTCACCAGTTTTACATTCCGATGCACCTCTGCAGGTTTACTGTATCACTTGGACCTTCCCATTGGCGATGAAAACACAAATTGCATCGAAATTAAATATAAGAGACACAATGCCGACTTAAGTACAGGAAAACTGTGTCTTCCTACTGTCTATGTTTTGAGCGTTTCCAATGTCACCAGTTTTACATTCTGATGCACCTCTGCAGGTTTACTGTATCCCTTGGACCTTCCCATTGACGATGAAACACAGAAATTGCATCGGAATTAAATATAAGAGACACAATGCCGACTTAAGTACAGGAAGACTGAGTCTTCCTACTGTCTATGTTTTGAGCGTTTCCTGTGTCATCAGTTTTACATTCCGATGCACCTCTGCAGGTTTACTGTATCCATTGGACCTTCCCATTGACGATGAAACACAGAAATTGCATCGGAATTAAATATAAAAGACGCAATGCCGACTTAAGTACAGGAAGACTGAGTCTTCCTACTGTCCATGTTTTGAGCGTTTCCTGTGTCACCAGTTTTACATTCTGATGCACTTCTGTAGGTTTCCTGTATCCCTTGGACCTTCCCATTGACGATGAAACACAGAAATTGCATCGAAATTAAATATAAGAGACACAATGCCGACTTAAGTACAAGAAAAATGTCTTCGTACGGTCAATATTTTGAGCGTTTCCTGTGTCACCAGTTTTACATTCCGATGCACCTCTGCCGGTTTACTGTATCCCTAGGACCTTCCCATTGTCGATCAAACACAGAAATCGCATGGGAATTAAAAATAAGAGACACAATGACGACTTAATTACAGGAAGACTGAGTCTTCCTACTGTCTATGTTTTGAGCGTTTCCTGTGTCACCAGTTTTACATTCTGATGCACCTATGCAGGTTTACTGTATCCATTGTACCTTCCCATTGACGATGAAACACAGAAATTGCATCGGAATTTAATATAAGAGACACAATGCCGACTTAAGTACAGGAAGACTGAGTCTTCCTACTGTCTATGTTTTGAGCGTTTCCTGTGTCACCAGTTTTACATTCTGATGCACCTCTGCAGGTTTACTGTATCCCTTGGACCTTCCCATTGACGATGAAAAACAGAAATTGCATCGGAATTAAATATAACAGACACAATGCCGACTTAAGTACAGAAAAACTGAGTCTTCCTACTGTCTATGTTTTGAGCGTTTCCGGTGTCACCAGTTTTACATTCCGATGCACCTGTGCAGATTTACTGTATCCATTGGATCTTCACAGTGACGATGAAACACAGAAATTCCATCGGAATTAAAGATAAGACTGAGTCTTCCTACTGTCTATAATTTGAGCGTTTCCTGTGTCACCAGTTTTAAATTCCGATGCACATCTACAGGTTTACTGTATTCCTTGGACCTTCCCATTGACGATGAAACACAGAAATTGCATCGGAATTAAATATAAGAGACACAATGTCGACTTAAGTACAAGAAAAATGTCTTCGTACGGTCAATGTTTTGAGCGTTTCCTGTGTCACCAGTTTTACATTCCTATGCACCCCTGCCGGTTTACTGTATCCCTTGGACCTTCCCATTGTCGATCAACCACAGAAATCGCATCGGAATTAAAAATAAGGACACAATGACGACTTAAGTACAGGAAGACTGAGTCTTCCTACTGTCTATGTTTTGAGCGTTTCCTGTGTCACCAGTTTTACATTCTGATGCACCTATGCAGGTTTACTGTATCCCTTGGACCTTCCCATTGACGATGAAACACAGAAATTGCATCGGAATTAAATATAAGAGACACAATGCCGACTTATGTACAGGAAGACTAAGTCTTCCTACTGTCTATGTTTTGAGCGTTTCCTGTGTCACCAGTTTTACATTCTGATGCACCTCTGTAGGTTTCCTGTATCCCTTGGACCTTCCCATTGACGATGAAACACAGAAATTGCATCGAAATTAAATATAAGAGACACAATGCCGACTTAAGTACAAGAAAAATGTCTTCGTACGGTCAATATTTTGAGCGTTTCCTGTGTCACCAGTTTTACATTCCGATGCACCTCTGCCGGTTTACTGTATCCCTAGGACCTTCCCATTGTCGATCAAACACAGAAATCGCATCGGAATTAAAAATAAGAGACACAATGACGACTTAAGTACAGGAAGACTGAGTCTTCCTACGGTCTATGTTTTGAGCGTTTCCTGTGTCACCAGTTTTACATTCTGATGCACCTCTGCAGGTTTACTGTATCCCTTGGACCTTCCCATTGACGATGAAACACAGAAATTGCATCGGAATTAAATATAAGAGACACAATGCCGACTTAAGTACAGGAAGACTGAGTCTTCCTACTGTCTATGTTTTGAGCGTTTCCTGTGTCATCAGTTTTACATTCCGATGCACCTCTGCAGGTTTACTGTATCCCTTGGACCTTCCCATTGACGATGAAACACAGAAATTGCATCGGAATTAAATATATCAGACACAATGCCGACTTAAGTACAGGAAAACTGAATCTTCCTACTGTCTATGTTTCGAGCGTTTCCTGTGTCACGAGTTTTACATTCCGATGCAAATATGCAGGTTTACTGTATCCATTGGATCTTCACAGTGACGATGAAACACAGAAATTGCATCGGAATTTAAGATAAGACTGAGTCTTCCTACTGTCTATAATTTGAGCGTTTCCTGTGTCACCAGTTTTACATTCCGATGTACATCTACAGGTTTACTGTATTCCTTGGACCTTCCCATTGACGATGAAACACAGAAATTGCATCCGAATTAAATATAAGAGACACAACGCCGACTTAAGTACAGGAAGACTGAGTCTTCCTACTGTCTATGTGTTGAGCGTTTCCTGTGTCACCAGTTTTACATTCTGATGCACCTCTGCAGGTTTACTGTATCCCTTGGACCTTCCCATTGACGATGAAACACAGAAATTGCATCGGAATTTAATATAAGAGACACAATGCCGACTTAAGTACAGGAAGACTGAGTCTTCCTGCTGTCTATGTTTTGAGCGTTTCCTGTGTCATCAGTTTTACATTCCGATGCACCTCTGCAGGTTTACTGTATCCATTGGACCTTCCCATTGACGATGAAACACAGAAATTGCATCGGAATTAAATATAACAGACGCAATGCCGACTTAAGTACAGGAAGACTGAGTCTTCCTACTGTCCATGTTTTGATCGTTTCCTGTGTCACCAGATTTACATTCTGATGCACCTCTGTAGGTTTCCTGTATCCCTTGGACCTTCCCATTGACGATGAAACACAGAAATGGCATCGAAATTATATATAAGAGACACAATGCCGACTTAAGTACAAGAAAAATGTCTTCGTGCGGTCAATATTTTGAGCGTTTCCTGTGTCACCAGTTTTACATTCCGATGCACCTCTGCCGGTTTACTGTATCCCTAGGACCTTCCCATTGTCGATCAAACACAGAAATCGCATCGGAATTAAAAATAAGAGACACAATGACGACTTAATTACAGGAAGACTGAGTCTTCCTACTGTCTATGTTTTGAGCGTTTCCTGTGTCACCAGTTTTACATTCTGATGCACCTATGCAGGTTTACTGTATCCATTGTACCTTCCCATTGACGATGAAACACAGAAATTGCATCGGAATTTAATATAAGAGACACAATGCCGACTTAAGTACAGGAAGGCTGAGTCTTCCTACTGTCTATGTTTTGAGCGTTTCCTGTGTCACCAGTTTTACATTCTGATGCACCTCTGCAGGTTTACTGTATCGCTTGGACCTTCCCATTGACGATGAAAAACAGAAATTGCATCGGAATTAAATATAACAGACACAATGCCGACTAAAGTACAGAAAAACTGAGTCTTCCTACTGTCTATGTTTTGAGCGTTTCCTGTGTCACTAGTTTTACATTCCGAAGCACCTCTGCAGGTTTAATGTATCCCTTGGACCTTCCCATTGACGATGAAAAACAGAAATTGCATCGGAATTAAATATAAGAGACACAATGCCGACTTAAGTACAGGAAGACTGAGTCTTCCTACTGTCTATGCTTTGAGCGTTTCCTGTTTCACCAGTTATACATTCTGATGCACCTCTGTAGTTTTCCTGTATCCCTTGGACCTTCCCATTGACGATGAAACACAGAAAATGCATCCAAATTAAATATAAGAGACACAATGCCGACTTAAGTACAAGAAAACAGTCTTCGTACGGTCAATGTTTGAAGCGTTTCCTGTGTCACCAGTTTTACATTCCGATGCACGTCTGCCGGTTTACTGTATCCCTTGGACCTTCCCATTGTCGATCAAACACAGAAATCGCATCGGAATTAAATATAAGAGACACAATGCCTACTTAAGTAAGGGAAGACTGAGTGTTCCTACTGTCTATATTTTGAGCGCTTCCTGTGTCACCAGTTTTACATTCTGATGCACCTCTGCAGGTTTACTGTATCCATTGGACCTTCCCATTGACGATGAAACACAGATATTGCATCGGAATTAAATATAAGAGACACAATGCCGGCTTAAGTACAGGAAGACTGAGTCTTCCTACTGTCCATGTTTGAGCGTTTCCTGTGTCACCAGTTTTACATTCTGATGCACCTCTGCAGGTTTACAGTATCCCTTGGACCTTCCCATTGACGATGAAACACAGAAATTGCATCGGAATTAAATATAAGAGACACAATGCGCGACTTAAGTACAGGAAGACTGAGTCTTCCTACTGTCTATGTTTTGAGCGTTTCCTGTGTCACCAGTTTTACATTCCGATGCACGTCTGCAGGTTTACTGTATCCCTTGGACCTTCCCATTGACGATGAAACACAGAAATTGCATCGGAATTAAATATAAGAGACACAATGCCGACTAAAGTACAGGAAGACTGAGTCTTCCTACTGTCTATGTTTTGAGCGTTTCCTGTGTCACTAGTTTTACATTCTGATGCACCTCTGTAGGTTTCCTGTATCCCTTGGACCTTCCCATTGACGATGAAACACAGAAATTGCATCAAATTAAATATAAGAGACACAATGTCGACTTAAGTACAAGAAAAATGTCTTCGTACGGTCAATGTTTTGAGCGTTTCCTGTGTCACCAGTTTTACATTCCTATGCACCCCTGCCGGTTTACTGTATCCCTTGGACCTTCCCATTGTCGATAAACCACAAAAATCGCATCGGAATTAAAAATGAGAGACACAATGACGACTTAAGTACATGAAGACTGAGTCTTCCTACTGTCTATGTTTTGAGCGTTTCCTGTGTCACCAGTTTTACATTCTGATGCACCTCTGCAGGTTTACTGTGTCCCTTGGACCTTCCCATTGACGATGAAACACAGAAATTGCATCGGAATTAAATATAAGAGAAACAATGCCGACTTAAGTACAGGAAGACTGAGTCTTCCTACTGTCTATGTTTTGAGCGTTTCCTGTGTCATCAGTTTTACATTCCGATGCACCTCTCCAGGTTTACTGTATCCCTTGGACCTTCCCATTGACGATGAAAAACAGAAATTGCATCGGAATTATATATAACAGACACAATGCTGACTTAATTACAGGAAAACTGAGTCTTCCTACTGTCTATGTTTTGAGCGTTTCCTGTGTCACCAGTTTTACATTCCGATGCACCTGTGCAGGTTTACTGTATCCATTGGATCTTCACAGTGACGATGAAACACAGAAATTGCATCGGAATTTAAGATAAGACTGAGTCTTCCTACTGTCTATAATTTGAGCGATTCCTGTGTCACCAGTTTTACATTCCGATGCACATCTACAGGTTTACTGTATTCCTTGGACCTACCCATTGACGATGAAACACAGAAATTGCATCGGAATTAAATATAAGAGACACAACGCCGACTTAAGTACAAGAAAACTGAGTCTTCTTACGGTCTATGTTTTGAGCGTTTCCTGTGTCACCAGTTTTACATTCCGATTCACCTCTGCAGGTTTACTGTATCACTTGGACCTTCCCATTGGCGATGAAAACACAAATTGCATCGAAATTAAATATAAGAGACACAATGCCGACTTAAGTACAGGAAGACTGAGTCTTCCTACTGTCTATGTTTTGAGCGTTTCCTGTGTCACCAGTTTTACATTCTGATGCACCTCTGTAGGTTTCCTGTATCCCTTGGACCTTCCCATTGACGATGAAACACAGAAATTGCATCGAAATTAAATATAAGAGACACAATGCCGACTTAAGTACAAGAAAAATGTCTTCGTACGGTCAATGTTTTGAGCGTTTCCTGTGTCACCAGTTTTACATTCCGATGCACCTCTGCAGGTTTACTGTATCCCTTGGACCTTCCCATTGTCGATCAAACACAGAAATTGCATCGGAATTAAATATAAGAGACACAATGCCGACTTATGTACAGGAAGACTGAGTCTTCCTACTGTCTATGTTTTGAGCGTTTCCTGTGTCACCAGTTTTACATTCTGATGCACCTCTGTAGGTTTCCTGTATCCCTTGGACCTTCCCATTGACGATGAAACACAGAAATTGCATCGAAATTAAATATAAGAGACACAATGCCGACATAAGTACAAGAAAAATGTCTTCGTACGGTCAATGTTTTCAGAGTTTCCTGTGTCACCAGTTTTACATTCCGATGCACCTCTGCAGGTTTACTGTATCCCTTGGACCTTCCCATTGTCGATCAAACACAGAAATCGCATCGGAATTAAAAATAAGAGACACAATGACGACTTAAGTACAGGAAGACTGAGTCTTCCTACTGTCTATGTTTTGAGCGTTTCCTTCGTCACCAGTTTTACATTCTGATGCACCTATGCAGGTTTACTGTATCCATTGTACCTTCCCATTGACGATGAAACACAGAAATTGCATCGGAATTTAATATAAGAGACACAATGCCGACTTAAGTACAGGAAGACTGAGTCTTCCTACTGTCTGTGCATTGAGCGTTTCCTGTGTCACTAGTTTTACATTCTGATGCACCTCTGCAGGTTTACTGTATCCCTTGGACCTTCCCATTGACGATGAAAAACAAAAATTCCATCCGAATTAAATATAACAGACACAATGCCGACTTAAGTACAGGAAAACTGAGTCTTCCTACTGTCTATGTTTTGAGCGTTTCCTGTGTCACCGGTTTTACATTCCGATGCACCTGTGCAGGATTACTGTATCCATTGGATCTTCACAGTGACGATGAAACACAGAAATTCCATCGGAATTAAAGATAAGACTGAGTCTTCCTACTGTCTATAATTTGAGCGTTTCCTGTGTCACCAGTTTTACATTCCGATGCACATCTACAGGTTTACTGTATTCCTTGGACCTTCCCATTGACGATGAAACACAGAAATTACATCGGAAATAAATATAAGGGACACAATGCCGACTGAAGTACAGGAAGACTGAGTCTTCCTACTGTCTATGATTTGAGCGTTTCCTGTGTCACCAGTTTTACATTCTGATGCACCTCTGCAGGTTTACTGTATCCCCTGGACCTTCCCATTGACGATGAAACACAGAAATTGCATCGGAATTAAATATAAGAGACACAATGCCGACTTAAGTACAGGAAGACTGAGTGTTCCAACTGTCTATGTTTTGAGCGTATCCTGTGTCCCCAATTTTACATTCCGATGCACGTCTGCAGGTTTACTGTATCCCTTGGACCTTCCCATTGACGATGAAACACAGATATTGCAACGGAATTAAATATAAGAGACACAATGCCGACTAAAGTACAGGAAGACTGAGTCTTCCTACTGTCTATGTTTTGAGCGTTTCCTGTGTCACTAGTTTTACATTCCGATGCACCTCTGCAGGTTTACTATGTCCCTTGGACCTTCCCATTGACGATGAAACACAGGAATTGCTTCAGAATTAAATATAAGAGACACAATGACGTCTTAAGTACAGGAAGACTGAGTCTTCCTACTGTCTATGTTTTGAGCGTTTCCTGTGTCACCAGTTTTACATTCTGATGCACCTCTGTAGGTTTCCTGTATCCCTTGGACCTTCCCATTGACGATGAAACACAGAAATTGCATCAAAATTAAATATAAGAGACACATTGCCGACTTAAGTACAAGAAAAATGTCTTCGTACGGTCAATGTTTTGAGCGTTTCCTGTGTCACCAGTTTTACATTCCGAAGCACCTCTGCCGGTTTACTGTATCCCTTGGACCTTCCCATTGTCGATCAAACACAGAAATCGCATCGGAATTAAATATAAGAGACACAATGCCTACTTAAGTAAAGGAAGACTGAGCCTTCCTACTGTCTATGTTTTGAGCGTTACCTGTGTCACCAGTTTTACATTCTGATGCACCTCTGCAGGTTTACTGTATCCCCTGGACCTTCCCATTGACGATGAAACACAGAAATTGCATCGGAATTAAATATAAGAGACACAATGCCGACTTAAGTACAGGAAGACTGAGTCTTCCTACTGTCTATGTTTTGAGCGTATCCTGTGTCATCAGTTTTACATTCCGATGCACCTCTGCAGGTTTACTGTATCCCTTGGACCTTCCCATTGACGATGAAAAACAGAAATTGCAACGGAATTAAATATAACAGACACAATGCCGACTTAAGTACAGGAAAACAGAATCTTCCTACTGTCTATGTTTCGAGCGTTTCCTGTGTCACGAGTTTTACATTCCGATACAAATGTGCAGGTTTACTGTATCCATTGGATCTTCACAGTGACGAGGAAACACAGAAATTGCATCGGAATTTAAGATAAGACTGAGTCTTCCTACTGTCTATAATTTGAGCGATTCCTGTGTCACCAGTTTTACATTCCGATGCACATCTACAGGTTTACTATATTCCTTGGACCTACCCATTGACGATGAAACACAGAAATTGCATCGGAATTAAATATAAGAGACACAACGCCGACTTAAGTACAAGAAAACTGAGTCTTCTTACGGTCTATGTTTTGAGCGTTTCCTGTGTCACCAGTTTTACATTCCGATTCACCTCTGCAGGTTTACTGTATCACTTGGACCTTCCCATTGGCGATGAAAACACAAATTGCATCGAAATTAAATATAAGAGACACAATGCCGACTTAAGTACAGGAAGCCTGAGTCTTCCTACTGTCTATGTTTTGAGCGTTTCCTGTGTCACCAGTTTTACATTCTGATGCACCTCTGTAGGTTTCCTGTATCCCTTGGACCTTCCCATTGACGATGAAACACAGAAATTGCATCGAAATTAAATATAAGAGACACAATGCCGACTTAAGTACAAGAAAAATGTCTTCGTACGGTCAATGTTTTGAGCGTTTCCTGTGTCACCAGTTTTACATTCCGATGCACCTCTGCAAGTTTACTGTATCCCTTGGACCTTCCCATTGTCGATCAAACACAGAAATCGCATCGGAATTAAATATAAGAGACACAATGCCTACTTAAGTAAAGGAAGACTGAGTGTTCCAACTGTCTATGTTTTGAGCGTTTCCTGTGTCACCAGTTTTACATTCTGATGCACCTCTGCAGGTTTACTGTATCCATTGGACCTTCCCATTGACAATGAAACACAGAAATTGCATCGGAATTAAATATAAGAGACACAATGCCGACTTATGTACAGGAAGACTGAGTCTTCCTACTGTCTATGTTTTGAGCGTTTCCTGTGTCACCAGTTTTACATTCTGATGCACCTCTGCAGGTTTACTGTGTCCCTTGGACCTTCCCATTGACGATGAAACACAGAAATTGCATCGGAATTAAATATAAGAGAAACAATGCCGACTTAAGTACAGGAAGACTGAGTCTTCCTACTGTCTATGTTTTGAGCGTTTCCTGTGTCATCAGTTTTACATTCCGATGCACCTCTCCAGGTTTACTGTATCCCTTGGACCTTCCCATTGACGATGAAAAACAGAAATTGCATCGGAATTATATATAACAGACACAATGCTGACTTAATTACAGGAAAACTGAGTCTTCCTACTGTCTATGTTTTGAGCGTTTCCTGTGTCACCAGTTTTACATTCTGATGCACCTCTGCAGGTTTACTGTGTCCCTTGGACCTTCCCATTGACGATGAAACACAGAAATTGCATCGGAATTAAATATAAGAGAAACAATGCCGACTTAAGTACAGGAAGACTGAGTCTTCCTACTGTCTATGTTTTGAGCGTTTCCTGTGTCATCAGTTTTACATTCCGATGCACCTCTCCAGGTTTACTGTATCCCTTGGACCTTCCCATTGACGATGAAAAACAGAAATTGCATCGGAATTATATATAACAGACACAATGCTGACTTAATTACAGGAAAACTGAGTCTTCCTACTGTCTATGTTTTGAGCGTTTCCTGTGTCACCAGTTTTACATTCCGATGCACCTGTGCAGGTTTACTGTATCCATTGGATCTTCACAGTGACGATGAAACACAGAAATTGCATCGGAATTTAAGATAAGACTGAGTCTTCCTACTGTCTATAATTTGAGCGATTCCTGTGTCACCAGTTTTACATTCCGATGCACATCTACAGGTTTACTGTATTCCTTGGACCTACCCATTGACGATGAAACACAGAAATTGCATCGGAATTAAATATAAGAGACACAACGCCGACTTAAGTACAAGAAAACTGAGTCTTCTTACGGTCTATGTTTTGAGCGTTTCCTGTGTCACCAGTTTTACATTCCGATTCACCTCTGCAGGTTTACTGTATCTCTTGGACCTTCCCATTGGCGATGAAAACACAAATTGCATCGAAATTAAATATAAGAGACACAATGCCGACTTAAGTACAGGAAGACTGAGTCTTCCTACTGTCTATGTTTTGAGCGTTTCCTGTGTCACCAGTTTTACATTCTGATGCACCTCTGTAGGTTTCCTGTATCCCTTGGACCTTCCCATTGACGATGAAACACAGAAATTGCATCGAAATTAAATATAAGAGACACAATGCCGACTTAAGTACAAGAAAAATGTCTTCGTACGGTCAATGTTTTGAGCGTTTCCTGTGTCACCAGTTTTACATTCCGATGCACCTCTGCAGGTTTACTGTATCCCTTGGACCTTCCCATTGTCGATCAAACACAGAAATCGCATCGGAATTAAATATAAGAGACACAATGCCTACTTAAGTAAAGGAAGACTGAGTGTTCCAACTGTCTATGTTTTGAGCGTTTCCTGTGTCACCAGTTTTACATTCTGATGCACCTCTGCAGGTTTACTGTATCCATTGACCTTCCCATTGACAATGAAACACAGAAATTGCATCGGAATTAAATATAAGAGACACAATGCCGACTTATGTACAGGAAGACTGAGTCTTCCTACTGTCTATGTTTTGAGCGTTTCCTGTGTCACCAGTTTTACATTCTGATGCACCTCTGTAGGTTTCCTGTATCCCTTGGACCTTCCCATTGACGATGAAACACAGAAATTGCATCGAAATTAAATATAAGAGACACAATGCCGACATAAGTACAAGAAAAATGTCTTCGTACGGTCAATGTTTTGAGCGTTTCCTGTGTCACCAGTTTTACATTCCGATGCACCTCTGCAGGTTTACTGTATCCCTTGGACCTTCCCATTGTCGATCAAACACAGAAATCGCATCGGAATTAAAAATAAGAGACACAATGACGACTTAAGTACAGGAAGACTGAGTCTTCCTACTGTCTATGTTTTGAGCGTTTCCTTCGTCACCAGTTTTACATTCTGATGCACCTATGCAGGTTTACTGTATCCATTGTACCTTCCCATTGACGATGAAACACAGAAATTGCATCGGAATTTAATATAAGAGACACAATGCCGACTTAAGTACAGGAAGACTGAGTCTTCCTACTGTCTGTGCATTGAGCGTTTCCTGTGTCACTAGTTTTACATTCTGATGCACCTCTGCAGGTTTACTGTATCCCTTGGACCTTCCCATTGACGATGAAAAACAAAAATTCCATCCGAATTAAATATAACAGACACAATGCCGACTTAAGTACAGGAAAACTGAGTCTTCCTACTGTCTATGTTTTGAGCGTTTCCTGTGTCACCAGTTTTACATTCTGATGCACCTCTCCAGGTTTACTGTATCCCTTGGACCTTCCCATTGACGATGAAACACAGAAATTGCATCGGAATTAAATATAAGAGAAACAATGCCGACTTAAGTACAGGAAGACTGAGTCTTCCTACTGTCTATGTTTTGAGCGTTTCCTGTGTCATCAGTTTTACATTCCGATGCACCTCTCCAGGTTTACTGTATCCCTTGGACCTTCCCATTGACGATGAAAAACAGAAATTGCATCGGAATTATATATAACAGACACAATGCTGACTTAATTACAGGAAAACTGAGTCTTCCTACTGTCTATGTTTTGAGCGTTTCCTGTGTCACCAGTTTTACATTCCGATGCACCTGTGCAGGTTTACTGTATCCATTGGATCTTCACAGTGACGATGAAACACAGAAATTGCATCGGAATTTTAGATAAGACTGAGTCTTCCTACTGTCTATAATTTGAGCGATTCCTGTGTCACCAGTTTTACATTCCGATGCACATCTACAGGTTTACTGTATTCCTTGGACCTACCCATTGACGATGAAACACAGAAATTGCATCGGAATTAAATATAAGAGACACAACGCCGACTTAAGTACAAGAAAACTGAGTCTTCTTACGGTCTATGTTTTGAGCGTTTCCTGTGTCACCAGTTTTACATTCCGATTCACCTCTGCAGGTTTACTGTATCTCTTGGACCTTCCCATTGGCGATGAAAACACAAATTGCATCGAAATTAAATATAAGAGACACAATGCCGACTTAAGTACAGGAAGACTGAGTCTTCCTACTGTCTATGTTTTGAGCGTTTCCTGTGTCACCAGTTTTACATTCTGATGCACCTCTGTAGGTTTCCTGTATCCCTTGGACCTTCCCATTGACGATGAAACACAGAAATTGCATCGAAATTAAATATAAGAGACACAATGCCGACTTAAGTACAAGAAAAATGTCTTCGTACGGTCAATGTTTTGAGCGTTTCCTGTGTCACCAGTTTTACATTCCGATGCACCTCTGCAGGTTTACTGTATCCCTTGGACCTTCCCATTGTCGATCAAACACAGAAATCGCATCGGAATTAAATATAAGAGACACAATGCCTACTTAAGTAAAGGAAGACTGAGTGTTCCAACTGTCTATGTTTTGAGCGTTTCCTGTGTCACCAGTTTTACATTCTGATGCACCTCTGCAGGTTTACTGTATCCATTGGACCTTCCCATTGACAATGAAACACAGAAATTGCATCGGAATTAAATATAAGAGACACAATGCCGACTTATGTACAGGAAGACTGAGTCTTCCTACTGTCTATGTTTTGAGCGTTTCCTGTGTCACCAGTTTTACATTCTGATGCACCTCTGTAGGTTTCCTGTATCCCTTGGACCTTCCCATTGACGATGAAACACAGAAATTGCATCGAAATTAAATATAAGAGACACAATGCCGACATAAGTACAAGAAAAATGTCTTCGTACGGTCAATGTTTTGAGCGTTTCCTGTGTCACCAGTTTTACATTCCGATGCACCTCTGCAGGTTTACTGTATCCCTTGGACCTTCCCATTGTCGATCAAACACAGAAATCGCATCGGAATTAAAAATAAGAGACACAATGACGACTTAAGTACAGGAAGACTGAGTCTTCCTACTGTCTATGTTTTGAGCGTTTCCTTCGTCACCAGTTTTACATTCTGATGCACCTATGCAGGTTTACTGTATCCATTGTACCTTCCCATTGACGATGAAACACAGAAATTGCATCGGAATTTAATATAAGAGACACAATGCCGACTTAAGTACAGGAAGACTGAGTCTTCCTACTGTCTGTGCATTGAGCGTTTCCTGTGTCACTAGTTTTACATTCTGATGCACCTCTGCAGGTTTACTGTATCCCTTGGACCTTCCCATTGACGATGAAAAACAAAAATTCCATCCGAATTAAATATAACAGACACAATGCCGACTTAAGTACAGGAAAACTGAGTCTTCCTACTGTCTATGTTTTGAGCGTTTCCTGTGTCACCGGTTTTACATTCCGATGCACCTGTGCAGGATTACTGTATCCATTGGATCTTCACAGTGACGATGAAACACAGAAATTCCATCGGAATTAAAGATAAGACTGAGTCTTCCTACTGTCTATAATTTGAGCGTTTCCTGTGTCACCAGTTTTACATTCCGATGCACATCTACACGTTTACTGTATTCCTTGGACCTTCCCATTGACGATGAAACACAGAAATTACATCGGAAATAAATATAAGGGACACAATGCCGACTGAAGTACAGGAAGACTGAGTCTTCCTACTGTCTATGATTTGGGCGTTTCCTGTGTCACCAGTTTTACATTCTGATGCACCTCTGCAGGTTTACTGTATCCCCTGGACCTTCCCATTGACGATGAAACACAGAAATTGCATCGGAATTAAATATAAGAGACACAATGCCGACTTAAGTACAGGAAGACTGAGTGTTCCAACTGTCTATGTTTTGAGCGTATCCTGTGTCCCCAATTTTACATTCCGATGCACGTCTGCAGGTTTACTGTATCCCTTGGACCTTCCCATTGACGATGAAACACAGATATTGCAACGGAATTAAATATAAGAGACACAATTCCGACTAAAGTACAGGAAGACTGAGTCTTCCTACTGTCTATGTTTTGAGCGTTTCCTGTGTCACTAGTTTTACATTCCGATGCACCTCTGCAGGTTTACTATGTCCCTTGGACCTTCCCATTGACGATGAAACACAGGAATTGCTTCAGAATTAAATATAAGAGACACAATGACGTCTTAAGTACAGGAAGACTGAGTCTTCCTACTGTCTATGTTTTGAGCGTTTCCTGTGTCACCAGTTTTACATTCTGATGCACCTCTGTAGGTTTCCTGTATCCCTTGGACCTTCCCATTGACGATGAAACACAGAAATTGCATCAAAATTAAATATAAGAGACACATTGCCGACTTAAGTACAAGAAAAATGTCTTCGTACGGTCAATGTTTTGAGCGTTTCCTGTGTCACCAGTTTTACATTCCGAAGCACCTCTGCCGGTTTACTGTATCCCTTGGACCTTCCCATTGTCGATCAAACACAGAAATCGCATCGGAATTAAATATAAGAGACACAATGCCTACTTAAGTAAAGGAAGACTGAGCCTTCCTACTGTCTATGTTTTGAGCGTTACCTGTGCCACCAGTTTTACATTCTGATGCACCTCTGCAGGTTTACTGTATCCCCTGGACCTTCCCATTGACGATGAAACACAGAAATTGCATCGGAATTAAATATAAGAGACACAATGCCGACTTAAGTACAGGAAGACTGAGTCTTCCTACTGTCTATGTTTTGAGCGTATCCTGTGTCATCAGTTTTACATTCCGATGCACCTCTGCAGGTTTACTGTATCCCTTGGACCTTCCCATTGACGATGAAAAACAGAAATTGCAACGGAATTAAATATAACAGACACAATGCCGACTTAAGTACAGGAAAACAGAATCTTCCTACTGTCTATGTTTCGAGCGTTTCCTGTGTCACGAGTTTTACATTCCGATGCAAATGTGCAGGTTTACTGTATCCATTGGATCTTCACAGTGACGATGAAACACAGAAATTGCATCGGAATTTAAGATAAGACTGAGTCTTCCTACTGTCTATAATTTGAGCGTTTCCTGTGTCACCAGTTTTACATTCCGATGCACATCTACAGGTTTACTGTATTCCTTGGACCTTCCCATTGACGATGAAACACAGAAATTGCATCGGAATTAAATATAAGAGACACAACGCCGACTTAAGTACAAGAAAACTGAGACTTCTTACGGTCTATGTTTTGAGCGTTTCCTGTGTCACCAGTTTTACATTCCGATGCACCTCTGCAGGTTTACTGTATCACTTGGACCTTCCCATTGGCGATGAAAACACAAATTGCATCGAAATTAAATATAAGAGATACAATGCCGACTTAAGTACAGGAAAACTGTGTCTTCCTACTGTCTATGTTTTGTGCGTTTCCTGTGTCACCAGTTTTACATTCTGATGCACCTCTGCAGGTTTACTGTATCCCTTGGACCTTCCCATTGACGATGAAACACAGAAATTGCATCGGAATTAAATATAAGAGACACAATGCCGACTTAAGTACAGGAAGACTGAGTCTTCCTACTGTCTATGTTTTGAGCGCTTCCTGTGTCATCAGTTTTACATTCCGATGCACCTCTGCAGGTTTACTGTATCCATTGGACCTTCCCATTGACGATGAAACACAGAAATTGCATCGGAATTAAATATAAAAGACGCAATGCCGACTTAAGTACAGGAAGACTGAGTCTTCCTACTGTCCATGTTTTGAGCGTTTCCTGTGTCACCAGTTTTACATTCTGATGCACTTCTGTAGGTTTCCTGTATCCCTTGGACCTTCCCATTGACGATGAAACACAGAAATTGCATCGAAATTAAATATAAGAGACACAATGCCGACTTAAGTACAAGAAAAATGTCTTCGTACGGTCAATATTTTGAGCGTTTCCTGTGTCACCAGTTTTACATTCCGATGCACCCCTGCCGGTTTACTGTATCCCTTGGACCTTCCCATTGTCGATCAAACACAGAAATCGCATGGGAATTAAAAATAAGAGACACAATGACGACTTAATTACAGGAAGACTGAGTCTTCCTACTGTCTATGTTTTGAGCGTTTCCTGTGTCACCAGTTTTACATTCTGATGCACCTATGCAGGTTTACTGTATCCATTGTACCTTCCCATTGACGATGAAACACAGAAATTGCATCGGAATTTAATATAAGAGACACAATGCCGACTTAAGTACAGGAAGACTGAGTCTTCCTACTGTCTATGTTTTGAGCGTTTCCTGTGTCACCAGTTTTACATTCTGATGCACCTCTGCAGGTTTACTGTATCCCTTGGACCTTCCCATTGACGATGAAAAACAGAAATTGCATCGGAATTAAATATAACAGACACAATGCCGACTTAAGTACAGAAAAACTGAGTCTTCCTACTGTCTATGTTTTGAGCGTTTCCGGTGTCACCAGTTTTACATTCCGATGCACCTGTGCAGATTTACTGTATCCATTGGATCTTCACAGTGACGATGAAACACAGAAATTCCATCGGAATTAAAGATAAGACTGAGTCTTCCTACTGTCTATAATTTGAGCGTTTCCTGTGTCACCAGTTTTAAATTCCGATGCACATCTACAGGTTTACTGTATTCCTTGGACCTTCCCATTGACGATGAAACACAGAAATTGCATCGGAATTAAATATAAGAGACACAATGTCGACTTAAGTACAAGAAAAATGTCTTCGTACGGTCAATGTTTTGAGCGTTTCCTGTGTCACCAGTTTTACATTCCTATGCACCCCTGCCGGTTTACTGTATCCCTTGGACCTTCCCATTGTCGATCAACCACAGAAATCGCATCGGAATTAAAAATAAGGACACAATGACGACTTAAGTACAGGAAGACTGAGTCTTCCTACTGTCTATGTTTTGAGCGTTTCCTGTGTCACCAGTTTTACATTCTGATGCACCTATGCAGGTTTACTGTATCCCTTGGACCTTCCCATTGACGATGAAACACAGAAATTGCATCGGAATTAAATATAAGAGACACAATGCCGACTTATGTACAGGAAGACTAAGTCTTCCTACTGTCTATGTTTTGAGCGTTTCCTGTGTCACCAGTTTTACATTCTGATGCACCTCTGTAGGTTTCCTGTATCCCTTGGACCTTCCCATTGACGATGAAACACAGAAATTGCATCGAAATTAAATATAAGAGACACAATGCCGACTTAAGTACAAGAAAAATGTCTTCGTACGGTCAATATTTTGAGCGTTTCCTGTGTCACCAGTTTTACATTCCGATGCACCTCTGCCGGTTTACTGTATCCCTAGGACCTTCCCATTGTCGATCAAACACAGAAATCGCATCGGAATTAAAAATAAGAGACACAATGACGACTTAAGTACAGGAAGACTGAGTCTTCCTACGGTCTATGTTTTGAGCGTTTCCTGTGTCACCAGTTTTACATTCTGATGCACCCCTGCAGGTTTACTGTATCCCTTGGACCTTCCCATTGACGATGAAACACAGAAATTGCATCGGAATTAAATATAAGAGACACAATGCCGACTTAAGTACAGGAAGACTGAGTCTTCCTACTGTCTATGTTTTGAGCGTTTCCTGTGTCATCAGTTTTACATTCCGATGCACCTCTGCAGGTTTACTGTATCCCTTGGACCTTCCCATTGACGATGAAACACAGAAATTGCATCGGAATTAAATATAAGAGACACAATGCCGACTTAAGTACAGGAAGACTGAGTCTTCCTACTGTCCATGTTTTGATCGTTTCCTGTGTCACCAGATTTACATTCTGATGCACCTCTGTAGGTTTCCTGTATCCCTTGGACCTTCCCATTGACGATGAAACACAGAAATTGCATCGAAATTATATATAAGAGACACAATGCCGACTTAAGTACAAGAAAAATGTCTTCGTGCGGTCAATATTTTGAGCGTTTCCTGTGTCACCAGTTTTACATTCCGATGCACCTCTGCCGGTTTACTGTATCCCTAGGACCTTCCCATTGTCGATCAAACACAGAAATCGCATCGGAATTAAAAATAAGAGACACAATGACGACTTAATTACAGGAAGACTGAGTCTTCCTACTGTCTATGTTTTGAGCGTTTCCTGTGTCACCAGTTTTACATTCTGATGCACCTATGCAGGTTTACTGTATCCATTGTACCTTCCCATTGACGATGAAAAACAGAAATTGCATCGGAATTAAATATAAGAGACACAATGCCGACTTAAGTACAGGAAGACTGAGTCTTCCTACTGTCTATGCTTTGAGCGTTTCCTGTTTCACCAGTTATACATTCTGATGCACCTCTGTAGTTTTCCTGTATCCCTTGGACCTTCCCATTGACGATGAAACACAGAAAATGCATCCAAATTAAATATAAGAGACACAATGCCGACTTAAGTACAAGAAAACAGTCTTCGTACGGTCAATGGTTGAAGCGTTTCCTGTGTCACCAGTTTTACATTCCGATGCACGTCTGCCGGTTTACTGTATCCCTTGGACCTTCCCATTGTCGATCAAACACAGAAATCGCATCGGAATTAAATAAAAGAGACACAATGCCTACTTAAGTAAAGGAAGACTGAGTGTTCCTACTGTCTATATTTTGAGCGCTTCCTGTGTCACCAGTTTTACATTCTGATGCACCTCTGCAGGTTTACTGTATCCATTGGACCTTCCCATTGACGATGAAACACAGATATTGCATCGGAATTAAATATAAGAGACACAATGCCGGCTTAAGTACAGGAAGACTGAGTCTTCCTACTGTCCATGTTTGAGCGTTTCCTGTGTCACCAGTTTTACATTCTGATGCACCTCTGCAGGTTTACAGTATCCCTTGGACCTTCCCATTGACGATGAAACACAGAAATTGCATCGGAATTAAATATAAGAGACACAATGCGCGACTTAAGTACAGGAAGACTGAGTCTTCCTACTGTCTATGTTTTGAGCGTTTCCTGTGTCACCAGTTTTACATTCCGATGCACGTCTGCAGGTTTACTGTATCCCTTGGACCTTCCCATTGACGATGAAACACAGAAATTGCATCGGAATTAAATATAAGAGACACAATGCCGACTAAAGTACAGGAAGACTGAGTCTTCCTACTGTCTATGTTTTGAGCGTTTCCTGTGTCACTAGTTTTACATTCTGATGCACCTCTGTAGGTTTCCTGTATCCCTTGGACCTTCCCATTGACGATGAAACACAGAAATTGCATCAAATTAAATATAAGAGACACAATGTCGACTTAAGTACAAGAAAAATGTCTTCGTACGGTCAATGTTTTGAGCGTTTCCTGTGTCACCAGTTTTACATTCCTATGCACCCCTGCCGGTTTACTGTATCCCTTGGACCTTCCCATTGTCGATAAACCACAAAAATCGCATCGGAATTAAAAATAAGGACACAATGACGACTTAAGTACAGGAAGACTGAGTCTTCCTACTGTCTATGTTTTGAGCGTTTCCTGTGTCACCAGTTTTACATTCTGATGCACCTATGCAGGTTTACTGTATCCCTTGGACCTTCCCATTGACGATGAAACACAGAAATTGCATCGGAATTAAATATAAGAGACACAATGCCGACTTATGTACAGGAAGACTAAGTCTTCCTACTGTCTATGTTTTGAGCGTTTCCTGTGTCACCAGTTTTACATTCTGATGCACCTCTGTAGGTTCCCTGTATCCCTTGGACCTTCCGATTGACGATGAAACACAGAAATTGCATCGAAATTAAATATAAGAGACACAATGCCGACTTAAGTACAAGAAAAATGTCTTCGTACGGTCAATATTTTGAGCGGATCCTGTGTCACCAGTTTTACATTCCGATGCACCTCTGCCGGTTTACTGTATCCCTAGGACCTTCCCATTGTCGATCAAACACAGAAATCACATCGGAATTAAAAATAAGAGACACAATGCCGACTTAAGTACAGGAAGACTGAGTCTTCCTACTGTCTATGTTTTGAGCGTTTCCTGTGTCATCAGTTTTACATTCCGATGCACCTCTGCAGGTTTACTGTATCCCTTGGACCTTCCCATTGACGATGAAACACAGAAATTGCATCGGAATTAAATATAACAGACACAATGCCGACTTAAGTACAGGAAAACTGAATCTTCCTACTGTCTATGTTTCGAGCGTTTCCTGTGTCACGAGTTTTACATTCCGATGCAAATGTGCAGGTTTACTGTATCCATTGGATCTTCACAGTGACGATCAAACACAGAAATTGCATCGGAATTTAAGATAAGACTGAGTCTTCCTACTGTCTATAATTTGAGCGTTTCCTGTGTCACCAGTTTTACATTCCGATGCACATATACAGGTTTACTGTATTCCTTGGACCTTCCCATTGACGATGAAACATAGAAATTGCATCGGAATTAAATATAAGAGACACAACGCCGACTTAAGTACAAGAAAACTGAGTCTTCTTACGGTCTATGTTTTGAGCGTTTCCTGTGTCACCAGTTTTACATTCCGATGCACCTCTGCAGGTTTACTGTATCACTTGGACCTTCCCATTGGCGATGAAAACACAAATTGCATCGAAAGTAAATATAAGAGACACAATGCCGACTTAAGTACAGGAAAACTGTGTCTTCCTACTGTCTATGTTTTGAGCGTTTCCTGTATCACCAGTTTTACATTCTGGTGCACCTCTGCAGGTTTACTGTATCCCTTGGACCTTCCCATTGACAATGAAACACAGAAATTGCATCGGAATTAAATATAAGAGACATAATGCCGACTTAAGTACAGGAAGACTGAGTCTTCCTACTGTCTATGTTTTGAGCGTTTCCTGTGTCATCAGTTTTACATTCCGATGCACCTCTGCAGGTTTACTGTATCCATTGGACCTTCCCATTGACGATGAAACACAGAAATTGCTGGGAATTAAATATAACAGACGCAATGCCGACTTAAGTACAGGAAGACTGAGTCTTCCTACTGTCCATGTTTTGAGCGTTTCCTGTGTCACCAGTTTTACATTCTGATGCACCTCTGTAGGTTTCCTGTATCCCTTGGACCTTCCCATTGACGATGAAACACAGAAATTGCATCGAAATTAAATATAAGAGACATAATGCCGACTTAAGTTCAAGAAAAATGTCTTCGTACGGTCAATATTTTGAGCGTTTCCTGTGTCACCAGTTTTACATTCCGATGCACCTCTGCCGGTTTACTGTATCCCTAGGACCTTCCCATTGTCGATCAAACACAGAAATCGCTTCGGAATTAAAAATAAGAGACACAATGACGACTTAAGTACAGGAAGACTGAGTCTTCCTACGGTCTATGTTTTGAGCGTTTCCTGTGTCACCAGTTTTACATTCTGATGCACCTCTGCAGGTTTACTGTATCCCTTGGACCTTCCCATTGACGACGAAACACAGAAATTGCATCGGAATTAAATATAACAGACACAATGCCGACTTAAGTACAGGAAAACTGAATCTTCCTACTGTCTATGTTTCGAGCGTTTCCTGTGTCACGAGTTTTACATTCCGATGCAAATGTGCAGGTTGACTGTATCCATTGGATCTTCACAGTGACGATGAAACACAGAAATTGCATCGGAATTTAAGATAAGACTGAGTCTTCCTACTGTCTATAATTTGAGCGTTTCCTGTGTCACCAGTTTTACATTCCGATGCACATCTACAGGTTTACTGTATTCCTTGGACCTTCCCATTGACGATGAAACACAGAAATTGCATCGGAATTAAATATAAGAGACACAACGCCGACTTAAGTACAGGAAGACTGAGTCTTCCTACTGTCTATGTGTTGAGCGTTTCCTGTGTCACCAGTTTTACATTCTGATGCACCTCTGCAGGTTTACTGTATCCATTGGACCTTCCCATTGACAATGAAACACAGAAATTGCATCGGAATTAAATATAAGAGACACAATGCCGACTTATGTACAGGAAGACTGAGTCTTCCTACTGTCTATGTTTTGAGCGTTTCCTGTGTCACCAGTTTTACATTCTGATGCACCTCTGTTGGTTTCCTGTATCCCTTGGACCTTCCCATTGACGATGAAACACAGAAATTGCATCGAAATTAAATATAAGAGACACAATGCCGACATAAGTACAAGAAAAATGTCTTCGTACGGTCAATGTTTTGAGCGTTTCCTGTGTCACCAGTTTTACATTCCGATGCACCTCTGCAGGTTTACTGTATCCCTTGGACCTTCCCATTGTCGATCAAACACAGAAATCGCATCGGAATTAAAAATAAGAGACACAATGACGACTTAAGTACAGGAAGACTGAGTCTTCCTACTGTCTATGTTTTGAGCGTTTCCTTCGTCACCAGTTTTACATTCTGATGCACCTATGCAGGTTTACTGTATCCATTGTACCTTCCCATTGACGATGAAACACAGAAATTGCATCGGAATTTAATATAAGAGACACAATGCCGACTTAAGTACAGGAAGACTGAGTCTTCCTACTGTCTGTGCTTTGAACGTTTCCTGTGTCACTAGTTTTACATTCTGATGCACCTCTGCAGGTTTACTGTATCCCTTGGACCTTCCCATTTACGATGAAAAACAAAAATTCCATCCGAATTAAATATAACAGACACAATGCCGACTTAAGTACAGGAAAACTGAGTCTTCCTACTGTCTATGTTTTGAGCGTTTCCTGTGTCACCGGTTTTACATTCCGATGCACCTGTGCAGGATTACTGTATCCATTGGATCTTCACAGTGACGATGAAACACAGAAATTCCATCGGAATTAAAGATAAGACTGAGTCTTCCTACTGTCTATAATTTGAGCGTTTCCTGTGTCACCAGTTTTACATTCCGATGCACATCTACAGGTTTACTGTATTCCTTGGACCTTCCCATTGACGATGAAACACAGAAATTACATCGGAAATAAATATAAGGGACACAATGCCGACTGAAGTACAGGAAGACTGAGTCTTCCTACTGTCTATGATTTGAGCGTTTGCTGTGTCACCAGTTTTACATTCCGATGCACGTCTGATGGTTTACTGTATCCCTTGGACATTCCCATTGACGATGAAACACAGAAATTGCATCGGAATTAAATATTAGAGACACAATGCCGACTTAAGTACAGGAAGATTGAGTCTTCCTAATGTCTATGATTTGAGCGTCTCCTCTGTCACTAGTTTTACATTCCGATGCACCTCTGCAGGTTTACTGTATCCCTTGGACCTTCCCATTGACGATGAAAAACAGAAATTGCATCGGAATTAAATATAAGAGACACAATGCCGACTTAAGTACAGGAAGATTGAGTCTTCCTACTGTCTATGCTTTGAGCGTTTCCTGTGTCACCAGTTATACATTCTGATGCACCTCTGTAGGTTTCCTGTATCCCTTGGACCTTCCCATTGACGATGAAACACAGAAATTGCATCGAAATTAAATATAAGAGACACAATGCCGACTTAAGTACAAGAAAACAGTCTTCGTACGGTCAATGTTTGAAGCGTTTCCTGTGTCACAAGTTTTACATTCCGATGCACCTCTGCCGATTTACTGTATCCCTTGGACCTTCCCATTGTCGATCAAACACAGAAATCGCATCGGAATTAAATATAAGAGACACAATGCCTACTTAGGTAATGGAAGACTGAGTCTTCCTACTGTCTATGTTTTGAGCGTATCCTGTGTCCCCAATTTTACATTCCGATGCACGTCTGCAGGTTTACTGTATCCCCTGGACCTTCCCATTGACGATGAAACACAGAAATTGCATCGGAATTAAATATAAGAGACACAATGCCGACTTAAGTACAGGAAGACTGAGTCTTCCTACTGTCTATGTTTTGAGCGTATCCTGTGTCATCAGTTTTACATTCCGATGCACCTCTGCAGGTTTACTGTATCCCTTGGACCTTCCCATTGACGATGAAAAACAGAAATTGCAACGGAATTAAATATAACAGACACAATGCCGACTTAAGTACAGGAAAACAGAATCTTCCTACTGTCTATGTTTCGAGCGTTTCCTGTGTCACGAGTTTTACATTCCGATGCAAATGTGCAGGTTTACTGTGTCCATTGGATCTTCACAGTGACGATGAAACACAGAAATTGCATCGGAATTTAAGATAAGACTGAGTCTTCCTACTGTCTATAATTTGAGCGTTTCCTGTGTCACCAGTTTTACATTCCGATGCACATCTACAGGTTTACTGTATTCCTTGGACCTTCCCATTGACGATGAAACACAGAAATTGCATCGGAATTAAATATAAGAGACACAACGCCGACTTAAGTACAAGAAAACTGAGTCTTCTTACGGTCTATGTTTTGAGCGTTTCCTGTGTCACCAGTTTTACATTCCGATGCACCTCTGCAGGTTTACTGTATCACTTGGACCTTCCCATTGGCGATGAAAACACAAATTGCATCGAAATTAAATATAAGAGACACAATGCCGACTTAAGTACAGGAAAACTGTGTCTTCCTACTGTCTATGTTTTGAGCGTTTCCTGTGTCACCAGTTTTACATTCTGATGCACCTCTGCAGGTTTACTGTATCCCTTGGACCTT
This sequence comes from Schistocerca nitens, assembly GCF_023898315.1. Lineage (NCBI taxonomy): Eukaryota > Metazoa > Arthropoda > Insecta > Orthoptera > Acrididae > Schistocerca > Schistocerca nitens. The sequence goes on along the minus strand of NC_064616.1, from coordinate 1,547,029 downwards.
CCCATTGACGATGAAACACAGAAATTGCATCGGAATTAAATATAAGAGACACAATGCCGACTTAAGTACAGGAAGACTGAGTCTTCCTACTGTCTATGTTTTGAGCGTTTCCTGTGTCATCAGTTTTACATTCCGATGCACCTCTGCAGGTTTACTGTATCCATTGGACCTTCCCATTGACGATGAAACACAGAAATTGCATCGGAATTAAATATAAAAGACGCAATGCCGACTTAAGTACAGGAAGACTGAGTCTTCCTACTGTCCATGTTTTGAGCGTTTCCTGTGTCACCAGTTTTACATTCTGATGCACTTCTGTAGGTTTCCTGTATCCCTTGGACCTTCCCATTGACGATGAAACACAGAAATTGCATCGAAATTAAATATAAGAGACACAATGCCGACTTAAGTACAAGAAAAATGTCTTCGTACGGTCAATATTTTGAGCGTTTCCTGTGTCACCAGTTTTACATTCCGATGCACCTCTGCCGGTTTACTGTATCCCTAGGACCTTCCCATTGTCGATCAAACACAGAAATCGCATGGGAATTAAAAATAAGAGACACAATGACGACTTAATTACAGGAAGACTGAGTCTTCCTACTGTCTATGTTTTGAGCGTTTCCTGTGTCACCAGTTTTACATTCTGATGCACCTATGCAGGTTTACTGTATCCATTGTACCTTCCCATTGACGATGAAACACAGAAATTGCATCGGAATTTAATATAAGAGACACAATGCCGACTTAAGTACAGGAAGACTGAGTCTTCCTACTGTCTATGTTTTGAGCGTTTCCTGTGTCACCAGTTTTACATTCTGATGCACCTCTGCAGGTTTACTGTATCCCTTGGACCATCCCATTGACGATGAAAAACAGAAATTGCATCGGAGTTAAATATAACAGACACAATGCCGACTTAAGTACAGAAAAACTGAGTCTTCCTACTGTCTATGTTTTGAGCGTTTCCGGTGTCACCAGTTTTACATTCCGATGCACCTGTGCAGATTTACTGTATCCATTGGATCTTCACAGTGACGATGAAACACAGAAATTCCATCGGAATTAAAGATAAGACTGAGTCTTCCTACTGTCTATAATTTGAGCGTTTCCTGTGTCACCAGTTTTAAATTCCGATGCACATCTACAGGTTTACTGTATTCCTTGGACCTTCCCATTGACGATGAAACACAGAAATTGCATCGGAATTAAATTTAAGAGACACAATGCCGACTTAAGTACAAGAAGACTGAGTCTTCCTACTGTCTATGTTTTGAGCGTTTCCTGTGTCACCAGTTTTACATTCTGATGCACCTCTGCAGGTTTACTGTATCCCTTGGACCTTCCCATTGCCGATGAAACACAGAAATTGCATCGGAATTTAATATAAGAGACACAATGCCGACTTAAGTACAGGAAGACTGAGTCTTCCTGCTGTCTATGTTTTGAGCGTTTCCTGTGTCATCAGTTTTACATTCCGATGCACCTCTGCAGGTTTACTGTATCCATTGGACCTTCCCATTGACGACGAAACACAGAAATTGCATCGGAATTAAATATAACAGACGCAATGCCGACTTAAGTACAGGAAGACTGAGTCTTCCTACTGTCCATGTTTTGAGCGTTTCCTGTGTCACCAGATTTACATTCTGATGCACCTCTGTAGGTTTCCTGTATCCCTTGGACCTTCCCATTGACGATGAAACACAGAAATTGCATCGAAATTATATATAAGAGACACAATGCCGACTTAAGTACAAGAAAAATGTCTTCGTGCGGTCAATATTTTGAGCGTTTCCTGTGTCACCAGTTTTACATTCCGATGCACCTCTGCCGGTTTACTGTATCCCTAGGACCTTCCCATTGTCGATCAAACACAGAAATCGCATCGGAATTAAAAATAAGAGACACAATGACGACTTAATTACAGGAAGACTGAGACTTCCTACTGTCTATGTTTTGAGCGTTTCCTGTGTCACCAGTTTTACATTCTGATGCACCTATGCAGGTTTACTGTATCCATTGTACCTTCCCATTGACGATGAAACACAGAAATTGCATCGGAATTAAATATAAGAGACACAATGCCGACTTAAGTACAGGAAGGCTGAGTCTTCCTACTGTCTATGTTTTGAGCGTTTCCTGTGTCACCAGTTTTACATTCTGATGCACCTCTGCAGGTTTACTGTATCGCTTGGACCTTCCCATTGACGATGAAAAACAGAAATTGCATCGGAATTAAATATAACAGACACAATGCCGACTTAAGTACAGAAAAACTGAGTCTTCCTACTGTCTATGTTTTGAGCGTTTCCTGTGTCAATAGTTTTACATTCCGATGCACATCTGCAGGTTTACTGTATCCCTTGGACCTTCCCATTGACGATGAAAAACAGAAATTGCATCGGAATTAAATATAAGAGACACAATGCCGACTTAAGTACAGGAAGACTGAGTCTTCCTACTGTCTATGCTTTGAGCGTTTCCTGTTTCACCAGTTATACATTCTGATGCACCTCTGTAGTTTTCCTGTATCCCTTGGACCTTCCCATTGACGATGAAACACAGAAATTGCATCCAAATTAAATATAAGTGACACAATGCCGACTTAAGTACAAGAAAACAGTCTTCGTACGGTCAATGTTTGAAGCGTTTCCTGTGTCACCAGTTTTACATTCCGATGCACGTCTGCCGGTTTACAGTATCCCTTGGACCTTCGCATTGTCGATCAAACACAGAAATCGCATCGGAATTAAATATAAGAGACACAATGCCTACTTAAGTAAAGGAAGACTGAGTGTTCCTACTGACTATATTTTGAGCGCTTCCTGTGTCACCAGTTTTACATTCTGATGCACCTCTGCAGGTTTACTGTATCCATTGGACCTTCCCATTGACGATGAAACACAGATATTGCAACGGAATTAAATATAAGAGACACAATGCCGGCTTAAGTACAGGAAGACTGAGTCTTCCTACTGTCCATGTTTGAGCGTTTCCTGTGTCACCAGTTTTACATTCTGATGCACCTGTGCAGGTTTACTGTATCCCTTGGACCTTCCCATTGACGATGAAACACAGAAATTGCATCGTAATTAAATATAAGAGACACAATGCGCGACTTAAATACAGGAAGACTGAGTCTTCCTACTGTCTATGATTTGAGCGTTTCCTGTGTCACCAGTTTTACATTCCGATGCACGTCTGCAGGTTTACTGTATCCCTTGGACCTTCCCATTGACGATGAAACACAGAAATTGCATCGGAATTAAATATAAGAGACACAATGCCGACTAAAGTACAGGAAGACTGAGTCTTCCTACTGTCTATGTTTCGAGCGTTTCCTGTGTCACCAGTTTTACATTCTGATGCACCTATGCAGGTTTACTGTATCCCTTGGACCTTCCCATTGACGATGAAACACAGAAATTGCATCGGAATTAAATATAAGAGACACAATGCCGACTTATGTACAGGAAGACTAAGTCTTCCTACTGTCTATGTTTTGAGCGTTTCCTCTGTCACCAGTTTTACATTCTGATGCACCTCTGTAGGTTTCCTGTATCCCTTGGACCTTCCCATTGACGATGAAACACAGAAATTGCATCGAAATTAAATATAAGAGACACAATGCCGACTTAAGTACAAGAAAAATGTCTTCGTACGGTCAATATTTTGAGCGTTTCCTGTGTCACCAGTTTTACATTCCGATGCACCTCTGCCGGTTTACTGTATCCCTAGGACCTTCCCATTGTCGATCAAACACAGAAATCGCATCGGAATTAAAAATAAGAGACACAATGACGACTTAAGTACAGGAAGACTGAGTCTTCTTACGGTCTATGTTTTGAGCGTTTCCTGTGTCACCAGTTTTACATTCTGATGCACCTCTGCAGGTTTACTGTATCCCTTGGACCTTCCCATTGACGATGAAACACAGAAATTGCATCGGAATTAAATATAAGAGACACAATGCCGACTTAAGTACAGGAAGACTGAGTCTTCCTACTGTCTATGTTTTGAGCGTTTCCTGTGTCATCAGTTTTACATTCCGATGCACCTCTGCAGGTTTACTGTATCCCTTGGACCTTCCCATTGACGATGAAACACAGAAATTGCATCGGAATTAAATATAACAGACACAATGCCGACTTAAGTACAGGAAAACTGAATCTTCCTACTGTCTATGTTTCGAGCGTTTCCTGTGTCACGAGTTTTACATTCCGATGCAAATGTGCAGGTTTACTGTATCCATTGGATCTTCACAGTGACGATGAAACACAGAAATTGCATCGGAATTTAAGATAAGACTGAGTCTTCCTACTGTCTATAATTTGAGCGTTTCCTGTGTCACCAGTTTTACATTCCGATGCACATCTACAGGTTTACTGTATTCCTTGGACCTTCCCATTGAGGATGAAACACAGTAATTGCATCGGAATTAAATATAAGAGGCACAACGCCGACTTAAGTACAGGAAGACTGAGTCTTCCTACTGTCTATGTGTTGAGCGTCTCCTGTGTCACCAGTTTTACATTCTGATGCACCTCTGCAGGTTTACTGTATCCCTTGGACCTTCCCATTGACGATGAAACACAGAAATTGCATCGGAATTTAATATAAGAGACACAATGCCGACTTAAGTACAGGAAGACTGAGTCTTCCTGCTGTCTATGTTTTGAGCGTTTCCTGTGTCATCAGTTTTACATTCCGATGCACCTCTGCAGGTTTACTGTATCCATTGGACCTTCCCATTGACGATGAAACACAGAAATTGCATCGGAATTAAATATAACAGACGCAATGCCGATTTAAGTACAGGAAGACTGAGTCTTCCTACTGTCCATGTTTTGAGCGTTTCCTGTGTCACCAGATTTACATTCTGATGCACCTCTGTAGGTTTCCTGTATCCCTTGGACCTTCCCATTGACGATGAAACACAGAAATTGCTTCGAAATTATATATAAGAGACACAATGCCGACTTAAGTACAAGAAAAATGTCTTCGTGCGGTCAATATTTTGAGCGTTTCCTGTGTCACCAGTTTTACATTCCGATGCACCTCTGCCGGTTTACTGTATCCCTAGGACCTTCCCATTGTCGATCAAACACAGAAATCGCATCGGAATTAAAAATAAGAGACACAATGACGACTTAATTACAGGAAGACTGAGTCTTCCTACTGTCTATGTTTTGAGCGTTTCCTGTGTCACCAGTTTTACATTCTGATGCACCTATGCAGGTTTACTGTATCCATTGTACCTTCCCATTGACGATGAAACACAGAAATTGCATCGGAATTTAATATAAGAGACACAATGCCGACTTAAGTACAGGAAGGCTGAGTCTTCCTACTGTCTATGTTTTGAGCGTTTCCTGTGTCACCAGTTTTACATTCTGATGCACCTCTGCAGGTTTACTGTATCGCTTGGACCTTCCCATTGACGATGAAAAACAGAAATTGCATCGGAATAAAATATAACAGACACAATGCCGACTTAAGTACAGAAAAACTGAGTCTTCCTACTGTCTATGTTTTGAGCGTTTCCTGTGTCACCAGTTTTACATTCCGATGCACCTCTGCAGGTTTACTGTATCCCTTGGACCTTCCCATTGACGATGAAAAACAGAAATTGCATCGGAATTAAATATAAGAGACACAATGCCGACTTAAGTACAGGAAGACTGAGTCTTCCTACTGTCTATGCTTTGAGCGTTTCCTGTTTCACCAGTTATACATTCTGATGCACCTCTGTAGTTTTCCTGTATCCCTTGGACCTTCCCATTGACGATGAAACACAGAAAATGCATCCAAATTAAATATAAGAGACACAATGCCGACTTAAGTACAAGAAAACAGTCTTCGTACGGTCAATGTTTGAAGCGTTTCCTGTGTCACCAGTTTTACATTCCGATGCACGTCTGCCGGTTTACTGTATCCCTTGGACCTTCCCATTGTCGATCAAACACAGAAATCGCATCGGAATTAAATATAAGAGACACAATGCCTACTTAAGTAAAGGAAGACTGAGTGTTCCTACTGTCTATATTTTGAGCGCTTCCTGTGTCACCAGTTTTACATTCTGATGCACCTCTGCAGGTTTACTGTATCCATTGGACCTTCCCATTGACGATGAAACACAGATATTGCATCGGAATTAAATATAAGAGACACAATGCCGGCTTAAGTACAGGAAGACTGAGTCTTCATACTGTCCATGTTTGAGCGTTTCCTGTGTCACCAGTTTTACATTCTGATGCACCTCTGCAGCTTTACAGTATCCCTAGGACCTTCCCATTGACGATGAAACACAGAAATTGCATCGGAATTAAATATAAGAGACACAATGCGCGACTTATGTACAGGAAGACTGAGTCTTCCTACTGTCTATGTTTTGAGCGTTTCCTGTGTCACCAGTTTTACATTCCGATGCACGTCTGCAGGTTTACTGTATCCCTTGGACCTTCCCATTGACGATGAAACACAGAAATTGCATCGGAATTAAATATAAGAGACACAATGCCGACTAAAGTACAGGAAGACTGAGTCTTCCTACTGTCTATGTTTTGAGCGTTTCCTGTGTCACTAGTTTTACATTCTGATGCACCTCTGTAGGTTTCCTGTATCCCTTGGACCTTCCCATTGACGATGAAACACAGAAATTGCATCAAAATTAAATATAAGAGACACAATGTCGACTTAAGTACAAGAAAAATGTCTTCGTACGGTCAATGTTTTGAGCGTTTCCTGTGTCACCAGTTTTACATTCCTATGCACCCCTGCCGGTTTACTGTATCCCTTGGACCTTCCCATTGTCGATAAACCACAAAAATCGCATCGGAATTAAAAATAAGGACACAATGACGACTTAAGTACAGGAAGACTGAGTCTTCCTACTGTCTATGTTTTGAGCGTTTCCTGTGTCACCAGTTTTACATTCTGATGCACCTATGCAGGTTTACTGTATCCCTTGGACCTTCCCATTGACGATGAAACACAGAAATTGCATCGGAATTAAATATAAGAGACACAATGCCGACTTATGTACAGGAAGACTAAGTCTTCCTACTGTCTATGTTTTGAGCGTTTCCTGTGTCACCAGTTTTACATTCTGATGCACCTCTGTAGGTTCCCTGTATCCCTTGGACCTTCCCATTGACGATGAAACACAGAAATTGCATCGAAATTAAATATAAGAGACACAATGCCGACTTAAGTACAAGAAAAATGTCTTCGTACGGTCAATATTTTGAGCGGTTCCTGTGTCACCAGTTTTACATTACGATGCACCTCTGCCGGTTTACTGTATCCCTAGGACATTCCCATTGTCGATCAAACACAGAAATCGCATCGGAATTAAAAATAAGAGACACAATGACGACTTAAGTACAGGAAGACTGAGTCTTCCTACTGTCTATATTTTGAGCGTTTCCTGTGTCACCAGTTTTACATTCTGATGCACCTCTGCAGGTTTACTGTATCCCTTGGACCTTCCCATTGACGATGAAACACAGAAATTGCATCGGAATTAAATATAAGAGACACAATGCCGACTTAAGTACAGGAAGACTGAGTCTTCCTACTGTCTATGTTTTGAGCGTTTCCTGTGTCATCAGTTTTACATTCCGATGCACCTCTGCAGGTTTACTGTATCCCTTGGACCTTCCCATTGACGATGAAACACAGAAATTGCATCGGAATTAAATATAACAGACACAATGCCGACTTAAGTACAGGAAAACTGAATCTTCCTACTGTCTATGTTTCGAGCGTTTCCTGTGTCACGAGTTTTACATTCCGATGCAAATGTGCAGGTTTACTGTATCCATTGGATCTTCACAGTGACGATCAAACACAGAAATTGCATCGGAATTTAAGATAAGACTGAGTCTTCCTACTGTCTATAATTTGAGCGTTTCCTGTGTCACCAGTTTTACATTCCGATGCACATATACAGGTTTACTGTATTCCTTGGACCTTCCCATTGACGATGAAACACAGAAATTGCATCGGAATTAAATATAAGAGACACAACGCCGACTTAAGTACAAGAAAACTGAGTCTTCTTACGGTCTATGTTTTGAGCGTTTCCTGTGTCACCAGTTTTACATTCCGATGCACCTCTGCAGGTTTACTGTATCACTTGGACCTTCCCATTGGCGATGAAAACACAAATTGCATCGAAATTAAATATAAGAGACACAATGCCGACTTAAGTACAGGAAAACTGTGTCTTCCTACTGTCTATGTTTTGAGCGTTTCCTGTATCACCAGTTTTACATTCTGATGCACCTCTGCAGGTTTACTGTATCCCTTGGACCTTCCCATTGACGATGAAACACAGAAATTGCATCGGAATTTAATATAAGAGACACAATGCCGACTTAAGTACAGGAAGACTGAGTCTTCCTGCTGTCTATGTTTTGAGCGTTTCCTGTGTCATCAGTTTTACATTCCGATGCACCTCTGCAGGTTTACTGTATCCATTGGACCTTCCCATTGACGATGAAACACAGAAATTGCATCGGAATTAAATATAACAGACGCAATGCCGACTTAAGTACAGGAAGACTGAGTCTTCCTACTGTCCATGTTTTGAGCGTTTCCTGTGTCAGCAGATTTACATTCTGATGCACCTCTGTAGGTTTCCTGTATCCCTTGGACCTTCCCATTGACGATGAAACACAGAAATTGCATCGAAATTATATATAAGAGACACAATGCCGACTTAAGTACAAGAAAAATGTCTTCGTGCGGTCAATATTTTGAGCGTTTCCTGTGTCACCAGTTTTACATTCCGATGCACCTCTGCCGGTTTACTGTATCCCTAGGACCTTCCCATTGTCGATCAAACACAGAAATCGCATCGGAATTAAAAATAAGAGACACAATGACGACTTAATTACAGGAAGACTGAGTCTTCCTACTGTCTATGTTTTGAGCGTTTCCTGTGTCACCAGTTTTACATTCTGATGCACCTATGCAGGTTTACTGTATCCATTGTACCTTCCCATTGACGGTGAAACACAGAAATTGCATCGGAATTTAATATAAGAGACACAATGCCGACTTAAGTACAGGAAGGCTGAGTCTTCCTACTGTCTATGTTTTGAGCGTTTCCTGTGTCACCAGTTTTACATTCTGATGCACCTCTGCAGGTTTACTGTATCGCTTGGACCTTCCCATTGACGATGAAAAACAGAAATTGCATCGGAATTAAATATAACAGACACAATGCCGACTTAAGTACAGAAAAACTGAGTCTTCCTACTGTCTATGTTTTGAGCGTTTCCTGTGTCACTAGTTTTACATTCCGATGCACCTCTGCAGGTTTACTGTATCCCTTGGACCTTCCCATTGACGATGAAAAACAGAAATTGCATCGGAATTAAATATAAGAGACACAATGCCGACTTAAGTACAGGAAGACTGAGTCTTCCTACTATCTATGCTTTGAGCGTTTCCTGTTTCAGCAGTTATACATTCTGATGCACCTCTGTAGTTTTCCTGTATGCCTTGGACCTTCCCATTGACGATGAAACACAGAAAATGCATCCAAATTAAATATAAGAGACACAATGCCGACTTAAGTACAAGAAAACAGTCTTCGTACGGTCAATGTTTGAAACGTTTCCTGTGTCACCATTTTTACATTCCGATGCACGTCTGCCGGTTTACTGTATCCCTTGGACCTTCCCATTGTCGATCAAACACAGAAATCGCATCGGAATTAAATATAAGAGACACAATGCCTACTTAAGTAAAGGAAGACTGAGTGTTCCTACTGTCTATATTTTGAGCGCTTCCTGTGTCACCAGTTTTACATTCTGATGCACCTCTGCAGGTTTACTGTATCCATTGGACCTTCCCATTGACGATGAAACACAGAAATTGCTCGGAATTAAATATAACAGACGCAATGCCGACTTAAGTACAGGAAGACTGAGTCTTCCTACTGTCCATGTTTTGAGCGTTTCCTGTGTCACCAGTTTTACATTCTGATGCACCTCTGTAGGTTTCCTGTATCCCTTGGACCTTCCCATTGACGATGAAACACAGAAATTGCATCGAAATTAAATATAAGAGACACAATGCCGACTTAAGTACAAGAAAAATGTCTTCGTACGGTCAATATTTTGAGCGTTTCCTGTGTCACCAGTTTTACATTCCGATGCACCTCTGCCGGTTTACTGTATCCCTAGGACCTTCCCATTGTCGATCAAACACAGAAATCGCATCGGAATTAAAAATAAGAGACACAATGACGACTTAAGTACAGGAAGACTGAGTCTTCCTACGGTCTATGTTTTGAGCGTTTCCTGTGTCACCAGTTTTACATTCTGATGCACCTCTGCAGGTTTACTGTATCCCTTGGACCTTCCCATTGACGATGAAACACAGAAATTGCATCGGAATTAAATATAAGAGACACAATGCCGACTTAAGTACAGGAAGACTGAGTCTTCCTACTGTCTATGTTTTGAGCGTTTCCTGTGTCATCAGTTTTACATTCCGATGCACCTCTGCAGGTTTACTGTATCCCTTGGACCTTCCCATTGTCGATGAAACACAGAAATTGCATCGGAATTAAATATAACAGACACATTGCCGACTTAAGTACAGGAAAACTGAATCTTCCTACTGTCTATGTTTCGAGCGTTTCCTGTGTCACGAGTTTTACATTCCGATGCAAATGTGCAGGTTTACTGTATCCATTGGATCTTCACAGTGACGATGAAACACAGAAATTGCATCGGAATTTAAGATAAGACTGAGTCTTCCTACTGTCTATAATTTGAGCGTTTCCTGTGTCACCAGTTTTACATTCCGATGCACATCTACAGGTTTACTGTATTCCTTGGACCTTCCCATTGACGATGAAACACAGAAATTGCATCGGAATTAAATATAAGAGACACAACGCCGACTTAAGTACAGGAAGACTGAGTCTTCCTACTGTCTATGTGTTGAGCGTTTCCTGTGTCACTAGTTTTACATTCCGATGCACCTCTGCAGGTTTACTGTATCCCTTGGACCTTCCCATTGACGATGAAAAACAGAAATTGCATCGGAATTAAATATAAGAGACACAATGCCGACTTAAGTACAGGAAGACTGAGTCTTCCTACTGTCTATGCTTTGAGCGTTTCCTGTTTCACCAGTTATACATTCTGATGCACCTCTGTAGTTTTCCTGTATGCCTTCGACCTTCCCATTGACGATGAAACACAGAAAATGCATCCAAATTAAATATAAGAGACACAATGCCGACTTAAGTACAAGAAAACAGTCTTCGTACGGTCAATGTTTGAAGCGTTTCCTGTGTCACCAGTTTTACATTCCGATGCACGTCTGCCGGTTTACTGTATCCCTTGGACCTTCCCATTGTCGATCAAACACAGAAATCGCATCGGAATTAAATATAAGAGACACAATGCCTACTTAAGTAAAGGAAGACTGAGTGTTCCTACTGTCTATATTTTGAGCGCTTCCTGTGTCACCAGTTTTACATTCTGATGCACCTCTGCAGGTTTACTGTATCCATTGGACCTTCCCATTGACGATGAAACACAGATATTGCATCGGAATTAAATATAAGAGACACAATGCCGGCTTAAGTACAGGAATACTGAGTCTTCCTACTGTCCATGTTTGAGCGTTTCCTGTGTCACCAGTTTTACATTCTGATGCACCTGTGCAGGTTTACAGTATCCCTTGGACCTTCCCATTGACGATGAAACACAGAAATTGCATCGGAATTAAATATAAGAGACACAATGCGCGACTTAAGTACAGGAAGACTGAGTCTTCCTACTGTCTATGTTTTGAGCGTTTCCTGTGTCACCAGTTTTACATTCCGATGCACGTCTGCAGGTTTACTGTATCCCTTGGACCTTCCCATTGACGATGAAACACAGAAATTGCATCAAAATTAAATATAAGAGACACAATGTCGACTTAAGTACAAGAAAAATGTCTTCCTACGGTCAATGTTTTGAGCGTTTCCTGTGTCACCAGTTTTACATTCCTATGCACCCCTGCCGGTTTACTGTATCCCTTGGACCTTCCCATTGTCGATAAACCACAGAAATCGCATCGGAATTAAAAATAAGGACACAATGACGACTTAAGTACAGGAAGACTGAGTCTTCCTACTGTCTATGTTTTGAGCGTTTCCTGTGTCACCAGTTTTACATTCTGATGCACCTATGCAGGTTTACTGTATCCCTTGGACCTTCCCATTGGCGATGAAAACACAAATTGCATCGAAATTAAATATAAGAGACACAATGCCGACTTAAGTACAGGAAAACTGTGTCTTCCTACTGTCTATGTTTTGAGCGTTTCCTGTGTCACCAGTTTTACATTCTGATGCACCTCTGCAGGTTTACTGTATCCCTTGGACCTTCCCATTGACAATGAAACACAGAAATTGCATCGGAATTAAATATAAGAGACACAATGCCGACATAAGTACAGGAAGACTGAGTCTTCCTACTGTCTATGTTTTGAGCGTTTCCTGTGTCATCAGTTTTACATTCCGATGCACCTCTGCAGGTTTACTGTATCCATTGGACCTTCCCATTGACGATGAAACACAGAAATTGCTCGGAATTAAATATAACAGACGCAATGCCGACTTAAGTACAGGAAGACTGAGTCTTCCTACTGTCCATGTTTTGAGCGTTTCCTGTGTCACCAGTTTTACATTCTGATGCACCTCTGTAGGTTTCCTGTATCCCTTGGACCTTCCCATTGACGATGAAACACAGAAATTGCATCGAAATTAAATATAACAGACACAATGCCGACTTAAGTACAGAAAAACTGAGTCTTCCTACTGTCTATGTTTTGAGCGTTTCCTGTGTCACCAGTTTTACATTCCGATGCACCTCTGCCGGTTTACTGTATCCCTAGGACCTTCCCATTGTCGATCAAACACAGAAATCGCATCGGAATTAAAAATAAGAGACACAATGACGTCTTAATTACAGGAAGACTGAGTCTTCCTACTGTCTATGTTTTGAGCGTTTCCTGTGTCACCAGTTTTACATTCTGATGCACCTATGCAGGTTTACTGTATCCATTGTACCTTCCCATTGACGATGAAACACAGAAATTGCATCGGAATTTAATATAAGAGACACAATGCCGACTTAAGTACAGGAAGACTGAGTCTTCCTACTGTCTATGTTTTGAGCGTTTCCTGTGTCACCAGTTTTACATTCTAATGCACCTCTGCAGGTTTACTGTATCCCTTGGACCTTCCCATTGACGATGAAAAACAGAAATTGCATCGGAATTAAATATAACAGACACAATGCCGACTTAAGTACAGAAAAACTGAGTCTTCCTACTGTCTATGTTTTGAGCGTTTCCGGTGTCACCAGTTTTACATTCCGATGCACCTGTGCAGGTTTACTGTATCTATTGGATCTTCACAGTGACGATGAAACACAGTAATTCCATCGGAATTAAAGATAAGACTGAGTCTTCCTACTGTCTATAATTTGAGCGTTTCCTGTGTCACCAGTTTCTACAGGTTTACTGTATTCCTTGGACCTTCCCATTGACGATGAAACACAGAAATTGCATCGGAATTAAATATAACAGACGCAAAGCCGAATTAAGTACAGGAAGACTGAGTCTTCCTACTGTCCATGTTTTGAGCGTTTCCTGTGTCACCAGATTTACATTCTGATGCACCTCTGTAGGTTTCCTGTATCCCTTGGACCTTCCCATTGACGATGAAACACAGAAATTGCATCCAAATTAAATATAAGAGACACAATGCCGACTTAAGTACAAGAAAACAGTCTTCGTACGGTCAATGTTTGAAGCGTTTCCTGTGTCACCAGTTTTACATTCCTATGCACCCCTGCCGGTTTACTGTATCCCTTGGACCTTCCCATTGTCGATCAAACACAGAAATCACATCGGAATTAAATATAAGAGACACAATGCCTACTTAAGTAAAGGAAGACTGAGTGTTCCTACTGTCTATATTTTGAGCGCTTCCTGTGTCACCAGTTTTACATTCTGATGCACCTCTGCAGGTTTACTGTATCCATTGGACCTTCCCATTGACGATGAAACACAGATATTGCATCGGAATTAAATATAAGAGACACAATGACGACTTAATTACAGGAAGACTGAGTCTTCCTACTGTCTATGTTTGGAGCGTTTCCTGTGTCACCAGTTTTACATTCTGATGCACCTATGCAGGTTTACTGTATCCATTGTAGCTTCCCATTGACGATGAAACACAGAAATTGCATCGGAATTTAATATAAGAGACACAATGCCGACTTAAGTACAGGAAGACTGAGTCTTCCTACTGTCTTTGTTTTGAGCGTTTCCTGTGTCACCAGTTTTACATTCTGATGCACCTCTGCAGGTTTACTGTATCCCTTGGACCTTCCCATTGACGATGAAAAACAGAAATTGCATCGGAATTAAATATAACAGACACAATGCCGAGTTAAGTACAGAAAAACTGAGTCTTCCTACTGTCTATGTTTTGAGCGTTTCCGGTGTCACCAGTTTTACATTCCGATGCACCTGTGCAGGTTTACTGTATCCATTGGATCTTCACAGTGACGATGAAACACAGAAATTCCATCGGAATTAAAGATAAGACTGAGTCTTCCTACTGTCTATAATTTGAGCGTTTCCTGTGTCACCAGTTTTAAATTCCGATGCACATCTACAGGTTTACTGTATTCCTTGGACCTTCCCATTGACAATGAAACAGAGAAATTGCATCGGAATTAAATATAACAGACACAATGCCGACTTAAGTACAAGAAAAATGTCTTCGTGCGGTCAATATTTTGAGCGTTTCCTGTGTCACCAGTTTTACATTCCGATGCACCACTGCCGGTTTACTGTATCCCTAGGATCTTCCCATTGTCGATCAAACACAGAAATCGCATCGGAATTAAAAATAAGAGACACAATGACGACTTAATTACAGGAAGACTGAGTCTTCCTACTGTCTATGTTTTGAGCGTTTCCTGTGTCACCAGTTTTACATTCTGATGCACCTATGCAGGTTTACTGTATCCATTGTACCTTCCCATTGACGATGAAACACAGAAATTGCATCGGAATTTAATATAAGAGACACAATGCCGACTTAAGTACAGGAAGGCTGAGTCTTCCTACTGTCTATGTTTTGAGCGTTTCCTGTGTCACCAGTTTTACATTCTGATGCACCTCTGCAGGTTTACTGTATCGCTTGGACCTTCCCATTGACGATGAAAAACAGAAATTGCATCGGAATTAAATATAACAGACACAATGCCGACTTAAGTACAGAAAAACTGAGTCTTCCTACTGTCTATGTTTTGAGCGTTTCCTGTGTCACTAGTTTTACATTCCGATGCACCTCTGCAGGTTTACTGTATCCCTTGGACCTTCCCATTGACGATGAAAAACAGAAATTGCATCGGAATTAAATATAAGAGACACAATGCCGACTTAAGTACAGGAAGACTGAGTCTTCCTACTGTCTATGCTTTGAGCGTTTCCTGTTTCACCAGTTATACATTCTGATGCACCTCTGTAGTTTTCCTGTATCCCTTGGACCTTCCCATTGACGATGAAACACAGAAATTGCATCCAAATTAAATATAAGAGACACAATGCCGACTTAAGTACAAGAAAACAGTCTTCGTACGGTCAATGTTTGAAGCGTTTCCTGTGTCACCAGTTTTACATTCCGATGCACGTCTGCCGGTTTACTGTATCCCTTGGACCTTCCCATTGTCGATCAAACACAGAAATCGCATCGGAATTAAATATAAGAGACACAATGCCTACTTAAGTAAAGGAAGACTGGGTGTTCCTACTGTCTATATTTTGAGCGTTTCCTGTGTCACCAGTTTTACATTCTGATGCACCTCTGCAGGTTTACTGTATCGCTTGGACCTTCCCATTGACGATGAAAAACAGAAATTGCATCGGAATTAAATATAACAGACACAATGCCGACTTAAGTACAGAAAAACTGAGTCTTCCTACTGTCTATGTTTTCAGCGTTTCCTGTGTCACTAGTTTTACATTCCGATGCACCTCTGCAGGTTTACTGTATCCCTTGGACCTTCCCATTGACGATGAAAAACAGAAATTGCATCGGAATTAAATATAAGAGACACAATGCCGACTTAAGTACAGGAAGACTGAGTCTTCCTACTGTCTATGCTTTGAGCGTTTCCTGTTTCACCAGTTATACATTCTGATGCACCTCTGTAGTTTTCCTGTATCCCTTGGACATTCCCATTGACGATGAAACACAGAAATTGCATCCAAATTAAATATAAGAGACACAATGCCGACTTAAGTACAAGAAAACAGTCTTCGTACGGTCAATGTTTGAAGCGTTTCCTGTGTCACCAGTTTTACATTCCTATGCACCCCTGCCGGTTTACTGTATCCCTTGGACCTTCCCATTGTCGATCAAACACACAAATCACATCGGAATTAAATATAAGAGACACAATGCCTACTTAAGTAAAGGAAGACTGAGTGTTCCTACTGTCTATATTTTGAGCGCTTCCTGTGTCACCAGTTTTACATTCTGATGCACCTCTGCAGGTTTACTGTATCCATTGGACCTTCCCATTGACGATGAAACACAGATATTGCATCGGAATTAAATATAAGAGACACAATGACGACTTAATTACAGGAAGACTGAGTCTTCCTACTGTCTATGTTTTGAGCGTTTCCTGTGTCACCAGTTTTACATTCTGATGCACCTATGCAGGTTTACTGTATCCATTGTAGCTTCCCATTGACGATGAAACACAGAAATTGCATCGGAATTTAATATAAGAGACACAATGCCGACTTAAGTACAGGAAGACTGAGTCTTCCTACTGTCTATGTTTTGAGCGTTTCCTGTGTCACCAGTTTTACATTCTGATGCACCTCTGCAGGTTTACTGTATCCCTTGGACCTTCCCATTGACGATGAAACACAGAAATTGCATCGGAATTAAATATAACAGACACAATGCCGACTTAAGTACAGAAAAACTGAGTCTTCCTACTGTCTATGTTTTGAGCGTTTCCGGTGTCACCAGTTTTACATTCCGATGCCCCTGTGCAGGTTTACTGTATCCATTGGATCTTCACAGTGACGATGAAACACAGAAATTCCATCGGAATTAAAGATAAGACTGAGTCTTCCTACTGTCTATAATTTGAGCGATTCCTGTGTCACCAGTTTTAAATTCCGATGCACATCTACAGGTTTACTGTATTCCTTGGACCTTCCCATTGACAATGAAACAGAGAAATTGCATCGGAATTAAATATAACAGACACAATGCCGACTTAAGTACAAGAAAAATGTCTTCGTGCGGTCAATATTTTGAGCGTTTCCTGTGTCACCAGTTTTACATTCCGATGCACCACTGCCGGTTTACTGTATCGCTTGGACCTTCCCATTGACGATGAAAAACAGAAATTGCATCGGAATTAAATATAACAGACACAATGCCGACTTAAGTACAGAAAAACTGAGTCTTCCTACTGTCTATGTTTTGAGCGTTTCCTGTGTCACTAGTTTTACATTCCGATGCACCTCTGCAGGTTTACTGTATCCCTTGGACCTTCCCATTGACGATGAAACACAGAAATTGCATCGGAATTTAATATAAGAGACACAATGCCGACTTAAGTACAGGAAGGCTGAGTCTTCCTACTGTCTATGTTTTGAGCGTTTCCTGTGTCACCAGTTTTACATTCTGATGCACCTCTGCAGGTTTACTGTATCGCTTGGACCTTCCCATTGACGATGAAAAACAGAAATTGCATCGGAATTAAATATAACAGACACAATGCCGACTTAAGTACAGAAAAACTGAGTCTGCCTACTGTCTATGTTTTGAGCGTTTCCTGTGTCACAAGTTTTACATTCCGATGCACCTCTGCAGGTTTACTGTATCCCTTGGACCTTCCCATTGACGATGAAAAACAGAAATTGCATCGGAATTAAATATAAGAGACACAATGCCGACTTAAGTACAGAAAAACTGAGTCTTCCTACTGTCTATGTTTTGAGCGTTTCCTGTGTCACTAGTTTTACATTCCGATGCACCTCTGCAGGTTTACTGTATCCATTGGACCTTCCCATTGACGATGAAACACAGATATTGCATCGGAATTAAATATAAGAGACACAATGCCGGCTTAAGTACAGGAAGACTGAGTCTTCCTACTGTCCGTGTTTGAGCGTTTCCTGTGTCACCAGTTTTACATTCTGATGCACCTGTGCAGGTTTACTGTATCCCTTGGACCTTCCCATTGACGATGAAACACAGAAATTGCATCGGAATTAAATATAAGAGACATAATGCGCGACTTAAGTACAGGAAGACTGAGTCTTCCTACTGTCTATGTTTTGAGCGTTTCCTGTGTCACCAGTTTTACATTCCGATGCACGTCTGCAGGTTTACTGTATCCCTTGGACCTTCCCATTGACGATGAAACACAGAAATTGCGTCGGAATTAAATATAAGAGACACAATGCCGACTAAAGTACAGGAAGACTGAGTCTTCCTACTGTCTATGTTTTGAGCGTTTCCTGTGTCACTAGTTTTACATTCTGATGCACCTCTGTAGGTTTCCTGTATCCCTTGGACCTTCCCATTGACGATGAAACACAGAAATTGCATCAAAATTAAATATAAGAGACACAATGTCGACTTAAGTACAAGAAAAATGTCTTCGTACGGTCAATGTTTTGAGCGTTTCCTGTGTCACCAGTTTTACATTCCTATGCACCCCTGCCGGTTTACTGTATCCCTTGGACCTTCCCATTGTCGATAAACCACAGAAATCGCATCGGAATTAAAAATAAGGACACAATGACGACTTAAGTACAGGAAGACTGAGTCTTCCTACTGTCTATGTTTTGAGCGTTTCCTGTGTCACCAGTTTTACATTCTGATGCACCTCTGCAGGTTTACTGTATCCCTTGGACCTTCCCATTGACGATGAAACACAGAAATTGCATCGGAATTAAATATAAGAGACACAATGCCGACTTATGTACAGGAAGACTAAGTCTTCCTACTGTCTATGTTTTGAGCGTTTCCTGTGTCACCAGTTTTACATTCTGATGCACCTCTGTAGGTTTCCTGTATCCCTTGGACCTTCCCATTGACGATGAAACACAGAAATTGCATCGAAATTAAATATAAGAGACACAATGCCGACTTAAGTACAAGAAAAATGTCTTCGTACGGTCAATATTTTGAGCGGATCCTGTGTCACCAGTTTTACATTCCGATGCACCTCTGCCGGTTTACTGTATCCCTTGGACCTTCCCATTGTCGATCAAACACAGAAATCGCATCGGAATTAAAAATAAGAGACACAATGACGACTTAAGTACAGGAAGACTGAGTCTTCCTACTGTCTATGTTTTGAGCGTTTCCTGTGTCACCAGTTTTACATTCTGAAGCACCTCTGCAGGTTTACTGTATCCCTTGGACCTTCCCATTGACGATGAAACACAGAAATTGCATCGGAATTAAATATAAGAGACACAATGCCGACTTAAGTACAGGAAGACTGAGTCTTCCTACTGTCTATGTTTTGAGCGTTTCCTGTGTCATCAGTTTTACATTCCGATGCACCTCTGCAGGTTTACTGTATCCCTTGGACCTTCCCATTGACGATGAAACACAGAAATTGCATCGGAATTAAATATAACAGACACAATGCCGACTTAAGTACAGGAAAACTGAATCTTCCTACTGTCTATGTTTCGAGCGTTTCCTGTGTCACGAGTTTTACATTCCGATGCAAATGTGCAGGTTTACTGTATCCATTGGATCTTCACAGTGACGATCAAACACAGAAATTGCATCGGAATTTAAGATAAGACTGAGTCTTCCTACTGTCTATAATTTGAGCGTTTCCTGTGTCACCAGTTTTACATTCCGATGCACATATACAGGTTTACTGTATTCCTTGGACCTTCCCACTGACGATGAAACACAGAAATTGCATCGGAATTAAATATAAGAGACACAACGCCGACTA
Organism: Schistocerca nitens; assembly: GCF_023898315.1. Lineage (NCBI taxonomy): Eukaryota > Metazoa > Arthropoda > Insecta > Orthoptera > Acrididae > Schistocerca > Schistocerca nitens. Next base: position 1,526,966 of record NC_064616.1, on the reverse strand, counting down.
AAGTACAAGAAAACTGAGTCTTCTTACGGTCTATGTTTTGAGCGTTTCCTGTGTCACCAGTTTTACATTCCGATGCACCTCTGCAGGTTTACTGTATCACTTGGACCTTCCCATTGGCGATGAAAACACAAATTGCATCGAAATTAAATATAAGAGACACAATGCCGACTTAAGTACAGGAAAACTGTGTCTTCCTACTGTCTATGTTTTGAGCGTTTCCTGTGTCACCAGTTTTACATTCTGATGCACCTCTGCAGGTTTACTGTACCCCTTGGACCTTCCCATTGACAATGAAACACAGAAATTGCATCGGAATTAAATATAAGAGACACAATGCCGACTTAAGTACAGGAAGACTGAGTCTTCCTACTGTCTATGTTTTGAGCGTTTCCTGTGTCATCAGTTTTACATTCCGATGCACCTCTGCAGGTTTACTGTATCCATTGGACCTTCCCATTGACGATGAAACACAGAAATTGCTCGGAATTAAATATAACAGACGCAATGCCGACTTAAGTACAGGAAGACTGAGTCTTCCTACTGTCCATGTTTTGAGCGTTTCCTGTGTCACCAGTTTTACATTCTGATGCACCTCTGTAGGTTTCCTGTATCCCTTGGACCTTCCCATTGACGATGAAACAAAGAAATTGCATCGAAATTAAATATAAGAGACACAATGCCGACTTAAGTACAAGAAAAATGTCTTCGTACGGTCAATATTTTGAGCGTTTCCTGTGTCACCAGTTTTACATTCCGATGCACCTCTGCCGGTTTACTGTATCCCTAGGACCTTCCCATTGTCGATCAAACACAGAAATCGCATCGGAATTAAAAATAAGAGACACAATGACGACTTAATTACAGGAAGACTGAGTCTTCCTACTGTCTATGTTTTGAGCGTTTCCTGTGTCACCAGTTTTACATTCTGATGCACCTATGCAGGTTTACTGTATCCATTGTACCTTCCCATTGACGATGAAACACAGAAATTGCATCGGAATTTAATATAAGAGACACAATGCCGACTTAAGTACAGGAAGACTGAGTCTTCCTACTGTCTTTGTTTTGAGCGTTTCCTGTGTCACCAGTTTTACATTCTGATGCACCTCTGCAGGTTTACTGTATCCCTTGGACCTTCCCATTGACGATGAAAAACAGAAATTGCATCGGAATTAAATATAACAGACACAATGCCGACTTAAGTACAGAAAAACTGAGTCTTCCTACTGTCTATGTTTTGAGCGTTTCCGGTGTCACCAGTTTTACATTCCGATGCACCTGTGCAGGTTTACTGTATCCATTGGATCTTCACAGTGACGATGAAACACAGAAATTCCATCGGAATTAAAGATAAGACTGAGTCTTCCTACTGTCTATAATTTGAGCGTTTCCTGTGTCACCAGTTTCTACAGGTTTACTGTATTCCTTGGACCTTCCCATTGACGATGAAACACAGAAATTGCATCGGAATTAAATATAAGAGACACAATGCCGACTTAAGTACAGGAAGACTGAGTCTTCCTACTGTCTATGTTTTGAGCGTTTCCTGTGTCACCAGTTTTACATTCTGATGCACCTCTGCAGGTTTACTGTATCCCTTGGACCTTCCCATTGACGATGAAACACAGAAATTGCATCGGAATTTAATATAAGAGACACAATGCCGACTTAAGTACAGGAAGACTGAGTCTTCCTGCTGTCTATGTTTTGAGCGTTTCCTGTGTCATCAGTTTTACATTCCGATGCACCTCTGCAGGTTTACTGTATCCATTGGACCTTCCCATTGACGATGAAACACAGAAATTGCATCGGAATTAAATATAACAGACGCAATGCCGACTTAAGTACAGGAAGACTGAGTCTTCCTACTGTCCATGTTTTGAGCGTTTCCTGTGTCACCAGATTTACATTCTGATGCACCTCTGTAGGTTTCCTGTATCCCTTGGACCTTCCCATTGACGATGAAACACAGAAATTGCATCGAAATTATATATAAGAGACACAATGCCGACTTAAGTACAAGAAAAATGTCTTCGTACGGTCAATATTTTGAGCGTTTCCTGTGTCACCAGTTTTACATTCTGATGCACCTCTGCCGGTTTACTGTATCCCTAGGACCTTCCCATTGTCGATCAAACACAGAAATCGCATCGGAATTAAAAATAAGAGACACAATGACGACTTAATTACAGGAAGACTGAGTCTTCCTACTGTCTATGTTTTGAGCGTTTCCTGTGTCACCAGTTTTACATTCTGATGCACCTATGCAGGTTTACTGTATCCATTGTACCTTCCCATTGACGATGAAACACAGAAATTGCATCGGAAATTAATATAAGAGACACAATGCCGACTTAAGTACAGGAAGGCTGAGTCTTCCTACTGTCTATGTTTTGAGCGTTTCCTGTGTCACCAGTTTTACATTCTGATGCACCTCTGCAAGTTTACTGTATCCCTTGGACCTTCCCATTGACGATGAAACACAGAAATTGCATCCAAATTAAATATAAGAGACACAATGCCGACTTAAGTACAAGAAAACAGTCTTCGTACGGTCAATGTTTGAAGCGTTTCCTGTGTCACCAGTTTTACATTCCTATGCACCCCTGCCGGTTTACTGTATCCCTTGGACCTTCCCATTGTCGATCAAACACAGAAATCACATCGGAATTAAATATAAGACACACAATGCCTACTTAAGTAAAGGAAGACTGAGTGTTCCTACTGTCTATATTTTGAGCGCTTCCTGTGTCACCAGTTTTACATTCTGATGCACCTTTGCAGGTTTACTGTATCCATTGGACCTTCCCATTGACGATGAAACACAGATATTGCATCGGAATTAAATATAAGAGACACAATGACGACTTAATTACAGGAAGACTGAGTCTTCCTACTGTCTATGTTTTGAGCGTTTCCTGTGTCACCAGTTTTACATTCTGATGCACCTATGCAGGTTTACTGTATCCATTGTACCTTCCCATTGACGATGAAACACAGAAATTGCATCGGAATTTAATATAACAGACACAATGCCGACTTAAGTACAGGAAGACTGAGTCTTCCTACTGTCTATGTTTTGAGCGTTTCCTGTGTCACCAGTTTTACATTCTGATGCACCTCTGCAGGTTTACTGTATCCCTTGGACCTTCCCATTGACGATGAAAGACAGAAATTGCATCGGAATTAAATATAACAGACACAATGCCGACTTAAGTACAGAAAAACTGAGTCTTCCTACTGTCTATGTTTTGAGCGTTTCCGGTGTCACCAGTTTTACATTCCGATGCACCTGTGCAGGTTTACTGTATCCATTGGATCTTCCCAGTGGCGATGAAACACAGAAATTCCATCGGAATTAAAGATAAGACTGAGTCTTCCTACTGTCTATAATTTGAGCGTTTCCTGTGTCACCAGTTTTAAATTCCGATGCACATCTACAGGTTTACTGTATTCCTTGGACCTTCCCATTGACAATGAAACACAGAAATTGCATCGGAATTAAATATAAGAGACACAATGCCGACTTAAGTACAGGAAGACTGAGTCTTCCTACTGTCTATGTTTTGAGCGTTTCCTGTGTCACCAGTTTTACATTCTGATGCACCTCTGCAGGTTTACTGTATCCCTTGGACCTTCCCATTGACGATGAAACACAGAAATTGCATCGGAATTTAATATAAGAGACACAATGCCGACTTAAGCACAGGAAGACTGAGTCTTCCTGCTGTCTATGTTTTGAGCGTTTCCTGTGTCATCAGTTTTACATTCCGATGCACCTCTGCAGGTTTACTGTATCCATTGGACCTTCCCATTGACGATGAAACACAGAAATTGCATCGGAATTAAATATAACAGACGCAATGCCGACTTAAGTACAGGAAGACTGAGTCTTCCTACTGTCCATGTTTTGAGCGTTTCCTGTGTCACCAGATTTACATTCTGATGCACCTCTGTAGGTGTCCTGTATCCCTTGGACCTTCCCATTGACGATGAAACACAGAAATTGCATCGAAATTATATATAAGAGACACAATGCCGACTTAAGTACAAGAAAAATGTCTTCGTACGCTCAATATTTTGAGCGTTTCCTGTGTCACCAGTTTTACATTCTGATGCACCTCTGCAGGTTTACTGTATCCCTTGGACCTTCGCATTGACCATGAAACACAGAAATTGCATCCAAATTAAATATAAGAGACACAATGCCGACTTAAGTACAAGAAAACAGTCTTCGTACGGTCAATGTTTGAAGCGTTTCCTGTGTCACCAGTTTTACATTCCTATGCACCCCTGCCGGTTTACTGTATCCCTTGGACCTTCCCATTGTCTATCAAACACAGAAATCGCATCGGAATTAAATATAAGAGACACAATGCCTACTTAAGTAAAGGAAGACTGAGGGTTCCTACTGTCTATATTTTGAGCGCTTCCTGTGTCACCAGTTTTACATTCTGATGCACCTCTGCAGGTTTACTGTATCCTTTGGACCTTCCCATTGACAATGAAACACAGATATTGCATCGGAATTAAATATAAGAGACACAATGCCGGCTTAAGTACAGGAAGACTGAGTCTTCCTACTGTCCATGTTTGAGCGTTTCCTGTGTCACCAGTTTTACATTCTGATGCACCTGTGCAGGTTTACTGTATCCCTTGGACCTTCCCATTGACGATGAAACACAGAAATTGCATCGGAATTAAATATAAGATACACAATGCGCGACATAAGTACAGGAAGACTGAGTCTTCCTACTGTCTATGTTTTGAGCGTTTCCTGTGTCACCAGTTTTACATTTCGACGCACGTCTGCAGGTTTACTGTATCCCTTGGACCTTCCCATTGACGATGAAACACAGAAATTGCATCGGAATTAAATATAAGAGACACAATGCCGACTAAAGTACAGGAAGACTGAGTCTTCCTACTGTCTATGTTTTGAGCGTTTCCTGTGTGACTAGTTTTACATTCCGATGCACCTCTGCAGGTTAACTATGTCCCTTGGACCTTCCCATTGACGATGAAACACAGGAATTGCTTCAGAATTAAATATAAGAGACACAATGACGTCATAAGTACAGGAAGACTGAGTCTTCCTACTGGTTATGTTTTGAGCGTTTCCTGTGTCACCAGTTTTACATTCTGATGCACCTATGCAGGTTTACTGTATCCCTTGGACCTTCCCATTGTCGATCAACCACAGAAATTGCATCGGAATTTAATATAAGAGACACAATGCCGACTTAAGTACAGGAAGACTGAGTCTTCCTACTGTCTATGTTTTGAGCGTTTCCTGTGTCACCAGTTTTACATTCTGATGCACCTCTGCAGGTTTACTGTATCCCTTGGACCTTCCCATTGACGATGAAAAACAGAAATTGCATCGGAATTAAATATAACAGACACAATGCCGACTTAAGTACAGAAAAACTGAGTCTTCCTACTGTCTATGTTTTGAGCGTTTCCGGTGTCACCAGTTTTACATTCCGATGCACCTGTGCAGGTTTACTGTATCCATTGGATCTTCACAGTGACGATGAAACACAGAAATTCCATCGGAATTAAAGATAAGACTGAGTCTTCCTACTGTCTATAATTTGAGCGTTTCCTGTGTCACCAGTTTTAAATTCCGATGCACATCTACAGGTTTACTGTATTCCTTGGACCTTCCCATTGACAATGAAACAGAGAAATTGCATCGGAATTAAATATAACAGACACAATGCCGACTTAAGTACAAGAAAAATGTCTTCGTGCGGTAAATATTTTGAGCGTTTCCTGTGTCACCAGTTTTACATTCCGATGCACCACTGCCGGTTTACTGTATCCCTAGGATCTTCCCATTGTCGATCAAACACAGAAATCGCATCGGAATTAAAAATAAGAGACACAATGACGACTTAATTGCAGGAAGACTGAGTCTTCCTACTGTCTATGTTTTGAGCGTTTCCTGTGTCACCAGTTTTACATTCTGATGCACCTATGCAGGTTTACTGTATCCATTGTACCTTCCCATTGACGATGAAACACAGAAATTGCATCGGAATTTAATATAAGAGACACAATGCCGACTTAAGTACAGGAAGGCTGAGTTTTCCTACTGTCTATGTTTTGAGCGTTTCCTGTGTCACCAGTTTTACATTCTGATGCACCTCTGCAGGTTTACTGTATCGCTTGGACCTTCCCATTGACGATGAAAAACAGAAATTGCATCGGAATTAAATATAACAGACACAATGCCGACTTAAGTACAGAAAAACTGAGTCTTCCTACTGTCTATGTTTTGAGCGTTTCCTGTGTCACTAGTTTTACATTCCGATGCACCTCTGCAGGTTTACTGTATCCCTTGGACCTTCCCATTGACGATGAAACACAGGAATTGCATCGGAATTTAATATAAGAGACACAATGCCGACTTAAGTACAGGAAGGCTGAGTCTTCCTACTGTCTATGTTTTGAGCGTTTCCTGTGTCACCAGTTTTACATTCTGATGCACCTCTGCAGGTTTACTGTATCGCTTGGACCTTCCCATTGACGATGAAAAACAGAAATTGCATCGGAATTAAATATAACAGACACAATGCCGACTTAAGTACAGAAAAACTGAGTCTTCCTACTGTCTATGTTTTGAGCGTTTCCTGTGTCACTAGTTTTACATTCCGATGCACCTCTGCAGGTTTACTGTATCCCTTGGACCTTCCCATTGACGATGAAAAACAGAAATTGCATCGGAATTAAATATAAGAGACACAATGCCGACTTAAGTACAGAAAAACTGAGTCTTCCTACTGTCTATGTTTTGAGCGTTTCCTGTGTCACTAGTTTTACATTCCGATGCACCTCTGCAGGTTTACTGTATCCATTGGACCTTCCCATTGACGATGAAACACAGATATTGCATCGGAATTAAATATAAGAGACACAATGCCGGCTTAAGTACAGGAAGACAGAGTCTTCCTACTGTCCGTGTTTGAGCGTTTCCTGTGTCACCAGTTTTACATTCTGATGCACCTGTGCAGGTTTACTGTATCCCTTGGACCTTCCCATTGACGATGAAACACAGAAATTGCATCATAATTAAATATAAGAGACACAATGCGCGACTTAAGTACAGGAAGACTGAGTCTTCCTACTGTCTATGTTTTGAGCGTTTCCTGTGTCACCAGTTTTACATTCCGATGCACGTCTGCAGGTTTACTGTATCCCTTGGACCTTCCCATTGACGATGAAACACAGAAATTGCGTCGGAATTAAATATAAGAGACACAATGCCGACTAAAGTACAGGAAGACTGAGTCTTCCTACTGTCTATGTTTTGAGCGTTTCCTGTGTCACTAGTTTTACATTCTGATGCACCTCTGTAGGTTTCCTGTATCCCTTGGACCTTCCCATTGACGATGAAACACAGAAATTGCATCAAAATTAAATATAAGAGACACAATGTCGACTTAAGTACAAGAAAAATGTCTTCGTACGGTCAATGTTTTGAGCGTTTCCTGTGTCACCAGTTTTACATTCCTATGCACCCCTGCCGGTTTACTGTATCCCTTGGATCTTCCCATTGTCGATAAACCACAGAAATCGCATCGGAATTAAAAATAAGGACACAATGACGACTTAAGTACAGGAAGACTGAGTCTTCCTACTGTCTATGTTTTGAGCGTTTCCTGTGTCACCAGTTTTACATTCTGATGCACCTATGCAGTTTTACTGTATCCCTTGGACCTTCCCATTGACGATGAAACACAGAAATTGCATCGGAATTAAATATAAGAGACACAATGCCGACTTATGTACAGGAAGACTAAGTCTTCCTACTGTCTATGTTTTGAGCGTTTCCTGTGTCACCAGTTTTACATTCTGATGCACCTCTGTAGGTTTCCTGTATCCCTTGGACCTTCCCATTGACGATGAAACACAGAAATTGCATCGAAATTAAATATAAGAGACACAATGCCGACTTAAGTACAAGAAAAATGTCTTCGTACGGTCAATATTTTGAGCGGATCCTGTGTCACCAGTTTTACATTCCGATGCACCTCTGCCGGTTTACTGTATCCCTAGGACCTTCCCATTGTCGATCAAACACAGAAATCGCATCGGAATTAAAAATAAGAGACACAATGACGACTTAAGTACAGGAAGACTGAGTCTTCCTACTGTCTATGTTTTGAGCGTTTCCTGTGTCACCAGTTTTACATTCTGAAGCACCTCTGCAGGTTTACTGTATCCCTTGGACCTTCCCATTGACGATGAAACACAGAAATTGCATCGGAATTAAATATAAGAGACACAATGCCGACTTAAGTACAGGAAGACTGAGTCTTCCTACTGTCTATGTTTTGAGCGTTTCCTGTGTCATCAGTTTTACATTCCGATGCACCTCTGCAGGTTTACTGTATCCCTTGGACCTTCCCATTGACGATGAAACACAGAAATTGCATCGGAATTAAATATAACAGACACAATGCCGACTTAAGTACAGGAAAACTGAATCTTCCTACTGTCTATGTTTCGAACGTTTCCTGTGTCACGAGTTTTACATTCCGATGCAAATGTGCAGGTTTACTGTATCCATTGGATCTTCACAGTGACGATCAAACACAGAAATTGCATCGGAATTTAAGATAAGACTGAGTCTTCCTACTGTCTATAATTTGAGCGTTTCCTGTGTCACCAGTTTTACATTCCGATGCACATATACAGGTTTACTGTATTCCTTGGACCTTCCCACTGACGATGAAACACAGAAATTGCATCGGAATTAAATATAAGAGACACAACGCCGACTAAAGTACAAGAAAACTGAGTCTTCTTACGGTCTATGTTTTGAGCGTTTCCTGTGTCACCAGTTTTACATTCCGATGCACCTCTGCAGGTTTACTGTATCACTTGGACCTTCCCATTGGCGATGAAAACACAAATTGCATCGAAATTAAATATAAGAGACACAATGCCGACTTAAGTACAGGAAGACTGAGTCTTCCTACTGTCTATGTTTTGAGCGTTTCCTGTGTCATCAGTTTTACATTCCGATGCACCTCTGCAGGTTTACTGTATCCATTGGACCTTCCCATTGACGATGAAACACAGAAATTGCTCGGAATTAAATATAACAGACGCAATGCCGACTTAAGTACAGGAAGACTGAGTCTTCCTACTGTCCATGTTTTGAGCGTTTCCTGTGTCACCAGTTTTACATTCTGATGCACCTCTGTAGGTTTCCTGTATCCCTTGGACCTTCCCATTGACGATGAAACACAGAAATTGCATCGAAATTAAATATAAGAGACACAATGCCGACTTAAGTACAAGAAAAATGTCTTCGTACGGTCAATATTTTGAGCGTTTCCTGTGTCACCAGTTTTACATTCCGATGCACCTCTGCCGGTTTACTGTATCCCTAGGACCTTCCCATTGTCGATCAAACACAGAAATCGCATCGGAATTAAAAATAAGAGACACAATGACGACTTAATTACAGGAAGACTGAGTCTTCCTACTGTCTATGTTTTGAGCGTTTCCTGTGTCACCAGTTTTACATTCTGATGCACCTATGCAGGTTTACTGTATCCATTGTACCTTCCCATTGACGATGAAACACAGAAATTGCATCGGAATTTAATATAAGAGACACAATGCCGACTTAAGTACAGGAAGACTGAGTCTTCCTACTGTCTTTGTTTTGAGCGTTTCCTGTGTCACCAGTTTTACATTCTGATGCACCTCTGCAGGTTTACTGTATCCCTTGGACCTTCCCATTGACGATGAAAAACAGAAATTGCATCGGAATTAAATATAACATACACAATGCCGACTTAAGTACAGAAAAACTGAGTCTTCCTACTGTCTATGTTTTGAGCGTTTCCGGTGTCACCAGTTTTACATTCCGATGCACCTGTGCAGGTTTACTGTATCCATTGGATCTTCACAGTGACGATGAAACACAGAAATTCCATCGGAATTAAAGATAAGACTGAGTCTTCCTACTGTCTATAATTTGAGCGTTTCCTGTGTCACCAGTTTCTACAGGTTTACTGTATTCCTTGGACCTTCCCATTGACGATGAAACACAGAAATTGCATCGGAATTAAATATAAGAGACACAATGCCGACTTAAGTACAGGAAGACTGAGTCTTCCTACTGTCTATGTTTTGAGCGTTTCCTGTGTCACCAGTTTTACATTCTGATGCACCTCTGCAGGTTTACTGTATCCCTTGGACCTTCCCATTGACGATGAAACACAGAAATTGCATCGGAATTTAATATAAGAGACACAATGCCGACTTAAGTACAGGAAGACTGAGTCTTCCTGCTGTCTATGTTTTGAGCGTTTCCTGAGTCATCAGTTTTACATTCCGATGCACCTCTGCAGGTTTACTGTATCCATTGGACCTTCCCATTGACGATGAAACACAGAAATTGCATCGGAATTAAATATAACAGACGCAATGCCGACTTAAGTACAGGAAGACTGAGTCTTCCTACTGTCCATGTTTTGAGCGTTTCCTGTGTCACCAGATTTACATTCTGATGCACCTCTGTAGGTTTCCTGTATCCCTTGGACCTTCCCATTGACGATGAAACACAGAAATTGCATCGAAATTATATATAAGAGACACAATGCCGACTTAAGTACAAGAAAAATGTCTTCGTACGGTCAATATTTTGAGCGTTTCCTGTGTCACCAGTTTTACATTCTGATGCACCTCTGCCGGTTTACTGTATCCCTAGGACCTTCCCATTGTCGATCAAACACAGAAATCGCATCGGAATTAAAAATAAGAGACACAATGACGACTTAATTACAGGAAGACTGAGTCTTCCTACTGTCTATGTTTTGAGCGTTTCCTGTGTCACCAGTTTTACATTCTGATGCACCTATGCAGGTTTACTGTATCCATTGTACCTTCCCATTGACGATGAAACACAGAAATTGCATCGGAAATTAATATAAGAGACACAATGCCGACTTAAGTACAGGAAGGCTGAGTCTTCCTACTGTCTATGTTTTGAGCGTTTCCTGTGTCACCAGTTTTACATTCTGATGCACCTCTGCAGGTTTACTGTATCCCTTGGACCTTCCCATTGACGATGAAACACAGAAATTGCATCCAAATTAAATATAAGAGACACAATGCCGACTTAAGTACAAGAAAACAGTCTTCGTACGGTCAATGTTTGAAGCGTTTCCTGTGTCACCAGTTTTACATTCCTATGCACCCCTGCCGGTTTACTGTATCCCTTGGACCTTCCCATTGTCGATCAAACACAGAAATCGCATCGGAATTAAATATAAGACACACAATGCCTACTTAAGTAAAGGAAGACTGAGTGTTCCTACTGTCTATATTTTGAGCGCTTCCTGTGTCACCAGTTTTACATTCTGATGCACCTTTGCAGGTTTACTGTATCCATTGGACCTTCCCATTGACGATGAAACACAGATATTGCATCGGAATTAAATATAAGAGACACAATGACGACTTAATTACAGGAAGACTGAGTCTTCCTACTGTCTATGTTTTGAGCATTTCCTGTGTCACCAGTTTTACATTCTGATGCACCTATGCAGGTTTACTGTATCCATTGTACCTTCCCATTGACGATGAAACACAGAAATTGCATCGGAATTTAATATAACAGACACAATGCCGACTTAAGTACAGGAAGACTGAGTCTTCCTACTGTCTATGTTTTGAGCGTTTCCTGTGTCACCAGTTTTACATTCTGATGCACCTCTGCAGGTTTACTGTATCCCTTGGACCTTCCCATTGACGATGAAAGACAGAAATTGCATCGGAATTAAATATAACAGACACAATGCCGACATAAGTACAGAAAAACTGAGTCTTCCTACTGTCTATGTTTTGAGCGTTTCCGGTGTCACCAGTTTTACATTCCGATGCACCTGTGCAGGTTTACTGTATCCATTGGATCTTCACAGTGGCGATGAAACACAGAAATTCCATCGGAATTAAAGATAAGACTGAGTCTTCCTACTGTCTATAATTTGAGCGTTTCCTGTGTCACCAGTTTTAAATTCCGATGCACATCTACAGGTTTACTGTATTCCTTGGACCTTCCCATTGACAATGAAACACAGAAATTGCATCGGAATTAAATATAAGAGACACAATGCCGACTTAAGTACAGGAAGACTGAGTCTTCCTACTGTCTATGTTTTGAGCGTTTCCTGTGTCACCAGTTTTACATTCTGATGCACCTCTGCAGGTTTACTGTATCCCTTGGACCTTCCCATTGACGATGAAACACAGAAATTGCATCGGAATTTAATATAAGAGACACAATGCCGACTTAAGCACAGGAAGACTGAGTCTTCCTGCTGTCTATGTTTTGAGCGTTTCCTGTGTCATCAGTTTTACATTCCGATGCACCTCTGCAGGTTTACTGTATCCATTGGACCTTCCCATTGACGATGAAACACAGAAATTGCATCGGAATGAAATATAACAGACGCAATGCCGACTTAAGTACAGGAAGACTGAGTCTTCCTACTGTCCATGTTTTGAGCGTTTCCTGTGTCACCAGATTTACATTCTGATGCACCTCTGTAGGTTTCCTGTATCCCTTGGACCTTCCCATTGACGATGAAACACAGAAATTGCATCGAAATTATATATAAGAGACACAATGCCGACTTAAGTACAAGAAAAATGTCTTCGTACGGTCAATATTTTGAGCGTTTCCTGTGTCACCAGTTTTACATTCTGATGCACCTCTGCCGGTTTACTGTATCCCTAGGACCTTCCCATTGTCGATCAAACACAGAAATCGCATCGGAATTAAAAATAAGAGACACAATGACGACTTAATTACAGGAAGACTGAGTCTTCCTACTGTCTATGTTTTGAGCGTTTCCTGTGTCACCAGTTTTACATTCTGATGCACCTATGCAGGTTTACTGTATCCATTGTACCTTCCCATTGATGATGAAACACAGAAATTGCATCGGAAATTAATATAAGAGACACAATGCCGACTTAAGTACAGGAAGGCTGAGTCTTCCTACTGTCTATGTTTTGAGCGTTTCCTGTGTCACCAGTTTTACATTCTGATGCACCTCTGCAGGTTTACTGTATCCCTTGGACCTTCGCATTGACCATGAAACACAGAAATTGCATCCAAATTAAATATAAGAGACACAATGCCGACTTAAGTACAAGAAAACAGTCTTCGTACGGTCAATGTTTGAAGCGTTTCCTGTGTCACCAGTTTTACATTCCTATGCACCCCTGCCGGTTTACTGTATCCCTTGGACCTTCCCATTGTCTATCAAACACAGAAATCGCATCGGAATTAAATATAAGAGACACAATGCCTACTTAAGTAAAGGAAGACTGAGGGTTCCTACTGTCTATATTTTGAGCGCTTCCTGTGTCACCAGTTTTACATTCTGATGCACCTCTGCAGGTTTACTGTATCCATTGGACCTTCCCATTGACGATGAAACACAGATATTGCATCGGAATTAAATATAAGAGACACAATGCCGGCTTAAGTACAGGAAGACTGAGTCTTCCTACTGTCCATGTTTGAGCGTTTCCTGTGTCACCAGTTTTACATTCTGATGCACCTGTGCAGGTTTACTGTATCCCTTGGACCTTCCCATTGACGATGAAACACAGAAATTGCATCGGAATTAAATATAAGATACACAATGCGCGACTTAAGTACAGGAAGACTGAGTCTTCCTACTGTCTATGTTTTGAGCGTTTCCTGTGTCACCAGTTTTACATTTCGACGCACGTCTGCAGGTTTACTGTATCCCTTGGACCTTCCCATTGACGATGAAACACAGAAATTGCATCGGAATTAAATATAAGAGACACAATGCCGACTAAAGTACAGGAAGACTGAGTCTTCCTACTGTCTATGTTTTGAGCGTTTCCTGTGTGACTAGTTTTACATTCCGATGCACCTCTGCAGGTTAACTATGTCCCTTGGACCTTCCCATTGACGATGAAACACAGGAATTGCTTCAGAATTAAATATAAGAGACACAATGACGTCATAAGTACAGGAAGACTGAGTCTTCCTACTGGTTATGTTTTGAGCGTTTCCTGTGTCACCAGTTTTACATTCTGATGCACCTCTGTAGGTTTCCTGTATCCCTTGGACCTTCCCATAGCCGATGAAACACAGAAATTGCATCAAAATTAAATATAAGAGACACAATGTCGACTTAAGTACAAGAAAAATGTCTTCGTACGGTCAATGTTTTGAGCGTTTCCTGTGTCACCAGTTTTACATTCTGATGCACCTATGCAGGTTTACTGTATCCCTTGGACCTTCCCATTGTCGATCAACCACAGAAATTGCATCGTAATTAAATATAACAGACACAATGCCGACTTAAGTACAGGAAAACTGAATCTTCCTACTGTCTATGTTTCGAGCGTTTCCTGTGTCACGAGTTTTACATTCCGATGCAAATGTGCAGGTTTACTGTATCCATTGGATCTTCACAGTGACGATGAAACACAGAAATTGCATCGGAATTTAAGATAAGACTGAGTCTTCCTACTGTCTATAATTTGAGCGTTACCTGTGTCACCAGTTTTACATTCCGATGCACATCTACAGGTTTACTGTATTCCTTGGACCTTCCCATTGACGATGAAACACAGAAATTGCATCGGAATTAAATATAAGAGACACAACGCCAACTTAAGTACAAGAAAACTGAGTCTTCTTACGGTCTATGTTTTGAGCGTTTCCTGTGTCACCAGTTTTACATTCCGATGCACCTCTGCAGGTTTACTGTATCACTTGGACCTTCCCATGGCGATGAAAACACAAATTGCATCGAAATTAAATATAAGAGACACAATGCCGACTTAAGTACAGGAAAACTGTGTCTTCCTACTGTCTATGTTTTGAGCGTTTCCTGTGTCACCAGTTTTACATTCTGATGCACCTCTGCAGGTTTACTGTATCCCTTGGACCTTCCCATTGACGATGAAACACAGAAATTGCATCGGAATTAAATATAAGAGACACAATGCCGACTTAAGTACAGGAAGACTGAGTCTTCCTACTGTCCATGTTTTGAGCGTTTCCTGTGTCACCAGTTTTACATTCTGATGCACCTATGCAGGTTTACTGTATCCATTGTACCTTCCCATTGACGATGAAACACAGAAATTGCATCGGAATTTAATATAACAGACACAATGCCGACTTAAGTACAGGAAGACTGAGTCTTCCTACTGTCTATGTTTTGAGCGTTTCCTGTGTCACCAGTTTTACATTCTGATGCACCTCTGCAGGTTTACTGTATCCCTTGGACCTTCCCATTGACGATGAAAGACAGAAATTGCATCGGAATTAAATATAACAGACACAATGCCGACTTAAGTACAGAAAAACTGAGTCTTCCTACTGTCTATGTTTTGAGCGTTTCCGGTGTCACCAGTTTTACATTCCGATGCACCTGTGCAGGTTTACTGTATCCATTGGATCTTCACAGTGGCGATGAAACACAGAAATTCCATCGGAATTAAAGATAAGACTGAGTCTTCCTACTGTCTATAATTTGAGCGTTTCCTGTGTCACCAGTTTTAAATTCCGATGCACATCTACAGGTTTACTGTATTCCTTGGACCTTCCCATTGACAATGAAACACAGAAATTGCATCGGAATTAAATATAAGAGACACAATGCCGACTTAAGTACAGGAAGACTGAGTCTTCCTACTGTCTATGTTTTGAGCGTTTCCTGTGTCACCAGTTTTACATTCTGATGCACCTCTGCAGGTTTACTGTATCCCTTGGACCTTCCCATTGACGATGAAACACAGAAATTGCATCGGAATTTAATATAAGAGACACAATGCCGACTTAAGCACAGGAAGACTGAGTCTTCCTGCTGTCTATGTTTTGAGCGTTTCCTGTGTCATCAGTTTTACATTCCGATGCACCTCTGCAGGTTTACTGTATCCATTGGACCTTCCCATTGACGATGAAACACAGAAATTGCATCGGAATGAAATATAACAGACGCAATGCCGACTTAAGTACAGGAAGACTGAGTCTTCCTACTGTCCATGTTTTGAGCGTTTCCTGTGTCACCAGATTTACATTCTGATGCACCTCTGTAGGTTTCCTGTATCCCTTGGACCTTCCCATTGACGATGAAACACAGAAATTGCATCGAAATTATATATAAGAGACACAATGCCGACTTAAGTACAAGAAAAATGTCTTCGTACGGTCAATATTTTGAGCGTTTCCTGTGTCACCAGTTTTACATTCTGATGCACCTCTGCCGGTTTACTGTATCCCTAGGACCTTCCCATTGTCGATCAAACACAGAAATCGCATCGGAATTAAAAATAAGAGACACAATGACGACTTAATTACAGGAAGACTGAGTCTTCCTACTGTCTATGTTTTGAGCGTTTCCTGTGTCACCAGTTTTACATTCTGATGCACCTATGCAGGTTTACTGTATCCATTGTACCTTCCCATTGATGATGAAACACAGAAATTGCATCGGAAATTAATATAAGAGACACAATGCCGACTTAAGTACAGGAAGGCTGAGTCTTCCTACTGTCTATGTTTTGAGCGTTTCCTGTGTCACCAGTTTTACATTCTGATGCACCTCTGCAGGTTTACTGTATCCCTTGGACCTTCGCATTGACCATGAAACACAGAAATTGCATCCAAATTAAATATAAGAGACACAATGCCGACTTAAGTACAAGAAAACAGTCTTCGTACGGTCAATGTTTGAAGCGTTTCCTGTGTCACCAGTTTTACATTCCTATGCACCCCTGCCGGTTTACTGTATCCCTTGGACCTTCCCATTGTCTATCAAACACAGAAATCGCATCGGAATTAAATATAAGAGACACAATGCCTACTTAAGTAAAGGAAGACTGAGGGTTCCTACTGTCTATATTTTGAGCGCTTCCTGTGTCACCAGTTTTACATTCTGATGCACCTCTGCAGGTTTACTGTATCCATTGGACCTTCCCATTGACGATGAAACACAGATATTGCATCGGAATTAAATATAAGAGACACAATGCCGGCTTAAGTACAGGAAGACTGAGTCTTCCTACTGTCCATGTTTGAGCGTTTCCTGTGTCACCAGTTTTACATTCTGATGCACCTGTGCAGGTTTACTGTATCCCTTGGACCTTCCCATTGACGATGAAACACAGAAATTGCATCGGAATTAAATATAAGATACACAATGCGCGACTTAAGTACAGGAAGACTGAGTCTTCCTACTGTCTATGTTTTGAGCGTTTCCTGTGTCACCAGTTTTACATTTCGACGCACGTCTGCAGGTTTACTGTATCCCTTGGACCTTCCCATTGACGATGAAACACAGAAATTGCATCGGAATTAAATATAAGAGACACAATGCCGACTAAAGTACAGGAAGACTGAGTCTTCCTACTGTCTATGTTTTGAGCGTTTCCTGTGTGACTAGTTTTACATTCCGATGCACCTCTGCAGGTTAACTATGTCCCTTGGACCTTCCCATTGACGATGAAACACAGGAATTGCTTCAGAATTAAATATAAGAGACACAATGACGTCATAAGTACAGGAAGACTGAGTCTTCCTACTGGTTATGTTTTGAGCGTTTCCTGTGTCACCAGTTTTACATTCTGATGCACCTCTGTAGGTTTCCTGTATCCCTTGGACCTTCCCATTGCCGATGAAACACAGAAATTGCATCAAAATTAAATATAAGAGACACAATGTCGACTTAAGTACAAGAAAAATGTCTTCGTACGGTCAATGTTTTGAGCGTTTCCTGTGTCACCAGTTTTACATTCTGATGCACCTATGCAGGTTTACTGTATCCCTTGGACCTTCCCATTGTCGATCAACCACAGAAATTGCATCGTAATTAAATATAACAGACACAATGCCGACTTAAGTACAGGAAAACTGAATCTTCCTACTGTCTATGTTTCGAGCGTTTCCTGTGTCACGAGTTTTACATTCCGATGCAAATGTGCAGGTTTACTGTATCCATTGGATCTTCACAGTGACGATGAAACACAGAAATTGCATCGGAATTTAAGATAAGACTGAGTCTTCCTACTGTCTATAATTTGAGCGTTACCTGTGTCACCAGTTTTACATTCCGATGCACATCTACAGGTTTACTGTATTCCTTGGACCTTCCCATTGACGATGAAACACAGAAATTGCATCGGAATTAAATATAAGAGACACAACGCCAACTTAAGTACAAGAAAACTGAGTCTTCTTACGGTCTATGTTTTGAGCGTTTCCTGTGTCACCAGTTTTACATTCCGATGCACCTCTGCAGGTTTACTGTATCACTTGGACCTTCCCATGGCGATGAAAACACAAATTGCATCGAAATTAAATATAAGAGACACAATGCCGACTTAAGTACAGGAAAACTGTGTCTTCCTACTGTCTATGTTTTGAGCGTTTCCTGTGTCACCAGTTTTACATTCTGATGCACCTCTGCAGGTTTACTGTATCCCTTGGACCTTCCCATTGACGATGAAACACAGAAATTGCATCGGAATTAAATATAAGAGACACAATGCCGACTTAAGTACAGGAAGACTGAGTCTTCCTACTGTCTATGTTTTGAGCGTTTCCTGTGTCATCAGTTTTACATTCCGATGCACCTCTGCAGGTTTACTGTATCCATTGGACCTTCCCATTGACGATGAAACACAGAAATTGCTCGGAATTAAATATAACAGACGCAATGCCGACTTAAGTACAGGAAGACTGAGTCTTCCTACTGTCCATGTTTTGAGCGTTTCCTGTGTCACCAGTTTTACATTCTGATGCACCTCTGTAGGTTTCCTGTATCCCTTGGACCTTCCCATTGACGATGAAACACAGAAATTGCATCGAAATTAAATATAAGAGACACAATGCCGACTTAAGTACAAGAAAAATGTCTTCGTACGGTCAATATTTTGAGCGTTTCCTGTGTCACCAGTTTTACATTCCGATGCACCTCTGCCGGTTTACTGTATCCCTA
Source organism: Schistocerca nitens (assembly GCF_023898315.1). Taxonomy (NCBI): domain Eukaryota; kingdom Metazoa; phylum Arthropoda; class Insecta; order Orthoptera; family Acrididae; genus Schistocerca; species Schistocerca nitens. The sequence continues at coordinate 1,507,941 of NC_064616.1, read as the reverse complement.
GGACCTTCCCATTGTCGATCAAACACAGAAATCGCATCGGAATTAAAAATAAGAGACACAATGACGACTTAATTACAGGAAGACTGAGTCTTCCTACTGTCTATGTTTTGAGCGTTTCCTGTGTCACCAGTTTTACATTCCGATGCAGCTGTGCAGGTTTACTGTATCCATTGGATCTTCACAGTGACGATGAAACACACAAATTCCATCGGAATTAAAGATAAGACTGAGTCTTCCTACTGTCTATAATTTGAGCGTTTCCTGTGTCACCAGTTTTAAATTCCGATGCACATCTACAGGTTTACTGTATTCCTTGGACCTTCCCATTGACGATGAAACACAGAAATTGCATCGGAATTAAATATAAGAGACACAATGCCGACTTAAGTACAGGAAGACTGAGTCTTCCTACTGTCTATGTTTTGAGCGTTTCCTGTGTCACCAGTTTTACATTCTGATGCACCTCTGCAGGTTTACTGTATCCCTTGGACCTTCCCATTGACGATGAAACACAGAAATTGCATCGGAATTTAATATAAGAGACACAATGCAGACTTAAGTACAGGAAGACTGAGTCTTCCTACTGTCTATGTTTTGAGCGTTTCCTGTGTCACCAGTTTTACATTCTGATGCACCTCTGCAGGTTTACTGTATCCCTTGGACCTTCCCATTGACGATGAAACACAGAAATTGCATCGGAATTTAATATAAGAGACACAATGCCGACTTAAGTACAGGAGGACTGAGTCTTCCTACTGTCTATGTTTTGAGCGTTTCCTGTGTCATCAGTTTTACATTCCGATGCACCTCTGCAGGTTTACTGTATCCATTGGACCTTCCCATTGACGATGAAACACAGAAATTGCATCGGAATTAAATATAACAGACGCAATGCCGACTTATGTACAGGAAGACTGAGTCTTCCTACTGTCCATGTTTTGAGCGTTTCCTGTGTCACCAGATTTACATTCTGATGCACCTCTGTAGGTTTCCTGTATCCCTTGGACCTTCCCATTGACGATGAAACACAGAAATTGCATCGAAATTATATATAAGAGACACAATGCCGACTTAAGTACAAGAAAAATGTCTTCGTACGGTCAATATTTTGAGCGTTTCCTGTGTCACCAGTTTTACATTCTGATGCACCTCTGCCGGTTTACTGTATCCCTAGGACCTTCCCATTGTCGATCAAACACAGAAATCGCATCGGAATTAAAAATAAGAGACACAATGACGACTTAATTACAGGAAGACTGAGTCTTCCTACTGTCTATGTTTTGAGCGTTTCCTGTGTCACCAGTTTTACATTCTGATGCACCTATGCAAGTTCACTGTATCCATTGTACCTTCCCATTGACGATGAAACACAGAAATTGCATCGGAATTTAATATAAGAGACACAATGCCGACTTAAGTACAGGAAGACTGAGTCTTCCTACTGTCTATGTTTTGAGCGTTTCCTGTGTCACCAGTTTTACATTCTGATGCACCTCTGCAGGTTTACTGTATCCCTTGGACCTTCCCATTGACGATGAAACACAGAAATTGCATCGGAATTTAATATAAGAGACACAATGCCCACTTAAGTACAGGAAGACTGAGTCTTCCTACTGTCTATGTTTTGAGCGTTTCCTGTGTCACCAGTTTTAAATTCCGATGCACATCTACAGGTTTACTGTATTCCTTGGACCTTCCCATTGACGATGAAACACAGAAATTGCATCGGAATTAAATATAAGAGACACAATGCCGACTTAAGTACAGGAAGACTGAGTCTTCCTACTGTCTATGTTTTGAGCGTTTCCTGTGTCACCAGTTTTACATTCTGATGCACCTCTGCGGGTTTACTGTATCCCTTGGACCTTCCCATTGACGATGAAACACAGAAATTGCATCGGAATTTAATATAAGAGACACAATGCAGACTTAAGTACAGGAAGACTGAGTCTTCCTACTGTCTATGTTTTGAGCGTTTCCTGTGTCACCAGTTTTACATTCTGATCCACCTCTGCAGGTTTACTGTATCCCTTGGACCTTCCCATTGACGATGAAACACAGAAATTGCATCCAAATTAAATATAAGAGACACAATGCCGACTTAAGTACAAGAAAACAGTCTTCGTACGGTCAATGTTTGAAGCGTTTCCTGTGTCACCAGTTTTACATTCCGATGCACGTCTGCCGGTTTACTGTATCCCTTTGATCTTCCCATTGTCGATCAAACACAGAAATCGCATCGGAATTAAATATAAGAGACACAATGCCTACTTAAGTAAAGGAAGACTGAGTGTTCCTAATGTCTATATTTTGAGCGCTTCCTGTGTCACCAGTTTTACATTCTGATCCACCTCTGCAGGTTTACTGTATCCATTGGACCTTCCCATTGACGATGAAACACAGATATTGCATCGGAATTAAATATAAGAGACACAATGCCGGCTTAAGTACAGGAAGACTGAGTCTTCCTACTGTCCATGTTTGAGCGTTTCGTGTGTCACCAGTTTTACATTCTGATGCACCTGTGCAGGTTTACTGTATCCCTTGGACCTTCCCATTGACGATGAAACACAGAAATTGCATCGGAATTAAATATAAGATACACAATGCGCGACTTAAGTACAGGAAGACTGAGTCTTCCTAATGTCTATGTTTTGAGCGTTTCCTGTGTCACCAGTTTTACATTTCGATGCACATCTGCAGGTTTACTGTATCCCTTGGACCTTCCCATTGACGATGAAACACAGAAATTGCATCGGAATTAAATATAAGAGACACAATGCCGACTAAAGTACAGGAAGACTGAGTCTTCCTACTGTCTATGTTTTGAGCGTTTCCTGTGTCACTACTTTTACATTCCGATGCACCTCTGCAGGTTTACTATGTCCCTTGGACCTTCCCATTGACGATGAAACACAGGAATTGCTTCAGAATTAAATATAAGAGACACAATGACGTCTTAAGTACAGGAAGACTGAGTCTTCCTACTGGTTATGTTTTGAGCGTTTCCTGTGTCACCAGTTTTACATTCTGATGCACCTCTGTAGGTTTCCTGTATCCCTTGGACCTTCCCATTGCCAATGAAACACAGAAATTGCATCAAAATTAAATATAAGAGACACAATGTCGACTTAAGTACAAGAAAAAAGTCTTCGTAAGGTCAATGTTTTGAGCGTTTCCTGTGTCACCAGTTTTACATTCCTATGCACCCCTGCCGGTTTACTGTATCCCTTGGACCTTCCCATTGTCGATCAACCACAGAAATCGCATCGGAATTAAAAATAAGGACACAATGACGAATTAAGTACAGGAAGACTGAGTCTTCCTACTGTCTATGTTTTGAGCGTTTCCTGTGTCACCAGTTTTACATTCTGATGCACCTATGCAGGTTTACTGTATCCCTTGGACCTTCCCATTGACGATGAAACACAGAAATTGCATCGGAATTAAATATAAGAGACACAATGCCGACTTATGTACAGGAAGACTAAGTCTTCCTACTGTCTATGTTTTGAGCGTTTCCTGTGTCACCAGTTTTACATTCTGATGCACCTCTGTAGGTTTCCTGTATCCCTTGGACCTTCCCATTGACGATGAAACACAGAAATTGCATCGAAATTAAATACAAGAGACACAATGCCGCCTTAAGTACAAGAAAAATGTCTTCGTACGGTCAATATTTTGAGCGTTTCCTGTGTCACCAGTTTTACATTCCGATGCACCTCTGCCGGTTTACTGTATCCCTAGGACCTTCCCATTGTCGATCAAACACAGAAATCGCATCGGAATTAAAAATAAGAGACACAATGACGACTTAAGTACAGGAAGACTGAGTCTTCCTACTGTCTATGTTTTGAGCGTTTCCTGTGTCACCAGTTTTACATTCTGATGCACCTATGCAGGTTTACTGTATCCATTGTACCTTCCCATTCACAATGAAACACAGAAATTGCATCGGAATTTAATATAAGAGACACAATGCCGACTTAAGTACAGGAAGACTGAGTCTTCCTACTGTCTATGTTTTGAGCGTTTCCTGTGTCACCAGTTTTACATTCTGATGCACCTCTGCAGGTTTACTGTATCCCTTGGACCTTCCCATTGACGATCAAAAACAGAAATTGCATCGGAATTAAATATAACAGACACAATGCCGACTTAAGTACAGAAAAACTGAGTCTTCCTACTGTCTATGTTTTGAGCGTTTAATGTGTCACCAGTTTTACATTCCGATGCACCTGTGGAGGCTTACTGAATCCATTGGATCTTCACAGTGACGATGAAACACAGAAATTCCATCGGAATTAAAGATAAGACTGAGTCTTCCTACTGTCTATAATTTGAGCGTTTCCTGTGTCACCAGTTTTACATTCCGATGCACATCTACAGGTTTACTGTATTCCTTGGACCTTCCCATTGACGATGAAACACAGAAATTTCATCGGAAATAAATATAAGAGACACAATGCCGACTGAAGTACAGGAAGACTGAGTCTTCCTACTGTCTAAGATTTGAGCGATTCCAGTGTCACCAGTTTTACATTCCGATGCACGTCTGATGGTTTACTGTATCCCTTGGACATTCCCATTGACGATGAAACACAGAAATTGCATCGGAATTAAATATAAGAGACACAATGCCGACATAAGTACATGAAGATTGAGTCTTCCTAATGTCTATGTTTTGAGCGTTTCCTGTGTCACTAGTCTTACATTCCGATGCACCTCTGCAGGTTTACTGTATCCCTTGGACCTTCCCATTGACGATGAAAAACAGAAATTGCATCGGAATTAAATATAAGAGACACAATGCCGATTTAAGTACAGGAAGACTGAGTCTTCCTACTGTCTATGCTTTGAGCGTTTCCTGTTTCACCAGTTATACATTCTGATGCACCTCTGTAGTTTTCCTGTATCCCTTGGACCTTCCCATTGACGATGAAACACAGAAATTGCATCGAAATTAAATATAAGAGACACAATGCCGACTTAAGTACAAGAAAACAGTCTTCGTACGGTCAATGTTTGAAGCGTTTCCTGTGTCACCAGTTTTACATTCCGATGCACGTCTGCCGGTTTACTGTATCCCTTGGACCTTCCCATTGTCGATCAAACACAGAAATCGCATCGGAATTAAATATAAGAGACACAATGCCTACTTAAGTAAAGGAAGACTGAGTGCTCCTACTGTCTATATTTTAAGCGTTTCCTGTGTCACCAGTTTTACATTGTGATGCACCTCTGCAGGTTTACTGTATCCATTGGACCTTCCCATTGACGATGAAACACAGATATTGCATCGGAATTAAATATAAGAGACACAATGCCGACTTAAGTACAGGAAGACTGAGTCTTCCTACTGTCCATGTTTGAGCGTTTCCTGTGTCACCAGTTTTACATTCTGATGCACTTCGGCAGGTTTACTGTATCCCTTGGACCTTCCCATTGACGATGAAACACAGAAATTGCATCGGAATTAAATATAAGAGACAGAATGCCGACTAAAGTACAGGAAGACGGAGTCTTCCTACTGTCTATGTTTTGAGCGTTTCCTGTGTCACTAGTTTTACATTCCGATGCACCTCTGCTGGTTTACTATGTCCCTTGGACCTTCCCATTGACGATGAAACACAGGAATTGCTTCAGAATTAAATATAAGAGACACAATGACGTCTTAAGTACAGGAAGACTGAGTCTTCCTACTGGTTATGTTTTGAGCGTTTCCTGTGTCACCAGTTTTACATTCTGATGCACCTCTGTAGGTTTCCTGTATCCCTTGGACCTTCCCATTGACGATGAAACACAGAAATTGCATCAAAATTAAATATAAGAGACACAATGCCGACTTAAGTACAAGAAAAATGTCTTCGTACGGTCAATGTTTTGAGCGTTTCCCGTGTCACCAGTTTTACATTCTGATGCACCTCTGCAGGTTTACTGTATCACTTGGACCTTCCCATTGGCGATGAAAACACAAATTGCATCGAAATTAAATATAAGAGACACAATGCCGACTTAAGTACAGGAAGGCTGAGTCTTCCTACTGTCTATGTTTTGAGCGTTTCCTGTGTCACCAGTTTTACATTCTGATGCACCTCTGTAGGTTTCCTGTATCCCTTGGACCTTCCCATTGACGATGAAACACAGAAATTGCATCGAAATTAAATATAAGAGACACAATGCCGACTTAAGTACAAGAAAAGAGTCTTCGTACGGTCAATGCTTGAAGCGTTTCCTGTGTCACCAGTTTTACATTCCGATGCACCTCTGCCGGTTTACTGTATCCCTTGGACCTTCCCATTGTCGATCAAACACAGAAATCGCATCGGAATTAAATATAAGAGACACAATGCCTACTTAAGTAAAGTAAGACTGAGTGTTCCTACTGTCTATGTTTTGAGCGTTTCCTGTGTCACCAGTTTTACATTCTGATGCACCTCTGCAATTTTACTGTATCCATTGGACCTTCCCATTGACGATGAAACACAGAAATCGCTTCGGAATTAAATATAAGAGACACAATGCCGACTTAAGTACAGGAAGACTGAGTCTTCCTACTGTATATGTTTTGAGCGTTTCCTGTGTCACCAGTTTTACATTCCGATGCACGTCTGCAGGTTTACTGTATCCCTTGGACCTTCCCATTGACGATGAAACACAGAAATTGCATCGGAATTAAATATAAGAGACACAATGCCGACTTAAGTACAGGAAGACTAAGTCTTCTTACTGTCCATGTTTTGATCGTTTCCTGTGTCATCAGTTTTACTTTCCGATGCACCTCTGCGGGTTTACTATATCCCTTGGACCTTCCCATTCACGATGAAACACAGGAATTTCATCGGAAATAAATATAAGAGACACAATGCAGACTTAAGTACAGGAAGACTGAGTCTTCCTACTGTCTATGTTTTGAGCGTCTCCTGTGTCACGAGTTTTACATTCCGATGCACCTCTGCAGGTTTACTGTATCCCTTGGACCTTCCCATTGACGATGAAACACAGAAATTGCATCGGAATTAAATATAAGAGACACAATGCCGACTTAAGTACAGGAAGACTGAGTCTTCCTACTGTCCATGTTTTGAGCGTTTCCTGTGTCACTAGTTTTACATTTCGATGCACCTCTGCAGGTTTACTGCATCCCTTGGACCTTCACATTGACGATGAAACACAGAAATTGCATCGGAATTAAATATAAGAGACACAATGCCGACTTAAGTACAGGAAGACTGAGTCTTCCTACTGTCTATGTTTTGAGCGTTTCCTGTGTCACCAGTTTTACATTCTGATGCACATCTGCAGGTTTACTGTATCCCTTGGACCTTCCCATTGACGATGAAACACAAAAATTGCATCGGAATTAAATATAAGAGACACAAGCCGACTTAAGTACAGGATGACTGAGTCTTCCTACTGTCTATATTTTGAGCGTTTCCTGTGTCCCCAGTTTTACATTCCGATGCACCTCTGCATGTTTACTGTATCCCTTGGACCTTCCCATTGGCGATGAAACACACAATTTGCATCGAAATTAAATATAAGAGACACAATGCCGACTTAAGTACAGGAAGACTAAATCCTGCTACTGTCTATGTTTTGAGCGTTTCCTGTGTCACCAGTTTTACATTCCGATGCACCTGTGCAGTTTTACTGTATCCATTGGATCTTCACAGTGACGATGAAACACAGAAATTGCATCGGAATTTAAGATATGACTGAGTCTTCCTACTGTCTATAATGTGAGCGTTTCCTGTGTCACCAGTTTTACATTCCGATGCACATCTACAGGTTTACTGTACTCCTTGGACCTTCCCATTGACGATGAAACACAGAAATTGCATCGGAATTAAATATAGGAGACACAACGCCGACTTAAGTACAAGAAAACTGAGTCTTCTTACGGTCTATGTTTTGAGCGTTTCCTGTGTCACCAGTTTTACATTCCGATGCACCTCTGCAGGTTTACTGTATCACTTGGACCTTCCCATTGGCGATGAAAGCACAAATTGCATCGAAATTAAATATAAGAGACACAATGCCGACTTAAGTACAGGAAGACTGAGTCTTCCTACTGTCTATATTTTGAGCGTTTCCTGTGTCACCAGTTTTACATTCTGATGCACCTCTGTAGGTTTCCTGTATCCCTTGGCCCTTCCCATTGACGACGTAACACAGAAATTGCATCGAAATTAAATATAAGAGACACAATGCCGACTTAAGTACAAGAAAACAGTCTTCGTACGGTCAATGCTTGAAGCGTCTCCTGTGTCACCAGTTTTACATTCCGATGCACCTCTGCCGGTTTACTGTATCCCTTGGACCTTCCCATTGTCGATCAAACACAGAAATCGCATCGGAATTAAATGTAAGAGACACAGTGCCTACTTAAGTAAAGGAAGACTGAGTGTTCCTACTGTATATGTTTTGAGCGTTTCCTGTGTCACCAGTTTTACATTCTGATGCACCTCTGCAGGTTACTGTATCCTTTGGACCTTCCCATTGACGATGAAACACAGAAATTGCATCGGAATTAAATATAAGAGACACAATGCCGACTTATGTACACGAAGACTGAGTCTTCCTACTGTCTATGTTTTGAGCGTTTCCTGTGTCACCAGTTTTACATTCTGATGCACCTCTGTAGATTTCCTGTATCCCTTGTACCTTCCCATTGACGATGAAACACAGAAATTGCAACGGAATTTAATATAAGAGAAGCAATGCCGACTTAAGTACAGGAAGACTGAGTCTTCCTACTGTCTATGTTTTGTGCGTTTCCTGTGTCACTAGTTTTACATTCTGATGCACCTCTGCGGGTTTACTGTATCCCTTGGACCTTCCCATTGACGATGAAAAACAGAAATTGCATCGGAATTAAATATAACAGACACAATGCCGACTTAACTACAGGAAAACTGAGTCTTCCTACTGTCTATGTTTTGAGCGTTTCCTGTGTCACCAGTTTTACATTCCGATGCACCTGTGCAGGTCTACTGTATCCATTGGATCTTCACAGTGACGATGAAGCACAGAAATTCCATCGGAATTAAAGATAAGACTGAGTCTTCCAACTGTCTATAATTTGAGCGTTTCCTGTGTCACCAGTTTTACATTCCGATGCACATCTACAGGTATACTGTATTCCTTGGACCTTCCCATTGACGATGAAACGCAGAAATTTCATCGGAAATAAATATAAGAGACACAATGCCGACTGAAGTACAGGAAGACTGAGTCTTCCTACTGTCTATGATTTGAGCGTTTCCAGTGTCACCAGTTTTACATTCCGATGCACGTCTGATGGTTTACTGTATCCGTTGGACATTCCCATTGACGATGAAACACAGAAATTGCATCGGAATTAAATATTAGAGACACAATGCCGACTTAAGTACAGGAAGATTGAGTCATCCTAATGTCTATGATTTGAGAGTTTCCTCTGTCACTAGTTTTACATTCCGATGCACCTCTGCAGGTTTACTGTATCCCTTGGACCTTCCCATTGACGATGAAAAACAGAGATTGCATCGGAATTAAATATAAGAGACACAATGCCGACTTAAGTACAGGAAGATTGAGTCTTCCTACTGTCTATGCTCTGAGCGTTTCCTGTGTCACCAGTTATACATTCTGATGCACCTCTGTAGGTTTCCTGTATCCCTTGGACCTTCCCATTGACGATGAAACACAGAAATTGCATCGAAATTAAATATAAGAGACACAATGCCGACTTAAGTACAAGAAAACAGTCTTCGTAGGGTCAATGTTTGAAGCGTTTCCTGTGTCACAAGTTTTACATTCCGATGCACCTCTGCCGGTTTACTGTATCCCTTGGACCTTCCCATTGTCGATCAAACACAGAAATCGCATCGGAATTAAATATAAGAGACACAATGCCTACTTAAGTAAAGGAAGACTGAGTGTTCCTTCTGTCTATGTTTTGAGCGTTTCCTGTGTCACCAGTTTTACATTCTGATGCACCTCTGCAGGTTTACTGATTCCATTGGACCTTCCCATTGACGATAAAACACAGATATTGCATCGGAATTAAATATAAGAGACACAATGCCGACTTAAGAACAGGAAGACTGAGTCTTCCTACTGTCCATATTTTGAGCGTTTCCTGTGTCACCAGTTTTACATTCTGATGCACCTCTGCAGGTTTACTATATCCCTTGGACCTTCCCATTGACGATGAAACACAGAAATTGCATCGGAATTAAATATAAGAGACACAATGCGCGACTTAAGTACAGGAAGACTGAGTCTTCCTACTGTATATGTTTCGAGCGTTTCCTGTGTCACCAGTTTTACATTCTGATGCACCTCTGTAGGTTTCCTGTATCCCTTGGACCTTCCCATTGACGATGAAACACAGAAATTGCATCAAAATTAAATATAAGAGACACAATGCCGACTTAAGTACAAGAAAAATGTCTTCGTACGGTCAATGTTTTGAGCGTTTCCTGTGTCACCAGTTTTACATTCCGATGCACCTCTGCCGTTTTACTGTATCCCTTGGACCTTCCCATTGTCGATCAAACACAGAAATCGCATCGGAATTAAAAATAAGAGACACAATGACGACTTAGGTACAGGAAGACTGAGTCTTCCTACTATCTATGTTTTGAGCGTTTCCTGTGTCACCAGTTTTACATTCTGATGCACCTATGCAGGTTTACTGTATCCCTTGGACCTCCCCATTGACGATGAAACACAGAAATTGCATCGGAATTAAATATAACAGACACAATGCCGACTTAAGTACAGGAAGACTGAGTCTTCCTACTGTCTATGTTTTGAGCGTTTCCTGTGTCATCAGTTTTACATTCCGATGCACCTCTGCAGGTTTACTGTATCCCTTGGACCTTCCCATTGACGATGAAAAACAGAAATTGCATCGGAATTAAATATAACAGACACAACGCCGACTTAAGTACAAGAAAACTGAGTCTTCTTACGGTCTATGTTTTGAGCGTTTCCTGTGTCACCAGTTTTACATTCCGATGCACCTCTGCAGGTTTACTGTATCACTTGGACCTTCCCATTGGCGATGAAAGCACAAATTGCATCGAAATTAAATATAAGAGACACAATGCCGACTTAAGTACACGAAGACTGAGTCTTCCTACTGTCTATATTTTGAGCGTTTCCTGTGTCACCAGTTTTACATTCTGATGCACCTCTGTAGGTTTCCTGTATCCCTTGGCCCTTCCCATTGACGACAAAACACAGAAATTGCATCGAAATTAAATATAAGAGACACAATGCCGACTTAAGTACAAGAAAACAGTCTTCGTACGGTCAATGCTTGAAGCGTTTCCTGTGTCACCAGTTTTACATTCCGATGCACCTCTGCCGGTTTACTGTATCCCTTGGACCTTCCCATTGTCGATCAAACACAGAAATCGCATCGGAATTAAATATAAGAGACACAATGCCTACTTAAGTAAAGGAAGACTGAGTGTTCCTACTGTCTATGTTTTGAGCGTTTCCTGTGTCACCAGTTTTACATTCTGATGCACCTCTGCAGGTTTACTGTATCCATTGGACCTTCCCATTGACGATGAAACACAGAAATTGCATCGGAATTAAATATAAGAGACACAATGCCGACTTAAGTACAAGAAAAATGTATTCGTACTGTCAATGTTTTGAGCGTTTCCCGTGTCACCAGTTTTACATTCCGATGCACCTGTGCAGGTTTACTGTATCCATTGGATCTTCACAGTGACGATGAAGCACAGAAATTCCATCGGAATTAAAGATAAGACTGAGTCTTCCAACTGTCTATAATTTGAGCGTTTCCTGTGTCACCAGTTTTACATTCCGATGCACATCTACAGGTATTCTGTATTCCTTGGACCTTCCCATTGACGATGAAACACAGAAATTTCATCGGAAATAAATATAAGAGTCACAATGCCGACTGAAGTACAGGAAGACTGAGTCTTCCTACTGTCTATGATTTGAGGGTCTCCAGTGTCACCAGTTTTACATTCCGATGCACGTCTGATGGTTTACAGTATCCGTTGGACATTCCCATTGACGATGAAACACAGAAATTGCATCGGAATTAAATATTAGAGACACAATGCCGACTTAAGTACAGGAAGATTGAGTCTTCCTAATGTCTATGATTTGAGAGTTTCCTCTGTCACTAGTTTTACATTCCGATGCACCTCTGCAGGTTTACTGTATCCCTTGGACCTTCCCATTGACGATGAAAAACAGAGATTGCATCGGAATTAAATATAAGAGACACAATGCCGACTTAAGTACAGGAAGATTGAGTCTTCCTACTGTCTATGCTCTGAGCGTTTCCTGTGTCACCAGTTATACATTCTGATGCACCTTTACTTTAGGTTTACTGTATCCCTTGGACCTTCCCATTGACGATGAAACACAGAAATTGCATCGGAATTAAATATAAGAGACATTTACTGTATCCCTTGGACCTTCCCATTGACGATGTAACACAGAAATTGCATCAAAATTAAATATAAGAGACACAATGCCGACTTAAGTACAGGAAGACTGAGTCTTCCTACTGTTTATGTTTTGAGCGTTTCCTGTGTCATCAGTTTTACATTCCGATGCACCTCTGCAGGTTTACTGTATCCCTTGGACCTTCCCATTGACGATGAAACACAGAAATTGCATCGGAATTAAATATAAGAGACACAACGCCGACTTAAGTACAAGAAAACTGAGTCTTCTTACGGTCTATGTTTTGAGCGTTTCTGTGTCACCAGTTTTACATTCCGATTCACCTCTGCAGGTTTACTGTATCACTTGGACCTTCCCATTGGCGATGAAAACACAAATTGCATCGAAATTAAATATAAGAGACACAATGCCGACTTAAGTACAGGAAGACTGAGTCTTCCTACTGTCTATAGTTTGAGCGTTTCCTGTGTCACCAGTTTTACATTCTGATGCACCTCTGTAGGTTTCCTGTATCCCTTGGACCTTCCCATTGACGACGAAACACAGAAATTGCATCGAAATTAAATATGAGAGACACAATGCCGACTTAAGTACAAGAAAACAGTCTTCGTACGGTCAATGCTAGATGCGTTTCCTGTGTCACCAGTTTTACATTCCGATGCACCTCTGCAGGTTTACTGTATCCATTGGACCTTCCCATTGACGATGAAACACAGAAATTGCATCGGAATTAAATATAAGAGACACAATGAGGACTTATGTACAGGAAGACTGAGTCTTCCTACTGTCTATGTTTTGAGCGTTTCCTGTGTCACCAGTTTTACATTCTGATGCACCTCTGTAGATTTCCTGTATCCCTTGGACCTTCCCATTGACGATGAAACACAGAAATTGCATGGAAATTAAATATAAGAGACACAATGCCGACTTGAGTACAAGAAAAATGTCTTCGTACGGTCAATGTTTTGAGCGTTTCCTGTGTCACCAGTTTTACATTCCGATGCACCTCTGCAGGTTTACCGTATCCCTTGGACCTTCCCATTGTCGATCAAACACAGAAATCGCATCGGAATTAAAAATAAGAGACACAATGACGACTTAAGTACAGGAAGACTGAGTCTTCCTACTGTCTATGTTTTGAGCGTTTCCTGTGTCACCAGTTTTACATTCTGATGCACCTATGCAGGTTTACTGTATCCATTGTACCTTCCCATTGACGATGAAACACAGAAATTGCATCGGAATTTAATATAAGAGACACAATGCCGACTTAAGTACAGGAAGACTGAGTCTTCCTACTGTCTATGTTTTGTGCGTTTTCTGTGTCACTAGTTTTACATTCTGATGCACCTCTGCAGGTTTACTGTATCCCTTGGACCTTCCCATTGACGATGAAAAACAGAAATTGCATCGGAATTAAATATAACAGACACAATGCCGACTTAAGTACAGGAAAACTGAGTCTTCCTACTGTCTATGTTTTGAGCGTTTCCTGTGTCACCAGTTTTACATTCCGATGCACCTGTGCAGGTTTACTGTATCCATTGGATCTTCACAGTGACGATGAAACACAGATATTCCATCGGAATTAAAGATAAGACTGAGTCTTCCAACTGTCTATAATTTGAGCGTTTCCTGTGTCACCAGTTTTACATTCCGATGCACATCTACAGGTTTACTGTATTCTGTGGACCTTCCCATTGACGATGAAACACAGAAATTTCATCGGAAATAAATATAAGAGACACAATGCCGACTGAAGTACAGGAAGACTGAGTCTTCCTACTGTCTATGATTTGAGCGTTTCCTGTGTCACCAGTTTTACATTCCGATGCACGTCTGATGGTTTACTGTATCCCTTGGACATTCCCATTGACGATGAAACACAGAAATTGCATCGGAATTAAATATTAGAGACACAATGCCGACTTAAGTACAGGAAGATTGAGTCTTTCTAATGTCTATGATTTGAGCGTTTCCTCTGTCACTAGTTTTACATTCCGATGCACGTCTGATGGTTTACTGTATCCCTTGGACATTCCCATTGACGATGAAACACAGAAATTGCATCGGAATTAAATATAAGAGACACAATGCCTACTTAAGTAAAGGAAGATTGAGTGTTACTACTGTCTATGTTTTGAGCGTTTCCTGTGTCACCAGTTTTACATTCTGATGCACCTCTGCAGGTTTACTGTATCCATTGGACCTTCCCATTGACGATAAAACACAGATATTGCATCGGAATTAAATATAACAGACGCAATGCCGACTTAAGTAAAGTAAGACTGAGTGTTCCTACTGTCTATATTTTGAGCGTTTCCTGTGTCACCAGTTTTACATTCTGATGCACCTCTGTAGGTTTCCTGTATCCCTTGGCCCTTCCCATTGACGACAAAACACAGAAATTGCATCGAAATTAAATATAAGAGACACAATGCCGACTTAAGTACAAGAAAACAGTCTTCGTACGGTCAATGCTTGAAGCGTTTCCTGTGTCACCAGTTTTACATTCCGATGCACCTCTGCCGGTTTACTGTATCCCTTGGACCTTCCCATTGTCGATCAAACACAGAAATCGCATCGGAATTAAATATAAGAGACACAATGCCTACTTAAGTAAAGGAAGACTGAGTGTTCCTACTGTCTATGTTTTGAGCGTTTCCTGTGTCACCAGTTTTACATTCTGATGCACCTCTGCAGGTTTACTGTATCCATTGGACCTTCCCATTGACGATGAAACACAGAAATTGCATCGGAATTAAATATAAGAGACACAATGCCGACTTAAGTACAAGAAAAATGTCTTCGTACGGTCAATGTTTTGAGCGTTTCCTGTGTCACCAGTTTTACATTCCGATGCACCTGTGCAGGTTTACTGTATCCATTGGATCTTCACAGTGACGATGAAGCACAGAAATTCCATCGGAATTAAAGATAAGACTGAGTCTTCCAACTGTCTATAATTTGAGCGTTTCCTGTGTCACCAGTTTTACATTCCGATGCACATCTACAGGTATACTGTATTCCTTGGACCTTCCCATTGACGATGAAACACAGAAATTTCATCGGAAATAAATATAAGAGACACAATGCCGACTGAAGTACAGGAAGACTGAGTCTTCCTACTGTCTATGATTTGAGGGTCTCCAGTGTCACCAGTTTTACATTCCGATGCACGTCTGATGGTTTACAGTATCCGTTGGACATTCCCATTGACGATGAAACACAGAAATTGCATCGGAATTAAATATTAGAGACACAATGCCGACTTAAGTACAGGAAGATTGAGTCTTCCTAATGTCTATGATTTGAGAGTTTCCTCTGTCACTAGTTTTACATTCCGATGCACCTCTGCAGGTTTACTGTATCCCTTGGCCCTTCCCATTGACGATGAAAAACAGAGATTGCATCGGAATTAAATATAAGAGACACAATGCCGACTTAAGTACAGGAAGATTGAGTCTTCCTACTGTCTATGCTCTGAGCGTTTCCTGTGTCACCAGTTATACATTCTGATGCACCTTTACTTTAGGTTTACTGTATCCCTTGGACCTTCCCATTGACGATGAAACACAGAAATTGCATCGGAATTAAATATAAGAGACATTTACTGTATCCCTTGGACCTTCCCATTGACGATGAAACACAGAAATTGCATCAAAATTAAATATAAGAGACACAATGCCGACTTAAGTACAGGAAGACTGAGTCTTCCTACTGTCTATGTTTTGAGCGTTTCCTGTGTCATCAGTTTTACATTCCGATGCACCTCTGCAGGTTTACTGTATCCCTTGGACCTTCCCATTGACGATGAAACACAGAAATTGCATCGGAATTAAATATAAGAGACACAACGCCGACTTAAGTACAAGAAAACTGAGTCTTCTTACGGTCTATGTTTTGAGCGTTTCTGTGTCACCAGTTTTACATTCCGATTCACCTCTGCAGGTTTACTGTATCACTTGGACCTTCCCATTGGCGATGAAAACACAAATTGCATCGAAATTAAATATAAGAGACACAATGCCGACTTAAGTACAGGAAGACTGAGTCTTCCTACTGTCTATAGTTTGAGCGTTTCCTGTGTCACCAGTTTTACATTCTGATGCACCTCTGTAGGTTTCCTGTATCCCTTGGACCTTCCCATTGACGACGAAACACAGAAATTGCATCGAAATTAAATATGAGAGACACAATGCCGACTTAAGTACAAGAAAACAGTCTTCGTACGGTCAATGCTAGATGCGTTTCCTGTGTCACCAGTTTTACATTCCGATGCACCTCTGCCGGTTTACTGTATCCCTTGGACCTTCCCATTGTCGATCAAACACAGAAATCGCATCGGAATTGAATATAAGAGACACAATGCCTACTTAAGTAAAGGAAGACTGAGTGTTCCTACTGTCTATGTTTTGAGCGTTTCCTGTGTCACCAGTTTTACATTCTGATGCACCTCTGCAGGTTTACTGTATCCATTGGACCTTCCCATTGACGATGAAACACAGAAATTGCATCGGAATTAAATATAAGAGACACAATGAGGACTTATGTACAGGAAGACTGAGTCTTCCTACTGTCTATGTTTTGAGCGTTTCCTGTGTCACCAGTTTTACATTCTGATGCACCTCTGTAGATTTCCTGTATCCCTTGGACCCTCCCATTGACGATGAAACACAGAAATTGCATCGAAATTAAATATAAGAGACACAATGCCGACTTGAGTACAAGAAAAATGTCTTCGTACTGTCAATGTTTTGAGCGTTTCCTGTGTCACCAGTTTTACATTCCGATGCACCTCTGCAGGTTTACCGTATCCCTTGGACCTTCCCATTGTCGATCAAACACAGAAATCGCATCGGAATTAAAAATAAGAGACACAATGACGACTTAAGTACAGGAAGACTGAGTCTTCCTACTGTCTATGTTTTGAGCGTTTCCTGTGTCACCAGTTTTACATTCTGATGCACCTCTGCAGGTTTACTGTATCCATTGGACCTTCCCATTGACGATAAAACACAGATATTGCATCGGAATTAAATATAACAGACGCAATGCCGACTTAAGTACAGGAAGACTGAGTCTTCCTACTGTCCATGTTTTGAGCGTTTCCTGTGTCACCAGTTTTACATTCTGATGCACCTCTGTAGGTTTCCTGTATCCCTTGGACCTTCCCATTGACGATGAAACACAGAAATCGCATCGAAATTAAATATAAGAGACACAATGCCGACTTAAGTACAAGAAAAATGTCTTCGTACCGTCAATACTTTGAGCGTTTCCTGTGTCACCAGTTTTACATTCCGATGCACCTCTGCCGGTTTACTGTATCCCTTGGACCTTCCCATTGACGATGAAACACAGATATTGCATCGGAATTAAATATAAGAGACACAATGCCGACTAAAGTACAGGAAGACTGAGTCTTCCTACTGTCTATGTTTTGAGCGTTTCCTGTGTCACTAGTTTTACATTCCGATGCACCTCTGCAGGTTTACAATGTCCCTTGGACCTTCCCATTGACGGTGAAACACAGGAATTGCTTCAGAATTAAATATAAGAGACACAATGACGTCTTAAGTACAGGAAGACTGAGTCTTCCTACTGTCTATGTTTTGAGCGTTTCCTGTGTCACCAGTTTTACATTCTGATGCACCTCTGTAGGTTTCCTGTATCCCTTGGACCTTCCCATTGACGATGAAACACAGAAATTGCATCAAAATTAAATATAAGAGACACAATGCCGACTTAAGTACAAGAAAAATGTCTTCGTACGGTCAATGTTTTGAGCGTTTCCTGTTTCGCCAGTTTTACATTCCGATGCACCTCTGCCGTTTTACTGTATCCCTTGGACCTTCCCATTGTCGATCAAACACAGAAATCGCATCGGAATTAAAAATAAGAGACACAATGACGACTTAGGTACAGGAAGACTGAGTCTTCCTACTGTCTATGCTTTGAGCGTTTCCTGTGTCACCAGTTTTACATTCTGATGCACCTATGCAGGTTTACTGTATCCCTTGGACCTTCCCATTGACGATGAAACACAGAAATTGCATCGGAATTAAATATAAGAGACACAATGCCGACTTAAGTACAGGAAGGCTGAGTCTTCCTACTGTCTATGTTTTGAGCCTTACCTGTGTCACCAGTTTTACATTCTGATGCACCTCTGCAGGTTTACTGTATCCCTTGGACCTTCCCATTGACGATGAAACACAGAAATTGCATCGGAATTAAATATAAGAGACACAATGCCGACTTAAGTACAGGAAGACTGAGACTTCCTACTGTCTATGTTTTGAGCGTTTCCTGTGTCATCAGTTTTACATTCCGATGCACCTCTGCAGGTTTACTGTATCCCTTGGACCTTCCCATTGACGATGAAAAACAGAAATTGCATCGGAATTAAATATAACAGACACAATGCCGACTTAAGTACAGGAAAACTGAATCTTCCTACTGTCTATGTTTCGTGCGTTTCCTGTGTCACCAGTTTTACATTCCGATGCAAATGTGCAGGTTTACTGTATCCATTGGATCTTCACAGTGACGATGAAACACAGAAATTGCATCGGAATTTAAGATAAGACTGAGTCTTCCTACTGTCTATAATTTGAGCGTTTCCTGTGTCACCAGTTTTACATTCCGATGCACATCTACAGGTTTACTGTATTCCTTGGACCTTCCCATTGACGATGAAACACAGAAATTGCATCGGAATTAAATATAAGAGACACAACGCCGACTTAAGTACAAGAAAACTGAGTCTTCTTACGGTCTATGTTTTGAGCGTTTCCTGTGTCACCAGTTTTACATTCCGATGCACCTCTGCAGGTTTACTGTATCACTTGGACCTTCCCATTGGCGATGAAAACACAAATTGCATCGAAATTAAATATAAGAGACACAATGCCGACTTAAGTACAGGAGAACTGTGTCTTAATACTGTCTATGTTTTGAGCGTTTCCTATGTCACCAGTTTTACATTCCGATGCATCTGTGTAGGTTTACTGTATCCATTGGATCTTCACAGTGACGATGAAACACAGAAATTGCATAGGAATTAAAGATAGGAGACACAATGCCGACTTAAGTACAGGAAGCCTGAGTCTTCCTACTGTCTATAATTTGAGCGTTTCCTGTGTCACCAGTTTTACATTCCGATGCACCTCTACAGGTTTACTGTATTCCATGGACCTTTCCATTGACGATGAAAAACCGAAATTGCATCGGAATAAATCCCTCGGACCATCCCATTGACGATGAAACACAGAAATTGCATCGGAATTAAATATAAGAGACACAATGCCGACTTAAGTACAGGAAGACTGATTCTTCCCAGTTTCTATGATTTGAGTTTTTCCTGTGTCACCAGTTCTACATTCCGATGCATGTCTGCAGGTTTACTCTATCCCTTGGTCATTCCCATTGACGATGAAACACAGAAATTGCATCGGAATTAAGTATAAGAGACCCAATGCCGACTTAAGTACAGGAAGACTGAGTCTTCCTATTGTCTATGTTTCGAGCGTTTCCTGTGTCACTAGTTTTACATTCCGATGCACCTCTGCAAGTTTACTGTATCCCTTGAACTTCCCATTGACGATGAAAAACAGAAATTGCATCGGAATTAAATATAAGAGACACAATGCCGACTTAAGTACAGGAAGACTGAGTCTTCCTACTGTCTATGTTTTGAGCGTTTATTGTGTCACCAGTTTTACATTCTAATGCACCTCTGTAGGTTTCCTGTATCACTTGTACCTTCCCATTGACGATGAAACACAGAAATTGCATCGAAATTAAATATAAGAGACACAATGCCGACTTAAGTACAAGAAAACAGTCTTCGTACGGTCAATGTTTTGAGCGTTTCCTGTGTCATCAGTTTTACATTCCGATGCACCTCTGCAGGTTTACTGTATCCCTTGGACCTTCCCATTGACGATGAAAAACAGAAATTGCATCGGAATTATTTATAAGAGACACAATGCCGACTTAAGTACAGGAAGACTGAGTCTTCCTACTGTCTATGTTTCAGCGTTTCCTGTGTCACTAGTTTTACATTCCGATGCACCTCTGCAGGTTAACTGTATCCCTTGGACCTTCCCATTGACGATGAAACACAGAAATTGCATCGGAATTATATATAAGAGACACAATGCCGACTTAAGTACAGGAAGACTGAGTCTTCCTACTCTCTATGTTTTGAGCTTTTTTGGTGTCACCAGTTTTACATTCTGATGCACCTCTGCAGGTTTACTGTATCCCTTGGACCTTCCCATTGACGATGAAACTCAGAAATTGCATCGGAAATAAATATAAGAGACACAATGCCGACTTAAGTACAGGAAGACTGAGTCTTCCTACTGTCTATAATTTTAGCGTTTCCTGTGTCACCAGTTTTACATTCTGATGCACCTCTACTAGTTTACTGTATCCCTTGGACCTTCACAGTGACGATGAAACACAGAAATAGCATCGGAATTAAATATAAGAGACACAATGCCGACTTAAGTACAGGAAGACTAAGTCTTCTTACTGTCTATGTTTTGATCGTTTCCTGTGTCATCAGTTTTACTTTCCGATGCACCTCTGCAGGTTTACTATATCCCTTGGAACCTCCCATTCACGATGAAACACAGGAATTTCATCGGAAATAAATGTAAGAGACACAATGCAGACTTAAGTACAGGAAGACTGAGTCTTCCTACTGTCTATGTTTTGAGCGTTTCCTGTGTCACGAGTTTTACATTCCGATGCACCTCTGCAGGTTTACTGTATCCCTTGGACCTTCCCATTGACGATGAAACACAGAAATTGCATCGGAATTAAATATAAGAGACACAATGCCGACTTAAGTACAGGGAGACTGAGTCTTCCTAATGTCTATGTTTTGAGCGTCTCCTGTGTCACTAGTTTTACATACCGATGCACCTCTGCAGGTTTACTGCATCCCTTGGACCTTCACATTGACGATGAAACACAGAAATTGCATCGGAATTAAATATAAGAGACACAATGCCGACTTAAGTACAGGAAGACTGAGTCTTCCTACTGTCTATGTTTTGAGCGTTTCCTGTGTCACCAGTTTTACATTCTGATGCACCTCTGCAGGTTTACTGTATCCCTTGGACCTTCCCATTGACGATGAAACACAAAAATTGCATCGGAATTAAATACAAGAGACACAAGCCGATTTAAGTACAGGATGACTGAGTCTTCCTACTGTCTATAATTTGAGCGTTTCCTGTGTCACCAGTTTTACATTCCGATGCACCTCTGCATGTTTACTGTATCCCTTGGACCTTCCCATTGACGATGAAACACAAAAATTGCATCGGAATTAAATACAAGAGACACAAGCCGATTTAAGTACAGGAAGACTGAGTCTTCCTACTGTCTATGTATTGAGCGTTTCCTGTGTCACTAGTTACACATTCCGTTGCACCTCTGCAGGTTTACTGTATCCCTTGGACCTTCCCATTGACGATGCAACACAGAAATTGCATCTGAATTAAATATAAGAGACACAATGCCGACTTAAGTACAGGAAGACTGAGTCTTCCTACTGTCTATGTTGTGAGCGTTTCCTGTGTCACCATTTTTACATTCTGATACACCTCTGCAGGTTTACTGTAGCCCTTGGACCTTCCCATTGACGATGAAACACAGAAATTGCATCGGAATTAAATATAAGAGACACAATGCCGACTTAAGCAGAGAAAGACTGAGTTTTCCTACTGTCTATGTTTTGGGCGTTTCCTGTGTCACCAGTTTTACATTCCGATGCACCTCTGCAGGTTTACTGTATCCCTTGGACTTTCCCATTGACGATGAAACACAGATATTGCATCGGAATTAAATGTAAGAGACACAATGCCGACTTAAGTACAGGAAGTCTGAGTCTACCTGCTGTCTATGTTTTGAGCGTTTCCTGTGTCACTAGTTTTACATTCCGATGCACCTCTGCAGGTTTACTGTATCCCATGGACCTTCCCATTGACGATGAAACACAGAAATTGCTTCGGAATTAAATATAAGAGAAACAATGCCGACTTAAGTACAGGAAGACTGAGTCTTCCTACTGTCTATAATTTGAGCGTTTCCTGTGTCACCACTTTTACATTCCGTTGAACCTCTACAGGTTTACTGTATCCCTTGGACCTTCACAGTGACGATGAAACACAGAAATTGCACCGGAATTAAATATAAGAGACACAATGCCTAATTAAGTACAGGAAGACTAAGTCTTCCTACTGTCTATGATTTGAGCGTTTCCTGTGTCATCAGTTTTACTTTCCGATGCACCTCTGCAGGTTTACTATATCCCTTGGACCTTCCCATTCACGATGAAACACAGAAATTTCATCGGATATAAATATAACAGACACAATGCCGACTTCATTACAGGAAGACTGAGTCTTCCTACTGTCTATGTTTTGAGCGTTTCCTGTGTTAGAGTTTTACATTCCGATGCACCTCTGCAGGTTTACTGTATCCCTTGGACCTCCCCATTGACGATGAAACACATAAATTGCATCGGAATTAAATATAAGAGACACAATGCCGACGAAAGTACAGGAAGACTGAGTCTTCCTACTGTCTATGTTTTGAGCGTTTCCTGTGTCACCAGTTATACATTCTGATGCACCTCTGCAGGTTTACTGTATCCCTTGGACCTTCCCATTGACGATTAAATACAGAAATTGCATCGGAATTAAATATAAGAGACACAAGGCCGACTTAAGTACAGGATGACTGAGTCTTCCTACTGTCTACAATTTGAATGTTTCCTGTATCACCAGTTTTACATTCCGATGCACCTCTACAGGTTTACTGTATCCCTTGGACATTCACAGTTACGATGTAACACAGAAATTACATCGGAATTAAATATAAGAGACACAATGCCGACTTAAGTACAAGAAAACAGTCTTCTTACAGTCAATGTTTTGAGCGTTTCCTGTGTCACCAGTTTAACATTCCGATGCACCTCTGCATGTTTACTGTATCCCTTGGACCTTCCCATTGGCGATGAAACACACAAATTGCATCGAAATTAAATATAAGAGCCACAATGCCGACTTAAGTACAGGAAGACTGAGTCTTCCTACTGTCTATAATTTGAGCTTTTCCTGTGTCACCAGTTTTACATTCCGATGCACCTCTACCGGTTTACTGTATTCCATGGACCTTTCCATTGACGATGAAAAACCGAAATTGCATCGGAATAAATATAAGAGACACAATGCCGACTTAAGTACAGGAAGACTAGTTCTTCCTACTGTCTATGATTTGAGAGTTTCCTGTGTCACCAGTTTTACATTCCGATGCACTTCTGCAGGTTTACTGTATCCCTCGGACCATCCCACTGACGATGAAACACAGAAATTGCATCGGAATTAAATATAAGAGACACAATGCCGACTTAAGTACAGGAACACTGAGTCTTCCCACTTTCTATGATTTGAGCGTTTCCTGTGTCACCAGTTTTACATTCCGATGCATGTCTGCACGTTTACTGTATCCCTTGGACATTCCCATTGACGATGAAACACAGAAATTGCATCGGAATTAAGTATAAGAGACACAATGCCGACTTAAGTACAGGAAGACTGAGTCTTCCTACTGTCTATGTTTCGAGCGTTTCCTGTGTCACTAGTTTTACATTCCGATGCACCTCTGCAGGTTTACTGTATCCCTTGGACCTCCCATTGACGACGAAAAACAGAAATTGCATCGGAATTAAATATAAGAGACACAATGCCGACTTAAGTACAGGAAGACTGAGTCTTCCTACTGTCTATGTTTTGAGCGTTTCTTGTGTCACCAGTTTTACATTCTAATGCACCTCTGTAGGTTTCCTGTATCACTTGGACCTTCCCATTGACGATGAAACACAGAAATTGCATCGAAATTAAATATAAGAGACACAATGCCGACTTACGTACAAGAAAACAGTCTTCGTACGGTCAATGTTTTGAGCGCTTCCTGTGTCACCAGTTTTACATTCGGATGCACCTCTGCCGGTTTACTGTATCCCTTGGACCTACCCATTGACGATGAAACACAGAAACTGCATCGGAATTAAATATAAGAGACACAATGCCGACTTAAGTACAGGAAGACTGAGTCTACCTACTGTCTATGTTTTTGCGTTTCCTGTGTCACCAGTTTTACATTCTGATGCATCTCTGCAGGTTTACTGTATCCCTTGGACCTTCCCATTGACGATGAAACACAGAAATTGCATCGGCATTAAATATAAGAGACACAATGCCGACTTAAGTACAGGAAGACTGAGTCTTCCTACTGTCTATGTTTTGAGCGTTTCCTGTGTCACCAGTTTTATATTCCGATGCACCTCTGCAGGTTTCCTGTATCCCCTGGACCTTCCCATTGACGATGAAACACAGAAATTGCATCTAAATTAAATATAAAAGACACAATGCCGACTTAAGTACAAGAAAACAGTCCTCGTACGGTGTATGTTTTGAGCGTTTCCTGTGTCACCAGTTTTACATACCGATGCAACTCTGCAGGTTTACTGTATCCCTTGGACCTTCCCATTGACGATGAAAAACAGAAATTGCATCGAAATTAAATATAAGAGACACAATGCCGACTTAAGTACAGGAAGACAAAATCCTGCTACTGTCTATGTTTTGAGCGTATCCTGTGTCATCAGTTTTACTTTCCGATGCACCTCTGCAGGTTTACTATATCCCTTGGACCTTCCCATTCACGATGAAACACAGGAATTTCAACGGAAATAAATATAAGAGACACAATGCAGACTTAAGTACAGGAAGACTGAGTCTTGCTATTGTCTATGTTTTGAGCGTTTCCTGTGTCACGAGTTTTACATTCCGATGCACCTCTGCAGGTTTACTGTATCCCTTGGACCTTCCCATTGACGATGAAACACAGAAATTGCATCGGAATTAAATATAAGAGACACAATGCCGACTTAAGTACAGGAAGACTGAGTCTTCCTACTGTCTATGTTTAGAGCGTTTCCTGTGTCATCAGTTTCACTTTCCGATGCACCTCTGCAGGTTTACTATATCCCTGGGAGCTTCCCATTCACGATGAAACACAGAAATTTCATCGGAAATAAATATAAGAGACACAATGCCGACTGAAGTACAGGAAGACTGAGTCTTCCCACTTTCTATGATTTGAGCGTTTCCTGTGTCACCAGTTTTACATTCCGATGCATGTCCGCAGGTTTTCTGTATCCCTTGGACATTCCCATTGACGATGAAACACAGAAATTGCATCGGAATTAAATATAAGAGACACAATGCCGACTTAAGTACAGGAAGACTGAGTCTTCCTACTGTCTATGTTTCGAACGTTTCCTGTGTCACTAGTTTTACATTCCGATGCACCTCTGCAGGTTTACTGTATCCCTTGGACCTTCCCATTCACGATGAAATACAGAAATTTCATCGGAAATAAATATAAGAGACACAATGCCGACTTATGTACAGGAAGACTGAGTCTTCCTACTGTCTATGTTTTGAGCGTTTCCTGTGTCACCAGTTTTACATTCTGATGCACCTCTGCAGGTATCCTGTATCCCTTGGACCTTCCCATTGACGATAAAATACAGAAATTGCATCTAAATTAAATATAAGAGACACAATGCCGACTTAAGTACAAGAAAACAGTCTTCGTACGGTGTATGTTTTTAGCGTTTCCTGTGTCATCAGTTTTACATTCCGATGCACCTCTGCAGGTTAACTGTATCCCTTGGACCTTCCCATTGACGATGAATCACAGAAATTGCATCGGAATTATATATAAGAGACACAATGCCGACTTAAGTACAGGAAGACTGAGTCTTCCTACTGTCTATAACTTGAGCGTTTCCTGTGTCACCAGTTTTACATTCTGATGCACCTCTACAGGTTTACTGTATCCCTTGGACCTTCACACTGACGATGAAACACAGGAATAGCATCGGAATTAAATATAAGAGACACAATGCCGACTTAAGTACAGGAAGACTAAGTCTTCTTACTGTCTATGTTTTGATCGTTTCCTGTGTCATCAGTTTTACTTTCCGATGCACCTCTGCGGGTTTACTATATCCCTTGGACCTTCCCATTCACGATGAAACACAGGAATTTCATCGGAAATAAATATAAGAGACACAATGCAGACTTAAGTACAGGAAGACTGAGTCTTCCTACTGTCTATGTTTTGAGCGTTTCCTGTGTCACGAGTTTTACATTCCGATGCACCTCTGCAGGTTTACTGTATCCCTTGGACCTTCCCATTGACGATGAAACACAGAAATTGCATCGGAATTAAATATAAGTGACACAATGCGACTTAAGTACAGGAAGACTGAGTCTTCCTACTGTCTATGTTTTGTACGTTTCCTGTGTCACTAGTTTTACATTCCGATGCACCTCTGCAGGTTTACTGCATCCCTTGGACCTTCACATTGACGATGAAACACAGAAATTGCATCGGAATTAAATATAAGAGACACAATGCCGACTTAAGTACAGGAAGACTGAGTCTTCCTACTGTCTATGATTTGAGCGTTTCCTGTGTCACCAGTTTTACATTCTGATGCACCTCTGCAGGTTTACTGTATCCCTTGGACCTTCCCATTGACGATGAAACACAAAAATTGCATCGGAATTAAATATAAGAGACACAAGCCGACTTAAGTACAGGATGACTGAGTCTTCCTACTGTCTATAATTTGAGCGTTTCCTGTGTCACCAGTTTTACATTCCGATGCACCTCTGCATGTTTACTGTATCCCTTGGACCTTCACATTGGCGATGAAACACACAATTTGCATCGAAATTAAGTATAAGAGACACAATGCCGACTTAAGTACAGGAAGACTAAATCCTGCTACTGTCTATGTTTTGAGCGTATCCTGTGTCATCAGTTTTACTTTCCGATGCACCTCTGCAGGTTTACTATATCCCTTGGACCTTCCCATTCACGATGAAATACAGAAATTTCATCGGAAATAAATATAAGAGACACAATGCCGACTTATGTACAGGAAGACTGAGTCTTCCTACCGTCTATGTTTTGAGCGTGTCCTGGGTCACTAGTTATACATTCCGTTGCACCTCTGCAGGTTTACTGTATCCCTTGGACCTTCCCATTGACGATGCAACACAGAAATTGCATCGGAATTAAATATAAGAGACACAATGCCGACTTAAGTACAGGAAGACTGAGTCGTCCTACTGTCTATGTTTTGTGCGTTTCCTGTGTCACCATTTTTACATTCCGTTGCACCTCTGCAGGTTTACTGTATCCCTTGGACCTTCCCATTCACGATGAAATACAGAAATTGCATCGGAATTAAATATAAGAGACACAATGCCGACTTAAGCAGAGAAAGACTGAGTCTTCCTACTGCCTATGTTTTGGGCGTTTCCTGTGTCACCAGTTTTACATTCCGATGCACCTCTGCAGGTTTAGTGTATCCCTTGGACTTTCCCATTAACGATGAAACACAGAAATTGCATCGGAATTAAATGTAAGAGACACAATGCCGACTTAAGTACAGGAAGTCTGAGTCTTCCTGCTGTCTATATTTTGAGCGTTTCCTGTGTCACTAGTTTTACATTCCGTTGCACCTCTACAGGTTTACTGTATACCTTGGACCTTCACAGCGACGATAAAACATAGAAATTGCATCGGAATTAAATATAACAGACACAATGCCCACTTAAGTACAGGAAGACTGAGTCTTCCTACTGTCTATGTTTTGAGCGTTTCCTGTGTCACCAGTTTTACATTCTGATGCTCCTCTGCAGGTTTGCTGTATCCCTTGGACCTTCCCATTGACGATGAAACACAGAAATTGCATCGGAATTATATATAAGAGGCACAATGCCGACTTAAGTACAGGAAGACTGAGTCTTCCTACTCTCTATGTTTTGAGCGTTTCCTGTGTCACCAGTTTTACATTCTGATGCTCCTCTGCAGGTTTACTGTATCCCTTGGACCTTCCCATTGACGATGAAACACAGAAATTGCATCTAAATTAAATATAAGAGACACAATGCCGACTTAAATACAAGAAAACAGTCTTCGTACGGTCTATGTTTTGAGCGTTTCCTGTGTCATCAGTTTTACATTCCGATGCACCTCTGCAGGTTTACTGTATCCCTTGGACCTTCCCATTGACGATGAAACACAGAAATTGCATCGGAATTATATATAAGAGACACAATGCCGACTTAGGTACAGGACGACTGTGTCTTCCAACTGTCAATGTTTGAGCGTTTCCTGTGTCACTAGTTTTACATTCCGATTATCATCTGCAGGTTTACTGTATCCCTTGGACCTTCCCATTGACGATGAAACACAAAAATTGCATCGGAATTAAATATAAGAGACACAATGCCGACTTAAATACAAGAAGACTGAGTCTTCCTACTGTCTATGTTTTGTGCGTTTCCTGTGTCACCAGTTTTACATTCTGATGCACCTCTGCAGGTTTACTGTATCCCTTGGACCTTCCCATTGACGATGAAACACAGAAATTGCATCGAATTAAATATAGGAGAAACAATGCCGACTTAAGTACAGGAAGACTGAGTCTTCCTACTGTCTATAATTTGAGCGTTTCCTGTGTCACCAGTTTTACATTCCGTTGCACCTCTACAGGTTTACTGTATCATTTGGACCTTCACAGGTACGATGAAACACAGAAATTACATCGGAATTAAATATAAGAGACACAATACCGACTTAAGTACAGGAAGACTGAGTCTTCCTACTGTCTATGTTTTGAGCGTTTCCTGTGTCATCAGTTTTACTTTCCGATGCACCTCTGCACGTTTACTATATCCGTTGGACATTCCCATTCACGATGAAACACAGAAATTTCATCGGAAATAAATATAAGAGACACAATGCCGACTTCAGTACAGGAAGACTGAGTCGTCCTACTGTCTATGTTTTGAGCGTTTCCTGTGTTAGAGTTTTACATTCCGATGCACCTCTGCAGGTTTACTGTAACCCTAGGACCTTCCCATTGACGATGAAACACAGAGATTGCATCGGAATTAAATATAAGAGACACGATGCCGACTTAAGTACAGGAAGACAGAGTCTTCCTACTGTCTATGTTTTGAGCGTTTCCTGTGTCACTAGTTTTACATTCCGATGCACCTCTGCAGGTTTACTGTATCCCTTGGACCTTCCCATTGACGATGAAACACAGAAATTGCATCGGAATTAAATATAAGAGAGACAATGCCGACGAAAGTACAGGAAGACTGAGTCTTCCTACTGTCTATGTTTTGAGCGTTTCCTGTGTCACCAGTTTTACATTCTGATGCACCTCTGCAGGTTTACTGTATCCCTTGGACCTTCCCATTGACGATGAAATACAGAAATTGCATCGGAATTAAATATAAGAGACACAATGCCGACTTAAGTACAGGATGACTGAGTCTTCCTACTGTCTACAATTTGAGCGATTCCTGCGTCACCCGTTTTACATTCCGATGCATCTCTACAGGTTTACTGTATCCCCTGGACCTTCACAGTTACGATGTAACACAGAAATTACATCGGAATTAAATATAAGAGACACAATGCCGACTTAAGTACAAGAAAACAGTCTTCTTACAGTCAATGTTTTGAGCGTTTCCTGTGTCACCAGTTTTACATTCCGATGCACCTCTGCATGTTTACTGTATCCCTTGGACCTTCCCATTGACGATGAAAAACAGAAATTGCATCGGAACTATATATAAGAGACACAATGCCGACATAAGTACAGGACGATTGAGTCTTCCTACTGTCTATGTTTGAGCGTTTCCTGTGTCACTAATTTTACATTCCGATGCACCTCTGCAGGTTTACTGTATCCCTTGGACCTTCCCATTGATGATGAAACACAGAAATTGCATCGGAATTATATATAAGAGGCACAATGCCGACTTAAGTACAGGAAGACTGAGTCTTCCTACTGTCTATGTTTTGAGCGTTTCCTGTGTCACCAGTTTTACATTCTGATGCACCTCTGCATGTTTACTGTATCCCTTGGACCTTCCCATTGACGATGAAACACAAAAATTGCATCGGAATTAAATATAAGAGACACAAGCCGACTTAAGTACAGGATGACTAAGTCTTCCTACTGTCTATAATTTGAGCGTTTCCTGTGTCACCAGTTTTACATTCCGATGCACCTCTGCATGTTTACTGTATCCCTTGGACCTTCCCATTGACGATGAAACACAGAAATTGCATCTAAATTAAATATAAGAGACACAATGCCGACTTAAATACAAGAAAACAGTCTTCGTACGGTCTATGTTTTGAGCGTTTCCTGTGTCATCAGTTTTACATTCCGATGCACCTCTGCAGGTTTGCTGTATCCCTTGGACCTTCCCATTGACGATGAAACACAGAAATTGCATCGGAATTATATATAAGAGACACAATGCCGACTTAGGTACAGGACGACTGTGTCTTCCAACTGTCAATGTTTGAGCGTTTCCTGTGTCACTAGTTTTACATTCCGATTATCATCTGCAGGTTTACTGTATCCCTTGGACCTTCCCATTGACGATGAAACACAGAAATTGCATCGGAATTAAATATAAGAGACACAATGCCGACTTAAATACAAGAAGACTGAGTCTTCCTACTGTCTATGTTTTGTGCGTTTCCTGTGTCACCAGTTTTACATTCTGATGCACCTCTGCAGGTTTACTGTATCCCTTGGACCTTCCCATTGACGATGAAACACAGAAATTGCATCGAATTAAATATGGGAGAAACAATGCCGACTTAAGTACAGGAAGACTGAGTCTTCCTACTGTCTATAATTTGAGCGTTTCCTGTGTCACCAGTTTTACATTCCGTTGCACCTCTACAGGTTTACTGTATCATTTGGACCTTCACAGGTACGATGAAACACAGAAATTACATCGGAATTAAATATAAGAGACACAATACCGACTTAAGTACAGGAAGACTGAGTCTTCCTACTGTCTATGTTTTGAGCGTTTCCTGTGTCATCAGTTTTACTTTCCGATGCACCTCTGCACGTTTACTATATCCGTTGGACATTCCCATTCACGATGAAACACAGAAATTTCATCGGAAATAAATATAAGAGACACAATGCCGACTTCAGTACAGGAAGACTGAGTCGTCCTACTGTCTATGTTTTGAGCGTTTCCTGTGTTAGAGTTTTACATTCCGATGCACCTCTGCAGGTTTACTGTAACCCTAGGACCTTCCCATTGACGATGAAACACAGAGATTGCATCGGAATTAAATATAAGAGACACGATGCCGACTTAAGTACAGGAAGACAGAGTCTTCCTACTGTCTATGTTTTGAGCGTTTCCTGTGTCACTAGTTTTACATTCCGATGCACCTCTGCAGGTTTACTGTATCCCTTGGACCTTCCCACTGACGATGAAACACAGAAATTGCATCGGAATTAAATATAAGAGAGACAATGCCGACGAAAGTACAGGAAGACTGAGTCTTCCTACTGTCTATGTTTTGAGCGTTTCCTGTGTCACCAGTTTTACATTCTGATGCACCTCTGCAGGTTTACTGTATCCCTTGGACCTTCCCATTGACGATGAAATACAGAAATTGCATCGGAATTAAATATAAGAGACACAATGCCGACTTAAGTACAGGATGACTGAGTCTTCCTACTGTCTACAATTTGAGCGATTCCTGCGTCACCCGTTTTACATTCCGATGCATCTCTACAGGTTTACTGTATCCCTTGGACCTTCACAGTTACGATGTAACACAGAAATTACATCGGAATTAAATATAAGAGACACAATGCCGACTTAAGTACAAGAAAACAGTCTTCTTACAGTCAATGTTTTGAGCGTTTCCTGTGTCACCAGTTTTACATTCCGATGCACCTCTGCATGTTTACTGTATCCCTTGGACCTTCCCATTGACGATGAAAAACAGAAATTGCATCGGAATTATATATAAGAGACACAATGCCGACATAAGTACAGGACGATTGAGTCTTCCTACTGTCTATGTTTGAGCGTTTCCTGTGTCACTAATTTTACATTCCGATGCACCTCTGCAGGTTTACTGTATCCCTTGGACCTTCCCATTGATGATGAAACACAGAAATTGCATCGGAATTATATATAAGAGGCACAATGCCGACTTAAGTACAGGAAGACTGAGTCTTCCTACTGTCTATGTTTTGAGCGTTTCCTGTGTCACCAGTTTTACATTCTGATGCACCTCTGCATGTTTACTGTATCCCTTGGACCTTCCCATTGACGATGAAACACAAAAATTGCATCGGAATTAAATATAAGAGACACAAGCCGACTTAAGTACAGGATGACTAAGTCTTCCTACTGTCTATAATTTGAGCGTTTCCTGTGTCACCAGTTTTACATTCCGATGCACCTCTGCATGTTTACTGTATCCCTTGGACCTTCCCATTGGCGATGAAACACACAATTTGCATCGAAATTAAATATAAGAGACACAATGCCGACTTAAGTACAGGAAGACTGAGTCGTCCTACTGTCTATGTTTTGTGCGTTTCCTGTGTCACCATTTTTACATTCTGATGCAACTCTGCAGGTTTACTATATCCCTTGGACCTTCCCATTCACGATGAAATACAGAAATTTCATCGGAAATAAATATAAGAGACACAATGCCGACTTATGTACAGGAAGACTGAGTCTTCCTACCGTCTATGTTTTGAGCGTGTCCTGTGTCACTAGTTATACATTCCGTTGCACCTCTGCAGGTTTACTGTATCCCTTGGACCTTCCCATTGACGATGCAACACAGAAATTGCATCGGAATTAAATATAAGAGACACAATGCCGACTTAAGTACAGGAAGACTGAGTCGTCCTACTGTCTATGTTTTGTGCGTTTCCTGTGTCACCATTCTTACATTCCGTTGCACCTCTGCAGGTTTACTGTATCCCTTGGACCTTCCCATTCACGATGAAATACAGAAATTGCATCGGAATTAAATATAAGAGACACAATGCCGACTTAAGCAGAGAAAGACTGAGTCTTCCTACTGCCTATGTTTTGGGCGTTTCCTGTGTCACCAGTTTTACATTCCGATGCACCTCTGCAGGTTTAGTGTATCCCTTGGACTTTCCCATTAACGATGAAACACAGAAATTGCATCGGAATTAAATGTAAGAGACACAATGCCGACTTAAGTACAGGAAGTCTGAGTCTTCCTGCTGTCTATATTTTGAGCGTTTCCTGTGTCACTAGTTTTACATTCCGTTGCACCTCTACAGGTTTACTGTATACCTTGGACCTTCACAGCGACGATAAAACACAGAAATTGCATCGGAATTAAATATAACAGACACAATGCCCACTTAAGTACAGGAAGACTGAGTCTTCCTACTGTCTATGTTTTGAGCGTTTCCTGTGTCACCAGTTTTACATTCTGATGCTCCTCTGCAGGTTTGCTGTATCCCTTGGACCTTCCCATTGACGATGAAACACAGAAATTGCATCGGAATTATATATAAGAGGCACAATGCCGACTTAAGTACAGGAAGACTGAGTCTTCCTACTCTCTATGTTTTGAGCGTTTCCTGTGTCACCAGTTTTACATTCTGATGCTCCTCTGCTGGTTTACTGTATCCCTTGGACCTTCCCATTGACGATGAAACACAGAAATTGCATCTAAATTAAATATAAGAGACACAATGCCGACTTAAATACAAGAAAACAGTCTTCGTACGGTCTATGTTTTGAGCGTTTCCTGTGTCATCAGTTTTACATTCCGATGCACCTCTGCAGGTTTACTGTATCCCTTGGACCTTCCCATTGACGATGAAACACAGAAATTGCATCGGAATTATATATAAGAGACACAATGCCGACTTAGGTACAGGACGACTGTGTCTTCCAACTGTCAATGTTTGAGCGTTTCCTGTGTCACTAGTTTTACATTCCGATTATCATCTGCAGGTTTACTGTATCCCTTGGACCTTCCCATTGACGATGAAACACAGAAATTGCATCGGAATTAAATATAAGAGACACAATGCCGACTTAAATACAAGAAGCCTGAGTCTTCCTACTGTCTATGTTTTGTGCGTTTCCTGTGTCACCAGTTTTACATTCTGATGCACCTCTGCAGGTTTACTGTATCCCTTGGACCTTCCCATTGACGATGAAACACAGAAATTGCATCGAATTAAATATAGGAGAAACAATGCCGACTTAAGTACAGGAAGACTGAGTCTTCCTACTGTCTATAATTTGAGCGTTTCCTGTGTCACCAGTTTTACATTCCGTTGCACCTCTACAGGTTTACTGTATCATGTGGACCTTCACAGGTACGATGAAACACAGAAATTACATCGGAATTAAATATAAGAGACACAATACCGACTTAAGTACAGGAAGACTGAGTCTTCCTACTGTCTATGTTTTGAGCGTTTCCTGTGTCATCAGTTTTACTTTCCGATGCACCTCTGCACGTTTACTATATCCGTTGGACATTCCCATTCACGATGAAACACAGAAATTTCATCGGAAGTAAATATAAGAGACACAATGCCGACTTCAGTACAGGAAGACTGAGTCGTCCTACTGTCTATGTTTTGAGCGTTTCCTGTGTTAGAGTTTTACATTCCGATGCACCACTGCAGGTTTACTGTAACCCTAGGACCTTCCCATTGACGATGAAACACAGAGATTGCATCGGAATTAAATATAAGAGACACGATGCCGACTTAAGTACAGGAAGACAGAGTCTTCCTACTGTCTATGTTTTGAGCGTTTCCTGTGTCACTAGTTTTACATTCCGATGCACCTCTGCAGGTTTACTGTATCCCTTGGACCTTCCCATTGACGATGAAACACAGAAATTGCATCGGAATTAAATATAAGAGAGACAATGCCGACGAAAGTACAGGAAGACTGAGTCTTCCTACTGTCTATGTTTTGAGCGTTTCCTGTGTCACCAGTTTTACATTCTGATGCACCTCTGCAGGTTTACTGTATCCCTTGGACCTTCCCATTGACGATGAAATACAGAAATTGCATCGGAATTAAATATAAGAGACACAATGCCGACTTAAGTACAGGATGACTGAGTCTTCCTACTGTCTACAATTTGAGCGATTCCTGCGTCACCCGTTTTACATTCCGATGCATCTCTACAGGTTTACTGTATCCCTTGGACCTTCACAGTTACGATGTAACACTGAAATTACATCGGAATTAAATATAAGAGACACAATGCCGACTTAAGTACAAGAAAACAGTCTTCTTACAGTCAATGTTTTGAGCGTTTCCTGTGTCACCAGTTTTACATTCCGATGCACCTCTGCAGGTTTACTGTAGCCCTTGGACCTTCCCATTGACGATGAAACACAGAAATTGCATCGGAATTAAATATAAGAGACACAATGCCGACTTAAGCAGAGAAAGACTGAGTCTTCCCACTGTCTATGTTTTGGGCGTTTCCTGTGTCACCAGTTTTACATTCCGATGCACCTCTGCAGGTTTAGTGTATCCCTTTGACTTTCCCATTAACGATGAAACACAGAAATTGCATCGGAATTAAATGTAAGAGACACAATGCCGACTTAAGTACAGGAAGTCTGAGTCTTCCTGCTGTCTATATTTTGAGCGTTTCCTGTGTCACTAGTTTTACATTCCGTTGCACCTCTACAGGTTTACTGTATACCTTGGACCTTCACAGCGACGATAAAACACAGAAATTGCATCGGAATTAAATATAACAGACACAATGCCCACTTAAGTACAGGAAGACTGAGTCTTCCTACTGTCTATGTTTTGAGCGTTTCCTGTGTCACCAGTTTTACATTCTGATGCTCCTCTGCAGGTTTACTGTATCCCTTGGACCTTCCCATTGACGATGAAACACCGAAATTGCATCGGAATTATATATAAGAGGCACAATGCCGACTTAAGTACAGGAAGACTGAGTCTTCCTACTCTCTATGTTTGAGCGTTTCCTGTGTCACCAGATTTACATTCTGATGCTCCTCTGCAGGTTTACTGTATCCCTTGGACCTTCCCATTGACGATGAAACACAGAAATTGCATCTAAATTAAATATAAGAGACACAATGCCGACTTAAGTACAAGAAGAGAGTCTTCGTACGGTCTATGTTTTGAGCGTTTCCTGTGTCATCAGTTTTACATTCCGATGCACCTCTGCAGGTTTACTGTATCCCTTGGACCTTCCCATTGACGATGAAAAACAGAAATTGCATCGGAATTGTATATAAGAGACACAATGCCGACATAAGTACAGGAAGATTGAGTCTTCCTACTGTCTATGTTTGAGCGTTTCCTGTGTCACTAATTTTACATTCCGATGCACCTCTGCAGGTTTACTGTATCCCTTGGACCTTCCCATTGATGATGAAACACAGAAACAGCATCGGAATTATATATAAGAGGCACAATGCCGACTTAAGTACAGGAAGACTGAGTCTTCCTACTCTCTATGTTTTGAGCGTTTCCTGTGTCACCAGTTTTACATTCTGATTTACCTCTGCAGGTTTACTGTATCCCTTGGACCTTCCCATTGACGATGCAACACAGAAATTGCATCGGAATTAAATGTAAGAGACACAATGCCGAGTTAAGTACAGGACGTCTGAGTCTTCCTGCTGTCTATGTTTTGAGCGTTCCCTGTGTCACTAGTTTTACATTCCGATGCAGCTCTGCAGGTTTACTGTATCCCTTGGACCTTCCCATTGACGATGAAACGCAGAAATTGCATCGGAATTATATATAAGAGACACAATGCCGACTTAGGTACAGGACGACTGTGTCTTCCTACTGTCAATGTTTGAGCGTCTCCTGTGTCACTAGTTTTACATTCCGATTAACATCTGCAGGTTTACTGTATCCCTTGGACCTTCCCATTGACGATGAAACACAGAAATTGCATCGGAATTAGATATAAGAGACACAATGCCGACTTAAATACAAGAAGACTGAGTCTTCCTACTGTCTATGTTTTGTGCGTTTCCTGTGTCACCAGTTTTACATTCTGATGCACCTCTGCAGGTTTACTGTATCCCTTGGACCTTCCCATTGACGATGAAACACAGAAATTGCATCGGAATTAAATATAAGAGACACAATGCCGACTTAAATACAAGAAGACTGAGTCTTCCTACTGTCTATGTTTTGTGCGTTTCCTGTGTCACCAGTTTTACATTCTGATGCACCTCTGCAGGTTTACTGTATCCCTTGGACCTTCCCATTGACGATGAAACACAGAAATTGCATCGAATTAAATATAGGAGAAACAATGCCGACTTAAGTACAGGAAGACTGAGTCTTCCTACTGTCTATAATTTGAGCGTTTCCTGTGTCACCAGTTTTACATTCCGTTGCACCTCTACAGGTTTACTGTATCATTTGGACCTTCACAGGTACGATGAAACACAGAAATTACATCGGAATTAAATATAAGAGACACAATACCGACTTAAGTACAGGAAGACTGAGTCTTCCTACTGTCTATGTTTTGAGCGTTTCCTATGTCATCAGTTTTACTTTCCGATGCACCTCTGCACGTTTACTATATCCGTTGGACATTCCCATTCACGATGAAACACAGAAATTTCATCGGAAATAAATATAAGAGACACAATGCCGACTTCAGTACAGGAAGACTGAGTCGTCCTACTGTCTATGTTTTGAGCGTTTCCTGTGTTAGAGTTTTACATTCCGATGCACCTCTGCAGGTTTACTGTAACCCTAGGACCTTCCCATTGACGATGAAACACAGAGATTGCATCGGAATTAAATATAAGAGACACGATGCCGACTTAAGTACAGGAAGACAGAGTCTTCCTACTGTCTATGTTTTGAGCGTTTCCTGTGTCACTAGTTTTACATTCCGATGCACCTCTGCAGGTTTACTGTATCCCTTGGACCTTCCCATTGACGATGAAACACAGAAATTGCATCGGAATTAAATATAAGAGAGACGATGCCGACGAAAGTACAGGAAGACTGAGTCTTCCTACTGTCTATGTTTTGAGCGTTTCCTGTGTCACCAGTTTTACATTCTGATGCACCTCTGCAGGTTTACTGTATCCCTTGGACCTTCCCATTGACGATGAAATACAGAAATTGCATCGGAATTAAATATAAGAGACACAATGCCGACTTAAGTACAGGATGACTGAGTCTTCCTACTGTCTACAATTTGAGCGATTCCTGCGTCACCCGTTTTACATTCCGATGCATCTCTACAGGTTTACTGTATCCCTTGGACCTTCACAGTTACGATGTAACACAGAAATTACATCGGAATTAAATATAAGAGACACAATGCCGACTTAAGTACAAGAAAACAGTCTTCTTACAGTCAATGTTTTGAACGTTTCCTGTGTCACCAGTTTTACATTCCGATGCACCTCTGCATGTTTACTGTATCCCTTGGACCTTCCCATTGACGATGAAAAACAGAAATTGCATCGGAATTATATATAAGAGACACAATGCCGACATAAGTACAGGACGATTGAGTCTTCCTACTGTCTATGTTTGAGCGTTTCCTGTGTCACTAATTTTACATTCCGATGCACCTCTGCAGGTTTACTGTATCCCTTGGACCTTCCCATTGATGATGAAACACAGAAATTGCATCGGAATTATATATAAGAGGCACAATGCCGACTTAAGTACAGGAAGACTGAGTCTTCCTACCGTCTATGTTTTGAGCGTTTCCTGTGTCACCAGTTTTACATTCTGATGCACCTCTGCATGTTTACTGTATCCCTTGGACCTTCCCATTGACGATGAAACACAAAAATTGCATCGGAATTAAATATAAGAGACACAAGCCGACTTAAGTACAGGATGACTAAGTCTTCCTACTGTCTATAATTTGAGCGTTTCCTGTGTCACCAGTTTTACATTCCGATGCACCTCTGCATGTTTACTGTATCCCTTGGACCTTCCCATTGGCGATGAAACACACAATTTGCATCGAAATTAAATATAAGAGACACAATGCCGACTTAAGTACAGGAAGACTGAGTCGTCCTACTGTCTATGTTTTGTGCGTTTCCTGTGTCACCATTTTTACATTCTGATGCACCTCTGCAGGTTTACTGTAGCCCTTGGACCTTCCCATTGACGATGAAACACAGAAATTGCATCGGAATTAAATATAAGAGACACAATGCCGACTTAAGCAGAGAAAGACTGAGTCTTCCCACTGTCTATGTTTTGGGCGTTTCCTGTGTCACCAGTTTTACATTCCGATGCACCTCTGCAGGTTTAGTGTATCCCTTTGACTTTCCCATTAACGATGAAACACAGAAATTGCATCGGAATTAAATGTAAGAGACACAATGCCGACTTAAGTACAGGAAGTCTGAGTCTTCCTGCTGTCTATATTTTGAGCGTTTCCTGTGTCACTAGTTTTACATTCCGTTGCACCTCTACAGGTTTACTGTATACCTTGGACCTTCACAGCGACGATAAAACACAGACATTGCATCGGAATTAAATATAACAGACACAATGCCCACTTAAGTACAGGAAGACTGAGTCTTCCTACTGTCTATGTTTTGAGCGTTTCCTGTGTCACCAGTTTTACATTCTGATGCTCCTCTGCAGGTTTACTGTATCCCTTGGACCTTCCCATTGACGATGAAACACCGAAATTGCATCGGAATTATATATAAGAGGCACAATGCCGACTTAAGTACAGGAAGACTGAGTCTTCCTACTCTCTATGTTTGAGCGTTTCCTGTGTCACCAGATTTACATTCTGATGCTCCTCTGCAGGTTTACTGTATCCCTTGGACCTTCCCATTGACGATGAAACACAGAAATTGCATCTAAATTAAATATAAGAGACACAATGCCGACCTAAGTACAAGAAGATAGTCTTCGTACGGTCTATGTTTTGAACGTTTCCTGTGTCATCAGTTTTACATTCCGATGCACCTCTGCAGGTTTACTGTATCCCTTGGACCTTCCCATTGACGATGAAAAACAGAAATTGCATCGGAATTGTATATAAGAGACACAATGCCGACATAAGTACAGGAAGATTGAGTCTTCCTACTGTCTATGTTTGAGCGTTTCCTGTGTCACTAATTTAAATTCCGATGCACCTCTGCAGGTTTACTGTATCCCTTGGACCTTCCCATTGATGATGAAACACAGAAACTGCATCGGAATTATATATAAGAGGCACAATGCCGACTTAAGTACAGGAAGACTGAGTCTTCCTACTCTCTATGTTTTGAGCGTTTCCTGTGTCACCAGTTTTACATTCTGATTTACCTCTGCAGGTTTACTGTATCCCTTGGACCTTCCCATTGACGATGCAACACAGAAATTGCATCGGAATTAAATGTAAGAGACACAATGCCGAGTTAAGTACAGGACGTCTGAGTCTTCCTGCTGTCTATGTTTTGAGCGTTCCCTGTGTCACTAGTTTTACATTCCGATGCAGCTCTGCAGGTTTACTGTATCCCTTGGACCTTCCCATTGACGATGAAACGCAGAAATTGCATCGGAATTATATATAAGAGACACAATGCCGACTTAGGTACAGGACGACTGTGTCTTCCTACTGTCAATGTTTGAGCGTCTCCTGTGTCACTAGTTTTACATTCCGATTAACATCTGCAGGTTTACTGTATCCCTTGGACCTTCCCATTGACGATGAAACACAGAAATTGCATCGGAATTAGATATAAGAGACACAATGCCGACTTAAATACAAGAAGACTGAGTCTTCCTACTGTCTATGTTCTGTGCGTTTCCTGTGTCACCAGTTTTACATTCTGATGCACCTCTGCAGGTTTACTGTATCCCTTGGACCTTCCCATTGACGATGAAACACAGAAATTGCATCGAATTAAATATAGGAGAAACAATGCCGACTTAAGTACAGGAAGACTGAGTCTTCCTACTGTCTATAATTTGAGCGTTTCCTGTGTCACCAGTTTTACATTCCGTTGCACCTCTACAGGTTTACTGTATCATTTGGACCTTCACAGGTACGATGAAACACACAAATTACATCGGAATTAAATATAAGAGACACAATACCGACTTAAGTACAGGAAGACTAAGTCTTCCTACTGTCTATGTTTTGAGCGTTTCCTGTGTCATCAGTTTTACTTTCCGATGCACCTCTGCACGTTTACTATATCCGTTGGACATTCCCATTCACGATGAAACACAGAAATTTCATCGGAAATAAATATAAGAGACACAATGCCGACTTCAGTACAGGAAGACTGAGTCTTCCTACTGTCTATGTTTTGAGCGTTTCCTGTGTTAGAGTTTTACATTCCGATGCACCTCTGCAGGTTTACTGTAACCCTAGGACCTTCCCATTGACGATGAAACACAGAGATTGCATCGGAATTAAATATAAGAGACACGATGCCGACTTAAGTACAGGAAGACAGAGTCTTCCTACTGTCTATGTTTTGAGCGTTTCCTGAGTCACTAGTTTTACATTCCGATGCACCTCTGCAGGTTTACTGTATCCCTTGGACCTTCCCATTGACGATGAAACACAGAAATTGCATCGGAATTAAATATAAGAGACACAATGCCGACGAAAGTACAGGAAGACTGAGTCTTCCTACTGTCTATGTTTTGAGCGTTTCCTGTGTCACCAGTTTTACATTCTGATGCACCTCTGCAGGTTTACTGTATCCCTTGGACCTTCCCATTGACGATGAAATACAGAAATTGCATCGGAATTAAATATTAGAGACACAATGCCGACTTAAGTACAGGATGACTGAGTCTTCCTACTGTCTACAATTTGAGCGATTCCTGCGTCACCCGTTTTACATTCCGATGCATCTCTACAGGTTTACTGTATCCCTTGGACCTTCACAGTTACGATGTAACACAGAAATTACATCGGAATTAAATATAAGAGACACAATGCCGACTTAAGAACAAGAAAACAGTCTTCTTACAGTCAATGTTTTGAGCGTTTCCTGTGTCACCAGTTTTACATTCCGATGCACCTCTGCATGTTTACTGTATCCCTTGGACCTTCCCATTGGCGATGAAACACACAAATTGCATCGAAATTAAATATAAGAGACACAATGCCGACTTAAGTACAGGAAGACTGAGTCTTCCTACTGTCTATGTTTTGAGCGTTTCCTGTGTCACCAGTTTTACATTCTGATGCACCTCTGCAGGTTTACTGTATCCCTTGGACCTTCCTATTGACGATGAAACACAAAAATTGCATCGGAATTAAATATAAGAGACACAAGCCGACTTAAGTACAGGATGACTGAGTCTTCCTACTGTCTATAATTTGAGCGTTTCCTGTGTCACCAGTTTTACATTCCGATGCACCTCTGCATGTTTACTGTATCCCTTGGACCTTCCCATTGGCGATGAAACACACAATTTGCATCGAAATTAAATATAAGAGACACAATGCCGACTTAACTACAGGAAGACTAAATCCTGCTACTGTCTATGTTTCGAGCGTATCCTGTGTCATCAGTTTTACTTTCCGATGCACCTCTGCAGGTTTACTGTATCCCTTGGACCTTCCCATTGGCGATGAAACACACAAATTGCATCGGAATTATATATAAGAGACACAATGCCGACTTAAGTACAGGAAGACTGAGTCTTCCTACTCTCTATGTTTTGAGCTTTTTCGGTGTCACCAGTTTTACATTCCGATGCTCCTCTGCAGGTTTACTGTATCCCTTGGACCTTCCCATTGACGATGAAACACAGAAATTGCATCGGAATTATATATAAGAGGCACAATGCCGACTTAAGTACAGGAAGACTGAGTCTTCCTACTCTCTATGTTTTGAGCGTTTCCTGTGTCACCAGTTTTACATTCTGATTTACCTCTGCAGGTTTACTGAATCCCTTGGAACTTCCCATTTACGATGAAACACAGAAATTGCATCGGAATTAAATGTAAGAGACACAATGCCGAGTTAAGTACAGGAAGACTGAGTCTTCCTACTGTCTATGTTTTGAGCCTTTCCTGTGTCACCAGTTTTACATTCTGATGCTCCTCTGCAGGTTTACTGTATCCCTTGGACCTTCCCATTGACGATGAAACACAGAAATTGCATCTAAATTAAATATAAGAGACACAAGC
Organism: Schistocerca nitens; assembly: GCF_023898315.1. Taxonomy (NCBI): domain Eukaryota; kingdom Metazoa; phylum Arthropoda; class Insecta; order Orthoptera; family Acrididae; genus Schistocerca; species Schistocerca nitens. The sequence continues at coordinate 1,464,336 of NC_064616.1, read as the reverse complement.
CGACTTAAGTACAGGATGACTAAGTCTTCCTACTGTCTATAATTTGAGCGTTTCCTGTGTCACCAGTTTTACATTCCGATGCACCTCTGCATGTTTACTGTATCCCTTGGACCTTCCCATTGGCGATGAAACACACAATTTGCATCGAAATTAAATATAAGAGACACAATGCCGACTTAAGTACAGGAAGACTGAGTCGTCCTACTGTCTATGTTTTGTGCGTTTCCTGTGTCACCATTTTTACATTCTGATGCACCTCTGCAGGTTTACTGTAGCCCTTGGACCTTCCCATTGACGATGAAACACAGAAATTGCATCGGAATTAAATATAAGAGACACAATGCCGACTTAAGCAGAGAAAGACTGAGTCTTCCCACTGTCTATGTTTTGGGCGTTTCCTGTGTCACCAGTTTTACATTCCGATGCACCTCTGCAGGTTTAGTGTATCCCTTTGACTTTCCCATTAACGATGAAACACAGAAATTGCATCGGAATTAAATGTAAGAGACACAATGCCGACTTAAGTACAGGAAGTCTGAGTCTTCCTGCTGTCTATATTTTGAGCGTTTCCTGTGTCACTAGTTTTACATTCCGTTGCACCTCTACAGGTTTACTGTATACCTTGGACCTTCACAGCGACGATAAAACACAGACATTGCATCGGAATTAAATATAACAGACACAATGCCCACTTAAGTACAGGAAGACTGAGTCTTCCTACTGTCTATGTTTTGAGCGTTTCCTGTGTCACCAGTTTTACATTCTGATGCTCCTCTGCAGGTTTACTGTATCCCTTGGACCTTCCCATTGACGATGAAACACCGAAATTGCATCGGAATTATATATAAGAGGCACAATGCCGACTTAAGTACAGGAAGACTGAGTCTTCCTACTCTCTATGTTTGAGCGTTTCCTGTGTCACCAGATTTACATTCTGATGCTCCTCTGCAGGTTTACTGTATCCCTTGGACCTTCCCATTGACGATGAAACACAGAAATTGCATCTAAATTAAATATAAGAGACACAATGCCGACCTAAGTACAAGAAGATAGTCTTCGTACGGTCTATGTTTTGAACGTTTCCTGTGTCATCAGTTTTACATTCCGATGCACCTCTGCAGGTTTACTGTATCCCTTGGACCTTCCCATTGACGATGAAAAACAGAAATTGCATCGGAATTGTATATAAGAGACACAATGCCGACATAAGTACAGGAAGATTGAGTCTTCCTACTGTCTATGTTTGAGCGTTTCCTGTGTCACTAATTTAAATTCCGATGCACCTCTGCAGGTTTACTGTATCCCTTGGACCTTCCCATTGATGATGAAACACAGAAACTGCATCGGAATTATATATAAGAGGCACAATGCCGACTTAAGTACAGGAAGACTGAGTCTTCCTACTCTCTATGTTTTGAGCGTTTCCTGTGTCACCAGTTTTACATTCTGATTTACCTCTGCAGGTTTACTGTATCCCTTGGACCTTCCCATTGACGATGCAACACAGAAATTGCATCGGAATTAAATGTAAGAGACACAATGCCGAGTTAAGTACAGGACGTCTGAGTCTTCCTGCTGTCTATGTTTTGAGCGTTCCCTGTGTCACTAGTTTTACATTCCGATGCAGCTCTGCAGGTTTACTGTATCCCTTGGACCTTCCCATTGACGATGAAACGCAGAAATTGCATCGGAATTATATATAAGAGACACAATGCCGACTTAGGTACAGGACGACTGTGTCTTCCTACTGTCAATGTTTGAGCGTCTCCTGTGTCACTAGTTTTACATTCCGATTAACATCTGCAGGTTTACTGTATCCCTTGGACCTTCCCATTGACGATGAAACACAGAAATTGCATCGGAATTAGATATAAGAGACACAATGCCGACTTAAATACAAGAAGACTGAGTCTTCCTACTGTCTATGTTCTGTGCGTTTCCTGTGTCACCAGTTTTACATTCTGATGCACCTCTGCAGGTTTACTGTATCCCTTGGACCTTCCCATTGACGATGAAACACAGAAATTGCATCGAATTAAATATAGGAGAAACAATGCCGACTTAAGTACAGGAAGACTGAGTCTTCCTACTGTCTATAATTTGAGCGTTTCCTGTGTCACCAGTTTTACATTCCGTTGCACCTCTACAGGTTTACTGTATCATTTGGACCTTCACAGGTACGATGAAACACAGAAATTACATCGGAATTAAATATAAGAGACACAATACCGACTTAAGTACAGGAAGACTAAGTCTTCCTACTGTCTATGTTTTGAGCGTTTCCTGTGTCATCAGTTTTACTTTCCGATGCACCTCTGCACGTTTACTATATCCGTTGGACATTCCCATTCACGATGAAACACAGAAATTTCATCGGAAATAAATATAAGAGACACAATGCCGACTTCAGTACAGGAAGACTGAGTCTTCCTACTGTCTATGTTTTGAGCGTTTCCTGTGTTAGAGTTTTACATTCCGATGCACCTCTGCAGGTTTACTGTAACCCTAGGACCTTCCCATTGACGATGAAACACAGAGATTGCATCGGAATTAAATATAAGAGACACGATGCCGACTTAAGTACAGGAAGACAGAGTCTTCCTACTGTCTATGTTTTGAGCGTTTCCTGAGTCACTAGTTTTACATTCCGATGCACCTCTGCAGGTTTACTGTATCCCTTGGACCTTCCCATTGACGATGAAACACAGAAATTGCATCGGAATTAAATATAAGAGACACAATGCCGACGAAAGTACAGGAAGACTGAGTCTTCCTACTGTCTATGTTTTGAGCGTTTCCTGTGTCACCAGTTTTACATTCTGATGCACCTCTGCAGGTTTACTGTATCCCTTGGACCTTCCCATTGACGATGAAATACAGAAATTGCATCGGAATTAAATATTAGAGACACAATGCCGACTTAAGTACAGGATGACTGAGTCTTCCTACTGTCTACAATTTGAGCGATTCCTGCGTCACCCGTTTTACATTCCGATGCATCTCTACAGGTTTACTGTATCCCTTGGACCTTCACAGTTACGATGTAACACAGAAATTACATCGGAATTAAATATAAGAGACACAATGCCGACTTAAGAACAAGAAAACAGTCTTCTTACAGTCAATGTTTTGAGCGTTTCCTGTGTCACCAGTTTTACATTCCGATGCACCTCTGCATGTTTACTGTATCCCTTGGACCTTCCCATTGGCGATGAAACACACAAATTGCATCGAAATTAAATATAAGAGACACAATGCCGACTTAAGTACAGGAAGACTGAGTCTTCCTACTGTCTATGTTTTGAGCGTTTCCTGTGTCACCAGTTTTACATTCTGATGCACCTCTGCAGGTTTACTGTATCCCTTGGACCTTCCCATTGACGATGAAACACAAAAATTGCATCGGAATTAAATATAAGAGACACAAGCCGACTTAAGTACAGGATGACTGAGTCTTCCTACTGTCTATAATTTGAGCGTTTCCTGTGTCACCAGTTTTACATTCCGATGCACCTCTGCATGTTTACTGTATCCCTTGGACCTTCCCATTGGCGATGAAACACACAATTTGCATCGAAATTAAATATAAGAGACACAATGCCGACTTAACTACAGGAAGACTAAATCCTGCTACTGTCTATGTTTCGAGCGTATCCTGTGTCATCAGTTTTACTTTCCGATGCACCTCTGCAGGTTTACTGTATCCCTTGGACCTTCCCATTGGCGATGAAACACACAAATTGCATCGGAATTATATATAAGAGACACAATGCCGACTTAAGTACAGGAAGACTGAGTCTTCCTACTCTCTATGTTTTGAGCTTTTTCGGTGTCACCAGTTTTACATTCCGATGCTCCTCTGCAGGTTTACTGTATCCCTTGGACCTTCCCATTGACGATGAAACACAGAAATTGCATCGGAATTATATATAAGAGGCACAATGCCGACTTAAGTACAGGAAGACTGAGTCTTCCTACTCTCTATGTTTTGAGCGTTTCCTGTGTCACCAGTTTTACATTCTGATTTACCTCTGCAGGTTTACTGAATCCCTTGGAACTTCCCATTTACGATGAAACACAGAAATTGCATCGGAATTAAATGTAAGAGACACAATGCCGAGTTAAGTACAGGAAGACTGAGTCTTCCTACTGTCTATGTTTTGAGCCTTTCCTGTGTCACCAGTTTTACATTCTGATGCTCCTCTGCAGGTTTACTGTATCCCTTGGACCTTCCCATTGACGATGAAACACAGAAATTGCATCTAAATTAAATATAAGAGACACAATGCCGACTAAAGTACAAGAAAACAGTCTTCGTACGGTCTATGTTTTGAGCGTTTCCTGTGTCATCAGTTTTACATTCCGATGCACCTCTGCAGGTTTACTGTATCCCTTGGACCTTCCCATTGACGATGAAAAACAGAAATTGCATCGGAATTATATATAAGAGACACAATGCCGACATAAGTACAGGAAGATTGAGTCTTCCTACTGTCTATGTTTGAGCGTTTCCTGTTTCACTAATTTTACATTCCGATGCACCTCTGCAGGTTTACTGTATCCCTTGGACCTTCCCATTGACGATGAAACACAGAAATTGCATCGGAATTAAATGTAAGAGACACAATGCCGAGTTTAGTACAGGAAGTCTGAGTCTTCCTGCTGTCTATGTTTTGAGCGTTCCCTGTGTCACTAGTTTTACATTCCGATGCAGCTCTGCAGGTTTACTGTATCCCTTGGACCTTCCCATTGACGATGAAACACAGAAATTGCATCGGAATTAAATATAAGAGACACAATGCCGACTTAAATACAAGAAGACTGAGTCTTCCTACTGTCTATGTTTTGTGCGTTTCCTGTGTCACCAGTTTTACATTCTGATGCACCTCTGCAGGTTTACTGTATCCCTTGGACCTTCCCATTGACGATGAAACACAGAAATTGCATCGAATTAAATATAGGAGAAACAATGCCGACTTAAGTACAGGAAGACTGAGTCTTCCTACTGTCTATGTTTTGAGCGTTTCCTGTGTCACGAGTTTTACATTCCGATGCACCTCTGCAGGTTTACTGTATCCCTTGGACCTTCCCATTGACGATGAAACACAGAAATTGCATCGGAATTAAATATAAGAGACACAATGCCGACTTAAGTACAGGAAGACTGAGTCTTCCTACTGTCTATGTTTTGAGCGTTTCCTGTGTCACTAGTTTTACATTTCGATGCACCTCTGCAGGTTTACTGCATCCCTTGGACCTTCACATTGACGATGAAACACAGAAATTGCATCGGAATTAAATATAAGAGACACAATGCCGACTTAAGTACAGGAAGACTGAGTCTTCCTACTGTCTATGTTTTGAGCGTTTCCTGTGTCACCAGTTTTACATTCTGATGCACCTCTGCAGGTTTACTGTATCCCTTGGACCTTCCCATTGACGATGAAACACAAAAATTGCATCGGAATTAAATATAAGAGACACAAGCCGACTTAAGTACAGGATGACTGAGTCTTCCTACTGTCTATAATTTGAGCGTTTCCTGTGTCACCAGTTTTACATTCCGATGCACCTCTGCATGTTTACTGTATCCCTTGGACCTTCCCATTGGCGATGAAACACACAATTTGCACCGAAATTAAATATAAGAGACACAATGCCGACTTAAGTACAGGAAGACTAAATCCTGCTACTGTCTATGTTTTGAGCGTATCCTGTGTCATCAGTTTTACTTTCCGATGCACCTCTGCAGGTTTACTATATCCCTTGGACCTTCCCATTCACGATGAAATACAGAAATTTCATCGGAAATAAATATAACAGAAACAATGCCGACTTATGTACAGGAAGACTGAGTCTTCCTACTGTCTATGTTTTGAGCGTGTCCTGTGTCACCATTTTTACATTCTGATGCACCTCTGCAGGTTTACTGTAGCCCTTGGACCTTCCCATTGACGATGAAACACAGAAATTGCATCGGAATTAAATATAAGAGACACAATGCCGACTTAAGCAGAGAAAGACTGAGTCTTCCTACTGTCTATGTTTTGGGCGTTTCCTGTGTCACCAGTTTTACATTCCGATGGACCTCTGCAGGTTTAGTGTATCCCTTGGACTTTCCCATTAACGATGAAACACAGAAATTGCATCGGAATTAAATGTAAGAGACACAATGCCGACTTAAGTACAGGAAGTCTGAGTCTTCCTGCTGTCTATATTTTGAGCGTTTCCTGTGTCACTAGTTTTAAATTCCGTTGCACCTCTACAGGTTTACTGTATACCTTGGACCTTCACAGCGACGATAAAACACAGAAATTGCATCGGAATTAAATATAACAGACACAATGCCCACTTAAGTACAGGAACACTGAGTCTTCCTACTGTCTATGTTTTGAGCGTTTCCTGTGTCACCAGTTTTACATTCTGATGCTCCTCTGCAGGTTTACTGTATCCCTTGGACCTTCCCATTGACGATGAAACACAGAAATTGCATCGGAATTATATATAAGAGGCACAATGCCGACTTAAGTACAGGAAGACTGAGTCTTCCTACTCTCTATGTTTTGAGCGTTTCCTGTGTCACCAGTTTTACATTCTGATTTACCTCTGCAGGTTTACTGTATCCCTTGGACCTTCCCATTTACGATGAAACACAGAAATTGCATCGGAATTAAATGTAAGAGACACAATGCCGAGTTAAGTACAGGAAGACTGAGTCTTCCTACTGTCTATGTTTTGAGCGTTTCCTGTGTCACCAGTTTTACATTCTGATGCTCCTCTGCAGGTTTACTGTATCCCTTGGACCTTCCCATTGACGATGAAACACAGAAATTGCATCTAAATTAAATATAAGAGACACAATGCCGACTTAAGTACAAGAAAACAGTCTTCGTACGGTCTATGTTTTGAGCGTTTCCTGTGTCATCAGTTTTACATTCCGATGCACCTCTGCAGGTTTACTGTATCCCTTGGACCTTCCCATTGACGATGAAAAACAGAAATTGCATCGGAATTATATATAAGAGACACAATGCCGACATAAGTACAGGAAGATTGAGTCTTCCTACTGTCTATGTTTGAGCGTTTCGTGTGTCACTAATTTTACATTCCGATGCACCTCTGCAGGTTTACTGTATCCCTTGGACCTTCCCATTGATGATGAAACACAGAAATTGCATCGGAATTAAATATAAGAGGCACAATGCCGACTTAAGAACAGGAAGACTGAGTCTTCCTACTCTCTATGTTTTGAGCGTTTCCTGTGTCACCAGTTTTACATTCTGATTTACCTCTGCAGGTTTACTGTATCCCTTGGACCTTCCCATTGACGATGAAACACAGAAATTGCATCGGAATTAAATGTAAGAGACACAATGCCGAGTTAAGTACAGGAAGTCTGAGTCTTCCTGCTGTCTATGTTTTGAGCGTTCCCTGTGTCACTAGTTTTACATTCCGATGCAGCTCTGCAGGTTTACTGTATCCCTTGGACCTTCCCATTGACGATGAAACACAGAAATTGCAACGGAATTATATATAAGAGACACAATGCCGACTTAGGTACAGGACGACTGTGTCTTCCTACTGTCTATGTTTGAGCGTTTCCTGTGTCACTAGTTTTACATTCCGATTAACATCTGCAGGTTTATTGTATCCCTTGGACCTTCCCATTGACGATGAAACACAGAAATTGCATCGGAATTAAATATAAGAGACACAATGCCGACTTAAATACAAGAAGACTGAGTCTTCCTACTGTCTATGTTTTGTGCATTTCCTGTGTCACCAGTTTTACATTGTGATGCACCTCTGCAGGTTTACTGTATCCCTTGGACCTTCCCATTGACGATGAAACACAGAAATTGCATCGAATTAAATATAGGAGAAACAATGCCGAATTAAGTACAGGATGACTGAGTCTTCCTACTGTCTATAATTTGAGCGTTTCCTGTGTCACCAGTTTTACATTCCGATGCACCTCTGCATGTTTACTGTATCCCTTGGACCTTCCCATTGGCGATGAAACACACAATTTATATCGAAATTAAATATAAGAGACACAATGCCGACTTAAGTACAGGAAGACTAAATCCTGCTACTGTCTATGTTTTGAGCGTATCCTGTGTCATCAGTTTTACTCTCCGATGCACCTCTGCAGGTTTACTATATCCCTTGGACCTTCCCATTCACGATGAAATACAGAAATTTCATCGGAAATAAATATAAGAGACACAATGCCGACTTATGTATAGGAAGACTGAGTCTTCCTACTGTCTATGTTTTGAGCGTGTCCTGTGTCACTAGTTATACATTCCGTTGCACCTCTGCAGGTTTACTGTATCCCTTGGACCTTCCCATTGACGATGCAACACAGAAATTGCATCGGAATTAAATATAAGAGACACAATGCCGACTTAAGTACAGGAAGACTGAGTCGTCCTACTGTCTATGTTTTGAGCGTTTCCTGTGTCACCATTTTAAATTCTGATGCACCTCTGCAGGTTTACTGTAGCCCTTGGACCTTCCCATTGACGATGAAACACAGAAATTGCATCGGAATTAAATATAAGAGACACAATGCCGACTTAAGCAGAGAAAGACTGAGTCTTCCTACTGTCTATGTTTTGGGCGTTTCCTGTGTCACCAGTTTTACATTCCGATGCACCTCTGCAGGTTTAGTGTATCCCTTGGACTTTCCCATTAACGATGAAACACAGAAATTGCATCGGAATTAAATGTAGGAGACACAATGCCGACTTAAGTACAGGAAGTCTGAGTCTTCCTGCTGTCTATATTTTGAGCGTTTCCTGTGTCACTAGTTTTACATTCCGTTGCACCTCTACAGGTTTACTGTATACCTTGGACCTTCACAGCGACGATAAAACACAGAAATTGCATCGGAATTAAATATAACAGACACAACGCCCACTTAAGTACAGGAAGACTGAGTCTTCCTACTGTCTATGTTTTGAGTGTTTCCTGTGTCACCAGTTTTACATTCTGATGCTCCTCTGCTGGTTTACTGTATCCCTTGGACCTTCCCATTGACGATGAAACACAGAAATTGCATCGGAATTAAATATAAGAGACACAATGCCGACTGATGTACAGGAAGACTGAGTCTTCCTACTGTCTATGTTTTGAGCGTTTCCTCTGTCACCAGTTTTACATTCCGATGCACCTCTGCAGGTTTCCTGTATCCTTTGGACCCTCCCATTGACGACGAAACACAGAAATTGCATCTAAATTAAATATAAGAGACACAATGCCGACTTAAGTACAAGAAAACAGTCTTCGTACGGTCTATGTTTTGAGCGTTTCCTGTGTCATCAGTTTTACATTCCGATGCACCTCTGCAGGTTAACTGTATCCCTTGGACCTTCCCATTGACGATCAAAAACAGAAATTGCATCGGAATTATATATAGGAGACACAATGCCGACATAAGTACAGGAAGATTGAGTCTTCCTACTGTCTATGTTTAAGCGTTTCCTGTGTCACTAATTTTACATTCCGATGCACCTCTGCATGTTTACTGTATCCCTTGGACCTTCCCATTGATGATGAAACACAGAAATTGCATCGGAATTATATATAAGAGGCACAATGCCGACTTAAGTACAGGTAGACTGAGTCTTCCTACTCTCTATGTTTTGAGCGTTTCCTGTGTCATCAGTTTTACATTCCGATGCACCTCTGCAGGTTTACTGTATCCCTTGGACCTTCCCATTGACGATCAAAAACAGAAATTGCATCGGAATTATATATAGGAGACACAATGCCGACATAAGTACAGGAAGATTGAGTCTTCCTACTGTCTATGTTTAAGCGTTTCCTGTGTCACTAATTTTACATTCCGATGCACCTCTGCATGTTTACTGTATCCCTTGGACCTTCCCATTGACGATGAAACACAGAAATTGCATCGGAATTAAATGTAAGAGACACAATGCCGAGTTAAGTACAGGAAGTCTGAGTCTTCCTGCTGTCTATGTTTTGAGCGTTCCCTGTGTCACTAGTTCTACATTCCGATGCAGCTCTGCAGGTTTACTGTATCCCTTGGACCTTCCCATTGACGATGAAACACAGAAATTGCATCGGAATTATATATAAGAGACACAATGCCGACTTAAGTACAGGACGACTGTGTCTTCCTACTGTCTATGTTTGAGCGTTTCCTGTGTCACAAGTTTTACATTCCGATTAACATCTGCAGGTTTACTGTATCCCTTGGACCTTCCCATTGACGATGAAACACAGAAATTGCATCGGAATTAAATATAAGAGACACAATGCCGACTTCAGTACAGGAAGACTGAGTCTTCCTACTGTCTATGTTTTGAGCGTTTCCTGTGTTAGAGTTTTACATTCCGATGCACCTCTGCAGGTTTACTGTAACCGTAGGACCTTCCCATTGACGATGAAACACAGAGATTGCATCGGCATTAAATATAAGAGACACGATGCCGACTTAAGTACAGGAAGACAGAGTCTTCCTACTGTCTATGTTTTGAGCGTTTCCTGTGTCACTAGTTTTACATTCCGATGCACCTCTGCAGGTTTACTGTATCCCTTGGACCTTCCCATTGACGATGAAACACAGAAATTGCATCGGAATTAAATATAAGAGACACAATGCCGACTTAAGTACAGGAAGACTGAGTCTTCCTACTGTCTATGTTTTGAGCGTTTCCTGTGTCACCAGTTTTACATTCTGATGCACCTCTGCAGGTTTACTGTATCCCTTGGACCTACCCATTGACGATGGAACACAGAAATTGCATCGAATTAAATATAGGAGAAACAATGCCGACTTAAGTACAGGCAGACTGAGTCTTCCTACTGTCTATAATTTGAGCGTTTCCTGTGTCACCAGTTTTACATTCCGTTGCACCTCTACAGGTTTACTGTATCCCTTGGACCTTCACAGGTACGATGAAACACAGAAATTACATCGGAATTAAATATAGGAGACACAATACCGACTTAAGTACAGGAAGACTGAGTCTTCCTATTGTCTATGTTTCGAGCGTTTCCTGTGTGACTAGTTTTACATTCCGATGCACCTCTGCAAGTTTACTGTATCCCTTGGACCTTCCCATTGACGATGAAAAACAGAAATTGCATCGGAATTAAATATAAGAGACACAATGCCGACTTAAGTACAGGAAGACTGAGTCTTCCTACTGTCTATGTTTTGAGCGTTTCCTGTGTCATCAGTTTTACTTTCCGATGCACCTCTGCACGTTGGACCTTCCCATTCACGATGAAACACAGAAATTTCATCGGAAATAAATATAAGAGACACAATGCCGACTTAAGTACAAGAAAACAGTCTTCTTACAGTCAATGTTTTGAACGTTTCCTGTGTCACCAGTTTTACATTCCGATGCACCTCTGCATGTTTACTGTATCCCTTGGACCTTCCCATTGGCGATGAAACACACAAATTGCATCGAAATTAAATATAAGAGACACAAGACCGACTTAAGTACAGGAAGACTGAGTCTTCCTACTGTCTATAACTTGAGCGTTTCCTGTGTCACCAGTTTTACATTCTGATGCACCTCTGCAGGTTTACTGTATCCCTTGGACCTTCCCATTGACGATGAAACACAAAAATTGCATCGGAATTAAATATAAGAGACACAAGCCGACTTAAGTACAGGATGACTGAGTCTTCCTACTGTCTATAATTTGAGCGTTTCCTGTGTCACCAGTTTTACATTCCGATGCACCTCTGCATGTTTACTGTATCCCTTGGACCTTCCCATTGGCGATGAAACACACAATTTGCATCGAAATTAAATATAAGAGACACAATGCCGACTTAAGTACAGGAAGACTAAATCCTGCTACTGTCTATGTTTTGAGCGTATCCTGTGTCATCAGTTTTACTTTCCGATGCACCTCTGCAGGTTTACTATATCCCTTGGACCTTCCCATTCACGATGAAATACAGAAATTTCATCGGAAATAAATATAAGAGACACAATGCCGACTTATGTATAGGAAGACTGAGTCTTCCTACTGTCTATGTTTTGAGCGTGTCCTGTGTCACTAGTTATACATTCCGTTGCACCTCTGCAGGTTTACTGTATCCCTTGGACCTTCCCATTGACGATGCAACACAGAAATTGCATCGGAATTAAATATAAGAGACACAATGCCGACTTAAGTACACGAAGACTAAGTCGTCCTACTGTCTATGTTTTGAGCGTTTCCTGTGTCACCATTTTTAAATTCTGATGCACCTCTGCAGGTTTACTGTAGCCCCTGGACCTTCCCATTGACGATGAAACACAGAAATTGCATCGGAATTAAATATAAGAGACACAATGCCGACTTAAGCAGAGAAAGACTGAGTCTTCCTACTGTCTATGTTTTGGGCGTTTCCTGTGTCACCAGTTTTACATTCCGATGCACCTCTGCAGGTTTAGTGTATCCCTTGGACTTTCCCATTAACGATGAAACACAGAAATTGCATCGGAATTAAATGTAAGAGACACAATGCCGACTTAAGTACAGGAAGTCTGAGTCTTCCTGCTGTCTATATTTTGAGCGTTTCCTGTGTCACTAGTTTTACATTCCGTTGCACCTCTACAGGTTTACTGTATACCTTGGACCTTCACAGCGACGATAAAACACAGAAATTGCATCGGAATTAAATATAACAGACACAATGCCCACTTAAGTACAGGAAGACTGAGTCTTCCTACTGTCTATGTTTTGAGTGTTTCCTGTGTCACCAGTTTTACATTCTGATGCTCCTCTGCTGGTTTACTGTATCCCTTGGACCTTCCCATTGACGATGAAACACAGAAATTGCATCGGAATTAAATATAAGAGACACAATGCCGACTGAAGTACAGGAAGACTGAGTCTTAATACTGTCTATGTTTTGAGCGTTTCCTCTGTCACCAGTTTTACATTCCGATGCACCTCTGCAGGTTTCCTGTATCCTTTGGACCTTCCCATTGACGACGAAACACAGAAATTGCATCTAAATTAAATATAAGAGACACAATGCCGACATAAGTACAAGAAAACAGTCTTCGTACGGTCTATGTTTTGAGCGTTTCCTGTGTCACTAATTTTACATTCCGATGCACCTCTGCATGTTTACTGTATCCCTTGGACCTTCCCATTGATGATGAAACACAGAAATTGCATCGGAATTATATATAAGAGGCACAATGCCGACTTAAGTACAGGAAGACTGAGTCTTCCTACTCTCTATGTTTTGAGCGTTTCCTGTGTCACCAGTTTTACATTCTGATTTACCTCTGCAGGTTTACTGTAACCCTAGGACCTTCCCATTGACGATGAAACACAGAGATTGCATCGGAATTAAATATAAGAGACACGATGCCGACTTAAGTACAGGAAGACAGAGTCTTCCTTCTGTCTATGTTTTGAGCGTTTCCTGTGTCACTAGTTTTACATTCCGATGCACCTCTGCAGGTGTACTGTATCCCTTGGACCTTCCCATTGACGATGAAACAAAGAAATTGCATCGGAATTAAATATAAGAGACACAATGCCGACTTAAGTACAGGAAGACTGAGTCTTCCTACTGTCTATGTTTTGAGCGTTTCCTGTGTCACCAGTTTTACATTCTGATGCACCTCTGCAGGTTTACTGTATCCCTTGGACCTTCCCATTGACGATGAAATACAGAAATTGCATCGGAATTAAATATAAGAGACACAATGCCGACTTAAGTACAAGAAAACAGTCTTCCTTACAGTCAATGTTTTGAGCGTTTCCTGTGTCACCAGTTTTACATTCCGATGCATCTCTGCATGTTTACTGTATCCCTTGGACCTTCCCATTGGCGATGAAACACACAAATTGCATCGAAATTAAATATAAGAGCCACAATGCCGACTTAAGTACAGGAAGACTGAGTCTTCCTACTGTCTATGTTTTGAGCGTTTCCTGTGTCACCAGTTTTACATTCCGATGCACCTCTGCAGGTTTACTGTATCCCTTGGACCTTCCCATTCGCGATGAAACACAGAAATTGCATCGGAATTAAACATAAGAGAAACAATGCCGACTTAAGTACAGGAAGACTAAGTCTTCCTACTGTCTATAATTTGTGCGTTTCCTGTGTCACTAGTTTTACATTCCGATGCACCTCTACAGGTTTACTGTATCCCTTGGACCTTGACAGCGACGATGAAACACGGAAATTTCATCGGAAAGAAATATAAGAGACACAATGCCGACTTAAGTACAGGAAGACTGAGTCTTCCTACTGTCTATGATTTGAGCGTTTCCTGTGTCACGAGTTTTACATTCCGATGCACCTCTGCAGGTTTACTGTATCCCTTGAACCTTCCCATTGACGATGAAGCACACAAATTGCATCGGAATTAAATATAAGAGACACAATGCCGACTTAAGTACAGGAAGACTGAGTCTTCCTACTGTCTATATTTTGGCGTTTCCTGTGTCACTAGTTTTACATTCCGATGCACCTCTGCAGGTATACTGTATCCCTTGGACCTTGCCATTGACGATGAAACACAGAAATTGAATCGGAATTAAATATAAGAGACACAATGCCGACTTAAAGGTAGGAAGACTGAGTCTTCCTACTGTCTATGATTTGAGCGTTTCCTGTGACACCAGTTTTACATTCTGATGCACCTCTGCAGGTTTACTGTATCCCTTGGACCTTCCCATTGACGATGAAACACAGAAATCGCATCGGAATTAAATATAAGAGATACAATGCCGACTTAAGTACAGGAAGACTGAGTCTTCCTACTGTCTATGATTTGAGCGTCTCCTGTGTCACCAGTTTTACATTCCGATGCACCTCTGCAGGTTTCTAGTATTCCTTGGACCTTACCATTGACGACGAAACACAGAAATTGCATCTAAATTAAATATAAGAGACACAATGCCGACTTAAGTACAAGAAAACAGTCTTCGTACGGTCTATGTTTTGAGCGTTTCCTGTGTCATCAGTTTTACATTCCGATGCACCTCTGCAGGTTTACTGTATCCCTTGGACCTTCCCATTGACGATGAATAACAGAAATTGCATCGGAATTATATATAAGAGACACAATGCCGACTTAAGTACAGGAAGATTGAGTCTTCCTACTGTCTATGTTTGAGCGTTTCCTGTGTCACTAGTTTTACATTCCGATGCACCTCTGCAGGTTTACTGTATCCCTTGGACCTTCCCATTGACGATGAAACACAGAAATTGCGTTGGAATTATATATAAGAGACACAATGCCGACTTAAGTACAGGAAGACGGAGTCTTCCTACTGTCTATGTTTTGAGCGTTTCCTGTGTCACGAGTTTTACATTCCGAGGCACCTCTGCAGATTTACTGTATCCCTTGGACCTTCCCATTGACGATGAAACACAGAAATTGCATCGGAATTAAATATAAGAGACACAATGCCGACATAAGTACAGGAAGACTGAGTCTTCCTACTGTCTATGTTTTGAGCGTTTCCTGTGTCACTAGTTTTACATTCCGATGCACCTCTGCAGGTTTACTGTATCCCTTGGACCTTCCCATTGACGATGAAACACAGAAATTGCATCGGAATTAAATATAAGAGACACAATGCCGACTTAAGTACAGGAAGACTGAGTCTACCAACTGTCTATGTTTTGAGCGTTTCCTGTGTCACCAGTTTTACATTCCGATGCACCTCTGCAGGTTTACTGTATCCCTTGGAATTTCCCATTGACGATGAAACACAGAAATTGCATCGGAATTAAATGTAAGAGAAACAATGCCGACTTAAGTACAGGAAGACTGAGTCTTCCTACTGTCTATAATTTGAGCGTTTCCTGTGTCACCAGTTTTACATTCCGTTGCACCTCTACAGGTTTACTGTATCCATTGGACCTTCACAGTGACGATGAAACACAGAAATTGCATCGGAATTAAATATAAGAGACACAATGCCGACTTAAGTACAGGAAGACTAAGTCTTCCTACTGTCTATGTTTTGAGCGTTTCCTGTGTCATCGGTTTTACTTTCCGATGCACCTCTGCACGTTTACTATATCCCTTGGACCTTCCCATTCACGATGAAACACAGAAATTTCATCAGAAATAAATATAAGAGACACAATGCCGACTTCAGTACAGGAAGACTGAGTCTTCCTACTGTCTATGTTTTGAGGGTGTCCTGTGTTAGAGTTTTACATTCCGATGCACCTCTGCAGGTTTACTGTAACCCTTGGACCTTGCCATTGACGATGAAACACAGAGATTGCATCGGAATTAAATATAAGAGACACAATGACGACTTAAGTACAGGATGACAGAGTCTTCCTACTGTCTATGTTTTGAGCGTTTCCTGTGTCACTAGTTTTACATTCCGATGCACCTCTGCAGGTTTACTGTATCCCTTGGACCTTCCCATTGACGATGAAACACAGAAATTGCATCGGAATTAAATATAAGAGACACAATGCCGACTTAAGTACAGGAAGACTGAGTCTACCAACTGTCTATGTTTTGAGCGTTTCCTGTGTCACCAGTTTTACATTCCGATGCACCTCTGCAGGTTTACTGTATCCCTTGGACCTTCCCATTCGCGATGAAACACAGAAATTGCATCGGAATTAAACATAAGAGAAACAATGCCGACTTAAGTACAGGAAGACTAAGTCTTCCTACTGTCTATAATTTGTGCGTTTCCTGTGTCACTAGTTTTACATTCCGATGCACCTCTACAGGTTTACTGTATCCCTTGGACCTTGACAGCGACGATGAAACACGGAAATTTCATCGGAAAGAAATATAAGAGACACAATGCCGACTTAAGTACAGGAAGACTGAGTCTTCCTACTGTCTATGATTTGATCGTTTCCTGTGTCACGAGTTTTACATTCCGATGCACCTCTGCAGGTTTACTGTATTCCTTGAACCTTCCCATTGACGATGAAGCACACAAATTGCATCGGAATTAAATATAAGAAACACAATGCCGACTTAAGTACAGGAAGACTGAGTCGTCCTACTGTCTATGTTTTGGCGTTTCCTGTGTCACTAGTTTTACATTCCGATGCACCTCTGCAGGTGTACTGTATCCCTTGGACCTTCCCATTGACGATGAAACACAGAAATTGAATCGGAATTAAATATCAGAGACACAATGCCGACTTAAAGATAGGAAGACTGAGTCTTCCTACTGTCTATGATTTGAGCGTTTCCTGTGACACCAGTTTTACATTCTGATGCACCTCTGCAGGTTTACTGTATCCCTTGGACCTTCCCATTCACGATGAAACACAGAAACTTCATCAGTAATAAATATAAGAGACACAATGCCGACTTCAGTACAGGAAGACTGAGTCTTCCTACTGTCTATGTTTTGAGGGTGTCCTGTGTTAGAGATTTACATTCCGATGCACCTCTGCAGGTTTACTGTAACCCTTGGACCTTGCCATTGACGATGAAAGACAGAGATTGCATCGGAATTAAATATAAGAGACACAATGACGACTTAAGTACAGGATGACAGAGTCTTCCTACTGTCTATGTTTTGAGCGTTTCCTGTGTCACTAGTTTTACATTCCGATGCACCTCTGCAGGTTTACTGTATCCCTTGGACCTTCCCATTGACGATGAAACACAGAAATTGCATCGGAATTAAATATAAGAGACACAATGCCGACGAAAGTACAGGAAGACTCAGTCTTCCTACTGTCTATGTTTTGAGCGTTTCCTGTGTCACCAGTTTTACATTCTGATGCACCTCTGCAGGTTTACTGTATCCCTTGGAATTTCCCATTGACGATGAAATACAGAAATTGCATCGGAATTAAATATAAGAGACACAATGCCGACTTAAGTACAGGATGACTGAGTCTTCCTACTGTCTACTATTTGAGCGATTCCTGCGTCACCAGTTTTACATTCCGATGCACCTCTACAGGTTTACTGTATCCCTTGGACCTTCACAGTTACGATGTAACACAGAAATTACATCGGAATTAAATATAAGAGACACCATGCCGACTTAAGTACAAGAAAACAGTCTTCTTACAGTCAATGTTTTGAGCGTTTCCTGTGTCACCAATTTTACATTCCGATGCACCTCTGCATGTTTACTGTATCCCTTGGACCTTCCCATTGGCGATGAAACACACAAATTGCATCGAAATTAAATATAAGAGCCACAATGCCAACTTAAGTACAGGAAGACTGAGTCTTCCTACTGTCTAAGTTTTGAGCGTTTCCTGTGTCACCAGTTTTACATTCCGATGCACCTCTGCAGGTTTACTGTATCCCTTGGACCTTCCCATTCGCGATGAAACACAGAAATTGCATCGGAATTAAACATAAGAGAAACAATGCCGACTTAAGTACAGGAAGACTAAGTCTTCCTACTGTCTATAATTTGTGCGTTTCCTGTGTCACTAGTTTTACATTCCGATGCACCTCTACAGGTTTACTGGATCCCTTGGACCTTGACAGCGACGATGAAACACGGAAATTTCATCGGAAAGAAATATAAGAGACACAATGCCGACTTAAGTACAGGAAGACTGAGTCTTCCTACTGTCTATGATTTGAGCGTTTCCTGTGTCACGAGTTTTACATTCCGATGCACCTCTGCAGGTTTACTGTATTCCTTGAACCTTCCCATTGACGATGAAGCACAGAAATTGCATCGGAATTAAATATAAGAGACACAATGCCGACTTAAGTACAGGAAGACTGAGTCGTCCTACTGTCTATGTTTTGGCGTTTCCTGTGTCACTAGTTTTACATTCCGATGCACCTCTGCAGGTGTACCGTATCCCTTGGACCTTCCCATTGACGATGAAACACAGAAATTGAATCGGAATTAAATATCAGAGACACAATGCCGACTTAAAGATACGAAGACTGAGTCTTCCTACTGTCTATGATTTGAGCGTTTCCTGTGACACCAGTTTTACATTCTGATGCACCTCTGCAGGTTTACTGTATCCCTTGGACCTTCCCATTGACGATGAAACACAGAAATTGCATCGGAATTAAATATAAGAGATACAATGCCGACTTAAGTACAGGAAGACTGAGTCTTCCTACTGTCTATGATTTGAGCGTTTCCTGTGTCACCAGTTTTACATTCCGATGCACCTCTGCAGGTTTCTAGTATCCCTTGGACCTTACCATTGACGACGAAACACAGAAATTGCATCTAAATTAAATATAAGAGACACAATGCCGACTTAAGTACAAGAATACAGCCTTCGTACGGTCTATGTTTTGAGCGTTTCCTGTGTCATCAGTTTTACATTCCGATGCACCTCTGCAGGTTTACTGTATCCCTTGGACCTTCCCATTGACGATTAATAACAGAAATTGCATCGGAATTATATATAAGAGACACAATGCCGACTTAAGTACAGGAAGATTGAGTCTTCCTACTGTCTATGTTTGAGCGTTTCCTGTGTCACTAGTTTTACATTCCGATGCACCTCTGCAGGTTTACTGTATCCCTTGGACCTTCCCATTGACGATGAAACACAGAAATTGCGTTGGAATTAAATATAAGAGACACAATGCCGACTTAAGTACAGGAAGACGGAGTCTTCCTACTGTCTATGTTTTGAGCGTTTCCTGTGTCACGAGTTTTACATTCCGAGGCACCTCTGCAGATTTACTGTATCCCTTGGACCTTCCCTTGACGATGAAACACAGAAATTGCATCGGAATTAAATATAAGAGACACAATGCCGACATAAGTACAGGAAGACTGAGTCTTCCTACTGTCTATGTTTTGAGCGTTTCCTGTGTCACTAGTTTTACATTCCGATGCACCTCTGCAGGTTTACTGTATCCCTTGGAATTTCCCATTGACGATGAAACACAGAAATTGCATCGGAATTAAATATAAGAGACACAATGCCGACTTAAGTACAGGAAGACTGAGTCTACCAACTGTCTATGTTTTGAGCGTTTCCTGTGTCACCAGTTTTACATTCCGATGCACCTCTGCAGGTTTACTGTATCCCTTGGAATTTCCCATTGACGATGAAACACAGAAATTGCATCGGAATTAAATGTAAGAGAAACAATGCCGACTTAAGTACAGGAAGACTGAGTCTTCCTACTGTCTATAATTTGAGCGTTTCCTGTGTCACCAGTTTTACATTCCGTTGCACCTCTACAGGTTTACTGTATCCATTGGACCTTCACAGTGACGATGAAACACAGAAATTGCATCGGAATTAAATATAAGAGAAACAATGCCGACTTAAGTACAGGAAGACTAAGTCTTCCTACTGTCTATGTTTTGAGCGTTTCCTGTGTCATCAGTTTTACTTTCCGATGCACCTCTGCACGTTTACTATATCCCTTGGACCTTCCCATTCACGATGAAACACAGAAATTTCATCGGAAATAAATATAAGAGACACAATGCCGACATCAGTACAGGAAGACTGAGTCTTCCTACTGTCTATGTTTTGATGGTGTCCTGTGTTAGAGTTTTACATTCCGATGCACCTCTGCAGGTTTACTGTAACCCTTGGACCTTGCCATTGACGATGAAACACAGAGGTTGCATCGGAATTAAATATAAGAGACACAATGACGACTTAAGTACAGGATGACTGAGTCTTCCTACTGTCTATGTTTTGAGCGGTTCCTGTGTCACTAGTTTTACATTCCGATGCACCTCTGCAGGTTTACTGTATCCCTTGGACCTTCCCATTGACGATGAAACACAGAAATTGCATCGGAATTAAATATAAGAGACACAATGCCGACGAAAGTACAGGAAGACTGAGTCTTCCTACTGTCTATGTTTTGAGCGTTTCCTGTGTCACCAGTTTTACATTCCGATGCACCTCTGCAGGTGTACTGCATCCCTTGGACCTTCCCATTGACGATGAAACACAGAAATTGCTTCGGAATTAAATATAAGAGACACAATGCCGACTTAAGTACAGGAAGACTGAGTCTTCCTACTGTCTATGTTTTGAGCGTTTCCTGTGACACTAGTTTTACATTCTGATGCACCTCTGCAGGTTTACTGTATCCCTTGGACCGTCCCATTGTCGATGAAACACAGAAATTGCATCGGAATTAAATATAAGAGACACAATGCCGACTTAAGTACAGGAAGACTGAGTCTTCCTACTGACTATGTTTTGAGCGTTTCCTGTGTCACCAGTTTTACATTACGATGCACCTCTGCAGGTTTCTAGTATCCCTTGGACCTTCCCATTGACGACGAAACACAGAAATTGCATCTAAATGTAATATAAGAGACACAATGCCGACTTAAGTACAAGAAAACAGTATTCGTACGGTCTATGTTTTGAGCGTTTCCTGTGTCATCAGTATTACATTCCGATGCACCTCTGCAGGTTTACTGTATCCCTTGGACCTTCCCATTGACGATGAATAACAGAAATTGCATCGGAATTATATATAAGAGACACAATGCCGACTTAAGTACAGGAAGATTGAGTCTTCCTACTGTCTATGTTTGAGCGTTTCCTGTGTCACTAGTTTTACATTCCGATGCACCTCTGCAGGTTTACTGTATCCCTTGGCCTTCCCATTGACGATGAAACACAGAAATTGCATCGAATTAAATATAAGAGAAACAATGCCGACTTAAGTACAGGAAGACTGAGTCTTCCTACTGTCTATAATTTGAGCGTTTCCTGTGTCACCAGTTTTACATTCCGTTCCACCTCTACAGGTTTACTGTATCCCTTGGACCTTCACAGTGACGATGAAACACAGAAATTGCATCGGAATTAAATATAAGAGACACAATGCCGACTTAAATACAGGAAGACTAAGTCTTCCTACTGTCTATGTTTTGAGCGTTTCCTGTGTCATCAGTTTTACTTTCCGATGCACCTCTGCACGTTTACTATATCCCTTGGACCTTCCCATTCGCGATGAAACACAGAAATTGCATCGGAATTAAACATAAGAGAAACAATGCCGACTTAAGTACAGGAAGACTAAGTCTTCCTACTGTCTATAATTTGTGCGTTTCCTGTGTCACTAGTTTTACATTCCGATGCACCTCTACAGGTTTACTGGATCCCTTGGACCTTGACAGCGACGATGAAACACGGAAATTTCATCGGAAAGAAATATAAGAGACACAATGCCGACTTAAGTACAGGAAGACTGAGTCTTCCTACTGTCTATGATTTGAGCGTTTCCTGTGTCACGAGTTTTACATTCCGATGCACCTCTGCAGGTTTACTGTATTCCTTGAACCTTCCCATTGACGATGAAGCACAGAAATTGCATCGGAATTAAATATAAGAGACACAATGCCGACTTAAGTACAGGAAGACTGAGTCGTCCTACTGTCTATGTTTTGGCGTTTCCTGTGTCACTAGTTTTACATTCCGATGCACCTCTGCAGGTGTACCGTATCCCTTGGACCTTCCCATTGACGATGAAACACAGAAATTGAATCGGAATTAAATATCAGAGACACAATGCCGACTTAAAGATACGAAGACTGAGTCTTCCTACTGTCTATGATTTGAGCGTTTCCTGTGACACCAGTTTTACATTCTGATGCACCTCTGCAGGTTTACTGTATCCCTTGGACCTTCCCATTGACGATGAAACACAGAAATTGCATCGGAATTAAATATAAGAGATACAATGCCGACTTAAGTACAGGAAGACTGAGTCTTCCTACTGTCTATGATTTGAGCGTTTCCTGTGTCACCAGTTTTACATTCCGATGCACCTCTGCAGGTTTCTAGTATCCCTTGGACCTTACCATTGACGACGAAACACAGAAATTGCATCTAAATTAAATATAAGAGACACAATGCCGACTTAAGTACAAGAAAACAGCCTTCGTACGGTCTATGTTTTGAGCGTTTCCTGTGTCATCAGTTTTACATTCCGATGCACCTCTGCAGGTTTACTGTATCCCTTGGACCTTCCCATTGACGATTAATAACAGAAATTGCATCGGAATTATATATAAGAGACACAATGCCGACTTAAGTACAGGAAGATTGAGTCTTCCTACTGTCTATGTTTGAGCGTTTCCTGTGTCACTAGTTTTACATTCCGATGCACCTCTGCAGGTTTACTGTATCCCTTGGACCTTCCCATTGACGATGAAACACAGAAATTGCGTTGGAATTAAATATAAGAGACACAATGCCGACTTAAGTACAGGAAGACGGAGTCTTCCTACTGTCTATGTTTTGAGCGTTTCCTGTGTCACGAGTTTTACATTCCGAGGCACCTCTGCAGATTTACTGTATCCCTTGGACCTTCCCTTGACGATGAAACACAGAAATTGCATCGGAATTAAATATAAGAGACACAATGCCGACATAAGTACAGGAAGACTGAGTCTTCCTACTGTCTATGTTTCGAGCGTTTCCTGTGTCACTAGTTTTACATTCCGATGCACCTCTGCAGGTTTACTGTATCCCTTGGAATTTCCCATTGACGATGAAACACAGAAATTGCATCGGAATTAAATATAAGAGACACAATGCCGACTTAAGTACAGGAAGACTGAGTCTACCAACTGTCTATGTTTTGAGCGTTTCCTGTGTCACCAGTTTTACATTCCGATGCACCTCTGCAGGTTTACTGTATCCCTTGGAATTTCCCATTGACGATGAAACACAGAAATTGCATCGGAATTAAATGTAAGAGAAACAATGCCGACTTAAGTACAGGAAGACTGAGTCTTCCTACTGTCTATAATTTGAGCGTTTCCTGTGTCACCAGTTTTACATTCCGTTGCACCTCTACAGGTTTACTGTATCCATTGGACCTTCACAGTGACGATGAAACACAGAAATTGCATCGGAATTAAATATAAGAGAAACAATGCCGACTTAAGTACAGGAAGACTAAGTCTTCCTACTGTCTATGTTTTGAGCGTTTCCTGTGTCATCAGTTTTACTTTCCGATGCACCTCTGCACGTTTACTATATCCCTTGGACCTTCCCATTCACGATGAAACACAGAAATTTCATCGGAAATAAATATAAGAGACACAATGCCGACATCAGTACAGGAAGACTGAGTCTTCCTACTGTCTATGTTTTGATGGTGTCCTGTGTTAGAGTTTTACATTCCGATGCACCTCTGCAGGTTTACTGTAACCCTTGGACCTTGCCATTGACGATGAAACACAGAGGTTGCATCGGAATTAAATATAAGAGACACAATGACGACTTAAGTACAGGATGACTGAGTCTTCCTACTGTCTATGTTTTGAGCGGTTCCTGTGTCACTAGTTTTACATTCCGATGCACCTCTGCAGGTTTACTGTATCCCTTGGACCTTCCCATTGACGATGAAACACAGAAATTGCATCGGAATTAAATATAAGAGACACAATGCCGACGAAAGTACAGGAAGACTGAGTCTTCCTACTGTCTATGTTTTGAGCGTTTCCTGTGTCACCAGTTTTACATTCCGATGCACCTCTGCAGGTGTACTGCATCCCTTGGACCTTCCCATTGACGATGAAACACAGAAATTGCTTCGGAATTAAATATAAGAGACACAATGCCGACTTAAGTACAGGAAGACTGAGTCTTCCTACTGTCTATGTTTTGAGCGTTTCCTGTGACACTAGTTTTACATTCTGATGCACCTCTGCAGGTTTACTGTATCCCTTGGACCGTCCCATTGTCGATGAAACACAGAAATTGCATCGGAATTAAATATAAGAGACACAATGCCGACTTAAGTACAAGAAAACAGTATTCGTACGGTCTATGTTTTGAGCGTTTCCTGTGTCATCAGTATTACATTCCGATGCACCTCTGCAGGTTTACTGTATCCCTTGGACCTTCCCATTGACGATGAATAACAGAAATTGCATCGGAATTATATATAAGAGACACAATGCCGACTTAAGTACAGGAAGATTGAGTCTTCCTACTGTCTATGTTTGAGCGTTTCCTGTGTCACTAGTTTTACATTCCGATGCACCTCTGCAGGTTTACTGTATCCCTTGGCCTTCCCATTGACGATGAAACACAGAAATTGCATCGAATTAAATATAAGAGAAACAATGCCGACTTAAGTACAGGAAGACTGAGTCTTCCTACTGTCTATAATTTGAGCGTTTCCTGTGTCACCAGTTTTACATTCCGTTCCACCTCTACAGGTTTACTGTATCCCTTGGACCTTCACAGTGACGATGAAACACAGAAATTGCATCGGAATTAAATATAAGAGACACAATGCCGACTTAAATACAGGAAGACTAAGTCTTCCTACTGTCTATGTTTTGAGCGTTTCCTGTGTCATCAGTTTTACTTTCCGATGCACCTCTGCACGTTTACTATATCCCTTGGACCTTCCCATTCACGATGAAACACAGAAATTTCATCGGAAATAAATATAAGAGACACAATGCCGACTTCAGTACAGGAAGACTGAGTCTTCCTACTGTCTATGTTTTGAGCGTTTCCTGTGTTAGAGTTTTACATTCCGATGCACCTCTGCAGGTTTACTGTAACCCTTGGACCTTCCCATTGACGATGAAACACAGAGATTGCATCGGAATTAAATATAAGAGACACAATGCCGGCGAAAGTACAGGAAGACAGAGTCTTCCTACTGTCTATGTTTTGAGCGTTTCCTGTGTAACTAGTTTTACATTCCGATGCACCTCTGCAGGTTTACTGTATCCCTTGGACCTTCCCATTGACGATTAATAACAGAAATTGCATCGGAATTAAACATAAGAGAAACAATGAAGACTTAAGTACAGGAAGACTGAGTCTTCCTACTGTCTATAATTTGAGCGTTTCCTGTGTCACTAGTTTTACATTCCGATCCACCTCTACAGGTTTACTGTATCCCTTGGACCTTCACAGCGACGATGAAACACTGAAATTTCATCGGAAATAAATATAAGAGACACAATGCCGACTTAAGAACAAGAAGAGTGAGTCTTCCTACTGTCTATGTTTTGAGCGCTTCCTGTGTCACGAGTTTTACATTCCGATGCACCTCTGCAGGTTTACTGTATCCCTTGGACCTTCCCATTGACGATGAAACACAGAAATTGCATCGGAATTAAATATAAGAGACACAATGCCGACTTAAGTACAGGAAGACTGAGTCTTCCTACTGTCTATGTTTTGAGCGTTTCCTGTGTCACTAGTTTTACATTCCGATGCACCTCTGCAGGTGTACTGTATCCCTTGGACCTTCCCATTGACGATGAAACACAGAAATTGCATCGGAATTAAATATAAGAGACACAATGCCGACTTAAGTACAGGAAGACTGAGTCTTCCTACTGACTATGTCTTGAGCGTTTCCTGTGTCACCAGTTTTACATTCCGATGCACCTCTGCAGGTTTCTAGTATCCCTTGGACCTTCCCATTGACGACGAAACACAGAAATTGCATCTAAATGTAATATAAGAGACACAATGCCGACTTAAGTACAAGAAAAGAGTCTTCGTACGGTCTATGTTTTGAGCGTTTCCTGTGTCATCAGTTTTACATTCCGATGCACCTCTGCAGGTTTACTGTATCCCTTGGACCTTCCCATTGACGATGAATAACAGAAATTGCATCAGAATTATATATAAGAGACACAATGCCGACTTAAGTACAGGAAGATTGAGTCTTCCTACTGTCTATGTTTGAGCGTACCTGTGTCACTAGTTTTACATTCCGATGCACCTCTGCAGGTTTACTGTATCCCTTGGACCTTCCCATTGACGATGAAACACAGAAATTGCATCGAATTAAATATAAGAGAAACAATGCCGACTTAAGTACAGGAAGACTAAGTCTTCCTACTGTCTATGTTTGAGCGTTTCCTTAGTCACCAGTTTTACATTCTGATGCACCTCTGCAGGTTTACTGTATCCCTTGGGCCTTCCCATTGACGACGAAACACAGAAATTGCATCGGAATTAAATGTAAGAGACACAATGCCGACATAAGTACAGGAAGATTGAGTCTTCCTACTGTCTATGTTTGAGCGTTTCGTGTGTCACTAATTTTACATTACGATGCACCTCTGCAGGTTTACTGTATCCCTTGGACCTTCCCATTGATGATGAAACACAGAAATTGCATCGGAATTATATATAAGAGGCACAATGCCGACTTAAGTACAGGAGGACTGAGTCTTGCTACTCTCTATGTTTTGAGCGTTTCCTGTGTCACCAGTTTTACATTCTGATGCACCTCTGCAGGTTTACTGTATCCCTTGGACCTTCCCATTGACGATGAAACACAGAAATTGCATCGAATTAAATATAAGAGAAACAATGCCGACTTAAGTACAGGCAGACTGAGTCTTCCTACTGTCTATAATTTGAGCGTTTCCTTAGTCACCAGTTTTACATTCCGATGCACCTCTACAGGTTTACTGTATCCCTTGGACCTTCACAGCGACGATGAAACACAGAAATGTCATCGGAAATAAATATAAGAGACACAATGCCGACTTAAGTACAGGAAGACTGAGTCTTCCTACTGTCTATGTTTTGAGCGTTTCCTGTGTTAGAGTTTTACATTCCGATGCACCTCCTCAGGTTTCTAGTATCCCTTGGACCTTCCCATTGACGACGAAACACAGAAATTGCATCTAAATTAAATATAAGAGACACAATGCCGACTTAAGTACTAGAAAACAGTCTTCGTACGGTCTATGTTTTGAGCGTTTCCTGTGTCATCAGTTTTACATTCCGATGCACCTCTGCAGGTTTACTGTATCCCTTGGACCTTCCCATTGACATTGAATAACAGAAATTGCATCGGAATTATATATAAGAGACACAATGCCGACTTAAGTACAGGAAGATTGAGTCTTCCTACTCTCTATGTTTGAGCGTTTCCTGTGTCACTAGTTTTACATTCCGATGCACCTCTGCAGGTTTACTGTATCCCTTGGACCTTCCCCTTGACGATGAAACACAGAAATTGCATCGGAATTATATATAAGATGGTTCAAATGGCTCTGAGCACTATGGGACTCAACTGCTAAGGTCATTAATCCCCTAGAACTTAGAACTAGTGAAACCTAACTAACCTAAGGACATCACAAACATCCATGCCCGAGGCAGGATTCGAACCTGCGACCGTAGCGGTCTTGCGGTTCCAGACTGCAGCGCCTTTAACCGCACGGCCACTTCGGCCGGCTATATACAAGAGACACAATGGCGACCTAAGTACAGGAAGACTGAGTCTTCCTACTCTCTATGCTTTGAGCGTTTCCTGTGTCACCAGTTTTACATTCTGATGCGCCTCTGCAGGTTTACTGTATCCCTTGGACCTTCCCATTGACGACGAAACACAGAAATTGCATCTAAATTAAATATAAGAGACACAATGCCGACTTAAGTACTAGAAAACAGTCTTCGTACGGTCTATGTTTTGAGCGTTTCCTGTGTCATCAGTTTTACATTCCGATGCACCTCTGCAGGTTTACTGTATCCCTTGGGCCTTCCCATTGACGATGAATAACAGAAATTGCATCGGAATTATATATAAGAGACACAATGCCGCCTTAAGTACAGGAAGATTGAGTCTTCCTACTGTCTATGTTTGAGCGTTTCCTGTGTCACTAGTTTTACATTCCGATGCACCTCTGCAGGTTTACTGTATCCCTTGGACCTTCCCTTTGGCGATGAAACACACAAATTGCATCGAAATTAAATATAAGAGACACAATGCCGACTTAAGTACAGGAAGACTAAATCCTGCTACTGTCTATGTTTTGAGCGTATCCTGTGTCATCAGTTTTACTTTCCGATGCACCTCTGCAGGTTTACTATATCCCTTGGACCTTCCCATTCACGATGAAACACAGAAATTTCATCGGAAATAAATATAAGAGACACAATGCCGACTTATGTACAGGAAGACTGAGTCTTCCTACTGTCTATATTTTGAGCGTTTCCTGTGTCACTAGTTATACATTCCGTTGCACATCTGCAGGTTTACTGTATCCCTTGGACCTTCCCATTGTCGATGCAACACAGAAATTGCATCGGAATTAAATATAAGAGACACAATGCCGACTTAAGTACAGGAAGACTGAGTCTTCCTACTGTCTATATTGTGAGCGTTTCCTGTGTCACCATTTTTACATTCTGATGCACCTCTGCAGGTTTACTGTACCCCTTGGACATTCCCATTGACGATGAAATACAGAAATTGCATCGGAATTAAATATAAGAGACACAATGCCGACTTAAGTACAGGAAGACTGAGTCTTCCTACTGTCTATGTTTTGAGCGTTTCCTGTGTCACCAGTTTTACATTCCGATGCACCTCTGCAGGTTTACTGTATCCCTTGGACTTTCCCATTGACGATGAAACACAGAAATTGCATCGGAATTAAATGTAAGAGACACAATGCCGACATAAGTACAAGAAGATTGAGTCTTCCTACTGTCTATGTTTGAGCGTTTCCTGTGTCACTAATTTTACATTCCGATGCACCTCTGCAGGTTTACTGTATCCCTTGGACCTTCCCATTGATGATGAAACACAGAAATTGCATCGGAATTATATATAAGAGGCACAATGCCGACTTAAGTACAGGAGGACTGAGTCTTCCTACTGTCTATAATTTGAGCGTTTCCTTAGTCACCAGTTTTACATTCCGATGCACCTCTACAGGTTTACTGTATCCCTTGGACCTTCACAGCGACGATGAAACACAGAAATGTCATCCGAAATAAATATAGGAGACACAATGCCGACTTAAGTACAGGAAGACTGAGTCTTCCTAATGTCTATGTTTTGAGCGTTTCCTGTGTCACGAGTTTTACATTCCGATGCACCTCTGCAGGTTTACTGTATCCCTTGGACCTTCCCATTGACGATGTAACACAGAAATTGCATCGGAATTATATATAAGAGACACAATGCCGACTTAAGTACAAGAAGACTGAGTCTTCCTACTGTCTATGTTTTGAGCGTTTCCT
This sequence comes from Schistocerca nitens, assembly GCF_023898315.1. NCBI lineage: Eukaryota > Metazoa > Arthropoda > Insecta > Orthoptera > Acrididae > Schistocerca > Schistocerca nitens. Next base: position 1,434,413 of record NC_064616.1, on the reverse strand, counting down.
GTGTCACTAGTTTTACATTCCGATGCACCTCTGCAGGTGTACTGTATCCCTTGGACCTTCCCATTGACGATGAAACACAGAAATTGCATCGGAATTAAATATAAGAGACACAATGCCGACTTAAGTACAGGAAGACTGAGCCTTCGTACTGTCTATGTTTTGAGCGTTTCCTGTGACACCAGTTTTACATTCTGATGCACCTCTGCACGTTTACTGTATCCCTTGGACCTTCCCATTGACGATGAAACACAGAAATTGCATCGGAATTAAATATAAGAGACACAATGCCGACTTAAGTACAGGAAGACTGAGTCTTCCTACTGTCTATGTTTTGAGCGTTTCCTGTGTCACCAGTTTTACATTCCGATGCACCTCTGCAGGTTTCTAGTATTCCTTGGACCTTCCCATTGACGACGAAACACAGAAATTGCATCTAAATTAAATATAAGAGACACAATGCCGACTTAAGTACAAGAAAACAGTGTTCGTACGGTCTATGGTTTGAGCGTTTCCTGTGTCATCAGTTTTACATTCCGATGCACCTCTGCAGATTTACTGTATCCCTTGGACCTTCCCATTGACGATGAAACACAGAAATTGCATCGGAATTATATATAAGAGACACAATGCCGACTTAAGTACAGGAAGAATGAGTCTTCCTACTCTCTATGTTTTGAGCGTTTCCTGTGTCACCAGTTTTACATTCTGATGCGCCTCTGCAGGTTTACTGTATCCCTTGGACCTTCCCATTGACGATGAAACACAGAAATTGCATCGGAATTAAATATAAGAGAAACAATGCCGACTTAAGTACAGGAAGACTGAATCTTCCTACTGTCTATAATTTGAGCGTTTCCTGTGTCACCACTTTTACATTCCGATGCACCTCTACAGGTTTACTGTATCCCTTGGACCTTCCCATTGACGATGAAACACAGAAATTGCATCGGAATTAAATATAAGAGACATAATGCCGACTTAAGTACAGGAAGACTAAGTCTTCCTACTGTCTATGTTTTGGGCGTTTCCTGTGTCATCAGTTTTACTTTCCGATGCACCTCTGCAGGTTTACTGTATCCCTTGGACCTTCCCATTGACGATGAAACACAGAAATTGCATCGAATTAAATATAAGAGAAACAATGCCGACTTAAGTACAGGAAGACTAAGTCTTCCTACTGTCTATGTTTGAGCGTTTCCTGTGTCATCAGTTTTACTTTCCGATGCACCTCTGCACGTTTACTATATCCCTTGGACCTTCCCATTGACGACGAAACACAGAAATTGCATCGGAATTAAATATAAGAGAAACAATGCCGACTTAAGTACAGGAAGACTAAGTCTTCCTACTGTCTATGTTTTGAGCGTTTCCTGTGTTAGAGTTTTACATTCCGATGCACCTCCTCAGGTTTCTAGTATCCCTTGGACCTTCCCATTGACGACGAAACACAGAAATTGCATCGGAATTAAATGTAAGAGACACAATGCCGACATAAGTACAGGAAGATTGAGTCTTCCTACTGTCTATGTTTGAGCGTTTCGTGTGTCACTAATTTTACATTCCGATGCACCTCTGCAGGTTTACTGTATCCCTTGGACCTTCCCATTGATGATGAAACACAGAAATTGCATCGGAATTATATATAAGAGGCACAATGCCGACTTAAGTACAGGAGGACTGAGTCTTGCTACTCTCTATGTTTTGAGCGTTTCCTGTGTCACCAGTTTTACATTCTGATGCACCTCTGCAGGTTTACTGTATCCCTTGGACCTTCCCATTGACGATGAAACACAGAAATTGCATCGAATTAAATATAAGAGAAACAATGCCGACTTAAGTACAGGCAGACTGAGTCTTCCTACTGTCTATAATTTGAGCGTTTCCTTAGTCACCAGTTTTACATTCCGATGCACCTCTGCAGGTTTACTGTATCCCTTGGACCTTCCCGTTGACGATGAAACACAGAAATTGCATCGGAATTATATATAAGATGGTTCAAATGGCTCTGAGCACTATGGGACTCAACTGCTAAGGTCATTAGTCCCCTAGAACTTAGAACTAGTGAAACCTAACTAACCTAAGGACATCACAAAAATCCATGCCCGAGGCAGGATTCGAACCTGCGACCGTAGCGGTCTTGCGGTTCCAGACTGCAGCGCCTTTAACCGCACGGCCACTTCGGCCGGCTATATATAAGAGACACAATGCCGACCTAAGTACAGGAAGACTGAGTCTTCCTACTCTCTATGCTTTGAGCGTTTCCTGTGTCACCAGTTTTACATTCTGATGCGCCTCTGCAGATTTACTGTATCCCTTGGACCTTCCCATTGACGATGAAACACAGAAATTGCATCGGAATTAAATATAAGAGAAACAATGCCGACTTAAGTACAAGAAAACAGTCTTCGTACGGTCTATGTTTTGAGCGTTTCCTGTGTCATCAGTTTTACATTCCGATGCACCTCTGCAGGTTTACTGTATCCCTTGGGCCTTCCCATTGACGATGAATAACAGAAATTGCATCGGAATTATATATAAGAGACACAATGACGCCTTAAGTACAGGAAGATTGAGTCTTCCTACTGTCTATGTTTGAGCGTTTCCTGTGTCACTAGTTTTACATTCCGATGCACCTCTGCAGGTTTACTGTATCCCTTGGACCTTCCCTTTGGCGATGAAACACACAAATTGCATCGAAATTAAATATAAGAGACACAATGCCGACTTAAGTACAGGAAGACTAAATCCTGCTACTGTCTATGTTTTGAGCGTATCCTGTGTCATCAGTTTTACTTTCCGATGCACCTCTGCAGGTTTACTATATCCCTTGGACCTTCCCATTCACGATGAAACACAGAAATTTCATCGGAAATAAATATAACAGACACAATGCCGACTTATGTACAGGAAGACTGAGTCTTCCTACTGCCTATATTTTGAGCGTTTCCTGTGTCACTAGTTATACATTCCGTTGCACCTCTGCAGGTTTACTGTATCCCTTGGACCTTCCCATTGTCGATGCAACACAGAAATTGCATCGGAATTAAATATAAGAGACACAATGCCGACTTAAGTACAGGAAGACTGAGTCTTCCTACTGTCTATATTGTGAGCGTTTCCTGTGTCACCATTTTTACATTCTGATGCACCTCTGCAGGTTTACTGTACCCCTTGGACATTCCCATTGACGATGAAATACAGAAATTGCATCGGAATTAAATATAAGAGACACAATGCCGACTTAAGTACAGGAAGACTGAGTCTTCCTACTGTCTATGTTTTGAGCGTTTCCTGTGTCACCAGTTTTACATTCCGATGCACCTCTGCATGTTTACTGTATCCCTTGGACCTTCCCATTGGCGATGAAACACACAAATTGCATCGAAATTAAATATAAGAGCCACAATGCCAACTTAAGTACAGGAAGACTGAGTCTTCCTACTGTCTATGTTTTGAGCGTTTCCTGTGTCACCAGTTTTACATTCCGATGCACCTCTGCAGGTTTACTGTATCCCTTGGACCTTCCCATTCGCGATGAAACACAGAAATTGCATCGGAATTAAACATAAGAGAAACAATGCCGACTTAAGTACAGGAAGACTAAGTCTTCCTACTGTCTATAATTTGTGCGTTTCCTGTGTCACTAGTTTTACATTCCGATGCACCTCTACAGGTTTACTGTATCCCTTGGACCTTGACAGCGACGATGAAACACGGAAATTTCATCGGAAAGAAATATAAGAGACACAATGCCGACTTAAGTACAGGAAGACTGAGTCTTCCTACTGTCTATGATTTGATCGTTTCCTGTGTCACGAGTTTTACATTCCGATGCACCTCTGCAGGTTTACTGTATTCCTTGAACCTTCCCATTGACGATGAAGCACACAAATTGCATCGGAATTAAATATAAGAGACACAATGCCGACTTAAGTACAGGAAGACTGAGTCGTCCTACTGTCTATGTTTTGGCGTTTCCTGTGTCACTAGTTTTACATTCCGATGCACCTCTGCAGGTGTACTGTATCCCTTGGACCTTCCCATTGACGATGAAACACAGAAATTGAATCGGAATTAAATATCAGAGACACAATGCCGACTTAAAGATAGGAAGACTGAGTCTTCCTACTGTCTATGATTTGAGCGTTTCCTGTGACACCAGTTTTACATTCTGATGCACCTCTGCAGGTTTACTGTATCCCTTGGACCTTCCCATTCACGATGAAACACAGAAACTTCATCAGTAATAAATATAAGAGACACAATGCCGACTTCAGTACAGGAAGACTGAGTCTTCCTACTGTCTATGTTTTGAGGGTGTCCTGTGTTAGAGATTTACATTCCGATGCACCTCTGCAGGTTTACTGTAACCCTTGGACCTTGCCATTGACGATGAAAGACAGAGATTGCATCGGAATTAAATATAAGAGACACAATGACGACTTAAGTACAGGATGACAGAGTCTTCCTACTGTCTATGTTTTGAGCGTTTCCTGTGTCACTAGTTTTACATTCCGATGCACCTCTGCAGGTTTACTGTATCCCTTGGACCTTCCCATTGACGATGAAACACAGAAATTGCATCGGAATTAAATATAAGAGACACAATGCCGACGAAAGTACAGGAAGACTCAGTCTTCCTACTGTCTATGTTTTGAGCGTTTCCTGTGTCACCAGTTTTACATTCTGATGCACCTCTGCAGGTTTACTGTATCCCTTGGAATTTCCCATTGACGATGAAATACAGAAATTGCATCGGAATTAAATATAAGAGACACAATGCCGACTTAAGTACAGGATGACTGAGTCTTCCTACTGTCTACTATTTGAGCGATTCCTGCGTCACCAGTTTTACATTCCGATGCACCTCTACAGGTTTACTGTATCCCTTGGACCTTCACAGTTACGATGTAACACAGAAATTACATCGGAATTAAATATAAGAGACACCATGCCGACTTAAGTACAAGAAAACAGTCTTCTTACAGTCAATGTTTTGAGCGTTTCCTGTGTCACCAATTTTACATTCCGATGCACCTCTGCATGTTTACTGTATCCCTTGGACCTTCCCATTGGCGATGAAACACACAAATTGCATCGAAATTAAATATAAGAGCCACAATGCCAACTTAAGTACAGGAAGACTGAGTCTTCCTACTGTCTAAGTTTTGAGCGTTTCCTGTGTCACCAGTTTTACATTCCGATGCACCTCTGCAGGTTTACTGTATCCCTTGGACCTTCCCATTCGCGATGAAACACAGAAATTGCATCGGAATTAAACATAAGAGAAACAATGCAGACTTAAGTACAGGAAGACTAAGTCTTCCTACTGTCTATAATTTGTGCGTTTCCTGTGTCACTAGTTTTACATTCCGATGCACCTCTACAGGTTTACTGGATCCCTTGGACCTTGACAGCGACGATGAAACACGGAAATTTCATCGGAAAGAAATATAAGAGACACAATGCCGACTTAAGTACAGGAAGACTGAGTCTTCCTACTGTCTATGATTTGAGCGTTTCCTGTGTCACGAGTTTTACATTCCGATGCACCTCTGCAGGTTTACTGTATTCCTTGAACCTTCCCATTGACGATGAAGCACAGAAATTGCATCGGAATTAAATATAAGAGACACAATGCCGACTTAAGTACAGGAAGACTGAGTCGTCCTACTGTCTATGTTTTGGCGTTTCCTGTGTCACTAGTTTTACATTCCGATGCACCTCTGCAGGTGTACCGTATCCCTTGGACCTTCCCATTGACGATGAAACACAGAAATTGAATCGGAATTAAATATCAGAGACACAATGCCGACTTAAAGATACGAAGACTGAGTCTTCCTACTGTCTATGATTTGAGCGTTTCCTGTGACACCAGTTTTACATTCTGATGCACCTCTGCAGGTTTACTGTATCCCTTGGACCTTCCCATTGACGATGAAACACAGAAATTGCATCGGAATTAAATATAAGAGATACAATGCCGACTTAAGTACAGGAAGACTGAGTCTTCCTACTGTCTATGATTTGAGCGTTTCCTGTGTCACCAGTTTTACATTCCGATGCACCTCTGCAGGTTTCTAGTATCCCTTGGACCTTACCATTGACGACGAAACACAGAAATTGCATCTAAATTAAATATAAGAGACACAATGCCGACTTAAGTACAAGAAAACAGCCTTCGTACGGTCTATGTTTTGAGCGTTTCCTGTGTCATCAGTTTTACATTCCGATGCACCTCTGCAGGTTTACTGTATCCCTTGGACCTTCCCATTGACGATTAATAACAGAAATTGCATCGGAATTATATATAAGAGACACAATGCCGACTTAAGTACAGGAAGATTGAGTCTTCCTACTGTCTATGTTTGAGCGTTTCCTGTGTCACTAGTTTTACATTCCGATGCACCTCTGCAGGTTTACTGTATCCCTTGGACCTTCCCATTGACGATGAAACACAGAAATTGCGTTGGAATTAAATATAAGAGACACAATGCCGACTTAAGTACAGGAAGACGGAGTCTTCCTACTGTCTATGTTTTGAGCGTTTCCTGTGTCACGAGTTTTACATTCCGAGGCACCTCTGCAGATTTACTGTATCCCTTGGACCTTCCCTTGACGATGAAACACAGAAATTGCATCGGAATTAAATATAAGAGACACAATGCCGACATAAGTACAGGAAGACTGAGTCTTCCTACTGTCTATGTTTTGAGCGTTTCCTGTGTCACTAGTTTTACATTCCGATGCACCTCTGCAGGTTTACTGTATCCCTTGGAATTTCCCATTGACGATGAAACACAGAAATTGCATCGGAATTAAATATAAGAGACACAATGCCGACTTAAGTACAGGAAGACTGAGTCTACCAACTGTCTATGTTTTGAGCGTTTCCTGTGTCACCAGTTTTACATTCCGATGCACCTCTGCAGGTTTACTGTATCCCTTGGAATTTCCCATTGACGATGAAACACAGAAATTGCATCGGAATTAAATGTAAGAGAAACAATGCCGACTTAAGTACAGGAAGACTGAGTCTTCCTACTGTCTATAATTTGAGCGTTTCCTGTGTCACCAGTTTTACATTCCGTTGCACCTCTACAGGTTTACTGTATCCATTGGACCTTCACATTGACGATGAAACACAGAAATTGCATCGGAATTAAATATAAGAGACACAATGCCGACTTAAGTACAGGAAGACTAAGTCTTCCTACTGTCTATGTTTTGAGCGTTTCCTGTGTCATCAGTTTTACTTTCCGATGCACCTCTGCACGTTTACTATATCCCTTGGACCTTCCCATTCACGATGAAACACAGAAATTTCATCGGAAATAAATATAAGAGACACAATGCCGACATCAGTACAGGAAGACTGAGTCTTCCTACTGTCTATGTTTTGATGGTGTCCTGTGTTAGAGTTTTACATTCCGATGCACCTCTGCAGGTTTACTGTAACCCTTGGACCTTGCCATTGACGATGAAACACAGAGGTTGCATCGGAATTAAATATAAGAGACACAATGACGACTTAAGTACAGGATGACTGAGTCTTCCTACTGTCTATGTTTTGAGCGGTTCCTGTGTCACTAGTTTTACATTCCGATGCACCTCTGCAGGTTTACTGTATCCCTTGGACCTTCCCATTGACGATGAAACACAGAAATTGCATCGGAATTAAATATAAGAGACACAATGCCGACGAAAGTACAGGAAGACTGAGTCTTCCTACTGTCTATGTTTTGAGCGTTTCCTGTGTCACCAGTTTTACATTCCGATGCACCTCTGCAGGTGTACTGCATCCCTTGGACCTTCCCATTGACGATGAAACACAGAAATTGCATCGGAATTAAATATAAGAGACACAATGCCGACTTAAGTACAGGAAGACTGAGTCTTCCTACTGTCTATGTTTTGAGCGTTTCCTGTGACACTAGTTTTACATTCTGATGCACCTCTGCAGGTTTACTGTATCCCTTGGACCCTCCCATTGTCGATGAAACACAGAAATTGCATCGGAATTAAATATAAGAGACACAATGCCGACTTAAGTACAGGAAGACTGAGTCTTCCTACTGACTATGTTTTGAGCGTTTCCTGTGTCACCAGTTTTACATTACGATGCACCTCTGCAGGTTTCTAGTATCCCTTGGACCTTCCCATTGACGACGAAACACAGAAATTGCATCTAAATGTAATATAAGAGACACAATGCCGACTTAAGTACAAGAAAACAGTATTCGTACGGTCTATGTTTTGAGCGTTTCCTGTGTCATCAGTATTACATTCCGATGCACCTCTGCAGGTTTACTGTATCCCTTGGACCTTCCCATTGACGATGAATAACAGAAATTGCATCGGAATTATATATAAGAGACACAATGCCGACTTAAGTACAGGAAGATTGAGTCTTCCTACTGTCTATGTTTGAGCGTTTCCTGTGTCACTAGTTTTACATTCCGATGCACCTCTGCAGGTTTACTGTATCCCTTGGCCTTCCCATTGACGATGAAACACAGAAATTGCATCGAATTAAATATAAGAGAAACAATGCCGACTTAAGTACAGGAAGACTGAGTCTTCCTACTGTCTATAATTTGAGCGTTTCCTGTGTCACCAGTTTTACATTCCGTTCCACCTCTACAGGTTTACTGTATCCCTTGGACCTTCACAGTGACGATGAAACACAGAAATTGCATCGGAATTAAATATAAGAGACACAATGCCGACTTAAATACAGGAAGACTAAGTCTTCCTACTGTCTATGTTTTGAGCGTTTCCTGTGTCATCAGTTTTACTTTCCGATGCACCTCTGCACGTTTACTATATCCCTTGGACCTTCCCATTCACGATGAAACACAGAAATTTCATCGGAAATAAATATAAGAGACACAATGAAGACTTAAGTACAGGAAGACTGAGTCTTCCTACTGTCTATAATTTGAGCGTTTCCTGTGTCACTAGTTTTACATTCCGATCCACCTCTACAGGTTTACTGTATCCCTTGGACCTTCACAGCGACGATGAAACACTGAAATTTCATCGGAAATAAATATAAGAGACACAATGCCGACTTAAGAACAAGAAGAGTGAGTCTTCCTACTGTCTATGTTTTGAGCGCTTCCTGTGTCACGAGTTTTACATTCCGATGCACCTCTGCAGGTTTACTGTATCCCTTGGACCTTCCCATTGACGATGAAACACAGAAATTGCATCGGAATTAAATATAAGAGACACAATGCCGACTTAAGTACAGGAAGACTGAGTCTTCCTACTGTCTATGTTTTGAGCGTTTCCTGTGTCACTAGTTTTACATTCCGATGCACCTCTGCAGGTGTACTGTATCCCTTGGACCTTCCCATTGACGATGAAACACAGAAATTGCATCGGAATTAAATATAAGAGACACAATGCCGACTTAAGTACAGGAAGACTGAGTCTTCCTACTGACTATGTCTTGAGCGTTTCCTGTGTCACCAGTTTTACATTCCGATGCACCTCTGCAGGTTTCTAGTATCCCTTGGACCTTCCCATTGACGACGAAACACAGAAATTGCATCTAAATGTAATATAAGAGACACAATGCCGACTTAAGTACAAGAAAAGAGTCTTCGTACGGTCTATGTTTTGAGCGTTTCCTGTGTCATCAGTTTTACATTCCGATGCACCTCTGCAGGTTTACTGTATCCCTTGGACCTTCCCATTGACGATGAATAACAGAAATTGCATCAGAATTATATATAAGAGACACAATGCCGACTTAAGTACAGGAAGATTGAGTCTTCCTACTGTCTATGTTTGAGCGTACCTGTGTCACTAGTTTTACATTCCGATGCACCTCTGCAGGTTTACTGTATCCCTTGGACCTTCCCATTGACGATGAAACACAGAAATTGCATCGAATTAAATATAAGAGAAACAATGCCGACTTAAGTACAGGAAGACTAAGTCTTCCTACTGTCTATGTTTGAGCGTTTCCTTAGTCACCAGTTTTACATTCTGATGCACCTCTGCAGGTTTACTGTATCCCTTGGGCCTTCCCATTGACGACGAAACACAGAAATTGCATCGGAATTAAATGTAAGAGACACAATGCCGACATAAGTACAGGAAGATTGAGTCTTCCTACTGTCTATGTTTGAGCGTTTCGTGTGTCACTAATTTTACATTACGATGCACCTCTGCAGGTTTACTGTATCCCTTGGACCTTCCCATTGATGATGAAACACAGAAATTGCATCGGAATTATATATAAGAGGCACAATGCCGACTTAAGTACAGGAGGACTGAGTCTTGCTACTCTCTATGTTTTGAGCGTTTCCTGTGTCACCAGTTTTACATTCTGATGCACCTCTGCAGGTTTACTGTATCCCTTGGACCTTCCCATTGACGATGAAACACAGAAATTGCATCGAATTAAATATAAGAGAAACAATGCCGACTTAAGTACAGGCAGACTGAGTCTTCCTACTGTCTATAATTTGAGCGTTTCCTTAGTCACCAGTTTTACATTCCGATGCACCTCTACAGGTTTACTGTATCCCTTGGACCTTCACAGCGACGATGAAACACAGAAATGTCATCGGAAATAAATATAAGAGACACAATGCCGACTTAAGTACAGGAAGACTGAGTCTTCCTACTGTCTATGTTTTGAGCGTTTCCTGTGTTAGAGTTTTACATTCCGATGCACCTCCTCAGGTTTCTAGTATCCCTTGGACCTTCCCATTGACGACGAAACACAGAAATTGCATCTAAATTAAATATAAGAGACACAATGCCGACTTAAGTACTAGAAAACAGTCTTCGTACGGTCTATGTTTTGAGCGTTTCCTGTGTCATCAGTTTTACATTCCGATGCACCTCTGCAGGTTTACTGTATCCCTTGGACCTTCCCATTGACATTGAATAACAGAAATTGCATCGGAATTATATATAAGAGACACAATGCCGACTTAAGTACAGGAAGATTGAGTCTTCCTACTCTCTATGTTTGAGCGTTTCCTGTGTCACTAGTTTTACATTCCGATGCACCTCTGCAGGTTTACTGTATCCCTTGGACCTTCCCGTTGACGATGAAACACAGAAATTGCATCGGAATTATATATAAGATGGTTCAAATGGCTCTGAGCACTATGGGACTCAACTGCTAAGGTCATTAGTCCCCTAGAACTTAGAACTAGTGAAACCTAACTAACCTAAGGACATCACAAACATCCATGCCCGAGGCAGGATTCGAACCTGCGACCGTAGCGGTCTTGCGGTTCCAGACTGCAGCGCCTTTAACCGCACGGCCACTTCGGCCGGCTATATACAAGAGACACAATGGCGACCTAAGTACAGGAAGACTGAGTCTTCCTACTCTCTATGCTTTGAGCGTTTCCTGTGTCACCAGTTTTACATTCTGATGCGCCTCTGCAGGTTTACTGTATCCCTTGGACCTTCCCATTGACGACGAAACACAGAAATTGCATCTAAATTAAATATAAGAGACACAATGCCGACTTAAGTACTAGAAAACAGTCTTCGTACGGTCTATGTTTTGAGCGTTTCCTGTGTCATCAGTTTTACATTCCGATGCACCTCTGCAGGTTTACTGTATCCCTTGGGCCTTCCCATTGACGATGAATAACAGAAATTGCATCGGAATTATATATAAGAGACACAATGCCGCCTTAAGTACAGGAAGATTGAGTCTTCCTACTGTCTATGTTTGAGCGTTTCCTGTGTCACTAGTTTTACATTCCGATGCACCTCTGCAGGTTTACTGTATCCCTTGGACCTTCCCTTTGGCGATGAAACACACAAATTGCATCGAAATTAAATATAAGAGACACAATGCCGACTTAAGTACAGGAAGACTAAATCCTGCTACTGTCTATGTTTTGAGCGTATCCTGTGTCATCAGTTTTACTTTCCGATGCACCTCTGCAGGTTTACTATATCCCTTGGACCTTCCCATTCACGATGAAACACAGAAATTTCATCGGAAATAAATATAAGAGACACAATGCCGACTTATGTACAGGAAGACTGAGTCTTCCTACTGTCTATATTTTGAGCGTTTCCTGTGTCACTAGTTATACATTCCGTTGCACATCTGCAGGTTTACTGTATCCCTTGGACCTTCCCATTGTCGATGCAACACAGAAATTGCATCGGAATTAAATATAAGAGACACAATGCCGACTTAAGTACAGGAAGACTGAGTCTTCCTACTGTCTATATTGTGAGCGTTTCCTGTGTCACCATTTTTACATTCTGATGCACCTCTGCAGGTTTACTGTACCCCTTGGACATTCCCATTGACGATGAAATACAGAAATTGCATCGGAATTAAATATAAGAGACACAATGCCGACTTAAGTACAGGAAGACTGAGTCTTCCTACTGTCTATGTTTTGAGCGTTTCCTGTGTCACCAGTTTTACATTCCGATGCACCTCTGCAGGTTTACTGTATCCCTTGGACTTTCCCATTGACGATGAAACACAGAAATTGCATCGGAATTAAATGTAAGAGACACAATGCCGACATAAGTACAGGAAGATTGAGTCTTCCTACTGTCTATGTTTGAGCGTTTCCTGTGTCACTAATTTTACATTCCGATGCACCTCTGCAGGTTTACTGTATCCCTTGGACCTTCCCATTGATGATGAAACACAGAAATTGCATCGGAATTATATATAAGAGGCACAATGCCGACTTAAGTACAGGAGGACTGAGTCTTCCTACTGTCTATAATTTGAGCGTTTCCTTAGTCACCAGTTTTACATTCCGATGCACCTCTACAGGTTTACTGTATCCCTTGGACCTTCACAGCGACGATGAAACACAGAAATGTCATCCGAAATAAATATAGGAGACACAATGCCGACTTAAGTACAGGAAGACTGAGTCTTCCTAATGTCTATGTTTTGAGCGTTTCCTGTGTCACGAGTTTTACATTCCGATGCACCTCTGCAGGTTTACTGTATCCCTTGGACCTTCCCATTGACGATGTAACACAGAAATTGCATCGGAATTAAATATAAGAGACACAATGCCGACTTAAGTACAAGAAGACTGAGTCTTCCTACTGTCTATGTTTTGAGCGTTTCCTGTGTCACTAGTTTTACATTCCGATGCACCTCTGCAGGTGTACTGTATCCCTTGGACCTTCCCATTGACGATGAAACACAGAAATTGCATCGGAATTAAATATAAGAGACACAATGCCGACTTAAGTACAGGAAGACTGAGCCTTCGTACTGTCTATGTTTTGAGCGTTTCCTGTGACACCAGTTTTACATTCTGATGCACCTCTGCACGTTTACTGTATCCCTTGGACCTTCCCATTGACGATGAAACACAGAAATTGCATCGGAATTAAATATAAGAGACACAATGCCGACTTAAGTACAGGAAGACTGAGTCTTCCTACTGTCTATGTTTTGAGCGTTTCCTGTGTCACCAGTTTTACATTCCGATGCACCTCTGCAGGTTTCTAGTATTCCTTGGACCTTCCCATTGACGACGAAACACAGAAATTGCATCTAAATTAAATATAAGAGACACAATGCCGACTTAAGTACAAGAAAACAGTGTTCGTACGGTCTATGGTTTGAGCGTTTCCTGTGTCATCAGTTTTACATTCCGATGCACCTCTGCAGATTTACTGTATCCCTTGGACCTTCCCATTGACGATGAAACACAGAAATTGCATCGGAATTATATATAAGAGACACAATGCCGACTTAAGTACAGGAAGAATGAGTCTTCCTACTCTCTATGTTTTGAGCGTTTCCTGTGTCACCAGTTTTACATTCTGATGCGCCTCTGCAGGTTTACTGTATCCCTTGGACCTTCCCATTGACGATGAAACACAGAAATTGCATCGGAATTAAATATAAGAGAAACAATGCCGACTTAAGTACAGGAAGACTGAATCTTCCTACTGTCTATAATTTGAGCGTTTCCTGTGTCACCACTTTTACATTCCGATGCACCTCTACAGGTTTACTGTATCCCTTGGACCTTCCCATTGACGATGAAACACAGAAATTGCATCGGAATTAAATATAAGAGACATAATGCCGACTTAAGTACAGGAAGACTAAGTCTTCCTACTGTCTATGTTTTGGGCGTTTCCTGTGTCATCAGTTTTACTTTCCGATGCACCTCTGCAGGTTTACTGTATCCCTTGGACCTTCCCATTGACGATGAAACACAGAAATTGCATCGAATTAAATATAAGAGAAACAATGCCGACTTAAGTACAGGAAGACTAAGTCTTCCTACTGTCTATGTTTGAGCGTTTCCTGTGTCATCAGTTTTACTTTCCGATGCACCTCTGCACGTTTACTATATCCCTTGGACCTTCCCATTGACGACGAAACACAGAAATTGCATCGGAATTAAATATAAGAGAAACAATGCCGACTTAAGTACAGGAAGACTAAGTCTTCCTACTGTCTATGTTTTGAGCGTTTCCTGTGTTAGAGTTTTACATTCCGATGCACCTCCTCAGGTTTCTAGTATCCCTTGGACCTTCCCATTGACGACGAAACACAGAAATTGCATCGGAATTAAATGTAAGAGACACAATGCCGACATAAGTACAGGAAGATTGAGTCTTCCTACTGTCTATGTTTGAGCGTTTCGTGTGTCACTAATTTTACATTCCGATGCACCTCTGCAGGTTTACTGTATCCCTTGGACCTTCCCATTGATGATGAAACACAGAAATTGCATCGGAATTATATATAAGAGGCACAATGCCGACTTAAGTACAGGAGGACTGAGTCTTGCTACTCTCTATGTTTTGAGCGTTTCCTGTGTCACCAGTTTTACATTCTGATGCACCTCTGCAGGTTTACTGTATCCCTTGGACCTTCCCATTGACGATGAAACACAGAAATTGCATCGAATTAAATATAAGAGAAACAATGCCGACCTAAGTACAGGCAGACTGAGTCTTCCTACTGTCTATAATTTGAGCGTTTCCTTAGTCACCAGTTTTACATTCCGATGCACCTCTGCAGGTTTACTGTATCCCTTGGACCTTCCCGTTGACGATGAAACACAGAAATTGCATCGGAATTATATATAAGATGGTTCAAATGGCTCTGAGCACTATGGGACTCAACTGCTAAGGTCATTAGTCCCCTAGAACTTAGAACTAGTGAAACCTAACTAACCTAAGGACATCACAAAAATCCATGCCCGTGGCAGGATTCGAACCTGCGACCGTAGCGGTCTTGCGGTTCCAGACTGCAGCGCCTTTAACCGCACGGCCACTTCGGCCGGCTATATATAAGAGACACAATGCCGACCTAAGTACAGGAAGACTGAGTCTTCCTACTCTCTATGCTTTGAGCGTTTCCTGTGTCACCAGTTTTACATTCTGATGCGCCTCTGCAGGTTTACTGTATCCCTTGGACCTTCCCATTGACGATGAAACACAGAAATTGCATCGGAATTAAATATAAGAGAAACAATGCCGACTTAAGTACAAGAAAACAGTCTTCGTACGGTCTATGTTTTGAGCGTTTCCTGTGTCATCAGTTTTACATTCCGATGCACCTCTGCAGGTTTACTGTATCCCTTGGGCCTTCCCATTGACGATGAATAACAGAAATTGCATCGGAATTATATATAAGAGACACAATGCCGCCTTAAGTACAGGAAGATTGAGTCTTCCTACTGTCTATGTTTGAGCGTTTCCTGTGTCACTAGTTTTACATTCCGATGCACCTCTGCAGGTTTACTGTATCCCTTGGACCTTCCCTTTGGCGATGAAACACACAAATTGCATCGAAATTAAATATAAGAGACACAATGCCGACTTAAGTACAGGAAGACTAAATCCTGCTACTGTCTATGTTTTGAGCGTATCCTGTGTCATCAGTTTTACTTTCCGATGCACCTCTGCAGGTTTACTATATCCCTTGGACCTTCCCATTCACGATGAAACACAGAAATTTCATTGGAAATAAATATAAGAGACACAATGCCGACTTATGTACAGGAAGACTGAGTCTTCCTACTGTCTATATTTTGAGCGTTTCCTGTGTCACTAGTTATACATTCCGTTGCACCTCTGCAGGTTTACTGTATCCCTTGGACCTTCCCATTGTCGATGCAACACAGAAATTGCATCGGAATTAAATATAAGAGACACAATGCCGACTTAAGTACAGGAAGACTGAGTCTTCCTACTGTCTATATTGTGAGCGTTTCCTGTGTCACCATTTTTACATTCTGATGCACCTCTGCAGGTTTACTGTACCCCTTGGACATTCCCATTGACGATGAAATACAGAAATTGCATCGGAATTAAATATAAGAGACACAATGCCGACTAAAGTACAGGAAGACTGAGTCTTCCTACTGTCTATGTTTTGAGCGTTTCCTGTGTCACCAGTTTTACATTCCGATGCACCTCTGCAGGTTTACTGTATCCCTTGGACTTTCCCATTGACGATGAAACACAGAAATTGCATCGGAATTAAATGTAAGAGACACAATGCCGACATAAGTACAGGAAGATTGAGTCTTCCTACTGTCTATGTTTGAGCGTTTCCTGTGTCACTAATTTAACATTCCGATGCACCTCTGCAGGTTTACTGTATCCCTTGGACCTTCCCATTGATGATGAAACACAGAAATTGCATCGGAATTATATATAAGAGGCACAATGGCGACTTAAGTACAGGAGGACTGAGTCTTCCTACTGTCTATTATTTGAGCGTTTCCTTAGTCACCAGTTTTACATTCCGATGCACCTCTACAGGTTTACTGTATCCCTTGGACCTTCACAGCAACGATGAAACACAGAAATGTCATTCGAAATAAATATAGGAGACACAATGCCGACTTAAGTACAGGAAGACTGAGTCTTCCTAATGTCTATGTTTTGAGCGTTTCCTGTGTCACGAGTTTTACATTCCGATGCACCTCTGCAGGTTTACTGTATCCCTTGGACCTTCCCATTGACGATGAAACACAGAAATTGCATCGGAATTAAATATAAGAGACACAATGCCGTTTTAAGTACAAGAAGACTGAGTCTTCCTACTGTCTATGTTTTGAGCGTTTCCTGTGTCACTAGTTTTACATTCCGATGCACCTCTGCAGGTGTACTGTATCCCTTGGACCTTCCCATTGACGATGAAACACAGAAATTGCATCGGAATTAAATATAAGAGACACAATGCCGACTTAAGTACAGGAAGACTGAGCCTTCGTACTGTCTATGTTTTGAGCGTTTCCTGTGACACCAGTTTTACATTCTGATGCACCTCTGCACGTTTACTGTATCCCTTGGACCTTCCCATTGACGATGAAACACAGAAATTGCATCGGAATTAAGTATAAGAGACACAATGCCGACTTAAGTACAGGAAGACTGAGTCTTCCTACTGTCTATGTTTTGAGCGTTTCCTGTGTCACCAGTTTTACATTCCGATGCACCTCTGCAGGTTTCTAGTATTCCTTGGACCTTCCCATTGACGACGAAACACAGAAATTGCATCTAAATTAAATATAAGAGACACAATGCCGACTTAAGTACAAGAAAACAGTGTTCGTACGGTCTATGGTTTGAGCGTTTCCTGTGTCATCAGTTTTACATTCCGATGCACCTCTGCAGATTTACTGTATCCCTTGGACCTTCCCATTGACGATGAAACACAGAAATTGCATCGGAATTATATATAAGAGACACAATGCCGACTTAAGTACAGGAAGAATGAGTCTTCCTACTCTCTATGTTTTGAGCGTTTCCTGTGTCACCAGTTTTACATTCTGATGCGCCTCTGCAGGTTTACTGTATCCCTTGGACCTTCCCATTGACGATGAAACACAGAAATTGCATCGGAATTAAATATAAGAGAAACAATGCCGACTTAAGTACAGGAAGACTGAATCTTCCTACTGTCTATAATTTGAGCGTTTCCTGTGTCACCACTTTTACATTCCGATGCACCTCTACAGGTTTACTGTATCCCTTGGACCTTCCAATTGACGATGAAACACAGAAATTGCATCGGAATTAAATATAAGAGACATAATGCCGACTTAAGTACAGGAAGACTAAGTCTTCCTACTGTCTATGTTTTGGGCGTTTCCTGTGTCATCAGTTTTACTTTCCGATTCACCTCTGCAGGTTTACTATATCCCTTGGACTTTCCCATTCACGATGAAACACAGAAATTTCATCGGAAAGAAATATAAGAGACACAATGCAGACTTAAGTACAGGAAGACTGAGTCTTCCTACTGTCTATGTTTGAGCGTTTCCTGTGTCACGAGTTTTACATTCCGATGCACCTCTGCCGATTTACTGTATCCCTTGGACCTTCCCATTGACGATGAAACACAGAAATTGCATCGGAATTAAATATAAGAGACACAATGCCGACATAAGTACAGGAAGACTGAGTTTTCTTACTGTCTATGATTTGAGCGTTTCCTGTGTCACTAGTTTTACATTCCGATGCACCTCTGCAGGTTTACTGTATCCCTTGGACCTTCCCATTGACGATGAAACACAGAAATTGCATCGGAATTAAATATAAGAGACACAATGCCGACTTAAGTACAGGAAGACTGAGTCTACCTACTGTCTATGTTTGAGCGTTTCCTGTGTCACTACTTTTACATCCTGGTGCACCTCTGCAGGTTTACTGTATCCCTTGGACCTTCCCATTGACGATGAAACACAAAAATTGCACCGGAATTAAATATAAGAGACACAATGCCGACTTAAGTACAGGATGACTGAGTGTTCCTACTGTCTATAATTTGAGCTTTTCCTGTGTCACCAGTTTTACATTCCGATGCACCTCTGCATGTTTACTGTATCCCTTGGACCTTCCCTTTGGCGATGAAACACACATATTGCATCGAAATTAAATATAAGAGACACAATGTCGACTTAAGTACAGGAAGACTAAATCCTGCAACTGTCTATGTTTTGACCGTATCCTGTGTCATCAGTTTTACTTTCCGATGCACCTCTGCAGGTTTACTATATCCCATGGACCTTCCCATTCACGATGAAACACAGAAATTGCATCGGAATTAAATATAAGAGACACAATGCCGATTTAAGTACAAGAAGACTGAGTCTTCCTACTGTCTATGTTTGGAGCGTTTCCTGTGTCACTAGTTTTACATTCCGATGCACCTCTGCAGGTGTACTGTATCCCTTGGACCTTCCCATTGACGATGAAACACAGAAATTGCATCGGAATTAAATATAAGAGACACAATGCCGACTTAAGTACAGGAAGACTGAGCCTTCGTACTGTCTATGTTTTGAGCGTTTCCTGTGACACCAGTTTTACATTCTGATGCACCTCTGCACGTTTACTGTATCCCTTGGACCTTCCCATTGACGATGAAACACAGAAATTGCATCGGAATTAAGTATAAGAGACACAATGCCGACTTAAGTACAGGAAGACTGAGTCTTCCTACTGTCTATGTTTTGAGCGTTTCCTGTGTCACCAGTTTTACATTCCGATGCACCTCTGCAGGTTTCTAGTATTCCTTGGACCTTCCCATTGACGACGAAACACAGAAATTGCATCTAAATTAAATATAAGAGACACAATGCCGACTTAAGTACAAGAAAACAGTGTTCGTACGGTCTATGGTTTGAGCGTTTCCTGTGTCATCAGTTTTACATTCCGATGCACCTCTGCAGATTTACTGTATCCCTTGGACCTTCCCATTGACGATGAAACACAGAAATTGCATCGGAATTATATATAAGAGACACAGTGCCGACTTAAGTACAGGAAGAATGAGTCTTCCTACTCTCTATGTTTTGAGCGTTTCCTGTGTCACCAGTTTTACATTCTGATGCGCCTCTGCAGGTTTACTGTATCCCTTGGACCTTCCCATTGACGATGAAACACAGAAATTGCATCGGAATTAAATATAAGAGAAACAATGCCGACTTAAGTACAGGAAGACTGAATCTTCCTACTGTCTATAATTTGAGCGTTTCCTGTGTCACCACTTTTACATTCCGATGCACCTCTACAGGTTTACTGTATCCCTTGGACCTTCCAATTGACGATGAAACACAGAAATTGCATCGGAATTAAATATAAGAGACATAATGCCGACTTAAGTACAGGAAGACTAAGTCTTCCTACTGTCTATGTTTTGGGCGTTTCCTGTGTCATCAGTTTTACTTTCCGATTCACCTCTGCAGGTTTACTATATCCCTTGGACTTTCCCATTCACGATGAAACACAGAAATTTCATCGGAAAGAAATATAAGAGACACAATGCAGACTTAAGTACAGGAAGACTGAGTCTTCCTACTGTCTATGTTTGAGCGTTTCCTGTGTCACGAGTTTTACATTCCGATGCACCTCTGCCGATTTACTGTATCCCTTGGACCTTCCCATTGACGATGAAACACAGAAATTGCATCGGAATTAAATATAAGAGACACAATGCCGACATAAGTACAGGAAGACTGAGTTTTCTTACTGTCTGTGATTTGAGCGTTTCCTGTGTCACTAGTTTTACATTCCGATGCACCTCTGCAGGTTTACTGTATCCCTTGGACCTTCCCATTGACGATGAAACACAGAAATTGCATCGGAATTAAATATAAGAGACACAATGCCGACTTAAGTACAGGAAGACTGAGTCTACCTACTGTCTATGTTTGAGCGTTTCCTGTATCACTACTTTTACATCCTGGTGCACCTCTGCAGGTTTACTGTATCCCTTGGACCTTCCCATTGACGATGAAACACAAAAATTGCACCGGAATTAAATATAAGAGACACAATGCCGACTTAAGTACAGGATGACTGAGTGTTCCTACTGTCTATAATTTGAGCTTTTCCTGTGTCACCAGTTTTACATTCCGATGCACCTCTGCATGTTTACTGTATCCCTTGGACCTTCCCTTTGGCGATGAAACACACATATTGCATCGAAATTAAATATAAGAGACACAATGTCGACTTAAGTACAGGAAGACTAAATCCTGCAACTGTCTATGTTTTGACCGTATCCTGTGTCATCAGTTTTACTTTCCGATGCACCTCTGCAGGTTTACTATATCCCATGGACCTTCCCATTCACGATGAAACACAGAAATTTCATCGGAAATAAATATATAAGAGACACAATGCCGACTTATGTACAGGAAGACTGAGTCTTCCTACTGTCTATATTTTGAGCGTTTCCTGTGTCACTAGTTATACATTCCGTTGCACCTCTGCAGGTTTACTGTATCCCTTGGACCTTCCCATTGACGATGCAACACAGAAATTGCATCGGAATTAAATATAAGAGACACAATGCCGACTTAAGTACAGGAAGACTGAGCCTTCGTACTGTCTATGTTTTGAGCGTTTCCTGTGTCACCATTTTTACATTCTGATGCACCTCTGCAGGTTTACTGTACCCCTTGGACCTTCCCATTGACGATGAAACACAGAAATTGCATCGGAATTAAATATAAGAGACACAATGCCGACTTAAGTACAGGAAGACTGAGTCTTCCTACTGTCTATGTTTTGAGCGTTTCCTGTGTCACCAGTTTTACATTCCGATGCACCTCTGCAGGTTTCTAGTATTCCTTGGACCTTCCCATTGACGACGAAACACAGAAATTGCATCTAAATTAAATATAAGAGACACAATGCCGACTTAAGTACAAGAAAACAGTGTTCGTACGGTCTATGGTTTGAGCGTTTCCTGTGTCATCAGTTTTACATTCCGATGCACCTCTGCAGATTTACTGTATCCCTTGGACCTTCCCATTGACGATGAAACACAGAAATTGCATCGGAATTATATATAAGAGACACAATGCCGACTTAATTACAGGAAGAATGAGTCTTCCTACTCTCTATGTTTTGAGCGTTTCCTGTGTCACCAGTTTTACATTCTGATGCGCCTCTGCAGGTTTACTGTATCCCTTGGACCTTCCCATTGACGATGAAACACAGAAATTGCATCGGAATTAAATATAAGAGAAACAATGCCGACTTAAGTACAGGAAGACTGAATCTTCCTACTGTCTATAATTTGAGCGTTTCCTGTGTCACCACTTTTACATTCCGATGCACCTCTACAGGTTTACTGTATCCCTTGGACCTTCCCATTGACGATGAAACACAGAAATTGCATCGGAATTAAATATAAGAGACATAATGCCGACTTAAGTACAGGAAGACTAAGTCTTCCTACTGTCTATGTTTTGGGCGTTTCCTGTGTCATCAGTTTTACTTTCCGATTCACCTCTGCAGGTTTACTATATCCCTTGGACTTTCCCATTCACGATGAAACACAGAAATTTCATCGGAAAGAAATATAAGAGACACAATGCAGACTTAAGTACAGGAAGACTGAGTCTTCCTACTGTCTATGTTTTGAGCGTTTCCTGTGTCACGAGTTTTACATTCCGATGCACCTCTGCCGATTTACTGTATCCCTTGGACCTTCCCATTGACGATGAAACACAGAAATTGCATCGGAATTAAATATAAGAGACACAATGCCGACATAAGTACAGGAAGACTGAGTTTTCTTACTGTCTATGATTTGAGCGTTTCCTGTGTCACTAGTTTTACATTCCGATGCACCTCTGCAGGTTTACTGTATCCCTTGGACCTTCCCATTGACGATGAAACACAGAAATTGCATCGGAATTAAATATAAGAGACACAATGCCGACTTAAGTACAGGAAGACTGAGTCTACCTACTGTCTATGTTTGAGCGTTTCCTGTGTCACTACTTTTACATCCTGGTGCACCTCTGCAGGTTTACTGTATCCCTTGGACCTTCCCATTGACGATGAAACACAAAAATTGCACCGGAATTAAATATAAGAGACACAATGCCGACTTAAGTACAGGATGACTGAGTGTTCCTACTGTCTATAATTTGAGCTTTTCCTGTGTCACCAGTTTTACATTCCGATGCACCTCTGCATGTTTACTGTATCCCTTGGACCTTCCCTTTGGCGATGAAACACACATATTGCATCGAAATTAAATATAAGAGACACAATGTCGACTTAAGTACAGGAAGACTAAATCCTGCAACTGTCTATGTTTTGAGCGTATCCTGTGTCATCAGTTTTACTTTCCGATGCACCTCTGCAGGTTTACTATATCCCATGGACCTTCCCATTCACGATGAAACACAGAAATTTCATCGGAAATAAATATATAAGAGACACAATGCCGACTTATGTACAGGAAGACTGAGTCTTCCTACTGTCTATATTTTGAGCGTTTCCTGTGTCACTAGTTATACATTCCGTTGCACCTCTGCAGGTTTACTGTATCCCTTGGACCTTCCCATTGACGATGCAACACAGAAATTGCATCGGAATTAAATATAAGAGACACAATGCCGACTTAAGTACAGGAAGACTGAGTCTTCCTACTGTCTATGTTTTGAGCGTTTCCTGTGTCAACATTTTTACATTCTGATGCACCTCTGCAGGTTTACTGTACCCCTTGGACCTTCCCATTGACGATGAAACACAGAAATTGCATCGGAATTAAATATAAGAGACACAATGCCGACTTAAGTACAGGAAGACTGAGTCTTCCTACTGTCTATGTTTTGAGCGTTTCCTGTGTCACCGGTTTTACATTCCGATGCACCTCTGCAGGTTTACTGTATCCCATGGACTTTCCCATTGACGATGAAACACAGAAATTGCATCGGAATTAAATGTAAGAGACACAATGCCGACTTAAGTACAGGGAGTCTGAGTCTTCCTGCTGTCTATGTTTTGAGCGTTTCCTGTGTCACTAGTTTTACATTCCGATGCACCTCTGCAGGTTTACTGTATCCCTTGGACCTTCCCATTGGCGATGAAACACAGAAATTGCATCGGAATTAAATATAAGAGACACAATACCGACTTAAGTACACGAACACTGAGGCTTCCTACTGTCTATGATTTGTGCGTTTCCTGTGTCACCAGTCTTACATTCCGATGCACCTCTGCAGGTTTACTGTATCTTTTGGACCTTCCCATTGACGATAAAACACAGAAATTGCATCGGAATTAAATATAAGAGAAACAATGCCGACTTAAGTACAGGAAGACTGAGTCTTTCTACTGTCTTTAATTTGAGCTTTTCCTGTGTCACCAGTTTTACATTCCGATGCAGCTCTACAGTTTTACTGTATCCCTTGGACCTTCACAGTGACGATGAAACACAGAAATTGCATCGGAATTAAATATAAGAGACACAATGCCGACTTAAGTACAGGAAGACTAAGTCTTCCTGCTGTCTATGTTTTGAGCGTTTCCTGTGTCATCAGTTTTACTTTCCGATGCACCTCTGCAGGTTAACTATATCCCTTGGACCTTCCCATTGACGATGAAACACAGAAATTTCAACGGAAATAAATATAAGAGACACAATGCCGACTTCAGTACAGGAAGACTGAGTCTTCCTACTGTC
Organism: Schistocerca nitens; assembly: GCF_023898315.1. NCBI lineage: Eukaryota > Metazoa > Arthropoda > Insecta > Orthoptera > Acrididae > Schistocerca > Schistocerca nitens. The sequence continues at coordinate 1,409,962 of NC_064616.1, read as the reverse complement.
TATGTTTTGAGCGTTTCCTGTGTTAGAGTTTTACATTCCGATGCACCTCTGCAGGCTTACTGTAACCCTTGGACCTTCCCATTGACGATGAAACACAGAAATTGCATCGGAATTAAATGTAAGAGACACGATGCCGACTTAAGTACAGGAAGACTGAGTCTTCCTACTGTCTATGTTTTGAGCGTTTCCTGTGTCACCATTTTTACATTCTGATGCACCTCTGCAGGTTTACTGTACCCCTTGGACCTTCCCATTGACGATGAAACACAGAAATTGCATCGGAATTAAATATAAGAGACACAATGCCGACGAAAGTACAGGAAGACTGAGTCTTCCTACTGTCTATGTTTTGAGCGTTTCCTGTGTCACCGGTTTTACATTCCGATGCACCTCTGCAGGTTTACTGTATCCCTTGGACTTTCCCATTGACGATGAAACACAGAAATTGCTTCGGAATTAAATGTAAGAGACACAATGCCGACTTAAGTACTGGGAGTCTGAGTCTTCCTGCTGTCTATGTTTTGAGCGTTTCCTGTGTCACTAGTTTAACATTCCGATGCACCGCTGCAGGTTTACTGTATCCCTTGGACCTTCCCATTGACGATGAAACACAGAAATTGCATCGGAATTAAATATAAGAGACACAATGCCGACTTAAGTACACGAACACTGAGGCTTCCTACTGTCTATGATTTGTGCGTTTCCTGTGTCACCAGTCTTACATTCCGATGCACCTCTGCAGGTTTACTGTATCCCTTGGACCTTCCCATTGACGATAAAACACAGAGATTGCATCGGAATTAAATATAAGAGAAACAATGCCGACTTAAGTACAGGAAGACTGAGTCTTCCTACTGTCTTTAATTTGAGCTTTTCCTGTGTCACCAGTTTTACATTCCGATGCAGCTCTACAGTTTTACTGTATCCCTTGGACCTTCACAGTGACGATGAAACACAGAAATTGCATCGGAATTAAATATAAGAGACACAATGCCGACTTAAGTACAGGAAGACTAAGTCTTCCTGCTGTCTATGTTTTGAGCGTTTCCTGTGTCATCAGTTTTACTTTCCGATGCACCTCTGCAGGTTTACTATATCCATTGGACCTTCCCATTGACGATGAAACACAGAAATTTCAACGGAAATAAATATAAGAGACACAATGCCGACTTCAGTACAGGAAGACTGAGGCTTCCTACTGTCTATGTTTTGAGCGTTTCCTGTGTTAGAGTTTTACATTCCGATGCACCTCTGCAGGCTTACTGTAACCCTTGGACCTTCCCATTGACGATGAAACACAGAAATTGCATCGGAATTAAATGTAAGAGACACGATGCCGACTTAAGTACAGGAAGACTGAGTCTTCCTACTGTCTATGCTTTGAGCGTTTCCTGTGTCACTAGTTTTACATTCCGATGCACCTCTGCAGGTTTACTGTATCCCTTGGACCGTCACATTGACGATGAAACACAGAAATTGCATCGGAATTAAATATAAGAGACACAATGCCGACGAAAGTACAGGAAGACTGAGTCTTCCTAATGTCTATAATTTGAGCGTTTCCTGTGTCACCAGTTTTACATTCCGATGCACCTCTACAGGTTTACTGTATCCCTTGGACCTTCACAGCGACGATGAAACACAGAAATTTCATCGGAAATAAATATAAGAGACACAATGCCGACTTAAGTACAGGAAGACTGAGTCTTCCTACTGTCTATGCTTTGAGCGTTTCCTGTGTCACGAGTTTTACATTCCGATGCACCTCTTCAGGTTTACTGTATCCCTTGGACCTTCCCATTGACGATGAAACACAGAAATTGCATCGGAATTAAATATAAGAGACACAATGCCGACTTAAGTACAGGAAGACTGAGTCTTCCAACTGTCTATGTTTTGAGCGTTTCCTGTGTCACGAGTTTTACATTCCGATGCACCTCAGCAGGTTTACTGTATCCCTTGGACCTTCCCATCGACGATGAAACACAGAAATTGCATCGGAATTAAATATAAGAGACACAATGCCGACTTAAGTACAGGAAGACTGAGTCTTCCTACTGCCTATGTCTTGAGCGTTTCCTGTGTCATCAGTTTTACTTTCCGATGCACCTCTGCAGGTTTACTATATCCCTTGGACCTTCCCATTCACGATGAAACACAGATATTTCATCGGAAATAAATATAAGAGACACAATGCGGACTTAAGTACAGGAAGACTGAGTCTTCCTACTGTCTATGTTTTGAGCGTTTCCTGTGTCACGAGTTTTACATCCCGATGCACCTCTGCAGGTTTACTGTATCCCTTGGACCTTCCCATTGACGATGAAACACAGAAATTGCATCGGAATTAAATATAAGAGACACAATGCCGACTTAAGTACAGGAAGACTGAGTCTTCCTACTGTCTATGTTTTGAGCGTTTCCTGGGTCACTAGTTTTACATTCCGATGCACCTCTGCAGGTTTACTGCATCCCTTCGACCTTCTCATTGACGATGAAACACAGAAATTGCATCGGAATTAAATATAAGAGACACAATGCCGACTTAAGTACAGGAAGATTAAGACTTCCTACTGTCTATGTTTTGAGCGTTCCCTGTGTCACCAGTTTTAACATTCTGATGCACCTCTGCAGGTTTACTGTATCCCTTGGACCTTCCCATTGACGATGAAACACAAAAATTGCATCGGAATTAAATATAAGAGACACAATGCCGACTTAAGTACAGGATGCCTGAGTCTTCCTACTGTCTATAATTTGAGCGTTTCCTGTGTCACCAGTTTGACATTCCGATGCACCTCTGCAGGTTTACTGTATCCCTTGGACCTTCCCATTGACGATGAAATACAGAAATTGCTTCGGAATTAAATATAAGAGACACAATGCCAACTTAAGTACAGGATGACTGAGTCTTCCTACTGTCTATAATTTGGGCGGTCCCTGTGTCACCAGTTTTACATTCCGATGCACCTCTACAGGTTTACTGTATCCCTTGGACCTTCACAGTTACGATGAAACACAGAAATTACATCGGAATTAAATATAAGAGACACAATGCCGACTTAAGTACAAGAAAACAGTCTTCTTACAGTCAATGTTTTATGCGTTTCCAGTGTCACCAGTTTTACATTCCAAAGCACCTCTGCATGTTTACTGTATCCCTTGGACCTTCCCACTGGCGATGAAACACACAAATTGCAACGAAATTAAATATAAGAGACACAATGCCGACTTAAGTACAGGAAGACTGAGTCTTCCTACTGTCTATGTTTTGAGCGTTTCCTGTGTCACGAGTTTTACATTCCGATGCACATCTGCAGGTTTACTGTATCCCTTGGACCTTCCCATTCACGATGAAACACAGAAATTGCATCGGAATTAAACATAAGAGAAACAATGCCGACTTAAGTACAGGAAGACTGAGTCTTCCTACTGTCTATAATTTGAGCATTTCCTGTGTCACCAGTTTTCACATTCCGATGCACCTCTACAGGTTTACTGTATCCCTTGGACCTTCACAGCGACGATGAAACACAGAAATTTCATCGGAAATAAATATAAGAAACACAATGCCGACTTATGTACAGGAAGACTGAGTCTTCCTACTGTCTGTATTTTAAGCGTTTCCTGTGTCACTAGTTATACATTCCGTTGCACCTCTGCAGGTTTACTGTATCCCTTGGATCTTCCCATTGACGATGCAACACAGAAATTGCAGCGGAATTAAATATAAGAGACACAATGCCGACTTAAGTACAGGAAGACTGAGTCTTCCTACTGTCTATGTTGTGAGCGTTTCCTGTGTCACCATTTTTACATTCTGATGCACCTCTGCAGGTTTACTGTACCCCTTGGACCTTCCCATTGACGATGAAACACAGAAATTGCATCGGAATTAAATATAAGAGACACAATGCCGACTTAAGTACACGGACACTGAATCTTCCTACTGTGTATGATTTGTGCGTTTCCTGTGTCACCAGTTTTACATTCTGATGCACCTCTGCAGGTTTACTGTATCCCTTGGACCTTCCCATTGACGATGAAACACAGAAATTACATCGGAATTAAATATAAGAGAAACAATGACGACTTAAGTACAGGACGACTGAATCTTCCTACTGTCTATGTTTGAGCGTTTCCTGTGTCACCAGTTTTACATTTCGATTAACATCTGCAGGTTTACTGTATCCCTTGGACCTTCCCATTGACGATGAAACACAGAAATTGCATCGGAATTAAATATAAGAGACACAATGCCGACTTAAGTACACGAACACTGAATCTTCCTACTGTGTATGATTTGTGCGTTTCCTGTGTCACCAGTTTTACATTCTGATGCACCTCTGCAGGTTTACTGTATCCCTTGGACCTTCCCATTGACGATGAAACACAGAAATTGCATCGGAATTAAATATAAGAGAAACAATGACGACTTAAGTACAGGAAGACTGAGTCTTCCTACTGTCTTTAATTTGAGCGTTTCCTGTGTCACCAGTTTTACATTCCGATGCACCTCTACAGTTTTACTGTATCCCTTGGACCTTCACAGTGACGATGAAACACAGAAATTGCAACGGAATTAAATATAAGAGACACAATGCCGACTTAAGTACAGGAAGACTAAGTCTTCCTACTGTCTATGTTTTGAGCGTTTCCTGTGTCATCAGTTTTACTTTCCGATGCACCTCTGCAGGTTTACTATATCCCTTGGCCCCTCCCATTGACGATGAAACACAGAAATTTCATCGGAAATAAGTATAAGAGACACAATGCCGACTTCAGTACAGGAAGACTGAGCCTTCCTACTGTCTTTGTTTTGAGCGTTTCCTGTGTTAGAGTTTTACATTCCGAAGCACCTCTGCAGGCTTACTGTAACCCTTGGACCATCCCATTGACGATGAAACACAGAAATTGCATCGGAATTAAATGTAAGAGACACAATGCCGACTTAAGTACAGGGAGTCTGAGTCTTCCTGCTGTCTATGTTTTGAGCGTTTCCTGTGTCACTAGTTTTACATTCCGATGCACCTCTGCAGGTTTACTATATCCCTTGGACCTTCCCATTGACGATGAAACACAGAAATTGCATCGGAATAAAATATAAGAGACACAATGCCGACGAAAGTACAGGAAGACTGAGTCTTCCTACTGTCTATGCTTTGAGCGTTTCCTGTGTCACCAGTTTTACAGTCTGATGCACCTCCGCAGGTTCACTGTATCCCTTGGACCTTCCCATTGACGATGAAATACAGAAATTGCATCGGAATTAAATATAAGAGACACAATGCCGACTTAAGTACAGGAAGACTGAGTCTTCCTACTGTCTATGTCTTGAGCGTTTCCTGTGTCATAAGTTTTACTTTCCGATGCACCTCTGCAGGTTAACTATATCCCTTGGACCTTCCCATTCACGATGAAACACAGAAATTTCATCGGAAATAAATATAAGAGACACAATGCAGACTTAAGTACAGGAAGTCTGAGTCTTCCTACTGTCTATGTTTTGAGCGTTTCCTGTGTCACGAGTATTACATTCCGATGCACCTCTGCAGGTTTACTGTATCCCATGGACCTTCCCATTGTCGATGAAACACAGAAATTGCATCGGAATTAAATATAAGAGACACAATGCCGACTTAAGTACAGGAAGACTGAGTCTTCCTACTGTCTATGTTTTGAGCGTTTCCTGTGTCACTAGTTTTACATTCCGATGCACCTCTGCAGGTTTACTATATCCCTTGGACCTTCCCATTCACGATGAAACACAGAAATTTCATCGGAAATAAATATAAGAGACACAATGCAGACTTAAGTACAGGAAGTCTGAGTCTTCCTACTGTCTATGTTTTGAGCGTTTCCTGTGTCACGAGTATTACATTCCGATGCACCTCTGCAGGTTTACTGTATCCCTTGGACCTTCGCATTGACGATGAAACACACAAATTGAATCGAAATTAAATATAAGAGACACAATGCCGACTTAAGTACAGGAAGACTAAATCCTGCTGCTGTCTATGTTTTGAGCGTATCCTGTGTCATCAGTTTTACTTTCCGATGCACCTCTGCAGGTTTACTTTATCCCTTGCACCTTCCCATTCACGATGAAACACAGAAATTTCATCGGAAATAAATATAAGAGACACAATGCCAACTGAAGTACAGGATGACTGAGTCTTCCTACTGTCTATAATTTGAGCGTTTCCTGTGTCACCAGTTTTACATTCCGATGCACATCTACAGGTTTACTGTATCCCTTGGTCCTTCACAGTTACGATGAAACACAGAAATTACATCGGAATTAAATATAAGAGACACAATGCCGACTTAAGTACAAGAAAACAGTCTTCTTACAGTCAATGTTTTAAGCGTTTCCTGTGTCACCAGTTTTACATTCCGATGCACCTCTGCATGTTTACTGTATCCCTTGGACCTTCCCATTGGCGATGAAACACACAAATTGCATCGAAATTAAATATAAGAGACACAATGCCGACTTAAGTACAGGAAGACTGAGTCTTCCAACTGTCTATAATTTGAGCGTTTCCTGTGTCACCAGTTTTATATTCCGATGCACCTCTACAGGTTTACTGTATCCCTTGGACCTTCACAGCGACCATGAAACACAGAAATTGCATCGGAAATAAATATAAGAGACACAATGCCGACTTATGTACAGGAAGACTGAGTCTTCCTACTGTCTATATTTTGAGCGTTTCCTGTGTCACTAGTTATACATTCCGTTGCACCTCTGCAGGTTTACTGTATCCCTTGGACCTTCCCATTGACGATGCAACACAGAAATTGCATCGGAATTAAATATAAGAGACACAATGCCGACTTAAATACAGGAAGACTGAGTCTTCCTACTGTCTATGTTGTGTGCGTTTCCTGTGTCACCATTTTTACATTCTGATGCACCTCTGCAGGTTTACTGTACCCCTTGGACCTTCCCATTGACGATGAAACACAGAAATTGCATGGGAATTAAATATAAGAGACACAATGCCGACTTAAGTACAGGAAGACTGAGTCTTCCTACAGTCTATGTTTTGAGCGTTTCCTGTGTCTCCAGTTTTACATTCCGATGCACCTCTGCAGGTTTACTGTATCCCTTGGACTCTCCCATTGACGATGAAACACAGAAATTGCATCGGAATTAAATGTAAGAGACACAATGCCGACTTAAGTACAGGGAGTCTGAGTCTTCCTGCTGTCTATGTTTTGAGCGTTTCCTGTGTCACTAGTTTTACATTCCGATGCACCTCTGCAGGTTTACTGTATCCCTTGGACCTTCCCATTGACGATGAAACACAGAAATTGCATCGGAATTATATATAAGAGGCACAATGCCGACTTAAGTACAGGACGACTGAGTCTTCCTACTGTCTATGTTTGAGCGTTTCCTGTGTCACTAGTTTTACATTCCGATTAACCTCTGCAGGTTTACTATATCCCTTGGACCTTCCCATTGACAATGAAACACAGAAATTGCATCGGAATTAAATATAAGAGACACAATGCCGACTTAAGTACACGAACACTGAATCTTCCTACTGTCTATGATTTGTGGGTTTCCTGTGTCACCAGTTTTACATTCTGATGCACCTCTGCAGGTTTACTGTATCCCTTGGACCTTCCCATTGACGATGAAACACAGAAATTGCATCGGAATTAAATATAAGAGAAACAATGACGACTTAAGTACAGGAAGACTGAGTCTTCCTACTGTCTTTAATTTGAGCGTTTCCTGTGTCACCAGTTTTACATTCCGATGCACCTCTACAGTTTTACTGTATCCCTTGGACCTTCACAGTGACGATGAAACACAGAAATTGCAACGGAATTAAATATAAGAGACACAATGCCGACTTAAGTACAGGAAGACTAAGTCTTCCTACTGTCTATGATTTGAGCGTTTCCTGTGTCATCAGTTTTACTTTCCGATGCACCTCTGCAGGTTTACTATATCCCTTGGACCTTCCCATTGACGATGAAACACCGAAATTTCATCGGAAATAAGTATAAGAGACACAATGCCGACTTCAGTACAGGAAGACTGAGTCTTCCTACTGTCTATGTTTTGAGCGTTTCCTGTGTTAGAGTTTTACATTCCGATGCACCTCTGCAGGCTTACTGTAACCCTTGGACCTTCCCATTGACGATGAAACACAGAAATTGCATCGGAATTAAATGTAAGAGACACGATGCCGACTTAAGTACAGGAAGTCTTAGTCTTCCTACTGTCTATGTTTTGAGCGTTTCCTGTGTCACGAGTATTACATTCCGATGCACCTCTGCAGGTTTACTGTATCCCTTGGACCTTCCCATTGACGATGAAACACAGAAATTGCATCGGAATTAAATATTAGAGACACAATGCCGACTTAAGTACAGGAAGACTGAGTCTTCCTACTGTCTATGTTTTGAGCGTTTCCTGTGTGACTAGTTTTCATTCCGATGCACCTCTGCAGGTTTACTGTATCCCTTGGACCTTCGCATTGACGATGAAACACAGAAATTGCATCGGAATTAAATATAAGAGACACAATGCCGACTTAAGTACAGGAACACTGAGTCTTCCTACTGTCTATGTTTTGAGCGTTTCCTGTGTCACGAGTTTTAAATTCCGATGCACCTCTACAGGTTTACTGTATCCCTTGGACCTACCCATTGACGATGAAACACAAAAATTGCATCGGAATTAAATATAAGAGACACAATGCCGACTTAAGTACAGGATGACTGAGTCTTCCTACTGTCTATAATTTGAGCGTTTCCTGTGTCACCAGTTTTACATTCCGATGCACCTCTACAGGTTTACTGTATCCCTTGGACCTACCCATTGACGATGAAACACAAAAATTGCATCGGAATTAAATATAAGAGACACAATGCCGACTTAAGTACAGGATGACTGAGTCTTCCTACTGTCTATAATTTGAGCGTTTCCTGTGTCACCAGTTTTACATTCCGATGCACCTCTGCATGTTTACTGTATCCCTTGGACCTTCCCATTGGCGATGAAACACACAAATTGAATCGAAATTAAATATAAGAGACACAATGCCGACTTAAGTACAGGAAGACTAAATCCTGCTGCTGTCTATGTTTTGAGCGTATCCTGTGTCATCAGTTTTACTTTCCGATGCACCTCTGCAGGTTTACTATATCCCTTGCACCTTCCCATTCACGATGAAACACAGAAATTTCATCGGAAATAAATATAAGAGACACAATGCCGACTTAAGTACACGAAGACTGCGTCTTCCTACTGTCTATATTTTGTGCGTTTCCTGTGTCTCCAGTTTTACATTCCGATGCACATCTGCAGGTTTTATGTATCCCTTGGACCTTCCCATTGACGATGAAATACAGAAATTGCATCGGAATTACATATAAGAGACACAATGCCAACTTAAGTACAGGATGACTGAGTCTTCCTACTGTCTATAATTTGAGCGTTTCCTGTGTCACCAGTTTTACATTCCGATGCACCTCTACAGGTTTACTGTATCCCTTGGTCCTTCACAGTTACGATGAAACACAGAAATTACATCGGAATTAAATATAAGAGACACAATGCCGACTTAAGTACAAGAAAACAGTCTTCTTACAGTCAATGTTTTAAGCGTTTCCTGTGTCACCAGTTTTACATTCCGATGCACCTCTGCATGTTTACTGTATCCCTTGGACCTTCCCATTGGCGATGAAACACAAAAATTGCATCCATATTAAATATAAGAGACACAATGCCGACTTAAGTACAGGAAGACTGAGTCTTCCTACTGTCTATAATTTGAGCGTTTCCTGTGTCACCAGTTTTACATTCCGATGCACCTCTAGAGGTTTACTGTATCCCTTGGACCTTCACAGCGACCATGAAACACAGAAATTGCATCGGAAATAAATATAAGAGACACAATGCCGACTTATGTACAGGAAGACTGAGTCTTCCTACTGTCTATATTTTGAGCGTTTCCTGTGTCACTAGTTATACATTCCGTTGCACCTCTGCAGGTTTACTGTATCCCTTGGACCTTCCCATTGACGATGCAACACAGAAATTGCATCGGAATTAAATATAAGAGACACAATGCCGACTTAAATACAGGAAGACTGAGTCTTCCTACTGTCTATGTTGTGAGCGTTTCCTGTGTCACCATTTTTACATTCTGATGCACCTCTGCAGGTTTCCTGTACCCCTTGGACCTTCCCATTGACGATGAAACACAGAAATTGCATGGGAATTAAATATAAGAGACACAATGCCGACTTAAGTACAGGAAGACTGAGTCTTCCTACTGTCTATGTTTTGAGCGTTTCTTGTGTCACCAGTTTTACATTCCGATGCACCTCTGCAGGTTTACTGTATCCCTTGGACTCTCCCATTGATGCTGAAACACAGAAATTGCATCGGAATTAAATATAAGAGACACAATGCCGACTTAAGTACACGAACACTGAATCTTCCTACTGTCTATGATTTGTGCGTTTCCTGTGTCACCAGTTTTACATTCTGATGCACCTCTGCAGGTTCACTGTATCCCTTGGACCTTCCCATTGACGATGAAACACAGAAATTGCATCGGAATTAAATATAAGAGAAACAATGACGACTTAAGTACAGGAAGACTGAGTCTTCCTACTGTCTATAATTTGAGCGTTTCCTGTGTCACCAGTTTTACATTCCGATGCACCTCTACAGCTTTACTGTATCCCTTGGACGTTCACAGTTACGATGAAACACAGAAATTACATCGGAATTAAATATAAGAGACACAATGCCGACTTAAGTACAAGAAAACAGTCTTCTTACAGTCAATGTTTTAAGCGTTTCCTGTGTCACCAGTTTTACATTCCGATGCACCTCTGCATCTTTACTGTATCCTTTGGACCTTCCCATTGGCGATGAAACACACAAATTGCATCGAAATTAAATATAAGAGACACAATGCCGACTTAAGTACAGGTAGACTGAGTCTTCCTACTGTCTATAATTTGAGCGTTTCCTGTGTCACCAGTTTTACATTCCGATGCACCTCTACAGGTTTACTGTATCCCTTGGACCTTCACAGCGACGATGAAACACAGAAATTGCATCGGAATTAAATATAAGAGACACAATGCCAACTTAAGTACAGGATGACTAAGTCTTCCTACTGTCTATAATTTGAGCGTTTCCTGTGTCACCAGTTTTACATTCCGATGCACCTCTACAGCTTTACTGTATCCCTTGGACGTTCACAGTTACGATGAAACACAGAAATTACATCGGAATTAAATATAAGAGACACAATGCCGACTTAAGTACAAGAAAACAGTCTTCTTACAGTCAATGTTTTAAGCGTTTCCTGTGTCACCAGTTTTACATTCCGATGCACCTCTGCATGTTTACTCTATCCCTTGGACCTTCCCATTGGCGATGAAACACACAAATTGCATCGAAATTAAATATAAGAGACACAATGCCGACTTAAGTACAGGAAGACTGAGTCTTCCTACTGTCTATAATTTGAGCGTTTCCTGTGTCACCAGTTTTACATTCCGATGCACCTCTACAGGTTTACTGTATCCCTTGGACCTTCACAGCGACGATGAAACACAGAAATTGCATCGGAATTAAACATAAGAGAAACAATGCCGACTTAAGTACAGGAAGACTGAGTCTTCCTACTGTCTATAATTTGAGCGTTTCCTGTGTCACCAGTTTTACATTCCGATGCACCTCTACAGGTTTACTGTATCCCTTGGACCTTCACAGCGACGATGATACACAGAAATTTCATCGGAAATAAATATAAGAGACACAATGCCGACTTAAGTACAGGAAGACTGAGTCTTCCTACTGTCTATGTTTTGAGCGTTTCCTGTGTCACGAGTTTTACATTCCGATGCACCTCTACAGGTTTACTGTATCCCTTGGACCTACCCATTGACGATGAAACACAAAAATTGCATCGGAATTAAATATAAGAGACACAATGCCGACTTAAGTACAGGATGACTGAGTCTTCCTACTGTCTATAATTTGAGCGTTTCCTGTGTCACCAGTTTTACATTCCGATGCACCTCTACAGGTTTACTGTATCCCTTGGACCTACCCATTGACGATGAAACACAAAAATTGCATCGGAATCAAATATAAGAGACACAATGCCGACTTAAGTACAGGATGAATGAGTCTTCCTACTGTCTATAATTTGAGCGTTTCCTGTGTCACCAGTTTTACATTCCGATGCACCTCTGCATGTTTACTGTATCCCTTGGACCTTCCATTTGGCGATGAAACACACAAATTGAATCGAAATTAAATATAAGAGACACAATGCCGACTTAAGTACAGGAAGACTAAATCCTGCTGCTGTCTATGTTTTGAGCGTATCCTGTGTCATCAGTTTTACTTTCCGATGCACCTCTGCAGGTTTACTATATCCCTTGCACCTTCCCATTCACGATGAAACACAGAAATTTCATCGGAAATAAATATAAGAGACACAATGCCGACTTAAGTACACGAAGACTGCGTCTTCCTACTGTCTATATTTTGTGCGTTTCCTGTGTCTCCAGTTTTACATTCCGATGCACATCTGCAGGTTTACTGTATCCCTTGGACCTTCCCATTGACGATGAAATACAGAAATTGCATCGGAATTACATATAAGAGACACAATGCCAACTTAAGTACAGGATGACTGAGTCTTCATACTGTCTATAATTTGAGCGTTTCCTGTGTCACCAGTTTTACATTCCGATGCACCTCTACAGGTTTACTTTCTCCCTTGGTCCTTCACAGTTACGATGAAACACAGAAATTACATAGGAATTAAATATAAGAGACACAATGCCGACTTAAGTACAAGAAAACAGTCTTCTTACAGTCAATGTTTTAAGCGTTTCCTGTGTCACCAGTTTTACATTCCGATGCACCTCTGCATGTTTACTGTATCCCTTGGACCTTCCCATTGGCGATGAAACACACAAATTGCATCGAAATTAAATATAAGAGACACAATGCCGACTTAAGTACAGGTAGACTGAGTCTTCCTACTGTCTATAATTTGAGCGTTTCCTGTGTCACCAGTTTTACATTCCGATGCACCTCTACAGGTTTACTGTATCCCTTGGACCTTCACAGCGACGATGAAACACAGAAATTGCATCGGAATTAAATATAAGAGACACAATGCCAACTTAAGTACAGGATGACTAAGTCTTCCTACTGTCTATAATTTGAGCGTTTCCTGTGTCACCAGTTTTACATTCCGATGCACCTCTACAGCTTTACTGTATCCCTTGGACGTTCACAGTTACGATGAAACACAGAAATTACATCGGAATTAAATATAAGAGACACAATGCCGACTTAAGTACAAGAAAACAGTCTTCTTACAGTCAATGTTTTAAGCGTTTCCTGTGTCACCAGTTTTACATTCCGATGCACCTCTGCATGTTTACTCTATCCCTTGGACCTTCCCATTGGCGATGAAACACACAAATTGCATCGAAATTAAATATAAGAGACACAATGCCGACTTAAGTACAGGAAGACTGAGTCTTCCTACTGTCTATAATTTGAGCGTTTCCTGTGTCACCAGTTTTACATTCCGATGCACCTCTACAGGTTTACTGTATCCCTTGGACCTTCACAGCGACGATGAAACACAGAAATTGCATCGGAATTAAACATAAGAGAAACAATGCCGACTTAAGTACAGGAAGACTGAGTCTTCCTACTGTCTATAATTTGAGCGTTTCCTGTGTCACCAGTTTTACATTCCGATGCACCTCTACAGGTTTACTGTATCCCTTGGACCTTCACAGCGACGATGATACACAGAAATTTCATCGGAAATAAATATAAGAGACACAATGCCGACTTAAGTACAGGAAGACTGAGTCTTCCTACTGTCTATGTTTTGAGCGTTTCCTGTGTCACGAGTTTTACATTCCGATGCACCTCTACAGGTTTACTGTATCCCTTGGACCTACCCATTGACGATGAAACACAAAAATTGCATCGGAATTAAATATAAGAGACACAATGCCGACTTAAGTACAGGATGACTGAGTCTTCCTACTGTCTATAATTTGAGCGTTTCCTGTGTCACCAGTTTTACATTCCGATGCACCTCTACAGGTTTACTGTATCCCTTGGACCTACCCATTGACGATGAAACACAAAAATTGCATCGGAATCAAATATAAGAGACACAATGCCGACTTAAGTACAGGATGAATGAGTCTTCCTACTGTCTATAATTTGAGCGTTTCCTGTGTCACCAGTTTTACATTCCGATGCACCTCTGCATGTTTACTGTATCCCTTGGACCTTCCATTTGGCGATGAAACACACAAATTGAATCGAAATTAAATATAAGAGACACAATGCCGACTTAAGTACAGGAAGACTAAATCCTGCTGCTGTCTATGTTTTGAGCGTATCCTGTGTCATCAGTTTTACTTTCCGATGCACCTCTGCAGGTTTACTATATCCCTTGCACCTTCCCATTCACGATGAAACACAGAAATTTCATCGGAAATAAATATAAGAGACACAATGCCGACTTAAGTACACGAAGACTGCGTCTTCCTACTGTCTATATTTTGTGCGTTTCCTGTGTCTCCAGTTTTACATTCCGATGCACATCTGCAGGTTTACTGTATCCCTTGGACCTTCCCATTGACGATGAAATAGAGAAATTGCATCGGAATTACATATAAGAGACACAATGCCAACTTAAGTACAGGATGACTGAGTCTTCATACTGTCTATAATTTGAGCGTTTCCTGTGTCACCAGTTTTACATTCCGATGCACCTCTACAGGTTTACTTTATCCCTTGGTCCTTCACAGTTACGATGAAACACAGAAATTACATCGGAATTAAATATAAGAGACACAATGCCGACTTAAGTACAAGAAAACAGTCTTCTTACAGTCAATGTTTTAAGCGTTTCCTGTGTCACCAGTTTTACATTCCGATGCACCTCTGCATGTTTACTGTATCCCTTGGACCTTCCCATTGGCGATGAAACACACAAATTGCATCGAAATTAAATATAAGAGACACAATGCCGACTTAAGTACAGGAAGACTGAGTCTTCCTACTGTCTATAATTTGAGCGTTTCCTGTGTCACCAGTTTTACATTCCGATGCACCTCTACAGGTTTACTGTATCCCTTGGACCTTCACAGCGACCATGAAACACAGAAATTGCATCGGAAATAAATATAAGACATACGTACAGGAAGACTGAGTCTTCCTACTGTCTATATTTTGAGCGTTTCCTGTGTCACTAGTTATACATTCCGTTGCACCTCTGCAGGTTTACTGTATCCCTTGGACCTTCCCATTGACGATGCAACACAGAAATTGCATCGGAATTAAATATAAGAGACACAATGCCGACTTAAATACAGGAAGACTGAGTCTTCCTACTGTCTATGTTGTGAGCGTTTCCTGTGTCACCATTTTTACATTCTGATGCACCTCTGCAGGTTTACTGTACCCCTTGGACCTTCCCATTGACGATGAAACACAGAAATTGCATGGGAATTAAATATAAGAGACACAATGCCGACTTAAGTACAGGAAGACTGAGTCTTCCTACTGTCTATGTTTTGAGCGTTTCCTGTGTCACCAGTTTTACATTCCGATGCACCTCTGCAGGTTTACTGTATCCCTTGGACTCTCCCATTGACAATGAAACACAGAAATTGCATCGGAATTAAATGTAAGAGCCACAATGCCGACTTAAGTACAGGGAGTCTGAGTCTTCCTGCTGTCTATGTTTTGAGCGTTTCCTGTGTCACTAGTTTTACATTCCGATGCACCTCTGCAGGTTTACTGTATCCCTTGGACCTTCCCATTGACGATGAAACACAGAAATTGCATCGGAATTATATATAAGAGGCACAATGCCGACTTAAGTACAGGACGACTGAGTCTTCCTACTGTCTATGTTTGAGCGTTTCCTGTGTCACTAGTTTTACATTCCGATTAACCTCTGCAGGTTTACTATATCCCTTGGACCTTCCCATTGACAATGAAACACAGGAATTGCATCGGAATTATATATAAGAGACACAATGCCGACTTAAGTACACGAACACTGAATCTTCCTACTGTCTATGATTTGTGCGTTTCCTGTGTCACCAGTTTTACATTCTGGTGCACCTCTGCAGGTTTACTGTATCCCTTGGACCTTCCCATTGACGATGAAACACAGAAATTGCATCGGAATTAAATATAAGAGAAACAATGACGACTTAAGTACAGGAAGACTGAGTCTTCCTACTGTCTTTAATTTGAGCGTTTCCTGTGTCACCAGTTTTACATTCCGATGCACCTCTACAGTTTTACTGTATCCCTTGGACCTTCACAGTGACGATGAAACACAGAAATTGCAACGGAATTAAATATAAGAGACACAATGCCGACTTAAGTACAGGAAGACTAAGTCTTCCTACTGTCTATGTTTTGAACGTTTCCTGTGTCATCAGTTTTACTTTCCGATGCACCTCTGCAGGTTTACTATATCCCTTGGACCTTCCCATTGACGATGAAGCACGGAAATTTCATCGGAAATAAGTATAAGAGACACAATGCCGACTTCAGTACAGGAAGACTGAGTCTTCCTACTGTCTATGATTTGAGCGTTTCCTGTGTCACGAGTAATACATTCCGATGCACCTCTGCAGGTTTACTGTATCCCTTGGACCTTCCCATTGACGATGAAACACAGAAATTGCATCGGAATTAAATATAAGAGACACAATGCCGACTTAAGTACAGGAAGACTGAGTCTTCCTACTGTCTATGTTTTGAGCGTTTCCTGTGTCACTAGTTTTACATTCCGATGCACCTCTGCAGGTTTACTGCATCCCTTGGACCTTCGCATTGACGATGAAACACAGAAATTGCATCGGAATTAAATATAAGAGACACAATGCCGACTTAAGTACAGGAAGACTGAGACTTCCTACTGTCTATGTTTTGAGCGTTTCCTGTGTCACCAGTTTTACATTCTGATGCACCTCTGCAGGTTTACTGTATCCCTTGGAACTTCCCATTGACGATGAAACACAAAAATTGCATCGGAATTAAATATAAGAGACACAATGCCGACTTCAGTACAGGATGACTGAGTCTTCCTACTGTCTATAATTTGAGCGTTTCCTGTGTCACCAGTTTTACATTCCGATGCAGCTCTGCATGTTTACTGTATCCCTTGGACCTTCCAGTTGGTAATGAAACACACAAATGGAATCGAAATTAAATATAAGAGACACAATGCCTACTTAAGTTCAGGAAGACTAAATCCTGCTGCTGTCTATGTTATGAGCGTATCCTGTGTCATCAGTTTCACTCTCCGATGCACCTCTGCAGGTTTACTATCTCCCTTGCACCTTCCCATTCACGATGAAACACAGAAATTTCATCGGAAATAAATATAAGAGACACAATGCCGACTTAAGTACACGAAGACTGCGTCTTCCTACTGTGTATATTTTGTGCGTTTCCTGTGTCTCCAGTTTTAAATTCCGATGCACCTCTGCAGGTTTACTGTATCCCTTGGACCTTCCCATTGACGATGAAATACAGAAATTGCATCGGAATTAAATATAAGAGACACAATGCCAACTTAAATACAGGATGACTGAGCCTTCCTACTGTCTATAATTTGAGCGTTTCCTGTGTCACCAGTTTTACATTCCGATGCACCTCTACAGCTTTACTGTATCCCTTTGACGTTCACAGTTACGATGAAACACAGAAATTACATCGGAATTAAATATAAGAGACACAATGCCGACTTAAGTACAAGAAAACAGTCTTCTTACAGTCAATGTTTTAAGCGTTTCCTGTGTCACCAGTTTTACATTCCGATGCACCTCTGCGTGTTTACTGTATCCCTTGGACCTTCCCATTGGCGATGAAACACACAAATTGCATCGAAATTAAATATAAGAGACACAATGCCGACTTAAGTACAGGAAGACTGAGTCTTCCTACTGTCTATAATTTGAGCGTTTCCTGTGTCACCAGTTTTACATTCCGATGCACCTCTACAGGTTTACTGCATCCCTTGGACCTTCACAGCGACGATGAAACACAGAAATTGCATCGGAATTAAACTTAAGAGAAACAATGCCGACTTAAGTACAGGAAGACTGAGTCTTCCTACTGTCTATAATTTGAGTGTTTCCTGTGTCACCAGTTTTACATTCCGATGCACCTCTACAGGTTTACTGTATCCCTTGGACCTTCACAGCGACGATGAAACACAGAATTTTCATCGGAAATAAATATAAGAGACACAATGCCGACTTAAGTACAGGAAGACTGAGTCTTCCTACTGTCTATGTTTTGAGCGTTTCCTGTGTCACGAGTTTTACATTCCGATGCACCTCTGCAGGTTTACTGTATCCCTTGGACCTTCCCATTGACGATGAAACACAGAAATTGCATCGGAATTAAATATAAGAGACACAATGCCGACTTAAGTACAGGAAGACTGAGTCTTCCAACTGTCTATGTTTTGAGCGTTTCCTGTGTCACTAGTTTTACATTCCGATGCACCTCAGCAGGTTTACTGTATCCCTTGGACCTTCCAATCTACGATGAAACACAGAAATTGCATCGGAATTAAATATAAGGGACACTATGCCGACTAAAGGACAGGAAGACTGAGTCTTCCTACTGCCTATGTCTTGAGCGTTTCCTGTGTCATCAGTTTTACTTTCCGATGCACCTCTGCAGGTTTACTATATCCCTTGGACCTTCCCATTCACGATGAAACACAGAAATTTCATCGGAAATAAATATAAGAGACACAATGCAGACTTAAGTACAGGAAGACTGAGTCTTCCTACTGTCTATGTTTTGAGCGTTTCCTGTGTCACGAGTTTTACATCCCGATGCACCTCTGCAGGTTTACTGTATCCCTTGGACCTTCCCATTGACGATGAAACACAGAAATTGCATCGGAATTAAATATAAGGGAAACAATGCCGACTTAAGTACAGGAAGACTGAGTCTTCCTACTGTCTATGTTTTGAGCGTTTCCTGTGTCACTAGTTTTACATTCCGATGCACCTCTGGAGGTTTACTGTATCCCTCGGACCTTCCCATTGACGATGAAACACAAAAATTGCATCGGAATTAAATATAAGAGACACAATGCCGACTTAAGTACAGGATGCCTGAGTCTTCCTACTGTCTATAATTTGAGCGTTTCCTGTGTCACCAGTTTGACATTCCGATGCACCTCTGCAGGTTTACTGTATCCCTTGGACCTTCCCATTGACGATGAAATACAGAAATTGCATCGGAATTAAATATAAGAGACACAATGCCAACTTAAGTACAGGATGACTGAGTCTTCCTACTGTCTATAATTTGGGCGGTCCCTGTGTCACCAGTTTTACGTTCCGATGCACCTCTACAGGTTTACTGTATCCCTTGGACCTTCACAGTTACGATGAAACACAGAAATTACATCGGAATTTATGTATAAGAGACACAATGCCGACTTAAGTACAAGAAAACCGTCTTCTTACAGTCAATGTTTTAAGCGTTTCCTGTGTCACCAGTTTTACATTCCGATGCACCTCTGCATGTTTACTGTATCCCTTGGACCTTCTCATTGGCGATGAAACACACAAATTGCAACGAAATTAAATATAAGAGACACAATGCCGACTTAAGTACAGGAAGACTGAGTCTTCCTACTGTCTATGTTGTGAGCGTTTCCTGTGTCACCATTTTTACATCCTGATGCACCTCCGCAGGTTTACTGTACCCCTTGGACCTTCCCATTGACGATGAAACACAGAAATTGCATCGGAATTAAATATAAGAGACACAATGCCGACGTAAGTACAGGAAGACTGAGTCTTCCTACTGTCTATGTTTTGAGCGTTTCCTGTGTCACCAGTTTTACATTCCGATGCACCTCTACAGGTTTACTGTATCCCTTGGACTTTCCCATTGACGATGATACACAGAAATTGCATCGGAATTAAATGTAAGAGACACAATGCCGACTTAAGTACAGGGAGTCTGAGTCTTCCTGCTGTCTATGTTTTGAGCGTTTCCTGTGTCACTAGTTTTACATTCCGATGCACCTCTGCAGGTTTACTGTATCCCTTGGACCTTCCCATTGACGATGAAACACAGAAATTGCCTCGGAATTATATATAAGAGGCACAATGCCGACTTAAGTACAGGACGACTGAGTCTTCCTACTGTCTATGTTTGAGCGTTTCCTGTGTCACTAGTTTTACATTCCAATTAACATCTGCAGGTTTACTGTATCCCTTGGACCTTCCCATTGACGATGAAACACAGAAATTGCATCGGAATTAAATATAAGAGACACAATGCCGACTTAAGTACACGAACACTGAATCTTCCTACTGTCTATGATTTGTGCGTTTCCTGTGTCACCAGTTTTACATTCTGATGCACCTCTGCAGGTTTACTGTATGCCTTGGACCTTCCCATTGACGATGAAACACAGAAATTACATCGGAATTAAATATAAGAGAAACAATGACGACTTAAGTACAGGAAGACTGAGTCTTCCTACTGTCTTTAATTTGAGCGTTTCCTGTGTCACCAGTTTTACATTCCGATGCACCTCTACAGTTTTACTGTATCCCTTGGACCTTCACAGTGACGATGAAACACAGAAATTGCAACGGAATTAAATATAAGAGACACAATGCCGACTTAAGTACAGGAAGACTAAGTCTTCCTACTGTCTATGTTTTGAGCGTTTCCTGTGTCATCAGTTTTACTTTTCGATGCACCTCTGCAGGTTTACTATATCCCTTGGACCTTCCCATTGACGATGAAACACAGAAATTTCATCGGAAATAAGTATAAGAGACACAATGCCGACTTCAGTACAGGAAGACTGAGTCTTCCTACTGTCTATGTTTTGAGCGTTTCCTGTGTTAGAGTTTTACATTCCGAAGCACCTCTGCTGGCTTACTGTAACCCTTGGACCATCCCATTGACGATGAAACACAGAAATTGCATCGGAATTAAATGTAAGAGACACGATGCCGACTTAAGTACAGGAAGACTGAGTCTTCCTACTGTCTATGTTTTGAGCGTTTCCTGTGTCACTAGTTTTACATTCCGATGCACCTCTGCAGGTTTACTATATCCCTTGGACCTTCCCATTGACGATGAAACACAGAAATTGCATCGGAATTAAATATAAGAGACACAATGCCGACGAAAGTACAGGAAGACTGAGTCTTCCTACTGTCTATGCTTTGAGCGTTTCCTGTGTCACCAGTTTTACATTCTGATGCACCTCTGCAGGTTCACTGTATCCCTTGGACCTTCCCATTGACGATGAAATACAGAAATTGCATCGGAATTAAATATAAGAGACACAATGCCGACTTAAGTACAGGAAGACTGAGTCTTCCTACTGTCTATATCTTGAGCGTTTCCTGTGTCATAAGTTTTACTTTCCGATGCACCTCTGCAGGTTTACTATATCCCTTGGACCTTCCCATTCACGATGAAACACAGAAATTTCATCGGAAATAAATAAAAGAGACACAATGCAGACTTAAGTACAGGAAGTCTGAGTCTTCCTACCGTCTATGTTTTGAGCGTTTCCTGTGTCACGAGTATAACATTCCGATGCACCTCTGCAAGTTCACTGTATCCCTTGGACCTTCCCATTGACGATGAAACACAGAAATTGCATCGGAATTAAATATAAGAGACACAATGCCGACTTAACTACAGGAAGACTGAGTCTTCCTACTGTCTATGTTTTGAGCGTTTCCTGTGTCACTAGTTTTTCATTCCGATGCACCTCTGCAGGTTTACTGTATCCCTTGGACCTTCCCATTGACGATGAAACACAGAAATTGCCTCGGAATTATATATAAGAGGCACAATGCCGACTTAAGTACACGAACACTGAATCTTCCTACTGTCTTTAATATGAGCGTTTCCTGTGTCACCAGTTTTACATTCCGATGCACCTCTACAGTTTTACTGTATCCCTTGGACCTTCACAGTGACGATGAAACACAGAAATTGCAGCGGAATTAAATATAAGAGACACAATGCCGACTTAAGTACAGGAAGACTAAGTCTTCCTACTGTCTATGTTTTGAGCGTTTCCTGTGTCATCAGTTTTACTTTCCGATGCACCTCTGCAGGTTTACTATATCCCTTGGACCTTCCCATTGACGATGAAACACAGAAATTTCATCGGAAATAAGTATAAGAGACACAATGCCGACTTCAGTACAGGAAGACTGAGTCTTCCTACTGTCTATGTTTTGAGCGTTTCCTGTGTTAGAGTTTTACATTCCGAAGCACCTCTGCAGGCTTACTGTAACCCTTGGACCATCCCATTGACGATGAAACACAGAAATTGCATCGGAATTAAATGTAAGAGACACGATGCCGACTTAAGTACAGGAAGACTGAGTCTTCCTACTGTCTATGTTTTGAGCGTTTCCTGTGTCACTAGTTTTACATTCCGATGCACCTCTGCAGGTTTACTATATCCCTTGGACCTTCCCATTGACGATGAAACACAGAAATTGCATCGGAATTAAATATAAGAGACACAATGCCGACGAAAGTACAGGAAGACTGAGTCTTCCTACTGTCTATGCTTTGAGCGTTTCCTGTGTCACCAGTTTTACATTCTGATGCACCTCTGCAGGTTCACTGTATCCCTTGGACCTTCCCATTGACGATGAAATACAGAAATTGCATCGGAATTAAATATAAGAGACACAATGCCGTCTTAAGTACAGGAAGACTGAGTCTTCCTACTGTCTATGTCTTGAGCGTTTCCTGTGTCATAAGTTTTACTTTCCGATGCACCTCTGCAGGTTTACTATATCCCTTGGACCTTCCCATTTTCGATGAAACACAGAAATTTCATCGGAAATAAATATAAGAAACACAATGCAGACTTAAGTACAGGAAGTCTGAGTCTTCCTACTGTCTATGTTTTGAGCGTTTCCTGTGTCACGAGTATAACATTCCGATGCACCTCTGCAAGTTCACTGTATCCCTTGGACCTTCCCATTGACGATGAAACACAGAAATTGCATCGGAATTAAATATAAGAGACACAATGCCGACTTAAGTACAGGAAGACTGAGTCTTCCTACTGTCTATGTTTTGAGCGTTTCCTGTGTCACTAGTTTTACATTCCGATGCACCTCTGCAGGTTTACTGCATCCCTTGGACCTTCGCATTGACGATGAAACACAGAAATTGCATCGGAATTAAATATAAGAGACACAATGCCGACTTAAGTACAGGAAGACTGAGACTTCCTACTGTCTATGTTTTGAGCGTTTCCTGTGTCACCAGTTTTACATTCTGATGCACCTCTGCAGGTTTACTGTATCCCTTGGACCTACCCATTGACGATGAAACACAAAAATTGCATCGGAATTAAATATAAGATACACAATGCCGACTTAAGTACAGGATGACTGAGTCTTCCTACTGTCTATAATTTGAGCGTTTCCTGTGTCACCAGTTTTACATTCCGATGCACCTCTGCATGTTTACTGTATCCCTTGGACCTTCCCATTGGCGATGAAACACACAAATTGAATCGAAATTAAATATAAGAGACACAATGACGACTTAAGTACAGGAAGACTAAATCCTGCTGCTGTCTATGTTTTGAGCGTATCCTGTGTCATCAGTTTTACATTCCGATGCACCTCTGCAGGTTTACTGCATCCCTTGGACCTTCGCATTGACGATGAAACACAGAAATTGCATCGGAATTAAATATAAGAGACACAATGCCGACTTAAGTACAGGATGACTGAGTCTTCCTACTGTCTATAATTTGAGCGTTTCCTGTGTCACCAGTTTTACATTCCGATGCACCTCTACAGGTTTACTGTATCCCTTGGTCCTTCACAGTTACGATGAAACACAGAAATTACGTCGGAATTAAATATAAGAGACACAATGCCGACTTAAGTACAAGAAAACAGTCTTCGTACAGTCAATGTTTTAAGCGTTTCCTGTGTCACCAGTTTTACATTCCGTTGCACCTCTGCATGTTTACTGTATCCCTTGGACCTTCCCATTGGCGATGAAACACACAAATTGCATCGAAATTAAATATAAGAGACACAATGCCGACTTAAGTACAGGAAGACTGAGTCTTCCTATTGTCTATAATTTGAGCGTTTCCTGTGTCACCAGTTTTACATTCCGATGCACCTCTGCAGGCTTACTGTAACCCTTGGACCATCCCATTGACGATAAACACAGAAATTGCATCGGAATTAAATATAAGAGACACAATGCCGACTTAAGTACAGGAAGACTGAGTCTTCCTACTGTCTATGTTTTGAGCGTTTCCTGTGTCACTAGTTTTACATTCCGATGCACCTCTGCAGGTTTACTGCATCCCTTGGACCTTCGCATTGACGATGAAACACAGAAATTGCATCGGAATTAAATATAAGAGACACAATGCCGACTTAAGTACAGGAAGACTGAGACTTCCTACTGTCTATGTTTTGAGCGTTTCCTGTGTCACCAGTTTTACATTCTGATGCACCTCTGCAGGTTTACTGTATCCCTTGGACCTACCCATTGACGATGAAACACAAAAATTGCATCGGAATTAAATATAAGATACACAATGCCGACTTAAGTACAGGATGACTGAGTCTTCCTACTGTCTATAATTTGGGCGGTCCCTGTGTCACCAGTTTTACGTTCCGATGCACCTCTACAGGTTTACTGTATCCCTTGGACCTTCACAGTTACGATGAAACACAGAAATTACATCGGAATTTATGTATAAGAGACACAATGCCGACTTAAGTACAAGAAAACCGTCTTCTTACAGTCAATGTTTTAAGCGTTTCCTGTGTCACCAGTTTTACATTCCGATGCACCTCTGCATGTTTACTGTATCCCTTGGACCTTCTCATTGGCGATGAAACACACAAATTGCAACGAAATTAAATATAAGAGACACAATGCCGACTTAAGTACAGGAAGACTGAGTCTTCCTACTGTCTATGTTGTGAGCGTTTCCTGTGTCACCATTTTTACATTCTGATGCACCTCTGCAGGTTTACTGAACCCCTTGGACCTTCCCATTGACGATGAAACACAGAAATTGCATCGGAATTAAATATAAGAGACACAATGCCGACGTAAGTACAGGAAGACTGAGTCTTCCTACTGTCTATGTTTTGAGCGTTTCCTGTGTCACCAGTTTTACATTCCGATGCACCTCTACAGGTTTACTGTATCCCTTGGACTTTCCCATTGACGATGATACACAGAAATTGCATCGGAATTAAATGTAAGAAACACAATGCCGACTTAAGTACAGGGAGTCTGAGTCTTCCTGCTGTCTATGTTTTGAGCGTTTCCTGTGTCACTAGTTTTACATTCCGATGCACCTCTGCAGGTTTACTGTATCCCTTGGACCTTCCCATTGACGATGAAACACAGAAATTGCCTCGGAATTATATATAAGAGGCACAATGCCGACTTAAGTACAGGACGACTGAGTCTTCCTACTGTCTATGTTTGAGCGTTTCCTGTGTCACTAGTTTTACATTCCGATTAACATCTGCAGGTTTACTGTATCCCTTGGACCTTCCCATTGACGATGAAACACAGAAATTGCATCGGAATTAAATATAAGAGACACAATGCCGACTTAAGTACACGAACACTGACTCTTCCTACTGTCTATGATTTGTGCGTATCCTGTGTCACCAGTTTTACATTCTGATGCACCTCTGCAGGTTTACTGTATGCCTTGGACCTTCCCATTGACGATGAAACACAGAAATTACATCGGAATTAAATATAAGAGAAACAATGACGACTTAAGTA
Organism: Schistocerca nitens; assembly: GCF_023898315.1. NCBI lineage: Eukaryota > Metazoa > Arthropoda > Insecta > Orthoptera > Acrididae > Schistocerca > Schistocerca nitens. The sequence continues at coordinate 1,384,062 of NC_064616.1, read as the reverse complement.
CAGGAAGACTGAGTCTTCCTACTGTCTTTAATTTGAGCGTTTCCTGTGTCACCAGTTTTACATTCCGATGCACCTCTACAGTTTTACTGTATCCCTTGGACCTTCACAGTGACGATGAAACACAGAAATTGTTACGGAATTAAATATAAGAGACACAATGCCGACTTAAGTACAGGAAGACTAAGTCTTCCTACTGTCTATGTTTTGAGCGTTTCCTGTGTCATCAGTTTTACTTTTCGATGCACCTCTGCAGGTTTACTATATCCCTTGGACCTTCCCATTGACGATGAAACACAGAAATTTCATCGGAAATAAGTATAAGAGACACAATGCCGACTTCAGTACAGGAAGACTGAGTCTTCCTACTGTCTATGTTTTGAGCGTTTCCTGTGTTAGAGTTTTACATTCCGAAGCACCTCTGCAGGCTTACTGTAACCCTTGGACCATCCCATTGACGATGAAACACAGAAATTGCATCGGAATTAAATGTAAGAGACACGATGCCGACTTAAGTACAGGAAGACTGAGTCTTCCTACTGTCTATGTTTTGAGCGTTTCCTGTGTCACTAGTTTTACATTCCGATGCACCTCTGCAGGTTTACTATATCCCTTGGACCTTCCCATTGGCGATGAAACACAGAAATTGCATCGGAATTAAATATAAGAGACACAATGCCGACGAAAGTACAGGAAGACTGAGTCTTCCTACTGTCTATGCTTTGAGCGTTTCCTGTGTCACCAGTTTTACATTCTGATGCACCTCTGCAGGTTCACTGTATCCCTTGGACCTTCCCATTGACGATGAAATACAGAAATTGCATCGGAATTAAATATAAGAGACACAATGCCGACTTAAGTACAGGAAGACTGAGTCTTCCTACTGTCTATGTCTTGAGCGTTTCCTGTGTCATAAGTTTTACTTTCCGATGCACCTCTGCAGGTTTACTATATCCCTTGCACCTTCCCATTCACGATGAAACACAGAAATTTCATCGGAAATAAATATAAGAAACACAATGCAGACTTAAGTACAGGAAGTCTGAGTCTTCCTACTGTCTATGTTTTGAGCGTTTCCTGTGTCACGAGTATAACATTCCGATGCACCTCTGCAAGTTCACTGTATCCCTTGGACCTTCCCATTGACGATGAAACACAGAAATTGCATCGGAATTAAATATAAGAGACACAATGCCGACTTAAGTACAGGAAGACTGAGTCTTCCTACTGTCTATGTTTTGAGCGTTTCCTGTGTCACTAGTTTTACATTCCGATGCACCTCTGCAGGTTTACTGCATCCCTTGGACCTTCGCATTGACGATGAAACACAGAAATTGCATCGGAATTAAATATAAGAGACACAATGCCGACTTAAGTACAGGAAGACTGAGACTTCCTACTGTCTATGTTTTGAGCGTTTCCTGTGTCACCAGTTTTACATTCTGATGCACCTCTGCAGGTTTACTGTATCCCTTGGACCTACCCATTGACGATGAAACACAAAAATTGCATCGGAATTAAATATAAGATACACAATGCCGACTTAAGTACAGAATGACTGAGTCTTCCTACTGTCTATAATTTGAGCGTTTCCTGTGTCACCAGTTTTACATTCCGATGCACCTCTGCATGTTTACTGTATCCCTTGGACCTTCCCATTGGCGATGAAACACACAAATTGAATCGAAATTAAATATAAGAGACACAATGACGACTTAAGTACAGGAAGACTAAATCCTGCTGCTGTCTATGTTTTGAGCGTATCCTGTGTCATCAGTTTTACTTTCCGATGCACCTCTCCAGGTTTACTATATCCCTTGCACCTTCCCATTCACGATGAAACACAGAAATTTCATCGGAAATAAATATAAGAGACACAATGCCGAATTAAGTACACGAAGACTGCGTCTTCCTACTGTCTATATTTTGTGCGTTTCCTGTGTCTCCAGTTTTACATTCCGATGCACATCTGCAGGTTTACTGTATCCCTTGGACCTTCCCATTGACGATGAAATACAGAAATTGCATCGGAATTAAATATAAGAGACACAATGCCAACTTAAGTACAGGATGACTGAGTCTTCCTACTGTCTATAATTTGAGCGTTTCCTGTGTCACCAGTTTTACATTCCGATGCACCTCTACAGGTTTACTGTATCCCTTGGTCCTTCACAGTTACGATGAAACACAGAAATTACGTCGGAATTAAATATAAGAGACACAATGCCGACTTAAGTACAAGAAAACAGTCTTCGTACAGTCAATGTTTTAAGCGTTTCCTGTGTCACCAGTTTTACATTCCGTTGCACCTCTGCATGTTTACTGTATCCCTTGGACCTTCCCATTGGCGATGAAACACACAAATTGCATCGAAATTAAATATAAGAGACACAATGCCGACTTAAGTACAGGAAGACTGAGTCTTCCTACTGTCTATAATTTGAGCGTTTCCTGTGTCACCAGTTTTACATTCCGATGCACCTCTGCAGGCTTACTGTAACCCTTGGACCATCCCATTGACGATAAACACAGAAATTGCATCGGAATTAAATGTAAGAGACACGATGCCGACTTAAGTACAGGATGACTGAGTCTTCCTACTGTCTATGTTTTGAGCGTTTCCTGTGTCACTAGTTTTACATTCCGATGCACCTCTGCAGGTTTACTATATCCCTTGGACCTTCCCATTGACGATGAAACACAGAAATTGCATCGGAATTAAATATAAGAGACACAATGCCGACGAAAGTACAGGAAGACTGAGTCTTCCTACTGTCTATGCTTTGAGCGTTTCCTGTGTCACCAGTTTTACATTCTGATGCACCTCTGCAGGTTCACTGTATCCCTTGGACCTTCCCATTGACGATGAAATACAGAAATAGCATCGGAATTAAATATAAGAGACACAATGCCGACTTAAGTACAGGAAGACTGAGTCTTCCTACTGTCTATGTCTTGAGCGTTTCCTGTGTCATAAGTTTTACTTTCCGATGCACCTCTGCAGGTTTACTATATCCCTTGGACCTTCCCATTCACGATGAAACACAGAAATTTCATCGGAAATAAATATAAGAAACACAATGCAGACTTAAGTACAAGAAGTCTGAGTCTTCCTACTGTCTATGTTTTGAGCGTTTCCTGTGTCACGAGTATAACATTCCGATGCACCTCTGCCAGTTCACTGTATCCCTTGGACCTTCCCATTGACGATGAAACACAGAAATTGCATCGGAATTAAATATAAGAGACACAATGCCGACTTAAGTACAGGAAGACTGAGTCTTCCTACTGTCTATGTTTTGAGCGTTTCCTGTGTCACTAGTTTTACATTCCGATGCACCTCTGCAGGTTTACTGCATCCCTTGGACCTTCGCATTGACGATGAAACACAGAAATTGCATCGGAATTAAATATAAGAGACACAATGCCGACTTAAGTACAGGAAGACTGAGACTTCCTACTGTCTATGTTTTGAGCGTTTCCTGTGTCACCAGTTTTACATTCTGATGCACCTCTGCAGGTTTACTGTATCCCTTGGACCTACCCATTGACGATGAAACACAAAAATTGCATCGGAATTAAATATAAGATACACAATGCCGACTTAAGTACAGGATGACTGAGTCTTCCTACTGTCTATAATTTGGGCGGTCCTAGTGTCACCAGTTTTACGTTCCGATGCACCTCTACAGGTTTACTGTATCCCTTGGACCTTCACAGTTACGATGAAACACAGAAATTACATCGGAATTTATGTATAAGAGACACAATGCCGACTTAAGTACAAGAAAACCGTCTTCTTACAGTCAATGTTTTAAGCGTTTCCTGTGTCACCAGTTTTACATTCCGATGCACCTCTGCATGTTTACTGTATCCCTTGGACCTTCTCATTGGCGATGAAACACACAAATTGCAACGAAATTAAATATAAGAGACACAATGCCGACTTAAGTACAGGAAGACTGAGTCTTCCTACTGTCTATGTTGTGAGCGTTTCCTGTGTCACCATTTTTACATTCTGATGCACCTCTGCAGGTTTACTGTACCCCTTGGACCTTCCCATTGACGATGAAACACAGAAATTGCATTGGAATTAAATATAAGAGACACAATGCCGACGTAAGTACAGGAAGACTGAGTCTTCCTACTGTCTATGTTTTGAGCGTTTCCTGTGTCACCAGTTTTACATTCCGATGCACCTCTACAGGTTTACTGTATCCCTTGGACTTTCCCATTGACGATGATACACAGAAATTGCATCGGAATTAAATGTAAGAGACACATTGCCGACTTAAGTACAGGGAGTCTGAGTCTTCCTGCTGTCTATGTTTTGAGCGTTTCCTGTGTCACTAGTTTTACATTCCGATGCACCTCTGCAGGTTTACTGTATCCCTTGGACCTTCCCATTGACGATGAAACACAGAAATTGCCTCGGAATTATATATAAGAGGCACAATGCCGACTTAAGTACAGGACGACTGAGTCTTCCTACTGTCTATGTTTGAGCGTTTCCTGTGTCACTAGTTTTACATTCCGATTAACATCTGCAGGTTTACTGTATCCCTTGGACCTTCCCATTGACGATGAAACACAGAAATTGCATCGGAATTAAATATAAGAGACACAATGCCGACTTAAGTACACGAACACTGAATCTTCCTACTGTCTATGATTTGTGCGTTTCCTGTGTCACCAGTTTTACATTCTGATGCACCTCTGCAGGTTTACTGTATGCCTTGGACCTTCCCATTGACGATGAAACACAGAAATTACATCGGAATTAAATATAAGAGAAACAATGACGACTTAAGTACAGGAAGACTGAGTCTTCCTACTGTCTTTAATTTGAGCGTTTCCTGTGTCACCAGTTTTACATTCCGATGCACCTCTACAGTTTTACTGTATCCCTTGGACCTTCACAGTGACGATGAAACACAGAAATTGCAACGGAATTAAATATAAGAGACACAATGCCGACTTAAGTACAGGAAGACTAAGTCTTCCTACTGTCTATGTTTTGAGCGTTTCCTGTGTCATCAGTTTTACTTTTCGATGCACCTCTGCAGGTTTACTATATCCCTTGGACCTTCCCATTGACGATGAAACACAGAAATTTCATCGGAAATAAGTATAAGAGACACAATGCCGACTTCAGTACAGGAAGACTGAGTCTTCCTACTGTCTATGTTTTGAGCGTTTCCTGTGTTAGAGTTTTACATTCCGAAGCACCTCTGCAGGCTTACTGTAACCCTTGGACCATCCCATTGACGATGAAACACAGAAATTGCATCGGAATTAAATGTAAGAGACACGATGCCGACTTAAGTACAGGAAGACTGAGTCTTCCTACTGTCTATGTTTTGAGCGTTTCCTGTGTCACTAGTTTTACATTCCGATGCACCTCTGCAGGTTTACTATATCCCTTGGACCTTCCCATTGACGATGAAACACAGAAATTGCATCGGAATTAAATATAAGAGACACAATGCCGACGAAAGTACAGGAAGACTGAGTCTTCCTACTGTCTATGCTTTGAGCGTTTCCTGTGTCACCAGTTTTACATTCTGATGCACCTCTGCAGGTTCACTGTATCCCTTGGACCTTCCCATTGACGATGAAATACAGAAATTGCATCGGAATTAAATATAAGAGACACAATGCCGACTTAAGTACAGGAAGACTGAGTCTTCCTACTGTCTATATCTTGAGCGTTTCCTGTGTCATAAGTTTTACTTTCCGATGCACCTCTGCAGGTTTACTATATCCCTTGGACCTTCCCATTCACGATGAAACACAGAAATTTCATCGGAAATAAATAAAAGAGACACAATGCAGACTTAAGTACAGGAAGTCTGAGTCTTCCTACCGTCTATGTTTTGAGCGTTTCCTGTGTCACGAGTATAACATTCCGATGCACCTCTGCAAGTTCACTGTATCCCTTGGACCTTCCCATTGACGATGAAACACAGAAATTGCATCGGAATTAAATATAAGAGACACAATGCCGACTTAACTACAGGAAGACTGAGTCTTCCTACTGTCTATGTTTTGAGCGTTTCCTGTGTCACTAGTTTTTCATTCCGATGCACCTCTGCAGGTTTACTGTATCCCTTGGACCTTCCCATTGACGATGAAACACAGAAATTGCCTCGGAATTATATATAAGAGGCACAATGCCGACTTAAGTACACGAACACTGAATCTTCCTACTGTCTATGATTTGTGCGTTTCCTGTGTCACCAGTTTTACATTCTGATGCACCTCTGCAGGTTTACTGTATCCCTTGGACCTTCCCATTGACGATGAAACACAGAAATTACATCGGAATTAAATATAAGAGAAACAATGACGACTTAAGTACAGGAAGACTAAGTCTTCCTACTGTCTTTAATATGAGCGTTTCCTGTGTCACCAGTTTTACATTCCGATGCACCTCTACAGTTTTACTGTATCCCTTGGACCTTCACAGTGACGATGAAACACAGAAATTGCAGCGGAATTAAATATAAGAGACACAATGCCGACTTAAGTACAGGAAGACTAAGTCTTCCTACTGTCTATGTTTTGAGCGTTTCCTGTGTCATCAGTTTTACTTTCCGATGCACCTCTGCAGGTTTACTATATCCCTTGGACCTTCCCATTGACGATGAAACACAGAAATTTCATCGGAAATAAGTATAAGAGACACAATGCCGACTTCAGTACAGGAAGACTGAGTCTTCCTACTGTCTATGTTTTGAGCGTTTCCTGTGTTAGAGTTTTACATTCCGAAGCACCTCTGCAGGCTTACTGTAACCCTTGGACCATCCCATTGACGATGAAACACAGAAATTGCATCGGAATTAAATGTAAGAGACACGATGCCGACTTAAGTACAGGAAGACTGAGTCTTCCTACTGTCTATGTTTTGAGCGTTTCCTGTGTCACTAGTTTTACATTCCGATGCACCTCTGCAGGTTTACTATATCCCTTGGACCTTCCCATTGACGATGAAACACAGAAATTGCATCGGAATTAAATAAAAGAGACACAATGCCGACGAAAGTACAGGAAGACTGAGTCTTCCTACTGTCTATGCTTTGAGCGTTTCCTGTGTCACCAGTTTTACATTCTGATGCACCTCTGCAGGTTCACTGTATCCCTTGGACCTTCCCATTGACGATGAAATACAGAAATTGCATCGGAATTAAATATAAGAGACACAATGCCAACTTAAGTACAGGAAGACTGAGTCTTCCTACTGTCTATGTCTTGAGCGTTTCCTGTGTCATAAGTTTTACTTTCCGATGCACCTCTGCAGGTTTACTATATCCCTTGGACCTTCCCATTCACGATGAAACACAGAAATTTCATCGGAAATAAATATAAGAAACACAATGCAGACTTAAGTACAGGAAGTCTGAGTCTTCCTACTGTCTATGTTTTGAGCGTTTCCTGTGTCACGAGTATAACATTCCGATGCACCTCTGCAAGTTCACTGTATCCCTTGGACCTTCCCATTGACGATGAAACACAGAAATTGCATCGGAATTAAATATAAGAGACACAATGCCGACTTAAGTACAGGAAGACTGAGTCTTCCTACTGTCTATGTTTTGAGCGTTTCCTGTGTCACTAGTTTTACATTCCGATGCACCTCTGCAGGTTTACTGCATCCCTTGGACATTCGCATTGACGATGAAACACAGAAATTGCATCGGAATTAAATATAAGAGACACAATGCCGACTTAAGTACAGGAAGACTGAGACTTCCTACTGTCTATGTTTTGAGCGTTTCCTGTGTCACCAGTTTTACATTCTGATGCACCTCTGCAGGTTTACTGTATCCCTTGGACCTACCCATTGACGATGAAACACAAAAATTGCATCGGAATTAAATATAAGATACACAATGCCGACTTAAGTACAGGATGACTGAGTCTTCCTACTGTCTATAATTTGAGCGTTTCCTGTGTCACCAGTTTTACATTCCGATGCACCTCTGCATGTTTACTGTATCCCTTGGACCTTCCCATTGGCGATGAAACACACAAATTGAATCGAAATTAAATATAAGAGACACAATGACGACTTAAGTACAGGAAGACTAAATCCTGCTGCTGTCTATGTTTTGAGCGTATCCTGTGTCATCAGTTTTACTTTCCGATGCACCTCTGCAGGTTTACTATATCCCTTGCACCTTCCCATTCACGATGAAACACAGAAATTTCATCGGAAATAAATATAAGAGACACAATGCCGAATTAAGTACACGAAGACTGCGTCTTCCTACTGTCTATATTTTGTGCGTTTCCTGTGTCTCCAGTTTTACATTCCGATGCACATCTGCAGGTTTACTGTATCCCTTGGACCTTCCCATTGACGATGAAATACAGAAATTGCATCGGAATTAAATATAAGAGACACAATGCCAACTTAAGTACAGGATGACTGAGTCTTCCTACTGTCTATAATTTGAGCGTTTCCTGTGTCACCAGTTTTACATTCCGATGCACCTCTACAGGTTTACTGTATCCCTTGGTCCTTCACAGTTACGATGAAACACAGAAATTACGTCGGAATTAAATATAAGAGACACAATGCCGACTTAAGTACAAGAAAACAGTCTTCGTACAGTCAATGTTTTAAGCGTTTCCTGTGTCACCAGTTTTACATTCCGTTGCACCTCTGCATGTTTACTGTATCCCTTGGACCTTCCCATTGGCGATGAAACACACAAATTGCATCGAAATTAAATATAAGAGACACAATGCCGACTTAAGTACAGGAAGACTGAGTCTTCCTACTGTCTATAATTTGAGCGTTTCCTGTGTCACCAGTTTTACATTCCAATGCACCTCTGCAGGCTTACTGTAACCCTTGGAACATCCCATTGACGATAAACACAGAAATTGCATCGGAATTAAATGTAAGAGACACGATGCCGACTTAAGTACAGGATGACTGAGTCTTCCTACTGTCTATGTTTTGAGCGTTTCCTGTGTCACTAGTTTTACATTCCGATGCACCTCTGCAGGTTCACTATATCCCTTGGACCTTCCCATTCACGATGAAACACAGAAATTTCATCGGAAATAAATAAAAGAGACACAATGCAGACTTAAGTACAGGAAGTCTGAGTCTTCCTACCGTCTATGTTTTGAGCGTTTCCTGTGTCACGAGTATAACATTCCGATGCACCTCTGCAAGTTCACTGTATCCCTTGGACCTTCCCATTGACGATGAAACACAGAAATTGCATCGGAATTAAATATAAGAGACACAATGCCGACTTAACTACAGGAAGACTGAGTCTTCCTACTGTCTATGTTTTGAGCGTTTCCTGTGTCACTAGTTTTTCATTCCGATGCACCTCTGCAGGTTTACTGTATCCCTTGGACCTTCCCATTGACGATGAAACACAGAAATTGCCTCGGAATTATATATAAGAGGCACAATGCCGACTTAAGTACACGAACACTGAATCTTCCTACTGTCTATGATTTGTGCGTTTCCTGTGTCACCAGTTTTACATTCTGATGCACCTCTGCAGGTTTACTGTATCCCTTGGACCTTCCCATTGACGATGAAACACAGAAATTACATCGGAATTAAATATAAGAGAAACAATGACGACTTAAGTACAGGAAGACTAAGTCTTCCTACTGTCTTTAATATGAGCGTTTCCTGTGTCACCAGTTTTACATTCCGATGCACCTCTACAGTTTTACTGTATCCCTTGGACCTTCACAGTGACGATGAAACACAGAAATTGCAGCGGAATTAAATATAAGAGACACAATGCCGACTTAAGTACAGGAAGACTAAGTCTTCCTACTGTCTATGTTTTGAGCGTTTCCTGTGTCATCAGTTTTACTTTCCGATGCACCTCTGCAGGTTTACTATATCCCTTGGACCTTCCCATTGACGATGAAACACAGAAATTTCATCGGAAATAAGTATAAGAGACACAATGCCGACTTCAGTACAGGAAGACTGAGTCTTCCTACTGTCTATGTTTTGAGCGTTTCCTGTGTTAGAGTTTTACATTCCGAAGCACCTCTGCAGGCTTACTGTAACCCTTGGACCATCCCATTGACGATGAAACACAGAAATTGCATCGGAATTAAATGTAAGAGACACGATGCCGACTTAAGTACAGGAAGACTGAGTCTTCCTACTGTCTATGTTTTGAGCGTTTCCTGTGTCACTAGTTTTACATTCCGATGCACCTCTGCAGGTTTACTATATCCCTTGGACCTTCCCATTGACGATGAAACACAGAAATTGCATCGGAATTAAATATAAGAGACACAATGCCGACGAAAGTACAGGAAGACTGAGTCTTCCTACTGTCTATGCTTTGAGCGTTTCCTGTGTCACCAGTTTTACATTCTGATGCACCTCTGCAGGTTCACTGTATCCCTTGGACCTTCCCATTGACGATGAAATACAGAAATTGCATCGGAATTAAATATAAGAGACACAATGCCGACTTAAGTACAGGAAGACTGAGTCTTCCTACTGTCTATGTCTTGAGCGTTTCCTGTGTCATAAGTTTTACTTTCCGATGCACCTCTGCAGGTTTACTATATCCCTTGGACCTTCCCATTCACGATGAAACACAGAAATTTCATCGGAAATAAATATAAGAAACACAATGCAGACTTAAGTACAGGAAGTCTGAGTCTTCCTACTGTCTATGTTTTGAGCGTTTCCTGTGTCACGAGTATAACATTCCGATGCACCTCTGCAAGTTCACTGTATCCCTTGGACCTTCCCATTGACGATGAAACACAGAAATTGCATCGGAATTAAATATAAGAGACACAATGCCGACTTAAGTACAGGAAGACTGAGTCTTCCTACTGTCTATGTTTTGAGCGTTTCCTGTGTCACTAGTTTTACATTCCGATGCACCTCTGCAGGTTTACTGCATCCCTTGGACCTTCGCATTGACGATGAAACACAGAAATTGCATCGGAATTAAATATAAGAGACACAATGCCGAATTAAGTACACGAAGACTGCGTCTTCCTACTGTCTATATTTTGTGCGTTTCCTGTGTCTCCAGTTTTACATTCCGATGCACATCTGCAGGTTTACTGTATCCCTTGGACCTTCCCATTGACGATGAAATACAGAAATTGCATCGGAATTAAATATAAGAGACACAATGCCAACTTAAGTACAGGATGACTGAGTCTTCCTACTGTCTATAATTTGAGCGTTTCCTGTGTCACCAGTGTTACATTCCGATGCACCTCTGCATGTTTACTGTATCCCTTGGACCTTCCCATTGGCGATGAAACACACAAATTGAATCGAAATTAAATATAAGAGACACAATGACGACTTAAGTACAGGAAGACTAAATCCTGCTGCTGTCTATGTTTTGAGCGTATCCTGTGTCATCAGTTTTACTTTCCGATGCACCTCTGCAGGTTTACTATATCCCTTGCACCTTCCCATTCACGATGAAACACAGAAATTTCATCGGAAATAAATATAAGAGACACAATGCCGAATTAAGTACACGAAGACTGCGTCTTCCTACTGTCTATATTTTGTGCGTTTCCTGTGTCTCCAGTTTTACATTCCGATGCACATCTGCAGGTTTACTGTATCCCTTGGACCTTCCCATTGACGATGAAATACAGAAATTGCATCGGAATTAAATATAAGAGACACAATGCCAACTTAAGTACAGGATGACTGAGTCTTCCTACTGTCTATAATTTGAGCGTTTCCTGTGTCACCAGTTTTACATTCCGATGCACCTCTACAGGTTTACTGTATCCCTTGGTCCTTCACAGTTACGATGAAACACAGAAATTACGTCGGAATTAAATATAAGAGACACAATGCCGACTTAAGTACAAGAAAACAGTCTTCGTACAGTCAATGTTTTAAGCGTTTCCTGTGTCACCAGTTTTACATTCCGTTGCACCTCTGCATGTTTACTGTATCCCTTGGACCTTCCCATTGGCGATGAAACACACAAATTGCATCGAAATTAAATATAAGAGACACAATGCCGACTTAAGTACAGGAAGACTGAGTCTTCCTACTGTCTATAATTTGAGCGTTTCCTGTGTCACCAGTTTTACATTCCGATGCACCTCTGCAGGCTTACTGTAACCCTTGGACCATCCCATTGACGATAAACACAGAAATTGCATCGGAATTAAATGTAAGAGACACGATGCCGACTTAAGTACAGGATGACTGAGTCTTCCTACTGTCTATGTTTTGAGCGTTTCCTGTGTCACTAGTTTTACATTCCGATGCACCTCTGCAGGTTTACTATATCCCTTGGACCTTCCCATTGACGATGAAACACAGAAATTGCATCGGAATTAAATATAAGAGACACAATGCCGACGAAAGTACAGGAAGACTGAGTCTTCCTACTGTCTATGCTTTGAGCGTTTCCTGTGTCACCAGTTTTACATTCTGATGCACCTCTGCAGGTTCACTGTATCCCTTGGACCTTCCCATTGACGATGAAATACAGAAATTGCATCGGAATTAAATATAAGAGACACAATGCCGACTTAAGTACAGGAAGACTGAGTCTTCCTACTGTCTATGTCTTGAGCGTTTCCTGTGTCATAAGTTTTACTTTCCGATGCACCTCTGCAGGTTTACTATATCCCTTGGACCTTCCCATTCACGATGAAACACAGAAATTTCATCGGAAATAAATATAAGAAACAAAATGCAGACTTAAGTACAAGAAGTCTGAGTCTTCCTACTGTCTATGTTTTGAGCGTTTCCTGTGTCACGAGTATAACATTCCGATGCACCTCTGCCAGTTCACTGTATCCCTTGGACCTTCCCATTGACGATGAAACACAGAAATTGCATCGGAATTAAATATAAGAGACACAATGCCGACTTAAGTACAGGAAGACTGAGTCTTCCTACTGTCTATGTTTTGAGCGTTTCCTGTGTCACTAGTTTTACATTCCGATGCACGTCTGCAGGTTTACTGCATCCCTTGGACCTTCGCATTGACGATGAAACACAGAAATTGCATCGGAATTAAATATAAGAGACACAATGCCGACTTAAGTACAGGAAGACTGAGACTTCCTACTGTCTATGTTTTGAGCGTTTCCTGTGTCACCAGTTTTACATTCTGATGCACCTCTGCAGGTTTACTGTATCCCTTGGACCTACCCATTGACGATGAAACACAAAAATTGCTTCGGAATTAAATATAAGATACACAATGCCGACTTAAGTACAGGATGACTGAGTCTTCCTACTGTCTATAATTTGAGCGTTTCCTGTGTCACCAGTTTTACATTCCGATGCACCTCTGCATGTTTACTGTATCCCTTGGACCTTCCCATTGGCGATGAAACACACAAATTGAATCGAAATTAAATATAAGAGACACAATGACGACTTAAGTACAGGAAGACTAAATCCTGCTGCTGTCTATGTTTTGAGCGTATCCTGTGTCATCAGTTTTACTTTCCGATGCACCTCTGCAGGTTTACTATATCCCTTGCACCTTCCCATTCACGATGAAACACAGAAATTTCATCGGAAATAAATATAAGAGACACAATGCCGAATTAAGTACACGAAGACTGCGTCTTCCTACTGTCTATATTTTGTGCGTTTCCTGTGTCTCCAGTTTTACATTCCGATGCACATCTGCAGGTTTACTGTATCCCTTGGACCTTCCCATTGACGATGAAATACAGAAATTGCATCGGAATTAAATATAAGAGACACAATGCCAACTTAAGTACAGGATGACTGAGTCTTCCTACTGTCTATAATTTGAGCGTTTCCTGTGTCACCAGTTTTACATTCCGATGCACCTCTACAGGTTTACTGTATCCCTTGGTCCTTCACAGTTACGATGAAACACAGAAATTACATCGGAATTAAATATAAGAGACACAATGCCGACTTAAGTACAAGAAAACAGTCTTCGTACAGTCAATGTTTTAAGCGTTTCCTGTGTCACCAGTTTTACATTCCGTTGCACCTCTGCATGTTTACTGTATCCCTTGGACCTTCCCATCGGCGATGAAACACACAAATTGCATCGAAATTAAATATAAGAGACACAATGCCGACTTAAGTACAGGAAGACTGAGTCTTCCTACTGTCTATAATTTGAGCGTTTCCTGTGTCACCAGTTTTACATTCCGATGCACCTCTACAGGTTTACTGTATCCCTTGGACCTTCACAGCGACCATGAAACACAGAAATTGCATCGGAAATAAATATAAGAGACACAATGCCGACTTATGTACAGGAAGACTGAGTCTTCCTACTGTCTATATTTTGAGCGTTTCCTGTGTCACTAGTTATACATTCCGTTGCACCTCTGCAGGTTTACTCTATCCCTTGGACCTTCCCATTGACGATGCAACACAGAAATTGCATCGGAATTAAATATAAGAGACACAATGCCGACTTAAATACAAGAAGACTGAGTCTTCCTCCTGTCTATGTTGTGAGCGTTTCCTGTGTCACCATTTTTACATTCTGATGAACCTCTGTAGGTTTACTGTACCCCTTGGACCTTCCCATTGACGATGAAACACAGAAATTGCATGGGAATTAAATATAAGAGACACAATGCCGACTTAAGTACAGGAAGACTGAGTCTTCCTACTGTCTATATTTTGAGCGTTTCCTGTGTCACCAGTTTTACATTCCGATGCACCTCTGCAGGTTTACTGTATCCCTTGGACTCTCCCATTGACGATGAAACACAGAAATTGCATCGGAATTAAATGTAAGAGACACAATGCCGACTTAAGTACAGGGAGTCTGAGTCTTCCTGCTGTCTATGTTTTGAGCGTTTCCTGTGTCACTAGTTTTACATTCCGATGCACCTCTGCAGGTTTACTGTATCCCTTGGACCTTCCCATTGACGATGAAACACAGTAATTGCATGGGAATTAAATATAAGAGACACAATGCCGACTTAAGTACAGGACGACTGAGTCTTCCTACTGTCTATGTTTGAGCGTTTCCTGTGTCACTAGTTTTACATTCCGATTAACCTCTGCAGGTTTACTATATCCCTTGGACCTTCCCATTGACAATGAAACACAGAAATTGCATCGGAATTAAATATAAGAGACACAATGCCGACATAAATACACGAACACTGAATCTTCCTACTGTCTATGATTTGTGCGTTTCCTGTGTCACCAGTTTTACATTCTGATGCACCTCTGTAGGTTTACTGTATCCCTTGGACCTTCCCATTGACGATGAAACACAGAAATTGCATCGGAATTAAATATAAGAGACACAATGCCGACTTAAGTACAGGAAGACTAAGTCTTCCTACTGTCTATGTTTTGAGCGTTTCCTGTGTCATCAGTTTTACTTTCCGATGCACCTCTGCAGGTTTACTATATCCTTTGGACCTTCCCATTGACGATGAAACACAGAAATTTCATCGGAAATAAGTATAAGAGACACAATGCCGACTTCAGTACAGGAAGACTGAGTCTTCCTACTGTCTATGTTTTGAGCGTTTCCTGTGTTAGAGTTTTACATTCCGATGCACCTCTGCAGGCTTACTGTAACCCTTGGACCTTCCCATTGACGATGAAACACAGAAATTGCATCGGAATTAAATGTAAGAGACACGATGCCGACTTAAGTACAGGAAGACTGAGTCTTCCTACTGTCTATGTTTTGAGCGTTTCTTGTGTCACTAATTTTACATTCCGATGCACCTCTGCAGGTTTACTGTATCCCTTGGACCTTCCCATTGACGATGAAACACAGAAATTTCATCGGAAATAAATATAAGAGACACAACGCAGACTTAAGTACAGGAAGACTGTGTCTTCCTACTGTCTATGTCTTGAGCGTTTCCTGTGTCATCAGTTTTACTTTCCGAAGCACCTCTGCAGGTTTACTATATCCCTTGAACCTTCCCATTCACGATGAAACACAGAAATTTCATCGGAAATAAATATAAGAGACACAATGCAGACTTAAGTACAGGAAGTCTGAGTCTTCCTACTGTCTATGTTTTGAGCGTTTCCTGTGTCAGGAGTATTACATTCCGATGCACCTCTGCAGGTTTACTGTATCCCTTCGACCTTCCCATTGACGATGAAACACAGAAATTGCATCGGAATTAAATATAAGAGACACAATGCCGACTTAAGTACAGGAAGACTGAGTCTTCGTACTGTCTATGTTTTGAGCGTTTCCTGTGTCACTAGTTTTACATTCCGATGCACCTCTGCAGGTTTACTGCATCCCTTGGACCTTCGCATTGACGATGAAACACAGAAATTGCATCGGAATTAAATATAAGAGACACAATGCCGACTTAAGTACAGGAAGACTGAGACTTCCTACTGTCTATGTTTTGAGCGTTTCCTGTGTCACTAGTTTTACAATCTGATGCACCTCTGCAGGTTTACTGTATCCCTTGGAACTTCCCATTGACGATGAAACACAAAAATTGCATCGGAATTAAATATAAGAGACACAATGCCGACTTAAGTACAGGATGACTGAGTCTTCCTACTGTCTATAATTTGAGCGTTTCCTGTGTCACCACTTTTACATTCCGATGCACCTCTGCATGTTTACTGTATCCCTTGGACCTTCCAGTTGGTGATGAAACACACAAATTGATTCGAAATTAAATATAAGAGACACAATGCCGACTTAAGTACAGGAAGACTAAATCCTGCTGCTGTCTATGTTTTGAGCGTATCCTGTGTCATCAGTTTTACTTTCCGATGCACCTCTGCAGGCTTACTATATCCCTTGCACCTTCCCATTCACGATGAAACACAGAAATTTCATCGGAAATAAATATAAGGGACACAATGCCGACTTAAGTACACGAAGACTGCGTCTTCCTACTGTCTATATTTTGTGCGTTTCCTGTGTCTCCAGTTTTACATTCCGATGCACCTCTGCAGGTTTACTGTATCCCTTGGACCTTCCCATTGACGATGAAATACAGAAATTGCATCGGAATTAAATATAAGAGACACAAAGCCAACTTATGTACAGGATGACTGAGTCTTCCTACTGTCTATAATTAGAGCGTTTCCTGTGTCACCAGTTTTACATTCCGATGCACCTCTACAGCTTTACTGTATCCCTTGGACGTTCACAGTTACGATGAAACACAGAAATTACATCGGAATTAAGTATAAGACACACAATGCCGACTTAAGTACAAGAAAACAGTCATCTTACTGTCAATGTTTTAAGCGTTTCCTGTGTCACCAGTTTTACATTCCGATGCACCTCTGCATGTTTACTGTATCCCTTGGACCTTCCCATTGGCGATGAAACACACAAATTGCATCGAAATTAAATATAAGAGACACAATGCCGACTTAAGTACAGGAAGACTGAGTCTTCCTACTGTCTATAATTTGAGCGTTTCCTGTGTCACCAGTTTTACATTCCGATGCACCTCTACAGGTTTACTGTATCCCTTGGACTTTCACAACGACGATGAAACACAGAAATTGCATCGGAATTAAACATAAGAGAAACAATACCGACTTAAGTACAGGAAGTCTGAGTCTTCCTACTGTCTATAATTTGAGCGTTTCCTGTGTCACCAATTTTACATTCCGATGCACCTCTACAGGTTTACTGTATCCCTTGGACCTTCATAGCGACGATGAAACACAGATATTGCATCGGAATTAAATATAATAGACACAATGCCGACTTAAGTACAGGAAGACTGAGTCTTCCTACTGTGTATGTCTTGAGCGTTTCCTGTGTCATCAGTTTTACTTTCTGATGCACCTCTGCAGGTTTACTGTATCCCTTGGACCTTCCCATTCACGATGAAACACAGAAATTTCATCGGAAATAAATATAAGAGACACAATGCAGACTTAAGTACAGGAAGACTTAGTCTTCCTACTGTCTATGTTTTGAGCGTTTCCTATGTCACGAGTTTTACATTCCGATGCACCGCTGCAGGTATACTGTATCCCTTGGACCTTCCCATTGACGATGAAACACAGAAATTGCATCGGAATTAAATATAAGAGACACAATGCCGACTTAAGTACAGGAAGACTGAGTCCCCCAACTGCCTATGTTTTGAGCGTTTCCTGTGTCACTAGTTTTACATTCCGATGCACCTCAGCAGGTTTACTCTATCCCTTGGACCTTCCCATTGACGATGCAACACAGAAATTGCATCGGAATTAAATATAAGAGACACAATGCCGACTTAAATACAAGAAGACTGAGTCTTCCTCCTGTCTATGTTGTGAGCGTTTCCTGTGTCACCATTTTTACATTCTGATGAACCTCTGTAGGTTTACTGTACCCCTTGGACCTTCCCATTGACGATGAAACACAGAAATTGCATGGGAATTAAATATAAGAGACACATGCCGACTTAAGTACAGGAAGACTGAGTCTTCCTACTGTCTATATTTTGAGCGTTTCCTGTGTCACCAGTTTTACATTCCGATGCACCTCTGCAGGTTTACTGTATCCCTTGGACTCTCCCATTGACGATGAAACACAGAAATTGCATCGGAATTAAATGTAAGAGACACAATGCCGACTTATGTACAGGGAGTCTGAGTCTTCCTGCTGTCTATGTTTTGAGCGTTTCCTGTGTCACTAGTTTTACATTCCGATGCACCTCTGCAGGTTTACTGTATCCCTTGGACCTTCCCATTGACGATGAAACACAGTAATTGCATGGGAATTAAATATAAGAGACACAATGCCGACTTAAGTACAGGACGACTGAGTCTTCCTACTGTCTATGTTTGAGCGTTTCCTGTGTCACTAGTTTTACATTCCGATTAACCTCTGCAGGTTTACTATATCCCTTGGACCTTCCCATTGACAATGAAACACAGAAATTGCATCGGAATTAAATATAAGAGACACAATGCCGACATAAATACACGAACACTGAATCTTCCTACTGTCTATGATTTGTGCGTTTCCTGTGTCACCAGTTTTACATTCTGATGCACCTCTGTAGGTTTACAGTATCCCTTGGACCTTCCCATTGACGATGAAACACAGAAATTGCATCGGAATTAAATATAAGAGACACAATGCCGACTTAAGTACAGGAAGACTAAGTCTTCCTACTGTCTATGTTTTGAGCGTTTCCTGTGTCATCAGTTTTACTTTCCGATGCACCTCTGCAGGTTTACTATATCCCTTGGACCTTCCCATTGACGATGAAACACAGAAATTTCATCGGAAATAAGTATAAGAGACACAATGCCGACTTCAGTACAGGAAGACTGAGTCTTCCTACTGTCTATGTTTTGAGCGTTTCCTGTGTTAGAGTTTTACATTCCGAAGCACCTCTGCAGGCTTACTGTAACCCTTGGACCATCCCATTGACGATGAAACACAGAAATTGCATCGGAATTAAATGTAAGAGACACGATGCCGACTTAAGTACAGGAAGACCGAGTCTTCCTACTGTCTATGTTTTGAGCGTTTCCTGTGTCACTAGTTTTACATTCCGATGCACCTCTGCAGGTTTACTATATCCCTTGGACCTTCCCATTGACGATGAAACACAGAAATTGCATCGGAATTAAATATAAGAGACACAATGCCGACGAAAGTACAGGAAGACTGAGTCTTCCTACTGTCTATGCTTTGAGCGTTTCCTGTGTCACCAGTTTTACATTCTGATGCACCTCTGCAGGTTCACTGTATCCCTTGGACCTTCCCATTGACGATGAAATACAGAAATTGCATCGGAATTAAATATAAGAGACACAATGCCGACTTAAGTACAGGAAGACTGAGTCTTCCTACTGTCTATGTCTTGAGCGTTTCCTGTGTCATAAGTTTTACTTTCCGATGCACCTCTGCAGGTTTACTATATCCCTTGGACCTTCCCATTCACGATGAAACACAGAAATTTCATCGGAAATAAATATAAGAAACGCAATGCAGACTTAAGTACAGGAAGTCTGAGTCTTCCTACTGTCTATGTTTTGAGCGTTTCCTGTGTCACGAGTATAACATTCCGATGCACCTCTGCAAGTTCACTGTATCCCTTGGACCTTCCCATTGACGATGAAACACAGAAATTGCATCGGAATTAAATATAAGAGACACAATGCCGACTTAAGTACAGGAAGACTGAGTCTTCCTACTGTCTATGTTTTGAGCGTTTCCTGTGTCACTAGTTTTACATTCCGATGCACCTCTGCAGGTTTACTGCATCCCTTGGACCTTCGCATTGACGATGAAACACAGAAATTGCTTCGGAATTAAATATAAGAGACACAATGCCGACTTAAGTACAGGAAGACTGAGACTTCCTACTGTCTATGTTTTGAGCGTTTCCTGTGTCACCAGTTTTACATTCTGATGCACCTCTGCAGGTTTACTGTATCCCTTGGACCTTCCCATTGGCGATGAAACACACAAATTGAATCGAAATTAAATATAAGAGACACAATGACGACTTAAGTACAGGAAGACTAAATCCTGCTGCTGTCTATGTTTTGAGCGTATCCTGTGTCATCAGTTTTACTTTCCGATGCACCTCTGCAGGTTTACTATATCCCTTGCACCTTCCCATTCACGATGAAACACAGAAATTTCATCGGAAATAAATATAAGAGACACAATGCCGAATTAAGTACACGAAGACTGCGTCTTCCTACTGTCTATATTTTGTGCGTTTCCTGTGTCTCCAGTTTTACATTCCGATGCACATCTGCAGGTTTACTGTATCCCTTGGACCTTCCCATTGACGATGAAATACAGAAATTGCATCGGAATTAAATATAAGAGACACAATGCCAACTTTAGTACAGGATGACTGAGTCTTCCTACTGTCTATAATTTGAGCGTTTCCTGTGTCACCAGTTTTACATTCCGATGCACCTCTACAGGTTTACTGTATCCCTTGGTCCTTCACAGTTACGATGAAACACAGATATTACATCGGAATTAAATATAAGAGACACAATGCCGACTTCAGTACAAGAAAACAGTCTTCGTACAGTCAATGTTTTAAGCGTTTCCTGTGTCACCAGTTTTACATTCCGTTGCACCTCTGCATGTTTACTGTATCCCTTGGACCTTCCCATTGGCGATGAAACACACAAATTGCATCGAAATTAAATATAAGAGACACAATGCCGACTTAAGTACAGGAAGACTGAGTCTTCCTACTGTCTATAATTTGAGCGTTTCCTGTGTCACCAGTTTTACATTCCGATGCACCTCTACAGGTTTACTGTATCCCTTGGACCTTCACAGCGACCATGAAACACAGAAATTGCATCGGAAATAAATATAAGAGACACAATGCCGACTTATGTACAGGAAGACTGAGTCTTCCTACTGTCTATATTTTGAGCGTTTCCTGTGTCACTAGTTATACATTCCGTTGCACCTCTGCAGGTTTACTCTATCCCTTGGACCTTCCCATTGACGATGCAACACAGAAATTGCATCGGAATTAAATATAAGAGACACAATGCCGACTTAAATACAAGAAGACTGAGTCTTCCTCCTGTCTATGTTGTGAGCGTTTCCTGTGTCACCATTTTTACATTCTGATGAACCTCTGTAGGTTTACTGTACCCCTTGGACCTTCCCATTGACGATGAAACACAGTAATTGCATGGGAATTAAATATAAGAGACACAATGCCGGCTTAAGTACAGGACGACTGAGTCTTCCCACTGTCTATGTTTGAGCGTTTCCTGTGTCACTAGTTTTACATTCCGATTAACCTCTGCAGGTTTACTGTATCCCTTGGACTCTCCCATTGACGATGAAACACAGAAATTGCATCGGAATTAAATGTAAGAGACACAATGCCGACTTAAGTACAGGGAGTCTGAGTCTTCCTGCTGTCTATGTTTTGAGCGTTTCCTGTGTCATTAGTTTTACATTCCGATGCACCTCTGCAGGTTTACTGTATCCCTTGGACCTTCCCATTGACGATGAAACACAGTAATTGCATGGGAATTAAATATAAGAGACACAATGCCGGCTTAAGTACAGGACGACTGAGTCTTCCTACTGTCTATGTTTGAGCGTTTCCTGTGTCACTAGTTTTACATTCCGATTAACCTCTGCAGGTTTACTATATCCCTTGGACCTTCCCATTGACAATGAAACACAGAAATTGCATCGGAATTAAATATAAGAGACACAATGCCGACATAAATACACGAACACTGAATCTTCCTACTGTCTATGATTTGTGCGTTTCCTGTGTCACCAGTTTTACATTCTGATGCACCTCTGTAGGTTTACTGTATCCCTTGGACCTTCCCATTGACGATGAAACACAGAAATTGCATCGGAATTAAATATAAGAGACACAATGCCGACTTAAGTACAGGAAGACTAAGTCTTCCTACTGTCTATGTTTTGAGCGTTTCCTGTGTCATCAGTTTTACTTTCCGAAGCACCTCTGCAGGTTTACTATATCCCTTGGACCTTCCCATTCACGATGAAACACAGAAATTTCATCGGAAATAAATATAAGAGACACAATGCAGACTTAAGTACAGGAAGTCTGAGTCTTCCTACTGTCTATGTTTTGAGCGTTTCCTGTGTCACGAGTATTACATTCCGATGCACCTTTGCAGGTTTACTGTATCCCTTCGACCTTCCCATTGACGATGAAACACAGAAATTGCATCGGAATTAAATATAAGAGACACAATGCCGACTTAAGTACAGGAAGACTGAGTCTTCGTACTGTCTATGTTTTGAGCGTTTCCTGTGTCACTAGTTTTACATTCCGATGCACCTCTGCAGGTTTACTGCATCCCTTGGACCTTCGCATTGACGATGAAACACAGAAATTGCATCGGAATTAAATATAAGAGACACAATGCCGACTTAAGTACAGGAAGACTGAGACTTCCTACTGTCTATGTTTTGAGCGTTTCCTGTGTCACTAGTTTTACAATCTGATGCACCTCTGCAGGTTTACTGTATCCCTTGGAACTTCCCATTGACGATGAAACACAAAAATTGCATCGGAATTAAATATAAGAGACACAATGCCGACTTAAGTACAGGATGACTGAGTCTATCTACTGTCTATAATTTGAGCGTTTCCTGTGTCACCACTTTTACATTCCGATGCACCTCTGCATGTTTACTGTATCCCTTGGACCTTCCAGTTGGTGATGAAACACACAAATTGAATCGAAATTAAATATAAGAGACACAATGCCGACTTAAGTACAGGAAGACTAAATCCTGCTGCTGTCTATGTTTTGAGCGTATCCTGTGTCATCAGTTTTACTTTCCGATACACCTCTGCAGGCTTACTATATCCCTTGCACCTTCCCATTCACGATGAAACACAGAAATTTCATCGGAAATAAATATAAGACACACAATGCCGACTTAAGTACAAGAAAACAGTCATCTTACTGTCAATGTTTTAAGCGTTTCCTGTGTCACCAGTTTTACATTCCGATGCACCTCTGCATGTTTACTGTATCCCTTGGACCTTCCCATTGGCGATGAAACACACAAATTGCATCGAAATTAAATATAAGAGACACAATGCCGACTTAAGTACAGGAAGACTGAGTCTTCCTACTGTCTATAATTTGAGCGTTTCCTGTGTCACCAGTTTTACATTCCGATGCACCTCTACAGGTTTACTGTATCCCTTGGACTTTCACAGCGACGATGAAACACAGAAATTGCATCGGAATTAAACATAAGAGAAACAATGCCGACTTAAGTACAGGAAGTCTGAGTCTTCCTACTGTCTATAATTTGAGCGTTTCCTGTGTCACCAATTTTACATTCCGATGCACCTCTACAGGTTTACTGTATCCCTTGGACCTTCATAGCGACGATGAAACACAGATATTGCATCGGAATTAAATATAATAGACACAATGCCGACTTAAGTACAGGAAGACTGAGTCTTCCTACTGTGTATGTCTTGAGCGTTTCCTGTGTCATCAGTTTTACTTTCTGATGCACCTCTGCAGGTTTACTGTATCCCTTGGACCTTCCCATTCACGATGAAACACAGAAATTTCATCGGAAATAAATATAAGAGACACAATGCAGATTTAAGTACAGGAAGACTTAGTCTTCCTACTGTCTATGTTTTGAGCGTTTCCTGTGTCACGAGTTTTACATTCCGATGCACCTCTGCAGGTATACTGTATCCCTTGGACCTTCCCATTGACGATGAAACACAGAAATTGCATCGGAATTAAATATAAGAGACACAATGCCGACTTAAGTACAGGAAGACTGAGTCCCCCAACTGCCTATGTTTTGAGCGCTTCCTGTGTCACTAGTTTTACATTCCGATGCACCTCAGCAGGTTTACTGTATCCCTTGGACCTTCCCATCGACGATGAAACACAGATATTGCATCGGAATTAAATATAATAGACACCATGCCGACTTTAGTACAGGAAGACTGAGTCTTCCTACTGTCTATGTCTTGAGCGTTTCCTGTGTCATCAGTTTTACATTCCGATGCACCTCTGCAGGTTTACTGTATCCCTTGGACCTTCCCATTCACGATGAAACACAGAAATTTCATCGGAAATAAATATAAGAGGCACAATGCAGACTTAAGTACAGGAAGACTGAGTCTTCCTACTGTCTATGTTTTGAGCGTTTCCTGTGTCACGAGTTTTACATTCCGATGCACCTCTGCAGGTTTACTGTATCCCTTGGACCTTCCCATTGACGATGAAACACAGATATTGCATCGGAATTAAATATAAGAGACACAATGCCGACCTAAGTACAGGAAGACTGAGTCTTCCTACTGTCTATGTTTTGAGCGTTTCCTGTGTCACTAGTTTTACATTCCGATGCACCTCTGCAGGTTTACTGTATCCCTTGGACCTTCCCATTGACGATGAAACACAGAAATTGCATCGGAATTAAATATAAGAGACACGATGCCGACTTAAGTACAGGATGACTGAGTCTTCCTACTGTCTATAATTTGAGCGTTACCTGTGTCACCAGTTTTACATTCCGATGCACCTCTGCATGTTTACCGTATCCCTTGGACCTTCCAGTTGGTGATGAAACACAGAAATTGCATCGGAATTAAATATAAGAGACACAATCCCGACTTAAGTACAGGAAGACTAAATCCAGCTGCTGTCTATGTTTTGAGCGTATCCTGTGTCATCAGTTTTACTTTCCGATGCACCTCTGCAGGTTTACTGTATCCCTTGGACCTTCACAGTTACGATGAAACACACTAATTACATCGGAATTAAATATAAGAGACACAATGCCGACTTAAGTACAAGAAAACAGTCTTCTTACAGTCAATGTTTTAAGCGTTTCCTGTGTCACCAGTTTTACATTCCGATGCACCTCTGCATGTTTACTGTATCCCTTGGACCTTCCCATTGACGATGAAACACAGAAATTGCATCGGAATTAAATATAAGAGACACAATGCCGACTTAAGTACAGGATGACTGAGTATTCCTACTGTTTATAATTTGAGCGTTACCTGTGTCACCAGTTTTACATTCCGATGCACCTCTGCATGTTTACTGTATCCCTTGGACCTTCCAGTTGGTGATGAAACACACAAATTGAATCGAAATTAAATATAAGAGACACAGTGCCGACTTAAGTACAGGAAGACTAAACCCTGCTGCTGTCTATGTTTTGAGCGTATCCTGTGTCACCAGTTTAAATTCCGATGCACCTCTACAGCTTTACTGTATCCCTTGGACCTTCACAGTTACGATGAAACACAGAAATTACATCGGAATTAAATATAAGAGACACAATGCCGACTTCAGTACAAGAAAACAGTCTTCTTACAGTCAATGTTTTAAGCGTTTCCTGTGTCACCAGTTTTACATTCCGATGCACCTCTGCATGTTTACTGTATCCCTTGGACCTTCCCATTGGCGATGAAACACACAAATTGCATCGAAATTAAATATAAGAGACACAATGCCGACTTAAGTACAGGAAGACTGAGTCTTCCTACTGTCTATAATTTGAGCGTTTCCTGTGTCACCAGTTTTACATTCCGATGCACCTCTACAGGTTTACTGTATCCCTTGGACCTTCACAGCGACGATGAAACACAAAAATTGCATCGGAATTAAACATAAGAGAAACAATGAAGACTTAAGTACAGGAAGACTGAGTCTTCCTACTGTCTATAATTTGAGCGTTTCCTGTGTCACCAGTTTTACATTCCGATGCACCTCTACAGGTTTACTGTATCCCTCGGACCTTCACAGCGACGATGAAACACAGAAATTTCATCGGAAATAAATATAAGAGACACAATGCAGACTTAAGTACAGGAAGACTGAGTCTTCCTACTGTCTATGTTTTGAGCGTTTCCTGTGTCACGAGTTTTACATTCCGATGCACCTCTGCAGGTTTACTGTATCCCTTGACCTTCCCATTCACGATGAAACACAGAAATTTCATCGGAAATAAATATAAGAGGCACAATGCAGACTTAAGTACAGGAAGACTGAGTCTTCCTACTGTCTATGTTTTGAGCGTTTCCTGTGTCACGAGTTTTACATTCCGATGCACCTCTGCAGGTTTACTGTATCCCTTGGACCTTCCCATTGACGATGAAACACAGAAATTGCATCGGAATTAAATATAAGAGACACAATGCAGACTTAAGTACAGGAAGACTGAGTCTTCCAACTGTCTATGTTTTGAGCGTTTCCTGTGTCACTAGTTTTACATTCCGATGCACCTCAGCAGGTTTACTGTATCCCTTGGACCTTCCCATCGACAATGAAACACAGAAATTGCATCGGAATTAAATATAATAGACACAATGACGACTTAAGTACAGGAAGACTGAGTCTTCCTACTGTCTATGTCTTGAGCGTTTCCCGTGTCATCAGTTTTACTTTCCGATGCACCTCTGCAGGTTTACTATATCCCTTGGACCTTCCCATTCACGATGAAACACAGAAATTTCATCGGAAACAAATATAAGAGACACAATGCAGATTAAGTACAGGAAGATTGAGTCTTCCTACTGTCTATGTTTTGAGCGTTTCCTGTGTCACGAGTTTTACATCCCGATGCACCTCTGCAGGTTTACTGTATCCCTTGGACCTTCCCATTGACGATGAAACACAGAAATTGCATCGGAATTAAATATAAGAGACACAATGCCGACTTAAGTACAGGAAGAATGAGTCTTCCTACTGTCTATGTTTTGAGCGTTTCCTGTGTCACTAGTTTTACATTCCGATGCACCTCTGCAGGTTCACTGCATCCCTTGGACATTCCCATTGACGATGAAACACAGAAATTGCATCGGAATTAAATATAAGAGACACAATGCCGACTTAAGTACAGGAAGACTGAGACTTCCTACTGTCTATGTTTCGAGCGTTTGATGTGTCACCAGTTTTACATTCTGATGCACCTCTGCATGTTTACTGTATCCCTTGAACCTTCCCATTGGCGATGAAACACACAAATTGAATCGAAATTAAATATAAGTGACACAATGCCGACTTAAGTACAGGAAGACTAAATCCTGCTGCTGTCTATGTTTTGAGCGTATCCTGTGTCATCAGTTTTACTTTCCGATGCACCTCTGCAGGTTTACTATATCCCTTGGACCTTCCCATTCACGATGAAACACAGAAATTTCATCAGAAATAAATATAAGAGGCACAATGCCGACTTAAGTACACGAAGACTGCGTCTTCTACTGTCTATGTTTTGTGCGTTTCCTGTGTCACCAGTTTTACATTCCGATGCACCTCTGCAGGTTTACTGTATCCCTTGGACCTTCCCATTGACGATGAAATACAGAAATTGCATCGGTATTAAATATAAGAGACACAATGCCAACTTAAGTACAGGATGACTGAGTCTTCCTACTGTCTATAATTTGAGCGTTTCCTGTGTCACCAGTTTTACATTCCGATGCACCTCTACTGGTTTACTATATCCCTTGGACCTTCACAGCGACGATGAAACACAGAAATTTCATCGGAAATAAATATAAGAGGCACAATGCCGACTTAAGTACAGGAAGACTGAGTCTTCCTACTGTCTATGTTTTGAGCGTTTCCTGTGTCTCGAGTTTTACATTCCGATGCACCTCTGCAGGCTTACTGTAACCCTTGGACCTTCCCATTGACGATGAAACACAGAAATTGCATCGGAATTAAATGTAAGAGACACGATGCCGACTTAAGTACAGGAAGACTGAGTCTTCCTACTGTCTATGTTTTGAGACTTTCCTGTGTCACTAATTTTACATTCCGATGCACCTCTGCAGGTTTACTGTATCCCTTGGACATTCCCATTGACGATGAAACACAGAAATTGCATCGGAATTCAATATAAGAGACACAATGCCGACTTAAGTACAGGAAGACTGAGTCTTCCTACTGTCTATGTCTTGAGCGTTTCCTGTGTCATCAGTTTTACTTTCCGATGCACCTCTGCAGGTTTACTATATCCCTTGGACCTTCCCATTCACGATGAAACACAGAAATTTCATCGGAAATAAATATAAGAGACACAATGCAGACTTAAGTACAGGAAGTCTGAGTCTTCCTACTGTGTATGTTTTGAGCGTTTCCTGTGTCACGAGTATTACATTCCGATGCACCTCTGCAGGTTTACTGTATCCCTTGGACCTTGCCATTGACGATGAAACACAGAAATTGCATCGGAATTAAATATAAGAGACACAATGCCGACTTAAGTACAGGAAGACTGAGTCTTCCTACTGTCTATGTTTTGAGCGTTTCCTGTGTCACTAGTTTTACATTCCGATGCACCTCTGCAGGTTTACTGCATCCCTTGGACCTTCGCATTGACGATGAAACACAGAAATTGCATCGGAATTAAATATAAGAGACACAATGCCGACTTAAGTACAGGAAGACTGAGACTTCCTACTGTCTATGTTTTGAGCGTTTCCTGTGTCACCAGTTTTACATTCTGATGCACCTTTGCAGGTTTACTGTATCCCTTGGAACTTCCCATTGACGATGAAACACAAAAATTGCATCGGAATTAAATATAAGAGACACAATGCCGACTTAAGTACAGGATGACTGAGTCTTCCTACTGTCTATAATTTGAGCGTTTCCTGTGTCACCAGTTTTACATTCCGATGCACCTCTGCATGTTTACTGTATCCCTTGGAC
Organism: Schistocerca nitens; assembly: GCF_023898315.1. NCBI lineage: Eukaryota > Metazoa > Arthropoda > Insecta > Orthoptera > Acrididae > Schistocerca > Schistocerca nitens. Next base: position 1,354,931 of record NC_064616.1, on the reverse strand, counting down.
CTTCCAGTTGGTGATGAAACTCACAAATTGAATCGAAATTAAATATAAGAGACACAATGCCGACTTAAGTACAGGAAGACTAAATCCTGCTGCTGTCTATGTTTTGAGCGTTTCCTGTGTCACGAATTTTACATTCCCATGCACATCTGCAGGTTTACTGTATCCCTTGGACCTTCCCATTGACGATGAAACACAGAAATTTCATCGGAAATAAATATAAGAGACACAATGCCAATTTAAGTGCAGGATGACTGAGTCTTCCTACAGTCTATAGTTTGAGCGTTTCCTGTGTCACCAGTTTTACATTCCGATGCACCTCTGCAGGTTTACTGTATCCCTTGGACCTTCCCATTGACGATGAAATACAGAAATTGCATGGGAAATAAATATAAGAGACACAATGCCGACTTAAGTACACGAAGACTGCGTCTTCCTACTGTCTATATATTGTGCGTTTCCTGTGTCTCCAGTTTTACATTCCGATGCACCTCTGCAGGTTTACTGTATCCCTTGGACCTTCCCATTGACGATGAAGTACAGAAATTGCATCTGAATTAAATATAAGAGACACAATGCCAACTTAAGTACAGGATGACTGAGTCTTCCTACTGTCTATAGTTTGAGCGTTTCCTGTGTCACCAGTTTTACATTCCGATGCACCTCTACAGCTTTACTGTATCCCTTGGACGTTCACAGTTACGATGAAACATAGAAATTACATCGGAATTAAATATAAGAGACACAATGCCGACTTAAGTAGAAGAAAACAGTCTTCTTACAGTCAATGTTTTAAGCGTTTCCTGTGTCACCAGTTTTACATTCCGAAGCACCTCTGCATGTTTACTGTATCCCTTGGACCTTCCCATTGGCGATGAAACACACAAATTGCATCGAAATTAAATATAAGAGACACAATGCCCACTTAAGTACAGGAAGACTGAGTCTTCCTACTGTCAATGTTTTGAGCGTTTCCTGTGTCACGAGTTTTACATTCCGATGCACCTCTGCAGGTTTGCTGTATCCCTTGGACCTTCCCATTGACGATGTAACACAGAAATTGCATCGGAATTAAATATAAGAGACACAATGCCGACTTAAGTACAGGAAGACTGAGTCTTCCTACTGTCTATGTTTTGAGCGTTTCCTGTGTCACCAGTTTTACATTCCGATGCACCTCTACAGGTTTACTGTATCCCTTGGACCTTCACAGCGACGATGAAACACAGAAATTTCATCGGAAATAAATATAAGAGACACAATGCCGACATAAGTACAGGAAGACTGAGTCTTCCTACTGTCTATGTTTTGAGCGTTTCCTGTGTCACGAGTTTTACATTCCGATGCACCTCTGCAGGTTTACTGTATCCCTTGGACCTTCCCATTGACGATGAAACACAGAAATTGCATCGGAATTAAATATAAGAGACACAATGCCGACTTAAGTACAGGAAGACTGAGTCTTCCAACTGTCTATGTTTTGAGCGTTTCCTGTGTCACTAGTTTTACATTCCGATGCACCTCAGCAGGTTTACTGTATCCCTTGGACCTTCCCATCGACATTGAAACACAGAAATTGCATCGGAATTAAATATAATAGACACAATGCCGACTTAAGTACAGGAAGACTGAGTCTTCCTACTGTCTATGTCTTGAGCGTTTCCTGTGTCATCAGTTTTACTTTCCGATGCACCTCTGCAGGTTTACTATATCCCTTGGACCTTCCCATTCACGATGAAACACAGAAATTTCATCGGAAACAAATATAAGAGACACAATGCAGATTAAGTACAGGAAGATTGAGTCTTCCTACTGTCTATGTTTTGAGCGTTTCCTGTGTCACGAGTTTTACATCCCGATGCACCTCTGCAGGTTTACTGTATCCCTTGGACCTTCCCATTGACGATGAAACACAGAAATTGCATCGGAATTAAATATAAGAGACACAATGCCGACTTAAGTACAGGAAGACTGAGACTTCCTACTGTCTATGTTTTGAGCGTTTCCTGTGTCACCAGTTTTACATTCCGATGCACCTCTGCATGTTTACTGTATCCCTTGGACCTTCCAGTTGGTGATGAAACACACAAATTGAATCGAAATTAAATATAAGAGACACAATGCCGACATAAGTACAGGAAGACTAAATCCTGCTGCTGTAAATGTTTTGAGCGTTTCCTGTGTCACGAATTTTACATTCCCATGCACATCTGCAGGTTTACTGTATCCCTTGGACCTTCCCATTCACGATGAAACACAGAATTTTCATCGGAAATAAATATAAGAGACACAATGCCGACTTAAGTACACGAAGACTGCGTCTTCCTACTGTCTATATATTGTGCGTTTCCTGTGTCTCCAGTTTTACATTCCGATGCACCTCTGCAGGTTTACTGTATCCCTTGAACCTTCCCATTGGCGATGAAATACAGAAATTGCATCGGAATTAAATATAAGAGACACAATGCCAACTTAAGTACAGGATGACTGAGTCTTCCTACTGTCTATAGTTTGAGCGTTTCCTGTGTCACCAGTTTTACATTCCGATGCACCTCTACAGCTTTACTGTATCCCTTGGACGTTCACAGTTACGATGAAACACAGAAATTACATCGGAATTAAATATAAGAGACACAATGCCGACTTAAGTACAAGAAAACAGTCTTCTTACAGTCAATGTTTTAAGCGTTTCCTGTGTCACCAGTTTTACATTCCGATGCACCTCTGCATGTTTACTGTATCCCTTGGACCTTCCCATTGGCGATGAAACACACAAATTGCATCGAAATTAAATATAAGAGACACAATGCCGACTTAAGTACAGGAAGACTGAGTCTTCCTACTGTCTATAATTTGAGCGTTTTTTGTGTCACCAGTTTTACATTCCGATGCACCTCTACAGGTTTACTGTATCCCTTGGACCTTCACAGCGACGATGAAACACAGAAATTGCATCGGAATTAAACATAAGAGAAACAATGCCGACTTAAGTACAGGAAGACTGAGTCTTCCTACTGTCTATAATTTGAGCGTTTCCTCTGTCACCAGTTTTACATTCCGATGCACCTCTACAGGTTTACTGTATCCCTTGGACCTTCACAGCGACGATGAAACACAGAAATTTCATCGGAAATAAATATAAGAGACACAATGCCCACTTAAGTACAGGAAGACTGAGTCTTCCTACTGTCTATGTTTTGAGCGTTTCCTGTGTCACGAGTTTTATATTCCGATGCACCTCTGCAGGTTTACTGTATCCCTTGGACCTTCCCATTGACGATGAAACACAGAAATTGCATCGGAATTAAATATAAGAGACACAATGCCGACTTAAGTACAGGAAGACTGAGTCTTCCTACTGTCTATGTTTTGAGCGTTTCCTGTGTCACCAGTTTTACATTCCGATGCACCTCTACAGGTTTACTGTATCCCTTGGACCTTCACAGCGACGATGAAACACAGAAATTTCATCGGAAATAAATATAATAGACACAATGCCGACATAAGTACAGGAAGACTGAGTCTTCCTACTGTCTATGTCTTGAGCGTTTCCTGTGTCATCAGTTTTACTTTCCGATGCACCTCTGCAGGTTTACTATATCCCTTGGACCTTCCCATTCACGATGAAACACAGAAATTTCATCGGAAACAAATATAAGAGACACAATGCAGATTAAGTACAGGAAGATTGAGTCTTCCTACTGTCTATGTTTTGAGCGTTTCCTGTGTCACGAGTTTTACATCCCGATGCACCTCTGCAGTTTTACTGTATCCCTTGGACCTTCCCATTGACGATGAAACACAGAAATTGCATCGGAATTAAATATAAGAGACACAATGCCGACTTAAGTACAGGAAGAATGAGTCTTCCTACTGTCTATGTTTTGAGCGTTTCCTGTGTCACTAGTTTTACATTCCGATGCACCTCTGCAGGTTTACTGCATCCCTTGGACATTCCCATTGACGATGAAACACAGAAATTGCATCGGAATTAAATATAAGAGACACAATGCCGACTTAAGTACAGGAAGACTGAGACTTCCTACTGTCTATGTTTTGAGCGTTTCATGTGTCACCAGTTTTACATTCTGATGCACCTCTGCATGTTTACTGTATCCCTTGGACCTTCCCATTGGCGATGAAACACACAAATTGAATCGAAATTAAATATAAGAGACACACTGCCGACTTAAGTACAGGAAGACTAAATCCTGCTGCTGTCTATGTTTTGAGCGTATCCTGTGTCATCAGTTTTACTTTCCGATGCACCTCTGCAGGTTTACTATATCCCTTGGACCTTCCCATTCACGTTGAAACACAGATATTTCATCGGAAATAAATATAAGAGGCACAATGCCGACTGAAGTACACGAAGACTGCGTCTTCTACTGTCTATGTTTTGTGCGTTTCCTGTGTCACCAGTTTTACATTCCGATGCACCTCTGCAGGTTTACTGTATCCCTTGGACCTTCCCATTGACGATGAAATACAGAAATTGCATCGGTATTAAATATAAGAGACACAATGCCAACTTAAGTACAGGATGACTGAGTCTTCCTACTGTCTATAATTTGAGCGTTTCCTGTGTCACCAGTTTTACATTCCGATGCACCTCTACTGGTTTACTATATCCCTTGGACCTTCACAGCGACGATGAAACACAGAAATTTCATCGGAAATAAATATAAGAGACACAATGCCGACTTAAGTACAGGAAGACTGAGTCTTCCTACTGTCTATGTTTTGAGCGTTGCCTGTGTCTCGAGTTTTACATTCCGATGCACTTCTGCAGGTTTACTGTATCCCTTGGACCTTCACAGTGACGATGAAACACAGAAATTGCAACGGAATTAAATATAAGAGACACAATGCCGACTTAAGTACAGGAAGACTAAGTCTTCCTACTGTCTATGTTTTGAGCGTTTCCTGTGTCATCAGTTTTACTTTCCGATGCACCACTGCAGGTTTACTATATCCCTTGGACCTTCCCATTGACGATGAAACACAGAAATTTCATCGGAAATAAGTATAAGAGACACAATTCCGACTTCAGTACAGGAAGACTGAGTCTTCCTACTGTCTATGTTTTGAGCGTTTCCTGTGTTAGAGTTTTACATTCCGATGCACCTCTGCAGGCTTACTGTAAACCTTGGACCTTCCCATTGACGATGAAACACAGAAATTGCATCGGAATTAAATGTAAGAGACACGATGCCGACTTAAGTACAGGAAGACTGAGTCTTCCTACTGTCTATGTTTTGAGACTTTCCTGTGTCACTACTTTTACATTCCGATGCACCTCTGCAGGTTTACTGCATCCCTTGGACCTTCGCATTGACGATGAAACACAGAAATTGCATCGGAATTAAATATAAGAGACACAATGCCGACTTAAGTACAGGAAGACTGAGACTTCCTACTGTCTATGTTTTGAGCGTTTCCTGTGTCACCAGTTTTACATTCTGATGCACCTCTGCAGGTTTACTGTATCCCTTGGAACTTCCCATTGACGATGAAACACAAAAATTGCATCGGAATTAAATATAAGAGACACAATGCCGACTTAAGTACAGGATGACTGAGTCTTCCTACTGTCTATAATTTGAGCGTTTCCTGTGTCACCAGTTTTACATTCCGATGCACCTCTGCATGTTTACTGTATCCCTTGGACCTTCCAGTTGGTGAAGAAACACACAAATTGAATCGAAATTAAATATAAGAGACACAATGCCGACTTAAGTACAGGAAGACTAAATCCTGCTGCTGTCTATGTTTTGAGCGTTTCCTGTGTCACGAATTTTACATTCCCATGCACATCTGCAGGTTTACTGTATCCCTTGGACCTTCCCATTCACGATGAAACACAGATATTTCATCGGAAATAAATATAAGAGACACATTGCCGACTTAAGTACACGAAGACTGCGTCTTCCTACTGTCTATATATTGTGCGTTTCCTGTGTCTCCAGTTTTACATTCCGATGCACCTCTGCAGGTTTACTGTATCCCTTGGACCTTCCCATTGACGATGAAATACAGAAATTGCATCGGAATTAAATATAAGAGACACAATGCCAACTTAAGTACAGGATGACTGAGTCTTCCTACTGTCTATAGTTTGAGCGTTTCCTGTGTCACCAGTTTTACATTCCAATTACCTCTACAGCTTTACTGTATCCCTTGGACGTTCACAGTTACGATGAAACACAGAAATTACATCGGAATTAAATATAAGAGACACAATGCCGACTTAAGTACAAGAAAACAGTCTTCTTACAGTCAATGTTTTAAGCGTTTCCTGTGTCACCAGTTTTACATTCCGATGCACCTCTGCAGGTTTACTGTATCCCTTGGACCTTCCCATTGACGATGAAACACAGAAATTGCATCGGAATTAAATATAAGAGACACAATGCCGACTTAAGTACAGGAAGACTGAGTCTTCCAACTGCCTATGTTTTGAGCGTTTCCTGTGTCACTAGTTTTACATTCCGATGCACCTCAGCAGGTTTACTGTATTCCTTGGACCTTCCCATCGACGATGTAACACAGATATTGCATCGGAATTAAATATAATAGACACAATGCCGACTTAAGTACAGGAAGACTGAGTCTTCCTACTGTCTATGTCTTGAGCGTTTCCTGTGTCATCAGTTTTACTTTCTGATGCACCTCTGCAGGTTTACTGTATCCCTTGGACCTTCCCATTCACGATCAAACACAGAAATTTCATCGGAAATAAATATAAGAGTCACAATGCAGACTTAAGTACAGGAAGACTGAGTCTTCCTACTGTCTATGTTTTGAGCGTTTCCTGTGTCACGAGTTTTACATTCCGATGCACCTCTGCAGGTATACTGTATCCCTTGGACCTTCCCATTGACGATGAAACACAAAAATTGCATCGGAATTAAATATAAGAGACACAATGCCGACTTAAGTACAGGAAGACTGAGTCTTCCAACTGCCTATGCTTTGAGCGTTTCCTGTGTCACTAGTTTTACATTCCGATGCACCTCAGCAGGTTTACTGTATCCCTTGGACCTTCCCATCGACGATGAAACACAGATATTGCATCGGAATTAAATATAATAGACACCATGCCGACTTTAGTACAGGAAGACTGAGTCTTCCTACTGTCTATGTCTTGAGCGTTTCCTGTGTCATCAGTTTTACATTCCGATGCATCTCTGCAGGTTTACTGTATCCCTTGGACCTTCCCATTCACGATGAAACACAGAAATTTCATCGGAAATAAATATAAGAGACACAATGCAGACTTAAGTACAGGAAGACTGAGTCTTCATACTGTCTATGTTTTGAGCGTTTCCTGTGTCACGAGATTTACATTCCGATGCACCTCTGCAGGTTTACTGTATCCCTTGGACCTTCCCATTGACGATGAAACACAGAAATTGCATCGGAATTAAATATAAGAGACACAATGCCGACTTAAGTACAGGAAGACTGAGTCATCCTACTGTCTATGTTTTGAGCGTTTCCTGTGTCACTAGTTTTACATTCCGATGCACCTCTGCAGGTTTACTGCATCCCTTGGACCTTCCCATTGACGATGAAACACAGAAATTGCATCGGAATTAAATATAAGAGACACAATGCCGACTTAAGTACAGGATGACTGAGTCTTCCTACTGTCTATAATTTGAGCGTTTCCTGTGTCACCAGTTTTACATTCCGATGCACCTCTGCATGTTTACTGTATCCCTTGGACCTTCCAGTTGGTTATGAAACACACAAATTGAATCGAAATTAAATATAAGAGACACAATGCCGACTTAAGTACAGGAAGACTATATCCTGCTGCTGTCTATGTTTTGAGCGTATCCTGTGTCATCAGTTTTACTTTCCGATGCACCTCTGCAGGTTTACTATATCCCTTGCACCTTCCCATTCACGATGAAACACAGAAATTTCATCGGAAATAAATATAAGAGACACAATGCCGACTTAAGTACACGAAGACTGCGTCTTCCTACTGTCTATATTTTGTGCGTTTCCTGTGTCTCCAGTTTTACATTCCGATGCAACTCTGCAGGTTTACTGTATCCCTTGGACCTTCCCATTGACGATGAAATACAGAAATTGCATCGGAATTAAATATAAGAGACACAATGGCAACTTAAGTACAGGATGACTGAGTCTTCCTACTGTCTATAATTTGAGCGTTTCCTGTGTCACCAGTTTTACATTCCGATGCACCTCTACAGCTTTACTGTATCCCTTGGACCTTCACAGTTACGATGAAACACAGAAATTACATCGGAATTAAATATTAGAGACACAATGCCGACCTAGGTACAAGAAAACAGTCTTCTTACAGTCAATGTTTTAAGCGTTTCCTGTGTCACCAGTTTTACATTCCGATGCACCTCTGCATGTCTACTGTATCCCTTGGACCTTCCCATTGGCGATGAAACACACAGATTGCATCGAAATTAAATATAAGAGACACAATGCCGATTTAAGTACAGGAAGACTGAGTCTTCCTACTGTCTATAATTTGAGCGTTTCCTGTGTCACCAGTTTTACATTCCGATGCACCTCTACAGGTTTACTGTATCCCTTGTACCTTCACAGCAACGATGAAACACAGAAATTGCATCGGAATTAAACATAAGAGAAACAATGATGACTTAAGTACAGGAAGACTGAGTCTTCCTACTGTCTATAATTTGAGCGTTTCCTGTGTCACCAGTTTTACATTCCGATGCACCTCTACAGGTTTACTGTATCCCTTGGACCTTCACAGCGACGATGAAACACAGAAATTTCATCGGAAATAAATATAAGAGACACAATGCCGACTTAAGTACAGGAAGACTGAGTCTTCCTACTGTCTATGTTTTGAGCGTTTCCTGTGTCACGAGTTTTACATTCCGATGCACATCGTCAGGTTTACTGTATCCCTTGGACCTTCCCATTGACGATGAAACACAGAAATTGCATCGGAATTAAATATAAGAGACACAACGCCGACTTAAGTACAGGAAGACTGAGTCTTCAAACTGCCTATGTTTTGAGCGTTTCCTGTGTCACTAGTTTTACATTCCGATGCACCTCAGCAGGTTTACTGTATCCCTTGGACCTTCCCATCGACGATGAAACACAGATATTGCATCGGAATTAAATATAATAGACACAATGCCGACTTAAGTACAGGAAGACTGAGTCTTCCTACTGTCTATGTCTTGAGCGTTTCCTGTGTCATCAGTTTTACTTTCTGATGCACCTCTGCAGGTTTACTGTATCCCTTGGACCTTCCCATTCACGATCAAACACAGAAATTTCATCGGAAATAAATATAAGAGACACAATGCAGACTTAAGTACAGGAAGACTGAGTCTTCCTACTGTCTATGTTTTGAGCGTTTCCTGTGTCACGAGTTTTACATTCCGATGCACCTCTGCAGGTTTACTGTATCCCTTGGACCTTCCCATTGACGATGAAACACAGAAATTGCATCAGAATTAAATATAAGAGACACAATGCCGACTTAAGTACAGGAAGACTGAGTCTTCCAACTGCCTATGTTTTGAGCGTTTCCTGTGTCACTAGCTTTACATTCCGATGCACCTCTGCAGGTTTACTGTATCCCTTGGACCTTCACAGCGACGATGAAACACAGAAATTTCATCGGAAATAAATATAAGAGACACAATGCAGACTTAAGTACAGGAAGACTGAGTCTTCCTACTGTCTATGTTTTGAGCGTTTCCTGTGTCACCAGTTTTACATTCCGATGCACCTCTACAGGTTTACTGTATCCCTTGGACCTTCACAGCGACGATGAAACACAGAAATTTCATCGGAAATAAATATAAGAGACACAATGCCGACATAAGTACAGGAAGACTGAGTCTTCCTACTGTCTATGTTTTGAGCGTTTCCTGTGTCACGAGTTTTACATTCCGATGCACCTCTGCAGGTTTACTGTATCCCTTGGACCTTCCCATTGACGATGAAACACAGAAATTGCATCGGAATTAAATATAAGAGACACAATGCCGACTTAAGTACAGGAAGACTGAGTCTTCCAACTGTCTATGTTTTGAGCGTTTCCTGTGTCACTAGTTTTACATTCCGATGCACCTCAGCAGGTTTACTGTATCCCTTGGACCTTCCCATCGACAATGAAACACAGAAATTGCATCGGAATTAAATATAATAGACACAATGCCGACTTAAGTACAGGAAGACTGAGTCTTCCTACTGTCTATGTCTTGAGCGTTTCCTGTGTCATCAGTTTTACTTTCCGATGCACCTCTGCAGGTTTACTATATCCCTTGGACCTTCCCATTCACGATGAAACACAGAAATTTCATCGGAAACAAATATAAGAGACACAATGCAGATTAAGTACAGGAAGATTGAGTCTTCCTACTGTCTATGTTTTGAGCGTTTCCTGTGTCACGAGTTTTACATCCCGATGCACCTCTGCAGGTTTACTGTATCCCTTGGACCTTCCCATTGACGATGAAACACAGAAATTGCATCGGAATTAAATATAAGAGACACAATGCCGACTTAAGTACAGGAAGACTGAGACTTCCTACTGTCTATGTTTTGAGCGTTTCCTGTGTCACCAGTTTTACATTCCGATGCACCTCTGCATGTTTACTGTATCCCTTGGACCTTCCAGTTGGTGATGAAACACACAAATTGAATCGAAATTAAATATAAGAGACACAATGCCGACATAAGTACAGGAAGACTAAATCCTGCTGCTGTAAATGTTTTGAGCGTTTCCTGTGTCACGAATTTTACATTCCCATGCACATCTGCAGGTTTACTGTATCCCTTGGACCTTCCCATTCACGATGAAACACAGAATTTTCATCGGAAATAAATATAAGAGACACAATGCCGACTTAAGTACACGAAGACTGCGTCTTCCTACTGTCTATATATTGTGCGTTTCCTGTGTCTCCAGTTTTACATTCCGATGCACCTCTGCAGGTTTACTGTATCCCTTGAACCTTCCCATTGGCGATGAAATACAGAAATTGCATCGGAATTAAATATAAGAGACACAATGCCAACTTAAGTACAGGATGACTGAGTCTTCCTACTGTCTATAGTTTGAGCGTTTCCTGTGTCACCAGTTTTACATTCCGATGCACCTCTACAGCTTTACTGTATCCCTTGGACGTTCACAGTTACGATGAAACACAGAAATTACATCGGAATTAAATATAAGAGACACAATGCCGACTTAAGTACAAGAAAACAGTCTTCTTACAGTCAATGTTTTAAGCGTTTCCTGTGTCACCAGTTTTACATTCCGATGCACCTCTGCATGTTTACTGTATCCCTTGGACCTTCCCATTGGCGATGAAACACACAAATTGCATCGAAATTAAATATAAGAGACACAATGCCGACTTAAGTACAGGAAGACTGAGTCTTCCTACTGTCTATAATTTGAGCGTTTTTTGTGTCACCAGTTTTACATTCCGATGCACCTCTACAGGTTTACTGTATCCCTTGGACCTTCACAGCGACGATGAAACACAGAAATTGCATCGGAATTAAACATAAGAGAAACAATGTCGACTTAAGTACAGGAAGACTGAGTCTTCCTACTGTCTATAATTTGAGCGTTTCCTCTGTCACCAGTTTTACATTCCGATGCACCTCTACAGGTTTACTGTATCCCTTGGACCTTCACAGCGACGATGAAACACAGAAATTTCATCGGAAATAAATATAAGAGACACAATGCCCACTTAAGTACAGGAAGACTGAGTCTTCCTACTGTCTATGTTTTGAGCGTTTCCTGTGTCACGAGTTTTATATTCCGATGCACCTCTGCAGGTTTACTGTATCCCTTGGACCTTCCCATTGACGATGAAACACAGAAATTGCATCGGAATTAAATATAAGAGACACAATGCCGACTTAAGTACAGGAAGACTGAGTCTTCCTACTGTCTATGTTTTGAGCGTTTCCTGTGTCACCAGTTTTACATTCCGATGCACCTCTACAGGTTTACTGTATCCCTTGGACCTTCACAGCGACGATGAAACACAGAAATTTCATCGGAAATAAATATAATAGACACAATGCCGACATAAGTACAGGAAGACTGAGTCTTCCTACTGTCTATGTCTTGAGCGTTTCCTGTGTCATCAGTTTTACTTTCCGATGCACCTCTGCATGTTTACTGTATCCCTTGGACCTTCCCATTGGCGATGAAACACACAAATTGAATCGAAATTAAATATAAGAGACACACTGCCGACTTAAGTACAGGAAGACTAAATCCTGCTGCTGTCTATGTTTTGAGCGTATCCTGTGTCATCAGTTTTACTTTCCGATGCACCTCTGCAGGTTTACTATATCCCTTGGACCTTCCCATTCACGTTGAAACACAGAAATTTCATCGGAAATAAATATAAGAGGCACAATGCCGACTGAAGTACACGAAGACTGCGTCTTCTACTGTCTATGTTTTGTGCGTTTCCTGTGTCACCAGTTTTACATTCCGATGCACCTCTGCAGGTTTACTGTATCCCTTGGACCTTCCCATTGACGATGAAATACAGAAATTGCATCGGTATTAAATATAAGAGACACAATGCCAACTTAAGTACAGGATGACTGAGTCTTCCTACTGTCTATAATTTGAGCGTTTCCTGTGTCACCAGTTTTACATTCCGATGCACCTCTACTGGTTTACTATATCCCTTGGACCTTCACAGCGACGATGAAACACAGAAATTTCATCGGAAATAAATATAAGAGACACAATGCCGACTTAAGTACAGGAAGACTGAGTCTTCCTACTGTCTATGTTTTGAGCGTTGCCTGTGTCTCGAGTTTTACATTCCGATGCACTTCTGCAGGTTTACTGTATCCCTTGGACCTTCACAGTGACGATGAAACACAGAAATTGCAACGGAATTAAATATAAGAGACACAATGCCGACTTAAGTACAGGAAGACTAAGTCTTCCTACTGTCTATGTTTTGAGCGTTTCCTGTGTCATCAGTTTTACTTTCCGATGCACCACTGCAGGTTTACTATATCCCTTGGACCTTCCCATTGACGATGAAACACAGAAATTTCATCGGAAATAAGTATAAGAGACACAATTCCGACTTCAGTACAGGAAGACTGAGTCTTCCTACTGTCTATGTTTTGAGCGTTTCCTGTGTTAGAGTTTTACATTCCGATGCACCTCTGCAGGCTTACTGTAACCCTTGGACCTTCCCATTGACGATGAAACACAGAAATTGCATCGGAATTAAATGTAAGAGACACGATGCCGACTTAAGTACAGGAAGACTGAGTCTTCCTACTGTCTATGTTTTGAGACTTTCCTGTGTCACTACTTTTACATTCCGATGCACCTCTGCAGGTTTACTGCATCCCTTGGACCTTCGCATTGACGATGAAACACAGAAATTGCATCGGAATTAAATATAAGAGACACAATGCCGACTTAAGTACAGGAAGACTGAGACTTCCTACTGTCTATGTTTTGAGCGTTTCCTGTGTCACCAGTTTTACATTCTGATGCACCTCTGCAGGTTTACTGTATCCCTTGGAACTTCCCATTGACGATGAAACACAAAAATTGCATCGGAATTAAATATAAGAGACACAATGCCGACTTAAGTACAGGATGACTGAGTCTTCCTACTGTCTATAATTTGAGCGTTTCCTGTGTCACCAGTTTTACATTCCGATGCACCTCTGCATGTTTACTGTATCCCTTGGACCTTCCAGTTGGTGAAGAAACACACAAATTGAATCGAAATTAAATATAAGAGACACAATGCCGACTTAAGTACAGGAAGACTAAATCCTGCTGCTGTCTATGTTTTGAGCGTTTCCTGTGTCACGACTTTTACATTCCCATGCACATCTGCAGGTTTACTGTATCCCTTGGACCTTCCCATTCACGATGAAACACAGATATTTCATCGGAAATAAATATAAGAGACACATTGCCGACTTAAGTACACGAAGACTGCGTCTTCCTACTGTCTATATATTGTGCGTTTCCTGTGTCTCCAGTTTTACATTCCGATGCACCTCTGCAGGTTTACTGTATCCCTTGGACCTTCCCATTGACGATGAAATACAGAAATTGCATCGGAATTAAATATAAGAGACACAATGCCAACTTAAGTACAGGATGACTGAGTCTTCCTACTGTCTATAGTTTGAGCGTTTCCTGTGTCACCAGTTTTACATTCCAATTACCTCTACAGCTTTACTGTATCCCTTGGACGTTCACAGTTACGATGAAACACAGAAATTACATCGGAATTAAATATAAGAGACACAATGCCGACTTAAGTACAAGAAAACAGTCTTCTTACAGTCAATGTTTTAAGCGTTTCCTGTGTCACCAGTTTTACATTCCGATGCACCTCTGCAGGTTTACTGTATCCCTTGGACCTTCCCATTGACGATGAAACACAGAAATTGCATCGGAATTAAATATAAGAGACACAATGCCGACTTAAGTACAGGAAGACTGAGTCTTCCAACTGCCTATGTTTTGAGCGTTTCCTGTGTCACTAGTTTTACATTCCGATGCACCTCAGCAGGTTTACTGTATTCCTTGGACCTTCCCATCGACGATGAAACACAGATATTGCATCGGAATTAAATATAATAGACACAATGCCGACTTAAGTACAGGAAGACTGAGTCTTCCTACTGTCTATGTCTTGAGCGTTTCCTGTGTCATCAGTTTTACTTTCTGATGCACCTCTGCAGGTTTACTGTATCCCTTGGACCTTCCCATTCACGATCAAACACAGAAATTTCATCGGAAATAAATATAAGAGTCACAATGCTGACTTAAGTACAGGAAGACTGAGTCTTCCTACTGTCTATGTTTTGAGCGTTTCCTGTGTCACGAGTTTTACATTCCGATGCACCTCTGCAGGTATACTGTATCCCTTGGACCTTCCCATTGACGATGAAACACAAAAATTGCATCGGAATTAAATATAAGAGACACAATGCCGACTTAAGTACAGGAAGACTGAGTCTTCCAACTGCCTATGCTTTGAGCGTTTCCTGTGTCACTAGTTTTACATTCCGATGCACCTCAGCAGGTTTACTGTATCCCTTGGACCTTCCCATCGACGATGAAACACAGATATTGCATCGGAATTAAATATAATAGACACCATGCCGACTTTAGTACAGGAAGACTGAGTCTTCCTACTGTCTATGTCTTGAGCGTTTCCTGTGTCATCAGTTTTACATTCCGATGCACCTCTGCAGGTTTACTGTATCCCTTGGACCTTCCCATTCACGATGAAACACAGAAATTTCATCGGAAATAAATATAAGAGACACAATGCAGACTTAAGTACAGGAAGACTGAGTCTTCCTACTGTCTATGTTTTGAGCGTTTCCTGTGTCACGAGATTTACATTCCGATGCACCTCTGCAGGTTTACTGTATCCCTTGGACCTTCCCATTGACGATGAAACACAGAAATTGCATCGGAATTAAATATAAGAGACACAATGCCGACTTAAGTACAGGAAGACTGAGTCATCCTACTGTCTATGTTTTGAGCGTTTCCTGTGTCACTAGTTTTACATTCCGATGCACCTCTGCAGGTTTACTGCATCCCTTGGACCTTCCCATTGACGATGAAACACAGAGATTGCATCGGAATTAAATATAAGAGACACAATGCCGACTTAAGTACAGGATGACTGAGTCTTCCTACTGTCTATAATTTGAGCGTTTCCTGTGTCACCAGTTTTACATTCCGATGCACCTCTGCATGTTTACTGTATCCCTTGGACCTTCCAGTTGGTTATGAAACACACAAATTGAATCGAAATTAAATATAAGAGACACAATGCCGACTTAAGTACAGGAAGACTATATCCTGCTGCTGTCTATGTTTTGAGCGTATCCTGTGTCATCAGTTTTACTTTCCGATGCACCTCTGCAGGTTTACTATATCCCTTGCACCTTCCCATTCACGATGAAACACAGAAATTTCATCGGAAATAAATATAAGAGACACAATGCCGACTTAAGTACACGAAGACTGCGTCTTCCTACTGTCTATATTTTGTGCGTTTCCTGTGTCTCCAGTTTTACATTCCGATGCAACTCTGCAGGTTTACTGTATCCCTTGGACCTTCCCATTGACGATGAAATACAGAAATTGCATCGGAATTAAATATAAGAGACACAATGGCAACTTAAGTACAGGATGACTGAGTCTTCCTACTGTCTATGTTTTGAGCGTTTCCTGTGTCATCAGTTTTACATTCCGATGCACCTCTGCATGTCTACTGTATCCCTTGGACCTTCCCATTGGCGATGAAACACACAGATTGCATCGAAATTAAATATAAGAGACACAATGCCGATTTAAGTACAGGAAGACTGAGTCTTCCTACTGTCTATAATTTGAGCGTTTCCTGTGTCACCAGTTTTACATTCCGATGCACCTCTACAGGTTTACTGTATCCCTTGGACCTTCACAGCAACGATGAAACACAGAAATTGCATCGGAATTAAACATAAGAGAAACAATGATGACTTAAGTACAGGAAGACTGAGTCTTCCTACTGTCTATAATTTGAGCGTTTCCTGTGTCACCAGTTTTACATTCCGATGCACCTCTACAGGTTTACTGTATCCCTTGGACCTTCACAGCGACGATGAAACACAGAAATTTCATCGGAAATAAATATAAGAGACACAATGCCGACTTAAGTACAGGAAGACTGAGTCTTCCTACTGTCTATGTTTTGAGCGTTTCCTGTGTCACGAGTTTTACATTCCGATGCACATCGTCAGGTTTACTGTATCCCTTGGACCTTCCCATTGACGATGAAACACAGAAATTGCATCGGAATTAAATATAAGAGACACAACGCCGACTTAAGTACAGGAAGACTGAGTCTTCAAACTGCCTATGTTTTGAGCGTTTCCTGTGTCACTAGTTTTACATTCCGATGCACCTCAGCAGGTTTACTGTATCCCTTGGACCTTCCCATCGACGATGAAACACAGATATTGCATCGGAATTAAATATAATAGACACAATGCCGACTTAAGTACAGGAAGACTGAGTCTTCCTACTGTCTATGTCTTGAGCGTTTCCTGTGTCATCAGTTTTACTTTCTGATGCACCTCTGCAGGTTTACTGTATCCCTTGGACCTTCCCATTCACGATCAAACACAGAAATTTCATCGGAAATAAATATAAGAGACACAATGCAGACTTAAGTACAGGAAGACTGAGTCTTCCTACTGTCTATGTTTTGAGCGTTTCCTGTGTCACGAGTTTTACATTCCGATGCACCTCTGCAGGTTTACTGTATCCCTTGGACCTTCCCATTGACGATGAAACACAGAAATTGCATCAGAATTAAATATAAGAGACACAATGCCGACTTAAGTACAGGAAGACTGAGTCTTCCAACTGCCTATGTTTTGAGCGTTTCCTGTGTCACTAGCTTTACATTCCGATGCACCTCTGCAGGTTTACTGTATCCCTTGGACCTTCACAGCGACGATGAAACACAGAAATTTCATCGGAAATAAATATAAGAGACACAATGCAGACTTAAGTACAGGAAGACTGAGTCTTCCTACTGTCTATGTTTTGAGCGTTTCCTGTGTCACTAGTTTTACATTCCGATGCACCTCTGCAGGTTTACTGCATCCCTTGGACCTTCCCATTGACGATGAAACACAGAAATTGCATCGGAATTAAATATAAGAGACACAATGCCGACTTAAGTACAGGAAGACTCAGACTTCCTACTTCTTATGTTTTGAACGTTTCCTGTGTCACCAGTTTTACATTCTGATGCACCTCTGCAGGTTCACTGTATCCCTTGGACCTTCCCATTGACGATGAAATACAGAAATTGCATCGGAATTAAATATGACACAATGCCGACTTAAGTACAGGATGACTGAGTCTTCCTACTGTCTATAATTTGAGCGTTTCCTGTGTCACCAGTATTACATTCCGATGCACCTCTACAGGTTTACTGTATCCCTTGGACCTTCACAGTTACGATGAAACACAGAAATTACATCAGAATTAAATATAAGAGACACAATGCCGACTTAAGTACAAGAAAACAGTCTTCTTACAGTCAATGTTTTGAGCGTTTCCTGTGTCACCAGTTTTACATTCCGATGCCCCTCTGCATATTTACCGTATCCCTTGGACCTTCCCATTGGCGATGAAACACACAAATTGCATCGAAATTAAATATAAGAGACACAATGCCGACTTAAGTACAGGAAGACTGAGTCTTCCTACGGTCTATGTTTTGAGCGTTTCCTGTGTCACGAATTTTACATTCCCCTGCACATCTGCAGGTTTACTGCATCCCTTGGACCTTCCCATTCACGATGAAACACAGAAATTGCATCGGAATTAAACATAAGAGAAACAATGCCGACTTAAGTACAGGAAGACTGAGTCTTCCTACTGTCTATAATTTGAGCGTTTCCTGTGTCACCAGTTTTACATTCCGATGCACCTCTACAGGTTTACTGTATCCCTTGGACCTTCACAGCGACGATGAAACACAGAAATTTCATCGGAAATAAATATAAGAGACACAATGCCGACATAAGTACAGGAAGACTGAGTCTTCCTACTGTCTATGTTTTGAGCGTTTCCTGTGTCACGAGTTTTACATTCCGATGCACCTCTGCAGGTTCACTGTATCCCTTGGACCTTCCCATTGACGATGAAACACAGAAATTGCATCGGAATTACTTATAAGAGATACAATGCCGACTTAAGTACAGGAAGACTGAGTCATCCAACTGTCTATGTTTTGAGCGTTTCCTGTGTCACTAGTTTTACATTCCGATGCACCTCAGCAGGTTTACTGTATCCCTTGGACCTTCCCATCGACAATGAAACACAGAAATTGCATCGGAATTAAATATAATAGACACAATGACGACTTAAGTACAGGAAGACTGAGTCTTCCTACTGTCTATGTCTTGAGCGTTTCCTGTGTCATCAGTTTTACTTTCCGATGCACCTCTGCAGGTTTACTATATCCCTTGGACCTTCCCATTCACGATGAAACACAGCAATTTCATCGGAAACAAATATAAGAGACACAATGCAGACTTAAGTACAGGAAGATTGAGTCTTCCTACTGTCTATGTTTTGAGCGTTTCCTGTGTCACGAGTTTTACATCCCGATGCACCTCTGCAGGTTTACTGTATCCCTTGGACCTTCCCATTGACGATGAAACACAGATATTGCATCGGAATTAAATATAAGAGACACAATGCCGACTTAAGTACAGGAAGAATGAGTCTTCCTACTGTCTATGTTTTGAGCGTTTCCTGTGTCACTAGTTTTACATTCCGATGCACCTCTGCAGGTTTACTGCATCCCTTGGACATTCCCATTGACGATGAAACACAGAAATTGCATCGGAATTAAATATAAGAGACACAATGCCGACTTAAGTACAGGAAGACTGAGACTTCATACTGTCTATGTTTTGAGCGTTTCATGTGTCACCAGTTTTACATTCTGTTGCACCTCTGCAGGTTTACTGTATCCCTTGGACCTTCCCATTGACGATGAAACACAAAAATTGCATCGGAATTAAGTATAAGAGACACAATGCCTACTTAAGTACAGGATGACGGAGTCTTCCTACTGTCTATAATTTGAGCGTTTCCTGTGTCACCAGTTTTACATTCCGATGCACCTCTGCATGTTTACTGTATCCCTTGGACCTTCCCATTGGCGATGAAACACACAAATTGAATCGAAATTAAATATAAGAGACACAATGCCGACTTAAGTACAGGAAGACTAAATCCTGCTGCTGTCTATGTTTTGAGCGTATCCTGTGTCATCAGTTTTACTTTCTGATGCACCTCTGCAGGTTTACTATATCCCTTGGACCTTCCCATTCAGGATGAAACACAGAAATTTCATCGGAAATAAATATAAGAGACACAATGCCGACTTAAGTACACGAAGACTGCGTCTTCTACTGTCTATGTTTTGTGCGTTTCCTGTGTCACCAGTTTTACATTCCGATGCACCTCTGCAGGTTTACTGTATCCCTTGGAGCTTCCCATTGACGATGAAATACAGAAATTGCATCGGTATTAAATATAAGAGACACAATGCCAACTTAAGTACAGGATGACTGAGTCTTCCTACTGTCTAGAATGTGAGCGTTTCCTGTGTCACCAGTTTTACATTCCGATGCACCTCTACTGGTTTACTATATCCCTTGGACCTTCACAGCGACGATGAAACACAGAAATTTCATCGGAAATAAATATAAGAGACACAATGCCGACTTAAGTACAGGAAGACTGAGTCTTCCTACTGTCTATGTTTAGAGCGTTTCCTGTGTCACGAGTTTTACATTCCGATGCACCTCTGCAGGTTTACTGTATCCCTTGGACCTTCCCATTGACGATGAAACACAGAAATTGCATCGGAATTAAATATAAGAGACACAATGCCGACTTAAGTACAGGAAGACTGAGTCTTCCAACTGTCTATGTTTTGAGCGTTTCCTGTGTCACTAGTTTTACATTCCGATGCACCTCAGCAGGTTTACTGTATCCCTTGGACCTTCCCATCGACGATGAACCACAGAAATTGCATCGGAATTAAATATAAGAGACACAATGCCGACTTAAGTACAGGAAGACTGAGTCTTCCTACTGTCTATGTCTTGAGCGTTTCCTGTGTCATCAGTTTTACTTTCCGATGCACCTCTGCAGGTTTACTATATCCCTTGGACCTTCCCATTCACGATGAAACACAGAAATTTCATCGGAAATAAATATAAGACACACAATGCAGACTTAAGTACAGGAAGACTGAGTCTTCCTACTGTCTATGTTTTGAGCGTTTCCTGTGTCACGAGTTTTACATTCCGATGCAGCTCTGCAGGTTTACTGTATCCCTTGGACCTTCCCATTGACGATGAAACACAGAAATTGCATCGGAATTAAATATAAGAACACAATGCCGACTTAAGTACAGGAAGACTGAGTCTTCCTACTGTCTATGTTTTGAGCGTTTCCTGTGTCACTAGTTTTACATTCCGATGCACCTCTGCAGGTTTACTGCATCCCTTGGACCTTCCCATTGACGATGAAACACAAACATTGCATCGGAATTAAATATAAGAGACACAATGCCGACTTAAGTACAGGATGCCTGAGTCTTCCTACTGTCTATAATTTGAGCGTTTCCTGTGTCACCAGTTTTACATTACGATGCACCTCTTCATGTTTACTGTATCCCTTGGACCTTCCCATTGGCGATGAAACACACAAATTGAATCGAAATTAAATATAAGAGAAACAATGCCGACTTAAGTACAAGAAGACTGACTCCTGCTGCTGTCTATGTTTTGAGCGTATCCTGTGTCAATAGTTTTACATTCCGATGCACCTCAGCAGGTTTACTGTATCCCTTGGACCTTCCCATCGACGATGAAACACAGATATTGCATCGGAATTAAATATAATAGACACAATGCCGACTTAAGTACAGGAAGACTGAGTCTTCCTACTGTCTATGTCTTGAGCGTTTCCTGTGTCATCAGTTTTACTTTCTGATGCACCTCTGCAGGTTTACTGTATCCCTTGGACCTTCCCATTCACGATCAAACACAGAAATTTCATCGGAAATAAATATAAGAGACACAATGCAGACTTAAGTACAGGAAGACTGAGTCTTCCTACTGTCTATGTTTTGAGCGTTTCCTGTGTCACGAGTTTTACATTCCGATGCACCTCTGCAGGTATACTGTATCCCTTGGACCTTCCCATTGACGATGAAACACAGAAATTGCATCGGAATTAAATATAAGAGACACAATGCCGACTTAAGTACAGGAAGACTGAGTCTTCCAAATGCCTATGTTTTGAGCGTTTCCTGTGTCACTAGTTTTACATTCCGATGCACCTCAGCAGGTTTACTGTATCCCTTGGACCTTCCCATCGACGATGAAACACAGATATTGCATCGGAATTAAATATAATAGACACCATGCGGACTTTAGTACAGGAAGACTGAGTCTTCCTTCTGTCTATGTCTTGAGCGTTTCCTGTGTCATCAGTTTTACATTCCGATGCAACTCTGCAGGTTTACTGTATCCCTTGGACCTTCCCATTCACGATGAAACACAGAAATTTCATCGGAAATAAATATAAGAGACACAATGCAGACTTAAGTACAGGAAGACTGAGTCTTCCTACTGTCTATAATTTGAGCGTTTCCTGTGTCACGAGTTTTACATTCCGATGCACCTCTGCAGGTTTACTGTATCCCTTGGACCTTCCCATTGACGATGAAACACAGAAATTGCATCGGAATTAAATATAAGAGACACAATGCCGACTTAAGTACAGGAAGACTGAGTCTTCCTACTGTCTATGTTTTGAGCGTTTCCTGTGTCACTAGTTTTACATTCCGATGCACCTCTGCAGGTTTACTGCATCCCTTGGACCTTCCCATTGACGATGAAACACAGAAATTGCATCGGAATTAAATATAAGAGACACAAAGCCGACTTATGTACAGGATGTCTGAGTCCTCCTACTGTCTATAATTTGAGCGTTTCCTGTGTCACCAGTTTTACATTCCGATGCACCTCTGCATGTTTACTGTATCCCTTGGACCTTCCAGTTGGTGATGAAACACACAAATTGAATCGAAATTAAATATAAGAGACACAATGCCGACTTAAGTACAGGAAGACTAAATCCTGCTGCTGTCTATGTTTTGAGCGTTTCCTGTGTCACTAGTTTTACATTCCGATGCAACTCTGCAGGTTTACTGTATCCCTTGGACCTTCCCATTGACGATGAAATACAGAAATTGCATCGGAATTAAATATAAGAGACACAATGCCAACTTAAGTACAGGATGACTGAGTCTTCCTACTGTCTATAATTTGAGCGTTTCCTGTGTCACCAGTTTTACATTCCGATGCACCTCTACAGCTTTACTGTATCCCTTGGACCTTCACAGTTACGATGAAACACAGAAATTACATCAGAATTAAATGTAAGAGACACAATGCCGACTTAAGTACAAGAAAACAGTCTTCTTACAGTCAATGTTTTGAGCGTTTCCTGTGTCACCAGTTTTACATTCCGATGCACCTCTGCATATTTACTGTATCCCTTGGACCTTCCCATTGGCGATGAAACACACAAATTGCATCGAAATTAAATATAAGAGACACAATGCCGACTTAAGTACAGGAAGACTAAGTCTTCCTACTGTCTATGTTTTGAGCGTTTCCTGTGTCACGAATTTTACATTCCCATGCACATCTGCAGGTTTACTGTATCCCTTGGACCTTCCCATTGACGATGAAACACAGAAATTGCATCGGAATTAAACATAAGAGAAACAATGCCGACTTAAGTACAGGATGACTGAGTCTTCCTACTGTCTATAATTTGAGCGTTTCCTGTGTCACCAGTTTTACATTCCGATGCACCTCTACAGCTTTACTGTATCCCTTGGACCTTCACAGTTACGATGAAACACAGAAATTACATCGGAATTAAATATAAGAGACACAATGCCGACTTAGGTACAAGAAAACAGTCTTCTTACAGTCAATGTTATAAGCGTTTCCTGTGTCACCAGATTTACATTCCGATGCACCTCTGCATGTTTACTGTATCCCTTGCACCTTCCCATTGGCGATGAAACACACAGATTGCATCGAAATTAAATATAAGAGACACAATGCCGGTTTAAGTACAGGAAGACTGAGTCTTCCTACTGTCTATAATTTGAGCGTTTCCTGTGTCACCAGTTTTACATTCCGATGCACCTCTACAGCTTTACTGTATCCCTTGGACCTTCACAGTTACGATGAAACACAGAAATTACATCGGAATTAAATATAAGAGACACAATGCCGACTTAAGTACAAGAAAACAGTCTTCTTACAGTCAATGTTTTAAGCGTTTCCTGTGTCACCAGTTTTACATTCCGATGCACCTCTGCATGTTTACTGTATCCCTTGGACCTTCCCATTGGCGATGAAACACACAGATTGCATCGAAATTAAATATAAGAGACACAATGCCGGTTTAAGTACAGGAAGACTGAGTCTTCCTACTGTCTATAATTTGAGCGTTTCCTGTGTCACCAGTTTTACATTCCGATGCACCTCTACAGGTTTACTGTATCCCTTGGACCTTCACAGCGACGATGAAACACAGAAATTTCATCGGAAATAAATATAAGAGACACAATGCCGACTTAAGTACAGGAAGACTGAGTCTTCCTACTGTTTTTTTTTTTGAGCGTTCCCTGTGTTACGAGTTTTACATTCCGATGCAGACTTAAGTACAGGAAGACTGAGTCATCCTACTGTCTATGTTTTGAGCGTTTCCTGTGTCACTAGATTTACATTCCGATGCACCTCTGCAGGTTTACTGCATCCCTTGGACCTTCCCATTGACGATGAAACACAGAAATTGCATCGGAATTAAATATAGGAGACACAATGCCGACTTAAGTATAGGAAGACTCAGACTTCCTACTTCTTATGTTTTGAACGTTTCCTGTGTCACCAGTTTTACATTCTGATGCACCTCTGCAGGTTCACTGTATCCCTTGGACCTTCCCATTGACGATGAAATACAGAAATTGCATCGAAATTAAATATAAGAGACACAATGCCGGTTTAAGTACAGGAAGACTGAGTCTTCCTACTGTCTATAATTTGAGCGTTTCCTGTGTCACCAGTATTACATTCCGATGCACCTCTACAGGTTTACTGTATCCCTTGGACCTTCACAGTTACGATGAAACACAGAAATTACATCAGAATTAAATGTAAGAGACACAATGCCGACTTAAGTACAAGAAAACAGTCTTCTTACAGTCAATGTTTTGAGCGTTTCCTGTGTCACCAGTTTTACATTCCGATGCACCTCTGCATATTTACTGTATCCCTTGGACCTTCCCATTGGCGATGAAACACACAAATTGCATCGAAATTAAATATAAGAGACACAATGCCGACTTAAGTACAGGAAGACTAAGTCTTCCTACTGTCTATGTTTTGAGCGTTTCCTGTGTCACGAATTTTACATTCCCATGCACATCTGCAGGTTTACTGTATCCCTTGGACCTTCCCATTGACGATGAAACACAGAAATTGCATCGGAATTAAACATAAGAGAAACAATGCCGACTTAAGTACAGGATGACTGAGTCTTCCTACTGTCTATAATTTGAGCGTTTCCTGTGTCACCAGTTTTACATTCCGATGCACCTCTACAGGTTTACTGTATCCTTTGGACCTTCACAGCGACGATGAAACACAGAAATTTCATCGGAAATAAATATAAGAGACACAATGCCGACTTAAGTACAGGAAGACTGAGTCTTCCTACTGTCTATGTTTTGAGCGTTCCCTGTGTCACGAGTTTTACATTCCGATGCACCTCTGCAGGTTTACTGTAACCCTTGGACCTTCCCATTGACGATGAAACACAGAAATTGCATCGGAATTAAATATAAGAGACACAATGCCGACTTAAGTACAGGAAGACTGAGTCTTCCAACTGCCTATGTTTTGAGCGTTTCCTGTGTCACTAGTTTTACATTCCGATGCACCTCAGCAGGTTTACTGTATCCCTTGGACCTTCCCATCGACGATGAAACACAGATATTGCATCGGAATTAAATATAATAGACACAATGCCGACTTAAGTAAAAGAAGACTGAGTCTTCCTACTGTCTATGTCTTGAGCGTTTCCTGTGTCATCCGTTTTACTTTTTGATGCACCTCTGCAGGTTTACTGTATCCCTTGGACCTTCCCATTCACGATGAAACACAGAAATTTCATCGGAAATAAATATAAGAGACACAATGCAGACTTAAGTACAGGAAGACTGAGTCTTCCTACTGTCTATGTTTTGAGCGTTTCCTGTGTCACGAGTTTTACATTCCGATGCACCTCTGCAGGTTTACTGTATCCCTTGGCCCTTCCCATTGACGATGAAACACAGAAATTGCATCAGAATTAAATATAAGAGACACAATGCCGACTTAAGTACAGGAAGACTGAGTCTTCCAACTGCCTATGTTTTGAGCGTTTCCTGTGTCACTAGTTTTACATTCCGATGCACCTCAGCAAGTTTACTGTAACCCTTGGACCTTCCCATCGACGATGAAACACAGATATTGCATCGGAATTAAATATAATAGACACAATGCCGACTTTAGTACAGGAAGACTGAGTCTTCCTACTGTCTATGTCTTGAGCGTTTCCTGTGTCATCAGTTTTACATTCCGATGCACCTCTGCAGGTTTACTGTATCCCTTGGACCTTCACAGCGACGATGAAACACAGAAATTTCATCGGAAATAAATATAAGAGACACAATGCAGACTTAAGTACAGGAAGACTGAGTCATCCTACTGTCTATGTTTTGAGCGTTTCCTGTGTCACTAGTTTTACATTCCGATGCACCTCTGCAGGTTTACTGCATCCCTTGGACCTTCCCATTGACGATGAAACACAGAAATTGCATCGGAATTAAATATAAGAGACACAATGCCGACTTAAGTACAGGAAGACTCAGACTTCCTACTTCTTATGTTTTGAACGTTTCCTGTGTCACCAGTTTTACATTCTGATGCACCTCTGCAGGTTCACTGTATCCCTTGGACCTTCCCATTGACGATGAAATACAGAAATTGCATCGGAATTAAATATAAGAGACACAATGCCGACTTAAGTACAGGATGACTGAGTCTTCCTACTGTCTATAATTTGAGCGTTTCCTGTGTCACCAGTATTACATTCCGATGCACCTCTGCAGGTTTACTGCATCCCTTGGACCTTCCCATTGGCGATGAAACACAGAAATTGCATCGAAATTAAATATAAGAGACACAATGCCGACTTAAGTACAGGAAGACTGAGTCTTCCTACCGTCTATGTTTTGAGCGTTTCCTGTGTCACGAATTTTACATTCCCATGCACATCTGCAGGTTTACTGTATCCCTTGGACCTTCCCATTGACGATGAAACACAGAAATTGCATCGGAATTAAACATAAGAGAAACAATGCCGACTTAAGTACAGGAAGACTGAGTTTTCCTACTGTCTATAATTTGAGCGTTTCCTGTGTCACCAGTTTTACATTCCGATGCACCTCTACAGGTTTACTGTATCCCTTGGACCTTCACAGCGACGATGAAACACAGAAATTTCATCGGAAATAAATATAAGAGACACAATGCTGACATAAGTACAGGAAGACTGAGTCTTCCTACTGTCTATGTTTTGAGCGTTTCCTGTGTCACGAGTTTTACTGTATCCCTTGGACCTTCCCATTGACGATGAAACACAGAAATTGCATCGGAATTAAATATAAGAGATACAATGCCGACTTAAGTACAGGAAGACTGAGTCTTCCAACTGTCTATGTTTTGAGC
Source organism: Schistocerca nitens (assembly GCF_023898315.1). Taxonomy (NCBI): domain Eukaryota; kingdom Metazoa; phylum Arthropoda; class Insecta; order Orthoptera; family Acrididae; genus Schistocerca; species Schistocerca nitens. Next base: position 1,327,454 of record NC_064616.1, on the reverse strand, counting down.
GTTTCCTGTGTCACTAGTTTTACATTCCGATGCACCTCAGCAGGTTTACTGTATCCCTTGGACCTTCCCATCGACAATGAAACACAGAAATTGCATCGGAATTAAATATAATAGACACAATGACGACTTAAGTACAGGAAGACTGAGTCTTCCTACTGTCTATGTCTTGAGCGTTTCCTGTGTCATCAGTTTTACTTTCCGATGCACCTCTGCAGGTTTACTATATCCCTTGGACCTTCCCATTCACGATGAAACACAGCAATTTCATCGGAAACAAATATAAGAGACACAATGCAGACTTAAGTACAGGAAGATTGAGTCTTCCTACTGTCTATGTTTTGAGCGTTTCCTGTGTCACGAGTTTTACATCCCGATGCACCTCTGCAGGTTTACTGTATCCCTTGGACCTTCCCATTGACGATGGAACACAGATATTGCATCGGAATTAAATATAAGAGACACAATGCCGACTTAAGTCAGGGAGAATGAGTCTTCCTACTGTCTATGTTTTGAGCGTTTCCTGTGTCACTAGTTTTACATTCCGATGCACCTCTGCAGGTTTACTGCATCCCTTGGACATTCCCATTGACGATGAAACACAGAAATTGCATCGGAATTAAATATAAGAGACACAATGCCGACTTAAGTACACGAAGACTGCGTCTTCTACTGTCTATGTTTTGTGCGTTTCCTGTGTCACCAGTTTTACATTCCGATGCACCTCTGCAGGTTTACTGTATCCCTTGGAGCTTCCCATTGACGATGAAATACAGAAATTGCATCGGTATTAAATATAAGAGACACAATGCCAACTTAAGTACAGGATGACTGAGTCTTCCTACTGTCTATAATTTGAGCGTTTCCTGTGTCACCAGTTTTACATTCCGATGCACCTCTACTGGTTTACTATATCCCTTGGACCTTCACAGCGACGATGAAACACAGAAATTTCATCGGAAATAAATATTAGAGACACAATGCCGACTTAAGTACAGGAAGACTGAGTCTTCCTACTGTCTATGTTTAGAGCGTTTCCTGTGTCACGAGTTTTACATTCCGATGCACCTCTGCAGGTTTAGTGTATCCCTTGGACCTTCCCATTGACGATGAAACACAGAAATTGCATCGGAATTAAATATAAGAGACACAATGCCGACTTAAGTACAGGAAGACTGAGTCTTCCAACTGTCTATGTTTTGAGCGTTTCCTGTGTCACTAGTTTTACATTCCGATGCACCTCAGCAGGTTTACTGTATCCCTTGGACCTTCCCATCGACGATGAAACACAGAAATTGCATCGGAATTAAATATAAGAGACACAATGCCGACTTAAGTACAGGAAGACTGAGTCTTCCTACTGTCTATGTCTTGAGCGTTTCCTGTGTCATCAGTTTTACTTTCCGATGCACCTCTGCAGGTTTACTATATCCCTTGGACCTTCCCATTCACGATGAAACACAGAAATTTCATCGGAAATAAATATAAGGGACACAATGCAGACTTAAGTACAGGAAGACTGAGTCTTCCTACTGTCTATGTTTTGAGCGTTTGCTGTGTCACGAGTTTTACATTCCGATGCAGCTCTGCAGGTTTACTGTATCCCTTGGACCTTCCCATTGACGATGAAACACAGAAATTGCATCGGAATTAAATATAAGGGACACAATGCCGACTTAAGTACAGGAAGACTGAGTCTTCCTACTGTCTATGTTTTGAGCGTTTCCTGTGTCACTAGTTTTACATTCCGATGCACTTCTGCAGGTTTACTGCATCCCTTGGACCTTCCCATTGACGATGAAACACAAAAATTGCATCGGAATTAAATATAAGAGACACAATGCCGACTTAAGTACAGGATGCCTGAGTCTTCCTACTGTCTATAATTTGAGCGTTTCCTGTGTCACCAGTTTTACATTACGATGCACCTCTGCATGTTTACTGTATCCCTTGGACCTTCCCATTGGCGATGAAACACACAAATTGAATCGAAATTAAATATAAGAGACACAATGCCGACTTAAGTACAGGAAGACTGAATCCTGCTGCTGTCTATGTTTTGAGCGTATCCTGTGTCATCAGTTTTACTTTCCGATGAACCTCTGCAGGTTTACTACATCCCTTGGACCTTCCCATTCACGATGAAACACAGAAATTTCATCGGAAATAAATATCAGAGACACAATGCCGACTTAAGTACACGAAGACTGCGTCTTCCTACTGTCTATGTTTTGTGCGTTTCCTGTGTCACCAGTTTGACATTCCGATGCACCTCTGCAGGTTTACTGTATCCCTTGGACCTTCCCATTGACGATGAAATACAGAAATTGCATCGGAATTAAATATAATAGACACAATGACGACTTAAGTACAGGAAGACTGAGTCTTCCTACTGTCTATGTCTTGAGCGTTTCCTGTGTCATCAGTTTTACTTTCCGATGCACCTCTGCAGGTTTACTATATCCCTTGGACCTTCCCATTCACGATGAAACACAGCAATTTCATCGGAAACAAATATAAGAGACACAATGCAGACTTAAGTACAGGAAGATTGAGTCTTCCTACTGTCTATGTTTTGAGCGTTTCCTGTGTCACGAGTTTTACATCCCGATGCACCTCTGCAGGTTTACTGTATCCCTTGGACCTTCCCATTGACGATGGAACACAGATATTGCATCGGAATTAAATATAAGAGACACAATGCCGACTTAAGTCAGGGAGAATGAGTCTTCCTACTGTCTATGTTTTGAGCGTTTCCTGTGTCACTAGTTTTACATTCCGATGCACCTCTGCAGGTTTACTGCATCCCTTGGACATTCCCATTGACGATGAAACACAGAAATTGCATCGGAATTAAATATAAGAGACACAATGCCGACTTAAGTACAGGAAGACTGAGACTTCCTACTGTCTATGTTTTGAGCGTTTCATGTGTCACCAGTTTTACATTCCGATGCACCTCTACTGGTTTACTATATCCCTTGGACCTTCACAGCGACGATGAAACACAGAAATTTCATCGGAATTAAATATAAGAGACACAATGCCGACTTAAGTACAAGAAAACAGTCTTCCTACAGTCAATGTTTTAAGCGTTTCCTGTGTCACCAGTTTTACATTCCGATGCACCTGTGGTTGTTTACTGTATCCCTTGGACCTTCCCATTGGCGATGAAACACACAATTTGAAACGAAATTAAATATAAGAGACACAATGCCGACTTAAGTACAGGATGACTGAGTCTTCCTACTGTCTATAATTTGAGCGTTTCCTGTGTCACCAGTTTTACATTCCGATGCACCTCTACTGGTTTACTATATCCCTTGGACCTTCACAGCGACGATGAAACACAGAAATTTCATCGGAAATAAATATTAGAGACACAATGCCGACTTAAGTACAGGATGACTGAGTCTTCCTACTGTCTATGTTTAGAGCGTTTCCTGTGTCACGAGTTTTACATTCCGATGCACCTCTGCAGGTTTAGTGTATCCCTTGGACCTTCCCATTGACGATGAAACACAGAAATTGCATCGGAATTAAATATAAGAGACACAATGCCGACTTAAGTACAGGAAGACTGAGTCTTCCAACTGTCTATGTTTTGAGCGTTTCCTGTGTCACTAGTTTTACATTCCGATGCACCTCAGCAGGTTTACTGTATCCCTTGGACCTTCCCATCGACGATGAAACACAGAAATTGCATCGGAATTAAATATAAGAGACACAATGCCGACTTAAGTACAGGAAGACTGAGTCTTCCTACTGTCTATGTCTTGAGCGTTTCCTGTGTCATCAGTTTTACTTTCCGATGCACCTCTGCAGGTTTACTATATCCCTTGGACCTTCCCATTCACGATGAAACACAGAAATTTCATCGGAAATAAATATAAGGGACACAATGCAGACTTAAGTACAGGAAGACTGAGTCTTCCGACTGTCTATGTTTTGAGCGTTTGCTGTGTCACGAGTTTTACATTCCGATGCAGCTCTGCAGGTTTACTGTATCCCTTGGACCTTCCCATTGACGATGAAACACAGAAATTGCATCGGAATTAAATATAAGGGACACAATGCCGACTTAAGTACAGGAAGACTGAGTCTTCCTACTGTCTATGTTTTGAGCGTTTCCTGTGTCACTAGTTTTACATTCCGATGCACTTCTGCAGGTTTACTGCATCCCTTGGACCTTCCCATTGACGATGAAACACAGAAATTTCATCGGAAATAAATATCAGAGACACAATGCCGACTTAAGTACAGGATGCCTGAGTCTTCCTACTGTCTATAATTTGAGCGTTTCCTGTGTCACCAGTTTTACATTACGATGCACCTCTGCATGTTTACTGTATCCCTTGGACCTTCCCATTGGCGATGAAACACACAAATTGAATCGAAATTAAATATAAGAGACACAATGCCGTCTTAAGTACAGGAAGACTGAATCCTGCTGCTGTCTATGTTTTGAGCGTATCCTGTGTCATCAGTTTTACTTTCCGATGAACCTCTGCAGGTTTACTACATCCCTTGGACCTTCCCATTCACGATGAAACACAGAAATTTCATCGGAAATAAATATCAGAGACACAATGCCGACTTAAGTACACGAAGACTGCGTCTTCCTACTGTCTATGTTTTGTGCGTTTCCTGTGTCACCAGTTTGACATTCCGATGCACCTCTGCAGGTTTACTGTATCCCTTGGACCTTCCCATTGACGATGAAATACAGAAATTGCATCGGAATTAAATATAAGAGACACAATGCCAACTTAAGTACAGGATGACTGAGTCTTCCTACTGTCTATAATTTGGGCGGTCCCTGTGTCACCAGTTTTACATTCCGATGCACCTCTATAGGTTTACTGTATCCCTTGGACCTTCACAGTTACGATGAAACACATAAATTACATCGGAATTAAATATAAGAGACACAATGCCGACTTAAGTACAAGAAAACAGTCTTCCTACAGTCAATGCTTTAAGCGTTTCCTGTGTCACCAGTTTTACATTCCGATGCACCTGTGGTTGTTTACTGTATCCCTTGGACCTTCCCATTGGCGATGAAACACACAATTTGAAACGAAATTAAATATAAGAGACACAATGCCGACTTAAGTACAGGAAGACTGAGTCTTCCTACTGTCTATGTTTTGAGCGTTTCCTGTGTCACGAGTTTTACATTCCGATGCACATCTGCAGGTTTACTGTATCCCTTGGACCTTCCCATTCACGATGAAACACAGAAATTGCATCGGAATTAAACATAAGAGAAACAATGCCGACTTAAGTACAGGAAGACTGAGTCTTCCTACTGTCTATAATTTGAGCGTTTCCTGTGTCACCAGTTTTACATTCCGATGCACCTCTACAGGTTTACTGTATCCCTTGGACCTTCACAGCGACGATGAAACACAGAAATTTCATCGTAAATAAATATAAGAGACACAATGCTGACTTAAGTACAGGAAGACTGAGTCTTCCTACTGTCTATGTTTTGAGCGTTTCCTGTGTCACGAGTTTTACATTCCGATGCACCCCTGCAGGTTTACTGTATCCCTTGGACCTTCCCATTGACGATGAAACGCAGAAATTGCATCGGAATTAAATATAATAGACACAATGCCGACTTAAGTACAGGAAGACTGAGTCTTCCTACTGTCTATGTCTTGAGCGCGTCCTGTGTCATCAGTTTTACTTTCTGATGCACCTCTGCAGGTTTACTGCATCCCTTAGACCTTCCCATTGACGATGAAACACAGAAATGGCATCGGAATTAAATATAAGAGACACAATGCCGACTTAAGTACAGGAAGACTGAGTCTTCCTACTGTCTATGTTTTGAGCGTTTCCTGTGTCACCAGTTTTACATTCCGATGCACCTCTACAGGTTTACTGTATCCCTTGGACCTTCACAGCGACGATGAAACACAGAAATTTCATCGGAAATAAATATAAGAGACACAATGCCGACATAAGTACAGGAAGACTGAGTCTTCCTACTGTCTATGTTTTGAGCGTTTCCTGTGTCACGAGTTTTACATTCCGATGCACCTCTGCAGGTTTACTGTATCCCTTGGACCTTCCCGTTGACGATGAAACACAGAAATTGCATCGGAATTAAATATAAGAAACACAATGCCGACTTAAGTACAGGAAGACTGAGTCTTCCAACTGTCTATGTTTTGAGCGTTTCCTGTGTCACTAGTTTTACATTCCGATGCACCTCAGCAGGTTTACTGTATCCCTTGGACCTTCCCATCGACAATGAAACACAGAAATTGCATCGGAATTAAATATAATAGACACAATGACGACTTAAGTACAGGAAGACTGAGTCTTCCTACTGTCTATGTCTTGAGCGTTTCCTGTGTCATCAGTTTTACTTTCCGATGCACCTCTGCAGGTTTACTATATCCCTTGGACCTTCCCATTCACGCAGAAACACAGCAATTTCATCGGAAACAAATATAAGAGACACAATGCAAACTTAAGTACAGGAAGATTGAGTCTTCCTACTGTCTATGTTTTGAGCGTTTCCTGTGTCACGAGTTTTACATCCCGATGCACCTCTGCAGGTTTACTGTATCCCTTGGACCTTCCCATTGACGATGAAACACAGAAATTGAATCGGAATTAAATATAAGAGACACAAAGCCGACTTAAGTACAGGTAGAATGAGTCTTCCTACTGTCTATGTTTTGAGCGTTTCCTGTGTCACTAGTTTTACATTCCGATGCACCTCTGCAGGTATACTGCATCCCTTGGACATTCCCATTGACGATGAAACACAGAAATTGCATCGGAATTAAATATAAGAGACACAATGCCGACTTAAGTACAGGAAGACTGAGACTTCCTACTGTCTATATTTTGAGCGTTTCATGTGTCACCAGTTTTACATTCTGATGCACCTCTGCAGGTTTACTGTATCCCTTGGACCTTCCCATTGACGATGAAACACAATAATTGCATCGGAATTAACTATAAGAGACACAATGCTTACTTAAGTACAGGATGACTGAGTCTTCCTACTGTCTATAATTTGAGCGTTTCCTGTGTCACCAGTTTTACATTCCGATGCACCTCTGCATGTTTACTGTATCCCTTGGACCTTCCCATTGGCGATGAAATACAGAAAATTGAATCGAAATTAAATATAAGAGACACAATGCCGACTTAAGTACAGGAAGACTAAATCCTGCTGCTGTCTATGTTTTGAGCGCATCCTGTGTCATCAGTTTTACTTTCCGATGCACCTCTGCAGGTTTACTATATCCCTTGGACCTTCCCATTCACGATGAAACACAGAAATTTCATCGGAAATAAATATAAGAGACACAATGCCGACTTAAGTACACGAAGACTGCGTCTTCTACTGTCTATGTTTTGTGCGTTTCCTGTGTCACCAGTTTTACATTCCGATGCAGCTCTGCAGGTTTACTGTATCCCTTGGAGCTTCCCATTGACGATGAAATACAGAAATTGCATCGGTATTAAATATAAGAGACACAATGCCAACTTGAGTACAGGATGACTGAGTCTTCCTACTGTCTATAATTTGAGCGTTTCCTGTGTCACCAGTTTCACATTCCGATGCACCTCTACTGGTTTACTATATCCCTTGGACCTTCACAGCGACGATGAAACACAGAAATTTCATCGGAAATAAATATAAGAGACACAATGCCGACTTAAGTACAGGAAGACTGAGTCTTCCTACTGTCTATGTTTTGAGCGTTTCCTGTGTCACGAGTTTTACATTCCGATGCACCTCTATAGGTTTACTGTATCCCTTGGACCTTCACAGTTACGATGAAACACAGAAATTACATCGGAATTAAATATAAGAGACACAATGCCGACTTAAGTACAAGAAAACAGTCTTCCTACAGTCAATGTTTTAAGCGTTTCCTGTGTCACCAGTTTTACATTCCGATGCACCTGTGGTTGTTTACTGTATCCCTTGGACCTTCCCATTGGCGATGAAACACACAATTTGAAACGAAATTAAATATAAGAGACACAATGCCGACTTAAGTACAGGAAGACTGAGTCTTCCTACTGTCTATGTTTTGAGCGTTTCCTGTGTCACGAGTTTTACATTCCGATGCACATCTGCAGGTTTACTGTATCCCTTGGACCTTCCCATTGGCGATGAAACACACAAATTGAATCGAAATTAAATATAAGAGACACAATGCCGACTTAAGTACAGGAAGACTGAATCCTGCTGCTGTCTATGTTTTGAGCGTATCCTGTGTCATCAGTTTTACTTTCCGATGAACCTCTGCAGGTTTACTACATCCCTTGGACCTTCCCATTCACGATGAAACACAGAAATTTCATCGGAAATAAATATCAGAGACACAATGCCGACTTAAGTACACGAAGACTGCGTCTTCCTACTGTCTATGTTTTGTGCGTTTCCTGTGTCACCAGTTTGACATTCCGATGCACCTCTCCAGGTTTACTGTATCCCTTGGACCTTCCCATTGACGATGAAATACAGAAATTGCATCGGAATTAAATATAATAGACACAATGACGACTTAAGTACAGGAAGACTGAGTCTTCCTACTGTCTATGTCTTGAGCGTTTCCTGTGTCATCAGTTTTACTTTCCGATGCACCTCTGCAGGTTTACTATATCCCTTGGACCTTCCCATTCACGATGAAACACAGCAATTTCATCGGAAACAAATATAAGAGACACAATGCAGACTTAAGTACAGGAAGATTGAGTCTTCCTACTGTCTATGTTTTGAGCGTTTCCTGTGTCACGAGTTTTACATCCCGATGCACCTCTGCAGGTTTACTGCATCCCTTGGACATTCCCATTGACGATGAAACACAGAAATTGCATCGGAATTAAATATAAGAGACACAATGCCGACTTAAGTACAGGAAGACTGAGACTTCCTACTGTCTATGTTTTGAGCGTTTCATGTGTCACCAGTTTTACATTCCGATGCACCTCTACTGGTTTACTATATCCCTTGGACCTTCACAGCGACGATGAAACACAGAAATTTCATCGGAATTAAATATAAGAGACACAATGCCGACTTAAGTACAAGAAAACAGTCTTCCTACAGTCAATGTTTTAAGCGTTTCCTGTGTCACCAGTTTTACATTCCGATGCACCTGTGGTTGTTTACTGTATCCCTTGGACCTTCCCATTGGCGATGAAACACACAATTTGAAACGAAATTAAATATAAGAGACACAATGCCGACTTAAGTACAGGATGACTGAGTCTTCCTACTGTCTATAATTTGAGCGTTTCCTGTGTCACCAGTTTTACATTCCGATGCACCTCTACTGGTTTACTATATCCCTTGGACCTTCACAGCGACGATGAAACACAGAAATTTCATCGGAAATAAATATTAGAGACACAATGCCGACTTAAGTACAGGATGACTGAGTCTTCCTACTGTCTATGTTTAGAGCGTTTCCTGTGTCACGAGTTTTACATTCCGATGCACCTCTGCAGGTTTAGTGTATCCCTTGGACCTTCCCATTGACGATGAAACACAGAAATTGCATCGGAATTAAATATAAGAGACACAATGCCGACTTAAGTACAGGAAGACTGAGTCTTCCAACTGTCTATGTTTTGAGCGTTTCCTGTGTCACTAGTTTTACATTCCGATGCACCTCAGCAGGTTTACTGTATCCCTTGGACCTTCCCATCGACGATGAAACACAGAAATTGCATCGGAATTAAATATAAGAGACACAATGCCGACTTAAGTACAGGAAGACTGAGTCTTCCTACTGTCTATGTCTTGAGCGTTTCCTGTGTCATCAGTTTTACTTTCCGATGCACCTCTGCAGGTTTACTATATCCCTTGGACCTTCCCATTCACGATGAAACACAGAAATTTCATCGGAAATAAATATAAGGGACACAATGCAGACTTAAGTACAGGAAGACTGAGTCTTCCTACTGTCTATGTTTTGAGCGTTTGCTGTGTCACGAGTTTTACATTCCGATGCAGCTCTGCAGGTTTACTGTATCCCTTGGACCTTCCCATTGACGATGAAACACAGAAATTGCATCGGAATTAAATATAAGGGACACAATGCCGACTTAAGTACAGGAAGACTGAGTCTTCCTACTGTCTATGTTTTGAGCGTTTCCTGTGTCACTAGTTTTACATTCCGATGCACTTCTGCAGGTTTACTGCATCCCTTGGACCTTCCCATTGACGATGAAACACAGAAATTTCATCGGAAATAAATATCAGAGACACAATGCCGACTTAAGTACAGGATGCCTGAGTCTTCCTACTGTCTATAATTTGAGCGTTTCCTGTGTCACCAGTTTTACATTACGATGCACCTCTGCATGTTTACTGTATCCCTTGGACCTTCCCATTGGCGATGAAACACACAAATTGAATCGAAATTAAATATAAGAGACACAATGCCGTCTTAAGTACAGGAAGACTGAATCCTGCTGCTGTCTATGTTTTGAGCGTATCCTGTGTCATCAGTTTTACTTTCCGATGAACCTCTGCAGGTTTACTACATCCCTTGGACCTTCCCATTCACGATGAAACACAGAAATTTCATCGGAAATAAATATCAGAGACACAATGCCGACTTAAGTACACGAAGACTGCGTCTTCCTACTGTCTATGTTTTGTGCGTTTCCTGTGTCACCAGTTTGACATTCCGATGCACCTCTGCAGGTTTACTGTATCCCTTGGACCTTCCCATTGACGATGAAATACAGAAATTGCATCGGAATTAAATATAAGAGACACAATGCCAACTTAAGTACAGGATGACTGAGTCTTCCTACTGTCTATAATTTGGGCGGTCCCTGTGTCACCAGTTTTACATTCCGATGCACCTCTATAGGTTTACTGTATCCCTTGGACCTTCACAGTTACGATGAAACACATAAATTACATCGGAATTAAATATAAGAGACACAATGCCGACTTAAGTACAAGAAAACAGTCTTCCTACAGTCAATGCTTTAAGCGTTTCCTGTGTCACCAGTTTTACATTCCGATGCACCTGTGGTTGTTTACTGTATCCCTTGGACCTTCCCATTGGCGATGAAACACACAATTTGAAACGAAATTAAATATAAGAGACACAATGCCGACTTAAGTACAGGAAGACTGAGTCTTCCTACTGTCTATGTTTTGAGCGTTTCCTGTGTCACGAGTTTTACATTCCGATGCACATCTGCAGGTTTACTGTATCCCTTGGACCTTCCCATTCACGATGAAACACAGAAATTGCATCGGAATTAAACATAAGAGAAACAATGCCGACTTAAGTACAGGAAGACTGAGTCTTCCTACTGTCTATAATTTGAGCGTTTCCTGTGTCACCAGTTTTACATTCCGATGCACCTCTACAGGTTTACTGTATCCCTTGGACCTTCACAGCGACGATGAAACACAGAAATTTCATCGTAAATAAATATAAGAGACACAATGCTGACTTAAGTACAGGAAGACTGAGTCTTCCTACTGTCTATGTTTTGAGCGTTTCCTGTGTCACGAGTTTTACATTCCGATGCACCCCTGCAGGTTTACTGTATCCCTTGGACCTTCCCATTGACGATGAAACGCAGAAATTGCATCGGAATTAAATATAATAGACACAATGCCGACTTAAGTACAGGAAGACTGAGTCTTCCTACTGTCTATGTCTTGAGCGCGTCCTGTGTCATCAGTTTTACTTTCTGATGCACCTCTGCAGGTTTACTGCATCCCTTAGACCTTCCCATTGACGATGAAACACAGAAATGGCATCGGAATTAAATATAAGAGACACAATGCCGACTTAAGTACAGGAAGACTGAGTCTTCCTACTGTCTATGTTTTGAGCGTTTCCTGTGTCACCAGTTTTACATTCCGATGCACCTCTACAGGTTTACTGTATCCCTTGGACCTTCACAGCGACGATGAAACACAGAAATTTCATCGGAAATAAATATAAGAGACACAATGCCGACATAAGTACAGGAAGACTGAGTCTTCCTACTGTCTATGTTTTGAGCGTTTCCTGTGTCACGAGTTTTACATTCCGATGCACCTCTGCAGGTTTACTGTATCCCTTGGACCTTCCCGTTGACGATGAAACACAGAAATTGCATCGGAATTAAATATAAGAAACACAATGCCGACTTAAGTACAGGAAGACTGAGTCTTCCAACTGTCTATGTTTTGAGCGTTTCCTGTGTCACTAGTTTTACATTCCGATGCACCTCAGCAGGTTTACTGTATCCCTTGGACCTTCCCATCGACAATGAAACACAGAAATTGCATCGGAATTAAATATAATAGACACAATGACGACTTAAGTACAGGAAGACTGAGTCTTCCTACTGTCTATGTCTTGAGCGTTTCCTGTGTCATCAGTTTTACTTTCCGATGCACCTCTGCAGGTTTACTATATCCCTTGGACCTTCCCATTCACGCAGAAACACAGCAATTTCATCGGAAACAAATATAAGAGACACAATGCAAACTTAAGTACAGGAAGATTGAGTCTTCCTACTGTCTATGTTTTGAGCGTTTCCTGTGTCACGAGTTTTACATCCCGATGCACCTCTGCAGGTTTACTGTATCCCTTGGACCTTCCCATTGACGATGAAACACAGAAATTGAATCGGAATTAAATATAAGAGACACAAAGCCGACTTAAGTACAGGTAGAATGAGTCTTCCTACTGTCTATGTTTTGAGCGTTTCCTGTGTCACTAGTTTTACATTCCGATGCACCTCTGCAGGTATACTGCATCCCTTGGACATTCCCATTGACGATGAAACACAGAAATTGCATCGGAATTAAATATAAGAGACACAATGCCGACTTAAGTACAGGAAGACTGAGACTTCCTACTGTCTATATTTTGAGCGTTTCATGTGTCACCAGTTTTACATTCTGATGCACCTCTGCAGGTTTACTGTATCCCTTGGACCTTCCCATTGACGATGAAACACAATAATTGCATCGGAATTAACTATAAGAGACACAATGCTTACTTAAGTACAGGATGACTGAGTCTTCCTACTGTCTATAATTTGAGCGTTTCCTGTGTCACCAGTTTTACATTCCGATGCACCTCTGCATGTTTACTGTATCCCTTGGACCTTCCCATTGGCGATGAAATACAGAAAATTGAATCGAAATTAAATATAAGAGACACAATGCCGACTTAAGTACAGGAAGACTAAATCCTGCTGCTGTCTATGTTTTGAGCGCATCCTGTGTCATCAGTTTTACTTTCCGATGCACCTCTGCAGGTTTACTATATCCCTTGGACCTTCCCATTCACGATGAAACACAGAAATTTCATCGGAAATAAATATAAGAGACACAATGCCGACTTAAGTACACGAAGACTGCGTCTTCTACTGTCTATGTTTTGTGCGTTTCCTGTGTCACCAGTTTTACATTCCGATGCAGCTCTGCAGGTTTACTGTATCCCTTGGAGCTTCCCATTGACGATGAAATACAGAAATTGCATCGGTATTAAATATAAGAGACACAATGCCAACTTGAGTACAGGATGACTGAGTCTTCCTACTGTCTATAATTTGAGCGTTTCCTGTGTCACCAGTTTCACATTCCGATGCACCTCTACTGGTTTACTATATCCCTTGGACCTTCACAGCGACGATGAAACACAGAAATTTCATCGGAAATAAATATAAGAGACACAATGCCGACTTAAGTACAGGAAGACTGAGTCTTCCTACTGTCTATGTTTTGAGCGTTTCCTGTGTCACGAGTTTTACATTCCGATGCACCTCTATAGGTTTACTGTATCCCTTGGACCTTCACAGTTACGATGAAACACAGAAATTACATCGGAATTAAATATAAGAGACACAATGCCGACTTAAGTACAAGAAAACAGTCTTCCTACAGTCAATGTTTTAAGCGTTTCCTGTGTCACCAGTTTTACATTCCGATGCACCTGTGGTTGTTTACTGTATCCCTTGGACCTTCCCATTGGCGATGAAACACACAATTTGAAACGAAATTAAATATAAGAGACACAATGCCGACTTAAGTACAGGAAGACTGAGTCTTCCTACTGTCTATGTTTTGAGCGTTTCCTGTGTCACGAGTTTTACATTCCGATGCACATCTGCAGGTTTACTGTATCCCTTGGACCTTCCCATTCACGATGAAACACAGAAATTGCATCGGAATTAAACATAAGAGAAACAATGCCGACTTAAGTACAGGAAGACTGAGTCTTCCTACTGTCTATAATTTGAGCGTTTCCTGTGTCACCAGTTTTACATTCCGATGCACCTCTACAGGTTTACTGTATCCCTTGGACCTTCACAGCGACGATGAAACACAGAAATTTCATCGTAAATAAATATAAGAGACACAATGCCGACTTAAGTACAGGAAGACTGAGTCTTCCTACTGTCTATGTTTTGAGCGTTTCCTGTGTCACGAGTTTTACATTCCGATGCACCCCTGCAGGTTTACTGTATCCCTTGGACCTTCCCATTGACGATGAAACGCAGAAATTGCATCGGAATTAAATATAATAGACCCAATGCCGACTTAAGTACAGGAAGACTGAGTCTTCCTACTGTCTATGTCTTGAGCGCGTCCTGTGTCATCAGTTTTACTTTCTGATGCACCTCTGCAGGTTTACTGCATCCCTTAGACCTTCCCATTGACGATGAAACACAGAAATGGCATCGGAATTAAATATAAGAGACACAATGCCGACTTAAGTACAGGAAGACTGAGTCTTCCTACTGTCTATGTTTTGAGCGTTTCCTGTGTCACCAGTTTTACATTCCGATGCACCTCTACAGGTTTACTGTATCCCTTGGACCTTCACAGCGACGATGAAACACAGAAATTTCTTCGGAAATAAATATAAGAGACACAATGCCGACATAAGTACAGGAAGACTGAGTCTTCCTACTGTCTATGTTTTGAGCGTTTCCTGTGTCACGAGTTTTACATTCCGATGCACCTCTGCAGGTTTACTGTATCCCTTGGACCTTCCCGTTGACGATGAAACACAGAAATTGCATCGGAATTAAATATAAGAAACACAATGCCGACTTAAGTACAGGAAGACTGAGTCTTCCAACTGTCTATGTTTTGAGCGTTTCCTGTGTCACTAGTTTTACATTCCGATGCACCTCAGCAGGTTTACTGTATCCCTTGGACCTTCCCATCGACAATGAAACACAGAAATTGCATCGGAATTAAATACAATAGACACAATGACGACTTAAGTACAGGAAGACTGAGTCTTCCTACTGTCTATGTCTTGAGCGTTTCCTGTGTCATCAGTTTTACTTTCCGATGCACCTCTGCAGGTTTACTATATCCCTTGGACCTTCCCATTCACGCAGAAACACAGCAATTTCATCGGAAACAAATATAAGAGACACAATGCAAACTTAAGTACAGGAAGATTGAGTCTTCCTACTGTCTATGTTTTGAGCGTTTCCTGTGTCACGAGTTTTACATCCCGATGCACCTCTGCAGGTTTACTGTATCCCTTGGACCTTCCCATTGACGATGAAACACAGAAATTGAATCGGAATTAAATATAAGAGACACAATGCCGACTTAAGTACAGGTAGAATGAGTCTTCCTACTGTCTATGTTTTGAGCGTTTCCTGTGTCACTAGTTTTACATTCCGATGCACCTCTGCAGGTTTACTGCATCCATTGGACATTCCCATTGACGATGAAACACAGAAATTGCATCGGAATTAAATATAAGAGACACAAAGCCGACTTAAGTACAGGAAGACTGAGACTTCCTACTGTCTATATTTTGAGCGTTTCATGTGTCACCAGTTTTACATTCTGATGCACCTCTGCATGTTTACTGTATCCCTTGGACCTTCCCATTGGCGATGAAATACAGAAAATTGAATCGAAATTAAATATAAGAGACACAATGCCGACTTAAGTACAGGAAGACTAAATCCTGCTGCTGTCTATGTTTTGAGCGTATCCTGTGTCATCAGTTTTACTTTCCGATGCACCTCTGCAGGTTTACTATATCCCTTGGACCTTCCCATTCACGATGAAACACCGAAATTTCATCGGAAATAAATATAAGAGACACAATGCCGACTTAAGTACACGAAGACTGCGTCTTCTACTGTCTATGTTTTGTGCGTTTCCTGTGTCACCAGTTTTACATTCCGATGCACCTCTGCAGGTTTACTGTATCCCTTGGAGCTTCCCATTGACGATGAAATACAGAAATTGCATCGGTATTAAATATAAGAGACACAATGCCAACTTAAGTACAGGATGACTGAGTCTTCCTACTGTCTATAATTTGAGCGTTTCCTGTGTCACCAGTTTCACATTCCGATGCACCTCTACTGGTTTACTATATCCCTTGGACCTTCACAGCGACGATGAAACACAGAAATTTCATCGGAAATAAATATAAGAGACACAATGCCGACTTAAGTACAGGAAGACTGAGTCTTCCTACTGTCTATGTTTTGAGCGTTTCCTGTGTCACGAGTTTTACATTCCGATGCACCTCTGCAGGTTTACTGTATCCCTTGGACCTTCCCATTGATAATGAACCACAGAAATTGCATCGGAATTAAATATAAGAGACACAATGCCGACTTAAGTACAGGAAGACTGAGTCTTCCTACTGTCTATAATTTGAGCGTTTCCTGTGTCACCAGTTTTACATTACGATGCACCTCTGCATGTTTACTGTATCCCTTGGACCTTCCCATTGGCGATGAAACACACAAATTGAATCGAAATTAAATATAAGAGACACAATGCCGTCTTAAGTACAGGAAGACTGAATCCTGCTGCTGTCTATGTTTTGAGCGTATCCTGTGTCATCAGTTTTACTTTCCGATGAACCTCTGCAGGTTTACTACATCCCTTGGACCTTCCCATTCACGATGAAACACAGAAATTTCATCGGAAATAAATATCAGAGACACAATGCCGACTTAAGTACACGAAGACTGCGTCTTCCTACTGTCTATGTTTTGTGCGTTTCCTGTGTCACCAGTTTGACATTCCGATGCACCTCTGCAGGTTTACTGTATCCCTTGGACCTTCCCATTGACGATGAAATACAGAAATTGCATCGGAATTAAATATAAGAGACACAATGCCAACTTAAGTACAGGATGACTGAGTCTTCCTACTGTCTATAATTTGGGCGGTCCCTGTGTCACCAGTTTTACATTCCGATGCACCTCTATAGGTTTACTGTATCCCTTGGACCTTCACAGTTACGATGAAACACATAAATTACATCGGAATTAAATATAAGAGACACAATGCCGACTTTAGTACAAGAAAACAGTCTTCCTACAGTCAATGTTTTAAGCGTTTCCTGTGTCACCAGTTTTACATTCCGATGCACCTGTGGTTGTTTACTGTATCCCTTGGACCTTCCCATTGGCGATGAAACACACAATTTGAAACGAAATTAAATATAAGAGACACAATGCCGACTTAAGTACAGGAAGACTGAGTCTTCCTACTGTCTATGTTTTGAGCGTTTCCTGTGTCACGAGTTTTACATTCCGATGCACATCTGCAGGTTTACTGTATCCCTTGGACCTTCCCATTCACGATGAAACACAGAAATTGCATCGGAATTAAACATAAGAGAAACAATGCCGACTTAAGTACAGGAAGACTGAGTCTTCCTACTGTCTATAATTTGAGCGTTTCCTGTGTCACCAGTTTTACATTCCGATGCACCTCTACAGGTTTACTGTATCCCTTGGACCTTCACAGCGACGATGAAACACAGAAATTTCATCGTAAATAAATATAAGAGACACAATGCCGACTTAAGTACAGGAAGACTGAGTCTTCCTACTGTCTATGTTTTGAGCGTTTCCTGTGTCACGAGTTTTACATTCCGATGCACCCCTGCAGGTTTACTGTATCCCTTGGACCTTCCCATTGACGATGAAACGCAGAAATTGCATCGGAATTAAATATAATAGACACAATGCCGACTTAAGTACAGGAAGACTGAGTCTTCCTACTGTCTATGTCTTGAGCGCGTCCTGTGTCATCAGTTTTACTTTCTGATGCACCTCTGCAGGTTTACTGCATCCCTTAGACCTTCCCATTGACGATGAAACACAGAAATGGCATCGGAATTAAATATAAGAGACACAATGCCGACTTAAGTACAGGAAGACTGAGTCTTCCTACTGTCTATGTTTTGAGCGTTTCCTGTGTCACCAGTTTTACATTCCGATGCACCTCTACAGGTTTACTGTATCCCTTGGACCTTCACAGCGACGATGAAACACAGAAATTTCATCGGAAATAAATATAAGAGACACAATGCCGTCATAAGTACAGGAAGACTGAGTCTTCCTACTGTCTATGTTTTGAGCGTTTCCTGTGTCACGAGTTTTACATTCCGATGCACCTCTGCAGGTTTACTGTATCCCTTGGACCTTCCCGTTGACGATGAAACACAGAAATTGCATCGGAATTAAATATAAGAAACACAATGCCGACTTAAGTACAGGAAGACTGAGTCTTCCAACTGTCTATGTTTTGAGCGTTTCCTGTGTCACTAGTTTTACATTCCGATGCACCTCAGCAGGTTTACTGTATCCCTTGGACCTTCCCATCGACAATGAAACACAGAAATTGCATCGGAATTAAATATAATAGACACAATGACGACTTAAGTACAGGAAGACTGAGTCTTCCTACTGTCTATGTCTTGAGCGTTTCCTGTGTCATCAGTTTTACTTTCCGATGCACCTCTGCAGGTTTACTATATCCCTTGGACCTTCCCATTCACGCAGAAACACAGCAATTTCATCGGAAACAAATATAAGAGACACAATGCAAACTTAAGTACAGGAAGATTGAGTCTTCCTACTGTCTATGTTTTGAGCGTTTCCTGTGTCACGAGTTTTACATCCCGATGCACCTCTGCAGGTTTACTGTATCCCTTGGACCTTCCCATTGACGATGAAACACAGAAATTGAATCGGAATTAAATATAAGAGACACAATGCCGACTTAAGTACAGGTAGAATGAGTCTTCCTACTGTCTATGATTTGAGCGTTTCCTGTGTCACTAGTTTTACATTCCGATGCACCTCTGCAGGTTTACTGCATCCCTTGGACATTCCCATTGACGATGAAACACAGAAATTGCATCGGAATTAAATATAAGAGACACAATGCCGACTTAAGTACAGGAAGACTGAGACTTCCTACTGTCTATATTTTGAGCGTTTCATGTGTCACCAGTTTTACATTCTGATGCACCTCTGCAGGTTTACTGTATCCCTTGGACCTTCCCATTGACGATGAAACACAAAAATTGCATCGGAATTAACTATAAGAGACACAATGCTTACTTAAGTACAGGATGACTGAGTCTTTTTACTGTCTATAATTTGAGCGTTTCCTGTGTCACCAGTTTTACATTCCGATGCACCTCTGCATGTTTACTGTATCCCTTGGACCTTCCCATTGGCGATGAAATACAGAAAATTGATTCGAAATTAAATATAAGAGACACAATGCCGACTTAAGTACAGGAAGACTAAATCCTGCTGCTGTCTATGTTTTGAGCGCATCCTGTGTCATCAGTTTTACTTTCCGATGCACCTCTGCAGGTTTACTATATCCCTTGGACCTTCCCATTCACGATGAAACACAGAAATTTCATCGGAAATAAATATAAGAGACACAATGCCGACTTAAGTACACGAAGACTGCGTCTTCTACTGTCTATGTTTTGTGCGTTTCCTGTGTCACCAGTTTTACATTCCGATGCACCTCTGCAGGTTTACTGTATCCCTTGGAGCTTCCCATTGACGATGAAATACAGAAATTGCATCGGTATTAAATATAAGAGACACAATGCCAACTTGAGTACAGGATGACTGAGTCTTCCTACTGTCTATAATTTGAGCGTTTCCTGTGTCACCAGTTTCACATTCCGATGCACCTCTACTGGTTTACTATATCCCTTGGACCTTCACAGCGACGATGAAACACAGAAATTTCATCGGAAATAAATATAAGAGACACAATGCCGACTTAAGTACAGGAAGACTGAGTCTTCCTACTGTCTATGATTTGAGCGTTTCCTGTGTCACGAGTTTTACATTCCGATGCACCTCTGCAGGTTTACTGTATCCCTTGGACCTTCCCATTGATGATGAACCACAGAAATTGCATCGGAATTAAATATAAGAGACACAATGCCGACTTAAGTACAGGAAGACTGAGTCTTCCAACTGTCTATGTTTTGAGCGTTTCCTGTGTCACTAGTTTTACATTCCGATGCACCTCAGCAGGTTTACTGTATCCCTTGGACCTTCCCATCGACGATGAAGCACAGAAATTACATCGGAATTAAATATAAGAGACACAATGCCGACTTAAGTACAGGAAGACTGAGTCTTCCTACTGTCTATGCCTTGAGCGTTTCCTGTGTCATCAGTTTTAGTTTCCGATGCACCTCTGCAGGTTTACTATATCCCTTGGACCTTCCCATTCACGATGAAACACAGAAATTTCATCGGAAATAAATATAAGAGACACAATGCAGACTTAAGTACAGGAAGACTGAGTCTTCCGACTGTCTATGTTTTGAGCGTTTCCTGTGTCACGAGTTTTACATTCCGATGCAGCTCTGCAGGTTTACTGTATCCCTTGGACCTTCCCATTGACGATGAAACACAGAAATTGCATCGGAATTAAATATAAGGGACACAATGCCGACTTAAGTACAGGAAGACTGAGTCTTCCTACTGTCTATGTTTTGAACGTTTCCTGTGACACTAGTTTTACATTCCGATGCACCTCTGCAGGTTTACTGCATTCCTTGGACCTACTCATTGACGATGAAACACAGAAATTGCATCGGAATTAAATAGAAGAGAGACAATGCCGACTTAAGTACAGGAAGACTGAGACTTCCTACTGTCTATGTTTTGAGCGTTTCCTGTGTCACCAGTTTTACATTCTGATGCACCTCTGCAGGTTTACTGTATCCCTTGGACCTTCCCATTGACGATGAAACACAAAAATTGCATCGGAATTAAATATAAGAGACACAATGCCGACTTAAGTATAGGATGCCTGAGTCTTCCTACTGTCTATAATTTGAGCGTTTCCTGTGTCACCAGTTTTACATTACGATGCACCTCTGCATGTTTACTGTATCCCTTGGACCTTCCCATTGGCGATGAAACACACAAATTGAATGGAAATTAAATATAAGAGGCACAATGCCGACTTAAGTACAGGAAGACTGAATCCTGCTGCTGTCTATGTTTTGAGCGTATCCTGTGTCATCAGTTTTACTTTCCGATGCACCCCTGCAGGTTTACTACATCCCTTGGACCTTCCCATTCACGATGAAACACAGAAATTTAATCGGAAATAAATATCAAAGACACAATGCCGACTTAAGTACACGAAGACTGCGTCTTCCTACTGTCTATGTTTTGTGCGTTTCCTGTGTCACCAGTTTGACATTCCGATGCACCTCTGCAGGTTTACTGTATCCCTTGGACCTTCCCATTGACGATGAAATACAGAAATTGCATCGGAATTCAATATAAGAGACACAATGCCAACTTAAGTACAGGATGACTGAGTCTTCCTACTGTCTATAATTTGGGCGGTCCCTGTGTCACCAGTTTTACATTCCGATGCACCTCTACAGGTTTACTGTGTCCCTTGGACCTTCACAGTTACGATGAAACACATAAATTACATCGGAATTAAATATAAGAGACACAATGCCGACTTAAGTACAGGAAGACTGAGTCTTCCTACTGTCTATGTTTTGAGAGTTTCCTGTGTCACGAGATTTACATTCCGATGCACATCTGCAGGTTTACTGTATCCCTTGGACCTTCCCATTCACGATGAAACACAGAAATTGCATCGGAATTAAACATAAGACAAACAATGCCGACTTAAGTACAGGAAGACTGAGTCTTCCTACTGTCTATAATTTGAGCGTTTCCTGTGTCACCAGTTTTACATTCCGATGCACCTCTACAGGTTTACTGCATCCCTTGGACCTTCACAGCGACGATGAAACACAGAAATTTCATCGGAAATAAATATAAGAGACACAATGCCGACTTAAGTACAGGAAGACTGAGTCTTCCTACTGTCTATGTTTTGAGCGTTTCCTGTGTCACGAGTTTTACATTCCGATGCACCCCTGCAGGTTTACTGTATCCCTTGGACCTTCCCATTGACGATGAAACGCAGAAATTGCATCGGAATTAAATATAAGAGACACAATGCCGACTTAAGTACAGGAATACTGAGTCTTCCAACTGCCTATGTTTTGAGCGTTTCCTGTGTCACTAGTTTTACATTCTGATGCACCTCAGCAGGTTTACTGTATCCCTTGGACCTTCCCATCGACGATGGAACACAGATATTGCATCGGAATTAAATATAATAGACACAATGCCGACTTAAGTACAGGAAGACTGAGTCTTCCTACTGTCTATGTCTTGAGCGTTTCCTGTGTCATCAGTTTTACTTTCTGATGCACCTCTCCAGGTTTACTGTATCCCTTGGACCTTCCCATTGACGATGAAACACAGAAATTGCATCGGAATTAAATATAAGAGACACAATGCCGACTTAAGTACAGGAAGACTGAGTCTTCCTACTGTCTATGTTTTGAGCGTTTCCTGTGACACTAGTTTTTCATTCCGATGCACCTCTGCAGGTTTACTGCATCCCTTAGACCTTCCCATTGACGATGAAACACAGAAGTGGCATCGGAATTAAATATAAGAGACACAATGCCGACTTAAGTACAGGAAGACTGAGACTTCCTACTGTCTATGTTTTGAGCGTTTCCTGTGTCACGAGTTTTACATTCCGATGCACCTCTGCAGGTTCACTGTATCCCTTGGACCTTCCCATTGACGATGAAATACAGAAATTGCATCGGAATTAAATATAAGAGACACAATGCCGACTTAAGTACAGGATGACTGAGTCTTCCTACTGTCTATAATTTGAGCGTTTCCTGTGTCACCAGTTTTACATTCCGATGCACCTCTACAGGTTTACTGTATCCCTTGGACCTTCACAGTTACGATGAAACACAGAAATTACATCGGAATTAAATATAAGAGACACAATGCCGACATAAGTACAAGAAAACAGTCTTCCTACAGTCATTGTTTTGAGTGTTTCCTGTGTCACCAGTTTTACATTCCGATGCACCTCTGCATGTTTACTGTATCCCTTGGACCTTCCCTTTGGCGATGAAACACACAAATTGCATCGATATTAAATATAAGAGACAAAATGCCGACTTATGTACAGGAAGACTAAATCCTGCTACTGTCTATGTTTTGAGCGTATCCTGTGTCATCAGATTTACTTTCCGATGCACCTCTGCAGGTTTACTATATCCCTTGCACCTTCCCATTCACGATGAAACACAGAAATTTCATCGGAAATAAATATAAGAGACACAATGCCGACTTAAGTACACGAAGACTGAGTCTTCCTACTGTCTATATTTTGAGCGTTTCCTGTGTCACTAGTTATACATTCCGTTGCACCTCTGCAGGTTTACTGTATCCCTTGGACCTTCCCATTGACGATGCAACACAGAAATTGCATCGGAATTAAATATAAGAGACACAATGCCGACTTAAGTACAGGAAGACTGAGTCTTCCTACTGTCTATGTTGTGAGCGTTTCCTGTGTCACCATTTTTACATTCTGATGCACCTCTGCAGGTTTACTGTACCCCTTGGACCTTCCCATTGACGATGAAACACAGAAATTGCATTGGAATTAAATATAAGAGACACAATGCCGACTTAAGTACAGGAAG
Organism: Schistocerca nitens; assembly: GCF_023898315.1. Lineage (NCBI taxonomy): Eukaryota > Metazoa > Arthropoda > Insecta > Orthoptera > Acrididae > Schistocerca > Schistocerca nitens. The sequence goes on along the minus strand of NC_064616.1, from coordinate 1,303,596 downwards.
ACTGAGTCTTCCTACTGTCTATGCTTTGAGCGTTTCCTGTGTCACCAGTTTTATATTCCGATGCACCTCTGCAGGTTTACTGTATCCCTTGGACTTTCCCATTGACGATGAAACACAGAAATTGCATCGGAATTAAATGTAAGAGACACAATGCCGACTTAAGTACAGGGAGTCTGAGTCTTCCTGCTGTCTATGTTTTGAGCGTTTCCTGTGTCACTAGTTTTACATTCCGATGCACCTCTGCAAGTTTACTGTATCCCTTCGACCTTCCCATTGACGATGAAACACAGAAATTGAATCGGAATTATATATAAGAGGCACAATGCCGACTTAAGTACAGGACGACTGAGTCTTCCTACTGTCTATGTTTGAGCGTTTCCTGTGTCACTATTTTTACATTCCGATTAACATCTGCAGGTTTACTGTATCCCTTGGACCTTCCCATTGACGATGAAACACAGAAATTGCATCGGAATTAAATATAAGAGACACAATGCCGACTTAAGTACACGAACACTGAATCTTCCTACTGTCAATGATTTGTGCGTTTCCTGTGTCACCAGTTTTACATTCTGATGCACCTCTGCAGGTTTACTGTATCCCTTGGACCTTCCCATTGTCGATGAAACACAGAAATTGCATCGGAATTAAATATAAGAGAAACAATGACGACTTAAGTACAGGAAGGCTGAGTCTTCCTACTGTCTTTAATTTGAGCGTTTCCTGTGTCACCAGTTTTACATTCCGATGCACCTCTACAGTTTTACTGTATACCTTGGACCTTCACAGTGACGATGAAACACAGAAATTGCAACGGAATTAAATATAAGAGACACAATGCCGACTTAAGTACAGGAAGACTAAGTCTTCCTACTGTCTATGTTTTGAGCGTTTCCTGTGTCATCAGTTTTACTTTCCGATGCACCTCTGCAGGTTTACTATATCCCTTGGACGTTCCCATTGACGATGAAACACAGAAATTTCATCGGAAATAAGTATAAGAGACACAATGCCGACTTCAGTACAGGAAGACTGAGTCTTCCTACTGTCTATGTTTTGAGCGTTTCCTGTGTTAGAGTTTTACATACCGATGCACCTCTGCAGGCTTACTGTAACCCTTGGACCTTCCCATTGACGATGAAACACAGAAATTGCATCGCAATTAAATGTAAGAGACACGATGCCGACTTAAGTACAGGAAGACTGAGTCTTCCTACTGTCTATGTTTTGAGCGTTTCCTGTGTCACTAGTTTTACATTCCGATGCACCTCTGCAGGTTTACTGTATCCCTTGGACCTTCCCAATGACGATGAAACACAGAAATTGCATCGGAATTAAATATAAGAGACACAATGCCGACGAAAGTACAGGTAGACTGAGTCTTCCTACTGTCTATGCTTTGAGCGTCTCCTGTGTCACCAGTTTTACATTCTGATGCATCTCTGCAGGTTCACTGTATCCCTTGGACCTTCCCATTGACGATGAAATACAGAAATTGCATCGGAATTAAATATAAGAGACACAATGCCGACTTCAGTACAGGAAGACTGAGTCTTCCTACTGTCTATGTTTTGAGCGTTTCCTGTGTTAGAGTTTTACATTCCGATGCACCTCTGCATGTTTACTGTATCCCTTGGACCTTCCCATTGGCGATGAAACACACAAATTGCATCGAAATTAAATATAAGAGACACAATGCCGACTTAAGTACAGGATGACTGAGTCTTCCTACTGTCTATAATTTGAGCGTTTCCTGTGTCACCAGTATTACATTCCGATGCACCTCTACAGGTTTACTGTATCCCTTGGACCTTCACAGTTACGATGAAACACAGAAATTACATCAGAATTAAATATAAGAGACACAATGCCGACTTAAGTACAAGAAAACAGTCTTCCTACAGTCAATGTTTTGAGCGTTTCCTGTGTCACCAGTTTTACATTCCGATGCATCTCTGCATGTTTACTGTATCCCTTGGATCTTCCCATTGTCGATGAAACACACAAATTGCATCGAAATTAAATATAAGAGACACAATGCCGACTTAAGTACAGGAAGATTGAGTCTTCCTACTGTCTATGTTTTGAGCGTTTCCTGTGTCACGAGTTTTACATTCCGATGCACATCTGCAGGTTTACTGTATCCCTTGGACCTTCCAATTCACGATGAAACACAGAAATTGCATCGGAATTAAACATAAGAGAAACAATGCCGACTTAAGTACAGGAAGACTGAGTCTTCCTACTGTCCTTAATTTGAGCGTTTCCTGTGTCACCAGTTTTACATTCCGATGCACCTCTACAGGTTTACAGTATCCCTTGGACCTTCACAGCGACGAGGAAACACAGACATTTCATCGGAAATAAATATAAGAGACACAATGCCGACATAAGTACAGGAAGACTGAGTCTTCCTACTGTCTATGTTTTGAGCGTTTCCTGTGTCACGAGTTTTACATTCCGATGCACCTCTGCAGGTTACTGTATCCCTTGGACCTTCCCATTGACGATGAAACACAGAAATTGCATCGGAATTAAATATACGAGACACAATGCCGACTTAAGTACAGGAAGACTGAGTCTTCCAACTGTCTATGTTTTGAGCGTTTCCTGTGTCACTAGTTTTACATTCCGATGCACCTCAGCAGGTTTACTGTATCCCTTGGACCTTCCCATCGACAATGAAACACAGAAATTGCATCGGAATTAAATATAATAGACACAATGACGACTTAAGTACAGGAAGACTGAGTCTTCCTACTGTCTATGTCTTGAGCGTTTCCTGTGTCATCAGTTTTACTAACCGATGCACCTCTGCAGGTTTACTATATACCTTGGACCTTCCCATTCACGATGAAACACAGAAATTTCATCGGAAATAAATATAAGAGACACAATGCAGACTTAAGTACAGGAAGATTGAGCCTTCCTACTGTCTATGTTTTGAGCGTTTCCTGTGTCACGAGTTTTACATCCCGATGCACATCTGCAGGTTTACTGTATCCCTTGGACCTTCACAGTGACGATGAAACACAGAAATTGCAACGGAATTAAATATAAGAGACACAATGCCGACTTATGTACAGGAAGACTAAGTCTTCCTACTGTCTATGTTTTGAGCGTTTCCTGTGTCATCAGTTTTACTTTCCGATGCACCTCTGCAGGTTTACTATATCCCTTGGACCTTCCCATTGACGATGAAACACAGAAATTTCATCGGAAATAAATATAAGAGACACAATGCCGACTTCAGTACAGGAAGACTGAGTCTTCCTACTGTCTATATTTTGTGCGTTTCCTGTGTCACCATTTTTACATTCTGATGCACCTCTGCAGGTTTACTGTACCCCTTGGACCTTCCCATTGACGATGAAACACAGAAATTGCATTGGAATTAAATATAAGAGACACAATGCCGACTTAAGTACAGGAAGACTGAGTCTTCCTACTGTCTATGCTTTGAGCGTTTCCTGTGTCACCAGTTTTATATTCCGATGCACCTCTGCAGGTTTACTGTATCCCTTGGACTTTCCCATTGACGATGAAACACAGAAATTGCATCGGAATTAAATGTAAGAGACACAATGCCGACTTAAGTACAGGGAGTCTGAGTCTTCCTGCTGTCTATGTTTTGAGCGTTTCCTGTGTCACTACTTTTACATTCCGATGCACCTCTGCAAGTTTACTGTATCCCTTCGACATTCCCATTGACGATGAAACACAGAAATTGAATCGGAATTATATATAAGAGGCACAATGCCGACTTAAGTACAGGACGACTGAGTCTTCCTACTGTCTATGTTTGAGCGTTTCCTGTGTCACTAGTTTTACATTCCGATTAACATCTGCAGGTTTACTGTATCCCTTGGACCTTCCCATTGACGATGAAACACAGAAATTGCATCGGAATTAAATATAAGAGACACAATGCCGACTTAAGTACACGAACACTGAATCTTCCTACTGTCTATGATTTGTGCGTTTCCTGTGTCACCAGTTTTACATTCTGATGCACCTCTGCAGGTTTACTGTATCCCTTGGACCTTCCCATTGTCGATGAAACACAGAAATTGCATCGGAATTAAATATAAGAGAAACAATGACGACTTAAGTACAGGAAGGCTGAGTCTTCCTACTGTCTTTAATTTGAGCGTTTCCTGTGTCACCAGTTTTACATTCCGATGCACCTCTACAGTTTTACTGTATACCTTGGACCTTCACAGTGACGATGAAACACAGAAATTGCAACGGAATTAAATATAAGATACACAATGCCGACTTAAGTACAGGAAGACTAAGTCTTCCTACTGTCTATGTTTTGAGCGTTTCCTGTGTCACTAGTTTTACTTTCCGATGCACCTCTGCAGGTTTTCTATATCGCTTCGACCTTCCCATTCACGATGAAACACAGAAACTTCATCGGAAATAAATATAAGAGACACAATGCCGACTTCAGTACAGGAAGACTGAGTCTTCCTACTGTCTATGTTTTGAGCGTTTCCTGTGTTAGAGTTTTACATTCCGATGCACCTCTGCATGTTTACTGTATCCCTTGGACCTTCCCATTGGCGATGAAACACACAAATTGCATCGAAATTAAATATAAGAGACACAATGCCGACTTAAGTACAGGAAGACTAAGTCTTCCTACTGTCTATGTTTTGAGCGTTTCCTGTGTCACTAGTTTTACTTTCCGATGCACCTCTGCAGGTTTACTATATCCCTTGGACGTTCCCATTGACGATGAAACACAGAAATTTCATCGGAAATAAGTATAAGAGACACAATGCCGACTTCAGTACAGGAAGACTGAGTCTTCCTACTGTCTATGTTTTGAGCGTTTCCTGTGTTAGAGTTTTACATACCGATGCACCTCTGCAGGCTTACTGTAACCCTTGGACCTTCCCATTGACGATGAAACACAGAAATTGCATCGCAATTAAATGTAAGAGACACGATGCCGACTTAAGTACAGGAAGACTGAGTCTTCCTACTGTCTATGTTTTGAGCGTTTCCTGTGTCACTAGTTTTACATTCCGATGCACCTCTGCAGGTTTACTGTATCCCTTGGACCTTCCCAATGACGATGAAACACAGAAATTGCATCGGAATTAAATATAAGAGACACAATGCCGACGAAAGTACAGGTAGACTGAGTCTTCCTACTGTCTATGCTTTGAGCGTCTCCTGTGTCACCAGTTTTACATTCTGATGCATCTCTGCAGGTTCACTGTATCCCTTGGACCTTCCCATTGACGATGAAATACAGAAATTGCATCGGAATTAAATATAAGAGACACAATGCCGACTTAAGTACAGGAAGACTGAGTCTTCCTACTGTCTATGTCATGAGCGTTTCCTGTGTCACTAGTTTTACTTTCCGATGCACCTCTGCAGGTTTTCTATATCGCTTCGACCTTCCCATTCACGATGAAACACAGAAACTTCATCGGAAATAAATATAAGAGACACAATGCCGACTTCAGTACAGGAAGACTGAGTCTTCCTACTGTCTATGTTTTGAGCGTTTCCTGTGTTAGAGTTTTACATTCCGATGCACCTCTGCATGTTTACTGTATCCCTTGGACCTTCCCATTGGCGATGAAACACACAAATTGCATCGAAATTAAATATAAGAGACACAATGCCGACTTAAGTACAGGATGACTGAGTCTTCCTACTGTCTATAATTTGAGCGTTTCCTGTGTCACGAGTTTTACATTCCGATGCACATCTGCAGGTTTACTGTATCCCTTGGACCTTCCAATTCACGATGAAACACAGAAATTGCATCGGAATTAAACATAAGAGAAACAATGCCGACTTAAGTACAGGAAGACTGAGTCTTCCTACTGTCCTTAATTTGAGCGTTTCCTGTGTCACCAGTTTTACATTCCGATGCACCTCTACAGGTTTACAGTATCCCTTGGACCTTCACAGCGACCATGAAACACAGAAATTTCATCGGAAATAAATATAAGAGACACAATGCCGACATAAGTACAGGAAGACTGAGTCTTCCTACTGTCTATGTTTTGAGCGTTTCCTGTGTCACGAGTTTTACATTCCGATGCACCTCTGCAGGTTACTGTATCCCTTGGACCTTCCCATTGACGATGAAACACAGAAATTGCATCGGAATTAAATATACGAGACACAATGCCGACTTAAGTACAGGAAGACTGAGTCTTCCAACTGTCTATGTTTTGAGCGTTTCCTGTGTCACTAGTTTTACATTCCGATGCACCTCAGCAGGTTTACTGTATCCCTTGGACCTTCCCATCGACAATGAAACACAGAAATTGCATCGGAATTAAATATAATAGACACAATGACGACTTAAGTACAGGAAGACTGAGTCTTCCTACTGTCTATGTCTTGAGCGTTTCCTGTGTCATCAGTTTTACTAACCGATGCACCTCTGCAGGTTTACTATATACCTTGGACCTTCCCATTCACGATGAAACACAGAAATTTCATCGGAAATAAATATAAGAGACACAATGCAGACTTAAGTACAGGAAGATTGAGCCTTCCTACTGTCTATGTTTTGAGCGTTTCCTGTGTCACGAGTTTTACATCCCGATGCACATCTGCAGGTTTACTGTATCCCTTGGACCTTCACAGTGACGATGAAACACAGAAATTGCAACGGAATTAAATATAAGAGACACAATGCCGACTTATGTACAGGAAGACTAAGTCTTCCTACTGTCTATGATTTGAGCGTTTCCTGTGTCATCAGTTTTACTTTCCGATGCACCTCTGCAGGTTTACTATATCCCTTGGACCTTCCCATTGACGATGAAACACAGAAATTTCATCGGAAATAAATATAAGAGACACAATGCCGACTTCAGTACAGGAAGACTGAGTCTTCCTACTGTCTATATTTTGTGCGTTTCCTGTGTCTCCAGTTTTACATTCCGATGCACCTCTGCAGGTTTACTGTATCCCTTGGACCTTCCCATTGACGATGAAATACAGAAATTGCATCGGAATTAAATATAAGAGACACAATGCCAACTTAAGTACAGGATGACTGAGTCTTCTTACAGTCAATGTTTTAAGCGTTTCCTGTGTCACTAGTTTTACATTCCGATGCACCTCAGCAGGTTTACTGTATCCCTTGGACCTTCCCATCGACAATGAAACACAGATATTGCATCGGAATTAAATATAATAGACACAATGCCGACTTAAGTACAGGAAGACTGAGTCTTCCTACTGTCTATGTCTTGAGCGTTTCCTGTGTCATCAGTTTTTCTTTCTGCTGCACCTCTGCAGGTTTACTGTATCCCTTGGACCTTCCCATTCACGATGAAACACAGAAATTTCATCGGAAATAAATATAAGACACAATGCAGACTTAAGTACAGGAATACTGAGTCTTCCTACTGTCTATGTTTTTAGCGTTTCCTGTGTCACGAGTTTTACATTCCGATGCACCGCTGCAGGTTTACTGTATCCCTTGGACCTTCCCATTGACGATGAAACACAGAAATTGCATCGGAATTAAATATAAGAGACACAATGCCGACTTAAGTACAGGAAGACTGAGTCTTCCAACTGCCTATGTTTTGAGCGTTTCCTGTGTCACTAGTTTTACATTCCGATGCACCTCAGCAGGTTTAATGTATCCCTTGGACCTTCCCATCGACGATGAAACACAGATATTGCATCGGAATTAAATATAATAGACACAATGCCGACTTTAGTACAGGAAGACTGAGACTTCCTACTGTCTATGTCTTGAGCGTTTCCTGTGTCATCAGTTTTAATTTCTGATGCACCTCTGCCGGTTTACTGTATCCCTTGGACCTTCCCATTCACGATGAACAGAAATTTCATCGGAAATAAATATAAGAGACACAATGCAGACTTAAGTACAGGAAGACTGAGTCTTCCTACTGTCTATGTTTTGAGCGTTTCCTGTGTACGAGTTTTACATTCCGATGCACCTCTGCAGGTTTACTGTATCCCTTGGGCCTTCCCATTGACGATGAAACACAGATATTGCATCGGAATTAAATATAAGAGACACAATGCCGACTTAAGTACAGGAAGACACAGACTTCCTACATCTTATGTTTTGAACGTTTTCTGTGTCACTAGTTTTACATTCTGATGCACCTCTGCAGGTTCACTGTATCCCTTGGACCTTCCCATTGACGATGAAATACAGATATTGCATCGGAATTAAATATAAGAGACACAATGCCGACTTAAGTACAGGATGACTGAGTCTTCCTACTGTCTATAATTTGAGCGTTTCCTGTGTCACCTGTATTACATTCCGATGCACCTCTACAGGTTTACTGTATCCCTTGGACCTTCACAGTTACGATGAAACACAGAAATTACATCAGAATTAAATATAAGAGACACAATGCCGACTTAAGTACAAGAAAACAGTCTTCTTACAGTCAATGTTTTGAGCGTTTCCTGTGTCACCAGTTTTACATCCCGATGCACCTCTGCAGGTTTACTGTATCCCTTGGACCTTCCCATTGACGATGAAACACAGATATTGCATCGGAATTAAATATAAGAGACACAATGCCGACTTAAGTACGGGAAGAATGTGTCTTCCTACTGTCTATGTTTTTAGCGTTTCCTGTGTCACTAGTTTTACATTCCGATGCACCTCTGCAGGTTTACTGCATCCCTCGGACATTCCCATAGACGATGAAACACAGAAATTGCATCGGAATTAAATATAAGTGACACAATGCCGACTTAAGTACAGGAAGACTGAGACTTCCTACTGTCTATGTTTTGAGCGTTTCATGTGTCACCAGTTTTACATTCTGATGCACCTCTGCAGGTTTACTGTATCCCTTGGACCTTCCCATTGACGATGAAACACAAAAATTGCATCGGAATTAAGTATAAGAGACACAATGCCGACTTAAGTACAGGATGACTGAGTCTTCCTACTGTCTATAATTTGAGCGTTTCCTGTGTCACCAGTTTTACATTCCGATGCACCTCTGCATGTTTACTGTATCCCTTGGACCTTCCCATTGGCGATGAAACACACAAATTGAATCGAAATTAAATATAAGAGACACAATGCCGACTTAAGTACAGGAAGACTAAATCCTGCTGCTGTCTATGTTTTGAGCGTATCCTGTGTCATCAGTTTTACTTTCCGATGCACCTCTGCAGGTTTACTATATCCCTTGGACCTTCCCATTCACGATGAAACACAGAAATTTCATCGGAAATAAATATAAGAGACACAATGCCGACTTAAGTACACGAAGATTGCGTCTTCCTACTGTCTATGTTCTGTGCGTTTCCTGTGTCACCAGTTTTACATTCCGATGCACCTCTGCAGGTTTACTGTATCCTTTGGACCTTCCCATTGACGATGAAATACAGAAATTGCATCGGAATTAAATATAAGAGACACAATGCCAACTTAAGTACAGGATGACTGAGTCTTCCTACTGTCTATAATTTGAGCGTTTCCTGTGTCACCAGTTTTACATTCCGATGCACCTCTACAGGTTTACTGTATCCCTTGGACCTTCACAGTTACGATGAAACACAGAAATTACATCGGAATTAAATATATGAGACACAATGCCGACTTAAGTACAAGAAAACAGTCTTCTTACAGTCAATGTTTTAAGCGTTTCCTGTGTCACCAGTTTTACATTCCGATGCACCTCTGCAGGTTTACTGTATCCCCTGGAACTTCCCATTCACGATGAAACACAGAAATTGCATCGGAATTAAACATAAGAGAAACAATGCCGACTTAAGTACAGGAAGACTGAGTCTTCCTACTGTCTATAATTTGAGCGTTTCCTGTGTCACCAGTTTTACATTCCGATGCACCTCAGCAGGTTTACTGTATCCCTTGGACATTCACACCGACGATGAAACACAGAAAATTCATCGGAAATAAATATAAGAGACACAATGCCGACTTAAGTACACGAAGACTGCCTCTTCCTACTGTCTATGTTTTGTGCGTTTCCTGTGTCACCAGTTTTACATTCCGATGCACCTCTGCAGGTTTACTGTATCCCTTGGACCTTCCCATTGACGATGAAATACAGAAATTGCATCGGAATTAAATATAAGAGACACAATGCCGACTTAAGTACAGGAAGACTGAGTCTTGCTACTGTCTATAATTTGAGCGTTTCCTGTGTCACCAGTTTTACATTCCGATGCACCTCTACAGGTTTACTGTATCCCTTGGACCTTCACAGAGACGATGAAACACAGAAATTTCATCGGAATTAAATATAAGAGACACAATGCCGACTTAAGTACAGGAAGACTGAGTCTTCCTACTGTCTATGTTTTGAGCGTTTCCTGTGTCACGAGATTTACATTCCGATGCACCTCTGCAGGTTTACTGTATCCCTTGGACCTTCCCATTGACGATGAAACACAGAAATTGCATCGGAATTAAATATAAGAGACACAATGCCGACTTAAGTACAGGAAGACTGAGTCTTCCAACTGTCTATGTTTTGAGCGTTTCCTGTGTCACTAGTTTTACATTCCGATGCACCTCAGCAGGTTTACTCTATCCCTTGGACCTTCCCATCGACAATGAAACACAGAAATTGCATCGGAATTAAATATAATAGACACAATGCCAACTTAAGTACAGGAAGACTGAGTCTTCCTACTGTCTATGTCTTGAGCGTTTCCTGTGTCATCAGTTTTACTTTCCGATGCACCTGTGCATGTTTACTGCATCGCTTGGAACTTCCCATTGGCGATGAAACACACAAATTGAATCGAAATTAAATATAAGAGACACAATGCCGACTTAAGTACAAGAAAACAGTCTTCTTACACTCAATGCTTTAAGCGTTTCCTGTGTCACCAGTTTTACATTCCGATGCACCTCTGCATGTTTACTGTATCCCTTGGACCTTCCCATTGGCGATGAAACACACAAATTGCATCGAAATTAAATATAAGAGACACAATGCCGACTTAAGTACAGGAAGACTGAGTCTTCCTACTGTCTATAATTTGAGCGTTTCCTGTGTCACCAGTTTTACATTCCGATGCACCTCTACAGGTTTACTGTATCCCTTGGACCTTCACAGCGACGATGAAACACAGAAATTGCATCGGAATTAAACATAAGAGAAACAATGCCGCCTTAAGTACAGGAAGACTGAGTCTTCCTACTGTCTATAATTTGAGCGTTTCCTGTGTCACCAGTTTTACATTCCGATGCACCTCTACAGGTTTACTGTATCCCTTGGACCTTCACAGCCACGATGAAACACAGAAATTGCATCGGAATTAAATATAAGAGACACAATGCCGACTTAAGTACAGGAAGACTGAGTCTTCCTACTGTCTATGCTTGAGCGTTTCCTGTGTCACTAGTTTTACATTCCGATGCACCTCTGCAGGTTTACTGCATCCCTTGGACCTTCCCATTGACGATGAAACACAGAAATTGCATCGGAATTAAATATAAGAGACACAATGCCGACTTAAGTACAGGAAGACTGAGACTTTCTACTGTCTATGTTTTGAGCGTTTCCTGTGTCACCAGTTTTACATTCTGATGCACCTCTGCAGATTTACTGTATCCCTTGGACCTTCCCATTGACGATGAAACACAAAAATTGCATCGGAATTAAATATAAGTGACACAATGCCCACTTAAGTACAGGATGACTGAGTCTTCCTACTGTCTATAATTTGAGCGTTTCCTGTGTCACCAGTTTTACATTCCGATGCACCCTGCATGTTTACTGTATTCCTTGGACCTTCGCATTGGCGATGAAACACACAAATTGAATCGAAATTAAATATAAGAGACACAATGCCGACTTAAGTACAGGAAGAATAAATCCTGCTGCTGTCTATGTTTTGAGCGTATCCTGTGTCATCAGATTTACTTTCCGATGCACCTCTGCAGGTTTACTATATCCCTTGGACCTTCCCGTTCACGATGAAACACAGAAATTTCATCGGAAATAAATATAAGAGACACAATGCCGACCTAAGTACAGGAAGACTGAGTCTTCCTACTGTCTATGTTTTGAGCGTTTCCTGTGTCACCAGTTTTACATTCCGATGCACCTCTGCAGGTTTACTGTATCCCTTGGACTTTCCCATTGACGTTGAAACACAGAAATTGCATCGGAATTAAATGTAAGAGACACAATGCCGACTTAAGTACAGGTAGTATGGGTCTTCCTGCTGTCTATGTTTTGAGCTTTTCCTGTGTCACTAGTTTTACATTCTGATGCACCTCTGCAGGTTTACTGTATCCCTTGGACTTCCCATTGACGATGAAACACAGAAATTGCATCGGAATTAAATATAAGAGAAACAATGCCGACTTAAGTACAGGAAGACTGAGTCTTCCTACTGTCTATAATTTGAGCGTTTCCTGTGTGACCAGTTTTACATTCCGATGCACCTCTACAGGTTTACTGTATCCCTTGGACCTTCACAGTGACGATGAAACACAGAAATTGCATCGGAATTAAATATAAGAGACACAATGCCGACTTAAGTACAGGAAGACTGAGTCTTCCTACTGTCTATGTTTTGAGCGTTTCCTGTGTCACGAGTTTTACATTCCGATGCACCTCTGCAGGTTTACTGTATCCCTTGGACCTTCCCATTGACGATGAAACACAGAAATTGCATCGGAATTGAATATAAGAGACACAATGCCGACTTAAGTACAGGAAGACTGAGTCTTCCTACTGTCGATGTTTTGAGCGTTTCCTGTGTCACTAGTTTTACGTTCCGATGCACCTTTGCAGGTTTACTGCATCCCTTGGACCTACCCATTGACGATGAAACACAGAAATTGCATCGGAATTAAATATAAGAGACACAATGCCGACTTAAGTACAGGAAGACTGAGACTTCCTACTGTCTATGTTTTGAGCGTTTCCTGTGTCACCAGTTTTACATTCTGATGCACCTCTGCAGGTTTACTGAATCCCTTGGACCTTCCCTTTGACGATGAAACACAAAAATTGCATCGAAATTAAATATAAGAGACACAATCCCGACTTAAGTTCAGGATGACTGAGTGTTCCTACTGTCTATAATTTGAGCGTTTCCTGTGTCACCAGTTTTACATTCCGATGCACCTCTGCATGTTTACTGTATCCCTTGGAACTTCCCATTGGCTATGAAACACACAAATTGAATCGAAATTAAATATAAGAGACACAATGCCGACTTAAGTACAGGAAGACTGAGTCTTCCTACTGTCGATGTTTTGAGCGTTTCCTGTGTCACTAGTTTTACATTCCGATGCACCTTTGCAGGTTTACTGCATCCCTTGGCCCTACCCATTGACGATGAAACACAGAAATTGCATCGGAATTAAATATAAGAGACACAATGCCGACTTAAGTACAGGAAGACTGAGACTTCCTACTGTCTATGTTTTGAGCGTTTCCTGTGTCACCAGTTTTACATTCTGATGCACCTCTGCAGGTTTACTGAATCCCTTGGACCTTCCCTTTGACGATGAAACACAAAAATTGCATCGAAATTAAATATAAGAGACACAATGCCGACTTAAGTACAGGATGACTGAGTGTTCCTACTGTCTATAATTTGAGCGCTTCCTGTGTCACCAGTTTTACATTCCGATGCACCTCTGCATGTTTACTGTATCCCTTGGACCTTCCCATTGGCGATGAAACACAGAAATTGCATCGGAATTAAATATAAGAGACACAATGCCGACTTAAGTACACGAAGACTGAGTCTTCCTACTGTCTATGTTTTGTGCGTTTCCTGTGTCACCAGTTTTACATTCTGATGCACCTCTGCAGGTTTACTGTATCCCTTGGACTTCCCATTGACGATGAAACACAGAAATTTCATCGGAATTAAATATAAGAGAGACAATGCCGACTTACGTACAGGAAGACTGAGTCTTCTTACTGTCTATGTTTCGAGCGTTTCCTGTGTCACTAGTTATACATCCGTTGCACCTCTGCAGGTGTACTGTATCCCTTGGACCTTCCCATTGACGATGCAACACAGAAATTGATTCGGAATTAAATATAAGAGACACAATTCCGACTTAAGTACAGGAAGACTGAGTCTTCCTACTGTCTATGTTGTGAGCGTTTTTTGTGTCACCATTTTTACATTCTGATGCACCTCTGCAGGTTTACTGTACCCCTTGGACCTTCCCATTGACGATGAAACACAGAAATTGCATCGGAATTAAATATAAGAGACACAATGCCGACTTAAGTACAGGAAGACTGATTCTTCCTACTGTCTATGTTTTGAGCGTTTCCTGTGTCACGAGTTTTACATTCCGATGCACCTCTGCAGGTTTACTGTATCCCTTGGACCTTCCCATTGACGATGAAACACAGAAATTGCATCGGAATTAAATATAAGAGACACAATGCCGACTTAAGTACAGGAAGACTGAGTCTTCCTACTGTCGATGTTTTGAGCGTTTCCTGTGTGACTAGTTTTACATTCTGATGCACCTTAGCAAGTTTACTGCATCCCTTGGACCTTCCCATTGACGATGAAACACAGAAATTGCATCGGAATTAAATATAAGAGACACAATGCCGACTTAAGTACAGGAAGACTGAGACTTCCTACTGTCTATGTTTTGAGCGTTTCTTGTGTCACCAGTTTTACATTCTGATGCACCTCTGCAGGTTTACTGAATCCCTTGGACCTTCCCATTGACGATGAAACACAAAAATTGCATCGAAATTAAATATAAGAGACACAATGCCGACTTAAGTACAGGATGACTGAGTGTTCCTACTGTCTATAATTTGAGCGTTTCCTGTGTCACCAGTTTTACATTCCGATGCACCTCTGCATGTTTACTGTATCCCTTGGAACTTCCCATTGGCTATGAAACACACAAATTGAATCGAAATTAAATATAAGAGACACAATGCCGACTTAAGTACAGGAAGACTAAATCCTGCTGCTGTCTATGTTTTGAGCGTATCCTGTGTCATCAGTTTTTCTTTCCGATGCACTTCTGCAGGCTTACTATATCCCTTGGACCTTCCCATTCACGATGAAACACAGAAATTTCATCGGAAATAAATATAAGAGACACAATGCCGACTTAAGTACACGAAGACTGAGTCTTCCTACTGTCTATGTTTTGTGCGTTTCCTGTGTCACCAGTTTTACATTTTGATGCACCTCTGCAGGTTTACTGTATCCCTTGGACTTCCCATTGACGATGAAACACAGAAATTTCATCGGAATTAAATATAAGATACACAATGCCGACTTACGTACAGGAAGACTGAGTCTTCTTACTGTCTATGTTTTGAGCGTTTCCTGTGTCACTAGTTATACATTCCGTTGCACCTCTGCAGGTGTACTGTATCCCTTGGACCTTCCCATTGACGATGCAACACAGAAATTGATTCGGAATTAAATGTATGAGACACAATCCCGACTTAAGTACTGGGAGTCTGAGTCTTCCTGCTGTCTATGTTTTGAGCTTTTCCTGTGTCACTAGTTTTACATTCTGATGCACCTCTGCAGGTTTACTGTATCCCTTGGACCTTCCCATTGACGATGAAATACATAAATTGTATCGGAATTAAAAATAAGAGACACAATGCCGACTTAAGTACAGGATGACTGAGTCTTCCTACTGTCTATGTTTTGAGCGTTTCCTGTGTCACTAGTTTTACTTTCCGATGCACCTCTGCAGGTTTACTGTATCCCTCGGACCTTCCCATTGACGATGAAATACATAAATTGTATCGGAATTAAAAATAAGAGACACAATGCCGACTTAAGTACAGGATGACTGAGTCTTCCTACTGTCTATAATTTGAGCGTTTCCTGTGTCACCAGTTTTACATTCCGATGCACCTCTACAGGTTTACTCTATCCCTTGGACCTTCACAGCGACGATGAAACACAGAAATTGCATCGGAATTAAATATAAGAGACACAATGCCGACTTAAGTACAGGAAGACTGAGTCTTCCTACTGTCTATAATTTGAGCGTTTCCTGTGTCACTAGTTTTACATTCCGATGCACCTCTGCAGGTTTACTGCATCCCTTGGACCTTCCCATTGACGATGAAACACAGAAATTGCATCGGAATTAAATATAAGAGACACAATGCCGACTTAAGTACAGGAAGACTGAGACTTTCTACTGTCTATGTTTTGAGCGTTTCCTGTGTCACCAGTTTTACATTCTGATGCACCTCTGCAGATTTACTGTATCCCTTGGACCTTCCCATTGACGATGAAACACAAAAATTGCATCGGAATTAAATATAAGTGACACAATGCCCACTTAAGTACAGGATGACTGAGTCTTCCTACTGTCTATAATTTGAGCGTTTCCTGTGTCACCAGTTTTACATTCCGATGCACCTCTGCATGTTTACTGTATTCCTTGGACCTTCGCATTGGCGATGAAACACACAAATTGAATCGAAATTAAATATAAGAGACACAATGCCGACTTAAGTACAGGAAGAATAAATCCTGCTGCTGTCTATGTTTTGAGCGTATCCTGTGTCATCAGATTTACTTTCCGATGCACCTCTGCAGGTTTACTATATCCCTTGGACCTTCCCATTCACGATGAAACACAGAAATTTCATCGGAAATAAATATAAGAGACACAATGCCGACTTAAGTACAGGAAGACTGAGTCTTCCTACTGTCTATGTTTTGAGCGTTTCCTGTGTCACCAGTTTTACATTCCGATGCACCTCTGCAGGTTTCCTGTATCCCTTGGACTTTCCCATTGACGTTGAAACACAGAAATTGCATCGGAATTAAATGTAAGAGACACAATGCCGACTTAAGTACAGGTAGTCTGAGTCTTCCTGCTGTCTATGTTTTGAGCTTTTCCTGTGTCACTAGTTTTACATTCTGATGCACCTCTGCAGGTTTACTGTATCCCTTGGACTTCCCATTGACGATGAAACACAGAAATTGCATCGGAATTAAATATAAGAGAAACTATGCCGACTTAAGTACAGGAAGACTGAGTCTTCCTACTGTCTATAATTTGAGCGTTTCCTGTGTGACCAGTTTTACATTCCGATGCACCTCTACAGGTTTACTGTATCCCTTGGACCTTCACAGTGACGATGAAACACAGAAATTGCATCGGAATTAAATATAAGAGACACAATGCCGACGAAAGTACAGGAAGACTGAGTCTTCCTACTGTCTATGTTTTGAGCGTTTCCTGTGTCACGAGTTTTACATTCCGATGCACCTCTGCAGGTTTACTGTATCCCTTGGACCTTCCCATTGACGATGAAACACAGAAATTGCATCGGAATTAAATATAAGAGACACAATGCCGACTTAAGTACAGGAAGACTGAGTCTTCCTACTGTCGATGTTTTGAGCGTTTCCTGTGTCACTAGTTTTACATTCCGATGCACCTTTGCAGGTTTACTGCATCCCTTGGACCTACCCATTGACGATGAAACACAGAAATTGCATCGGAATTAAATATAAGAGACACAATGCCGACTTAAGTACAGGAAGACTGAGACTTCCTACTGTCTATGTTTTGAGCGTTTCCTGTGTCACCAGTTTTACATTCTGATGCACCTCTGCAGGTTTACTGAATCCCTTGGACCTTCCCTTTGACGATGAAACACAAAAATTGCATCGAAATTAAATATAAGAGACACAATCCCGACTTAAGTTCAGGATGACTGAGTGTTCCTACTGTCTATAATTTGAGCGTTTCCTGTGTCACCAGTTTTACATTCCGATGCACCTCTGCATGTTTACTGTATCCCTTGGAACTTCCCATTGGCTATGAAACACACAAATTGAATCGAAATTAAATATAAGAGACACAATGCCGACTTAAGTACAGGAAGACTGAGTCTTCCTACTGTCGATGTTTTGAGCTTTTCCTGTGTCACTAGTTTTACATTCCGATGCACCTTTGCAGGTTTACTGCATCCCTTGGCCCTACCCATTGACGATGAAACACAGAAATTGCATCGGAATTAAATATAAGAGACACAATGCCGACTTAAGTACAGGAAGACTGAGACTTCCTACTGTCTATGTTTTGAGCGTTTCCTGTGTCACCAGTTTTACATTCTGATGCACCTCTGCAGGTTTACTGAATCCCTTGGACCTTCCCTTTGACGATGAAACACAAAAATTGCATCGAAATTAAATATAAGAGACACAATGCCGACTTAAGTACAGGATGACTGAGTGTTCCTACTGTCTATAATTTGAGCGCTTCCTGTGTCACCAGTTTTACATTCCGATGCACCTCTGCATGTTTACTGTATCCCTTGGACCTTCCCATTGGCGATGAAACACAGAAATTGCATCGGAATTAAATATAAGAGACACAATGCCGACTTAAGTACACGAAGACTGAGTCTTCCTACTGTCTATGTTTTGTGCGTTTCCTGTGTCACCAGTTTTACATTCTGATGCACCTCTGCAGGTTTACTGTATCCCTTGGACTTCCCATTGACGATGAAACACAGAAATTTCATCGGAATTAAATATAAGAGACACAATGCCGACTTACGTACAGGAAGACTGAGTCTTCTTACTGTCTATGTTTTGAGCGTTTCCTGTGTCACTAGTTATACATCCGTTGCACCTCTGCAGGTGTACTGTATCCCTTGGACCTTCCCATTGACGATGCAACACAGAAATTGATTCGGAATTAAATATAAGAGACACAATTCCGACTTAAGTACAGGAAGACTGAGTCTTCCTACTGTCTATGTTGTGAGCGTTTTTTGTGTCACCATTTTTACATTCTGATGCACCTCTGCAGGTTTACTGTACCCCTTGGACCTTCCCATTGACGATGAAACACAGAAATTGCATCGGAATTAAATATAAGAGACACAATGCCGACTTAAGTACAGGAAGACTGATTCTTCCTACTGTCTATGTTTTGAGCGTTTCCTGTGTCACGAGTTTTACAGTCCGATGCACCTCTGCAGGTTTACTGTATCCCTTGGACCTTCCCATTGACGATGAAACGCAGAAATTGCATCGGAATTAAATATAAGAGACACAATGCCGACTTAAGTACAGGAAGACTGAGTCTTCCTACTGTCGATGTTTTGAGCGTTTCCTGTGTGACTAGTTTTACATTCCGATGCACCTTAGCAGGTTTACTGCATCCCTTGGACCTTCCCATTGACGATGAAACACAGAAATTGCATCGGAATTAAATATAAGAGACACAATGCCGACTTAAGTACAGGAAGACTGAGACTTCCTACTGTCTATGTTTTGAGCGTTTCTTGTGTCACCAGTTTTACATTCTGATGCACCTCTGCAGGTTTACTGAATCCCTTGGACCTTCCCATTGACGATGAAACACAAAAATTGCATCGAAATTAAATATAAGAGACACAATGCCGACTTAAGTACAGGATGACTGAGTGTTCCTACTGTCTATAATTTGAGCGTTTCCTGTGTCACCAGTTTTACATTCCGATGCACCTCTGCATGTTTACTGTATCCCTTGGAACTTCCCATTGGCTATGAAACACACAAATTGAATCGAAATTAAATATAAGAGACAGAATGCCGACTTAAGTACAGGAAGACTAAATCCTGCTGCTGTCTATGTTTTGAGCGTATCCTGTGTCATCAGTTTTTCTTTCCGATGCACTTCTGCAGGTTTACTATATCCCTTGGACCTTCCCATTCACGATGAAACTCAGAAATTTCATCGGAAATAAATATAAGAGACACAATGCCGACTTAAGTACACGAAGACTGAGTCTTCCTACTGTCTATGTTTTGTGCGTTTCCTGTGTCACCAGTTTTACATTCTGATGCACCTCTGCAGGTTTACTGTATCCCTTGGACTTCCCATTGACGATGAAACACAGAAATTTCATCGGAATTAAATATAAGATACACAATGCCGACTTACGTACAGGAAGACTGAGTCTTCTTACTGTCTATGTTTTGAGCGTTTCCTGTGTCACTAGTTATACATTCCGTTGCACCTCTGCAGGTGTACTGTATCCCTTGGACCTTCCCATTGACGATGCAACACAGAAATTGATTCGGAATTAAATATAAGAGACACAATTCCGACTTAAGTACAGGAAGACTGAGTCTTCCTACTGTCTATGTTGTGAGCGTTTTTTGTGTCACCATTTTTACATTCTGATGCACCTCTGCAGGTTTACTGTACCCCTTGGACCTTCCCATTGACGATGAAACACAGAAATTGCATCGGTATTAAATATAAGAGACACAATGCCGACTTAAGTACAGGAAGACTGTGTCTTCCTACTGTCTATGTTTTGAGCGTTTCCTGTGTCACCAGATTTACATTCCGATGCACCTCTGCAGGTTTACTGTATCCCTTGGACTTTCCCATTGACGATGAAACACAGAAATTGCATCGGAATTAAATGTATGAGACACAATCCCGACTTAAGTACTGGGAGTCTGAGTCTTCCTGCTGTCTATGTTTTGAGCTTTTCCTGTGTCACTAGTTTTACATTCTGATGCACCTCTGCAGGTTTACTGTATCCCTTGGACTTCCCATTGACGATGAAACACAGAAATTGCATCGGAATTAAATATAAGAGAAACAATGCCGACTTAAGTACAGGAAGACTGAGTCTTCCTACTGTCTATAATTTGAGCGTTTCCTGTGTCACCAGTTTTACATTCCGATGCACCTCTACAGGTTTACTGTATCCCTTGGACCTTCCCATTGACGATGAAATACAGAAATTGCATCGGAATTAAATATAAGAGACACAATGCCAACTTAAGTACAGGATGACTGAGTCTTCCTACTGTCTATAATTTGAGCGTTTCCTGTGTCACCAGTTTTACATTCCGATGCACCTCTACAGCTTTACTGTATCCCTTGGACCTTCACAGTTACGATGAAACACAGAAATTACATCGGAATAAAATATAAGAGGCACAATGCCGACTTAAGTACAAGAAAACA
The DNA here is from genome assembly GCF_023898315.1 of Schistocerca nitens. Classification (NCBI taxonomy): domain Eukaryota; kingdom Metazoa; phylum Arthropoda; class Insecta; order Orthoptera; family Acrididae; genus Schistocerca; species Schistocerca nitens. Next base: position 1,282,643 of record NC_064616.1, on the reverse strand, counting down.
GTCTTCTTACAGTCAATGTTTTAAGCGTTTATTGTGTCACCAGTTTTACATTCCGATGCACCTCTGCATGTTTACTGTATCCCTTGGACCTTCCCATTGGCGATGAAACACACCAATTGCATCGGAATTAAATATAAGTGACACAATGCCGACTTAAGTACAGGAAGACTGAGTCTTCCTACTGTCTATGTTTTGAGCGTTTCCTGTGTCACTAGTTTTACTTTCCGATGCACCTCTGCAGGTTTACTGTATCCCTTGGACCTTCCCATTGACGATGAAATACATAAATTGTATCGGAATTAAAAATAAGAGACACAATGCCGACTTAAGTACAGGATGACTGAGTCTTCCTACTGTCTATAATTTGAGCGTTTCCTGTGTCACGAGTTTTACATTCCGATGCACCTCTACAGGTTTACTGTATCCCTTGGACCTTCCCATTCACGATGAAAGACAGAAATTGCATCTGAAGTAAACATAAGAGAAACAATGCCGACTTAAGTACAGGAAGACTGAGTCTTCCTACTGTCTATAATTTGAGCGATTCCTGTGTCACCAGTTTTACATTCCGATGCACCTCTGCATGTTTACTGTATCCCTTGGACCTTCCCATTGGCGATGAAACACAGAAATTTCATCGGAAATAAATATAAGAGACACAATGCCGACTTAAGTACAGGAAGACTGAGTCTTCCTACTGTCTATATTTTGAGCGTTTCCGGTGTCACTAGTTTTACATTCCGTTGCACCTCTGCAGGTTTACTGTATCCCTTGGACCTTCCCATTGACGACGAAACACAGGAATTGCATCGGAATTAAATGTAATGACACAATGCCGACTTAAGTACAGGAAGACTGAGTCTTCCTACTGTCTATGTTTTGAGCGTTTCCTGTGTCACCAGTTTTACATACTGATGCACCTCTGCAGATTTACTGTATCCCTTGAACCTTCCCATTGACGATGAAACACAGAAATTGCATCGGAATTAACTATAAGAGACACAATGCCGATTTAAGTACAGGATGACTAAGTCTTCCCACTGTCTATGTTTTGAGCGTGTTCTATGTCATCAGTTTTACTTTCCGATGCACCTCTGCAGGTTTACTATATCCCTTGGACCTTCCCATTTACGATGAAACACAGAAATTGCATCGGAATTAAATGTAAGAAACACAATGCCGACTTAAGTACAGGAAGACTGAGTCTTCCTACTGTCTATGTTTTGTGTGTTTCCTGTTTCACAAGTTTTACATTCCGATGCACCTCTGCAGGTTTACTGTATCCCTTTGACCTTCCCATTGACGATGAAACACAGAAATTGCATCGGAATTAAACATAAGAGACACAATGCCGACTTAAGTACAGGAAGACTGAGTCTTCCTACTGTCTATGTTTGAGCGTTTCCTGTGTCACTAGTTTTACATTCAGATGCACCTCTGCAGGTTTACAGTATCCCTTCGACCTTCCCATTGACGATGAAACACAGCAATTGCATCGGAATTATATATAAGAGACACAATACCGACTTAAGTACAATAGCACTGAGTCTTCCTACTGTTTATGTTTTGAGCGTTTCCTGTGTCATCGGTTTTACATTCCGATGCACCTCTGCATGTTTACTGAATCCCTTGGACCTTCCCATTGGCGATGAAACACACAAATTGAATCGAAATTAAATATAAGAGACACAATGCCGACTTAAGTACAGGAAGACTAAATCCTGCTGCTGTCTATGTTTTGAGCCTATCCTGTGTCATTAGTTTTACTTTCCGATGCACTTCTGCAGGTTTTCTATATCCCTTGGACCTTCCCATTCACGATGAAACACAGAAATTTCATCGGAAATGAATATAAGAGACACAATGCCGACTTAAGTACACGAAGACTGAGTCTTCCTACTGTCTATGTTTGAGCGTTTCCTGTGTCACTAGTTTTACATTCAGATGCACCTCTGCAGGTTTACAGTATCCCTTCGACCTTCCCATTGACGATGAAACACAGCAATTGCATCGGAATTATATATAAGAGACACAATACCGACTTAAGTACAATAGCACTGAGTCTTCCTACTGTTTATGTTTTGAGCGTTTCCTGTGTCATCGGTTTTACATTCCGATGCACCTCTGCATGTTTACTGAATCCCTTGGACCTTCCCATTGGCGATGAAACACACAAATTGAATCGAAATTAAATATAAGAGACACAATGCCGACTTAAGTACAGGAAGACTAAATCCTGCTGCTGTCTATGTTTTGAGCCTATCCTGTGTCATTAGTTTTACTTTCCGATGCACTTCTGCAGGTTTTCTATATCCCTTGGACCTTCCCATTCACGATGAAACACAGAAATTGCATCGGAATTAAATGTAAGAGACACAATGCCGACTTAAGTACAGGGAGTCTGAGTCTTCCTGCTGTCTATGTTTTGAGCTTTTCCTGTGTCACTAGTTTTACATTCCGATGCACCTCTACAGGTTTACTGTATCCCTTGGACCTTCACAGTGACGATGAAACACAGAAATTGCATCGGAATTAAATATAAGAGACACAATGCCGACATAAGTACAGGAAGACTAACTCTTCCTACTGTCTATGTTTTGAGCGTTTCCTGTGTCATCAGTTTTACTTTCCGATGCACCTCTGCAGGTTTACTATATCCCTTGGACCTTCCAATTAACGATGAAACACAGAAATTTCATCGGAAATAAATATAAGAGACACAATGCCGACTTCAGTACAGGAAGACTGAGTCTTCCTACTGTCTATGTTTTGAGCGTTTCCTGTGATAGAGTTTTACATTCCGATGCACCTCTGCAGGCTTACTGTAACCCTTGGACCATCCCATTGACGATGAAACACAGAATTTGCATCGGAATTAAATATAAGAGACACGATGCCGACTTAAGTACAAGAAAACAGTCTTCTTACAGTCAATGTTTTGAGCGTTTCCTGTGTCACCAGTTTTATATTCCGATGCACCTCTGCATGTTTACTGTATCCCTTGGACCTTCCCATTGGCGATGAAACACAGAAATTTCATCGGAAATAAATATAAGAGACACAATGCCGGCTTATGTACAGGAAGACTAAATCTTGCTACTGTCTATGTTTTGAGCGTATCCTGTGTCATCAGTTTTACTTTCCGATGCACCTCTGCAGGTTTACTATATCCCTTGGACCTTCCTGTTCACGATGAAACACAGAAATTTCATCGGAAATAAATATAAGAGACACAATGCCGACTTAAGTACAGGAAGACTGAGTCTTCCTACTGTCTATGTTTTGAGCGTTTCCGGTGTCACTAGTTTTACATTCCGTTGCACCTCTGCAGGTTTACTGTATCCCTTGGACCTTCCCATTGACGATGAAACACAGGAATTGCATCGGAATTAAATATAAGAGACACAATGCCGACTTAAGTACAGGAAGACTAAGTCTTCCTACTGTCTATGTTTTGAGCGTTTCCTGTGTCACCAGTTTTACATTCTGATGCACCTCTGCAGATTTACTGTATCCCTTGAACCTTCCCATTGACGATGAAACACAGAAATTGCATCGGAATTAAATATAAGAGACACAATGCCGTCTTAAGTACAGGAAGACTGAGTCTTCCTACTGTCTATAATTTGAGCGTTTCCTGTGTCACCAGTTTTACATTCCGATGCACCTCTACAGGTTGACTGTATCCCTCGGCATTGTTTCAGTGACGATGAAACACAGAAATTGCATCGGAATTAAATATAAGAGACACAATGCCGACTTAAGTACAGGAAGACTTAGTCTTCCTACTGTCTATGTTATGAGCGTGTCCTGTGTCATCAGTTTTACATTCCGATGCACCTCTTCAGCTTTACTATATCCCTTGGACCTTCCCATTCACGATGAAACACAGAAATTTCATCGGAAATAAATATAAGAGACACAATGCCGATTTAAGTACAGGAAGAATGAGTCTTCCTACTGTCTATAATTTGAGCGTTTCCTGTGTCACCAGTTTTACATTCCGATGCACCTCTACAGGTTTACTGTATCCCTTGGACCTTCACAGTGACGATGAAACACAGAAATTGCATCGGAATTAAATATAAGAGACACAATGCCGACTTAAGTGCAAGAAAACAGTCTTCTTACAGTCAATGTTTTGAGCGTTTCCTGTGTCACCAGTTTTACATTCCGATGCACCTCTTCAGATTTACTGCATCCCCTGGTCCTTTCCATTGGCGATGAAACACACAAATTGCATCGAAATTAAATATAAGAGACACAATGCCGACTTAAGTACAGGAAGACTGAGTCTTCCTACTGTCTATGTTTTGAGCGTTTCCTGTGTCACAAGTTTTACATTCCGATGGACCTCTGCTGGTTTACTGTATGCCTTGGACGTTCCCATTGACGATGAAACACAGAAATTGCATCGGAATTAAATATAAGAGACACAACGCCGACTTAAGTACAAGAAAACTGAGTCTTCTAACGGTCTATGTTTTGAGCGTTTCCTGTGTCACTAGTTTTACATTCCGTTGCACCTTTGTAGGTTTACTGTATCCCTTGGACCTCCCCATTGACGAAGAAACACAGAAATTGCATCGGAATTAAATATAAGAGACACAATGCCGACTTAAGTACAGGAAGACTGAGTCTTCCTACTGTCTATGTTTTGAGCGTTTCCTGTGTCACTAGTTTTACATTCCGATGCACCTCTGCAGGTTTTCTGTATCCCTTGTACCTTCCTATTGACGATGAAACACAGAAATTGCATCGGAATTAGATATAAGAGACACAATGCCGACTTAAGTACTGGAAGACTGAGTCTTCCTACTGTCTATGTTTTGAGCGTTTCCTGTGTCACCAGTTTTACATTCTGATGCACCTCTGCAGGTTTACTGTATCCCTTGGACCTTTTCATTGGCGATGAAACACAGAAATTTCACCGGAAATAAATATAAGAGACACAATGCCGACTTAAGTACATGAAGACTGAGTCTTCCTACTGTCTATGTTTTGAGCGTTTCCGGTGTCACTAGTTTTACATTCCGTTGCACCTCTGCAGGTTTACTGTATCCCTTGGACCTTCCCATTGACGACGAAACACAGTAATTGCATCGGAATTAAATATAAGAGACACAATGCCGACCAAAGTACAGGAAGACTGAGTCTTCCTACTGTCTATGTTTTGAGCGTTTCCTGTGTCACCAGTTTTACATTCTGATGCACCTCTGCAGATTTACTGTATATCTTGAACCTTCCCATTGACGATGAAACACAGAAATTGCATCGGAATTAAATATAAGAGACACAATGCCGACTTAAGTACAGGTATACTGAGTCTTCCTACTGTCTATAATTTGAGCGTTTCCTGTGTCACCAGTTTTACATTCCGATGCACCTCTAAAGGTTGACTGTATCCCTCGGCATTGTGTCAGTGACGATGAAACACAGAAATTGCATCGGAATTAACTATAAGAGACACAATGCCGACTTAAGTACAGGAAGACTGAGTCTTCCTACTATCTATGTTTTGAGCGTTTCCTGTGTCATCAGTTTTACTTTCCGATGCACCTCTGCAGGTTTACTATATCCCTTGGACCTTCCCATTTACGATGAGACACAGAAATTTCATCGGAAATAAATATAAGCGACACAATGCCGACTTAAGTACACGAAGACTGAGTCTTCCTACTGTCTATAATTTGAGCGTTTCCTGTGTCACCACTTTTACATTCCGATGCACCTCTACAGGTTTACTGTATCCCTTGGACCTTCACAGTGACGATGAAACACAGAAATTGCATCGGAATTAAATATAAGAGACACAATGCCGACTTAAGTACAGGAAGACTGAGTCTTCCTACTATCTATGTTTTGAGCGTTTCCTGTGTCACGAGTTTTACATTCCGATGCACCTCTGCAGGTTTACTGTATCCCTTGGACCTTCCCATTGACGATGAAACACAGAAATTGCTTCGGAATTAAATATAAGAGACACAATGCCGACTTAAGTACAGGAAGACTGAGTCTTCCTACTGTCGATGTTTTGAGCGTTTCCTGTGTCACTAGTTTTACATTCCGATGCACCTCTGCAGGTTTACTGCATCCCTTGGACCTACCCATTGACGATGAAACACAGAATTTGCATCGGAATTAAATATAAGAGACACAATGCCGACTTAAGTACAGGAAGACTGAGACTTCCTACTGTCTATGTTTTGAGCTTTTCCTTTGTCACCAGTTTTACATTCTGATGCACCTCTGCAGGTTTACTGAATCCCTTGGACCTTCCCTTTGACGATGAAACACAAAAATTGCATCGAAATTAAATATAAGAGACACAATGCCGACTTAAGTACAGGATGACTGAGTCTTCCTACTGGCTATAATTTGAGCGTTTCCTGTGTCACCAGTTTTACATTCCGATGCACCTCTGCATGTTTACTGTATCCGTTGGAACTTCCCATTGGCGATGAAACACACAAATTGAATCGAAATTAAATATAAGAGATACAATGCCGACTTAAGTACAGGAAGACTAAATCCTGCTGCTGTCTATGTTTTGAGCGTATCCTGTGTCATCAGTTTTACTTTCCGATGCACTTCTGCAGGTTTACTATATCCCTTGAACCTTCCCATTCACGATGAAACACAGAAATTTCATCGGAAATAAATATAAGAGACACAATGCCGACTTAAGTACACGAAGACTGAGTCTTCCTACTGTCTATGCTTTGAGCGTTTCCGGTGTCACTAGTTTTACATTCCGTTGCACCTCTGCAGGTTTACTGTATACCTTGGACCTTCCCATTGACGATGAAACACAGGAATTGCATCGGAATTAAATATAAGAGACACAATGCCGACTTAAGTACAGGAAGACTGAGACTTCCTACTGTCTATGTTTTGAGCTTTTCCTTTGTCACCAGTTTTACATTCTGATGCACCTCTGCAGGTTTACTGAATCCCTTGGACCTTCCCTTTGACGATGAAAGACAAAAATTGCATCGAAATTAAATATAAGACACACAATGCCGACTTAAGTACAGGATGACTGAGTCTTCCTACTGGCTATAATTTGAGCGTTTCCTGTGTCACCAGTTTTACATTCCGATGCACCTCTGCATGTTTACTGTTTCCGTTGGAACTTCCCATTGGCGATGAAACACACAAATTGAATCGAAATTAAATATAAGAGACACAATGCCGACTTAAGTACAGGAAGACTAAATCCTGCTGCTGTCTATGTTTTGAGCGTATCCTGTGTCATCAGTTTTACTTTCCGATGCACTTCTGCAGGTTTACTATATCCCTTGAACCTTCCCATTCACGATGAAACACAGAAATTTCATCGGAAATAAATATAAGAGACACAATGCCGACTTAAGTACACGAAGACTGAGTCTTCCTGCTGTCTACGTTTTGAACGTTTCCTGTGTCACCAGATTTACATTCCGATGCACCTCTGCAGGTTTACTGTATCCCTTGGACTTTCCCATTGACGATGAAACTCAGAAATTGCATCGGAATTAAATGTAAGAGACACAATGCCGACTTAAGTACAGGAAGACTAAGTCTTCCTACTGTCTATAATTTGAGCGTTTCCTGTGTCACCAGTTTTACATTCCGATGCATCTCTACAGGTTTACTGTATCCCTTGGACCTTCACAGTGACGATGAAACATAGAAATTGCATCGGAATTAAATGTAAGAGACACAATGCCGACTTAAGTACAGGAAGACTAACTCTTCCTACTGTCTATGTTTTGAGCGTTTCCTGTGTCATCAGTTTTACTTTCCGATGCACCTCTGCAGGTTTACTATATCCCTTGGACCTTCCCATTCACGATGAAACACAGAAATTTCATCGGAAATAAATATAAGAGACACAATTCCGACTTCAGTACAGGAAGACTGAGTCTTCCTACTGTCTATGTTTTGAGCGTTTCCTGTGATAGAGTTTTACATTCCGATGCACCTCTGCAGGCTTACTGTAACCCTTGGACCATCCCATTGACGATGAAACACAGAAATTGCATCGGAATTAAATATAAGAGACACGATGCCGACTTAAGTACAGGAAGACTGAGTCTTCCTACTGTCTATGTTTTGAGCGTTTCCTGTGTCACTAGTTTTACATTCCGATGCACCTCTGCAGGTTTACTGTATCCCTTGGACCTTACCATTGACGATGAAATACAGAAATTGCATCGGAATTAAAAATAAGAGACACAATGCCGACTTAAGTACAGGATGACTGAGTCTTCCTACTGTCTATGTTTTGAGCGTTTCCTGTGTCACCAGTTTTACATTCTGATGCACCTCTGCAGATTTACTGTATATCTTGAACCTTCCCATTGACGATGAAACACAGAAATTGCATCGGAATTAAATATAAGAGACACAATGCCGACTTAAGTACAGGTATACTGAGTCTTCCTACTGTCTATAATTTGAGCGTTTCCTGTGTCACCAGTTTTACATTCCGATGCACCTCTAAAGGTTGACTGTATCCCTCGGCATTGTGTCAGTGACGATGAAACACAGAAATTGCATCGGAATTAACTATAAGAGACACAATGCCGACTTAAGTACAGGATGACTAAGTCTTCCTACTGTCTATGTTTTGAGCGTGTTCTGTGTCATCAGTTTTACTTTCCGATGCACCTCTGCAGGTTTACTATATCCCTTGGACCTTCCCATTTACGATGAGACACAGAAATTTCATCGGAAATAAATATAAGCGACACAATGCCGACTTAAGTACACGAAGACTGAGTCTTCCTACTGTCTATAATTTGAGCGTTTCCTGTGTCACCACTTTTACATTCCGATGCACCTCTACAGGTTTACTGTATCCCTTGGACCTTCACAGTGACGATGAAACACAGAAATTGCATCGGAATTAAATATAAGAGACACAATGCCGACTTAAGTACAGGAAGACTGAGTCTTCCTACTATCTATGTTTTGAGCGTTTCCTGTGTCGCGAGTTTTACATTCCGATGCACCTCTGCAGGTTTACTGTATCCCTTGGACCTTCCCATTGACGATGAAACACAGAAATTGCTTCGGAATTAAATATAAGAGACACAATGCCGACTTAAGTACAGGAAGACTGAGTCTTCCTACTGTCGATGTTTTGAGCGTTTCCTGTGTCACTAGTTTTACATTCCGATGCACCTCTGCAGGTTTACTGCATCCCTTGGACCTACCCATTGACGATGAAACACAGAATTTGCATCGGAATTAAATATAAGAGACACAATGCCGACTTAAGTACAGGAAGACTGAGACTTCCTACTGTCTATGTTTTGAGCTTTTCCTTTGTCACCAGTTTTACATTCTGATGCACCTCTGCAGGTTTACTGAATCCCTTGGACCTTCCCTTTGACGATGAAACACAAAAATTGCATCGAAATTAAATATAAGAGACACAATGCCGACTTAAGTACAGGATGACTGAGTCTTCCTACTGGCTATAATTTGAGCGTTTCCTGTGTCACCAGTTTTACATTCCGATGCACCTCTGCATGTTTACTGTATCCGTTGGAACTTCCCATTGGCGATGAAACACACAAATTGAATCGAAATTAAATATAAGAGATACAATGCCGACTTAAGTACAGGAAGACTAAATCCTGCTGCTGTCTATGTTTTGAGCGTATCCTGTGTCATCAGTTTTACTTTCCGATGCACTTCTGCAGGTTTACTATATCCCTTGAACCTTCCCATTCACGATGAAACACAGAAATTTCATCGGAAATAAATATAAGAGACACAATGCCGACTTAAGTACACGAAGACTGAGTCTTCCTACTGTCTATGCTTTGAGCGTTTCCGGTGTCACTAGTTTTACATTCCGTTGCACCTCTGCAGGTTTACTGTATACCTTGGACCTTCCCATTGACGATGAAACACAGGAATTGCATCGGAATTAAATATAAGAGACACAATGCCGACTTAAGTACAGGAAGACTGAGACTTCCTACTGTCTATGTTTTGAGCTTTTCCTTTGTCACCAGTTTTACATTCTGATGCACCTCTGCAGGTTTACTGAATCCCTTGGACCTTCCCTTTGACGATGAAAGACAAAAATTGCATCGAAATTAAATATAAGACACACAATGCCGACTTAAGTACAGGATGACTGAGTCTTCCTACTGGCTATAATTTGAGCGTTTCCTGTGTCACCAGTTTTACATTCCGATGCACCTCTGCATGTTTACTGTTTCCGTTGGAACTTCCCATTGGCGATGAAACACACAAATTGAATCGAAATTAAATATAAGAGACACAATGCCGACTTAAGTACAGGAAGACTAAATCCTGCTGCTGTCTATGTTTTGAGCGTATCCTGTGTCATCAGTTTTACTTTCCGATGCACTTCTGCAGGTTTACTATATCCCTTGAACCTTCCCATTCACGATGAAACACAGAAATTTCATCGGAAATAAATATAAGAGACACAATGCCGACTTAAGTACACGAAGACTGAGTCTTCCTGCTGTCTACGTTTTGAACGTTTCCTGTGTCACCAGATTTACATTCCGATGCACCTCTGCAGGTTTACTGTATCCCTTGGACTTTCCCATTGACGATGAAACTCAGAAATTGCATCGGAATTAAATGTAAGAGACACAATGCCGACTTAAGTACAGGAAGACTAAGTCTTCCTACTGTCTATAATTTGAGCGTTTCCTGTGTCACCAGTTTTACATTCCGATGCATCTCTACAGGTTTACTGTATCCCTTGGACCTTCACAGTGACGATGAAACATAGAAATTGCATCGGAATTAAATGTAAGAGACACAATGCCGACTTAAGTACAGGAAGACTAACTCTTCCTACTGTCTATGTTTTGAGCGTTTCCTGTGTCATCAGTTTTACTTTCCGATGCACCTCTGCAGGTTTACTATATCCCTTGGACCTTCCCATTCACGATGAAACACAGAAATTTCATCGGAAATAAATATAAGAGACACAATTCCGACTTCAGTACAGGAAGACTGAGTCTTCCTACTGTCTATGTTTTGAGCGTTTCCTGTGATAGAGTTTTACATTCCGATGCACCTCTGCAGGCTTACTGTAACCCTTGGACCATCCCATTGACGATGAAACACAGAAATTGCATCGGAATTAAATATAAGAGACACGATGCCGACTTAAGTACAGGAAGACTGAGTCTTCCTACTGTCTATGTTTTGAGCGTTTCCTGTTTCACTAGTTTTACATTCCGATGCACCTCTGCAGGTTTACTGTATCCCTTGGACCTTACCATTGACGATGAAATACAGAAATTGCATCGGAATTAAAAATAAGAGACACAATGCCGACTTAAGTACAGGATGACTGAGTCTTCCTACTGTCTATAATTTGAGCGTTTCCTGTGTCACCAGTTTTACATTCCGATGCACCTCTACAGGTTTACTGTATCCCTTGGACCTTCCCATTGGCGATGAAACACACAAAATGCATCGAAATTAAATATAAGAGACACAATGCCGACTTAAGTACAGGTAGACTGAGTCTTCCAACTATCTATGTTTTGAGCGTTTCCTGTGTCACGAGTTTTACATTCCGATGCACATCTGCAGGTTTTCTGTATCCCTTGGACCTTCACATTCACGATGAAACACAGAAATTGCATCGAAATTAAATATAAGAGACACAATGCCGACTTAAGTACAGGAAGACTGAGTCTTCCTACTGTCTATAATTTGAGCGTTTCCTGTTTCACCAGTTTTACATTCCGATGCACCTCTACAGGTTTACTGTATCCCTTGGACCTTCACAGTTACGATGAAACACAGAAATTACATCGGAATTAAATATAAGAGACACAATGCCGGCTTATGTACAGGAAGACTAAATCTTGCTACTGTCTATGTTTTGAGCGTATCCTGTGTCATCAGTTTGACTTTCCGATGCACCTCTGCAGGTTTACTATATCCCTTGGACCTTCCTATTCACGATGAAACACAGCAATTTCATCGGAAATAAATATAAGAGACACAATGCCGACTTAAGTACAGGAAGAGTGAGTCTTCCTACTGTCTATGTTTTGAGCGTTTCCGGTGTCACTAGTTTTACATTCCGTTGCACCTCTGCAGGTTTACTGTATACCTTGGACCTTCGCATTGACGATGAAACACAGGAATTGCATCGGAATTAAATATAAGAGACACAATGCCGACTTAAGTACAGGAAGACTGAGTCTTCCTACTGTCTATGTTTTGAGCATTTCCTGTGTCACCAGTTTTACATTCTGATGCACCTCTGCAGATTTACTGTATCCCTTGAACCTTCCCATTGACGATGAAACACAGAAATTCCATCGGAATTAAATATAAGAGACACAATGCCGACTTAAGTACAAGAAAACAGTCTTCTTACAGTCAATGTATTGAGCGTTTCCTGTGTCACCAGTTTTACATTCCGATGCACCTCTGCAGGTTTACTGCATCCCTTGGACCTACCCATTGACGAAGAAACACAGAATTTGCATCGGAATTAAATATAAGAGACACAATGCCGACTTAAGTACAGGAAGACTGAGACTTCCTACTGTCTATGTTTTGAGCTTTTCCTTTGTCACCAGTTTTACATTCTGATGCACCTCTGCAGGTTTACTGAATCCCTTCGACCTTCCCTTTGACGATGAAACACAAAAATTGCATCGAAATTAAATATAAGAGACACAATGCCGACTTAAGTACAGGATGACTGAGTCTTCCTACTGGCTATAATTTGAGCGTTTCCTGTGTCACCAGTTTTACATTCCGATGCACCTCTGCATGTTTACTGTTTCCGTTGGAACTTCCCATTGGCGATGAAACACACAAATTGAATCGAAATTAAATATAAGAGACACAATGCCTACTTAAGTACAGGAAGACTAAATCCTGCTGCTGTCTATGTTTTGAGCGTATCCTTTGTTATCAGTTTTACTTTCCGATGCACTTCTGCAGGTTTACTATATCCCTTGAACCTTCCCATTCACGATGAAACAAAGAAATTTCATCGGAAATAAATATAAGAGACACAATGCCGACTTAAGTACAGGAAGACTGAGTCTTCCTACTGTCTATGTTTTGAGCGTTTCCTGTGATAGAGTTTTACATTCCGATGCACCTCTGCAGGCTTACTGTAACCCTTGGACCATCCCATTGACGATGAAACACAGAAATTGCATCGGAATTAAATATAAGAGACACGATGCCGACTTAAGTACAGGATGACTGAGTCTTCCTACTGTCTATAATTTGAGCGTTTCCTGTGTCACCAGTTTTACATTCCGATGCACCTCTACAGGTTTACTGTATCCCTTGGACCTTCCCATTGGCGATGAAACACACAAAATGCATCGAAATTAAATATAAGAGAGACAATGCCGACTTAAGTACAGGTAGACTGAGTCTTCCAACTGTCTATGTTTTGAGCGTTTCCTGTGTCACGAGTTTTACATTCCGATGCACATCTGCAGGTTTTCTGTATCCCTTGGACCTTCACATTCACGATGAAACACAGAAATTGCATCGGAATTAAACATAAGAGAAACAATGCCGACTTAAGTACAGGAAGACTGAGTCTTCCTACTGTCTATAATTTGAGCGTTTCCTGTTTCACCAGTTTTACATTCCGATGCACCTCTACAGGTTTTCTGTATCCCTTGGACCTTCACAGTTACGATGAAACACAGAAATTACATCGGAATTAAATATAAGAGACACAATGCCGGCTTATGTACAGGAAGACTAAATCTTGCTACTGTCTATGTTTTGAGCGTATCCTGTGTCATCAGTTTTACTTTCCGATGCACCTCTGCAGGTTTACTATATCCGTTGGATCTTCCTATTCACGATGAAACACAGAAATTTCATCGGAAATAAATATAAGAGACACAATGCCGACTTAAGTACAGGAAGACTGAGTCTTCCTACTGTCTATGTTTTGAGCGTTTCCGGTGTCACTAGTTTTACATTCCGTTGCACCTCTGCAGGTTTACTGTATCCCTTGGACGTTCCCATTGACGATGAAACACAGGAATTGCATCGGAATTAAATATAAGAGACACAATGCTGACTTAAGTACAGGAAGACTGAGTCTTCCTACTGTCTATGTTTTGAGCGTTTCCTGTGTCACCAGTTTTACATTCTGATGCACCTCTGCAGGTTTATTGTATCCCTTGGACCTTCCCATTGTCGATGAAACACAGAAATTGCATCGGAATTAAATATAAGACACAATGCCGACTTAAGTACAGAAAGAATGTGTCTTCCTACTGTCTATAATTTGAGCGTTTCCTGTGTCACCAGTTTTACATTCCGATGCACCTCTACAGGTTTACTGTATCCCTTGGTCCTTCACAGTGACGATGAAACACAGAAATTGCATCGGAATTAAATATAAGAGACACAATGCCGACTTAAGTGCAAGAAAACAGTCTTCTTACTGTCAATGATTTGAGCGTTTCCTGTGTCACCAGTTTTACATTCCGATGCACCTCTGCAGGTTTACTGTATCCCTTGGACCTTCCCATTGACGATGAAACACAGTAATTGCATCGGAGTTAAATATAAGAGACGCAATGCCGACTTAAGTACAGGAAGAATGTGTCTTCCTACTGTCTATAATTTGAGCGTTTCCTGTGTCACCAGTTTTACATTCCGATGCACCTCTACAGGTTTACTGTATCCCTTGGTCCTTCACAGTGACGATGAAACACAGAAATTGCATCGGAATTAAATATAAGAGACACAATGCCGACTTAAGTGCAAGAAAACAGTCTTCTTACTGTCAATGATTTGAGCGTTTCCTGTGTCACCAGTTTTACATTCCGATGCACCTCTGCAGATTTACTGCATACCCTGGTCCTTCCCATTGGCGATGAAACACACAAATTGCTTCGAAATTAAATATAAGAGACACAATGCCGACTTAAGTACAGGAAGACTGAGTCTTCCTACTGTCTATGTTTTGAGCGTTTCATGTGTAACAAGTTTTACATTCCGATGGACCTCTGCTGGTTTACTGTATCCCTTGGACGTTCCCATTGACAATGAAACACAGAAATTGCATCGGAATTAAATATAAGAGACACAACGCCGACTTAAGTACAAGAAAACTGAGTCTTCTTACGGTCTATGTTTTGAGCGTTTCCTGTGTCACTAGTTTTACATTCCGTTGCACCTTTGTAGGTTTACTGTATCCCTTGGACCTTCCCATTGACGATGAAACACAGAAATTGCATCGGAATTAAATATAAGAGACACAATGCCGACTTAAGTACAAGAAAACAGTCTTCTTACAGTCAATGCTTTGAGCGTTTCCTGTGTCACCAGTTTTACATTCCGATGCACCTCTGCCTGTTTACTGTATCCCTTGGACCTTCCCATTGACGATGAAACACAGAAATTGCATCGGAATTAAATATAAGAGACACAATGCCGACTTAAGTACAAGAAGACTGAGTCTTCCTACTGTCTATGATTTGAGCGTTTCCTGTGTCATCAGTTTTACATTCCGATGCACCTCTGCAGGTTTACTGTATCCCTTGGACCTTCCCATTGACGATGAAAATCAGAAATTGCATCGGAATTATATATAAGAGACACAACGCCGACTTAAGTACATGAAAAATGAGTCTTCTTACGGTCTATGTTTTGAGCGTTTCCTGTGTCACCAGGTTTAAATTCCGATGCACCTCTGCAGGTTTACTGTATCCCTTGGAACTTCCCATTGACGATGAAACACAGAAATTGCATCGGAATTAAATATTAGAGACACAGTGCCGACTTAAGAACAGGATGACTGGATCTTCTTACTGTCTATGCTTTGAGCGTTTCCCGTGTCAACAGTTTTACATTCCGATGCACCTCTGCAGGTTTACTGTATCCCTTCGACCTTCAGAGTGACGATGAATCACAGAAATTGCATCGGAATTAAATATAAGAGTCACTATGCAGACTTAAGTACAGGAAGACTGAGTCTTCCTACTGTCTATGTTTTGAGGGTTTCCTGTGTCATCAGTTCTACTTTCCGATGCACCTCTGCTTGTTAACTATATCCCTTGGACCTTCCCATTCACGATGAAACACAGAAATTGCATCGGAATTAAATATAAGAGACACAATGCCGACTTAAGTACAGGAAGACTGAGTCTTCCTACTGTCTATGTTTTGAGCGTTTCCTGTGTCACCAGTTTTACATTCCAATGTGACTCTGCAGGTTTACTGTATCCATTGGACCTTCCCATTGACGATGAAACACAGAAATTTCATCGGAATTAAATATAAGAGACACAATGCAGACTTAAGTACAGGAAGACTGAGTCTTTCTACTGTCTATGTTTTGAGCGTTTCCTGTGACACTAGTTTTACATTCCGATGCACCTCTGCAGGTTTACTGTATCCCTTCGATCTTCCCCTTGACGATGAAACACAGAAATTGCATCGGAATTAAATATAAGAGACACAATGCCGACTTAAGTACAGGATCACTGGGTCTTCCTACTGTCTATGTTTTGAGCGTTTCCTGTGTCACCAGTTTTACATTCTGATGCACCTCTGCAGGTTTACTGTATCCCTTGGACCTTCCCATTGACGATGAAACACAGTAATTGCATCGGAGTTAAATATAAGAGACACAATGCCGACTTAAGTACAGGAAGAATGAGTCTTCCTACTGTCTACGTTTTGAGCGTTTCCTGTGTCACTAGTTTTACATTCCGTTGCACCTCTGCAGGTTTACTGAATCCCTTCGATCTTCCCCTTGACGATGAAACACAGAAATTGCATCGGAATTAAATATAAGAGACACAATGCCGACTTAAGTACAGGAACACTGGGTCTTCCTACTGTCTATGTTTTGAGCGTTTCCTGTGTCACCAGTTTTACATTCTGATGCACCTCTGCAAGTTTATTGTATCCCTTGGACCTTCCCATTGTCGATGAAACACAGAAATTGCATCGGAATTAAATATAAGACACAATGCCGACTTAAGTACAGGAAGAGTGAGTCTTCCTACTGTCTATAATTTGAGCGTTTCCTGTGTCACCAGTTTTACATTCCGATGCACCTCTACAGGTTGACTGTATCCCTCGGACCTTCACAGTGACGATGAAACACAGAAATTGCATCGGAATTAAATATAAGAGACACAATGCTGACTTAAGTACAGGAAGACTTAGTCTTCCTACTGTCTATGTTATGAGCGTGTCCTGTGTCCTCAGTTTTACATTCCGATGCACCTCTTCAGGTTTTCTATATCCCTTGGACCTTCCCATTCACGATGAAACACAGAAATTTCATCGGAAATAAATATAATAGACACAATGCCGATTTAAGTACAGGAAGACTGAATCTTCCTACTGTCTATGTTTTGAGCGTTTCCTGTGTCACCAGTTTTACATTCAGATGCACCTCTGCAGGTTTACTGTATCCCTTGGACCTTCCCATTGACGATGAAACACAGTAATTGCATCGGAGTTAAATATAAGAGACACAATGCCGACTTAAGTACAGGAAGAATGAGTCTTCCTACTGTCTATAATTTGAGCGTTTCCTGTGTCACCAGTTTTACATTCCGATGCACCTCTACAGGTTTACTGTATCCCTTGGACCTTCACAGTGACGATGAAACACAGAAATTGCATCGGAATTAAATGTAAGAGACACAATGCAGACTTAAGTACAGGAAGACTGAGTCTTCCTACTGTCTATATTTTGAGCGTTTCCTGTGTCATCAGTTCTACTTTCCGATGCACCTCTGCTTGTTAACTATATCCCTTGGACCTTCCCATTCACGATGAAACACAGAAATTGCATCGGAATTAAATATAAGAGACACAATGCCGACTTAAGTACAGGAAGACTGAGTCTTCCTACTGTCTATTTTTTGAGCGATTCCTGTGTCACCAGTTTTACATTCTGATGCACCTCTGCAGGTTTATTGTATCCCTTGGACTTTCACAGTTACGATGAAACACATAAATTACATCGGAATTAATTATAAGAGACACAATGACGACTTAAGTACAACACAACATTCTTCTTACAGTCAATGCTTTGAGCGATTCCTGTGTCACCAGTTTTACCTTCTGATGCACCTCTGCAGGTTTACTGTATCCCGTGCACCTTCCCATTGACGATGAAACACACAAATTGCATCGAAATTAAATATAAGATACACAATGCCGACTTAAGTACAGGAAGACTAAGTCCTGCTGATGTCTATGTTTGAGCGTATCCTGTATCATCAGTTTTACTTTCCGATGCACCTCTGCAGGTTTACTATATCCCTTGGAACTTCCCATTCACGATGAAACACTGAAATTTCATCGGAAATAAATATAAGAGACACAATGCCGACTTATGTACAGGAAGACTGAGTCTTCCTACTGTCTATGTTTTGAGCGTTTCCAGTGTCACCAGTTATACATTCCGTTGCACCTCTGCAGGTTTACTGTATCCCTTGGACCTTCCCATTGACGATGAAACACAGAAATTGCATCGGAATTAAATATAAGAGACACAATGTCGACTTAAGTACAGGAAGACTGAGTCTTCCTACTGCCTATGTTGTGAGCGTTTCCTGTATCACCATTTATACATTCTGATACATCTCTGTAGATTTACTGTACCCCTTGGACCTTCCCATTGACGATGAAACACAGAAATTGCATCGAAATTAAATATAAGAGACACAATGCCGACTTAAGTACAGGAAGACTGAGTCTTTCTTCTGTCTATGTTTTGAGCGTTCCCTGTGTCACCAGTTTTACATTCTGATGCACCTCTGCAGGTTTACTGTATCCCTTGGACCTTCCCATTGACGATGAAACAGAGAAATTGTATCGGAATTACATATAATAGACACAATGCCTACTTAAGTACAGGTAGGCTGAGTCTTCCTACTGTCTATGTTTTGAGCGTTACCTGTGTCACCAGTTTTACATACCGATGCACCTCTGCAGGTTTACTGTATCCCTTCGATCTTCCCCTTGACGATGAAACACAGAAATTGCATCGGAATTAAATATAAGAGACACAATGCCGACTTAAGTACAGGAACACTGGGTCTTCCTACTGTCTATGTTTTGAGCGTTTCCTGTGTCACCAGTTTTACATTCTGATGCACCTCTGTAGGTTTATTGTATCCCTTGGACATTCCCATTGACGATGAAACACAGAAATTGCATCGAAATTAAATATAAGAGACACAATGCTGACTTAAGTACAGGAAGACTTAGTCTTCCTACTGTCTATGTTATGAGCGTGTCCTGTGTCATCAGTTTTACATTCCGATGCACCTCTTCAGGTTTTCTATATCCCTTGGACCTTCCCATTCACGATGAAACACAGTAATTGCATCGGAGTTAAATATAAGAGACACATTGCCGACTTAAGTACAGGAAGAATGAGTCTTCCTACTGTCTATAATTTGAGCGTTTCCTGTGTCACCAGTTTTACCTTCCGATGCACCTCTACAGGTTTACTGTATCCCTTGGACCTTCACAGTGACGATGAAACACAGAAATTGCATCGGAATTAAATATAAGAGACACAATGCCGACTTAAGTGCAAGAAAACAGTCTTCTTACTGTCAATGATTTGAGCGTTTCCTGTGTCACCAGTTTTACATTCCGATGCACCTCTGCAGATTTACTGCATACCCTGGTCCTTCCCATTGACGATGAAACACACAAATCGCATCGAAATTAAATATAAGAGACACAATGCCGACTTAAGTACAGGAAGACTTAGTCCTCCTACTTTCTATGTTTTGAGCGTTAACTGTGTCACTAGTTTTACATTCCGATGCACCTCTGCAGGTTTACTGTATCCCTTGGACCTTCCCATTGACGATGAAACACAGAAATTGCATCGGAATTAGATATAAGAGACACAATGCCGACTTAAGTACAGGAAGACTGAGTCTTCCTACTGTCTATGATTTGAGCGTTTCCTGTGTCACCAGTTTTACATTCTGATGCACCTCTGCAGGTTTACTGTATCGCTTGAACCTTCCCATTGACGATGAAGCACAGAAATTGCATCGGAATTAAATATAAGAGACACAATGCCGACTTAAGTACAGGAAGACTGAGTCTTCCTACTGTCTATAATTTGAGCGTTTCCTGTGTCACCAGTTTTACATTCCGATGCACCTCTACAGGTTTACTGTATCCCTTGGACCTTCACAGTGACGATGAAACACAGAAATTGCATCGGAATTAAATATAAGAGACACAATGCCGACTGAAGTACAATAAAACAGTCTTCTTACAGTCAATGCTTTGAGCGTTTCCTGTGTCACCAGTTTTACATTCCGATGCACCTCTGCCTGTTTACTGTATCCCTTGGACCTTCCCATTGTCGATGAAACACAGAAATCGCATCGGAATTAAATATAAGAGACACAATGCCGACTTAAGTACAGGAAGACTGAGTCTTCCTACTGTCGATGCTTTGAGCGTTTGCTGTGTCACCAGTTTTACATTCCGATGCACCTCTGCAGGTTTACTGTATCCCTTGGACCTTCTCATTGACGATGAATTACAGAAATTGCATCGGAATTAAATATAAGAGACACAATGCCGACTTAAGTACAAGAAGACTGAGTCTTCCTACTGTCTATGATTTGAGCGTTTCCTGTGTCATCAGTTTTACATTCCGATGCACCTCTGCAGGTTTACTGTATCCCTTGGACCTTCCCATTGACGATGAAAATCAGAAATTGCATCGGAATTATATATAAGAGACACAACGCCGACTTAAGTACATGAACAATGAGTCTTCTTACGGTCTATGTTTTGAGCGTTTCCTGTGTCACCAGGTTTAAATTCCGATGCACCTCTGCAGGTTTACTGTATCCCTTGGAACTTCCCATTGACGATGAAACACAGAAATTGCATCGGAATTAAATATTAGAGACACAGTGCCGACTTAAGAACAGGATGACTGGATCTTCTTACTGTCTATGCTTTGAGCGTTTCCCGTGTCAACAGTTTTACATTCCGATGCACCTCTGCAGGTTTACTGTATCCCTTCGACATTCACAGTGACGATGAATCACAGAAATTGCATCGGAATTAAATATAAGAGTCACTATGCAGACTTAAGTACAGGAAGACTGAGTCTTCCTACTGTCTATGTTTTGAGCGTTTCCTGTGTCATCAGTTCTACTTTCCGATGCACCTCTGCTTGTTAACTATATAACTTGGACCTTCCCATTCACGATGAAACACAGAAATTGCATCGGAAATAAATATAAGAGACACAATGCCGACTTAAGTACAGGAAGACTGAGTCTTCCTACTGTCTATGTTTTGAGCGTTTCCTGTGTCACCAGTTTTACATTCCAATGTGCCTCTGCAGGTTTACTGTATCCATTGGACATTCCCATTGACGATGAAACACAGAAATTTCATCGGAAATAAATACAAGAGACACAATGCAGACTTAAGTACAGGAAGACTGAGTCTTCCTACTGTCTATGTTTTGAGCGTTTCCTGTGACACTAGTTTTACATTCCGATGCACCTCTGCAGGTTTGCTGCATCCCTTGGACCTTCCCACTGACGATGAAACACAGAAATTGCATCGGAATTAAATATAAGAGACTCAATGCCGACTTAAGTACAGGAAGACTGAGTCTTCCTACTGTCTATGTTTTGAGCGTATCCTGTGTCACTAGTTTTACATTCCGATGCACCTCTGCAGGTTTATTGTATCCCTTGGCCTTCCCATTGACATTTTAACACAGAAATTGCATCGGAATTAAATATAAGAGACACAATGCCGACTTAAGTACAGGAAGACTGAGTCTTCCTACTGTCTATTTTTTGAGCGATTCCTGTGTCACCAGTTTTACATTCTGATGCACCTCTGCAGGTTTATTGTATCCCTTGGACTTTCACAGTTACCATGAAACACAGAAATTACATCGGAATTAATTATAAGAGACACAATGACGACTTAAGTACAAGACAACATTCTTCTTACAGTCAATGTTTTGAGCGATTCCTGTGTCACCAGTTTTACCTTCTGATGCACCTCTGCAGGTTTACTGTATCCCGTGCACCTTCCCATTGACGATGAAACACACAAATTGCATCGAAATTAAATATAAGATACACAATGCCGACTTAAGTACAGGAAGACTAAATCCTGCTGATGTCTATGTTTGAGCGTATCCTGTATCATCAGTTTTACTTTCCGATGCACCTCTGCAGGTTTACTATATCCCTTGGAACTTCCCATTCACGATGAAACACTGAAATTTCATCGGAAATAAATATAAGAGACACAATGCCGACTTAAGTACAGGAAGACTGAGTCTTCCTACTGTCTATGTTTTGAGCGTTACCTGTGTCACCAGTTTTACATACCGAACCTCCTCTGCAGGTTTACTGTATCCCTTGGACCTTCACAGCGACGATGAAACACAGAAATAGCATCGGAATTAAATATAAGAGACAAAATGCCGACTTAAGTACAGGAAGACTGAGTCTTCCTACTGTCTATGTTTTGAGCGTTTCTTGTGTCACTAGTTTTACATACCGATGCACCTTTGCAGGTTTACTGTATCCCTTGGACCTTCCCATTGACGATGAAACACAGAAATTGAATCGGAATTAAATATAAGAGACACAATGCCGACTTAAGTACAGGAAGACTGAGTCTTGCTACTGTCTATGTTTTGAGCGTTTCCTGTGTCACTAGTTTTACATTCCGATGCACCTCTGCAGGTTTACTGCATCCCTTGGACCTTCCCACTGACGATGAAACACAGAAATTGCATCGGAATTAAATATAAGAGACTCAATGCCGACTTAAGTACAGGAAGACTGAGTCTTCCTACTGTCTATGTTTTGAGCGGTTCCTGTGTCACTAGTTTTACATTCCGATGCACCTCTGCAGGTTTATTGTATCCCTTGGCCTTCCCATTGACAATGAAACACAGAAATTGCATCGGAATTAAATATAAGAGACACAATGCCGACTTAAGTACAGGAAGACTGAGTCTTCCTACTGTCTATTTTTTGAGCGATTCCTGTGTCACCAGTTTTACATTCTGATGCACCTCTGCAGGTTTACTGTATCCCTTGGACCTTCCCATTGACGATGAAACACAGAAATTGCATCGGAATTAAATATAAGAGACACAATGCCGACTTAAGTACACGAAGACTGAGTCTTCCTACTATCTATGTTTTGAGCGTTTCCTGTGTCACCAGTTTTACATTCCAATGTGCCTCTGCAGGTTTACTGTATCCATTGGACCTTCCCATTGACGATGAAACACAGAAATTGCATCGGAATTAAATATAAGAGACACAACGCCGACTTAAGCACAAGAAAGCTGAGTCTTCTTACGGTCTATGTTTTGAGCGTTTCCTGTGTCACCAGTTTTACATTCCGATGCACCTCTGCAGGTTTACTGTATCCCTTGGACCTTCCCGTTGACGATGAAACACAGAAATTGCATCGGAATTAAATATAGGAGACACAATGCCGACTTAAGTACAGGAAGACTGAGTCTTCCTACTGTCTATGTTTTGAGCGTTTCCTGTGTCACTAGTTTTACATTCCGATGCACCTCTGCAGGTTTACTGCATCCCTTGGACCTTCCCATTGACGATGAAACACAGAAATTGCATCGGAATTAAATATAAGAGACACAATGCCGACTTAAGTACACGAAGACTGAGTCTTCCTACTGTCTATGTTTTGAGCGTTTCCTGTGTCACCAGTTTTACATTCTGATGCACCTCTGCAGGTCTACTGTATCCCGTGGTCCTTCCCATTGACGATGAAACACAGAATTGCATCGGAATTAAATATAAGAGACACAATGCCGACTTAAGTACAGGATGACTGAGTCTTCCTACTGTCTATAATTTGAGCGTTTCCTGTGTCACCAGTTTTACATTCCAATGCACCTCTACAGGTTTACTGTATCCCTTGGACTTTCACAGTTATGATGAAACACAGAAATTACATCGGAATTAAATATAAGAGACACAATGACGACTTAAGTACAAGACAACATTCTTCTTACAGTCAATGTTTTGAGCGATTCCTGTGTCACCAGTTTTACATTCTGATGCACCTCTGCAGGTTTACTGTATCCCGTGCACCTTCCCATTGACGATGAAACACACAAATTGCATCGAAATTAAATATAAGATACACAATGCCGACTTAAGTACAGGAAGACTAAATCCTGCTGATGTCTATGTTTTGAGCGTATCCTGTATCATCAGTTTTACTTTCCGATGCACCTCTGCAGGTTTACTATATCCCTTGGAACTTCCCATTCACGATGAAACACTGAAATTTCATCGGAAATAAATATAAGAGACACAATGCTGACTTATGTACAGGAAGACTGAGTCTTCCTACTGTCTATGTTTTGAGCGTTTCCAGTGTCACTAGTTATACATTCCGTTGCACCTCTGCAGGTTTACTGTATCCCTTGGACCTTCCCATTGACGATGAAACACAGAAATTGCATCGGAATTAAATATAAGAGACACAATGCCGACTTAAGTACAGGAAGACTGAGTCTTCCTACTGCCTATGTTGTGGGCGTTTCCTGTATCACCATTTATACATTCTGATGCACCTCTGTAGGTTTACTGTACCCCTTGGACCTTCCCATTGACGATGAAACACAGAAATTGCATCGAAATTAAATATAAGAGACACAATGCCGACTTAAGTACAGGAAGACTCAGTCTTCCTACTGTCTATGTTTTGAGCGTTTCCTGTGTCACCAGTTTTACATTGTGATGCACCTCTGCAGGTTTACTGTATCCCTTGGACCTTCCCATTGACGATGAAACACAGAAATTGTATCGGAATTACATATAATAGACACAATGCCTACTTAAGTACAGGAAGGCTGAGTCTTCCTACTGTCTAAGTTTTGAGCGTTACCTGTGTCACCAGTTTTACATACCGATGCACCTCTGCAGGTTTACTGTATCCCTTGGACCTTCACAGCGACGATGAAACACAGAAATAGCATCGGAATTAAATATAAGAGACAAAATGCCGACTTAAGTACAGGAAGACTGAGTCTTCCTACTGTCTATGTTTTGAGCGTTTCTTGTGTCACTAGTTTTACATACCGATGCACCTTTGCAGGTTTACTGTATCCCTTGGACCTTCCCATTGACGATGAAACACAGAAATTGCATCGGAATTAAATATAAGAGACACAATGCCGAGTTAAGTACAGGAAGACTGAGTCTTGCTACTGTCTATGTTTTGAGCGTTTCCTGTGTCACTAGTTTTACATTCCGATGCACCTCTGCAGGTTTACTGCATCCCTTGGACCTTCCCACTGACGATGAAACACAGAAATTGCATCGGAATTAAATATAAGAGACTCAATGCCGACTTAAGTACAGGAAGACTGAGTCTTCCTACTGTGTATGTTTTGAGCGTTTCCTGTGTCACTAGTTTTACATTCCGATGCACCTCTGCAGGTTTATTGTATCCCTTGGCCTTCCCATTGACAATGAAACACAGAAATTGCATCGGAATTAAATATAAGAGACACAATGCCGACTTAAGTACAGGAAGACTGAGTCTTCCTACTGTCTATTTTTTGAGCGATTCCTGTGTCACCAGTTTTACATTCTGATGCACCTCTGCAGGTTTACTGTATCCCTTGGACCTTCCCATTGACGATGAAACACAGAAATTGCATCGGAATTAAATATAAGAGACACAATGCCGACTTAAGTACAGGAAGACTGAGTCTTCCTACTGTCTATGTTTTGAGCGTTTCCTGTGTCACCAGTTTTACATTCCAATGTGCCTCTGCAGGTTTACTGTATCCATTGGACCTTCCCATTGACGATGAAACACAGAAATTGCATCGGAATTAAATATAAGAGACACAACGCCGACTTAAGCACAAGAAAGCTGAGTCTTCTTACGGTCTATGTTTTGAGCGTTTCCTGTGTCACCAGTTTTACATTCCGATGCACCTCTGCAGGTTTACTGTATCCCTTGGACCTATGCCGGCCGAAGTGGCCGTGCGGTTAAAGGCGCTGCAGTCTGGAACCGCAAGACCGCTACGGTCGCAGGTTCGAATCCTGCCTCGGGCATGGATGTTTGTGATGTCCTTAGGTTAGTTAGGTTTAACTAGTTCTAAGTTCTAGGGGACTAATGACCTCAGCAGTTGAGTCCCATAGTGCTCAGAGCCATTTGAACCATTTGAACCTTGGACCTTCACATTGACGATGAAACACAGTAATTGCATCGGAATTAAATATAAGTGACTCAATGCCGACTTAAGTACAGGAAGACTGAGTCTTCCTACTGTCTATGTTTTGAGCGTTTCCGGTGTCACCAGTTTTACATTGCAATGGGCCTCTGCAGGTTTACTGTATTCATTGGACCTTCCCATTGACGATGAAACACAGAAATTTCATCGGAAATAAATATAAGAGACACAATGCAGACTTAAGTACAGGAAGACTGAGTCTTCCTACTGTCTATGCTTTGAGCGTGTCCTGTGTCACGAGTTTTACATTCCGATGCACCTCTGCAGGTTTACTGTATCCCTTGGACCTTCCCATTGACGATGAAACACAGAAATTGCATCGGAATTAAATATAAGAGACAAAATGCCGACTTAAGTACAGGAAGACTGAGGTTTCCTACTTTCTATGTTTTGAGCGTTTCTTGTGTCACTAGTTTTACATACCGATGCACCTTTGCAGGTTTACTGTATCCCTTGGACCTTCCCATTGACGATGAAACACAGAAATTGCAGCGGAATTAAATATAAGAGACACAATGCCGACTTAAGTACAGGAAGACTGAGTCTTCCTACTGTCTATGTTTGAGCGTTTCCTGTGTCACTAGTTTTACATTCCGATGCACCTCTGCAGGTTTACTGTATCCCTTCGACCTTTTCATTGACCATGAATCACAGAAATTGCATTGGGATTATATACAAGAGACACAATGCCGACTTAAGTACAGGAAGACTGTGTGTTCCTACTGTCTATGTTTTGAGCGTTTCCAGTGTCACCAGTTTTACATTCTGATGCACCTCTGCAAGTTTACTGTATCCCGTGGACCTTCCCATTGACGATGAAACACAGAAATTGCATCGGAATTAAATATAAGAGACACAATGCCGACTTAAGTACAGGAAGACTGAGTCTTCCTACTGTCTAGAGTTTGAGCGTTTCCTTTGTCACCAGTTTTACATTCCGATGCACCTCTACAGGTTTACTGTATCCCTTGGACCTTCACAGTGACGATGAAACACAGAAATAGCATCGGAATTAAATATAAGAGACACAATGCCGACTTAAGTACAGGAAGACTAAGTCTTCCTACTGTCTATGTTTTGAGCTTTTCCTGTGTCATCAGTTTTACTTTCCGTTGCAATTCTGCAGGTTTACTATATCCCTTGGACCTTCCCATTCACGATGAAACACAGAAATTTCATCGGAAATATATATAAGAGACACAATGCCGACTTAAGTACAGGAAGACTAAGTCTTCCTACTGTCTATGTTTTGAGCGTTTCCTGTGTCACGAGTTTTACATTCCGATGCACCTCTACAGGTGTACTGTATCCCTTGGACCTTCACAGTTACGATGAAACACAGAACTTACATAGTAATTAAATATAAGAGACACAATGACGACTTAAGTACAAGGAAACAGTTTTCTTACAGTCAATGTTTTGAGCGTTTCCTGTGTCACCAGTTTTACATTCCGATGCACCTCTGCATGTTTACTATATCCCTTGGACCTTCCCATTCACGAAGAAACACAGAAATTTCATCGGAAATAAATGTAGGAGACACAATGCCGACTTATGTACAGGAAGACTGAGTATTCCTACTGTCTATGTTTTGAGCGTTTCCTGTGTCACTAGTTATACATTCCGTTGCACCTCTGCAGGTTTACTGTATCACTTGGACATTCCCATTGACGATGAAACACAGAAATTGCATCGGACTTAAATATAAGTGACACAATGCCGACTTAAGTACAGGAAGACTGAGTCTTCCTACTGTCTATGTTGTGAGCGTTCCTGTGTCACCATTTTTACATTCTGATGCACCTCTGCAGGTTTACTGTACCCCTTGGACCTTCCCATTGACGATGAAACACAGAAATTGCATCGGAATTAAATATAAGAGACACAATACCGACCTAAGTACAGGAAGACTGAGTCTTCCTGCTGTCTATATTTTGAGCGTTTCCTGTGTCACCAGTTTTACATTCTGATGCACCTCTGCATGTTTACTGTATCCCTTGGACCTTCCCATTGACGATGAAACACAGAAATTGCATCGGAATTAAATATAAGAGAAACAATGCCGATTTAAGTACAGGAAGACTGAGTCTTCCTACTGTCTATAATTTGAGCGTTTCCTGTGTCACCAGTTTTACATTCCGATGCACCTCTACAGGCTTACTGTATCCCTTGGACCTTCACAGTGACGATGAAACACAGAAATAGCATCGGAATTAAATATAAGAGACACAATGCCGACTTAAGTACAGGAAGACTAAGTCTACCTACTGTCTATGTTTTGAGCGTTTCCTGTGTCATCAGTTTTACTTTCCGATGCACCTCTGCAGGTTTACTATATCCCTTGGACCTTCCCATTCACGATGAAACACAGAAATTTCATCGGAAATAAAGATAAGAGACACAATGCAGACTTAAGTACAGGAAGACTGAGTCTTCCTACTGTCTATGTTTTGAGCGTTTCCTGTGTCACGAGTTTTACATTCCGATGTGCCTCTGCAGGTTTACTGTATCCCTTGGACCTTCCCATTGAAGATGAAACACAGAAATTGCATCGGAATTAAATATAAGAGACACAATGCCGACTTAAGTACAGGAAGACTGAGTCTTCCTACTGTCTATGGTTTGAGCGTTTCCCGTGTTACCAGGTTTACATTCCGATGCACCTCTGCATGTTTACTGTATCCTTTGGACTTTCCCATTGGCGACGAAACACACAAATTGCATCGAAATTAAATATAAGATACACAATGCCGACTCAAGTGCAGGAAGACTAAATCCTGCTACTGTCTATGTTTTGAGCGTATCCTGTGTCATCAGTTTTACTTTCCGATGCACCTCTGCAGGTTTACTATATCCTTTGGACCTTCCCATTCACGATGAAACACAGAAATGTCATCGGAAAAAAATATAAGAGACACAATGCCGACTTATGTACAGGAAGACTGAGTATTCCTACTGTCTATGTTTTGAGTGTTTCCTGTGTCACTAGTTATACATTCCGTTGCACCTCTGCAGGTTTACTGTATCCCTTGGACCTTCCAATTGACGATGAAACACAGAAATTGCATCGGAATTAAATATAAGAGACACAATGCCGACTTAAGTACAGGAAGACTGAGTCTTCCTACTGTCTATGTTGTGAGAGTTTCCTGTGTCACCATTTTTACATTCTGATGCACCTCTGCAGGTATACTTTACCCCTTGGACCTTCCCATTGACGATGAAACACAGAAATTGCATCGGAATTAAATATAAGAGACACAATGCCGACTTAAGTACAGGAAAACTGAGTCTTCCTACTGTCTATGTTTTGAGCGTTTCCTGTGTCACTAGTTTTACATTCCAATGTGCCTCTGCAGGTTTACTGTATCCATTGGACCTTCCCATTGACGATGAAACACAGAAATTGCATCGGAATTAAATATAATAGACACAACGCCGACTTAAGCACAAGAAAGCTGAGTCTTCTTACGGTCTATGTTTTGAGCGTTTCCTGTGTCACCAGTTTTACATTCCGATGCACCTCTGCAGGTTTACTGTATCCCTTGGACCTATGCCGGCCGAAGTGGCCGTGCGGTTAAAGGCGCTGCAGTCTGGAACCGCAAGACCGCTACGGTCGCAGGTTCGAATCCTGCCTCGGGCATGGATGTTTGTGATGTCCTTAGGTTAGTTAGGTTTAACTAGTTCTAAGTTCTAGGGGACTAATGACCTCAGCAGTTGAGTCCCATAGTGCTCAGAGCCATTTGAACCATTGGAACCTTTTACCTTCCCATTGACGATGAAACACAGAAATTGCATCGGAATTAAATATAAGTGACTCAATGCCGACTTAAGTACAGGAAGACTGAGTCTTCCTACTGTCTATGTTTTGAGCGTTTCCGGTGTCACCAGTTTTACATTCCAATGGGCCTCTGCAGGTTTACTGTATCCCTTGGACCTTCCCATTGACGATGAAACACAGAAATTGCATCGGAATTAAATATAAGAGACACAATGCCGACTTAAGTACAGGAAGACTGAGTCTTCCTACTGTCAATGTTTTGAGCGTTTCCTGTGTCACTAGTTTTACATTCCGATGCACCTCTGCAGGTTTACTGCATCCCTTGGACCTTCCCATTGACGATGAAACACAGAAATTGCATCAGAATTAAATATAAGAGACACAATTCCGACTTAAGTACAGGATGACTGAGTCTTCCTACTGTCTATAATTTGAGCGTTTCCTGTGTCACCAGTTTTACATTCCAATGCACCTCTACAGGTTTACTGTATCCCTTGGACTTTCACAGTTACGATGAAACACAGAAATTACATCGGAATTCAATATAAGAGACACAATGACGACTTAAGTACAAGACAACATTCTTCTTACAGTCAATGTTTTGAGCGATTCCTGTGTCACCAGTTTTACATTCTGATGCACCTCTGCAGGTTTACTGTATCCCGTGGTCCTTCCCATTGACGATGAAACACACAAATTGCATCGAAATTAAATATAAGATACACAATGCCGACTTAAGTACAGGAAGACTAAATCCTGCTGATGTCTATGTTTTGAGCGTATCCTGTATCATCAGTTTTACTTTCCGATGCACCTCTGCAGGTTTACTATATCCCTTGGAACTTCCCATTCACGATGAAACACTGAAATTTCATCGGAAATAAATATAAGAGACACAATGCCGACTTATGTACAGGAAGACTGAGTTTTCCTACTGTCTATGTTTTGAGCGTTTCCAGTGTCACTAGTTATACATTCCGTTGCACCTCTGCAGGTTTACTGTATCCCTTGGACCTTCCCATTGACGATGAAACACAGAAATTGCATCGGAATTAAATATAAGAGACACAATGCCGACTTAAGTACAGGCAGACTGAGTCTTCCTACTGCCTATGTTGTGAGCGTTCCCTGTATCACCATTTATACATTCTGATGCACCTCTGCAGGTTTACTGTACCCCTTGGAACTTCCCATTGACGATGAAACACAGAAATTGCATCGAAATTAAATATAAGAGACACAATGCCGACTTAAGTACAGGAAGACTGAGTCTTCCTACTGTCTATGTTTTGAGCGTTTCCTGTGTCACCAGTATTACATTCTGATGCACCTCTGCAGGTTTACTGTATCCCTTGGACCTTCCCATTGACGATGAAACACAGAAATAGCATCGGAATTAAATATAAGAGACACAATGCCTACATAAGTACAGGAAGGCTGAGTCTTCCTACTGTCTATGTTTTGAGCGTTAACTGTGTCACCAGTTTTACATACCGATGCACCTCTGGAGGTTTACTGTATCCCTTGGACCTTCACAGCGACGATGAAACACAGAAATAGCATCGGAATTAAATATAAGAGACAAAATGCCGACTTAAGTACAGGAAGACTGAGGTTTCCTACTTTCTATGTTTTGAGCGTTTCTTGTGTCACTAGTTTTACATACCGATGCACCTTTGCAGGATTACTGTATCCCTTGGACCTTCCCATTGACGATGAAACACAGAAATTGCAGCGGAATTAAATATAAGAGACACAATGCCGACTTAAGTACAGGAAGACTGAGTCTTCCTACTGTCTATGTTTGAGCGTTTCCTGTGTCACTAGTTTTACATTCCGATGCACCTCTGCAGGTTTACTGTTTCCCTTCGAACTTTTCATTGACCATGAAACACAGAAATTGCATTGGAATTATATACAAGAGACACAATGCCGACTTAAGTACAGGAAGACTGTGTGTTCCTACTGTCTATGTTTTGAGCGTTTCCAGTGTCACCAGTTTTACATTCTGATGCACCTCTGCAAGTTTACTGTATCCCGTGGACCTTCCCATTGACGATGAAACACAGAAATTTCATCGGAAATAAATATAAGAGACACAATGCCGACTTAAGTACAGGAAGACTAAGTCTTCCTACTGTCTATGTTTTGAGCGTTTCCTGTGTCACGAGTTTTACATTCCGATGCACCTCTGCAGGTTTACTGTATCCCTTGGACCTTCCCATTGACGATGAAACACAGAAATTGCATCGGAATTAAATATAAGAGACACAATGCCGACTTAAGTACAGCAAGACTGAGTCTTCCTACTGTCTATGTTTTGAGCGTTTCCTGTGTCACTAGTTTTACATTCCGATGCACCTCGGCAGGTTTACTGCATCCCTTGGACCTTCCCATTGACGACGAAACACAGAAATTGCATCGCAATTAAATGTAAGAGACACAATGCCGACTTAAGTACAGGAAGACTGAGTCTTCTTACTGTCTATGTTTTGAGCGTTTCCTGTGTCACCAGTTTTACATTCTGATGCACCTCTGCAGGTTTACTGTATCCCTTGAACCTTCCCATTGACGATGAAACACAGAAATTGCATCGAAATTAAATATAAGAGAAACAATGCCGACTTAAGTACAGGATGACTGAGTCTTCCTACTGTCTATAATTTGAGCGCCTCCTGTGTCACCAGTTTTACATTCCGATGCACCTCTACAGGTTTACTGTATCCCTTGGACCTTCACAGTTACGATGAAACACAGAACTTACATAGTAATTAAATATAAGAGACACAATGACCACTTAAGTACAAGAAAACAGTTTTCTTACAGTCAATGTTTTGAGCGTTTCCTGTGTCACCAGTTTTACATTCCGATGCACCTCTGCAGGTTACTGTATCCCGTGGTCCTTCCCATTGACGATGAAACACACAAATTGCATCGAAATTAAATA
The DNA here is from genome assembly GCF_023898315.1 of Schistocerca nitens. Taxonomy (NCBI): domain Eukaryota; kingdom Metazoa; phylum Arthropoda; class Insecta; order Orthoptera; family Acrididae; genus Schistocerca; species Schistocerca nitens. The sequence goes on along the minus strand of NC_064616.1, from coordinate 1,249,619 downwards.
TAAGATACACAATGCCGACTTAAGTACAGGAAGACTAAATCCTGCTGATGTCTATGTTTTGAGCGTATCCTGTATCATCAGTTTTACTTTCCGATGCACCTCTGCAGGTTTACTATATCCCTTGGAACTTCCCATTCACGATGAAACACTGAAATTTCATCGGAAATAAATATAAGAGACACAATGCCGACTTATGTACAGGAAGACTGAGTTTTCCTACTGTCTACGTTTTGAGCGTTTCCAGTGTCACTAGTTATACATTCCGTTGCACCTCTGCAGGTTTACTGTATCCCTTGGACCTTCCCATTGACGATGAAACACAGAAATTGCATCGGAATTAAATATAAGAGACACAATGCCGACTTAAGTACAGGCAGACTGAGTCTTCCTACTGCCTATGTTGTGAGCGTTCCCTGTATCACCATTTATACATTCTGATGCACCTCTGCAGGTTTACTGTACCCCTTGGAACTTCCCATTCACGATGAAACACAGAAATTGCATCGAAATTAAATATAAGAGACACAATGCCGACTTAAGTACAGGAAGACTGTGTCTTCCTACTGTCTATGTTTTGAGCGTTTCCTGTGTCACCAGTATTACATTCTGATGTACCTCTGCAGGTTTACTGTATCCCTTGGACCTTCCCATTGACGATGAAACACAGAAATAGCATCGGAATTAAATATAAGAGACACAATGCCTACATAAGTACAGGAAGGCTGAGTCTTCCTACTGTCTATGTTTTGAGCGTTACCTGTGTCACCAGTTTTACATACCGATGCACCTCTGGAGGTTTACTGTATCCCTTGGACCTTCACAGCGACGATGAAACACAGAAATAGCATCGGAATTAAATATAAGAGACAAAATGCCGACTTAAGTACAGGAAGACTGAGGTTTCCTACTTTCTATGTTTTGAGCGTTTCTTGTGTCACTAGTTTTACATACCGATGCACCTTTGCAGGTTTACTGTATCCCTTGGACCTTCCCATTGACGATGAAACACAGAAATTGCAGCGGAATTAAATATAAGAGACACAATGCCGACTTAAGTACAGTAAGACTGAGTCTTCTTACTGTCTATGTTTGAGCGTTTACTGTGTCACTAGTTTTACATTCCGATGCGCCTCTGCAGGTTTACTGTATCCCTTCGACCTTTTCATTGACCATGAAACACAGAAATTGCATTGGAATTATATACAAGAGACACAATGCAGACTTAAGTACAGGAAGACTCTGTGTTCCTACTGTCTATGTTTTGAGCGTTTCCAGTGTCACCAGTTTTACATTCTGATGCACCTCTGCAAGTTTACTGTATCCCGTGGACCTTCCCATTGACGACGAAACACAGAAATTGCATCGGAATTAAATATAAGAGACACAATGCCGACTTAAGTACAGGAAGACTGAGTCTTCCTACTGTCTAGAGTTTGAGCGTTTCCTTTGTCACCAGTTTTACATTCCGATGCACCTCTACAGGTTTACTGTATCCCTTGGACCTTCACAGTGACGATGAAACACAGAAATAGCATCGGAATTATATATAAGAGACACAATGCCGACTTAAGTACAGGAAGACTAAGTCTTCCTACTGTCTATGTTTTGAGCTTTTCCTGTGTCATCAGTTTTACTTTCCGTTGCAATTCTGCAGGTTTACTATATCCCTTGGACCTTCCCATTCACGATGAAACACAGAAATTTCATCGGAAATAAATATAAGAGACACAATGCCGACTTAAGTACAGGAAGACTAAGTCTTCCTACTGTCTATGTTTTGAGCGTTTCCTGTGTCACGAGTTTTACATTCCGATGCACCTCTGCAGGTTTACTGTATCCCTTGGACCTTCCCATTGACGATGAAACACAGAAATTGCATCGGAATTAAATATAAGAGACACAATGCCGACTTAAGTACAGCAAGACTGAGTCTTCCTACTGTCTATGTTTTGAGCGTTTCCTGTGTCACTAGTTTTACATTCCGATGCACCTCGGCAGGTTTACTGCATCCCTTGGACCTTCCCATTGACGACGAAACACAGAAATTGCATCGCATTTAAATGTAAGAGACACAATGCCGACTTAAGTACAGGAAGACTCAGTCTTCTTACTGTCTATGTTTTGAGCGTTTCCTGTGTCACCAGTTTTACATTCTGATGCACCTCTGCAGGTTTACTGTATCCCTTGAACCTTCCCATTGACGATGAAACACAGAAATTTCATCGGAAAAAAATATAAGAGACACAATGCCGACTTATGTACAGGAAGACTGAGTATTCCTACTGTCTATGTTTTGAGTGTTTCCTGTGTCACTAGTTATACATTCCGTTGCACCTCTGCAGGTTTACTGTATCCCTTGGACCTTCCAATTGACGATGAAACACAGAAATTGCATCGGAATTACATATAAGAGACACAATGCCGACTTAAGTACAGGAAGACTGAGTCTTCCTACTGTCTATGTTGTGAGAGTTTCCTGTGTCACCATTTTTACATTCTGATGCACCTCTGCAGGTTTACTTTACCCCTTGGACCTTCCCTTTGACGATGAAACACAGAAATTGCATCGGAATTAAATATAAGAGACACAATGCCGACTTAAGTACAGGAAAACTGAGTCTTCCTACTGTCTATGTTTTGAGCGTTTCCTGTGTCACTAGTTTTACATTCCAATGTGCCTCTGCAGGTTTACTGTATCCATTGGACCTTCCCATTGACGATGAAACACAGAAATTGCATCGGAATTAAATATAATAGACACAACGCCGACTTAAGCACAAGAAAGCTGAGTCTTCTTACGGTCTATGTTTTGAGCGTTTCCTGTGTCACCAGTTTTACATTCCGATGCACCTCTGCAGGTTTACTGTATCCCTTGGACCTATGCCGGCCGAAGTGGCCGTGCGGTTAAAGGCGCTGCAGTCTGGAACCGCAAGACCGCTACGGTCGCAGGTTCGAATCCTGCTTCGGGCATGGATGTTTGTGATGTCCTTAGGTTAGTTAGGTTTAACTAGTTCTAAGTTCTAGGGGACTAATGACCTCAGCAGTTGAGTCCCATAGTGCTCAGAGCCATTGGAACCATTTGAACCTTGGACCTTCCCATTGACGATGAAACACAGAAATTGCATCGAAATTAAATATAAGAGACACAATGCCGACTTAAGTACAGGAAGACTGAGTCTTCCTACTGTCTATGTTTTGAGCGTTTCCTGTGTCACCAGTATTACATTCTGATGCACCTCTGCAGGTTTACTGTATCCCTTGGACCTTCACAGTGACGATGAAACACAGAATTAGCATCGGAATTAAATATAAGAGACACAATGCCGACTTAAGTACAGGAAGACTAAGTCTTCCTACTGTCTATGTTTTGAGCTTTTCCTGTGTCATCAGTTTTACTTTCCGATGCACCTCTGCAGGTTTACTGTATCCCTTCGAACTTTTCATTGACCATGAAACACAGAAATTGCATTGGAATTATATACAAGAGACACAATGCCGACTTAAGTACAGGAAGACTGTGTGTTCCTACTGTCTATCCTTTGAGCGTTTCCAGTGTCACCAGTTTTACATTCTGATGCACCTCTGCAAGGTTACTGTATCCCGTGGACCTTCCCATTGACGATGAAACACAGAAATTGCATCGGAATTAAATATAAGAGACACAATGCCGACTTAAGTACAGGAAGACTGAGTCTTCCTACTGTCTAGAGTTTGAGCGTTTCCTTTGTCACCAGTTTTACATTCCGATGCACCTCTACAGGTTTACTGTACCCCTTGGACCTTCACAGTGACGATGAAACACAGAATTAGCATCGGAATTAAATATAAGAGACACAATGCCGACTTAAGTACAGGAAGACTAAGTCTTCCTACTGTCTATGTTTTGAGCTTTTCCTGTGTCATCAGTTTTACTTTCCGTTGCAATTCTGCAGGTTTACTATATCCCTTGGACCTTCCCATTCACGATGAAACACAGAAATTTCATCGGAAATAAATATAAGAGACACAATGCCGACTTAAGTACAGGAAGACTAAGTCTTCCTACTGTCTATGTTTTGAGCGTTTCCTGTGTCACGAGTTTTACATTCCGATGCACCTCTGCAGGTTTACTGTATCCCTTGGACCTTCCCATTGACGATGAAACACAGAAATTGCATCGGAATTAAATATAAGAGACACAATGCCGACTTAAGTACAGCAAGACTGAGTCTTCCTACTGTCTATGTTTTGAGCGTTTCCTGTGTCACTAGTTTTACATTCCGATGCACCTCGGCAGGTTTACTGCATCCCTTGGACCTTCCCATTGACGACGAAACACAGAAATTGCATCGCAATTAAATGTAAGAGACGCAATGCCGACTTAAGTACAGGAAGACTGAGTCTTCTTACTGTCTATGTTTTGAGCGTTTCCTGTGTCACCAGTTTTACATTCTGATGCACCTCTGCAGGTTTACTGTATCCCTTGAACCTTCCCATTGACGATGAAACACAGAAATTGCATCGAAATTAAATATAAGAGAAACAATGCCGACTTAAGTACAGGATGACTGAGTCTTCCTACTGTCTATAATTTGAGCGCCTCCTGTGTCACCAGTTTTACATTCCGATGCACCTCAACAGGTTTACTGTATCCCTTGGACCTTCACAGTTACGATGAAACACAGAACTTACATAGTAATTAAATATAAGAGACACAATGACGACTTAAGTACAAGAAAACAGATTTCTTACAGTCAATGTTTTGAGCGTTTCCTGTGTCACCAGTTTTACATTCCGATGCACCTCTGCAGGTTTACTGTATAAGAAAACAGTTTTCTTACAGTCAATGTTTTGAGCGTTTCCTGTGTCACCAGTTTTACATTCCGATGCACCTCTGCAGGTTTACTGTATCCCGTGGTCCTTCCCATTGACGATGAAACACACAAATTGCATCGAAATTAAATATAAGATACAGAATGCCGACTTAAGTACAGGAAGACTAAATCCTGCTGATGTCTATGTTTTGAGCGTATCCTGTATCATCAGTTTTACTTTCCGATGCACCTCTGCAGGTTTACTGTACCCCTTGGAACTTCCCATTGACGATGAAACACAGAAATTGCATCGAAATTAAATATAAGAGACACAATGCCGACTTAAGTACAGGAAGACTGAGTCTTCCTACTGTCTATGTTTTGAGCGTTTCCTGTGTCACCAGTATTACATTCTGATGCACCTCTGCAGGTTTACTGTATCCCTTGGACCTTCCCATTGACGATGAAACACAGAAATAGCATCGGAATTAAATATAAGAGACACAATGCCTACATAAGTACAGGAAGGCTGAGTCTTCCTACTGTCTATGCTTTGAGCGTTACCTGTGTCACCAGTTTTACATACCGATGCACCTCTGCAGGTTTACTGTATCCCTTGGACCTTCACATCGACGATGAAACACAGAAATAGCATCGGAATTAAATATAAGAGACAAAATGCCGACTTAAGTACAGGAAGACCGAGGTTTCCTACTTTCTATGTTTTGAGCGTTTCTTGTGTCACTAGTTTTACATACCGATGCACCTTTGCAGGTTTACTGTATCCCTTGGACCTTCCCATTGACGATGAAACACAGAAATTGCAGCGGAATTAAATATAAGAGACACAATGCCGACTTAAGTACAGGAAGACTGAGTCTTCCTACTGTCTATGTTTGAGCGTTTACTGTGTCACTAGTTTTACATTCCGATGCACCTCTGCAGGTTTACTGTATCCCTTCGACCTTTTCATTGACCATGAAACACAGAAATTGCATTGGAATTATATACAAGAGACACAATGCCGACTTAAGTACAGGAAGACTGTGTGTTCCTACTGTCTATGTTTTGAGCGTTTCCAGTGTCACCAGTTTTACATTCTGATGCACCTCTGCAAGTTTACTGTATCCCGTGGACCTTCCCATTGACGATGAAACACAGAAATTGCATCGGAATTAAATATAAGAGACACAATGCCGACTTAAGTACAGGAAGACTGAGTCTTCCTACTGTCTAGAGTTTGAGCGTTTCCTTTGTCACCAGTTTTACATTCCGATGCACCTCTACAGGTTTACTGTATCCCTTGGACCTTCACAGTGACGATGAAACACAGAAATAGCATCGGAATTAAATATAAGAGACACAATGCCGACTTAAGTACAGGAAGACTAAGTCTTCCTACTGTCTATGTTTTGAGCTTTTCCTGTGTCATCAGTTTTATTTTCCGTTGCAATTCTGCAGGTTTACTATATCCCTTGGACCTTCCCATTCACGATGAAACACAGAAATTTCATCGGAAATAAATATAAGAGACACAATGCCGACTTAAGTACAGGAAGACTAAGTCTTCCTACTGTCTATGTTTTGAGCGTTTCCTGTGTCACGAGTTTTACATTCCGATGCACCTCTGCAGGTTTACTGTATCCCTTGGACCTTCCCATTGACGATGAAACACAGAAATTGCATCGGAATTAAATATAAGAGACACAATGCCGACTTAAGTACAGCAAGACTGAGTCTTCCTACTGTCTATGTTTTGAGCGTTTCCTGTGTCACTAGTTTTACATTCCGATGCACCTCGGCAGGTTTACTGCATCCCTTGGACCTTCCCATTGACGACGAAACACAGAAATTGCATCGCAATTAAATGTAAGAGACACAATGCCGACATAAGTACAGGAAGACTCAGTCTTCTTACTGTCTATGTTTTGAGCGTTTCCTGTGTCACCAGTTTTACATTCTGATGCACCTCTGCAGGTTTACTGTATCCCTTGAACCTTCCCATTGACGATGAAACACAGAAATTGCATCGAAATTAAATATAAGAGAAACAATGCCGACTTAAGTACAGGATGACTGAGTCTTCCTACTGTCTATAATTTGAGCGCCTCCTGTGTCACCAGTTTTACATTCCGATGCACCTCTACAGGTTTACTGTATCCCTTGGACCTTAACAGTTACGATGAAACACAGAACTTACATAGTAATTAAATATAAGAGACACAATGACGACTTAAGTACAAGAAAACAGTTTTCTTACAGTCAATGTTTTGAGCGTTTCCTGTGTCACCAGTTTTACATTCCGATGCACCTCTGCATGTTTACTGTATCCCTTGGACCTTCCCATTGGCGATGAAACACACAAATTGCATCGAAATTAAATATAAGATACACAATGCCGACTCAAGTACAGGAAGACTAAATCCTGCTACTGTCTATGTTTTGAGCGTATCCTGTGTCATCAGTTTTACTTTCCGATGCACCTCTGCAGGTTTACTATATCCCTTGGACCTTCCCATTGACGATGAAACACAGAAATTGCATCGGAATTAAATATAAGAGACACAATGCCGACTTAAGTACAGGAAGACTCAGTCTTCTTACTGTCTATGTTTTGAGCGTTTCCTGTGTCACCATTTTTACATTCTGATGCACCTCTGCAGGTTTACTGTACCCCTTGGACCTTCCCATTGACGATGAAACACAGAAATTGCATCGGAATTAAATATAAGAGACACAATACCGACCTAAGTACAGGAAGACTGAGTCTTCCTGCTGTCTATATTTTGAGCGTTTCCTGTGTCACCAGTTTTACATTCTGATGCACCTCTGCAGGTTTACTGTATCCCTTGGACCTTCCCATTGACGATGAAACACAGAAATTGCATCGGAATTAAATATAAGAGAAACAATGCCGACTTAAGTACAGGAAGACTGAGTCTTCCTACTGTCTATAATTTGAGCGTTTCCTGTGTCACCAGTTTTACATTCCGATGCACCTCTACAGGCTTACTGTATCCCTTGGACCTTCACAGTGACGATGAAACACAAAAATAGCATCGGAATTAAATATAAGAGACACAATGCCGACTTAAGTACAGGAAGACTAAGTCTTCCTACTGTCTATGTTTTGAGCGTTTCCTGTGTCATCAGTTTTACTTTCCGATGCACCTCTGCAGGTTTACTATATCCCTTGGACCTTCCCATTCACGATGAAACACAGAAATTTCATCGGAAATAAAGATAAGAGACACAATGCAGACTTAAGTACAGGAAGACTGAGTCTTCCTACTGTCTATGTTTTGAGCGTTTCCTGTGTCACGAGTTTTACATTCCGATGTGCCTCTTGCAGGTTTACTGTATCCCTTGGACCTTCCCATTGACGATGAAACACAGAAATTGCATCGGAATTAAATATAAGAGACACAATGCCGACTTAAGTACAGGAAGACTAAGTCTTCCTACTGTCTATGTTTTGAGCTTTTCCTGTGTCATCAGTTTTACTTTCCGTTGCAATTCTGCAGGTTTACTATATCCCTTGGACCTTCCCATTCACGATGAAACACAGAAATTTCATCGGAAAAAAAGATAAGAGACACAATGCAGACTTAAGTACAGGAAGACTGAGTCTTCCTACTGTCTATGTTTTGAGCGTTTCCTGTGTCACGAGTTTTACATTCCGATGTGCCTCTGCAGGTTTACTGTATCCCTTGAACCTTCCCATTGACGATGAAACACAGAAATTGCATCGGAATTAAATATAAGAGACACAATGCCGACTTAAGTACAGCAAGACTGAGTCTTCCTACTGTCTATGTTTTGAGCGTTTCCTGTGTAACTAGTTTTACATTCCGATGCACCTCGGCAGGTTTACTGCATCCCTTGGACCTTCCCATTGACGATGAAACACAGAAATTGCATCGCAATTAAATGTAAGAGACACAATGCCGACTTAAGTACAGGAAGACTCAGTCTTCTTACTGTCTATGTTTTGAGCGTTTCCTGTGTCACCAGTTTTACATTCTGATGCACCTCTGCAGGTTTACTGTATCCCTTGAACCTTCCCATTGACGATGAAACACAGAAATTGCATCGAAATTAAATATAAGAGAAACAATGCCGACTTAAGTACAGGATGACTGAGTCTTCCTACTGTCTATAATTTGAGCGCCTCCTGTGTCACCAGTTTTACATTCCGATGCACCTCTACAGGTTTACTGTATCCCTTGGACCTTCACAGTTACGATGAAACACAGAACTTACATAGTAATTAAATATAAGAGACACAATGACGACTTAAGTACAAGAAAACAGTTTTCTTACAGTCAATGTTTTGAGCGTTTCCTGTGTCACCAGTTTTACATTCCGATGCACCTCTGCATGTTTACTGTATCCCTTGGACCTTCCCATTGGCGATGAAACACACAAATTGCATCGAAATTAAATATAAGATACACAATGCCGACTCAAGTACAGGAAGACTAAATCCTGCTACTGTCTATGTTTTGAGCGTATCCTGTGTCATCAGTTTTACTTTCCGATGCACCTCTGCAGGTTTACTATATCCCTTGGACCTTCCCATTCACGATGAAACACAGAAATTTCATCAGAAATAAATGTAAGAGACACAATGCCGACTTATGTACAGGAAGACTGAGTATTCCTACTGTCTATGTTTTGAGCGTTTCCTGTGTCACTAGTTATACATTCCGTTGCACCTCTGCAGGTTTACTGTATCACTTGGACATTCCCATTGACGATGAAACACAGAAATTGCATCGGACTTAAATATAAGTGACACAATGCCGACTTAAGTACAGGAAGACTGAGTCTTCCTACTGTCTATGTTGTGAGCGTTTCCTGTGTCACCATTTTTACATTCTGATGCACCTCTGCAGGTTTACTGTACCCCTTGGACCTTCCCATTGACGATGAAACACAGAAATTGCATCGGAATTAAATATAAGAGACACAATACCGACCTAAGTACAGGAAGACTGAGTCTTCCTGCTGTCTATATTTTGAGCGTTTCCTGTGTCACCAGTTTTACATTCTGATGCACCTCTGCAGGTTTACTGTACCCCTTGGACCTTCCCATTGACGATGAAACACAGAAATTGCATCGGAATTAAATATAAGAGAAACAATGCCGACTTAAGTACAGGAAGACTGAGTCTTCCTACTGTCTATAATTTGAGCGTTTCCTGTGTCACCAGTTTTACATTCCGATGCACCTCTACAGGCTTACTGTATCCCTTGGACCTTCACAGTGACGATGAAACACAGAAATAGCATCGGAATTAAATATAAGAGACACAATGCCGACTTAAGTACAGGAAGACTGAGTCTTCCTACTGTCTATGTTGTGAGCGTTTCCTGTGTCACCATTTTTACATTCTGATGCACCTCTGCAGGTTTACTGTACCCCTTGGACCTTCCCATTGACGATGAAACACAGAAATTGCATCGGAATTAAATATAAGAGACACAATACCGACCTAAGTACAGGAAGACTGAGTCTTCCTGCTGTCTATATTTTGAGCGTTTCCTGTGTCACCAGTTTTACATTCTGATGCACCTCTGCAGGTTTACTGTATCCCTTGGACCTTCCCATTGACGATGAAACACAGAAATTGCATCGGAATTAAATATAAGAGACACAATGCCGACTTAAGTACAGGAAGACTGAGTCTTCCTACTGTCTATGGTTTGAGCGTTTCCCGTGTTACCAGGTTTACATTCCGATGCACCTCTGCATGTTTACTGTATCCTTTGGACTTTCCCATTGGCGACGAAACACACAAATTGCATCGAAATTAAATATAAGATACACAATGCCGACTCAAGTGCAGGAAGACTAAATCCTGCTACTGTCTATGTTTTGAGCGTATCCTGTGTCATCAGTTTTACTTTCCGATGCACCTCTGCAGGTTTACTATATCCCTTGGACCTTCACAGTGACGATGAAACACAGAAATTGCATCGTAATTAAATATAAGAGACACAATGCCGACTTAAGTACAGGAAGACTGAGTCTTCCTACTGTCTATGGTTTGAGCGTTTCCCGTGTTAACAGGTTTACATTCCGATGCACCTCTGCATGTTTACTGTATCCCTTGGACCTTCCAATTGACGATGAAACACAGAAATTGCATCGGAATTAAATATAAGAGACAGAATGCCGACTTAAGTACAGGAAGACTGAGTCTTCCTACTGTCTATGTTGTGAGAGTTTCCTGTGTCACCATTTTTACATTCTGATGCACCTCTGCAGGTTTACTTTACCCCTTGGACCTTCCCATTGACGATGAAACACAGAAATTGCATCGGAATTAAATATAAGAGAGACAATGCCGACTTAAGTACAGGAAAACTGAGTCTTCCTACTGTCTATGTTTTGAGCGTTTCCTGTGTCACTAGTTTTACATTCCGATGCACCTCGGCAGGTTTACTGCATCCCTTGGACCTTCCCATTGACGAGGAAACACAGAAATTGCATCGGAATTAAATATAAGAGAAACAATGCCGACTTAAGTACAGGATGACTGAGTCTTCCTACTGTCTATAATTTGAGCGTTTCCTGTGTCACCAGTTTTACATTCCGATTCACCTCTACAGGTTTACTGTATCCCTTGGACCTTCACAGTTACGATGAAACACAGAACTTACATAGTAATTAAATATAAGAGACACAATGACGACTTAAGTACAAGAAAACAGTTTTCTTACAGTCAATGTTTTGAGCGTTTCCTGTGTCACCAGTTTTACATTCCGATGCACCTCTGCATGTTTACTGTATCCCTTGGACCTTCCCATTGGCGATGAAACACACAAATTGCATCGAAATTAAATATAAGATACACAATGCCGACTTAAGTACAGGAAGACTGAGTCTTCCTACTGTCTATGTTTTGAGCGTTTCCTGTGTCACCAGTTTTACATTCCAATGTGCCTCTGCAGGTTTACTGTATCCATTGGACCTTCCCATTGACGATGAAACACAGAAATTGCATCGGAATTAAATATAAGAGACACAACGCCGACTTAAGCACAAGAAAGCTGAGTCTTCTTACGGTCTATGTTTTGAGCGTTTCCTGTGTCATCAGTTTTACATTCCGATGCACCTCTGCAGGTTTACTGTATCCCTTGGACCTTCCCATTGACGATGAAACACAGAAATTGCATCGGAATTAAATATAAGTGACTCAATGCCGACTTAAGTACAGGAAGACTGAGTCTTCCTACTGTCTATGGTTTGAGCGTTTCCGGTGTCACCAGTTTTACATTCCAATGGGCCTCTGCAGGTTTACTGTATCCATTGGACCTTCTCATTGACGATGAAACACAGAAATTTCATCGGAAATAAATATAAGAGACACAATGCAGACTTAAGTACAGGAAGACTGAGTCTTCCTACTGTCTATGCTTTGAGCGTGTCCTGTGTCACGAGTTTTACATTCCGATGCACATCTGCAGGTTTACTGTATCCCTTGGACCTTCCCATTGACGATGAAACATAGAAATTGCATCGGAATTAAATATAAGAGACACAATGCCGACTTAAGTACAGGATGACTGAGTCTTCCTACTGTCTATAATTTGAGCGTTTCCTGTGTCACCAGTTTTACATTCCAATGCACCTCTACAGGTTTACTGTATCCCTTGGACTTTCACAGTTACGATGAAACACAGAAATTACATCGGAATTCAATATAAGAGACACAATGACGACTTAAGTACAAGACAACATTCTTCTTACAGTCATTGTTTTGAGCGATTCCTGTGTCACCAGTTTTACATTCTGATGCACCTCTGCAGGTTTACTGTATCCCGTGGTCCTTCCCATTGACGATGAAACACACAAATTGCATCGAAATTAAATATAAGAGACACAATGCCGACTTAAGTTCAGGAAGACTGAGTCTTCCTACTGTCTATGTTTGAGCGTTTCCTGTGTCACTAGTTTTACATTCCGATGCACCTCTGCAGGTTTACTGTATCCCTTCGACCTTTTCATTGACCATGAAACACAGAAATTGCTTTGGAATTATATACAAGAGACACAATGCCGACTTAAGTACAGGAAGACTGTGTGTTCCTACTGTCTATGTTTTGAGCGTTTCCAGTGTCACCAGTTTTACATTCTGATGCACCTCTGCAAGTTTACTGTATGCCGTGGACCTTCCCATTGACGATGAAACACAGAAATTGCATCGGAATTAAATATAAGAGACACAATGCCGACTTAAGTACAGGAAGACTGAGTCTTCCTACTGTCTAGAGTTTGAGCGTTTCCTTTGTCACCAGTTTTACATTCCGATGCACCTCTACAGGTTTACTGTATCCCTTGGACCTTCACAGTGACGATGAAACACAGAAATAGCATCGGAATTAAATATAAGAGACACAATGCCGACTTAAGTACAGGAACACTAAGTCTTCCTACTGTCTATGTTTTGAGCTTTTCCTGTGTCATCAGTTTTACTTTCCGTTGCAATTCTGCAGGTTTACTATATCCCTTGGACCTTCCCATTCACGATGAAACACAGAAATTTCATCGGAAATAAATATAAGAGACACAATGCCGACTTAAGTACAGGAAGACTAAGTCTTCCTACTGGCTATGTTTTGAGCGTTTCCTGTGTCACGAGTTTTACATTCCGATGCACCTCTGCAGGTTTACTGTATCCCTTGGACCTTCCCATTGACGATGAAACACAAAAATTGCATCGGAATTAAATATAAGAGACACAATGCCGACTTAAATACAGCAAGACTGAGTCTTCCTACTGTCTATGTTTTGAGCGTTTCCTGTGTCACTAGTTTTACATTCCGATGCACCTCGGCAGGTTTACTGCATCCCTTGGACCTTCCCATTGACGACGAAACACAGAAATTGCATCGCAATTAAATGTAAGAGACACAATGCCGACAGAAGTACAGGAAGACTCAGTCTTCTTACTGTCTATGTTTTGAGCGTTTCCTGTGTCACCAGTTTTACATTCTAATGCACCTCTGCAGGTTTACTGTATCCCTTGAACCTTCCCATTGACGATGAAACACAGAAATTGCATCGAAATTAAATATAAGAGAAACAATGCCGACTTAAGTACAGGATGACTGAGTCTTCCTACTGTCTATAATTTGAGCGCCTCCTGTGTCACCAGTTTTACATTCCGATGCACCTCTACAGGTTTACTGTATCCCTTGGACCTTCACAGTTACGATGAAACACAGAACTTACATAGTAATTAAATATAAGAGACACAATGACGACTTAAGTACAAGAAAACAGTTTTCTTACAGTCAATGTTTTGAGCGTTTCCTGTGTCACCAGTTTTACATTCCGATGCACCTCTGCATGTTTACTGTATCCCTTTGACCTTCCCATTGGCGATGAAACACACAAATTGCATCGAAATTAAATATAAGATACACAATGCCGACTCAAGTACAGGAAGACTAAATCCTGCTACTGTCTATGTTTTGAGCGTATCCTGTGTCATCAGTTTTACTTTCCGATGCACCTCTGCAGGTTTACTATATCCCTTGGACCTTCCCATTCACGATGAAACACAGAAATTTCATCGGAAATAAATGTAAGAGACACAATGCCGACTTATGTACAGGAAGACTGAGTATTCCTACTGTCTATGTTTTGAGCGTTTCCTGTGTTACTAGTTATACATTCTGTTGCACCTCTGCAGGTTTACTGTATCACTTGGACATTCCCATTGACGATGAAACACAGAAATTGCATCGGACTTAAATATAAGTGACACAATGCCGACTTAAGTACAGGAAGACTGAGTCTTCCTACTGTCTATGTTGTGAGCGTTTCCTGTGTCACCATTTTTACATTCTGATGCACCTCTGCAGGTTTACTGTACCCCTTGGACCTTCCCATTGACGATGAAACACAGAAATTGCATCGGAATTAAATATAAGAGACACAATACCGACCTAAGCACAGGAAGACTGAGTCTTCCTGCTGTCTATATTTTGAGCGTTTCCTGTGTCACCAGTTTTACATTCTGATGCACCTCTGCAGGTTTACTGTATCCCTTGGACCTTCCCATTGACGATGAAACACAGAAATTGCATCGGAATTAAATATAAGAGAAACAATGCCGACTTAAGTACAGGAAGACTGAGTCTTCCTACTGTCTATAATTTGAGCGTTTCCTGTGTCACCAGTTTTACATTCCGATGCACCTCTACAGGCTTACTGTATCCCTTGGACCTTCACAGTGACGATGAAACACAAAAATAGCATCGGAATTAAATATAAGAGACACAATGCCGACTTAAGTACAGGAAGACTAAGTCTTCCTACTGTCTATGTTTTGAGCGTTTCCTGTGTCATCAGTTTTACTTTCCGATGCACCTCTGCAGGTTTACTATATCCCTTGGACCTTCCCATTCACGATGAAACACAGAAATTTCGTCGGAAATAAAGATAAGAGACACAATGCAGACTTAAGTACAGGAAGACTGAGTCTTCCTACTGTCTATGTTTTGAGCGTTTCCTGTGTCACGAGTTTTACATTCCGATGTGCCTCTTGCAGGTTTACTGTATCCCTTGGACCTTCCCATTGACGATGAAACACAGAAATTGCATCGGAATTAAATATAAGAGACACAATGCCGACTTAAGTACAGGAAGACTAAGTCTTCCTACTGTCTATGTTTTGAGCTTTTCCTGTGTCATCAGTTTTACTTTCCGTTGCAATTCTGCAGGTTTACTATATCCCTTGGACCTTCCCATTGACGATGAAACACAGAAATTGCATCGGAATTAAATATAAGAGAAACAATGCCGACTTAAGTACAGGAAGACTGAGTCTTCCTACTGTCTATAATTTGAGCGTTTCCTGTGTCACCAGTTTTACATTCCGATGCACCTCTACAGGCTTACTGTATCCCTTGGACCTTCACAGTGACGATGAAACACAAAAATAGCATCGGAATTAAATATAAGAGACACAATGCCGACTTAAGTACAGGAAGACTAAGTCTTCCTACTGTCTATGTTTTGAGCGTTTCCTGTGTCATCAGTTTTACTTTCCGATGCACCTCTGCAGGTTTACTATATCCCTTGGACCTTCCCATTCACGATGAAACACAGAAATTTCATCGGAAAAAAAGATAAGAGACACAATGCAGACTTAAGTACAGGAAGACTGAGTCTTCCTACTGTCTATGTTTTGAGCGTTTCCTGTGTCACGAGTTTTACATTCCGATGTGCCTCTGCAGGTTTACTGTATCCCTTGAACCTTCCCATTGACGATGAAACACAGAAATTGCATCGGAATTAAATATAAGAGACACAATGCCGACTTAAGTACAGCAAGACTGAGTCTTCCTACTGTCTATGTTTTGAGCGTTTCCTGTGTAACTAGTTTTACATTCCGATGCACCTCGGCAGGTTTACTGCATCCCTTGGACCTTCCCAGTGACGATGAAACACAGAAATTGCATCGCAATTAAATGTAAGAGACACAATGCCGACTTAAGTACAGGAAGACTCAGTCTTCTTACTGTCTATGTTTTGAGCGTTTCCTGTGTCACCAGTTTTACATTCTGATGCACCTCTGCAGGTTTACTGTATCCCTTGAACCTTCCCATTGACGATGAAACACAGAAATTGCATCGCAATTAAATGTAAGAGACACAATGCCGACTTAAGTACAGGAAGACTCAGTCTTCTTACTGTCTATGTTTTGAGCGTTTCCTGTGTCACCAGTTTTACATTCTGATGCACCTCTGCAGGTTTACTGTATCCCTTGAACCTTCCCATTGACGATGAAACACAGAAATTGCATCGAAATTAAATATAAGAGAAACAATGCCGACTTAAGTACAGGATGACTGAGTCTTCCTACTGTCTATAATTTGAGCGCCTCCTGTGTCACCAGTTTTACATTCCGATGCACCTCTACAGGTTTACTGTATCCCTTGGACCTTCACAGTTACGATGAAACACAGAACTTACATAGTAATTAAATATAAGAGACACAATGACGACTTAAGTACAAGAAAACAGTTTTCTTACAGTCAATGTTTTGAGCGTTTCCTGTGTCACCAGTTTTACATTCCGATGCACCTCTGCATGTTTACTGTATCCCTTGGACCTTCCCATTGGCGATGAAACGCACAAATTGCATCGAAATTAAATATAAGATACACAATGCCGACTCAAGTACAGGAAGACTAAATCCTGCTACTGTCTATGTTTTGAGCGTATCCTGTGTCATCAGTTTTACTTTCCGATGCACCTCTGCAGGTTTACTATATCCCTTGGACCTTCCCATTCACGATGAAACACAGAAATTTCATCAGAAATAAATGTAAAAGACACAATGCCGACTTATGTACAGGAAGACTGAGTATTCCTACTGTCTATGTTTTGAGCGTTTCCTGTGTCACTAGTTATACATTCCGTTGCACCTCTGCAGGTTTACTGTATCCCTTGGACCTTCACAGTGACGATGAAACACAGAAATAGCATCGGAATTAAATATAAGAGACACAATGCCGACTTAAGTACAGGAACACTAAGTCTTCCTACTGTCTATGTTTTGAGCTTTTCCTGTGTCATCAGTTTTACTTTCCGTTGCAATTCTGCAGGTTTACTATATCCCTTGGACCTTCCCATTCACGATGAAACACAGAAATTTCATCGGAAATAAATATAAGAGACACAATGCCGACTTAAGTACAGGAAGACTAAGTCTTCCTACTGGCTATGTTTTGAGCGTTTCCTGTGTCACGAGTTTTACATTCCGATGCACCTCTGCAGGTTTACTGTATCCCTTGGACCTTCCCATTGACGATGAAACACAGAAATTGCATCGGAATTAAATATAAGAGACACAATGCCGACTTAAATACAGCAAGACTGAGTCTTCCTACTGTCTATGTTTTGAGCGTTTCCTGTGTCACTAGTTTTACATTCCGATGCACCTCGGCAGGTTTACTGCATCCCTTGGACCTTCCCATTGACGACGAAACACAGAAATTGCATCGCAATTAAATGTAAGAGACACAATGCCGACAGAAGTACAGGAAGACTCAGTCTTCTTACTGTCTATGTTTTGAGCGTTTCCTGTGTCACCAGTTTTACATTCTAATGCACCTCTGCAGGTTTACTGTATCCCTTGAACCTTCCCATTGACGATGAAACACAGAAATTGCATCGAAATTAAATATAAGAGAAACAATGCCGACTTAAGTACAGGATGACTGAGTCTTCCTACTGTCTATAATTTGAGCGCCTCCTGTGTCACCAGTTTTACATTCCGATGCACCTCTACAGGTTTACTGTATCCCTTGGACCTTCACAGTTACGATGAAACACAGAACTTACATAGTAATTAAATATAAGAGACACAATGACGACTTAAGTACAAGAAAACAGTTTTCTTACAGTCAATGTTTTGAGCGTTTCCTGTGTCACCAGTTTTACATTCCGATGCACCTCTGCATGTTTACTGTATCCCTTTGACCTTCCCATTGGCGATGAAACACACAAATTGCATCGAAATTAAATATAAGATACACAATGCCGACTCAAGTACAGGAAGACTAAATCCTGCTACTGTCTATGTTTTGAGCGTATCCTGTGTCATCAGTTTTACTTTCCGATGCACCTCTGCAGGTTTACTATATCCCTTGGACCTTCCCATTCACGATGAAACACAGAAATTTCATCGGAAATAAATGTAAGAGACACAATGCCGACTTATGTACAGGAAGACTGAGTATTCCTACTGTCTATGTTTTGAGCGTTTCCTGTGTCACTAGTTATACATTCTGTTGCACCTCTGCAGGTTTACTGTATCACTTGGACATTCCCATTGACGATGAAACACAGAAATTGCATCGGACTTAAATATAAGTGACACAATGCCGACTTAAGTACAGGAAGACTGAGTCTTCCTACTGTCTATGTTGTGAGCGTTTCCTGTGTCACCATTTTTACATTCTGATGCACCTCTGCAGGTTTACTGTACCCCTTGGACCTTCCCATTGACGATGAAACACAGAAATTGCATCGGAATTAAATATAAGAGACACAATACCGACCTAAGCACAGGAAGACTGAGTCTTCCTGCTGTCTATATTTTGAGCGTTTCCTGTGTCACCAGTTTTACATTCTGATGCACCTCTGCAGGTTTACTGTATCCCTTGGACCTTCCCATTGACGATGAAACACAGAAATTGCATCGGAATTAAATATAAGAGAAACAATGCCGACTTAAGTACAGGAAGACTGAGTCTTCCTACTGTCTATAATTTGAGCGTTTCCTGTGTCACCAGTTTTACATTCCGATGCACCTCTACAGGCTTACTGTATCCCTTGGACCTTCACAGTGACGATGAAACACAAAAATAGCATCGGAATTAAATATAAGAGACACAATGCCGACTTAAGTACAGGAAGACTAAGTCTTCCTACTGTCTATGTTTTGAGCGTTTCCTGTGTCATCAGTTTTACTTTCCGATGCACCTCTGCAGGTTTACTATATCCCTTGGACCTTCCCATTCACGATGAAACACAGAAATTTCGTCGGAAATAAAGATAAGAGACACAATGCAGACTTAAGTACAGGAAGACTGAGTCTTCCTACTGTCTATGTTTTGAGCGTTTCCTGTGTCACGAGTTTTACATTCCGATGTGCCTCTTGCAGGTTTACTGTATCCCTTGGACCTTCCCATTGACGATGAAACACAGAAATTGCATCGGAATTAAATATAAGAGACACAATGCCGACTTAAGTACAGGAAGACTAAGTCTTCCTACTGTCTATGTTTTGAGCTTTTCCTGTGTCATCAGTTTTACTTTCCGTTGCAATTCTGCAGGTTTACTATATCCCTTGGACCTTCCCATTGACGATGAAACACAGAAATTGCATCGGAATTAAATATAAGAGAAACAATGCCGACTTAAGTACAGGAAGACTGAGTCTTCCTACTGTCTATAATTTGAGCGTTTCCTGTGTCACCAGTTTTACATTCCGATGCACCTCTACAGGCTTACTGTATCCCTTGGACCTTCACAGTGACGATGAAACACAAAAATAGCATCGGAATTAAATATAAGAGACACAATGCCGACTTAAGTACAGGAAGACTAAGTCTTCCTACTGTCTATGTTTTGAGCGTTTCCTGTGTCATCAGTTTTACTTTCCGATGCACCTCTGCAGGTTTACTATATCCCTTGGACCTTCCCATTCACGATGAAACACAGAAATTTCATCGGAAAAAAAGATAAGAGACACAATGCAGACTTAAGTACAGGAAGACTGAGTCTTCCTACTGTCTATGTTTTGAGCGTTTCCTGTGTCACGAGTTTTACATTCCGATGTGCCTCTGCAGGTTTACTGTATCCCTTGAACCTTCCCATTGACGATGAAACACAGAAATTGCATCGGAATTAAATATAAGAGACACAATGCCGACTTAAGTACAGCAAGACTGAGTCTTCCTACTGTCTATGTTTTGAGCGTTTCCTGTGTAACTAGTTTTACATTCCGATGCACCTCGGCAGGTTTACTGCATCCCTTGGACCTTCCCAGTGACGATGAAACACAGAAATTGCATCGCAATTAAATGTAAGAGACACAATGCCGACTTAAGTACAGGAAGACTCAGTCTTCTTACTGTCTATGTTTTGAGCGTTTCCTGTGTCACCAGTTTTACATTCTGATGCACCTCTGCAGGTTTACTGTATCCCTTGAACCTTCCCATTGACGATGAAACACAGAAATTGCATCGCAATTAAATGTAAGAGACACAATGCCGACTTAAGTACAGGAAGACTCAGTCTTCTTACTGTCTATGTTTTGAGCGTTTCCTGTGTCACCAGTTTTACATTCTGATGCACCTCTGCAGGTTTACTGTATCCCTTGAACCTTCCCATTGACGATGAAACACAGAAATTGCATCGAAATTAAATATAAGAGAAACAATGCCGACTTAAGTACAGGATGACTGAGTCTTCCTACTGTCTATAATTTGAGCGCCTCCTGTGTCACCAGTTTTACATTCCGATGCACCTCTACAGGTTTACTGTATCCCTTGGACCTTCACAGTTACGATGAAACACAGAACTTACATAGTAATTAAATATAAGAGACACAATGACGACTTAAGTACAAGAAAACAGTTTTCTTACAGTCAATGTTTTGAGCGTTTCCTGTGTCACCAGTTTTACATTCCGATGCACCTCTGCATGTTTACTGTATCCCTTGGACCTTCCCATTGGCGATGAAACGCACAAATTGCATCGAAATTAAATATAAGATACACAATGCCGACTCAAGTACAGGAAGACTAAATCCTGCTACTGTCTATGTTTTGAGCGTATCCTGTGTCATCAGTTTTACTTTCCGATGCACCTCTGCAGGTTTACTATATCCCTTGGACCTTCCCATTCACGATGAAACACAGAAATTTCATCAGAAATAAATGTAAAAGACACAATGCCGACTTATGTACAGGAAGACTGAGTATTCCTACTGTCTATGTTTTGAGCGTTTCCTGTGTCACTAGTTATACATTCCGTTGCACCTCTGCAGGTTTACTGTATCACTTGGACATTCCCATTGACGATGAAACACAGAAATTGCATCGGACTTAAATATAAGTGACACAATGCCGACTTAAGTACAGGAAGACTGAGTCTTCCTACTGTCTATGTTGTGAGCGTTTCCTGTGTCACCATTTTTACATTCTGATGCACCTCTGCAGGTTTACTGTACCCCTTGGACCTTCTCATTGACGATGAAACACAGAAATTGCATCGGAATTAAATATAAGAGACACAATACCGACCTAAGTACAGGAAGACTGAGTCTTCCTGCTGTCTATATTTTGAGCGTTTCCTGTGTCACCAGTTTTACATTCTGATGCACCTCTGCAGGTTTACTGTACCCCTTGGACCTTCCCATTGACGATGAAACACAGAAATTGCATCGGAATTAAATATAAGAGAAACAATGCCGACTTAAGTACAGGAAGACTGAGTCTTCCTACTGTCTATAATTTGAGCGTTTCCTGTGTCACCAGTTTTACATTCCGATGCACCTCTACAGGCTTACTGTATCCCTTGGACCTTCACAGTGACGATGAAACACAGAAATAGCATCGGAATTAAATATAAGAGACACAATGCCGACTTAAGTACAGGAAGACTGAGTCTTCCTACTGTCTATGTTGTGAGCGTTTCCTGTGTCACCATTTTTACATTCTGATGCACCTCTGCAGGTTTACTGTACCCCTTGGACCTTCCCATTGACGATGAAACACAGAAATTGCATCGGAATTAAATATAAGAGACACAATGCCGACTTAAGTACAGGAAGACTGAGTCTTCCTACTGTCTATGGTTTGAGCGTTTCCCGTGTTACCAGGTTTACATTCCGATGCACCTCTGCATGTTTACTGTATCCTTTGGACTTTCCCATTGGCGACGAAACACACAAATTGCATCGAAATTAAATATAAGATACACAATGCCGACTCAAGTGCAGGAAGACTAAATCCTGCTACTGTCTATGTTTTGAGCGTATCCTGTGTCATCAGTTTTACTTTCCGATGCACCTCTGCAGGTTTACTATATCCCTTGGACCTTCACAGTGACGATGAAACACAGAAATTGCATCGGAATTAAATATAAGAGACACAATGCCGACTTAAGTACAGGAAGACTGAGTCTTCCTACTGTCTATGGTTTGAGCGTTTCCCGTGTTACCAGGTTTACATTCCGATGCACCTCTGCATGTTTACTGTATCCCTTGGACCTTCCAATTGACGATGAAACACAGAAATTGCATCGGAATTAAATATAAGAGACAGAATGCCGACTTAAGTACAGGAAGACTGAGTCTTCCTACTGTCTATGTTGTGAGAGTTTCCTGTGTCACCATTTTTACATTCTGATGCACCTCTGCAGGTTTACTTTACCCCTTGGACCTTCCCATTGACGATGAAACACAGAAATTGCATCGGAATTAAATATAAGAGAGACAATGCCGACTTAAGTACAGGAAAACTGAGTCTTCCTACTGTCTATGTTTTGAGCGTTTCCTGTGTCACTAGTTTTACATTCCGATGCACCTCGGCAGGTTTACTGCATCCCTTGGACCTTCCCATTGACGAGGAAACACAGAAATTGCATCGGAATTAAATATAAGAGAAACAATGCCGACTTAAGTACAGGATGACTGAGTCTTCCTACTGTCTATAATTTGAGCGTTTCCTGTGTCACCAGTTTTACATTCCGATGCACCTCTACAGGTTTACTGTATCCCTTGGACCTTCACAGTTACGATGAAACACAGAACTTACATAGTAATTAAATATAAGAGACACAATGACGACTTAAGTACAAGAAAACAGTTTTCTTACAGTCAATGTTTTGAGCGTTTCCTGTGTCACCAGTTTTACATTCCGATGCACCTCTGCATGTTTACTGTATCCCTTGGACCTTCCCATTGGCGATGAAACACACAAATTGCATCGAAATTAAATATAAGATACACAATGCCGACTTAAGTACAGGAAGACTGAGTCTTCCTACTGTCTATGTTTTGAGCGTTTCCTGTGTCACCAGTTTTACATTCCAATGTGCCTCTGCAGGTTTACTGTATCCATTGGACCTTCCCATTGACGATGAAACACAGAAATTGCATCGGAATTAAATATAAGAGACACAACGCCGACTTAAGCACAAGAAAGCTGAGTCTTCTTACGGTCTATGTTTTGAGCGTTTCCTGTGTCATCAGTTTTACATTCCGATGCACCTCTGCAGGTTTACTGTATCCCTTGGACCTTCCCATTGACGATGAAACACATAAATTGCATCGGAATTAAATATAAGTGACTCAATGCCGACTTAAGTACAGGAAGACTGAGTCTTCCTACTGTCTATGGTTTGAGCGTTTCCGGTGTCACCAGTTTTACATTCCAATGGGCCTCTGCAGGTTTACTGTATCCATTGGACCTTCTCATTGACGATGAAACACAGAAATTTCATCGGAAATAAATATAAGAGACACAATGCAGACTTAAGTACAGGAAGACTGAGTCTTCCTACTGTCTATGCTTTGAGCGTGTCCTGTGTCACGAGTTTTACATTCCGATGCACCTCTGCAGGTTTACTGTATCCCTTGGACCTTCCCATTGACGATGAAACATAGAAATTGCATCGGAATTAAATATAAGAGACACAATGCCGACTTAAGTACAGGATGACTGAGTCTTCCTACTGTCTATAATTTGAGCGTTTCCTGTGTCACCAGTTTTACATTCCAATGCACCTCTACAGGTTTACTGTATCCCTTGGACTTTCACAGTTACGATGAAACACAGAAATTACATCGGAATTCAATATAAGAGAAACAATGCCGACTTAAGTACAGGATGACTGAGTCTTCCTACTGTCTATAATTTGAGCGTTTCCTGTGTCACCAGTTTTACATTCCGATGCACCTCTACAGGTTTACTGTATCCCTTGGACCTTCACAGTTACGATGAAACACAGAACTTATATAGTAATTAAATATAAGAGACACAATGACGACTTAAGTACAAGAAAACAGTTTTCTTACAGTCAATGTTTTGAGCGTTTCCTGTGTCACCAGTTTTACATTCCGATGCACCTCTGCATGTTTACTGTATCCCTTGGACCTTCCCATTGGCGATGAAACACACAAATTGCATCGAAATTAAATATAAGATACACAATGCCGACTCAAGTACAGTAAGACTAAATCCTGCTACTGTCTATGTTTTGAGCGTATCCTGTGTCATCAGTTTTACTTTCCGATGCACCTCTGCAGGTATACTATATCCCTTGGACCTTCCCATTCACGATGAAACACAGAAATTCCATCGGAAATAAATGTAAGAGACACAATGCCGACTTATGTACAGGAAGACTGAGTATTCCTACTGTCTATGTTTTGAGCGTTTCCTGTGTCACTAGTTATACATTCCGTTGCACCTCTGCAGGTTTACTGTATCACTTGGACATTCGCATTGAGGATGAAACACAGAAATTGCATCGGACTTAAATATAAGTGACACAATGCCGACTTAAGTACAGGAAGACTGAGTCTTCCTACTGTCTATGTTGTGAGCGTTTCCTGTGTCACCATTTTTACATTCTGATGCACCTCTGCAGGTTTACTGTACCTCTTGGACCTTCCCACTGACGATGAAACACAGAAATTGCATCGGAATTAAATATAAGAGACACAATACCGACCTAAGTACAGGAAGACTGAGTCTTCCTGCTGTCTATATTTTGCGCGTTTCCTGTGTCACCAGTTTTACATTCTGATGCACCTCTGCAGGTTTACTGTATCCCTTGGACCTTCCCATTGACGATGAAACACAGAAATTGCATCGGAATTAAATATAAGAGAAACAATGCCGACTTAAGTACAGGACGACTGAGTCTTCCTACTGTTTATAATTTGAGCGTTTCCTTTGTCACCAGTTTTACATTCCGATGCACCTCTGCAGGCTTACTGTATCCCTTGGACCTTCACAGTGACGATGAAACACAGAAATAGAATCGGAATTAAATATAAGAGACACAATGCCGACTTAAGTACAGGAAGACCAAGTCTTCCTACTGTCTATGCTTTGAGCGTTTCCTGTGTCTTCAGTTTTACTTTCCGATGCACCTCTGCAGGTTTACTATATCCCTTGGACCTTCCCATTCACGATGAAACACAGAAATTTCATCGGAAATAAAGATAAGAGACACAATGCAGACTTAAGTACAGGAAGACTGAGTCTTCCTACTGTCTATGTTTTGAGCGTTTCCTGTGTCACGAGTTTTACATTCCGATGTGCCTCTGCAGGTTTACTGTATCCCTTGGACCTTCCCATTGACGATGAAACACAGAAATTGCATCGGAATTAAATATAAGAGACACAATGCCGACTTAAGTACAGGAAGACTGAGTCTTCCTACTCTCTATGGTTTGAGCGTTTCCCGTGTTACCAGGTTTACATTCCGATGCACCTCTGCATGTTTACTGTATCCTTTGGACTTTCCCATTGGCGACGAAACACACAAATTGCATCGAAATTAAATATAAGATACACAATGCCGACTCAAGTGCAGGAAGACTAAATCCTGCTACTGTCTATGTTTTGAGCGTATCCTGTGTCATCAGTTTTACTTTCCGATGCACCTCTGCAGGTTTACTATATCCCTTGGACCTTCCCATTCACGATGAAACACAGAAATTTCATCGGAAATAAATATAAGAGACACAATGCCGACTTATGTACAGGAAGACTGAGTATTCCTACTGTCTATGTTTTGAGTGTTTCCTGTGTCACTAGTTATACATTCCGTTGCACCTCTGCAGGTTTACTGTATCCCTTGGACCTTCCCATTGACGATGAAACACAGAAATTGCATCGGAATTAAATATAAGAGACACAATGCCGACTTAAGTACAGGAAGACTGAGTCTTCCTACTGTCTATGTTGTGAGAGTTTCCTGTGTCACCATTTTTACATTCTGATGCACCTCTGCAGGTTTACTTTACCCCTTGGACCTTCCCATTGACGATGAAACACAGAAATTGCATCGGAGTTAAATATAAGAGACACAATGCCGACTTAAGTACAGGAAGACTGAGTCTTCCTACTGTCTATATTTTGAGCGTTTCCTGTGTCACCAGTTTTACATTCTGATGCACCTCTGCAGGTTTACTGTATCCCTTGGAACTTCCCATTGACGATGGAACACAGAAATTGCATCGGAATTAAATATAAGAGAAACAATGCCGACTTAAGTACAGGAAGACTGAGTCTTCCTACTGTCTATTATTTGAGCGTTTCCTGTGTCAGCAGTTTTACATTCCGATGCATCTCTACAGGTTTACTGTATCCCTTGGACCTTCACAGTGACGATGAACTACAGAAATAGCATCGGAATTAAATATAAGAGACACAATGCCGACCTATGTACAGAAAGACTAAGTCTTCCTACTGTCTATGTTTTGAGCGTTTCCTGTGTCAGTTTTACTTTCCGATGCACCTCTGCAGGTTTACCATATCGCTTGGACTTTCCCATTCACGATGAAACACAGAAATTTCATCGGAAATAAATATAAGAGACACAATGCCGACTTAAATACAGGAAGACTGAGTCTTCCTACTGTCTATGATTTTAGCGTTTCCTGTGTCACTAGTTTTACATTCTGATGCACCTCTGCAGGTTTACTGTATCCCTTGGACCTTCCCATTGACGACGAAACACAGAAATTGCATCGGAATTAAATATAAGAGACACAATGCCGACTTAAGTACAGGATGACTGAGTCTTCCTACTGTCTATAATTTGAGCGCTTCCTATGTCACCAGTTTCATATTCCGATGCACCTCTACAGGTTTACTGTATCCCTTGGACCTTCACAGTTACGATGAAACACAGAAATTACATCGGAATTAAATATAAGAGACACAATGACAACTTAAGTACAAGAAAACATTCTTCTTACAGTCAATGGTTTGAGCGTTTCCTGTGTCACCAGTTTTAAATTCCGATGCACCTCTGCATGTTTACTGTATCCCTTGGACCTTCCAATTGACGATGAAACACAGAAATTGCATCGGAATTAAATATAAAAGACACAATGCCGACTTAAGTACAGGAAGACTGAGGCCGAAGTGGCCGTGCGGTTAAAGGCGCTGCAGTCTGGAACCGCAAGACTGCTACGGTCGCAGGTTCGAATCCTGCCTCGGGCATGGATGTTTGTGATGTCCTTAGGTTAGTTAGGTTTAACTGGTTCTAAGTTCTAGGGGACTAATGACCTCAGCAGTTGAGTCCCATAGTGCTCAGAGCCATTTGAGCCACAGGAAGACTGAGTCTTCCTCCTGTCTATGTTTTGAGCGTTTCCTGTGTCATCAGTTTTACATTCCGATGCACCTCTGAAGGTTTACTCTATCCCTTGGACCTTCCCATTGACGATGAAAATCAGAAATTGCATCGGAATTATATATAAGAGACACAACGCCGACTTAAGTACATGAAAAATGAGTCTTCTTACGGTCTATGTTTTGAGCGTTTCCTGTGTCACCAGGTTTTAATTCCGATGCACCTCTGCAGGTTTCCTGTATCCCTTGGAAGTTCCCGTTGACGATGAAACACAGAAATTGCATCGGAATTAAATATTAGAGACACAGTGCCGACTTAAGAACAGGATGACTGGATCTTCTTACTGTCTATGTTTTGAGCGTTTCCCGTGTCAAATGTTTTACATTCCGATGCACCTCTGCAGGTCTACTGTATCCCTTGGACCTTCACAGTGACGATGAATCACAGAAATTGCATCGGAATTAAATATAAGAGTCACAATCCTGACTTAAGTACCGGAAGACTGAGTTTTCCTACTGTCTATGTTTTGAGCGTTTCCTGTGTCACCAGTTTTACATTCCGATGCACCTCTGCAGGTTTACTGTATCCCTTGGACCTTCCCATTGACGATGAAACACAGAAATTGCATCGGAATTAAATATAAGAGACTCAATGCCGACTTAAGTACAGGAAGACTGAGTCTTCCTACTGTCTATGTTTTGAGCGTTTCCTGTGTCACTAGTTTTACATTCCGATGCACCTCTGCAGGTTTACTGTATCCCTTGGACCTTCCCATTGACGATGAAACACAGAAATTGCATCGGAATTAAATATAAGAGACACAATGCCGACTTAAGTACAGGAAGACTGAGTCTTCCTACTGTCTATGCTTTGAGCGTTTCCTGTGTCACCAGTTTTACATTCCAATGTGCCTCTGCAGGTTTACTGTATCCATTGGACCTTCCCGTTGACGATGAAACACAGAAATTTCATCGGAAATAAATATAAGAGACAAAATGCAGACTTAACTACAGGAAGACTGAGTCTTCCTACTGTCTATGTTTTGAGCGTTTCCTGTGTCACCAGTTTTACATTCCGTTGCACCTCTGCAGGTTTACTGTATCCCTTGGACCTTCCCATTGACGATGAAACACAGAAATTGCATCGGAATTAAATATAAGAGACACAATGCCGTCTTAAGTACAGGAAGACTGAGTCTTCCTACTGTCTATGTTTTGAGTGTTTCCTGTGTCACTAGTTTTACATTCCGATGCACCTCTGCAGGTTTAATGCATCCCTTGGACATTCCCATTGACGATGAAACACAGAAATTGCATCGGAATTACATATAAGAGACCAATGCCGACTAAGTACAGGAAGACTGAGTCTTCCTACTGTCTATGTTTTGAGCGTTTCCTGTGTCACGAGTTTAACATTCTGATGCACCTCTGCAGGTTTACTGTATCCCTTGGACATTCCCATTGACGATGAAACACAGAAATTGCATCGGAATTAAATATAAGATACACAATGCCGACTCAAGTACAGGAAGACTAAATCCTGCTACTGTCTATGTTTTGAGCGTATCCTGTGTCATCAGTTTTACTTTCCGATGCACCTCTGCAGGTTTACTATATCCCTTGCACCTTCCCATTCACGATGAAACACAGAAATTTCATCGTAAATAAATATAAGAGACACAATGCCGACTTATGTACAGGAAGACTGAGTATTCCTACTGTCTTACATTTGAGCGTTTCCTGTGTCACTAGTTATACATTCCGTTGCACCTCTGCAGGTTTACTGTATCCCTTGGACCTTCCCATTGACGATGAAACACAGAAATTGCATCGGAATTAAATATAAGAGACACAATGCCGACTTAAGTACTGGAAGACTGAGTCTTCCTACTGTCTATGTTGTGAGCGTTTCCTGTGTCACCATTTTTACATTCTGATGCACCTCTGCAGGTTTACTGTACGCCTTAAACCTTCCCATTTACGATGAAACACAGAAATTGCATCGGAATTAAATATAAGACACACAATGCCGACTTAAGTACAGGAAGACTGAGTCTTCCTACTGTCTAAATTTTGAGCGTTTCCTGTGTCACCAGTTTTACATTCTGATGCACCTCTGCAGGTTTACTGTATCCCTTGGAACTTCCCATTGACGATGAAACACAGAAATTGCATCGGAATTAAATATAAGAGAAACAATGCCGACTTAAGTACAGGAAGACTGAGTCTTCCTACTGTCTATAATTTCAGCGTTTCCTGTGTCACCAGTTTTACATTCCGATGCACCTCTACAGGTTTACTGTATCCCTTGGACCTTCACAGTGACGATGAACTACAGAAATAGCATCGGAATTAAATATAAGAGACACAATGCCGACTTAAGTACAGAAAGACTAAGTCTTCCTACTGTCTATGTTTTGAGCGTTTCCTGTGTCATCAGTTTTACTTTCCGATGCACCTCTGCAGGTTTACTATATCCCTTGGACCTTCCCATTCACGATGAAACACAGATATTTCATCGGAAATAAATGTAAGAGACACAATGCAGACTTAAGTACAGGAAGACTGAGTCTTCCTACTGTCTATCATTTGAGCGTTTCCTGTGTCACGAGTTTTACATTCCGATGCACCTCTGCAGGTTTACTGTATCCCTTGGACCTTCGCATTGACGATGAAACACAGAAATTGCATCGAAATTAAATATAAGAGACACAATGCCGACTTAAGTACAGGAAGACTGAGTCTTCCTACTGCCTATGGTTTGAGCGTTTCCTGTGTCACTAGATTTACATTCCGATGCACCTCTGCAGGTTTACTGCATCACTTGGACCTTCCCATTGACGATGAAACACAGAAATTGCATCGGAATTAAATATAAGAGACACAATGCCGACTTAAGTACAGGATGACTGAGTCTTCCTACTGTCTATAATTTGAGCGTTTCCTGTGTCACCAGTTTTACATTCCGATGCACCTCTGCAGATTTACTGCATCACCTGGACCTTCCCATTGGCGATGAAACACACAAATTGCATCGAAATTAATAAAAGAGGCACAATGCCGACTTAAGTACAGGAAGACTGAGTCTTCCTACTGTCTATGTTTTGAGCGTCTCCTGTGTCACCAGTTTTACATTCCGATGCACCTCTGCAGGTTTACTGTATCCCTTGGACCTTCCCATTGACGATGAAACACAGAAATTGCATCGGAATTAAATACAAGAGACACAATGCCGACTTAAGTACAGGAAGACTGAGTCTTCCTACTGTCTATGCTTTGAGCGTTTCCTGTGTCACCAGTTTTACATTCCAATGTGCCTCTGCAGGTTTACTGTATCCATTGGACCTTCCCATTGACGATGAAACACAGAAATTTCATCGGAAATAAATATAAGAGACAAAATGCAGACTTAAGTACAGGAAGACTGAGTCTTCCTACTGTCTATGTTTTGAGCGTTTCCTGTGTCACCAGTTTTACATTCCGTTGCACCTCTGCAGGTTTACTGTATCCCTTGGACCTTCCCATTGACGATGAAACACAGAAATTGCATCGGAATTAAATATAAGAGACACAATGCCGTCTTAAGTACAGGAAGACTGAGTCTTCCTACTGTCTATGTTTTGAGCGTTTCCTGTGTCACTAGTTTTACATTCCGATGCACCTCTGCAGGTTCAATGCATCCCTTGGACCTTCCCATTGACGATGAAACACAGAAATTGCATCGGAATTACATATAAGAGACACAATGCCGACTAAGTACAGGAAGACTGAGTCTTCCTACTGTCTATGTTTTGAGCGTTTCCTGTGTCACGAGTTTAACATTCTGATGCACCTCTGCAGGTTTACTGTATCCCTTGGACATTCCCATTGACGATGAAACACAGAAATTGCATCGGAATTAAATATAAGATACACAATGCCGACTCAAGTACAGGAAGACTAAATACTGCTACTGTCTATGTTTTGAGCGTATCCTGATTCATCAGTTTTACTTTCCGATGCACCTCTGCAGGTTTACTATATCCCTTGCACCTTCCCATTCACGATGAAACACAGAAATTTCATCGTAAATGAATATAAGAGACACAATGCCGACTTATGTACAGGAAGACTGAGTATTCCTACTGTCTTACTTTTGAGCGTTTCCTGTGTCACTAGTTATACATTCCGTTGCACCTCTGCAGGTTTACTGTATCCCTTGGACCTTCCCATTGACGATGAAACACAGAAATTGCATCGGAATTAAATATAAGAGACACAATGCCGACTTAAGTACAGGAAGACTGAGTCTTCCTACTGTCTATGTTGTGAGCGTTTCCTGTGTCACCATTTTTACATTCTGATGCACCTCTGCAGGTTTACTGTACCCCTTAAACCTTCCCATTTACGATGAAACACAGAAATTGCATCGGAATTAAATATAAGACACACAATGCCGACATAAGTACAGGAAGACTGAGTCTTCCTACTGTCTACATTTTGAGCGTTTCCTGTGTCACCAGTTTTACATTCTGATGCACCTCTGCAGGTTTACTGTATCCCTTGGACCTTCACAGTGACGATGAACTACAGAAATAGCATCGGAATTAAATATAAGAGACACAATGCCGACTTAAGTACAGAAAGACTAAGTCTTCCTACTGTCTATGTTTTGAGCGTTTCCTGTGTCATCAGTTTTACTTTCCGATGCACCTCTGCAGGTTTACTATATCCCTTGGGCCTTCCCATTCACGATGAAACACAGAAATTTCATCGGAAATAAATGTAAGAGACACAATGCAGACTTAAGTACAGGAAGACTGAGTCTTCCTACTGTATATCATTTGAGCGTTTCCTGTGTCACGAGTTTTACATTCCGATGCACCTCTGCAGGTTTACTGTATCCCTTGGACCTTCGCATTGACGATGAAACACAGAAATTGCATCGAATATTAAATATAAGAGACACAATGCCGACTTAAGTACAGGATGACTGAGTCTTCCTACTGTCTATAATTTGAGCGTTTCCTGTGTCACCAGTTTTACATTCCGATGCACCTCTGCAGATTTACTGCATCACCTGGACCTTCCCATTGGCGATGAAACACACAAATTGCATCGAAATTAATATAAGAGGCACAATGCCGACTTAAGTACAGGAAGACTGAGTCTTCCTACTGTCTATGATTTGAGCTTTTCCTGTGTCACAATTTTTACATTCCGATGGACCTCTGCAGGTTTACTGTATCCCTTGGACCTTCCCATTGACGATGAAACACAGAAATTGCATTGGAATTAAATATAAGAGACACAACGCCGACTTAAGTACAAGAAAACTGAGTCTTCTTACGGTCTATGTTTTGAGCGTTTCCTGTGTCACTAGTTTTACATTCCGTTGCACCTCTGTAGGTTTACTGTATCCCTTGGACCTCCCCATTGACGATGAAACACAGAAATTGCATCGAATTAAATATAAGAGACACAATGCCGACTTAAGTACATGAAAAATGAGTCTTCTTACGGTCTATGTTTTGAGCGTTTCCTGTGTCACCAGGTTTAAATTCCGATGCACCTCTGCAGGTTTACTGTATCCCTTGGAACTTCCCATTGACGATGAAACACAGAAATTGCATCGGAATTAAATATTAGAGACACAGTGCCGACTTAAGAACAGGATGACTGGATCTTCTTACTGTCTATGTTTTGAGCGTGTCCCGTGTCAAAAGTTTTACATTCCGATGCACCTCTGCAGGTTTACTGTATCCCTTGGACCTTCACAGTGACGATGAATCATAGAAATTGCATCGGAATTAAATATAAGAGTCACAATGCAGACTTAAGTACAGGAAGACTGAGTCTTCCTACTGTCTATGTTTTGAGCGTTTCCTGTGTCACCACTTTTACATTCCGATGCACCTCTGCAGGTTTTCTGTATCCCTTGGACCTTCCCATTGACGATGAAACACAGAAATTGCATCGGAATTAAATATAAGAGACACAATGCCGACTTATGTACAGGAAGACTGAGTCTTCCTACTGTCTATGTTTTGAGCGTTTCCTGTGTCACCAGTTTTACATTCTGATGCACCTCTGCAGGTTTACTGTATCCCTTGGACATTCCCATTGACGATGAAACACAGAAATTGCATCGGAATTAAATATAAGATACACAATGCCGACTTAAGTACAGGAAGACTAAATCCTGCTACTGTCTATGTTTTGAGCGTATCCTGTGTCATCAGTTTTACTTTCCGATGAACCTCTGCAGGTTTACTATATCCCATGGACCTTCCCATTCACGATGAAACACAGAAATTTCATCGGAAATAAATGTAAGAGACACAATGCCGACTTATGTACAGGAAGACTGAGTCTTCCTACTGTCTATGTTTTGAGCGTTTCCTGTGTCACTAGTTATACATTCCGTTGCACCTCTGCAGGTTTACTGTATCTCTTGGACCTTTCCATTGACGATGAAACACAGAAATTGCATCGGAATTAAATACAAGAGACACAATGCCGACTTAAGTACAGGAAGACTGAGTATTCGTACTGTCTATGTTGTGAGCGTTTTCTGTGTCACGATTTTTACATTCTGATGCACCGCTGCAGGTTTACTGTACCCCTTGGACCTACCCATTGGCGATGTCACACAGAAATTGCATCGGAATTAAATATAAGAGACACAATGCCGACTTAAGTACAGGAAGACTGAGTCTTCCTACTGTCTATGTTTGAGCGTTTCCGTTGTCACTAGTTTTACATTCCGATGCACCTCTGCAGGTTTAATGTATCCCTTCGACCTTCCCATTGACGATGAAACACAGAAATTGCATCGGAATTATATATAAGAGACACAATGCCGACTTAAGTACAGGAAGACTGAGTCTTCCTACAGTCTATGTTTTGAGCGTTTCCTGTGTCACCAGTTTTACATTCTGATGCACCTCTGCAGGTTTACTGTATCCCTTGGACCTTCACAGTTACGATGAAACACAGAAATAGCATCGGAATTAAATACACAATGCAGACTTAAGTACAGGAAGACTTAGTCTTCCTACTGTCTATGTTTTGAGCGTTTCCTGTGTCACCAGTTTTACGTTCTGATGCACCTCTGCAGGTTTACTGTATCCCTTGGACCTTCCCATTGGCGATGAAACACAGAAATTGCATCGGAATTAAATATAAGAGACCCAATGCCGACATAAGTACAGGATAACTGAGTCTTCCTATTGTCTATAATTTGAGCGTTTCCTGTGTCACCAGTTTTACATTCCGATGCACCTCTACAGGTTTACTGTATCCCTTGGACCTTCACTGTTACGATGAAACACAGAAATTACATAGGAATTAAATATAAGAGGCACAATGACGACTTAAGTACAAGACAACAGTCTTCTTACAGTCAATGTTTTGAGCGTTTCCTGTGTCACCAGTTTTACATTCCGATGCACCTCTGCATGTTTACTGTATCCCTTGGACCTTCCCATTGGCAATTAAACACACAAATTGCATCGAATTTAAATATCAGATACACAATGCCGACTCAAGTACAGGAACACTAAATCCTGCTACTGTCTATGCTTTGAGCGTATCCTGTGTCATCAGTTTTACTTTCCGATGCACCTCTGCAGGTTTACTTTATCCCTTGCACCTTCCCATTCACGATGAAACACAGAAATTTCATCGGAAATAAATATAAGAGACACAATGGCGACTTAAGTACAGGAAGACTGAGTATTCCTACTGTCTATGTTTTGAGCGTTTCCTGTGTCACTACTTATACATTCCGTTGCACCTCTGCAGGTTTACTGTATCCCTTGGACCTTCCCATTGACGATGAAACACAGAAATTGCATCGGAATTAAATATAAGAGACACAATGCCGACTTAAGTACAGGAAGACTGAGTCTTCCTACTGTCTATGTTGTGAGCGTTTCCTGTGTCACCATTTTTATATTCTGATGCACATCTGCAGGTTAACTGTACCCCTTGGACCTTCCCATTGACGATGAAACACAGAAATTGCATCGGAATTAAATATAAGAAACACAATGCCGACTTAAGTACAGGAAGACTGAGTCTTCCTACTGTCTATGTTTTGAGCGTTTCCTGTGTCACCAGTTTTACATTCTGATGCACCTCTGCAGGTTTACTGTATCCCTTGGACCTTCCCATTGACGATGAAACACAGAAATTGCATCGGAATTAAATATAAGAGAAACAATGCCGACATAAGTACAGGAAGACTGAGTCTTCCTACTGTCTATAATATGAGCGTGTCCTGTGTCACCAGTTTTACATTCCGATGCACCTCTACAGGTTTACTGTATCCCTTGGACCTTCACAGTGACGATGAAACACAGAAATTGCATCGGAATTAAATATAAGAGACACAATGCCGACTTAGGTACAGGAAGACTAAGTCTTCCTACTGTCTATGTTTTGAGCGTTTCCTGTGTCATCAGTTTTACTTTCCGATGCACCTCTGCAGGTTTACTATAACCCTTGGACCTACCCATTCACGATGAAACATAGAAATTTCATCGGAAATAAATATTAGAGACACAATGCAGACTTAAGTACAGGAAGCCTCAGTCTTCCTAATGTCTATGTTTTGAGCGTTTCCTGTGTCACGAATTTTACATTCCGATGCACCTCTGCAGGTTTACTGTATCCCTTGGACCTTCCCATTGACGATGAAACACAGAAATTGCATCGGAATTAAATGTAAGAGACACAACGCCGACTTAAGCACAAGAAAACTGAGTCTTCTTACGGTCTATGTTTTGAGCGTTTCCTGTGCCACCAGTTTTACATTCCGATGCACCTCTGCCAGTTTACTGTATCCCTTGGACCTTCCCATTGTCGATGAAACACATAAATTGCATCGGAATTAAATAGAAGAGACACAATGCCGACTTAAGTACAGGATGACTGAGTCTTCCTACTGTCTATAATTTGAGTGTTTCCTGTGTCACCAGTTTTACATTCCGATGCACCTCTACAGGTTTACTGTATCCCTTGGACCTTCACATTTACGATGACACACAGAAATTACATCGGAATTAAATATAAGAGACACAATGACGACTTAAGTACAGGGAAACAGTCTTCTTACAGTCAATGTTTTGAGCGTTTCCTGTGTCACCAGTTTTACATTCCGATTAACCTCTGCATGTTTACTGTATCCCTTGGACCTTCCCATTGACGATGAAACACAGAAATTGCATCGGAATTAAATATAAGAGACACAACGCCGACTTAAGTACAAGAAAACTGAGTCTTTTTACGGTCTATGTTTTGAGCGTTTCCAGTGTCACCCGTTTTACATTCCGCTGCACCTCTGCCTGTTTACTGTATCCCTTGGACCTTCCCATTGTCGATGAAACACAGAAATCGCATCGGAATTAAATATAAGAGAGACAATGCCGACTTAAGTACAGGAAGACTGAGTCTTCCTACTGTCTATGTTTTGAGCGTTGCGTGTGTCACCAGTTTTACATTCCGATGCACCTCTACAGGTTTACTGTATCCCTTGGACCTTCCCATTGACGATGAAACACAGAAATTGCATCGGAATTAAATATAAGAGACACAATGCCGACTTAAGTACAGGAAGACTGAGTCTTCCTACCGTCTATGATTTGAGCATTTCCTGTGTCATCAGTTTTACATTCCGATGCACCTCTGCAGGTTAACTGTATCCCTTGGAGTTCCCATTGACGATGAAAATCAGAAATTGCATCGGAATTATATATAAGAGACACAACGCCGACTTAATTACATGAAAACTGAGTCTTCTCACGGTCTATGTTTTGAGCGTTTCCTGTGTCACCAGGTTTAGATTCCGATGCACCTCTGCAGGTTTACTGTATCCCTTGGAACTTCCCATTGACGATGAATCACAGAAATTGCATCGGAATTAAATATAAGAGTCACAATGCAGACTTAAGTACAGGAAGACTGAGTCTTCCTACTGTCTATGTTTTGAGCGTTTCCTGTGTCATCAGTTTTACTTTCCGATGCACCTCTGCTTGTTAACTATATCCCTTGGACCTTCCCATTGACGATGAAACACAGAAATTGCATCGGAATTAAATATAAGAGACTCAATGCCGACTTAAGTGCAGGAAGACTGAGTCTTCCTACTGTCTATGTTTTGAGCGTTTCCTGTGTCACTAGTTTTACATTCCGATGCACCTCTGCAGATTTATTGTATCCCTTGGACCTTCCCATTGACGATGAAACACAGAAATTGCATCGGAATTAAATGTAAGAGACACAACGCCGACTTAAGCACAAGAAAACTGAGTCTTCTTACGGTCTATGTTTTGAGCGTTTCCTGTGTCACCAGTTTTACATTCCGATGCACCTCTGCCGGTTTGCTGTATCCCTTGGACCTTCCCATTGTCGATGAAACACAGAAATCGTACCGGAATTAAATATAGGAGACACAATGCCGACTTAAGTACAGGAATACTGAGTCTTCATACTGTCTATGTTTTAAGCGTTTCCTGTATCACCAGTTTTACATTCTGATGCAACTCTGCAGGTTTACTGTATCCCTTGGACCTTCCCATTGACGATGAAACACAGAAATTGTATCGGAATTAAATATAAGAGACACAGTGCCGACTTAAGAACAGGAAGACTGTGTCTTCCTACTGTCTATGTTTTGAGAGTTACCTGTGTCACCAGTTTTACATACCGATGCACCTCTGCAGGTTTACTGTATCCCTTGGACCTTCACAGCGACGATGAAACACAGAAATAGCAACGGAATTAAATATAACAGACACAATGCCGACTTAATTACATGTAGACTGAGTCTTCCTACTGTCTATGTTTTGAGCGT
Organism: Schistocerca nitens; assembly: GCF_023898315.1. Classification (NCBI taxonomy): domain Eukaryota; kingdom Metazoa; phylum Arthropoda; class Insecta; order Orthoptera; family Acrididae; genus Schistocerca; species Schistocerca nitens. The sequence goes on along the minus strand of NC_064616.1, from coordinate 1,211,078 downwards.
TTCCTGTGTCACTAGTTTTACATACCGATGCACCTTTGCAGGTTAACTGTATCCCTTGGACCTTCCCATTGACGATGAAACACAGAAATTGCATCGGAATTAAATATAAGAGACACAATGCCGACTTAAGGACAGGAAGACTGAATCTTCCAACTGTCTATGTTTGAGCTTTTCCGGTGTCACTAGTTTTACATTCCGATGCACCTCTACAGGTTTACTGCATCCCTTGGACATTCACCGTGACGATGAAACACAGAAATTGCATCGGAATTAAATATAAGACACACAATGCCGACTTAAGTACAGGAAGACTGAGTCTTCCTACTGTCTAAATTTTGAGCGTTTCCTGTGTCATCTTTTTTACATTCTGATGCACCTCTGCAGGTTTACTGTACCCCTTGGACCTTCCCATTGACGATGAAACACAGAAATTGCATCGGAATTAAATATAAGAGACACAACGCCGACTTAAGTACAGGAAGACTGAGTCTTCCTACTGTCTGTGTTTTGAGCGTTTCCTGTGTCACCAGTTTTACATTCCGATGCACCTCTGCAGGTTTACTGCATCCCTTGGACTTTCCCATTGACGATGAAACACAGAAATTGCATCGGAATTAAATGTAAGAGACACAATGCCGACTTAAGTACATTAAGACTGAGTCTTCCTGCTGTCTATGATTTGAGCGTTTCCTGTGTCACTAGTTTTACATTCCGATGCACCTCTGCAGGTTTACTGTATCTCTTGGACCTTCTCATTGACGATGAAACACAGAAATTGCATCGGAATTATATATAAGAGACACAATGCCGACTTAAGTACAGGATGACTGAGTGTTCCTACTGTCTATGTTTGAGCGTTTCCTGTGTGACTAGTTTTACATTCCGATTAACCTCTGCAGGTTTACTGTATCCCTTGGACCTTCCCATTGTCGATGAAACACAGAAATCGCATCGGAATTAAATATAAGAGACACAATGCCGACTTAAGTACAAGATGACTGAGTCTTCCTACTGTCTATGTTTGAGCGTTTCCTGTGTGACTAGTTTTACATTCCGATTAACCTCTGCAGGTTTACTGTATCCCTTGGACCTTCCCATTGTCGATGAAACACAGAAATCGCATCGAAATTATATATAAGAGACACAACGCCGACTTAAGTACAAGAAAACTGAGTCTTTTTACGGTCTATGTTTTGAGCGTTTCCAGTGTCACCCGTTTTACATTCCGCTGCACCTCTGCCTGTTTACTGTATCCCTTGGACCTTCCCATTGTCGATGAAACACAGAAATCGCATCGGAATTAAATATAAGAGACACAATGCCGACTTAAGTACAGGAAGACTGAGTCTTCCTACTGTCTATGTTTTGAGCGTTTCCTGTGTCACCAGTTTTACATTCCGATGCACCTCTACAGGTTTACTGTATCCCTTGGACCTTCCCGTTGACGATGAAACACAGAAATTGCATCGGAATTAAATATAAGAGACACAATGCCGACTTAAGTACAGGAAGACTGAGTCTTCCTACAGTCTATGATTTGAGCATTTCCTGTGTCATCAGTATTACATTCCGATGCACCTCTGCAGGTTTACTGTATCCCTTGGAGTTCCCATTGACGATGAAAATCAGAAATTGCATCGGAATTATATATAAGAGACACAACGCCGACTTAAGTACATGAAAACTGAGTCTTCTTACGGTCTATGTTTTGAGCGTTTCCTGTGTCACCAGGTTTAAATTCCGATGCACCTCTGCAGGTTTACTGTATCCCTTGGACCTTTCCATTGACGATGAAACACAGAAATTGCATCGGAATTAAATGTAAGAGACACAATGCCGACTTAAGTACAGGAAGACTGAGTCTTCCTGCTGTCTATGATTTGAGCGTTTCCTGTGTCACTAGTTTTACATTCCGATGCACTTCTGCAGGTTTACTGTATCTCTTGGACCTTCCCATTGACGATGAAACACAGAAATTGCATCGGAATTATATATAAGAGACACAATGCCGACTTAAGTACAGGATGACTGAGTCTTTCTACTGTCTATGTTTGAGCGTTTCCTGTGTGACTAGTTTTACATTCCAATTAACCTCTGCAGGTTTACTGTATCCCTTGGACCTTCCCATTGTCGATGAAACACAGAAATCGCATCGGAATTAAATATAAGAGACACAATGCCGACTTAAGTACAGGAAGACTGAGTCTTCCTACTGTCTATGTTTTGAGCGTTGCGTGTGTCACCAGTTTTACATTCCGATGCACCTCTACAGGTTTACTGTATCCCTTGGACCTTCCCATTGACGATGAAACACAGAAATTGCATCGGAATTAAATATAAGAGACACAATGCCGACTTAAGTACAGGAAGACTGAGTCTTCCTACCGTCTATGATTTGAGCATTTCCTGTGTCATCAGTTTTACGTTCCGATGCACCTCTGCAGGTTTACTGTATCCCTTGGAGTTCCCATTGACGATGAAAATCAGAAATTGCATCGGAATTATATATAAGAGACACAACGCCGACTTAAGTACATGAAAACTGAGTCTTCTTACGGTCTATGTTTTGAGCGTTTCCTGTGTCACCAGGTTTAAATTCCGATGCACCTCTGCAGGTTTACTGTAGCCCTTGGAACTTCCCATTGACGATGAATCACAGAAATTGCATCGGAATTAAATATAAGAGTCACAATGCAGACTTAAGTACAGGAAGACTGAGTCTTCCTACTGTCTATGTTTTGAGCGTTTCCTGTGTCATCAGTTTTACTTTCCGATGCACCTCTGCTTGTTAACTATATCCCTTGGACCTTCCCATTGACGATGAAACACAGAAATTGCATCGGAATTAAATATAAGAGACACAGTGCCGACTTAAGAACAGGAAGACTGAGTCTTCCTACTGTCTATGTTTTGAGAGTTACCTGTGTCACCAGTTTTACATACCGATGCACCTCTGCAGGTTTACTGTATCCCTTGGACCTTCACAGCGACGATGAAACACAGAAATAGCATCGGAATTAAATATAACAGACACAATGCCGACTTAATTACAGGTAGACTGAGTCTTCCTACTGTCTATGTTTTGAGCGTTTCCTGTGTCACTAGTTTTACATACTGATGCACCTTTGCAGGTTTACTGTATCCCTTGGACCTTCCCATTGACGATGAAACACAGAAATTGCATCGGAATTAAATATAAGAGACACAATGCCGACTTAAGGACAGGAAGACTGAGTCTTCCTACTGTCTATGTTTGAGCTTTTCCTGTGTCACTAGTTTTACATTCCGATGCACCTCTACAGGTTTACTGCATCCCTTGGACATTCACCGTGACGATGAAACACAGAAATTGCATCGGAATTAAATATAAGAGACACAATGCCGACTTAAGTACAGGAAGGCTAAGTCTTCCTACTGTCTATGTTTTGAGCGTTTCCTGTGTCATCAGTTTTACTTTCCGTTGCACCTCTGCAGGTTTACTATATCCCTTGGACCTTTCCATTCACGATGAAACACAGAAATTTCATCGGAAATAAATACAAGAGACACAATGCCGACTTATGTACAGGAAGACTGAGTCTCCCTACTGTCTATGTTTTGAGCGTTTCCTGTGTCACTAGTTATACATTCCGTTGCACTTCTGCATGTTTACTGTATCCCTTGGACCTTCCCATTGACGATGAACCACAGAAATTGCATCGGAATTAAATATAAGAGACACAATGCCGACTTAAGTACAGGAAGACTGAGTCTTCCTGCTGTCTAAGATTTGAGCGTTTGCTGTGTCACTAGTTTTACATTCCGATGCACCTCTGCAGGTTTACTGTATCCCTTGGACCTTCCCATTGACGATGAAACACAGAAATTGCATCGGAACTAAATATAAGAGACACCATGCCGACTTAAGTATAGGGAGACTGAGTCTTCCTACTGTCTATGTTGTGAGCGTTTCCTGTGTCATCTTTTTTACATTCTGATGCACCTCTGCAGGTTTACTGTACCCCTTGGACCTTCCCATTGACGATGAAACACAGAAATTGCATCGGAATTAAATATAAGAGACACAACGCCGACTTAAGTACAGGAAGACTGAGTCTTCCTACTGTCTGTGTTTTGAGCGTTTCCTGTGTCACCAGTTTTACATTCCGATGCACCTCTGCAGGTTTACTGCATCCCTTGGACTTTCCCATTGACGATGAAACACAGAAATTGCATCGGAATTAAATGTAAGAGACACAATGCCGACTTAAGTACAGGAAGACTGAGTCTTCCTGCTGTCTATGATTTGAGCGTTTCCTGTGTCACTAGTTTTACATTCCGATGCACCTCTGCAGGTTTACTGTATCCCTTGGACCTTCCCATTGACGATGAAACACAGAAATTGCATCGGAATTATATATAAGAGACACAGTGCCGACTTAAGAACAGGAAGACTGTGTCTTCCTACTGTCTATGTTTTGAGAGTTACCTGTGTCACCAGTTTTACATACCGATGCACCTCTGCAGGTTTACTGTATCCCTTGGACCTTCACAGCGACGATGAAACACAGAAATAGCAACGGAATTAAATATAACAGACACAATGCCGACTTAATTACATGTAGACTGAGTCTTCCTACTGTCTATGTTTTGAGCGTTTCCTGTGTCACTAGTTTTACATACCGATGCACCTTTGCAGGTTAACTGTATCCCTTGGACCTTCCCATTGACGATGAAACACAGAAATTGCATCGGAATTAAATATAAGAGACACAATGCCGACTTAAGGACAGGAAGACTGAATCTTCCAACTGTCTATGTTTGAGCTTTTCCTGTGTCACTAGTTTTACATTCCGATGCACCTCTACAGGTTTACTGCATCCCTTGGACATTCACCGTGACGATGAAACACAGAAATTGCATCGGAATTAAATATAAGACACACAATGCCGACTTAAGTACAGGAAGACTGAGTCTTCCTACTGTCTAAATTTTGAGCGTTTCCTGTGTCATCTTTTTTACATTCTGATGCACCTCTGCAGGTTTACTGTACCCCTTGGACCTTCCCATTGACGATGAAACACAGAAATTGCATCGGAATTAAATATAAGAGACACAACGCCGACTTAAGTACAGGAAGACTGAGTCTTCCTACTGTCTGTGTTTTGAGCGTTTCCTGTGTCACCAGTTTTACATTCCGATGCACCTCTGCAGGTTTACTGCATCCCTTGGACTTTCCCATTGACGATGAAACACAGAAATTGCATCGGAATTAAATGTAAGAGACACAATGCCGACTTAAGTACATTAAGACTGAGTCTTCCTGCTGTCTATGATTTGAGCGTTTCCTGTGTCACTAGTTTTACATTCCGATGCACCTCTGCAGGTTTACTGTATCTCTTGGACCTTCTCATTGACGATGAAACACAGAAATTGCATCGGAATTATATATAAGAGACACAATGCCGACTTAAGTACAGGATGACTGAGTGTTCCTACTGTCTATGTTTGAGCGTTTCCTGTGTGACTAGTTTTACATTCCGATTAACCTCTGCAGGTTTACTGTATCCCTTGGACCTTCCCATTGTCGATGAAACACAGAAATCGCATCGGAATTAAATATAAGAGACACAATGCCGACTTAAGTACAAGATGACTGAGTCTTCCTACTGTCTATGTTTGAGCGTTTCCTGTGTGACTAGTTTTACATTCCGATTAACCTCTGCAGGTTTACTGTATCCCTTGGACCTTCCCTTTGTCGATGAAACACAGAAATCGCATCGAAATTAAATATAAGAGACACAACGCCGACTTAAGTACAAGAAAACTGAGTCTTTTTACGGTCTATGTTTTGAGCGTTTCCAGTGTCACCCGTTTTACATTCCGCTGCACCTCTGCCTGTTTACTGTATCCCTTGGACCTTCCCATTGTCGATGAAACACAGAAATCGCATCGGAATTAAATATAAGAGACACAATGCCGACTTAAGTACAGGAAGACTGAGTCTTCCTACTGTCTATGTTTTGAGCGTTTCCTGTGTCACCAGTTTTACATTCCGATGCACCTCTACAGGTTTACTGTATCCCTTGGACCTTCCCGTTGACGATGAAACACAGAAATTGCATCGGAATTAAATATAAGAGACACAATGCCGACTTAAGTACAGGAAGACTGAGTCTTCCTACAGTCTATGATTTGAGCATTTCCTGTGTCATCAGTATTACATTCCGATGCACCTCTGCAGGTTTACTGTATCCCTTGGAGTTCCCATTGACGATGAAAATCAGAAATTGCATCGGAATTATATATAAGAGACACAACGCCGACTTAAGTACATGAAAACTGAGTCTTCTTACGGTCTATGTTTTGAGCGTTTCCTGTGTCACCAGGTTTAAATTCCGATGCACCTCTGCAGGTTTACTGTATCCCTTGGACCTTTCCATTGACGATGAAACACAGAAATTGCATCGGAATTAAATGTAAGAGACACAATGCCGACTTAAGTACAGGAAGACTGAGTCTTCCTGCTGTCTATGATTTGAGCGTTTCCTGTGTCACTAGTTTTACATTCCGATGCACTTCTGCAGGTTTACTGTATCTCTTGGACCTTCCCATTGACGATGAAACACAGAAATTGCATCGGAATTATATATAAGAGACACAATGCCGACTTAAGTACAGGATGACTGAGTCTTCCTACTGTCTATGTTTGAGCGTTTCCTGTGTGACTAGTTTTACATTCCAATTAACCTCTGCAGGTTTACTGTATCCCTTGGACCTTCCCATTGTCGATGAAACACAGAAATCGCATCGGAATTAAATATAAGAGACACAATGCCGACTTAAGTACAGGAAGACTGAGTCTTCCTACTGTCTATGTTTTGAGCGTTGCGTGTGTCACCAGTTTTACATTCCGATGCACCTCTACAGGTTTACTGTATCCCTTGGACCTTCCCATTGACGATGAAACACAGAAATTGCATCGGAATTAAATATAAGAGACACAATGCCGGCTTAAGTACAGGAAGACTGAGTCTTCCTACCGTCTATGATTTGAGCATTTCCTGTGTCATCAGTTTTACGTTCCGATGCACCTCTGCAGGTTTACTGTATCCCTTGGAGTTCCCATTGACGATGAAAATCAGAAATTGCATCGGAATTATATATAAGAGACACAACGCCGACTTAAGTACATGAAAACTGAGTCTTCTTACGGTCTATGTTTTGAGCGTTTCCTGTGTCACCAGGTTTAAATTCCGATGCACCTCTGCAGGTTTACTGTAGCCCTTGGAACTTCCCATTGACGATGAATCACAGAAATTGCATCGGAATTAAATATAAGAGTCACAATGCAGACTTAAGTACAGGAAGACTGAGTCTTCCTACTGTCTATGTTTTGAGCGTTTCCTGTGTCATCAGTTTTACTTTCCGATGCACCTCTGCTTGTTAACTATATCCCTTGGACCTTCCCATTGACGATGAAACACAGAAATTGCATCGGAATTAAATATAAGAGACACAGTGCCGACTTAAGAACAGGAAGACTGAGTCTTCCTACTGTCTATGTTTTGAGAGTTACCTGTGTCACCAGTTTTACATACCGATGCACCTCTGCAGGTTTACTGTATCCCTTGGACCTTCACAGCGACGATGAAACACAGAAATAGCATCGGAATTAAATATAACAGACACAATGCCGACTTAATTACAGGTAGACTGAGTCTTCCTACTGTCTATGTTTTGAGCGTTTCCTGTGTCACTAGTTTTACATACTGATGCACCTTTGCAGGTTTACTGTATCCCTTGGACCTTCCCATTGACGATGAAACACAGAAATTGCATCGGAATTAAATATAAGAGACACAATGCCGACTTAAGGACAGGAAGACTGAGTCTTCCTACTGTCTATGTTTGAGCTTTTCCTGTGTCACTAGTTTTACATTCCGATGCACCTCTACAGGTTTACTGCATCCCTTGGACATTCACCGTGACGATGAAACACAGAAATTGCATCGGAATTAAATATAAGAGACACAATGCCGACTTAAGTACAGGAAGGCTAAGTCTTCCTACTGTCTATGTTTTGAGCGTTTCCTGTGTCATCAGTTTTACTTTCCGTTGCACCTCTGCAGGTTTACTATATCCCTTGGACCTTTCCATTCACGATGAAACACAGAAATTTCATCGGAAATAAATACAAGAGACACAATGCCGACTTATGTACAGGAAGACTGAGTCTCCCTACTGTCTATGTTTTGAGCGCTTCCTGTGTCACTAGTTATACATTCCGTTGCACTTCTGCATGTTTACTGTATCCCTTGGACCTTCCCATTGACGATGAACCACAGAAATTGCATCGGAATTAAATATAAGAGACACAATGCCGACTTAAGTACAGGAAGACTGAGTCTTCCTGCTGTCTAAGATTTGAGCGTTTGCTGTGTCACTAGTTTTACATTCCGATGCACCTCTGCAGGTTTACTGTATCCCTTGGACCTTCCCATTGACGATGAAACACAGAAATTGCATCGGAACTAAATATAAGAGACACCATGCCGACTTAAGTATAGGGAGACTGAGTCTTCCTACTGTCTATGTTGTGAGCGTTTCCTGTGTCATCTTTTTTACATTCTGATGCACCTCTGCAGGTTTACTGTACCCCTTGGACCTTCCCATTGACGATGAAACACAGAAATTGCATCGGAATTAAATATAAGAGACACAACGCCGACTTAAGTACAGGAAGACTGAGTCTTCCTACTGTCTGTGTTTTGAGCGTTTCCTGTGTCACCAGTTTTACATTCCGATGCACCTCTGCAGGTTTACTGCATCCCTTGGACTTTCCCATTGACGATGAAACACAGAAATTGCATCGGAATTAAATGTAAGAGACACAATGCCGACTTAAGTACAGGAAGACTGAGTCTTCCTGCTGTCTATGATTTGAGCGTTTCCTGTGTCACTAGTTTTACATTCCGATGCACCTCTGCAGGTTTACTGTATCCCTTGGACCTTCCCATTGACGATGAAACACAGAAATTGCATCGGAATTATATATAAGAGACACAATGCCGACTTAAGTACAGGATGACTGAGTCTTCCAACTGTCTATGTTTGAGCGTTTCCTGTGTGACTAGTTTTACATTCCGATTAACCTCTGCAGGTTTACTGTATCCCTTGGACCTTCCCATTGACGATGAAACACAGAAATTGCATCGGTATTAAATATAAGAGACACAATGCCGACTTAAGTACAGGAAGACTGAGTCTTCCTACTGTCTATGCTTAGTGTTTTTCCTGTGTCACTAGTTTTACATTCTGATGCACCTCTGCAGGTTTACTGTATCCCTTGGACCTTCCCATTGACGATGAAACACAGAAATTGCATCGGAATTAAATATAAGTGACACAATGCCGACTTAAGTACAGGAAGACTGAGTCTTCCTACTGTCTATTTTTTGAGCGTTTCCTGTGTCACCAGTTTTACATTCTGATACGCCTCTGCAGGTTTACTGTATCCCTTGGACCTTCCCATTGACGATGAAACACAGAAATTGCATCGGAATTAAATATAAGAGACACAATGCCGACTTAAGTACAGGAAGACTGAGTCTTCCTACTGTCTATGTTTTGAGCGTTTCCTGTGTCACCAGTTTTACATTCCAATGTGCCTCTGCAGGTTTACTGTATCCATTGGACCTTCCCATTGACGATGAAACACAGAAATTGCATCGGAATTAAATGTAAGAGACACAACGCCGACTTAAGCACAAGAAAACTGAGTATTCTTACGGTCTATGTTTTGAGCGCTTCCTGTGTCACCAGTTTTACATTCCGATGCACCTCTGCCGGTTTACTGTATCCCTTGGACCTTCCCATTGTCGATGAAACACAGAAATTTCATCGGAAATATATATAAGAGACACAATGCCGGCTTATGTACAGGAAGACTGAGTCTTCCTACTGTCTATGTTTTGAGCGTTTCCTGTGTCACTAGTTATACATTCCGTTGCACCTCTGCATGTTTACTGTATCTCTTGGACCTTCCCATTGACGATGAAACTCAGAAATTGCATCGGAATTAAATATAAGAGACACAACGCCGACTTAAGTACAGGAAGACTGAGTCTTCCTACTGTCTGTGTTTTGAGCGTTTCCTGTGTCACCAGTTTTACATTCCGATGCACCTCTGCAGGTTTACTGCTTCCCTTGGACTTTCCCATTGACGATGAAACACAGAAATTGCATCGGAATTAAATGTAAGAGACACAATGCCGACTTAAGTACAGGAAGACTGAGACTTCCTGCTGTCTATGATTTGAGCGTTTCCTGTGTCACTAGTTTTACATTCCGATGCACCTCTGCAGGTTTACTGTATCCCTTGGACCTTCCCATTGACGATGAAACACAGAAATTGCATCGGAATTAAATGTAAGAGACACAATGCCGACTTAAGTACAGGAAGACTGAGACTTCCTGCTGTCTATGATTTGAGCGTTTCCTGTGTCACTAGTTTTACATTCCGATGCACCTCTGCAGGTTTACTGTATCCCTTGGACCTTCCCATTGACGATGAAACACAGAAATTGCATCGGAATTAAATATAAGAGACACCATGCCGACTTCAGTATAGGGAGATTGAGTCTTCCTACTGTCTAGGTTTTGAGCGTTTCCTGTGTCACTAGTTATACATTCCGTTGCACTTCTGCATGTTTACTGTATCCCTTGGACCTTCCCATTGACGATGAACCACAGAAATTGCATCGGAATTAAATATAAGTGACACAATGCCGACTTAAGTACAGGAAGACTGAGTCTTCCTGCTGTCTATGATTTGAGCGTTTGCTGTGTCACTAGTTTTACATTCCGATGCACCTCTGCAGGTTTACTGTATCCCTTGGACCTTCCCAGTGACGATGAAACACAGAAATTGCATCGGAATGAAATATAAGAGACACCATGCCGACTTAAGTATAGGGAGATTGAGTCTTCCTACTGTCTATGTTGTGAGCGTTTCCTGTGTCATCATTTTTACATTCTGATGCACCTCTGCAGGTTTACTGTACCCCTTGGACCTTCCCATTAACGATTAAACACAGAAATTGCATCGGAATTAAATATAAGAGACACAATGCCGACTTAAGGACAGGAAGACTGAGTCTTCCTACTGTCTATGTTTGAGCTTTTCCTGTGTCACTAGTTTTACATTCCGATGCACCTCTACAGGTTTACTGCATCCCTTGGACATTCACCGTGACGATGAAACACAGAAATTGCATCGGAATTAAATATAAGAGACACAATGCCGACTTAAGTACAGGAAGGCTAAGTCTTCCTACTGTCTATGTTTTGAGCGTTTCCTGTGTCATCAGTTTTACTTTCCGTTGCACCTCTGCAGGTTTACTATATCCCTTGGACCTTTCCATTCACGATGAAACACAGAAATTTCATCGGAAATAAATACAAGAGACACAATGCCGACTTATGTACAGGAAGACTGAGTCTCCCTACTGTCTATGTTTTGAGCGTTTCCTGTGTCACTAGTTATACATTCCGTTGCACTTCTGCATGTTTACTGTATCCCTTGGACCTTCCCATTGACGATGAACCACAGAAATTGCATCGGAATTAAATATAAGAGACACAATGCCGACTTAAGTACAGAAAGACTGAGTCTTCCTGCTGTCTATGATTTGAGCGTTTGCTGTGTGACTAGTTTTACATTCCGATGCACCTCTGCAGGTTTACTGTATCCCTTGGACCTTCCCATTGACGATGAAACACAGAAATTGCATCGGAACTAAATATAAGAGACACCATGCCGACTTAAGTATAGGGAGACTGAGTCTTCCTACTGTCTATGTTGTGAGCGTTTCCTGTGTCATCTTTTTTACATTCTGATGCACCTCTGCAGGTTTACTATACCCCTTGGACCTTCCCATTGACGATGAAACACAGAAATTGCATCGGAATTAAATATAAGAGACACAACGCCGACTTAAGTACAGGAAGACTGAGTCTTCCTACTGTCTGTGTTTTGAGCGTTTCCTGTGTCACTAGTTTTACATTCCGATGCACCTCTGCAGGTTTACTGCATCCCTTGGACTTTCCCATTGACGATGAAACACAGAAATTGCATCGGAATTAAATGTAAGAGACACAATGCCGACTTAAGTACAGGAAGACTGAGTCTTCCTGCTGTCTATGATTTGAGCGTTTCCTGTGTCACTAGTTTTACATTCCGATGCACCTCTGCAGGTTTACTGTATCCCTTGGACCTTCCCATTGACGATGAATCACAGAAATTGCATCGGAATTATATATAAGAGACACAATGCCGACTTAAGTACAGGATGACTGAGTCTTCCTACTGTCTATGTTTGAGCGTTTCCTGTGTGACTAGTTTTATATTCCGATTAACCTCTGCAGGTTTACTGTATCCCTTGGACCTTCCCATTGACGATGAAACACAGAAATTGCATCGGTATTAAATATAAGAGACACAATGCCGACTTAAGTACAGGAAGACTGAGTCTTCCTACTGTCTATGCTTAGTGTTTTTCCTGTGTCACCAGTTTTACATTCTGATGCACCTCTGCAGGTTTACTGTATCCCTTGGACCTTCCCATTGACGATGAAACACAGAAATTGCATCGGAATTAAATATAAGAGACACAATGCCGACTTAAGTACTGGAAGACTGAGTCTTCCTACTGTCTATAATTTGAGCGTTTCCTGTGTCACCAGTTTTACATTCCGATGCACCTCTGCAGCTTTATTGTATCCCTTGGACCTTCCCATTGACGATGAAACACAGAAATTGCATCGGAATTAAATATAAGAGACACAATGCCGACTTAAGTACAGGAAGACTGAGTCTTCCTACTGTCTATTTTTTGAGCGTTTCCTGTGTCACCAGTTTTACATTCTGATACGCCTCTGCAGGTTTACTGTATCCCTTGGACCTTCCCATTGACGATGAAACACAGAAATTGCATCGGAATTAAATATAAGAGACACAATGCCGACTTAAGTACAGGAAGACTGAGTCTTCCTACTGTCTATGTTTTGAGCGTTTCCTGTGTCACCAGTTTTACATTCCAATGTGCCTCTGCAGGTTTACTGTATCCATTGGACCTTCCCATTGACGATGAAACACAGAAATTGCATCGGAATTAAATGTAAGAGACACAACGCCGACTTAAGCACAAGAAAACTGAGTATTCTTACGGTCTATGTTTTGAGCGTTTCCTGTGTCACCAGTTTTACATTCCGATGCACCTCTGCCGGTTTACTGTATCCCTTGGACCTTCCCATTGTCGATGAAACACAGAAACTTCATCGGAAATAAATATAAGAGACACAATGCCGGCTTATGTACAGGAAGACTGAGTCTTCCTACTGTCTATGTTTTGAGCGTTTCCTGTGTCACTAGTTATACATTCCGTTGCACCTCTGCATGTTTACTGTATCTCTTGGACCTTCCCATTGACGATGAAACACAGAAATTGCATCGGAATTAAATATAGGAGACACCATGCCGACTTAAGTATAGGGAGATTGAGTCTTCCTACTGTCTAGGTTTTGAGCGTTTCCTGTGTCACTAGTTATACATTCCGTTGCACTTCTGCATGTTTACTGTATCCCTTGGACCTTCCCATTGACGATGAACCACAGAAATTGCATCGGAATTAAATATAAGTGACACAATGCCGACTTAAGTACAGGAAGACTGAGTCTTCCTGCTGTCTATGATTTGAGCGTTTGCTGTGTCACTAGTTTTACATTCCGATGCACCTCTGCAGGTTTACTGTATCCCTTGGACCTTCCCATTGACGATGAAACACAGAAATTGCATCGGAATGAAATATAAGAGACACCATGCCGACTTAAGTATAGGGAGATTGAGTCTTCCTACTGTCTATGTTGTGAGCGTTTCCTGTGTCATCATTTTTACATTCTGATGCACCTCTGCAGGTTTACTGTACCCCTTGGACCTTCCCATTAACGATGAAACACAGAAATTGCATCGGAATTAAATATAAGAGACACAATGCCGACTTAAGGACAGGAAGACTGAGTCTTCCTACTGTCTATGTTTGAGCTTTTCCTGTGTCGCTAGTTTTACATTCCGATGCACCTCTACAGGTTTACTGCATCCCTTGGACATTCACCGTGACGATGAAACACAGAAATTGCATCGGAATTAAATATAAGAGACACAATGCCGACTTAAGTACAGGAAGGCTAAGTCTTCCTACTGTCTATGTTTTGAGCGTTTCCTGTGTCATCAGTTTTACTTTCCGTTGCACCTCTGCAGGTTTACTATATCCCTTGGACCTTTCCATTCACGATGAAACACAGAAATTTCATCGGAAATAAATACAAGAGACACAATGCCGACTTATGTACAGGAAGACTGAGTCTCCCCACTGTCTATGTTTTGAGCGTTTCCTGTGTCACTAGTTATACATTCCGTTGCACTTCTGCATGTTTACTGTATCCCTTGGACCTTCCCATTGACGATGAACCACAGAAATTGCATCGGAATTAAATATAAGAGACACAATGCCGACTTAAGTACAGGAAGACTGAGTCTTCCTGCTGTCTATGATTTGAGCGTTTGCTGTGTCACTAGTTTTACATTCCGATGCACCTCTGCAGGTTTACTGTATCCCTTGGACCTTCCCATTGACGATGAAACACAGAAATTGCATCGGATCTAAATATAAGAGACACCATGCCGACTTAAGTATAGGGAGACTGAGTCTTCCTACTGTCTATGTTGTGAGCGTTTCCTGTGTCATCTTTTTTACATTCTGATGCACCTCTGCAGGTTTACTATACCCCTTGGACCTTCCCATTGACGATGAAACACAGAAATTGCATCGGAATTAAATATAAGAGACACAACGCCGACTTAAGTACAGGAAGACTGAGTCTTCCTACTGTCTGTGTTTTGAGCGTTTCCTGTGTCACCAGTTTTACATTCCGATGCACCTCTGCAGGTTTACTGCTTCCCTTGGACTTTCCCATTGACGATGAAACACAGAAATTGCATCGGAATTAAATGTAAGAGACACAATGCCGACTTAAGTACAGGAAGACTGAGACTTCCTGCTGTCTATGATTTGAGCGTTTCCTGTGTCACTAGTTTTACATTCCGATGCACCTCTGCAGGTTTACTGTATCCCTTGGACCTTCCCATTGACGATGAAACACAGAAATTGCATCGGAATTAAATGTAAGAGACACAATGCCGACTTAAGTACAGGAAGACTGAGACTTCCTGCTGTCTATGATTTGAGCGTTTCCTGTGTCACTAGTTTTACATTCCGATGCACCTCTGCAGGTTTACTGTATCCCTTGGACCTTCCCATTGACGATGAAACACAGAAATTGCATCGGAATTAAATATAAGAGACACCATGCCGACTTAAGTATAGGGAGATTGAGTCTTCCTACTGTCTAGGTTTTGAGCGTTTCCTGTGTCACTAGTTATACATTCCGTTGCACTTCTGCATGTTTACTGTATCCCTTGGACCTTCCCATTGACGATGAACCACAGAAATTGCATCGGAATTAAATATAAGTGACACAATGCCGGCTTATGTACAGGAAGACTGAGTCTTCCTACTGTCTATGTTTTGAGCGTTTCCTGTGTCACTAGTTATACATTCCGTTGCACCTCTGCATGTTTACTGTATCTCTTGGACCTTCCCATTGACGATGAAACTCAGAAATTGCATCGGAATTAAATATAAGAGACACAACGCCGACTTAAGTACAGGAAGACTGAGTCTTCCTACTGTCTGTGTTTTGAGCGTTTCCTGTGTCACCAGTTTTACATTCCGATGCACCTCTGCAGGTTTACTGCTTCCCTTGGACTTTCCCATTGACGATGAAACACAGAAATTGCATCGGAATTAAATGTAAGAGACACAATGCCGACTTAAGTACAGGAAGACTGAGACTTCCTGCTGTCTATGATTTGAGCGTTTCCTGTGTCACTAGTCTTACATTCCGATGCACCTCTGCAGGTTTACTGTATCCCTTGGACCTTCCCATTGACGATGAAACACAGAAATTGCATCGGAATTAAATGTAAGAGACACAATGCCGACTTAAGTACAGGAAGACTGAGACTTCCTGCTGTCTATGATTTGAGCGTTTCCTGTGTCACTAGTTTTACATTCCGATGCACCTCTGCAGGTTTACTGTATCCCTTGGACCTTCCCATTGACGATGAAACACAGAAATTGCATCGGAATTAAATATAAGAGACACCATGCCGACTTAAGTATAGGGAGATTGAGTCTTCCTACTGTCTAGGTTTTGAGCGTTTCCTGTGTCACTAGTTATACATTCCGTTGCACTTCTGCATGTTTACTGTATCCCTTGGACCTTCCCATTAACGATGAACCACAGAAATTGCATCGGAATTAAATATAAGTGACACAATGCCGACTTAAGTACAGGAAGACTGAGTCTTCCTGCTGTCTATGATTTGAGCGTTTGCTGTGTCACTAGTTTTACATTCCGATGCACCTCTGCAGGTTTACTGTATCCCTTGGACCTTCCCATTGACGATGAAACACAGAAATTGCATCGGAATGAAATATAAGAGACACCATGCCGACTTAAGTATAGGGAGATTGAGTCTTCCCACTGTCTATGTTGTGAGCGTTTCCTGTGTCATCATTTTTCATTCTGATGCACCTCTGCAGGTTTACTGTACCCCTTGGACCTTCCCATTAACGATGAAACACAGAAATTGCATCGGAATTAAATATAAGAGGCACAACGCCGACTTAAGTACAGGAAGACTGAGTCTTCCTACTGTCTGTGCTTTGAGCGTTTCCTGCTTCACCAGTTTTACATTCCGATGCACCTCTGCAGGTTTACTGCATCCCTTGGACTTTCCCATTGACGATGAAACACAGAAATTGAATCGGAATTAAATGTAAGAGACACAATGCCGACTTAAGTACAGGAAGAATGAGTCTTCCTGCTGTCTATGATTTGAGGGTTTCCTGTGTCACTAGTTTTACATTCCGATGCACCTCTGCAGGTTTACTGTATCCCCTTGGACCTTCCCATTGACGATGAAACACAGAAATTGCATCGGAATTATATGTAAGAGACACAATGCCGACTTAAGTACAGGATGACTGAGTCTTCCTACTGTCTATGTTTGAGCGTTTCCTGTGTGACTAGTTTTACATTCCGATTAACCTCTGCAGGTTTACTGTATCCCTTGGACCTTCCCATTGACGATGAAACACAGAAATTGCATCGGAATTAAATATAAGAGACACAATGCCGACTTAAGTACAGGAAGACTGAGTCTTGCTACTGTCTATGCTTTGTGCTTTTCCTGTGTCACCAGTTTTACATTCTGATGTACCTCTGCAGGTTTACTGTATCCCTTGGACCTTCCCACTGACGATGAAACACAGAAATTGCATCGGAATTAAATAGAAGAGACACAATGCCGACTTAAGTACTGGAAGACTGAGTCTTCCTACTGTCTATAATTTGAGCGTTTCCTGTGTCACCAGTTTTACATTCCGATGCACCTCTGCAGGTTTTATGTATCCCTTGGACCTTCCCATTGACGATGAAACACAGACATTGCATCGGAATTAAATATAAGAGACACAATGCCGACTTAAGTACAGGAAGACTGAGTCTTCCTACTGTCTATTTTTTGAGCGTTTCCTGTGTCACCAGTTTTACATTCTGATACGCCTCTGCAGGTTTACTGTATCCCTTGGACCTTCCCATTGACGATGAAACACAGAAATTGCATCGGAATTAAATATAAGAGACACAATGCCGACTTAAGTACAGGAAGACTGAGTCTTCCTACTGTCTATGTTTTGAGCGTTTCCTGTGTCACCAGTTTTACATTCCAATGTGCCTCTGCAGGTTTACTGTATCCACTGGACCTTCCCATTGACGATGAAACACAGAAATTGCATCGGAATTAAATGTAAAGACACAACGCCGACTTAAGCACAAGAAAACTGAGTCTAATTACGGTCTATGTTTTGAGCGTTTCCTGTGTCACCAGTTTTACATTCCGATGCACATCTGCCGGTTTACTGTATCCCTTGGACCTTCCCATTGTCGATGAAACACAGAAATTTTATCGGAAATAAATATAAGAGACACAATGCCGGCTTATGTACAGGAAGACTGAGTCTTCCTACTGTCTATGTTTTGAGCGTTTCCTGTGTCACTAGTTACACATTCCGATGCACCTCTGCATGTTTACTGTATCCCTTGGACCTTCCCATTGACGATGAAACACAGAAATTGCATCGGAATTAAATATAAGAGACACAATACCGACTTAAGTACAGGAAGACTGAGTCTTCCTACTGTCTATGTTGTGAGCGTTTCCTGTGTCATCATTTTTACATTCTGATGCACCTCTGCAGGTTTACTGTACCCCTTGGACCTTCCCATTGACGATGAAACACAGAAATTGCATCGGAATTAAATATAAGAGACACAACGCCGACTTTACTACAGGAAGACTGACTCTTCCTACTGTCTGTGTTTTGAGCGTTTCCTGTGTCACCAGTTTTCATTCCGATGCACCTCTGCAGGTTTACTGCATCCCTTGGACTTTCCCATTGACGGTGAAACACAGAAATTGCATCGGAATTAAATGTAAGAGACACAATGCCGACTTAAGTACAGGAAGACTGAGGCTTCCTGCTGTCTATGATTTGAGCGTTTCCTGTGTCACTAGTTTTACATTCCGATGCACCTCTGCAGGTTTACTGTATCCCTTGGACCTTCCCATTGACGATGAAACACAGAAATTGCATCGGAATTATATATAAGAGACACAATGCCGACTTAAGTACAGGATGACTGAGTCTTCCTACTGTCTATGTTTGAGCATTTCCGGTGTGACTAGTTTTACATTCCGATTAACCTCTGCAGGTTTACTGTATCCCTTGGACCTTCCCATTGACGATGAAACACAGAAATTGCATCGGAATTAAATATAAGAGACACAATGCCGACTTAAGTACAGGAAGATTGAGTCTTCCTACTGTCTATGTTTGTGCTTTTCCTGTGTCACCAGTTTTACATTCTGATGCACCTCTGCAGGTTTACTGTATCCCTTGGACCTTCCCATTGACGATGAAACACAGAAATTGCATCGGAATTAAATAGAAGAGACACAATGCCGACTTAAGTACTGGAAGACTGAGTCTTCCTACTGTCTATGCTTTGAGCGTTTCCTGTGTCACTAGTTTTACATTCCGATGCACATCTGCAGATTTATTGTTTCCCTTGGACCTTCCCATTGACGATGAAACACAGAAATTGCATCGGAATTAAATATAAGAGACACAGTGCCGACTTAAGAACAGGAAGACTGAGTCTTCCTACTGTCTATGTTTTGAGAGTTACCTGTGTCACCAGTTTTACATACCGATGCACCTCTGCAGGTTTACTGTATCCCTTGGACCTTCACAGCGACGGTGAAACACAGAAATAGCATCGGAATTAAATATAACAGACACAATGCCGACTTAATTACAGGTAGACTGAGTCTTCCTACTGTCTATGTTTTGAGCGTTTCCTGTGTCACTAGTTTTACATACCGATGCACCTTTGCAGGTTTACTGTATCCCTTGGACCTTCCCATTGACGATGAAACACAGAAATTGCATCGGAATTAAATATAAGAGACACAATGCCGACTTAAGGACAGGAAGACTGAGTCTTCCTACTGTCTATGTTTGAGCTTTTCCTGTGTCACTAGTTTTACATTCCGATGCACCTCTACAGGTTTACTGCATCCCTTGGACATTCACCGTGACGATGAAACACAGAAATTGCATCGGAATTAAATATAAGAGACACAATGCCGACTTAAGTACAGGAAGGCTAAGTCTTCCTACTGTCTATGTTTTGAGCGTTTCCTGTGTCATCAGTTTTACTTTCCGTTGCACCTCTGCAGGTTTACTATATCCCTTGGACCTTTCCATTCACGATGAAACACAGAAATTTCATCGGAATTAAATATAAGAGACACAATGCCGACTTAAGTACAGGAAGACTGAGTCTTCCTGCTGTCTATGATTTGAGCGTTTGCTGTGTCACTAGTTTTACATTCCGATGCACCTCTGCAGGTTTACTGTATCCCTTGGACCTTCCCATTGACGATGAAACACAGAAATTGCATCGGAACTAAATATAAGAGACACCATGCCGACTTAAGTATAGGGAGACTGAGTCTTCCTACTGTCTATGTTGTGAGCGTTTCCTGTGTCATCTTTTTTACATTCTGATGCACCTCTGCAGGTTTACTGTACCCCTTGGACCTTCCCATTGACGATGAAACACAGAAATTGCATCGGAATTAAATATAAGAGACACAACGCCGACTTAAGTACAGGAAGACTGAGTCTTCCTACTGTCTGTGTTTTGAGCATTTCCTGTGTCACCAGTTTTACATTCCGATGCACCTCTGCAGGTTTACTGCATCCCTTGGACTTTCCCATTGACGATGAAACACAGAAATTGCATCGGAATTAAATGTAAGAGACACAATGCCGACTTAAGTACAGGAAGACTGAGTCTTCCTGCTGTCTATGATTTGAGCGTTTCCTGTGTCACTAGTTTTACATTCCGATGCACCTCTGCAGGTTTACTGTATCCCTTGGACCTTCCCATTGACGATGAAACACAGAAATTGCATCGGAATTATATATAAGAGACACAATGCCGACTTAAGTACAGGATGACTGAGTCTTCCTACTGTCTATGTTTGAGCGTTTCCTGTGTGACTAGTTTTACATTCCGATTAACCTCTGCAGGTTTACTGTATCCCTTGGACCTTCCCATTGACGATGAAACACAGAAATTGCATCGGTATTAACTATAAGAGACACAATGCCGACTTAAGTACAGGAAGACTGAGTCTTCCTACTGTCTATGCTTAGTGTTTTTCCTGTGTCACCAGTTTTACATTCTGATGCACCTCTGCAGGTTTACTGTATCCCTTGGACCTTCCCATTGACGATGAAACACAGAAATTGCATCGGAATTAAATATAAGTGACACAATGCCGACTTAAGTACAGGAAGACTGAGTCTTCCTACTGTCTATTTTTTGAGCGTTTCCTGTGTCACCAGTTTTACATTCTGATACGCCTCTGCCGGTTTACTGTATCCCTTGGACCTTCCCATTGACGATGAAACACAGAAATTGCATCGGAATTAGATGTAAGAGACACAACGCCGACTTAAGCACAAGAAAACTGAGTATTCTTACGGGCTATGTTTTGAGCGTTTCCTGTGTCACCAGTTTTACATTCCGATGCACCTCTGCCGGTTTACTGTATCCCTTGGACCTTCCCATTGTCGATGAAACACAGAAATTTCATCGGAAATAAATATAAGAGACACAATGCCGGCTTATGTACAGGAGGACTGAGTCTTCCTACTGTCTATGTTTTGAGCGTTTCCTGTGTCACTAGTTATACATTCCGTTGCACCTCTGCATGTTTACTGTATCTCTTGGACCTTCCCATTGACGATGAAACTCAAAAATTGCATCGGAATTAAATATAAGAGACACAACGCCGACTTAAGTACAGGAAGACTGAGTCTTCCTACTGTCTGTGTTTTGAGCGTTTCCTGTGTCACCAGTTTTACATTCCGATGCACCTCTGCAGGTTTACTGCTTCCCTTGGACTTTCCCATTGACGATGAAACACAGAAATTGCGTCGGAATTAAATGTAAGAGACACAATGCCGACTTAAGTACAGGAAGACTGAGACTTCCTGCTGTCTATGATTTGAGCGTTTCCTGTGTCACTAGTTTTACATTCCGATGCACCTCTGCAGGTTTACTGTATCCCTTGGACCTTCCCATTGACGATGAAACACAGAAATTGCATCGGAATTAAATATAAGAGACACCATGCCGACTTAAGTATAGGGAGATTGAGTCTTCCTACTGTCTAGGTTTTGAGCGTTTCCTGTGTCACTAGTTATACATTCCGTTGCACTTCTGCATGTTTACTGTATCCCTTGGACCTTCCCATTGACGATGAACCACAGAAATTGCATCGGAATTAAATATAAGTGACACAATGCCGACTTAAGTACAGGAAGACTGAGTCTTCCTGCTGTCTATGATTTGAGCGTTTGCTGTGTCACTAGTTATACATTCCGTTCCACCTCTGCATGTTTACTGTATCTCTTGGACCTTCCCATTGACGATGAAACTCAGAAATTGCATCGGAATTAAATATAAGAGACACAACGCCGACTTAAGTACAGGAAGACTGAGTCTTCCTACTGTCTGTGTTTTGAGCGTTTCCTGTGTCACCAGTTTTACATTCCGATGCACATCTGCAGGTTTACTGCTTCCCTTGGACTTTCCCATTGACGATGAAACACAGAAATTGCATCGGAATTAAATGTAAGAGACACAATGCCGACTTAAGTACAGGAAGACTGAGACTTCCTGCTGTCTATGATTTGAGCGTTTCCTGTGTCACTAGTTTTACATTCCGATGCACCTCTGCAGGTTTACTGTATCCCTTGGACCTTCCCATTGACGATGAAACACAGAAATTGCATCGGAATTAAATATAAGAGACACCATGCCGACTTAAGTATAGGGAGATTGAGTCTTCCTACTGTCTATGTTGTGAGCGTTTCCTGTGTCATCATTTTTACATTCTGATGCACCTCTGCAGGTTTACTGTACCCCTTGGACCTTCCCATTAACGATGAAACACAGAAATTGCATCGGAATTAAATATAAGAGACACAACGCCGACTTAAGTACAGGAAGACTGAGTCTTCCTACTGTCTGTGCTTTGAGCGTTTCCTGCTTCACCAGTTTTACATTCCGATGCACCTCTGCAGGTTTACTGCATCCCTTGGACTTTCCCATTGACGATGAAACACAGAAATTGAATCGGAATTAAATGTAAGAGACACAATGCCGACTTAAGTACAGGAAGACTGAGTCTTCCTGCTGTCTATGATTAGAGGGTTTCCTGTGTCACTAGTTTTACATTCCGATGCACCTCTGCAGGTTTACTGTATCCCCATGGACCTTCCCATTGACGATGAAACACAGAAATTGCATCGGAATTATATATAAGAGACACAATGCCGACTTAAGTACAGGATGACTGAGTCTTCCTACTGTCTACGTTTGAGCGTTTCCTGTGTGACTAGTTTTACATTCCGATTAACCTCTGCAGGTTTACTGTATCCCTTGGACCTTCCCATTGACGATGAAACACAGAAATTGCATCGGAATTAAATATAAGAGACACAATGCCGACTTAAGTACAGGAAGACTGAGTCTTGCTACTGTCTATGCTTTGTGCTTTTCCTGTGTCACCAGTTTTACATTCTGATGTACCTCTGCAGGTTTACTGTATCCCTTGGACCTTCCCACTGACGATGAAACACAGAAATTGCATCGGAATTAAATAGAAGAGACACAATGCCGACTTAAGTACTGGAAGACTGAGTCTTCCTACTGTCTGTGTTTTGAGCGTTTCCTGTGTCACCAGTTTTACATTCCGATGCACCTCTGCAGGTTTACTGCATCCCTTGGACTTTCCCATTGACGGTGAAACACAGAAATTGCATCGGAATTAAATGTAAGAGACACAATGCCGACTTAAGTACAGGAAGACTGAGTCTTCCTGCTGTCTATGATTTGAGCGTTTCCTGTGTCACTAGTTTTACATTCCGATGCACCTCTGTAGGTTTACTGTATCCCTTGGACCTTCCCATTGACGATGAAACACAGAAATTGCATCGGAAGTATATATAAGAGACACAATGCCGACTTAAGTACAGGATGACTGAGTCTTCCTACTGTCTATGTTTGAGCATTTCCTGTGTGAATAGTTTTACATTCTGATGCACCTCTGCAGGTTTACTGTATCCCTTGGACCTTCCCATTGACGATGAAACACAGAAATTGCATCGGAATTAAATAGAAGAGACACAATGCCGACTTAAGTACTGGAAGACTGAGTCTTCCTATTGTCTATAATTTGAGCGTTTCCTGTGTCACCAGTTTTACATTCCGATGCACCTCTGCAGGTTTATTGTATCCCTTGGACCTTCCCATTGACGATGAAACACAGAAATTGCATCGGAATTAAATATAAGAGACACAATGCCGACTTAAGTACAGGAAGACTGAGTCTTCCTACTGTCAATGTTTTGAGCGCTTCCTGTGTCACCAGTTTTACATTCCAATGTGCCTCTGCAGGTTTACTGTATCCATTGGACCTTCCCATTGACGATGAAACACAGAAATTGCAACGGAATTAAATGTAAGAGACACAACGCCGACTTAAGCACAAGAAACTGAGTCTTCTTACGGTCTATGTTTTGAGCGTTTCCTGTGTCACCAGTTTTACATTCCGATGCACCTCTGCCGGTTTACTGTATCCCTTGGACCTTCCCATTGTCGATAAAACACAGAAATCGCACCGGAATTAAATATAGGAGACACAATGCCGACTTAAGTACAGGAATACTGAGTCTTCCTACTGTCTATGTTTTGAGCGTTTCCTGTGTCACCAGTTTTACATTCTGATGCGCCTCTGCAGGTTTACTGTATCCCTTGGACCTTCCCATTGACGATGAAACACAGAAATTGTATCGGAATTAAATATAAGAGACACAATGCCGACTTAAGAACAGGAAGACAGAGTCTTCCTACTGTCTATGTTTTGAGCGTTACCTGTGTCACCAGCTTTACATACCGAGGCACCTCTGCAGGTTTACTGTATCCCTTGGACCTTCACAGCGACGATGAAACACAGAAATAGCATCGGAATTAAATATAACAGACACAATGCCGACTTAATTAAAGGAAGACTGAGTCTTCCTACTGTCTATGTTTTGAGCGTTTCGTGTATCACTAATTTTACATTCCGATGCACCTCTGCAGGTTTACTGTATCCCTTGGATCTTCCCATTGACGATGAAACACAGAAATTGCATCGGAATTAAATATAAGAGACACAATGCCGACTTAAGTACAGGAAGACTGAGTCTTCCCACTGTCTATCTTTTGAGCGTTTCCTGTGTCACCAGTTTTACATTCTGATGCACCTCTGCAGGTTAACTGTATCCCTTGGACCTTCCCATTGACAATGAAACACAGAAATTGCATCGGAATTAAATATAAGAGGCACAATGCCGACTTAAGTACAGGAAGACTGAGTCTTCCTACGGTCTATGTTTTGAGCGTTTCCTGTGTCACCAGTTTTACATTCTGATGCACCTCTGCAGGTTTACTGTATCCCTTGGACCTTCACAATTACGATGAAACACAGAAATTACATCGGAATTTAATATAAGAGACACGATGACGACTTAAGTAAAAGAAAACAGTCTTCTTACAGTAATGGTTTGAGCGTTTCCTGTGTCAGCAGTTTTACATTCCGATGCACCTCTGCATGTTTACTGTATCCCTTGGATCTTCCCGTTGACGATGAAACACAGAAATTGCATCGGAATTAAATATAAGAGACACAATGCCGACTTAAGTTAAAGAAGACTGAGTCTTCCTACTGTCTATGTTTTGAGCGTTTCCGGTATCACTAGTTTTACATTCCGTTGCACCTCTGCAGGTTTACTGTATCCCTTGGACCTTCCCATTGACGATGAAACACAGAAATTGCATCGGAATTAAATATAAGAGACACAATGCCGACTTTAGTACAGGAAGACTGAGTCTTCCTACTGTCTATGTTTTGAGCGTTTCCTGTGTCACCAGTTTTACATTCTGATGCACCTCTGCAGGTTTACTGTATCCCGTGGACCTTCCCATTGACGATGAAACACAGCAATTGCATCGGAACTAAATATAAGAGACACAATGCCGACTTAAGTACAGGAAGATTGAGTCTTCCTACTGTCTATGCTTTGTGCTTTTCCTGTGTCACCAGTTTTACATTCTGATGCACCTCTGCAGGTTTAATGTATCCCTTGGACCTTCCCATTGACGATCAAACACAGAAATTGCATCGGAATTAAATAGAAGAGACACAATGCCGCCTTAAGTACTGGAAGACTGAGTCTACCTACTGTCTATAATTTGAGCGTTTCCTGTGTCAACAGTTTTACATTCCGATGCACCTCTGCAGGTTTACTGTATCCCTTGTACCTTCACAGCGACGATGAAACACAGAAATAGCATCGGAATTAAATATAACAGACACAATGCCGACTTAATTAAAGGAAGACTGAGTCTTCCTACTGTCTATGTTTTGAGCGTTTCCTGTGTCACCAGTTTTACATACCGATGCACCTTTGCAGGTTTACTGTATCCCTTGGACCTTCCCATTGACGATGAAACACAGAAATTGCATCGGAATTAAATATAAGAGACACAATGCCGACATAAGTACAGGAAGACTAAGTCTTCCTACTGTCTATGTATTGAGCGTTTCCTGTGTCATCAGTTTTACTTTCCGTTGCACCTCTGCGTGTTTACTATATCCCTTGGACCTTCCCATTGACGATGAAACACAGAAATTGCATCGGAATTAAATGTAAGAGACACAACGCCGACTTAAGCACAAGAAACTGAGTCTTCTTACGGTCTATAATTTGAGCGTTCCCTGTGTCACCAGTTTTACATTCCGATGCAACTCTACAGGTTTACTGTATCACTTGGACCATCACAGTGACGATGAAACACAGAAATTGCATCGGAATTAAATATAAGAGACACAATGCCGACTTAAGTACAGGAAGACTGAGTCTTCCTACTGTCTATGTTTTGAGCGTTTCCTGTGTCATCAGTTTTACTTTGCGATGCACCTCTGCAGGTTTACTATATCCCTTGGACCTTCCCATTCACGATGAAACACAGAAATTTCATCGGAAATAAATATAAGAGACACAGTGCCGGCTTCAGTACAGGAAGACTGAGTCTTCCTACTGTCTATGTTTTGAGCGTTTCCTGTGTCACGAGTTTTACATACCGATGCACCTCTGCAGGTTTACTGTAACCCTTGGACCTTCCCATTGACGATGAAACACAGAAATTGCATCGGAATTAAATATAAGAGACACGATGCCGACTTAAGTACAGGTAGACTGAGTCTTCCTACTGTCTATGTTTTGAGTGTTTCGTGTGTCACTAGTTTTACATTCCGATGCACCTCTGCAGGTTTACTGTATCCCTTGGATCTTCCCATTGACGATGAAACACAGAAATTGCATCGGAATTAAATATAAGAGACACAATGCCGACTTAAGTACAGGAAGACTGAGTCTTCCTACTGTCTATGTTTTGAGCGTTTCCTGTGTCACCAGTTTTACATTCCGATGTACCTCTACAGGTTTACTGTATCCCTTGGACCTTCACAGTTACGATGAAACAAAGAAACTACATCGGAATTACATATAAGAGACACAATGCCGACTTAAGTACAAGAAAACAGTCTTCTTACAGTCAATGGTTTGAGCGTTTCCTGTGTCAGCAGTTTTACATTCCGATGCACCTCTGCATGTTTACTGTATCCCTTGGATCTTCCCATTGACGATGAAACACAGAAATTGCATCGGAATTAAATATAAGAGACACAATGCCGACTTAAGTTAAAGAAGACTGAGTCTTCCTACTGTCTATGTCTTGAGCGTTTCCGGTGTCACTAGTTTTACATTCTGATGCACCTCTGCAGGTTTACTGTATCCCGTGGACCTTCCCATTGACGATGAAACACAGAAATTGCATCGGAATTAAATATAAGAGACACAATGCCGACTTAAGTACAGGAAGACTGAGTCTTCCTTCTGTCTATAATTTGAGCGTTTCCTGTGTCACCAGTTTTACATTCCGATGCACCTCTACAGGTTGACTGTATCCCTCAGCATTGTGTCAGTGACGATGAAACACAGAAATTGCATCGGAATTAAATATAAGGGACACAATGCCGACTTAAGTACAGGATGACTAAGTCTTCCTACTGTCTATGTTTTGAGCGTGTCATGTGTCATCAGTTTTACTTTCCGATGCACCTCTGCAGGTTTACTGTATCCCTTGGACCTTCCCATTGACGATGAAACCGAGAAATTACATCGGAATTAAATATATGAGACACAATGCCGACCTAAGTACAGGAAGACTGAGTCTTCCTACTGTCTATGTTTGAGCGTTTCCTGTGTGACTAGTTTTACATTCCGATTAACCTCTGCAGGTTTACTGTATCCCTTGGACCTTCCCATTGACGATGAAACACAGAAATTGCATCGAAATTAAATATAAGAGACACAATGCCGACTTAAGTATAGGAAAACTGAGTCTTCCTACTGTCTATTTTTTGAGCGTTTCCTGTGTCACCAGTTTTACATTCTGATACGCCTCTGCAGGTTTACTGTATCCATTGGACCTTCCCATTGACGATGAAACACAGATATTGCATCGGAATTAAATGTAAGAGACACAACGCCGACTTAAGCACAAGAAAACTGAGTCTTATTACGGTCTATGTTTTGAGCGTTTCCTGTGTCACCAGTTTTACATTCCGATGCACCTCTGCCGGTTTACTGTATCCCTTGGACCTTCCCATTGTCGATGAAACACAGAAATTTTAACGGAAATAAATATAAGAGACACAATGCCGGCTTATGTACAGGAAGACTGAGTCTTCCTACTGTCTATGTTTTGAGCGTTTCCTGTGTCACTAGTTACACATTCCGTTGCACCTCTGCATGTTTACTGTATCCCTTGGACCTTCCCATTGACGATGAAACACAGAAATTGCATCGGAATTAAATATAAGAGACACATTGCCGACTTAAGTACAGGAAGACTGAGTCTTCCTACTGTCTATGTTGTGAGCTTTTCCTGTGTCATCATTTTTACATTCTGATGCACCTCTGCAGGTTTACTGTACCCCTTGGACCTTCCCATTGACGATGAAACACAGAAATTGCATCGGAATTAAATATAAGAGACACAACGCCGACTTTAGTACAGGAAGACTGACTCTTCCTACTGTCTGTGTTTTGAGCGTTTCCTGTGTCACCAGTTTTACATTCCGATGCACCTCTGCAGGTTTACTGCATCCCTTGGACTTTCCCATTGACGGTGAAACACAGAAATTGCATCGGAATTAAATGTAAGAGACACAATGCCGACTTAAGTACAGGAAGACTGAGTCTTCCTGCTGTCTATGATTTGAGCGTTTCCTGTGTGACTAGTTTTACATTCCGATTAACCTCTGCAGGTTTACTGTATCCCTTGGACCTTCCCATTGACGATGAAACACAGAAATTGCATCGGAATTAAATATAAGAGACACAATGCGACTTAAGTACAGGAAGATTGAGTCTTCCTACTGTCTATGCTTTGTGCTTTTCCTGTGTCGCCAGTTTTACATTCTGATGCACCTCTGCAGGTTTACTGTATCCCTTGGACCTTCCCATTGACGATGAAACACAGAAATTGCATCGGAATTATATAGAAGAGACACAATGCCGACTTAAGTACTGGAAGACTGAGTCTTCCTACTGTCTATAATTTGAGCGTTTCCTGTGTCACCAGTTTTACATTCCGATGCACCTCTGCAGGTTTATTGTATCCCTTGGACCTTCCCATTGACGATGAAACACAGAAATTGCATCGGAATTAAATGTAAGAGACACAATGCCGACTTAAGTACAGGAAGACTCAATCTTCCTACTGTCTATTTTTTGAGCGATTCCTGTGTCACCAGTTTTACATTCTGATACACCTCTGCAGGTTTACTGTATCCCTTGGACCTTCCCATTGACGATGAAACACAGAAATTGCATCGGAATTAAATATAAGAGACACAATGCCGACTTAAGTACAGGAAGACTGAGTCTTCCTACTGTCTATGTTTTGAGCGCTTCCTGTGTCACCAGTTTTACATTCCAATGTGCCTCTGCAGGTTTACTGTATCCATTGGACCTTCCCATTGACAATGAAACACAGAAATTGCATCGGAATTAAATGTAAGAGACACAACGCCGACTTAAGCACAAGAAACTGAGTCTTCTTACGGTCTATGTTTTGAGCGTTTCCTGTGTCACCAGTTTTACATTCCGATGCACCTCTGCCGGTTTACTGTATCCCTTGGACCTTCCCATTGTCGATGAAACACAGAAATCGCACCGGAATTAAATATAGGAGACACAATGCCGACTTAAGTACAGGAATACTGAGTCTTCCTACTGTCTATGTTTTGAGCGTTTCCTCTGTCACCAGTTTTACATTCTGATGCGCCTCTGCAGGTTTACTGTATCCCTTGGACCTTCCCATTGACGATGAAACAAAGAAATTGTATCGGAATTAAATATAAGAGACACAATGCCGACTTTAGAACAGGAAGACTGAGTCTTCCTACTCTCTATGTTTTGAGCGTTACCTGTGTCACCAGTTTTACATACCGATGCACCTCTGCAGGTTTACTGTATCCCTTGGACCTTCACAGCGACGATGAAACACAGAAATAGCATCGGAATTAAATATAACAGACACAATGCCGACTTAATTAAAGGAAGACTGAGTCTTC
The DNA here is from genome assembly GCF_023898315.1 of Schistocerca nitens. Taxonomy (NCBI): domain Eukaryota; kingdom Metazoa; phylum Arthropoda; class Insecta; order Orthoptera; family Acrididae; genus Schistocerca; species Schistocerca nitens. The sequence goes on along the minus strand of NC_064616.1, from coordinate 1,180,519 downwards.
CTACTGTCTATGTTTTGAGCGTTTCCTGTGTCACTAGTTTTACATACCGATGCACCTTTGCAGGTTTACTGTATCCCTTGGACCTTCCCATTGACGATGAAACACAGAAATTGCATCGGAATTAAATATAAGAGACACAATGCCGACTTAAGTACAGGAAGACCGAGTCTTCCTACTGTCTATGTTTGAGCGTTTCCTGTGTCACTAGTTTTACATTCCGATGCACCTCTACAGGTTTACTGCATACCTTGGACCTTCACCGTGACGATGAAACACAGAAATAGCATCGGAAATAATATAAGAGACACAATGCGAACTTAAGTACAGGAAGACTAAGTCTTCCTACTGTCTATGTATTGAGCGTTTCCTGTGTCATCAGTTTTACTTTCCGTTGCACCTCTGCGTGTTTACTATATCCCTTGGACCTTCCCATTGACGATGAAACACAGAAATTGCATCGGAATTAAATACAAGAGACACAATGCCGACTTAAGCACAGGAAGACTGAGTCTTCCTACTGTCTATGTTTTGAGCGTTTCGTGTGTCACTAGTTTTACATTCCGATGCACCTCTGCAGGTTTACTGTATCCCTTGGATCTTCCCATTGACGATGAAACACAGAAATTGCATCGGAATTAAATATAAGAGACACAATGCCGACTTAAGTACAGGAAGACTGAGTCTTCCTACTGTCTATGTTTTGAGTGTTTCCTGTGTCACCAGTTTTACATTCCGATGTACCTCTACAGGTTTACTGTATCCCTTGGACCTTCACAGTTACGATGAAACACAGAAACTACATCGGAATTACATATAAGAGACACAATGCCGACTTAAGTACAAGAAAACAGTCTTCTTACAGTTAATGTTTTGAGCGTTTCCTGTGTCACCAGTTTTACATTCCGATGCACGTCTGCATGTTTACTGTATCCCTTGGACCTTCCCATTGGCGATGAAACACACAAATTGCATCGAAATTAAATATAAGAGACTCAATGCCGGCTTAAGTACAGGAAGACTGAGTCTTCCTACTGTCTATCTTTTGAGCGTTTCCTGTGTCACCAGTTTTACATTCTGATGCACCTCTGCAGGTTTACTGTATCCCTTGGACCTTCCCATTGACGATGAAACACAGAAATTGCATCGGAATTAAATATAAGAGGCACAATGCCGACTTAAGTACAGGAAGACTGAGTCTTCCTACGGTCTATGTTTTGAGCGTTTCCTGTGTCACCAGTTTTACATTCTGATGCACCTCTGCAGGTTTACTGTATCCCTTGGACCTTCACAATTACGATGAAACACAGAAATTACATCGGAATTTAATATAAGAGACACAATGACGACTTAAGTAAAAGAAAACAGTCTTCTTACAGTCAATGGTTTGAGCGTTTCCTGTGTCAGCAGTTTTACATTCCGATGCACCTCTGCATGTTTACTGTATCCCTTGGATCTTCCCGTTGACGATGAAACACAGAAATTGCATCGCAATTAAATATAAGAGACACAATGCCGACTTAAGTTAAAGAAGACTGAGTCTTCCTACTGTCTATGTTTTGAGCGTTTCCTGTGTCACCAGTTTTACATTCTGATGCACCTCTGCAGGTTTACTGTATCCCTTGGACCTTCCCATTGACGATGAAAGACAGAAATTTCATCGGAATTAAATATGAGAGACACAATGCCGACTTAAGTACAGGAAGACTTAGTCTTCCTACTGTCTATAGTTTGAGCGTTTCCTGTGTCACCAGCTTTACATTCCGATACACCTCTACAGGTTTACTGTATCCCTTGGACATTCACAGTGACGATGAAACACAGAAATAGCATCGGAAGTAAATATAAGAGACACAATGCCGACTTAAGTACAGGAAGACTGAGTCTTCCTACTGTCTATGCTTTGTGCTTTTCCTGTGTCACCAGTTTTACATTCTGATGCACCTCTGCAGGTTTACTGTATCCCTTGGACCTTACCATTGACGATGAAACACAGAAATTGCATCGGAATTAAGTAGAAGAGACACGATGCCGACTTAAGTACTGGAAGACTGAGTCTTCCTACTGTCTATAATTTGAGCGTTTCCTGTGTCACCAGTTTTACATTCCGATGCACCTCTGCAGGTTTATTGTATCCCTTGGACCTTCCCATTGACGATGAAACACAGAAATTGCATCGGAATTAAATATAAGAGACACAATGCCGACTTAAGTACTGGAAGACTGAGTCGTCCTACTGTCTATTTTTTGAGCGATTCCTGTGTCACCAGTTTTACATTCTGATACACCTCTGCAGGTTTACTGTATCCCTTGGACCTTCCCATTGACGATGTAACACAGAAATTGCATCGGAATTAAATATTAGAGACACAATGCCGACTTAAGTACAGGAAGACTGAGTCTTCCTACTGTCTATGTTATGAGCGCTTCCTGTGTCACCAGTTTTACATTCCAATTTGCCTCTGCAGGTTTACTGTATCCATTGGACCTTCCCATTGACGATGAAACACAGAAATTGCATCGGAATTAAATGTAAGAGACACAACGCCGACTTAAGCACAAGAAAACTGAGTCTTCTTACGGTCTATGTTTTGAGCGTTTCCTGTGTCACCAGTTTTACATTCCGATGCACCTCTGCCGGTTTACTGTATCCCTTGGACCTTCCCATTGTCGATGAAACACAGAAATCGCACCGGAATTAAATATAGGAGACACAATGCCGACTTAAGTACAGGAATACTGAGTCTTCCTACTGTCTATGTTTGAGCGTTTCCTGTGTCACTAGTTTTACATTCCGATGCACCTCTACAGGTTTACTGCATACCTTGGACCTTCACCGTGACGATGAAACACAGAAATAGCATCGGAATTAAATATAACAGACACAATGCCGACTTAATTAAAGGAAGACTGACTCTTCCGACTGTCTATGTTTTGAGCGTTTCCTGTGTCACTAGTTTTACATACAGATGCACCTTTGCAGGTTTACTGTATCCCTTGGACCTTCCCATTGACGATGAAACACAGAAATTGCATCGGAATTAAATATAAGAGACACAATGCCGACATAAGTACAGGAAGACTGAGTCTTCCTACTGTCTATGTTTGAGCGTTTCCTGTGTCACTAGTTTTACATTCCGATGCACCTCTACAGGTTTACTGCATACCTTGGACCTTCACCGTGACGATGAAACACAGAAATAGCATCGGAATTAAATATAAGAGACACAATGCGAACTTAAGTACAGGAAGACTAAGTCTTCCTACTGTCTATGTATTGAGCGTTTCCTGTGTCATCAGTTTTACTTTCCGTTGCACCTCTGCGTGTTTACTATATCCCTTGGACCTTCCCATTGACGATGAAACACAGAAATTGCATCGGAATTAAATACAAGAGACACAATGCCGACTTAAGTACAGGAAGACTGAGTCTTCCTACTGTCTATAATTTGAGCGTTCCCTGTGTCACCAGTTTTACATTCCGATGCAACTCTACAGGTTTACTGTATCACTTGGACCATCACAGTGACGATGAAACACAGAAATTGCATCGGAATTAAATATAAGAGACACAATGCCGACTTAAGTACAGGAAGACTGAGTCTTCCTACTGTCTATGTTTTGAGCGTTTCCTGTGTCATCAGTTTTACTTTCCGATGCACCTCTGCAGGTTTACTATATCCCTTGGACCTTCCCATTCACGATGAAACACAGAAATTTCATCGGAAATAAATATAAGAGACACAGTGCCGGCTTCAGTACAGGAAGACTGAGTCTTCCTACTGTCTATGTTTTGAGCGTTTCCTGTGTCACGAGTTTTACATTCCGATGCACCTCTGCAGGTTTACTGTAACCCTTGGACCTTCCCATTGACGATGAAACACAGAAATTGCATCGGAATTAAATATAAGAGACACGATGCCGACTTAAGTACAGGTAGACTGAGTCTTCCTACTGTCTATGTTTTGAGCGTTTCGTGTGTCACTAGTTTTACATTCCGATGCACCTCTGCAGGTTTACTGTATCCCTTGGATCTTCCCATTGACGATGAAACACAGAAATTGCATCGGAATTAAATATGAGAGACACAATGCCGACTTAAGTACAGGAAGACTGAGTCTTCCTACTGTCTATGTTTTGAGCGTTTCCTGTGTCACCAGTTTTACATTCCGATGTACCTCTACAGGTTTACTGTATCCCTTGGACCTTCACAGTTACGATGAAACAAAGAAACTACATCGGAATTACATATAAGAGACACAATGCCGACTTAAGTACAAGAAAACAGTCTTCTTACAGTCAATGTTTTGAGCGTTTCCTGTGTCACCAGTTTTACATTCCGATGCACGTCTGCATGTTTACTGTATCCCTTGGACCTTCCCATTGGCGATGAAACACACAAATTGCATCGAAATTAAATATAAGAGACACAATGCCGGCTTAAGTACAGGAAGACTGAGTCATCCTACGGTCTATGTTTTGAGCGTTTCCTGTGTCACCAGTTTTACATTCTGATGCACCTCTGCAGGTTTACTGTATCCCTTGGACCTTCACAATTACGATGAAACACAGAAATTACATCGGAATTTAATATAAGAGACACAATGACGACTTAAGTAAAAGAAAACAGTCTTCTTACAGTCAATGGTTTGAGCGTTTCCAGTGTCAGCAGTTTTACATTCCGATGCACCTCTGCATGTTTACTGTATCCCTTGGATCTTCCCATTGACGATGAAACACAGAAATTGCATCGGAATTAAATATAAGAGACACAATGCCGACTTAAGTTAAAGAAGACTGAGTCTTCCTACTGTCTATGTCTTGAGCGTTTCCGGTGTCACTAGTTTTATATTCCGTTGCACCTCTGCAGGTTTACTGTATCCCTTGGACCTTCCCATAGACGATGAAACACAGAAATTGCATCGGAATTAAATATAAGAGACACAATGCCGACTTTAGTACAGGAAGACTGAGTCTTCCTACTGTCTATGATTTGAGCGTTTCCTGTGTCACCAGTTTTACATTCTGATGCACCTCTGCAGGTTTACTGTATCCCGTGGATCTTCCCATTGACGATGAAACACAGAAATTGCATCGGAATTAAATATAAGAGACACAATGCCGACTTAAGTACAGGAAGACTGAGTCTTCCTACTGTCTATAATTTGAGCGTTTCCTGTGTCACCAGTTTTACATTCCGATGCACCTCTACAGGTTGACTGTATCCCTCAGCATTGTGTCAGTGACGATGAAACACAGAAATTGCATCGGAATTAAATATATGAGACACAATGCCGACCTAAGTACTGGAAGACTGAGTCTTCCTACTGTCTATGTTTGAGCGTTTCCTGTGTGACTAGTTTTACATTCCGATACACCTCTGCAGGTTTACTGTATCCCTTGGACCTTCCCATTGACGATGAAACACAGAAATTGCATCGGAATTAAATATAAGAGACACAATGCCGACTTAAGTATAGGAAAACTGAGTCTTCCTACTGTCTATTTTTTGAACGTTTCCTGTGTCACCAGTTTTACATTCTGATACGCCTCTGCAGGTTTACTGTATCCCTTGGACCTTCCCATTGACGATGAAACACAGAAATTGCATCGGAATTAAATATAAGAGACACAATGCCGACTTAAGTACAGGAAGACTGAGTCTTCCTACTGTCTATGTTTTGAGCGTTTCCTGTGTCACCAGTTTTACATTCCAATGTGCCTCTGCAGGTTTACTGTATCCATTGGACCTTCCCATTGACGATGAAACACAGAAATTGCATAGGAATTAAATGTAAGAGACACAACGCCGACTTAAGCACAAGAAAACTGAGTCTTATTACGGTCTATGTTTTGAGCGTTTCCTGTGTCACCAGTTTTACATTCCGATGCACCTCTGCCGGTTTACTGTATCCCTTGGACCTTCCCATTGTCGATGAAACACAGAAATTTTAACGGAAATAAATATAAGAGACACAATGCCGTCTTATGTACAGGAAGACTGAGTCTTCCTACTGTCTATGTTTTGAGCGTCTCCTGTGTCACTAGTTACACATTCAGTTGCACCTCTGCATGTTTACTGTATCCCTTGGACCTTCCTATTGACGATTAAACACAGAAATTGCATCGGAATTAAATATAAGAGACACAATGCCGACTTAAGTACAGGAAGACTGAGTCTTCCTACTGTCTATGTTGTGAGCGTTTCCTGTGTCATCATTTTTACATTCTGATGCACCTCTGCAGGTTTACTGTACCCCTTGGACCTTCCCATTGACGATGAAACACAGAAATTGCATCGGAATTAAATATAAGAGACACAACGCCGACTTTAGTACAGGAAGACTGACTCTTCCTACTGTCTGTGTTTTGAGCGTTTCCTGTGTCACCAGTTTTACATTCCGATGCACCTCTGCAGGTTTACTGCATCCCTTGGACTTTCCCATTGACGGTGAAACACAGAAATTGCATCGGAATTAAATGTAAGAGACACAATGCCGACTTAAGTACAGGAAGACTGAGTCTTCCTGCTGTCTATGATTTGAGCGTTTCCTGTGTCACTAGTTTTACATTCCGATGCACCTCTGCAGGTTTACTGTATCCCTTGGACCTTCCCATTGACGATGAAACACAGAAATTGCATCGGAATTATATATAAGAGACACAATGCCGACTTAAGTACAGGATGACTGAGTCTTCCTACTGTCTATGTTTGAGCGTTTCCTGTGTGACTAGTTTTACATTCCGATTAACCTCTGCAGGTTTACTGTATCCCTTGGACCTTCCCATTGACGATGAAACACAGAAATTGCATCGGAATTAAATATAAGAGACACAATGCCGACTTAAGTACAGGAAGATTGAGTCTTCCTACTGTCTATGCTTTGTGCTTTTCCTGTGTCACCAGTTTTACATTCTGATGCACCTCTGCAGGTTTACTGTATCCCTTGGACCTTCCCATTGACGATGAAACACAGAAATTGCATCGGAATTAAATGTAAGAGACACAACGCCGACTTAAGCACAAGAAACTGAGTCTTCTTACGGTCTATGTTTTGAGCGTTTCCTGTGTCACCAGTTTTACATACCGATGCACCTCTGCAGGTTTACTGTATCCCTTGGACCTTCACAGCGACGATGAAACACAGAAATAGCATCGGAATTGAATATAACAGAAACAATGCCGACTTAATTAAAGGAAGACTGAGTCTTCCTACTGTCTATGTTTTGAGCGTTTCCTGTGTCACTAGTTTTACATACCGATGCACCTTTGCAGGTTTACTGTATCCCTTGGACCTTCCCATTGACGATGAAACACAGAAATTGCATCGGAATTAAATATAAGAGACACAATGCCGACTTAAGTACAGGAAGACTGAGTCTTCCTACTGTCTATGTTTGAGCGTTTCCTGTGTCACTAGTTTTACATTCCGATGCACCTCTACAGGTTTACTGCATACCTTGGACCTTCACCGTGACGATGAAACACAGAAATAGCATCGGAATTAAATATAAGAGACACAATGCGAACTTAAGTACAGGAAGACTAAGTCTTCCTACTGGCTATGTATTGAGCGTTTCCTGTGTCATCAGTCTTACTTTCCGTTGCACCTCTGCGTGTTTACTATATCCCTTGGACCTTCCCATTGACGATGAAACACAGAAATTGCATCGGAATTAAATACAAGAGACACAATGCCGACTTAAGCACAGGAAGACTGAGTCTTCCTACTGTCTATAATTTGAGCGTTCCCTGTGTCACCAGTTTTACATTCCGATGCAACTCTACAGGTTTACTGTATCACTTGGACCATCACAGTGACGATGAAACACAGAAATTGCATCGGAATTAAATATAAGAGACACAATGCCGACTTAAGTACAGGAAGACTGAGTCTTCCTACTGTCTATGTTTTGAGCGTTTCCTGTGTCATCAGTTTTACTTTCCGATGCACCTCTGCAGGTTTACTATATCCCTTGGACCTTCCCATTGACGATGAAACACAGAAATTTCATCGGAAATAAATATAAGAGACACAGTGCCGGCTTCAGTACAGGAAGACTGAGTCTTCCTACTGTCTATGTTTTGAGCGTTTCCTGTGTCACGAGTTTTACATTCCGATGCACCTCTGCAGGTTTACTGTAACCCTTGGACCTTCCCATTGACGATGAAACACAGAAATTGCATCGGAATTAAATATAAGAGACACGATGCCGACTTAAGTACAGGTAGACTGAGTCTTCCTACTGTCTATGTGTTGAGCGTTTCGTGTGTCACTAGTTTTACATTCCGATGCACCTCTGCAGGTTTACTGTATCCCTTGGATCTTCCCATTGACGATGAAACACAGAAATTGCATCGGAATTAAATATAAGAGACACAATGCCGACTTAAGTACAGGAAGACTGAGTCTTCCTACTGTCTATGTTTTGAGCGTTTCCTGTGTCACCAGTTTTACATTCCGATGTACCTCTACAGGTTTACTGTATCCCTTGGACCTTCACAGTTACGATGAAACACAGAAACTACATCGGAATTACATATAAGAGACACAATGCCGACTTAAGTACAAGAAAACAGTCTTCTTACAGTCAATGTTTTGAGCGTTTCCTGTGTCACCAGTTTTACATTCCGATGCACGTCTGCATGTTTACTGTATCCCTTGGACCTTCCCATTGGCGATGAAACACACAAATTGCATCGAAATTAAATATAAGAGACACAATGCCGGCTTAAGTACAGGAAGACTGAGTCTTCCTACTGTCTATCTTTTGAGCGTTTCCTGTGTCACCAGTTTTACATTCTGATGCACCTCTGCAGGTTTACTGTATCCCTTGGACCTTCCCATTGACGATGAAACACAGAAATTGCATCGGAATTAAATATAAGAGGCACAATGCCGACTTAAGTACAGGAAGACTGAGTCTTCCTACTGTCTATGTTTTGAGCGTTTCCTGTGTCACCAGTTTTACATTCTGATGCACCTCTGCAGGTTTACTGTATCCCGTGGACCTTCCCATTGACGATGAAACACAGAAATTGCATCGGAATTAAATATAAGAGACACAATGCCGACTTAAGTACAGGAAGACTGAGTCTTCCTACTGTCTATAATTTGAGCGTTTCCTGTGTCACCAGTTTTACATACCGATGCACCTCTACAGGTTGACTGTATCCCTCAGCATTGTGTCAGTGACGATGAAACACAGAAATTGCATCGAAATTAAATATAAGGGACACAATGCCGACTTAATTACAGGATGACTAAGTCTTCCTACTGTCTATGTTTTGAGCGTGTCATGTGTCATCAGTTTTACTTTCCGATGCACCTCTACAGGTTTACTGTATCCCTTGGACATTCACAGTGACGATGAAACACAGAAATAGCATCGGAAGTAAATATAAGAGACACAATGCCGACTTAAGTACAGGAAGACTGAGTCTTCCTACTGTCTATGCTTTGTGCTTTTCCTGTGTCACCAGTTTTACATTCTGATGCACCTCTGCAGGTTTACTGTATCCCTTGGACCTTACCATTGACGATGAAACACAGAAATTGCATCGGAATTAAGTAGAAGAGACACGATGCCGACTTAAGTACTGGAAGACTGAGTCTTCCTACTGTCTATAATTTGAGCGTTTCCTGTGTCACCAGTTTTACATTCCGATGCACCTCTGCAGGTTTATTGTATCCCTTGGACCTTCCCATTGACGATGAAACACAGAAATTGCATCGGAATTAAATATAAGAGACACAATGCCGACTTAAGTACTGGAAGACTGAGTCGTCCTACTGTCTATTTTTTGAGCGATTCCTGTGTCACCAGTTTTACATTCTGATACACCTCTGCAGGTTTACTGTATCCCTTGGACCTTCCCATTGACGATGAAACACAGAAATAGCATCGGAATTAAATATAAGAGACACAATGCCGACTTAAGTACAGGAAGACTGAGTCTTCCTACTTTCTATGATTTGAGCGCTTCCTGTGTCACCAGTTTTACATTCCAATGTGCCTCTGCAGGTTTACTGTATCCATTGGACCTTCCCATTGACGATGAAACACAGAAATTGCATCGGAATTAAATGTAAGAGACACAACGCCGACTTAAGCACAAGAAAACTGAGTCTTCTTACGGTCTATGTTTTGAGCGTTTCCTGTGTCACCAGTTTTACATTCCGATGCACCTCTGCCGGTTTACTGTATCCCTTGGACCTTCCCATTGTCGATGAAACACAGAAATCGCACCGGAATGAAATATAGGAGACACAATGCCGACTTAAGTACAGGAATACTGAGTCTTCCTACTGTCTATGTTTTGAGCGTTTCCTGTGTCACCAGTTTTACATTCTGATGCGCCTCTGCAGGTTTACTGTACCCCTTGGACCTTCCCATTGACGATGAAACACAGAAATTGTGTCGGAATTAAATATAAGAGACACAATGCCGACTTAAGAACAGGAAGACTGAGTCTTCCTACTGTCTATGTTTTGAGCGTTACCTGTGTCACCAGTTTTACATACCGATGCACCTCTGCAGGTTTACTGTATCACTCGGACCTTCACAGCGACGATGAAACACAGAAATAGCATCGGAATTAAATATAACAGACACAATGCCGACTTAATTAAAGGAAGACTGACTCTTCCGACTGTCTATGTTTAGAGCGTTTCCTGTGTCACTAGTTTTACATACAGATGCACCTTTGCAGGTTTACTGTATCCCTTGGACCTTCCCATTGACGATGAAACCTAGAAATTGCATCGGAATTAAATATAAGAGACACAATGCCGACTTAAGTACAGGAAGACTGAGTATTCCTACTGTCTATGTTTGAGCGTTTCCTGTGTCACTAGTTTTACATTCCGATGCACCTCTACAGGTTTACTGCATACCTTGGACCTTCACCGTGACGATGAAACACAGAAATAGCATCGGAATTAAATATAAGAGACACAATGCCGACTTAAGTACAGGAAGACTAAGTCTTCCTACTGTCTATGTATTCAGCGTTTCCTGTGTCATCAGTTTTACTTTCCGTTGCACCTCTGCGTGTTTACTATATCCCTTGGACCTTCCCATTGACGATGAAACAGAGAAATTGCATCGGAATTAAATACAAGAGACACAATGCCGACTTAAGTACAGGAAGACTGAGTCTTCCTACTGTCTATAATTTGAGCGTTCCCTGTGTCACCAGTTTTACATTCTGATGCACCTCTACAGGTTTACTGTATCACTTGGACCATCACAGTGACGATGAAACACAGAAATTGCATCGGAATTAAATATAAGAGACACAATGCCGACTGAAGTACAGGAAGACTGAGTCTTCCTACTGTCTATAATTTGAGCGTTTCCTGTGTCACCAGTTTTACATTCCGATGCACCTCTACAGGTTGACTGTATCCCTCAGCATTGTGTTAGTGACGATGAAACACAGAAATTGCATCGGAATTAAATACAAGGGACACAATGCCGACTTAATTACAGGATGACTAAGTCTTCCTACTGTCTATGTTTTGAGCGTGTCATGTGTCATCAGTTTTACTTTCCGATGCACCTCTGCAGGTTTACTGTATCCCTTGGACCTTCCCATTGACGATGAAACCGAGAAATGACATCGGAATTAAATATATGAGACACAATGCCGACCTAAGTACAGGAAGACTGAGTCTTCCTACTGTCTATGTTTGAGCGTTATCTGTGTCACTAGTTTTACATTCAGATCCACCTATGCAGGTTTACTGTATCCCTTCGACCTTCCCATTGACGATGAAACACAGAAATTGCATCGGAATTATATATAAGAGACACAATGCCGACTTAAGTACAGGGAGACTGAGTCTTCCTACTGTCTATGTTTTGAGCGTTTCCTTTGTCACCAGTTTTACATTCTGATGCACCTCTGCAGGTTTACTGTATCCCTTGGACCTTCCCAATGACGATGAAAGACAGAAATTTCATCGGAATTAAATATGAGAGACACAATGCCGACTTAAGTACAGGAAGACTTAGTCTTCCTACTGTCTATAGTTTGAGCGTTTCCTGTGTCACCAGTTTTACATTCCGATACACCTCTACAGGTTTACTGTATCCCATGGACATTCACAGTGACGATGAAACACAGAAATAGCATCGGAAGTAAATATAAGAGACACAATGCCGACTTAAGTACAGGAAGACTGAGTCTTCCTACTGTCTATGCTTTGTGCTTTTCCTGTGTCACCAGTTTTACATTCTGATGCACCTCTGCAGGTTTACTGTATCCCTTGGACCTTACCATTGACGATGAAACACAGAAATTGCATCGGAATTAAGTAGAAGAGACACGATGCCGACTTAAGTACTGGAAGACTGAGTCTTCCTACTGTCTATGATTTGAGCGCTTCCTGTGTCACCAGTTTTATATTCCAATGTGCCTCTGCAGGTTTACTGTATCCATTGGACCTTCCCATTGACGATGAAACACAGAAATTGCATCAGAATTAAATGTAAGAGACACAACGCCGACTTAAGCACAAGAAAACTGAGTCTTCTTACGGTCTATGTTTTGAGCGTTTCCTGTGTCACCAGTTTTACATTCCGACGCACCTCTGCCGGTTTACTGTATCCCTTGGACCTTCCCATTGTCGATGAAACACAGAAATCGCACCGGAATTAAATATAGGAGACACAATGCCGACTTAAGTACAGGAATACTGAGTCTTCCTACTGTCTATGTTTTGAGCGTTTCCTGTGTCACCAGTTTTACATTCTGATGCGCCTCTGCAGGTTTACTGTATCCCTTGGACCTTCCCATTGACGATGAAACACAGAAATTGTATCGGAATTAAATATAAGACACAATGCCGACTTAAGAACAGGAAGACTGAGTCTTCCTACTGTCTATGTTTTGAGCGTTACCTGTGTCACCAGTTTTACATACCGATGCACCTCTGCAGGTTTACTGTATCACTTGGACCTTCACAGCGACGATGAAACACAGAAATAGCATCGGAATTAAATATAACAGACACAATGCCGACTTAATTAAAGGAAGACTGACTCTTCCGACTGTCTATGTTTTGAGCGTTTCCTGTGTTACTAGTTTTACATACAGATGCACCTTTGCAGGTTTACTGTATCCCTTGGACCTTCCCATTGACGATGAAACACAGAAATTGCATCGGAATTATATATAAGAGACACAATGCCGACTTAAGTACAGGAAGACTGAGTCTTCCTACTGTCTATGTTTGAGCGTCTCCTGTGTCACTAGTTTTACATTCCGATGCACCTCTACAGGTTTACTGCATACCTTGGACCTTCACCGTGACGATGAAACACAGAAATAGCATCGGAATTAAATATAAGAGACACAATGCCGACTTAAGTACAGGAAGACTAAGTCTTCCTACTGTCTATGTATTCAGCATTTCCTGTGTCATCAGTTTTACTTTCCGTTGCACCTCTGCATGTTTACTATATCCCTTGTACCTTCCCATTGACGATGAAACAGAGAAATTGCATCGGAATTAAATACAAGAGACACAATGCCGACTTAAGTACAGGAACACTGAGCCTTCCTACTGTCTATAATTTGAGCGTTCCCTGTGTCACCAGTTTTACATTCTGATGCACCTCTACAGGTTTACTGTATCACTTGGACCATCACAGTGACGATGAAACACAGAAATTGCATCGGAATTAAATATAAGAGACACAATGCTGACTTTAGTACAGGAAGACTGAGTCTTCCTACTGTCTATGTTTTGAGCGTTTCCTGTGTCACCAGTTTTACATTCTGCTGCACCTCTGCAGGTTTACTGTATCCCGTGGACCTTCCCATTGACGATGAAACACAGAAATTGCATCGGAATTAAATATAAGAGACACAATGCCGACTGAAGTACAGGAAGACTGAGTCTTCCTACTGTCTATAATTTGAGCGTTTCCTGTGTCACCAGTTTTACATTCCGATGCACCTCTACAGGTTGACTGTATCCCTCAGCATTGTGTCAGTGACGATGAAACACAGAAATTGCATCGGAATTAAATATAAGGGACACAATGCCGACTTAATTACAGGATGACTAAGTCTTCCTACTGTCTATGTTTTGAGCGTGTCATGTGTCATCAGTTTTACTTTCCGATGCACCTCTGCAGGTTTACTGTATCCCTTGGACCTTCCCATTGACGATGAAACCGAGAAATTACATCGGAATTAAATATATGAGACACAATGCCGACCTAAGTACAGGAAGACTGAGTCTTCCTACTGTCTATGTTTGAGCGTTACCTGTGTCACTAGTTTTACATTCAGATCCACCTATGCAGGTTTACTGTATCCCTTCGACCTTCCCATTGACGATGAAACACAGAAATTGCATCGGAATTATATATAAGAGACACAATGCCGACATAAGTACAGGGAGACTGAGTCTTCCTACTGTCTATGTTTTGAGTGTTTCCTTTGTCACCAGTTTTACATTCTGATGCACCTCTGCAGGTTTACTGTATCCCTTGGGCCTTCCCATTGACGATGAAAGACAGAAATTTCATCGGAATTAAATATGAGAGTCACAATGCCGACTTAAGTACAGGAAGACTTAGTCTTCCTACTGTCTATAGTTTGAGCGTTTCCTGTGTCACCAGTTTTACATTCCGATACACCTCTACAGGTTTACTGTATCCCTTGGACATTCACTGTGACGATGAAACACAGAAATAGCATCGGAAGTAAATATAAGAGACACAATGCCGACTTAAGTACAGGAAGACTGAGTCTTCCTACTGTCTATGCTTTGTGCTTTTCCTGTGTCACCAGTTTTACATTCTGATGCACCTCTGCAGGTTTACTGTATCCCTTGGACCTTACCATTGACGATGAAACACAGAAATTGCATCGGAATTAAGTAGAAGAGACACGATGGCTACTTAAGTACTGGAAGACTGAGTCTTCCTACTGTCTATAATTTGAGCGTTTCCTGTGTCACCAGTTTTACATTCCGATGCACCTCTGCAGGTTTATTGTATCCCTAGGACCTTCCCATTGACGATGAAACACAGAAATTGCATCGCAATTAAATATAAGAGACACAATGCCGACTTAAGTACTGGAAGACTGAGTCGTCCTACTGTCTATTTTTTGAGCGATTCCTGTGTCACCAGTTTTACATTCTGATACACCTCTGCAGGTTTACTGTATCCCTTGGACCTTCCCATTGACGATGAAACACAGAAATTGCATCGGAATTAAATATAAGAGACACAATGCCGACTTAAGTACAGGAAGACTGAGTCTTCCTACTGTCTATGCTTTGAGCGCTTCCTGTGTCACCAGTTTTACATTCCAATGTGCCTCTGCAGGTTTACTGTATCCATTGGACCTTCCCATTGACGATGAAACACAGAAATTGCATCGGAATTAAATGTAAGAGACACAACGCCAACTTAAGCACAAGAAAACTGAGTCTTCTTACGGTCTATGTTTTGAGCGTTTCCTGTGTCACCAGTTTTACATTCCGATGCACCTCTGCCGGTTTACTGTATCCCTTGGACCTTCCCATTGTCGGTGAAACACAGAAATCGCACCGGAATTAAATATAGGAGACACAATGCCGACTTAAGTACAGGAATACTGAGTCTTCCTACTGTCTATGTTTTGAGCGTTTCCTGTGTCACCAGTTTTACATTCTGATGCGCCTCTGCAGGTTTACTGTATCTCTTGGACCTTCCCATTGACGATGAAACACAGAAATTGTATCGGAATTAAATATAAGAGACACAATGCCGACTTAAGGACAGGAAGACTGAGTCTTCCTACTGTCTATGTTTTGAGCGTTACCTGTGTCACCAGTTTTACATACCGATGCACCTCTGCAGGTTTACTGTATCACTTGGACCTTCACAGCTACGATGAAACACAGAAATAGCATCGAAATTAAATATAACAGACACAATGCCGATTTAATTAAAGGAAGACTGACTCTTCCGACTGTCTATGTTTTGAGCGTTTCCTGTGTCACTAGTTTTACATACAGATGCACCTTTGCAGGTTTACTGTATCCCTTGGACCTTCCCATTGACGATGAAACACAGAAATTGCATCGGAATGAAATATAAGAGACACAATGCCGACTTAAGTACAGGAAGAGTGAGTCTTCCTACTGTCTATGTTTGAGCGTTTCCTGTGTCACTAGTTTTACATTCCGATGCACCTCTACAGGTTTACTGCATACCTTGGACCTTCACCGTGACGATGAAACACAGAAATAGCATCGGAATTAAATATAAGAGACACAATGCCGACTTAAGTACAGGAAGACTAAGTCTTCCTACTGTCTATGTATTCAGCGTTTCCTGTGTCATCAGTTTTACTTTCCGTTGCACCTCTGCGTGTTTACTATATCCCTTGGACCTTCCCATTGACGATGAAACAGAGAAATTGCATCAGAATTAAATACAAGAGACACAATGCCGACTTAAGTACAGGAAGACTGAGTCTTCCTACTGTCTATAATTTGAGCGTTCCCTGTGTCACCAGTTTTACATTCTGATGCACCTCTACAGGTTTACTGTATCACTTGGACCATCACAGTCACGATGAAACACAGAAATTGCATCGGAATTAAATATAAGAGACACAATGCCGACTTAAGTACAGGAAGACTGAGTCTTCCTACTGTCTATGTTTTGAGCGTTTCCTGTGTCACTAGTTTTACATTCTGATGCACCTCTGCAGGTTTACTGTATCCCTTGGACCTTCACAATTACGATGAAACACAGAAATTACATCGGAATTTAATATAAGAGACACAATGACGACTTAAGTAAAAGAAAACAGTCTTCTTACAGTCAATGGTTTGAGCGTTTCCTGTGTCAGCAGTTTTTCATTCCGATGCACCTCTGCATGTTTACTGTATCCCTTGGATCTTCCCGTTGACGATGAAACACAGAAATTGCATCGGAATTAAATATAAGAGACACAATGCCGACTTAAGTTAAAGAAGACTGAGTCTTCCTACTGTCTATGTTTTGAGCGTTTCCGGTGTCACTAGTTTTACATTCCGTTGCACCTCTGCAGAATTACTGTATCCCTTGGAGCTTCCCATTGACGATGAAACACAGAAATTGCATCGGAATTAAATATAAGAGACACAATGCCGACTTTAGTACAGGAAGACTGAGTCTTCCTACTGTCTATGTTTTGAGCGTTTCCTGTGTCACCAGTTTTACATTCTGATGCACCTCTGCAGGTTTACTGTATCCCGTGGACCTTCCCATTGACGATGAAACACAGAAATTGCATCGGAATTAAATATAAGAGACACAATGCCGACATAAGTACAGGAAGACTGAGTCTTCCTACTGTCTATAATTTGAGCGTTTCCTGTGTCACCAGTTTTACATTCCGATGCACCTCTACAGGTTGACTGTATCCCTCAGCATTGTGTCAGTGACGATGAAACACAGAAATTGCATCGGAATTAAATATAAGGGACACAATGCCGACTTAATTACAGGATGACTAAGTCTTCCTACTGTCTATGTTTTGAGCGTGTCATGTGTCATCAGTTTTACTTTCCGATGCACCTCTGCAGGTTTACTGTATCCCTTGGACCTTCCCATTGACGATGAAACCGAGAAATTACATCGGAATTAAATATATGAGACACAATGCCGACCTAAGTACAGGAAGACTCAGTCTTCCTACTGTCTATGTTTGAGCGTTACCTGTGTCACTAGTTTTACATTCAGATCCACCTATGCAGGTTTACTGTATCCCTTCGACCTTCCCATTGACGATGAAACACAGAAATTGCATCGGAATTATATATAAGAGACACAATGCCGACTTAAGTACAGGGAGACTGAGTCTTCCGACTGTCTATGTTTTGAGCGTTTCCTTTTTCACCAGTTTAACATTCTGATGCACCTCTGCAGGTTTACTGTATCCCTTGGACCTTCCCATTGACGATGAAAGACAGAAATTTCATCGGCATTAAATATGAGAGACACAATGCCGACTTAAGTACAGGAAGACTTAGTCTTCGTACTGTCTATAGTTTGAGCGCTTCCTGTGTCACCAGTTTTACATTCCGATACACCTCTACAGGTTTACTGTATCCCTTGGACATTCACAGTGACGATGAAACACAGAAATAGCATCGGAAGTAAATATAAGAGACACAATGCCGACTTAAGTACAGGAAGACTGAGTCTTCCTACTGTCTATGCTTTGTGCTTTTCCTGTGTCACCAGTTTTACATTCTGATGCACCTCTGCAGGTTTACTGTATCCCTTGGACCTTACCATTGACGATGAAACACAGAAATTGCATCGGAATTAAGTAGAAGAGACACGATGCCGACTTAAGTACTGGAAGACTGAGTCCTCCTAGTGTCTATAATTTGAGCGTTTCCTGTGTCACCAGTTTTACATTCCGATGCACCTCTGCAGGTTTATTGTATCCCTTGGACCTTCCCATTGACGATGAAACACAGAAATTGCATCGGAATTAAATATAAGAGACACAATGCCGACTTAAGTACTGGAAGACTGAGTCGTCCTACTGTCTATTTTTTGAGCGATTCCTGTGTCACCAGTTTTACATTCTGATACACCTCTGCAGGTTTACTGTATCCCTTGGACCTTCCCATTGACGATGAAACACAGAAATTGCATCGGAATTAAATATAAGAGACACAATGCCGACTTAAGTACAGGAAGACTGAGTCTTCCTACTGTCTATGTTTTGAGCGCTTCCTGTGTCACCAGTTTTACATTCCAATGTGCCTCTGCAGGTTTACTGTATCCATTGGACCTTCCCATTGACGATGAAACACAGAAATTGCATCGGAATTAAATGTAAGAGACACAACGCCGACTTAAGCACAAGAAAACTGAGTCTTCTTACGGTCTATGTTTTGAGCGTTTCCTGTGTCACCAGTTTTACATTCCAATGCACCTCTGCCGGTTTACTGTATTCCTTGGACCTTCCCATTGTCGATGAAACACAGAAATCGCACCGGAATTAAATATAGGAGACACAATGCCGACTTAAGTACAGGAATACTGAGTCTTCCTACTGTCTATGTTTTGAGCGTTTCCTGTGTCACCAGTTTTACATTCTGATGCGCCTCTGCAGGTTTACTGTATCCCTTGGACCTTCCCATTGACGATGAAACACAGAAATTGTATCGGAATTAAATATAAGAGACACAATGCCGACTTAAGAACAGGAAGACTGAGTCTTCCTACTGTCTATGTTTTGAGCGTTACCTGTGTCACCAGTTTTACATACCGATGCACCTCTGCAGGTTTACTGTATCACTTGGACCTTCACAGCGACGATGAAACACAGAAATAGCATCGGAATTAAATATAACAGACACAATGCCGTCTTAATTAAAGGAAGACTGACTCTTCCGACTGTCTATGTTTTGAGCGTTTCCTGTGTCACTAGTTTTACATACAGATGCACCTTTGCAGGTTTACTGTATCACTTGGACCATCACAGTGACGATGAAACACAGAAATTGCATCGGAATTAAATATAAGAGACACATTGCCGACTTAAGTACAGGAAGACTAAGTCTTCCTACTGTCTATGTTTTGAGCGTTTCCTGTGTCACTAGTTTTACATTCCGATGCACCTCTGCAGGTTTACTGTATCCCTTGGATCTTCCCATTGACGATGAGACACAGAAATTGCATCGGAATTAAATATAAGAGACACAATGCCGACTTAAGTACAGGAAGACTGAGTCTTCCTACTGTCTATGTTTTGAGCGTTTCCTGTGTCACCAGTTTTACATTCCGATGTACCTCTACAGGTTTACTGTATCCCTTGGACCTTCACAGTTACGATGAAACACAGAAACTACATCGGAATTACATATAAGAGACACAATGCCGACAATAAGTACAAGAAAACAGTCATCTTACAGTCAATGTTTTGAGCGTTTCCTGTGTCACCAGTTTTACATTCCGATGCACGTCTGCATGTTTACTGTATCCCTTGGACCCTCCCATTGGCGATGAAACACACAAATTGCATCGAAATTAAATATAAGAGACACAATGCCGGCTTAAGTACAGGAAGACTGAGTCTTCCTACTGTCTATCTTTTGAGCGTTTCCTGTGTCACCAGTTTTACATTCTGATGCACCTCTGCAGGTTTACTGTATCCCTTGGACCTTCCCATTGACGATGAAACACAGAAATTGCATCGGAATTAAATATAAGAGGCACAATGCCGACTTCAGTACAGGAAGACTGAGTCTTCCTACGGTCTATGTTATGAGCGTTTCCTGTGTCACCAGTTTTACATTCTGATGCACCTCTGCAGGTTGACTGTATCCCTTGGACCTTCACAATTACGATGAAACACAGAAATTACATCGGAATTTAATATAAGAGACACAATGACGACTTAAGTAAAAGAAAACAGTCTTCTTACAGTCAATGTTTTGAGCGTTTCCTGTGTCACCAGTTTTACATTCCTATGCACCTCTGCATGTTTACTGTATCCCTTGGACCTTCCCATTGACGATGAAACACAGACATTGCATCGGAATTAAATATAAGAGACACAATGCCGACTTAAGCACAGGAAGACTGAGTCTTCCTACTGTCTATGATTTGAGCGTTTCCTGTGTCACCAGTTTTACATTCCAATGTGCCTCTGCAGGTTTACTGTATCCCTTGGACCTTCCCATTGACGATGAAACACGGAAATCGCATCGGAATTAAATAGAAGAGACACAATGCCGACTTAAGTACAGGAAGACTGAGTCTTCCTACTGTCTATGTTTTGAGCGTTTCCTGTGTCACCAGTTTTACATTCCGATGCACCTCTGCAGGTTTACTGTATCCCTTGGACCTTCCCATTGACGATGAAACACGGAAATTGCATCGGAATTAAATATAAGAGACACAACGCCGACTTAAGTACATGAAAACTGAGTCTTCTTACGGTCTATGATTTGAGCGTTTCCTGTGTCACCAGTTTTACATTCCGATGCACGTCTGCATGTTTACTGTATCCCTTGGACCCTCCCATTGGCGATGAAACACACAAATTGCATCGAAATTAAATATAAGAGACACAATGCCGGCTTAAGTACAGGAAGACTGAGTCTTCCTACTGTCTATCTTTTGAGCGTTTCCTGTGTCACCAGTTTTACATTCTGATGCACCTCTGCAGGTTTACTGTATCCCTTGGACCTTCCCATTGACGATGAAACACAGAAATTGCATCGGAATTAAATATAAGAGGCACAATGCCGACTTCAGTACAGGAAGACTGAGTCTTCCTACGGTCTATGTTATGAGCGTTTCCTGTGTCACCAGTTTTACATTCTGATGCACCTCTGCAGGTTGACTGTATCCCTTGGACCTTCACAATTACGATGAAACACAGAAATTACATCGGAATTTAATATAAGAGACACAATGACGACTTAAGTAAAAGAAAACAGTCTTCTTACAGTCAATGTTTTGAGCGTTTCCTGTGTCACCAGTTTTACATTCCTATGCACCTCTGCATGTTTACTGTTTCCCTTCGACCTTCCCACTGACGATGAAAAACAGAAATTGCATCGGAATTTAATATAATAGACACAATGCTGCCATAAGTACAAGAAAACTGAGTCTTCTTACGGTCTATGTTTTGAGCGTTTCCTGTGTCACCGGTTTTACATTCCGATGCACCTCTGCCTGTTTACTGTATCCCTTGGACCTTCCCATTGTCGATGAAACACAGAAATCGCATCGGAATTAAATAGAAGAGACACAATGCCGACTTAAGTACAGGAAGACTGAGTCTTCCTACTGTCTATGTTTTGAGCGTTTCCTGTGTCACCAGTTTTACATTCCGATGCACCTCTGCAGGTTTACTGTATCCCTTGGACCTTCCCATTGACGATGAAACACGGAAATTGCATCGGAATTAAATATAAGAGACACAACGCCGACTTAAGTACATGAAAACTGAGTCTTCTTACGGTCTATGATTTGAGCGTTTCCTGTGTCACCAGGTTTAAATTCCGATGAACCTCTGCCGGTTTACTGTATCCCTTGGAACTTCCCAATGACGATGAAACACAGAAATTGCATCGGAATTAAATATTAGAGACACAGTGCCGACTTAAGAACAGGAAGACTGGATCTCTTTACTGTCTATGCTTTGAACGTTTCCTGTGTCACCAGTTTTACATTCCGATGCACCTCTGCAGGTTTACGGTATCCCTTGGACCTTCCCATTGACGATGAAACACAGAAATTTCATCGGAAATAAATATAAGGGACACAATGCCGACTTAAGTACAGGAAGACTGAGTCTTCCTACTGTCTATCATTTGAGCGTTTCCTGTGTCACCAGTTTTACATTCCGATGCACCTCTGCAGGTTTACTGTATCCCTTGGATCTTCCCATTGACGATGAAGCACAGAAATTGCATCGGAATTAAATATAAGAGACACAATGCCGACTTAAGTACAGGAAGACTGAGTCTCCCTACTGTCTATGTTTTGAGCGTTTCCTGTGCCACTAGTTTAACATTCCGATGCACCTCTGCAGGTTTATTGTATCCCTTGGCTTCCCATTGACGATGAAACACAGAATGTGCATCGGAATTAAATATAAGAGACACAATGCCGACTTAAGTACAGGAAGACTGAGTCTTCCTACTGTCTATTTTTTGAGCGTTTCCTGTGTCACCAGTTTTACATTCTGATACACCTCTGCAGGTTTACTGTATCCCTTGGACCTTCCCATTGACGATGAAACACAGAAATTGCATCGGAATTAAATATAAGAGACACAATGCCGACTTAAGCACAGGAAGACTGAGTCTTCCTACTGTCTATGATTTGAGCGTTTCCTGTGTCACCAGTTTTACATTCCAATGTGCCTCTGCAGGTTTACTGTATCCATTGGAAATTCCCATTGACGATGAAACACAGAAATAGCATCGGAATTAAATATAACAGACACAATGCCGACTTAATTAAAGGAAGACTGAGTCTTCCGACTGTCTATGTTTTGAGCGTTTCCTGTGTCACTAGTTTTACACACCGATGCACATTTGCAGGTTTACTGTATCCCTTGGACCTTCCCATTGACGATGAAACACAGAAATTGCATCGGAATTAAATATAAGAGACACAATGCTGACTTAAGTACAGGAAGACTGAGTCTTCCTACTGTCTATGTTTGAGCGTTTCCTGTGTCACTAGTTTTACATTCCGATGCACCTCTACAGGTTTACTGCATACCTTGGACCTTCACCGTGACGATGAAACACAGAAATAGCATCGGAATTAAATATAAGAGACACAATGCCGACTTAAGTACAGGAAGACTAAGTATTCCTACTGTCTATGTATTGAGCGTTTCCTGTGTCATCAGTTTTACTTTCCGTTGCACCTCTGCGTGTTTACTATATCCCTTGGACCTTCCCATTGACGATGAAACACAGAAATTGCATCGTGATTAAATACAAGAGACACAATGCCGACTTAAGTACAGGAAGACAGAGTCTTCCTACTGTCTATAATTTGAGCGTTCCCTGTGTCACCAGTTTTACATTCCGATGCACCTCTGCAGGTTTACTGTAACCCTTGGACCTTCCCATTGCCGATGAAACACAGAAATTGCATCGGAATTAAATATAAGAGACACGATGCCGACTTAAGTAAAGGTAGACTGAGTCTTCCTACTGTCTATGTTTTGAGCGTTTCGTGTGTCACTAGTTTTACATTCCGATGCACCTCTGCAGGTTTACTGTATCCCTTGGATCTTCCCATTGACGATGAAACACAGAAATTGCATCGGAATTAAATATAAGAGACACAATGCCGACTTAAGTACAGGAAGACTGAGTCTTCCTACTGTCTATGTTTTGAGCGTTTCCTGTGTCACCAGTTTTACATTCCGATGTACCTCTACAGGTTTACTGTATCCCTTGGACCTTCACAGTTACGATGAAACACAGAAACTACATCGGAATTACATATAAGGGACACAATGCCGACTTAAGTACAAGAAAACAGTCTTCTTACAGTCAATGTTTTGAGCGTTTCCTGTGTCACCAGTTTTACATTCTGATACACCTCTGCAGGTTTACTGTATCCCTTGGACCTTCCCATTGACGATGAAACACAGAAATTGCATCGGAATTAAATATAAGAGACACAATGCCGACTTAAGTACAGGAAGACTGAGTCTTCCTACTGTCTATGTTTTGAGCGCTTCCTGTGTCACCAGTTTTACATTCCGATGCACCTCTGCAGGTTTATTGTATCCCTTGGACCTTCCCATTGACGATGAAACACAGAAATTGCATCGGAATTAAATATAAGAGACACAATGCCGACTTAAGTACTGGAAGACTGAGTCGTCCTACTGTCTATTTTTGAGCGATTCCTGTGTCACCAGTTTTACATTCTGATACACCTCTGCAGGTTTACTGTATCCCTTGGACCTTCCCATTGACGATGAAACACAGAAATTGCATCGGAATTAAATATAAGAGACACAATGCCGACTTAAGTACAGGAAGACTGAGTCTTCCTACTGTCTATAATTTGAGCGTTTCCTGTGTCACCAGTTTTACATTCCGATGCACCTCTACAGGTTGACTGTATCCCTCAGCATTGTGTCAGTGACGATGAAACACAGAAATTGCATCGGAATTAAATATAAGGGACACAATGCCGACTTAAGTACAGGATGACTAAGTCTTCCTACTGTCTATGTTTTGAGCGTGTCATGTGTCATCAGCTTTACTTTCCGATGCACCTCTGCAGGTTTACTGTATCCCTTGGACCTTCCCATTGACGATGAAACCGAGAAATTACATCGGAATTAAATATATGAGACACAATGCCGACCTAAGTACAGGAAGACTGAGTCTTCCTACTGTCTATGTTTGAGCGTTACCTGTGTCACTAGTTTTACATTCAGATCCACCTATGCAGGTTTACTGTATCCCTCCGACCTTCCCATTGACGATGAAACACAGAAATTGCATCGGAATTAAATATAAGAGACACAATGCCGACTTAAGTACTGGAAGACTGAGTCGTCCTACTGTCTATTTTTTGAGCGATTCCTGTGTCACCAGTTTTACATTCTGATACACCTCTGCAGGTTTACTGTATCCCTTGGACCTTCCCATTGACGATGAATCACAGAAATTGCATCGGAATTAAATATAAGAGACACAATGCCGACTTAAGTACAGGAAGACTGAGTCTTCCTACTGTCTATGTTTTGAGCGCTTCCTGTGTCACCAGTTTTACATTCCAATGTGGCTCTGCAGGTTTACTGTATCCATTGGACCTTCCCATTGACGATGAAACACAGAAATTGCATCGGAATTAAATGTAAGAGACACAACGCCGACTTAAGCACAAGAAAACTGAGTCTTCTTACGGTCTATGTTTTGAGCGTTTCCTGTGTCACCAGTTTTACATTCCGATGCACCTCTGCCGGTTTACTGTATCCCTTGGACCTTCCCATTGTCGATGAAACACAGAAATCGCACCGGAATTAAATATAGGAGACACAATGCCGACTTAAGTACAGGAATACTGAGTCTTCCTACTGTCTATGTTTTGAGCGTTTCCTGTGTCACCAGTTTTACATTCTGATGCGCCTCTGCAGGTTTACTGTATCCCTTGGACCTTCCCATTGACGATGAAACACAGAAATTGTATCGGAATTAAATATAAGAGACACAATGCCGACTTAAGAACAGGAAGACTGAGTCTTCCGACTGTCTATGTTTTGAGCGTTACCTGTGTCACCAGTTTTACATACCGATGCACCTCTGCAGGTTTACTGTATCACTTGGACCTTCACAGCGACGATGAAACACAGAAATAGCATCGGAATTAAATATAACAGACACAATGCCGACTTAATTAAAGGAAGACTGAGTCTTCCGACTGTCTATGTTTTGAGGGTTTCCTGTGTCACTAGTTTTACATACAGATGCACCTTTGCAGGTTTACTGTATCCCTTGGACCTTCCCATTGACGATGAAACACAGAAATTGCATCGGAATTAAATATAAGAGACACAATGCCGACTTAAGTACAGGAAGACTGAGTCTTCCTACTGTCTATGTTTGAGCGTTTCCTGTGTCACTAGTTTTACATTCCGATGCACCTCTACAGGTTTACTGCATACCTTGGACCTTCACCGTGACGATGAAACACAGAAATAGCATCGGATTTAAATATAAGAGACACAATGCCGACTTAAGTACAGGAAGACTAAGTCTTCCTACTGTCTATGTATTGAGCGTTTCCTGTGTCATCAGGTTTACCTTCCGTTGCACCTCTGCGTGTTTACTATATCCCTTGGACCTTCCCATTGACGATGAAACACAGAAATTGCATCGGAATTAAATACAAGAGACACAATGCCGACTTAAGTACAGGAAGACTGAGTCTTCCTACTGTCTATAATTTGAGCGTTCCCTGTGTCACCAGTTTTACATTCTGATGCACCTCTACAGGTTTACTGTATAACTTGGACCATCACCGTGACGATGAAACACAGAAATTGCATCGGAATTAAATATAAGAGACACAATGCCGACTTAAGTACAGGAAGACTGAGTCTTCCTACTGTCTATGTTTTGAGCGTTTCCTGTGTCATCAGTTTTACTTTCCGTTGCACCTCTGCAGGTTTACTCTATCCCTTGGACCTTCCCATTCACGATGAAACACAGAAATTTCATCGGAAATAAATATAAGAGACACAGTGCCGGCTTCAGTACAGGAAGACTGAGTCTTCCTACTGTCTATGTTTTGAGCGTTTCCTGTGTCACGAGTTTTACATTCCGATGCACCTCTGCAGGTTTACTGTAACCCTTGGACCTTCCCATTGACGATGAAACACAGAAATTGCATCGGAATTAAATATAAGAGACACGATGCCGACTTAAGTATAGGTAGACTGAGTCTTCCTACTGTCTATGTTTTGAGCGTTTCGTGTGTCACTAGTTTTACATTCCGATGCACCTCTGCAGGTTTACTGTATCCCTTGGATCTTCCCATTGACGATGAAACACAGAAATTGCATCGGAATTAAATACAAGAGACACAATGCCGACTTAAGTACAGGAAGACTGAGTCTTCCTACTGTCTATGTTTTGAGCGTTTCCTGTGTCACCAGTTTTACATTCCGATGTACCTCTACAGGTTTACTGTATCCCTTGGACCTTCACAGTTACGATGAAACACAGAAACTACATCGGAATTACATATAAGAGACACAATGCCGACTTAAGTACAAGAAAACAGTCTTCTTACAGTCAATGTTTTGAGCGTTTCCTGTGTCACCAGTTTTACATTCTGATGCACCTCTGCAGGTTTACTGTATCCCGTGGACCTTCCCATTGACGATGAAACACAGAAATTGCATCGGAATTAAATATAAGAGACACAATGCCGACTTAAGTACAGGAAGACTGAGTCTTCCTACTGTCTATAATTTGAGCGTTCCCTGTGTCACCAGTTTTACATTCTGATGCACCTCTACAGGTTTACTGTATCACTTGGACCATCACAGTGACGATGAAACACAGAAATTGCATCGCAATTAAATATAAGAGACACAATGCCGACTTAAGTAATGGAAGACTGAGTCTTCCTACTGTCTATGTTTTGAGCGTTTCCTGTGTCATCAGTTTTACTTTCCGATGCACCTCTGCAGGTTTACTATATCTCTTGGACCTTCCCATTCACGATGAAACACAGAAATTGCATCGGAATTAAATATAAGAGACACAATGCCGACTTAAGTACAGGAAGACTGAGTCTCCCTACTGTCTATGTTTTGAGCGTTTCCTGTGCCACTAGTTTAACATTCCGATGCACCTCTGCAGGTTTATTGTATCCCTTGGCCTTCCCATTGACGATGAAACACAGAAATTGCATCGGAATTAAATATAAGAGACACAATGCCGACTTAAGTACAGGAAGACTGAGTCTTCCTACTGTCTATTTTTTGAGCGTTTCCTGTGTCACAAGTTTTACATTCTGATACACCTCTGCAGGTTTACTGTATCCCTTGGACCTTCCCATTGACGATGAAACACAGAAATTGCATCGGAATTAAATATAAGAGACACATTGCCGACTTAAGCACAGGAAGACTGAGTCTTCCTACTGTCTATGATTTGAGCGTTTCCTGTGTCACCAGTTTTACATTCCAATGTGCCTCTGCAGGTTTACTGTATCCATTGGAAATTCCCATTGACGATGAAACACAGAAATAGCATCGGAATGAAATATAACAGACACAATGCCGACTTAATTAAAGGAAGACTGAGTCTTCCGACT
The DNA here is from genome assembly GCF_023898315.1 of Schistocerca nitens. Lineage (NCBI taxonomy): Eukaryota > Metazoa > Arthropoda > Insecta > Orthoptera > Acrididae > Schistocerca > Schistocerca nitens. The sequence continues at coordinate 1,152,172 of NC_064616.1, read as the reverse complement.
GTCTATGTTTTGAGCATTTCCTGTGTCACTAGTTTTCTATACCGATGCACCTTTGCAGGTTTACTGTATCCCTTGGACCTTCCCATTGACGATGAAACACAGAAATTGCATCGGAATTAAATATAAGAGACACAATGCCGACTTAAGTACAGGAAGACTGAGTCTTCCTACTGTCTATGTTTGAGCGTTTCCTGTGTCACTAGTTTTACATTCCGATGCACCTCTACAGGTTTACTGCATACCTTGGACCTTCACCGTGACGATGAAACACAGAAATAGCATCGGAATTAAATATAAGAGACACAATGCCGACTTAAGTACAGGAAGACTAAGTCTTCCTACTGTCTATGTATTGAGCGTTTCCTGTGTCATCAGTTTTACTTTCCGTTGCACCTCTGCGTGTTTACTATATCCCTTGGACCTTCCCATTGACGATGAAACACAGAAATTGCATCGTGATTAAATACAAGAGACACAATGCCGACTTAAGTACAGGAAGACAGAGTCTTCCTACTGTCTATAATTTGAGCGTTCCCTGTGTCACCAGTTTTACATTCCGATGCACCTCTACAGGTTTACTGTATCACTTGGACCATCACAGTGACGATGAAACACAGAAATTGCGTCGGAATTAAATATAAGAGACACAATGCCGACTTAAGTACAGGAAATCTGAGTCTTCCTACTGTCTATGTTTTGAGCGTTTCCTGTGTCATCAGTTTTACTTTCCGATGCACCTCTGCAGGTTTACTATATCCCTTGGACCTTCCCATTCACGATGAAACACAGAAATTTCATCGGAAATAAATATAAGACACAGTGCCGGCTTCAGTACAGGAAGACTGAGTCTTCCTACTGTCTATGTTTTGAGCGTTTCCTGTGTCACGAGTTTTACATTCCGATGCACCTCTGCAGGTTTACTGTAACCCTTGGACCTTCCCATTGCCGATGAAACACAGAAATTGCATCGGAATTAAATATAAGAGACACGATGCCGACTTAAGTACAGGTAGACTGAGTCTTCCTACTGTCTATGTTTTGAGCGTTTCGTGTGTCACTAGTTTTACATTCCGATGCACCTCTGCTGGTTTACTGTATCCCTTGGATCTTCCCATTGACGATGAAACACAGAAATTGCATCGGAATTAAATATAAGAGACACAATGCCGACTTAAGTACAGGAAGACTGAGTCTTCCTACTGTCTATGTTTTGAGCGTTTCCTGTGTCACCAGTTTTACATTCCGATGTACCTCTACAGGTTTACTGTATCCCTTGGACCTTCACAGTTACGATGAAACACAGAAACTACATCGGAATTACATATAAGGGACACAATGCCGACTTAAGTACAAGAAAACAGTCTTCTTACAGTCAATGTTTTGAGCGTTTCCTGTGTCACCAGTTTTACATTCTGATACACCTCTGCAGGTTTACTGTATCCCTTGGACCTTCCCATTGACGATGAAACACAGAAATTGCATCGGAATTAAATATAAGAGACACAATGCCGACTTAAGTACAGGAAGACTGAGTCTTCCTACTGTCTATGTTTTGAGCGCTTCCTGTGTCACCAGTTTTACATTCCGATGCACCTCTGCAGGTTTATTGTATCCCTTGGACCTTCCCATTGACGATGAAACACAGAAATTGCATCGGAATTAAATATAAGAGACACAATGCCGACTTAAGTACTGTAAGACTGAGTCGTCCTACTGTCTATTTTTTGAGCGATTCCTGTGTCACCAGTTTTACATTCTGATACACCTCTGCAGGTTTACTGTATCCCTTGGACCTTCCCATTGACGATGAAACACAGAAATTGCATCGGAATTAAATATAAGAGACACAATGCCGACTTAAGTACAGGAAGACTGAGTCTTCCTACTGTCTATAATTTGAGCGTTTCCTGTGTCACCAGTTTTACATTCCGATGCACCTCTACAGGTTGACTGTATCCCTCAGCATTGTGTCAGTGACGATGAAACACAGAAATTGCATCGGAATTAAATATAAGGGACACAATGCCGACTTAAGTACAGGATGACTAAGTCTTCCTACTGTCTATGTTTTGAGCGTGTCATGTGTCATCAGCTTTACTTTCCGATGCACCTCTGCAGGTTTACTGTATCCCTTGGACCTTCCCATTGACGATGAAACCGAGAAATTACATCGGAATTAAATATATGAGACACAATGCCGACCTAAGTACAGGAAGACTGAGTCTTCCTACTGACTATGTTTGAGCGTTACCTGTGTCACTAGTTTTACATTCAGATCCACCTATGCAGGTTTACTGTATCCCTCCGACCTTCCCATTGACGATGAAACACAGAAATTGCATCGGAATTAAATATAAGAGACACAATGCCGACTTAAGTACTGGAAGACTGAGTCGTCCTACTGTCTATTTTTTGAGCGATTCCTGTGTCACCAGTTTTACATTCTGATACACCTCTGCAGGTTTACTGTATCCCTTGGACCTTCCCATTGACGATGAAACACAGAAATTGCATCGGAATTAAATATAAGAGACACAATGCCGACTTAAGTACAGGAAGACTGAGTCTTCCTACTGTCTATGTTTTGAGCGCTTCCTGTGTCACCAGTTTTACATTCCAATGTGCCTCTGCAGGTTTACTGTATCCATTGGACCTTCCCATTGACGATGAAACACAGAAATTGCATCGGAATTAAATATAAGAGACACAATGCCGACTTAAGTACAGGAAGACTGAGTCTTCCTACTGTCTATGTTTGAGCGTTTCCTGTGTCACCAGTTTTACATTCCGATGCACCTCTACAGGTTTACTGCATACCTTGGACCTTCACCGTGACGATGAAACACAGAAATAGCATCGGAATTAAATATAAGAGACACAATGCCGACTTAAGTACAGGAAGACTAAGTCTTCCTACTGTCTATGTATTGAGCGTTTCCTGTGTCATCAGTTTTACTTTCCGTTGCACCTCTGCGTGTTTACTGCATACCTTGGACCTTCACCGTGACGATGAAACACAGAAATAGCATCGGAATTAAATATAAGAGACACAATGCCGACTTAAATACAGGAAGACTAAGTCTTCCTACTGTCTATGTTTTGAGCGTTTCGTGTGTCACTAGTTTCACATTCCGATGCACCTCTGCAGGTTTACTGTATCCCTTGGATCTTCCCATTGACGATGAAACACAGAAATTGCAGCGGAATTAAATATAAGAGACACAATGCCGACTTATGTACAGGAAGACTGAGTCTTCCTACTGTCTATGTTTTGAGCGTTTCCTGTGTCACCAGTTTTACATTCCGATGTACCTCTACAGGTTTACTGTATCCCTTGGACCTTCACAGTTACGATGAAACACAGAAACTACATCGGAATTACATATAAGGGACACAATGCCGACTTAAGTACAAGAAAACAGTCTTCTTACAGTCAATGTTTTGAGCGTTTCCTGTGTCACCAGTTTTACATTCTGATACACCTCTGCAGGTTTACTGTATCCCTTGGACCTTCCCATTGACGATGAAACACAGAAATTGCATCGGAATTAAATATAAGAGACACAATGCCGACTTAAGTACAGGAAGACTGAGTCTTCCTACTGTCTATGTTTTGAGCGCTTCCTGTGTCACCAGTTTTACATTCCGATGCACCTCTGCAGGTTTATTGTATCCCTTGGACCTTCCCATTGACGATGAAACACAGAAATTGCATCGGAATTAAATATAAGAGACACAATGCCGACTTAAGTACTGGAAGACTGAGTCGTCCTACTGTCTATTTTTTGAGCGATTCCTGTGTCACCAGTTTTACATTCTGATTCACCTCTGCAGGTTTACTGTATCCCTTGGACCTTCCCATTGACGATGAAACACAGAAATTGCATCGGAATTAAATATAAGAGACACAATGCCGACTTAAGTACAGGAAGACTGAGTATTCCTACTGTCTATAATTTGAGCGTTTCCTGTGTCACCAGTTTTACATTCCGATGCACCTCTACAGGTTGACTGTATCCCTCAGCATTGTGTCAGTGACGATGAAACACAGAAATTGCATCGGAATTAAATATAAGGGACACAATGCCGACTTAAGTACAGGATGACTAAGTCTTCCTACTGTCTATGTTTTGAGCGTGTCATGTGTCATCAGCTTTACTTTCCGATGCACCTCTGCAGGTTTACTGTATCCCTTGGACCTTCCCATTGACGATGAAACCGAGAAATTACATCGGAATTAAATATATGAGACACAATGCCGACCTAAGTACAGGAAGACTGAGTCTTCCTACTGTCTATGTTTGAGCGTTACCTGTGTCACTAGTTTTACATTCAGATCCACCTATGCAGGTTGACTGTATCCCTCAGCATTGTGTCAGTGACGATGAAACACAGAAATTGCATCGGAATTAAATATAAGGGACACAATGCCGACTTAAGTACAAGAAAACAGTCTTCTTACAGTCAATGTTTTGAGCGTTTCCTGTGTCACCAGTTTTACATTCTGATACACCTCTGCAGGTTTACTGTATCCCTTGGACCTTCCCATTGACGATGAAACACAGAAATTGCATCGGAATTAAATATAAGAGACACAATGCCGACTTAAGTACAGGAAGACTGAGTCTTCCTACTGTCTATGTTTTGAGCGCTTCCTGTGTCACCAGTTTTACATTCCGATGCACCTCTGCAGGTTTATTGTATCCCTTGGACCTTCCCATTGACGATGAAACACAGAAATTGCATCGGAATTAAATGTAAGAGAAACAATGCCGACTTAAGTACAGGAAGACTGAGTATTCCTACTGTCTATAATTTGAGCGTTTCCTGTGTCACCAGTTTTACATTCCGATGCACCTCTACAGGTTGACTGTATCCCTCAGCATTGTGTCAGTGACGATGAAACACAGAAATTGCATCGGAATTAAATATAAGGGACACAATGCCGACTTAAGTACAGGATGACTAAGTCTTCCTACTGTCTATGTTTTGAGCGTGTCATGTGTCATCAGCTTTACTTTCCGATGCACCTCTGCAGGTTTACTGTATCCCTTGGACCTTCCCATTGACGATGAAACACAGAAATTGCATCGGAATTAAATATAAGAGACACAATGCCGACTTAAGTACAGGAAGACTGAGTCATCCTACTGTCTATGTTTTGAGCGCTTCCTGTGTCACCAGTTTTACATTCCAATGTGGCTCTGCAGGTTTACTGTATCCATTGGACCTTCCCATTAACGATGAAACACAGAAATTGCATCGGAATTAAATGTAAGAGACACAACGCCGACTTAAGCACAAGAAAACTGAGTCTTCTTACGGTCTATGTTTTGAGCGTTTCCTGTGTCACCAGTTTTACATTCCGATGCACCTCTGCCGGTTTACTGTATCCCTTGGACCTTCCCATTGTCGATGAAACACAGAAATCGCACCGGAATTAAATATAGGAGACACAATGCCGACTTAAGTACAGGAATACTGAGTCTTCCTACTGTCTATGTTTTGAGCGTTTCCTGTGTCACCAGTTTTACATTCTGATGCGCCTCTGCAGGTTTACTGTATCCCTTGGACCTTCCCATTGACGATGAAACACAGAAATTGTATCGGAATTAAATATAAGAGACACAATGCCGACTTAAGAACAGGAAGACTGAGTCTTCCTACTGTCTATGTTTTGAGCGTTACCTGTGTCACCAGTTTTACATACCGATGCACCTCTGCAGGTTTACTGTATCACTTGGACCTTCACAGCGACGATGAAACACAGAAATAGCATCGGAATTAAATATAACAGACACAATGCCGACTTAATTAAAGGAAGACTGAGTCTTCCGACTGTCTATGTTTTGAGCGTTTCCTGTGTCACTAGTTTTACATACAGATGCACCTTTGCAGGTTTACTGTATCCCTTGGACCTTCCCATTGACGATGAAACACAGAAATTGCATCGGAATTAAATATAAGAGACACAATGCCGACTTAAGTACAGGAAGACTGAGTCTTCCTACTGTCTATGTTTGAGCGTTTCCTGTGTCACTAGTTTTACATTACGATGCACCTCTACAGGTTTACTGCATACCTTGGACCGTCACCGTGACGATGAAACACAGAAATAGCATCGGAATTAAATATAAGAGACACAATGCCGACTTAAGTACAGGAAGACTAAGTCTTCCTACTGTCTATGTATTGAGCGTTTCCTGTGTCATCAGTTTTACCTTCCGTTGCACCTCTGCGTGTTTACTATATCCCTTGGACCTTCCCATTGACGATGAAACACAGAAATTGCATCGGAATTAAATACAAGAGACACAATGCCGACTTAAGTACAGGAAGACAGAGTCTTCCTACTGTCTATAATTTGAGCGTTCCCTGTGTCACCAGTTTTACATTCTGATGCACCTCTACAGGTTTACTGTATAACTTGGACCATCACCGTGACGATGAAACACAGAAATTGCATCGGAATTAAATATAAGAGACACAATGCCGACTTAAGTACAGGAAGACTGAGTCTTCCTACTGTCTATGTTTTGAGCGTTTCCTGTGTCATCAGTTTTACTTTCCGATGCACCTCTGCAGGTTTACTCTATCCCTTGGACCTTCCCATTCACGATGAAACACAGAAATTTCATCGGAAATAAATATAAGAGACACAGTGCCGGCTTCAGTACAGGAAGACTGAGTCTTCCTACTGTCTATGTTTTGAGCGTTTCCTGTGTCACGAGTTTTACATTCCGATGCACCTCTGCAGGTTTACTGTAACCCTTGGACCTTCCCATTGACGATGAAACACAGAAATTGCATCGGAATTAAATATAAGAGACACGATGCCGACTTAAGTATAGGTAGACTGAGTCTTCCTACTGTCTATGTTTTGAGCGTTTCGTGTGTCACTAGTTTTACATTCCGATGCACCTCTGCAGGTTTACTGCATCCCTTGGATCTTCCCATTGACGATGAAACACAGAAATTGCATCGGAATTACATACAAGAGACACAATGCCGACTTAAGTACAGGAAGACTGAGTCTTCCTACTGTCTATGTTTTGAGCGTTTCCTGTGTCACCAGTTTTACATTCCGATGTACCTCTACAGGTTTACTGTATCCCTTGGACCTTCACAGTTACGATGAAACACAGAAACTACATCGGAATTACATATAAGAGACACAATGCCGACTTAAGTACAAGAAAACAGTCTTCTTACAGTCAATGTTTTGAGCGTTTCCTGTGTCACTAGTTTTACATTCCGATGCACCTCTACAGGTTTACTGCATACCTTGGACCTTCACCGTGACGATGAAACACAGAAATAGCATCGGAATTAAATATAAGAGACACAATGCCGACTTAAGTACAGGAAGACTGAGTCTTCCTACTGTCTATGTTTTGAGCGTTTCCTGTGTCACCAGTTTTACATTCCGATGTACCTCTACAGGTTTACTGTATCCCTTGGACCTTCACAGTTACGATGAAACACAGAAACTACATCGGAATTACATATAAGAGACACAATGCCGACAATAAGTACTAGAAAACAGTCTTCTTACAGTCAATGTTTTGAGCGTTTCCTGTGTCACCAGTTTTACATTCCGATGCACGTCTGCAAGTTTACTGTATCCCTTGGACCCTCCCATTGGCGATGAAACACACAAATTGCATCGAAATTAAATATAAGAGACACAATGCCGGCTTAAGTACAGGAAGACTGAGTCTTCCTACTGTCTATCTTTTGAGCGTTTCCTGTGTCACCAGTTTTACATTCTGATGCACCTCTGCAGGTTTACTGTATCCCTTGGACCTTCCCATTGACGATGAAACACAGAAATTGCATCGGAATTAAATATAAGAGGCACAATGCCGACTTCAGTACAGGAAGACTGAGTCTTCCTACGGTCTATGTTATGAGCGTTTCCTGTGTCACCAGTTTTACATTCTGATGCACCTCTGCAGGTTGACTGTATCCCTTGGACCTTCACAATTACGATGAAACACAGAAATTACATCGGAATTTAATATAAGAGACACAATGACGACTTAAGTAAAAGAAAACAGTCTTCTTACAGTCAATGGTTTGAGCGTTTCCTGTGTCAGCAGTTTTACATTCCGATGCACCTCTGCATGTTTACTGTATCCCTTGGACCTTCCCGTTGACGATGAAACACAGAAATTGCATCGGAATTAAATATAAGAGACACAATGCCGACTTAAGTTAAGGAAGACTGAGTCTTCCTACTGTCTATGTTTTGAGCGTTTCCGGTGTCACTAGTTTTACATTCCGTTGCACCTCTGCAGGTTTACTGTATCCCTTGGACCTTCCCATTGACGATGAAACACAGAAATTGCATCGGAATTAAATATAATAGACACAATGCCGACTTAAGTACAGGAAGACTGACTCTTCCTACTGTTATAATTTGAGCGTTTCCTGTGTCACCAGTTTTACATTCCGATGCACCTCTACAGGTTGACTGTATCCCTCAGCATTGTGTCAGTGACGATGAAACACAGAAATTGCATCGGAATTAAATGTAAGGGACACAATGCCGACTTAAGTACAGGATGACTAATTCTTCCTACTGTCTATGTTTTGAGCGTGTCATGTGTCATCAGTTTTACTTTCCGATGCACCTCTGCAGGTTTACTGTATCCCTTGGACCTTCCCATTGACGATGAAACCGAGAAATTACATCGGAATTAAATATATGAGACACAATGCCGACCTAAGTACAGGAAGACTGAGTCTTCCTACTGTCTATGTTTGAGCGTTACCTGTGTCACTAGTTTTACATTCAGATCCACCTATGCAGGTTTACTGTATCCCTTCGACCTTCCCATTGACGATGAAACACCGAAATTGCATCGGAAATATATATAAGAGACACAATGCCGACTTAAGTACAGGGAGACTGAGTCTTCCTACTGTCTATGATTTGAGCGTTTCCTTTGTCACCAGTTTTACATTCTGATGCACCTCTGTAGGTTTAGTGTATCCCTTGGACCTTCCCATTGACGATGAAAGACAGAAATTTCATCGGAATTAAATATGAGAGACACAATGCCGACTTAAGTACAGGAAGACTTAGTCTTCCTACTGTCTATAGTTTGAGCGTTTCCTGTGTCACCAGTTTTACATTCCGATACACCTCTACAGGTTTACTGTATCCCTTGGACATTCACAGTGACGATGAAACACAGAAATAGCATCGGAAGTAAATATAAGAGACACAATGCCGACAATAAGTACAAGAAAACAGTCTTCTTACAGTCAATGTTTTGAGCGTTTCCTGTGTCACCAGTTTTACATTCCGATGCACGTCTGCAAGTATACTGTATCCCTTGGACCCTCCCATTGGCGATGAAACACACAAATTGCATCGAAATTAAATATAAGAGACACAATGCCGGCTTAAGTACAGGAAGACTGAGTCTTCCTACTGTCTATCTTTTGAGCGTTTCCTGTGTCACCAGTTTTACATTCTGATGCACCTCTGCAGGTTTACTGTATCCCTTGGACCTTCCCATTGACGATGAAACACAGAAATTGCATCGGAATTAAATATAAGAGGCACAATGCCGACTTAAGTACTGGAAGACTGAGTCTTCCTACTGTCTATGTTTTGAGCGTTTCCTGTGTCACCAGTTTTACATTCCGATGTACCTCTACAGGTTTACTGTATCCCTTGGACCTTCCCGTTGACGATGAAACACAGAAATTGCATCGGAATTAAATATAAGAGACACAATGCCGACTTAAGTTAAGGAAGACTGAGTCTTCCTACTGTCTATGTTTTGAGCGTTTCCTGTGTCACCAGTTTTACATTCCGATGTACCTCTACAGGTTTACTGTATCCCTTGGACCTTCACAGTTACGATGAAACACAGAAACTACATCGGAATTACATATAAGAGACACAATGCCGACTTAAGTACAAGAAAACAGTCTTCTTACAGTCAATGTTTTGAGCGTTTCCTGTGTCACTAGTTTTACATTCCGATGCACCTCTACAGGTTTACTGCATACCTTGGACCTTCACCGTGACGATGAAACACAGAAATAGCATCGGAATTAAATATAAGAGACACAATGCCGACTTAAGTACAGGAAGACTGAGTCTTCCTACTGTCTATGTTTTGAGCGTTTCCTGTGTCACCAGTTTTACATTCCGATGTACCTCTACAGGTTTACTGTATCCCTTGGACCTTCACAGTTACGATGAAACACAGAAACTACATCGGAATTACATATAAGAGACACAATGCCGACAATAAGTACAAGAAAACAGTCTTCTTACAGTTAATGTTTTGAGCGTTTCCTGTGTCACCAGTTTTACATTCCGATGCACGTCTGCAAGTTTACTGTATCCCTTGGACCCTCCCATTGGCGATGAAACACACAAATTGCATCGAAATTAAATATAAGAGACACAATGCCGGCTTAAGTACAGGAAGACTGAGTCTTCCTACTGTCTATCTTTTGAGCGTTTCCTGTGTCACCAGTTTTACATTCTGATGCACCTCTGCAGGTTTACTGTATCCCTTGGACCTTCCCATTGACGATGAAACACAGAAATTGCATCGGAATTAAATATAAGAGGCACAATGCCGACTTCAGTACAGGAAGACTGAGTCTTCCTACGGTCTATGTTATGAGCGTTTCCTGTGTCACCAGTTTTACATTCTGATGCACCTCTGCAGGTTGACTGTATCCCTTGGACCTTCACAATTACGATGAAACACAGAAATTACATCGGAATTTAATATAAGAGACACAATGACGACTTAAGTAAAAGAAAACAGTCTTCTTACAGTCAATGGTTTGAGCGTTTCTTGTGTCAGCAGTTTTACATTCCGATGCACCTCTGCATGTTTACTGTATCCCTTGGACCTTCCCGTTGACGATGAAACACAGAAATTGCATCGGAATTAAATATAAGACACACAATGCCGACTTAAGTTAAGGAAGACTGAGTCTTCCTACTGTCTATGTTTTGAGCGCTTCCGGTGTCACTAGTTTTACATTCCGTTGCACCTCTGCAGGTTTACTGTATCCCTTGGACCTTCCCATTGACGATGAAACACAGAAATTGCATCGGAATTAAATATAAGAAACACAATGCCGACTTTAGTACAGGAAGAGTGAGTCTTCCTACTGTCTATGTTTTGAGCGTTTCCTGTGTCACCAGTTTTACATTCTGATGCACCTCTGCAGGTTTATTGTATCCCGTGGACCTTCCCATTGACGATGAAACACAGAAATTGCATCGGAATTAAATATAAGAGACACAATGCCGACTTAAGTACAGGAAGACTGACTCTTCCTACTGTTATAATTTGAGCGTTTCCTGTGTCACCAGTTTTACATTCCGATGCACCTCTACAGGTTGACTGTATCCCTCAGCATTGTGTCAGTGACGATGAAACACAGAAATTGCATCGGAATTAAATGTAGGGGACACAATGCCGACTTAAGTACAGGATGACTAAGTCTTCCTACTGTCTATGTTTTGAGCGTGTCATGTGTCATCAGTTTTACTTTCCGATGCACCTCTGCAGGTTTACTGTATCCCTTGGACCTTCCCATTGACGATGAAACCGAGAAATTACATCGGAATTAAATATATGAGACACAATGCCGACCTAAGTACAGGAAGACTGAGTCTTCCTACTGTCTATGTTTGAGCGTTACCTGTGTCACTAGTTTTACATTCAGATCCACCTATGCAGGTTTACTGTATCCCTTCGACCTTCCCATTGACGATGAAACACCGAAATTGCATCGGAATTATATATAAGAGACACAATGCCGACTTAAGTACAGGGAGACTGAGTCTTCCTACTGTCTATGATTTGAGCGTTTCCTTTGTCACCAGTTTTACATTCTGATGCACCTCTGTAGGTTTAGTGTATCCCTTGGACCTTCCCATTGACGATGAAAGACAGAAATTTCATCGGAATTAAATATGAGAGACACAATGCCGACTTAAGTACAGGAAGACTTAGTCTTCCTACTGTCTATAGTTTGAGCGTTTCCTGTGTCACCAGTTTTACATTCCGATACACCTCTACAGGTTTACTGTATCCCTTGGACATTCACAGTGACGATGAAACACAGAAATAGCATCGGAAGTAAATATAAGAGACACAATGCCGATTTAAATACAGGAAGACTAACTCCTCCTACTGTCTATGTTTTGAGCGTTTCCTGTGTCACCAGTTTTACATTCCGATACACCTCTACAGGTTTACTGTATCCCTTGGACATTCACAGTGACGATGAAACACAGAAATTGCATCGAAATTAAATAGAAGAGACACAATGCCGACTTAAGTACAGGATGACTGAGTCTTCCTACTGTCTATAATTTGAGAGTTTCCTGTGTCACCAGTTTTACATTCCGATGCACCTCTACAGGTTTACTGTATCCACTGGACCTTTACAGTTACGATGAAACATCGGAATTAAATATAAGAGACACAATGACGACTTAAGTACAAGAAAACAGTCTTCTTACAGTCAATGTTTTGAGCGTTTCCTGTGTCACCAGTTTTACATTCCTATGCACCTCTGCATGTTTACTGTATCCCTTGGACCTTCCCATTGACGATGAAACACAGACATTGCATAGAAATTAAACATAAGAGACACAACGCCGACTTAAGTACAAGAAAACTGAGTCTTCTTACGGTCTATGTTTTGAGCGTTTCCTGTGTCACCGGTTTTACATTCCGATGCACCTCTGCCTGTTTACTGTATCCCTTGGACCTTCCCATTGTCGATGAAACACAGAAATCGCATCGGAATTAAATAGAAGAGACACAGTGCCGACTTAAGTACAGGAAGACTGAGTCTTCCTACTGTCTATGTTTTGAGCGTTTCCTGTGTCACCAGTTTTACATTCCGATGCACCTCTGCAGGTTTACTGTATCCCTTGGACCTTCCCATTGACGATGAAACACGGAAATTGCATCGGAATTAAATATAAGAGACACAACGCCGACTTAAGTACATGAAAATTGAGTCTTCTTACGGTCTATGATTTGAGCGTTTCCTGTGTCACCAGGTTTAAATTCCGATGCACCTCTGCAGGTTTACTGTATCCCTTGGAACTTCCCAATGACTATGAAACACAGAAATTGCATCGGAATTAAATATTAGAGACACAGTGCCGACTTAAGAACAGGAAGACTGGATCTCTTTACTGTCTATGCTTTGAGCGTTTCCTGTGTCACCAGTTTTACATTCCGATGCACCTCTGCAGGTTTACGGTATCCCTTGGACCTTCCCATTGACGATGAAACACAGAAATTTCATCGGAAATAAATATAAGGGACACAATGCCGACTTAAGTACAGGAAGACTGAGTCTTCCTACTGTCTATCATTTGAGCGTTTCCTGTGTCACCAGTTTTACATTCCGATGCACCTCTGCAGGTTTACTGTATCCCTTGGATCTTCCCATTGACGATGAAGCACAGAAATTGCATCGGAATTAAATATAAGAGACACAATGCCGACTTAAGTACAGGAAGACTGAGTCTCCCTACTGTCTATGTTTTGAGCGTTTCCTGTGCCACTAGTTTAACATTCCGATGCACCTCTGCAGGTTTATTGTATCCCTTGGCCTTCCCATTGACGATGAAACACAGAAATTGCATCGGAATTAAATATAAGAGACACAAGCCGACTTAAGTACAGGAAGACTGAGTCTTCCTACTGTCTATTTTTTGAGCGTTTCCTGTGTCACCAGTTTTACATTCTGATACACCTCTGCAGGTTTACTGTATCCCTTGGACCTTCCCATTGACGATGAAACACAGAAATTGCATCGGAATTAAATATAAGAGACACAATGCCGACATAAGCACAGGAAGACTGAGTCTTCCTACTGTCTATGATTTGAGCGTTTCCTGTGTCACCAGTTTTACATTCCAATGTGCCTCTGCAGGTTTACTGTATCCATTGGAAATTCCCATTGACGATGAAACACAGAAATAGCATCGGAATTAAATATAACAGACACAATGCCGACTTAATTAAAGGAAGACTGAGTCTTCCGACTGTCTATGTTTTGAGCGTTTCCTGTGTCACTAGTTTTACATACCGATGCACCTTTGCAGGTTTACTGTATCCCTTTGACCTTCCCATTGACGATGAAACACAGAAATTGCATCGGAATTAAATATAAGAGACACAATGCCGACTTAAGTACAGGAAGACTGAGTCTTCCTACTGTCTATGTTTGAGCGTTTCCTGTGTCACTAGTTTTACATTCCGATGCACCTCTACAGGTTTACTGCATACCTTGGACCTTCACCGTGACGATGAAACACAGAAATAGCATCGGAATTAAATATAAGACACAATGCCGACTTATGTACAGGAAGACTAAGTCTTCCTACTGTCTATGTATTGAGCGTTTCCTGTGTCATCAGTTTTACTTTCCGTTGCACCTCTGCGTGTTTACTATATCCCTTGGACCTTCCCATTGACGATGAAACACAGAAATTGCATCGTGATTAAATACAAGAGACACAATGCCGACTTAAGTACAGGAAGACAGAGTCTTCCTACTGTCTATAATTTGAGCGTTCCCTGTGTCACCAGTTTTACATTCCGATGCACCTCTACAGGTTTACTGTATCACTTGGACCATCACAGTGACGATGAAACACAGAAATTGCATCGGAATTAAATATAAGAGACACAATGCCGACTTAAGTACAGGAAGACTGAGTCTTCCTACTGTCTATGATTTGAGCGTTTCCTGTGTCATCAGTTTTACTTTCCGATGCACCTCTGCAGGTTTACTATATCCCTTGGACCTTCCCATTCACAATGAAATACAGAAATTTCACCGGAAATAAATATAAGACACAGTGCCGGCTTCAGTACAGGAAGACTGAGTCTTCCTACTGTCTATGTTTTGAGCGTTTCCTGTGTCACGAGTTTTACATTCCGATGCACCTCTGCAGGTTTACTGTAACCCTAGGACCTTCCCATTGCCGATGAAACACAGAAATTGCATCGGAATTAAATATAAGAGACACGATGCCGACTTATGTACAGGTAGACTGAGTCTTCCTACTGTCTATGTTTTGAGCGTTTCGTGTGTCACTAGTTTTACATTCCGATGCACCTCTGCAGGTTTACTGTATCCCTTGGATCTTCCCATTGACGATGAAACACAGAAATTGCATCGGAATTAAATATAAGAGACACAATGCCGACTTAAGTACAGGAAGACTGAGTCTTCCTCTTGTCTATGTTTTGAGCGTTTCCTGTGTCACCAGTTTTACATTCCGATGTACCTCTACAGGTTTACTGTATCCCTTGGACGTTCACCGTGACGATGAAACACAGAAATAGCATCGGAATTAAATATAAGACACAATGCCGACTTATGTACAGGAAGACTAAGTCTTCCTACTGTCTGTGTATTGAGCGTTTCCTGTGTCATCAGTTTTACTTTCCGTTGCACCTCTGCGTGTTTACTATATCCCTTGGACCTTCCCATTGACGATGAAACACAGAAATTGCATCGTGATTAAATACAAGAGACACAATGCCGACTTAAGTACAGGAAGACAGAGTCTTCCTACTGTCTATAATTTGAGCGTTCCCTGTGTCACCAGTTTTACATTCCGATGCACCTCTACAGGTTTACTGTATCACTTGGACCATCACAGTGACGATGAAACACAGAAATTGCATCGGAATTAAATATAAGAGACACAATGCCGACTTAAGTACAGGAAGACTGAGTCTTCCTACTGTCTATGATTTGAGCGTTTCCTGTGTCATCAGTTTTACTTTCCGATGCACCTCTGCAGGTTTACTATATCCCTTGGATCTTCCCATTCACAATGAAACACAGAAATTTCACCGGAAATAAATATAAGACACAGTGCCGGCTTCAGTACAGGAAGACTGAGTCTTCCTACTGTCTATGTTTTGAGCGTTTCCTGTGTCACGAGTTTGACATTCCGATGCACCTCTGCAGGTTTACTGTAACCCTAGGACCTTCCCATTGCCGATGAAACACAGAAATTGCATCGGAATTAAATATAAGAGACACGATGCCGACTTATGTACAGGTAGACTGAGTCTTCCTACTGTCTATGTTTTGAGCGTTTCGTGTGTCACTAGTTTTACATTCCGATGCACCTCTGCAGGTTTACTGTATCCCTTGGATCTTCCCATTGACGATGAAACACAGAAATTGCATCGGAATTAAATATAAGAGACACAATGCCGACTTAAGTACAGGAAGACTGAGTCTTCCTCTTGTCTATGTTTTGAGCGTTTCCTGTGTCACCAGTTTTACATTCCGATGTACCTCTACAGGTTTACTGTATCCCTTGGACCTTCACAGTTACGATGAAACACAGAAACTACATCGGAATTACATATAAGGGACACAATGCCGACTTAAGTACAAGAAAACAGTCTTCTTACAGTCAATGTTTTGAGCGTTTCCTGTGTCACCAGTTTTACATTCTGATACACCTCTGCAGGTTTACTGTATCCCTTGGACCTTCCCATTGACGATGAAACACAGAAATTGCATCGGAATTAAATATAAGAGACACAATGCCGACTTAAGTACAGGAAGACTGAGTCTTCCTACTGTCTATGTTTTGAGCGCTTCCTGTGTCACCAGTTTTACATTCCGATGCACCTCTGCAGGTTTACTGTATCCCTTGGACCTTCCCATTGACGATGAAACACGGAAATTGCATCGGAATTAAATATAAGAGACACAACGCCGACTTAAGTACATGAAAACTGAGTCTTCTTACGGTCTATGATTTGAGCGTTTCCTGTGTCACCAGGTTTAAATTCCGATGCACCTCTGCAGGTTTACTGTATCCCTTGGAACTTCCCAATGACTATGAAACACAGAAATTGCATCGGAATTAAATATTAGAGACACAGTGCCGACTTAAGAACAGGAAGACTGGATCTCTTTACTGTCTATGCTTTGAGCGTTTCCTGTGTCACCAGTTTTACATTCCGATGCACCTCTGCAGGTTTACGGTATCCCTTGGACCTTCCCATTGACGATGAAACACAGAAATTTCATCGGAAATAAATATAAGGGACACAATGCCGACTTAAGTACAGGAAGACTGAGTCTTCCTACTGTCTATCATTTGAGCGTTTCCTGTGCCACCAGTTTTACATTCCGATGCACCTCTGCAGGTTTACTGTATCCCTTGGATCTTCCCATTGACGATGAAGCACAGAAATTGCATCGGAATTATATATAAGAGACACAATGCCGACTTAAGTACAGGAAGACTGAGTCTCCCTACTGTCTATGTTTTGAGCGTTTCCTGTGCCACTAGTTTAACATTCCGATGCACCTCTGCAGGTTTATTGTATCCCTTGGCCTTCCCATTGACGATGAAACACAGAAATTGCATCGGAATTAAATATAAGAGACACAAGCCGACTTAAGTACAGGAAGACTGAGTCTTCCTACTGTCTATTTTTTGAGCGTTTCCTGTGTCACCAGTTTTACATTCTGATACACCTCTGCAGGTTTACTGTATCCCTTGGACCTTCCCATTGACGATGAAACACAGAAATTGCATCGGAATTAAATATAAGAGACACAATGCCGACATAAGCACAGGAAGACTGAGTCTTCCTACTGTCTATGATTTGAGCGTTTCCTGTGTCACCAGTTTTACATTCCAATGTGCCTCTGCAGGTTTACTGTATCCATTGGAAATTCCCATTGACGATGAAACACAGAAATAGCATCGGAATTAAATATAACAGACACAATGCCGACTTAATTAAAGGAAGACTGAGTCTTCCGACTGTCTATGTTTTGAGCGTTTCCTGTGTCACTAGTTTTACATACCGATGCACCTTTGCAGGTTTACTGTATCCCTTTGACCTTCCCATTGACGATGAAACACAGAAATTGCATCGGAATTAAATATAAGAGACACAATGCCGACTTAAGTACAGGAAGACTGAGTCTTCCTACTGTCTATGTTTGAGCGTTTCCTGTGTCACTAGTTTTACATTCCGATGCACCTCTACAGGTTTACTGCATACCTTGGACCTTCACCGTGACGATGAAACACAGAAATAGCATCGGAATTAAATATAAGACACAATGCCGACTTATGTACAGGAAGACTAAGTCTTCCTACTGCCTATGTATTGAGCGTTTCCTGTGTCATCAGTTTTACTTTCCGTTGCACCTCTGCGTGTTTACTATATCCCTTGGACCTTCCCATTGACGATGAAACACAGAAATTGCATCGTGATTAAATACAAGAGACACAATGCCGACTTAAGTACAGGAAGACAGAGTCTTCCTACTGTCTATAATTTGAGCGTTCCCTGTGTCACCAGTTTTACATTCCGATGCACCTCTACAGGTTTACTGTATCACTTGGACCATCACAGTGACGATGAAACACAGAAATTGCATCGGAATTAAATATAAGAGACACAATGCCGACTTAAGTACAGGAAGACTGAGTCTTCCTACTGTCTATGATTTGAGCGTTTCCTGTGTCATCAGTTTTACTTTCCGATGCACCTCTGCAGGTTTACTATATCCCTTGGACCTTCCCATTCACAATGAAACACAGAAATTTCACCGGAAATAAATATAAGACACAGTGCCGGCTTCAGTACAGGAAGACTGAGTCTTCCTACTGTCTATGTTTTAAGCGTTTCCTGTGTCACGAGTTTTACATTCCGATGCACCTCTGCAGGTTTACTGTAACCCTAGGACCTTCCCATTGCCGATGAAACACAGAAATTGCATCGGAATTAAATATAAGAGACACGATGCCGACTTATGTACAGGTAGACTGAGTCTTCCTACTGTCTATGTTTTGAGCGTTTCGTGTGTCACTAGTTTTACATTCCGATGCACCTCTGCAGGTTTACTGTATCCCTTGGATCTTCCCATTGACGATGAAACACAGAAATTGCATCGGAATTAAATATAAGAGACACAATGCCGACTTAAGTACAGGAAGACTGAGTCTTCCTCTTGTCTATGTTTTGAGCGTTTCCTGTGTCACCAGTTTTACATTCCGATGTACCTCTACAGGTTTACTGTATCCCTTGGACCTTCACAGTTACGATGAAACACAGAAACTACATCGGAATTACATATAAGGGACACAATGCCGACTTAAGTACAAGAAAACAGTCTTCTTACAGTCAATGTTTTGAGCGTTTCCTGTGTCACCAGTTTTACATTCTGATACACCTCTGCAGGTTTACTGTATCCCTTGGACCTTCCCATTGACGATGAAACACAGAAATTGCATCGGAATTAAATATAAGAGACACAATGCCGACTTAAGTACAGGAAGACTGAGTCTTCCTACTGTCTATGTTTTGAGCGCTTCCTGTGTCACCAGTTTTCCATTCCGATGCACCTCTGCAGGTTTATTGTATCCCTTGGACCTTCCCATTGACGATGAAACACAGAAATTGCATTGGAATTAAATATAAGAGACACAATGCCGACTTAAGTACTGGAAGACTGAGTCGTCCTACTGTCTATTTTTTGAGCGATTCCTGTGTCACCAGTTTTACATTCTGATACACCTCTGCAGGTTTACTGTATCCCTTGGACCTTCCCATTGACGATGAAACACAGAAATTGCATCGGAATTAAATATAAGAGACACAATGCCGACTTAAGTACAGGAAGACTGAGTCTTCCTACTGTCTATAATTTGAGCGTTTCCTGTGTCAGCAGTTTTACATTCCGATGCACCTCTACAGGTTGACTGTATCCCTCAGCATTGTGTCAGTGACGATGAAACACAGAAATTGCATCGGAATTAAATATAAGGGACACAATGCCGACTTAAGTACAGGATGACTAAGTCTTCCTACTGTCTATGTTTTGAGCGTGTCATGTGTCATCAGCTTTACTTTCCGATGCACCTCTGCAGGTTTACTGTATCCCTTGGACCTTCCCATTGACGATGAACCCGAGAAATTACATCGGAATTAAATATATAAGACACAATGCCGACCTAAGTACAGGAAGACTGAGTCTTCCTACTGTCTATGTTTGAGCGTTACCTGTGTCACTAGTTTTACATTCAGATCCACCTATGCAGGTTTACTGTATCCCTCCGACCTTCCCATTGACGATGAAACACAGAAATTGCATCGGAATTAAATATAAGAGACACAATGCCGACTTAAGTACTGGAAGACTGAGTCGTCCTACTGTCTATTTTTTGAGCGAATCCTGTGTCACCAGTTTTACATTTTGATACACCTCTGCAGGTTTACTGTATCCCTTGGACCTTCCCATTGACGATGAAACACAGAAATTGCATCGGAATTAAATATAAGAGACACAATGCCGACTTAAGTACAGGAAGACTGAGTCTTCCTACTGTCTATGTTTTGAGCGCTTCCTGTGTCACCAGTTTTACATTCCAATGTGCCTCTGCAGGTTTACTGTATCCATTGGACCTTCCCATTGACGATGAAACACAGAAATTGCATCGGAATTAAATATAAGAGACACAATGCCGACTTAAGTACAGGAAGACTGAGTCTTCCTACTGTCTATGTTTGAGCGTTTCCTGTGTCACTAGTTTTACATTCCGATGCACCTCTACAGGTTTACTGCATACCTTGGACCTTCACCGTGACGATGAAACACAGAAATAGCATCGGAATTAAATATAAGAGACACAATGCCGACTTAAGTACAGGAAGACTAAGTCTTCCTACTGTCTATGTATTGAGCGTTTCCTGTGTCATCAGTTTTACCTTCCGTTGCACCTCTGCGTGTTTACTATATCCCTTGGACCTTCCCATTGACGATGAAACACAGAAATTGCATCGGAATTAAATACAAGAGACACAATGCCGACTTAAGTACAGGAAGACAGAGTCTTCCTACTGTCTATAATTTGAGCGTTCCCTGTGTCACCAGTTTTACATTCTGATGCACCTCTACAGGTTTACTGTATAACTTGGACCATCACCGTGACGATGAAACACAGAAATTGCATCGGAATTAAATATAAGAGACACACTGCCGACTTAAGTACAGGAAGACTGAGTCTTCCTACTGTCTATGTTTTGAGCGTTTCCTGTGTCATCAGTTTTACTTTCCGATGCACCTCTGCAGGTTTACTCTATCCCTTGGACCTTCCCATTCACGATGAAACACAGAAATTTCATCGGAAATAAATATAAGAGACACAGTGCCGGCTTCAGTACAGGAAGACTGAGTCTTCCTACTGTCTATGTTTTGAGCGTTTCCTGTGTCACGAGTTTTACATTCCGATGCACCTCTGCAGGTTTACTGTAACCCTTGGACCTTCCCATTGACGATGAAACACAGAAATTGCATCGGAATTAAATATAAGAGACACAATGCCGACTTAAGTACAGGAAGACTGAGTCTTCCTACTGTCTATAATTTGAGCGTTCCCTGTGTCACCAGTTTTACATTCTGATGCACCTCTACAGGTTTACTGTATCACTTGGACCATCACAGTGACGATGAAACACAGAAATTGCATCGCAATTAAATATAAGAGACACAATGCCGACTTAAGTACAGGAAGACTGAGTCTTCCTACTGTCTATGTTTTGAGCGTTTCCTGTGTCATCAGTTTTACTTTCCGATGCACCTCTGCAGGTTTACTATATCCCTTGGACCTTCCCATTCACGATGAAGCACAGAAATTTCATCGGAAATAAATATAAGAGACACAGTGCCGGCTTCAGTACAGGAAGACTGAGTCTTCCTACTGTCTATGTTTTGAGCGTTTCCTGTGTCACGAGTTTGACATTCCGATGCACCTCTGCAGGTTTACTGTAACCCTTGGAGCTTCTCATTGACGATGAAACACATAAATTGCATCGGAATTAAATATAAGAGCAACGATGCCGACTTAAGTACAGGTAGACTGAGTCCTCCTACTGTCTATGTTTTGAGCGTTTCGTGTGTCACTAGTTTTACATTCCGATGCACCTCTGCAGGTTTACTGTATCCCTTGGATCTTCCCATTCACGAAGAAACACAGAAATTGCATCGGAATTAAATATAAGAGACACAATGCCGACTTAAGTACAGGAAGACTGAGTCTTCCTACTGTCTATAATTTGAGCGTTTCCTGTGTCACCAGTTTTACATTCCGATGCACCTCTACAGGTTGATTGTATCCCTCAGCATTGTGTCAGTGACGATGAAACACAGAAATTGCATCGGAATTAAATATAAGGGACACAATGCCGACTTAAGTACAGGATGACTAAGTCTTCCTACTGTCTATGTTTTGAGCGTGTCATGTGTCATCAGTTTTACTTTCCGATGCACCTCTGCAGGTTTACTGTATCCCTTGGACCTTCCCATTGACGATGAAATCGAGAAATTACATCGGAATTAAATATATGAGGCACAATGCCGACCTAAGTACAGGAAGACTGAGTCTTCCTACTGTCTATGTTTGAGCGTTACCTGTGTCACTAGTTTTACATTCAGATCCACCTATGCAGGTTTACTGTATCCCTTCGACCTTCCCATTGACGATGAAACACAGAAATTGCATCGGAATTATATATAAGAGACACAATGCCGACTTAAGTACAGGGAGACTGAGTCTTCCTACTGTCTATGTTTTGAGCGTTTCCTTTGTCACCAGTTTTACATTCTGATGCACCTCTGCAGGTTTACTGTATCCCTTGGACCTTCCCATTGACGATGAAAGACAGAAATTTCATCGGAATTAAATATGAGAGGCACAATGCCGACTTAAGTACAGGAAGACTTAGTCTTCCTACTGTCTATAGTTTGAGCGTTTCCTGTGTCACCAGTTTTACATTCCGATACACCTCTACAGGTTTACTGTATCCCTTGGACATTCACAGTGACGATGAAACACAGAAATAGCATCGGAAGTAAATATAAGAGACACAATGCCGACTTAAGTACAGGAAGACTGAGTCTTCCTACTGTCTATGATTTGTGCTTTTCCTGTGTCACCAGTTTTACATTCTGATGCACCTCTGCAGGTTTACTGTATCCCTTGGACCTTACCATTGACGATGAAACACAGAAATTGCATCGGAATTAAATAGAAGAGACACGATGCCGACTTAAGTACTGGAAGACTGAGTCTTCCTACTGTCTATAATTTGAGCGTTTCCTGTGTCACCAGTTTTACATTCCGATGCACCTCTGCCGGTTTACTGTATCCCTTGGACCTTCCCATTGTCGATGAAACACAGAAATCGCACCGGAATTAAATATAAGAGACACAATGCCGACTTAAGTACAGGAAGACTGAGTCTTCCTAATGTCTATGTTTTGAGCGTTTCCTGTGTCCCCAGTTTTACATTCTGATACACCTCTGCAGGTTTACTGTATCCATTGGACCTTCCCATTGACGATGAAACACAGAAATTGCATCGGAATTAAATGTAAGAGACACAACGCCGACTTAAGCACAAGAAAACTGAGTCTTCTTACGGTCTATGTTTTGAGCGTTTCCTGTGTCACCAGTTTTACATTCCGATGCACCTCTGCCGGTTTACTGTATCCCTTGGACCTTCCCATTGTCGATGAAACACAGAAATCGCACCGGAATTAAATATAGGAGACACAATGCCGACTTAAGAACAGGAAGACTGAGTCTTCCTACTGTCTATGTTTTGAGCGTTACCTGTGTCACCAGTTTTACATAACGATGCACCTCTGCAGGTTTACTGTATCACTTGGACCTTCACAGCGACGATGAAACACAGAAATAGCATCGGAATTAAATATAACAGACACAATGCCGACTTAATTAAAGGAAGACTGAGTCTTCCGACTGTCTATGTTTTGAGCGTTTCCTGTGTCACTAGTTTTACATACAGATGCACCTTTGCAGGTTTACTGTATCCCTTGGACCTTCCCATTGACGATGAAACACAGAAATTGCATCGGAATTAAATATAAGAGACACAATGCCGACTTAAGTACAGGAAGACTGAGTCTTCCTACTGTCTATGTTTGAGCGTTTCCGGTGTCACTAGTTTTACATTCCGATGCACCTCTACAGGTTTACTGCATACCTTGGACCTTCACCGTGACGATGAAACACAGAAATAGCATCGGAATTAAATATAAGAGACACAATGCCGACTTAAGTACAGGAAGACTGAGTCTTCCTACTGTCTATGTTTTGAGCGTTTCCTGTGTCATCAGTTTTACTTTCCGATGCACCTCTGCAGGTTTACTCTATCCCTTGGACCTTCCCATTCACGATGAAACACAGAAATTTCATCGGAAATAAATATAAGAGACACAGTGCCGGCTTCAGTACAGGAAGACTGAGTCTTCCTACTGTCTATGTTTTGAGCGTTTCCTGTGTCACGAGTTTTACATTCCGATGCACCTCTGCAGGTTTACTGTATCCCTTGGATCTTCCCATTCACGAAGAAACACAAAAATTGCATCGGAATTAAATATAAGAGACACAATGCCGACTTAAGTACAGGAAGACTGAGTCTTCCTACTGTCTATGTTTTGAGCGTTTCCTGTGTCACCAGTTTTACATTCCGATGTACCTCTACAGGTTTACTGTATCCCTTGGACCTTCTCAGTTACGATGAAACACAGAAACTACATCGGAATTACATATAAGAGACACAATGCCGACTTAAGTACAAGAAAACAGTCTTCTTACAGTCAATGTTTTGAGCGTTTCCTGTGTCACCAGTTTTACATTCTGATGCACCTCTGCAGGTTTACTGTATCCCGTGGACCTTCCCATTGACGACGAAACACAGAAATTGCATCGGAATTAGATATAAGAGACACAATGCCGACTTAAGTACAGGAAGACTGAGTCTTCCTACTGTCTATAATTTGAGCGTTTCCTGTGTCACCAGTTTTACATTCCGATGCACCTCTACAGGTTGATTGTATCCCTCAGCATTGTGTCAGTGACGATGAAACACAGAAATTGCATCGGAATTAAATATAAGGTACACAATGCCGACTTAAGTACAGGATGACTAAGTCTTCCTACTGTCTATGTTTTGAGCGTGTCATGTGTCATCAGTTTTACTTTCCGATGCACCTCTGCAGGTTTACTGTATCCCTTGGACCTTCCCATTGACGATGAAACCGAGAAATTACATCGGAATTAAATATACGAGACACAATGCCGACCTAAGTACAGGAAGACTGAGTCTTCCTACTGTCTATGTTTGAGCGTTACCTGTGTCACTAGTTTTACATTCAGATCCACCTATGCAGGTTTACTGTATCCCTTCGACCTTCCCATTGACGATGAAACACAGAAATTGCATCGGAATTATATATAAGAGACACAATGCCGACTTAAGTACAGGGTGACTGAGTCTTCCTACTGTCTATGTTTTGAGCGTTTCCTTTGTCACCAGTTCTACATTCTGATGCACCTCTGCAGGTTTACTGTATCCCTTGGACCTTCCCATTGACGATGAAAGACAGAAATTTCATCGGAATTAAATATGAGAGACACAATGCCGACTTAAGTACAGGAAGACTTAGTCTTCCTACTGTCTATAGTTTGAGCGTTTCCTGTGTCACCAGTTTTACATTCCGATACACCTCTACAGGTTTACTGTATCCCTTGGACATTCACAGTGACGATGAAACACAGAAATAGCATCGGAAGTAAATATAAGAGACACAATGCCGACTTAAGTACAGGAAGACTGAGTCTTCCTACTGTCTATGATTTGTGCTTTTCCTGTGTCACCAGTTTTACATTCTGATGCACCTCTGCAGGTTTACTGTATCCCTTGGACCTTACCATTGACGATGAAACACAGAAATTGCATCGGAATTAAATAGAAGAGACACGATGCCGACTTAAGTACTGGAAGACTGAGTCTTCCTACTGTCTATAATTTTAGCGTTTCCTGTGTCACCAGTTTTACATTCCGATGCACCTCTGCAGGTTTGTTGTATCCCTTGGACCTTCCCATTGACGATGAAACACAGAAACTGCATCGGAATTAAATATAAGAGACACAATGCCGACTTAAGTACTGGAAGACTGAGTCGTCCTACTGTCTATTTTTTGAGCGATTCCTGTGTCACCAGTTTTACATTCTGATACACCTCTGCAGGTTTACTGTATCCCTTGGACCTTCCCATTGACGATGAAACACAGAAATTGCATCGGAATTAAATATAAGAGAGACAATGCCGACTTAAGTACAGGAAGACTGAGTCTTCCTACTGTCTATGTTTTGAGCGCTTCCTGTGTCACCAGTTTTACATTCCAATGTGCCTCTGCAGGTTTACTGTATCCATTGGACCTTCCCATTGACGATGAAACACAGAAATTGCATCGGAATTAAATGTAAGAGACACAACGCCGACTTAAGCACAAGAAAACTGAGTCTTCTTACGGTCTATGTTTTGAGCGTTTCCTGTGTCACCAGTTTTACATTCCGATGCACCTCTGCCGGTTTACTGTATCCCTTGGACCTTCCCATTGTCGATGAAACACAGAAATCGCACCGGAATTAAATATAAGAGACACAATGCCGACTTAAGTACAGGAAGACTGAGTCTTCCTAATGTCTATGTTTTGAGCGTTTCCTGTGTCCCCAGTTTTACATTCTGATACACCTCTGCAGGTTTACTGTATCCATTGGACCTTCCCATTGACGATGAAACACAGAAATTGCATCGGAATTAAATGTAAGAGACACAACGCCGACTTAAGCACAAGAAAACTGAGTCTTCTTACGGCCTATGTTTTGAGCGTTTCCTGTGTCACCAGTTTTACATTCCGATGCACCTCTGCCGGTTTACTGTATCCCTTGGACCTTCCCATTGTCGATGAAACACAGAAATCGCACCGGAATTAAATATAGGAGACACAATGCCGACTTAAGAACAGGAAGACTGAGTCTTCCTACTGTCTATGTTTTGAGCGTTACCTGTGTCACCAGTTTTACATACCGATGCACCTCTGCAGGTTTACTGTATCACTTGGACCTTCACAGCGACGATGAAACACAGAAATAGCATCGGAATTAAATATAACAGACACAATGCCGACTTAATTAAAGGAAGACTGAGTCTTCCGACTGTCTATGTTTTGAGCGTTTCCTGTGTCACTAGTTTTACATACAGATGCACATTTGCAGGTTTACTGTATCCCTTGGACCTTCCCATTGACGATGAAACACAGAAATTGCATCGGAATTAAATATAAGAGACACAATGCCGACTTAAGTACAGGAAGACTGAGTCTTCCTACTGTCTATGTTTGAGCGTTTCCTGTGTCACTAGTTTTACATTCCGATGCACCTCTACAGGTTTACCGCATACCTTGGACCTTCACCGTGACGATGAAACACAGAAATAGCATCGGAATTAAATATATGAGACACAATGCCGACTTAAGTACAGGAAGACTAAGTCTTCCTACTGTCTATGTATTGAGCGTTTCCTGTGTCATCAGTTTTACCTTCCGTTGCACCTCTGCGTGTTTATTATATCCCTTGGACCTTCCCATTGACGATGAAACACAGAAATTGCATCGGAATTAAATACAAGAGACACAATGCCGACTTAAGTACAGGAAGACTGAGTCTTCCTACTGTCTATAATTTGAGCGTTCCCTGTGTCACCAGTTTTACATTCTGATGCACCTCTACAGGTTTACTGTATAACTTGGACCATCACCGTGACGATGAAACACAGAAATTGCATCGGAATTAAATATAAGAGACACAATGCCGACTTAAGTACAGGAAGACTGAGTCTTCCTACTGTCTTTGTTTTGAGCGTTTCCTGTGTCATCAGTTTTACTTTCCGATGCACCTCTGCAGGTTTACTATATCCCTTGGACCTTCCCATTCACGATGAAGCACAGAAATTTCATCGGAAATATATATAAGAGACACAGTGCCGGCTTCAGTACAGGAAGACTGAGTCTTCCTACTGTCTATGTTTTGAGCGTTTCCTGTGTCACGAGTTTGACATTCCGATGCACCTCTGCAGGTTTACTGTAACCCTTGGAGCTTCCCATTGACGATGAAACACATAAATTGCATCGGAATTAAATATAAGAGCCACGATGCCGACTTAAGTACAGGTAGACTGAGTCTTCCTACTGTCTATGTTTTGAGCGTTTCGTGTGTCACTAGTTTTACATTCCGATGCACCTCTGCAGGTTTACTGTATCCCTTGGATCTTCCCATTGACGATGAAACACAGAAATTGCATCGGAATTAAATATAAGAGACACAATGCCGACTTAAGTACAAGAAAACAGTCTTCTTACAGTCAATGTTTTGAGCGTTTCCTGTGTCACCAGTTTTACATTCTGATGCACCTCTGCAGGTTTACTGTATCCCGTGGACCTTCCCATTGACGACGAAACACAGAAATTGCATCGGAATTAGATATAAGAGACACAATGCCGACTTAAGTACAGGAAGACTGAGTCTTCCTACTGTCTATAATTTGAGCGTTTCCTGTGTCACCAGTTTTACATTCCGATGCACCTCTACAGGTTGATTGTATCCCTCAGCATTGTGTCAGTGACGATGAAACACAGAAATTGCATCGGAATTAAATATAAGGGACACAATGCCGACTTAAGTACAGGATGACTAAGTCTTCCTACTGTCTATGTTTTGAGCGTGTCATGTGTCATCAGTTTTACTTTCCGATGCACCTCTGCAGGTTTACTGTATCCCTTGGACCTTCCCATTGACGATGAAACCGAGAAATTACATCGGAATTAAATATATGAGACACAATGCCGACCTAAGTACAGGAAGACTGAGTCTTCCTACTGTCTATGTTTGAGCGTTACCTGTGTCACTAGTTTTACATTCAGATCCACCTATGCAGGTTTACTGTATCCCTTCGACCTTCCCATTGACGATGAAACACAGAAATTGCATCGGAATTATATATAAGAGACACAATGCCGACTTAAGTACAGGGAGACTGAGTCTTCCTACTGTCTATGTTTTAAGCGTTTCCTTTGTCACCAGTTTTACATTCTGATGCACCTCTGCAGGTTTACTCTATCCCTTGGACCTTCCCATTGACGATGAAAGACAGAAATTTCATCGGAATTAAATATGAGAGCACAATGCCGACTTAAGTACAGGAAGACTTAGTCTTCCTACTGTCTATAGTTTGAGCGTTTCCTGTGTCACCAGTTTTACATTCCGATACACCTCTACAGGTTTACTGTATCCCTTGGACTTTCACAGTGACGATGAAACACAGAAATAGCATCGGAAGTAAATATAAGAGACACAATGCCGACTTAAGTACAGGAAGACTGAGTCTTCCTACTGTCTATGATTTGTGCTTTTCCTGTGTCACCAGTTTTACATTCTGATGCACCTCTGCAGGTTTACTGTATCCCTTGGACCTTACCATTGACGATGAAACACAGAAATTGTATCGGAATTAAATAGAAGAGACACGATGCCGACTTAAGTACTGGAAGACTGAGTCTTCCTACTGTCTATAATTTGAGCGTTTCCTGTGTCACCAGTTTTACATTCCGATGCACCTCTGCAGGTTTGTTGTATCCCTTGGACCTTCCCATTGACGATGAAACACAGAAATTGCATCGGAATTAAATATAAGAGACACAATGCCGACTTAAGTACTGGAAGACTGAGTCGTCCTACTGTCTATTTTTTGAGCGATTCCTGTGTCACCAGTTTTACATTCTGATACACCTCTGCAGGTTTACTTTATCCCTTGGACCTTCCCATTGACGATGAAACACAGAAATTGCATCGGAATTAAATATAAGAGACACAATGCCGACTTAAGTACAGGAAGACTGAGTCTTCCTACTGTCTATGCTTTGAGCGCTTCCTGTGTCACCAGTTTTACATTCCAATGTGCCTCTGCAGGTTTACTGTATCCATTGGACCTTCCCATTGACGATGAAACACAGAAATTGCATCGGAATTAAATGTAAGAGACACAACGCCGACTTAAGCACGAGAAAACTGAGTCTTCTTACGGTCTATGTTTTGAGCGTTTCCTGTGTCACCAGTTTTACATTCCGATGCACCTCTGCCGGTTTACTGTATCCCTTGGACCTTCCCATTGTCGATGAAACACAGAAATCGCACCGGAATTAAATATAGGAGACACAATGCCGACTTAAGTACAGGAATACTGAGTCTTCCTAATGTCTATGTTTTGAGCGTTTCCTGTGTCCCCAGTTTTACATTCTGATGCGCCTCTGCAGGTTTACTGTATCCCTTGGACCTTCCCATTGACGATGAAACACAGAAATTGTATCGGAATTAAATGTAAGAGACACAATGCCGACTTAAGAACAGGAAGACTGAGTCTTCCTACTGTCTATGTTTTGAGCGTTACCTGTGTCACCAGTTTTACATACCGATGCACCTCTGCAGGTTTACTGTATCACTTGGACCTTCACAGCGACGATGAAACACAGAAATAGCATCGGAATTAAATATAACAGACACAATGCCGACTTAATTAAAGGAAGACTGAGTCTTCCGACTGTCTATGTTTTGAGCGTTTCCTGTGTCACTAGTTTTACATACAGATGCACCTTTGCAGGTTTACTGTATCCCTTGGACCTTCCCATTGACGATGAAACACAGAAATTGCATCGGAATTAAATATAAGAGACACAATGCCGACCTAAGTACAGGAAGACTGAGTGTTCCTACTGTCTATGTTTGAGCGTTTCCTGTGTCACTAGTTTTACATTCCGATGCACCTCTACAGGTTTACTGCATACCTTGGACCTTCACCGTGACGATGAAACACAGAAATAGCATCGGAATTAAATATAAGAGACACAATGCCGACTTAAGTACAGGAAGACTAAGTCTTCCTACTGTCTATGTATTGAGCGTTTCCTGTGTCATCAGTTTTACTTTCTGTTGCACCTCTGCGTGTTTACTATATCCCTTGGACCTTCCCATTGACGATGAAACACAGAAATTGCATCGGGATTAAATACAAGAGACACAATGCCGACTTACGTACAGGAAGACTGAGTCTTCCTACTGTCTATAATTTGAGCGTTCCCTGTGTCATCAGTTTTACATTCTGATGCACCTCTACAGGTTTACTGTATCACTTGGACCATCACAGTGACGATGAAACACAGAAATTGCATCGGAATTAAATATAAGAGACACAATGCCGACTTAAGTACAGGAAGACTAAGTCTTCCTACTGTCTATGTTTTGAGCGTTTCCTGTGTCATCAGTTTTACTTTCCGATGCACCTCTGCAGGTTTACTATATCCCTTGGACCTTCCCATTCACGATGAAACACAGAAATTTCGTCGGAAAAAAATATAAGAGACACAGTGCCGGCTTCAGTACAGGAAGACTGAGTCTTCCTACTGTCTATGTTTTGAGCGTTTCCTGTGTCACGAGTTTTACATTCCGATGCACCTCTGCAGGTTTACTGTAACCCTTGGACCTTCCCATTGACGATGAAACACAGAAATTGCATCGGAATTAAATATAAGAGACACGATGCCGACTTAAGTACAGGTAGACTGAGTCTTCCTACTGTCTATGTTTTCAGCGTTTCGTGTGTCACTAGTTTTACATTCCGATGCACCTCTGCAGGTTTACTGTATCCCTTGGATCTTCCCATTGACGATGAAACACAGAAATTGCATCGGAATTAAATATAAGAGACACAATGCCGACTTAAGTACAGGAAGACTGAGTCTTCCTACTGTCTATGTTTTGAGCGTTTCCTGTGTCACCAGTTTTACATTCCGATGTACCTCTACAGGTTTACTGTATCCCTTGGACCTTCACAGTTACGATGAAACACAGAAACTACATCGGAATTACATATAAGAGACACAATGCCGACTTAAGTACAAGAAAAATGTCTTCTTACAGTCAATGTTTTGAGCGTTTCCTGTGTCACCAGTTTTACATTCCGATGCACGTCTGCATGTTTACTGTATCCCTTTGACCTTCCCATTGGCGATGAAACACACAAATTGCATCGAAATTAAATATTAGAGACACAATGCCGGCTTAAGTACAGGAAGACTGAGTCTTCCTACTGTCTATCATTTGAGCGTTTCCTGTGTCACCAGTTTTACATTCTGATGCACCTCTGCAGGTTTACTGTATCCCTTGGACCTTCCCATTGACGATGAAACACAGAAATTGCATCGGAATTAAATATAAGAGGCACAATGCCGACTTCAGAACAGGAAGACTGAGTCTTCCTACGGTCTATGTTTTGAGCGTTTCCTGTGTCACCGGTTTTACATTCCGATGCACCTCTGCCTGTTTACTGTATCCCTTGGACCTTCCCATTGTCGATGAAACACAGAAATCGCATCGGAATTAAATAGAAGAGACACAATGCCGACTTAAGTACAGGAAGACTGAGTCTTCCTACTGTCTATGTTTTGAGCGTTTCCTGTGTCACCAGTTTTACATTCCGATGCACCTCTGCAGGTTTACTGTATCCCTTGGACCTTCCCATTGACGATAAAACACGGAAATTGCATCGGAATTAAATATATGAGACACAACGCCGACTTAAGTACAAGAAAACTGAGTCCTCTTACGGTCTATGTTTTGAGCGTTTCGTGTGTCACCAGGTTTAAATTCCGATGCACCTCTGCAGGTTTACTGTATCCCTTGGAACTTCCCAATGACGATGAAACACAGAAATTGCATCGGAATTAAATATTAGAGACACAGTGCCGACTTAAGGACAGGAATACTGGATCTTCTTACTGTCTATGTTTTGAGCGTTTCCTGTGTCACCAGTTTTACATTCCGATGCACCTCTGCAGGTTTACTGTATCCCTTGGACCTTCCCATTGACGATGAAACACAGAAATTTCATCGGAAATAAATATAAGAGACACAATGCCGACTTAAGTACAGGAAGACTGAGTCTTCCTACTGTCTATCATTTGAGCGTTTCCTGTGTCACCAGTTTTAGTTTCCGATGCACCTCTGCAGGTTTACTGTATCCCTTGGACCTTCCCATTGACGATGAAGCACAGAAATTGCATCGGAATTAAATATAAGAGACACAATGCCGACTTAAGTACAGGAAGACTGAGTCTTCCTACTGTCTATTTTTTGACCGTTTCCTGTGTCACCAGTTTTTCATTCTGATACACCTCTGCCGGTTTACTGTATCCCTTGGACCTTCCCATTGACGATGAAACACAGAAATTGCATCGGAATTAAATATTAGAGACACAGTGCCGACTTAAGAACAGGAAGACTGAGTCTTCCTACTGTCTATGATTTGAGCGTTTCCTGTGTCACCAGTTTTACATTCCAATGTGCCTCTGCAGGTTTACTGTATCCATTGGAAATTCTCATTGACGATGAAACACAGAAATTGCATCGGAATTAAATATAAGAGACACAACGCCGACTTAAGCACAAGAAAACTGAGTCTTCTTACGGTCCATGTTTTGAGCGGTTCCTGTGTCACTAGTTTTACATTCCGATTCACCTCTACAGGTTTACTGCATCCCTTGGACCTTCACCGTGACGATGAAACACAGAAATAGCATCGGAATTAAATATAAGAGACACAATGCCGACTTAAGTACAGGAAGACTAAGTCTTCCTACTGTCTATGTTTTGAGCGTTTCCTGTGTCATCAGTTTTACTTTCCGTTGCACCTCTGCAGGTTTACTATATCCCTTGGACCTTCCCATTCACGATGAAACACAGAAATTTCATCGGAAATAAATATAAGAGACACAATGCCGGCTTATGTACAGGAAGACTGAGTCTTCCTACTGTCTATGTTTTGAGCGTTTCCTGTGTCACTAGTTATACATTCCGTTGCACTTCTGCATGTATACTGTATCCCTTGGACCTTCCCATTGACGATGAACCACAGAAATTGCATCGGAATTAAATATAAGAGACACAATGCCGACTTAAGTACAGTAAGACTGAGTCTTCCTGCTGTCTATGATTTGAGCGTTTGCTGTGTCACTAGTTTTACATTCCGATGCACCTCTGCAGGTTTACTGTATCCCTTGGACCTTCCCATTGACGATGAAACCCATAAATTGCATCGGAATTAAATATAAGAGACACCATGCCGACTTAAGTATAGGGAGACCGAGTCTTCCTACTGTCTATGTTGTGAGCGTTTCCTGTGTCATCATTTTTACGTTCTGATGCACCTCTGCAGGTTTACTGTACCCCTTGGACCTTCCCATTGACGAAGAAACACAGAAATTGCATCGGAATTAAATATAAGAGACACAACGCCGACTTAAGTACAGGAAGACTGAGTATTCCTACTGTCTGTGATTTGAGCGTTTCCTGTGTCACCAGTTTTACATTCCGATGCACCTCTGCAGGTTTACTGCATCCCTTGGACTTTCCCATTGACGATGAAACACAGAAATTGCATCGGAATTAAATGTAAGAGACAAAATGCCGACTTAAGTACAGGAAGACTGAGTCTTCCTGCTGTCTATGATTTGAGGGTTTCCTGTGTCACTAGTTTTACATTCCGATGCACCTCTGCAGGTTTACTGTATCCCTTGGACCTTCCCATTGACGATGAAACACAGAAATTGCATCGGAAATATATATAAGAGACTCAATGCCGACTTAAGTACAGGATGACAGAGTCTTCCTACTGTCTATGTTTGAGCGTTTCCTGTGTGACTAGTTATACATTCCGATTAACCTCTGCAGGTTTACTGTATCCCTTGGACCTTCCCATTGACGATGAAACACAGAAATTTCATCGGAAATAAATATAAGAGACACAATGCCGGCTAATGTACAGGAAGACTGAGTCTTCCTACTGTCTATGTTTTGAGCGTTTCCTGTGTCTCTAGTTATACATTCCGTTGCACCTCTGCATGTTTGCTGTATCCCTTGGACCTTCCCATTGACGTTGAAACACAGAAATTGC
The DNA here is from genome assembly GCF_023898315.1 of Schistocerca nitens. NCBI lineage: Eukaryota > Metazoa > Arthropoda > Insecta > Orthoptera > Acrididae > Schistocerca > Schistocerca nitens. Next base: position 1,117,216 of record NC_064616.1, on the reverse strand, counting down.
ATCGGAATTAAATATAAGAGACACAACGCCGACTTAAGTACAGGAAGACTGAGTCATCCTTTTGTCTGTGTTTTGAGCGTCTCCTGTGTGACTAGTTTTACATTCCGATTAACCTCTGCAGGTTTCCTGTATCCCTTGGACCTTCCCATTGACGATGAAACACAGAAATTGCATCGGAATTGAATATAAGAGACACAATGCCGACTTAAGTACAGGAAGACTGAGTCTTCGTACTGTCTATGCTTTGTGCTTTTCCTGTGTCACCAGTTTTACATTCTGATGCACCTCTGCAGGTTTACTGTATCCCTTGGACCTTCCCATTGACGATGAAACACAGAAATTGCATCGGAATTAAATACAAGAGACACAATGCCGACTTAAGTACAGGAAGACTGAGTCTTCCTACTGTCTATGTTTTGAGCGTTTCCTGAGTCACCAGTTTTACATTCTGATGCACCACTGCAGGTTTACTGTATCCCTTGGACCTTCCCATTGTCGATGAAACACAGAAATTGCATCGGAATTAAATATAAGAGGCACAATGCCGACTTAAGTACCGGAAGACTGAGTCTTCCTACGGTCTATGTTTTGAGCGTTTCCTGTGTCACCAGTTTTACATTCTGATGCTCCTCTGCAGGTTTACTGTATCCCTTGGACCTTCACAATTACGATGAAACACAGAAATTACATCGGAATTTAATATAAGAGACACAATGACGACTTAAGTAAAAGAAAACAGTCTTCTTACAGTCAATGGTTTGAGCGTTTCCTGTGTCATCAGTTTTACATTCCGATGCACCTCTGCATGTTTACTGTATCCCTTGGACCTTCCCGTTGACGATGAAACACAGAAATTGCATCGGAATTAAATATAAGAGACACAATGCCGACTTAAGTACAGGAAGACTGAGTCTTCCTACTGTCTATGTTTTGAGCGTTTCCGGTGTCACTAGTTTGACATTCCGTTGCACCTCTGCATGTTTACTGTATCCCTTGGACCTTCCCATTGACGATGAAACACAGAAATTTCATCGGAATTAAATATAAGAGACACAATGCCGACATTAGTACAGGAAGACTGAGTCTTCCTACTGTCTATGTTTTGGACGTTTCCTGTGTCACCAGTTTTACATTCTGATGCACCTCTGCAGGTTTACTGTATCCCGTGGACCTTCCCATTGACGATGAAACACATAAATTGCGTCGGAATTAAATGTAAGAGACACAACGCCGACTTAAGCACAAGAAAACTGAGTCTTCTTACGGTCCATGTTTTGAGCGTTTCCTGTGTCACTAGTTTTACATTCCGATGCACCTCTACAGGTTTACTGCATCCCTTGGACCTTCACCGTGACGATGAAACACAGAAAAAGCATCGGAATTAAATATAAGAGACACAATGCCGACTTAAGTACAGGATGACTAAGTCTTCCTACTGTCTATGTTTTGAGCGTTTCCTGTGTCATCAGTTTTACTTTCCGTTGCACCTCTGCAGGCTTACTATATCCCTTGGACCTTCCCATTCACGATGAAACACAGAAATTTCATCGGAAATAAATATAAGAGACACAATGCCGGCTTATGTACAGGAAGACTGAGTCTTCCTACTGTCTATGTTTTGAGCGTTTCCTGTGTCACTAGTTATACATTCCGTTGCACTTCTGCATGTTTACTGTATCCCTTGGACCTTCCCAATGACGATGAACCACAGAAATTGCATCGGAATTAAATATAACAGACACAATGCCGACTTAAGTACAGGAAGACTGAGTCTTCCTGCTGTCTATGATTTGAGCGTTTGCTGTGTCACTAGTTTTACATTCCGATGCACCTCTGCAGGTTTACTGTATCCCTTGGAACTTCCCATTGACGATGAAACACATAAATTGCATCGGAATTAAATATAAGAGACACCATGCCGACTTAAGTATAGGGAGACTGAGTCTTCCTACTGTCTATGTTGTGAGCGTTTCCTGTGTCATCATTTTTACATTCTGATGCACCTCTGGAGGTTTACTGTACCCCTTGGACCTTCCCATTGACGATGAAACACAGAAATTGCATCGGAATTAAATATAAGAGACACAACGCCGACTTAAGTACAGGAAGACTGAGTCTTCCTACTGTCTGTGTTTTGAGCGTTTCCTGTGTCACCAGTTTTACATTCCGATGCACCTCTGCAGGTTTACTGCATCCCTTGGACTTTCCCATTGACGATGAAACACAGAAATTGCATCGGAATTAAATGTAAGAGACACAATGCCGACTTAAGTACAGGAAGACTGAGTCTTCCTGCTGTCTCTGATTTGAGGGTTTCCTGTGTCACTAGTTTTACATTCCGATGCACCTCTGCAGGTTTACTGTATCCCTTGGACCTTCCCATTGACGATGAAACACAGAAATTGCATCGGAATTAAATAGAAGAGACACAATGCCGACTTAAGTACTGGAAGACTGAGTCTTCCTACTGTCTATAATTTGAGCGTTTCCTGTGTCACCAGTTTTACATTCCGATGCACCTCTGCAGGTTTATTGTATCCCTTGGACCTTCCCATTGACGATGAAACACAGAAATTGAATCGAAATTAAATATAAGAGACACAATGCCGACTTAAGTACAGGAAGACTGAGTCTTCCTACTGTCTATTTTTTGAGCGTTTCCTGTGTCACCAGTTTTACATTCTGATACGCCTCTGCAGGTTTACTGTATCCCTTGGACCTTCCCATTGACGATGAAACACAGAAATTGCATCGGAATTAAATGTAAGAGACACAACGAAGACTTAAGCACAAGAAAACTGAGTCTTCTTACGGTCTATGTTTTGAGCGTTTCCTGTGTCACCAGTTTTACATTCCGATGCACCTCTGCCGGTTTACTGTATCCCTTGGACCATCCCATTGTCGATGAAACACAGAAATTTCATCGGAAATAAATATAAGATACACAATGCCGGCTTATGTACAGGAAGACTGAGTCTTCCTACTGTCTATGTTTTGAGCGTTTCCTGTGTCTCTAGTTATACATTCCGTTGCACCTCTGCATGTTTGCTGTATCCCTTGGACCTTCCCATTGACGATGAAACACAGAAATTGCATCGGAATTAAATATAAGAGACACAATGCCGATTTAAGTACAGGAAGACTGAGTCTTCCTACTGTCTATGTTGTGAGCGTTCCTGTGTCACCATTTTTATATTCTGATGCACCTCTGCAGGTTTACTGTACCCCTTGGACCTTCCCATTGACGATGAAACACAGAAATTGCGTCGGAATTAAATATAAGAGACACAACGCCGACTTAAGTACAGGAAGACTGAGTCATCCTACTGTCTGTGTTTTGAGCGTTTCCTGTGTCACGAGTTTTACATTCCGATGCACCTCTGCAGGTTTACTGTAACCCTTGGACCTTCCCATTGACGATGAAACACAGAAATTGCATCGGAATTAAATATAAGAGACACGATGCCGACTTAAGTACAGGAAGACTGAGTCTTCCTACTGTCTATGCTTTGAGCGTTTCCTGTGTCACTAGTTTTACATTCCGATGCACCTCTGCAGGTTTACTGTATCCCTTGGATCTTCCCATTGACGATGAAACACAGAAATTGCATCGGAATTAAATATAAGAGACACAATGCCGACTTAAGTACAGGAAGACTGAGTCTTCCTACTGTCTATGTTTTGAGCGTTTCCTGTGCCACCAGTTTTACATTCCGATGCACCTCTACAGGTTTACTGTATCGCTTGGACCTTCACAGTTACGATGAAACACAGAAACTACATCGGAATTAAATATAAGAGACACAATGCTGACTTAAGTAAAAGAAAACAGTCTTCTTACAGTCAATGGTTTGAGCGTTTCCTGTGTCAGCAGTTTTACATTCCGATGCACCTCTGCATGTTTACTGTATCCCTTGGACCTTCCCGTTGACGATGAAACACAGAAATTGCATCGGAATTAAATATAAGAGACACAATGCCGACTTAAGTACAGGAAGACTGAGTCTTCCTACTGTCTATGCTTTGAGCGTTTCCTGTGTCACTAGTTTTACATTCCGATGCACCTCTGCAGGTTTACTGTATCCCTTGGATCTTCCCATTGACGATGAAACACAGAAATTGCATCGGAATTAAATATAAGAGACACAATGCCGACTTAAGTACGGGAAGACTGAGTCTTCCTACTGTCTATGTTTTGAGCGTTTCCTGTGCCACCAGTTTTACATTCCGATGCACCTCTACAGGTTTACTGTATCCCTTGGACCTTCACAGTTACGATGAAACACAGAAACTACATCGGAATTAAATATATGAGACACAATGCTGACTTAAGTAAAAGAAAACAGTCTTCTTACAGTCAATGGTTTGAGCGTTTCCTGTGTCAGCAGTTTTACATTCCGATGCACCTCTGCATGTTTACTGTATCCCTTGGACCTTCCCGTTGACGATGAAACACATAAATTGCATCGGAATTAAATATAAGAGACACCATGCCGACTTAAGTATAGGGAGACTGAGTCTTGCTACTGTCCATGTTGTGAGCGTTTCCTGTGTTATCATTTTTACGTTCTGATGCACCTCTGCAGGTTTACTGTACCCCTTGGACCTTCCCATTGACGATGAAACACAGAAATTGCATCGGAATTAAATATAAGAGACACAACGCCGACTTAAGTACAGGAAGACTGAGTATTCCTACGGTCTGTGTTTTGAGCGTTTCCTGTGTCACCAGTTTTACATTCCGATGCACCTCTGCAGGTTTACTGCATCCCTTGGACTTTCCCATTGACGATGAAACACAGAAATTGCATCGGAATTAAATGTAAGAGACAAAATGCCGACTTAAGTACAGGAAGACTGAATCTTCCTGCTGTCTATGATTTGAGGGTTTCCTGTGTCACTAGTTTTACATTCCGATGCACCTCTGCAGGTTTACTGTATCCCTTGGACCTTCCCATTGACGATGAAACACAGAAATTGCATCGGAACTATATATAAGAGACACAATGCCGACTTAAGTACAGGATGACAGAGTCTTCCTACTGTCTATGTTTGAGCGTTTCCTGTGTGACTAGTTTTACATTCCGATTAACCTCTGCAGGTTTACTGTATCCCTTGGACCTTCCCATTGACGATGAAACACAGAAATTTCATCGGAAATAAATATAAGAGACACAATGCCGGCTAATGTACAGGAAGACTGAGTCTTCCTACTGTCTATCATTTGAGCGTTTCCTGTGTCTCTAGTTATACATTCCGTTGCACCTCTGCATGTTTGCTGTATCCCTTGGACCTTCCCATTGACGTTGAAACATAGAAATTGCATCGGAACTATATATAAGAGACACAATGCCGACTTAAGTACAGGATGACAGAGTCTTCCTACTGTCTATGTTTGAGCGTCTCCTGTGTGACTAGTTTTACATTCCGATTAACCTCTGCAGGTTTACGGTATCCCTTGGACCTTCCCATTGACGATGAAACACAGAAATTGCATCTGAATTGAATATAAGAGACACAATGCCGACTTAAGTACAGGAAGACTGAGTCTTCCTACTGTCTATGCTTTGTGCTTTTCCTGTGTCACCAGTTTTACATTCTGATGCATCTCTGCGGGTTTACTGTATCCCTTGGACCTTCCCATTGACGATGAAACACAGAAATTGCATCGGAATTAAATACAAGAGACACAGTGCCGACTTAAGTACAGGAAGACTGAGTCTTCCTACTGTCTATAATTTGAGCGTCTCCTGTGTCACCAGTTTTACATTCCGATGCACCTCTACAGGTTTACTGTATCACTTGGACCATCACAGTGACGATGAAACACAGAAATTGCATCGGAATTAAATATAAGAGACACAATGCCGACTTAAGTACAGGAAGACTGAGTCTTCCTACTGTCTATGTTTTGAGCGTTTCCTGTGTCATCAGTTTTACTTTCCGATGCACCTCTGCAGGTTTACTATATCCCTTGGACCTTCCCATTCACGATGAAACACAGAAATTTCATCGGAAATAAATATAAGAGACACAGTGCCGGCTTCAGTACAGGAAGACTGAGTCTTCCTACTGTCTATGTTTTGAGCGTTTCCTGTGTCACGAGTTTTACATTCCGATGCACCTCTGCAGGTTTACTGTAACCCTTGAACCTTCCCATTGACGATGAAACACAGAAATTGCATCGGAATTAAATATAAGAGACACGATGCCGACTTAAGTACAGGAAGACTGAGTCTTCCTACTGTCTATGCTTTGAGCGTTTCCTGTGTCACTAGTTTTACATTCCGATGCACCTCTGCAGGTTTACTGTATCCCTTGGATCTTCCCATTGACGATGAAACACAGAAATTGCATCGGAATTAAATATAAGAGACACAATGGCGACTTAAGTACAGGAAGACTGAGTCTTCCTACTGTCTATGTTTTGAGCGTTTCGTGTGTCACCAGTTTTACATTCCAATGCACCTCTACAGGTTTACTGTATCCCTTGGACCTTCACAGTTACGATGAAACACAGAAACTACATCGGAATTAAATATAAGAGTCACAGTGCCGATTTAAGTACAAGAAAACAGTCTTCTTACAGTCAATGTTTTGAGCGTTTCCTGTGTCACCAGTTTTACATTCCGATGCACATCTGCATGTTTACTGTATCCCTTGGACCTTCCCATTGGCGATGAAACACACAAATTGCATCGAAATTAAATATAAGAGACACAATGCCGGCTTAAGTACAGGAAGACTGAGTCTTCCTACTGTCTATCTTTTGAGCGTTTCCTGTGTCACCAGTTTTACATTCTGATGCACCACTGCAGGTTTACTGTATCCCTTGGACCTTCCCATTGTCGATGAAACACAGAAATTGCATCGGAATTAAATATAAGAGGCACAATGCCGACTTAAGTACCGGAAGACTGAGTCTTCCTACGGTCTATGTTTTGAGCGTTTCCTGTGTCACCAGTTTTACATTCTGATGCTCCTCTGCAGGTTTACTGTATCCCTTGGACCTTCACAATTACGATGAAACACAGAAATTACATCGGAATTTAATATAAGAAACACAATGACGACTTAAGTAAAAGAAAACAGTCTTCTTACAGTCAAAGGTTTGAGCGTTTCCTGTGTCAGCAGTTTTAAATTCCGATGCACCTCTGCATGTTTACTGTATCCCTTGGACCTTCCCGTTGACGATGAAACACAGAAATTGCATCGGAATTAAATATAAGAGACACAATGCCGACTTAAGTACAGGAAGACTGAGTCTTCCTACTGTCTATGTTTTGAGCGTTTCCGGTGTCACTAGTTTGACATTCCGTTGCACCTCTGCATGTTTACTGTATCCCTTGGACCTTCCCATTGACGATGAAACACAGAAATTACATCGGAATTAAATATAAGAGACACAATGCCGACATTAGTACAGGAAGACTGAGTCTTCCTACTGTCTATGTTTTGAGCGTTTCCTGTGTCACCAGTTTTACATTCTGATGCACCTCTGCAGGTTTACTGTATCCTGTGGACCTTCCCATTGACTATGAAACAAAGAAATTGCATCGGAATTAAATATAAGAGACACAATGGCGACTTAAGTACAGGAAGACTGAGTCTTCCTACTGTCTATAATTTGAGCGTTTCCTGTGTCACCAGTTTTACATTCCGATGCACCTCTGCAGGTTTACTGTATCCCTTGGACCTTCCCATTGACGATGAAACACAGAAATTTCATCGGAAATAAATATAAGAGACACAATGCCGATTTAAGTACAGGAAGATTGAGTCTTCCTACTGTCTATGATTTGAGCGTTTCCTGTGTCACCAGTTTTACATTCCGATGCACCTTTGCAGGTTTACTGTATCCCTTAGACCTTCCCATTGACGATGAAGCACAGAAATTGCATCGGAATTAAATATAAGAGACACAATGCCGACTTAAGTACAGGTAGACTGAGTCTTCCTACTGTCTTTGTTTTGAGCGTTTCCTGTGTCACTAGTTTTACATTCCGATGCACCTCTGCAGTTTTATTAAATCCCTTGGCCTTCCCATTGACGATGAAACACAGAAATTGCATCGGAATTAAATATAAGAGACACAATGCCGACTTAAGTACAGGAAGACTGAGTCTTCCTACTGACTATTTTTTGAGCGTTTCCTGTGTCACCAGTTTTACATTCTGATACACCTCTGCAGGTTTACTGTATCCCTTGGACCTTCCCATTGACGATGAAACACAGACATTGCATCGGAATTAAATATAAGAGACACAATGCCGACTTAAGTACAGGAAGACTGAGTCTTCCTACTGTCTATGATTTGAGCGTTTCCTGTGTCACCAGTTTTACATTCCAATGTGCCTCTGCAGGTTTTCTGTATCCATTGGACCTTCCCATTGACGATGAAACACCGGAATTGCATCGGAATTAAATGTAAGAGACACAACGCCGACTTAAGCACAAGAAAACTGAGTCTTCTTACGGTCCATGTTTTGAGCGTTTCCTGTGTCACTAGTTTTACATTCCGATGCACCTCTACAGGTTTACTGCATCCCTTGGACCTTCACCGTGACGATGAAACACAGAAATAGCATCGGAATTAAATATAAGAGACACAATGCCGACTTAAGTACAGGAAGACTAAGTCTTCCTACTGTCTATGTTTTGAGCGTTTCTGTGTCATCAGTTTTACTTTCCGTTGCACCTCTGCAGGTTAACTATATCCCTTGGACCTTCCCATTCACGATGAAACACAGTAATTTCATCGGAAATAAATATAAGAGACACAATGCCGGCTTATGTACAGGAAGACTGAGTCTTCCTACTGTCTATGTTTTGAGCGTTTCCTGTGTCACTAGTTATACATTCCGTTGCACTTCTGCATGTTTACTGCATCCCTTGGACCTTCCCATTGACGATGAACCACAGAAATTGCATCGGAATTCAATATAACAGACACAATGCCGACTTAAGTACAGGAAGACTGAGTCTTCCTGCTGTCTATGATTTGAGCGTTTGCTGTGTCACTAGTTTTACATTCCGATGCACCTCTGCAGGTTTACTGCATCCCTTGGACTTTCCCATTGACGATGAAACACAGAAATTGCATCGGAATTAAATGTAAGAGACACAATGCCGACTTAAGTACAGGAAGACTGAGTCTTCCTGCTGTCTCTGATTTGAGGGTTTCCTGTGTCACTAGTTTTACATTCCGATGCACCTCTGCAGGTTTACTGTATCCCTTGGACCTTCCCATTGACGATGAAACACAGAAATTGCATCGGAATTAAATAGAAGAGACACAATGCCGACTTAAGTACTGGAAGACTGAGTCTTCCTACTGTCTATAATTTGAGCGTTTCCTGTGTCACCAGTTTTACATTCCGATGCACCTCTGCAGGTTTATTGTATCCCTTGGACCTTCCCATTGACGATGAAACACAGAAATTGAATCGAAATTAAATATAAGAGACACAATGCCGACTTAAGTACAGGAAGACTGAGTCTTCCTACTGTCTATTTTTTGAGCGTTTCCTGTGTCACCAGTTTTACATTCTGATACGCCTCTGCAGGTTTACTGTATCCCTTGGACCTTCCCATTGACGATGAAACACAGAAATTGCATCGGAATTAAATATAAGAGGCACAATGCCGACTTAAGTACAGGAAGACTAAGTCTTCCTACTGTCTATGTTTTGAGCGTTTCCTGTGTCACCAGTTTTACATTCCAATGTGCCTCTGCAGGTTTACTGTATCCACTGGACCTTCCCATTGACGATGAAACACAGAAATTGCATCGGAATTAAATGTAAGAGACACAACGAAGACTTAAGCACAAGAAAACTGAGTCTTCTTACGGTCTATGTTTTGAGCGTTTCCTGTGTCACCAGTTTTACATTCCGATGCACCTCTGCCGGTTTACTGTATCCCTTGGACCATCCCATTGTCGATGAAACACAGAAATTTCATCGGAAATAAATATAAGATACACAATGCCGGCTTATGTACAGGAAGACTGAGTCTTCCTACTGTCTATGTTTTGAGCGTTTCCTGTGTCTCTAGTTATACATTCCGTTGCACCTCTGCATGTTTGCTGTATCCCTTGGACCTTCCCATTGACGATGAAACACAGAAATTGCATCGGAATTAAATATAAGAGACACAATGCCGATTTAAGTACAGGAAGACTGAGTCTTCCTACTGTCTATGTTGTGAGCGTTCCTGTGTCACCATTTTTATATTCTGATGCACCTCTGCAGGTTTACTGTACCCCTTGGACCTTCCCATTGACGATGAAACACAGAAATTGCATCGGAATTAAATATAAGAGACACAACGCCGACTTAAGTACAGGAAGACTGAGTCATCCTACTGTCTGTGTTTTGAGCGTTTCCTGTGTCACGAGTTTTACATTCCGATGCACCTCTGCAGGTTTACTGTAACCCTTGGACCTTCCCATTGACGATGAAACACAGAAATTGCATCGGAATTAAATATAAGAGACACGATGCCGACTTAAGTACAGGAAGACTGAGTCTTCCTACTGTCTATGCTTTGAGCGTTTCCTGTGTCACTAGTTTTACATTCCGATGCACCTCTGCAGGTTTACTGTATCCCTTGGATCTTCCCATTGACGATGAAACACAGAAATTGCATCGGAATTAAATATAAGAGACACAATGCCGACTTAAGTACGGGAAGACTGAGTCTTCCTACTGTCTATGTTTTGAGCGTTTCCTGTGCCACCAGTTTTACATTCCGATGCACCTCTACAGGTTTACTGTATCCCTTGGACCTTCACAGTTACGATGAAACACAGAAACTACATCGGAATTAAATATATGAGACACAATGCTGACTTAAGTAAAAGAAAACAGTCTTCTTACAGTCAATGGTTTGAGCGTTTCCTGTGTCAGCAGTTTTACATTCCGATGCACCTCTGCATGTTTACTGTATCCCTTGGACCTTCCCGTTGACGATGAAACACAGAAATTGCATCGGAATTAAATATAAGAGACACAATGCCGACTAAAGTACAGGAAGACTGAGTCTTCCTACTGTCTATTTTTTGAGCGTTTCCTGTGTCACCAGTTTTACATTCTGATACACCTCTGCAGGTTTACTGTATCCCTTGGACCTTCCCATTGACGATGAAACACAGACATTGCATCGGAATTAAATATAAGAGACACAATGCCGACTTAAGTACAGGAAGACTGAGTCTTATTACTGTCTATGATTTGAGCGTTTCCTGTGTCACCAGTTTTACATTCCAATGTGCATCTGCAGGTTTACTGTATCCATTGGACCTTCCCATTGGCCATGAAACACAGAAATTGCATCGGAATTAAATATAAGAGACACAATGCCGACTTAAGTACAGGAAGACTGAGTCTTCCTACTGTCTATAATTTGAGCGTTTCCTGTGTCACCAGTTTTAGATTCCGATGCACCTCTACAGGTTGACTGTATCCCTCAGCATTGTGTCAGTGACGATGAAACACAGAAATTGCATCGGAATTAAATATAAGAGACACAATGCCGACTTAATTACAGGATGACTAAGTCTTCCTGCTGTCTATGATTTGAGCGTTTGCTGTGTCACTAGTTTTACATTCCGATGCACCTCTGCAGGTTTACTGTATCCCTTGGACCTTCCCATTGACGATGAAACACATAAATTGCATCGGAATTAAATATAAGAGACACCATGCCGACTTAAGTATAGGGAGACTGAGTCTTCCTACTGTCTATGTTGTGAGCGTTTCCTGTGTCATCATTTTTACGTTCTGATGCACCTCTGCAGGTTTACTGTACCCCTTGGACCTTCCCATTGACGATGAAACACAGAAATTGCATCGGAATTAAATATAAGAGACACAACGCCGACTTAAGTACAGGAAGACTGAGTATTCCTACGGTCTGTGTTTTGAGCGTTTCCTGTGTCACCAGTTTTACATTCCGATGCACCTCTGCAGGTTTACTGCATCCCTTGGACTTTCCCATTGACGATGAAACACAGAAATTGCATCGGAATTAAATGTAAGAGACAAAATGCCGACTTAAGTACAGGAAGACTGAATCTTCCTGCTGTCTATGATTTGAGGGTTTCCTGTGTCACTAGTTTTACATTCCGATGCACCTCTGCAGGTTTACTGTATCCCTTGGACCTTCCCATTGACGATGAAACACAGAAATTGCATCGGAACTATATATAAGAGACACAATGCCGACTTAAGTACAGGATGACAGAGTCTTCCTACTGTCTATGTTTGAGCGTTTCCTGTGTGACTAGTTTTACATTCCGATTAACCTCTGCAGGTTTACTGTATCCCTTGGACCTTCCCATTGACGATGAAACACAGAAATTTCATCGGAAATAAATATAAGAGACACAATGCCGGCTAATGTACAGGAAGACTGAGTCTTCCTACTGTCTATCATTTGAGCGTTTCCTGTGTCTCTAGTTATACATTCCGTTGCACCTCTGCATGTTTGCTGTATCCCTTGGACCTTCCCATTGACGTTGAAACATAGAAATTGCATCGGAACTATATATAAGAGACACAATGCCGACTTAAGTACAGGATGACAGAGTCTTCCTACTGTCTATGTTTGAGCGTCTCCTGTGTGACTAGTTTTACATTCCGATTAACCTCTGCAGGTTTACGGTATCCCTTGGACCTTCCCATTGACGATGAAACACAGAAATTGCATCTGAATTGAATATAAGAGACACAATGCCGACTTAAGTACAGGAAGACTGAGTCTTCCTACTGTCTATGCTTTGTGCTTTTCCTGTGTCACCAGTTTTACATTCTGATGCATCTCTGCGGGTTTACTGTATCCCTTGGACCTTCCCATTGACGATGAAACACAGAAATTGCATCGGAATTAAATACAAGAGACACAGTGCCGACTTAAGTACAGGAAGACTGAGTCTTCCTACTGTCTATAATTTGAGCGTCTCCTGTGTCACCAGTTTTACATTCCGATGCACCTCTACAGGTTTACTGTATCACTTGGACCATCACAGTGACGATGAAACACAGAAATTGCATCGGAATTAAATATAAGAGACACAATGCCGACCTAAGTACAGGAAGACTGAGTCTTCCTACTGTCTATGTTTTGAGCGTTTCCTGTGTCATCAGTTTTACTTTCCGATGCACCTCTGCAGGTTTACTATATCCCTTGGACCTTCCCATTCACGATGAAACACAGAAATGTCATCGGAAATAAATATAAGAGACACAGTGCCGGCTTCAGTACAGGAAGACTGAGTCTTCCTACTGTCTATGTTTTGAGCGTTTCCTGTGTCACGAGTTTTACATTCCGATGCACCTCTGCAGGTTTACTGTAACCCTTGAACCTTCCCATTGACGATGAAACACAGAAATTGCATCGGAATTAAATATAAGAGACACGATGCCGACTTAAGTACAGGAAGACTGAGTCTTCCTACTGTCTATGCTTTGAGCGTTTCCTGTGTCACTAGTTTTACATTCCGATGCACCTCTGCAGGTTTACTGTATCCCTTGGATCTTCCCATTGACGATGAAACACAGAAATTGCATCGGAATTAAATATAAGAGATACAATGGCGACTTAAGTACAGGAAGACTGAGTCTTCCTACTGTCTATGTTTTGAGCGTTTCGTGTGTCACCAGTTTTACATTCCAATGCACCTCTACAGGTTTACTGTATCCCTTGGACCTTCACAGTTACGATGAAACACAGAAACTACATCGGAATTAAATATAAGAGACACAGTGCCGATTTAAGTACAAGAAAACAGTCTTCTTACAGTCAATGTTTTGAGCGTTTCCTGTGTCACCAGTTTTACATTCCGATGCACATCTGCATGTTTACTGTATCCCTTGGACCTTCCCATTGGCGATGAAACACACAAATTGCATCGAAATTAAATATAAGAGACACAATGCCGGCTTAAGTACAGGAAGACTGAGTCTTCCTACTGTCTATCTTTTGAGCGTTTCCTGTGTCACCAGTTTTACATTCTGATGCACCACTGCAGGTTTACTGTATCCCTTGGACCTTCCCATTGTCGATGAAACACAGAAATTGCATCGGAATTAAATATAAGAGGCACAATGCCGACTTAAGTACCGGAAGACTGAGTCTTCCTACGGTCTATGTTTTGAGCGTTTCCTGTGTCACCAGTTTTACATTCTGATGCACCTCTGCAGGTTTACTGTATCCCTTGGACCTTCACAATTACGATGAAACACAGAAATTACATCGGAATTTAATATAAGAAACACAATGACGACTTAAGTAAAAGAAAACAGTCTTCTTACAGTCAAAGGTTTGAGCGTTTCCTGTGTCAGCAGTTTTACATTCCGATGCACCTCTGCATGTTTACTGTATCCCTTGGACCTTCCCGTTGACGATGAAACACAGAAATTGCATCGGAATTAAATATAACAGACACAATGCCGACATTAGTACAGGAAGACTGAGTCTTCCTACTGTCTATGTTTTGAGCGTTTCCTGTGTCACCAGTTTTACATTCTGATGCACCTCTGCAGGTTTACTGTATCCTGTGGACCTTCCCATTGACTATGAAACAAAGAAATTGCATCGGAATTAAATATAAGAGACACAATGGCGACTTAAGTACAGGAAGACTGAGTCTTCCTACTGTCTATAATTTGAGCGTTTCCTGTGTCACCAGTTTTACATTCCGATGCACCTCTGCAGGTTTACTGTATCCCTTGGACCTTCCCATTGACGATGAAACACAGAAATTTCATCGGAAATAAATATAAGAGACACAATGCCGATTTAAGTACAGGAAGATTGAGTCTTCCTACTCTCTATGATTTGAGCGTTTCCTGTGTCACCAGTTTTACATTCCGATGCACCTTTGCAGGTTTACTGTATCCCTTAGACCTTCCCATTGACGATGAAGCACAGAAATTGCATCGGAATTAAATATAAGAGACACAATGCCGACTTAAGTACAGGTAGACTGAGTCTTCCTACTGTCTTTGTTTTGAGCGTTTCCTGTGTCACTAGTTTTACATTCCGATGCACCTCTGCAGGTTTATTAAATCCCTTGGCCTTCCCATTGACGATGAAACACAGAAATTGCATCGGAATTAAATATAAGAGACACAATGCCGACTTAAGTACAGGAAGACTGAGTCTTCCTACTGACTATTTTTTGAGCGTTTCCTGTGTCACCAGTTTTACATTCTGATACACCTCTGCAGGTTTACTGTATCCCTTGGACCTTCCCATTGACGATGAAACACAGACATTGCATCGGAATTAAATATAAGAGACACAATGCCGACTTAAGTACAGGAAGACTGAGTCTTCCTACTGTCTATGATTTGAGCGTTTCCTGTGTCACCAGTTTTACATTCCAATGTGCCTCTGCAGGTTTTCTGTATCCATTGGACCTTCCCATTGACGATGAAACACAGGAATTGCATCGGAATTAAATGTAAGAGACACAACGCCGACTTAAGCACAAGAAAACTGAGTCTTCTTACGGTCCATGTTTTGAGCGTTTCCTGTGTCACTAGTTTTACATTCCGATGCACCTCTACAGGTTTACTGCATCCCTTGGACCTTCACCGTGACGATGAAACACAGAAATAGCATCGGAATTAAATATAAGAGACACAATGCCGACTTAAGTACAGGAAGACTAAGTCTTCCTACTGTCTATGTTTTGAGCGTTTTCTGTGTCATCAGTTTTACTTTCCGTTGCACCTCTGCAGGTTAACTATATCCCTTGGACCTTCCCATTCACGATGAAACACAGTAATTTCATCGGAAATAAATATAAGAGACACAATGCCGGCTTATGTACAGGAAGACTGAGTCTTCCTACTGTCTATGTTTTGAGCGTTTCCTGTGTCACTAGTTATACATTCCGTTGCACTTCTGCATGTTTACTGTATCCCTTGGACCTTCCCATTGACGATGAACCACAGAAATTGCATCGGAATTAAATATAACAGACACAATGCCGACTTAAGTACAGGAAGACTGAGTCTTCCTGCTGTCTATGATTTGAGCGTTTGCTGTGTCACTAGTTTTACATTCCGATGCACCTCTGCAGGTTTACTGTATCCCTTGGAACTTCCCATTGACGATGAAACACATAAATTGCATCGGAATTAAATATAAGAGACACCATGCCGACTTAAGTATAGGGAGACTGAGTCTTCCTACTGTCTATGTTGTGAGCGTTTCCTGTGTCATCATTTTTACATTCTGATGCACCTCTGGAGGTTTACTGTACCCCTTGGACCTTCCCATTGACGATGAAACACAGAAATTGCATCGGAATTAAATATAAGAGACACAACGCCGACTTAAGTACAGGAAGACTGAGTCTTCCTACTGTCTGTGTTTTGAGCGTTTCCTGTGTCACCAGTTTTACATTCCGATTCACCTCTGCAGGTTTACTGCATCCCTTGGACTTTCCCATTGACGATGAAACACAGAAATTGCATCGGAATTAAATGTAAGAGACACAATGCCGACTTAAGTACAGGAAGACTGAGTCTTCCTGCTGTCTCTGATTTGAGGGTTTCCTGTGTCACTAGTTTTACATTCCGATGCTCCTCTGCAGGTTTACTGTATCCCTTGGACCTTCCCATTGACGATGAAACACAGAAATTGCATCGGAATTAAATAGAAGAGACACAATGCCGACTTAAGTACTGGAAGACTGAGTCTTCCTACTGTCTATTATTTGAGCGTTTCCTGTGTCACCAATTTTACATTCCGATGCACCTCTGCAGGTTTATTGTATCCCTTGGACCTTCCCATTGACGATGAAACACAGAAATTGCATCGAAATTAAATATAAGAGACACAATGCCGACTTAAGTACATGAAGACTGAGTCTTCCTACTGTCTATTTTTTGAGCGTTTCCTGTGTCACCAGTTTTACATTCTGATACGCCTCTGCAGGTTTACTGTATCCCTTGGACCTTCCCATTGACGATGAAACACAGAAATTGCATCGGAATTAAATATAACAGGCACAATGCCGACTTAAGTACAGGAAGACTGAGTCTTCCTACTGTCTATGTTTTGAGCGTTTCCTGTGTCACCAGTTTTACATTCCAATGTGCCTCTGCAGGTTTACTGTATCCATTGGACCTTCCCATTGACGATGAAACACAGGAATTGCATCGGAATTAAATGTAAGAGACACAACGAAGACTTAAGCACAAGAAAACTGAGTCTTCTTACGGTCTATGTTTTGAGCGTTTCCTGTGTCACCAGTTTTACATTCCGATGCACCTCTGCCGGTTTACTGTATCCCTTGGACCATCCCATTGTCGATGCAACACAGAAATTTCATCGGAAATAAATATAAGAGACACAATGCCGGCTTATGTACAGGAAGACTGATTCTTCCTACTGTCTATGTTTTGAGCGTTTCCTGTGTCTCTAGTTATACATTCCGTTGCACCTCTGCATGTTTGCTGTATCCCTTGGACTTTCCCATTGACGATGAAACACAGAAATTGCATCGGAATTAAATATAAGAGACACAATGCCGATTTAAGTACAGGAAGACTGAGTCTTCCTACTGTCTATGTTGTGAGCGTTCCTGTGTCACCATTTTTATATTCTGATGCACCTCTGCAGGTTTACTGTACCCCTTGGACCTTCCCATTGACGATGAAACACAGAAATTGCATCGGAATTAAATATAAGAGACACAACGCCGACTTAAGTACAGGAAGACTGATTCATCCTACTGTCTGTGTTTTGAGCGTTTCCTGTGTGACTAGTTTTACATTCCGATTAACCTCTGCAGGTTTACTGTATCCCTTGGACCTTCCCATTGACGATGAAACACAGAAATTGCATCGGAATTGAATATAAGAGACACAATGCCGACTTATATACAGGAAGACTGAGTCTTCCTACTGTCTATGCTTTGTGCTTTTCCTGTGTCACCAGTTTTACACTCTGATGCACCTCTGCAGGTTTACTGTATCCCTTGGACCTTCCCATTGACGATGAAACACAGAAATTGCATCGGAATTAAATAGAAGAGACACAATGCCGACTTAAGTACAGGAAGACTGAGTCTTCCTACTGTCTATGTTTTGAGCGTTTCCTGTGTCATCAGTTTTACTTTCCCATGCACCTCTGCAGGTTTACTATATCCCTTGGACCTTCCCATTCACGATGAAACACAGAAATTTCATCGGAAATAAATATAAGAGACACAGTGCCGGCTTCAGTACAGGAAGACTGAGTCTTCCTACTGTCTATGTTTTGAGCGTTTCCTGTGTCACGAGTTTTACATTCCGATGCACCTCTGCAGGTTTACTGTAACCCTTGGACCTTCCCATTGACGATGAAACACAGAAATTGCATCGGAATCAAATATAAGAGACACGATGCCGACTTAAGTACAGGAAGACTGAGTCTTCCTACTGTCTATGCTTTGAGCGTTTCCTGTGTCACCAGTTTTACATTCCGATGCACCTCTGCAGGTTTACTGCATCCCTTGGACTTTCCCATTGACGATGAAACACAGAAATTGCATCGGAATTAAATATAAGAGACACAATGCCGACTTAAGTACAGGAAGACTGAGTCTTCCTACTGTCTATGTTTTGAGCGTTTCCTGTGCCACCAGTTTTACATTCCGATGCACCTCTACAGGTTTACTGTATCCCTTGGACCTTCACAGTTACGATGAAACACAGAAACTACATCGGAATTAAATATAAGAGACACAATGCTGACTTAAGTACAAGAAAACATTCTTGTTACAGTCAATGATTTGAGCGTTTCCTGTGTCACCAGTTTTACATTCCGATGCACCTCTGCATGTTTACTGTATCCCTTGGACCTTCCCATTGGCGATGAAACACACAAATTGCATCGAAATTAAATATAAGAGACACAATGCCGGCTTAAGTACAGGAAGACTGAGTCTTCCTACTGTCTATCTTTTGAGCGTTTCCTGTGTCACCAGTTTTACATTCTGATGCACCTCTGCAGGTTTACTGTATCCCTTGGACCTTCCCATTGTCGATGAAACACAGAAATTGCATCGGAATTAAATATAAGAGGCACAATGCCGACTTAAGTACAGGAAGACTGAGTCTTCCTACGGTCTATGTTTTGAGCGTTTCCTGTGTCACCAGTTTTACATTCTGATGCACCTCTGCAGGTTTACTGTATCCCTTGGACCTTCCCATTGACGATGAAACACAGACATTGCATCGGAATTAAATATAAGAGACACAATGCCGACTTAAGTACAGGAAGACTGAGTCTACCTACTGTCTATGATTTGAGCGTTTCCTGTGTCACCAGTTTTACATTCCAATGTGCATCTGCAGGTTTACTGTATCCATTGGACCTTCCCATTGGCGATGAAACACAGAAATTGCATCGGAATTAAATATAAGAGACACAATGCCGACTTAAGTACAGGAAGACTGAGTCTTCCTACTGTCTATAATTTGAGCGTTTCCTGTGTCACCAGTTTTACATTCCGATGCACCTCTACAGGTTGACTGTATCCCTCAGCATTGTGTCAGTGACGATGAAACACAGAAATTGCATCGGAATTAAATATAAGAGACACAATGCCGACTTAAGTACAGGATGACTAAGTCTTCCTACTGTCTATGTTTTGAGCGTTTCCTTTGTCACCAGTTTTACATTCTGATGCACCTCTGCAGGTTTACTGTATCCCTTGGACCTTCCCATTTACGATGAAACACAGAAATTTCATCGGAATTAAATATGAGAGACACAATGCCGACTTAAGTACAGGAAGACTTAGTCTTCCTACTGTCTATAAATTGAGCGTTTCCTGTGTCACCAGTTTAACATTCCGATACACCTCTACAGGTTTACTGTATCCCTTGGACATTCACAGTGACGATGAAACACAGAAATAGCATCGGAATTAAATATAAGAGACACAATGCCGATTTAAGTACAGGAAGACTAACTCCTCCTACTGTCTATGTTTTGAGCGTTTCCTGTGTCACCAGTTTTACATTCCGATACACCTCTACAGGTTTACTTATCCCTTGGACATTCACAGTGACGATGAAACACAGAAATTGCATCGGAATTAAATATTAGAGACACAGTGCCGACTTAAGAACAGGAAGACTGGATCTTCTTACTGTCTATGTTTTGAGCGTTTCCTGTGTCATCAGTTTTACTTTCCGATGCACCTCTGCTTGTTAACTATATCCCTTGGACCTTCCCATTCACGATGAAACACAGAAATTTCATCGGAAATAAATATAAGAGACACAATGCCGACTTAAGTACAGGAAGACTGAGTCTTCCTACTGTCTATGTTTAGAGCGTTGACTGTGTCACTAGTTTTACATTCCGATGCACCTCTGCTGGTTTATTGTATCCCTTGGCCTTCCCATTGACGATGAAACACAGAAATTGCATCGGAATTAAATATAAGAGACACAATGCCGACTTAAGTACAGAAAGACTGAGTCTTCCTACTGTCTATTCTTTGAGCGTTTCCTGTGTCACCAGTTTTACATTCTGATACACCTCTGCAGGTTTACTGTATCCCTTGGACCTTCCCATTGACGATGAAACACAGAAATTGCATCGGAATTAAATATAAGAGACACAATGCCGACTTAAGAACAGGAAGACTGAGTCTTCCTACTGTCTATGTTTTGAGCGTTACCTGTGTCACCAGTTTTACATACCGATGCACCTCTGCAGGTTTACTGTATCCGTTGGACCTTCACAGCGACGATCAAACACAGAAATAGCATCGGAATTAAATATAACAGACACAATGCCGACTTAATTACAGGAAGACTGAGTCTTCCTACTGTCTATGTTTTGAGCGCTTCCTGTGTCACCAGTTTTACATTCTGATGCACCTCTGCAGGTTTACTGTATCCCTTGGACCTTCCCATTGACGATGAAACACAGAAATTGCATCGGAATTAAATATGAGAGACACAATGCCGACTTAAATACAGGAAGACTGAGTCTTCCTACTGTCTATAATTTGTGCGTTTCCTTTGTCACCAGTTTTACATTCCGATGCACCTCTACAGGTTTACTGCATCCCTTGGACCTTCACCGTGACGATGAAACACAGAAATAGCATCGGAATTAAATATAAGAGACACAATGCCGCCTCAAGTACAGGAAGACTAAGTCTTCCTACTGTCTATGTTTTGAGCGTTCCCTGTGTCATCAGTTTTACTTTCCGTTGCACCTCTGCAGGTTTACTATATCTCTTGGACCTTCCCATCCACGATGAATCACAGAAATTTCATCGGAAATAAATATAAGAGAAACAATGCCGGCTTATGTACAGGAAGACTGAGTCTTCCTACTGTCTATGTTTTGAGCGTTTCCTGTGTCACTAGTTATACATTCCGTTGCACCTCTGCATGTTTACTGTATCCCTTGGACCTTCCCATTGACGATGAAACACAGAAATTGCATCGGAATTAAATATAAGAGACACAATGCCGACTGAAGTACAGGAAGACTGAGTCTTCCTACTGTCTATAATTTGAGCGTTTCCTGTGTCATCATTTTTACATTCTGATGCACCTCTGCAAGTTTACTGTACCCCTTGGACCTTCACATTGACGATGAAACACAGAAATTGCAGCGGAATTAAATATAGGAGACACAACGCAGACATAAGTACAGGAAGACTGAGTCTTCCTACTGTCTGTGTTTTGAGCGTTTCCTGTGTCACCAGTTTTACATTCCGATGCACCTCTGCAGGTTTACTGCATCCATTGGACTTTCCCATTGACTATGAAACACAGAAATTGCATCGGAATTAAATGTAAGAGACACAATGCCGACTAAAGTACAGGAAGACTGAGTCTTCCTGCTGTCTATGTTTTGAGCGTTTCCTGTGTCACTAGTTTTACATTCCGATGCACCTCTGCAGGTTTACTGTATCCCTTGGACCTGCCCATTGACGATGAAACACAGAAATTGCATCGGAATTAAATATAAGAGACACAACGCCGACTTAAGTACAGGAAGACTGAGTCATCCTACTGTCTGTGTTTTGAGCGTTTCCTGTGTGACTAGTTTTACATTCCGATTAACCTCTGCAGGTTTACTGTATCCCTTGGACCTTCCCATTGACGATGAAACACAGAAATTGCATCGGAATTGAATATAAGAGACACAATGCCGACTTATATACAGGAAGACTGAGTCTTCCTACTGTCTATGCTTTGTGCTTTTCCTGTGTCACCAGTTTTACACTCTGATGCACCTCTGCAGGTTTACTGTATCCCTTGGACCTTCCCATTGACGATGAAACACAGAAATTGCATCGGAATTAAATAGAAGAGACACAATGCCGACTTAAGTACAGGAAGACTGAGTCTTCCTACTGTCTATGTTTTGAGCGTTTCCTGTGTCATCAGTTTTACTTTCCCATGCACCTCTGCAGGTTTACTATATCCCTTGGACCTTCCCATTCACGATGAAACACAGAAATTTCATCGGAAATAAATATAAGAGACACAGTGCCGGCTTCAGTACAGGAAGACTGAGTCTTCCTACTGTCTATGTTTTGAGCGTTTCCTGTGTCACGAGTTTTACATTCCGATGCACCTCTGCAGGTTTACTGTAACCCTTGGACCTTCCCATTGACGATGAAACACAGAAATTGCATCGGAATCAAATATAAGAGACACGATGCCGACTTAAGTACAGGAAGACTGAGTCTTCCTACTGTCTATGCTTTGAGCGTTTCCTGTGTCACTAGTTTTACATTCCGATGCACCTCTGCAGGTTTACTGTATCCCTTGGATCTTCCCATTGACGATGAAACACAGAAATTGCATCGGAATTAAATATAAGAGACACAATGCCGACTTAAGTACAGGAAGACTGAGTCTTCCTACTGTCTATGTTTTGAGCGTTTCCTGTGCCACCAGTTTTACATTCCGATGCACCTCTACAGGTTTACTGTATCCCTTGGACCTTCACAGTTACGATGAAACACAGAAACTACATCGGAATTAAATATAAGAGACACAATGCTGACTTAAGTACAAGAAAACATTCTTGTTACAGTCAATGATTTGAGCGTTTCCTGTGTCACCAGTTTTACATTCCGATGCACCTCTGCATGTTTACTGTATCCCTTGGACCTTCCCATTGGCGATGAAACACACAAATTGCATCGAAATTAAATATAAGAGACACAGGAAGACTGAGTCTACCTACTGTATATGATTTGAGCGTTTCCTGTGTCACCAGTTTTACATTCCAATGTGCATCTGCAGGTTTACTGTATCCATTGGACCTTCCCATTGGCGATGAAACACAGAAATTGCATCGGAATTAAATATAAGAGACACAATGCCGACTTAAGTACAGGAAGACTGAGTCTTCCTACTGTCTATAATTTGAGCGTTTCCTGTGTCACCAGTTTTACATTCCGATGCACCTCTACAGGTTGACTGTATCCCTCAGCATTGTGTCAGTGACGATGAAACACAGAAATTGCATCGGAATTAAATATAAGAGACACAATGCCGACTTAAGTACAGGATGACTAAGTCTTCCTACTGTCTATGTTTTGAGCGTTTCCTTTGTCACCAGTTTTACATTCTGATGCACCTCTGCAGGTTTACTGTATCCCTTGGACCTTCCCATTTACGATGAAACACAGAAATTTCATCGGAATTAAATATGAGAGACACAATGCCGACTTAAGTACAGGAAGACTTAGTCTTCCTACTGTCTATAATTTGAGCGTTTCCTGTGTCACCAGTTTAACATTCCGATACACCTCTACAGGTTTACTGTATCCCTTGGACATTCACAGTGACGATGAAACACAGAAATAGCATCGGAATTAAATATAAGAGACACAATGCCGATTTAAGTACAGGAAGACTAACTCCTCCTACTGTCTATGTTTTGAGCGTTTCCTGTGTCACCAGTTTTACATTCCGATACACCTCTACAGGTTTACTTATCCCTTGGACATTCACAGTGACGATGAAACACAGAAATTGCATCGAAATTAAATCGAAGAGGCACAATGCCGACTTAAGTACAGGATGACTGAGTCTTCCTACTGTCTATAATTTGAGTGTTTCCTGTGTCACCAGTTTTACATTCCGATGCACCTCTACAGGTTTACTGTATCCCTTGGACCTTTACAGTTACGTTGAAACATCGGAATTAAATATAAGAGACGCAATGACGACTTAAGTACAAGAAAACAGAGTCTTCTTACGGTCTATGTTTTGAGCGTTTCCTGTGTCACCAGGTTTAAATTCCGATGCACCTCTGCAGGTTTACTGTATCCCTTGGAACTTTCCATTGACGATGAAACACAGAAATTGCATCGGAATTAAATATTAGAGACACAGTGCCGACTTAAGAACAGGAAGACTGGATCTTCTTACTGTCTATGTTTTGAGCGTTTCCTGTGTCATCAGTTTTACTTTCCGATGCACCTCTGCTTGTTAACTATATCCCTTGGACCTTCCCATTCACGATGAAACACAGAAATTTCATCGGAAATAAATATAAGAGACACAATGCCGACTTAAGTACAGGAAGACTGAGTCTTCCTACTGTCTATGTTTAGAGCGTTTACTGTGTCACTAGTTTTACATTCCGATGCACCTCTGCTGGTTTATTGTATCCCTTGGCCTTCCCATTGACGATGAAACACAGAAATTGCATCGGAATTAAATATAAGAGACACAATGCCGACTTAAGTACAGAAAGACTGAGTCTTCCTACTGTCTATTCTTTGAGCGTTTCCTGTGTCACCAGTTTTACATTCTGATACACCTCTGCAGGTTTACTGTATCCCTTGGACCTTCCCATTGACGATGAAACACAGAAATTGCATCGGAATTAAATATAAGAGACACAATGCCGACTTAAGAACAGGAAGACTGAGTCTTCCTACTGTCTATGTTTTGAGCGTTACCTGTGTCACCAGTTTTACATACCGATGCACCTCTGCAGGTTTACTGTATCCGTTGGACCTTCACAGCGACGATCAAACACAGAAATAGCATCGGAATTAAATATAACAGACACAATGCCGACTTAATTACAGGAAGACTGAGTCTTCCTACTGTCTATGTTTTGAGAGCTTCCTGTGTCACCAGTTTTACATTCTGATGCACCTCTGCAGGTTTACTGTATCCCTTGGACCTTCCCATTGACGATGAAACACAGAAATTGGATCGGAATTAAATATGAGAGACACAATGCCGACTTAAATACAGGAAGACTGAGTCTTCCTACTGTCTATAATTTGTGCGTTTCCTTTGTCACCAGTTTTACATTCCGATGCACCTCTACAGGTTTACTGCATCCCTTGGACCTTCACCGTGACGATGAAACACAGAAATAGCATCGGAATTAAATATAAGAGACACAATGCCGCCTCAAGTACAGGAAGACTAAGTCTTCCTACTGTCTATGTTTTGAGCGTTCCCTGTGTCATCAGTTTTACTTTCCGTTGCACCTCTGCAGGTTTACTATATCTCTTGGACCTTCCCATCCACGATGAATCACAGAAATTTCATCGGAAATAAATATAAGAGAAACAATGCCGGCTTATGTACAGGAAGACTGAGTCTTCCTACTGTCTATGTTTTGAGCGTTTCCTGTGTCACTAGTTATACATTCCGTTGCACCTCTGCATGTTTACTGTATCCCTTGGACCTTCCCATTGACGATGAAACACAGAAATTGCATCGGAATTATATATAAGAGACACAATGCCGACTTAAGTACAGGAAGACTGAGTCTTCCTACTGTCTATGTTGTGAGCGTTTCCTGTGTCATCATTTTTACATTCTGATGCACCTCTGCAAGTTTACTGTACCCCTTGGACCTTCACATTGACGATGAAACACAGAAATTGCAGCGGAATTAAATATAGGAGACACAACGCAGACATAAGTACAGGAAGACTGGTTCTTCCTACTGTCTGTGTTTTGAGCGTTTCCTGTGTCACCAGTTTTACATTCCGATGCACCTCTGCAGGTTTACTGCATCCATTGGACTTTCCCATTGACTATGAAACACAGAAATTGCATCGGAATTAAATGTAAGAGACACAATGCCGACTAAAGTACAGGAAGACTGAGTCTTCCTGCTGTCTATGTTTTGAGCGTTTCCTGTGTCACTAGTTTTACATTCCGATGCACCTCTGCAGGTTTACTGTATCCCTTGGACCTGCCCATTGACGATGAAACACAGAAATTGCATCGGAATTATATATAAGAGACACAATGCCGATTTAAGTACAGGATGACTGAGTCTTCCTACTGTCTATGTTTGAGCGTTTCCTGTGTGACTAGTTTTACATTCCGATTAACCTCCGCAGGTTTACTGTATCCCATGGACCTTCCCATTGACGATGAAACACAGATATTGCATCGGAATTAAATATAAGAGAAACAATGCCGACTTATGTACAGGAAGACTGAGTCTTCCTACTGTCTATGTTTTGAGCGTTTCCTGTGTCACCAGTTTTACATTCCAATGTGCCTCTGCAGGTTTACTGTATCCCTTGGACCTTCCCATTGACGATGAAACACAGAAATTGCATCGGAAGTAAATGTAAGAGACACAACGCCGACTTAAGCACAAGAAAACTGAGTCTTCTTTCGGTCTATGTTTTGAGCGTTTCCTGTGTCACCAGTTTTACATTCCGATGCACCTCTGCCGGTTTACTGTATCCCTTGGACCTTCCCATTGTCGATGAAACACAGAAATCGCACCGGAAATAAATATAGGAGACACAATGCCGACTTAAGTACAGGAATACTGAGTCTTCCTACTGTCTATGTTTTGAGCGTTTCCTGTGTCACCAGTTTTACATTCTGATGCACCTCTGCAGGTTTACTGTATCGCTTGGACCTTCCCATTGACGATGAAACACAGAAATTGTATCGGAATTAAATATAAGAGACACATTGCCGACTTAAGAACAGGAAGACTGAGTCTTCCTACTGTCTGTGGCTTGAGCGTTACCTGTGTCACCAGTTTTACATACCGATGCACCTCTGCAGGTTTACTGTATCCCTTGGACCTTCCCATTGACGATGAAACACAGAAATTGCATCGGAATTAAATATAAGAGACACAATGCCGACTTAAGTACAGGAAGACTGAGTCTTCCTACTGTCTATGTTTTGAGCGTTTCCTGTGTCACCAGTTTTACATTCCAATGTGCCTCTGCAAGTTTACTGTATCCATTGGACCTTCCCATTGACGATGAAACACAGAAATTGCATCGGAATTAAATATAAGAGACACAATGCCGACTTAAGTACAGGAAGACTGGGTCTTCCTACTGTCTATGTTTTGAGCGTGTCCTGTGTCACTAGTTTTAAATTCCGATGCACCTCTGCAGGTTTACTGTATCCCTTGGACCTTACCATTGACGATGAAACACAGAAATTGCATCGAAATTAAATATAAGAGACACAACGCGGACTTAAGTACAAGAAAACTGAGTCTTCTTACGGTCTATGTTTTGAGCGTTTCCTGTGTCACCCGTTTTACATTCCGATGCACCTCTGCCTGTTTACTGTATCCCTTGGACCTTCCCATTGTCGGTGAAACACAGAAATCGCATCGATTTAAATATAAGAAACACAATGCCGACTTAAGAACAGGAAGACTGGATCTTCTTACTGTCTATGTTTTGAGCGTTTCCCGTGTCAACAGTTTTACATTCCGATGCACCTCTGCAGGTTTACTGTATCCCTTGGACCTTCACAGTGACGATGAATCACAGAAATTGCATCGGAATTAAATATAAGAGTCACAATGCAGACTTAAGTACAGGATGACTGAGTCTTCCTACTGTCTATGTTTTGAGCGTTTCCTGTGCCATCAGTTTTACTTTCCGATGCACCTCTGCTTGTTAACTATATCCCTTGGACCTTCCCATTCACGATGAAACACAGAAATTTCATCGGAAATAAATATAAGAGACTAAATGCCGACTTCAGTACAGGAAGACAGAGTCTTCCTACTGTCTATGATTTGAGCGTTTCCTGTGTCACCAGTTTTACATTCCGATGCACCTCTGCAGGTTTACTGTATCCCTTGGACCTTCCCATTGACGATGAAACACAGAAATTGCATCGGAATTAAATATAAGAGACTCAATGCCGACTTAAGAACAGGAAGACTGAGTCTTCCTACTGTCTATGTTTTGAGCGTTTCCTGTGTCACTAGTTTTACATTCCGATGCACCTCTGCAGGTTTATTGTATCCCTTGGACCTTCCCATTGACGATGAAACACAGAAATTGCATCGGAATTAAATATGAGAGACACAATGCCGACTTAAGTACAGGAAGACTGAGTCTTCCTACTGTCTATTTTTTGAGCGTTTCCTGTGTCACCAGTTTTACATTCTGATACACCTCTGCAGGTTTACTGTATCCCTTGGACCTTCCCATTGACAATGAAACACAGAAATTGCATCGGAATTAAATATAAGAGACACAATAACGACTTAAGTACAGGAAGACTGAGTCCTCCTACTGTCTATGCTTTGAGCTTTTCCTGTGTCACCAGTTTTACATTCCAATGTGCCTCTGCGGGTTTGCTGTATTCATTGGACCTTCCCATTGACGATGAAACACAGAAATTGCATCGGAATTAAATGTAAGAGAACAACGCCGACTTAAGCACAAGAAAACTGAGTCTTCTTACGGTCTATGTTTTGAGCGTTTCCTGTGTCACCAGTTTTACATTCCGATGCACCTCTGCCGGTTTACTGTATCCCTTGGACCTTCCCATTGTCGATGAAACACAGAAATCACACCTGAATTAAATATAGGAGACACAATGCCGACTTAAGTACAGGAATACTGAGTCTTCCTACTGTCTATGTTTTGTTCGTTTCCTGTGTCACCAGTTTTACATTCTGATGCACCTCTGCAGGTTTACTGTATCCCTTGGACCTTCCCATTGACGATGAAACACAGAAATTGTATCGGAATTAAATATAAGAGACACAATGCCGACTTAAGAACAGGAAGACTGAGTCTTCCTACTGTCTATGTCTTGTGCGTTACCTGTGTCACCAGTTTTACATACCGATGCACCTCTGCAGGTTTACTGTATCCCTTGGACCTTCACAGCGACGATGAAACACAGAAATAGCATCGGAATTAAATATAACAGACACAATGCCGACTTAATTACAGGAAGACTGAGTCTTCCTACTGTCTATGTTTTGAGCGTTTCCTGTGTCACTAGTTTTACATACCGATGCACCTTTGCAGGTTTACTGTATCCCTTGGACCTTCCCATTGACGATGAATCACAGAAATTGCATCGGAATTAAATATAAGAGACACAATGCCGACTTAAGTACAGGAAGACTGAGTCTTCCTACTGTCTATTATTGAGCGTTTCCTGTGTCACTAGTTTTACATTCCGATGCACCTCTGCAGGTTTACTATATCCCTTCGACCTTCCCATTGACGATGAAACACAGATATTGCATCGGAATTATATATAAGAGACACAATGCCGACTTAAGTACAGGAAGACTGAGTCTTCCTACTGTCTATGTTTTGAGCGTTTCCTGTGTCACCAGTTTTACATTCTGATGCACCTCTGCAGGTTTACTGTATCCCTTGGACCTTCCCATTGACGATGAAACACAGAAATTGCATCGGAATTAAATATGAGAGACACAATGCCGACTTAAGTACAGGAAGACTGAGTCTTCCTACTGTCTATAATTTGTGCGTTTCCTTTGTCACCAGTTTTACATTCCGATGCACCTCTACAGGTTTACTGCATCCCTTGGACCTTCACCGTGACGATGAAACACAGAAATAGCATCGGAATTAAATATAAGAGACACAATGCCGCCTCAAGTACAGGAAGACAAAGTCTTCCTACTGTCTATGTTTTGAGCGTTCCCTGTGTCATCAGTTTTACTTTCCGTTGCACCTCTGCAGCTTTACTATATCCCTTGGACCTTCCCATTCACGATGAAACACAGAAATTTCATCGGAAATAAATATAAGAGACACAATGGCGGCATATGTACAGGAAGACTGAGTCTTCCTACTGTCTATGTTTTGAGCGTTTCCTGTGTCACTAGTTATACATTCCGTTGCACCTCTGCATGTTTACTGTATCCCTTGGACCTTCCCATTGACGATGAAACACAGAAATAGCATCGGAATTAAATATAAGAGACACAATGCCGACTTAAGTACAGGAAGACTGAGTCTTCCTACTGTCTATGTTGTGAGCGTTTCGTGTGTCATCAATTTTACATTCTGATGCACCTCTGCAGGTTTACTGGACCCCTTGGACCTTCCCGTTGACGATGAAACACAGAAATTGCAGCGGAATTAAATATAAGAGACACAACGCCGACATAAGTACAGGAAGACTGAGCCTTCCTACTGTCTGTGTTTTGAGCGTTTCCTGTGTCACCAGATTATGCACCTCTGCAGGTTTACTGCATCCCTTGAGCTTTCCCATTGACCATGAAACACAGAAATTGCATCGGAATTAAATGTAAGAGACACAATGCCGACTAAAGTAAAGGAAGACTGAGTCTTCCTGCTGTCTATGTTTTGAGCGTTTCCTGTGTCACTAGTTTTACATTCCGGTGCACCTCTGCAGGTTTACTGTATCCCTTGGACCTTCCCATTGTCGATGAAACACAGAAATTGCATCGGAATTAAATATAAGAGGCACAATGCCGACTTAAGTACAGGAAGACTGAGTCTTCCTACGGTCTATGTTTTGAGCGTTTCCTGTGTCACCAGTTTTACATTCTGATGCACCTCTGCAGGTTTACTGTATCCCTTGGACCTTCCCATTGACGATGAAACACAGACATTGCATCGGAATTAAATATAAGAGACACAATGCCGACTTAAGTACAGGAAGACTGAGTCTACCTACTGTCTATGATTTGAGCGTTTCCTGTGTCACCAGTTTTACATTCCAATGTGCATCTGCAGGTTTACTGTATCCATTGGACCTTCCCATTGGCGATGAAACACAGAAATTGCATCGGAATTAAATATAAGAGACACAATGCCGACTTAAGTACAGGAAGACTGAGTCTTCCTACTGTCTATAATTTGAGCGTTTCCTGTGTCACCAGTTTTACATTCCGATGCACCTCTACAGGTTGACTGTATCCCTCAGCATTGTGTCAGTGACGATGAAACACAGAAATTGCATCGGAATTAAATATAAGAGACACAATGCCGACTTAAGTACAGGATGACTAAGTCTTCCTACTGTCTATGTTTTGAGCGTTTCCTTTGTCACCAGTTTTACATTCTGATGCACCTCTGCAGGTTTACTGTATCCCTTGGACCTTCCCATTTACGATGAAACACAGAAATTTCATCGGAATTAAATATGAGAGACACAATGCCGACTTAAGTACAGGAAGACTTAGTCTTCCTACTGTCTATAATTTGAGCGTTTCCTGTGTCACCAGTTTAACATTCCGATACACCTCTACAGGTTTACTGTATCCCTTGGACATTCACAGTGACGATGAAACACAGAAATAGCATCGGAATTAAATATAAGAGACACAATGCCGATTTAAGTACAGGAAGACTAACTCCTCCTACTGTCTATGTTTTGAGCGTTTCCTGTGTCACCAGTTTTACATTCCGATACACCTCTACAGGTTTACTTATCCCTTGGACATTCACAGTGACGATGAAACACAGAAATTGCATCGAAATTAAATAGAAGAGACACAATGCCGACTTAAGTACAGGATGACTGAGTCTTCCTACTGTCTATAATTTGAGTGTTTCCTGTGTCACACGTTTTACATTCCGATGCACCTCTACAGGTTTACTGTATCCCTTGGACCTTTACAGTTACGTTGAAACATCGGAATTAAATATAAGAGACGCAATGACGACTTAAGTACAAGAAAACAGAGTCTTCTTACGGTCTATGTTTTGAGCGTTTCCTGTGTCACCAGGTTTAAATTCCGATGCACCTCTGCAGGTTTACTGTATCCCTTGGAACTTCCCATTGACG
This sequence comes from Schistocerca nitens, assembly GCF_023898315.1. Classification (NCBI taxonomy): domain Eukaryota; kingdom Metazoa; phylum Arthropoda; class Insecta; order Orthoptera; family Acrididae; genus Schistocerca; species Schistocerca nitens. The sequence goes on along the minus strand of NC_064616.1, from coordinate 1,085,153 downwards.
ATGAAACACAGAAATTGCATCGGAATTAAATATTAGAGACACAGTGCCGACTTAAGAACAGGAAGACTGGATCTTCTTACTGTCTATGTTTTGAGCGTTTCCTGTGTCATCAGTTTTACTTTCCGATGCACCTCTGCTTGTTAACTATATCCCTTGGACCTTCCCATTCACGATGAAACACAGAAATTTCATCGGAAATAAATATAAGAGACACAATGCCGACTTAAGTACAGGAAGACTGAGTCTTCCTACTGTCTATGTTTAGAGCGTTTACTGTGTCACTAGTTTTACATTCCGATGCACCTCTGCTGGTTTATTGTATCCCTTGGCCTTCCCATTGACGATGAAACACAGAAATTGCATCGGAATTAAATATAAGAGACACAATGCCGACTTAAGTACAGAAAGACTGAGTCTTCCTACTGTCTATTCTTTGAGCGTTTCCTGTGTCACCAGTTTTACATTCTGATACACCTCTGCAGGTTTACTGTATCCCTTGGACCTTCCCATTGACGATGAAACACAGAAATTGCATCGGAATTAAATATAAGAGACACAATGCCGACTTAAGAACAGGAAGACTGAGTCTTCCTACTGTCTATGTTTTGAGCGTTACCTGTGTCACCAGTTTTACATACCGATGCACCTCTGCAGGTTTACTGTATCCGTTGGACCTTCACAGCGACGATCAAACACAGAAATAGCATCGGAATTAAATATAACAGACACAATGCCGCCTCAAGTACAGGAAGACTAAGTCTTCCTACTGTCTATGTTTTGAGCGTTCCCTGTGTCATCAGTTTTACTTTCCGTTGCACCTCTGCAGGTTTACTATATCTCTTGGACCTTCCCATCCACGATGAATCACAGAAATTTCATCGGAAATAAATATAAGAGAAACAATGCCGGCTTATGTACAGGAAGACTGAGTCTTCCTACTGTCTATGTTTTGAGCGTTTCCTGTGTCACTAGTTATACATTCCGTTGCACCTCTGCATGTTTACTGTATCCCTTGGACCTTCCCATTGACGATGAAACACAGAAATTGCATCGGAATTAAATATAAGAGACACAATGCCGACTTAAGTACAGGAAGACTGAGTCTTCCTACTGTCTATGTTGTGAGCGTTTCCTGTGTCATCATTTTTACATTCTGATGCACCTCTGCAAGTTTACTGTACCCCTTGGACCTTCACATTGACGATGAAACACAGAAATTGCAGCGGAATTAAATATAGGAGACACAACGCAGACATAAGTACAGGAAGACTGAGTCTTCCTACTGTCTGTGTTTTGAGCGTTTCCTGTGTCACCAGTTTTACATTCCGATGCACCTCTGCAGGTTTACTGCATCCATTGGACTTTCCCATTGACTATGAAACACAGAAATTGCATCGGAATTAAATGTAAGAGACACAATGCCGACTAAAGTACAGGAAGACTGAGTCTTCCTGCTGTCTATGTTTTGAGCGTTTCCTGTGTCACTAGTTTTACATTCCGATGCACCTCTGCAGGTTTACTGTATCCCTTGGACCTGCCCATTGACGATGAAACACAGAAATTGCATCGGAATTATATATAAGAGACACAATGCCGATTTAAGTACAGGATGACTGAGTCTTCCTACTGTCTATGTTTGAGCGTTTCCTGTGTGACTAGTTTTACATTCCGATTAACCTCCGCAGGTTTACTGTATCCCATGGACCTTCCCATTGACGATGAAACACAGATATTGCATCGGAATTAAATATAAGAGAAACAATGCCGACTTATGTACAGGAAGACTGAGTCTTCCTACTGTCTATGTTTTGAGCGTTTCCTGTGTCACCAGTTTTACATTCCAATGTGCCTCTGCAGGTTTACTGTATCCCTTGGACCTTCCCATTGACGATGAAACACAGAAATTGCATCGGAAGTAAATGTAAGAGACACAACGCCGACTTAAGCACAAGAAAACTGAGTCTTCTTTCGGTCTATGTTTTGAGCGTTTCCTGTGTCACCAGTTTTACATTCCGATGCACCTCTGCCGGTTTACTGTATCCCTTGGACCTTCCCATTGTCGATGAAACACAGAAATCGCACCGGAAATAAATATAGGAGACACAATGCCGACTTAAGTACAGGAATACTGAGTCTTCCTACTGTCTATGTTTTGAGCGTTTCCTGTGTCACCAGTTTTACATTCTGATGCACCTCTGCAGGTTTACTGTATCGCTTGGACCTTCCCATTGACGATGAAACACAGAAATTGTATCGGAATTAAATATAAGAGACACATTGCCGACTTAAGAACAGGAAGACTGAGTCTTCCTACTGTCTGTGGCTTGAGCGTTACCTGTGTCACCAGTTTTACATACCGATGCACCTCTGCAGGTTTACTGTATCCCTTGGACCTTCCCATTGACGATGAAACACAGAAATTGCATCGGAATTAAATATAAGAGACACAATGCCGACTTAAGTACAGGAAGACTGAGTCTTCCTACTGTCTATGTTTTGAGCGTTTCCTGTGTCACCAGTTTTACATTCCAATGTGCCTCTGCAAGTTTACTGTATCCATTGGACCTTCCCATTGACGATGAAACACAGAAATTGCATCGGAATTAAATATAAGAGACACAATGCCGACTTAAGTACAGGAAGACTGGGTCTTCCTACTGTCTATGTTTTGAGCGTGTCCTGTGTCACTAGTTTTAAATTCCGATGCACCTCTGCAGGTTTACTGTATCCCTTGGACCTTACCATTGACGATGAAACACAGAAATTGCATCGAAATTAAATATAAGAGACACAACGCGGACTTAAGTACAAGAAAACTGAGTCTTCTTACGGTCTATGTTTTGAGCGTTTCCTGTGTCACCCGTTTTACATTCCGATGCACCTCTGCCTGTTTACTGTATCCCTTGGACCTTCCCATTGTCGGTGAAACACAGAAATCGCATCGATTTAAATATAAGAAACACAATGCCGACTTAAGAACAGGAAGACTGGATCTTCTTACTGTCTATGTTTTGAGCGTTTCCCGTGTCAACAGTTTTACATTCCGATGCACCTCTGCAGGTTTACTGTAACCCTTGGACCTTCACAGTGACGATGAATCACAGAAATTGCATCGGAATTAAATATAAGAGTCACAATGCAGACTTAAGTACAGGATGACTGAGTCTTCCTACTGTCTATGTTTTGAGCGTTTCCTGTGCCATCAGTTTTACTTTCCGATGCACCTCTGCTTGTTAACTATATCCCTTGGACCTTCCCATTCACGATGAAACACAGAAATTTCATCGGAAATAAATATAAGAGACTAAATGCCGACTTCAGTACAGGAAGACAGAGTCTTCCTACTGTCTATGATTTGAGCGTTTCCTGTGTCACCAGTTTTACATTCCGATGCACCTCTGCAGGTTTACTGTATCCCTTGGACCTTCCCATTGACGATGAAACACAGAAATTGCATCGGAATTAAATATAAGAGACTCAATGCCGACTTAAGAACAGGAAGACTGAGTCTTCCTACTGTCTATGTTTTGAGCGTTTCCTGTGTCACTAGTTTTACATTCCGATGCACCTCTGCAGGTTTATTGTATCCCTTGGACCTTCCCATTGACGATGAAACACAGAAATTGCATCGGAATTAAATATGAGAGACACAATGCCGACTTAAGTACAGGAAGACTGAGTCTTCCTACTGTCTATTTTTTGAGCGTTTCCTGTGTCACCAGTTTTACATTCTGATACACCTCTGCAGGTTTACTGTATCCCTTGGACCTTCCCATTGACAATGAAACACAGAAATTGCATCGGAATTAAATATAAGAGACACAATAACGACTTAAGTACAGGAAGACTGAGTCCTCCTACTGTCTATGCTTTGAGCGTTTCCTGTGTCACCAGTTTTACATTCCAATGTGCCTCTGCGGGTTTGCTGTATTCACTGGACCTTCCCATTGACGATGAAACACAGAAATTGCATCGGAATTAAATGTAAGAGAACAACGCCGACTTAAGCACAAGAAAACTGAGTCTTCTTACGGTCTATGTTTTGAGCGTTTCCTGTGTCACCAGTTTTACATTCCGATGCACCTCTGCCGGTTTACTGTATCCCTTGGACCTTCCCATTGTCGATGAAACACAGAAATCACACCTGAATTAAATATAGGAGACACAATGCCGACTTAAGTACAGGAATACTGAGTCTTCCTACTGTCTATGTTTTGAGCGTTTCCTGTGTCACCAGTTTTACATTCTGATGCACCTCTGCAGGTTTACTGTATCCCTTGGACCTTCCCATTGACGATGAAACACAGAAATTGTATCGGAATTAAATATAAGAGACACAATGCCGACTTAAGAACAGGAAGACTGAGTCTTCCTACTGTCTATGTCTTGTGCGTTACCTGTGTCACCAGTTTTACATACCGATGCACCTCTGCAGGTTTACTGTATCCCTTGGACCTTCACAGCGACGATGAAACACAGAAATAGCATCGGAATTAAATATAACAGACACAATGCCGACTTAATTACAGGAAGACTGAGTCTTCCTACTGTCTATGTTTTGAGCGTTTCCTGTGTCACTAGTTTTACATACCGATGCACCTTTGCAGGTTTACTGTATCCCTTGGACCTTCCCATTGACGATGAATCACAGAAATTGCATCGGAATTAAATATAAGAGACACAATGCCGACTTAAGTACAGGAAGACTGAGTCTTCCTACTGTCTATTATTGAGCGTTTCCTGTGTCACTAGTTTTACATTCCGATGCACCTCTGCAGGTTTACTATATCCCTTCGACCTTCCCATTGACGATGAAACACAGATATTGCATCGGAATTATATATAAGAGACACAATGCCGACTTAAGTACAGGAAGACTGAGTCTTCCTACTGTCTATGTTTTGAGCGTTTCCTGTGTCACCAGTTTTACATTCTGATGCACCTCTGCAGGTTTACTGTATCCCTTGGACCTTCCCATTGACGATGAAACACAGAAATTGCATCGGAATTAAATATGAGAGACACAATGCCGACTTAAGTACAGGAAGACTGAGTCTTCCTACTGTCTATAATTTGTGCGTTTCCTTTGTCACCAGTTTTACATTCCGATGCACCTCTACAGGTTTACTGCAACCCTTGGACCTTCACCGTGACGATGAAACACAGAAATAGCATCGGAATTAAATATAAGAGACACAATGCCGCCTCAAGTACAGGAAGACAAAGTCTTCCTACTGTCTATGTTTTGAGCGTTCCCTGTGTCATCAGTTTTACTTTCCGTTGCACCTCTGCAGGTTTACTATATCCCTTGGACCTTCCCATTCACGATGAAACACAGAAATTTCATCGGAAATAAATATAAGAGACACAATGGCGGCTTATGTACAGGAAGACTGAGTCTTCCTACTGTCTATGTTTTGAGCGTTTCCTGTGTCACTAGTTATACATTCCGTTGCACCTCTGCATGTTTACTGTATCCCTTGGACCTTCCCATTGACGATGAAACACAGAAATAGCATCGGAATTAAATATAAGAGACACAATGCCGACTTAAGTACAGGAAGACTGAGTCTTCCTACTGTCTATGTTGTGAGCGTTTCGTGTGTCATCATTTTTACATTCTGATGCACCTCTGCAGGTTTACTGGACCCCTTGGACCTTCCCGTTGACGATGAAACACAGAAATTGCAGCGGAATTAAATATAAGAGACACAACGCCGACATAAGTACAGGAAGACTGAGCCTTCCTACTGTCTGTGTTTTGAGCGTTCCCTGTGTCACCAGATTATGCACCTCTGCAGGTTTACTGCATCCCTTGGGCTTTCCCATTGACCATGAAACACAGAAATTGCATCGGAATTAAATGTAAGAGACACAATGCCGACTAAAGTACAGGAAGACTGAGTCTTCCTGCTGTCTATGTTTTGAGCGTTTCCTGTGTCACTAGTTTTACATTCCGGTGCACCTCTGCAGGTTTACTGTATCCCTTGGACCTTCCCATTGACGATGAAACACAGAAATTGCATCGGAATTATATATAAGAGACACAATGCCGACTTAAGTACAGGATGACTGAGTCTTCCTACTGTCTATGTTTGAGCGTTTCCTGTGTGACTAGTTTTACATTCCGACTAACCTCAGCAGGTTTACTGTATCCCTTGGACCTTCCCATTGACGATGAAACACAGAAATTGCATCGGAATTAAATATAAGAGACACAATGCCGACTTAAGTACAGGAAGACTGAGTCTTCCTACTGTCTATGCTTTGTGCGTTTCCTGTGTCACCCGTTTTACATTCTGATGCACCTCTGCAGGTTTACTGTATCCCTTGGACCTTCCCATTGACGATGAAACACAGAAATTGCATCGGAATTAAATAGAAGAGACACAATGCCGACTTAAGTACAGCAAGACTGAGTCTTCCTACTGTCTATAATTTGAGCGTTTGCTGTGTCACCAGTTTTACATTCCGATGCCCCTCTACAGGTTTACTGTATCCCTTGGACCTTCACAGTGACGATGAAAAACAGAAATTGCATCGGAATTAAATATAAGAGACACAATGCCGACTTAAGTACAGGAAGACTAAGTCTTCCTACTGTCTATGTTTTGAGCGTTTCCTGTGTCATCAGTTTTACTTTCCGATGCACGTCTTCAGGTTTACTATATCCCTTGGACCTTCCCATTCACGATGAAACACACAAATTTCATCGGAAATAAATATAAGAGACACAGTGCCGGCTTCAGTACAGGAAGACTGAGTCTTCCTACTGTCTATGATTTGAGCGTTTCCTGTGTCACTAGTTTTACATTCCGATGCACCTCATCAGGTTAACTGTATCCCTTCGACCTTCCCATTGACGATGAAACACAGATATTGCATCGGAATTATATATAAGAGACACAATGCCGACTTAAGTACAGGAAGACTGAGTCTTCCTACTGTCTATGTTTTGAGCGTTTCCTGTGTCACCAGTTTTACATTCTGATGCACCTCTGCAGGTTTACTGTATCCCTTGGACCTTCCCATTGACGGTGAAACACAGAAATTGCATCGGAATTAAATATGAGAGACACAATGCCGACTTAAGTACAGGAAGACTGAGTCTTCCTACTGTCTATAATTTGTGCGTTTCCTTTGTCACCAGTTTTACATTCCGATGCACCTCTACAGGTTTACTGCATCCCTTGGACCTTCACCGTGACGATGAAACACAGAAATAGCATCGGAATTAAATATAAGAGACACAATGCCGCCTCAAGTACAGGAAGACTAAGTCTTCCTACTGTCTATGTTTTGAGCGTTCCCTGTGTCATCAGTTTTACTTTCCGTTGCACCTCTGCAGGTTTACTATATCCCTTGGACCTTCCCATTCACGATGAAACACAGAAATTTCATCGGAAATAAATATAAGAGACACAATGGCGGCTTATGTACAGGAAGACTGAGTCTTCCTACTGTCTATGTTTTGAGCGTTTCCTGTGTCACTAGTTATACATTCCGTTGCACCTCTGCATGTTTACTGTATCCCTTGGACCTTCCCATTGACGATGAAACACAGAAATAGCATCGGAATTAAATATAAGAGACACAATGCCGACTTAAGTACAGGAAGACTGAGTCTTCCTACTGTCTATGTTGTGAGCGTTTCGTGTGTCATCATTTTTACATTCTGATGCACCTCTGCAGGTTTACTGGACCCCTTGGACCTTCCCATTGACGATGAAACACAGAAATTGCAGCGGAATTAAATATAAGAGACACAACGCCGACATAAGTACAGGAAGACTGAGCCTTCCTACTGTCTGTGTTTTGAGCGTTCCTGTGTCACCAGATTATGCACCTCTGCAGGTTTACTGCATCCCTTGGGCTTTCCCATTGACCATGAAACACAGAAATTGCATCGGAATTAAATGTAAGGGACACAATGCCGACTAAAGAACAGGAAGACTGAGTCTTCCTGCTGTCTATGTTTTGAGCGTTTCCTGTGTCACTAGTTTTACATTCCGGTGCACCTCTGCAGGTTTACTGTATCCCTTGGACCTTCCCATTGACGATGAAACACAGAAATTGCATCGGAATTATATATAAGAGACACAATGCCGACTTAAGTACATGATGACTGAGTCTTCCTACTGTCTATGTTTGAGCGTTTCCTGTGTGACTAGTTTTACATTCCGATTAACCTCAGCAGGTTTACTGTATCCCTTGGACCATCCCATTGACGATGAAACACAGAAATTGCATCGGAATTAAATATAAGAGACACAATGCCGACTTAAGTACAGGAAGACTGAGTCTTCCTACTGTCTATGCTTTGTGCGTTTCCTGTATCACCCGTTTTACATTCTGATGCACCTCTGCAGGTTTACTGTATCCCTTGGACCTTCCCATTGACGATGAAACACAGAAATTGCATCGGAATTAAATAGAAGAGACACAATGCCGACTTAAGTACAGCAAGACTGAGTCTTCCTACTGTCTATAATTTGAGCGTTTGCTGTGTCACCAGTTTTACATTCCGATGCCCCTCTACAGGTTTACTGTATCCCTTGGACCTTCACAGTGACGATGAAAAACAGAAATTGCATCGGAATTAAATATAAGAGACACAATGCCGACTTAAGTACAGGAAGACTAAGTCTTCCTACTGTCTATGTTTTGAGCGTTTCCTGTGTCATCAGTTTTACTTTCCGATGCACGTCTTCAGGTTTACTATATCCCTTGGACCTTCCCATTCACGATGAAACACAGAAATTTCATCGGAAATAAATATAAGAGACACAGTGCCGGCTTCAGTACAGGAAGACTGAGTCTTCCTACTGTCTATGTTTTGAGCGTTTCCTGTGTACCGAGTTTTACATTCCGATGCACCTCTGCAGGTTTACTGTAACCCTTGGACCTTCCCATTGACGATGAAACACAGAAATTGCATCGGAATTAAATATAAGAGAAACGATGCCGACTTAAGTACAGGAAGACTGAGTCTCCCTACTGTCTATGTTTTGAGCGTTTCCTGTGTCACCAGTTTTACATTCCGATGCACCTCTACTGGTTTACTGTATCCCTTGGAACTTCACAGTTACGATGAAACACAGAAACTACATTGGAATTAAATATAAGAGACACAATGCCGAATTAAGTAAAAGAAAAGAGTCTTCTTACAGTCAATGTTTTGAGCGTTTCCTGTGTCACCAGTTTTACTTTCCGATGCATCTCTGCATGTTTACTGTATCCCTTGGACCTTCCCATTGGCGATGAAACACACAAATTGCATCGAAATTAAATATAAGAGACACAATGCCGGCTTAAGTACAGGAAGACTGAGTCTTCCTACTGTCTATGTTTTGAGCGTTTCCTGTGTCACCAGTTTTACATTCTGATGCACCTCTGCAGGTTTACTGTATCCCTTGGAACTTCCCATTGACGATGAAACACAGAAATTGCATCGGAATTAAATATAAGATACACAATGCCGATTTAAGTACAGGAAGACTGAGTCTTCCTACGGTCTATGTTTTGAGCGTTTCCTGTGTCACCAGTTTTACATTCTGATGCACCTCTGCAGGTTTACTGTATCACTTGGACCTTCACAGTTACGATGAAACACAGAAATTACATCGGAATTAAATACAAGAGACACAATGACGACTTAAGTACAAGAAAACAGTCTTCTTACAGTCAATGGTTTGAGCGTTTCCTGTGTCACCAGTTTTACATTCCGATGCACCTCTGCATGTTTACTGTATCCCTTGGACCTTCCCATTGGCAATGAAACACACAAAATGCATCGAAATTAAATATAAGAGACACTATGCCGACTTAAGTACAGGAAGACTAAATCTTGCTACTGTCGATGTTTTGAGGGTATCCTGTGTCATCAGTTTTACTTTCCGATGTACCTCTGCAGGTTTACTATATCCCTTAGACCTTCCCATTCACGATGAAATACAGAAATTTCATCGGAAGTAAATATAAGAGACACAATGCCGACTTAAGTACAAGAAGACTGAATCTTCCTACTGTCTATGTTTTGAGCGTTTCCGGTGTCACCAGTTTTACATTCCGATGCACCTCTGCAGGTTTACTGTATCCCTTGGACCTTCACAGTGACGATGAATCACAGAAATTGCATCGGAATTAAATATAAGAGACACAATGCCGACTTAAGAACAGGAAGACTGAGTCTTCCTACTGTCTAAGTTTTGAGCGTTTCCTGTGTCACCAGTTTTACATTCCGATGCACCTCTGCAGGTTTACTGTATCCCTTGGACCTTCACAGCGACGATGAAACACAGAAATTACATCGGAATTAAATACAAGAGACACAATGACGACTTAAGTACAAGAAAACAGTCTTCTTACAGTCAATGGTTTGAGCGTTTCCTGTGTCACCAGTTTTACATTCCGATGCACCTCTGCATGTTTACTGTATCCCTTGGACCTTCCCATTGGCAATGAAACACACAAAATGCATCGAAATTAAATATAAGAGACACTATGCCGACTTAAGTACAGGAAGACTAAATCTTGCTACTGTCGATGTTTTGAGGGTATCCTGTGTCATCAGTTTTACTTTCCGATGCACCTCTGCAGGTTTACTATATCCCTTAGACCTTCCCATTCACGATGAAATACAGAAATTTCATCGGAAGTAAATATAAGAGACACAATGCCGACTTAAGTACAAGAAGACTGAATCTTCCTACTGTCTATGTTTTGAGCGTTTCCGGTGTCACTAGTTTTACATTCCGTTGCACCTCTGCAGATTTACTGTATCCCTTGGACCTTCCCATTGACGATGAAACACAGAAATTGCATCGGAATTAAATATAAGAGACACAATGCCGACTTAAGTACAGGAAGACTGAGTCTTCCTACTGTCTATGCTTTGAGCGTTTCCTGTGTCACCAGTTTTACATTCCGATGCACCTCTGCAGGTTTACTGTATCCCTTGGACCTTCACAGTGACGATGAATCACAGAAATTGCATCGGAATTAAATATAAGAGACACAATGCCGACTTAAGAACAGGAAGACTGAGTCTTCCTACTGTCTAAGTTTTGAGCGTTTCCTGTGTCACCAGTTTTACATTCCGATGCACCTCTGCAGGTCTACTGTATCCCTTGGACCTTCACAGCGACGATGAAACACAGAAATAGCATCGGAATTAAATATAACAGACACAATGCCGACTTAATTACAGGAAGACTGAGTCTTCCTACTGTCTATGTTTTGAGCGTTTCCTGTGTCACTAGTTTTACATACCGATGCACCTTTGCAGGTTTACTGTATCCGTTGGACTTTCCCATTGACGATGAAACACAGAAATTGCATCGGAATTAAATATAAGAGACACAATGCCGACTTAAGTACAGGAAGACTGAGTTTCCTACTGTCTATTATTGAGCGTTTCCTGTGTCACTAGTTTTACATTCCGATGCACCTCTGCAGGTTTACTCAATCCCTTCGACCTTCCCATTGACGATGAAACACAGATATTGCATCGGAATTATATATAAGAGACACAATGCCGACTTAAGTACAGGAAGACTGAGTCTTCCTACTGTCTATGTTTTGAGCGTTTCCTGTGTCACCAGTTTTACATTCTGATGCACCTCTGCAGGTTTACTGTATCCCTTGGACCTTCCCATTGACGATGAAACACAGAAATTGCATCGGAATTAAATATGAGAGACACAATGCCGACTTAAGTACAGGAAGACTGAGTCTTCCTACTGTCTATAATTTGTGCGTTTCCTTTGTCACCAGTGTTACATTCCGATGCACCTCTACAGGTTTACTGCATCCCTTGGACCTTCACCGCGACGATGAAACACAGAAATAGCATCGGAATTAAATATAAGAGACACAATGCCGCCTCAAGTACAGGAAGACTAAGTCTTCCTACTGTCTATGTTTTGAGCGTTCCCTGTGTCATCAGTTTTACTTTCCGTTGCACCTCTGCAGGTTTACTATATCCCTTGGACCTTCACATTCACGATGAAACACAGAAATTTCATGGGAAATAAATATAAGAGACACAATGCCGGCTTATGTACAGGAAGACTGAGTCTTCCTACTGTCTATGTTTTGAGCGTTTCCTGTGTCACTAGTTATACATTCCGTTGCACCTCTGCATGTTTACTGTATCCCTTGGACCTTCCCATTGACGATGAAACACAGAAATTGCATCGTAATTAAATATAAGAGACACAATGCTGACTTAAGTACAGGAAGACTGAGTCTTCCTACTGTCTATGTTGTGAGCGTTTCCTGTGTCATCATTTTTACATTCCGATGCACCTTTGCGGGTTTACTGCATCACTTGGGAAATTGACGATGAAACACAGAAATTGCATCGGAATTATATATAAGAGACACAATGCCGACTTAAGTACAGGATGACTGCGTCTTCCTACTGTCTATGTTTGAGCGTTTCCTGTGTGACTAGTTTTACATTCCGATTAACCTCAGCAGGTTTACTGTATCCCTTGGACCTTCCCATTGACGATGAAACACAGAAATTGCATCGGAATTAAATATAAGAGACACAATGCCGACTTAAGTACAGGAAGACTGAGTCTTCCTACTGTCTATGCTTTGTGCGTTTCCTGTGTCACCCGTTTTACATTCTGATGCACCTCTGCAGGTTTACTGTATCCCTTGGACCTTCCCATTGACGATGAAACACAGAAATTGCATCGGAATTAAATAGAAGAGACACAATGCCGACTTCAGTACAGCAAGACTGAGTCTTCCTACTGTCTATAATTTGAGCGTTTGCTGTGTCACCAGTTTTACATTCCGATGCCCCTCTACAGGTTTACTGTATCCCTTGGACCTTCACAGTGACGATGAAAAACAGAAATTGCATCGGAATTAAATATAAGAGACACAATGCCGACTTAAGTACAGGAATACTAAGTCTTCCTACTGTCTATGTTTTGAGCGTTTCCTGTGTCATCTGTTTTACATTCCGATGCACGTCTGCAGGTTTACTATATCCCTTGGACCTTCCCATTCACGATGAAACACAGAAATTTCATGGGAAATAAATATAAGAGACACAGTGCCGGCTTCAGTACAGGAAGACTGAGTCTTCCTACTGTCTATGTTTTGAGCGTTTCCTGTGTACCGAGTTTTACATTCCGATGCACCTCTGCAGGTTTACTGTAACCCTTGGACCTTCCCATTGACGATGAAACACAGAAATTGCATCGGAATTAAATATAAGAGAAACGATGCCGACTTAAGTACAGGAAGACTGAGTCTTCCTACTGTCTATGTTTTGAGCGTTTCCTGTGTCACCAGTTTTACATTCCGATGCACCTCTACAGGTTTACTGTATCCCTTGGACCTTCACAGTTACGATGAAACACAGAAACTACATTGGAATTAAATATAAGAGACACAATGCCGAATTAAGTAAAAGAAAAGAGTCTTCTTACAGTCAATGTTTTGAGCGTTTCCTGTGTCACCAGTTTTACATTCCGATGCATCTCTGCATGTTTACTGTATCCCTTGGACCTTCCCATTGGCGATGAAACACACAAATTGCATCGCAATAAAATATAAGAGACACAATGCCGGCTTAAGTACAGGAAGACTGAGTCTTCCTACTGTCTATGATTTGAGCGTTTCCTGTGTCACCAGTTTTACATTCTGATGCACCTCTGCAGGTTTACTGTATCCCTTGGAACTTCCCATTGACGATGAAACACAGAAATTGCATCGGAATTAAATATAAGAGACACAATGCCGATTTAAGTACAGGAAGACTGAGTCTTCCTACGGTCTATGTTTTGAGCGTTTCCGGTGTCACTAGTTTTACATTCCGTTGCACCTCTGCAGATTTACTCTATCCCTTGGACCTTCCCATTGACGATGAAACACAGAAATTGCATCGGAATTAAATATAAGAGACACAATGCCGACTTAAGTACAGGAAGACTGAGTCTTCCTACTGTCTATGCTTTGAGCGTTTCCTGTGTCACCAGTTTTACATTCCGATGCACCTCTGCAGGTTTACTGTATCCCTTGGACCTTCACAGTGACGATGAATCACAGAAATTGCATCGGAATTAAATATAAGAGTCACAATGCAGACTTAAGTACAGGAAGACTGAGTCTTCCTACTGTCTATGTTTTGAGCGTTTCCTGTGTCATAGGTTTTACTTTCCGATGCACCTCTGCTTGTTAACTATATCCCTTGGACCTTCCCATTCACGATGAAACACAGAAATTTCATCGGAAATAAATATAAGAGACACAAAGCCGACTTAAGTACAGGAAGACTGTCTTCCTACTGTCTATGTTTTGAGCGTTTCCTGTGTCACTAGTTTTACACTCCGATGCACCTCTGCAGGTTTATTGTATCCCTTCGACCTTCCCATTGACGATGAAACACAGAAATTGGATCGGAATTAAATATAAGAGACACAATGCCGACTTAAGTACAGGAAGACTGAGTCTTCCTACTGTCTATTTTTTGAGCGTTTCCTGTGTCACCAGTTTTACATTCTGATGCACCTCTGCAGGTTTACTGTATCCCTTGGACCTTCCCATTGACGATGAAACACAGAAATTGCATCGGAATTAAATATAAGATACACAATGCCGACTTAAGTACAGGAAGTCTGAGTCTTCCTACTGTCTATGTTTTGAGCGTTTCCTGTGTCACCAGTTTTACTTTCCGTTGCACCTCTGCAGGTTTACTATATCCCTTGGACCTTCCCATTCACGATGAAACACAGAAATTTCTTCGGAAACAAATATAAGAGACACAATGCCGGCTTATGTACAGGAAGACTGAGTCTTCCTACTGTCTATGTTTTGAGCGTTTCCTGTGTCACTAGTTATACATTCCGTTGCACCTCTGCAGGTTTACTGTATCCCTTGGACCTTCCCATTGACGATGAAACACAGAAATTGCATCGGAATTAAATATAAGAGACGCAATGCCGACTTAAGTACTGGACGACTGAGTCTTCCTACTGTCTATGATGTGAGCGTTTCCTGTGTCACCATTTTTACATTCTGATGCACCTCTGCAGGTTTACTGTACCCCTTGGACCTTCCCATTGACGAAGAAACACAGAAATTGCATCGGAATTAAATATAAGAGACACAATGCCGACTTAAGTACAGGACGACTGAGTCTTCCTACTGTCTATGTTTGAGCGTTTCCTGTGTCACTAGTTTTATATTCCGATTAACCTTTGCAGATTTACTGTATCCCTTGGACCTTCCCATTGACGATGAAACACAGAAATTCCATCGGAATTAAGTATAAGAGACACAATGCCGACTTAAGTACAGGAAGACTGAATGTTCCTACTGTCTATGTTTTGTGCGTTTCCTGTGTCACCAGTGTAACATTCTGATGCACCTCTGCTGGTTTACTGTATCCGTTGGACCTTCCCATTGACGAAGAAACACAGAAATTGCATCGGAATTAAATATAAGAGACACAATGCCGACTTAAGTACAGGAAGACTGACTCTTCCTACTGTCTATGTTTTGAGCGTTTCCTGTCTCATCAGTTTTACTTTCCGATGCACCTCTGCAGGTTTACTATGTCCCTTGGACCTTCCCATTCACGATGAAACACAGAAATTTCATCGGAAATACATATAAGAGACACAGTGCCGACTTCAGTACAGGAAGACTGAGTCTTCCTACTGTCTATGTTTTGAGCGTTTCCTCTGTCACGAGTTTTACATTCCGATGCACATCTGCAGGTTTACTGTAACCCTTGGACCTTCCCATTGACGATGAAACACAGAAATTGCATCGGAATTAAATATAAGAGACACAATGCCGACTTAAGTACAGAAAGACTGAGTCTTCCTACTGTCTATGTTTTGAGCGTTTCCTGTGTCACTAGTTTTACATTCCGATGCACCTCTGCGGGTTTACTGTATCCCTTGGATCTTCCCATTGACGATGAAACACACAAATTGCATCGAAATTAAATATAAGAGAAACAATGCCGACTTAAGTACAGGAAGACTTAGTCTTCCTACTGTCTATGTTTTGAGCGTCTCCTGTGTCACCAGTTTTACATTCTGATGCACCTCTTCAGGTTTACTGTATCCCTTGGACCTTCCCATTGACGATGAAACACAGAAATTGCATCGCAATTAAATATAAGAGACACAATGCCGACTTAAGTACAAGAAAAGAGTCTTATTACTGTCAATGTTTTGAGCGTCTCCTGCGTCACCAGTTTTACATTGCGATGCACATCTGCACGTTTACTGTATCCCCTGGACCATCCCATTGGCGTTGAAACACACAAATTGCATCGGAATTAAATATAAGAGACACAATGCCGACTTAAGTACAGAAAGACTGAGTCTTCCTACTGTCTATGTTTTGAGCGTTTCCTGTGTCACCAGTTTTACATTCCGATGCACCTCTGCATGTTTACTGTATCCCTTGGATCTTCCCATTGACGATGAAACACAGAAATTGCATCGGAATTAAATATAAGAGACACAACGTCGACTTAAGTACAAGAAAACTGAGTCTTTTTACGGTCTATGTTTTGAGCGTTTCCTCTGTCACCAGTTTTACATTCCGATGCACCTCTGCCGGTTTACTGTGTCCCTTGCACCTTCCCATTGTCGATGAAACACAGAAATCGCATCGGAATTAAATATAAGAGACACAATGCCGACGTAAGTACAGGAAGACTGAGGTTTCCTACTGTCTATGTTTTGAGCGTTTCCTCTCTCACTAGTTTTACATTACGATGCACCTCTTCAGGTTTACTGTATCCCTTGGAATTTCCCATTGACGTTGAAACACAGAAATTGCATCGGAATTAAATATAAGATAAACAATGCCGACTTAAGTACAGGAAGACTGAGTCTTCCTACTGTCTATGCTTTGAGCGTCTCCTATGTCAACAGTTTTACATTCCGATGCACGTCTACAGGTTTACTGTATCCCTTGGACCTTCACAGTTACGATGAAACACAGAAACTACATCGGAATTAAATATAAGAGACACTATGCTGACTTAAGTAAAAGAAAACAGTCTTCTTACGGTCAATGTTTTGAGCGTATCCTGTGTCACCAGTTTTACATTCCGATGCACCTCTGCATGTTTACTGTATCCCTTGGACCTTCCCATTGGCGATGAAACACACAAATTGCATCGAAATTAAATATAAGAGACACAATGCCGACTTCAGTACAGGAAGACTGAGTCTTCCTACTGTCTATGTTTTGAGCGTATCCTGTGTCACCAGTTTTACATTCCGATGCACCTCTACAGGTTTACTGTATCCCTTGGACCTTCACAGTTACGATGAAACACAGAAACTACATCGGAATTAAATATAAGAGACACAATGCCGACTTAAGTAAAAGAAAACAGTCTTCTTACAGTCAATGTTTTGAGCGTGTAATGTGTCATCAGTTTTACATTCCGATGCACCTCTGCATGTTTACTGTATCCCTTGGACCTTCCCATTGGCGATGAAACACACAAATTGCATCGAAATTAAATATAAGAGACACAATGCCGACTTAAGTACAGGAAGACTGAGTCTTCCTACTGCCTATGTTTTGAGCGTTTCCTGTGTCACCAGTTTTACATTCTGATGCACCTCTGCAGGTTTCTGTATCCCTTGGACCTTCCCATTGACGATGAGACACAGAAATTGCATCGGAATTAAATATAAGAGACACAATGCCGACTTAAGTACAGGAAGACTGAGTCTTCCTACGGTCTATGTTTTGAGCGTTTCCTGTGTCATCAGTTTTACTTTCCGATGCACCTCTGCAGGTTTCCTATATATCTTGGACCTTCCCATTCACGATGAAGCACAGAAATTTCATCGGAAGTAAATATAAGAGACACAATGCCGACTTAAGTACAGGAAGACTTAGTCTTCCTACTGTCTATGATTTGAGCGTTTCGTGTGTCACTAGTTTTACATACCGATGCACCTCTGCCGGTTTACTGTATCCCTTCGACCTTCCCATTGACGATGAAACACAGAAATTGCATCGGAATTATATATAAGGGACACAATGCCGACTTAAGTACAGAAAGACTGAGTCTTCCTACTGTCTATGCTTTGAGCGTTTCCTGTGTCACCAGTTATACATTCTGATGAACCTCTGCAGGTTTACTGTATCCCTTGGACCTTCCCATTGACGATGAAACAGAGAAACTGCATCGGAATTAAATATGAGAGACACATTGCCGACTTAAGTACAGGAAGACTGAGTCTTCCTACTGTCTATGTTTTGAGCGTGTCTTGTGTCATCAGTTTTACTTTCCGATGCACCTCTGCAGGTTAACTATATCCCTTGGACCTTCCCATTTACGATGAAACACAGAAATTTCATCGGAAATAAATATAAGAGACAAAATACCGACTTAAGTACAGGAAGACTGAGTCTTCCTACTGTGTATGTTTTGAGCGTTTTCTGTGTCACCAGTTTTACATTCCGATGCACCTCTGCAGGTTTACTGTATCCCTTGGACTTTCCCATTGACGATGAAACACAGAAATTGCATCGGAATTAAATGTAAAAGACACAATGCCGACTTAAGTACAGGAAGACTGAGTCTTCCTACTGTCTATGTTTTGAGCGTTTCCTGTGTCACTAGTTTTACATTCCGATGCATCTCTGCAGGTTTACTGTATCACTTGGACATTCCCATTGACGATGAAACACAGAAATTGCATCGGAATTATATATAAGAGACACAATGCCGACTTAAGTAGAGGAAGACTGAGTCTTCCTACTGTCTATAATTTGAGCGTTTCCTGTGTCACCAGTTTTACATTCCGATGCACCTCTACAGGTTTACTGTATCCCTTGGACCTTCACAGTTACGATGAAACACAGAAACTACATCGGAATTAAATATAAGAGACACAATGCCGACTTAAGTAAAAGAAAACAGTCTTCTTACAGTCAATGTTTTGAGCGTGTAATGTGTCATCAGTTTTACTTTCCGTTGCACCTCTGCAGGTTTACTATATCCCTTGGACCTTCCCATTGACGATGAAACACAGAAATTTAATCGGAAATAAATATAAGAGACACAATGCCGACTTCAGTACAGGACGACTGAGTCTTCCTACTGTCTGTGTTTTGAGCGTTTCCTGTGTCACGAGTTTTACATTCCGATGCACCTCTGCAGGTTTACTGTATCCCTTGGACCTTCCCATTGACGATGAAACACAGAAATTGCATCGGAATTAAATATAAGAGACACAATGCCGATTTAAGTACAGGAAGACTGAGTCTTCCTACTGTCTGTGTTTTGAGCGTTTCCTGTGTCACGAGTTTTACATTCCGATGCACCTCTGCAGGTTTACTGTACCCTTTGACCTTCCCATTGACGATGAAACACAGAAATTGCATCGGAATTAAATATAAGAGACACAATGCCGACTTAGGTACAGGAAGACTGAGTCTTCCTATTGTCTATTTTTTGAGCGTTTCCTGTGTCACCAGTTTTACATTCTGATGCACCTCTGCAGGTTTACTGTATCCCTTGGACCTTCCCATTGACGATGAAACACAGAAATTGCATCGGAATTAAATATAAGAGACACAATGCCGACTTAAGTACAGGAAGACTGAGTCTTCCTACAGTCTATTTTTTGAGCGTTTCCTGTGTCACCAGTTTTACATTCTGATGCACCTCTGCAGGTTTACTGTATCCCTTGGACCTTACCATTGACGATGAAACACAGAAATTGTATCGGAATTAAATATAAGAGACATAATGCCGACTTAAGTACAGGAAGACTGAGTCTTCCTACTGTCTATGCTTTGAGCGTTTCCTGTGTCACCAGTTTTACATTCTGATGCACCTCTGCAGGTTTACTGTATCCCTTGGACCTTCCCATTGACGATGAAACACAGAAATTGCATCGGAATTAATTATAAGAGACACAATGCCGACTTAAGTACAGGAAGCCTGAGTCTTCCTACTGTCTATGTTTGAGCGTTTCTGGGTGTCACTAGTTTTACATTCCGATGCACCTCTGCAGGTTTACTGTATCCCTTCGACCTTCCCATTGACGATGAAACACAGAAATTGCATCGGAATTATACTTAAGAGACACAATGCTGACTTAAGTACAGGAAGACTGAGTCTTCCTACTGTCTATGATTTGAGCGTTTCCTGTGTCACCAGTTTTACATTCTGATGCACCTCTGCAGGTTTACTGTATCCCTTGGACCTTCCCATTGACGATGAAACACAGAAATTGCATCGGAATTAAATATGAGAGACACAATGCCGACTTAAGTACAGGGAGACTGAGTCTTCCTACTGTCTATGTTTTGAATGTGTCCTGTGTCATCTGTTTTACTTTCCGATGCACCTCTGCAGGTTTACTATATCCCTTGGACCTTCCCATTTACGATGAAACACAGAAATTTCATCGGAAATAAATATAAGAGACAAAATGCCGACTTAAGTACAGGAAGACTGAGTCTTCCTACTGTCTATGTTTTGAGCGTTTCCTGTGTCACCAGTGTTACATTCCGATGCACCTCTGCAGGTTTACTGTATCCCTTGGACTTTCCCATTGACGATGAAACACAGAAATTGCATCGGAATTAAATGTAAGAGACACAATGCCGACTTAAGTACAGGAAGACTGAGTCTTCCTACTGTCTATGTTTTGAGCGTTTCCTGTGTCACTAGTTTTACATTCCGATGCACCTCTGCAGGTTTACTGTATCCCTTGGACCTTCCCATTGACGATGAAACACAGAAATTGCATCGGAATTAAATATAAGAGACACAATGCCGACTTAAGTACAGGAAGACTGAGTCTTCCTACTGTCTATAATTTGAGCGTTTTTTGTGTCACAAGTTTTACATTCCGATGCACCTCTACAGGTTTACTGTATCCCTTGGACTTTCACAGTGACGATGAAACACAGAAATAGCATCGGAATTAAATATAAGAGACACAATGCCGATTTAAGTACAGGAAGACTAACTCCTCCTACTGTCAATGTTTTGAGCGTTTCCTGTGACATCAGTTTTACTTTCAGTTGCACCTCTGCAGGTTTACTGTATCCCTTGGACCTTACCATTGACGATGAAACACAGAAATTGTATCGGAATTAAATATAAGAGACATAATGACGACTTAAGTACAGAAGACTGAGTCTTCCTACGGTCTACGTTTTGAGTGTTTCCTGTGTCACCAGTTTTACATTCTGATGCACCTCTGCAGGTTTACTGTATCCCTTGGACCTTACCATTGACGATGAAACACAGAAATTGCATCGGAATTAAATAGAAGAGACACAATGCCGACTTAAGTACAGGATGACTGAGTCTTCCTACTGTCTATAATTTGAGCGTTGCCTGTGTCACCAGTTTTACATACCGATGTACCTCTACAGGTTTACTGTATCCCTTGGACCTTCACAGTTACGATGAAACACAGAAATTTCATCGGAATTAAATATAAGAGACACAACGCCAACTTAAGTACAAGAAAACTGAGTCTTCTTGCGGTCTATGTTTTGAGCGTTTCCTGTGTCACCCGTTTTACATTCCGATGCACCTCTGCCTGTTTACTGTATCCCTTGGACCTTCCCATTGTCGATGAAACACAGAAATCGCATCGGAAATAAATATAAGAGACACAATGCCGACTTAAGTACAGGAAGACTGAGTCTTCCTACTATCTATGTTTTGAGCGTTTCCTGTGTCACCAGTTTTACATTCCGATGCACCTCTGCAGGTTTACTGTATCCCTTGGACCTTCCCATTCACGATGAAACACAGAAATTTCATCGGAAATAAATATGAGAGACACAATGCCGACTTAAGTACAGGAAGACTGAGAATTCCTACTGTCTATAATTTGAGCGTTTTCTGTGTCACCAGTTTTACATTCCGATGCACCTCTGCAGGTTTTCTGTATCCCTTGGACCTTACCATTGACGATGAAACACAGAAATTGTATCGGAATTAAATATAAGAGACATAATGCCGACTTAAGTACAGAAGACTGAGTCTTCCTACGGTCTATGTTTTGAGCGTTTCCTGTGTCACCAATTTTACATTCCGATGCACCTCTGCAGGTTTACTGTATCCCTTGGACTTTCCCATTGACGATGAAACACAGAAATTGCATCGGAATTAAATGTAAGAGACACAATGCCGACTTAAGTACAGGAAGACTGAGTCTTCCTACTGTCTATGTTTTGAGCGTTTCCTGTGTCACTAGTTTCACATTCCGATGCACCTCTGAAGGTTTACTGTATCCCTTGGACCTTCCCATTGACGATGAAACACAGAAATTGCATCGGAATTAAATATAAGAGACACAATGCCAACATAAGTACAGGAAGACTGAGTCTTCCTACTGCCTATAATTTGAGCGTTGCCTGTGTCACCAGTTTTACATTCCGATGCACCTCTAGAGGTTTACTGTATCCCTTGGACCTTCACAGTGCCGATGAAACACAGAAATAGCATCGGAATTAAATATAAGAGACACAATGCCGATTTAAGTACAGGAAGACTAACTCCTCCTACTGTCTATGTTTTGAGCGTTTCCTGTGACATCAGTTTTACTTTCCGTTGCACCTCTGCAGGTTTACTATAACCCTTGGACCTTCCCATTGACGATGAAACACAGAAATTGCATCGGAATTAAATATAAATATAAGAGACACAATGCCGACTTAAGTACAGGAAGACTGGGTCTTCCTACTGTCTATGTTTTGAGCGTTTCCTGTGTCACTAGTTTTACATTCCGATGCACCTCTGGAGGTTTACTGTATCCCTTGGACCTTACCTTTGACGATGAAACACAGAAATTGTATCGGAATTAAATATAAGAGACATAATGCCGACTTAAGTACAGAAGACTAAGTCTTCCTACGGTCTATGTTTTGAGCGTTTCCTGTGTCACCAGTTTTACATTCTGATGCACCTCTGCAGGTTTACTGTATCCCTTGGACCTTCCCATTGACGATGAAACACAGAATTTGCATCGAAATTAAATATAAGAGACACAACGCCGACTTAAGTACAAGAAAACTGAGTATTCTTGCGGTCTATGTTTTGAGCGTTTCCTGTGTCACCCGTTTTACATTCCGATGCACCTCTGCCTGTTTACTGTATCCCTTGGACGTTCCCATTGTCGATGAAACACAGAAATCGCATCGGAAATAAATATAAGAGACACAATGCCGACTTAAGTACAGGAAGACTGAGTCTTCCTACTATCTATGTTTTGAGCGTCTCCTGTGTCACCAGTTATACATTCCGATGCACATCTGCAGGTTTACTGTATCCCTTTGACCTTCCCATTCACGATGAAACACAGAAATTTCATCGGAAATAAATATAAGAGACACAATCCCGACTTAAGTACAGGAAGACTGAGTCTTCCTACTGTCTATAATTTGAGCGTTTCCTGTGTCACCAGTTTTACATTCCGATGCACCTCTGCAGGTTTACTGTATCCCTTGGACCTTACCATTGACGATGAAACACAGAAATTGTATCGGAATTAAATATAAGAGACATAATGCCGACTTAAGTACAGAAGACTGAGTCTTCCTACGGTCTATGTTTTGAGTGTTTCCTGTGTCACCAGTTTTACATTCTGATGCACCTCTGCAGGTTTACTGTATCACTTGGACCTTCCCATTGACGATGAAACACAGAAATTGCATCGGAATTAAATAGAAGAGACACAATGCCGACTTAAGTACAGGATGACTGAGTCTTCCTACTGTCTATAATTTGAGCGTTTCCTGTGTCACCAGTTTTACATACCGATGTACCTCTACAGGTTTACTGTATCCCTTGGACCTTCACAGTTACGATGAAACACAGAAATTACATCGGAATTAAATATAAGAGACACAACGCCTACTTAAGTACAAGAAAACTGAGTCTTCTTGCGGTCTATGTTTTGAGCGTTTCCTGTGTCACCCGTTTTACATTCCGATGCACCTCTGCCTGTTTACTGTATCCCTTGGACCTTCCCATTGTCGATGAAACACAGAAATCGCTTCGGAAATAAATATAAGAGACACAATGCCGACTTAAGTACAGGAAGACTGAGTCTTCCTACTATCTATGTTTTGAGCGTTTCCTGTGTCACCAGTTTTACATTCCGATGCACCTCTGCAGGTTTACTATATCCCTTGGACCTTCCCATTCACGATGAAACACAGAAATTTCATCGGAAATAAATATAAGAGACACAAAGGCGCCTTAAGTACAGGAAGACTGAGACTTCCTACTGTCTATAATTTGAGCGTTTCCTGTGTCACCAGTTTTACATTCCCATGCACCTCTGCAGGTTTACTGTATCCCTTGGACCTTACCATTGACGATGAAACACAGAAATTGTATCGGAATTAAATATAAGAGACATAATGCCGACTTAAGTACAGAGGACTGAGTCTTCCTATGGTCTATGTTTTGAGCGTTTCCTGTGTCACCAATTTTACATTCCGATGCACCTCTGCAGGTTTACTGTATCCCTTGGACTTTCCCATTGACGATGAAACACAGAAATTGCATCGGAATTAAATGTAAGAGACACAATGCCGACTTAAGTACAGGAAGACTGAGTCT
Organism: Schistocerca nitens; assembly: GCF_023898315.1. Classification (NCBI taxonomy): domain Eukaryota; kingdom Metazoa; phylum Arthropoda; class Insecta; order Orthoptera; family Acrididae; genus Schistocerca; species Schistocerca nitens. The sequence continues at coordinate 1,060,537 of NC_064616.1, read as the reverse complement.
TCCTACTGTCTATGTTTTGAGCGTTTCCTGTGTCACTAGTTTTACATTCCGATGCACCTCTGAAAGTTTACTGTATCCCTTGGACCTTCCCATTGACGATGAAACACAGAAATTGCATCGGAATTAAATATAAGAGACATAATGCCAACTTAAGTACAGGAAGACTGAGTCTTCCTACTGTCTATAATTTGAGCGTCTCCTGTGTCACCAGTTGTACATTCCGATGCACATCTGCAGGTTTACTGTATCCCTTGGACCTTCCCATTCACGATGAAACACAGAAATTTCATCGGAAATAAATATAAGAGACACAATGCCGACTTAAGTACAGAAAGACTGAGTCTTCCTACTGTCTATAATTTGAGTGTTTCCTGTGTCACCAGTTTTACATTCCGATGCACCTCTGCAGGTTTACTGTATCCCTTGGAACTTCCCATTGACGATGAAACACAGAAATTGTATCGGAATTAAATATAAGAGACATAATGCCGACTTAAGTACAGAAGACTGAGTCTTCCTACGGTCTATGTTTTGAGCGTTTCCTGTGTCACCAGTTTTACATTCTGATGCACCTCTGCAGGTTTACTGTATCCCTTGGACCTTCCCATTGACGATGAAACACGGAAATTGCATCGGAATTAAATAGAAGAGACACAATGCCGACTTAAGTACAGGATGACTGAGTCTTCCTACTGTCTATAATTTGAGCGTTTCCTGTGTCACCAGTTTTACATACCGATGTACCTCTACAGGTTTACTGTATCCCTTGGACCTTCACAGTTACGATGAAACACAGAATTTACATCGGAATTAAATATAAGAGACACAATGACGACTTAAGTACAAGAAAACAGTCTTCTTAAAGTCAATGTTTTGAGCGTTTCCTGTGTCACCAGTTTTACATTCCGATGCACCTCTGCATGTTTACTGTATCCCTTGGACCTCCCCATTGACGATGAAACACACAAATTGCATCGAAATTAAATATAAGAGACTTAACGCCTACTTAAGTACAAGAAAACTGAGTCTTCTTGCGGTCTATGTTTTGAGCGTTTCCTGTGTCACCCGTTTTACATTTCGATGCACCTCTGCCTGTTTACTGTATCCCTTGGACCTTCCCATTGTCGTTGAAACACAGAAATCGCATCGGAAATAAATATAAGAGACACAATGCCGACTTAAGTACAGGAAGACTGAGTCTTCCTACTATCTATGTTTTGAGCGTTTCCTGTGTCACCAGTTTTACATTCCGATGCACCTCTGCAGGTTTACTGTATCGTTTGGACATTCCCATTCACGATGAAACACAGAAATTTCATCGGAAATAAATATGAGACACAATGCCGACTTAAGTACAGGAAGACTGAGTCTTCCTACTGTCTATAATTTGAGCGTTTCCTGTGTCACCAGTTTTACATTCCGATGCACCTCTGAAGGTTTACTGTATCCCTTGGACCTTCCCATTGACGATGAAACACAGAAATTGCATCGGAATTAAATATAAGAGACACAATGCCAACTTAAGTACAGGAAGACTGAGTCTTCCTACTGTCTATAATTTGAGCGTTGCCTGTGTCACCAGTTTTACATTCCGATGCACCTCTACAGGTTTACTGTATCCCTTGGACCTTCACAGTGACGATGAAACACAGAAAGAGCATCGGAATTAAATATAAGAGACACAATGCCGATTTAAGTACAGGAAGACTAACTCCTCCTACTGTCTATGTTTTGAGCGTTTCCTGTGACATCAGTTTTACTTTCCGTTGCACCTCTGCAGGTTTACTATATCCCTTGGACCTCCCACTCACGATGAAACACAGAAATTGCATCGGAATTAAATATAAGAGACACAATGCCTACTTAAGTACAGGGAGACTGGGTCTTCCTACTGTCTATGTTTTGAGCGTTTCCTGTGTCACTAGTTTTACATTCCGATGCACCTCTGCAGGTTTACTGTATCCCTTGGACCTTACCATTGACGATGAAACACAGAAATTGTATCGGAATTAAATATAAGAGACATAATGCCGACTTAAGTACAGAAGACTGAGTCTTCCTACGGTCTATGTTTTGAGCGTTACCTGTGTCACCAGTTTTACATTCTGATGCACCTCTGCTGGTTTACTGTATCCCTTGGACCTTCCCATTGAAGATGAAACACAGAATTTGCATCGAAATTAAATATAAGAGACACAACGCCGACTTAAGTACAAGAAAACTGAGTCTTCTTGCGGTCTATGTTTTGAGCGTTTCCTGTGTCACCCGTTTTACATTCCGATGCACCTCTGCCTGTTTACTGTATCCCTTGGACCTTCCCATTGTCGATGAAACACAGAAATCGCATCGGAAATAAATATAAGAGACACAATGCCGCGTTAAGTACAGGAAGACTGAGTCTTCCTACTATCTATGTTTTGAGCGACTCCTGTGTCACCAGTTATACATTCCGATGCACCTCTGCAGGTTTACTGTATCCCTTGGACCATCCCATTCACGATGAAACACAGAAATTTCCTCGGAAATAAATATAAGAGACACAATGCCGACTTAAGTACAGGAAGACTGAGTCTTCCTACTGTCTATAATTTGAGCGTTTCCTGTGTCACCAGTTTTACGTTCCGATGCACCTCTGCAGGTTTACTGTATCCCTTGGACCTTACCATTGACGATGAAACACAGAAATTGTATCGGAATTAAATATAAGAGGCATAATGCCGACTTAAGTACAGAAGACTGAGTCTTCCTACGGTCTATGTTTTGAGCGTTTCCTGTGTCACCAGTTTTACATTCCGATGCATCTCTGCAGGTTTACTGTATCCCTTGGACTTTCCCATTGACGATGAAACACAGAAATTGCATCGGAATTAAATGTAAGAGACACAATGCCGACTTAAGTACAGGAAGACTGAGTCTTCCTACTGTCTATGTTTTGAGCGTTTCCTGTGTCACTAGTTTTACATTCCGATGCACCTCTTAAGGTTTACTGTATCCCTTGGACCTTCCCATTGACGATGAAACACAGAAATTGCGTCGGAATTAAATATAAGAGACACAATGCCAACTTAAGTACAGGAAGACTGAGTCTTCCTACTGTCTATAATTTGAGCGTTGCCTGTGTCACCAGTTTTACATTCCGATGCACCTCTACAGGTTTACTGTATCCCTTGGACCTTCACATTGACGATGAAACACAGAAATAGCATCGGAATTAAATATAAGAGACACAATGCCGATTTAAGTACAGGAAGACTAACTCCTCCTACTGTCTATGTTTTGAGCGTTTCCTGTGACATCAGTTTTACTTTCCGTTGCACCTCTGCAGGTTTACTATATCCCTTGGACCTTCCCATTCACGATGATACACAGAAATTGCATCGGAATTAAATATAAGAGACACAATGCCGACTTAAGTACATGAATACTGGGTCTTCCTACTGTCTATGTTTTGAACGTTTCCTGTGTCACTAGTTTTACATTCCGATGCACCTCTGCAGGTTTACTGTATCCCTTGGACCTTACCATTGACGATGAAACACAGAAATTGTATCGGAATTAAATATAAGAGACATAATGCCGACTTAAGTACAGAAGACTGAGTCTTCCTACGGTCTAGGTTTTGAGCGTTTCCTGTGTCACCAGTTTTACATTCTGATGCACCTCTGCAGGTTTACTGTATCCCTTGGACCTTCCCATTGACGATGAAACACAGAATTTGCATCGAAATTAAATATAAGAGACACAACGCCGACTTAAGTACAAGAAAACTGAGTCTTCTTGCGGTCTATGTTTTGAGCGTTTCCTGCGTCACCCGTTTTACATTGCGATGCACCTCTGCCTGTTTACTGTATCCCTTGGACCTTCCCATTGTCGATTAAACACAGAAATCGCATCGGAAATAAATATAAGAGACACAATGCCGACTTAAGTACAGGAAGACTGAGTCTTCCTACTATCTATGCTTTGAGCGTCTCCTGTGTCACCAGTTATACATTCCGATGCACCTCTGCAGGTTTACTGTATCCCTTGGACCTTCCCATTCACGATGAAACACAGAAATTTCATCGGAAATAAATATAAGAGACACAATGCCGACTTAAGTACAGGAAGACTGAGTCTTCCTACTGTCTATAATTTGAGCGTTTCCTGTGTCATCAGTTTTACATTCCGATGCACCTCTGCAAGTTTACTGTATCCCTTGGACCTTACCATTGACGATGAAACACAGAAATTGTATCGGAATTAAATATAAGAGACATAATGCCGACTTAAGTACAGAAGACTGAGTCTTCCTACGGTCTATGTTTTGAGCGTTTCCTGTGTCACCAGTTATACACTCCGATGCACCTCTGCAGGTTTACTGTATCCCTTGGACCTTCCCATTCACGATGAAACACAGAAATTTCATCGGAAATAAATATAAGAGACACAATGCCGACTTGAGTACAGGAAGACGGAGTCTTCTTACTGTCTATAATTTGAGCGTTTCCTGTGTCACCAGTTTTACATTCCGATGCACCTCTGCAGGTTTACTGTATCCCTTGGAACTTCCCATTGACGATGAAACACAGAAATTGCATCGGAATTAAATATAAGAGACACAGTGCCGACTTAAGATCAGGATAACTGGATCTTCTTACTGTCTATGTTTTGAGCGTTTCCCGTGTCAACAGTTTTACATTCCGATGCACCTCTGCAGGTTTACTGTATCCCTTGGATCTTCACAGTGACGATGAATCACAGAAATTGCATCGGAATTAAATATAAGAGTCACAATGCAGACTTAAGTACTGGAAGACTAAATCCTGCTACTGTCTATGTTTCGAGCGTTTCCTGTGTCATCAGTTTTACCTTCCGATGCACCTCTGCTTGTTAACTATATCCCTTGGACCTTCCCATTCAATATGAAACACAGAAATTTCATCGGAAATAAATATAAGAGACACAATGCCGACTTAAGTACAGGAAGACTGAGTCTTCCTACTGTCTATGATTTGAGCGTTTCCTGTGTCACCAGTTTTACATTCCCTATGCACCTCTGCAGGTTTACTGTATCCCTTGGACCTTCCCATTGACGATGAAACACAGAAATAGCATCGGAATTAAATATAAGAGACACAATGCCGATTTAAGTACAGGAAGACTAACTCCTCCTACTGTCTATGTTTTGAGCGTTTCCTGTGACATCAGTTTTACTTTCCGTTGCACCTCTGCAGGTTTACTATATCCCTTGGATCTTCCCATTCACGATGATACACAGAAATTGCATCGGAATTAAATATAAGAGACACAATGCCGACTTAAGTACATGAAGACTGGGTCTTCCTACTGTCTATGTTTTGAACGTTTCCTGTGTCACTAGTTTTACATTCCGATGCACCTCTGCAGGTTTACTGTATCCCTTGGACCTTACCATTGACGATGAAACACAGAACTTGTATCGGAATTAAATATAAGAGACATAATGCCGACTTAAGTACAGAAGACTGAGTCTTCCTACGGTCTATGTTTTGAGCGTTACCTGTGTCACCAGTTTTACATTCTGATGCACCTCTGCAGGTTTACTGTATCCCTTGGACCTTCCCATTGACGATGAAACACAGAATTTGCATCGAAATTAAATATAAGAGACACAATGCCGACTTAAGTACAGGAAGACTGAGTCTTCCTACTGTCTATGTTTTGAGCGTTTCCTGTGTCACCATTTTTACATTCTGATGCACCTCTGCAGGTTTACTGTACCCCTTGGACCTTCCCATAGACGATGAAACACAGAAATTGCATCGGAATTAAATATAAGAGACACAATGCCGACTTAAGTACAGGAAGACTGAGTCTTCCTACTGTCTATATTTTGAGCGTTTCCAGTGTCACCGGTTTTACATTCTGATGCACCTCTGCAGGTTTACTGTATCCCTTGGACCTTCCCATTGACGAAGAAACACAGAAATTGCATCGGAATTAAATATAAGAGAAACAATGCCGACATAACTACAGGAAGATGAGTCTTCCTACTGTCTATAATTTGAGCGTTTCCTGTGTCACCAATTTTACATTCTGATGCACCTCTGCAGGTTTACTGTATCCCTTGGACATTACCATTGACGATGAAACACAGAAATTGCATCGGAATTAAATATAAGAGACACAATGCCGACTTAAGTACAGGATGACTGAGTCTTCCTACTGTCTATAATTTGACCGTTTCCTGTGTCACCAGTTTTACATTCCGATGCACCTCTACAGGTTTACTGTATCCCTTGGACCTTCACAGTTACGATGAAACACAGAAGTTACATCGGAATTAAATATAAGAGACACAATGAAGACTTAAGTACAAGACAACAGTCTTCTTACAGTCAATGTTTTGAGCGTTTCCTGTGTCACCAGTTTTACAGTCCGATGCACCTCTGCATGTTTACTGTATCCCTTGGACCTTCCCATTGGCGATGAAACACACAAATTGCATCCAAATTAAATATAAGGTACACAATGCCGACTTAAGTACAGGAAGACTGAGTCTTCCTACTGTCTATAATTTGAGCGTTGCATGTGTCACCAGTTTTACATTCCGATGCACCTCTGAAGGTTTACTGTATCCCTTGGACCTTCCCATTGACGATGAAACACAGAAATTGCGTCGGAATTAAATATAAGAGACACAATGCCAACTTAAGTACAGGAAGACTGAGTCTTCCTACTGTCTATAATTTGAGCGTTGCCTGTGTCACCAGTTTTACATTCCGATGCACCTCTACAGGTTTACTGTATCCCTTGGACCTTCACAGTGACGATGAAACACAGAAATAGCATAGGAATTAAATATAAGAGACACAATGACGATTTAAGTACAGGAAGACTAACTCGTCCTACTGTCTATGTTTTGAGTGTTTCCTGTGACATCAGTTTTACTTTCCGTTGCACCTCTGCAGCTTTACTATATCAATTGGACCTTCCCATTCACGATGATACACAGAAATTGCATCGGAATTAAATATAAGAGACACAATGCCGACTTAAGTACATGAAGACTGGGTCTTCCTACTGTCTATGTTTTGAACGTTTCCTGTGTCACTAGTTTTACATTCCGATGCACCTCTGCAGATTTACTGTATCCCTTGGACCTTACCATTGACGATGAAACACAGAAATTGTATCGCAATTAAATATAAGAGACATAATGCCGACTTAAGTACAGAAGACTGAGTCTTCCTACGGTCTATGTTTTGAGCGTTTCCTGTGTCACCAGTTTTACATTCTGATGCACCTCTGCAGGTTTACTGTATCCCTTGGACCTTCCCATTGACGATGAAACACAGAATTTGCATCGAATTTAAATATAAGAGACACAACGCCGACCTAAGTACAAGAAAACTGAGTCTTCTTGCGGTCTATGTTTTGAGCGTTTCCTGCGTCACCCGTTTTACATTGCGATGCACCTCTGCCTGTTTACTGTATCCCTTGGACCTTCCCATTGTCGATGAAACACAGAAATCGCATCGGAAATAAATATAAGAGACACAATGCCGACTTAAGTACAGGAAGACTGAGTCTTCCTACTATCTATGTTTTGAGCGTCTCCTGTGTCACCAGTTATACATTCCGATGCACCTCTGCAGGTTTACTGTATCCCTTGGACCTTCCCATTCACGATGAAACACAGAAATTTCATCGGAAATAAATATAAGAGACACAATGCCGAGTTAAGTACAGGAAGACTGAGTCTTCTTACTGTCTATAATTTGAGCGTTTCCTGTGTCATCAGTTTTACATTCCGATGCGCCTCTGCAGGTTTACTGTATCCCTTGGACCATACCATTGACGATGAAACACAGAAATTGTATCGGAATTAAATATAAGAGACATAATGCCGACTTAAGTACAGAAGACTGAGTCTTCCTACGGTCTATGCTTTGAGCGTTTTCTGTGTCACCAGTTTTACATTCCGATGCACCTCTGCAGGTTTACTGTATCCCTTGGACTTTCCCATTGACGATGAAACACAGAAATTGCATCGGAATTAAATGTAAGAGACACAATGCCGACTTAAGTACAGGAAGACTGAGTCTTCCTACTATTTATGTTTTGAGCGTTTCCTGTGTCACCAGTTATACATTCCGATGCACCTCTGCAGGTTTACTGTATCCCTTGGACCTTCCCATTGTCGATGAAACACAGAAATCGCATCGGAAATAAATATAAGAGACACAATGACGACTTAAGTACAGGAAGACTGAGTCTTCCTACTATCTATGTTTTGAGCGTCTCCTGTGTCACCAGTTATACATTCCGATGCACCTCTGCAGGTTTACTGTATCCCTTGGACCTTCCCATTCACGATGAAACACAGAAATTTCATCGGAAATAAAAATAAGAGACACAATGCCGACTTAAGTACAGGAAGACTGAGTCTTCCTACTGTCTATAATTTGAGCGTTTCCTGTGTCATCAGTTTTACGTTCCGATGCACCTCTGCAGGTTTACTGTATCCCTTGGACCTTACCATTGACGATGAAACACAGAAATTGTATCGGAATTAAATATAAGAGACATAATGCCGACTTAAGTACAGAAGACTGAGTCTTCCTACGGTCTATGTTTTGAGCGTTTTCTGTGTCACCAGTTTTACATTCCGATGCACCTCTGCAGGTTTACTGTATCCCTTGGACTTTCCCATTGACGATGAAACACAGAAATTGCATCGGAATTAAATGTAAGAGACACAATGCTGACTTAAGTACAGGAAGACTGAGTCTTCCTACTATTTATGTTTTGAGCGTTTCCTGTGTCACCAGTTATACATTCCGATGCACCTCTGCAGGTTTACTGTATCCCTTGGACCTTCCCATTCACGATGAAACACAGAAATTTCATCGGAAATAAATATAAGAGACACAATGCCGACTTGAGTACAGGAAGACTGAGTCTTCCTACTGTCTATAATTTGAGCGTTTCCTGTGTCACCAGTTTTACATTCCGATGCACCTCTGCAGGTTTACTGTATCCCTTGGAACTTCTCATTGACGATGAAACACAGAAATTGCATCGGAATTAAATATAAGAGACACAATGCCGACTTAAGTACAGGAAGACTGAGTCTTCCTACTGTCTATATTTTGAGCGTTTCCTGTGTCACCGGTTTTACATTCTGATGCACCTCTGCAGGTTTACTGTATCCCTTGGACCTTCCCATTGATGATGAAACACAGAAATTGCATCGGAATTAAATATAAGAGAAACAATGCCGACTTAACTACAGGAAGATGAGTCTGCCTACTGTCTATAATTTGAGCGTTTCCTGTGTCACCAGTTTACATTCCGATGCACCTCTACAGGTTTACTGTATCCCTTGGACCTTCACAGTTACGATGAAACACAGAAGTTACATCGGAATTAAATATAAGAGACACAATGACGACTTAAGTACAAGACAACAGTCTTCTTACAGTCAATGTTTTGAGCGTTTCCTGTGTCACCAGTTTTACATTCCGATGCACCTCTGCATGTTTACTGTATCGTTGGACCTTCCCATTGGCGATGAAACACACAAATTGCATCCAAATTAAATATAAGGTACACAATGCCGACTTAAGTACAGGAAGACTGAGTCTTCCTACTGTCTATTTTTTGAGCGTTTCCTGTGTCACCAGTTTTACATTCTCATGCACTTCTGCAGGTTTTCTGTATCCCTTGGACCTTCCCATTCACGATAAAACACAGAAATTGCATCGCAATTAAATATAAGAGACACAATGCCGACTTAAGTACAGGAAGACTGAGTCTTCCTACTTTCTATTTTTTGAGTGTTTCCTGTGTCACCAGTTTTGCATTCCAATGTGCCTCTGCAGGTTTACTGTATCCCTTGGACCTTCCCATTGACGATGAAACACAGAAATTGCATCGGCATTAAATATAAGAGACACAATGCCGACTTAAGTACAGGAAGACTGAGTCTTCCTACTGTCTATGTTTTGAGCGTTTCCTGTGTCACCATTTTTACATTCTGATGCACCTCTGCAGGTTTACTGTACCCCTTGGACCTTCCCATTGACGATGAAACACAGAAATTGCATCGGAATTAAATATAAGAGACACAATGCCGACTTAAGTACAGGAAGACTGAGTCTTCCTACTGTCTATATTTTGAGCGTTTCCTGTGTCACCGGTTTTACATTCTGATGCACCTCTGCAGGTTTACTGTATCCCTTGGACCTTCCCATTGACGATGAACTACAGAAATTGCATCGGAATTAAATATAAGAGAAACAATGCCGACTTAAGTACAGAAGACTGAGTCTTCCTACTGTCTATATTTTGAGCGTTTCCTGTGTCACCGGTTTTACATTCTTATGCACCTCTGCAGGTTTACTGTATCCCTTGGACCTTCCCATTGACGATGAAACACAGAAATTGCATTGGAATTAAATATAAGAGAAACAATGCCGACTTAACTACAGGAAGATGAGTCTTCCTACTGTCTATAATTTGAGCGTTTCCTGTGTCACCAGATTTACATTCTGATGCACCTCTGCAGGTTTACTGTATCCCTTGGACATTACCATTGACCATGAAACACAGAAATTGCATCGGAATTAAATATAAGAGACACAATGCCGACTTAAGTACAGGATGACTGAGTCTTCCTACTGTCTATAATTTGAGCGTTTCCTGTGTCACCAGTTTTACATTCCGATGCACCTCTACAGGTTTACTGTATCCCTTGGACCTTCACAGTTACGATGAAACACAGAAGTTACATCGGAATTAAATATAAGAGACACAATGACGACTTAAGTACAAGACAACAGTCTTCTTACAGTCAATGTTTTGAGCGTTTCCTGTGTCACCAGTTTTACATTCCGATGCACCTCTGCATGTTTACTGTATCCCTTGGACCTTCCCATTGGCGATGAAACACACAAATTGCATCCAAATTAAATATAAGGTACACAATGCCGACTTAAGTACAGGAAGACTGAGTCTTCCTACTGTCTATAATTTGAGCGTTGCCTGTGTCACCAGTTTTACATTCCGATGCACCTCTGAAGGTTTACTGTATCCCTTGGACCTTCACAGTGACGATGAAACACAGAAATAGCATCGGAATTAAATATAAGAGACACAATGCCGATTTAAATACAGGAAGACTAACTCCTCCTACTGTCTATGTTTTGAGCGTTTCCTGTGACATCAGTTTTACTTTCCGTTGCACCTCTGCAGGTTTACTATATCCCTTGGACCTTCCCATTCACGATGATACACAGAAATTGCATCGGAATTAAATATAAGAGACACAATGCCGACTTAAGTACATGAAGACTGGGTCTTCCTACTGTCTATGTTTTGAACGTTTCCTGTGTCACTAGTTTTACATTCCGATGCACCTCTGCAGGTTTACTGTATCCCTTGGACCTTACCATTGACGATGAAACACAGAAATTGTATCGGAATTAAATATAAGAGACATAATGCCGACTTAAGTACAGAAGACTGAGTCTTCCTACGGTCTATGTTTTGAGCGTTTCCTGTGTCACCAGTTTTACATTCTGATGCACCTCTGCAGGTTTGCTGTATCCCTTGGACCTTCCCATTGACGATGAAACACAGAATTTGCATCGAAATTAAATATAAGAGACACAAAGCCGACTTAAGTACAAGAAAACTGAGTCTTCTTGCGGTCTATGTTTTGAGCGTTTCCTGCGTCACCCGTTTTACATTGCGATGCACCTCTGCCTGTTTACTGTATCCCTTGGACCTTCCCATTGTCGATGAAACACAGAAATCGCATCCGCAATAAATATAAGAGACACAATGCCGACTTAAGTACAGGAAGACTGAGTCTTCCTACTATCTATGTTTTGAGCGTCTCCTGTGTCACCAGTTATACATTCCGATGCACCTCTGCAGGTTTACTGTATCCCTTGGACCTTCCCATTCACGATGAAACACAGAAATTTCATCGGAAATAAATATAAGAGACACAATGCCGACTTAAGTACAGGAAGACTGAGTCTTCCTACTGTCTATAATTTGAGCGTTTCCTGTGTCATCAGTTTTACATTCCGATGCACCTCTGCAGGTTTACTGTATCCCTTGGACCTTACCATTGACGATGAAACACAGATATTGTATCGGAATTAAATATAAGAGACATAATGCCGACTTAAGTACAGAAGACTGAGTCTTCCTACGGTCTATGTTTTGAGCGTTTTCTGTGTCACCAGTTTTACATTCTCATGCACTTCTGCAGGTTTTCTGTATCCCTTGGACCTTCCCATTCACGATAAAACACAGAAATTGCATCGCAATTAAATATAAGAGACACAATGCCGACTTAAGTACAGGAAGACTGAGTCTTTTTACTATTTATGTTTTGAGCGTTTCCTGTGTCACTAGTTATACATTCCGATGCACCTCTGCAGGTTTATTGTATCCCTTGGACCTTCCCATTGACGATGAAACACAGAAATTGCATCGGAATTAAATATAAGAGACACAATGCCGATTTAAGTATAGGAAGACTGAGTCTTCCTACTGTCTATTTTTTGAGCGTTTCCTGTGTCACCAGTTTTACATTCTCATGCACTTCTGCAGGTTTTCTGTATCCCTTGGACCTTCCCATTCACGATAAAACACAGAAATTGCATCGCAATTAAATATAAGAGACACAATGCCGACTTAAGTACAGGAAGACTGAGTCTTCCTACTTTCTATTCTTTTAATGTTTCCTGTGTCACCAGTTTTGCATTCCAATGTGCCTCTGCAGGTTTACTGTATCCCTTGGACCTTCCCATTGACGATGAAACACAGAAATTGCATCGGCATTAAATATAAGAGACACAATGCCGACTTAAGTACAGGAAGACTGAGTCTTCCTACTGTCTATGTTTTGAGCGTATCCTGTGTCACCATTTTTACATTCTGATGCACCTCTGCAGGTTTACTGTACCCCTTGGACCTTCCCATTGACGATGAAACACAGAAATTGCATCGGAATTAAATATAAGAGACACAATGCCGACTTAAGTACAGGAAGACTGAGTCTTCCTACTGTCTATAATTTGAGCGTTGCCTGTGTCACCAGTTTTACATTCCGATGCACCTCTGAAGGTTTACTGTATCCCTTGGACCTTCACAGTGACGATGAAACACAGAAATAGCATCGGAATTAAATATAAGAGACACAATGCCGATTTAAGTACAGGAAGACTAACTCCTCCTACTGTCTATGTTTTGAGCGTTTCCTGTGACATCAGTTTTACTTTCCGTTGCACCTCTGCAGGTTTACTATATCCCTTGGACCTTCCCATTCACGATGATACACAGAAATTGCATCGGAATTAAATATAAGAGACACAATGCCGACTTAAGTACATGTAGACTGGGTCTTCCTACTGTCTATGTTTTGAACGTTTCCTGTGTCACTAGTTTTACATTCCGATGTACCTCTGCAGGTTTACTGTATCCCTTGGACCTTACCATTGACGATGAAACACAGAAATTGTATCGGAATTAAATATAAGAGACATAATGCCGACTTAAGTACAGAAGACTGAGTCTTCCTACGGTCTATATTTTGAGCGTTTCCTGTGTCACCAGTTTTACATTCTGATGCACCTCTGCAGGTTTACTGTATCCCTTGGACCTTCCCATTGACGATGAAACACAGAATTTGCATCGAAATTAAATATAAGAGACACAACGCCGACTTAAGTACAAGAAAACTGAGTCTTCTTGCGGTCTATGTTTTGAGCGTTTCCTGCGTCACCCGTTTTACATTGCGATGCACCTCTGCCTGTTTACTGTATCCCTTGGACCTTCCCATTGTCGATGAAACACAGAAATCGCATCGGAAATAAATATAAGAGACACAATGCCGACTTAAGTACAGGAAGACTGATGTCTTCCTGCTATCTATGTTTTGAGCGTCTCCTGTGTCACCAGTTATACATTCCGATGCACCTTTGCAGGTTTACTGTATCCCTTGGACCTTCCCATTCACGATGAAACACAGAAATTTCATCGGAAATAAATATAAGAGACACAATGCCGACTTAAGTACAGGAAGACTGAGTCTTCCTACTGTCTATAATTTGAGCGTTTCCTGTGTCATCAGTTTTACATTCCGATGCACCTCTGCAGGTTTACTGTATCCCTTGGACCTTACCATTGACGATGAAACACAGATATTGTATCGGAATTAAATATAAGAGACATAATGCCGACTTAAGTACAGAAGACTGAGTCTTCCTACGGTCTATGTTTTGAGCGTTTTCTGTGTCACCAGTTTTACATTCCGATGCACCTCTGCAGGTTTACTGTATCCCTTGGACTTTCCCATTGACGATGAAACACAGAAATTGCATCGGAATTAAATGTAAGAGACACAATGCCGACTTAAGTACAGGAAGACTGAGTCTTCCTACTATTTATGTTTTGAGCGTTTCCTGTGTCACTAGTTATACATTCCGATGCACCTCTGCATGTTTATTGTATCCCTTGGACCTTCCCATTGACGATGAAACACAGAAATTGCATCGGAATTAAATATAAGAGACACAATGCCGACTTAAGTACAGGAAGACTGAGTCTTCCTACTGTCTATTTTTTGAGCGTTTCCTGTGTCACCAGTTTTACATTCTCATGCACTTCTGCAGGTTTTCTGTATCCCTTGGACCTTCCCATTCACGATAAAACACAGAAATTGCATCGCAATTAAATATAAGAGACACAATGCCGACTTAAGTACAGGAAGACTGAGTCTTCCTACTTTCTTTTTTTTTAATGTTTCCTGTGTCACCAGTTTTGCATTCCAATGTGCCTCTGCAGGTTTACTGTATCCCTTGGACCTTCCCATTGACGATGAAACACAGAAATTGCATCGGCATTAAATATAAGAGACACAATGCCGACTTAAGTACAGGAAGACTGAGTCTTCCTACTGTCTATGTTTTGAGCGTATCCTGTGCAACCATTTTTACATTCTGATGCACCTCTGCAGGTTTACTGTACCCCTTGGACCTTCCCATTGACGATGAAACACAGAAATTGCATCGGAATTAAATATAAGAGACACAATGCCGACTTAAGTACAGGAAGACTGAGTCTTCCTACTGTCTATATTTTGAGCGTTTCCTGTGTCACCGGTTTTACATTCTGATGCACCTCTGCAGGTTTACTGTATCCCTTGGACCTTCCCATTGACGATGAAACACAGAAATTGCATCGGAATTAAATATAAGAGAAACAATGCCGACTTAACTACAGGAAGATGAGTCTTCCTACTGTCTATAATTTGAGCGTTTCCTGTGTCACCAGTTTTACATTCTGATGCACCTCTGCAGGTTTACTGTATCCCTTGGACATTACCATTGACGATGAAACACAGAAATTGCATCGGAATTAAATATAAGAGACACAATGCCGACTTAAGTACAGGATGACTGAGTCTTCCTACTGTCTATAATTTGAGCGTTTCCTGTGTCACCAGTTTTACATTCCGATGCACCTCTACAGGTTTACTGTATCCCTTGGACCTTCACAGTTACGATGAAACACAGAAGTTACATCGGAATTAAATATAAGAGACACAATGACGACTTAAGTACAAGACAACACTCTTCTTACAGTCAATGATTTGAGCGTTTCCTGTGTCACCAGTTTTACATTCCGATGCAACTCTGCAGGTTTACTGTATCCCTTGGACCTTACCATTGACGATGAAACACAGATATTGTATCGGAATTAAATATAAGAGACATAATGCCGACTTAAGTACAGAAGACTGAGTCTTCCTACGGTCTATGTTTTGAGCGTTTTCTGTGTCACCAGTTTTACATTCCGATGCACCTCTGCAGGTTTACTGTATCCCTTGGACTTTCCCATTGACGATGAAACACAGAAATTGCATCGGAATTAAATGTAAGAGACACAATGCCGACTTAAGTACAGGAAGACTGAGTCTCCCTACTATTTATGTTTTGAGCGTTTCCTGTGTCACTAGTTATACATTCCGATGCACCTCTGCAGGTTTATTGTATCCCTTGGACCTTCCCATTGACGATGAAACACAGAAATTGCATCGGAATTAAATATAAGAGACACAATGCCGACTTAAGTACAGGAAGACTGAGTCTTCCTACTGTCTATTTTTTGAGCGTTTCCTGTGTCACCAGTTTTACATTCTCATGCACTTCTGCAGGTTTTCTGTATCCCTTGGACCTTCCCATTCACGATAAAACACAGAAATTGCATCGCAATTAAATATAAGAGACACAATGCCGACTTAAGTACAGGAAGACTGAGTCTTCCTACTTTCTTTTTTTTTAATGTTTCCTGTGTCACCAGTTTTGCATTCCAATGTGCCTCTGCAGGTTTACTGTATCCCTTGGACCTTCCCATTGACGATGAAACACAGAAATTGAATCGGCATTAAATATAAGAGACACAATGCCGACTTAAGTACAGGAAGACTGAGTCTTCCTACTGTCTATGTTTTGAGCGTATCCTGTGTCACCATTTTTACATTCTGATGCACCTCTGCAGGTTTACTGTACCCCTTGGACCTTCCCATTGACGATGAAACACAGAAATTGCATCGGAATTAAATATAAGAGACACAATGCCGACTTAAGTACAGGAAGACTGAGTCTTCCTACTGTCTATATTTTGAGCGTTTCCTGTGTCACCGGTTTTACATTCTGATGCACCTCTGCAGGTTTACTGTATCCCTTGGACCTTCCCATTGACGATGAAACACAGAAATTGCATCGGAATTAAATATAAGAGAAACAATGCCGACTTAACTACAGGAAGATGAGTCTTCCTACTGTCTATAATTTGAGCGTTTCCTGTGTCACCAGTTTTACATTCTGATGCACCTCTGCAGGTTTACTGTATCCCTTGGACATTACCATTGACGATGAAACACAGAAATTGCATCGGAATTAAATATAAGAGACACAATGCCGACTTAAGTACAGAAGACTGAGTCTTCCTACTGTCTATATTTTGAGCGTTTCCTGTGTCACCGGTTTTACATTCTTATGCACCTCTGCAGGTTTACTGTATCCCTTGGACCTTCCCATTGACGATGAAACACAGAAATTGCATTGGAATTAAATATAAGAGAAACAATGCCGACTTAACTACAGGAAGATGAGTCTTCCTACTGTCTATAATTTGAGCGTTTCCTGTGTCACCAGATTTACATTCTGATGCACCTCTGCAGGTTTACTGTATCCCTTGGACATTACCATTGACCATGAAACACAGAAATTGCATCGGAATTAAATATAAGAGACACAATGCCGACTTAAGTACAGGATGACTGAGTCTTCCTACTGTCTATAATTTGAGCGTTTCCTGTGTCACCAGTTTTACATTCCGATGCACCTCTACAGGTTTACTGTATCCCTTGGACCTTCACAGTTACGATGAAACACAGAAGTTACATCGGAATTAAATATAAGAGACACAATGACGACTTAAGTACAAGACAACAGTCTTCTTACAGTCAATGTTTTGAGCGTTTCCTGTGTCACCAGTTTTACATTCCGATGCACCTCTGCATGTTTACTGTATCCCTTGGACCTTCCCATTGGCGATGAAACACACAAATTGCATCCAAATTAAATATAAGGTACACAATGCCGACTTAAGTACAGGAAGACTGAGTCTTCCTACTGTCTATAATTTGAGCGTTGCCTGTGTCACCAGTTTTACATTCCGATGCACCTCTGAAGGTTTACTGTATCCCTTGGACCTTCACAGTGACGATGAAACACAGAAATAGCATCGGAATTAAATATAAGAGACACAATGCCGATTTAAATACAGGAAGACTAACTCCTCCTACTGTCTATGTTTTGAGCGTTTCCTGTGACATCAGTTTTACTTTCCGTTGCACCTCTGCAGGTTTACTATATCCCTTGGACCTTCCCATTCACGATGATACACAGAAATTGCATCGGAATTAAATATAAGAGACACAATGCCGACTTAAGTACATGAAGACTGGGTCTTCCTACTGTCTATGTTTTGAACGTTTCCTGTGTCACTAGTTTTACATTCCGATGCACCTCTGCAGGTTTACTGTATCCCTTGGACCTTACCATTGACGATGAAACACAGAAATTGTATCGGAATTAAATATAAGAGACATAATGCCGACTTAAGTACAGAAGACTGAGTCTTCCTACGGTCTATGTTTTGAGCGTTTCCTGTGTCACCAGTTTTACATTCTGATGCACCTCTGCAGGTTTGCTGTATCCCTTGGACCTTCCCATTGACGATGAAACACAGAATTTGCATCGAAATTAAATATAAGAGACACAAAGCCGACTTAAGTACAAGAAAACTGAGTCTTCTTGCGGTCTATGTTTTGAGCGTTTCCTGCGTCACCCGTTTTACATTGCGATGCACCTCTGCCTGTTTACTGTATCCCTTGGACCTTCCCATTGTCGATGAAACACAGAAATCGCATCCGCAATAAATATAAGAGACACAATGCCGACTTAAGTACAGGAAGACTGAGTCTTCCTACTATCTATGTTTTGAGCGTCTCCTGTGTCACCAGTTATACATTCCGATGCACCTCTGCAGGTTTACTGTATCCCTTGGACCTTCCCATTCACGATGAAACACAGAAATTTCATCGGAAATAAATATAAGAGACACAATGCCGACTTAAGTACAGGAAGACTGAGTCTTCCTACTGTCTATAATTTGAGCGTTTCCTGTGTCATCAGTTTTACATTCCGATGCACCTCTGCAGGTTTACTGTATCCCTTGGACCTTACCATTGACGATGAAACACAGATATTGTATCGGAATTAAATATAAGAGACATAATGCCGACTTAAGTACAGAAGACTGAGTCTTCCTACGGTCTATGTTTTGAGCGTTTTCTGTGTCACCAGTTTTACATTCTCATGCACTTCTGCAGGTTTTCTGTATCCCTTGGACCTTCCCATTCACGATAAAACACAGAAATTGCATCGCAATTAAATATAAGAGACACAATGCCGACTTAAGTACAGGAAGACTGAGTCTTTTTACTATTTATGTTTTGAGCGTTTCCTGTGTCACTAGTTATACATTCCGATGCACCTCTGCAGGTTTATTGTATCCCTTGGACCTTCCCATTGACGATGAAACACAGAAATTGCATCGGAATTAAATATAAGAGACACAATGCCGATTTAAGTACAGGAAGACTGAGTCTTCCTACTGTCTATTTTTTGAGCGTTTCCTGTGTCACCAGTTTTACATTCTCATGCACTTCTGCAGGTTTTCTGTATCCCTTGGACCTTCCCATTCACGATAAAACACAGAAATTGCATCGCAATTAAATATAAGAGACACAATGCCGACTTAAGTACAGGAAGACTGAGTCTTCCTACTTTCTATTCTTTTAATGTTTCCTGTGTCACCAGTTTTGCATTCCAATATGCCTCTGCAGGTTTACTGTATCCCTTGGACCTTCCCATTGACGATGAAACACAGAAATTGCATCGGCATTAAATATAAGAGACACAATGCCGACTTAAGTACAGGAAGACTGAGTCTTCCTACTGTCTATGTTTTGAGCGTATCCTGTGTCACCATTTTTACATTCTGATGCACCTCTGCAGGTTTACTGTACCCCTTGGACCTTCCCATTGACGATGAAACACAGAAATTGCATCGGAATTAAATATAAGAGACACAATGCCGACTTAAGTACAGGAAGACTGAGTCTTCCTACTGTCTATAATTTGAGCGTTGCCTGTGTCACCAGTTTTACATTCCGATGCACCTCTGAAGGTTTACTGTATCCCTTGGACCTTCACAGTGACGATGAAACACAGAAATAGCATCGGAATTAAATATAAGAGACACAATGCCGATTTAAGTACAGGAAGACTAACTCCTCCTACTGTCTATGTTTTGAGCGTTTCCTGTGACATCAGTTTTACTTTCCGTTGCACCTCTGCAGGTTTACTATATCCCTTGGACCTTCCCATTCACGATGATACACAGAAATTGCATCGGAATTAAATATAAGAGACACAATGCCGACTTAAGTACATGTAGACTGGGTCTTCCTACTGTCTATGTTTTGAACGTTTCCTGTGTCACTAGTTTTACATTCCGATGTACCTCTGCAGGTTTACTGTATCCCTTGGACCTTACCATTGACGATGAAACACAGAAATTGTATCGGAATTAAATATAAGAGACATAATGCCGACTTAAGTACAGAAGACTGAGTCTTCCTACGGTCTATATTTTGAGCGTTTCCTGTGTCACCAGTTTTACATTCTGATGCACCTCTGCAGGTTTACTGTATCCCTTGGACCTTCCCATTGACGATGAAACACAGAATTTGCATCGAAATTAAATATAAGAGACACAACGCCGACTTAAGTACAAGAAAACTGAGTCTTCTTGCGGTCTATGTTTTGAGCGTTTCCTGCGTCACCCGTTTTACATTGCGATGCACCTCTGCCTGTTTACTGTATCCCTTGGACCTTCCCATTGTCGATGAAACACAGAAATCGCATCGGAAATAAATATAAGAGACACAATGCCGACTTAAGTACAGGAAGACTGATGTCTTCCTGCTATCTATGTTTTGAGCGTCTCCTGTGTCACCAGTTATACATTCCGATGCACCTCTGCAGGTTTACTGTATCCCTTGGACCTTCCCATT
This sequence comes from Schistocerca nitens, assembly GCF_023898315.1. Taxonomy (NCBI): domain Eukaryota; kingdom Metazoa; phylum Arthropoda; class Insecta; order Orthoptera; family Acrididae; genus Schistocerca; species Schistocerca nitens. The sequence goes on along the minus strand of NC_064616.1, from coordinate 1,039,842 downwards.
CACGATGAAACACAGAAATTTCATCGGAAATAAATATAAGAGACACAATGCCGACTTAAGTACAGGAAGACTGAGTCTTCCTACTGTCTATAATTTGAGCGTTTCCTGTGTCATCAGTTTTACATTCCGATGCACCTCTGCAGGTTTACTGTATCCCTTGGACCTTACCATTGACGATGAAACACAGATATTGTATCGGAATTAAATATAAGAGACATAATGCCGACTTAAGTACAGAAGACTGAGTCTTCCTACGGTCTATGTTTTGAGCGTTTTCTGTGTCACCAGTTTTACATTCCGATGCACCTCTGCAGGTTTACTGTATCCCTTGGACTTTCCCATTGACGATGAAACACAGAAATTGCATCGGAATTAAATGTAAGAGACACAATGCCGACTTAAGTACAGGAAGACTGAGTCTTCCTACTATTTATGTTTTGAGCGTTTCCTGTGTCACTAGTTATACATTCCGATGCACCTCTGCATGTTTATTGTATCCCTTGGACCTTCCCATTGACGATGAAACACAGAAATTGCATCGGAATTAAATATAAGAGACACAATGCCGACTTAAGTACAGGAAGACTGAGTCTTCCTACTGTCTATTTTTTGAGCGTTTCCTGTGTCACCAGTTTTACATTCTCATGCACTTCTGCAGGTTTTCTGTATCCCTTGGACCTTCCCATTCACGATAAAACACAGAAATTGCATCGCAATTAAATATAAGAGACACAATGCCGACTTAAGTACAGGAAGACTGAGTCTTCCTACTTTCTTTTTTTTTAATGTTTCCTGTGTCACCAGTTTTGCATTCCAATGTGCCTCTGCAGGTTTACTGTATCCCTTGGACCTTCCCATTGACGATGAAACACAGAAATTGCATCGGCATTAAATATAAGAGACACAATGCCGACTTAAGTACAGGAAGACTGAGTCTTCCTACTGTCTATGTTTTGAGCGTATCCTGTGTCACCATTTTTACATTCTGATGCACCTCTGCAGGTTTACTGTACCCCTTGGACCTTCCCATTGACGATGAAACACAGAAATTGCATCGGAATTAAATATAAGAGACACAATGCCGACTTAAGTACAGGAAGACTGAGTCTTCCTACTGTCTATAATTTGAGCGTTGCCTGTGTCACCAGTTTTACATTCCGATGCACCTCTGAAGGTTTACTGTATCCCTTGGACCTTCACAGTGACGATGAAACACAGAAATAGCATCGGAATTAAATATAAGAGACACAATGCCGATTTAAGTACAGGAAGACTAACTCCTCCTACTGTCTATGTTTTGAGCGTTTCCTGTGACATCAGTTTTACTTTCCGTTGCACCTCTGCAGGTTTACTATATCCCTTGGACCTTCCCATTCACGATGATACACAGAAATTGCATCGGAATTAAATATAAGAGACACAATGCCGACTTAAGTACATGTAGACTGGGTCTTCCTACTGTCTATGTTTTGAACGTTTCCTGTGTCACTAGTTTTACATTCCGATGTACCTCTGCAGGTTTACTGTATCCCTTGGACCTTACCATTGACGATGAAACACAGAAATTGTATCGGAATTAAATATAAGAGACATAATGCCGACTTAAGTACAGAAGACTGAGTCTTCCTACGGTCTATATTTTGAGCGTTTCCTGTGTCACCAGTTTTACATTCTGATGCACCTCTGCAGGTTTACTGTATCCCTTGGACCTTCCCATTGACGATGAAACACAGAATTTGCATCGAAATTAAATATAAGAGACACAACGCCGACTTAAGTACAAGAAAACTGAGTCTTCTTGCGGTCTATGTTTTGAGCGTTTCCTGCGTCACCCGTTTTACATTGCGATGCACCTCTGCCTGTTTACTGTATCCCTTGGACCTTCCCATTGTCGATGAAACACAGAAATCGCATCGGAAATAAATATAAGAAACACAATGCCGACTTAAGTACAGGAAGACTGATGTCTTCCTGCTATCTATGTTTTGAGCGTCTCCTGTGTCACCAGTTATACATTCCGATGCACCTCTGCAGGTTTACTGTATCCCTTGGACCTTCCCATTCACGATGAAACACAGAAATTTCATCGGAAATAAATATAAGAGACACAATGCCGACTTAAGTACAGGAAGACTGAGTCTTCCTACTGTCTATAATTTGAGCGTTTCCTGTGTCATCAGTTTTACATTCCGATGCACCTCTGCAGGTTTACTGTATCCCTTGGACCTTACCATTGACGATGAAACACAGATATTGTATCGGAATTAAATATAAGAGACATAATGCCGACTTAAGTACAGAAGACTGAGTCTTCCTACGGTCTATGTTTTGAGCGTTTTCTGTGTCACCAGTTTTACATTCCGATGCACCTCTGCAGGTTTACTGTATCCCTTGGACTTTCCCATTGACGATGAAACACAGAAATTGCATCGGAATTAAATGTAAGAGACACAATGCCGACTTAAGTACAGGAAGACTGAGTCTTCCTACTATTTATGTTTTGAGCGTTTCCTGTGTCACTAGTTATACATTCCGATGCACCTCTGCATGTTTATTGTATCCCTTGGACCTTCCCATTGACGATGAAACACAGAAATTGCATCGGAATTAAATATAAGAGACACAATGCCGACTTAAGTACAGGAAGACTGAGTCTTCCTACTGTCTATTTTTTGAGCGTTTCCTGTGTCACCAGTTTTACATTCTCATGCACTTCTGCAGGTTTTCTGTATCCCTTGGACCTTCCCATTCACGATAAAACACAGAAATTGCATCGCAATTAAATATAAGAGACACAATGCCGACTTAAGTACAGGAAGACTGAGTCTTCCTACTTTCTTTTTTTTTAATGTTTCCTGTGTCACCAGTTTTGCATTCCAATGTGCCTCTGCAGGTTTACTGTATCCCTTGGACCTTCCCATTGACGATGAAACACAGAAATTGCATCGGCATTAAATATAAGAGACACAATGCCGACTTAAGTACAGGAAGACTGAGTCTTCCTACTGTCTATGTTTTGAGCGTATCCTGTGCAACCATTTTTACATTCTGATGCACCTCTGCAGGTTTACTGTACCCCTTGGACCTTCCCATTGACGATGAAACACAGAAATTGCATCGGAATTAAATATAAGAGACACAATGCCGACTTAAGTACAGGAAGACTGAGTCTTCCTACTGTCTATATTTTGAGCGTTTCCTGTGTCACCGGTTTTACATTCTGATGCACCTCTGCAGGTTTACTGTATCCCTTGGACCTTCCCATTGACGATGAAACACAGAAATTGCATCGGAATTAAATATAAGAGAAACAATGCCGACTTAACTACAGGAAGATGAGTCTTCCTACTGTCTATAATTTGAGCGTTTCCTGTGTCACCAGTTTTACATTCTGATGCACCTCTGCAGGTTTACTGTATCCCTTGGACATTACCATTGACGATGAAACACAGAAATTGCATCGGAATTAAATATAAGAGACACAATGCCGACTTAAGTACAGGATGACTGAGTCTTCCTACTGTCTATAATTTGAGCGTTTCCTGTGTCACCAGTTTTACATTCCGATGCACCTCTACAGGTTTACTGTATCCCTTGGACCTTCACAGTTACGATGAAACACAGAAGTTACATCGGAATTAAATATAAGAGACACAATGACGACTTAAGTACAAGACAACACTCTTCTTACAGTCAATGATTTGAGCGTTTCCTGTGTCACCAGTTTTACATTCCGATGCAACTCTGCAGGTTTACTGTATCCCTTGGACCTTACCATTGACGATGAAACACAGATATTGTATCGGAATTAAATATAAGAGACATAATGCCGACTTAAGTACAGAAGACTGAGTCTTCCTACGGTCTATGTTTTGAGCGTTTTCTGTGTCACCAGTTTTACATTCCGATGCACCTCTGCAGGTTTACTGTATCCCTTGGACTTTCCCATTGACGATGAAACACAGAAATTGCATCGGAATTAAATGTAAGAGACACAATGCCGACTTAAGTACAGGAAGACTGAGTCTCCCTACTATTTATGTTTTGAGCGTTTCCTGTGTCACTAGTTATACATTCCGATGCACCTCTGCAGGTTTATTGTATCCCTTGGACCTTCCCATTGACGATGAAACACAGAAATTGCATCGGAATTAAATATAAGAGACACAATGCCGACTTAAGTACAGGAAGACTGAGTCTTCCTACTGTCTATTTTTTGAGCGTTTCCTGTGTCACCAGTTTTACATTCTCATGCACTTCTGCAGGTTTTCTGTATCCCTTGGACCTTCCCATTCACGATAAAACACAGAAATTGCTTCGCAATTAAATATAAGAGACACAATGCCGACTTAAGTACAGGAAGACTGAGTCTTCCTACTTTCTTTTTTTTTAATGTTTCCTGTGTCACCAGTTTTGCATTCCAATGTGCCTCTGCAGGTTTACTGTATCCCTTGGACCTTCCCATTGACGATGAAACACAGAAATTGAATCGGCATTAAATATAAGAGACACAATGCCGACTTAAGTACAGGAAGACTGAGTCTTCCTACTGTCTATGTTTTGAGCGTATCCTGTGTCACCATTTTTACATTCTGATGCACCTCTGCAGGTTTACTGTACCCCTTGGACCTTCCCATTGACGATGAAACACAGAAATTGCATCGGAATTAAATATAAGAGACACAATGCCGACTTAAGTACAGGAAGACTGAGTCTTCCTACTGTCTATATTTTGAGCGTTTCCTGTGTCACCGGTTTTACATTCTGATGCACCTCTGCAGGTTTACTGTATCCCTTGGACCTTCCCATTGACGATGAAACACAGAAATTGCATCGGAATTAAATATAAGAGAAACAATGCCGACTTAACTACAGGAAGATGAGTCTTCCTACTGTCTATAATTTGAGCGTTTCCTGTGTCACCAGTTTTACATTCTGATGCACCTCTGCAGGTTTACTGTATCCCTTGGACATTACCATTGACGATGAAACACAGAAATTGCATCGGAATTAAATATAAGAGACACAATGCCGACTTAAGTACAGGATGACTGAGTCTTCCTACTGTCTATAATTTGAGCGTTTCCTGTGTCACCAGTTTTACATTCCGATGCACCTCTACAGGTTTACTGTATCCCTTGGACCTTCACAGTTACGATGAAACACAGAAGTTACATCGGAATTAAATATAAGAGACACAATGACGACTTAAGTACAAGACAACACTCTTCTTACAGTCAATGATTTGAGCGTTTCCTGTGTCACCAGTTTTACATTCCGATGCAACTCTGCATGTTTACTGTATCCCTGGGACCTTCCCATTAGCGATGAAACACACAAATTGCATCCAAATTAAATATAAGGTACACAATGCCGACTTAAGTACAGGAAGACTGAGTCTTCCTACTGTCTATAATTTGAGCGTTGCCTGTGTCACCAGTTTTACATTCCGATGCACCTCTGAAGGTTTACTGTATCCCTTGGACCTTCCCATTGACGATGAAACACAGAAATTGCGTCGGAATTAAATATAAGAGACACAATGCCAACTTAAGTACAGGAAGACTGAGTCTTCCTACTGTCTATAATTTGAGCGTTGCCTGTGTCACCAGTTTTACATTCCGATGCACCTCTACAGGTTTACTGTATCCCTTGGACCTTCACAGTGACGATGAAACACAGAAATAGCATCGGAATTAAATATAAGAGACACAATGCCGACTTAAGTACAGGAAGACTAACTTCTCCTACTGTCTATGTTTTGAGCGTTTCCTGTGACATCAGTTTTACTTTCCGTTGCACCTCTGCAGGTTTACTATATCCCTTGGACCTTCCCATTCACGATGATACACAGAAATTGCATCGGAATTAAATATAAGAGACACAATGCCGACTTAAGTACATGAAGACTGGGTCTTCCTACTGTCTATGGTTTGAACGTTTCCTGTGTCACTAGTTTTACATTCCGATGCACCTCTGCAGGTTTACTGTATCCCTTGGACCTTACCATTGACGATGAAACACAGGAATTGTATCGGAATTAAATATAAGAGACATAATGCCGACTTAAGTACAGAAGACTGAGTCTCCCTACGGTCTATGTTTTGAGCGTTTCCTGTGTCACCAGTTTTACATTCTGATGCACCTCTGCAGGTTTACTGTATCCCTTGGACCTTCCCATTGACGATGAAACACAGAATTTGCATCGAAATTAAATATAAGAGACACAACGCCGACTTAAGTACAAGAAAACTGAGTCTTCTTGCGGTCTATGTTTTGAGCGTTTCCTGCGTCACCCGTTTTACATTGCGATGCACCTCTGCCTGTTTACTGTATCCCTTGGACCTTCGCATTGTCGATGAAACACAGAAATCGCATCGGAAATAAATATAAGAGACACAATGCCGACTTAAGTACAGAAGACTGAGTCTTCCTACGGTCTATGTTTTGAGCGTTTTCTGTGTCACCAGTTTTACATTCCGATGCACCTCTGCAGGTTTACTGTATCCCTTGGACTTTCCCATTGATGATGAAACACAGAAATTGCATCGGAATTAAATGTAAGAGACACAATGCCGACTTAAGTACAGGAAGACTGAGTCTTCCTACTATTTATGTTTTGAGCGTTTACTGTGTCACCAGTTATACATTCCGATGCACCTCTGCAGGTTTACTGTATCCCTTGGACCTTCCCATTGTCGATGAAACACAGAAATCGCATCGGAAATAAATATAAGAGACACAATGCCGACTTAAGTACAGGAAGACTGAGTCTTCCTACTATCTATGTTTTGAGCGTCTCCTGTGTCACCAGTTATACATTCCGATGCACCTCTGCAGGTTTACTGTATCCCTTGGACCTTCCCATTCACGATGAAACACAGAAATTTCATCGGAAATAAATATAAGAGACACAATGCCGACTTAAGTACAGGAAGACTGAGTCTTCCTACTGTCTATAATTTGAGCGTTTCCTGTGTCATCAGTTTTACATTCCGATGCACCTCTGCAGGTTTACTGTATCCCTTGGACTTTCCCATTGACGATGAAACACAGAAATTGCATCGGAATTAAATGTAAGAGACACAATGCCGACTTAAGTACAGGAAGACTGAGTCTTCCTACTATTTATGTTTTGAGCGTTTCCTGTGTCACCAGTTACACATTCCGATGCACCTCTGCAGGTTTACTGTATCCCTTGGACCTTCCCATTCACGATGAAACACAGAAATTGCATCGGAAATAAATATAAGAGACACAATGCCGACTTAAGTACAGGAAGACTGAGTCTTCCTACTGTCTATAATTTGAGCGTTTCCTGTGTCACCAGTTTTACATTCCGATGCACCTCTGCAGGTTTACTGTATCCCTTGGAACTTCCCATTGACGATGAAACACAGAAATTGCATCGGAATTAAATATAAGAGACACAATGCCGACTTAAGTACAGGAAGACTGAGTCTTCCTACTGTCTATATTTTGAGCGTTTCCTGTGTCACCGGTTTTACATTCTGATACACCTCTGCAGGTTTACTGTATCCCTTGGACCTTCCCATTGACGATGAATCACAGAAATTGCATCGGAATTAAATATAAGAGCAACAATGCCGACTTAACTACAGGAAGATGAGTCTTCCTACTGTCTATAATTTGAGCGTTTACTGTGTCACCAGTTTTACATTCTGATGCACCTCTGCAGGTTTACTGTATCCCTTGGACATTACCATTGACGATGAAACACAGAAATTGCATCGGAATTAAATATAAGAGACACAATGCCGACTTAAGTACAGGATGACTGAGTCTTCCTACTGTCTATAATTTGAGCGTTTCCTGTGTCACCAGTTTTACATTCCGATGCACCTCTACAGGTTTACTGTATCCCTTGGACCTTCACAGTTACGATGAAACACAGAAATTACATCGGAATTAAATATAAGAGACACAATGACGACTTAAGTACAAGACAACAGTCTTCTTACAGTCAATGTTTTGAGCGTTTCCTGTGTCACCAGTTTTACATTCCGATGCACCTCTGCATGTTTACTGTATCCCTTGGACCTTCCCATTGGCGATGAAACACACAAATTGCATCCAAATTAAATATAAGGTACACAATGCCGAATTAAGTACAGGAAGACTGAGTCTTCCTACTGTCTATAATTTGAGCGTTGCCTGTGTCACCAGTTTTACATTCCGATGCACCTCTGAAGGTTTACTGTATCCCTTGGACCTTCACAGTGACGATGAAACACAGAAATAGCATCGGAATTAAATATAAGAGACACAATGCCGATTTAAGTACAGGAAGACTAACTCCTCCTACTGTCTATGTTTTGAGCGTTTCCTGTGACATCAGTTTTACTTTCCGTTGCACCTCTGCAGGTTTACTATATCCCGTGGACCTTCCCATTGACGATGAAACACAGAAATTGCATCGGAATTAAATATAAGAGACACAATGCCGATTTAAGTACAGGAAGACTGAGTCTTCCTACTGTCTATTTTTTGAGCGTTTCCTGTGTCACCAGTTATACATTCCGATGCACCTCTGCAGGTTTACTGTATCCCTTGGACCTTCCCATTCACGATGAAACACAGAAATTTCATCGGAAATAAATATAAGAGACACAATGCCGACTTAAGTACAGGAAGACTGAGTCTTCCTACTTTCTATTCTTTTAATGTTTCCTGTGTCACCAGTTTTGCATTCCAATGTGCCTCTGCAGGTTTACTGTATCCCTTGGACCTTCCCATTGACGATGAAACACAGAAATAGCATCGGAATTAAATATAAGAGACACAATGCCGATTTAAGTACAGGAAGACTAACTCCTCCTACTGTCTATGTTTTGAGCGTTTCCTGTGACATCAGTTTTACTTTCCGTTGCACCTCTGCAGGTTTACTATATCCCTTGGACCTTCCCATTCACGATGATACACAGAAATTGCATCGGAATTAAATATAAGAGACACAATGCCGACTTAAGTACATGAAGACTGGGTCTTCCTACTGTCTATGTTTTGAACGTTTCCTGTGTCACTAGTTTTACATTCCGATGTACCTCTGCAGGTTTGCTGTATCCCTTGGACCTTACCATTGACGATGAAACACAGAAATTGTATCGGAATTAAATATAAGAGACATAATGCCGACTTAAGTACAGAAGACTGAGTCTTCCTACGGTCTATGTTTTGAGCGTTTCCTGTGTCACCAGTTTTACATTCTGATGCACCTCTGCAGGTTTACTGTATCCTTTGGACCTTCCCATTGACGATGAAACACAGAATTTGCATCGAAATTAAATATAAGAGACACAACTCGACTTAAGTACAAGAAAACTGAGTCTTCTTGCGGTCTATGTTTTGAGCGTTTCCTGCGTCACCCGTTTTACATTGCGATGCACCTCTGCCTGTTTACTGTATCCCTTGGACCTTCCCATTGTCGATGAAACACAGAAATCGCATCGGAAATAAATATAAGAGACACAATGCCGACTTAAGTACAGGAAGACTGAGTCTTCCTACTATCTATGTTTTGAGCGTCTCCTGTGTCACCAGTTATACATTCCGATGCACCTCTGCAGGTTTACTGTATCACTTGGACCTTCCCATTCACGATGAAACACAGAAATTTCATCGGAAATAAATATAAGAGACACAATGCCGACTTAAGTACAGGAAGACTGAGACTTCCTACTGTCTATAATTTGAGCGTTTCCTGTGTCATCAGTTTTACATTCCGATGCACCTCTGCAGGTTTACTGTATCCCTTGGACCTTACCATTGACGATGAAACACAGATATTGTATCGGAATTAAATATAAGAGACATAATGCCGACTTAAGTACAGAAGACTGAGTCTTCCTACGGTCTATGTTTTGAGCGTTTTCTGTGTCACCAGTTTTATATTCCGATGCACCTCTGCAGGTTTACTGTATCCCTTGGACTTTCCCATTGACGATGAAACACAGAAATTGCATCGGAATTAAATGTAAGAGACACAATGCCGACTTAAGTACAGGAAGACTGAGTCTTCCTACTATTTATGTTTTGAGCGTTTCCTGTGTCACTAGTTATACATTCCGATGCACCTCTGCAGGTTTATTGTATCCCTTGGACCTTCCCATTGACGATGAAACACAGAAATTGCATCGGAATTAAATATAAGAGACACAATGCCGACTTAAGTACAGGAAGACTGAGTCTTCCTACTGTCTATTTTTTGAGCGTTTCCTGTGTCACCAGTTTTACATTCTCATGCACTTCTGAAGGTTTTCTGTATCCCTTGGACCTTCCCATTCACGATAAAACACAGAAATTGCATCGCAATTAAATATAAGAGACACAATGCCGACTTAAGTACACTAAGACTGAGTCTTCCTACTTTCTTTTTTTTTAATGTTTCCTGTGTCACCAGTTTTGCATTCCAATGTGCCTCTGCAGGTTTACTGTATCCCTTGGACCTTCCCATTGACGATGAAACACAGAAATTGCATCGGCATTAAATATAAGAGACACAATGCCGACTTAAGTACAGGAAGACTGAGTCTTCCTACTGTCTATGTTTTGAGCGTATCCTGTGTCACCATTTTTACATTCTGATGCACCTCTGCAGGTTTACTGTACCCCTTGGACCTTCCCATTGACGATGAAACACAGAAATTGCATCGGAATTAAATATAAGAGACACAATGCCGACTTAAGTACAGGAAGACTGAGTCTTCCTACTGTCTATATTTTGAGCGTTTCCTGTGTCACCGGTTTTACATTCTGATGCACCTCTGCAGGTTTACTGTATCCCTTGGACCTTCCCATTGACGATGAAACACAGAAATTGCATCGGAATTAAATATAAGAGAAACAATGCCGACTTAACTACAGGAAGATGAGTCTTCCTACTGTCTATAATTTGAGCGTTTCCTGTGTCACCAGTTTTACATTCTGATGCACCTCTGCAGGTTTACTGTATCCCTTGGACATTACCATTGACGATGAAACACAGAAATTGCATCGGAATTAAATAGAAGAGACACAATGCCGACTTAAGTACAGGATGACTGAGTCTTCCTACTGTCTATAATTTGAGCGTTTCCTGTGTCACCAGTTTTACAATCCGATGCACCTCCACAGGTTTACTGTATCCCTTGGACCTTCACAGTTACGATGAAACACAGAAGTTACATCGGAATTAAATATAAGAGACACAATGACGACTTAAGTACAAGACAACACTCTTCTTACAGTCAATGATTTGAGCGTTTCCTGTGTCACCAGTTTTACATTCCGATGCAACTCTGCAGGTTTACTGTATCCCTTGGACCTTACCATTGACGATGAAACACAGATATTGTATCGGAATTAAATATAAGAGACATAATGCCGACTTAAGTACAGAAGACTGAGTCTTCCTACGGTCTATGTTTTGAGCGTTTTCTGTGTCACCAGTTTTACATTCCGATGCACCTCTGCAGGTTTACTGTATCCCTTGGACTTTCCCATTGACGATGAAACACAGAAATTGCATCGGAATTAAATGTAAGAGACACAATGCCGACTTAAGTACAGGAAGACTGAGTCTTCCTACTATTTATGTTTTGAGCGTTTCCTGTGTCACTAGTTATACATTCCGATGCACCTCTGCAGGTTTATTGTATCCCTTGGACCTTCCCATTGACGATGAAACACAGAAATTGCATCGGAATTAAATATAAGAGACACAATGCCGACTTAAGTACAGGAAGACTGAGTCTTCCTACTGTCTATTTTTTGAGCGTTTCCTGTGTCACCAGTTTTACATTCTCATGCACTTCTGCAGGTTTTCTGTATCCCTTGGACCTTCCCATTCACGATAAAACACAGAAATTGCATCGCAATTAAATATAAGAGACACAATGCCGACTTAAGTACAGGAAGACTGAGTCTTCCTACTTTCTTTTTTTTTAATGTTTCCTGTGTCACCAGTTTTGCATTCCAATGTGCCTCTGCAGGTTTACTGTATCCCTTGGACCTTCCCATTGACGATGAAACACAGAAATTGCATCGGCATTAAATATAAGAGACACAATGCCGACTTAAGTACAGGAAGACTGAGTCTTCCTACTGTCTATGTTTTGAGCGTATCCTGTGTCACCATTTTTACATTCTGATGCACCTCTGCAGGTTTACTGTACCCCTAGGACCTTCCCATTGACGATGAAACACAGAAATTGCATCGGAATTAAATATAAGAGACACAATGCCGACTTAAGTACAGGAAGACTGAGTCTTCCTACTGTCTATATTTTGGGCGTTTCCTGTGTCACCGGTTTTACATTCTGATGCACCTCTGCAGGTTTACTGTATCCCTTGGACCTTCCCATTGACGATGAAACACAGAAATTGCATCGGAATTAAATATAAGAGAAACAATGCCGACTTAACTACAGGAAGATGAGTCTTCCTACTGTCTATAATTTGAGCGTTTCCTGTGTCACCAGTTTTACATTCTGATGCACCTCTGCAGGTTTACTGTATCCCTTGGACATTACCATTGACGATGAAACACAGAAATTGCATCGGAATTAAATATAAGAGACACAATGCCGACTTAAGTACAGGATGACTGAGTCTTCCTACTGTCTATAATTTGAGCGATTCCTGTGTCACCAGTTTTACATTCCGATGCACCTCTACAGGTTTACTGTATCCCTTGGACCTTCACAGTTACGATGAAACACAGAAGTTACATCGGAATTAAATATAAGAGACACAATGACGACTTAAGTACAAGACAACACTCTTCTTACAGTCAATGATTTGAGCGTTTCCTGTGTCACCAGTTTTACATTCCGATGCAACTCTGCATGTTTACTGTATCCCTTGGACCTTCCCATTAGCGATGAAACACACAAATTGCATCCAAATTAAATATAAGGTACACAATGCCGACTTAAGTACAGGAAGACTGAGTCTTCCTACTGTCTATAATTTGAGCGTTGCCTGTGTCACCAGTTTTACATTCCGATGCACCTCTGAAGGTTTAGTGTATCCCTTGGAGCTTCCCATAGACGATGAAACACAGAAATTGCGTCGGAATTAAATATAAGAGACACAATGCCAACTTAAGTACAGGAAGACTGAGTCTTCCTACTGTCTATAATTTGAGCGTTGCCTGTGTCACCAGTTTTACATTCCGATGCACCTCTACAGGTTTACTGTATCCCTTGGACCTTCACAGTGACGATGAAACACAGAAATAGCATCGGAATTAAATATAAGAGACACAATGCCGACTTAAGTACAGGAAGACTAACTCCTCCTACTGTCTATGTTTTGAGCGTTTCCTGTGACATCAGTTTTACTTTCCGTTGCACCTCTGCAGGTTTACTATATCCCTTGGACCTTCCCATTCACGATGATACACAGAAATTGCATCGGAATTAAATATAAGAGACACAACGCCGACTTAAGTACATGAAGACTGGGTCTTCCTACTGTCTATGTTTTGAACGTTTCCTGTGTCACTAGTTTTACATTCCGATGCACCTCTGCAGGTTTACTGTATCCCTTGGACCTTCCCATTGACGATGAAACACAGAATTTGCATCGAAATTAAATATAAGAGACACAACGCCGACTTAAGTACAAGAAAACTGAGTCTTCTTGCGGTCTATGTTTTGAGCGTTTCCTGCGTCACCCGTTTTACATTGCGATGCACCTCTGCCTGTTTACTGTATCCCTTGGACCTTCGCAATGTCGATGAAACACAGAAATCGCATCGGAAATAAATATAAGAGACACAATGCCGACTTAAGTACAGAAGACTGAGTCTTCCTACGGTCTATGTTTTGAGCGTTTTCTGTGTCACCAGTTTTACATTCCGATGCACCTCTGCAGGTTTACTGTATCCCTTGGACTTTCCCATTGATGATGAAACACAGAAATTGCATCGGAATTAAATGTAAGAGACACAATGCCGACTTAAGTACAGGAAGACTGAGTCTTCCTACTATTTATGTTTTGAGCGTTTACTGTGTCACCAGTTATACATTCCGATGCACCTCTGCAGGTTTACTGTATCCCTTGGACCTTCCCATTGTCGATGAAACACAGAAATCGCATCGGAAATAAATATAAGAGACACAATGCCGACTTAAGTACAGGAAGACTGAGTCTTCCTACTATCTATGTTTTGAGCGTCTCCTGTGTCACTAGTTATACATTCCGATGCACCTCTGCAGGTTTACTGTATCCCTTGGACCTTCCCATTCACGATGAAACACAGAAATTGCATCGGCATTAAATATAAGAGACACAATGCCGACTTAAGTACAGGAAGACTGAGTCTTCCTACTGTCTATGATTTGAGCGTTTCCTGTGTCACCAGTTTTACATTCCGATGCACCTCTGCAGGTTTACTGTATCCCTTGGACCTTACCATTGACGATGAAACACAGAAATTGTATCGGAATTAAATATAAGAGACATAATGCCGACTTAAGTACAGAAGACTGAGTCTTCCTACGGTCTATGTTTTGAGCGTTTTCTGTGTCACCAGTTTTACATTCCCATGCACCTCTGCAGGTTTACTGTATCCCTTGGACTTTCCCATTGACGATGAAACACAGAAATTGCATCGGAATTAAATGTAAGAGACACAATGCCGACTTAAGTACAGGAAGACTGAGTCTTCCTACTATTTATGTTTTGAGCGTTTCCTGTGTCACCAGTTACACATTCCGATGCACCTCTGCAAGTTTACTGTATCCCTTGGACCTTCCCATTCACGATGAAACACAGAAATTGCATCGGAAATAAATATAAGAGACACAATGCCGACTTAAGTACAGGAAGACTGAGTCTTCCTACTGTCTATAATTTGAGCGTTTCCTGTGTCACCAGTTTTACATTCCGATGCACCTCTGCAGGTTTACTGTATCCCTTGGAACTTCCCATTGACGATGAAACACAGAAATTGCATCGGAATTAAATATAAGAGACACAATGCCGACTTAAGTACAGGAAGACTGAGTCTTCCTACTGTCTATATTTTGAGCGTTTCCTGTGTCACCGGTTTTACATTCTGATACACCTCTGCAGGTTTACTGTATCCCTTGGACCTTCCCATTGACGATGAATCACAGAAATTGCATCGGAATTAAATATAAGAGCAACAATGCCGACTTAACTACAGGAAGATGAGTCTTCCTACTGTCTATAATTTGAGCGTTTACTGTGTCACCAGATTTACATTCTGATGCACCTCTGCAGGTTTACTGTATCCCTTGGACATTACCATTGACGATGAAACACAGAAATTGCATCGGAATTAAATATAAGAGACACAATGCCGACTTAAGTACAGGATGACTGAGTCTTCCTACTGTCTATAATTTGAGCGTTTCCTGTGTCACCAGTTTTACATTCCGATGCACCTCTACAGGTTTACTGTATCCCTTGGACCTTCACAGTTACGATGAAACACAGAAGTTACATCGGAATTAAATATAAGAGACACAATGACGACTTAAGTACAAGACAACAGTCTTCTTACAGTCAATGTTTTGAGCGTTTCCTGTGTCACCAGTTTTACATTCCAATGCACCTCTGCATGTTTACTGTATCCCTTGGACCTTTCCATTGGCGATGAAACACACAAATTGCATCCAAATTAAATATAAGGTACACAATGCCGACTTAAGTACAGGAAGACTGAGTCTTCCTACTGTCTATAATTTGAGCGTTGCCTGTGTCACCAGTTTTACATTCCGATGCACCTCTGAAGGTTTACTGTATCCCTTGGACCTTCACAGTGACGATGAAACACAGAAATAGCATCGGAATTAAATATAAGAGACACAATGCCGATTTAAGTACAGGAAGACTAACTCCTCCTACTGTCTATGTTTTGAGCGTTTCCTGTGACATCAGTTTTACTTTCCGTTGCACCTCTGCAGGTTTACTATATCCCGTGGACCTTCCCATTCACGATGATACACAGAAATTGCATCGGAATTAAATATAAGAGACACAATGCCGATTTAAGTACATGAAGACTGGGTCTTCCTACTGTCTATGTTTTGAACGTTTCCTGTGTCACTAGTTTTACATTCCGATGCACCTCTGCAGGTTTACTGTATCCCTTGGACCTTACCATTGACGATGAAACACAGAAATTGTATCGGAGTTAAAAATAAGAGACATAATGCCGACTTAAGTACAGAAGACTGAATCTTCCTACGGTCTATGGTTTGAGCGTTTCCTGTGTCACCAGTTTTACATTCTGATGCACCTCTGCAGGTTTACTGTATCCCTTGGACCTTCCCATTGACGATGAAACACAGAATTTGTATCGAAATTAAATATAAGAGACACAACGCCGACTTAAGTACAAGAAAACTGAGTCTTCTTGCGGTCTATGTTTTGAGCGTTTCCTGCGTCACCCGTTTTACATTGCGATGCACCTCTGCCTGTTTACTGTATCCCTTGGATCTTCCCATTGTCGATGAAACACAGAAATCGCATCGGAAATAAATATAAGAGACACAATGCCGTCTTAAGTACAGGAAGACTGAGTCTTCCTACTATCTATGTTTTAAGCGTCTCCTGTGTCACCAGTTATACATTCCGATGCACCTCTGCAGGTTTACTGTATCCCTTGGACCTTCCCATTCACGATGAAACACAGAAATTGCATCGGAAATAAATATAAGAGACACAATGCCGACTTAAGTACAGGAAGACTGAGTCTTCCTACTGTCTATAATTTGATCGTTTCCTGTGTCACCAGTTTTACATTCCGATGCACCTCTGCAGGTTTACTGTATCCCTTGGAACTTCCCATTGACGATGAAACACAGAAATTGCATCGGAATTAAATATAAGAGACACAATGCCGACTTAAGTACAGGAAGACTGAGTCTTCCTACTGTCTATATTTTGAGCGTTTCCTGTGTCACCGGTTTTACATTCTGATACACCTCTGCAGGTTTACTGTACCCCTTGGACCTTCCCATTGACGATGAATCACAGAAATTGCATCGGAATTAAATATAAGAGCAACAATGCCGACTTAACTACAGGAAGATGAGTCTTCCTACTGTCTATAATTTGAGCGTTTACTGTGTCACCAGTTTTACATTCTGATGCACCTCTGCAGGTTTACTGTATCCCTTGGACATTACCATTGACGATGAATCACAGAAATTGCATCGGAATTAAATATAAGAGCAACAATGCCGACTTAACTACAGGAAGATGAGTCTTCCTACTGTCTATAATTTGAGCGTTTACTGTGTCACCAGTTTTACATTCCGATGCACCTCTGAAGGTTTACTGTATCCCTTGGACCTTCACAGTGACGATGAAACACAGAAATAGCATCGGAATTAAATATAAGAGACACAATGCCGATTTAAGTACAGGAAGACTAACTCCTCCTACTGTCTATGTTTTGAGCGTTTCCTGTGACATCAGTTTTACTTTCCGTTGCACCTCTGGAGGTTTACTATATCCCGTGGACCTTCCCATTCACGTAGATACACAGAAATTGCATCGGAATTAAATATAAGAGACACAATGCCGACTTAAGTACATGAAGACTGGGTCTTCCTACTGTCTATGTTTTGAACGTTTCCTGTGTCACTAGTTTTACATTCCGATGCACCTCTGCAGGTTTACTGTATCCCTTGGACCTTACCATTGACGATGAAACACAGAAATTGTATCGGAGTTAAAAATAAGAGACATAATGCCGACTTCAGTACAGAAGACTGAGTCTTCCTACGGTCTATGGTTTGAGCGTTTCCTGTGTCACCAGTTTTACATTCTGATGCACCTCTGCAGGTTTACTGTATCCCTTGGACCTTCCCATTGACGATGAAACACAGAATTTGCATCGAAATTAAATATAAGAGACACAACGCCGACTTAAGTACAAGAAAACTGAGTCTTCTTGCGGTCTATGTTTTGAGCGTTTCCTGCGTCACCCGTTTTACATTGCGATGCACCTCTGCCTGTTTACTGTATCCCTTGCATCTTCCCATTGTCGATGAAACACAGAAATCGCATCGGAAATAAATATAAGAGACACAATGCCGTCTTAAGTACAGGAAGACTGAGTCTTCCTACTATCTATGTTTTAAGCGTCTCCTGTGTCACCAGTTATACATTCCGATGCACCTCTGCAGGTTTACTGTATCCCTTGGACCTTCCCATTCACGATGAAACACAGAAATTTCATCGGAAATAAATATAAGAGACACAATGCCGACTTAAGTACAGGAAGACTGAGTCTTCCTACTGTCTATAATTTGAGCGTTTCCTGTGTCATCAGTTTTACACTCCGATGCACCTCTGCAGGTTTACTGTATCCCTTGGACCTTACCATTGACGATGAAACACAGAAATTGTATCGGAATTAAATATAAGAGACATAATGCCGACGTAAGTACAGAAGACTGAGTCTTCCTACGGTCTATGTTTTGAGCGTTTTCTGTGTCACCAGTTTTACATTCCGATGCACCTCTGCAGGTTTACTGTATCCCTTGGACTTTCCCATTGACGATGAAACACAGACATTGCATCGGAATTAAATGTAAGAGACACAATGCCGACTTAAGTACAGGAAGCCTGAGTCTTCCTACTATTTATGTTTTGAGCGTTTCCTGCGTCACCAGTTATACATTCCGATGCACCTCTGCAGGTTTACTGTATCCCTTGGACCTTCCCATTCTCGATGAAACACAGAAATTTCATCGGAAATAAATATAAGAGACACAATGCCGACTTGAGTACAGGAAGACTGAGTCTTCCTACTGTCTATAATTTGAGCGTTTCCTGTGTCACCAGTTTTATATTCCGATGCACCTCTGCAGGTTTACTGTATCCCTTGGAACTTCCCATTGACGATGAAACTCAGAAATTGCATCGGAATTAAATATAAGAGACACAGTGCCGACTTAAGAGCAGGATGACTGGATCTTCTTACTGTCTATGTTTTGAGCGTTTCCCGTGTCAACAGTTTTACATTCCGATGCACCTCTGCAGGTTTACTGTATCCCTTGGACCTTCACAGTGACGATGAATCACAGAAATTGCATCGGAATTAAATATAAGAGTCACAATGCAGACTTAAGTACTGGAAGACTAAATCCTGCTACTGTCTATGTTTCGAGCGTTTCCTGTGTCATCAGTTTTACCTTCCGATGCACCTCTGCTTGTTAACTATATCCCTTGGACCTTCCCATTCACGATGAAACACAGAAATTTCATCGGAAATAAATATAAGAGACACAATGCCGACTTAAGTACAGGAAGACTGAGTCTTCCTACTGTCTATGATTTGAGCGTTTCCTGTGTCACCAGTTTTACATTCCGATGCACCTCTGCAGGTTTACTGTATCCCTTGGACCTTCCCATTGACGATGAAACACAGAAATTGCATCGGAATTAAATATAAGATATTCAATGCCGACTTAAGTACAGGAAGACTGAGTCTTCCTACTGTCTATGTTTTGAGCGTTTCCTGTGTCACTAGTTATACATTCCGATGCACCTCTGCAGGTTTATTGTATCCCTTGGACCTTCCCATTGACGATGAAACACAGAAATTGCATCGGAATTAAATATAAGAGACACAATGCCGACTTAAGTACAGGAAGACTGAGTCTTCCTACTTTCTATTTTTTGAGTGTTTCCTGTGTCACCAGTTTTGCATTCCAATGTGCCTCTGCAGGTTTACTGTATCCCTTGGACCTTCCCATTGACGATGAAACACAGAAATTGCATCGGAATTAAATATAAGAGACACAATGCCGACTTAAGTACAGGAAGACTGAGTCTTCCTACTGTCTATATTTTGAGCGTTTCCTGTGTCACCGGTTTTACATTCTGATGCACCTCTGCAGGTTTACTGTATCCCTTGGACCTTCCCATTGACGATGAAACACAGAAATTGCATCGGAATTAAATATAAGAGAAACAATGCCGACTTAACTACAGGAAGATGAGTCTTCCTACTGTCTATAATTTGAGCGTTTCCTGTGTCACCAGTTTTACATTCTGATGCACCTCTGCAGGTTTACTGTATCCCTTGGACATTACCATTGACGATGAAACACAGAAATTGCATCGGAATTAAATATAAGAGACACAATGCCGACTTAAGTACAGGATGACTGAGTCTTCCTACTGTCTATAATTTGAGCGTTTCCTGTGTCACCAGTTTTACATTCCGATGCACCTCTACAGGTTTACTGTATCCCTTGGACCTTCACAGTTACGATGAAACACAGAAGTTACATCGGAATTAAATATAAGAGACACACTGACGACTTAAGTACAAGACAACAGTCTTCTTACAGTCAATGTTTTGAGCGTTTCCTGTGTCACCAGTTTTACATTCCGATGCACCTCTGCATGTTTACTGTATCCCTTGGACCTTCCAATTGGCGATGAAACACACAAATTGCATCCAAATTAAATATAAGGTACACAATGCCGACTTAAGTACAGGAAGACTAAATCCTGCTACTGTCTATGTTTTGAGCGTATCCTGTGTCATCAGTTTTACTTTACGATGCACCTCTGCAGGTTTACTATATCCCTTGGACCTTCCCATTGACGATGAAACACAGAAATTTCATCGGAAATAAATATAAGAGACACAATGCCGACTTATGTACAGGAAGACTGAGTCCTCCTACTGTCTATGTTTTGAGCGTTTCCTGTGTCACTAGTTATACATTCCGTTGCACCTCTTCAGGTTTACTGTATCCCTAGGACCTTCCCATTGACGATGAAACACAGAAATTGCATCGGAAATAAATATAAGAGACACAATGCAGACTTAAGTACAGGAAGACTGAGTCTTCCTACTGTCTATGATTTGAGGGTTTCCTGTGTCACGAGTTTTACATTCCGATGCGCCTCTGCAGGTTTACTGTATCCCTTGGACCTTCCCATTGACGATGAGACACAGAAATTGCATCGGAATTAAATATAAGAGACACAATTCCGACTTAAGTACAGGAAGACTGAGTCTTCCTACTGTCTATGTTTTGAGCGTTTCCTGTGTCACTAGTTTTACATTCCGATGCACCTCTGCAGGTTTACTGCATCACTTGGACCTTCCCATTAACGATGAAACACAGAAACTGCATCGGAATTAAATATAAGAGACACAATGCGCACTTAAGTACAGGAAGACTGAGTCTTCCTACTGTCTGTGTTTTGAGCGTTTCCTGTGTCACCAGTTTTACATTCTGATGCACCTCTGCAGGTTTACTGAATCCCTTGGACCTTCCCACAGACGATGAAACACAGAAATTGCATCGGAATTAAATATAAGAGACACAATGCCGACTTAAGTACAGGATGACTGAGTCTTCCTACTGTCTATAATTTGAGCGTTTCCTGTGTCACCAGTTTTACATTCCGATGCACCTCTACAGGTTTACTGTTTCCCTTGGACCTTCACAGTTACGATGAAACTCAGAAATTACATCGGAATTAAATATAAGAGACACCATGACGACTTAAGTACAAGAAAACAGTTTTCTTACAGTCAATGTTTTGAGCGTTTCCTGTGTCACCAGTTTTACATTCCAATGGACCTCTGCATGTTTACTGTATCCCTTGGACCTTCCCATTCACGATGAAACACAGTAATTTCATCGGAAGTAAATATAAGAGACACAATGCCGACTTATGTACAGGAAGACTGAGTCTTCCTACTGTCTATGTTTTGAGCGTTTCCTGTGTCACTAGTTATATATTCCGTTGCACATCTGCAGGTTTACTGTATCCCTTGGACCTTCCCATTGACGTTGAAACACAGAAATTGCATCGGAATTAAATATAAGAGACACAATGCCGACTTAAGTACAGGAAGACGGAGTCTTCCTACTGTCTATGTTGTGAGCGTTTCCTGTGTCACCATTTTTATATTCTGATGCACCTCTGCAGGTTTACTGTACCACTTGGCCCTTCCCATTGACGATGAAACACAGAAATTGCATCGGAATTAAATATAAGAGACACAATGCCGACATAAGTACAGGAAGACTGAGTCTTCCTACTGTCTATATTTTGAGCGTTTCCTGTGTCACCGGTTTTACATTCTGATGCACCTCTGCAGGTTTACTGTATCCCTTGGACCTTCCCATTGACGATGAAACACAGAAATTGCATCGGAATTAAATATAAGAGAAACAATGCCGACTTAACTACAGGAAGATGAGTCTTCCTACTGTCTATAATTTGAGCGTTTCCTGTGTCACCAGTTTTACATTCTGATGCACCTCTGCAGGTTTACTGTATCCCTTGGACATTACCATTGACGATGAAACACAGAAATTGCATCGGAATTAAATATAAGAGACACAATGCCGACTTAAGTACAGGATGACTGAGTCTTCCTACTGTCTATAATTTGAGCGTTTCCTGTGTCACCAGTTTTACATTCCGATGCACCTCTACAGGTTTACTGTATCCCTTGGACCTTCACAGTTACGATGAAACACAGAAGTTACATCGGAATTAAATATAAGAGACACAATGACGACTTAAGTACAAGACAACAGTCTTCTTACAGTCAATGTTTTGAGCGTTTCCTGTGTCACCAGTTTTACATTCCGATGCACCTCTGCATGTTTACTGTATCCCTTGGACCTTCCCATTGGCGATGAAACACACAAATTGCATCCAAATTAAATATAAGGTACACAATGCCGGCTTAAGTACAGGAAGACTAAATCCTGCTACTGTCTATGTTTTGAGCGTATCCTGTGTCATCAGTTTTACTTTACGATGCACCTCTGCAGGTTTACTATATCCCTTGGACCTTCCCATTGACGATGAAACACAGAAATTTCATCGGAAATAAATATAAGAGACACAATGCCGACTTATGTACAGGAAGACTGAGTCCTCCTACTGTCTATGTTTTGAGCGTTTCCTGTGTCACTAGTTATACATTCCGTTGCACCTCTTCAGGTTTACTGTATCCCTAGGACCTTCCCATTGACGATGAAACACAGAAATTGCATCGGAAATAAATATAAGAGACACAATGCAGACTTAAGTACAGGAAGACTGAGTCTTCCTACTGTCTATGATTTGAGGGTTTCCTGTGTCACGAGTTTTACATTCCGATGCGCCTCTGCAGGTTTACTGTATCCCTTGGACCTTCCCATTGACGATGAGACACAGAAATTGCATCGGAATTAAATATAAGAGACACAATTCCGACTTAAGTACAGGAAGACTGAGTCTTCCTACTGTCTATGTTTTGAGCGTTTCCTGTGTCACTAGTTTTACATTCCGATGCACCTCTGCAGGTTTACTGCATCACTTGGACCTTCCCATTAACGATGAAACACAGAAACTGCATCGGAATTAAATATAAGAGACACAATGCCGACTTAAGTACAGGAAGACTGAGTCTTCTAACTGTCTGTGTTTTGAGCGTTTCCTGTGTCACCAGTTTTACATTCTGATGCACCTCTGCAGGTTTACTGTATCCCTTGGACCTTCCCACTGACGATGAAACACAGAAATTGCATCGGAATTAAATATAAGAGACACAATGCCGACTTAAGTACAGGATGACTGAGTCTTCCTACTGTCTAAAATTTGAGCGTTTCCTGTGTCACCAGTTTTACATTCCGATGCACCTCTACAGGTTTACTGTTTCCCTTGGACCTTCACAGTTACGATGAAACTCAGAAATTACATCGGAATTAAATATAAGAGACACCATGACGACTTAAGTACAAGAAAACAGTTTTCTTACAGTCAATGATTTGAGCGTTTCCTGTGTCACCAGTTTTACATTCCAATGGACCTCTGCATGTTTACTGTATCCCTTGGACCTTCCCATTGGCGATGAAACACACAAATTGCATCGAAATTAAATATAAGAGACACAATGCCGACTTCAGTACAGTAAGACTAAATCCTGCTACTGTCTATGTTTTGAGCGTATCCTGTGTCATTAGTTTTACTTTCCGATGCACCTCTGCAGGTTTACTATATCCCTTGGACCTTCCCATTCACGATGAAACACAGTAATTTCATCGGAAGTAAATATAAGAGACACAATGCCGACTTATGTACAGGAAGACTGAGTCTTCCTACTGTCTATGTTTTGAGCGTTTCCTGTGTCACTAGTTATATATTCCGTTGCACCTCTGCAGGTTTACTGTATCCCTTGGACCTTCCCATTGACGATGAAACACAGAAATTGCATCGGAATTAAATATAAGAGACACAATGCCGACTTAAGTACAGGAAGACGGAGTCTTCCTACTGTCTATGTTGTGAGCGTTTCCTGTGTCACCATTTTTATATTCTGATGCACCTCTGCAGGTTTACTGTACCACTTGGCCCTTCCCATTGACGATGACACACAGAAATTGCATCGGAATTAAATATAAGGACACAATGTCGACATAAGTACAGGAAGACTGAGTCTTCCTACTGTCCATGATTTGAGCGTTTCCTGTGTCATCAGTTTTACATTCCGATGCACTTCTGCAGGTTTACTGTATCCCTTGGACCTTCCCATTGACGATGAAAATCAGAAAGTGCATCGGAATTATATATAAGAGACACAACGCCGACTTAAGTACATGAAAACTGAGCCTTCTTACGGTCTATGTTTTGAGCGTTTCCTGTGTCACCAGGTTTAAATTCCGATGCACCTCTGCAGGTTTACTGTATCCCTTGGAACTTCCCATTGAAGATGAAACACAGAAATTGCATCGGAATTAAATATTAGAGACACAGTGCCGACTTAAGATCAGGATGACTGGATCTTCTTACTGTCTATGTTTTGAGCGTTTCCCGTGTCAACAGTTTTACATTCCGATGCACCTCTGCAGGTTTACTGTATCCCTTGGACCTTCACAGTTACGATGAATCACAGAAATTGCATCGGAATTAAATATAAGAGACTCAATGCCGACTTGAGTACAGGGAGACTGAGCCTTCCTACTGTCTATGTTTTGAGCGTTTCCTGTGTCACTAGTTATACATTCCGATGCACCTCTGCAGGTTTATTGTATTCCTTGGACCTTCCCATTGACGATGAAACACAGATTTTGCATCGGAATTAAATATAAGAGACACAATGCCGACTTAAGTACAGGAAGACTGAGTCTTCCTACTGTCTATTTTTTGAGCGGTTCCTGTGTCACCAGTTTTACATTCTGATGCACTTCTGCAGGTTTACTGTATCCGTTGGACCTTCCCATTCACGATAAAACACAGAGATTGCATCGCAATTAAATATAAGAGACACAATGCCGACTTAAGTACAGGAAGACTGAGTCTTCCTACTGTCTATGTTTTGAGCGTTTCCTGTGTCACCATTTTTACATTCTGATGCACCTCTGCAGGATTACTGTAACCCTTGGACCTTCCCTTTGACGATGAAACACAGAAATTGCATCGGAATTAAATATAAGAGAAACAATGCCGACTTAAGTACAGGAAGACTGAGTCTTCCTACTGTCTATGTTTTGAGCGTTTCCTGTGTCACCATTTTTACATTCTGATGCACCTCTGCAGGATTACTGTACCCCTTGGACCTTCCCTTTGACGATGAAACACAGAAATTGCATCGGAAATAAATATGAGAGACACAATGCAGGCTTAAGTACAGGAAGACTGAGTCTTCCTACTGTCTATGTTTTGTGCGTTTCCTGTGTCATCAGTTTTACATTCCGATGCACCTCTGCAGGTTTACTGTATCCATTGGACCGTCCCATTGACGATGAGACACAGAAATTGCATCGGAATTAAATATAAGAGATACAATGCCGACTTAAGTACAGGAAGACTGAGTCTTCCTACTGTCTATGTTTTGAGCGTTTCCTGTGTCACTAGTTATACATTCCGATGCACCTCAGCAGGTTTACTGTATCCCTTGGACCTTCCCATTGGCGATGAAACACACAAATTGCATCGAAATTAAATATGATAGACACAATGCCGACTTTAGTACAGTAAGACTAAATCCTGCTACTGTCTATGTTTTGAGCGTATCCTGTGTCATCAGTTTTACTTTCCGATGCACCTCTGCAGGTTTACTATATCCCTTGGACCTTCCCATTCACGATGAAACACAGAATTTTCATCGGAAATAAATATAAGAGACACAATGCCGACTTATGTACAGGAAGACTGAGTCTTCCTACTATCTATGTTTTGAGCGTTTCCTGTGTCACTAGTTATACATTCCGTTGCACCTCTGCAGGTTTACTGTATCCCTTGGACCTTCCCATTGACGATGAAACACAGAAATTGCATCGGAATTAAATATAAGAGACACAATGCCGACTTAAGTACAGGAAGACTGAGTCTTCCTACTGTCTATGTTGTGAGCGTTTCCTGTGTCACCATTTTTACTTTCTGATGCACCTCTGCAGGATTACTGTACCACTTGGCCCTTCCCATTGACGATGAAACACAGAAATTGCATCGGAATTAAATATAAGAGACACAATGCCGACTTAAGTACAGGAAGACTGAGTCTTCCTACTGTCTATGTTTTGAGCGTTTCCTGTGTCACTAGTTTTACATTCCGATGCACCTCTGCAGGTGTACTGCATCACTTGGACCTTCCCATTGACGATGAAACACAGAAATTGCATCGGAATTAAATATAAGAGACACAATGCCGACTTAAGTACAGGAAGACTGAGTCTTCCTACTGTCTATGTTTTGTGCGTTTCCTGTGTCACCAGTTTTACATTCTGATGCACCTCTGCAGGTTTACTGTATCCCTTGGACCTTCCCATTGACGATGAAACACAGAAATTGCATCGGAATTAAATATAAGAGACACAATGCCGTCTTAAGTACAGGAAGACTGAGTCTTCCTACTGTCTATGTTTTGAGCGTTTCCTGTGTCACCAGTTTTACATTCTGATGCACCTCTGTAGGTTTACTGTATCCCTTGGACCTTCCCACTGACGATGAAACACAGAAATTGCATCGGAATTAAATATAAGAGACACAACGCCGACTTAAGTACAGGATGACTGAGTCTTCCTACTGTCTATAATTTGAGCGTTTCCTGTGTCACCAGTTTTACATTCCAATGGACCTCTGCATGTTTACTGTATCCCTTGGACCTTCCCATTGGCGATGAAAAACACAAATTGCATCGAAATTAAATATAAGAGACACAATGCCGACTTCAGTACAGTAAGACTAAATCCTGCTACTGTCTATGTTTTGAGCGTATCCTGTGTCATCAGTTTTACTTTCCGATGCACCTCTGCAGGTTTACTATATCCCTTGGACCTTCCCATTCACGATGAAACACAGAAAATTCATCGGAAATAAATATATAAGAGACACAATGCCGACTTATGTACAGGAAGACTTAGTCTTCCTACTGTCTATGTTTTGAGCGTTTCCTGTGTCACTAGTTTTACATTCCGATGCACCTCTGCAGGTTTATTGCATCACTTGGACCTTCACAGTTACGATGAAACACAGAAATTACATCGGAATTAAATATAAGAGACACAATGACGACTTAAGTACAAGAAAACAGTCTTCTTACAGTCAATGTTTTGAGCGTTTCCTGTGTCACCAGTTTTACATTCCGATGCACCTCTGCATGTTTACTGTATCCCTTGGACCTTCCCATTGGCGATGAAACACACAAAATGCGTCGAAATTAAATATAAGAGACACAATGCCGACATCAGTACAGGAAGACTAAATCCTGCTACTGTCTATGTTTTGAGCGTATCCTGTGTAATCAGTTTTACTTTCTGATGCACCTCTGCAGGTTTACTATATCCCTTGGACCTTCCCATTCAAGATGAAACACAGAAATTTCATCGGAAATAAATATAAGAGACACAATGCCGACTTATCTACAGGAAGACTGAGTCTTCCTACTGTCTATGTTTTGAGCGTTTCCTGTGTCACTAGTTATACATTCCGTTGCACCTCTGCAGGTTTACTGTATCCCTTGGACCTTCCCATTGACGATGAAACACAGAAATTACATCGGAATTAAATATAAGAGGCACAATGACGACTTAAGTACAAGAAAACAGTCTTCTTACAGTCAATGTTTTGAGTGTTTCCTGTGTCACTAGATTTACATTCCGATTAACGTCTGCAGGTTTACTGTATCCCTTGGATCTTCGCATTGACGATGAAACACAGAAATTGCATCGGAATTAAATATAAGAAACACAATGCCGACTTAAGTACAGGAACACTGAGTCTTCCTACTGTCTATGTTTTGTGCGTTTCCTGTGTCACCAGTTTTACATTCTGATGCACCTCTGCAGGTTTACTGTATCCCTTGGACCTTCCCATTGACGATGAAACACAGAAATTGCATCGGAATTAAATATAAGAGACACAATGCCGACTTAAGTACAGGAAGACTGAGTCTTCCTACTGTCTATAATTTGAGCGTTTCCTGTGTCACCCGTTTTACATTCCGATGCACCTCTGCATGTTTACTGTATCCCTTGGACCTTCCCATTGGAGATGAAACACACAAATTGCATCAAAATTAAATATAAGAGACACTATGCCGACTTAAGTACGGGAAGACTAAATCTTGCTACTGTCTATGCTTTGAGCGTATCCTGTGTAATCAGTTTTACTTTCCGATGCACCTCTGCAGGTTTACTATATCCCTTGGACCTTCCCATTCACGATGAAAAACAGAAATTTCAACTGATATAAATATAAGAGACACAATGCCGACTTAAGTACAGGAAGACTGAGTCTTCCTACTGTCTATAATTTGAGCGTTTCCTGTGTCACCAGTTTTACATTCCGATGCACATCTACAGGTTGACTGTATCCCTCGTCATTGTGTCAGTGACGATGACACACAGAAATTGAATCGGAATTAAATATAAGAGACACAATGCCGACTTAAGTACAGGATGACTAAGTCTTCCTACTGTCTATGTTTTGAGCGTGTCCTGTGTCATCAGTTTTACTTTCCGATGCACCTCTGCAGGTTTACTATATCCCTTGGACCTTTCCATTTACGATGGAACACAGAAATTTCATCGGAAATAAATATAAGAGACAAAATGCCGACTTAAGTACAGGAAGACTGAGTCTTCCTACTGTCTATGATTTGAGCGTTTCCTGTGTCACTAGTTTTACATTCCGATGCACCTCATCAGGTTAACTGTATCCCTTGGACTTTCCCATTGACGATGAAACACAGAAATTGCATCGGAATTAAATGTAAGAGACACAATGCCGACTTAAGTACAGGAAGACTGAGTCTTCCAACTGTCTATGTTTTGAGCGTTTCCTGTGTCACCAGTTTTACATTCCGATGCACGTCTGCAGGTTTACTGTGTCCCTTGGACCTTCCCATTGGCGAGGAAAGACACAAATTGCATCGGAATTAAATATAAGAGACACAATGCCGACTTAAGTACAGGAAGACTGAGTCTTCCTACTGTCTATGTTTGAGCGTTTCCTGTGTCACTAGTTTTACATTGAGATGCACCTCTGCAGGTTTACTGTATCCCTTCGACCTTCCCATTGACGATGAAACACAGAAATAGCATCGGAATTAAATATAAGAGACACAATGCCGACTTAAGTACAGGAAGACTAACTCCTCCTACTGTCTATGTTTTGAGCGTTTCCTGTGTCATCAGTTTTACTTTGTGTTGCACCTCTGCAGGTTTACTATATCTCTTGGACCTTCCCATTCACGATGAAACACAGAAATTTCATCGGAAATAAATATAAGAGGCACAATGCCGACTTCAGTACAGGAAGACTCAGACTTCCCACTGTCTATGTTTTGAGCGTTTCCTGTGTCACTAGTTTTACATTCCGATGCACCTCTGCAGGTTTACTGTATCCCTTGGACCTTACCATTGACGATGAAACACTGAAATTGTATCGGAATTAAGTATAAGAGACATAATGCCGACATAAGTACAGGAGGAATGAGTCTTCCTACTGTCTATGTTTTGAGCGTTTCCTGTGTCACCAGTTTTACATTCTGATGCACGTCTGCAGGTTTACTGTATCATTTGGACCTTCCCATTTACGATGGAACACAGAAATTTCATCGGAAATAAATATAAGAGACAAAATGCCGACTTAAGTACAGGAAGACTGAGTCTTCCTACTGTCTATGTTTTGAGCGTTTCCTGTGTCACCAGTTTTACATTCCGATGCACCTCATCAGGTTTACTGTATCCCTTGGACTTTCCCATTGCCGATGAAACACAGAAATTGCATCGGAATTAAATGTAAGAGACACAATGCCGACTTAAGTACAGGAAGACCGAGTCGTCCAACTGTCTATGTTTTGAGCGTTTCCTGTGTCACTAGTTTTACATTCCGATGCACGTCTGCAGGTTTACTGTGTCCCTTGGACCATCCCATTGGCGATGAAACACAGAAATTGCATCGGAATTAAATATAAGAGACACAATGCCGAGTTAAGTACAGGAAGACTGAGTCTTTCTACTGTCTATGTTTTGAGGGTTTCCTTTGTCACCAGTTTTACATTCTGATGCACCTCTGCAGGTTTACTGTATCCCTTGGACCTTCCCATTGACGATGAAACACAGAAATTGCATCGGAATTAAATGTAAGAGACACAATGCCGACTTAAGTATAGGAAGACTGAGTCTTCCTACTGTCTATAATTTGAGCGTTTCCTGTGTCACCAGTTTTACATTCCGATGCACCTCTACAGGTTTACTGTATCCCTTGGACCTTCACAGTGACGATGAAACACAGAAATAGCATCGGAATTAAATATAAGAGACACAATGCCGACTTAAGTACAGGAAGACTAACTCCTCCTACTGTCTATGTTTTGAGCGTTTCCTGTGTCATCAGTTTTACTTTGTGTTGCACCTCTGTAGGTTTACTATATCCCTTGGACCTTCCCATTCACGATGAAACACAGAAATTTCATCGGAAATAAATATAAGAGACACAATGCCGACTTCAGTACAGGAAGACTGAGTCTTCCCACTGTCTATGTTTTGAGCGTGTCCTGTGTCACGAGTTTTACATTCCGATGCACCTCTGCAGGTTTACTGTATCCCTTGGACCTTCCCATTGTCGATGAAACACAGAAATTGCATCGGAATTAAATATAAGAGACACAATGCCGACTTAAGTACAGGAAGACTGGGTCTTCCTACTGTCTATGTTTTGAGCGTTTCCTGTGTCACTAGTTTTACATTCCGATGCACCTCTGCAGGTTTACTGTATCCCTTGGACCTTACCATTGACGATGAAACACTGAAATTGTATCGGAACTAAGTATAAGAGACATAATGCCGACTTAAGTACAGGAAGACTGAGTCTTCCTACTGTCTATGTTTTGAGCGTTTCCTGTGTAACCAGTTTTACATTCGGATGCACCTCTGCAGGTTTACTGTATTCCGTGGACCTTCCCATTGACGATGAAACACAGAAATTGCATCGGAATTAAATAGAAGAGACACAATGCCGACTTAAGTACAGGATGACTGAGTCATCCTACTGTCTATAATTTGAGCGCTTCCTGTGTCACCAGTTTTACATTCCGATGCAACTCTACAGGTTTACTGTATCCCTTGGACCTTCACAGTTACGATGAAACACAGAAATTACATCGGAATTAAATATAAGAGACACAATGACGACTTAAGTACAAGATAACAGTCTTCTTACAGTCAATGTTTTGAGCGATTCCTGTGTCACCAGTTTTACATTCCGATGCACCTCTGCATGTTTAGTGTATCCCTTGGACCGTCCCATTGGCGATGAAACACACAAATTGCATCGAAATTAAATATAAGAGACACAATGCCGACTTAAGTACACGAAGACTAAATCTTCCTACTGTCTTTGTTTTGAGCGTATCCTGTGTCACCAGTTTTACTTTCCGATGCACCTCTGCAGGTTTACTATATCCCTTGGACCTTCCCATTCACGATGAAACACAGAAATTTCATCGGAAATAAATATAAGAGACACAATGCCGACTTAAGTACAGGGAGACTGAGTCTTCCTACTGTCTATGTTTTGAGCGTTTCCTGTGTCACAAGTTTTACATTCCGTTGCACCTCTGCAGGGTTACTGTATCCCTTGGATCTTCCCATTGACGATGAAACACCGAAATTGCATCGGAATTAAATATAAGAGACACAATGCCGACTTAAGTACAGGAAGACTAAGTCTTCCTACTGTCTATGTTATGAGCGTGTCCTGTGTCATCAGTTTTACTTTCCGATGCACCTCTGCAGGTTTACTATATCCCTTGGACCTACCCATTCACGATGAAACACAGAAATTTCATCGGAAATAAATATAAGAGACACAATACCGAATTAAGTACAGGAAGACTAAGTCTTCCTACTGTCTATGTTTTGAGCGTTTCCTGTGTCTCCAGTTTTACATTCAGATGCACCTCTGCAGGTTTACTGTATCCCATGGACTTTCCCATTGACGATGAAACACAGAAATTGCATCGGAATTAAATGTAAGAGACGCAATGCCGACTTAAGTACAGGAAGACTGAGTCTTCCTACTGTCTATGTTTTGAGCGTTTCCTGTGTCACTAGTTTTACATTCCGATGCACCTCTGCAGGTTTACTGTATCCCTTGGACCTTACCATTGACGATGAAACACTGAAATTGTATCGGAATTAAGTATAAGAGACATAATGCCGACTTATGTACAGGAAGACTGAGTCTTCCTACTGTCTATGTTTTGAGCGTTTCCTGTGTCACCAGTTTTACATTCTGATGCACCTCTGCAGGTTTACTGCATCCCTTGGACCTTCCCATTGACGATGAAACACAGAAATCGCATCGGAATTAAATAGAAGAGACACAATGCCGACTTAAGTACAGGATGACTGAGTCTTCCTACTGTCTATAATTTGAGCGCTTCCTGTGTCACCAGTTTTACATTCCGACGCTACTCTACAGGTTTACTGTATCCCTTGGACCTTCACAGTTACGATGAAACACAGAAATTACATCGGAATTAAATATAAGAGACACAATGACGACTTAAGTACAAGAAAACAGTCTTCTTACAGTCAATGTTTTGAGCGATTCCTGTGTCACCAGTTTTACATTCCGATGCACCTCTGCATGTTTAGTGTATCCCTTGGACCTTCCCATTGGCGATGAAACACAAAAATTGCATCGAAATTAAATATGAGAGACACAATGCCGACTTAAGTACACGAAGACTGAATCTTGCTACTGTCTATGTTTTGAGCGTATCCTGTGTCACCAGTTTTACTTTCCGATGCACCTCTGCAGGTTTACTATATCCCTTGGACCCTCCCATTCACGATGAAACACAGAAATTTCATCGGAAATAAATATAAGAGACACAATGCCGACTTAAGTACAGGAAGACTGAGTCTTCCAACTGTCTATGTTTTGAGCGTTTCCTGTGTCACTAATTTTACATTCCGTTGCACCTCTGCAGGGTTACTGTATCCCTTGGATCTTCCCATTGACGATAAAACACAGAAATTGCATCGGAATTATATATAAGAGACACAATGCCGACTTAAGTACAGGGACACTGAGTCTTCCTACTGTCTATGTTTTGAGCGTTTCCTGTGTCACCAGTTTTACATTCCGATGCACCTCTACAGGTTGACTATATCCCTCGGACCTTCACAGTGACGATGAAACGCAGAAATTGCATCGGAATTAAATATAAGAGACACAATGCCGACTTAAGTACAGGAAGACTAAGTCTTCCTACTGTCTATGTTATGAGCGTGTCCTGTGTCATCAGTTTTACTTTCCGATGCACCTCTGCAGGTTTACTGTATCCCTTGGACCTTCCCATTGACGATGAAACACAGAAATTGCATCGGAATTAAATATAAGAGACACAATGCCGACTTAAGTACAGGAAGACTGGGTCTTCCTACTGTCTATGTTTTGAGCGTTTCCTGTGTCACTAGTTTTACATTCCGATGCACCTCTGCAGGTTTACTGTATCCCTTGGACCTTACCATTGACGATGAAACACTGAAATTGTATCGGAATTAAGTATAAGAGACATAATGCCGACTTAAGTACAGGAAGACTGAGTCTTCCTACTGTCTATGTTTTGAGCGTTTCCTGTGTCACCAGTTTTACATTCTGATGCACCTCTGCAGGTTTACTGTTTCCCTTGGACCTTCCCATTGACGATGAAACACAGAAATTGCATCGGAATTAAATAGAAGAGACACAATGCCGACTTAAGTACAGGATGACTGAGTCTTCCTACTGTCTATAATTTGAGCGCTTCCTGTGTCACCAGTTTTACATTCCGATGCAACTCTACAGGTTTACTGGATCCCTTGGACCTTCACAGTTACGATGAAACACAGAAATTACATCGGAGTTAAATATAAGAGACACAATGACGACTTAAGTACAAGAAAACAGTCTTCTTACAGTCAATGTTTTGAGCGATTCCTGTGTCACCAGTTTTACATTCCGATGCACCTCTGCATGTTTAGTGTATCCCTTGGACCTTCCCATTGGCGATGAAACACACAAATTGCATCGAAATTAAATATAAGAGACACAATGCCGACTTAAGTACACGAAGACTAAATCATGCTACTGTCTATGTTTTCAGCGTATCCTGTGTCACCAGTTTTACTTTCCGATGCACCTCTGCAGGTTTACTATATCCCTTGGACCTTCCCATTCATGATGAAACACAGAAATTTCATCGGAAATAAATATAAGAGACACAATGCCGACTTAAGTACAGGAAGACTGAGTCTTCCTACTGTCTATGTTTTGAGCGTTTCCTGTGTCACTAGTTTTACATTCCGTTGCACCTCTGCAGGGTTACTGTATCCCTTGGATCTTCCCATTGACGATGAAACACAGAAATTGCATCGGAATTAAATATAAGAGACACAATGCCGACTTAAGTACAGGAACACTGGGTCTTCCTACTGTCTATGTTTTGAGCGTTTCCTGTGTCACCAGTTTTACATTCCGATGCACCTCTACAGGTTGACTATATCCCTCGGACCCTCACAGTGACGATGAAACGCAGAAATTGCATCGGAATTAAATATAAGAGACACAATGCCGACTTAAGTACAGGAAGACTAAGTCTTCCTACTGTCTATGTTTTGAGCGTTCCCTGTGTCACCAGTTTTACATTCCGATGCACCTCATCAGGTTTACTGTATCCCTTGGACTTTCCCATTGACGATGAAACACAGAAATTGCATCGGAATTAAATGTAAGAGACACAATGCCGACTTAAGTACAGGAAGACTGAGTCGTCCAACTGTCTATGTTTTGAGCGTTTCCTGTGTCACTAGTTTTACATTCCGATGCACGTCTGCAGGTTTACTGTGTCCCTTGGACCTTCCCATTGGCGATGAAAGACACAAATTGCATCGGAATTAAATATAAGAGACACAATGCCGACTTAAGTACAGGAAGACTGAGTCTTCCTACTGTCTATGTTTCAGCGTTTCCTGTGTCACTAGTTTTACATTCAGATGCACCTCTGCAGGTTTACTGTATCCCTTCGACCTTCCCATTGCCGATGAAACACAGAAACTGCATCGGAATTATATATAAGAGACACTATGCCGACTTAAGTGCAGGAAGACTGAGTCTTCCTACTGTCTATGTTTTGAGCGCTTCCTTTGTCACCAGTTTTACATTCTGATGCACCTCTGCAGGTTTACTGTATCCCTTGGACCTTCCCATTGACGATGAAACACAGAAATTGCATCGGAATTAAATGTAAGAGACACAATGCCGACTTAAGTACAGGAAGACTGAGTCTTCCTACTGTCTATAATTTGAGCTTTTCCTGTGTCACCAGTTTTACATTCCGATGCACCTCTACAGGTTTACTGTATCCCTTGGACCTTCACAGTGACGATGAAACACAGAAATAGCATCGGAATTAAATATAAGAGAGACAATGCCGACTTAAGTACAGGAAGACTAACTCCTCCTACTGTCTATGTTTTGAGCGTTTCCTGTGTCATCAGTTTTACTTTGTGTTGCACCTCTGCAGGTTTACTATATCCCTTGGACCTTCCCATTCAAGATGAAACTCAGAAATTTCATCGGAAATAAATATAAGAGACACAATGCCGACTTATGTACAGGAAGACTGAGTCTTCCCACTGTCTATGTTTTGAGCGTTTCCTGTGTCACGAGTTTTACATTCCGATGCACCTCTGCAGGTTTACTGTATCCCTTGGAGCTTCCCATTGACGATGAAACACAGAAATTGCATCGGAATTAAATATAAGAGACACAATGCCGACTTAAGTACAGGAAGACTGGGTCTTCCTACTGTCTATGTTTTGAGCGTTTCCTGTGTCACTAGTTTTACATTCCGATGCACCTCTACAGGTTTACTGTATCCCTTGGACCTTACCATTGACGATGAAACACTGAAATTGTATCGGAATTAAGTATAAGAGACATAATGCCGACTTAAGTACAGGAAGACTGAGTCTTCCTACTGTCTATGTTTTGAGCGTTTCCTGTGTCACCAGTTTTACATTCTGATGCACCTCTGCAGGTTTACTGTATCCCGTGGACCTTCCCATTGACGATGAAACACAGAAATTGCATCGGAATTAAATGTAAGAGACGCAATGCCGACTTAAGAACAGGAAGACTGAGTCTTCCTACTGTCTATGTTTTGAGCGTTTCCTGTGTCACTAGTTTTACATTCCGATGCACCTCTGCAGGTTTACTGTATCCCTTGGACCTTCCCATTGACGATGAAACACAGAAATTGCATCGGAATTAAATATAAGAGACACAATGCCGACGTAAGTACAGGAAGACTGGGTCTTCCTACTGTCTATGTTTTGAGCGTTTCCTGTGTCACTAGTTTTACATTCCGATGCACCTCTGCAGGTTTACTGTATCCCTTGGACCTTACCATTGACGATGAAACACTGAAATTGTATCGGAATTAAGTATAAGAGACATAATGCCGACTTAAGTACAGGAAGACTGAGTCTTCCTACTGTCTATGTTTTGAGCGTTTCCTGTGTCACCAGTTTTACATTCTGATGCACCTCTGCAGGTTTACTGTATCCCTTGGACCTTCCCATTGACGATGAAACACAGAAATTGCATCGGAATTAAATAGAAGAGACACAATGCCGACTTAAGTACAGGATGACTGAGTCTTCCTACTGTCTATAATTTGAGCGCTTCCTGTGTCACCAGTTTTACATTCCGATGCAACTCTACAGGTTTACTGTATCCCTTGGACCTTCACAGTTACGATGAAACACAGAAATTACATCGGAATTAAATATAAGAGACACAATAACGACTTAAGTACAAGAAAACAGTCTTCTTACAGTCAATGTTTTGAGCGATTCCTGTGTCACCAGTTTTACATTCCGATGCACCTCTGCATGTTTAGTGTATCCCTTGGACCTTCCCATTGGCGATGAAAGACAAAAATTGCATCGAAATTAAATATAAGAGACACAATGCCATATTAAGTACAGGAAGACTGAGTCTTCCTACTGTCTATAATTTGAGCGTTTCCTGTGTCACCAGTTTTACATTCCGATGCACCTCTACAGGTTTACTGTATCCCTTGGACCTTCACAGTGACGATGAAACACAGAAATAGCATCGGAATTAAATATAAGAGACACAATGCCGACTTAAGTACAGGAAGACTAACTCCTCCTACTGTCTATGTTTTGAGCGTTTCCTGTGTCAACAGTTTTATTTTGTGTTGCACCTCTGCAGGTTTACTATATCCCTTGGACCTTCCCATTCACGATTAAAACACAGAAATTTCATCGGAAATAAATATAAGAGACACAATGCCGACTTCAGTACAGGAAGACTGAGTCTTCCCACTGTCTATGTTTTGAGCGTTTCCTGTGTCACGAGTTTTACATTCCGATGCACCTCTGCAGGTTTACTGTAACCCCTTGGACCTTCCCATTGACGATGAAACACAGAAATTGCATCGGAATTAAATATAAGAGACACAATGCCGACTTAAGTACAGGAAGACTGGGTCTTCCTACTGTCTATGTTTTGAGCGTTTCCTGTGTCACTAGTTTTACATTCCGATGCACCTCGGCAGGTTTACTGTATCCCTTGGACCTACCCATTGGCGATGAAACACAGAAATTGCATCGGAATTAAATAGAAGAGACACAATGCCGACTTAAGTACACGAAGACTAAATCTTGCTACTGTCTATGTTTTGAGCGTATCCTGTGTCACCAGTTTTACTTTCCGATGCACCTCTGCAGGTTTACTATATCCCTTGGACGTTCCCATTCACGATGAAACACAGAAATTTCATCGGAAATAAATATAAGAGACACAATGCCGACTTAAGTACAGGAAGACTGAGTCTTCCTACTGTCTATGTTTTGAGCGTTTCCTGTGTCACTAGTTTTACAATCCGTTGCACCTCTGCAGGGGTACTGTATCCCTTGGATCTTCCCATTGACGATGAAACACAGAAATTCCATCGGAAT
This sequence comes from Schistocerca nitens, assembly GCF_023898315.1. NCBI lineage: Eukaryota > Metazoa > Arthropoda > Insecta > Orthoptera > Acrididae > Schistocerca > Schistocerca nitens. The sequence continues at coordinate 1,001,338 of NC_064616.1, read as the reverse complement.
TAAATATAAGAGACACAATGCCGACTTAAGTACAGGAACACTGAGTCTTCCTACTGTCTATGTTTTGAGCGTTTCCTGTGTCACCAGTTTTACATTCCGATGCACCTCTTCAGGTTGACTATAACCCTCGGACCTTCACAGTGACGATGAAACGCAGAAATTGCATCGGAATTAAATATAAGAGACACAATGCCGACTTAAGCACAGGAAGAATGAGTCATCCTACTGTCTATAAATTGAGCGTTTCCTGTGTCACCAGTTTTACATTCCGATGCACTTCTACAGATTTACTGTATCCCTTGGACCTTCACAGTGACGATGAAACACAGAAATTGCATCGGAATTAAATATAAGAGACACAATGAAGACTTAAGTACAAGAAAACAGTCTTCTCACAGTCCATGTTTTGGGCGTTTCCTGTGTCACCAGTTTTACATTCCGATGCACCTCTGCAGATTTACTGCATCCCCTGGACCTTCCCATTGGCGATGAAGCACACAAATTGCATCGAAATTAAATATAAGAGACACAATGCCGACTTAAGTACAGGAGGACTGAGTCTTCCTACTGTCTATGTTTTGATCGTTTCCAGTGTCACAAGTTTTACATTCCGATGGACCTTTGCAGGTTTACAGTATCCCTTGGACCTTCCCATTGACGATGAAACACAGAAATTGCATCGGAATTAAATATAAGAGACACAACGCCGACTTAAGTACAAGAAAACTGAGTGTTCTTATGGTCTATGTTTTGAGCGTTTCCTGTGTCATCAGTTTTACATTCCAATGCACCTCTGCAGGTTTACTGTATCCCTTGGAACTTCCCATTGACGATGAAAATCAGAAATTGCATCGGAATTATATATAACAGACACAACGCCGACTTAAGTACATGAAAACTGAGTCTTCTTACGGTCTATGCTTTGAGCGTTTCCTTCGTGACCAGGATTAAATTCCGATGCACCTCTGCAGGTTTACTGTATCCCTTGGAACTTCCCATTGCCGATGAAACACAGAAATTGCATCGGAATTAAATATTAGAGACACAGTGCCGACTTAAGAACAGGATGACTGGGTCTTCTTACTGTGTATGTTTTGAGTGTTTCCCGTGTCAACAGTTTTACATTCCGATGCACCTCTGCATGTTTACTGTATCCCTTGGACCTTCACAGTGACGATGAATCACAGAAACTGCATCGGAATTAAATATAAGAGTCACAATGCAGACTTAAGTGCAGGAAGACAGAGTCTTCCTACTGTCTATGTTTTGAGCGTTTCCTGTGTCATCAGTTTTACTTTCCGATGCAATTCTGCTTGTTAACTATGTCCCTTGGACCTTCCCATTCACGATGAAACACAGAAATTTCATCGGAAATAAAAATAAGACACACAATGCCGACTTAAGTACCGGAAGACTGAGTCTTCCTACTGTCTATGATTTGAGCGTTTCCTGTATCTTCAGTTTTACATTCCGATGCACCTCTGCAGGTTTACTGTATCCCTTGGACCTTCCCATTGACGATGAAACACAGAAATTGCATCGGAATTAAATATAAGATACTCAATGCCGACTTAAGTACAGGAAGACTGAGTCTTCCTACTGTCTATGTTTTGAGCGTTTCCTTTGTCACCCGTTTTACATTCTGCTGCACCTCTGCAGGTTTACTGTATCCCTTGGACCTTCCCATTGACGATGAAACACAGAAATTGCATCGTAATTAAATATAAGAGACACAATGCCGACTTAAGTACAGGAAGATTGAGTCTTCCTACTGTCTATAATTTGAGCGTTTCCTGTGTCACCAGTTTTACACCCCGATGCACCTCTACAGGTTTACTGTATCCCTTGGACCTTCACAGTGACGATGAAACACAGAAATAGCATAGGAATTAAATATAGGAGACACAATGCCGACTTAAGTACAGGAAGACTAACTCCTCCTACTGTCTATGTTTTGAGCGTTTCCTGTGTCATCAGTTTTACTTTGTGTTGCACCTCTGCAGGTTTACTATATCCCTTGGACCTTCCCATTCACGATGAAACACAGAAATTTCATCGGAAATAAATATAAGAGACACAATGCCGACTTCAGTACAGGAAGACTGAGTCTTCCTACTGTCTATGTTTTGAGCGTTTCCTGTGTCACTACTTTTACATTCCGTGGCACCTCTGCAGGGTTACTGTATCCCTTGGATCTTCCCATTGACGATGAAACAATGAAATTGCATCGGAATTAAATATAAGAGACACAACGCCGACTTAAGTACAGGAACACTGAGTCTTCCTACTGTCTATGTTTTGAGCGTTTCCTGTGTCACCAGTTTTACATTCCGATGCACCTCTACAGGTTGACTATATCCCTCGGACCTTCACAGTGACGATGAAACGCAGAAATTGCATCGGATTTAAATATAAGAGACACAATGCCGACTTAAATACAGGAAGACTAAGTCTTCCTACTGTCTATGTTATGAGCGTGTCCTGTGTCATCAGTTTTACTTTCCGGTGCACCTCTGCAGGTTTACTATATCCCTTGGACCTTCCCATTCACGATGAAACACAGAAATTTCATCGAAAATAAATATAAGAGACACAATGCTAATTTAAGTACAGGAAGACTAAGTCTTCCTACTGTCTATGTTTTGAGCGTTTCCTGTGTCTCCAGTTTTACATTCAGATGCACCTCTGCAGGTTTACTGTATCCCTTGAACTTTCCCATTGACGATGAAACACAGAAATTGCATCGGAATTAAATGTAAGAGACGCAATGCCGACTTAAGTACAGGAAGACTGAGTCTTCCTACTGTCTATGTTTTGAGCGTTTCCTGTGTCACTAGTTTTACATTCCGATGCACCTCTGCAGGTTTACTGTATCCCTTGGACCTTCCCAATGACGATGAAACACAAAAATTGCATCGGAATTAAATATAAGAGACACAATGCCGACTTAAGCACAGGAAGAATGAGTCATCCTACTGTCTATAAATTGAGCGTTTCCTGTGTCACCAGTTTTACATTCCGATGCACCTCTACAGGTTTACTGTATCCTTTGGACCTTCACAGTGACGATGAAACACAGAAATTGCATCGGAATTAAATATAAGAGACACAATGCCGACTTAAGTACAAGAAAACAGTCTTCTTACAGTCCATGTTTTGAGCGTCTCCTGTGTCACCAGTTTTACATTCCGATGCACCTCTGCAGATTTACTGCAACCCCTGGACCTTCCCATTGGCGATGAAACACACAAATTGCATCGAAATTAAATATAAGGGACACAATGCCGACTTAAGTTCAGGAGGACTGAGTCTTCCTACTGTCTATGCTTTGATCGTTTCCTGTGTCACAAGTTTTACATTCCGATTTACCTTTGCAGGTTTACAGTATACCTTGGACCTTCCCATTGACGATGAAACACAGACGTTGCATCGGAATTAAATATAAGAGACACAACGCCGACTTAAGTACCAGAAAACTGAGTCTTCCTACTGTCCATGTTTTGAGCGTTTCCTGTGTCACCAGTTTTACATTCCGATGCACCTCTGCAGGTTTACTGTATCCCCTGGACCTTCCCATTGGCGATGAAACACAGAAATTGCATCGGAATTAAATATAAGAGACACAACGCCGACTTAAGTACATGAAAACTGAGTCTTCTTACGGTCTATGTTTTGAGCGTTTCCTGTGTGACCAGGATTAAATTCCGATGCACCTCTGCAGGTTTACTGTATCCCTTGGAACTTCCCATTGCCGATGAAACACAGAAATTGCATCGGAATTAAATATTAGAGACACAGTGCCGACTTAAGAACAGGATGACTGTGTCTTCTTACTGTGTATGTTTTGAGTGTTTCCCGTGTCAACAGTTTTACATTCCGATGCACCTCTGCATTTTTACTGTATCCCTTGGATCTTCACAGTGACGATGAATCACAGAAATTGCATCGAAATTAAATATAAGAGTCACAATGCAGACTTTAGTACAGGAAGACTGAGTCTTCCTACTGTCTATGTTTTGAGCGTTTCCTGTGTCATCAGTTTTACTTTCCGATGCAATTCTGCTTGTTAACTATATCCCTTGGACCTTCCCATTCACGATGAAACACAGAATTTACATCGGAAATAAATATAAGAGACTCAATGCCGACTTAAGTACAGGAAGACTGAGTCTTCCTACTGTCTATGTTTTGAGCGTTTCCTTTGTCACCAGTTTTACATTCCGATGCACCTCTACAGGTTTACTGTATCCCTTGGACCTTCACAGTGACGATGAAACACAGAAATAGCATCGGAATTAAATATAAGAGACACAATGCCGACTTAAGTACAGGAAGACTAACTCCTCCTACTGTCTATGTTTTGAGCGTTTCCTGTGTCATCAGTTTTACTTTGTGTTGCACCTCTGCAGGTTTACTATATCCCTTGGACCTTCCCATTCACGATGAAACACGGAAATTTTATCGGAAATAAATATACATCTACATCTACATCTGCATCTATACTCCGCGAGCCACCTTACGGTGTGTGGCGGAGGGTACTTATTGTACCACTATCTGATCCCCCCTTCCCTGTTTTATTCACGAATTGTGCGTGGGAAGAACGACTGCTTGTAAGTCTCCGTATTTGCTCTAATTTCTCGGATCTTTTCGTTGTGATCATTACGCGAGATATATGTGGGCGGTAGTAATATGTTGCCCATCTCTTCCCGGAATGTGCTCTCTCGTAATTTCGATAATAAACCTCTCCGTATTGCGTAACGCCTTTCTTGAAGTGTCCGCCACAGGAGCTTGTTCAGCATCTCCGTAACGCTCTCGCGCTGACTAAATGTCCCCATGACGAATCGCGCTGCTTTTCGCTGGATCATGTCTATCTCTTCTATTAATCCAACCTGGTAAGGGTCCCATACTGATGAGCAATACTCAAGAATCGGACGAACAAGCGTTTTGTAAGCTACTTCTTTCGTCGATGAGTCACATTTTCTTAGAATTCTTCCTATGAATCTCAACCTGGCGCCTGCTTTTCCCACTATTTGTTTTATGTGATCATTCCACTTCAGATCGCTCCGGATAGTAACTCCTAAGTATTTTACCGATGTTACCGCTTCCAATGATTTACCACCTATGGCATAATCGTACTGGAATGGATTTCTGCCCCTATGTATGCGCATTATATTACATTTATCTACGTTTAGGGAAAGCTGCCAGCTGTCGCACCATTCATTAATCCTCTGCAGGTCTTCCTGGAGTACGTACGAGTCTTCTGATGTTGCTACTTTCTTGTAGACAACCGTGTCATCTGCAAATAGCCTCACGGAGCTACCGATGTTGTCAACTAAGTCATTTATGTATATTGTAAACAATAAAGGTCCTATCACGCTTCCTTGCGGTACTCCCGAAATTACCTCTACATCTGCAGATTTTGAACCGTTAAGAATGACATGTTGTGTTCTTTCTTCTGGGAAATCCTGAATCCAATCACAAACCTGGTCCGATATTCCGTAAGCTCGTATTGTTTTCACTAAACGTAAGTGCGGAACTGTATCAAATGCCTTCCTGAAGTCCAGGAATACGGCATCAATCTGCTCGCCAGTGTCTACGGCACTGTGAATTTCTTGGACAAATAGGGCGAGCTGAGTTTCACATGATCTCTGTTTGCGGAATCCATGTTGGTTATGATGAAGGAGATTTGTATTATCTAAGAACGTCATAATACGAGAACATAAAACATGTTCCATTATTCTACAACAGATTGACGTAAGCGAAATAGGCCTATAATTATTCGCATCTGATTTATGACCCTTCTTGAAAATGGGAACGACCTGCGCTTTCTTCCAGTCGCTAGGTACTTTACGTTCTTCCAGAGATCTACGATAAATTGCTGATAGAAAGGGGGCAAGTTCTTTAGCATAATCACTGTAGAATCTTACGGGTATCTCGTCTGGTCCGGATGCTTTTCCGCTACTAAGTGATAGCAGTTGTTTTTCAATTCCGATATCGTTTATTTCAATATTTTCCATTTTGGCGTCTGTGCGACGGCTGAAGTCAGGGACCGTGTTACGATTTTCCGCAGTGAAACAGTTTCGGAACACTGAATTCAGTATTTCTGCCTTTCTTCGGTCGTCCTCTGTTTCGGTGCCATCGTGGTCAACGAGTGACTGAATAGGGGATTTAGATCCGCTTACCGATTTTACATATGACCAAAACTTTTTAGGGTTCTTGTTTAGATTGTTTGCCAATGTTTTATGTTCGAATTCGTTGAATGCTTCTCTCATTGCTCTCTTTACGCTCTTTTTCGCTTCGTTCAGCTTTTCCTTATCAGCTATGATTCGGCTACTCTTAAACCTATGATGAAGCTTTCTTTGTTTCCGTAGTACCTTTCGTACATGATTGTTATACCACGGTGGATCTTTCCCCTCGCTTTGGACCTTAGTCGGTACGAACTTATCTAAGGCGTACTGGACGATGTTTCTGAATTTTTTCCATTTTTGTTCCACATCCTCTTCCTCAGAAATGAACGTTTGATGGTGGTCACTCAGATATTCTGCGATTTGTGCCCTATCACTCTTGTTAAGCAAATATATTTTCCTTTCTTTCTTGGCATTTCTTATTACACTTGTAGTCATTGATGCAACCACTGACTTATGATCACTGATACCCTCTTCTACATTCACGGAGTCGAAAAGTTCCGGTCTATTTGTTGCTATGAGGTCTAAAACGTTAGCTTCACGAGTTGGTTCTCTAACTATCTGCTCGAAGTAATTCTCGGACAAGGCAGTCAGGATAATGTCACAAGAGTCTCTGTCCCTGGCTCCAGTTCTGATTGTGTGACTATCCCATTCTATACCTGGCAGATTGAAGTCTCCCCCTATTACAATAGTATGATCACGAAACTTCTTCACGACGTTCTGCAGGTTCTCTCTGAGGCGCTCAACTACTACGGTTGCTGATGCAGGTGGTCTATAGAAGCATCCGACTATCATATCTGACCCACCTTTGATACTTAACTTAACCCAGATTATTTCACATTCGCATTCGATAATAACTTCACTGGATATTATTGAATTCTTTACTGCTATAAATACTCCTCCACCATTGGCGTTTATCCTATCCTTGCGGTATATATTCCATTCTGTGTCTAGGATTTCGTTACTGTTCACTTCCGGTTTTAACCAACTTTCCGTTCCTAATACTATATGCGCACTATTTCCTTCAATAAGCGATACTAATTCAGGAACCTTGCCCTGGATACTCCTGCAGTTTACCAATATTACGTTAACTTTTCCTGTTTTTGGTCTCTGAGGACGGACGTTCTTTATCAACGATGCTGATGTTCTCTATGGTAAGCCGTCAGGTATTTTATCGTTTCGCCCAAGGGGGGGTCCCTCTAACCTAAAAAACCCCCGTGTGCACGCCACACGTACTCTGCTACCCTAGTAGCTGCTTCCGGTGTGTAGTGCACGCCTGACCTGTCTAGGGGGGCCCTACAGTTCTCCACCCAATAACGGAGGTCGATGAATTTGCAACCATTATAGTCGCAGAGTCGTCTGAGCCTCTGGTTTAGACCCTCCACACGGCTCCAAACCAGAGGACCGCGATCGACTCTGGGCACTATGCTGCAGATATTAAGCTCAGCTTGCACTCCGCGTGCGATGCTGGCTGTCTTCACCAAATCAGCCAGCCGCCGGAAGGAACCAAGGATGGCCTCAGAACCCAAGCGGCAGGCGTCATTCGTTCCGACATGTGCTACTATCTGCAGCCGGTCACACCCAGTGCGTTCAATAGCTGCCGGAAGGGCCTCCTCCACATTACGGACGAGACCCCCCGGCAAGCACACCGAGTGCACACTGGCATTCTTCCCCGACCTACCCGCTATTTTCCTGAGGGGCTCCATAACCCGCCTAACGTTGGAGCTCCCTATAACTAATAGGCCCGCCCTCTGTGACTGTCGGGACCTTGCCGGAGAATCGGCCACTGGCCCAACAGGCGAGGCATCCTGTGGTGGCTCGGAAACGATGTCATCACCACTAGGAAGCACCCCGTACCTGTTGGAAAGGGGTAAGGCAGCTGCCACGCGGCCAGATCCCACCTTCGCCTTTCGGCCAGGCACGCGCGAGCCCACCACTGTCCGCCATTCACCCTGGAGTGATGGCTGACCGGTAAGATGCTCACTGCCGGAAGACGCAGCGACATCAGGGGTTCCATGTGATTCCAAGGCCACCGAAGTAGGTATAGGTCTCACCACAGTTGCCCCAACGCCACTACGAGCCGACGCCTGCGCCTCGAGCTCGATGAGCCTAACAGACAAAGCCTCCACCTGCCCCCGAAGAGTGGCCAATTCTCCTTGCGTCCGCTCACAACAACCACAGTCCCTACACATGACTATGTTTACCCTACTCTATACGGTGACAAATTCCCAAGATAATCTTCTGATGAGCTACTCTGATAATCAAGAAACACTCACTGAAATACGAGACGCGAAAACTACGCTAGGTTTTCCCAGAAAAACTATTTAAAAGCTAAGCGCAGCAAATAAGTACAAAATAAATTTCTCTCCTAACGATCAAGAACTGTTAGTTTCTATGCAGAGCAGATAAACACAAATAGAATCCCTTCCTTAGTGGAAGGTCGTAAACAAAATGCAAAATAAACGCTTTATACAAACAGTACTCGCTGCTGCTGGTGCTCTCGCTCTGGCTGTCACAAGACACAATGCCGACTTCAGTACAGGAAGACTGAGTCTTCCTACTGTCTATGTTTTGAGCGTTTCCTGTGTCACGAGTTTTACATTCCGATGCACCTCTGCAGGTTTACTGTATCCCTTGGACCTTCCCATTGACGATGAAACACAGAAATTGCATCGGAATTAAATATAAGAGACACAATGCCGACTTAAGTACAGGAAGACTGGGTCTTCCTACTGTCTATGTTTTGAGCGTTTCCTGTGTCACTAGTTTTACATTCCGATGCACCTCTGCAGCTTTACTGTATCCCTTGGACCTTACCATTGACGATGAAACACTGAAATTGTATCGGAATTAAGTATAAGAGACATAAAGCCGACTTAAGTACAGGAAGACTGAGTCTTCCTACTGTCTATGTTTTGAGCGTCTCCTGTGTCACCAGTTTTACATTCTGATGCACCTCCGCAGGTTTACTGTATCCCCTGGACCTTCCCATTGGCGATGAAACACAGAAATTGCATCGGAATTAAATATAAGAGACACAACGCCGACTTAAGTACATGAAAACTGAGTCTTCTTACGGTCTATGTTTTGAGCGTTTCCTGTGTGACCAGGACTAAATTCCGATGCACCTCTGCAGGTTTACTGTATCCCTTGGAACTTCCCATTGCCGATGAAACACAGAAATTGCATCGGAATTAAATATTAGAGACACAGTGCCGACTTAAGAACAGGATGACTGTGTCTTCTTACTGTGTATGTTTTGAGTGTTTCCCGTGTCAACAGTTTTACATTCCGATGCACCTCTGCATGTTTACTGTATCCCTTGGATCTTCACAGTGACGATGAATCACAGAAATTGCATCGGAATTAAATATAAGAGTCACAATGCAGACTTTAGTACAGGAAGACTGAGTCTTCCTACTGTCTATGTTTTGAGCGTTTTACTGTGTCATCAGTTTTACTTTCCGATGCAATTCTGCTTCTTAACTATATCCCTTGGACCTTCCCATTCACGTTGAAACACAGAAATTTCATCGGAAATAAATATAAGAGACTCAATGCCGACTTAAGTACAGGAAGACTGAGTCTTCCTACTGTCTATGTTTTGAGCGTTTCCTTTGTCACCAGTTTTACATTCTGATGCACCTCTGCAGGTTTACTGTATCCCTTGGACCTTCCCATTGACGATGAAACACAGAAATTGCATCGTAATTAAATATAAGAGACACAATGCCGACTTAAGTACAGGAAGATTGAGTCTTCCTACTGTCTATAATTTGAGCGTTTCCTGTGTCACCAGTTTTACATTCCGATGCACCTCTACAGGTTTACTGTATCCCTTGGACCTTCACAGTGACGATGAAACACAGAAATAGCATCGGAATTAAATATAAGAGACACAATGCCGACTTAAGTACAGGAAGACTAACTCCTCCTACTGTCTATGTTTTGAGCGTTTCCTGTGTCATCAGTTTTACTTTGTGTTGCACCTCTGCAGGTTTACTATATCCCTTGGACCTTCCCATTCACGATGAAACACGGAAATTTTATCGGAAATAAATATACATCTACATCTACATCTGCATCTATACTCCGCGAGCCACCTTACGGTGTGTGGCGGAGGGTACTTATTGTACCACTATCTGATCCCCCCTTCCCTGTTTTATTCACGAATTGTGCGTGGGAAGAACGACTGCTTGTAAGTCTCCGTATTTGCTCTAATTTCTCGGATCTTTTCGTTGTGATCATTACGCGAGATATATGTGGGCGGTAGTAATATGTTGCCCATCTCTTCCCGGAATGTGCTCTCTCGTAATTTCGATAATAAACCTCTCCGTATTGCGTAACGCCTTTCTTGAAGTGTCCGCCACTGGAGCTTGTTCAGCATCTCCGTAACGCTCTCGCGCTGACTAAATGTCCCCATGACGAATCGCGCTGCTTTTCGCTGGATCATGTCTATCTCTTCTATTAATCCAACCTGGTAAGGGTCCCATACTGATGAGCAATACTCAAGAATCGGACGAACAAGCGTTTTGTAAGCTACTTCTTTCGTCGATGAGTCACATTTTCTTAGAATTCTTCCTATGAATCTCAACCTGGCGCCTGCTTTTCCCACTATTTGTTTTATGTGATCATTCCACTTCAGATCGCTCCGGATAGTAACTCCTAAGTATTTTACGGTCGTTACCGCTTCCAATGACTTACCACCTATGGCATAATCGTACTGGAATGGATTTCTGCCCCTATGTATGCGCATTATATTACATTTATCTACGTTTAGGGAAAGCTGCCAGCTGTCGCACCATTCATTAATCCTCTGCAGGTCTTCCTGGAGTACGTACGAGTCTTCTGATGTTGCTACTTTCTTGTAGACAACCGTGTCATCTGCAAATAGCCTCACGGAGCTACCGATGTTGTCAACTAAGTCATTTATGTATATTGTAAACAATAAAGGTCCTATCACGCTTCCTTGCGGTACTCCCGAAATTACCTCTACATCTGCAGATTTTGAACCGTTAAGAATGACATGTTGTGTTCTTTCTTCTGGGAAATCCTGAATCCAATCACAAACCTGGTCCGATATTCCGTAAGCTCGTATTGTTTTCACTAAACGTAAGTGCGGAACTGTATCAAATGCCTTCCTGAAGTCCAGGAATACGGCATCAATCTGCTCGCCAGTGTCTACGGCACTGTGAATTTCTTGGACAAATAGGGCGAGCTGAGTTTCACATGATCTCTGTTTGCGGAATCCATGTTGGTTATGATGAAGGAGATTTGTATTATCTAAGAACGTCATAATACGAGAACATAAAACATGTTCCATTATTCTACAACAGATTGACGTAAGCGAAATAGGCCTATAATTATTCGCATCTGATTTATGACCCTTCTTGAAAATGGGAACGACCTGCGCTTTCTTCCAGTCGCTAGGTACTTTACGTTCTTCCAGAGATCTACGATAAATTGCTGATAGAAAGGGGGCAAGTTCTTTAGCATAATCACTGTAGAATCTTACGGGTATCTCGTCTGGTCCGGATGCTTTTCCGCTACTAAGTGATAGCAGTTGTTTTTCAATTCCGATATCGTTTATTTCAATATTTTCCATTTTGGCGTCTGTGCGACGGCTGAAGTCAGGGACCGTGTTACGATTTTCCGCAGTGAAACAGTTTCGGAACACTGTATTCAGTATTTCTGCCTTTCTTCGGTCGTCCTCTGTTTCGGTGCCATCGTGGTCAACGAGTGACTGAATAGGGGATTTAGATCCGCTTACCGATTTTACATATGACCAAAACTTTTTAGGGTTCTTGTTTAGATTGTTTGCCAATGTTTTATGTTCGAATTCGTTGAATGCTTCTCTCATTGCTCTCTTTACGCTCTTTTTCGCTTCGTTCAGCTTTTCCTTATCAGCTATGATTCGGCTACTCTTAAACCTATGATGAAGCTTTCTTTGTTTCCGTAGTACCTTTCGTACATGATTGTTATACCACGGTGGATCTTTCCCCTCGCTTTGGACCTTAGTCGGTACGAACTTATCTAAGGCGTACTGGACGATGTTTCTGAATTTTTTCCATTTTTGTTCCACATCCTCTTCCTCAGAAATGAACGTTTGATGGTGGTCACTCAGATATTCTGCGATTTGTGCCCTATCACTCTTGTTAAGCAAATATATTTTCCTTTCTTTCTTGGCATTTCTTATTACACTTGTAGTCATTGATGCAACCACTGACTTATGATCACTGATACCCTCTTCTACATTCACGGAGTCGAAAAGCTCCGGTCTATTTGTTGCTATGAGGTCTAAAACGTTAGCTTCACGAGTTGGTTCTCTAACTATCTGCTCGAAGTAATTCTCGGACAAGGCAGTCAGGATAATGTCACAAGAGTCTCTGTCCCTGGCTCCAGTTCTGATTGTGTGACTATCCCATTCTATACCTGGCAGATTGAAGTCTCCCCCTATTACAATAGTATGATCACGAAACTTCTTCACGACGTTCTGCAGGTTCTCTCTGAGGCGCTCAACTACTACGGTTGCTGATGCAGGTGGTCTATAGAAGCATCCGACTATCATATCTGACCCACCTTTGATACTTAACTTAACCCAGATTATTTCACATTCGCATTCGATAATAACTTCACTGGATATTATTGAATTCTTTACTGCTATAAATACTCCTCCACCATTGGCGTTTATCCTATCCTTGCGGTATATATTCCATTCTGTGTCTAGGATTTCGTTACTGTTCACTTCCGGTTTTAACCAACTTTCCGTTCCTAATACTATATGCGCACTATTTCCTTCAATAAGCGATACTAATTCAGGAACCTTGCCCTGGATACTCCTGCAGTTTACCAATATTACGTTAACTTTTCCTGTTTTTGGTCTCTGAGGACGGACGTTCTTTATCAACGATGCTGATGTTCTCTCTGGTAAGCCGTCAGGTATTTTATCGTTTCGCCCAAGGGGGGGTCCCTCTAACCTAAAAAACCCCCGTGTGCACGCCACACGTACTCTGCTACCCTAGTAGCTGCTTCCGGTGTGTAGTGCACGCCTGACCTGTCTAGGGGGGCCCTACAGTTCTCCACCCAATAACGGAGGTCGATGAATTTGCAACCATTATAGTCGCAGAGTCGTCTGAGCCTCTGGTTTAGACCCTCCACACGGCTCCAAACCAGAGGACCGCGATCGACTCTGGGCACTATGCTGCAGATATTAAGCTCAGCTTGCACTCCGCGTGCGATGCTGGCTGTCTTCACCAAATCAGCCAGCCGCCGGAAGGAACCAAGGATGGCCTCAGAACCCAAGCGGCAGGCGTCATTCGTTCCGACATGTGCTACTATCTGCAGCCGGTCACACCCAGTGCGTTCAATAGCTGCCGGAAGGGCCTCCTCCACATTACGGACGAGACCCCCCGGCAAGCACACCGAGTGCACACTGGCATTCTTCCCCGACCTACCCGCTATTTTCCTGAGGGGCTCCATAACCCGCCTAACGTTGGAGCTCCCTATAACTAATAGGCCCGCCCTCTGTGACTGTCGGGACCTTGCCGGAGAATCGGCCACTGGCCCAACAGGCGAGGCATCCTGTGGTGGCTCGGAAACGATGTCATCACCACTAGGAAGCACCCCGTACCTGTTGGAAAGGGGTAAGGCAGCTGCCACGCGGCCAGATCCCACCTTCGCCTTTCGGCCAGGCACGCGCGAGCCCACCACTGTCCGCCATTCACCCTGGAGTGATGGCTGACCGGTAAGATGCTCACTGCCGGAAGACGCAGCGACATCAGGGGTTCCATGTGATTCCAAGGCCACCGAAGTAGGTATAGGTCTCACCACAGTTGCCCCAACGCCACTACGAGCCGACGCCTGCGCCTCGAGCTCGATGAGCCTAACAGACAAAGCCTCCACCTGCCCCCGAAGAGTGGCCAATTCTCCTTGCGTCCGCTCACAACAACCACAGTCCCTACACATGACTATGTTTACCCTACTCTATACGGTGACAAATTCCCAAGATAATCTTCTGATGAGCTACTCTGATAATCAAGAAACACTCACTGAAATACGAGACGCGAAAACTACGCTAGGTTTTCCCAGAAAAACTATTTAAAAGCTAAGCGCAGCAAATAAGTACAAAATAAATTTCTCTCCTAACGATCAAGAACTGTTAGTTTCTATGCAGAGCAGATAAACACAAATAGAATCCCTTCCTTAGTGGAAGGTCGTAAACAAAATGCAAAATAAACGCTTTATACAAACAGTACTCGCTGCTGCTGGTGCTCTCGCTCTGGCTGTCACAAGACACAATGCCGACTTCAGTACAGGAAGACTGAGTCTTCCTACTGTCTATGTTTTGAGCGTTTCCTGTGTCACGAGTTTTACATTCCGATGCACCTCTGCAGGTTTACTGTATCCCTTGGACCTTCCCATTGACGATGAAACACAGAAATTGCATCGGAATTAAATATAAGAGACACAATGCCGACTTAAGTACAGGAAGACTGGGTCTTCCTACTGTCTATGTTTTGAGCGTTTCCTGTGTCACTAGTTTTACATTCCGATGCACCTCTGCAGCTTTACTGTATCCCTTGGACCTTACCATTGACGATGAAACACTGAAATTGTATCGGAATTAAGTATAAGAGACATAAAGCCGACTTAAGTACAGGAAGACTGAGTCTTCCTACTGTCTATGTTTTGAGCGTCTCCTGTGTCACCAGTTTTACATTCTGATGCACCTCCGCAGGTTTACTGTATCCCCTGGACCTTCCCATTGGCGATGAAACACAGAAATTGCATCGGAATTAAATATAAGAGACACAACGCCGACTTAAGTACATGAAAACTGAGTCTTCTTACGGTCTATGTTTTGAGCGTTTCCTGTGTGACCAGGATTAAATTCCGATGCACCTCTGCAGGTTTACTGTATCCCTTGGAACTTCCCATTGCCGATGAAACACAGAAATTGCATCGGAATTAAATATTAGAGACACAGTGCCGACTTAAGAACAGGATGACTGTGTCTTCTTACTGTGTATGTTTTGAGTGTTTCCCGTGTCAACAGTTTTACATTCCGATGCACCTCTGCATGTTTACTGTATCCCTTGGATCTTCACAGTGACGATGAATCACAGAAATTGCATCGGAATTAAATATAAGAGTCACAATGCAGACTTTAGTACAGGAAGACTGAGTCTTCCTACTGTCTATGTTTTGAGCGTTTTACTGTGTCATCAGTTTTACTTTCCGATGCAATTCTGCTTGTTAACTATATCCCTTGGACCTTCCCATTCACGTTGAAACACAGAAATTTCATCGGAAATAAATATAAGAGACTCAATGCCGACTTAAGTACAGGAAGACTGAGTCTTCCTACTGTCTATGTTTTGAGCGTTTCCTTTGTCACCAGTTTTACATTCTGATGCACCTCTGCAGGTTTACTGTATCCCTTGGACCTTCCCATTGACGATGAAACACAGAAATTGCATCGTAATTAAATATAAGAGACACAATGCCGACTTAAGTACAGGAAGATTGAGTCTTCCTACTGTCTATAATTTGAGCGTTTCCTGTGTCACCAGTTTTACATTCCGATGCACCTCTACAGGTTTACTGTATCCCTTGGACCTTCACAGTGACGATGAAACACAGAAATAGCATCGGAATTAAATATAAGAGACACAATGCCGACTTAAGTACAGGAAGACTAACTCCTCCTACTGTCTATGTTTTGAGCGTTTCCTGTGTCATCAGTTTTACTTTGTGTTGCACCTCTGCAGGTTTACTATATCCCTTGGACCTTCCCATTCACGATGAAACACAGAAATTTTATCGGAAATAAATATACATCTACATCTACATCTGCATCTATACTCCGCGAGCCACCTTACGGTGTGTGGCGGAGGGTACTTATTGTACCACTATCTGATCCCCCCTTCCCTGTTCCATTCACGAATTGTGCGTGGGAAGAACGACTGCTTGTAAGTCTCCGTATTTGCTCTAATTTCTCGGATCTTTTCGTTGTGATCATTACGCGAGATATATGTGGGCGGTAGTAATATGTTGCCCATCTCTTCCCGGAATGTGCTCTCTCGTAATTTCGATAATAAACCTCTCCGTATTGCGTAACGCCTTTCTTGAAGTGTCCGCCACTGGAGCTTGTTCAGCATCTCCGTAACGCTCTCGCGCTGACTAAATGTCCCCATGACGAATCGCGCTGCTTTTCGCTGGATCATGTCTATCTCTTCTATTAATCCAACCTGGTAAGGGTCCCATACTGATGAGCAATACTCAAGAATCGGACGAACAAGCGTTTTGTAAGCTACTTCTTTCGTCGATGAGTCACATTTTCTTAGAATTCTTCCTATGAATCTCAACCTGGCGCCTGCTTTTCCCACTATTTGTTTTATGTGATCATTCCACTTCAGATCGCTCCGGATAGTAACTCCTAAGTATTTTACGGTCGTTACCGCTTCCAATGATTTACCACCTATGGCATAATCGTACTGGAATGGATTTCTGCCCCTATGTATGCGCATTATATTACATTTATCTACGTTTAGGGAAAGCTGCCAGCTGTCGCACCATTCATTAATCCTCTGCAGGTCTTCCTGGAGTACGTACGAGTCTTCTGATGTTGCTACTTTCTTGTAGACAACCGTGTCATCTGCAAATAGCCTCACGGAGCTACCGATGTTGTCAACTAAGTCATTTATGTATATTGTAAACAATAAAGGTCCTATCACGCTTCCTTGCGGTACTCCCGAAATTACCTCTACATCTGCAGATTTTGAACCGTTAAGAATGACATGTTGTGTTCTTTCTTCTGGGAAATCCTGAATCCAATCACAAACCTGGTCCGATATTCCGTAAGCTCGTATTGTTTTCACTAAACGTAAGTGCGGAACTGTATCAAATGCCTTCCTGAAGTCCAGGAATACGGCATCAATCTGCTCGCCAGTGTCTACGGCACTGTGAATTTCTTGGACAAATAGGGCGAGCTGAGTTTCACATGATCTCTGTTTGCGGAATCCATGTTGGTTATGATGAAGGAGATTTGTATTATCTAAGAACGTCATAATACGAGAACATAAAACATGTTCCATTATTCTACAACAGATTGACGTAAGCGAAATAGGCCTATAATTATTCGCATCTGATTTATGACCCTTCTTGAAAATGGGAACGACCTGCGCTTTCTTCCAGTCGCTAGGTACTTTACGTTCTTCCAGAGATCTACGATAAATTGCTGATAGAAAGGGGGCAAGTTCTTTAGCATAATCACTGTAGAATCTTACGGGTATCTCGTCTGGTCCGGATGCTTTTCCGCTACTAAGTGATAGCAGTTGTTTTTCAATTCCGATATCGTTTATTTCAATATTTTCCATTTTGGCGTCTGTGCGACGGCTGAAGTCAGGGACCGTGTTACGATTTTCCGCAGTGAAACAGTTTCGGAACACTGTATTCAGTATTTCTGCCTTTCTTCGGTCCTCCTCTGTTTCGGTGCCATCGTGGTCAACGAGTGACTGAATAGGGGATTTAGATCCGCTTACCGATTTTACATATGACCAAAACTTTTTAGGGTTCTTGTTTAGATTGTTTGCCAATGTTTTACGTTCGAATTCGTTGAATGCTTCTCTCATTGCTCTCTTTACGCTCTTTTTCGCTTCGTTCAGCTTTTCCTTATCAGCTATGATTCGACTACTCTTAAACCTATGATGAAGCTTTCTTTGTTTCCGTAGTACCTTTCGTACATGATTGTTATACCACGGTGGCTCTTTCCCCTCGCTTTGGACCTTAGTCGGTACGAACTTATCTAAGGCGTACTGGACGATGTTTCTGAATTTTTTCCATTTTTGTTCCACATCCTCTTCCTCAGAAATGAACGTTTGATGGTGGTCACTCAGATATTCTGCGATTTGTGCCCTATCACTCTTGTTAAGCAAATATATTTTCCTTTCTTTCTTGGCATTTCTTATTACACTTGTAGTCATTGATGCAACCACTGACTTATGATCACTGATACCCTCTTCTACATTCACGGAGTCGAAAAGTTCCGGTCTATTTGTTGCTATGAGGTCTAAAACGTTAGCTTCACGAGTTGGTTCTCTAACTATCTGCTCGAAGTAATTCTCGGACAAGGCAGTCAGGATAATGTCACAAGAGTCTCTGTCCCTGGCTCCAGTTCTGATTGTGTGACTATCCCATTCTATACCTGGCAGATTGAAGTCTCCCCCTATTACAATAGTATGATCACGAAACTTCTTCACGACGTTCTGCAGGTTCTCTCTGAGGCGCTCAACTACTACGGTTGCTGATGCAGGTGGTCTATAGAAGCATCCGACTATCATATCTGACCCACCTTTGATACTTAACTTAACCCAGATTATTTCACATTCGCATTCGATAATAACTTCACTGGATATTATTGAATTCTTTACTGCTATAAATACTCCTCCACCATTGGCGTTTATCCTATCCTTGCGGTATATATTCCATTCTGTGTCTAGGATTTCGTTACTGTTCACTTCCGGTTTTAACCAACTTTCCGTTCCTAATACTATATGCGCACTATTTCCTTCAATAAGCGATACTAATTCAGGAACCTTGCCCTGGATACTCCTGCAGTTTGCCAATATTACGTTAACTTTTCCTGTTTTTGGTCTCTGAGGACGGACGTTCTTTATCAACGATGCTGATGTTCTCTCTGGTAAGCCGTCAGGTATTTTATCGTTTCGCCCAAGGGGGGGTCCCTCTAACCTAAAAAACCCCCATGTGCACGCCACACGTACTCTGCTACCCTAGTAGCTGCTTCCGGTGTGTAGTGCACGCCTGACCTGTCTAGGGGGGCCCTACAGTTCTCCACCCAATAACGGAGGTCGATGAATTTGCAACCATTATAGTCGCAGAGTCGTCTGAGCCTCTGGTTTAGACCCTCCACACGGCTCCAAACCAGAGGACCGCGATCGACTCTGGGCACTATGCTGCAGATATTAAGCTCAGCTTGCACTCCGCGTGCGATGCTGGCTGTCTTCACCAAATCAGCCAGCCGCCGGAAGGAACCAAGGATGGCCTCAGAACCCAAGCGGCAGGCGTCATTCGTTCCGACATGTGCTACTATCTGCAGCCGGTCACACCCAGTGCGTTCAATAGCTGCCGGAAGGGCCTCCTCCACATTACGGACGAGACCCCCCGGCAAGCACACCGAGTGCACACTGGCATTCTTCCCCGACCTACCCGCTATTTTCCTGAGGGGCTCCATAACCCGCCTAACGTTGGAGCTCCCTATAACTAATAGGCCCGCCCTCTGTGACTGTCGGGACCTTGCCGGAGAATCGGCCACTGGCCCAACAGGCGAGGCATCCTGTGCTGGCTCAGAAACGATGTCATCACCACTAGGAAGCACCCCGTACCTGTTGGAAAGGGGTAAGGCAGCTGCCACGCGGCCAGATCCCACCTTCGCCTTTCGGCCAGGCACGCGCGAGCCCACCACTGTCCGCCATTCACCCTGGAGTTATGGCTGACCGGTAAGATGCTCACTGCCGGAAGACGCAGCGACATCAGGGGTTCCATGTGATTCCAAGGCCACCGAAGTAGGTATAGGTCTCACCACAGTTGCCCCAACGCCACTACGAGCCGACGCCTGCGCCTCGAGCTCGATGAGCCTAACAGACAAATCTCCACCTGCCCCCGAAGAGTGGCCAATTCTCCTTGCGTCCGCTCACAACAACCACAGTCCCTACACATGACTATGTTTACCCTACTGTATACGGTGACAAATTCCAAGATAATCTTCTGATGAGCTACTCTGATAATCAAGAAACACTCACTGAGATACGAGACGCGAAAACTACGCTAGGTTTTCCCAGAAAAAACTATACAAAAGCAAAGCACAGCAAATAAGTACAAAATAAATTTCTCTCCTAACGATCAAGAACTGTTAGTTTCTATGCAGAGCAGATAAACACAAATAGAATCCCTTCCTTAGTGGAAGGTCGTAAACAAAATGCAAAATAAACGCTTTATACAAACAGTACTCGCTGCTGCTGGTGCTCTCGCTCTGGCTGTCACAAGACACAATGCCGACTTCAGTACAGGAAGACTGAGTCTTCCTACTGTCTATGTTTTGAGCGTTTCCTGTGTCACGAGTTTTACATTCCGATGCACCTCTGCAGGTTTACTGTATCCCTTGGACCTTCCCATTGACGATGAAACACAGAAATTGCATCGGAATTAAATATAAGAGACACAATGCCGACTTAAGTACAGGAAGACTGGGTCTTCCTACTGTCTATGTTTTGAGCGTTTCCTGTTTCACTAGTTTTACATTCCGATGCACCTCTGCAGGTTTACCGTATCCCTTGGACCTTACCATTGACGATGAAACACTGAAATTGTATCGGAATTAAGTATAAGAGACATAATGCCGACTTAAGTACAGGAAGACTGAGTCTTCCTACTGTCTATGTTTTGAGCGTTTCCTGTGTCACCAGTTTTACATTCTGATGCACCTCCGCAGGTTTACTGTATCCCTTGGACCTTCCCATTGACGATGAAACACAGAAATTGCATCGGAATTAAATAGAAGAGACACAATGACGACTTAAGTACAAGAATACAGTCTACTTACAGTCAATGTTGTGAGCGATTCCTGTGTCACCAGTTTTACATTCCGATACACCTCTGCATGTTTAGTGTATCCCTTGGACCTTCCCATTGGCGATGAAACACACAAATTGCATCGAAATTAAATATAAGAGACACAATGCCGACTTAAGTACACGAAGACTAAATCTTGCTACTGTCTATATTTTGAGCGTATCCTGTGTCACCAGTTTTACATTCTGATGCACCTCCGCAGGTTTACTGTATCCCTTGGACCTTCCCATTCACGATGAAACACAGAAATTTCATCGGAAATAAATATAAGAGACACAATGCCGTCTTAAGTACAGGAAGACTGAGTGTTCCTTCTGTCTATGTTTTGAGCGTTTCCTGTGTCACTAGTTTTACATTCCGTTGCACCTCTGCAGGGTTACTGTATCCCTTGGATCTTCCCATTGACGATGAAACACAGAAATTGCATCGGAATTAAAGATAAGAGACACAATGCCGACTTAAGGACAGGAAGACTGAGTCTTCCTACTGTCTATGTTTTGAGCGTTTCCTGTGTCACCCGTTTTACATTCTGATGCACCTCTGCAGGTTAACTGTCTCCCTTGGACCTTCCCATTGACGATGAAACACAGAAATTGCATCGGAATTAAATATAAGAGACACAATGCCGACTTAAGTACAGGAAGACTAACTCCTCCTACTGTCTATGTTTTGAGCGTTTCCTGTGTCATCAGTTTTACTTTGTGTTGCACCTCTGCAGGTTCACTATATCCCTTGTACCTTCCCATTCACGACGAAACACAGACATTTTATCGGAAATAAATATAAGAGACACAATGCAGACTTCAGTACAGGAAGACTGAGTCTTCCTACTGTCTATGTTTTGAGCGTTTCCTGTGTCACGAGTTTTACATTCCGATGCACCTCTGCAGGTTACTGTATGCCTTGGACCTTCCCACTGACGATGAAACATAGAAATTGCATCGGAATTAAATATAAGAGACACAATGCCGACTTAAGTACAGGAAGACTGGGTCTTCCTACTGTCTATGTTTTGAGCGTTTCCTGTGTCACTAGTTTTACATTCCGATGCGCCTCTGCAGGTTTACTGTATCCCTTGGACCTTACCATTGACGATGAAACACTGAAATTGTATCGGGATTATGTATAAGAGACATTATGCCGACTTAAGTACAGGAAGACTGAGTCTTCCTACTGTCTATGTTTTGAGCGTTTCCTGTGTCACCAGTTTTACATTCTGATGCACCTCTGCAGGTTTACTGTATCCCTTGGACCATCCCATTGACGATGAAACACAGAAATTGCATCGGAATTAAATAGAAGAGACACAATGACGATTTAAGTACAAGAAAACAGTCTTCTTACAGTCAATGTTTTGAGCGATTCATGTGTCACCAGTTTTACATTCCGATGCACCTCTGCATGTTTAGTGTATCCCTTGGACCTTCCCATTGGCGATGAAACACACAAATTGAATCGAAATTAAATATAAGAGACACAATGCCGACTTAAGTACACGAAGACTAAATCTTGCTACTGTCTATGTTTTGAGCGTATCCTGTGTCACCAGTTTTACATTCCGATGCACCTCTACAGGTTGACTGTATCCCTCGGACCTTCACAGTGACGATGAAACACAGAAATTGCATCGGAATTAAATATAAGAGACACAATGCCGACTTAAGTACAGGAAGACTAAGTCTTCCTACTGTCTATGTTATGAGCGTGTCCTGTGTCATCAGTTTTACTTTCCGATGCACCTCTGCAGGTTTACTATATCCCTCGGACCTTCACAGTGACGATGAAACGCAGAAATCGCATCGGAATTAAATATAAGAGACACAATGCCGACTTAAGCACAGGAAGAATGAGTCATCCTACTGTCTATAAATTGAGCGTTTCCTGTGTCACCAGTTTTACATTCCGATGCACTTCTACAGGTTTACTGTATCCCTTGGACCTTCCCATTGACGATGAAACACAGAAATTGCATCGGAATTAAATATAAGAGACACAACGCCGACTTAAGTACAAGAAAACTGAGTGTTCTTATGGTCTATGTTTTGAGCGTTTCCTGTGTCATCAGTTTTACATTCCAATGCACCTCTGCAGGTTTACTGTATCCCTTGGAACTTCCCATTGACGATGACAATCAGAAATTGCATCGGAATTATATATAACAGACACAACGCCGACTTAAGTACATGAAAACTGAGTCTTCTTACGGTCTATGTTTTGAGCGTTTCCTTCGTGACCAGGATTAAATTCCGATGCACCTCTGCAGGTTTACTGTATCCCTTGGAACTTCCCATTGCCGATGAAACACAGAAATTGCATCGGAATTAAATATTAGAGACACAGTGCCGACTTAAGAACAGGATGACTGGGTCTTCTTACTGTGTATGTTTTGAGTGTTTCCCGTGTCAACAGTTTTACATTCCGATGCACCTCTGCATGTTTACTGTATCCCTTGGACCTTCACAGTGACGATGAATCACAGAAACTCCATCGGAATTAAATATAAGAGTCACAATGCAGACTTAAGTACAGGAAGACTGAGTCTTCCTACTGTCTATGTTTTGAGCGTTTCCTGTGTCATCAGTTTTACTTTCCGATGCAATTCTGCTTGTTAACTATATCCCTTGGACCTTCCCATTCACGATGAAACACAGAAATTTCATCGGAAATAAATATAAGACACACAATGCCGACTTAAGTACAGGAAGACTGAGTCTTCCTACTGTCTATGATTTGAGCGTTTCCTGTATCTTCAGTTTTACATTCCGATGCACCTCTGCAGGTTTACTGTATCCCTTGGACCTTCCCATTGACGATGAAACACAGAAATTGCATCGGAATTAAATATAAGAGACTCAATGCCGACTTAAGTACAGGAAGACTGAGTCTTCCTACTGTCTATGTTTTGAGCGTTTCCTTTGTCACCAGTTTTACATTCTGATGCACCTCTGCAGGTTTACTGTATCCCTTGGACCTTCCCATTGACGATGAAACACAGAAATTGCATCGTAATTAAATATAAGAGACACAATGCCGACTTAAGTACAGGAAGATTGAGTCTTCCTACTGTCTATAATTTGAGCGTTTCCTGTGTCACCAGTTTTACACCCCGATTCACCTCTACAGGTTTACTGTATCCCTTGGACCTTCACAGTGACGATGAAACACAGAAATAGCATAGGAATTAAATATAAGAGACACAATGCCGACTTAAGTACAGGAAGACTAACTCCTCCTACTGTCTATGTTTTGAGCGTTTCCTGTGTCATCAGTTTTACTTTGTGTTGCACCTCTGCAGGTTTACTATATCCCTTGGACATTCCCATTCACGATGAAACACAGAAATTTCATCGGAAATAAATATAAGAGACACAATGCCGACTTCAGTACAGGAAGACTGAGTCTCCCTACTGTCTATGTTTTGAGCGTTTCCTGTGTCACTACTTTTACATTCCGTGGCACCTCTGCAGGGTTACTGTATCCCTTGGATCTTCCCATTGACGATGAAACAATGAAATTGCATCGGAATTAAATATAAGAGACACAACGCCGACTTAAGTACAGGAACACTGAGTCTTCCTACTGTCTATGTTTTGAGCGTTTCCTGTGTCACCAGTTTTACATTCCGATGCACCTCTACAGGTTGACTATATCCCTCGGACCTTCACAGTGACGATGAAACGCAGAAATTGCATCGGAAATAAATATAAGAGACACAATGCCAATTTAAGTACAGGAAGACTAAGTCTTCCTACTGTCTATGTTTTGAGCGTTTCCTGTGTCTCCAGTTTTACATTCAGATGCACCTCTGCAGGTTTACTGTATCCCTTGAACTTTCCCATTGACGATGAAACACAGAAATTGCATCGGAATTAAATGTAAGAGACGCAATGCCGACTTAAGTACAGGAAGACTGAGTCTTCCTACTGTCTATGTTTTGCGCGTTTCCTGTGTCACTAGTTTTACATTCCGATGCACCTCTGCAGGTTTACTGTATCCCTTGGACCTTCCCAATGACAATGAAACACAGAAATTGCATCGGAATTAAATATAAGAGACACAATGCCGACTTAAGCACAGGAAGAATGAGTCATCCTACTGTCTATAAATTGAGCGTTTCCTGTGTCACCAGTTTTACATTCCGATGCACCTCTACAGGTTTACTGTATCCCTTGGACCTTCACAGTGACGATGAAACACAGAAATTGCATCGGAATTAAATATAAGAGACACAATGCCGACTTAAGTACAAGAAAACAGTCTTCTTACAGTCCATGTTTTGAGCGTTTCCTGTGTCACCAGTTTTACATTCCGATGCACCTCTGCAGATTTACTGCATCCCCTGGACCTTCCCATTGGCGATGAAACACACAAATTGCATCGAAATTAAATATAAGGGACACAATGCCGACTTAAGTACAGGAGGACTGAGTCTTCCTACTGTCTATGCTTTGATCGTTTCCTGTGTCACAAGTTTTACATTCCGATTTACCTTTGCAGGTTTACAGTATACCTTGGACCTTCCCATTGACGATGAAACACAGAACTTGCATCGGAATTAAATATAAGAGACACAACGCCGACTTAAGTACCAGAAAACTGAGTCTTCCTACTGTCCATGTTTTGAGCGTTTCCTGTGTCATCAGTTTTACTTTCCGATGCAATTCTGCTTGTTAACTATATCCCTTGGACCTTCCCATTCACGATGAAACACAGAATTTACATCGGAAATAAATATAAGAGACTCAATGCCGACTTAAGTACAGGAAGACTGAGTCTTCCTACTGTCTATGTTTTGAGCGTTTCCTTTGTCACCAGTTTTACATTCTGATGCACCTCTGCAGGTTTACTATATCCCTTGGACCTTCCCATTCACGATGAAACACAGAAATTTTATCGGAAATAAATATACATCTACATCTACATCTGCATCTATACTCCGCGAGCCACCTTACGGTGTGTGGTGGAGGGTACTTATTGTACCACTATCTGATCCCCCCTTCCCTGTTCCATTCACGAATTGTGCGTTGGAAGAACGACTGCTTGTAAGTCTCCGTATTTGCTCTAATTTCTCGGATCTTTTCGTTGTGATCATTACGCGAGATATATGTGGGCGGTAGTAATATGTTGCCCATCTCTTCCCGGAATGTGCTCTCTCGTAATTTCGATAATAAACCTCTCCGTATTGCGTAACGCCTTTCTTGAAGTGTCCGCCACTGGAGCTTGTTCAGCATCTCCGTAACGCTCTCGCGCTGACTAAATGTCCCCATGACGAATCGCGCTGCTTTTCGCTGGATCATGTCTATCTCTTCTATTAATCCAACCTGGTAAGGGTCCCATACTGATGAGCAATACTCAAGAATCGGACGAACAAGCGTTTTGTAAGCTACTTCTTTCGTCGATGAGTCACATTTTCTTAGAATTCTTCCTATGAATCTCAACCTGGCGCCTGCTTTTCCCACTATTTGTTTTATGTGATCATTCCACTTCAGATCGCTCCGGATAGTAACTCCTAAGTATTTTACGGTCGTTACCGCTTCCAATGATTTACCACCTATGGCATAATCGTACTGGAATGGATTTCTGCCCCTATGTATGCGCATTATATTACATTTATCTACGTTTAGGGAAAGCTGCCAGCTGTCGCACCATTCATTAATCCTCTGCAGGTCTTCCTGGAGTACGTACGAGTCTTCTGATGTTGCTACTTTCTTGTAGACAACCGTGTCATCTGCAAATAGCCTCACGGAGCTACCGATGTTGTCAACTAAGTCATTTATGTATATTGTAAACAATAAAGGTCCTATCACGCTTCCTTGCGGTACTCCCGAAATTACCTCTACATCTGCAGATTTTGAACCGTTAAGAATGACATGTTGTGTTCTTTCTTCTGGGAAATCCTGAATCCAATCACAAACCTGGTCCGATATTCCGTAAGCTCGTATTGTTTTCACTAAACGTAAGTGCGGAACTGTATCAAATGCCTTCCTGAAGTCCAGGAATACGGCATCAATCTGCTCGCCAGTGTCTACGGCACTGTGAATTTCTTGGACAAATAGGGCGAGCTGAGTTTCACATGATCTCTGTTTGCGGAATCCATGTTGGTTATGATGAAGGAGATTTGTATTATCTAAGAACGTCATAATACGAGAACATAAAACATGTTCCATTATTCTACAACAGATTGACGTAAGCGAAATAGGCCTATAATTATTCGCATCTGATTTATGACCCTTCTTGAAAATGGGAACGACCTGCGCTTTCTTCCAGTCGCTAGGTACTTTACGTTCTTCCAGAGATCTACGATAAATTGCTGATAGAAAGGGGGCAAGTTCTTTAGCATAATCACTGTAGAATCTTACGGGTATCTCGTCTGGTCCGGATGCTTTTCCGCTACTAAGTGATAGCAGTTGTTTTTCAATTCCGATATCGTTTATTTCAATATTTTCCATTTTGGCGTCTGTGCGACGGCTGAAGTCAGGGACCGTGTTACGATTTTCCGCAGTGAAACAGTTTCGGAACACTGTATTCAGTATTTCTGCCTTTCTTCGGTCGTCCTCTGTTTCGGTGCCATCGTGGTCAACGAGTGACTGAATAGGGGATTTAGATCCGCTTACCGATTTTACATATGACCAAAACTTTTTAGGGTTCTTGTTTAGATTGTTTGCCAATGTTTTATGTTCGAATTCGTTGAATGCTTCTCTCATTGCTCTCTTTACGCTCTTTTTCGCTTCGTTCAGCTTTTCCTTATCAGCTATGATTCGGCTACTCTTAAACCTATGATGAAGCTTTCTTTGTTTCCGTAGTACCTTTCGTACATGATTGTTATACCACGGTGGATCTTTCCCCTCGCTTTGGACCTTAGTCGGTACGAACTTATCTAAGGCGTACTGGACGATGTTTCTGAATTTTTTCCATTTTTGTTCCACATCCTCTTCCTCAGAAATGAACGTTTGATGGTGGTCACTCAGATATTCTGCGATTTGTGCCCTATCACTCTTGTTAAGCAAATATATTTTCCTTTCTTTCTTGGCATTTCTTATTACACTTGTAGTCATTGATGCAACCACTGACTTATGATCACTGATACCCTCTTCTACATTCACGGAGTCGAAAAGTTCCGGTCTATTTGTTGCTATGAGGTCTAAAACGTTAGCTTCACGAGTTGGTTCTCTAACTATCTGCTCGAAGTAATTCTCGGACAAGGCAGTCAGGATAATGTCACAAGAGTCTCTGTCCCTGGCTCCAGTTCTGATTGTGTGACTATCCCATTCTATACCTGGCAGATTGAAGTCTCCCCCTATTACAATAGTATGATCACGAAACTTCTTCACGACGTTCTGCAGGTTCTCTCTGAGGCGCTCAACTACTACGGTTGCTGATGCAGGTGGTCTATAGAAGCATCCGACTATCATATCTGACCCACCTTTGATACTTAACTTAACCCAGATTATTTCACATTCGCATTCGATAATAACTTCACTGGATATTATTGAATTCTTTACTGCTATAAATACTCCTCCACCATTGGCGTTTATCCTATCCTTGCGGTATATATTCCATTCTGTGTCTAGGATTTCGTTACTGTTCACTTCCGGTTTTAACCAACTTTCCGTTCCTAATACTATATGCGCACTATTTCCTTCAATAAGCGATACTAATTCAGGAACCTTGCCCTGGATACTCCTGCAGTTTACCAATATTACGTTAACTTTTCCTGTTTTTGGTCTCTGAGGACGGACGTTCTTTATCAACGATGCTGATGTTCTCTCTGGTAAGCCGTCAGGTATTTTATCGTTTCGCCCAAGGGGGGGTCCCTCTAACCTAAAAAACCCCCGTGTGCACGCCACACGTACTCTGCTACCCTAGTAGCTGCTTCCGGTGTGTAGTGCACGCCTGACCTGTCTAGGGGGGCCCTACAGTTCTCCACCCAATAACGGAGGTCGATGAATTTGCAACCATTATAGTCGCAGAGTCGTCTGAGCCTCTGGTTTAGACCCTCCACACGGCTCCAAACCAGAGGACCGCGATCGACTCTGGGCACTATGCTGCAGATATTAAGCTCAGCTTGCACTCCGCGTGCGATGCTGGCTGTCTTCACCAAATCAGCCAGCCGCCGGAAGGAACCAAGGATGGCCTCAGAACCCAAGCGGCAGGCGTCATTCGTTCCGACATGTGCTACTATCTGCAGCCGGTCACACCCAGTGCGTTCAATAGCTGCCGGAAGGGCCTCCTCCACATTACGGACGAGACCCCCCGGCAAGCACACCGAGTGCACACTGGCATTCTTCCCCGACCTACCCGCTATTTTCCTGAGGGGCTCCATAACCCGCCTAACGTTGGAGCTCCCTATAACTAATAGGCCCGCCCTCTGTGACTGTCGGGACCTTGCCGGAGAATCGGCCACTGGCCCAACAGGCGAGGCATCCTGTGGTGGCTCGGAAACGATGTCATCACCACTAGGAAGCACCCCGTACCTGTTGGAAAGGGGTAAGGCAGCTGCCACGCGGCCAGATCCCACCTTCGCCTTTCGGCCAGGCACGCGCGAGCCCACCACTGTCCGCCATTCACCCTGGAGTGATGGCTGACCAGTAAGATGCTCACTGCCGGAAGACGCAGCGACATCAGGGGTTCCATGTGATTCCAAGGCCACCGAAGTAGGTATAGGTCTCACCACAGTTGCCCCAACGCCACTACGAGCCGACGCCTGCGCCTCGAGCTCGATGAGCCTAACAGACAAATCTCCACCTGCCCCCGAAGAGTGGCCAATTCTCCTTGCGTCCGCTCACAACAACTACAGTCCCTACACATGACTATGTTTACCCTACTCTATACGGTGACAAATTCCCAAGATAATCTTCTGATGAGCTACTCTGATAATCAAGAAACACTCACTGAAATACGAGACGCGAAAACTACGCTAGGTTTTCCCAGAAAAACTATTTAAAAGCTAAGCGCAGCAAATAAGTACAAAATAAATTTCTCTCCTAACGATCAAGAACTGTTAGTTTCTATGCAGAGCAGATAAACACAAATAGAATCCCTTCCTTAGTGGAAGGTCGTAAACAAAATGCAAAATAAACGCTTTATACAAACAGTACACGCTGCTGCTGGTGCTCTTGCTCTGGCTGTCACAAGACACAATGCCGACTTCAGTACAGGAAGACTGAGTCTTCCTACTGTCTATGTTTTGAGCGTTTCCTGTGTCACGAGTTTTACATTCCGATGCACCTCTGCAGGTTTACTGTATCCCTTGGACCTTCCCATTGACGATGAAACACAGAAATTGCATCGGAATTAAATATAAGAGACACAATGCCGACTTAAGTACAGGAAGACTGGGTCTTCCTACTGTCTATGTTTTGAGCGTTTCCTGTGTCACTAGTTTTACATTCCGATGCACCTCTGCAGGTTTACTGTATCCCTTGGACCTTACCATTGACAATGAAACACTGAAATTGTATCGGAATTAAGTATAAGAGACATAATGCCGACTTAAGTACAGGAAGACTGAGTCTTCCTACTGTCTATGTTTTGAGCGTTTCCTGTGTCACCAGTTTTACATTCTGATGCACCTCCGCAGGTTTACTGTATCCCTTGGACCTTCCCATTGACGATGAAACACAGAAATTGCATCGGAATTAAATAGAAGAGACACAATGACGACTTAAGTACAAGAATACAGTCTTCTTACAGTCAATGTTGTGAGCGATTCCTGTGTCACCAGTTTTAAATTCCGATGCACCTCTGCATGTTTAGTGTATCCCTTGGACCTTCCCATTGGCGATGAAACACACAAATTGCATCGAAATTAAATATAAGAGACACAATGCCGACTTAAGTACACGAAGACTAAATCTTGCTACTGTCTATGTTTTGAGCGTATCCTGTGTCACCAGTTTTACATTCCGATGCACCTCTACAGGTTGACTGTATCCCTCGGACCTTCACAGTGACGATGAAACACAGAAATTGAATCGGAATTAAATATAAGAGACACAATGCCGACTTAAGTACAGGAAGACTAAGTCTTCCTACTGTCTATGTTTTGAGCGTATCCTGTGTCACCAGTTTTACATTCCGATGCACCTCTACAGGTTGACTGTATCCCTCGGACCTTCACAGTGACGATGAAACACAGAAATTGAATCGGAATTAAATATAAGAGACACAATGCCGACTTAAGTACAGGAAGACTAAGTCTTCCTACTGTCTATGTTATGAGCGTGTCCTGTGTCATCAGTTTTACTTTCCGATGCACCTCTGCAGGTTTACTATATCCCTTGGACCTTCCCATTCACGATGAAACACAGAAATTTCATCGGAAATAAATATAAGAGACACAATGCCGATTTAAGTACAGGAAGACTAAGTCTTCCTACTGTCTATGTTTTGAGCGTTTCCTGTGTCTCCAGTTTTACATTCAGATGCACCTTTGCAGGTTTACTGTATCCCTTGGACTTTCCCATTGACGATGAAACACAGAAATTGCATCGGAATTAAATGTAAGAGACGCAATGCCGACTTAAGTACAGGAAGACTGAGTCTTCCTACTGTCTATGATTTGAGCTTTTCCTGTGTCACTAGTTTTACATTCCGATGTACCTCTGCAGGTTAACTGTATCCCTTGGACCTTCCCATTGACGATGAAACACAGAAATTGCATCGGAATTAAATATAAGAGACACAATGCCGACTTAAGTACAGGAAGACTGAGTCTTCCTACTGTCTATGTTTTGAGCGTTTCCTGTGTCACCAGTTTTACATTCCGATGCACCTCTGCAGATTTACTGCATCCCCTGGACCTTCCCATTATCGATGAAACACACAAATTGCATCGAAATTAAATATAAGAGACACAATGCCGACTTAAGTACAGGAGGACTGAGTCTTCCTACTGTCTATGTTTTGATCGTTTCCTGTGTCACAAGTTTTACATTCCGATGGACCTCTGCAGGTTTACAGTATCCCTTGGACCTTCCCATTGACGACGAAACACAGTAATTGCATCGGAATTAAATATAAGAGACACAACGCCGACTTAAGTACAAGAAAACTGAGTCTTCTTACGGTCAATGTTTTGAGCGTTTCCTGTGTCATTGGTTTTACATTTCGTTGCACCTCTGCAGGTTTACTGTATCCCTTGGACCTCCCCATTGACGATGAAACACAGAAATTGCATCGGAAATAAATATAAGAGACACAATGCCGACTTATGTACAGGAAGACTGAGTCTTCCTAATGTCTATGTTTTGAGCGTTTCCTGTGTCACTAGTTTTACATTCCGATGCGCCTCTGCAGGTTTACTGTATCCCTTGGCCCTTCCCATTGACGATGAAACACAGAAATTGCATCGGAATTAAAGATAAGAGACACAATGCCGACTTAAGGACAGGAAGACTGAGTCTTCCTACTGTCTATGTTTTGAGCGTTTCCTGTGTCACCCGTTTTACATTCTGATGCACCTCTGCAGGTTAACTGTCTCCCTTGGACCTTCCCATTGACGATGAAACACAGAAATTGCATCGGAATTAAATATAAGAGACACAATGCCGACTTAAGTACAGGAAGACTAACTCCTCCTACTGTCTATGTTTTGAGCGTTTCCTGTGTCATCAGTTTTACTTTGTGTTGCACCTCTGCAGGTTCACTATATCCCTTGTACCTTCCCATTCACGATGAAACACAGACATTTCATCGGAAATAAATATAAGAGACACAATGCAGACTTCAGTACAGGAAGACTGAGTCTTCCTACTGTCTATGTTTTGAGCGTTTCCTGTGTCACGAGTTTTACATTCCGATGCACCTCTGCAGGTTACTGTATCCCTTGGACCTTCCCACTGACGATGAAACACAGAAATTGCATCGGAATTAAATATAAGAGACACAATGCCGACTTAAGTACAGGAAGACTGGGTCTTCCTACTGTCTATGTTTTGAGCGTTTCCTGTGTCACTAGTTTTACATTCCGATGCGCCTCTGCAGGTTTACTGTATCCCTTGGACCTTACCATTGACGATGAAACACTGAAATTGTATCGGAATTAAGTATAAGAGACATTATGCCGACTTAAGTACAGGAAGACTGAGTCTTCCTACTGTCTATGTTTTGAGCGTTTCCTGTGTCACCAGTTTTACATTCTGATGCACCTCTGCAGGTTTACTGTATCCCTTGGACCTTCCCATTGACGATGAAACACAGAAATTGCATCGGAAGTAAATATAAGAGACACAATGCCGACTTAAGTACAGGAACACTGAACCTTCCTACTGTCTATGTTTTGAGCGTTTCCTGTGTCACCAGTTTTACATTCCGATGCACCTCTACAGGTTGACTGTATTCCTCGGACCTTCACAGTGTCGATGAAACACAGAAATTGCATCGGAATTAAATATAAGAGACACAATGCCGACTTAAGTACAGGAAGACTAAGTCTTCCTACTGTCTATGTTATGAGCGTGTCCTGTGTCATCAGTTTTATTTTCCGATGCACCTCTGCAGGTTTACTATATCCCTTGGACCTTCCCATTGACGATGAAACACAGAAATTGCATCGGAATTAAATATAAGAGACACGATGCCGACTTAAGCACAGGAAGAATGAGTCATCCTACTGTCTATAAATTGAGCGTTTCCTGTGTCACCAGTTTTACATTCCGATGCACCTCTACAGGTTTACTGTATCCCTTGGACCTTCACAGTGACAATGAAACTCAGAAATTGCATCGGAATTAAATATAAGAGACACAATGCCGACTTAAGTACAAGAAAACAGTCTTCTTAGAGTCAATGCTTTGAGCGTTTCCTGTGTCACCAGTTTTACATTCCGATGCACCTCTGCAGATTTACTGCATCCCCTGGACCTTCCCATTGGCGATGAAACACACAAATTGCATCGAAATTAAATATAAGAGACACAACGCCGACTTAAGTACAAGAAAACTGAGTCTTCTTACTGTCATTGTTTTGAGCGTTTCCTGTGTCACTAGTTTTACATTCCGTTGCACCTCTGCAGGTTTACTGTATCCCTTGGACCTCCCCGTTGACGTTGAAACACAGAATTTGCATCGGAATTAAATGTAACAGACACAATGCCGACATAAGTACAGGAAGACTGAGTCTTCCTAATGTGTATGTTTTGAGTGTTTCCTGTGTCACTAGTTTTACATTCCGATGCGCCTCTGCAGGTTTACAGTATCCCTTGGACCTTCCCATTGATGATGAAATACAGAAATTGCATCGGAATTAAAGATAAGAGACACTATGCCGACTTAAGGACAGGAAGACTGAGTCTTCCTACTGTCTATGCTTTGAGCGTTTCCTGTGTCACCCGTTTTACATTCTGATGCACCTCTGCAGGTTAACTGTCTCCCTTGGACGTTCCCATTGACGATGAAACACATAAATTGCATCGCAATTAAATATAAGATACACAATGCCGACTTAAGTACAGGAAGACTGAGACTTCCTACTGTCTATAATTTGAGCATCTCCTGCGTCACCAGTTTTACATTCCGATGCACCTCTACAGGTTTACTGTATCCCTTGGACCTTCACAGTGCCGATGAAACACAGAAATTGCATCGGAATTAAATATTAAAGACACAATGCCGACTTAAGTACAAGAAAGCAGTCTTCTTACAGTCAATGCTTTGAGCGTTTCCTGTGTCACCAGTTTTACATTCCGATGCACCTCTGCAGGTTTACTGTATCCCTTGGACCTTCCCATTGGCGTTGAAACACACAAATTGCATCGAAATTTAATATAAGAGACACAATGCCGACTTAAGTCCAGGAAGACTGAATCTTCCTACTGTCTATGTTTTGAGCGTTTCCTGTGTCACCCGTTTTACATTCCGATGGACCTCTGCAGGTTTACTGTATCCCTTGGACCTTCCCATTGACGATGAAACACAGAAATTGCATCGCAATTAAATATAAGATACACAATGCCGACTTAAGTACAGGAATACTTAGACTTCCTACTGTCTATAATTTGAGCATCTCCTGCGTCACCAGTTTTACATTCCGATGCACCTCTACAGGTTTACTGTATCCCTTGGACCTTCACAGTGACGATGAAACACAGAAATTGCATCGGAATTAAATATAAGAGACACAACGCCGACTTAAGTACACGAAAACTGAGTCTTCTTACGGTCTATGTTTTGAGCGTTTCCTGTGTCTCCAGTTTTACATTCAGATGCACCTTTGCAGGTTTACTGTATCCCTTGGACTTTCCCATTGACGATGAAACACAGAAATTGCATCGGAATTAAATGTAAGAGACGCAATGCCGACTTAAGTACAGGAAGACTGAGTCTTCCTACTGTCTATGATTTGAGCTTTTCCTGTGTCACTAGTTTTACATTCCGATGTACCTCTGCAGGTTAACTGTATCCCTTGGACCTTCCCATTGACGATGAAACACAGAAATTGCATCGGAATTAAATATA
This sequence comes from Schistocerca nitens, assembly GCF_023898315.1. NCBI lineage: Eukaryota > Metazoa > Arthropoda > Insecta > Orthoptera > Acrididae > Schistocerca > Schistocerca nitens. The sequence continues at coordinate 966,048 of NC_064616.1, read as the reverse complement.
AGAGACACAATGCCGACTTAAGTACAGGAAGACTGAGTCTTCCTACTGTCTATGTTTTGAGCGTTTCCTGTGTCACCAGTTTTACATTCCGATGCACCTCTGCAGATTTACTGCATCCCCTGGACCTTCCCATTATCGATGAAACACACAAATTGCATCGAAATTAAATATAAGAGACACAATGCCGACTTAAGTACAGGAGGACTGAGTCTTCCTACTGTCTATGTTTTGATCGTTTCCTGTGTCACAAGTTTTACATTCCGATGGACCTCTGCAGGTTTACAGTATCCCTTGGACCTTCCCATTGACGACGAAACACAGTAATTGCATCGGAATTAAATATAAGAGACACAACGCCGACTTAAGTACAAGAAAACTGAGTCTTCTTACGGTCAATGTTTTGAGCGTTTCCTGTGTCATTGGTTTTACATTTCGTTGCACCTCTGCAGGTTTACTGTATCCCTTGGACCTCCCCATTGACGATGAAACACAGAAATTGCATCGGAAATAAATATAAGAGACACAATGCCGACTTATGTACAGGAAGACTGAGTCTTCCTAATGTCTATGTTTTGAGCGTTTCCTGTGTCACTAGTTTTACATTCCGATGCGCCTCTGCAGGTTTACTGTATCCCTTGGCCCTTCCCATTGACGATGAAACACAGAAATTGCATCGGAATTAAAGATAAGAGACACAATGCCGACTTAAGGACAGGAAGACTGAGTCTTCCTACTGTCTATGTTTTGAGCGTTTCCTGTGTCACCCGTTTTACATTCTGATGCACCTCTGCAGGTTAACTGTCTCCCTTGGACCTTCCCATTGACGATGAAACACAGAAATTGCATCGGAATTAAATATAAGAGACACAATGCCGACTTAAGTACAGGAAGACTAACTCCTCCTACTGTCTATGTTTTGAGCGTTTCCTGTGTCATCAGTTTTACTTTGTGTTGCACCTCTGCAGGTTCACTATATCCCTTGTACCTTCCCATTCACGATGAAACACAGACATTTCATCGGAAATAAATATAAGAGACACAATGCAGACTTCAGTACAGGAAGACTGAGTCTTCCTACTGTCTATGTTTTGAGCGTTTCCTGTGTCACGAGTTTTACATTCCGATGCACCTCTGCAGGTTACTGTATCCCTTGGACCTTCCCACTGACGATGAAACACAGAAATTGCATCGGAATTAAATATAAGAGACACAATGCCGACTTAAGTACAGGAAGACTGGGTCTTCCTACTGTCTATGTTTTGAGCGTTTCCTGTGTCACTAGTTTTACATTCCGATGCGCCTCTGCAGGTTTACTGTATCCCTTGGACCTTACCATTGACGATGAAACACTGAAATTGTATCGGAATTAAGTATAAGAGACATTATGCCGACTTAAGTACAGGAAGACTGAGTCTTCCTACTGTCTATGTTTTGAGCGTTTCCTGTGTCACCAGTTTTACATTCTGATGCACCTCTGCAGGTTTACTGTATCCCTTGGACCTTCCCATTGACGATGAAACACAGAAATTGCATCGGAAGTAAATATAAGAGACACAATGCCGACTTAAGTACAGGAACACTGAACCTTCCTACTGTCTATGTTTTGAGCGTTTCCTGTGTCACCAGTTTTACATTCCGATGCACCTCTACAGGTTGACTGTATTCCTCGGACCTTCACAGTGTCGATGAAACACAGAAATTGCATCGGAATTAAATATAAGAGACACAATGCCGACTTAAGTACAGGAAGACTAAGTCTTCCTACTGTCTATGTTATGAGCGTGTCCTGTGTCATCAGTTTTACTTTCCGATGCACCTCTGCAGGTTTACTATATCCCTTGGACCTTCCCATTGACGATGAAACACAGAAATTGCATCGGAATTAAATATAAGAGACACGATGCCGACTTAAGCACAGGAAGAATGAGTCATCCTACTGTCTATAAATTGAGCGTTTCCTGTGTCACCAGTTTTACATTCCGATGCACCTCTACAGGTTTACTGTATCCCTTGGACCTTCACAGTGACAATGAAACTCAGAAATTGCATCGGAATTAAATATAAGAGACACAATGCCGACTTAAGTACAAGAAAACAGTCTTCTTAGAGTCAATGCTTTGAGCGTTTCCTGTGTCACCAGTTTTACATTCCGATGCACCTCTGCAGATTTACTGCATCCCCTGGACCTTCCCATTGGCGATGAAACACACAAATTGCATCGAAATTAAATATAAGAGACACAACGCCGACTTAAGTACAAGAAAACTGAGTCTTCTTACTGTCATTGTTTTGAGCGTTTCCTGTGTCACTAGTTTTACATTCCGTTGCACCTCTGCAGGTTTACTGTATCCCTTGGACCTCCCCGTTGACGTTGAAACACAGAATTTGCATCGGAATTAAATGTAACAGACACAATGCCGACATAAGTACAGGAAGACTGAGTCTTCCTAATGTGTATGTTTTGAGTGTTTCCTGTGTCACTAGTTTTACATTCCGATGCGCCTCTGCAGGTTTACAGTATCCCTTGGACCTTCCCATTGATGATGAAATACAGAAATTGCATCGGAATTAAAGATAAGAGACACTATGCCGACTTAAGGACAGGAAGACTGAGTCTTCCTACTGTCTATGCTTTGAGCGTTTCCTGTGTCACCCGTTTTACATTCTGATGCACCTCTGCAGGTTAACTGTCTCCCTTGGACGTTCCCATTGACGATGAAACACATAAATTGCATCGCAATTAAATATAAGATACACAATGCCGACTTAAGTACAGGAAGACTGAGACTTCCTACTGTCTATAATTTGAGCATCTCCTGCGTCACCAGTTTTACATTCCGATGCACCTCTACAGGTTTACTGTATCCCTTGGACCTTCACAGTGCCGATGAAACACAGAAATTGCATCGGAATTAAATATTAAAGACACAATGCCGACTTAAGTACAAGAAAGCAGTCTTCTTACAGTCAATGCTTTGAGCGTTTCCTGTGTCACCAGTTTTACATTCCGATGCACCTCTGCAGGTTTACTGTATCCCTTGGACCTTCCCATTGGCGTTGAAACACACAAATTGCATCGAAATTTAATATAAGAGACACAATGCCGACTTAAGTCCAGGAAGACTGAATCTCCCTACTGTCTATGTTTTGAGCGTTTCCTGTGTCACCCGTTTTACATTCCGATGGACCTCTGCAGGTTTACTGTATCCCTTGGACCTTCCCATTGACGATGAAACACAGAAATTGCATCGCAATTAATTATAAGATACACAATGCCGACTTAAGTACAGGAATACTTAGACTTCCTACTGTCTATAATTTGAGCATCTCCTGCGTCACCAGTTTTACATTCCGATGCACCTCTACAGGTTTACTGTATCCCTTGGACCTTCACAGTGACGATGAAACACAGAAATTGCATCGGAATTAAATATAAGAGACACAACGCCGACTTAAGTACACGAAAACTGAGTCTTCTTACGGTCTATGTTTTGAGCGTTTCCTGTGTCTCCAGTTTTACATTCAGATGCACCTTTGCAGGTTTACTGTATCCCTTGGACTTTCCCATTGACGATGAAACACAGAAATTGCATCGGAATTAAATGTAAGAGACGCAATGCCGACTTAAGTACAGGAAGACTGAGTCTTCCTACTGTCTATGATTTGAGCTTTTCCTGTGTCACTAGTTTTACATTCCGATGTACCTCTGCAGGTTAACTGTATCCCTTGGACCTTCCCATTGACGATGAAACACAGAAATTGCATCGGAATTAAATATAAGAGACACAATGCCGACTTAAGTACAGGAAGACTGAGTCTTCCTACTGTCTATGTTTTGAGCGTTTCCTGTGTCACCAGTTTTACATTCCGATGCACCTCTGCAGATTTACTGCATCCCCTGGACCTTCCCATTATCGATGAAACACACAAATTGCATCGAAATTAAATATAAGAGACACAATGCCGACTTAAGTACAGGAGGACTGAGTCTTCCTACTGTCTATGTTTTGATCGTTTCCTGTGTCACAAGTTTTACATTCCGATGGACCTCTGCAGGTTTACAGTATCCCTTGGACCTTCCCATTGACGACGAAACACAGTAATTGCATCGGAATTAAATATAAGAGACACAACGCCGACTTAAGTACAAGAAAACTGAGTCTTCTTACGGTCAATGTTTTGAGCGTTTCCTGTGTCATTGGTTTTACATTTCGTTGCACCTCTGCAGGTTTACTGTATCCCTTGGACCTCCCCATTGACGATGAAACACAGAAATTGCATCGGAAATAAATATAAGAGACACAATGCCGACTTATGTACAGGAAGACTGAGTCTTCCTAATGTCTATGTTTTGAGCGTTTCCTGTGTCACTAGTTTTACATTCCGATGCGCCTCTGCAGGTTTACTGTATCCCTTGGCCCTTCCCATTGACGATGAAACACAGAAATTGCATCGGAATTAAAGATAAGAGACACAATGCCGACTTAAGGACAGGAAGACTGAGTCTTCCTACTGTCTATGTTTTGAGCGTTTCCTGTGTCACCCGTTTTACATTCTGATGCACCTCTGCAGGTTAACTGTCTCCCTTGGACCTTCCCATTGACGATGAAACACAGAAATTGCATCGGAATTAAATATAAGAGACACAATGCCGACTTAAGTACAGGAAGACTAACTCCTCCTACTGTCTATGTTTTGAGCGTTTCCTGTGTCATCAGTTTTACTTTGTGTTGCACCTCTGCAGGTTCACTATATCCCTTGTACCTTCCCATTCACGATGAATCACAGAAATTGCATCGGAATTAAATATAAGAGTCACAATGCAGACTTAAGTACAGGAAGACTGAGTCTTCCTACTGTCTATGTTTTGAGCGTTTCCTGTGTCATCAGTTTTACTTTCCGATGCAATTCTGCTTGTTAACTATATCCCTTGGACCTTCCCATTCACGATGAAACACAGCAATTTCATCGTAAATAAATATAAGAGACATAATGCCTTCTTAAGTCCAGGAAGACTGAGTCTTCCTATTGTCTATGATTTGAGCGTTTCCTGTGTCACCAGTTTTACATTCCGATGCACCTCTGCAGGTTTCCTGTATCCCTTGGACCTTCCCATTGACGATGAAACACAGAAATTGCATCGGAATTAAATATAAGAGACTCAATGCCGACTTATGTACAGGAAGACTGAGTCTTCCTACTGTCTATCTTTTGAGCGTTTCCTGTGTCACTTGTTTTACATTCCGATGCAACTCTGCAGGTTTATTGTATCCCTTGGACCTTCCCATTGACGATGAAACACAGAAATTGCATCGGAATTAAATATAAGAGACACATTGCCGACTTAAGTACAGGAAGACTGAGTCTTCCTACTGTCTATGTTTTGAGCGTTTCCTGTGTCACCAGTTTTACATTCCGATGGACCTCTGCAGGTTTACTGTATCCCTTGGAACTTCCCATTGACGATGAAACACAGAAATTGCATCGGAATTAAATATAAGAGACACAACGCCGACTTAAATACAAGAAAACAGTCTTCTTACCGTCAATGATTTGAGCGATTCCTGTGTCACCAGCTTTACATTCCGATGCATCTCTGCATGTTTAGTGTATCCCTTGGACCTTCCCATTGACGATGAAACACAGAAATTGCATCGGAATTAAATATAAGAGACACAATGCTGACTTAAGTACAGGAAGACTGAGTCTTCCTACTGTCTATGTTTTGAGCGTTTCCTGTGTCACCAGTTTTACATTCCGATGGACCTCTGCAGGTTTACTGTACCCCTTGGACCTTCCCATTGACGATGAAACACAGAAATTGCATCGCAATTAAATATAAGATTCACAATGCCGACTTAAGTACAGGAAGACTGAGACTTCCTACTGTCAATAAATTGAGCATCTCCTGCGTCACCAGTTTTACATTCCGATGCACCTCTACAGGTTTACTGTATCCCTTGGACCTTCACAGCGACGATGAAACACAGAAATTGTATCGGAATTAAATATAAGAGACACAACGCCGACTTAAGTACAAGAAAACTGAGTCTTCTTACGGTCTATGTTTTGAGCGTTTCCTGTGTCACCAGTTTTACATTCCGATGCACCTCTGCCTGTTTACTGTATCCCTTGGACCTTCCCATTGTCGATGAAACACAGAAATCGCATCGGAATTAAATATAAGAGACACAATGCCGACTTAAGTACAGGAAGACTGAGTCTTCCTACTGTATATGTTTTGAGCGTTTCCTGTGTCACCAGTTTTACATTCCGATGCACCTCTGCAGGTTTACTATGTCCCCTGGACCTTCCCATTGGCGATGAAACACAGAAATTGCATCGGAATTAAATATAAGATACACAATGCCGACTTAAGTACAGGGAGACTGAGTCTTCCTACTGTCTATGATTTGAGCGTTTCCTGTGTCATCAGTTTTACATTCCGATGCACCTCTGCAGGTTTACTGTATCCCTTGGACCTTCCCATTGACGATGAAAATCAGAAATTGCATCGGAATTATATATAAGAGACACAACGCCGACTTAAGTACATGAAAACTGAGTCTCCTTACGGTCTATGCTTTGAGCGTTTCCTGTGTGACCAGGTTTAAATTCCGAAGCACCTCTGCAGGTTTACTGTATCCCTTGGAACTTCCCATTGACGATGAAACACAGAAATTGCATCGGAACTAAATATTAGAGACACAGTGCCGACTTAAGAACAGGATGACTGGGTCTTCTTACTGTGTATGTTTTGAGTGTTTCCCGTGTCAACAGTTTTACATTCCGATGCACCTATGCATGTTTACTGTATCCCTTGGACCTTCACAGTGACGATCAATCACAGTAATTGCATCGGAATTAAATATAAGAGTCACAATGCAGACTTAAGTACAGGAAGACTGAGTCTTCCTACTGTCTATGTTTTGAGCGTTTCCTGTGTCATCAGTTTTACTTTCCGATGCAATTCTGCTTGTTAACTATATCCCTTGGACCTTCCCATTCACGATGAAACACAGAAATTTCATCGGAAATAAGTATAAGAGACACAATGCCGACTTAAGTCCAGGAAGACTGAGTCTTCCTACTGTCTATGTTTTGAGCGTTTCCTGTGTCACCAGTTTTACATTCCGATGGACCTCTGCAGGTTTACTGTATCCCTTGGACCTTCCCATTGACGATGAAACACAGAAATTGCATCGGAATTAAATATAAGAGACACAACGCCGACTTAAGTACAAGAAAACAATCTTCTTACAGTCAATGATTTGAGCGATTCCTGTGTCACCAGTTTTACATTCCGATGCACCTCTGCATGTTTAGTGTATCCCTTGGACCTTCCCATTGACGATGAAACACAGAAATTGCATCGGATTTAAATATAAGAGACACAATGCCGACTTAAGTACAGGAAGACTGAGTCTTCCTACTGTCTATGTTTTGAGCGTTTCCTGTGTCACTTGTTTTACATTCCGATGCACCTCTGCAGGTTTATTGTATCCCTTGGACCTTCCCATTGACGATGAAACACAGAAATTGCATCGGAATTAAATATAAGAGACACAATGTCGACTTAAGTACTGGAAGACTAAGTCTTCCTACTGTCTATTTTTTGAGCGTTTCCTGTGTCACTAGTTTTACATTCCGTTGCACCTCTGCAGGTTTACTGTATCCCTTGGACCTCCCCATTGACGATGAAACACAGAAATTGCATCGGAATTAAATATAAGAGACACAATGCCGACTTAAGTACAGGAAGACTGAGTCTTCCTACTGTCTATGTTTTGAGCGTTTCCTGTGTCACCAGTTTTACATTCCGATGTACCTCTGCAGGTTTACTGTATCCCTTGGACCTTCCCATTGATGATGAAACACAGAAATTGCATCGGAATTAAATATAAGAGACACAACGCCGAATTAAGTACAAGAAAACAGTCTTCTTACAGTCAATGATTTGAGCGATTCCTGTGTCACCAGTTTTACATTCCGATGCACCTCTGCATGTTTAGTGTATCCCTTGGACCTTCCCATTGACGATGAAACACAGAAATTTCATCGGAATTAAATATAAGAGACACAACGCCGACTTAAGTACAAGAAAGCAGTCTTCTTACAGTCAATGTTTTGAGCGTTTCCTGTGTCACTAGTTTTACATTCCGATGCGCCTCTGCAGGTTTACTGTATCCCTTGGACCTTCCCATTGACGATGAAACACAGAAATTGCATCGGAATTAAAGATAAGAGCCCCCTAGCCGACTTAAGGCAGGAAGACTGAGTCTTCCTACTGTCTATGGTTTGAGCGTTTCCTGTGTCACACGTTTTACATTCTGATGCACCTCTGCAGGTTAACTGTCTCCCTTGGACCTTCCCATTGACGATGAAACACAGAAATTGCATCGGAATTAAATATAAGAGATACAATGCCGACTTCAGTACAGGAAGACTGAGTCTTCCTACTGTCTATGTTTTGAGCGTTTCCTGTGTCACGAGTTTTACATTCCGATGCACCTCTGCAGGTTTACTGTATCCCTTGGACCTTCCCATTGACGATGAAACACAGAAATTGCATCGGAATTAAATATAAGAGACACAATGCCGACTTAAGTCAGGAAGACTGATTCTTCCTACTGTCTATGTTTTGAGCGTTTCCTGTGTCACCAGTTATACATTCTGATGCACCTCTGCAGGTTTACTGTATCCCTTGGACCTTCCCATTGACGATGAAACACAGAAATTGCATCGGAATTAAATAGAAGAGACACAATGACGACTTAAGTACAAGAAAACAGTCTTCTTACAGTCAATAATTTGAGCGATTCCTGTGTCACCAGTTTTACATTCCGATGCACCTCTGCATGTTTAGTGTATCCCTTGGATCTTCCCATTGGCGATGAAACACACAAATTGCATCGAAATTAAATATAAGAGACACAATGCCGACTTAAGTACACGAAGACTAAATCTTGCTACTGTCTATGTTTTGAGCGTATCCTGTGTCATCAGTTTTACTTTCCGATGCACCTCTGCAGGTTTACTATATCCCTTGGACCTTCCCATTCACGATGAAACACAGAAATTTCATCGGAAATAAATATAAGAGACACAATGCCAACTTAAGTACAGGAAGACTGAGTCTTCCTACAGTCTATGTTTTGAGCGTTTCCTGTGTCACCCGTTTTACATTCCGATGGACCTCTGCAGGTTTACTGTATCCCTTGGACCTTCCCATTGACGATGAAACACAGAAATTGCATCGCAATTAAATATAAGATACACAATGCCGACTTAAGTACAGGAATACTTAGACTTCCTACTGTCTATAATTTGAGCATCTCCTGCGTCACCAGTTTTACATTCCGATGCACCTCTACAGGTTTACTGTATCCCTTGGACCTTCACAGTGACGATGAAACACAGAAATTGCATCGGAATTAAATATAAGAGACACAACGCCGACTTAAGTACACGAAAACTGAGTCTTCTTACGGTCTATGTTTTGAGCGTTTCCTGTGTCACCAGTTTTACATTCCGATGCACCTCTGCCTGTTTACTGTATCCCTTGGACCTTCCCATTGTCGATGAAACACAGAAATCGCATCGGAATTAAATATAAGAGACACAATGCCGACTTAAGTACAGGAAGACTGAGTCTTCCTACTATCTATGTTTTGAGCGTTTCCTGTGTCACCAGTTTTACATACCGATGCACCTCTGCAGGTTTACTGTATCCCCTGGACCTTCCCATTGGCGATGAAACACAGAAATTGCATCGGAATTAAATATAAGATACACAATGCCGACTTAAGTACAGGGAGACTGAGTCTTCCTACTGTCTATGATTTGAGGGTTTCCTGTGTCATCAGTTTTACATTCCGATGCACCTCTGCAGGTTTACTGTATCCCTTGGACCTTCCCATTGACGATGAAAATCAGAAATTGCATCGGAATTATATATAAGAGACACAACGCCGACTTAAGTACATGAAAACTGAGTCTTCTTACGGTCTATGCTTTGAGCGTTTCCTGTGCGACCAGGTTTAAATTCCGATGCACCTCTGCAGGTTTACTGTATCCCTTGGACCTTCCCATTGACGATGAAACACAGAAATTGCATCGGAATTAAATATAAGAGACACAATGCCGACTTAAGGACAGGAAGACTGAGTCTTCCTACTGTCTATGTTTTGAGCGTTTCCTGTGTCACCCGTTTTAAAATTCTGATGCACCTCTGCAGGTTAACTGTCTCCCTTGGACCTTCCCACTGACGATGAAACACAGAAATTGCATCGCAATTAAATATAAGATACACAAAGCCGACTTAAGTACAGGAAGACTGAGACTTCCTACTGTCTATAATTTGAGCGTTTCCTCCGTCACCAGTTTTACATTCCGTTGCACCTCTACAAGTTTACTGTATCCCTTGGACCTTCACAGTGACGATGATACACAGAAATTGCAGCGAAATTAAATATAAGAGACACAATGCCGACTTAAGTACAAGAAAGCAGTTTTCTTACAGTCAATGCTTTGAGCGTTTCCTGTGTCACCAGTTTTACATTCCGATGCACCTCTGCAGGTTTACTGTATCCCTTGGACTTTCCCATTGGCGATGAAACATACAAATTGCATCGAAATTAAATATAAGAGACACAATGCCGACTTAAGTACAGGAAGACTGAGTCTTCCTACTGTCTATGTTTTGAGCGTTTCCTGTGTCACCAGTTTTACATTCCGATGGACCTCTGCAGGTTTACTGTATCCCTTGGACCTTCCCATTGACGATGAAACACAGAAATTGCATCGGAATTAAATATAAGAGACACAACGCCGACTTAAGTACAAGAAAACAGAGTCTTCTTACGGTCTATGTTTTGAGCGTTTCCTGTGTCACCAGTTTTGCATTCCGATGCACCTCTGCAGGTTTACTGTATCCCTTGGACCTTCCCATTGTCGATGAAACACAGAAATCGAATCGGAATTAAATATAAGAGACATAATGCCGACTTATGTACAGGTAGACTGAGTCTTCCTATTGTCTATGATTTGAGCGTTTCCTGTGTCACCAGTTTTACATTCCGATGCACCTCTGCAGGTTTACTGTATCCCTTGGACCTTCCCATTGACGATGAAGCACAGAAATTGCATCGGAATTAAATATAAGAGACTCAATGCCGACTTAAGTACAGGAAGACTAAGTCTTCCTACTGTCTATGTTTTGAGCGTTTCCTGTGTCACTAGTTTTACATTCCGATGCACCTCTGCATGTTTATTGTATCCCTTGGACCTTCCCATTGACGATGAAACACAGAAATTGCATTGGAATTAAATATAAGTGACACAATGCCGACTTAAGTACAGGAAGACTGAGTCTTCCTACTGTCTATTTTTTGAGCGTTTCCTGTGTCACCAGTTTTACATTCTGATGCACCTCTGCAGGTTTACTGTATCCCTTGGACCTTCCCATTGACGATGAAACTCAGAATTCGCATCGGAATTAAATATAAGTGACACAATGCCGACTTATGTACAGAAAGACTGAGTCTTCCTACTGTCTATGCTTTCAGCGTTTCCTGTGTCACCAGTTTTACATTCTGATGCACCTCTGCAGATTTATTGTATCGATTGGACCTTCCCATTGACGATGAAACACAGAAATTGCATCGGAATTAAATATAAGAGACACAATGCCGACTTAAGTACAGGAAGACTGAGTCTTCCTACTGTCTATGATTTGAGCGTTTCCTGTGTCACCAGTTTCACATTCCGATGTGCCTCTGCAGGTTTACTGTATCCATTGGACCTTCCCATTGACGATGAAACACAGAAATTGCATGGGAATTAAATATAAGAGACACAACGCCGACTTAAGCACAAGAAAACTGAGTCTTCTTACGGTCTATGTTTTGAGCGTTTCGTATGTCACCAGTTTTACATTCCGATGCACCTCTGCCGGTTTACTGTATCCCTTGGACCTTCCCATTGTCGATGAAACACAGAAATCGCACCGGAATTAAATATAGGAGACACAATGCCGACTTAAGTACAGGAAGACTGAGTCTTCCTACTGTCTATGTTTGAGCGTTTCCTGTGTCACCAGTTTTACATTCTGATGCACCTCTGCAGGTTTACTGTATCCCTTGGACCTTCCCATTGACGATGAAAATCAGAAATTGCATCGGAATTATATATAAGAGACACAACGCCGACTTAAGTACATGAAAACTGAGTCTCCTTACGGTCTATGCTTTGAGCGTTTCCTGTGTGACCAGGTTTAAATTCCGAAGCACCTCTGCAGGTTTACTGTATCCCTTGGAACTTCCCATTGACGATGAAACACAGAAATTGCATCGGAACTAAATATTAGAGACACAGTGCCGACTTAAGAACAGGATGACTGGGTCTTCTTACTGTGTATGTTTTGAGTGTTTCCCGTGTCAACAGTTTTACATTCCGATGCACCTATGCATGTTTACTGTATCCCTTGGACCTTCACAGTGACGATCAATCACAGTAATTGCATCGGAATTAAATATAAGTGTCACAATGCAGACTTAAGTACAGGAAGACTGAGTCTTCCTACTGTCTATGTTTTGAGCGTTTCCTGTGTCATCAGTTTTACTTTCCGATGCAATTCTGCTTGTTAACTATATCCCTTGGACCTTCCCATTCACGATGAAACACAGAAATTTCATCGGAAATAAGTATAAGAGACACAATGCCGACTTAAGTCCAGGAAGACTGAGTCTTCCTACTGTCTATGTTTTGAGCGTTTCCTGTGTCACCAGTTTTACATTCCGATGGACCTCTGCAGGTTTACTGTATCCCTTGGACCTTCCCATTGACGATGAAACACAGAAATTGCATCGGAATTAAATATAAGAGACACAACGCCGACTTAAGTACAAGAAAACAATCTTCTTACAGTCAATGATTTGAGCGATTCCTGTGTCACCAGTTTTACATTCCGATGCACCTCTGCATGTTTAGTGTATCCCTTGGACCTTCCCATTGACGATGAAACACAGAAATTGCATCGGATTTAAATATAAGAGACACAATGCCGACTTAAGTACAGGAAGACTGAGTCTTCCTACTGTCTATGTTTTGAGCGTTCCCTGTGTCACTTGTTTTACATTCCGATGCACCTCTGCAGGTTTATTGTATCCCTTGGACCTTCCCATTGACGATGAAACACAGAAATTGCATCGGAATTAAATATAAGAGACACAATGTCGACTTAAGTACTGGAAGACTAAGTCTTCCTACTGTCTATTTTTTGAGCGTTTCCTGTGTCACTAGTTTTACATTCCGTTGCACCTCTGCAGGTTTACTGTATCCCTTGGACCTCCCCATTGACGATGAAACACAGAAATTGCATCGGAATTAAATATAAGAGACACAATGCCGACTTAAGTACAGGAAGACTGAGTCTTCCTACTGTCTATGTTTTGAGCGTTTCCTGTGTCACCAGTTTTACATTCCGATGTACCTCTGCAGGTTTACTGTATCCCTTGGACCTTCCCATTGATGATGAAACACAGAAATTGCATCGGAATTAAATATAAGAGACACAACGCCGAATTAAGTACAAGAAAACAGTCTTCTTACAGTCAATGATTTGAGCGATTCCTGTGTCACCAGTTTTACATTCCGATGCACCTCTGCATGTTTAGTGTATCCCTTGGACCTTCCCATTGACGATGAAACACAGAAATTTCATCGGAATTAAATATAAGAGACACAACGCCGACTTAAGTACAAGAAAGCAGTCTTCTTACAGTCAATGTTTTGAGCGTTTCCTGTGTCACTAGTTTTACATTCCGATGCGCCTCTGCAGGTTTACTGTATCCCTTGGACCTTCCCATTGACGATGAAACACAGAAATTGCATCGGAATTAAAGATAAGAGCCCCCTAGCCGACTTAAGGCAGGAAGACTGAGTCTTCCTACTGTCTATGGTTTGAGCGTTTCCTGTGTCACACGTTTTACATTCTGATGCACCTCTGCAGGTTAACTGTCTCCCTTGGACCTTCCCATTGACGATGAAACACAGAAATTGCATCGGAATTAAATATAAGAGATACAATGCCGACTTCAGTACAGGAAGACTGAGTCTTCCTACTGTCTATGTTTTGAGCGTTTCCTGTGTCACGAGTTTTACATTCCGATGCACCTCTGCAGGTTTACTGTATCCCTTGGACCTTCCCATTGACGATGACACACAGAAATTGCATCGGAATTAAATATAAGAGACACAATGCCGACTTAAGTCAGGAAGACTGAGTCTTCCTACTGTCTATGTTTTGAGCGTTTCCTGTGTCACCAGTTATACATTCTGATGCACCTCTGCAGGTTTACTGTATCCCTTGGACCTTCCCATTGACGATGAAACACAGAAATTGCATCGGAATTAAATAGAAGAGACACAATGACGACTTAAGTACAAGAAAACAGTCTTCTTACAGTCAATAATTTGAGCGATTCCTGTGTCACCAGTTTTACATTCCGATGCACCTCTGCATGTTTAGTGTATCCCTTGGATCTTCCCATTGGCGATGAAACACACAAATTGCATCGAAATTAAATATAAGAGACACAATGCCGACTTAAGTACACGAAGACTAAATCTTGCTACTGTCTATGTTTTGAGCGTATCCTGTGTCATCAGTTTTACTTTCCGATGCACCTCTGCAGGTTTACTATATCCCTTGGACCTTCCCATTCACGATGAAACACAGAAATTTCATCGGAAATAAATATAAGAGACACAATGCCGACTTAAGTACAGGAAGACTGAGTCTTCCTACAGTCTATGTTTTGAGCGTTTCCTCTGTCACTAGTTTTACATTCCGTTGCACCTCTGCAGGGTTACTGTATCCCTTGGATCTTCCCATTGACGATGAAACACAGAAATTGCATCGGAATTAAATATAAGATACACAATGCCGACTTAAGTACAGGAACACTGAGTCTTCCTACTGTCTATGTTTTGAGCGTTTCCTGTGTCACCAGTTTTACATTCCGATGCACCTCTACAGGTTGACTGTATCCCTCGGACCTTCACAGTGACGATGAAACACAGAAATTGCATCGGAATTAAATATAAGAGACACAATGCCGACTTAAGTACAGGAAGACTGAGTCTTGCTACTGTCTATGTTATGTGCGTGTCCTTTGTCATCAGTTTTACTTTCCGATGCACCTCTGCAGGTTTACTATATCCCTTGGACCTTCCCATTCACGATGAAACACAGAAATTTCATCGGAAATAAATATAAGAGACACAATGCCGATTTATGTACAGGAAGACTAAGTCTTCCTACTGTCTATGTTTAGAGCGTTTTCTGTGTCTCCAGTTTTACATTCAGATGCACCTCTGCAGGTTTACTGTATCCCTTGGATTTTCCCATTGACGATGAAACACAGAAATTGCATCGGAATTAAATGTAAGAGACGCAATGCCGACTTAAGTACAGGAAGACTGAGTCTTCCTACTGTCTATGTTTTGAGCGTTTCCTGTGTCACTAGTTTTACATTCCGATGTACCTCTGCAGGTTATCTGTATCCCTTGGACCTTCCCATTGACGATAAAACACAGAAATTGCATCGGAATTAAATATAAGAGACACAATGCCGACTTAAGTAAAGGAAGACTGAGTCTTCCTACTGTCTATGTTTTGAGCGTTTCCTGTGTCACCAGTTTTACATTCTGATGCACCTCTGCAGGTTTACTGTATCCCTTGGACCTTCCCATTGACTATGAAACACAGAAATTGCATCGGAATTAAATATAAGAGACACAATGCCGACTTAAGGACAGGAAGACTGAGTCTTCCTACTGTCTATGTTTTGAGCGTTTCCTGTGTCACCCGTTTTACAATTCTGATGCACCTCTGCAGGTTAACTGTCTCCCTTGGACCTTCCCACTGACGATGAAACACAGAAATTGCATCGCAATTAAATATAAGATACACAAAGCCGACTTAAGTACAGGAAGACTGAGACTTCCTACTGTCTATAATTTGAGCGTTTCCTCCGTCACCAGTTTTACATTCCGTTGCACCTCTACAAGTTTACTGTATCCCTTGGACCTTCACAGTGACGATGATACACAGAAATTGCAGCGAAATTAAATATAAGAGACACAATGCCGACTTAAGTACAAGAAAGCAGTTTTCTTACAGTCAATGCTTTGAGCGTTTCCTGTGTCACCAGTTTTACATTCCGATGCACCTCTGCAGGTTTACTGTATCCCTTGGACTTTCCCATTGGCGATGAAACATACAAATTGCATCGAAATTAAATATAAGAGACACAATGCCGACTTAAGTACAGGAAGACTGAGTCTTCCTACTGTCTATGTTTTGAGCGTTTCCTGTGTCACCAGTTTTACATTCCGATGGACCTCTGCAGGTTTACTGTATCCCTTGGACCTTCCCATTGACGATGAAACACAGAAATTGCATCGGAATTAAATATAAGAGACACAACGCCGACTTAAGTACAAGAAAACAGAGTCTTCTTACGGTCTATGTTTTGAGCGTTTCCTGTGTCACCAGTTTTGCATTCCGATGCACCTCTGCAGGTTTACTGTATCCCTTGGACCTTCCCATTGTCGATGAAACACAGAAATCGAATCGGAATTAAATATAAGAGACATAATGCCGACTTATGTACAGGTAGACTGAGTCTTCCTATTGTCTATGATTTGAGCGTTTCCTGTGTCACCAGTTTTACATTCCGATGCACCTCTGCAGGTTTACTGTATCCCTTGGACCTTCCCATTGACGATGAAGCACAGAAATTGCATCGGAATTAAATATAAGAGACTCAATGCCGACTTAAGTACAGGAAGACTAAGTCTTCCTACTGTCTATGTTTTGAGCGTTTCCTGTGTCACTAGTTTTACATTCCGATGCACCTCTGCATGTTTATTGTATCCCTTGGACCTTCCCATTGACGATGAAACACAGAAATTGCATTGGAATTAAATATAAGTGACACAATGCCGACTTAAGTACAGGAAGACTGAGTCTTCCTACTGTCTATTTTTTGAGCGTTTCCTGTGTCACCAGTTTTACATTCTGATGCACCTCTGCAGGTTTACTGTATCCCTTGGACCTTCCCATTGACGATGAAACTCAGAATTCGCATCGGAATTAAATATAAGTGACACAATGCCGACTTATGTACAGAAAGACTGAGTCTTCCTACTGTCTATGCTTTCAGCGTTTCCTGTGTCACCAGTTTTACATTCTGATGCACCTCTGCAGATTTATTGTATCGATTGGACCTTCCCATTGACGATGAAACACAGAAATTGCATCGGAATTAAATATAAGAGACACAATGCCGACTTAAGTACAGGAAGACTGAGTCTTCCTACTGTCTATGATTTGAGCGTTTCCTGTGTCACCAGTTTCACATTCCGATGTGCCTCTGCAGGTTTACTGTATCCATTGGACCTTCCCATTGACGATGAAACACAGAAATTGCATGGGAATTAAATATAAGAGACACAACGCCGACTTAAGCACAAGAAAACTGAGTCTTCTTACGGTCTATGTTTTGAGCGTTTCGTATGTCACCAGTTTTACATTCCGATGCACCTCTGCCGGTTTACTGTATCCCTTGGACCTTCCCATTGTCGATGAAACACAGAAATCGCACCGGAATTAAATATAGGAGACACAATGCCGACTTAAGTACAGGAAGACTGAGTCTTCCTACTGTCTATGTTTGAGCGTTTCCTGTGTCACCAGTTTTACATTCTGATGCACCTCTGCAGGTTTACTGTATCCCTTGGACCTTCCCATTGACGATGAAACACAGAAATTGTGTCGGAAATAAATATAAGAGACACAATGCCGACTTGAGAACAGGAAGACGGAGTCTTCCTACTGTCTATGTTTTGAGGGTTTCCTGTGTCACCAGTTTTACATACCGATGCACCTCTGCAGGTTTACTGTATCCCTTGGACCTTCACAGTGACAATGAAACACAGAAATAGCATCGGAATTAAATATAAGAGACACAATGGCGACTTAAGTACAGGAAGAGTGAGTCTTCCTACTGTCTATGTTTTGAGAGTTTCCTGTGTCACTAGTTTTACATTCCGATGCACCTTTGCAGGTTTACTGTATCCCTTGGACCTTCCCATTGACGATGAAACACAGAAATTGCATCGGAATTAAATATAAGAGACACAATGCCGACTTAAGTACAGGAAGACTGAGTCTTCCTACTGTCTATGTTTTAGCGTTTCCTGTGCCACTAGCTTTACATTCCGATGCACCTATGCAGGTCTACTGAATCCCTTCGACCTTCGCATTGACGATGAAACACAGAAATTGCATCGGCATTATATATAAGAGACACAATGCCGACTTAAGTACAGGAAGACTGAGTCTTCCTACTGTCTATGCTTTGAGCGTTTCCTGTGTCACCAGTTTTACATTCTGATGCACCTCTGCAGGTTTACTGTATCGCTTGGACCTTCCCATTGACGATGAAACACAGAAATTGCATTGGAATTAAATATAAGAGACACAATGCCGACTTAAGTACAGGAAGACTGAGTCTTCCTACTGTCTATAATTTGAGCGTTTCCTGTGTCACCAGTTTTACATTCCGATGCACCTCTACAGGTTTACTGTATCCCTTGGACCTTCACAGTGACGATGAAACTCAGAAATTGCATCGGAATTAAATATAAGAGACACAATGCCGACTTAAGTACAGGAAGACTAAGTCTTCCTACCGTCTATGTTTTGAGCGTTTCCTGTGTCACTAGTTTTACATGCCGATGCACCTCTGCATGTTTATTGTATCCCTTGGACCTTCCCATTGACGATGAAACACAGAAATTGCATTGGAATTAAATATAAGAGACACAATGCCGACTTAAGTACAGGAAGACTGAGTCTTCCTACTGTCTATTTTTTGAGCGTTTCCTGTGTCACCAGTTTTACATTCTGATGCACCTCTGCAGGTTTACTGTATCCCTTGGACCTTCCCATTGACGATGAAACTCAGAATTCGCATCGGAATTAAATATAAGTGACACAATGCCGACTTATGTACAGAAAGACTGAGTCTTCCTACTGTCTATGCTTTCAGCGTTTCCTGTGTCACCAGTTTTACATTCTGATGCACCTCTGCAGATTTATTGTATCGATTAGACCGTCCCATTGACGATGAAACACAGAAATTGCATCGGAATTAAATATAAGAGACACAAGGCCGACTTAAGTACAGGAAGACTGAGTCTTCCTACTGTCTATGATTTGAGCGTTTCCTGTGTCACCAGTTTCACATTCCGATGTGCCTCTGCAGGTTTACTGTAACCATTGGACCTTCCCATTGACGATGAAACACAGAAATTGCATGGGAATTAAATATAAGAGACACAACGCCGACTTAAGCACAAGAAAACTGAGTCTTCTTACGGTCTATGTTTTGAGCGTTTCGTATGTCACCAGTTTTACATTCCGATGCACCTCTGCCGGTTTACTGTATCCCTTGGACCTTCCCATTGTCGATGAAACACAGAAATCGCACCGGAATTAAATATAGGAGACACAATGCCGACTTAAGTACAGGAAGACTGAGTCTTCCTACTGTCTATGTTTGAGCGTTTCCTGTGTCACTAGTTTTACATTCTGATGCACTTCTGCAGGTTTACTGTATCCCTTGGACCTTCCCATTGACGATGAAACACAGAAATTGTGTCGGAAATAAATATAAGAGACACAATGCCGACTTGAGAACAGGAAGACGGAGTCTTCCTACTGTCTATGTTTTGAGCGTTTCCTGTGTCACCAGTTTTACATACCGATGCACCTCTGCAGGTTTACTGTATCCATTGGACCTTCACAGTGACAATGAAACACAGAAATAGCATCGGAATTAAATATAAGAGACACAATGGCGACTTAAGTACAGGAAGAGTGAGTCTTCCTACTGTCTATGTTTTGAGCGTTTCCTGTGTCACTAGTTTTACATTCCGATGCACCTTTGCAGGTTTACTGTATCCCTTGGACCTTCCCATTGACGATGAAACACAGAAATTGCATCGGAATTAAATATAAGAGACACAATGCCGACTTAAGTACAGGAAGACTGAGTCTTCCTACTGTCTATGTTTTAGCGTTTCCTGTGCCACTAGCTTTACATTCCGATGCACCTATGCAGGTCTACTGAATCCCATCGACCTTCGCATTGACGATGAAACACAGAAATTACATCGGCATTATATATAAGAGACACAATGCCGACTTAAGTACAGGAAGACTGAGTCCTCCTACTGTCTATGCTTTGAGCGTTTCCTGTGTCACCAGTTTTACATTCTGATGCACCTCTGCAGGTTTACTGTATCCCTTGGACCTTCCCATTGACGATGAAACACAGAAATTGCATCGGAATTAAATATAAGAGACACAATGCCGACTTAAGTACAGGAAGACTGAGTCTTCCTACTGTCTATAATTTGAGCGTTTCCTGTGTCACCAGTTTTACATTCCGATGCACCTCTACAGGTTTACTGTATCCCTTGGACCTTCACAGTCACGATGAAACACAGAAATTGCATCGGAATTAAATATAAGAGACACAATGCCGACTTAAGTACAGGAAGACTAAGTCTTCCTACTGTCTATGTTTTGAGCGTTTCCTGTGTCATCAATTTTACTTTCCGTTGCACCTCTGCAGGTTTACTATATCCCTTGGACCTTCCCATTCACGATGAAATACAGAAATTTCATCGGAAATAAATATAAGAGACACAATGCCGACTTCAGTACAGGAAGACTGAGTCTTCCTACTGTCTATGTTTCGAGCGTTTCCTGTGTCACTAGTTTTACATTCCGAAGCACCTCTGCAGGTTTACTGTATCCCTTGGACCTTCACAGTGACGATGAAACTCAGAAATTGCATCGGAATTAAATATGAGAGACACAATGCTGACTTAAGTACAGGAAGAATGAGTCTTCCTACTGTCTATAATTTGAGCGTCTCCTGTGTCACCAGTTTTACATTCCGATGCACCTCTACAGGTTTACGATATCCCTTGGTCCTTCACAGTGACGATAAAACACACAAATTGCATCGAAATTAAATATAAGAGACACAATGCCGATTTATGTACAGGAAGACTAAGTCTTCCTACTGTCTATGTTTAGAGCGTTTTCTGTGTCTCCAGTTTTACATTCAGATGCACCTCTGCAGGTTTACTGTATCCCTTGGACTTTCCCATTGACGATGAAACACAGAAATTGCATCGGAATTAAATGTAAGAGACGCAATGCCGACTTAAGTACAGGAAGACTGAGTCTTCCTACTGTCTATGTTTTGAGCGTTTCCTGTGTCACTAGTTTTACATTCCGATGTACCTCTGCAGGTTATCTGTATCCCTTGGACCTTCCCATTGACGATAAAACACAGAAATTGCATCGGAATTAAATATAAGAGACACAATGCCGACTTAAGTAAAGGAAGACTGAGTCTTCCTACTGTCTATGTTTTGAGCGTTTCCTGTGTCACCAGTTTTACATTCTGATGCACCTCTGCAGGTTTACTGTATCCCTTGGACCTTCCCATTGACGATGAAACACAGAAATTGCATCGGAATTAAATATAAGAGACACAATGCCGACTTAAGGACAGGAAGACTGAGTCTTCCTACTGTCTATGTTTTGAGCGTTTCCTGTGTCACCCGTTTTACAATTCTGATGCACCTCTGCAGGTTAACTGTCTCCCTTGGACCTTCCCACTGACGATGAAACACAGAAATTGCATCGCAATTAAATATAAGATACACAAAGCCGACTTAAGTACAGGAAGACTGAGACTTCCTACTGTCTATAATTTGAGCGTTTCCTCCGTCACCAGTTTTACATTCCGTTGCACCTCTACAAGTTTACTGTATCCCTTGGACCTTCACAGTGACGATGATACACAGAAATTGCAGCGCAATTAAATATAAGAGACACAATGCCGACTTAAGTACAAGAAAGCAGTTTTCTTACAGTCAATGCTTTGAGCGTTTCCTGTGTCACCAGTTTTACATTCCGATGCACCTCTGCAGGTTTACTGTATCCCTTGGACTTTCCCATTGGCGATGAAACATACAAATTGCATCGAAATTAAATATAAGAGACACAATGCCGACTTAAGTACAGGAAGACTGAGTCTTCCTACTGTCTATGTTTTGTGCGTTTCCTGTGTCACCAGTTTTACATTCCGATGGACCTCTGCAGGTTTACTGTATCCCTTGGACCTTCCCATTGACGATGAAACACAGAAATTGCATCGGAATTAAATATAAGAGACACAACGCCGACTTAAGTACAAGAAAACAGAGTCTTCTTACGGTCTATGTTTTGAGCGTTTCCTGTGTCACCAGTTTTGCATTCCGATGCACCTCTGCAGGTTTACTGTATCCCTTGGACCTTCCCATTGTCGATGAAACACAGAAATCGAATCGGAATTAAATATAAGAGACATAATGCCGACTTATGTACAGGTAGACTGAGTCTTCCTATTGTCTATGATTTGAGCGTTTCCTGTGTCACCAGTTTTACATTCCGATGCACCTCTGCAGGTTTACTGTATCCCTTGGACCTTCCCATTGACGATGAAGCACAGAAATTGCATCGGAATTAAATATAAGAGACTCAATGCCGACTTAAGTACAGGAAGACTAAGTCTTCCTACTGTCTATGTTTTGAGCGTTTCCTGTGTCACTAGTTTTACATTCCGATGCACCTCTGCATGTTTATTGTATCCCTTGGACCTTCCCATTGACGATGAAACACAGAAATTGCATTGGAATTAAATATAAGTGACACAATGCCGACTTAAGTACAGGAAGACTGAGTCTTCCTACTGTCTATTTTTTGAGCGTTTCCTGTGTCACCAGTTTTACATTCTGATGCACCTCTGCAGGTTTACTGTATCCCTTGGACCTTCCCATTGACGATGAAACTCAGAATTCGCATCGGAATTAAATATAAGTGACACAATGCCGACTTATGTACAGAAAGACTGAGTCTTCCTACTGTCTATGCTTTCAGCGTTTCCTGTGTCACCAGTTTTACATTCTGATGCACCTCTGCAGATTTATTGTATCGATTGGACCTTCCCATTGACGATGAAACACAGAAATTGCATCGGAATTAAATATAAGAGACACAATGCCGACTTAAGTACAGGAAGACTGAGTCTTCCTACTGTCTATGATTTGAGCGTTTCCTGTGTCACCAGTTTCACATTCCGATGTGCCTCTGCAGGTTTACTGTATCCATTGGACCTTCCCATTGACGATGAAACACAGAAATTGCATGGGAATTAAATATAAGAGACACAACGCCGACTTAAGCACAAGAAAACTGAGTCTTCTTACGGTCTATGTTTTGAGCGTTTCGTATGTCACCAGTTTTACATTCCGATGCACCTCTGCCGGTTTACTGTATCCCTTGGACCTTCCCATTGTCGATGAAACACAGAAATCGCACCGGAATTAAATATAGGAGACACAATGCCGACTTAAGTACAGGAAGACTGAGTCTTCCTACTGTCTATGTTTGAGCGTTTCCTGTGTCACCAGTTTTACATTCTGATGCACCTCTGCAGGTTTACTGTATCCCTTGGACCTTCCCATTGACGATGAAACACAGAAATTGTGTCGGAAATAAATATAAGAGACACAATGCCGACTTGAGAACAGGAAGACGGAGTCTTCCTACTGTCTATGTTTTGAGCGTTTCCTGTGTCACCAGTTTTACATACCGATGCACCTCTGCAGGTTTACTGTATCCCTTGGACCTTCACAGTGACAATGAAACACAGAAATAGCATCGGAATTAAATATAAGAGACACAATGGCGACTTAAGTACAGGAAGAGTGAGTCTTCCTACTGTCTATGTTTTGAGAGTTTCCTGTGTCACTAGTTTTACATTCCGATGCACCTTTGCAGGTTTACTGTATCCCTTGGACCTTCCCATTGACGATGAAACACAGAAATTGCATCGGAATTAAATATAAGAGACACAATGCCGACTTAAGTACAGGAAGACTGAGTCTTCCTACTGTCTATGTTTTAGCGTTTCCTGTGCCACTAGCTTTACATTCCGATGCACCTATGCAGGTCTACTGAATCCCTTCGACCTTCGCATTGACGATGAAACACAGAAATTGCATCGGCATTATATATAAGAGACACAATGCCGACTTAAGTACAGGAAGACTGAGTCTTCCTACTGTCTATGCTTTGAGCGTTTCCTGTGTCACCAGTTTTACATTCTGATGCACCTCTGCAGGTTTACTGTATCCCTTGGACCTTCCCATTGACGATGAAACACAGAAATTGCATTGGAATTAAATATAAGAGACACAATGCCGACTTAAGTACAGGAAGACTGAGTCTTCCTACTGTCTATAATTTGAGCGTTTCCTGTGTCACCAGTTTTACATTCCGATGCACCTCTACAGGTTTACTGTATCCCTTGGACCTTCACAGTGACGATGAAACTCAGAAATTGCATCGGAATTAAATATAAGAGACACAATGGCGACTTAAGTACAGGAAGACTAAGTCTTCCTACTGTCTATGTTTTGAGCGTTTCCTGTGTCACTAGTTTTACATGCCGATGCACCTCTGCATGTTTATTGTATCCCTTGGACCTTCCCATTGACGATGAAACACAGAAATTGCATTGGAATTAAATATAAGAGACACAATGCCGACTTAAGTACAGGAAGACTGAGTCTTCCTACTGTCTATTTTTTGAGCGTTTCCTGTGTCACCAGTTTTACATTCTGATGCACCTCTGCAGGTTTACTGTATCCCTTGGACCTTCCCATTGACGATGAAACTCAGAATTCGCATCGGAATTAAATATAAGTGACACAATGCCGACTTATGTACAGAAAGACTGAGTCTTCCTACTGTCTATGCTTTCAGCGTTTCCTGTGTCACCAGTTTTACATTCTGATGCACCTCTGCAGATTTATTGTATCGATTAGACCGTCCCATTGACGATGAAACACAGAAATTGCATCGGAATTAAATATAAGAGACACAAGGCCGACTTAAGTACAGGAAGACTGAGTCTTCCTACTGTCTATGATTTGAGCGTTTCCTGTGTCACCAGTTTCACATTCCGATGTGCCTCTGCAGGTTTACTGTATCCATTGGACCTTCCCATTGACGATGAAACACAGAAATTGCATGGGAATTAAATATAAGAGACACAACGCCGACTTAAGCACAAGAAAACTGAGTCTTCTTACGGTCTATGTTTTGAGCGTTTCGTATGTCACCAGTTTTACATTCCGATGCACCTCTGCCGGTTTACTGTATCCCTTGGACCTTCCCATTGTCGATGAAACACAGAAATCGCACCGGAATTAAATATAGGAGACACAATGCCGACTTAAGTACAGGAAGACTGAGTCTTCCTACTGTCTATGTTTGAGCGTTTCCTGTGTCACTAGTTTTACATTCTGATGCACCTCTGCAGGTTTACTGTATCCCTTGGACCTTCCCATTGACGATGAAACACAGAAATTGTGTCGGAAATAAATATAAGAGACACAATGCCGACTTGAGAACAGGAAGACGGAGTCTTCCTACTGTCTATGTTTTGAGCGTTTCCTGTGTCACCAGTTTTACATTCCGATGCACCTTTGCAGGTTTACTGTATCCCTTGGACCTTCCCATTGACGATGAAACACAGAAATTGCATCGGAATTAAATATAAGAGACACAATGCCGACTTAAGTACAGGAAGACTGAGTCTTCCTACTGTCTATGTTTTAGCGTTTCCTGTGCCACTAGCTTTACATTCCGATGCACCTATGCAGGTCTACTGAATCCCTTCGACCTTCGCATTGACGATGAAACACAGAAATTACATCGGCATTATATATAAGAGACACAATGCCGACTTAAGTACAGGAAGACTAAGTCCTCCTACTGTCTATGCTTTGAGCGTTTCCTGTGTCACCAGTTTTACATTCTGATGCACCTCTGCAGGTTTACTGTATCCCTTGGACCTTCCCATTGACGATGAAACACAGAAATTGCATCGGAATTAAATATAAGAGACACAATGCCGACTTAAGTACAGGAAGACTGAGTCTTCCTACTGTCTATAATTTGAGCGTTTCCTGTGTCACCAGTTTTACATTCCGATGCACCTCTACAGGTTTACTGTATCCCTTGGACCTTCACAGTCACGATGAAACACAGAAATTGCATCGGAATTAAATATAAGAGACACAATGCCGACTTAAGTACAGGAAGACTAAGTCTTCCTACTGTCTATGTTTTGAGCGTTTCCTGTGTCATCAATTTTACTTTCCGTTGCACCTCTGCAGGTTTACTATATCCCTTGGACCTTCCCATTCACGATGAAATACAGAAATTTCATCGGAAATAAATATAAGAGACACAATGCCGACTTCAGTACAGGAAGACTGAGTCTTCCTACTGTCTATGTTTCGAGCGTTTCCTGTGTCACTAGTTTTACATTCCGAAGCACCTCTGCAGGTTTACTGTATCCCTTGGACCTTCACAGTGACGATGAAACTCAGAAATTGCATCGGAATTAAATATGAGAGACACAATGCTGACTTAAGTACAGGAAGAATGAGTCTTCCTACTGTCTATAATTTGAGCGTCTCCTGTGTCACCAGTTTTACATTCCGATGCACCTCTACAGGTTTACGATATCCCTTGGTCCTTCACAGTGACGATAAAACACACAAATTGCATCGAAATTAAATATAAGAGACACAATGCCGATTTATGTACAGGAAGACCAAGTCTTCCTACTGTCTATGTTTAGAGCGTTTTCTGTGTCTCCAGTTTTACATTCAGATGCACCTCTGCAGGTTTACTGTATCCCTTGGACTTTCCCATTGACGATGAAACACAGAAATTGCATCGGAATTAAATGTAAGAGACGCAATGCCGACTTAAGTACAGGAAGACTGAGTCTTCCTACTGTCTATGTTTTGAGCGTTTCCTGTGTCACTAGTTTTACATTCCGATGTACCTCTGCAGGTTATCTGTATCCCTTGGACCTTCCCATTGACGATAAAACACAGAAATTGCATCGGAATTAAGTATAAGAGACACAATGCCGACTTAAGTAAAGGAAGACTGAGTCTTCCTACTGTCTATGTTTTGAGCGTTTCCTGTGTCACCAGTTTTACATTCTGATGCACCTCTGCAGGTTTACTGTATCCCTTGGACCTTCCCATTGACGATGAAACACAGAAATTGCATCGGAATTAAATATAAGAGACACAATGCCGACTTAAGGACAGGAAGACTGAGTCTTCCTACTGTCTATGTTTTGAGCGTTTCCTGTGTCACCCGTTTTACAATTCTGATGCACCTCTGCAGGTTAACTGTCTCCCTTGGACCTTCCCACTGACGATGAAACACAGAAATTGCATCGCAATTAAATATAAGATACACAAAGCCGACTTAAGTACAGGAAGACTGAGACTTCCTACTGTCTATAATTTGAGCGTTTCCTCCGTCACCAGTTTTACATTCCGTTGCACCTCTACAAGTTTACTGTATCCCTTGGACCTTCACAGTGACGATGATACACAGAAATTGCAGCGCAATTAAATATAAGAGACACAATGCCGACTTAAGTACAAGAAAGCAGTTTTCTTACAGTCAATGCTTTGAGCGTTTCCTGTGTCACCAGTTTTACATTCCGATGCACCTCTGCAGGTTTACTGTATCCCTTGGACTTTCCCATTGGCGATGAAACATACAAATTGCATCGAAATTAAATATAAGAGACACAATGCCGACTTAAGTACAGGAAGACTGAGTCTTCCTACTGTCTATGTTTTGAGCGTTTCCTGTGTCACCAGTTTTACATTCCGATGGACCTCTGCAGGTTTACTGTATCCCTTGGACCTTCCCATTGACGATGAAACACAGAAATTGCATCGGAATTAAATATAAGAGACACAACGCCGACTTAAGTACAAGAAAACAGAGTCTTCTTACGGTCTATGTTTTGAGCGTTTCCTGTGTCACCAGTTTTGCATTCCGATGCACCTCTGCAGGTTTACTGTATCCCTTGGACCTTCCCATTGTCGATGAAACACAGAAATCGAATCGGAATTAAATATAAGAGACATAATGCCGACTTATGTACAGGTAGACTGAGTCTTCCTATTGTCTATGATTTGAGCGTTTCCTGTGTCACCAGTTTTACATTCCGATGCACCTCTGCAGATTTACTGTATCCCTTGGACCTTCCCATTGACGATGAAGCACAGAAATTGCATCGGAATTAAATATAAGAGACTCAATGCCGACTTAAGTACAGGAAGACTAAGTCTTCCTACTGTCTATGTTTTGAGCGTTTCCTGTGTCACTAGTTTTACATTCCGATGCACCTCTGCATGTTTATTGTATCCCTTGGACCTTCCCATTGACGATGAAACACAGAAATTGCATTGGAATTAAATATAAGTGACACAATGCCGACTTAAGTACAGGAAGACTGAGTCTTCCTACTGTCTATTTTTTGAGCGTTTCCTGTGTCACCAGTTTTACATTCTGATGCACCTCTGCAGGTTTACTGTATCCCTTGGACCTTCCCATTGACGATGAAACTCAGAATTCGCATCGGAATTAAATATAAGTGACACAATGCCGACTTATGTACAGAAAGACTGAGTCTTCCTACTGTCTATGCTTTCAGCGTTTCCTGTGTCACCAGTTTTACATTCTGATGCACCTCTGCAGGTTTACTGTATCCCTTGGACCTTCCCATTGACGATGAAACACAGAAATTGCATTGGAATTAAATATAAGAGACACAATGCCGACTTAAGTACAGGAAGACTGAGTCTTCCTACTGTCTATAATTTGAGCGTTTCCTGTGTCACCAGTTTTACATTCCGATGCACCTCTACAGGTTTACTGTATCCCTTGGACCTTCACAGTGACGATGAAACTCAGAAATTGCATCGGAATTAAATATAAGAGACACAATGCCGACTTAAGTACAGGAAGACTAAGTCTTCCTACTGTCTATGTTTTGAGCGTTTCCTGTGTCACTAGTTTTACATTCCGATGCACCTCTGCATGTTTATTGTATCCCTTGGACCTTCCCATTGACGATGAAACACAGAAATTGCATTGGAATTAAATATAAGAGACACAATGCCGACTTAAGTACAGGAAGACTGAGTCTTCCTACTGTCTATTTTTTGAGCGTTTCCTGTGTCACCAGTTTTACATTCTGATGCACCTCTGCAGGTTTACTGTATCCCTTGGACCTTCCCATTGACGATGAAACTCAGAATTCGCATCGGAATTAAATATAAGTGACACAATGCCGACTTATGTACAGAAAGACTGAGTCTTCCTACTGTCTATGCTTTCAGCGTTTCCTGTGTCACCAGTTTTACATTCTGATGCACCTCTGCAGATTTATTGTATCGATTGGACCGTCCCATTGACGATGAAACACAGAAATTGCATCGGAATTAAATATAAGAGACACAAGGCCGACTTAAGTACAGGAAGACTGAGTCTTCCTACTGTCTATGATTTGAGCGTTTCCTGTGTCACCAGTTTCACATTCCGATGTGCCTCTGCAGGTTTACTGTATCCATTGGACCTTCCCATTGACGATGAAACACAGAAATTGCATGGGAATTAAATATAAGAGACACAACGCCGACTTAAGCACAAGAAAACTGAGTCTTCTTACGGTCTATGTTTTGAGCGTTTCGTATGTCACCAGTTTTACATTCCGATGCACCTCTGCCGGTTTACTGTATCCCTTGGACCTTCCCATTGTCGATGAAACACAGAAATCGCACCGGAATTAAATATAGGAGACACAATGCCGACTTAAGTACAGGAAGACTGAGTCTTCCTACTGTCTATGTTTGAGCGTTTCCTGTGTCACTAGTTTTACATTCTGATGCACCTCTGCAGGTTTACTGTATCCCTTGGACCTTCCCATTGACGATGAAACACAGAAATTGTGTCGGAAATAAATATAAGAGACACAATGCCGACTTGAGAACAGGAAGACGGAGTCTTCCTACTGTCTATGTTTTGAGCGTTTCCTGTGTCACCAGTTTTACATACCGATGCACCTCTGCAGGTTTACTGTATCCCTTGGACCTTCACAGTGACAATGAAACACAGAAATAGCATCGGAATTAAATATAAGAGACACAATGGCGACTTAAGTACAGGAAGAGTGAGTCTTCCTACTGTCTATGTTTTGAGCGTTTCCTGTGTCACTAGTTTTACATTCCGATGCACCTTTGCAGGTTTACTGTATCCCTTGGACCTTCCCATTGACGATGAAACACAGAAATTGCATCGGAATTAAATATAAGAGACACAATGCCGACTTAAGTACAGGAAGACTGAGTCTTCCTACTGTCTATGTTTTAGCGTTTCCTGTGCCACTAGCTTTACATTCCGATGCACCTATGCAGGTCTACTGAATCCCTTCGACCTTCGCATTGACGATGAAACACAGAAATTGCATCGGCATTATATATAAGAGACACAATGCCGACTTAAGTACAGGAAGACTGAGTCCTCCTACTGTCTATGCTTTGAGCGTTTCCTGTGTCACCAGTTTTACATTCTGATGCACCTCTGCAGGTTTACTGTATCCCTTGGACCTTCCCATTGACGATGAAACACAGAAATTGCATCGGAATTAAATATAAGAGACACAATGCCGACTTAAGTACAGGAAGATTGAGTCTTCCTACTGTCTATAATTTGAGCGTTTCCTGTGTCACCAGTTTTACATTCCGATGCACCTCTACAGGTTTACTGTATCCCTTGGACCTTCACAGTCACGATGAAACACAGAAATTGCATCGGAATTAAATATAAGAGACACAATGCCGACTTAAGTACAGGAAGACTAAGTCTTCCTACTGTCTATGTTTTGAGCGTTTCCTGTGTCATCAATTTTACTTTCCGTTGCACCTCTGCAGGTTTACTATATCCCTTGGACCTTCCCATTCACGATGAAATACAGAAATTTCATCGGAAATAAATATAAGAGACACAATGCCGACTTCAGTACAGGAAGACTGAGTCTTCCTACTGTCTATGTTTCGAGCGTTTCCTGTGTCACTAGTTTTACATTCCGAAGCACCTCTGCAGGTTTACTGTATCCCTTGGACCTTCACAGTGACGATGAAACTCAGAAATTGCATCGGAATTAAATATGAGAGACACAATGCTGACTTAAGTACAGGAAGAATGAGTCTTCCTACTGTCTATAATTTGAGCGTCTCCTGTGTCACCAGTTTTACATTCCGATGCACCTCTACAGGTTTACGATATCCCTTGGTCCTTCACAGTGACGATAAAACACACAAATTGCATCGAAATTAAATATAAGAGACACAATGCCGACTTAAGTACAGGAAGACTGAGTCTTCCTACTGTCTATGTTTGAGCATTTCCTGTGTCACAAGTTTTACATTCCGATGGACCTCTGCAGGTTTACTGTATCCCTTGGACCTTCCCATTGACGATGAAACACAGAAATTGCATCGGAATTAAATATAAGAGACACAACGCCGACTTAAGTACAAGAAAACTGAGTCTTCTTACGGTCTATGTTTTGAGCGTTTCCTGTGTCACCAGTTTTGCATTCCGATGCACCTCTGCAGGTTTACTGTATCCCTTGGACCTTCCCATTGTCGATGAAACACAGAAATCGAATCGGAATTAAATATAAGAGACATAATGCCGACTTATGTACAGGTAGACTGAGTCTTCCTATTGTCTATGATTTGAGCGTTTCCTGTGTCACCAGTTTTACATTCCGATGCACTTCTGCAGGTTTACTGTATCCCTTGGACCTTCCCATTGACGATGAAACACAGAAATTGCATCGGAATTAAATATAAGAGACTCAATGCCGACTTAAGTACAGGAAGACTAAGTCTTCCTACTGTCTATGTTTTGAGCGTTTCCTGTGTCACTAGTTTTACATTCCGATGCACCTCTGCATGTTTATTGTATCCCTTGGACCTTCCCATTGACGATGAAACACAGAAATTGCATTGGAATTAAATATAAGAGACACAATGCCGACTTAAGTACAGGAAGACTGAGTCTTCCTACTGTCTATTTTTTGAGCGTTTCCTGTGTCACCAGTTTTACATTCTGATGCACCTCTGCAGGTTTACTGTATCCCTTGGACCTTCCCATTGACGATGAAACTCAGAATTCGCATCGGAATTAAATATAAGTGACACAATGCCGACTTATGTACAGAAAGACTGAGTCTTCCTACTGTCTATGCTTTCAGCGTTTCCTGTGTCACCAGTTTTACATTCTGATGCACCTCTGCAGATTTATTGTATCGATTGGACCGTCCCATTGACGATGAAACACAGAAATTGCATCGGAATTAAATATAAGAGACACAAGGCCGACTTAAGTACAGGAAGACTGAGTCTTCCTACTGTCTATGATTTGAGCGTTTCCTGTGTCACCAGTTTCACATTCCGATGTGCCTCTGCAGGTTTACTGTATCCATTGGACCTTCCCATTGACGATGAAACACAGAAATTGCATGGGAATTAAATATAAGAGACACAACGCCGACTTAAGCACAAGAAAACTGAGTCTTCTTACGGTCTATGTTTTGAGCGTTTCGTATGTCACCAGTTTTACATTCCGATGCACCTCTGCCGGTTTACTGTATCCCTTGGACCTTCCCATTGTCGATGAAACACAGAAATCGCACCGGAATTAAATATAGGAGACACAATGCCGACTTAAGTACAGGAAGACTGAGTCTTCCTACTGTCTATGTTTGAGCGTTTCCTGTGTCACTAGTTTTACATTCTGATGCACCTCTGCAGGTTTACTGTATCCCTTGGACCTTCCCATTGACGATGAAACACAGAAATTGTGTCGGAAATAAATATAAGAGACACAATGCCGACTTGAGAACAGGAAGACGGAGTCTTCCTACTGTCTATGTTTTGAGCGTTTCCTGTGTCACCAGTTTTACATACCGATGCACCTCTGCAGGTTTACTGTATCCCTTGGACCTTCACAGTGACAATGAAACACAGAAATAGCATCGGAATTAAATATAAGAGACACAATGGCGACTTAAGTACAGGAAGAGTGAGTCTTCCTACTGTCTATGTTTTGAGCGTTTCCTGTGTCACTAGTTTTACATTCCGATGCACCTTTGCAGGTTTACTGTATCCCTTGGACCTTCCCATTGACGATGAAACACAGAAATTGCATCGGAATTAAATATAAGAGACACAATGCCGACTTAAGTACAGGAAGACTGAGTCTTCCTACTGTCTATGTTTTAGCGTTTCCTGTGCCACTAGCTTTACATTCCGATGCACCTATGCAGGTCTACTGAATCCCTTCGACCTTCGCATTGACGATGAAACACAGAAATTGCATCGGCATTATATATAAGAGACACATTGCCGACTTAAGTACAGGAAGACTGAGTCCTCCTACTGTCTATGCTTTGAGCGTTTCCTTTGTCACCAGTTTTACATTCTGATGCACCTCTGCAGGTTTACTGTATCCCTTGGACCTTCCCATTGACGATGAAACACAGAAATTGCATCGGAATTAAATATAAGAGACACAATGCCGACTTAAGTACAGGAAGACTGAGTCTTCCTACTGTCTATAATTTGAGCGTTTCCTGTGTCACCAGTTTTACATTCCGATGCACCTCTACAGGTTTACTGTATCCCTTGGACCTTCACAGTCACGATGAAACACAGAAATTGCATTGGAATTAAATATAAGAGACACAATGCCGACTTAAGTACAGGAAGACTAAGTCTTCCTACTGTCTATGTTTCGAGCGTTTCCTGTGTCACTAGTTTTACATTCCGAAGCACCTCTGCAGGTTTACTGTATCCCTTGGACCTTCACAGTGACGATGAAACTCAGAAATTGCATCGGAATTAAATATAAGAGACACAATGCAGACTTAAGTACAGGAAGACTAAGTCTTCCTACTGTCTATGTTATGAGCGTGTCCTGTGTCATCAGTTTTACTTTCCGATGCACCTCTGCAGGTTTACTGTATCGCTTGGACTTTCCCATTGACGATGAAACACAGAAATTGCATCGGAATTAAATGTAAGACACACAATGCCGACTTAAGTACAGGAAGAATGAGTCCTCCTACTGTCTATAATTTGAGTGTTTACTGTGTCACCAGTTTTACATTCCGATGCACCTCTACACTTTTACGATATCCCTTGGTCCTTCACAGTGACGATAAAACACAGAAATTGCATCGGAATTAAATATAAGAGACACAATGAAGACTTAAGTACAAGAAAACAGTCTTCTTACAGTCAATGTTTTGAGCTTTTCCTGTGTCATCAGTTTTACATTCCGATCTACCTCTGCAGGTTTACTGCATCCCCTGGACCTTCCCATTGGCGATGAAACACACAAATTGCATCGAAATTAAATATAAGAGACACAATGCCGACTTAAGTACAGGAAGACTGAGTCTTCCTACTCTCTATGTTTTGAGCATTTCCTGTGTCACAAGTTTTACATTCCGATGGACCTCTGCAGGTTTACTGTATCCCTTGGACCTTCCCATTGACGATGAAACACAGAAATTGCATCGGAATTAAATATAAGAGACACAACGCCGACGTAAGTACAAGAAAACTGAGTCTTCTTATGGTCTATGTTTTGAGCGTTTCCTGTGTCACTAGTTTTACATTCCGTTGTACCTCTGCAGGTTTACTGTATCCCTTGGACCTTTACAGTGACGATGAAACACAGAAATTGCATTGGAATTAAATATAAGAGACACAATGCCGACTTAAGCACAAGAAAACAGTCATCTTACAGTCAATGTTTTGAGCGTTTCCTGTGTCACCAGTTTTACATTCCGATGCACCTCTGCAGGTTTACTGCATCCCCTGGACCTTCCCATAGGCGATGATCACACAAATTGCATCGAAATTAAATATAAGAGACACAATGCCGAGTTAAGTACAGGAAGACTGAGTCTTCCTACTGTCTATGTTTTGAGCGTTTCCTGTGTCACAAGTTTTACATTCCGATGGACCTCTGCAGGTTTACTGTATCCCTTGGACCTTCCCATTGAGGATGAAACACAGAAATTGCATCGGAATTAAATATAAGAGACACAACGCCGACTTAAGTACAAGAAAACTGAGTCTTCTTACGGTCTATGTTTTGAGCGTTTCCTGTGTCACAAGTTTTACATTCCGATGGACCTCGGCAGGTTTACTGTATCCCTTGGACCTTCCCATTGTCGATGAAACACAGAAATCGCACCGGAATTAAATATAGGAGACACAATGCCGACTTAAGTACAGGAAGACTGAGTCTTCCTACTGTCTATGTTTTGAGCTTATCCTGTGTCACCAGTTTTACATTCTGATGCACCTCTGCAGGTTTACTGTATCCCTTGGACCTTCACAGTTACGATGAAACACAGAAATAGCATCGGAATTAAATATAAGAGACACAATGGCGACTAAAGTACAGGAAGAGTGAGTCTTCCTACTAATTTTGTTTTGAGCGTTTCCTGTGTAACTAGTTTTACATTCCGATGCACTTTTGCAGGTTTACTGTATCCCTTCGACCTTCCCATTGACGATGAAACACAGAAATTGCAACGGAATTAAATATAAGAGACACAATGCCGACTTAAGTACAGGAAGACTGAGTCTTCCTACTGTCTATGTTTTAGCGTTTCCTGTGTCACTAGTTTTACATTCCGATGCACCTCTGCAGGTTTACTGTATGCCTTCGACCTTCCCATTGACGATGAAACACAGAAATTGCATCGGAATTAAATATAAGACACACAATGCCGACTTAAGTACAGGAAGACTGAGTCTTCCTACTGTCTATAATTTGAGCGTTTCCTGTGTCACCAGTTTTACATTCCGATGCACCTCTACAGGTTTACTGTATCCCTTGGACCTTTACAGTGACGATGAAACACAGAAATTGCATCGGAATTAAATATAAGAGACACAATGCCGACTTAAGTACACGGAGACTAAGTCTTCCTACTGTCTATGATTTGAGCGTTTCCTGTGTCATCAGTTTTACTTTCCGTTGCACCTCTGCAGGTTTACTATATCCGTTGGACCTTCCCACTCACGATGAAATACAGAAATTTCATCGGAAATAAATATAAGAGACACAATGCCGACTTCAGTACAGGAAGACTGAGTCTTCCTACTGTCTATGTTATGAGCGTTTCCTGTGTCACGAGTTTTACATTCCGATTTACCTCTGCAGGTCTACTGTACCCCTTGGACCTTCCCATTGACAATGAAACACAGAAATTGCATCGGAATTAAATATAAGAGACACAATGCCGACATAAGTACAGGAAGACTGAGTCTTCCTTCTGTCTATGTTTTGAGCGTTTCCTGTGTCACTAGTTTTACATTCCGAAGCACCTCTGCAGGTTTACTGTATCCCTTGGACCTTCACAGTGACGATGAAATACAGAAATTGCATCGGAATTAAATATAAGAGACACAATGACGACTTAAGTACAGGAAGGCTGAGTTTTTCTACTGTCTATGTTATGAGCGTGTCCTGTGTCATCAGTTTTACTTTCCGATGCACCTCTGCAGGTTTACTGTATCCCTTGGACTTTCCCATTGACGATGAAACACAGAAATTGCATCGGAATTAAATGTAAGACACACAATGCCGACTTAAGTACAGGAAGACTGAGTCTTCCTACTGTCTATGTTTTGAGCGTTTCGTGTGTCACTAGTTTTACATTCCGATGTACCTCTGCAGGTTTACTGTATCCCTCGGACCTTCCCATTGACGATGAAACACAGAAATTGCATCGGAATTAAATATAAGAGACACAATGCCGACTTAAGTACAGGAAGACCGAGTCTTCCTACTATCTATGTTTTGAGCGTTTCCTGTGTCACAAGTTTTACATTCTGATGCACTTCTGCAGGTTTACTGTATCCCTTGCACCTTCCCATTGACGATGAAACACAGAAATTGCATCGGAATTAAATATAAGAGACACAATGCCGACTTAAGTACAGGAAGACTGAGTCTTCCTACTGTCTATAATTTGAGCGTTTCCTGTGTCACCAGTTTTACATTCCGATGCACCTCTACAGGTTTACTGTATCCCTTGGACCTTCACAGTCACGATGAAACACAGAAATTGCATTGGAATTAAATATAAGAGACACAATGCCGACTTAAGTACAGGAAGACTAAGTCTTCCTACTGTCTATGTTTCGAGCGTTTCCTGTGTCACTAGTTTTACATTCCGAAGCACCTCTGCAGGTTTACTGTATCCCTTGGACCTTCACAGTGACGATGAAACTCAGAAATTGCATCGGAATTAAATATAAGAGACACAATGCAGACTTAAGTACAGGAAGACTAAGTCTTCCTACTGTCTATGTTATGAGCGTGTCCTGTGTCATCAGTTTTACTTTCCGATGCACCTCTGCAGGTTTACTGTATCGCTTGGACTTTCCCATTGACGATGAAACACAGAAATTGCATCGGAATTAAATGTAAGACACACAATGCCGACTTAAGTACAGGAAGAATGAGTCTTCCTACTGTCTATAATTTGAGTGTTTACTGTGTCACCAGTTTTACATTCCGATGCACCTCTACACTTTTACGATATCCCTTGGTCCTTCACAGTGACGATAAAACACAGAAATTGCATCGGAATTAAATATAAGAGACACAATGAAGACTTAAGTACAAGAAAACAGTCTTCTTACAGTCAATGTTTTGAGCTTTTCCTGTGTCATCAGTTTTACATTCCGATCTACCTCTGCAGGTTTACTGCATCCCCTGGACCTTCCCATTGGCGATGAAACACACAAATTGCATCGAAATTAAATATAAGAGACACAATGCCGACTTAAGTACAGGAAGACTGAGTCTTCCTACTCTCTATGTTTTGAGCATTTCCTGTGTCACAAGTTTTACATTCCGATGGACCTCTGCAGGTTTACTGTATCCCTTGGACCTTCCCATTGACGATGAAACACAGAAATTGCATCGGAATTAAATATAAGAGACACAACGCCGACGTAAGTACAAGAAAACTGAGTCTTCTTATGGTCTATGTTTTGAGCGTTTCCTGTGTCACTAGTTTTACATTCCGTTGTACCTCTGCAGGTTTACTGTATCCCTTGGACCTTTACAGTGACGATGAAACACAGAAATTGCATTGGAATTAAATACAAGAGACACAATGCCGACTTAAGCACAAGAAAACAGTCATCTTACAGTCAATGTTTTGAGCGTTTCCTGTGTCACCAGTTTTACATTCCGATGCACCTCTGCAGGTTTACTGCATCCCCTGGACCTTCCCATAGGCGATGATCACACAAATTGCATCGAAATTAAATATAAGAGACACAATGCCGAGTTAAGTACAGGAAGACTGAGTCTTCCTACTGTCTATGTTTTGAGCGTTTCCTGTGTCACAAGTTTTACATTCCGATGGACCTCTGCAGGTTTACTGTATCCCTTGGACCTTCCCATTGAGGATGAAACACAGAAATTGCATCGGAATTAAATATAAGAGACACAACGCCGACTTAAGTACAAGAAAACTGAGTCTTCTTACGGTCTATGTTTTGAGCGTTTCCTGTGTCACAAGTTTTACATTCCGATGGACCTCGGCAGGTTTACTGTATCCCTTGGACCTTCCCATTGTCGATGAAACACAGAAATCGCACCGGAATTAAATATAGGAGACACAATGCCGACTTAAGTACAGGAAGACTGAGTCTTCCTACTGTCTATGTTTTGAGCTTATCCTGTGTCACCAGTTTTACATTCCGATGCACTTTTGCAGGTTTACTGTATCCCTTCGACCTTCCCATTGACGATGAAACACAGAAATTGCAACGGAATTAAATATAAGAGACACAATGCCGACTTAAGTACAGGAAGACTGAGTCTTCCTACTGTCTATGTTTTAGCGTTTCCTGTGTCACTAGTTTTACATTCCGATGCACCTCTGCAGGTTTACTGTATGCCTTCGACCTTCCCATTGACGATGAAACACAGAAATTGCATCGGAATTAAATATAAGACACACAATGCCGACTTAAGTACAGGAAGACTGAGTCTTCCTACTGTCTATAATTTGAGCGTTTCCTGTGTCACCAGTTTTACATTCCGATGCACCTCTACAGGTTTACTGTATCCCTTGGACCTTTACAGTGACGATGAAACACAGAAATTGCATCGGAATTAAATATAAGAGACACAATGCCGACTTAAGTACACGGAGACTAAGTCTTCCTACTGTCTATGATTTGAGCGTTTCCTGTGTCATCAGTTTTACTTTCCGTTGCACCTCTGCAGGTTTACTATATCCGTTGGACCTTCCCACTCACGATGAAATACAGAAATTTCATCGGAAATAAATATAAGAGACACAATGCCGACTTCAGTACAGGAAGACTGAGTCTTCCTACTGTCTATGTTATGAGCGTTTCCTGTGTCACGAGTTTTACATTCCGATTTACCTCTGCAGGTCTACTGTACCCCTTGGACCTTCCCATTGACAATGAAACACAGAAATTGCATCGGAATTAAATATAAGAGACACAATGCCGACATAAGTACAGGAAGACTGAGTCTTCCTTCTGTCTATGTTTTGAGCGTTTCCTGTGTCACTAGTTTTACATTCCGAAGCACCTCTGCAGGTTTACTGTATCCCTTGGACCTTCACAGTGACGATGAAATACAGAAATTGCATCGGAATTAAATATAAGAGACACAATGACGACTTAAGTACAGGAAGGCTGAGTTTTTCTACTGTCTATGTTATGAGCGTGTCCTGTGTCATCAGTTTTACTTTCCGATGCACCTCTGCAGGTTTACTGTATCCCTTGGACTTTCCCATTGACGATGAAACACAGAAATTGCATCGGAATTAAATGTAAGACACACAATGCCGACTTAAGTACAGGAAGACTGAGTCTTCCTACTGTCTATGTTTTGAGCGTTTCGTGTGTCACTAGTTTTACATTCCGATGTACCTCTGCAGGTTTACTGTATCCCTCGGACCTTCCCATTGACGATGAAACACAGAAATTGCATCGGAATTAAATATAAGAGACACAATGCCGACTTAAGTACAGGAAGACCGAGTCTTCCTACTATCTATGTTTTGAGCGTTTCCTGTGTCACCAGTTTTACATTCTGATGCACTTCTGCAGGTTTACTGTATCCCTTGCACCTTCCCATTGACGATGAAACACAGAAATTGCATCGGAATTAAATATGAGAGACACAATGCCGACTTAAGTACAGGAAGAATGAGTCTTCCTACTGTCTATAATTTGAGCGTTTCCTGTGTCACCAGTTTTACATTCCGATGCACCTCTACAGGTTTACTGTATCCCTTGGTCCTTCACAGTGACGATGAAACACATAAATTGCATCGGAATTAAATATAAGAGACACAATGCCGACTTAAGTACAAGAAAACAGTCTTCTTACAGTCAATGTTTTGAGCGTTTCCTGTGTCACCAGTTTTACATTCCGATGCACCTCTGCAGGTTTACTGCATCCCCTGGACCTTCCCATTGGCGATGAAACACACAAATTGCATCGAAGTTAAATATAAGAGACACAATGCCGACTTAAGTACAGGAAGACTGAGTCATCCTACTGTCTATGTTTTGAGCATTTCCTGTGTCACACGTTTTACATTCCGATGGACATCTGCAGGTTTACTGTATCCCTTGGACCTCCCCATTGACGATGAAACACAGAAATTGCATCGGAATTAAATATAAGAGACACAATGCCGACTTAAGTACAGGAAGACTGAGACTTCCTAATGTCTATGTTTTGAGCGTTTCCTCTGTCACCAGTTTTACATTCTGATGCACCTCTACAGGTTGACTGTATCCCTCGGACCTTCACAGTGACGATGAAACACAGAAATTGCATCGGAATTAAATATAAGAGACACAATGCCGACTTAAGTACAGGAAGACTAAGTCTTCCTACTCTCTATGCTTTGAGCGTGTCCTGTTTCATCAGTTTTACTTTCCGATGCACCTCTGCAGGTTTCCTATATCCCTTGGACCTTCCCATTCACGATGAAACACAGAAATTTCATCGGAAATAAATATAAGAGACACAATGCCGATTTAAGTTCAGGAAGACTGAGTCTTCCTACTGTCTATGTTTTGAGCGTTTCCTGTGTCACCAGTTTTAGATTCCGATGCACCTATGCAGGTTTACTGTATCCCTTGGACTTTCCCATTGACGATGAAACACAGAAATTGCATGGGAATTAAATGTAAGAGACACAATGCCGACTTAAGTACAGGAAGACTGAGTCTTCCTACTGTCTATGTTTTGAGCGTTTCCTGTGTCACTAGTTTTACATTTCGATGCACCTCTGCAGGTTTACTGTATCCCTTGGACCTTCCCATTGACGATGAAACACAGAAATTGCGTCGGAATTAAATATAAGAGACACAATGCCGACTTAAGTACAGGAAGACTGAGTCTTCCTACTGTCTATAATTTGAGCGTTTCCTGTGTCACCAGTTTTACATTCCGATGCACCTCTACAGGTTTACTGTATCCCTTGGACCTTCACAGTGACGATGAAACACAGAAATTGCATCGGAATTAAATATAAGAGACACAATGCCGACTTAAGTACAGGAAGACTGAGTCTTCCTACTGTCTATGTTTTGAGCATTTCCTGTGTCACAAGTTTTACATTCCGATGGACCTCTGCAGGTTTACTGTATCCCTTGGACCTTCCCATTGACGATGAAACACAGAAATTGCATCGGAATTAAAGACACAATGCCGACTTAAGCACAAGAAAACAGTCATCTTACAGTCAATGATTTGAGCGTTTCCTGTGTCACCAGTTTTACATTCCGATGCACCTCTGCAGGTTTACTGCATCCCCTGGACATTCCCATAGGCGATGAAACACACAAATTGCATCGAAATTAAATATAAGAGGCACAATGCCGACTTAAGTACAGGAAGACTGAGTCTTCCTACTGTCTATGTTTTGAGCGTTTCCTGTGTCACAAGTTTTACATTCCGATGGACCTCTGCAGGTTTACTGTATCCCTTGGACCTTCACAGTTACGATGAAACACAGAAATAGCATCGGAATTAAATATAAGAGACACAATGGCGACTTAAGTACAGGAAGAGTGAGTCTTCCTACTGATTATGTTTTGAGCGTTTCCTGTGTAACTAGTTTTACATTCCGATGCACTTTTGCAGGTTTACTGTATCCCTTCGACCTTCCCATTGACGATGAAACACAGAAATTGCAACGGAATTAAATATAAGAGACACAATGCCGACTTATGTACAGG
This sequence comes from Schistocerca nitens, assembly GCF_023898315.1. Classification (NCBI taxonomy): domain Eukaryota; kingdom Metazoa; phylum Arthropoda; class Insecta; order Orthoptera; family Acrididae; genus Schistocerca; species Schistocerca nitens. The sequence continues at coordinate 923,604 of NC_064616.1, read as the reverse complement.
AAGACTGAGTCTTCGTACTGTCTATGTTTTAGCGTTTCCTGTGTCACTAGTTTTACATTCCGATGCACCTCTGCAGGTTTATTGTATGCCTTCGACCTTCCCATTGACGATGAAACACAGAAATTGCATCGGAATTAAATATAAGACACACAATGCCGACTTAAGTACAGGAAGACTGAGTCTTCCTACTGTCTATAATTTGAGCGTTTCCTGTGTCACCAGTTTTACATTCCGATGCACCTCTACAGGTTTACTGTATCCCTTGGACCTTTACAGTGACGATGAAACACAGAAATTGCATCGGAATTAAATATAAGAGACACAATGCCGACTTAAGTACAGGGAGACTAAGTCTACCTACTGTCTATGATTTGAGCGTTTCCTGTGTCATCAGTTTTACTTTCCGTTGCACCTCTGCAGGTTTACTATATCCCTTGGACCTTCCCATTCACGATGAAATACAGAAATTTCATCGGAAATAAATATAAGAGACACAATGCCGACTTCACTACAGGAAGACTGAGTCTTCCTACTGTCTATGTTATGAGCGTTTCCTGTGTCACGAGTTTTACATTCCGATGCACCTCTGCAGGTCTACTGTATCCCTTGGACCTTCCCATTGACGATGAAACACAGAAATTGCATCGGAATTAAATGTAAGACACACAATGCCGACTTAAGTACAGGAAGACTGAGTCTTCCTACTGTCTATGTTTTGAGCGTTTCGTGTGTCACTAGTTTTACATTCCGATGTACCTCTGCAGGTTTACTGTATCCCTCGGACCTTCCCATTGACGATGAAACACAGAAATTGCATCGGAATTAAATATAAGAGACACAATGCCGACTTAAGTACAGGAAGACCGAGTCTTCCTACTATCTATGTTTTGAGCGTTTCCTGTGTCACCAGTTTTACATTCTGATGCACTTCTGCAGGTTTACTGTATCCCTTGCACCTTCCCATTGACGATGAAACACAGAAATTGCATCGGAATTAAATACGAGAGACACAATGCCGACTTAAGTACAGGAAGAATGAGTCTTCCTACTGTCTATAATTTGAGCGTTTCCTGTGTCACCAGTTTTACATTCCGATGCACCTCTACAGGTTTACTGTATCCCTTGGTCCTTCACAGTGACGATGAAACACATAAATTGCATCGGAATTAAATATAAGAGACACAATGCCGACTTAAGTACAAGAAAACAGTCTTCTTACAGTCAATGTTTTGAGCGTTTCCTGTGTCACCAGTTTTACATTCCGATGCACCTCTGCAGGTTTACTGCATCCCCTGGACCTTCCCATTGGCGATGAAACACACAAATTGCATCGAAGTTAAATATAAGAGACACAGTGCCGACTTAAGTACAGGAAGACTGAGTCTTCCTACTGTCTATGTTTTGAGCATTTCCTGTGTCACACGTTTTACATTCCGATGGACATCTGCAGGTTTACTGTATCCCTGGGACCTCCCCATTGACGATGAAACACAGAAATTGCATCGGAATTAAATATAAGAGACACAATGCCGACTTAAGTACAGGAAGACTGAGACTTCCTAATGTCTATGTTTTGAGCGTTTCCTCTGTCACCAGTTTTACATTCTGATGCACCTCTGCAGGTTTACTGTATCTCTTGGAACTTCCCATTGACGATGAAACACAGAAATTTCATCGGAATTAAATATAAGAGACACAATGAGGACTTAAGTACAGGAAGCTGAGTCGTCCCACTGTCTATAATTTGAGCGTTTCCTGTGTCACCAGTTTTACATTCTGATGCACCTCTACAGGTTGACTGTATCCCTCGGACCTTCACAGTGACGATGAAACACAGAAATTGCATCGGAATTAAATATAAGAGACACAATGCCGACTTAAGTACAGGAAGACTAAGTCTTCCTACTGTCTATGCTTTGAGCGTGTCCTGTTTCATCAGTTTTACTTTCCGATGCACCTCTGCAGGTTTCCTATATCCCTTGGACCTTCCCATTCACGATGAAACACAGAAATTTCATCGGAAATAAATATAAGAGACACAATGCCGATTTAAGTACAGGAAGACTGAGTCTTCCTACTGTCTATGTTTTGAGCGTTTCCTGTGTCACCAGTTTTACATTCCGATGCACCTATGCAGGTTTACTGTATCCCTTGGACCTTCCCATTGACGATGAAACACAGAAATTGCGTCGGAATTAAATATAAGAGACACAATGCCGACTTAAGTACAGGAAGACTGAGTCTTCCTACTGTCTATAATTTGAGCGTTTCCTGTGTCACCAGTTTTACATTCCGATGCACCTCTACAGGTTTACTGTATCCCTTGGACCTTCACAGTGACGATGAAACACAGAAATTGCATCGGAATTAAATATAAGAGACACAATGCCGACTTAAGTACAGGAAGACTGAGTCTTCCTACTGTCTATGTTTTGAGCATTTCCTGTGTCACAAGTTTTACATTCCGATGGACCTCTGCAGGTTTACTGTATCCCTTGGACCTTCCCATTGACGATGAAACACAGAAATTGCATCGGAATTAAAGACACAATGCCGACTTAAGCACAAGAAAACAGTCATCTTACAGTCAATGTTTTGAGCGTTTCCTGTGTCACCAGTTTTACATTCCGATGCACCTCTGCAGGTTTACTGCATCCCCTGGACCTTCCCATAGGCGATGAAACACACAAATTGCATCGAAATTAAATATAAGAGACACAATGCCGACTTAAGTACAGGAAGACTGAGTCTTCCTACTGTCTATGTTTTGAGCGTTTCCTGTGTCACAAGTTTTACATTCCGATGGACCTCTGCAGGTTTACTGTATCCCTTGGACCTTCCCATTGAGGATGAAACACAGAAATTGCATCGGAATTAAATATAAGAGACACAACGCCGACTTAAGTACAAGAAAACTGAGTCTTCTTACGGTCTATGTTTTGAGCGTTTCCTGTGCCACAAGTTTTACATTCCGATGGACCTCTGCAGTTTTACTGTATCCTTTGGACCTTCCCATTGTCGATGAAACACAGAAGTCGCACCGGAATTAAATATAGGAGACACAATGCCGACTTAAGAACAGGAAGACTGAGTCTTCCTACTGTCTATGTTTTGAGCGTTTCCTGTGTCACCAGTTTTACATTCTGATGCACCTCTGCAGGTTTACTGTATCCCTTGGACCTTCCCATTGACGATGAAACACAGAAATTGTGTCGGAATTAAATATAAGAGACACATTGCCGACTTAAGAACAGGAAGACTGAGTCTTCCTACTGTCTATGTTTTGAGCGTTTCCTGTGTCACCAGCTTTACATACCGATGCACCTCTGCAGGTTTACTGTATCCCTTGGACCTTCCCATTGACGATGAAACACAGAAATTGTGTCGGAATTAAATATAAGAGACACATTGCCGACTTAAGAACAGGAAGACTGAGTCTTCCTACTGTCTATGTTTTGAGCGTTTCCTGTGTCACCAGCTTTACATACCGATGCACCTCTGCAGGTTTACTGTATCCCTTGGACCTACACAGTTACGATGAAACACAGAAATAGCATCGGAATTAAATATAAGAGACACAATGCCGACTTAAGTACAGGAAGACTGAGTCTTCCTACTGTCTATGTTTTAGCGTTTCCTGTGTCACCAGTTTTACATTCTGATGCACCTCTGCAGGTTTACTGTATCCCTTGGACCTTCCCATTGACGATGAAACACAGAAATTGTGTCGGAATTAAATATAAGAGACACATTGCCGACTTAAGAACAGGAAGACTGAGTCTTCCTACTGTCTACGTTTTGAGCGTTTCCTGTGTCACCAGTTTTACATACCGATGCACCTCTGCAGGTTTACTGTATCCCTTGGACCTTCACAGTTACGATGAAACACAGAAATAGCATCGGAATTAAATATAAGAGACACAATGCCGACTTAAGTACAGGAAGACTGAGTCTTCCTACTGTCTATGTTTTAGCGTTTCCTGTGTCACTAGTTTTACATTCCGATGCACCTCTGCAGGTTTACTGTATGCCTTCGACCTTCCCATTGACGATGAAACACAGAAATTGCATCGGAATTAAATATAAGACACACAATGCCGACTTAAGTACAGGAAGACTGAGTCTTCCTACTGTCTATAATTTGAGCGTTTCCTGTGTCACCAGTTTTACATTCCGATGCACCTCTACAGGTTTACTGTATCCCTTGGACCTTTACAGTGACGATGAAACACAGAAATTGCATCGGAATTAAATATAAGAGACACAATGCCGACTTAAGTACAGGAAGACTAAGTCTTCCTACTGTCTATGTTTTGAGCGTTTCCTGTGTCATCAGTTTTACTTTCCGTTGCACCTCTGCAAGTTTACTATATCCCTTGCACCTTCCCATTCACGATGAAATACAGAAATTTCATCGGAAATAAATATAAGAGACACAATGCCGACTTCAGTACAGGAAGACTGAGTCTTCCTACTGTCTATGTTATGAGCGTTTCCTGTGTCACGAGTTTTACATTCCGATGCACCTCTGCAGGTTTACTGTATCCCTTGGACCTTCCCATTGACGATGAAACACAGAAATTGCATAGGAATTAAATATAAGAGACACAATGCCGACATAAGTACAGGAAGACTGAGTCTTCCTTCTGTCTATGTTTTGAGCGTTTCCTGTGTCACTAGTTTTACATTCCGAAGCACCTCTGCAGGTTTACTGTATCCCTTGGACCTTCACAGTGACGATGAAACACAGAAATTGCATCGGAATTAAATATAAGAGACACAATGCCGACTTAAGTACAGGAAGACTAAGTATTCCTACTGTCTATGTTATGAGCGTGTCCTGTGTCATCAGTTTTACTTTCCGATGCACCTCTGCAGGTTTACTGTATCCCTTGGACCTTCCCATTGACGATGAAACACAGAAATTGCATCGGAATTAAATATAAAAGACACAATGCCGACTTAAGTACACGAAGACCGAGTCTTCCTACTATCTATGATTTGAGCGTTTCCTGTGTCACCAGTTTTACATTCTGATGCACTTCTGCAGGTTTACTGTATCCCTTGGACCTTCCCATTGACGATGAAACACAGAAATTGCATCGGAATTAAATATGAGAGACACAATGCCGACTTAAGTACAGGAAGAATGAGTCTTCCTACTGTCTATGTTTTGAGCGTTTCCTGTGTCACAAGTTTTACATTCCGATGGACCTCTGCAGGTTTACTGTATCCCTTGGACCTTCACAGTTACGATGAAACACAGAAATAGCATCGGAATTAAATATAAGAGACACAATGCCGACTTAAGTACAGGAAGAGTGAGTCTTCCTACTGATTATGTTTTGAGCGTTTCCTGTGTAACTAGTTTTACATTCCGATGCACTTTTGCAGGTTTACTGTATCCCTTCGACCTTCCCATTGACGATGAAACACAGAAATTGCAACGGAATTAAATATAAGAGACACAATGCCGACTTAAGTACAGGAAGACTGAGTCTTCCTACTGTCTATGTTTTAGCGTTTCCTGTGTCACTAGTTTTACATTCCGATGCACCTCTGCAGGTTTACTGTATGCCTTCGACCTTCCCATTGACGATGAAACACAGAAATTGCATCGGAATTAAATATAAGACACACAATGCCGACTTAAGTACAGGAAGACTGAGTCTTCCTACTGTCTATAATTTGAGCGTTTCCTGTGTCACCAGTTTTACATTCCGATGCACCTCTACAGGTTTACTGTATCCCTTGGACCTTTACAGTGACGATGAAACACAGAAATTGCATCGGAATTAAATATAAGAGACACAATGCCGACTTAAGTACAGGGAGACTAAGTCTTCCTACTGTCTATGATTTGAGCGTTTCCTGTGTCATCAGTTTTACTTTCCGTTGCACCTCTGCAGGTTTAGTATATCCCTTGGACCTTCCCATTCACGATGAAATACAGAAATTTCATCGGAAATAAATATAAGAGACACAATGCCGACTTCACTACAGGAAGACTGAGTCTTCCTACTGTCTATGTTATGAGCGTTTCCTGTGTCACGAGTTTTACATTCCGATGCACCTCTGCAGGTCTACTGTATCCCTTGGACCTTCCCATTGACGATGAAACACAGAAATTGCATCGGAATTAAATATAAGAGACACAATGCCGACATAAGTACAGGAAGACTGAGTCTTCCTTCTGTCTATGTTTTGAGCGTTTCCTGTGTCACTAGTTTTACATTCCGAAGCACCTCTGCAGGTTTACTGTATCCCTTGGACCTTCACAGTGACGATGAAATACAGAAATTGCATCGGAATTAAATATAAGAGACACAATGACGACTTAAGTACAGGAAGACTGAGTCTTCCTACTGTCTATGTTATGAGCGTGTCCTGTGTCATCAGTTTTACTTTCCGATGCACCTCTGCAGGTTTACTGTATCCCTTGGACTTTCCCATTGACGATGAAACACAGAAATTGCATCGGAATTAAATGTAAGACACACAATGCCGACTTAAGTACAGGAAGACTGAGTCTTCCTACTGTCTATGTTTTGAGCGTTTCGTGTGTCACTAGTTTTACATTCCGATGTACCTCTGCAGGTTTACTGTATCCCTCGGACCTTCCCATTGACGATGAAACACAGAAATTGCATCGGAATTAAATATAAGAGACACAATGCCGACTTAAGTACAGGAAGACCGAGTCTTCCTACTATCTATGTTTTGAGCGTTTCCTGTGTCACCGGTTTTACATTCTGATGCACTTCTGCAGGTTTACTGTATCCCTTGAACCTTCCCATTGACGATGAAACACAGAAATTGCATCGGAATTAAATACGAGAGACACAATGCCGACTTAAGTACAGGAAGAATGAGTCTTCCTACTGTCTATAATTTGAGCGTTTCCTGTGTCACCAGTTTTACATTCCGATGCACCTCTACAGGTTTACTGTATCCCTTGGTCCTTCACAGTGACGATGAAACACATAAATTGCATCGGAATTAAATATAAGAGACACAATGCCGACTTAAGTACAAGAAAACAGTCTTCTTACAGTCAATGTTTTGAGCGTTTCCTGTGTAACCAGTTTTACATTCCGATGCACCTCTGCAGGTTTACTGCATCCCCTGGACCTTCCCATTGGCGATGAAACACACAAATTGCATCGAAGTTAAATATAAGAGACACAATGCCGACTTAAGTACAGGAAGACTGAGTCTTCCTACTGTCTATGTTTTGAGCATTTCCTGTGTCACAAGTTTTACATTCCGATGGACATCTGCAGGTTTACTGTATCCCTTGGACCTCCCCATTGACGATGAAACACAGAAATTGCATCGGAATTAAATATAAGAGACACAATGCCGACGTAAGTACAGGAAGACTGAGACTTCCTAATGTCTATGTTTTGAGCGTTTCCTCTGTCACCAGTTTTACATTCTGATGCACCTCTGCAGGTTTACTGTATCTCTTGGACCTTCCCATTGACGATGAAACACAGAAATTTCATCGGAATTAAATATAAGAGACACAATGAGGACTTAAGTACAGGAAGCTGAGTCTTCCCACTGTCTATAATTTGAGCGTTTCCTGTGTCACCAGTTTTACATTCTGATGCACCTCTACAGGTTGACTGTATCCCTCGGACCTTCACAGTGACGATGAAACACAGAAATTGCATCGGAATTAAATATAAGAGACACAATGCCGACTTAAGTACAGGAAGACTAAGTCTTCCTACTGTCTATGCTTTGAGCGTGTCCTGTTTCATCAGTTTTACTTTCCGATGCACCTCTGCAGGTTTCCTATATCCCTTGGATCTTCCCATTCACGATGAAACACAGAAATTGCATCGGAAATAAATATAAGAGACACAATGCCGATTTAAGTACAGGAAGACTGAGTCTTCCTACTGTCTATGTTTTGAGCGTTTCCTGTGTCACCAGTTTTACATTCCGATGCACCTATGCAGGTTTACTGTATCCCTTGGACCTTCCCATTGACGATGAAACACAGAAATTGCGTCGGAATTAAATATAAGAGACACAATGCCGACTTAAGTACAGGAAGACTGAGTCTTCGTACTGTCTATAATTTGAGCGTTTCCTGTGTCACCAGTTTTACATTCCGATGCACCTCTACAGGTTTACTGTATCCCTTGCACCTTCCCATTCACGATGAAATACAGAAATTTCATCGGAAATAAATATAAGAGACACAATGCCGACTTCAGTACAGGAAGACTGAGTCTTCCTACTGTCTATGTTATGAGCGTTTCCTGTGTCACGAGTTTTACATTCCGATGCACCTCTGCAGGTTTACTGTATCCCTTGGACCTTCCCATTGACGATGAAACACAGAAATTGCATCGGAATTAAATATAAGAGACACAATGCCGACATAAGTACAGGAAGACTGAGTCTTCCTTCTGTCTATGTTTTGAGCGTTTCCTGTGTCACTAGTTTTACATTCCGAAGCACCTCTGCAGGTTTACTGTATCCCTTGGACCTTCACAGTGACGATGAAACACAAAAATTGCATCGGAATTAAATATAAGAGACACAATGCCGACTTAAGTACAGGAAGACTAAGTCTTCCTACTGTCTATGTTATGAGCGTGTCCTGTGTCATCAGTTTTACTTTCCGATGCACCTCTGCAGGTTTACTGTATCCCTTGGACTTTCCCATTGACGATGAAACACAGAAATTGCATCGGAATTAAATGTAAGACACACAATGCCGACTTAAGTACAGGAAGACTGAGTCTTCCTACTGTCTATGTTTTGAGCGTTTCCTGTGTCACTAGTTTTACATTCCGATGTACCTATGCAGGTTTACTGTATCCCTCGGACCTTCCCATTGACGATGAAACACAGAAATTGCATCGGAATTAAATATAAAAGACACAATGCCGACTTAAGTACACGAAGACCGAATCTTCCTACTATCTATGTTTTGAGCGTTTCCTGTGTCACCAGTTTTACATTCTGATGCACTTCTGCAGGTTTACTGTATCCCTTGGACCTTCCCATTGACGATGAAACACAGAAATTGCATCGGAATTAAATATGAGAGACACAATGCCGACTTAAGTACAGGAAGAATAAGTCTTCCTACTGTCTATATTTTGAGCGTTTCCTGTGTCACCAGTTTTACATTCCGATGCACCTCTACAGGTTTACTGTATCCCTTGGACCTTCCCAATGACGATGAATCACAGAAATTGCATCGGAATTAAATATAAGAGACACAATGCCGACTTACGTACAGGAAGACTGAGTCTTCCTACTGTCTATGTTTTGAGCATTTCCTGTGTCACAAGTTTTACATTCCGATGGACATCTGCAGGTTTACTGTATCCCTTGGACCTCCCCATTGACGATGAAACACAGAAATTGCATCGGAATTAAATATAAGAGACACAATGCCGACTTAACTACAGGAAGACTAAGTCTTCCTACTGTCTATGCTTTGAGCGTGTCCTGTGTCATCAGTTTTACTTTCCGATGCACCTCTGCAGGTTTACTATATCCCTTGGACCTTCCCATTCACGATGAAACACAGAAATTCCTTCGGAAATAAATATAAGAGACACAATGCCGATTTAAGTACAGGAAGACTGAGTCTTCCTACTGTCTATGTTTTGAGCGTCTCCTGTGTCACTAGTTTTACATTCCGATGCACCTATGCAGGTTTACTGTATCCCTTGGACTTTCCCATTGACGATGAAACACAGAAATTGCATCGGAATTAAATGTAAGAGACACAATGCCGACTTAAGTACAGGAAGACTGAGTCTTCCTACTGTCTATAATTTGAGCGTTTCCTGTGTCACCAGTTTTACATTCCGATGCACCTCTACAGGTTTACTGTATCCCTTGGACCTTCACAGTGACGATGAAACACAGAAATTGCATCCTAATTAAATATAAGAGACACAATGCCGACTTAAGTACAGGAAGACTGAGTCTTCCTAATGTCTATGTTTTGAGCGTTTCCTGTGTCACCAGTTTTACATTCAGATGCACCTCTGCAGGTTTACTGTATTTCTTGGACCTTCCCATTGACGATGAAACACAGAAATTTCATCGGAATTAAATATAAGAGACACATTGAGGACTTAAGTACAGGAAGCTGAGTCTTCTTACTGTCTATAATTTGAGCGTCTCCTGTGTCACCAGTTTTACATTCCGATGCACCTCTACAGGTTGACTGTATCCCTCGGACCTTCACAGTGACGATGAAACACAGAAATTGAATCGGAATTAAATATAAGAGACACAATGCCGACTTAAGTACAGGAAGACTAAGTCTTCCTACTGTCTATGCTTTGAGCGTGTCCTGTGTCATCAGTTTTACTTTTTGATGCACCTCTGCAGGTTTACTATATCCCTTGGACCTTCCCATTCACGATGAAACACAGAAATTCCATCGGAAATAAATATAAGAGACACAATGCCGATTTAAGTACAGGAAGACTGAGTCTTCCTACTGTCTATGTTTTGAGCGTTTCCTGTGTCACCAGTTTTACATTCCGATGCACCTATGCAGGTTTACTGTATCCCTTGGACTTTCCCATTGACGATGAAACACAGAAATTGCATCGGAATTAAATGTAAGAGACACAATGCCGACTTAAGTACAGGAAGACTGAGTCTTCCTACTGTCTATGTTTTGAGCGTTTCCTGTGTCACTAGTTTTACATTTCGATGCACCTCTGCAGGTTTACTGTATCCCTTGGACCTTCCCATTGACGATGAAACACAGAAATTGCGTCGGAATTAAATATAAGAGACACAATGCCGACTTAAGTACAGGAAGACTGAGTCTTCCTACTGTCTATGTTTTGAGCATTTCCTGTGTCACAAGTTTTACATTCCGATGGACCTCTGCAGGTTTACTGTATCCCTTGGACCTTCCCATTGACGATGAAACACAGAAATTGCATCGGAATTAAATATAAGAGACACAACGCCGACGTAAGTACAAGAAAACTGAGTCTTCTTACGGTCTATGTTTTGAGCGTTTCCTGTGCCACTAGTTTTACATTCCGTTGCACCTCTGCAGGTTTACTGTATCCCTTGGACCTCCCCATTGACGATGAAACACAGAAATTGCATCGGAATTAAATATAAGAGACACAATGCCGACTTAAGTACAGGAAGACTGAGTCTTCCTAATGTCTATGTTTTGAGCGTTTCCTCTGTCACCAGTTTTACATTCTGATGCACCTCTGCAGGTTTACTGTATCTCTTGATCCTTCCCATTGACGATGAAACACAGAAATTTCATCGGAATTAAATATAAGAGACACAATGAGGACTTAAGTACAGGAAGCTGAGTCTTCCCATTGTCTATAATTTGAGCGTTTCCTGTTTCACCACTTTTACATTCCGATGCACCTCTGCAGGTTTACTGTATCCCTTGGTCTTTCCCATTGACGAGGAAACACAGAAATTGCATCGGAATTAAATGTAAGAGACACAATGCCGACTTAAGTTCAGGAAGACTGAGTCTTCCTACTGTCTATGTTTAGAGCGTTTCCTGTGTCACTAGTTTTACAATCCGATGTACCTCTGCAGGTTAACTGTATCCCTTGGACCTTCCCAATGATGATGAAAAACAGAAATTGCATCGGTATTAAATATAAGAGGCACTATGCCGACTTAAATACAGGAAGACTGAGTCTTCCTACTGTCTATGTTTTGAGCGTTTCCTGTGTCACCAGTTTTACATTCTGATGCACCTCTGCAGGTTTACTGTATCCCTTGGACCTTCCCATTGACGATGAAACACAGAAATTGCATGGTAATTAAATATTAGAGACACAATGCCGACTTAAGTACAGGAAGAATGAGCCTTCCTACTGCCTATAATATGAGCGTTTCCTGTGTCACCAGTTTTACATTCCGATGCAACTCTACAGGTTTACTGTATCCCTTGGACCTTCACAGTGACGATGAAACACAGAAATTGCATCGGAATTAAATATAAAAGACACAATGCCGACTTAAGCACAAGAAAACAGTCATCTTACAGTCAATGTTTTGAGCGTTTCCTGTGTCACCAGTTTTACATTCCGATGCACCTCTGCAGGTTTACTGCATCCCCTGGACCTTCCCATAGGCGATGAAACACACAAATTGCATCGAAATTAAATATAGGAGTTACAATGCCGACTTAAGTACAGGAAGACTGAGTCTTCCTACCGTCTATGTTTTGAGCGTTTCCTGTGTCACAAATTTTACATTCCGATGGACCTCTGCAGGTTTACTGTATCCCTTGGACCTCCCCATTGACGCTGAAACACAGAAATTGCATAGGAATTAAATATAAGAGACACAATGCCGACTTAAGTACAGGAAGACTCAGTCTTCCGACTGTGTAAGTTTTGAGCGTTTCCTGTGTCACCAGTTTTACATTCTGATGCACCTTTGCAGGTTTACTGTATCCCTTGGACCTTCCCATTGACGATGAAACACAGAAATTGCATCGGAATTAAATATAAGAGACACAATGCCGACTTTAGTACAGTTAGACTGAGTCTTCCTACTGTTTATAATTTGAGCGTTTCCTGTGTCACTAGTTTTACATTCCGATGCACCTCTAAAGGTTGACTGTATCCCTCGGACCTCACAGTGACGACGAAACACAGAAATTGCATCGGAATTAAATATAAGAGACACAATACCGACTTAAGTACAGGAAGATTAAATCTTCCTACTGTCTATGTTTTGAGCGTGTCCTGTGTCATCAGTTTTACTTTCCGATGCACCTCTGCAGGTTTACTGTATCCCTTCGACCTTCCCATTGACGATGAAACACAGAAATTGCATCGGAATTGTATATAAGAGACACAATGCCGACTTAAGTACAGGAAGACTGAGTCTTCCTACTGTCTATGTTTTGAGCGTTTCCTGTGTCACGAGTTTTACATTCCGATGCACCTCTGTAGGTTTACTGTATCCCTTGGACCTTCCCATTGACGATGAAACACAGAAATTGCATCGGAATTAAATATAAGAGACACAATGCCGACTTAAGTACGGGAAGACTGAGTCTCCCTTCTCTCTATGTTTTGAGCGTTTCCTGTGTCACTAGTTTTACATTCCGAAGCACCTCTGCAGGTTTACTGTATCCCTTGGACCTTCACAGTGACGATGAAACACAGAAATTGCATCGGAATTAAATATAAGAGACACAATGCCGACTTAAGTACAGGACGAATAAGTCTTCCCACTGTCTATGTTATGAGCGTGTCCTGTGTCATCAGTTTTACTTTCCGATGCAGCTCTGCAGGTTTACTGTTTCCCTTGGACTTTCCCATTGACGATGAAACACAGAAATTGCATCGGAATTAAATATAAGAGACACAATGGCGACTTAAGTACAGGAAGACTGAGTCTTCCTACTATCTATGTTTTGACCGTTTCCTGTGTCACCAGTTTTACATTCTGATGCACTTCTGCAGGTTTACTGTATCCCTTGGACCTTCCCATTGACGATGAAACACAGAAATTGCATCGGAATTAAATATGAAAGACACAATGCCGACATATGTACAGGAAGAATGAGTGTTCCTACCGTCTATAATTTGAGCGTTTCCTGTGTCACCAGTTTTACATTCCGATGCACCTCTACAGGTTTACTGTATCCCTTGGTCCTTCACAGTGACGATGAAACACACAAATTGCATCGAAATTAAATATAAGAGACACAATGCCGACTTAAGTACAGGAAGACTGAGTCTTCCTACCGTCTATGTTTTGAGCGTTTCCTGTGTCACAAATTTTACATTCCGATGGACCTCTGCAGGTTTACTGTATCCCTTGGACCTTCCCATTGAGGATGAAACACAGAAATTGCATCGGAATTAAATATAAGAGACACAACGCCGACTTAAGTACAAGAAAACTGAGTCATCTTACGGTCTACGTTTTGAGCGTTTCCACTGTCACTAGTTTTACATTCCGTTGCACCTCTGCAGGTTTACTATATCCCTTGGACCTCCCCATTGACGCTGAAACACAGAAATTGCATCGGAATTAGATATAAGAGACACAATGCCGACTTAAGTACAGGAAGACTCAGTCTTCCTACTGTCTATGTTTTGAGCGTTTCCTGTGTCACCAGTTTTACATTCTGATGCACCTCTGCAGGTTTACTGTATGCCTTGGACCTTCCCATTGACGATGAAACACAGAAATTGCATCGGAATTAAATATAAGAGACACAATGCCGACTTAAGTACAGGAAGACTGAGTCTTCCTACTGTCTATAATTTGAGCGTTTCCTGTGTCACCAGTTTTACATTCCGATGCACCTCTACAGGTTTACTGTATCCCTTGGACCTTCACAGTGACGATGAAACACAGAAATTGCATCGGAAGTAAATATAAGAGACACAATGCCGACTTAAGTACAAGAAGACTAAGTCTTCCTACTGTCTATGTTTTGAGCGTTTCCTGTGTCATCAGTTTTACTTTCCGTTGCACCTCTGCAGGTTTACTATATCCCTTGGACCTTCCCATTCACGATGAAATACAGAAATTTCATCGGAAATAAATATAAGAGACACAATGCCGACTTAAGTACAGGAAGACTGAGTCTTCCTACTGTCTATGTTTTGAGCGTTTCCTGTGTCACTAGTTTTACATTTCGATGCACCTCTGCAGGTTTATTGTATCCCTTGGACCTTCCCATTGACTATGAAACACAGAAATTGCGTCGGAATTAAATATAAGAGACACAATGCCGACTTCAGTACAGGAAGACTGAGTCTTGCTACTGTCTATAATTTGAGCGTTTCCTGTGTCACCAGTTTTACATTCCGATGCACCTCTACAGGTTTACTATATCCCTTGGAACTTCCCATTGACGATGAAACACAGAAATTGCATCGGAATTAAATATAAGAGACACAATGCCGACTTCAGTACAGGAAGACTGAGTCTTGCTACTGTCTATAATTTGAGCGTTTCCTGTGTCACCAGTTTTACATTCCGATGCACCTCTACAGGTTTACTGTATCCCTTGGACCTTCACAGTGACGATGAAACACAGAAATTGCATCCTAATTAAATATAAGAGACACAATGCCGACTTAAGTACAGGAAGACTGAGTCTTCCTACTGTCTATGTTTTGAGCATTTCCTGTGTCACAAGTTTTACATTCCGATGGACCTCTGCAGGTTTACTGTATCCCTTGGACCTTCCCATTGACGATGAAACACAGAAATTGCATCGGAATTAAATATAAGAGACACAACGCCGACGTAAGTACAAGAAAACTGAGTCTTCTTACGGTCTATGTTTTGATCGTTTCCTGTGTCACCAGTTTTACATTCCGTTGCACCTCTGCAGGTTTACTGTATCCCTTGGACCTCCCCATTGACGATGAAACACAGAAATTGCATCGGAATTAACTATAAGAGACACAATGCCGACTTAAGTTCAGGAAGACTGAGTCTTCCTAATGTCTATGTTTTGAGCGTTTCCTCTGTCACCACTTTTACATTCTGATGCACCTTTGCAGGGTTAATGTATCTCTTGGACCTTCCCATTGACGATGAAACACAGAAATTGCATCGGAATTAAATGTAAGAGACACAATGCCGACTTAAGTTCAGGAAGACTGAGTCTTCCTACTGTCTATGTTTAGAGCGTTTCCTGTGTCACTAGTTTTACAATCCGATGTACCTCTGCAGGTTAACTGTATCCCTTGGACCTTCCCATTGATGATGAAAAACAAAAATTGCATCGGTATTAAATATAAGAGGCACAATGCCGACTTAAGTACAGGAAGACTGAGTCTTCCTACTGTCTATGTTTTGAGCGTTTCCTGTGTCACCAGTTTTACATTCTGATGCACCTCTGCAGGTTTACTGTATCCCTTGGACTTTCCCATTGACGATGAAACACAGAAATTGCATGGTAATTAAATATAAGAGACACAATGCCGACTTAAGTACAGGAAGAATGAGCCTTCCTACTGCCTATAATATGAGCGTTTCCTGTGTCACCAGTTTTACATTCCGATGCAACTCTACAGGTTTACTGTATCCCTTGGACCTTCACAGTGACGATGAAACACAGAAATTGCATCGGAATTAAATATAAAAGACACAATGCCGACTTAAGCACAAGAAAACAGTCATCTTACAGTCAATGTTTTGAGCGTTTCCTGTGTCACCAGTTTTACATTCTGATGCACCTCTGCAGGTTTACTGTATCCCTTGGAGCTTCCCATTGACGATGAAACACAGAAATTGCATGGTAATTAAATATAAGAGACACAACGCCGACTTAAGTACAAGAAAACTGAGTCCTCTTACGGTCTATGTTTTGAGCGTTTCCTGTGTCACTAGTTTTACATTCCGTTGCACCTCTGCAGGTTTACTGTATCCCTTGGACCTCCCCATTGACGCTGAAACACAGAAATTGCATCGGAATTAAATATAAGAGACACAATGCCGACTTAAGTACAGGAAGACTCAGTCTTCCGACTGTCTAAGTTTTGAGCTTTTCCTGTGTCACCAGTTTTACATTCTGATGCACCTTTGCAGGTTTACTGTATCCCTTGGACCTTCCCATTGACGATGAAACACAGAAATTGCATCGGAATTAAATATAAGAGACACAATGCCGACTTAAGTACAGTTAGACTGAGACTTCCTACTGTTTATAATTTGAGCGTTTCCTGTGTCACTAGTTTTACATTCCGATGCACCTCTACAGGTTGACTGTATCCCTCGGACCTCACAGTGACGACGAAACACAGAAATTGCATCGGAATTAAATATAAGAGACACAATACCGACTTAAGTACAGGAAGATTAAATCTTCCTACTGTCTATGTTTTGAGTGTGTCCTGTGTCATCAGTTTTACTTACCGATGCTCCTCTGCAGGTTTACTGTATCCCTTCGACCTTCCCATTGACGATGAAACACAGAAATTGCATCGGAATTATATATAAGAGACACAATGCCGACTTAAGTACAGGAAGACTGAGTCTTCCTACTGTCTATGTTTTGAGCGTTTCCTGTGTCACCAGTTTTACATTCTGATGCACCTCTGCAGGTTTACTGTATCCCTTGGACCTTCCCATTGACGATGAAACACAGAAATTGCATCGGAATTAAATATAAGAGACACAATGCCGACTTAAGTACAGGAAGACTGAGTCTTCCTACTGTCTATAATTTGAGCGTTTCCTGTGTCACCAGTTTTACATTCCGATGCACCTCTACAGGTTTACTGTATCCCTTGGGCCTTCACAGTGACAATGAAACACAGAAATTGCATCGGAATTAAATATAAGAGACACAATGCCGACTTAAGTACAGGAAGACTAAGTCTTCCTACTGTCTATGTTTTGAGCGTTTCCTGTGTCAGCAGTTTTACTTTCCGTTGCACCTCTGTAGGTTTACTATATCCCTTGGACCTTCCCATTCACGAAGAAATACATAAATTTCATCGGAAATAAATATAAGAGACACAATGCCGACTTAAGTACAGGAAGACTGAGTCTTCCTACTGTCTATGCTTTTAGCGTTTCCTGTGTCACGAGTTTTACATTCCGATGCACCTCTGTAGGTTTACTGTATCCCTTGGACCTTCCCATTGACGATGAACCACAGAAATTGCATCGGAATTAAATATAAGAGACACAATGCCGACTTAAGTACGGGAAGACTGAGTCTTCCTTCTCTCTATGTTTTGAGCGTTTCCAGTGTCACTAGTTTTACATTCCGAAGCACCTCTGCAGGTTTACTGTATCCCTTGGACCTTCACAGTGACGATGAAACACAGAAATTGCATCGGAATTAATAATAAGAGACACAATGCCGACTTCAGTACAGGACGACTAAGTCTTCCTACTGTCTATGTTATGAGCGTGTCCTGTGTCATCAGTTTTACTTTCCGATGCAGCTCTGCAGGTTTACTGTATCCCTTGGACTTTCCCATTGACGATGAAACACAGAAATTGCATCGGAATTAAATGTAAGACACACAATGCCGACTTAAGTACAGGAAGACTGAGTCTTCCTACTGTCTATGTTTTGAGCGTTTCCTGTGTCACTAGTTTTACATTCCGATGTACCTCTGCAGGTTAACTGTATCCCTCGGACCTTCCCATTGACGATGAAACACAGAAATTGCATCGGAATTAAATATAAGAGACACAATGGCGACTTAAGTACAGGAAGACTGAGTCTTCCTACTGTCTATGTTTTGACCGTTTCCTGTGTCACCAGTTTTACATTCTGATGCACTTCTGCAGGTTTACTGTATCCCTTGGACCTTCCCATTGACGATGAAACACAGAAATTGCATCGGAATTAAATATGAGAGACACAATGCCGACTTATGTACAGGAAGAATGAGTCTTCCTACCGTCTATAATTTGAGCGTTTCCTGTGTCACCAGTTTTACATTCCGGTGCACCTCTACAGGTTTACTGTATCCCTTGGTCCTTCACAGTGACGATGAAACACACAAATTGCATCGAAATTAAATATAAGAGACACAATGCCGACTTAAGTACAGGAAGACTGAGTCTTCCTACCGTCTATGTTTTGAGCGTTTCCTGTGTCACAAATTTTACATTCCGATGGACCTCTGCAGGTTTACTGTATCCCTTGGACCTTCCCATTGAGGATGAAACACAGAAATTGCATCGGAATTAAATATAAGAGACACAACGCTGACTTAAGTACAAGAAAACTGAGTCTTCTTACGGTCTATGCTTTGAGCGTTTCCTGTGTCACTAGTTTTACATTCCGTTGCACCTCTGCAGGTTTACTGTATCCCTTGGACCTCCCCATTGACGCTGAAACACAGAAATTGCATCGGAATTAAATATAAGAGACACAATGCCGACTTAAGTACAGGAAGACTCAGTCTTCCTACTGTCTATGTTTTGAGCGTTTCCTGTGTCACCAGTTTTACATTCTGATGCACCTCTGCAGGTTTACTGTATCCCTTGGACCTTCCCATTGACGATGAAACACAGAAATTGCATCGGAATTAAATATAAGAGACACAATGCCGACTTAAGTACAGGAAGACTGAGTCTTCCTACTGTCTACAATTTGAGCGTTTCCTGTGTCACCAGTTTTACATTCCGATGCACCTCTACAGGTTTACTGTATCCCTTGGACCTTCACAGTGACGATGAAACACAGAAATTGCATCGGAAGTAAATATAAGAGACACAATGCCGACTTAAGTACAGGAAGACTAAGTCTTCGTTCTGTCTATGTTTTGAGCGTTTCCTGTGTCATCAGTTTTACTTTCCGTTGCACCTCTGCAGGTTTACTATATCCCTTGCACCTTCCCATTCACGATGAAATACAGAAATTTCATCGGAAATAAATATAAGAGACACAATGCCGACTTAAGTACAGGAAGACTGAGTCTTCCTACTGTATATGCTTTTAGCGTTTACTGTGTCACGAGTTTTACATTCCGATGCACCTCTGTAGATTTACTGTATCCCTTCGACCTTCCCATTGACGATGAAACACAGAAATTGCATCGGAATTAAATATAAGAGACACAATGCCGACTTCAGTACAGGATGACTGAGTCTTCCTTCTATCTATGTTTTGAACGTTTCCTGTGTCACTAGTTTTACATTCCGAAGCACCTCTGCAGGTTTACTGTATCCCTTGGACCTTCACAGTGACGATGAAACACAGAAATTGCATCGGAATTAAATATAAGAGACACAATGCCGACTTAAGTACAGGACGACTAAGTCTTCCTACTGTCTATGTTATGAGCGTGTCCTGTGTCATCAGTTTTACTTTCCGATGCAGCTCTGCAGGTTTACTGTATCCCTTGGACTTTCCCATTGACGATGAAACACAGAAATTGCATCGGAATTAAATGTAAGACACACAATGCCGACTTAAGTACAGGTAGACTGAGTCTTCCTACTGTCTATGTTTTGAGCGTTTCCTGTGTCACTAGTTTTACATTCCGATGTACCTCTGCAGGTTAACTGTATCCCTCGGACCTTCCCATTGGCGATGAAACACAGAAATTGCATCGGAATTAAATATAAGAGACACAATGCCGACTTAAGTACAGGAAGACTGAGTCTTCCTACTATCTATGTTTTGAGCGTTTCCTGTGTCACCAGTTTTACATTCTGATGCACTTCTGCAGGTTTACTGTATCCCTTGGACCTTCCCATTGACGATGAAACACAGAAATTGCATCGGAATTAAATATGAGAGACACAATGCCGACTTATGTACAGGAAGAATGAGTCTTCCTACCGTCTATAATTTGAGCGTTTCCTGTGTCACCAGTTTTACATTCCGATGCACCTCTACAGGTTGACTGAATCCCTTGGACTTTCCCATTGACGATGAAACACAGAAATTGCATCGGAATTAAATGTAAGACACACAATGCCGACTTATGTACAGGAAGACTGAGTCTTCCTACTGTCTATGTTTTGAGCGTTTCCTGTGTCACTAGTTTTACATTCCGATGTACCTCTGCAGGTTAACTGTATCCCTCGGACCTTCCCATTGACGATGAAACACAGAAATTGCATCGGAATTAAATGTAAGAAACACAATGCCTACTTAAGTACAGGACGACTAAGTCTTCCTACTGTCTATGTTATGAGCGTGTCCTGTGTCATCAGTTTTACTTTCCGATGCAGCTCTGCAGGTTTACTGTATCCCTTGGACTTTCCCATTGACGATGAAACACAGAAATTGCATCGGAATTAAATGTAAGACACACAATGCCGACTTAAGTACAGGAAGACTGAGTCTTCCTACTGCCTATGTTTTGAGCGTTTCCTGTGTCACTAGTTTTACATTCCGATGTATCTCTGCAGGTTAACTGTATCCCTCGGACTTTCCCATTGACGATGAAACACAGAAATTGCATCGGAATTAAATATAAGAGACACAATGCCGACTTAAGTACAGGAAGACTGAGTCTTCCTACTATCTATGTTTTGACCGTTTCCTGTGTCACCAGTTTTACATTCTGATGCACTTCTGCAGGTTTACTGTATCCCTTGGACCTTCCCATTGACGATGAAACACAGAAATTGCATCGGAATTAAATATGAGAGACACAATGCCGACTTATGTACAGGAAGAATGAGTCTTCCTACCGTCTATAATTTGAGCGTTTCCTGTGTCACCAGTTTTACATTCCGATGCACCTCTACAGGTTTACTGTATCCCTTGGTCCTTCACAGTGACGATGAAACACACAAATTGCATCGAAATTAAATATAAGAGACACAATGCCGACTTAAGTACAGGAAGACTGAGTCTTCCTACCGTCTATGTTTTGAGAGTTTCCTGTGTCACAAATTTTACATTCCGATGGACCTCTGCAGGTTTACTGTATCCCTTGGACCTTCCCATTGAGGATGAAACACAGAAATTGCATCGGAATTAAATATAAGAGACACAACGCCGACTTAAGTACAAGAAAACTGAGTCTTCTTACGGTCAATGTTTTGAGCGTTTCCTGTGTCACTAGTTTTACATTCCGTTGCAACTCTGCAGGTTTACTGTATCCCTTGGACCTCCCCATTGACGCTGAAACACAGAAATTGCATTGGAATTAAATATAAGAGACACAATGCTGACTTAAGTACAGGAAGACTCAGTCTTCCGACTGTCTAAGTTTTGAGCGTTTCCTGTGTCACCAGTTATACATTCTGATGCACCTTTGCAGGTTTACTGTATCCCTTGGACCTTCCCATTGACGATGAAACACAGAAATTGCATCGAATTAAATATAAGAGACACAATGCCGACTTAAGTACAGTTAGACTGAGTCTTCCTACTGTTTATAATTTGAACGTTTCCTGTGTCACTAGTTTTACATTCCGATGCACCTCTACAGGTTGACTGTATCCCTCGGACCTCACAGTGACGACGAAACACAGAAATTGCTTCGGAATTAAATATAAGAGACACAATACCGACTTAAGTACAGGAAGACTAAGTCTTCCTACTGTCTATGATTTGAGCGTGTCCTGTGTCATCAGTTTTACTTTCCGATGCACCTCTGCAGTTTTACTGTATCCCTTCGACCTTCCCATTGACGATGAAACACAGAAATTGCATCGGAATTAAATATAAGAGACACAATGCCGACTTATGTACAGGAAGCCTGAGTCTTCCTACTGTCTATAATTTGAGCGTTTCCTGTGTCACCAGTTTTACATTCCGATGCACCTCTACAGGTTTACTGTATCCCTTGGACCTTCACAGTGACGATGAAACACAGAAATTGCATCGGAAGTAAATATAAGAGACACAATGCCGACTTATGTACAGGAAGACTAAGTCTTCCTACTGTCTATGTTTTGAGCGTTTCCTGTGTCATCAGTTTTACTTTCCGTTGCACCTCTGCAGGTTTACTATATCCCTTGGACCTTCCCATTCACGATGAAAAATAGAAATTTCATCTGAAATAAATATGAGAGACACAATGCCGACTTCAGTACAGGAAGACTGAGTCTTCCTACTGTCTATGCTTTTAGCGTTTCCTGTGTCACGAGTTTTACATTCCGATGCACCTCTGTAGGTTTACTGTATTCCTTGGACTCTCCCATTGACGATGAAACACAGAAATTGCATCGGAATTAAATGTAAGACACACAATGCCGCCTTAAGTACAGGAAGACTGAGTCTTCCTACTGTCTATGTTTTGAGCGTTTCCTGTGTCACTAGTTTTACATTCCGATGTACCTCTGCAGGTTAACTGTATCCCTCGGACCTTCCCATTGACGATGAAACACAGAAATTGCATCGGAATTAAATATAAGAGACACAATGCCGACTTAAGTACAGGAAGACTGAGTCTTCCTACTATCTATGTTTTGAGCGTTTCCTGTGTCACCAGTTTTACATTCTGATGCACTTCTGCAGGTTTACTGTATCCCTTGGACCTTCCCATTGACGATGAAACACAGAAATTGCTTCGGAATTAAATATAAGAGACACAATGCCGACTTATGTACAGGAAGAATGAGTCTTCCTACCGTCTATAATTTGAGCGTTTCCTGTGTCACCAGGTTTACATTCCGATGCACCTCTACATTTTTACTGTATCCCTTGGTCCTTCACAGTGACGATGAAACACAGAAATTGCATCGGAATTAAATATAAGAGACACAATGCCGACTTAAGTACAGGAAGACTGAGTCTTCCTAATGTCAATGTTTTGAGCGTTTCCTCTGTCACCGGTTTTACATTCTGATGCACCTCTGCAGGTTTACTGTATCTCTTGGACATTCCCATTGACGATGAAACACAGAAATTGCATCGGAATTAAATATAAGAGACACAATGAGGACTTAAGTACAGGAAGACTGAGTCTTCCTACTGTCTATAATTTGAGCGTTTCCTGTGTCACCAGTTTTACATTCCGATGCACCTCTACAGGTTGACTGTATCCCTCGGACCTTAACAGTGACGATGAAACACAGAAATTGCATCGGAATTAAATATAAGAGACACAATGCCGACTTAAGTACAGGAAGACTAAGTCTTCCTTTTGTCTATGTTTTGAGCGTGTCCTGTGTCATCAGTTTTACTTTCCGATTCACCTCTGCATGTTTACTATATCCCTTGGACCTACCCATTCACGATGAAACACAGAAATTTCATCGGAAATAAATATAAGAGACACAATTCCGATTTAAGTATAGGAAGACTGAGTCTTCCTACTGTCTATGTTTTGAGCGTTTCCTGTGTCACCAGTTTTACATTCCAATGCACCTCTGCAGGTTTACTGTATCCCTTGGACTTTCCCATTGACGATGAAACACAGAAATTGCATCGGAATTAAATGTAAGAGACACAATGCCGACTTAAGTACAGGAAGACTGAGTCTTCCTACTGTCTATGTTTTGAGCGTTTCCTGTGTCACTAGTTTTACATTTCGATGCACCTCTGCAGGTTTACTGTATCCCTTGGACCTTCCCATTCACGATGAAACTCAAAAATTGCATCGGAATTAAATATAAGAGACACAATGCCGATTTAAGTACAGGAAGACTGAGTCTTCCTACTGTCTATAATTTGAGCGTTTCCTGTGTCACCAGTTTTACATTCCGATGCACCTCTACAGGTTTACTGTATCCCTTGGACCTTCACAGTGACGTGAAACACAGAAATTGCATCGGAATTAAATATAAGAGACACAATGCCGACTTAAGTACAGGAAGACTAAGTCTTCCTACTGTCTATGTTTTGAGCGTTTCCTGTGTCATCAGTTTTACTTTCCGTTGCACCTCTGTAGGTTTACTATATCCCTTGGACCTTCCCATTCACGATGAAATACAGAAATTTCATCGGGAATAAATATGAGAGACACAATGCCGACTTTAGTACAGCAAGACTGAGTCTTCCTACTGCCTATGTTTTGAGCGTTTCCTGTGTCACGAGTTTTACAATCCGATGTACCTCTGCAGGTCAACTGTATCCCTTGGAACTTCCCATTGACGATGAAACACAGAAATTGCATCGGAATTAAATATAAGAGACACAATACCGACTTAAGTACAGGAAGACTAAGTCTTCCTACTGTCTATGATTTGAGCGTGTCCTGTGTCATCAGTTTTACCTTCCGATGCACCTCTGCAGGTTTACTATATCCCTTGGACCTTCCCATTCACGATGAAACACAGAAATTACATCGGAATTAAATATAAGAGTCACAATGCCGACTTCAGTACAAGAAAACAGTCTTCTTACAGTCAATGTTTCGAGCGTTTCCTGTGTCACCAGTTTTACATTGCGATGCACCTCTGCATGTTTACTGTATCCCTTGGTCTTTCCCATTGACGATGAAACACAGAAATTGCATCGGAATTAAATGTAAGAGACACAATGCCGACTTAAGTACAGGAAGACTGAGTCTTCCCACTGTCTATGTTTTGAGCGTTTCCTGTGTCACTAGTTTTACAATCCGATGTACCTCTACCGGTCAACTGTATCCCTTGGACCTTCCCATTGACGATGAAACACAGAAATTGCATGGTAATTAAGTATAAGAGACACAATGCCGACTTAAGTACAGGAAGACTGAGTCTTCCTACTGTCTATGATTTGAGCGTTTCCTGTTTCACAAGTTTTACATTCCGATGGACCTCTGCAGGTTTACTGTATCCCTTGGACCTTCCCATTGACGATGAAACACAGAAATTGCATCGGAATTAAATATAAGAGACACAACGCCGACGTAAGTACAAGAAAACTGAGTCTTCTTACGGTCAATGTTTTGAGCGTTTCCTGTGTCACCAGTTTTACATTCTGATGCACATTTGCAGGTTTACTGTATCCCTTGGACTTACCCATTGACGATGAAACACAGAAATTGCATCGGAATTAAATATGAGAGACACAATGCCGACTTAAGTACAGTTAGACTGAGTCGTCCTACTGTCTATAATTTGAGCGTTTCCTGTGTCACTAGTTTTACATTCCTATGCACCTCTACAGGTTGACTGTATCGCTCGGACCTTCACAGTGACGATGAAACACAGAAATTGCATCGGAATTAAATATAAGAGACACAATACCGACTTAAGTACAGGAAGACTAAGTCTTCCTACTGTCTATGGTTTGAGCGTGTCCTGTGTCATCAGTTTTACTTTCCGATGCACCTCTGCAGGTTTACTATATCCCTTGGACCTTCCCATTCACGATGAAACACAGAAATTGCATCGGAATTAAATATAAGAGACACAATGCCGACTTAAGTACAGGAAGACTGAGTCTTCCTACTGTCTATGTTTTGAGCGTCTCCTGTGTCACAAGTTTTACATTCCGTTGCACCTCTGCAGGTTTACTGTATCCCTTGGACCTTCCCATTGACGATGAAGTACAGAAATTGCATCGGAATTAAATATAAGAGACGCAATGCCGACTTAAGTACAGGAAGACTGAGTCCTCCTACTGTCTATGTTTTGAGGGTTTCCTGTGTTACCAGTTTTACATTCCGATGCACATCTGCAGGGTTACTGTATCCCCTGGACCTTCCCATTCACGATGAAATACCGAATTTTCATCGGAAATAAATGTATGAGACACAATGCCGACTTCAGTACAGGAAGACTGAGTCTTCCTACTGTCTATGTTATGAGCGTTTCCTGTGTCACGAGTTTTACATTCCGATGCACCTCTGCAGGTTTACTGTATCCCTTGGACCTTCCCATTGACGATGAAACACAGAAATTGCATCGGAATTAAATATAAAAGACACAATGCCGACTTAAGTACAGGAAGACTGAGTCTTCCTTCTGTCTATGTTTTGAGCGTTTCCTGTGTCACTAGTTTTACATTCCGATGCACCACAGCAGGTTTACTGTATCCCTTGGACCTTCACAGTGACGATGAAACACAGAAATTGCATCGGAATTAAATGTAAGACACACAATGCCGACTTAAATACAGGAAGACTGAGTCTTCCAAATGTCTATGTTTTGAGCGTTTCCTGTGTCACTAGTTTTACATTCCGATGTACCTCTGCAGGTTAACTGTATCCCTCGGACCTTCCCATTGACGATGAAACACAGAAATTGCATCGGAATTAAATATAAGAGACACAATGCCGACTTAAGTACAGGAAGACTGAGTCTTCCTACTATCTATGTTTTGAGCGTTTCCTGTGTCACCAGTTTTACAATCTGATGCACTTCTGCAGGTTTACTGTATCCCTTGGACCTTCCCATTGACGATGAAACACAGAAATTGCATCGGAATTAAATATGAGAGACACAATGCCGACTTAAGTACAGGAAGAATGAGTCTTCCTACTGTCTATAATTTGAGCGTTTCCTGTGTCACCAGTTTTACATTCCGTTGCACCTCTACAGGTTTACTGTATCCCTTGGTCCTTCACAGTGACGATGAAACACAGAAATTGCATCGGAATTAAATATAAGAGACACAATGCCGACTTAAGTACAAGAAAACAGTTTTCTTACAGTCAATGTTATGAGCGTTTCCTGTGTCACCAGTTTTACATTCCGATGCACCTCTGCAGGTTTACTGGATCCCCTGGACCTTCCCATTGGCGATGAAACACAAAAATTGCATCGAAATTAAATATAATAGACACAATGCCGACTTAAGTACAGGAAGACTGAGTCTTCCTACTATGTTTTGAGCGTTTCCTGTGTCACTAGTTTTACATTTCGATGCACCTCTGCAGGTTTACTGTATCCCTTGGACCTTCCCATACACGATGAAACACAGAAATTGCATCGGAATTATATATAAGAGACACAATGCCGACTTAAGTACAGGAAGACTGAGTCTTCCTACTGTCTATGTTTTGAGCGCTTCCTGTGTCACCAATTTTACATTCTGATGCACCTCTGCAGGTTTACTGTATCCCTTGGACCTTCCCATTGACGATGAAACACAGAAATTGCATCGGAATTAAATATAAGAGACACAATGCCGACTTAAGTACAGGAAGACTGATTCTTCCTACTGTCTATAATTTGAGCGTTTCCTGTGTCACCAGTTTTACATTCCGATGCACCTCTACAGGTTTACTGTATCCCTTGGACCTTCACAGTGACGATGAAACACAGAAATTGCATCGGAATTAAATATAAGAGACACAATGCCGACTTAAGTACAAGAAAACAGTCTTCTTACAGTCAATGCTTTGAGCGTTTCCTGTGTCACCAGTTTTACATTCCGATGCACCTCTGCAGTTTTACTGTATCCCCTGGACCCACCCATTGGCGATGAAACACACAAATTGCATCGAAATTAAATATAAGATACACAATGCCGACATAAGTACAGGAAGACTGAGTCATCCTACTGTCTATGTTTTGAGCGTTTCCTGTGTCACCAGTTTTACATTCCGATGGACCTCTGCAGGTTTACTGTATCCCTTGGATCTTCCCATTGACGATGAAACACAGAAATTGCATCGGAATTAAATATAAGAGACACAATGCCGACTTAAGTACAGGAAGACTGAGTCTTCCTACTGTCTATAATTTGAGCGTTTCCTGTGTCACCAGTTTTACATTCCGATGCACCTCTACAGCTTTACTGTATCCCTTGGACCTTCACAGTGACGATGAAACACAGATATTGCATCGGAATTAAATATAAGAGAGACAATGCCGAATTAAGTACAGGAAGACTATGTCTTCCTACTGTCTATGTTTTGAGCGTTTCCTGTGTCATCAGTTTTACTTTCCGTTGCACCTCTGCAGGTTTACTATATCCCTTGGACCTTCCCATTCACGATGAAATACAAAAATTTCATCGGAAATAAATATGAGAGACACAATGCCGACTTCAGTACAGGAAGACTGAGTCTTCCTACTGTCTATGTTTTGAGCGTTTCCTGTGTCACTAGTTTTACATTCCGATGCACCTCTGCAGGTTTACTGTATCCCTTGGACCGTCCCATTGACGACGAAACACAGAAATTGCATCGGAATTAAAAATAAAAGACACAATGCCGACCTAAGTACAGGAAGACTGAGTCTTCCTTCTGTCTATGTTTTGAGCGTTTCCTGTGTCACTAGTTTTACATTCCGATGCACCTCAGCAGGTTTACTGTATCCCTTGGACCTTCACAGTGACGATGAAAAACAGAAATTGCATCGGAATTAAATATAAGAGACACAATGCCGACTTAAGTATAGGAAGACTAAGTCTTCCTACTGTCTATGTTATGAGCGTGTCCTGTGTCATCAGTTTTACTTTCCGATGCACCTCTGCAGGTTTAACGTATCCCTTGGACTTTCCCATTGACGATGAAACACAGAAATTGCATCGGAATTAAATGTAAGACACACAATGCCGACTTAAGTACAGGTAGACTGAGTCTTCCTACTGTCTATGTTTTGAGCGTTTCCTGTGTCACTAGTTTTACATTCCGATGTACCTCTGCAGGTTAACTGTATCCCTCGGACCTTCCCATTGACGATGAAACACAGAAATTGCATCGGAATTAAATATAAGAGACACAATGCCGACTTAAGTACAGGAAGACTGAGTCTTCCTACTATCTATGTTTTGAGCGTTTCCTCTGTCACCAGTTTTACATTCTGATGCACCTCTGCAGGTTTACTGTATCTCTTGGACCTTCCCATTGACGATGAAACACAGAAATTGCATCGGAATCAAACATAAGAGACACAATGCCGACTTAATTACAGGAAGACTGAGTCTTCCTACTGTCTATAATTTGAGCGTTTCCTATGTCACCAGTTTTACATTCCGATGCACCTCTACAGGTTTACCGTATCCCTTGGACCTTCACAGTGACGATAAAACACAGAAATTGCATCGGAATTAAATATAAGAGACACAATGCCGACTTAAATACAAGAAAACAGTCTTCTTACAGTCAATGTTGGAGCGTTTCCTGTGTCACCAGTTTTACATTCCGATGCACCTCTGCATGTTTACTGTATCCCTTGGACCTTCCCATTGTCGATGAAACACACAAATTGCATCGAATTTAAATATAAGAGACACAATGCCGACTTAAGTACAGGAAGACTAAATCTTGCAACTCTCTATGTTTTGAGCGTATTCTGAGCCATCAGTTTTACTTTCCGATGCACCTCTGCAGGTTTGCTATATTCCTTGGACCTTCCCATTCACGATGAAACACAGAAATTTCATCGGAAATAAATATAAGAGACACAATGCCGACTTAAGTACAGGAAGACTGAGTCTTCCTACTGTCTATGTTTTGAGCGTTTCCTGTGTCACTAGTTTTACATTCCGATGTACCTCTGCAGGTTAACTGTATCCCTCGGACCTTCCCATTGACGATGAAACACAGAAATTATATCGGAATTAAATATAAGAGACACAATGCCGACTTAAGTACAGGAAGACTGAGTCTTCCTACTATCTATGCTTTGAGCGTTTCCTGTGTCACCAGTTTTACATTCCGATGCACCTCTGCAGGTTTACTGTATCCCTTGGACCTCCCCAATGACGGTTAAACACAGAAATTGCATCGGAATTAAATATTAGAGACACAATGCCGACTTAAGTACAGGAAGACTGAGTCTTCCTAATATCTATGTTTTGAGCGTTTCCTCTGTCACCAGTTTACATTCTGATGCACCTCTGCAGGTTTATTGTATCTCTTGGACCTTCCCATTGACGATGAAACACAGAAATTGCATCGGAAATAAATATAAGAGACACAATGCCGACTAAAGTACAGGAAGACTAAGTCTTCCTACTGTCTATGTTTTGAGCGTGTCCTGTGTCATCAGTTTTACTTTCCGATGCACCTCTGCAGGTTTACTATATCTCTTGGACCTTCCCATTCACGATGAAACACATAAATTTCATCGGAAATAAATATAAGAAACACAATGCCGATTTATGTACAGGAAGACTGAGTGTTCCTACTGTCTATCTTTTGAGCGTATCCTGTGTCACCAGTTTTACATTCCGATGCATCTCTGCAGGTTTACTGTATCCCTTGGACTTTCCCATTGACGATGAAACACAGAATTTGCATCGGAATTAAATGTAAGAGACACAATGCCGACTTAAGTACAGGAAGACTGAGTCTTCCTACTGTCTATGTTTTGAGCGTTTTCTGTGTCACTAGTTTTACAATTCGATGCACCTCTGCAGGTTTACTGAATCCCTTGGACCTTCACATTGACGATGAAACACAGAAATTGCATCGGAATTAAATATAAGAGACACAATGCCGACTTAAGTACAAGAAAACAGTCTTCTTACAGTCAATGTTTGGAGCGTTTCCTGTGTCACCAGTTTTACATTCCGATGCACCTCTGCATGTTTACTGTATCCCTTGGACCTTCCCATTGGCGATGAAACACACAAATTGCATCGAAATTAAATATAAGAGACACAATGCCGACTTAAGTACAGGAAGACTAAATCTTGCTACTGTCTATGTTTTGAGCGTTTCCTGTGTCACCAGTTTTACATTCCGATGGACCTCTGCAGGTTTACTGTATCCCTTGGTCTTTCCCATTGACGATGAATCACAGAAATTGCATCGGAATTAAATGTAAGAAACACAATGCCGACATAAGTACAGGAAGACTGAGTCTTCCTACTGTCTATGATTTGAGCGTTTCCTGTGTCACTAGTTTTACAATCCGATGTACCTCAGCAGGTTAACTGTATCCCTTGGACCTTCCCATTGACGTTGAAACACAGAAATTGCATCGGAATTAAATATAAGAGACACAATGCCGACTTAAGTACAGGAAGACTGAGTCTTCCTAATATCTATGTTTTGAGCGTTTCCTCTGTCACCAGTTTTACATTCTGATGCACCTCTGCAGGTTTACTGTATCTCTTGGACCTTCCCATTGACGATGAAACACAGAAATTGCATCGGAATTAAATATAAGAGACACAATGCCGACTTAAGTACAGGAAGACTGAGTCCTTCTACTGTCTATGTTTTGAGCGTTTCCTGTGTCACCAGTTTTACATTCTGATGCACCTCTGCAGGTTTACTATATCCCTTGGACCTTCCCATTGGCGATGAAACACAGAAATTTCATCGGAAATAAATATAAGAGACACAATGCCGATTTAAGTACAGGAAGACTGAGTCTTCCTACTGTCTATGTTTTGAGCGTTTCCTGTGTCACCAGTTTTACATTCCGATGCACCTCTGCAGCTTTACTCTATCCCTTGGTCTTTCCCATTGACGATGAATCGCAGAAATTGCATCGGAATTAAATGTAAGACACACAATGCCGACTTAACTACAGGAAGACTGAGTCTTCCTTCTGTCTATGTTTTGAGCGTTTCCTGTGTCACCAGTTTTACATTCTGATACACCTTTGCAGGTTTACTGTATCCCTTGGACCTTCCCATTGACGATGAAACACAGAAATGGCATCGGAATTATATATAAGAGACACAATGCCGACTTAAGTACAGTTAGATTGAGTCTTCCTACTGTCTATAATTTGAGCGTTTCCTGTGTCACCAATTTTACATTCTGATGCACCTCTGCAGGTTTACTGTATCCCTTGGACCTTCCCATTGACGATGAAACACAGAAATTGCATCGGAATTAAATATAAGAGACACAATACCGACTAAAGTACAGGAAGACTAAGTCTTCCTACTGTGTATGTTTTGAGCGTGTCCTGTGTCATCAGTTTTACTTTCCGATGCACCTCTGCAGGTTTACTATATCCCTTGGACCTTCCCATTCACGATGAAACACAGAAATTTCATCGGAAATAAATGTAAGACACACAATGCCGATTTAAGTACAGGAAGACTGAGTCTTCCTTCTGTCTATGTTTTGAGCGTTTCCTGTGTCACCAGTTTTACATTCTGATACACCTTTGCAGGTTTACTGTATCCCTTGGACCTTCCCATTGACGATGAAACACAGAAATTGCATCGGAATTAAATATAAGAGACACAATGCCGACTTAAGTACAGGAAGACTGAGTCTTCCTACTATCTATGTTTTGAGCGTTTCCTGTGTCACCAGTTTTACAATCTGATGCACTTCTGCAGGTTTACTGTATCCCTTGGACCTTCCCATTGACGATGAAACACAGAAATTGCATCGGAATTAAATATGAGAGACACAATGCCGACTTAAGTACAGGAAGAATGAGTCTTCCTACTGTCTATAATTTGAGCGTTTCCTGTGTCACCAGTTTTACATTCCGTTGCACCTCTACAGGTTTACTGTATCCCTTGGTCCTTCACAGTGACGATGAAACACAGAAATTGCATCGGAATTAAATATAAGAGACACAATGCCGACTTAAGTACAAGAAAACAGTTTTCTTACAGTTAATGTTATGAGCGTTTCCTGTGTCACCAGTTTTACATTCCGATGCACCTCTGCAGGTTTACTGCATCCCCTGGACCTTCCCATTGGCGATGAAACACACAAATTGCATCGAAATTAAATATAATAGACACAATGCCGACTTAAGTACAGGAAGACTGAGTCTTCCTACTATGTTTTGAGCGTTTCCTGTGTCACTAGTTTTACATTTCGATGCACCTCTGCAGGTTTACTGTATCCCTTGGACCTTCCCATACACGATGAAACACAGAAATTGCATCGGAATTATATATAAGAGACACAATGCCGACTTAAGTACAGGAAGACTGAGTCTTCCTACTGTCTATGTTTTGAGCGTTTCCTGTGTCACCAATTTTACATTCTGATGCACCTCTGCAGGTTTACTGTATCCCTTGGACCTTCCCATTGACGATGAAACACAGAAATTGCATCGGAATTAAATATAAGAGACACAATGCCGACTTAAGTCCAGGAAGACTGATTCTTCCTACTGTCTATAATTTGAGCGTTTCCTGTGTCACCAGTTTTACATTCCGATGCACCTCTACAGGTTTACTGTATCCCTTGGACCTTCACAGTGACGATGAAACACAGAAATTGCATCGGAATTAAATATAAGAGAACAATGCCGACTTAAGTACAAGAAAACAGTCTTCTTACAGTCAATGTTTTGAGCGTTCCTGTGTCACCAGTTTTACATTCCGATGTACCTCTGCAGTTTTACTGTATCGCCTGGACCTACCCATTGGCGATGAAACACACAAATTGCATCGAAATTAAATATAAGATACACAATGCCGACATAAGTACAGGAAGACTGAGTCTTCCTACTGTCTATGTTTTGAGCGTTTCCTGTGTCACCAGTTTTACATTCCGATGGACCTCTGCAGGTTTACTGTATCCCTTGGATCTTCCCATTGACGATGAAACACAGAAATTGCATCGGAATTAAATATAAGAGACACAATGCCGACTTAAGTACAGGAAGACTGAGTCTTCCTACTGTCTATAATTTGAGCGTTTCCTGTGTCACCAGTTTTACATTCCGATGCACCTCTACAGGTTTACTGTATCCCTTGGACCTTCACAGTGACGATGAAACACAGAAATTGCATCGGAATTAAATATAAGAGACACAATGCCGACTTAAGTACAGGAAGACTAAGTCTTCCTACTGTCTATGTTATGAGCGTGTCCTGTGTCATCAGTTTTACTTTCCGATGCACCTCTGCAGGTTTAACGTATCCCTTGGACTTTCCCATTGACGATGAAACACAGAAATTGCATCGGAATTAAATGTAAGACACACAATGCCGACTTAAGTACAGGAAGACTGAGTCTTCCTACTGTCTATGTTTTGAGCGTTTCCTGTGTCACTAGTTTTACATTCCGATGTACCTCTGCAGGTTAACTGTATCCCTCGGACCTTCCCATTGACGATGAAACACAGAAATTGCATCGGAATTAAATATAAGAGACACAATGCCGACTTAAGTACAGGAAGACTGAGTCTTCCTACTATCTATGTTTTGAGCGTTTCCTCTGTCACCAGTTTTACATTCTGATGCACCTCTGCAGGTTTACTGTATCTCTTGGACCTTCCCATTGACGATGAAACACAGAAATTGCATCGGAATCAAATATAAGAGACACAATGCCGACTTAATTACAGGAAGACTGAGTCTTCCTACTGTCTATAATTTGAGCGTTTCCTATGTCACCAGTTTTACATTCCGATGCACCTCTACAGGTTTACCGTATCCCTTGGACCTTCACAGTGACGATGAAACACAGAAATTGCATCGGAATTAAATATAAGAGACACAATGCCGACTTAAATACAAGAAAACAGTCTTCTTACAGTCAATGTTTGGAGCGTTTCCTGTGTCACCAGTTTTACATTCCGATGCACCTCTGCATGTTTACTGTATCCCTTGGACCTTCCCATTGGCGATGAAACACACAAATTGCATCGAATTTAAATATAAGAGACACAATGCCGACTTAAGTACAGGAAGACTAAATCTTGCTACTCTCTATGTTTTGAGCGTATCCTGACCCATCAGTTTTACTTTCCGATGCACCTCTGCAGGTTTGCTATATTCCTTGGACCGTCCCATTCACGATGAAACACAGAAATTTCATCGGAAATAAATATAAGAGACACAATGCCGACTTAAGTACAGGAAGACTGAGTCTTCCTACTGTCTATGTTTTGAGCGTTTCCTGTGTCACTAGTTTTACATTCCGATGTACCTCTGCAGGTTAACTGTATCCCTCGGACCTTCCCATTGACGATGAAACACAGAAATTGCATCGGAATTAAATATAAGAGACACAATGCCGACTTAAGTACAGGAAGACTGAGTCTTCCTACTATCTATGCTTTGAGCGTTTCCTGTGTCACCAGTTTTACATTCCGATGCACCTCTGCAGGTTTACAGTATCCCTTGGACCTCCCCAATGACGATTAAACACAGAAATTGCATCGGAATTAAATATTAGAGACACAATACCGACTTAAGTACAGGAAGACTGAGTCTTCCTAATATCTATGTTTTGAGCGTTTCCTCTGTCACCAGTTTTACATTCTGATGCACCTCTGCAGGTTTATTGTATCTCTTGGACCTTCCCATTGACGATGAAACACAGAAATTGCATCGGAAATAAATATAAGAGACACAATGCCGACTAAAGTACAGGAAGACTAAGTCTTCCTACTGTCTATGTTTTGAGCGTGTCCTGTGTCATCAGTTTTACTTTCCGATGCACCTCTGCAGGTTTACTATATCCCTTGGACCTTCCCATTCACGATGAAACACAGAAATTTCATCGGAAATAAATATAAGAGACACAATGCCGATTTATGTACAGGAAGACTGAGTGTTCCTACTGTCTATCTTTTGAGCGTATCCTGTGTCACCAGTTTTACATTCCGATGCACCTCTGCAGGTTTACTGTATCCCTTGGACTTTCCCATTGACGATGAAACACAGAATTTGCATCGGAATTAAATGTAAGAGACACAATGCCGACTTAAGTACAGGAGGACTGAGTCTTCCTACTGTCTATGTTTTGAGCGTTTCCTGTGTCACTAGTTTTACATTTCGATGCACCTCTGCAGGTTTACTGTATCCCTTGGACCTTCCCATTGACGATGAAACACAGAAATTGCATCGGAATTAAATATAAGAGACACAATGCCGACTTAAGTACAGGAAGACTGAGTCTTCCTACTGTCTATAATTTGAGCGTTTCCTGTGTCACCAGTTTTACATTCCGATGCACCTCTACAGGTTTACTGTATCCCTTGGACCTTCACAGTGACGATGAAACACAGAAATTGCATCGGAATTAAATATAAGAGACACAATGCCGACTTAAGTACAAGAAAACAGTCTTCTTACAGTCAATGTTTGGAGCGTTTCCTGTGTCACCAGTTTTACATTCCGATGCACCTCTGCATGTTTACTGTATCCCTTGGACCTTCCCATTGGCGATGAAACACACAAATTGC
The DNA here is from genome assembly GCF_023898315.1 of Schistocerca nitens. Classification (NCBI taxonomy): domain Eukaryota; kingdom Metazoa; phylum Arthropoda; class Insecta; order Orthoptera; family Acrididae; genus Schistocerca; species Schistocerca nitens. Next base: position 887,244 of record NC_064616.1, on the reverse strand, counting down.
ATCGAAATTAAATATAAGAGACACAATGCCGACTTAAGTACAGGAAGACTAAATCTTGCTACTGTCTATGTTTAGAGCGTTTCCTGTGTCACCAGTTTTACATTCCGATGCACCTCTGCAGGTTTACTGTATCCCTTGGTCTTTCCCATTGACGATGAATCACAGAAATTGCATCGGAATTAAATGTAAGAAACACAATGCCGACATAAGTACAGGAAGACTGAGTCTTCCTACTGTCTATGTTTTGAGCGTTTCCTGTGTCACTAGTTTTACAATCCGATGTACCTCAGCAGGTTAACTGTATCCCTTGGACCTTCCCATTGACGTTGAAACACAGAAATTGCATCGGAATTAAATATAAGAGACACAATGCCGACTTAAGTACAGGAAGACTGAGTCTTCCTACTGTCTATGTTTTGAGTGTTTCCTGTGTCACCAATTTTACATTCTGATGCACCTCTGCAGGTTTACTGTAACCCTCTGACCTTCCCATTGACGATGAAACACAGAAATGGCATCGGAATTATATATAAGAGACACAATGCCGACTTAAGTACAGTTAGATTGAGTCTTCCTACTGTCTATAATTTGAGCGTTTCCTGTGTCACCAATTTTACATTCTGATGCACCTCTGCAGGTTTACTGTATCCCTTGGACCTTCCCATTGGCGATGAAACACACAAATTGCATCGAAATTAAATATAAGAGACACAATACCGACTAAAGTACAGGAAGACTAAGTCTTCCTACTGTCTATGTTTTGAGCGTGTCCTGTGTCATCAGTTTTACTTTCCGATGCACCTCTGCAGGCTTACTATATCCCTTGGACCTTCCCATTCACGATGAAACACAGAAATTTCATCGGAAATAAATGTAAGACACACAATGCCGATTTAAGTACAGGAAGACTGAGTCTTCGAAATGTCTATGATTTGAGCGTTTCCTGTGTCACCAGTTTTACATTCCGGTGCACCTCTGCAGGTTTACTGTATCCCTTGGACTCTCCCAGTGACAATGAAACACAGAAATTGCATCGGAATTAAATGTAAGAGACACAATGCCGACTTAAGTACAGGAAGACTGAGTCTTCCTACTGTCTATGTTTTGAGCGTTTCCTGTGTCACCAGTTTTACATTCTGATGCACCTTTGCAGGTTTCCTGTATCCCTTGGACCTTCCCATTGACGATAAAACACAGAAATTGCATCGGAATTAAATATAAGAGACACAATGCCGACTTAAGTACCAGAAAACTGAGTCTTCTTACGGTCTATGTTTTGAGCGTTTCCTGTGTCACCAGTTTTACATTCCGATGTACCTCTGCCGCTTTACTGTATCCCTTGGACTTTCCCATTGTCGATGAAACACAGAAATCGCATCGGAATTAAATACAAGAGACACAATGCCGACTTAAGTACAGGAAGACTGAGTCTTCCTACTTTCTACGTTTTGAGCGTTTCCTGTGTCATCAGTTTTACATTCCGATGCACCTCTGCAGGTTTACTGTATCCCTTGGACCTTCCCATTGACGATGAAAATCAGATATTGCATCGGAATTATATATAAGAGACACAACGCCGACTTAAGTACATGAAAACTGAGTCTTCTTACGGTCTATGTTTTGAGCGTTTCCTGTGTCACCAGGTTAAATTCCGATGCACCTCTGCAGGTTTACTGTATCCCTTGGAACTTCCCATTGACGATGAAACACAGAAATTGCATCGGAATTAAATATTAGAGACACAGTGCCGACTTAAGAACAGGATGACTAAGTCTTCTTACTGTCTATGTTTTGAGCGTTTCCCGTGTCAACAGTTTTACATTCCGAGGCAACTTGCAGGTTTAGTGTATCCCTTGGACCTTCACAGTGACAATGAAACACAGAAATTGCATCGGAATTAAATGTAAGAGACACAATGCCGACTTAAGTACAGGAAGACTGAGTCTTCCTACTGTCTATGTTTTGAGCGTTTCCTGTGTCACCAGTTTTACATTCTGATGCACCTTTGCAGGTTTACTGTATCCCTTGGACCTTCCCATTGACGATGAAACACAGAAATTGCATCGGAATTAAATATAAGAGACACAATGCTGACTTAAGTACAGGAAGACTGAGTCTTCCTACTGTCTATAATTTGAGCGTTTCCTGTGTCACCAGTTTTACATTCCGATGCACCTCTACATGTTTACTGTATCCCTTGGACCTTCACAGTGACGATGAAACACAGAAATTGCATCGGAATTAAATATAAGAGACACAATGCCGACTTAAGTACAAGAAAACAGTCTTCTTACAGTCAATGTTGTGAGCATTTTCTGTGTTACCAGTTTTACATTCCGATGCACATCTGCAGGTTTACTGTATCTCCTGGACCTTCCCATTGGCGATGAAACACACAAATTGCATCGAAATTAAATATAAGATACACAATGCCGACTTAAGTACAGGAAGACTGAGTCTTCCTACTGTCTATGTTTTGAGCGTTTCCTGTGTCACCAGTTTTACATTCCGATGCACCTCTGCAGGTTTACTGTATCCCTTGGACCTTTCCATTGACGATGAAGACCAGAAATTGCATCGGAATTAAACATAAGAGACACAATGCCGACTTAAGTACAGGAAGACTGAGTCTTCCTACTGTCTACGTTTTGAGCGTTTCCTGTGTCATCAGTTTTACATTCCGATGCACCTCTGCAGGTTTACTGTATCCCTTGGACCTTCCCATTGACGATGAAAATCAGATATTGCATCGGAATTATATATAAGAGACACAACGCCGACTTAAGTACATGAAAACTGAGTCTTCTTACGGTCTATGTTTTGAGCGTTTCCTGTGTCACCAGGTTAAATTCCGATGCACCTCTGCAGGTTTACTGTATCCCTTGGAACTTCCCATTGACGATGAAACACAGAAATTGCATCGGAATTAAATATAAGAGACACAATGCCGACTTAAGTACAGGAAGACTGAGTCTTCCTACTGTCTATGTTTTGAGCGTTTTCTGTGTCACAAGTTTTACATTCCGTTGCAACTCTGCAGGTTTACTGTATCCCTTGGACCTTCCCATTGACGATGAAACACAGAAATGCCATCGGAATTATATATAAGAGACACAATGCCGACTTAAGTACAGTTAGATTGAGTCTTCCTACTGTCTATATTTTGAGCGTTTCCTGTGTCACCAGTTTTACATTCCGATGCACCTCTACAGGTTGACTGTATCCCTCGGACCTTCACAGTGACGATGAAACACAGAAATTGCATCGGAATTAAATATAAGAGACACAATGCCGATTAAAGTACAGGAAGACTAAGTCTTCCTACTGTCTATGTTTTGAGCGTGTCCTGTGTCACCAGTTTTACTTTCCGATGCACCTCTGCAGGTTTACTATATCCCTTGGACCTTCCCATTCACGATGAAACACAGAAATTTCATCGGAAATAAATATAAGAGACACAATGCCGATTTATGTACAGGAAGACTGAGTGTTCCTACTGTCTATCTTTTGAGCGTATCCTGTGGCACCAGTTTTACATTCCGATGCACCTCTGCAGGTTTACTGTATCCCTTGGACTTTCCCATTGACGATGAAACACAGAATTAGCATCGGAATTCATTGTAAGAGACACAATGCCGACTTAAGTACAGGAAGACTGAGTCTTCCTACTGTCTATGTTTTGAGCGGTTCCTGTGTCACTAGTTTTACATTTCGATGCACCTCTGCAGGTTTACTGTATCCCTTGGACCTTCCCATTGACGATGAAACACAGAAATTGCATCGGAATTAAATATAAGAGATACAATGCCGACTTAAGTACAGGAAGACTGAGTCTTCCTACTGTCTATAATTTGAGCGTTTCCTGTGTCACCAGTTTTACATTCCGATGCACCTCTACAGGTTTACTGTATCCGTTGGACCTTCACAGTGACGATGAAACACAGAAATTGCATCGGAATTAAATATAAGAGACACAATGCCGACTTAAGTACAAGAAAACAGTCTTCTTACAGTCAATGTTGTGAGCATTTTCTGTGTTACCAGTTATACATTCCGATGCACATCTGCAGGTTTACTGTATCCCCTGGACCTTCCCATTGGCGATGAAACACACAAATTGCATCGAAATTAAATATAAGATACACAATGCCGACTTAAGTACAGGAAGACTGAGTCTTCCTACTGTCTATGTTTTGAGCGTTTCCTGTGTCACCAGTTTTACATTCCGATGCACCTCTGCAGGTTTACTGTATAACTTGGACCTTTCCATTGACGATGAAGACCAGAAATTGCATCGGAATTAAACATAAGAGACACAATGCCGACTTAAGTACAGGAAGACTGAGTCTTCCTACTGTCTACGTTTTGAGCGTTTCCTGTGTCATCAGTTTTACATTCCGATGCACCTCTGCAGGTTTACTGTATCCCTTGGACCTCCCCAATGACGATTAAACACAGAAATTGCATCGGAATTAAATATAAGAGACACAATGCCGACTTAAGTACAGGAAGACTGAGTCATCCTAATATCTATGTTTTGAGCGTTTCCTCTGTCACCAGTTTTACATTCTGATGCACCTCTGCAGGTTTACTGTATCTCTTGGACCTTCCCATTGACGATGAAACACAGAAATTGCATCGGAATTAAATATAAGAGACACAATGCCGACTTAAGTACAGGAAGACTGAGTCCTTCTACTGTCTATGTTTTGAGCGTTTCCTGTGTCACCAGTTTTACATTCTGATGCACCTCTGCAGGTTTACTATATCCCTTGGACCTTCCCATTGGCGATGAAACACAGAAATGTCATCGGAAATAAATATAAGAGACACAATGCCGATTTAAGTACAGGAAGACTGAGTCTTCCTACTGTCTATGTTTTGAGCGTTTCCTGTGTCACCAGTTTTACATTCCGATGCACCTCTGCAGCTTTACTCTATCCCTTGGTCTTTCCCATTGACGATGAATCGCAGAAATTGCATCGGAATTAAATGTAAGACACACAATGCCGACTTAACTACAGGAAGACTGAGTCTTCCTACTGTCTATGTTTTGAGCGTTTCCTGTGTCACTAGTTTTACAATCCGATGTACCTCTGCAGGTTAACTGTATCCCTTGGACCTTCCCATTGACGTTGAAACACAGAAATTGCATCGGAATTAAATATAAGAGACACAATGCCGACTTAAGTACAGGAAGACTGAGTCTTCCTACTGTCTATGTTTTGAGCGTTTCCTGTGTCACCAATTTTACATTCTGATGCACCTCTGCAGGTCTACTGTATCCCTTGGACCTTCCCATTGCCGATGAAACACAGAAATGCCATCGGAATTATATATAAGAGACACAATGCCGACTTAAGTACAGTTAGATTGACTCTTCCTACTGTCTATATTTTGAGCGTTTCCTGTGTCACCAGTTTTACGTTCCGATGCACCTCTACAGGTTGACTGTATCCCTCGGACCTTCACAGTGACGATGAAACACAGAAATTGCATCGGAATTAAATATAAGAGACACAATGCCGATTAAAGTACAGGAAGACTAAGTCTTCCTACTGTCTATGTTTTGAGCGTGTCCTGTGTCACCAGTTTTACTTTCCGATGCACCTCTGCAGGTTTACTATATCCCTTGGACCTTCCCATTCACGATGAAACACAGAAATTTCATCGGAAATAAATATAAGAGACACAATGCCGATTTATGTACAGGAAGACTGAGTGTTCCTACTGTCTATCTTTTGAGCGTATCCTGTGGCACCAGTTTTACATTCCGATGCACCTCTGCAGGTTTACTGTATCCCTTGGACTTCTCCATTGACGATGAAACACAGAATTAGCATCGGAATTAAATGTAAGAGACACAATGCCGACTTAAGTACAGGAAGACTGAGTCTTCCTACTGTCTATGTTTTGAGCGTTTCCTGTGTCACTAGTTTTACATTTCGATGCACCTCTGCAGGTTTACTGTATCCCTTGGACCTTCCCATTGACGATGAAACACAGAAATTGCATCGGAATTAAATATAAGAGATACAATGCCGACTTAAGTACAGGAAGACTGAGTCTTCCTACTGTCTATAATTTGAGCGTTTCCTGTGTCACCAGTTTTACATTCCGATGCACCTCTACAGGTTTACTGTATCCCTTGGACCTTCACAGTGACGATGAAACACAGAAATTGCATCGGAAATAAATATAAGAGACACAATGCCGACTTTAGTACAGGAAGACTAAATCTTGCGACTGTCTATGATTTGAGCGTATCCTGAGCCATCAGTTTTACTTTCCGATGCACCTCTGCAGGTTTACTATATTCCTTGGACCTTCCCATTCACGATGAAACACAGAAATTTCATCGGAAATAAATATAAGAGACACAATGCCGACTTAAGTATAGGAAGAATGAGTCTTCCTACTGTCTATGTTTTGAGCGTTTTCTGTGTCACAAGTTTTACATTCCGTTGCAACTCTGCAGGTTTACTGTATCCCTTGGACCTTCCCATTGACGATGAAATACAGAAATTGCATCGGAATTAAATATAAGAGACACAATGCCGACTTATGTACAGGAAGACTGAGTCCTCCTACTGTCTATGTTTTGAGCGTTTCCTGTGTCACCAGTTTTACATTCTGATGCACCTCTGCAGGTTTACTATATCCCTTGGACCTTCCCATTGACGATGAAATACAGAAATTGCATCGGAATTAAATATAAGAGACACAATGCCGACTTATGTACAGGAAGACTGAGTCCTCCTACTGTCTATGTTTTGAGCGTATCCTGTGTCACCAATTTTACATTCTGATGCACCTCTGCAGGTTTACTGTATCCCTTGGACCTTCCCATTGACGATGAAACACAGAAATGGCATCGGAATTATATATAAGAGACACAATGCAGACTTAAGTACAGTTAGATTGAGTCTTCCTACTGTCTATAATTTGAGCGTTTCCTGTGTCACTAGTTTTACATTCCGATGCACCTCTACAGGTTGACTGTATCCCTCGGACCTTCAAAGTGACGATGAAACACAGAAATTGCATCGGAATTAAATATAAGAGACACAATACCGACTTAAGTACAGGAAGACTAAGTCTTCCTACTGTCTATGTTTTGAGCGTGTCCTGTGTCATCAGTTTTACTTTCCAATGCACCTCTGCAGGTTTACTATATCCCTTGGACCTTCCCATTCACGATGAAACACAGATATTTCATCGGAAATAAATGTAAGACACACAATGCCGATTTAAGTACAGGAAGCCTGAGTCTTCGTAATGTCTATGATTTGAGCGTTTCCTGTGTCACCAGTTTTATATTCTGATGCACCTTTTCAGGTTTCCTGTATCCCTTGGACCTTCCCATTGACGATGAAACACAGAAATTGCATCGGAATTAAATATAAGAGACACAATGCCGACTTAAGTACAGGAAGACTGAGTCCTTCTACTGTCTATGTTTTGAGCGTTACCTGTGCCACCAGTTTTACATTCTGATGCACCTCTGCAGGTTTACTATATCCCTTGGACCTTCCCATTGGCGATGAAACACAGAAATTTCATCGGAAATAAATATAAGAGACACAATGCCGATTGAAGTACAGGAAGACTGAGTCTTCCGACTGTCTATGTTTTGAGCGTTTCCTGTGTCACCAGTTTTACATTCCGATGCACCTCTGCAGCTTTACTCTATCCCTTGGTCTTTCCCATTGACGATGAATCGCAGAAATTGCATCGGAATTAAATGTAAGACACACAATGCCGACTTAACTACAGGAAGACTGAGTCTTCCTACTGTCTATGTTTTGAGCGTTCCTGTGTCACTAGTTTTACAATCCGATGTACCTCTGCAGGTTAACTGTATCCCTTGGACCTTCCCACTGACGTTGAAACACAGAAATTGCATCGGAATTAAATATAAGAGACACAATGCCGACTTAAGTACAGGAAGACTGAGTCTTCCTACTGTCTATGTTTTGAGCGTTTCCTGTGTCACCAATTTTACATTCTGATGCACCTCTGCAGGTCTACTGTATCCCTTGGACCTTCCCATTGACGATGAAACACAGAAATGCCATCGGAATTATATATAAGAGACACAATGCCGACTTAAGTACAGTTAGATTGAGTCTTCCTACTGTCTATATTTTGAGCGTTTCCTGTGTCACCAGTTTTACATTCCGATGCACCTCTACAGGTTGACTGTATCCCTCGGACCTTCACAGTGACGATGAAACACAGAAATTGCATCGGAATTAAATATAAGAGACACAATGCCGATTAAAGTACAGGAAGACTAAGTCTTCCTACTGTCTATGTTTTGAGCGTGTCCTGTGTCACCAGTTTTACTTTCCGATGCACCTCTGCAGGTTTACTATATCCCTTGGACCTTCACATTCACGATGAAACACAGAAATTTCATCGGAAATAAATATAAGAGACACAATGCCGATTTATGTACAGGAAGACTGAGTGTTCCTACTGTCTATCTTTTGAGCGTATCCTGTGGCACCAGTTTTACATTCCGATGCACCTCTGCAGGTTTACTGTATCCCTTGGACTTCGCCATTGACGATGAAACACAGAATTAGCATCGGAATTAAATGTAAGAGACACAATGCCGACTTAAGTACAGGAAGACTGAGTCTTCCTACTGTCTATGTTTTGAGCGTTTCCTGTGTCACTAGTTTTACATTTCGATGCACCTCTGCAGGTTTACTGTATCCCTTGGACCTTCCCATTGACGATGAAACACAGAAATTGCATCGGAATTAAATATAAGAGATACAATGCCGACTTAAGTACAGGAAGACTGAGTCTTCCTACTGTCTATAATTTGAGCGTTTCCTGTGTCACCAGTTTTACATTCCGATGCACCTCTACAGGTTTACTGTATCCCTTGGACCTTCACAGTGACGATGAAACACAGAAATTGCATCGGAATTAAAAATAAGAGACACAATGCCGACTTTAGTACAGGAAGACTAAATCTTGCGACTGTCTATGATTTGAGCGTATCCTGAGCCATCAGTTTTACTTTCCGATGCACCTCTGCAGGTTTACTATATTCCTTGGACCTTCCCATTCACGATGAAACACAGAAATTTCATCGGAAATAAATATAAGAGACACAATGCCGACTTAAGTACAGGAAGAATGAGTCTTCCTACTGTCTATGTTTTGAGCGTTTTCTGTGTCACAAGTTTTACATTCCGTTGCAACTCTGCAGGTTTACTGTATCCCTTGGACCTTCCCATTGACGATGAAATACAGAAATTGCATCGGAATTAAATATAAGAGACACAATGCCGACTTAAGTACAGGAAGACTGAGTCCTCCTACTGTCTATGTTTTGAGCGTTTCCTGTGTCACCAGTTTTACATTCTGATGCACCTCTGCAGGTTTACTATATCCCTTGGACCTTCCCATTGACAATGAAACACAGAAATTTCATCGGAAATAATTATAAGAGACACAATGCCGATTTAAGTACAGGAAGACTGAGTCTTCCTACTGTCTATGTTTTGAGCGTTTCCTGTGTCACCAGTTTTACATTCCGATGCACCTCTGCAGGTTTACTGTATCCCTTGGTCTTTCCCATTGACGATGAATCACAGAAATTGCATCGGAATTAAATGTAAGAAACACAATGCCGACTTAAGTACAGGAAGACTGAGTCTTCCTACTGTCTATGTTTTGAGCGTTTCCTGTGTCACCAGTTTTACATTCTGATGCACCTTTTCAGGTTTCCTGTATCCCTTGGACCTTCCCATTGACGATGAAACACAGATATTGCATCGGAATTAAATATAAGAGACACAATGCCGACTTAAGTACAAGAAAACTGAGTCTTCTTACGGTCTATGTTTTTAGCGTTTCCTGTGTCACCAGTTTTACATTCCGATGTACCTCTGCCGCTTTACTGTATCCCTTGGACTTTCCCATTGTCGATGAAACACAGAAATCGCATCGGAATTAAATACAAGAGACACAATGCCGACTTAAGTACAGGAGGACTGAGTCTTCCTACTTTCTACGTTTTGAGCGTTTCCTGTGTCATCAGTTTTACATTCCGATGCACCTCTGCAGGTTTACTGTATCCCTTGGACCTTCCCATTGACGATGAAAATCAGATATTGCATCGGAATTATATATAAGAGACACAACGCCGACTTAAGTACATGAAAACTGAGTCTTCTTACGGTCTATGTTTTGAGCGTTTCCTGTGTCACCAGGTTAAATTCTGATGCACCTCTGCAGGTTTACTGTATCCCTTGGAACTTCCCATTGTCGATGAAACATAGAAATCGCATCGGAATTAAATACAAGAGACACAATGCCAACTAAAGTACAGGAAGACTAAGTCTTCCTACTGTCTATGTTTTGAGCGTGTCCTGTGTCATCAGTTTTACTTTCCGATGCACCTCTGCAGGTTTACTATATCCCTTGGACCTTCCCATTCACGATGAAACACAGAAATTTCATCGGAAATAAATATAAGAGACACAATGCCGATTTATGTACAGGAAGACTGAGTGTTCCTACTGTCTATCTTTTGAGCGTATCCTGCGTCACCAGTTTTACATTCCGATGCACCTCTGCAGGTTTACTGTATAACTTGGACTTTCCCATTGACGATGAAACACAGAATTTGCATCGGAATTAAATGTAAGAGACACAATGCCGACTTAAGTACATGAAAACTGAGTCTTCTTACGGTCTATGTTTTGAGCGTTTCCTGTGTCACCAGGTTAAATTCTGATGCACCTCTGCAGGTTTACTGTATCCCTTGGAACTTCCCATTGTCGATGAAACACAGAAATCGCATCGGAATTAAATGCAAGAGACACAATGCCAACTAAAGTACAGGAAGACTAAGTCTTCCTACTGTCTATGTTTTGAGCGTTTCCTGTGTCACCAGTTTTACATTCCGATGCACCTCTGCATGTTTACTGTATCCCTTGGATCTTCCCATTGGCGATAAAACACACAAATTGCATCGAAATTAAATATAAGAGACACAATGCCGACTTAAGTACAGGAAGACTAAATCTTGCTACAGTCTATGTTTTGAGCGTATCCTGAGCCATCAGTTTTACTTTCCGATGCACCTCTGCAGGTTTACTATATTCCTTCGACCTTCCCATTCACGATGAAACACAGAAATTTCATCGGAAATAAATATAAGAGACACAATGCCGACTTAAGTACAGGAAGAATGAGTCTTCCTACTGTCTATGTTTTGAGCGTTTCCTGTGTCACAAGTTTTACATTCCGTTGCACCTCTGCAGGTTTACTGTATCCCTTGGACCTTCCCATTGACGATGAAATACAGAAATTGCATCGGAATTAAATATAAGAGACACAATGCCGACTTAAGTACAGGAAGACTGAGTCCTCCTACTGTCTATGTTTTGAGCGTTTCCTGTGTCACCAGTTTTACATTCCGATGCACCTCTGCAGGTTTACTATATCCCTTGGACCTTCCCATTGACAATGAAACACAGAAATTTCATCGGAAATAAATATAAGAGACACAATGCCGATTTAAGTACAGGAAGACTGAGTCTTCCTACTGTCTATGTTTTGAGCGTTTCCTGTGTCACCAGTTTTACATTCCGATGCACCTCTGCAGGTTTACTGTATCCCTTGGTCTTTCCCATTGACGATGAATCACAGAAATTGCATCGGAATTAAATGTAAGAAACACAATGCCGACTTAAGTACAGGAAGACTGAGTCTTCCTACTGTCTATGTTTTGAGCGTTTCCTGTGTCACCAGTTTTACATTCTGATGCACCTTTTCAGGTTTCCTGTATCCCTTGGACCTTCCCATTGACGATGAAACACAGATATTGCATCGGAATTAAATATAAGAGACACAATGCCGACTTAAGTACAAGAAAACTGAGTCTTCTTACGGTCTATGTTTTTAGCGTTTCCTGTGTCACCAGTTTTACATTCCGATGTACCTCTGCCGCTTTACTGTATCCCTTGGACTTTCCCATTGTCGATGAAACACAGAAATCGCATCGGAATTAAATACAAGAGACACAATGCCGACTTAAGTACAGGAGGACTGAGTCTTCCTACTTTCTACGTTTTGAGCGTTTCCTGTGTCATCAGTTTTACATTCCGATGCACCTCTGCAGGTTTACTGTATCCCTTGGACCTTCCCATTGACGATGAAAATCAGATATTGCATCGGAATTATATATAAGAGACACAACGCCGACTTAAGTACATGAAAACTGAGTCTTCTTACGGTCTATGTTTTGAGCGTTTCCTGTGTCACCAGGTTAAATTCTGATGCACCTCTGCAGGTTTACTGTATCCCTTGGAACTTCCCATTGTCGATGAAACATAGAAATCGCATCGGAATTAAATACAAGAGACACAATGCCAACTAAAGTACAGGAAGACTAAGTCTTCCTACTGTCTATGTTTTGAGCGTGTCCTGTGTCATCAGTTTTACTTTCCGATGCACCTCTGCAGGTTTACTATATCCCTTGGACCTTCCCATTCACGATGAAACACAGAAATTTCATCGGAAATAAATATAAGAGACACAATGCCGATTTATGTACAGGAAGACTGAGTGTTCCTACTGTCTATCTTTTGAGCGTATCCTGCGTCACCAGTTTTACATTCCGATGCACCTCTGCAGGTTTACTGTATAACTTGGACTTTCCCATTGACGATGAAACACAGAATTTGCATCGGAATTAAATGTAAGAGACACAATGCCGACTTAAGTACATGAAAACTGAGTCTTCTTACGGTCTATGTTTTGAGCGTTTCCTGTGTCACCAGGTTAAATTCTGATGCACCTCTGCAGGTTTACTGTATCCCTTGGAACTTCCCATTGTCGATGAAACACAGAAATCGCATCGGAATTAAATGCAAGAGACACAATGCCAACTAAAGTACAGGAAGACTAAGTCTTCCTACTGTCTATGTTTTGAGCGTTTCCTGTGTCACCAGTTTTACATTCCGATGCACCTCTGCATGTTTACTGTATCCCTTGGATCTTCCCATTGGCGATAAAACACACAAATTGCATCGAAATTAAATATAAGAGACACAATGCCGACTTAAGTACAGGAAGACTAAATCTTGCTACAGTCTATGTTTTGAGCGTATCCTGAGCCATCAGTTTTACTTTCCGATGCACCTCTGCAGGTTTACTATATTCCTTCGACCTTCCCATTCACGATGAAACACAGAAATTTCATCGGAAATAAATATAAGAGACACAATGCCGACTTAAGTACAGGAAGAATGAGTCTTCCTACTGTCTATGTTTTGAGCGTTTCCTGTGTCACAAGTTTTACATTCCGTTGCACCTCTGCAGGTTTACTGTATCCCTTGGACCTTCCCATTGACGATGAAATACAGAAATTGCATCGGAATTAAATATAAGAGACACAATGCCGACTTAAGTACAGGAAGACTGAGTCCTCCTACTGTCTATGTTTTGAGCGTTTCCTGTGTCACCAGTTTTACATTCCGATGCACCTCTGCAGGTTTACTATATCCCTTGGACCTTCCCATTGACGATGAAACACAGAAATTTCATCGGAAATAAATATAAGAGACACAATGCCGATTTAAGTACAGGAAGACTGAGTCTTCCTACTGTCTATGTTTTGAGCGTTTCCTGTGTCACCAGTGTTACATTGCGATGCACCTCTGCAGGTTTACTGTATCCCTTGGTCTTTCCCATTGACGATGAATCACAGATATTGCATCGGAATTAAATGTAAGAAACACAATGCCGACTTAAGTACAGGAAGACTGAGACTTCCTACTGTCTATGTTTTGAGCGTTTCCTGTGTCACTAGTTTTACAATCCGATGTACCTCTGCAGGTTAACTGTATCCCTTGGACCTTCCCATTGACGTTGAAACACAGAAATTGCATCGTAATTAAATATAAGAGACACAATGCCGACTTAAGTACAGGAAGACTGAGTCTTCCTACTGTCTATGTTTTGAGCGTTTCCTGTGTCACCAATTTTACATTCTGATGCACCTCTGCAGGTTTACTGTATCCCTTGGACCTTCCCATTGACGATGAAACACAGAAATGGCATCGCAATTATATATAAGAGACACAATGCCGACTTAAGTACAGTTAGATTGAGTCTTCCTGCTGTCTTTAATTTGAGCGTTTCCTGTGTCACTAGTTTTACATTCCGATGCACCTCTACAGGTTGACTGTATCCCTCGGACCTTCAAAGTGACGATGAAACACAGAAATTGCATCGGAATTAAATATAAGAGACACAATACCGACTAAAGTACAGGAAGACTAAGTCTTCCTACTGTCTATGTTTTGAGCGTGTCCTGTGTCATCAGTTTTACTTTCCGATGCACCTCTGCAGGTTTACTATATCCCTTGGACCTTCCCATTCACGATGAAACACAGAAATTTCATCGGAAATAAATGTAAGACACACAATGCCGATTTAAGTACAGGAAGACTGAGTCTTCGTAATGTCTATGATTTGAGCGTTTCCTGTGTCACCAGTTTTACATTCCGGTGCACCGCTGCAGGTTTACTATATCCCTTGGACTCTCCCAGTGACAATGAAACACAGAAATTGCATCGGAATTAATTGTAAGATACACAATGCCGACTTAAGGACAGGAAGACTAAGTCTTCCTACTGTCTATGTTTTGAGCGTTTCCTGTGTCACCAGTTTTACATTCTGATGCACCTTTTCAGGTTTCCTGTATCCCTTGGACCTTCCCATTGACGATGAAACACAGATATTGCGTCGGAAATAAATATAAGAGACACAAAGCCGACTTAAGTACAAGAAAACTGAGTCTTCTTACGGTCTATGTTTTGAGCGTTTCCTGTGTCACCAGTTTTACATTCCGATGTACCTCTGCCGCTTTACTGTATCCCTTGGACTTTCCCATTGTCGATGAAACACAGAAATCGCAAGGAATTAAATACAAGAGACACAATGCCGACTTAAGTACAGGAAGACTGAGTCTTCCTACTTTCTACGTTTTGAGCGTTTCCTGTGTCATCAGTTTTACATTCCGATGCACCTCTGCAGGTTTACTGTATCCCTTGGACCTTCCCATTGACGATGAAAATCACATATTGCATCCGAATTATATATAAGAGACACAACGCCGACTTAAGTACATGAAAACTGAGTCTTCTTACGGTCTACGTTTTGAGCGTTTCCTGTGTCACCAGGTTAAATTCCGATGCACCTCTGCAGGTTTACTGTATCCCTTGGAACTTCCCATTGACGATGAAACACAGAAATTGCATCGGAATTAAATATTAGAGACACAGTGCCGACTTAAGAACAGGATGACTGAGTCTTCTTACTGTCTATGTTTTGAGCGTTTCCCGTGTCAACAGTTTTACATTCCGAGGCACCTTGCAGGTTTAGTGTATCCCTTGGACCTTCACAGTGACAATGAAACACAGAAATTGCATCGGAATTAAATGTAAGAGACACAATGCCGACTTAGTACAGGAAGACTAAGTCTTCCTACTGTCTATGTTTTGAGCGTTTCCTGTGTCACCAGTTTTACATTCTGATGCACCTTTTCAGGTTTCCTGTATCCCTTGGACCTTCCCATTGACGATGAAACACAGATATTGCATCGGAAATAAATATAAGAGACACAATGCCGACTTAAGTACAAGAAAACTGAGTCTTCTTACGGTCTATGTTTTGAGCGATTCCTGTGTCACCAGTTTTACATTCCGATGTACCTCTGCCGCTTTACTGTATCCCTTGGACTTTCCCATTGTCGATGAAACACAGAAATCGCAAGGAATTAAATACAAGAGACACAATGCCGACTTAAGTACAGGAAGACTGAGTCTTCCTACTTTCTACGTTTTCAGCGTTTCCTGTGTCATCAGTTTTACATTCCGATGCACCTCTGCAGGTTTACTGTATCCCTTGGACCTTCCCATTGACGATGAAAATCAGATATTGCATCGGAATTATATATAAGAGACACAACGCCGACTTAAGTACATGAAAACTGAGTCTTCTTACGGTCTACGTTTTGAGCGTTTCCTGTGTCACCAGGTTAAATTCCGATGCACCTCTGCACGTTTACTGTATCCCTTGGAACTTCCCATTGACGATGAAACACAGAAATTGCATCGGAATTAAATATTAGAGACACAGTGCCGACTTAAGAACAGGATGACTGAGTCTTCTTACTGTCTATGTTTTGAGCGTTTCCCGTGTCAACAGTTTTACATTCCGAGGCACCTTGCAGGTTTAGTGTATCCCTTGGACCTTCACAGTGACAATGAAACACAGAAATTGCATCGGAATTAAATGTAAGAGACACAATGCCGACTTAAGTACAGGAAGACTGAGTCTTCCTATTGTCTTTGTTTTGAGCGTTTTCTGTGTCACCAGTTTTACATTCTGATGCACCTTTGCAGGTTTACTGTATCCCTTGGACCTTCCCATTGACGATGAAACACAGAAATTGCATCGGAATTAAATATAAGAGACACAATGCCGACTTAAGTACAGGAAGACTGAGTCTTCCTACTGTCTATAATTTGAGCGTTTCCTGTGTCACCAGTTTTACATTCCGATGCACCTCTACAGGTTTACTGTATCCCTTGGACCTTCACAGTGACGATGAAACACAGAAATTGCATCGGAATTAAATATAAGAGACACAATGCCGACTTAAGTACAAGAAAACAGTCTTCTTACAGTAAATGTTGTGAGCATTTTCTGTGTTACCAGTTTTACATTCCGATGCACCTCTGCAGGTTTACTGTATCCCTTGGACCTTCCCATTGACGATGAGAATCAGATATTGCATCGGAATTATATATAAGAGACACAACTCCGACTTAAGTACATGAAAACTGAGTCTTCTTACGGTCTATGTTTTGAGCGTTTCCTGTGTCACCGGGTTAAATTCCGAAGCACCTCTGCAGGTTTACTGTATCCCTTGGACCTTCCCATTGACGATGAAACACAGAAATTTCATCGGAAATAAATATAAGAGACACAATGCCGACTTAAGTACAGGAAGACTGAGTCTTCCTACTGTCGATGTTTTGAGCGTTTCCTGTGTCACAAATTTTACATTCCGTTGCACCTCTGCAGGTTTACTGTATCCCTTGGACCTTCCCATTGACGATGAAATACAGAAATTGCATCGGAATTAAATATAAGAGACACAATGCCGACTTAAGTACAGGAAGACTGCGTCCTCCTACTGTCTATGTTTTGAGCGTTTCCTGTGTCACCAGTTTTACATTCTGATGCACCTCTGCAGGTTTACTATATCCCTTGGACCTTCCCATTGACGATGAAACACAGAAATTTCATCGGAAATAAATATAAGAGACACAATGCCGATTTAAGTACAGGAAGACTGAGTCTTCCTACTGTCTATGTTTTGAGCGTTTCCTGTGTCACCAGTTTTACATTCCGATGCATCTCTGCAGGTTAACTGTATCCCTTGGTCTTTCCCATTGACGATGAAACACAGAAATTGCATCGGAATAAAATGTAAGAAACACAATGCGGACTTCAGTACAGGAAGACTGAGTCTTACTACTGTCTATGTTTTGAGCGTTTCCTGTGTCACTAGTTTTACAATCCGATGTACCTCTGCAGGTTAACTGTATCCCTTGGACCTTCCCATTGACGATGAAACACAGAAATTGCATCGGAATTAAATATAAGAGACACAATGCCGACTTAAGTACAGGAAGACTGAATCTTCCTACTGTCTATGATTTGAGCGTTTCCTGTGTCACCAGTTTTACATTCTGATGCACCTCTGCAGGTTTACTGTATCCCTTGGACCTTCCCATTGACGATGATACACAGAAATTGCATCGGAATTAAATATAAGAGACACAATGCCGACTTAAGTATAGGAAGAATGAGTCTTCCTACTGTCTATAATATGAGCGCTTCCTGTGTCACCAGTTTTACATTCCGATGCACCTCTACAGGTTTACTGTATCCCTTGGACCTTCACAGTGACGATGAAACACAGAAATTGCATCGGAATTAAATATAAAAGACACAATGCCGACTTAAGCACAAGAAAACAGTCCTCTTACAGTCAATGTTTTGAGCGTTTCCTGTGTCACCAGTTTTACATTCCGATGCACCTCTGCAGGTTTACTGCATCCCCTGGACGTTCCCATTGTCGATGAAACACACAAATTGCATCGAAATTAAATATAAGAGACACAATGCCGACTTAAGTACAGGAAGACTGAGTCTTCCTACTGTCTATGTTTTGAGCGTTTCCTGTGTCACCAGTTTCACGTTCTGATGCACCTTTGCAGGTTTACTGTATCCCTTGGACCTTCCCATTGACGATGAAACACAGACATTGCATCGGAATTAAATATAAGAGACACAATGCCGACTTAAGTACAGTTAGACTGAGTCTTCCTACTGTCTATAATTTGAGCGTTTCCTGTGTCACTAGTTTTACATTCCGATGCACCTCTACAGGTTGACTGTATCCCTCGGACCTTCACAGTGACGATGAAACACAGAAATTGCATCGGAATTAAATATAAGAGACACAATACCGACTAAAGTACAGGAAGACTAAGTCTTCCTACTGTCTATGTTTTGAGCGTGTCCTGTGTCATCAGTTTTACTTTCCGATGCACCTCTGCAGGCTTACTATATCCCTTGGACCTTCCCATTCACGATGAAACACAGAAATTTCATCGGAAATAAATATAAGACACACAATGACGATTTAAGTACAGGAAGACTGAGTCTTCGTAATGTCTATGTTTTGAGCGTTTCCTGTGTCACCAGTTTTACATTCCGGTGCACCTCTGCAGGTTTACTGTATCCCTTGGACTCTCCCAGTGACAATGAAACACAGAAATTGCATCGGAATTAAATGTAAGAGACACAATGCCGACTTAAGTTAAGGAAGACTGAGTCTTCCTACTGTCTATGTTTTGAGCGTTTCCTGTGTCACCAGTTTTACATTCTGATGCACCTTTGCAGGTTTACTGTATCCCTTGGACCTTCCCATTGACGATGAAACACAGAAATTGCATCGGAATTAAATATAAGAGACACAATGCCGACTTAAGTACTGGAAGACTGAGTCTTCCTACTGTCTATAATTTGAGCGTTTCCTGTGTCACCAGTTTTACATTCCGATGCACCTCTACAGGTTTACTGTATCCCTTGGACCTTCACAGTGACGATGAAACACAGATATTGCATCGGAATTAAATAAAAGAGACACAATGCCGACTTAAGTACAGTTAGACTGAGTCTTCCTACTGTCTATAATTTGAACGTTTCCTGTGTCACTAGTTTTACATTCCGATGCACCTCTACAGGTTGACTGTATCCCTCGCACCGTCACAGTGACGATGAAACACAGAAATTGCATCGGAATTAAATATAAGAGACGCAATACCGACTTAGGTACAGGAAGACTAAGTCTTCCTACTGTCTATTTTTTGAGCGTGTCCTGTCTCATCAGTTTTACTTTCCGATGCACCTCTGCAGGTTTACTATATCCCTTGGACCTTCCCATTCACGATGAAACACAGAAATTTCATCGGAAATAAATATAAGAGACACAATGCCGATTTAAGTACAGGAAGACTGAGTCTTCCTACTGTCTATGTTTTGAGCGTTTCCTGTGTCACCAGTTTTACATTCCGATGCACCTCTGCAGGTTTACTGTATCCTTGGACACTCCCATTGAAGATGAAACACAGAAATTGCATCGGAATTAAATGTAAGAGACACAATGCCGACTTAAGTACAGGAAGACTGAGTCTTCCTACTGTCTATGTTTTGAGCGTTTCCTGTGTCACAAGTTTTACATTCTTATGCACCTCTGCAGGTTTACTGTATACCTTGGACCTTCCCATTGACGATGAAACACAGAAATTGCATCGGAATTAAATATAAGAGACACAATGCCGACTTAAGTACAGGAAGACTGGGTCTTCCTACTGTCTATAATTTGAGCGTTTCCAGTGTCACCAGTTTTACATTCCGATGCACCTCTACAGGTTTACTGTATCTTTGGACCTTCACAGTGACGTTGAAACACAGAAATTGCATCGGAATTAAATATAAGAGACACAATGCCGACTTAAGTACAAGAAAACAGTCTTCTTACAGTCAATGTTTTGAACGTTTCCTGTGTCACCAGTTTTACATTCCGATGCACCTGTGCAGGTTTACTGTATCCCTTAGACCTTCCCATTGATGATGAAACACAGAAATTGCATCGGAATTAAATATAAGAGTCACAATGCAGACTTAAGTACAGGAAGACTGAGTCTTCCTACTGTCTATGTTTTGTGCGTTTCCTGTGTCATCAGTTTTACTTTCCGATGCACCTCTGCTTGTTTACTATATCCCTTGGACCTTCCCATTCACGATGAAACACAGAAATTTCATCGCAAATAAATATAAGAGACACAATGCCGATTTAAGTGCAGGAAGACTGAGTCTTCCTACTGTCTATGTTTTGAGCGTTTCCTGTGTCACCAGTTTTACATTCCGATGCACATCTGCAGGTTTACTGTATGCCCTGGACTTTCCCATTGGCGATGAAACACACAAGTTGCATCGAAATTAAATATAAGATACACAATGCCGACTTAAGTACAGGAAGACTGAGTCTTCCTACTGTCTATGTTTTGAGCGTTTCCTGTGTCACCAGTTTTACATTCCGATGGACCTCTGCAGGTTTACTGTATCCCTTGGACCTTCCCATTGACGATGAAACACAGAAATTTCATCGGAATTAAATATAAGAGACACAACGCCAACTTAAGTACAAGAAAAGTGAGTCTTCTTACGGTCTATGTTTTGAGCGTTTCCTGTGTCACCAGTTTTACATTCCGATGCACCTCTGCCGGTTTACTGTATCCCTTGGACTTTCCCATTGTCGATGAAACACTGAAATCGCATCGGAATTAAATACAAGAGACACAATACCGACTTAAGTACAGGAAGACTGAGTCTTCCTACTGTCAAGGGTTGAGCGTTTCCTGTGTCACCAGTTTTACATTCCGATGCACCTCTGCAGGTTTACTGTATCCCTTGGACCTTCCCATTGACGACGAAACACAGAAATTGCATCGGAATTAAATATAAGAGACACAATGCCGACTTAAGTACAGGAAGACTGAGTCTTCCTACTGTCTATGATTTGAGCGTTTCCTGTGTCATCAGTTTTACATTGCGATGCACCTCTGCAGGTTTACTGTATCCCTTGGATCTTCCCATTGACGATGAAAATCAGATATTGCATAGGAATTATATATAAGACGCACAACGCCGACTTAAGTACATGAAAACTGAGTCTTCTTACGGTCTATGTTTTGAGCGTTTCCTGTGTCACCAGGTTTAAATTCCGATGCACCTCTGCATGTTTACTGTATCCCTTGGAACTTCCCATTGACGATGAAACACAGAAATTGCATCGGAATTAAATATTAGA
Source organism: Schistocerca nitens (assembly GCF_023898315.1). Lineage (NCBI taxonomy): Eukaryota > Metazoa > Arthropoda > Insecta > Orthoptera > Acrididae > Schistocerca > Schistocerca nitens. The sequence continues at coordinate 865,754 of NC_064616.1, read as the reverse complement.
GACACAGTGGCGACATAAGAACAGGATGACTGAGTCTTCTTACTGTCTAAGTTTTGAGCGTTTCCCGTGTCAACTGTTTTACATTCCGATGCACCTTGCAGGTTTACTGTATCCCTTGGACCTTCACATTGACGATGAAGCACAGAAATTGCATCGGAATAAAATATAAGAGACACAGTGCCGACTTAAGTACAGGAAGACTGAGTCTTAGTACTGTCTACGATTTGAGCGTTTCCTGTGTCACCAGTTTTACATTCCGATGCACCTCTGCGGGTTTATTGTATCCCTTGGACCTTCCCATTGACGATGAAACACAGAAATTGCATCGGAATTAAAAATAAGAGGCACAATGCTGACTTAAGTACACGATGACTAAGTTTCCCTACTGTCTATGTTTTGAGCGTTTCCCGTGTCAACTGTTTTACATTCCGATGCACCTTGCAGGTTTAGTGTATCCCTTGCTCCTTCACAGTGACGATGAAGCACAGAAATTCCATCGGAATAAAATATAAGAGACACAGTGCCGACTTAAGTACAGGAAGACTGAGTCTTAGTACTGTCTATGATTTGAGCGTTTCCTGTGTCACCAGTTTTACATTCCGATGCACCTCTGCAGGTTTATTGTATCCCTTGGACCTTCCCATTGACGATGAAACACAGAAATTGCATCGGAATTAAAAATAAGAGGCACAATGCTGACTTAAGTACACGATGACTAAGTTTCCCTCCTGTCTATGTTTTGAGTGTTTCCTGTGTCATCAGTTTTACATTCCGATGCACCTGTGCAGGTTTACTGTATCCCTTAGACCTTCCCATTGACGATGAAACACAGAAATTACATCGGAATTAAATATAAGAGTCACAATGCAGACTTAAGTACAGGAAGACTGAGTCTTCCTACTGTCTATGTTTTGTGCGTTTCCTGTGTCATCGGTTTTACTTTCCGATGCACCTCTACTTGTTTACTATATCCCTTGGACCTTCCCATTCACGATGAAACACAGAAATTTAATCGGAAATAAATATAAGAGACACAAAGCCGATTTAAGTGCAGGAAGACTGAGTCTTCCTACTGTCTATGTTTTGAGCGTTTCCTGTGTCACCAGTTTTACATTCCGATGCACCTCTGCAGGTTTACTGTATCCCTTCGACTTTCCCATTGACGATGAAACACAGAAATTGCAACGGAATTAAATGTAAGAGACACAAAGCCGATTTAAGTGCAGGAAGACTGAGTCTTCCTACTGTCTATGTTTTGAGCGTTTCCTGTGTCACCAGTTTTACATTCCGATGTACCTCTGCAGGTTAACTGTATCCCTTGGATTTTCCCATTGACGATGAAACACAAAAATTGCATCGGAAGTAAATATAAGAGACACAATGCCGACTTAAGTACAAGAAAACAGTCTTCTTACAGTCAATGTTTTGAGCGTTTCCTGTGTCACCAGTTTTACATTCCGATGCACCTCTACCGGTATACTGTATCCCTTGGACTTTCCCATTGTCGATGAAACACTGAAATCGCATCGGAATTAAATATAAGAGACACAATGCCGACTTAAGTACAGGAAGACTGAGTCTTCCTACTGTCTATGTTTTGAGCGTTTCCTGTGTCACAAGTTTCACATTCCGATGGACCTCTGCAGGTTTACTGTATACCTTGGACCTTCCCATTGAGGATGAAACACAGAAATTGCATCGGAATCAAATATAAGAGACACAACGCCTACTTAAGTACAAGAAAACTCAGTCTTCTTACGGTCTATGTTTTGAGAGTTTCATGTGTCACTAGTTTTACATTCCGTTGCACCTCTGCAGGTTTACTGTATCCCTTCGACCTCCCCATTGACGCTGAAACACAGAAATTGCATCGGAATTAAATATAAGATACACAATGCCGACTTAAGTACAGGAAGACTGAGTCTTCCTACTGTCTATGTTTTGAGCGTTGCCTGTGTCACCAGTTTTACATTCCGATGGACCTCTGCAGGTTTACTGTATCCCTTGGACCTTCCCATTGACGATGAAACACAGAAATTGCATCGGAATTAAATATAAGAGACACAACGCCGACTTAAGTACAAGAAAAGTGAGTCTTCTTACGGTCTATGTTTTGAGCGTTTCCTGTGTCACCAGTTTTACATTCCGATGCACCTCTACCGGTTTACTGTATCCCTTGGACTTTCCCATTGTCGATGAAACACTGAAATCGCATCGGAATTAAATACAAGAGACACAATGCCGACTTAAGTACAGGAAGACTGAGTCTTCCTACTGTCTACGGTTTGAGCGTTTCCTGTGTCAAGAGTTTTACATTACGATGCACCTCTGCAGGTTTACTGTATCCCTTGGACCTTCCCATTGACGATGAAACACAGAAATTGCATCGGAATTAAATATAAGAGACACAATGCCGACTTAAGTACAGGAAGACTGAGTCTTCCTACTGTCTATGATTTGAGCGTTTCCTGTGTCATCAGTTTTACATTCCGATGCACCTCTGCAGGTTTACTGTATCCCTTGGACCTTCCCATTGACGGTGAAAATCAGATATTGCATAGGAATTATATATAAGAGACACAACGCCGACTTAAGTACATGAAAACTGAGTCTTCATACGGTCTATGTTTTGAGCGTTTCCTGTGTCACCAGGTTTAAATTCCGATGCACCTCTGCAGGTTTACTGTATCCCTTGGACCTTCTCATTGACGATGAAACACAGAAATTGCATCGGAATTAAATATTGGAGACACAATGCCGACTTAAGTACAGTTAGACTGAGTCTTCCTACTGTCTATAATTTGAACGTTTCCTGTGTCACTAGTTTTACATTCCGATGCACCTCTACAGGTTGACTGTATCCCTCGGACCGTCACAGTGACGATGAAAGACAGAAATTGCATCGGAATTAAATATAAGAGACACCATACCGACTTAAGTACAGGAAGACTAAGTCTTCCTACTGTCTATTTTTTGAGCGTGTCCTGTGTCATCAGTATTACTTTCCGATGCACCTCTGCAGGTTTACTATATCCCTTGGACCTTCCGATTCACGATGAAACACAGAAATTTCATCGGAAATAAATATAAGAGACACAATGCCGATTTAAGTACAGGAAGACTGAGTCTTCCTACTGTCTATGTTTTGAGCGTTTCCTGTGTCACCAGTTTTACATTCCGATGCACCTCTGCAGGTTTACTGTATCCCTTGGACTCTCCCAGTGACAATGAAACACAGAAATTGCATCGGAATTAAATGTAAGAGACACAATGCCGACTTAAGTTAAGGAAGACTGAGTCTTCCTACTGTCTATGTTTTGAGCGTTTCCTGTGTCACCAGTTTTACATTCTGATGCACCTTTGCAGGTTTACTGTATCCCTTGGACCTTCCCATTGACGATGAAACACAGAAATTGCATCGGAATTAAATATAAGAGACACAATGCCGACTTAAGTACTGGAAGACTGAGTCTTCCTACTGTCTATAATTTGAGCGTTTCCTGTGTCACCAGTTTTACATTCCGATGTACCTCTGCAGGTTAACTGTATCCCTTGGATTTTCCCATTGACGATGAAACACAAAAATTGCATCGGAATTAAATATAAGAGACACAATGCCGACTTAAGTACAAGAAAACAGTCTTCTTACAGTCAATGTTTTGAGCGTTTCCTGTGTCACCAGTTTTACATTCCGATGCACCTCTACCGGTATACTGTATCCCTTGGACTTTCCCATTGTCGATGAAACACTGAAATCGCATCGGAATTAAATATAAGAGACACAATGCCGACTTAAGTACAGGAAGACTGAGTCTTCCTACTGTCTATGTTTTGAGCGTTTCCTGTGTCACAAGTTTCACATTCCGATGGACCTCTGCAGGTTTACTGTATACCTTGGACCTTCCCATTGAGGATGAAACACAGAAATTGCATCGGAATCAAATATAAGAGACACAACGCCTACTTAAGTACAAGAAAACTCAGTCTTCTTACGGTCTATGTTTTGAGAGTTTCATGTGTCACTAGTTTTACATTCCGTTGCACCTCTGCAGGTTTACTGTATCCCTTCGACCTCCCCATTGACGCTGAAACACAGAAATTGCATCGGAATTAAATATAAGATACACAATGCCGACTTAAGTACAGGAAGACTGAGTCTTCCTACTGTCTATGTTTTGAGCGTTGCCTGTGTCACCAGTTTTACATTCCGATGGACCTCTGCAGGTTTACTGTATCCCTTGGACCTTCCCATTGACGATGAAACACAGAAATTGCATCGGAATTAAATATAAGAGACACAACGCCGACTTAAGTACAAGAAAAGTGAGTCTTCTTACGGTCTATGTTTTGAGCGTTTCCTGTGTCACCAGTTTTACATTCCGATGCACCTCTACCGGTTTACTGTATCCCTTGGACTTTCCCATTGTCGATGAAACACTGAAATCGCATCGGAATTAAATACAAGAGACACAATGCCGACTTAAGTACAGGAAGACTGAGTCTTCCTACTGTCTACGGTTTGAGCGTTTCCTGTGTCAAGAGTTTTACATTACGATGCACCTCTGCAGGTTTACTGTATCCCTTGGACCTTCCCATTGACGATGAAACACAGAAATTGCATCGGAATTAAATATAAGAGACACAATGCCGACTTAAGTACAGGAAGACTGAGTCTTCCTACTGTCTATGATTTGAGCGTTTCCTGTGTCATCAGTTTTACATTCCGATGCACCTCTGCAGGTTTACTGTATCCCTTGGACCTTCCCATTGACGGTGAAAATCAGATATTGCATAGGAATTATATATAAGAGACACAACGCCGACTTAAGTACATGAAAACTGAGTCTTCATACGGTCTATGTTTTGAGCGTTTCCTGTGTCACCAGGTTTAAATTCCGATGCACCTCTGCAGGTTTACTGTATCCCTTGGACCTTCCCATTGACGATGAAACACAGAAATTGCATCGGAATTAAATATTGGAGACACAATGCCGACTTAAGTACAGTTAGACTGAGTCTTCCTACTGTCTATAATTTGAACGTTTCCTGTGTCACTAGTTTTACATTCCGATGCACCTCTACAGGTTGACTGTATCCCTCGGACCGTCACAGTGACGATGAAAGACAGAAATTGCATCGGAATTAAATATAAGAGACACCATACCGACTTAAGTACAGGATGACTAAGTCTTCCTACTGTCTATTTTTTGAGCGTGTCCTGTGTCATCAGTATTACTTTCCGATGCACCTCTGCAGGTTTACTATATCCCTTGGACCTTCCGATTCACGATGAAACACAGAAATTTCATCGGAAATAAATATAAGAGACACAATGCCGATTTAAGTACAGGAAGACTGAGTCTTCCTACTGTCTATGTTTTGAGCGTTTCCTGTGTCACCAGTTTTACATTCCGATGCACCTCTGCAGGTTTACTGTATCCCTTGGACTCTCCCAGTGACAATGAAACACAGAAATTGCATCGGAATTAAATGTAAGAGACACAATGCCGACTTAAGTTAAGGAAGACTGAGTCTTCCTACTGTCTATGTTTTGAGCGTTTCCTGTGTCACCAGTTTTACATTCTGATGCACCTTTGCAGGTTTACTGTATCCCTTGGACCTTCCCATTGACGATGAAACACAGAAATTGCATCGGAATTAAATATAAGAGACACAATGCCGACTTAAGTACTGGAAGACTGAGTCTTCCTACTGTCTATAATTTGAGCGTTTCCTGTGTCACCAGTTTTACATTCCGATGCACCTCTACAGGTTTACTGTATCCCTTGGACCTTCACAGTGACGATGAAATACAGATATTGCATCGGAATTAAATAATAGAGACACAATGCCGACTTAAGTACAGTTAGACTGAGTCTTCCTACTGTCTATAATTTGAACGTTTCCTGTGTCACTAGTTTTACATTCCGATGCACCTCTACAGGTTGACTGTATCCCTCGCACCGTCACAGTGACGATGAAACACAGAAATTGCATCGGAATTAAATATAAGAGACGCAATACCGACTTAAGTACAGGAAGACTAAGTCTTCCTACTGTCTATTTTTTGAGCGTGTCCTGTCTCATCAGTTTTACTTTCCGATGCACCTCTGCAGGTTTACTATATCCCTTGGACCTTCCCATTCACGATGAAACACAGAAATTTAATCGGAAATAAATATAAGAGACACAATGCCGATTTAAGTACAGGAAGACTGAGTCTTCCTACTGTCTATGTTTTGAGCGTTTCCTGTGTCACCAGTTTTACATTCCGATGCACCTCTGCAGGTTTACTGTATCCTTGGACACTCCCATTGACGATGAAACACAGAAATTGCATCGGAATTAAATGTAAGAGACACAATGCCGACTTAAGTACAGGAAGACTGAGTCTTCCTACTGTCTATGTTTTGAGCGTTTCCTGTGTCACCAGTTTTACATTCTGATGCACCTCTGCAGGTTTACTGTATACCTTGGACCTTCCCATTGACGATGAAACACAGAAATTGCATCGGAATTAAATATAAGAGACACAATGCCGACTTAAGTACAGGAAGACTGGGTCTTCCTACTGTCTATAATTTGAGCGTTTCCTGTGTCACCAGTTTTACATTCCGATGCACCTCTACAGGTTTACTGTATCTTTGGACCTTCACAGTGACGATGAAACACAGATATTGCATCGGAATTAAATATAAGAGACAGAATGCCGACTTAAGTACAAGAAAACAGTCTTCTTACAGTCAATGTTTTGAACGTTTCCTGTGTCACCAGTTTTACATTCCGATGCACCTGAGCAGGTTTACTGTATCACTTAGACCTTCCCATTGATGATGAAACACAGAAATTGCATCGGAATTAAATATAAGAGTCACAATGCAGACTTAAGTACAGGAAGACTGAGTCTTCCTACTGTCTATGTTTTGTGCGTTTCCTGTGTCATCAGTTTTACTTTCCGATGCACCTCTGCTTGTTTACTATATCCCTTGGACCTTCCCATTCACGATGAAACACAGAAATTTCATCGCAAATAAATATAAGAGACACAATGCCGATTTAAGTGCAGGAAGACTGAGTCTTCCTACTGTCTATGTTTTGAGCGTTTCCTGTGTCACCAGTTTTACATTCCGATGCACATCTGCAGGTTTACTGTATGCCCTGGACTTTCCCATTGTCGATGAAACACTGAAATCGCATCGGAATTAAATACAAGAGACACAATGCCGACTTAAGTACAGGAAGACTGAGTCTTCCTACTGTCAAGGGTTGAGCGTTTCCTGTGTCACCAGTTTTACATTCCGATGCACCTCTGCAGGTTTACTGTATCCCTTGGACCTTCCCATTGACGATGAAACACAGAAATTGCATCGGAATTAAATATAAGAGACACAATGCCGACTTAAGTACAGGAAGACTGAGTCTTCCTACTGTCTATGATTTGAGCGTTTCCTGTGTCATCAGTTTTACATTGCGATGCACCTCTGCAGGTTTACTGTATCCCTTGGATCTTCCCATTGACGATGAAAATCAGATATTGCATAGGAATTATATATAAGACGCACAACGCCGACTTAAGTACATGAAAACTGAGTCTTCTTACGGTCTATGTTTTGAGCGTTTCCTGTGTCACCAGGTTTAAATTCCGATGCACCTCTGCATGTTTACTGTATCCCTTGGAACTTCCCATTGACGATGAAACACAGAAATTGCATCGGAATTAAATATTAGAGACACAGTGCCGACTTAAGAACAGGATGACTGAGTCTTCTTACTGTCTAAGTTTTGAGCGTTTCCCGTGTCAACTGTTTTACATTCCGATGCACCTTGCAGGTTTACTGTATCCCTTGGACCTTCACATTGACGATGAAACACAGAAATTGCATCGGAATTAAATATTGGAGACACAATGCCGACTTAAGTACAGTTAGACTGAGTCTTCCTACTGTCTATAATTTGAACGTTTCCTGTGTCACTAGTTTTACATTCCGATGCACCTCTACAGGTTGACTGTATCCCTCGGACCGTCACAGTGACGATGAAAGACAGAAATTGCATCGGAATTAAATATAAGAGACACCATACCGACTTAAGTACAGGAAGACTAAGTCTTCCTACTGTCTATTTTTTGAGCGTGTCCTGTGTCATCAGTATTACTTTCCGATGCACCTCTGCAGGTTTACTATATCCCTTGGACCTTCCCATTCACGATGAAACACAGAAATTTCATTGGAAATAAATATAAGAGACACAATGCCGATTTAAGTACAGGAAGACTGAGTCTTCCTACTGTCTATGTTTTGAGCGTTTCCTGTGTCACCAGTTTTACATTCCGATGCACCTCTGCAGGTTTACTGTATCCCTTGGACACTCCCATTGACGATGAAACACAGAAATTGCATCGGAATTAAATATAAGAGACACAATGCCGACTTAAGTACAGGAAGACTGGGTCTTCCTACTGTCTATAATTTGAGCGTTTCCTGTGTCACCAGTTTTACATTCCGATGCACCTCTACAGGTTTACTGTATCTTTGGACCTTCACAGTGACGATGAAACACAGAAATTGCATCGGAATTAAATATAAGAGACACAATGCCGACTTAAGTACAGGAAGACTGAGTCTTAGTACTGTCTATGATTTGAGCGTTTCCTGTGTCACCAGTTTTACATTCCGATGCACCTCTGCAGGTTTATTGTATCCCTTGGACCTTCCCATTGATGATGAAACACAGAAATTGCATCGGAATTAAAAATAAGAGGCACAATGCTGACTTAAGTACACGATGACTAAGTTTCCCTACTGTCTATGTTTTGAGTGTTTCCTGTGTCATCAGTTTTACATTCCGATGCACCTGTGCAGGTTTACTGTATCCCTTAGACCTTCCCATTGACGATGAAACACAGAAATTACATCGGAATTAAATATAAGAGTCACAATGCAGACTTAAGTACAGGAAGACTGTGTCTTCCTACTATCTATTTTTTCTGCGTTTCCTGTGTCATCAGTTTTACTTTCCGATGCACCTCTACTTGTTTACTATATCCCTTGGACCTTCCCATTCACGATGAAACACAGAAATTTAATCGGAAATAAATATAAGAGACACAAAGCCGATTTAAGTGCAGGAAGACTGACTCTTCCTACTGTCTATGTTTTGAGCGTTTCCTGTGTCACCAGTTTTACATTCCGATGCACCTCTGCAGGTTTACTGTATCCCTTGGACTTTCCCATTGACGATGAAACACAGAAATTGCAACGGAATTAAATGTAAGAGACACAAAGCCGATTTAAGTGCAGGAAGACTGAGTCTTCCTACTGTCTATGTTTTGAGCGTTTCCTGTGTCACCAGTTTTACATTCCGATGTACCTCTGCAGGTTAACTGTATCCCTTGGACCTTCCCATTGACGATGAAACACAGAAATTGCATCGGAATTAAATATAAGAGACACAATGCCGACTTAAGTATAACAAAACAGTCTTCTTACAGTCAATGTTTTGAGCGTTTCCTGTGTCACCAGTTTTACATTCCGATGCACCTCTACCGGTATACTGTATCCCTTGGACTTTCCCATTGTCAATGAAACACTGAAATCGCATCGGAATTAAATATAAGAGACACAATGCCGACTTAAGTACAGGAAGACTGAGTCTTCCTACTGTCTATGGTTTGAGCGTTTCCTGTGTCACAAGTTTCACATTCCGATGGACCTCTGCAGGTTTACTGTATACCTTGGACCTTCCCATTGAGGATGAAACACAGAAATTGCATCGGAATCAAATATAAGAGACACAACGCCTACTTAAGTACAAGAAAACTCAGTCTTCTTACGGTCTATGTTTTGAGAGTTTCATGTGTCACTAGTTTTACATTCCGTCGCACCTCTGCAGGTTTACTGTATCCCTTCGACCTCCCCATTGACGCTGAAACACAGAAATTGCATCGGAATTAAATATAAGATACACAATGCCGACTTAAGTACAGGAAGACTGAGGCTTCCTACTGTCTATGTTTTGAGCGTTTCCTGTCTCACTAGTTTTACATTCCGATGCACCTCTTCAGGTTTACTGTATCCCTTGGACCTTCCCATTGACGATGAAACACAGAAATTGCATCGGAATTAAATATAAGAGACACAATGCCGACTTAAGTACAGGAAGACTTTGTCTTCCTACTGTCTATAATTTTAGCGTTTCCTGTGTCACCAGTTTTACATTCTGACGCACCTCTGCAGGTTTACTGTACCACGTGGACCTTCACAGTGACGATGAAACACAGAAATTGCATCGGAAGTAATATAAGACACTGAATGCCGACTTAAGTACCAGAAAACAGTCTTCTTACGGTCAATGTTTTGAGCGTATCCTGTGTCACCAGTTTTACATTCCGATGCACCTCTGCATGTTTACTGTATCCCTTGGACCTTCCCATTGGCGATGAAACACACAAATTACATCGAAATTAAATATAAGACACACAATGCCGACTTAAGTACCGGAAGATTGAGTCTTCCTACTGTCTATGCTTTGAGCGTTTCCTGTGTCACCAGTTTTACATTCCGATTTACCTCTGCAGGTTTACTGTATCTTTTAAACGTTCCCATTGACGATGAAACACAGAAATTGCATCGGAATTAAATATAAGAGACACAATGCCGACTTAAGTACAGGAAGACTGAGTCTTCCCACTGTCAATTTTTTGAGCGTTTCCTGTGTCACCAGTTTTAGATTCCGATGTGCCTCTGCAAGTTTACCGTATCTATTGGACCTTCCCATTGACGATGAAACACAGAAATTGCATCGGAATTAACTATAAGAGACACAACGCCGACTTAAGAACAAGAAAATTGAGTCTTCTTACGGTCTATGTTTAGAGCGTTTCCTGTGTCATTAGTTTTACATTCGAATGCACCTCTGCCGGTTTACTGTATCCCTTGGACCTTCCCATTGTCGATGAACCACAGAAATCGCACCAGAATTAAATATAGGAGACACAACGCCGACTTAAGCACAAGAAAACTGAGTCTTGCTACTGTCTATATTTTGAACGTATCCTGTGTCACCAGTTTTACATACCGATGCACCTCTGCAGGTTTACTGTATCCCTTGGACCATCACAGTGACGATGAAACACAGAAATAGGATCGGAATTAAATATAAGAGACACAATGCCGACTAAAGTACAGGAAGACTGAGTCTTCCTACTGTCTATGTTTTGTGCGTTTCCTGTGTCACCAGTTTTACATTCTGATGCACCTCTGCAGGTTTACTGTATCCCTTGGAGCTTCCCATTGACAATGAAACACAAAAATTGTATCGGAATTAAATATAAGAGACACAATGCCGACTTAAGTACAGGAAGACTAAGTCTTCCTACTGTCTATAATTTGAGCGTTTCCTGTGTCACCAGTTTTACATTACGATGCACCTCTACAGGTTTACTGTATCCCTTGGACCTTAACAGTGACGATGAAACACAGAAATTGCATCGGAATTAAATATAAGAGACAAAATGCCGACTTAAGTACAGGAAGACTAAGTCTCCCTACTCTCTATGTTTTGAGCGTTTCCTGTGTCATCAGTTTTACTTTCCGATGCACCTCTGCAGGTTTACTATATCCGTTGGACCTTCCCATTCACGATGAAACACAGATATTTCATTGGAAATAAATATAAGACACACAATGCCGACTTAAGTACAGGAAGACTGAGTCTTTTTACGGTCTATGTTTTGAGCGTTTCCTGTGTCACCAATTTTACATTCCGATGCACCTCTGCAGGTTTACAGTATCCCTTGGACCTTCCCATTGACGATGAAACACAGAAATTGCACCGGAATTAAATATAAGAGACACAATGCCGACTTAAGTACAGGAAGACTGAGGCTTCCTACTGTCTATGTTTTGAGCGTTTCCTGTCTCACTAGTTTTACATTCCGATGCACCTCTTCAGGTTTACTGTATCCCTTGGACCTTCCCATTGACGATGAAACACAGAAATTGCATCGGAATTAAATATAAGAGACACAATGCCGACTTAAGTACAGGAAGACTTTGTCTTCCTACTGTCTATAATTTTAGCGTTTCCTGTGTCACCAGTTTTACATTCTGACGCACCTCTGCAGGTTTACTGTACCACGTGGACCTTCACAGTGACGATGAAACACAGAAATTGCATCGGAAGTAATATAAGACACTGAATGCCGACTTAAGTACCAGAAAACAGTCTTCTTACGGTCAATGTTTTGAGCGTATCCTGTGTCACCAGTTTTACATTCCGATGCACCTCTGCATGTTTACTGTATCCCTTGGACCTTCCCATTGGCGATGAAACAGACAAATTACATCGAAATTAAATATAAGACACACAATGCCGACTTAAGTACCGGAAGATTGAGTCTTCCTACTGTCTATGCTTTGAGCGTTTCCTGTGTCACCAGTTTTACATTCCGATTTACCTCTGCAGGTTTACTGTATCTTTTAAACGTTCCCATTGACGATGAAACACAGAAATTGCATCGGAATTAAATATAAGAGACACAATGCCGACTTAAGTACAGGAAGACTGAGTCTTCCCACTGTCAATTTTTTGAGCGTTTCCTGTGTCACCAGTTTTAGATTCCGATGTGCCTCTGCAAGTTTACCGTATCTATTGGACCTTCCCATTGACGATGAAACACAGAAATTGCATCGGAATTAACTATAAGAGACACAACGCCGACTTAAGAACAAGAAAATTGAGTCTTCTTACGGTCTATGTTTAGAGCGTTTCCTGTGTCATTAGTTTTACATTCGAATGCACCTCTGCCGGTTTACTGTATCCCTTGGACCTTCCCATTGTCGATGAACCACAGAAATCGCACCGGAATTAAATATAGGAGACACAATGCCGACTTAAGTACAGGAAGACTGAGTCTTTTTACGGTCTATGTTTTGAGCGTTTCCTGTGTCACCAGTTTAAATTCCGATGCACCTCTGCCGGTTTACTGTATCCCTTGCACCTTCACATTGTCGATGAAACACAGTAATCGCATCGGAATTAAATATAAGAGACACAATGCCGACTTGAATACAGGAAGACTGAGACTTCCTACTGTCTATGTTTTGAGCGTTTCCTGTGTCACCGGTTTTACATTCGAATGCACCTCTGCAGGTTTACTGTATCCCTTGGACCTTAGCATTGACGATGAAACACAGAAATTGCATCGGAATTAAAAATAAGAGACACAATGCTGACTTAAGTACAGGAAGACTAAGTCTCCCTACTGTCTATGTTTTGAGCGTTTCCTGTGTCATCAGTTTTACATTCCGATGCACCTGTGCAGGTTTACTGTATCCCTTAGAACTTCCCATTGACGGTGAAACACAGAAAATACATCGGAATTAAATATAAGAGACACAATGCAGATATAAGTACAGGAAGACTGAGTCTTCCTACTGTCTATGTTTTGAGCGTTTCCTGTGTCATCAGTTTTACATTCCGATGCACCTCTGCAGGTTTACTGTATCCCTTGGACCTTCCCATTCACGATGGAAAACAGAAATTGCATCGGAATTAAATATAAGAGACACAATGCCGACTTATGTACAGGAAGACTAAGTCTTCCTACTGTCTATGCTTTGAGCGTTTCCTGTGTCATCAGTTTTACTTTCCGATGCACCTCTGCTTGTTTACTATATCCCTTGGATCTTTACATTCACGATGAAACACAGAAATTTCAGCGGAAATAAATATAAGAGACACAATGCCGACTTAAGTACAGGAGGACTGAGTCTTCCTACTGTCTGTGTTTTGAGCGTTTCCTGTGTCACCAGTTTTACATTCCGATGCACCTCTGCAGGTTTACTGTATCCCTTGGACCTTCCCATTGACGATGAAACACAGAAATTGCATCGAAATTAAATATAAGAGACTCAATGCCGACTTAAGTACAGGAAGACTGAGTCTTCCTACTGTCTATGTTTTGAGCGTTTCCTGTGTCACTAGTTTTACATTCCGTTGCACCTCTGCAGGTTTATTGTATCCCTTCGACCTTCCCATTGACGATGAAACACATAAATTGCATCGGGATTAAATATAAGAGACACAATGCCGACTTAAGTACAGGAAGACTGAGTCTTCCTACTGTCTATTTTTTGAGCGTTTCCTGTGTCACCAGTTTTACATTCTGATGCACCTCTGCAAGTTTACTGTATCCCTTGGACCTTCCCATTGACGATGAAACACAGAAATTGCATCGGAATTAAATATAAGAGACACAATGCAGACTTAAGTACAGGAAGACTGAGTCTTCCTACTGTCTATGTTTGAGCGTTGCCTGTGTCACCAGTTTTGGATTCCGATGTGCCTCTGCAGGTTACCGTATCCATTGGACCTTCCCATTGACGATGAAACACAGAAATTGCATCGGAATTAACTATAAGAGACACAACGCCGACTTAAGCACAAGAAAACTGAGTCTTCTTACGGTCTATGTTTTGAGCGTTTCCTGTGTCATTAGTTTTACATTCCGATGCACCTCTGCCGGTTTACTGTATCCCTTGGACCTTCCCATTGTCGATGAAACACAGTAATCGCACCGGAATTAAATATAGGAGACTCAATACCGACTTAAGTACAGGAAGACTGAGTCTTCCTACTGTCTATAATTTGAGCGTTTCCTGTGTCACCAGTTTTACATTCCGATGCACCTCTACAGGTTTACTGTATCCCTTGGACCTTCACAGTGACGATGAAACATCGAAATTGCATCGGAATTAAATATAAGAGACAAAATGCCGACTTAAGTACAGGAAGACTAAGTCTTCCTACTCTCTATGTTTTGTGCGTTTCCTGTGTCATCAGTTTTACTTTCCGATGCACCTCTGCAGGTTTACTATATCCCTTGGACTTTCCCATTCACGATGAAACACAGATATTTCATCGGAAATAAATAAAAGAGTCACAATGCCGACTTAAGTACAGGAGGACTGAGTCTTCCTACTGTCTATGTTTTGAGCGTTTCCTGTCTCACTAGTTTTACATTCCGATGCACATCTTCAGGTTTACTGTATCCCTTGGACGTTCCCATTGACGTTGAAACACAGAAATTGCATCGGAATTAAATATAAGAGACACAATGCCGACTTAAGTACAGGAAGACTGAGTCTTCCTACCGTCTATGATTTGAGCGTTTCCTGTGTCACCAGTTTTACATACCGATGCACCTCCGCAGGTTTACTGTATCCCTTGGACCATCACAGTGACGATGAAACACAGAAATAGCATCGGAATTAAATATAAGAGACACAATGCCGACTTAGGTAAAGGAAGGCTGAGTCTTCCTACTGTCTATGTTTTGAGCGTTTCCTGTGTCACCAGTTTTACATTCCGATGCACCTCTGCAGGTTTACTGTATCCCTTGGACCTTCCCATTCACGATGAAACACAGAAATTGCATCGGAATTAAATATAAGAGACACAATGCCGACTTAAGTACAGGAAGACTTAGTCTTCCTACTGTCTATGGTTGAGCGTTGCCTGTGTCACCAGTTTTAGATTCCGATGTGCCTCTGCAGGTTACCGTATCCATTGGACCTTCCCATTGACGATGAAACACAGAAATTGCATCGGAATTAACTATAAGAGACACAACGCCGACTTAAGTACAAGAAAACTGAGTCTTTTTACGGTCTATGTTTATGAGCGTTTCCTGTGTCACCAGTTTTACATTCCGATGCACCTCTGCCGGTTTACTGTATCCCTTGCACCTTCACATTGTCGATGAAACACAGTAATCGCATCGGAATTAAATATAAGAGACACAATGCCGACTTAAGTACAGGAAGACTGAGACTTCCTACTGTCTATGTTTTGAGCGTTTCCTGTGTCACCGGTTTTACATTCGTATGCACTTCTGCAGGTTTACTATATCCCTTGGACCTTCCCATTGACGATGAAACACAAAAATTGCATCGGAATTAAAAATAAGAGACACAATGCTGACTTAAGTGCAGGAAGACTAAGTCTCCCTACTGTCTATGTTTTGAGCGTTTCCTGTGTCACCGGTTTTACATACCGATGCACCTCTGCAGGTTTACTGTATCCCTTGGACCATCACAGTGACGATGAAACACAGAAATAGGATCGGAATTAAATATAAGAGACACAATAGCCGACATAAGAACAGGAAGACTGAGTCTTCCTACTGTCTATGTTTTGAGCGTATCCTGTGACACCGGTTTTACATACCGATGCACCTCTGCAGGTTTACTGTATCCCTTGGACCATCACAGTGACGATGAAACACAGAAATAGGATCGGAATTAAATATAAGAGACACAATGCCGACTTAAGTACACGAAGACTGAGGCTTACTACAGTCTATGATTTGTGCGTTTCCTGTGTCACCAGTTTTACATTCCGATGCATATCTGCAGGTTTACTGTATCCCCTGGACCATCCCATTGGCCATGAAACACACAAATTGCATCGAAATTAAATATAAGCGACACAATGGCGACTTACGTACAGGAAGACTGAGTCTTCCTACTGTCTATGTTTTGAGCGTTTCCTGTGTCACCAGTTTCACATTCCGATGGACCTCTGCAGGTTTACTGTTTCCATTGGACCTTCCCATTGACGATGAAACACAGAAATTGCATCGGAATTAAATATAAGAGACACAACGCCGACCTAAGTACAAGAAAACTGAGTGTTTTTACGGTCTATGTTTTGAGCGTTTCCTGTGTCACCAGTTTCAATTCCGATGCACCTCTGCCGGTTTACTGTATCCCTTGCACCTTCACATTGTCGATGAAACACAGTAATCGCATCGGAATTAAATATAAGAGACACAATGCCGACTTGAGTACAGGAAGACTGAGTCTTCCTACTGTCTATGTTTGAGCGTTGCCTGTGTCACCAGTTTTAGATTCCGATGTGCCTCTGCAGGTTACCGTATCCATTGGACCTTCCCATTGACGATGAAACACAGAAATTGCATCGGAATTAACTATAAGAGACACAACGCCGACTTAAGTACAAGAAAACTGAGTGTTTTTACGGTCTATGTTTATGAGCGTTTCCTGTGTCACCAGTTTTACATTCCGATGCACCTCTGCCGGTTTACTGTATCCCTTGAACCTTCACATTGTCGATGAAACACAGTAATCGCATCGGAATTAAATATAAGAGACACAATGCCGACTTACGTACAGGAAGACTGAGACTTCCAACTGTCTATGTTTTGAGCGTTTCCTGTGTCATCAGTTTTACATTCCGATGCACCTCTGCAGGTTTACTGTATCCCTTAGAACTTCCCATTGACGGTGAAACACAGAAAATACATCGGAATTAAATATAAGAGACACAATGCAGATATAAGTACAGGAAGACTGAGTCTTCCTACTGTCTATGTTTTGAGCGTTTCCTGTGTCATCAGTTTTACATTCCGATGCACCTCTGCAGGTTTACTGTATCCCTTGGACCTTCCCATTCACGATGGAAAACAGAAATTGCATCGGAATTAAATATAAGAGACACAATGCCGACTTATGTACAGGAAGACTAAGTCTTCCTACTGTCTATGCTTTGAGCGCTTCCTGTGTCATCAGTTTTACTTTCCGATGCACCTCTGCTTGTTTACTATATCCCTTGGATCTTTACATTCACGATGAAACACAGAAATTTCAGCGGAAATAAATATAAGAGACACAATGCCGACTTAAGTACTGGAGGACTGAGTCTTCCTACTGTCTATGATTTGAGCGTTTCCTGTGTCACCAGTTTTACATTCCGATGCACCTCTGCAGGTTTACTGTATCCCTTGGACCTTCCCATTGACGATGAAACACAGAAATTGCATCGAAATTAAACATAAGAGACTCAATGCCGACTTAAGTACAGGAAGCCTGAGTCTTCCTACTGTCTATGTTTTGAGCGTTTCCTGTGTCACTAGTTTTACATTCCGTTGCACCTCTGCAGGTTTATTGTATCCCTTCGACCTTCCCATTGACGATGAAACACAGAAATTGCATCGGGATTAAATCTAAGAGACACAATGCCGACTTAAGTACAGGAAGACTGAGTCTTCCTACTGTCTATTTTTTGAGCGTTTCCTGTGTCACCAGTTTAACATTCTGATGCACCTCTGCAAGTTTACTGTATCCCTTGGACCTTCCCATTGACGATGAAACACAGAAATTGCATCGGAATTTAAAATGAGAGACACAATGCAGACTTAAGTACAGGAAGACTGAGTCTTCCTACTGTCTATGTTTAAGCGTTGACTGTGTCACCAGTTTTGGATTCCGATGTGCCTCTGCAGGTTACCGTATCCATTGGACCTTCCCATTGACGATGAAACACAGAAATTGCATCGGAATTAACTATAAGAGACACAACGCCGACTTAAGCACAAGAAAACTGAGTCTTCTTACGGTCTATGTTTTGAGCGTTTCCTGTGTCATTAGTTTTACATTCCGATGCACCTCTGCCGGTTTACTGTATCCCTTGGACCTTCCCATTGTCGATGAAACACAGTAATCGCACCGGAATTAAATATAGGAGACTCAATACCGACTTAAGTACAGGAAGACTGAGTCTTCCTACTGTCTATGTTTTGATCGTTTCCTGTGTCACCAGTTTTACATTCTGATGCACCTCTGCAGGTTTACTGTATCCCTTGGACCTTCCCAAGGACGATGAAACACAGAAATTGCATCGGAATTAAATATAAGAGACACAATGCCGACTTAAGTACAGGAAGACTGAGTCTTCCTACTGTCTATCTTTTGTGCGTTTCCTGTGTCACCAGTTTTACATTCTGATGCACCTCTGCAGGTTTACTGTATCCCTTGGAGCTTCCCATTGACAATGAAATACAGAAATTGTATCGAAATTAAATATAAGAGACACAATTCCGACTTAAGTACAGGAAGACTGAGTCTTCCAACTGTCTATAATTTGAGCGTTTCCTGTGTCACCAGTTTTACATTCCGGTGCACCTCTACAGGTTTACTGTATCCCTTGGACCTTCACAGTGACGATGAAACATAGAAATTGCATCGGAATTAAATATAAGAGACAAAATGCCGACTTAAGTACAGGAAGACTAAGTCTTCCTACTCTCTATGTTTTGTGCGTTTCCTGTGTCATCAGTTTTACTTTCCGATGCACCTCTGCAGGTTTACTATATCCCTTTGACCTTCCCATTCACGATGAAGCACAGATATTTCATCGGAAATAAATAAAAGAGTCACAATGCCGACTTAAGTACAGTAAGACTGAGTCTTCCTACTATGTTTTGAGCGTTTCCTGTGTCACCAGTTTTACATTCCGATGCACCTCTGCAGGTTTACAGTATCCCTTGGACCTTCTCATTGACGATGAAACACAGAAATTGCATCGGAATTACATATAAGAGACACAATGCCGACTTAAGTACAGGAAGACTGAGGCTTCCTACTGTCTATGTTTTGAACGTTTCCTGTCTCACTAGTTTTACATTCCGATGCACATCTTCATGTTTACTGTATCCCTTGGACGTTCCCATTGACGTTGAAACACAGAAATTGCATCGGAATTAAATATAAGAGACACAATGCCGACTTAAGTACAGGAAGACTGAGTCTTCCTACAGTCTATGATTTGAGCGTTTCCTGTGTCACCAGTTTTACATACCGATGCACCTCTGCAGGTTTACTGTATCCCTTGGACCATCACAGTGACGATGAAACACAGAAATAGCATCGGAATTAAATATAAGAGACACAATGCCGACTTAGGTACAGGAAGGCTGAGTCTTCCTACTGTCTATGTTTTGAGCGTTTCCTGTGTCACCAGTTCTACATTCCGATGCACCTCTGCAGGTTTATTGTATCGCTTGGACCTTCCCATTCACGATGAAACACAGAAATTGCATCGGAATTAAATATAAGAGACACAATGCCGACTTAAGTACAGGAAGACTGAGTCTTCCTACTGTCTATGTTTGAGCGTTGCCTGTGTCACCAGTTTTAGATTCCGATGTGCCTCTGCAGGTTACCGTATCCATTGGACCTTCCCATTGACGATGAAACACAGAAATTGCATCGGAATTAACTATAAGAGACACAACGCCGACTTAAGTACAAGAAAACTGAGTCTTTTTACGGTCTATGTTTATGAGCGTTTCCTGTGTCACCAGTTTTACATTCCGATGCACCTCTGCCGGTTTACTCTATCCCTTGCACCTTCACATTGTCGATGAAACACAGTAATCGCATCGGAATTAAATATAAGAGACACAATGCCGACTTAAGTACAGGAAGACTGAGACTTCCTACTGTCTATGTTTTGAGCGTTTCCTGTGTCACCGGTTTTACATTCGTATGCACCTCTGCAGGTTTACTGTATCCCTTGGACCTTCCCATTGACGATGAAACACAGAAATTGCATCGGAATTAAAAATAAGAAACACAATGCTCCCTTAAGTACAGGAAGACTAAGTCTCCCTACTGTCTATGTTTTGAGCGTTTCCTGTGTCACCGGTTTTACATACCGATGCACCTCTGCAGGTTTACTGTATCCCTTGGACCATCACAGTGACGATGAAACACAGAAATAGGATCGGAATTAAATATAAGAGACACAATAGCCGACATAAGAACAGGAAGACTGAGTCTTCCTATTGTCTATGTTTTGAGCGTATCCTGTGTCACCGGTTTTACATACCGATGCACCTCTGCAGGTTTACTGTATCCCTTGGACCATCACAGTGACGATGAAACACAGAACTAGGTTCGGAATTAAATATAAGAGACACAATGCCGACTTAAGTACACGAAGACTGAGGCTTACTACTGTCTATGTTTTGAGCGTTTCCTGTCTCACTAGTTTTACATTCCGATGCACATCTTCAGGTTTACTGTATCCCTTGGACCTTCCCATTGACGTTGAGACACAGAAATTGCATCGGAATTAAATATAAGAGACACAATGCCGACTTAAGTACAGGAAGACTGAGTCTTCCTACAGTCTATGATTTGTGCGTTTCCTGTGTCACCAGTTTTACATTCTGATGCACCTCTGCAGGTTTACTGTATCCCTTGGACCTTCCCATTGACGTTGAAACACAGAAATAGCATCGGAATTAAATATAAGAGACACAATGCCGACTTAAGTACAGGAAGACTTAGTCTTCCTACTGTCTATAATTTGAGCGTCTCCTGTGTCACCAGTTTTACATTCTGACGCACCTCTACAGGTTTACTGTATCACGTGGACCTTCACAGTGACGATGAAACACAGATATTGCATCGGAATTAAATATAAGAGACACAATGCAGACTTAAGTACAGGAAGACTGAGTCTTCCTACTGTCTATGTTTTGAGCGTTGCCTGTGTCACCAGTTTTAGATTCCGAAGTGCCTCTGCAGGTTTACCGTACCCATTGGACCTTCCCATTGACGATGAAACACAGAAATTGCATCGGAATTAACTATAAGAGACACAACGCCGACTTAAGCACAAGAAAACTGAGTCTTCTTACGGTCTATGTTTTGAGCGTTGCCTGTGTCACCAGTTTTAGATTCCGATGCACCTCTGCCGGTTTACTGTATCCCTTGGACCTTCCCATTGTCGATGAAACACAGAAATCGCACCGGAATTAAATATAGGAGACACAATGCCGACTTAAGTACAGGAAGACTTAGTCTTCCTACTGTCCATAATTTGAGCGTCTCCTGTGTCACCAGTTTTACATTCTGACGCACCTCTACAGGTTTACTGTATCACGTGGACCTTCACAGTGACGATGAAACACAGAAATTGCATCGGAATTAAATATAAGAGACACAATGCAGACTTAAGTACAGGAAGACTGAGTCTTCCTACTGTCTATGTTTTGAGCGTTGCCTGTGTCACCAGTTTTAGATTCCGATGCACCTCTGCCGGTTTACTGTATCCCTTGGACCTTCCCATTGTCGATGAAACACAGAAATCGCACCGGAATTAAATATAGGAGACACAATGCCGACTTAAGTACAGGAAAACTGAGTCTTCCTTCTGTCTATGATTTGAGCGTTTCCTGTGTCACCAGTTTTACATTCTGATGCACCTCTGCAGGTTTACTGTATCCCTTGGACCTTCCCATTGACGATGAAACACAGAAATTGCATCGGATTTAAATATAAGAGACATAATGCCGACATAAGAAAAGGAAGACTGAGTCTTCTCACTGTCAATGTTTTGAGCGTTTCCTGTGTCACCAGTTTTACATTCCGATGCACCTCTGCAGGTTTAGTGTATCCCTTGGACCTTCCCATTCACGATGAAACACAGAAATTGCATCGGAATTAAATATAAGAGACAGAATGCCGACTTAAGTACAGAAACGCTGAGCCTTCCTACTGTCTATGTTTTGTGCGTTTCCTGTGTCACCAGTTTTACATTCTGATGCACCTCTGCAGGTTTACTGTATCCCTTGGAGCTTCCCATTGACAATGAAACACAGAAATTGCATCGGAATTAAATATAAGAGACACAATGCCGACTTAAGTACAGGAAGACTGAGTCTTCCTACTGTCTATGTTTTGAGCGTTTCCTGTGTCACCAGTTTCACATTCCGATGGACCTCTGCAGCTTTACTGTTTCCATTGGACCTTCCCATTGACGATGAAACACAGAAATTGCATCGGAATTAAATATAAGAGACACAACGCCGACTTAAGTACAAGAAAACTGAGTCTTTTTATGGTCTATGTTTAAGAGCGTTTCCTGTGTCACCAGTTTTACATTCCGATGCACCTCTGCCGGTTTACTGTATCCCTTGCACCTTCACATTGTCGATGAAACACAGTAATCGCATCGGAATTAACTATAAGAGACACAATGCCGACTTAAGTACAGGAAGACTGAGACGTCCTACTGTCTATGTTTTGAGCGTTTCCTGTGTCACCGGTTTTACATTCTGATGCACCTCTGCTGGTTTACTGTATCCCTTGGACCTTCCCATTGACGATGAAACACAGAAATTGCATCGGAATTAAAAATAAGAGACACAATGCCGACTTAAGTACAGGAAGACTGAGTCTTCCTACTGTCTATGTTTTGAGCGTTTCCTGTGTCATCAGTTTTACATTCCGATGCACCTGTGCAGGTTTACTGTATCCCTTAGAACTTCCCATTGACGGTGAAACACAGAAAATACATCGGAATTAAATATAAGAGACACAATGCAGACATAAGTACAGGAAGACTTAGTCTTCCTACAGTCTATGCTTTGAGCGTTTCCCTTGTCATCAGTTTTACTTTCCGATGCACCTCTGCTTGTTTACTATATCCCTTGGATCTTTACATTCACGATGAAACACAGTAATTTCAGCGGAAATAAATATAAGAGACACAATGCCGACTTAAGTACAGGAAGACTGAGTCTTCCTACTGTCTATGATTTGAGCGTTTGCTGTGTCACCAGTTTTACATTCTGATGCACCTCTGCAAGTTTACTGTATCCCTTGGACCTTCCCATTGACGATGAAACACAGAAATTGCATCGGAATTAAATATAAGAGACACAATGCAGACTTAAGTACAGGAAGACTGAGTCTTCCTACTGTCTATGTTTGAGCGTTGCCTGTGTCACCGGTTTTAGATACCGATGTGCCTCTGCAGGTTTACCGTATCCATTGGACCTTCCCATTGACGATGAAACACAGAAATTGCATCGGAATTAACTATAAGAGACACAACGCCGGCTTAAGCACAAGAAAACTGAGTCTTCTTACGGTCTATGTTTTGAGCGTTTCCTGTGTCATTAGTTTTACATTCCCATGCACCTCTGCCGGTTTACTGTATCCCTTGGACCTTCCCATTGTCGATGAAACACAGAAATCGCACCGGAATTAAATATAGGAGACACAATGCCGACTTAAGTACAGGAAGACTGAGTCTTCCTACTGTCTATGTTTTGAGCGTTTCCTGTGTCACCAGTTTTACATTCTGATGCACCTCTGCAGGTTTACTGTATCCCTTGGACCTTACCATTGACGATGAAACACAAAAATTGCATCGGAATGAAATATAGGAGACACAATGCCGACATAAGAACAGGAAGACTGAGTCTTCCTACTGTCTATGTTTTGAGCGTATCCTGTGTCACCGGTTTTACATACCGATGCACCTCTGCAGCTTTACTGTATCCCTTGGACCATCACAGTGACGATGAAACACAGAAATAGGATCGGAATTAAATATAAGAGACACAATGCCGACTAGAGTACAGGAAGACTCAGTCTTCCTACTGTCTATGTTTTGAGCGTTTCCTGTGTCACCAGTTTTACATTCCGATGCACCTCTGCAGGTTTACTGTATCCCTTGGACCTTCCCATTGACGATGAAACACAGAAATTGCATCGGAATTAAATATATGAGAGACAATGCCGACTTAAGTACAGGAAGACTGAGTCTTCCTAATGTCTATGTTTGTGCCTTTCCTGTGTCACCTGTTTTACATTCTGATGCACCTCTGCAGGTTTACTGTATCCCTTGGACCTTCCCATTGACAAGGAAACACAAAAATTGCATCGGAATTAAGTATAAGACACACAATGCCGACTTAAGTAAAGGAAGACTGAGTCTTCCTACTGTCTATAATTTGAGCGTTTCCTGTGTCACCAGTTTTACATTCCGATGCACCTCTACAGGTTTACTGTATCCCTTGGACCTTACCATTGACGATGAAACACAAAAATTGCATCGGAATGAAATATAAGAGACACAATGCCGACATAAGAACAGGAAGACTGAGTCTTCCTACTGTCTATGTTTTGAGCGTATCCTGTGTCACCGGTTTTACATACCGATGCACCTCTGCAGCTTTACTGTATCCCTTGGACCATCACAGTGACGATGAAACACAGAAATAGGATCGGAATTAAATATAAGAGACACAATGCCGACTAGAGTACAGGAAGACTGAGTCTTCCTACTGTCTATGTTTTGAGCGTTTCCTGTGTCACCAGTTTTACATTCCGATGCACCTCTGCAGGTTTACTGTATCCCTTGGACCTTCCCATTGACGATGAAGCACAGAAATTGCATCGGAATTAAATATAAGAGACACAATGCAGACTTAAGTACAGGAAGACTGAGTCTTCCTACTGTCTATGTTTTGAGCGTTGCCTGTGTCACCAGTTTTAGATTCCGATGCACCTCTGCCGGTTTACTGTATCCCTTGGACCTTCCCATTGTCGATGAAACACAGAAATCGCACCGGAATTAAATATAGGAGACACAATGCCGACTTAAGTACAGGAAAACTGAGTCTTCCTTCTGTCTATGATTTGAGCGTTTCCTGTGTCACCAGGTTTACATTCTGATGCACCTCTGCAGGTTTACTGTATCCCTTGGACCTTCCCATTGACGATGAAACACAGAAATTGCATCGGATTTAAATATAACAGACACAATGCCGACATAAGAAAAGGAAGACTGAGTCTTCCTTCTGTCTATGATTTGAGCGTTTCCTGTGTCACCAGGTTTACATTCTGATGCACCTCTGCAGGTTTACTGTATCCCTTGGACCTTCCCATTCACGATGAAACACAGAAATTGCATCGGAATTAAATATAAGAGACACAATGCCGACTTAAGTACAGAAAGGCTGAGTCTTCCTACTGTCTATGCTTTGTGCGTTTCCTGTGTCACCAGTTTTACATTCTGATGCACCTCTGCAGGTTTACTGTATCCCTTGGACCTTCCCATTGACAATGAAACACAGAAATTGCATCGGAATTAAATATAAGAGACACAATGCCGACTGCAGTATAAGAAGACTGAGTCTTCCTACTGTCTATGTTTTGAGCGTTTCCTGTGTCACCAGTTTTACATTCCGATGCACATCTGCAGGTTTACTGTATCCCCTGCACCATCCCATTGGCGATGAAACACACAAATTGCATCGAAATTAAATATAAGAGACACAATGGCGACTTAAGTACAGGAAGACTGAGTCTTCCTACTGTCTATGTTTTGAGCGTTTCCTGTGTCACCAGTTTCACATTCCGATGGACCTCTGCAGCTTTACTGTTTCCATTGGACCTTCCCATTGACGATGAAACACAGAAATTGCATCGGAATTAAATATAAGAGACACAACGCCGACTTAAGTACAAGAAAACTGAGTCTTTTTATGGTCTATGTTTAAGAGCGTTTCCTGTGTCACCAGTTTTACATTCCGATGCACGTCTGCCGGTTTATTGTATCCCTTGCACCTTCACATTGTCGATGAAACACAGTAATCGCATCGGAATTAAATATAAGAGACACAATGCCGACTTAAGTACAGGAAGACTGAGACTTCCTACTGTCTATGATTTGAGCGTTTCCTGTGTCACCGGTTTTACATTCGGATGCACCTCTGCAGGTTTACAGTATCCCTTGGACCTTCCCATTGACGATGAAACACAGAAATTGCATCGGAATTAAAAATAAGAGACACAATGCTGACTTAAGTACAGGAAGACTAAGTCTCCCTACTGTCTATGTTTTGAGCGTTTCCTGTGTCATCAGTTTTACATTCCGATGCACCTGTGCAGGTTTACTGTATCCCTTAGAACTTCCCATTGACGGTGAAACACAGAAAATACATCGGAATTAAATATAAGAGACACAATGCAGACATAAGTACAGGAAGACTTAGTCTTCCTACGGTCTAT
The DNA here is from genome assembly GCF_023898315.1 of Schistocerca nitens. Taxonomy (NCBI): domain Eukaryota; kingdom Metazoa; phylum Arthropoda; class Insecta; order Orthoptera; family Acrididae; genus Schistocerca; species Schistocerca nitens. The sequence continues at coordinate 839,076 of NC_064616.1, read as the reverse complement.
GCTTTGAGCGTTTCCTCTGTCATCAGTTTTACTTTCCGATGCACCTCTGCTTGTTTACTATATCCCTTTGATCTTTACATTCACGATGAAACACAGAAATTTCAGCGGAAATAAATATAAGAGACAGAATGCCGACTTAAGTACAGGAAGACTGAGTCTTCCTACTGTCTATGATTTGAGCGTTTCCTGTGTCACCAGTTTTACATTTCGATGCACCTCTGCAGGTTTACTGTATCCCTTGGACCTTCCCATTCACGATGAAACACAGAAATTGCATCGGAATTAAATATAAGAGACACAATGCCGACTTAAGTACAGAAAGGCTGAGTCTTCCTACTGTCTATGTTTTGTGCGTTTCCTGTGTCACCAGTTTTACATTCTGATGCACCTCTGCAGGTTTACTGTATCCCTTGGACCTTCCCATTGACAATGAAACACAGAAATTGCATCGGAATTAAATATAAGAGACACAATGCCGACTGCAGTATAAGAAGACTGAGTCTTCCTACTGTCTATGTTTTGAGCGTTTCCTGTGTCACTAGTTTTACATTCCGTTGCACCTCTGCAGGTTTATTGTATCCCTTGGACATTCCCATTGACGCTGAACAACAGAAATTGCATGGGAATTAAATATAAGAGACACAATGCCGACTTAAGTACAGGAAGACTGAGACTTCCTACTGTCTATGTTTTGAGCGTTTCCTGTGTCACCGGTTTTACATTCGTATGCACCTCTGCAGGTTTACTGTATCCCTTGGACCTTCCCATTGACGAAGAAACACAGAAATTGCATCGGAATTAAAAATAAGAGACACAATGCCGACTTAGATACAGGAAGGCTGAGTCTTCCTACTGTCTATGTTTTGAGCGTTTCCTGTGTCACCAGTTTTACATTCCGATGCACCTCTGCAGGTTTATTGTATCGCTTGGACCTTCCCATTCACGATGAAACACAGAAATTGCATCGGAATTAAATATAAGAGACACAATGCCGACTTAAGTACAGGAAGACTGTGTCTTCCTACTGTCTATGTTTGAGCGTTGCCTGTGTCACCAGTTTTAGATTCCGATGTGCCTCTGCAGGTTACCGTATCCATTGGACCTTCCCATTGACGATGAAACACAGAAATTGCATCGGAATTAACTATAAGAGACACAATGCCGACTTAAGTACAAGAAAACTGAGTCTTTTTACGGTCTATGTTTATGAGCGTTTCCTGTGTCACCAGTTTTACATTCCGATGCACCTCTGCCGGTTTACTGTATCCCTTGCACCTTCACATTGTCGATGAAACACAGTAATCGCATCGGAATTAAATATAAGAGACACAATGCCGACTTAAGTACAGGAAGACTGAGACTTCCTACTGTCTATGTTTTGAGCGTTTCCTGTGTCACCGGTTTTACATTCGTATGCACCTCTGCAGGTTTACTGTATCCCTTGGACCTTCCCATTGACGATGAAACACAGAAATTGCATCGGAATTAAAAATAAGAGACACAATGCTCACTTAAGTACAGGAAGACTAAGTCTCCCTACTGTCTATGTTTTCAGCGTTTCCTGTGTCACCGGTTTTGCATACCGATGCACCTCTGCAGGTTTACTGTATCCCTTGGACCATCACAGTGACGATGAAACACAGAAATAGGATCGGAATTAAATATAAGAGACACAATAGCCGACATAAGAACAGGAAGACTGAGTCTTCCTACTGTCTATGTTTTGAGCGTATCCTGTGTCACCGGTTTTACATACCGATGCACCTCTGCAGGTTTACTGTATCCCTTGGACCATCACAGTGACGATGAAACACAGAACTAGGATCGGAATTAAATATAAGAGACACAATGCCGACTTAAGTACACGAAGACTGAGGCTTACTACTGTCTATGTTTTGAGCGTTTCCTGTCTCACTAGTTTTGCATTCCGATGCACATCTTCAGGTTTACTGTATCCCTTGGACCTTCCCATTGACGTTGAGACACAGATATTGCATCGGAATTAAATATAAGAGACACAATGCCGACTTAAGTACAGGAAGACTGAGTCTTCCTACAGTCTATGATTTGTGCGTATCCTGTGTCACCAGTTTTACATTCTGATGCACCTCTGCAGGTTTACTGTATCCCTTGGACCTTCCCATTGACGTTGAAACACAGAAATAGCATCGGAATTAAATATAAGAGACACAATGCCGACTTAAGTACAGGAAGACTTAGTCTTCCTACTGTCTATAATTTGAGCGTCTCCTGTGTCACCAGTTTTACATTCTGACGCACCTCTACAGGTTTACTGTATCACGTGGACCTTCACAGTGACGATGAAACACAGAAATTGCATCGGAATTAAATATAAGAGACACAATGCAGACTTAAGTACAGGAAGACTGAGTCTTCCTACTGTCTATGTTTTGAGCGTTGCCTGTGTCACCAGTTTTAGATTCCGATGTGCCTCTGCAGGTTTACCGTATCCATTGGACCTTCCCATTGACGATGAAACACAGAAATTGCATCGGAATTAACTATAAGAGACACAACGCCGACTTAAGCACAAGAAAACTGAGTCTTCTTACGGTCTATGTTTTGAGCGTTGCCTGTGTCACCAGTTTTAGATTCCGATGCACCTCTGCCGGTTTACTGTATCTCTTGGACCTTCCCATTGTCGATGAAACACAGAAATCGCACCGGAATTAAATATAGGAGACACAATGCCGACTTAAGTACAGGAAGACTTAGTCTTCCTACTGTCTATAATTTGAGCGTCTCCTGTGTCACCAGTTTTACATTCTGACGCACCTCTACAGGTTTACTGTATCACGTGGACCTTCACAGTGACGATGAAACACAGAAATTGCATCGGAATTAAATATAAGAGACACAATGCAGACTTAAGTACAGGAAGACTGAGTCTTCCTACTGTCTATGTTTTGAGCGTTGCCTGTGTCACCAGTTTTAGATTCCGATGCACCTCTGCCGGTTTACTGTATCCCTTGGACCTTCCCATTGTCGATGAAACACAGAAATCGCACCGGAATTAAATATAGGAGACACAATGCCGACTTAAGTACAGGAAAACTGAGTCTTCCTTCTGTCTATGATTTGAGCGTTTCCTGTGTCACCAGTTTTACATTCTGATGCACCTCTGCAGGTTTACTGTATCCCTTGGACCTTCCCATTGACGATGAAACACAGAAATTGCATCGGATTTAAATATAAGAGACACAATGCCGACATAAGAAAAGGAAGACTGAGTCTTCCTACTGTCAATGTTTTGAGCGTTTCCTGTGTCACCAGTTTTACATTCCGATGCACCTCTGCAGGTTTACTGTATCCCTTGGACCTTCCCATTCACGATGAAACACAAAAATTGCATCGGAATGAAATATAGGAGACACAATGCCGACATAAGAACAGGAAGACTGAGTCTTCCTACTGTCTATGTTTTGAGCGTATCCTGTGTCACCGGTTTTACATACCGATGCACCTCTGCAGCTTTACTGTATCCCTTGGACCATCACAGTGCCGATGAAACACAGAAATAGGATCGGAATTAAATATAAGAGACACAATGCCGACTAGAGTACAGGAAGACTGAGTCTTCCTACTGTCTATGTTTTGAGCGTTTCCTGTGTCACCAGTTTTACATTCCGATGCACCTCTGCAGGTTTACTGTATCCCTTGGACCTTCCCATTGACGATGAAACACAGAAATTGCATCGGAATTAAATATATGAGACACAATGCCGACTTAAGTACAGGAAGACTGAGTCTTCCTAATGTCTATGTTTTGTGCCTTTCGTGTGTCACCTGTTTTACATTCTGATGCACCTCTGCTGGTTTACTGTATCCCTTGGACCTTCCCATTGACAAGGAAACACAAAAATTGCATCGGAATTAAGTATAAGACACACAATGCCGACTTAAGTAAAGGAAGACTGAGTCTTCCTACTGTCTATAATTTGAGCGTTTCCTGTGTCACCAGTTTTACATTCCGATGCACCTCTACAGGTTTACTGTATCCCTTGGACCTTACCATTGACGATGAAACACAAAAATTGCATCGGAATGAAATATAAGAGACACAATGCCGACATAAGAACAGGAAGACTGAGTCTTCCTACTGTCTATGTTTTGAGCGTATCCTGTGTCACCGGTTTTACATACCGATGCACCTCTGCAGCTTTACTGTATCGCTTGGACCATCACAGTGACGATGAAACACAGAAATAGGATCGGAATTAAATATAAGAGACACAATGCCGACTAGAGTACAGGAAGACTGAGTCTTCCTACTGTCTATGTTTTGAGCGTTTCCTGTGTCACCAGTTTTACATTCCGATGCACCTCTGCAGGTTTACTGTATCCCTTGGACCTTCCGATTGACGATGAAGCACAGAAATTGCATCGGAATTAAATATAAGAGACACAATGCAGACTTAAGTACAGGAAGACTGAGTCTTCCTACTGTCTATGTTTTGAGCGTTGCCTGTGTCACCAGTTTTAGATTCCGATGCACCTCTGCCGGTTTACTGTATCCCTTGGACCTTCCCATTGTCGATGAAACACAGAAATCGCACCGGAATTAAATATAGGAGGCACAATGCCGACTTAAGTACAGGAAAACTGAGTCTTCCTTCTGTCTATGATTTGAGCGTTTCCTGTGTCACCAGTTTTACATTCTGATGCACCTCTGCAGGTTTACTGTATCCCTTGGACCTTCCCATTGACGATGAAACACAGAAATTGCATCGGATTTAAATATAACAGACACAATGCCGACATAAGAAAAGGAAGACTGAGTCTTCCTACTGTCAATGTTTTGAGCGTTTCCTGTGTCACCAGTTTTACATTCCGATGCACCTCTGCAGGTTTACTGTATCCCTTGGACCTTCCCATTCACGATGAAACACAGAAATTGCATCGGAATTAAATATAAGAGACACAATGCCGACTGAAGTACAGAAAGGCTGAGTCTTCCTACTGTCTATGTTTTGTGCGTTTCCTGTGTCACCAGTTTTACATTCTGATGCACCTCTGCAGGTTTACTGTATCCCTTGGAGCTTCCCATTGACAATGAAACACAGAAATTGCATCGGAATTAAATATAAGAGACACAATGCCGACTTCAGTATAAGAAGACTGAGTCTTCCTACTGTCTATGTTTTGAGCGTTTCCTGTGTCACCAGTTTTACATTCCGATGCACATCTGCAGGTTTACTGTATCCCCTGCACCATCCCATTGGCGATGAAACACACAAATTGCATCGAAATTAAATATAAGAGACACAATGGCGACTTAAGTACAGGAAGACTGAGTCTTCCTACTGTCTATGTTTTGAGCGTTTCCTGTGTCACCAGTTTCACATTCCGATGGACCTCTGCAGCTTTACTGTTTCCATTGGACCTTCCCATTGACGATGAAACACAGAAATTGCATCGGAATTAAATATAAGAGACACAACGCCGACTTAAGTACAAGAAAACTGAGTCTTTTTATGGTCTATGTTTAAGAGCGTTTCCTGTGTCACCAGTTTTACATTCCGATGCACCTGTGCAGGTTTACTGTATCCCTTAGAACTTCCCATTGACGGTGAAACACAGAAAATACATCGGAATTAAATATAAGAGACACAATGCAGACATAAGTACAGGAAGACTTAGTCTTCCTACAGTCTATGCTTTGAGCGTTTCCTCTGTCATCAGTTTTACTTTCCGATGCACCTCTGCTTGTTTACTATATCCGTTTGATCTTTACATTCACGATGAAACACAGAAATTTCAGCGGAAATAAATATAAGAGACAGAATGCCGACTTAAGTACAGGAAGACTGAGTCTTCCTACTGTCTATGATTTGAGCGTTTCCTGTGTCACCAGTTTTACATTTCGATGCACCTCTGCAGGTTTACTGTATCCCTTGGACCTTCCCATACACGATGAAACACAGAAATTGCATCGGAATTAAATATAAGAGACTCAATGCCGACTTAAGTACAGGAAGACTGAGACTTCCTACTGTCTATGTTTTGAGCGTTTCCTGTGTCACTAGTTTTACATTCCGTTGCACCTCTGCAGGTTTATTGTATCCCTTGGACATTCCCATTGACACTGAACAACAGAAATTGCACGGGAATTAAATATAAGAGACACAATGCCGACTTAAGTACAGGAATACTGAGTCTTCCTACTGTCTATATTTTGAGCGTTTCCTGTGTCACCAGTTTTACATTCTGATGCACCTCTGCAAGTTTACTGTATCCCTTGGACCTTCCCATTGACGATGAAACACAGAAATTGCATCGGAATTAAATATAAGAGACACAATGCAGACTTAAGTACAGGAAGACTGAGTCTTCCTACTGTCTATGTTTGAGCGTTGCCTGTGTCACCGGTTTTAGATTCCGATGTGCCTCTGCAGGTTTACCGTATCCATTGGACCTTCCCATTGACGATGAAACACAGAAATTGCATCGGAATTAACTATAGGAGACACAACGCCGGCTTAAGCACAAGAAAACTGAGTCTTCTTACGGTCCATGTTTTGAGCGTTTCCTGTGTCATTAGTTTTACATTCCCATGCACCTCTGCCGGTTTACTGTATCCCTTGGACCTTCCCATTGTCGATGAAACACAGAAATCGCACCGGAATTAAATATAGGAGACACAATGCCGACTTAAGTACAGGAAGACTGAGTCTTCCTACTGTCTATGTTTTGAGCGTTTCCTGTGTCACCAGTTTTACATTCTGATGCACCTCTGCAGGTTTACTGTATCCCTTGGACCTTACCATTGACGATGAAACACAAAAATTGCATCGGAATGAAATATAAGAGACACAATGCCGACATAAGAACAGGAAGACTGAGTCTTCCTACTGTCTATGTTTTGAGCGTATCCTGTGTCACCGGTTTTACATACCGATGCACCTCTGCAGCTTTACTGTATCCCTTGGACCATCACAGTGACGATGAAACACAGAAATAGGATCGGAATTAAATATAAGAGACACAATGCCGACTAGAGTACAGGAAGACTGAGTCTTCCTACTGTCTATGTTTTGAGCGTTTCCTGTGTCACCAGTTTTACATTCCGATGCACCTCTGCAGGTTTACTGTATCCCTTGGACCTTCCCATTGACGATGAAACACAGAAATTGCATCGGAATAAAATATAAGAGACACAATGCCGACTTAAGTACAGGAAGACTGAGTCTTTCTAATGTCTATGTTTTGAGCGTTTCCTGTGTCACCAGTTTCACATTCCGATGGACCTCTGCAGCTTTACTGTTTCCATTGGACCTTCCCATTGACGATGAAACACAGAAATTGCATCGGAATTAAATATAAGAGACACAACGCCGACTTAAGTACAAGAAAACTGAGTCTTTTTATGGTCTATGTTTAAGAGCGTTTCCTGTGTCACCAGTTTTACATTCCGATGCACCTCTGCCGGTTTATTGTATCCCTTGCACCTTCACATTGTCGATGAAACACAGTAATCGCATCGGAATTAAATATAAGAGACACAATGCCGACTTAAGTACAGGAAGACTGAGACTTCCTACTGTCTATGTTTTGAGCGTTTCCTGTGTCACCGGTTTTACATTCGGATGCACCTCTGCACGTTTACAGTATCCCTTGGACCTTCCCATTGACGATGAAACACAGAAATTGCATCGGAATTAAAAATAAGAGACATAATGCTGACATAAGTACAGGAAGACTAAGTCTCCCTACTGTCTATGTTTTGAGCGTTTCCTGTGTCATCAGTTTTACATTCCGATGCCCCTGTGCAGGTTTACTGTATCCCTTAGAACTTCCCATTGACGGTGAAACACAGAAAATACATCGGAATTAAATATAAGAGACACAATGCAGACATAAGTACAGGAAGACTTAGTCTTCCTACAGTCTATGCTTTGAGCGTTTCCTCTGTCATCAGTTTTACTTTCCGACGCACCTCTGCTTGTTTACTATATCCCTTTGATCTTTACATTCACGATGAAACACAGAAATTTCAGCGGAAATAAATATAAGAGACAGAATGCCGACTTAAGTACAGGAAGACTGAGTCTTCCTACTGTCTATGATTTGAGCGTTTCCTGTGTCACCAGTTTTACATTTCGATGCACCTCTGCAGGTTTACTGTATCCCTTGGACCTTCCCATTGACGATGAAACACAGAAATTGCATCGGAATTAAATATAAGAGACTCAATGCCGACTTAAGTACAGGAAGACTGAGACTTCCTACTGTCTATGTTTTGAGCGTTTCCTGTGTCACTAGTTTTACATTCCGTTGCACCTCTGCAGGTTTATTGTATCCCTTGGACCTTCCCATTGACGATGAAACACAGAAATTGCATCGGAATTAAATATAAGAGACACAATGCAGACTTAAGTACAGGAAGACTGAGTCTTCCTACTGTCTATGTTTGAGCGTTGCCTGTGTCACCGGTTTTAGATTCCGATGTGCCTCTGCAGGTTTACCGTATCCATTGGACCTTCCCATTGACGATGAAACACAGAAATTGCATCGGAATTAACTATAAGAGACACAACGCCGGCTTAAGCACAAGAAAACTGAGTCATCTTACGGTCTATGTTTTGAGCGTTTCCTGTGTCATTAGTTTTACATTCCCATGCACCTCTGCCGGTTTACTGTATCCCTTGGACCTTCCCATTGTCGATGAAACACAGAAATCGCACCGGAATTAAATATAGGAGACACAATGCCGACTTAAGTACAGGAAGACTGAGTCTTCCTACTGTCTATGTTTTGAGCGTTTCCTGTGTCACCAGTTTTACATTCTGATGCACCTCTGCAGGTTTACTGTATCCCTTGGACCTTACCATTGACGATGAAACACAAAAATTGCATCGGAATGAAATATAAGAGACACAATGCCGACATAAGAACAGGAAGACTGAGTCTTCCTACTGTCTATGTTTTGAGCGTATCCTGTGTCACCGGTTTTACATACCGATGCACCTCTGCAGCTTTACTGTATCCCTTGGACCATCACAGTGACGATGAAACACAGAAATAGGATCGGAATTAAATATAAGAGACACAATGCCGACTAGAGTTCAGGAAGACTGAGTCTTCCTACTGTCTATGTTTTGAGCGTTTCCGGTGTCACCAGTTTTACATTCCGATGCACCTCTGCAGGTTTACTGTATCCCTTGGACCTTCCCATTGACGATGAAACACAGAAATTGCATCGGAATAAAATATAAGAGACACAATGCCGACTTAAGTACAGGAAGACTGAGTCTTCCTAATGTCTATGTTTTGTGCCTTTCCTGTGTCACCTGTTTTACATTCTGATGCACCTCTGCAGGTTTACTGTATCCCTTGGACCTTCCCATTGACAAGGAAACACAAAAATTGCATCAGAATTAAGTATAAGACACACAATGCCGACATAAGTAAAGGAACACTGAGTCTTCCTACTGTCTATAATTTGAGCGTTTCCTGTGTCACCAGTTTTACATTCCGATGCACCTCTACAGGTTTACTGTATCCCTTGGACCTTCACAGTGACGATGAAACACAGAAATTGCATCGGAATTAAATATAAGAGACAAAATGCCGACTTAAGTACAGGAAGACTAAGTCTTCCTACTCTCTATGTTTTGAGCGTTTCCTGTGTCATCAGTTTTACTTTCCGATGCACCTCTGCAGGTTTACTATATCCTTTGGACCTTCCCATTCACGATGAAACACAGATATTTCATCGGAAATAAATATTCGAGACACAATGCCGACTTAAGTACAGGAAGACTGAGTCTTCCTACTGTCTATGTTTTGAGCGTTTCCTGTCTCACTAGTTTTACATTCCGATGCACCTCTTCAGGTTTACTGTATCCCTTGGACCTTCCCATTGACGTTGAAACACAGAAATTGCATCGGAAATAAATATAAGAGACACAATGCCGACTTAAGTACCAGAAAACAGTCTTCTTACGGTCAATGTTTTGAGCGTATCCTGTGTCACTAGTTTTACATTCCGATGCACCTCTGCATGTTTACTGTATCCCTTGGACCTTCCCATTGACGATGAAACACAGAAATTGCATCGGAATTAAATATAAGAGACTCAATGCCGACTTAAGTACAGGAAGACTGAGTCTTCCTACTGTCTATGTTTTGAGCGTTTCCTGTGTCACTAGTTTTACATTCCGTTTCACCTCTGCAGGTTTATTGTATCCCTTGGACCTTCCCATTGCGATGAAACACAGAATTTCCATCGGAATTAAATATAAGAGACACAATGCCGACTTCAGTACAGGAAGACTTAGTCTTACTACTGTCTATAATTTGAGCGTTTCCTGAGTCACCAGTTTTACATTCCGATTCACCTCTGCAGGTTTACTGTATCTTTTGCCGCCCCCACTGACGATGAAACACAGAAATTGCATCGGGATTAAATATAAGAGACACAATACCGACTTAAGTACAGGAAGACTGAGTCTTCCTACTGTCTATTTTTTGAGCGTTTCCTGTGTCACCAGTTTTACATTCTGATGCACGTCTGCAAGTTTACTGTATCCCTTGGACCTTCCCATTGACGATGAAACACAGAAATTGCATCGGAATTAAATATAAGAGACACAATGCATACTTAAGTACAGGAAGACTGAGTCTTCCTACTGTCTATGTTTTGAGCGTTGCCTGTGTCACCAGTTTTAGATTCCGATGTGCCTCTGCAGGTTTACCGTATCCATTGGACCTTCCCATTGACGATGAAACACAGGAATTGCATCGGAATTAAATATAAGAGACACAATGCCGACTTAAGTACAGGAAGACTGAGTCTTCCTACTGTCTATAATTTGAGCGTTTCCTGTGTCACCAGTTTTACATTCTGATGCACCTCTGCAGGTTTACTGTATCCCTTGGACCTTCACAGTGACGATGAAACACAGAAATTGATTCGGAATTAAATATAAGAGACACAATGCCGACTTAAGTACAGGAAGACTAAGTCTTCCTACTCTCTGTGTTTTGAGCGTTTCCTGTGTCATCAGTTTTACTTTCCGATGCACCTCTGCAGGTTTACTATATCCCTCGGACCTTCCCATCCACGATGAAACACAGATATTTCATCGGAAATAAATATAAGAGACACAATGCCGACTTAAGTACAGGAAGACTGAGTCTTCCTACTGTCTATGTTTTGAGCGTTTCCTGTGTCACCAGTTTTACATTCCGATGCAGCTCTGCAGGTTTACAGTATCCCTTGGACCTTCCCATTGACGATGAAACACAGAAATTGCATCGGAATTAAATATAAGAGACACAATGCCGACTTAAGTACAGGAAGACTGAGGCTTCCTACTGTCTATGTTTGGAGCCTTTCCTGTCTCACTAGTTTTACATTCCGATGCACCTCTTCAGGTTTACTGTATCCCTTGGACCTTCCCATTGACGTTGAAAAACAGAAATTGCATCGGAATTAAATATAAGAGACACAATGCCGACTTAAGTACAGGAAGACTGAGTCTTCCTACAGTCTATGTTTTGAGCGTTTCCTGTGTCACCAGTTTTACATTCCGATGCACCTCTGCAGGTTTACAGTATCCCTTGGACCTTCCCATTGACGATGAAACACAGAAATTGCATCGGAATTAAATATAAGAGACACAATGCCGACTTAAGTACAGGAAGACTGAGGCTTCTCACTGTCTATGTTTTGAGCGTTTCCTGTCTCACTAGTTTTACATTCCGATGCACCTCTTCAGGTTTACTGTATCCCTTGGACCTTCCCATTGACGTTGAAACACAGAAATTGCATCGGAATTAAATGTAAGAGACACAATGCCGACTTAAGTACAGGAAGACTGAGTCTTCCTACTGTCTATGTTTTGAGCGTTTCCTGAGTCACCAGTTTTACATTCCGATGCACCTCTGCATGTTTACTGTATCCCTTGGACCTTCCAATTTGCGATGAAACACACAAATTGCATCGAAATTTAATATAAGACACACAATGCCAACTTAAGTACCGGAAGATTGAGTCTTCCTACTGTCTATGTTTTGAGCGTTTCCTGTGTCACCAGTTTTACATTCCGATTCACCTCTGCAGGTTTACTGCATCTTTTGGACGTCCCCACTGACGATGAAACACAGAAATTGCATCGGGATTAAATATAAGAGACACAATACCGACTTAAGTACAGGAAGACTGAGTCTTCCTACTGTCTATTTTTTGAGCGTTTCCTGTGTCACCAGTTTTACATTCTGATGCACCTCTGCAAGTTTACTGTATACCTTGGACCTTCCCATTGACGATGAAACACAGAAATTGCATCGGAATTAAATATAAGAGACACAATGCAGACTTAAGTACAGGAAGACTGAGTCTTCCTACTGTCTATGTTTTGAGCGTTGCCTGTGTCACCAGTTTTAGATTCCGATGTGCCTCTGCAGGTTTACCGTATCCATTGGACCTTCCCATTGACGATGAAACACAGGAATTTCATCGGAATTAAATATAAGAGACACAATGCCGACTTAAGTACAGGAAGACTGAGTCTTCCTACTGTCTATAATTTGAGCGTTTCCTGTGTCACCAGTTTTACATTCTGATGCACCTCTGCAGGTTTACTGTATCCCTTGGAGCTTCCCATTGACAACGAAACACAGAAATTGCATCGGAATTAAATATAAGAGACACAATGCCGACTTAAGTACAGGAAGACTGAGGCTTCTCACTGTCTATGTTTTGAGCGTTTCCTGTCTCACTAGTTTTACATTCCGATGCACCTCTTCAGGTTTACTGTATCCCTTGGACCTTCCCATTGACGTTGAAACACAGAAATTGCATCGGAATTAAATGTAAGAGACACAATGCCGACTTAAGTACAGGAAGACTGAGTCTTCCTACTGTCTATGTTTTGAGCGTTTCCTGAGTCACCAGTTTTACATTCCGATGCACCTCTGCATGTTTACTGTATCCCTTGGACCTTCCCATTTGCGATGAAACACACAAATTGCATCGAAATTAAATATAAGACACACAATGCCAACTTAAGTACCGGAAGATTGAGTCTTCCTACTGTCTATGTTTTGAGCGTTTCCTGTGTCACCAGTTTTACATTCCGATTCACCTCTGCAGGTTTACTGTATCTTTTGGACGTCCCCACTGACGATGAAACACAGAAATTGCATCGGGATTAAATATAAGAGACACAATACCTACTTAAGTACAGGAAGACTGAGTCTTCCTACTGTCCATTTTTTGAGCGTTTCCTGTGTCACCAGTTTTACATTCTGATGCACCTCTGCAAGTTTACTGTATCCCTTGGACCTTCCCATTGACGATGAAACACAGAAATTGCATCGGAATTAAATATAAGAGACACAATGCAGACTTAAGTACAGGAAGACTGAGTCTTCCTACTGTCTATGTTTTGAGCGTTGCCTGTGTCACCAGTTTTAGATTCCGATGTGCCTCTGCAGGTTTACCGTATCCATTGGACCTTCCCATTGACGATGAAACACAGGAATTGCATCGGAATTAAATATAAGAGACACAATGCCGACTTAAGTACAGGAAGACTGAGTCTTCCTACTGTCTATAATTTGAGCGTTTCCTGTGTCACCAGTTTTACATTCTGATGCACCTCTGCAGGTTTACTGTATCCCTTGGAGCTTCCCATTGACAACGAAACACAGAAATTGCTTCGGAATTAAATATAAGAGACACAATGCCGACTTAAGTACAGGAAGACTGAGTCTTCCTACTGTCTATAACTTGAGCGTTTCCTGTGTCACCAGTTTTACATTCCGATGCACCTCTACAGGTTTACTGTATCCCTTGGACCTTCACAGTGACGATGAAACACAGAAATTGCATCGGAATTAAATATAAGAGACACAATGCCGACTTAAGTACAGGAAGACTAAGTCTTCCTACTCTCTATGCTTTGAGCGTTTCCTGTGTCATCAGTTTTACTTTCCGATACACCTCTGCAGGTTTACTATATCCCTTGGACCTTCCCATTCACGATGAAACACAGATATTTTATCGGAAATAAATATTCGAGACACAATGCCGACTTAAGTACAGGAAGACTGAGTCTTCCTACTGTCTATGTTTTGAGCGTTTCCTGTGTCACCAGTTTTACATTCCGATGCACCTCTGCAGGTTTACTGTATCCCTTGGACGTTCCCATTGACGATGAAACACAGAAATTGCATCGGAATTAAATATAAGAGACACAACGCCGACTTAAGTACAAGAAAACTGAGTCTTCTTACGGTAATGTTTTGAGCGTTTCCTGTGTCAACAGTTTTACATTCTGATGCACCTCTGCAGGTTTACTGTATCCCTTGCACCTTCCCATTGACGCTGAAACACAGAAATTGCATCGGAATAAAATATAAGAGACACAATGCCGACTTAAGTACAGGAAGACAAAGTCTTCCTACTGTCTATGTTTTGAGCGTTTCCTGTGTCATCAGTTTTGCTTTCCGATGCACCTCTGCATGTTTACTATATCCCTTGGACCTTCCCATTCACGATGAAACACAGAAATTTAATCGGAAATAAATATAAGAGACACAATGCCGACTTAAGTACAGGAAGACTGAGTCTTCCTACTGTCTATGTTTTGAGCGTTTCCTGTGTCACCAGTTTTACATTCCGATGCACTTCTGCAGGTTTACTGTATCCCTTGGACCTTCCCATTGACGATGAAACACAGAAATTGCATCGAAATTAAATATAAGAGACACAACGCCGAGTTATGTACAAGAAAACTGAGTCTTCTTACGGTCGATGTTTTGAGCGTTTCCTGTGTCACCAGTTTTACATTCCGATGCACCCCTGCTGATTTACTGTATCCCTTGGACCTTCCCATTGTCGATGAAACACAGAACTCGCATCGAATTAAATATAAGAGACACAATTCCGACTTAAGTACAGGAAGACTGAGTCTTCCTAATGTCTATGTTTTGAGCGTTTCCTGTGTCACCAGTTTTACATTCCGATTAACCTCTGCAGGTTTACTGTATCCATTGGACCTTCCCATTTTCAATGAAACACAGAAATCGCATCGGAATTAAATATAAGAGACTCAATGCCGACTTAAGTACAGGAAGACTGAGTCTTCGTACTCTCTATGTTTTGAGCGCTTCCTGTCTCAGTAGTTTTACATTCCGATGCACCTCTACAGGTTTAATGTATCCCTTGGACCCTCCCATTGACGATGAAACACAGAAATTGCATCGGAATTAAATATAAGAGACACAATGCCGACTTAAGTACATGAAAACAGTCTTCTTACGGTCAATGTTTTGAGCGTATCCTGTGTCACCAGTTTTACATTCCGATGCACCTCTACAGGTTTACTGTATCCCTTGGACCTTCACAGTGACGATGAAACACAGAAATCGCATCGGAATTAAATATAAGAGTCACAATGCCGTCTTAAGTACAGGAAGACTTTGTCTTCCTACTGTCTATGATTTGAGCGTTTCCTGAGTCACCAGTTTTACATTCTGATGCACCTCTGCTGGTTTACTGTATCCCTTGGACCTTCCCATTGACGATGAAAAACAGAAATCGCATCGGATTTAAATATAAGATACACAATGCCGACTTAAGTACAGGAAGACAAAGTCTCCCTACTGTCTATGTTTTGAGCGTTTCCTGTGTCATCAGTTTTACTTTCCGATGCACCTCTGCATGTTTACTATATCCCTTGGACCTTCCCATTCACGATGAAACACAGAAATTTAATCGGAAATAAATATAAGAGACACAATGCCGACTTAAGTACAGGAAGACTGAGTCTTCCTATTGTCTATGTTTTCAGCGTTTCCTGTGTCACCAGTTTTACATTCCGATGCACCTCTGCAGGTTTACTGTATCCCTTTGAACTTCCCATTGACGATGAAACACAGAAATTGCATCGGAATTAGATATAAGAGACACAATGCCGACATAAGAACAGGAAGACTGAGTCTTCCTACTGTCTATGTTTTGAGCGTTTCCTGTGTCACTATGTTTACATTCCGATGCACCTCTGCAGGTTTACTGTATCCCTTGGACGTTCCCATTGACGATGAAAAACAGAAATTGCATCGGATTTAAATATAAGATACACAATGCCGACTTAAGTACAGGAAGACTGAGACTTCCTACTGTCTATGTTTTGAGCCTTTCCTGTGTCACCAGTTTTACATTCTGATGCACCTCTGCAGGTTTACTGTATCCCTTGGACCTTCCCATTGACGATGAAACACAGAAATTGCATCGGAATTAAATATAAGAGACACAATGCCGACTTAAGTACAAGAAAAGAGTCTTATTACTGTCAATGTTTTGAACGTTTCCTGTGTCACCAGTTTTACATTCCGATGCACATCTGCAGGTTTACTGTATCCCCTGGACCATCCCATTGGCGTTGAAACACACAAATTGCATCGAAATTAAATATAAGAGACACAATGCCGACTTAAGTACAGGAAGACTAAGTCTTCCTACTGTCTATAATTTGAGCGTTTCCTGTGTCACCAGTTTTACATTCTGACGCACCTCTACATGTTTACTGTATCACTTGGACCTTCACAGTGACGATGAAACACAGAAATTGCATCGGAATTAAATATAAGAGACACAATGCCGACTTAAGTACATGAAAACAGTCTTCTTACGGTCAATGTTTTGAGCGTATCCTGTGTCACCAGTTTTACATTCCGATGCACCTCTGCATGTTTACTGCATCCCTTGGACCTTCCCATTGGCGATGAAACACACAAATTGCATCGAAATTAAATATAAGACACACAATGCCGACTTAAGTACCGGAAGATTGAGTCTTCCTACTGTCTATGTTTTGAGCGTTTCCTGTGACACCAGTTTCACATTCCGATTCACCTCTGCAGGTTTACTGTATCTTTTGGACGTTCCCATTGACGATGAAACACAGAAATTGCATCGGAATTAAATATAAGAGACACAACGCCGACTTAAGTACAAGAAAACTGAGTCTTCTTACGGTCGATGTTTTGAGCGTTTCCTGTGTCACCAGTTTTACATTACGATGCACCCCTGCTGATTTACTGTATCCCTTGGACCTTCCCATTGTCGATGAAACACAGAACTCGCATCGAATTAAATATAAGAGACACAATTCCGACTTAAGTACAGGAAGACTGAGTCTTCCTACTGTCTATGTTTTGAGCGTTTCCTGTGTCACCAGTTTTACATTCCGATGCACCTCTACAGGTTTAATGTATCCCTTGGACCCTCCCATTGACGATGAAACACAGAAATTGCATCGGAATTAAATATAAGAGACACAATGCCGACTTAAGTACAGGAAGACTGAGTCTTCCTACTGTCTATGTTTTGAGCGTTTCCTGTGTCACCAGTTTTACATTCTGATGCAGCTCTGCAGGTTTACTGTATCCCTTGGACCTTCCCATTGACGACGGAACACAGAAATTGCATCGGAATTAAATATATGACACACAATGCCAACTTAAGTACAAGAAGACTGAGTCTTCCTACTGTCTATAGTTTGAGCGTTTCCTGTGTCACCAGTTTTACATTCCGATGCACCTCTACAGGTTTACTGTATCCCTTTGACCTTCCCATTGACGATGAAACACAGAAATTGCATCGGAATTAGATATAAGAGACACAATGCCGACATGAGAACAGGAAGACTGAGTCTTCCTACTGTCTATGTTTTGAGCGTTTCCTGTGTCACTATGTTTACATTCCGATGCACCTCTGCAGGTTTACTGTATCCCTTGGACGTTCCCATTGACGATGAAAAACAGAAATTGCATCGGATTTAAATATAAGATACACAATGCCGACTTAAGTACAGGAAGACTGAGACTTCCTACTGTCTATGTTTTGAGCCTTTCCTGTGTCACCAGTTTTACATTCTGATGCACCTCTGCAGGTTTACTGCATCCCTTGGACCTTCCCATTGACGATGAAACACAGAAATTGCATCGGAATTAAATATAAGAGACACAATGCTGACTTAAGTACAAGAAAAGAGTCTTATTACTGTCAATGTTTTGAACGTTTCCTGTGTCACCAGTTTTACATTCCGATGCACATCTGCAGGTTTACTGTATCCCCTGGACCATCCCATTGGCGTTGAAACACACAAATTGCATCGAAATTAAATATAAGAGACACAATGCCGACTTAAGTACAGGAAGACTAAGTCTTCCTACTGTCTATAATTTGAGCGTTTCCTGCGTCACCAGTTTTACATTCCGATGCACCTCTACAGGTTTACTGTATCCCTTGGACCTTCACAGTGACGATGAAACACAGAAATTGCATCGGAATTAAATATAAGAGACACAATGCCGACATAAGTACAGGAAGACTAAGTCTTCCTACTCTCTATGTTTGGAACGTTTCCTGTGTCATCAGTTTCACTTTCCAATGCACATCTGCAGGTTTACTATTTCCCTTGGACCTTCCCATTCACGATGAAACACAGATATTTTATCGGAAATAAATATAAGAGACACAATGCCGACTTAAGTACAGGAAGACTGAGTCTTCCTACTGTCTATGTTTTGAGCGTTTCCTGTGTCACCAGTTTTACATTCCGATGCACCTCTGCAGGTTTACAGCATCCCTTGGACCTTCCCATTGACGATGAAGCACAGAAATTGCATCGGAATTAAATATAAGAGACACAATGCCGACTTAAGTACAGGATGACTGAGGCTTCCTACTGTCTATGTTTTGAGCGTTTCCTGACTCACTAGTTTTACATTCCGATGCACCTCTTCAGGTTTACTGTATCCCTTGGACCTTCCCTTTGACGTTGAAACACAGAAATTGCATCGGAATTAAATATAAGAGACACAATGCCGACTTAAGTACAGGAAGACTGAGTCTTCCTACAGTCTATGTTTTGAGCGTTTCCTGTGTCACCATTTTTACATTCTGATGCACCTCTGCAGGTTTACTGTATCCCTTGGACCTTCCCATTGACGATGAAACACAGAAATTGCATCGGAATTAAATATAAGAGACACAATGCCGACATAAGTACAGAAGACTTAGTCTTCCTACTGTCTATAATTTGAGCGTTTCCTGTGTCACCAGTTTTACATTCTGACGCACCTCTACAGGTTTACTGTATCACTTGGACCTTCACAGTGACGATGAAACACAGAAATTGCATCGGAATTAAATATAAGAGACACAATGCCGACTTAAGTACAAGAAAACAGTCTTCTTACGGTCAATGTTTTGAGCGTATCCTGTGTCACCAGTTTTACATTCCGATGCACCTCTGCATGTTTACTGTATCCCTTGGACCTTCCCATTGGCGATGAAACACACAAATTGCATCGAAATTAAATATAAGACACACAATGCCGACTTAAGTACCGGAAGATTGAGTCTTCCTACTGTCTATGTTTTGAGCGTTTCCTGTGACACCAGTTTTACATTCCGATTCACCTCTGCAGGTTTACTGTATCTTTTGGACGTTCCCATTGACGATGAAACACAGAAATTGCATCGGAATTAAATATAAGAGACACAACGCCGACTTAAGTACAAGAAAACTGAGTCTTCTTACGGTCGATGTTTTGAGCGTTTCCTGTGTCACCAGTTTTACATTACGATGCACCCCTGCTGATTTACTGTATCCCTTGGACCTTCCCATTGTCGATGAAACACAGAACTCGCATCGATATAAATATAAGAGACACAATGCCGACTTAAGTACAGGAAGACTGAGTCTTCCTACTGTCTATGTTTTGAGCGTTTCCTGTGTCACCAGTTTTACATTCCGATTCACCTCTGCAGGTTTACTGTATCCATTGGACGTTCCCATTGACGATGAAAAACAGAAATTGCATCGGATTTAAATATAAGAGACACAATGCCGACTTAAGTACAAGAAAAGAGTCTTATTACTGTCAATGTTTTGAGCGCTTCCTGTGTCACCAGTTTTACATTCCGATGCACATCTGCAGGTTTACTGTATCCCCTGGACCATCTCATTGGCGTTGAAACACACAAATTGCATCGAAATTAAATATAAGAGACACAATGCCTACTTAAGTACAGGAAGACTGAGTCTTCCTACTGTCTATGTTTGAGCGTTTCCTGTGTCACCAGTTTTACATTCCAATGGACCTCTGCAGGTTTACTGTATCCCTTGGACCTTCCCATTGACGATGAAACACAGAAATTGCATCGGAATTAAATATAAGAGACACAACGCCGAGTTATGTACAAGAAAACTGAGTCTTCTTACGGTCGATGTTTTGAGCGTTTCCTGTGTCACCAGTT
This sequence comes from Schistocerca nitens, assembly GCF_023898315.1. Lineage (NCBI taxonomy): Eukaryota > Metazoa > Arthropoda > Insecta > Orthoptera > Acrididae > Schistocerca > Schistocerca nitens. The sequence continues at coordinate 818,774 of NC_064616.1, read as the reverse complement.
TTACATTCCGATGCACCCCTGCTGATTTACTGTATCCCTTGGACCTTCCCATTGTCGATGAAACACAGAACTCGCATCGAATTAAATATAAGAGACACAATTCCGACTTAAGTACAGGAAGACTGAGTCTTCCTACTGTCTATGTTTTGAGCGTTTCCTGTGTCACCAGTTTTACATTCCGATTAACCTCTGCAGGTTTACTGTATCCATTGGAACTTCCCATTGTCGATGAAACACAGAAATCGCGTCGGAATTAAATATAAGAGACTCAATGCCGACTTAAGTACAGGAAGACTGAGTCTTCGTACTCTCTATGTTTTGAGCGCTTCCTGTCTCAGTAGTTTTACATTCCGATGCACCTCTACAGGTTTAATGTATCCCTTGGACCCTCCCATTGACGATGAAACACAGAAATTGCATCGGAATTAAATATAAGAGACACAATGCCGACTTAAGTACAGGAAGACTGAGTCTTCCTACTGTCTATGTTTTGAGCGTTTCCTGTGTCACCAGTTTTACATTCTGATGCAACTCTGCAGGTTTACTGTATCCCTTGGACCTTCCCATTGACGACGGAACACAGAAATTGCATCGGAATTAAATATAAGACACACAATGCCGTCTTAAGTACAAGAAGACTGAGTCTTCCTACTGTCTATACTTTGAGCGTTTCCTGTGTCACCAGTTTTACATTCCGATGCACCTCTGCTGGTTTACTGTATCCCTTGGACCTTCCCATTGACGATGAAAAACAGAAATTGCATCGGATTTAAATATAAGATACACAATGCCGACTTAAGTACAGGAAGACAAACTCTCCCTACTGTCTATGTTTTGAGCGTTTCCTGTGTCATCAGTTTTACTTTCCGATGCACCTCAGCATGTTTACTATATCCCTTGGACCTTCCCATTCACGATGAAACACAGAAATTTAATCGGAAATAAATATAAGAGACACAATGCCGACTTAAGTACAGGAAGACTGAGTCTTACTATTGTCTATGTTTTCAGCGTTTCCTGTGTCACCAGTTTTACATTCCGATGCACCTCTGCAGGTTTACTGTATCCCTTTGACCTTCCCATTGACGATGAAACACAGAAATTGCATCGGAATTAGATATAAGAGACACAATGCCGACATAAGAACAGGAAGACTGAGTCTTCCTACTGTCTATGTTTTGAGCGTTTCCTGTGTCACTATGTTTACATTCCGATGCACCTCTGCAGGTTTACTGTATCCCTTGGACGTTCCCATTGACGATGAAAAACAGAAATTGCATCGGATTTAAATATAAGATACACAATGCCGACTTAAGTACAGGAAGACTGAGACTTCCTACTGATTATGTTTTGAGCCTTTCCTGTGTCACGAGTTTTACATTCTGATGCACCTCTGCAGGTTTACTGTATCCCTTGGACCTTCCCATTGACGATGAAACACAGAAATTGCATCGGAATTAAATATAAGAGACACAATGCCGACTTAAGTACAAGAAAAGAGTCTTATTACTGTCAATGTTTTGAACGTTTCCTGTGTCACCAGTTTTACATTCCGATGCAGATCTGCAGGTTTACTGTATCCCCTGGACCATCCCATTGGCGTTGAAACACACAAATTGCATCGAAATTAAATATAAGAGACACAATGCCGACTTAAGTACAGGAAGACTAAGTCTTCCTACTGTCTATAATTTGAGCGTTTCCTGTGTCACCAATTTTACATTCCGATGCACCTCTACAGGTTTACTGTATCCCTTGGACCTTCACAGTGACGATGAAACACAGAAATTGCATCGGAATTAAATATAAGAGACACAATGCCGACATAAGTACAGGAAGACTAAGTCTTCCTACTCTCTATGGTTGGAACGTTTCCTGTGTCATCAGTTTCACTTTCCGATGCACATCTGCAGGTTTACAGGATCCCTTGGACCTTCCCATTGACGATGAAACACAGAAATTGCATCGGAATTAAATATAAGAGACACAATGCCGACTTAAGTACAGGATGACTGAGGCTTCCTACTGTCTATGTTTTGAGCGTTTCCTGACTCACTAGTTTTACATTCCGATGCACCTCTTCAGGTTTACTGTATCCCTTGGACCTTCCCTTTGACGTTGAAACACAGAAATTGCATCGGAATTAAATATAAGAGACACAATGCCGACTTAAGTACAGGAAGACTGAGTCTTCCTACAGTCTATGTTTTGAGCGTTTCCTGTGTCACCAGTTTTACATTCCGATGCACCTCTGCAGGTTTACAGCATCCCTTGGACCTTCCCATTGACGATGAAACACAGAAATTGCATCGGAATTAAATATAAGAGACACAATGCCGACTTAAGTACAGGATGACTGAGGCTTCCTACTGTCTATGTTTTGAGCGTTTCCTGACTCACTAGTTTTACATTCCGATGCACCTCTTCAGGTTTACTGTATCCCTTGGACCTTCCCTTTGACGTTGAAACACAGAAATTGCATCGGAATTAAATATAAGAGACACAATGCCGACTTAAGTACAGGAAGACTGAGTCTTCCTACAGTCTATGTTTTGAGCGTTTCCTGTGTCACCATTTTTACATTCTGATGCACCTCTGCAGGTTTACTGTATCCCTTGGACCTTCCCATTGACGATGAAACACAGAAATTGCATCGGAATTAAATATAAGAGACACAATGCCGACATAAGTACAGGAAGACTGAGTCTTCCTACAGTCTATGTTTTGAGCGTTTCCTGTGTCACCATTTTTACATTCTGATGCACCTCTGCAGGTTTACTGTATCCCTTGGACCTTCCCATTGACGATGAAACACAGAAATTGCATCGGAATTAAATATAAGAGACACAATGCCGACATAAGTACAGAAGACTTAGTCTTCCTACTGTCTATAATGTGAGCGTTTCCTGTGTCACCAGTTTTACATTCTGACGCACCTCTACAGGTTTACTGTATCACTTGGACCTTCACAGTGACGATGAAACACAGAAATTGCATCGGAATTAAATATAAGAGACACAATGCCGACTTAAGTACAAGAAAACAGTCTTCTTACGGTCAATGCTTTGAGCGTATCCTGTGTCACCAGTTTTACATTCCGATGCACCTCTGCATGTTTACTGTATCCCTTGGACCTTCCCATTGGCGATGAAACACACAAATTGCATCGAAATTAAATATAAGACACACAATGCCGACCTAAGTACCGGAAGATTGAGTCTTCCTACTGTCTATGTTTTGAGCGTTTCCTGTGACACCAGTTTTACATTCCGATTCACCTCTGCAGTTTTACTGTATCTTTTGGACGTTCCCATTGACGATGAAACACAGAAATTGCATCGGAATAAAATATAAGAGACACAACGCCGACTTAAGTACAAGAAAACTGAGTCTTCTTACGGTCGATGTTTTGAGCGTTTCCTGTGTCACCAGTTTTACATTACGATGCACCCCTGCTGATTTACTGTATCCCTTGGACCTTCCCATTGTCGATGAAACACAGAACTCGCATCGAAATAAATATAAGAGACACAATGCCGACTTAAGTACAGGAAGACTGAGTCTTCCTACTGTCTATGTTTTGAGCGTTTCCTGTGTCACCAGTTTTACATTCCGATTCACCTCTGCAGGTTTACTGTATCCATTGGACGTTCCCATTGACGATGAAAAACAGAAATTGCATCGGATTTAAATATAAGAGACACAATGCCGACTTAAGTACAAGAAAAGAGTCTTATTACTGTCAATGTTTTGAGCGCTTCCTGTGTCACCAGTTTTACATTCCGATGCACATCTGCAGGTTTACTGTATCCCCTGGACCATCTCATTGGCGTTGAAACACACAAATTACATCGAAATTAAATATAAGAGACACAATGCCTACTTAAGTACAGGAAGACTGAGTCTTCGTACTGTCTATGTTTGAGCGTTTCCTGTGTCACCAGTTTTACATTCCAATGGACCTCTGCAGGTTTACTGTATCCATTGGACCTTCCCATTGTCGATGACACACAGAAATCGCATCGGAATTAAATATAAGAGACACAATGCCGACTTAAGTACAGGAAGACTAACTCCTCCTACTGTCTATGTTTTGAGCGTTTCCTGTGTCATCAGTTTTACTTTGTGTTGCACCTCTGCAGGTTTACTATATCGCTTGGACCTTCACAGTGACGATGAAACACAGAAATTGCATCGGAATTAAATATAAGAGACACAATGCCGACTTCAGTACAGGAAGACTGAGTCTTCCCACTGTCTATGTTTTGAGCGTTTCCTGTGTCACGAGTTTTACATTCCGATGCACCTCTGCAGGTTTACTGTATCCCTTGGAACGTCCCATTGACGATGAAACACTTAAGTACAAGAAAACTGAGTCTTCTTACGGTCTATGTTTTGAGCGTTTCCTGTGTCAACAGTTTTACATTCCGATTCACCTCTGCAGGTTTGCTGTATCTTTTGGACGTTCCCATTGACGATGAAACACAGAAATTGCATCGGAATTAAATATAAGAGACACAATGCCGACTTAAGTACAGGAAGACTGAGTCTTCCTACTGTCTATTTTTTGAGCGTTTCCTGTGTCACGAGTTTTACATTCTGATGCACCTCTTCAAGTTTGCTGTATCCCTTGGACCTTCCCATTGACGATAAAACACAGAAATTGCATCGGAATTAAATATAAGAGACACAATGCAGACTTAAGTACAGGGAGACTGAGTCTTCCTACTGTCTATGTTTTGAGCGTTGCCTGTGTCACCAGATTTTGATTCCGATGTGCCTCTGCAGGTTTACCGTATCCATTGGACCTTCCCATTGACGATGAAACACAGAAATTGCATCGGAATTAAATATAAGAGACACAATGGCGACATAAGTACAGGAAGACTGTGTCTTCCTACTGTCTATGTTTTGTGCGATTCCTGTGTCACCAATTTTACATTCTGATGCACCTCTGCAGGTTTACTGTATCCCTTGGAGCTTCCCATTGACTATGAAACACAGAAATTGCTTCGGAATTAAATATAAGAGACACAATGCCGACTTAAGTACAGGAAGACTGAGTCTTCCTACTGTCTATAATTTGAGCGTTTCCTGTGTCACTAGTTTTACATTCCGATGCACCTCTGCAGGTTTACTGTATCTTTTGGACGTTCCCATTGACGATGAAACACAGAAATTGCATCGGAATTAAATATAAGAGACACAACGCCGACTTAAGTACAAGAAAACTGAGTCTTCTTACGGTCGATGTTTTGAGCGTTTCCTGTGTCACCACTTTTACATTACGATGCACCCCTGCTGATTTACTGTATCCCTTGGACCTTCCCATTGTCGATGAAACACAGAACTCGCATCGAAATAAATATAAGAGACACAATGCCGACTTAAGTACAGGAAGACTGAGTCTTCCTACTGTCTATGATTTGAGCGTTTCCTGTGTCACCAGTTTTACATTCCGATTCACCTCTGCAGGTTTACTGTATCCATTGGACGTTCCCATTGACGATGAAAAACAGAAATTGCATCGGATTTAAATATAAGAGACACAATGCCGACTTAAGTACAAGAAAAGAGTCTTATTACTGTCAATGTTTTGAGCGCTTCCTGTGTCACCAGTTTTACATTCCGATGCACATCTGCAGGTTTACTGTATCCCCTGGACCATCTCATTGGCGTTGAAACACACAAATTGCATCGAAATTAAATATAAGAGACACAATGCCTACTTAAGTACAGGAAGACTGAGTCTTCCTACTGTCTATGTTTGAGCGTTTCCTGTGTCACCAGTTTTACATTCCAATGGACCTCTGCAGGTTTACTGTATCCCTTGGACCTTCCCATTGACGATGAAACACAGAAATTGCATCGGAATTAAATATAAGAGACACAACGCCGAGCTATGTACAAGAAAACTGAGTCTTCTTACGGTCGATGTTTTGAGCGTTTCCTGTGTCACCAGTTTTACATTCCGATGCACCCCTGCTGATTTACTGTATCCCTTGGACCTTCCCATTGTCGATGAAACACAGAACTCGCATCGAATTAAATATAAGAGACACAATTCCGACTTAAGTACAGGAAGACTGAGTCTTCCTACTGTCTATGTTTTGAGCGTTTCCTGTGTCACCAGTTTTACATTCCGATTAACCTCTGCAGGTTTACTGTATCCATTGGACCTTCCCATTGTCGATGAAACACAGAAATCGCATCGGAATTAAATATAAGAGACTCAATGCCGACTTAAGTACAGGAAGACTGAGTCTTCGTACTCTCTATGTTTTGAGCGCTTCCTGTCTCAGTAGTTTTACATTCCGATGCACCTCTACAGGTTTAATGTATCCCTTGGACCCTCCCATTGGCGATGAAACACAGAAATTGCATCGGAATTAAATATAAGAGACACAATGCCGACTTAAGTACAGGAAGACTGAGTCTTCCTACTGTCTATGTTTTGAGCGTTTCCTGTGTCACCAGTTTTACATTCTGATGCAACTCTGCAGGTTTACTGTATCCCTTGGACCTTCCCATTGACGACGGAACACAGAAATTGCATCGGAATTAAATATAAGACACACAATGCCAACTTAAGTACAAGAAGACTGAGTCTTCCTACTGTCTATAGTTTGAGCGTTTCCTGTGTCACCAGTTTTACATTCCGATGCACCTCGACAGGTTTACTGTATCCCTTGGACCTTCACAGTGACGATGAAACACAGAAATCGCATCGGAATTAAATATAAGAGTCACAATGCCGTCTTAAGTACAGGAAGACTGAGTCTTCCTACTGTCTATGATTTGAGCGTTTCCTGAGTCACCAGTTTTACATTCTGATGCACCTCTGCTGGTTTACTGTATCCCTTGGACCTTCCCATTGACGATGAGAAACAGAAATTGCATCGGATTTAAATATAGGATACACAATGCCGACTTAAGTACAGGAAGACAAAGTCTCCCTACTGTCTATGTTTTGAGCGTTTCCTGTGTCATCAGTTTTACTTTCCGATGCACCTCTGCATGTTTACTATATCCCTTGGACCTTCCCATTCACGATGAAACACAGAAATTTAATCGGAAATAAATATAAGAGACACAATGCCGACTTAAGTACAGGAAGACTGAGTCTTCCTATTGTCTATGTTTTCAGCGTTTCCTGTGTCATCAGTTTTACATTCCGATGCACCTCTGCAGGTTTACTGTATCCCTTTGACCTTCCCACTGACGATGAAACACAGAAATTGCATCGGAATTAGATATAAGAGACACAATGCCGACATAAGAACAGGAAGACTGAGTCTTCTTACTGTCTATGTTTTGAGCGTTTCCTGTGTCACTATGTTTACATTCCGATGCACCTCTGCAGGTTTACTGTATCCCTTGGACGTTCCCATTGACGATGAAAAACAGAAATTGCATCGGATTTAAATATAAGATACACAATGCCGACTTAAGTACAGGAAGACTGAGACTTCCTACTGTCTATGTTTTGAGCCTTTCCTGTGTCACCAGTTTTACATTCTGATGCACCTCTGCAGGTTTACTGTATCCCTTGGACCTTCCCATTGACGATGAAACACAGATATTGCATCGGAATTAAATATAAGAGACACAATGCCGACTTAAGTACAAGAAAAGAGTCTTATTACTGTCAATGTTTTGAACGTTTCCTGTGTCACCAGTTTTACATTCCGATGCAGATCTGCAGGTTTACTGTATCCCCTGGACCATCCCATTGGCGTTGAAACACACAAATTGCATCGAAATTAAATATAAGAGACACAATGCCGACTTAAGTACAGGAAGACTAAGTCTTCCTACTGTCTATAATTTGAGCGTTTCCTGTGTCACCAGTTTTACATTCCGATGCGCCTCTACAGGTTTACTGTATCCCTTGGACCTTCACAGTGACGATGAAACACAGAAATTGCATCGGAATTAAATATAAGAGACACAATGCCGACATAAGTACAGGAAGACTAAGTCTTCCTACTCTCTATGTTTGGAACGTTTCCTGTGTCATCAGTTTCACTTTCCGATGCACATCTGCAGGTTTACTATATCCCTTGGACCTTCCCATTCACGTACGAAATACAGATATTTTATCGGAAATAAATATAAGAGACACAATGCCGACTTAAGTACAAGAAAACAGTCTTCTTACGGTCAATGTTTTGAGCGTTTCCTGTGTCACCAGTTTTACATTACGATGCACCCCTGCTGATTTACTGTATCCCTTGGACCTTCCCATTGTCGATGAAACACAGAACTCGCATCGAAATAAATATAAGAGACACAATGCCGACTTAAGTACAGGAAGACTGAGTCTTCCTACTGTCTATGTTTTGAGCGTTTCCTGTGTCACCAGTTTTACATTCCGATTCGCCTCTGCAGGTTTACTGTATCCATTGGACGTTCCCATTGACGATGAAAAACAGAAATTGCATCGGATTTAAATATAAGAGACACAATGCCGACTTAAGTACAAGAAAAGAGTCTTATTACTGTCAATGTTTTGAGCGCTTCCTGTGTCACCAGTTTTACATTCCGATGCACATCTGCAGGTTTACTGTATCCCCTGGACCATCTCATTGGCGTTGAAACACACAAATTGCATCGAAATTAAATATAAGAGACACAATGCCTACTTAAGTACAGGAAGACTGAGTCTTCCTACTGTCTATGTTTGAGCGTTTCCTGTGTCACCAGTTTTACATTCCAATGGACCTCTGCAGGTTTACTGTATCCATTGGACCTTCCCATTGTCGATGAAACACAGAAATCGCATCGGAATTAAATATAAGAGACACAATGCCGACTTAAGTACAGGAAGACTAACTCCTCCTACTGTCTATGTTTTGAGCGTTTCCTGTGTCATCAGTTTTACTTTGTGTTGCACCTCTGCAGGTTTACTATATCCCTTGGACCTTCACAGTGACGATGAAACACAGAAATTGCATCGGAATTAAATATAAGAGACACAATGCCGACTTCAGTACAGGAAGACTGAGTCTTCCCACTGTCTATGTTTTGAGCGTTTCCTGTGTCACGAGTTTTACATTCCGATGCACCTCTGCAGGTTTACTGTATCCCTTGGACCGTCCCATTGACGATGAAACACTGAAGTACAACAAAACTGAGTCTTCTTACGGTCTATGCTTTGAGCGTTTCCTGTGTCAACAGTTTTACATTCCGATTCACCTCTGCAGGTTTGCTGTATCTTTTGGACGTTCCCATTGACGATGAAACACAGAAATTGCATCGGAATTAAATATAAGAGACACAATGCCGACTTAAGTACAGGAAGACTGAGTCTTCCTACTGTCTATTTTTTGAGCGTTTCCTGTGTCACGAGTTTTACATTCTGATGCACCTCTTCAAGTTTGTTGTATCCCTTGGACCTTCCCATTGACGATAAAACACAGAAATTGCATCGGAATTAAATATAAGAGACACAATGCAGACTTAAGTACAGGGAGACTGAGTCTTCCTACTGTCTATGTTTTGAGCGTTGCCTGTGTCACCAGATTTTGATTCCGATTTGCCTCTGCAGGTTTACCGTATCCATTGGACCTTCCCATTGACGATGAAACACAGAAATTGCATCGGAATTAAATATAAGAGACACAATGGCGACATAAGTACAGGAAGACTGGGTCTTCCTACTGTCTATGTTTTGTGCGATTCCTGTGTCACCAATTTTACATTCTGATGCACCTCTGCAGGTTTACTGTATCCCTTGGAGCTTCCCATTGACAATGAAACACAGAAATTGCTTCGGAATTAAATATAAGAGACACAATGCCGACTTAAGTACAGGAAGACTGAGTCTTCCTACTGTCTATAATTTGAGCGTTTCCTGTCTCACTAGTTTTACATTCCGATGCACCTCTTCAGGTTTACTGTATCCCTTGGACCTTCACAGTGACGATGAAACACAGAAGTTGCATCGGAATGAAATATAAGAGACACAATGCCGACTTAAGTACAGGAAGACTAAGTCTTCCTACTCTCTATGTTTTAAGCGTTTCCTGTGTCATCAGTTTTACTTTCCGATGCACCTCTGCAGGTTTACTATATCACTTGGACCTTCCCATTCACGATGAAACACAGATATTTTATCGGAAATAAATATAAGAGACACAATGCCGACTTAAGTACAGGAAGACTGAGTCTTCCTAGTGTCTATGTTTTGAGCGTTTCCTGTGTCACCAGTTTTACATGCCGATGCACCTCTGCAAGTTTACAGTATCCCTTGGACCTTCCCACTGACGTTGAAACACAGAAATTGCATCGGAATTAAATATAAGAGACACAATGCCGACTTAAGTACAGGAAGACTGAGTCTTCCTACTGTCTATGATTTGAGCGTTTCCTGTGTCACCAGTTTTACATTCCGATTCACCTCTGCAGGTTTACTGTATCCATTGGACCTTCCCATTGTAGATGAAACACAGAAATCGCATCGGAATTAAATATAAGAGACACAATGCCGACATAAGTACACGAAGACTCAGTCTTCTTCTGTCTATGATTTAAGCGTTTCCTGTCTCAGTAGTTTTACATTCCGATGCACCTCTTCAGGTTTACTGTATCCCTTGGACCTCCCCATTGACAATGAAACACAGAAATTGCATCGGAATTGAATATAAGAGACACAATGCCGACTTAAGTACAGGAAGACTGAGTCTTCCTACTGTCTATGTTTTGAGCGTTTCCTGTGTCACCAGTTTTAAATTCTGATGCAACTCTGCAGGTTTACTGTATCCCTTGGACCTTCCCATTGACGATGAAACACTTAAGTACAAGAAAACTGAGTCTTCTTACGGTCTATGTTTTGAGCGTTTCCTGTGTCAACAGTTTTACATTCCGATTCACCACTGCAGGTTGCTGTATCTTTTGGACGTTCCCATTGACGATGAAACACAGAAATTGCATCGGAATTAAATATAAGAGACACAATGCCGACTTAAGTACAGGAAGACTGAGTCTTCCTACTGTCTATTTTTTGAGCGTTTCCTGTGTCACCAGTTTTACATTCTGATGCACCTCTTCAAGTTTGCTGTATCCGTTGGACCTTCCCATTGACGATAAAACACAGAAATTGCATCGGAATTAAATATAAGAGACACAATGCAGACTTAAGTACAGGGAGACTGAGTCTTCCTACTGTCTATGTTTTGAGCGTTGCCTGTGTCACCAGATGTAGATTCCGATGTGCCTCTGCAGGTTTACCGTATCCATTGGACCTTCCCATTGACGATGAAACACAGAAATTGCATCGGAATTAAATATAAGAGACACAATGCCGACATAAGTACAGGAAGACTGAGTCTTCCTACTGTCTATGGTTTGTGCGTTTCCTGTGTCACCAGTTTTACATTCTGATGCACCTCTGCAGGTTTACTGTATCCCTTGGAGCTTCCCATTGACAATGAAACACAGAAATTGCTTCGGAATTAAATATAAGAGACACAATGCCGACTTAAGTACAGGAAGACTGAGTCTTCCTACTGTCTATAATTTGAGCGTTTCCTGTCTCACTAGTTTTACATTCCGATGCACCTCTTCAGGTTTACTGTATCCCTTGGACGTTCCCATTGACGATGAAACACAGAAGTGCATCGGAATTAAATATAAGAGACACAATGCCGACTTAAGTACAGGAAGACAGAGTCTTCCTACTGTCTATGTTTTGAGCGTTTCCTGTGTCACCAGTTTTACATTCTGATGCACCTCTGCAGGTTTACTGTATCCCTTGGACCTTCCCATTGACGATGAAACACAGAAATTGCATCGGAATTAAATATAAGAGACACAATGCCGACTTAAGTACAAGAAAAGAGTCTTATTACTGTCAATGTTTTGAGCGCTCCCTGTGTCACCAGTTTTACATTCCGATGCACATCTGCAGGTTTACTGTATCCCCTGGACCATCTCATTGGCGTTGAAACACCCAAATTGCATCGAAATTAAATATAAGAGACACAATGCCGACTTAAGTACAGGAAGACTGAGTCTTCCTACTGTCTATGTTTGAGCGTTTCCTGTGTCACCAGTTTTACATTCCAATGGACCTCTGCAGGTTTACTGTATCCATTGGACCTTCCCATTGACGATGAAACACAGAAATTGCATCGGAATTAAATATAAGAGACACAATGCCGACTTAAGTACAGGAAGACTGAGTCTTCCTACTGTCTATTTTTTGAGCGTTTCCTGTGTCACCAGTTTTACATTCTGATGCACCTCTTCAAGTTTGCTGTATCCCTTGGACCTTCCCATTGACGATAAAACACAGAAATTGCATCGGAATTAAATATAAGAGACACAATGCAGACTTAAGTACAGGGAGACTGAGTCTTCTTACTGTCTATGTTTTGAGCGTTGCCTGTGTCACCAGATTTAGATTCCGATGTGCCTCTGCAGGTTTACCGTATCCATTGGACCTTCCCATTGACGATGAAACACAGAAATTGCATCGGAATTAAATATAAGAGACACAATGCCGACTTAAGTACAGGAAGACTGAGTCTTCCTACTGTCTATAATTTGAGCGTTTCCTGTCTCTCTAGTTTTTCATTCCGATGCACCTCTTCAGGTTTACTGTATCCCTTGGACCTTCACAGTGACGATGAAACACAGAAATTGCATCGGAATTAAATATAAGAGACACAATGCCGACATAAGTACAGGAAGACTGAGTCTTCCTACTGTCTATGTTTTGTGCGTTTCCTGTGTCACCAGTTTTACATTCTGATGCACCTCTGCAGGTTTACTGTATCCCTTGGGGCTTCCCATTGACAATGAAACACAGAAATTGCGTCGGAATTAAATATAAGAGACACAATGCCGACTTAAGTACAGGAAGACTTAGTCTTCCTACTGCCTATAATTTGAGCGTTTCCTGTGTCACCAGTTTTACATTCTGACGCACCTCTACAGGTTTACTGTATCACTTGGACCTTCACAGTGACGATGAAACACAGAAATTGCATCGGAATTAAATATAAGAGAGACAATGCCGACTTAAGTACCAGAAAACAGTCTTCTTACGGTCAATGTTTTGAGCGTATCCTGTGTTACCAGTTTTACATTCCGCTCCACCTCTGCATGTTTACTGTATCCCTTGGACCTTCCCATTGGCGATGAAACACACGAATTGCATCGAAATTAAATATAAGGCACACAATGCCGACTTAAGTACCGGAAGATTGAGTCTTCCTACTGTCTATGTTTTGAGCGTTTCCTGTGTCACCAGTTTTACACTCCGATTCACCTCTGCAGGTTTACTGAATCTTTTGGACGTTCCCATTGACGATGAAACACAGAAATTGCATCGGAATTAAATATAAGAGACACAACGCCAACTTGAGTACAAGAAAACTGAGTCTTCTTATGGTCTATGTTTTGAGCGTTTCCTGTGTCAACAGTTTTACATTCTGATGCACCTCTGCAGGTTTACTATATCCCTTGCACCTTCCCATTGACGCTGAAACACAGAAATTGCATCGGAATTAAATATAAGAGACACAATGCCGACTTAAGTACAGGAAGACTGACGCTTCCTACTGTCTATGTTTTGAGCGTTTCCTGTCTCAGTAGTTTTACATTCCTATGCACCTCTTCAGGGTTACTGTATCCCTTGGACCTTCCCATTGACGATGAAACACAGAAATTCCATCGGAATTAAATATAACAGACACAATGCCGACTTAAGTACAGGAAGAATTAGTCTTACTACTGTCTATAATTTGAGCGTTTCCTGTGTCACCAGTTTTACATTCTGACGCACCTCTACAGGTTTACTGTATCACTTGGACCTTCACAGTGACGATGAAACACTGAAATTGCATCGGAATTAAATATAAGAGGCACAATGCCGACTTAAGTACCAGAAAACAGTCTTCTTACGGTCAATGTTTTGAGCGTATCGTGTGTCACCAGTTTTACATTCCGATGCACTTCTGCATTTTTACTGTATCCCTTGGACCTTCCCATTGGCGATGAAACTCATAAATTGCATCGGAATTAAATATAAGACACACAAAGCCAACTTAAGTACCGGAAGATTGAGTCTTCCTACTGTCTATGATTTGAGCGTTTCCTGTGTCACCTGTTTTACATTCCGATTTACCTCTGCAAGTTTACTGTAGCCCATGGACCTTCCCATTGACGATGAAACACAGAAATTGCATCGGAATTAAATATAAGAGACACAATGCAGACTTAAGTACAGGAAGACTGAGTCTTCCTACTGTCTATTTTTTGAGCGTTTCCTGTGTCACCAGTTTTACATTCCGATGCACCTCTGCAGGTTTACAGTATCCCTTGGACCTTCCCATTGACGATGACACACAGAAATTGCATCGGAATTAAATATAAGAGACACAATGCCGACTTAAGTACAGGAAGACTGAGGCTTCCTACTGTCTATGTTTTGAGCGTTTCCTGACTCACTAGTTTTACATTCCGATGCACCTCTTCAGGTTTACTGTATCCCTTGGACCTTCCCATTGATGTTGAAACACAGAAATTGCATCGGAATTAAATATAAGAGACACAATGCCGACTTAAGTACAGGAAGACTGATTCTTCCTACAGTCTATGTTTTGAGCGTTTCCTGTGTCACCATTTTTACATTCTGATGCACCTCTGCAGGTTTACTGTATCCCTTGGACCTTCCCATTGACGATGAAACACAGAAATTGCATCGGAATTAAATATAAGAGACACAATGCCGACATAAGTACAGAAGACTTAGTCTTCCTACTGTCTATAATTTGAGCGTTTCCTGTGTCACCAGTTTTACATTCTGACGCACCTCTACAGGTTTACTGTATCACTTCGACCTTCACAGTGACGATGAAACACAGAAATTGCATCGGAATTAAATATAAGTGACACAATGCCGACTTAAGTACAAGAAAACAGTCTTCTTACGGTCAATGTTTTGAGCGTATCCTGTGTCACCAGTTTTACATTCCGATGCACCTCTGCATGTTTACTGTATCCCTTGGACCTTCCCATTGGCGATGAAACACACAAATTGCATCGAAATTAAATATAAGACACACAATGCCGACTTAAGTACCGGAAGATTGAGTCTTCCTACTGTCTATGTTTTGAGCGTTTCCTGTGACACCAGTTTTACATTCCGATTCACCTCTGCAGGTTTACTGTATCTTTTGGACGTTCCCATTGACGATGAAACACAGAAATTGCATCGGAATTAAATATAAGAGACACAACGCCGACTTAAGTACAAGAAAACTGAGTCTTCTTACGGTCGATGTTTTGAGCGTTTCCTGTGTCACCAGTTTTACATTACGATGCACCCCTGCTGATTTACTGTATCCCTTGGACCTTCCCATTGTCGATGAAACACACAACTCGCATCGAAATAAATATAAGAGACACAATGCCGACTTAAGTACAGGAAGACTGAGTCTTCCTACTGTCTATGTTTTGAGCGTTTCCTGTGTCACCAGTTTTACATTCCGATTCACCTCTGCAGGTTTACTGTATCCATTGGACGTTCCCATTGACGATGAAAAACAGAAATTGCATCGGATTTAAATATAAGAGACACAATGCCGACTTAAGTACAAGAAAAGAGTCTTATTACTGTCAATGTTTTGAGCGCTTCCTGTGTCACCAGTTTTACATTCCGATGCACATCTGCAGGTTTACTGTATCCCTTGGACCGTCCCATTGACGATGAAACACTTAAGTACAAGAAAACTGAGTCTTCTTACGGTCTATGTTTTGAGCGTTTCCTGTGTCAACAGTTTTACATTCCGATTCACCTCTGCAGGTTTGCTGTATCTTTTGGACGTTCCCATTGACGATGAAACACAGAAATTGCATCGGAATTAAATATAAGAGACACAATGCCGACTTAAGTACAGGAAGACTGAGTCTTCCTACTGTCTATTTTTTGAGCGTTTCCTGTGTCACGAGTTTTACATTCTGATGCACCTCTTCAAGTTTGCTGTATCCCTTGGACCTTCCCATTGACGATAAAACACAGAAATTGCATGGGAATTAAATATAAGAGACACAATGCAGACCTAAGTACAGGGAGACTGAGTCTTCCTTCTGTCTATGTTTTGAGCGTTGCCTGTGTCACCAGATTTTGATTCCGATGTGCCTCTGCAGGTTTACCGTATCCATTGGACCTTCCCATTGACGATGAAACACAGAAATTGCATCGGAATTAAATATAAGAGACACAATGGCGACATAAGTACAGGAAGACTGGGTCTTCTTACTGTCTATGTTTTGTGCGATTCCTGTGTCACCAATTTTACATTCTGATGCACCTCTGCAGGTTTACTGTATACCTTGGAGCTTCCCATTGACAATGAAACACAGAAATTGCTTCGGAATTAAATATAAGAGACACAATGCCGACTTAAGTACAGGAAGACTGAGTCTTCCTACTGTCTATAATTTGAGCGTTTCCTGTCTCACTAGTTTTACATTCCGATGCACCTCTTCAGGTTTACTGTATCCCTTGGACCTTCACAGTGACGATGAAACACAGAAGTTGCATCGGAATTAAATATAAGAGACACAATGCCGACTTAAGTACAGGAAGACTAAGTCTTCCTACTCTCTATGTTTTAAGCGTTTCCTGTGTCATCAGTTTTACTTTCCGATGCACCTCTGCAGGTTTACTATATCACTTGGACCTTCCCATTCACGATGAAACACAGATATTTTATCGGAAATAAATATAAGAGACACATTGCCGACTTAAGTACAGGAAGACTGAGTCTTCCTAGTGTCTATGTTTTGAGCGTTTCCTGTGTCACCAGTTTTACATTCCGATGCACCTCTGCAAGTTTACAGTATCCCTTGGACCTTCCCACTGACGTTGAAACACAGAAATTGCATCGGAATTAAATATAAGAGACACAATGCCGACTTAAGTACAGGAAGACTGAGTCTTCCTACTGTCTATGATTTGAGCGTTTCCTGTGTCACCAGTTTTACATTCCGATTCACCTCTGCAGGTTTACTGTATCCATTAGACCTTCCCATTGTAGATGAAACACAGAAATCGCATCGGAATTAAATATAAGAGACACAATGCCGACATAAGTACACGAAGACTCAGTCTTCTTCTGTCTATGATTTAAGCGTTTCCTGTCTCAGTAGTTTTACATTCCGATGCACCTCTTCAGGTTTACTGTATCCCTTGGACCTCCCCATTGAAAATGAAACACAGAAATTGCATCGGAATTGAATATAAGAGACACAATGCCGACTTAAGTACAGGAAGACTGAGTCTTCCTACTGTCTATGTTTTGAGCGTTTCCTGTGTCACCAGTTTTAAATTCTGATGCAACTCTGCAGGTTTACTGTATCCCTTGGACCTTCCCATTGACGATGAAACACTTATGTACAAGAAAACTGAGTCTTCTTACGGTCTATGTTTTGAGCGTTTCCTGTGTCAACAGTTTTACATTCCGATTCACCACTGCAGGTTGCTGTATCTTTTGGACGTTCCCATTGACGATGAAACACAGAAATTGCATCGGAATTAAATATAAGAGACACAATGCCGACTTAAGTACAGGAAGACTGAGTCTTGCTACTGTCTATTTTTTGAGCGTTTCCTGTGTCACCAGTTTTACATTCTGATGCACCTCTTCAAGTTTGCTGTATCCCTTGGACCTTCCCATTGACGATAAAACACAGAAATTGCATCGGAATTAAATATAAGAGACACAATGCAGACTTAAGTACAGGGAGACTGAGTCTTCCTACTGTCTATGTTTTGAGCGTTGCCTGTGTCACCAGATGTAGATTCCGATGTGCCTCTGCAGGTTTACCGTATCCATTGGACCTTCCCATTGACGATGAAACACAGAAATTGCATCGGAATTAAATATAAGAGACACAATGCCGGCATAAGTACAGGAAGACTGAGTCTTCCTACTGTCTATGGTTTGTGCGTTTCCTGTGTCACCAGTTTTACATTCTGATGCACCTCTGCAGGTTTACTGTATCCCTTGGAGCTTCCCATTGACAATGAAACACAGAAATTGCTTCGGAATTAAATATAAGAGACACAATGCCGACTTAAGTACAGGAAGACTGAGTCTTCCTACTGTCTATAATTTGAGCGTTTCCTGTCTCACTAGTTTTACATTCCGATGCACCTCTTCAGGTTTACTGTATCCCTTGGACCTTCACAGTGACGATGAAACACAGAAATTGCATCGGAATTAAATATAAGAGACACAATGCCGACTTAAGTACCAGAAAACAGTCTTCTTACGGTCAATGTTTTGAGCGTATCCTGTGTCACCAGTTTTACATTCCGATCCACCTCTGCATGTTTACTGTATCCCTTGGACCTTCCCATTGGCGATGAAACTCATAAATTGCATCGGAATTAAATATAAGACACACAAAGCCAACTTAAGTACCGGAAGATTGAGTCTTCCTACTGTCTATGGTTTGAGCGTTTCCTGTGTCACCTGTTTTACATTCCGATTTACCTCTGCAAGTTTACTGTAGCCCATGGACCTTCCTATTGACGATGAAACACAGAAATTGCATCGGAATTAAATATAAGAGACACAATGCAGACTTAAGTACAGGAAGACTGAGTCTTCCTACTGTCTATTTTTTGAGCGTTTCCTGTGTCACCAGTTTTACATTCTGATGCACCTCTGCAAGTTTACTGTAGCCCATGGACCTTCCCATTGACGATGAAACACAGAAATTGCATCGGAATTAAGTATAAGAGACACAATGCAGACTTAAGTACACGAAGACTGAGTCTTCCTACTGTCTATAATTTGAGCGTTTCCTGTCTATCTAGTTTTACATTCTGATGCACCTCTGCAGGTTTACTGTATCCCTTGGAGCTTCCCATTGACAATGAAACACAGAAATTGCATCGGAATTAAATATAAGTGACACAATGCCGACTTAAGTACAGGAAGACTAAGTCCTCCTACTCTCTATGTTTTGAGCGTTTCCTGTGTCATCAGTTTTACTTTCCGATGCACCTCTGCAGGTTTACTGTATCCCTTGGACCTTCCCATTGACGATGAAACACAGAAATTGCATCGGAATTAAATATAAGAGACACAATGCCGACATAAGTACAGAAGACTTAGTCTTCCTACTGTCTATAATTTGAGCGTTTCCTGTGTCACCAGTTTTACATTCTGACGCACCTCTACAGGTTTACTGTATCACTTCGACCTTCACAGTGACGATGAAACACAGAAATTGCATCGGAATTAAATATAAGAGACACAATGCCGACTTAAGTACAAGAAAACAGTCTTCTTACGGTCAATGTTTTGAGCGTATCCTGTGTCACCAGTTTTACATTCCGATGCACCTCTGCATGTTTACTGTATCCCTTGGACCTTCCCATTGGCGATGAAACACACAAATTGCATCGAAATTAAATATAAGACACACAATGCCGACTTAAGTACCGGAAGATTGAGTCTTCCTACTGTCTATGTTTTGAGCGTTTCCTGTGACACCAGTTTTACATTCCGATTCACCTCTGCAGGTTTACTGTATCTTTTGGACGTTCCCATTGACGATGAAACACAGAAATTGCATCGGAATTAAATATAAGAGACACAACGCCGACTTAAGTACAAGAAAACTGAGTCTTCTTACGGTCGATGTTTTGAGCGTTTCCTGTGTCACCAGTTTTACATTACGATGCACCCCTGCTGATTTACTGTATCCCTTGGACCTTCCCATTGTCGATGAAACACACAACTCGCATCGAAATAAATATAAGAGACACAATGCCGACTTAAGTACAGGAAGACTGAGTCTTCCTACTGTCTATGTTTTGAGCGTTTCCTGTGTCACCAGTTTTACATTCCGATTCACCTCTGCAGGTTTACTGTATCCATTGGACGTTCCCATTGACGATGAAAAACAGAAATTGCATCGGATTTAAATATAAGAGACACAATGCCGACTTAAGTACAAGAAAAGAGTCTTATTACTGTCAATGTTTTGAGCGCTTCCTGTGTCACCAGTTTTACATTCCGATGCACATCTGCAGGTTTACTGTATCCCCTGGACCATCTCATTGGCGTTGAAACACACAAATTGCATCGAAATTAAATATAAGAGACACAGTGCCTACTTAAGTACAGGAAGACTGAGTCTTCCTACTGTCTATGTTTGAGCGCTTCCTGTGTCACCAGTTTTACATTCCAATGGACCTCTGCAGGTTTACTGTATCCATTGGACCTTCCCATTGTCGATGAAACACAGAAATCGCATCGGAATTAAATATAAGAGACACAATGCCGACTTAAGTACAGGAAGACTAACTCCTCCTACTGTCTATGTTTTGAGCGTTTCCTGTGTCATCAGTTTTACTTTGTGTTGCACCTCGGCAGGTTTACTATATCCCTTGGACCTTCACAGTGACGATGAAACACAGAAATTGCATCGGAATTAAATATAAGAGACACAATGCCGACTTCAGTACAGGAAGACTGAGTCTTCAGACTGTCTATGTTTTGAGCGTTTCCTGTGTCACGAGTTTTACATTCCGATGCACCTCTGCAGGTTTACTGTATCCCTTGGACCGTCCCATTGACGATGAAACACTTAAGTACAAGAAAACTGAGTCTTCTTACGGTCTATGTTTTGAGCGTTTCCTGTGTCAACAGTTTTACATTCCGATTCACCTCTGCAGGTTTGCTGTATCTTTTGGACGTTCCCATTGACGATGAAACACAGAAATTGCATCGGAATTAAATATAAGAGACACAATGCCGACTTAAGTACAGGAAGACTGAGTCTTCCTACTGTCTATTTTTTGAGCGTTTCCTGTGTCACGAGTTTTACATTCTGATGCACCTCTTCAAGTTTGCTGTATCCCTTGGACCTTCCCATTGACGATAAAACACAGAAATTGCATCGGAATTAAATATAAGAGACACAATGCAGACTTAAGTACAGGGAGACTGAGTCTTCCTTCTTTCTATGTTTTGAGCGTTGCCTGTGTCACCAGATTTTGATTCCGATGTGCCTCTGCAGGTTTACCGTATCCATTGGACCTTCCCATTGACGATGAAACACAGAAATTGCATCGGAATTAAATATAAGAGACACAATGGCGACATAAGTACAGGAAGACTGGGTCTTCCTACTGTCTATGTTTTGTGCGATTCCTGTGTCACCAATTTTACATTCTGATGCACCTCAGCAGGTTTACTGTATACCTTGGAGCTTCCCATTGACAATGAAACACAGAAATTGCTTCGGAATTAAATATAAGAGACACAATGCCGACTTAAGTACAGGAAGACTGAGTCTTCCTACTGTCTATAATTTGAGCGTTTCCTGTCTCACTAGTTTTACATTCCGATGCACCTCTTCAGGTTTACTGTATCCCTTGGAGCTTCACAGTGACGATGAAACACAGAAGTTGCATCGGAATTAAATATAAGAGACACAATGCCGACTTAAGTACAGGAAGACTAAGTCTTCCTACTCTCTATGTTTTAAGCGTTTCCTGTGTCATCAGTTTTACTTTCCGATGCACCTCTGCAGGTTTACTATATCACTTGGACCTTCCCATTCACGATGAAACACAGATATTTTATCGGAAATAAATATAAGAGACACATTGCCGACTTAAGTACAGGAAGACTGAGTCTTCCTAGTGTCTATGTTTTGAGCGTTTCCTGTGTCACCAGTTTTACATTCCGATGCACCTCTGCAAGTTTACAGTATCCCTTGGACCTTCCCACTGACGTTGAAACACAGAAATTGCATCGGAATTAAATATAAGAGACACAATGCCGACTTAAGTACAGGAAGACTGAGTCTTCCTACTGTCTATGATTTGAGCGTTTCCTGTGTCACCAGTTTTACATTCCGATTCACCTCTGCAGGTTTACTGTATCCATTGGACCTTCCCATTGTAGATGAAACACAGAAATCGCATCGGAATTAAATATAAGAGACACAATGCCGACATAAGTACACGAAGACTCAGTCTTCTTCTGTCTATGATTTAAGCGTTTCCTGTCTCAGTAGTTTTACATTCCGATGCACCTCTTCAGGTTTACTGTATCCCTTGGACCTCCCCATTGACAATGAAACACAGAAATTGCATCGGAATTGAATATAAGAGACACAATGCCGACTTAAGTACAGGAAGACTGAGTCTTCCTACTGTCTATGTTTTGAGCGTTTCCTGTGTCACCAGTTTTAAATTCTGATGCAACTCTGCAGGTTTACTGTATCCCTTGGACCTTCCCATTGACGATGAAACACTTATGTACAAGAAAACTGAGTCTTCTTACGGTCTATGTTTTGAGCGTTTCCTGTGTCAACAGTTTTACATTCCGATTCACCACTGCAGGTTGCTGTATCTTTTGGACGTTCCCATTGACGATGAAACACAGAAATTGCATCGGAATTAAATATAAGAGACACAATGCCGACTTAAGTACAGGAAGACTGAGTCTTGCTACTGTCTATTTTTTGAGCGTTTCCTGTGTCACCAGTTTTACATTCTGATGCACCTCTTCAAGTTTGCTGTATCCCTTGGACCTTCCCATTGACGATAAAACACAGAAATTGCATCGGAATTAAATATAAGAGACACAATGCAGACTTAAGTACAGGGAGACTGAGTCTTCCTACTGTCTATGTTTTGAGCGTTGCCTGTGTCACCAGATGTAGATTCCGATGTGCCTCTGCAGGTTTACCGTATCCATTGGACCTTCCCATTGACGATGAAACACAGAAATTGCATCGGAATTAAATATAAGAGACACAATTCCGACATAAGTACAGGAAGACTGAGTCTTCCTACTGTCTATGGTTTGTGCGTTTCCTGTGTCACCAGTTTTACATTCTGATGCACCTCTGCAGGTTTACTGTATCCCTTGGAGCTTCCCATTGACAATGAAACACAGAAATTGCTTCGGAATTAAATATAAGAGACACAATGCCGACTTAAGTACAGGAAGACTGAGTCTTCCTACTGTCTATAATTTGAGCGTTTCCTGTCTCACTAGTTTTACATTCCGATGCACCTCTTCAGGTTTACTGTATCCCTTGGACCTTCCCACTGACGTTGAAACACAGAAATTGCATCGGAATTAAATATAAGAGACACAATGCCGACTTAAGTACAGGAAGACTGAGTCTTCCTAGTGTCTATGTTTTGTGCGTTTCCTGTGTCACCAGTTTTACATTCCGATGCACCTCTGCAGGTTTACAGTATCCCTTGGACCTTCCCACTGACGTTGAAACACAGAAATTGCATCGGAATTAAATATAAGAGACACAATGCCGACTTAAGTACAGGAAGACTGAGTCTTCCTACTGTCTATGTTTTGAGCGCTTCCTGTGTCACCAGTTTTACATTCCGATTCACCTCTGCAGGTTTACTGTATCCATTGGACCTTCCCATTGTAGATGAAACACAAAAATCGCATCGCAATTAAATATAAGAGACACAATGCCGACATAAGTACAGGAAGACTGAGTCTTCCTATTGTCTATGTTTTCAGCGTTTCCTGTGTCACCAGTTTTACATTCCGATGCACCTCTGCAGGTTTACTGTATCTTTTGGACGTTCCCATTGACGATGAAACACAGAAATTGCATCGGAATTAAATATAAGAGACACAATGCCGACATAAGAACAGGAAGACTGAGTCTTCCTACTGTCTATGTTTTGATTGTTTCCTGTGTCACTATGTTTACATTCCGATGCACCTCTGCAGGTTTACTGTATCCCTTGGACGTTCCCATTGACGATGAAAAACAGAAATTGCATCGGAATTAAATATAAGAGACACAATTCCGACATAAGTACAGGAAGACTGAGTCTTCCTACTGTCTATGTTTTGAGCGTTTCCTGTGTCACCAGTTTTACATTCTGATGCACCTCTGCAGGTTTACTGTATCCCTTGGACCTTCCCATTGACGATGAAACACAGAAATTGCATCGGAATTAAATATAAGAGACACAATGCCGACTTAAGTACAAGAAAAGAGTCTTATTACTGTCAATGTTTTGAGCGCTTCCTGTGTCACCAGTTTTACATTCCGATGCACATCTGCAGGTTTACTGTATCCCCTGGACCATCTCATTGGCGTTGAAACACACAAATTGCATCGAAATTAAATATAAGAGACACAATGCCGACTTAAGTACAGGAAGACTGAGTCTTCCTACTGTCTATGTTTGAGCGTTTCCTGTGTCACCAGTTTTACATTCCAATGGACCTCTGCAGGTTTACTGTATCCATTGGACCTTCCCATTGACGATGAAACACAGAAATTGCATCGGAATTAAATATAAGAGACACAATGCCGACTTAAGTACAGGAAGACTGAGTCTTCCTACTGTCTATTTTTTGAGCGTTTCCTGTGTCACCAGTTTTACATTCTGATGCACCTCTTCAAGTTTGCTGTATCCCTTGGACCTTCCCATTGACGATAAAACACAGAAATTGCATCGGAATTAAATATAAGAGACACAATGCAGACTTAAGTACAGGGAGACTGAGTCTTCTTACTGTCTATGTTTTGAGCGTTGCCTGTGTCACCAGATTTAGATTCCGATGTGCCTCTGCAGGTTTACCGTATCCATTGGACCTTCCCATTGACGATGAAACACAGAAATTGCATCGGAATTAAATATAAGAGACACAATGCCGACTTAAGTACAGGAAGACTGAGTCTTCCTACTGTCTATAATTTGAGCGTTTCCTGTCTCTCTAGTTTTACATTCCGATGCACCTCTTCGGGTTTACTGTATCCCTTGGACCTTCACAGTGACGATGAAACACAGAAATTGCATCGGAATTAAATATAAGAGACACAATGCCGACATAAGTACAGGAAGACTGAGTCTTCCTACTGTCTATGTTTTGTGCGTTTCCTGTGTCACCAGTTTTACATTCTGATGCACCTCTGCAGGTTTACTGTATCCCTTGGAGCTTCCCATTGACAATGAAACACAGAAATTGCGTCGGAATTAAATATAAGAGACACAATGCCGACTTAAGTACAGGAAGACTGAGTCTTCCTACTGTCTATAATTTGAGCGTTTCCTGTCTCTCTAGTTTTACATTCCGATGCACCTCTTCAGGTTTACTGTATCCCTTGGACCTTCACAGTGACGATGAAACACAGAAATTGCATCGGAATTAAATATAAGAGACACAATGCCGACTTAAGTACCAGAAAACAGTCTTCTTACGGTCAATGTTTTGAGCGTATCCTGTGTCACCAGTTTTACATTCCGATCCACCTCTGCATGTTTACTGTATCCCTTGGACCTTCCCATTGGCGATGAAACTCATAAATTGCATCGGAATTAAATATAAGACACACAAAGCCAACTTAAGTACCGGAAGATTGAGTCTTCCTACTGTCTATGTTTTGAGCGTTTCCTGTGTCACCTGTTTTACATTCCGATTTACCTCTGCAAGTTTACTGTAGCCCATGGACCTTCCTATTGACGATGAAACACAGAAATTGCATCGGAATTAAATATAAGAGACACAATGCAGACTTAAGTACAGGAAGACTGAGTCTTCCTACTGTCTATTTTTTGAGCGTTTCCTGTGTCACCAGTTTTACATTCTGATGCACCTCTGCAAGTTTACTGTAGCCCATGGACCTTCCCATTGACGATGAAACACAGAAATTGCATCGGAATTAAGTATAAGAGACACAATGCAGACTTAAGTACACGAAGACTGAGTCTTCCTACTGTCTATAATTTGAGCGTTTCCTGTCTATCTAGTTTTACATTCTGATGCACCTCTGCAGGTTTACTGTATCCCTTGGAGCTTGCCATTGACAATGAAACACAGAAATTGCATCGGAATTAAATATAAGTGACACAATGCCGACTTAAGTACAGGAAGACTAAGTCCTCCTACTCTCTATGTTTTGAGCGTTTCCTGTGTCATCAGTTTTACTTTCCGATGCACCTCTGCAGGTTTACTATATCCCTCGGACCTTCCCATCCACGATGAAACACAGATATTTCATCGGAAATAAATATAAGAGACACAATGCCGACTTAAGTACAGGAACACTGAGTCTTCCTACTGTCTATGTTTTGTGCGTTTCCTGTGTCACCAGTTTTACATTCCGATGCACCTCTGCAGGTTTACAGTATCTCTTGGACCTTCCCATTGGCGATGACACACAGAAATCGCATCGGAATTAAATATAAGAGACACAATGCCGACTTAAGTACAGGAAGACTGAGGCTTCCTACTGTCTATGTTTGGAGCGTTTCCTGTCTCACTAGTTTTACATTCCGATGCACCTCTTCAGGTTTACTGTATCCCTTGGACCTTCCCATTGACGTTGAAACACAGAAATTGCATCGGAATTAAATATAAGAGACACAATGCCGACTTAAGTACAGGAAGACTGAGTCTTCCTACAGTCTATGTTTTGAGCGTTTCCTGTGTCACCAGTTTTACATTCCGATGCACCTCTGCAGTTTTACAGTATCCCTTGGACCTTCCCATTGACGATGAAACACAGAAATTGCATCGGAATTAAATATAAGAGACAATGCCGACTTAAGTACAGGAAGACTGAGGCTTCTCACTGTCTATGTTTTGAGCGTTTCCTGTCTCACTAGTTTTACATTCCGATGCACCTCTTCAGGTTTACTGTATACCTTGGACCTTCGTATTGACGTTGAAACACAGAAATTGCATCGGAATTAAATATAAGAGACACAGTGCCGACTTAAGTACAGGAAGACTTAGTCGTCCTACTGTCTATGTTTTGAGCGTTTCCTGTGTCACCAGTTTTACATTCTGACGCACCTCTACAGGTTTACTGTATCACTTGGACCTTCACAGTGACGATGAAACACAGAAATGGCATCGGAATTAAATATAAGAGACACAATGCCGACATAAGTACCAGAAAACAGTCTTCTTACGGTCAATGTGTTGAGCGTATTCTGTGTCACCAGTTTTACATTCCGATGCACCTCTGCATGTTTACTGTATCCCTTGGACCTTCCCATTGGCGATGAAACACAAAATTGCATCGAAATTAAATATAAGACACACAATGCCAACTTAAGTACCGGAAGATTGAGTCTTCCTACTGTCTATGTTTTGAGCGTTTCCTGTGTCACCAGTTTTACATTCCGATTCACCTCTGCAGGTTTACTGTATCTTTTGGACGTTCCCACTGACGATGAAACACAGAAATTGCATCGGGATTAAATATAAGAGACACAATACCGACTTAAGTACAGGAAGACTGAGTCTTCCTACTGTCTATTTTTTGAGCGTATCCTGTGTCACCAGTTTTACATTCTGATGCACCTCTGCAAGTTTACTGTATCCCTTGGACCTTCCCATTGACGATAAAACACAGAAATTGCATCGGAATTAAATATAAGAGACACAATGCCGACTTAAGTACAGGAAGACTGAGTCTTCCTACTGTCTATAATTTGAGCGTTTCCTGTCTCACTAGTTTTACATTCCGATGCACCTCTTCAGGTTTACTGTATCCCTTGGACCTTCACAGTGACGATGAAACACAGAAGTTGCATCGGAATTAAATATAAGAGACACAATGCCGACTTAAGTACAGGAAGACTAAGTCTTCCTACTCTCTATGTTTTAAGCGTTTCCTGTGTCATCAGTTTTACTTTCCGATGCACCTCTGCAGGTTTACTATATCACTTGGACCTTCCCATTCACGATGAAACACAGATATTTTATCGGAAATAAATATAAGATACACAATGCCGACTTAAGTACAGGAAGACTGAGTCTTCCTAGTGTCTATGTTTTGTGCGTTTCCTGTGTCACCAGTTTTACATTCCGATGCACCTCTGCAGGTTTACAGTATCCCTTGGACCTTCCCACTGACGTTGAAACACAGAAATTGCATCGGAATTAAATATAAGAGACACAATGCCGACTTAAGTACAGGAAGACTGAGTCTTCCTACTGTCTATGATTTGAGCGCTTCCTGTGTCACCAGTTTTACATTCCGATTCACCTCTGCAGGTTTACTGTATCCATTGGACCTTCCCATTGTAGATGAAACACAGAAATCGCATCGGAATTAAATATAAGAGACACAATGCCGACATAAGTACAGGAAGACTGAGTCTTCCTACTGTCTATGTTTTAAGCGTTTCCTGTCTCAGTAGTTTTACACTCCGATGCACCTCTTCAGGTTTACTGTATCCCTTGGACCTTCCCATTGACGATGAAAAACAGAAATTGCATCGGATTTAAATATAAGATACACAATGCCGACTTAAGTACAGGAAGACTAAGTCTCCCTACTGTCTATGTTTTGAGCGTTTCCTGTGTCATCAGTTTTACTTTCCGATGCACCTCTGCATGTTTACTATATCCCTAGGACCTTCCCATTTACGATGAAACACAGAAATTTAATCGGAAATAAATATAAGAGATACAATGCCGACTTAAGTACAGGAAGACTGAGTCTTCCTATTGTCTATGTTTTCAGCGTTTCCTGTGTCACCAGTTTTACATTCCGATGCACCTCTGCAGGTTTACTGTATCTTTTGGACGTTCCCATTGACGATGAAACACAGAAATTGCATCGGAATTAAATATGAGAGACACAACGCGAACTTGAGTACAAGAAAACTGAGTCTTCTTACGGTCTATGTTTTGAGCGTTTCCTGTGTCAACAGTTTTACATTCTGATGCACCTCTGCAGGTTTACTATATCCCTTGCACCTTCCCATTAACGCTGAAACACAGAAATTGCATCGGAATTAAATATAAGAGACACAATGCCGACTTAAGTACAGGAAGTCTGAGGCTTCCTACTGTCTATGTTTTGAGCGTTTCCTGTCTCAGTAGTTTTACATTCCTATGCACCTCTTCAGGTTTACTGTATCCCTTGGACCTTCCCATTGACGATGAAACACAGAAATTCCATCGGAATTAAATATAAGAGACACAATGCCGACTTAAGTACCAGAAAACAGTCTTCTTACGGTCAATGTTTTGAGCGTATCGTGTGTCACCAGTTTTACATTCCGATGCACCTCTGCATGTTTACTGTATCCCTTGGACCTTCCCATTGGCGATGAAACTCATAAATTGCATCGGAATTAAATATAAGACACACAAAGCCAACTTAAGTACCGGAAGATTGAGTCTTCCTACTGTCTATGTTTTGAGCGTTTCCTGTGTCACCTGTTTTACATTCCGATTTACCTCTGCAAGTTTACTGTAGCCCATGGACCTTCCCATTGACGATGAAACACAGAAATTGCATCGGAATTAAATATAAGAGACACAATGCAGACTTAAGTACAGGAAGACTGAGTCTTCCTACTGTCTATTTTTTGAGCGTTTCCTGTGTCACCAGTTTTACATTCTGATGCACCTCTGCAAGTTTACTGTAGCCCATGGACCTTCCCATTGACGATGAGACACATAAATTGCATCGGAATTAAGTATAAGAGACACAATGCAGACTTAAGTACAGGAAGACTGAGTCTTCCTACTGTCTATAATTTGAGCGTTTCCTGTCTATCTAGTTTTACATTCTGATGCACCTCTGCAGGTTTACTGTATCCCTTGGAGCTTCCCATTGACAATGAAACACAGAAATTGCATCGGAATTAAATATAAGACACACAATGCCGACTTAAGTACAGGAAGACTGAGTCTTCCTACTGTCTATAATTTGAGCGTTTCCTGTGTCACCAGTTTTACATTCCGATGCACCTCTACAGGTTTACTGTATCCCTTGGACCTTCACAGTGACGATGAAACACAGAAATTGCATCGGAATTAAATATAAGAGACACAATGCCGACTTAAGTACAGGAAGACTAAGTCCTCCTACTCTCTATGTTTTGAGCGTTTCCTGTGTCATCAGTTTTACTTTCCTATGCACCTCTGCAGGTTTACTATATTCCTCGGACCTTCCCATCCACGATGAAACACAGATATTTCATCGTAAATAAATATAAGAGACACAATGCCGACTTAAGTACAGGAAGACTGAGTCTTCCTACTGTCTATGTTTTGTGCGTTTCCTGTGTCACCAGTTTTACATTCCGATGCACCTCTGCAGGTTTACAGTATCCCTTGGACCTTCCCATTGACGATGACACACAGAAATTGCATCGGAATTAAATATAAGAGACACAATGCCGACTTAAGTACAGGAAGACTGAGGCTTCCTACTGTCTATGTTTGGAGCGTTTCCTGTCTCACTAGTTTTACATTCGATGCACCTCTTCAGGTTTACTGTATCCCTTGGACCTTCCCATTGACGTTGAAACACAGAAATTGCATCGGAATTAAATATAAGAGACACAATGCCGACTTAAGTACAGGAAGACTGAGTCTTCCTACAGTCTATGTTTTGAGCGTTTCCTGTGTCACCAGTTTTACATTCCGATGCACCTCTGCAGGTTTACAGTATCCCTTGGACCTTCCCATTGACGATGAAACACAGAAATTGCATCGGAATTAAATATAAGAGACACAATGCCGACTTAAGTACAGGAAGACTGAGGCTTCCTACTGTCTATGTTTGGAGCGTTTCCTGTCTCACTAGTTTTACATTCGATGCACCTCTTCAGGTTTACTATATCCCTTGGACCTTCCCATTGACGTTGAAACACAGAAATTGCATCGGAATTAAATATAAGAGACACAATGCCGACTTAAGTACAGGAAGACTGAGTCTTCCTACAGTCTATGTTTTGAGCGTTTCCTGTGTCACCAGTTTTACATTCCGATGCACCTCTGCAGGTTTACAGTATCCCTTGGACCTTCCCATTGACGATGAAACACAGAAATTGCATCGGAATTAAATATAAGAGACACAATGCCGACTTAAGTACAGGAAGACTGAGGCTTCTCACTGTCTATGTTTTGAGCGTTTCCTGTCTCACTAGTTTTACATTCCGATGCACCTCTTCAGGTTTACTGTATACCTTGGACCTTCGTATTGACGTTGAAACACAGAAATTGCATCGGAATTAAATATAAGAGACACAATGCCGACTTAAGTACAGGAAGACTTAGTCGTCCTACTGTCTATGTTTTGAGCATTTCCTGTGTCACCAGTTTTACATTCTGACGCACCTCTACAGGTTTACTGTATCACTTGGACCTTCACAGTGACGATGAAACACAGAAATTGATCGGAATTAAATGTAAGAGACACAATGCCAACTTAAGTACCGGAAGATTGAGTCTTCCTACTGTCTATGTTTTGAGCGTTTCCTGTGTCACCAGTTTTACATTCCGATGCAACTCTGCAGGTTTACAGTATCCCTTGGACCTTCCCATTGACGATGAAACACAGATATTGCATCGGGATTAAATATAAGAGACACAATACCGACTTAAGTACAGGAAGACTGAGTCTTCCTACTGTCTATTTTTTGAGCGTATCCTGTGTCACCAGTTTTACATTCTGATGCACCTCTGCAAGTTTACTGTATCCCTTGGACCTTCCCATTGACGATAAAACACAGAAATTGCATCGGAATTAAATATAAGAGACACAATGCCGACTTAAGTACAGGAAGACTGAGTCTTCCTACTGTCTATAATTTGAGCGTTTCCTGTCTCACTAGTTATACATTCCGATGCACCTCTGCAAGTTTACTGTAGCCCATGGACCTTCCCATTGACGATGAGACACAGAAATTGCATCGGAATAAAGTATAAGAGACACAATGCAGACTTAAGTACAGGAAGACTGAGTCTTCCTACTGTCTATAATTTGAGCGTTTCCTGTCTATCTAGTTTTACATTCTGATGCACCTCTGCAGGTTTACTGTATCCCTTGGAGCTTCCCATTGACAATGAAACACAGAAATTGCATCGGAATTAAATATAAGAGACACAATGCCGACTTAAGTACAGGAAGACTGAGTCTTCCTACTGTCTATAATTTGAGCGTTTCCTGTGTCACCAGTTTTACATTCCGATGCACCTCTACAGGTTTACTGTATCCCTTGGACCTTCACAGTGACGATGAAACACAGAAATTGCATCGGAATTAAATATAAGAGACACAATGCCGACTTAAGTACAGGAAGACTAAGTCCTCCTACTCTCTATGTTTTGAGCGTTTCCTGTGTCATCAGTTTTACTTTCCGATGCACCTCTGCAGGTTTACTATATTCCTCGGACCTTCCCATCCACGATGAAACACAGATATTTCATCGGAAATAAATATAAGAGACACAATGCCGACTTAAGTACAGGAAGACTGAGTCTTCCTACTGTCTATGTTTTGTGCGTTTCCTGTGTCACCAGTTTTACATTCCGATGCACCTCTGCAGGTTTACAGTATCCCTTGGACCTTCCCATTGACGATGACACACAGAAATTGCATCGGAATTAAATATAAGAGACACAATGCCGACTTAAGTACAGGAAGACTGAGGCTTCCTACTGTCTATGTTTGGAGCGTTTCCTGTCTCACGAGTTTTACATTCGATGCACCTCTTCAGGTTTACTGTATCCCTTGGACCTTCCCATTGACGTTGAAACACAGAAATTGCATCGGAATTAAATATAAGAGACACAATGCCGACTTAAGTACAGGAAGACTGAGTCTTCCTACAGTCTATGTTTTGAGCGTTTCCTGTGTCACCAGTTTTACATTCCGATGCACCTCTGCAGGTTTACAGTATCCCTTGGACCTTCCCATTGACGATGAAACACAGAAATTGCATCGGAATTAAATATAAGAGACACAATGCCGACTTAAGTACAGGAAGACTGAGGCTTCCTACTGTCTATGTTTGGAGCGTTTCCTGTCTCACTAGTTTTACATTCGATGCACCTCTTCAGGTTTACTGTATCCCTTGGACCTTCCCATTGACGTTGAAACACAGAAATTGCATCGGAATTAAATAAAAGAGACACAATGCCGACTTAAGTACAGGAAGACTGAGTCTTCCTACAGTCTATGTTTTGAGCGCTGTGTCACCAGTTTTACATTCCGATGCACCTCTGCAGGTTTACAGTATCCCTTGGACCTTCCCATTGACGATGAAACACAGAAATTGCATCGGAATTAAATATAAGAGACACAATGCCGACTTAAGTACAGGAAGACTGTGGCTTCTCACTGTCTATGTTTTGAGCGTTTCCTGTCTCACTAGTTTTACATTCCGATGCACCTCTTCAGGTTTACTGTATACCTTGGACCTTCGTATTGACGTTGAAACACAGAAATTGCATCGGAATTAAATATAAGAGACACAATGCCGACTTAAGTACAGGAAGACTTAGTCGTCCTACTGTCTATGTTTTGAGAGTTTCCTGTGTCACCAGTTTTACATTCTGACGCACCTCTACAGGTTTACTGTATCACTTGGACCTTCACAGTGACGATGAAACACAGAAATTGATCGGAATTAAATGTAAGAGACACAATGCCAACTTAAGTACCGGAAGATTGAGTCTTCTACTGTCTATGTTTTGAGCGTTTCCTGTGTCACCAGTTTTACATTCCGATGCACCTCTGCAGGTTTACAGTATCCCTTGGACCTTCCCATTGACGATGAAACACAGATATTGCATCGGGATTAAATATAAGAGACACAATACCGACTTAAGTACAGGAAGACTGAGTCATCCTACTGTCTATTTTTTGAGCGTATCCTGTGTCACCAGTTTTACATTCTGATGCACCTCTGCAAGTTTACTGTATCCCTTGGACCTTCCCATTGACGATAAAACACAGAAATTGCATCGGAATTAAATATAAGAGACACAATGCCGACTTAAGTACAGGAAGACTGAGTCTTCCTACTGTCTATAATTTGAGCGTTTCCTGTCTCACTAGTTTTACATTCCGATGCACCTCTTTAGGTTTACTGTATCCCTTGGACCTTCACAGTGACGATGAAACACAGAAGTTGCATCGGAATTAAATATAAGAGGCACAATGCCGACTTAAGTACAGGAAGACTAAGTCTTCCTACTCTCTATGTTTTAAGCGTTTCCTGTGTCATCAGTTTTACTTTCCGATGCACCTCTGCAGGTTTACTATATCACTTGGACCTTCCCATTCACGATGAAACACAGATATTTTATCGGAAATAAATATAAGATACACAATGCCGACTTAAGTACAGGAAGACTGAGTCTTCCTAGTGTCTATGTTTTGTGCGTTTCCTGTGTCACCACTTTTACATTCCGATGCACCTCTGCAGGTTTACAGTATCCCTTGGACCTTCCCACTGACGTTGAAACACAGAAATTGCATCGGAATTAAATATAAGAGACACAATGCCGACTTAAATACAGGAAGACTGAGTCTTCCTACTGTCTATGTTTTGAGGGTTTCCTGTGTCATCAGTTTTACTTTCCGATGCACCTCTGCATGTTTACTATATCCCTAGGACCTTCCCATTCACGATGAAACACAGAAATTTAATCGGAAATAAATATAAGAGACACAATGCCGACTTAAGTACAGGAAGACTGAGTCTTCCTATTGTCTATGTTTTCAGCGTTTCCTGTGTCACCAGTTTTACATTCCGATGCACCTCTGCAGGTTTACTGTATCTTTTGGACGTTCCCATTGACGATGAAACACAGAAATTGCATCGGAATTAAATATAAGAGACACAATGCCGACATAAGAACAGGAAGACTGAGTCTTCCTACTGTCTATGTTTTGAGCGTTTCCTGTGTCACTATGTTTACATTCCGATGCACCTCTGCAGGTTTACTGTATCCCTTGGACGTTCCCATTGACGATGAAAAACAGAAATTGCATCGGATTTAAATATAAGATACACAATGCCGACTTAAGTACAGGAAGACTGAGTCTTCCTACTGTGTATGTTTTGAGCGTTTCCTGTGTCACCAGTTTTACATTCTGATGCACCTCTGCAGGTTTACTGTATCCCTTGGACCTTCCCATTGACGATGAAACACAGAAATTGCATCGGAATTAAATATAAGAGACAC
Organism: Schistocerca nitens; assembly: GCF_023898315.1. Classification (NCBI taxonomy): domain Eukaryota; kingdom Metazoa; phylum Arthropoda; class Insecta; order Orthoptera; family Acrididae; genus Schistocerca; species Schistocerca nitens. The sequence continues at coordinate 783,783 of NC_064616.1, read as the reverse complement.
AATGCCGACTTAAGTACAAGAAAAGAGTCTTATTACTGTCAATGTTTTGAGCGCTTCCTGTGTCACCAGTTTTACATTCCGATGCACATCTGCAGGTTTACTGTATCCCCTGGACCATCTCATTGGCGTTGAAACACACAAATTGCATCGAAATTAAATATAAGAGACACAATGCCGACTTAAGTACAGGAAGACTGAGTCTTCCTACTGTCTATGTTTGAGCGTTTCCTGTGTCACCAGTTTTACATTCCAATGGACTTCTGCAGGTTTACTGTATCCATTGGACCTTCCCATTGTCGATGAAACACAGAAATCGCATCGGAATTAAATATAAGAGACACAACGCCGACTTAAGTACAAGAAAACTGAGTCTTCTTACGGTCTATGTTTTGAGCGTTTCCTGTGTCAACAGTTTTACATTCCGATTCACCTCTGCAGGTTTACTGTATCTTTTGGACGTTCCCATTGACGATGAAACACAGAAATTGCATCGGAATTAAATATAAGAGACACAATGCCGACTTAAGTACAGGAAGACTGAGTCTTCCTACTGTCTATTTTTTGAGCGTTTCCTGTGTCACCAGTTTGACATTCTGATGCACCTCTTCAAGTTTGCTGTATCCCTTGGACCTTCCCATTGACGATAAAACACAGATATTGCATCGGAATTAAATATAAGAGACACAATGCAGACTTAAGTACAGGGAGACTGAGTCTTCTTACTGTCTATGTTTTGAGCGGTGCCTGTGTCACCAGATTTAGATTCCGATGTGCCTCTGCAGGTTTACCGTATCCATTGGACCTTCCCATTGACGATGAAACACAGAAATTGCATCGGAATTAAATATAAGAGACACAATGCCGACTTAAGTACAGGAAGACTGAGTCTTCCTACTGTCTATAATTTGAGCGTTTCCTGTCTCTCTAGTTTTACATTCCGATGCACCTCTTCAGGTTTACTGTATCCCTTGGACCTTCACAGTGACGATGAAACACAGAAATTGCATCGGAATTAAATATAAGAGACACAATGCCGACATAAGTACAGGAAGACTGAGTCTTCCTACTGTCTAAGTTTTGTGCGTTTCCTGTGTCACCAGTTTTACATTCTGATGCACCTCTGCAGGTTTACTGTATCCCTTGGAGCTTCCCATTGACAATGAAACATAGAAATTGCTTCTGAATTAAATATAAGAGACACAATGCCGACTTAAGTACAGGAAGACTGAGTCTTCCTGCTGTCTATGTTTTGAGCGTTTCCTGTGTCACTAGTTTTACATTTCGATGCACCTCTTCAGGTTTACTGTATCCCTTGGACCTTCACAGTGACGATGAAACACAGAAATTGCATCGGAATTAAATATAAGAGACACAATGCCGACTTAAGTACAGGAAGACTAAGTCTTCCTACTGTCTATGCTTTAAGCGTTTCCTGTGTCATCAGTTTTACTTTTCGATGCACCTCTGCAGGTTTACTATATCACTTGGACCTTCCCATTCACGATGAAACACAGATATTTTATCGGAAATAAATATAAGAGACACAATGCCGACTTAAGTACAGGAAGACTGAGTCTTCCTAGTGTCTATGTTTTGAGCGTTTCCTGTGTCACCAGTTTTACATTCCGATGCACCTCTGCAGGTTTACAGTATCCCTCGGACCTTCCCACTGACGTTGAAACACAGAAATTGCATCGGAATTAAATATAAGAAACACAATGCCGACATAAGTACAGGAAGACTGAGTCTTCCTACAGTCTATGTTTTGAGCGTTTCCTGTGTCACCAGTTTTACATTCTGATGCACCTCTGCAAGTTTACTGTAGCCCATGGACCTTCCCATTGACGATGAAACACAGAAATTGCATCGGAATTAAGTATAAGAGACACAATGCAGACTTAAGTACAGGAAGACTGAGTCTTCCTACTGTCTATAATTTGAGCGTTTCCTGTCTATCTAGTTTTACATTCTGATGCACCTCTGCAGGTTTACTGTATCCCTTGGAGCTTCCCATTGACAATGAAACACAGAAATTGCATCGGAATTAAATATAAGAGACACAATGCCGACTTAAGTACAGGAAGACTGAGTCTTCCTACTGTCTATAATTTGAGCGTTTCCTGTGTCACCAGTTTTACATTCCGATGCACCTCTACAGGTTTACTGTATCCCTTGGACCTTCACAGTGACGATGAAACAAAGAAATTGCATCGGAATTAAATATAAGAGACACAATGCCGACTTAAGTACAGGAAGACTAAGTCCTCCTACTCTCTATGTTTTGAGCGTTTCCTGTGTCATCAGTTTTACTTTCCGATGCACCTCTGCAGGTTTACTATATCCCTCGGACCTTCCCATCCACGATGAAACACAGATATTTCATCGGAAATAAATATAAGAGACACAATGCCGACTTAAGTACAGGAAGACTGAGTCTTCCTACTTTCTATGTTTTGTGCGTTTCCTGTGTCACCAGTTTTACATTCCGATGCACCTCTGCAGGTTTACAGTATCCCTTGGACCTTCCCATTGACGATGACACACAGAAATTGCATCGGAATTAAATATAAGAGACACAATGCCGACTTAAGTACAGGAAGACTGAGGCTTCCTACTGTCTATGTTTGGAGCGTTTCCTGTCTCACTAGTTTTACATTCCGATGCACCTCTTCAGGTTTACTGTATCCCTTGGACCTTCCCATTGACGTTGAAACACAGAAATTCCATCAGAATTAAATATAAGAGACACAATGCCGACTTAAGTACAGGAAGACTGAGTCTTATAACAGTCTATGTTTTGAGCGTTTCCTGTGTCACCAGTTTTACATTCCGATGCACCTCTGCAGGTTTACAGTATCCCTTGGACCTTCCCATTGACGATGAAACACAGAAATTGCATCGGAATTAAATATAAGAGACACAATGCCGACTTAAGTACAGGAAGACTGAGGCTTCTCACTGTCTATGTTTTGAGCGTTTCCTGTCTCACTAGTTTTACATTCCGATGCACCTCTTCAGGTTTACTGTATACCTTGGACCTTCCCATTGACGTTGAAACACAGAAATTGCATCGGAATTAAATATAAGAGACACAATGCCGACTTAAGTACAGGAAGACCTAGTCATCCTACTGTCTATGTTTTGAGCGTTTCCTGTGTCACCAGTTTTACATTCTGACGCACCTCTACAGGTTTACTGTATCACTTGGACCTTCACAGTGACGATGAAACACAGAAATTGCATCGGAATTAAATATAAGAGACACAATGCCGACATAAGTACCAGAAAACAGTCTTCTTACGGTCAATGTTTTGAGCGTATTCTGTGTCACCAGTTTTACATTCCGATGCACCTCTGCATGTTTACTGTATCCCTTGGACCTTCCCATTGGCGATGAAACACACAAATTGCATCGAAATTAAATATAAGACACACAATGCCAACTTAAGTACCGGAAGATTGAGTCTTCCTACTGTCTATGTTTTGAGCGTTTCCTGTGTCACCAGTTTTACATTCCGATTCACCTCTGCAGGTTTACTGTATCTTTTGGACGTTCCCACTGACGATGAAACACAGAAATTGCATCGGGATTAAATATAACAGACACAATACCGACTTAAGTACAGGAAGACTGAGTCTTCCTACTGTCTATTTTTTGAGCGTTTCCTGTGTCACCAGTTTTACATTATGATGCACCTCTGCAAGTTTACTGTATCCCTTGGACCTTCCCATTGACGATAAAACACAGAAATTGCATCGGAATTAAATATAAGAGACACAATGCAGACTTAAGTACAGGAAGACTGAGTCTTCCTACTGTCTATGTTTTGAGCGTTGCCTGTGTCACCAGTTTTAGATTCCGATGTGCCTCTGCAGGTTTACCGTATCCATTGGACCTTCCCATTGACGATGAAACACAGGAATTGCATCGGAATTAAATATAAGAGACACAATGCCGACTTAAGTACAGGAAGACTGAGTCTTCCTACTGTCTAAAATTTGAGCGTTTCCTGTGTCACCAGTTTTACATTCTGATGCACCTCTGCAGGGTTACTGTATCCCTTGGAGCTTCCAATTGACAATGAAACACAGAAATTGCATCGGAATTAAATATAAGAGACACAATGCCGACTTAAGTACAGGAAGACTAAGTCTTCCTACTCTCTATGTTTTGAGCGTTTCCTGTGTCATCAGTTTTACTTTCCGATACACCTCTGCAGGTTTACTATATCCCTTGGACCTTCCCATTCACGATGAAACACAGATATTTTATCGGAAATAAATATAAGAGACACAATGCCGACTTAAGTACAGGAAGACTGAGTCTTCCTACTGTCTATGTTTTGAGCGTTTCCTGTGTCACCAGTTTTACATTCTGATGCACCTCTGCAGGTTTACTGTATCCCTTGCACGTTCCCATTGACGATGAAACACAGAAATTGCATCGAATTAAATATAAGAGACACAATGCCGACTTATGTACAGGAAGACTGAGTCTTTCTACTGTCTATGTTTTGAGCGAATCCTGTGTCACCAATTTTACATTCCGATTCACCTCTGCAGGTTTACTGTATCCATTGGACCTTCCCATTGTCGATGAAACACAGAAATCGCATCGGAATTAAATATAAGAGACTCAATGCCGACTTAAGTACAGGAAGACTGAGTCTTCCTACTCTCTATGTTTTGAGCGTTTCCTGTCTCAGTAGTTTTACATTCCGATGCACCTCTACAGGTTTACCGTATCCCTTGGACCTTCCCATTGACGATGAAACACAGAAATTGCATCGGAATTAAATATAAGAGACACAATGCCAACTTAAGTACAGGAAGACTGAGTCTTCCTACTGTCTATAATTTGAACGTTTCCTGTGTCACCAGATTTACATTCCGATGGACCTCTACAGGTTTACTGTATCCCTTGGACCTTCACAGTAACGATGAAACACAGAAATTGCATCGGAATAAAATATAAGATACACAATGCCGACTTAAGTACAGGAAGACTAAGTCTCCCTACTGTCTATGTTTTGAGCGTTTCCTGTGTCATTAGTTTTACTTTCCGATGCACCTCTGCATGTTTACTATATCCCTTGGACCTTCCCATTCACGATGAAACACAGAAATTTAATCGGAAATAAATATAAGAGACACAATGCCGACTTAAGTACAGGAAGACTGATTCTTCCTAATGTCTATGTTTTCAGCGTTTCCTGTGTCACCAGTTTTACATTCCGATGCACCTCTGCAGGTTTACTATATCCCTTGGACCTTCCCATTCACGATGAAACACAGATATTTTATCGGAAATAAATATAAGAGACACAATGCCGACATAAGAACAGGAAGACTGAGTCTTCCTACTGTCTATGTTTTGAGCGTTTCCTGTGTCACTATGTTTACATTCCGATGCACCTCTGCAGGTTTACAGTATCCCTTGGACCTTCCCATTGACGATGAAACACAGAAATTGCATAGGAATTAAATATAAGAGACACAATGCCGACTTAAGTACAGGAAGACTGAGGCTTCCTACTGTCTATGTTTTGAGCGTTTCCTGTCTCACTAGTTTTACATTCCGATGCACCTCTTCAGGTTTACTGTATCCCTTGGACCTTCCCATTGTCGTTGAAACACAGAAATTCCATCGGAATTAAATATAAGAGACACAATGCCGACTTAAGTACAGGAAGACTGAGTCTTCCTACAGTCTATGTTTTGAGCGTTTCCTGTGTCACCAGTTTTACATTCTGATGCACCTCTGCAGGTTTACTGTATCCCTTGGACCTTCCCATTGACGATGAAACACAGAAATTGCATCGGAATTAAATATAAGAGACACAATGCCGACATAAGTACAGAAGACTTAGTCTTCCTACTGTCTATAATTTGAGCGTTTCCTGTGTCACCAGTTTTACATTCTGACGCACCTCTACAGGTTTACTGTATCACTTGGACCTTCACAGTGACGATGAAACACAGAAATTGCATCGGAATTAAATATAAGAGACACAATGCGGACATAAGTACAGGAAGACTGAGTCTTCCTACTGTCTATGTTTTGAGCGTTTCCTGTGTCACCAGTTTTACATTCCGATTCACCTCTGCAGGTTTACTGTATCAATTGGACCTTCACAGCGACGATGAAACACAGAAATTGCATCGGAATTAAATATAAGAGACACAATGCCGACATAAGTACAGGAAGACTGAGTCTTCCTACTGTCTATTTTTTGAGCGTTTCCTGTGTCACCAGTTTTACATTACGATTTACCCCTGCTGATTTACTGTATCCCTTGGACCTTCCCATTGTCGATGAAACACAGAACTCGCATCGAATTAAATATAAGAGACACAATGCCGACTTAAGTACAGGAAGACTGAGTCTTCCTACTGTCTATGTTTTGAGCGTTTCCTGTGTCACCAGTTTTACATTCCGATTCACCCTGCAGGTTTACTGTATCAATTGGACCTTCCCATTGTCGATGAAAAACAGAAATTGCATCGGATTTAAATATAAGATACACAATGCCGACTTAAGTACAGGAAGACTAAGTCTCCCTACTGTCTATGTTTTGAGCGTTTCCTGTGTCATCAGTTTTACTTTCCGATGCACCTCTGCATGTTTACTATATCCCTAGGACCTTCCCATTCACGATGAAAAACAGAAATTTAATCGGAAATAAATATAAGAGACACAATGCCGACATAAGAACAGGAAGACTGAGTCTTCCTAGTGTCTATGTTTTGAGCGTTTCCTGTGTCACTATGTTTACATTCCGATGCAACTCTGCAGGTTTACTGTATCCCTTGGACGTTCCCATTGACGATGAAAAACAGAAATTGCATCGGATTTAAATATAAGATACACAATGCCGACTTAAGTACAGGAAGACTGAGTCTTCCTACTGTCTATGTTTTGAGCGTTTCCTGTGTCACCAGTTTTACATTCTGATGCACCTCTGCAGGTTTACTGTATCCCTTGGACCTTCCCATTGACGATGAAACACAGAAATTGCATCGGAATTAAATATAAGAGACATAATGCCGACTTAAGAACAAGAAAAGAGTCTTATTACTGTCAATGTTTTGAGCGCTTCCTGTGTCACCAGTTTTACATTCCGATGCACATCTGCAGGTTTACTGTATCCCCTGGACCATCTCATTGGCGTTGAAACACACAAATTGCATCGAAATTAAATATAAGAGACACAATGCCGACTTAAGTACAGGAATGCTGAGTCTTCTTACTGTCTATTTTTTGAGCGTTTCCTGTGTCACCAGTTTTACATTCTGATGCACCTCTTCAAGTTTGCTGTATCCCTTGGACCTTCCCATTGACGATAAAACACAGAAATTGCATCGGAATTAAATATAAGAGACACAATGCAGACTTAAGTACAGGGAGACGGAGTCTTCCTACTGTCTATGTTTTGAGCGTTGCCTGTGTCACCAGTTTTAGATTCCGATGTGCCTCTGCAGGTTTACCGTATCCATTGGACCTTCCCATTGACGATGAAACACATAAATTGCATCGGAATTAAATATAAGACACACAATGCCGACATAAGCACAGGGAGACTGAGTCTTCCTACTGTCTATGTTTTGTGCGTTTCCTGTGTCACCAGTTTTACATTCTGATGCACCTCTGCAGGTTTACTGTATCCCTTGGAGCCTCCCATTGGCAATGAAACACAGAAATTGCTTCGGAATTAAATATAAGAGACACAATGCTGACTTAAGTACAGGAAGACTGAGTCTTCCTACTGTCTTTAATTTGAGCGTTTCCTGTCTCACTAGTTTTACATTCCGATGCACCTCTTCAGGTTTACTGTATCCCTTGGACCTTCACAGTGACGATGAAACACAGAAATTGCATCGGAATTAAATATAAGAGACACAATGCCGACTTAAGTACAGGAAGACTAAGTCTTCCTACTCTCTATGTTTTGAGCGTTTCCTGTGTCATCAGTTTTACTTTCCGATGCACCTCTGCAGGTTTAATATATCACTTGGACCTTCCCATTGACGATGAAACACAGATATTTTATCGGAAATAAATATAAGAGACACAATGCCGACTTAAGTACAGGAAGACTGAGTCTTCCTAGTGTCTATGTTTTGAGCGTTTCCTGTGTCACCAGTTTTACATTCCGATGCACCTCTGCAGGTTTACAGTATCCCTTGGACCTTCCCACTGACGTTGAAACACAGAAATTGCATCGGAATTAAATATAAGAGACACAATGCCGACATAAGTACAGGAAGACTGAGTCTTCCTACAGTCTATGTTTTGAGCGTTTCCTGTGTCACCAGTTTTACATTCTGATGCACCTCTGCAGGTCTACTGTATCCCTTGGACCTTCCCATTGACGATTAAACACAGAAATAGCGACGGAATTAATATTAAGAGACACAATGCCGACTTAAGTACAGGAAGACTTAGTCTTCCAACTGTCTATAATTTGAGCGTTTCCTGTGTCACCAGTTTTACATTCTGACGCACCTCTACAGGTTTACTGTATCACTTGGACCTTCACAGTGACGATGAAACACAGAAATTGCATCGGAATTAAATGTAAGAGACACAATGCCGACTTAAGTACAGGAAGACTGAGTCATCCTAGTGTCTATGTTTTGAGCGTTTCCTGTGTCACCAGTTTTACATTCCGATGCACCTCTGCATGTTTCCTGTATCACTTGGACCTTCCCATTGGCGATGAAACACACGAGTTGCATCGAAATTAAATATAAGACACACAATGCCGACTTAAGTACCGGAAGATTGAGTCTTCCTACTGTCTATGTTTTGAGCGTTTCCTGTGTCACCAGTTTTACATTCCGATTCACCTCTGCAGGTTTACTGTATCTTTTGGACGTTCCCATTGACGATGAAACACAGAAATTGCATCGGAATTAAATATCAGAGACACAACGCCAACTTGAGTACAAGAAGACTGAGTCTTCTTACGGTCTATGTTTTGAGCGTTTCCTGTGTCACCAGTTTTACATTCTGATGCACCTCTGCAGGTTTACTGTATCCCTTGCACCTTCCCATTGACGCTGAACACAGAAATTGCATCGGAATTAAATATAAGAGACACAATGCCGACATAAGTACAGGAAGACTGAGGCTTCCTACTGTCTATGTTTTGAGCGTTTCCTGTCTCAGTAGTTTTACATTCCGATGCACCTCTTCAGGTTTACTGTATCACTTTGACCTTCCCATTGACGATGAAACACAGAAATTGCATCGGAATTAAATATAAGAGACACAATGCCGACTTAAGTACAGGAAGACTGAGTCTTCCTACTGTCTATGATTTGAGCGTTTCCTGAGTCACCAGTTTTACATTCTGATGCACCTCTGCTGGTTTACTGTATCCCTTGGACCTTCCCATTGACGATGAAAAACAGAAATTGCATCGGATTTAAATATAAGAAACACAATGCCGACTTAAGTACAGGAGGACTAAGACTCCCTACTGTCTATGTTTTGAGCGTTAGCTGTGTCATCAGTTTTACATTCCGATGCACCTCTGCAGGTTTACTGTATCCCTTTGACCTTCCCATTGACGATGAAACACAGAAATTGCATCGGAATTAAATATAAGAGACACAATGTCAAAATAAGAACAGGAAGACTGAGCCTTCCTACTGTCTATGTTTTGAGCGTTTCCTGTGTCACTATGTTTACATTCCGATGCACCTCTGCAGGTTTACTGTATCCCTTGGACCTTCCCATTGACGATGAAAAACAGAAATTGCATCGGATCTAAATATAAGATACACAATGCCGACTTAAGTACAGGAAGACTGAGACTTCCTACTGTCTATGTTCTGAGCGTTTCCTGTGTCACCAGTTTTACATTCTGATGCACCTCTGCAGGTTTACTGTATCCCTTGGACCTTCCCATTGACGATGAAACACAGAAATTGCATCGGAATTAAATATAAGAGACACAATGCCGACTTAAGTGCAAGAAAAAAGTCTTATTACTGTCAATGTTTTGAGCGTTTCCTGTGTCACCAGTTTTACATACCGATGCACATCTGCAGGTTTACTGTATCCCCTGGACCATCGCATTGGCGTTGAAACACACAAATTGCATCGAAATTTAATATAAGAGACACAATGCCGACTTAATTACAGGAAGACTGAGTCTTCCTACTGTCTATGTTTGACCGTTTCCTGTGTCACCAGTTTTACATTCAAATGGACCTCTGCTGGTTTACTGTATCCATTGGACCTTCCCATTGACGATGATACACAGAAATTGCATCGGAATTAAATATAAGAGACACAATGCCGACATAAGTACAGGAAGACTGAGTCTTCCTACTGTCTATAATTTGAGCGTTTCCTGTGTCACCAGTTTTAAATTCTGACGCACCTCTACAGGTTTACTGTATTCCTTGCACCTTCCCATTGACGCTGAAACACAGAAATTGCATTGGAATTAAATATAAGAGACACAATGCCGACTTAAGTACAGGAAGATTAAGTCTTCCTACTGTCTATGTTTTGAGCGTTTCCTGTGTCATCAGTTTTACTTTCCGATGCACCTCTGCATGTTTACTACATCCCTTGGACCTTCCCATTCACGATGAAACACAGAAATTTAAACGGAAATAAATATAAGAGACACAATGCCGACTTAAGTACAGGAAGACTGAGTCTTCCTACTGTCTATGTTTTGAGCGTTTCCTGTGTCATCAGTTTTACATTCCGATGCACCTCTGCGGGTTTACTGTATCCCTTGGACCTTCCCATTGACGATGAAACACAGAAATTGCATCGGAATTAAATATAAGAGACACAACGCCGACTTAAGTACAAGAAAACTAAGTCTTCTTACGGTCGATGCTTTGAGCGTTTCCTGTGTCACCAGTTTTACATTCCGATGCACCCCTGCTGATTTACTGTATCCCTTGGACCTTCCCATTGTCGATGAAACACAGAACTCGCATCGAATTAAATATAAGAGACACAATGCCGACTTAATTACAGGAAGACTGAGTCTTCCTACTGTCTATGTTTGAGCGTTTCCTGTGTCACCAGTTTTACATTCCAGTGGACCTCTGCAGGTTTACTGTATCCATTGGACCTTCCCATTGACGATGAAACACAGAAATTGCATCGGAATTAAATATAAGAGACACAATGCCGACATAAGTACAGGAAGACTGAGTCTTCCTACTGTCTATAATTTGAGCGTTTCCTGTGTCACCAGTTTGACATTCTGACGCACCTCTACAGGTTTACTGTATCCCTTGCACCTTCCCATTGACGCTGAAACACAGAAATTGCATCGGAATTAAATATAAGAGACACAATGCCGACTTAAGTACAGGAAGATTAAGTCTTCCTACTGTCTATGTTTTGAGCGTTTCCTGTGTCACCAGTTTTACATTCCGATTCACCTCTGCAGGTTTACTGTATCCATTGGACCTTCCCATTGTCGATGAAACACAGAAATCGCATCGGAATTAAATATAAGAGACACAATGCCGACTTAAGTACAGGAAGACTGAGGCTTCCTACTGTCTATGTTTTGAGCGTTTCCTGTCTCACTAGTTTTACATTCCGATGCACCTCTTCAGGCTTACTGTATCCCTTGGACCTTCCCATTGACGATGAAACACAGAAATTGCATCGGAATTAAATATAAGAGACACAATGCTGACTTAAGTAAAGGAAGACTGAGTCTTCCTACTGTCTATGTTTTGAGCGTCTCCTGTGTCACCAGTTTTACATTCTGATGCAACTCTGCAGGTTTACTGTATCCCTTGGAACTTCCCTTTGACGATGAAACAGAGAAATTGCATCTGAATTAAATATGAGAGACACAATGCCGACTTAAGTACAGGAAGACTGAGTCTTCCTACTGTTTATAATTTGAGCGTTTCCTGTGTCACCAGTTTTACATTCCGATGCACCTCTACAGGTTTACTGTATCCCTTGGACCTTCACAGTGCCGATGAAACACAGAAATCGCATCGGAATTAAATATGAGAGTCACAATGCCGTCTTAAGTACAGGAAGACTGAGTCTTCCTACTGTCTATGATTTGAGCGTTTCCTGAGGCACCAGTTTTACATTCTGATGCACCTCTGCTGTTTTACTGTATCCCTTGGACCTTCCCATTGACGATGAAAAACAGAAATTGCATCGGATTTAAATATAAGATACACAATGCCGACTTAAGTACAGGAAGACTAAGTCTCCCTACTGTCTATGTTTTGAGCGTTTCCTGTGTCATCAGTTTTACTTTCCGATGCACCTCTGCCTGTTTACTATATCCCTTGGACCTTCCCATTCACGATGAGACACAGAAATTTAATCGGAAATAAATATAAGAGACTCAATGCCGACTTAAGTACAGGAAGACTGAGTCTTACTATTGTCTATGTTTTGAGCGTTTCCTGTGTCACCAGTTTTACATTCCGATGCACCTCTGCAGGTTTACTGTATCCCTTGGACCTTCCCATTGGCGATGAAACACACAAATTGCATCGAAATTAAATATAAGAGACACAATGCCGACTTCAGTACAGGAAGACTGAGTCTTCCTACTGTCTATGTTTTGAGCGTTTCCTGTGTCACCAGTTTTACATTCCGATTCACCTCTGCAGGTTTACTGTATCTTTTGGACGTTCCCATTGACGCTGAAACACAGAAATTGCATCGGAATTAAATATAAGAGACACAATGCCGACTTAAGTACAGGAAGACTAAGTCTTCCTACTGTCTATGTTTTGAGCGTTTCCTGTGTCTTCAGTTTTACTTTCCGATGCACCTCTGCATGTTTACTGTATCCCTTGGACCTTCCCATTCACGATGAAACACAGAAATTGCATCGGAATTAAATATAAGAGACACAATGCCGACTTAAGTACAGGAAGACTGAGGATTCTCACTGCCTATGTTTTGAGCGTTTCCTGTCTCACTAGTTTTACATTCCGATGCACCTCTTCAGGTTTACTGTATCCCTTGGACCTTCCCATTGACGTTGATACACAGAAATTGCATCGGAATTAAATATAAGAGACACAATGCCGACTTAAGAACAAGAAAACTGAGTCTTCTTACGGTCTATGTTTTGAGTGTTTCCTGTGTCAACAGTTTTACTTTCCGATGCACCTCTGCATGTTTACTATATCCCTTGGACCTTCCCATTGTCGATGAAACACAGAACTCGCATCGAATTAAATATAAGAGACACAATGCCGACTTAAGTACAGGAAGACTGAGTCTTCCTACTGTCTATGTTTTGAGCGTCTCCTGTGTCACCAGTTTTACATTCTGATGCAACTCTACAGGTTTACTGTATGCCTTGGACCTTCACAGTGACGATGAAACACACAAATCGCATCGGAATTAAATATGAGAGTCACAATGCCGTCGTAAGTACAGGAAGACTGAGTCTTCCTACTGTTTATGATTTGAGCGTTTCCTGAGGCACCAGTTTTACATTCTGATGCACCTCTGCTATTTTACTGTATCCCTTGGACCTTCCCATTGACGATGAAAAACAGAAATTGCATCGGAATTAAATATAAGAGACACAATGCCGACTTAAGTACCGGAAGACTGAGTCTTCCTACAATCTATGTTTTGAGCGTTTCCTGTGTCACCAGTTTTACATTCTGATGCACCTCTGCAGGTTTACTGTATCCCTTGGACCTTCCCATTGACGATGAAACACAGAAATTGCATCGGAATTAAATATAAGAGACACAATGCCGACTTCAGTACAGGAAGACTTAGTCTTCCTACTGTCTATAATTTGAGCGTTTCCTGTGTCACCAGTTTTACATTCTGACGCACCTCTACAGGTTTATTGTATCACTTGGACCTTCACAGTGACGATGAAACACAGAAATTGCATCGGAATTAAATATAAGAGACACAATGCCGACTTAAGTACAGGAAGACTAAGTCTTCCTACTGTCTATGTTTTGAGCGTTTCCTGTGTCATCAGTTTTACTTTCCGATGCACCTCTGCATGTTTACTATATCCCTTGGACCTTCCCATTCACGATGAAACACAGAAATTTAATCGGAAATAAATATAAGAGGAACAATGCCGACTTAAGTACAAGAAAACTGAGTCTTCTTACGGTCGATGTTTTGAGCGTTTCCTGTGTCACCAGTTTTACATTCCTATGCACCCCTGCTGATTTACTGTATCCCTTGGACCTTCCCATTGTCGATGAAACACAGAACTCGCATCGAATTAAATATAAGAGACACAATGCCGACTTAAGTACAGGAAGACTGAGTCTTCCTACTTTCTATGTTTTGAGCGTTTCCTGTGTCACCAGTTTTACATTCCGATTCACCTCTGCAGGTTTACTGTATCCATTGGACCTTCCCATTGTCAATGAAACACAGAAATCGCATCGGAATTAAATATAAGAGACACAATGCCGACTTAAGTACAGGAATACTGAGTCTTCCTACTGTCTATGTTTTGAGCGTTTCCTGTGTCACCAGTTTTACATTCCGATGCACCTCTGCAGGTTTACTGTATCCCTTTGACCTTCCCATTGACGATGAAACACAGAAATTGCATCGGAATTAAATATAAGAGACACAATGCCGACATAAGAACAGGAAGACTGAGTCTTCCTACTGTCTATGTTTTGAGCGTTTCCTGTGTTACTATGTTTACATTCCGATGCACCTCTGCAGGTTTACTGTATCCCTTGGACCTTCCCGTTGACGATGAAAAACAGAAATTGCATCGGATTTAAATATAAGATACACAATGCCGACTTAATTACCAGAAAACAGTCTTCTTACGGTCAATGGTTTGAGCATATCCTGTGTCACCAGTTTTACATTCCGATGCACCTCTGCATGTTTACTGTATCCCTTGGACCTTCCCATTGGCGATGAAACACACAAATTGCATCGAAGTTAAATATAAGACACACAATGCCGACTTAAGTACCGGAAGATTGAGTCTTCCTACTGTCTATGTTTTGAGCGTTTCCTGTGTCACCAGTTTTACATTCCGATTCACCTCTGCAGGTTTACTGTATCTTTTGGACGTTCCCATTGACAATGAAACACAGAAATTTCATCGGAATTAAATATAAGAGACACAACGCCGACTTAAGTACAAGAAAACTGAGGCTTCCTACTGTCTATGTTTTGAGCGTTTCCTGTCTCACTAGTTTTACATTCCGATGCACCTCTTCAGGTTTACTGTATCCCTTGGACCTTCCCATTGACGATGAAACACACAAATTGCATCGGAATTAAATATAAGAGACACAATGCCGACTTAAGTACAGGAAGACTGAGACTTCCTACTGTCTATGTTTTTAGCGTTTCCTGTGTCATCAGTTTTACATTCTGATGCAACTCTGCAGGTTTACTGTATCCCTTGGACCTTCCCATTGACGATGAAACAGAGAAATTGCATCTGAATTAAATATAAGAGACACAATGCCGACTTAAGTACAGGAAGACTGAGTCTTCCTACTGTCTATAATTTGAGCGTTTCCTGTGTCACCAGTTTTACATTCCGATGCACCTCTACAGGTTTACTGTATCCCTTGGACCTTCACAGTGACGATGAAACACAGAAATCGCATCGGAACTAAATATGAGAGTCACAATGCCGTCTTAAGTACACGAAGACTGAGTCTTCCTACTGTCTATGATTTGAGCGTTTCCTCAGGCACCAGTTTTACATTCTGATGCACCTCTGCTGGTTTTCTGTATCCCTTGGACCTTCCCATTGACGATGAAAAACAGAAATTGCATCGGATTTAAATATAAGATACACAATGCCGACTTAAGTACAGGAAGACTAAGTCTCCCTACTGTCTATGTTTTGAGCGTTTCCTGTGTCATCAGTTTTAATTTCCGATGCACCTCTGCATGTTTACTATATCCCTTGGACCTTCCCATTCACGATGAAACACAGATATTTAATCGGAAATAATATAAGAGGCACAATGCCGACTTAAGTACTGGAAGACTGAGTCTTCCTACTGTCTATGATTTAAGCGTTTCCTGTGTCACCAGTTTTACATTCCGATGCACCTCTGCATGTTTACTGTATCCCTTGGACCTTCCCATTGGCGATGAAACACACAAATTGCATCGAATTTAAATATAAGACACACAATGCCGACTTAAGTACCGGAAGATTGAGTCTTCCTACTGTCTATGTTTTGAGCGTTTCCTGTGTCACCAGTTTTACATTCCGATTTACCTCTGCAGGTTTACTGTATCTTTTGGACGTTCCCATTAACAATGAAACACAGAAATTGCATCGGAATTAAATATAAGAGACACAACGCCGACTTAAGTACAAGAAAACTGAGTCTTCTTACGGTCGATGCTTTGAGCGTTTCCTGTGTCACCAGTTTTACATTCCGATGCACCCCTGCTGATTTACTGTATCCCTTGGACCTTCCCATTGTCGATGAAACACAGAACTCGCATCGAAATAAATATAAGAGACACAATGCCGACTTAAGTACAGGAAGACTGAGTCTTCCCACTGTCTATGTTTTGAGCGTTTCCTGTGTCACCAGTTTTACATTCCGATTCACCTCTGCAGGTTTACTGTATCCATTGGACCTTCCCATTGGCGATGAAACACAGAAATCGCATCGGAATTAAATATAAGAGACACAATGCCGACTTAAGTACAGGAAGACTGAGGCTTCCAACTGTCTATGTTTTGAGCGTTTCCTGTCTCACTAGTTTTACATTCCGATGCACCTCTTCAGGCTTACTGTATCCCTTGGACCTTCCCATTGACGATGAAACACAGAAATTGCATCGGAATTAAATATAAGAGACACAATGCTGACTTAAGTACAGGAAGACTGAGTCTTCCTACTGTCTATGTTTTGAACGTCTCCTGTGTCACCAGTTTTACATTCTGATGCAACTCTGCAGGTTTACTGTATCCCTTGGACCTTCCCTTTGACGATGAAACAGAGAAATTGCATCTGAATTAAATATAAGAGACACAATGCCGACTTAAGTACAGGAAGACTGAGTCTTCCTACTGTCTATAATTTGAGCGTTTCCTGTGTCACCAGTTTTACATTCCGATGCACCTCTACAGGTTTACTGTATCCCTTGGACCTTCACAGTGACGATGAAACACAGAAATCGCATCGGAATTAAATATGAGAGTCACAATGCCGTCTTAAGTACAGGAAGACTGAGTCTTCCTACTGTTTATGATTTGAGCGATTCCTGAGGCACCAGTTGTACATTCTGATGCACCTCTGCTGTTTTACTGTATCCCTTGGAACTTCCCATTGACGATTAAAAACAGAAATTGCATCGGATTTAAATATAAGATACACAATGCCGACTTAAGTACAGGAAGACTAAGTCTCCCTACTGTCTATGTTTTGAGCGTTTCCTGTGTCACCAGTTTTACATTCCGATTCACCTCTGCAGGTTTACTGTATCTTTTGGACGTTCCCATTGACGCTGAAACACAGAAATTGCATCGGAATTAAATATAAGAGACACAATGCCGACTTCAGTACAGGAAGACTTAGTCTTCCTACTGTCTATAATTTGAGCGTTTCCTGTGTCACCAGTTTTACATTCTGACGCACCTCTACAGGTTTAGTGTATCACTTGGACCTTCACAGTGACGATGAAGCACAGAAATTGCATCGGAACTAAATATAAGAGACACAATGCCGACTTAAGTACAGGAAGACTAAGTCTTCCTACTGTCTATGTTTGGAGCGTTTCCTGTGTCATCAGTTTTACTTTCCGATGCACCTCTGCATGTTTACTATATCCCTTGGACCTTCCCATTCACGATGAAACACAGAAATGTAATCGGAAATAAATATAAGAGATACAATGCCGACTTAAGTACAAGAAAACTGAGTCTTCTTACTGTCGATGTTTTGAGCGTTTCCTGTGTCACCAGTTTTACATTCCTATGCACCCCTGCTGATTTACTGTATCCCTTGGACCTTCCCATTGTCGATGAAACACAGAACTCGCATCGAATTAAATATAAGAGACACAATGCCGACTTAAGTACAGGAAGACTGAGTCTTCCTACTGTCTATGTTTTGAGCGTTTCCTGTGTCACCATTTTTACATTCCGATTCACCTCTGCAGGTTTACTGTATCCATTGGACCTTCCCATTGTCGATGAAACACAGAAATCGCATAGGAATTAAATATAAGAGACACAATGCCGACTTAAGTACAGGAAGACTGAGGCTTCCTACTGTCTATGTTTTGAGCGTTTCCTGTCTCACTAGTTTTACATTCCGATGCACCTCTTCAGGTTTACTGTATCCCTTGGACCTTCCCAATGACGATGAAACACAGAAATTGCATCGGAATTAAGTATAAGAGACACAATGCCGACTTAAGTACAGGAAGACTGAGTCTTCCTACTGTCTATGTTTTGAGCGTTTACTGTGTCACCAGTTTTACATTCCGATGCACCTCTGCAGGTTTACTGTATCCCTTTGACCTTCCCATTGACGATGAAACACAGAAATTGCATCGGAATTAAATATAAGAGACACAATGCCAACATAAGAACAGGAAGACTGAGTCTTCCTACTGTCTATATTTTGAGCGTTTCCTGTGTTACTATGTTTACATTCCGATGCACCTCTGCAGGTTTACTGTATCCCTTGGACCTTCCCGTTGACGATGAAAAACAGAAATTGCATCGGATTTAAATATAAGATACACAATGCCGACTTAAGTACCAGAAAACTGAGTCTTCTTACGGTCTATGTTTTGAGCGTTTCCTGTGTCAACAGTTTTACATTCTGATGCACCTCTGCAGGTTTACTGTATCCCTTGCACCATCCCATTGACGCTGAAACACAGAAATTGCATCGGAATTAAATATAAGAGACACAATGCCGACTTAAGTACAGGAAGACTAAGTCTTCCTACTGTCTATGTTTTGAGCGTTTCCTGTGTCACCAGTTTTACATTCCGATTCACCTCTGCAGGTTTACTGTATCTTTTGGACGTTCCCATTGACAATGAAACACAGAAATTTCATCGGAATTAAATATAAGAGACACAACGCCGACTTAAGTACAAGGAAACTGAGTCTTCTTACGGTCTATGTTTTGAGCGTTTCCTGTGTCAACAGTTTTACATTCTGATGCACCTCTGCAGGTTTACTGTATCCCTTGCACCATCCCATTGACGCTGAAACACAGAAATTGCATCGGAATTAAATATAAGAGACACAATGCCGACTTAAGTACAGGAAGACTGAGTCTTCCTACTGTCTATGTTTTGAGCGTTTCCTGTGTCACCAGTTTTACATTCCGATGCACCTCTGCAGGTTTACTGTATCCCTTTGACCTTCCCATTGACGATGAAACACAGAAATTGCATCGGAATTAAATATAAGAGACACAATGCCGACATAAGAACAGGAAGACTGAGTCTTCCTACTGTCTATGTTTTGAGCGTTTCCTGTGTTACTATGTTTACATTCCGATGCACCTCTGCAGGTTTACTGTATCCCTTGGACCTTCCCGTTGACGATGAAAAACAGAAATTGCATCGGATTTGAATATAAGATACACAATGCCGACTTAAGTACCAGAAAACTGAGTCTTCTTACGGTCAATGTTTTGAGCATATCCTGTGTCAACAGTTTTACATTCTGATGCACCTCTGCACGTTTACTGTATCCCTTGCACCATCCCATTGACGCTGAAACACAGAAATTGCACCGAATTTAAATATAAGACACACAATGTCGACTTAAGTACCGGAAGATTGAGTCTTCCTCCTGTCTATGTTTTGAGCGTTTCCAGTGTCACCAGTTTTACATTCCGATTCACCTCTGCAGGTTTACTGTATCTTTTGGACGTTCCCATTGACAATGAAACACAGAAATTTCATCGGAATTAAATATAAGAGACACAACGCCGACTTAAGTACAAGAAAACTGAGTCTTCTTTCGGTCTATGCTTTGAGCGTTTCCTGCGTCAACAGTTTTACATTCTGATGCACCTCTGCAGGTTTACTGTATCCCTTGCACCATCCCATTGACGCTGAAACACAGAAATTGCATCGGAATTAAATATAAGAGACACAATGCCGACTTAAGTACAGGAAGACTAAGTCTTCCTACTGTCTATGTTTTGAGCGTTTCCTGTGACATCAGTTTTACTTTCCGATGCACCTCTGCATGTTTACTATATCCCTTGGACCTTCCCATTCACGATGAAACACTGAAATTTAATCGGAAATAAATATAAGAGGAACAATGCCGACTTAAGTACAAGAAAACTGAGTCTTCTTACGGTCGATGTTTTGAGCGTTTCCTGTGTCACCAGTTTTACATTCCGATGCACCCCTGCTGATTTACTGTATCCCTTGGACCTTCCCATTGTCGATGAAACACAGAACTCGCATCGAATTAAATATAAGAGACACAATGCCGACTTAAGTACAGGAAGACTGAGTCTTCCTACTGTCTATGTTTTGAGCGTTTCCTGTGTCACCAGTTTTACATTCCGATTCACCTCTGCAGGTTTACTGTGTCCATTGGACCTTCCCATTGTCGATGAAACACAGAAATCGCATCGGAATTAAATATAAGAGACACAATGCCGACTTAAGTACAGGAAGACTGAGGCTTCCTACTGTCTATGTTTTGAGCGTTTCCTGTCTCACTAGTTTTACATTCCGATGCACCTCTTCAGGTTTACTGTATCCCTTGGACCTTCCCATTGACGATGAAACACAGAAATTGTATCGGAATTAAATATAAGAGACACAATGCCGACTTAAGTACAGGAAGACTGAGTCTTCCTACTGTCTATGTTTTGAGCGTTTCCTGTGTCACCAGTTTTACATTCTGATGCAACTCTGCAGGTTTACTGTATCCCTTGGACCTTCCCATTGACGATGAAACAGAGAAGTTGCATCTGAATTAAATATAAGAGACACAATGCCGACTTAAGTACAGGAAGACTGAGTCTTCCTACTGTCTATAATTTGAGCGTTTCCTGTGTCACCAGTTTTACATTCCGATGCACCTCTACAGGTTTACTGTATCCCTTGGACCTTCACAGTGACGATGAAACACAGAAATCGCATCGGAACTAAATATGAGAGTCACAATGCCGTCTTAAGTACACGAAGACTGAGTCTTCCTACTGTCTATGATTTGAGCGTTTCCTCGGGCACCAGTTTTACATTCTGATGCACCTCTGCTGGTTTACTGTATCCCTTGGACCTTCCCATTGACGATGAAAAACAGAACTTGCATCGGATTTAAATATAAGATACACAATGCCGACTTAAGTAAAGGAAGACTGAGTCTTCCTACTGTCTATGTTTTGAGCGTTTCCTGTGTCACCAGTTGTACATTCTGATGCACCTCTGCAGGTTTACTGTATCCCTTGGACCTTCCTATTGACGATGAAACACAGAAATTCCATCGGAATTAAATATAAGAGACACAATGCCGACTTAAGTACAAGAAAAGAGTCTTATTACTGTCAATGTTTTGAGCGTTTCCTGTGTCACCAGTTTTACATTCCGATGCACATCTGCAGGTTTACTGTATCCCCTGGACCATCCCATTGGCGTTGAAACACACAAATTGCATCGAAATTAAATATAAGAGACACAATGCCGACTTAAGTACAGGAAGACTAAGTCTTCCTACTGTCTATGTTTTGAGCGTTTCCTGTGTCATCAGTTTTACTTTCCGATGCACCTCTGCATGTTTACTATATCCCTTGGACCTTTCCATTCACGATGAAACACAGAAATTTAATCGGAAATAAATATAAGAGGCACAATGCCGACTTAAGTACAGGAAGACTGAGTCTTCCTACTGTCTATGTTTTGAGCGTTTCCTGTGTCACCAGTTTTACATTCCGATGCACCTCTGCAGGTTTACTGTATCCCTTGGACCTTCCCATTGACGATGAAACACAGAAATTGCATCGGAATTAAATATAAGAGACACAACGCCGACTTAAGTACAAGAAAACTGAGTCTTCTTACGGTCGATGTTTTGAGCGTTTCCTGTGCCACCAGTTTTACATTCCGATGCACCCCTGCTGATTTACTGTATCCCTTGGACCTTCCCATTGTCGATGAAACACAGAACTCGCATCGAATTAAATGTAAGAGACACAATGCCGACTTAAGTACAGGAAGACTGAGTCTTCCTACTGTCTATGTTTTGAGCGTTTCCTGTGTCACCAGCTTTACATTCCGATTCACCTCTGCAGGTTTACTGTATCCATTGGACCTTCCCATTGTCGATGAAACACAGAAATCGCATCGGAATTAAATATAAGAGACACAATGCCGACTTAAGTACCAGAAAACAGTCTTCTTACGGACAATGTTTTGAGCATATCCTGTCTCACTAGTTTTACATTCCGATGCACCTCTTCAGGTTTACTGTATCCCTTGGACCTTCCCATTGACGATGAAACACAGAAATTGCATCGGAATTAAATATAAGAGACACAATGCCGACTTAAGTACAGGAAGACTGAGTCTTCCTACTGTCTATGTTTTGAGCGTTTCCTGTGTCACCAGTTTTACATTCTGATGCAACTCTGCAGGTTTACTGTATCCCTTGGAACTTCCCATTGACGATGAAACAGAGAAATTGCATCTGAATTAAATATAAGAGACACAATGCCGACTTAAGTACAGGAAGACTGAGTCTTCCTACTGTCTATAATTTGAGCGTTTCCTGTGTCACCAGTTTTACATTCCGATGCACCTCTACAGGTTTACTGTATCCCTTGGACCTTCACAGTGACGATGAAACACAGAAATCGCATCGGAATTAATTATGAGAGTCACAATGCCGTCTTAAGTACACGAAGACTGAGTCTTCCTACTGTCTATGATTTGAGCGTTTCCTGAGGCACCAGTTTTACATTCTGATGCACCTCTGCTGGTTTACTGTATCCCTTGGACCTTCCCATTGACGATGAAAAACAGAAATTGCATCGGATTTAAATATAAGATACACAATGCCGACTTAAGTACAGGAAGACTAAGTCTCCCTACTGTCTATGTTTTGAGCGTTTCCTGTGTCATCACTTTTACTTTCCGATGCACCTCTGCATGTTTACTATATCCCTTGGTCCTTCCCGTTCACGATGAAACACAGAAATTTAATCGGAAATAAATATAATAGACTCAATGCCGACTTAAGTACAGGAAGACTGAGTCTTCCTATTGTCTATGTTTTGAGCGTTTCCTGTGTCACCAGTTTTACATTCCGATGCACCTCTGCAGGTTTACTGTATCCCTTTGACCTTCCCATTGACGATGAAACACAGAAATTGCATCGGAATTAAATATAAGAGACACAATGCCGACATAAGAACAGGAAGACTGAGTCTTTTTACGGTCTATGTTTTGAGTGTTTCCTGTGTCACCAGTTTTACATTCCGATGCACCTCTGCCGGTTTACTGTGCCCCTTGCACCTTCCCATTGTCGATGAAACACAGAAATCGCATCGGAATTAAATATAAGAGACACAATGCCGACTTAAGTACCAGAAAACAGTCTTCTTACGGTCAATGTGTTGAGCGTTTTCTGTCTCACTAGTTTTACATTCCGATGCACCTCTTCAGGTTTACTGTATCCCTTGGACCTTCACAGTGACGATGAAACACAGAAATTGCACCGGAATTAATTATAAGAGACACAATGCCGACTTAAGTACCAGAAAACAGTCCTCTTACGATCAATGTGTTTAGCGTTTCCTGTGTCACAAGTTTACATTCCGATGCTCCTCTGCAGGTTTACTGTATCCCTTTGACCTTCCCATTGACGATGAAACACAGAAATTGCATTGGAATTAAATATAAGAGACACAATGCCGACTTAAGTACAAGAAAACTGAGTCTTTTTACGGTCTATGTTTTGAGCGTTTCCTCTGTCACCAGTTTTACATTCCGATGCACCTCTGTCGGTTTACTGTATCCCTTGCACCTTCCCATTGTCGATGAAACACAGAAATCGCATCGGAATTAAATATAAGAGACACAATGCCGACTTATGTACAGGAAGACTGAGACTTCCTACTGTCTATGTTTTGAGCGTTTCCTGTGTCACCAGTTTTACATTCCGATGCACCTCTGCAGGCTTACTGTATCCCTTGGACCTAACCATTGACGATGAAACACAGAAATTGCATCGGAATTAAATATAAGAGACACAATGCCGACTTAAGTACAGGAAGACTAAGTCCCCCTACTGTCTATGTTTTGAGCGTTTCCTGTGTCATCAGGTTTAAATTCCGATGCACCTGTGCCGGTTTACTGTATCCCTTAGAACTTCCCATTGACGATGAAACACAGAAATTGCATCGGAATTAAATATAAGAGACACAATGCCGACATAAGAACAGGAAGACTGAGTCTTAATACTCTCTATGTTTTGAGCGTATCCAGTGTCACCAGTTTTACATACCGATGCACCTCAGCAGGTTTACTGTATCCCTTGGACCATCACAGTGACGATGAAACACAGAAATAGCATCGGAGTTAAATATAAGAGACACAATGCCGACTTAAGTACAGGAAGACTGAGTCTTCCTACTGTCTATGTTTTGAGCGTTTCCTGTGTCACCAGTTTTACATTCCGATGCACCTCTTCAGGTTTACTGTATCCCTTGTTCCTTCCCATTGACGATGAAACACAGAAATTGCATCGGAATTAAATATAAGAGACACAATGCCTACTTAAGTACAGGAAGACTGAGTCTTCCTACTGTCTATGTTTTGAGCGTTTCCTGTGTCACCAGTTTTACATTCTGATGCACTTCTGCAGGTTTACTGTATCCCTTGGACCTTCCCATTGTCGATGAAACACAGAAATCGCATCGAATTAAATATAAGAGACACAATGCCGACTTAAGTACAGGAAGACTGAGTCTTCCTACTGTCTATGTTTTGAGCGTTTCCTGTGTCACCAGTTTTACATTCCGATGCACCTCTGCAGGTTTACTGTATCCATTGGACCTTCCCATTGTCGATGAAACACAGAAATCGCATCGGAATTAAATATAAGAGACACAATGCCGAATTAAGTACCAGAAAACAGTCTTCTTACGGACAATGTGTTGAGCGTTTCCTGTCTCACTAGTTTTACATTCCGATGCACCTCTTCAGGTTTACTGTATCCCTTGGACCTTCACAGTGACGATGAAACACAGAAATTGCACCGGAATTAATTATAAGAGACACAATGCCGACTTAAGTATTAAAAACAGTCTTCTTACGATCAATGTGTTGAGCGTTTCCTGTGTCACACGTTTTACCTTCCGATGCTCCTCTGCAGGTTTACTGTATCCCTTGGACCTTCCCATTGGCGATGGAAAACAGAAATTGCATCGGAATTAAATATAAGAGACACAATGAGGACTTAAGTACAGGAAGACTGAGTCTTCCTACTGTCTGTGTTTTGAGCGTTTCCTGTGTCACCAGTTTTACATTCCGATGCACCTCTGCAGGTTTACTGTATCCCTTTGACCTTCCCATTGACGATGAAACACAGAAATTGCATTGGAATTAAATATAAGAGACACAATGCCGACATAAGAACAGGAAGACTGAGTCTTCCTACTGTCTATGTTTTGAGCGTTTCCTGTGTCACTAGTTTTACATTCCGATGCACCTCTGCAGGTTTACTGTATCCCTTTGACCTTCCCATTGACGATGAAACACAGAAATTGCATCGGAATTAAATATAAGAGACACAATGCCGACTTAAGTACAGGAAGACTAAGTCCCCCTACTGTCTATGTTTTGAGCGTTTCCTGTGTCATCAGTTTTACATTACGATGCACCTCTGCAGGTTTACTGTATCCCTTTGACCTTCCCATTGACGATGAAACACAGAAATTGCATCGGAATTAAATATAAGAGACACAATGCCGACATAAGAACAGGAAGACTGAGTCTTCCTACTGTCTATGTTTTGAGCGTTTCCTGTGTTACTATGTTTACATTCCGATGCACCTCTGCAGGTTTACTGTATCCCTTGGACCTTCCCATTGACGATGAAAAACGGAACTTGCATCGGATTTAAATATAAGATACACAATGCCGACTTAAGTACAGGAAGACTGAGTCTTCCTACTGTCTATGTTTTGAGCGTTTCCTGTGTCACCAGTTTTACATTCTGATGCACCTCTGCAGGTTTACTGTATCCCTTGGACCTTCCTATTGACGATGAAACACAGAAATTCCATCGGAATTAAATATAAGAGACACAATGCCGACTTAAGTACAAGAAAAGAGTCTTATTTCTGTCAATGTTTTGAGCGTTTCCTGTGTCACCAGTTTTACATTCCGATGCACATCTGCAGGTTTACTGTATCCCCTGGACCATCCCATTGGCGTTGAAACACACAAATTGCATCGAAATTAAATATAAGAGACACAATGCCGACTTAAGTACAGGAAGACTGAGTGTTCCTACTGTCTATGTTTGAGCGTTTCCTGTGTCACCAGTTTTACATTCCAATGGACCTCTGCAGGTTTACTGTATCTTTTGGACGTTCCCATTGACGCTGAAACACAGAAATTGCATCGGAATTAAATATAAGAGACACAATGCCGACTTAAGTACAGGAAGACTAAGTCTTCCTACTGTCTATGTTTTGAGCGTTTCCTGTGTCATCAGTTTTACTTTCCGATGCACCTCTGCATGTTTACTATATCCCTTGGACCTTCCCATTCACGATGAAACACAGAAATTTAATCGGAAATAAATATAAGAGGCACAATGCCGACTTAAGTACAGGAAGACTGAGTCTTCCTACTGTCTATGTTTTGAGCGTTTCCTGTGTCACCAGTTTTACATTCCGATGCACCTCTGCAGGTTTACTGTATCCCTTGGACCTTCCCATTGACGATGAAACACAGAAATTGCATCGGAATTAAATATAAGAGACACAATGCCGACTTAAGTACCAGAAAACAGTCTTCTTACGGTCAATGTTTTGAGCATATCCTGTCTCACTAGTTTTACATTCCGATGCACCTCTTCAGGTTTACTGTATCCCTTGGACCTTCCCATTGACGATGAAACACAGAAATTGCATCGGAATTAAATATAAGACACACAATGCCGACTTAAGTACCGGATGATTGAGTCTTCCTACTGTCTATGTTTTGAGCGTTTCCTGTGTCACCTCTTTTACATTCCGATTCACCTCTGCAGGTTTACTGTATCTTTTGGACGTTCCCATTGACAATGAAACACAGAAATTGCATCGGAATTAAATATAAGAGACACAACGCCGACTTAAGTACAAGAAAACTGAGTCTTCTTACGGTCGATGTTTTGAGCGTTTCCTGTGTCACCAGTTTTACATTCCGATGCACCCCTGCTGATTTACTGTATCCCTTGGACCTTCCCATTGTCGATGATACACAGAACTCGCATCGAATTAAATGTAAGAGACACAATGCCGACTTAAGTACAGGAAGACTGAGTCTTCCTACTGTCTATGTTTTGAGCGTTTCCTGTGTCACCAGCTTTACATTCCGATTCACCTCTGCAGGTTTACTGTATCCATTGGACCTTCCCATTGTCGATGAAACACAGAAATCGCATCGGAATTAAATATAAGAGACACAATGCCGACTTAAGTACCAGAAAACAGTCTTCTTACGGTCAATGTTTTGAGCATATCCTGTCTCACTAGTTTTACATTCCGATGCACCTCTTCAGGTTTACTGTATCCCTTGGACCTTCCCATTGACGATGAAACACAGAAATTGCATCGGAATTAAATATAAGAGACACAATGCCGACTTAAGTACAGGAAGACTGAGTCTTCCTACTGTCTATCTTTTGAGCGTTTCCTGTGTCACCAGTTTTACATTCTGATGCAACTCTGCAGGTTTACTGTATCCCTTGGAACTTCCCATTGACGATGAAACAGAGAAATTGCATCTGAATTAAATATAAGAGACACAATGCCGACTTAAGTACAGGAAGACTGAGTCTTCCTACTGTCTATAATTTGAGCGTTTCCTGTGTCACCAGTTTTACATTCCGATGCACCTCTACAGGTTTACTGTATCCCATGGACCTTCACAGTGACGATGAAACACAGAAATCGCATCGGAATTAAATATGAGAGTCACAATGCCGTCTTAAGTACACGAAGACTGAGTCTTCCTACTGTCTATGATTTGAGCGTTTCCTGAGGCACCAGTTTTACATTCTGATGCACCTCTGCTGGTTTACTGTATCCCTTGGACCTTCCCATTGACGATGAAAAACAGAAATTGCATCGGATTTAAATATAAGATACACAATGCCGACTTAAGTACAGGAAGACTAAGTCTCCCTACTGTCTATGATTTGAGCGTTTCCTGTGTCATCACTTTTACTTTCCGATGCACCTCTGCATGTTTACTATATCCCTTGGACCTTCCCGTTCACGATGAAACACAGAAATTTATTCGGAAATAAATATAATAGACTCAATGCCGACTTAAGTACAGGAAGACTGAGTCTTCCTATTGTCTATGTTTTGAGCGTTTCCTGTGTCACCAGTTTTACATTCCGATGCACCTTTGCAGGTTTACTGTATCCCTTTGACCTTCCCATTGACGATGAAACACAGAAATTGCATCGGAATTAAATATAAGAGACACAATGCCGACATAAGAACAGGAAGACTGAGTCTTCCTACTGTCTATGTTTTGAGCGTTTCCTGTGTCACCAGTTTTACATTCTGATGCACCTCTGGAGGTTTACTGTATCCCTTGGACCTTCCCATTGACGATGAAACACAGAAATTGCATCGGAATTAAATATAAGAGACACAATGCCGACTTAAGTACAAGAAAAGAGTCTTATTACTGTCAATGTTTTGAGCGTTTCCTGTGTCACCAGTTTTACATTACGATGCACATCTGCAGGTTTACTGTATCCCCTGGACAATCCCATTGGCGTTGAAACACACAAATTGCATCGAAATTAAATATAAGAGACACAATGCCGACATAAGAACAGGAAGACTGAGTCTTCCTACTGTCTATGTTTTGAGCGTTTCCTGTGTTACTATGTTTACATTCCGATGCACCTCTGCAGGTTTACTGTATTGCTTGGACCTTCCCATTGACGATGAAAAACAGAAATTGCATCGGATTTAAATATAAGATACACAATGCCGACTTAAGTACAGGAAGACTGAGTCTTTTTACGGTCTATGTTTTGAGTGTTTCCTGTGTCACCAGTTTTACATTCCGAAGCACCTCTGCCGGTTTACTGTGTCCCTTGCACCTTCCCATTGTCGATGAAACACAGAAATCGCATCGGAATTAAATATAAGAGAACCAACGCCGACTTAAGTACAAGAAAACTGAGTCTTTTTACGGTCTATGTTTTGAGCGTTTCCTGTGTCACCAGTTTTACATTCCGATGCACCTCTGCCGGTTTACTGTATCCCTTGCACCTTCCCATTGTCGATGAAACACAGAAATCGCGTCGGAATTAAATATAAGAGACACAATGCCGACTTAAGTACAGGAAGACTGAGACTTCCTACTGTCTATGTTTTGAGCGTTTCCTGTGTCATCAGTTTTACATTCCGATGCACCTGTGCAGGTTTACTGTATCCCTTAGAACTTCCCATTGACGATGAAACACAGAAATTGCATCGGAATTAAATATAAGAGACACAATGCCGACTTAAGTACAGGAAGACTAAGTCCCCCTACTGTCTATGTTTTGAGCCTTTCCATTATCATCAGTTTTACTTTCCGATGCACCTCTGCTTGTTTACTATATCCCTTGGGTCTTCCCATTCACGATGAAACACAGACATTTCATCGGAAATAAATATAAGAGACACAATGCCGACTTAAGTACAGGAAGACTGAGACTTCCTACTGTCTATGTTTTGAGCGTTTCCTGTGTCACCAGTTTTACATTCCGATGCACCTCTGCAGGCTTACTGTATCCCTTGGACCTTCCCATTGACGATGAAACACAGAAATTGCATCGGAATTAAATATAAGAGACACAATGCCGACTTAAGTACAGGAAGACTAAGTCCCCCTACTGTCTATGTTTTGAGCGTTTCCTGTGTCATCAGGTTTTAATTCCGATGCACCTGTGCTGGTTTACTGTATCCCTTAGAACTTCCCATTGACGATGAAACACAGAAATTGCATCGGAATTAAATATAAGAGACACAATGCCGACATAAGAACAGGAAGACTGAGTCTTCCTACTGTCTATGTTTTGAGCGTTTCCTGTGTTACTATGTTTACGTTCCGATGCACCTCTGCAGGTTTACTGTATCCCTTGGACCTTCCCATTGACGATGAAAAACGGAACTTGCATCGGATTTAAATATAAGATACACAATGCCGACTTAAGTACAGGAAGACTGAGTCTTCCTACTGTCTATGTTTTGAGCGTTTCATGTGTCACCAGTTTTACATTCTGATGCACCTCTGCAGGTTTACTGTATCCCTTGGACCTTCCTATTGACGATGAAACACAGAAATTCCATCGGAATTAAATATAAGAGACACAATGCCGACTTAAGTACAAGAAAAGAGTCTTATTACTGTCAATGTTTTGAGCGTTTCCTGTGTCACCAGTTTTACATTCCGATGCACATCTGCAGGTTTACTGTATCCCCTGGACCATCCCATTGGCGTTGAAACACACAAATTGCATCGAAATTAAATATAAGAGACACAATGCCGACTTAAGTACAGGAAGACTGAGTGTTCCTACTGTCTATGTTTGAGCGTTTCCTGTGTCACCAGTTTTACATTCCAATGGACCTCTGCAGGTTTACTGTATCTTTTGGACGTTCCCATTGACGCTGAAACACAGAAATTGCATCGGAATTAAATATAAGAGACACAATGCCGACTTAAGTACAGGAAGACTAAGTCTTCCTACTGTCTATGTTTTGAGCGTTTCCTGTGTCATCAGTTTTACTTTCCGATGCACCTCTGCATGTTTACTATATCCCTTGGACCTTCCCATTCACGATGAAACTTAGAAATTTAACCGGAAATAAATATAAGAGGCACAATGCCGACTTAAGTACAGGAAGACTGAGTCTTCCTACTGTCTATGTTTTGAGCGTTTCCTGTGTCACCAGTTTTACATTCCGATGCACCTCTGCAGGTTTACTGTATCCCTTGGACCTTCCCATTGACGATGAAACACAGAAATTGCATCGGAATTAAATATAAGAGACACAATGCCGACTTAAGTACCAGAAAACAGTCTTCTTACGGTCAATGTTTTGAGCATATCCTGTGTCACCAGTTTTACATTCCGATGCACCTCTGCATGTTTACTGTATCCCTTGGACCTTCCCATTGGCGATGAAACACACAAATTGCATCGAAGTTAAATATAAGACACACAATGCCGACTTAAGTACCGGATGATTGAGTCTTCCTACTGTCTATGTTTTGAGCGTTTCCTGTGTCACCTCTTTTACATTCCGATTCACCTCTGCAGGTTTACTGTATCTTTTGGACGTTCCCATTGACAATGAAACACAGAAATTGCATCGGAATTAAATATAAGAGACACAACGCCGACTTAAGTACAAGAAAACTGAGTCTTCTTACGGTCGATGTTTTGAGCGTTTCCTGTGTCACCAGTTTTCCATTCCGATGCACCCCTGCTGATTTACTGTATCCCTTGGACCTTCCCATTGTCGATGAAACACAGAACTCGCATCGAATTAAATGTAAGAGACACAATGCCGACTTAAGTACAGGAAGACTGAGTCTTCCTACTGTCTATGTTTTGAGCGTTTCCTGTGTCACCAGCTTTACATTCCGATTCACCTCTGCAGGTTTACTGTATCCATTGGACCTTCCCATTGTCGATGAAACACAGAAATCGCATCGGAATTAAATATAAGAGACACAATGCCGACTTAAGTACCAGAAAACAGTCTTCTTACGGTCAATGTTTTGAGCATATCCTGTCTCACTAGTTTTACATTCCGATGCACCTCTTCAGGTTTACTGTATCCCTTGGACCTTCCCATTGACGATGAAACACAGAAATTGCATCGGAATTAAATATAAGAGACACAATGCCGACTTAAGTACAGGAAGACTGAGTCTTCCTACTGTCTATCTTTTGAGCGTTTCCTGTGTCACCAGTTTTACATTCTGATGCAACTCTGCAGGTTTACTGTATCCCTTGGAACTTCCCATTGACGATGAAACAGAGAAATTGCATCTGAATTAAATATAAGAGACACAATGCCGACTTAAGTACAGGAAGACTGAGTCTTCCTACTGTCTATAATTTGAGCGTTTCCTGTGTCACCAGTTTTACATTCCGATGCACCTCTACAGGTTTACTGTATCCCTTGGACCTTCACAGTGACGATGAAACACAGAAATCGCATCGGAATTAAATATGAGAGTCACAATGCCGTCTTAAGTACACGAAGACTGAGTCTTCCTACTGTCTATGATTTGAGCGTTTTCTGAGGCACCAGTTTTACATTCTGATGCACCTCTGCTGGTTTACTGTATCCCTTGGACCTTCCCATTGACGATGAAAAACAGAAATTGCATCGGATTTAAATATAAGATACACAATGCCGACTTAAGTACAGGAAGACTAAGTCTCCCTACTGTCTATGTTTTGAGCGTTTCCTGCGACATCACTTTTACTTTCCGATGCACCTCTGCATGTTTACTATATCCCTTGGACCTTCCCGTTCACGATGAAACACAGAAATTTAATCGGAAATAAATATAACAGACTCAATGCCGACTTAAGTACAGGAAGACTGAGTCTTCCTATTGTCTATGTTTTGAGCGTTTCCTGTGTCACCAGTTTTACATTCCGATGCACCTTTGCAGGTTTACTCTATCTCTTTGACCTTCCCATTGACGATGAAACACAGAAATTGCATCGGAATTAAATATAAGAGACACAATGCCGACATAAGAACAGGAAGACTGAGTCTTCCTACTGTCTATGTTTTGAGCGTTTCCTGTGTTACTATGTTTACATTCCGATGCACCTCTGCAGGTTTACTGTATTGCTTGGACCTTCCCATTGACGATGAAAAACAGAAATTGCATCGGATTTAAATATAAGATACACAATGCCGACTTAAGTACAGGAAGACTGAGTCTTTTTACGGTCTATGTTTTGAGTGTTTCCTGTGTCACCAGTTTTACATTCCGATGCACCTCTGCCGGTTTACGGTGTCCCTTGCACCTTCCCATTGTCGATGAAACACAGAAATCGCATCGGAATTAAATATAAGAGAACCAACGCCGACTTAAGTACAAGAAAACTGAGTCTTTTTACGGTCTATGTTTTGAGCGTTTCCTGTGTCACCAGTTTTACATTCCGATGCACCTCTGCCGGTTTACTGTATCCCTTGCACCTTCCCATTGTCGATGAAACACAGAAATCGCGTCGGAATTAAATATAAGAGACACAATGCCGACTTAAGTACAGGAAGACTGAGACTTCCTACTGTCTATGTTTTGAGCGTTTCCTGTGTCATCAGTTTTACATTCCGATGCACCTGTGCAGGTTTACTGTATCCCTTAGAACTTACCATTGACGATGAAACACAGAAATTGCATCGGAATTAAATATAAGAGACACAATGCCGACTTAAGTACAGGAAGACTAAGTCCCCCTACTGTCTATGTTTTGAGCCTTTCCTGTATCATCAGTTTTACTTTCCGATGCACCTCTGCTTGTTTAATATATCCCTTGGGTCTTCCCATTCACGATGAAACACAGACATTTCATCGGAAATAAATATAAGAGACACAATGCCGACTTAAGTACAGGAAGACTGAGACTTCCTACTGTCTATGTTTTGAGCGTTTCCTGTGTCACCAGTTTTACATTCCGATGCACCTCTGCAGGCTTACTGTATCCCTTGGACCTTCCCATTGACGATGAAACACAGAAATTGCATCGGAATTAAATATAAGAGACACAATGCCGACTTAAGTACAGGAAGACTAAGTCCCCCTACTGTCTATGTTTTGAGCGTTTCCTGTGTCATCAGGTTTTAATTCCGATGCACCTCTGCTGGTTTACTGTATCCCTTAG
Organism: Schistocerca nitens; assembly: GCF_023898315.1. Taxonomy (NCBI): domain Eukaryota; kingdom Metazoa; phylum Arthropoda; class Insecta; order Orthoptera; family Acrididae; genus Schistocerca; species Schistocerca nitens. The sequence goes on along the minus strand of NC_064616.1, from coordinate 749,671 downwards.
AACTTCCCATTGACGATGAAACACAGAAATTGCATCGGAATTAAATATAAGAGACACAATGCCGACATAAGAACAGGAAGACTGAGTCTTAATACTCTCTATGTTTTGAGCGTATCCAGTGTCACCAGTTTTACATACCGATGCACCTCAGCAGGTTTACTGTATCCCTTGGACCATCACAGTGACGATGAAACACAGAAATAGCATCGGAGTTAAATATAAGAGACACAATGCCGACTTAAGTACAGGAAGACTGAGTCTTCCTACTGTCTATGTTTTGAGCGTTTCCTGTGTCACCAGTTTTACATTCCGATGCACCTCTTCAGGTTTACTGTATCCCTTGTTCCTTCCCATTGACGATGAAACACAGAAATTGCATCGGAATTAAATATAAGAGACACAATGCCTACTTAAGTACAGGAAGACTGAGTCTTCCTACTGTCTATGTTTTGAGCGTTTCCTGTGTCACCAGTTTTACATTCTGATGCACTTCTGCAGGTTTACTGTATCCCTTGGACCTTCACAGTGACGATGAAACATAGAAATTGCACCGGAATTAATTATAAGAGACACAATGCCGACTTAAGTACCAAAAACAGTCTTCTTACGATCAATGTGTTGAGCGTTTCCTGTGTCACACGTTTTACATTCCGATGCTCCTCTGCAGGTTTACTGTATCCCTTGGACCTTCCCATTGGCGATGGAAAACAGAAATTGCATCGGAATTAAATATAAGAGACACAATGAGGACTTAAGTACAGGAAGACTGAGTCTTCCTACTGTCTGTGTTTTGAGCGTTTCCTGTGTCACCAGTTTTACATTCCGATGCACCTCTGCAGGTTTACTGTATCCCTTTGACCTTCCCATTGACGATGAAACACAGAAATTGCATTGGAATTAAATATAAGAGACACAATGCCGACATAAGAACAGGAAGACTGAGTCTTCCTACTGTCTATGTTTTGAGCGTTTCCTGTGTCACTAGTTTTACATTCCGATGCACCTCTGCAGGTTTACTGTATCCCTTTGACCTTCCCATTGACGATGAAACACAGAAATTGCATCGGAATTAAATATAAGAGACACAATGCCGACTTAAGTACAGGATGACTAAGTCCCCCTACTGTCTATGTTTTGAGCGTTTCCTGTGTCATAAGTTTTACATTCCGAGGGACCTCTGCACGTTTACTGTATCCATTGGACCTTCCCATTGACGATGAAACACAGAAATTGCATCGGAATTAAATATAAGAGACACAACGCCGACTTAAAAACAAGAAAACTGAGTCTTTTTACGGTCTATGTTTTGAGCGTTTCCTGTGTCACCAGTTTTACATTCCGATGCACCTCTGCCGGTTTACTGTATCCCTTGCACCTTCCCATTGTCGATGAAACACAGAAATCGCGTCGTAATTAAATATAAGAGACACAATGCCGACTTAAGTACAGGAAGACTGAGACTTCCTACTGTCTATGTTTTGAGCGTTTCCTGTGTCATCAGTTTTACATTCCGATGCACCTGTGCAGGTTTACTGTATCCCTTAGAACTTCCCATTGACGATGAAACACAGAAATTGCATCGGAATTAAATATAAGAGACACAATGCCGACTTAAGTACAGGAAGACTAAGTCCCCCTACTGTCTATGTTTTGAGCCTTTCCTGTATCATCAGTTTTACTTTCCGATGCACCTCTGCAGGTTTACTGTATCCGTTGGACCTTCCCATTGACGATGAAACACAGAAATTGCATCGGAATTAAATATAAGAGACACAACGCCGACTTAAGTACAAGAAAACTGAGTCTTTTTACGGTCTATGTTTTGAGCGTTTCCTGTGTCACAAGTTTTACATTCCGAAGCACCTCTGCCGGTTTGCTGTATCCCTTGCACCTTCCCATTGTCGATGAAACACAGAAGTCGCATCTGAATTAAATATAAGTGACACAATGCCGACTTAAGTACAGGAATACTGAGACTTCCTACTGTCTATGTTTTGAGCGTTTCCTGTGTCACCAGTTTTAAATCCTGATGCACCTCTGCAGGTTTACTGTATCCCTTGGACCTTCCCATTGACGATGAAACACAGAAATTGCATCGGAATTAAATATATGAGACACAATGACGACTTAAGTACAAGAAAAGAGTCTTCTTACAGTCTGTGTTTTGAGCGTTTCCTGTGTAACCAGTTTTACATTCTGATCCACATCTGCAGGTTTACTGTATCACCTGGACCATCCCATTGGCGATGAAACACACAAATTGTATCGAAATTAAATATAAGAGACACAATGCCGACTTAAGTACAGGAAAACTGAGTCTTCCTACTGTCTATGTATTGAGCGTTTCCTGTGTCATCAGTTTTACATTCCGAGGGATCTCTGCAGGTTTACTGTATCCATTGGACCTTCCCATTGACGATGAAACACAGAAATTGCATGGGAATTAAATTTAAGAGACACAACGCCGACGTAAGTACAAGAAAACTGAGTATTTTTACGGTCTATGTTTTGAGCGTTTCCTGTGTCACCAGTTTTACATTCCGATGCACCTCTGCAGGTTTACTGTATCCCTTGCACCTTCCCATTGTCGATGAAACACAGAAATCGCATCGGAATTAAATATAAGAGACACAATGCCGACTTAAGTACAGGAAGACAGAGACTTCCTACTGTCTATGTTTTGAGTGTTGCCTGTGTCCCCAGTTTTACATTCCGATGCACCTCTGCAGGCTTACTGTATCCCTTGGACCTTCCCATTGACGATGAAACACAGAAATTGCATCGGAAATAAATTTAAGAGACACAATGCCGACTTAAGTACAGGAAGACTAAGTCCCCCTACTGTCTATGTTTTGAGCGTTTCCTGTGTCATCAGTTTTACATTCCGATGCATCTGTGCAGGTTTACTGTATCCCTTAGAACTTCCCATTGACGATGAAACACAGAAATTGCATCGGAATTAAATATAAGAGACAAAATGCCGACTTAAGTACAGGAAGACTAAGTCCCCCTACTGTCTATGTTTTGAGCCTTTCCTGTATCATCAGTTTTACTTTCCGATGCACCTCTGCTTGTTTACTATATCCCTTGGGTCCTCCCATTCACGATGAAACACAGAAATTTCATCGGAAATAAATGTAAGAGACACAATGCCGACTTAAGTACAGGAGGACTGAGTCTTCCTACTGTCTATGATTTGAGCGTTTCCTGTGTCACCAGTTTTACATTCCGATGCACCTCTGCAGGTTTACTGTATCCCTTGGACCTTCCCATTGACGATGAAACACAGAAATTGCATCGGAATTAAATATAAGAGACACAACGCCGACTTAAGTACAAGAAAACTGAGTCTTTTTACGGTCTATGATTTGAGCGTTTCCTGTGTCACCAGTTTTACATTCTGATGCACCTCTGCCGGTTTACTGTATCCCTTGCACCTTCCCATTGTCGATGAAACACAGAAGACGCATCTGAATTAAATATAAGAGACACAATGCCGACTTAAGTACAGGAAGACTGAGACTTCCTACTGTCTATGTTTTGAGCGTTTCCTGTGTCACCAGTTTTAAATCCTGATGCACCTCTGCAGGTTTACTGTATCCCTTGGACCTTCCCATTGACGATGAAACACAGAAATTGCATCGGAATTAAATATAAGAGACTCAATGCCGACTTAAGTACAGCAAGACTGATTATTCCTACTGTCTATGTTTTGAGCGTTTCCTGTGTCACTAGTTTTAGATTCCGATGCACCTCTGCAGGTTTATTGTATCCCTTGGACCTTCCCATTGACGATGAAACACAGAAATTGCATCGGAATTAAATATAAGAGACACAATGCCGACTTAAGTACAAGAAAAGAGTCTTCTTACAGTCTGTGTTTTGAGCGTTTCCTGTGTCACCAGTTTTACATTCTGATGCACATCTGCAGGTTTACTGTATCACCTGGACCATCCCATTGGCGATGAAACACACAAATTGTATCGAAATTAAATATAAGAGACACAATGCCGACTTAAGTACAGGAAGACTGAGTCTTCCTACTGTCTATGTATTGAGCGTTTCCTGTGTCATAAGTTTTACATTCCGAGGGACCTCTGCACGTTTACTGTATCCATTGGACCTTCCCATTGACGATGAAACACAGAAATTGCATCGGAATTAAATATAAGAGACACAACGCCGACTTAAGTACAAGAAAACTGAGTCTTTTTACGGTCTATGTTTTGAGCGTTTCCTGTGTCACCAGTTTTACATTCCGATGCACCTCTGCCGGTTTACTGTATCCCTTGCACCTTCCCATTCTCGATGAAACACAGAAATCGCGTCGGAATTAAATATAAGAGACACAATGCCGACTTAAGTACAGGAAGACTGAGACTTCCTACTGTCTATGTTTTGAGCGTTTCCTGTGTCATCAGTTTTACATTCCGATGCACCTGTGCCGGTTTACTGTATCCCTTAGAACTTCCCATTGACGATGAAACACAGAAATTGCATCGGAATTAAATATAAGAGACACAATGCCGACTTAAGTACAGGAAGACTAAGTCCCCCTACTGTCTATGTTTTGAGCCTTTCCTGTATCATCAGTTTTACTTTCCGATGCACCTCTGCATGTTTACTATATCCCTTGGGTCTTCCCATTCACGATGAAACACAGAAATTGCATCGGAAATAAATATAAGAGACACAATGCCGACTTAAGTACAGGAAGACTGAGTCTTCCTACTGTCTATGACTTGAGCGTTTCCTGTGTCACCAGTTTTACATTCCGATGCACCTCTGCAGGTTTACTGTATCCCTTGGACCTTCCCATTGACGATGAAACACAGAAATTGCATCGGAATTAAATATAAGAGACACAACGCCGACTTAAGTACAAGAAAACTGAGTCTTTTTACGGTCTATGATTTGAGCGTTTCCTGTGTCACCAGTTTTACATTCTGATGCACCTCTGCCGGTTTACTGTATCCCTTGCACCTTCCCATTGTCGATGAAACACAGAAGACGCATCTGAATTAAATATAAGAGACACAATGCCGACTTAAGTACAGGAAGACTGAGACTTCCTACTGTGTATGTTTTGAGCGTTTCCTGTGTCACCAGTTTTACATTCGGATGCACCTCTGCAGGTTTACTGTATCCCTTGGACCTTCCCATTGACGATGAAACACAGAAATTGCATCGGAATTAAATATAATAGACTCAATGCCGACTTAAGTACAGCAAGACTGATTTTTCCTACTGTCTATGTTTTGAGCGTTTCCTGTGTCACTAGTTTTAGATTCCGATGCACCTCTGCAGGTTTATTGTATCCCTTGGACCTTCCCATTGACGATGAAACACAGAAATTGCATCGGAATTAAATATAAGAGACACAATGCCGACTTAAGTACAAGAAAAGAGTCTTCTTACAGTCTGTGTTTTGAGCGTTTCCTGTGTCACCAGTTTTACATTCTGATGCACATCTGCAGGTTTACTGTATCACCTGGACCATCCCATTGGCGATGAAACACACAAATTGTATCGAAATTAAATATAAGAGACACAATGCCGACTTAAGTACAGGAAGACTGAGTCTTCCTACTGTCTATGTATTGAGCGTTTCCTGTGTCTTAAGTTTTACATTCCGAGGGACCTCTGCACGTTTACTGTATCCATTGGACCTTCCCATTGACGATGAAACACAGAAATTGCATCGGAATTAAATATAAGAGACACAACGCCGACTTAAGTACAAGAATACTGAGTCTTTTTACGGTCTATGTTTTGAGCGTTTCCTGTGTCACCAGTTTTACATTCCGATGCACCTCTGCCGGTTTACTGTATCCCTTGCACCTTCCCATTGTCGACGAAACACAGAAATCGCGTCGGAATTAAATATAAGAGACACAATGCCGACTTAAGTACAGGAAGACTGAGACTTCCTACTGTCTATGTTTTGAGCGTTTCCTGTGTCATCAGTTTTACATTCCGATGCACCTGTGCAGGTTTACTGTATCCCTTAGAACTTCCCATTGACGATGAAACACAGAAATTGCATCGGAATTAAATATAAGAGACACAATGCCGACTTAAGTACAGGAAGACTAAGTCCCCCTACTGTCTATGTTTTGAGCCTTTCCTGTATCATCAGTTTTACTTTCCGATGCACCTCTGCTTGTTTACTATATCCCTTGGGTCTTCCCATTCACGATGAAACACAGAAATTTCATCGGAAATAAATATAAGAGACACAATGCCGACTTAAGTACAGGAAGACTGAGTCTTCCTACTGTCTATGATTTGAGCGTTTCCTGTGTCACCAGTTTTACATTCCGATGCACCTCTGCTGGTTTACTGTATCCCTTGGACCTTCCCATTGACGATGAAACACAGAAATAGCATCGGAATTAAATATAAGAGACACAACGCCGACTTAAGTACAAGAAAACTGAATCTTTTTACGGTCTATGTTTTGAGCGTTTCCTGTGTCACCAGTTTTACATTCGGATGCACCTCTGCAGGTTTACTGTATCACTTGGACCTTCTCATTGACGATGAAACACAGAAATTGCATCGGAATTAAATATAAGAGACTCAATGCCGACTTAAGTACAGCAAGACTGATTTTTCCTACTGTCTATGTTTTGAGCGTTTCCTGTGACACTAGTTTTGGATTCCGATGCACCTCTGCAGGTTTATTGTATCCCTTGGACCTTCGCATTGACGATGAAACACACAAATTGCATCGGAATGAAATATAAGAGACACAATGCCGACTTAAGTGCAGGAAGACTGAGTCTTCCTACTGTCTATTTTTTGAGCGTTTCCTGTGTCACCAGTTTAACATTCTGATGCACCTTTGCAGGTTTACTGTATCCCTTGGACCTTCCCATTGTCGATGAAACACAGAAATCGCACCGGAATTAAATATAGGAGACACAATGCCGACTTAAGTACAGGAAGACTGAGTCTTCCTGCTGTCTATGTTTTGAGCGTTTCCTGTGTCACCAGTTTTACATTCTGATGCACCTCTGCAGGTTTACTGTATCCCTTCGACCTTCCCATTGACGATGAAACACATAAATTGCATCGGAATTATATATAAGAGACACAATGCCGACATAAGAACAGGAAGACTGAGTCTTCTGTTTTGAGCGTATCCTGTGTCACCAGTTTTACATTCCGATGCACCTCTGCAGGTTTACTGTATCCCTTGGAGCTTCCCATTGACGATGAAACACAGAAATTGCATCGGAATTAAATATAAGAGACACAATGCCTACTTAAGTACAGGAAGACTGAGTCTTCCTACTGTCTATGTTTTGAGCGTTTCCTGTGTCACCAGTTTTACATTCTGATGCACTTCTGCAGGTTTACTGTATCCCTTGGACCTTCCCATTGTCGATGAAACACAGAAATCGCATCGAATTAAATATAAGAGACACAATGCCGACTTAAGTACAGGAAGACTGAGTCTTCCTACTGTCTATGTTTTGAGCGTTTCCTGTGTCACCAGTTTTACATTCCGATGCACCTCTGCAGGTTTACTGTATCCATTGGACCTTCCCATTGTCGATGAAACACAGAAATCGCATCGGAATTAAATATAAGAGACACAATGCCGAGTTAAGTACCAGAAAACAGTCTTCTTACGGTCAATGTGTTGAGCGTTTCCTGTCTCACTAGTTTTACATTCCGATGCACCTCTTCAGGTTTACTGTATCCCTTGGACCTTCACATTGACGATGAAACACAGAAATTGCACCGGAATTAATTATAAGAGACACAATGCCGACTTAAGTACCAAAAACAGTCTTCTTACGATCAATGTGTTGAGCGTTTCCTGTGTCACACGTTTTACATTCCGATGCTCCTCTGCAGGTTTACTGTATCCCTTGGACCTTCCCATTGGCGATGGAAAACAGAAATTGCATCGGAATTAAATATAAGAGACACAATGAGGACTTAAGTACAGGAAGACTGAGTCTTCCTACTGTCTGTGTTTTGAGCGTTTCCTGTGTCACCAGTTTTACATTCCGATGCACCTCTGCAGGTTTACTGTATCCCTTTGACCTTCCCATTGACGATGAAACACAGAAATTGCATTGGAATTAAATATAAGAGACACAATGCCGACATAAGAACAGGAAGACTAAGTCTTCCTACTGTCTATGATTTGAGCGTTTCCTGTGTCACTAGTTTTACATTCCGATGCACCTCTGCAGGTTTACTGTATCCCTTTGACCTTCCCATTGACGATGAAACACAGAAATTGCATCGGAATTAAATATAAGAGACACAATGCCGACTTAAGTACAGGAAGACTAAGTCCCCCTACTGTCTATGTTTTGAGCGTTTCCTGTGTCATAAGTTTTACATTCCGAGGGACCTCTGCACGTTTACTGTATCCATTGGACCTTCCCATTGACGATGAAACACAGAAATTGCATCGGAATTAAATATAAGAGACACAACGCCGACTTAAGTACAAGAAAACTGAGTCTTTTTACGGTCTATGTTTTGAGCGTTTCCTGTGTCACCAGTTTTACATTCCGATGCACCTCTGCCGGTTTACTGTATCCCTTGCACCTTCCCATTCTCGATGAAACACAGAAATCGCGTCGGAATTAAATATAAGAGACACAATGCCGACTTAAGTACAGGAAGACTGAGACTTCCTACTGTCTATGTTTTGAGCGTTTCCTGTGTCATCAGTTTTACATTCCGATGCACCTGTGCAGGTTTACTGTATCCCTTAGAACTTCCCATTGACGATGAAACACAGAAATTGCATCGGAATTAAATATAAGAGACACAATGCCGACTTAAGTACAGGAAGACTAAGTCCCCCTACTGTCTATGTTTTGAGCCTTTCCTGTATCATCAGTTTTACTTTCCGATGCACCTCTGCAGGTTTACTGTATCCGTTGGACCTTCCCATTGACGATGAAACACAGAAATTGCATCGGAATTAAATATAAGAGACACAACGCCGACTTAAGTACAAGAAAACTGAGTCTTTTTACGGTCTATGTTTTGAGCGTTTCCTGTGTCACAAGTTTTACATTCCGAAGCACCTCTGCCGGTTTGCTGTATCCCTTGCACCTTCACATTGTCGATGAAACACAGAAGTCGCATCTGAATTAAATATAAGTGACACAATGCCGACTTAAGTACAGGAATACTGAGACTTCCTACTGTCTATGTTTTGAGCGTTTCCTGTGTCACCAGTTTTAAATCCTGATGCACCTCTGCAGGTTTACTGTATCCCTTGGACCTTCCCATTGACGATGAAACACAGAAATTGCATCGGAATTAAATATAAGAGACACAATGCCGACTTAAGTACAAGAAAAGAGTCTTCTTACAGTCTGTGTTTTGAGCGTTTCCTGTGTAACCAGTTTTACATTCTGATCCACATCTGCAGGTTTACTGTATCACCTGGACCATCCCATTGGCGATGAAACACACAAATTGTATCGAAATTAAATATAAGAGACACAATGCCGACTTAAGTACAGGAAGACTGAGTCTTCCTACTGTCTATGTATTGAGCGTTTCCTGTGTCATCAGTTTTACATTCCGAGGGACCTCTGCAGGTTTACTGTATCCATTGGACCTTCCCATTGACGATGAAACACAGAAATTGCATGGGAATTAAATATAAGAGACACAACGCCGACTTAAGTACAAGAAAACTGAGTATTTTTACGGTCTATGTTTTGAGCGTTTCCTGTGTCACCAGTTTTACATTCCGATGCACCTCTGCAGGTTTACTGTATCCCTTGCACCTTCCCATTGTCGATGAAACACAGAAATCGCATCGGAATTAAATATAAGAGACACAATGCCGACTTAAGTACAGGAAGACTGAGACTTCCTACTGTCTATGTTTTGAGCGTTGCCTGTGTCCCCAGTTTTACATTCCGATGCACCTCTGCAGGCTTACTGTATCCCTTGGACCTTCCCATTGACGATGAAACACAGAAATTGCATCGGAAATAAATATAAGAGACACAATGCCGACTTAAGTACAGGAAGACTAAGTCCCCCTACTGTCTATGTTTTGAGCGGTTCCTGTGTCATCAGTTTTACATTCCGATGCACCTGTGCAGGTTTACTGTATCCCTTAGAACTTCCCATTGACGATGAAACACAGAAATTGCATCGGAATTAAATATAAGAGACAAAATGCCGACTTAAGTACAGGAAGACTAAGTCCCCCTACTGTCTATGTTTTGAGGCTTTCCTGTATCATCAGTTTTACTTTCCGATGCACCTCTGCTTGTTTACTATATCCCTTGGGTCCTCCCATTCACGATGAAACACAGAAATTTCATCGGAAATAAATGTAAGAGACACAATGCCGACTTAAGTACAGGAGGACTGAGTCTTCCTACTGTCTATGATTTGAGCGTTTCCTGTGTCACCAGTTTTACATTCCGATGCACCTCTGCAGGTTTACTGTATCCCTTGGACCTTCCCATTGACGATGAAACACAGAAATTGCATCGGAATTAAATATAAGAGACACAACGCCGACTTAAGTACAAGAAAACTGAGTCTTTTTACGGTCTATGATTTGAGCGTTTCCTGTGTCACCAGTTTTACATTCTGATGCACCTCTGCCGGTTTACTGTATCCCTTGCACCTTCCCATTGTCGATGAAACACAGAAGACGCATCTGAATTAAATATAAGAGACACAATGCCGACTTAAGTACAGGAAGACTGAGACTTCCTACTGTCTATGTTTTGAGCGTTTCCTGTGTCACCAGTTTTAAATCCTGATGCACCTCTGCAGGTTTACTGTATCCCTTGGACCTTCCCATTGACGATGAAACACAGAAATTGCATCGGAATTAAATATAAGAGACTCAATGCCGACTTAAGTACAGCAAGACTGATTTTTCCTACTGTCTATGTTTTGAGCGTTTCCTGTGTCACTAGTTTTAGATTCCGATGCACCTCTGCAGGTTTATTGTATCCCTTGGACCTTCCCATTGACGATGAAACACAGAAATTGCATCGGAATTAAATATAAGAGACACAATGCCGACTTAAGTACAAGAAAAGAGTCTTCTTCCAGTCTGTGTTTTGAGCGTTTCCTGTGTCACCAGTTTTACATTCTGATGCACATCTGCAGGTTTACTGTATCACCTGGACCATCCCATTGGCGATGAAACACACAAATTGTATCGAAATTAAATATAAGAGACACAATGCCGACTTAAGTACAGGAAGACTGAGTCTTCCTACTGTCTATGTATTGAGCGTTTCCTGTGTCATAAGTTTTACATTCCGAGGGACCTCTGCACGTTTACTGTATCCATTGGACCTTCCCATTGACGATGAAACACAGAAATTGCATCGGAATTAAATATAAGAGACACAACGCCGACTTAAGTACAAGAAAACTGAGTCTTTTTACGGTCTATGTTTTGAGCGTTTCTTGTGTCACCAGTTTTACATTCCGATGCACCTCTGCCGGTTTACTGTATCCCTTGCACCTTCCCATTGTCGATGAAACACAGAAATCGCGTCGGAATTAAATATAAGAGACACAATGCCGTCTTAAGTACAGGAAGACTGAGACTTCCTACTGTCTATGTTTTGAGCGTTTCCTGTGTCATCAGTTTTACATTCCGATGCACCTGTGCAGGTTTACTGTATCCCTTAGAACTTCCCATTGACGATGAAACACAGAAATTGCATCGGAATTAAATATAAGAGACACAATGCCGACTTAAGTACAGGAAGACTAAGTCCCCCTACTGTCTATGTTTTGAGCCTTTCCTGTATCATCAGTTTTACTTTCCGATGCACCTCTGCATGTTTACTATATCCCTTTGGTCTTCCCATTCACGATGAAACACAGAAATTGCATCGGAAATAAATATAAGAGACACAATGCCGACTTAAGTACAGGAAGACTGAGTCTTCCTACTGTCTATGACTTGAGCGTTTCCTGTGTCACCAGTTTTACATTCCGATGCACCTCTGCAGGTTTACTGTATCCCTTGGACCTTCCCATTGACGATGAAACACAGAAATTGCATCGGAATTAAATATAAGAGACACAACGCCGACTTAAGTACAAGAAAACTGAGTCTTTTTACGGTCTATGATTTGAGCGTTTCCTGTGTCACCAGTTTTACATTCTGATGCACCTCTGCCGGTTTACTGTATCCCTTGCACCTTCCCATTGTCGATGAAACACAGAAGACGCATCAGAATTAAATATAAGAGACACAATGCCGACTTCAGTACAGGAAGACTGAGACTCCCTACTGTCTATGTTTTGAGCGTTTCCTGTGTCACCAGTTTTACATTCGGATGCACCTCTGCAGGTTTACTGTATCCCTTGGACCTTCCCATTGACGATGAAACACAGAAATTGCATCGGAATTAAATATAAGAGACTCAATGCCGACTTAAGTACAGCAAGACTGATTTTTCCTACTGTCTATGTTTTGAGCGTTTCCTGTGTCACTAGTTTTAGATTCCGATGCACTTCTGCAGGTTTATTGTATCCCTTGGACCTTCCCATTGACGATGAAACACAGAAATTGCATCGGAATTAAATATAAGAGACACAATGCCGACTTAAGTACAAGAAAAGAGTCTTCTTACAGTCTGTGTTTTGAGCGTTTCCTGTGTCACCAGTTTTACATTCTGATGCACATCTGCAGGTTTACTGTATCACCTGGACCATCCCATTGGCGATGAAACACACAAATTGTATCGAAATTAAATATAAGAGACACAATGCCGACTTAAGTACAGGAAGACTGAGTCTTCCTACTGTCTATGTATTGAGCGTTTCCTGTGTCTTAAGTTTTACATTCCGAGGGACCTCTGCACGTTTACTGTATCCATTGGACCTTCCCATTGACGATGAAACACAGAAATTGCATCGGAATTAAATATAAGAGACACAACGCCGACTTAAATACAAGAAAACTGAGTCTTTTTACGGTCTATGTTTTGAGCGTTTCCTGTGTCACCAGTTTTACATTCCGATGCACCTCTGCCGGTTTACTGTATCCCTTGCACCTTCCCATTGTCGATGAAACACAGAAATCGCGTCGGAATTAAATATAAGAGACACAATGCCGACTTAAGTACAGGAAGACTGAGACTTCCTACTGTCTATGTTTTGAGCGTTTCCTGTGTCATCAGTTTTACATTCCGATGCACCTGTGCAGGTTTACTGTATCCCTTAGAACTTCCCATTGACGATGAACCACAGAAATTGCATCGGAATTAAATATAAGAGACACAATGCCGACTTAAGTACAGGAAGAGAACTTCCCATTGACGATGAAACACAGAAATTGCATCGGAATTAAATATAAGAGACACAATGCCGACTTAAGTACAGGAATACTAAGTCCCCCTACTGTCTATGTTTTGAGCCTTTCCTGTATCATCTGTTTTACTTTCCGATGCACCTCTGCTTGTTTACTATATCCCTTGGGTCTTCCCATTCACGATGAAACACAGAAATTTCATCGGAAATAAATATAAGAGACACAATGCCGACTTAAGTACAGGAAGACTGAGTCTTCCTACTGTCTATGATTTGAGCGTTTCCTGTGTCACCAGTTTTACATTCCGATGCACCTCTGCTGGTTAACTGTATCCCTTGGACCTTCCCATTGACGATGAAACACAGAAATAGCATCGGAATTAAATATAAGAGACACAACGCCGACTTAAGTACAAGAAAACTGAATCTTTTTACGGTCTATGTTTTGAGCGTTTCCTGTGTCACCAGTTTTACATTCTGATGCACCTCTGCCGGTTTACTGTATCCCTTGCACCTTCCCATTGTCGATGAAACACAGAAGTCGCATCTGAATTAAATATAAGAGACACAATGCCGACTTAACTACAGGAAGAATGAGACTTCCTACTGTCTATGTTTTGAGCGTTTCCTGTGTCACCAGTTTTACATTCGGATGCACCTCTGCAGGTTTACTGTATCACTTGGACCTTCTCATTGACGATGAAACACAGAAATTGCATCGGAATTAAATATAAGAGACTCAATGCCGACTTAAGTACAGCAAGACTGATTTTTCCTACTGTCTATGTTTTGAGCGTTTCCTGTGACACTAGTTTTGGATTCCGATGCACCTCTGCAGGTTTATTGTATCCCTTGGACCTTCCCATTGACGATGAAACACACAAATTGCATCGGAATTAAATATAAGAGACACAATGCCGACTTAAGTGCAGGAAGACTGAGTCTTCCTACTGTCTATTTTTTGAGCGTTTCCTGTGTCACCAGTTTAACATTCTGATGCACCTTTGCAGGTTTACTGTATCCCTTGGACCTTCCCATTGTCGATGAAACACAGAAATCGCACCGGAATTAAATATAGGAGACACAATGCCGACTTAAGTACAGGAAGACTGAGTCTTCCTGCTGTCTATGTTTTGAGCGTTTCCTGTGTCACCAGTTTTACATTCTGATGCACCTCTGCAGGTTTACTGTATCCCTTCGACCTTCCCATTGACGATGAAACACATAAATTGCATCGGAATTATATATAAGAGAAACAATGCCGACATAAGAACAGGAAGACTGAGTCTTCTGTTTTGAGCGTATCCTGTGTCACCAGTTTTACATTCCGATGCACCTCTGCAGGTTTACTGTATCCCTTGGAGCTTCCCATTGACGATGAAACACAGAAATTGCATCGGAATTAAATATAAGAGACACGATGCCGACTTAAGTACAAGAAAACTGAGTCTTCTTACGGTCGATGTTTTGAGCGTTTCCTGTGTCACCAGTTTTACATTCCGATGCACCTCTGCCGGTTTACTGTATCCCTTGCACCTTCCCATTGTCGATGAAACACAGAAATCGTATCGGAATTAAATATAAGAGACACAATGCCGACTTAAGTACAGAAAGACTGAGACTTCCTACTGTCTATGTTTTGAGCGTTGCCTGTGTCACCAGTTTTACATTCCGATGCACCTCTGCAGGCTTACTGTATCCCTTGGACCTTCCCATTGACGATGAAACACAGAAATTGCATCGGAATTAAATATAAGAGACACAATGCCGACTTAAGTACAGGAAGACTAAGACCCCCTACTGTCAATGTTTTGAGCGTTTCCTGTGTCATCAGTTTTACATTCCGATGCACCTGTGCAGGTTTACTGTATCCCTTAGAACTTCCCATTGACGATGAAACACAGAAATTGCATCGGAATTAAATATAAGAGACACAATGCCGACTTAAGTACAGGAAGACTAAGTCCCCCTACTGTCTATGTTATGAGCCTTTCCTGTATCATCAGTTTTACTTTCCGATGCACCTCTGCTTGTTTACTATATCCCTTGGGTCCTCCCATTCACGATGAAACACAGATATTTCATCGGAAATAAATATAAGAGACACAATGCCGACTTAAGTACAGGAGGACTGAGTCTTCCTACTGTCTATGATTTGAGCGTTTCCTGTGTCACCAGTTTTACATTCCGATGCACCTCTGCAGGTTTCTGTATCCCTTGGACCTTCCCATTGACGATGAAACACAGAAATTGCATCGGAATTAAATATAAGAGACACAACGCCGACTTAAGTACAAGAAAACTGAGTCTTTTTACGGTCTATGATTTGAGCGTTTCCTGTGTCACCAGTTTTACATTCTGATGCACCTCTGCCGGTTTACTGTATCCCTTGCACCTTCCCATTGTCGATGAAACACAGAAGACGCATCTGAATTAAATATAAGAGACACAATGACGACTTAAGTACAGGAAGACTGAGACTTCCTACTGTCTATGTTTTGAGCGTTTCCTGTGTCACCAGTTTTACATTCGGATGCACCTCTGCAGGTTTACTGTATCCCTTGGACCTTCCCATTGACGATGAAACACAGAAATTGCATCGGAATTAAATATAAGAGACTCAATGCCGACTTAAGTACAGCAAGACTGATTTTTCCTACTGTCTATGTTTTGAGCGTTTCCTGTGTCACTAGTTTTAGATTCCGATGCACCTCTGCAGGTTTATTGTATCCCTTGGACCTTCCCATTGACGATGAAACTCAGAAATTGCATCGGAATTAAATATAAGAGACACAATGCCGACTTAAGTACAAGAAAAGAGTCTTCTTACAGTCTGTGTTTTGAGCGTTTCCTGTGTCACCAGTTTTACATTCTGATGCACATCTGCAGGTTTACTGTATCACCTGGACCATCCCATTGGCGATGAAACACACAAATTGTATCGAAATTAAATATAAGAGACACAATGCCGACTTAAGTACACGAAGACTGAGTCTTCCTACTGTCTATGTATTGAGCGTTTCCTGTGTCATAAGTTTTACATTCCGAGGGACGTCTGCACGTTTACTGTATCCACTGGACCTTCCCATTGACGATGAAACACAGAAATTGCATCGGAATTAAATATAAGAGACACAACGCCGACTTAAGTACAAGAAAACTGAGTCTTTTTACGGTCTATGTTTTGAGCGTTTCCTGTGTCACCAGTTTTACATTCCGATGCACCTCTGCCGGTTTACTGTATCCCTTGCACCTTCCCATTGTCGATGAAACACAGAAATCGCGTCGGAATTAAATATAAGAGACACAATGCCGACTTAAGTACAGGAAGACTGAGACTTCCTACTGTCTATGTTTTGAGCGTTTCCTGTGTCATCAGTTTTACATTCCGATGCACCTGTGCAGGTTTACTGTATCCCTTAGAACTTCCCATTGACGATGAAACACAGAAATTGCATCGGAATTAAATATAAGAGACACAATGCCGACTTAAGTACAGGAAGACTAAGTCCCCCTACTGTCTATGTTTTGAGCCTTTCCTGTATCATCAGTTTTACTTTCCGATGCACCTCTGCTTGTTTACTATATCCCTTGGGTCTTCCCATTCACGATGAAACACAGACATTTCATCGGAAATAAATATAAGAGACACAATGCCGACTTAAGTACAGGAAGACTGAGTCTTCCTACTGTCTATGATTTGAGCGTTTCCTGTGTCACCAGTTTTACATTCCGATGCACCTCTGCAGGTTTACTGTATCCCTTGGACCTTCCCATTGACGATCAAACACAGAAATAGCATCTGAATTAAATATAAGAGACACAATGCTGACTTAACTACAGGAAGAATGAGACTTCCTACTGTCTATGTTTTGAGCGTTTCTTGTGTCACCAGTTTTACATTCGGATGCACCTCTGCAGGTTTACTGTATCACTTGGACCTTCCCATTGACGATGAAACACAGAAATTGCATCGGAATTAAATATAAGAGACTCAATGCCGACTTAAGTACAGCAAGACTGATTTTTCCTACTGTCTATGTTTTGAGCGTTTCCTGTGTCACTAGTTTTGGATTCCGATGCACCTCTGCAGGTTTATTGTATCCCTTGGACCTTCCCATTGACGATGAAACACACAAATTGCATCGGAATTATATATAAGAGACACAATGCCGACTTAAGTGCAGGAAGACTGAGTCTTCCTACTGTCTATTTTTTGAGCGTTTCCTGTGTCACCAGTTTAACATTCTGATGCACCTCTGCAGGTTTACTGTATCCCTTGGACCTTCCCATTGTCGATGAAACACAGAAATCGCACCGGAATTAAATATAGGAGACACAATGCCGACTTAAGTACAGGAAGACTGAGTCTTCCTGCTGTCTATGTTTTGAGCGTTTCCTGTGTCACCAGTTTTACATTCTGATGCACCTCTGCAGGTTTACTGTATCTTTTGGACCTTCCCATTGACGATGAAACACATAAATTGCATCGGAATTATATATAAGAGACACAATGCCGACATAAGAACAGGAAGATTGATTCTTCTGTTTTGAGCGTATCCTGTGTCACCAGTTTTACATTCCGATGCACCTCTGCAGGTTTACTCTATCCCTTGGAGCTTCCCATTGACGATGAAACACAGAAATTGCATCGGAATTAAATATAAGAGACACAATGCCGACTTAAGTACAAGAAAACTGAGTCTTCTTACGGTCGATGTTTTGAGCGTTTCCTGTGTCACCAGTTTTACATTCCGATGCACCCCTGCCGATTTACTGTATCCCTTGGACCTTCATATTGTCGATGAAACACAGAAATCGCATCGAATTAAATATAAGAGACACAATGCCGACTTAAGTACAGGAAGACTGAGTCTTCCTACTGTCTATGTTTTGAGCGTTTCCTGTGTCACCAGTTTTACATTCCGATGGACCTCTGCAGGTTTACTGTATCCATTGTACCTTCCCATTGACGATGAAACACAGAAATTGCATCGGAATTAAATAAAAGAGACACAACGCCCACTTAAGTACAAGAAAACTGAGTCTTTTTACGGGGTATGTTTTGAGCGTTTCCTGTGTCACCAGTTTTACATTCCGATGCACCTCTGCCGGTTTACTGTATCCCTTGCACCTTCCCATTGTCGATGAAACACAGAAATCGCATCGGAATTAAATATAAGAGACACAATGCCGACTTAAGTACATGAAAACTGAATCTTCTTACGGTCTATGTTTTGTGCGTTTCCTGTGTCACCAGGTTTAAATTCCATTGCGCCTTTGCAGGTTTACTGTATCCCTTGGACCTTCCCATTGACGGTGAAACACAGAGATTGCATCGGAGTTGAAAATAAGAGACACAATGCTGACTTAAGTACAGGAAGACTAAGTCTCCCTACTGTCTATGTTTTGAGCGTTTCCTGTGTCATCAGCTTTACATTCCGATGCACCTGTGCAGGTTTACTGTATCCCTTAGAACTTCCCATTGACGATGAAACACAGAAATTCCATCGGAATTAAATATAAGAGACACAATGCAGACTTAAGTACAGGCAGACTGAGTCTTCCTACTGTCTATGTTTTGAGCGTTTCCTGTGTCATCAGTTTTACATTCCGATGCACCTCTGCAGGTTTACTGTATCCCTTGGACCTTCCCATTGACGATGGAAAACAGAAATTGCATCGGAATTAAATATTTTATAGACACAATGCCGACTTAAGTACAGGAAGACTAAGTCTTCCTACTGTCTATGCTTTGAGCGTTTCCTGTGTCATCTGTTTTACTTTCCGATGCAACTCTGCTTGTTTAGTATATCCCTTGGATCTTCCCATTCACGATGAAACACAGAAATTTCATCGGAAATAAATATAAGAGACACAATGCCGACTTATGTACAGGAAGACTGAGTCTTCCTACTGTCTATGATTTGAGCGTTTCCTGTGTCACCAGTTTTACATTCCGATGCACCTCTGCAGGTTTACTGTATCCCTTGGACCTTCCCATTGACGATGAAACACAGAAATTGCATCGGAATTAAATATAAGAGGCTCAATGCCGACTTAAGTACAGGAAGACTGAGTCTTCCTACTGTCTATGTTTGAGCGTGTGTCACTAGTTTTAGATTCCGATGCACCTCTGCAGGTTTATTGTATCCCTTGGACCTTCCCATTGACGATGAAACACAGAAATTGCATCGGAATTAAATATAAGTGACACAATGCCGACTTAAGTACAGGAAGACTGAGTCTTCCTACTGTCTATTTTTTGAGCGTTTCCTGTGTCACCAGTTTTACATTCTGATGCACCTCTGCAGGTTTACTGTATCCCTTGGAACTTCCCATTGACGATGAACACAGAAATTGCATCGGAATTAAATATAAGAGACACAATGCCGACTTAAGTACAGGACGACTGAGTCTTCCTACTGTCTATGTTTTGCGCGTTTCCTGTGTCACCACTTTTACATTCCGATGTGCCTCTGCAGGTTTACTGTATCCCTTGGACCTTCCCATTGTCGATGAAACACAGAAATCGCACCGGAATTAAATATGGGAGACACAATGCCGATTTAAGTACAGTAAGACTGAGTCTTCCTACTGTCTATGTTTTGAGCGATTGCTGTGTCACCAGTTTTACATTCCGATGCACCTCTGCCGGTTTACTGTATCCCTTGGACCTTCCCATTGTCGATGAAACACAGAAATCGCACCGGAATTAAATATAGGAGACACAATGCCGACTTAAGTACAGGAAGACTGAGTCTTCCTGCTGTCTATGTTTTGAGCGTTTCCTGTGTCACCAGTTTTACATTCTGATGCACCTCTGCAGGTTTACTGTATCCCTTGGACCTTCCCATTGACGATGAAACACATAAATTGCATCGGAATTATATATAAGAGACACAATGCCGACTTAAGAACAGGAAGACTGAGTCTTCTGTTTTGAACGTATCCTGTGTCACCAGTTTTACATTCCGATGCACCTCTGCAGGTTTACTGTATCCCTTGGAGCTTCCCATTGACGATGAAACACAGAAATTGCATCGGAATTAAATATAAGAGACACAATGCCGACTTAAGTACAAGAAAACTGAGTCTTCTTACGGTCGATGTTTTGAGCGTTTCCTGTGTCACCAGTTTTACATTCCGATGCACCCCTGCCGATTTACTGTATCCCTTGGACCTTCCCATTGTCGATGAAACACAGAAATCGCATCGAATTAAATATAAGAGACACAATGCCGACATAAGTACAGGAAGACTGAGTCTTCCTACTCTCTATGTTTTGAGCGTTTCCTGTGTCACCAGTTTTACATTCCGATGCACCTCTGCAGGTTTACTGTATCCCTTGCACCTTCCCATTGTCGATGAAACACAGAAATCGCATCGGAATTAAATATAAGAGACACAATGCCGACTTAAGTACATGAAAACTGAGTCTTCTTACGGTCTATGTTTTGTGCGTTTCCTGTGTCACCAGGTTTAAATTCCATTGCGCCTTTGCAGGTTTACTGTATCCCTTGGACCTTCCCATTGACGGTGAAACACAGAGATTGCATCGGAGTTGAAAATAAGAGACACAATGCTGACTTAAGTACAGGAAGACTAAGTCTCCCTACTGTCTATGTTTTGAGCGTTTCCTGTGTCATCAGCTTTACATTCCGATGCACCTGTGCAGGTTTACTGTATCCCTTAGAACTTCCCATTGACGATGAAACACAGAAATTCCATCGGAATTAAATATAAGAGACACAATGCAGACTTAAGTACAGGCAGACTGAGTCTTCCTACTGTCTATGTTTTGAGCGTTTCCTGTGTCATCAGTTTTACATTCCGATGCACCTCTGCAGGTTTACTGTATCCCTTGGACCTTCCCATTGACGATGGAAAACAGAAATTGCATCGGAATTAAATATAAGAGACACAATGCCGACTTAAGTACAGGAAGACTAAGTCTTCCTACTGTCTATGCTTTGAGCGTTTCCTGTGTCATCTGTTTTACTTTCCGATGCAACTCTGCTTGTTTAGTATATCCCTTGGATCTTCCCATTCACGATGAAACACAGAAATTTCATCGGAAATAAATATAAGAGACACAATGCCGACTTATGTACAGGAAGACTGAGTCTTCCTACTGTCTATGATTTGAGCGTTTTCTGTGTCACCAGTTTTACATTCCGATGCACCTCTGCAGGTTTACTGTATCCCTTGGACCTTCCCATTGACGATGAAACACAGAAATTGCATCGGAATTAAATATAAGAGGCTCAATGCCGACTTAAGTACAGGAAGACTGAGTCTTCCTACTGTCTATGTTTGAGCGTGTGTCACTAGTTTTAGATTCCGATGCACCTCTGCAGGTTTATTGTATCCCTTGGACCTTCCCATTGACGATGAAACACAGAAATTGCATCGGAATTAAATATAAGAGACACAATGCCGACTTAAGTACAGGAAGACTGAGTCTTCCTACTGTCTATTTTTTGAGCGTTTCCTGTGTCACCAGTTTTACATTCTGATGCACCTCTGCAGGTTTACTGTATCCCTTGGACCTTCCCATTGACGATGAAATACAGAAATTGCATCGCAATTAAATATAAGGGACACAATGCCAAAAAAAGTACATGAAGACTGAGTCTTCCTACTGTCTATGTTTTGAGCGTTGCCTGTGTCACCAGTTTTACATACCGATGCACCTCTGCAGGTTTACTGTATCCCTTGGACCATCACAGTGACGATGAAACACAGAAATAGCATTGGAATTACATATAAGAGACACAATGCCGACTTAAGTACAGGAAGACTGAGTCTTCCTACTGTCTATAATTTGAGCGTTTCCTGTGTCACCAGTTTTACATTACGATGCACCTCTGCTGGTTTACTGTATCCCTTGGAACTTCCCATTGACGATGAACACAGAAATTGCATCGGAATTAAATATAAGAGACACAATGCCGACTTAAGTACAGGACGACTGAGTCTTCCTACTGTCTATGTTTTGTGCGTTTCCTGTGTCACCACTTTTACATTCCGATGTGCCTCTGCAGGTTTACTGTATCCCTTGGACCTTCCCATTGTCGATGAAACACAGAAATCGCACCGGAATTAAATATGGGAGACACAATGCCGATTTAAGTACAGTAAGACTGAGTCTTCCTACTGTCTATGTTTTGAGCGATTGCTGTGTCACCAGTTTTACATTCCGATGCACCTCTGCCGGTTTACTGTATCCCTTGGACCTTCCCATTGTCGATGAAACACAGAAATCGCACCGGAATTAAATATAGGAGACACAATGCCGACTTAAGTACAGGAAGACTGAGTCTTCCTGCTGTCTATGTTTTGAGCGTTTCCTGTGTCACCAGTTTTACATTCTGATGCACCTCTGCAGGTTTAC
Source organism: Schistocerca nitens (assembly GCF_023898315.1). Taxonomy (NCBI): domain Eukaryota; kingdom Metazoa; phylum Arthropoda; class Insecta; order Orthoptera; family Acrididae; genus Schistocerca; species Schistocerca nitens. Next base: position 726,975 of record NC_064616.1, on the reverse strand, counting down.
TGTATCCCTTGGACCTTCCCATTGACGATGAAACACATAAATTGCATCGGAATTATATATAAGAGACACAATGCCGACTTAAGAACAGGAAGACTGAGTCTTCTGTTTTGAACGTATCCTGTGTCACCAGTTTTACATTCCGATGCACCTCTGCAGGTTTACTGTATCCCTTGGAGCTTCCCATTGACGATGAAACACAGAAATTGCATCGGAATTAAATATAAGAGACACAATGCCGACTTAAGTACAAGAAAACTGAGTCTTCTTACCGTCGATGTTTTGAGCGTTTCCTGTGTCACCAGTTTTACATTCCGATGCACCCCTGCCGATTTACTGTATCCCTTGGACCTTCCCATTGTCGATGAAACACAGAAATCGCATCGAATTAAATATAAGAGACACAATGCCGACATAAGTACAGGAAGACTGAGTCTTCCTACTGTCTATGTTTTGAGCGTTTCCTGTGTCGCCAGTTTCACATTCCGATGCACCTCTGCAGGTCTACTGAATCCATTGGACCTTCCCTTGTCGATGAAACACAGAAATCGCATCGGAATTAAATATAAGAGACACAACGCCGACTTAAGTACAAGAAAACTGAGTCTTTTTACGGTCTATGTTTTGAGCGTTTCCTGTGTCACCAGTTTTACATTCCGATGCACCTCTGCCGGTTTACTGTATCCCTTGCACCTTACCATTGTCGATGAAACACAGAAATCGCATCGGAATTAAATATAAGAGACACAATGCCGACTTAAGTACAGGAAGACTGAGGCTTCCTACTGACTATGTTTTGAGCGTTTCCTGTGTCACCACTTTTACATTCTGATGCACCTCTGCAGGTTTACTGTATCCCTTGGACCTTCCCATTGACGATGAAACACAGAAATTGCATCGCAATTAAATATAAGGGACACAATGCCGACTAAAGTACATGAAGACTGAGTCTTCCTATTGTCTATGTTTTGAGCGTTGCCTGTGTCACCAGTTTTACATTCCGATGTTCCTCTGCAGGTTTACTGTATCCATTGGACCTTCCCATTGACGATGAAACACAGAAATTGCATCGGAATTAAATATAAGAGACACAACGCCGACTTAAGCACAAGAAAACTGAGTCTTCTTACGGTCTATGTTTTGAGCGTTTCCTGTGTCACCAGTTTTACATTCCGATGCACCTCTGCCGGTTTACTGTATCCATTGGACCTTCCCATTGTCGATGAAACACAGAAATCGCACCGGAATTAAATATGGGAGACACAATGCCGACTTAAGTACAGTAAGACTGAGTCTTCCTACTGTCTATGTTTTGAGCGTTTCCTGTGTCACCAGTTTTACATTCTGATGCACCTCTGCAGGTTTACTGTATCCCTTGGACCTTCCCATTGACGATGAAACACAGAAATTGCATCGGAATTAAATATAAGAGACACAATGCCGACATACGAACAGGAAGACTGAGTCTTCCTACTGTCTATTTTTTGAGCGCTTCCTGTGTCACCAGTTTTACATACCGATGCACCTCTGCAGGTTTACTGTATCCCTTGGACCATCACAGTGACGATGAAACACAGAAATAGCATCGGAATTAAATATAAGAGACACAATGCCGACTTAAGTACAGGAAGACTGAGTCTTCCTACTGTCTATAATTTGAGCGTTTCCTGTGTCACCAGTTTTACATTACGATGCACCTCTGCAGGTTTACTGTATCCCTTGGACCTTCCCATTGACGATGAACACAGAAATTGCATCGGAATTAAATATAAGAAACACAATGCCGACTTAAGTACAGGAGGACTGAGTCTTCCTACTGTCTATGTTTTGTGCGTTTCCTGTGTCACCAGTTTTACATTCTGATGCACCTCTGCAGGTTTACTGAATCCATTGGACCTTCCCTTGTCGATGAAGCACAGAAATCGCAACGGCATTAAATATAAGAGACACAACGCCGACTTAAGTACAAGAAAACTGAGTCTTTTTACGGTCTACGTTTTGTGCGTTTCCTGTGTCACCAGGTTTAAATTCCATTGCGCCTTTGCAGGTTTACTGTATCCCTTGGACCTTCCCATTGACGGTGAAACACAGAGATTGCATCGGAGTTAAAAATAAGAGACACAATGCTGACTTAAGTACAGGAAGACTAAGTCTCCCTACTGTCTATGTTTTGAGCGTTTCCTGTGTCATCAGCTTTACATTCCGATGCACCTGTGCAGGTTTACTGTATCCCTTAGAACTTCCCATTGACGATGAAACACAGAAATTCCATCGGAATTAAATATAAGAGACACAATGCAGACTTAAGTACAGGCAGACTGAGTCTTCCTACTGTCTATGTTTTGAACGTTTCCTGTGTCATCAGTTTTACATTCCGATGCACCTGTGCAGGTTTACTGTATCCCTTGGACCTTCCCATTGACGATGGAAAACAGAAATTGCATCGGAATTAAATATAAGAGACACAATGCCGACTTAAGTACAGGAAGACTAAGTCTTCCTACTGTCTATGCTTTGAGCGTTTCCTGTGTCATCTGTTTTACTTTCCGATGCAACTCTGCTTGTTTAGTATATCCCTTGGATCTTCCCATTCACGATGAAACACAGAAATTTCATCGGAAATAAATATAAGAGACACAATGCCGACTTATGTACAGGAAGACTGAGTCTTCCTACTGTCTATGATTTGAGTGTTTCCTGTGTCACCAGTTATACATTCCGATGCACCTCTGCAGGTTTACTGTATCCCTTGGACCTTCCCATTGACGATGAAACACAGAAATTGCATCGGAATTAAATATAAGAGGCTCAATGCCGACTTAAGTACAGGAAGACTGAGTCTTCCTACTGTCTATGTTTGAGCGTTTCCTGTGTCACTAGTTTTAGATTCCGATGCACCTCTGCAGGTTTATTGTATCCCTTGGACCTTCCCATTGACGATGAAACACAGAAATTGCATCGGAATTAAATATAAGAGACACAATGCCGACTTAAGTACAGGAAGACTGAGTCTTCCTACTGTCTATTTTTTGAGCGTTTCCTGTGTCATCAGTTTTACATTCTGATGCACCTCTGCAGGTTTACTGTATCCCTTGGACCTTCCCATTGACGATGAAATACAGAAATTGCATCGCAATTAAATATAAGGGACACAATGCCGACTAAAGTACATGAAGACTGAGTCTTCCTACTGTCTATGTTTTGAGCGTTGCCTGTGTCACCAGTTTTACATTCCGATGTGCCTCTGCAGGTTTACTGTATCCCTTGGACCTTCCCATTGACGATGAACACAGAAATTGCATCGGAATTAAATATAAGAAACACAATGCCGACTTAAGTACAGGAGGACTGAGTCTTCCTACTGTCTATGTTTTGTGCGTTTCCTGTGTCACCAGTTTTACATTCTGATGCACCTCTGCCGGTTTACTGAATCCATTGGACCTTCCCTTGTCGATGAAGCACAGAAATCGCAACGGCATTAAATATAAGAGACACAACGCCGACTTAAGTACAAGAAAACTGAGTCTTTTTACGGTCTACGTTTTGTGCGTTTCCTGTGTCACCAGGTTTAAATTCCATTGCGCCTTTGCAGGTTTACTGTATCCCTTGGACCTTCCCATTGACGGTGAAACACAGAGATTGCATCGGAGTTAAAAATAAGAGACACAATGCTGACTTAAGTACAGGAAGACTAAGTCTCCCTACTGTCTATGTTTTGAGCGTTTCCTGTGTCATCAGCTTTACATTCCGATGCACCTGTGCAGGTTTACTGTATCCCTTAGAACTTCCCATTGACGATGAAACACAGAAATTCCATCGGAATTAAATATAAGAGACACAATGCAGACTTAAGTACAGGCAGACTGAGTCTTCCTACTGTCTATGTTTTGAACGTTTCCTGTGTCATCAGTTTTACATTCCGATGCACCTGTGCAGGTTTACTGTATCCCTTGGACCTTCCCATTGACGATGGAAAACAGAAATTGCATCGGAATTAAATATAAGAGACACAATGCCGACTTAAGTACAGGAAGACTAAGTCTTCCTACTGTCTATGCTTTGAGCGTTTCCTGTGTCATCTGTTTTACTTTCCGATGCAACTCTGCTTGTTTAGTATATCCCTTGGATCTTCCCATTCACGATGAAACACAGAAATTTCATCGGAAATAAATATAAGAGACACAATGCCGACTTATGTACAGGAAGACTGAGTCTTCCTACTGTCTATGATTTGAGTGTTTCCTGTGTCACCAGTTATACATTCCGATGCACCTCTGCAGGTTTACTGTATCCCTTGGACCTTCCCATTGACGATGAAACACAGAAATTGCATCGGAATTAAATATAAGAGGCTCAATGCCGACTTAAGTACAGGAAGACTGAGTCTTCCTACTGTCTATGTTTGAGCGTTTCCTGTGTCACTAGTTTTAGATTCCGATGCACCTCTGCAGGTTTATTGTATCCCTTGGACCTTCCCATTGACGATGAAACACAGAAATTGCATCGGAATTAAATATAAGAGACACAATGCCGACTTAAGTACAGGAAGACTGAGTCTTCCTACTGTCTATTTTTTGAGCGTTTCCTGTGTCATCAGTTTTACATTCTGATGCACCTCTGCAGGTTTACTGTATCCCTTGGACCTTCCCATTGACGATGAAATACAGAAATTGCATCGCAATTAAATATAAGGGACACAATGCCGACTAAAGTACATGAAGACTGAGTCTTCCTACTGTCTATGTTTTGAGCGTTGCCTGTGTCACCAGTTTTACATTCCGATGTGCCTCTGCAGGTTTACTGTATCCATTGGACCTTCCCATTGACGATGAAACACAGAAATTGCATCGGAATTAAATATAAGAGACACAACGCCGACTTAAGCACAAGAAAACTGAGTCTTCTTACGGTCTATGTTTTGAGCGTTTCCTGTGTCACCAGTTTTACATTCCGATGCACCTCTGCCGGTTTACTGTATCCATTGGACCTTCCCATTGTCGATGAAACACAGAAATCGCACCGGAATTAAATATGGGAGACACAATGCCGACTTAAGTACAGTAAGACTGAGTCTTCCTACTGTATATGTTTTGAGCGTTTCCAGTGTCACCAGTTTTACATTCTGATGCACCTCTGCAGGTTTACTGTATCCCTTGGACCTTCCCATTGACGATGAAACACAGAAATTGCATCGGAATTAAATATAAGAGGCTCAATGCCGACTTAAGTACAGGAAGACTGAGTCTTCCTACTGTCTATGTTTGAGCGTTTCCTGTGTCACTAGTTTTAGATTCCGATGCACCTCTGCAGGTTTATTGTATCCCTTGGACCTTCCCATTGACGATGAAACACAGAAATAGCATTGGAATTACATATAAGAGACACAATGCCGACTTAAGTACAGGAAGACTGAGTCTTCCTACTGTCTATAATTTGAGCGTTTCCTGTGTCACCAATTTTACATTACGATGCACCTCTGCAGGTTTACTGTATCCCTTGGACCTTCCCATTGACGATGAACACAGAAATTGCATCGGAATTAAATATAAGAGACACAATGCCGACTTAAGTACAGGACGACTGAGTCTTCCTACAGTCTATGTTTTGTGCGTTTCCTGTGTCACCAGTTTTACATTCCGATGTGCCTCTGCAGGTTTACTGTATCCCTTGGACCTTCCCATTGTCGATGAAACACAGAAACCGCACCGGAATTAAATATGGGAGACACAATGCCGATTTAAGTACAGTAAGACTGAGTCTTCCTACTGTCTATGTTTTGAGCGTTTGCTGTGTCACCAGTTTTACATTCCGATGCACCTCTGCCGGTTTACTGTATCCCTTGGACCTTCCCATTGTCGATGAAACACAGAAATCGCACCGGAATTAAATATAGGAGACACAATGCCGACTTAAGTACAGGAAGACTGAGTCTTCCTGCTGTCTATGTTTTGGGCGTTTCCTGTGTCACCAGTTTTACATTCTGATGCACCTCTGCAGGTTTACTGTATCCCTTGGACCTTCCCATTGACGATGAAACACATAAATTGCATCGGAATTATATATAAGAGACACAATGCCGACTTAAGAACAGGAAGACTGAGTCTTCTGTTTTGAGCGTATCCTGTGTCACCAGTTTTACATTCCGATGCACCTCTGCAGGTTTACTGTATCCCTTGGAGCTTCCCATTGACGATGAAACACAGAAATTGCATCGGAATTAAGTATAAGAGACACAATGCCGACTTAAGTACAAGAAAACTGAGTCTTCTTACGGTCGATGTTTTGAGCGTTTCCTGTGTCACCAGTTTTACATTCCGATGCACCCCTGCCGATTTACTGTATCTCTTGGACCTTCCCATTGTCGATGAAACAGAGAAATCGCATCGAATTAAATATAAGAGACACAATGCCGACATAAGTACAGGAAGACTGAGTCTTCCTACTGTCTATGTTTTGAGCGTTTCCTGTGTCGCCAGTTTCACATTCCGATGCACCTCTGCAGGTTTACTGAATCCATTGGACCTTCCCTTGTCGATGAAACACAGAAATCGCATCGGAATTAAATATAAGAGACACAATGCAGACTTAAGTACAGGCAGACTGAGTCTTCCTACTGTCTATGTTTTGAACGTTTCCTGTGTCATCAGTTTTACATTCCGATGCACCTGTGCAGGTTTACTGTATCCCTTGGACCTTCCCATCGACGATGGAAAACAGAAATTGCATCGGAATTAAATATAAGAGACACAATGCCGACTTAAGTACAGGAAGACTAAGTCTTCCTACTGTCTATGCTTTGAGCGTTTCCTGTGTCATCTGTTTTACTTTCCGATGCAACTCTGCTTGTTTAGTATATCCCTTGGATCTTCCCATTCACGATGAAACACAGAAATTTCATCGGAAATAAATATAAGAGACACAATGCCGACTTATGTACAGGAAGACTGAGTCTTCCTACTGTCTATGATTTGAGTGTTTCCTGTGTCACCAGTTATACATTCCGATGCACCTCTGCAGGTTTACTGTATCCCTTGGACCTTCCCATTGACGATGAAACACAGAAATTGCATCGGAATTAAATATAAGAGGCTCAATGCCGACTTAAGTACAGGAAGACTGAGTCTTCCTACTGTCTATGTTTGAGCGTTTCCTGTGTCACTAGTTTTAGATTCCGATGCACCTCTGCAGGTTTATTGTATCCCTTGGACCTTCCCATTGACGATGAAACACAGAAATTGCATCGGAATTAAATATAAGAGACACAATGCCGACTTAAGTACAGGAAGACTGAGTTTTCCTACTGTCTATTTTTTGAGCGTTTCCTGTGTCATCAGTTTTACATTCTGATGCACCTCTGCAGGTTTACTGTATCCCTTGGACCTTCCCATTGACGATGAAATACAGAAATTGCATCGCAATTAAATATAAGGTACACAATGCCGACTAAAGTACATGAAGACTGAGTCTTCCTACTGTCTATGTTTTGAGCGTTGCCTGTGTCACCAGTTTTACATTCCGATGTGCCTCTGCAGGTTTACTGTATCCATTGGACCTTCCCATTGACGATGAAACACAGAAATTGCATCGGAATTAAATATAAGAGACACAACGCCGACTTAAGCACAAGAAAACTGAGTCTTCTTACGGTCTATGTTTTGAGCGTTTCCTGTGTCACCAGTTTTACATTCCGATGCACCTCTGCCGGTTTACTGTATCCATTGGACCTTCCCATTGTCGATGAAACACAGAAATCGCACCGGAATTAAATATGGGAGACACAATGCCGACTTAAGTACAGTAAGACTGAGTCTTCCTAATGTATATGTTTTGAGCGTTTCCAGTGTCACCAGTTTTACATTCTGATGCACCTCTGCAGGTTTACTGTATCCCTTGGACCTTCCCATTGACGATGAAACACAGAAATTGCATCGGATTTAAATATAAGAGACACAATGCCGACATAAGAACAGGAAGACTGAGTCTTCCTACTGTCTATTTTTTGAGCGCTTCCTGTGTCAGCAGTTTTACATACCGATGCACCTCTGCAGGTTTACTGTATCCCTTGGACCATCACAGTGACGATGAAACACAGAAATAGCATTGGAATTACATATAAGAGACACAATGCCGACTTAAGTACAGGAAGACTGAGTCTTCCTACTGTCTATAATTTGAGCGTTTCCTGTGTCACCAATTTTACATTACGATGCACCTCTGCAGGTTTACTGTATCCCTTGGACCTTCCCATTGACGATGAACACAGAAATTGCATCGGAATTAAATATAAGAGACACAATGCCGACTTAAGTACAGGACGACTGAGTCTTCCTACAGTCTATGTTTTGTGCGTTTCCTGTGTCACCAGTTTTACATTCCGATGTGCCTCTGCAGGTTTACTGTATCCCTTGGACCTTCCCATTGTCGATGAAACACAGAAATCGCACCGGAATTAAATATGGGAGACACAATGCCGATTTAAGTACAGTAAGACTGAGTCTTCCTACTGTCTATGTTTTGAGCGTTTGCTGTGTCACCAGTTTTACATTCCGATGCACCTCTGCCGGTTTACTGTATCCCTTGGACCTTCCCATTGTCGATGAAACACAGAAATCGCACCGGAATTAAATATAGGAGACACAATGCCGACTTAAGTACAGGAAGACTGAGTCTTCCTGCTGTCTATGTTTTGAGCGTTTCCTGTGTCACCAGTTTTACATTCTGATGCACCTCTGCAGGTTTACTGTATCCCTTGGACCTTCCCATTGACGATGAAACACAAAAATTGCATCGGAATTATATATAAGAGACACAATGCCGACTTAAGAACAGGAAGACTGAGTCTTCTGTTTTGAGCGTATCCTGTGTCACCAGTTTTACATTCCGATGCACCTCTGCAGGTTTACTGTATCCCTTGGAGCTTCCCATTGACGATGAAACACAGAAATTGCATCGGAATTAAATATAAGAGACACAATGCCGACTTAAGTACAAGAAAACTGAGTCTTCTTACGGTCGATGTTTTGAGCGTTTCCTGTGTCACCAGTTTTACATTCCGATGCACCCCTGCCGATTTACTGTATCTCTTGGACCTTCCCATTGTCGATGAAACAGAGAAATCGCATCGAATTAAATATAAGAGACACAATGCCGACATAAGTACAGGAAGACTGAGTCTTCCTACTGTCTATGTTTTGAGCGTTTCCTGTGTCGCCAGTTTCACATTCCGATGCACCTCTGCAGGTTTACTGAATCCATTGGACCTTCCCTTGTCGATGAAACACAGAAATCGCATCGGAATTAAATATAAGAGACACAACGCCGACTTAAGTACAAGAAAACTGAGTCTTTTTACGGTCTATGTTTTGAGCGTTTCCTGTGTCACCAGTTTTACATTCCGATGCACCTCTGCCGGTTTACTGTATCCCTTGCACCTTACCATTGTCGATGAAACATAGAAATCGCATCGGAATTAAATATAAGAGACACAATGCCGACTTAAGTACAGGAAGACTGAGGCTTCCTACTGTCAATGTTTTGAGCGTTTCCTGTGTCACCAGTTTTACATTCTGATGCACCTCTGCAGGTTTACTGTATCCCTTGGAGCTTCCCATTGACAATGAAACACAGAAATTGCATCGGAATTAAATATAAGAGACACAATGCCGACTTAAGTACAGGAAGACTAAGTCTTCCTACTGTCTATGATTTGAGCGTTTCCTGTGTCATCACTTTTACATTACGATGCACCTCTGCAGGTTTACTATATCCCTTGGACCTTCCCATTCACGATGAAACACAGATATTTCATCGGAAATAAATATAACAGACACAATGCCGACTTAAGTACAGGAAGACTGAGTCTTCCTACTGTCTATTTTTTGAGCATTTCCTGTGTCGCCAGTTTTACATTCCGATGCACCTCTGCCGGTTTACTGTATCCCTTGCACCTTCCCATTGACGATGAAACACAGAAATTGCATCGGAATTAAATATAAGAGACACAACGCCGACATAAGCACATGTTAACTGAGTCTTCTAAAGGTCTATGTTTTGAGCGTTTCCTGTGTCAGCAGTTTTACATTCCGATGCACCTCTGCCGGTTTACTGTATCCCTTGGACCTTCCCATTGTCGATGAAACACAGAAATCGCACCGGAATTAAATATGGGAGACACAATGCCGATTTAAGTACAGTAAGACTGAGTCTTCCTACTGTCAATGTTTTGAGCGTTTCCTGTGTCACCAGTTTTACATCCTGATGCACCTCTGCAGGTTTACTGTATCCCTTGGAGCTTCCCATTGACAATGAAACACAGAAATTGCATCGGAATTAAATATAAGAGACACAATGCCGACTTAAGTACAGGAAGACTAAGTCTTCCTACTGTCTATGATTTGAGCGTTTCCTGTGTCATCACTTTTACATTACGATGCACCTCTGCAGGTTTACTATATCCCTTGGACCTTCCCATTCACGATGAAACACAGATATTTCATCGGAAATAAATATAACAGACACAATGCCGACTTAAGTACAGGAAGACTGAGTCTTCCTACTGTCTATTTTTTGAGCGTTTCCTGTGTCGCCAGTTTTACATTCCGATGCACCTCTGCAGGTTTACTGTATCCCTTGGACATTCCCATTGACGATGAAACACAGAAATTGCATCGGAATTAAATATAAGAGACACAACGCCGACTTAAGCACAAGAAAACTGAGTCTTCTTACGGTCTATGTTTTGAGCGTTTCCTGTGTCACCAGTTTTACATTCCGATGCACCTCTGCCGGTTTACTGTATCCATTGGACCTTCCCATTGTCGATGAAACACAGAAATCGCACCGGAATTAAATATGGGAGACACAATGCCGACTTAAGTACAGTAAGACTGAGTCTTCCTACTGTCTATGTTTTGAGCGTTTCCTGTGTCACCAGTTTTACATTCTGATGCACCTCTGCAGGTTTACTGTATCCCTTGGACCTTCCCATTGACGATGAAACACAGAAATTGCATCGGAATTAAATATAAGAGACACAATGCCGACATACGAACAGGAAGTCTGAGTCTTCCTACTGTCTATTTTTTGAGCGCTTCCTGTGTCACCAGTTTTACATACCGATGCACCTCTGCAGGTTTACTGTATCCCTTGGACCATCACAGTGACGATGAAACACAGAAATAGCATCGGAATTAAATATAAGAGACACAATGCCGACTTAAGTACAAGAAAACTGAGTCTTCTTACGGTCGATGTTTTGAGCGTTTCCTGTGTCACCAGTTTTACATTCCGATGCACCCCTGCCGATTTACTGTATCTCTTGGACCTTCCCATTGTCGATGAAACAGAGAAATCGCATCGAATTAAATATAAGAGACACAATGCCGACATAAGTACAGGAAGACTGAGTCTTCCTACTGTCTATGTTTTGAGCGTTTCCTGTGTCGCCAGTTTCACATTCCGATGCACCTCTGCAGGTTTACTGAATCCATTGGACCTTCCCTTGTCGATGAAACACAGAAATCGCATCGGAATTAAATATAAGAGACACAACGCCGACTTAAGTACAAGAAAACTGAGTCTTTTTACGGTCTATGTTTTGAGCGTTTCCTGTGTCACCAGTTTTACATTCCGATGCACCTCTGCCGGTTTACTGTATCCCTTGCACCATACCATTGTCGATGAAACACAGAAATCGCATCGGAATTAAATATATGAGACACAATGCCAACTTAAGTACAGGAAGACTGAGGCTTCCTACTGTCTTAGTTTTGTGCGTTTCCTGTGTCTCCAGTTTTACATTCTGATGCACCTCTGCAGGTTTACTGTATCCCTCGGACCTTCCCATTGACGATGAAACACAGAAATTGCATCGGAATTATATATAAGAGACACAATGTCGACTTAAGTACAAGAAAAGAGTCTTCTTACAGTCAATGTTTTGAGCGTTTCCTGTGTCACCAGTTTTACATTCCGATGCACATCTGCAGGTTTACATTATCCCCTGGACCATCCCATTGGCGATGAAACACACAAATTGCATCGAAATTAAATATAAGAGACACAATGCCGACTTAAGTACATGAAAACTGAGTCTTCTTACGGTCTATGTTTTGTGCGTTTCCTGTGTCACCAGGTTTAAATTCCATTGCGCCTTTGCAGGTTTACTGTATCCCTTGGACCTTCCCATTGACGGTGAAACACAGAGATTGCATCGGAGTTAAAAATAAGAGACACAATGCTGACTTAAGTACAGTAAGACTGAGTCTTCCTACTGTATATGTTTTGAGCGTTTCCTGTGTCACCAGTTTTACATTCTGATGCACCGCTGCAGGTTTACTGTATCCCTTGGACCTTCCCATTGACGATGAAACACAGAAATTGCATCGGAATTAAATATAAGAGACACAATGCCGACATAAGAACAGGAAGACTGAGTCTTCCTACTGTCTATTTTTTGAGCGCTTCCTGTGTCACCAGTTTTACATACTGATGCACCTCTGCAGGTTTACTGTATCCCTTGGACCATCACAGTGACGATGAAACACAGAAATAGCATTGGAATTACATATAAGAGACACAATGCCGACTTAAGTACAGGAAGACTGAGTCTTCCTACTGTCTATAATTTGAGCGTTTCCTGTGTCACCAGTTTTACATTACGATGCACCTCTGCAGGTTTACTGTATCCCTTGGACCTTCCCATTGACGATGAACACAGAAATTGCATCGGAATTAAATATAAGAGACACAATGCCGACTTAAGTACAGGCAGACTGAGTCTTCCTACTGTCTATGTTTTGAGCGTTTCCTGTGTCATCAGTTTTACATTCCGATGCACCTCTGCAGGTTTACTGTATCCCTTGGACCTTCCCATTGACGATGAAACACAGAAATTGCATCGGAATTAAATATAAGAGACACAATGCCGACTTAAGTACAGGAAGACTAAGTCTTCCTACTGTCTATGCTTTGAGTGTTTCCTGTGTCATCTGTTTTACTTTCCGATGCAACTCTGCTTGTTTAGTATATCCCTTGGATCTTCCCATTCACGATGAAACACAGAAATTTCATCGGAAATAAATATAAGAGACACAATGCCGACTTATGTACAGGAAGACTGAGTCTTCCTACTGTCTATGATTTGAGCGTTTCCTGTGTCACCAGTTTTACATTCCGATGCAACTCTGCAGGTTTACTGTATCCCTTGGACCTTCCCATTGACGATGAAACACAGAAATTGCATCGGAATTAAATATAAGAGGCTCAATGCCGACTTAAGTACAGGAAGACTGAGTCTTCCTACTGTCTATGTTTGAGCGTTTCCTGTGTCACTAGTTTTAGATTCCGATGCACCTCTGCAGGTTTATTGTATCCCTTGGACCTTCCCATTGACGATGAAACACAGAAATTGCATCGGAATTAAATATAAGAGACACAATGCCGACTTAAGTACAGGAAGACTGAGTCTTCCTACTGTCTATTTTTTGAGCGTTTCCTGTGTCACCAGTTTTACATTCTGATGCACCTCTGCAGGTTTACTGTATCCCTTGGACCTTCCCATTGACGATGAAATACAGAAATTGCATCGCAATTAAATATAAGGGACACAATGCCAAAAAAAGTACATGAAGACTGAGTCTTCCTACTGTCTATGCTTTGAGCGTTGCCTGTGTCACCAGTTTTACATTCCGATGTGCCTCTGCAGGTTTACTGTATCCATTGGACCTTCCCATTGACGATGAAACACAGAAATTGCATCGGAATTAAATATAAGAGACACAACGCCGACTTGAGCACAAGAAAACTGAGTCTTCTTACGGTCTATGTTTTGAGCGTTTCCTGTGTCTCCAGTTTTACATTCCGATGCACCTCTGCCGGTTTACTGTATCCATTGGACCTTCCCATTGTCGATGAAACACAGAAATCGCACCGGAATTAAATATGGGAGACACAATGCCGACTTAAGTACAGTAAGACTGAGTCTTCCTACTGTATATGTTTTGAGCGTTTCCTGTGTCACCAGTTTTACATTCTGATGCACCTCTGCAGGTTTACTGTATCCCTTGGACCTTCCCATTGACGATGAAACACAGAAATTGCATCGGAATTAAATATAAGAGACACAATGCCGACATAAGAACAGGAAGACTGAGTCTTCCTACTGTCTATTTTTTGAGCGCTTCCTGTGTCACCAGTTTTACATACTGATGCACCTCTGCAGGTTTACTGTATCCCTTGGACCATCACAGTGACGATGAAACACAGAAATAGCATTGGAATTACATATAAGAGACACAATGCCGACTTAAGTACAGGAAGACTGAGTCTTCCTACTGTCTATAATTTGAGCGTTTCCTGTGTCACCAGTTTTACATTACGATGCACCTCTGCAGGTTTACTGTATCCCTTGGACCTTCCCATTGACGATGAACACAGAAATTGCATCGGAATTAAATATAAGAGACACAATGCCGACTTAAGTACAGGACGACTGAGTCTTCCTACTGTCTATGTTTTGTGCGTTTCCTGTGTCACCAGTTTTACATTCCGATGTGCCTCTGCAGGTTTACTGTATCCCTTGGACCTTCCCATTGTCGATGAAACACAGAAATCGCACCGGAATTAAATATGGGAGACACAATGCCGATTTAAGTACAGTAAGACTGAGTCTTCCTACTGTCTATGTTTTGAGCGTTTGCTGTGTCACCAGTTTTACATTCCGATGCACCTCTGCCGGTTTACTGTATCCCTTGGACCTTCCCATTGTCGATGAAACACAGAAATCGCACAGGAATTATATATAGGAGACACAATGCAGACTTAAGTACAGGAAGACGGAGTCTTCCTGCTGTCTATGTTTTGAGCGTTTCCTGTGTCACCAGTTTTACATTCTGATGCACCTCTGCAGGTTTACTGTATCCCTTGGACCTTCCCATTGACGATGAAACACATAAATTGCATCGGAATTATATTTAAGAGACACAATGCCGACTTAAGAACAGGAAGACTGAGTCTTCTGTTTTGAGCGTATCCTGTGTCACCAGTTTTACATTCCGATGCACCTCTGCAGGTTTACTGTATCCCTTGGAGCTTCCCATTGACGATGAAACACACAAATTGCATCGGAATTAAATATAAGAGACACAATGCCGCCGGCCGCTGGTGGCCGAGCGGTTCTGGCGCTACAGTCTGGAACCGCGCGACCGCTACGGTCGCAGGTTCGAATCCTGCCTCGGGCATGGATGTGTGTGTTGTCCTTAGGTTAGTTAGGTTTAACTAGTTCTAAGTTCTAGGGGACTTATGACCTCAGCAGTTGAGTCCCATAGTGCTCAGAGCCAGCCAGCCACAATGCCGACTTAAGTACAAGAAAACTGAGTCTTCTTACGGTCGATGTTTTGAGCGTTTCCTGTGTCACCAGTTTTACATTCCGATGCACCCCTGCCGATTTACTGTATCCCTTGGACCTTCCCATTGTCGATGAAACACAGAAATCGCATCGAATTAAATATAAGAGACACAATGCCGACATAAGTACAGGAAGACTGAGTCTTCCTACTGTCTATGTTTTGAGCGTTTCCTGTGTCGCCAGTTTCACATTCCGATGCACCTCTGCAGGTTTACTGAATCCATTGGACCTTCCCTTGTCGATGAAACACAGAAATCGCATCGGAATTAAATATAAGAGACACAACGCCGACTTAAGTACAAGAAAACTGAGTCTTTTTACGGTCTATGTTTTGAGCGTTTCCTGTGTCACCAGTTTTACATTCCGATGCACCTCTGCCGGTTTACTGTATCCCTTGCACCTTACCATTGTCGATGAAACACAGAAATCGCATCGGAATTAAATATAAGAGACACAATGCCGACTTAAGTACAGGAAGACTGAGGCTTCCTACTGACTATGTTTTGAGCGTTTCCTGTGTCACCACTTTTACATTCTGATGCACCTCTGCAGGTTTACTGTATCCCTTGGACCTTCCCATTGACGATGAAACACAGAAATTGCATCGCAATTAAATATAAGGGACACAATGCCGACTAAAGTACATGAAGACTGAGTCATCCTACTGTCTATGTTTTGAGCGTTGCCTGTGTCACCAGTTTTACATTCCGATGTGCCTCTGCAGGTTTACTGTATCCATTGGACCTTCCCATTGACGATGAAACACAGAAATTGCATCGGAATTAAATATAAGAGACACAACGCCGACTTAAGCACAAGAAAACTGAGTCTTCTTACGGTCTATGCTTTGAGCGTTTCCTGTGTCACCAGTTTTACATTCCGATGAACCTCTGCCGGTTTACTGTATCCATTGGACCTTCCCATTGTCGATGAAACACAGAAATCGCACCGGAATTAAATATGGGAGACACAATGCCGACTTAAGTACAGTAAGACTGAGTCTTCCTACTGTCTATGTTTTGAGCGTTTCCTGTGTCACCAGTTTTACATTCTGATGCACCTCTGCAGGTTTACTGTATCCCTTGGACCTTCCCATTGACGATGAAACACAGAAATTGCATCGGAATTAAATATAAGAGACACAATGCCGACATACGAACAGGAAGACTGAGTCTTCCTACTGTCTATTTTTTGAGCGCTTCCTGTGTCACCAGTTTTACATACCGATGCACCTCTGCCGGTTTACTGTATCCCTTGGACCATCACAGTGACGATGAAACACAGAAATAGCATCGGAATTAAATATGGGAGACACAATGCCGACTTAAGTACAGGAAGACTGAGTCTTCCTACTGTCTATAATTTGAGCGTTTCCTGTGTCACCAGTTTTACATTACGATGCACCTCTGCAGGTTTACTGTATCCTTGGACCTTCCCATTGACGATGAACACAGAAATTGCATCGGAATTAAATATAAGAAACACAATGCCGACTTAAGTACAGGAGGACTGAGTCTTCCTACTGTCTATGTTTTGTGCGTTTCCTGTGTCACCAGTTTTACATTCTGATGCACCTCTGCAGGTTTACTGTATCCCTTGGACCTTCCCATTAACGATGAAACACAGAAATTGCATCGGAATTAAATATAAGAGACACAATGCCGACTTAAGTATAAAAAGACTGAGTCTTCCTACTGTCTATGTTTTGAGCGTTTCCTGTGTCACCAGTTTTACATTCCGATGCACCTCTGCGGGTTTACTGTATCCCTTGGACCTTCCCATTGACGATGTAACACAGAAATTGCATCGGAATTAAATATAAGAGACTCAGTGCCGACTTAAGTACAGGAAGACTGAGTCTTCCTACTGTCTATGTTTGAGCGTTTCCTGTGTCACTAGTTTTAGATTCCGATGCACCTCTCCAGGTTTATTGTATCCCTTGGACCTTCCCATTGACGATGAAACACAGAAATTGCATCGGAATTAAGTATACGAGACACAATGCCGACTTAAGTACAGGAAGACTGAGTCTTCCTACTCTCTATTTTTTGAGCGTTTCCTGTGTCACCAGTTATACATTCTGAAGCACCTCTGCAGGTTTACTGTATCCCTTGGACCTTCCCATTGACGATGAAACACAGAAATTGCATCGGAATTAAATATAAGAGACACAATGCCGACTTAAGTACAGGAAGACTGAGTCTTCCTACTGTCTATGTTTTGAGCGTTGCCTGTGTCACCAGTTTTACATTCCGATGTGCCTCTGCAGGTTTACTGTATCCATTGGACCTTCCCATTGAAAATGAAACACAGAAATTGCATCGGAATTAAATATAAGAGACACAACGCCGACATAAGCACATGTTAACTGAGTCTTCTTAAGGTCTATGTTTTGAGCGTTTCCTGTGTCAGCAGTTTTACATTCCGATGCACCTCTGCAGGTTTACTATATCCCTTGGACCTTCCCATTCACGATGAAACACAGATATTTCATCGGAAATAAATATAACAGACACAATGCCGACTAAAGTACATGAAGACTGTGTCTTCCTATTGTCTATGTTTTGAGCGTTGCCTGTGTCACCAGTTTTACATTCCGATGCACCTCTTCAGGTTTACCGTATCCCTTGGACCTTCCCATTGACGTTGAAACACAGAGATTGCATCGGAATTAAATATGGGAGACACAATGCCGATTTAAGTACAGTAAGACTGAGTCTTCCTACTGTCAATGTTTTGAGCGTTTCCTGTGTCACCAGTTTTACATTCTGATGCACCTCTGCAGGTTTACTGTATCCCTTGGAGCTTCCCATTGACAATGAAACACAGAAATTGCATCGGAATTAAATATAAGAGACACAATGCCGACTTAAGTACAGGAAGACTAAGTCTTCCTACTGTCTATGATTTGAGCGTTTCCTGTGTCATCACTTTTACATTACGATGCACCTCTGCAGGTTTACTATATCCCTTGGACCTTCCCATTCACGATGAAACACAGATATTTCATCGGAAATAAATATAACAGACACAATGCCGACATAAGTACAGGAAGACTGAGTCTTCCTACTGTCTATTTTTTGAGCGTTTCCTGTGTCGCCAGTTTTACATTCCGATGCACCTCTGCAGGTTTACTGTATCCCTTGGACATTCCCATTGACGATGAAACACAGAAACTGCATTGGAATTAAATATAAGAGACACAATGCCGACTTAAGTAAAGGAAGACTGAGGCTTCCTACTGTCTATGTTTTGAGCGTTTCCTGTCCCACTAGTTTTACATTCCGATGCACCTCTTCAGGTTTACCGTATCCCTTGGACCTTCCCATTGACGTTGAAACACAGAGATTGCATCGGAATTAAATATAAGAGACACAATGCCGACTTAAGTACAGGAAGACTGAGTCTTCCTACAGTCTATGTTTTGAGCGTTTCCTGTGTCACCAGTTTTACATTCTGATGCACCTCTGCAGGTTTACTGTATCCCTTGGACCTTCCCATTACGATGAAACACAGAAATAGCATCGGAATTAAATATAAGAGACACAATGCCGACTTAAGTACAGGAAGACTGAGTCTTCCTACTGTCTATAATTTGAGCGTTTCCTGTGTCACCAGTTTTACATTCTGACGCACCTCTACAGTTGTACTGTATCACTTGGACCTTCACAGTGACGATGAAACACAGAAATTGCATCGGAATTAAATATAAGAGACACAATGCCGACTTAAGTACCAGAAAACAGTCTTCTTACGGTCAATGTTTTGAGCGTATCCTGTGTCACCAGTTTTACATTCCGTTGCACCTCTGCATGTTTACTGTATCCCTTGGAGCTTCCCATTGGCGATGAAACACACAAATTGCATCGATATTAAATATAAGAGACACAATGCCGACTTAAGTACCGGAAGATTGAGTCTTCCGACTGTCTATGTTTTCAGCGTTTCCTGTGCCACCAGTTTTACATTTCGATTCACCTCTGCAGGTTTACTGTATCTTTTGGACGTTCCCATTGACGATGAAACACAGAAATTGCATCGGAATTAAATATAAGAGACACAACGCCGACTTAAGTACAAGAAAACTGAGTCTTCTAACGGTCTATGTTTTGAGCGTTTCCTGTGTCACCAGTTTTACATTCTGATGCACCTCTGCAGGTTTACTGTGTCCCTTGGACCTTCCCATTCACGATGAAACACAGAAATTGCATCGGAATTAAATATAAGAGACACAATGCCGACATAAGGACAGGAAGACTGAGTCTTCCTACTGTCTATGTTTTGAGCGTATCCTGTGTCACCAGTTTTACATTCCGATGCACCTCTGCAGGTTTACTGTATCCCTTGGATTTTCCCATTGACGATGAAACACAGAAATTGCATCGGAATTAAATATAAGAGACACAATGCCGACTTAAGTACAGGAAGACTGAGTCTTCCTACTGTCTATGTTTTCAGCGTTTCCTGTGTCAGCAGTTTTACATTCCGATGCACCTCTGCAGGTTTACTGAATCCATTGGACCATCCCATTGGCGATGAAACACACATAATTGCATCGAAATTAAATATAAGAGACACAATGCCGACTTAAGTACAGGAAGACTGAGTCTTCCTACTGTCTATGTTTTGAGCGTTTCCTGTGTCACCAGTTTTACATTCCGATGGACCTCTGCAGGTTTACTGTATCTCTTGGACCTTCCCATTGTCGATGAAACACAGAAATCGCATCGGAGTTATATATAAGAGACACAATGCCGACTTAAGTACAGGAAGACTGAGACTTCCTACTGTCTATGTTTTGAGCGTTCCCTGTGTCACCAGTTTTACATTCGGATACACCTCTGCAGGTTTACTGTATCCCTTGGACCTTCCCATTGACGATGAAACACAGAAATTACATCGGAATTAAATATAAGAGACACAATACCCACTTAAGTACGGGAAGACTGAGTCTTCCTACTGTCTATGATTTGAGCGTTTCCTGTGTCATTAGTTTTACATTCCGATGCACCTCTGCAGGTTTACTGTATCCCTCGGACCTTCCCATTGACGATGAAAATCAGAAATTGCATCGGAATTATATATAAGAGACACAACGCCGACTTAAGTACATGAAAACTCAGTCTTCTTACGGTCTATGTTTTGAGCGTTTCTTGTGTCACCAGGTTTAAATTCCATTGCGCCTCTGCAGGTTTACTGTATCCCTTGGACCTTCCCATTGACGATGAAACACAGAAATTGCATCGGAATTAAATATAAGAGACACAATGCCGACTTAAGTACAGGAAGACTAAGTCTTCCTACTGTCTAGGCTTTGAGCGTTTCCTGTGTCATCACTTTTACTTTCCGATGCACCTCTGCTTGTTCTATATCCCTTGGATCTTCCCATTCACGATGAAACACAGAAATTGCATCGGAATTAAATATAAGAGACACAATGCCGACTTAAGTACAGGAAGACTGAGTCTTCCTACTGTCTATGTTTTGAGCGTTTCCTGTGTCACCAGTTTTCCATTCCGATGCACCTCTGCAGGTTTACTGTATCCCTTGGAACATCACAGTGACGATGAAACACAGAAATAGCATCGGAATTAAATATAAGAGACACAATGCCGACTTCAGTACAGGAAGACTGAGTCTTCCTACTGTCTATGTTTTGAGCGTTTCCTGTGTCACCAGTTTTACATTCCGATGCACCTCTGCAGGTTTACTGTATCCCTTGGACCTTCCCATTACGATGAAACACAGAAATTGCATCGGAATTAAATATAAGAGACACAATGCCGACTTAAGTACAGGAAGACTGAGTCTTCCTACTGTCTATAATTTGAGCGTTTCCTGTGTCACCAGTTTTACATTCTGACGCACCTCTACAGGTTTACTGTATCACTTGGACCTTCCCATTGACGATGAAAAACAGAAATTGCATCGGAATTAAATATAAGTGACACAATGCCGACTTAAGTACCGGAAGATTGAGTCTTCCTTCTGTCTATGTTTTCAGCGTTTCCTTTGTCACCAGTTTTACATTTCGATTCACCTCTGCAGGTTTACAGTTTCTTTTGGACGTTCCCATTGACGATGAAACGCAGAAATTGCATCGGAATTAAATATAAGAGACACAACGCCGAATTAAGTACAAGAAAACTGAGTCTTCTTACGGTCTATGTTTTGAGCGTTTCCTGTGTCACCAGTTTTACATTCTGATGCACCTCTGCAGGTTTACTGTATCCCTTGGACCCTCCCATTGACGATGAAACACAGAAATTGCATCGGAATTAAATATAGGAGACACAATGCCGACATAAGGACAGGAAGACTGAGTCTTCCTACTGTCTATGTTTTGAGCGTATCCTGTGTCACCAGTTTTACATTCCGATGCACCTCTGCAGGTTTACTGTATCCCTTGGATTTTCCCATTGACGATGAAACACAGAAATTGCATCGCAATTAAATATAAGAGACACAATGCCGACTTAAGTACAGGAAGACTGAGTCTTCCTACTTTCTATGTTTTGAGCGTTTCACGTGTCACCAGTTTTACATTCCGATGGACCTCTGCAGGTTTACTGTATCTCTTGGACCTTCCCATTGACGATGAAACACAGAAATTGCATCGCAATTAAATATAAGGGACACAATGCCGACTAAAGTACATGAAGACTGAGTCTTCCTACTGTCTATGTTTTGAGCGTTTCCTGTGTCGCCAGTTTCACATTCCGATGCACCTCTGCAGGTTTACTGAATCCATTGGACCTTCCCTTGTCGATGAAACACAGACATCGCATCGGAATTAAATATAAGAGACACAACGCCGACTTAAGTACAAGAAAACTGAGTCTTTTAACGGTCTATGTTTTGAGCGTTTCCTGTGTCACCAGTTTTACATTCCGATGCACCTCTGCCGGTTTACTGTATCCCTTGCACCTTACCATTGTCGATGAAACACAGAAATCGCTTCGGAATTAAATATAAGAGACACAATGCCGACTTAAGTACAGGAAGACTGAGGCTTCCTACTGACTATGTTTTGAGCGTTTCCTGTGTCACCACTTTTACATTCTGATGCACCTCTGCAGGTTTACTGTATCCCTTGGACCTTCCCATTGACGATGAAACACAGAAATTGCATCGCAATTAAATATAAGGGACACAATGCCGACTAAAGTACATGAAGACTGAGTCTTCCTACTGTCTATGTTTTGAGCGTTGCCTGTGTCTTCAGTTTTACATTCCGATGTGCCTCTGCAGGTTTACTGTATCCATTGGACCTTCCCATTGACGATGAAACACAGAAATTGCATCGGAATTAAATATAAGAGACACAACGCCGACTTAAGCACAAGAAAACTGAGTCTTCTTACGGTCTATGTTTTGAGCGTTTCCTGTGTCACCAGTTTTACATTCCGATGCACCTCTGCCGGTTTACTGTATCCATTGGACTTTCCCATTGTCGATGAAACACAGAAATCGCACCGAAATTAAATAAGGGAGACACAATGCCGACTTAAGTACAGTAAGACTGAGTCTTCCTACTGTCTATGTTTTGAGCGTTTCTTGTGTCACCAGTTTTACATTCTGATGCACCTCTGCACTTTTACTGTATCCCTTGGACCTTCCCATTGACGATGAAACACAGAAATTGCATCGGAATTAAATATAAGAGACACAATGCCGACATAAGAACAGGAAGACTAAGTCTTCCTACTGTCAATTTTTTGAGCGCTTCCTGTGTCACCAGTTTTACATACCGATGCACCTCTGCAGGTTTACTGTATCCCTTGGACCATCACAGTGACGATGAAACACAGAAATAGCATCGGAATTAAATATAAGAGTCACAATGCCGACTTAAGTACAGGAAGACTGAGTCTTCCTACTGTCTATAATTTGAGCGTTTCCTGTGTCACCAGTTTTACATTACGATGCACCTCTGCAGGTTTACTGTATCCCTTGGACCTTCCCATTGACGATGAACACAGAAATTGCATCGGAATTAAATATAAGAAACACAATGCCGACTTAAGTACAGGAGGACTGAGTCTTCCTACTGTCTATGTTTTGTGCGTTTCCTGTGTCACCAGTTTTACATTCTGATGCAACTCTGCAGGTTTACTGTATCCCTTGGACCTTCCCATTAACGATGAAACACAGAAATTGCATCGGAATTAAATATAAGAGACACAATGCCGACTTAAGTATAGGAAGACTGAGTCTTCCTACTGTCTATGTTTTGAGCGTTTCCTGTGTCACCAGTTTTACATTCCGATGCACCTCTGCAGGTTTACTATATCGCTTGGACCTTCCCATTGACGATGTAACACAGACATTGCATCGGAATTAAATATAAGAGACTCAATGCCGACTTAAGTACAGGAAGACTGAGTCTTCCTACTGTCTATGTTTGAGCGTTTCCTGTGTCACTAGTTTTAGATTCCGATGCACCTCTGCAGGTTTATTGTATCCCTTGGACCTTCCCATTGACGATGAAACACAGAAATTGCATCGGAATTAAGTATACGAGACACAATGCCGACTTAAGTACAGGAAGACTGAGTCTTCCTACTCTCTATTTTTTGAGCGTTTCCTGTGTCACCAGTTTTACATTCTGAAGCACCTCTGCAGGTTTACTGTATCCCTTGGACCTTCCCATTGACGATGAAACACAGAAATTGCATCGGAATTAAATATAAGAGTCACAATGCCGACTTAAGTACAGGAAGACTAAGTCTTCCTACTGTCTATGTTTTGAGCGTTGCCTGTGTCACCAGTTTTACATTCCGATGTGCCTCTGCAGGTTTACTGTATCCATTGGACCTTCCCATTGACGATGAAACACAGAAATTGCATCGGAATTAAATATAAGAGACACAACGCCGACATAAGCAGAGGTTAACTGAGTCTTCTTAAGGTCTATGTTTTGAGCGTTTCCTGTGTCAGCAGTTTTACATTCCGATGCACCTCTGCCGGTTTACTGTATCCCTTGGACCTTCCCATTGTCGATGAAACACAGAAATCGCACCGGAATTAAATATGGGAGACACAATGCCGATTTAAGTACAGTAAGACTGAGTCTTCCTACTGTCAATGTTTTGAGCGTTTCCTGTGTCACCAGTTTTACATTCTGATGCACCTCTGCAGGTTTACTGTATCCCTTGGAGCTTCCCATTGACAATGAAACACAGAAATTGCATCGGAATTAAATATAAGAGACACAATGCCGACTTAAGTACAGGAAGACTAAGTCTTCCTACTGTCTATGATTTGAGCGTTTCCTGTGTCATCACTTTTACATTACGATGCACCTCTGCAGGTTTACTATATCCCTTGGACCTTCCCATTCACGATGAAACACAGATATTTCATCGGAAATAAATATAACAGACACAATGCCGACTTAAGTACAGGAAGACTGAGTCTTCCTACTGTCTATTTTTTGAGCGTTTCCTGTGTCGCCAGTTTTACATTCCGATGCACCTCTGCAGGTTTACTGTATCCCTTGGACATTCCCATTGACGATGAAACACAGAAACTGCATCGGAATTAAATATAAGAGACACAATGCCGACTTAAGTACAGGAAGACTGAGGCTTCTTACTGTCTATGTTTTGAGCGTTTCCTGTCCCACTAGTTTTACATTCCGATGCACCTCTTCAGGTTTACCGTATCCCTTGGACCTTCCCATTGACGTTGAAACACAGAGATTGCATCGGAATTAAATATAAGTGACACAATGCCGACTTAAGTACAGGAAGACTGAGTCTTCCTACTGTCTATAATTTGAGCGTTTCCTGTGTCACCAGTTTTACATTCTGACGCACCTCTACAGTTTTACTGTATCACTTGGACCTTCACAGTGACGATGAAACACAGAAATTGCATCGGAATTAAATATAAGAGACACAGTGCCGACTTAAGTACCAGAAAACAGTCTTCTTACGGTCAATGTTTTGAGCGTATCCTGTGTCACCAGTTTTACATTCCGTTGCACCTCTGCATGTTTACTGTATCCCTTGGAGCTTCCCATTGACGATGAAACACACAAATTGCATCGATATTAAATATAAGAGACACAATGCCGACTTAAGTACCGGAAGATTGAGTCTTCCTACTGTCTATGTTTTCAGCGTTTCCTGTGCCACCAGTTTTACATTTCGATTCACCTCTGCAGGTTTACTGTACCTTTTGGACGTTCCCATTGACGATGAAACACAGAAATTGCATCGGAATTAAATATAAGAGACACAACGCCGACTTAAGTACAAGAAAACTGAGTCTTCTAACGGTCTATGTTTTGAGCGTTTCCTGTGTCACCAGTTTTACATTCTGATGAACCTCTGCAGGTTTACTGTGTCCCTTGGACCTTCCCATTCGCGATGAAACACAGAAATTGCATCGGAATTAAATATAAGAGACACAATGCCGACATAAGGACAGGAAGACTGAGTCTTCCTACTGTCTATGTTTTGAGCGTATCCTGTGTCACCAGTTTTACATTCCGATGCACCTCTGCAGGTTTACTGTATCCCTTGGATTTACCCATTGACGATTAAACACAGAAATTGCATCGGAATTAAATATAAGAGACACAATGCCGACTTAAGTACAGGAAGACAGAGTCTTCCTACTGTCTATGTTTTCAGCGTTTCCTGTGTCAGCAGTTTTACATTCCGATGCACCTCTGCAGGTTTACTGAATCCATTGGACCATCCCATTGGCGATGAAACACACAAATTGCATCGAAATTAAATATAAGAGACACAATGCCGACTTAAGTACAGGAAGACTGAGTCTTCCTACTGTCTATGTTTTGAGCGTTTCCTGTGTCACCAGTTTTACATTCCGATGGACCTCTGCAGGTTTACTGTATCTCTTGGACCTTCCCATTGTCGATGAAACACAGAAATCGCATCGGAGTTATATATAAGAGACACAATGCCGACTTAAGTACAGGAAGACTGAGACTTCCTACTGTCTATGTTTTGAGCGTTCCCTGTGTCACCAGTTTTACATTCGGATACACCTCTGCAGGTTTACTGTATCCCTTGGACCTTCCCATTGACGATGAAACACAGAAATTACATCGGAATTAAATATAAGAGACACAATACCCACTTAAGTACAGGAAGACTGAGTCTTCCTACTGTCTATGATTTGAGCGTTTCCTGTGTCATTAGTTTTACATTCCGATGCACCTCTGCAGGTTTACTGTATCCCTCGGACCTTCCCATTGACGATGAAAATCAGAAATTGCATCGGAATTATATATAAGAGACACAACGCCGACTTAAGTACATGAAAACTGAGTCTTCTTACGGTCTATGTTTTGAGCGTTTCTTGTGTCACCAGGTTTAAATTCCATTGCGCCTCTGCAGGTTTACTGTATCCCTTGGACCTTCCCATTGACGATGAAACACAGAAATTGCATCGGAATTAAATATAAGAGACACAATGCCGACTTAAGTACAGGAAGACTAAGTCTTCCTACTGTCTCGGCTTTGAGCGTTTCCTGTGTCATCACTTTTACTTTCCGATGCACCTCTGCTTGTTCTATATCCCTTGGATCTTCCCATTCACGATGAAACACAGAAATTGCATCGGAATTAAATATAAGAGACACAATGCCGACTTAAGTACAGGAAGACTGAGTCTTCCTACTCTCTATGTTTTGAGCGTTTCCTGTGTCACCAGTATTCCATTCCGATGCACCTCTGCAGGTTTACTGTATCCCTTGGAACATCACAGTGACGATGAAACACAGAAATAGCATCGGAATTAAATATAAGAGACACAATGCCGACTTCAGTACAGGAAGACTGAGTCTTCCTACTGTCTATGTTTTGAGCGTTTCCTGTGTCACCAGTTTTACATTCCGATGCACCTCTGCAGGTTTACTGTATCCCTTGGACCTTCCCAGTACGATGAAACACAGAAATTGCATCGGAATTAAATATAAGAGACACAATGCCGACTTAAGTACAGGAAGACTGAGTCTTCCTACTGTCTATAATTTGAGCGTTTCCTGTGTCACCAGTTTTACATTCTGACGCACCTCTACAGGTTTACTGTATCACTTGGACCTTCCCATTGACGATGAAAAACAGAAATTGCATCGGAATTAAATATAAGTGACACAATGCCGACTTAAGTACCGGAAGATTGAGTCTTCCTACTGTCTATGTTTTCAGCGTTTCCTGTGTCACCAGTTTTACATTTCGATTCACCTCTGCAGGTTTACTGTTTCTTTTGGACGTTCCCATTGACGATGAAACGCAGAAATTGCATCGGAATTAAATATAAGAGACACAACGCCGAATTAAGTACAAGGAAACTGAGTCTTCTTACGGTCTATGTTTTGAGCGTTTCCTGTGTCACCAGTTTTACATTCTGATGCACCTCTGCAGGTTTACTGTATCCCTTGGACCCTCCCATTGACGATGAAACACAGAAATTGCATCGGAATTAAATATAGGAGACACAATGCCGACATAAGGACAGGAAGACTGAGTCTTCCTACTGTCTATGTTTTGAGCGTATCCTGTGTCACCAGTTTTACATTCCGATGCACCTCTGCAGGTTTACTGTATCCCTTGGATTTTCCCATTGACAATGAAACACAGAAATTGCATCGCAATTAAATATAAGAGACACAATGCCGACTTAAGTACAGGAAGACTGAGTCTTCCTACTTTCTATGTTTTGAGCGTTTCACGTGTCACCAGTTTTACATTCCGATGGACCTCTGCAGGTTTACTGTATCTCTTGGACCTTCCCATTGACGATGAAACACAGAAATTGCATCGGAATTATATATAAGAGACACAACGCCGACTTAAGTACATGAAAACTGAGTCTTCTTACGGTCTATGTTTTGAGCGTTTCTTGTGTCACCAGGTTTAAATTCCATTGCGCCTCTGCAGGTTTACTGTATCCCTTGGACCTTCCCATTGACGATGAAACACAGAAAGTGCATCGGAATTAAATATAAGAGACACAATGCCGACTTAAGTACAGGAAGACTGAGTCTTCCTACTCTCTATTTTTTGAGCGTTTCCTGTGTCACCAGTTATACATTCTGAAGCACCTCTGCAGGTTTACTGTATCCCTTGGACCTTCCCATTGACGATGAAACACAGAAATTGCATCGGAATTAAATATAAGAGACACAATGCCGACTTAAGTACAGGAAGACTGAGTCTTCCTACTGTCTATGTTTTGAGCGTTTCCTGTGTCACCAGTTTTACATTCCGATGCACCTCTGCAGGTTTACTGTATCCCTTGGACCATCACAGTGACGATGAAACACAGAAATAGCATCGGAATTAAATATAAGAGACACAATGCCGACTTCAGTACAGGAAGACTGAGTCTTCGTACTGTCTATGTTTTGAGCGTTTCCTGTGTCACCAGTTTTACATTCTGACCCACCTCTACAGGTTTACTGTATCACTTGGACCTTCACAGTGACGATGAAACACAGAAATTGCATCGGAATTAAATATAAGAGACACAATGCCGACTTAAGTACCAGAAAACAGTCTACTTACGGTCAATGTGTTGAGATTTTCCTGTGTCACCAGTTTTACATTCCGCTGCACGTCTGCAGGTTTACAGTATCTCTTGGACCTTCCCATTGGCGATGGAAAACAGAAATTGCATCGGAATTAAATATAAGAGACACATTGACGACTTAAGTACAGGAAGATTGAGTCTTCCTACTGTCTATGTTTTGAGCGTTTCCTGTGTCACCAGTTTTACATTCGGATGGACTTCTGCAGGTTTACTGTATCCCTTGCACCTTCCCATTGTCGATGAAACACAGAAATAGCATCGGAATTAAATATAAGAGCCACAATGCCGACTTAAGTACAGGAAGACTGGGTCTTCCTACTGTCTATGTTTTGAGCGTTTCCTGTGTCACCAGTTTTACATTCTGATGCACCTCTGCAGATTTACTGTATCCCTTGTACCTTCCCATTGACGATGAAACACGGAAATTGCATCGGAATTATATATGAGAGACACAATGCCGACTTAAGTATAAGAAAAGAGTCTTCTTACAGTCAATGTTTTGAGCGTTTCCTGTGTCACCAGTTTTACTTTCCGATGCACATCTGCAGGTTTACTGTATCCCCTGGACCATCCCATTGGCGATGAAACACACAAATTGCATCGAAATTAAATATAAGAGACACAATGCCGACTGAAGTACAGGAAGACTGAGTCTTCATTCTGTCTATGTTTTGAGCGTTTCCTGTGTCATCAGTTTTACATTCCGATGGACCTCTGCAGGTTTACTGTATCCCTTGGACCTTCCCATTGACGATGAAACACAGAAATTGCATCGGAATTAAATGTAAGAGACACAACGCCGACACAAGTACAAGAAAACTGAATCTTTTTACGGTCTATGTTTTGAGCGTTTATTGTCTCACCAGTTTTACATTCCGATGCACTTCTGCCGGTTTACTGTATCCCTTGCACCTTCCCATTGTCGATGAAACACAGAAATCGCATCGGAGTTATATATAAGAGACACAATGCCGACATAAGTACAGGAAGACTGAGACTTCCTACTGTCTATGATTTGAGCGTTCCCTTTGTCACCAGTTTTACATTCGGATACACCTCTGCAGGTTTACTGTATCCCTTGGACCTCCCATTGACGATGAAGCACAGAAATTGCATCGGAATTAAATATAAGAGACACAATACCGACTTCAGTACAGGAAAACTGAGTCTTCCTACTGTCTATGATTTGAGCGTTTCCTGTGTCATCAGTTTTACATTCCGATGCACCTCTGCAGGTTTACTGTATCCCTTGGACCTTCCCATTGACGATGAAAATCAGAAATTGCATCGGAATTAGATATAAGAGACACAACGCCGACTTAAGTACATGAAAACTGAGTCTTCTTACGGTCTATGTTTTGAGCGTTTCTTGTGTCACCAGGTTTTAATTCCATTGCGCCTCTGCAGGTTTACTGTATCCCTTGGACCTTCCCATTGACGATGAAACACAGAAATTGCATCGGAATTAAATATAAGAGACACAATGCCGACTTAAGTACAGGAACACTAAGTCTTCCTACTGTCTAGGCTTTGAGCGTTTCCTGTGTCATCACTTTTACTTTCCGATGCACCTCTGCTTGTTCTATATCCCTTGGATCTTTCCATTCACGATGAAACACAGATATTGCATCGGAATTAAATATAAGAGACACAATGCCGACTTAAGTACAGGAAGACTGAGTCTTCCTACTGTCTATGTTTTGAGCGTTTCCTGTGTCACCAGTTTTACATTCCGATGCACCTCTGCAGGTTTACTGTATCCCTTGGAACATCACAGTGACGATGAAACACAGAAATAGCATTGGAATTAAATATAAGAGACACAATGCCGACTTCAGTACAGGAAGACTGAGTCTTCCTACTGTCTATGTTTTGAGCGTTTCCTGTGTCACCAGTTTTACATTCCGATGCACCTCTGCAGGTTTACTGTATCCCTTGGACCTTCCCATTACGATGAAACACAGAAATTGCATCGGAATTAAATATAAGAGACACAATGCCGACTTAAGTACAGGAAGACTGAGTCTTCCTACTGTCTATGTTTTGAGCGTATCCTGTGTCACCAGTTTTACATTCCGATGCACCTCTGCATGTTTACTGTATCCCTTGGAGCTTCCCATTGGCGATGAAACACACAAATTGCATCGATATTAAATATAAGAGACACAATGCCGACTTAAGTACCGGAAGATTGAGTCTTCCTACTGTCTATGTTTTCAGCGTTTGCTGTGTCACCAGTTTTACATTTCGATTCACCTCTGCAGGTTTACTGTATCTTTTGGACGTTCCCATTGACGATGAAACACAGAAATTGCATCGGAATTAAATATAAGAGACACAACGCCGACTTAAGTACAAGAAAACTGAGGCTTCTTACGGTCTATGTTTTGAGCGTCTCCTGTGTCACCAGTTTTACATTCTGATGCACCTCTGCAGGTTTACTGTATCCCTTGCACCTTCCCAGTGACGATGAAACACAGAAATTGCAACGGAATTAAATATAAGAGACACAATGCCGACAGAAGGACAGGAAGACTGAGTCTTCCTACTGTCTATGTTTTGAGCGTATCCTGTGTCACCAGTTTTACATTCCGATGCACCTCTGCGGGTTTACTGTATCCCTTGGATTTTCCCATTGACGATGAAACACAGAAATTGCATCGGAATTAAATATAAGAGACACAATGCCGACTTAAGTACAGGGAGACTGAGTCTTCCTACTGTCTATGTTTTCAGCGTTTCCTGTGTCAGCAGTTTTACATTCCGATGCACCTCTGCAGGTTTACTGAATCCATTGGACCTTCCCATTGTCGATGAAACACAGAAATCGCATCGGAATTAAATGTAAGAGACACAATGCCGACTTAAGTACAGGAAGACTGAGGCTTCCTACTGTCTATGTTTTGAGCGTATCCTGTCTCACTAGTTTTACATTCCGATGCACCACTTCAGGTTTACTGTATCCCTTGGACCTACCCATTGACGATGTAGCAGAGAAATTGCATCGGAATTAAGTATAAGAGACACAATGCCGACTTAAGTACAGAAAGACTGAGTCTTCCTACTGTCTATAATTTGAGCGTTTCCTGTGTCACCAGTTTTACATTCCGATGCACCTCTACAGGTTCACTGTATCCCTTGGACCTTCACAGTGACGATGAAACACAGAAATTGCATCGGAATAAAATATAAGAGACACAGTGCCGACTTAAGTACCAGAAAACAGTCTTCTTACGGTCAATGTGTTGAGATTTTCCTGTGTCACCAGTTTTACATTCCGATGCACGTCTGCAGGTTTACTGTATCCCTTGGACCTTCCCATTGGCGATGGAAAACAGAAATTGCATCGGAAATAAATATAAGAGACACAATGCCGACTTAAGTACAGGAAGACTGAGTCTTCCTACTGTCTATGTTTTGAGCGTTTCACGTGTCACCAGTTTTACATTCCGATGGACCGCTGCAGGTTTACTGTATCTCTTGGACCTTCCCATTGACGATGAAACGCAGAAATTGCGTCGGAATTAAATGTAAGAGACACAACGCCGACTTAAGTACAAGAAAACTGAGTCATTTTACGGTCTATGTTTTGAGCGTTTCCTGTGTCACCAGTTTTACATTCCGATGCACCTCTGCCGGTTTACTGTATCCCTTGCACCTTCCCACTGTCGATGAAACACAGAAATCGCATCGGAGTTATATATAAGAGACACAATGCCGACTTAAGTACAGGAAGACTGAGACTTCCTACTGTCTATGTTTTGAGCGTTCCCTGTGTCACCAGTTTTACATTCGGATACACCTCTGCAGGTTTACTGTATCCCTTGGACCTTCCCATTGACGATGAAACACAGAAATTGCATCGCAAAAATAAGAGACACAATGCCGACTTAAGTACAGGAAGACTAAGTCTTCCTCCTGTCTAGGCTTTGAGCGTTTCCTGTGTCATCAGTTTTACTTTCGGATGCACCTCTGCTTGTTCTATATCCCTTGGATCTTCCCATTCACGATGAAACACAGAAATTGCATCGGAATTAAGTAAAAGAGACACAATGCCGACTTAAGTACAGGAAGACTGAGTCTTCCTACTGTCTATGTTTTGAGCGTTTCCTGTGTCACCAGTTTTACATTCCGATGCAACTCTGCAGGTTTACTGTATCCCTTGGACCATCACAGTGACGATGAAACACAGAAATAGCATCGGAATTAAATATAAGAGACACAATGCCGACTTCAGTACAGGAATACTGAATCTTCCTACTGTCTATGTTTTGAGCGTTTCCTGTGTCACCAGTTTTACATTCTGACGCACCTCTACAGGTTTACTGTATCACTTGGACCTTCACAGTGACGATGAAACACAGAAATTGCATCGGAATTAAATATAAGAGACACAATGCCGACTTAAGTACCAGAAAACAGTCTTCTTACGGTCAATGTTTTGAGCGTATCCTGTGTCACCAGTTTTACATTCCGATGCACCTCTGCATGTTTACTGTATCCCTTGGAGCTTCCCATTGGCGATGAAACACACAAATTGCATCGATATTAAATATAAGAGACACAATGCCGACTTAAGTACCGGAAGATTGAGTCTTCCTACTGTCTATGTTTTCAGCGTTTCCTGTGTCACCAGTTTTACATTTCGATTCACCTCTGCAGGTTTACTGTATCTTTTGGACGTTCCCATTGACGATGAAACACAGAAATTGCATCGGAATTAAATATAAGAGACACAACGCAGACTTAAGTACAAGAAAACTGAGTCTTCTTACGGTCTATGTTTTGAGCGTTTCCTGTGTCACCAGTTTTACATTCTGATGCACCTCTGCAGGTTTACTGTATCCCTTGGACCTTCCCATTGACGATGAAACACAGAAATTGCATCGGAATTATATATAAGAGACACAATGCCGACATAAGGACAGGAAGACTGAGTCTTCCTACTGTCTATGTTTTGAGCGTATCCTGTGTCACCAGTTTTACATTCCGATGCACCTCTGCAGGTTTACTGTATCCCTTGGATTTTCCCATTGACGATGAAACACAGAAATTGCATCGGAATTAAATATAAGAGACACAATGCCGACTTAAGTACAGGAAGACTGAGTCTTCCTACTGTCTATGTTTTCAGCGTTTCCTGTGTCAGCAGTTTTACATTCCGATGCACCTCTGCAGGTTTACTGAATCCATTGGACATTCCCATTGTCGATGAAACACAGAAATCGCATCGGAATTAAATATAAGAGACACAATGCCGACTTAAGTACTGGAAGACTGAGGCTTCCTACTGTCTATGTTTTGAGCGTTTCCTGTCTCACTAGTTTTACATTCCGATGCACCACTTCAGGTTTACTGTATCCCTTGGACCTACCCATTGACGATGTAGCAGAGAAATTGCATCGGAATTAAGTATAAGAGACACAATGCCGACTTAAGTACAGGAAGACTGAGTCTTCCTACTGTCTATAATTTGAGCGTTTCCTGTGTCACCAGTTTTCCATTCCGTTGCACCTCTACAGGTTCACTGTATCCCTTGGACCTTGACAGTGACGATGAAACACAGAAAATGCATCGGAATAAAATATAAGAGACACAATGCCGACTTAAGTACCAGAGAACAGTCTTCTTACGGTCAATGTGTTGAGATTTTCCTGTGTCACCAGTTTTACATTCCGATGCACGTCTGCAGGTTTACTGTATCCCTTGGATCTTCCCATTGGCGATGGAAAACAGAAATTGCATCGGAATTAAATATAAGAGACACATTGACGACTTAAGTACAGGAAGATTGAGTCTTCCTACTGTCTATGTTTTGAGCGTTTCCTGTGTCACCAGTTTTACATTCGGATACACCTCTGCAGGTTCACTGTATCCCTTGGACCTTCCCATTGACGATGAAACACAGAAATTGCATCGGAATTAAATATAAGAGACACAATACCGACTTAAGTACAGGAAGACTGAGTCTTCCTACTGTCTATGATTTGAGCGTTTCCTGTGTCATCAGTTTTACATTCCGATGCACCTCTGCAGGTTTACTGTATCCCTCGGACCTTCCCATTGACGATGAAAATCAGAAATTGCATCGGAATTATATATAAGAGACACAACGCCGACTTAAGTACATGAAAACTGAGTCTTCTTACGGTCTATGTTTTGAGCGTTTCTTGTGTCACCAGGTTTAAATTCCATTGCGCCTCTGCAGGTTTACTGTATCCCTTGGACCTTCCCATTGACGATGAAACACAGAAATTGCATCGGAATTAAATATAAGAGACACAATGCCGACTAAAGTACAGGAAGACTAAGTCTTCCTACTGTCTAGGCTTTGAGCGTTTCCTGTGTCATCAGTTTTGCTTTCCGATGCACGTCTGCTTGTTCCATATCCCTTGGATCTTCCCATTCACGATGAAACACAGAAATTGCATCGGAATTAAATATAAGAGACACAATGCCGACTTAAGTACAGGAAGACTGAGTCTTCCTACTGTCTATGTTTTGAGCGTTTCCTGTGTCAACAGTTTTACATTCCGATGCACCTCTGCAGGTTTACTGTATCCCTTGGACCATCACAGTGACGATGAAACACAGAAATAGCATCGGAATTAAATATAAGAGACACAATGCCGACTTCAGTACAGGAAGACTGAGTCTTCCTACTGTCTATGATTTGAGCGTTTCCTGTGTCACCAGTTTTACATTCTGACGCACCTCTACAGGTTTACTTTATCACTTGGACCTTCACAGTGACGATGCAACACAGAAATTGCATCGGAATTAAATATAAGAGACACAATGCCGACTTAAGTACCAGAAAACAGTCTTCTTACGGTCAATGTGTTGAGATTTTCCTGTGTCACCAAATTTACATTCCGATGCACGTCTGCAGGTTTACTGTATCTCTTGGACCTTCCCATTGGCGATGGAAAACAGAAATTGCATCGGATTTTATATAAGAGACACATTGACCACTTAAGTACAGGAAGATTGAGTCTTCCTACTGTCTATGTTTTGAGCGTTTCCTGTGTCACCAGTTTTACATTCCGATGGACCGCTGCAGGTTTACTGTATCTCTTGGACCTTCCCATTGACGATGAAACACAGAAATTGCATCGGAATTAAATGTAAGAGACACAACGCCGACTTAAGTACAAGAAAACTGAGTCATTTTACGGTCTATGTTTTGAGCGTTTCCTGTGTCACCAGTTTTACATTCCGATGCACCTCTGCCGGTTTACTGTATCCCTTGCACCTTCCCACTGTCGATGAAACACAGAAATCGCATCGGAGTTATATATAAGAGACACAATGCCGACTTAAGTACAGCAAGACTGAGACTTCCTACTGTCTATGTTTTGAGCGTTCCCTGTGTCACCAGTTTTACATTCGGATACACCTCTGCAGGTTTACTGTATCCCTTGGACCTTCCCATTGACGATGAAACACAGAAATTGCATCGCAATTAAATATAAGAGACACAATGCCGACTTAAGTACAGGAAGACTAAGTCTTCCTACTGTCTAGGCTTTGAGCGTTTCCTGTGTCATCAGTTTTACTTTCGGATGCACCTCTGCTTGTTCTATATCCCTTGGATCTTCCCATTCACGATGAAACACAGAAATTGCATCGGAATTAAGTAAAAGAGACACAATGCCGACTTAAGTACAGGAAGACTGAGTCTTCCTACTGTCTATGTTTTGAGCGTTTCCTGTGTCACCAGTTTTACATTCCGATGCAACTCTGCAGGTTTACTGTATCCCTTGGACCATCACAGTGACGATGAAACACAGAAATAGCATCGGAATTAAATATAAGAGACACAATGCCGACTTCAGTACAGGAATACTGAATCTTCCTACTGTCTATGTTTTGAGCGTTTCCTGTGTCACCAGTTTTACATTCTGACGCACCTCTACAGGTTTACTGTATCACTTGGACCTTCACAGTGACGATGAAACACAGAAATTGCATCGGAATTAAATATAAGAGACACAATGCCGACTTAAGTACCAGAAAACAGTCTTCTTACGGTCAATGTTTTGAGCGTATCCTGTGTCACCAGTTTTACATTCCGATGCACCTCTGCATGTTTACTGTATCCCTTGGAGCTTCCCATTGGCGATGAAACACACAAATTGCATCGATATTAAATATAAGAGACACAATGCCGACTTAAGTACCGGAAGATTGAGTCTTCCTACTGTCTATGTTTTCAGCGTTTCCTGTGTCACCAGTTTTACATTTCGATTCACCTCTGCAGGTTTACTGTATCTTTTGGACGTTCCCATTGACGATGAAACACAGAAATTGCATCGGAATTAAATATAAGAGACACAACGCCGACTTAAGTACAAGAAAACTGAGTCTTCTTACGGTCTATGTTTTGAGCGTTTCCTGTGTCACCAGTTTTACATTCTGATGCACCTCTGCAGGTTTACTGTATCCCTTGGACCTTCCCATTGACGATGAAACACAGAAATTGCATCGGAATTATATATAAGAGACACAATGCCGACATAAGGACAGGAAGACTGAGTCTTCCTACTGTCTATGTTTTGAGCGTATCCTGTGTCACCAGTTTTACATTCCGATGCACCTCTGCAGGTTTACTGTATCCCTTGGATTTTCCCATTGACGATGAAACACAGAAATTGCATCGGAATTAAATATAAGAGACACAATGCCGACTTAAGTACAGGAAGACTGAGTCTTCCTACTGTCTATGTTTTCAGCGTTTCCTGTGTCAGCAGTTTTACATTCCGATGCACCTCTGCAGGTTTACTGAATCCATTGGACATTCCCAATGTCGATGAAACACAGAAATCGCATCGGAATTAAATATAAGAGACACAATGCCGACTTAAGTACTGGAAGACTGAGGCTTCCTACTGTCTATGTTTTGAGCGTTTCCTGTCTCACTAGTTTTACATTCAGATGCACCACTTCAGGTTTACTGTATCCCTTGGACCTACCCATTGACGATGTAGCAGAGAAATTGCATCGGAATTAAGTATAAGAGACACAATGCCGACTTAAGTACAGGAAGACTGAGTCTTCCTACTGTCTATAATTTGAGCGTTTCCTGTGTCACCAGTTTTCCATTCCGTTGCACCTCTACAGGTTCACTGTATCCCTTGGACCTTGACAGTGACGATGAAACACAGAAAATGCATCGGAATAAAATATAAGAGACACAATGCCGACTTAAGTACCAGAGAACAGTCTTCTTACGGTCAATGTGTTGAGATTTTCCTGTGTCACCAGTTTTACATTCCGATGCACGTCTGCAGGTTTACTGTATCCCTTGGATCTTCCCATTGGCGATGGAAAACAGAAATTGCATCGGAATTAAATATAAGAGACACATTGACGACTTAAGTACAGGAAGATTGAGTCTTCCTACTGTCTATGTTTTGAGCGTTTCCTGTGTCACCAGTTTTACATTCGGATACACCTCTGCAGGTTCACTGTATCCCTTGGACCTTCCCATTGACGATGAAACACAGAAATTGCATCGGAATTAAATATAAGAGACACAATACCGACTTAAGTACAGGAAGACTGAGTCTTCCTACTGTCTATGATTTGAGCGTTTCCTGTGTCATCAGTTTTACATTCCGATGCACCTCTGCAGGTTTACTGTATCCCTCGGACCTACCCATTGACGATGAAAATCAGAAATTGCATCGGAATTATATATAAGAGACACAACGCCGACTTAAGTACATGAAAACTGAGTCTTCTTACGGTCTATGTTTTGAGCGTTTCTTGTGTCACCAGGTTTAAATTCCATTGCGCCTCTGCAGGTTTACTGTATCCCTTGGACCTTCCCATTGACGATGAAACACAGAAATTGCATCGGAATTAAATATAAGAGACACAATGCCGACTAAAGTACAGGAAGACTAAGTCTTCCTACTGTCTAGGCTTTGAGCGTTTCCTGTGTCATCAGTTTTGCTTTCCGATGCACGTCTGCTTGTTCTATATCCCTTGGATCTTCCCATTCACGATGAAACACAGAAATTGCATCGGAATTAAATATAAGAGACACAATGCCGACTTAAGTACAGGAAGACTGAGTCTTCCTACTGTCTATGTTTTGAGCGTTTCCTGTGTCAACAGTTTTACATTCCGATGCACCTCTGCAGGTTTACTGTATCCCTTGGACCATCACAGTGACGATGAAACACAGAAATAGCATCGGAATTAAATATAAGAGACACAATGCCGACTTCAGTACAGGAAGACTGAGTCTTCCTACTGTCTATGATTTGAGCGTTTCCTGTGTCACCAGTTTTACATTCTGACGCACCTCTACAGGTTTACTTTATCACTTGGACCTTCACAGTGACGATGCAACACAGAAATTGCATCGGAATTAAATATAAGAGACACAATGCCGACTTAAGTACCAGAAAACAGTCTTCTTACGGTCAATGTGTTGAGATTTTCCTGTGTCACCAAATTTACATTCCGATGCACGTCTGCAGGTTTACTGTATCTCTTGGACCTTCCCATTGGCGATGGAAAACAGAAATTGCATCGGATTTTATATAAGAGACACATTGACCACTTAAGTACAGGAAGATTGAGTCTTCCTACTGTCTATGTTTTGAGCGTTTCCTGTGTCACCAGTTTTACATTCCGATTCACCTCTGCAGGTTTACTATATCCCTTGGACCTTCCCATTGTCGATGAAACACAGAAATTTAATCGGAAATAAATATAAGAGACACAATGCCGACTTAGGTACAGGAAGACTGAGTCTTCCTATTGTCTATGTTTTGAGCGTTTCCTGTGTCACCAGTTTTACATTCCGATGCACTTTTGCAGGTTTACTGTATCCCTTTGACCTTCCCATTGACGACGAAACACAGAAATTGCATTGGAATTAAATATAAGAGACACAATGCCGACATAAGAACAGGAAGACTGAGTCTTCCTACTGTCTATGTTTTGAGCGTTTCACGTGTCACCAGTTTTACATTCCGATGGACCTCCGCAGGTTTACTGTATCCCTTGGACCTTCCCACTGACGGTGAAACACAGAAATTGCATCGGAATTAAATATAAGAGACACAACGCCGACTTAAGTACAAGAAAACTGAGTCTTTTTACGGTCTATGTTTTGAGCGTTTCCTGTGTCACCAGTTTTACATTCCGATGCACCTCTGCCGGTTTACTGTATCCCTTGCACCTTCCCATTGTCGATGAAACACAGAAATAGCATCGGTATTAAATATAAGAGACACAATGCCGACTTAAGTACAGGAAGACTGGGTCTTCCTACTGTCTATGTTTTGAGCGTTTCCTGTGTCACCAGTTTTACATTCTGATGCACCTCTGCAGATTTACTGTATCCCTTGGACCTTCCCATTGACGATGAAACACGGAAATTGCATCGGAATTATATATAAGAGACACAATGCCGACTTAAGTATAAGAAAAGAGTCTTCTTACAGTCAATGTTTTGAGCGTTTCCTGTGTCACCAGTTTTACTTTCCGATGCACATCTGCAGGTTTACTGTATCCACTGGACCTTCCCATTGGCGATGAAACACACAAATTGCATCGAAATTAAATATAAGAGACACAATGCCGACTTAAGTACAGGAAGACTGAGTCTTCCTTCTGTCTATGTTTTGAGCGTTTCCTGTGTCACCAGTTTTACATTCCGATGGACCTCTGCAGGTTTACTGTATCCCTTGGACCTTCCCATTGACGATGAAACACAGAAATTGCATCGGAATTAAATATAAGAGACACAACGCCGACGTAAGTACAAGAAAACTGAGTCTTTTTACGGTCTATGTTTTGAGCGTTTCCTGTCTCGCCAGTTTTACATTCCGATGCACTTCTGCCGGTTTACTGTATCCCTTGCACCTTCCCATTGTCGATGAAACACAGAAATCGCATCGGAGTTATATATAAGAGACACAATGCCGACTTAAGTACAGGAAGACGGAGACTTCCTACTGTCTATGTTTTGAGCGTTCCCTGTGTCACCAGTTTTACATTCGGATACACCTCTGCAGGTTTACTGTATCCCTTGGACCTTCCCATTGACGATGAAGCACAGAAATTGCATCGGAATTAAATATAAGAGACACAATACCGACTTAAGTACAGGATGACTGAGTCTTCCTACTGTCTATGATTTGAGCGTTTCCTGTGTCATCAGTTTTACATTCCGATGCACCTCTGCAGGTTTACTGTATCCCTTGGACCTTCCCATTGACGATGAAAATCAGAAATTGCATCGGAATTAGATATAAGAGACACAACGCCGACTTAAGTACATGAAAACTGAGTCTTCTTACGGTCTATGTTTTGAGCGTTTCTTTTGTCACCAGGTTTAAATTCCATTGCGGCTCTGCAGGTTTACTGTATCCCTTGGACCTTCCCATTGACGATGAAACACAGAAATTGCATCGGAATTAAATATAAGAGACACAATGCCGACTTAAGTACAGGAAGACTGAGTCTTCCTACTGTCTATGTTTTGTGCGTTTCCTGTGTCACCAGTTTTACATTCTGATGCACCTCTGCAGGTTTACTGTATCCCTTGGACCTTTCCATTAACGATGAAACACAGAAATTGCATCGGAATTAAATATAAGAGACACAATGCCGACTTAAGTACAGGAAGACTGAGGCTTCCTACTGTCTATGTTTTGAGCGTTTCCTGTCCCACTAGCTTTACATTCCGATGCACCTCTTCAGGTTTACCGTATCCCTTGGACTTTCCCATTGACGTTGAAACACAGAAATTGCATCGGAATTAAATATAAGAGACACAATGCCGACTTAAGTACAGGAAGACTGAGTCTTCCTACAGTCTATGTTTTGAGCGTTTCCTGTGTCACCAGATTTACATTCTGATGCACCTCTGCAGGTTTAATGTATCCCTTGGACCTTCCCATTGACGATGAAACACCGAAATTGCATCGGAATTAAATATAATAGACACAATGCCGACATAAGTACAGGAAGACTGAGTCTTCCTACTGTCCATAATTTGAGCGTTCCTGTGTCACCAGATTTACATTCTGACGCACCTCTACAGGTTTATTGAATCACTTGGACCTTAACAGTGACGATGAAACACAGAAATTGCATCGGAATTAAATATAAGAGACACAACGCCGACTTAAGTAAAAGAAAACTGAGTCTTCTTACGGTCTATGTTTTGAGCGTTTCCTGTGTCACCAGTTTTTCATTCTGATGCACCTCTGCAGGTTTACTGTATCCCTTGCACCTTCCCATTGACGATGAAAAACAGAAATTGCATCGGAAATAAATATAAGAGACACAATGCCGACTTAAGTACAGGAAGACAACGTCTTCCTACTGTCTATGTTTTGAGCGTTTCCTGTGTCATCAGTTTTACTTTCCGATGCACCTCTGCATGTTTACTATATCCCTTGGACCTTCCCATTCACGATGAAACACAGAAATTTAATCGGAAATAAATATAAGAGACACAATGCCGACTTAAGTACAGGAAGACTAAGTCACCCTACTGTCTATGTTTTGAGCGTTTCCTGTGTCATCAGTTTTGCTTTCCGATGCACCTCTGCATGTTTACCATATCCCTTGGACCTTCCCATTCACGATGAAACACATAAATTTAATCGGAAATAAATATAAGAGACACAATGCCCACTTAAGTACAGGAAGACTGAGTCTTCGTACAGTCAATGTTTTGAGCGTTTCCTGTGTCACCAGTTTTACATTCCGATGCACCTCTGCAGGTTTACTGTATCCCTTCGACATTCCCATTGACGATGAAACACAGAAATTGCATCGGAATTAAATATAAGAGACACAATGCCGACTTAAGTACAGGAAGACTGAGTCTTCCTACTGTCTATGTTTTTAGCGTTTCCTGTGTCACCAGTTTTACATTCTGATGCACCTCTGCAGGTTTACTGTATCCCTTGGACCTTCCCATTGACGATGAAACACAGAAATTGCATCGGAATTAAATATAAGAGACACAATGCCGACTTAAGTACAGGAAGACTGAGTCTTCCTACTGTCTATAATTTGAGCGTTTCCTGTGTCAACAGTTTTACATTCCGATGCACCTCTACAGGTTTACTGTATCCCTTGGACCTTCACAGTGACGATGAAACACAGAAATTGCATCGAAATTAAATATAAGAGACACAATGCCGACTTAAGTACAGGAAGACTAAGTCTTCCTACTGTCTATGTTTTGAGCGTTTCCTGTGTCATCAGTTTTACTTTCCGATGCACCTCTGCAGGTTTACTATATCCCTTGGACCTTCCCATTCACGATGAAACACAGATATTTGATCGGAAATAAATATAAGAGACACAATGCCGACTTAAGTACAGCAAGACTGAGTCTTCCTACTGTCTATGTTTTGAGCGTTTCCTGTGTCACCAGTTTTACATTCTGATGCACCTCTGCAGGTTTACTGTAACCCTTGGACGTTCACAGTGACGATGAAACACAGAAATAGCATCGGAATTAAATATAAGAGACACAATGCCGATATAAGTACAGGAAGACTGAGTCTTCCTACTGTCTATGTTTTGAGCGTTTCATGTGTCACTAGTTTTA
This sequence comes from Schistocerca nitens, assembly GCF_023898315.1. Classification (NCBI taxonomy): domain Eukaryota; kingdom Metazoa; phylum Arthropoda; class Insecta; order Orthoptera; family Acrididae; genus Schistocerca; species Schistocerca nitens. The sequence continues at coordinate 683,404 of NC_064616.1, read as the reverse complement.
CATTCCGATGCACCTTTGCAGGTTTACTGTATCCCTTGGACCTTCCCATTGACGATGAAACACAGAAATTGCATCGGAATTAAATATAAGAGACACAATGCCGACTTAAGTACAGGAAGACTGAGTCTTCCTTCTGTCTATGTTTTGAGCGTTTCCTGTGTCACCAGTTTTACATTCTGATGCATCTCTGCAGGTTTACTGTATCCCTTGGACCTTCCCATTGACGATGAAAATCAGAAATTGCATCGGAATTAAATATAAGAGTCACAATGCCGTCTTAAGTACAGGAAGACTGAGTCTTCCTACTGTCTATGATTTGAATGTTTCCTGAGTCACCAGTTTTACATTCCGATGCACCTCTGCAGGTTTACTGTATCCCTTGCACCTTCCCATTCACGATGAAACACAGAAATTTAATCGGAAATAAATATAAGAGACACAATGCCGACTTAAGTACAGGAAGACTGAGTCTTCCTACTGTCAATGATTTGAGCGTTTCCTGTGTCATCAGTTTTACACTCCGATGCACCTCTGCAGGTTTACTGTATCCCTTGGACCTTCCCATTGACGATGAAAATCAGAAATTGCATCGGAATTAAATATAAGAGACACAATGCCGACTTAAGTACCAGAAAACAGTCTTCTTACGGTCAATGTTTTGAGCGTATCCTGTGTCACCAGTTTTACATTCCGATGCACCTCTGCATGTTTACTGTATCCCTTGGACCTTCCCATTGGCGATGAAACACACAAATTGCATCGAAATTAAATATAAGAGACACAATGCCGACTTAAGTACCGGAAGTTTGAGTCTTCCTACTGTCTATGTTTTCAGCGTTTCCTGTGTCACCAGTTTTACATTTCGATTCACCTCTGCAGGTTTACTGTATCTTTTGGACGTTCCCATTGACGATGAAACACAGAAATTGCATCGGAATTATATATAAGAGACACAACGCCGACAAGAAAACTGAGTCTTCTTACGGTCTATGTTTTGAGCGTTTCCTGTGTCACCAGTTTTACATTCTGATGCACCTCTGCAGGTTTACTGTATCCCTTGCACCTTCCCATTCACGATGAAACACAGAAATTTAATCGGAAATAAATATAAGAGACACAATGCCGACTTAAGTACAGGAAGACTGAGTCTTCCTACTGTCTATCTTTTGAGCGTTTCCTGTGTCACCAGATTTACATTCCGATGCACCTCTGCAGGTTTTCTGTATCCCTTGGACCTTCCCATTTACGATGAAACACAGAAATTGCATCGGAATTAAATATAAGAGACACAATGCCGACTTAAGTACAGGAAGACTGAGTATTCCTACAGTCTATGTTTTGAGCGTTTCCTGTGTCACTAGTTTTACATTCCGATGCACCTCTGCAGGTTTACTGTATCCCTTGGACCTTCCCATTGACGATGAAACACAGAAATTGCATCGGAATCAAATGTAAGAGACACAATGCCGACTTAAGTACAGGAAGACTGACTCTTCCTACTGTCTATGTTTTTAACGTTTCCTGTGTCACCAGTTTTACATTCTGATGCACCTCTGCAGGTTTACTGTATTCCTTGGACCTTCCCATTGACGATGAAACACAGAAATTGCATCGGAATTAAATATAAGAGACACAATGCCGACTTAAGTACAAGAAAACAGTCTTCTTACAGTCAATGTTTTGAGCGTTTCCTGTGTCACCAGTTTTACATTCCGATGCACATCTGCAGGTTTACTGTATCCCCTGGACCATCCCATTGGCGATGAAACACACAAATTGCATCGAAATTAAATATAAGAGACACAATGCTGACTTAAGTACACTAAGACTGAGTCTTCCTACTGTCTATGTTTTGAGCGTTTCCTGTGTCACCAGTTTTACATTCCGATGCACCTCTGCCGGTTTACTGTATCCCTTGCACCTTCCCATTGTCGATGAAACACAGAAATCGCATCGGAATTAAATATAAGAGACACAATGCCGACTTAAGTACAGGAAGACTGAGACTTCCTACTGTCTATGTTTTGAGCGTTTCCTGTGTCACCAGTTTTACATTCTGATGCACCTCTGCAGGTTTACTGTATCCCTTAAACCTTCCCATTGACGATGAAACACAGAAATTGCATCGGAATTAAATATAAGAGACACAATGCCGACTTAAGTACAGGAAGACTGAGTCTTCCTACTGTCAATGATTTTAGCGTTTCCTGTGTCATCAGTTTTACATTCCGATGCACCTCTGCAGGTTTACTGTATCCCTTGCACCTTCCCATTGACGATGAAAATCAGAAATTGCATCGGAATTAAATATAAGGGTCACAATGCCGTCTTAAGTACAGGAAGACTGAGTCTTCCTAATGTCTATGATTTGAGCGTTTCCTGAGTCACCAGTTTTACATTCCGATGCACCTCTGCAGGTTTACTGTATCCCTTGGACCTTCCCATTGACGATGAAAAACAGAAATTGCATCGGATTTAAATATAAGATACACAATGCCGGCTTAAGTACAGGAAGACTAAGTCTCCCTACTGTCTATAATTTGAGCGTTTCCTGTGTCACCAGTTTTACATTCTGACGCACCTCTACAGGTTTAGTGTATCACTTGGACCTTCACAGTGGCGATGAAACACAGAAATTGCATCGGTATTAAATATAAGAGACACAATGCCGACTTAAGAACCAGAAAACAGTCTTCTTACGGTCAATGTTTTGAGCGTATCCTGTGTCACCAGTTTTACATTCTGACGCACCTCTACAGGTTTACTGTATCACTTGGACCTTCACAGTGACGATGAAACACAGAAATTGCATCGGAATTAAGTATAAGAGACACAACGCCGACTTAAGTACAAGAAAACTGAGTCTTCTTACGGTCGATGTTTTGAGCGTTTCCTGTGTCACCAGTTTTACATTCCGATGCACCCCTGCCGATTTACTGTATTCCTTGGATCTTCCCATTGTCGATGAAACACAGAAATCGCATCGAATTAAATATAAGACACACAATGCCGACTTAAGTACAGGAAGACTGAGACTTCCTACTGTCTATGTTTTGAGCGTTTCCTGTGTCACCAGTTTTACATTCCGATGCACCTCTGCAGGTTGACTGTATCCATTGGGCCTTCCCATTGTCGATGAAACACAGAAATCGCATCGGAATTAAATATAAGAGACACAATGCCGACTTAAGTGCAGGAAGACTGAGTCTTTCTACTGTCTATGTTTTGAGCATTTCCTGTGTCACCAGTTTTACATTCTGATGCAACTCTGCAGGTTTACTGTATCCCTTGGACCTTCCCATTGACGATGAAACACAGAAATTGCATCGGAATTAAATATAAGAGACACAATGCCGGCTTAAGTACAGGAAGACTGAGTCTTCCTAGTGTCTATAATTTGAGCGTTTCCTGTGTCGGCAATTTTACATTCCGATGCACCTCTACAGGTTTACTGAATCCCTTGGACCTTCACAGTTACAATGAAACACAGAAATTGCATCGGAATTAAATATAAGAGACACAATGCCGACTTAAGTACCAGAAAACAGTCTTCTTACGGTCAATGTGTTGAGCGTTTCCTGTGTCACCAGTTTTACATTCCGATGCACCTCTGCAGGTTTACTGTATCCCTTGGACCTTCCCATTGGCGATGAAACACACAAATTGCATCGGAATTAAATATAAGAGACACAATGCCGACTTAAGTACAGGAAGACTGAGTCTTCCTACTGTCTATGTTTTGAGCGTTTCCTGTGTCACTAGTTTTACATTCCGATGCACCTCTGCAGGTTTACTGTATCCCTTGGACCTTCCCATTGACGATGAAACACACAAATTGCATCGGAATCAAATGTAAGAGACACAATGCCGACTTAAGTCAGGAAGACTGAGTCTTCCTACTGTCTACGTTTTTAGCGTTTCCTGTGTCACCAGTTTTACATTCTGATGCACCTCTGCAGGTTTACTGTATCCCTTGGACCTTCCCATTGACGATGAAACACAGAAATTGCATCGGAATTAAATATAAGAGACACAATGCCGACTTAAGTACAGGAAGACTGAGTCTTCCGACTGTCTATAATTTGAGCGTTTCCTGTGTCACCAGTTTTACATTCCGATGCATCTCTATAGGTTTACTGTTTCCCTTGGACCTTCACAGTGACGATGAAACACAGAAATTGCATCGAAATTAAATATAAGAGACACAATGCCGACTTAAGTACAGGAAGACTAAGTCTTCCTGCTGTCTATGTTTTGAGCGTTTCCTGTGTCACCAGTTTTACAGTCCGATGCACCTCTGCCGGTTTACTGTATCCCTTGCACCTTCCCATTGTCGATGAAAAACAGAAATCGCATCGGAATTAAATATAAGAGACACAATGCCGACTTAAGTACAGGGAGACTGAGACTTCCTACTGTCCATGTTTTCAGCGTTTCCTGTGTCACCAGTTTTACATTCGGATGCACCTCTGCAGGTTTACTGTATCCCTTGGACCTTCCCATTGACGATGAAACACAGAAATTGCATCGGAATTAAATATAAGAGACAAAATGCCGACTTAAGTACAGGAAGACTGAGTCTTCCTACTGTCTATCTTTTGAGCGTTTCCTGTTTCATCAGTTTTACATTCCGATGCACCTCTGCAGGTTTACTGTATCTCTTGGACCTTCCCATTGACGATGAAAATCAGAAATTGCATCGGAATTAAATATAAGAGTCACAATGCCGTCTTAAGTACAGGAAGACTGAGTCTTCCTACTGTCTATGATTTGAGCGTTTCCTGAGTCATCAGTTTTACTTTCCGATGCACCTCTGCATGTTTACTATATCCCTTGGACCCTCCCATTCACGATGAAACACAGAAATTTAATCGGAAATAAATATAAGAGACACAATGCCAACTTAAGTACAGGAAGACTGAGTCTTCCTACTGTCTATGTTTTGAGCGTTTCCTGTGTCACCAGTTTTACATTCCGATGCACCTCTGCAGGTTTACTGAATCCCTTCGACCTTCCCATTGACGATGAAACACAGAAATTGCATCGGAATTAAATATAAGAGACACAATGCCGACTTAAGTACAGGAAGACTGAGTCTTCCTACTGTCTATAATTTGAGCGTTTCCTGTGTCACCAGTTTTACATTCCGATGCACCTCTACAGGTTTACTGTATCCCTTGGACCTTCACAGTGACGATGAAACACAGAAATTGCATCGGAATTAAATATAAGAGACACAATGCCGACTTAAGTACAGAAAGACTGAGTCTTCCTACTGTCTATGTTTTGAGCGTTACCTGTGTCACTAGTTTTACATTCCGATGCACCTTTGCTGGTTTACTGTATCCCTTGGACCTTCCCATTGACGATGAACACAGAAATTGCATCGGAATTAAATATAAGAGACACAATGCTGACTTAAGTACAGGAAGACTGAGTCTACCTACTGTCTATGTTTTGAGCGTTTCCTGTGTCACAAGTTTTACATTCTGATGCACCTCTGCAGGATTACTGTATCCCTTGGACCTTCACAGTGACGATGAAACACACAAATTGCATCGAAATTAAATATAAGAGACACAATGCCGACTTAAGTACAGGAAGACTGAGTCTTCCTACTGTCTATGTTTTGAGCGTTTCCTGTGTCACCAGTTTTACATTCCGATGCACGTCTGCCGGTTTACTGTATCCCTTGCACCTTCCCATTGTCGAAGAAACACAGAAATCGCATCGGAATTAAATATAAGAGACACAATGCCGACTTAAGTACAGGAAGACTGAGTCTACCTACTGTCTATGTTTTGAGCGTTTCCTGTGTCACCAGTTTTACATTCTGATGCACCTCTGCAGGTTTACTGTATCCCTTGGACCTTCCCATTGACGATGAAACACAGAAATCGCATCGGAATTAAATATAAGAGACACAATGCCGACTTAAGTACAGGAAGACTGAGTCTTCCTACTGTCTATGTTTTGAGCGTTTCCTGTGTCATCAGTTTTACTCTCCGATGCATCTCTGCATGTTTACCATATCCCTTGGACCTTCCCATTCACGATGAAACACAGAAATTGCATCGGAATTAAATATAAGAGACACAATGCCGACTTAAGTACAGGAAGACTGAGTCTTCCTACTGTCAATGATTTGAGCGTTTCCTGTGTCATCAGTTTTACATTCCGATGCACCTCTGCAGGTTTACTGTATCCCTTGGACCTTCCCATTGACGATGAAAATCAGAAATTGCATCGGAATTATATATAAGAGACACAATGCCGACTTAAGTACAAGAAAACAGTCTTCTTACAGTCAATGTTTTGAGCGTTTCCTGTGTCACCAGTTTTACATTCCGATGCACATCTGCAGGTTTACTGTATCCCCTGGACCATCCCATTGGCGATGAAACACACAAATTGCATCGAAATTAAATATAAGAGACACAATGCTGACTCAAGTACAGGAAGACTGAGTCTTCCTACTGTCTATGATTTGAACGTTTCCTGAGTACCAGTTTTACATTCCGATGCACCTCTGAAGGTTTACTGTATCCCTTGGACCTTCCCATTGACGATGAAAAACAGAAATTGCATCGGATTTAAATATAAGATACACAATGCCGACTTAAGTACAGGAAGACTAAGTCTCCCTACTGTCTATAATTTGAGCGTTTCCTGTGTCACCAGTTTTACATTCTGACGCACCTCTACAGGTTTACTGTATCACTTGGACCTTCACAGTGACGATGAAACACAGAAATTGCATCGGAATTAAATATAAGAGACACAATGCCGAATTAAGTACCAGAAAACAGTCTTCTTACGGTCAATGTTTTGAGCGTATCCTGTGTCACCAGTTTTACATTCCGATGCACCTCTGCATGTTTACTGTATCCCTTGGACCTTCCCATTGGCGATGAAACACACAAATTGCATCGAAATTAAATATAAGAGACACAGTGCCGACTTAAGTACCGGAAGTTTGAGTCTTCCTACTGTCTATGTTTTCAGCGTTTCCTGTGTCACCAGTTTTACATTTCGATTCACCTCTGCAGGTTTACTGTATCTTTTGGACGTTCCCATTGACGATGAAACACAGAAATTGCATCGGAATTATATATAAGAGACACAACGCCGACAAGAAAACTGAGTCTTCTTACGGTCTATGTTTTAAGCGTTTCCTGTGTCACCAGGTTTACTGCAGGTTTACTGTATCCCTTGCAGGTTTACTGTATCCCTTGCACCTTCCCATTCACGATGAAACACAGATATTTAATCGGAAATAAATATAAGAGACACAATGCCGACTTAAGTACAGGAAGACTGAGTCTTCCTACTGTCTATCTTTTGAGCGTTTCCTGTGTCACCAGATTTACATTCCGATGCACCTCTGCAGGTTTTCTGTATCCCTTGGACCTTCCCATTTACGATGAAACACAGAAATTGCATCGGAATTAAATATAAGAGACACAATGCCGACTTAAGTACAGGAAGACTGAGTCTTCCTACTGTCAATGATTTTAGCGTTTCCTGTGTCATCAGTTTTACATTCCGATGCACCTCTGCAGGTTTACTGTATCCCTTGCACCTTCCCATTGACGATGAAAATCAGAAATTGCATCGGAATTAAATATAAGGGTCACAATGCCGTCTTAAGTACAGGAAGACTGAGTCTTCCTAATGTCTATGATTTGAGCGTTTCCTGAGTCACCAGTTTTACATTCCGATGCACCTCTGCAGGTTTACTGTATCCCTTGGACCTTCCCATTGACGATGAAAAACAGAAATTGCATCGGATTTAAATATAAGATACACAATGCCGGCTTAAGTACAGGAAGACTAAGTCTCCCTACTGTCTATAATTTGAGCGTTTCCTGTGTCACCAGTTTTACATTCTGACGCACCTCTACAGGTTTAGTGTATCACTTGGACCTTCACAGTGGCGATGAAACACAGAAATTGCATCGGAATTAAATATAAGAGACACAATGCCGACTTAAGAACCAGAAAACAGTCTTCTTACGGTCAATGTTTTGAGCGTATCCTGTGTCACCAGTTTTACATTCTGACGCACCTCTACAGGTTTACTGTATCACTTGGACCTTCACAGTGACGATGAAACACAGAAATTGCATCGGAATTAAATATAAGAGACACAACGCCGACTTAAGTACAAGAAAACTGAGTCTTCTTACGGTCGATGTTTTGAGCGTTTCCTGTGTCACCAGTTTTACATTCCGATGCACCCCTGCCGATTTACTGTATTCCTTGGATCTTCCCATTGTCGATGAAACACAGAAATCGCATCGAATTAAATATAAGACACACAATGCCGACTTAAGTACAGGAAGACTGAGACTTCCTACTGTCTATGTTTTGAGCGTTTCCTGTGTCACCAGTTTTACATTCCGATGCACCTCTGCAGGTTGACTGTATCCATTGGGCCTTCCCATTGTCGATGAAACACAGAAATCGCATCGGAATTAAATATAAGAGACACAATGCCGACTTAAGTGCAGGAAGACTGAGTCTTTCTACTGTCTATGTTTTGAGCATTTCCTGTGTCACCAGTTTTACATTCTGATGCAACTCTGCAGGTTTACTGTATCCCTTGGACCTTCCCATTGACGATGAAACACAGAAATTGCATCGGAATTAAATATAAGAGACACAATGCCGGCTTAAGTACAGGAAGACTGAGTCTTCCTAGTGTCTATAATTTGAGCGTTTCCTGTGTCGGCAATTTTACATTCCGATGCACCTCTACAGGTTTACTGAATCCCTTGGACCTTCACAGTGACAATGAAACACAGAAATTGCATCGGAATTAAATATAAGAGACACAATGCCGACTTAAGTACCAGAAAACAGTCTTCTTACGGTCAATGTGTTGAGCGTTTCCTGTGTCACCAGTTTTACATTCCGATGCACCTCTGCCGGTTTACTGTATCCCTTGCACCTTCCCATTGTCGATGAAAAACAGAAATCGCATCGGAATTAAATATAAGAGACACAATGCCGACTTAAGTACAGGGAGACTGAGACTTCCTACTGTCTATGTTTTCAGCGTTTCCTGTGTCACCAGTTTTACATTCGGATGCACCTCTGCAGGTTTACTGTATCCCTTGGACCTTCCCATTGACGATGAAACACAGAAATTGCATCGGAATTAAATATAAGAGACAAAATGCCGACTTAAGTACAGGAAGACTGAGTCTTCCTACTGTCTATCTTTTGAGCGTTTCCTGTTTCATCAGTTTTACATTCCGATGCACCTCTGCAGGTTTACTGTATCCCTTGGACCTTCCCATTGACGATGAAAATCAGAAATTGCATCGGAATTGAATATAAGAGTCACAATGCCGTCTTAAGTACAGGAAGACTGAGTCTTCCTACTGTCTATGATTTGAGCGTTTCCTGAGTCACCAGTTTTACATTCCGATGCACCTCTGCAGGTTTACTGTATCCCTTGGACCTTCCCATTGACGATGAAAAACAGAAATTGCATCGGATTTAAATATAAGATACACAATGCCGACTTAAGTACAGGAAGACTAAGTCTCCCTACTTTCTATGTTTTGAGCGTTTCCTGTGTCATCAGTTTTACTTTCCGATGCACCTCTGCATGTTTACTATATCCCTTGGACCCTCCCATTCACGATGAAACACAGAAATTTAATCGGAAATAAATATAAGAGACACAATGCCAACTTAAGTACAGGAAGACTGAGTCTTCCTACTGTCTATGTTTTGAGCGTTTCCTGTGTCACCAGTTTTACATTCCGATGCACCTCTGCAGGTTTACTGAATCCCTTCGACCTTCCCATTGACGATGAAACACAGAAATTGCATCGGAATTAAATATAAGAGACACAATGCCGACTTAAGTACAGGAAGACTGAGTCTTCCTACTGTCTATAATTTGAGCGTTTCCTGTGTCACCAGTTTTACATTCCGATGCACCTCTACAGGTTTACTGTATACCTTGGACCTTCACAGTGACGATGAAACACAGAAATAGCATCGGAATTAAATATAAGAGACACAATGCCGACTTAAGTACAGAAAGACTGAGTCTTCCTACTGTCTATGTTTTGAGCGTTTCCTGTGTCACTAGTTTTACATTCCGATGCACCTTTGCTGGTTTACTGTATCCCTTGGACCTTCCCATTGACGATGAACACAGAAATTGCATCGGAATTAATATAAGAGACACAATGCTGACTTAAGTACAGGAAGACTGAGTCTACCTACTGTCTATGTTTTGAGCGTTTCCTGTGTCACAAGTTTTACATTCTGATGCACCTCTGCAGGATTACTGTATCCCTTGGACCTTCACAGTGACGATGAAACACACAAATTGCATCGAAATTAAATATAAGAGACACAATGCCGACTTAAGTACAGGAAGACTGAGTCTTCCTACTGTCTATGTTTTGAGCGTTTCCTGTGTCACCAGTTTTACATTCCGATGCACGTCTGCCGGTTTACTGTATCCCTTGCACCTTCCCATTGTCGATGAAACACAGAAATCGCATCGGAATTAAATATAAGAGACACAATGCCGACTTAAGTACAGGAAGACTGAGTCTACCTACTGTCTATGTTTTGAGCGTTTCCTGTGTCACCAGTTTTACATTCTGATGCACCTCTGCAGGTTTACTGTATCCCTTGGACCTTCCCATTGACGATGAAACACAGAAATTGCATCGGAATTAAATATAAGAGACACAATGCCGACTTAAGTACAAGAAAACAGTCTTCTTACAGTCAATGCTTTGAGCGTCTCCTGTGTCACCAGTTTTACATTCCGATGCACATCTGCAGGTTTACTGTATCCCCTGGACCATCCCATTGGCGATGAAACACACAAATTGCATCGAAATTAAATATAAGAGACACAATGCCGACTTAAGTACAGGAAGACTGAGTCTCCCTACTGTCTATGTTTTGAGCGTTTCCTGTGTCATCAGTTTTACTCTCCGATGCATCTCTGCATGTTTACCATATCCCTTGGACCTTCCCATTCACGATGAAACACAGAAATTTAATCGGAATTAAATATAAGAGACACAATGCCGACTTAAGTACAGGAAGACTGAGTCTTCCTACTGTCAATGATTTGAGCGTTTCCTGTGTCATCAGTTTTACATTCCGATGCACCTCTGCAGGTTTACTGTATCCCTTGGACCTTCCCATTGACGATGAAAATCAGAAATTGCATCGGAATTATATATAAGAGACACAACGCCGACTTAAGTACATGAAAACTGAGTCTTCTTACGGTCTATGTTATGAGCGTTTCCTGTGTCACCAGGTTTAAATTCTGAAGCGCCTCTGCAGGTTTCTGTATCCCTTTGACCTTCCCATTGACGATGAAATACAGAAATTGCATCGGAATTAAAAATAAGAGACACTATGCTGACTTAAGTACAGGAAAACTAGGTTTCCCTACTGTCTATGTTTTGAGCGTTTCCTGTGTCATCAGTTTTACATTCCGATGCACCTGTGCAGGTTTACTGTATCACTTAGATCTTCCCATTGACGATGAAACACAGAAATTCCATTGGAATTAAATATAAGAGACACAATGCCGACTTAAGTACAGGAAGACTGAGTCTTCCTACTGTCTATGTTTTAGCGTTTCCTGTGTCACCAGTTTCACCTTCCGATGCACCTATGCCGGTTTACTGTATCCCTTGGACCTTCCCATTGTCGATGAAACACAGAAATCGCACCGGAATTAAATATAGGAGACACAATGCCGACTTAAGTACAGGAAGACTGAGCCTTCCTACTGTCTATGTTTTGAACGTTTCCTGTGTCACCAGTTTTACATTCCGTTGCACCTCTGCAGGTATACTGTTTCCCTTCGACTTTCCCATTGACGATGAAACACAGAAATTGCAACGGAATTAAATAGAAGAGTCACAATGTCGACTTAAGTACAGGAAGAGTTTGTCTTTCTATTGTCTATGTTTTGAGCGTTTCCTGTGTCACCAGTTTTACATTCCGATGCACCTCTGCTGGTTTACTGTATCCATTGGACCTTCCATAGACGATGAAACACAGAAATTGCATCGGAATTAAATATAAGAGACACCATGCCGACTTAAGTAAAGGAAGAGTGAGTCTTCCTACTGTCTATGTTTTGAGCCTTTCCTGTGTCACCAGTATTACATTCCGATGCACCTCTGCAGGTTTACTGTATCCATTGGACCTTCCCATTGACGATGAAACACAGAAATTGCATCGGAATTAAATATAAGAGACACAATGCCGACTTAAGTACAGAAAGACTGAGTCTTCCTACTGTCTATGTTTTGAGCGTTTCCTGTGTCACTAGTTTTACATTCCGATGCACCTTTGCTGGTTTACTGTATCCCTTGGACCTTCCCATTGACGATGAACACAGAAATTGCATCGGAATTAATATAAGAGACACAATGCTGACTTAAGTACAGGAAGACTGAGTCTACCTACCGTCTATGTTTTGAGCGTTTCCTGTGTCACAAGTTTTACATTCTGATGCACCTCTGCAGGATTACTGTATCCCTTGGACCTTCACAGTGACGATGAAACACACAAATTGCATCGAAATTAAATATAAGAGACACAATGCCGACTTAAGTACAGGAAGACTAAGTCTTCCTGCTGTCTATGTTTTGAGCGTTTCCTGTGTCACCAGTTTTACATTCCGATGCACCTCTGCCGGTTTACTGTATCCCTTGCACCTTCCCATTGTCGATGAAAAACAGAAATCGCATGGGAATTAAATATAAGAGACACAATGCCGACTTAAGTACAGGGAGACTGAGACTTCCTACTGTCTATGTTTTCAGCGTTTCCTGTGTCACCAGTTTTACATTCGGATGCACCTCTGCAGGTTTACTGTATCCCTTGGACCTTCCCATTGACGATGAAACACAGAAATTGCATCGGAATTAAATATAAGAGACAAAATGCCGAATTAAGTACAGGAAGACTGAGTCTTCCTACTGTCTATCTTTTGAGCGTTTCCTGTTTCATCAGTTTTACATTCCGATGCACCTCTGCAGGTTTACTGTATCCCTTGGACCTTCCCATTGACGATGAAAATCAGAAATTGCATCGGAATTAAATATAAGAGTCACAATGCCGTCTTAAGTACAGGAAGACTGAGTCTTCCTACTGTCTATGATTTGAGCGTTTCCTGAGTCACCAGTTTTACATTCCGATGCACCTCTGCAGGTTTACTGTATCCCTTGGACCTTCCCATTGACGATGAAAAACAGAAATTGCATCGGATTTAAATATAAGATACACAATGCCGACTTAAGTACAGGAAGACTAAGTCTCCCTACTTTCTATGTTTTGAGCGTTTCCTGTGTCATCAGTTTTACTTTCCGATGCACCTCTGCATGTTTACTATATCCCTTGGACCCTCCCATTCACGATGAAACACAGAAATTTAATCGGAAATAAATATAAGAGACACAATGCCAACTTAAGTACAGGAAGACTGAGTCTTCCTACTGTCTATGATTTGAGCGTTTCCTGTGTCACCAGTTTTACATTCCGATGCACCTCTGCAGGTTTACTGAATCCCTTCGACCTTCCCATTGACGATGAAACACAGAAATTGCATCGGAATTAAATATAAGAGACACAATGCCGACTTAAGTACAGGAAGACTGAGTCTTCCTACTGTCTATAATTTGAGCGTTTCCTGTGTCACCAGTTTTACATTCCGATGCACCTCTACAGGTTTACTGTATACCTTGGACCTTCACAGTGACGATGAAACACAGAAATAGCATCGGAATTAAATATAAGAGACACAATGCCGACTTAAGTACAGAAAGACTGAGTCTTCCTACTGTCTATGTTTTGAGCGTTTCCTGTGTCACTAGTTTTACATTCCGATGCACCTTTGCTGGTTTACTGTATCCCTTGGACCTTCCCATTGACGATGAACACAGAAATTGCATCGGAATTAATATAAGAGACACAATGCTGACTTAAGTACAGGAAGACTGAGTCTACCTACTGTCTATGTTTTGAGCGTTTCCTGTGTCACAAGTTTTACATTCTGATGCACCTCTGCAGGATTACTGTATCCCTTGGACCTTCACAGTGACGATGAAACACACAAATTGCATCGAAATTAAATATAAGAGACACAATGCCGACTTAAGTACAGGAAGACTGAGTCTTCCTACTGTCTATGTTTTGAGCGTTTCCTGTGTCACCAGTTTTACATTCCGATGCACGTCTGCCGGTTTACTGTATCCCTTGCACCTTCCCATTGTCGATGAAACACAGAAATCGCATCGGAATTAAATATAAGAGACACAATGCCGACTTAAGTACAGGAAGACTGAGTCTACCTACTGTCTATGTTTTGAGCGTTTCCTGTGTCACCAGTTTTACATTCTGATGCACCTCTGCAGGTTTACTGTATCCCTTGGACCTTCCCATTGACGATGAAACACAGAAATTGCATCGGAATTAAATATAAGAGACACAATGCCGACTTAAGTACAAGAAAACAGTCTTCTTACAGTCAATGCTTTGAGCGTCTCCTGTGTCACCAGTTTTACATTCCGATGCACATCTGCAGGTTTACTGTATCCCCTGGACCATCCCATTGGCGATGAAACACACAAATTGCATCGAAATTAAATATAACAGACACAATGCCGACTTAAGTACAGGAAGACTGAGTCTCCCTACTGTCTATGTTTTGAGCGTTTCCTGTGTCATCAGTTTTACTCTCCGATGCATCTCTGCATGTTTACCATATCCCTTGGACCTTCCCATTCACGATGAAACACAGAAATTTAATCGGAATTAAATATAAGAGACACAATGCCGACTTAAGTACAGGAAGACTGAGTCTTCCTACTGTCAATGATTTGAGCGTTTCCTGTGTCATCAGTTTTACATTCCGATGCACCTCTGCAGGTTTACTGTATCCCTTGGACCTTCCCATTGACGATGAAAATCAGAAATTGCATCGGAATTATATATAAGAGACACAACGCCGACTTAAGTACATGAAAACTGAGTCTTCTTACGGTCTATGTTATGAGCGTTTCCTGTGTCACCAGGTTTAAATTCCGAAGCGCCTCTGCAGGTTTCTGTATCCCTTTGACCTTCCCATAGACGATGAAATACAGAAATTGCATCGGAATTAAAAATAAGAGACACAATGCTGACTTAAGTACAGGAAAACTAGGTTTCCCTACTGTCTATGTTTTGAGCGTTTCCTGTGTCATCAGTTTTACATTCCGATGCACCTGTGCAGGTTTACTGTATCACTTAGATCTTCCCATTGACGATGAAACACAGAAATTCCATTGGAATTAAATATAAGAGACACAATGCCGACTTAAGTACAGGAAGACTGAGTCTTCCTACTGTCTATGTTTTAGCGTTTCCTGTGTCACCAGTTTTACCTTCCGATGCACCTATGCCGGTTTACTGTATCCCTTGGACCTTCCCATTGTCGATGAAACACAGAAATCGCACCGGAATTAAATATAGGAGACACAATGCCGACTTAAGTACAGGAAGACTGAGCCTTCCTACTGTCTATGTTTTGAACGTTTCCTGTGTCACCAGTTTTACATTCCGATGCACCTCTGCAGGTATACTGTTTCCCTTCGACTTTCCCATTGACGATGAAACACAGAAATTGCAACGGAATTAAATAGAAGAGTCACAATGTCGACTTAAGTACAGGAAGAGTTTGTCTTTCTATTGTCTATGTTTTGAGCGTTTCCTGTGTCACCAGTTTTACATTCCGATGCACCTCTGCTGGTTTACTGTATCCATTGAACCTTCCATAGACGATGAAACACAGAAATTGCATCGGAATTAAATATAAGAGACACCATGCCGACTTAAGTAAAGGAAGACTGAGTCTTCCTACTGTCTATGTTTTGAGCCTTTCCTGTGTCACCAGTATTACATTCCGATGCACCTCTGCAGGTTTACTGTATCCATTGGACCTTCCCATTGACGATGAAACACAGAAATTGCATCGGAATTAAATATAAGAGACACAACACCGACTTAAGTACAAGAAAACTGAGTCTTCTTACGGTCTATGTTTTGAGCGTTTTCTGTGTCACCAGATTTACATTCCGATGCACCTCTGCAGGTTTACTGTATCCATTGGACCTTCCCATTGACGATGAAACACAGAAATTGCATCGGAATTAAATATAAGAGACACAACACCGACTTAAGTACAAGAAAACTGAGTCTTCTTACGGTCTATGTTTTGAGCGTTTTCTGTGTCACCAGTTTTACATTCCGATGCACCTCTGCAGGTTAACTGTATCCATTGGACCTTCAGAATGACGATGAAACAAAGAAATTCAATCGGAATTAAATATAAGAGACACAATGCCGACTTAAGTACAAGAAAACTGAGTCTCCTTACTGTCTATGATTTGAGCGTTTACAGTGTCACCAGTTTTACATTCCGATGCACTTCTGCAGGTTTACTGTATTCCTTGGACCTTCCTATTGACAATGAAACACAGAAATTGAATCGGAATTAAATATAAGAGACACAATGCCGACTTAAGCACAGGAAGACTGAGTCTTCCTACTGTCTATGTTTTGAGCGTTTCCTGTGTCACCAGTTTTACATTCCGATGCACCTCTGCATGTTTAGTGTATCCCTTGGTCCTTCACAGTGACGATGAAACACAGAATTTGCATCGGAATTTAATATAAGAGACACAATGCAGACTTAAGTACAGGAAGGCTAAGTCTTCCTATTGTCTATACTTTGAGCGTCTCCTGTGTCACCAGTATTACATTCCGATGCACCTCTGCAGGTATAATGTTTTTCTTCGACTTTCCCATTGACGATGAAACACAGAAATTGCATCGGAATTAAATATAAGAGACACAACGCCGACTTAAGTACAAGAAAACTGAGTCTTCTAACGGTCTATGTTTTGAGCGTTTCCTGTGTCACCAGTTTTACATTCCGATGCACGTCTGCCGGTTTACTGTATCCCTTGCACCTTCCCATTGTCGATGAAACACAGAAATCGCATCGGAATTAAATATAAGAGACACAATGCCGACTTAAGTACAGGAAGACCGAGTCTTCCTACTGTCTATGTTTTGAGCGTTTCCTGTGTCACCAGTTTTACATTCCGATGCACCTCTGCAGGTTTACTGTATCCCTTGGATTTTCCCATTGACGATGAAACACAGAAATTGCATCGCAATTAAATATAAGAGACACAATGCCGACTTAAGTACAGGAAGACTGAGTCTTCCTACTTTCTATGTTTTGAGCGTTTCACGTGTCACCAGTTTTACATTCCGATGGACCTCTGCAGGTTTACTGTATCTCTTGGACCTTCCCATTGACGATGAAACACAGAAATTGCATCGGAATTAAATATAAGAGACACAATGCCGACTTAAGTACAGGAAGACTGAGTCTACCTACTGTCTATGTTTTGAGCGTTTCCTGTGTCACCAGTTTTACATTCGGATGCACCTCTGCAGGTTTACTGTATCCCTTGGACCTTCCCATTGACGATGAAAATCAGAAATTGCATCGGATTTAAATATAAGATACACAATGCCGACTTAAGTACAGGAAGACTAAGCCTCCCTATTGTCTATGTTTTGAGCGTTTCCTGTGTCATCAGTTTTACTTTCCGATGCACTACTGCATGTTTACTATATCCCTTGGACCCTCCCATTCACGATGAAACACAGAAATTTAATCGGAAATAAATATAAGAGACACAATGCCGACTTAAGTACAGGAAGACTGAGTCTTCCTACTGTCTATGTTTTGAGCGTTTCCTGTGTCACCAGTTTTACATTCCGATGCACCTCTGCAGGTTTACTGTATCCCTTCGACCTTCCCATTGACGATGAAACACAGAAATATCATTGGAATTAAATATAAGAGACAGAATGCCGACTTAAGTACAGGAAGACTGAGTCTTCCTACTGTCTATCATTTGAGCGTTTCCTGTGTCACCAGTTTTACATTCCGATGCACCTGTACAGGTTTACTGTATCCCTTGGACCTTCACAGTGACGATGAAACACAGAAATAGCATCGGAATTAAATATAAGAGACACAATGCCGACTTAAGTACAGAAAGACTGAGTCTTCCTACTGTCTATGTTTTGAGCGTTTCCTGTGTCACTAGTTTTACATTCCGATGCACCTTTGCTGGTTTACTGTATCCCTTGGACCTTCCCATTGACGATGAAACACAGAAATTGCATCGGAATTAAATATAAGAGACACAATGCCGACTTAAGTACAGGAAGACTGAGAATACCTACTGTCTATGTTTTGAGCGTTCCCTGTGTCACCAGTTTTACATTCTGATGCACCTCTGCAGGATTACTGTATCCCTTGGACCTTCACAGTGACGATGAAACACAGAAATTGCATCGGAACTAAATATAAGAGACACAATGCCGACTTAAGTACAAGAAAACAGTCTTCTTACAGTCAATGTTTTGAGCGTTTCCTGTGTCACCAGTTTTACATTCCGATGCACATCTGCAGGTTTACTGTATCCCCTGGACCATCCCATTGGCGATGAAACACACAAATTGCATCGAAATTAAATATAAGAGACACAATGCCGACTTAAGTACAGGAAGACTGAGTCTTCCTACTGTCTATGTTTTGAGCGTTTCCTGTGTCACCAGTTTTACATTCCGATGCACGTCTGCCGGTTTACTGTATCCCTTGCACCTTCCCATTGTCGATGAAACACATAAATCGCATCGGAATTAAATATAAGAGACACAATGCCGACTTAAGTACAGGAAGACAGAGTCTTCCTACTGTCTATGTTTTGAGCGTTTCCTGTGTCACCAGTTTTACATTCCGATGCACCTTTGCTGGTTTACTGTATCCCTTGGATCCCATTGACGATGAAACACAGAAATTGCATCGGAATTAAATATAAGAGACACAATGCCGACTTAAGTACAGGAAGACTGAGTCTACCTACTGTCTATGTTTTGAGCATTTCCTGTGTCACCAGTTTTACATTCGGATGCATCTCTGCAGGTTTACTGCATCCCTTGGACCTTCCCATTGACGATGAAACACAGAAATTGCATCGGAATCAAATATAAGAGACCCAATGACACTTAAGTACAGGAAGACTGAGTCTTCCTACTGTCAAAAATTTGAGCGTTTCCTGTTTCATCACTTTTACATTCGGATGCACCTCTGCAGGTTTACTGTATCCCTTGGACCTTCCCATTGACGATGAAAAACAGATATTGCATCGGATTTAAATATAAGATACACAATGCCGACTTAAGTACAGGAAGACTGAGTCTTCCTACTGTCTATGTTTTGAGGGTTTCCTGTGTCACCAGTTTTACATTCCGATGCACCTCTGCAGGTTTACTGTATCCCTTCGACCTTCCCATTGGCGATGAAACACAGAAATTGCATCGGAATTAAATATAAGAGACACAATGCCGACTTAAGTACAGGAAGACTGAGTCTTCCTACTGTCTAAAATTTGAGCGTTTCCTGTGTCACCAGTTTTACATTCCGATGCACCTCTACAGGTTTACTGTATCCCTTGGACCTTCCCATTGACGATGAAACACAGAAATTGCATCGGAATTAAATATAAGAGACACAATGCCGACTTAAGTACAAGAAGTCTGAGTCTTCCTACTGTCTATGGTTCAAATGGCTCTGAGCACTATGGGACTCAACTGCTGAGGTCATTAGTCCCCTAGAACTTAGAACTAGTTAAACCTAACTAACCTAAGGACATCACAAACATCCATGCCCGAGGCAGGATTCGAACCTGCGACCGTAGCGGTCTTGCGGTTCCAGACTGCAGCGCCTTTAACCGCACGGCCACTTCGGCCGGCCCTACTGTCTATGTTTGAGCGTTTCCCGTGTCACCAGTTTTACATTCTGATGCACCTCTGCAGGTTTACTGTATCCCTTGGACCTTCCCATTGACGATGAAACACAGAAATTGCATCGGAATTAAATATAAGAGACACAATGCCGACTTAAGTACAAGAAAACAGTCTTCTTACAGTCAATGCTTTGAGCGTCTCCTGTGTCACCAGTTTTACATTCCGATGCACATCTGCAGGTTTACTGTATCCCCTGGACCATCCCATTGGCGATGAAACACACAAATTGCATCGAAATTAAATATAAGAGACACAATGCCGACTTAAGAACAGGAAGACTAAGTCTCCCTACTGTCTATGTTTTGAGCGTTTCCTGTGTCATCAGTTTTACTCTCCGATGCATCTCTGCATGTTTACCATATCCCTTGGACCTTCCCATTCTCGATGAAACACAGAAATTGCATCGGAATTAAATATAAGAGACACAATGCCGACTTAGGTACAGGAAGACTGAGTCTTCCTACTGTCAATGATTTGAGCGTTTCCTGTATCATCAGTTTTACATTCCGATGCACCTCTGCAGGTTTACTGTATCCCTTGGACCTTCCCATTGACGATGAAAATCAGAAATTGCATCGGAATTATATATAAGAGACACAACGCCGACTTAAGTACATGAAAACTGAGTCTTCTTACGGTCTATGTTATGATCGTTTCCTGTGTCACCAGGTTTAAATTCCGAAGCGCCTCTGCAGGTTTACTGTATCCCTTGGACCTTCCCATTGACGATGAAACACAGAAAATGCATCGGAACTAAATAAAAGAGACACAATGCCGACTTAAGTACAAGAAAACAGTCTTCTTACAGTCAATGTTTTGAGCGTTTCCTGTGTCACCAGTTTTACATTCCGATGCACATCTGCAGGTTTACTGTATCCCCTGGACCATCCGATTGGCGATGAAACACACAAATTGCATCGAAACTAAATATAAGAGACACAATGCCGACTTAAGTACAGGAAGACTGAGTCTTCCTACTGTCTATGTTTTGAGCGTTTCCTGTGTCACCAGTTTTACATTCCGATGCACGTCTGCCGGTTTACTGTATCCCTTGCACCTTCCCATTGTCGATGAAACACATAAATCGCATCGGAATTAAATATAAGAGACACAATGCCGACTTAAGTACAGGAAGACAGATTCTTCCTACTGTCTATGTTTTGAGCGTTTCCTGTGTCACCAGTTTTACATTTCGATGCACCTTTGCTGGTTTACTGTATCCCTTGGATCCCATTGACGATGAAACACAGAAATTGCATCGGAATTAAATATAAGAGACACAATGCCGACTTAAGTACAGGAAGACTGAGTCTACCTACTGTCTATGTTTTGAGCGTTTCCTGTGTCACCAGTTTTACATTCGGATGCATCTCTGCAGGTTTACTGTATCCCTTGGACCTTCCCATTGACGATGAAACACAGAAATTGCATCGGAATCAAATATAAGAGACCCAATGACACTTAAGTACAGGAAGACTGAGTCTTCCTACTGTCAATGATTTGAGCGTTTCCCGTTTCATCAGTTTTACATTCGGATGCACCTCTGCAGGTTTACTGTATCCCTTGGACCTTCCCATTGACGATGAAAAACAGAAATTGCATCGGATTTAAATATAAGATACACAATGCCGACTTAAGTACAGGAGGACTAAGTCTCCCTACTGTCTATGTTTGAACGTTTCCTGTGTCATCAGTTTTACTTTCCGATGCACCTCTGCATGTTTACTATATCCCTTGGACCTTCCCATTCACGATGAAACACAGAAATTTAATCGGAAATAAATATAAGAGACACAATGCCGACTTAAGTACAGGAAGACTGAGTCTTCCTACTGTCTATGTTTTGAGGGTTTCCTGTGTCACCAGTTTTACATTCCGATGCACCTCTGCAGGTTTACTGTATCCCTTCGACCTTCCCATTGGCGATGAAACACAGAAATTGCATCGGAATTAAATATAAGAGACACAATGCCGACTTAAGTACAGGAAGACTGAGTCTTCCTACTGTCTATAATTTGAGCGTTTCCTGTGTCACCAGTTTTACATTCCGATGCACCTCTACAGGTTTACTGTATCCCTTGGACCTTCCCATTGACGATGAAACACAGAAATTGCATCGGAATTAAATATAAGAGACACAATGCCGACTTAAGTACAGGAAGACTGAGTCTTCCTACTGGCTATGGTTCAAATGGCTCTGAGCACTATGGGACTCAACTGCTGAGGTCATTAGTCCCCTAGAACTTAGAACTAGTTAAACCTAACTAACCTAAGGACATCACAAACATCCATGCCCGAGGCAGGATTCGAACCTGCGACCGTAGCGGTCTTGCGGTTCCAGACTGCAGCGCCTTTAACCGCACGGCCACTTCGGCCGGCCCTACTGTCTATGTTTGAGCGTTTCCCGTGTCACCAGTTTTACATTCTGATGCACCTCTGCAGGTTTACTGTATCCCTTGGACCTTCCCATTGACGATGAAACACAGAGATTGCATCGGAATTAAATATAAGAGACACAATGCCGACTTAAGTACAAGAAAACAGTCTTCTTACAGTCAATGCTTTGAACGTCTCCTGTGTCACCAGTTTTACATTCCGATGCACATCTGCAGGTTTACTGTATCCCCTGGACCATCCCATTTGCGATGAAACACACAAATTGCATCGAAATTAAATATAAGAGACACAATGCCGACTTAAGAACAGGAAGACTAAGTCTCCCTACTGTCTATGTTTTGAGCGTTTCCTGTGTCATCAGTTTTACTCTCCGATGCATCTCTGCATGTTTACCATATCCCTTGGACTTTCCCATTCTCGATGAAACACAGAAATTGCATCGGAATTAAATATAAGAGACACAATGCCGACTTAAGTACAGGAAGACTGAGTCTTCCTACTGTCAATGATTTGAGCGTTTCCTGTATCATCAGTTTTACATTCCGATGCACCTCTGCAGGATTACTGTATCCCTTGGACCTTCCCATTGACGATGAAAATCAGAAATTGCATCGGAATTATATATAAGAGACACAACGCCGACTTAAGTACATGAAAACTGAGTCTTCTTACGGTCTATGTTATGAGCGTTTCCTGTGTCACCAGGTTTAAATTCCGAAGCGCCTCTGCAGGTTTACTGTATCCCTTGGACCTTCCCATTGACGATGAAACACAGAAATTGCATCGGAACTAAATATAAGAGACACAATGCCGACATAAGTACAAGAAAACAGTCTTCTTACAGTCAATGTTTTGAGCGTTTCCTGTGTCACCAGTTTTACATTCCGATGCACATCTGCAGGTTTACTGTATCCCCTGGACCATCCCATTGGCGATGAAACACACAAATTGCATCGAAATTAAATATAAGAGACACAATGCCGACTTAAGTACAGGAAGACTGAGTCTTCCTACTGTCTATGATTTGAGCGTTTCCTGTGTCACCAGTTTTACATTCCGATGCACGTCTGCCGGTTTACTGTATCCCTTGCACCTTCCCATTGTCGATGAAACACATAAATCGCATCGGAATTAAATATAAGAGACACAATGCCGACTTAAGTACAGGAAGACAGAGTCTTCCTACTGTCTATGTTTTGAGCGTTTCCTGTGTCACCAGTTTTACATTCCGATGCACCTTTGCTGGTTTACTGTATCCCTTGGATCCCATTGACGATGAAACACAGAAATTGCATCGGAGTTAAATATCAGAGACACAATGCCGACTTAAGTACAGGAAGACTGAGTCTACCTACTGTCTATGTTTTGAGCGTTTCCTGTGTCACCAGTTTTACATTCGGATGCATCTCTGCAGGTTTACTGTATCCCTTGGACCTTCCCATTGACGATGAAACACAGAAATTGCATCGGAATCAAATATAAGAGACCCAATGACACTTAAGTACAGGAAGACTGAGTCTTCCTACTGTCAATGATTTGAGCGTTTCCCGTTTCATCAGTTTTACATTCGGATGCACCTCTGCAGGTTTACTGTATCCCTTGGACCTTCCCATTGACGATGAAAAACAGAAATTGCATCGGATTTAAATATAAGATACACAATGCCGACTTAAGTACAGGAAGACTGAGTCTTCGTACTGTCTATGTTTTGAGGGTTTCCTGTGTCACCAGTTTTACATTCCGATGCACCTCTGCAGGTTTACTGTATCCCTTCGACCTTCTCATTGGCGATGAAACACAGAAATTGCATCGGAATTAAATATAAGAGACACAATGCCGACTTAAGTACAGGAAGACTGAGTCTTCCTACTGTCTATAATTTGAGCGTTTCCTGTGTCACCAGTTTTACATTCCGATGCACCTCTACAGGTTTACTGTATCCCTTGGACCTTCCCATTGACGATGAAATACAGAAATTGCATCGGAATTAAATATAAGAGACACAATGCAGACTTAAGTACAGGAAGACTGAGTCTTCCTACTGTCTATGTTTGAGCGTTTCCCGTGTCACCAGTTTTACATTCTGATGCACCTCTGCAGGTTTACTGTATCCCTTGGTCCTTCCCATTGACGATGAAACACAGAAATTGCATCGGAAATAAAAATAAGAGACACAATGCTGACTTAAGTACAGGAAAACTAGGTTTCCCTACTGTCTATGTTTTGAGCGTTTCCTGTGTCATCAGTTTTACATTCCGATGCACCTGTGCAGGTTTACTGTATCCCTTAGATCTTCCCATTGACGATGAAACACAGAAATTCCATTGGAATTAAATATAAGAGACACAATGCCGACTTAAGTACAGGAAGACTGAGTCTTCCTACTGTCTATGTTTTAGCGTTTCCTGTGTCACCAGTTTTACCTTCCGATGCACCTCTGCGGGTTTACTGTATCCCTTGGACCTTCCCATTGTCGATGAAACACAGAAAACGCACCGGAATTAAATATAGGAGACACAATGCCGACTTAAGTACAGGAAGACTGAGCCTTCCTACTGTCTATGTTGTGAGCGTTTCCTGTGTCACCAGTTTTACATTCCGATGCACCTCTGCAGGTATACTGCTTCCCTTCGACTTTCCCATTGACGATGAAACACAGAATTTGCATCGAAATTAAATAGAAGAGTCACAATGTCGACTTAAGTACAGGAAGAGTTTGTCTTTCTATTGTCTATGTTTTGAGCGTTTCCTGTGTCACCAGTTTTACATTCCGATGCACCTCTGCTGGTTTACTGTACCCATTGGACTTTCCATTGACGATGAAACACAGAAATTGCATCGGAATTAAATATAAGAGACACCATGCCGACTTAAGTAAAGGAAGACTGAGTCTTCCTACTGTCTATGTTTCGAGCCTTTCCTGTGTCACCAGTATTACATTCCGATGCACCTCTGCAGGTTTACTGTATCCATTGGACCTTCCCATTGACGATGAAACACAAAAATTGCATCGGAATTAAATATAAGAGACACAACACCGACTTAAGTACAAGAAAACTGAGTCTTCTTACGGTCTATGTTTTGAGCGTTTTCTGTGTCACCAGATTTACATTCCGACGCACCTCTGCAGGTTTACTGTATCCATTGGACCTTCCCATTGACGATGAAACACAGAAATTGCATCGGAATTAAATATAAGAGACACAATGATGACTTAAGTACAGGAGGACTGAGTCTTCCTACTCTCTATGTTTTGAGCGTTTCCTGTGTCACCAGTTTTACATTCCGATGCACTTCTGCAGGTTTACTGTATTCCTTGGACCTTCCTATTGACATTGAAACACAGAAATTGAATGGGAATTAAATATAAGAGACACAATGCCGACCTAAGCACAGGAAGACTGAGTCTTCCTATTGTCTATGTTTTGAGCGTTTCCTGTGTCACCAGTTTTACATTCCGATGCACCTCTGCATGTTTACTTTATCCCTTGGTCCTTCACTGTGACGATGAAACACAGAATTTGCATCGGAATTTAATATGAGACACAATGCAGACTTAAGTACAGGAAGGCTAAGTCTTCCTATTGTCTATACTTTGAGCGTCTCCTGTGTCACCAGTTTTACATTCATTGCACCTCTGCAGGTATACTGTTTATCTTCGACTTTCCCATTGACGATGAAACACAGAAATTCAATCGGAATTAAATATAAGAGACACCATGCCGACTTAAGTAAAGGTAGACTGAGTCTTCCTACTGTCTATGTTTTGAGCGTTTCCTTAGTCACTAGTTTTACATTCCGATGCACATCTGCAGGTTTACTGTATCCCTTGGATCTTCGCATTGACGATGAAACACAGAAATTGCATCGGAATTAAATATAAGAGACACAATGC
This sequence comes from Schistocerca nitens, assembly GCF_023898315.1. NCBI lineage: Eukaryota > Metazoa > Arthropoda > Insecta > Orthoptera > Acrididae > Schistocerca > Schistocerca nitens. The sequence continues at coordinate 657,168 of NC_064616.1, read as the reverse complement.
CGACTTAAGTACAAGAAGACTGAGTCTTCCTAGTGTCTATGTTTTGAGCGTTTCCTGTGTCACTAGTTTTACATTCCGATGCACCTCTGCAGGTTTACTGTATCCCTTCGACCTTCCCATTGACGATGAAACACAGAAATTGCATCGGAATTAAATATAAGAGACACAATGCCGACTTAAGTACAGGAAGACTGAGTCTTCCTACTGTCTATGCTTTGAGCGTTTCCAGTGTCACTAGTTTTACATTCCGATGCACCTCTGCAGGTTTACTGTATCCCTTGGACCTTCACAGTGACGATGAAACACAGAAATTGCATCGAAATTAAATATAAGAGACAGAATGCCGACTTAAGTACAGGAAGACTGAGTCTTCGTACTGTCTATAATTTGAGCGTTTCCTGTGTCACCAGTTTTACATTCCGATGCACCTCTACAGGTTTACTGTATCCCTTGGACCTTCACAGTGACGATGAAACACAGAAATTGCATCGAAATTAAATATAAGAGACACAATGCCGACTTAAGTACAGGAAGACTAAGTCTTCCTGTTGTCTATGTTTTGAGCGTTTCCTGTGTCATCAGTTTTACTTTCCGATGCACCTCTGCAGGATTACTATATCCCTTGGACCTTCCCATTCACGATGAAACACAGATATTTCATCGGAAATAAATATAAGAGACACAATGCCGACTTAAGTACAGGAAGACTGAGTCTTCCTACTGTCTATGTTTTGAGCGTTTCCTGCGTCACCACTTTTACATTCCGATGCACCTCTGCCGGTTTACTGTATCCCTTGCACCTTCCCATTGTCGATGAAACACAGAAGTCGCATCGGAATTAAATATAAGAGACACAATGCCGACTTAAGTACAGGAAGACAGAGACTTCCCACTGTCTATGTTTTGAGCGTTTCCTGTGTCATCAGTTTTACTTTCCGATGCACCTCTGCAGGTTTACTGTATCCCTTGGACCTTCCCATTGACGATGAAAAACAGAAATTGCATCGGATTTAAATATAAGATACACAATGCCGACTTAAGTACAGGAAGACTAAGTCTCCCTACTGTCTATGTTTTGAGCGTTTCCTGTGTCATCAATTTTACTTTCCGATGCACCTCTGCATGTTTACTATATCCCTTGGACCTTCCCATTCACGATGAAACACAGAATTTTATTCGGAAATAAATATAAGAGACACAATGCCGACTTAAGTACAGGAAGTCTGAGTCTTCCTACTGTCTATGTTTTGAGCGTTTCCTGTGTCACCAGTTTTACATTCCGATGCACCTCTGCAGGTTTACTGTATCCCTTCGACCTTCCTATTGACGATGAAACACAGAAATTGCATCGGAATTAAATATAAGAGACACAATGCCGACTTAAGTACAGGAAGACTGAGTCTTCCTACTGTCTATATTTTGAGCGTTTCCTGTGTCACTAGTTTTACATTCCGATGCACCTCTGCAGGTTTACTGTATCCCTTGGACCTTCACAGTGACGATGAATCACAGAAATCGCATCGGAATTAAAGGTAAAAGACACAATGCCGACTTAAGTACAAGAAAACTGAGTCTTCTTAGGGTCTATGTTTTGAGCGTTTCCCTTGTCACCAGTTTTACATTCCGATGCACATCTGCAGGTATACTGTTTCCCTTCGTCCTTCCCATTGACGATGAAACACAGAAATTGCATCGGAATTAAATGTAAGAGTCACAATGCTGCCAACATAAGTACAGGAAGACTGAGTCTTCCTACTGTCTATGTTTTGAGCGTTTCCTGTGTCATCAGTTTTACATTCCGATGCACTTTTGCAGGTTTACTGTATCCATGAGACCTTCCCATTGACGATGAAACACAGAAATTGCATCGGAATTAAATATAAGAGTCACAATGCTGCCGACATAAGTACAGGACGACTGAGTCTTCCTACTGTCTATGATTTGAGCGTTTCCTGTGTCATCAGTTTTACATTCCGATGCACCTTTGGAGGTTTACTGTATCCATGCGACCTTCCCGTTGACGATGAAACACAGAAATTGCATCGATTTAAATATAAGAGACACAATGCCGACTTAAGTTCAGGAAGACTGAGTATTCCTACTGAGTATGTTTTGAGCGTTTCCCTTGTCACCAGTTTTACATTCAGATGCACCTCTGCAGTTATACTGTTTCCCTTCGACCTTCCCACTGACGATGAAAAACAGAAATTGCATCGGAATTAAATATAATAGACACAATGCTGCCATAAGTACAAGGAAACAGAGTCTTCTTACGGTCTATGTATGAGCGTTTCCTGTGTCACCAGTTTTACATTCCGATGCACCTCTGTAGGTTTACTGTGTCCCATCGACTTTCCCATTGGCAATGAAACACAGAAATTGCATCGGAATTAAATATAAGAGACACAATGCCGACTTAAGTACAGGAAGACTGAGTCTTCCTACTGTCTATGTTTTGAGCGTTTCTTGTGTCACCAGTATTACATTTCGATGCACCTCTGCAGGTTTACTGTATCCCTTCGACCTTCACAGTGACGATGAAACACAGAAAATGCATGGGAATTAAATATAACAGACATAACGACGACTTAAGTACAAGAAAACTGAGTCTTCTTACGGTCTATGTTTTGAGCGTTTTCTGTGTCACCAGATTTACATTCCGATGCACCTCTGCAGGTTTACTGTATCCCTTGGACCTTCCCATTGACGATGAAAATCAGAAATTGCATCGGATTTAAATATAAGATACACTATGCCGACTTAAGTACAGGAAGACTAAGTCTCCCTACTGTCTATGTTTTGAGCGTTTCCTGTGTCATCAGTTTTACTTTCCGATGCACCTCTGCATGTTTACTATATCCCTTCGACCTTCCCATTCACGATGAAACACAGAAATTGCATCGGAATTAAATATAAGAGTCACAATGCTGCCGATATAAGTGCAGGAAGACTGAGTCTTCCTACTGTCTATGATTTGAGCGTTTCCTGTGCATTAGTTTTACATTCCGATGCACCTCGGAGGTTTACTGTATCCATGCGACATTCCCATTGACGATGAAACACAGAAATTGCATCGATTTAAATATAAGTGACACAATGCCGACTTAAGTTCAGGAAGACTGAGTATTCCTACTGTCTATGTTTTGAGCGTTTCCCTTGTCACCGGTTTTCATTCCGATGCACCTCTGCAGGTATACTGTTTCCCTTCGACCTTCCCACTGACGATGAAAAACAGAAATTGCATCGGAATTTAATATAATAGACACAATGCTGCCATAAGTACAAGAAAACTGAGTCTTCTTACGGTCTATGTTTGAGCGTTTCCTGTGTCACCAGTTTTACATTCCGATGCACCTCTGTAGGTTTACTGTGTCCCTTCGACTTTCCCATTGGCAATGAAACACAGAAATTGCATCGGAATTAAATATAAGAGACACAATGCCGACTTAAGTACAGGAAGACTGAGTCTTCCTACTGTCTATGTTTTGAGCGTTTCCTGTGTCACCAGATTTACATTCCGATGCACTTCTGCAGATTTACTGTATCCCTTGGACCTACCTATTGACGATGAAAAACAGAAATTGCATCGGATTTAAATATAAGATACACAATGCCGACTTAAGTACAGGAAGACTAAGTCTCCCTACTGTCTATGTTTTGAGCGTTTCCTGTGTCATCAGTTTTACTTTCCGATGCACCTCTGCATGTTTACTATATCCCTTGGACCTTCCCATTCACGATGAAACACAGAAATTTAATCGGAAATAAATATAAGAGACACAATGCCGACTTAAGTACAGGAAGACTGAGTCTTCCCACTGTCTATGTTTTGAGCGTTTCCTGTGTCACCAGCTTTACATTCCGATGCACCTCTGCAGGTTTACTGCATCGCTTCGACCTTCCCATTGACGATGAAACACAGAAATTGCATCGGAATTAAATATAAGAGACACAATCCCGACTTAAGTACAGGAAGACTGAGTCTTCCTACTGACTATGTTTTGAGCGTTTCCTGAGTCACTAGTTTTACATTCCGATGCACCTCTGCTGGTTTACTGAATCCCTTGGACCTTCCCATTGACGATGAAACACAGAAATTGCATCGGAATTAGATGTAAGAGACACAATGCCGACTTAAGGACAGGAAGACTGAGTCTTCCTACTGTCTATGTTTTGAGCGTTTCCTGTTTCACCAGTTTTACATTCCGATGCACCTCTGCAGGTTTACTGAATCCCTTGGACCTTCCCATTGACGATGAAACACAGAAATTGCATCGGAATTAAATATAAGAGACACAATGCCGACTTAAGTACAGGAAGACTGAGTCTTCCTACTGTCTATGTTTTGAGCGTTTCCTGTTTCACCAGTTTTACATTCCGATGCACCTCTGCAGGTTTACTGAATCCCTTCGACCTTCCCATTGACGATGAAACACAGAAATTGCATCGGAATAAAATATAAGAGACACAATGCCGACTTAAGTACAGGAAGACTGAGTCTTCCTACTGTCTATAATTTGAGCGTTTCCTGTGTCACCAGTTTTACATTCCGATGCACCTCTACAGGTTTACTGTATCCCTTGGACCTTCACAGTGACGATGAAACACAGAAATAGCATCGGAATTAAATATAAGAGACACAATGCTGACTTAAGTACAGAAAGACTGTCTTCCTACTGCCTATGTTTTGAGCGTTTCGTGTCACTAGTTTTACATTCCGATGCACCTTTGCTGGTTTACTGTATCCCTTGGACCTTCCCATTGACGATGAAACACTGAAATTGCATCGGAATTAAATATAAGAGACACAATGCCGACTTAAGTACAGGAAGACTGAGTCTACCTACTGTCTATGCTTTGAGCGTTTCCTGTGTCGCCAGTTTTACATTCTGATGCACCTCTGCAGGATTACTGTATCCCTTGGACCTTCACAGTGACGATGAAACACAGAAATTGCATCGGAACTAAATATAAGAGACACAATGCCGACTTAAGTACAAGAAAACAGTCTTCTTACAGTCAATGTTTTGAGCGTTTCCTGTGTCACCAGTTTTACATTCCGATGCACATCTGCAGGTTTACTGTATCCCCTGGACCATCCCATTGGCGATGTAACACACAAATTGCATCGAAATTGAATATAAGAGACACAATGCCGACTTAAGTACAGGAAGACTGAGTCTTCCTACTGTCTATGTTTTCAGCGTTTCCTGTGTCACCAGTTTTACATTCCGATGCACGTCTGCCGGTTTACTGTATCCCTTGCACCTTCCCATTGTCGATGAAACACAGAAATCGCATCGGAATTAAATATAAGAGACACAATGCCGACTTAAGTACAGGAAGACTGAGTCTACCTACTGTCTATGTTTTGAGCGTTTCCTGTGTCACCAGTTTTACATTCGGATGCACCTCTGCAGGTTTACTGTATCCCTTGGACCTTCCCATTGACGATGAAACACAGAAATTGCATCGGAATTAAATATAAGAGACCCAATGACACTTAAGTACAGGAAGACTGAGTCTTCCTACTGTCAATGATTTGAGCGTTTCCTGTTTCATCAGTTTTACATTCCGATGCACCTCTGCAGGTTTACTGTATCCCTTGGACCATCCCATTGACGATGAAAATCAGAAATCGCATCGGAATTAAATATAAGAGTCACAATGCTGTCTTAAGTACAGGAAGACTGAGTCTTCCTACTGTCAATGATTTGAGCGTTTCCTGAGTCACCTGTTTTTCATTCCGATGCACCTCTGCAGGTTTACTGTATTCCTTGGACCTTCCCATTGACGATGAAAAACAGAAATTGCATCGGATTTAAATATAAGATACACAATGCCGACTTAAGTACAGGAAGACTAAGTCTCCCTACTGTCTATGTTTTGAGCGTTTCCTGTGTCATAAGTTTTACTTTCCGATGCACCTCTGCATGTTTACTATATCCCTTGGACCTTCCCATTCACGATGAAACACAGAAATTTAATCGGAAATAAATATAAGAGACACAATGCCGACTTAAGTACAGGAAGACTGAGTCTTCCTACTGTCTATGTTTTGAGGGTTTCCTGTGTCACCAGTTTTACATTCCGATGCACCTCTGCAGGTTTACTGTATCCCTTCGACCTTCCCATTGGCGATGAAACACAGAAATTGCATCGGAATTAAATATAAGAGACACAATGCCGACTTAAGTACAGGAAGACTGAGTCTTCCTACTGTCTATAATTTGAGCGTTTCCTGTGTCACCAGTTTTACATTCCGATGCCCCTCTACAGGTTTACTGTATCCCTTGGACCTTCCCATTGACGATGAAACACACAAATTGCATCGGAATTAAATATAAGAGACACAATGCCGACTTAAGTACAGGAAGACTGAGTCTTCCTACTGTCAATAATTTGAGCGTTTCCTGTGTCATCAGTTTTACATTCCGATGCACCTCTGCAGGTTTACTGTATCCCTTGGACCTTCCCATTGACGATGAAAATCAGAAATTGCATCGGAATTATATATAAGAGACACAACGCCGACTTAAGTACATGAAAACTGAGTCTTCTTACGGTCTATGTTATGAGCGTCTCCTGTGTCACCAGGTTTAAATTCCGAAGCGCCTCTGCAGGTTTACTGTATCCCTTGGACCTTCCCATTGACGATGAAACACAGAAATTGCATCGGAATTAAAAATAAGAGACACAATGCTGACTTAAGTACAGGAAAACTAGGTTTCCCTACTGTCAATGTTTTGAGCGTTTCCTGTGTCATCAGTTTTACATTCCGATGCACCTGTGCAGGTTTACTGTATCCCTTAGATCTTCCCATTGACGATGAAACACAGAAATTCCATTGGAATTAAATATAAGAGACACAATGCCGACTTAAGTACAGGAAGACTGAGTCTCCCTACTGTCTATGTTTTGAGCGTTTCCTGTGTCATCAGTTTTACTTTCCGATGCACCTCTGCATGTTTACTATATCCCTTGGACCTTCCCATTCACGATGAAACACAGAAATTTAATCGGAAATAAATATAAGAGACACAATGCCGACTTAAGTACAGGAAGACTGAGTCTTCCTACTGTCTATGTTTTGAGGGTTTCCTGTGTCACCAGTTTTACATTCCGATGCACCTCTGCAGGTTTACTGTATCCCTTTGACCTTCCCATTGGCGATGAAACACAGAAATTGCATCGGAATTAAATATAAGAGACACAATGCCGACTTAAGTACAGGAAGACTGAGTCTTCCTACTGTCTATAATTTGAGCGTTTCCCGTGTCACCAGTTTTACATTCCGATGCCCCTCTACAGGTTTACTGTATCCCTTGGACCTTCCCATTGACGATGAAACACACAAATTGCATCGGAATTAAATATAAGAGACACAATGCCGACTTAAGTACAGGAAGACTGAGTCTTCCTACTGTCAATAATTTGAGCGTTTCCTGTGTCATCAGTTTTACATTCCGATGCACCTCTGCAGGTTTACTGTATCCCTTGGACCTTCCCATTGACGATGAAAATCAGAAATTGCATCGGAATTATATATAAGAGACACAACGCCGACTTAAGTACATGAAAACTGAGTCTTCTTACGGTCTATGTTATGAGCGTCTCCTGTGTCACCAGGTTTAAATTCCGAAGCGCCTCTGCAGGTTTACTGTATCCCTTGGACCTTCCCATTGACGATGAAACACAGAAATTGCATCGGAATTAAAAATAAGAGACACAATGCTGACTTAAGTACAGGAAAACTAGGTTTCCCTACTGTCAATGTTTTGAGCGTTTCCTGTGTCATCAGTTTTACATTCCGATGCACCTGTGCAGGTTTACTGTATCCCTTAGATCTTCCCATTGACGATGAAACACAGAAATTCCATTGGAATTAAATATAAGAGACACAATGCCGACTTAAGTACAGGAAGACTGAGTCTCCCTACTGTCTATGTTTTAGCGTTTCCTGTGTCACCAGTTTTACCTTCCGATGCACCTCTGCCGGTTTACTGTATCCCTTGGACCTTCCCATTGTCGATGAAACACAGAAATCGCACCGGAATTAAATATAGGAGACACAATGCCGACTTAAGTACAGGAAGACTGAGCCTTCCTACTGTCTATGTTTTGAGCGTTTCCTGTGTCACCAGTTTCACATTCCGATGCACCTCTGCAGGTATACTGTTTCCCTTCGACTTTCCCATTGACGATGAAACACAGAAATTGCAACGGAATTAAATAGAAGAGTCACAATGTCGACTTAAGTACAGGAAGAGTTTGTCTTTCTATTGTCTATGTTTTGAGCGTTTCCTGTGTCACCAGTTTTACATTCCGATGCACCTCTGCTGGTTTACTGTATCCATTGGACCATCCATTGACGATGAAACACAGAAATTGCATCGGAATTAAATATAAGAGACACAACACCGACTTAAGGACAAGAAAACTGAGTCTTCTTACGGTCTATGTTTTGAGCGTTTTCTGTGTCACCAGATTTACATTCCGATGCACCTCTGCAGGTTTACTGTATCCATTGGACCTTCCCATTGACGATGAAACACAGAAATTGCATCGGAATTATATATAAGAGACACAATGATGACTTAAGTACAGGAGGACTGAGTCTTCCTACTCTCTATGTTTTGAGCGTTTCCTGTGTCACCAGTTTTACATTCCGATGCACCTCTGCAGATTAACTGTATCCATTGGACCTTCAGAATGACGATGAAACAAAGAAATTCAATCGGAATTAAATATACGAGACACAATGCCGACTTAAGTACAAGAAAACTGAGTCTCCTTACTGTCTATGTTTTGAGCGTTTACAGTGTCACCAGTTTTACATTCCGATGCACTTCTGCAGGTTTACTGTATTCCTTGGACCTTCCTATTGACAATGAAACACAGAAATTGAATCGGAATTAAATATGAGAGACACAATGCCGACTTAAGCACAGGAAGACTGAGTCTTCCTACTGTCTATGTTTTGAGCGTTTCCTGTGTCACCAGTTTTACATTCCGATGCACCTCTGCATGTTTACTGTATCCCTTGGTCCTTCACAGTGACGATGAAACACAGAATTTGCATCGGAATTTAATATAAGAGACACAATGCAGACTTAAGTACAGGAGGGCTAAGTCTTCCTATTGTCTATACTTTGAGCGTCTCCTGTGTCACCAGTATTACATTCCGATGCACCTCTGCAGGTATACTGTTTCCCTTCGACTTTCACATTGACGATGAAACACAGAAATTGCATCGTAATTAAATATAAGAGACACAATGCCGACGTAAGTACAGGAAGACTGAGTCTTCCTACTGTCTATGTTTTGAGCGTTTCCTGTGTCACCAGTTTTACATTCCGATGCACGTCTGCCGGTTTACTGTATCCCTTGCACCTTCCCATTGTCGATGAAACACAGAAATCGCATCGGAATTAAATATAAGAGACACAATGCCGACTTAAGTACAGGAAGACTGAGTCTTCCTACTGTCTATGTTTTGAGCGTTTCTTGTGTCACCAGTTTTACATTCCGATGCACCTTTGCTGGTTTACTGTATCCCTTGGATCCCATTGACGATGAAACACAGAAATTGCATCGGAATTAAATATAAGAGACACAATGCCGACTTAAGTACAGGAAGACTGAGTCTACCTACTGTCTATGATTTGAGCGTTTCCTGTGTCACCAGTTTTACATTCGGATGCACCTCTGCAGGTTTACTGTATCCCTTGGACCTTCCCATTGACGATGAAAAACAGAAATTGCATCGGATTTAAATATAAGATACACAATGCCGACTTAAGTACAGGAAGACTAAGTCTCCCTACTGTCTATGTTTTGAGCGTTTCCTGTGTCATCAGTTTTACTTTCCGATGCACCTCTGCATGTTTACTATATCCCTTGGACCCTCCCATTCACGATGAAACACAGAAATTTAATCGGAAATAAATATAAGAGACACAATGCCGACTTAAGTACAGGAAGACTGAGTCTTCCTACTGTCTATGTTTTGAGCGTTTCCTGTGTCACCAGTTTTACATTCCGATGCACCTCTGCAGGTTTACTGTATCCCTTCGACCTTCCCATTGACGATGAAACACAGAAATTGCATCGGAATTAAATATAAGAGACACAATGCCGACTTAAGTACAGGAAGACTGAGTCTTCCAACTGTCTATAGTTTGAGCGTTTCCTGTGTCACCAGTTTTACATTCCGATGCACCTCTACAGGTTTACTGTATCCCTTGGACCTTCACAGTGACGATGAAACTCAGAAATAGCATCGGAATTAAATAAAACAGACACAATGCCGACTTAAGTACAGAAAGACTGAGTCTTCCTACTGTCTATGTTTTGAGCGTTTTCTGTGTCACTAGTTTTACATTCGGATGCACCTCTGCATGTTTACTGTATCCCTTGGTCCTTCACAGTGACGATGAAACACAGAATTTGCATCGGAATTTAATATAAGAGACACAATGCAGACTTTAGTACAGGAAGGCTAAGTCTTCCTATTGTCTATACTTTGAGCGTCTCCTGTGTCACCAGTATTACATTCCGATGCACCTCTGCAGGTATACTGTTTCCCTTCGACTTTCCCATTGACGATGAAACACAGAAATTGCATCGGAATTAAATATAAGAGACACAATGCCGACTTAAGTACAGGAAGACTGAGTCTTCCTACTGTCTATGTTTTGAGCGTTTCCTGTGTCACCAGTTTTACATTCCGATGCACGTCTGCCAGTTTACTGTATCCCTTGCACCTTCCCATTGTCGATGAAACACAGAAATCGCATCGGAATTAAATATAAGAGACACAATGCCGACTTAAGTACAGGAAGACTGAGTCTTCCTACTGTCTATGTTTTGAGCGTTTCCTGTGTCACCAGTTTTACATTCCGATGCACCTTTGCTGGTTTGCTGTATCCCTTGGATCCCATTGACGATGAAACACAGAAATTGCATCGGCATTAAATATAAGAGACACAACACCGACTTAAGGACAAGAAAACTGAGTCTTCTTGCGGTCTATGTTTTGAGCGTTTTCTGTGTCACCAGATTTACATTCCGATGCACCTCTGCAGGTTTACTGTATCCATTGGACCTTCCCATTGACGATGAAACACAGAAATTGCATCGGAATTAAATATAAGAGACACAATGATGACTTAAGTACAGGAGGACTGAGTCTTCCTACTCTCTATGCTTTGAGCGTTTCCTGTGTCACCAGTTTTACATTCCGATGCACCTCTGCAGATTAACTGTATCCATTGGACCTTCAGAATGACGATGAAACAAAGAAATTCAATCGGAATTAAATATAAGAGACACAATGCCAACTTAAGTACAAGAAAACTGAGTCTCCTTACTGTCTATGTTTTGAGCGTTTACAGTGTCACCAGTTTTACATTCCGATGCACTTCTGCAGGTTTACTGTATTCCTTGGACCTTCCTATTGACAATGAAACACAGAAATTGAATCGGAATTAAATATAAGAGACACAATGCCGACTTAAGCACAGGAAGACTGAGTCTTCCTACTGTCTATGTTTTGAGCGTTTCCTGTGTCACCAGTTTTACATTCCGATGCACCTCTGCATGTTTACTGTATCCCTTGGTCTTTCACAGTGACGATGAAACACAGAATTTGCATCGGAATTTAATATAAGAGACACAATGCAGACTTAAGTACAGGAGGGCTAAGTCTTCCTATTGTCTATACTTTGAGCGTCTCCTGTGTCACCAGTATTACATTCCGATGCACCTCTGCAGTTATACTGTTTCCCTTCGACTTTCCCATTGACGATGAAACACAGAAATTGCATCGTAATTAAATATAAGAGACACAATGCCGACTTAAGTACAGGAAGACTGAGTCTTCCTACTGTCTATGTTTTGAGCGTTTCCTGTGTCACCAGTTTTACATTCCGATGCACGTCTGCCGGTTTACTGTATCCCTTGCACCTTCCCATTGTCGATGAAACACAGAAATCGCATCGGAATTAAATATAAGAGACACAATGCCGACATAAGTACAGGAAGACTGAGTCTTCCTACTGTCTATGTTTTGAGCGTTTCCTGTGTCACCAGTTTTACATTCCGATGCACCTTTGCTGGTTTACTGTATCCCTTGGATCCCATTGACGATGAAACACAGAAATTGCATCGGAATTAAATATAAGAGACACAATGCCGACTTAAGTGCAGGAACACTGAGTCTACCTACTGTCTATGTTTTGAGCGTTTCCTGTGTCACCAGTTTTACATTCGGATGCACCTCTGCAGGTTTACTGTATCCCTTGGACCTTCCCATTGACGATGAAAAACAGAAATTGCATCGGATTTAAATATAAGATACACAATGCCGACTTAAGTACAGGAAGACTAAGTCTCCCTACTGTCTATGTTTTGAGCGTTTCCTGTGTCATCAGTTTTACTTTCCGATGCACCTCTGCATGTTTACTATATCCCTTGGACCCTCCCATTCACGATGAAACACAGAAATTTAATCGGAAATAAATATAAGAGACACAATGCCGACTTAAGTACAGGAAGACTGAGTCTTCCTACTGTCTATGTTTTGAGCGTTTCCTGTGTCACCAGTTTTACATTCCGATGCACCTCTGCAGGTTTACTGTATCCCTTCGACCTTCCCATTGACGATGAAACACAGAAATTGCATCGGAATTAAATATAAGAGACACAATGCCGACTTAAGTACAGGAAGACTGAGTCTTCCAACTGTCTATAATTTGAGCGTTTCCTGTGTCACCAGTTTTACATTCCGATGCACCTCTTCAGGTTTACTGTATCCCTTGGACCTTCACAGTGACGATGAAACTCAGAAATAGCATCGGAATTAAATAAAAGAGACACAATGCCGACTTAAGTACAGAAAGACTGAGTCTTCCTACTGTCTATGTTTTGAGCGTTTTCTGTGTCACTAGTTTTACATTCGGATGCACCTCTGCATGTTTACTGTATCCCTTGGTCCTTCACAGTGACGATGAAACACAGAATTTGCATCGGAATTTAATATAAGAGACACAATGCAGACTTTAGTACAGGAAGGCTAAGTCTTCCTATTGTCTATACTTTGAGCGTCTCCTGTGTCACCAGTATTACATTCCGATGCACCTCTGCAGGTATACTGTTTCCCTTCGACTTTCCCATTGACGATGAAACACAGAAATTGCATCGGAATTAAATATAAGAGACACAATGCCGACTTAAGTACAGGAAGACTGAGTCTTCCTACTGTCTATGTTTTGAGCGTTTCCTGTGTCACCAGTTTTACATTCCGATGCACGTCTGCCAGTTTACTGTATCCCTTGCACTTTCCCATTGTCGATGAAACACAGAAATCGCATCGGAATTAAATATAAGAGACACACTGCCGACTTAAGTACAGGAAGACTGAGTCTTCCTACTGTCTATGTTTTGAGCGTTTCCTGTGTCACCAGTTTTACATTCCGATGCACCTTTGCTGGTTTGCTGTATCCCTTGGATCCCATTGACGATGAAACACAGAAATTGCATCGGAATTAAATATAAGAGACACAATGCCGACTTAAGTACAGGAAGACTGAGTCTACCTACTGTCTATGTTTTGAGCGTTTCCTGTGTCACCAGCTTTACATTCCGATGCACCTCTGCAGGTTTACTGCATCGCTTCGACCTTCCCATTGACGATGAAACACAGAAATTGCATCAGAATTAAATATAAGAGACACAATCCCGACTTAAGTACAGGAAGACTGAGTCTTCCTACTGACTATGTTTTGAGCGTTTCCTGAGTCACTAGTTATACATTCCGATGCACCTCTGCTGGTTTACTGAATCCCTTGGACCTTCCCATTGACGATGAAACACAGAAATTGCATCGGAATTAGATGTAAGAGACACAATGCCGACTTAAGTACAGGAAGACTGAGTCTTCCTACTGTCTATGTTTTGAGCGTTTCCTGTTTCACCTGTTTTACATTCCGATGCACCTCTGCAGGTTTACTGAATCCCTTGGACCTTCCCATTGACGATGAAACACAGAAATTGCATCGGAATTAAATATAAGAGACACAATGCCGACTTAAGTACAGGAAGACTGAGTCTTCCTACTGTCTATGTTTTGAGCGTTTCCTGTTTCACCAGTTTTACATTCCGATGCACCTCTGCAGGTTTACTGAATCCCTTCGACCTTCCCATTGACGATGAAACACAGAAATTGCATCGGAATTAAATATAAGAGACACAATGCCGACTTAAGTACAGGAAGACTGAGTCTTCCTACTGTCTATGTTTTCAGCGTTTCCTGTGTCACCAGTTTTACATTCCGATGCACGTCTGCCGGTTTACTGTATCCCTTGCACCTTCCCATTGTCGATGAAACACAGAAATCGCATCGGAATTAAATATAAGAGACACAATGCCGACTTAAGTACAGGAAGACTGAGTCTACCTACTGTCTATGTTTTGAGCGTTTCCTGTGTCACCAGTTTTACATTCGGATGCACCTCTGCAGGTTTACTGTATCCCTTGGACCTTCCCATTGACGATGAAACACAGAAATTGCATCGGAATTAAATATAAGAGACCCAATGACACTTAAGTACAGGAAGACTGAGTCTTCCTACTGTCAATGATTTGAGCGTTTCCTGTTTCATCAGTTTTACATTCCGATGCACCTCTGCAGGTTTACTGTATCCCTTGGACCATCCCATTGACGATGAAAATCAGAAATCGCATCGGAATTAAATATAAGAGTCACAATGCTGTCTTAAGTACAGGAAGACTGAGTCTTCCTAATGTCTATGATTTGAGCGTTTCCTGAGTCACCTGTTTTACATTCCGATGCACCTCTGCAGGTTTACTGTATCCGTTGGACCTTCCCATTGACGATGAAAAACAGAAATTGCATCGGATTTAAATATAAGATACACAATGCCGACTTAAGTACAGGAAGACTAAGTCTCCCTACTGTCTATGTTTTGAGCGTTTCCTGTGTCATAAGTTTTACTTTCCGATGCACCTCTGCATGTTTACTATATCCCTTGGACCTTCCCATTCACGATGAAACACAGAAATTTAATCGGAAATAAATATAAGAGACACAATGCCGACTTAAGTACAGGAAGACTGAGTCTTCCTACTGTCCATGTTTTGATGGTTTCCTGTGTCACCAGTTTTACATTCCGATGCACCTCTGCATGTTTACTGTATCCCTTGGTCTTTCACAGTGACGATGAAACACAGAATTTGCATCGGAATTTAATATAAGAGACACAATGCAGACTTAAGTACAGGAGGGCTAAGTCTTCCTATTGTCTATACTTTGAGCGTCTCCTGTGTCACCAGTATTACATTCCGATGCACCTCTGCAGGTATACTGTTTCCCTTCGACTTTCCCATTGACGATGAAACACAGAAATTGCATCGTAATTAAATATAAGAGACACAATGCCGACTTAAGTACAGGAAGACTGAGTCTTCCTACTGTCTATGTTTTGAGCGTTTCCTGTGTCACCAGTTTTACATTCCGATGCACGTCTGCCGGTTTACTGTATCCCTTGCACCTTCCGATTGTCGATGAAACACAGAAATCGCATCGGAATTAAATATAAGAGACACAATGCCGACATAAGTACAGGAAGACTGAGTCTTCCTACTGTCTATGTTTTGATCGTTTCCTGTGTCACCAGTTTTACATTCCGATGCACCTTTGCTGGTTTACTGTATCCCTTGGATCCCATTGACGATGAAACACAGAAATTGCATCGGAATTAAATATAAGAGACACAATGCCGACTTAAGTGCAGGAAGACTGAGTCTACCTACTGTCTATGTTTTGAGCGTTTCCTGTGTCACCAGTTTTACATTCGGATGCACCTCTGCAGGTTTACTGTATCCCTTGGACCTTCCCATTGACGATGAAAAACAGAAATTGCATCGGATTTAAATATAAGATACACAATGCCGACTTAAGTACAGGAAGACTAAGTCTCCCTACTGTCTATGTTTTGAGCGTTTCCTGTGTCATCAGTTTTACTTTCCGATGCACCTCTGCATGTTTACTATATCCCTTGGACCCTCCCATTCACGATGAAACACAGAAATTTAATCGGAAATAAATATAAGAGACACAATGCCGACTTAAGTACAGGAAGACTGAGTCTTCCTACTGTCTATGTTTTGAGCGTTTCCTGTGTCACCAGTTTTACATTCCGATGCACCTCTGCAGATTTACTGTATCCCTTCGACCTTCCCATTGACGATGAAACACAGAAATTGCATCGGAATTAAATATAAGAGACACAATGCCGACTTAAGTACAGGAAGACTGAGTCTTCCAACTGTCTATAATTTGAGCGTTTCCTGTGTCACCAGTTTTACATTCCGATGCACCTCTTCAGGTTTACTGTATCCCTTGGACCTTCACAGTGACGATGAAACTCAGAAATAGCATCGGAATTAAATAAAAGAGACACAATGCCGACTTAAGTACAGAAAGACTGAGTCTTCCTACTGTCTATGTTTTGAGCGTTTTCTGTGTCACTAGTTTTACATTCGGATGCACCTCTGCATGTTTACTGTATCCCTTGGTCCTTCACAGTGACGATGAAACACAGAATTTGCATCGGAATTTAATATAAGAGACACAATGCAGACTTTAGTACAGGAAGGCTAAGTCTTCCTATTGTCTATACTTTGAGCGTCTCCTGTGTCACCAGTATTACATTCCGATGCACCTCTGCAGGTATACTGTTTCGCTTCGACTTTCCCATTGACGATGAAACACAGAAATTGCATCGGAATTAAATATAAGAGACACAATGCCGACTTAAGTACAGGAAGACTGAGTCTTCCTACTGTCTATGTTTTGAGCGTTTCCTGTGTCACCAGTTATACATTCCGATGCACGTCTGCCAGTTTACTGTATCCCTTGCACTTTCCCATTGTCGATGAAACACAGAAATCGCATCGGAATTAAATATAAGAGACACACTGCCGACTTAAGTACAGGAAGACTGAGTCTTCCTACTGTCTATGTTTTGAGCGTTTCCTGTGTCATCAGTTTTACATTCCGATGCACCTTTGCTGGTTTGCTGTATCCCTTGGATCCCATTGACGATGAAACACAGAAATTGCATCGGAATTAAATATAAGAGACACAATGCCGACTTAAGTACAGGAAGACTGAGTCTACCTACTGTCTATGTTTTGAGCGTTTCCTGTGTCACCAGCTTTACATTCCGATGCACCTCTACAGGTTTACTGTATCCCTTGGACCTTCCCATTGACGATGAAACACAGAAATTGCATCGGAATTAGATGTAAGAGACACAATGCCGACTTAAGTACAGGAAGACTGAGTCTTCCTACTGTCTATGTTTTGAGCGTTTCCTGTTTCACCAGTTTTACATTCCGATGCACCTCTGCAGGTTTACTGAATCCCTTGGACCTTCCCATTGACGATGAAACACAGAAATTGCATCGGAATTAAATATAAGAGACACAATCCCGACTTAAGTACAGGAAGACTGAGTCTTCCTACTGACTATGTTTTGAGCGTTTCCTGAGTCACTAGTTTTACATTCCGATGCACCTCTGCTGGTTTACTGAATCCCTTGGACCTTCCCATTGACGATGAAACACAGAAATTGCATCGGAATTAGATGTAAGAGACACAATGCCGACTTAAGTACAGGAAGACTGAGTCTTCCTACTGTCTATGTTTTGAGCGTTTCCTGTTTCACCAGTTTTACATTCCGATGCACCTCTGCAGGTTTACTGAATCCCTTGGACCTTCCCATTGACGATGAAACACAGAAATTGCATCGGAATTAAATATAAGAGACACAATGCCGACTTAAGTACAGGAAGACTGAGTCTTCCTACTGTCTATGTTTTGAGCGTTTCCTGTTTCACCAGTTTTACATTCCGATGCACCTCTGCAGGTTTACTGAATCCCTTCGACCTTCCCATTGACGATGAAACACAGAAATTGCATCGGAATTAAATATAAGAGACACAATGCCGACTTAAGTACAGGAAGACTGAGTCTTCCTACTGTCTATAATTTGAGCGTTTCCTGTGTCACCAGTTTTACATTCCGATGCACCTCTACAGGTTTACTGTATCCCTTGGACCTTCACAGTGACGATGAAACACAGAAATAGCATCGGAATTAAATATAAGAGACACAATGCCGACTTAAGTACAGAAAGACTGTCTTCCTACTGCCTATGTTTTGAGCGTTTCCTGTGTCACCAGTTTTACATTCCGATGCACATCTGCAGGTTTACTGTATCCCCTGGACCATCCCATTGGCGATGTAACACACAAATTGCATCGAAATTAAATATAAGAGACACATGCCGACTTAAGTACAGGAAGACTGAGTCTTCCTACTGTCTATGTTTTCAGCGTTTCCTGTGTCACCAGTTTTACATTCCGATGCACGTCTGCCGGTTTACTGTATCCCTTGCACCTTCCCATTGTCGATGAAACACAGAAATCGCATCGGAATTAAATATAAGAGACACAATGCCGACTTAAGTACAGGAAGACTGAGTCTACCTACTGTCTATGTTTTGAGCGTTTCCTGTGTCACCAGTTTTACATTCGGATGCACCTCTGCAGGTTTACTGTATCCCTTGGACCTTCCCATTGACGATGAAACACAGAAATTGCATCGGAATTAAATATAAGAGACCCAATGACACTTAAGTACAGGAAGACTGAGTTTTCCTACTGTCAATGATTTGAGCGTTTCCTGTTTCATCAGTTTTACATTCCGATGCACCTCTGCAGGTTTACTGTATCCCTTGGACCATCCCATTGACGATGAAAATCAGAAATCGCATCGGAATTAAATATAAGAGTCACAATGCTGTCTTAAGTACAGGAAGACTGAGTCTTCCTAATGTCTATGATTTGAGCGTTTCCTGAGTCACCTGTTTTACATTCCGATGCACCTCTGCAGGTTTACTGTATCCCTTGGACCTTCCCATTGACGATGAAAAACAGAAATTGCATCGGATTTAAATATAAGATACACAATGCCGACTTAAGTACAGGAAGACTAAGTCTCCCTACTGTCTATGTTTTGAGCGTTTCCTGTGTCATAAGTTTTACTTTCCGATGCACCTCTGCATGTTTACTATATCCCTTGGACCTTCCCATTCACGATGAAACACAAAAATTTAATCGGAAATAAATATAAGAGACACAATGCCGACTTAAGTACAGGAAGACTGAGTCTTCCTACTGTCCATGTTTTGATGGTTTCCTGTGTCACCAGTTTTACATTCCGATGCACCTCTGCAGGTTTACTGTATCCCTTCGACCTTCCCATTGGCGATGAAACACAGAAATTGCATCGGAATTAAATATAAGAGACACAATGCCGACTTAAGTACAGGAAGACTGAGTCTTCCTACTGTCTATAATTTGAGCGTTTCCTGTGTCACCAGTTTTACATTCCGATGCACCTCTACAGGTTTACTGTATCCCTTGGACCTTCCCATTGACGATGAAACACACAAATTGCATCGGAATTAAATATAAGAGACACAATGCCGACTTAAGTACAGGAAGGCTGAGTCTTCCTACTGTCAATAATTTGAGCGTTTCCTGTGTCATCAGTTTTACATTCCGATGCACCTCTGCAGGTTTACTGTATCCCTTGGACCTTCCCATTGACGATGAAACACAGAAATTGCATCGGAATTAAAAATAAGAGACACAATGCTGACTTAAGTACAGGAAAACTAGGTTTCCCTACTGTCAATGTTTTGAGCGTTTCCTGTGTCATCAGTTTTACATTCCGATGCACCTGTGCAGGTTTACTGTATCCCATAGATCTTCCCATTGACGATGAAACATAGAAATTCCATTGGAATTAAATATAAGAGACACAATGCCGACTTAAGTACAGGAAGACTGAGTCTTCCTACTGTCTATGTTTTAGCGTTTCCTGTGTCACCAGTTTTACCTTCCGATGCACCTCTGCCGGTTTACTGTATCCCTTGGACCTTCCCATTGTCGATGAAACACAGAAATCGCACCGGAATTAAATATAGGAGACACAATGCCGACTTAAGTACAGGAAGACTGAGCCTTCCTACTGTCTATGTTTTGATCGTTTCCTGTGTCACCAGTTTTACATTCCGATGCACCTCTGCAGGTATACTGTTTCCCTTCGACTTTCCCATTGACGATGAAACACAGAAATTGCAACGGAATTAAATAGAAGAGTCACAATGTCGACTTAAGTACAGGAAGAGTTTGTCTTTCTATTGTCTATGTTTTGAGCGTTTCCTGTGTCACTAGTTTTACATTCCGATGCACCTCTGCTGGTTTACTGTATCCATTGGACCATCCATTGACGATGAAACACAGAAATTGCATCGGAATTAAATATAAGAGACACCATGCCGACTTAAGTAAAGGAAGACTGAGTGTTCCTACTGTCTATGTTTTGAGCCTTTCCTGTGTCACCAGTATTACATTCCGATGCACCTCTGCAGGTTTACTGTATCCATTGGACCTTCCCATTGACGATGAAACACAGAAATTGCATCGGAATTAAATATAAGAGACACAACACCGACTTAAGGACAAGAAAACTGAGTCTTCTTACGGTCTATGTTTTGAGCGTTTTCTGTGTCACCAGATTTACATTCCGATGCACCTCTGCAGGTTTACTGTATCCATTGGACCTTCCCATTGACGATGAAACACAGAAATTGCATCGGAATTAAATATAAGAGACACAATGATGACTTAAGTACAGGAGGACTGAGTCTTCCTACTCTCTATGTTTTGAGCGTTTCCTGTGTCACCAGTTTTACATTCCGATGCACCTCTGCAGATTAACTGTATCCATTGGACCTTCAGAATGACGATGAAACAAAGAAATTCAATCGGAATTAAATATAAGAGACACAATGCCGACTTAAGTACAAGAAAACTGAGTCTCCTTACTGTCTATGTTTTGAGCGTTTACAGTGTCACCAGTTTTACATTCCGATGCACTTCTGCAGGTTTACTGTATTCCTTGGACCTTCCTATTGACAATGAAACACAGAAATTGAATCGGAATTAAATATAAGAGACACAATGCCGACTTAAGCACAGGAAGACTGAGTCTTCCTACTGTCTATGTTTTGAGCGTTTCCTGTGTCACCAGTTGTACATTCCGATGCACCTCTGCATGTTTACTGTATCCCTTGGTCCTTCACAGTGACGATGAAACACAGAATTTCCATCGGAATTTAATATAAGAGACACAATGCAGACTTAAGTACAGGAGGGCTAAGTCTTCCTATTGTCTATACTTTGAGCGTCTCCTGTGTCACCAGTATTACATTCCGCTGCACCTCTGCAGGTATACTGTTTCCCTTCGACTTTCCCATTGACGATGAAACACAGAAATTGCATCGTAATTAAATATAAGAGACACAATGCCGACTTAAGTACAGGAAGACTGAGTCTTCCTACTGTCTATGTTTTGAGCGTTTCCTGTGTCACCAGTTTTACATTCCGATGCACGTCTGCCGGTTTACTGTATCCCTTGCACCTTCCCATTGTCGATGAAACACAGAAATCGCATCGGAATTAAATATAAGAGACACAATGCCGACTTAAGTACAGGAAGACTGAGTCTTCCTACTGTCTATGTTTTGAGCGTTTCCTGTGTCACCAGTTTTACATTCCGATGCACCTTTGCTGGTTTACTGTATCCCTTGGATCCCATTGACGATGAAACACAGAAATTGCATCGGAATTAAATATAAGAGACACAATGCCGACTTAAGTACAGGAAGACTGAGTCTACCTACTGTCTATGTTTTGAGCGTTTCCTGTGTCACCAGTTTTACATTCGGATGCACCTCTGCAGGTTTACTGTATCCCTTGGACCTTCCCATTGACGATGAAAAACAGAAATTGCATCGGATTTAAATATAAGATACACAATGCCGACTTAAGTACAGGAAGACTAAGTCTCCCTACTGTCTATGTTTTGAGCGTTTCCTGTGTCATCAGTTTTACTTTCCGATGCACCTCTGCATGTTTACTATATCCCTTGGACCCTCCCATTCACGATGAAACACAGAAATTTAATCGGAAATAAATATAAGAGACACAATGCCGACTTAAGTACAGGAAGACTGAGTCTTCCTACTGTCTATGTTTTGAGCGTTTCCTGTGTCACCAGTTTTACATTCCGATGCACCTCTGCAGGTTTACTGTATCCCTTCGACCTTCCCATTGACGATGAAACACAGAAATTGCATCGGAATTAAATATAAGAGACACAATGCCGACTTAAGTACAGGAAGACTGAGCCTTCCTACTGTCTATGATTTGAGCGTTTCCTGTGTCACCAGTTTTACATTCCGATGCAACTCTGCAGGTATACTGTTTCCCTTCGACTTTCCCATTGACGATGAAACACAGAAATTGCAACGGAATTAAATAGAAGAGTCACAATGTCGACTTAAGTACAGGAAGAGTTTGTCTTTCTATTGTCTATGTTTTGAGCGTTTCCTGTGTCACCAGTTTTACATTCCGATGCACCTCTGCTGGTTTACTGTATCCATTGGACCATCCATTGACGATGAAACACAGAAATTGCATCGGAATTAAATATAAGAGACACCATGCCGACTTAAGTAAAGGAAGACTGAGTGTTCCTACTGTCTATGTTTTGAGCCTTTCCTGTGTCACCAGTATTACATTCCGATGCACCTCTGCAGGTTTACTGTATCCATTGGACCTTCCCATTGACGATGAAACACAGAAATTTCATCGGAATTAAATATAAGAGACACAACACCGACTTAAGGACAAGAAAACTGAGTCTTCTTACGGTCTATGTTTTGAGCGTTTTCTGTGTCACCAGATTTACATTCCGATGCACCTCTGCAGGTTTACTGTATCCATTGGACCTTCCCATTGACGATGAAACACAGAAATTGCATCGGAATTAAATATAAGAGACACAATGATGACTTAAGTACAGGAGGACTGAGTCTTCCTACCCTCTATGTTTTGAGCGTTTCCTGTGTCACCAGTTTTACATTCCGATGCACCTCTGCAGATTAACTGTATCCATTGGACCTTCAGAATGACGATGAAACAAAGAAATTCAATCGGAATTAAATATAAGAGACACAATGCCGACTTAAGTACAAGAAAACTGAGTCTCCTTACTGTCTATGTTTTGAGCGTTTACAGTGTCACCAGTTTTACATTCCGATGCACGTCTGCAGGTTTACTGTATTCCTTGGACCTTCCTATTGACAATGAAACACAGAAATTGAATCGGAATTAAATATAAGAGATACAATGCCGACTTAAGCACAGGAAGACTGAGTCTTCCTACTGTCTATGTTTTGAGCGTTTCCTGTGTCACCAGTTTTACATTCCGATGCACCTCTGCATGTTTACTGTATCCCTTGGTCCTTCACAGTGACGATGAAACACAGAATTTCCATCGGAATTTAATATAAGAGACACAATGCAGACTTAAGTACAGGAGGGCTAAGTCTTCCTATTGTCTATACTTTGAGCGTCTCCTGTGTCACCAGTATTACATTCCGCTGCACCTCTGCAGGTATACTGTTTCCCTTCGACTTTCCCATTGACGATGAAACACAGAAATTGCATCGTAATTAAATATAAGAGACACAATGCCGACTTAAGTACAGGAAGACTGAGTCTTCCTACTGTCTATGTTTTGAGCGTTTCCTGTGTCACCAGTTTTACATTCCGATGCACGTCTGCCGCTTTACTGTATCCCTTGCACCTTCCCATTGTCGATGAAACACAGAAATCGCATCGGAATTAAATATAAGAGACACAATGCCGACTTAAGTACAGGAAGACTGAGTCTTCCTACTGTCTATGTTTTGAGCGTTTCCTGTGTCACCAGTTTTACATTCCGATGCACCTTTGCTGGTTTACTGTATCCCTTGGATCCCATTGACGATGAAACACAGAATTTGCATCGGAATTAAATATAAGAGACACAATGCCGACTTAAGT
Source organism: Schistocerca nitens (assembly GCF_023898315.1). NCBI lineage: Eukaryota > Metazoa > Arthropoda > Insecta > Orthoptera > Acrididae > Schistocerca > Schistocerca nitens. Next base: position 633,117 of record NC_064616.1, on the reverse strand, counting down.
ACAGGAAGACTGAGTCTACCTACTGTCTATGTTTTGAGCGTTTCCTGTGTCACCAGTTTTACATTCGGGTGCACCTCTGCAGGTTTACTGTATCCCTTGGACCTTCCCATTGACGATGAAAAACAGAAATTGCATCGGATTTAAATATAAGATACACAATGCCGACTTAAGTACAGGAAGACTAAGTCTCCCTACTGTCTATGTTTTGAGCGTTTCCTGTGTCATCAGTTTTACTTTCCGATGCACCTCTGCATGTTTACTATATCCCTTGGACCCTCCCATTCACGATGAAACACAGAAATTTAATAGGAAATAAATATAAGAGACACAATGCCGACTTAAGTACAGGAAGACTGAGTCTTCCTACTGTCTATGTTTTGAGCGTTTCCTGTGTCACCAGTTTTACATTCCGATGCACCTCTGCAGGTTTACTGTATCCCTTCGACCTTCCCATTGACGATGAAACACAGAAATTGCATCGGAATTAAATATAAGAGACACAATGCCGACTTAAGTACAGGAAGACTGAGTCTTCCAACTGTCTATAATTTGAGCGTTTCCTGTGTCACCAGTTTTACATTCCGATGCACCTCTACAGGTTTACTGTATCCCTTGGACCTTCACAGTGACGATGAAACTCAGAAATAGCATCGGAATTAAATAAAAGAGACACAATGACGACTTAAGTACAGAAAGACTGAGTCTTCCTACTGTCTATGTTTTGAGCGTTTTCTGTGTCACTAGTTTTACATTCCGATGCACCTCTGCATGTTTACTGTATCCCTTGGTCCTTCACAGTGACGATGAAACACAGAATTTGCATCGGAATTTAATATAAGAGACACAATGCAGACTTTAGTACAGGAAGGCTAAGTCTTCCTATTGTCTATACTTTGAGCGTCTCCTGTGTCACCAGTATTACATTCCGATGCACCTCTGCAGGTATACTGTTTCCCTTCCACTTTCCCATTGACGATGAAACACAGAAATTGCATCGGAGTTTAATATAAGAGACACAATGCCGACTTAAGTACAGGAAGACTGACTCTTCCTACTGTCTATGTTTTGAGCGTTTCCTGTGTCACCAGTTTTACATTCCGATGCACGTCTGCCAGTTTACTGTATCCCTTGCACCTTCCCATTGTCGATGAAACACAGAAATCGCATCGGAATTAAATATAAGAGACACAATGCCGACTTAAGTACAGGAAGACTGAGTCTTCCTACTGTCTATGTTTTGAGCGTTTCCTGTGTCACCAGTTTTACATTCCGATGCACCTTTGCTGGTTTGCTGTATCCCTTGGATCCCATTGACGATGAAACACAGAAATTGCATCGGAATTAAATATAAGAGACACAATGCCGACTTAAGTACAGGAAGACTGAGTCTACCTACTGTCTATGTTTTGAGCGTTTCCTGTGTCACCAGTTTTACATTCGGATGCACCTCTGCAGGTTTACTGTATCCCTTGGACCTTCCCATTGACGATGAAAAACAGAAATTGCATCGGATTTAAATATAAGATACACAATGCCGACTTAAGTACAGGAAGACTAAGTCTCCCTACTGTCTATGTTTTGAGCGTTTCCTGTGTCATCAGTTTTACTTTCCGATGCACCTCTGCATGTTTACTATATCCCTTGGACCCTCCCATTCACGATGAAAAACAGAAATTTAATCGGAAATAAATATAAGAGACACAATGCCGACTTAAGTACAGGAAGACTGAGTCTTCCTACTGTCTATGTTTTGAGCGTTTCCTGTGTCACCAGTTTTACATTCCGATACACCTCTGCAGGTTTACTGTACCCTTCGACCTTCCCATTGACGATGAAACACAGAAATTGCATCGGAATTAAATATAAGAGACACAATGCCGACTTAAGTACAGGAAGACTGAGTCTTCCTACTGTCTATAATTTGAGCGTTTCCTGTGTCACCAGTTTTACATTCCGATGCACCTCTACAGGTTTACTGTATCCCTCGGACCTTCACAGTGACGATGAAACACAGAAATAGCATCGGAATTAAATATAAGAGACACAATGCCGACTTAAGTACAGAAAGACTGAGTCTTCCTACTGTCTATGTTTTGAGCGTTTCCTGTGTCACTAGTTTTACATTCCGATGCACCTTTGCTGGTTTACTGTATCCCTTGGACCTTCCCATTGACGATGAAACACAGAAATTGCATCGGAATTAAATATAAGAGACACAATGGCGACTTAAGTACAGGAAGACTGAGACTACCTACTGTCTATGTTTTGAGCGTTCCCTGTGTCACCAGTTTTACATTCTGATGCACCTCTGCAGGATTACTGTATCCCTTGGACCTTCACAGTGACGATGAAACACAGAAATTGCATCAGAACTAAATATAAGAGACACAATGCCGACTTAAGTACAAGAAAACAGTCTTCTTACAGTCAACGTTTTGAGCGTTTCCTGTGTCACCAGTTTTACATTCCGATGCACATCTGCAGGTTTACTGTATCCCCTGGACCATCCCATTGGCGATGAAACACACAAAATGCATCGAAATTAAATATAAGAGACACTATGCCGAATTAAGTACAGGAAGACTGAGTCTTCCTACTGTCTATGTTTTGAGCGTTTCCTGTGTCACCAGTTTTACATTCCGATGCACGTCTGCCGGTTTACTGTATCCCTTGCACCTTCCCATTGTCGATGAAACACAGAAATCGCATCGGAATTAAATATAAGAGACACAATGCCGACTTAAGTACAGGAAGACAGAGTCTTCCTACTGTCTATGTTTTGAGCGTTTCCTGTGTCACCAGTTTTACATTCCGATGCACCTTTGCTGGTTTACTGTATCCCTTGGATCCCATTGACGATGAAACACAGAAATTGCATCGGAATTAAATATAAGAGACACAATGCCGACTTAAGTAGAGGAAGACTGAGTCTACCTACTGTCTATGTTTTGAGCGTTTCCTGTGTCACCTGTTTTACATTCGGATGCACCTCTGCAGGTTTACTGTATCCCTTGGACCTTCACAGTGACGATGAAACACAGAAATCGCATCGGCATTAAAGGTAAAAAACACACTGCCGACTTAAGTACAAGAAAACTGAGTCTTATTAGGGTCTATGTTTTGAGCGTTTCCTGTGTCATCAGTTTTACTTTCCGATGCACCTCTGCATGTTTACTATATCCCTTTGACCTTCCCATTCACGATGAAACACAGAAATTTAATCGGAAATATATATAAGAGACACAATGCCGACTTAAGTACCGGAAGACTGAGTCTTCCTAGTGTCTATGTTTTGAGCGTTTCCTGTGTCACTAGTTTTACATTCCGATGCACCTCTGCAGGTTTACTGTATCCCTTCGACCTTCCCATTGACGATGAAACACAGAAATTGCATCGGAATTAAATATAAGAGACACAATGCCGACTTAAGTACAGGAAGACTGAGTCTTCCTACTGTCTATAGTTTGAGCGTTTCCTGTGTCACCAGTTTTACATTCCGATGCACCTCTACAGGTTTACTGTATCCCTTGGACCTTCACAGTGACGATGAAACACAGAAATTGCATCGGATTTAAATATAAGAGACACAATGCCGACTTAAGTACAGATAGACTGAGTCTTCCTAGTGTCTATGTTTTGAGCGTTTCCTGTGTCACCTGTTTTACATTCCGATGCACCTCTGCAGGTTTACTGTATCCCTTGACCTTCCCATTGACGATGAAACACAGAAATCGCATCGGAATTAAATATAAGAGACATAATGCCGACTTATGTACAGGAAGACTGAGTCTTCCTACTGTCTATGTTTTGAGCGTTTCCTTCATCACTCGTTTTACATTCCGATGCACATCTGCAGGTTTACTGTATCCCTTGGACCTTCACAGTGACGATGAAACACAGAAATAGCATCGGAAATAAATATAAGAGACACAATGCCGACTTAAGTACAGGAAGACTGAGTCTTCCTACTGTCTATGTTTTGAGCGTTTCCTGTGTCACCAGTTTTACATTCCGATGCACCTCTGCAGGTTTACTGTATCCCTTCGACCTTCCCATTGACGATGAAACACAGAATTTGCATCGGAATTTAATATAAGAGACACAATGCACACTTTAGTACAGGAAGGCTAAGTCTTCCTATTGTCTATACTTTCAGCGTCTCCTGTGTCACCAGTATTACATTCCGATGCACCTCTGCAGGTATACTGTTTCCCTTCGACTTTCCCATTGACGATGAAACACAGAAATTGCATCGGAATTAAATATAAGAGACACAATGCCGACTTAAGTACAGGAAGACTGAGTCTTCCTACTGTCTATGTTTTGAGCGTTTCCTGTGTCACCAGTTTTACATTCCGATGCACGTCTGCCAGTTTACTGTACCCCTTGCACCTTCCCATTGTCGATGAAACACAGAAATCGCATCGGAATTAAATATAAGAGACACAATGCCGACTTAAGTACAGGAAGACTGAGTCTTCCTACTGTCTATGTTTTGAGCGTTTCCTGTGTCACCAGTTTTACATTCCGATGCACCTTTGCTGGTTTGCTGTATCCCTTGGATCCCATTGACGATGAAACACAGAAATTGCATCGGAATTAAATATAAGAGACACAATGCCGACTTAAGTACAGGAAGACTGAGTCTACCTACTGTCTATGTTTTGAGCGTTTCCTGTGTCACCAGTTTTACATTCGGATGCACCTCTGCAGGTTTACTGTATCCCTTGGACCTTCCCATTGACGATGAAAAACAGAAATTGCATCGGATTTAAATATAAGATACACAATGCCGACTTAAGTACAGGAAGACTAAGTCTCCCTACTGTCTATGTTTTGAGCGTTTCCTGTGTCATCAGTTTTACTTTCCGATGCACCTCTGCATGTTTACTATATCCCTTGGACCCTCCCATTCACGATGAAACACAGAAATTTAATCGGAAATAAATATAAGAGACACAATGCCGACTTAAGTACAGGAAGACTGAGTCTTCCTACTGTCTATGTTTTGAGCGTTTCCTGTGTCACCAGTTTTACATTCCGATGCACCTCTGCAGGTTTACTATACCCTTCGACCTTCCCATTGACGATGAAACACAGAAATTGCATCGGAATTAAATATAAGAGACACAATGCCGACTTAAGTACAGGAAGACTGAGTCTTCCTACTGTCTATAATTTGAGCGTTTCCTGTGTCACCAGTTTTACATTCCGATGCACCTCTACAGGTTTACTGTATCCCTTGGACCTTCACAGTGACGATGAAACACAGAAATAGCATCGGAATTAAATATAAGAGACACAATGCCAACTTAAGTACAGAAAGACTGAGTCTTCCTACTGTCTATGTTTTGAGCGTTTCCTGTGTCACTAGTTTTACATTCCGATGCAACTTTGCTGGTTTACTGTATCCCTTGGACCTTCCCATTGACGATGAAACACAGAAATTGCATCGGAATTAAATATAAGAGACACAATGCCGACTTAAGTACAGGAAGACTGAGACTACCTACTGTCTATGTTTTGAGCGTTCCCTGTGTCACCAGTTTTACATTCTGATGCACCTCTGCAGGATTACTGTATCCCTTGGACCTTCACAGTGACGATGAAACACAGAAATTGCATCGGAACTAAATATAAGAGACACAATGCCGACTTAAGTACAAGAAAACAGTCTTCTTACAGTCAATGTTTTGAGCGTTTCCTGTGTCACCAGTTTTACATTCCGATGCACATCTGCAGGTTTACTGTATCCCCTGGACCATCCCATTGGCGATGAAACACACAAATTGCATCGAAATTAAATATAAGAGACACTATGCCGACTTAAGTACAGGAAGACTGAGTCTTCCTACTGTCTATGTTTTGAGCGTTTCCTGTGTCACCAGTTTTACATTCCGATGCACGTGTGCCGGTTTACTGTATCCCTTGCACCTTCCCTTTGTCGATGAAACACAGAAATCGCATCGGAATTAAATATAAGAGACACAATGCCGACTTAAGTACAGGAAGACAGAGTCTTCCTACTGTCTATGTTTTGAGCGTTTCCTGTGTCACCAGTTTTACATTCCGATGCACGTCTGCCGGTTTACTGTATCCCTTGCACCTTCCCATTGTCGATGAAACACAGAAATTGCACGGAATTAAATATAAGCGTCACAATGCTGCCGACATAAGTACAGGAAGACTGAGTCTTCCTACTGTCTATGCTTTGAGCGTTTCCTGTGTCTCAGTTTTACATTCCGATGCACTTTTGCAGGTTTACTGTATCCATGCGACCTTCCCATTGACGATGAAACACAGAAATTGCATCGGAATTAAATATAAGAGTCACAATGCTGCCGACATAAGTACAGGACGACTGAATCTTCCTACTGTCTATGATTTGAGCGTTTCCTGTGTCATCAGTTTTACATTCCGATGCACCTTTGGAGGTTTACTGTATCCATGCGACCTTCCCATTGACGATGAAACACAGAAATTGCATCGATTTAAATATAAGAGACACAATGCCGACTTAAGTTCAGGAAGACTGAGTATTCCTACTGTCTATGATTTGAGCGTTTCCCTTGTCACCAGTTTTATATTCCGATGCACCTCTACAGTTATACTGTTTCCCTTCGACCTTCCCACTGACGATGAAAAACAGAAATTGCATCGGAATTCAATATAATAGACACAATGCTGCCATAAGTACAAGGAAACAGAGTCTTCTTACGGTCTATGTTTGAGCGTTTCCTGTGTCACCAGTTTTACATTCCGATGCACCTCTGTAGGTTTACTGTGTCCCATCGACTTTCCCATTGGCAATGAAACACAGAAATTGCATCGGAATTAAATATAAGAGACACAATGCCGACTTAAGTACAGGAAGACTGAGTCTTCCTACTGTCTATGTTTTGAGCGTTTCTTGTGTCACCAGTATTACATTTCGATGCACCTCTGCAGGTTTACTGTATCCCTTGGACCTTCACAGTGACGATGAAACACAGAAAATGCATGGGAATTAAATATAAGAGACATAACGACGACTTAAGTACAAGAAAACTGAGTCTTCTTACGGTCTATGTTTTGAGCGTTTTCTGTGTCACCAGATTTACATTCCGATGCACCTCTGCAGGTTTACTGTATCCCTTGGACCTTCCCATTGACGATGAAAAACAGAAATTGCATCGGATTTAAATATAAGATACACTATGCCGACTTAAGTACAGGAAGACTAAGTCTCCCTACTGTCTATGTTTTGAGCGTTTCCTGTGTCATCAGTTTTACTTTCCGATGCACCTCTGCATGTTTACTATATCCCTTCGAACTTCCCATTCACGATGAAACACAGAAATTTAATCGGAAATATATATAAGAGACACAATGCCGACTTAAGTACAGGAAGACTGAGTCTTCCTAGTGTCTATGTTTTGAGCGTTTCCTGCGTCACTAGTTTTACATTCCGATGCACATCTGCAGGTTTACTGTATCCCTTCGACCTTCCCATTGACGATGAAACACAGAAATTGCATCGGAATTAAATATAAGAGACACAATGCCGACTTAAGTACAGGAAGACTGAGTCTTCCTACTGTCTATAATTTGAGCGTTTCCTGTGTCACCAGTTTTACATTCCGATGCACCTCTACAGGTTTACTGTATCCCTTGGACCTTCACAGTGACGATGAAACACAGAAATAGCATCGGAATTAAATATAAGAGACACAATGCCGACTTAAGTACAGAAAGACTGAGTCTTCCTACTGTCTATGTTTTGAGCGTTTCCTGTGTCACTAGTTTTACATTCCGATGCACCTTTGCTGGTTTACTGTATCCCTTGGACCTTCCCATTGACGATGAAACACAGAAATTGCATCGGAATTAAATATAAGAGACACAATGCCGACTTAAGTACAGGAAGACTGAGTCTTCCTACTGTCTATGTTTTGAGCGTTTCCTGTGTCACCAGTTTTATATTCCGATGCACCTTTGCTGGTTTACTGTATCCCTTGGATCCCATTGACGATGAAACACAGAAATTGCATCGGAATTAAATATAAGAGACACAATGCCGACTTAAGTACAGGAAGACTGAGTCTACCTACTGTCTATGTTTTGAGCGTTTCCTGTGTCACCAGTTTTACATTCGGATGCACCTCTGCAGGTTTACTGTATCCCTTGGACCTTCCCATTGACGATGAAACACAGAAATTGCATCGGAATCAAATATAAGAGACCCAATGACAAATAAGTACAGGAAGACTGAGTCTTCCTACTGTCAATGATTTGAGCGTTTCCTGTTTCATCAGTTTTACATTCGGATGCACCTCTGCAGGTTTACTGTATCCCTTGGACCTTCCCATTGACGATGAAAAACAGAAATTGCATCGGATTTAAATATAAGATACACAATGCCGACTTAAGTACAGGAAGACTAAGTCTCCCTACTGTCTATGTTTTGAGCGTTTCCTGTGTCATCAGTTTTACTTTCCGATGCACCTCTGCATGTTTACTATATCCCTTGGACCTTCCCATTCACGATGAAACACAGAAATTTAATCGGAAATAAATATAAGAGACACAATGCCGGCTTAAGTACAGGAAGACTGAGTCTTCCTACTGACTATGTTTTGAGGGTTTCCTGTGTCAAAAGTTTTACATTCCGATGCACCTCTGCAGGTTTACTGTATCCCTTCGACCTTCCCATTGGCGATGAAACACAGAAATTGCATCGGAATTAAATATAAGAGACACAATGCCGACTTAAGTACAGGAAGACTGAGTCTTCCTACTGTCTATAATTTGAGCGTTTCCTGTGTCACCAGTTTTACATTCCGATGCACCTCTACAGGTTTACTGTATCCCTTGGACCTTCCCATTGACGATGGAACACAGAAATTGCATCGGAATTAAAAATAAGAGACACAATGCTGACTTAAGTACAGGAAAACTAGGTTTCCCTACTGTCTATGTTTTGAGCGTTTCCTGTGTCATCAGTTTTACATTCCGATGCACCTGTGCAGGTTTACTGTATCCCTTAGATCTTCCCATTGACGATGAAACACAGAAATTCCATTGGAATTAAATATAAGAGACACAATGCCGACTTAAGTACAGGAAGACTGAGTCTTCCTACTGTCTATGTTTTAGCGTTTCCTGTGTCACCAGTTTTACCTTCCGATGCACCTCTGCCGGTTTACTGTATCCCTTGGACCTTACCATTGTCGATGAAACACAGAAATCGCACCGGAATTAAATATAGGAGACACAATTCCGACTTAAGTACAGGAAGACTGAGTCTTCCTACTGTCTATGTTTTGAGCGTTTCTTGTGTCACCAGTATTACATTTCGATGCACCTCTGCAGGTTTACTGTATCCCTTGGACCTTCACAGTGACGATGAAACACAGAAAATGCATGGGAATTAAATATAAGAGACATAACGACGACTTAAGTACAAGAAAACTGAGTCTTCTTACGGTCTATGTTTTGAGCGTTTTCTGTGTCACCAGATTTACATTCCGATGCACCTCTGCAGGTTTACTGTATCCCTTGGACCTTCCCATTGACGATGAAAAACAGAAATTGCATCGGATTTAAATATAAGATACACTATGCCGACTTAAGTACAGGAAGACTAAGTCTCCCTACTGTCTATGTTTTGAGCGTTTCCTGTGTCATCAGTTTTACTTTCCGATGCACCTCTGCATGTTTACTATATCCCTTCGACCTTCCCATTCACGATGAAACACAGAAATTTAATCGGAAATATATATAAGAGACACAATGCCGACTTAAGTACAGGAAGACTGAGTCTTCCTAGTGTCTATGTTTTGAGCGTTTCCTGTGTCACTAGTTTTACATTCCGATGCACCTCTGCAGGTTTACTGTATCCCTTCGACCTTCCCATTGACGATGAAACACAGAAATTGCATCGGAATAAAATATAAGAGACACAATGCCGACTTAAGTACAGGAAGACTGAGTCTTCCTACTGTCTATGCTTTGAGCGTTTCCAGTGTCACTAGTTTTACATTCCGATGCACCTCTGCAGGTTTACTGTATCCCTTGGACCTTCACAGTGACGATGAAACACAGAAATTGCATAGAAATTAAATATAAGAGAAAGAATGCCGACTTAAGTACAGGAAGACTGAGTCTTCGTACTGTCTATAATTTGACCTTTTCCTGTGTCACCAGTTTTACATTCCGATGCACCTCTACAGGTTTACTGTATCCCTTGGACCTTCACAGTGACGATGAAACACAGAAATTGCATCGAAATTAAATATAAGAGACACAATGCCGACTTAAGTACAGGAAGACTAAGTCTTCCTACTGTCTATGTTTTGAGCGTTTCCTGTGTCATCAGTTTTACTTTCCGATGCACCTCTGCAGGATTACTATATCCCTCGGACCTTCCCATTCACGATGAAACACAGATATTTCATCGGAAATAAATATAAGAGACACAATGCCGACTTAAGTACAGGAAGACTGAGTCTTCCTACTGTCTATGTTTTGAGCGTTTCCTGCGTCACCAGTTTTACATTCCGATGCACCTCTGCCGGTTTACTGTATCCCTTGCACCTTCCCATTGTCGATGAAACACAGAAGTCGCATCGGAATTAAATATAAGAGACACAATGCCGACGTAAGTACAGGAAGACAGAGACTTCCCACTGTCTATGTTTTGAGCCTTTCCTGTGTCACCAGTTTTACATTCGGATGCACCTCTGCAGGTTTACTGTATCCCTTCGACCTTCCCATTGACGATGAAACACAGAAATTGCATCGGAATTAAATATAAGAGACACAATGCCGACTTAAGTACAGGAAGACTGAGTCTTCCTACTGTCAATGATTTGAGCGTTTCCTGTGTCATCAGTGTTACTTTCCGATGCACCTCTGCAGGTTTACTGTATCCCTTGGACCTTCCCATTGACGATGAAAAACAGAAATTGCATCGGATTAAAATATAAGATACACAATGCCGACTTAAGTACAGGAAGACTAAGTCTCCCTACTGTCTATGTTTTGAGCGTTTCCTGTGTCATCAGTTTTACTTTCCGATGCACCTCTGCATGTTTACTATATCCCTTGGACCTTCCCATTCACGATGAAACACAGAAATTTAATCGGAAATAAATATAAGAGACACAATGCCGACTTAAGTACAGGAAGTCTGAGTCTTCCTACTGTCTATGTTTTGAGCGTTTCCTGTGTCACCAGTTTTACATTCCGATGCACCTCTGCAGGTTTACTGTATCCCTTCGACCTTCCCATTGACGATGAAACACAGAAATTGCATCGGAATTAAATATAAGAGACACAATGCCGACTTAAGTACAGGAAGACTGAGTCTTCCTACTGTCTATATTTTGAGCGTTTCCTGTGTCACTAGTTTTACATTCCGATGCACCTCTGCAGGTTTACTGTATCCCTTGGACCTTCACAGTGACGATGAATCACAGAAATCGCATCGGAATTAAAGGTAAAAGACACAATGCCGACTTAAGTACAAGAAAACTGAGTCTTCTTAGGGTCTATGTTTTGAGCGTTTCCCTTGTCACCAGTTTTACATTCCGATGCACCTCTGCAGGTATACTGTTTCCCTTCGTCCTTCCCATTGAGATGAAACACAGAAATTGCATCGGAATTAAATATAAGAGTCCCAATGCTGCCGACATAAGTACAGGAAGACTGAGTCTTCCTACTGTCTATGTTTTGAGCGTTTCCTGTGTCATCAGTTTTACATTCCGATGCACTTTTGCAGGTTTACTGTATCCATGCGACCTTCCCATTGACGATGAAACACAGAAATTGCATCGGAATTAAATATAAGAGTCACAATGCTGCCGACATAAGTGCAGGAAGACTGAGTCTTCCTGCTGTCTATGATTTGAGCGTTTCCTGTGTCATTAGTTTTACATTCCGATGCACCTCGGAGGTTTACTGTATCCATGCGACATTCCCATTGACGATGAAACACAGAAATTGCATCGATTTAAATATAAGAGACACAATGCCGACTTAAGTTCAGGAAGACTGAGTATTCCTACTGTCTATGTTTTGAGCGTTTCCCTTGTCACCAGTTTTACATTCCGATGCACCTCTGCAGGTATACTGTTTCCCTTCGACCTTCCCACTGACGATGAAAAACAGAAATTGCATCGGAATTTAATATAATAGACACAATGCTGCCATAAGTACAAGAAAACTGAGTCTTCTTACGGTCTATGTTTGAGCGTATCCTGTGTCACCAGTTTTACATTCCGATGCACCTCTGTAGGTTTACTGTGTCCCTTCGACTTTCCCATTGGCAATGAAACACAGAAATTGCATCGGAATTAAATATATGAGACACAATGCCGACTTAAGTACAGGAAGACTGAGTCTTCCTACTGTCTATGTTTTGAGCGTTTCCTGTGTCACCAGTATTACATTCAGATGCACCTCTGCAGGTTTACTGTATCCATTGGACCTTCGCATTGATGATGAAACACAGAAATTGCATGGGAATTAAATATAAGAGACACAACGACGACTTAAGTACAAGAAAACTGAGTCTTCTTACGGTCTATGTTTTGAGCGTTTTCTGTGTCACCAGATTTACATTCGGATGCACTTCTGCAGATTTACTGTATCCCTTGGACCTTCCTATTGACGATGAAAAACAGAAATTGCATTGGATTTAAATATAAGATACACAATGCCGACTTAAGTACAGGAAGACCAAGTCTACCTACTGTCTATGTTTTGAGCGTTTCCTGTGTCACCAGCTTTACATTCCGATGCACCTCTGCAGGTTTACTGCATCGCTTCGACCTTCCCATTGACGATGAAACACAGAAATTGCATCGGAATTAAATATAAGAGACACAATCCCGACTTAAGTACAGGAAGACTGAGTCTTCCTACTGACTATGTTTTGAGCGTTTCCTGTGTCACTAGTTTTACATTCCGATGCACCTCTGCTGGTTTACTGAATCCCTTGGACCTTCCCATTGACGATGAAACACATATATTGCATCGGAATTAAATGTAAGCGACACAATGCCGACTTAAGTACAGGAAGACTGAGTCTTCCTACTGTCTATGTTTTTAGCGTTTCCTGTGTCACCAGTTTTACATTCTGATGCACCTCTGCAGGTTTACTGTATCCCTTGGACCTTCCCATTGACGATGAAACACAGAAATTGCATCGGAATTAAATATAAGAGACACAATGCCGACTTAAGTACAGGAAGACTGAGTCTTCCTAATGTCTATAATTTGAGCGTTTCCTGTGTCACCAGTTTTACATTCTGATGCACCTCTGCAGGTTTACTGTATCCCTTGGACCTTCACAGTGATGATGAAACACAGAAATAGCATCGGAATAACATATAAGAGACACAATGCCGACTTAAGTACAGGAAGACTGAGTCTTCCTACTGACTATGTTTTGAGCGTTTCCTGTGTCACTAGTTTTACATTCCGATGCACCTTTGCAGGTTTACTGTATCCCTTGGACCTTCCCATTGACGATGAAACACAGAAATTGCATCGGAATTAAATATAAGAGACACAATGCCGACTTAAGTACAGGAAGACCGAGTCTTCCTACTGTCTATGTTTTGAGCGTTTCCTGTGTCACCAGTTTTACATTCTGATGCACCTCTGTAGGTTTACTGTATCCCTTGGACCTTCCCATTGACGATGAAACACAGATATTGCATCGGAGTTAAATATAAGAGACACAATGCCGACTTTAGTACAAGAAAACTGAGTCTTCTTACGGTGTATGTTTTGAGCGTTTCCTGTGTCACCAGTTTTACATTCTGATGCACCTCTGCAGGTTTACTGTATCCCTTGCACCTTCCCATTGACGATGAAAAACAGAAATTGCATCGGATTTAAATATAAGATACACAATGCCGACTTAAGTACAGGAAGACTAAGTCTCCCTACTGTCTATGTTTTGAGCGTTTCCTGTGTCATCAGTTTTACTTTCCGATGCACCTCTGCATGTTTACTATATCCCTTCGACCTTCCCATTCACGATCAAACACAGAAATTTAATCGGAAATAAATATAAGAGACACAATGCCGACTTAAGTACAGGAAGACTGAGTCTTCCTACTGTCTATGTTTTGAGCGTTTCCTCTGTCACCAGTTTTACATTCCGATGCACCTCTGCAGGTTTACTGTGTTCCTTCGACCTTCCCATTGACGATGAAACACAGAAATTGCATCGGAATTAAATATAAGAGACACAACGCCGACTTAAGTACAGGAAGACTGAGTCTTCCTACTGTCTATATTTTGGGCGTTTCCTGTGTCACTAGTTTTACATTCCGATGCACCTCTGCAGGTTTACTGTATCCCTTGGACCTTCACAGTGACGATGAAACACGGAAATCGCATCGGAATTAAAGGTAAAAGACACAATGCCGACTTAAGTACAAGAAAACTGAGTCTTCTTAGGGTCTATGTTTTGAGCGTTTCCCTTGTCACCAGTTTTACATTCCGATGCACCTCTGCAGGTATACTGTTTCCCTTCGTCCTTCCCATTGACGATGAAACACAGAAATTGCATCGGAATTAAATGTAAGAGTCACAATGCTGCCGACATAAGTACAGGAAGACTGAGTCTTCCTACTGTCTATGTTTTGAGCGTTTCCTGTGTCATCGGTTTTACATTCCGATGCACTTTTGCAGGTTTACTGTATCCATGCGACCTTCCCATTGACGATGAAACACAGAAATTGCATCGGAATTAAATATAAGAGTCACAATGCTGCCGACATAAGTGCAGGAATACTGAGTCTTCCTACTGTCTACGATTTGAGCGTTTCCTGTGTCATTAGTTTTACATTCCGATGCACCTCGGAGGTTTACTGTATCCATGCGACATTCCCATTGACGATGAAACACAGAAATTGCATCGATTTAAATATAAGAGACACAATGCCGACTTAAGTTCAGGAAGACTGAGTATTCCTACTGTCTATGTTTTGAGCGTTTCCCTTGTCACCAGTTTTACATTCCGATGCACCTCTGCAGGTATACTGTTTCCCTTCGACCTTCCCACTGACGATGAAAAACAGAAATTGCATCGGAATTTAATATAATAGACACAATGCTGCCATAAGTACAAGAAAACTGAGTCTTCTTACGGTCTATGTTTGAGCGTTTCCTGTGTCACCAGTTTTACATTCCGATGCACCTCTGTAGGTTTACTGTGTCCCTTCGACTTTCCCATTGGCAATGAAACACAGAAATTGCATCGGAATTAAATATAAGAGACACAATGCCCACTTAAGTACAGGAAGACTGAGTCTTCCTACTGTCTATGTTTTGAGCGTTTCCTGTGTCACCAGTATTACATTCCGATGCACCTCTGCAGGTTTACTGTATCCATTGGACCTTCCCATTGACGATGAAACACAGAAATTGCATCGGAATTAAATATAAGAGACACAACGACGACTTAAGTACAAGAAAACTGAGTCTTCTTACGGTCTATGTTTTGAGCGTTTTTTGTGTCACCAGATTTACATTCCGATGCACTTCTGCAGGTTTACTGTATCCCTTGGACCTTCCTATTGACGATGAAAAACAGAAATTGCATCGGATATAAATATAAGATACACAATGCCGACTTAAGTACAGGAAGACTAAGTCTCCCTACTGTCTATGTTTTGAGCGTTTCCTGTGTCATCAGTTTTACTTTCCGATGCACCTCTGCATGTTTACTATATCCCTTGGACCTTCCCATTCACGATGAAACACAGAAATTTAATCGGAAATAAATATAAGAGACACAATGCCGACTTAAGTACAGGAAGACTGAGTCTTCCTACTGTCTATGTTTTGAGCGTTTCCTGTGTCACCAGTTTTACATTCCGATGCACCTCTGCAGGTTTACTGTATCGCTTCGACCTTCCCATTGACGATGAAACACAGAAATTGCATCGGAATTAAATATAAGAGACACATTCCCGACTTAAGTACAGGAAGACTGAGTCTTCCTACTGACTATGTTTTGAGCGTTTCCTGTGTCACTAGTTTTACATTCCGATGCACCTCTGCTGGTTTACTGAATCCCTTGGACCTTCCCATTGACGACGAAACACAGAAATTGCATCGGAATTAAATGTAAGAGACACAATGCCGACTTAAGTACAGGAAGACTGAGTCTTCCTACTGTCTATGTTTTTAGCGTTTCCTGTGTCACCAGTTTTACATTCTGATGCACCTCTGCAGGTTTACTATATCCCTTTGACCTTCCCATTCACGGTGAAACACAGATATTTCATCGGAAATAAATATAAGAGACACAATGCCGACTTAAGTACAGGAAGACTGAGTGTTCCTACTATGTTTTGAGCGTTTCCTGTGTCACCAGTTTTACATTCTGATGCACCTCTGCAGGTTTACTGTATCCCTTGGACCTTCACAGTGACGATGAAACACAGAAATAGCATCGGATTAAATATAAGAGACACAATGCCGACTTAAGTACAGGAAGACTGAGTCTTCCTACTGACTATGTTTTGAGCGTTTCCTGTGTCACTAGTTTTACGTTCCGATGCACCTTTGCAGGTTTACTGTATCCCTTGGACCTTCCCATTGACGATGAAACACAGAAATTGCATCGGAATTAAATATAAGAGACACAATGCCGACTTAAGTACAGGAAGACTGAGTCTTCCTACTGACTATGTTTTGAGCGTTTCCTGTGTCACTAGTTTTACATTCCGATGCACCTCTGCTGGTTTACTGAATCCCTTGGACCTTCCCATTCACGATGAAACACAGATATTGCATCGGAGTTAAATATAAGAGACACAATGCCGACTTTAGTACAAGAAAACTGAGTCTTCTTACGGTGTATGTTTTGAGCGTTTCCTGTGTCACCAGTTTTACATTCTGATCCACCTCTGCAGGTTTACTGTATCCCTTGCACCTTCCCATTGACGATGAAAAACAGAAAATGCATTGGATTTAAACATAAGATACACAATGCCGACTTAAGAACAGGAAGACTAAGTCTCCCTACTGTCTATGTTTTGAGCGTTTCCTGTGTCATCAGTTTTACTTTCCGATGCACCTCTGCATGTTTACTATATCCCTTGGACCTTCCCATTCACGATGAAACACAGAAATTTAATCGGAAATAAATATAAGAGACACAATGCCGACTTAAGTACAGGAAGACTGAGTCTTCCTACTGTCTATGCTTTGAGCGTTTCCTCTGTCTCCAGTTTTACATTCCGATGCACCTCTGCCGGTTTACTGTATCCCTTCGACCTTCCCATTGACGATGAAACACAGAAATTGCATCGGAATTAAATATAAGAGACACAATGCCGACTTAAGTACAGGAAGACTGAGTCTTCCTACTGTCTATATTTTGGGCGTTTCCTGTGTCACTAGTTTTACATTCCGATGCACCTCTGCAGGTTTACTGTATCCCTTGGACCTTCACAGTGACGATGAAACACGGAAATCACATCGGAATTAAAGGTAAAAGACACAATGCCGACTTAAGTACAAGAAAACTGAGTCTTCTTAGGGTCTATGTTTTGAGCGTTTCCCTTGTCACCAGTTTTACATTCCGATGCACCTCTGCAGGTATACTGTTTCCCTTCGTCCTTCCCATTGACGATGAAACACAGAAATTGCATCGGAATTAAATGTAAGAGTCACAATGCTGCCGACATAAGTACAGGAAGACTGAGTCTTCCTACTGTCTATGTTTTGAGCGTTTCCTGTGTCATCAGTTTTACATTCCGATGCACTTTTGCAGGTTTACTGTATCCATGCGACCTTCCCATTGACGATGAAACACAGAAATTGCATCAGAATTAAATATAAGAGTCACAATGCAGCCGACATATGTGCAGGAATACTGAGTCTTCCTACTGTCTATGATTTTAGCGTTTCCTGTGTCATTAGTTTTACATTCCGATGCACCTCGGAGGTTTACTGTATCCATGCGACATTCCCATTGACGATGAAACACAGAAATTGCATCGATTTAAATATAAGAGCCACAATGCCGACTTATGTTCAGGAAGACTGGGTATTCCTACTGTCTATGTTTTGAGCGTTTCCCTTGTCACCAGTTTTACATTCCGATGCACCTCTGCAGGTATACTGTTTCCCTTCGACCTTCCCACTGACGATGAAAAACAGAAATTGCATCGGAATTTAATATAATAGACACAATGCTGCCATAAGTACAAGAAAACTGAGTCTTCTTACGGTCTATGTTTGAGCGTTTCCTGTGTCACCAGTTTTACATTCCGATGCACCTCTGTAGGTTTACTGTGCCCTTCGACTTTCCCATTGGCAATGAAACACAGAAATTGCATCGGAATTAAATATAAGAGACACAATGCCGACTTAACTACAGGAAGACTGAGTCTTCCTACTGTCTATGTTTTGAGCGTTTCCTGTGTCACCAGTATTACATTCCGATGCACCTCTGCAGGTTTAGTGTATCCATTGGACCTTCCCATTGACGATGAAACACAGAAATTGCATGGGAATTAAATATAAGAGACACAACGACGACTTAAGTACAAGAAAACTGAGTCTTCTTACGGTCTATGTTTTGAGCGTTTTCTGTGTCACCAGAGTTACATTCCGATGCACTTCTGCAGGTTTACTGTATCCCTTGGACATTCCTATTGACGATGAAAAACAGAAATTGCATCGGATTTAAATATAAGATACACAATGCCGACTTAAGTACAGGAAGACTAAGTCTCCCTACTGTCTATGTTTTGAGCGTTTCCTGTGTCATCAGTTTTACTTTCCGATGCACCTCTGCATGTTTACTATATCCCTTGGACCTTCCCATTCACGATGAAACACAGAAATTTAATCGGAAATAAATATAAGAGACACAATGCCGACTTAAGTACAGGAAGACTGAGTCTTCCTACTGTCTATGTTTTGAGCGTTTCCTGTGTCACCAGTTTTACATTCCGATGCACCTCTGCAGGTTTACTGTATCGCTTCGGCCTTCCCATTGACGATGAAACACAGAAATTGCATCGGAATTAAATATAAGAGACACAATCCCGACTTAAGTACAGGAAGACTGAGTCTTCCTACTGACTATGTTTTGAGCGTTTCCTGTGTCACTAGTTTTACATTCCGATGCACCTCTGCAGGTTTACTGAATCCCTTGGACCTTCCCATTGACGATGAAACACAGAAATTGCATCGGAATTAAATGTAAGAGACACAATGCCGACTTAAGTACAGGAAGACTGAGTCTTCCTACTGTCTATGTTTTTAGCGTTTCCTGTGTCACCAGTTTTACATTCTGATGCACCTCTGCAGGTTTACTGTATCCCTTGGACCTTCCCATTGACGATGAAACACAGAAATTGCATCGGAATTAAATATAAGAGACACAATGCCGACTTAAGTACAGGAAGACTGAGTCTTCCTAATGTCTATAATTTGAGCGTTTCCTGTGTCACCAGTTTTACATTCTGATGCACCTCTACAGGTTTACTGTATACCTTGGACCTTCACAGTGACGATGAAACACAGAAATTGCATCGAAATTAAATATAAGAGACACGATGCCGACTTAAGTACAGGAATACTAAGTCTTACTACTGTCTATGTTATGAGCGTTTCCTGTGTCATCAGTTTTACTTTCCGATGCACCTCTGCAGGTTTACTATATCCCTTTGACCTTCCCATTCACGGTGAAACACAGATATTTCATCGGAAATAGATATAAGAGACACAATGCCGAGTCTTCCTACTGTCTATGTTTTGAGCGTTTCCTGTGTCACCAGTTTTACATTCTGATGCACTTCTGTAGGTTTACTGTATCCCTTGGACCTTCCCATTGACGATGAAACACAGATATTGCATCGGAGTTAAATATAAGAGACACAATGCCGACTTTAGTACAAGAAAACTGAGTCTTCTTACGGTGTATGTTTTGAGCGTTTCCTGTGTCACCAGTTTTACATTCTGATGCACCTCTGCAGGTTTACTGTACCCCTTGCACCTTCCCATTGACGATGAAAAACAGAAATTGCATCGGATTTAAATATAAGATACACAATGCCGACTTAAGTACAGGAAGACTAAGTCTCCCTACTGTATATGTTTTGAGCGTTTCCTTTGTCATCAGTTTTACTTTCCGATGCACCTCTGCATGTTTACTATATCCCTTGGACCTTCCCATTCACGATGAAACACAGAAATTTAATCGGAAATAAATATAAGAGACACAATGCCGACTTAAGTACAGGAAGACTGAGTCTTCCTACTGTCTATGCTTTGAGCGTTTCCTCTGTCTCCAGTTTTATATTCCGATGCACCTCTGCCGGTTTACTGTATCCCTTCGACCTTCCCATTGACGATGAAACACAGAAATTGCATCGGAATTAAATATAAGAGACACAATGCCGACTTAAGTACAGGAAGACTGAGTCTTCCTACTGTCTATATTTTGGGCGTTTCCTGTGTCACTAGTTTTACATTCCGATGCACCTCTGCAGGTTTACTGTATCCCTTGGACCTTCACAGTGACGATGAAACACGGAAATCACATCGGAATTAAAGGTAAAAGACACAATGCCGACTTAAGTACAAGAAAACTGAGTCTTCTTGGGGTCTATGTTTTGAGCGTTTCCCTTGTCACCAGTTTTACATTCCGATGCACCTCTGCAGGTATACTGTTTCCCTTCGTCCTTCCCATTGACGATGAAACACAGAAATTGCATCGGAATTAAATGTAAGAGTCACAATGCTGCCGACATTAGTACAGGAAGACTGAGTCTTCCTACTGTCTATGTTTTTAGCGTTTCCTGTGTCATCAGTTTTACATTCCGATGCACTTTTGCAGGTTTACTGTATCCATGCGACCTTCCCATTGACGATGAAACATAGAAATTGCATCGGAATTAAATATAAGAGTCACAATGCTGCCGACATAAGTGCAGGAATACTGAGTCTTCCTACTGTCTATGATTTGAGCGTTTCCTGTGTCATTAGTTTTACATTCCGATGCACCTCGGAGGTTTACTGTATCCATGCGACATTCCCATTGACGATGAAACACAGAAATTGCATCGATTTAAATATAAGAGACACAATGCCGACTTAAGTTCAGGAAGACTGAGTATTCCTACTGTCTATGTTTTGAGCGTTTCCCTTGTCACCAGTTTTACATTCCGATGCACCTCTGCAGGTATACTGTTTCCCTTCGACCTTCCCACTGACGATGAAAAACAGAAATTGCATCGGAATTTAATATAATAGACACAATGCTGCCATAAGTACAAGAAAACTGAGTCTTCTTACGGTCTATGTTTGAGCGTTTCCTGTGTCACCAGTTTTACATTCCGATGCACCTCTGTAAGTTTACTGTGTCCCTTCGACTTTCCCATTGGCAATGAAACACAGAAATTGCATCGGAATTAAATATAAGAGACACAATGCCGACTTAAGTACAGGAAGACTGAGTCTTCCTACTGTCTATGTTTTGAGCGTTTCCTGTGTCACCAGTATTACATTCCGATGCACCTCTGCAGGTTTACTGTATCCATTGGACCTTCCCATTGACGATGAAACACAGAAATTGCATGGGAATTAAATATAAGAGACACAACGACGACTTAAGTACAAGAAAACTGGGTCTTCTTACGGTCTATGTTTTGAGCGTTTTCTGTGTCACCAGATTTACATTCCGATGCACTTCTGCAGGTTTACTGTATCCCTTGGACCATCCTATTGACGATGAAAAACAGAAATTGCATCGGATTTAAATATAAGATACACAATGCCGACTTAAGTACAGGAAGAGTAAGTCTCCCTACTGTCTATGTTTTGAGCGTTTCCTGTGTCGTCGGTTTTACTTTCCGATGCACCTCTGCATGTTTACTATATCCCTTGGACCTTCCCATTCACGATGAAACACAGAAATTTAATCGGAAATAAATATAAGAGACACAATGCCGACTTAAGTACAGGAAGACTGAGTCTTCCTACTGTCTATATTTTGAGCGTTTCCTGTGTCACCAGTTTTACATTCCGATGCACCTCTGCAGGTTTACTGTATCGCTTCGACCTTCCCATTGACGATGAAACACAGAAATTGCATCGGAATTAAATATAAGAGACACAATCCCGACTTAAGTACAGGAAGACTGAGTCTTCCTACTGACTATGTTTTGAGCGTTTCCTGTGTCACTAGTTTTACATTCCGATGCACCTCTGCTGGTTTACTGAATCCCTTGGACCTTCCCATTGACGATGAAACACAGAAATTGCATCGGAATGAAATGTAAGAGACACAATGCCGACTTAAGTACACGAAGACTGAGTCTTCCTACTGTCTATGTTTTTAGCGTTTCCTGTGTCACCAGTTTTACATTCTGATGCACCTCTGCAGGTTTACTGTATCCCTTGGACCTTCCCATTGACGATGAAACACAGAAATTGCATCGGAATTAAATATAAGAGACACAATGCCGACTTAAGTACAGGAAGACTGAGTCTTCCTAATGTCTATAATTTGAGCGTTTCCTGTGTCACCAGTTTTACATTCTGATGCACCTCTACAGGTTTACTGTATACCTTGGACCTTCACAGTGACGATGAAACACAGAAATTGCATCGAAATTAAATATAAGAGACACAATGCCGACTTAAGTACAGGAATACTAAGTCTTACTACTGTCTATGTTTTGAGCGTTTCCTGTGTCATCAGTTTTACTTTCCGATGCACCTCTGCAGGTTTACTATATCCCTTTGACCTTCCCATTCACGGTGAAACACAGATATTTCATCGGAAATATATATAAGAGACACAATGCCGACTTAAGTACAGGAAGACTGAGTGTTCCTACTGTCTATGTTTTGAGCGTTTCCTGTGTCACCAGTTTTACATTCTGATGCACCTCTGCAGGTTTACTGTATCCCTTGGACCTTCACAGTGACGATGAAACACAGAAATAGCATCGGAATTAAATATAAGAGACACAATGCCGACTTAAGTACAGGAAGACTGAGTCTTCCTACTGACTATGTTTTGAGCGTTTCCTGTGTCACTAGTTTTACATTCCGATGCACCTTTGCAGGTTTACTGTATCCCTTGGACCTTCCCATTGACGATGAAACACAGAAATTGCATCGGAATTAAATATAAGAGACACAATGCCGACTTAAGTACAGGAAGACCGAGTCTTCCTACTGTCTATGTTTTCAGCGTTTCCTGTGTCACCAGTTTTACATTCTGATGCACCTCTGTAGGTTTACTGTATCCCTTGGACCTTCCCATTGACGATGAAACACAGATATTGCATCGGAGTTAAATATAAGAGACACAATGCCGACTTTAGTACAAGAAAACTGAGTCTTCTTACGGTGTATGTTTTGAGCGTTTCCTGTGTCACCAGTTTTACATTCTGATGCACCTCTGCAGGTTTACTGTATCCCTTGCACCTTCCCATTGACGATGAAAAACAGAAATTGCATCGGATTTAAATATAAGATACACAATGCCGACTTAAGTACAGGAAGACTAAGTCTCCCTACTGTCTATGTTTTGAGCGTTTCCTGTGTCATCAGTTTTACTTTCCGATGCACCTCTGCATATTTACTATATCCTTTGGACCTTCCCATTGACGATGAAACACAGAAATTTAATCGGAAATAAATATAAGAGACACAATGCCGACTTAAGTACAGGAAGACTGAGTCTTCCTACTGTCTATGTTTTGAGCGTTTCCTCTGTCACCAGTTTTACATTCCGATGCACCTCTGCAGGTTTACTGTATCCCTTCGACCTTCCCATTGACGATGAAACACAGAAATTGCATCGGAATTAAATATAAGAGACACAATGCCGACTGAAGTACAGGAAGACCGAGTCTTCCTACTGTCTATATTTTGGGCGTTTCCTGTGTCACTAGTTTTACATTCCGATGCACCTCTGCAGGTTTACTGTATCGCTTGGACCTTCACAGTGACGATGAAACACAGAAATCACATCGGAATTAAAGGTAAAAGACACAATGCCGACTTAAGTACAAGAAAACTGAGTCTTCTTAGGGTCTATGTTTTGAGCGTTTCCCTTGTCACCAGTTTTACATTCCGATGCACCTCTGCAGGTATACTGTTTCCCTACGTCCTCCCCATTGACGATGAAACACAGAAATTGCATCGGAATTAAATATAAGAGTCACAATGCTGCCGACATAAGTACAGGAAGACTGAGTCTTCCTACTGTCTATAATTTGAGCGTTTCCTGTGTCATCAGTTTTACATTCCGATGCACTTTTGCAGGTTTACTGTATCCATGCGACCTTCCCATTGACGATGAAACACAGAAATTGCATCGGAATTAAATATAATAGACACAATGCTGCCATAAGTACAAGAAAACAGAGTCTTCTTACGGTCTATGTTTGAGCGTTTCCTGTGTCACCAGTTTTACATTCCGATGCACCTCTGTAGGTTTACACTGTCCCTTCGACTTTCCCATTGGCAATGAAACACAGAAATTGCATGGGAATTAAATATAAGAGACACAATGCCGACTTAAGTTCAGGAAGACTGAGTATTCCTACTGTCTATGTTTTGAGCGTTTCCCTTGTCACCAGTTTTACATTCCGATGCACCTCTGCAGGTATACTGTTTCCCTTGGACCTTCGCACTGACGATGAAAAACAGAAATTGCATCGGAATTAAATATAATAGACACAATGCTGCCATGAGTACAAGAAAACAGAGTCTTCTTACGGTCTATGTTTGAGCGTTTCCTGTGTCACCAGCTTTACATTCCGATGCACCTCTGCAGGTTTACTGTATACCTTGGACCTTCCCATTGACGATGAAACACAGAAATTGCATCGGAATTAAATGTAAGAGACACAATGCCGTCTTAAGTACAGGAAGACTGCGTCTTCCTACTGTCTATGTTTATAGCGTTTCCTGTGTCACCAGTCTTACATTCTGATGCACCTCTGCAGGTTTACTGTATCCCTTGGACCTTCCCATTGACGATGAAACACAGAAATTGCATCGGAATTAAATACAAGAGACACAATGCCGACCTAATTACAGGAAGACTGAGTCTTCCTAATGTCTATAATTTGAGCGTTTCCTGTGTCACCAGTTTTACATTCTGATGCACCTCTACAGGTTTACTGTATACCTTGGACCTTCACAGTGACGATGAAACGCAAAAATTGCATCGAAATTAAATATAAGAGACACAATGCCGACTTAAGTACAGGAAGAGTAAGTCTTACTACTGTCTATGTTTTGAGCGTTACCTGTGTCATCAGTTTTACTTTCCGATGCACCTCTGCAGGTTTATTATATCCCTTGGACCTTCCCATTCACGATGAAACACTGATATTTCATCGGAAATAAATATAAGAGACACAATGCCGACTTAAGTACAGGAAGACTGAGTCTTCCTACTGTCTATGTTTTGAGCGTTTCCTGTGTCACCAGTTTTACATTCCGATGCACCTCTGCATGTTTACTGTATCCCTTGGTCCTTCACAGTGACGATGAAACACAGAATTTGCATTGGAATTTAATATAAGAGACACAATGCAGACTTAAGTACAGGAAGGCTAAGTCTTCCTTTTGTCTATACTTTGAGCGTCTCCTGTGTCACCAGTTTTACATTCCGATGCACCTCTGCAGGTATACTGTTTCCCTTCGACTTTCCCATTGACGATGAAACACAGAAATTGCATTGGAATTAAATATAAGAGACACCATGCCGACTTAAGTAAAGGTAGACTGATTCTTCCTACTGTCTATGATTTGTGCGTGTCCTGTATCACCAGTTTTACATTCCGATGAACCTCTGCAGGTTTACTGTATCCCTTGGATCTTCGCATTGACGATGAAACACAGAAATTGCATCGGAATTAAATATAAGAGACACAATGCCGACTTAAGTACAGGAACATTGAGTCTTCCTACTGTCTATGCTTTGAGCGTTTCCTGTGTCACCAGTTTTACATATCGATGCACCTCTGCATGTTTACTGTATCCCTTGGACCTTCACACTGACGATGAAGCACAGAAATAGCTTCGGAATTAAATATAAGAGACACAATGCCGACTTAAGTACAGGAAGAGTGTGTCTTTCTATTTTCTATGTTTTGAGCGTTTCCTGTGTCACCAGTTTTACATTCCGATGCAAATCTGCTGGTTAACTCTATCCATTGGACCCTCCATTGACGATGAAACACAGAAATTGCATCGGAATTAAATATAAGAGACACCATGCCGACTTAACTAAAGGAAGACTGAGTCTTCCTACTGTCTATGTTTTGAGCCTTTCCTGGGTCACCAGTATTACATTCCGATGCACCTCTGCAATTTTTCTGTAACCATTGGACCTTCCCATTGACGATGAAACACAGTAATTGCATGGGAATTAAATATAAGAGACACAACGACGACATAAGTACAAGAAAACTGAGTCTTCTTACGGTCTATGTTTTGAGCGATTTCTGTGTCACCAGATTTACATTCCGATGCACCTCTGCAGGTTTACTGTATCCATTGGACCTTCCCATTGACGATGAAACACAGAGATTGCATCGGAATTAAATATAAGAGACACCATGCCGACTTAAGTAAAGGTAGACAGAGTCTTCCAACTGTCTATGATTTGAGCGTGTCCTGTATCACCAGGTTTACATTCCGATGCACCTCTGCAGGTTTACTGTATCCCTTGGACCTTCCCATTGGCGATGAAACACAGAAATGGCATCGGAATTCAATATAAGAGACACAATGCCGACTGAAGTACAGGAAGACTGAGTCTTCCTACTGTCTATGTTTTGAGCGTATCCTGTGTCACCAGTTTTACATTCCGATGCACCTCTGCAAGTTTACTGTATCCCTTAGACCTTCACAGTGACGATGAAACACAGACATTGCATCGGATTTAAATATAAGAGACACAATGATGACTTAAGTACAGGAAGACTGAGTCTTCCTACTGTCTATGTTTTGAGCGTTTCCTGTGTCACCAGTTTTACATTCCGATGCACCTCTGCAGGTTTACTGTATCCCTTGGACCTTCACAGTGACGATGAAACACAGAAATCGCATCGGAATTAAAGGTAAAAAACACACTGCCGACTTAAGTACAAGAAAACTGAGTCTTATTAGGGTCTATGTTTTGAGCGTTTCCCTTGTCACCAGTTTTACATTCCGATGCACCTCTGCAGTATACTGTTTCCCTTCGACCTTCCCATTGACGATGAAACACAGAAATTGCATCGGAATTAAATATAAGAGACATAATGCCGACTTAAGTACAGGAAGACTGAGTCTTCCTACTGTCTATGTTTTGAGCGTTTACTGTGTCACTAGTTTTACATTCCGATGCACATCTGCAGGTTTACTGTATCCCTTGGACCTTCACAGTGACGATGAAACACAGAAATCGCATCGGAATTAAAGGTAAAAGACACAATGCCGACTTAAGTACAAGAAAACTGAGTCTTCTTTGGGTCTATGTTTTGAGCGTTTCCCTTGTCACCAGTTTTACATTCCGATGCACCTCTGCAGGTATACTGTTTCCCTTCGTCCTTCCCATTGAGATGAAACACAGAAATTGCACGGAATTAAATATAAGAGTCACAATGCTGCCGACATAAGTACAGGAAGACTGAGTCTTCCTACTGTCTATGCTTTGAGCGTTTCCTGTGTCTCAGTTTTACATTCCGATGCACTTTTGCAGGTTTACTGTATCCATGCGACCTTCCCATTGACGATGAAACACAGAAATTGCATCGGAATTAAATATAAGAGTCACAATGCTGCCGACATAAGTACAGGACGACTGAGTCTTCCTACTGTCTATGATTTGAGCGTTTCCTGTGTCATCAGTTTTACATTCCGATGCACCTTTGGTGGTTTACTGTATCCATGCGACCTTCCCATTGACGATGAAACACAGAAATTGCATCGATTTAAATATAAGAGACACAATGCCGACTTAAGTTCAGGAAGACTGAGTATTCCTACTGTCTATGTTTTGAGCGTTTCCCTTGTCACCAGTTTTACATTCCGAAGCACCTCTGCAGTTATACTGTTTCCCTTCGACCTTCCCACTGACGATGAAAAACAGAAATTGCATCGGAATTAAATATAATAGACACAATGCTGCCATAAGTACAAGGAAACAGAGTCTTCTTACGTTCTATGATTTGAGCGTTTTCTGTGTCACCAGATTTACATTCCGATGCACCTCTGCAGGTTTACTGTATCCCTTCGACCTACCCATTGACGATGAAACACAGAAATTGCATCGGAATTAAATATAAGGGACACAATGCCGACTTAAGTACAGGAAAACTGAGTCTTCCTACTGTCTATGCTTTGAGCGTTTCCAGTGTCACTAGTTTTACATTCCGATGCACCTCTGCAGCTTTACTGTATCCCTTGGACCTTCACAGTGACGATGAAACACAGAAATTGCATCGAAATTAAATATAAGAGACAGAATGCCGACTTAAGTACAGGAAGACTGAGTCTTCCTACTGTCTATAATTTGAGCGTTTCCTGTGTCACCAGTTTTACATTCCGATGCACCTCTACAGGTTTACTGTATCCCTTGGACCTTCACAGTGACGATGAAACACAGAAATTGCATCGAAATTAAATATAAGAGACACAATGCCGACTTAAGTACAGGAAGACTAAGTCTTCCTACTGTCTATGTTTTGAGCGTTTCCTGTGTCATCAGTTTTACTTTCCGATGCACCTCTGCAGGATTACTATATCCCTTGGACCTTCCCATTCACGTTGATACACAGATATTTCATCGGAAATAAATATAAGAGACACAATGCCGACTTAAGTACAGGAAGACTGAGTCTTCCTACTGTCTATGTTTTGAGCGTTTCCTGCGTCACCAGTTTTACATTCCGATGCACCTCTGCCGGTTTACTGTATCCCTAGCACCTTCCCATTGTCGATGAAACACAGAAGTCGCATCGGAATTAAATATAAGAGACACAATGCCGACTTAAGTACAGGAAGACAGAGACTTCCCACTGTCTATGTTTTGAGCCTTTCCTGTGTCACCAGTTTTACATTCGGATGCACCTCTGCAGGTTTACTTTATCCCTTCGACCTTCCCATTGACGATGAAACACAGAAATAGCATCGGAATTAAATATAAGAGACACAATGCCGACTTAAGTACAGGAAGACTGAGTCTTCCTACTGTCAATGATTTGAGCGTTTCCTGTGTCATCAGTGTTACATTCCGATGCACCTCTGCAGGTTTACTGTATCCCTTGGACCTTCCCATTGACGATGAAAAACAGAAATTGCATCGGATTTAAATATAAGATACACAATGCCGACTTAAGTACAGGAAGACTAAGTCTCCCTACTGTCTATGTTTTGAGCATTTCCTGTGTCATCAGTTTTACTTTCCGATGCACCTCTGCATGTTTACTATATCCCTTGGACCTTCCCATTCACGATGAAACACAGAAATTTAATCGGAAATAAATATAAGAGACACAATGCCGACTTAAGTACAGGAAGTCTGAGTCTTCCTACTGTCTATGTTTTGAGCGTTTCCTGTGTCACCAGTTTTACATTCCGATGCACCTCTACAGGTTTACTGTACACCTTGGACCTTCACAGTGACGATGAAACGCAGAAATTGCATCGAAATTAAATATAAGAGACACAATGCCGACTTAAGTACAGGAAGAGTAAGTCTTACTACTGTCTATGTTTTGAGCGTTTCCTGTGTCATCAGTTTTACTTTCCGATGCACCTCTGCGGGTTTATTATATCCCTTGGACCTTCCCATTCACGATGAAACACAGATATTTCATCGGAAATAAATATAAGAGACACAATGCCGACTTAAGTACAGGAAGACTGAGTCTTCCTACTGTCTATGTTTTGAGCGTTTCCTGTGTCACCAGTTTTACATTCTGATGCACCTCTGCAGGTTTACTGTATCCCTTGGACCTTCCTATTGACGATGAAACACAGAAATTGCATCGGAATTAAATATAAGAGACACAATGCCGACTTAAGCACAGGAAGACTGAGTCTTCCTACTGTCTATGTTTTGAGCGTTTCCTGTGTCACCAGTTTTACATTCCGATGTACCTCTGCATGTTTACTGTATCCCTTGGTCCTTCACAGTGACGATGAAACACAGAATTTGCATCGGAATTTAATATTAGAGACACAATGCAGACTTAAGTACAGGAAGGCTAAGTCTTCCTATTGTCTATACTTTGAGCGTCTCCTGTGTCACCAGTTTTACATTCCGATGCACCTCTGCAGGTATTCTGTTTCCCTTCGACTTTCCCATTGACGATGAAACACAGAAATTGCATTGGAATTAAATATAAGAGACACCATGCCGACTTAAGTAAAGGTAGACTGATTCTTCCCACTGTCTATGATTTGAGCGTGTCCTGTATCACCAGGTTTACATTCCGATGCACCTCTGCAGGTTTACTGTATCCCTTAGACCTTCACAGTGACGATGAAACACAGACATTGCATCGGATTTAAATATAAGAGACACAATGATGACTTAAGTACAGGAAGACTGAGTCTTCCTACTGTCTATGTTTTGAGCGTTTCCTGTGTCACCAGTTTTACATTCCGATGCGCCTCTGCAGGTTTACTGTATCCCTTGGACCTTCACAGTGACGATGAAACACAGAAATCGCATCGGAATTAAAGGTAAAAAACACACTGCCGACTTAAGTACCAGAAAACTGAGTCTTATTAGGGTCTATGTTTTGAGCGTTTCCCTTGCCACCAGTTTTACATTCCGATGCACCTCTGCAGTATACTGTTTCCCTTCGACCTTCCCATTGACGATGAAACACAGAAATTGCATCGGAATTAAATATAAGAGACATAATGCCGACTTAAGTACAGGAAGACTGAGTCTTCCTACTGTCTATGCTTTGAGCGTTTCCTGTGTCTCAGTTTTACATTCCGATGCACTTTTGCAGGTTTACTGTATCCATGCGACCTTCCCATTGACGATGAAACACAGAAATTGCATCGGAATTAATTATAAGAGTCACAATGCTGCCGACATAAGTACAGGACGACTGAGTCTTCCTACTGTCTATGATTTGAGCGTTTCCTGTGTCATCAGTTTTACATTCCGATGCACCTTTGGAGGTTTACTGTATCCATGCGACCTTCCCATTGACGATGAAACACAGAAATTGCATCGAATTAAATATAAGAGACACAATGCCGACTTAAGTTCAGGAAGACTGAGTATTCCTACTGTCTATGTTTTGAGCGTTTCCCTTGTCACCAGTTTTACATTCCGATGCACCTCTGCAGTTATACTGTTTCCCTTCGACCTTCCCACTGACGATGAAAAACAGAAATTGCATCGGAAATAAATATAATAGACACAATGCTGCCATAAGTACAAGGAAACAGCGTCTTCTTACGGTCTATGTTTGAGCGTTTCCTGTGTCACCAGTTTTACATTCCGATGCACCTCTGTAGGTTTACTGTGTCCCATCGACTTTCCCATTGGCAATGAAACACAGAAATTGCATCGGAATTAAATATAAGAGACACAATGCCGACTTAAGTACAGGAAGACTGAGTCTTCCTACTGTCTATGTTTTGAGCGTTTCTTGTGTCACCAGTATTACCTTTCGATGCACCTCTGCAGGTTTACTGTATCCCTTGGACCTTCACAGTGACGATGAAACACAGAAATTGCATGGGAATTAAATATAAGAGACATAACGACGACTTAAGTACAAGAAAACTGAGTCTTCTTACGTTCTATGTTTTGAGCGTTTTCTGTGTCACCAGATTTACATTCCGATGCACGTCTGCAGGTTTACTGTATCCCTTGGACCTTCCCATTGACGATGAAAAACAGAAATTGCATCGGATTTAAATATAAGATACACTATGCCGACTTAAGTACAGGAAGACTAAGTCTCCCTACTGTCTATGTTTTGAGCGTTTCCTGTGTCATCAGTTTTACTCTCCGATGCACCTCTGCATGTTTACTATATCCCTTCGACCTTCCCATTCACGATGAAACACAGAAATTTAATCGGAAATATATATAAGAGACACAATGCCGACATAAGTACAGGAAGACTGAGTCTTCGTAGTGTCTTTGTTTTGAGCGTTTCCTGTGTCACTAGTTTTACATTCCGATGCACCTCTGCAGGTTTACTGTATCCCTTCGAACTACCCATTGACGATGAAACACAGAAATTGCATCGGAATTAAATATAAGAGACACAATGCCGACTTAAGTACAGGAAGACTGAGTCTCCCTACTGTCTATGCTTTGAGCGTTTCCAGTGTCACTAGTTTTACATTCCGATGCACCTCTGCAGGTTTACTGTATCCCTTGGACCTTCACAGTGACGATGAAACACAGAAATTGCATCGAAATTAAATATAAGAGACAGAATGCCGACTTAAGTACAGGAAGACTGAGTCTTCCTACTGTCTATAATTTGAGCGTTTCCTGTGTCACCAGTTTTACATTCCGATGCACCTCTACAGGTTTACTGTATCCCTTGGACCTTCACAGTGACGATGAAACACAGAAATTGCATCGAAATTAAATATAAGAGACACAATGCCGACTTAAGTACAGGAAGACTTAGTCTTCCTACTGTCTATGTTTTGAGCGTTTCCTGTGTCATCAGTTTTACTTTCAGATGCACCTCTGCAGGATTACTATATCCCTTGGACCTTCCCATTCACGATGATACACAGATATTTCATCGGAAATAAATATAAGAGACACAATGCCGACTTAAGTACAGGAAGACTGAGTCTTCCTACTGTCTATGTTTTGAGCGTTTCCTGCGTCACCAGTTTTACATTCCGATGCACCTCTGCCGGTTTACTGTATCCCTAGCACCTTCCCATTGTCGATGAAACACAGAAGTCGCATCGGAATTAAATATAAGAGACACAATGCCGACTTAAGTACAGGAAGACAGAGACTTCCCACTGTCTATGTTTTGAGCCTTTCCTGTGTCACCAGTTTTACATTCGGATGCACCTCTGCAGGTTTACTTTATCCGTTCGACCTTCCCATTGACGATGAAACACAGAAATTGCATCGGAATTAAATATAAGAGACACAATGCCGACTTAAGTACAGGAAGACTAAGTCTTCCTACTGTCAATGATTTGAGCGTTTCCTGTGTCATCAGTGTTACATTCCGATGCACCTCTGCAGGTTTACTGTATCCCTTGCACCTTCCCATTGACGATGAAAAACAGAAATTGCATCGGATTTAAATATAAGATACACAATGCCGGCTTAAGTACAGGAAGACTAAGTCTCCCTACTGTCTATGTTTTGAGCGTTTCCTGTGTCATCAGTTTTACTTTCCGATGCACCTCTGCATGTTTACTATATCCTTTGGACCTTCCCATTCACGATGAAACACAGAAATTTAATCGGAAATAAATATAAGAGACACAATGCCGACTTAAGTACAGGAAGTCTGAGTCTTCCTACTGTCTATGTTTTGAGCGTTTCCTGTGTCACCAGTTTTACATTCCGATGCACCTCTGCAGGTTTACTGTATCCCTTCGACCTTCCTATTGACGATGAAACACTGAAATTGCATCGGAATTAAATATAAGAGACACAATGCCGACTTAAGTACAGGAAGACTGAGTCTTCCTACTGTCTATATTTTGAGCGTTTCCTGTGTCACTAGTTTTACATTCCGATGCACCTCTGCAGGTTACTGTATCCCTTGGACCTTCACAGTGACGATGAATCACAGAAATCGCATCGGAATTAAAGGTGAAAGACACAATGCCGACATAAGTACAAGAAAACTGAGTCTTCTTAGGGTCTATGTTTTGAGCGTTTCCCTTGTCACCAGTTTTACATTCCGATGCACCTCTGCAGGTATACTGTTTCCCTTCGTCCATCCCATTGACGATGAAACACAGAAATTGCATCGGAATTAAATATAAGAGTCACAATGCTGCCGACATAAGTACAGGAAGACTGAGTCTTCCTACTGTCTATGTTTTGAGCGTTTCCTGTGTCATCAATTTTACATTCCGATGCACTTTTGCAGGTTTACTGTATCCATGCGACATTCCCATTGACGATGAAACACAGAAATTGCATCGGAATTAAATATAAGAGTCACAATGCTGCCGACATAAGTGCAGGAAGACTGAGTCTTCCTACTGTCTATGATTTGAGCGTTTCCTGTGTCATTAGTTTTACATTCCGATGCACCTCGGAGGTTTACTGTATCCATGCGACATTCCCATTGACGATGAAACACAGAAATTGCATCGATTTAAATATAAGAGACACAATGCCGACTTAAGTTCAGGAAGACTGAGTATTCCTACTGTCTATGTTTTGAGCGTTTCCCTTGTCACCAGTTTTACATTCCGATGCACCTCTGCAGGTATACTGTTTCGCTTCGACCTTCCCACTGACGATGAAAAACAGAAATTGCATCGGAAATTAATATAATAAACACAATGCTGCCATAAGTACAAGAAAACTGAGTCTTCTTACGGTCTATGAGCGTTTCCTGTGTCACCAGTTTTACATTCCGATGCACCTCTGTAGGTTTACTGTGTCCCTTCGACTTTCCCATTGGCAATGAAACACAGAAATTGCATCGGAATTAAATATAAGAGACACAATGCCGACTTAAGTACAGGAAGACTGAGTCTTCCTACTGTCTATGTTTTTAGCGTTTCCTGTGTCACCAGTATTACATTCCGATGCACCTCTGCAGGTTTACTGTATCCATTGGACCTTCCCATTGATGATGAAACACAGAAATTGCATGGGAATTAAATATAAGAGACACAACGACGAAATAAGTACAGGAAAACTGGGTCTTCTTACGGTTTATGTTTTGAGCGTTTTCTGTGTCACCAGATTTCCATTCCGATGCACTTCTGCAGATTTACTGTATCCCTTGGACCTTCCTATTGACGATGAAAAACAGAAATTGCATCGGATTCAAATATAAGATACACAATGCCGACTTATGTACAGGAAGACTAAGTCTCCCTACTGTCTATGTTTTGAGCGTTTCCTGTGTCATCAGTTTTACTTTCCGATGCACCTCTGCATGTTTACTATATCCCTTGGACCTTCCCATTCACGATGAAAACAGAAATTTAATCGGAAATAAATATAAGAGACACAATGCCGGCTTAAGTACAGGAAGACTGAGTCTTCCTACTGTTTATGTTTTGAGCGTTTCCTGTGTCACCAGCTTTACATTCCGATTCACCTCTGCAGGTTTACTGTATCGCATCGACCTTCCCATTGACGATGAAACACAGAAATTGCATCGGAATTAAATATAAGAGACACAATCCCGACTTAAGTACAGGAAGACTGAGTCTTCCTACTGACTATGTTTTGAGCGTTTCCTGTGTCACTAGTTTTACATTCCGATGCACCTCTGCTGGTTTACTGAATCCCTTGGACCTTCCCATTGACGATGAAACACAGAAATTGCATCGGAATTAAATATAAGAGACACAATGCCGACTTAAGTACATGAAGACTGAGTCTTCCAAATGTCTATAATTTGAGCGTTTCCTGTGTCACCAGTTTTACATTCTGATGCACCTCTACAGGTTTACTGTATACCTTGGACCTTCACAGTGACGATGAAACACAGAAATTGCATCGAAATTAAATATAAGAGACACAATGCCGACTTGAGTACAGGAATACTAAGCCTTACTACTGTCTATGTTTTGAGCGTTTCCTGTGTCATCAGTTTTACTTTCCGATGCACCTCTGCAGGTTTACTATATCCCTTGGACCTTCCCATTCACGGTGAAAGACAGATATTTCATCGGAAATAAATATAAGAGACACAATGCCGACTTAAGTACAGGAAGACTGAGTCTTCCTAATGTCTATAATTTGAGCGTTTCCTGTGTCACCAGTTTTACATTCTGATGCACCTCTGCAGGTTTACTGTATCCCTTGGACCTACACAGTGATGATGAAACACAGAAATAGCATCGGAATTAAATATAAGAGACACAATGCCGACTTAAGTACAGGAAGACTGAGTCGTCCTACTGTCTATATTTTGAGCGTTTCCTGTGTCACTAGTTTTACATTCCGATGCACCTCTGCAGGTTACTGTATCCCTTGGACCTTCACAGTGACGATGAATCACAGAAATCGCATCGGAATTAAAGGTGAAAGACACAATGCCGACATAAGTACAAGAAAACTGAGTCTTCTTAGGGTCTATGTTTTGAGCGTTTCCCTTGTCACCAGATTTACATTCCGATGCACCTCTGCAGGTATACTGTTTCCCTTCGTCCATCCCATTGACGATGAAACACAGAAATTGCATCGGAATTAAATATAAGAGTCACAATGCTGCCGACATAAGTACAAGAAGACTGAGTCTTCCTACTGTCTATGTTTTGAGCGTTTCCTGTGTCATCAATTTTACATTCCGATGCACTTTTGCAGGTTTACTGTATCCATGCGACATTCCCATTGACGATGAAACACAGAAATTGCATCGGAATTAAATATAAGAGTCACAATGCTGCCGACATAAGTGCAGGAAGACTGAGTCTTCCTACTGTCTATGATTTGAGCGTTTCCTGTGTCATTAGTTTTACATTCCGATGCACCTCGGAGGTTTACTGTATCCATGCGACATTCCCATTGACGATGAAACACAGAAATTGCATCGATTTAAATATAAGAGACACAATGCCGACTTAAGTTCAGGAAGACTGAGTATTCCTACTGTCTATGTTTTGAGCGTTTCCCTTGTCACCAGTTTTACATTCCGATGCACCTCTGCAGGTATACTGTTTCGCTTCGACCTTCCCACTGACGATGAAAAACAGAAATTGCATCGGAAATTAATATAATAAACACAATGCTGCCATAAGTACAAGAAAACTGAGTCTTCTTACGGTCTATGAGCGTTTCCTGTGTCACCAGTTTTACATTCCGATGCACCTCTGTAGGTTTACTGTGTCCCTTCGACTTTCCCATTGGCAATGAAACACAGAAATTGCATCGGAATTAAATATAAGAGACACAATGCCGACTTAAGTACAGGAAGACTGAGTCTTCCTACTGTCTATGTTTTTAGCGTTTCCTGTGTCACCAGTATTACATTCCGATGCACCTCTGCAGGTTTACTGTATCCATTGGACCTTCCCATTGATGATGAAACACAGAAATTGCATGGGAATTAAATATAAGAGACACAACGACGAAATAAGTACAGGAAAACTGGGTCTTCTTACGGTTTATGTTTTGAGCGTTTTCTGTGTCACCAGATTTCCATTCCGATGCACTTCTGCAGATTTACTGTATCCCTTGGACCTTCCTATTGACGATGAAAAACAGAAATTGCATCGGATTCAAATATAAGATACACAATGCCGACTTAAGTACAGGAAGACTAAGTCTCCCTACTGTCTATGTTTTGAGCGTTTCCTGTGTCATCAGTTTTACTTTCCGATGCACCTCTGCATGTTTACTATATCCCTTGGACCTTCCCATTCACGATGAAAACAGAAATTTAATCGGAAATAAATATAAGAGACACAATGCCGGCTTAAGTACAGGAAGACTGAGTCTTCCTACTGTTTATGTTTTGAGCGTTTCCTGTGTCACCAGCTTTACATTCCGATTCACCTCTGCAGGTTTACTGTATCGCATCGACCTTCCCATTGACGATGAAACACAGAAATTGCATCGGAATTAAATATAAGAGACACAATCCCGACTTAAGTACAGGAAGACTGAGTCTTCCTACTGACTATGTTTTGAGCGTTTCCTGTGTCACTAGTTTTACATTCCGATGCACCTCTGCTGGTTTACTGAATCCCTTGGACCTTCCCATTGACGATGAAACACAGAAATTGCATCGGAATTAAATATAAGAGACACAATGCCGACTTAAGTACATGAAGACTGAGTCTTCCAAATGTCTATAATTTGAGCGTTTCCTGTGTCACCAGTTTTACATTCTGATGCACCTCTACAGGTTTACTGTATACCTTGGACCTTCACAGTGACGATGAAACACAGAAATTGCATCGAAATTAAATATAAGAGACACAATGCCGACTTGAGTACAGGAATACTAAGCCTTACTACTGTCTATGTTTTGAGCGTTTCCTGTGTCATCAGTTTTACTTTCCGATGCACCTCTGCAGGTTTACTATATCCCTTGGACCTTCCCATTCACGGTGAAAGACAGATATTTCATCGGAAATAAATATAAGAGACACAATGCCGACTTAAGTACAGGAAGACTGAGTCTTCCTAATGTCTATAATTTGAGCGTTTCCTGTGTCACCAGTTTTACATTCTGATGCACCTCTGCAGGTTTACTGTATCCCTTGGACCTACACAGTGATGATGAAACACAGAAATAGCATCGGAATTAAATATAAGAGACACAATGCCGACTTAAGTACAGGAAGACTGAGTCTTCCTACTGTCTATATTTTGAGCGTTTCCTGTGTCACTAGTTTTACATTCCGATGCACCTCTGCAGGTTACTGTATCCCTTGGACCTTCACAGTGACGATGAATCACAGAAATCGCATCGGAATTAAAGGTGAAAGACACAATGCCGACATAAGTACAAGAAAACTGAGTCTTCTTAGGGTCTATGTTTTGAGCGTTTCCCTTGTCACCAGATTTACATTCCGATGCACCTCTGCAGGTATACTGTTTCCCTTCGTCCATCCCATTGACGATGAAACACAGAAATTGCATCGGAATTAAATATAAGAGTCACAATGCTGCCGACATAAGTACAAGAAGACTGAGTCTTCCTACTGTCTATGTTTTGAGCGTTTCCTGTGTCATCAATTTTACATTCCGATGCACTTTTGCAGGTTTACTGTATCCATGCGACATTCCCATTGACGATGAAACACAGAAATTGCATCGGAATTAAATATAAGAGTCACAATGCTGCCGACATAAGTGCAGGAAGACTGAGTCTTCCTACTGTCTATGATTTGAGCGTTTCCTGTGTCATTAGTTTTACATTCCGATGCACCTCGGAGGTTTACTGTATCCATGCGACATTCCCATTGACGATGAAACACAGAAATTGCATCGATTTAAATATAAGAGACACAATGCCGACTTAAGTTCAGGAAGACTGAGTATTCCTACTGTCTATGTTTTGAGCGTTTCCCTTGTCACCAGTTTTACATTCCGATGCACCTCTGCAGGTATACTGTTTCGCTTCGACCTTCCCATTGACGATGAAAAACAGAAATTGCATCGGAAATTAATATAATAGACACAATGCTGCCATAAGTACAAGAAAACTGAGTCTTCTTACGGTCTATGAGCGTTTCCTGTGTCACCAGTTTTACATTCCGATGCACCTCTGTAGGTTTACTGTGTCCCTTCGACTTTCCCATTGGCAATGAAACACAGATATTGCATCGGAATTAAATATAAGAGACACAATGCCGACTTAAGTACAGGAAGACTGAGTCTTCCTACTGTCTATGTTTTTAGCGTTTCCTGTGTCACCAGTATTACATTCCGATGCATCTCTGCAGGTTTACTGTATCCATTGGACCTTCCCATTGATGATGAAACACAGAAATTGCATGGGAATTAAATATAAGAGACACAACGACGAAATAAGTACAAGAAAACTGAGTCTACTTACGGTTTATGTTTTGAGCGTTTTCTGTGTCACCAGATTTCCATTCCGATGCACTTCTGCAGATTTACTGTATCCCTTGGACCTTCCTATTGACGATGAAAAACAGAAATTGCATCGGATTCAAATATAAGATACACAATGCCGACTTAAGTACAGGAAGACTAAGTCTCCCTACTGTCTATGTTTTGAGCGTTTCCTGTGTCATCAGTTTTACTTTCCGATGCACCTCTGCATGTTTACTATATCCCTTGGACCTTCCCATTCACGATGAAAACAGAAATTTAATCGGAAATAAATATAAGAGACACAATGCCGGCTTAAGTACAGGAAGACTGAGTCTTCCTACTGTTTATGTTTTGAGCGTTTCCTGTGTCACCAGCTTTACATTCCGATTCACCTCTGCAGGTTTACTGTATCGCTTCGACCTTCCCATTGACGATGAAACACAGAAATTGCATCGGAATTAAATATAAGAGACACAATCCCGACTTAAGTACAGGAAGACTGAGTCTTCCTACTGACTATGTTTTGAGCGTTTCCTGTGTCACTAGTTTTACATTCCGATGCACCTCTGCTGGTTTACTGAATCCCTTGGACCTTCCCATTGACGATGAAACACAGAAATTGCATCGGAATTAAATATAAGAGACACAATGCCGACTTAAGTACAGGAAGACTGAGTCTTCCAAATGTCTATAATTTGAGCGTTTCCTGTGTCACCAATTTTACATTCTGATGCACCTCTACAGGTTTACTGTATACCTTGGACCTTCACAGTGACGATGAAACACAGAAATTGCATCGAAATTAAATATAAGAGACACAATGCCGACTTGAGTACAGGAATACTAAGCCTTACTACTGTCTATGTTTTGAGCGTTTCCTGTGTCATCCGTTTTACTTTCCGATGCACCTCTGCAGGTTTACTATATCCCTTGGACCTTCCCATTCACGGTGAAAGACAGATATTTCATCGGAAATAAATATAAGAGACACAATGCCGACTTAAGTACAGGAAGACTGAGTCTTCCTAATGTCTATAATTTGAGCGTTTCCTGTGTCACCAGTTTTACATTCTGATGCACCTCTGCAGGTTTACTGAATCCCTTGGACCTTCCCATTGACGATGAAACACAGAAATTGCATCGGAATTAAATATAAGAGACACAATGCCGACTTAAGTACAGGAAGACTGAGTCTTCCTACTGACTATGTTTTGAGCGTTTCCTGTGTCACTAGTTTTACATTCCGATGCACCTTTGCAGGTTTACTGTATCCCTTGGACCTTCCCATTGACGATGAAACACAGAAATTGCATCGGAATTAAATATAAGAGACACAATGCCGACTTAAGTACAGGAAGACCGAGTCTTCCTACTGTCTATGTTTTGAGCGTTTCCTGTGTCACCAGTTTTACATTCTGATGCACCTCTGTAGGTTTACTGTATCCCTTGGACCTTCCCATTGACGATGAAACACAGATATTGCATCGGAGTTAAATATAAGAGACACAATGCCGACTTTAGTACAAGAAAACTGAGTCTTCTTACGGTGTATGTTTTGAGCGTTTCCTGTGTCACCAGTTTTACATTCTGATGCACCTCTGCAGGTTTACTGTATCCCTTGCACCTTCCCATTGACGATGAAAAACAGAAATTGCATCGGATTTAAATATAAGATACACAATGCCGACTTAAGTACAGGAAGACTAAGTCTCCCTACTGTCTATGTTTTGAGCGTTTCCTGTGTCATCAGTTTTACTTTCCGATGCACCTCTGCATGTTTACTATATCCCTTGGACCTTCCCATTCACGATGAAACACAGAAATTTAATCGGAAATAAATATAAGAGACACAATGCCGACTTAAGTACAGGAAGACTGAGTCTTCCTACTGTCTATGTTTTGAGCGTTTCCTCTGTCACTAGTTTTACATTCCGATGCACCTCTGCAGGTTTACTGTATCCCTTGGACCTTCACAGTTACGATGAAACACGGAAATCACATCGGAATTAAAGGTAAAAGACACAATGCCGACTTAAGTACAAGAAAACTGAGTCTTCTTAGGGTCTATGTTTTGAGCGTTTCCCTTGTCACCAGTTTTACATTCCGATGCACCTCTGCAGGTATACTGTTTCCCTTCGTCCTTCCCATTGACGATGAAACACAGAAATTGCATCGGAATTAAATATAAGAGTCACAATGCTGCCGACATAAGTGCAGGAATACTGAGTCTTCCTACTGTCTATGATTTGAGCGTTTCCTGTGTCATTAGTTTTACATTCCGATGCATCTCGGAGGTTTACTGTATCCATGCGATATTCCCATTGACGATGAAACACAGAAATTGCATCGATTTAAATATAAGAGACACAATGCCGACTTAAGTTCAGGAAGACTGAGTATTCCTACTGTCTATGTTTTGAGCGTTTCCCTTGTCACCAGTTTTACATTCCGATGCACCTCTGCAGGTATACTGTTTCCCTTCGACCTTCCCACTGACGATGAAAAACAGAAATTGCATCGGAATTTAATATAATAGACACAATGCTGCCATAAGTACAAGAAAACTGAGTCTTCTTACGGTCTATGTTTGAGCGTTTCCTGTGTCACCAGTTTTACATTCCGATGCACCTCTGTAGGTTTACTGTGTCCCTTCGACTTTCCCATTGGCAATGAAACACAGAAATTGCATCGGAATTAAATATAAGAGACACAATGCCGACTTAAGTACAGGAAGACTGAGTCTTCCTACTGTCTATGTTTTGAGCGTGTCCTGTGTCACCAGTATTACATTCCGATGCACCTCTGCAGGTTTACTGTATCCATTGGACCTTCCCATTGACGATGAAACACAGAAATTGCATGGGAATTAAATATAAGAGACACAACGACGACTTAAGTACAAGAAAACTGAGTCTTCTTACGGTCTATGTTTTGAGCGTTTTCTGTGTCACCAGATTTACATTCCGATGCACTTCTGCAGGTTTACTGTATCCCTTGGACCTTCCTATTGACGATGAAAAACAGAAATTGCATCGGATTTAAATATAAGATACACAATGCCGACATAAGTACAGGAAGACTAAGTCTCCCTACTGTCTATGTTTTGAGCGTTTCCTGTGTCATCAGTTTTACTTTCCGATGCACCTCTGCATGTTTACTATATCCCTTGGACCTTCCCATTCACGATGAAACACAGAAATTTAATCGGAAATAAATATAAGAGACACAATGCCGACTTAAGTACAGGAAGACTGAGTCTTCCTACTGTCTATGTTTTGAGCGTTTCCTGTGTCACCAGTTTTACATTCCGATGCACCTCTGCAGGTTTACTGTATCGCTTCGACCTTCCCATTGACGATGAAACACAGAAATTGCATCGGAATTAAATATAAGAGACACAATGCCGACTTAAGTACAGGAAGACTGAGTCTTCCTAATGTCTATAATTTGAGCGTTTCCTGTGTCACCAGTTTTACATTCTGATGCACCTCTACAGGTTTACTGTATACCTTGGACCTTCACAGTGACGATGAAACACAGAAATTGCATCGAAATTAAATATAAGAGACACAATGCCGACTTAAGTACAGGAATACTAAGTCTTACTACTGTCTATGTTTTGAGCGTTTCCTGTGTCATCAGTTTTACTTTCCGATGCACCTCTGCAGGTTTACTATATCCCTTTGACCTTCCCATTCACGGTGAAACACAGATATTTCATCGGAAATAAATATAAGAGACACAATGCCGACTTAAGTACAGGAAGACTGAGTGTTCCTACTGTCTATGTTTTGAGCGTTTCCTGTGTCACCAGTTTTACA
This sequence comes from Schistocerca nitens, assembly GCF_023898315.1. NCBI lineage: Eukaryota > Metazoa > Arthropoda > Insecta > Orthoptera > Acrididae > Schistocerca > Schistocerca nitens. Next base: position 589,581 of record NC_064616.1, on the reverse strand, counting down.
TTCTGATGCACCTCTGCAGGCTTACTGTATCGCATGGACCTTCACAGTGACGATGAAACACGGAAATCACATCGGAATTAAAGGTAAAAGACACAATGCCGACTTAAGTACAAGAAAACTGAGTCTTCTTAGGGTCTATGTTTTGAGCGTTTCCCTTGTCACCAGTTTTACATTCCGATGCACCTCTGCAGGTATACTGTTTCCCTACGTCCTCCCCATTGACGCTGAAACACAGAAATTGCATCGGAATTAAATATAAGAGTCAAAATGCTGCCGACAGAAGTACAGGAAGACTGAGTCTTCCTACTGTCTATGTTTTGAGCGTTTCCTGTGTCATCAGTTTTACATTCCGATGCACTTTTGCAGGTTTACTGTATCCATGCGACCTTCCCATTGACGATGAAACACAGAAATTGCATCGGAATTAAATATAATAGACACAATGCTGCCATAAGTACAAGAAAACAGAGTCTTCTTACGGTCTATGTTTGAGCGTTTCCTGTGTCACCAGTTTTACATTCCGATGCACCTCTGTAGGTTTACACTGTCCCTTCGACTTTCCCATTGGCAATGAAACACAGAAATTGCATCGGAATTAAATATAAGAGACATAATGCCGACTTAAGTTCAGGAAGACTGAGTATTCCTACTGTCTATGTTTTGAGCGTTTCCCTTGTCACCAGTTTTACATTCCGATGCACCTCTGCAGGTATACTGTTTCCCTTCGACCTTCCCACTGACGATGAAAAACGGAAATTGCATCGGAATTAAATATAATAGACACAATGCTGCCATAAGTACAAGAAAACTGAGTCTTCTTACGGTCTATGTTTGAGCGTTTCCTGTGTCACCAGCTTTACATTCCGATGCACCTCTGCAGGTTTACTGTATCCCTTGGACCTTCCCATTGACGATGAAACACAGAAATTGCATCGGAATTAAATGTAAGAGACACAATGCCGTCTTAAGTACAGGAAGACTGAGTCTTCCTACTGTCTATGTTTTTAGCGTTTCCTGTGTCACCAGTCTTACATTCTGATGCACCTATGCAGGTTTACTGTATCCCTTGGACCTTCCCATTGACGATGAAACACAGAAATTGCATCGGAATTAAATATAAGAGACACAATGCCATCTTAAGTACAGGAAGACTGAGTCTTCCTAATGTCTATAATTTGAGCGGATCCTGTGTCACCAGTTTTACATTCTGATGCACCTCTACAGGTTTACTGTATACCTTGGACTTCACAGTGACGATGAAACGCAGAAATTGCATCGAAATTAAATATAAGAGACACAATGCCGACTTAAGTACAGGAAGAGTAAGTCTTACTACTGTCTATGTTTTGAGCGTTTCCTGTGTCATCAGTTTTACTTTCCGATGCACCTCTGCAGGTTTATTATATCCCTTGGACCTTCCCATTCACGATGAAACACAGATATTTCATCGGAAATAAATATGAGACACAATGCCGACTTAAGTACAGGAAGACTGAGTCTTCCTACTGTCTATGTTTTGAGCGTTTCCTGTGTCACCAGTTTTACATTCTGATGCACCTCTGCAGGTTTACTGTATCCCTTGGACCTTCCTATTGACGATGAAACACAGAAATTGCATCGGAATTAAATATAAGAGACACAATGCCGACTTAAGCACAGGAAGACTGAGTCTTCCTACTGTCTATACTTTGAGCGTCTCCTGTGTCACCAGTTTTACATTCCGATGCACCTCTGCAGGTATACTGTTTCCCTTCGACTTTCCCATTGACGATGAACACAGAAATTGCATTGGAATTAAATATAAGAGACACCATGCCGACTTAAGTAAAGGTAGACTGATTCTTCCTACTGTCTATGATTTGAGCGTGTCCTGTATGACCAGTTTTACATTCCGATGCACCTCTGCAGGTTTACTGTATTCCTTGGATCTTCGCATTGACGATGAAACAAAGAAATTGCATCGGAATTAAAAATAAGAGACACAATGCCGACTTAAGTACAGGAACATTGAGTCTTCCTACTGTCTATGTTTTGAGCGTTTCCTGTGTCACCAGTTTTACATATCGATGCACCTCTGCATGTTTGCTGTATCCCTTGGACCTTCACACTGACGATGAAGCACAGAAATAGCATCGGAATTAAATATAAGAGACACAATGCCGACTTAAGTACAGGAAGAGTGTGTCTTTCTATTTTCTATGTTTTGAGCGTTTCCTGTGTCACCAGTTTTACATTCCGATGCAAATCTGCTGGTTTACTGTATCCATTGGACCCTCCATTGACGATGAAACACAGAAATTGCATCGGAATTAAATATAAGAGACACCATGCCGACTTAACTAAAGGAAGACTGAGTCTTCCTACTGTCTATGTTTTGAGCCTTTCCTGGGTCACCAGTATTACATTCCGATGCACCTCTGCAGGTTTTCTGTAACCATTGGACCTTCCCATTGACGATGAAACACAGAAATTGCATGGGAATTAAATATAAGAGACACAACGACGACATAAGTACAAGAAAACTGAGTCTTCTTACGGTCTATGTTTTGAGCGATTTCTGTGCCACCAGATTTACATTCCGATGCACCTCTGCAGGTTTACTGTATCCATTGGACCTTCCCATTGACGATGAAACACAGAGATTGCATCGGAATTAAATATAAGAGACACCATGCCGACTTAAGTAAAGGTAGACTGAGTCTTCCTACTGTCTATGATTTGAGCGTGTCCTGTATCACCAGGTTTACATTACGATGCACCTCTGCAGGTTTACTGTATCCCTTGGACCTTCCCATTGGCGATGAAACACAGAAATGGCATCGGAATTCAATATAAGAGACACAATGCCGACTGAAGTACAGGAAGACTCAGTCTTCCTACTGTCTATGTTTTGAGCGTATCCTGTGTCACCAGTTTTACATTCCGATGCATCTCTGCAAGTTTACTATATCCCTTAGACCTTCACAGTGACGATGAAACACAGACATTGCATCGGATTTAAATATAAGAGACACAATGATGACTTAAGTACAGGAAGACGGAGTCTTCCTACTGTCTATGTTTTGAGCGTTTCCTGTGTCACCAGTTTTACATTCCGAAGCACCTCTGCAGGTTTACTGTATCCCTTGGACCTTCACAGTGACGATGAAACACAGAAATCGCATCGGAATTAAAGGTAAAAAACACACTGCCGACTTAAGTACAAGAAAACTGAGTCTTATTAGGGTCTATGTTTTGAGCGTTTCCCTTGTCACCAGTTTTACATTCCGATGCACCTCTGCAGTATACTGTTTCCCTTCGACCTTCCCATTGACGATGAAACACAGAAATTGCATCGGAATTAAATATAAGAGACATAATGCCGACTTAAGTACAGGAAGACTGAGTCTTCCTACTGTCTATGTTTTGAGCGTTTCCTGTGTCACTAGTTTTACATTCCGATGCACATCTGCAGGTTTACTGTATCCCTTGGACCTTCACAGTGACGATGAAACACAGAAATCGCATCGGAATTAAAGGTAAAAGACACAATGCCGACTTAAGTACAAGAAAACTGAGTCTTCTTTGGGTCTATGTTTTGAGCGTTTCCCTTGTCACCAGTTTTACATTCCGATGCACCTCTGCAGGTATACTGTTTCCCTTCCTCCTTCCCATTGAGATGAAACACAGAAATTGCACGGAATTAAATATAAGAGTCACAATGCTGCCGACATAAGTACAGGAAGACTGAGTCTTCCTACTGTCTATGCTTTGAGCGTTTCCTGTGTCTCAGTTTTACATTCCGATGCACTTTTGCAGGTTTACTGTATCCATGCGACCTTCCCATTGACGATGAAACACAGATATTGCATCGGAATTAAATATAAGAGTCACAATGCTGCCGACATAAGTACAGGACGACTGAGTCTTCCTACTGTCTATGATTTGAGCGTTTCCTGTGTCATCAGTTTTACATTCCGATGCACCTTTGGAGGTTTACTGTATCCATGCGACCTTCCCATTGACGATGAAACACAGAATTTTAATCGGAAATATATATAAGAGACACAATGCCGACATAAGTACAGGAAGACAGAGACTTCCCACTGTCTATGTTTTGAGCGTTTCCTGTGTCACTAGTTTTACATTCCGATGCACCTCTGCAGGTTTACTGTATCCCTTCGACCTACCCATTGACGATGAAACACAGAAATTGCATCGGAATTAAATGTAAGAGACACAATGCCGACTTAAGTACAGGAAGACTGAGTCTTCCTACTGTCTATGTTTTGAGCGTTTCCAGTGTCACTAGTTTTACATTCCGATGCACCTCTGCAGGTTTACTGTATCCCTTGGACCTTCACAGTGACGATGAAACACAGAAATTGCATCGAAATTAAATATAAGAGACAGAATGCCGACTTAAGTACAGGAAGACTGAGTCTTCCTACTGTCTATAATTTGAGCGTTTCCTGTGTCACCAGTTTTACATTCCGATGCACCTCTACAGGTTTACTGTATCCCTTGGACCTTCACAGTGACGATGAAACACAGAAATTGCATCGAAATTAAATATAAGAGACACAATGCCGACTTAAGTACAGGAAGACTAAGTCTTACTACTGTCTATGTTTTGAGCGTTTCCTGTGTCATCAGTTTTACTTTCCGATGCACCTCTGCAGGATTACTATATTCCTTGGACCTTCCCATTCACGATGATACACAGATATTTCATCGGAAATAAATATAAGAGACACAATGCCGACTTAAGTACAGGAAGACTGAGTCTTCCTACTGTCTACGTTCTGAGCGTTTCCTGCGTCACCAGTTTTACATTCCGATGCACCTCTGACGGTTTACTGTATCCCTAGCACCTTCCCATTGTCGATGAAACACAGAAGTCGCATCGGAATTAAATATAAGAGACACAATGCCGACTTAAGTACAGGAAGACAGAGACTTCCCACTGTCTATGTTTTGAGCCTTTCCTGTGTCACCAGTTTTACATTCGGATGCACCTCTGCAGGTTTACTTTATCCCTTCGACCTTCCCATTGACGATGAAACACAGAAATTGCATCGGAATTAAATATAAGAGACACAATGCCGACTTAAGTACAGGAAGACTGAGTCTTCCTACTGTCAATGATTTGAGCGTTTCCTGTGTCATCAGTGTTACTTTCCGATGCACCTCTGCAGGTTTACTGTATCCCTTGGACCTTCCCATTGACGATGAAAAACAGAAATTGCATCGGATTTAAATATAAGATACACAATGCCGACTTAAGTACAGGTAGACTAAGTCTCCCTACTGTCTATGTTTTGAGCGTTTCCTGTGTCATTAGTTTTACTTTCCGATGCACCTCTGCATGTTTACTATATCCCTTGGACCTTCCCATTCACGATGAAACACAGAAATTTAATCGGAAATAAATATAAGAGACACAATGCCGACTTAAGTACAGGAAGTCTGAGTCTTCCTACTGTCTATGTTTTGAGCGTTTCCTGTGTCACCAGTTTTACATTCCGATGCACCTCTGCAGGTTTACTGTATCCCTTCGACCTTCCTATTGACGATGAAACACAGAAAATGCATCGGAATTAAATATAAGAGACACAATGCCGACTTAAGTACAGGAAGACTGAGTCTTCCTACTGTCTATATTTTGAGCGTTTCCTGTGTCACTAGTTTTACATTCCGATGCACCTCTGCAGGTTACTGTATCCCTTGGACCTTCACAGTGACGATGAATCACAGAAATCGCATCGGAATTAAAGGTAAAAGACACAATGCCGACTTAAGTACAAGAAAACTGAGTCTTCTTAGGGTCTATGTTTTGAGCGTTTCCCTTGTCACCAGTTTTACATTCCGATGCACCTCTGCAGGTATACTGTTTCCCTTCGTCCATCCCATTGACGATGAATCACAGAAATTGCATCGGAATTAAATATAAGAGTCACAATGCTGCCGACATAAGTACAGGAAGACTGAGTCTTCCTACTGTCTATGTTTTGAGCGTTTCCCTTGTCACCAGTTTTACATTCCGATGCACCTCTGCAGGTATACTGTTTCGCTTCGACCTTCCCACTGACGATGAAAAACAGAAATTGCATCGGAATTTAATATAATAGACACAATGCTGCCAAAAGTACAAGAAAACTGAGTCTTCTTACGGTCTATGTTTGAGCGTTTCCTGTGTCACCAGTTTTACATTCCGATGCACCTCTGTAGGTTTACTGTGTCCCTTCGACTTTCCCATTGGCAAAGAAACACAGAAATTGCATCGGAATTAAATATAAGAGACACAATGCCGACTTAAGTACAGGAAGACTGAGTCTTCCTACTGTCTATGTTTTTAGCGTTTCCTGTGTCACCAGTATTACATTCCGATGCACCTCTGCAGGTTTACTGTATCCATTGGACCTTCCCATTGATGATGAAACACAGAAATTGCATGGGAATTAAATATAAGAGACACAACGACGACTTAAGTACAAGAAAACTGAGTCTTCTTACGGTCTATGTTTTAAGCGTTTTCTGTGTCACCAGATTTACATTCCGATGCACTTCTGCAGATTTACTGTATCCCTTGGACCTTCCTATTGACGATGAAAAACAGAAATTGCATTGGATTTAAATATAAGATACACAATGCCGACTTAAGTACAGGAAGACTAAGTTTTCCTACTGTCTATGTTTTGAGGGTTTCTGTATCATCAGTTTTACTTTCCGATGCACCTCTGCATGTTTACTATATCCCTTGGACCTTCCCATTCACGATGAAAACAGAAATTTAATCGGAAATAAATATAAGAAACACAATGCCGACTTAAGTACAGGAAGACTGAGTCTTCCTACTGTCTATGTTTTGAGCGTTTCCTGTGTCACCAGCTTTACATTCCGATGCACCTCTGCAGGTTTACTGTATCGCTTCGACCTTCCCATTGACGATGAAACACAGAAATTGCATCGGAATTAAATATAAGAGACACAATCCCGACTTAAGTACAGGAAGACAGAGTCTTCCTACTGACTATGTTTTGAGCGTTTCCTGTGTCACTAGTTTTACATTCCGATGCACCTCTGCTGGTTTACTGAATCCCTTGGACCTTCCCATTGACGATGAAACACAGAAATTGCATCGGAATTAAATGTAAGAGACACAATGCCGACATAAGTACAGGAAGACTGAGTCTTCCTACTGTCTATGTTTTTAGCGTTTCCTGTGTCACCAGTTTTACATTCTGATGCACCTCTGCAGGTTTACTGTATCCCTTGGACCTTCCCATTGACGATGAAACACAGAAATTGCATCGGAATTAAATACAAGAGACACAATGCCGACTTAAGTACAGGAAGACTGAGTCTTCCAAATGTCTATAATTTCAGCGTTTCCTGTGTCACCAGTTTTACATTCTGATGCACCTCTACAGGTTTACTGTATACCTTGGACCTTCACAGTGACGATGAAACACAGAAATTGCATCGAAATTAAATATAAGAGTCACAATGCCGACTTAAGTACAGGAATACTAAGCCTTACTACAGTTTATGTTTTGAGCGTTTCCTGTGTCATCAGTTTTACTTTCCGATGCACCTCTGCAGGTTTACTATATCCCTTGGACCTTCCCATTCACGGTGAAAGACAGATATTTCATCGGAAATAAATATAAGAGACACAATGCCGACTTAAGTACAGGAAGACTGAGTCTTCCTAATGTCTATAATTTGAGCGTTTCCTGTGTCACCAGTTTTACATTCTGATGCACCTCTGCAGGTTTACTGTATCCCTTGGACCTTCACAGTGACGATGAAACACAGAAATAGCATCGGAATTAAATATAAGAGACACAATGCCGACATAAGTACAGGAAGACTGAGTCTTCCTACTGACTATGTTTTGAGCGTTTCCTGTGTCACTAGTTTTACATTCCGATGCACCTTTGCAGGTTTACTGTATCCCTTGGACTTTCCCATTGACGATGAAACACAGAAATTGCATCGGAATTAAATATAAGAGACACAATGCCGACTTAAGTACAGGAAGACCGAGTCTTCCTACTGTCTATGTTTTGAGCGTTTCCTGTGTCACCAGTTTTACATTCTGATGCACCTCTGTAGGTTTACTGTATCCCTTGGACCTTCCCATTGACGATGAAACACAGATATTGCATCGGAGTTAAATATAAGAGACACAACGCCGACTTTAGTACAAGAAAACTGAGTCTTCTTACGGTGTATGTTTTGAGCGTTCCTGTGTCACCAGTTTTACATTCTGATGCACCTCTGCAGGTTTACTGTATCCCTTGCACCTTCCCATTGACGATGAAAAACAGAAATTGTATCGGATTTAAATATAAGATACACAATGCCGACTTAAGTACAGGAAGACTGAGTCTTCCTACTGTCTATGTTTTGAGCGTTTCCTCTGTCACCAGTTTTACATTCCGATGCACCTCTGCAGGTTTACTGTATCCCTTCGACCTTCCCATTGACGATGAAACACAGAAATTGCATCGGAATTAAATATAAGAGACACAATGCCGACTTAAGTACAGGAAGACTGAGTCTTCCTACTGTCTATATTTTGGGCGTTTCCTGTGACACTAGTTTTACATTCCGATGCACCTCTGCAGGATTACTGTATCCCTTGGACCTTCACAGTGACGATGAAACACGGAAATCGCATCGGAATTAAAGGTAAAAGACACAATGCCGACTTAAGTACAAGAAAACTGAGTCTTCTTAGGGTCTATGTTTTGAGCGTTTCCCTTGTCACCAGTTTTACATTCCGATGCACCTCTGAAGGTATACTGTTTCCCTTCGTCCTTCCCATTGACGATGAAACACAGAAATTGCATCGGAATTAAATGTAAGAGTCACAATGCTGCCGACATAAGTACAGGAAGACTGAGTCTTCCTACTGTCTATGTTTTGAGCGTTTCCTGTGTCATCAGTTTTACATTCCGATGCACTTTTGCAGGTTTACTGTATCCATGCGACCTTCCCATTGACGATGAAACACAGAAATTGCATCGGAATTAAATATAAGAGTCACAATGCTGCCGACATAAGTGCAGGAATACTGAGTCTTCCTACTGTCTATGATTTGAGCGTTTCCTGTGTCATTAGTTTTACATTCCGATGCACCTCGGAGGTTTACTGTATCCATGCGACATTCCCATTGACGATGAAACACAGAAATTGCATCGATTTAAATATAAGAGACACAATGCCGACTTAAGTTCAGGAAGACTGAGTATTCCTACTGTCTATGTTTTGAGCGTTTCCCTTGTCACCAGTTTTACATTCCGATGCACCTCTGCAGGTATACTGTTTCCCTTCGACCTTCCCACTGACGATGAAAAACAGAAATTGCATCGGAATTTAATATAATAGACACAATGCTGCCATAAGTACAAGAAAACTGAGTCTTCTTACGGTCTATGTTTGAGCGTTTCCTGTGTCACCAGTTTTACATTCCGATGCACCTCTGAAGGTTTACTGTGTCCCTTCGACTTTCCCATTGGCAATGAAACACAGAAATTGCATCGGAATTAAATATAAGAGACACAATGCCGACTTAAGTACAGGAAGACTGAGTCTTCCTACTGTCTATGTTTTGAGCGTTTCCTGTGTCACCAGTATTATATTCCGATGCACCTCTGCAGGTTTACTGTATCCATTGGACCTTCCCATTGATGATGAAACACAGAAATTGCATGGGAATTAAATATAAGAGACACAACGACGACTTAAGTACAAGAAAACTGAGTCTTCTTACGGTCTATGTTTTGAGCGTTTTCTGTGTCACCAGATTTACATTCCGATGCACTTCTGCAGATTTACTGTATCCCTTGGACCTTCCTATTGACGATGAAAAACATAAATTGCATCGGATTTAAATATAAGATACACAATGCCGACTTAAGTACAGGAAGACTAAGTCTCCCTACTGTCTATGTTTTGAGCGTTTCCTGTGTCATCAGTTTTACTTTCCGATGCACCTCTGCATGTTTACTATATCCCTTGGACCTTCCCATTCACGATGAAAACAGAAATTTAATCGGAAATAAATATAAGAGACACAATGCCGACTTAAGTACAGGAAGACTGAGTCTTCCTACTGTCTATGTTTTGAGCGTTTCCTGTGTCACCAGCTTTACATTCCGATGCACCTCTGCAGGTTTACTGTATCGCTTCGACCTTCCCATTGACGATGAAACACAGAAATTGCATCGGAATTAAATATAAGAGACACAATCCCGACTTAAGTACAGGAAGACTGAGTCTTCCTACTGACTAGGTTTTGAGCGTTTCCTGTGTCACTAGTTTTACATTCCGATGCACCTCTGCTGCTTTAGTGAATCCCTTGGACCTTCCCATTGACGATGAAACACAGAAATTGCATCGGAATTAAATATAAGAGACACAATGCCGACTTAAGTACATTAAGACTGAGTCTTCCAAATGTCTATAATTTGAGCGTTTCCTGTGTCACCAGTTTTACATTCTGATGCACCTCTACAGGTTTACTGTATACCTTGGACCTTCACAGTGACGATGAAACACAGAAATTGCATCGAAATTAAATATAAGAGACACAATGCCGACTTAAGTACAGGAATACTAAGCCTTACTACTGTCTATGTTTTGAGCGTTTCCTGTGTCATCAGTTTTACTTTCCGATGCACCTCTGCAGGTTTACTATATCCCTTGGACCTTCCCATTCACGGTGAAAGACAGATATTTCATCGGAAATAAATATAAGAGACACAATGCCGACTTAAGTACAGGAAGACTGAGTCTTCCTAATGTCTATAATTTGAGCGTTTCCTGTGTCACCAGTTTTACATTCTGATGCACCTCTGCCGTTTACTGTATCCCTTGGACCTTCACAGTGACGATGAAACACAGAAATAGCATCGGAATTAAATATAAGAGACACAATGCCGACTTAAGTACAGGAAGACTGAGTCTTCCTACTGACTATGTTTTGAGCGTTTCCTGTGTCACCAGTTTTACATTCTGATGCACCTCTGTAGGTTTACTGTATACCTTGGACCTTCCCATTGACGATGAAACACAGATATTGCATCGGAGTTAAATATAAGAGACACAATGCCGACTTTAGTACAAGAAAACTGAGTCTTCTTACGGTGTATGTTTTGAGCGTTTCCTGTGTCACCAGTTTTACATTCTGATGCACCTCTGCAGGTTTACTGTATCCCTTGCACCTTCCCATTGACGATGAAAAACAGAAATTGCATCGGATTTAAATATAAGATACACAATGCCGACTTAAGTACAGGAAGACTAGGTCTCCCTACTGTCTATGTTTTGAGCGTTTCCTGTGTCATCAGTTTTACTTTCCGATGCACCTCTGCATGTTTACTATATCCCTTGGACCTTCCCATTCACGATGAAACACAGAAAATTAATCGGAAATAAATATAAGAGACACAATGCCGACTTAAGTACAGGAAGACTGACTGAGTCTTCCTACTGTCTATGTTTTGAGCGTTTCCTCTGTCACCAGTTTTACATTCCGATGCACCTCTGCAGGTTTACTGTATCCCTTCGACCTTCCCATTGACGCTGAAACACAGAAATTGCATCGAAATTACATATAAAAGACAGAATGCCGACTTAAGTACAGGAAGACTGAGTCTTCCTACTGTCTATAATTTGAGCGTTTCCTGTGTCACCAGTTTTACATTCCGATGCACCTCTACAGGTTTACTGTATCCCTTGGACCTTCACAGTGACGATGAAACACAGAAATTGCATCGAAATTAAATATAAGAGACACAATGCCGACTTAAGTACAGGAAGACTAAGTCTTCCTACTGTCTATGTTTTGAGCGTTTCCTGTGTCATCAGTTTTACTTTCCGATGCACCTCTGCAGGATTACTATATTCCTTGGACCTTCCCATTCACGATGATACACAGATATTTCATCGGAAATAAATATAAGAGACACAATGCCGACTTAAGTACAGGAAGACTGAGTCTTCCTACTGTCTACGTTTTGAGCGTTTCCTGCGTCACCAGTTTTACATTCCGATGCACCTCTGACGGTTTACTGTATCCCTAGCACCTTCCCATTATCGATGAAACACAGAAGTCCCATCGGAATTAAATATAAGAGACACAATGCCGACTTAAGTACAGGAAGACTGAGACTTCCCACTGTCTATGTTTTGAGCCTTTCCTGTGTCACCAGTTTTACATTCGGATGCACCTCTGCAGGTTTACTTTATCCCTTCGACCTTCCCATTGACGATGAAACACAGAAATTGCATCGGAATTAAATATAAGAGACACAATGCCGACTTAAGTACAGGAAGACTGAGTCTTCCTACTGTCAATGATTTGAGCGTTTCTTGTGTCATCAGTGTTACTTTCCGATGCACCTCTGCAGGTTTACTGTATCCCTTGGACCTTCCCATTGACGATGAAAAACAGAAATTGCATCGGATTTAAATATAAGATACACAATGCCGACTTAAGTACAGGTAGACTAAGTCTCCCTACTGTCTATGTTTTGAGCGTTTCCTGTGTCATTAGTTTTACTTTCCGATGCACCTCTGCATGTTTACTATATCCCTTGGACCTTCCCATTCACGATGAAACACAGAAATTTAATCGGAAATAAATATAAGAGACACAATGCCGACTTAAGTACAGGAAGTCTGAGTCTTCCTACTGTCTATGTTTTGAGCGTTTCCTGTGTCACCAGTTTTACATTCCGATGCACCTCTGCAGGTTTACTGTATCCCTTCGACCTTCCTATTGACGATGAAACACAGAAATTGCATCGGAATTAAATATAAGAGACACAATGCCGACTTAAGTACAAGAAAACTGAGTCTTCTTAGGGTCTATGTTTTGAGCGTTTCCCTTGTCACCAGTTTTACATTCCGATGCACCTCTGCAGGTATACTGTTTCCCTTCGTCCATCCCATTGACGATGAATCACAGAAATTGCATCGGAATTAAATATAAGAGTCACAATGCTGCCGACATAAGTACAGGAAGACTGAGTCTTCCTACTGTCTATGTTTTGAGCGTTTCCTGTGTCATCAATTTTACATTCCGATGCACTTTTGCAGGTTTACTGTATCCATGCGACCTTCCCATTGACGATGAAACACAGAAATTGCTTCGGAATTAAATATAAGAGTCACAATGCTGCCGACATAAGTGCAGGAAGACTGAGTCTTCCTACTGTCTATGATTTGAGCGTTTCCTGTGTCATTAGTTTTACATTCCGATGCACCTCGGAGGTTTACTGTATCCATGCGACATTCCCATTGACGATGAAACACAGAAATTGCATCGATTTAAATATAAGAGACACAATGCCGACTTCAGTTCAGGAAGACTGAGTATTCCTACTGTCTATGTTTTGAGCGTTTCCCTTGTCACCAGTTTTACATTCCGATGCACCTCTGCAGGTATACTGTTTCGCTTCGACCTTCCCACTGACGATGAAAAACAGAAATTGCATCGGAATTTAATATAATAGACACAATGCTGCCAAAAGTACAAGAAAACTGAGTCTTCTTACGGTCTATGTTTGAGCGTTTCCTGTGTCACCAGTTTTACATTCCGATGCACCTCTGTAGGTTTACTGTGTCCCTTCGACTTTCCCATTGGCAATGAAACACAGAAATTGCATCGGAATTAAATATAAGAGACACAATGCCGACTTAAGTACAGGAAGACTGAGTCTTCCTACTGTCTATGTTTTTAGCGTTTCCTGTGTCACCAGTATTACATTCCGATGCACCTCTGCAGGTTTACTGTATCTTTTGTACCTTCCCATTGATGATGAAACACAGAAATTGCATGGGAATTAAATATAAGAGACACAACGACGACTTAAGTACAAGAAAACTGAGTCTTCTTACGGTCTATGTTTTGAGCGATTTCTGTGTCACCAGATTTACATTCCGATGCACTTCTGCAGATTTACTGTATCCTTTGGACCTTCCTATTGACGATGAAAAACAGAAATTGCATCGGATTTAAATATAAGATACACAATGCCGACTTAAGTACAGGAAGACTAAGTTTTCCTACTGTCTATGTTTTGAGGGTTTCTGTGTCATCAGTTTTACTTTCCGATGCACCTCTGCATGTTTACTATATCCCTTGGACCTTCCCATTCACGATGAAAACAGAAATTTAATCGGAAATAAATATAAGAGACACAATGCCGACTTAAGTACAGGAAGACTGAGTCTTCCTACTGTCTATGTTTTGAGCGTTTCCTGTGTCACCAGCTTTACATTCCGATGCACCTCTGCAGGTTTACTGTATCGCTTCGACCTTCCCATTGACGATGAAACACAGAAATTGCATCGGAATTAAATATAAGAGACACAATCCCGACTTAAGTACAGGAAGACAGAGTCTTCCTACTGACTATGTTTTGAGCGTTTCCTGTGTCACTAGTTTTACATTCCGATGCACCTCTGCTGGTTTACTGAATCCCTTGGACCTTCCCATTGACGATGAAACACAGAAATTGCATCGGAATTAAATGTAAGAGACACAATGCCGACATAAGTACAGGAAGACTGAGTCTTCCTACTGTCTATGTTTTTAGCGTTTCCTGTGTCACCAGTTTTACATTCTGATGCACCTCTGCAGGTTTACTGTATCCCTTGGACCTTCCCATTGACGATGAAACACAGATATTGCATCGGAATTAAATACAAGAGACACAATGCCGACTTAAGTACAGGAAGACTGAGTCTTCCAAATGTCTATAATTTGAGCGTTTCCTGTGTCACCAGTTTTACATTCTGATGCACCTCTACAGGTTTACTGTATACCTTGGACCTTCACAGTGACGATGAAACACAGAAATTGCATCGAAATTAAATATAAGAGACACAATGCCGACTTAAGTACAGGAATACTAAGCCTTACTACAGTTTATGTTTTGAGCGTTTCCTGTGTCATCAGTTTTACTTTCCGATGCACCTCTGCAGGTTTACTATATCCCTTGGACCTTCCCATTCACGGTGAAAGACAGATATTTCATCGGAAGTAAATATAAGAGACACAATGCCGACTTAAGTACAGGAAGACTGAGTCTTCCTAATGTCTATAATTTGAGCGTTTCCTGTGTCACCAGTTTTACATTCTGATGAACCTCTGCAGGTTTACTGTATCCCTTGGACCTTCACAGTGACGATGAAACACAGAAATAGCATCGGAATTAAATATAAGAGACACAATGCCGACTTAAGTACAGGAAGACTGAGTCTTCCTACTGACTATGTTTTGAGCGTTTCCTGTGTCACTAGTTTTACATTCCGATGCACCTTTGCAGGTTTACTGTATCCCTTGGACTTTCCCATTGACGATGAAACACAGAAATTGCATCGGAATTAAATATAAGAGACACAATGCCGACTTAAGTACAGGAAGACCGAGTCTTCCTACTGTCTATGTTTTGAGCGTTTCCTGTGTCACCAGTTTTACATTCTGATGCACCTCTGTAGGTTTACTGTATCCCTTGGACCTTCCCATTGACGATGAAACACAGATATTGCATCGGAGTTAAATATGAGAGACACAACGCCGACTTTAGTACAAGAAAACTGAGTCTTCTTACGGTGTATGTTTTGAGCGTTTCCTGTGTCACCAGTTTTACATTCTGATGCACCTCTGCAGGTTTACTGTATCCCTTGCACCTTCCCATTGACGATGAAAAACAGAAATTGCATTGGATTTAAATATAAGATACACAATGCCGACTTAAGTACAGGAAGACTAAGTCTCCCTACTGTCTATGTTTTGAGCGTTTCCTGTGTCATCAGTTTTACTTTCCGATGCACCTCTGCATGTTTACTATATCCCTTGGACCTTCCCATTCACGATGAAACACAGAAATTTAATCGGAAATAAATATAAGAGACACAATGCCGACTTAAGTACAGGAAGACTGAGTCTTCCTACTGTCTATGTTTTGAGCGTTTCCTCTGTCACCAGTTTTACATTCCGATGCACCTCTGCAGGTTTACTGTATCCCTTCGACCTTCCCATTGACGATGAAACACAGAAATTGCATCGGAATTAAATATAAGAGACACAATGCCGACTTAAGTACAGGAAGACTGAGTCTTCCTACTGTCTATATTTTGGGCGTTTCCTGTGTCACTAGTTTTACATTCCGATGCACCTCTGCAGGTTTACTGTATCCCTTGGACCTTCACAGTGACGATGAAACACGGAAATCGCATCGGAATTAAAGGTAAAAGACACAATGCCGACTTAAGTACAAGAAAACTGAGTCTTCTTAGGGTCTATGTTTTGAGCGTTTCCCTTGTCACCAGTTTTACATTCCGATGCACCTCTGAAGGTATACTGTTTCCCTTCGTCCTTCCCATTGACGATGAAACACAGAAATTGCATCGGAATTAAATGTAAGAGTCACAATGCTGCCGACATAAGTACAGGAAGACTGAGTCTTCCTACTGTCTATGTTTTGAGCGTTTCCTGTGTCATGAGTTTTACATTCCGATGCACTTTTGCAGGTTTACTGTATCCATGCGACCTTCCCATTGACGATGAAACACAGAAATTGCATCGGAATTAAATATAAGAGTCACAATGCTGCCGACATAAGTGCAGGAATACTGAGTCTTCCTACTGTCTATGATTTGAGCGTTTCCTGTGTCATTAGTTTTACATTCCGATGCACCTCGGAGGTTTACTGTATCCATGCGACATTCCCATTGACGATGAAACACAGAAATTGCATCGATTTAAATATAAGAGACACAATGCCGACTTAAGTTCAGGAAGACTGAGTATTCCTACTGTCTATGTTTTGAGCGTTTCCCTTGTCACCAGTTTTACATTCCGATGCACCTCTGCAGGTATACTGTTTCCCTTCGACCTTCCCACTGACGATGAAAAACAGAAATTGCATCGGAATTTAATATAATAGACACAATGCTGCCATAAGTACAAGAAAACTGAGTCTTCTTACGGTCTATGTTTGAGCGTTTCCTGTGTCACCAGTTTTACATTCCGATGCACCTCTGTAGGTTTACTGTGTCCCTTCGACTTTCCCATTGGCAATGAAACACAGAAATTGCATCGGAATTAAATATAAGAGACACAATGCCGACTTAAGTACAGGAAGACTGAGTCTTCCTACTGTCTATGTTTTTAGCGTTTCCTGTGTCACCAGTATTACATTCCGATGCACCTCTGCAGGTTTACTGTATCTTTTGTACCTTCCCATTGATGATGAAACACAGAAATTGCATGGGAATTAAATATAAGAGACACAACGACGACTTAAGTACAAGAAAACTGAGTCTTCTTACGGTCTATGTTTTGAGCGTTTTCTGTGTCACCAGATTTACATTCCGATGCACTTCTGCAGATTTACTGTATCCCTTGGACCTTCCTATTGACGATGAAAAACAGAAATTGCATCGGATTTAAATATAAGATACACAATGCCGACTTAAGTACAGGAAGACTAAGTTTTCCTACTGTCTATGTTTTGAGGGTTTCTGTGTCATCAGTTTTACTTTCCGATGCACCTCTGCATGTTTACTATATCCCTTGGACCTTCCCATTCACGATGAAAACAGAAATTTAATCGGAAATAAATATAAGAGACACAATGCCGACTTAAGTACAGGAAGACTGAGTCTTCCTACTGTCTATGTTTTGAGCGTTTCCTGTGTCACCAGCTTTACATTCCGATGCACCTCTGCAGGTTTACTGTATCGCTTCGACCTTCCCATTGACGATGAAACACAGAAATTGCATCGGAATTAAATATAAGAGACACAATCCCGACTTAAGTACAGGAAGACAGAGTCTTCCTACTGACTATGTTTTGAGCGTTTCCTGTGTCACTAGTTTTACATTCCGATGCACCTCTGCTGGTTTACTGAATCCCTTGGACCTTCCCATTGACGATGAAACACAGAAATTGCATCGGAATTAAATGTAAGAGACACAATGCCGACATAAGTACAGGAAGACTGAGTCTTCCTACTGTCTATGTTTTTAGCGTTTCCTGTGTCACCAGTTTTACATTCTGATGCACCTCTGCAGGTTTACTGTATCCCTTGGACCTTCCCATTGACGATGAAACACAGATATTGCATCGGAATTAAATACAAGAGACACAATGCCGACTTAAGTACAGGAAGACTGAGTCTTCCAAATGTCTATAATTTGAGCGTTTCCTGTGTCACCAGTTTTACATTCTGATGCACCTCTACAGGTTTACTGTATACCTTGGACCTTCACAGTGACGATGAAACACAGAAATTGCATCGAAATTAAATATAAGAGACACAATGCCGACTTAAGTACAGGAATACTAAGCCTTACTACAGTTTATGTTTTGAGCGTTTCCTGTGTCATCAGTTTTACTTTCCGATGCACCTCTGCAGGTTTACTATATCCCTTGGACCTTCCCATTCACGGTGAAAGACAGATATTTCATCGGAAGTAAATATAAGAGACACAATGCCGACTTAAGTACAGGAAGACTGAGTCTTCCTAATGTCTATAATTTGAGCGTTTCCTGTGTCACCAGTTTTACATTCTGATGAACCTCTGCAGGTTTACTGTATCCCTTGGACCTTCACAGTGACGATGAAACACAGAAATAGCATCGGAATTAAATATAAGAGACACAATGCCGACTTAAGTACAGGAAGACTGAGTTTCCTACTGACTATGTTTTGAGCGTTTCCTGTGTCACTAGTTTTACATTCCGATGCACCTTTGCAGCTTTACTGTATCCCTTGGACTTTCCCATTGACGATGAAACACAGAAATTGCATCGGAATTAAATATAAGAGACACAATGCCGACTTAAGTACAGGAAGACCGAGTCTTCCTACTGTCTATGTTTTGAGCGTTTCCTGTGTCACCAGTTTTACATTCTGATGCACCTCTGTAGGTTTACTGTATCCCTTGGACCTTCCCATTGACGATGAAACACAGATATTGCATCGGAGTTAAATATAAGAGACACAACGCCGACTTTAGTACAAGAAAACTGAGTCTTCTTACGGTGTATGTTTTGAGCGTTTCCTGTGTCACCAGTTTTACATTCTGATGCACCTCTGCAGGTTTACTGTATCCCTTGCACCTTCCCATTGACGATGAAAAACAGAAATTGCATTGGATTTAAATATAAGATACACAATGCCGACTTAAGTACAGGAAGACTAAGTCTCCCTACTGTCTATGTTTTGAGCGTTTCCTGTGTCATCAGTTTTACTTTCCGATGCACCTCTGCATGTTTACTATATCCCTTGGACCTTCCCATTCACGATGAAACACAGAAATTTAATCGGAAATAAATATAAGAGACACAATGCCGACTTAAGTACAGGAAGACTGAGTCTTCCTACTGTCTATGTTTTGAGCGTTTCCTCTGTCACCAGTTTTACATTCCGATGCACCTCTGCAGGTTTACTGTATCCCTTCGACCTTCCCATTGACGATGAAACACAGAAATTGCATCGGAATTAAATTTAAGAGACACAATGCCGACTTAAGTACAGGAAGACTGAGTCTTCCTACTGTCTATATTTTGGGCGTTTCCTGTGTCACTAGTTTTACATTCCGATGCACCTCTGCAGGTTTACTGTATCCCTTGGACCTTCACAGTGACGATGAAACACGGAAATCGCATCGGAATTAAAGGTAAAAGACACAATGCCGACTTAAGTACAAGAAAACTGAGTCTTCTTAGGGTCTATGTTTTGAGCGTTTCCCTTGTCACCAGTTTTACATTCCGATGCACCTCTGAAGGTATACTGTTTCCCTTCGTCCTTCCCATTGACGATGAAACACAGAAATTGCATCGGAATTAAATGTAAGAGTCACAATGCTGCCGACATAAGTACAGGAAGACTGAGTCTTCCTACTGTCTATGTTTTGAGCGTTTCCTGTGTCATGAGTTTTACATTCCGATGCACTTTTGCAGGTTTACTGTATCCATGCGACCTTCCCATTGACGATGAAATACAGAAATTGCATCGGAATTAAATATAAGAGTCACAATGCTGCCGACATAAGTGCAGGAATACTGAGTCTTCCTACTGTCTATGATTTGAGCGTTTCCTGTGTCATTAGTTTTACATTCCGATGCACCTCGGAGGTTTACTGTATCCATGCGACATTCCCATTGACGATGAAACACAGAAATTGCATCGATTTAAATATAAGAGACACAATGCCGACTTAAGTTCAGGAAGACTGAGTATTCCTACTGTCTATGTTTTGAGCGTTTCCCTTGTCACCAGTTTTACATTCCGATGCACCTCTGCAGGTATACTGTTTCCCTTCGACCTTCCCACTGACGATGAAAAACAGAAATTGCATCGGAATTTAATATAATAGACACAATGCTGCCATAAGTACAAGAAAACTGAGTCTTCTTACGGTCTATGTTTGAGCGTTTCCTGTGTCACCAGTTTTACATTCCGATGCACCTCTGTAGGTTTACTGTGTCCCTTCGACTTTCCCATTGGCAATGAAACACAGAAATTGCATCGGAATTAAATATAAGAGACACAATGCCGACTTAAGTACAGGAAGACTGAGTCTTCCTACTGTCTATGTTTTGAGCGTTTCCTGTGTCACCAGTATTATATTCCGATGCACCTCTGCAGGTTTACTGTATCCATTGGACCTTCCCATTGATGATGAAACACAGAAATTGCATGGGAATTAAATATAAGAGACACAACTACGACTTAAGTACAAGAAAACTGAGTCTTCTTACGGTCTATGTTTTGAGCGTTTTCTGTGTCACCAGATTTACATTCCGATGCACTTCTGCAGATTTACTGTATCCCTTGGACCTTCCTATTGACGATGAAAAACAGAAATTGCATCGGATTTAAATATAAGATACACAATGCCGACTTAAGTACAGGAAGACTAGGTCTCCCTACTGTCTATGTTTTGAGCGTTTCCTGTGTCATCAGTTTTACTTTCCGATGCACCTCTGCATGTTTACTATATCCCTTGGACCTTCCCATTCACGATGAAAACAGAAATTTAATCGGAAATAAATATAAGAGACACAATGCCGACTTAAGTACAGGAAGACTGAGTCTTCCTACTGTCTATGTTTTGAGCGTTTCCTGTGTCACCAGCTTTACATTCCGATGCACCTCTGCAGGTTTACTGTATCGCTTCGACCTTCCCATTGACGATGAAACACAGAAATTGCATCGGAATTAAATATAAGAGACACAATCCCGACTTAAGTACAGGAAGACTGAGTCTTCCTACTGACTAGGTTTTGAGCGTTTCCTGTGTCACTAGTTTTACATTCCGATGCACCTCTGCTGCTTTAGTGAATCCCTTGGACCTTCCCATTGACGATGAAACACAGAAATTGCATCGGAATTAAATATAAGAGACACAATGCCGACTTAAGTACATTAAGACTGAGTCTTCCAAATGTCTATAATTTGAGCGTTTCCTGTGTCACCAGTTTTACATTCTGATGCACCTCTACAGGTTTACTGTATACCTTGGACCTTCACAGTGACGATGAAACACAGAAATTGCATCGAAATTAAATATAAGAGACACAATGCCGACTTAAGTACAGGAATACTAAGCCTTACTACTGTCTATGTTTTGAGCGTTTCCTGTGTCATCAGTTTTACTTTCCGATGCACCTCTGCAGGTTTACTATATCCCTTGGACCTTCCCATTCACGGTGAAAGACAGATATTTCATCGGAAATAAATATAAGAGACACAATGCCGACTTAAGTACAGGAAGACTGAGTCTTCCTAATGTCTATAATTTGAGCGTTTCCTGTGTCACCAGTTTTACATTCTGATGCACCTCTGCCGTTTACTGTATCCCTTGGACCTTCACAGTGACGATGAAACACAGAAATAGCATCGGAATTAAATATAAGAGACACAATGCCGACTTAAGTACAGGAAGACTGAGTCTTCCTACTGACTATGTTTTGAGCGTTTCCTGTGTCACCAGTTTTACATTCTGATGCACCTCTGTAGGTTTACTGTATCCCTTGGACCTTCCCATTGACGATGAAACACAGAAATTGCATCGGAGTTAAATATAAGAGACACAATGCCGACTTTAGTACAAGAAAACTGAGTCTTCTTACGGTGTATGTTTTGAGCGTTTCCTGTGTCACCAGTTTTACATTCGGATGCACCTCTGCAGGTTTACTGTATCCCTTGCACATTCCCATTGACGATGAAAAACAGAAATTGCATCGGATTTAAATATAAGATACACAATGCCGACTTAAGTACAGGAAGACTAGGTCTCCCTACTGTCTATGTTTTGAGCGTTTCCTGTGTCATCAGTTTTACTTTCCGATGCACCTCTGCATGTTTACTATATCCCTTGGACCTTCCCATTCACGATGAAACACAGAAAATTAATCGGAAATAAATATAAGAGACACAATGCCGACTTAAGTACAGGAAGACTGAGTCTTCCTACTGTCTATGTTTTGAGCGTTTCCTCTGTCACCAGTTTTACATTCCGATGCACCTCTGCCGGTTTACTGTATCCCTAGCACCTTCCCATTGTCGATGAAACACAGAAGTCGCATCGGAATTAAATATAAGAGACACAATGCCGGCTTAAGTACAGGAAGACAGAGACTTCCCACTGTCTATGTTTTGAGCCTTTCCTGTGTCACCAGTTTTACATTCGGATGCACCTCTGCAGGTTTACTTTATCCCTTCGACCTTCCCATTGACGATGAAACACAGAAATTGCATCGGAATTAAATATAAGAGACACAATGCCGACTTAAGTACAGGAAGACTGAGTCTTCCTACTGTCAACGATTTGGGCGTTTCCTGTGCCATCAGTGTTACTTTCCGATGCACCTCTGCAGGTTTACTGTATCCCTTGGACCTTCCCATTGACGATGAAAAACAGAAATTGCATCAGATTTAAATATAAGATACACAATGCCGACTTAAGTACAGGAAGACTAAGTCTCCCTACTGTCTATGTTTTGAGCGTTTCCTGTGTCATTAGTTTTACTTTCCGATGCACCTCTGCATGTTTACTATATCCCTTGGACCTTCCCATTCACGATGAAACACAGAAATTTAATCGGAAATAAATATAAGAGACACAATGCCGACTTAAGTACAGGAAGTCTGAGTCTTCCTACTGTCTATGTTTTGAGCGTTTCCTGTGTCACCAGTTTTACATTCCGATGCACCTCTGCAGGTTTACTGTATCCCTTCGACCTTCCTATTGACGATGAAACACAGAAATTGCATCGGAATTAAATATAAGAGACACAATGCCGACTTAAGTACAGGAAGACTGAGTCTTCCTACTGTCTATATTTTGAGCGTTTCCTGTGTCACTAGTTTTACATTCCGATGCACCTCTGCAGGTTACTGTATCCCTTGGACCTTCACAGTGACGATGAATCACAGAAATCGCATCGGAATTAAAGGTAAAAGACACAATGCCGACTTAAGTACAAGAAAACTGAGTCTTCTTAGGGTCTATGTTTTGAGCGTTTCCCTTGTCACCAGTTTTACATTCCGATGCAGCTCTGCAGGTATACTGTTTCCCTTCGTCCATCCCATTGACGATGAATCACAGAAATTGCATCGGAATTAAATATAAGAGTCACAATGCTGCCGACATAAGTACAGGAAGACTGAGTCTTCCTACTGTCTATGTTTTGAGCGTTTCCTGTGTCATCAATTTTACATTCCGATGCACTTTTGCAGGTTTACTGTATCCATGCGACCTTCCCATTGACGATGAAACACAGAAATTGCTTCGGAATTAAATATAAGAGTCACAATGCTGCCGACATAAGTGCAGGAAGACTGAGTCTTCCTACTGTCTATGATTTGAGCGTTTCCTGTGTCATTAGTTTTACATTCCGATGCACCTCGGAGGTTTACTGTATCCATGCGACATTCCCATTGACGATGAAACACAGAAATTGCATCGATTTAAATATAAGAGACACAATGCCGACTTCAGTTCAGGAAGACTGAGTATTCCTACTGTCTATGTTTTGAGCGTTTCCCTTGTCACCAGTTTTACATTCCGATGCACCTCTGCAGGTATACTGTTTCGCTTCGACCTTCCCACTGACGATGAAAAACCGAAATTGCATCGGAATTTAATATAATAGACACAATGCTGCCAAAAGTACAAGAAAACTGAGTCTTCTTACGGTCTATGTTTGAGCGTTTCCTGTGTCACCAGTTTTACATTCCGATGCACCTCTGTAGGTTTACTGTGTCCCTTCGACTTTCCCATTGGCAATGAAACACAGAAATTGCATCGGAATTAAATATAAGAGACACAATGCCGACTTAAGTACAGGAAGACTGAGTCTTCCTACTGTCTATGTTTTTAGCGTTTCCTGTGTCACCAGTATTACATTCCGATGCACCTCTGCAGGTTTACTGTATCCATTGGACCTTCCCATTGATGATGAAACACAGAAATTGCATGGGAATTAAATATAAGAGACACAACGACGACTTAAGTACAAGAAAACTGAGTCTTCTTACGGTCTATGTTTTGAGCGTTTTCTGTGTCACCAGATTTACATTCCGATGCACTTCTGCAGATTTACTGTATTCCTTGGACCTTCCTATTGACGATGAAAAACAGAAATTGCATCGGATTTATATATAAGATACACAATGCCGACTTAAGTACAGGAAGACTAAGTTTTCCTACTGTCTATGTTTTGAGCGTTTCCTGTGTCATCAGTTTTACTTTCCGATGCACCTCTGCATGTTTACCATATCCCTTGGACCTTCCCATTCACGATGAAAACAGAAATTTAATCGGAAATAAATATAAGAGACACAATGCCGACTTAAGTACAGGAAGACTGAGTCTTCCTACTGTCTATGTTTTGAGCGTTTCCTGTGTCACCAGCTTTACATTCCGATGCACCTCTGCAGGTTTACTGTATCGCTTCGACCTTCCCATTGACGATGAAACACAGAAATTGCATCGGAATTAAATATAAGAGACACAATCCCGACTTAAGTACAGGAAGACAGAGTCTTCCTACTGACTATGTTTTGAGCGTTTCCTGTGTCACTAGTTTTACATTCCGATGCACCTCTGCTGGTTTACTGAATCCCTTGGACCTTCCCATTGACGATGAAACACAGAAATTGCATCGGAATTAAATGTAAGAGACACAATGCCGACATAAGTACAGGAAGACTGAGTCTTCCTACTGTCTATGTTTTTAGCGTTTCCTGTGTCACCAGTTTTACATTCTGATGCACCTCTGCAGGTTTACTGTATCCCTTGGACCTTCCCATTGACGATGAAACACAGAAATTGCATCGGAATTAAATATAAGAGACACAATGCCGACTTAAGTACAGGAAGACTGAGTGTTCCTACTGTCTATGTTTTGAGCGTTTCCTGTGTCACCAGTTTTACATTCTGATGCACCTCTACAGGTTTACTGTATACCTTGGACCTTCACAGTGACGATGAAACACAGAAATTGCATCGAAATTAAATATAAGAGACACAATGCCGACTTAAGTACAGGAATACTAAGCCTTACTACTGTTTATGTTTTGAACGTTTCCTGTGTCATCAGTTTTACTTTCCGATGCACCTCTGCAGGTTTACTATATCCCTTGGACCTTCCCATTCACGGTGAAAGACAGATATTTCATCGGAAATAAATATAAGAGACACAATGCCGACTTAAGTACAGGAAGACTGAGTCTTCCTAATGTCTATAATTTGAGCGTTTCCTGTGTCACCAGTTTTACATTCTGATGCACCTCTGCAGGTTTACTGTATCCCTTGGACCTTCACAGTGACGATGAAACACAGAAATAGCATCGGAATTAAATATAAGAGACACAATGCCGACTTAAGTACAGGAAGACTGAGTCTTCCTACTGACTATGTTTTGAGCGTTTCCTGTGTCACTAGTTTTACATTCCGATGCACCTTTGCAGGTTTACTGTATCCCTTGGACTTTCCCATTGACGATAAAACACAGAAATTGCATCGGAATTAAATATAAGAGACACAATGCCGACTTAAGTACAGGAAGACCGAGTCTTCCTACTGTCTATGTTTTGAGCGTTTCCTGTGTCACCAGTTTTACATTCTGATGCACCTCTGTAGGTTTACTGTATCCCTTGGACCTTCCCATTGACGATGAAACACAGATATTGCATCGGAGTTAAATATTAGAGACACAACGCCGACTTTAGTACAAGAAAACTGAGTCTTCTTACGGTGTATGTTTTGAGCGTTTCCTGTGTCACCAGTTTTACATTCTGATGCACCTCTGCAGGTTTACTGTATCCCTTGCACCTTCCCATTGACGATGAAAAACAGAAATTGCATCGGATTTAAATATAAGATACACAATGCCGACTTAAGTACAGGAAGACTAAGTCTCCCTACTGTCTATGTTTTGAGCGTTTCCTGTGTCATCAGTTTTACTTTCCGATGCACCTCTGCATGTTTACTATATCCCTTGGACCTTCCCATTCACGATGAAACACAGAAATTTAATCGGAAATAAATATAAGAGACACAATGCCGACTTAAGTACAGGAAGACTGAGTCTTCCTACTGTCTATGTTTTGAGCGTTTCCTCTGTCACCAGTTTTACATTCCGATGCACCTCTGCAGGTTTACTGTATCCCTTCGACCTTCCCATTGACGATGAAACAGAGAAATTGCATCGGAATTAAATATAAGAGACACAATGCCGACTTAAGTACAGGAAGACTGAGTCTTCCTACTGTCTATATTTTGGGCGTTTCCTGTGTCACTAGTTTTACATTCCGATGCACCTCTGCAGGTTTACTGTATCCCTTGGACCTTCACAGTGACGATGAAACACGGAAATCGCATCGGAATTAAAGGTAAAAGACACAATGCCGACTTAAGTACAAGAAAACTGAGTCTTCTTAGGGTCTATGTTTTGAGCGTTTCCCTTGTCACCAGTTTTACATTCCGATGCACCTCTGAAGGTATACTGTTTCCCTCCGTCCTTCCCATTGACGATGAAACACAGAAATTGCATCGGAATTAAATGTAAGAGTCACAATGCTGCCGACATAAGTACAGGAAGACTGAGTCTTCCTACTGTCTATGTTTTGAGCGTTTCCTGTGTCATCAGTTTTACATTCCGATGCACTTTTGCAGGTTTACTGTATCCATGCGACCTTCCCATTGACGATGAAACACAGAAATTGCATCGGAATTAAATATAAGAGTCACAATGCTGCCGACATAAGTGCAGGAATACTGAGTCTTCCTACTGTCTATGATTTGAGCGTTTCCTGTGTCATTAGTTTTACATTCCGATGCACCTCGGAGGTTTACTGTATCCATGCGACATTCCCATTGACGATGAAACACAGAAATTGCATCGATTTAAATATAAGAGACACAATGCCGACTTAAGTTCAGGAAGACTGAGTATTCCTACTGTCTATGTTTTGAGCGTTTCCCTTGTCACCAGGTTTACATTCCGATGCACCTCTGCAGGTATACTGTTTCCCTTCGACCTTCCCACTGACGATGAAAAACAGAAATTGCATCGGAATTTAATATAATAGACACAATGCTGCCATAAGTACAAGAAAACTCAGTCTTCTTACGGTCTATGTTTGAGCGTTTCCTGTGTCACCAGTTTTACATTCCGATGCACCTCTGTAGGTTTACTGTGTCCCTTCGACTTTCCCATTGGCAATGAAACACAGAAATTGCATCGGAATTAAATATAAGAGACACAATGCCGACTTAAGTACAGGAAGACTGAGTCTTCCTACTGTCTATGATTTGAGCGTTTCCTGTGTCACCAGTATTATATTCCGATGCACCTCTGCAGGTTTACTGTATCCATTGGACCTTCCCATTGATGATGAAACACAGAAATTGCATGGGAATTAAATATAAGAGACACAACGACGACTTAAGTACAAGAAAACTGAGTCTTCTTACGGTCTATGTTTTGAGCGTTTTCTGTGTCACCAGATTTACATTCCGATGCACTTCTGCAGATTTACTGTATCCCTTGGACCTTCCTATTGACGATGAAAAACAGAAATTGCATCGGATTTAAATATAAGATACACAATGCCGACTTAAGTACAGGAAGACTAAGTCTCCCTACTGTCTATGTTTTGAGCGTTTCCTCTGTCATCAGTTTTACTTTCCGATGCACCTCTGCATGTTTACTATATCCCTTGGACCTTCCCATTCACGATGAAAACAGAAATTTAATCGGAAATAAATATAAGAGACACAATGCCGACTTAAGTACAGAAAGACTGAGTCTTCCTACTGTCTATGTTTTGAGCGTTTCCTGTGTCACCAGCTTTACATTCCGATGCACCTCTGCAGGTTTACTGTATCGCTTCGACCTTCCCATTGACGATGAAACACAGAAATTGCATCGGAATTAAATATAAGAGACACAATCCCGACTTAAGTACAGGAAGACTGAGTCTTCCTACTGACTATGTTTTGAGCGTTTCCTGTGTCACTAGTTTTACATTCCGATGCACCTCTACAAGTTTACTGTATACCTTGGACCTTCACAGTGACGATGAAACACAGAAATTGCATCGAAATTAAATATAAGAGACACAATGCCGACTTAAGTACAGGAATACTAAGCCTTACTACTGTCTATGTTTTGAGCGTTTCCTGTGTCATCAGTTTTACATTCCGATGCACTTTTGCAGGTTTACTGTATCCATGCGATCTTCCCATTGACGATGAAACACAGAAATTGCATCGGAATTAAATATAAGAGTCACAATGCTGCCGACATAAGTGCAGGAATACTGAGTCTTCCTACTGTCTATGATTTGAGCGTTTCCTGTGTCATTAGTTTTACATTCCGATGCACCTCGGAGGTTTACTGTATCCATGCGACATTCCCATTGACGATGAAACACAGAAATTGCATCGATTTAAATATAAGAGACACAATGCCGACTTAAGTTCAGGAAGACTGAGTATTCCTACTGTCTATGTTTTGAGCGTTTCCCTTGTCACCAGTTTTACATTCCGATGCACCTCTGCAGGTATACTGTTTCCCTTCGACCTTCCCACTGACGATGAAAAACAAAAATTGCATCGGAATTTAATATAATAGACACAATGCTGCCATAAGTACAAGAAAACTGAGTCTTCTTACTGTCTATGTTTGAGCGTTTCCTGTGTCACCAGTTTTACATTCCGATGCACCTCTGTAGGTTTACTGTGTCCCTTCGACTTTCCCATTGGCAATGAAACACAGAAATTGCATCGGAATTAAATATAAGAGACACAATGCCGACTTAAGTACAGGAAGACTGAGTGTTCCTACTGTCTATGTTTTGAGCGTTTCCTGTGTCACCAGTTTTACATTCTGATGCACCTCTGTAGGTTTACTGTATCCCTTGGACCTTCCCATTGACGATGAAACACAGAAATTGCATGGGAATTAAATATAAGAGACACAACGACGACTTAAGTACAAGAAAACTGAGTCTTCTTACGGTCTATGTTTTGAGCGTTTTCTGTGTCACCAGATTTACATTCCGATGCACTTCTGCAGATTTACTGTGTCCCTTGGACCTTCCTATTGACGATGAAAAACAGAAATTGCATCGGATTTAAATATAAGATACACAATGCCGACTTAAGTACAGGAAGACTAAGTCTCCCTACTGTCTATGTTTTGAGCGTTTCCTGTGTCATCAGTTTTACTTTCCGATGCACCTCTGCATGTTTACTATATCCCTAGGACCTTCCCATTCACGATGAAAACAGAAATTTAATCGGAAATAAATATAAGAGACACAATGCCGACTTAAGTACAGGAAGACTGAGTCTTCCTACTGTCTATGTTTTGAGCGTTTCCTGTGTCACCAGCTTAACATTCCGATGCACCTCTGCAGGTTTACTGTATCGCTTCGACCTTCCCATTGACGATGAAACACAGAAATTGCATCGGAATTAAATATAAGAGACACAATCCCGACTTAAGTACAGGAAGACTGAGTCTTCCTACTGACTATGTTTTGAGCGTTTCCTGTGTCACTAGTTTTACATTTCGATGCACCTCTGCTGGTTTAGTGAATCCCTTGGACCTTCCCATTGACGATGAAACACAGAAATTGCATCGGAATTAAATATAAGAGACACAATGCCGACTTAAGTACAGGAATACTGAGTCTTCCAAATGTCTATAATTTGAGCGTTTCCTGTGTCACCAGTTTTACATTCTGATGCACCTCTACAGGTTTACTGTATACCTTGGACCTTCACAGTGACGATGAAACACAGAAATTGCATCGAAATTAAATATAAGAGACACAATGCCGACTTAAGTACAGGAAGACTGAGTCTTCCTACTGACTATGTTTTGAGCGTTTCCTGTGTCACCAGTTTTACATTCTGATGCACCTCTGTAGGTTTACTGTATCCCTTGGACCTTCCCATTGACGATGAAACACAGATATTGCATCGGAGTTAAATATAAGAGACACAATGCCGACTTTAGTACAAGAAAACTGAGTCTTCTTACGGTGTATGTTTTGAGCGTTTCCTGTGTCACCAGTTTTACATTCTGATGCACCTCTGCAGGTTTACTGTATCCCTTGGACCTTCACAGTGACGATGAAACACGGAAATCGCATCGGAATTAAAGGTAAAAGACACAATGCCGACTTAAGTACAAGAAAACTGAGTCTTCTTAGGGTCTATGTTTTGAGCGTTTCCCTTGTCACCAGTTTTACATTCCGATGCACCTCTGCAGGTATACTGTTTCCCTCCGTCCGTCCCATTGACGATAAAACACAGAAATTGCATCGGAATTAAATGTAAGAGTCACAATGCTGCCGACATAAGTACAGGAAGACTGAGTCTTCCTACTGTCTATGTTTTGAGCGTTTCCTGTGTCATCAGTTTTACATTCCGATGCACTTTTGCAGGTTTACTGTATCCATGCGACCTTCCCATTGACGATGAAACACAGAAATTGCATCGGAATTAAATATAAGAGTCACAATGCTGCCGACATAAGTGCAGGAATACTGAGTCTTCCTACTGTCTATGATTTGAGCGTTTCCTGTGTCATTAGTTTTACATTCCGATGCACCTCGGAGGTTTACTGTATCCATGCGACATCCCATTGACGATGAAACACAGAAATTGCATCGATTTAAATATAAGAGACACAATGCCGACTTAAGTTCAGGAAGACTGAGTATTCCTACTGTCTATGTTTTGAGCGTTTCCCTTGTCACCAGTTTTACATTCCGATGCACCTCTGCAGGTATACTGTTTCCCTTCGACCTTCCCACTGACGATGAAAAACAAAATTTGCATCGGAATTTAATATAATAGACACAATGCTGCCATAAGTACAAGAAAACTGAGTCTTCTTACGGTCTATGTTTGAGCGTTTCCTGTGTCACCAGTTTTACATTCCGATGCACCTCTGTAAGTTTACTGTGTCCCTTCGACTTTCCCATTGGCAATGAAACACAGAAATTGCATCGGAATTAAATATAAGAGACACAATGCCGACTTAAGTACAGGAAGACTGAGTGTTCCTACTGTCTATGTTTTGAGCGTTTCCTGTGTCACCAGTTTTACATTCAGATGCACCTCTGTAGGTTTACTGTATCCCTTGGACCTTCCCATTGACGATGAAACACAGATATTGCATCGGAGTTAAATATAAGAGACACAATGCCGACTTTAGTACAAGAAAACTGAGACTTCTTACGGTGTATGTTTTGAGCGTTTCCTGTGTCACCAGTTTTACATTCTGATGCACCTCTGCAGGTTTACTGTATCCCTTGCACCTTCCCATTGACGATGAAAAACAGAAATTGCATCGGATTTAAATATAAGATACACAATGCCGACTTAAGTACAGGAAGACTAAGTCTCCCTACTGTCTATGTTTTGAGCGCTTCCTGTGTCATCAGTTTTACTTTCCGATGCACCTCTGCATGTTTACTATATCCCTTGGACCTTCCCATTCACGATGAAACACAGAAATTTAATCGGAAATAAATATAAGAGACACAATGCCGACTTAAGTACAGGAAGACTGAGTCTTCCTACTGTCAATCTTTTGAGCGTTTCCTCTGTCACCAGTTTTACATTCCGATGCACCTCTGCAGGTTTACTGTATCCCTTCGACCTTCCCATTGACGATGAAACACAGAAATTGCATCGGAATTAAATATAAGAAACACAATGCCGACTTAAGTACAGGAAGACTGAGTCTTCCAACTGTCTATATTTTGGTCGTTTCCTGTGTCACTAGTTTTACATTCCGATGCACCTCTGCAGGTTTACTGTATACCTTGGACCTTCACAGTGACGATGAAACACGGAAATCGCATCGGAATTAAAGGTAAAAGACACAATGCCGACTTAAGTACAAGAAAACTGAGTCTTCTTAGGGTCTATGTTTTGAGCGTTTCCCTTTCACCAGTTTTACATTCCGATGCACTTCTGCAGGTATACTGTTTCCCTTCGTCCTTCCCATTGACGATGAAACACAGAAATTGCATCGGAATTAAATGTAAGAGTCACAATGCTGCCGACATAAGTACAGGAAGACTGAGTCTTCCTACTGTCTATGTTTTGAGCGTTTCCTGTGTCATCAGTTTTACATTCCGATGCACTTTTGCAGGTTTACTGTATCCATGCGATCTTCCCATTGACGATGAAACACAGAAATTGCATCGGAATTAAATATAAGAGTCACAATGCTGCCGACATAAGTGCAGGAATACTGAGTCTTCCTACTGTCTATGATTTGAGCGTTTCCTGTGTCATTAGTTTTACATTCCGATGCACCTCGGAGGTTTACTGTATCCATGCGACATTCCCATTGACGATGAAACACAGAAATTGCATCGATTTAAATATAAGAGACACAATGCCGACTTAAGTTCAGGAAGACTGAGTATTCCTACTGTCTATGATTTGAGCGTTTCCCTTGTCACCAGTTTTACATTCCGATGCACCTCTGCAGGTATACTGTTTCCCTTCGACCTGCCCACTGACGATGAAAAACAGAAATTGCATCGGAATTTAATATAATAGACACAATGCTGCCATAAGTACAAGAAAACTGAGTCTTCTTACGGTCTATGTTTGAGCGTTTCCTGTGTCACCAGTTTTACATTCCGATGCACCTCTGTAGGTTTACTGTGTCCCTTCGACTTTCCCATTGGCAATGAAACACAGAAATTGCATCGGAATTAAATATAAGAGACACAATGCCGACTTAAGTACAGGAAGACTGAGTCTTCCTACTGTCTATGTTTTGAGCGTTTCCTGTGTCACCAGTATTACATTCCGATGCACCTCTGCTGGTTTACTGTATCCATTGGATCTTCCCATTGACGATGAAACACAGAAGTTGCATTGGAATTAAATTTAAGAGACACAACGACGACTTAAGTACAAGAAAACTGAGTCTTCTTACGGTCTATGTTTTGAGCGTTTTCTGTGTCACCAGATTTACATTCCGATGCACTTCTGCAGGTTTACTGTATCCCTTGGACCTTCCTATTGACGATGAAAAACAGAAATTGCATCGGATTTAAATATAAGATACACAATGCCGACTTAAGTACAGGAAGACTAAGTCTCCCTACTGTCTATGTTTTGAGCGTTTCCTGTGTCATCAGTTTTACTTTCCGATGCACCTCTGCATGTTTACTATATCCCTTGGACCTTCCCATTCACGATGAAACACAGAAATTTAATCGGAAATAAATATAAGAGACACAATGCCGACTTAAGTACAGGAAGACTGAGTCTTCCTACTGTCTATGTTTTGAGCGTTTCCTGTGTCACCAGTTTTACATTCCGATGCACCTCTGCAGGTTTACTGTATCGCTTCGACCTTCCCATTGACGATGAAACACAGAAATTGCATCGGAATTAAATATAAGAGACACAATCCCGACTTAAGTACAGGAAGACTGAGTCTTCCTACTGACTATGTTTTGAGCGTTTCCTGTGTCACTAGTTTTACATTCCGATGCACCTCTGCTGGTTTACTGAATCCCTTGGACCTTCCCATTGACGATGAAACACAGAAATTGCATCGGAATTAAATGTAAGAGACACAATGCCGACTTAAGTACAGGAAGACTGAGTCTTCCTACTGTCTATGTTTTTAGCGTTTCCTGTGTCACCAGTTTTACATTCTGATGCACCTCTGCAGGTTTACTGTATCCCTTGGACCTTCCCATTGACGATGAAACACAGAAATTGCATCGGAATTAAATATAAGAGACACAATGCCGACTTAAGTACAGGAAGACTGAGTCTTCCTAATGTCTATAATTTGAGCGTTTCCTGTGTCACCAGTTTTACATTCTGATGCACCTCTACAGGTTTACTGTATACCTTGGACCTTCACAGTGACGATGAAACACAGAAATTGCATCGAAATTAAATATAAGAGACACAATGCCGACTTAAGTACAGGAATACTAAGTCTTACTACTGTCTATG
Organism: Schistocerca nitens; assembly: GCF_023898315.1. Lineage (NCBI taxonomy): Eukaryota > Metazoa > Arthropoda > Insecta > Orthoptera > Acrididae > Schistocerca > Schistocerca nitens. Next base: position 555,032 of record NC_064616.1, on the reverse strand, counting down.
TTTTGAGCGTTTCCTGTGTCATCAGTTTTACTTTCCGATGCACCTCTGCAGGTTTACTATATCCCTTTGACCTTCCCATTCACGGTGAAACACAGATATTTCATCGGAAATGAATATAAGAGACACAATGCCGATTTAAGTACAGGAAGACTGAGTGTTCCTACTGTCTATGTTTTGAGCGTTTCCTGTGTCACCAGTTTTACATTCTGATGCACCTCTGCAGGTTTACTGTATCCCTTGGACCTTCACAGTGACGATGAAACACAGAAATAGCATCGGAATTAAATATAAGAGACACAATGCCGACTTAAGTACAGGAAGACTGAGTCTTCCTACTGACTATGTTTTGAGCGTTTCCTGTGTCACTAGTTTTACATTCCGATGCACCTTTGCAGTTTTACTGTATCCCTTGGACCTTCCCATTGACGATGAAACACAGAAATTGCATCGGAATTAAATATAAGAGACACAATGCCGACTTAAGTACAGGAGGACCGAGTCTTCCTACTGTCTATGTTTTGAGCGTTTCCTGTGTCACCAGTTTTACATTCTGATGCACCTCTGTAGGTTTACTGTATCCCTTGGACCTTCCCATTGACGATGAAACACAGATATTGCATCGGAGTTAAATATAAGAGACACAATGCCGACTTTAGTACAAGAAAACTGAGTCTTCTTACGGTGTATGTTTTGAGCGTTTCCTGTGTCACCAGTTTTACATTCAGATGCACCTCTGCAGGTTTACTGTATCCCTTGCACCTTCCCATTGACGATGAAAAACAGAAATTGCATCGGATTTAAATATAAGATACACAATGCCGACTTAAGTACAGGAAGACTAAGTCTCCCTACTGTCTATGTTTTGAGCGTTTCCTGTGTCATCAGTTTTACATTCCGATGCACTTTTGCAGGTTTACTGTATTCCTTGGACCTTCCCATTGACGATGAAACACAGAAATTGCATCGGAATTAAATATAAGAGACACAATGCCGACTTAAGTACAGGAGGACCGAGTCTTCCTACTGTCTATGTTTTGAGCGTTTCCTGTGTCACCAGTTTTACATTCTGATGCACCTCTGTAGGTTTACTGTATACCTTGGACCTTCACAGTGACGATGAAACACAGAAATTGCATCGAAATTAAATATAAGAGACACAATGCCGACTTAAGTACAGGAATACTAAGTCTTACTACTGTCTATGTTTTGAGCGTTTCCTGTGTCATCAGTTTTACTTTCCGATGCACCTCTGCAGGTTTACTATATCCCTTTGACCTTCCCATTCACGGTGAAACACAGATATTTCATCGGAAATAAATATAAGAGACACAATGCCGACTTAAGTACAGGAAGACTGAGTGTTCCTACTGTCTATGTTTTGAGCGTTTCCTGTGTCACCAGTTTTACATTCTGATGCACCTCTGCAGGTTTACTGTATCCCTTGGACCTTCACAGTGACGATGAAACACAGAAAGAGCATCGGAATTAATAAGAAGAGACACAATGCCGACTTAAGTAATGGAAGACTGAGTCTTCCTACTGACTATGTTTTGAGCGTTTCCTGTGTCACTAGTTTTACATTCCGATGCACCTCTGCAGGTATACTGTTTCCCTTCGACCTTCCCACTGACGATGAAAAACAAAATTTGCATCGGAATTTAATATAATAGACACAATGCTGCCATAAGTACAAGAAAACTGAGTCTTCTTACGGTCTATGTTTGAGCGTTTCCTGTGTCACCAGTTTTACATTCCGATGCACCTCTGTAGGTTTACTGTGTCCCTTCGACTTTCCCATTGGCAATGAAACACAGAAATTGCATCGGAATTAAATATAAGAGACACAATGCCGACTTAAGTACAGGAAGACTGAGTGTTCCTACTGTCTATGTTTTGAGCGTTTCCTGTGTCACCAGTTTTACATTCTGATGCACCTCTGTAGGTTTACTGTATCCCTTGGACCTTCCCATTGACGATGAAACACAGATATTGCATCGGAGTTAAATATAAGAGACACAATGCCGACTTTAGTACAAGAAAACTGAGACTTCTTACGGTGTATGTTTTGAGCGTTTCCTGTGTCACCAGTTTTACATTCTGATGCACCTCTGCAGGTTTACTGTATCCCTTGCACCTTCCCATTGACGATGAAAAACAGAAATTGCATCGGATTTAAATATAAGATACACAATGCCGACTTAAGTACAGGAAGACTAAGTCTCCCTACTGTCTATGTTTTGAGCGCTTCCTGTGTCATCAGTTTTACTTTCCGATGCACCTCTGCATGTTTACTATATCCCTTGGACCTTCCCATTCACGATGAAACACAGAAATTTAATCGGAAATAAATATAAGAGACACAATGCCGACTTAAGTACAGGAAGACTGAGTCTTCCTACTGTCAATCTTTTGAGCGTTTCCTCTGTCACCAGTTTTACATTCCGATGCACCTCTGCAGGTTTACTGTATCCCTTCGACCTTCCCATTGACGATGAAACACAGAAATTGCATCGGAATTAAATATAAGAAACACAATGCCGACTTAAGTACAGGAAGACTGAGTCTTCCTACTGTCTATATTTTGGTCGTTTCCTGTGTCACTAGTTTTACATTCCGATGCACCTCTGCAGGTTTACTGTATACCTTGGACCTTCACAGTGACGATGAAACACGGAAATCGCATCGGAATTAAAGGTAAAAGACACAATGCCGACTTAAGTACAAGAAAACTGAGTCTTCTTAGGGTCTATGTTTTGAGCGTTTCCCTTTCACCAGTTTTACATTCCGATGCACTTCTGCAGGTATACTGTTTCCCTTCGTCCTTCCCATTGACGATGAAACACAGAAATTGCATCGGAATTAAATGTAAGAGTCACAATGCTGCCGACATAAGTACAGGAAGACTGAGTCTTCCTACTGTCTATGTTTTGAGCGTTTCCTGTGTCATCAGTTTTACATTCCGATGCACTTTTGCAGGTTTACTGTATCCATGCGACCTTCCCATTGACGATGAAACACAGAAATTGCATCGGAATTAAATATAAGAGTCACAATGCTGCCGACATAAGTGCAGGAATACTGAGTCTTCCTACTGTCTATGATTTGAGCGTTTCCTGTGTCATTAGTTTTACATTCCGATGCACCTCGGAGGTTTACTGTATCCATGCGACATTCCCATTGACGATGAAACACAGAAATTGCATCGATTTAAATATAAGATACACAATGCCGACTTAAGTACAGGAAGACTAAGTCTCCCTACTGTCTATGTTTTGAGCGCTTCCTGTGTCATCAGTTTTACTTTCCGATGCACCTCTGCATGTTTACTATATCCCTTGGACCTTCCCATTCACGATGAAACACAGAAATTTAATCGGAAATAAATATAAGAGACACAATGCCGACATAAGTACAGGAAGACTGAGTCTTCCTACTGTCTATGTTTTGAGCGTTTCCTGTGTCACTAGTTTTACATTCCGATGCACCTCTGCTGGTTTACTGAATCCCTTGGACCTTCCCATTGACGATGAAACACAGAAATTGCATCGGAATTAAATGTAAGAGACACAATGCCGACTTAAGTACAGGAAGACTGAGTCTTCCTACTGTCTATGTTTTTAGCGTTTCCTGTGTCACCAGTTTTACATTCTGATGCACCTCTGCAGGTTTACTGTATCCCTTGGACCTTCCCATTGACGATGAAACACAGAAATTGCATCGGAATTAAATATAAGAGACACAATGCCGACTTAAGTACAGGAAGACTGAGTCTTCCTAATGTCTATAATTTGAGCGTATCCTGTGTCACCAGTTTTACATTCTGATGCACCTCTACAGGTTTACTGTATACCTTGGACCTTCACAGTGACGATGAAACACAGAAATTGCATCGAAATTAAATATAAGAGACACAATGCCGACTTAAGTACAGGAATACTAAGTCTTACTACTGTCTATGTTTTGAGCGTTTCCTGTGTCATCAGTTTTACTTTCCGATGCACCTCTGCAGGTTTACTATATCCCTTTGACCTTCCCGTTCACGGTGAAACACAGATATTTCATCGGAAATAAATATAAGAGACACAATGCCGATTTAAGTACAGGAAGACTGAGTGTTCCTACTGTCTATGTTTTGAGCGTTTCCTGTGTCACCAGTTTTACATTCTGATGCACCTCTGCAGGTTTACTGTATCCCTTGGACCTTCACAGTGACGATGAAACACAGAAATAGCATCGGAATTAAATATAAGAGACACAATGCCGACTTAAGTACAGGAAGACTGAGTCTTCCTACTGACTATGTTTTGAGCGTTTCCTGTGTCACTAGTTTTACATTCCGATGCACCTTTGCAGGTTTACTGTATCCCTTGGACCTTCCCATTGACGATGAAACACAGAAATTGCATCGGAATTAAATATAAGAGACACAATGCCGACTTAAGTACAGGAGGACCGAGTCTTCCTACTGTCTATGTTTTGAGCGTTTCCTGTGTCACCAGTTTTACATTCTGATGCACCTCTGTAGGTTTACTGTATCCCTTGGACCTTCCCATTGACGATGAAACACAGATATTGCATCGGAGTTAAATATAAGAGACACAATGCCGACTTTAGTACAAGAAAACTGAGTCTTCTTACGGTGTATGTTTTGAGCGTTTCCTGTGTCACCAGTTTTACATTCTGATGCACCTCTGCAGGTTTACTGTATCCCTTGCACCTTCCCATTGACGATGAAAAACAGAAATTGCATCGGATTTAAATATAAGATACACAATGCCGACTTAAGTACAGGAAGACTAAGTCTCCCTACTGTCTATGTTTTGAGCGTTTCCTGTGTCACTAGTTTTACATTCCGATGCACCTTTGCAGGTTTACTGTATCCCTTGGACCTTCCCATTGACGATGAAACACAGAAATTGCATCGGAATTAAATATAAGAGACACAATGCCGACTTAAGTACAGGAGGACCGAGTCTTCCTACTGTCTATGTTTTGAGCGTTTCCTGTGTCACCAGTTTTACATTCTGATGCACCTCTGTAGGTTTACTGTATCCCTTGGACCTTCCCATTGACGATGAAACACAGATATTGCATCGGAGTTAAATATAAGAGACACAATGCCGACTTTAGTACAAGAAAACTGAGTCTTCTTACGGTGTATGTTTTGAGCGTTTCCTGTGTCACCAGTTTTACATTCTGATGCACCTCTGCAGGTTTACTGTATCCCTTGCACCTTCCCATTGACGATGAAAAACAGAAATTGCATCGGATTTAAATATAAGATACACAATGCCGACTTAAGTACAGGAAGACTAAGTCTCCCTACTGTCTATGTTTTGAGCGTTTCCTGTGTCATCAGTTTTACATTCCGATGCACTTTTGCAGGTTTACTGTATTCCTTGGACCTTCCCATTGACGATGAAACACAGAAATTGCATCGGAATTAAATATAAGAGACACAATGCCGACTTAAGTACAGGAGGACCGAGTCTTCCTACTGTCTATGTTTTGAGCGTTTCCTGTGTCACCAGTTTTACATTCTGATGCACCTCTGTAGGTTTACTGTATACCTTGGACCTTCACAGTGACGATGAAACACAGAAATTGCATCGAAATTAAATATAAGAGACACAATGCCGACTTAAGTACAGGAATACTAAGTCTTACTACTGTCTATGTTTTGAGCGTTTCCTGTGTCATCAGTTTTACTTTCCGATGCACCTCTGCAGGTTTACTATATCCCTTTGACCTTCCCATTCACGGTGAAACACAGATATTTCATCGGAAATAAATATAAGAGACACAATGCCGACTTAAGTACAGGAAGACTGAGTGTTCCTACTGTCTATGTTTTGAGCGTTTCCTGTGTCACCAGTTTTACATTCTGATGCACCTCTGCAGGTTTACTGTATCCCTTGGACCTTCACAGTGACGATGAAACACAGAGATAGCATCGGAATTAATAAGAAGAGACACAATGCCGACTTAAGTAATGGAAGACTGAGTCTTCCTACTGACTATGTTTTGAGCGTTTCCTGTGTCACTAGTTTTACATTCCGATGCACCTTTGAGGGTTTACTGTATCCCTTGGACCTTCCCATTGACGATGAAACACAGAAATTGCATCGGAATTAAATATAAGAGACACAATGCCGACTTAAGTACAGGGAGACCGAGTCTTCCTACTGTCTATGTTTTGAGCGTTTCCTGTGTCACCAGTTTTACATTCTGATGCACCTCTGTAGGTTTACTGTATCCCTTGGACCTTCCCATTGACGATGAAACACAGATATTGCATCGGAGTTAAATATAAGAGACACAATGCCGACTTTAGTACAAGAAAACTGAGACTTCTTACGGTGTATGTTTTGAGCGTTTCCTGTGTCACCAGTTTTACATTCTGATGCACCTCTGCAGGTTTACTGTATCCCTTGCACCTTCCCATTGACGATGAAAAACAGAAATTGCATCGGATTTAAATATAAGATACACAATGCCGACTTAAGTACAGGAAGACTAAGTCTCCCTACTGTCTATGTTTTGAGCGCTTCCTGTGTCATCAGTTTTACTTTCCGATGCACCTCTGCATGTTTACTATATCCCTTGGACCTTCCCATTCACGATGAAACACAGAAATTTAATCGGAAATAAATATAAGAGACACAATGCCGACTTAAGTACAGGAAGACTGAGTCTTCCTACTGTCAATCTTTTGAGCGTTTCCTCTGTCACCAGTTTTACATTCCGATGCACCTCTGCAGGTTTACTGTATCCCTTCGACCTTCCCATTGACGATGAAACACAGAAATTGCATCGGAATTAAATATAAGAAACACAATGCCGACTTAAGTACCGGAAGACTGAGTCTTCCTACTGTCTATATTTTGGTCGTTTCCTGTGTCACTAGTTTTACATTCCGATGCACCTCTGCAGGTTTACTGTATACCTTGGACCTTCACAGTGACGATGAAACACGGAAATCGCATCGGAATTAAAGGTAAAAGACACAATGCCGACTTAAGTACAAGAAAACTGAGTCTTCTTAGGGTCTATGTTTTGAGCGTTTCCCTTTCACCAGTTTTACATTCCGATGCACTTCTGCAGGTATACTGTTTCCCTTCGTCCTTCCCATTGACGATGAAACACAGAAATTGCATCGGAATTAAATGTAAGAATCACAATGCTGCCGACATAAGTACAGGAAGACTGAGTCTTCCTACTGTCTATGTTTTGAGCGTTTCCTGTGTCATCAGTTTTACATTCCGATGCACTTTTGCAGGTTTACTGTATCCATGCGACCTTCCCATTGACGATGAAACACAGAAATTGCATCGGAATTAAATATAAGAGTCACAATGCTGCCGACATAAGTGCAGGAATACTGAGTCTTCCTACTGTCTATGATTTGAGCGTTTCCTGTGTCATTAGTTTTACATTCCGATGCACCTCGGAGGTTTACTGTATCCATGCGACATTCCCATTGACGATGAAACACAGAAATTGCATCGATTTAAATATAAGAGACACAATGCCGACTTAAGTACAGGAAGACTAAGTCTCCCTACTGTCTATGTTTTGAGCGTTTCCTGTGTCACTAGTTTTACATTCCGATGCACCTTTGCAGGTTTACTGTATCCCTTGGACCTTCCCATTGACGATGAAACACAGAAATTGCATCGGAATTAAATATAAGAGACACAATGCCGACTTAAGTACAGGAGGACCGAGTCTTCCTACTGTCTATGGTTCAAAAATGGCTCTGAGCACTATGGGACTCAACTGCTGAGGTCATTAGTCCCCTAGAACTTAGAACTAGTTAAACCTAACTAACCTAAGGACATCACAAACATCCATGCCCGAGGCAGGATTCGAACCTGCGACCGTAGCGGTCTTGCGGTTCCAGACTGCAGCGCCTTTAACCGCACGGCCACTTCGGCCGGCTACTGTCTATGTTTTGAGCGTTTCCTGTGTCACCAGTTTTACATTCTGATGCACCTCTGCAGGTTTACTGTATCCCTTGCACCTTCCCATTGACGATGAAAAACAGAAATTGCATCGGATTTAAATATAAGATACACAATGCCGACTTAAGTACAGGAAGACTAAGTCTCCCTACTGTCTATGTTTTGAGCGTTTCCTGTGTCATCAGTTTTACATTCCGATGCACTTTTGCAGGTTTACTGTATTCCTTGGACCTTCCCATTGACGATGAAACACAGAAATTGCATCGGAATTAAATATAAGAGACACAATGCCGACTTAAGTACAGGAGGACCGAGTCTTCCTACTGTCTATGTTTTGAGCGTTTCCTGTGTCACCAGTTTTACATTCTGATGCACCTCTGTAGGTTTACTGTATACCTTGGACCTTCACAGTGACGATGAAACACAGAAATTGCATCGAAATTAAATATAAGAGACACAATGCCGACTTAAGTACAGGAATACTAAGTCTTACTACTGTCTATGTTTTGAGCGTTTCCTGTGTCATCAGTTTTACTTTCCGATGCACCTCTGCAGGTTTACTATATCCCTTTGACCTTCCCATTCACGGTGAAACACAGATATTTCATCGGAAATAAATATAAGAGACACAATGCCGACTTAAGTACAGGAAGACTGAGTGTTCCTACTGTCTATGTTTTGAGCGTTTCCTGTGTCACCAGTTTTACATTCTGATGCACCTCTGCAGGTTTACTGTATCCCTTGGACCTTCACAGTGACGATGAAACACAGAAATAGCATCGGAATTAATAAGAAGAGACACAATGCCGACTTAAGTAATGGAAGACTGAGTCTTCCTACTGACTATGTTTTGAGCGTTTCCTGTGTCACTAGTTTTACATTCCGATGCACCTTTGAGGGTTTACTGTATCCCTTGGACCTTCCCATTGACGATGAAACACAGAAATTGCATCGGAATTAAATATAAGAGACACAATGCCGACTTAAGTACAGGAAGACCGAGTCTTCCTACTGTCTATGTTTTGAGCGTTTCGTGTGTCACCAGTTTTACATTCTGATGCACCTCTGTAGGTTTACTGTATCCCTTGGACCTTCCCATTGACGATGAAACACAGATATTGCATCGGAGTTAAATATAAGAGACACAATGCCGACTTTAGTACAAGAAAACTGAGACTTCTTACGGTGTATGTTTTGAGCGTTTCCTGTGTCACCAGTTTTACATTCTGATGCACCTCTGCAGGTTTACTGTATCCCTTGCACCTTCCCATTGACGATGAAAAACAGAAATTGCATCGGATTTAAATATAAGATACACAATGCCGACTTAAGTACAGGAAGACTAAGTCTCCCTACTGTCTATGTTTTGAGCGCTTCCTGTGTCATCAGTTTTACTTTCCGATGCACCTCTGCATGTTTACTATATCCCTTGGACCTTCCCATTCACGATGAAACACAGAAATTTAATCGGAAATAAATATAAGAGACACAATGCCGACTTAAGTACAGGAAGACTGAGTCTTCCTACTGTCAATCTTTTGAGCGTTTCCTCTGTCACCAGTTTTACATTCCGATGCACCTCTGCAGGTTTACTGTATCCCTTCGACCTTCCCATTGACGATGAAACACAGAAATTGCATCGGAATTAAATATAAGAAACACAATGCCGACTTAAGTACAGGAAGACTGAGTCTTCCTACTGTCTATATTTTGGTCGTTTCCTGTGTCACTAGTTTTACATTCCGATGCACCTCTGCAGGTTTACTGTATACCTTGGACCTTCACAGTGACGATGAAACACGGAAATCGCATCGGAATTAAAGGTAAAAGACACAATGCCGACTTAAGTACAAGAAAACTGAGTCTTCTTAGGGTCTATGTTTTGAGCGTTTCCCTTTCACCAGTTTTACATTCCGATGCACTTCTGCAGGTATACTGTTTCCCTTCGTCCTTCCCATTGACGATGAAACACAGAAATTGCATCGGAATTAAATGTAAGAGTCACAATGCTGCCGACATAAGTACAGGAAAACTGAGTCTTCCTACTGTCTATGTTTTGAGCGTTTCCTGTGTCATCAGTTTTACATTCCGATGCACTTTTGCAGGTTTACTGTATCCATGCGACCTTCCCATTGACGATGAAACACAGAAATTGCATCGGAATTAAATATAAGAGTCACAATGCTGCCGACATAAGTGCAGGAATACTGAGTCTTCCTACTGTCTATGATTTGAGCGTTTCCTGTGTCATTAGTTTTACATTCCGATGCACCTCGGAGGTTTACTGTATCCATGCGACATTCCCATTGACGATGAAACACAGAAATTGCATCGATTTAAATATAAGAGACACAATGCCGACTTAAGTTCAGGAAGACTGAGTATTCCTACTGTCTATGTTTTGAGCGTTTCCCTTGTCACCAGTTTTACATTCCGATGCACCTCTGCAGGTATACTGTTTCCCTTCGACCTGCCCACTGACGATGAAAAACAGAAATTGCATCGGAATTTAATATAATAGACACAATGCTGCCATAAGTACAAGAAAACTGAGTCTTCTTACGGTCTATGTTTGAGCGTTTCCTGTGTCACCAGTTTTACATTCCGATGCACCTCTGTAGGTTTACTGTGTCCCTTCGACTTTCCCATTGGCAATGAAACACAGAAATTGCATCGGAATTAAATATAAGAGACACAATGCCGACTTAAGTACAGGAAGACTGAGTCTTCCTACTGTCTATGTTTTGAGCGTTTCCTGTGTCACCAGTATTACATTCCGATGCACCTCTGCTGGTTTACTGTATCCATTGGACCTTCCCATTGACGATGAAACACAGAAATTGCATTGGAATTAAATTTAAGAGACACAACGACGACTTAAGTACAAGAAAACTGAGTCTTCTTACGGTCTATGTTTTGAGCGTTTTCTGTGTCACCAGATTTACATTCCGATGCACTTCTGCAGGTTTACTGTATCCCTTGGACCTTCCTATTGACGATGAAAAACAGAAATTGCATCGGATTTAAATATAAGATACACAATGCCGACTTAAGTACAGGAAGACTAAGTCTCCCTACTGTCTATGTTTTGAGCGTTTCCTGTGTCATCAGTTTTACTTTCCGATGCACCTCTGCATGTTTACTATATCCCTTGGACCTTCCCATTCACGATGAAACACAGAAATTTAATCGGAAATAAATATAAGAGACACAATGCCGACTTAAGTACAGGAAGACTGAGTCTTCCTACTGTCTATGTTTTGAGCGTTTCCTGTGTCACCAGTTTTACATTCCGATGCACCTCTGCAGGTTTACTGTATCGCTTCGACCTTCCCATTGACGATGAAACACAGAAATTGCATCGGAATTAAATATAAGAGACACAATCCCGACTTAAGTACAGGAAGACTGAGTCTTCCTACTGACTATGTTTTGAGCGTTTCCTGTGTCACTAGTTTTACATTCCGATGCACCTCTGCTGGTTTACTGAATCCCTTGGACCTTCCCATTGACGATGAAACACAGAAATTGCATCGGAATTAAATGTAAGAGACACAATGCCGACTTAAGTACAGGAAGACTGAGTCTTCCTACTGTCTATGTTTTTAGCGTTTCCTGTATCACCAGTTTTACATTCTGATGCACCTCTGCAGGTTTACTGTATCCCTTGGACCTTCCCATTGACGATGAAACACAGAAATTGCATCGGAATTAAATATAAGAGACACAATGCCGACTTAAGTACAGGAAGACTGAGTGTTCCTACTGTCTATGTTTTGAGCGTTTCCTGTGTCACCAGTTTTACATTCTGATGCACCTCTGCAGGTTTACTGTATCCCTTGGACCTTCACAGTGACGATGAAACACAGAAATAGCATCGGAATTAAATATAAGAGACACAATGCCGACTTAAGTACAGGAAGACTGAGTCTTCCTACTGACTATGTTTTGAGCGTTTCCTGTGTCACTAGTTTTACATTCCGATGCACCTTTGCAGGTTTACTGTATCCCTTGGACCTTCCCATTGACGATGAAACACAGAAATTGCATCGGAATTAAATATAAGAGACACAATGCCGACTTAAGTACAGGAGGACCGAGTCTTCCTACTGTCTATGTTTTGAGCGTTTCCTGTGTCACCAGTTTTACATTCTGATGCACCTCTGTAGGTTTACTGTATCCCTTGGACCTTCCCATTGACGATGAAACACAGATATTGCATCGGAGTTAAATATAAGAGACACAATGCCGACTTTAGTACAAGAAAACTGAGTCTTCTTACGGTGTATGTTTTGAGCGTTTCCTGTGTCACCAGTTTTACATTCTGATGCACCTCTGCAGGTTTACTGTATCCCTTGCACCTTCCCATTGACGATGAAAAACAGAAATTGCATCGGATTTAAATATAAGATACACAATGCCGACTTAAGTACAGGAAGACTAAGTCTCCCTACTGTCTATGTTTTGAGCGTTTCCTGTGTCACTAGTTTTACATTCCGATGCACCTTTGCAGGTTTATTGTATCCCTTGGACCTTCCCATTGACGATGAAACACAGAAATTGCATCGGAATTAAATATAAGAGACACAATGCCGACTTAAGTACAGGAGGACCGAGTCTTCCTACTGTCTATGTTTTGAGCGTTTCCTGTGTCACCAGTTTTACATTCTGATGCACCTCTGTAGGTTTACTGTATCCCTTGGACCTTCCCATTGACGATGAAACACAGATATTGCATCGGAGTTAAATATAAGAGACACAATGCCGACTTTAGTACAAGAAAACTGAGTCTTCTTACGGTGTATGTTTTGAGCGTTTCCTGTGTCACCAGTTTTACATTCTGATGCACCTCTGCAGGTTTACTGTATCCCTTGCACCTTCCCATTGACGATGAAAAACAGAAATTGCATCGGATTTAAATATAAGATACACAATGCCGACTTAAGTACAGGAAGACTAAGTCTCCCTACTGTCTATGTTTTGAGCGTTTCCTGTGTCATCAGTTTTACATTCCGATGCACTTTTGCAGGTTTACTGTATTCCTTGGACCTTCCCATTGACGATGAAACACAGAAATTGCATCGGAATTAAATATAAGAGACACAATGCCGACTTAAGTACAGGAGGACCGAGTCTTCCTACTGTCTATGTTTTGAGCGTTTCCTGTGTCACCAGTTTTACATTCTGATGCACCTCTGTAGGTTTACTGTATACCTTGGACCTTCACAGTGACGATGAAACACAGAAATTGCATCGAAATTAAATATAAGAGACACAATGCCGACTTAAGTACAGGAATACTAAGTCTTACTACTGTCTGTGTTTTGAGCGTTTCCTGTGTCATCAGTTTTACTTTCCGATGCACCTCTGCAGGTTTACTATATCCCTTTGACCTTCCCATTCACGGTGAAACACAGATATTTCATCGGAAATAAATATAAGAGACACAATGCCGACTTAAGTACAGGAAGACTGAGTGTTCCTACTGTCTATGTTTTGAGCGTTTCCTGTGTCACCAGTTTTACATTCTGATGCACCTCTGCAGGTTTACTGTATCCCTTGGACCTTCACAGTGACGATGAAACACAGAAATAGCATCGGAATTAATAAGAAGAGACACAATGCCGACTTAAGTAATGGAAGACTGAGTCTTCCTACTGACTATGTTTTGAGCGTTTCCTGTGTCACTAGTTTTACATTCCGATGCACCTTTGAGGGTTTACTGTATCCCTTGGACCTTCCCATTGACGATGAAACACAGAAATTGCATCGGAATTAAATATGAGAGACACAATGCTGACTTAAGTACAGGAAGACCGAGTCTTCCTACTGTCTATGTTTTGAGCGTTTCCTGTGTCACCAGTTTTACATTCTGATGCACCTCTGTAGGTTTACTGTATCCCTTGGACCTTCCCATTGACGATGAAACACAGATATTGCATCGGAGTTAAATATAAGAGACACAATGCCGACTTTAGTACAAGAAAACTGAGACTTCTTACGGTGTATGTTTTGAGCGTTTCCTGTGTCACCAGTTTTACATTCTGATGCACCTCTGCAGGTTTACTGTATCCCTTGCACCTTCCCATTGACGATGAAAAACAGAAATTGCATCGGATTTAAATATAAGATACACAATGCCGACTTAAGTACAGGAAGACTAAGTCTCCCTACTGTCTATGTTTTGAGCGCTTCCTGTGTCATCAGTTTTACTTTCCGATGCACCTCTGCATGTTTACTATATCCCTTGGACCTTCCCATTCACGATGAAACACAGAAATTTAATCGGAAATAAATATAAGAGACACAATGCCGACTTAAGTACAGGAAGACTGAGTCTTCCTACTGTCAATCTTTTGAGCGTTTCCTCTGTCACCAGTTTTACATTCCGATGCACCTCTGCAGGTTTACTGTATCCCTTCGACCTTCCCATTGACGATGAAACACAGAAATTGCATCGGAATTAAATATAAGAAACACAATGCCGACTTAAGTACAGGAAGACTGAGTCTTCCTACTGTCTATATTTTGGTCGTTTCCTGTGTCACTAGTTTTACATTCCGATGCACCTCTGCAGGTTTACTGTATACCTTGGACCTTCACAGTGACGATGAAACACGGAAATCGCATCGGAATTAAAGGTAAAAGACACAATGCCGACTTAAGTACAAGAAAACTGAGTCTTCTTAGGGTCTATGTTTTGAGCGTTTCCCTTTCACCAGTTTTACATTCCGATGCACTTCTGCAGGTATACTGTTTCCCTTCGTCCTTCCCATTGACGATGAAACACAGAAATTGCATCGGAATTAAATGTAAGAGTCACAATGCTGCCGACATAAGTACAGGAAGACTGAGTCTTCCTACTGTCTATGCTTTGAGCGTTTCCTGTGTCATCAGTTTTACATTCCGATGCACTTTTGCAGGTTTACTGTATCCATGCGACCTTCCCATTGACGATGAAACACAGAAATTGCATCGGAATTAAATATAAGAGTCACAATGCTGCCGACATAAGTGCAGGAATACTGAGTCTTCCTACTGTCTATGATTTGAGCGTTTCCTGTGTCATTAGTTTTACATTCCGATGCACCTCGGAGGTTTACTGTATCCATGCGACATTCCCATTGACGATGAAACACAGAAATTGCATCGATTTAAATATAAGAGACACAATGCCGACTTAAGTTCAGGAAGACTGAGTATTCCTACTGTCTATGTTTTGAGCGTTTCCCTTGTCACCAGTTTTACATTCCGATGCACCTCTGCAGGTATACTGTTTCCCTTCGACCTGCCCACTGACGATGAAAAACAGAAATTGCATCGGAATTTAATATAATAGACACAATGCTTCCATAAGTACAAGAAAACTGAGTCTTCTTACGGTCTATGTTTGAGCGTTTCCTGTGTCACCAGTTTTACATTCCGATGCACCTCTGTAGGTTTACTGTGTCCCTTCGACTTTCCCATTGGCAATGAAACACAGAAATTGCATCGGAATTAAATATAAGAGACACAATGCCGACTTAAGTACAGGAAGACTGAGTCTTCCTACTGTCTATGTTTTGAGCGTTTCCTGTGTCACCAGTATTACATTCCGATGCACCTCTGCTGGTTTACTGTATCCATTGGACCTTCCCATTGACGATGAAACACAGAAATTGCATTGGAATTAAATTTAAGAGACACAACGACGACTTAAGTACAAGAAAACTGAGTCTTCTTACGGTCTATGTTTTGAGCGTTTTCTGTGTCACCAGATTTACATTCCGATGCACTTCTGCAGGTTTACTGTATCCCTTGGACCTTCCTATTGACGATGAAAAACAGAAATTGCATCGGATTTAAATATAAGATACACAATGCCGACTTAAGTACAGGAAGACTAAGTCTCCCTACTGTCTATGTTTTGAGCGTTTCCTGTGTCATCAGTTTTACTTTCCGATGCACCTCTGCATGTTTACTATATCCCTTGGACCTTCCCATTCACGATGAAACACAGAAATTTAATCGGAAATAAATATAAGAGACACAATGCCGACTTAAGTACAGGAAGACTGAGTCTTCCTACTGTCTATGTTTTGAGCGTTTCCTGTGTCACCAGTTTTACATTCCGATGCACCTCTGCAGGTTTACTGTATCGCTTCGACCTTCCCATTGACGATGAAACACAGAAATTGCATCGGAATTAAATATAAGAGACACAATCCCGACTTAAGTACAGGAAGACTGAGTCTTCCTACTGACTATGTTTTGAGCGTTTCCTGTGTCACTAGTTTTACATTCCGATGCACCTCTGCTGGTTTACTGAATCCCTTGGACCTTCCCATTGACGATGAAACACAGAAATTGCATCGGAATTAAATGTAAGAGACACAATGCCGACTTAAGTACAGGAAGACTGAGTCTTCCTACTGTCTATGTTTTTAGCGTTTCCTGTGTCACCAGTTTTACATTCTGATGCACCTCTGCAGGTTTACTGTATCCCTTGGACCTTCCCATTGACGATGAAACACAGAAATTGCATCGGAATTAAATATAAGAGACACAATGCCGACTTAAGTACAGGAAGACTGAGTCTTCCTAATGTCTATAATTTGAGCGTTTCCTGTGTCACCAGTTTTACATTCTGATGCACCTCTACAGGTTTACTGTATACCTTGGACCTTCACAGTGACGATGAAACACAGAAATTGCATCGAAATTAAATATAAGAGACACAATGCCGACTTAAGTACAGGAATACTAAGTCTTACTACTGTCTATGTTTTGAGCGTTTCCTGTGTCATCAGTTTTACTTTCCGATGCACCTCTGCAGGTTTACTATATCCCTTTGACCTTCCCATTCACGGTGAAACACAGATATTTCATCGGAAATAAATATAAGAGACACAATGCCGACTTAAGTACAGGAAGACTGAGTGGTCCTACTGTCTATGTTTTGAGCGTTTCCTGTGTCACCAGTTTTACATTCTGATGCACCTCTGCAGGTTTACTGTATCCCTTGGACCTTCACAGTGACGATGAAACACAGAAATAGCATCGGAATTAAATATAAGAGACACAATGCCGACTTAAGTACAGGAAGACTGAGTCTTCCTACTGACTATGTTTTGAGCGTTTCCTGTGTCACTAGTTTTACATTCCGATGCACCTTTGCAGGTTTACTGTATCCCTTGGACCTTCCCATTGACGATGAAACACAGAAATTGCATCGGAATTAAATATAAGAGACACAATGCCGACTTAAGTACAGGAGGACCGAGTCTTCCTACTGTCTATGTTTTGAGCGTTTCCTGTGTCACCAGTTTTACATTCTGATGCACCTCTGTAGGTTTACTGTATCCCTTGGACCTTCCCATTGACGATGAAACACAGATATTGCATCGGAGTTAAATATAAAAGACACAATGCCGACTTTAGTACAAGAAAACTGAGTCTTCTTACGGTGTATGTTTTGAGCGTTTCCTGTGTCACCAGTTTTACATTCTGATGCACCTCTGCAGGTTTACTGTATCCCTTGCACCTTCCCATTGACGATGAAAAACAGAAATTGCATCGGATTTAAATATAAGATACACAATGCCGACTTAAGTACAGGAAGACTAAGTCTCCCTACTGTCTATGTTTTGAGCGTTTCCTGTGTCATCAGTTTTACATTCCGATGCACTTTTGCAGGTTTACTGTATCCATGCGACCTTCCCATTGACGATGAAACACAGAAATTGCATCGGAATTAAATATAATAGACACAATGCTGCCATAAGTACAAGAAAACAGAGTCTTCTTACGGTCTATGTTTGAGCGTTTCCTGTGTCACCAGTTTTACATTCCGATGCACCTCTGTAGGTTTACACTGTCCCTTCGACTTTCCCATTGGCAATGAAACACAGAAATTGCATCGGAATTAAATATAAGAGACACAATGCCAACTTAAGTTCAGGAAGACTGAGTATTCCTACTGTCTATGTTTTGAGCGTTTCCCTTGTCACCAGTTTTACATTCCGATGCACCTTTGCAGGTTTACTGTATCCCTTGGACCTTCCCATTGACGATGAAACACAGAAATTGCATCGGAATTAAATATAAGAGACACAATGCCGACTTAAGTTCAGGAAGACTGAGTATTCCTACTGTCTATGTTTTTAGCGTTTCCTGTGTCACCAGTTTTACATTCTGATGCACCTCTGCAGGTTTACTGTATCCCTTGGACCTTCCCATTGACGATGAAACACAGAAATTGCATCGGAATTAAATATAAGAGACACAATGCCGACTTAAGTAAAGGAAGACTGAGTCTTCCTAATGTCTATAATTTGAGCGTTTCCTGTGTCACCAGTTTTACATTCTGATGCACCTCTACAGGTTTACTGTATACCTTGGACCTTCACAGTGACGATGAAACGCAGAAATTGCATCGAAATTAAATATAAGAGACACAATTCCGACTTAAGTACAGGAAGAGTAAGTCTTACTACTGTCTATGTTTTGAGCGTTTCCTGTGTCATCAGTTTTACTTTCCGATGCACCTCTGCAGGTTTATTATATCCCTTGGACCTTCCCATTCACGATGAAACACAGATATTTCATCGGAAATAAATATAAGAGACACAATGCCGACATAAGTACAGGAAGACTGAGTCTTCCTACTGTCTATGTTTTGAGCGTTTCCTGTGTCACCAGTTTTACATTCTGATGCACCTCTGCAGGTTTACTGTATCCCTTGGACCTTCCTATTGACGATGAAACACAGAATTTGCATCGGAATTTAATATAAGAGACACAATGCAGACTGAAGTACAGGAAGGCTAAGTCTTCCTATTGTCTATACTTTGAGCGTCTCCTGTGTCACCAGTTTTACATTCCGACGCACCTCTGCAGGTATACTGTTTCCCTTCGACTTTCCCATTGACGATGAAACAGAGAAATTGCATTGGAATTAAATATAAGAGACACCATGCCGACTTAAGTAAAGGTAAACTGATTCTTCCTACTGTCTATGATTTGAGCGTGTCCTGCATCACCAGTTTTACATTCCGATGCACCTCTGCAGGTTTACTGTATCCCTTGGACCTTCACACTGACGATGAAGCACAGAAATAGCATCGGAATTAAATATAAGAGACACAATGCCGACTTAAGTACAGGAAGAGTGTGTGTATCTATTTTCTATGTTTTGAGCGTTTCCTGTGTCACTAATTTTACATTCCGATGCAAATCTGCTGGTTTACTATATCCATTGGACCCTCCATTGACGACGAAACACAGAAATTGCATCGGAATTAAATATAAGAGACACCATGCCGACTTAACTAAAGGAAGACTGAGTCTTCCTACTGTCTATGTTTTGAGCCTTTCCTGGGTCACCAGTATTACATTCCGATGCACCTCTGCAGGTTTTCTGTAACCATTGGACCTTCCCATTGACGATGAAACACAGAAATTGCATGGGAATTAAATATAAGAGACACAGCGACGACATAAGTACAAGAAAACTGAGTCTTCTTACGGTCCATGTTTTGAGCGATTTCTGTGTCACCAGATTTACATTCCGATGCACCTCTGCAGGTTTACTGTATCCATTGGACCTTCCCATTGACGATGAAACACAGAGATTGCATCGGAATTAAATATAAGAGACACCATGCCGACTTAAGTAAAGGTAGACTGAGTCTTCCTACTGTCTATGATTTGAGCGTGTCCTGTATCACCAGGTTTACATTCCGATGCACCTCTGCAGGTTTACTGTATCCATTTTACCTTCCCATTGGCGATGAAACACAGAAATGGCATCGGAATTCAACATAAGACACACAATGCCGACTGAAGTACAGGAAGACTGAGTCTTCCTACTGTCTATGTTTTGAGCGTATCCTGTGTCACCAGTTTTACATTCCGATGCACCTCTGCAAGTTTACTGTATCTCTTGGACCTTCACAGTGACGATGAAACACAGAAATTGCATCGGATTTAAATATAAGAGACACAATGATGACTTAAGTACAGGAAGACTGATTCTTCCTACTGTCTAGGTTCTGAGCGTTTCCTGTGTCACCAGTTTTACATTCCGATGCACCTCTGCAGGTTTACTGTATCCCTTGGACCTTCACAATGACGATGAAACACAGAAATCGCATCGGAATTAAAGGTAAAAAACACACTGCCGACTTAAGTACAAGAAAACTGAGTCTTATTAGGGTCTATGTTTTGAGCGTTTCCCTTGTCACCAGTTTTACATTCCGATGCACCTCTGCAGTATACTGTTTCCTTTCGACCTTCCCATTGACGATGAAACACAGAAATTGCATCGGAATTAAATAAAAGAGACATAATGCCGATTTAAGTACAGGAAGACTGAGTCTTCCTACTGTCTATGTTTTGAGCGTTTCCTGTGTCACTAGTTTTACATTCCGATGCACATCTGCAGGTTTACTGTATCCCTTGGACCTTCACAGTGACGATGAAACACAGAAATCGCATCGGAATTAAAGTTAAAGACACAATGCCGACTTAAGTACAAGAAAACTGAGTCTTCTTAGGGTCTATGTTTTGAGCGTTTCCCTTGTCACCAGTTTTACATTCCGATGCACCTCCGCAGGTATACTGTTTCCCTTCGTCCTTCCCATTGAGATGAAACACAGAAATTGCACGGAATTAAATATAAGAGTCACAATGCTGCCGACATAAGTACAGGAAGACTGAGTCTTCCTACTGTCTATGCTTTGAGCGTTTCCTGTGTCTCAGTTTTACATTCCGATGCACTTTTGCAGGTTTACTGTATCCATGCGACCTTCCCATTGACGATGAAACACAGAAATTGCATCGGAATTAAATATAAGAGTCACAATGCTGCCGACATAAGTACAGGACGACTGAGTCTTCCTACTGTCTATGAATTGAGCGTTTCCTGTGTCATCAGTTTTACATTCTGATGCACCTTTGGAGGTTTACTGTATCCATGCGACCTTCCCATTGACGATGAAACACAGAAATTGCATCGATTTAAATATAAGAGACACAATGCCGACTTAAGTTCAGGAAGACTGAGTATTCCTACTGTCTATGTTTTGAGCGTTTCCCTTGTCACCAGTTTTACATTCCGATGCAACTCTGCAGTTATACTGTTTCCCTTCGACCTTCCCACTGACGATGAAAAACAGAAATTGCATCGGAATTAAATATAATAGACACAATGCTGCCATAAGTACAAGGAAACAGAGTCTTCTTACGGTCTATGTTTGAGCGTTTCCTGTGTCACCAGTTTTACATTCCGATGCACCTCTGTAGGTTTACTGTGTCCCATCGACTTTCCCATTGGCAATGAAAGACAGAAATTGCATCGGAATTAAATATAAGAGACACAATGCCGACTTAAGTACAGGAAGACTGAGTCTTCCTACTGTCTATGTTTTGAGCGTTTCTTGTGTCACCAGTATTACATTTCGATGCACCTCTGCAGGTTTACTGTATCCCTTGGACCTTCACAGTGACGATGAAACACAGAAATTGCATGGGAATTAAATATAAGAGACATAACGACGACTTAAGTACAAGAAAACTGAGTCTTCTTACGTTCTATGTTTTGAGCGTTTTCTGTGTCACCAGATTTACATTCCGATGCACCTCTGCAGGTTTACTGTATCCCTTGGACCTTCCCATTGACGATGAAAAACAGAAATTGCATCGGATTTAAATATAAGATACACTATGCCGACTTAAGTACAGGAAGACTAAGTCTCCCTACTGTCTATGTTTTGAGCGTTTCCTGTGTCATCAGTTTTACTTTCCGATGCACCTCTGCATGTTTACTATATCCCTTCGACGTTCCCATTCACGATGAAACACAGAAATTTAATCGGAAATATATATAAGAGACACAATGCCGACTTAAGTACAGGAAGACTGAGTCTTCCTAGTGTCTATGTTTTGAGCGTTTCCTGTGTCACTAGTTTTACATTCCGATGCACCTCTGCAGGTTTACTGTATCCCTTCGACCTACCCATTGACGATGAAACACAGAAATTGCATCGGAATTAAATATAAGAGACACAATGCCGACTTAAGTACAGGAAGACTGAGTCTTCCAACTGTCTATGTTTTAACCGTTTCCTGTGTCACCAGTTTTACATTCCGATGCACCTCTGCAGGTTTACTGTATCCCTTGGACCTTCCCATTGACGATGAAACACAGAAAATGCATCTTAATTAAATATAAGAGACACAACGCCGACTTAAGTACAAGAAAACTGAGTCTTCTTACGGTCGATGTTTTGAGCGTTTCCTGTGTCACCAGTTTTACATTCCGATGCACCCCTGCCGATTTACTGTATCCCTTGGACCTCCCCATTGTCGATGAAATACAGAAATCGCATCGGAATTAAATATAAGAGACACAATGCCGACTTAAGTACAGGAAGACTGAGTCTTCCTACTGTCTATGTTTTGAGCGTTTCCTGTTTCACCAGTTTTACATTCCGATGCACCTCTGCAGGTTTACTGTATCCATTGGACCTCCCCATTGTCGATGAAACACAGCAATCGCATCGGAATTAAATATAAGAGACACAATGCCGACTTAAGTACAGGAAGACTGAGGCTTCCTACTGTCTATGTTTTGAGCGTTTCCTGCGTCACCAGTTTTACATTCCGATGCACCTCTGCCGGTTTACTGTATCCCTAGCACCTTCCCATTGTCGATGAAACACAGAAGTCGCATCGGAATTAAATATAAGAGACACAATGCCGACTTAAGTACAGGAAGACAGAGACTTCCCACTGTCTATGTTTTGAGCCTTTCGTGTGTCACCAGTTTTACATTCGGATGCACCTCTGCAGGTTTACTGTATCCCTTCGACCTTCCCATTGACGATGAAACACAGAAATTGCATCGGAATTAAATATAAGAGACACAATGCCGACTTAAGTACAGGAAGACTGAGTCTTCCTACTGTCAATGATTTGAGCGTTTCCTGTGTCATCAGTGTTACATTCCGATGCACCTCTGCAGGTTTACTGTATCACTTGGACCTTCCCATTGACGATGAAAAACAGAAATTGCATCGGATTTAAATATAAGATACACAATGCCGACTTAAGTACAGGAAGACTAAGTCTCCCTACTGTCTATGTTTTGAGCGTTTCCTGTGTCATCAGTTTTACTTTCCGATGCACCTCTGCATGTTTACTATATCCCTTGGACCTTCCCATTCACGATGAAACACAGAAATTTAATCGGAAATAAATATAAGAGACACAATGCCGACTTAAGTACAGGAAGTCTGAGTCTTCCTACTGTCTATGTTTTGAGCGTATCCTGTGTCACCAGTTTTACATTCCGATGCACCTCTGCAAGTTTACTGTATCCCTTGGACCTTCACAGTGACGATGAAACACAGAAATTGCATCGGATTTAAATATAAGAGACACAATGATGACTTAAGTACAGGAAGACTGAGTCTTCCTACTGTCTATGTTTTGAGCGTTTCCTGTGTCACCAGTTTTACATTCCGATGCACCTCTGCAGGTTTACTGTATCCCTTGGACCTTCACAGTGACGATGAAACACAGAAATCGCATCGGAATTAAAGGTAAAAAACACACTGCCGACTTAAGTACAAGAAAACTGAGTCTTATTAGGGTATATGTTTTGAGCGTTTCCCTTGTCACCAGTTTTACATTCCGATGCACCTCTGCAGTATACTGTTTCCCTTCGACCTTCCCATTGACGTTGAAACACAGAAATTGCATCGGAATTAAATATAAGAGACATAATGCCGACTTAAGTACAGGAAGACTGAGTCTTCCTACTGTCTATGCTTTGAGCGTTTCCTGTGTCTCAGTTTTACATTCCGATGCACTTTTGCAGGTTTACTGTATCCATGCGACCTTCCCATTGACGATGAAACACAGAAATTGCATCGGAATTAAATATAAGAGACACAATGCCGACTTAAGTACAGGAAGACTGAGTCTTCCTACTGTCAATGATTTGAGCGTTTCCTGTGTCATCAGTGTTACATTCCGATGCACCTCTGCAGGTTTACTGTATCCCTTGGACCTTCCCATTGACGATGAAAAACAGAAATTGCATCGGATTTAAATATAAGATACACAATGCCGACTTAAGTACAGGAAGACTAATTCTCCCTACTGTCTATGTTTTGAGCGTTTCCTGTGTCATCAGTTTTACTTTCCGATGCACTTCTGCAGATTTACTGTATCCCTTGGACCTTCCTATTGACGATGAAAAACAGAAATTGCATCGGATTTAAATATAAGATACACAATGCCGACTTAAGTACAGGAAGACTAAGTCTCCCTACTGTCTATGTTTTGAGCGTTTCCTGTGTCATCAGTTTTACTTTCCGATGCACCTCTGCATGTTTACTATATCCCTTGGACCTTCCCAATCACGATGAAAACAGAAATTTAATCGGAAATAAATATAAGAGACACAATGCCGACTTAAGTACAGGAAGACTGAGTCCTCCTACTGTCTATGTTTTGAGCGTTTCCTGTGTCACCAGCTTTACATTCCGATGCACCTCTGCAGGTTTACTGTATCGCTTCGACCTTCCCATTGACGATGAAACACAGAAATTGCATCGGAATTAAATATAAGAGACACAATCCCGACTTAAGTACAGGAAGACTGAGTCTTCCTACTGACTATGTTTTGAGCGTTTCCTGTGTCACTAGTTTTACATTCCGATGCACCTCTGCTGGTTTACTGAATCCCTTGGACCTTCCCATTGATCACCAGATTTACATTCCGATGCACTTCTGCAGGTTTACTGTATCCCTTGGACCTTCCTATTGACGATGAAAAACAGAAATTGCATCGGATTTAAATATAAGATACACAATGCCGACTTAATTACAGGAAGACTAAGTCTCCCTACTGTCTATGTTTTAAGCGTTTCCTGTGTCATCAGTTTTACTTTCCGATGCACCTCTGCATGTTTACTATATCCCTTGGACCTTCCCATTCACGATGAAACACAGAAATTTAATCGGAAATAAATATAAGAGACACAAAGCCGACTTAAGTACAGGAAGACTGAGTCTTCCTACTGTGTATGTTTTGAGCGTTTCCTGTGACACCAGTTTTACATTCCGATGCACCTCTGCAGGTTTACTGTATCGCTTCGACCTTCCCATTGACGATGAAAAACAGAAATTGCATCGGAATTAAATATAAGAGACACAATCCCGACTTAAGTACAGGAAGACTGAGTCTTCCTACTGACTATGTTTTGAGCGTTTCCTGTGTCACTAGTTTTACATTCCGATGCACCTCTGCTGGTTTACTGAATCCCTTGGACCTTCCCATTGACGATGAAACACAGAAATTGCATCGGAATTAAATGTAAGAGACACAATGCCGACTTAAGTACAGGAAGACTGAGTCTTCCTACTGTCTATGTTTTTAGCGTTTCCTGTGTCACCAGTTTTACATTCTGATGCACCTCTGCAGGTTAACTGTATCCCTTGGACCTTCCTGTTGACGATGAAAAACAGAAATTGCATCGGATTTAAATATAAGATACACAATGCCGACTTAAGTACAGGAAGACTAAGTCTCCCTTCTGTCTATGTTTTGAGCGTTTCCTGTGTCATCAGTTTTATTTTCCGATGCACCTCTGCATGTTTACTATATCCCTTGGACCTTCCCATTCCCGATGAAACACAGATATTTTATCGGAAATAAATATAAGAGACACAATGCCGACTTAAGTACAGGAAGACTGAGTCTTCCTACTGTCTATGTTTTGAGCGTTTCCTCTGTCACCAGTTTTACATTCCGATGCACCTCTGCAGGTTTACTGTATCCCTTCGACCTTCCCATTGACGATGAAACACAGAAATTGCATCGGAATTAAATATAAGAGACACAATGCCGACTTAAGTACAGGAAGACTGAGTCTTCCTACTGTCTATATTTTGGGCGTTTCCTGTGTCACTAGTTTTACATTCCGATGCACCTCTGCAGGTTTACTGTATCCCTTGGACCTTCACAGTGACGATGAAACACGGAAATCACATCGGAATTAAAGGTAAAAGACACAATGCCGACTTAAGTACAAGAAAACTGAGTCTTCTTAGGGTCTATGTTTTGAGCGTTTCCCTTGTCACCAGTTTTACATTCCGATGCACCTCTGCAGGTATACTGTTTCCCTTCGTCCTTCCCATTGACGATGAAACACAGACATTGCATCGGAATTAAATATAAGAGTCACAATGCTGCCGACATAAGTACAGGAAGACTGAGTCTTCCTACTGTCTATGTTTTGAGCGTTTCCTGTGTCATCAGCTTTGTATTCCGATGCACTTTTGCAGGTTTACTGTATCCATGCGACCTTCCCATTGACGATGAAACACAGAAATTGCATCGGAATTAAATATAAGAGTCACAATGCTGCCGACATAAGTCCAGGAAGACTGAGTCTTCCTACTGTCTATGATTTGAGCGTTTCCTGTGTCATTAGTTTTACATTCCGATGCACCTCGGAGGTTTACTGTATCCATGCGACATTCCCATTGAAGATGAAACACAGAAATTGCATCGATTTAAATATAAGAGACACAATGCCGACTTCAGTTCAGGAAGACTGAGTATTCCTACTGTCTATGTTTTGAGCGTTTCCCTTGTCACCAGTTTTACATTCCGATGCACCTCTGCAGGTATACTGTTTCCCTTCGACCTTCCCCCTGACGATGAAAAACAGAAATTGCATCGGAATTTAATATAATAGACACAATGCTGCCATAAGTACACAATGCCGACTTAATTACAGGAAGACTAAGTCTCCCTACTGTCTATGTTTTAAGCGTTTCCTGTGTCATCAGTTTTACTTTCCGATGCACCTCTGCATGTTTACTATATCCCTTGGACCTTCCCATTCACGATGAAACACAGAAATTTAATCGGAAATAAATATAAGAGACACAAAGCCGACTTAAGTACAGGAAGACTGAGTCTTCCTACTGTGTATGTTTTGAGCGTTTCCTGTGTCACCAGTTTTACATTCCGATGTACCTCTGCAGGTTTACTGTATCGCTTCGACCTTCCCATTGACGATGAAAAACAGAAATTGCATCGGAATTAAATATAAGAGACACAATCCCGACTTAAGTACAGGAAGACTGAGTCTTCCTACTGACTATGTTTTGAGCGTTTCCTGTGTCACTAGTTTTACATTCCGATGCACCTCTGCTGGTTTACTGAATCCCTTGGACCTTCCCATTGACGATGAAACACAGAAATTGCATCGGAATTAAATGTAAGAGACACAATGCCGACTTAAGTACAGGAAGACTGAGTCTTCCTACTGTCTATGTTTTTAGCGTTTCCTGTGTCACCAGTTTTACATTCTGATGCACCTCTGCAGGTTAACTGTATCCCTTGGACCTTCCCATTGACGATGAAACACAGAAATTGCATCGGAATTAAATATAAGAGACACAATGCCGACTTAAGTACAGGATGACTGAGTCTTCCTAATGTCTATAATTTGAGCGTTTCCTGTGTCACCAGTTTTACATTCTGATGCACCTCTACAGGTTTACTGTATACCTTGGACCTTCACAGTGACGATGAAACACAGAAATTGCATCGAAATTAAATATAAGAGACACAATGCCGACTTAAGTACAGGAATACTAAGTCTTACTACTGTCTATGTTTTGAGCGTTTCCTGTGTCATCAGTTTTACTTTCCGATGCACCCCTGCAGGTTTACTATATCCCTTTGACCTTCCCATTCACGGTGAAACACAGATATTTCATCGGAAATAAATATAAGAGACACAATGCCGACTTAAGTACAGGAAGACTGAGTGTTCCTACTGTCTCCGTTTTGAGCTTTTCCTGTTTACCAGTTTTACATTCTGATGCACCTCTGCAGGTTTACTGTATCCCTTGGACCTTCACAGTGACGATGAAACACAGAAATAGCATCGGAATTAAATATAAGAGACACAATGCCGACTTAAGTAATGGAAGACTGAGTCTTCCTACTGACTATGTTTTGAGCGTTTCCTGTGTCACTAGTTTTACATTCCGATGCACCTTTGAGGGTTTACTGTATCCCTTGGACCTTCCCATTGACGATGAAACATAGAAATTGCATCGGAATTAAATATAAGAGACACAATGCCGACTTAAGTACAGGAAGACCGAGTCTTCCTACTGTCTATGTTATGAGCGTTTCCTGTGTCACCAGTTTTACATTCTGATGCACCTCTGTAGGTTTACTGTATCCCTTGGACCTTCCCATTGACGATGAAACACAGATATTGCATCGGAGTTAAATATAAGAGACACAATGCCGACTTTAGTACAAGAAAACTGAGTCTTCTTACGGTGTATGTTTTGAGCGTTTCCTGTGTCACCAGTTTTACATTCTGATGCACCTCTGCAGGTTTACTGTATCCCTTGCACCTTCCCATTGACGATGAAAAACAGAAATTGCATCGGATTTAAATATAAGATACACAATGCCGACTTAAGTACAGGGAGACTAAGTCTCCCTACTGTCTATGTTTTGAGCGTTTCCTGTGTCATCAGTTTTACTTTCCGATGCACCTCTGCATGTTTACTATATCCCTTGGACCTTCCCATTCCCGATGAAACACAGAAATTTTATCGGAAATAAATATAAGAGACACAATGCCGACTTAAGTACAGGAAGACTGAGTCTTCCTACTGTCTATGTTTTGAGCGTTTCCTCTGTCACCAGTTTTACATTCCGATGCACCTCTGCAGGTTTACTGTATCCCTTCGACCATCCCATTGACGATGAAACACAGAAATTGCATCGGAATTAAATATAAGAGACACAATGCCGACTTAAGTACAGGAAGACTGAGTCTTCCTACTGTCTATATTTTGGGCGTTTCCTGTGTCACTAGTTTTTTATTCCGATGCACCTCTGCAGGTTTACTGTATCCCTTGGACCTTCACAGTGACGATGAAACACGGAAATCACATCGGAATGAAAGGTAAAAGACACAATGCCGACTTAAGTACAAGAAAACTGAGTCTTCTTAGGGTCTATGTTTTGAGCGTTTCCCTTGTCACCAGTTTTACATTCCGATGCACCTCTGCAGGTATACTGTTTCCCTTCGTCCTTCCCATTGACGATGAAACACAGAAATTGCATCGGAATTAAATATAAGAGTCACAATGCTGCCGACATAAGTACAGGAAGACTGAGTCTTCCTACTGTCTATGTTTTGAGCGTTTCCTGTGTCATCAGTTTTGAATTCCGATGCACTTTTGCAGGTTTACTGTATCCATGCGACCTTCCCATTGACGATGAAACACAGAAATTGCATCGGAATTAAATATAAGAGTCACAATGCTGCCGACATAAGTGCAGGAAGACTGAGTCTTCCTACTGTCTATGATTTGAGCGTTTCCTGTGTCATTAGTTTTACATTCCGATGCACCTCGGAGGTTTACTGTATCCATGCGACATTCCCATTGACGATGAAACACAGAAATTGCATCGATTTAAATATAAGAGACACAATGCCGACTTCAGTTCAGGAAGACTGAGTATTCCTACTGTCTATGTTTTGAGCGTTTCCCTTGTCACCAGTTTTACATTCCGATGCACCTCTGCAGGTATACTGTTTCCCTTCGACCTTCCCCCTGACGATGAAAAACAGAAATTGCATCGGAATTTAATATAATAGACACAATGCTGCCATAAGTACAAGAAAACTGAGTCTTCTTACGGTCTATGTTTGAGCGTTTCCTGTGTCACCAGTTTTACATTCCGATGCACCTCTGTAGGTTTACTGTGTCCCTTCGACTTTCCCATTGGCAATGAAACACAGAAATTGCATCGGAATTAAATATAAGAGACACAATGCCGACTTAAGTACAGGAAGACTGAGTCTTCCTAATGTCTATGATTTGAGCGTTTCCAGAGTCACCAGTTTTACATTCCGATGCACCTCTGCAGGTTTACTGTATCCCTTGGACCTTCCCATTGACGATGAAAAACAGAAATTGCATCGGAATTAAATATAAGAAACACAATGCCGACTTAAGTACAGGAAGACTAAGTCTCCCTACTGTCTATGTTTTGAGCGTTTCCTGTGTCATCAGTTTTACTTTCCGATGCACCTCTGCATGTTTACTATATCCTTTGGACCTTCCCATCCACGATGAAACACAGAAAATTAATCGTAAATCAATATAAGAGACACAATGAAGACTTAAGTACAAGAAGACTGAGTGTTCCTACTGTCTATGTTTTGAGCGTTTCCTGTGTCACCAGTATTACATTCCGATGCACCTCTGCAGGTTTACTGTATCCCTTGGACCTTCTCATTGTCGATGAAGCACAGAAATTGCATCGGAATTAAATATAAGAGATACAATGCCGACTTAAGTACAGAAAGACTGAGTCTTCCTACTGGCTATGTTTTGAGCGTTTCCTGTGTCACCCGTTTTACATTCCGATGCACCTCTGCAGCTGTACTGTATCCCTTGGACCTTCCCATTGGCGATGAAACACAGAAATTGCATCGGAATTAAATATAAGAGACACAGCGCCGACTTAAGTACAAGAAAACTGAGTCTTCTTACGGTCTATGTTTTGAGCGTTTCCTGTGTCACCAGTTTTACATTCCGATGCACCCCTGCCGGTTTACTGTATCCCTTGGACCTTCTCATTGTCGATGAAGCACAGAAATTGCATCGGAATTAAATATAAGAGATACAATGCCGACTTAAGTACAGAAAGACTGAGTCTTCCTACTGGCTATGTTTTGAGCGTTTCCTGTGTCACCCGTTTTACATTCCGATGCACCTCTGCAGCTGTACTGTATCCCTTGGACCTTCCCATTGGCGATGAAACACAGAAACTGCATCGGAATTAAATATAAGAGAAACAATGCCGACTTAAGTACAGCAAGTCTAGGTCTTCCTACTGTCTATGTTTTGAGCGTTTCCTGTGTCATCAGTTTTACTTTCCGATGCACCTCTGCAGGTTTACTGTATCCCTTGGACCTTCCCATTGACGATGAAACACATAAATTGCATGGGAATTAAATATAAGAGACACAATGCCGACATAAGTACAGGAAGTGTGAGTCTTCCTACTGTCTATGTTTTGAACGTTTCCTGTGTCACTAGTTTTAATTCCGATGCACCTCTGCAGCTTTACTGTATCCCTTGGACCTTTCCATTGACGATGAAACCCAGAAACTGCATCGGAAATAAATATAAGAGACACAATGCCGACTTAAGTACAGGAAGACTAAGTTTTCCTACTGTCTATAATTTGAGCGTTTCCTGTGTCACCAGTTTTACATTCCGATGCGCCTCTACAGGTTTACTGTATCCCTTGGACCTTCACAGGTACGATGAAACACAGAAATTGCATCGGCATTAAATATAAGAGACACAATGCCGACTTAAGTACAGGAAGACTGAGTCTTCCTACTATCTATGTTTTGAGCGTTTCCTGTGTCACCAGTTTCACATTCCGATGCACCTCTGCAGGTTTACTGTATCCCTTGGACCTTCCCATTGCCGATGAAACACAGAAATTGCATCGGAATTAAATATAAGAGACACAATGCCGACTTAAGTACAGGAAATTGAGTCTTCCTACTTTCTATAACTTGAGCGTTTCCTGTGTCACCAGTTTTACATTCCGATGAACCTCTAATGATTTACTGTATCCCTTGGACCCTCACAGTGACGATGAAACACAGAAATTGCATCGGAATTAAATATAAGTGACTCAATGCCGACTTAAGTACAGGAAGACTGAGTTTTCGTACTGTCTATAATTTGAGCGTTTCCTGTGTCACCAGTTTTACATTCCGATGCACCTCTACAGGTTTACTGTATCCCTTGGACCTTCACAGGTACGATGAAACACAGAAATTGCATCGGAATTAAATATAAGAGACACAATGCCGACTTAAGTACAGGAAGACTGAGTCTTCCTACTGTCTATGTTTTGAGCGTTTCCTGTGTCACCAGTTTTACATTCTGATGCACCTCTGCAGGTTTACTGTATCCCTTGGACCTTCCCATTGTCGATAAAACTCAGAAATTGCATCGGAATTAAATATAAGAGACACAATGCCGACTTAAGTACCAGAAAACAGTCTTCTTACGGTCAATGTTTTGAGCGTTTCCTGTGTCACCAGTTTTACATTCCGATGCACCTCTGCAGGTTTACTGTATCCCTTGGACCTTCCCATTGTCGATAAAACACAGAAATTGCATGGGAATTAAATATAAGAGACACAATGCCGACATAAGTACAGGAAGAGTGAGTCTTCCTACTGTCTATGTTTTGAACGTTTCCTGTGTCACTAGTTTTACATTCCGATGCACCTCTGCAGGTTTACTGTATCCCTTGGACCTTTCCATTGACGATGAAGCACAGAAACTGCATCGGAATTAAATATAAGAGACACAATGCCGACTCAAGTACAGGAAGACTGAGTCTTCCTACCTTCTATAACTTGAGCGTTTCCTGTGTCACCAGTTTTAAATTCCGATGAACCTCTACAGGTTTACTGTATCCCTTGGACCTTCACAGTGACGATGAAACACAGAAATTGCATCGGAATTAAATATAAGAGACACAATGCCGACTTAAGTACAGGAAGACTGAGTTTTCCTACTGTCTATAATTTGAGCGTTTCCTGTGTCACCAGTTTTACATTCCGATGCTCCTCTACAGGTTTACTGTATCCCTTGGACCTTCACAGGTACGATGAAACACAGAAATTGCATCGGAATTAAATATAAGGGACACAATGCCAACTTAAGTACAGGAAGACTGAGTCTTCCTACTGTCTATGTTTTGAGCGTTTCCTGTGTCACCAGTTTTACATTCCGATGAACCTCTAATGGTTTACTGTATCCCTTGGACCCTCACAGTGACGATGAAACACAGAAATTGCATCGGAATTAAATATAAGAGACACAATGCCGACTTAAGTACAGGAAGACTGAGTTTTCGTACTGTCTATAATTTGAGCGTTTCCTGTGTCACCAGTTTTACATTCCGATGCACCTCTACAGGTTTACTGTATCCCTTCGACCTTCACAGGTACGATGAAACACAGAAATTGCATCGGAATTAAATATAAGAGACACAATGCCGACTTAAGTACAGGAAGACTGAGTCTTCCTACTGTCTATGTTTTGAGCGTTTCCTGTGTCACCAGTTTTACATTCCGATGCACCTCTGTAGGTTTACTGTGTCCCTTCGACTTTCCCATTGGCAATGAAACACAGAAATTGCATCGGAATTAAATATAAGAGACACAATGCCGACTTAAGTACAGGAAGACTGAGTCTTCCTAATGTCTATGATTTGAGCGTTTCCAGAGTCACCAGTTTTACATTCCGATGCACCTCTGCAGGTTTACTGTATCCCTTGGACCTTCCCATTGACGATGAAAAACAGAAATTGCATCGGAATTAAATATAAGATACACAATGCCGACTTAAGTACAGGAAGACTAAGTCTCCCTACTGACTATGTTTTGAGCGTTTCCTGTGTCATCAGTTTTACTTTCCGATGCACCTCTGCATGTTTACTATATCCCTTGGACCTTCCCATTCACGAAGAAACACAGAAAATTAATCGTAAATCAATATAAGAGACACAATGAAGACTTAAGTACAGGAAGACTGAGTATCCCTACTGTCTATGTTTTGAGCGTTTCCTGTATCACCAGTATTACATTCCGATGCACCTCTGCAGGTTTACTGTATCCCTTGGACCTTCTCATTGTCCATGAAGCACAGAAATTGCATCGGAATTAAATATAAGAGATACAATGCCGACTTAAGTACAGAAAGACTGAGTCTTCCTACTGGCTATGTTTTGAGCGTTTCCTGTGTCACCCGTTTTACATTCCGATGCACCTCTGCAGCTGTACTGTATCCCTAGGACCTTCCCATTGGCGATGAAACACAGAAATTGCATCGGAATTAAATATAAGAGACACAGCGCCGACTTAAGTACAAGAAAACTGAGTCTTCTTACGGTCTATGTTTTGAGCGTTTCCTGTGTCACCAGTTTTACATTCCGATGCACCCCTGCCGGTTTACTGTATCCCTTGCACCTTCCCATTGTCGATGAAACACAGAAACTGCATCGGAATTAAATATAAGAGAAACAATGCCGACTTAAGTACAGCAAGTCTAGGTCTTCCTACTGTCTATGTTTTGAGCGTTTCCTGTGTCATCAGTTTTACTTTCCGATGCACCTCTGCAGGTTTACTATATCCCTTGGACCTATCCATTCACGATGAAACACAGAGATTTCATCTGAAAAAAATATAAGAGATACAATGCCGACTTAAGTACAGGAAGACTGAGTCTTCCTACATTCTATGTTTTGAGCGTTTCCTGTGTCACCAGTTTTACATTCCGATGCACCTCTGCAGGTTTACTGTATCCCTTGGACCTTCCCATTGACGATGAAACACATAAATTGCATGGCAATTAAATATAAGAGACACAATGCCGACATAAGTACAGGAAGTGTGAGTCTTCCTACTGTCTATGTTTTGAACGTTTCCTGTGTCACTAGTTTTACATTCCGATGCACCTCTGCAGCTTTACTGTATCCCTTGGACCTTTCCATTGACGATGAAACCCTGAAACTGCATCGGAAATAAATATAAGAGACACAATGCCGACTTAAGTACAGGAAATTGAGTCTTCCTACTTTCTATAACTTGAGCGTTTCCTGTGTCACCAGTTTTACATTGCGATGAACCTCTAATGGTTTACTGTATCCCTTGGACCCTCACAGTGACGATGAAACACAGAAATTGCATCGGAATTTAATATAAGAGACACAATGCCGACTTAAGTACAGGAAGACTGAGTTTTCGTACTGTCTATAATTTGAGCGTTTCCTGTGTCACCAGTTTTACATTCCGATGCACCTCTACAGGTTTACTGTATCCCTTGGACCTTCACAGGTACGATGAAACACAGAAATTGCATCGGAATTAAATATAAGAGTCACAATGCTGCCGACATAAGTGCAGGAAGACTGAGTCTTCCTACTGTCTATGATTTGAGCGTTTCCTGTGTCATTAGTTTTACATTCCGATGCACCTCGGAGGTTTACTGTATCCATGCGACATTCCCATTGACGATGAAACACAGAAATTGCATCGATTTAAATATAAGAGACACAATGCCGACTTCAGTTCAGGAAGACTGAGTATTCCTACTGTCTATGTTTTGAGCGTTTCCCTTGTCACCAGTTTTACATTCCGATGCACCTCTGCAGGTATACTGTTTCCCTTCGACCTTCCCCCTGACGATGAAAAACAGAAATTGCATCGGAATTTAATATAATAGACACAATGCTGCCATAAGTACAAGAAAACTGAGTCTTCTTACGGTCTATGTTTGAGCGTTTCCTGTGTCACCAGTTTTACATTCCGATGCACCTCTGTAGGTTTACTGTGTCCCTTCGACTTTCCCATTGGCAATGAAACACAGAAATTGCATCGGAATTAAATATAAGAGACACAATGCCGACTTAAGTACAGGAAGACTGAGTCTTCCTAATGTCTATGATTTGAGCGTTTCCAGAGTCACCAGTTTTACATTCCGATGCACCTCTGCAGGTTTACTGTATCCCTTGGACCTTCCCATTGACGATGAAAAACAGAAATTGCATCGGAATTAAATATAAGAAACACAATGCCGACTTAAGTAGAGGAAGACTAAGTCTCCCTACTGTCTATGTTTTGAGCGTTTCCTGTGTCATCAGTTTTACTTTCCGATGCACCTCTGCATGTTTACTATATCCTTTGGACCTTCCCATCCACGATGAAACACAGAAAATTAATCGTAAATCAATATAAGAGACACAATGAAGACTTAAGTACAAGAAGACTGAGTGTTCCTACTGTCTATGTTTTGAGCGTTTCCTGTGTCACCAGTATTACATTCCGATGCACCTCTGCAGGTTTACTGTATCCCTTGGACCTTCTCATTGTCGATGAAGCACAGAAATTGCATCGGAATTAAATATAAGAGATACAATGCCGACTTAAGTACAGAAAGACTGAGTCTTCCTACTGGCTATGTTTTGAGCGTTTCCTGTGTCACCCGTTTTACATTCCGATGCACCTCTGCAGCTGTACTGTATCCCTTGGACCTTCCCATTGGCGATGAAACACAGAAATTGCATCGGAATTAAATATAAGAGACACAGCGCCGACTTAAGTACAAGAAAACTGAGTCTTCTTACGGTCTATGTTTTGAGCGTTTCCTGTGTCACCAGTTTTACATTCCGATGCACCCCTGCCGGTTTACTGTATCCCTTGGACCTTCCCATTGTCGATGAAACACAGAAACTGCATCGGAATTAAATATAAGGGAAACAATGCCGACTTAAGTACAGCAAGTCTAGGTCTTCCTACTGTCTATGTTTTGAGCGTTTCCTGTGTCATCAGTTTTACTTTCCGATGCACCTCTGCAGGTTTACTGTATCCCTTGGACCTTCCCATTGACGATGAAACACATAAATTGCATGGGAATTAAATATAAGAGACACAATGCCGACATAAGTACAGGAAGTGTGAGTCTTCCTACTGTCTATGTTTTGAACGTTTCCTGTGTCACTAGTTTTAATTCCGATGCACCTCTGCAGCTTTACTGTATCCCTTGGACCTTTCCATTGACGATGAAACACAGAAACTGCATCGGAATTAAATATAAGAGACACAATGCCGACTCAAGTACAGGAAGACTGAGTCTTCCTACCTTCTATAACTTGAGCGTTTCCTGTGTCACCAGTTTTAAATTCCGATGAACCTCTACAGGTATACTGTATCCCTTGGACCTTCACAGTGACGATGAAACACAGAAATTGCATCGGAATTAAATATAAGAGACACAATGCCGACTTAAGTACAGGAAGACTGAGTTTTCCTACTCTCTATAATTTGAGCGTTTCCTGTGTCACCAGTTTTACATTCCGATGCTCCTCTACAGGTTTACTGTATCCCTTGGACCTTCACAGGTACGATGAAACACAGAAATTGCATCGGAATTAAATATAAGGGACACAATGCCAACTTAAGTACAGGAAGACTGAGTCTTCCTACTGTCTATGTTTTGAGCGTTTCCTGTGTCACCAGTTTTACATTCCGATGAACCTCTAATGGTTTACTGTATCCCTTGGACCCTCACAGTGACGATGAAACACAGAAATTGCATCGGAATTAAATATAAGAGACACAATGCCGACTTAAGTACAGGAAGACTGAGTTTTCGTACTGTCTATAATTTGAGCGTTTCCTGTGTCACCAGTTTTACATTCCGATGCACCTCTACAGGTTTACTGTATCCCTTCGACCTTCACAGGTACGATGAAACACAGAAATTGCATCGGAATTAAATATAAGAGACACAATGCCGACTTAAGTACAGGAAGACTGAGTCTTCCTACTGTCTATGTTTTGAGCGTTTCCTGTGTCACCAGTTTTACATTCCGATGCACCTCTGTAGGTTTACTGTGTCCCTTCGACTTTCCCATTGGCAATGAAACACAGAAATTGCATCGGAATTAAATATAAGAGACACAATGCCGACTTAAGTACAGGAAGACTGAGTCTTCCTAATGTCTATGATTTGAGCGTTTCCAGAGTCACCAGTTTTACATTCCGATGCACCTCTGCAGGTTTACTGTATCCCTTGGACCTTCCCATTGACGATGAAAAACAGAAATTGCATCGGAATTAAATATAAGATACACAATGCCGACTTAAGTACAGGAAGACTAAGTCTCCCTACTGACTATGTTTTGAGCGTTTCCTGTGTCATCAGTTTTACTTTCCGATGCACCTCTGCATGTTTACTATATCCCTTGGACCTTCCCATTCACGAAGAAACACAGAAAATTAATCGTAAATCAATATAAGAGACACAATGAAGACTTAAGTACAGGAAGACTGAGTGTTCCTACTGTCTATGTTTTGAGCGTTTCCTGTATCACCAGTATTACATTCCGATGCACCTCTGCAGGTTTACTGTATCCCTTGGACCTTCTCATTGTCGATGAAGCACAGAAATTGCATCGGAATTAAATATAAGAGATACAATGCCGACTTAAGTACAGAAAGACTGAGTCTTCCTACTGGCTATGTTTTGAGCGTTTCCTGTGTCTCCCGTTTTACATTCCGATCACCTCTGCAGCTGTACTGTATCCCTAGGACCTTCCCATTGTCGATGAAACACAGAAATTGCATCGGAATTAAATATAAGAGACACAGCGCCGACTTAAGTACAAGAAAACTGAGTCTTCTTACGGTCTATGTTTTGAGCGTTTCCTGTGTCACCAGTTTTACATTCCGATGCACCCCTGCCGGTTTACTGTATCCCTTGCACCTTCCCATTGTCGATGAAACACAGAAACTGCATCGGAATTAAATATAAGAGAAACAATGCCGACTTAAGTACAGCAAGTCTAGGTCTTCCTACTGTCTATGTTTTGAGCGTTTCCTGTGTCATCAGTTTTACTTTCCGATGCACCTCTGCAGGTTTACTATATCCCTTGGACCTATCCATTCACGATGAAACACAGAGATTTCATCTGAAAAAAATATAAGAGATACAATGCCGACTTAAGTACAGGAAGACTGAGTCTTCCTACTTTCTATGTTTTGAGCGTTTCCTGTGTCACCAGTTTTACATTCCGATGCACCTCTGCAGGTTTACTGTATCCCTTGGACCTTCCCATTGACGATGAAACACATAAATTGCATGGGAATTAAATATAAGAGACACAATGCCGACATAAGTACAGGAAGTGTGAGTCTTCCTACTGTCTATGTTTTGAACGTTTCCTGTGTCACTAGTTTTACATTCCGATGCACCTCTGCAGCTTTACTGTATCCCTTGGACCTTTCCATTGACGATGAAACCCTGAAACTGCATCGGAAATAAATATAAGAGACACAATGCCGACTTAAGTACAGGAAATTGAGTCTTCCTACTTTCTATAACTTGAGCGTTTCCTGTGTCACCAGTTTTACATTGCGATGAACCTCTAATGGTTTACTGTATCCCTTGGACCCTCACAGTGACGATGAAACACAGAAATTGCATCGTAATTTAATATAAGAGACACAATGCCGACTTAAGTACAGGAAGACTGAGTTTTCGTACTGTCTATAATTTGAGCGTTTCCTGTGTCACCAGTTTTACATTCCGATGCACCTCTACAGGTTTACTGTATCCCTTGGACCTTCACAGGTACGATGAAACACAGAAATTGCATCGGAATTAAATATAAGAGACACAATGCCGACTTAAGTACAGGAAGACTGAGTCTTCCTACTGTCTATGTTTTGAGCGTTTCCTGTGTCACCAGTTTTACATTCCGATGCACCTCTGCAGGTTTACTGTATCCCTTGGACCTTCCCATTGCCGATGAAACACAGAAATTGCATCGGAATTAAATATAAGAGACACAATGCCGACTTAAGTACAGGAAATTGAGTCTTCCTACTTTCTATAACTTGAGCGTTTCCTGTGTCACCAGTTTTACATTCCGATGAACCTCTAATGGTTTACTGTATCCCTTGGACCCTCACAGTGACGATGAAACACAGAAATTGCATCGGAATTAAATATAAGAGACACAATGCCGACTTAAGTACAGGAAGACTGAGTTTTCGTACTGTCTATAATTTGAGCGTTTCCTGTGTCACCAGTTTTACATTCCGATGCACCTCTACAGGTTTACTGTATCCCTTGGACCTTCACAGGTACGATGAAACACAGAAATTGCATCGGAATTAAATATAAGAGACACAATGCCGACTTAAGTACAGGAAGACTGAGTCTTCCTACTGTCTATGTTTTGAGCGTTTCCTGTGTCACCAGTTTTACATTCCGATGCACCTCTGCAGGTTTACTGTATCCCTTGGACCTTCCCATTGTCGATAAAACACAGAAATTGCATCGGAATTAAATATAAGAGACACAATGCCGACTTAAGTACCAGAAAACAGTCTTCTTACGGTCAATGTTTTGAGCGTTTCCTGTGTCACCAGTTTTACATTCCGATGCACATCTGCAG
Source organism: Schistocerca nitens (assembly GCF_023898315.1). Classification (NCBI taxonomy): domain Eukaryota; kingdom Metazoa; phylum Arthropoda; class Insecta; order Orthoptera; family Acrididae; genus Schistocerca; species Schistocerca nitens. Next base: position 514,961 of record NC_064616.1, on the reverse strand, counting down.
GTTTACTGTATCCCTTGGACCTTCCCATTGTCGATAAAACACAGATATTGCATGGGAATTAAATATAAGAGACACAATGCCGACTTAAGTACCGGAAGATTGAGTCTTCCTACTGTCTATGTTTTGAGCGTTTCCTGTGTCACCAGTTTTACTTCCGATTCACCTCTGCAGGTTTACTGTATCTTTTGGACGTTCCCATTGACGATGAAACACAGAAATTGCATCGGAATTATATATAAGAGAAACAACGCCGATTTAAGTACAAGAAAACTGAGTCTTCTTACAGTGTATGTTTTGAGCGTTTCCTGTGTCATCAGTTTTACATTCTGATGCACCTCTGCCGGTTTACTGTATCCCTTGGACCTTCCCATTGCCGATGAAACACAGAAACTGCATCGGAATTAAATATAAGAGAAACAATGCCGACTTAAGTACAGCAAGTCTAGGTCTTCCTACTGTCTATGTTTTGAGCGTTTCCTGTGTCATCAGTTTTACTTTCCGATGCACCTCTGCAGGTTTACTATATCCCTTGGACCTATCCATTCACGATGAAACACAGATATTTCATCTGAAATAAATATAAGAGACACAATGCCGACTTAAGTACAGGAAGACGGAGTCTGCCTACTGTCTATGTTTTGAGCGTTTCCTGTGTCACCAGTTTTACATTCCGATGCACCTCTGCAGGTTTACTATATCCCTTGGACCTTCCCATTGACGATGTAACACATAAATTGCATGGGAATTAAATATAAGAGACACAATGCCGACATAAGTACAGGAAGAGTGAGTCTTCCTACTGTCTATGTTTTGAACGTTTCCTGTGTCACTAGTTTTACATTCCGATGCACCTCTGCAGGTTTACTGTATCCCTTGGACCTTTCCATTGACGATGAAACACAGAAACTGCATCGGAATTAAATATAAGAGACACAATGCCGACTTAAGTACAGGAAGACTGAGGCTTCCAACTGTCTATGTTTTGAGCGTTTCCTGTGTCACCAGTTTCACATTCCGATGCACCTCTGCAGGTTTACTGTATCCCTTGGACCTTCCCATTGTCGATGAAACACAGAAATTGCATCGGAATTAAATATAAGAGACACAATGCCGACTCAAGTACAGGAAGACTGAGTCTTCCTACCTTCTATAACTTGAGCGTTTCCTGTGTCACCAGTTTTAAATTCCGATGAACCTCTACAGGTTTACTGTATCCCTTGGACCTTCACAGTGACGATGAAACACAGAAATTGCATCGGAATTAAATATAAGAGACACAATGCCGACTTAAGTACAGGAAGACTGAGTTTTCCTACTGTCTATAATTTGAGCGTTTCCTGTGTCACCAGTTTTACATTCCGATGCACCTCTACAGGTTTACTGTATCCCTTGGACCTTCACAGGTACGATGAAACACAGAAATTGCATCGGAATTAAATATAAGGGACACAATGCCAACTTAAGTACAGGAAGACTGAGTCTTCCTACTGTCTATGCTTTGAGCGTTTCCTGTGTCACCAGTTTTACATTCCGATGAACCTCTAATGGTTTACTGTATCCCTTGGACCCTCACAGTGACGATGAAACACAGAAATTGCATCGGAATTAAATATAAGAGTCACAATGCCGACTTAAGTACAGGAAGACTGAGTTTTCCTACTGTCTATAATTTGAGCGTTTCCTGTGTCACCAGTTTTACATTCCGATGCACCTCTACAGGTTTACTGTATCCCTTCGACCTTCACAGGTATGATGAAACACTGAAATTGCATCGGAATTAAATATAAGAGACACAATGCCGACTTAAGTACAGGAAGACTGAGTCTTCCTACTGTCTATGTTTTGAGCGTTTCCTGTGTCACCAGTTTTACATTCCGATGCACCTCTGCAGGTTTACTGTATCCCTTGGACCTTCCCATTGTCGATAAAACAAAGAAATTGCATCGGAATTAAATATAAGAGACACAATGCCGACTTAAGTACCAGAAAACAGTCTTCTTACGGTCAATGTTTTGAGCGTTTCCTGTGTCACCAGTTTTACATTCCGATGCACCTCTGCAGGTTTACTGTATCCCTTGGACCTTCCCATTGTCGATAAAACACAGAAATTGCATGGGAATTAAATATAAGAGACACAATGCCGACTTAAGTACCGGAAGATTGAGTCATCCTACTGTCTATGTTTTGAGCGTTTCCTGTGTCACCAGTTTTACTTCCGATTCACCTCTGCAGGTTTACTGTATCTTTTGGACGTTCCCATTGACGATGAAACACAGAAATTGCATCGGAATTATATATAAGAGAAACAACGCCGACTTAAGTACAAAAAAACTGAGTCTTCTTACAGTGTATGTTTTGTGCGTTTCCTGTGTCATCAGTTTTACATTCTGATGTACCTCTGCCGGTTTACTGTATCCCTTGGACCTTCCCATTGTCGATGAAACACAGAAACTGCATCGGAATTAAATATAAGAGAAACAATGCCGACTTAAGTACAGCAAGTCTAGGTCTTCCTACTGTCTATGTTTTGAGCGTTTCCTGTGTCATCAGTTTTACTTTCCGATGCACCTCTGCAGGTTTACTATATCCCTTGGACCTATCCATTCACGATGAAACACAGAAATTTCATCTGAAATAAATATAAGAGACACAATGCCGACTTAAGTACAGGAAGACAAAGGCTTCCTACTGTCTATGTTTTGAGCGTTTCCTGTGTCACCAGTTTTACATTCCGATGCACCTCTGCAGGTTTACTGTATCCCTTGGACCTTCCCATTGACGATGAAACACATTAATTGCATGGGAATTAAATATAAGAGACACAATGCCGTCTTAAGTACAGGAAGACTGAGTCTTCCTACTGTCTATATTTTGAACGTTTCCTGTGTCACTAGTTTTACATTCCGATGCACCTCTGCAGGTTTACTGTATCCCTTGGACCTTTCCATTGACGATGAAACACAGAAACTGCATCGGAATTAAATATAAGAGACACAATGCCGACTTAAGTACAGGAAGACTGAGGCTTCCAACTGTCTATGTTTTGAGCGTTTCCTGTGTCACCAGTTTCACATTCCGATGCACCTCTGCAGGTTTACTGTATCCCTTGGACCTTCCCATTGTCGATGAAACACAGATATTGCATCGGAATTAAATCTAAGAGACACAATGCCGACTCAAGTACTGGAAGACTGAGTCTTCCTACCTTCTATAACTTGAGCGTTTCCTGTGTCACCAGTTTTAAATTCCGATGAACCTCTACAGGTTTACTGTATCCCTTGGACCCTCACAGTGACGATGAAACACAGAAATTGCATCGGAATTAAATATAAGAGACACAATGCCGACTTAAGTACAGAAGACTGAGTTTTCCTACTGTCTATAATTTGAGCGTTTCCTGTGTCACCAGTTTTACATTCCGATGCACCTCTACAGGTTTACTGTATCCCTTGGACCTTCACAGGTACGATGAAACACAGAAATTGCATCGGAATTAAATATAAGGGACACAATGCCAACTTAAGTACAGGAAGACTGAGTCTTCCTACTGTCTATGTTTTGAGCGTTTCCTGTGTCACCAGTTTTACATTCCGATGCACCTCTGCAGGTTTACTGTATCCCTTGGACCTTCCCATTGTCGATAAAACACAGAAATTGCATCGGAATTAAATATAAGAGACACAATGCCGACTTAAGTTCCAGAAAACAGTCTTCTTACGGTCAATGTTTTGAGCGTTTCCTGTGTCACCAGTTTTACATTCCGATGCACATCTGCAGGTTTACTGTATCCCTTGGACCTTCCCATTGACGATAAAACACAGAAACTGCATGGGAATTAAATATAAGAGACACAATGCCGACTTAAGTACCGGAAGATTGAGTCTTCCTACTGTCTATGTTTTGAGCGTTTCCTGAGTCACCAGTTTTACTTCCGATTCACCTCTGCAGGTTTACTGTATCTTTTGGACGTTCCCATTGACGATGAAACACAGAAATTGCATCAGAATTATATATAAGAGACACAATCCCGACTTAAGTACAGGAAGACTGAGTCTTCTTACGGTGTATGTTTTGAGCGTTTCCTGTGTCAACAGTTTTACATTCTGATGTACCTCTGCAGGTTTACTGTATCCCTTGGACCTTCCCATTGACGATGTAAAACAGAAATTGCATCGGAATTAAATATAAGAGACACAATGCCGACTTAAGTACAGGAAGACTAAGGCTTCCTACTGTCTATGATTTGAGCGTTTCCTGTGTCATCAGTTTACTTTCCGATGCACCTCTGCATGTTTACTATATCCCTCGGACCTTCCCCTTCACGATGAAACACAGATATTTAATCGGAAATAAATATAAGAGACACAATGCCGACTTAAGTACAGGAAGACTGAGTCTTCCTACTGTCTATGTTTTGAGCGTTTCCTGTGTCATCAGTTTTACTTTCCGATGCACCTCTGCATGTTTACTATATCCCTTGGACCTTCCCATTCACGATGAAACACAGATATTTAATCGGAAATAAATATAAGAGACACAATGCCGACCTAAGTACAGGAAGACTGAGTCTTCCTACTCTCTATGTTTTGAGCGTTTCCTGTGTCTCCAGTTTTACATTCCGATGCACCTCTGCAGGTTTACTGTATCCCTTGGACCTTCCCATTGACGATGAAACACAGAAATTGCATGGGAATTAAACGTAAGAGACACAACGCCGACTTAAGTACAAGAAAACTGAGTCTTCTTACGGTCGATGCTTTGAGCGTTTCCTGTGTCATCAGTTTTACTTTCCGATGCACCTCTGCAGGTTTACTATATCCCTTCGACATTCCCATTCACGATGAAACACAGATATTTCATCGGAAATAAATATAAGAGACACAATGCCGACTTAAGTACAGGAAGACTGAGTGTTCCTACCGTCTATGTTTTGAGCGTTTCCTGTGTAACCAGTTTTACATTCCGATGCAACTCTGCAGGTTTACTGTATCATGTGGACCTTCCCATTGACGATGAAACACAGAAATTGCATCGGAATTAAATATAGAGACACAATGCCGACTTAAGTACAGGAAGACTGAGGCTTCCGACTGTCTATGTTTTGAGCGTTTCCTGTGTCATCAGTTTTACATTCCGATGCACCTCTGCATGTTTACTATATCCCTTGGACCTTCCCATTCACGATGAAGCACAGATATTTAATCGGAAATAAATATAAGAGACACAACGCCGACCTAAGTACAGGAAGACTGAGTCTTCCTAATCTCTATGTTTTGAGCGTTCCCTGTGTCACCAGTTTTACATTCCGATGCACCTCTGCAGGTTTACTGTATCCCTTGGACCTTCCCATTGACGATGAAACACAGAAATTGCATGGGAATTAAATATAAGAGACACAACGCCGACTTAAGTACAAGAAAACTGAGTCTTCTTACGGTCGATGCTTTGAGCGTTTCCTGTGTCATCAGTTTTACTTTCCGATGCACCTCTGCAGGTTTACTATATCCCTTGGACATTCCCACTCACGATGAAACACAGATATTTCATCGGAAATAAATATAAGAGACACAATGCCGACTTAAGTACAGGAAGACTGAGTCTTCCTACTGTCTATGTTTTGACCGTTTCCTGTGTCACCAGTTTTACATTCCGATGCACCTCTGCAGGTTTACTGTATCCCTTGGACCTTCCCATTGACGATGAAACACAGAAAATGCATCTTAATTAAATATAAGAGACACAACGCCGACTTAAGTACAAGAAAACTGAGTCTTCTTACGGTCGATGTTTTGAGCGTTTGCTGTGTCACCAGTTTTACATTCCGATGCACCCCTGCCGATTTACTGTATCCCTTGGACCTCCCCATTGTCGATGAAACACAGAAATCGCATCGGAATTAAATATAAGAGACACAATGCCGACTTAAGTACAGGAAGACTGAGTCTTCCTACTGTCTACGTTTTGAGCGTTTCCTGTTTCACCAGTTTTACATTCCGATGCACCTCTGCAGGTTTACTGTATCCATTGGACCTCCCCATTGTCGATGAAACACAGCAATCGCATCGTAATTAAATATAAGAGACACAATGCCGACTTAAGTACAGGAAGACTGAGGCTTCCTACTGTCTATGTTTTGAGCGTTTCCTGTCTCACAAGTTTTAAATTCCGATTAACCTCTTCAGGTTTACTGTATACCGTGGACCTTCCCATTGACGATGAAACACAGAAATTGCATCGGAATTAAATATAAGAGACACAATGCCGACTTAGGTACAGGAAGACTGAGTCTTCCTACTGTCTATGTTTTGAGCGTTTCCTGTGTCACCAGTTTTACATTCTGATGCAACTCTGCAGGTTTACTGTATCCCTTGGACCTTCCCATTGACGATGAAACACAGAAATTGCATCGGAATTATATGTAAGAGACACAATGCCGTCTTAAGTACAGGAAGACTAAGTCTCCCTACTGTCTATGTTTTGAGCGTTTCCTGTGTCATCAGTTTTACTTTCTGATGCACCTCTGCATGTTTACTATATCCCTTGGACCTTCCTATTCACGAGGAAACACAGAAATTTATCCGGAAATAAATATAAGAGACACAATGCGACTTAAGTACAGGAAGACTGAGTCTTCCTACTGTCTATGCTTTGAGCGTTTCCTGTGTCACCAGTTTTACATTCCGATGCACCTCTGCAGGTTTATTGTATCGCTTCGACCTTCCCATTGACGATGAAACACAGAAATTGCATCGGAATTAAATATATGAGACACAATCCCGACTTAAGTACAGGAAGACTGAGTCTTCCTACTGACTATGTTTTGAGCGTTTCCTGTGTCACTAGTTTTACATTCCGATGCACCTCTGCAGGTTTACTGTATCCCTTGGACCTTCCCATTGACGATGAAACACAGAAATTGCATCGGAATTAAATGTAAGAGACACAATGCCGACTTAAGTACAGGAAGACTGAGTCTTCCTACTGTCTATGTTTTTAGCGTTTCCTGTGTCACCAGTTTTACATTCTGATGCACCTCTGCAGGTTTACTGTATCCCTTGGACATTCCCATTGACGATGAAACACAGAAATTGCATCGGAATTAAATATAAGAGACACAATGCCGACTTAAGTACAGGAAGACTGAGTCTTCCTAATGTCTATAATTTGAGCGTTTCCTGTGTCACCAGTTTTACATTCTGAAGCACCTCTACAGGTTTACTGTATACCTTGGACCTTCACAGTGACGATGAAACACAGAAATTGCATCAAAATTAAATATAAGACACACAATGCCGACTTAAGTACAGGAAGACTGAGTCTTCCTACTGTCTATGTTTTGAGCGTTTCCTGTGTCACTAGTTTTACATTCCGATGCACCTTTGCAGGTTTACTGTATCCCTTGGACCTTCCCATTGGCGATGAAACACAGAAATTGCATCGGTATTAAATATAAGAGACACAATGCCGACTTAAGTACAGGAAGACTGAGTCTTCCAACTGTCTATGTTTTGAGCGTTTCCTGTGTCACCAGTTTTACATTCTGATGCACCTCTGCAAGTTTACTGTATCCCTTGGACCTTCCCATTGACGATGAAACACAGATATTGCATCGGAATTAAATATAAGAGACACAATGCCGACTTAAGTACAAGAAAACAGTCTTCTTACAGTCAATGTTTTGAGCGTTTCCTGTGTCACCAGTTTTACATTCCGATGCACATCTGCAGGTTTACTGTATCCCCTGGACCATCCCATTGGCGATGAAACACACAAATTGCATCGAAATTAAATATAAGAGAGACAATCCCGACTTAAGTACAGGAAGACTGAGTCTTCCTACTTTCTATGTTTTGAGCGTTTCCTGTGTCACCAGTTTTACATTCCGATGCACCTCTGCCGGTTTACTGTATCCCTTGCACCTTCCCATTGTCGATGAAACACAGAAATCGCATCGGAATTAAATATAAGAGACACAATGCCGACTTAAGTACAGGAAGACTGAGACTTCCTACTGTCTATGTTTTGAGCGTTTCCTGTGTCACCAGTTTTACATTCGGATGCACCTCTGCAGGTTTACTGTATCCCTTGGACCTTCCCATTGACGATGAAACACAGAAATTGCATCGGAATTAAATATAAGAGACACAATGCCGACTTAAGTACAGGAAGACTGAGTATTCCTACTGACTATGTTTTGAGCGTTTCCTGTGTCACTAGTTTTACATTCCGATGCACCTCTGCAGGTTAACTGTATCCCTTGGACCTTCCCATTGACGATGAAACACAGAAATTGCATCGGAATTAAATGTAAGAGACACAATGCCGACTTAAGTACAGGAAGACTGAGTCTTCCTACTGTCTATGTTTTTAGCGTTTCCTGTGTCACCAGTTTTACATTCTGATGCACCTCTGCAGGATTACTGTATCCCTTGGACATTCCCATTGACGATGAAACACAGAAATTGCATCGGAATTAAATATAAGCGACACAATGCCGACTTAAGTACAGGAAGACTGAGTCTTCCTAATGTCTATAATTTGAGCGTTTCCTGTGTCACCAGTTTTACATTCTGAAGCACCTCTACAGGTTTACTGTATACCTTGGACCTTCACAGTGACGATGAAACACAGAAATTGCATCAAAATTAAATATAAGAGACACAATGCCGACTTAAGTACAGGAAGACTGAGTCTTCCTACTGTCTATGTTTTGAGCGTTTCCTGTGTCACTAGTTTTACATTCCGATGCACCTTTGCAGGTTTACTGTATCCCTTGGACCTTCCCATTGGCGATGAAACACAGAAATTGCATCGGTATTAAATATAAGAGACACAATGCCGACTTAAGTACAGGAAGACTGAGTCTTCCAACTGTCTATGTTTTGAGAGTTTCCTGTGTCACCAGTTTTACATTCTGATGCACCTCTGCAAGTTTACTGTATCCCTTGGACCTTCCCATTGACGATGAAACACAGATATTGCATCGGAATTAAATATAAGAGACACAATGCCGACTTAAGTACAAGAAAACAGTCTTCTTACAGTCAATGTTTTGAGCGTTTCCTGTGTCACCAGTTTTACATTCCGATGCACATCTGCAGGTTTACTGTATCCCCTGGACCATCCCATTGGCGATGAAACACACAAATTGCATCGAAATTAAATATAAGAGAGACAATCCCGACTTAAGTACAGGAAGACTGAGTCTTCCTACTTTCTATGTTTTGAGCGTTTCCTGTGTCACCAGTTTTACATTCCGATGCACCTCTGCCGGTTTACTGTATCCCTTGCACCTTCCCATTGTCGATGAAACACAGAAATCGCATCGGAATTAAATATAAGAGACACAATGCCGACTTAAGTACAGGAAGACTGAGACTTCCTACTGTCTATGTTTTGAGCGTTTCCTGTGTCACCAGTTTTACATTCGGATGCACCTCTGCAGGTTTACTGTATCCCTTGGACCTTCCCATTGACGATGAAACACAGAAATTGCATCGGAATTAAATATAAGAGACACAATGCCGACTTAAGTACAGGAAGACTGAGTCTTCCTACTGTCAATGATTTGAGCGTTTCCTGTGTCATCAGTGTTACATTCCGATGCACCTCTGCAGGTTTACTGTATCCCTTGGACCTTCCCATTGACGATGAAACACAGAAATTGCATCGGAATTATATATAAGAGACACAACGCCGACTTAAGTACATGAAAACTGAGTCTTCTTACGGTCTATGTTATGAGCGTTTCCTGTGTCACCAGGTTTAAATTCCGATGCGCCTCTGCAGGTTTACTGTATCCCTTGGACCTTCCCATTGACGATGAAACACAGAAATTGCATCGGAATTAAATATGAGAGACACAATGCCGACTTAAGTACAGGAAGACTAAGTCTTCCTACTGTCTATGTTTTGAGCGTTTCCTGTGTCATCAGTTTTACTTTCCGATGCACCTCTGCATGTTTACTATATCCCTTGGACCTTCCCAAACACGATGAAACACAGAAATTTAATCGGAAATAAATATAAGAGACACAATGCCGACTTAAGTACAGGAAGACTGAGTCTTCCTACTGTCTATGTTTTGAGCGTTTCCTGTGTCACCAGTTTTACATTCCGATGCACCTCTGCAGGTTTACTGTATCCCTTGGACCTTCCCATTGTCGATAAAACACAGAAATTGCATCGGAATTAAATATAAGAGACACAATGCCGACTTAAGTACCAGAAAACAGTCTTCTTACGGTCAATGTTTTGAGCGTTTCCTGTGTCACCAGTTTTACATTCCGATGCACCTCTGCAGGTTTACTGTATCCCTTGAACCTTCCCATTGTCGATAAAACACAGAAACTGCATGGGAATTAAATATAAGAGCTACAATGCCGACATAAGTACCGGAAGATTGAGTCTTCCTACTGTCTATGTTTTGAGCGTTTCCTGAGTCACCAGTTTTACTTCCGATTCACCTCTGCAGGTTTACTGTATCTTTTGGACGTTCCCATTGACGATGAAACACAGAAATTGCATCGGAATTATATATAAGAGACACAACGCCGACTTAAGTGCAAGAAAACTGAGTCTTCTTACGGTGTATGTTTTGAGCGTTTCCTGTGTCACCAGTTTTACATTCTATGCACCTCTGCAGGTTTACTGTATCCCTTGGACCTTCCCATTGACGATGAAAAACAGAAATTGCATCGGAATTAAATATAAGAAACACAACGCCGACTTAAGTACAGGAAGACAAAGGCTTCCTACTGTCTATGTTTTGAGCGTTTCCTGTGTCATCAGTTTACTTTCCGATGCACCTCTGCATGTTTACTATATCCCTTGGACCTTCCCCTTCACGATGAAACACAGATATTTAATCGGAAATAAATATAAGAGACACAATGCCGACTTAAGTACAGGAATACTGAGTCTTCCTACTCTCTATGTTTTGAGCGTTTCCTGTGTCACCAGTTTTACATTCCGATGCACCTCTGCAGGTTTACTGTATCCCTTGGACCTTCCCATTGACGATGTAACACAGAAATTGCAAGGAATTAAATATAAGAGACACAACGCCGACTTAAGTACAAGAAAACTGAGTCTTCTTACGGTCGATGATTTGAGCGTTTCCTGTGTCATCAGTTTTACTTTCCGATGCACCTCTGCAGGTTTACTATATCCCTTCGACATTCCCATTCACGATGAAACACAGATATTTCATCGGAAATAAATATAAGAGACACAATGCCGACTTAAGTACAGGAAGACTGAGTGTTCCTACTGTCTATGTTTTGAGCGTTTCCTGTGTCACCAGTTTTACATTCCGATGCACCTCTGCAGGTTTACTGTATCATGTGGACCATCCCATTGGCGATGAAACACACAAATTGCATCGAAATTAAATATAAGAGAGACAATGCCGACTTAAGTACAGGAAGACAAAGTCTCCCTACTGTCTATGTTTTGAGCGTTTCCTGTGTCATCAGTTTTACTTTCCGATGCACCTCTGCATGTTTACTATATCCCTTGGACCTTCCCATTCACGACGAAACACAGAAATTTATCCGGAAATAAATATAAGAGACACAATGCGACTTAAGTACAGGAAGACTGAGTCTTCCTACTGTCTATGCTTTGAGCGTTTCCTGTGTCACCAGTTTTACATTCCGATGCACCTCTGCAGGTTTACTGTATCGCTTCGACCTTCCCATTGACGATGAAACACAGAAATTGCATCGGAATTAAATATAAGAGACACAATCCCGACTTAAGTACAGGAAGACTGAGTCTTCCTACTGACTATGTTTTGAGCGTTTCCTGTGTCACTAGTTTTACATTCCGATGCACCTCTGCAGGTTTACTGTATCCCTTGGACCATCCCATTGACGATGAAACACAGAAATTGCATCGGAATTAAATGTAAGAGACACAATGCCGACTTAAGTACAGGAAGACTGAGTCTTACTACTGTCTATGTTTTGAGCGTTTCTTGTGTCACCAGTTTTACAGTCCGATGCACCTCTGCAGGTTTACTGTATCATGTGGACCTTCCCATTGACGATGAAACACAGAAATTGCATCGGAATTAAATATAAGAGACACAATGCCGACTTAAGTACAGGAAGACTGAGTTTTCCTACTGTCTATGTTTTGAGCGTTTCCTGTGTCACCAGTTTTACATTCTGATGCAATTCTGCAGGTTTACTGTATCGCTTCGACCTTCCCATTGACGATGAAACACAGAAATTGCATCGGAATTATATGTAATAGACACAATGCCGACTTAAGTACAGGAAGACTAAGTCTCCCTACTGTCTATGTTTTGAGCGTTTCCTGTGTCATCAGTTTTACTTTCCGATGCACCTCTGCATGTTTACTATATCCCTTGGACCTTCCTATTCACGAGGAAACACAGAAATTTATCCGGAAATAAATATAAGACACACAATGCGACTTAAGTACAGGAAGACTGAGTCTTCCTACTGTCTATGCTTTGAGCGTTTCCTGTGTCACCAGTTTTACATTCCGATGCACCTCTGCAGGTTTACTGTATCGCTTCGACCTTCCCATTGACGATGAAACACAGAAATTGCATCGGAATTAAATATATGAGACACAATCCCGACTTAGGTACAGGAAGACTGAGTCTTCCTACTGACTATGTTTTGAGCGTTTCCTGTGTCACTAGTTTTACATTCCGATACACCTCTGCAGGTTTACTGTATCCCTTGGACCTTCCCATTGACGATGAAACACAGAAATTGCATCGGAATTAAATGTAAGAGACACAATGCCGACTTAAGTACAGGAAGACTGAGTCTTCCCACTGTCTGTGTTTTTAGCGTTTCCTGTGTCACCAGTTTTACATTCTGATGCACATCTGCAGGTTTACTGTATCCCTTGGACATTCCCATTGACGATGAAACACAGAAATTGCATCGGAATTAAATATAAGAGACACAATGCCGACTTAAGTACAGGAAGACTGAGTCTTCCTAATGTCTATAATTTGAGCGTTTCCTGTGTCACCAGTTTTACGTTCTGAAGCACCTCTACAGGTTTACTGTATACCTTGGACCTTCACAGTGACGATGAAACACAGAAATTGCATCAAAATTAAATATAAGAGACACAATGCCGACTTAAGTACAGGAAGACTGGGTCTTCCTACTGTCTATGTTTTGAGCGTTTCCTGTGTCACTAGTTTTACATTCCGATGCACCTTTGCAGGTTTACTGTATCCCTTGGACCTTCCCATTGGCGATGAAACACAGAAATTGCATCGGTATTAAATATAAGAGACACAATGCCGACTTAAGTACAGGAAGACTGAGTCTTCCAACTGTCTATGTTTTGAGCGTTTCCTGGGTCACGAGTTTTACATTCTGATGCACCTCTGCAAGTTTACTGTATCCCTTGGACCTTCCCATTGACAATGAAACACAGATATTGCATCGGAATTAAATATAAGAGACACAATGCCGACTTAAGTACAAGAAAACAGTCTTCTTACAGTCAATGTTTTGAGCGTTTCCTGTGTCACCAGTTTTACATTCCGATGCACATCTGCAGGTTTACTGTATCCCCTGGACCATCCCATTGGCGATGAAACACACAAATTGCATCGAAATTAAATATAAGAGAGACAATCCCGACTTAAGTACAGGAAGACTGAGTCTTCCTACTTTCTATGTTTTGAGCGTTTCCTGTGTCACCAGTTTTACATTCCGATGCACCTCTGCCGGTTTACTGTATCCCTTGCACCTTCCCATTGTCGATGAAACACAGAAATCGCATCGGAATTAAATATAAGAGACACAATGCCGACTTAAGTACAGGAAGACTGTGACTTCCTACTGTCTATGTTTTGAGCGTTTCCTGTGTCACCAGTTTTACATTCGGATGCACCTCTGCAGGTTTACTGTATCCCTTGGACCTTCCCATTGACGATGAAACACAGAAATTGCATCGGAATTAAATATAAGAGACACAATGCCGACTTAAGTACAGGAAGACTGAATCTTCCTACTGTCAATGATTTGAGCGTTTCCTGTGTCATCAGTGTTACATTCCGATGCACCTCTGCAGGTTTACTGTATCCCTTGGACCTTCCCATTGACGATGAAAATCAGAAATTGCATCGGAATTATATATAAGAGACACATCGCCGACTTAAGTACATGAAAACTGAGTCTTCTTACGGTCTATGTTATGAGCGTTTCCTGTGTCACCAGGTTTAAATTCCGATGCGCCTCTGCAGGTTTACTGTATCCCTTGGTCCTTCCCATTGATGATGAAACACAGAAATTGCATCGGAATTAAATATAAGAGACACAATGCTGACTTAAGTACAGGAAGACTAAGTTTCCCTACTGTCTATGTTTTGAGCGTTTCCTGTGTCATCAGTTTTACTTTCCGATGCACCTCTGCATGTTTACTATATCCCTTGGACCTTCCCATTGACGATGAAACACAGAAATTGCATCGGAATTAAATATAAGAGACACAATGCCGACTTAAGTACAGGAAGACTGAGTCTTCCTACTGTCTATGTTTTGAGCGTTTCCTGTCTCACTAGCTTTACATTCCGATGCACCTCTTCAGGTTTACTGTATACCTTGGACCTTCCCATTGACGATGAAACACAGAAATTGCATCGGAATTAAATATAAGAGACACATTGCCGACTTAAGTACAGGAAGACTGAGTTTTCCTACTGTCTATAATTTGAGCGTTTCCTGTGTCACCAGTTTTACATTCCGATGCACCTCTACAGGTTTACTGTATCCCTTGGACCTTCACAGGTACGATGAAACACAGAAATTGCATCGGAATTAAATATAAGGGACACAATGCCAACTTAAGTACAGGAAGACTGAGTCTTCCTACTGTCTATGTTTTGAGCGTTTCCTGTGTCACCAGTTTTACATTCCGATGCACCTCTGCAGGTTTATTGTATCCCTTGGACCTTCCCATTGTCGATAAAACACAGAAATTGCATCGCAATTAAATATAAGAGACACAATGCCGACTTAAGTACCAGAAAACAGTCTTCTTACGGTCAATGTTTTGAGCGTTTCCTGTGTCACCAGTTTTACATTCCGATGCACCTCTGCAGGTTTACTGTATCCCTTGGACCTTCCCATTGTCGATAAAACACAGAAACTGCATGGGAATTAAATATAAGAAACACAATGCCGACTTAAGTACCGGAAGATTGAGTCTTCCTACTGTCTATGTTTTGAGCGTTTCCTGAGTCACCAGTTTTACTTCCGATTCACCTCTGCAGGTTTACTGTATCTTTTGGACGTTCCCATTGACGATGAAACACAGAAATTGCATCGGAATTATATATAAGAGACACAACGCCGACTTAAGTGCAAGAAAACTGAATCTTCTTACGGTGTATGTTTTGAGCGTTTCCTGTGTCACCAGTTTTACATTCTGATGCACCTCTGCAGGTTTACTGTATCCCTTGGACCTTCCCATTGACGATGAAAAACAGAAATTGCATCGGAATTAAATATAAGAGACACAATGCCGACTTAAGTACAGGAAGACAAAGGCTTCCTACTGTCTATGTTTTGAGCGTTTCCTGTGTCATCAGTTTACTTTCCGATGCACCTCTGCATGTTTACTATATCCCTTGGACCTTCCCCTTCACGATGAAACACAGATATTTAATCGGAAATAAATATAAGAGACATAATGCCGACTTAAGTACAGGAAGACTGAGTCTTCCTACTGTCTATGTTTTGAGCGTTTCCTGTGTCACCAGTTTTACATTCCGATGCACCTCTGCAGGTTTACTGTATCCCTTGGACCTTCCCATTGACGATGTAACACAGACATTGCATGGGAATTAAATATAAGAGACACAACGCCGACTTAAGTACAAGAAAACTGAGTCTTCTTACGGTCGATGCTTTGAGCGTTTCCTGTGTCATCAGTTTTACTTTCCGATGCACCTCTGCAGGTTTACTATATCCCTTCGACATTCCCATTCACGATGAAACACAGATATTTCATCGGAAATAAATATAAGAGACACAATGCCGACTTAAGTACAGGAAGACTGAGTGTTCCTACTGTCTATGTTTTGAGCGTTTCCTGTGTCACCAGTTTTACATTCCGATGCACCTCTGCAGGTTTACTGTATCATGTGGACCTTCCCATTGACGATGAAACACAGAAATTGCATCGGAATTAAATATAAGAGACACAATGCCGACTTAAGTACAGGAAGACTGAGGCTTCCTACTGTCTATGTTTTGAGCGTTTCCTGTGTCATCAGTTTTACTTTCCGATGCACCTCTGCATGTTTACTATATCCCTTGGACCTTCCCATTCACGATGAAACACAGATATTTAATCGGAAATAAATATAAGAAACACAATGCCGACCTAAGTACAGGAAGACTGAGTCTTCCTAATCTCAATGTTTTGAGCGTTTCCTGTGTCACCAATTTTACATTCCGATGCACCTCTGCAGGTTTACTGTATCCCTTGGACCTTCCCATTGACGATTAAACACAGAAATTGCATGGGAATTAAATATAAGAGACACAACGCCGACTTAAGTACAAGAAAACTGAGTCTTCTTACGGTCGATGATTTGAGCGTTTCCTGTGTCATCAGTTTTACTTTCCGATGCACCTCTGCAGGTTTACTATATCCCTTGGACATTCCCATTCACGATGAAACACAGATATTTCATCGGAAATAAATACAAGAGACACAATGCCGACTTAAGTACAGGAAGACTGAGTCTTCCTACTGTCTATGTTTTGACCGTTTCCTGTGTCACCAGTTTTACATTCCGATGCACCTCTGCAGGTTTACTGTATCCCTTGGACCTTCCCATTGACGATGAAACACAGAAAATGCATCTTAATTAAATATAAGAGACTCAACGCCGACTTCAGTACAAGAAAACTGAGTCTTCTTACGGTCGATGTTTTGAGCGTTTCCTGTGTCACCAGTTTTACATTCCGATGCACCCCTGCCGATTTACTGTATCCCTTGGACCTCCCCATTGTCGATGAAACACAGAAATCGCATCGGAATTAAATATAAGAGACACAATGCCGACTTAAGTACAGGAAGACTGAGTCTTCCTACTGTCTATGTTTTGAGCGTTTCCTGTTTCACCAGTTTTACATTCCGATGCACCTCTGCAGGTTTACTGTATCCATTGGACCTCCCCATTGTCGATGAAACACAGCAATCGCATCGGAATTAAATATAAGAGACACAATGCCGACTTAAGTGCAGGAAGACTGAGGCTTCCTACTGTCTACGTTTAGAGCGTTTCCTGTTCACTAGTTTTACATTCCGATGCACCGCTTCAGGTTTACTGTATACCGTGGACCTTCCCATTGACGATGAAACACAGAAATTGCATCGGAATTAAATATAAGAGACACAATGCCGACTTAAGTACAGGAAGACTGAGTCTTCCTACTGTCTATGTTTTGAGCGTTTCCTGTGTCACCAGTTTTACATTCTGATGCAACTCTGCAGGTTTACTGTATCCCTTGGACCTTCCCGTTGACGATGAAACACAGAAATTGCATCGGAATTAAATGTAAGAGACACAATGCCGACTTAAGTACAGGAAGACTAAGTCTCCCTACTGTCTATGTTTTGAGCGTTTCCTGTGTCATCAGTTTTACTTTCCGATGCACCTCTGCATGTTTACTATATACCTTGGACCTTCCCATTCACGAGGAAACACAGAAATTTATCCGGAAATAAATATAAGAGACACAATGCGACTTAAGTACAGGAAGACTGAGTCTTCCTACTGTCTATGCTTTGAGCGTTTCCTGTGTCACCAGTTTTACATTCCGATGCACCTCTGCAGGTTTACTGTATCGCTTCGACCTTCCCATTGACGATGAAACACAGAAATTGCATCGGAATTAAATATAAGAGACACAATCCCGACTTAAGTACAGGAAGACTGAGTCTTCCTTCTGACTGTCTTTTGAGCGTTTCCTGTGTCACTAGTTTTACATTCCGATGCACCTCTGCAGGTTTACTGTATCCCTTGGACCTTCCCATTGACGATGAAACACAGAAATTGCATCGGAATTAAATGTAAGAGACACAATGCTGACTTAAGTACAGGAAGACTGAGTCTTGCTACTGTCTATGTTTTTAGCGTTTCCTGTGTCACCAGTTTTACATTCTGATGCACCTCTGCAGGTTTACTGTATCCCTTGGACCTTCCCATTGACGATGAAACACAGAAATTGCATCGGAATTAAATATAAGAGACACAATGCAGACTTAAGTACAGGAAGACTGAGTCTTCCTAATGTCTATAATTTGAGCGTTTCCTGTGTCACCAGTTTTACATTCTGAAGCACCTCTACTGGTTTACTGTATACCTTGGACCTTCACAGTGACGATGAAACACAGAAATTGCATCGAAATTAAATATAAGAGACACAATGCCGACTTAAGTACAGGAAGACTGAGTCTTCCTACTGTCTATGTTTTGAGCGTTTCCTGTGTCACTAGTTTTACATTCCGATGCATTTTTGCAGGTTTACTGTATCCCTTGGACCTTCCCATTGGCGATGAAACACAGAAATTGCATCGGTATTAAATATAAGAGACACAATGCCGACTTAAGTACAGGAAGACTGAGTCTTCAAACTGTCTATGTTTTGAGCGTTTCCTGTGTCACCAGTTTTTCATTCTGATGCACCTCTGCAAGTTTACTGTATCCCTTGGACCTTCCCATTGACGATGAAACACAGATATTGCATCGGAATTAAATATAAGAGACACAATGCCGACTTAAGTACAAGAAAACAGTCTTCTTACAGTCAATGTTTTGAGCGTTTCCTGTGTCACCAGTTTTACATTCCGATGCACATCTGCAGGTTTACTGTATCCCCTGGACCATCCCATTGGCGATGAAACACACAAATTGCATCGAAATTAAATATAAGAGAGACAATCCCGACTCAAGTACAGGAAGACAGAGTCTTCCTACTTTCTATGTTTTGAGCGTTTCCTGTGTCACCAGTTTTACATTCCAATGCACCTCTGCCGGTTTACTGTATCCCTTGCACCTTCCCATTGTCAATGAAACACAGAAATCACATCGGAATTAAATATAGGAGACACAATGCCGACATAAGTACAGGAAGTGTGAGACTTCCTACTGTCTATGTTTTGAACGTTTCCTGTGTCACTAGTTTTACATTCCGATGCACCTCTGCAGGTTTACTGTATCCCTTGGACCCTCACAGTGACGATGAAACACAGATATTGCATTGGAATTAAATATAAGAGACACAATGCCGACTTAAGTACAGGAAGACTGAGTTTTCCTACTGTCTATAATTTGAGCGTTTCCTGTGTCACCGGTTTTACATTCCGATGCACCTCTACAGGTTTACTGTATCCCTTGGACCTTCACAGGTACGATGAAACACAGAAATTGCATCGGAATTAAATATAAGAGACACAATGCCGACTTAAGTACAGGAAGACTGAGTCTTCCTACTGTCTATGTTTTGAGCGTTTCCTGTGTCACCAGCTTTACATTCCGATGCACCTCTGCAGGTTTACTGTATCCCTTGGACCTTCCCATTGTCGATAAAACACAGAAATTGCATCGGAATTAAATATAAGAGACACAATGCCGACTTAAGTACCAGAAAACAGTCTTCTTACGGTCAATGTTTTGAGCGTTTCCTGTGTCACCAGTTTTACATTCCGATGCACCTCTGCCGATTTACTGTATCCCTTGGACCTCCCCATTGTCGATGAAACACAGAAATCGCATCGGAATTAAATATAAGAGACACAATGCCGACTTAAGTACAGGAAGACTGAGTCTTCCTACTGTCTATGTTTTGAGCGTTTCCTGTTTCACCAGTTTTACATTCCGATGCACCTCTGCAGGTTTACTGTATCCATTGGACCTCCCCATTGTCGATGAAACACAGCAATCGCATCGGAATTAAATATAAGAGACACAATGCCGACTTAAGTACAGGAAGACTGAGGCTTCCTACTGTCTACGTTTAGAGCGTTTCCTGTTCACTAGTTTTACATTCCGATGCACCGCTTCAGGTTTACTGTATACCGTGGACCTTCCCATTGACGATGAAACACAGAAATTGCATCGGAATTAAATATAAGAGACACAATGCCGACTTAAGTACAGGAAGACTGAGTCTTCCTACTGTCTATGTTTTGAGCGTTTCCTGTGTCACCAGTTTTACATTCTGATGCAACTCTGCAGGTTTACTGTATCCCTTGGACCTTCCCGTTGACGATGAAACACAGAAATTGCATCGGAATTAAATGTAAGAGACACAATGCCGACTTAAGTACAGGAAGACTAAGTCTCCCTACTGTCTATGTTTTGAGCGTTTCCTGTGTCATCAGTTTTACTTTCCGATGCACCTCTGCATGTTTACTATATACCTTGGACCTTCCCATTCACGAGGAAACACAGAAATTTATCCGGAAATAAATATAAGAGACACAATGCGACTTAAGTACAGGAAGACTGTGTCTTCCTACTGTCTATGCTTTGAGCGTTTCCTGTGTCACCAGTTTTACATTCCGATGCACCTCTGCAGGTTTACTGTATCGCTTCGACCTTCCCATTGACGATGAAACACAGAAATTGCATCGGAATTAAATATAAGTGACACAATCCCGACTTAAGTACAGGAAGACTGAGTCTTCCTTCTGACTGTCTTTTGAGCGTTTCCTGTGTCACTAGTTTTACATTCCGATGCACCTCTGCAGGTTTACTGTATCCCTTGGACCTTCCCATTGACGATGAAACACAGAAATTGCATCGGAATTAAATGTAAGAGACACAATGCTGACTTGAGTACAGGAAGACTGAGTCTTGCTACTGTCTATGTTTTTAGTGTTTCCTGTGTCACCAGTTTTACATTCTGATGCACCTCTGCAGGTTTACTGTATCCCTTGGACCTTCCCATTGACGATGAAACACAGAAATTGCATCGGAATTAAATATAAGAGACACAATGCAGACTTAAGTACAGGAAGACTGAGTCTTCCTAATGTCTATAATTTTAGCGTTTCCTGTGTCACCAGTTTTACATTCTGAAGCACCTCTACTGGTTTACTGTATACCTTGGACCTTCACAGTGACGATGAAACACAGAAATTGCATCGAAATTAAATATAAGAGACACAATGCCGACTTAAGTACAGGAAGACTGAGTCTTCCTACTGTCTATGTTTTGAGCGTTTCCTGTGTCACTAGTTTTACATTCCGATGCACCTTTGCAGGCTTACTGTATCCCTTGGACCTTCCCATTGGCGATGAAACACAGAAATTGCATCGGTATTAAATATAAGAGACACAATGCCGACTTAAGTACAGGAAGACTGAGTCTTCAAACTGTCTATGTTTTGAGCGTTTCCTGTGTCACCAGTTTTTCATTCTGATGCACCTCTGCTAGTTTACTGTATCCCTTGGACCTTCCCATTGACGATGAAACACAGATATTGCATCGGAATTAAATATAAGAGACACAATGCCGACTTAAGTACAAGAAAACAGTCTTCTTACAGTCAATGTTTTGAGCGTTTCCTGTGTCACCAGTTTTACATTCCGATGCACATCTGCAGGTTTACTGTATCCCCTGGACCATCCCATTGGCGATGAAACACACAAATTGCATCGAAATTAAATATAAGAGAGACAATCCCGACTCAAGTACAGGAAGACAGAGTCTTCCTACTTTCTATGTTTTGAGCGTTTCCTGTGTCACCAGTTTTACATTCCGATGCACCTCTGCCGGTTTACTGTATCCCTTGCACCTTCCCATTGTCGATGAAACACAGAAAACGCATCGGAATTAAATATAGGAGACACAATGCCGACATAAGTACAGGAAGTGTGAGACTTCCTACTGTCTATGTTTTGAACGTTTCCTGTGTCACTATTTTTACATTCCGATGCACCTCTGCAGGTTTACTGTATCCCTTGGACCCTCACAGTGACGATGAAACACAGATATTGCATTGGAATTAAATATAAGAGACACAATGCCGACTTAAGTACAGGAAGACTGAGTTTTCCTACTGTCTATAATTTGAGCGTTTCCTGTGTCACCAGTTTTACATTCCGATGCACCTCTACAGGTTTACTGTATCCCTTGGACCTTCACAGGTACGATGAAACACAGAAATTGCATCGGAATTAAATATAAGAGACACAATGCCGACTTAAGTACAGGAAGACTGAGTCTTCCTACTGTCTATGTTTTGAGCGTTTCCTGTGTCACCAGCTTTACATTCCGATGCACCTCTGCAGGTTTACTGTATCCCTTGGACCTTCCCATTGTCGATAAAACACAGAAATTGCATCGGAATTAAGTATAAGAGACACAATGCCGACTTAAGTACCAGAAAACAGTCTTCTTACGGTCAATGTTTTGAGCGTTTCCTGTGTCACCAGTTTTACATTCCGATGCACCTCTGCAGGTTTACTGTATCCCTTGGACCTTCCCATTGTCGATAAAACACAGAAATTGCATGGGAATTAAATATAAGAGACACAATGCAGACTTAAGTACCGGAAGATTGAGTCTTCCTAATTTCTATGTTTTGAGCGTTTCCTGTGTCACCAGTTTTACTTCCGATTCACCTCTGCAGGTTTACTGTATCTTCTGGACGTTCCCATTGACGATGAAACACAGAAATTGCATCGGAATTATATATAAGAGAAACAACGCCGACTTAAGTACAAGAAAACTGAGTCTTCTTACGGTGTATGTTTTGAGCGTTTCCTGTGTCACCAGTTTTACATTCTGATGCACCTCTGCCGGTTTACTGTATCCCTTGGACCTTCCCATTGTCGATGAAACACAGAAACTGCATCGGAATTAAATATAAGAGAAACAATGCCGACTTAAGTTCAGCAAGTCTAGGTCTTCCTACTGTCTATGTTTTGAGCGTTTCCTGTGTCATCAGTTTTACTTTCTGATGCACCTCTGCAGGTTTACTATATCCCTTGGACCTATCCATTCACGATGAAACACAGAAATTTCATCTGAAATAAATATAAGAGACACAACGCCGACATAAGTACAGGAAGACGGAGTCTTCCTACTGTCTATGTTCTGAGCGTTTCCTGTGTCACCAGTTTTACATTCCGATGCACCTCTGCAGGTTTACTGTATCCCTTGGACCTTCCCATTGACGATGAAACACATAAATTGCATGGGAATTAAATATAAGAGACACAATGCCGACATAAGTACAGGAAGAGTGAGTCTTCCTACTGTCTATGTTTTGAACGTTTCCTGTGTCACTAGTTTTACATTCCGATGCACCTCTGCAGGTTTACTGTATCCCTTGGACCTTTCCATTGACGATGAAACACAGAAACTGCATCGGAATTAAATATAAGAGTCACAACGCCGACTTAAGTACAGGAAGACTGAGGCTTCCTACTGTCTATGTTTTGAGCGTTTCCTGTGTCACCAGTTTCACATTCCGATGCACCTCTGCAGGTTTACTGTATCCCTTGGACCTTCCCATTGTCGATGAAACACAGAAATAGCATCGGAATTAAATATAAGAGACACAATGCCGACTCAAGTACAGGAAGACTGAGTCTTCCTACTTTCTATAACTTGAGCGTTTCCTGTGTCACGAGTTTTAAATTCCGATGAACCTCTACACGTTTACTGTATCCCTTGGACCCTCACAGTGACGATGAAACACAGAAATTGCATCGGAATTAAATATAAGAGACACAATGCCGACTTAAGTACAGGAAACTGTCTATAATTTGAGCGTAACCTGTGTCACCAGTTTTACATTCCGATGCACCTCTACAGGTTTACTGTATCCCTTGGACCTTCACAGGTACGATGAAACACAGAAATTGCATCGGAATTAAATATAAGGGACACAATGCCAACTTAAGTACAGGAAGACTGAATCTTCCTACTGTCTATGTTTTGAGCGTTTCCTGTGTCACCAGTTTTACATTCCGACGCACCTCTGCAGGTCTACTGTATCCCTTGGACCTTCCCATTGTCGATAAAACACAGAAATTGCATCGGAATTAAATATAAGAGACACAATGCCGACTTAAGTACCAGAAAACAGTCTTCTTACGGTCAATGATTTGAGCGTTTCCTGTGTCACCAGTTTTACATTCCGAAGCACCTCTGCAGGTTTACTGTATCCCTTGGACTTTCCCATTGTCGATAAAACACAGAAACTGCATGGGAATTAAATATAAGAGACACAATGCCGACTTAAGTACCGGAAGATTGAGTCTTGCTACTGTCTATGTTTTGAGCGTTTCCTGAGTCACCAGATTTACTTCCGATTCACTTCTGCAGGTTTACTGTATCTTTTGGACGTTCCCATTGACGATGAAACACAGAAATTGCATCGGGATTATATATAAGAGACACAACGCCGACTTAAGTACAAGAAAACTGAGTCTTCTTACGGTGTATGTTTTGAGCGTTTCCTGTGTCACCAGTTTTACATTCTGATGCACCTCTGCAGGTTTACTGTATCCCTTGGACCTTCCCATTGACGATGAAAAACAGAAATTGCATCGGAATTAAATATAAGAGACACAATGCCGACTTAAGTACAGGAAGAGTAAGGCTTCCTACTGTCTATGTTTTGAGCGTTTCCTGTGTCACCAGTTTTACATTCCGATGCACCTCTGCAGGTTTACTGTATCATGTGGACCTTCCCATTGACGATGAAACACAGAAATTGCATCGGAATTAAATATAAGAGACACAATGCCGACTTAAGTACAGGAAGACTGAGGCTTCCTACTGTCTATGTTTTGAGCGTTTCCTGTGTCATCAGTTTTACTTTCCGATGCACCTCTGCATGTTTACTATATCCCTTGGACCTTCCCATTCACGATGAAACAGATATTTAATCGGAAATAAATATAAGACACACAATGCCGACCTAAGTACAGGAAGACTGAGTCTTCCTAATCTCAATGTTTTGAGCGTTTCCTGTGTTACCAGTTTTACATTCCGATGCACCTCTGCAGGTTTACTGAATCCCTTGGACCTTCCCATTGACGATTAAACACAGAAATTGCATGGGAATTAAATATAAGAGACACAACTCCGACTTAAGTACAAGAAAACTGAGTCTTCTTACGGTCGATGATTTGAGCGTTTCCTGTGTCATCAGTTTTACTTTCCGATGCACCTCTGCAGGTTTACTATATCCCTTTGACATTCCCATTCACGATGAAACACAGATATTTCATCGGAAATAAATACAAGAGACACAATGCCGACTTAAGTACAGGAAGACTGAGTCTTCCTACTGTCTATGTTTTAACCGTTTCCTGTGTCACCAGTTTTACATTCCGATGCACCTCTGCAGGTTTACTGTATCCCTTGGACCTTCCCATTGACGATGAAACACAGAAAATGCATCTTAATTAAATATAAGAGACACAACGCCGACTTAAGTACAAGAAAACTGAGTCTTCTTACGGTCGATGTTTTGAGCGTTTCCTGTGTCACCAGTTTTACATTCCGATGCACCCCTGCCGATTTACTGTATCCCTTTGACCTCCCCATTGTCGATGAAACACAGAAATCGCATCGGAATTAAATATAAGAGACACAATGCCGACTTAAGTACAGGAAGACTGAGTCTTCCTACTGTCTATGTTTTGAGCGTTTCCTGTTTCACCAGTTTTACATTCCGATGCACCTCTGCAGGTTTACTGTATCCATTGGACCTCCCCATTGTCGATGAAACACAGCAATCGCATCGGAATTAAATATAAGAGACACAATGCCGACTTAAGTACAGGAAGACTGAGGCTTCCTACTGTCTACGTTTTGAGCGTTTCCTGTTCACTAGTTTTACATTCCGATGCACCTCTTCAGGTTTACTGTATACCGTGGACCTTCCCATTGACGATGAAACACAGAAATTGCATCGGAATTAAATATAAGAGACACAATGCCGACTTAAGTACAGGAAGACTGAGTCTTCCTACTGTCTATGTTTTGAGCGTTTCCTG
Organism: Schistocerca nitens; assembly: GCF_023898315.1. NCBI lineage: Eukaryota > Metazoa > Arthropoda > Insecta > Orthoptera > Acrididae > Schistocerca > Schistocerca nitens. Next base: position 488,914 of record NC_064616.1, on the reverse strand, counting down.
TGTCACCAGTTTTACATTCTGATGCAACTCTGCAGGTTTACTGTATCCCTTGGACCTTCCCATTGACGATGAAACACAGAAATTGCATCGGAATTAAATGTAAGAGACACAATGCCGACTTAAGTACAGGAAGACTAAGTCTCCCTACTGTCTATGTTTTGAGCGTTTCCTGTGTCATCAGTTTTACTTTCCGATGCACCTCTGCATGTTTACTATATCCCTTGGACCTTCCCATTCACGAGGAAACACAGAAATTTATCCGGAAATAAATATAAGAGACACAATGCGACTTAAGTACAGGAAGACTGAGTCTTCCTACTGTCTATGCTTTGAGCGTTTCCTGTGTCACCAGTTTTACATTCCGATGCACCTCTGCAGGTTTACTGTATCGCTTCGACCTTCCCATTGACGATGAAACACAGAAATTGCATCGGAATTAAATATAAGAGACACAATCCCGACTTAAGTACAGGAAGACTGAGTCTTCGTACTGACTATGTTTTGAGCGTTTCCTGTGTCACTAGTTTTACATTCCGATGCACCTCTGCAGGTTTACTGTATCCCTTGGACCTTCCCATTGACGATGAAACACAGAAATTGCATCGGAATTAAATGTAAGAGACACAATGCCGACTTAAGTACAGGAAGACTGAGTCTTCCTACTGTCTATGTTTTGAGCGTTTCCTGTGTCACAAGTTTTACATTCCGATGCACCTCTGCAGGTTTACTGTATCATGTGGACCTTCCCATTGACGATGAAACACAGATATTGCATCTGAATTAAATATAGGAGACACAATGCCGACTTAAGTACAGGAAGACTGAGTCTTCCTACTGTCTATGTTTTGAGCGTTTCCTGTGTCATCAGTTTTACTTTCCGATGCACCTCTGCATGTTTACTATATCCCTTGGACCTTCCCATTCACGATGAAACACAGATATTTAATCGGAAATAAATATAAGAGACACAATGCCGACCTAAGTACAGGAAGACTGAGTCTTCCTAATCTCTATGTTTTGAGCGTTTCCTGTGTCACCAGTTTTACATTCCGATGCACCTCTGCAGGTTTACTGTATCCCTTGGACCTTCCCATTGACGATGAAACACAGAAATTGCATGGGAATTAAATATAAGAGACACAACGCCGACTTAAGTACAAGAAAACTGAATCTTCTTACGGTAGATGCTTTGAGCGTTTCCTGTGTCATCAGTTTTACTTTCCGATGCACCTCTGCAGGTTTACTTTATCCCTTGGACCTTCCCCTTCACGATGAAACACAGATATTTCATCGGAAATAAGTACAAGAGACACAATGCCGACTTAAGTACAGGAAGACTGAGGCTTCCTACTGTCTACGTTTTGAGCGTTTCCTGTTCACTAGTTTTACATTCCGATGCACCTCTTCAGGTTTACTGTATACCGTGGACCTTCCCATTGACGATGAAACACAGAAATTGCATCGGAATTAAATATAAGAGACACAATGCCGACTTAAGTACAGGAAGACTGAGTCTTCCTACTGTCTTTGCTTTGAGCGTTTCCTGTGTCACCAGTTTTACATTCTGATGCAACTCTGCAGGTTTACTGTATCCCTTGGACCTTCCCATTGACGATGAAACACAGAAATTGCATCGGAATTAAATGTAAGAGACACAATGCCGACTTAAGTACAGGAAGACTAAGTCTCCCTACTGTCTATGTTTTGAGCGTTTCCTGTGTCATCAGTTTTACTTTCCGATGCACCTCTGCATGTTTACTATATCCCTTGGACCTTCCCATTCACGAGGAAACACAGAAATTTATCCGGAAATAAATATAAGAGACACAATGCGACTTAAGTACAGGAAGACTGAGTCTTCCTACTGTCTATGCTTTGAGCGTTTCCTGTGTCACCAGTTTTACATTCCGATGCACCTCTGCAGGTTTACTGTATCGCTTCGACCTTCCCATAAACGATGAAACACAGAAATTGCATCGGAATTAAATATAAGAGACACAATCCCGACTTAAGTACAGGAAGACTGAGTCTTCGTACTGACTATGTTTTGAGCGTTTCCTGTGTCACTAGTTTTACATTCCGATGCACCTCTGCAGGTTTACTGTATCCCTTGGACCTTCCCATTGACGATGAAACACAGAAATTGCATCGGAATTAAATGTAAGAGACACAATGCCGACTTAAGTACAGGAAGACTGAGTCTTCCTACTGTCTATGTTTTGAGCGTTTCCTGTGTCACCAGTTTTACATTCCGATGCACCTCTGCAGGTTTACTGTATCCCTTGGACCTTCCCATTGACGATGAAACACAGAAATTGCATCGGAATTAAATATAAGAGACACAATGCAGACTTAAGTACAGGAAGACTGAGTCTTCCTAATGTCTATAATTTGAGCGTTTCCTGTGTCACCAGTTTTACATTCTGAAGCACCTCTACTGGTTTACTGTATACCTTGGACCTTCACAGTGACGATGAAACACAGAAATTGCATCGAAATTAAATATAAGAGACACAATGCCGACTTAAGTACAGGAAGACTGAGTCTTCCTACTGTCTATGTTTTGAGCGTTTCCTGTGTCACTAGTTTTACATTCCGATGCACCTTTGCAGGTTTACTGTATCCCTTGGACCTTCCCATTGGCGATGAAACACAGAAATTGCATCGGTATTAAATATAAGAGACACAATGCCGACTTAAGTACAGGAAGACTGAGTCTTCAAACTGTCTATGTTTTGAGCGTTTCCTGTGTCACCAGTTTTACATTCTGATGCACCTCTGCAAGTTTACTGTATCCCTTGGACCTTCCCATTGACGATGAAACACAGATATTGCATCGGAATTAAATATAAGAGACACAATGCCGACTTAAGTACAAGAAAACAGTCTTCTTACAGTCAATGTTTTGAGCGTTTCCTGTGTCACCAGTTTTACATTCCGATGCACATCTGCAGGTTTACTGTATCCCCTGGACCATCCCATTGGCGATGAAACACACAAATTGCATCGAAATTAAATATAAGAGAGACAATCCCGACTCAAGTACAGGAAGACAGAGTCTTCCTACTTTCTATGTTTTGAGCGTTTCCTGTGTCACCAATTTTACATTCCGATGCACCTCTGCCGGTTTACTGTATCCCTTGCACCTTCCCATTGTCGATGAAACACAGAAATCGCATCGGAATTAAATATAGGAGACACAATGCCGACATAAGTACAGGAAGTGTGAGTCTTCCTACTGTCTATGTTTTGAACGTTTCCTGTGTCACTAGTTTTACATTCCGATGCACCTCTGCAGGTTTACTGTATCCCTTGGACCCTCACAGTGACGATGAAACACAGATATTGCATTGGAATTAAATATAAGAGACACAATGCCGACTTAAGTACAGGAAGACTGAGTTTTCCTACTGTCTATAATTTGAGCGTTTCCTGTGTCACCAGTTTTACATTCCGATGCACCTCTACAGGTTTACTGTATCCCTTGGACCTTCACAGGTACGATGAAACACAGAAATTGCATCGGAATTCAATATAAGAGACACAATGCCGACTTAAGTACAGGAAGACTGAGTCTTCCTACTGTCTATGTTTTGAGCGTTTCCTGTGTCACCAGCTTTACATTCCGATGCACCTCTGCAGGTTTACTGTATCCCTTGGACCTTCCCATTGTCGATAAAACACAGAAATTGCATCGGAATTAAATATAAGAGACACAATGCCGACTTAAGTACCAGAAAACAGTCTTCTTACGGTCAATGTTTTGAGCGTTTCCTGTGTCACCAGTTTTACATTCCGATGCACCTCTGCAGGTTTACTGTATCCCTTGGACCTTCCCATTGTCGATAAAACACAGAAATTGCATGGGAATTAAATATAAGAGAAACAACGCAGACTTAAGTACCGGAAGATTGAGTCTTCCTACTTTCTATGTTTTGAGCGTTTCCTGTGTCACCAGTTTTACTTCCGATTCACCTCTGCAGGTTTACTGTATCTTCTGGACGTTCCCATTGACGATGAAACACAGAAATTGCATCGGAATTATATATAAGAGAAACAACGCCGACTTAAGTACAAGAAAACTGAGTCTTCTTACGGTGTATGTTTTGAGCGTTTCCTGTGTCACCAGTTTTACATTCTGATGCACCTCTGCCGGTTTACTGTATCCCTTGGACCTTCCCATTGTCGATGAAACACAGAAACTGCATCGGAATTAAATATAAGAGAAACCATGCCGACTTAAGTTCAGCAAGTCTAGGTCTTCCTACTGTCTATGTTTTGAGCGTTTCCTGTGTCATCAGTTTTACTTTCCGATGCACCTCTGCAGGTTTACTATATCCCTTGGACCTATCCATTCACGATGAAAGACAGAAATTTCATCTGAAATAAATATAAGAGACACAATGCCGACATAAGTACAGGAAGAGTGAGTCTTCCTACTGTCTATGTTTTGAACGTTTCCTGTGTCACTAGTTTTACATTCCGATGCACCTCTGCAGGTTTACTGTATCCCTTGGACCTTTCCATTGACGATGAAACACAGAAACTGCATCGGAATTAAATATAAGAGACACAACGCCGACTTAAGTACAGGAAGACTGAGGCTTCCTACTGTCTATGTTTTGAGCGTTTCCTGTGTCACCAGTTTCACATTCCGATGCACCTCTGCAGGTTTACTGTATCCCTTGGACCTTCCCATTGTCGATGAAACACAGAAATTGCATCGGAATTAAATATAAGAGACACAATGCCGACTCAAGTACAGGAAGACTGAGTCTTCCTACTTTCTATAACTTGAGCGTTTCCTGTGTCACGAGTTTTAAATTCCGATGAACCTCTACAGGTTTACTGTATCCCTTGGACCCTCACAGTGACGATGAAACACAGAAATTGCATCGGAATTAAATATAAGAGACACAATGCCGACTTAAGTACAGGAAACTGTCTATAATTTGAGCGTTCCTGTGTCACCAGTTTTACATTCCGATGCACCTCTACAGGTTTACTGTATCCCTTGGACCTTCACAGGTACGATGAAACACAGAAATTGCATCGGAATTAAATATAAGGGACACAATGCCAACTTAAGTACAGGAAGACTGAGTCTTCCTACTGTCTACGTTTTGAGCGTTTCCTGTGTCACCAGTTTTACATTCCGACGCACCTCTGCAGGTCTACTGTATCCCTTGGACCTTCCCATTGTCGATAAAACACAGAAATTGCATCTGAATTAAATATAAGAGACACAATGCCGACTTAAGTACCAGAAAACAGTCTTCTTACGGTCAATGATTTGAGCGTTTCCTGTGTCACCAGTTTTACATTCCGATGCACCTCTGCAGGTTTACTGTATCCCTTGGACTTTCCCATTGTCGATAAAACACAGAAACTGCATGGGAATTAAATATAAGAGACACAATGCCGACTTAAGTACCGGAAGATTGAGTCTTGCTACTGTCTATGTTTTGAGCGTTTCCTGAGTCACCAGATTTACTTCCGATTCACCTCTGCAGGTTTACTGTATCTTTTGGACGTTCCCATTGACGATGAAACACAGAAATTGCATCGGGATTATATATAAGAGACACAACGCCGACTTAAGTACAAGATAACTGAGTCTTCTTACGGTGTATGTTTTGAGCGTTTCCTGTGTCACCAGTTTTACATTCTGATGCACCTCTGCAGGTTTACTGTATCCCTTGGACCTTCCCATTGACGATGAAAAACAGAAATTGCATCGGAATTAAATATAAGAGACACAATGCCGACTTAAGTACAGGAAGAGTAAGGCTTCCTACTGTCTATGTTTTGAGCGTTTCCTGTGTCACCAGTTTTACATTCCGATGCACCTCTGCAGGTTTACTGTATCATGTGGACCTTCCCATTGACGATGAAACACCGAAATTGCATCGGAATTAAATATAAGAGACACAATGCCGACTTAAGTACAGGAAGACTGAGGCTTCCTACTGTCTATGTTTTGAGCGTTTCCTGTGTCATCAGTTTTACTTTCCGATGCACCTCTGCATGTTTACTATATCCCTTGGACCTTCCCATTCACGATGAAACACAGATATTTAATCGGAAATAAATATAAGACACACAATGCCGACCTAAGTACAGGAAGACTGAGTCTTCCTAATCTCAATGTTTTGAGCGTTTCCTGTGTCACCAGTTTTACATTCCGATGCACCTCTGCAGGTTTACTGTATCCTTTGGACCTTCCCATTGACGATTAAACACAGAAATTGCATGGGAATTAAATATAAGAGACACAACGCCGACTTAAGTACAAGAAAACTGAGTCTTCTTACGGTCGATGATTTGAGCGTTTCCTGTGTCATCAGTTTTACTTTCCGATGCACCTCTGCAGGTTTACTATATCCCTTTGACATTCCCATTCACGATGAAACACAGATATTTCATCGGAAATAAATACAAGAGACACAATGCCGACTTAAGTACAGGAAGACTGAGTCTTCCTACTGTCTATGTTTTAACCGTTTCCTGTGTCACCAGTTTTACATTCCGATGCACCTCTGCAGGTTTACTGTATCCCTTGGACCTTCCCATTGACGATGAAACACAGAAAATGCATCTTAATTAAATATAAGAGACACAACGCCGACTTAAGTACAAGAAAACTGAGTCTTCTTACGGTCGATGTTTTGAGCGTTTCCTGTGTCACCAGTTTTACATTCCGATGCACCCCTGCCGATTTACTGTATCCCTTGGACCTCCCCATTGTCGATGAAATACAGAAATCGCATCGGAATTAAATATAAGAGACACAATGCCGACTTAAGTACAGGAAGACTGAGTCTTCCTACTGTCTATGTTTTGAGCGTTTCCTGTTTCACCAGTTTTACATTCCGATGCACCTCTGCAGGTTTACTGTATCCATTGGACCTCCCCATTGTCGATGAAACACAGCAATCGCATCGGAATTAAATATAAGAGACACAATGCCGACTTAAGTACAGGAAGACTGAGGCTTCCTACTGTCTACGTTTTGAGCGTTTCCTGTTCACTAGTTTTACATTCCGATGCACCTCTTCAGGTTTACTGTATACCGTGGACCTTCCCATTGACGATGAAACACAGAAATTGCATCGGAATTAAATATAAGAGACACAATGCCGACTTAAGTACAGGAAGACTGAGTCTTTCTACTCTCTATGTTTTGAGCGTTTCCTGTGTCACCAGTTTTACATTCTGATGCAACTCTGCAGGTTTACTGTATCCCTTGGACCTTCCCATTGACGATGAAACACAGAAATTGCATCGGAATTAAATGTAAGAGACACAATGCCGACTTAAGTACAGGAAGACTAAGTCTCCCTACTGTCTATGTTTTGAGCGTTTCCTGTGTCATCAGTTTTACTTTCCGATGCACCTCTGCATGTTTACTATATCCCTTGGACCTTCCCATTCACGAGGAAACACAGAAATTTATCCGGAAATAAATATAAGAGACACAATGCGACTTAAGTACAGGAAGACTGAGTCTTCCTACTGTCTATGCTTTGAGCGTTTCCTGTGTCACCAGTTTTACATTCAGATGCACCTCTGCAGGTTTACTGTATTGCTTCGACCTTCCCATTGACGATGAAACACAGAAATTGCATCGGAATTAAATATAAGAGACACAATCCCGACTTAAGTACAGGAAGACTGAGTCTTCGTACTGACTATGTTTTGAGCGTTTCCTGTGTCACTAGTTTTACATTCCGATGCACCTCTGCAGGTTTACTGTATCCCTTGGACCTTCCCATTGACGATGAAACACAGAAATTGCATCGGAATTAAATGTAAGAGACACAATGCTGACTTAAGTACAGGAAGACTGAGTCTTCCTACTGTCTATGTTTTGAGCGTTTCCTGTGTCACCAGTTTTACATTCCGATGCACCTCTGCAGGTTTACTGTATCATGTGGACCTTCCCATTGACGATGAAACACAGAAATTGTATCGGAATTAAATATAGGAGACACAATGCCGACTTAAGTACAGGAAGACTGAGTCTTCCTACTGTCTATGTTTTGAGCGTTTCCTGTGTCATCAGTTTTACTTTCCGATGCACCTCTGCATGTTTACTATATCCCTTGGACCTTCCCATTCACGATGAAACACAGATATTTAATCGGAAATAAATATAAGAGACACAATGCCGACCTAAGTACAGGAAGACTGAGTCTTCCTAATCTCTATGTTTTGAGCGTTTCCTGTGTCACCAGTTTTACATTCCGATGCACCTCTGCAGGTTTACTGTATCCCTTGGACCTTCCCATTGACGATGAAACACAGAAATTGCATGGGAATTAAATATAAGAGACACAACGCCGACTTAAGTACAAGAAAACTGAATCTTCTTACGGTCGATGCTTTGAGCGTTTCCTGTGTCATCAGTTTTACTTTCCGATGCACCTCTGCAGGTTTACTTTATCCCTTGGACCTTCCCCTTCACGATGAAACACAGATATTTCATCGGAAATAAGTACAAGAGACACAATGCCGACTTAAGTACAGGAAGACTGAGGCTTCCTACTGTCTACGTTTTGAGCGTTTCCTGTTCACTAGTTTTACATTCCGATGCACCTCTTCAGGTTTACTGTATACCGTGGACCTTCCCATTGACGATGAAACACAGAAATTGCATCGGAATTAAATATAAGAGACACAATGCCGACTTAAGTACAGGAAGACTGAGTCTTCCTACTGTCTATGTTTTGAGCGTTTCCTGTGTCACCAGTTTTACATTCTGATGCAACTCTGCAGGTTTACTGTATCCCTTGGACCTTCCCATTGACGATGAAACACAGAAATTGCATCGGAATTAAATGTAAGAGACACAATGCCGACTTAAGTACTGGAAGACTAAGTCTCCCTACTGTCTATGTTTTGAGCGTTTCCTGTGTCATCAGTTTTACTTTCCGATGCACCTCTGCATGTTTACTATATCCCTTGGACCTTCCCATTCACGAGGAAACACAGAAATTTATCCGGAAATAAATATAAGAGACACAATGCGACTTAAGTACAGGAAGACTGAGTCTTCGTACTGACTATGTTTTGAGCGTTTCCTGTGTCACTAGTTTTACATTCCGATGCACCTCTGCAGGTTTACTGTATCCCTTGGACCTTCCCATTGACGATGAAACACAGAAATTGCATCGGAATTAAATGTAAGAGACACAATGCCGACTTAAGTACAGGAAGACTGAGTCTTCCTACTGTCTATGTTTTGAGCGTTTCCTGTGTCACCAGTTTTACATTCCGATGCACCTCTGCAGGTTTACTGTATCATGTGGACCTTCCCATTGACGATGAAACACAGAAATTGCATCGGAATTAAATATAGGAGACACAATGCCGACTTAAGTACAGGAAGACTGAGTCTTCCTACTGTCTATGTTTTGAGCGTTTCCTGTGTCATCAGTTTTACTTTCCGATGCACCTCTGCATGTTTACTATATCCCTTGGACCTTCCCATTCACGATGAAACACAGATATTTAATCGGAAATAAATATAAGAGACACAATGCCGACCTAAGTACAGGAAGACTGAGTCTTCCTAATCTCTATGTTTTGAGCGTTTCCTGTGTCACCAGTTTTACATTACGATGCACCTCTGCAGGTTTACTGTATCCCTTGGACCTTCCCATTGACGATGAAACACAGAAATTGCATCGGAATTAAATATAAGAGACACAATGCAGACTTAAGTACAGGAAGACTGAGTCTTCCTAATGTCTATAATTTGAGCGTTTCCTGTGTCACCAGTTTTTATTCTGAAGCACCTCTACTGGTTTACTGTATACCTTGGACCTTCACAGTGACGATGAAACACAGAAATTGCATCGAAATTAAATATAAGAGACACAATGCCGACTTAAGTACAGGAAGACTGAGTCTTCCTACTGTCTATGTTTTGAGCGTTTCCTGTGTCACTAGTTTTACATTCCGATGCACCTTTGCAGGTTTACTGTATCCCTTGGACCTTCCCATTGGCGATGAAACACAGAAATTGCATCGGTATTAAATATAAGAGACACAATGCCGACTTAAGTACAGGAAGACTGAGTCTTCCAACTGTCTATGTTTTGAGCGTTTCCTGTGTCACCAGTTTTACATTCTGATGCACCTCTGCAAGTTTACTGTATCCCTTGGACCTTCCCATTGACGATGAAACACAGATATTGCATTGGAATTAAATATAAGAGACACAATGCCGACTTAAGTACAAGAAAACAGTCTTCTTACAGTCAATGTTTTGAGCGTTTCCTGTGTCACCAGTTTTACATTCCGATGCACATCTGCAGGTTTACCGTATCCCCTGGACCATCCCATTGGCCATGAAACACACAAATTGCATCGAAATTAAATATAAGAGAGACAATCCCGACCTAAGTACAGGAAGACAGAGTCTTCCTACTTTCTATGTTTTGAGCGTTTCCTGTGTCACCAGTTTTACATTCCGATGCACCTCTGCCGGTTTACTGTATCCCTTGCACCTTCCCATTGTCGATGAAACACAGAAATCGCATCGGAATTAAATATAAGAGACACAATGCCGACATAAGTACAGGAAGTGTGAGTCTTCCTACTGTCTATGTTTTGAACGTTTCCTGTGTCACTAGTTTTACATTCCGATGCACCTGTGCAGGTTTACTGTATCCCTTGGACCTTTCCATTGACGATGAAACCCAGAAACTGCATCGGAAATAAATATAAGAGACACAATGCCGACTTAAGTACAGGAAGACTGAGTCTTCCTACTTTCTATAACTTGAGCGTTTCCTGTGTCACCAGTTTTACATTCCGATGAACCTCTAATGGTTTACTGTATCCCTTGGACCCTCACAGTGACGATGAAACACAGATATTGCATTGGAATTAAATATAAGAGACACAATGCCGACTTAAGTAAGGAAGACTGAGTTTTCCTACTGTCTATAATTTGAGCGTTTCCTGTGTCACCAGTTTTACATTCCGATGCACCTCTACAGGTTTACTGTATCCCTTGGACCTTCACAGGTACGATGAAACACTGTCTATGTTTTGAGCGTTTCCTGTGTCACTAGTTTTACATTCCGATGCACCTTTGCAGGTTTACTGTATCCCTTGGACCTTCCCATTGGCGATGAAACACAGAAATTGCATCGGTATTAAATATAAGAGACACAATGCCGACTTAAGTACAGGAAGACTGAGTCTTCCAACTGTCTATGTTTTGAGCGTTTCCTGTGTCACCAGTTTTACATTCTGATGCACCTCTGCAACTTTACTGTATCCCTTGGACCTTCCCATTGTCGATAAAACACAGAAATTGCATCGGAATTAAATATAAGAGACACAATGCCGACTTAAGTACCAGAAAACAGTCTTCTTACGGTCAATGTTTTGAGCGTTTCCTGTGTCACCAGTTTTACATTCCGATGCACCTCTGCAGGTTTACTGTATCCCTTGGACCTTCCCATTGTCGATAAAACACAGAAATTGCATGGGAATTAAATATAAGAGACACAATGCCGACTTAAGTACCGGAAGATTGAGTCTTCCTACTTTCTATGTTTTGAGCGTTTCCTGTGTCACCAGTTTTACTTCCGATTCACCTCTGCAGGTTTACTGTATCTTTTGGACGTTCCCATTGACGATGAAACACAGAAATTGCATCGGAATTATATATAAGAGAAACAACGCCGACTTAAGTACAAGAAAACTGAGTCTTCTTACGGTGTATGCTTTGAGCGTTTCCTGTGTCACCAGTTTTACATTCTGATGCACCTCTGCCGGTTTACTGTATCCCTTGGACCTTCCCATTGTCGATGAAACACAGAAACTGAATCGGAATTAAATATAAGAGAAACAATGCCGACTTAAGTACAGCAAGTCTAGGTCTTCCTACTGTCTATGTTTTGAGCGTTTCCTGTGTCATCAGTTTTACTTTCCGATGCACCTCTGCAGGTTTACTATATCCCTTGGACCTATCCATTCACGATGAAACACAGAAATTTCATCTGAAATAAATATAAGAGACACAATGCCAACTTAAGTACAGGAAGACGGAGTCTTCCTACTGTCTATGTTCTGAGCGTTTCCTGTGTCACCAGTTTTACATTCCGATGCACCTCTGCAGGTTTACTGTATCCCTTGGACCTTCCCATTGACGATGAAACACATAAATTGCATGGGAATTAAATATAAGAGACGCAATGCCGACATAAGTACAGGAAGAGTGAGTCTTCCTACTGTCTATGTTTTGAACGTTTCCTGTGTCACTAGTTTTACATTCCGATGCACCTCTGCAGGTTTACTGTATCCCTTGGACCTTTCCATTGACGATGAAACACAGAAACTGCATCGGAATTAAATATAAGAGACACAATGCCAACTTAAGTACAGGAAGACTGAGGCTTCCTACTGTCTATGTTTTGAGCGTTTCCTGTGTCACCAGTTTCACATTCCGATGCACGTCTGCAGGTTTACTGTATCCCTTGGACCTTCCCATTGTCGATGAAACACAGAAATTGCATCGGAATTAAATATAAGAGACACAATGCCGACTCAAGTACAGGAAGACTGAGTCTTCCTACTCTCTATGCTTTGAGCGTTTCCTGTGTCACCAGTTTTACATTCCGATGCACCTCTGCAGGTTTACTGTATCCCTTGGACCTTCCCATTGACGATGAAACACAGAAATTGCATGGGAATTAAATATAAGAGACACAACGCCGACTTAAGTACAAGTAAACTGAGTCTTCTTACGGTCGATGCTTTGAGCGTTTCCTGTGTCATCAGTTTTACTTTCCGATGCACCTCTGCAGGTTTACTATATCCCTTCGACATTCCCATTCACGATGAAACACAGATATTTCATCGGAAATAAATATAAGAGACACAATGCCGACTTAAGTACAGGAAGACCGAGTGTTCCTACTGTCTATGTTTTGAGCGTTTCCTGTGTCACCAGTTTTACATTCCGATGCACCTCTGCAGGTTTACTGTATCCCTTGGACCTTCCCATTGGCGATGAAACACACAAATTGCATCGGAATTAAATATAAGAGACACAATGCCGACTTAAGTACAGGAAGACTGAGGCTTCCTACCGTCTATGTTTTGAGCGTTTCCTGTGTCATCAGTTTTACTTTCCGATGCACCTCTGCATGTTTACTATATCCCTAGGACCTTCCCATTCACGATGAAACACGGATATTTAATCGGAAATAAATATAAGAGACACAATGCCGACCTAAGTACAGGAAGACTGAGTCTTCCTAATCTCTATGTTTTGAGCGTTTCCTGTGTCACCAGTTTTACATTCCGATGCACCTCTGCAGGTTTACTGTATCCCTTGGACCTTCCCATTGACGATGAAATACAGAAATTGCATGGGAATTAAATATAAGAGACACAACGCCGACTTAAGTACAAGAAAACTGAGTCTTCTTACGGTCGATGCTTTGAGCGTTTCCTGTGTCATCAGTTTTACTTTCCGATGCACCTCTGCAGGTTTCCTATATCCCTTGGACATTCCCATTCACGATGAAACACAGATATTTCATCGGAAATAAATATAAGAGACACAATGCCGACATAAGTACAGGAAGACTGAGTCTTCCTACTGTCTATGTTTTGACCGTTTCCTGTGTCAGCAGTTTTACATTCCGATGCACCTCTGCAGGTTTACTGTATCCCTTGGACCTTCCCATTGACGATGAAACACAGAAAATGCATCTTAATTAAATATAAGAGACACAACGCCGACTTAAGTACAAGAAAACTGAGTCTTCTTACGGTCGATGTTTTGAGCGTTTCCTGTGTCACCAGTTTTACATTCCGATGCACCCCTGCCGATTTACTGTATCCCTTGGACCTCCCCATTGTCGATGAAACACAGAAATCGTATCGGAATTAAATATAAGAGACACAATGCCGACTTAAGTACAGGAAGACTGAGTCTTCCTACTGTCTATGTTTTGAGCGTTTCCTGTTTCACCAGTTTTACATTCCGATGCACCTCTGCAGGTTTACTGTATCCATTGGACCTCCCCATTGTCGATGAAACACAGCAATCGCATCGCAATTAAATATAAGAGACACAATGCCGACTTAAGTACAGGAAGACTGAGGCTTCCTACTGTCTATGTTCTGAGCGCTTCCTGTCTCACTAGTTTTACATTCCGATGCACCTCTTCAGGTTTACTGTATACCGTGGACCTTCCCATTGACGATGAAACACAGAAATTGCATCGGAATTAAATATAAGAGACACAATGCCGACTTAAGTACAGGAAGACTGAGTCTTCCTACTGTCTATAATTTGAGCGTTTCTGTGTCACCAGTTTTACATTCCGATGCACCTCTACAGGTTTACTGTATCCCTTGGACCTTCACAGTGACGATGAAACACAGAAATTGCATCGGAATTAATTATAAGAGACACAATGCCGACTTAAGTACAGGAAGACTGAGTATTCCTACTGTCTATAATTTGAGCGTTTCCTGTGTCACCAGTTTTACATTCCGATGCACCTCTACAGGTTTACTGTATCCCTTGGACCTTCACAGGTACGATGAAACACAGAAATTGCATCGGAATTAAATATATGGGACACAATGCCAACTTAAGTACAGGAAGACTGAGTCTTCCTACTGTCTATGTTTTGAGCGTTTCCTGTGTCACCAGTTTTACATTCCGATGCACCTCTGCAGGTTTACTGTATCCCTTGGACCTTCCCATTGTCGATAAAACACAGAAATTTAATCGGAATTGAATATAAGAGACACAATGCCGACTTAAGTACAGGAAGACTGAGTCTTCCTACTCTCTATGTTTTGAGCGTTTCCTGTGTCACCAGTTTTACATTCCGATGCACCTCTGCAGGTTTTCTGTATCCCTTGGACCTTCCCATTGTCGATAAAACACAGAAACTGCATGGGAATTAAATATAAGAGACACAATGCCGACTTAAGTACCGGAAGATTGAGTCTTCCTACTGTCTATGTTTTGAGCGTTTCCTGAGTCACCAGTTTTACTTCCGATTCACCTCTGCAGGTTTACTGTATCTTTTGGACGTTCCCATTGACGATGAAACACAGAAATTGCATCGGAATTATATATAAGAGACACAACGCCGACTTAAGTACAAGAAAACTGAGTCTTCTTACGGTGTATGTTTGGAGCGTTTCCTGTGTCACCAGTTTTACATTCTGATGCACCTCTGCAGGTTTACTGTATCCCTTGGACCTTCCCATTGACGATGAAAAACAGAAATTGCATCGGAATTAAATATAAGAGACACAATGCCGACTTAAGTACAGGAAGACTAAGGCTTCCTACTGTCTATGTTTTGAGCGTTTCCTGTGTCATCAGTTTACTTTCCGATGCACCTCTGCATGTTTACTATATCCCTTGGACCTTCCCCTTCACGATGAAACACAGATATTTAATCGGAAATAAATATAAGAGACACAATGCCGACTTAAGTACAGGAAGACTGAGTGAGACCTGAGTTTCTCCTGGCGTATACAACTTTCAAATAACTTCCGGGAATTCAGCCTGGTAACACTTTCAGCGACCGCCGATATTTCGGCGGGAGAACACCCCGCCATTTTCAAGGCAAACTGCAACGGACAGGCGGCGTGCATGCAAATTTAATACCTCGGTTCTGCGACAGAAGCAGGAAAGATAACACACACACTGAACACTAGTGCCACCAAAGATGACCAAAGTCAGAGCTATCGATAGTGAGACTATGAATTCACAGGTGAGGCAGCATTGACTCTGTTCCTCTGTTTTTTGACAAGGGAGAGAGCCGGATTCCGAAGAGAGTTTAAACAGAAACCTCCATCCCTGTTAACGAGGTGGCTCGCTAGTTTAATCTCAACTGCCTCCTTAATGACACTGTCCCAATAGCTGGACGTGCATGCCAATATCTCGGTGTTATTATATAACATGGGGTGACCAGTATCCAAGCAATGTTCGGCAATAGCAGATCTATTTGGCTGCTCACTTGGGATTGGTAGGACGGTGCCTCATGGACCCAAGCTGACTGGGAGTACAACTCCGTTACTGCCCGGCATTTGGCAAAGTTTGAACGTTTTCATCGCGCGGAGTCGGATGTTATATCTCGACGTTCTGTGATAAATCTCACAGAGAAATCTTTTGACGACGCAACCTTATCCGTGCTAGGGAAGGGTTTAAATTTTGCACCCACTCCGAAGAATTTGCCGGTAGTTGATTTTATTAGTTCAATTGAACAGGCAGTTTGCAAACTACCTCCTGACGCTGCAGAGGAAGTTAGGAGGGAGGCATGCCGTGTTTTGACTAGGGCTCGTCCACCCAAGAGTAATGTAACAGCAGCAGAGAGGGCTGCTTTACGCTCTCTCAAAGTTGATCCCAGTATTGTTATTTTACCTGCTGACAAGGGCAATGCCACCGTTGTTTTAAATAAACATGATTATGTACAAAAGATGCAACGTTTACTATCTGATTCAGCGTATCGCAGAATCGATGCTGACCCCACGAAAAGTGTTGAGAGAAAGACCAACAGCCTCCTGAAGAAAAGTGGTTTTTCGCAGGACACAATCAAGAGGCCTAACACCTATAGTGCCGTTCCCCCTAGGTTATATGGCCTTCCAAAGGTTCATAAGGAAGGGGTTCCTTTCCGTCCTATAGTGAGTAACATCGGCGCTCCGACATATCGTGTATCCAAGCATCTTGCTTCTCTGTTGAGTCCACAAGTAGGACAGTGTGAACATCATATCAGGAACTCAGCTGATTTTTTACGTCGTTTGGAGGGACTGAGGCTGAATGACTCTGATATTTTAGTGAGTTTCGATGTGGTCTCTCTCTTCACTCGTGTTCCTCTGTCTGATTCGTTGCGGTTAATTGAAGCCAGGTTTGGTACTGATTTAACTAATCTCTTTAGGCATGTGTTGACATCCACTTACTTTTTATTTAATGACCAGTATTACGAGCAGACAGATGGAGTTGCGATGGGTAGTCCGTTGTCTCCTGTGATCGAAAATTTATTTATGGAAGACTTCGAGGAACGTGCATTGGAGTCGGCGCCTTTAAAACCCGCCTGTTTCTTTAGATACGTTGACGATACCTTCGTTGTTTGGCCTCACGGTAGGGAGAATTTGAATGTCTTTCTAGAACATCTGAACTCGATCCACCCGAACATTCGTTTTACGATGGAGGTGGAAGAGGATGGTTGCCTTCCCTTTCTCGACGTGTTGGTTAGGAGGAAGGATGATGGACCAAGCTAATAGTTGTCACCATTCGGCTCAGCGTGAAGGGGTACTTCGTACCTTGGTACACAGGGCACATGTCGTTTCTGACGCTGAGACTTTGCCAGCTGAGCTGTCCCATCTTGAAGTTACATTTCGTCAAAATGGTTATAGTGATAGACAGATTGAACGTGCGTTGCGCTATCGACCAACTGTACATCGGGTGATTGATGATAATTCTGAGTCAACACCTAAGTCTACTGCCTTTTTGCCTTACGTAGGAAACACGTCCAATAAGATCGGTCGTATTTTACGGAAATACGATGTGAAATGTGTTTTCCGACCTCCATCTAAAATTAGAGCACTTTTGAGTTCCGTTAAGGATGATCTTGGATTGCGTAAGGCAGGTGTGTATCGTATTCCCTGTAGCTGCGGTATGGCATATATTGGTCAAACTATCAGGACCGTGGAGGACAGATGTACTGAGCATAAACGGCACACACGATTACAGCAGCCAAATAGATCTGCTATTGCCGAACATTGCTTGGATACTGGTCACCCCATGTTATATAATAACACCGAGATATTGGCATGCACGTCCAGCTATTGGGACAGTGTCATTAAGGAGGCAGTTGAGATTAAACTAGCGAGCAACCTCGTTAACAGGGATGGAGGTTTCTGTTTAAACTCTGTTTGGAATCCGGCTCTCTCCCTTGTCAAAAAACAGAGGAACAGAGTCAATGCTGCCTCACCTGTGAATTCATAGTCTCACTATCGATAGCTCTGACTTTGGTCATCTTTGGTGGCACTAGTGTTCAGTGTGTGTGTTATCTTTCCTGCTTCTGTCGCAGAACCGAGGTATTAAATTTGCATGCACGCCGCCTGTCCGTTGCAGTTTGCCTTGAAAATGGCGGGGTGTTCTCCCGCCGAAATATCGGCGGTCGCTGAAAGTGTTACCTGGCTGAATTCCCGGAAGTTATTTGAAAGGAAGACTGAGTCTTCCTACTGTCTATGTTTTGAGCGTTTCCTGTGTCATCAGTTTTACTTTCCGATGCACCTCTGCATGTTTACTATATCCCTTGGACCTTCCCATTCACGATGAAACACAGATATTTAATCGGAAATAAATATAAGAGACACAATGCCGACCTAAGTACAGGAAGACTGAGTCTTCCTACTCTCTATGTTTTGAGCGTTTCCTGTGTCACCAGTTTTACATTCCGATGCACCTCTGCAGGTTTACTGTATCCCTTGGACCTTCCCATTGACGATGAAACACAGAAATTGCATGGGAATTAAATATAAGAGACACAACGCCGACTTAAGTACAAGAAAACTGTGTCTTCTTACGGTCGATGCTTTGAGCGTTTCCTGTGTCATCAGTTTTACTTTCCGATGCACCTCTGCAGGTTTACTATATCCCTTCGACATTCCCATTCACGATGAAACACAGATATTTCATCGGAAATAAATATAAGAGACACAATGCCGACTTAAGTACAGGAAGACTGAGTGTTCCTACTGTCTATGTTTTGACCGTTTCCTGTGTCACCAGTTTTACATTCCGATGCACCTCTGCAGGTTTACTGTATCATGTGGGCCTTCTCATTGACGATGAAACACAGAAATTGCATCGGAATTAAATATAAGAGACACAATGCCGACTTAAGTACAGGAAGACTGAGGCTTCCTACTGTCTATGTTTTGAGCGTTTCCTGTGTCATCAGTTTTATTTTCCGATGCACCTCTGCATGTTTACTATATCCCTTGGACCTTCCCATTCACGATGAAACACGGATATTTAATCGGAAATAAATATAAGAGACACAATGCCGACCTAAGTACAGGAAGACTGAGTCTTCCTAATCTCTATGTTTTGAGCGTTTCCTGTGTCACCAGTTTTACATTCCGATGCACCTCTGCAGGTTTACTGTATCCCTTGGACCTTCCCATTGACGATGAAACACAGAAATTGCATGGGAATTAAATATAAGAGACACAACGCCGACTTAAGTACAAGAAAACTGAGTCTTCTTACGGTCGATGCTTTGAGCGTTTCCTGTGTCATCAGTTTTACTTTCCGATGCACCTCTGCAGGTTTACTATATCCCTTGGACATTCCCATTCACGATGAAACACAGATATTTCATCGGAAATAAATATAAGAGACACAATGCCGACATAAGTACAGGAAGACTGAGTCTTCCTACTGTCTATGTTTTGACCGTTTCCTGTGTCACCAGTTTTACATTCCGATGCACCTCTGCAGGTTTACTGTATCCCTTGGACCTTCCCATTGACGATGAAACACAGAAAATGCATCTTAATTAAATATAAGAGACACAACGCCGACTTAAGTACAAGAAAACTGAAACTTCTTACGGTCGATGTTTTGAGCGTTTCCTGTGTCACCAGTTTTACATTCCGATGCACCCCTGCCGATTTACTGTATCCCATGGACCTCCCCATTGTCGATGAAACACAGAAATCGCATCGGAATTAAATATAAGAGACACAATGCCGACTTAAGTACAGGAAGACTGAGTCTTCCCACTGTCTATGTTTTGAGCGTTTCCTGTTTCACCAGTTTTACATTCCGATGCACCTCTGCAGGTTTACTGTATCCATTGGACCTCCCCATTGTCGATGAAACACAGCAATCGCATCGGAATTAAATATAAGAGACACAATGCCGACTTAAGTACAGGAAGACTGAGGCTTCCTACGGTCTATGTTCTGAGCGTTTCCTGTCTCACTAGTTTTACATTCCGATGCACCTCTTCAGGTTTACTGTATACCGTGGACCTTCCCATTGCCGATGAAACACAGAAATTGCATCGGAATTAAATATAAGAGACACAATGCCGACTTAAGTACAGGAAGACTGAGTCTTCCTACTGTCTATGTTTTGAGCGTTTCCTGTGTCACCAGTTTTACATTCTGATGCAACTCTGCAGGTTTACTGTATCCCTTGGACCTTCCCATTGACGATGAAACACAGAAATTGCATCGGAATTAAATATAAGAGACACAATGCCGACTTAAGTACAGGAAGACTGAGTCTTCCTACTGTCTATAATTTGAGCGTTTCTGTGTCACCAGTTTTACATTCCGATGCACCTCTACAGGTTTACTGTATTCCTTGGACCTTCACAGTGACGATGAAACACAGAAATTGCATCGGAATTAAATATAAGAGACACAATGCCGACTTAAGTACCAGAAAACAGTCTCCTTACGGTCAATGCGTTGAGCGTTTCCTGTGTCACTAGTTTCACATTCCGGTGCACCTCTGCATGTTTACTGTATCCCTTCGACCTTCCCATTGGCGATGAAACACACAAATTGCATCGAAATTAAATACAAGAGACACAATGACGACTTATGTACAGGAAGACTGAGTCTTCCTACTGTCTATGATTTGAGAGTTTCCTGTAACACCAGTTTTACATTCCGAATCACCTCTGCAGGTTTACTGTATCCCTTGGACCTTCCCATTGTCGATGAAACACAGAAAACGTATCGGAATTAAATATAAGAGTCACAATGCCGTCTTAAGTACTGGAAGACTGAGTCTTCCTACTGTCTATGATTTGAGCGTTTCCAGAGTCACCAGTTTTACATTCCGATGCACCTCTGCAGGTTTACTGTATCCCTTGGACCTTCCCATTGACGATGTAAAACAGAAATTGCATCGGAATTAAATATAAGATACACAATGCCGACTTAAGTACAGGAAGACTAAGTCTCCCTACTGTCTATGATTTGAGCGTTTCCTGTGTCATCAGTTTTACTTTCCGATGCACCTCTGCATGTTTACTATATCCCTTGGACCTTCCCATTCACGATGAAACACAGAAAATTAATCGTAAATAAATATAAGAGACACAATGAAGACTTAAGTACAGGAAGACTGAGTTTTCCTACTGTCTATGATTTGAGCGTTTCCTGTGTCACCAGTTTTACATTCCGATGCACCTCTGCAGGTTTACTGTATCCCTTGGACCTTCCCATTGTCGATGAAACACAGAAATTGCATCGGAATTAAATATAAGATATACAATGCCGACTTAAGTACAGGAAGCCTGAAGCTTCCTACTGGCTATGTTTTGAGCGTTTCCTGTGTCACCCGTTTTACATTCCGATGCACCTCTGCAGCTGTACTGTACCCCTTGGACCTTCCCATTGACGATGAAACACAGAAATTGCATCGGAATTAAATATAAGAGACACAATGCCGACTTAAGTACAGGAAGACTGAGTCTTCCTACTGTCTATGTTTTGAACGTTTCCTGTGTCATCAGTTTTACTTTCCGATTCACCTCTGCAGGTTTACTATATCCCTTGGACCTATTAATTCACGATGAAACACAGAAATTTCATCTGAAATAAATATAAGAGACACAATGCCGACTTAAGTACAGGAAGACTGAGTCTTAGTACTGTCTATGTTTTGAGCGTTTCCTGTGTCACCAGTTTTACATTCCGATGCACCTCTGCAGGTTTACTGTATCCCTTGGACCTTCCCATTGACGATGAAACACATAAATTGCATGGGAATTAAATATAAGAGACACAATGCCGACTTAAGTACAGGAAGACTGAGTCTTCCTACTGTCTATGTTTTGAACGTTTCCTGTGTCACTAGTTTTTCATTCCGATGCACCTCTGCAGGTTTACTGTATCCCTTGGACCTTTCCATTGACGATGAAACACAGAAACTGCATCGGAATTAAATATAAGAGACACAATGCCGACTTAAGTACAGGAAGACTGAGTTTTCCTACTGTCTATAATTTGAGCGTTTCCTGTGTCACCAGTTTTACATTCCGATGCACCTTTACAGGTTTACTGTATCCCTTGGACCCTCACAGTGACGATGAAACACAGAAATTGCATCGGAATTAAATATAAGAGACACAATGCCGACTTAAGTACAGGAAGACTGAGTTTTCCTACTGTCTATAATTTGAGCGTTTCCTGTGTCACCAGTTTTACATTCCGATGCACCTCTGCAGGTTTACTGTATCCCTTGGACCTTCCCATTGACGATGAAACACAGAAATTGCATCGGAATTAAATATAAGAGACACAATGCCGACTCAAGTACAGGAAGACTGAGTCTTCCTACTGTCTATAATTTGAGCGTTTCCTGTGTCACCAGTTTTACATTCTGACGCACCTCTACAGGTTTACTGTATCACTTGGACCTTCACAGTGACGATGAAACACAGAAATTGCATCGGAATTAAATATAAGAGACACAATGACGACTTAAGTACCAGAAAACAGTCTTCTTACGGTAATTGCTTTGAGCGTATCCTGTGTCACCAGTTTTACATTCCGATGCACCTCTGCATGTTTACTATATCCCTTGGACCTTCCCATTGGCGATGAAACACACAAATTGCATCGAAATTAAATATCAGAAACACAATGCCGACTTAAGTACCGAAGATTGAGTCTTCCTACTGTCTATGTTTTGAGCGTTTCCTGTGTCACCAGTTTTACTTCCGATTCACCTCTGCAGGTTTACTGTATCTTTTGGACGTTCCCATTGACGATGAAACACAGAAATTGCATCGGAATTATATATAAGAGACACAACGCCGACTTAAGTACAAGAAAACTGAGTCTTCTTACGGTGTATGTTTTGAGCGTTTCCTGTGTCACCAGTTTTACATTCTGATGCACCTCTGCAGGTTTACTGTATCCCTTGCACCTTCCCATTGACGATGAAAAACAGAAATTGCATCGGAATTAAATATAAGAGACACAATGCCGACTTAAGTACAGGAAGACTAAGGCTTCCTACTGTCTATGTTTTGAGCGTTTCCTGTGTCATCAGTTTTACTTTCCGATGCACCTCTGCATGTTTACTATATCCTTTGGACCTTCCCCTTCACGATGAAACACAGATATTTAATCGGAAATAAATATAAGAGACACAATGCCGACCTAAGTACAGGAAGACTGAGTCTTCCTACTCTCTATGTTTTGAGCGTTTCCTGTGTCACCAGTTTTACATTCCGATGCACCTCTGCAGGTTTACTGTATCCCTTGGACCTTCCCATTGACGATGAAACACAGAAATTGCATGGGAATTAAATCTAAGAGACACAACGCCGACTTAAGTAGAAGAAAACTGAGTCTTCGTACGGTCGATGCTTTGAGCGTTTCCTGTGTCATCAGTTTTACTTTGCGATGCACCTCTGCAGGTTTACTATATCCCTTGGACATTCCCATTCACGATGAAACACAGATATTTCATCGGAAATAAATATAAGAGACACAATGCCGACTTAAGTACAGGAAGACTGAGTCTTCCTGCTGTCTATGTTTTGACCGTTTCCTGTGTCACCAGTTTTACATTCCGATGCACCTCTGCAGGTTTACTGTATCCCTTGGACCTTCCCATTGACGATGAAACACAGAAATTGCATCGGAATTAAATATAAGAGACACAATGCCGACTTAAGTACAGGAAGACTGAGGCTTCCTACTGTCTATATTTTGAGCGTTTCCTGTCTCACTAGTTTTACATTCCGATGCACCTCTTCAGGTTTACTGTATCCCTTGGACCTTCCCATTGACGATGAAACACAGAAATTGCATCGTTATTAAATATAGGAGACACAAAGCCGACTTAAGTACCAGAAAACAGTCTTCTTAGGGTCAATGTGTTGAGCGTTTCCTGTGTCACTAGTTTTACATTCCGGTGCACCTCTGCATGTGTACTGTATCCCTTGGACCATCCCATTGGCGATTAAACACACAAATTGCATCGAAATTAAATACAAGAGTCACAATGACGACTTATGTACAGGAAGACTGAGTCTTCCTACTGTCTATGTTTTGACAGTTTCCTGTGGCACCAGTTTTACATTCCGAATCACCTCTGCAGGTTTACTGTATCCCTTGGACCTTCCCATTGTCAATGAAACACAGAAAACGCATCGGAATTAAATATAAGAGTCACAATGCCGTCTTAAGTACTGGAAGACTGAGTCTTCCTACTGTCTATGATTTGAGCGTTTCCAGAGTCACCAGTTTTACATTCCGATGCACCTCTGCAGGTTTACTGTATCCCTTGGACCTTCCCATTGACGATGAAAAACAGAAATTGCATCGGAATTAAATATAAGAGACACAATGCCGACTTAAGTACAGGAAGACTAAGTCTCCCTACTGTTTATGTTTTGAGCGTTTCCTGTGTCATCAGTTTTACTTTCCGATGCACCTCTGCATGTTTACTATATCCCTTGGACCTTCCCATTCACGATGAAACACAGAAAATTAATCGTAAATAAATATAAGAGACACAATGAAGACTTAAGTACAGGAAGACTGAGTGTTCCTACTGTCTATGATTCGAGCGTTTCCTGTGTCACCAGTTTTACATTCCGATGCACCTCTGCAGGTTTACTGTATCCCTTGGACCTTCCCATTGTCGATGAAACACAGATATTGCATCGGAATTAAATATAAGCTATACAATGCCGACTTAAGTACAGGAAGACTGAAGCTTCCTACTGGCTATGTTTTGAGCGTTTCCTGTGTCACCCGTTTTACATTCCGATGCACCTCTGCAGCTGTACTGTAGCCCTTGGACCTTCCCATTGACGATGAAACACAGAAACTGCGTCGGAATTAAATATAAGAGACACAATGCCGACTTAAGTACAGGAAGACTGAGTTTTCCTACTGTCTATAATTTGAGCGTTTCCTGTGTCACCAGTTTTACATTCCGATGCACCTCTACAGGTTTACTGTATCCCTTGGACCCTCACAGTGACGATGAAACACAGAAATTGCATCGGAATTAAATATAAGAGACACAATGCCGACTTAAGTACCAGAAAACAGTCTTCTTACGGTAATTGCTTTGAGCGTATCCTGTGTCACCAGTTTTACATTCCGATGCACCTCTGCATGTTTACTATATCCCTTGGACCTTCCCATTGGCGATGAAACACACAAATTGCATCGAAATTAAATATAAGAAACACAGTGCCGACTTAAGTACCGAAGATTGAGTCTTCCTACTGTCTATGTTTTCAGCGTTTCCTGTGGCACCAGTTTTACTTCCGATTCACCTCTGCAGGTTTACTGTATCTTTTGGACGTTCCAATTGACGATGAAACACAGAAATTGCATCTTAATTAAATATAAGAGACACAACGCCGACTTAAGTACAAGAAAACTGAGTCTTCTTACGGTCGATGTTTTGAGCGTTTCCTGTGTCACCAGTTTTACATTCCGATGCACCCCTGCCGATTTACTGTATCCCTTGGACCTCCCCATTGTCGATGAAACACAGAAATCGCATCGGAATTAAATATAAGAGACACAATGCCGACTTAAGTACAGGAAGACTGAGTCTTCCTACTGTCTATGTTTTGAGCGTTTCCTGTTTCACCAGTTTTACATTCCGATGCACCTCTGCAGGTTTACTGTATCCATTGGACCTCCCCATTGTCGATGAAACACAGCAATCGCATCGGAATTAAATATAAGAGACACAATGCCGACATAAGTACAGGAAGACTGAGGCTTCCTACTGTCTATGTTCTGAGCGTTTCCTGTCTCACTAGTTTTACATTCCGATGCACCTCTTCAGGTTTACTGTATACCGTGGAACTTCCCATTGACGATGAAACACAGAAATTGCATCGGAATTAAATATAAGAGACACAATGCCGACTTAAGTACAGGAAGACTGAGTCTTCCTACTGTCTATGTTTTGAGCGTTTCCTGTGTCACCAGTTTTACATTCTGATGCATCTCTGCAGGTTTACTGTATCCCTTGGACCTTCCCATTGACGATGAAACACAGAAATTGCATCGGAATTAAATATAAGAGACACAATGCCGACTTAAGTACAGGAAGACCCAGTCTTCCTACTGTCTATAATTTGAGCGTTTCTGTGTCACCAGTTTTACATTCCGATGCACCTCTACAGGTTTACTGTATCCCTTGGACCTTCACAGTGACGATGAAACACAGAAATTGCATCGGAATTAAATATAAGAGACACAATGCCGCCTTAAGTACCAGAAAACAGTCTTCTTACGGTCAATGTGTTGAGCGTTTCCTGTGTCACTAGTTTCACATTCCGGTGCACCTCTGCATGTTTACTGTATGCCTTCGACCTTCCCATTGGCGATGAAACACACAGATTGCATCGAAATTAAATACAAGAGACACAATGACGACTTATGTACAGGAAGACTGAGTCTTCCCACTGTCTATGATTTGAGAGTTTCCTGTAACACCAGTTTTACATTCCGAATCACCTCTGCAGGTTTACTGTATCCCTTGGATCTTCCCATTGTCGATGAAACACAGAACACGCATCGGAATTAAATATAAGAGTCACAATGCCGTCTTAAGTACTGGAAGACTGAGTCTTCCTACTGTCTATGATTTGAGCGTTTCCAGAGTCACCAGTTTTACATTCCGATGCACCTCTGCAGGTTTACTGTATCCCTTGGACCTTCCCATTGACGATGAAAAACAGAAATTGCATCGGAATTAAATATAAGATACACAATGCCGACTTAAGTACAGGAAGACTAAGTCTCCCTACTGTCTATGATTTGAGCGTTTCCTGTGTCATCAGTTTTACTTTCCGATGCACCTCTGCATGTTTACTATATCCCTTGGACCTTCCCATTCACGATGAAACACAGAAAATTAATCGTAAATAAATATAAGAGACACAATGAAGACTTAAGTACAGGAAGACTGAGTGTTCCTACTGTCTATGATTTGAGCGTTCCCTGTGTCACCAGTTTTACATTCCGATGCACCTCTGCAGGTTTACTGTATCCCTTGGACCTTCCCATTGTCGATGAAACACAGAAATTGCATCGGAATTAAATATAAGATATACAATGCCGACTTAAGTACAGGAAGACTGAAGCTTCCTACTGGCTATGTTTTGAGCGTTTCCTGTGTCACCCGTTTTAAATTCCGATGCACCTCTGCAGCTGTACTGTATCCCTTGGACCTTCCCATTGACGATGAAACACAGAAATTGCATCGGAATTAAATATCAGAGACACAGCGCCGACTTAAGTACAAGAAAACTGAGTCTTCTTACGGTCTATGTTTTGAGCGTTTCCTGTGTCACCAGTTTTACATTCCGATGCACTCCTGCCGGTTTACTGTATCGCTTGGACCTTCCCATTGTCGATGAAACACAGAAACTGCATCGGAATTAAATATAAGAGAAACAATGCCGACTTAAGTACAGCTAGTCTAAGTCTTCCTACTGTCTATGCTTTGAGCGTTTCCTGTGTCATCAGTTTTACTTTCCGATTCACCTCTGCAGGTTTACTATATCCCTTGGACCTATTAATTCACGATGAAACACAGAAATTTCATCTGAAATAAATATAAGAGACACAATGCCGACTTAAGTACAGGAAGACTGAGTCTTAGTACTGTCTATGTTTTGAGCGTTTCCTGTGTCACCAGTTTTACATTCCGATGCACCTCTGCAGGTTTACTGTATCCCTTGGACCTTCCCATTGACGATGAAACACATAAATTGCATGGGAATTAAATATAAGAGACACAATGCCGACTTAAGTACAGGAAGACTGAGTCTTCCTACTGTCTATGTTTTGAACGTTTCCTGTGTCACTAGTTTTTCATTCCGATGCACCTCTGCAGGTTTACTGTATCCCTTGGACCTTTCCATTGACGATGAAACACAGAAACTGCATCGGAATTAAATATAAGAGACACAATGCCGACTTAAGTACAGCAAGACTGAGTTTTCCTACTGTCTATAATTTGAGCGTTTCCTGTGTCACCAGTTTTACATTCCGATGCACCTCTACAGGTTTACTGTATCCCTTGGACCCTCACAGTGACGATCAAACACAGAAATTGCATCGGAATTAAATATAAGAGACACAATGCCGACTTAAGTACAGGAAGACTGAGTTTTCCTACTGTCTATAATTTGAGCGTTTCCTGTGTCACCAGTTTTACATTCCGATGCACCTCTGCAAGTTTACTGTATCCCTTGGACCTTCCCATTGACGATGAAACACAGAAATTGCATCGGAATTAAATATAAGAGACACAATGCCGACTCAAGTACAGGAAGACTGAGTCTTCCTACTGTCTATAATTTGAGCGTTTCCTGTGTCACCAGTTTTACATTCTGACGCACCTCTACAGGTTTACTGTATCACTTGGACCTTCACAGTGACGATGAAACACAGAAATTGCATCGGAATTAAATATAAGAGACACAATGCCGACTTAAGTACCAGAAAACAGTCTTCTTACGGTAATTGCTTTGAGCGTATCCTGTGTCACCAGTTTTACATTCCGATGCACCTCTGCATGTTTACTATATCCCTTGGACCTTCCCATTGGCGATGAAACACACAAATTGCATCGAAATTAAATATAAGAAACACAATGCCGACTTAAGTACCGAAGATTGAGTCTTCCTACTGTCTATGTTTTGAGCGTTTCCTGTGTCACCAGTTTTACTTCCGATTCACCTCTGCAGGTTTACTGTATCTTTTGGACGTTCCCATTGACGATGAAACACAGAAATTGCATCGGAATTATATATAAGAGACACAACGCCGACTTAAGTACAAGAAAACTGAGTCTTCTTACGGTGTATGTTTTGAGCGTTTCCTGTGTCACCAGTTTTACATTCTGATGCACCTCTACAGGTTTACTGTATCCCTTGCACCTTCCCATTGACGATGAAAAACAGAAATTGCATCGGAATTAAATATAAGAGACACAATGCCGACTTAAGTACAGGAAGACTAAGGCTTCCTACTGTCTATGTTTTGAGCGTTTCCTGTGTCATCAGTTTTACTTTCCGATGCCCCTCTGCATGTTTACTATATCCTTTGGACCTTCCCCTTCACGATGAAACACAGATATTTAATCGGAAATAAATATAAGAGACACAATGCCGACCTAAGTACAGGAAGACTGAGTCTTCCTACTCTCTATGTTTTGAGCGTTTCCTGTGTCACCAGTTTTACATTCCGATGCACCTCTGCAGGTTTACTGTATCCCTTGGACCTTCCCATTGACGATGAAACACAGAAATTGCATGGGAATTAAATCTAAGAGACACAACGCCGACTTAAGTACAAGAAAACTGAGTCTTCGTACGGTCGATGCTTTGAGCGTTTCCTGTGTCATCAGTTTTACTTTCCGATGCACCTCTGCAGGTTTACTATATCCCTTGGACATTCCCATTCACGATGAAACACAGATATTTCATCGGAAATAAATATAAGAGACACAATGCCTACTTAAGTACAGGAAGACTGAGTCTTCCTACTGTCTATGTTTTGACCGTTTCTTGTGTCACAAGTTTTACATTCCGATGCACCTCTGCAGATTTACTGTATCCCTTGGACCTTCCCATTGACGATGAACACAGAAATTGCATCGGAATTAAATATAAGAGACACAATGCCGACTTAAGTACAGGAAGACTGAGGCTTCCTACTGTCTATAATTTGAGCGTTTCCTGTCTCACTAGTTTGACATTCCGATGCACCTCTTCAGGTTTACTGTATCCCTTGGACCTTCCCATTGACGATGAAACACAGAAATTGCATCGTTATTAAATATAAGAGACACAATGCCGACTTAAGTACCAGAAAACAGTCTTCTTAGGGTCAATGTGTTGAGCGTTTCCTGTGTCACTAGTTTCACATTCCGGTGCACCTCTGCATGTTTACTGTATCCCTTCGACCTTCCCATTGGCGATGAAACACACAAATTGCATCGAAATTAAATACAAGAGACACAATGACGACTTATGTACAGGAAGACTGAGTCTTCCCACTGTCTATGATTTGAGAGTTTCCTGTAACACCAGTTTTACATTCCGAATCACCTCTGCAGGTTTACTGTATCCCTTGGACCTTCCCATTGTCGATGAAACACAGAAAACGCATCGGAATTAAATATAAGAGTCACAATGCCGTCTTAAGTACTGGAAGACTGAGTCTTCCTACTGTCTATGATTTAAGCGTTTCCAGAGTCACCAGTTTTACATTCCGATGCACCTCTGCAGGTTTACTGTATCCCTTGGACCTTCCCATTGACGATGAAAAACAGAAATTGCATCGGAATTAAATATAAGATACACAATGCCGACTTAAGTACAGGAAGACTAAGTCTCCCTACTGTCTATGATTTGAGCGTTTCCTGTGTCATCAGTTTTACTTTCCGATGCACCTCTGCATGTTTACTATATCCCTTGGACCTTCCCATTCACGATGAAACACAGAAAATTAATCGTAAATAAATATAAGAGACACAATGAAGACTTAAGTACAGGAAGACTGAGTGTTCCTACTGTCTATGATTTGAGCGTTTCCTGTGTCACCAGTTTTACATTCCGATGCACCTCTGCAGGTTTACTGTATCCCTTGGACTTTCCCATTGTCGATGAAACACAGAAATTGCATCGGAATTAAATATAAGATATACAATGCCGACTTAAGTACAGGAAGACTGAAGCTTCCTACTGTCTATGTTTTGAGCGTTTCCTGTGTCACCCGTTTTAAATTCCGATGCACCTCTGCAGCTGTACTGTATCCCTTGGACCTTCCCATTGACGATGAAACACAGAAATTGCATCGGAATTAAATATCAGAGACACAGCGCCGACTTAAGTACAAGAAAACTGAGTCTTCTTACGGTCTATGTTTTGAGCGTTTCCTGTGTCACCAGTTTTACATTCCGATGCACTCCTGCCGGTTTACTGTATCCCTTGGACCTTCCCATTGTCGATGAAACACAGAAACTGCATCGGAATTAAATATAAGAGAAACAATGCCGACTTAAGTACAGCAAGTCTAAGTCTTCCTACTGTCTATGTTTTGAGCGTTTCCTGTGTCATCAGTTTTACTTTCCGATTCACCTCTGCAGGTTTACTATATCCCTTGGACCTATTAATTCACGATGAAACACAGAAATTTCATCTGAAATAAATATAAGAGACACAATGCCGACTTAAGTACAGGAAGACTGAGTCTTAGTACTGTCTATGTTTTGAGCGTTTCCTGTGTCACCAGTTTTACATTCCGATGCACCTCTGCAGGTTTACTGTATCCCTTGGACCTTCCCATTGACGATGAAACACATAAATTGCATGGGAATTAAATATAAGAGACACAATGCCGACTTAAGTACAGGAAGACTGAGTCTTCCTACTGTCTATGTTTTGAACGTTTCCTGTGTCACTAGTTTTTCATTCCGATGCACCTCTGCAGGTTTACTGTATCCCTTGGACCTTTCCATTGACGATGAAACACAGAAACTGCATCGGAATTAAATATAAGAGACACAATGCCGACTTAAGTACAGGAAGACTGAGTTTTCCTACTGTCTATAATTTGAGCGTTTCCTGTGTCACCAGTTTTACATTCCGATGCACCTCTACAGGTTTACTGTATCCCTTGGACCCTCACAGTGACGATGAAACACAGAAATTGCATCGGAATTAAATATAAGAGACACAATGCCGACTTAAGTACAGGAAGACTGAGTTATCCTACTGTCTATAATTTGAGCGTTTCCTGTGTCACCAGTTTTACATTCTGACGCACCTCTACAGGTTTACTGTATCACTTGGACCTTCACAGTGACGATGAAACACAGAAATTGCATCGGAATTAAATATAAGAGACACAATGCCGACTTAAGTACCAGAAAACAGTCTTGTTACGGTAATTGCTTTGAGCGTATCCTGTGTCACCAGTTTTACATTCCGATGCACCTCTGCATGTTTACTATATCCCTTGGACCTTCCCATTCACGATGAAACACAGAAAATTAATCGTAAATAAATATAAGAGACACAATGAAGACTTAAGTACAGGAAGACTGAGTGTTCCTACTGTCTATGATTTGAGCGTTTCCTGTGTCACCAGTTTTACATTCCGATGCACCTCTGCAGGTTTACTGTATCCCTTGGACCTTCCCATTGTCGATGAAACACAGAAATTGCATCGGAATTAAATATAAGAAACACAATGCCGACTTAAGTACCGAAGATTGAGTCTTCCTACTGTCTATGTTTTCAGCGTTTCCTGTGTCACCAGTTTTACTTCCGATTCACCTCTGCAGGTTTACTGTATCTTTTGGACGTTCCAATTGACGATGAAACACAGAAATTGCATCGGAATTATATATAAGAGACACAACGCCGACTTAAGTACAAGGTAACTGAGTCTTCTTACGGTGTATGTTTTGAGCGTTTCCTGTGTCACCAGTTTTACTTTCTGATGCACCTCTGCAGGTTTACTGTATCCCTTGCACCTTCCCATTGACGATGAAAAACAGAAATTGCATCGGAATTAAATATAAGAGACACAATGCCGACTTAAGTACAGGAAGACTAAGGCTTCCTACTGTCTATGTTTTGAGCGTTTCCTGTGTCATCAGTTTCCCTTTCCGATGCACCTCTGCATGTTTACTATATCCTTTGGACCTTCCCCTTCACGATGAAACACAGATATTTAATCGGAAATAA
Organism: Schistocerca nitens; assembly: GCF_023898315.1. Taxonomy (NCBI): domain Eukaryota; kingdom Metazoa; phylum Arthropoda; class Insecta; order Orthoptera; family Acrididae; genus Schistocerca; species Schistocerca nitens. Next base: position 456,125 of record NC_064616.1, on the reverse strand, counting down.
ATATAAGAGACACAATGCCGACCTAAGTACAGGAAGACTGAGTCTTCCTACTCTCTATGTTTTGAGCGTTTCCTGTGTCACCAGTTTTACATTCCGATGCACCTCTGCAGGTTTACTGTATCCCTTGGACCTTCCCATTGACGATGAAACACAGAAATTGCATGGGAATTAAATATAAGAGACACAACGCCGACTTAAGTACAAGAAAACTGAGTCTTCGTACGGTCGATGCTTTGAGCGTTTCCTGTGTCATCAGTTTTACTTTCCGATGCACCTCTGCAGGTTTTCTATATCCCTTGGACATTCCCATTCACGATGAAACACAGATATTTCATCGGAAATAAATATAAGAGACACAATGCCGACTTAAGTACAGGAAGACTGAGTCTTCCTACTGTCTATGTTTTGACCGTTTCCTGTGTCACCAGTTTTACATTCCGATGCACCTCTGCAGGTTTACTGTATCCCTTGGACCTTCCCATTGACGATGAAACACAGAAATTCCATCGGAATTAAATATAAGAGACACAATGCCGACTTAAGTACAGGAAGACTGAGGCTTCCTACTGTCTATATTTTGAGCGTTTCCTGTCTCACTAGTTTGACATTCCGATGCACCTCTTCAGGTTTACTGTATCCCTTGGACCTTCCCATTGACGATGAAACACAGAAATTGCATCGTTATTAAATATAAGAGACACAAAGCCGACTTAAGTACCAGAAAACAGTCTTCTTAGGGTCAATGTGTTGAGCGTTTCCTGTGTCACTAGTTTTACATTCCGGTGCACCTCTGCATGTTTACTGTATCCCTTGGACCTTCCCATTGGCGATTAAACACACAAATTGCATCGAAATTAAATACAAGAGACACAATGACGACTTATGTACAGGAAGACTGAGTCTTCCTACTGTCTATGTTTTGAGAGTTTCCTGTGGCACCAGTTTTACATTCCGAATCACCTCTGCAGGTTTACTGTATCCCTTGGACCTTCCCATTGTCAATGAAACACAGAAAACGCATCGGAATTAAATATAAGAGTCACAATGCCGTCTTAAGTACTGGAAGACTGAGTCTTCTTACTGTCTATGATTTGAGCGTTTCCAGAGTCACCAGTTTTACATTCCGATGCACCTCTGCAGGTTTACTGTATCCCTTGGACCCTCACAGTGACGATGAAACACAGAAATTGCATCGGAATTAAATATAAGAGACACAATGCCGACTTAAGTACAGGAAGACTGAGTTTTCCTACTGTCTATAATTTGAGCGTTTCCTGTGTCACCAGTTTTACATTCCGATGCACCTCTACAGGTTTACTGTATCCCTTGGACCCTCACAGTGACGATGAAACACAGAAATTGCATTGGAATTAAATATAAGAGACACAATGCCGACTTAAGTACAGGAAGACTGAGTTTTCCTACAGTCTATAATTTGAGCGTTTCCTGTGTCACCAGTTTTACATTCCGATGCACCTCTGCAGGTTTACTGTATCCCTTGGACCTTCCCATTGACGATGAAACACAGAAATTGCATCGGAATTAAATATAAGAGACACAATGCCGACTCAAGTACAGGAAGACTGAGTCTTCCTACTGTCTATAATTTGAGCGTTTCCTGTGTCACCAGTTTTACATTCTGACGCACCTCTACAGGTTTACTGTATCACTTGGACCTTCACAGTGACGATGAAACACAGAAATTGCATGGGAATTAAATATAAGAGACACAACGCCGACTTAAGTACAAGATAACTGAGTCTTCGTACGGTCGATGCTTTGAGCGTTTCCTGTGTCATCAGTTTTACTTTCCGATGCACCTCTGCAGGTTTACTGTATCCCTTGGACCTTCCCATTGACGATGAAACACAGAAATTGCATCGGAATTAAATATAAGAGACTCAATGCCGACTTAAGTACAGGAAGACTGAGGCTTCCTACTGTCTATATTTTGAGCGTTTCCTGTCTCACTAGTTTTACATTCCGATGCACCTCTTCAGGTTTACTGTATCCCTTGGACCTTCCCATTGACGATGAAACACAGAAATTGCATCGGAATTAAATATAAGAGACACAATGCCGACTCAAGTACAGGAAGACTGAGTCTTCCTACTGTCTATAATTTGAGCGTTTCCTGTGTCACCAGTTTTACATTCTGACGCACCTCAACAGGATTACTGTATCACTTGGACCTTCACAGTGACGATGAAACACAGAAATTGCATCGAAATTAAATATAAGAGACACAATGCCGACTTAAGTACCAGAAAACAGTCTTCTTACGGTAATTGCTTTGAGCGTATCCTGTGTCACCGGTTTTACATTCCGATGCACCTCTGCATGTTTACTATATCCCTTGGACCTTCCCATTGGCGATGAAACACACAAATTGCATCGAAATTAAATATAAGAAACACAATGCCGACTTAAGTACCGAAGATTGAGTCTTCCTACTGTCTATGTTTTGAGCGTTTCCTGTGTCACCAGTTTTACTTCCGATTCACCTCTGCAGGTTTACTATATCTTTTGGACGTTCCCATTGACGATGAAACACAGAAATTGCATCGGAATTATATATAAGAGACACAACGCCGACTTAAGTACAAGAAAACTGAGTCTTCTTACGGTGTATGTTTTGAGCGTTTCCTGTGTCACCAGTTTTACATTCTGATGCACCTCTGCAGGTTTACTGTATCCCTTGCACCTTCCCATTGACGATGAAAAACAGAAATTGCATCGGAATTTAAATATAAGAGACACAATGCCGACTTAAGTACAGGAAGACTAAGGCTTCCTACTGCCTATGTTTTGAGCGTTTCCTGTGTCATCAGTTTTACTTTCCGATGCACCTCTGCATGTTTACTATATCCTTTGGACCTTCCCCTTCACGATGAAACACAGATATTTAATCGGAAATAAATATAAGAGACACAATGCCGACCTAAGTACAGGAAGACTGAGTCTTCCTACTCTCTATGTTTTGAGCGTTTCCTGTGTCACCAGTTTTACATTCCGATGCACCTCTGCAGGTATACTGTATCCCTTGGACCTTCCCATTGACGATGAAACACAGAAATTGCATGGGAATTAAATATAAGAGACACAACGCCGACTTAAGTACAAGAAAACTGAGTCTTCGTACGGTCGATGCTTTGAGCGTTTCCTGTGTCATCAGTTTTACTTTCCGATGCACCTCTGCAGGTTAACTATATCCCTTAGACATTCCCATTCACGATGAAACACAGATATTTCATCGGAAATAAATATAAGAGACACAATGCCGACTTAAGTACCGAAGATTGAGTCTTCCTACTGTCTATGTTTTGACCGTTTCCTGTGTCACCAGTTTTACATTCCGATGCACCTCTGCATGTTTACTGTATCCCTTGGACCTTCCCATTGGCGATCAAACACACAAATTGCATCGAAATTAAATACAAGAGACACAATGACGACTTATGTACAGGAAGACTGAGTCTTCCTACTGTCTATGTTTTGAGAGTTTCCTGTGGCACCAGTTTTACATTCCGAATCACCTCTGCAGGTTTACTGTATCCCTTGGACCTTCCCATTGTCAATGAAACACAGAAAACGCATCGGAATTAAATATAAGAGTCACAATGCCGTCTTAAGTACTGGAAGACTGAGTCTTCCTACTGTCTATGATTTGAGCGTTTCCAGAGTCACCAGTTTTACATTCCGATGCACCTCTGCAGGTTTACTGTATCCCTTGGACCTTCCCATTGACGATGAAAAACAGAAATTGCATCGGAATTAAATATAAGAGACACAATGCCGACTTAAGTACAGGAAGACTAAGTCTCCCTACTGTCTACGTTTTGAGCGTTTCCTGTGTCATCAGTTTTACTTTCCGATGCACCTCTGCATGTTTACTATATCCCTTGGACCTTCCCATTCACGATGAAACACAGAAAATTAATCGTAAATAAATATAAGAGACACAATGAAGACTTAAGTACAGGAAGACTGAGTGTTCCTACTGTCTACGATTTGAGCGTTTCCTGTGTCACCAGTTTTACATTCCGATGCACCTCTGCAGGTTTACTGTATCCCTTGGAGCTTCCCATTGTCGATGAAACACAGAAATTGCATCGGAATTAAATATAAGATATACAATGCCGACTTAAGTACAGGAAGACTGAAGCTTCCTACTGGCTATGTTTTGAGCGTTTCCTGTGTCACCCGTTTTACATTCCGATGCGCCTCTGCAGCTGTACTGTATCCCTTGGACCTTCCCATTGACGATGAAACACAGAAATTGCATTGGAATTAAATATCAGTGGCACAGCGCCGACTTAAGTACAAGAAAACTGAGTCTTCTTACGGTCTATGTTTTGAGCGTTTCCTGTGTCACCAGTTTTACATTCCGATAAACTCCTGCCGGTTTACTGTTTCCCTTGGACCTTCCCATTGTCGATGAAACACAGAAACTGCATCGGAATTAAATATAAGAGAAACAATGCCGACTTAAGTACAGCAAGTCTAAGTCTTCCTACTGTCTATGTTTTGAGCGTTTCCTGTGTCATCAGCTTTACTTTCCGATTCACCTCTGCAGGTTTACTATATCCCTTGGACCTATTCATTCACGATGAAACACAGAAATTTCATCTGAAATAAATATAAGAGACACAATGCCGACTTAAGTACAGGAAGACTGAGTCTTAGTACTGTCTATGTTTTGAGCGTTTCCTGTGTCACCAGTTTTACATTCCGATGCACCTCTGCAGGTTTACTGTATCCCTTGGACCTTCCCACTGACGATGAAACACATAAATTGCATGGGAATTAAATATAAGAGACGCAATGCCGACTTAAGTACAGGAAGACTGAGTCTTCCTACTGTCTATGTTTTGAACGTTACCTGTGTCACTAGTTTTTCATTCCGATGCACCTCTGCAGGTTTACTGTATCCCTTGGACCTTTCCATTGACGATGAAACACAGAAACTGCATCGGAATTAAATATAAGAGACACAATGCCGACTTAAGTACAGGAAGACTGAGTTTTCCTACTGTCTATAATTTGAGCGTTTCCTGTGTCACCAGTTTTACATTCCGATGCACCTCTACAGGTTTACTGTATCCCTTGGACCCTCACAGTGACGATGAAACACAGAAATTGCATCGGAATTAAATATAAGAGACACAATGCCGACTTAAGTACAGGAAGACTGAGTTTTCCTACTGTCTATAATTTGAGCGTTTCCTGTGTCACCAGTTTTACATTCTGACGCACCTCTACAGGTTTACTGTATCACTTGGACCTTCACAGTGACGATGAAACACAGAAATTGCATCGGAATTAAATATAAGAGACACAATGCCGACTTAAGTACCAGAAAACAGTCTTCTTACGGTAATTGCTTTGAGCGTATCCTGTGTCACCAGTTTTACATTCCGATGCACCTCTGCATGTTTACTATATCCCTTGGACCTTCCCATTGGCGATGAAACACACAAATTGCATCGAAATTAAATATAAGAAACACAATGCCGACTTAAGTACCGAAGATTGAGTCTTCCTACTGTCTATGTTTTCAGCGTTTCCTGTGTCACCAGTTTTACTTCCGATTCACCTCTGCAGGTTTACTGTATCTTTTGGACGTTCCAATTGACGATGAAACACAGAAATTGCATCGGAATTATATAGAAGAGACACAACGCCGACTTAAGTACAAGATAACTGAGTCTTCTTACGGTGTATGTTTTGAGCGTTTCCTGTGTCACCAGTTTTACATTCTGATGCACCTCTGCAGGTTTACTGTATCCCTTGCACCTTCCCATTGACGATGAAAAACAGAAATTGCATCGGAATTAAATATAAGAGACACAATGCCGACTTAAGTACAGGAAGACTAAGGCTTCCTACTGTCTATGTTTTGAGCGTTTCCTGTGTCATCAGTTTTACTTTCCGATGCACCTCTGCATGTTTACTATATCCTTTGGACCTTCCCCTTCACGATGAAACACAGATATTTAATCGGAAATAAATATAAGAGTCACAATGCCGACCTAAGTACAGGAAGACTGAGTCTTCCTACTGTCTATGTTTTGAGCGTTTCCTGTGTCACCAGTTTTACATTCCGATGCACCTCTGCAGGTTTACTGTATCCCTTGGTCCTTCCCATTGACGATGAAACACAGAAATTGCATGGGAATTAAATATAAGAGACACAACGCCGACTTAAGTACAAGAAAACTGAGTCTTCGTACGGTCGATGCTTTGAGCGTTTCCTGTGTCAACAGTTTTACTTTCCGATGCACCTCTGCAGGTTTACTATATCCCTTGGACATTCCCATTCACGATGAAACACAGATATTTCATCGGAAATAAATATAAGAGACACAATGCCGACGTAAGTACAGGAAGACTGAGTCTTCCTACTGTCTATGTTTTGACCGTTTCCTGTGTCACCAGTTTTACATTCCGATGCACCTCTGCAGGTTTACTGTATCCCTTGGACCTTCCCATTGACGATGAAACACAGAAATTCCATCGGAATTAAATATAAGAGACACAATGCCGACTTAAGTACAGGAAGACTGAGGCTTCCTACTGTCTATATTTTGAGCGTTTCCTGTCTCACTAGTTTTACATTCCGATGCACCTCTTCAGGTTTACTGTATCCCTTGGACCTTCCCATTGACGATGAAACACAGAAATTGCATCGTTATTAAATATAAGAGACACAAAGCCGACTTAAGTACCAGAAAACAGTCTTCTTAGGGTCAATGTGTTGAGCGTTTCCTGTGTCACTAGTTTTACATTCCGGTGCACCTCTGCATGTTTACTGTATCCCTTGGACCTTCCCATTGGCGATTAAACACACAAATTGCATCGAAATTAAATACAAGAGACACAATGACGACTTATGTACAGGAAGACTGAGTTTTCCTACTGTCTATGTTTTGAGAGTTTCCTGTGGCACCAGTTTTACATTCCGAATCACCTCTGCAGGTTTACTGTATCCCTTGGACCTTCCCCTTGTCAATGAAACACAGAAAACGCATCGGAATTAAATATAAGAGTCACAATGCCGTCTTAAGGACTGGAAGACTGAGTCTTCCTACTGTCTATGATTTGAGCGTTTCCAGAGTCACCAGTTTTACATTCCGATGCACCTCTGCAGGTTTACTGTATCCCTTGGACCTTCCCATTGACGATGAAAAACAGAAATTGCATCGGAATTAAATAGAAGATACACAATGCCGACTTAAGTACAGGAAGACTAAGTCTCCCTACTGTCTATGTTTTGAGCGTTTCCTGTGTCATCAGTTTTACTTTCCGATGCACCTCTGCATGTTTACTATATCCCTTGGACCTTCCCATTCACGATGAAACACAGAAAATTAATCGTAAATAAATATAAGAGACACAATGAAGACTTAAGTACAGGAAGACTGAGTGTTCCTACTGTCTATGTTTTGAGCGTTTCCTGTGTCACCTGTTTTACATTCCGATGCACCTCTGCAGGTTTACTGTATCCCTTGGACCTTCCCATTGTCGATGAAATACAGAAATTGCATCGGAATTAAATATAAGAGATACAATGCCGACTTAAGTACAGGAAGACTGAGTCTTCCTACTGGCTATGTTTTGAGCGTTTCCTGTGTCACCCGTTTTACATTCCGATGCACCTCTGCAGCTGTACTGTATCCCTTGGACCTTCCCATTGACGATGAAACACAGAAATTGCATCGGAATTAAATATAAGAGACACAGCGCCGACTTAAGTATAAGAAAACTGAGTCTTCTTACGGTCTATGTTTTGAGCGTTTCCTGTGTCACCAGTTTTACATTCCGATGCACTCCTGCCGGTTTACTGTATCCCTTGGACCTTCCCATTGTCGATGAAACACAGAAACTGCATCGGAATTAAATATAAGAGAAACAATGCCGACTTAAGTACAGCAAGTCTAAGTCTTCCTACTGTCTATGTTTTGAGCGTTTCCTGTGTCATCAGTTTTACTTTCCGATGCACCTCTGCAGGTTTACTATATCCCTTGGACCTATCCATTCACGATGAAACACAGAAATTTCATCTGAAATAAATGTAAGAGACACAATGCCGACTTAAGTACAGGAAGACTGAGTCTTCCTACTGTCTATGTTTTGAGCGTTTCCTGTGTCACCAGTTTTACATTCCGATGCACCTCTGCAGGTTTACTGTATCCCTTGGACCTTCCCATTGACGATGAAACACATAAATTGCATGGGAATTAAATATAAGAGACACAATGCCGACTTAAGTACAGGAAGACTGAGTTTTCCTACCGTCTATAATTTGAGCGTTTCCTGTGTCACCAGTTTTACATTCCGATGCACCTCTACAGGTTTACTGTATCCCTTGGACCCTCACAGTGACGATGAAACACAGAAATTGCATCGGAATTAAATATAAGAGACACAATGCCGACTTAAGTACAGGAAGACTGAGTTTTCCTACTGTCTATAATTTGAGCGTTTCCTGTGTCACCAGTTTTACATTCCGATGCACCTCTACAGGTTTACTGTATCCCTTGGACCTTCACAGGTACGATGAAACACAGAAATTGCATCCGAATTAAATATAAGAGACACAATGCCGACTTAAGTACAGGAAGACTGAGTCTTCCTACTGTCTATGTTTTGAGCGTTTCCTGTGTCACCAGTTTTACATTCCGATGCACCTCTGCAGGTTTACTGTATCCCTTGGACCTTCCCATTGTCGATAAAACACAGAAATTGCATCGGAATTAAATATAAGAGACACAATGCCGACATAAGTACCAGAAAACAGTCTTCTTACGGTCAATGTTTTGAGCGTTTCCTGTGTCACCAGTTTTACATTCCGATGCACCTCTGCAGGTTTACTGTATCCCTTGGACCTTCCCATTGTCGATAAAACACAGAAATTGCATCGAAATTAAATATAAGAGACACAATGCCGACTTAAGTAACAGAAAACAGTCTTCTTACGGTCAATGTTTTGAGCGTTTCCTGTGTCACCAGTTTTTCATTCCGATGCACCTCTGCAGGTTTACTGTATCCCTTGGACCTTCCCATTGACGATGAAACACAGAAATTGAATCGGAATTAAATATAAGAGACACAATGCCGACTTAAGTACAGGAAGACTAAGGCTTCCTACTGTCTATGTTTTGAGCGTTTCCTGTGTGATCAGTTTTACTTTCCGATGCACCTCTGCATGTTTACTATATCCTTTGTGTGGTGTCACCGCTAGACACCACACTTGCTAGGTGGTAACTTAAATCGGCCGCGGTCCTGTAGTACATGTCGGACCCGCGTGTCGCCACTGTGTAATCGCAAACCTAGCGCCACCACATGGCAGGTCACAAGACACGGACATGACCTCGCCCCAGTTGTACGGACGACATTGCTTGCGACCAGAAGTAAGACGCCTTCCTCTCATTTGCCGAGAGACAGATAGAATAGCCTTCAGCTTAGTCCATAGCTACTACCTAGCAAGGCGCCATTTGTATCAGTGCTTATAGCTTACTACTATTCAAGAGATGTATTTCAACAAGAGAATAAAAGTTAAGTAACATCTACGTACTTTTCTTCTTATTCATTAATAAGTCTCATGTTCCAGAACCTCAAGCCCGTCTGCGTTAGTTTAGCGTGCACCTAGCTACCTCATTGTGTCTATGCTGAATGAGCTAGACACAACATTATTTGGCGCCGAGGAGTGGTGCCGCGCCCACGTTGCATAATTGATTGTACTTGGCTCTGATTTGCTTGTGTCATGGCTTCGCCACAATCTCCAGATGTACTGTCCGAATTTTTTCGCTTGCAGAATCAGCAGACGCAGGCGTTATTGGAAGCCCTTGGACAGCTCGTCTAGGGTCAACGTGCGCTACAAAACGATGCGGCAGCCGCCGCTTCTTCGCTACCGCTGCCACAAAACGCTGTTGCACCTCCCTTTCGGCCATACGTGGCGGCCGACGAGACCTGGCAAGAGTGGTCTCGCCAGTTCAACTTTCACCTAGCAGCATACAGAATTCAAGGTAACGAGCGGCAGCCGTTTTTGCTTTCTTGTGTCGGTGTGTCTACCTACCGTGTGATAGTGAAATTGTTTCCCCGACGCGACGTAGCAACTCTGTCCTACGAAGAAATTTTGTCTGCTTTAGATGCCTATTTCAAAGAAACAGTAAATGTAGTTGCAAAACGGTATACGTTCTTTCGTACAAAACGTACGGCCGGTCAGACTAATAGGGAGTGGGTAGCAACTTTGCAAGGACTTACTAGGGAGTGTGCATTTGAATGTGACTGTGGACTTCCTTATTCAGACGCTATGGTGCGTGATGCAATAGCACAGAACGTTTCTGATGTTCGCATAAGGGAACAGATTTTGAAACTCGTCAATCCCTCCCTTCACCAAGTGATAGACATATTGGATAGGCAAGACACGCTTGACTTTGCTCAGGCATCTTTTGAAACTTCGCCAGCAGTGTGTCACATTAACCGACCCACCGGGCCCGCTGCACGGGACGCTAGGCGGCCCTCGCGCCCGTCCGCACAGCAGCGGCAGCCTACCTTGCAAACACGTGCGCCGCGTAAGCAAGCAACTGCAGTGAAATCATGCCCGAGGTGTGCAACTAGACATTCGCGTGAAAATTGCCCGTCACGCCAAGCTATTTGCTTTTACTGTCAGAAAAAAGGACATGTACAAAGTGTTTGCCAGAAAAAGCTTAGATCAGACAATCACACAAAATCCAGGCCTTTTGCTTCGCGCCGGAATCGAACCCAGGACAATCGGGCTCGTGGACCTTCACCCATGGACATTCATGTAGTTCATTCCCACCCGTCCAGTGACACTTTAGCTAACAGTGACTGTGTTCGTCCCACCAACAGAGTGCGTCGACGTCGCCGCACATCCCGTAAAGTCGCAAGTGCTGCTGTACCAGTGTCTGTTCAAATTGCACGTGACAGTCGCTCCTGTCGTCAACAGGACAATAAACTTTTTGTGGACTTAGATTTTGAAGGAAAAGTGATCCCATTCCAGCTCGATACCGGAGCTGCAGTTTCATTGCTCAATCACGACACATACAAACAACTGGGCGCCCCGCCGTTGCGTGCCGCAAATGTTAAGTTAACTAGTTACTCAGGACAGCATATACCTGTGTTAGGACAGTGCAGCCTTATTGCAACATACAAGGGACAAACAAAACTTGTGTCATTTTACGTTCTTCGTTCTTCTGCTGCAGTGAACTTGTTTGGTTTAGATTTGTTTCAATTGTTTAATTTGTCTATAGTACATCAGGTCCTATCAGTGAATCAGACTGTGCCTTCCGCCAGTGTTTCTAGTCTTTGTGAAGAATTTGCAGACATTTTTGCACCGGGCCTTGGTTGCGCTAAGAACTATGAAGCACATTTGGAATTGAAAGACAACGCGCAACCGAAATTTTTCAGAGCGCGCAATGTTCCCCACGCATTGCGTGATGAGGTCGCAAGAACATTGCACGATTTAGAATCTCAAGGTGTAATTGAACGTGTGCAGGCTTCTCTCTGGGCCTCACCCTTAGTAATTTTGCCAAAACCTTCCGGAAAACTGAGACTTTGTGTGGACTTCACGGCAACTGTGAATCCACAACTTGTGACTGCAGCTTTTCCTTTGCCCCGCCCGGAAGATCTTTTTGACAAACTGTGCCCGGGAAAATATTTTTCAAAATTGGACCTAGCAGATGCGTACTTGCAGATACCTGTGGACGAAGAATCCCAGCGCGTCTTGGTGGTAAACACGCATCTTGGCTTGTATCGCTTCAAACGACTGCCATTCGGGTGTGCATCCGCCCCTGCATTGTTTCAGCAATATTTACAAACTATTTGTGCGTCGGTCCCTACTGCTGCGAACTATCTGGACGATATTGTGATCTCAGGACAGACAGAAGCAGAACATTTGCAAAATCTCCGAACATTGTTTCAGGTATTGCGTCAGAATGGTCTTCGCTTGAGGAAGGACAAATGTGTTTTTTTTTTGCTCGGGACTTACCCTACCTGGGGCATGTCATCAATGCCCAAGGTATACATCCGAGTCCAGAGCACCTCCGTGCCATACAGGACTTACCTGCTCCGCAGAACTTAAAACAGCTACAGAGTGTGCTGGGTAAAATTACTTATTATTCAAAGTTTGTGCGCAATGCTTCTTCCATTTCAGCTCCGCTTCATCGCTTACGCCGTAAAGGTGTTCCGTTCGTCTGGACGACGGAATGCGAACGCGCCTTTCGCCAGTTGAAATCGGCGTTACTTTCAAATACTTGCCTTACGCCATTCGATCCCCGAAAACCCCTTTTGTTGATGGTCGATGCATCGGATTTCGGGATCGGTGCTGTGCTTGCGCACAAGGATGGCTCGCATGATCGCCCTATTGCCTTTGCGTCCAAATTGCTCTCATCTGCGCAAAGAAATTATTCACAAATAGAGAAAGAAGCTTTAGCTCTCGTGTTTGGTGTTACCAAGTTCCATGACTTCTTGTATGGTCGTCACTTTACCATCCTCACCGACCACAAACCTTTGACATCGCTTTTTCATCCGAACAAGCCTGTCCCTCCACGTACAGCGCAGAAATTCATTCGCTGGTCACTTTTTCTCTCGCAGTACCGCTACGATATCTTGTATCGGTCCACTGCTAAGCACGGAAACGCTGATGCGTTGTCCCGTTTGCCTGTTGCTGAGGATAAAGCGTTCGATTCTTCCGCACTTGCTTGCATGTTCATTGATTCGGAAACCGATGACGTGGTCGAATCGTTTCCGATTGATTTTCGTCGTGTAGCTACAGCCACAGTTGCTGACCCTGTCCTTGCTACTGTTTTGCGTTTTGTTGCTACGCAATGGCCCTTGTCAAAGTCACGGATCGAAGATCCTTTGGTTCGCCGTTTTTTTGCTCACAAGGAGAGACTTTTTGGACGACGTGGTGTTTTGTTGTTGCGTTCCGATAATGATCAATCCCGAGTCGTAGTCCCACGTTCGTTACAGTCCTCTGTCTTAAAGCTTCTTCACCAAGGACATTGGGGTATAGTGCGTACGAAACAACTTGCTCGTCAGCACTGTACTTGGTTCGGAATCGATGCTGCGATTACGAATATGTGCCCCTCTTGCGTGGCGTGTGCCGAACAACAATCCGCACCGCCGCGGAAATTCTTTGCATGGCCGCAAGCCACTTCCCCTTGGCAACGCTTGCATATCGATTTTGCTGGTCCATTCTGGAATGCTCGATGGTTGGTTGTGGTCGATGCTTTCAGTAATTTTCCTTTTGTTGTCCGGATGTCTTCCACGACGTCTTCTGCCACAATCCAAGCCTTGTCTGCTATCTTTTGCATTGAGGGTCTTCCGCAGACTATTGTTTCCGACAATGGCCCACAATTCATGTCCGCAGAATTCCAGTCATTCTGCAAGGCCAATGGTATTCAACATCTGACATCCGCGCCGTTTTCGCCTCAGTCAAACGGTGCCGCTGAACGATTGGTCCGGACTTTCAAGTCACAGATGTTGAAATTGAAAGAGTCGCATTCTCGGGAGGACGCTTTGTTGCTCTTTTTGTCTTCGTATCGCTGTCAGCCCCGCGATGGTCGATCGCCGGCTGAGTTGCTCCATGGTCGTCCTCATCGCACCCTGATGTCTTTGCTGCATCCGCCGCATCAGGTTCCTGTGCAGCGGCAGACTCCGGTTTTTGCTCCTGGCGACGTTGTCTATTATCGCAACTATCGCGGTTCACAGCGTTGGCTCGCAGGGCGCATTCTTCGCTGCCTCGGCCGCGCGATGTATTTGGTTTTGGGGGCCTCTGGTGAGGTGCGTCGGCATCTCAATCAGCTGCACCTCTGTCGTCGCCTGGGTTCTGCCGCTCCCCGTCTGCTTTCAGCGACGGGGCCGTCCGGTCAGCGCCTTGGGGACCCATCTACTGGCTCGCCTCATCCCCAGGTGTTACCGACGCTGCCTTCCATTTTGCCTCATGGCGTCGCGCCGCCGCCGCCGCAGCCGCCGCCGGCGCCGCCCGCAGGGGACGCTTCGCTGCAGCCGCCACGCGCCTCCCTGGGTCACGCGCCGCCGCTCGCTTCCCGTGACCAGCCGTCCTCCACCATGGACCTCTTGCCCGCTCCGGACCAGATGTCGTCTTCGCCCGTCGGGTGCTCCGACCACATGGAGGTCGACCCTTCGGCCCCTCTTGTCTCCTTACGTGCGCATACAACTCTTGTTGACGTGCACCCTGGACTAGGTTTGCAGGCGTTTCCTAGCTCCCCTCGGACCGAATGGCCGGGTGCGGGTGGCACAGCCTCGCCTGTTGTTAGGCTCCCCACCTCATCACATACGTCAACATGGGGTCCTCCCCACGGCGGGCGGAAGCCTTATCTCACGACCGTTCGCCGATTTGCGGGGGAGGAATGTGGTGTCACCGCTAGACACCACACTTGCTAGGTGGTAACTTAAATCGGCCGCGGTCCTGTAGTACATGTCGGACCCGCGTGTCGCCACTGTGTAATCGCAAACCTAGCGCCACCACATGGCAGGTCACAAGACACGGACATGACCTCGCCCCAGTTGTACGGACGACATTGCTTGCGACCAGAAGTAAGACGCCTTCCTCTCATTTGCCGAGAGACAGATAGAATAGCCTTCAGCTTAGTCCATAGCTACTACCTAGCAAGGCGCCATTTGTATCAGTGCTTATAGCTTACTACTATTCGAAAGATGTATCCAACAAGAGAATAAAAGTTAAGTAACATCTACGTACTTTTCTTCTTATTCATTAATAAGTCTCATGTTCCAGAACTTCAAGCCCGTCTGCGTTAGTTTAGCGTGCACCTAGCTACCTCATTGTGTCTATGCTGAATGAGCTAGACACAACACTTTGGACCTTCCCCTTCACGATGAAACACAGATATTTAATCGGAAATAAATATAAGAGACACAATGCCGACTTAAGTACAGGAAGACTGAGTCTTCCTACTGTCTATGTTTTGAGCGTTTCCTGTGTCATCAGTTTTACTTTCCGATGCACCTCTGCATGTTTACTATATCCCGTGGACCTTCCTATTCACGATGAAACACAGACATTTAACCGGAAATAAATATAAGAGACACAATGCCGACCTAAGTACAGGAAGACTGAGTCTTCCTACTCTCTATGTTTTGAGCGTTTCCTGTGTCACCAGTTTTACATTCCGATGCACCTCTGCAGGTTTACTGTATCCCTTGGACCTTCCCATTGACGATGAAACACAGAAATTGCATGGGAATTAAATATAAGAGACACAACGCCGACTTAAGTACAAGAAAACTGAGTCTTCTTACGGTCGATGTTTTGAGCGTTTCCTGTGTCATCAGTTTTACTTTCCGATGCACCTCTGCAGGTTTACTATATCCCTTGGACACTCCCATTCACGATGAAACACAGATATTTCATCGGAAATAAATATAAGAGACACAATGCCGACTTAAATGCAGGAAGACTGAGTCTTCCTACTGTCTATGTTTTGACCGTTTCCTGTGTCACCAGTTTTACATTCCGATGCACCTCTGCAGGTTTACTGTATCCCTTGGACCTTCCCATTGACGATGAAACACAGAAATTGCAGCGGAATTAAATATAAGAGACACAATGCCGACTTAAGTACAGGAAGACTGAGTCTTCCTACTGTCTATAATTTGAGCGTTTCCTGTGTCACCAGTTTTACATTCTGACGCACCTCTACAGGTTTACTCTATCACTTGGACCTTCACAGTGACGATGAAACACAGAAATTGCATCGGAATTAAATATAAGAGACACAATGCCGACTTAAGTACAGGAAGACTGAGTCTTCCTACTGTCTATAATTTGAGCGTTTCCTGTGTCACCAGTTTTACATTCTGACGCACCTCTACAGGTTTACTCTATCACTTGGACCTTCACAGTGACGATGAAACACAGAAATTGCATCGGAATTAAATATAAGAGACACAATGCCGACTTAGGTACAGGAAGACTGAGTCTTCCTACTGTCTATAATTTGAGCGTTTCCTGTGTCACCAGTTTTACATTCTGACGCACCTCTACAGGTTTACTCTATCACTTGGACCTTCACAGTGACGATGAAACACAGAAATTCCATCGGAATTAAATATAAGAGACACAATGCCGACTTAAGTACCAGAAAACAGTCTTCTTACGGTCAATGTGTTGAGCGTTTCCTGTGTCACTAGTTTTACATTCCGGTGCACCTCTGCATGTTTACTGTATCCCTTGGACCTTCCCATTGGCGATGAAACACACAAATTGCATCGAAATTAAATACAAGAGACACAATGACGACTTATGTACAGGAAGACTGAGTCTTCCTACTGTCTATGTTTTGAGAGTTTCCTGTGGCACCAGTTTTACATTCCGAATCACCTCTGCAGGTTTACTGTATCCCTTGTACCTTCGCATT
Organism: Schistocerca nitens; assembly: GCF_023898315.1. Lineage (NCBI taxonomy): Eukaryota > Metazoa > Arthropoda > Insecta > Orthoptera > Acrididae > Schistocerca > Schistocerca nitens. The sequence goes on along the minus strand of NC_064616.1, from coordinate 439,698 downwards.
GTCGATGAAACACAGAAAACGCATCGGAATTAAATATAAGAGTCACAATGCCGTCTTAAGTACTGGAAGACTGAGTCTTCCTACTGTCTATGATTTGAGCGTTTCCAGAGTCACCAGTTTTACATTCCGATGCACCTCTGCAGGTTTACTGTATCCCTTGGACCTTCCCATTGACGATGAAAAACAGACATTGCATCGGAATTAAATATAAGATACACAATGCCGACTTAAGTACAGGAAGACTAAGTCTCCCTACTGTCTATGTTTTGAGCGTTTCCTGTGTCATCAGTTTTACTTTCCGATGCACCTCTGCACGTTTACTATATCCCTTGGACCTTCCCATTCACGATGAAACACAGAAAATTAATCGTAAATAAATATAAGAGACACAATGAAGACTTAAGTACAGGAAGACTGAGTGTTCCTACTGTCTATGTTTTGAGCGTTTCCTGTGTCACCAGTTTTACATTCCGATGCACCTCTGCAGGTTTACTGTATCCCTTGGACCTTCCCATTGTCGATGAAGTACAGAAATTGCATCGGAATTAAATATAACAGATACAATGCCGACTTAAGTACAGGAAGACTGAGTCTTCCTACTGGCTATGTTTTGAGCGTTTCCTGTGTAACCCGTTTTAAATTCCGATGCACCTCTGCAGCTGTACTGTATCCCTTGGACCTTCCCATTGACGATGAAACACAGAAATTGCATCGGAATTAAATATAAGAGACACAGCGCCGACTTAAGTATAAGAAAACTGAGTCTTCTTACGGTCTATGTTTTGAGCGTTTCCTGTGTCACCAGTTTTACATTCCGATGCACTCCTGCCGGTTTACTGTCTCCCTTGGACCTTCCCATTGTCGATGAAACACAAAAACTGCATCGGAATTAAATATAAGAGAAACAATGCCGACTTAAGTACAGCAAGTCTAAGTCTTCCTACTGTCTATCTTTTGAGCGTTTCCTGTGTCATCAGTTTTACTTTCCGATGCACCTCTGCAGGTTTACTATATCCCTTGGACCTATCCATTCACGATGAAACACAGAAATTTCATCTGAAATAAATATAAGAGACACAATGCCGACTTAAGTACAGGAAGACTGAGTCTTCCTACTGTCTATGTTTTGAGCGTTTCCTGTGTCACCGGTTTTACATTCCGATGCACCTCTGCAGGTTTACTGTATCCCTTGGACCTTCCCATTGTCGATAAAACACAAAAACTGCATCGGAATTAAATATAAGAGAAACAATGCCGACTTAAGTACAGCAAGTCTAAGTCTTCCTACTGTCTATGTTTTGAGCGTTTCCTGTGTCACCAGTTTTACATTCCGATGTACCTCTGCAGGTTTACTGTATCCCTTGGACCTTCCCATTGTCGATAAAACACAGAAATTGCATCGAAATTAAACATAAGAGACACAATGCCGACTTAAGTAACAGAAAACCGTCTTCTTACGGTCAATGTTTTGAGCGTTTCCTGTGTCACCAGTTTTTCATTCCGATGCACCTCTGCAGGTTTACTGTATCCCTTGGACCTTCCCATTGACGATGAAACACAGAAATTGCATCGGAATTAAATATAAGAGACACAATGCCGACTTAAGTACAGGAAGACTGAGTCTTCCTACTGTCTATAATTTGAGCGTTTCCTGTGTCACCAGTTTTACATTCTGACGCCCCTCTACAGGTTTACTGTATCACTTGGACCTTCACAGTGACGATGAAACACAGAAATTGCATCGGAATGAAATATAAGAGACACAATGCCGACTTAAGTACCAGAAAACAGTCTTCTTACGGTAATTGTTTTGAGCGTATCCTGTGTCACCTGTTTTACATTCCGATGCACCTCTGCATGTTTACTATATCCCTTGGACCTTCCCATTGGCGATGAAACACACAAATTGCATCGAAATTAAATATAAGAAACACAATGCCGACTTAAGTACCAGAAGATTGAGTCTTCCTACTGTCTATGTTTTGAGCGTTTCCTGTGTCACCAGTTTTACTTCCGATTCACCTCTGCAGGTTTACTGTATCTTTTGGACGTTCCCATTGACGATGAAACACAGAAATTGCATCGGAATTATATATAAGAGACACAACGCCGACTTAAGTACAAGAAAACTGAGTCTTCTTACGGTCGATGCTTTGAGCGTTTCCTGTGTCATCAGTTTTACTTTCCGATGCACCTCTGCAGGTTTACTATATCCCTTGGACATTCCCATTCACGATGAAACACAGATATTTCATCGGAAATAAATATAAGAGACACAATGCCGACTTAAGTACAGGAAGACTGAGTCTTCCTACTGTCTATGTTTTGACCGTTTCCTGTGTCACCAGTTTTACATTCCGATGCACCTCTGCAGGTTTACTGTATCCCTTGGACCTTCCCATTGACGATGAAACACAGAAATTGCATCGGAAGTAAATATAAGAGACACAATGCCGACTTAAGTACAGGAAGACTGAGGCTTCCTACTGTCTATGTTTTGAGCGTTTCCTGTCTCACTAGTTTTACATTCCGATGCACCTCTTCAGGTTTACTGTATCCCTTGGACCTTCCCATTGACGATGAAACACAGAAATTGCATCGGAATTAAATATAAGAGACACAATGCCGACTTAAGTACAGGAAGACTGAGTCTTCCTACTGTCTATAATTTGAGCGTTTCCTGTGTCACCAGTTTTACATTCTGACGCACCTCTACAGGTTTACTCTATCACTTGGACCTTCACAGTGACGATGCAACACAGAAATTGCATCGGAATTAAATATAAGAGACACAATGCCGACTTAAGTACCGGAAGATTGAGCCTTCCTACTGTCTATGTTTTGAGCGTTTCCTGTGTCACCAGTTTTACATTCCGATGCACCTCTGCAGGTTTACTGTATCTTTTGGACGTTCCCATTGACGATGAAACACAGAAATTGCATCTTAATTAAATATAAGATACACAACGCCGACTTAAGTACAAGAAAACTGAGTCTTCTTACGGTCGATGTTTTGAGCGTTTCCTGTGTCACCAGTTTTACATTCCAATGCACCCCTGCCGATTTACTGTATCCCTTGGACCTTCCCATTGTCGATGAAACACAGAAATCGCATCGGAATTAAATATAAGAGACACAATGCCGACTTAAGTACAGGAAGACTGAGTCTTCCTACTGTCTATGTTTTGAGCGTTTCCTGTTTCACCAGTTTTACATTCCGATGCACCTCTGCAGGTTTACTGTATCCATTGGACCTCCCCATTGTCGATGAAACACAGCAATCGCATCGGAATTAAATATAAGAGACACAATGCCGACTTAAGTACAGGAAGACTGAGGCTTCCTACTGTCTATGTTTTGAGCGTTTCCTGTCTCACTAGTTTTACATTCCATTGCACCTCTGCAGGTTTACTGTATCCCTTGGACCTTCCCGTTGACGATGAAACACAGAAATTGCATGGGAATTAAATATAAGATACACAACGCCGACTTAAGTACAAGAAAACTGAGTCTTCTTACGGTCGATGCTTTGAGCGTTTCCTGTGTCATCAGTTTTACTTTCCGATGCACCTCTGCAGGTTTACTATATCCCTTGGACATTCCCATTCACGATGAAACACAGATATTTCATCGGAAATAAATATAAGAGACACAATGCCGACTTAAGTACAGGAAGACTGAGTCTTCCTACTGTCTATGTTTTGACAGTTTCCTGTGTCACCAGTTTTACATTCCGATGCACCTCTGCAGGTTTACTGTACCGCTTGGACCTTCCCATTGACGATGAAACACAGAAATTGCATCGGAATTAAATATAAGAGACACAATGCCGGCTTAAGTACAGGAAGACTGAGTCTTCCTACTGTCTATGTTTTGAGCGTTTCCTGTGTCACCAGTTTTACATTCTGATGCAACTCTGCAGGTTTACTGTATCCCTTGGACCTTCCCATTGACGATGAAACACAGAAATTGCATCGGAATTAAATATAAGAGACACAATGCCGACTTAAGTACAGGAAGACTGAGTCTTCCTACTATCTATAATTTGAGCGTTTCCTGTGTCACCAGTTTTACATTCCGATGCACCTCTACAGGTTTACTGTATCCCTTGGACCTTCACAGTGACGATGAAACACAGAAATTGCATCGGAATTAAATATAAGAGACACAATGCCGACTTAAGTACCAGAAAACAGTCTTCTTACGGTCAATGTGTTGAGCGTTTCCTGTGTCACTAGTTTTACATTCCGGTGCACCTCTGCATGTTTACTGTATCCCTTGGACCTTCCCATTGGCGATGAAACACACAAATTGCATCGAAATTAAATACAAGAGACACAATGACGACTTATGTACACGAAGACTGAGTCTTGCTACTGTCTATGTTTTGAGAGCTTCCTGTGGCACCAGTTTTACATTCCGAATCACCTCTGCAGGTTTACTGTATCCTTTGGACCTTCCCATTGCCGATTAACCACAAAAAACGCATCGGAATTAAATATAAGAGTCACAATGCCGGCTTAAGTACAGGAAGACTGAGTCTTCCTACTGTCTATGATTTGAGCGTTTCCAGAGTCACCAGTTTTACATTCCGATGAACCTCTGCAGGTTTACTGTATCCCTTGGACCTCCCCATTGACGATGAAAAACAGAAATTGCATCCGAATTAAATATAAGATACACAATGCCGACTTAAGTACAGGAAGACTAAGTCTCCCTACTGTCTATGTTTTGATAGTTTCCTGTGTCACCAGTTTTACATTCCGATGCACCTCTGCAGGTTTACTGTATCCCTTGGACCTTCCCATTGTCGATGAAACACAGAAATTGCATCGGAATTAAATATAAGAGATACAATGCCGACTTAAGTACAGGAAGACTGAGTCTTCCTACTGGCTATGTTTTGAGCGTTTCCTGTGTCACCCGTTTTACATTCCGATGCACCTCTGCAGCTGTACTGTATCCCTTGGATCTTCCCATTGACAATGAAACACAGAAATTGCATCGGAATTAAATATAAGAGACACAGCGCCGACTTAAGTACAAGAAAACTGAGTCTTCTTACGGTCTATGTTTTGAGCGTTTCCTGTGTCACCAGTTTTACATTCCGATGCACCCCTGCCGGTTTACTGTATCCCTTGGACCTTCCCATTGTCGATGAAACACAGAAATTGCATCGGAATTAAATGTAAGAGAAACAATGCCGACTTAAGTACAGCAAGACTAAGTCTTCCTACTGTCTATGTTTTGAGCGTTTCCTGTGTCATCAGTTTTACTTTCCGATGCACCTCTGCAGGTTTACTACATCCCTTGGACCTATCCATTCACGATGAAACACAGAAAATTCATCTGAAATAAATATAAGAGACACAATGCTGACTTAAGTACAGGAAGACTGAGTCTTCCTACTGTCTATGTTTTGAGCGTTTCCTGTGTCACCAGTTTTACATTCCGATGCACCTCTGCAGGTTTACTGTATCCCTTGCACCTTGCCATTGACGATGATACACATAAATTGTAAGGGAATTAAATATAAGAGACACAATGCCGACTTAAGTACAGGAAGAGTGAGTTTTCCTACTGTCTATAATTTGAGCGTTTCCTGTGTCACCAGTTTTACATTCAGATGCACCTCTACAGGTTTACTGTATCCCTTGGACCTTCACAGGTACGATGAAACACAGAAATTGCATCGGCATTAAATATAAGAGACACAATGCCGACTTAAGTACAGGAAGACTGAGTCTTCCTACTGTCTATGTTTTGAGCGTTTCCTGTGTCACCAGTTTTACATTCCGATGCACCTCTGCAGGTTTACTGTATCCCTTGGACCTTCCCATTGTCGATGAAACACAGAAATTGCATCGGAATTAAATATAAGAGACACAATGCCGACATAAGTACAGGAAGACTGAGTCTTCCTACTGTCTATGTTTTGAGCGTTTCCTGTGTCACCAGTTTTACATTCCGATGCACCTCTGCAGGTTTACTGTATTCCTTGGACCTTCCCATTGTCGATAAAACACAGAAATTGCATCGGAGTTAAATATAAGAGACACAATGACGACATAAGTACAGGAAGACTGAGTCTTCTTACTGTCAATGTTTTGAGCGTTTCCTGTGTCACCAGTTTTACATTCCGATGCACCTCTGCAGGTTTACTGTATCCCTTGGACCTTCCCATTGGCGATGAAACACACAAATTGCATCGAAATTAAATATAAGAGACACAATGCCGACTTAAATACAGGAAGACTGAGTTTTCCTACTGTCTATAATTTGAGCGTTTCCTGTGTCACCAGTTTTACATTCCGATGCACCTCTTCAGGTTTACTGTATCCCTTGGACCTTCTCATTGTCGATGAAAAACAGAAATTGCATCGGAATTAAATATAAGAGACACAATGCCGACTTAAGTACAGGAAGACTGAGTCTTCCTACTGTCTATGTTTTGAGCGTTTCCTGTGTCACCTGTTTTACATTCCGATGCACCTCTGCAGGTTTACTGTATCCCTTGGACCTTCCCATTGACGATGAAACACAGAAATTGCATCGGAATTAAATATAAGAGACACAATGCCGACTTAAGTACAGGAAGACTAAGTCTTCCTACTGTCTATGTTTTGAGCGTTTCCTGTGTCATCAGTTTTACTTTCCGATGCACCTCTGCATGTTTACTATATTCCTTGGACATTCCCATTCACGATGAAACACAGATATTTAATCGGAAATAAATATAAGAGACACAATGCCGACTTAAGTACAGGAAGACTGAGTCTTCCTACTGTCTATGTTTTGAGCGTTTCCTGTGTCACCAGTTTTACATTCCGATGCACCTCTGCAGGTTTTTGTATCCCTTGGACCTTCCCATTGACGATGAAACACAGAAATTGCATCGGAATTAAATATAAGAGACACAACGCCGACTTAAGTACAACAAAACTGAGTCTTCTTACGGTCGATGTTTTGAGCGTTTCCTGTGTCACCAGTTTTACATTCCGATGCACCCCTGCCGATTTACTGTATCCCTTGGACCTTCCCATTGTCGATGAAACACAGAAATCGCATCGGAATTAAATATAAGAGACACAATGCAGACTTACGTACAGGAAGACTGAGTCTTCCTACTGTCTATGTTTTGAGCGTTTCATGTTACATCAGTTTTACATTCCGATGCACCTCTGCAGGTTTACTGTATCCATTGGACCTCCCGATTGTCGATGAAACACAGCAATCGCATCGGAATTAAATATAAGAGACACAATGCCGACTTAAGTACAGGAAGACTGAGGCTTCCTACTGTCTATGCTTTGAGCGTTTCCCTTCTCTTTAGTTTTACATTCCGATGCACCTCTTCAGGTTTACTGTATACCTTGGACCTTCCCATTGACGATGAAACACAGAAATTGCATCGGAATTAAATATAAGAGACACAATGCCCACTTAAGTACAGGAAGACTGAGTCTTCCCACTGTCTATGTTTTGAGCGTTTCCTGTGTCACCAGTTTTACATTCCGATGCACCTCTGCAGGTTTACTGTATCCCTTGGACCTTCCCATTGACGATGAAACACAGAAATTGCATTGGAATTAAATATAAGAGACACAATGCCGTCATAAGGACAGGACGACTAAGTCATCCTACTGTCTATGTTTTGAGCGTTTCCTGTGTCATCAGTTTTACTTTCCGATGCACCTCTGCAGGTTTACTACATCCCTTGGACCTATCCATTCACGATGAAACACAGAAACTTCATCTGAAATAAATATAAGAGACACAATGCTGACTTAAGTACAGGAAGACTGAGTCTTCCTACTGTCTATGTTTTGAACGTTTCCTGTGTCACCAGTTTTACATTCCGATGCACCTTTGCAGGTTTACTGTATCCCTTGCACCTTCCCATTGACGATGAAACACAGAAACTGCATCGGAATTAAATATAAGAGACACAATGCCGACATAAGTACAGGAAGACTGAGTTTCCCTACTGTCTATAATTTGAGCGTTACCTGTGTCACCAGTTTTACATTCAGATGCACCTCTACAGGTTTACTGTATCCCTTGGACCTTCTCAGGTACGATGAAACACAGAAATTGCATCGGCATTAAATATAAGAGACACAATGCCGACTTAAGTACAGGAAGACTGAGTCTTCCTACTGTCTATGTTTTGAGCGTTTCCTGTGTCAATAGTTTTACATTCCGATGCACCTCTGCAGGTTTACTGTATCCCTTGGACCTTCCCATTGTCGATCAAACACAGAAATTGCATCGGAATTAAATATAAGAGACACAATGCCGACATAAGTACAGGAAGACTGAGTCTTCCTACTTTCTATAACCTGAGCGTTTCCTGTGTCACGAGTTTTACATTCCGATGAACCTCTACAGGTTTACTGTATCCCTTGGACCCTCACAGTGACGATGAAAGACAGAAATTCCATCGTAATTAAATATAAGAGACACAATGCCGACTTAAGTACAGGAAGACTGAGTTTTCCTACTGTCTATAATTTGAGCGTTTCCTGTGTCACCAGTTTTACATTCCGATGCACCTCTACAGGTTTACTGTATCCCTTGGACCTTCACAGGTACGATGAAACACAGAAATTGCATCGGAATTAAATATAAGAGACACAATGCCGACTTAAGTACAGGAAGACTGAGTCCTCCTACTGTCTATGTTTTGAGCGTTTCCTGTGTCACCAGTTTTACTTTCCGATGCACCTCTGCATGTTTACTATATTCCTTGGACATTCCCATTCACGATGAAACACAGAAATTTAATCGGAAATAAATATAAGAGACACAATGCCGACTTAAGTACAGGAAGACTGAGTCTTCCTATTGTCTATGTTTTGAGCGTTTCCTGTGTCACCAGTTTTACATTCCGATGCACCTCTGCAGGTTTACTGTATCCCTTGGACCTTCCCATTGACGATGAAACACAGAAATTGCATCGGAATTAAATATAAGAGACACAACGCCGACTTAAGTACAACAAAACTGAGTCTTCTTACGGTCGATGTTTTGAGCGTTTCCTGTGTCACCAGTTTTACATTCCGATGCACCCCTGCCGATTTACTGTATCCCTTGGACCTTCCCATTGTCGATGAAACACAGAAATCGCATCGGAATTAAATATAAGAGACACAATGCCGACTTACGTACAGGAAGACTGAGTCTTCCTACTGTCTATGTTTTGAGCGTTTCATGTTACATCAGTTTTACATTCCGATGCACCTCTGCAGGTTTACTGTATCCATTGGACCTCCCGATTGTCGATGAAACACAGCAATCGCATCGGAATTAAATATAAGAGACACAATGCCGACTTAAGTCTTTGAGCGTTTCCCTTCTCTTTAGTTTTACATTCCGATGCACCTCTTCAGGTTTACTGTATACCTTGGACCTTCCCATTGACGATGAAACACAGAAATTGCATCGGAATTAAATATAAGAGACACAATGCCCACTTAAGTACAGGAAGACTGAGTCTTCCCACTGTCTATGTTTTGAGCGTTTCCTGTGTCACCAGTTTTACATTCTGATGCAACTCTGCAGGTTTACTGTATCCCTTGGACCTTCCCATTGACGATGAAACACAGAAATTGCATCGGAATTAAATATAAGAGACACAATGCCGACTTAAGTACAGGAAGACTGAGCCTTCCTACTGTCTATAATTTGAGCGTTTCCTGTGTCACCAGTTTTACATTCCGGTGCACCTCTGCATGTTTACTGTATCCCTTGGACCTTCCCATTGGCGATGAAACACACAAATTGCATCGAAATTAAATACAAGAGACACAATGACGACTTATGTACAGCAAGACTGAGTCTTCCTACTGTCTATGTTTTGAGAGTTTCCTGTGGCACCAGTTTTACATTCCGAATCACCTCTGCAGGTTTACTGTATCCCTTGGGCCTTCCCATTGTCGATGAAACACAGAAAACGCATCGGAGTTAAATACAAGAGTCACAATGCCGTCTTAAGTACAGGAACACTGAGTCTTCCTACTGTCTATGATTTGAGCGTTTCCAGAGTCACCAGTTTTACATTCCGATGCACCTCTGCAGGTTTACTGTATCACTTGGACCTTCCCATTGACGATGAAAAACAGAAATTGCATCGGAATTAAATATAAGATACACAATGCCGACTTAAGTACAGGAAGAATGAGTCTTCCTACTGTCTATGTTTTGAACGTTTCCTGTGTCACCAGTTTTACATTCCGATGCACCTCTGCATGTTTACTATATCCCTTGGACCTTCCCATTCACGATGAAACACAGAAAATTAATCGTAAATAAATATAAGGGACACAATGAAGACTTAAGTACAGGAAGAGTGAGTGTTCCTACTGTCCATGTTTTGAGCGTTTCCTGTGTCACCAGTTTTACACTCCGATGCACCTCTGCAGGTTTACTGTATCCCTTGGACCTTCCCATTGTCGATGAAACACAGAAATTGCATTGGAATTAAATATAAGAGACACAATGCCGTCATAAGGACAGGAAGACTAAGTCATCCTACTGTCTATGTTTTGAGCGTTTCCTGTGTCATCAGTTTTACTTTCCGATGCACCTCTGCATGTTTACTACATCCCTTGGACCTATCCATTCACGATGAAACACAGAAATTTCATCTGAAATAAATATAAGAGACACAATGCTGACTTAAGTACAGGAAGACTGAGTCTTCCTACTGTCTATGTTTTGAACGTTTCCTGTGTCACCAGTTTTACATTCCGATGCACCTCTGCAGGTTTACTGTATCCCTTGCACCTTCCCATTGACGATGAAACACAGAAACTGCATCGGAATTAAATATAAGAGACACAATGCCGACTTAAGTACAGGAAGACTGAGTTTTCCTACTGTCTATAATTTGAGCGTTACCTGTGTCACCAGTTTTACATTCAGATGCACCTCTACAGGTTTACTGTATCCCTTGGACCTTCACAGGTACGATGAAACACAGAAATTGCATCGGCATTAAATATAAGAGACACAATGCCGACTTAAGTACAGGAAGACTGAGTCTTCCTACTGTCTATGTTTTGAGCGTTTCCTGTGTCAATAGTTTTACAATCCGATGCACCTCTGCAGGTTTACTGTATCCCTTGGACCTTCCCATTGTCGATGAAACACAGAAATTGCATCGGAATTAAATATAAGAGACTCAATGCCGACATAAGTACAGGAAGACTGAGTCTTCCTACTTTCTATAACCTGAGCGTTTCCTGTGTCACCAGTTTTACATTCCGATGAACCTCTACAGGTTTACTGTATCCCTTGGACCCTCACAGTGACGATGAAAGACAGAAATTGCATCGGAATTAAATGTAAGAGACACAATGCCGACTTAAGTACAGGAAGACTGAGTTTTCCTACTGTCTATAATTTGAGCGTTTCCTGTGTCACCAGTTTTACATTCCGATGCACCTCTACAGGTTTACTGTATCCCTTGGACCTTCACAGGTACGATGAAACACAGAAATTGCATCGGAATTAAATATAAGAGACACAATGCCGACGTAAGTACAGGAAGACTGAGTCCTCCTACTGTCTATGTTTTGAGCGTTTCCTGTGTCACCAGTTTTACATTCCGATGCACCTCTGCAGGGTTACTGTATCCCTTTGACCTTCCCATTGTTGATAAAACACAGAAATTGCATCGGAATTAAATATAAGAGACACAATGCCGACATAAGTACAGGAAGACTGAGTCTTCCTACTGTCAATGTTTTGAGCGTTTCCTGTGTCACCAGTTTTACATTCCGTTGCACCTCTGCAGGTTTACTGTATCCCTTGGACCTTCCCATTGGCGATGAAACACACAAATTGCATCCAAATTAAATATAAGAGACACAATGCCGACTTAAGTACAGGAAGACTGAGTCTTCCTACTGTCTATGTTTTGAGCGTTTCCTGTGTCACCAGTTTTACATTCCGATTCACCTCTGCAGGTTTACTATATCCCTTGGACCTTCCCATTGTCGATGAAACACAGAAATCGCATCGGAATTAAATATAAGACTCACAATGCCGTCTTAAGTACAGGAAGACTGAGTCATCCTACTGCCTATGTTTTGAGCGTTTCCTGTGTCACCAGTTTTACATTCCGATGCACCTCTGCAGGTTTACTGTATCCCTTGGACCTTCCCATTGACGATGAAACACAGAAATTGCATCGGAATTAAATATAAGAGACACAACGCCGACTTAAGTACAACTAAACTGAGTCTTCTTACGGTCGATGTTTTGAGCGTTTCCTGTGTCACCAGTTTTACATTCCGATGCACCCCTGCCGATTTACTGTATCCCTTGGAACTTCCCATTGTCGATGAAACACAGAAATCGCATCGGAATGAAATATAAGAGACACAATGCCGGCTTACGTACAGGAAGACTGAGTCTTCCTACTGTCTATGTTTTGAGCGTTTCCTGTTTCACCAGTTTTACATTCCGATGCACCTCTGCAGGTTTACTGCATCCATTGGACCTCCCCATTGTCGATGAAACACAGCAATCGCATCGGAATTAAATATAAGAGACACAATGCCGACTTAAGTACAGGAAGACTGAGGCTTCCTACTGTCTATGTTTTGAGCGTTTCCTGTCTCACTAGTTTTACATTCCGATGCACCTCTTCAGGTTTACTGTATACCTTGGACCTTCCCATTGACGATGAAACACAGAAATTGCATCGGAATTAAATATAAGAGACACAATGCCGACTTAAGTACAGGAAGACTGAGTCTTCCTACTGCCTATGATTTGAGCGTTTCCTGTGTCACCAGTTTTACATTCTGATGCAACTCTGCAGGTTTACTGTATCCCTTGGACCTTCCCATTGACGATGAAACACAGAAATTGCATCGGAATTAAATATAAGAGACACAATGCCGACTTAAGTACAGGAAGACTGAGTCTTCCTACTGTATATGTTTTGAGCGTTTCCTGTGTCACCAGTTTTACATTCTGATGCAACTCTGCAGGTTTACTGTATCCCTTGGACCTTCCCGTTGACGATGAAACGCAGAATTTGCATCGGAATTAAATATAAGAGACACAATGCCGAATTAAGTACAGGAAGACTGAGTCTTCCTACTGTCTATAATTTGAGCGTTTCCTGTGTCACCAGTTTTATATTCCGGTGCACCTCTGCATGTTTACTGTATCCCTTGGACCTTCCCATTGGCGATGAAACACACAAATTGCATCGAAATTAAATACAAGAGACACAATGACGACTTATGTACAGCAAGACTGAGTCTTCCTACTGTCTATGTTTTGAGAGTTTCCTGTGGCACCAGTTTTACATTCCGAATCACCTCTGCAGGTTTACTGTATCCATTGGGCCTTCCCATTGTCGATGAAACACAGAAAACGCATCGGAATTAAATACAAGAGTCACAATGCCGTCTTAAGTACAGGAACTCTGAGTCTTCCTACTGTCTATGATTTGAGCGTTTCCAGAGTCACCAGTTTTACATTCCGATGCACCTCTGCAGGTTTACTGTATCAGTTGGACCTTCCCATTGACGATGAAAAACAGAAATTGCATCGGAATTAAATATAAGATACACAATGCCGACTTAAGTACAGGAAGACTAAGTCTCCCTACTGTCTATGTTTTGAGCGTTTCCTGTGTCATCAGTTTTACTTTCCGATGCACCTCTGCATGTTTACTATATCCCTTGGACCTTCCCATTCACGATGAAACACAGAAAATTAATCGTAAATAAATATAAGAGACACAATGAAGACTTAAGTACAGGAAGACTGAGTGTTCCTACTGTCCATGTTTTGAGCGTTTCCTGTGTCACCAGTTTTACATCCCGATGCACCTCTGCAGCTTTACTGTATCCCTTGGACCTTCCCATTGACGATGAAACACAGAAATTGCATTGGAAGTAAATATAAGAGACACCATGCCGTCATAAGAACAGGAAGACTGAGTCATCCTACCGTCTATGTTTTGAGCGTTTCATGTGTCACTAGTTTTACATTCCGATGCAGCTCTGCAGGTTTACTGTATCCCTTGGACCTTAACATTGACGATGAAACACAGAAATTGCACCGTAATTAAATATAAGAGCCACAATGCCGTCTTAAGTACAGGAAGACTGAGTCGTCCTACTGTCTATGTTTTGAGCGTTTCATGTGTCACCAGTTTTACATTCTGATGCACCTCTGCAGGTTTACTGTATCCCTTGGACCTTCCCATTGTCGATGAAACACAGAAATTGCATCGGAATTAAATATAAGAGAAACAATGCCGACTTAAGTACAGCAAGACTAAGTCTTCCTACTGTCTATGTTTTGAGCGTTTCCTGTGTCATCAGTTTTACTTTCCGATGCACCTCTGCAGGTTTACTATATCCCTTGGACCTATCCATTCACGATGAAACACAGAAATTTCATCTGAAATAAATATAAGAGACACAATGCCGACCTAAGTACAGGAAGACTGAGTCTTCCTACTGTCTATGTTTTGAGCATTTCCTGTGTCACCAGTTTTACATTCCGATTCACCTCTGCAGGTTTACTATATCCCTTGGACCTTCCCATTGTCGATGAAACACAGAAATCGCATCGGAATTAAATATAAGAGTCACAATGCCGTCTTAAGTACAGCAAGACTGAGTCATCCTACTGCCTATGTTTTGAGCGTTTCCTGTGTCACCAGTTTTACATTCCGATGCACCTCTGCAGGTTTACTGTATCCCTTGGACCTTCCCATTGACGATGAAACACAGAAATTGCATCGGAATTAAATATAAGAGACACAATGCCGTCTTAAGTACAGGAAGACTGAGTCTTCCTACTGTCTAACAATTTAGCGTTTCATGTGTCACCAGTTTTACATTCTGATGCACCACTGCAGGTTTACTGTATCCCTTGGACCTTCTCATTGTCGATGAAAAACAGAAATTGCATCGGAATTAAATAATAGAGACACAATGCCGACTTAAGTACAGGAAGACTGAGTCTTCCTACTGTCTATGTTTTGAGCGTTTCCTGTGTCACCTGTTTTACATTCCGATGCACCTCTGCAGGTCTACTGTATCCCTTGGACCTTCCCATTGACGATGAAACACAGAAATTGCATCGGAATTTAATATAAGAGACACATTGCCGACTTTAGTACAGGAAGACTAAGTCTTCCTACTGTCTATGTTTTGAGCGTTTCCTGTGTCATCAGTTTTACTTTCCGATGCACCTCTGCATGTTTACTATATCCCATGGACATTCCCATTCACGATGAAACACAGAAATTTAATCGGAAATAAATATAAGGGACACAATGCCGACTTAAGTACAGGAAGACTGAGTCTTCCTACTGTCTATGTTTTGAGCGTTTCCTGTGTCACCAGTTTTACATTCCGATGCACCTCTGCAGGTTTACTGTATCCCTTGGACCTTCCCATTGACAATGAAACACAGAAATTGCATCGGAATTAAATATAAGAGACACAACGCCGACTTAAGTACAACTAAACTGAGTCTTCTTACGGTCGATGTTTTGAGCGTTTCCTGTGTCACCAGTTTTACATTCCGATGCACCCCTGCCGATTTACTGTATCCCTTGGACCTTCCCATTGTCGATGAAACACAGAAATCGCATCGGAATTAAGTATAAGAGACACAATGCCGACTTAAGTACAGGAAGACTGAGGCTTCCTACTGTCTATGTTTTGAGCGTTTCCTGTCTCACTAGTTTTACATTCCGATGCACCTCTGCAGGTTTACTGTATCCATTGGACGTCCCCATTGTCGATGAAACACAGCAATCGCATCGGAATTAAATATAAGAGACACAATGCCGACTTAAGTACAGGAAGACTGAGGCTTCCTACTGTCTATGTTTTGAGCGTTTCCTGTCTCACTAGTTTTACATTCCGATGCACCTCTTCAGGTTTACTGTATACCTTGGACCTTCCCATTGTCGATGAAACACAGAAATCGCATCGGAATTAAATATAAGAGACACAATGCCGACTTAAGTACAGGAAGACTGAGTCTTCCTACTGTCTATGTTTTGAGCGTTTCCTGTTTCACCAGTTTTACATTCCGATGCACCTCTGCAGGTTTACTGTATCCATTGGACCTCCCCATTGTCGATGAAACACAGCAATCGCATCGGAATTAAATATAAGAGACACAATGCCGACTTAAGTACAGGAAGACTGAGGCTTCCTACTGTCTATGTTTTGAGCGTTTCCTGTCTCACTAGTTTTACATTCCATTGCACCTCTGCAGGTTTACTGTATCCCTTGGACCTTCCCGTTGACGATGAAACACAGAAATTGCATGGGAATTAAATATAAGATACACAACGCCGACTTAAGTACAAGAAAACTGAGTCTTCTTACGGTCGCTGCTTTGAGCGTTTCCTGTGTCATCAGTTTTACTTTCCGATGCACCTCTGCAGGTTTACTATATCCCTTGGACATTCCCATTCACGATGAAACACAGATATTTCATCGGAAATAAATATAAGAGACACAATGCCGACTTAAGTACAGGAAGACTGAGTCTTCCTACTGTCTATGTTTTGACAGTTTCCTGTGTCACCAGTTTTACATTCCGATGCACCTCTGCAGGTTTACTGTATCGCTTGGACCTTCCCATTGACGATGAAACACAGAAATTGCATCGGAATTAAATATAAGAGACACAATGCCGGCTTAAGTACAGGAAGACTGAGTCTTCCTACTGTCTATGTTTTGAGCGTTTCCTGTGTCACCAGTTTTACATTCTGATGCAACTCTGCAGGTTTACTGTATCCCTTGGACCTTCCCATTGACGATGAAACACAGAAATTGCATCGGAATTAAATATAAGAGACACAATGCCGACTTAAGTACAGGAAGACTGAGTCTTCCTACTATCTATAATTTGAGCGTTTCCTGTGTCACCAGTTTTACATTCCGATGCACCTCTACAGGTTTACTGTATCCCTTGGACCTTCACAGTGACGATGAAACACAGAAATTGCATCGGAATTAAATATAAGAGACACAGCGCCGACTTAAGTACAAGAAAACTGAGTCTTCTTACGGTCTATGTTTTGAGCGTTTCCTGTGTCACCAGTTTTACATTCCGATGCACCCCTGCCGGTTTACTGTATCCCTTGGACCTTCCCATTGTCGATGAAACACAGAAATTGCATCGGAATTAAATGTAAGAGAAACAATGCCGACTTAAGTACAGCAAGACTAAGTCTTCCTACTGTCTATGTTTTGAGCGTTTCCTGTGTCATCAGTTTTACTTTCCGATGCACCTCTGCAGGTTTACTACATCCCTTGGACCTATCCATTCACGATGAAACACAGAAATTTCATCTGAAATAAATATAAGAGACACAATGCTGACTTAAGTACAGGAAGACTGAGTCTTCCTACTGTCTATGTTTTGAGCGTTTCCTGTGTCACCAGTTTTACATTCCGATGCACCTCTGCAGGTTTACTGTATCCCTTGGACCTTGCCATTGACGATGAAACACATAAATTGTATAGGAATTAAATATAAGAGACACAATTCCGACTTAAGTACAGGAAGAGTGAGTCTTCCTACTGTCTATGTTTTGAACGTTTCCTGTGTCACTAGTTTTACATTCCGATGCACCTCTGCAGGTTTACTATATCCCTTGGACCTTCCCATTGACGATGAAACACAAAAACTGCATCGGAATTAAAAATAAGAGACACAATGCCGACTTAAGTACAGGAAGACTGAGTTTTCCAACTGTCTATAATTTGAGCGTTTCCTGTGTCACCAGTTTTACATTCAGATGCACCTCTACAGGTTTACTGTATCCCTTGGACCTTCACAGGTACGATGAAACACAGAAATTGCATCGGCATTAAATATAAGAGACACAATGCCGACTTAAGTACAGGAAGACTGAGTCTTCCTACTGTCTATGTTTTGAGCGTTTCCTGTGTCACCAGTTTTACATTCCGTTGCACCTCTGCAGGTTTACTGTATCCCTTGGACCTTCCCATTGTCGATGAAACACAGAAATTGCATTGGAATTAAATATAAGAGACACAATGCCCACTTAAGTACAGGAAGACTGAGTCTTCCCACTGTCTATGTTTTGAGCGTTTCCTGTGTCACCAGTTTTACATTCTGATGCAACTCTGCAGGTTTACTGTATCCCTTGGACCTTCCCATTGACGATGAAACACAGAAATTGCATCGGAATTAAATATAAGAGACACAATGCCGACTTAAGTACAGGAAGACTGAGCCTTCCTACTGTCTATAATTTGAGCGTTTCCTGTGTCACCAGTTTTACATTCCGGTGCACCTCTGCATGTTTACTGTATCCCTTGGACCTTCCCATTCGCGATGAAACACACAAATTGCATCGAAATTAAATACAAGAGACACAATGACGACTTATGTACAGTAAGACTGAGTCTTCCTACTGTCTATGTTTTGAGAGTTTCCTGTGGCACCAGTTTTACATTCCGAATCACCTCTGCAGGTTTACTGTATCCCTTGGGCCTTCCCATTGTCGATGAAACACAGAAAACGCATCGGAATTAAATACAAGAGTCACAATGCCGTCTTAAGTACAGGAACACTGAGTCTTCCTACTGTCTATGATTTGAGCGTTTCCAGAGTCACCAGTTTTACATTCCGATGCACCTCTGCAGGTTTACTGTATCACTTGGACCTTCCCATTGACGATGAAAAACAGAAATTGCATCGGAATTAAATATAAGATACACAATGCCGACTTAAGTACAGGAAGACTGAGTCTTCCTACTGTCTATGTTTTGAACGTTTCCTGTGTCACCAGTTTTACATTCCGATGCACCTCTGCATGTTTACTATATCCCTTGGACCTTCCCATTCACGATGAAACACAGAAAATTAATCGTAAATAAATATAAGGGACACAATGAAGACTTAAGTACAGGAAGAGTGAGTGTTCCTACTGTCCATGTTTTGAGCGTTTCCTGTGTCACCAGTTTTACATTCCGATGCACCTCTGCAGGTTTACTGTATCCCTTGGACCTTCCCATTGACGATGAAACACAGAAATTGCATTGGAATTAAATATAAGAGACACAATGCCGTCATAAGGACAGAAAGACTAAGTCATCCTACTGTCTATGTTTTGAGCGTTTCCTGTGTCATCAGTTTTACTTTCCGATGCACCTCTGCAGGTTTACTACATCCCTTGGACCTATCCATTCACGATGAAACACAGAAATTTCATCTGAAATAAATATAAGAGACACAATGCTGACTTAAGTACAGGAAGACTGAGTCTTCCTACTGTCTATGTTTTGAACGTTTCCTGTGTCACCAGTTTTACATTCCGATGCACCTCTGCAGGTTTACTGTATCCCTTGCACCTTCCCATTGACGATGAAACACAGAAACTGCATCGGAATTAAATATAAGAGACACAATGCCGACATAAGTACAGGAAGACTGAGTTTTCCTACTGTCTATAATTTGAGCGTTACCTGTGTCACCAGTTTTACATTCAGATGCACCTCTACAGGTTTACTGTATCCCTTGGACCTTCACAGGTACGATGAAACACAGAAATTGCATCGGCATTAAATATAAGAGACACAATGCCGACTTAAGTACAGGAAGACTGAGTCTTCCTACTGTCTATGTTTTGAGCGTTTCCTGTGTCAATAGTTTTACATTCCGATGCAACTCTGCAGGTTTACTGTATCCCTTGGACCTTCCCATTGTCGATGAAACACAGAAATTGCATCGGAATTAAATATAAGAGACACAATGCCGACATAAGTACAGAAAGACTGAGTCTTCCTACTTTCTATAACCTGAGCGTTTCCTGTGTCACCAGTTTTACATTCCGATGAACCTCTACAGGTTTACTGTATCCCTTGGACCCTCACAGTGACGATGAAAGACAGAAATTGCATCGGAATTAAATATAAGAGACACAATGCCGACTTAAGTACAGGAAGACTGAGTTTTCCTACTGTCTATAATTTGAGCGTTTCCTGTGTCACCAGTTTTACATTCCGATGCACCTCTACAGGTTTACTGTATCCCTTGGACCTTCACAGGTACGATGAAACACAGAAATTGCATCGGAATTAAATATAAGAGACACAATGCCGACTTAAGTACAGGAGGACTGAGTCCTCCTACTGTCTATGTTTTGAGCGTTTCCTGTGTCACCAGTTTTACATTCCGATGCACCTCTGCAGGTTTACTGTATCCCTTGGACCTTCCCATTGTCGATAAAACACAGAAATGGCATCGGAATTAAATATAAGAGACACAATGCCGACATAAGTACAGGAAAACTGAGTCTTCTTACTGTCAATGTTTTGAGCGTTTCCTGTGTCACCAGTTTTACATTCCGATGCACCTCTGCAGGTTTACTGTATCCCTTGGACCTTCCCATTGGCGATGAAACACACAAATTGCATCGAAATTAAATATAAGAGACACAATGCCGACTTAAATACAGGAAGACTGAGTTTTCCTACTGTCTATAATTTGAGCGTTTCCTGTGTCACCAGTTTTACATTCCGATGCACCTCTTCAGGTTTACTGTATCCCTTGGACCTTCTCATTGTCGATGAAAAACAGAAATTGCATCGGAATTAAATATAAGAGACACAATGCCGACTTAAGTACAGGAAGACTGAGTCTTCCTACTGTCTATGTTTTGAGCGTTTCCTGTGTCACCTGTTTTACATTCCGATGCACCTCTGCAGGTTTACTGTATCACTTGGACATTCCCATTGACGATGAAACACAGAAATTGCATCGGAATTAAATATAAGAGACACAATGCCGACTTAAGTACAGGAAGACTAAGTCTTCCTACTGTCTATGTTTTGAGCGTTTCCTGTGTCATCAGTTTTACTTTCCGATGCACCTCTGCATGTTTACTATATTCCTTGGACATTCCCATTCACGATGAAACACAGAAATTTAATCGGAAATAAATATAAGAGACACAATGCCGACTTAAGTACAGGAAGACTGAGTCTTCCTACTGTCTATGTTTTGAGCGTTTCCTGTGTCACAAGTTTTACATTCCGATGCACCTCTGCAGGTTTACTGTATCCCTTGGACCTTCCCATTGACGATGAAACACAGAAATTGCATCGGAATTAAATATAAGAGACACAACGCCGACTTAAGTACAACAAAACTGAGTCTTCTTACGGTCGATGTTTTGAGCGTTTCCTGTGTCACCAGTTTTACATTCCGTTGCACCCCTGCCGATTTACTGTATCCCTTGGACCTTCCCATTGTCGATGAAACACAGAAATCGCATCGGAATTAAATATAAGGGACACAATGCCGACTTACGTACAGGAAGACTGAGTCTTCCTACTGTCTATGTTTTGAGCGTTTCATGTTACATCAGTTTTACATTCCGATGCACCTCTGCAGGTTTACTGTATCCATTGGACCTCCCGATTGTCGATGAAACACAGCAATCGCATCGGAATTAAATATAAGAGACACAATGCCGACTTAAGTACAGGAAGACTGAGGCTTCCTACTGTCTATGCTTTGAGCGTTTCCCTTCTCTTTAGTTTTACATTCCGATGCACCTCTTCAGGTTTACTGTATACCTTGGACCTTCCCATTGACGATGAAACACAGAAATTGCATCGGTATTAAATATAAGAGACACAATGCCCACTTAAGTACAGGAAGACTGAGTCTTCCCACTGTCTATGTTTTGAGCGTTTCCTGTGTCACCAGTTTTACATTCTGATGCAACTCTGCAGGTTTACTGTATCCCTTGGACCTTCCCATTGACGATGAAACACAGAAATTGCATCGGAATTAAATATAAGAGACACAATGCCGACTTAAGTACAGGAAGACTGAGCCTTCCTACTGTCTATAATTTGAGCGTTTCCTGTGTCACCAGTTTTACATTCCGGTGCACCTCTGCATGTTTACTGTATCCCTTGGACCTTCCCATTGGCGATGAAACACACAAATTGCATCGAAATTAAATACAAGAGACACAATGACGACTTATGTACAGCAAGACTGAGTCTTCCTACTGTCTATGTTTTGAGAGTTTCCTGTGGCACCAGTTTTACATTCCGAATCACCTCTGCAGGTTTACTGTATCCCTTGGGCCTTCCCATTGTCGATGAAACACAGAAAACGCATCGGAATTAAATACAAGAGTCACAATGCCGTCTTAAGTACAGGAACACTGAGTCTTCCTACTGTCTATGATTTGAGCGTTTCCAGAGTCACCAGTTTTACATTCCGATGCACCTCTGCAGGTTTACTGTATCACTTGGACCTTCCCATTGACGATGAAAAACAGAAATTGCATCGGAATTAAATATAAGATACACAATGCCGACTTAAGTACAGGAAGACTGAGTCTTCCTACTGTCTATGTTTTGAACGTTTCCTGTGTCACCAGTTTTACATTCCGATGCAGCTCTGCATGTTTACTATATCCCTTGGACCTTCCCATTCACGATGAAACACAGAAAATTAATCGTAAATAAATATAAGGGACACAATGAAGACTTAAGTACAGGAAGAGTGAGTGTTCCTACTGTCCATGTTTTGAGCGTTTCCTGTGTCACCAGTTTTACATTCCGATGCACCTCTGCAGGTTTACTGTATCCCTTGGACCTTCCAATTGACGATGAAACACAGAAATTGCATTGGAATTAAATATAAGAGACACAATGCCGTCATAAGGACAGAAAGACTAAGTCATCCTACTGTCTATGTTTTGAGCGTTTCCTGTGTCATCAGTTTTACTTTCCGATGCACCTCTGCAGGTTTACTACATCCCTTGGACCTATCCATTCACGATGAAACACAGAAATTTCATCTGAAATAAATATAAGAGACACAATGCTGACTTAAGTACAGGAAGACTGAGTCTTCCTACTGTCTATGTTTTGAACGTTTCCTGTGTCACCAGTTTTACATTCCGATGCACCTCTGCAGGTTTACTGTATCCCTTGCACCTTCCCATTGACGATGAAACACTGAAACTGCATCGGAATTAAATATAAGAGACACAATGCCGACATAAGTACAGGAAGACTGAGTTTTCCTACTGTCTATAATTTGAGCGTTACCTGTGTCACCAGTTTTACATTCAGATGCACCTCTACAGGTTTACTGTATCCCTTGGACCTTCACAGGTACGATGAAACACAGAAATTGCATCGGCATTAAATATAAGAGACACAATGCCGACTTAAGTACAGGAAGACTGAGTCTTCCTACTGTCTATGTTTTGAGCGTTTCCTGTGTCAATAGTTTTACATTCCGATGCAACTCTGCAGGTTTACTGTATCCCTTGGACCTTCCCATTGTCGATGAAACACAGAAATTGCATCGGAATTAAATATAAGAGACACAATGCCGACATAAGTACAGGAAGACTGAGTCTTCCTACTTTCTATAACCTGAGCGTTTCCTGTGTCACCAGTTTTACATTCCGATGAACCTCTACAGGTTTACTGTATCCCTTGGACCCTCACAGTGACGATGAAAGACAGAAATTGCATCGGAATTAAATATAAGAGACACAATGCCGACTTAAGTACAGGAAGACTGAGTTTTCCTACTGTCTATAATTTGAGCGTTTCCTGTGTCACCAGTTTTACATTCCGATGCACCTCTACAGGTTTACTGTATCCCTTGGACCTTCACAGGTACGATGAAACACAGAAATTGCATCGGAATTAAATATAAGAGACACAATGCCGACTTAAGTACAGGAAGACTGAGTCCTCCTACTGTCTATGTTTTGAGCGTTTCCTGTGTCACCAGTTTTACATTCCGATTCACCTCTGCAGGTTTACTATATCCCTTGGACCTTCCCATTGTCGATGAAACACAGAAATCGCATCGGAATTAAATATAAGACTCACAATGCCGTCTTAAGTACAGGAAGACTGAGTCATCCTACTGCCTATGTTTTGAGCGTTTCCTGTGTCACCAGTTTTACATTCCGATGCACCTCTGCAGGTTTACTGTATCCCTTGGACCTTCTCATTGTCGATGAAAAACAGAAATTGCATCGGAATTAAATATAAGAGACACAATGCCGACTTAAGTACAGGAAGACTGAGTCTTCCTACTGTCTATGTTTTGAGCGTTTCCTGTGTCACCTGTTTTACATTCCGATGCACCTCTGCAGGTTTACTGTATCCCTTGGACATTCCCATTGACGATGAAACACAGAAATTGCATCGGAATTAAATATAAGAGACACAATGCCGACTTAAGTACAGGAAGACTAAGTCTTCCTACTGTCTATGTTTTGAGCGTTTCCTGTGTCATCAGTTTTACTTTCCGATGCACCTCTGCATGTTTACTATATTCCTTGGACATTCCCATTCACGATGAAACACAGAAATTTAATCGGAAATAAATATAAGAGACACAATGCCGACTTAAGTACAGGAAGACTGAGTCTTCCTACTGTCTATGTTTTGAGCGTTTCCTGTGTCACAAGTTTTACATTCCGATGCACCTCTGCAGGTTTACTGTATCCCTTGGACCTTCCCATTGACGATGAAACACAGAAATTGCATCGGAATTAAATATAAGAGACACAACGCCGACTTAAGTACAACAAAACTGAGTCTTCTTACGGTCGATGTTTTGAGCGTTTCCTGTGTCACCAGTTTTACATTCCGTTGCACCCCTGCCGATTTACTGTATCCCTTGGACCTTCCCATTGTCGATGAAACACAGAAATCGCATCGGAATTAAATATAAGAGACACAATGCCGACTTACGTACAGGAAGACTGAGTCTTCCTACTGTCTATGTTTTGAGCGTTTCATGTTACATCAGTTTTACATTTCGATGCACCTCTGCAGGTTTACTGTATCCATTGGACCTCCCGATTGTCGATGAAACACAGCAATCGCATCGGAATTAAATATAAGAGACACAATGCCGACTTAAGTACAGGAAGACTGAGGCTTCCTACTGTCTATGCTTTGAGCGTTTCCCTTCTCTTTAGTTTTACATTCCGATGCACCTCTTCAGGTTTACTGTATACCTTGGACCTTCCCATTGACGATGAAACACAGAAATTGCATCGGAATTAAATATAAGAGACACAATGCCGACTTAAGTACAGGAAGACTGAGCCTTCCTACTGTCTATAATTTGAGCGTTTCCTGTGTCACCAGTTTTACATTCCGGTGCACCTCTGCATGTTTACTGTATCCCTTGGACCTTCCCATTGGCGATGAAACACACAAATTGCATCGAAATTAAATACAAGAGACACAATGACGACTTATGTACAGCAAGACTGAGTCTTCCTACTGTCTATGTTTTGAGAGTTTCCTGTGGCACCAGTTTTACATTCCGAATCACCTCTGCAGGTTTACTGTATCCCTTGGGCCTTCCCATTGTCGATGAAACACAGAAAACGCATCGGAATTAAATACAAGAGTCACAATGCCGTCTTAAGTACAGGAACACTGAGTCTTCCTACTGTCTATGATTTGAGCGTTTCCAGAGTCACCAGTTTTACATTCCGATGCACCTCTGCAGGTTTACTGTATCACTTGGACCTTCCCATTGACGATGAAAAACAGAAATTGCATCGGAATTAAATATAAGATACACAATGCCGACTTAAGTACAGGAAGACTGAGTCTTCCTACTGTCTATGTTTTGAACGTTTCCTGTGTCACCAGTTTTACATTCCGATGCACCTCTGCATGTTTACTATATCCCTTGGACCTTCCCATTCACGATGAAACACAGAAAATTAATCGTAAATAAATATAAGGGACACAATGAAGACTTAAGTACAGGAAGAGTGAGTGTTCCTACTGTCCATGTTTTGAGCGTTTCCTGTGTCACCATTTTTACATTCAGATGCACCTCTGCAGGTTTACTGTATCCCTTGGACCTTCCCATTGACGATGAAACACAGAAATTGCATTGGAATTAAATATAAGAGACACAATGCTGTCATAAGGACAGGAAGACTAAGTCATCCTACTGTCTATGTTTTGAGCGTTTCCTGTGTCATCAGTTTTACTTTCCGATGCACCTCTGCAGGTTTACTACATCCCTTGGACCTATCCATTCACGATGAAACACAGAAATTTCATCTGAAATAAATATAAGAGACACAATGCTGACTTAAGTACAGGAAGACTGAGTCTTCCTACTGTCTATGTTTTGAACGTTTCCTGTGTCACCAGTTTTACATTCCGATGCACCTCTGCAGGTTTACTGTATCCCTTGGACCTTCCCATTGTCGATGAAACACAGAAATTGCATCGGAATTAAATATAAGAGACACAATGCCGACATAAGTACAGGAAGACTGAGTCTTCCTACTTTCTATAACCTGAGCGTTTCCTGTGTCACCAGTTTTACATTCCGATGAACCTCTACAGGTTTACTGTATCCCTTGGACCCTCACAGTGACGATGAAAGACAGAAATTGCATCGGTATTAAATATAAGAGACACAATGCCGACTTAAGTACAGGAAGACTGAGTTTTCCTACTGTCTATAATTTGAGCGTTTCCTGTGTCACCAGTTTTACATTCCGATGCACCTCTACAGGTTTACTGTATCCCTTGGACCTTCACAGGTACGATGAAACACAGAAATTGCATCGGAATTAAATATAAGAGACACAATGCCGACTTAAGTACAGGAAGACTGAGTCCTCCTACTGTCTATGTTTTGAGCGTTTCCTGTGTCACCAGTTTTACATTCCGATGCACCTCTGCAGGTTTACTGTATCCCTTGGACCTTCCCATTGTTGATAAAACACAGAAATTGCATCGGAATTAAATATAAGAGACACAATGCCGACATAAGTACAGGAAGACTGAGTCTTCCTACTGTCAATGTTTTGAGCGTTTCCTGTGTCACCAGTTTTACATTCCGATGCACCTCTGCAGGTTTACTGTATCCCTTGGACCTTCCCATTGGCGATGAAACACACAAATTGCATCCAAATTAAATATAAGAGACACAATGCCGACTTAAGTACAGGAAGACTGAGTCTTCCTACTGTCTATGTTTTGAGCGTTTCCTGTGTCACCAGTTTTACATTCCGATTCACCTCTGCAGGTTTACTATATCCCTTGGACCTTCCCATTGTCGATGAAACACAGAAATCGCATCGGAATTAAATATAAGACTCACAATGCCGTCTTAAGTACAGGAAGACTGAGTCATCCTACTGCCTATGTTTTGAGCGTTTCCTGTGTCACCAGTTTTACATTCCGATGCACCTCTGCAGGTTTACTGTATCCCTTGGACCTTCTCATTGTCGATGAAAAACAGAAATTGCATCGGAATTAAATATAAAAGACACAATGCCGACTTAAGTACAGGAAGACTGAGTCTTCCTACTGTCTATGTTTTGAGCGTTTCCTGTGTCACCTGTTTTACATTCCGATGCACCTCTGCAGGTTTACTGTATCCCTTGGACCTTCCCATTGACGATGTAACACAGAAATTGCATCGGAATTAAATATAAGAGACACATTGCCGACTTAAGTACAGGAAGACTAAGTCTTCCTACTGTCTATGTTTCGAACGTTTCCTGTGTCATCAGTTTTAATTTCCGATGCACCTCTGAATGTTTACTATATCCCTTGGACATTCCCATTCACGATGAAACACAGAAATTTAATCGGAAATAAATATAAGAGACACAATGCCGACTTAAGTACAGGAAGACTGAGTCTTCCTACTGTCTATGTTTTGAGCGTTTCCTGTGTCACCAGTTTTACATTCCGATGCACCTCTGCAGGTTTACTGTATCCCTTGGACCTTCCCATTGACGATGAAACACAGAAATTGCATCGGAATTAAATATAAGAGACACAACGCCGACTTAAGTACAACTAAACTGAGTCTTCTTACGGTCGATGTTTTGAGCGTTTCCTGTGTCACCAGTTTTACATTCCGATGCACCCCTGCCGATTTACTGTATCCCTTGGAACTTCCCATTGTCGATGAAACACAGAAATCACATCGGAATGAAATATAAGAGACACAATGCCGGCTTACGTACAGGAAGACTGAGTCTTCCTACTGTCTATGTTTTGAGCGTTTCCTGTTTCACCAGTTTTACATTCCGATGCACCTCTGCAGGTTTACTGTATCCATTGGACCTCCCCATTGTCGATGAAACACAGCAATCGCATCGGAATTAAATATAAGAGACACAATGCCGACTTAAGTACAGGAAGACTGAGGCTTCCTACTGTCTATGTTTTGAGCGTTTCCTGTCTCACTAGTTTTACATTCCGATGCACCTCTTCAGGTTTACTGTATACCTTGGACCTTCCCATTGATGATGAAACACAGAAATTGCATCGGATTAAATATAAGAGACACAATGCCGACTTAAGTACAGGAAGACTGAGTCTTCCTACTGCCTATGATTTGAGCGTTTCCTGTGTCACCAGTTTTACATTCTGATGCAACTCTGCAGGTTTACTGTATCCCTTGGACCTTCCCATTGACGATGAAACACAGAAATTGCATCGGAATTAAATATAAGAGACACAATGCCGACTTAAGTACAGGAAGACTGAGTCTTCCTACTGTATATGTTTTGAGCGTTTCCTGTGTCACCAGTTTTACATTCTGATGCAACTCTGCAGGTTTACTGTATCCCTTGGACCTTCCCGTTGACGATGAAACGCAGAATTTGCATCGGAATTAAATATAAGAGACACAATGCCGAATTAAGTACAGGAAGACTGAGTCTTCCTACTGTCTATAATTTGAGCGTTTCCTGTGTCACCAGTTTTATATTCCGGTGCACCTCTGCAGGTTTACTGTATCCATTGGGCCTTCCCATTGTCGATGAAACACAGAAAACGCATCGGAATTAAATACAAGAGTCACAATGCCGTCTTAAGTACAGGAACTCTGAGTCTTCCTACTGTCTATGATTTGAGCGTTTCCAGGGTCACCAGTTTTACATTCCGATGCACCTCTGCAGGTTTACTGTATCAGTTGGACCTTCCCATTGACGATGAAAAACAGAAATTGCATCGGAATTAAATATAAGATACACAATGCCGACTTAAGTACAGGAAGACTAAGTCTCCCTACTGTCTATGTTTTGAGCGTTTCCTGTGTCATCAGTTTTACTTTCCGATGCACCTCTGCATGTTTACTATATCCCTTGGACCTTCCCATTCACGATGAAACACAGAAAATTAATCGTAAATAAATATAAGAGACACAATGAAGACTTAAGTACAGGAAGACTGAGTGTTCCTACTGTCCATGTTTTGAGCGTTTCCTGTGTCACCAGTTTTACATCCCGATGCACCTCTGCAGGTTTACTGTATCCCTTGGACCTTCCCATTGACGATGAAACACAGAAATTGCATTGGAAGTAAATATAAGAGACACAATGCCGTCATAAGAACAGGAAGACTGAGTCATCCTACCGTCTATGTTTTGAGCGTTTCCTGTGTCATCAGTTTTACTTTCCGATGCACCTCTGCAGGTTTACTATATCCCTTGGACCTATCCATTCACGATGAAACACAGAAATTTCTTCTGAAATAAATATAAGAGACACAATGCCGACTTAAGTACAGGAAGACTGAGTCTTCCTACTGTCTATGTTTTGAGCATTTCCTGTGTCACCAGTTTTACATTCCGATTCACCTCTGCAGGTTTACTATATCCCTTGGACCTTCCAATTGTCGATGAAACACAGAAATCGCATCGGAATTAAATATAAGAGTCACAATGCCGTCTTAAGTACAGCAAGACTGAGTCATCCTACTGCCTATGTTTTGAGCGTTTCCTGTGTCACCAGTTTTACATTCCGATGCACCTCTGCAGGTTTACTGTATCCCTTGGACCTTCCCATTGACGATGAAACACAGGAAGTGCATCGGAATTAAATATAAGAGACACAATGCCGTCTTAAGTACAGGAAGACTGAGTCTTCCTACTGTCTAAGAATTTAGCGTTTCATGTGTCAACAGTTTTACATTCTGATGCACCACTGCAGGTTTACTGTATCCCTTGGACCTTCTCATTGTCGATGAAAAACAGAAATTGCATCGGAATTAAATAATAGAGACACAATGCCGACTTAAGTACAGGAAGACTGAGTCTTCCTACTGTCTATGTTTTGAGCGTTTCCTGTGTCACCTGTTTTACATTCCGATGCACCTCTGCAGGTTTACTGTATCCCTTGGACCTTCCCATTGACGATGAAACACAGAAATTGCATCATAATTAAATATAAGAGACACATTGCCGACTTAAGTACAGGAAGACTAAGTCTTCCTACTGTCTATGTTTTGAGCGTTTTCTGTGTCATCAGTTTTACTTTCCGATGCACCTCTGCATGTTTACTATATCCCTTGGACATTCCCATTCACGATGAAACACAGAAATTTAATCGGAAATAAATATAAGAGACACAATGCCGACTTAAGTACAGGAAGACTGAGTCTTCCTACTGTCTATGTTTTGAGCGTTTCCTGTGTCACCAGTTTTACATTCCGATGCACCTCTGCAGGTTTACTGTATCCCTTGGTCCTTCCCATTGACAATGAAACACAGAAATTGCATCGGAATTAAATATAAGAGACACAACGCCGACTTAAGTACAACTAAACTGAGTCTTCTTACGGTCGATGTTTTGAGCGTTTCCTGTGTCACCAGTTTTACATTCCGATGCACCCCTGCCGATTTACTGTATCCCTTGGACCTTCCCATTGTCGATGAATCACAGAAATCGCATCGGAATTAAATATAAGAGACACAATGCCGACTTACGTACAGGAAGACTGAGTCTTCCTACTGTCTATGTTTTGAGCGTTTCCTGTTTCACCAGTTTTACATTATGATGCACCTCTGCAGGTTTACTGTATCCATTGGACCTCCCCATTGTCGATGAAACACAGCAATCGCATCGGAATTAAATATAAGAGACACAATGCCGACTTAAGTACAGGAAGACTGAGGCTTCCTACTGTCTATGTTTTGAGCGTTTCCTGTCTCACTAGTTTTACATTCCGATGCACCTCTTCAGGTTTACTGTATACCTTGGACCTTCCCATTGACGATGAAACACAGAAATTGCATCGGAATTAAGTATAAGAGACACAATGCCGACTTAAGTACAGGAAGACTCAGTCTTCCTACTGTCTATGTTTTGAGCGTTTCCTGTGTCACCAGTTTTACATTCTGATGCAACTCTGCAGGTTTACTGTATCCCTTGGACCTTCCCATTGACGATGAAACACAGAAATTGCATCGGAATTAAATATAAGAGACACAATGCCGACTTAAGTACAGGAAGACTGAGTCTTCCTACTGTCTATGTTATGAGCGTTTCCTGTGTCACCAGTTTTACATTCTGATGCAACTCTGCAGGTTTACTGTATCCCTTGGACCTTCCCATTGACGATGAAACTTACAATTTGCATCGAAATTAAATACAAGAGACACAATGACGACTTATGTACAGCAAGACTGAGTCTTCCTACTGTCTATGTTTTGAGAGTTTCCTGTGGCACCAGTTTTACATTCCGAATCACCTCTGCAGGTTTACTGTATCCCTTGGGCCTTCCCATTGTCGATGAAACACAGAAAACGCATCGGAATTAAATACAAGAGTCACAATGCCGTCTTAAGTACAGGAACACTGAGTCTTCCTACTGTCTATGATTTGAGCGTTTCCAGAGTCACCAGTTTTACATTCCGATGCACCTCTGCAGGTTTACTGTATCACTTGGACCTTCCCATTGACGATGAAAAACAGAAATTGCAGCATCGGAATTAAATATAAGATACACAATGCCGACTTAAGTACAGGAAGACTAAGTCTCCCAACTGTCTATGTTTTGAGCGTTTCCTGTGTCATCAGTTTTACTTTCCGATGCACCTCTGCATGTTTACTATATCCCTTGGACCTTCCCATTCACGATGAAACACAGAAAATTAATCGTAAATGAATATAAGAGACACAATGAAGACTTAAGTACAGGAAGACTGAGTGTTCCTACTGTCCATGTTTTGAGCGTTTCCTGTGTCACCAGTTTTACATCCCGATGCACCTCTGCAGGTTTACTGTATCCCTTGGACCTTCCCATTGACGATGAAACACAGAAATTGCATTGGAATTAAATATAAGAGACACAATGCCGTCATAAGAACAGGAAGACTGAGTCATCCTACTGTCTATGTTTTGTGCGTTTCATGTGTCACTAGTTTTACATTACGATGCACCTCTGCAGGTTTACTGTATCCCTTGGACCTTCCCATTGACGATGACACACAGAAATTGCATCGGAATTAAATATAAGAGACACAATGCCGTCTTAAGTACAGGAAGACTGAGTCGTCCTACTGTCTATGTTTTGAGCGTTTCATGTGTCACCAGTTTTACATTCTGATGCACTTCTGCAGGTTTACTGTATCCCTTGGACCTTCCCATTGTCGATGAAACACAGAAATTGCATCGGAATTAAATATAAGAGATACAATGCCGACTTATGTACAGGAAGACTGAGTCTTCCTACTGGCTATGTTTTGAGCGTTTCCTGTGTCACCCGTTTTACATTCCGATCCACCTCTGCAGGTTTACTGTATCCCTTGGACCTTCCCATTGACGATGAAACACAGAAATTGCATCGGAATTAAATATAAGAGACACAGCGCCGACTTAAGTACAAGAAAACTGAGTCTTCTTATGGTCTATGTTTTGAGCGTTTCCTGTGTCACCAGTTTTACATTCCGATGCAACCCTGCCGGTTTACTCTATCCCTTGGACATTCCCATTGTCGATGAAACACAGAAATTGCATCGGAATTAAATATAAGAGAAACAATGCCGACTTAAGTATAGCAAGACTAAGTCTTCCTACTGTCTATGTTTTGAGCGTTTCCTGTGTCATCAGTTTTACTTTCCGATGCACCTCTGCATGTTTACTATATCCCTTTGACCTATCCATTCACGATGAAACACAGAAATTTCATCTGAAATAAATATAAGAGACACAATGCCGACTTAAGTACAGGAAGACTGAGTCTTCCTACTGTCTATGTTTTGAGCGTTTCCTGTGTCACCAGTTTTACATTCCGATTCACCTCTGCAGGTTTACTATATCCCTTGGACCTTCCCATTGTCGATGAAACACAGAAATCGCATCGGAATTAAATATAAGAGTCACAATGCCGTCTTAAGTACAGGAAGACTGAGTCATCCTACTGCCTATGTTTTGAGCGTTTCCTGTGTCACCAGTTTTACATTCCGATGCACCTCTGCAGGTTTACTGTATCCCTTGGACCTTCCCATTGACGATGAAACACAGGAATTGCATCGGAATTAAATATAAGAGACAGAATGCCGTATTAAGTACAGGAAGACTGAGTCTTCCCACTGTCTACGTTTTTAGCGTTTCATGTGTCACAAGTTTTACATTCTGATGCACCTCTGCAGGTTTACTGTATCCCTTGGACCTTCTCATTGTCGATGAAAAACAGAAATTGCATCGGAATTAAATATAAGAGACACAATGCCGACTTAAGTACAGCAAGACTAAGTCTTCCTACTGTCTATGTTTTGAGCGTTTCCTGTGTCATCAGTTTTACATTCCGATGCACCCCTGCCGATTTACTGTATCCCTTGGACCTTCCCATTGTCGATGAAACACAGAAATCGCATCGGAATTAAATATAAGAGACACAATGCCGGCTTACGTACAGGAAGACTGAGTCTTCCTACTGTCTATGTTTTGAGCGTTTCCTGTTTCACCAGTTTTACATTCCGATGCACCTCTGCAGGTTTACTGTATCCATTGGACCTCCCCATTGTCGATGAAACACAGCAATCGCATCGGAATTAAATATAAGAGACACAATGCCGACTTAAGTACAGGAAGACCGAGGCTTCCTACTGTCTATGTTTTGAGCGTTTCCTGTCTCACTAGTTTTACATTCCGATGCACCTCTTCAGGTTTACTGTATACCTTGGACCTTCCCATTGACGATGACACACAGAAATTGCATCGGAATTAAATATAAGAGACACAATGCCGTCTTAAGTACAGGAAGACTGAGTCGTCCTACTGTCTATGTTTTGAGCGTTTCATGTGTCACCAGTTTTACATTCTGATGCACTTCTGCAGGTTTACTGTATCCCTTGGACCTTCCCATTGTCGATGAAACACAGAAATTGCATCGGAATTAAATATAAGAGATACAATGCCGACTTATGTACAGGAAGACTGAGTCTTCCTACTGGCTATGTTTTGAGCGTTTCCTGTGTCACCCGTTTTACATTCCGATCCACCTCTGCAGGTTTACTGTATCCCTTGGACCTTCCCATTGACGATGAAACACAGAAATTGCATCGGAATTAAATATAAGAGACACAGCGCCGACTTAAGTACAAGAAAACTGAGTCTTCTTATGGTCTATGTTTTGAGCGTTTCCTGTGTCACCAGTTTTAAATTCCGATGCACCCCTGCCGGTTTACTGTATCCCTTGGACATTCCCATTGTCGATGAAACACAGAAATTGCATCGGAATTAAATATAAGAGAAACAATGCCGACTTAAGTACAGCAAGACTAAGTCTTCCTACTGTCTATGTTTTGAGCGTTTCCTGTGTCATCAGTTTTACTTTCCGATGCACCTCTGCATGTTTACTATATCCCTTGGACCTATCCATTCACGATGAAACACAGAAATTTCATCTGAAATAAATATAAGAGACACAATGCCGACTTAAGTACAGGAAGACTGAGTCTTCCTACTGTCTATGTTTTGAGCGTTTCCTGTGTCACCAGTTTTACATTCCGATTCACCTCTGCAGGATATCCCTTGGACCTTCCCATTGTCGATGAAACACAGAAATCGCATCGGAATTAAATATAAGAGTCACAATGCCGTCTTAAGTACAGGAAGACTGAGTCATCCTACTGCCTATGTTTTGAGCGTTTCCTGTGTCACCAGTTTTACATTCCGATGCACCTCTGCAGGTTTACTGTATCCCTTGGACCTTCCCATTGACGATGAAACACAGGAATTGCATCGGAATTAAATATAAGAGACAGAATGCCGTCTTAAGTACAGGAAGACTGAGTCTTCCTACTGTCTATGTTTTTAGCGTTTCATGTGTCACAAGTTTTACATTCTGATGCACCTCTGCAGGTTTACTGTATCCCTTGGACCTTCTCATTGTCGATGAAAAACAGAAATTGCATCGGAATTAAATATAAGAGACATAATGCCGACTTAAGTACAGGAAGACTGAGTCTTCCTACTGTCTATGTTTTGAGCGTTTCCTGTGTCACCTGTTTTACATTCCGATGCACCTCTGCAGGTTTACTGTATCCCTTGGACCTTCCCATTGACGATGAAACACAGAAATTGCATCGGAATTAAATATAAGAGACACAACGCCGACTTAAGTACAACTAAACTGAGTCTTCTTACGGTCGATGTTTTGAGCGTTTCCTGTGTCACCAGTTTTACTCTCCGATGCACACCTGCCGATTTACTGTATCCCTTGGACCTTCCCATTGTCGATGAAACACAGAAATTGCATCGGAATTAAATATAAGAGACACAATGCCGACTTACGTACAGGAAGACTGAGTCTTCCTACTGTCTATGGTTTGAGCGTTTCCTGTTTCACCAGTTTTACATTCCGATGCACCTCTGCAGGTTTACTGTATCCATGGGACCTCCCCATTGTCGATGAAACACAGCAATCGCATCGGTATTAAATATAAGAGACACAATGCCGACTTATGTACAGGAAGACCGAGGCTTCCTACTGTCTATGTTTTGAGCGTTTCCTGTCTCACTAGTTTTACATTCCGATGCACCTCTTCAGGTTTACTGTATACCTTGGAACTTCCCATTGACGATGAAACACAGAAATTGCATCGGAATTAAATATAAGAGACACAATGCCGACATAAGTACAGGAAGACTCAGTCTTCCTACTGTCTATGTTTTGAGCGTTTCCTGTGTCACCAGTTTTACATTCTGATGCAACTCTGCAGGTTTACTGTATCCCTTGGACCTTCCCATTGACGATGAAACACAGAAATTGCATCGGAATTAAATATAAGAGACACAATGCCGACTTAAGTACAGGAAGACTGAGTCTCCCTACTGTCTATGTTTTGAGCGTTTCCTGTGTCACCAGTTTTACATTCTGATGCAACTCTGCAGGTTTACTGTATCCCTTGGACCTTCCCATTGACGATGAAACACAGAAATTGCATCGGAATTAAATATAAGAGACACAATGCCGACTTAAGTACAGGAAGACTGAGTCTTCCTACTGTCTATAATTTGAGCGTTTCCTGTGTCACCAGTTTTACATTCCGGTGCACCTCGGCATGTTTACTGTATCCCTTGGACCTTCCCATTGGCAATGAAACACACAAATTGCATCGAAATTAAATACAAGAGACACAATGACGACTTATGTACAGCAAGACTGAGTCTTCCTACTGTCTATGTTTTGAGAGTTTCCTGTGGCACCAGTTTTACATTCCGAATCACCTCTTCAGGTTTACTGTATACCTTGGACCTTCCCATTGACGATGAAACACAGAAATTGCATCGGAATTAAATATAAGAGACACAATGCCGACTTAAGTACAGGAAAACTAAGTCTCCCTACTGTCTATGTTTTGAGCGTTTCCTGTGTCATCAGTTTTACTTTCCGATGCACCTCTGCATGTTTACTATTTCCCTTGGATCTTCCCATTCACGATGAAACACACAAAATTAATCGTAAATAAATATAAGAGACACAATGAAGACTTAAGTACAGGAAGACTGAGTGTTCCTACTGTCCATGTTTTGAGCGTTTCCTGTGTCACCAGCTTTACATCCCGATGCACCTCTGCAGGTTTACTGTATCCCTTGGACCTTCCCATTGACGATGAAACACAGAAATTGCATCGCATTAAATATAAGAGACACAATGCCGTCATAAGAACAGGAAGACTGAGTCATCCTACTGTCTATGTTTTGAGCGTTTCATGTGTCACTAGTTTTACATTCCGATGCACCTCTGCAGGTTTACTGTATCCCTTGGACCTTCCCATTGACGATGAAACACAGAAATTGCATCGGAATTAAATATAAGAGACACAATGCCGTCTTATGTACAGGAAGACTGAGTCTTCCTACTGGCTATGTTTTGAGCGTTTCCTGTGTCACCCGTTTTACATTCCGATGCACCTCTGCAGGTTTACTGTATCCCTTGGACCTTCCCATTGACGATGAAACACAGAAATTGCATCGCATTAAATATAAGAGACACAATGCCGTCATAAGAACAGGAACACTGAGTCATCCTACTGTCTATGTTTTGAGCGTTTCCTGTGTCACCAGTTTTACATTCCGAATCACCTCTGCAGGTTTACTGTATCCCTTGGGCCTTCCCATTGTCGATGAGACACAGGAAACGCATCGGAATTAAATATAAGAGACAGAATGCCGTCTTAAGTACAGGAAGACTGAGTCTTCCTACTGTCTATGTTTTTAGCGTTTCATGTGTCACAAGTTTTACATTCTGATGCACCTCTGCAGGTTTACTCTATCCCTTGGACCTTCTCATTGTCGATGAAAAACAGAAATTGCATCGGAATTAAATATAAGAGACACAATGCCGACTTAAGTACAGGAAGACTGAGTCTTCCTACTGTCTATGTTTTGAGCGTTTCCTGTGTCACCTGTTTTACATTCCGATGCACCTCTGCAGGTTTACTGTATCCCTTGGACCTTCCCATTGACGATGAAACACAGAAATTGCATCGGAATTAAATATAAGAGACACAATGCCGACAGGAGACTGAGTCTTCCTACTGTCTATGTTTTGAGCGTTTCCTGTGTCACCAGTTTTACATTCTGATGCAACTCTGCAGGTTTACTGTATCCCTTGGACCTTCCCATTGACGATGAAACACAGAAATTGCATCGGAATTAAATATAAGAGTCACAATGCCGACTTAAGTACAGGAAGACTGAGTCTTCCTACTGTCTATTTTTCTAGCGTTTCCTGTGCCACCAGTTTTACATTCTGATGCACCTCTGCATGTTTACTATATCCCTTGGACCTTCCCATTCACGATGAAACACAGAAAATTAATCGTAAATAAATATAAGAGACACAATGAAGACTTAAGTACAGGAAGACTGAGTGTTCCTACTGTCCATGTTTTGAGCGTTTCCTGTGTCACCAGTTTTACATTCCGATGCACATCTGCAGGTTTACTGTATCCCTTGGACCTTCCCATTGACGATGAAACACAGAAATTGCATTGGAATTAAATATAAGAGTCACAATGCCGTCATAAGAACAGGAAGACTGAGTCATCCTACTGTCTATGTTTTGAGCGTTTCATGTGTCACTAGTTTTACATTCCGATGCACCTCTGCAGGTTTACTGTATCCCTTGGACCTTAACATTGACGATGAAACACAGAAATTGCATCGGAATTAAATATAAGAGACACAATGCCGTCTTAAGTACAGCAAGACTGAGTCGTCCTACTGTATATGTTTTGAGCGTTTCATGTGTCACCAGTTTTACATTCTGATGCACCTCTGAAGGTTTACTGTATCCCTTGGACCTTCCCATTGTCGATGAAACACAGAAATTGCATCGGAATTAAATATAAGAGATACAATATCGACTTATGTACAGGAAGACTGAGTCTTCCTACTGGCTATGTTTTGAGCGTTTCCTGTGTCACCCGATTTACATTCCGATGCACCTCTGCAGCTGTACTGTATCCCTTGGACCTTCCCATTGACGATGAAACACATAAATTGCATGGGAATTAAATATAAGAGACACAATGCCGACTTAAGTACAGGACGAGTGAGTCTTCCTACTGTCTATGTTTTGAACGTTTCCTGTGTCACTAGTTTTACATTCCGATGCACCTCTACAGGTTTACTGTGTCCCTTGGACCTTCACAGGTACGATGAAACACTGAAATTGCATCGGCATTAAATATAAGAGACACAATGCCGACTTAAGTACAGGAAGACTGAGTCTTCCTACTGTCTACGTTTTGAGCGTTTCCTGTGTCACCAGTTTTACATTCCGATGCACCTCTGCAGGTTTACTGTATCCCTTGGACCTTCCCATTGTCGATGAAACACAGAAAGTGCATCGGAATTAATTATAAGAACACAATGCCGACTTAAGTACAGGAAGACTGAGTCTTCCTACTTTCTATAACTTGAGCGTGTCCTGTGTCACCAGTTTTACATTCCGATGAACCTCTACAGGATTACTGTATCCCTTGGACCCTCACAGTGACGATGAAACACAGAAATTGCATCGGAATTAAATATAAGAGACACAATGCCGACTTAAGTACAGGATGACTGAGTTTTCCTACTGTCTATAATTTGAGCGTTTCCTGTGTCACCAGTTTTACATTCCGATGCACCTCTACAGGTTTACTGTATCCCTTGGACCTTCCCATTGACGATGAAACACAGAAATTGCATCGGAATTAAATATAAGAGACACAATGCCGACTTAAGTACAGGTAGACTGAGTTTTCCTACTGTCTATGTTTTGAGCGTTTCCTGTGTCACCAGTTTTACATTCCGATGCACCCCTGCCGATTTACTGTATCCCTTGGACCTTCCCATTGTCGATGAAACACAGAAATCGCATCGGAATTAAATATAAGAGACACAATGCCGACTTTAGTACAGGAAGACTGAGTCTTCCTACTGTCTATGTTTTGAGCGTTTCCTGTTTCACCAGTTTTACATTCCGATGCACCTCTGCAGGTTTACTGTATCCATTGGACCTCCCCATTGTCGATGAAACACAGCAATCGCATCGGAATTAAATATAAGAGACACAATGCCGACTTAAGTACAGGAAGACTGAGTCTTCCTACTGTCTATGTTTTGAGCGTTTCCTGTGTCACCAGTTTTACATTCTGATGCAACTCTGCAGGTTTACTGTATCCCTTGGACCTTCCCATTGACGATGAAACACAGAAATTGCGTCGGAATTAAATATAAGAGACACAATGCCGACTTAAGTACAGGAAGACTGAGTCTTCCTACTGTCTATAATTTGAGCGTTTCCTGTGTCACCAGTTTTACATTCCGATGCACCTCTACAGGTTTACTGTATCCCTTGGACCTTCCCATTGTCGATGAAACACAGAAATTGCATCGGAATTAAATATAAGAGACACAATGCCGACTTAAGTACCAGAAAACAGTCTTCTTACGGTCAATGTGTTGAGCGTTTCCTGTGTCACCAGTTTTACATTCCGGTGCACCTCTGCATGTTTACTGTATCCCTTGGACCTTCCCATTGGCGATGAAACAGACAAATTGCATCGAAATTAAATACAAGAGACACAATGACGACTTATGTACAGGAAGACTGAGTCTTCCTACTGTCTATGTTTTGAGAGTTTCCTGTGGCACCAGTTTTACATCCCGAATCACCTCTGCAGGTTTACTGTATCCCTTGGACCTTCCCATTGTCGATGAAGCATAGAAAACGCATCGGAATTAAATATAAGAGTCACAATGCCGTCTTAAGTACAGGAAGACTGAGTCTTCCTACTGTCTATGACTAGAGCGTTTCCAGAGTCACCAGTTTTACATTCCGATGCACCTCTGCAGGTTTACTGTATCCCTTGGACCTTCCCATTGACGATGAAAAACAGAAATTGCATCGGAATTAAATATACGAGACACAATGCCGTCATAAGAACAGGAAGACTGAGTCTTCCTACTGTCTATGTTTTGAGCGTTTCCTGTGTCACTAGTTTTACATTCCGATGCACCTCTGCAGCCTTACTGTATCCCTTGGACCTTCACATTGACGATGAAACACAGAAATTGCATCGGAATTAAATATACGAGACACAATGCCGTCTTAAGTACAGGAAGACTGAGTCGTCCTACTGTCTATGTTTTGAGCGTTTCATGTGTCACCAGTTTTACATTCTGATGCACCTCTGCAGGTTTACTGTATCCCTTGGACCTTCCCATTGTCGATGAAACACAGAAATTGCATCGGAATTAAATATAAGAGATACAATGCCGACTTAAGTACAGGAAGACTGAGTCTTCCTACTGGCTATGTTTTGAGCGTTTCCTGTGTCATCCGTTTTACATTCCGATGCACCTCTGCAGCTGTACTGTATCCCTTGGAAATTCCCATTGACGATGAAACACAGAAATTGCATCGGAATTAAATATAAGAGACACAGCGCCGACTTAAGTACAAGAAAACTGAGTCTTCTTACGGTCTATGTTTTGAGCGTTTCCTGTGTCACCAGTTTTACGTTCCGATGCACCCCGCCGGTTTACTGTATCCCTTGGACCTTTCCATTGACGATGAAACACAGAAACTGCACCGGAATTAAATATAAGAGACACAATGCCGACTTAAGTACAGGAAGACTGAGTCTTCCTACTGTCTATGTTCTGAGCGTTTCCTGTGTCACCAGTTTTACATTCCGATGCACCTCTGCAGGTTTACTGTATCCCTTGGACCTTCCCATTGTCGATGAAACACAGAAATTGCATCGGAATTAAATATAAGAGACACAATGCCGACATAAGTACAGGAAGCCTGAGTCTTCCTACTTTCTATAACCTGAGCGTTTCCTGTGTCACCAGTTTTACATTCCGATGAACCTCTACAGGTTTACTGTATCCCTTGGACCCTCACAGTGACGATGAAACACAG
This sequence comes from Schistocerca nitens, assembly GCF_023898315.1. Classification (NCBI taxonomy): domain Eukaryota; kingdom Metazoa; phylum Arthropoda; class Insecta; order Orthoptera; family Acrididae; genus Schistocerca; species Schistocerca nitens. The sequence goes on along the minus strand of NC_064616.1, from coordinate 397,945 downwards.
AAATTGCATCGGAATTAAATATAAGAGACACAATGCCGACTTAAGTAAAGGAAGACTGAGTCTTCCTACTGTCTATGTTTTGAGCGTTTCCTGTGTCACCAGTTTTACATTCCGATGCACCCTGCAGGTTTACTGTATCCCTTGGACCTTCCCATTGTCGATAAAACACAGAAATTGCATCGGAATTAAATATAAGAGACACAATGCCGACATAAGTACAGGAAGACTGAGTCTTCCTACTGTCAATGTTTTGAGCGTTTCCTGTGTCACCAGTTTTACATTCCGATGCACCTCTGCAGGTTTACTGTATCCCTTGGACCTTCCCATTGGCGATGAAACACACAAATTGCATCGAAATTAAATATAAGAGACACAATGCCGACTTAAATACAGGAAGACTGAGTCTTCCTACTGTCTATGTTTTGAGCGTTTCCTGTGTCACCAGTTTTACATTCCGATTCACCTCTCCAGGTTTACTATATCCCTTGGACCTTCCCATTGTCGATGAAACACAGAAATCGCATCGGAATTAAATATAAGAGTCACAATGCCGTCTTAAGTACAGGAATACTGAGTCTTCCTACTGTCTATGATTTGAGCGCTTCCTGAGTCACCAGTTTTACATTCCGATGCACCTCTACAGGTTTACTGTATCCCTTGGACATTCACATTGACGATGAAAAACAGAAATTGCATCGGAATTAAATATAAGATACACAATCCCGACTTAAGTACAGGAAGACTAAGTCTTCCTATTGTCTATGCTTTGAGCGTTTCCTGTGTCATCAGTTTTACTTTCCGATGCACTTCTGCATGTATACTATATCCCTTGGACCTTCCCATTCACGATGAAACACAGAAATTTAATCGGAAATAAATATAAGAGACACAATGCCGACTTAAGTACAGGAAGACTGAGTCATCCTACTGCCTATGTTTTGAGCGTTTCCTGTGTCACCAGTTTTACATTCCGATGCACCTCTGCAGGTTTACTGTATCCCTTGGACCTTCCCATTGACGATGAAACACAGAAATTGCATCGGAATAAAATATAAGAGACACAACGCCGACTTAAGTACAACAAAACTGAGTCTTCTTACGGTCGATGTTTTGAGCGTTTCCTGTGTCACCAGTTTTAAATTCCGATGAACCCCTGCCGATTTACTGTATCCCTTGGACCTTCCCATTGTCGATGAAACACAGAAATCGCATCGGAATTAAATATAAGAGACACAATGCCGACTTACGTACAGGAAGACTGAGTCTTCCTACTGTCTATGTTTTGAGCGTTTCCTGTTTCACCAGTTTTACATTCCGATGCACCTCTGCAGGTTTATTGTATCCATTGGACCTCCCCATTGTCGATGAAACACAGCAATCGCATCGGAATTAAATATAAGAGACACAATGCCGACTTAAGTACAGGAAGACTGAGGCTTCCTACTGTCTATGTTTTGAGCGTTTCCTGTCTCACTAGTTTTACATTCCGATGCACCTCTTCAGGTCTACTGTATACCTTGGACCTTCCCATTGACGATGAAACACAGAAATTGCATCGGAATTAAATATAAGAGACACAAGGTCGACTTAAGTACAGGAAGACTGAGTCTTCCTACTGTCTATGTTTTGAGCGTTTCCTGTGTCACCAGTTTTACATTCTGATGCAACTCTGCAGGTTTACTGTATCCCTTGGACCTTCCCATTGACGATGAAACACAGAAATTGCATCGGAATTAAATATAAGAGACACAATGCCGACATAAGTACAGGAAGACTGAGTCTTCCTACTGTCTATGTTTTGAGCGTTTCCTGTGTCACCAGTTTTACATTCCGATGCAACTCTGCAGGTTTACTGTATCCCTTGGACCTTCCCATTGACGATGAAACACAGAAATTGCATCGGAATTAAATATAAGAGACACAATGCCGACTTAAGTACAGGAAGACTGAGTCTTCCTACTGTCTATAATTTGAGCGATTCCTGTGTCACCAGTTTTACATTCCGGTGCACCTCTGCATGTTTACTGTATCCCTTGGACCTTCCCATTGGCGATGAAACACACAAATTGCATCGAAATTAAATACAAGAGACACAATGACGACTTATGTACAGCAAGACTGAGTCTTCCTACTGTCTATGTTTTGAGAGTTTCCTGTGGCACCAGTTTTACATACCGAATCACCTCTGCAGGTTTACTGTATCCCTTGGGCCTTCCCATTGTCGATGAAACACAGAAAACGCATCGGAATTAAATACAAGAGTCACAATGCCGTCTTAAGGACAGGAACACTGAGTCTTCCTACTGTCTATGATTTGAGCGTTTCCAGAGTCACCAGTTTTACTTTCCGATGCACCTCTGCAGGTTTACTGTATCCCTTGGACCTTCCCATTGACGATGAAAAACAGAAATTGCATCGGAATTAAATGTAAGATACACAATGCCGACTTAAGTACAGGAAGACTAAGTCACCCTACTGTCTATGTTTTGAGCGTTTCCTGTGTCATCAGTTTTACTTTCCGATGCACCTCTGCATGTTTACTATATCCCTTGGACCTTCCCATTCACGATGAAACACAGAAAATTAATCGTAAATAAATATAAGAGACACAATGAAGACTTAAGTACAGGAAGACTGAGTGTTCCTACTGTCTATGTTTTGAGCGTTTCCTGTGTCACCAGTTTTACATTCCGATGCACCTCAGCAGGTTTACTGTATCCCTTGGACCTTCCCATTGACGATGAAACACAGAAATTGCATTGGAATTAAATATAAGAGACACAATGCCGTCATAAGAACAGGAAGTCTGAGTCATCCTACTGTCTATGTTTTGAGCGTTTCATGTGTCACTAGTTTTACATTCCGATGCACCTCTGCAGGCTTACTGTATCCCTTGGACCTTCCCATTGACGATGAAACACAGAAATTGCATCGGAATTAAATATAAGAGACACAATGCCGTCTTAAGTAATGGAAGACTGAGTCTTCCTACTTTCTATAACTTGAGCGTTTCCTGTGTCACCAGTTTTACATTCCGAGAACCTCTACAGGATTACTGTATCCCTTGGACCCTCACAGTGACGATGAAACACAGAAATTGCATCGGAATTAAATATAAGAGACACAATGCCGACTTAAGTACAGGAAGACTGAGTTTTCCTACTGTCTATAATTTGAGCGTTTCCTGTGTCACCAGTTTTACATTCCGATGCACCCCTGCCGATTTGCTGTATCCCTTGGACCTCCCCATTGTCGATGAAACACAGCAATCGCATCGGAATTAAATATAAGAGACACAATGCCGACTTCAGTACAGGAAGACTGAGGCTTCCTACTGTCTATGATTTGAGCGTTTCCTGTCTCACTAGTTTTACATTCCGATGCACCTCTTCAGGTTTACTGTATTCCTTGGACCATCCCATTGACGATGAAACACAGAAATTGCATCGGAATTAAATATAAGAGGCACAATGCCGACTTAACTACAGGAGGACTGAGTCTTCCTACTGTCTATGTTTTGAGCGTTTCCTGTGTCACCAGTTTTACATTCTGATGCAACTCTGCAGGTTTACTGTATCCCTTGGACCTTCCCATTGACGATGAAACACAGAAATTGCGTCGGAATTAAATATAAGAGACACAATGCCGACTTAAGTACAGGAAGACTGAGTCTTCCTACTGTCTATAATTTGAGCGTTTCCTGAGCCACCAGTTTTACATTCCGATGCACCTCTACAGGTTTACTGTATCCCTTGGACCTTCACAGGTACGATGAAACACAGAAATTGCATCGGAATTAAATATAAGAGACACAATGCCGACTTAAGTACAGGAAGACTGAGTCTTCCTACTGTCTATGTTTTGAGCGTTTCCTGTGTCACCAGTTTTACATTCCGATGCACCCTGCAGGTTTACTGTATCCCTTGGACCTTCCCATTGTCGATAAAACACAGAAATTGCATCGGAATTAAATATAAGAGACACAATGCCGACATAAGTACAGGAAGACTGAGTCTTCCTACTGTCAATGTTTTGAGCGTTTCCTGTGTCACCAGTTTTACATTCCGATGCACCTCTGCAGGTTTACTGTATCCCTTGGACCTTCCCATTGGCGATGAAACACACAAATTGCATCGAAATTAAATATAAGAGACACAATGCCGACTTAAATACAGGAAGACTGAGTCTTCCTACTGTCTTTGTTTTGAGCGTTTCCTGTGTCACCAGTTTTACATTCCGATTCACCTCTGCAGGTTTACTATATCCCTTGGACCTCCCCATTGTCGATGAAACACAGAAATCGCATCGGAATTAAATATAAGAGTCACAATGCCGTCTTAAGTACAGGAAGACTGAGTCTTCCTACTGTCTATGATTTGAGCGCTTCCTGAGTCACCAGTTTTACATTCCGATGCACCTCTGCAGGTTTACTGTATCCCTTGGACATTCCCATTGACGATGAAAAACAGAAATTGCATCGGAATTAAATATAAGATACACAATGCCGACTTAAGTACAGGAAGACTAAGTCTTCCTACTGTCTATGCTTTGAGCGTTTCCTGTGTCATCAGTTTTACTTTCCGATGCACCTCTGCATGTTTACTATATCCCTTGGACCTTCCCATTCACGATGAAACACAGAAATTTAATCGGAAATAAATATAAGAGACACAATGCCGACTTAAGTACAGGAAGACTGAGTCATCCTACTGCCTATGTTTTGAGCGTTTCCTGTGTCACCAGTTTTACATTCCGATGCACCTCTGCAGGTTTACTGTATCCCTTGGACCTTCACAGTGACGATGAAACACAGAAATTGCATCGGAATTAAATATAAGAGACACAACGCCGACTTAAGTACAACAAAACTGAGTCTTCTTACGGTCGATGTTTTGAGCGTTTCCTGTGTCACCAGTTTTACATTCCGATGCACCCCTGCCGATTTACTGTATCCCTTGGGCCTTCCCATTGTCGATGAAACACAGAAATCGCATCGGAATTAAATATAAGAGACACAATGCCGACTTACGTACAGGAAGACTGAGTCTTCCTACTGTCTATGTTTTGAGCGTTTCCTGTTTCACCAGTTTTACATTCCGATGCACCTCTACAGGTTTACTGTATCCATTGGACCTCCCCATTGTCGATGAAACACAGCAATCGCATCGGAAATAAATATAAGAGACACAATGCCGACTTAAGTACAGGAAGACTGAGTCTTCCTACTTTCTATAACTTGAGCGTTTCCTGTGTCACCAGTTTTACATTCCGATGAACCTCTACAGGATTACTGTATCCCTTGGACCCTCACAGTGACGATGAAACACAGAAATTGCATCGGAATTAAATATAAGAGACACAATGCTGACTTAAGTAGAGGAAGACTGAGTTTTCCTACTGTCTATAATTTGAGCGTTTCCTGTGTCACCAGTTTTACATTCCGATAAACTTCTACAGGTTTACTGTATCCCTTGGACCTTCACAGTGACGATGAAACACAGAAATTGCATCGGAATTAAATATAAGAGACACAACGCCGACTTAAGTACAAGAAAACTGAGTCTTCTTACGGTCGATGTTTTGAGCGTTTCCTGTGTCACCAGTTTTACATTCCGATGCACCCCTGCCGATTTGCTGTATCCCTTGGACCTTCCCATTGTCGATGAAACACAGAAATCGCATCGGAATTAAATATAAGAGACACAATGCCGACTTAAGTACAGGAAGACAGAGTCTTCCTACTGTCTATGCTTTGAGCGTTTCCTGTGTCACCAGTTTTACATTCTGATGCAACTCTGCAGGTTTACTGTATCACTTGGACCTTCCCAGTGACGATGAAACACAGAAATTGCGTCGGAATTAAATATAAGAGACACAATGCCGACTTAAGTACAGGAAGACTGAGTCTTCCTACTGTCTATAATTTGAGCGTTTCCTGAGCCACCAGTTTTACATTCCGATGCACCTCTACAGGTTTACTGTATCCCTTGGACCTTCACAGGTACGATGAAACACAGAAATTGCATCGGAATTAAATATAAGAGACACAATGCCGACTTAAGTACAGGAAGACTGAGTCTTCCTACTGTCTATGTTTTGAGCGTTTCCTGTGTCACCAGTTTTACATTCCGATGCACCCTGCAGGTTTACTGTATCCCTTGGACCTTCCCATTGTCGATAAAACACAGAAATTGCATCGGAATTAAATATAAGAGACACAATGCCGACATAAGTACAGGAAGACTGAGTCTTCCTACTGTCAATGTTTTGAGCGTTTCCTGTGTCACCAGTTTTACATTCCGATGCACCTCTGCAGGTTTACTGTATCCCTTGGACCTTCCCATTGGCGATGAAACACACAAATTGCATCGAAATTAAATATAAGAGACACAATGCCGACTTAAATACAGGAAGACTGAGTCTTCCTACTGTCTTTGTTTTGAGCGTTTCCTGTGTCACCAGTTTTACATTCCGATTCACCTCTGCAGGTTTACTATATCCCTTGGACCTTCCCATTGTCGATGAAACACAGAAATCGCATCGGAATTAAATATAAGAGTCACAATGCCGTCTTAAGTACAGGAAGACTGAGTCTTCCTACTGTCTATGATTTGAGCGCTTCCTGAGTCACCAGTTTTACATTCCGATGCACCTCTGCAGGTTTACTGTATCCCTTGGACATTCCCATTGACGATGAAAAACAGAAATTGCATCGGAATTAAATATAAGATACACAATGCCGACTTAAGTACAGGAAGACTAAGTCTTCCTACTGTCTATGCTTTGAGCGTTTCCTGTGTCATCAGTTTTACTTTCCGATGCACCTCTGCATGTTTACTATATCCCTTGGACCTTCCCATTCACGATGAAACACAGAAATTTAATCGGAAATAAATATAAGAGACACAATGCCGACTTAAGTACAGGAAGACTGAGTCATCCTACTGCCTATGTTTTGAGCGTTTCCTGTGTCACCAGTTTTACATTCCGATGCACCTCTGCAGGTTTACTGTATCCCTTGGACCTTCACAGTGACGATGAAACACAGAAATTGCATCGGAATTAAATATAAGAGACACAACGCCGACTTAAGTACAACAAAACTGAGTCTTCTTACGGTCGATGTTTTGAGCGTTTCCTGTGTCACCAGTTTTACATTCCGATGCACCCCTGCCGATTTACTGTATCCCTTGGGCCTTCCCATTGTCGATGAAACACAGAAATCGCATCGGAATTAAATATAAGAGACACAATGCCGACTTAAGTACAGGAAGACTGAGTCTTCCTACTGTCTATGTTTTGAGCGTTTCCTGTTTCACCAGTTTTACATTCCGATGCACCTCTACAGGTTTACTGTATCCATTGGACCTCCCCATTGTCGATGAAACACTGCAATCGCATCGGAAATAAATATAAGAGACACAATGCCGACTTAAGTACAGGAAGACTGAGTCTTCCTACTTTCTATAACTTGAGCGTTTCCTGTGTCACCAGTTTTACATTCCGATGAACCTCTACAGGATTACTGTATCCCTTGGGCCCTCACAGTGACGATGAAACACAGAAATTGCATCGGAATTAAATATAAGAGACACAATGCTGACTTAAGTAGAGGAAGACTGAGTTTTCCTACTGTCTATAATTTGAGCGTTTCCTGTGTCACCAGTTTTACATTCCGATAAACTTCTACAGGTTTACTGTATCCCTTGGACCTTCACAGTGACGATGAAACACAGAAATTGCATCGGAATTAAATATAAGAGACACAACGCCGACTTAAGTACAAGAAAACTGAGTCTTCTTACGGTCGATGTTTTGAGCGTTTCCTGTGTCACCAGTTTTACATTCCGATGCACCCCTGCCGATTTGCTGTATCCCTTGGACCTTCCCATTGTCGATGAAACACAGAAATCGCATCGGAATTAAATATAAGAGACACAATGCCGACTTAAGTACAGGAAGACAGAGTCTTCCTACTGTCTATGCTTTGAGCGTTTCCTGTGTCACCAGTTTTACATTCCGATGCAACTCTGCAGGTTTACTGTATCCCTTGGACCTTCCCATTGACGATGAAACACAGAAATTGCGTCGGAATTAAATATAAGAGACACAATGCCGACTTAAGTACAGGAAGACTGAGTCTTCCTACTGTCTATAATTTGAGCGTTTCCTGAGCCACCAGTTTTACATTCCGATGCACCTCTACAGGTTTACTGTATCCCTTGGACCTTCACAGGTACGATGAAACACAGAAATTGCATCGGAATTAAATATAAGAGACACAATGCCGACTTAAGTACAGGAAGACTGAGTCTTCCTACTGTCTATGTTTTGAGCGTTTCCTGTGTCACCAGTTTTACATTCCGATGCACCCTGCAGGTTTACTGTATCCCTTGGACCTTCCCATTGTCGATAAAACACAGAAATTGCATCGGAATTAAATATAAGAGACACAATGCCGACATAAGTACAGGAAGACTGAGTCTTCCTACTGTCAATTTTTTGAGCGTTTCCTGTGTCACCAGTTTTACATTCCGATGCACCTCTGCAGGTTTACTGTATCCCTTGGACCTTCCCATTGGCGATGAAACACACAAATTGCGTCGAAATTAAATATAAGAGACACAATGCCGACTTAAATACAGGAAGACTGAGTCTTCCTACTGTCTTTGTTTTGAGCGTTTCCTGTGTCACCAGTTTTACATTCCGATTCACCTCTGCAGGTTTACTATATCCCTTGGACCTTCCCATTGTCGATGAAACACAGAAATCGCATCGGAATTAAATATAAGAGTCACAATGCCGTCTTAAGTACAGGAAGACTGAGTCTTCCTACTGTCTATGATTTGAGCGCTTCCTGAGTCACCAGTTTTACATTCCGATGCACCTCTGCAGGTTTACTGTATCCCTTGGACATTCCCATTGACGATGAAAAACAGAAATTGCATCGGAATTAAATATAAGATACACAATGCCGACTTAAGTACAGGAAGACTAAGTCTTCCTACTGTCTATGCTTTGAGCGTTTCCTGTGTCATCAGTTTTACTTTCCGATGCACCTCTGCATGTTTACTATATCCCTTGGACCTTCCCATTCACGATGAAACACAGAAATTTAATCGGAAATAAATATAAGAGACACAATGCCGACTTAAGTACAGGAAGACTGAGTCATCCTACTGCCTATGTTTTGAGCGTTTCCTGTGTCACCAGTTTTACATTCCGATGCACCTCTGCAGGTTTACTGTATCCCTTGGACCTTCACAGTGACGATGAAACACAGAAATTGCATCGGAATTAAATATAAGAGACACAACGCCGACTTAAGTACAACAAAACTGAGTCTTCTTACGGTCGATGTTTTGAGCGTTTCCTGTGTCACCAGTTTTACATTCCGATGCACCCCTGCCGATTTGCTGTATCCCTTGGACCTTCCCATTGTCGATGAAACACAGAAATCGCATCGGAATTAAATATAAGAGACACAATGCCGACTTAAGTACAGGAAGACAGAGTCTTCCTACTGTCTATGCTTTGAGCGTTTCCTGTTTCACCAGTTTTACATTCCGATGCACCTCTGCAGGTTTACTGTATCCATTGGACCTCCCCATTGTCGATGAAACACAGCAATCGCATCGGAATTAAATATAAGAGACACAATGCCGACTTAAGTACAGGAAGACTGAGTTTTCCTACTGTCTATAATTTGAGCGTTTCCTGTGTCATCAGTTTTACTTTCCGATGCACCTCTGCATGTTTACTATATCCCTTGGACCTTCCCATTCACGATGAAACACAGAAAATTAATCGTAAATAAATATAAGAGACACAATGAAGACTTAAGTACAGGAAGACTGAGTGTTCCTACTGCCTATGTTTTGAGCGTGTCCTGTGTCTCCAGTTTTACATTCCGATGCACCTCTGCAGGTTTACTGTATCCCATGGACCTTCCCATTGACGAATAAACACAGAAATTGCATTGGAATTAAATATAAGAGACACAATGCCGTCATAAGAACAGGAAGACTGAGTCTTCCTACTGTCTATGTTTTGAGCGTTTCCTGTGTCACTAGTTTTACATTCCGATGCACCTCTGCAGGCTTACTGTACCCTTGGACCTTCCCATTGACGATGAAACACAGAAATTGCATCGGAATTAAATATAAGAGACACAATGCCGTCTTAAGTACAGGAAGACTGAGTCGTCCTACTGTCTATGTTTTGAGCGTTTCATGTGTCACCAGTTTTACATTCTGATGCACCTCTGCAGGTTTACTGTATCCCTTGGACCTTCCCATTGTCGATGAAACACAGAAACTGCATCGGAATTAAATATAAGAGATACAATGCCGACTTAAGTACAGGAAGACTGAGTCTTCCTACTGGCTATGTTTTGAGCGTTTCCTGTGTCACCAGTTTTACATTCCGATGCACCTCTGCAGCTGTACTGTATCCCTTGGACCTTCCCACTGACGATGAAACACAGAAATTGCATCGGAATTAAATATAAGAGACACAGCGCCGACTTAAGTACAAGAAAACTGAGTCTTCTTACGGTCTATGTTTTGAGCGTTTCCTGTGTCACCAGTTTTACATTCCGATGCACCCCGCCGGTTAACTGTCTCCCTTGGACCTTCCCATTGGCGATGAAACACAGAAATTGCATCGGAATTAAATATAAGAGAAACAATGCCGACTTAAGTACAGCAAGACTAAGTCTTCCTACTGTCTATGTTTTGAGCGTTTCCTGTGTCATCAGTTTTACTTTCCGATGCACCTCTGCAGGTTTACTATATCCCTTGGACCTATCCCTTCACGATGAAACACAGAAATTTCATCTGAAATAAATATAAGAGACACAATGCCGACTTAAGTACAGGAAGACTGAGTCTTCCTACTGTCTATGTTTTGAGCGTTTCCTGTGTCACCAGTTTTACATTCCGATGCACCTCTTCAGGTTTACTGTATCCCTTGGACGTTCCCATTGACGATGAAACACAGAAATTGCATCGGAATTAAATATAAGAGACACAATGCCGACTTAAGTACAGGAAGAGTGAGTCTTCCTACTGTCTATGTTTTGAACGTTTCCTGTGTCACTAGTTTTACATTCCGATGCACCTCTGCAGGTTTACTGTATCCCTTGGACCTTTCCATTGACGATGAAACACAGAAACTGCATCGGAATTAAATATAAGAGACACAATGCCGACCTAAGTACAGGAAGACTGAGTTTTCCTACTGTCTATAATTTGAGCGTTTCCTGTGTCACCAGTTTTACATTCCGATGCACCTCTACAGGTTTACTGTATCCCTTGGACCTTCACAGGTACGATGAAACACAGAAATTGCATCGGCATTAAATATAAGAGACACAATGCTGACTTCAGTACAGGAAGACTGAGTCTTCCTACTGTCTATGTTTTGAGCGTTTCCTGTGTCACCAGTTTTACATTCCGATGCACCTCTACAGGTTTACTGTATCCCTTGGACCTTCACAGGTACGATGAAACACAGAAATTGCATCGGAATTAAATATAAGAGACACAATGCCGACTTAAGTACAGGAAGACTGAGTCTTCCTACTGTCTATGTTTGAGCGTTTCCTGTGTCACTAGCTTTATATTCCGATGCACCTCTGCAGGTTTACTGTATTCCGTGGACCTTCCCATTGTCGATGAAACACAGAAATTGCATCGGAATTAAATATAAGAGACACAATGCCGACTTAAGTACCAGAAAACAGTCTTCTTACGGTCAATGTTTTGAGCGTTTCCTGTGTCACCAGTTTTACATTCGTATGCACCTCTGCAGGTTTACTGTATCCCTTGGACCTTCCCATTGGCGGTGAAACACACAAATTGCATCGAATTTAAATATAAGAGACACAATGCCGACTTAAGTACAGGAAGACTGAGTCTTCCTACTGTCTATGTTTTGAGCGTTTCCTGTGTCACCAGTTTTACATTCCGATGCACCTCTGCAGGTTTACTGTATCCCTTGGACCTTCCCATTGACGATGAAACACAGAAATTGCATTGGAATTAAATATAAGAGACACAATGCCGACTTAAGTACAGGAAGACTGAGTCTTCCTAATTTCTATAACTTGAGCGTTTCCTGTGTCACCAGTTTTACATTCCGATGCTCTTCTACAGGTTTACTGTATCCCTTGGACCTTCCCTTTGGCGATGAAACACAAATTGCATCGAAATTAAATATAAGAGACACAATGCCGACTTAAGTACCGGAAGACTGAGTCTTCCTACTGTCTATGTTATGAGCGTGTGCTGTGTCACCAGTTTTACATTCCGATTCACCTCTGCAGGTTTACTATATCCCTTGGACCTTCCCATTGTCGATGAAACACAGAAATCGCATCGGAATTAAATATAAGAGTCACAATGCCGTCTTAAGTACAGGAAGACTGTGTCTTCCTACTGTCTATGATTTGAGCGTTTCCTGAGTCACCAGTTTTACATTCCGATGCACCTCTGCAGGTTTACTGTATCCCTTGGACCTTCCCATTGACGATGAAAAACAGAAATTGCATCGGAATTAAATATAAGATACACAAAGCCGACTTAAGTACCGGAAGTCTAAGTCTTCCTACTGTCTATGTTTTGAGCGTTTCCTGTGTCATCAGTTTTACTTTCCGATGCACCTCTGCATGTTTACTATATCCCTTGGACCTTCCCATTGATGATGAAACACAGAAATTGCATCGGAATTAAATAAAAGAGACACAATGCCGTCTTAAGTACAGGAAGACGGAGTCTTCTTACGGTCTATGTTTTGAGCGTTTCCTGTATCACCAGTTTTACATTCCGATGCACCCCTGCCGGTTTACTGTATCCCTTGGACCTTCCCATTGTCGATGAAACACAGAAATTGCATCGCATTAAATATAAGATACACAATGCCGACTTAAGTACAGCAAGACTAAGTCTTCCTACTGTATATGTTTTGAGCGTTAGCTGTGTCATCAGTTTTACTTTCCGATGCACCTCTGCATGTTTACTATATCCCTTGGACCTTTCCATTCACGATGAAACACAGAAATTTCATCTGAAATAAATATAAGAGACACAATGCCGACATATGGACAGGAAGGCTGAGTCTTCCTACTGTCTATGTTTTGGGCGATTCCTTTGTCACCAGTTTTACATTCCGATGCACCTCTACATGTTTACTATATCCCTTGGACGTTCCCATTCACGATGAAACACAGAAAATTAATCGTAAATAAATATAAGAGACACAATGAAGACTTAAGTACAGGAAGACTGAGTGTTCCTACTGTCTATGTTTTGAGCGTTTCCTGTGTCACCAGTTTTACATTCCGATGCACCTCTGCAGGTTTACTGTATCCCTTGGACCTTCCCTTTGGCGATGAAACACAAATTGCATCGAAATTAAATATAAGAGACACAATGCCGACTTAAGTACCGGAAGACTGAGTTTTCCTACTGTCTATAATTTGAGCGTTTCCTGTGTCACCAGTTTTACATTCCGATGCACCTCTACAGGTTTACTGTATCCCTTGGACCTTCCCATTGACGATGAAACACAGAAATTGCATCGGAATTAAATATAAGAGACACAATGCCGATTTAAGTACAGGAAGACTGAGTTTTCCTACTGTCTATAATTTGAGCGTTTCCTGTGTCACCAGTTTTACACTCCGATGCACCTCTACAGGTTTACTGTATCCCTTGCACCTTCACAGTGACGATGAAACACAGAAATTGCATCGGAATTAAATATAAGAGACACAACGCCGACTTAAGTACAAGAAAACTGAGTCTTCTTACGGTCGATGTTTTGAGCGTTTCCTGTGTCTCCAGTTTTACATTCCGATGCACCCCTGCCGATTTACTGTATCCCTTGGACCTTCCCATTGTCGATGAAACACAGAAATCGCATCGGAATTAAATATAAGAGACACAATGCCGACTTAAGTACAGGAAGACTGAGTCTTCCTACTGTCTATGTTTTGAGCGTTTCCTGTTTCACCAGTTTTACATTCCGATGCACCTCTGCAGGTTTACTGTATCCATTGGACCTCCCCATTGTCGATGAAACACAGCAATCGCATCGGAATTAAATATAAGAGACACAATGCCGAATTAAGTACAGGAAGACTGAGGCTTCCTACTGTACATGTTTTGAGCGTTTCCTGACTCACTAGTTTTACATTCCGATGCACCTCTTCAGGTTTACTGTATACCTTCGACCTTCCCATTGACGATGAAACACAGAAATTGCGTCGGAATTAAATATAAGAGACACAATGCAGACTTAAGTACAGGAAGACTGAGTGTTCCTACTGTCTATGTTTTGAGCGTTTCCTGTGTCACCAGTTTTATATTCCGATGCACCTCTGCAGGTTTACTGTATCCCTTGGACCTTCCCATTGGCGATGAAACACACAAATTGCATCGAATTTAAATATAAGAGACACAATGCCGACTTAAGTACAGGAAGACTGAGTCTTCCTACTGTCTATGTTTTGAGCGCTTCCTGTGTCATCAGTTTTACTTTCCGATGCACCTCTGCATGTTTACTATATCCCTTGGACCTTCCCATTCACGATGAAACACAGAAATTTAATCGGAAATAAATATAAGAGACACAATGCCGACTTAAGTACAGGAAGACTGTGTCATCCTTCTGCCTATGTTTTGAGCGTTTCCTGTGTCACCAGTTTTACATTCCGATGCACCTCTGCAGGTTTACTGTATCCCTTGGACCTTCCCATTGACGATGAAACACAGAAATTGCATCGGAATTAAATATAAGAGACACAATGCCGACTTAAGTACAGGAAGACTGAGTCTTCCTACTGTCTATGTTTTGAGCGTTTCCTGTGTCAGTAGTTTTACATTCCGATGCACCCCTGCCGGTTTACTATATTCCTTGGACCTTCCCATTGTCGATGAAACAAAGAAATTGCATCGCATTAAATATAAGAGGAGCAATGCCGACTTAAGTACAGGAGGACTGAGTCTTCCTACTGTCTATGTTTTGAGCGTTTCCTGTGTCAACAGTTTTACATTCTGATGCAACTCTGCAGGTTTACTGTATCCCTTGGACCTTCCCATTGACGATGAAACACAGAAATTGCGTCGGAATTAAATATAAGAGACACAATGCCGACTTAAGTACAGGAAGACTGAGTCCTCCAACTGTCTATGTTTTGAGAGTCTCCTGTGGCACCAGTTTTACATTCCGAATCACCTCTGCAGGTTTACTGTATCCCTTAGACCTTCCCATTTTCGATGAAACACAAAAAACGCATCGGAATCAAATATAAGAGTCACAATGCCGTCTTAAGTACAGGAAGACTGAGTCTTCCTACTGTCTATGTTTTGAGCGTTTCCTGTGTCATCAGTTTTACTTTCCGATGCACCTCTGCAGGTTTACTATATCCCTTGGACCTTTCCATTCACGATGAAACACAGAAATTTCATCTGAAATAAATATATGAGACACAATGCCGACTTATGAAGAGGAAGGCTGAGTCTTCCTACTGTCTATGTTTTGAGCGTTTCCTTTGTCACCAGTTTTACATTCCGATGCACCTCTGCAGGTTTATTGTATCCCTTGGACCTTCACAGTGACGATGAAAACAGAAATTGCATCGGAATTAAATATAAGAGACACAACGCCGACTTAAGTACAAGAAAACTGAGTCTTCTTACGGTCGATGTTTTGGGCGTTTCCTGTGTCACCAGTTTTACATTCCGATGCACCCCTGCCGATTTACTGTATCCTTTGGACCTTCCCATTGGCGATGAAACACACAAATTGCATCGAAATTAAATACAAGAGACACAATGACGACTTATGTACAGGAAGACTGAGTCTTCCTACTGTCTATGTTTTGAGAGTTTCCTGTGGCACCAGTTTTACATTCCGAATCACCTCTGCAGGTTTACTGTATCCCTTGGACCTTCCCATTGTCGATGAAACACAGAAAACGCGTCGGAATTATATATAAGAGTCACAATGCCGTCTTAAGTACAGGAAGACTGAGTCTTCCTACTGTCTATGATTTGAGCGTTTCCAGAGTCACCAGTTTTACATTCCGATGAACCTCTGCAGGTTTACTGTATCCCTTGGACCTTCCCATTGACGATGAAAAACAGAAATTGCAGCATCGGAATTAAATATAAGATACACAATGCCGACTTAAGTACACGAAGACAAAGTCTCCCTACTGTCTATGTTTTGAGCGTTTCCTGTGTCATCAGTTTTACTTTCCGATGCACCTCTGCATGTTTACTATATCCCTTGGACCTTCCCATTCACGACGAAACACAGAAAATTAATCGTGAATAAATATAAGAGACACAATGAAGACTTAAGTACAGGAAGACTGAGTGTTCCTACAGTCTATGTTTTGAGCGTTTCCTGTGTCACCAGTTTTACATTCCGATGCACCTCTGCAGGTTTACTGTATCCCTTGGACCTTCCCATTGGCGATGAAACACACAAATTGCATCGAATTTAAATATAAGAGACACAATGCCGACTTAAGTACAGGAAGACTGAGTCTTCCTACTGTCTATGTTTTGAGCGTTTCCTGTGTCATCAGTTTTACTTTCCGATGCACCTCTGCATGTTTACTATATCCCTTGGACCTTCCCATTCACGATGAAACACAGAAATTTAATCGGAAATAAATATAAGAGACACAATGCCGACTTAAGTACAGGAAGACTGTGTCATCCTTCTGCCTATGTTTTGAGCGTTTCCTGTGTCACCAGTTTTACATTCCGATGCACCTCTGCAGGTTTACTGTATCCCTTGGACCTTCCCATTGACGATGAAACACAGAAATTGCATCGGAATTAAATGTAAGATACACAATGCCGACTTAAGTACAGGAAGACTGAGTCTTCCTACTGTCTATGTTTTGAGCGTTTCCTGTGTCAGTAGTTTTACATTCCGATGCACCCCTGCCGGTTTACTATATTCCTTGGACCTTCCCATTGTCGATGAAACGAAGAAATTGCATCGCATTAAATGTAAGAGGCACAATGCCGACTTAAGTACAGCAAGAGTAAGTCTTCCTACAGTCTATGTTTTGAGCGTTTCCTGTGTTATCAGTTTTACTTTCCAATGCACCTCTGCAGGTTTACTGTATCCCTTGGACCTTCCCATTGACGATGAAACACATAAATTGCATGGGAATTAAATGTAAGAGACACAATGCCGACTTAAGTACAGGAACACTGAGTTTTCCTACTGTCTATAATTTGAGCGTTTCCTGTGTCACCAGTTTTACATTCCGATGCACCTCTGCAGGTTTACTGTATCCCTTGGACCTTCCCTTTGGCGATGAAACACAGAAATTGCATCGGAATTAAATATAAGAGACACAATGCCGACTTAAGTACCGGAAGACTGAGTCTTCCTACTGTCTATGTTTTGAGCGTTTCCTGTGTCACCAGTTTTACATTCCGATGCACCTCTGCAGGTTTACTGTATCCCTTGGACCTTCCCATTGTCGATGAAACACAGAATTTGCATCGGAATTAAATATAAGAGACACATAGCCGACTGAAGTACAGGAAGACTGAGTCTTCCTAATTTCTATAACTTGAGCGTTTCCTGTGTCACCAGTTTTACATTCCGATGCACTTCTACAGGTTTACTGTATCCCTTGGACCTTCACAGTGACGATGATACACAGAAATTGCATCGGAATTAAATATAAGAGCCACAATGCCGACTTAAGTGCAGGAAGACTGAGTCGTCCTACTGTCTATAATTTGAGCGTTTCCTGTGTCACCAGTTTTACATTCCGATGCACCTCTACAGGTTTACTGTATCCCTTGGACTTTCACAGGTACGATGAAACCCAGAAATTGCAACGGAATTAAATATAAGAGACACAATGCCGACTTAAGTACAGGAAGACTGAGTCTTCCTACTGTCTATGTTTTGAGCGTTTCCTGTGTCACCAGTTTTACATTCCGATGCACCTCTGCAGGTTTACTGTATCCCTTGGACCTTCACAGGTACGATGAAACCCAGAAATTGCATCAAAATTAAATATAAGAGACCCAATGCCGACTTAAGTACAGGAAGACTGAGTCTTCCTACTGTCTATGTTTTGAGCGTGTCCTGTGTCACCAGTTTTACATTCCGATTCACCTCTGCAGGTTTACTATATCCCTTGGACCTTCCCATTGTCGATGAAACACAGAAATCGCATCGGAATTAAATATAAGAGTCACAATGCCGTCTTAAGTACAGGATGACTGAGTCTTCCTACTGTCTATGATTTGAGCGTTTCCTGAGTCACCAGTTTTACATTCCGATGCACCTCTGCAGGTTTACTGTATCCCTTGGACCTTCCCATTGTCGATGAAAAACAGAAATTGCATCGGAATTAAATTTAAGATACACAATGCCGACTTAAGTACAGGAAGACTAAGTCTTCCTACTGTCTATGTTTTGAGCGTTTCCTGTGTCATCAGTTTTACTTTCCGATACACCTCTGCATGTTTACTATATCCCTTGGAACTTCCCATTGACGATGAAACACAGAAATTGCATCGGAATTAAATATAAGAGACACAATGCCGTCTTAAGTACAGGAAGACTGAGTCTTCTTACGGTCTATGTTTTGAGCGTTTCCTGTATCACCAGTTTTACATTCCGATGCACCCCTGCCGGTTTACTGTATCCCTTGGACCTTCCCATTGTCGATGAAACACAGAAATTGCATCGCATTAAATATAAGATACACAATGCCGACTTAAGTACAGCAAGACTAAGTCTTCCTACTGTATATGTTTTGAGCGTTTCCTGTGTCATCAGTTTTACTTTCCGATGCACCTCTGCAGGTTTACTATATCCCTTGGACCTTTCCATTCACGATGAAACACAGAAATTTCATCTGAAATAAATATATGAGACACAATGCCGACTTATGAAGAGGAAGGCTGAGTCTTCCTACTGTCTATGTTTTGAGCGTTTCATGTGTCACCAGTTTTACATTCCGATGCACCTCTGCAGGTTTACTGTATCCCTTGGACCTTCACAGTGACGATGAAAACAGAAATTGCATCGGAATTAAATATAAGAGACACAACGCCGACTTAAGTACAAGAAAACTGAGTCTTCTTACGGTCGATGTTTTGAGCGTTTCCTGTGTCACCAGTTTTACATTCCGATGCACCCCTGCCGATTTACTGTATCCCTTGGACCTTCCCATTGGCGATGAAACACACAAATTGCATCGAAATTAAATACAAGAGACACAATGTCGACTTATGTACAGGAAGACTGAGTCTTCCTACTGTCTATGTTTTGAGAGTTTCCTGTGGCACCAGTTTTACATTCCGAATCACCTCTGCAGGTTTACTGTATCCCTTGGACCTTCCCATTGTCGATGAAACACAGAAAACGCATCGGAATTAAATATAAGAGTCACAATGCCGTCTTAAGTACAGGAAGACTGAGTCTTCCTACTGTCTATGATTTGAGCGTTTCCAGAGTCACCAGTTTTACATTCCGATGAACCTCTGTAGGTTTACTGTATCCCTTGGACCTTCCCATTGACGATGAAAAACAGAAATTGCAGTATCGGAATTAAATATAAGATACACAATGCCGACTTAAGTACACGAAGACAAAGTCTCCCTACTGTCTATGTTTTGAGCGTTTCCTGTGTCATCAGCTTTACTTTCCGATGCACCTCTGCATGTTTACTATATCCCTTGGACCTTCCCATTCACGATGAAACACAGAAAATTAATCGTAAATAAATATAAGACACACAATGAAGACTTAAGTACAGGAAGACTGAGTGCTCCTACTGTCTATATTTTGAGCGTTTCCTGTGTCACCAATTTTACATTCCGATGCACCTCTGCAGGTTTACTGTATCGCTTGGACCTTCCCATTGACGAAGAAACGCAGAAATTGCATTGGAATTAAATATCAGAAACACAATGCCGTCATAAGAACAGGAAGACTGAGTCTTCCTACTGTCTATGTTTTGAGCGTTTCCTGTGTCACTAGTTTTACATTCCGATGCACCCCTGCCGGTTTACTATATTCCTTGGACCTTCCCATTGTCGATGAAACAAAGAAATTGCATCGCATTAAATATAAGAGGAGCAATGCCGACTTAAGTACAGGAGGACTGAGTCTTCCTACTGTCTATGTTTTGAGCGTTTCCTGTGTCAACAGTTTTACATTCTGATGCAACTCTGCAGGTTTACTGTATCCCTTGGACCTTCCCATTGACGATGAAACACAGAAATTGCGTCGGAATTAAATATAAGAGACACATAGCCGACTGAAGTACAGGAAGACTGAGTCTTCCTAATTTCTATAACTTGAGCGTTTCCTGTGTCACCAGTTTTACATTCCGATGCACTTCTACAGGTTTACTGTATCCCTTGGACCTTCACAGTGACGATGATACACAGAAATTGCATCGGAATTAAATATAAGAGCCACAATGCCGACTTAAGTGCAGGAAGACTGAGTCGTCCTACTGTCTATAATTTGAGCGTTTCCTGTGTCACCAGTTTTACATTCCGATGCACCTCTACAGGTTTACTGTATCCCTTGGACTTTCACAGGTACGATGAAACCCAGAAATTGCAACGGAATTAAATATAAGAGACACAATGCCGACTTAAGTACAGGAAGACTGAGTCTTCCTACTGTCTATGTTTTGAGCGTTTCCTGTGTCACCAGTTTTACATTCCGATGCACCTCTGCAGGTTTACTGTATCCCTTGGACCTTCACAGGTACGATGAAACCCAGAAATTGCATCAAAATTAAATATAAGAGACCCAATGCCGACTTAAGTACAGGAAGACTGAGTCTTCCTACTGTCTATGTTTTGAGCGTGTCCTGTGTCACCAGTTTTACATTCCGATTCACCTCTGCAGGTTTACTATATCCCTTGGACCTTCCCATTGTCGATGAAACACAGAAATCGCATCGGAATTAAATATAAGAGTCACAATGCCGTCTTAAGTACAGGATGACTGAGTCTTCCTACTGTCTATGATTTGAGCGTTTCCTGAGTCACCAGTTTTATATTCCAATGCACCTCTGCAGGTTTACTGTATCCCTTGGACCTTCCCATTGTCGATGAAAAACAGAAATTGCATCGGAATTAAATTTAAGATACACAATGCCGACTTAAGTACAGGAAGACTAAGTCTTCCTACTGTCTATGTTTTGAGCGTTTCCTGTGTCATCAGTTTTACTTTCCGATACACCTCTGCATGTTTACTATATCCCTTGGACCTTCCCATTGACGATGAAACACAGAAATAGCATCGGAATTAAATATAAGAGACACAATGCCGTCTTAAGTACAGGAAGACTGAGTCTTCTTACGGTCTATGTTTTGAGCGTTTCCTGTATCACCAGTTTTACATTCCGATGCACCCCTGCCGGTTTACTGTATCCCTTGGACCTTCCCATTGTCGATGAAACACAGAAATTGCATCGCATTAAATATAAGATACACAATGCCGACTTAAGTACAGCAAGACTAAGTCTTCCTACTGTATATGTTTTGAGCGTTTCCTGTGTCATCAATTTTACTTTCCGATGCACCTCTGCAGGTTTACTATATCCCTTGGATCTTTCCATTCACGATGAAACACAGAAATTTCATCTGAAATAAATATATGAGACACAATGCCGACTTATGAAGAGGAAGGCTGAGTCTTCCTACTGTCTATGTTTTGAGCGTTTCCTTTGTCACCAGTTTTACATTCCGATGCACCTCTGCAGGTTTACTTTATCCCTTGGACCTTCACAGTGACGATGAAAACAGAAATTGCATCGGAATTAAATATAAGAGACACAACGCCGACTTAAGTACAAGAAAACTGAGTCTTCTTACGGTCGATGTTTTGAGCGTTTCCTGTGTCACCAGTTTTACATTCCGTTGCACCCCTGCCGATTTACTGTATCCCTTGGACCTTCCCATTGGCGATGAAACACACAAATTGCATCGAAATTAAATACAAGAGACACAATGTCGACTTATGTACAGGAAGACTGAGTCTCCCTACTGTCTATGTTTTGAGAGTTTCCTGTGTCACCAGTTTTACATTCCGAATCACCTCTGCAGGTTTACTGTATCCCTTGGACCTTCCCATTGTCGATGAAACTCAGAAAACGCATCGGAATTAAATATAAGAGTCATAATGCCGTCTTAAGTACAGGAAGACTGAGTCTTCCTACTGTCTATGATTTGAGCGTTTCCAGAGTCACCAGTTTTACATTCCGATGAACCTCTGTAGGTTTACTGTATCCCTTGGACCTTCCCATTGACGATGAAAAACAGAAATTGCAGCATCGGAATTAAATATAAGATACACAATGCCGACTTAAGTACACGAAGACAAAGTCTCCCTACTGTCTATGTTTGAGCGTTTCCTGTGTCATCAGCTTTACTTTCCGATGCACCTCTGCATGTTTACTATATCCCTTGGACCTTCCCATTCACGATGAAACACAGAAAATTAATCGTAAATAAATATAAGACACACAATGAAGACTTAAGTACAGGAAGACTGAGTGCTCCTACTGTCTATAATTTGAGCGTTTCCTGTGTCACCAATTTTACATTCCGATGCACCTCTGCAGGTTTACTGTATCGCTTGGACCTTCCCATTGACGAAGAAACACAGAAATTGCATTGGAATTAAATATAAGAGACACACTGCCGTCATAAGAACAGGAAGACTGAGTCTTCCTACTGTCTATGTTTTGAGCGTTTCCTGTGTCACTAGTTTTACATTCCGATGCACCTCTGCAGGTTTACTGTATCCCCTGGACCTTCCCATTGACGATGAAACACAGAAATTGCATCGGAATTAAATATAAGAGACACAATGCCGTCTTAAGTACAGGAAGACTGAGGCGTCCTACTGTCTATGTTTTGAGCGTTTCATGTGTCACCAGTTTTACATTCTGATGCACCTCTGCAGGTTTACTGTATCCCTTGGACCTTCCCATTGTCGATGAAACACAGAAATTGCATCGGAATTAAATATAAGAGATACAATGCCGACTTAAGTACAGGAAGACTGAGTCTTCCTACTGGCTATGTTTGAGCGTTTCCTGTGTCACCCGTTTTACATTCCGATGCACCTCTGCAGCTGTACTGTATCCCTTGGACCTTCCCATTGACGATGAAAAACAGAAATTGCATCGGAATTAAATATAAGAGACACAGCGCCGACTTAAGTACAAGAAAACTGAGTCTTTTTACGGTCTATGTTTTGAGCGTTTCCTGTGTCACCAGTTTTACATTCCGATGCACCCCTGCCGGTTTACTGTATCCCTTGGACCTTTCCATTGTCGATGAAACACAGAAATTGCATCGGAATTAAATATAAGTGAAACAATGCCGACTTAAGTACAGCAAGACTAAGTCTTCCTACTGTCTATGTTTTGAGCGTTTCCTGTGTCATCAGTTTTACTTTCCGATGCACCTCTGCAGGTTTACTATATCCCTTGGACCTATCCATTCACGATGAAACACAGAAATTTCATCTGAAATAAATATAAGAGACACAATGCCGACTTAAGTACAGGAATACTGAGTTTTCCTATTGTCTATAATTTGAGCGTTTCCTGTGTCACCAGTTTTACATTCCGATGCACCTCTACAAGTTTACTGTATCCCTTGGACCTTCACAGGTACGATGAAACACAGAAATTGCATCGGAATTAAATATAAGAGACACAATGCCGACTTAAGTACAGGAAGACTGAGTCTTCCTACTGTCTATGTTTTGAGCGTTTCCTGTGTCACCAGTTTTATATTCCGATGCACCTCTGCAGGTTTACTGTATCCCTTGGACCTTCCCATTGTCGATAAAACACAGAAATTGCATCGGAATTAAATAAAAGAGACACAATGCCGACTTAAGTACCAGAAAACAGTCTTCTTACGGTCAATGCTTTGAGCGTTTCCTGTGTCACCAGTTTTACATTCCGATGCACCTCTGCAGGTTTACTGTATCCCTTGGACCTTCCCATTGGCGATGAAACACACAAATTGCATCGAAATTAAATATAAGAGACACAATGCCAACTTAAGTACAGGAAGTCTGAGTCTTCCTACTGTCTATGTTTTGAGCGTTTCCTGTGTGACCAGTTTTACATTCCGATTCACCTCTGCAGGTTTACTATATCCCTTGGACCTTCCCATTGTCGATGAAACACAGAAATCGCATCGGAATTAAATATAAGAATCACAATGCCGTCTTAAGTACAGCAAGACTGAGTCTTCCTACTGTCTATGTTTTGAGCGTTTCCTGAGTCACCAGTTTTACATTCCGATGCACCTCTGCAGGTTTACTGTATCCCTTGGACATTCCCATTGACGATGAAAAACAGAAATTACATCGGAATTAAATAAAAGGTACACAATGCCGACTTAAGTACAGGAAGACTAAGTCTTCCTACTGTCTATGTTTTGAGCGTTTCCTGTGTCATCAGTTTTACTTTCCGATGCACCTCTGCATGTTTACTATATCCCTTGGACCTTCCCATTCACGATGAAACACAGAAATTTAATCGGAAATAAATATAAGAGACACAATGCCGACTTAAGTACAGGAAGACTGAGTCATCGTACTGCCTATGTTTTGAGCGTTTCCTGTGTCACCAGTTTTACATTCCGATGCACCTCTGCAGGTTTACTGTATCCCTTGGACCTTCCCATTGACGATGAAACACAGAAATTGCATTGGAATTAAATATAAGAGAAACAATGCCCACTTAAGTACAGCAAGACTAAGTCTTCGTACTGTCTATGTTTTGAGCGTTTCCTGTGTCATCAGTTTTACTTTCCGATGCACCTCTGCAGGTTTACTATATCCCTTGGACCTATCCATTCACGATGAAACACAGAAATTTCATCTGAAATAAATATAAGAGACACAATGCCGACTTAAGTACAGCAAGACTAAGTCTTCCTACTGTCTATGTTTTGAGCGTTTCCTGTGTCGCCAGTTTTACATTCCGATGCACCTCTGCAGGTTTACTGTATCCCTTGGACCTTCACATTGACGATGAAACACATAAATTGCATCGGAATTAAATATAAGAGACACAATGCCGACTTAAGTACAGGAAGAGTGAGTTTTCCTACTGTCTATAATTTGAGCGTTTCCTGTGTCACCAGTTTTACATTCCGATGCACCTCTACTGGTTTACTGTATCCCTTGGACCTTCCCATTGTCGATGAAACACAGAAATTGCATCGGAATTAAATATAAGAGAAACAATGCCCACTTAAGTACAGCAAGACTAAGTCTTCCTACTGTCTATGTTTTGAGCGTTTCCTGTGTCATCAGTTTTACTTTCCGATGCACCTCTGCAGGTTTACTATATCCCTTGGACCTATCCATTCACGATGAAACACAGAAATTTCATCTGAAATAAATACAAGAGACACAATGCCGACTTAAGTACAGGAAGACTGAGTTTTCCTACTGTCTATAATTTGAGCGTTTCCTGTGTCACCAGTTTTACATTCCGTTGCACCTCTACAGGTTTACTGTATCCCTTGGACCTTCACAGGTACGATGAAACACAGAAATTGCATCGGAATTAAATATAAGAGACACAATGCCGACTTAAGTACAGGAAGACTGAGTCTTCCTACTGTCTATGTTTTGAGCGTTTCCTGTGTCACCAGTTTTATATTCCGATGCACCTCAGCAGGTTTACTGTATCCCTTGGACCTTCCCATTGTCGATTAAACACAGACATTGCATCGGAATTAAATATAAGAGACACAATGCCGCCTTAAGTACCAGAAAACAGTCTTCTTACGGTCAATGTTTTGAGCGTTTCCTGTGTCACCAGTTTTACATTCCGATGCACCTCTGCAGGCTTACTGTATCCCTTGGACCTTTCCATTGGCGATGAAACACACAAATTGCATCGAAATTAAATATAAGAGACACAATGCCGACTTACGTACAGGACGACTGAGTCTTCCTACTGTCTATGTTTTGAGCGTTTCCTGTGTCACCAGTTTTACATTCCGATTCACCTCTGCAGGTTTACAATATCCCTTGGACCTTCCCATTGTCGATGAAACACAGAAATCGCATCGGAATTAAATTTAATAATTAAATAATTAAAGAAGAATTAAAGAATTAAATAAGAGTCACAATGCCGTCTTAAGTACAGGAAGACTGAGTCTTCCTACTGTCTATGATTTGAGCGTTTCCTGAGCCACCAGTTTTACATTCCGATGCACCTCTGCAGGTTTACTGAATCCCTTGGACATTCCCATTGACGATGAGAAACAGAAATTGCATCGGAATTAAATATAAGATACAGAATGCCGACTTAAGTACAGGAAGACTAAGTCTTCCTACTGTCTATGTTTTGAGCGTTTCCTGTGTCATCAGTTTTACTTTCCGATGCACCTCTGCATGTTTACTATATCCCTTTGACCTTCCCATTCACGATGAAACACAGAAATTTAAATGGAAATAAATATAAGAGACACAATGCCGACTTAAGTACAGGAAGACTGAGTCATCCTACTGCCTATGTTTTGAGCGTTTCCTGTGTCACCAGTTTTACATTCCGATGCACCTCTGCAGGTTTACTGTATCCCTTGGACCTTCCCATTGACGATGAAACACAGAAATTGCATTGTAATTAAATATAAGAGACACTATGCCGACTTAAGTACAGGAAGACTGAGTCTTCCTACTGTCTATGCTTTGAGCGTTTCCTGTGTCAGTAGTTTTACATTCCGATGCACCCTTGCCGGTTTACTATATTCCTTGGACCTTCCCATTGTCGATGAAACAAAGAAATTGCATCGCATTAAATATAAGAGGCACAGTGCCGACTTAAGTACAGGAAGACTGAGTCTTCCTACTGTCTATGACTTGAGCGTTTCCAGAGTCACCAGTTTTACATTCCGATGCACCTCTGCAGGTTTACTGTATCCCTTGGACCTTCCCATTGACGATGAAAAACAGAAATTCCATCGGAATTAAATATAAGATACAGAATGCCGACTTAAGTACAGGAAGACTCAGTCTTCCTACTGTCTATGTTTTGAGAGTTTCCTGTGGCACCAGTTTTACATTCCGAATCACCTCTGCAGGTTTACTGTATCCCTTGGACCTTCCCATTGTCGATGAAACACAGAAAACGCATCGGAATTAAATATAAGAGTCACAATGCCGTCTAAAGTACAGGAAGACTGAGTCTTCCTACTGTCTATGACTTGAGCGTTTCCAGAGTCACCAGTTTTAAATTCCGATGCACCTCTGCAGGTTTACTGTATCCCTTGGACCTTCCCATTGACGATGAAAAACAGAAATTGCATCGGAATTAAATATAAGATACACAATGCCGACTTAAGTACACGAAGACTAAGTCTCCCTACTGTTTATGCTTTGAGCGTTTCCTGTGTCATCAGTTTTACTTTCCGATGCACCTCTGCATGTTTATTATATCCCTTGGACCTTCCCATTCACGACGAAACACAGAAAATTAATCGTAAATAAATATAAGAGACACAATGAAGACTTAAGTACAGGAAGACTGAGTGTTCCTACTGTCTATGTTTTGAGCGTTTCCTGTGTCACCAGTTTTACATTCCGATGCACCTCTGCAGGTTTACTGTATCCCATGGACCTTCCCATTGATGAAGAAACACAGAAATTGCATTGGAATTAAATATAAGAGACACAATGCGGTCATAAGAACAGGAAGACTGAGTCTTCCTACTGTCTATGTTTTGAGCGTTTCCTGTGTCACTAGTTTTACATTCCGATGCACTTCTGCAGGTTTACTGTATCCCTTGGACCTTCATATTGACGATGAAACACAGAAATTGCATCGGAATTAAATATAAGAGACACAATGCCGTCTTAAGTACAGGAAGACTGAGTCGTCCTACTGTCTATGTTTTGAGCGTTTCATGTGTCACCAGTTTTACATTCTGATGCACCTCTGCAGGTTTTCTGTATCCCTTGGACCTTCCCATTGTCGATGAAACACAGAAATTGCATCGGAATTAAATATAAGAGATACAATGCCGACTTAAGTACAGGAAGACTGAGTCTTCCTACTGGCTATGTTTTGAGCGTTTCCTGTGTCACCCGTTTTACATTCCGATGCACCTCTGCAGCTGTACTGTATCCCTTGGACCTTCCCATTGACGATGAAACACAGAAATTGCATCGGAATTAAATATAAGAGACACAGCGCCGACTTAAGTACAAGAAAACTGAGTCTTCTTACTGTCTATGTTTTGAGCGTTTCCTGTGTCACCAGTATTACATTCCGATGCACCTCTGCAGGTTTACTGTATCCCTTGGACCTTCCCATTGGCGATGAAACACACAAATTGCATCGAATTTAAATATAAGAGACACAATGCCGACTTAAGTACAGGAAGACTGAGTCTTCCTACTGTCTATGTTTTGAGCGTTTCCTGTGTCATCAGTTTTACTTTCCGATGCACCTCTGCATGTTTACTATATCCCTTGGACCTTCCCATTCACGATGAAACACAGAAATTTAATCGGAAATAAATATAAGAGACACAATGCCGACTTAAGTACAGGAAGACTGTGTCATCCTTCTGCCTATGTTTTGAGCGTTTCCTGTGTCACCAGTTTTACATTCCGATGCACCTCTGCAGGTTTACTGTATCCCTTGGACCTTCCCATTGACGATGAAACACAGAAATTGCATCGGAATTAAATATAAGAGACACAATGCCGACTTAAGTACAGGAAGACTGAGTCTTCCTACTGTCTATGTTTTGAGCGTTTCCTGTGTCAGTAGTTTTACATTCCGATGCACCCCTGCCGGTTTACTTATTCCTTGGACCTTCCCATTGTCGATGAAACAAAGAAATTGCATCGCATTAAATATAAGAGGAGCAATGCCGACTTAAGTACAGGAGGACTGAGTCTTCCTACTGTCTATGTTTGGAGCGTTTCCTGTGTCAACAGTTTTACATTTTGATGCAACTCTGCAGGTTTACTGTATCCCTTGGACCTTCCCATTGACGATTAAACACAGAAATTGCGTCGGAATTAAATATAAGAGACACAATGCCGACTTAAGTACAGGAAGACTGAGTCCTCCAACTGTCTATGTTTTGAGAGTTCCCTGTGGCACCAGTTTTACATTCCGAATCACCTCTGCAGGTTTACTGTATCCCTTAGACCTTCCCATTGTCGATGAAACACAGAAAACGCATCGGAATCAAATATAAGAGTCACAATGCCGTCTTAAGTACAGGAAGACTGAGTCTTCCTACTGTCTATGACTTGAGCGTTTCCAGAGTCACCAGTTTTACATTCCGATGCACCTCTGCAGGTTACTGTATCCCTTGGACCTTCCCTTTGGCGATGAAACACAAATTGCATCGAAATTAAATATAAGAGACACAATGCCGACTTAAGTGCAGAAAGACTGAGTCGTCCTACTGTCTATAATTTGAGCGTTTCCTGTGTCACCAGTTTTACATTCCGATGCACCTCTACAGGTTTACTGTATCCCTTGGACCTTCACAGGTACGATGAAACTCAGAAATTGCAACGGAATTAAATATAAGAGACACAATGCCGACTTAAGTACAGGAAGACTGAGTCTTCCTACTGTCTATGTTTTGAGCGTTTCCTGAGTCACCAGTTTTACATTCCGATGCACCTCTGCAGGTTTACTGTATATCTTGGACCTTCCCATTGACGATGAAACACAGAAATTGCATCGGAATTAAATATAAGATACACAATGCCGACTTAAGTACAGCAAGAGTAAGTCTTCCTACAGTCTATGTTTTGAGCGTTTCCTGTGTTATCAGTTTTACTTTCCAATGCACCTCTGCAGGTTTACTGTATCCCTTGGACCTTCCCATTGACGATGAGACACATAAATTGCATGGGAATTAAATGTAAGAGACACAATGCCGACTTAAGTACAGGAACACTGAGTTTTCCTACTGTCTATAATTTGAGCGTTTCCTGTGTCACCAGTTTTACATTCCGATGCACCTCTGCAGGTTTACTGTATCCCTTGGACCTTCCCTTTGGCGATGAAACACAAATTGCATCGAAATTAAATATAAGAGACACAATGCCGACTTAAGTACCGGAAGACTGAGTCTTCCTACTGTCTATGTTTTGAGCGTTTCCTGTGTCACCAGTTTTACATTCCGATGCACCTCTGCAGGTTTACTGTATCCCTTGGACCTTCCCATTGTCGATGAAACACAGAATTTGCATCGGAATTAAATATATGAGTCACAATGCCGACTTAAGTGCAGGAAGACTGAGTCGTCCTACTGTCTATAATTTGAGCGTTTCCTGTGTCACCAGTTTTACATTCCGATGCACCTCTACAGGTTTACTGTATCCCTTGGACTTTCACAGGTACGATGAAACCCAGAAATTGCAACGGAATTAAATATAAGATACACAATGCCGACTTAAGTACAGGAAGACTGAGTCTTCCTACTGTCTATGTTTTGAGCGTTTCCTGTGTCACCAGTTTTACATTCCGATGCACCTCTGCAGGTTTGCTGTATCCCTTGGACCTTCACAGGTACGATGAAACCCAGAAATTGCATCAAAATTAAATATAAGAGACCCAGTGCCGACTTAAGTACAGGAAGACTGAGTCTTCCTACTGTCTATGTTTTGAGCGTGTCCTGTGTCACCAGTTTTACATTCCGATTCACCTCTGCAGGTTTACTATATCCCTTGGACCTTCCCATTGTCGATGAAACACAGAAATCGCATCGGAATTAAATATAAGAGTCACAATGCCGTCTTAAGTACAGGAAGACTGAGTCTTCCTACTGTCTATGATTTGAGCGTTTCCTGAGTCACCAGTTTTACATTCCGATGCACCTCTGCAGGTTTACTGTATCCCTTGGACCTTCCCATTAACGATGAAAAACAGAAATTGCATCGGAATTAAATTTAAGATACACAATGCCGACTTAAGTACAGGAAGACTGAGTCTTCTTACTGTCTATGTTTTGAGCGTTTCCTGTATCACCAGTTTTACATTCCGATGCACCCCTGCCGATTTACTGTATCCCTTGGACCTTCCCATTGTCGATGAACCACAGAAATTGCATCGCATTAAATATAAGATACACAATGCCGACTTAAGTACAGCAAGACAAAGTCTTCCTACTGTATATGTTTTGAGCGTTTCCTGTGTCATCAGTTTTACTTTCCGATGCACCTCTGCAGGTTTACTGTATCCCTTGGACCTTTCCATTCACGATGAAACACAGAAATTTCATCTGAAATAAATATATGAGACACAATGCCGACTTATGAAGAGGAAGGCTGAGTCTTCCTACTGTCTATGTTTTGAGCGTTTCCTTTGTCACCAGTTTTACATTCCGATGCACCTCTGCAGGTTTACTGTATCCCTTGGACCTTCACAGTGACGATGAAAACAGAAATTGCATCGGAATTAAATATAAGAGACACAACGCCGACTTAAGTACAAGAAAACTGAGTCTGCTTACGGTCGATGTTTTGAGCGTTTACTGTGTCACCAGTTTTACATTCCGATGCACCCCTGCCGATTTACTGTATCCCTTGGACCTTCCCATTGGCGATGAAACACACAAATTGCATCGAAATTAAATACAAGAGACACAATGACGACTTATGTACAGGAAGACTGAGTCTTCCTACTGTCTATGTTTTGAGAGTTTCCTGTGGCACCAGTTTTACATTCCGAATCACCTCTGCAGGTTTACTGTATCCCTTGGACCTTCCCATTGTCGATGAAACTCAGAAAACGCATCGGAATTAAATATAAGAGTCACAATGCCGTCTTAAGTACAGGAAGACTGAGTCTTCCTACTGTCTATGTTTTGAGCGTTTCCAGAGTCACCAGTTTTACATTCCGATGCACCTCTGCATGTTTACTATATCCCTTGGACCTTCCCATTCACGATGAAACACAGAAAATTAATCGTAAATAAATATAAGAGACACAATGAAGACTTAAGTACAGGAAGACTGAGTGCTGCCGGCCGAAGTGGCCGTGCGGTTAAAGGCGCTGCAGTCTGGAACCGCAAGACCGCTACGGTCGCAGGTTCGAATCCTGCCTCGGGCATGGATGTTTGTGATGTCCTTAGGTTAGTTAGGTTTAACTAGTTCTAAGTTCTAGGGGACTAATGACCTCAGCAGTTGAGTCCCATAGTGCTCAGAGCCATTTTTTGACTGAGTGCTCCTACAGTCTATATTTTGAGCGTTTCCTGTGTCACCAGTTTTACATTCCGATGCACCTCTGCAGGTTTGCTGTATCCCTTGGACCTTCCCATTGACGAAGAAACACAGAAATTGCATTGGAATTAAATATAAGAGGCACAATGCCGTCATAAGAACAGGAAGACTGAGTCTTCCTACTGTCTATGTTTTGAGCGTTTCCTGTGTCACTAGTTTTACATTCCGATGCACCTCTGCAGGTTTACTGTATCCCTTGGACCTTCCCATTGACGATGAAACACAGAAATTGCATCGGAATTAAATATAAGAGACACAATGCCGTCTTAAGTACATGAAGACTGAGTCGTCCTACTGTCTATGTTTTGAGCGTTTCATGTGTCACCAGTTTTACATTCTGATGCACCTCTGCAGGTTTACTGTATCCCTTGGACCTTCCCATTGTCGATGAAACACAGAAATTGCATCGGAATTAAATATAAGAGATACAATGCCGACTTAAGTACAGGAAGACTGAGTCTTCCTACTGGCTATGCTTTGAGCGTTTCCTGTGTCACCCGTTTTACATTCCGATGCACCTCTGCAGCTGTACTGTATCCCTTGGACCTTCCCATTGACGATGAAAAACAGAAATTGCATCGGAATTAAATATAAGAGACACAGCGCCGACTTAAGTACAAGAAAACTGAGTCTTCTTACGGTCTATGTTTTGAGCGTTTCCTGTGTCACCAGTTTTACATTCGGATGCACCCCTGCCGGTTTACTGTATCCCTTGGACCTTTCCATTGTCGATGAAACACAGAAGTTGCATCGGAATTAAATATAAGAGAAACAATGCCGACTTAAGTACAGCAAGACTAAGTCTTCCTACTGTCTATGTTTTGAGCGTTTCCTGTGTCACCAGTTTTATATTCCGATGCACCTCTGCAGGTTTACTGTATCCCTTGGACCTTCCCATTGACGATGAAACACATAAATTGCATGGGAATTAAATATAAGAGACACAATGCCGACATAAGTACAGGAAGAGTGAGTTTTCCTACTGTCTATAATTTGTGCGTTTCCTGTGTCACCAGTTTTACATTCCGATGCACCTCTGCAGGTTTACTGTATCCCTTGGACCTTCCCATTGTCGATGAAACACAGAAATTGCATCGGAATTAAATATAAGAGAACAATGCCCACTTAAGTACAGCAAGACTAAGTCTTCCTACTGTCTATGTTTTGAGCGTTTCCTGTGTCATCAGTTTTACTTTCCGATGCACCTCTGCAAGTTTACTATATCCCTTGGACCTATCCATTCACGATGAAACACAGAAATTTCATCTGAAATAAATATAAGAGACACAATGCCGACTTAAGTACAGCAAGACTAAGTCTTCCTACTGTCTATGTTTTGAGCGTTTCCTGTGTCACCAGTTTTACATTCCGATGCACCTCTGCAGGTTTACTGTATCCCTTGGACCTTCCCATTGACGATGAAACACATAAATTGCATGGGAATTAAATATAAGAGACACAATGCCGACTTAAGTACAGGAAGAGTGAGTCTTCCTACTGTCTATGTTTTGAACGTTTCCTGTGTCACTAGTTTTACATTCCGATGCACCTCTGCAGGTTTACTGTATCCCTTTGACCTTTCCATTGACGATGAAACACAGAAACTGCATCGGAATTAAATATAAGAGACACAATGCCGACTTAAGTACAGGAAGACTGAGTCTTCCTTATTTCTATAACTTGAGCGTCTCCTTTGTCACCAGTTTTACATTCCGATGCACCTCTACAGGTTTACTGTATCCCTTGGACCTTCACAGGTACGATGAAACACAGGAATTGCATCGGCATTAAATACAAGAGACACAATGCCGACTTAAGTACAGGAATACTGAGTCTTCCTACTGTCTATAATTTGAGCGTTTCCTGTGTCACCAGTTTTACATTCCGATGCACCTCTGCAGGTTTACTGTATCCCTTGGACCTTCCCATTGTCGATGAAACACAGAAATTGCTTCGGAATTGAATATAAGATACACAATGCCGACTTAAGTACAGGAAGACTGAGACTTCCTACTTTCTATAACTTGAGCGTTTCCTGTGTCACCAGTTTTACATTCAGATGAACCTCTACAGGTTTACTGTATCCCTTGGACCCTCACAGTGACGATGAAACACAGAGATTGCATCGGAATTAAATATAAGAGACACAATGCCGACTTAAGTACAGGAAGACTGAGTTTTCCTACTGTCTATAATTTGAGCGTTTCCTGTGTCACCAGTTTTACATTCCGTTGCACCTCTACAGGTTTACTGTATCCCTTGGACCTTCACAGGTACGATGAAACACAGAAATTGCATCGGAATTAAATATAAGAGACACAATGCCGACTTAAGTACAGGAAGACTGAGTCTTCCTACTGTCTATGTTTTGAGCGTTTCCTGTGTCACCAGTTTTATATTCCGATGCACCTCAGCAGGTTTACTGTATCCCTTGGACCTTCCCATTGTCGATTAAACACAGACATTGCATCGGAATTAAATATAAGAGACACAATGCCGCCTTAAGTACCAGAAAACAGTCTTCTTACGGTCAATGTTTTGAGCGTTTCCTGTGTCACCAGTTTTACATTCCGATGCACCTCTGCAGGCTTACTGTATCCCTTGGACCTTTCCATTGGCGATGAAACACACAAATTGCATCGAAATTAAATATAAGAGACACAATGCCGACTTACGTACAGGACGACTGAGTCTTCCTACTGTCTATGTTTTGAGCGTTTCCTGTGTCACCAGTTTTACATTCCGATTCACCTCTGCAGGTTTACAATATCCCTTGGACCTTCCCATTGTCGATGAAACACAGAAATCGCATCGGAATTAAATATAAGAATTAAATAATTAAAGAAGAATTAAAGAATTAAATAAGAATCACAATGCCGTCTTAAGTACAGGAAGACTGAGTCTTCCTTCTGTCTATGATTTGAGCGTTTCCTGAGCCACCAGTTTTACATTCCGATGCACCTCTGCAGGTTTACTGTATCCCTTGGACATTCCCATTGACGATGAAAAACAGAAATTGCATCGGAATTAAATATAAGATACAGAATGCCGACTTAAGTACAGGAAGACTAAGTCTTCCTACTGTCTATGTATTGAGCGTTTCCTGTGTCATCAGTTTTACTTTCCGATGCACCTCTGCATGTTTACTATATCCCTTTGACCTTCCCATTCACGATGAAACACAGATTTTAAATGGAAATAAATATAAGAGACACAATGCCGACTTAAGTACAGGAAGACTGAGTCATCCTACTGCCTATGTTTTGAGCGTTTCCTGTGTCACCAGTTTTACATTCCGATTCACCTCTGCAGGTTTACAATATCCCTTGGACCTTCCCATTGTCGATGAAACACAGAAATCGCATCGGAATTAAATATAAGAATTAAATAATTAAAGAAGAATTAAAGAATTAAATAAGAATCACAATGCCGTCTTAAGTACAGGAAGACTGAGTCTTCATTCTGTCTATGATTTGAGCGTTTCCTGAGCCACCAGTTTTACATTCCGATGCACCTCTGCAGGTTTACTGTATCCCTTGGACATTCCCATTGACGATGAAAAACAGAAATTGCATCGGAATTAAATATAAGATACAGAATGCCGACTTAAGTACAGGAAGACTGAGTCTTCCTACTGTCTATGTTTTGAGCGTTTCCTGTGTCAGTAGTTTTACATTCCGATGCACCCCTGCCGGTTTACTATATTCCTTGGACCTTCCCATTGTCGATGAAACAAAGAAATTGCATCGCATTAAATATAAGAGGCACAATGCCGACTTAAGTACAGCAAGACTAAGTCTTCCTACTGTCTATGTTTTGAGCGTTTCCTGTGTCATCAGTTTTACTTTCCGATGCACATCTGCAGGTTTACTATATCCCTTGGACCTTTCCATTCACGATGAAACACAGATATTTCGTCTGAAATAAATATAAGAGACACAATGCCGACTTAAGTACACGAAGACTGAGTCTTCCTACTGTCTATGTTTTGAGCGTTTCCTGTGTCACCAGCTTTACATTCCGATGCACCTCTACAGGTTTACTGTATCCCTTGGACTTTCACAGGTACGATTAAACCCAGAAAATGCATCGGAATTAAATATAAGAGACACAATGCCGACTTAAGTACAGGAAGACTGAGTCTTCCTACTGTGTATGGTTTGAGCGTTTCCTGTGTCACCAGTTTTACATTCCGATGCACCTCTGCAGGTTTACTGTATCCCTTGGACCTTCCCATTGTCGATGAAACACAGAAATTGCATCGGAATTAAATATAAGATACATAATGCCGACTTAAGTACCAGAAAACAGTCTTCTTACGGTCAATGTTTTGAGCGTTTCCTGTGTCACCAGTTTTACATTCCGATGCACCTCTGCAGGTTTACTGTATCCCTTGGACATTCCCTTTGGCGATGAAACACAAATTGCATCGGAATTAAATATAAGAGTCACAATGCCGACTTAAGTACAGGAAGACTGAGTTTTCCTACTGTCTATGTTTTGAGCGTGTCCTGAGTCACCAGTTTTACATTCCGATGCACCTCTGCAGGTTTACTATATCCCTTGGACCTTCCCATTGACGATGAAAAACAGAAATTGCATCGGAATTAAATATAAGATACACAATGCCGACTTAAGCACAGGAAGACTAAGTCTTCCTACAGTCTATGTTTTGAGCGTTTCCTGTGTCATCAGTTTTACTTTCCGATGCACCTCTGCATGTTTACTATATCCCTTGGACCTTCCCATTGACGATGAAACACAGAAATTGCATCGGAAATAAATATAAGAGACACAATGCCGTCTTAAGTACAGGAAGACTGAGTCTTCTTACGGTCTATGTTTTGAGCGTTTCCTGTATCACCAGTTTTACATTCCGATGCACACCTGCCGGTTTACTGTATCCCTTGGACCTTCCCATTGTCGATGAAACACAGAAATTGCATCGCATTAAATATAAGAGACACAATGCCGACTTAAGTACAGCAAGACTAAGTCTTCCTACTGTAAATGTTTTGAGCGTTTCCTGTGTCATCAGTTTTACTTTCCGATGCACCTCTGCAGGTTTACTAAATCCCTTGGACCTTTCCATTCACGATGAAACAAAGAAATTTCATCTGAAATAAATATAAGAGACACAATGCCGACTTATGAATAGGAAGGCTGAGTCTTCCTACTGTCTATGTTTTGAGCGTTTCCTTTGTCACCAGTTTTACATTCCGATGCACCTCTGCAGGTTTACTGTATCCCTTGGAGCTTCCCATTGACGATGAAACACAGAAATTGCAACGGAATTAAGTATAAGAGACACAACGCCGACTTAAGTACAGGAAGACTGAGTTTTCCTACTGTCTATAATTTGAGCGTTTCCTGTGTCACCAGTTTTACATTCCGATGCACCTCTGCAGCTTTACTCTATCCCTTGGACCTTCCCATTGACGATGAAACACAGAAATTGCATTGGAATTAAATATAAGAGACACAATGCCGACTTAAGTACAGGAAGACTGAGTCTTCTTACGGTCTATGTTTTGAGCGTTTCCTGTATCACCAGTTTTACATTCCGATGCACACCTGCCGGTTTACTGTATCCCTTGGACCTTCCCATTGTCGATGAAACACAGAAATTGCATCGCATTAAATATAAGAGACACAATGCCGACTTAAGTACAGCAAGACTAAGTCTTCCTACTGTAAATGTTTTGAGCGTTTCCTGTGTCATCAGTTTTACTTTCCGATGCACCTCTGCAGGTTTATTATATCCCTTGGACCTTTCCATTCACGATGAAACACCGAAATTTCATCTGAAATAAATATAAGAGACACAATGCCGACTTATGAATAGGATGGCTGAGTCTTCCTACTGTCTATGTTTTGAGCGTTTCCTTTGTCACCAGTTTTACATTCCGATGCACCTCTGCAGGTTTACTGTATCCCTTGGAGCTTCCCATTGACGATGAAACACAGAAATTGCATCGGAATTAAATATAAGAGACACAACGCCGACTTAAGTACAGGAAGACTGAGTCTTCCTACTGTCTATGTTTTGAACGTTTCCTGTGTCACTAGTTTTACATTCCGATGCACCTTGCAGGTTTACTGTATCCCTTGGACCTTTCCATTGACGATGAAACACAGAAATTCCATCGGAATTAAATGTAAGAGTCACAATGCCGACTTAAGAACAGGAAGACTGAGTTTTCCTACTGTCTATAATTTGAGCGTTTCCTGTGTCACCAGTTTTACATTCCGATGCACCTCTGCAGGTTTACTCTATCCCTTGGACCTTCCCATTGACGATGAAACACAGAAATTGCATTGGAATTAAATATAAGAGACACAATGCCGACTTAAGTACAGGAAGACTGAGTCTTCCTACTGTCTATGTTTTGAGCGCTTCCTGTGTCAGTAGTTTTACATTCCGATGCACCTCTGCAGGTTTACTGTATCCCTTGGACCTACCCATTGACGATGAAACACAGAAATTGCATCGGAATTAAATATAAGATACACAATGCCGACTTAAGTACAGGAAGACTGAGTCTTCCTACTGTGTATGGTTTGAGCGTTTCCTGTGTCACCAGTTTTACATTCCGATGCACCTCTGCAGGTTTACTGTATCCCTTGGACCTTCCCATTGTCGATGAAACACAGAAATTGCATCGGAATTAAATATAAGAGACACAATGCCGACATAAGTACAGGAAGACTGAGTCTTCCTACTGTCTATGTTTTGAGCGTTTCCTGTGTCACCAGTTTTACATTCCGATGCACCTCTACAGGTTTACTGTATCCCTTGGACCTTCACAGGTACGATTAAACCCAGAAAATGCATCGGAATTAAATATAAGAGACACAATGCCGACTTAAGTACAGGAAGACTGAGTCTTCCTACTGTGTATGGTTTGAGCGTTTCCTGTGTCACCAGTTTTACATTCCGATGCACCTCTGCACGTTTACTGTATCCCTTGGACCTTCCCATTGTCGATGAAACACAGAAATTGCATCGGAATTAAATATAAGATACACAATGCCGACTTAAGTACCAGAAAACAGTCTTCTTACGGTCAATGTTTCGAGCGTTTCCTGTGTCACCAGTTTTACATGCACCTCTGCAGGTTTACTGTATCCCTTGGACATTCCCTTTGGC
This sequence comes from Schistocerca nitens, assembly GCF_023898315.1. Classification (NCBI taxonomy): domain Eukaryota; kingdom Metazoa; phylum Arthropoda; class Insecta; order Orthoptera; family Acrididae; genus Schistocerca; species Schistocerca nitens. Next base: position 358,473 of record NC_064616.1, on the reverse strand, counting down.
GATGAAACACAAATTGCATCGAAATTAAATATAAGAGACACAATGCCGACTTAAGTACAGGAAGACTGAGTGTTCCTACTGTCTATGTTTTGAGCGTGTCCTGTGTCACCAGTTTTACATTCCGATTCACCTCTGCAGGTTTACTATATCCCTTGGGCCTTCCCATTGTCGATGAAACACAGAAATCGCATCGGAATTAAATATAAGAGTCACAATGCCGTCTTAAGTACAGGAAGACTGAGTCTTCCTACTGTCTATGATTTGAGCGTTTCCTGAGTCACCAGTTTTACATTCCGATGCACCTCTGCAGGTTTACTATATCCCTTGGACCTTCCCATTGACGATGAAAAACAGAAATTGCATCGGAATTAAATATAAGATACACAATGCCGACTTAAGTACAGGAAGACTAAGTCTTCCTACAGTCTATGTTTTGAGCGTTTCCTGTGTCATCAGTTTTACTTTCCGATGCACCTCTGCATGTTTACTATATCCCTTGGACCTTCCCATTGACGATGAAACACAGAAATTGCATCGCATTAAATATAAGAGACACAATGCCGACTTAAGTACAGGCAGACTAAGTCTTCCTACTGTCTATGTTTTGAGCGTTTCCTGTGTCATCAGTTTTACTTTCCGATGCACCTCTGCAGGTTTACTATATCCCTTGAACCTTTCCATTCACGATGAAACACAGAAATTTCTTCTGAAATAAATATAAGAGACACAATGCCGACTTAAGAACAGGAAGGCTGAGTCTTCCTACAGTCTATGTTTTGAGCGTTTCCTTTGTCACCAGTTTTACATTCCGATGCACCTCTGCAGGTTTACTGTATCCCTTGGAGCTTCCCATTGACGATGAAACACAGAAATTGCATCGGAATTAAATATAAGAGACAGAATGCCGTCTTAAGTACAGGAAGACTGAGTCTTCCTACTGTCTATGTTTTTAGCGTTTCATATGTCACCAGTTTTACATTCTGATGCACCTCTGCAGGTTTACTGTATCCCTTGGACCTTCTCATTGTCGATGAAAAACAGAAATTGCATCGGAATTAAATATAAGATTCACAATGCCGACTTAAGTACAGGAAGACTAAGTCTTCCTACAGTCTATGTTTTGAGCGTTTCCTGTGTCATCAGTTTTACTTTCCGATGCACCTCTGCATGTTTACTATATCCGTTGGACCTTCCCATTGACGATGAAACACAGAAATTGCATCGGAATTAAATATAAGAGACACAATGCCGTCTTAAGTACAGGAAGACTGAGTCTTCTTACGGTCTATGTTTTGAGCGTTTCCTGTATCACCAGTTTTACATTCCGATGCACACCTGCCGGTTTACTGTATCCCTTGGACCTTCCCATTGTCGATGAAACACAGAAATTGCATCGCATTAAATATAAGAGACACAATGCCGACTTAAGTACAGGCAGACTAAGTCTTCCTACTGTCTATGTTTTGAGCGTTTCCTGTGTCATCAGTTTTACTTTCCGATGCACCTCTGCAGGTTTACTATATCCCTTGAACCTTTCCATTCACGATGAAACACAGAAATTTCTTCTGAAATAAATATAAGAGACACAATGCCGACTTAAGAACAGGAAGGCTGAGTCTTCCTACAGTCTATGTTTTGAGCGTTTCCTTTGTCACCAGTTTTACATTCCGATGCACCTCTGCAGGTTTACTGTATCCCTTGGAGCTTCCCATTGACGATGAAACACAGAAATTGCATCGGAATTAAATATAAGAGACAGAATGCCGTCTTAAGTACAGGAAGACTGAGTCTTCCTACTGTCTATGTTTTTAGCGTTTCATGTGTCACCAGTTTTACATTCTGATGCACCTCTGCAGGTTTACTGTATCCCTTGGACCTTCTCATTGTCGATGAAGAACAGAAATTGCATCGGAATTAAATATAAGATACACAATGCCGACTTAAGTACAGGAAGACTAAGTCTTCCTACAGTCTATGTTTTGAGCGTTTCCTGTGTCATCAGTTTTACTTTCCGATGCACCTCTGCATGTTTACTATATCCGTTGGACCTTCCCATTGACGATGAAACACAGAAATTGCATCGGAATTAAATATAAGAGACACAATGCCGTCTTAAGTACAGGAAGACTGAGTCTTCTTACGGTCTATGTTTTGAGCGTTTCCTGTATCACCAGTTTTACATTCCGATGCACACCTGCCGGTTTACTGTATCCCTTGGACCTTCCCATTGTCGATGAAACACAGAAATTGCATCGCATTAAATATAAGAGACACAATGCCGACTTAAGTACAGGCAGACTAAGTCTTCCTACTGTCTATGTTTTGAGCGTTTCCTGTGTCATCAGTTTTACTTTCCGATGCACCTCTGCAGGTTTACTATATCCCTTGAACCTTTCCATTCACGATGAAACACAGAAATTTCTTCTGAAATAAATATAAGAGACACAATGCCGACTTAAGAACAGGAAGGCTGAGTCTTCCTACAGTCTATGTTTTGAGCGTTTCCTTTGTCACCAGTTTTACATTCCGATGCACCTCTGCAGGTTTACTGTATCCCTTGGAGCTTCCCATTGACGATGAAACACAGAAATTGCATCGGAATTAAATATAAGAGACAGAATGCCGTCTTAAGTACAGGAAGACTGAGTCTTCCTACTGTCTATGTTTTTAGCGTTTCATGTGTCACCAGTTTTACATTCTGATGCACCTCTGCAGGTTTACTGTATCCCTTGGACCTTCACAGGTACGATGAAACACAGAAATTGCATCGGAATTAAATATAAGAGACACAATGCCGACCTAAGTACAGGAAGACTGAGTCTTCCTACTGTCTATGTTTTGAGCGTTTCCTGTGTCACCAGTTTTACATTCCGATGCACCTCTGCAGGATTACTGTATCCCTTGGACCTTCCCATTGTCGATGAAACACAGAAATTGCATCGGAATTAAAAATAAGAGGCACAATGCCGACTTAAGTACAGGAAGACTGAGTCTTCCTAATTTCTATAACTTGAGCGTTTCCTGTGTTATCAGTTTTACATTCCGATGCACCTCTACAGGTTTACTGTATCTCTTGGACCTTCGCAGTGACGATGAAACACAGAAATTGCATCGGAATTAAATATAAGAGACATAATGCCAACTTAAGTGCAGGAAGACTGAGTTTTCCTACTGTCTATAATTTGAGCGTTTCCTGTGTCACCAGTTTTACATTCCGATGCACCTCTACAGGTATACTGTATCCCTTGGACCTTCACAAGTACGATGAAACACAGAAATTGCAACGGAATTAAGTATAAGAGACACAACGCCGACTTAAGTACAGGAAGACTGAGTTTTCCTACTGTCTATAATTTGAGCGTTTCCTGTGTCACCAGTTTTACATTCCGATGCACCTCTGCAGCTTTACTCTATCCCTTGGACCTTCCCATTGACGATGAAACACAGAAATTGCATTGGAATTAAATATAAGAGACACAATGCCGACTTAAGTACAGGAAGAGTGAGTCTTCTTACGGTCTATATTTTGAGCGTTTCCTGTATCACCAGTTTTACATTCCGATGCACACCTGCCGGTTTACTGTATCCCTTGGACCTTCCCATTGTCGATGAAACACAGAAATTGCATCGCATTAAATATAAGAGACACAATGCCGACTTAAGTACAGCAAGACTAAGTCTTCCTACTGTAAATGCTTTGAGCGTTTCCTGTGTCATCAGTTTTACTTTCCGATGCACCTCTGCAGGTTTATTATATCCCTTGGACCTTTCCATTCACGATGAAACACCGAAATTTCATCTGAAATAAATATAAGAGACACAATGCCGACTTATGAATAGGAAGGCTGAGTCTTCCTACTGTCTATGTTTTGAGCGTTTCCTTTGTCACCAGTTTTACATTCCGATGCACCTCTGCAGGTTTACTGTATCCCTTGGAGCTTCCCATTGACGATGAAACACAGAAATTGCATCGGAATTAAATATAAGAGACACAACGCCGACTTAAGTACAGGAAGACTGAGTCTTCCTACTGTCTATGTTTTGAACGTTTCCTGTGTCACTAGTTTTACATTCCGATGCACCTCTGCAGGTTTACTGTATCCCTTGGACCTTTCCATTGACGATGAAACACAGAAATTCCATCGGAATTAAATGTAAGAGTCACAATGCCGACTTAAGAACAGGAAGACTGAGTTTTCCTACTGTCTATAATTTGAGCGTTTCCTGTGTCACCAGTTTTACATTCCGATGCACCTCTGCAGGTTTACTCTATCCCTTGGACCTTCCCATTGACGATGAAACACAGAAATTGCATTGGAATTAAATATAAGAGACACAATGCCGACTTAAGTACAGGAAGACTGAGTCTTCCTACTGTGTATGGTTTGAGCGTTTCCTGTGTCACCAGTTTTACATTCCGATGCACCTCTGCAGGTTTACTGTATCCCTTGGACCTTCCCATTGTCGATGAAACACAGAAATTGCATCGGAATTAAATATAAGAGACACAATGCCGACATAAGTACAGGAAGACTGAGTCTTCCTACTGTCTATGTTTTGAGCGTTTCCTGTGTCACCAGTTTTACATTATGATGCACCTCTACAGGTTTACTGTATCCCTTGGACCTTCACAGGTACGATTAAACCCAGAAAATGCATCGGAATTAAATATAAGAGACACAATGCCGACTTAAGTACAGGAAGACTGAGTCTTCCTACTGTGTATGGTTTGAGCGTTTCCTGTGTCACCAGTTTTACATTCCGATGCACCTCTGCAGGTTTACTGTATCCCTTGGACCTTCCCATTGTCGATGAAACACAGAAATTGCATCGGAATTAAATATAAGATACACAACGCCGACTTAAGTACCAGAAAACAGTCTTCTTATGGTCAATGTTTTGAGCGTTTCCTGTGTCACCAGTTTTACATGCACCTCTGCAGGTTTACTGTATCCCTTGGACATTCCCTTTGGCGATGAAACACAAATTGCATCGAAATTAAATATAAGAGACACAATGCCGACTTAAGTACAGGAAGACTGAGTGTTCCTACTGTCTATGTTTTGAGCGTGTCCTGTGTCACCAGTTTTACATTCCGATTCACCTCTGCAGGTTTACTATATCCCTTGGGCCTTCCCATTGTCGATGAAACACAGAAATCGCATCGGAATTAAATATAAGAGTCACAATGCCGTCTTAAGTACAGGAAGACTGAGTCTTCCTACTGTCTATGATTTGAGCGTTTCCTGAGTCACCAGTTTTACATTCCGATGCACCTCTACAGGTTTACTATATCCCTTGGACCTTCCCATTGACGATGAAAAACAGAAATTGCATCGGAATTAAATATAAGATACACAATGCCGACTTAAGTACAGGAAGACTAAGTCTTCCTACAGTCTATGTTTTGAGCGTTTCCTGTGTCATCAGTTTTACTTTCCGATGCACCTCTGCATGTTTACTATATCCCTTGGACCTTCCCATTGACGATGAAACACAGAAATTGCATCGGAATTAAATATAAGAGACACAATGCCGTCTTAAGTACAGGAAGACTGAGTCTTCTTACGGTCTATGTTTTGAGCGTTTCCTGTATCACCAGTTTTACATTCCGATGCACACCTGCCGGTTTACTGTATCCCTTGGACCTTCCCATTGTCGATGAAACACAGAAATTGCATCGCATTAAATATAAGAGACACAATGCCAACTTAAGTACAGGCAGACTAAGTCTTCCTACTGTCTATGTTTTGAGCGTTTCCTGTGTCATCAGTTTTACTTTCCGATGCACCTCTGCAGGTTTACTATATCCCTTGGACCTTTCCATTCACGATGAAACACAGAAATTTCTTCTGAAATAAATATAAGAGACACAATGCCGACTTAAGAACAGGAAGGCTGAGTCTTCCTACAGTCTATGTTTTGAGCGTTTCCTTTGTCACCAGTTTTACATTCCGATGCACCTCTGCAGGTTTACTGTATCCCTTGGAGCTTCCCATTGACGATGAAACACAGAAATTGCATCGGAATTAAATATAAGAGACAGAATGCCGTCTTAAGTACAGGAAGACTGAGTCTTCCTACTGTCTATGTTTTTAGCGTTTCCTTTGTCACCAGTTTTACATTCCGATGCACCTCTGCAGGTTTACTGTATCCCTTGGACCTTTCCATTGACGATGAAACACAGAAATTCCATCGGAATTAAATGTAAGAGTCACAATGCCGACTTAAGAACAGGAAGACTGAGTTTTCCTACTGTCTATAATTTGAGCGTTTCCTGTGTCACCAGTTTTACATTCCGATGCACCTCTGCAGGTTTACTCTATCCCTTGGACCTTCCCATTGACGATGAAACACAGAAATTGCATTGGAATTAAATATAAGAGACACAATGCCGACTTAAGTACAGGAAGACTGAGTCTTCCTACTGTCTATGTTTTGAGCGCTTCCTGTGTCAGTAGTTTTACATTCCGATGCACCTCTGCAGGTTTACTGTATCCCTTGGACCTTCCCATTGACGATGAAACACAGAAATTGCATCGGAATTAAATATAAGATACACAATGCCGACTTAAGTACAGGAAGACTGAGTCTTCCTACTGTGTATGGTTTGAGCGTTTCCTGTGTCACCAGTTTTACATTCCGATGCACCTCTGCAGGTTTACTGTATCCCTTGGACCTTCCCATTGTCGATGAAACACAGAAATTGCATCGGAATTAAATATAAGAGACACAGTGCCGACATAAGTACAGGAAGACTGAGTCTTCCTACTGTCTATGTTTTGAGCGTTTCCTGTGTCACCAGTTTTACATTCCGATGCACCTCTACAGGTTTACTGTATCCCTTGGACCTTCACAGGTACGATTAAACCCAGAAAATGCATCGGAATTAAATATAAGAGACACAACGCCGACTTAAGTACAGGAAGACTGAGTCTTCCTACTGTCTATGTTTTGAACGTTTCCTGTGTCACTAGTTTTACATTCCGATGCACCTCTGCAGGTTTACTGTATCCCTTGGACCTTTCCATTGACGATGAAACACAGAAATTCCATCGGAATTAAATGTAAGAGTCACAATGCCGACTTAAGAACAGGAAGACTGAGTTTTCCTACTGTCTATAATTTGAGCGTTTCCTGTGTCACCAGTTTTACATTCCGATGCACCTCTGCAGGTTTACTCTATCCCTTGGACGTTCCCATTGACGATGAAACACAGAAATTGCATTGGAATTAAATATAAGAGACACAATGCCGACTTAAGTACAGGAAGACTGAGTCTTCCTACTGTCTATGTTTTGAGCACTTCCTGTGTCAGTAGTTTTACATTCCGATGCACCTCTGCAGGTTTACTGTATCCCTTGGACCTTCCCATTGACGATGAAACACAGAAATTGCATCGGAATTAAATATAAGATACACAATGCCGACTTAAGTACAGGAAGACTGAGTCTTCCTACTGTGTATGGTTTGAGCGTTTCCTGTGTCACCAGTTTTACATTCCGATGCACCTCTGCAGGTTTACTGTATCCCTTGGACCTTACCATTGTCGATGAAACACAGAAATTGCATCGGAATTAAATATAAGAGACACAATGCCGACATAAGTACAGGAAGACTGAGTCTTCCTACTGTCTATGTTTTGAGCGTTTCCTGTGTCACCAGTTTTACATTCCGATGCACCTCTACAGGTTTACTGTATCCCTTGGACCTTCACAGGTACGATTAAACCCAGAAAATGCATCGGAATTAAATATAAGAGACACAATTCCGACTTAAGTACAGGAAGACTGAGTCTTCCTACTGTGTATGGTTTGAGCGTTTCCTGTGTCACCAGTTTTACATTCCGATGCACCTCTGCAGGTTTACTGTATCCCTTGGACCTTCCCATTGTCGATGAAACACAGAAATTGCATCGGAATTAAATATAAGATACACAATGCCGACTTAAGTACCAGAAAACAGTCTTCTTACGGTCAATGTTTTGAGCGTTTCCTGTGTCACCAGTTTTACATGCACCTCTGCAGGTTTACTGTATCCCTTGGACATTCCCTTTGGCGATGAAACACAAATTGTATCGGAATTAAATATAAGAGACACAATGCCGACTTAAGTACAGGAAGACTGAGTGTTCCTACTGTCTATGTTTTGAGCGTGTCCTGTGTCACCAGTTTTACATTCCGATTCACCTCTGCAGGTTTACTATATCCCTTGGGCCTTCCCATTGTCGATGAAACACAGAAATCGCATCGGAATTAAATATAAGAGTCACAATGCCGTCTTAAGTACAGGAAGACTGAGTCTTCCTACAGTCTATGTTTTGAGCGTTTCCTGTGTCATCAGTTTTACTTTCCGATGCACCTCTGCATGTTTACTATATCCCTTGGACCTTCCCATTGACGATGAAACACAGAAATTGCATCGGAATTAAATATAAGAGACACAATGCCGTCTTAAGTACAGGAAGACTGAGTCTTCTTACGGTCTATGTTTTGAGCGTTTCCTGTATCACCAGTTTTACATTCCGATGCACACCTGCCGGTTTACTGTATCCCTTGGACCTTCCCATTGTCGATGAAACACAGAAATTGCATCGCATTAAATATAAGAGACACAATGCCAACTTAAGTACAGGCAGACTAAGTCTTCCTACTGTCTATGTTTTGAGCGTTTCCTGTGTCATCAGTTTTACTTTCCGATGCACCTCTGCAGGTTTACTATATCCCTTGGACCTTTCCATTCACGATGAAACACAGAAATTTCTTCTGAAATAAATATAAGAGACACAATGCCGACTTAAGAACAGGAAGGCTGAGTCTTCCTACAGTCTATGTTTTGAGCGTTTCCTTTGTCACCAGTTTTACATTCCGATGCACCTCTGCAGGTTTACTGTATCCCTTGGAGCTTCCCATTGACGATGAAACACAGAAATTGCATCGGAATTAAATATAAGAGACAGAATGCCGTCTTAAGTACAGAAAGACTGAGTCTTCCTACTGTCTATGTTTTTAGCGTTTCATGTGTCACCAGTTTTACATTCTGATGCACCTCTGCAGGTTTACTGTATCCCTTGGACCTTCTCATTGTCGATGAAATACAGAAATTGCATCGGAATTAAATATAATAGACACAATGCCGACTTAAGTACAGGAAGACTGAATCTTCCTACTGTCTATGTTTTGAGCGTTTCCTGTGTCACCTGTTTTACATTCCGATGCACCTCTGCAGGTTTACTGTATCCCTTGGACCTTCCCATTGACGATGAAACACAGAAATTGCATCGGAATTAAATATAAGAGACACAACGCCGACTTAAGTACAAGAAAACTGAGTCTTCTTACAGTCTATGTTTTGAGCGTTTCCTGTATCACCAGTTTTACATTCCGATGCACCCCTGCCAGTTTACTATATCCCTTGGACCTTCCCATTGTCGATGAAACACAGAAATTGCATCGCATTAAATATAAGAGGCACAATGCCGACTTAAGTACAGCAAGACCAAGTCTTCCTACTCTCTATGTTTTGAGCGTTTCCTGTGTCATCAGTTTTACTTTCCGATGCACCTCTGCAGGTTTACTATATCCCTTGGACCATTCCATTCACGATGAAACATAGAAATTTCGTCTGAAATAAATATAAAAGACACAATGCCGACTTAAGTACAGGAAGACTGAATCTTCCTACTGTCTATGTTTTGAGCGTTTCCTGTGTCATCAGTTTTACATTCCGATGCACCTCTGCAGGTTTACTATATCCATTGGACCTTTCCATTCACGATGAAACACAGATATTTCATCTGAAATAAATATAAGAGACACAATGCCGACTTATGTGCAGGAAGCCTGAGTCTTTCTACTATCTATGTTTTGAGCGTTTCCTTTGTCACCAGTTTTACATTCCGATGCACCTCTGCAGGTTTACTGTATCCCTTGGACCTTCCCATTGACGATGAAACACAGAAATTGCATCGGAATTAAATATAAGAGACACAATGCCGACTTAAGTACAGGAAGACTGAGCCTTCCTACTGTCTATGTTTTGAGCGTTTCCTGTGTCACCAGTTTTACATTCCGATGCACCTCTGCAGGTTTACTGTATCCCTTGGACCTTCCCATTGTCGATGAAACACAGTAACTGCATCGGAATTGAATATAAGAGACACAATGCCGACTTAAGTACAGGAAGACTGAGTCTCCCTAATTTCTATAACTTGAGCGTCTCCTGTGTCACCAGTTTTACATTCCGATGCACCTCTACAGGTTTACTGTATCCCTTGGACCTCACAGTGACGATTAAACACAGAAATTGCATCGGAATTAAACATAAGAGACACAATGCCGACTTAAGTGCAGGAAGACTGAGTTTTCCTACTGTCTATAATTTGAGCGTTTCCTGTGTCACCAGTTTTACATTCCGATGCACCTCTACACGTTTACTGTATCCCTTGGACCTTCACAGGTACGATGAAACCCAGAAATTGCATCGGAATTAAATATAAGATACACAATGCCGACTTAAGTACAGGAAGACTGAGTCGTCCTACCGTCTATGTTTTGAGCGTTACCTGTGTCACCAGTTTTACATTCCGATGCACCTCTGCAGGTTTACTGTATCCCTTGGACCGTCCCATTGTCGATGAAACACAGAAATTGCATCGGAATTAAATATCAGATACACAATGCCGACTTAAGTACCAGAAAAAAGTCTTCTTACGGTCAATGTTTTGAGCGTTCCCTGTGTCACCAGTTTTACATTCCGATGCACCTCTGCAGGTTTACTGTATCCCTTGGACCTTCCCATTGTCGATGAAACACAGAAATTGCATCGGAATTAAAAATAAGAGGCACAATGCCGACTTAAGTACAGGAAGACTAAGTCTTACTACTGTCTATGTTTTGAGCGTTTCCTGTGTCATCAGTTTACTTTCCGATGCACCTCTGCATGTTTACTATATCCCTTGGACCTTCCCATTGACGATGAAACACAGAAATTGCATCGGAATTAAATATAAGAGACACAACGCCGACTTAAGTACAAGAAAACTGAGTCTTCTTACGGTCTATGTTTTGAGCGTTTCCTGTGTCACCAGTTTTACATTCCGATGAACCCCTGCCGGTTTACTGTATCCCTTGGACCTTCCCATTGTCGATGAAACACAGAAATTGCATCGGAATTAAATATAAGAGAAACAATGCCGACTTAAGTACAGCAAGACTAAGTCTTCCTACTGTCAATGTTTTGAGCGTTTCCTGTGTCATCAGTTTTACTTTCCGATGCACCTCTGCAGGTTTACTATATCCCTTGGACCTTTCCATTCACGATGAAACACAGAAATTTCATCTGAAATAAATATAAGAGACACAATGCCGACTTAAATACTGGAGAACTGAGTCTTCCTACTGTCTATGTTTTGAGCGTTTCCTGTGTCAACAGTTTTACATTCCGATGCACCTCTGCAGGTTTACTGTATTCCTTGGACCTTCCCATTGACGATGAAACACATAAATTGCATGGGAATTAAATATAAGAGACACAATGCCGACTTAAGTACAGGAAGAGTGAGTCTTCCTACTGTCTATGTTTTGAACGTTTCCTGTTTCACTAGTTTTACATTCCGATGCACCTCTGCAGGTTTACTCTATCCCTTGGACCTTTCCAGTGACGATGAAACACAGAAACTGCATCGGAATTAAATATAAGAGACACAATGCCGACTTAAGTACAGGAAGACTGAGTTTTCCTACTGTCTATAATTTGAGCGTTTCCTGTGTCACCAGTTTTACGTTCCGATGCACCTCTACAGGTTTACTGTATCCCTTGGACCTTCACAGGTACGATGAAACACAGGAATTGCATCGGCATTAAATATAAGAGACACAATGCCGACTTAAGTACAGGAAGACTGAGTCTTCCTACTGTCTATGTTTTGAGCGTTTCCTGTGTCACCAGTTTTACATTCCGATGCACCTCTGCAGGTTTACTGTATCCCTTGGACCTTCCCATTGTCGATGAAACACAGAAATTGCATCGGAATTAAATATAAGAGACACAATGCCGACTTAAGTACAGGAAGACTGAGTCTTCCTACTTTCTATAACTTGAGCGTTTCCTGTGTCACCAGTTTTACATTCCGATGAACCTCTACAGGTTTACTGTATCCCTTGGACCCTCACAGTGAAGATGAAACACAGAAATTGCATCGGAATTAAATATAAGAGACACAATGCCGACTTAAGTACAGGAAGACTGAGTCTTCCTACTGTCTATAATTTGAGCGTCTCCTGTGTCACCAGTTTTACATTCCGGTGCACCTCTGCATGTTTACTGTATCCCTTGGACCTTCCCATTGGCGATGAAACACACAAATTGCATCGAAATTAAATACAAGAGACACAATGACGACTTATGTACAGCAAGACTGAGTCTTCCTACTGTCTATGTTTTGAGAGTTTCCTGTGGCACCAGTTTTACATTCCGAATCACCTCTGCAGGTTTACTGTATCCCTTGGGCCTTCCCATTGTCGATGAAACACAGAAAACGCATCGGAATTAAATACAAGAGTCACAATGCCGTCTTAAGTACAGGAACACTGAGTCTTTCTACTGTCTATGATTTGAGCGTTTCCAGAGTCACCAGTTTTACATTTCGATGCACCTCTGCAGGTTTACTGTATCACTTGGACCTTCCCATTGACGATGAAAAACAGAAATTGCATCGGAAGTAAATATAAGATACACAATGCCGACTTAAGTACAGGAAGACTAAGTCTCCCTACTGTCTATGTTTTGAGCGTTTCCTGTGTCATCAGTTTTACTTTCCGATGCACCTCTGCATGTTTACTATATCCCTTGGACCTTCCCATTCACGATGAAACACAGAAAATTAATCGTAAATAAATATAAGAGACACAATGAAGACTTAAGTACAGGAAGACTGAGTGTCCCTACTGTCCATCTTTTGAGCGTTTCCTGTGTCACCAGTTTTACATTCCGATGCACCTCTGCAGGTTTACTGTATCCCTTGGACCTTCCCATTGACGATGTAACACAGAAATTGCATTGGAATTAAATATAAGAGACACAATGCCGTCATAGGAACAGGAAGACTGAGTCATCCTACTGTCTATGTTTTGAGCGTTTCATGTGTCACTAGTTTTACATTCCGATGCACCTCTGCAGGTTTACTGTATCCCTTGGACCTTCCCATTGACGATGAAACACAGAAATTGCATCGGAATTAAATATAAGAGACACAATGCCGTCTTAAGTACAGGAAGACTGAGTCGTCCTACTGTCTATGTTTTGAGCGTTTTATGTGTCACCAGTTTTACATTCCGATTTACCTCTGCAGGTTTACTATATCCCTTGGACCTTCCCATTGTCGATGAAACACAGAAATCGCATCGGAATTAAATATAAGAGTCACAATGCCGTCTCACGTACAGGAAGACTGAGTCATCCTACTGCCTATGTTTTGAGCGTTTCCTGTGTCACCAGTTTTACATTCCGATGCACCTCTGCAGGTTTACTGTATCCCTTGGACCTTCTCATTGTCGATGAAAAACAGAAATTGCATCGGAATTAAATATAAGAGACACAATGCCGACTTAAGTACAGGAAGACTGAGTCTTCCTACTGTCTATGTTTTGAGCGTTTCCTGTGTCACCTGTTTTACATTCCGATGCACCTCTGCAGGTTTACTGTATCCCTTGGACCTTCCCATTGACGATGAAACACAGAAATTGCATCGGAATTAAATATAAGAGACACATTGCCGACTTAAGTACAGGAAGACTAAGTCTTCCTACTGTCTATGTTTTGAGCGTTTCCTGTGTCATCAGTTTTACTTTCCGATGCACCTCTGCATGTTTACTATATCCCTTGGACATTCCCATTCACGATGAAACACAGAAATTGCATCGGAATTAAATATAAGAGAGACAACGCCGACTTAAGTACAACTAAACTGAGTCTTCTTACGGTCGATGTTTTGAGCGTTTCCTGTGTCACCAGTTTTACATTCCGATGCACCCCTGCCGATTTACTGTATCCCTTGGACCTTCCCATTGTCGATGAAACACAGAAATCGCATCGGAATTAAATATAAGAGACACAATGCCGACTTACGTACAGGAAGACTGAGTCTTCCTACTGTCTATGTTTTGAGCGTTTCCTGTTTCACCAGTTTTACATTCCGATGCACCTCTGCAGGTTTACTGTATCCCTTGGACCTTGCCATTGACGATGAAACACAGAAATTGCATCGGAATTAAATATAAGAGACACAATGCCGTCTTAAGTACAGCAAGACTAAGTCTTCCTACTGTCTATGTTTTGAGCGTTTCCTGTGTCATCAGTTTTACTTTCCGATGCACCTCTGCAGGTTTACTATATCCCTTGGACCTATCCATTCACGATGAAACACAGAAATTTCATCTGAAATAAATATAAGAGACACAATGCCGACTTAAGTACAGGAAGAGTGAGTCTTCCTACTGTCTATGTTTTGAACGTTTCCTGTGTCACTAGTTTTACATTCCGATGCACCTCTGCAGGCTTACTCTATCCCTTGGACCTTTCCAGTGACGATGAAACACAGAAACTGCATCGGAATTAAATATAAGAGACACAATGCCGACTTAAGTACAGGAAGACTGAGTTTTCCTACTGTCTATAATTTGAGCGTTTCCTGTGTCACCAGTTTTACATTCCGATGCACCTCTACAGGTTTACTGTATCCCTTGGACCTTCACAGGTACGATGAAACACAGGAATTGCATCGGCATTAAATATAAGAGACACAATGCCGACTTAAGTACAGGAAGACTGAGTCTTCCTACTGTCTGTTTTTTGAGCGTTTCCTGTGTCACCAGTTTTACATTCCGATACACCTCTGCAGGTTTACTGTATCCCTTGGACCTTCCCATTGTCGATGAAAAACAGAAATTGCATCGGAATTAAATATAAGAGACACAATGCCGACTTAAGTACAGGAAGACTGAGTCTTCCTACTTTCTATAACTTGAGCGTTTCCTGTGTCACCAGTTTTACATTCCGATTAACCTCTACAGGTTTACTGTATCCCTTGGACCCTCACAGTGACGATGAGACACAGAAATTGCATCGGAATTAAATATAAGAGACACAATGCCGACTTAAGTACAGGAAGACTGAGTTTTCCTATTGTCTATAATTTGAGCGTTTCCTGTGTCACCAGTTTTACATTCCGATGCACCTCTACAGGTTTACTGTATCCCTTGGACCTTCCCATTGACGATGAAACACAGAAATTGCATCGGACTTAAATATAAGAGACACAATGCCGACTTAAGTACAGGAAGACTGAGTCTTCCTACTGTCTATGTTTTGAGCGTTTCCTGTGTCACCAGTTTTACATTCTGATGCAACTCTGCAGGTTTATTGTATCCCTTGGACCTTCCCATTGACGATGAAACACAGAAATTGCATCGGAATTAAATATAAGAGACACAATGCCGACTTAAGTACAGGAAGACTGAGTCTTCCTAATATCTATGTTTTGAGCGTTTCCTGTGTCACCAGTTTTACATTCTGATGCAACTCTGCAGGTTTACTGTATCCCTTGGACCTTCCCATTGACGATGAAACACAGAAATTGCATCGGAATTAAATATAAGAGACACAATGCCGACTTAAGTACAGGAAGACTGAGTCTTCCTACTGTCTATAATTTGAGCGTTTCCTGTGTCAACAGTTTTACATTCCGGTGCACCTCTGCATGTTTACTGTATCCCTTGGACCTTCCCATTGGCGATGAAACACAAATTGCATCGAAATTAAATACAAGAGACACAATGACGACTTATGTACAGCAAGACTGAGTCTTCCTACTGTCTATGTTTTGAGAGTTCCTGTGGCACCAGTTTTACATTCCGAATCACCTCTGCAGGTTTACTGTATCCCTTGGGCCTTCCCATTGTCGATGAAACACAGAAAACGCATCGGAATTAAATACAAGAGTCACAATGCCGTCTTAAGTACAGGAACACTGAGTCTTCCTACTGTCTATGATTTGAGCGTTTCCAGAGTCACCAGTTTTACATTCCGATGCACCTCTGCAGGTTTACTGTATCACTTGGACCTTCCCATTGACGATGAAAAACAGAAATTGCATCGGAATTAAATATAAGATACACAATGCCGACTTAAGTACAGGAAGACTAAGTCTCCCTACTGTCTATGTTTGAGCGTTTCCTGTGTCATCAGTTTTACTTTCCGATGCACCTCTGCATGTTTACTATATCCCTTGGACCTTCCCATTCACGATGAAACACAGAAAATTAATCGTAAATAAATATAAGAGACACAATGAAGACTTAAGTACAGGAAGACTGAGTGTCCCTACTGTCCATCTTTTGAGCGTTTCCTGTGTCACCAGTTTTACATTCCGATGCACCTCTGCAGGTTTACTGTATCCCTTGGACCTTCCCATTGACGATGTAACACAGAAATTGCATTGGAATTAAATATAAGAGACACAATGCCGTCATAGGAACAGGAAGACTGAGTCATCCTACTGTCTATGTTTTGAGCGTTTCATGTGTCACTAGTTTTACATTCCGATGCACCTCTGCAGGTTTACTGTATCCCTTGGACCTTCCCATTGACGATGAAACACAGAAATTGCATCGGAATTAAATATAAGAGACACAATGCCGTCTTAAGTACAGGAAGACTGAGTCGTCCTACTGTCTATGTTTTGAGCGTTTTATGTGTCACCAGTTTTACATTCCGATTTACCTCTGCAGGTTTACTATATCCCTTGGACCTTCCCATTGTCGATGAAACACAGAAATCGCATCGGAATTAAATATAAGAGTCACAATGCCGTCTCAAGTACAGGAAGACTGAGTCATCCTACTGCCTATGTTTTGAGCGTTTCCTGTGTCACCAGTTTTACATTCCGATGCACCTCTGCAGGTTTACTGTATCCCTTGGACCTTCTCATTGTCGATGAAAAACAGAAATTGCATCGGAATTAAATATAAGAGACACAATGCCGACTTAAGTACAGGAAGACTGAGTCTTCCTACTGTCTATGTTTTGAGCGTTTCCTGTGTCACCTGTTTTACATTCCGATGCACCTCTGCAGGTTTACTGTATCCCTTGGACCTTCCCATTGACGATGAAACACAGAAATTGCATCGGAATTAAATATAAGAGACACATTGCCGACTTAAGTACAGGAAGACTAAGTCTTCCTACTGTCTATGTTTTGAGCGTTTCCTGTGTCATCAGTTTTACTTTCCGATGCACCTCTGCATGTTTACTATATCCCTTGGACATTCCCATTCACGATGAAACACAGAAATTGCATCGGAATTAAATATAAGAGAGACAACGCCGACTTAAGTACAACTAAACTGAGTCTTCTTACGGTCGATGTTTTGAGCGTTTCCTGTGTCACCAGTTTTACATTCCGATGCACCCCTGCCGATTTACTGTATCCCTTGGACCTTCCCATTGTCGATGAAACACAGAAATCGCATCGGAATTAAATATAAGAGACACAATGCCGACTTACGTACAGGAAGACTGAGTCTTCCTACTGTCTATGTTTTGAGCGTTTCCTGTTTCACCAGTTTTACATTCCGATGCACCTCTGCAGGTTTACTGTATCCCTTGGACCTTGCCATTGACGATGAAACACAGAAATTGCATCGGAATTAAATATAAGAGACACAATGCCGTCTTAAGTACAGCAAGACTAAGTCTTCCTACTGTCTATGTTTTGAGCGTTTCCTGTGTCATCAGTTTTACTTTCCGATGCACCTCTGCAGGTTTACTATATCCCTTGGACCTATCCATTCACGATGAAACACAGAAATTTCATCTGAAATAAATATAAGAGACACAATGCCGACTTAAGTACAGGAAGAGTGAGTCTTCCTACTGTCTATGTTTTGAACGTTTCCTGTGTCACTAGTTTTACATTCCGATGCACCTCTGCAGGCTTACTGTATCCCTTGGACCTTTCCAGTGACGATGAAACACAGAAACTGCATCGGAATTAAATATAAGAGACACAATGCCGACTTAAGTACAGGAAGACTGAGTTTTCCTACTGTCTATAATTTGAGCGTTTCCTGTGTCACCAGTTTTACATTCCGATGCACCTCTACAGGTTTACTGTATCCCTTGGACCTTCACAGGTACGATGAAACACAGGAATTGCATCGGCATTAAATATAAGAGACACAATGCCGACTTAAGTACAGGAAGACTGAGTCTTCCTACTGTCTGTTTTTTGAGCGTTTCCTGTGTCACCAGTTTTACATTCCGATACACCTCTGCAGGTTTACTGTATCCCTTGGACCTTCCCATTGTCGATGAAAAACAGAAATTGCATCGGAATTAAATATAAGAGACACAATGCCGACTTAAGTACAGGAAGACTGAGTCTTCCTACTTTCTATAACTTGAGCGTTTCCTGTGTCACCAGTTTTACATTCCGATTAACCTCTACAGGTTTACTGTATCCCTTGGACCCTCACAGTGACGATGAGACACAGAAATTGCATCGGAATTAAATATAAGAGACACAATGCCGACTTAAGTACAGGAAGACTGAGTTTTCCTATTGTCTATAATTTGAGCGTTTCCTGTGTCACCAGTTTTACATTCCGATGCACCTCTACAGGTTTACTGTATCCCTTGGACCTTCCCATTGACGATGAAACACAGAAATTGCATCGGACTTAAATATAAGAGACACAATGCCGACTTAAGTACAGGAAGACTGAGTCTTCCTACTGTCTATGTTTTGAGCGTTTCCTGTGTCACCAGTTTTACATTCTGATGCAACTCTGCAGGTTTATTGTATCCCTTGGACCTTCCCATTGACGATGAAACACAGAAATTGCATCGGAATTAAATATAAGAGACACAATGCCGACTTAAGTACAGGAAGACTGAGTCTTCCTAATATCTATGTTTTGAGCGTTTCCTGTGTCACCAGTTTTACATTCTGATGCAACTCTGCAGGTTTACTGTATCCCTTGGACCTTCCCATTGACGATGAAACACAGAAATTGCATCGGAATTAAATATAAGAGACACAATGCCGACTTAAGTACAGGAAGACTGAGTCTTCCTACTGTCTATAATTTGAGCGTTTCCTGTGTCAACAGTTTTACATTCCGGTGCACCTCTGCATGTTTACTGTATCCCTTGGACCTTCCCATTGGCGATGAAACACAAATTGCATCGAAATTAAATACAAGAGACACAATGACGACTTATGTACAGCAAGACTGAGTCTTCCTACTGTCTATGTTTTGAGAGTTCCTGTGGCACCAGTTTTACATTCCGAATCACCTCTGCAGGTTTACTGTATCCCTTGGGCCTTCCCATTGTCGATGAAACACAGAAAACGCATCGGAATTAAATACAAGAGTCACAATGCCGTCTTAAGTACAGGAACACTGAGTCTTCCTACTGTCTATGATTTGAGCGTTTCCAGAGTCACCAGTTTTACATTCCGATGCACCTCTGCAGGTTTACTGTATCACTTGGACCTTCCCATTGACGATGAAAAACAGAAATTGCATCGGAATTAAATATAAGATACACAATGCCGACTTAAGTACAGGAAGACTAAGTCTCCCTACTGTCTATGTTTGAGCGTTTCCTGTGTCATCAGTTTTACTTTCCGATGCACCTCTGCATGTTTACTGTATCCCTTGGACCTTCCCATTGTCGATGAAACACAGAAATTGCATCGGAATTAAATATAAGAGATACAATGCCGACTTATGTACAGGAAGACTGAGTCTTCCTACTGGCTATGTTTTGAGCGTTTCCTGTGTCACCCGTTTTACATTCCGATGCACCTCTGCAGCTGTACTGTATCCCTTGGACCTTCCCATTGACGATGAAACACAGAAATTGCATCGGAATTAAATATAAGAGACACAGCGCCGACTTAAGTACAAGAAAACTGAGTCTTCTTACGGTCTATGTTTTGAGCGTTTCCTGTGTCACCAGTTTTACATTCCGATGCACCCCTGCCGGTTTACTGTATCCCTTGGACCTTCCCATTGTCGATGAAACACAGAAATTGCATCGGAATTAAATATAAGAGAAACAATGCCGACTTAAGTACAGCAAGACTAAGTCTTCCTACTGTCTATGTTTTGAGCGTTTCCTGTGTCATCAGTTTTACTTTCCGATGCACCTCTGCAGGTTTACTATATCCCTTGGACCTATCCATTCACGATGAAACACACAAATTGCATCGAAATTAAATACAAGAGACACAATGACGACTTATGTACAGCAAGACTGAGTCTTCCTACTGTCTATGTTTTGAGAGTTCCTGTGGCACCAGTTTTACATTCCGAATCACCTCTGCAGGTTTACTGTATCCCTTGGGCCTTCCCATTGTCGATGAAACACAGAAAACGCGTCGGAATTAAATACAAGAGTCACAATGCCGTCTTAAGTGCAGGAACACTGAGTCTTCCTGCTGTCTATGATTTGAGCGTTTCCAGAGTCACCAGTTTTACATTCCGATGCACCTCTGCAGGTTTACTGTATCACTTGGACCTTCCCATTGACGATGAAACACAGAAATTGCATCGGAATTAAATATAAGATACACAATGCCGACTTAAGTACAGGAAGACTAAGTCTCCCTACTGTCTATGTTTGAGCGTTTCCTGTGTCATCAGTTTTACTTTCCGATGTACCTCTGCATGTTTACTGTATCCCTTGGACCTTCCCATTGTCGATGAAACACAGAAATTGCATCGGAATTAAATATAAGAGATACAATGCCGACTTATGTACAGGAAGACTGAGTCTTCCTACTGGCTATGTTTTGAGCGTTTCCTGTGTCACCCGTTTTACATTCCGATGCACCTCTGCAGCTGTACTGTATCCCTTGGACCTTCCCATTGACGATGAAACACAGAAATTGCATCGGAATTAAATATAAGAGACACAGCGCAGACTTAAGTACAAGAAAACTGAGTCTTCTTACGGTCTATGTTTTGAGCGTTTCCTGTGTCACCAGTTTTACATTCCGATGCACCCCTGCCGGTTTACTGTATCCCTTGGACCTTCCCATTGTCGATGAAACACAGAAATTGCATCGGAATTAAATATAAGAGAAACAATGCCGACTTAAGTACAGCAAGACTAAGTCTTCCTACTGTCTATGTTTTGAGCGTTTCCTGTGTCATCAGTTTTACTTTCCGATGCACCTCTGCAGGTTTACTATATCCCTTGGACCTATCCATTCACGATGAAACACAGAAATTTCATCTGAAATAAATATAAGAGACACAATGCCGACTTAAGTACAGGAGGACTGAGTCTTCCTACTGTCTATGTTTTGAGCGTTTCCTGTGTCACCAGTTTTACATTCCGATGCACCTCTGCAGGTTTACTGTATCCCTTGGACCTTCCCATTGACGATGAAACACATAAATTGCATGGGAATTAAATATAAGAGACACAATGCCGACTTAAGTACAGGAAGAGTGAGTCTTCCTACTGTCTATGTTTTGAACGTTTCCTGTGTCACTAGTTTTACATTCCGATGCACCTCTGCAGGTTTACTGTATCCCTTGGACCTTTCCAGTGACGATGAAACAACGAAACTGCATCGGAATTAAATATAAGAGACACAATGCCGACTTAAGTACAGGAAGACTGAGTTTTCCTACTGTCTATAATTTGAGCGTTTCCTGTGTCACCAGTTTTACATTCCGATGCACCTCTACAGGTTTACTGTATCCCTTGGACCTTCACAGGTACGATGATACACAGGAATTGCAACGGCATTAAATATAAGAGACACAATGCCGACTTAAGTACAGGAAGACTGAGTCTTCCTACTGTCTATGTTTTGAGCGTTTCCTGTGTCACCAGTTTTACATTCCGATGCACCTCTGCAGGTTTACTGTATCCCTTGGACCTTCCCATTGTCGATGAAACACAGAAATTGCATCGGAATTAAATATAAGAGACACAATGCCGACTTAAGTACAGGAAGACTGAGTCTTTCTACTTTCTATAACTTGAGCGTTTCCTGTGTCACCAGTTTTACATTCCGATGAACCTCTACAGGTTTACTGTATCCCTTGGACCCTCACAGTGACGATGAAACACAGAAATTGCATCGGAATTAAATATAAGAGACACAATGCCGACTTAAGTACAGGAAGACTGAGTTTTCCTATTGTCTATAATTTGAGCGTTTCCTGTGTCACCAGTTTTACATTCCGATGCACACCTGCCGGTTTACTGTATCCCTTGGACCTTCCCATTGTCGATGAAACACAGAAATTGCATCGGAATTAAATATAAGAGAAACAATGCCGACTTAAGTACAGCAAGACTAAGTCTTCCTACTGTCTATGTTTTGAGCGTTTCCTGTGTCATCAGTTTTACTTTCCGATGCACCTCTGCAGGTTTACTATATCCCTTGGACCTATCCATTCACGATGAAACACACAAATTGCATCGAAATTAAATACAAGAGACACAATGACGACTTATGTACAGCAAGACTGAGTCTTCCTACTGTCTATGTTTTGAGAGTTCCTGTGGCACCAGTTTTACATTCCGAATCACCTCTGCAGGTTTACTGTATCCCTTGGGCCTTCCCATTGTCGATGAAACACAGAAAACGCATCGGAATTAAATACAAGAGTCACAATGCTGTCTTAAGTACAGGAACACTGAGTCTTCCTACTGTCTATGATTTGAGCGTTTCCAGAGTCACCAGTTTTACATTCCGATGCACCTCTGCAGGTTTACTGTATCACTTGGACCTTCCCATTGACGATGAAACACAGAAATTGCATCGGAATTAAATATAAGATACACAATGCCGACTTAAGTACAGGAAGACTAAGTCTCCCTACTGTCTATGTTTGAGCGTTTCCTGTGTCATCAGTTTTACTTTCCGATGCACCTCTGCATGTTTACTATATCCCTTGGACCTTCCCATTCACGATGAAACACAGAAAATTAATCGTAAATAAATATAAGAGACACAATGAAGACTTAAGTACAGGAAGACTGAGTGTTCCTACTGTCCATGTTTTGAGCGTTTCCTGTGTCACCAGTTTTACATTCCGATGCACCTCTGCAGGTTTACTGTATCCCTTGGACCTTCCCATTGACGATGTTACACAGAAATTGCATTGGAATTAAATATAAGAGACACAATGCCGTCATAGGAACAGGAAGACTGAGTCATCCTACTGTCTATGTTTTGAGCGTTTCATGTGTCACTAGTTTTACATTCCGATGCACCTCTGCAGGTTTACTGTATCCCTTGGACCTTCCCATTGACGATGAAACACAGAAATTGCATCGGAATTAAATATAAGAGACACAATGCCGTCTTAAGTACAGGAAGACTGAGTCGTCCTACTGTCTATGTTTTGAGCGTTTCATGTGTCACCAGTTTTACATTCCGATTTACCTCTGCAGGTTTACTATATCCCTTGGACCTTCCCATTGTCGATGAAACACAGAAATCGCATCGGAATTAAATATAAGAGTCACAATGCCGTCTCAAGTACAGGAAGACTGAGTCATCCTACTGCCTATGTTTTGAGCGTTTCCTGTGTCACCAGTTTTACATTCCGATGCACCTCTGCAGGTTTACTGTATCCTTGGACCTTCTCATTGTCGATGAAAAACAGAAATTGCATCGGAATTAAATATAAGAGACACAATGCCGACTTAAGTACAGGAAGACTGAGTCTTCCTACTGTCTATGTTTTGAGCGTTTCCTGTGTCACCTGTTTTACATTCCGATGCACCTCTGCAGGTTTACTGTATCCCTTGGACCTTCCCATTGACGATGAAACACAGAAATTGCATCGGAATTAAATATAAGAGACACATTGCCGACTTAAGTACAGGAAGACTAAGTCTTCCTACTGTCTATGTTTTGAGCGTTTCCTGTGTCATCAGTTTTACTTTCCGATGCACCTCTGCATGTTTACTATATCCCTTGGACATTCCCATTCACGATGAAACACAGAAATTGCATCGGAATTAAATATAAGAGAGACAACGCCGACTTAAGTACAACTAAACTGAGTCTTCTTACGGTCGATGTTTTGAGCGTTTCCTGTGTCACCAGTTTTACATTCCGATGCACCCCTGCCGATTTACTGTATCCCTTGGACCTTCCCATTGTCGATGAAACACAGAAATCGCATCGGAATTAAATATAAGAGACACAATGCCGACTTACGTACAGGAAGACTGAGTCTTCCTACTGTCTATGTTTTGAGCGTTTCCTGTTTCACCAGTTTTACATTCCGATGCACCTCTGCAGGTTTACTGTATCCATTGGACCTCCCCATTGTCGATGAAACACAGCAATCGCATCGGAATTAAATATAAGAGACACAATGCCGACTTACGTACAGGAAGACTGAGTCTTCCTACTGTCTATGTTTTGAGCGTTTCCTGTCTCACTAGTTTTACATTCCGATGCACCTCTTCAGGTTTTCTGTATACCTTGGACCTGTCTCACCTGTGTCACCAGTTTTACATTCTGATGTACTCTGCAGGTTTACTGTATCCCTTGGACTTTCCCATTGACGATGAAACACAGAAATTGCATCGGAATTAAATATAAGAGACACAATGCCGACTTAAGTACAGGAAGACTGAGTCTTCCTACTGTCTGTGTTTTGAGCGTTTCCTGTGCCACCAGTTTTACATTCTGATGCAACTCTGCAGGTTTACTGTATCCCTTGGACCTTCCCATTGACGATGAAACACAGAAATTGCATCGGAATTAAATATAAGAGACACAATGCCGACTTAAGTACAGTAAGACTGAGTCTTCCTACTGTCTATAATTTGAGCGTTTGCTGTGTCACCAGTTTTACATTCCGGTGCACCTCTGCATGTTTACTGTATCCCTTGGACCTTCCCATTGGCGATGAAACACACAAATTGCATCGAAATTAAATACAAGAGACACAATGACGACTTATGTACAGCAAGACTGATTCTTCCTACTGTCTATGTTTTGAGAGTTTCCTGTGGCACCAGTTTTACATTCCGAATCACCTCTGCATGTTTACTGTATCCTTTGGGCCTTCCCATTGTCGATGAAACACAGAAAACGCATCGGAATTAAATACAAGAGTCACAATGCCGTCTTAAGTACAGGAATACTGAGTCTTCCTACTGTCTATGATTTGAGCGTTTCCAGAGTCACCAGTTTTACATTCCGATGCACCTCTGCAGGTTTACTGTATCACTTGGACCTTCCCATTGACGATGAAAAACAGAAATTGCATCGGAATAAAAATATAAGATACACAATGCCGACTTAAGTACAGGAAGACTAAGTCTCCCTACTGTCTATGTTTTGAGCGTTTCCTGTGTCATCAGTTTTACTTTCCGATGCACCTCTGCATGTTTACTATATCCCTTGGACCTTCCCATTCACGATGAAACACAGTAAATTAATCGTAAATAAATATAAGAGACACAATGAAGACTTAAGTACAGGAAGACTGAGTGTTCCTACTGTCCATGTTTTGAGCGTTTCCTGTGTCACCAGTTTTACATTCCGATGCACCTCTGCAGGTTTACTGTATGCCTTGGACCTTCCCATTGACGATGAAACACAGAAATTGCATTGGAATTAAATATAAGAGACACAATGCCGTCATAAGAACAGGAAGACTGAGTCATCCTACTGTCTATGTTTTGAGCGTTTCATGTGTCACTAGTTTTACATTCCGATGCACCTCTGCAGGTTTACTGTATCCCTTGGACCTTGCCATTGACGATGAAACACAGAAATTGCATCGGAATTAAATATAAGAGACACAATGCCGTCTTAAGTACAGCAAGACTAAGTCTTCCTACTGTCTATGTTTTGAGCGTTTCCTGTGTCATCAGTTTTACTTTCCGATGCACCTCTGCAGGTTTACTATATCCCTTGGACCTATCCATTCACGATGAAACACAGAAATTTCATCTGAAATAAATATAAGAGACACAATGCCGACTTAAGTACAGGAAGAGTGAGTCTTCCTACTGTCTATGTTTTGAACGTTTCCTGTGTCACTAGTTTTACATTCCGATGCACCTCTGCAGGCTTACTGTATCCCTTGGACCTTTCCAGTGACGATGAAACACAGAAACTGCATCGGAATTAAATATAAGGACACAATGCCGACTTAAGTACAGGAAGACTGAGTTTTCCTACTGTCTATAATTTGAGCGTTTCCTGTGTCACCAGTTTTACATTCCGATGCACCTCTACAGGTTTACTGTATCCCTTGGACCTTCACAGGTACGATGAAACACAGGAATTGCATCGGCATTAAATATAAGAGACACAATGCCGACTTAAGTACAGGAAGACTGAGTCTTCCTACTGTCTGTTTTTTGAGCGTTTCCTGTGTCACCAGTTTTACATTCCGATGCACCTCTGCAGGTTTTTCTGTATCCCTTGGACCTTCCCATTGTCGATGAAAAACAGAAATTGCATCGGAATTAAATATAAGAGACACAATGCCGACTTAAGTACAGGAAGACTGAGTCTTCCTACTTTCTATAACTTGAGCGTTTCCTGTGTCACCAGTTTTACATTCCGATGAACCTCTACAGGTTTACTGTATCCCTTGGACCCTCACAGTGACGATGAAACACAGAAATTGCATCGGAATTAAATATAAGAGACACAATGCCGACTTAAGTACAGGAAGACTGAGTTTTCCTATTGTCTATAATTTGAGCGTTTCCTGTGTCACCAGTTTTACATTCCGATGCACCTCTACAGGTTTACTGTATCCCTTGGACCTTCCCATTGACGATGAAACACAGAAATTGCATCGGACTTAAATATAAGAGACACAATGCCGACTTAAGTACAGGAAGACTGAGTCTTCCTACTGTCTATGTTTTGAGCGTTTCCTGTGTCACCAGTTTTACATTCTGATGCAACTCTGCAGGTTTATTGTATCCCTTGGACCTTCCCATTGACGATGAAACACAGAAATTGCATCGGAATTAAATATAAGAGACACAATGCCGACTTAAGTACAGGAAGACTGAGTCTTCCTACTATCTATGTTTTGAGCGTTTCCTGTGTCACCAGTTTTACATTCTGATGCAACTCTGCAGGTTTACTGTATCCCTTGGACCTTCCCATTGACGATGGAACACAGAAATTGCATCGGAATTAAATATAAGAGACACAATGCCGACTTAAGTACAGGAAGACTGAGTCTTCCTACTGTCTATAATTTGAGCGTTTCCTGTGTCAACAGTTTTACATTCCGGTGCACCTCTGCATGTTTACTGTATCCCTTGGACCTTCCCATTGGCGATGAAACACAAATTGCATCGAAATTAAATACAAGAGACACAATGACGACTTATGTACAGCAAGACTGAGTCTTCCTACTGTCTATGTTTTGAGAGTTCCTGTGGCACCAGTTTTACATTCCGAATCACCTCTGCAGGTTTACTGTATCCCTTGGGCCTTCCCATTGTCGATGAAACACAGAAAACGCATCGGAATTAAATACAAGAGTCACAATGCCGTCTTAAGTACAGGAACACTGAGTCTTCCTACTGTCTATGATTTGAGCGTTTCCAGAGTCACCAGTTTTACATTCCGATGCACCTCTGCAGGTTTACTGTATCACTTGGACCTTCCCATTGACGATGAAAAACATAAATTGCATCGGAATTAAATATAAGATACACAATGCCGACTTAAGTACAGGAAGACTAAGTCTCCCTACTGTCTATGTTTGAGCGTTTCCTGTGTCATCAGTTTTACTTTCCGATGCACCTCTGCATGTTTACTGTATCCCTTGGACCTTCCCATTGTCGATGAAACACAGAAATTGCATCGGAATTAAATATAAGAGATACAATGCCGACTTATGTACAGGAAGACTGAGTCTTCCTACTGTCTATGTTTTGAGCGTTTCCTGTTTCACCAGTTTTACATTCCGATGCACCTCTGCAGGTTTACTGTATCCATTGGACCTCCCCATTGTCGATGAAACACAGCAATTGCATCGGAATTAAATATAAGAGACACAATGCCGACTTAAGTACAGGAAGACTGAGGCTTCCTACTGTCTATGTTTTGAGCGTTTCCTGTCTCACTAGTTTTACATTCCGATGCACCTCTTCAGGTTTTCTGTATACCTTGGACCTGTCTCACCTGTGTCACCAGTTTTACATTCTGATGTACTCTGCAGGTTTACTGTATCCCTTGGACTTTCCCATTGACGATGAAACACAGAAATTGCATTGGAATTAAATATAAGAGACACAATGCCGACTTAAGTACAGGAAGACTGAGTCTTCCTACTGTCTGTGTTTTGAGCGTTTCCTGTGCCACCAGTTTTACATTCTGATGCAACTCTGCAGGTTTACTGTATCCCTTCCACCTTCCCATTGACGATGAAACACAGAAATTGCATCGGAATTAAATATAAGAGACACAATGCCGACTTAAGTACAGTAAGACTGAGTCTTCCTACTGTCTATAATTTGAGCGTTTGCTGTGTCACCAGTTTTACATTCCGGTGCACCTCTGCATGTTTACTGTATCCCTTGGACCTTCCCATTGGCGATGAAACACAAATTGCATCGAAATTAAATACAAGAGACACAATGACGACTTATGTACAGCAAGACTGAGTCTTCCTACTGTCTATGTTTTGAGAGTTCCTGTGGCACCAGTTTTACATTCCGAATCACCTCTGCAGGTTTACTGTATCCCTTGGGCCTTCCCATTGTCGATGAAACACAGAAAACGCATCGGAATTAAATACAAGAGTCACAATGCCGTCTTAAGTACAGGAACACTGAGTCTTCCTACTGTCTATGATTTGAGCGTTTCCAGAGTCACCAGTTTTACATTCCGATGCACCTCTGCAGGTTTACTGTATCACTTGGACCTTCCCATTGACGATGAAAAACAGAAATTGCATCGGAATTAAATATAAGATACACAATGCCGACTTAAGTACAGGAAGACTAAGTCTCCCTACTGTCTATGTTTGAGCGTTTCCTGTGTCATCAGTTTTACTTTCCGATGCACCTCTGCATGTTTACTGTATCCCTTGGACCTTCCCATTGTCGATGAAACACAGAAATTGCATCGGAATTAAATATAAGAGATACAATGCCGACTTATGTACAGGAAGACTGAGTCTTCCTACTGGCTATGTTTTGAGCGTTTCCTGTGTCACCCGTTTTACATTCCGATGCACCTCTGCAGCTGTACTGTATCCCTTGGACCTTCCCATTGACGATGAAACACAGAAATTGCATCGGAATTAAATATAAGAGACACAGCGCCGACTTAAGTACAAGAAAACTGAGTCTTTACGGTCTATGTTTTGAGCGTTTCCTGTGTCACCAGTTTTACATTCCGATGCACCCCTGCCGGTTTACTGTATCCCTTGGACCTTCCCATTGTCGATGAAACACAGAAATTGCATCGGAATTAAATATAAGAGAAACAATGCCGACTTAAGTACAGCAAGACTAAGTCTTCCTACTGTCTATGTTTTGAGCGTTTCCTGTGTCATCAGTTTTACTTTCCGATGCACCTCTGCAGGTTTACTATATCCCTTGGACCTATCCATTCACGATGAAACACACAAATTGCATCGAAATTAAATACAAGAGACACAATGACGACTTATGTACAGCAAGACTGAGTCTTCCTACTGTCTATGTTTTGAGAGTTCCTGTGGCACCAGTTTTACATTCCGAATCACCTCTGCAGGTTTACTGTATCCCTTGGGCCTTCCCATTGTCGATGAAACACAGAAAACGCATCGGAATTAAATACAAGAGTCACAATGCTGTCTTAAGTACAGGAACACTGAGTCTTCCTACTGTCTATGATTTGAGCGTTTCCAGAGTCACCAGTTTTACATTCCGATGCACCTCTGCAGGTTTACTGTATCACTTGGACCTTCCCATTGACGATGAAACACAGAAATTGCATCGGAATTAAATATAAGATACACAATGCCGACTTAAGTACAGGAAGACTAAGTCTCCCTACTGTCTATGTTTGAGCGTTTCCTGTGTCATCAGTTTTACTTTCCGATGCACCTCTGCATGTTTACTATATCCCTTGGACCTTCCCATTCACGATGAAACACAGAAAATTAATCGTAAATAAATATAAGAGACACAATGAAGACTTAAGTACAGGAAGACTGAGTGTTCCTACTGTCCATGTTTTGAGCGTTTCCTGTGTCACCAGTTTTACATTCCGATGCACCTCTGCAGGTTTACTGTATCCCTTGGACCTTCCCATTGACGATGTTACACAGAAATTGCATTGGAATTTAATATAAGAGACACAATGCCGTCATAGGAACAGGAAGACTGAGTCATCCTACTGTCTATGTTTTGAGCGTTTCATGTGTCACTAGTTTTACATTCCGATGCACCTCTGCAGGTTTACTGTATCCCTTGGACCTTCCCATTGACGATGAAACACAGAAATTGCATCGGAATTAAATATAAGAGACACAATGCCGTCTTAAGTACAGGAAGACTGAGTCGTCCTACTGTCTATGTTTTGAGCGTTTCATGTGTCACCAGTTTTACATTCCGATTTACCTCTGCAGGTTTACTATATCCCTTGGACCTTCCCATTGTCGATGAAACACAGAAATCGCATCGGAATTAAATATAAGAGTCACAATGCCGTCTCAAGTACAGGAAGACTGAGTCATCCTACTGCCTATGTTTTGAGCGTTTCCTGTGTCACCAGTTTTACATTCCGATGCACCTCTGCAGTTTTACTGTATCCTTGGACCTTCTCATTGTCGATGAAAAACAGAAATTGCATCGGAATTAAATATAAGAGACACAATGCCGACTTAAGTACAGGAAGACTGAGTCTTCCTACTGTCTATGTTTTGAGCGTTTCCTGTGTCACCTGTTTTACATTCCGATGCACCTCTGCAGGTTTACTGTATCCCTTGGACCTTCCCATTGACGATGAAACACAGAAATTGCATCGGAATTAAATATAAGAGACACATTGCCGACTTAAGTACAGGAAGACTAAGTCTTCCTACTGTCTATGTTTTGAGCGTTTCCTGTGTCATCAGTTTTACTTTCCGATGCACCTCTGCATGTTTACTATATCCCTTGGACATTCCCATTCACGATGAAACACAGAAATTGCATCGGAATTAAATATAAGAGAGACAACGCCGACTTAAGTACAACTAAACTGAGTCTTCTTACGGTCGATGTTTTGAGCGTTTCCTGTGTCACCAGTTTTACATTCCGATGCACCCCTGCCGATTTACTGTATCCCTTGGACCTTCCCATTGTCGATGAAACACAGAAATCGCATCGGAATTAAATATAAGAGACACAATGCCGACTTACGTACAGGAAGACTGAGTCTTCCTACTGTCTATGTTTTGAGCGTTTCCTGTTTCACCAGTTTTACATTCCGATGCACCTCTGCAGGTTTACTGTATCCATTGGACCTCCCCATTGTCGATGAAACACAGCAATCGCATCGGAATTAAATATAAGAGACACAATGCCGACTTAAGTACAGGAAGACTGAGGCTTCCTACTGTCTATGTTTTGAGCGTTTCCTGTCTCACTAGTTTTACATTCCGATGCACCTCTTCAGGTTTTCTGTATACCTTGGACCTGTCTCACCTGTGTCACCAGTTTTACATTCTGATGTACTCTGCAGGTTTACTGTATCCCTTGGACTTTCCCATTGACGATGAAACACAGAAATTGCATCGGAATTAAATATAAGAGACACAATGCCGACTTAAGTACAGGAAGACTGAGTCTTCCTACTGTCTGTGTTTTGAGCGTTTCCTGTGTCACCAGTTTTACATTCTGATGCAACTCTGCAGGTTTACTGTATCCCTTGGACCTTCCCATTGACGATGAAACACAGAAATTGCATCGGAATTAAATATAAGAGACACAATGCCGACTTAAGTACAGTAAGACTGAGCTTCCTACTGTCTATAATTTGAGCGTTTGCTGTGTCACCAGTTTTACATTCCGGTGCACCTCTGCATGTTTACTGTATCCCTTGGACCTTCCCATTGGCGATGAAACACACAAATTGCATCGAAATTAAATACAAGAGACACAATGACGACTTATGTACAGCAAGACTGATTCTTCCTACTGTCTATGTTTTGAGAGTTTCCTGTGGCACCAGTTTTACATTCCGAATCACCTCTGCATGTTTACTGTATCCTTTGGGCCTTCCCATTGTCGATGAAACACAGAAAACGCATCGGAATTAAATACAAGAGTCACAATGCCGTCTTAAGTACAGGAATACTGAGTCTTCCTACTGTCTATGATTTGAGCGTTTCCAGAGTCACCAGTTTTACATTCCGATGCACCTCTGCAGGTTTACTGTATCACTTGGACCTTCCCATTGACGATGAAAAACAGAAATTGCATCGGAATAAAAATATAAGACACACAATGCCGACTTAAGTACAGGAAGACTAAGTCTCCCTACTGTCTATGTTTTGAGCGTTTCCTGTGTCATCAGTTTTACTTTCCGATGCACCTCTGCATGTTTACTATATCCCTTGGACCTTCCCATTCACGATGAAACACAGAAAATTAATCGTAAATAAATATAAGAGACACAATGAAGACTTAAGTACAGGAAGACTGAGTGTTCCTACTGTCCATGTTTTGAGCGTTTCCTGTGTCACCAGTTTTACATTCCGATGCACCTCTGCAGGTTTACTGTATGCCTTGGACCTTCCCGTTGACGATGAAACACAGAAATTGCATTGGAATTAAATATAAGAGACACAATGCCGTCATAAGAACAGGAAGACTGAGTCATCCTACTGTCTATGTTTTGAGCGTTTCATGTGTCACTAGTTTTACATTCCGATGCACCTCTGCAGGTTTACTGTATCCCTTGGACCTTGCCATTGACGATGAAACACAGAAATTGCATCGGAATTAAATATAAGAGACACAATGCCGTCTTAAGTACAGCAAGACTAAGTCTTCCTACTGTCTATGTTTTGAGCGTTTCCTGTGTCATCAGTTTTACTTTCCGATGCACCTCTGCAGGTTTACTATATCCCTTGGACCTATCCATTCACGATGAAACACAGAAATTTCATCTGAAATAAATATAAGAGACACAATGCCGACTTAAGTACAGGAAGAGTGAGTCTTCCTACTGTCTATGTTTTGAACGTTTCCTGTGTCACTAGTTTTACATTCCGATGCACCTCTGCAGGCTTACTGTATCCCTTGGACCTTTCCAGTGACGATGAAACACAGAAACTGCATCGGAATTAAATATAAGAGACACAATGCCGACTTAAGTACAGGAAGACTGAGTTTTCCTACTGTCTATAATTTGAGCGTTTCCTGTGTCACCAGTTTTACATTCCGATGCACCTCTACAGGTTTACTGTATCCCTTGGACCTTCACAGGTACGATGAAACACAGGAATTGCATCGGCATTAAATATAAGAGACACAATGCCGACTTAAGTACAGGAAGACTGAGTCTTCCTACTGTCTGTTTTTTGAGCGTTTCCTGTGTCACCAGTTTTACATTCCGATGCACCTCTGCAGGTTTTTCTGTATCCCTTGGACCTTCCCATTGTCGATGAAAAACAGAAATTGCATCGGAATTAAATATAAGAGACACAATGCCGACTTAAGTACAGGAAGACTGAGTCTTCCTACTTTCTATAACTTGAGCGTTTCCTGTGTCACCAGTTTTACATTCCGATGAACCTCTACAGGTTTACTGTATCCCTTGGACCCTCACAGTGACGATGAAACACAGAAATTGCATCGGAATTAAATATAAGAGCCACAATGCCGACTTAAGTACAGGAAGACTGAGTTTTCCTATTGTCTATAATTTGAGCGTTTCCTGTGTCACCAGTTTTACATTCCGATGCACCTCTACAGGTTTACTGTATCCCTTGGACCTTCCCATTGACGATGAAACACAGAAATTGCATCGGACTTAAATATAAGAGACACAATGCCGACTTAAGTACAGGAAGACTGAGTCTTCCTACTGTCTATGTTTTGAGCGTTTCCTGTGTCACCAGTTTTACATTCTGATGCAACTCTGCAGGTTTATTGTATCCCTTGGACCTTCCCATTGACGATGAAACACAGAAATTGCATCGGAATTAAATATAAGAGACACAATGCCGACTTAAGTACAGGAACACTGAGTCTTCCTACTGTCTATGATTTGAGCGTTTCCAGAGTCACCAGTTTTACATTCCGATGCACCTCTGCAGGTTTACTGTATCACTTGGACCTTCCCATTGACGATGAAAAACAGAAATTGCATCGGAATTAAATATAAGATACACAATGCCGACTTAAGTACAGGAAGACTAAGTCTCCCTACTGTCTATGTTTGAGCGTTTCCTGTGTCATCAGTTTTACTTTCCGATGCACCTCTGCATGTTTACTGTATCCCTTGGACCTTCCCATTGTCGATGAAACACAGAAATTGCATCGGAATTAAATATAAGAGATACAATGCCGACTTATGTACAGGAAGACTGAGTCTTCCTACTGGCTATGTTTTGAGCGTTTCCTGTTTCACCAGTTTTACATTCCGATGCACCTCTGCAGGTTTACTGTATCCATTGGACCTCCCCATTGTCGATGAAACACAGCAATCGCATCGGAATTAAATATAAGAGACACAATGCCGACTTAAGTACAGGAAGACTGAGGCTTCCTACTGTCTATGTTTTGAGCGTTTCCTGTCTCACTAGTTTTACATTCCGATGCACCTCTTCAGGTTTTCTGTATACCTTGGACCTGTCTCACCTGTGTCACCAGTTTTACATTCTGATGTACTCTGCAGGTTTACTGTATCCCTTGGACTTTCCCATTGACGATGAAACACAGAAATTGCATCGGAATTAAATATAAGAGACACAATGCCGACTTAAGTACAGGAAGACTGAGTCTTCCTACTGTCTGTGTTTTGAGCGTTTCCTGTGCCACCAGTTTTACATTCTGATGCAACTCTGCAGGTTTACTGTATCCCTTCCACCTTCCCATTGACGATGAAACACAGAAATTGCATCGGAATTAAATATAAGAGACACAATGCCGACTTAAGTACAGTAAGACTGAGTCTTCCTACTGTCTATAATTTGAGCGTTTGCTGTGTCACCAGTTTTACATTCCGGTGCACCTCTGCATGTTTACTGTATCCCTTGGACCTTCCCATTGGCGATGAAACACACAAATTGCATCGAAATTAAATACAAGAGACACAATGACGACTTATGTACAGCAAGACTGATTCTTCCTACTGTCTATGTTTTGAGAGTTTCCTGTGGCACCAGTTTTACATTCCGAATCACCTCTGCATGTTTACTGTATCCTTTGGGCCTTCCCATTGTCGATGAAACACAGAAAACGCATCGGAATTAAATACAAGAGTCACAATGCCGTCTTAAGTACAGGAATACTGAGTCTTCCTACTGTCTATGATTTGAGCGTTTCCAGAGTCACCAGTTTTACATTCCGATGCACCTCTGCAGGTTTACTGTATCACTTGGACCTTCCCATTGACGATGAAAAACAGAAATTGCATCGGAATAAAAATATAAGATACACAATGCCGACTTAAGTACAGGAAGACTAAGTCTCCCTACTGTCTATGTTTTGAGCGTTTCCTGTGTCATCAGTTTTACTTTCCGATGCACCTCTGCATGTTTACTATATCCCTTGGACCTTCCCATTCACGATGAAACACAGAAAATTAATCGTAAATAAATATAAGAGACACAATGAAGACTTAAGTACAGGAAGACTGAGTGTTCCTACTGTCCATGTTTTGAGCGTTTCCTGTGTCACCAGTTTTACATTCCGATGCACCTCTGCAGGTTTACTGTATGCCTTGGACCTTCCCATTGACGATGAAACACAGAAATTGCATTGGAATTAAATATAAGAGACACAATGCCGTCATAAGAACAGGAAGACTGAGTCATCCTACTGTCTATGTTTTGAGCGTTTCATGTGTCACTAGTTTTACATTCCGATGCACCTCTGCAGGTTTACTGTATCCCTTGGACCTTGCCATTGACGATGAAACACAGAAATTGCATCGGAATTAAATATAAGAGACACAATGCCGTCTTAAGTACAGCAAGACTAAGTCTTCCTACTGTCTATGTTTTGAGCGTTTCCTGTGTCATCAGTTTTACTTTCCGATGCACCTCTGCAGGTTTACTATATCCCTTGGACCTATCCATTCACGATGAAACACAGAAATTTCATCTGAAATAAATATAAGAGACACAATGCCGACTTAAGTACAGGAAGAGTGAGTCTTCCTACTGTCTATGTTTTGAACGTTTCCTGTGTCACTAGTTTTACATTCCGATGCACCTCTGCAGGCTTACTGTATCCCTTGGACCTTTCCAGTGACGATGAAACACAGAAACTGCATCGGAATTAAATATAAGAGACACAATGCCGACTTAAGTACAGGAAGACTGAGTTTTCCTACTGTCTATAATTTGAGCGTTTCCTGTGTCACCAGTTTTACATTCCGATGCACCTCTACAGGTTTACTGTATCCCTTGGACCTTCACAGGTACGATGAAACACAGGAATTGCATCGGCATTAAATATAAGAGACACAATGCCGACTTAAGTACAGGAAGACTGAGTCTTCCTACTGTCTGTTTTTTGAGCGTTTCCTGTGTCACCAGTTTTACATTCCGATGCACCTCTGCAGGTTTTTCTGTATCCCTTGGACCTTCCCATTGTCGATGAAAAACAGAAATTGCATCGGAATTAAATATAAGAGACACAATGCCGACTTAAGTACAGGAAGACTGAGTCTTCCTACTTTCTATAACTTGAGCGTTTCCTGTGTCACCAGTTTTACATTCCGATGAACCTCTACAGGTTTACTGTATCCCTTGGACCCTCACAGTGACGATGAAACACAGAAATTGCATCGGAATTAAATATAAGAGACACAATGCCGACTTAAGTACAGGAAGACTGAGTTTTCCTATTGTCTATAATTTGAGCGTTTCCTGTGTCACCAGTTTTACATTCCGATGCACCTCTACAGGTTTACTGTATCCCTTGGACCTTCCCATTGACGATGAAACACAGAAATTGCATCGGACTTAAATATAAGAGACACAATGCCGACTTAAGTACAGGAAGACTGAGTCTTCCTACTGTCTATGTTTTGAGCGTTTCCTGTGTCACCAGTTTTACATTCTGATGCAACTCTGCAGGTTTATTGTATCCCTTGGACCTTCCCATTGACGATGAAACACAGAAATTGCATCGGAATTAAATATAAGAGACACAATGCCGACTTAAGTACAGGAAGACTGAGTCTTCCTACTATCTATGTTTTGAGCGTTTCCTGTGTCACCAGTTTTACATTCTGATGCAACTCTGCAGGTTTACTGTATCCCTTGGACCTTCCCATTGACGATGAAACACAGAAATTGCATCGGAATTAAATATAAGAGACACAATGCCGACTTAAGTACAGGAAGACTGAGTCTTCCTACTGTCTATAATTTGAGCGTTTCCTGTGTCAACAGTTTTACATTCCGGTGCACCTCTGCATGTTTACTGTATCCCTTGGACCTTCCCATTGGCGATGAAACACAAATTGCATCGAAATTAAATACAAGAGACACAATGACGACTTATGTACAGCAAGACTGAGTCTTCCTACTGTCTATGTTTTGAGAGTTCCTGTGGCACCAGTTTTACATTCCGAATCACCTCTGCAGGTTTACTGTATCCCTTGGGCCTTCCCATTGTCGATGAAACACAGAAAACGCATCGGAATTAAATACAAGAGTCACAATGCCGTCTTAAGTACAGGAACACTGAGTCTTCCTACTGTCTATGATTTGAGCGTTTCCAGAGTCACCAGTTTTACATTCCGATGCACCTCTGCAGGTTTACTGTATCACTTGGACCTTCCCATTGACGATGAAAAACAGAAATTGCATCGGAATTAAATATACGATACACAATGCCGACTTAAGTACAGGAAGACTAAGTCTCCCTACTGTCTATGTTTGAGCGTTTCCTGTGTCATCAGTTTTACTTTCCGATGCACCTCTGCATGTTTACTGTATCCCTTGGACCTTCCCATTGTCGATGAAACACAGAAATTGCATCGGAATTAAATATAAGAGATACAATGCCGACTTATGTACAGGAAGACTGAGTCTTCCTACTGGCTATGTTTTGAGCGTTTCCTGTGTCACCCGTTTTACATTCCGATGCACCTCTGCAGCTGTACTGTATCCCTTGGACCTTCCCATTGACGATGAAACACAGAAATTGCATCGGAATTAAATATAAGAGACACAGCGCCGACTTAAGTACAAGAAAACTGAGTCTTCTTACGGTCTATGTTTTGAGCGTTTCCTGTGTCACCAGTTTTACATTCCGATGCACCCCTGCCGGTTTACTGTATCCCTTGGACCTTCCCATTGTCGATGAAACACAGAAATTGCATCGGAATTAAATATAAGAGAAACAATGCCGACTTAAGTACAGCAAGACTAAGTCTTCCAACTGTCTATGTTTTGAGCGTTTCCTGTGTCATCAGTTTTACTTTCCGATGCACCTCTGCAGGTTTACTATATCCCTTGGACCTATCCATTCACGATGAAACACACAAATTGCATCGAAATTAAATACAAGAGACACAATGACGACTTATGTACAGCAAGACTGAGTCTTCCTACTGTCTATGTTTTGAGAGTTCCTGTGGCACCAGTTTTACATTCCGAATCACCTCTGCAGGTTTACTGTATCCCTTGGGCCTTCCCATTGTCGATGAAACACAGAAAACGCATCGGAATTAAATACAAGAGTCACAATGCCATCTTAAGTGCAGGAACACTGAGTCTTCCTGCTGTCTATGATTTGAGCGTTTCCAGAGTCACCAGTTTTACATTCCGATGCACCTCTGCAGGTTTACTGTATCACTTGGACCTTCCCATTGACGATGAAACACAGAAATTGCATCGGAATTAAATATAAGATACACAATGCCGACTTAAGTACAGGAAGACTAAGTCTCCCTACTGTCTATGTTTGAGCGTTTCCTGTGTCATCAGTTTTACTTTCCGATGCACCTCTGCATGTTTACTGTATCCCTTGGACCTTCCCATTGTCGATGAAACACAGAAATTGCATCGGAATTAAATATAAGAGATACAATGCCGACTTATGTACAGGAAGACTGAGTCTTCCTACTGGCTATGTTTTGAGCGTTTCCTGTGTCACCCGTTTTACATTCCGATGCACCTCTGCAGCTGTACTGTATCCCTTGGACCTTCCCATTGACGATGAAACACAGAAATTGCATCGGAATTAAATATAAGAGACACAGCGCAGACTTAAGTACAAGAAAACTGAGTCTTCTTACGGTCTATGTTTTGAGCGTTTCCTGTGTCACCAGTTTTACATTCCGATGCACCCCTGCCGGTTTACTGTATCCCTTGGACCTTCCCATTGTCGATGAAACACAGAAATTGCATCGGAATTAAATATAAGAGAAACAATGCCGACTTAAGTACAGCAAGACTAAGTCTTCCTACTGTCTATGTTTTGAGCGTTTCCTGTGTCATCAGTTTTACTTTCCGATGCACCTCTGCAGGTTTACTATATCCCTTGGACCTATCCATTCACGATGAAACACAGAAATTTCATCTGAAATAAATATAAGAGACACAATGCCGACTTAAGTACAGGAGGACGGAGTCTTCCTACTGTCTATGTTTTGAGCGTTTCCTGTGTCACCAGTTTTACATTCCGATGCACCTCTGCAGGTTTACTGTATCCCATGGACCTTCCCATTGACGATGAAACACATAAATTGCATGGGAATTAAATATAAGAGACACAATGCCGACTTAAGTACAGGAAGAGTGAGTCTTCCTACTGTCTATGTTTTGAACGTTTCCTGTGTCACTAGTTTTACATTCCGATGCACCTCTGCAGGTTTACTGTATCCCTTGGACCTTTCCAGTGACGATGAAACAAAGAAACTGCATCGGAATTAAATATAAGAGACACAATGCCGACTTAAGTACAGGAAGACTGAGTTTTCCTACTGTCTATAATTTGAGCGTTTCCTGTGTCACCAGTTTTACATTCCGATGCACCTCTACAGGTTTACTGTATCCCTTGGACCTTCACAGGTACGATGATACACAGGAATTGCATCGGCATTAAATATAAGAGACACAATGCCGACTTAAGTACAGGAAGACTGAGTCTTCCTACTGTCTATGTTTTGAGCGTTTCCTGTGTCACCAGTTTTACATTCCGATGCACCTCTGCAGGTTTACTGTATCCCTTGGACCTTCCCATTGTCGATGAAACACAGAAATTGCATCGGAATTAAATATAAGAGACACAATGCCGACTTAAGTACAGGAAGACTGAGTCTTTCTACTTTCTATAACTTGAGCGTTTCCTGTGTCACCAGTTTTACTTTCCGATGAACCTCTACAGGTTTACTGTATCCCTTGGACCCTCACAGTGACGATGAAACACAGAAATTGCATCGGAATTAAATATAAGAGACACAATGCCGACTTAAGTACAGGAAGACTGAGTTTTCCTATTGTCTATAATTTGAGCGTTTCCTGTGTCACCAGTTTTACATTCCGATGCACCCCTGCCGGTTTACTGTATCCCTTGGACCTTCCCATTGTCGATGAAACACAGAAATTGCATCGGAATTAAATATAAGAGAAACAATGCCGACTTAAGTACAGCAAGACTAAGTCTTCCTACTGTCTATGTTTTGAGCGTTTCCTGTGTCATCAGTTTTACTTTCCGATGCACCTCTGCAGGTTTACTATATCCCTTGGACCTATCCATTCACGATGAAACACACAAATTGCATCGAAATTAAATACAAGAGACACAATGACGACTTATGTACAGCAAAACTGAGTCTTCCTACTGTCTATGTTTTGAGAGTTCCTGTGGCACCAGTTTTACATTCCGAATCACCTCTGCAGGTTTACTGTATCCCTTGGGCCTTCCCATTGTCGATGAAACACAGAAAACGCATCGGAATTAAATACGAGAGTCACAATGCTGTCTTAAGTACAGGAACACTGAGTCTTCCTACTGTCTATGATTTGAGCGTTTCCAGAGTCACCAGTTTTACATTCCGATGCACCTCTGCAGGTTTACTGTATCACTTGGACCTTCCCATTGACGATGAAACACAGAAATTGCATCGGAATTAAATATAAGATACACAATGCCGACTTATGTACAGGAAGACTAAGTCTCCC
The DNA here is from genome assembly GCF_023898315.1 of Schistocerca nitens. Lineage (NCBI taxonomy): Eukaryota > Metazoa > Arthropoda > Insecta > Orthoptera > Acrididae > Schistocerca > Schistocerca nitens. Next base: position 317,086 of record NC_064616.1, on the reverse strand, counting down.
TACTGTCTATGTTTGAGCGTTTCCTGTGTCATCAGTTTTACTTTCCGATGCACCTCTGCATGTTTACTGTATCCCTTGGACCTTCCCATTGTCGATGAAACACAGAAATTGCATCGGAATTAAATATAAGAGATACAATGCCGACTTATGTACAGGAAGACTGAGTCTTCCTACTGGCTATGTTTTGAGCGTTTCCTGTGTCACCCGTTTTACATTCCGATGCACCTCTGCAGCTGTACTGTATCCCTTGGACCTTCCCATTGACGATGAAACACAGAAATTGCATCGGAATTAAATATAAGAGACACAGCGCAGACTTAAGTACAAGAAAACTGAGTCTTCTTACGGTCTATGTTTTGAGCGTTTCCTGTGTCACCCGTTTTACATTCCGATGCACCTCTGCAGCTGTACTGTATCCCTTGGACCTTCCCATTGAAGATGAAACACAGAAATTGCATCGGAATTAAGTATAAGAGACACAGCGCCGACTTAAGTACAAGAAAACTGAGTCTTCTTACGGTCTATGTTTTGAGCGTTTCCTGTGTCACCAGTTTTACATTCCGATGCACCCCTGCCGGTTTACTGTATCCCTTGGACCTTCCCATTGTCGATGAAACACAGAAATTGCATCGGAATTAAATATAAGAGAAACAATGCCGACTTAAGTACAGCAAGACTAAGTCTTCCTACTGTCTATGTTTTGAGCGTTTCCTGTGTCATCAGTTTTACTTTCCGATGCACCTCTGCAGGTTTACTATATCCCTTGGACCTATCCATTCACGATGAAACACAGAAATTTCATCTGAAATAAATATAAGAGACACAATGCCGACTTAAGTACAGGAGGACTGAGTCTTCCTACTGTCTATGTTTTGAGCGTTTCCTGTGTCACCAGTTTTACATTCCGATGCACCTCTGCAGGTTAACTGTATCCCTTGGACCTTCCCATTGACGATGAAACACATAAATTGCATGGGAATAAATATAAGAGACACAATGCCGACTTAAGTACAGGAAGAGTGAGTCTTCCTACTGTCTATGTTTTGAACGTTTCCTGTGTCACTAGTTTTACATTCCGATGCACCTCTGCAGGCTTACTGTATCCCTTGGACCTTTCCAGTGACGATGAAACACAGAAACTGCATCGGAATTAAATATAAGAGACACAATGCCGACTTAAGTACAGGAAGACTGAGTTTTCCTACTGTCTATAATTTGAGCGTTTCCTGTGTCACCAGTTTTACATTCCGATGCACCTCTACAGGTTTACTGTATCCCTTGGACCTTCACAGGTACGATGAAACACAGGAATTGCATCGGCATTAAATATAAGAGACACAATGCCGACTTAAGTACAGGAAGACTGAGTCTTCCTACTGTCTATGTTTTGAGCGTTTCCTGTGTCACCAGTTTTACATTCCGATGCACCTCTACAGGTTTACTGTATCCCTTGGACCTTCCCATTGACGATGAAACACAGAAATTGCATCGGACTTAAATATAAGAGACACAATGCCGACTTAAGTACAGGAAGACTGAGTCTTCCTACTGTCTATGTTTTGAGCGTTTCCTGTGTCACCAGTTTTACATTCTGATGCAACTCTGCAGGTTTACTGTATCCCTTGGACTTTCCCATTGTCGATGAAACACAGAAATTGCATCGGAATTAAATATAAGAGACACAATGCCGACTTAAGTACAGGAAGACTGAGTCTTACTACTTTCTATAACTTGAGCGTTTCCTGTGTCACCAGTTTTACATTCCGATGAACCTCTACAGGTTTACTGTATCCCTTGGACCCTCACAGTGACGATGAAACACAGAAATTGCATCGGAATTAAATATAAGAGTCACAATGCCGTCTTAAGTACAGGAACACTGAGTCTTCCTATTGTCTATAATTTGAGCGTTTCCAGAGTCACCAGTTTTACATTCCGATGCACCTCTGCAGGTTTACTGTATCACTTGGACCTTCCCATTGACGATGAAAAACAGAAATTGCATCGGAATTAAATATAAGATACACAATGCCGACTTAAGTACAGGAAGACTAAGTCTCCCTACTGTCTATGTTTGAGCGTTTCCTGTGTCATCAGTTTTACTTTCCGATGCACCTCTGCATGTTTACTGTATCCCTTGGACCTTCCCATTGTCGATGAAACACAGAAATTGCATCGGAATTAAATATAAGAGATACAATGCCGACTTATGTACAGGAAGACTGAGTCTTCCTACTGGCTATGTTTTGAGCGTTTCCTGTGTCACCCGTTTTACATTCCGATGCACCTCTGCAGCTGTACTGTATCCCTTGGACCTTCCCATTGACGATGAAACACAGAAATTGCATCGGAATTAAATATAAGAGACACAGCGCCGACTTAAGTACAAGAAAACTGAGTCTTCTTACGGTCTATGTTTTGAGCGTTTCCTGTGTCACCAGTTTTACATTCCGATGCACCTCTGCCGGGTTTCTGTATCCCTTGGACCTTCCCATTGTCGATGAAACACAGAAATTGCATCGGAATTAAATATAAGAGAAACAATGCCGACTTAAGTACAGCAAGACTAAGTCTTCCTACTGTCTATGTTTTGAGCGTTCCTGTGTCATCAGTTTTACTTTCCGATGCACCTCTGCAGGTTTACTATATCCCTTGGACCTATCCATTCACGATGAAACACACAAATTGCATCGAAATTAAATACAAGAGACACAATGACGACTTATGTACAGCAAGACTGAGTCTTCCTACTGTCTATGTTTTGAGAGTTCCTGTGGCACCAGTTTTACATTCCGAATCACCTCTGCAGGTTTACTGTTCCCTTGGGCCTTCCCATTGTCGATGAAACACAGAAAACGCATCGGAATTAAATACAAGAGTCACAATGCCGTCTTAAGTACAGGAACACTGAGTCTTCCTACTGTCTATGATTTGAGCGTTTCCAGAGTCACCAATTTAAATTCCGATGCACCTCTGCAGGTTTACTATATCACTTGGACCTTCCCATTGACGATGAAAAACAGAAATTGCATCGGAATTAAATATAAGATACACAATGCCGACTTAAGTACAGGAAGACTAAGTCTCCCTACTGTCTATGTTTGAGCGTTTCCTGTGTCATCAGTTTTACTTTCCGATGCACCTCTGCATGTTTACTGTATCCCTTGGACCTTCCCATTGTCGATGAAACACAGAAATTGCATCGGAATTAAATATAAGAGATACAATGCCGACTTATGTACAGGAAGACTGAGTCTTCCTACTGGCTATGTTTTGAGCGTTTCCTGTGTCACCCGTTTTACATTCCGATGCACCTCTGCAGCTGTACTGTATCCCTTGGACCTTCCCATTGACGATGAAACACAGAAATTGCATCGGAATTAAATATAAGAGACACAGCGCAGACTTAAGTACAAGAAAACTGAGTCTTCTTACGGTCTATGTTTTGAGCGTTTCCTGTGTCACCAGTTTTACATTCCGATGCACCCCTGCCGGTTTACTGTATCCCTTGGACCTTCCCATTGTCGATGAAACACAGAAATTGCATCGGAATTAAATATAAGAGAAACAATGCCGACTTAAGTACAGCAAGACTAAGTCTTCCTACTGTCTATGTTTTGAGCGTTTCCTGTGTCATCAGTTTTACTTTCCGATGCACCTCTGCAGGTTTACTATATCCCTTGGACCTATCCATTCACGATGAAACACAGAAATTTCATCTGAAATAAATATAAGAGACACAATGCCGACTTAAGTACAGGAGGACTGAGTCTTCCTACTGTCTATGTTTTGAGCGTTTCCTGTGTCACCAGTTTTACATTCCGATGCACCTCTGCAGGTTTACTGTATCCCTTGGACCTTCCCATTGACGATGAAACACATAAATTGCATGGGAATTAAACATAAGAGACACAATGCCGACTTAAGTACAGGAAGAGTGAGTCTTCCTACTGTCTATGTTTTGAACGTTTCCTGTGTCACTAGTTTTACATTCCGATGCACCTCTGCAGGTTTACTGTATCCCTTGGACCTTTCCAGTGACGATGAAACACAGAAACTGCATCGGAATTAAATATAAGAGACACAATGCCGACTTAAGTACAGGAAGACTGAGTTTTCCTACTGTCTATAATTTGAGCGTTTCCTGTGTCACCAGTTTTACATTCCGATGCACCTCTACAGGTTTACTGTATCCCTTGGACCTTCACAGGTACGATGAAACACAGGAATTGCATCGGCATTAAATATAAGAGACACAATGCCGACTTAAGTACAGGAAGACTGAGTCTTCCTACTGTCTATGTTTTGAGCGTTTCCTGTGTCACCAGTTTTACATTCCGATGCACCTCTGCAGGTTTACTGTATCCCTTGGACCTTCCCATTGTCGATGAAACACAGAAATTGCATCGGAATTAAATATAAGAGACACAATGCCGACTTAAGTACAGGAAGACTGAGTCTTCCTACTGTCTGTGTTTTGAGCGTTTCCTGTGCCACCAGTTTTACATTCTGATGCAACTCTGCAGGTTTACTGTATCCCTTGGACCTTCCCATTGACGATGAAACACAGAAATTGCATCGGAATTAAATATAAGAGACACAATGCCGACTTAAGTACAGGAAGACTGAGTCTTCCTACTGTCTATAATTTGAGCGTTTGCTGTGTCACCAGTTATACATTCCGGTGCACCTCTGCAAGTTTACTGTATCCCTTGGACCTTCCCATTGGCGATGAAACACACAAATTGCATCGAAATTAAATACAAGAGACACAATGACGACTTATGTACAGCAAGACTGATTCTTCCTACTGTCTATGTTTTGAGAGTTTCCTGTGGCACCAGTTTTACATTCCGAATCACCTCTGCATGTTTACTGTATCCTTTGGGCCTTCCCATTGTCGATGAAACACAGAAAATTAATCGTAAATAAATATAAGAGACACAATGGAGACTTAAGTACAGGAAGACTGAGTGTTCCTACTGTCCATGTTTTGAGCGTTTCCTGTGTCACCAGTTTTACATTCCGATGCACCTCTGCAGGTTTACTGTATGCCTTGGACCTTCCCATTGACGATGAAACACAGAAATTGCATTGGAATTAAATATAAGAGACACAATGCCGTCATAAGAACAGGAAGACTGAGTCATCCTACTGTCTATGTTTTGAGCGTTTCATGTGTCACTAGTTTTACATTCCGATGCACCTCTGCAGGTTTACTGTATCCCTTGGACCTTGCCATTGACGATGAAACACAGAAATTGCATCGGAATTAAATATAAGAGACACACTGCCGTCTTAAGTACAGCAAGACTAAGTCTTCCTCCTGTCTATGTTTTGAGCGTTTCCTGTGTCATCAGTTTTACTTTCCGATGCACCTCTGCAGGTTTACTATATCCCTTGGACCTATCCATTCACGATGAAACACAGAAATTTCATCTGAAATAAATATAAGAGACACAATGCCGACTTAAGTACAGGAAGAGTGAGTCTTCCTACTGTCTATGTTTTGAACGTTTCCTGTGTCACTAGTTTTACATTCCGATGCACCTCTGCAGGTTTACTGTATCCCTTGGACCTTTCCAGTGACGATGAAACACAGAAACTGCATCGGAATTAAATATAAGAGACACAATGCCGACTTAAGTACAGGAAGACTGAGTTTTCCTACTGTCTATAATTTGAGCGTTTCCTGTGTCACCAGTTTTACATTCCGATGCACCTCTACAGGTTTACTGTATCCCTTGGACCTTCACAGGTACGATGAAACACAGGAATTGCATCGGCATTAAATATAAGAGACACAATGCCGACTTAAGTACAGGAAGACTGAGTCTTCCTACTGTCTGTGTTTTGAGCGTTTCCTGTGTCACCAGTTTTACATTCCGATGCACCTCTGCAGGTTTACTGTATCCCTTGGACCTTCCCATTGTCGATGAAAAACAGAAATTGCATCGGAATTAAATATAAGAGACACAATGCCGACTTAAGTACAGGAAGACTGAGTCTTCCGACTTTCTATAACTTGAGCGTTTCCTGTGTCACCAGTTTTACATTCCGATGAACCTCTACAGGTTTACTGTATCCCTTGGATCCTCACAGTGACGATGAAACACAGAAATTGCATCGGAATTAAATATAAGAGACACAATGCCGACTTAAGTACAGGAAGACTGAGTTTTCCTATTGTCTATAATTTGAGCGTTTCCTGTGTCACCAGTTTTACATTCCGATGCACCTCTACAGGTTTACTGTATCCCTTGGACCTTCCCATTGACGATGAAACACAGAAATTGCATCGGACTTAAATATAAGAGACACAATGCCGACTTAAGTACAGGAAGACTGAGTCTTCCTACTGTCTATGTTTTGAGCGTTTCCTGTGTCACCAGTTTTACATTCTGATGCAACTCTGCAGGTTTACTGTATCCCTTGGACCTTCCCATTGACGATGAAACACAGAAATTGCATCGGAATTAATTATAAGAGACACAATGCCGACTTAAGTACAGGAAGACTGAGTCTTCCTACTATCTATGTTTTGAGCGTTTCCTGTGTCACCAGTTTTACATTCTGATGCAACTCTGCAGGTTTACTGTATCCCTTGGACCTTCCCATTGACGATGAAACACAGAAATTGCATCGGAATTAAATATAAGAGACACAATGCCGACTTAAGTACAGGAAGACTGAGTCTTCCTACTGTCTATAATTTGAGCGTTTCCTGTGTCAACAGTTTTACATTCCGGTGCACCTCTGCATGTTTACTGTATCCCTTAGACCTTCCCATTGGCGATGAAACACACAAATTGCATCGAAATTAAATACAAGAGACACAATGACGACTTATGTACAGCAAGACTGAGTCTTCCTTCTGTCTATGTTTTGAGAGTTCCTGTGGCACCAGTTTTACATTCCGAATCACCTCTGCAGGTTTACTGTATCCCTTGGGCCTTCCCATTGTCGATGAAACACAGAAAACGCATCGGAATTAAATACAAGAGTCACAATGCCGTCTTAAGTACAGGAACACTGAGTCTTCCTACTGTCTATGATTTGAGCGTTTCCAGAGTCACCAGTTTTACATTCCGATGCACCTCTGCAGGTTTACTGTATCACTTGGACCTTCCCATTGACGATGAAATACAGAAATTGCATCGGAATTAAATATAAGATACACAATGCCGACTTAAGTACAGGAAGACTAAGTCTCCCTACTTTCTATGTTTGAGCGTTTCCTGTGTCATCAGTTTTACTTTCCGATGCACCTCTGCATGTTTACTGTATCCCTTGGACCTTCCCATTGTCGATGAAACACAGAAATTGCATCGGAATTAAATATAAGAGATACAATGCCGACTTATGTACAGGAAGACTGAGTCTTCCTACTGGCTATGTTTTGAGCGTTTCCTGTGTCACCCGTTTTACATTCCGATGCACCTCTGCAGCTGTACTGTATCACTTGAACCTTCCCATTGACGATGAAACACAGAAATTGCATCGGAATTAAATATAAGAGACACAGCGCCGACTTAAGTACAAGAAAACTGAGTCTTCTTACGGTCTATGTTTTGAGCGTTTCCTGTGTCACCAGTTTTACATTCCGATGCACCCCTGCCGGTTTACTGTATCCCTTGGACCTTCCCATTGTCGATGAAACACAGAAATTGCATCGGAATTAAATATAAGAGAAACAATGCCGACTTAAGTACAGCAAGACTAAGTCTTCCTACTGTCTATGTTTTGAGCGTTTCCTGTGTCATCAGTTTTACTTTCCGATGCACCTCTGCAGGTTTACTATATCCCTTGGACCTATCCATTCACGATGAAACACACAATATGCATCGAAATTAAATACAAGAGACACAATGACGACTTATGTACAGCAAGACTGAGTCTTCCTACTGTCTATGTTTTGAGAGTTCCTGTGGCACCAGTTTTACATTCCGAATCACCTCTGCAGGTTTACTGTATCCCTTGGGCCTTCCCATTGTCGATGAAACACAGAAAACGCATCGGAATTAAATACAAGAGTCACAATGCCGTCTTAAGTACAGGAACACTGAGTCTTCCTACTGTCTATGATTTGAGCGTTTCCAGAGTCACCAGTTTTACATTCCGATGCACCTCTGCAGGTTTACTGTATCACTTGGACCTTCCCATTGACGATGAAACACAGAAATTGCATCGGAATTAAATATAAGATACACAATGCCGACTTAAGTACAGGAAGACAAAGTCTCCCTACTGTCTATGTTTGAGCGTTTCCTGTGTCATCAGTTTTACTTTCCGATGCACCTCTGCATGTTTACTGTATCCCTTGGACCTTCCCATTGTCGATGAAACACAGAAATTGCATCGGAATTAAATATAAGAGATACAATGCCGACTTATGTACAGGAAGACTGAGTCTTCCTACTGGCTATGTTTTGAGCGTTTCCTGTGTCACCCGTTTTACATTCCGATGCACCTCTGCAGCTGTACTGTATCCCTTGGACCTTCCCATTGACGATGAAACACAGAAATTGCATCGGAATTAAATATAAGAGACACAGCGCAGACTTAAGTACAAGAAAACTGAGTCTTCTTACGGTCTATGTTTTGAGCGTTTCCTGTGTCACCAGTTTTACATTCCGATGCACCCCTGCCGGTTTACTGTATTCCTTGGACCTTCCCATTGACGATGAAACACAGAAATTGCATCGGAATTAAATATAAGAGAAACAATGCCGACTTAAGTACAGCAAGACTAAGTCTTCCTACTGTCTATGTTTTGAGCGTTTCCTGTGTCATCAGTTTTACTTTCCGATGCACCTCTGCAGGTTTACTATATCCCTTGGACCTATCCATTCACGATGAAACACAGAAATTTCATCTGAAATAAATATAAGAGACACAATGCCGACTTAAGTACAGGAGGACTGAGTCTTCCTACTGTCTATGTTTTGAGCGTTTCCTGTGTCACCAGTTTTACATTCCGATGCACCTCTGCAGGTTTACTGTATCCCTTGGACCTTCCCATTGACGATGATACACATAAATTGCATGGGAATTAAATATAAGAGACACAATGCCGACTTAAGTACAGGAAGAGTGAGTCTTCCTACTGTCTATGTTTTGAACGTTTCCTGTGTCACTAGTTTTACATTCCGATGCACCTCTGCAGGTTTACTGTATCCCTTGGACCTTTCCAGTGACGATGAAACAAAGAAACTGCATCGGAATTAAATATAAGAGACACAATGCCGACTTAAGTACAGGAAGACTGAGTTTTCCTACTGTCTATAATTTGAGCGTTTCCTGTGTCACCAGTTTTACATTCCGATGCACCTCTACAGGTTTACTGTATCCCTTGGACCTTCACAGGTACGATGAAACACAGGAATTGCATCGGCATTAAATATAAGAGACACAATGCCGACTTAAGTACAGGAAGACTGAGTCTTCCTACTGTCTATGTTTTGAACGTTTCCTGTGTCACCAGTTTTACATTCCGATGCACCTCTGCAGGTTTACTGTATCCCTTGGACCTTCCCATTGTCGATGAAACACAGAAATTGCATCGGAATTAAATATAAGAGACACAATGCCGACTTAAGTACAGGAAGACTGAGTCTTCCTACTTTCTATAACTTGAGCGTTTCCTGTGTCACCAGTTTTACATTCCGATGAACCTCTACAGGTTTACTGTATCCCTTGGACCCTCACAGTGACGATGAAACACAGAAATTGCATCGGAATTAAATATAAGAGACACAATGCCGACTTAAGTACAGGAAGACTGAGTTTTCCTATTGTCTATAATTTGAGCGTTTCCTGTGTCACCAGTTTTACATTCCGATGCACCCCTGCCGGTTTACTGTATCCCTTGGACCTTCCCATTGTCGATGAAACACAGAAATTGCATCGGAATTAAATATAAGAGAAACAATGCCGACTTAAGTACAGCAAGACTAAGTCTTCCTACTGTCTATGTTTTGAGCGTTTCCTGTGTCATCAGTTTTACTTTCCGATGCACTTCTGCAGGTTTACTATATCCCTTGGACCTATCCATTCACGATGAAACACACAAATTGCATCGAAATTAAATACAAGAGACACAATGACGACTTATGTACAGCAAGACTGAGTCTTCCTACAGTCTATGTTTTGAGAGTTCCTGTGGCACCAGTTTTACATTCCGAATCACCTCTGCAGGCTTACTGTATCCCTTGGGCCTTCCCATTGTCGATGAAACACAGAAAACGCATCGGAATTAAATATAAGAGACACAGCGCCGACTTAAGTACAAGAAAACTGAGTCTTCTTACGGTCTATGTTTTGAGCGTTTCCTGTGTCACCAGTTTTACATTCCGATGCACCTCTGCAGGTTTACTGTATGCCTTGGACCTTCCCATTGACGATGAAACACAGAAATTGCATTGGAATTAAATATAAGAGACACAATGCCGTCATAAGAACAGGAAGACTGAGTCATCCTACTGTCTATGTTTTGAGCGTTTCATGTGTCACTAGTTTTACATTCCGATGCACCTCTGCAGGTTTACTGTATCCCTTGGACCTTGCCATTGACGATGAAACACAGAAATTGCATCTTAATTAAATATAAGAGACACAATGCCGTCTTAAGTACAGCAAGACTAAGTCTTCCTCCTGTCTATGATTTGAGCGTTTCCTGTGTCATCAGTTTTACTTTCCGATGCACCTCTGCAGGTTTACTATATCCCTTGGACCTATCCATTCACGATGAAACACAGAAATTTCATCTGAAATAAATATAAGAGACACAATGCCGACTTAAGTACAGGAAGAGTGAGTCTTCCTACTGTCTATGTTTTGAACGTTTCCTGTGTCACTAGTTTTACATTCCGATGCACCTCTGCAGGTTTACTGTATCCCTTGGACCTTTCCAGTGACGATGAAACACAGAAACTGCATCGGAATTAAATATAAGAGACACAATGCCGACTTAAGTACAGGAAGACTGAGTTTTCCTACTGTCTATAATTTGAGCGTTTCCTGTGTCACCAGTTTTACATTCCGATGCACCTCTACAGGTTTACTGTATCCCTTGGACCTTCACAGGTACGATGAAACACAGGAATTGCATCGGCATTAAATATAAGAGACACAATGCCGACTTAAGTACAGGAAGACTGAGTCTTCCTACTGTCTGTATTTTGAGCGTTTCCTGTGTCACCAGTTTTACATTCCGATGCACCTCTGCAGGTTTACTGTATCCCTTGTACCTTCCCATTGTCGATGAAAAACAGAAATTGCATCGGAATTAAATATAAGAGACACAATGCCGACTTAAGTACAGGAAGACTGAGTCTTCCTACTTTCTATAACTTGAGCGTTTCCTGTGTCACCAGTTTTACATTCCGATGAACCTCTACAGGTTTACTGTATCCCTTGGACCCTCACAGTGACGATGAAACACAGAAATTGCATCGGAATTAAATATAAGAGACATAATGCCGACTTAGTACAGGAAGACTGAGTTTTCCTATTGTCTATAATTTGAGCGTTTCCTGTGTCACCAGTTTTACATTCCGATGCACCTCTACAGGTTTACTGTATCCCTTGGACCTTCCCATTGACGATGAAACACAGAAATTGCATCGGACTTAAATATAAGAGACACAATGCCGACTTAAGTACAGGAAGACTGAGTCTTCCTACTGTCTATGTTTTGAGCGTTTCCTGTGTCACCAGTTTTACATTCTGATGCAACTCTGCAGGTTTACTGTATCCCTTGGGCCTTCCCATTGACGATGAAACACAGAAATTGCATCGGAATTAAATATAAGAGACACAATGCCGACTTAAGTACAGGAAGACTGAGTCTTCCTACTGTCTATGTTTTGAGCGTTTCCTGTGTCACCAGTTTTACATTCCGATGCACCTCTGCAGGTTTACTGTATCACTTGGACCTTCCCATTGACGATGAAGAACAGAAATTGCATCGGAATTAAATATAAGATACACAATGCCGACTTAAGTACAGGAAGACTAAGTCTCCCTACTGTCTATGTTTGAGCGTTTCCTGTGTCATCAGTTTTACTTTCCGATGCACCTCTGCATGTTTACTGTATCCCTTGGACCTTCCCATTGTCGATGAAACACAGAAATTGCATCGGAATTAAATATAAGAGATACAATGCCGACTTATGTACAGGAAGACTGAGTCTTCCTACTGGCTATGTTTTGAGCGTTTCCTGTGTCACCCGTTTTACATTCCGATGCACCTCTGCAGCCGTACTGTATCCCTTGGACCTTCCCATTGACGATGAAACACAGAAATTGCATCGGAATTAAATATAAGAGAAACAATGCCGACTTAAGTACAGCAAGACTAAGTCTTCCTACTGTCTATGTTTTGAGCGTTTCCTGTGTCATCAGTTTTACTTTCCGATGCACCTCTGCAGGTTTACTATATCCCTTGGACCTATCCATTCACGATGAAACACACAAATTGCATCGAAATTAAATACAAGAGACACAATGACGACTTATGTACAGCAAGACTGAGTCTTCCTACTGTCTATGTTTTGAGAGTTCCTGTGGCACCAGTTTTACATTCCGAATCACCTCTGCAGGTTTACTGTATCCCTTGGGCCTTCCCATTGTCGATGAAACACAGAAAACGCATCGGAATTAAATACAAGAGTCACAATGCCGTCTTAAGTACAGGAACACTGAGTCTTCCTACTGTCTATGATTTGAGCGTTTCCAGAGTCACCAGTTTTACATTCCGATGCACCTCTGCAGGTTTACTGTATCACTTGGACCTTCCCATTGACGATGAAACACAGAAATTGCATCGGAATTAAATATAAGATACACAATGCCGACTTAAGTACAGGAAGACAAAGTCTCCCTACTGTCTATGTTTGAGCGTTTCCTGTGTCATCAGTTTTACTTTCCGATGCACCTCTGCATGTTTACTGTATCCCTTGGACCTTCCCATTGTCGATGAAACACAGAAATTGCATCGGAATTAAATATAAGAGATACAATGCCGACTTATGTACAGGAAGACTGAGTCTTCCTACTGGCTATGTTTTGAGCGTTTCCTGTGTCACCCGTTTTACATTCCGATGCACCTCTGCAGCTGTACTGTATCCCTTGGACCTTCCCATTGACGATGAAACACAGAAATTGCATCGGAATTAAATATAAGAGACACAGCGCCGACTTAAGTACAAGAAAACTGAGTCTTCTTACGGTCTATGTTTTGAGCGTTTCCTGTGTCACCAGTTTTACATTCCGATGCACCTCTGCAGGTTTACTGTATGCCTTGGACCTTCCCATTGACGATGAAACACAGAAATTGCATTGGAATTAAATATAAGAGACACAATGCCGTCATAAGAACAGGAAGACTGAGTCATCCTACTGTCTATGTTTTGAGCGTTTCATGTGTCACTAGTTTTACATTCCGATGCACCTCTGCAGGTTTACTGTATCCCTTGGACCTTGCCATTGACGATGAAACACAGAAATTGCATCGGAATTAAATATAAGAGACACAATGCCATCTTAAGTACAGCAAGACTAAGTCTTCCTCCTGTCTATGTTTTGAGCGTTTCCTGTGTCATCAGTTTTACTTTCCGATGCACCTCTGCAGGTTTACTATATCCCTTGGACCTATCCATTCACGATGAAACACAGAAATTTCATCTGAAATAAATATAAGAGACACAATGCCGACTTAAGTACAGGAAGAGTGAGTCTTCCTACTGTCTATGTTTTGAACGTTTCCTGTGTCACTAGTTTTACATTCCGATGCACCTCTGCAGGTTTACTGTATCCCTTGGACCTTTCCAGAGACGATGAAACACAGAAACTGCATCGGAATTAAATATAAGAGACACAATGCCGACTTAAGTACAGGAAGACTGAGTTTTCCTACTGTCTATGTTTTGAGCGTTTCCTGTGTCACCAGTTTTACATTCCGATGCACCTCTGCAGGTTTACTGTATCCCTTGGACCTTCCCATTGACGATGAAACACATAAATTGCATGGGAATTAAATATAAGAGACACAATGCCGACTTAAGTACAGGAAGAGTGAGTCTTCCTACTGTCTATGTTTTGAACGTTTCCTGTGTCACTAGTTTTACATTCCGATGCACCTCTGCAGGTTTACTGTATCCCTTGGACCTTTCCAGTGACGATGAAACAAAGAAACTGCATCGGAATTAAATATAAGAGACACAATGCCGACTTAAGTACAGGAAGACTGAGTTTTCCTACTGTCTATAATTTGAGCGTTTCCTGTGTCACCAGTTTTACATTCCGATGCACCTCTACAGGTTTACTGTATCCCTTGGACCTTCACAGGTACGATGAAACACAGGAATTGCATCGGCATTAAATATAAGAGACACAATGCCGACTTAAGTACAGGAAGACTGAGTCTTCCTACTGTCTATGTTTTGAACGTTTCCTGTGTCACCAGTTTTACATTCCGATGCACCTCTGCAGGTTTACTGTATCCCTTGGACCTTCCCATTGTCGATGAAACACAGAAATTGCATCGGAATTAAATATAAGAGACACAATGCCGACTTAAGTACAGGAAGACTGAGTCTTCCTACTTTCTATAACTTGAGCGTTTCCTGTGCCACCAGTTTTACATTCCGATGAACCTCTACAGGTTTACTGTATCCCTTGGACCCTCACAGTGACGATGAAACACAGAAATTGCATCGGAATTAAATATAAGAGACACAATGCCGACTTAAGTACAGGAAGACTGAGTTTTCCTATTGTCTATAATTTGAGCGTTTCCTGTGTCACCAGTTTTACATTCCGATGCACCCCTGCCGGTTTACTGTATCCCTTGGACCTTCCCATTGTCGATGAAACACAGAAATTGCATCGGAATTAAATATAAGAGAAACAATGCCGACTTAAGTACAGCAAGACTAAGTCTTCCTACTGTCTATGTTTTGAGCGTTTCCTGTGTCATCAGTTTTACTTTCCGATGCACCTCTGCAGGTTTACTATATCCCTTGGACCTATCCATTCACGATGAAACACACAAATTGCATCGAAATTAAATACAAGAGACACAATGACGACTTATGTACAGCAAGACTGAGTCTTCCTACTGTCTATGTTTTGAGAGTTCCTGTGGCACCAGTTTTACATTCCGAATCACCTCGGCAGGTTTACTGTATCCCTTGGGCCTTCCTATTGTCGATGAAACACAGAAAACGCATCGGAATTAAATACAAGAGTCACAAAGCCGTCTTAAGTACAGGAACACTGAGTCTTCCTACTGTCTATGATTTGAGCGTTTCCAGAGTCACCAGTTTTACATTCCGATGCACCTCTGCAGGTTTACTGTATCACTTGGACCTTCCCATTGACGATGAAAAACAGAAATTGCATCGGAATTAAATATAAGATACACAATGCCGACTTAAGTACAGGAAGACTAAGTCTCCCTACTGTCTATGTTTGAGCGTTTCCTGTGTCATCAGTTTTACTTTCCGATGCACCTCTGCATGTTTACTGTATCCCTTGGACCTTCCCATTGTCGATGAAACACAGAAATTGCATCGGAATTAAATATAAGAGATACAATGCCGACTTATGTACAGGAAGACTGAGTCTTCCTACTGGCTATGTTTTGAGCGTTTCCTGTGTCACCCGTTTTACATTCCGATGCACCTCTGCAGCTGTACTGTATCCCTTGGACCTTCCCATTGACGATGAAACACAGAAATTGCATCGGAATTAAATATAAGAGACACAGCGCCGACTTAAGTACAAGAAAACTGAGTCTTCTTACGGTCTATGTTTTGAGCGTTTCCTGTGTCACCAGTTTTACATTCCGATGCACCTCTGCAGGTTTACTGTATGCCTTGGACCTTCCCATTGACGATGAAACACAGAAATTGCATTGGAATTAAATATAAGAGACACAATGCCGTCATAAGAACAGGAAGACTGAGTCATCCTACTGTCTATGTTTTGAGCGTTTCATGTGTCACTAGTTTTACATTCCGATGCACCTCTGCAGGTTTACTGTATCCCTTGGACCTTGCCATTGACGATGAAACACAGAAATTGCATCGGAATTAAATATAAGAGACACAATGCCGTCTTAAGTACAGCAAGACTAAGTCTTCCTCCTGTCTATGTTTTGAGCGTTTCCTGTGTCATCAGTTTTACTTTCCGATGCACCTCTGCAGGTTTACTATATCCCTTGGACCTATCCATTCACGATGAAACACAGAAATTTCATCTGAAATAAATATAAGAGACACAATGCCGACTTAAGTACAGGAAGAGTGAGTCTTCCTACTGTCTATGTTTTGAACGTTTCCTGTGTCACTAGTTTTACATTCCGATGCACCTCTGCAGGTTTACTGTATCCCTTGGACCTTTCCAGTGACGATGAAACACAGAAACTGCATCGGAATTAAATATAAGAGACACAATGCCGACTTAAGTACAGGAAGACTGAGTTTTCCTACTGTCTATAATTTGAGCGTTTCCTGTGTCACCAGTTTTACATTCCGATGCACCTCTACAGGTTTACTGTATCCCTTGGACCTTCACAGGTACGATGAAACACAGGAATTGCATCGGCATTAAATATAAGAGACACAATGCCGACTTAAGTACAGGAAGACTGAGTCTTCCTACTGTCTGTGTTTTGAGCGTTTCCTGTGTCACCAGTTTTACATTCCGATGCACCTCTGCAGGTTTACTGTATCCCTTGGACCTTCCCATTGTCGATGAAAAACAGAAATTGCATCGGAATTAAATATAAGAGACACAATGCCGACTTAAGTACAGGAAGACTGAGTCTTCCTACTTTCTATAACTTGAGCGTTTCCTGTGTCACCAGTTTTACATTCCGATGAACCTCTACAGGTTTACTGTATCCCTTGGACCCTCACAGTGACGATGAAACACAGAAATTGCATCGGAATTAAATATAAGAGACACAATGCCGACTTAAGTACAGGAAGACTGAGTTTTCCTATTGTCTATAATTTGAGCGTTTCCTGTGTCACCAGTTTTACATTCCGATGCACCTCTACAGGTTTACTGTATCCCTTGGACCTTCCCATTGACGATGAAACACAGAAATTGCATCGGACTTAAATATAAGAGACACAATGCCGACTTAAGTACAGGAAGACTGAGTCTTCCTACTGTCTATGTTTTGAGCGTTTCCTGTGTCACCAGTTTTACATTCTGATGCAACTCTGCAGGTTTACTGTATCCCTTGGACCTTCCCATTGACGATGAAACACAGAAATTGCATCGGAATTAAATATAAGAGACACAATGCCGACTTAAGTACAGGAAGACTGAGTCTTCCTACTATCTATGTTTTGAGCGTTTCCTGTGTCACCAGTTTTACATTCTGATGCAACTCTGCAGGTTTACTGTATCCCTTGGACCTTCCCATTGACGATGAAACACAGAAATTGCATCGGAATTAAATATAAGAGACACAATGCCGACTTAAGTACAGGAAGACTGAGTCTTCCTACTGTCTATAATTTGAGCGTTTCCTGTGTCAACAGTTTTACATTCCGGTGCACCTCTGCATGTTTACTGTATCCCTTAGACCTTCCCATTGGCGATGAAACACACAAATTGCATCGAAATTAAATACAAGAGACACAATGACGACTTATGTACAGCAAGACTGAGTCTTCCTTCTGTCTATGTTTTGAGAGTTCCTGTGGCACCAGTTTTACATTCCGAATCACCTCTGCAGGTTTACTGTATCCCTTGGGCCTTCCCATTGTCGATGAAACACAGAAAACGCATCGGAATTAAATACAAGAGTCACAATGCCGTCTTAAGTACAGGAACACTGAGTCTTCCTACTGTCTATGATTTGAGCGTTTCCAGAGTCACCAGTTTTACATTCCGATGCACCTCTGCAGGTTTACTGTATCACTTGGACCTTCCCATTGACGATGAAAAACAGAAATTGCATCGGAATTAATTATAAGATACACAATGCCGACTTAAGTACAGGAAGACTAAGTCGCCCTACTGTCTATGTTTGAGCGTTTCCTGTGTCATCAGTTTTACTTTCCGATGCACCTCTGCATGTTTACTGTATCCCTTGGACCTTCCCATTGTCGATGAAACACAGAAATTGCATCGGAATTAAATATAAGAGATACAATGCCGACTTATGTACAGGAAGACTGAGTCTTCCTACTGGCTATGTTTTGAGCGTTTCCTGTGTCACCCGTTTTACATTCCGATGCACCTCTGCAGCTGTACTGTATCCCTTGGACCTTCCCTTTGACGATGAAACACAGAAATTGCATCGGAATTAAATATAAGAGACACAGCGCCGACTTAAGTACAAGAAAACTGAGTCTTCTTACGGTCTATGTTTTGAGCGTTTCCTGTGTCACCAGTTTTACATTCCGATGCACCCCTGCCGGTTTACTGTATCCCTTGGACCTTCCCATTGTCGATGAAACACAGAAATTGCATCGGAATTAAATATAAGAGAAACAATGCCGACTTAAGTACAGCAAGACTAAGTCTTCCTACTGTCTATGTTTTGAGCGTTTCCTGTGTCATCAGTTTTACTTTCCGATGCACCTCTGCAGGTTTACTATATCCCTTGGACCTATCCATTCACGATGAAACACACAAATTGCATCGAAATTAAATACAAGAGACACAATGACGACTTATGTACAGCAAGACTGATTCTTCCTACTGTCTATGTTTTGAGAGTTCCTGTGGCACCAGTTTTACATTCCGAATCACCTCTGCAGGTTTACTGTATCCCTTGGGCCTTCCCATTTTCGATGAAACACAGAAAACGCATCGGAATTAAATACAAGAGTCACAATGCCGTCTTAAGTACAGGAACACTGAGTCTTCCTACTGTCTATGATTTGAGCGTTTCCAGAGTCACCAGTTTTACATTCCGATGCACCTCTGCAGGTTTACTGTATCACTTGGACCTTCCCATTGACGATGAAACACAGAAATTGCATCGGAATTAAATATAAGATACACAATGCCGACTTAAGTACAGGAAGACTAAGTCTCCCTACTGTCTATGTTTGAGCGTTTCCTGTGTCATCAGTTTTACTTTCCGATGCACCTCTGCATGTTTACTGTATCCCTTGGACCTTCCCATTGTCGATGAAACACAGAAATTGCATCGGAATTAAATATAAGAGATACAATGCCGACTTATGTACAGGAAGACTGAGTCTTCCTACTGGCTATGTTTTGAGCGTTTCCTGTGTCACCCGTTTTACATTCCGATGCACCTCTGCAGCTGTACTGTATCCCTTGGACCTTCCCATTGACGATGAAACACAGAAATTGCATCGGAATTAAATATAAGAGACACAGCGCAGACTTAAGTACAAGAAAACTGAGTCTTCTTACGGTCTATGTTTTGAGCGTTTCCTGTGTCACCAGTTTTACATTCCGATGCACCCCTGCCGGTTTACTGTATCCCTTGGACCTTCCCATTGTCGATGAAACACAGAAATTGCATCGGAATTAAATATAAGAGAAACAATGCCGACTTAAGTACAGCAAGACTAAGTCTTCCTACTGTCTATGTTTTTAACGTTTCCTGTGTCATCAGTTTTACTTTCCGATGCACCTCTGCAGGTTTACTATATCCCTTGGACCTATCCATTCACGATGAAACACAGAAATTTCATCTGAAATAAATATAAGAGACACAATGCCGACTTAAGTACAGGAGGACTGAGTCTTCCTACTGTCTATGTTTTGAGCGTTTAATGTGTCACCAGTTTTACATTCCGATGCACCTCTGCAGGTTTACTGTATCCCTTGGACCTTCCCATTGACGATGAAACACATAAATTGCATGGGAATTAAATATAAGAGACACAATGCCGACTTAAGTACAGGAAGAGTGAGTCTTCCTACTGTCTATGTTTTGAACGTTTCCTGTGTCACTAGTTTTACATTCCGATGCACCTCTGCAGGTTTACTGTATCCCTTGAACCTTTCCAGTGACGATGAAACAAAGAAACTGCATCGGAATTAAATATAAGAGACACAATGCCGACTTAAGTACAGGAAGACTGAGTTTTCCTACTGTCTATAATTTGAGTGTTTCCTGTGTCACCAGTTTTACATTCCGATGCACCTCTACAGGTTTACTGTATCCCTTGGACCTTCACAGGTACGATGAAACACAGGAATTGCATCGGCATTAAATATAAGAGACACAATGCCGACTTAAGTACAGGAAGACTGAGTCTTCCTACTGTCTATGTTTTGAACGTTTCCTGTGTCACCAGTTTTACATTCCGATGCACCTCTGCAGGTTTACTGTATCCCTTGGACCTTCCCATTGTCGATGAAACACAGAAATTGCATCGGAATTAAATATAAGAGACACAATGCCGACTTAAGTACAGGAAGACTGAGTCTTCCTACTTTCTATAACTTGAGCGTTTCCTGTGTCACCAGTTTTACATTCCGATGCACCCCTGCCGGTTTACTGTATCCCTTGGACCTTCCCATTGTCGATGAAACACAGAAATTGCATCGGAATTAAATATAAGAGAAACAATGCCGACATAAGTACAGCAAGACTAAGTCTTCCTACTGTCTATGTTTTGAGCGTTTCCTGTGTCATCAGTTTTACTTTCCGATGCACCTCTGCAGGTTTACTATATCCCTTGGACCTATCCATTCACGATGAAACACACAAATTGCATCGAAATTAAATACAAGAGACACAATGACGACTTATATACCGCAAGACTGAGTCTTCCTACTGTCTATGTTTTGAGAGTTCCTGTGGCACCAGTTTTACATTCCGAATCACCTCTGCAGGTTTACTGTATCCCTTGGGCCTTCCCATTGTCGATGAAACACAGAAAACGCATCGGAATTAAATACAAGAGTCACAATGCCGTCTTAAGTACAGGAACACTGAGTCTTCCTACTGTCTATGATTTGAGCGTTTCCAGAGTCACCAGTTTTACATTCCGATGCACCTCTGCAGGTTTACTGTATCACTTGGACATTCCCATTGACGATGAAAAACAGAAATTGCATCGGAATTAAATATAAGATACACAATGCCGACTTAAGTACAGGAAGACTAAGTCTCCCTACTGTCTATGTTTAAGCGTTTCCTGTGTCATCAGTTTTACTTTCCGATGCACCTCTGCATGTTTACTGTATCCCTTGGACCTTCCCATTGTCGATGAAACACAGAAATTGCATCGGAATTAAATATAAGAGATACAATGCCGACTTATGTACAGGAAGACTGAGTCTTCCTACTGGCTATGTTTTGAGCGTTTCCTGTGTCACCCGTTTTACATTCCGATGCACCTCTGCAGCTGTACTGTATCCCTTGGGCCTTCCCATTGACGATGAAACACAGAAATTGCATCGGAATTAAATATAAGAGACACAGCGCCGACTTAAGTACAAGAAAACTGAGTCTTCTTACGGTCTATGTTTTGAGCGTTTCCTGTGTCACCAGTTTTACATTCCGATGCACCCCTGCCGGTTTACTGTATCCCTTGGACCTTCCCATTGTCGATGAAACACAGAAATTGCATCGGAATTAAATATAAGAGAAACAATGCCGACTTAAGTACAGCAAGACTAAGTCTTCCTACTGTCTATGTTTTGAGCGTTTCCTGTGTCATCAGTTTTACTTTCCGATGCACCTCTGCAGGTTTACTATATCCCTTGGACCTATCCATTCACGATGAAACACAGAAATTTCATCTGAAATAAATATAAGAGACACAATGCCGACTTAAGTACAGGAGGACTGAGTCTTCCTACTGTCTATGTTTTGAGCGTTTCCTGTGTCACCAGTTTTACATTCCGATGCACCTCTGCAGGTTTACTGTATCCCTTGGACCTTCCCATTGACGATGAAAGACATAAATTGCATGGGAATTAAATATAAGAGACACAATGCCGACTTAAGTACAGGAAGAGTGAGTCTTCCTACTGTCTATGTTTTGAACGTTTCCTGTGTCACTAGTTTTACATTCCGATGCACCTCTGCAGGTTTACTGCATCCCTTGGACCTTTCCAGTGACGATGAAACACAGAAACTGCATCGGAATTAAATATAAGAGACACAATGCCGACTTAAGTACAGGAAGACTGAGTTTTCCTACTGTCTATAATTTGAGCGTTTCCTGTGTCACCAGTTCTACATTCCGATGCACCTCTACAGGTTTACTGTATCCCTTGGACCTTCACAGGTACGATGAAACACAGGAATTGCATCGGCATTAAATATAAGAGACACAATGCCGACTTAAGTACAGGAAGACTGAGTCTTCCTACTGTCTATGTTTTGAGCGTTTCCTGTGTCACCAGTTTTACATTCCGATGCACCTCTGCAGGTTTACTGTATCCCTTGGACCTTCCCATTGTCGATGAAACACAGAAATTGCATCGGAATTAAATATAAGAGACACAATGCCGACTTAAGTACAGGAAGACTGAGTCTTCCTACTTTCTATAACTTGAGCGTTTCCTGTGTCACCAGTTTTACATTCCGATGAACCTCCACAGGTTTACTGTATCCCTTGGACCCTCACAGTGACGATGAAACACAGAAATTGCATCGGAATTAAATATAAGAGACACAATGCCGACTTAAGTACAGGAAGACTGAGTTTTCCTATTGTCTATAATTTGAGCGTTTCCTGTGTCACCAGTTTTACATTCCGATGCACCCCTGCCGGTTTACTGTATCCCTTGGACCTTCCCATTGTCGATGAAACACAGAAATTGCATCGGGATTAAATATAAGAGAAACAATGCCGACCTAAGTACAGCAAGACTAAGTCTTCCTACTGTCTATGTTTTGAGCGTTTCCTGTGTCATCAGTTTTACTTTCCGATGCACCTCTTAAGGTTTACTATATCCCTTGGACCTATCCATTCACGATGAAACACACAAATTGCATCGAAATTAAATACAAGAGACACAATGACGACTTATGTACAGCAAGACTGAGTCTTCCTACTGTCTATGTTTTGAGAGTTCCTGTGGCACCAGTTTTACATTCCGAATCACCTCTGCAGGTTTACTGTATCCCTTGGGCCTTCCCATTGTCGATGAAACACAGAAAACGCATCGGAATTAAATACAAGAGTCACAATGCCGTCTTAAGTACAGGAACACTGAGTCTTCCTACTGTCTATGGTTTGAGCGTTTCCAGAGTCACCAGTTTTACATTCCGATGCACCTCTGCAGGTTTACTGTATCACTTGGACCTTCCCATTGACGATGAAAAACAGAAATTGCATCGGAATTAAATATAAGATCCACAATGCCGACTTAAGTACAGGAAGACTAAGTCTCCCTACTGTCTATGTTTGAGCGTTTCCTGTGTCATCAGTTTTACTTTCCGATGCATCTCTGCATGTTTACTGTATCCCTTGGACCTTCCCATTGTCGATGAAACACAGAAATTGCATCGGAATTAAATATAAGAGATACAATGCCGACTTATGTACAGGAAGACTGAGTCTTCCTACTGGCTATGTTTTGAGCGTTTCCTGTGTCACCCGTTTTACAATCCGATGCACCTCTGCAGCTGTACTGTATCCCTTGGACCTTCCCATTGACGATGAAACACAGAAATTGCATCGGAAATAAATATAAGAGACACAGCGCCGACTTAAGTACAAGAAAACTGAGTCTTCTTACGGTCTATGTTTTGAGCGTTTCCTGTGTCACCAGTTTTACATTCCGATGCACCCCTGCCGGTTTACTGTATCCCTTGGACCTTCCCATTGTCGATGAAACACAGAAATTGCATCGGAATTAAATATAAGATACACAATGCCGACTTAAGTACAGCAAGACTAAGTCTTCCTACTGTCTATGTTTTGAGCGTTTCCTGTGTCATCAGTTTTACCTTCCGATGCACCTCTGCAGGTTTACTATATCCCTTGGACCTATCCATTCACGATGAAACACAGAAATTTCATCTGAAATAAATATAAGAGACACAATGCCGACTTAAGTACAGGAGGACTGAGTCTTCCTACTGTCTATGTTTTGAGCGTTTCCTGTGTCACCAGTTTTACATTCCGATGCACTTCTGCAGGTTTACTGTATCCCTTGGACCTTTCCAGTGACGATGAAACACAGAAACTGCATCGGAATTAAATATAAGAGACACAATGCCGACTTAAGTACAGGAAGACTGAGTTTTCCTACTGTCTATAATTTGAGCGTTTCCTGTGTCACCAGTTCTACATTCCGATGCACCTCTACAGGTTTACTGTATCCCTTGGACCTTCACAGGTACGATGAAACACAGGAATTGCATCGGCATTAAATATAAGAGACACAATGCCGACTTAAGTACAGGAAGACTGAGTCTTCCTACTGTCTATGTTTTGAGCGTTTCCTGTGTCACCAGTTTTACATTCCGATGCACCTCTGCAGGTTTACTGTATCCCTTGGACCTTCCCATTGTCGATGAAACACAGAAATTGCATCGGAATTAAATATAAGAGACACAATGCCGACTTAAGTACAGGAAGACTGAGTCTTCCTACTTTCTATAACTTGAGCGTTTCCTGTGTCACCAGTTTTACATTCCGATGAACCTCCACAGGTTTACTGTATCCCTTGGACCCTCACAGTGACGATGAAACACAGAAATTGCATCGGAATTAAATATAAGAGACACAATGCCGACTTAAGTACAGGAAGACTGAGTTTTCCTATTGTCTATAATTTGAGCGTTTCCTGTGTCACCAGTTTTACATTCCGATGCACCCCTGCCGGTTTACTGTATCCCTTGGACCTTCCCATTGTCGATGAAACACAGAAATTGCATCGGGATTAAATATAAGAGAAACAATGCCGACCTAAGTACAGCAAGACTAAGTCTTCCTACTGTCTATGTTTTGAGCGTTTCCTGTGTCATCAGTTTTACTTTCCGATGCACCTCTTAAGGTTTACTATATCCCTTGGACCTATCCATTCACGATGAAACACACAAATTGCATCGAAATTAAATACAAGAGACACAATGACGACTTATGTACAGCAAGACTGAGTCTTCCTACTGTCTATGTTTTGAGAGTTCCTGTGGCACCAGTTTTACATTCCGAATCACCTCTGCAGGTTTACTGTATCCCTTGGGCCTTCCCATTGTCGATGAAACACAGAAAACGCATCGGAATTAAATACAAGAGTCACAATGCCGTCTTAAGTACAGGAACACTGAGTCTTCCTACTGTCTATGGTTTGAGCGTTTCCAGAGTCACCAGTTTTACATTCCGATGCACCTCTGCAGGTTTACTGTATCACTTGGACCTTCCCATTGACGATGAAACACAGAAATTGCATCGGAATTAAATATAAGAGATACAATGCCGACTTATGTACAGGAAGACTGAGTCTTCCTACTGGCTATGTTTTGAGCGTTTCCTGTGTCACCCGTTTTACAATCCGATGCACCTCTGCAGCTGTACTGTATCCCTTGGACCTTCCCATTGACGATGAAACACAGAAATTGCATCGGAAATAAATATAAGAGACACAGCGCCGACTTAAGTACAAGAAAACTGAGTCTTCTTACGGTCTATGTTTTGAGCGTTTCCTGTGTCACCAGTTTTACATTCCGATGCACCCCTGCCGGTTTACTGTATCCCTTGGACCTTCCCATTGTCGATGAAACACAGAAATTGCATCGGAATTAAATATAAGATACACAATGCCGACTTAAGTACAGCAAGACTAAGTCTTCCTACTGTCTATGTTTTGAGCGTTTCCTGTGTCATCAGTTTTACCTTCCGATGCACCTCTGCAGGTTTACTATATCCCTTGGACCTATCCATTCACGATGAAACACAGAAATTTCATCTGAAATAAATATAAGAGACACAATGCCGACTTAAGTACAGGAGGACTGAGTCTTCCTACTGTCTATGTTTTGAGCGTTTCCTGTGTCACCAGTTTTACATTCCGATGCACTTCTGCAGGTTTACTGTATCCCTTGGACCTTCCCATTGACGATGAAACACATAAATTGCATGGGAATTAAATATAAGAGACACAATGCCGACTTAAGTACAGGAAGAGTGAGTCTTCCTACTGTCTATGTTTTGAACGTTTCCTGTGTCACTAGTTTTACATTCCGATGCACCTCTGCAGGTTTACTGTATCCCTTGGACCTTTCCAGTGACGATGAAACACAGAAACTGCATCGGAATTAAATATAAGAGACACAATGCCGACTTAAGTACAGGAAGACTGAGTTTTCCTACTGTCTATAATTTGAGCGTTTCCTGTGTCACCAGTTTTACATTCCGATGCACCTCTACAGGTTTACTGTATCCCTTGGACCTTCACAGGTACGATGAAACACAGGAATTGCATCGGCATTAAATATAAGAGACACAATGCCGACTTAAGTACAGGAAGACTGAGTCTTCCTACTGTCTATGTTTTGAGCGTTTCCTGTGTCACCAGTTTTACATTCCGATGCACCTCTACAGGTTTACTGTATCCCTTGGACCTTCCCATTGACGATGAAACACAGAAATTGCATCGGACTTAAATATAAGAGACACAATGCCGACTTAAGTACAGGAAGACTGAGTCTTCCTACTGTCTATGTTTTGAGCGTTTCCTGTGTCACCAGTTTTACATTCTGATGCAACTCTGCAGGTTTACTGTATCCCTTGGACCTTCCCATTGTCGATGAAACACAGAAATTGCATCGGAATTAAATATAAGAGACACAATGCCGACTTAAGTACAGGAAGACTGAGTCTTCCTACTTTCTATAACTTGAGCGTTTCCTGTGTCACCAGTTTTACATTCCGATGAACCTCTACAGGTTTACTGTATCCCTTGGACCCTCACAGTGACGATGAAACACAGAAATTGCATCGGAATTAAATATAAGAGTCACAATGCCGTCTTAAGTACAGGAACACTGAGTCTTCCTACTGTCTATGATTTGAGCGTTTCCAGAGTCACCAGTTTTACATTCCGATGCACCTCTGCAGGTTTACTGTATCACTTGGACCTTCCCATTGACGATGAAAAACAGAAATTGCATCGGAATTAAATATAAGATACACAATGCCGACTTAAGTACAGGAAGACTAAGTCTCCCTACTGTCTATGTTTGAGCGTTTCCTGTGTCATCAGTTTTACTTTCCGATGCACCTCTGCATGTTTACTGTATCCCTTGGACCTTCCCATTGTCGATGAAACACAGAAATTGCATCGGAATTAAATATAAGAGATACAATGCCGACTTATGTACAGGAAGACTGAGTCTTCCTACTGGCTATGTTTTGAGCGTTTCCTGTGTCACCCGTTTTACATTCCGATGCTCCTCTGCAGCTGTACTGTATCCCTTGGACCTTCCCATTGACGATGAAACACAGAAATTGCATCGGAATTAAATATAAGAGACACAGCGCAGACTTAAGTACAAGAAAACTGAGTCTCCTTACGGTCTATGTTTTGAGCGTTTCCTGTGTCACCAGTTTTACATTCCGATGCACCCCTGCCGGTTTACTGTATCCCTTGGACCTTCCCATTGTCGATGAAACACAGAAATTGCATCGGAATTAAATATAAGAGAAACAATGCCGACTTAAGTACAGCAAGACTAAGTCTTCCTACTGTCTATGTTTTGAGCGTTTCCTGTGTCATCAGTTTTACTTTCCGATGCACCTCTGCAGGTTTACTATATCCCTTGGACCTATCCATTCACGATGAAACACAGAAATTTCATCTGAAATAAATATAAGAGACACAATGCCGACTTAAGTACAGGAGGACTGAGTCTTCCTACTGTCTATGTTTTGAGCGTTTCCTGTGTCACCAGTTTTACATTCCGATGCACCTCTGCAGGTTTACTGTATCCCTTGGACCTTCCCATTGACGATGAAACACATAAATTGCATGGGAATTAAATATAAGAGACACAGCGCAGACTTAAGTACAAGAAAACTGAGTCTCCTTACGGTCTATGTTTTGAGCGTTTCCTGTGTCACCAGTTTTACATTCCGATGCACCCCTGCCGGTTTACTGTATCCCTTGGACCTTCCCATTGTCGATGAAACACAGAAATTGCATCGGAATTAAATATAAGAGAAACAATGCCGACTTAAGTACAGCAAGACTAAGTCTTCCTACTGTCTATGTTTTGAGCGTTTCCTGTGTCATCAGTTTTACTTTCCGATGCACCTCTGCAGGTTTACTATATCCCTTGGACCTATCCATTCACGATGAAACACAGAAATTTCATCTGAAATAAATATAAGAGACACAATGCCGACTTAAGTACAGGAAGAGTGAGTCTTCCTACTGTCTATGTTTTGAACGTTTCCTGTGTCACTAGTTTTACATTCCGATGCACCTCTGCAGGTTTACTGTATCCCTTGGACCTTTCCAGTGACGATGAAACACAGAAACTGCATCGGAATTAAATATAAGAGACACAATGCCGACTTAAGTACAGGAAGACTGAGTTTTCCTACTGTCTATAATTTGAGCGTTTCCAGTGTCACCAGTTTTACATTCCGATGCACCTCTACAGGTTTACTGTATCCCTTGGACCTTCACAGGTACGATGAAACACAGGAATTGCATCGGCATTAAATATAAGAGACACAATGCCGACTTAAGTACAGGAAGACTGAGTCTTCCTACTGTCTATGTTTTGAGCGTTTCCTGTGTCACCAGTTTTACATTCCGATGCACCTCTGCAGGTTTACTGTATCCCTTGGACCTTCCCATTGTCGATGAAACACAGAAATTGCATCGGAATTAAATATAAGAGACACAATGCCGACTTAAGTACAGGAAGACTGAGTCTTCCTACTTTCTATAACTTGAGCGTTTCCTGTGTCACCAGTTTTACATTCCGATGAACCTCTACAGGTTTACTGTATCCCTTGGACCCTCACAGTGACGATGAAACACAGAAATTGCATCGGAATTAAATATAAGAGACACAATGCCGACTTAAGTACAGGAAGACTGAGTTTTCCTATTGTCTATAATTTGAGCGTTTCCTGTGTCACCAGTTTTACATTCCGATGCACCCCTGAGGGTTTACTGTATCCCTTGGACCTTCCCATTGTCGATGAAACACAGAAATTGCATCGGAATTAAATATAAGAGAAACAATGCCGACTTAAGTACTGCAAGACTAAGTCTTCCTACTGTCTATGTTTTGAGCGTTTCCTGTGTCATCAGTTTTACTTTCCGATGCACCTCTGCAGGTTTACTATATCCCTTGGACCTATCCATTCACGATGAAACACACAAATTGCATCGAAATTAAATACAAGAGACACAATGACGACTTATGTACAGCAAGACTGAGTCTTCCTACTGTCTATGTTTTGAGAGTTCCTGTGGCACCAGTTTTACATTCCGAATCACCTCTGCAGGTTTACTGTATCCCTTGGGCCTTCCCATTGTCGATGAAACACAGAAAACGCATCGGAATTAAATACAAGAGTCACAATGCCGTCTTAAGTACAGGAACACTGAGTCTTCCTACTGTCTATGGTTTGAGCGTTTCCAGAGTCACCAGTTTTACATTCCGATGCACCTCTGCAGGTTTACTGTATCACTTGGACCTTCCCATTGACGATGAAAAACAGAAATTGCATCGGAATTAAATATAAGATACACAATGCCGACTTAAGTACAGGAAGACTAAGTCTCCCTACTGTCTATGTTTGAGCGTTTCCTGTGTCATCAGTTTTACTTTCCGATGCACCTCTGCATGTTTACTGTATCCCTTGGACCTTCCCATTGTCGATGAAACACAGAAATTGCATCGGAATGAAATATAAGAGATACAATGCCGACTTATGTACAGGAAGACTGAGTCTTCCTACTGGCTATGTTTTGAGCGTTTCCTGTGTCACCCGTTTTACAATCCGTTGCACCTCTGCAGCTGTACTGTATCCCTTGGACCTTCCCATTGACGATGAAACACAGAAATTGCATCGGAATTAAATATAAGAGACACAGCGCCGACTTAAGTACAAGAAAACTGAGTCTCCTTACGGTCTATGTTTTGAGCGTTTCCTGTGTCACCAGTTTTACATTCCGATGCACCCCTGCCGGTTTACTGTATCCCTTGGACCTTCCCATTGTCGATGAAACACAGAAATTGCATCGGAATTAAATATAAGAGAAACAATGCCGACTTAAGTACAGCAAGACTAAGTCTTCCTACTGTCTATGTTTTGAGCGTTTCCTGTGTCATCAGTTTTACTTTCCGATGCACCTCTGCAGGTTTACTATATCCCTTGGACCTATCCATTCACGATGAAACACAGAAATTTCATCTGAAATAAATATAAGAGACACAATGCCGACTTAAGTACAGGAGGACTGAGTCTTCCTACTGTCTATGTTTTGAGCGTTTCCTGTGTCACCAGTTTTACATTCCGATGCACCTCTGCAGGTTTACTGTATCCCTTGGACCTTCCCATTGACGATGAAACACATAAATTGCATGGGAATTAAATATAAGAGACACAATGCCGACTTAAGTACAGGAAGAGTGAGTCTTCCTACTGTCTATGTTTTGAACGTTTCCTGTGTCACTAGTTTTACATTCCGATGCACCTCTGCAGGTTTACTGTATCCCTTGGACCTTTCCAGTGACGATGAAACACAGAAACTGCATCGGAATTAAATATAAGAGACACAATGCCGACTTAAGTACAGGAAGACTGAGTTTTCCTACTGTCTATAATTTGAGCGTTTCCTGTGTCACCAGTTTTACATTCCGATGCACCTCTACAGGTTTACTGTATCCCTTGGACCTTCACAGGTACGATGAAACACAGGAATTGCATCGGCATTAAATATAAGAGACACAATGCCGACTTAAGTACAGGAAGACTGAGTCTTCCTACTGTCTATGTTTTGAGCGTTTCCTGTGTCACCAGTTTTACATTCCGATGCACCTCTACAGGTTTACTGTATCCCTTGGACCTTCCCATTGACGATGAAACACAGAAATTGCATCGGACTTAAATATAAGAGACACAATGCCGACTTAAGTACAGGAAGACTGAGTCTTCCTACTGTCTATGTTTTGAGCGTTTCCTGTGTCACCAGTTTTACATTCTGATGCAACTCTGCAGGTTTACTGTATCCCTTGGACCTTCCCATTGTCGATGAAACACAGAAATTGCATCGGAATTAAATATAAGAGACACAATGCCGACTTAAGTACAGGAAGACTGAGTCTTCCTACTTTCTATAACTTGAGCGTTTCCTGTGTCACCAGTTTTACATTCCGATGAACCTCTACAGGTTTACTGTATCCCTTGGACCCTCACAGTGACGATGAAACACAGAAATTGCATCGGAATTAAATATAAGAGTCACAATGCCGTCTTAAGTACAGGAACACTGAGTCTTCCTACTGTCTATGATTTGAGCGTTTCCAGAGTCACCAGTTTTACATTCCGATGCACCTCTGCAGGTTTACTGTATCACTTGGACCTTCCCATTGACGATGAAAAACAGAAATTGCATCGGAATTAAATATAAGATACACAATGCCGACTTAAGGGGATACGGAATCACCTATCCCCGCAATGTTAATATATGCCTACTATAGGGAACATTTTCTCACAAACTACTGGAGACAGAGAGGTAAAAATTTTACTGTATGTGCATTCATATGTTACAACAATACTGAAACAACAGTTTTTTGTCAAAGTATTTTCTTACAGAGATATTGTACATTTATTTTTAAGTAAATTTTTTCCATCGCTTTTTACTAGACTATCACCCCTAAGTCTTTTGTAAATCAAGTAATTAAAAAATCGTTGTTTCAGTATGTAATAGGGACCTATGTCACTACGTCATAAAAATTTCAGACTTCTAGGTTGACCAGTACCTGAGATAATGTTCCTAGATGAAGTAAAAAGTAAACTTACGGGAAACGGAGAAAGAAGATTAAAACATTCCTGATCCGTAGCTAATACCCCCTTCACAGTCTTCATAATCATCTTCAAGTCTTCTTTTGGCACCCCTCTGCACCTGTCTTGCTTTTTTCACTAATGTCTTGATTATATTATCAGCATGCCTTAGTCTGTGCTGATCTAAAAAGATCATAGCACGTACCGTACGGGAACCAACACACATACCCAACTTTTGAAGGACCTGGCATTTAGTTATATTTCCAAGATTGAAGGTTGCCACAGCATCATACACACCAAAATGTAGTGTATTAATTCCGACAAACACTGTTTTTGGGAGACGATGCCATATCACACTATTCAAGCACTCGTTGGGGTTCTGCGTTTTTCCGTGAAGACATTTCATCAGAAGACTTCTGTCAGCCAGATCTCTGAAAATGGGCTTTATTTCTGCCATGATGGCTGATGGTAGACTGTGGTGGTGAATGTATTTCTCTCCTGTTGTTAGTCCCCTATTGTATTTACACCAGCTGTTTTCACCTTTGGGGCACAAACCATGTTGTGGATGCTCATCCGTGGATGCGGTGTGGAAATATAAAGCCCATATAGCTCTCCTCATTTCTTCAAGATTGCCTGTATTTTGCCTGATTGCAAGGCCATAGCAGTTCTGAATGTGGTCTATTATGGAATCAGTCAATCTTCCTCTGCCATCCAAGGTTTTCCCATCATCTAGTTTTTTCCCTTTCATAACTGATTTTAACCTTCTCAGCCTGGCACCCATTCTCTTCTGCACATGTCCTATACATTCAAGTTTGCTTATATTTACACTGTTCCCATATGGTTTGCTTTCCAAAACTTCTTTGAATGCTTTAGAGTCACCATCTCCCAGATATTTGACATAGCGAACATTATACCACTGTGAAGAGCGCAATACCCGATCTCACAAATATATAAAAATAAAATAGTTATAATTGTAGTAGAGCTATGTATGATACGTCATTTTAAAGAGGAAACATGGCAGAATATAATACGCCAATAAAAAAAAATTCGATTTTTTAACCCAAAATCCGATTCCGTATCCCCTTAAGTACAGGAAGACTAAGTCTCCCTACTGTCTATGTTTGAGCGTTTCCTGTGTCATCAGTTTTACTTTCCGATGCACCTCTGCATGTTTACTGTATCCCTTGGACCTTCCCATTGTCGATGAAACACAGAAATTGCATCGGAATTAAATATAAGAGATACAATGCCGACTTATGTACAGGAAGACTGAGTCTTCCTACTGGCTATGTTTTGAGCGTTTCCTGTGTCACCCGTTTTACATTCCGATGCTCCTCTGCAGCTGTACTGTATCCCTTGGACCTTCCCATTGACGATGAAACACAGAAATTGCATCGGAATTAAATATAAGAGACACAGCGCAGACTTAAGTACGAGAAAACTGAGTCTCCTTACGGTCTATGTTTTGAGCGTTTCCTGTGTCACCAGTTTTACATTCCGATGCACCCCTGCCGGTTTACTGTATCCCTTGGACCTTCCCATTGTCGATGAAACACAGAAATTGCATCGGAATTAAATATAAGAGAAACAATGCCGACTTAAGTACAGCAAGACTAAGTCTTCCTACTGTCTATGTTTTGCGCGTTTCCTGTGTCATCAGTTTTACTTTTCGATGCACCTCTGCAGGTTTACTATATCCCTTGGACCTATCCATTCACGATGAAACACAGAAATTTCATCTGAAATAAATATAAGAGACACAATGCCGACTTAAGTACAGGAGGACTGAGTCTTCCTACTGTCTATGTTTTGAGCGTTTCCTGTGTCACCAGTTTTACATTCCGATGCACCTCTGCAGGTTTACTGTATCCCTTGGACCTTCCCATTGACGATGAAAGACATAAATTGCATGGGAATTAAATATAAGAGACACAATGCCGACTTAAGTACAGGAAGAGTGAGTCTTCCTACTGTCTATGTTTTGAACGTTTCCTGTGTCACTAGTTTTACATTCCGATGCACCTCTGCAGGTTTACTGTATCCCTTGGACCTTTCCAGTGACGATGAAACACAGAAACTGCATCGGAATTAAATATAAGAGACACAATGCCGACTTAAGTACAGGAAGACTGAGTTTTCCTACTGTCTATAATTTGAGCGTTTCCTGTGTCACCAGTTTTACATTCCGATGCACCTCTACAGGTTTACTGTATCCCTTGGACCTTCACAGGTACGATGAAACACAGGAATTGCATCGGCATTAAATATAAGAGACACAATGCCGACTTAAGTACAGGAAGACTGAGTCTTCCTACTGTCTATGTT
This sequence comes from Schistocerca nitens, assembly GCF_023898315.1. Lineage (NCBI taxonomy): Eukaryota > Metazoa > Arthropoda > Insecta > Orthoptera > Acrididae > Schistocerca > Schistocerca nitens. The sequence continues at coordinate 282,812 of NC_064616.1, read as the reverse complement.
TTGAGCGTTTCCTGTGTCACCAGTTTTACATTCCGATGCACCTCTGCAGGTTTACTGTATCCCTTGGACCTTCCCATTGTCGATGAAACACAGAAATTGCATCGGAATTAAATATAAGAGACACAATGCCGACTTAAGTACAGGAAGACTGAGTCTTCCTACTTTCTATAACTTGAGCGTTTCCTGTGTCACCAGTTTTACATTCCGATGAACCTCTACAGGTTTACTGTATCCCTTGGACCCTCACAGTGACGATGAAACACAGAAATTGCATCGGAATTAAATATAAGAGACACAATGCCGACTTAAGTACAGGAAGACTGAGTTTTCCTATTGTCTATAATTTGAGCGTTTCCTGTGTCACCAGTTTTACATTCCGATGCACCCCTGCCGGTTTACTGTATCCCTTGGACCTTCCCATTGTCGATGAAACACAGAAATTGCATCGGAATTAAATATAAGAGAAACAATGCCGACTTAAGTACTGCAAGACTAAGTCTTCCTACTGTCTATGTTTTGAGCGTTTCCTGTGTCATCAGTTTTACTTTCCGATGCACCTCTGCAGGTTTACTATATCCCTTGGACCTATCCATTCACGATGAAACACACAAATTGCATCGAAATTAAATACAAGAGACACAATGACGACTTATGTACAGCAAGACTGAGTCTTCCTACTGTCTATGTTTTGAGAGTTCCTGTGGCACCAGTTTTACATTCCGAATCACCTCTGCAGGTTTACTGTATCCCTTGGGCCTTCCCATTGTCGATGAAACACAGAAAACGCATCGGAATTAAATACAAGAGTCACAATGCCGTCTTAAGTACAGGAACACTGAGTCTTCCTACTGTCTATGATTTGAGCGTTTCCAGAGTCACCAGTTTTACATTCCGATGCACCTCTGCAGGTTTACTGTATCACTTGGACCTTCCCATTGACGATGAAAAACAGAAATTGCATCGGAATTAAATATAAGATACACAATGCCGACTTAAGTACAGGAAGACTAAGTCTCCCTACTGTCTATGTTTGAGCGTTTCCTGTGTCATCAGTTTTACTTTCCGATGCACCTCTGCATGTTTACTGTATCCCTTGGACCTTCCCATTGTCGATGAAACACAGAAATTGCATCGGAATGAAATATAAGAGATACAATGCCGACTTATGTACAGGAAGACTGAGTCTTCCTACTGGCTATGTTTTGAGCGTTTCCTGTGTCACCCGTTTTACAATCCGATGCACCTCTGCAGCTGTACTGTATCCCTTGGACCTTCCCATTGACGATGAAACACAGAAATTGCATCGGAATTAAATATAAGAGACACAGCGCCGACTTAAGTACAAGAAAACTGAGTCTCCTTACGGTCTATGTTTTGAGCGTTTCCTGTGTCACCAGTTTTACATTCCGATGCACCCCTGCCGGTTTACTGTATCCCTTGGACCTTCCCATTGTCGATGAAACACAGAAATTGCATCGGAATTAAATATAAGAGAAACAATGCCGACTAAAGTACAGCAAGACTAAGTCTTCCTACTGTCTATGTTTTGAGCGTTTCCTGTGTCATCAGTTTTACTTTCCGATGCACCTCTGCAGGTTTACTATATCCCTTGGACCTATCCATTCACGATGAAACACAGAAATTTCATCTGAAATAAATATAAGAGACACAATGCCGACTTAAGTACAGGAGGACTGAGTCTTCCTACTGTCTATGTTTTGAGCGTTTCCTGTGTCACCAGTTTTACATTCCGATGCACCTCTGCAGGTTTACTGTATCCCTTGGACCTTCCCATTGACGATGAAACACATAAATTGCATGGGAATTAAATATAAGAGACACAATGCCGACTTAAGTACAGGAAGAGTGAGTCTTCCTACTGTCTATGTTTTGAACGTTTCCTGTGTCACTAGTTTTACATTCCGATGCACCTCTGCAGGTTTACTGTATCCCTTGGACCTTTCCAGTGACGATGAAACACAGAAACTGCATCGGAATTAAATATAAGAGACACAATGCCGACTTAAGTACAGGAAGACTGAGTTTTCCTACTGTCTATAATTTGAGCGTTTCCTGTGTCACCAGTTTTACATTCCGATGCACCTCTACAGGTTTACTGTATCCCTTGGACCTTCACAGGTACGATGAAACACAGGAATTGCATCGGCATTAAATATAAGAGACACAATGCCGACTTAAGTACAGGAAGACTGAGTCTTCCTACTGTCTATGTTTTGAGCGTTTCCTGTGTCACCAGTTTTACATTCCGATGCACCTCTACAGGTTTACTGTATCCCTTGGACCTTCCCATTGACGATGAAACACAGAAATTGCATCGGACTTAAATATAAGAGACACAATGCCGACTTAAGTACAGGAAGACTGAGTCTTCCTACTGTCTATGTTTTGAGCGTTTCCTGTGTCACCAGTTTTACATTCTGATGCAACTCTGCAGGTTTACTGTATCCCTTGGACCTTCCCATTGTCGATGAAACACAGAAATTGCATCGGAATTAAATATAAGAGACACAATGCCGACTTAAGTACAGGAAGACTGAGTCTTCCTACTTTCTATAACTTGAGCGTTTCCTGTGTCACCAGTTTTACATTCCGATGAACCTCTACAGGTTTACTGTATCCCTTGGACCCTCACAGTGACGATGAAACACAGAAATTGCATCGGAATTAAATATAAGAGTCACAATGCCGTCTTAAGTACAGGAACACTGAGTCTTCCTACTGTCTATGATTTGAGCGTTTCCAGAGTCACCAGTTTTACATTCCGATGCACCTCTGCAGGTTTACTGTATCACTTGGACCTTCCCATTGACGATGAAAAACAGAAATTGCATCGGAATTAAATATAAGATACACAATGCCGACTTAAGTACAGGAAGACTAAGTCTCCCTACTGTCTATGTTTGAGCGTTTCCTGTGTCATCAGTTTTACTTTCCGATGCACCTCTGCATGTTTACTGTATCCCTTGGACCTTCCCATTGTCGATGAAACACAGAAATTGCATCGGAATTAAATATAAGAGATACAATGCCGACTTATGTACAGGAAGACTGAGTCTTCCTACTGGCTATGTTTTGAGCGTTTCCTGTGTCACCCGTTTTACATTCCGATGCTCCTCTGCAGCTGTACTGTATCCCTTGGACCTTCCCATTGACGATGAAACACAGAAATTGCATCGGAATTAAATATAAGAGACACAGCGCAGACTTAAGTACGAGAAAACTGAGTCTCCTTACGGTCTATGTTTTGAGCGTTTCCTGTGTCACCAGTTTTACATTCCGATGCACCCCTGCCGGTTTACTGTATCCCTTGGACCTTCCCATTGTCGATGAAACACAGAAATTGCATCGGAATTAAATATAAGAGAAACAATGCCGACTTAAGTACAGCAAGACTAAGTCTTCCTACTGTCTATGTTTTGCGCGTTTCCTGTGTCATCAGTTTTACTTTCCGATGCACCTCTGCAGGTTTACTATATCCCTTGGACCTATCCATTCACGATGAAACACAGAAATTTCATCTGAAATAAATATAAGAGACACAATGCCGACTTAAGTACAGGAGGACTGAGTCTTCCTACTGTCTATGTTTTGAGCGTTTCCTGTGTCACCAGTTTTACATTCCGATGCACCTCTGCAGGTTTACTGTATCCCTTGGACCTTCCCATTGACGATGAAAGACATAAATTGCATGGGAATTAAATATAAGAGACACAATGCCGACTTAAGTACAGGAAGAGTGAGTCTTCCTACTGTCTATGTTTTGAACGTTTCCTGTGTCACTAGTTTTACATTCCGATGCACCTCTGCAGGTTTACTGTATCCCTTGGACCTTTCCAGTGACGATGAAACACAGAAACTGCATCGGAATTAAATATAAGAGACACAATGCCGACTTAAGTACAGGAAGACTGAGTTTTCCTACTGTCTATAATTTGAGCGTTTCCTGTGTCACCAGTTTTACATTCCGATGCACCTCTACAGGTTTACTGTATCCCTTGGACCTTCACAGGTACGATGAAACACAGGAATTGCATCGGCATTAAATATAAGAGACACAATGCCGACTTAAGTACAGGAAGACTGAGTCTTCCTACTGTCTATGTTTTGAGCGTTTCCTGTGTCACCAGTTTTACATTCCGATGCACCTCTGCAGGTTTACTGTATCCCTTGGACCTTCCCATTGTCGATGAAACACAGAAATTGCATCGGAATTAAATATAAGAGACACAATGCCGACTTAAGTACAGGAAGACTGAGTCTTCCTACTTTCTATAACTTGAGCGTTTCCTGTGTCACCAGTTTTACATTCCGATGAACCTCTACAGGTTTACTGTATCCCTTGGACCCTCACAGTGACGATGAAACACAGAAATTGCATCGGAATTAAATATAAGAGACACAATGCCGACTTAAGTACAGGAAGACTGAGTTTTCCTATTGTCTATAATTTGAGCGTTTCCTGTGTCACCAGTTTTACATTCCGATGCACCCCTGCCGGTTTACTGTATCCCTTGGACCTTCCCATTGTCGATGAAACACAGAAATTGCATCGGAATTAAATATAAGAGAAACAATGCCGACTTAAGTACTGCAAGACTAAGTCTTCCTACTGTCTATGTTTTGAGCGTTTCCTGTGTCATCAGTTTTACTTTCCGATGCACCTCTGCAGGTTTACTATATCCCTTGGACCTATCCATTCACGATGAAACACACAAATTGCATCGAAATTAAATACAAGAGACACAATGACGACTTATGTACAGCAAGACTGAGTCTTCCTACTGTCTATGTTTTGAGAGTTCCTGTGGCACCAGTTTTACATTCCGAATCACCTCTGCAGGTTTACTGTATCCCTTGGGCCTTCCCATTGTCGATGAAACACAGAAAACGCATCGGAATTAAATACAAGAGTCACAATGCCGTCTTAAGTACAGGAACACTGAGTCTTCCTACTGTCTATGATTTGAGCGTTTCCAGAGTCACCAGTTTTACATTCCGATGCACCTCTGCAGGTTTACTGTATCACTTGGACCTTCCCATTGACGATGAAAAACAGAAATTGCATCGGAATTAAATATAAGATACACAATGCCGACTTAAGTACAGGAAGACTAAGTCTCCCTACTGTCTATGTTTGAGCGTTTCCTGTGTCATCAGTTTTACTTTCCGATGCACCTCTGCATGTTTACTGTATCCCTTGGACCTTCCCATTGTCGATGAAACACAGAAATTGCATCGGAATTAAATATAAGAGATACAATGCCGACTTATGTACAGGAAGACTGAGTCTTCCTACTGGCTATGTTTTGAGCGTTTCCTGTGTCACCCGTTTTACATTCCGATGCACCTCTGCAGCTGTACTGTATCCCTTGGACCTTCCCATTGACGATGAAACACAGAAATTGCATCGGAATTAAATATAAGAGACACAGCGCCGACTTAAGTACAAGAAAACTGAGTCTTCTTACGGTCTATGTTTTGAGCGTTTCCTGTGTCACCAGTTTTACATTCCGATGCACCCCTGCCGGTTTACTGTATCCCTTGGACCTTCCCATTGTCGATGAAACACAGAAATTGCATCGGAATTAAATATAAGAGAAACAATGCCGACATAAGTACAGCAAGACTAAGTCTTCCTACTGTCTATGTTTTGAGCGTTTCCTGTGTCATCAGTTTTACTTTCCGATGCACCTCTGCAGGTTTACTATATCCCTTGGACCTATCCATTCACGATGAAAAACAGAAATTTCATCTGAAATAAATATAAGAGACACAATGCCGACTTAAGTACAGGAGGACTGAGTCTTCCTACTGTCTATGTTTTGAGCGTTTCCTGTGTCACCAGTTTTACATTCCGATGCACCTCTGCAGGTTTACTGTATCCCTTGGACCTTCCCATTGACGATGAAAGACATAAATTGCATGGGAATTAAATATAAGAGACACAATGCCGACTTAAGTACAGGAAGAGTGAGTCTTCCTACTGTCTATGTTTTGAACGTTTCCTGTGTCACTAGTTTTACATTCCGATGCACCTCTGCAGGTTTACTGCATCCCTTGGACATTTCCAGTGACGATGAAACACAGAAACTGCATCGGAATTAAATATAAGAGACACAATGCCGACTTAAGTACAGGAAGACTGAGTTTTCCTACTGTCTATAATTTGAGCGTTTCCTGTGTCACCAGTTTTACATTCCGATGCACCTCTACAGGTTTACTGTATCCCTTGGACCTTCACAGGTACGATGAAACACAGGAATTGCATCGGCATTAAATATAAGAGACACAATGCCGACTTAAGTACAGGAAGACTGAGTCTTCCTACTGTCTATGTTTTGAGCGTTTCCTGTGTCACCAGTTTTACATTCCGATGCACCTCTGCAGGTTTACTGTATCCCTTGGACCTTCCCATTGTCGATGAAACACAGAAATTGCATCGGAATTAAATATAAGAGACACAATGCCGACTTAAGTACAGGAAGACTGAGTCTTCCGACTTTCTATAACTTGAGCGTCTCCTGTGTCACCAGTTTTACATTCCGATGAACCTCTACAGGTTTACTGTATCCCTTGGACCCTCACAGTGACGATGAAACACAGAAATTGCATCGGAATTAAATATAAGAGACACAATGCCGACTTAAGTACAGGAAGACTGAGATTTCCTATTGTCTATAATTTGAGCGTTTCCTGTGTCACCAGTTTTACATTCCGATGCACCCCTGCCGGTTTACTGTATCCCTTGGACCTTCCCATTGTCGATGAAACACAGAAATTGCATCGGAATTAAATATAAGAGAAACAATGCCGACTTAAGTACAGCAAGACTAAGTCTTCCTACTGTCTATGATTTGAGCGTTTCCTGTGTCATCAGTTTTACTTTCCGATGCACCTCTTAAGGTTTACTATATCCCTTGGACCTATCCATTCACGATGAAACACACAAATTGCATCGAAATTAAATACAAGAGACACAATGACGACTTATGTACAGCAAGACTGAGTCTTCCTACTGTCTATGTTTTGAGAGTTCCTGTGGCACCAGTTTTACATTCCGAATCACCTCTGCAGGTTTACTGTATCCCTTGGGCCTTCCCATTGTCGATGAAACACAGAAATTGCATCGGAATTAAATACAAGAGTCACAATGCCGTCTTAAGTACAGGAACACTGAGTCTTCCTACTGTCTATGGTTTGAGCGTTTCCAGAGTCACCAGTTTTACATTCCGATGCACCTCTGCAGGTTTACTGTATCACTTGGACCTTCCCATTGACGATGAAAAACAGAAATTGCATCGGAATTAAATATAAGATACACAATGCCGACTTAAGTACAGGAAGACTAAGTCTCCCTACTGTCTATGTTTGAGCGTTTCCTGTGTCATCAGTTTTACTTTCCGATGCACCTCTGCATGTTTACTGTATCCCTTGGACCTTCCCATTGTCGATGAAACACAGAAATTGCATCGGAATTAAATATAAGAGATACAATGCCGACTTATGTACAGGAAGACTGAGTCTTCCTACTGGCTATGTTTTGAGCGTTTCCTGTGTCACCCGTTTTACATTCCGATGCACCTCTGCAGCTGTACTGTATCCCTTGGACCTTCCCATTGACGATGAAACACAGAAATTGCATCGGAATTAAATATAAGATACACAATGCCGACTTAAGTACAGGAAGACTAAGTCTCCCTACTGTCTATGTTTGAGCGTTTCCTGTGTCATCAGTTTTACTTTCCGATGCACCTCTGCATGTTTACTGTATCCCTTGGACCTTCCCATTGTCGATGAAACACAGAAATTGCATCGGAATTAAATATAAGAGACACAGCGCCGACTTAAGTACAAGAAAACTGAGTCTTCTTACGGTCTATGTTTTGAGCGTTTCCTGTGTCACCAGTTTTACATTCCGATGCACCCCTGCCGGTTTACTGTATCCCTTGGACCTTCCCATTGTCGATGAAACACAGAAATTGCATCGGAATTAAATATAAGAGAAACAATGCCGACTTAAGTACAGCAAGACTAAGTCTTCCTACTGTCTATCTTTTGAGCGTTTCCTGTGTCATCAGTTTTACTTTCCGATGCACCTCTGCAGGTTTACTATATCCCTTGGACCTCTCCATTCTCTATGAAACACAGAAATTTCATCTGAAATAAATATAAGAGACACAATGCCGACTTAAGTACAGGAGGACTGAGTCTTCCTACTGTCTATGTTTTGAGCGTTTCCTGTGTCACCAGTTTTACATTCCGATGCACCTCTGCAGGTTTACTGTATCCCTTGGACCTTCCCATTGACGATGAAACACATAAATTGCATGGGAATTAAATATAAGAGACACAATGCCGACTTAAGTACAGGAAGAGTGAGTCTTCCTACTGTCTATGATTTGAACGTTTCCTGTGTCACTAGTTTTACATTCCGATGCACCTCTGCAGGTTTACTGTATCCCTTGGACCTTTCCAGTGACGATGAAACACAGAAACTGCATCGGAATTAAATATAAGAGACACAATGCCGACTTAAGTACAGGAAGACTGAGTTTTCCTACTGTCTATAATTTGAGCGTTTCCTGTGTCACCAGTTTTACATTCCGATGCACCTCTACAGGTTTACTGTATCCCTTGGACCTTCACAGGTACGATGAAACACAGGAATTGCATCGGCATTAAATATAAGAGACACAATGCCGACTTAAGTACAGGAAGACTGAGTCTTCCTACTGTCTATGTTTTGAGCGTTTCCTGTGTCACCAGTTTTACATTCCGATGCACCTCTACAGGTTTACTGTATCCCTTGGACCTTCCCATTGACGATGAAACACAGAAATTGCATCGGACTTAAATATAAGAGACACAATGCCGACTTAAGTACAGGAAGACTGAGTCTTCCTACTGTCTATGTTTTGAGCGTTTCCTGTGTCACCAGTTTTACATTCTGATGCAACTCTGCAGGTTTACTGTATCCCTTGGACCTTCCCATTGTCGATGAAACACAGAAATTGCATCGGAATTAAATATAAGAGACACAATGCCGACTTAAGTACAGGAAGACTGAGTCTTCCTACTTTCTATAACTTGAGCGTTTCCTGTGTCACCAGTTTTACATTCCGATGAACCTCTACAGGTTTACTGTATCCCTTGGACCGTCACAGTGACGATGAAACACAGAAATTGCATCGGAATTAAATATAAGAGTCACAATGCCGTCTTAAGTACAGGAACACTGAGTCTTCCTACTGTCTATGATTTGAGCGTTTCCAGAGTCACCAGTTTTACATTCCGATGCACCTCTGCAGGTTTACTGTATCACTTGGACCTTCCCATTGACGATGAATAACAGAAATTGCATCGGAATTAAATATAAGATACACAATGCCGACTTAAGTACAGGAAGACTAAGTCTCCCTACTGTCTATGTTTGAGCGTTTCCTGTGTCATCAGTTTTACTTTCCGATGCACCTCTGCATGTTTACTGTATCCCTTGGACCTTCCCATTGTCGATGAAACACAGAAATTGCATCGGAATTAAATATAAGAGATACAATGCCGACTTATGTACAGGAAGACTGAGTCTTCCTACTGGCTATGTTTTGAGCGTTTCCTGTGTCACCCGTTTTACATTCCGATGCACCTCTGCAGCTGTACTGTATCCCTTGGACCTTCCCATTGACGATGAAACACAGAAATTGCATCGGAATTAAATATAAGAGACACAGCGCCGACTTAAGTACAAGAAAACTGTCTTCTTACGGTCTATGTTTTGAGCGTTTCCTGAGTCACCAGTTTTACATTCCGATGCACCCCTGCCGGTTTACTGTATCCCTTGGACCTTCCCATTGTCGATGAAACACAGAAATTGCATCGGAATTAAATATAAGAGAAACAATGCCGACTTAAGTACAGCAAGACTAAGTCTTCCTACTGTCTATGTTTTGAGCGTTTCCTGTGTCATCAGTTTTACTTTCCGATGCACCTCTGCAGGTTTACTATATCCCTTGGACCTATCCATTCACGATGAAACACACAAATTGCATCGAAATTAAATACAAGAGACACAATGACGACTTATGTACAGCAAGACTGAGTCTTCCTACTGTCTATGTTTTGAGAGTTCCTGTGGCACCAGTTTTACATTCCGAATCACCTCTGCAGGTTTACTGTATCCCTTGGGCCTTCCCATTGTCGATGAAACACAGAAAACGCATCGGAATTAAATACAAGAGTCACAATGCCGTCTTAAGTACAGGAACACTGAGTCTTCCTACTGTCTATGATTTGAGCGTTTCCAGAGTCACCAGTTTTACATTCCGATGCACCTCTGCAGGTTTACTGTATCACTTGGACCTTCCCATTGACGATGAAAAACAGAAATTGCATCGGAATTAAATATAAGATACACAATGCCGACTTAAGTACAGGAAGACTAAGTCTCCCTACTGTCTATGTTTGAGCGTTTCCTGTGTCATCAGTTTTACTTTCCGATGCACCTCTGCATGTTTACTGTATCCCTTGGACCTTCCCATTGTCGATGAAACACAGAAATTGCATCGGAATTAAATATAAGAGATACAATGCCGACTTATGTACAGGAAGACTGAGTCTTCCTACTGGCTATGTTTTGAGCGTTTCCTGTGTCACCCGTTTTACATTCCGATGCTCCTCTGCAGCTGTACTGTATCCCTTGGACCTTCCCATTGACGATGAAACACAGAAATTGCATCGGAATTAAATATAAGAGACACAGCGCAGACTTAAGTACAAGAAAACTGAGTCTCCTTACGGTCTATGTTTTGAGCGTTTCCTGTGTCACCAGTTTTACATTCCGATGCACCCCTGCCGGTTTACTGTATCCCTTGGACCTTCCCATTGTCGATGAAACACAGAAATTGCGTCGGAATTAAATATAAGAGAAACAATGCCGACTTAAGTACAGCAAGACCAAGTCTTCCTACTGTCTATGTTTTGAGCGTTTCCTGTGTCATCAGTTTTACTTTCCGATGCACCTCTGCAGGTTTACTATATCCCTTGGACCTATCCATTCACGATGAAACACAGAAATTTCATCTGAAATAAATATAAGAGACACAATGCCGACTTAAGTACAGGAGGACTGAGTCTTCCTACTGTCTATGTTTTGAGCGTTTCCTGTGTCACCAGTTTTACATTCCGATGCACCTCTGCAGGTTTACTGTATCCCTTGGACCTTCCCATTGACGATGAAACACATAAATTGCATGGGAATTAAATATAAGAGACACAATGCCGACTTAAGTACAGGAAGAGTGAGTCTTCCTACTGTCTATGTTTTGAACGTTTCCTGTGTCACTAGTTTTACATTCCGATGCACCTCTGCAGGTTTACTGTATCCCTTGGACCTTCCCATTGACGATGAAAGACATAAATTGCATGGGAATTAAATATAAGAGACACAATGCCGACTTAAGTACAGGAAGACTGAGTTTTCCTACTGTCTATAATTTGAGCGTTTCCTGTGTCACCAGTTTTACATTCCGATGCACCTCTACAGGTTTATTGTATCCCTTGGACCTTCACAGGTACGATGAAACACAGGAATTGCATCGGCATTAAATATAAGAGACACAATGCCGACTTAAGTACAGGAAGACTGAGTCTTCCTACTGTCTATGTTTTGAGCGTTTCCTGTGTCACCAGTTTTACATTCCGATGCACCTCTGCAGGTTTACTGTATCCCTTGGACCTTCCCATTGTCGATGAAACACAGAAACTGCATCGGAATTAAATATAAGAGACACAATGCCGACTTAAGTACAGGAAGACTGAGTTTTCCTACTGTCTATAATTTGAGCGTTTCCTGTGTCACCAGTTTTACATTCCGATGCATCTCTACAGGTTTACTGTATCCCTTGGACCTTCACAGGTACGATGAAACACAGGAATTGCATCGGCATTAAATATAAGAGACACAATGCCGACTTAAGTACAGGAAGACTGAGCCTTCCTACTGTCTATGTTTTGAGCGTTTCCTGTGTCACCAGTTTTACATTCCGATGCACCTCTGCAGGTTTACTGTATCCCTTGGACCTTCCCATTGTCGATGAAACACAGAAACTGCATCGGAATTAAATATAAGAGACACAATGCCGACTTAAGTACAGGAAGACTGAGTTTTCCTACTGTCTATAATTTGAGCGTTTCCTGTGTCACCAGTTTTACATTCCGATGCATCTCTACAGGTTTACTGTATCCCTTGGACCTTCACAGGTACGATGAAACACAGGAATTGCATCGGCATTAAATATAAGAGACACAATGCCGACTTAAGTACAGGAAGACTGAGCCTTCCTACTGTCTATGTTTTGAGCGTTTCCTGTGTCACCAGTTTTACATTCCGATGCACCTCTACAGGTTTACTGTATCCCTTGGACCTTCCCATTGACGATGAAACACAGAAATTGCATCGGACTTAAATATAAGAGACACAATGCCGACTTAAGTACAGGAAGACTGAGTCTTCCTACTGTCTATGTTTTGAGCGTTTCCTGTGTCACCAGTTTTACATTCCGATGCACCTCTACAGGTTTACTGTATCCCTTGGACCTTCCCATTGACGATGAAACACAGAAATTGCATCGGACTTAAATATAAGAGACACAATGCCGACTTAAGTACAGGAAGACTGAGTCTTCCTACTGTCTATGTTTTGAGCGTTTCCTGTGTCACCAGTTTTACATTCTGATGCAACTCTGCAGGTTTACTGTATCCCTTGGACCTTCCCATTGACGATGAAACACAGAAATTGCATCGGAATTAAATATAAGAGACACAATGCCGACTTAAGTACAGGAAGACTGAGTCTTCCTACTGTCTATGTTTTGAGCGTTTCCTGTGTCACCAGTTTTACATTCTGATGCAACTCTGCTGGTTTACTGTATCCCTTGGACCTTCCCATTGACGATGAAACACAGAAATTGCATCAGAATTAAATATAAGAGGCACAATGCCGACTTAAGTACTGGAAGACTGAGTCTTCCTACTGTCTATAATTTGAGCGTTTCCTGTGTCACCAGTTTTACATTCCGGTGCACCTCTGCATGTTTACTGTATCCCTTGGACCTTCCCATTGGCGATGAAACACACAAATTGCATCGAAATTAAATACAAGAGACACAATGACGACTTATGTACAGCAAGACTGAGTCTTCCTACTGTCTATGTTTTGAGAGTTTCCTGTGGCACCAGTTTTACATTCCGAATCACCTCTGCAGTTTTACTGTATCCCTTGGGCCTTCCCATTGTCGATGAAACACAGAAAACGCATCGGAATTAAATACAAGAGTCACAATGCCGTCTTAAGTACAGGAACACTGAGTCTTCCTACTGTCTATGATTTGAGCGTTTCCAGAGTCACCAGTTTTACATTCCGATGCACCTCTGCAGGTTTACTGTATCACTTGGACCTTCCCATTGACGATGAAAAACAGAAATTGCATCGGAATTAAATATAAGATACACAATGCCGACTTAAGTACAGCAAGACTAAGTCTCCCTACTGTCTATGTTTGAGCGTTTCCTGTGTCATCAGTTTTACTTTCCGATGCACCTCTGCATGTTTACTATATCCCTTGGACCTTCCCATTCACGATGAAACACAGAAAATTAATCGTAAATAAATATAAGAGACACAATGAAGACTTAAGTACAGGAAGACTGAGTGTTCCTACTGTCCATGTTTTGAGCGTTTCCTGTGTCACCAGTTTTACATTCCGATGCACATCTGCAGGTTTACTGTATCCCTTGGACCTTCCCATTGACGATGAAACACAGAAATTGCATTGGAATTAAATATAAGAGACACAATGCCGTCATAAGAACAGGAAGACTGAGTCATCCTACTGTCTATGTTTTGAGCGTTTCATGTGTCACTAGTTTTACATTCCGATGCACCTCTGCAGGTTTACTGTATCCCTTGGACCTTCCCATTGACGATGAAACACAGAAATTGCATAGGAATTAAATATAAGAGACACAATGCCGTCTTAAGTACAGGAAGACTGAGTCGTCCTACTGTCTATGTTTTGAGCGTTTCATGTGTCACCAGTTTTACATTCCGATTTACCTCTGCAGGTTTACTATATCCCTTGGACCTTCCCATAGTCGATGAAACACAGAAATCGCATCGGAATTAAATATAAGAGTCACAATGCCGTCTTAAGTACAGGAAGACTGAGTCATCCTACTGCCTATGTTTTGAGCGTTTCCTGTGTCACCAGTTTTACATTCCGATCCACCTCTGCAGGTTTACTGTATCCCTTGGACCTTCCCATTGACGATGAAACACAGGAATTGCATCGGAATTAAATATAAGAGACAGAATGCCGTCTTAAGTACAGGAAGACTGAGTCTTCCTACTGTCTATGTTTTTAGCGTTTCATGTGTCACCAGTTTTACATTCACAGTGACGATGAAACACAGAAATTGCATCGGAATTAAATATAAGAGACACAATGCCGACTTAAGTACAGGAAGACTGAGTTTTCCAATTGTCTATAATTTGAGCGTTTCCTGTGTCACCAGTTTTACATTCCGATGCACCTCTACAGGTTTACTGTATCCCTTGGACCTTCCCATTGACGATGAAACACAGAAATTTCATCGGACTTAAATATAAGAGACACAATGCCGACTTAAGTACAGGAAGACTGAGTCTTCCTACTGTCTATGTTTTGAGCGTTTCCTGTGTCACCAGTTTTACATTCTGATGCAACTCTGCAGGTTTACTGTATCCCTTGGACCTTCCCATTGACGATGAAACACAGAAATTGCATCGGAATTAAATATAAGAGACACAATGCCGACCTAAGTACAGGAAGACTGAGTCTTCCTACTGTCTATAATTTGAGCGTTTCCTGTGTCACCAGTTTTACATTCCGGTGCACCTCTGCATGTTTACTGTATCCCTTGGACCTTCCCATTGGCGATGAAACACACAAATTGCATCGAAATTAAATACAAGAGACACAATGACGACTTATGTACAGCAAGACTGAGTCTTCCTACTGTCTATGTTTTGAGAGTTTCCTGTGGCACCAGTTTTACATTCCGAATCACCTCTGCAGGTTTGCTGTATCCCTTGGGCCTTCCCATTATCGACGAAACACAGAAAACGCATCGGAATTAAATACAAGAGTCACAATGCCGTCTTAAGTACAGGAACACTGAGTCTTCCTACTGTCTATGATTTGAGCGTTTCCAGAGTCACCAGTTTTACATTCCGATGCACCTCTGCAGGTTTACTGTATCACTTGGACCTTCCCATTGACGATGAAAAACAGAAATTGCATCGGAATTAAATATAAGATACACAATGCCTACTTAAGTACAGGAAGACTAAGTCTCCCTACTGTCTATGTTTGAGCGTTTCCTGTGTCATCAGTTTTACTTTCCGATGCACCTCTGCATGTTTACTATATCCCTTGGACCTTCCCATTCACGATGAAACACAGAAATTTAATCGTAAATAAATATAAGAGACACAATGAAGACTTAAGTACAGGAAGACTGAGTGTTCCTACTGTCCATGTTTTGAGCGTTTCCTGTGTCACCAGTTTTACATTCCGATGCACCTCTGCAGGTTTACTGTATCCCTTGGACCTTCCCATTGACGATGAAACACAGAAATTGCATTGGAATTAAATATAAGAGACACAATGCCGTCATAAGAACAGGAAGACTGAGTCATCCTACTGTCTATGTTTTGAGCGTTTCATGTGTCACTAGTTTTACATTCCGATGCACCTCTGCAGGTTTACTGTATCCCTTGGACCTTCCCATTGACGATGAAACACAGAAATTGCATCGGAATTAAATATAAGAGACACAATGCCGTCTTAAGTACAGGAAGACTGAGTCGTCCTACTGTCTATGTTTTGAGCGTTTCATGTGTCACCAGTTTTACATTCCGATTTACCTCTGCAGGTTTACTATATCCCTTGGACCTTCCCATAGTCGATGAAACACAGAAATCGCATCGGAATTAAATATAAGAGTCACAATGCCGTCTTAAGTACAGGAAGACTGAGTCATCCTACTGCCTATGTTTTGAGCGTTTCCTGTGTCACCAGTTTTACATTCCGATGCACCTCTGCAGGTTTACTGTATCCCTTGGACCTTCCCATTGACGATGAAACACAGGAATTGCATCGGAATTAAATATAAGAGACAGAGTGCCGTCTTAAGTACAGGAAGACTGAGTCTTCCTACTGTCTATGTTTTTAGCGTTTCATGTGTCACCAGTTTTACATTCTGATGCACCTCTGCAGGTTTACTGTATCCCTTGGACCTTCTCATTGTCGATGAAAAACAGAAATTGCATCGGAATTAAATATAAGAGACACAATGCCGACTTAAGTACAGGAAGACTGAGTCTTCCTACTGTCTATGTTTTGAGCGTTTCCTGTGTCACCTGTTTTACATTCCGATGCACCTCTGCAGGTTTACTGTATCCCTTGGACCTTCCCATTGACGATGAAACACAGAAATTGCATCGGAATTAAATATAAGAGACACATTGCCGACTTAAGTACAGGAAGACTAAGTCTTCCTACTGTCTATGTTTTGAGCGTTTCCTGTGTCATCAGTTGTACTTTCCGATGCACCTCTGCATGTTTACTATATCCCTTGGACATTCCCATTCACGATGAAACACAGAAATTTAATCGGAAATAAATATAAGAGACACAATGCCGACTTAAGTACAGGAAGACTGAGTCTTCCTACTGTCTATGTTTGAGCGTTTCCTGTGTCACCAGTTTTACATTCCGATGCACCTCTGCAGGTTTACTGTATCCCTTGGACCTTCCCATTGACGATGAAACACAGAAATTGCATCGGAATTAAATATAAGAGACACAACGCCGACTTAAGTACAACTAAACTGAGTCTTCTTACGGTCGATGTTTTGAGCGTTTCCTGTGTCACCAGTTTTACATTCCGATGCACCCCTGCCGATTTACTGTATCCCTTGGACCTTCCCATTGTCGATGAAACACAGAAATCGCATCGGAATTAAATATAAGAGACACAATGCCGACTTACGTACAGGAAGACTGAGTCTTCCTACTGTCTATGATTTGAGCGTTTCCTGTTTCACCAGTTTTACATTCCGATTCACCTCTGCAGGTTTACTGTATCCATTGGACCTCCCCATTGTCGATGAAACACAGCAATCGCATCGGAATTAAATATAAGAGACACAATGCCGACTTAAGTACAGGAAGACTGAGGCTTCCTACTGTCTATGTTTTGAGCGTTTCCTGTCTCACTAGTTTTACATTCCGATGCACCTCTTAAAGTTTACTGTATACCTTGGACCTTCCCATTGACGATGAAACACAGAAATTGCATCGGAATTAAATATAAGAGACACAATGCCGACTTAAGTACAGGAAGACTGAGTCTTCCTACTGTCTATGTTTTGAGCGTTTCCTGTGTCACCAGTTTTACATTCTGATGTACTCTGCAGGTTTACTGTATCCCTTGGACCTTCCCATTGACGATGAAACACAGAAATTGCATCGGAATTAAATATAAGAGACACAATGCCGACTTAAGTACAGGAAGACTGAGTCTTCCTACTGTCTATGTTTTGAGCGTTTCCTGTGCCACGAGTTTTACATTCTGATGCAACTCTGCAGGTTTACTGTATCCCTTGGACCTTCCCATTCACGATGAAACACAGAAAATTAATCGTAAATAAATATAAGAGACACAATGCCGACTTAAGTACAGGAATACTGAGTCTTCCTACTGTCTATGTTTTGAGCGTTTCCTGTGTCACCAGTTTTACATTCTGATGTACTCTGCAGGTTTACGGTATCCCTTGGACCTTCCCATTGACGATGAAACACAGAAATTGCATCGGAATTAAATATAAGAGTCACAATGCCGTCTTAAGTACAGGAATACTGAGTCTTCCTACTGTCTATGATTTGAGCGTTTCCAGAGTCACCAGTTTTACATTCCGAATCACCTCTTCACGTTTACTGTATCCCTTGGACATTCCCATTGACGATGAAACACAGAAATTGCATTGGAATTAAATATAAGAGACACAATGCCGTCATAAGAACAGGAAGACTGAGTCATCCTACTGTCTATGTTTTGAGCGTTTCATGTGTCACTAGTTTTACATTCCGATGCACCTCTGCAGGTTTACTGTATCCCTTGGACCTTCCCATTGACGATGAAACACAGAAATTGCATCGGAATTAAATATAAGAGACACAATGCTGTCTTAAGTAGAGAAAGACTGAGTCGTCATACTGTCTATGTTTTGAGCGTTTCATGTGTCACCAGTTTTACATTCTGATGCACCTCTGCAGGTTTACTGTATCCCTTGGACCTTCCCATTGTCGATGAAACACAGAAATTGCATCGGAATTAAATATAAGAGATACAATGCCGACTTATGTACAGGAAGACTGAGTCTTCCTACTGGCTATGTTTTGAGCGTTTCCTGTGTCACCCGTTTTACATTCCGATGCACCTCTGCAGCTGTACTGTATCCCTTGGACCTTCCCATTGACGATGAAACACAGAAATTGCATCGGAATTAAATATAAGAGACACAGCGCCGACTTAAGTACAAGAAAACTGAGTCTTCTTACGGTCTATGTTTTGAGCGTTTCCTGTGTCACCAGTTTTACATTCCGATGCACCCCTGCCGGTTTACTGTATCCCTTGGACCTTCCCATTGTCGATGAAACACAGAAATTGCATCGGAATTAAATATAAGAGAAACAATGCCGACTTAAGTACAGACAGACTAAGTCTTCCTACTGTCTATGTTTTGAGCGTTTCCTGTGTCATCAGTTTTACTTTCCGATGCACCTCTGCAGGTTTACTATATCCCTTGGACCTATCCATTCACGATGAAACACAGAAATTTCATCTGAAATAAATATAAGAGACACAATGCCGACTTAAGTACAGGAAGAGTGAGTCTTCCTAGTGTCTATGTTTTGAACGTTTCCTGTGTCACTAGTTTTACATTCCGATGCACCTCTACAGGTTTACTGTGTCCCTTGGACCTTCACAGGTACGATGAAACACAGAAATTGCATCGGCATTAAATATAAGAGACACAATGCCGACTTAAGTACAGGAAGACTGAGTCTTCCTACTGTCTACGTTTTGAGCGTTTCCTGTGTCACCAGTTTTACATTCCGATGCACCTCTGCAGGTTTACTGTATCCCTTGGACCTTCCCATTGTCGATGAAACACAGAAATTGCATCGGAATTAAATATAAGAACACAATGCCGACTTAAGTACAGGAAGACTGAGTCTTCCTACTTTCTATATCTTGAGCGTTTCCTGTGTCACCAGTTTTACATTCCGATGAACCTCAACTGGATTACTGTATCCCTTGGAGCCTCACAGTGACGATGAAACACAGAAATTGCATCGTAATTAAATATAAGAGACACAATGCCGACTTAAGTACAGGAAGACTGAGTTTTCCTACTGTCTATAATTTGAGCGTTTCCTGTGTCACCAGTTTTACATTCCGATGCACCTCTGCTTGTTTACTGTATCCCTTGGACCTTCCCATTGTCGATGAAACACAGAAATTGCATCGGAATTAAATATAAGAGATACAATGCCGACTTATGTACAGGAAGACTGAGTCTTCCTACTGGCTATGTTTTGAGCGTTTCCTGTGTCACCCGTTTTACATTCCGA
Organism: Schistocerca nitens; assembly: GCF_023898315.1. Taxonomy (NCBI): domain Eukaryota; kingdom Metazoa; phylum Arthropoda; class Insecta; order Orthoptera; family Acrididae; genus Schistocerca; species Schistocerca nitens. The sequence goes on along the minus strand of NC_064616.1, from coordinate 263,055 downwards.
TGCACCTCTGCAGCTGTACTGTATCCCTTGGACCTTCCCATTGACGATGAAACACAGAAATTGCATCGGAATTAAATATAAGAGACACAGCGCCGACTTAAGTACAAGAAAACTGAGTCTTCTTACGGTCTATGTTTTGAGCGTTTCCTGTGTCACCAGTTTTACATTCCGATGCACCCCTGCCGGTTTACTGTATCCCTTGGACCTTCCCATTGTCGATGAAACACAGAAATTGCATCGGAATTAAATATAAGAGAAACAATGCCGACTTAAGTACAGCAAGACTAAGTCTTCCTACTGTCTATGTTTGAGCGTTTCCTGTGTCATCAGTTTTACTTTCCGATGCACCTCTGCAGGTTTACTGTATCCCTTGGACCTATCCATTCACGATGAAACACGGAAATTTCATCTGAAATAAATATAAGAGACACAATGCCGACTTAAGTACAGGAAGACTGAGTCTTCCTACTGTCTATGTTTTGAGCGTTTCCTGTGTCACCAGTTTTACATTCCGATGCACCTTTGCAGGTTTACTGTATGCCTTGGACCTTCCCATTGACGATGAAACAAAGAAATTGCATTGGAATTAAATATAAGAGACACAATGCCGTCATAAGAACAGGAAGACTGAGTCATCCTACTGTCTATGTTTTGAGCGTTTCATGTGTCACTAGTTTTACATTCCGATGCACCTCTGCAGGTTTACTGTATCCCTTGAACCTTCCCATTGACGATGAAACACAGAAATTGCATCGGAATTAATTATAAGAGACACAATGCCGTCTTAAGTACAGGAAGACTGAGTCGTCCTTCTGTCTATGTTTTGAGCGTTTCATGTGTCACCAGTTTTACATTGCGATTTACCTCTGCAGGTTTACTATATCCCTTGGACCTTCCCATTGTCGATGAAACACAGAAATCGCATCGGAATTAAATATAAGAGTCACAATGCCGTCTTAAGTACAGGAAGACTGAGTCATCCTACTGCCTATGTTTTGAGCGTTTCCTGTGTCACCAGTTTTACATTCCGATGCACCTCTGCAGGTTTACTGTATCCCTTGGACCTTCCCATTGACGATGAAACACAGGAATTGCATCGGAATTAAATATAAGAGACAGAATGCCGTCTTAAGTACAGGAAGACTGACTCTTCCTACTGTCTATGTTTTTAGCGTTTCATGTGTCACCAGTTTTACATTCTGATGCACCTCTGCAGGTTTACTGTATCCTTTGGACCTTCTCATTGTCGATGAAAAACAGAAATTGCATCGGAATTAAATATAAGAGACACAATGCCGACTTAAGTACAGGAAGACTGAGTCTTCCTACTGTCTATGTTTTGAGCGTTTCCTGTGTCACCTGTTTTACATTCCGATGCACCTCTGCAGGTTTACTGTATCCCTTGGACCTTCCCATTGACGATGAAACACAGAAATTGCATCGGAATTAAATATAAGAGACACATTGCCGACTTAAGTACAGGAAGACTAAGTCTTCCTACTGTCTATGTTTTGAGCGTTTCCTGTGTCATCAGTTTTACTTTCCGATGCACCTCTGCATGTTTACTATATCCCTTGGACATTCCCATTCACGATGAAACACAGAAATTTAATCGGAAATAAATATAAGAGACAAAATGCCGACTTAAGTACAGGAAGACTGAGTCTTCCTACTGTCTATGATTGGAGCGTTTCCTGTGTCACCAGTTTTACATTCCGATGCACCTCTGCAGGTTTACTGTATCCCTTAGACCTTGCCATCGACGATGAAACACAGAAATTGCACCGGAATTAAATATAAGAGACACAACGCCGACTTAAGTACAACTAAACTGAGTCTTCTTACGGTCGATGTTTTGAGCGTTTCCTGTGTCACCAGTTTTACATTCCGATGCACCCCTGCCGATTTACTGTATCCCTTGGACCTTCCCATTGTCGATGAAACACAGAAATCGCATCGGAATTAAATATAAGAGACACAATGCCGACTTACGTACAGGAAGACTGAGTCTTCCTACTGTCTATGTTTTGAGCGTTTCCTGTCTCACTAGTTTTACATTCCGATGCACCTCTTCAGGTTTACTGTATACCTTGGACCTTCCCATTGACGATGAAACACAGAAATTGCATCGGAATTAAATATAAGAGACACAATGCCGACTTAAGTACAGGAAGACTGAGTCTTCCTACTGTCTATGTTTTGAGCGTTTCCTGTGTCACCAGTTTTACATTCTGATGTACTCTGCAGGTTTACTGTATCCCTTGGACCTTCCCATTGACGATGAAACACAGAAATTGCATCGGAATTAAATATAAGAGACACAATGCCGACTTAAGTACAGGAAGACTGAGTCTTCCTACTGTCTATGTTTTGAGCGTTTCCTGTGCCACCAGTTTTACATTCTGATGCAACTCTGCAGGTTTACTGTATCCCTTGGACCTTCCCATTGACGATGAAACACAGAAATTGCATCGGAATTAAATATAAGAGACACAATGCCGACTTAAGTACAGGAAGACTGAGTCTTCCTACTGTCTATAATTTGAGCGTTTGCTGTGTCACCAGTTTTACATTCCGGTGCACCTCTGCATGTTTACTGTATCCCTTGGACCTTCCCATTGGCGATGAAACACACAAATTGCATCGAAATTAAATACAAGTGACACAATGACGACTTATGTACAGCAAGACTGAGTCTTCCTAGTGTCTATGTTTTGAGAGTTTCCTGTGGCACCAGTTTTACATTCCGAATCACCTCTGCAGGTTTACTGTATCCCTTGGGCCTTCCCATTGTCGATGAAACACAGAAAACGCATCGGAATTAAATACAAGAGTCACAATGCCGTCTTAAGTAGAGGAATACTGAGTCTTCCTACTGTCTATGATTTGAGCGTTTCCAGAGTCACCAGTTTTCCATTCCGATGCACCTCTGCAGGTTTACTGTATCACTTGGACCTTCCCATTGACGATGAAAAACAGAAATTGCATCGGAATAAAAATATAAGATACACAATGCCGACTTAGGTACAGGAAGACTAAGTCTCCCTACTGTCTATGTTTTGAGCGTTACCTGTGTCATCAGTTTTACTTTCCGATGCACCTCTGCATGTTTACTATATCCCTTGGACCTTCCCATTCACGATGAAACACAGAAAATTAATCGTAAATAAATATAAGAGACACAATGAAGACTTAAGTACAGGAAGACTGAGTCTTCCTACTATCCATGTTTTGAGCGTTTCCTGTGTCACCAGTTTTACATTACGATGCACCTCTGCAGGTTTACTGTATCCCTTGGACGTTCCCTTGACGATGAAACACAGAAATTGCATTGGAATTAAATATAAGAGACACAATGCCGTCATAAGAACAGGAAGACTGAGTCATCCTACTGTCTATGTTTTGAGCGTTTCATGTGTCACTAGTTTTACATTCCGATGCACATCTGCAGGTTTACTGTATCCCTTGGACCTTCCCATTGACGATGAAACACAGAAATTGCATCGGAATTAAATATAAGAGACACAATGCCGTCTTAAGTACAGAAAGACTGAGTCGTCCTACAGTCTATGTTTTGAGCGTTTCCTGTGTCTTCAGTTTTACTTTCCGATGCACCTCTGCAGGTTTACTATATCCCTTGGACCTATCCATTCACGATGAAACACAGAAATTTCAACTGAAATAAATATAAGAGACACAATGCCGACTTAAGTACAGGAAGACTGAGTCTTCCTACTGTCTATGTTTTGAGCGTTTCCTGTGTCACCAGTTTTACATTCCGATGCACCTCTGCAGGTTACTGTATCCCTTGGACCTTCCCATTGACGATGAAACACATAAATTGCATGGGAATTAAATATAAGAGACACAATGCCGACTTAAGTACAGGAAGAGTGAGTCTTCCTACTGTCTATGTTTTGAACGTTTCCTGTGTCACTAGTTTTACATTCCGATGCACCTCTACAGGTTTACTGTGTCCCTTGGACCTTCACAGGTACGATGAAACACAGAAATTGCATCGGCATTAAATATAAGAGACACAATGCCGACTTAAGTACAGGAAGACTGAGTCTTCCTACTGTCTACGTTTTGAGCGTTTCCTGTGTCACCAGTTTTACATTCCGATGCACCTCTGCAGGTTTACTGTATCCCTTGTACCTTCCCATTGTTGATGAAACACAGAAATTGCATCGGAATTAAATATAAGAACACAATGCTGACTTAAGTACAGGAAGACTGAGTCCTCCTACTTTCTATAACTTGAGCGTTTCCTGTGTCACCAGTTTTACATTCCGATGAACCTCTACAGGATTACTGTATCCCTTGGACCCTCACAGTGACGATGAAACACAGAAATTGCATCGGAATTAAATATAAGAGACACAATGCCGACTTAAGTACAGGAAGACTGAGTTTTCCTACTGTCTATAATTTGAGCGTTACCTGTGTCACCAGTTTTACATTCCGATGCACCTCTACAGGTTTACTGTATCTCTTGGACCTTCCCATTGACGATGAAACACAGAAATTGCATCGGAATTAAATATAAGAGACACAATGCCGACTTAAGTACAGGAAGACTGAGTTTTCCTACTGTCTATAATTTGAGCGTTTCCTGTGTCACCAGTTTTACATTCCGATGCACCTCTACAGGTTTACTGTATCCCTTGGACCTTCACAGTGACGATGAAACACCGAAATTGCATCGGAATTAAATATAAGAGACACAACGCCGACTTAAGTACAAGAAAACTGAGTCTTCTTACGGTCGATGTTTTGACCGTTTCCTTTGTCACCAGTTTTACATTCCGATGCACCCCTGCCGATTTACTGTATCCCTTGGACCTTCCCATTGTCGATGAAACACACAAATTGCATCGAAATTAAATACAAGTGACACAATGACGACTTATGTACAGCAAGACTGAGTCTTCCTAGTGTCTATGTTTTGAGAGTTTCCTGTGGCACCAGTTTTACATTCCGAATCACCTCTGCAGGTTTACTGTATCCCTTGGGCCTTCCCATTGTCGATGAAGCACAGAAAACGCATCGGAATTAAATATAAGAGTCACAATGCCGTCTTAAGTACAGAAAGACTGAGTCTTCCTACTGTCTATGACTTGAGCGTTTCCAGAATCACCAGTTTTACATTCCGATGCACCTCTGCAGGTTTACTGTATCCCTTGGACCTTCCCATTGACGATGAAAAACAGAAATTGCATCGGAATTAAATATAAGATACACAATGCCGACTTAAGTACACGAAGACTAAGTATCCCTACTGTCTATGTTTTGAGCGTTTCCTGTGTCATCAGTTTTACTTTCCGATGCACCTCTGCATGTTTACTATATCCCTTGGACCTTCCCATTCACGAAGAAACACAGAAATTGCATTGGAATTAAATATAAGAGACACAATGCCGTCATAAGAACAGGAAGGCTGAGTCGTCCTACTGTCTATGTTTTGAGCGTTTCCTTTGTCACCAGTTTTACATTCTGATGCACCTCTACAGGTTTACTGTATCCCTTGGACCTTCCCATTGTCGATGAAACACAGAAATTGCATCGGAATTAAATATAAGAGATACAATGCCGACTTATGTACAGGAAGACTGAGTCTTCCTACTGGCTATGTTTTGAGCGTTTCCTGTATCACCCGTTTTACATTCCGATGCACCTCTGCAGCTGTACTGTATCCGTTGGACCTTCCCATTGACGATGAAACACAGAAATTGCATCGGAATTAAATATAAGAGACACAGCGCCTACTTAAGTACAAGAAAACTGAGTCTTCTTACGGTCTATGTTTTGAGCGTTTCCTGTGTCACCAGTTTTACATTCCGATGCACCCCTGCCGGTTTACTGTATCCCTTGGACCTTCCCATTGTCGATGAAACACAGAAATTGCATCGGAATTAAATATAAGAGAAACAATGCCGACTTAAGTACAGCAAGACTAAGTCTTCCTACTGTCTATGTTTTGAGCGTTTCCTGTTTCATCAGTTTTACTTTCCGATGGACCTCTGCAGGTTTACTATATCCCTTGGACCTATCCATTCACGATGAAACACAGAAATTTCATCTGAAATAAATATAAGAGCCACAATGCCGACTTAAGTACAGGAAGACTGAGTCTTCCTACTGTCTATGTTTTGAGCGTTTCCTGTGTCACCAGTTTTACATTCCGATGCACCTCTGCAGGTTTACTGTATCTCTTGGACCTTCCCATTGACGATGAAACACATAAATTGCATGGGAATTAAATATAAGAGACACAATGCCGACTTAAGTACAGGAAGACTGAGTCTTCCTACTGTCTACGTTTTGAGCGTTTCCTGTGTCACCGGTTTTACATTCCGATGCACCTCTGCAGGTTTACTGTATCCCTTGGACCCTCACAGTGACGATGAACCACAAAAATTGCATCGGAATTAAATATAAGAGACACAATGCCGACTTAAGTACAGGAAGACTGAGTTTTCCTACTTTCTATAACTTGAGCGTTTCCTGTGTCACCAGTTTTACATTCCGATGAACCTCTACAGGATTACTGTATCCCTTGGACCCTCACAGTGACGATGAACCACAAAAATTGCATCGGAATTAAATATAAGAGACACAATGCCGACTTAAGTACAGGAAGACTGAGTTTTCCTACTGTCTATAATTCGAGCGTTTCCTGTGTCACCAGTTTTACATTCCGATGCACCTCGACAGGTTTACTGTATCCCTTGGACCTTCCCATTGACGATGAAACACAGAAATTGCATCGGAATTAAATATAAGAGACACAATGCCGACTTAAGTACAGGAAGACTGAGTTTTCCTACTGTCTATAATTTGAGCGTTTCCTGTGTCACCAGTTTTACATTCCGATGCACCTCTACAGGTTTACTGTATCCCTTGGACCTTCACAGTGACGATGAAACACAGAAATTGCATCGGAATTAGATATAAGAGACACAACGCCGACTTAAGTACAAGAAAACTGAGTCTTCTTACGGTCGATGTTTTGACCGTTTCCTGTGTCACCAGTTTTACATTCCGATGCACCCCTGCCGATTTACTGTATCCCTTGGACGTTCCCATTGTCGATGAAACACAGAAATCGCATCGGAATTAAATATAAGAGACACATTGCCGACTTAAGTACAGGAAGACTGAGTCTTCCTACTGTCTATGTTTTGAGCGTTTCCTGTTTCACCAGTTTTACATTCCGATGCACCTCTGCAGGTTTACTGCATCCATTGGACCTCCCCATTGTCGATGATACACAGCAATCGCATCGGAATTAAATATAAGAGGCACAATGCCGACTTAAGTACAGGAAGACTGAGGCTTCCTACTGTCTATGTTTTGAGCGTTTCCTGTCTCACTAGTTTTACATTCCGATGCACCTCTTCAGGTTTACTGTATACCTTGGACCTTCCCATTGACGATGAAACATAGAAATTGCATCGGAATTAAATATAAGAGGCACAATGCCGACTTAAGTACAGGAGGACTGAGTCTTCCTACTGTCTATGTTTTGAGCGTTTCCTGTGTCACCAGTTTTACATTCTGATGCAACTCTGCAGGTTTACTGTATCCCTTGGACCTTCACAGTGACGATGAAACACAGAAATTACATCGGAATTAAATATAAGAGACACAATGCCGACTTAAGTACCAGAAAACAGTCTTCTTACGGTCAATGTGTTGAGCGTTTCCTGTGTCACCAGTTTTACATTCCGGTGCACCTCTGCATGTTTACTGTATCCCTTGGACCTTCCCATTGGCGATGAAACAGACAAATTGCATCGAAATTAAATACAAGAGACACAATGACGACTTATGTACAGGAAGACTGAGTCTTCCTACTGTCTATGTTTTGAGAGCTTCCTGTGGCACCAGTTTTACATCCCGAATCACCTCTGCAGGTTTACTGTATCCCTTGGACCTTCCCATTGTCGATGAAGCACAGAAAATGCATCGGAATTAAATATAAGAGTCACAATGCCGTCTTAAGTACAGGAAGACTGAGTCTTCCTACTGTCTATGACTTGAGCGTTTCCAGAGTCACCAGTTTTACATTCCGATGCACCTCTGCAGGTTTACTGTATCCCTTGGACCTTCCCATTGACGATGAAAAACAGAAATTGCATCGGAATTAAATATAAGATACACAATGCCGACTTAAGTACACGAAGATTAAGTATCCCTACTGTCTATGTTTTGAGCGTTTCCTGTGTCAGCAGTTTTACTTTCCGATGCACCTCTGCATGTTTACTATATCCCTTGGACCTTCCCATTCACGATGAAACACAGAAAATTAATCGTAAATAAATATAAGAGACACAATGAAGACTTAAGTACAGGAAGACTGAGTGTTCCTACTGTCTATGTTTTGAGCGTTTCCTGTGTCTCCAGTTTTACATTCCGATGCACCTCTGCAGGTTTACTGTATCCCATGGACCTTCCCATTGACGAAGAAACACAGAAATTGCATTGGAATTAAATATAAGAGACACAATGCCGTCATAAGAACAGGAAGACTGAGCCTTCCTAATGTCTATGTTTTGGGCGTCTCCTGTGTCACTAGTTTTACATTCCGATGCACCTCTGCAGGCTTACTGTATCCCTTGGACCTTCCCATTGACGATGAAACACAGAAATTGCATCGGAATTAAATATGAGAGACACAATGCCGTCTTAAGTATAGAAGGCTGAGTCGTCCTACTGTCTATGTTTTGAGCGTTTCATGTGTCACCAGTTTTACATTCTGATGCACCTCTGCAGGTTTACTGTATCCCTTGGACCTTCCCATTGTCGATGAAACACAGAAATTGCATCGGAATTAAATATAAGAGATACAATGCCGACTTAAGTACAGGAAGACTGAGTCTTCCTACTGGCTATGTTTTGAGCGTTTCCTGTGTCACCCGTTTTACATTCCGATGCACCTCTGCAGCTCTACTGTATCCCTTGGACCTTCCCATTGACGATGAAACACAGAAATTGCATCGGAATTAAATATAAGAGACACAGCACCGACTTAAGTACAGGAAGACTGAGTCTTCCTACTGTCTATGTTTTGAGCGTTTCCTGTGTCACCAGTTTTACATTCCGATTCACCTCTGCAGGTTTACTATATCCCTTGGACCTTCCCATTGTCGATGAAACACAGAAATCGCATCGGAATTAAATATAAGAGTCACAATGCCGTCTTAAGTACAGGAAGACCGAGTCTTCCTACTGTCTATGATTTGAGCGTTTCCTGAGTCACCAGTTTTACATTCCGATGCACCTCTGCAGGTTTACTGTATCCCTTGGACATTCCCATAGATGATGAAAAACAGAAATTGCATCGGAATTAAATATAAGATACACAATGCCGACTTAAGTACAGGAAGACTAAGTCTTCCTACTGTCTATGCTTTGAGCGTTTCCTGTGTCATCAGTTTTACTTTCCGATGCACCTCTGCATGTTTACTATATCCCTTGGACCTTCCCCTTCACGATGAAACACAGAAATTTAATCGGAAATAAATATAAGAGACACAATGCCGACTTAAGTACAGGAAGACTGAGTCATCCTATTGCCTATGTTTTGAGCGTTTCCTGTGTCACCAGTTTTACATTCCGATGCACCTCTGCAGGTTTACTGTATCCCTTGGACCTTCCCATTGACGATGAAACACAGAAATTGCATCGGAATTAAATATAAGAGACAGAATGCCGTCTTAAGTACAGGAAGACTGAGTCTTCCTACTGTCTATGTTTTTAGCGTTTCATGTGTCACCAGGTTCACATTCTGATGCACCTCTGCAGGTTTACTGTATCCCTTGGACCTTCTCATTGTCGATGAAAAACAGAAATTGCATCGGAATTAAATATAAGAGACACAATGCCGACTTAAGTACAGGAAGACTGAGTCTTCCTACTGTCTATGTTTTGAGCGTTTCCTGTTTCACCAGTTTTACATTCCGATGCACCTCTGCAGGTTTACTGTATCCATTGGACCTCCCCATTGTCGATGAAACACAGCAATCGCATCGGAATTAAATATAAGAGACACAATGCCGACTTAAGTACAGGAAGACTGAGTCTTCCTACTGTCTATGTTTTTAGCGTTTCCTGTCTCACTAGTTTTACATTCCGATGCACCTCTTCAGGTCTACTGTATACCTTGGACCTTCCCATTGACGATGAAACACAGAAATTGCATCGGAATTAAATATAAGAGACACAATGCCGACTTAAGTACAGGAAGACTGAGTCTTCCTACTGTCTATGTTTTGAGCGTTTCCTGTGTCACCAGTTTTACATTCTGATGCAACTCTGCAGGTTTACTGTATCCCTTGGACCTTCCCATTGACGATGAAACACAGAAATTGCATCGGAATTAAATATAAGAGACACAATGCCGACATAAGTAGAGGAAGACTGAGTCTTCCTACTGTCTATGTTTTGAGCGTTTCCTGTGTCACCAGTTTTACATTCTGATGCAACTCTGCAGGTTTACTGTATCCCTCGGACCTTCCCATTGACGATGAAACACAGAAATTGCATCGGAATTAAATATAAGAGACACAATGCCGACTTAAGTACAGGAAGGCTGAGTCTTCCTACTGTCTATAATTTTAGCGTTTCCTGTGTTTCCAGTTTTACATTCCGGTGCACCTCTGCATGTTTACTGTATCCCTTGGACCTTCCGATTGGCGATGAAACACACAAATTGCATCGAAATTAAATACAAGGGACACAATGACGACTTATGTACAGCAAGACTGAGTCTTCCTACTGTCTATGTTTTGAGAGTTTCCTGTGGCACCAGTTTTACATACCGAATCACCTCTGCAGGTTTACTGTATCCCTTGGGCCTTCCCATTGTCGATGAAACACAGAAAACGCATCGGAATTAAATACAAGAGTCACAATGCCGTCTTAAGTACAGTAAGACTAAGTCTTCCTACTGTCTATGATTTGAGCGTTTCCAGAGTCACCGGTTTTACATTCCGATGCACCTCTGCAGGTTTACTGTATCCCTTGGACCTTCCCATTGACGATGAAAAACAGAAATTGCATCAGAATTAAATATAAGATACACAATGCCGACTTAAGTACAGGAAGACTAAGTCTCCCTACTGTCTATGTTTTGAGCGTTTCCTGTGTCACCCGTGTTACATTCCGATGCACCTCTGCAGCTGTACTGTATCCCTTGGACCTTCCCATTGACGATGAAACACAGAAATTGCATCGGAATTAAATATAAGAGACACAGCGCCGACTTAAGTACAAGAAAACTGAGTCTTCTTACGGTCTATGTTTTGAGCGTTTCCTGTGTCACCAGTTTTACATTCCGATGCACCCCTGCCGGTTTACTGTATCCCTTGGACCTTCCCATTGTCGATGAAACACAGAAATTGCATCGGAATTAAATATAAGAGAAACAATGCCGACTTAAGTACAGTAAGACTAAGTCTTCCTACTGTCTATGTTTTGAGCGTTTCCTGTGTCATCAGTTTTACTTTCCGATGCACCTCTGCAGGTTTACTATAGCCCTTGGACCTATCCATTCACGATGAAACACAGAAATTTCATCTGAAATAAATATAAGAGACACAATGCCGACCTAAGTACAGGAAGACTGAGTCTTCCTACTGTCTATGACTTGAGCGTTTCCAGAGTCACCAGTTTTACATTCCGATGCACCTCTGCAGGTTTACTGTATCCCTTGGACCTTCCCATTGACGATGAAAAACAGAAATTGCAACGGAATTAAATATAAGATACACAATGCCGACTTAAGTACACGAAGACTAAGTCTCCCTACTGTCTATGTTTTGAGCGTTTCCTGTGTCATCAGTTTTCCTTTCCGATGCACCTCTGCATGTTTACTATATCCCTTGGACCTTCCCATTCACGATGAAACACAGAAAATTAATCGAAAATAAATATAAGAGACACAATGAAGACTTAAGTACAGGAAGACTGAGTGTTCCTACTGTCTATGTTTTGAGCGTTTCCTGTGTCTCCAGTTTTACATTCCGATGCACCTCTGCAGGTTTACTGTATCCCATGGACCTTCCCATTGACGAAGAAACACAGAAATTGCATTGGAATTAAATATAAGAGACACAATGCCGTCATAAGAACAGGAAGACTGAGTCTTCCTACTGTCTATGTTTTGAGCGTTTCCTGTGTCACTAGTTTTACATTCCGATGCACCTCTGCAGGCTTACTGTATCCCTTGGACCTTCCCATTGACGATGAAACACAGAAATTGCATCGGAATTAAATATAAGAGACACAATGCCGTCTTAAGTACAGGAAGACTGAGTCGTCCTACTGTCTATGTTTTGAGCGTTTCATAAGTCACCAGTTTTACATTCTGATTCACCTCTGCACGTTTACTGTATCACTTGGACCTTCCCATTGTCGATGAAACACAGAAATTGCATCGGAATTAAATATAAGAGATACAATGCCGACTTAAGTACAGGAAGACTGAGTCTTCCTACTGGCTATGTTTTGAGCGTTTCCTGTGTCACCCGTTTTACATTCCGATGCACCTCTGCAGCTGTACTGTATCCCTTGGACCTTCCCATTGACAATGAAACACAGAAATTGCATCGGAATTAAATATAAGAGACACAGCGCCGACTTAAGTACAAGAAAACTGAGTCTTCTTACGGTCTATGTTTTGGGCGTTTCCTGTGTTACCAGTTTTACATTCCGATGCACCCCGCCGGTTTACTGTATCCCTTGGACCTTCCCATTGTCGATGAAACACAGAAATTGCATCGGAATTAAATATAAGAGAAACAATGCCGACTGAAGTACAGGAAGACTGAGTCTTCCTTATTTCTATAACTTGAGCGTTTCCTGTGTCACCAGTTTTACATTCCGATGCACTTATACAGGTATACTGTATCCCTTGGACCTTCACAGTGACGATGAAACACAGAAATTGAATCGGAATTAAATATAAGAGCCACAATGCCGACTTAAGTGCAGGAAGACTGAGCCTTCCTACTGTCTATGATTTGAGCGTTTCCTGTGTCACCAGTTTTACATTCCGATGCACCTCTGCAGGTTTACTGTATCCCTTGGACCTTCCCATTGACGATGAAACACATAAATTGCATGGGAATTAAATATAAGAGACACAATGCCGACTTAAGTACAGGAACACTGAGCTTTCCTACAGTCTATTATTTGAGCGTTTCCTGTGTCACTAGTTTTACATTCCGATGCAACTCTACAGGTTTACTGTATCCCTTGGACCTTCCCATTGTCGATGAAACACAGAATTTGCATCGGAATTAAATATAAGAGACACAATGCCGACTGAAGTACAGGAAGACTGAGTCTTCCTTATTTCTATAACTTGAGCGTTTCCTGTGTCACCAGTTTTACATTCCGATGCACTTATACAGGTATACTGTATCCCTTGGACCTTCACAGTGACGATGAAACACAGAAATTGAATCGGAATTAAATATAAGAGCCACAATGCCGACTTAAGTGCAGGAAGACTGAGTTTTCCTACTGTCTATAATTTGAGCGTTTCCTGTGTCACCAGTTTTACATTCCGATGCACCTCTACAGGTTTACTGTATCCCTTGGACCTTCACAGGTACGATGAAACACAGAAATTGCATCGGCATTAAATATAAGAGACACAATGCCGACTTAAGTACAGGAAGACTGAATCTTCCTACTGTCTATGTTTTGAGCGTTTCCTGTGTCACCAGTTTTACATTCCGATGCACCTCTGCAGGTTTACTGTATCCCTTGGACCTTCCCTTTGGCGATGATACACAAATTGCATCGAAATTAAATATAAGAGACACAATGCCGACTTAAGTACCGGAAGACTGAGTCTTCCTACTGTCTATGTTTTGAGCGTGTCCTGTGTCACCAGTTTTACATTCCGATTCACCTCTGCAGGTTTACTATATCCCTTGGACCTTCCCATTGTCGATGAAACACAGAAATCGCATCGGAATTAAATATAAGAGACACAATGCCGTCTTAAGTACAGGAAGACTGTGTCTTCCTACTGTCTATGATTTGAGCGTTTCCTGAGTCACCAGTTTTACATTCCGATGCACCTCTGCAGGTTTACTGTATCCCTTGGACCTTCCCATTGACGATGAAAAACAGAAATTGCATCGGAATTACATATAAGATACACAATGCCGACTTAAGTACCGGAAGTCTAAGTCTTCCTACTGTCTATGTTTTGAGCATTTCCTGTGTCATCAGTTTTACTTTCCGATGCACCTTTGCATGTTTACTATATCCCTTGGACCTTCCCATTGATGATGAAACACAGAAATTGCATCGCATTAAATATAAGATACACAATGCCGACTTAAGTACAGCAAGACTAAGTCTTCCTACTGTATATGTTTTGAGCGTTTCCTGTGTCATCAGTTTTTCTTTCCGATGCACCTCTGCAGGTTTACTATATCCCTTGGCCCTTTCCATTCACGATGAAACACAGAAATTTCATCTGAAATAAATATAAGAGACACAATGCCGACATATGAACAGGAAGGCTGAGTCTTCCTACTGTCTATGTTTTGGGCGTTTCCTTTGTCACCAGTTTTACATTCCGATGCACCTCTGCAGGTTTACTGTATCCCTTGGAGCTTCGCATTGACGATGAAACACAGAAATTGCATCGGAATTAAATATAAGATACACAACGCCGACTTAAGTACAGGAAGACTGAGTCTTCCTACTGTCTATGTTTTGAACGTTTCCTGTGTCACTAGTTTTACATTCCGATGCACCTCTGCAGGTTTACTGTATCCCTTGGACCTTTCCATTGACGATGAAACACAGAAATTGCATCGGAATTAAATATAAGAGTCACAATGCCGTCTTAAGTACAGGAAGACTGAGTCTTCCTACTGTCTATGTTTTGAGCGTTTCCTGTGTCACCAGTTTTACATTCCGATGCACCTCTGCAGGTTTACTGTATCCCTTGGACCTTCCCATTGACGATGAAACACATAAATTGCATGGGAATTAAATATAAGAGACACAATGCCGACTTAAGTACAGGAAGAGTGAGTCTTCCTACTGTCTATGTTTTGAACGTTTCCTGTGTCACTAGTTTTACATTCCGATGCACCTCTGCAGGTTTACTGTATCCCTTGGCCCTTTCCATTGACGATGAAACACAGAAACTGCATCGGAATTAAATATAAGAGACACAATGCCGACTTAAGTACAGAATGACTGAGTTTTCCTACTGTCTACAATTTGAGCGTTTCCTGTGTCACCAGTTTTACATTCCGATGCACCTCTACAGGTTTACTGAATCCCTTGGACCTTCACAGGTACGATGAAACACAGAAATTGCATCGGCATTAAATAAAAGAGACACAATGCCGACTTAAGTACAGGAAGACTGAGTCTTCCTACTGTCTATGTTTTGAGCGTTTCCTGTGTCACCAGTTTTACATTCCGATGCACCTCTGCAGGTTTACTGTATCCCTTGGACGTTCCCATTGTCGATGAAACACAGAAATTGCATCGGAATTAAATATAAGAGACACAATGCCGACCTAAGTACAGGAAGACTGAGTCTTCCTACTTTCTATAACTTGAGCGTTTCCTGTGTCACCAGTTTTACATTCCGATGAACCTCTACAGGATTACTGTATCCCTTGGACCCTCACAGTGACGATGAAACACAGAAATTGCATCGGAATTAAATATAAGAGACACAACGCCGACTTAAGTACAAGAAAACTGAGTCTTCTTACGGTTGATGTTTTGAGCGTTTCCTGTGTCACCAGTTTTACATTCCGATGCACCCCTGCCGATTTACTGTATCCCTTGTACCTTCCCATTGTCGATGAAACACAGAAATCGCATCGGAATTAAATACGAGGGCTATTCCGAAAGTAAGGTCCGATCGGTCACGAAATGGAAACGACTATGAAAATCCGATAAAGCTTTGCACAGATGTGTTGGGTAGTGTCTCTAGTATAACCCCAGTTAGCATCACGTCGCTCTTCTCATTTCTGAGCTCGCAGTGAGTGCGTAAAGATGTCTAGAAAATAGTGTCTGCCGCCAAGTACGGGGGCCTGGTGAGAAATGTCCCCTGAAGCTATGCAGCTAACATTACATAACTGTCGTGCTGTTTCGTCTTCAAGACAATTCTCAGCCGCATTCTGCAGGGGCAATGAAGATGCTCCTGCATCGTTTTCAAATGGAAATGTGAGATTACCCACAATACAGCCCGTAATTGTCTCCCTCTGAGTTTCAGCTCAGGTCACATGAACCGCTGGTTATGAAGACAACATTTCGGCACAAGACAACGAGCCGTAGGCCAGCGTAGAGAATTGGCGGAGAGCACTGGCGGCTGCCTTCTATAGCGAGGGTATGGGAAAGTTGGTACAACGCTACGATACACGTCTAAGTCGGGACGGCGACTATGGAGATAAGTAGCTGCAAGGTGTACCTAACTGTTGCAAATAAAACATTTTTGATTTTTACCGTGGTTTCCATTTCGCGACCTATCGGACCTTATTTTCCGAATAGCCCTCGTATAAGAGACCCAATGCCGACTTAAGTACAGGAAGACTGAGTCTTCCTACTGTCTATGTTTTGACCGTTTCCTGTTTCACCAGCTTTACATTCCGATGCACCTCTGCAGGTTTACTCTATCCATTGGCCCTCCCCATTGTCGATGAAACACAGCAATCGCATCGGAATTAAATATTAGAGACACAATGCCGACTTAAGTACAGGAAGACTGAGGCTTCCTACTGTCTATGTTTTGAGCGTTTCCTGTCTCACTAGTTTTACATTCCGATGCACCTCTTCAGGTTTACTGTATACCTTGGACCTTCCCATTGACGATGAAACACAGAAATTGCATCGGAATTAAATATAAGAGACACAATGCCGACTTAAGTACAGGAGGACTGAGTCTTCCTACTGTCTATGTTTTGAGCGTTTCCTGTGTCAACAGTTTTACATTCTGATGCAACTCTGCAGGTTTACTGTATCCCTTGGACCTTCCCATTGACGATGAAACACAGAAATTGCGTCGGAATTAAATATAAGAGACACAATGCCGACTTAAGTACAGGAAGACTGAGTCTTCCTACTGTCTATGTTTTGAGAGTTTCCTGTGGCACCAGTTTTACATTCCGAATCACCTCTGCAGGTTTACTGTATCCCTTAGACCTTCCCATTGTCGATGAAACACAGAAAACGCATCGGAATTAAATATAAGAGTCACAATGCCGTCTTAAGTACAGGAAGACTGAGTCTTCCTACTGTCTATGACTTGAGCGTTTCCAGAGTCACCAGTTTTACATTCCGATGCACCTCTGCAGGTTTACTGTATCCCTTGGACCTTCCCATTGACGATGAAAAACAGAAATTGCATCGGAATTAAATATAAGATACACAATGCCGACTTAAGTACACGAAGACTAAGTCTCCCTACTGTCTATGTTTTGAGCGTTTCCTGTGTCATCAGTTTTACTTTCCGATGCACCTCTGCATGTTTACTATATCCCTTGGACCTTCCCATTCACGATGAAACACAGAAAATTAATCGTAAATAAATATAAGAGACACAATGAAGACTTATGTACAGGAAGACTGAGTGTTCCTACTGTCTATGTTTTGAGCGTTTCCTGTGTCACCAGTTTTACATTCCGATGCACCTCTGCAGGTTTACTGTATCCCATGGACCTTCCCATTGACGAAGAAACACAGAAATTGCATTGGAATTAAATATAAGAGACACAATGCCGTCTTAAGAACAGGAAGACTGAGTCTTCCTACTGTCTATGTTTTGAGCGTTTCCTGTGTCACCAGTTTTACATTCCGATGCACCTCTGCAGGTTTACTGTATCCCTTGGACCTTTCCATTGACGATGAAACACAGAAACTGCATCGGAATTAAATATAAGAGACACAATGCCGACTGAAGTACAGGAAGACTGAGTCTTCCTACTTTCTATAACTTGAGCGTTTCCTGTGTCACCAGTTTTACATTCCGATGAACCTCTACAGGTTTACTGTATCCCTTGGACCCTCACAGTGACGATGAAACACAGAAATTGCATCGGAATTAAATATAAGAGACACAATGCCGACTTAAGTACAGGAAGACTGAGTTTTCCTATTGTCTATAATTTGAGCGTTTCCTGTGTCACCAGTTTTACATTCCGATGCACCTCTACAGGTTTACTGTATCCCTTGGACCTTCACAGGTACGATGAAACACAGAAATTGCATCGGAATTAAATATAAGAGACACAATGCCGACTTAAGTACAGGAAGACTGAGTCTTCCTACTGTCTATGTTTTGAGCGTTTCCTGTGTCACCAGTTTTATATTCCGATGCACCTCTGCAGGTTTACTGTATCCCTTGGACCTTCCCATTGTCGATAAAACACAGAAATTGCATCGGAATTAAATATAAGAGACACAATGCCGACTTAAGTACCAGAAAACAGTCTTCTTACGGTCAATGTTTTGAGCATTTCCTGTGTCACCAGTTTTACATTCCGATGCACCTCTGCAGGTTTACTATATCCCTTGGACGTTTCCATTCACGATGAAACGCAGAAATTTCATCTGAAATAAATATAAGAGACACAATGCCGACTTAAGTACAGGAAGACTGAGTCTTCCTACTGTCTATGTTTTGAGCGTTTCCTGTGTCATCAGTTTTACTTTCCGATGCACCTCTGCAGGTTTACTATATCCCTTGGACGTTTCCATTCACGATGAAACACAGAAATTTCGTCTGAAATAAATATAAGAGACCCAATGCCGACTTAAGTACAGGAAGACTGAGTCTTCCTACTGTCTATGTTTTGACCCTTTCCTGTTTCACCAGCTTTACATTCCGATGCACCTCTGCAGGTTTACTGTATCCATTGGACCTCCCCATTGTCGATGAAACACAGCAATCGCATCGGAATTAAATATTAGAGACACAATGCCGACATAAGTACAGGAAGACTGAGGCTTCCTACTGTCTATGTTTTGAGCGTTTCCTGTCTCACTAGTTTTACATTCCGATGCACCTCTTCAGGTTTACTGTATACCTTGGACCTTCCCATTGACGATGAAACACAGAAATTGCATCGGAATTAAATATAAGAGACACAATGCCGACTTAAGTACAGGAGGACTGAGTCTTCCTACTGTCTATGTTTTGAGCGTTTCCTGTGTCAACAGTTTTACATTCTGATGCAACTCTGCAGGTTTACTGTATCCCTTGGACCTTCCCATTGACGATGAAACACAGAAATTGCGTCGGAATTAAATATAAGAGACACAATGCCGACTTAAGTACAGGAAGACTGAGTCTTCCTACTGTCTATGTTTTGAGAGTTTCCTGTGGCACCAGTTTTACATTCCGAATCACCTCTGCAGGTTTACTGTATCCCTTAGACCTTCCCATTGTCGATGAAACACAGAAAACGCATCGGAATTAAATATAAGAGTCACAATGCCGTCTTAAGTACAGGAAGACTGAGTCTTCCTACTGTCTATGACTTGAGCGTTTCCAGAGTCACCAGTTTTACATTCCGATGCACCTCTGCAGGTTTACTGTATCCCTTAGACCTTCCCATTGTCGATGAAACACAGAAAACGCATCGGAATTAAATATAAGATACACAATGCCGACTTAAGTACACGAAGACTAAGTCTCCCTACTGTCTATGTTTTGAGCGTTTCCTGTGTCATCAGTTTTACTTTCCGATGCACCTCTGCATGTTTACTATATCCCTTGGACCTTCCCATTCACGATGAAACACAGAAAATTAATCGTAAATAAATATAAGAGACACAATGAAGACTTATGTACAGGAAGACTGAGTGTTCCTACTGTCTATGTTTTGAGCGTTTCCTGTGTCACCAGTTTTACATTCCGATGCACCTCTGCAGGTTTACTGTATCCCATGGACCTTCCCATTGACGAAGAAACACAGAAATTGCATTGGAATTAAATATAAGAGACACAATGCCGTCTTAAGAACAGGAAGACTGAGTCTTCCTACTGTCTATGTTTTGAGCGTTTCCTGTGTCACCAGTTTTACATTCCGATGCACCTCTACAGGTTTACTGTATCCCTTGGACCTTCCCATTGTCGATAAAACACAGAAATTGCATCGGAATTAAATGTAAGAGAAACAATGCCGACTTAAGTACAGCAAGACTAAGTCATCCTACTGTCTATGATTTGATCGTTTCATGTGTCATCAGTTTTACTTTCCCATGCACCTCTGCAGGTTTACTATATCCCTTGGACCTATCCATTCACGATGAAACACAGAAATTTTATCTGAAATAAATATAAGAGACACAATGCCGACTTAAGTACAGGAAGACTGAGTCTTCCTACTGCCTATGCTTTGAGCGTTTCCTGTGTCACCAGTTTTACATTCCGATGCACCTCTGCAGGTTTACTGTATGCCTTGGACCTTCCCATTGACGATGATACACATAAATTGCATGGGAATTAAATATAAGAGACACAATGCGACTTAAGTACAGGAAGAGTGAGTCTTCCTACTGTCTATGTTTTGAACGTTTCGTGTGTCACTAGTTTTCATTCCGATGCACCTCTGCAGGTTTACTGTATCCCTTGGACCTTACCATTGACGATGAAACACAGAAACTGCATCGGAATTAAATATAAGAGACACAATGCCGACATAAGTACAGGAAGACTGAGTTTTCCTACTGTCTATAATTGAGCGTTTCCTGTGTCACCAGTTTTACATTCCGATGCACCTCTACAGGTTTACTGGATCCCTTGGACCTTCACAGGTACGATGAAACACAGAAATTGCATCGGCATTAAATATAAGAGACACAATGCCGACTTAAGTACAGGAAGACTGAGTCTTCCTGCTGTCTATGTTTTGAGCGTTTCCTGTGTCACCAGTTTTACATTCCGATGCACCTCTACAGGTTTCCTGTATCCCTTGGACCTTCACAGGTACGATGAAACTCAGAAATTGCATCGGCATTAAATATAAGAGACACAATGCCGACTTAAGTACAGGAAGACTGAGTCTTCCTACTGTCTATGTTTTGAGCGTTTCCTGTGTCACCAGTTTTATATTCCGATGCACCTCTGCAGGTTTACTGTATCCCTTGGACCTTCCCATTGTAGATGAAACACAGAAATTGCATCGGAATTAAATATAAGAGACACAATGCCGACTTAAGTACCAGAAAACAGTCTTCTTACGGTCAATGTTTTGAGCGTTTCCTGTGTCACCAGTTTTACATTCCGATGCACCTCTGCAGGTTTACTGTATCCCTTGGACCTTCCCATTGGCGATGAAACACACAAACTGCATCGAATTTAAATATAAGAGACACAATGCCGACTTGAGTACAGGAAGACTGAGTCTTCCTACTGTCTATGTTTTAAGCGTTTCCTGTGTCATCAGTTTTACTTTCCGATGCACCTCTGCATGTTTACTATATCCCTTGGACCTTCCCATTCACGATGAAACACAGAAATTTAATCGGAAATAAATATAAGAGACACAATGCCGACTTAAGTACAGGAAGACTGAGTCATCCTTCTGCCTATGTTTTGAGCGTTTCCTGTGTCACCAGTTTTACATTCCGATGCACCTCTGCAGGTTTACTGTATCCCTTGGACCTTCCCATTGACGATGAAACACAGAAATTGCATTGGAATTAAATATAAGAGACACAATGCCGACTTAAGTACAGGAAGACTGAGTCTTCCTACTGTCTATAATTTGAGCGTTTCCTGTGTCAGTAGTTTTACATTCCGATGCACCCCTGCCGGTTTACTATATTCCTTGGACCTTCCCATTGTCGATGAAACAAAGAAATTGCATCGCATTAAATATAAGAGGCACAATGCCGACTTAAGTACAGCAAGACTAAGTCTTCCTACAGTCTATGTTTTGAGCTTTTCCTGTGTCATCAGTTTTACTTTCCGATGCACCTCTGCAGGTTTACTGTATCCCTTGGACCTTCCCATTGACGATGAAACACATAAATTGCATGGGAATTAAATGTAAGAGACACAATGCCGACTTAAGTACAGGAAGACTGAGTTTTCCTACTGTCTATAATTTGAGCGTTTCCTGTGTCACCAGTTTTACATTCCGATGCACCTCTGCAGGTTTACTGTATCCCTTGGACCTTCCCATTGTCGATGAAACACAGAATTTGCATCGGAATTAAATATAAGAGACACAATGCCGACTGAAGTACAGGAAGACTGAGTCGTCCTACTGTCTATAATTTGAGCGTTTCCTGTGCCACCAGTTTTACATTCCGATGCACCTCTACAGGTTTACTGTACCCCTTGGACCTTCACAGGTACGATGAAACCCAGAAATTGCATCGGAATTAAATATAAGAGACACAATGCCGACTTAAGTACAGGAAGACTGAGGCTTCCTACTGTCTATGTTTTGAGCGTTTCCTGTGTCACCAGTTTTACATTCCGATGCACCTCTGCAGGTTTACTGTATCCCTTGGACCTTCACAGGTACGATGAAACCCAGAAATTGCATCGAAATTAAATATAAGAGACCCAATGCCGACTTAAGTACAGGAAGACTGAGTCTTCCTACTGTCTATGTTTTGAGCGTGTCCTGTGTCACCAGTTTTACATTCCGATTCACCTCTGAAGGTTTACTATATCCCTTGGACCTTCCCATTGTCGATGAAACACAGAAATCGCATCGGAATTAAATATAAGAGTCACAATGCCGTCTTAAGTACAGGAAGACTGAGTCTTCCTACTGTCTATGATTTGAGCGTTTCCTGAGTCACCAGCTTTACATTCCGATGCACCTCTGCAGGTTTACTGTATCCCTTGGACCTTCCCATTGACGATGAAAAACAGAAATTGCATCGGAATTAAATATAAGATACACAATGCCGTCTTAAGTACAGGAAGACTGAGTCTTCCTACTGTCTATGATTTGACCGTTTCCAGAGTCACCAGTTTTACATTCCGATGCACCTCTGCAGGTTTACTGTATCCCTTGGACCTTCCCATTGACGATGAAAAACAGATATTGCATCGGAATTAAATATAAGATACACAATGCCGACTTAAGTACACGAAGACAAAGTCTCCTTACTGTCTATGTTTTGAGCGTTTCCTGTGTCATCAGTTTTACTTTCCGATGCACCTCTGCATGTTTACTATATCCCTTGGACCTTCCCATTCACGATGAAACACAGAAAATTAATCGTAAATAAATATAAGAGACACAATGAAGACTTAAGTACAGGAAGACTGAGTGTTCCTACTGTCTATGTTTTGAGCGTTTCCTGTGTCACCAGTTTTACATTCCGATGCACTTCTGCAGGTTTACTGTATCCCTTGGACCTTCCCATTGACGAAGAAACACAGAAATTGCATTGGAATTAAATATAAGAGACACAATGCCGTCATAAGAACAGGAAGACTGAGTCTTCCTACTGTCTATGTTTTGAGCGTTTCCTGTGTCATCAGTTTTACTTTCCGAAGCACCTCTGCAGGTTTACTATATCCCGTGGACCTTTCCATTGACGATGAAACACAGAAACTGCATCGGAATTAAATATAAGAGACACAATGCGGACTTAAGTACAGGAAGACTGAGTTTTCCTACTGTCTATAATTTGAGCGTTTCCTGTGTCACGAGTTTTACATTCCGATGCACCTCTTCAGGTTTACTGTATCCCTTGGACCTTCACAGGTACGATGAAACACAGGAATTGCATCGGCATTAAATATAAGAGACACAATGCCGACTTAAGTACAGGAAGACTGAGTCTTCCTACTGTCTATGTTTTGAGCGTTTCCTGTGTCACCAGTTTTCCATTCCGATGCACCTCTGCCGTTTTACTGTATCCCTTGGACCTTCCCATTGTCGATGTAACACAGAAATTGCATCGGAATTAAATATAAGAGACACAATGCCGACTTAAGTACAGGAAGACTGAGTCTTCCTACTGTCTATGTTTTGAGCGTTTCCTGTGTCACCAGTTTTATATTCCGATGCACCTCTGCAGGTTTACTGTATCCCTTGGACCTTCCCATTGTCGATAAAACACAGAAATTGCATCGGAATTAAATATAAGAGACACAATGCCGACTTAAGTACCAGAAAACAGTCTTCTTACGGTCAATGTTTTGAGCGTTTCCTGTGTCACGAGTTTTACATTCCGATGTACCTCTGCAGGTTTACTGTATCCCTTGGACCTTCCCATTGGCGATGAAACACACAAATTGCATCGAATTTAAATATAAGAGACACAATGCCGACTTAAGTACAGGAAGACTGAGTCTTCCTACTGTCTATGTTTTAAGCGTTTCCTGTGTCATCAGTTTTACTTTCCGATGCACCTCTGCATGTTTACTATATCCCTTGGACCTTCCCATTCACGATGAAACACAGAAATTTAATCGGAAATAAATATAAGATACACAATGCCGACTTAAGTACAGGAAGACTGAGTCATCCTTCTGCCTATGTTTTGAGCGTTTCCTGTGTCACCAGTTTTACATTCCGATGCACCTCTGCAGGTTTACTGTATCCCTTGGACCTTCCCATTGACGATGAAACACAGAAATTGCATTGGAATTAAATATAAGAGACACAATGCCGACTTAAGTACAGGAAGACTGAGTCTTCCTACTGTCTATAATTTAAGCGTTTCCTATGTCAGTAGTTTTACATTCCGATGCACCCCTGCCGGTTTACTATATTCCTTGGACCTTCCCATTGTCGATGAAACAAAGAAATTGCATCGCATTAAATATAAGAGGCACAATGCCGACTTAAGTACAGCAAGACTAAGTCTTCCTACAGTCTATGTTTTGAGCTTTTCCTGTGTCATCAGTTTTACTTTCCGATGCACCTCTGCAGGTTTACTGTATCCCTTGGACCTTCCCATTGACGATGAAACACATAAATTGCATGGGAATTAAATGTAAGAGACACAATGCCGACTTAAGTACAGGAAGACTGAGTTTTCCTACTGTCTATAATTTGAGCGTTTCCTGTGTCACCAGTTTTACATTCCGATGCACCTCTGCAGGTTTACTGTATCCCTTGGACCTTCCCTTTGGCGATGAAACACAAATTGCATCGAAATTAAATATAAGAGACACAACGCCGACTTAAGTACCGGAAGACTGAGTCTTCCTACTCTCTATGTTTTGAGCGTTTCCTGTGTCACCAGTTTTACATTCCGATGCACCTCTGCAGGTTTACTGTATCCCTTGGACCTTCCCATTGTCGATGAAACACAGAATTTGCATCGGAATTAAATATAAGAGACACAATGCCGACTGAAGTACAGGAAGACTGAGTCGTCCTACTGTCTATAATTTGAGCGTTTCCTGTGCCACCAGTTTTACATTCCGATGCACCTCTACAGGTTTACTGTACCCCTTGGACCTTCACAGGTACGATGAAACCCAGAAATTGCATCGGAATTAAATATAAGAGACACAATGCCGACTTAAGTACAGGAAGACTGAGGCTTCCTACTGTCTATGTTTTGAGCGTTTCCTGTGTCACCAGTTTTACATTCCGATGCACCTCTGCAGGTTTACTGTATCCCTTGGACCTTCACAGGTACGATGAAACCCAGAAATTGCATCGAAATTAAATATAAGAGACCCAATGCCGACTTAAGTACAGGAAGACTGAGTCTTCCTACTGTCTATGTTTTGAGCGTGTCCTGTGTCACCAGTTTTACATTCCGATTCACCTCTGAAGGTTTACTATATCCCTTGGACCTTCCCATTGTCGATGAAACACAGAAATCGCATCGGAATTAAATATAAGAGTCACAATGCCGTCTTAAGTACAGGAAGACTGAGTCTTCCTACTGTCTATGATTTGAGCGTTTCCTGAGTCACCAGTTTTACATTCCGATGCACCTCTGCAGGTTTACTGTATCCCTTGGACCTTCCCATTGACGATGAAAAACAGAAATTGCATCGGAATTAAATATAAGATACACAATGCCGTCTTAAGTACAGGAAGACTGAGTCTTCCTACTGTCTATGATTTGACCGTTTCCAGAGTCACCAGTTTTACATTCCGATGCACCTCTGCAGGTTTACTGTATCCCTTGGACCTTCCCATTGACGATGAAAAACAGAAATTGCATCGGAATTAAATATAAGATACACAATGCCGACTTAAGTACACGAAGACAAAGTCTCCTTACTGTCTATGTTTTGAGCGTTTCCTGTGTCATCAGTTTTACTTTCCGATGCACCTCTGCATGTTTACTATATCCCTTGGACCTTCCCATTCACGATGAAACACAGAAAATTAATCGTAAATAAATATAAGAGACACAATGAAGACTTAAGTACAGGAAGACTGAGTGTTCCTACTGTCTATGTTTTGAGCGTTTCCTGTGTCACCAGTTTTACATTCCGATGCACTTCTGCAGGTTTACTGTATCCCTTGGACCTTCCCATTGACGAAGAAACACAGAAATTGCATTGGAATTAAATATAAGAGACACAATGCCGTCATAAGAACAGGAAGACTGAGTCTTCCTACTGTCTATGCTTTGAGCGTTTCCTGTGTCATCAGTTTTACTTTCCGAAGCACCTCTGCAGGTTTACTATATCCCGTGGACCTTTCCATTGACGATGAAACACAGAAACTGCATCGGAATTAAATATAAGAGACACAATGCCGACTTAAGTACAGGAAGACTGAGTTTTCCTACTGTCTATAATTTGAGCGTTTCCTGTGTCACGAGTTTTACATTCCGATGCACCTCTACAGGTTTACTGTATCCCTTGGACCTTCACAGGTACGATGAAACACAGGAATTGCATCGGCATTAAATATAAGAGACACAATGCCGACTTAAGTACAGGAAGACTGAGTCTTCCTACTGTCTATGTTTTGAGCGTTTCCTGTGTCACCAGTTTTCCATTCCGATGCACCTCTGCCGGTTTACTGTATCCCTTGGACCTTCCCATTGTCGATGTAACACAGAAATTGCATCGGAATTAAATATAAGAGACACAATGCCGACTTAAGTACAGGAAGACTGAGTCTTCCTACTGTCTATGTTTTGAGCGTTTCCTGTGTCACCAGTTTTATATTCCGATGCACCTCTGCAGGTTTACTGTATCCCTTGGACCTTCCCATTGTCGATAAAACACAGAAATTGCATCGGAATTAAATATAAGAGACACAATGCCGACTTAAGTACCAGAAAACAGTCTTCTTACGGTCAATGTTTTGAGCGTTTCCTGTGTCACCAGTTTTACATTCCGATGTACCTCTGCAGGTTTACTGTATCCCTTGGACCTTCCCATTGGCGATGAAACACACAAATTGCATCGAATTTAAATATAAGAGACACAATGCCGACTTAAGTACAGGAAGACTGAGTCTTCCTACTGTCTATGTTTTAAGCGTTTCCTGTGTCATCAGTTTTACTTTCCGATGCACCTCTGCATGTTTACTATATCCCTTGGACCTTCCCATTCACGATGAAACACAGAAATTTAATCGGAAATAAATATAAGAGACACAATGCCGACTTAAGTACAGGAAGACTGAGTCATCCTTCTGCCTATGTTTTGAGCGTTTCCTGTGTCACCAGTTTTACATTCCGATGCACCTCTGCAGGTTTACTGTATCCCTTGGACCTTCCCATTGACGATGAAACACAGAAATTGCATTGGAATTAAATATAAGAGACACAATGCCGACTTAAGTACAGGAAGACTGAGTCTTCCTACTGTCTATAATTTGAGCGTTTCCTGTGTCAGTAGTTTTACATTCCGATGCACCCCTGCCGGTTTACTATATTCCTTGGACCTTCCCATTGTCGATGAAACAAAGAAATTGCATCGCATTAAATATAAGAGGCACAATGCCGACTTAAGTACAGCAAGACTAAGTCTTCCTACAGTCTATGTTTTGAGCTTTTCCTGTGTCATCAGTTTTACTTTCCGATGCACCTCTGCAGGTTTACTGTATCCCTTGGACCTTCCCATTGACGATGAAACACATAAATTGCATGGGAATTAAATGTAAGAGACACAATGCCGACTTAAGTACAGGAAGACTGAGTTTTCCTACTGTCTATAATTTGAGCGTTTCCTGTGTCACCAGTTTTACATTCCGATGCACCTCTGCAGGTTTACTGTATCCCTTGGACCTTCCCTTTGGCGATGAAACACAAATTGCATCGAAATTAAATATAAGAGACACAACGCCGACTTAAGTACCGGAAGACTGAGTCTTCCTACTCTCTATGTTTTGAGCGTTTCCTGTGTCACCAGTTTTACATTCCGATGCACCTCTGCAGGTTTACTGTATCCCTTGGACCTTCCCATTGTCGATGAAACACAGAATTTGCATCGGAATTAAATATAAGAGACACAATGCCGACTGAAGTACAGGAAGACTGAGTCGTCCTACTGTCTATAATTTGAGCGTTTCCTGTGCCACCAGTTTTACATTCCGATGCACCTCTACAGGTTTACTGTACCCCTTGGACCTTCACAGGTACGATGAAACCCAGAAATTGCATCGGAATTAAATATAAGAGACACAATGCCGACTTAAGTACAGGAAGACTGAGGCTTCCTACTGTCTATGTTTTGAGCGTTTCCTGTGTCACCAGTTTTACATTCCGATGCACCTCTGCAGGTTTACTGTATCCCTTGGACCTTCACAGGTACGATGAAACCCAGAAATTGCATCGAAATTAAATATAAGAGACCCAATGCCGACTTAAGTACAGGAAGACTGAGTCTTCCTACTGTATATGTTTTGAGCGTGTCCTGTGTCACCAGTTTTACATTCCGATTCACCTCTGAAGGTTTACTGTATCCCTTGGACCTTCCCATTGACGATGAAAAACAGAAATTGCATCGGAATTAAATATAAGATACACAATGCCGACTTAAGTACACGAAGACAAAGTCTCCTTACTGTCTATGTTTTGAGCGTTTCCTGTGTCATCAGTTTTACATTCCGATGCACTTCTGCAGGTTTACTGTATCCCTTGGACCTTCCCATTGACGATGAAAAACAGAAATTGCATCGGAATTAAATATAAGATACACAATGCCGTCTTAAGTACAGGAAGACTGAGTCTTCCTACTGTCTATGATTTGACCGTTTCCAGAGTCACCAGTTTTACATTCCGATGCACCTCTGCAGGTTTACTGTATCCCTTGGACCTTCCCATTGACGATGAAAAACAGAAATTGCATCGGAATTAAATATAAGATACACAATGCCGACTTAAGTACACGAAGACAAAGTCTCCTTACTGTCTATGTTTTGAGCGTTTCCTGTGTCATCAGTTTTACTTTCCGATGCACCTCTGCATGTTTACTATATCCCTTGGACCTTCCCATTCACGATGAAACACAGAAAATTAATCGTAAATAAATATAAGAGACACAATGAAGACTTAAGTACAGGAAGACTGAGTGTTCCTACTGTCTATGTTTTGAGCGTTTCCTGTGTCACCAGTTTTACATTCCGATGCACTTCTGCAGGTTTACTGTATCCCTTGGACCTTCCCATTGACGAAGAAACACAGAAATTGCATTGGAATTAAATATAAGAGACACAATGCCGTCATAACAACAGGAAGACTGAGTCTTCCTACTGTCTATGTTTTGAGCGTTTCCTGTGTCATCAGTTTTACTTTCCGAAGCACCTCTGCAGGTTTACTATATCCCGTGGACCTTTCCATTGACGATGAAACACAGAAACTGCATCGGAATTAAATATAAGAGACACAATGCCGACTTAAGTACAGGAAGACTGAGTTTTCCTACTGTCTATAATTTGAGCGTTTCCTGTGTCACGAGTTTTACATTCCGATGCACCTCTACAGGTTTACTGTATCCCTTGGACCTTCACAGGTACGATGAAACACAGGAATTGCATCGGCATTAAATATAAGAGACACAATGCCGACTTAAGTACAGGAAGACTGAGTCTTCCTACTGTCTATGTTTTGAGCGTTTCCTGTGTCACCAGTTTTCCATTCCGATGCACCTCTGCCGGTTTACTGTATCCCTTGGACCTTCCCATTGTCGATGTAACACAGAAATTGCATCGGAATTAAATATAAGATACACAATGCCGACTTAAGTACAGGAAGACTGAGTCTTCCTACTGTCTATGTTTTGAGCGTTTCCTGTGTCACCAGTTTTATATTCCGATGCACCTCTGCAGGTTTACTGTATCCCTTGGACCTTCCCATTGTCGATAAAACACAGAAATTGCATCGGAATTAAATATAAGAGACACAATGCCGACTTAAGTATCAGAAAACAGTCTTCTTACGGTCAATGTTTTGAGCGTTTCCTGTGTCACCAGATTTACATTCCGATGTACCTCTGCAGGTTTACTGTATCCCTTGGACCTTCCCATTGGCGATGAAACACACAAATTGCATCGAATTTAAATATAAGAGACACAATGCCGACTTAAGTACAGGAAGACTGAGTCTTCCTACTGTCTATGTTTTAAGCGTTTCCTGTGTCATCAGTTTTACTTTCCGATGCACCTCTGCATGTTTACTATATCCCTTGGACCTTCCCATTCACGATGAAACACAGAAATTTAATCGGAAATAAATATAAGAGACACAATGCCGACTTAAGTACAGGAAGACTGAGTCATCCTTCTGCCTATGTTTTGAGCGTTTCCTGTGTCACCAGTTTTACATTCCGATGCACCTCTGCAGGTTTACTGTATCCCTTGGACCTTCCCATTGACGATGAAACACAGAAATTGCATTGGAATTAAATATAAGAGACACAATGCCGACTTAAGTACAGGAAGACTGAGTCTTCCTACTGTCTATAATTTGAGCGTTTCCTGTGTCAGTAGTTTTACATTCCGATGCACCCCTGCCGGTTTACTATATTCCTTGGACCTTCCCATTGTCGATGAAACAAAGAAATTGCATCGCATTAAATATAAGAGGCACAATGCCGACTTAAGTACAGCAAGACTAAGTCTTCCTACAGTCTATGTTTTGAGCTTTTCCTGTGTCATCAGTTTTACTTTCCGATGCACCTCTGCAGGTTTACTGTATCCCTTGGACCTTCCCATTGACGATGAAAAACATAAATTGCATGGGAATTAAATGTAAGAGACACAATGCCGACTTAAGTACAGGAAGACTGAGTTTTCCTACTGTCTATAATTTGAGCGTTTCCTGTGTCACCAGTTTTACATTCCGATGCACCTCTGCAGGTTTACTGTATCCCTTGGACCTTCCCTTTGGCGATGAAACACAAATTGCATCGAAATTAAATATAAGAGACACAACGCCGACTTAAGTACCGGAAGACTGAGTCTTCCTACTCTCTATGTTTTGAGCGTTTCCTGTGTCACCAGTTTTACATTCCGATGCACCTCTGCAGGTTTACTGTATCCCTTGGACCTTCCCATTGTCGATGAAACACAGAATTTGCATCGGAATTAAATATAAGAGACACAATGCCGACTGAAGTACAGGAAGACTGAGTCGTCCTACAGTCTATAATTTGAGCGTTTCCTGTGCCACCAGTTTTACATTCCGATGCACCTCTACAGGTTTACTGTACCCCTTGGACCTTCACAGGTACGATGAAACCCAGAAATTGCATCGGAATTAAATATAAGAGACACAATGCCGACTTAAGTACAGGAAGACTGAGGCTTCCTGATGTCTATGTTTTGAGCGTTTCCTGTGTCACCAGTTTTACATTCCGATGCACCTCTGCAGGATTACTGTATCCCTTGGACCTTCACAGGTACGATGAAACCCAGAAATTGCATCGAAATTAAATATAAGAGACCCAATGCCGACTTAAGTACAGGAAGACTGAGTCTTCCTACTGTATATGTTTTGAGCGTGTCCTGTGTCACCAGTTTTACATTCCGATTCACCTCTGAAGGTTTACTATATCCCTTGGACCTTCCCATTGTCGATGAAACACAGAAATCGCATCGGAATTAAATATAAGAGTCACAATGCCGTCTTAAGTACAGTAAGACTGAGTCTTCCTACTGTCTATGATTTGAGCGTTTCCTGAGTCACCAGTTTTACATTCCGATGCACCTCTGCAGGTTTACTGTATCCCTTGGACCTTCCCATTGACGATGAAAAACAGAAATTGCATCCGAATTAAATATAAGATACACAATGCCGTCTTAAGTACAGGAAGACTGAGTCTTCCTACTGTCTATGATTTGACCGTTTCCAGAGTCACCAGTTTACATTCCGATGCACCTCTGCAGGTTTACTGTATCCCTTGGACCTTCCCATTGACGATGAAAAACAGAAATTGTATCGGAATTAAATATAAGATACACAATGCCGACTTAAGTACACGAAGACAAAGTCTCCTTACTGTCTATGTTTTGAGCGTTTCCTGTGTCATCAGTTTTACTTTCCGATGCACCTCTGCATGTTTACTATATCCCTTGGACCTTCCCATTCACGATGAAACACAGAAAATTAATCGTAAATAAATATAAGAGACACAATGAAGACTTAAGTACAGGTAGACTGAGTGTTCCTACTGTCTATGTTTTGAGCGTTTCCTGTGTCACCAGTTTTACATTCCGATGCACTTCTGCAGGTTTACTGTATCCCTTGGACCTTCCCATTGACGAAGAAACACAGAAATTGCATTGGAATTAAATATAAGAGACACAATGCCGTCATAAGAACAGGAAGACTGAGTCTTCCTACTGTCTATGTTTTGAGCGTTTCCTGTGTCATCAGTTTTACTTTCCGAAGCACCTCTGCAGGTTTACTATATCCCGTGGACCTTTCCATTGACGATGAAACACAGAAACTGCATCGGAATTAAATATAAGAGACACAATGCCGACTTAAGTACAGGAAGACTGAGTTTTCCTACTGTCTATAATTTGAGCGTTTCCTGTGTCACGAGTTTTACATTCCGATGCACCTCTACAGGTTTACTGTATCCCTTGGACCTTCACAGGTACGATGAAACACAGGAATTGCATCGGCATTAAATATAAGAGACACAATGCCGGCTTACGTACAGGAAGACTGAGTCTTCCTACTGTCTATGTTTTGAGCGTTTCCTGTGTCACCAGTTTTCCATTCCGATGCACCTCTGCCGGTTTACTGTATCCCTTGGACCTTCCCATTGTCGATGTAACACAGAAATTGCATCGGAATTAAATATAAGAGACACAATGCCGACTTAAGTACAGGAAGACTGAGTCTTCCTACTTTATATAACTTGAGCGTTTCCTGTGTCACCAGTTTTTCGTTCCGATGAACCTCTACAGGTTTACTGTATCCCTTGGACCCTCACAGTGACGATGAAACACAGAAATTGCATCGGAATTAAATATAAGAGACACAATGCCGACTTAAGTACAGGAAGACTGAGTTTTCCTATTGTCTATAATTTGAGCGTTTCCTGTGTCACCAGTTTTACATTCCGATGCACCTCTACAGGTTTACTGTATCCCTTGGACCTTCACAGGTACGATGAAACACAGAAATTGCATCGGAATTAAATATAAGAGACACAATGCCTACTTAAGTACAGGAAGACTGAGTCTTCCTACTGTCTATGTTTTGAGCGTTTCCTGTGTCACCAGTTTTATATTCCGATGCACCTCTGCAGGTTTACTGTATCCCTTGGACCTTCCCATTGTCGATAAAACACAGAAATTGCATCGGAATTAAATATAAGAGACACAATGCCGACTTAAGTACCAGAAAACAGTCTTCTTACGGTCAATGTTTTGAGCATTTCCTGTGTCACCAGGTTTACATTCCGATGCACCTCTGCAGGTTTACTATATCCCTTGGACGTTTCCATTCACGATGAAACACAGAAATTTCATCTGAAATAAATATAAGAGACACAATGCCGACTTAAGTACAGGAAGACTGAGTCTTCCTACTTTCTATAACTTGAGCGTTTCCTGTGTCATCAGTTTTACTTTCCGATGCACCTCTGCAGGTTTACTATATCCCTTGGACGTTTCCATTCACGATGAAACACAGAAATTTCATCTGAAATAAATATAAGAGACACAATGCCGACTTAAGTACAGGAAGACTGAGTCTTCCTACTGTCTATGTTTTGAGCGTCTCCTGTGTCACCAGTTTTACATTCCGATGCACCTCTGCAGGTTTACTGTATCCCTCGGACCTTCCCATTGACGATGAAACACATAAATTGCATGGGAATTAAATATAAGAGACACAATGCCGACTTAAGTACAGGAACACTGAGTTTTCCTACTGTCTATAATTTGAGCGTTTCCTGTGTCACCAGTTTTACATTCCGATGCACCTCTACAGGTTTACTGTATCCCTTGGACGTTCCCATTGTCGATGAAACACAGAAATTGCATCGGAATTAAATATAAGAGAAACAATGCCGACTTAAGTACAGCACGACTAAGTCTTCCTACTGTCTATGTTTTGAGCGTTTCCTGTGTCATCAGTTTTACTTTCCGATGCACCTCTGCAGGTTTACTATATCCCTTGGACCTATCCATTCACGATGAAACACAGAAATTTCATCTGAAATAAATATAAGAGACACAATGCCGACTTAAGTACAGCAAGACTAAGTTTACCTACTGTCTATGTTTTGAGCGTTTCCTGTGTCACCAGTTTTACATTCCGATGCACCTCTGCAGGTTTACTGTATCCCTTGGACCTTCCCATTGACGATGAAACACATAAATTGCATGGGAATTAAATATAAGAGACACAATGCCGACTTAAGTACAGGAAGAGTGAGTCTTCCAACTGTCTATGTTTTGAACGTTTCCTGTGTCACTAGTTTTACATTCCGATGCACCTCTGCAGGTTTACTGTATCCCTTGGACCTTTCCATTGACGATGAAACACAGAAACTGCATCGGAATTAAATATAAGAGACACAATGCCGACTTAAGTACAGGAAGACTGAGTTTTCCTACTGTCTATAATTTGAGCGTTTCCTGTGTCACCAGTTTTACATTCCGATGCACCTCTACAGGTTTACTGTATCCCTTGGACCTTCACAGGTACGATGAAACACAGGAATTGCATCGGCATTAAATATAAGAGACACAATGCCGACTTAAGTACAGGAATACTGAGTCTTCCTACTGTCTATAATTTGAGCGTTTCCTGTGTCACCAGTTTTACATTCCGATGCACCTCTGCAAGTTTACTGTATCCCTTGGACCTTCCCATTGTCGATGAAACACAGAAATTGCATCGGAATTAAAGGTAAGAGGCACAATGCCGACTTAAGTACAGGAAGACTGAGTCTTCCTACTTTCTATAACTTGAGCGTTTCCTGTGTCACCAGTTTAACATTCAGATGAACCTCTACAGGTTTACTGTATCCCTTGGACCCTCACAGTGACGATGAAACACAGAAATTGCATCGGAATTAAATGTAAGAAACACAATGCCAACTTAAGTACAGGAAGACTGAGTTTTCCTACTGTCTATAATTTGAGCGTTTCCTGTGTCACCAGTTTTACATTCCGATGCACCTCTACAGGTTTACTGTATCCCTTGGACCTTCACAGGTACGATGAAACACAGAAATTGCATCGGAATTAAATATAAGAGACACAATGCCGACTTAAGTACAGGAAGACTGAGTCTTCCTACTGTCTATGTTTTGAGCGTTTCCTGTGTCACCAGTTTTACATTCCGATGCACCTCTGCAGGTTTACTGTATCCCTTGGACCTTCCCATTGACGATGAAACACAGAAATTGCATCGGAATTAAATATAAGAGACACAATGCCGTCTTAAGTACAGGAAGACTGAGTCGTCCTACTGTCTATTATTTGAGCGCTTCATGTGTCACCAGTTTTACATTCTGATGCACCTCTGCAGGTTTACTGTATCCCTTGGACCTTCCCATTGTCGATGAAACACAGAAATTGCATCGGAATTAAATATAAGAGATACAATGCCGACTTAAGTACAGGAAGACTGAGTCTTCCTACTGGCTATGCTTTGAGCGTTTCCTGTGTCACCCGTTTTACATTCCGATGCACCTCTGCAGCAGTACTGTATCCCTTGGACTTTCCCATTGACGATGAAACACAGAAATTGCATCGGAATTAAATATAAGAGACACAGCGCCGTCTTAAGTACAAGAAAACTGAGTCTTCTTACGGTCTATGTTTTGAGCGTTTCCTGTGTCACCAGTTTTACATTCCGATGCACCCCTGCCGGTTTACTGTATCCCATGGACCTTTCCATTGTCGATGAAACACAGAAATTGCATCGGAATTAAATATAAGAGAAACAATGCCGACTTAAGTACAGCAAGACTAAGTCTTCCTACTGTCTATGTTTTGAGCGTTTCCTGTGTCATCAGTTTTACTTTCCGATGCACCTCTGCAGGTTTACTATATCCCTTGGACCTATCCATTCACGATGAAACACAGAAATTTCATCTGAAATAAATATAAGAGACACAATGCCGACTTAAGTACAGGAAGACTGAGTCTTCCTACTGTCTATGTTTTGAGCGTTTCCTGTGTCACCAGTTTTACATTCCGATGCACCTCTGCAGGTTTACTGTATCCCTTGGACCTTCCCATTGACGATGAAACACATAAATTGCATGGGAATTAAATATAAGAGACACAATGCCGACTTAAGTACAGGAAGAGTGAGTCTTCCTACTGTCTATGTTTTGAACGTTTCCTGTGTCACTAGTTTTACATTCCGATGCACCTCTGCAGGTTTACTGTATCCCTTGGACCTTTCCATTGACGATGAAATACAGAAACTGCATCGGAATTAAATATAAGAGACACAATGCCGACTTAAGTACAGGAAGACTGAGTTTTCCTACTGTCTATAATTTGAGCGTTTCCTGTGTCACCAGTTTTACATTCCGATGCACCTCTACAGGTTTACTGTATCCCTTGGACCTTCACAGGTACGATGAAACACAAGAATTGCATCGGCATTAAATATAAGAGACACAATGCCGACTTAAGTACAGGAAGACTGAGTCTTCCTACTGTCTATGTTTTGAGCGTTTCCTGTGTCACCAGTTTTACATTCCGATGCACTTCTGCAGGTTTACTGTATCCCTTGGACCTTCCCATTGTCGATGAAACACAGAAATTGCATCGGAATTAAATATAAGAGACACAATGCCGACTTAAGTACAGGAAGACTGAGTCTTCCTACTTTCTATAACTTGAGCGTTTCCTGTGTCACCAGTTTTACATTCCGATGAACCTCTACAGGTTTACAGTATCCCTTGGACCCTCACAGTGACGATGAAACACAGAAATTGCATCGGAATTAAATATAAGAGACACAATGCCGACTTAAGTACAGGAAGACTGAGTTTTCCTATTGTCTATAATTTGAGCGTTTCCTGTGTCACCAGTTTTACATTCCGATGCACCTCTACAGGTTTACTGTATCCCTTGGACCTTCACAGGTACGATGAAACACAGAAATTGCATCGGAATTAAATATAAGAGACACAATGCCGACTTAAGTACAGGAAGACTGAGTCTTCCTACTGTCTATGTTTTGAGCGTTTCCTGTGTCATCAGTTTTACTTTCCGATGCACCTCTGCAGGTTTACTATATCCCTTGGACGTTTCCATTCACGATGAAACACAGAAATTTCGTCTGAAATAAATATAAGAGACACAATGCCGACTTAAGTACAGGAAGACTGAGTCTTCCTACTGTCTATGTTTTGAGCGTCTCCTGTGTCACCAGTTTTACATTCCGATGCACCTCTGCAGGTTTACTGTATCCCTTGGACCTTCCCATTGACGATGAAACACAGAAATTGCATCGGAATTAAATATAAGAGATACAATGCCGACTTAAGTACAGGAAGACTGAGTCTTCCTACTGGCTATGCTTTGAGCGTTTCCTGTGTCACCCGTTTTACATTCCGATGCACCTCTGCAGCAGTACTGTATCCCTTGGACTTTCCCATTGACGATGAAACACAGAAATTGCATCGGAATTAAATATAAGAGACACAGCGCCGTCTTAAGTACAAGAAAACTGAGTCTTCTTACGGTCTATGTTTTGAGCGTTTCCTGTGTCACCAGTTTTACATTCCGATGCACCCCTGCCGGTTTACTGTATCCCTTGGACCTTTCCATTGTCGATGAAACACAGAAATTGCATCGGAATTAAATATAAGAGAAACAATGCCGACTTAAGTACAGCAAGACTAAGTCTTCCTACTGTCTATGTTTTGAGCGTTTCCTGTGTCATCAGTTTTACTTTCCGATGCACCTCTGCAGGTTTACTATATCCCTTGGACGTTTCCATTCACGATGAAACACAGAAATTTCGTCTGAAATAAATATAAGAGACACAATGCCGACTTAAGTACAGGAAGACTGAGTCTTCCTACTGTCTATGTTTTGAGCGTCTCCTGTGTCACCAGTTTTACATTCCGATGCACCTCTGCAGGTTTACTGTATCCCTTGGACCTTCCCATTGACGATGAAACACAGAAATTGCATCGGAATTAAATATAAGAGATACAATGCCGACTTAAGTACAGGAAGACTGAGTCTTCCTACTGGCTATGCTTTGAGCGTTTCCTGTGTCACCCGTTTTACATTCCGATGCACCTCTGCAGCAGTACTGTATCCCTTGGACTTTCCCATTGACGATGAAACACAGAAATTGCATCGGAATTAAATATAAGAGACACAGCGCCGTCTTAAGTACAAGAAAACTGAGTCTTCTTAAGGTCTATGTTTTGAGCGTTTCCTGTGTCACCAGTTTTACATTCCGATGCACTTCTGCAGGTTTACTGTATCCCTTGGACCTTCCCATTGACGAAGAAACACAGAAATTGCATTGGAATTAAATATAAGAGACACAATGCCGTCATAAGAACAGGAAGACTGAGTCTTCCTACTGTCTATGTTTTGAGCGTTTCCTGTGTCATCAGTTTTACTTTCCGAAGCACCTCTGCAGGTTTACTATATCCCGTGGACCTTTCCATTGACGATGAAACACAGAAACTGCATCGGAATTAAATATAAGAGACACAATGCCGACTTAAGTACAGGAAGACTGAGTTTTCCTACTGTCTATAATTTGAGCGTTTCCTGTGTCACGAGTTTTACATTCCGATGCACCTCTACAGGTTTACTGTATCCCTTGGACCTTCACAGGTACGATGAAACACAGGAATTGCATCGGCATTAAATATAAGAGACACAATGCCGACTTAAGTACAGGAAGACTGAGTCTTCCTACTGTCTATGTTTTGAGCGTTTCCTGTGTCACCAGTTTTCCATTCCGATGCACCTCTGCCGGTTTACTGTATCCCTTGGACCTTCCCATTGTCGATGTAACACAGAAATTGCATCGGAATTAAATATAAGAGACACAATGCCGACTTAAGTACAGGAAGACTGAGTCTTCCTACTTTATATAACTTGAGCGTTTCCTGTGTCACCAGTTTTTCGTTCCGATGAACCTCTACAGGTTTACTGTATCCCTTGGACCCTCACAGTGACGATGAAACACAGAAATTGCATCGGAATTAAATATAAGAGACACAATGCCGACTTAAGTACAGGAAGACTGAGTTTTCCTATTGTCTATAATTTGAGCGTTTCCTGTGTCACCAGTTTTACATTCCGATGCACCTCTACAGGTTTACTGTATCCCTTGGACCTTCACAGGTACGATGAAACACAGAAATTGCATCGGAATTAAATATAAGAGACACAATGCCGACTTAAGTACAGGAAGACTGAGTCTTCCTACTGTCTATGTTTTGAGCGT
The DNA here is from genome assembly GCF_023898315.1 of Schistocerca nitens. NCBI lineage: Eukaryota > Metazoa > Arthropoda > Insecta > Orthoptera > Acrididae > Schistocerca > Schistocerca nitens. The sequence continues at coordinate 223,239 of NC_064616.1, read as the reverse complement.
TTCCTGTGTCACCAGTTTTATATTCCGATGCACCTCTGCAGGTTTACTGTATCTCTTGGACCTTCCCATTGTCGATAAAACACAGAAATTGCATCGGAATTAAATATAAGAGACACAATGCCGACTTAAGTACCAGAAAACAGTCTTCTTACGGTCAATGTTTTGAGCATTTCCTGTGTCACCAGGTTTACATTCCGATGCACCTCTGCAGGTTTACTATATCCCTTGGACGTTTCCATTCACGATGAAACACAGAAATTTCATCTGAAATAAATATAAGAGACACAATGCCGACTTAAGTACAGGAAGACTGAGTCTTCCTACTTTCTATAACTTGAGCGTTTCCTGTGTCATCAGTTTTACTTTCCGATGCACCTCTGCAGGTTTACTATATCCCTTGGACGTTTCCATTCACGATGAAACACAGAAATTTCATCTGAAATAAATATAAGAGACACAATGCCGACTTAAGTACAGGAAGACTGAGTCTTCCTACTGTCTATGTTTTGAGCGTCTCCTGTGTCACCAGTTTTACATTCCGATGCACCTCTGCAGGTTTACTGTATCCCTCGGACCTTCCCATTGACGATGAAACACATAAATTGCATGGGAATTAAATATAAGAGACACAATGCCGACTTAAGTACAGGAACACTGAGTTTTCCTACTGTCTATAATTTGAGCGTTTCCTGTGTCACCAGTTTTACATTCCGATGCACCTCTACAGGTTTACTGTATCCCTTGGACGTTCCCATTGTCGATGAAACACAGAAATTGCATCGGAATTAAATATAAGAGAAACAATGCCGACTTAAGTACAGCACGACTAAGTCTTCCTACTGTCTATGTTTTGAGCGTTTCCTGTGTCATCAGTTTTACTTTCCGATGCACCTCTGCAGGTTTACTATATCCCTTGGACCTATCCATTCACGATGAAACACAGAAATTTCATCTGAAATAAATATAAGAGACACAATGCCGACTTAAGTACAGCAAGACTAAGTTTACCTACTGTCTATGTTTTGAGCGTTTCCTGTGTCACCAGTTTTACATTCCGATGCACCTCTGCAGGTTTACTGTATCCCTTGGACCTTCCCATTGACGATGAAACACATAAATTGCATGGGAATTAAATATAAGAGACACAATGCCGACTTAAGTACAGGAAGAGTGAGTCTTCCAACTGTCTATGTTTTGAACGTTTCCTGTGTCACTAGTTTTACATTCCGATGCACCTCTGCAGGTTTACTGTATCCCTTGGACCTTTCCATTGACGATGAAACACAGAAACTGCATCGGAATTAAATATAAGAGACACAATGCCGACTTAAGTACAGGAAGACTGAGTTTTCCTACTGTCTATAATTTGAGCGTTTCCTGTGTCACCAGTTTTACATTCCGATGCACCTCTACAGGTTTACTGTATCCCTTGGACCTTCACAGGTACGATGAAACACAGGAATTGCATCGGCATTAAATATAAGAGACACAATGCCGACTTAAGTACAGGAATACTGAGTCTTCCTACTGTCTATAATTTGAGCGTTTCCTGTGTCACCAGTTTTACATTCCGATGCACCTCTGCAAGTTTACTGTATCCCTTGGACCTTCCCATTGTCGATGAAACACAGAAATTGCATCGGAATTAAAGGTAAGAGGCACAATGCCGACTTAAGTACAGGAAGACTGAGTCTTCCTACTTTCTATAACTTGAGCGTTTCCTGTGTCACCAGTTTAACATTCAGATGAACCTCTACAGGTTTACTGTATCCCTTGGACCCTCACAGTGACGATGAAACACAGAAATTGCATCGGAATTAAATGTAAGAAACACAATGCCAACTTAAGTACAGGAAGACTGAGTTTTCCTACTGTCTATAATTTGAGCGTTTCCTGTGTCACCAGTTTTACATTCCGATGCACCTCTACAGGTTTACTGTATCCCTTGGACCTTCACAGGTACGATGAAACACAGAAATTGCATCGGAATTAAATATAAGAGACACAATGCCGACTTAAGTACAGGAAGACTGAGTCTTCCTACTGTCTATGTTTTGAGCGTTTCCTGTGTCACCAGTTTTACATTCCGATGCACCTCTGCAGGTTTACTGTATCCCTTGGACCTTCCCATTGACGATGAAACACAGAAATTGCATCGGAATTAAATATAAGAGACACAATGCCGTCTTAAGTACAGGAAGACTGAGTCGTCCTACTGTCTATTATTTGAGCGCTTCATGTGTCACCAGTTTTACATTCTGATGCACCTCTGCAGGTTTACTGTATCCCTTGGACCTTCCCATTGTCGATGAAACACAGAAATTGCATCGGAATTAAATATAAGAGATACAATGCCGACTTAAGTACAGGAAGACTGAGTCTTCCTACTGGCTATGCTTTGAGCGTTTCCTGTGTCACCCGTTTTACATTCCGATGCACCTCTGCAGCAGTACTGTATCCCTTGGACTTTCCCATTGACGATGAAACACAGAAATTGCATCGGAATTAAATATAAGAGACACAGCGCCGTCTTAAGTACAAGAAAACTGAGTCTTCTTACGGTCTATGTTTTGAGCGTTTCCTGTGTCACCAGTTTTACATTCCGATGCACCCCTGCCGGTTTACTGTATCCCTTGGACCTTTCCATTGTCGATGAAACACAGAAATTGCATCGGAATTAAATATAAGAGAAACAATGCCGACTTAAGTACAGCAAGACTAAGTCTTCCTACTGTCTATGTTTTGAGCGTTTCCTGTGTCATCAGTTTTACTTTCCGATGCACCTCTGCAGGTTTACTATATCCCTTGGACCTATCCATTCACGATGAAACACAGAAATTTCATCTGAAATAAATATAAGAGACACAATGCCGACTTAAGTACAGGAAGACTGAGTCTTCCTACTGTCTATGTTTTGAGCGTTTCCTGTGTCACCAGTTTTACATTCCGATGCACCTCTGCAGGTTTACTGTATCCCTTGGACCTTCCCATTGACGATGAAACACATAAATTGCATGGGAATTAAATATAAGAGACACAATGCCGACTTAAGTACAGGAAGAGTGAGTCTTCCTACTGTCTATGTTTTGAACGTTTCCTGTGTCACTAGTTTTACATTCCGATGCACCTCTGCAGGTTTACTGTATCCCTTGGACCTTTCCATTGACGATGAAATACAGAAACTGCATCGGAATTAAATATAAGAGACACAATGCCGACTTAAGTACAGGAAGACTGAGTTTTCCTACTGTCTATAATTTGAGCGTTTCCTGTGTCACCAGTTTTACATTCCGATGCACCTCTACAGGTTTACTGTATCCCTTGGACCTTCACAGGAACGATGAAACACAAGAATTGCATCGGCATTAAATATAAGAGACACAATGCCGACTTAAGTACAGGAAGACTGAGTCTTCCTACTGTCTATGTTTTGAGCGTTTCCTGTGTCACCAGTTTTACATTCCGATGCACTTCTGCAGGTTTACTGTATCCCTTGGACCTTCCCATTGTCGATGAAACACAGAAATTGCATCGGAATTAAATATAAGAGACACAATGCCGACTTAAGTACAGGAAGACTGAGTCTTCCTACTTTCTATAACTTGAGCGTTTCCTGTGTCACCAGTTTTACATTCCGATGAACCTCTACAGGTTTACTGTATCCCTTGGACCCTCACAGTGACGATGAAACACAGAAATTGCATCGGAATTAAATATAAGAGACACAATGCCGACTTAAGTACAGGAAGACTGAGTTTTCCTATTGTCTATAATTTGAGCGTTTCCTGTGTCACCAGTTTTACATTCCGATGCACCTCTACAGGTTTACTGTATCCCTTGGACCTTCACAGGTACGATGAAACACAGAAATTGCATCGGAATTAAATATAAGAGACACAATGCCGACTTAAGTACAGGAAGACTGAGTCTTCCTACTGTCTATGTTTTGAGCGTTTCCTGTGTCATCAGTTTTACTTTCCGATGCACCTCTGCAGGTTTACTATATCCCTTGGACGTTTCCATTCACGATGAAACACAGAAATTTCGTCTGAAATAAATATAAGAGACACAATGCCGACTTAAGTACAGGAAGACTGAGTCTTCCTACTGTCTATGTTTTGAGCGTCTCCTGTGTCACCAGTTTTACATTCCGATGCACCTCTGCAGGTTTACTGTATCCCTTGGACCTTCCCATTGACGATGAAACACATAAATTGCATGGGAATTAAATATAAGAGACACACTGCCGACTTAAGTACAGGAACACTGAGTTTTCCTACTGTCTATAATTTGAGCGTTTCCTGTGTCGCCAGTTTTACATTCCGATGCACCTCTACAGGTTTACTGTATCCCTTGGACGTTCCCATTGTCGATGAAACACAGAAATTGCATCGGAATTAAATATAAGAGAAACAATGCCGACTTAAGTACAGCACGACTAAGTCTTCCTACTGTCTATGTTTTGAGCGTTTCCTGTGTCATCAGTTTTACTTTCCGATGCACCTCTGCAGGTTTACTATATCCCTTGGACCTATCCATTCACGATGAAACACAGAAATTTCATCTGAAATAAATATAAGAGACACAATGCCGACTTAAGTACAGCAAGACTAAGTTTTCCTACTGTCTATGTTTTGAGCGTTTCCTGTGTCACCAGTTTTACATTCCGATGCACCTCTGCAGGTTTACTGTATCCCTTGGACCTTCCCATTGACGATGAAACACATAAATTGCATGGGAATTAAATATAAGAGACACAATGCCGACTTAAGTACAGGAAGAGTGAGTCTTCCTACTGTCTACGTTTTGAACGTTTCCTGTGTCACTAGTTTTACCTTCCGATCCACCTCTGCAGGTTTACTGTATCCCTTGGACCTTTCCATTGACGATGAAACACAGAAACTGCATGGGAATTAAATATAAGAGACACAATGCCGACTTAAGTACAGGAAGACTGAGTTTTCCTACTGTCTATAATTTGAGCGTTTCCTGTGTCACCAGTTTTACATTCCGATGCACCTCTACAGGTTTACTGTATCCCTTGGACCTTCACAGGTACGATGAAAAACAGGAATTGCATCGGCATTAAATATAAGAGACACAATGCCGACTTAAGTACAGGAATACTGAGTCTTCCTACTGTCTATAATTTGAGCGTTTCCTGTGTCACCAGTTTTACATTCCGATGCACCTCTGCAAGTTTACTGTATCCCTTGGACCTTCCCATTGTCGATGAAATACAGAAATTGCATCGGAATTAAAGGTAAGAGACACAATGCCGACTTAAGTACAGGAAGACTGAGTCTTCCTACTTTCTATAACTTGAGCGTTTCCTGTGTCACCAGTTTAACATTCAGATGAACCTCTACAGGTTTACTGTATCCCTTGGACCCTCACAGTGACGATGAAACACAGAAATTGCATCGGAATTAAATGTAAGAAACACAATGCCAACTTAAGTACAGGAAGACTGAGTTTTCCTACTGTCTATAATTTGAGCGTTTCCTGTGTCACCAGTTTTACATTCCGATGCACCTCTACAGGTTTACTGTATCCCTTGGACCTTCACAGGTACGATGAAACACAGAAATTGCATCGGAATTAAATATAAGAGACACAATGCCGACTTAAGTACAGGAAGACTGATTCTTCCTACTGTCTATGTTTTGAGCGTTTCCTGTGTCACCAGTTTTATATTCCGATGCATCTCTGCAGGTTTACTGTATCCCTTGGACCTTCCCATTGTCGATAAAAAACAGACATTGCACCGGAATTAAATATAAGAGACACAATGCCGCCTTAAGTACCAGAAAACAGTCTTCTTACGGTCAATGTTTTGAGCGTTTCCTGTGTCACCAGTTTTACATTCCGATGCACCTCTGCAGGTTTACTGTATCCCTTGGACCTTCCCATTGACGATGAAACACAGAAATTGCATCGGAATTAAATATAAGAGACACAATGCCGTCTTAAGTACAGGAAGACTGAGTCGTCCTACTGTCTATGATTTGAGCGCTTCATGTGTCACCAGTTTTACATTCTGATGCACCTCTGCAGGTTTACTGTATCCCTTGGACCTTCCCATTGTCGATGAAACACAGAAATTGCATCGGAATTAAATATAAGAGATACAATGCCGACTTAAGTACAGGAAGACTGAGTCTTCCTACTGGCTATGCTTTGAGCATTTCCTGTGTCACCCGTTTTACATTCCGATGCACCTCTGCAGCAGTACTGTATCCCTTGGACTTTCCCATTGACGATGAAACACAGAAATTGCATCGGAATTAAATATAAGAGACACAATGCCGTCTTAAGTACAGGAAGACTGAGTCGTCCTACTGTCTATGATTTGAGCGTTTCCTGTGTCATCAGTTTTACTTTCCGATGCACCTCTGCAGGTTTACTATATCCCTTGGACCTATCCATTCACGATGAAACACAGAAATTTCATCTGAAATAAATATAAGAGACACAATGCCGACTTAAGTACAGGAAGACTGAGTCTTCCTACTGTCTATGTTTTGAGCGTTTCCTGTGTCACCAGTTTTACATTCCGATGCACCTCTGCAGGTTTACTGTAACCCTTGGACCTTCCCGTTGACGATGAAACACATAAATTGCATGGGAATTAAATATAAGAGACACAATGCCGACTTATGTACAGGAAGACTGAGTTTTCCTACTGTCTATAATTTGAGCGTTTCCTGTGTCACCAGTTTTACATTCCGATGCACCTCTACAGGTTTACTGTATCCCTTGGACCTTCACAGGTACGATGAAACACAGGAATTGCATCGGCATTAAATATAAGAGACACAATGCCGACTTAAGTACAGGAAGACTGAGTCTTCCTACTGTCTATGTTTTGAGCGTTTCCTGTGTCACCAGTTTTACATTCCGATGCACTTCTGCAGGTTTACTGTATCCCTTGGACCTTCCCATTGTCGATGAAACACAGAAATTGCATCGGAATTAAATATAAGAGACACAATGCCGACTTAAGTACAGGAAGACTGAGTCTTCCTACTTTCTATAACTTGAGCGTTTCCTGTGTCACCAGTTTTACATTCCGATGAACCTCTACAGGTTTACTGTATCCCTTGGACCCTCACAGTGACGATGAAACACAGAAATTGCATCGGAATTAAATATAAGAGACACAATGCCGACTTAAGTACCAGAAAACAGTCTTCTTACGGTCAATGTTTTGAGCATTTCCTGTGTCACCAGTTTTACATTCCGATGCACCTCTGCAGGTTTACTATATCCCTTGGACGTTTCCATTCACGATGAAACACAGAAATTTCATCTGAAATAAATATAAGAGACACAATGTCGACTTAAGTACAGGAAGACTGAGTCTTCCTACTGTCTATGTTTTGAGCGTTTCCTGTGTCATCAGTTTTACTTTCCGATGCACCTCTGCAGGTTTACTATATCCCTTGGACGTTTCCATTCACGATGAAACACAGAAATTTCATCTGAAATAAATATAAGAGACACAATGCCGACTTAAGTACAGGAAGACTGAGTCTTCCTACTGTCTATGTTTTGAGCGTCTCCTGTGTCACCAGTTTTACATTCCGATGCACCTCTGCAGGTTTACTGTATCCCTTGGACCTTCCCATTGACGATGAAACACATAAATTGCATGGGAATTAAATATAAGAGACACAATGCCGACTTGAGAACAGGAACACTGAGTTTTCCTACTGTCTATAATTTGAGCGTTTCCTGTGTCACCAGTTTTACATTCCGATGCACCTCTACAGGTTTACTGTATCCCTTGGACGTTCCCATTGTCGATGAAACACAGAAATTGCATCGGAATTAAATATAAGAGAAACAATGCCGACTTAAGTACAGCACGACTAAGTCTTCCTACTGTCTATGTTTTGAGCGTTTCCTGTGTCATCAGTTTTACTTTCCGATGCACCTCTGTAGGTTTACTATATCCCTTGGACCTATCCATTCACGATGAAACACAGAAATTTCATCTGAAATAAATATAAGAGACACAATGCCGACTTAAGTACAGCAAGACTAAGTTTTCCTACTGTCTATGTTTTGAGCGTTTCCTGTGTCACCAGTTTTACATTCCGATGCACCTCTGCAGGTTTACTGTATCCCTTGGACCTTCCCATTGACGATGAAACACATAAATTGCATGGGAATTAAATATAAGAGACACAATGCCGACTTAAGTACAGGAAGAGTGAGTCTTAGTACTGTCTATGTTTTGAACGTTTCCTGTGTCACTAGTTTTACATTCCGATGCACCTCTGCAGGTTTACTGTATCCCTTGGACCTTTCCATTGACGATGAAACACAGAAACTGCATCGGAATTAAATATAAGAGACACAATGCCGACTTAAGTACAGGAAGACTGAGTTTTCCTACTGTCTATAATTTGAGCGTTTCCTGTGTCACCAGTTTTACATTCCGATGCACCTCTACAGGTTTACTGTATCCCTTGGACCTTCACAGGTACGTTGAAACACAGGAATTGCATCGGCATTAAATATAAGAGACACAATGCCGACTTAAGTACAGGAATACTGAGTCTTCCTACTGTCTATAATTTGAGCGTTTCCTGTGTCACCAGTTTTACATTCCGATGCACCTCTGCAAGTTTACTGTATCCCTTGGACCTTCCCATTGTCGATGAAACACAGAAATTGCATCGGAATTAAAGGTAAGAGACACAATGCCGACTTAAGTACAGGAAGACTGAGTCTTCCTACTTTCTATAACTTGAGCGTTTCCTGTGTCACCAGTTTAACATTCAGATGAACCTCTACAGGTTTACTGTATCCCTTGGACCCTCACAGTGACGATGAAACACAGAAATTGCATCGGAATTAAATGTAAGAAACACAATGCCGTCTTAAGTACAGGAAGACTGAGTCGTCCTACTGTCTATGATTTGAGCGCTTCATGTGTCACCAGTTTTACATTCTGATGCACCTCTGCAGGTTTACTGTATCCCTTGGACCTTCCCATTGACGATGAAACACAGAAATTGCATCGGAATTAAATATAAGAGACACAATGCCGTCTTAAGTACAGGAAGACTGAGTCGTCCTACTGTCTATGATTTGAGCGCTTCATGTGTCACCAGTTTTACATTCTGATGCACCTCTGCAGGTTTACTGTATCCCTTGGACCTTCCCATTGTCGATGAAACACAGAAATTGCATCGGAATTAAATATAAGAGATACAATGCCGACTTAAGTACAGGAAGACTGAGTCTTCCTACTGGCTATGCTTTGAGCGTTTCCTGTGTCACCCGTTTTACAATCCGATGCACCTCTGCAGCAGTACTGTATCCCTTGGACATTCCCATTGACGATGAAACACAGAAATTGCATCGGAATTAAATATAAGAGACACAGCGCCGTCTTAAGTACAAGAAAACTGAGTCTTCTTACGGTCTATGTTTTGAGCGTTTCCTGTGTCACCAGTTTTACATTCCGATGCACCCCTGCCGGTTTACTGTATCCCTTGGACCTTTCCATTGTCGATGAAACACAGAAATTGCATCGGAATTAAATATAAGAGAAACAATGCCGACTTAAGTACAGGAAGACTGAGTCTTCCTACTGTCTATGTTTTGAGCGTCTCCTGTGTCACCAGTTTCACATTCCGATGCACCTCTGCAGGTTTACTGTATCCCTTGGACCTTCCCATTGACGATGAAACACATAAATTGCATCGGAATTAAATATAAGAGACACAATGCCGACTTAAGTACAGGAACACTGAGTTTTCCTACTGTCTATAATTTGAGCGTTTCCTGTGTCACCAGTTTTACATTCCGATGCACCTCTACAGGTTTACTGTATCCCTTGGACGTTCCCATTGTCGATGAAACACAGAAATTGCATCGGAATTAAATATAAGAGAAACAATGCCGACTTAAGTACAGCAAGACTAAGTCTTCCTACTGTCTATGTTTTGAGCGTTTCCTGTGTCATCAGTTTTACTTTCCCATGCACCTCTGCAGGTTTACTATATCCCTTGGACCTATCCATTCACGATGAAACACAGAAATTTCATCTGAAATAAATATAAAAGACACAATGCCGACCTAAGTACAGCAAGACTAAGTTTTCCTACTGTCTATGTTTTGAGCGTTTCCTGTGTCACCAGTTTCACATTCCGATGCACCTCTGCAGGTTTACTGTATCCCTTGGACCTTCCCATTGACGATGAAACACATAAATTGCATGGGAATTAAATATAAGAGACACAATGCCAACTTAAGTACAGGAAGAGTGAGTCTTCCTACTGTCTATGTTTTGAACGTTTCCTGTGTCACTAGTTTTACATTCCGATGCACCTCTGCAGCTTTACTATATCCCTTGGACCTTTCCATTGACGATGAAACACAGAAACTGCATCGGAATTAAATATAAGAGACACAATGCCGACTTAAGTACAGGAAGACTGAGCTTTCCTACTGTCTATAATTTGAGCGTTTCCTGTGTCACCAGTTTTACATTCCGATGCAGCTCTACAGGTTTACTGTATCCCTTGGACCTTCACAGGTACGATGAAACACAGGAATTGCATCGGCATTAAATATAAGAGACACAATGCCGACTTAAGTACAGGAATACTGAGTCTTCCTACTGTCTATAATTTGAGCGTTTCCTGTGTCACCAGTTTTACATTCCGATGCACCTCTGCAGGTTTACTGTATCCCTTGGACCTTCCCATTGTCGATGAAACACAGAAATTGCATCGGAATTAAAGATAAGAGACACAATGCCGACTTAAGTACAGGAAGACTGAGTCTTCCTACTTTCTATAACTTGAGCGTTTCCTGTGTCACCAGTTTAACATTCAGATGAACCTCTACAGGTTTACTGTATCCCTTGGACCCTCACAGTGACGATGAAACACAGAAATTGCATCGGAATTAAATATAAGAGACACAATGCCGACTTAAGTACAGGAAGACTGAGTTTTCTTACTGTCTATAATTTGAGCGTTTCCTGTGTCACCAGTTTTACATTCCGATGCACCTCTACAGGTTTACTGTATCCCTTGGACCTTCACAGGTACGATGAAACACAGAAATTGCATCGGAATTAAATATAAGAGACACAATGCCGACTTAAGTACAGGAAGACTGAGTCTTCCCACTGTCTATGTTTTGAGCGTTTCCTGTGTCACCAGTTTTATATTCCGATGCACCTCTGCAGGTTTACTGTATCCCTTGGACCTTCCCATTGTCGATAAAACACAGACATTGCATCGGAATGAAATATAAGAGACACAATGCCGCCTTAAGTACCAGAAAACAGTCTTCTTACGGTCAATGTTTTGAGCGTTTCCTGTGTCACCAGTTTTACATTCCGATGCACATCTGCAGGTTTACTGTATCCCTTGGACCTTCCCAATGGCGATGAAACACACAAATTGCATCGAAATTAAATATAAGAGACACAATGCCGACTTAAGTACAGGAAGACTGAGTCTTCCTACTGTCTATGTTTTGAGCGTTTCCTGTGACAGTAGTTTTACATTCCGATGCACCCCTGCCGGTTTACTATATTCCTTGGACTTTCCCATTGTCGATGAAACAAAGAAATTGCATCGCATTAAATATAAGAGACACAATGCCGACTTAAGTACAGCAAGACTAAGTCTTCCTACTGTCTATGTTTTGAGCGTTTCCCGTGTCATCAGTTTTACTTTCCGATGCACCTCTGCAGGTTTACTATATCCCTTGGACCTTTCCATTCACGATGAAACACAGAAATTTCGTCTGAAATAAATATAAGAGACACAATGCCGACTTAAGTACAGTAAGACTGAGTCTTCCTACTGTCTATGTTTTGAGCGTTTCCTGTGTCACCAGTTTTACATTCCGATGCACTTCTACAGGTTTACTGTATCCCTTGGACCTTCACAGGTACGATGAAACACAGAAATTGCATCGGAATTAAATATAAGATACACAATGCCGACTTAAGTACCAGAAAACAGTCTTCTTACGGTCAACGTTTTGAGCGTTTCCTGTGTCACCAGTTTTACATTCCGATGCACCTCTGCAGGTTTACTGTATCCCTTGGACCTTCCCTTTGGCGATGAAACACAAATTGCATCGAAATTAAATATAAGAGACACAATGCCGACTGAAGTACAGGAAGACTGAGTCTTCCTAATATCTAAAACTTGAGCGTTTCCTGTGTCACCAGTTTTACATTCCGATGCACTTCTACAGGTTTACTGTATCCCTTGGACCTTCACAGGTACGATGAAACACAGAAATTGCATCGGAATTAAATATAAGATACACAATGCCGACTTAAGTACCAGAAAACAGTCTTCTTTCGGTCAATGTTTTGAGCGTTTCCTGTGTCACCAGTTTTACATTCCGATGCACCTCTGCAGGTTTACTGTATCCCTTGGACCTTCCCTTTGGCGATGAAACACAAATTGCATCGAAATTAAATATAAGAGACACAATGCCGACTTAAGTACAGGAAGACTGAGTCTTCCTACTGTCTATGTTTTGAGCGTGTCCTGTGTCACCAGTTTTACATTCCGATTCAACTCTGCAGGTTTACTATATCCCTTGGACCTTCCCATTGTCGATGAAACACAGAAATCGCATCGGAATTAAATATAAGAGTCACAATGCCGTCTTAAGTACAGGAAGACTGAGTCTTCCTACTGTCTATGATTTGAGCGTTTCCTGAGTCACCAGTTTTACATTCCGATGCACCTCTGCAGGTTTACTGTATCCCTTGGACCTTCCCATTGACGATGAAAAACAGAAATTGCATCGGAATTAAATATAAGATACACAATGCCGACTTAAGTACAGGAAGACTAAGTCTTCCTACTGTCTATGTTTTGAGCGTTTCCTGTGTCATCAGTTTTACTTTCCGATGCACCTCTGCATGTTTACTATATCCCTTGGACCTTCCCATTGACGATGAAACACAGAAATTGCATCGGAATTAAATATAAGAGACACAATGCCGTCTTACGTACAGGAAGACTGAGTCTTCTTACGGTCTATGCTTTGAGCGTTTCCTGTATCACCAGTTTTACATTCCGATGCACACCTGCCGGTTTACTGTATCCCTTGGACCTTCCCATTGTCGATGAAACACAGAAATTGCATCGCATTAAATATAAGAGACACAATGCCGACTTAAGTACAGCAAGACTAAGTCTTCCTACTGTAAATGTTTTGAGCGTTTCCTGTGTCATCAGTTTTACTTTCCGATGCACCTCTGCAGGTTTACTATATCCCTTGGACCTTTCCATTCACGATGAAACACAGAAATTTCATCTGAAATAAATATAAGAGACACAATGCCGACTTATGAATAGGAAGGCTGAGTCTTCCTACTGTCTATGTTTTGAGCGTTTCCTTTGTCACCAGTTTTACATTCCGATTCACCTCTGCAGGTTTACGGTATCCCTTGGACCTTCCCATTGACGATGAAACACAGAAATTGCATCGGAATTAAATATAAGAGACACAACGCCGACTTAAGTACAGGAAGACTGAGTCTTCCTACTGTCTATGTTTTGAACGTTTCCTGTGTCACTAGTTTTACATTCCGATGCACCTCTGCAGGTTTACTGTATCCCTTGGACCTTTCCATTGACGATGAAACACAGAAATTGCATCGGAATTAAATATAAGAGACACAATGCCGACTTAAGTACAGGAAGACTGAGTTTTCCTACTGTCTATACTTTGAGCGTTTCCTGTGTCACCAGTTTTACATTCCGATGCACCTCTGCAGGTTTACTCTATCCCTTGGACCTTCCCATTGACGATGAAACACAGAAATTGCATTGGAATTAAATATAAGAGACACAATGCCGACTTAAGTACAGGAAGACTGAGTCTTCCTACTGTCTATGTTTTGAGCGCTTCCTGTGTCAGTAGTTTTACGTTCCGATGCACCTCTGCAGGTTTACTGTATCCCTTGGACCTTCCCATTGACGATGAAACACAGAAATTGCATCGGAATTAAATATAAGAGACTGAATGCCGTCTTAAGTACAGGAAGACTGAGTATTCCTACTGTCTATGTTTTTAGCGTTTCATGTGTCACCAGTTTTACATTCTGATGCACCTCTGCAGGTTTACTGTATCCCTTGGACCTTCCCATTGTCGATGCAACACAGAAATTGCATCGGAATTAAATATAAGAGACACAATGTAGAAATAAGTACAGGAAGACTGAGTCTTCCTACTGTCTATGTTTTGAGCGTTTCCTGTGTCACCTGTTTTACATTCCGATGCACCTCTGCAGGTTTACTGTATCCCTTGGACCTTCCCATTGACGATGAAACGCAGAAATTGCATCGGAATTAAATATAAGAGACACAACGCCGACTTAAGTACAAGAAAACTGAGTCTTCTTACAGTCTATGTTTTGAGCGTTTCCTGTATCACCAGTTTTACATTCCGATGCACCCCTGCCAGTTTACTATATCCCTTGGACCTTCCCATTGTCGATGAAACACAGAAATTGCATCGCATTAAATATAAGAGGCACAATGCCGACTTAAGTACAGCAAGACTAAGTCTTCCTACTGTCTATGTTTTGAGCGTTCCTGTGTCATCAGTTTTACTTTCCGATGCACCTCTGCAGGTATACTATATCCCTTGGACCTTTCCATTCACGATGAAACACAGAAATTTCATCTGAAATAAATATAAAAGACACAATGCCGACTTAAGTACAGGAAGACTGAGTCTTCCTACTGTCTATGTTTTGAGCGTTTCCTGTGTCACCAGTTTTACATTCCGATGCACCTCTGCAGGTTTACTGTATCCCTTGGACCTTCCCATTGACGATGAAACACATAAATTGCATGGGAATTAAATATAAGAGACACAATGCCGACTTAAGTACAGGAAGAGTGAGTCTTCCTACTGTGTATGTTTTGAACGTTTCCTCTGTCACTAGTTTTACATTCCGATGCACCTCAGCAGGTTTACTGTATCCCTTGGACCTTTCCATTGACGATGAAACACAGAAATTGCATCGGAATTAAATATAAGAGACACAATGCCGACTTCAGTACAAGAACACTGAGTTTTCCTACTGTCTATAATTAGAGCGTTCCCTGTGTCACCAGTTTTACATTCCGATGCACCTCTACAGGTTTACTGTATCCCTTGGACCTTCACAGGTACGATGAAACACAGAAATTGCATCGGAATTAAATATAAGAGACACAATGCCGACTTAAGTACAGGAAGACTGAGTCTTCCTACTGTCTATGTTTTGAGCGTTTCCTGTGTCACCAGTTTTACATTCCGATGCACCTCTGCAGGTTTACTGTATCCCTTGGACCTTCCCATTGTCGATGAAACACAGAAATTGCATCGGAATTAAAAATAAGAGGCACAATGCCGACTTAAGTACAGGAAGACTGAGTCTTCCTAATTTCTATAACTTGAGCGTTTCCTGTGTCATCAGTTTTACATTCCGATGCACCTCTACAGGTTTACTGTATCCCTTGGACCTTCACAGTGACGATGAAACACAGAAATTGCATCGGAATTAAATATAAGAGACATAATGCCGACTTAAGTGCAGGAAGACTGAGTTTTCCTAGTGTCTATAATTTGAGCGTTTCCTGTGTCACCAGTTTTACATTCCGATGCACCTCTACAGGTTTACTGTATCCCTTGGACCTTCACAGGTACGATGAAACACAGAAATTGCATTCTAATTAAATATAAGAGACACAATGCCGACTTAAGTACAGAAAGACTGAGTCTTCCTACTGTCTATGTTTTGAGCGTTTCCTGTGTCACCAGTTTTACATTCCGATGCACCTCTGCAGGTTTACTGAATCCCTTGGACCTTTCCATTGACGATGAAACACAGAAATTGCATCGGAATTAAATATAAGAGACACAATGCCGACTTAAGTACAGGAAGACTGAGTTTTCCTACTGTCTATAATTTGAGCGTTTCCTGTGTCACCAGTTTTACATTCCGATGCACCTCTACAGGTTTACTGTATCCCTTGGACCTTCCCATTGTCAATGTAACACAGAAATTTCATCGGAATTAAATATAAGAGACACAATGCCGACTTAAGTACAGGAAGACTGAGTCTTCCTACTGTCTATGTTTTGAGCGTTTCCTGTGTCACCAGTTTTACATTCCGATGCACCTCTGCAGGTTTACTGTATCCCTTGGACCTTCCCATTGTCGATGAAACACAGAAATTGCATCGGAATTAAAAATAAGAGGCACAATGCCGACTTAAGTACAGGAAGACTAAGTCTTCCTACTGTCTATGTTTTGAGCGTTTCCTGTGTCATCAGTTTTACTTTCCGATGCACCTCTGCATGTTTACTATATCCCTTGGACCTTCCCATTGACCATGAAACACAGAAATTCCATCGGAATTAAATATAAGAGACACAATGCAGTCTTAAGTACAGGAAGACTGAGTCTTCCTACTGTCTATGTTTTGAACGTTTCATGTGTCACCAGTTTTTCATTCTGATGCACCTCTGCAGGTTTACTGTATCCCTTGGACCTTCCCATTGTCGATGAAACACAGAAATTGCATCGGAATTAAATATAAGAGACACAACGCCGACTTAAGTACAAGAAAACTGAGTCTTCTTACGGTCTATGTTATGAGCGTTTCCTGTATCACCAGTTTTACATTCCGATGCACCCCTGCCGGTTTACTGTATCCCTTGGACCTTCCCATTGTCGATGAAACACAGAAATTGCATCGCATTAAATATAAGAGACACAATGCCGACTTAAGTACAGGAAGACTGAGTCTTCCTACTGTCTATGTTTTGAGCGTTTCCTGTGTCACCAGTTTTACATTCCGATGCACCTCTGCAGGTTTACTGTATCCCTTGGACCTTCCCATTGTCGATGAAACACAGAAATTGCATCGGAATTAAAAATAAGAGGCACAATGCCGACTTAAGTACAGGAAGACTAAGTCTTCCTACTGTCTATGTTTTGAGCGTTTCCTGTGTCATCAGTTTTACTTTCCGATGCACCTCTGCAGGTTTACTATATCCCTTGGACCTTCCCATTGTCGATGAAACACAGAAATTGCATCGCATTAAATATAAGAGGCACAATGCCGACTTAAGTACAGCAAGACTAAGTCTTCCTACTCTCTATGTTTTGAGCGTTTCCTGTGTCATCAGTTTTACTTTCCGATGCACCTCTGCAGGTTTACTATATCCCTTGGACCTTTCCATTCACGATGAAACACAGAAATTTCATCTGAAATAAATATAAAAGACACAATGCCGACTTAAGTACAGGAAGACTGAGTCTTCCTACTGTCTATGTTTTGAGCGTTTCCTGTGTCACCAGATTTACATTCCGATGCACCTCTGCAGGTTTACTGTATCCCTTGGACCTTTCCATTGACGATGAAACACAGAAATTGCATCGGAATTAAATATAAGAGACACAATGCCGACTTAAGTACAGGAACACTGAGTTTTCCTACTGTCTATAATTTGAGCGTTCCCTGTGTCACCAGTTTTACATTCCGATGCACCTCTACAGGTTTACTGTATCCCTTGGACCTTCACAGGTACGATGAAACACAGAAATTGCATCGGAATTAAATATAAGAGACACAATGCCGACTTAAGTAGAGGAAGACTGAGTCTTCCTACTGTCTATGTTTGAGCGTTTCCTGTGTCACCAGTTTTACATTCCGATGCACCTCTGCAGGTTTACTGTATCCCTTGGACCTTCCCATTGTCGATGAAACACAGAAATTGCATCGGAATTAAAAATAAGAGGCACAATGCCGACTTAAGTACAGGAAGACTGAGTCTTCCTAATTTCTATAACTTGAGCGTTTCCTGTGTCATCAGTTTTACATTCCGATGCACCTCTACAGGTTTACTGTATCCCTTGGACCTTCACAGTGACGATGAAACACAGAAATTGCATCGGAATTAAATATAAGAGACATAATGCCGACTTAAGTGCAGGAAGACTGAGTTTTCCTACTGTCTATAATTTGAGCGTTTCCTGTGTCACCAGTTTTACATTCCGATGCACCTCTACAGGTTTACTGTATCCGTTGGCCCTTCACAGGTACGATGAAACACAGAAATTGCATCGGAATTAAATATAAGAGACACAATGCCGACTTAAGTACAGAAAGACTGAGTCTTCCTACTGTCTATGTTTTGAGCGTTTCCTGTGTCACCAGTTTTACATTCCGATGCACCTCTGCAGGTTTACTGTATCCCTTGGATCTTCCCATTGTCGATGAAACACAGAAATTGCATCGGAATTAAATATAAGATACACAATGCCGACTTAAGTACCAGAAAACAGTCTTCTTACGGTCAATGTTTTGAGCGTTTCCTGTGACACCAGTTTTACATTCCGATGCACCTCAGCAGGTTTACTGTATGCCTTGGACCTTTCCATTGACGATGAAACACAGAAATTGCATCGGAATTAAAAATAAGAGGCACAATGCCGACTTAAGTACAGGAAGACTGAGTCTTCCTAATTTCTATAACTTGAGCGTTTCCTGTGTCATCAGTTTTACATTCCGATGCACCTCTACAGGTTTACTGTATCCCTTGGACCTTCACAGTGACGATGAAACACAGAAATTGCATCGGAATTAAATATAAGAGACATAATGCCGACTTAAGTACAGAAAGACTGAGTCTTCCTACTGTCTATGTTTTGAGCGTTTCCTGTGTCACCAGTTTTACATTCCGATGCACCTCTACAGGTTTACTGTATCCCTTGGACCTTCCCATTGTCCATGTAACACGGAAATTTCATCGGAATTAAATATAAGAGACACAATGCCGACTTAAGTACAGGAAGACTGAGTCTACCTACTGTCTATGTTTTGAGCGTTTCCTGTGTCACCAGTTTTACATTCCGATGCACCTCTGCAGGTTTACTGTATCCCTTGGACCTTCCCATTGTCGATGAAACACAGAAATTGCATCGGAATTGAATATAAGAGACACAATGCCGACTTAAGTACAGGAAGACTGAGTCTTCCTAATTTCTATAACTTGAGCGTCTCCTGTGTCACCAGTTTTACATTCCGATGCACCTCTACAGGTTTACTGTATCGCTTGGACCTTCACAGTGGCGATGAAACACAGAAATTGCATCGGAATTAAATATAAGAGACACAATGCCGACTTAAGTGCAGGAAGACTGAGTTTTCCTACTGTCTATAATTTGAGCGTTTCCTGTGTCACCAGTTCCGATGCACCTCTACACTTTTACTGTATCCCTTGGACCTTCACAGGTACGATGAAACCCAGAAATTGCATCGGAATTAAATATAAGAGACACAATGCCGACTTAAGTACAGGAAGACTGAGTCTTCCTACCGTCTATGTTTTGAGCGTTTCCTGTGTCACCAGTTTTACATTCCGATGCACCTCTGCAGGTTTACTGTATCCCTTGGACCGTCCCATTGTCGATGAAACACAGAAATTGCATCGGAATTAAATATAAGATACACAATGCCGACTTAAGTACCAGAAAACAGTCTTCTTACGGTCAATGTTTTGAGCGTTTCCTGTGTCACCAGTTTTACATTCCGATACACCTCAGCAGGTTTACTGTATCCCTAGGACCTTTCCATTGACGATGAAACACAGAAATTGCATCGGAATTAAACATAAGAGACACAATGCCTACTTAAGTACAGGAAGACTGAGTTTTCCTACTGTCTATAATTTGAGCGTTTCCTGTGTCACCAGTTTTACATTCCGATGCACCTCTACAGGTTTACTGTATCCCTTGGACCTTCCCATTGTCCATGTAACACAGAAATTTCATCGGAATTAAATATAAGAGACACAATGCCGACTTAAGTACAGGAAGACAGAGTCTTCCTACTGTCTATGTTTTGAACGTTTCCTGTGTCATCAGTTTTACTTTCCGATGCACCTCTGCAGGTTTACTATATCCCTTGGACCTATCCATTCACGAAGAAACACATAAATTTCATCTGAAATAAATATAAGAGACACAATGCCGACTTAAGTACAGGAAGACTGAGTCTTCCTACTGTCTATGTTTTGAGCGTTTCCTGTGTCACCAGTTTTACATTCCGATGCACTTCTGCAGGTTTACTGTATCCCTTAGACCTTCCCATTGTCGATGAAACACAGAAATTGCATCGGAATTAAATATAAGAGACACAATGCCGACTTAAGTACAGGAAGACTGAGTCTTCCTACTTTCTATAACTTTAGCGTTTCCTGTGTCACCAGTTTTACATTCCGATGAACCTCTACAGGTTTACTGTATCCCTTGGACCTTCACAGGTACGATGAAACACAGGAATTGCATCGGTATTAAATATAAGAGACACAGTGCCGACTTAAGTACAGGAAGACTGAGTCTTCCTACTCTCTATGTTTTGAGCGTTTCCTGTGTCACCAGTTTTACATTCCGATGCACTTCTGCAGGTTTACTGTATCCCTTGGACCTTCCCATTGTCGATGAAACACAGAAATTGCATCGGAATTAAATATAAGAGACACAATGCCGACTTAAGTACAGGAAGACTGAGTCTTCCTACTTTCTATAACTTGAGCGTTTCCTGTGTCACCAGTTTTACATTCCGATGAACCTCTACAGGTTTACTGTATCCCTTGGACCCTCACAGTGACGATGAAACACAGAAATTGCATCGGAATTAAATATAAGATACACAATGCCGACTTAAGTACAGGAAGACTGAGTTTTACTATTGTCTATAATTTGAGCGTTTCCTGTGTCACCAGTTTTACATTCCGATGCACCTCTGCAGGTTTACTGTATCCCTTGGACCTTCCCATTGGCGATGAAACACAGAAATTGCATCGAAATTAAAAATAAGAGACACAATGCCGACTTAAGTACAGGAAGACTGAGTCTTCCTACTGTCTATGTTTTGAGCGTTTCCTGTGTCACTAGTTTTACATTCCGATTCACCTCTGCAGGTTTACTATATGCCTTGGACCTTCCCATTGTCGATGAAACACAGATATCGCATCGGAATTAAATATAAGAATCACAATGCCGTCTTAAGTACAGGAAGACTGAGTCTTCCTACTGTCTATGATTTGAGCGTTTCCTGAGTCACCAGTTTTACATTCCGATGCACCTCTGCAGGTTTACTGTATCCCTTGGACATTCCCATTGACGATGAAAAACAGAAATTGCATCGGAATTAAATATAAGATACACAATGCCGACTTAAGTACAGGAAGACTAAGTCTTCCTACTGTCTATGTTTTGAGCGTTTCCTGTGTCATCAGTTTTACTTTCCGATGCACCTCTGCATGTTTACTATATCCCTTGGACCTTCCCATTCACGATGAAACACAGAAATTCAATCGGAAATAAATATAAGAGACACAATGCCGACTTAAGTACAGGAGGACTGAGTCATCCTACTGCCTATGTTTTGAGCGTTTCCTGTGTCACCAGTTTTACATTCCGATGCACCTCTGCAGGTTTACTGTATCCCTTGGACCATCCCATTGGCGACGAAACACACAAATTGCATCGAAATTAAATATAAGAGACACAATGCCGACTTAAGTACAGGAAGACGGAGTCTTCCTATTGTCTATAATTTGAGCGTTTCCTGTGCCACCAGTTTTACATTCCGATGCACCTCTGCAGGTTTACTGTATCCCTTGGACCTTAACAGGTACGATGAAACCCAGAAATTGCATCGAAATTAAATATAAGAGACCCAATGCCGACTTAAGTACAGGAAGACTGAGTCTTCCTACTGTCTATGTTTTGAGCGTGTCCTGTGTCACCAGTTTTACATTCCGATTCACCTCTGCAGGTTTACTATATCCCTTGGACCTTCCCATTGTCGATGAAACACAGAAATCGCATCGGAATTAAATACAAGAGTCACAATGCCGTCTTAAGTACAGGAAGACTGAGTCTTCCTACTGTCTATGATTTGAGCGTTTCCTGAGTCACCAGTTTTACATTCCGATGCACCTCTGCAGGTTTACTGTATCCCTTGGACCTTCACAGGTACGATGAAACACAGAAATTGCATCGGAATTAAATATAAGAGACACAATGCCGACTTAAGTAGAGGAAGACTGAGTCTTCCTACTGTCTATGTTTGAGCGTTTCCTGTGTCACCAGTTTTACATTCCGATGCATCTCTGCAGGTTTACTGTATCCCTTGGACCTTCCCATTGTCGATGAAACACAGAAATTGCATCGCAATTAAAAATAAGAGGCACAATGCCGACTTAAGTACAGGAAGACTGAGTCTTCCTAATTTCTATAACTTGAGCGTTTCCTGTGTCATCAGTTTTACATTCCGATGCACCTCTACAGGTTTACTGTATCCCTTGGACCTTCACAGTGACGATGAAACACAGAAATTGCATCGGAATTAAATATAAGAGACATAATGCCGACTTAAGTGCAGGAAGACTGAGTTTTCCTACTGTCTATAATTTGAGCGTTTCCTGTGTCACCAGTTTTACATTCCGATGCACCTCTACAGGTTTACTGTATCCGTTGGCCCTTCACAGGTACGATGAAACACAGAAATTGCATCGGAATTAAATATAAGAGACACAATGCCGACTTAAGTACAGAAAGACTGAGTCTTCCTACTGTCTATGTTTTGAGCGTTTCCTGTGTCACCAGTTTTACATTCCGATGCACCTCTGCAGGTTTACTGTATCCCTTGGACCTTCCCATTGTCGATGAAACACAGAAATTGCATCGGAATTAAATATAAGATACACAATGCCGACTTAAGTACCAGAAAACAGTCTTCTTACGGTCAATGTTTTGAGCGTTTCCTGTGTCACCAGTTTTACATTCCGATGCACCTCAGCAGGTTTACTGTATGCCTTGGACCTTTCCATTGACGATGAAACACAGAAATTGCATCGGAATTAAATATAAGAGACACAATGCCGACTTAAGTACAGGAAGACTGAATTTTCCTACTGTCTATAATTTGAGCGTTTCCTGTGTCACCAGTTTTACATTCCGATGCACCTCTACAGGTTTACTGTATCCCTTGGACCTTCCCATTGTCCATGTAACACGGAAATTTAATCGGAATTAAATATAAGAGACACAATGCCGACTTAAGTACAGGAAGACTGAGTCTACCTACTGTCTATGTTTTGAGCGTTTCCTGTGTCACCAGTTTTACATTCCGATGCACCTCTGCAGGTTTACTGTATCCCTTGGACCTTCCCATTGTCGATGAAACACAGAAATTGCATCGGAATTGAATATAAGAGACACAATGCCGACTTAAGTACAGGAAGACTTAGTCTTCCTAATTTCTATAACTTGAGCGTCTCCTGTGTCACCAGTTTTACATTCCGATGCACCTCTACAGGTTTACTGTATCGCTTGGACCTTCACAGTGGTGATGAAACACAGAAATGGCATCGGAATTAAATATAAGAGACACAATGCCGACTTAAGTGCAGGAAGACTGAGTTTTCCTACTGTCTATAATTTGAGCGTTTCCTGTGTCACCAGTTCCGATGCACCTCTACACTTTTACTGTATCCCTTGGACCTTCACAGGTACGATGAAACCCAGAAATTGCATCGGAATTAAATATAAGAGACACAATGCCGACTTAAGTACAGGAAGACTGAGTCTTCCTACCGTCTATGTTTTGAGCGTTTCCTGTGTCACCAGTTTTACATTCCGATGCACCTCTGCAGGTTTACTGTATCCCTTGGACCGTCCCATTGTCGATGAAACACAGAAATTGCATCGGAATTAAATATAAGATACACAATGCCGACTTAAGTACCAGAAAACAGTCTTCTTACGGTCAATGTTTTGAGCGTTTCCTGTGTCACCAGTTTTACATTCCGATGCACCTCAGCAGGTTTACTGTATCCCTTGGACCTTTCCATTGACGATGAAACACAGAAATTGCATCGGAATTAAACATAAGAGACACAATGCCTACTTAAGTACAGGAAGACTGAGTTTTCCTACTGTCTATAATTTGAGCGTTTCCTGTGTCACCAGTTTTACATTCCGATGCACCTCTACAGGTTTACTGTATCCCTTGGACCTTCCCATTGTCCATGTAACACAGAAATTTCATCGGAATTAAATATAAGAGACACAATGCCGACTTAAGTACAGGAAGACAGAGTCTTCCTACTGTCTATGTTTTGAACGTTTCCTGTGTCATCAGTTTTACTTTCCGATGCACCTCTGCAGGTTTACTATATCCCTTGGACCTATCCATTCACGAAGAAACACATAAATTTCATCTGAAATAAATATAAGAGACACAATGCCGACTTAAGTACAGGAAGACTGAGTCTTCCTACTGTCTATGTTTTGAGCGTTTCCTGTGTCACCAGTTTTACATTCCGATGCACTTCTGCAGGTTTACTGTATCCCTTGGACCTTCCCATTGTCGATGAAACACAGAAATTGCATCGGAATTAAATATAAGAGACACAATGCCGACTTAAGTACAGGAAGACTGAGTCTTCCTACTTTCTATAACTTGAGCGTTTCCTGTGTCACCAGTTTTACATTCCGATGAACCTCTACAGGTTTACTGTATCCCTTGGACCTTCACAGGTACGATGAAACACAGGAATTGCATCGGTATTAAATATAAGAGACACAATGCCGACTTAAGTACAGGAAGACTGAGTCTTCCTACTGTCTATGTTTTGAGCGTTTCCTGTGTCACCAGTTTTACATTCCGATGCACTTCTGCAGGTTTACTGTATCCCTTGGACCTTCCCATTGTCGATGAAACACAGAAATTGCATCGGAATTAAATATAAGAGACACAATGCCGACTTAAGTACAGGAAGACTGAGTCTTCCTACTGTCTATGTTTTGAGCGTTTCCTGTGTCACTAGTTTTACATTCCGATTCACCTCTGCAGGTTTACTATATGCCTTGGACCTTCCCATTGTCGATGAAACACAGATATCGCATCGGAATTAAATATAAGAATCACAATGCCGTCTTAAGTACAGGAAGACTGAGTCTTCCTACTGTCTATGATTTGAGCGTTTCCTGAGTCACCAGTTTTACATTCCGATGCACCTCTGCAGGTTTACTGTATCCCTTGGACATTCCCATTGACGATGAAAAACAGAAATTGCATCGGAATTAAATATAAGATACACAATGCCGACTTAAGTACAGGAAGACTAAGTCTTCCTACTGTCTATGTTTTGAGCGTTTCCTGTGTCATCAGTTTTACTTTCCGATGCACCTCTGCATGTTTACTATATCCCTTGGACCTTCCCATTCACGATGAAACACAGAAATTCAATCGGAAATAAATATAAGAGACACAATGCCGACTTAAGTACAGGAGGACTGAGTCATCCTACTGCCTATAATTTGAGCGTTTCCTGTGTCACCAGTTTTACATTCCGATGCACCTCTGCAGGTTTACTGTATCCCTTGGACCATCCCATTGGCGACGAAACACACAAATTGCATCGAAATTAAATATAAGAGACACAATGCCGACTTAAGTACAGGAAGACGGAGTCTTCCTACTGTCTATAATTTGAGCGTTTCCTGTGCCACCAGTTTTACATTCCGATGCACCTCTGCAGGTTTACTGTATCCCTTGGACCTTAACAGGTACGATGAAACCCAGAAATTGCATCGAAATTAAATATAAGAGACCCAATGCCGACTTAAGTACAGGAAGACTGAGTCTTCCTACTGTCTATGTTTTGAGCGTGTCCTGTGTCACCAGTTTTACATTCCGATTCACCTCTGCAGGTTTACTATATCCCTTGGACCTTCCCATTGTCGATGAAACACAGAAATCGCATCGGAATTAAATACAAGAGTCACAATGCCGTCTTAAGTACAGGAAGACTGAATCTTCCTACTGTCTATGATTTGAGCGTTTCCTGAGTCACCAGTTTTACATTCCGATGCACCTCTGCAGGTTTACTGTATCCCTTGGACCTTCCCATTGACGATGAAAAACATAAATTGCATCGGAATTAAATATAAGATACACAATGCCGTCTTAAGTACAGGAAGACTGAGTCTTCCTACTGTCTATGATTTGACCGTTTCCAGAGTCACCAGTTTTACATTCCGATGCACCTCTGCAGGTTTACTGTATCCCTTGGACCTTCCCATTGACGATGAAAAACAGAAATTGCATCGGATTTAAATATAAGATACACAATGCCGACTTAAGTACACGAAGACAAAGTCTCCCTACTGTCTATGTTTTGAGCGTTTCCTGTGTCATCAGTTTTACTTTCCGATGCACCTCTGCATGTTTACTATATCCCTTGGACCTTCCCATTCACGATGAAACACAGAAAATTAATCGTAAATAAATATAAGAGACACAATGAAGACTTAAGTACAGGAAGACTGACTGTTCCTACTGTCTATGTTTTGAGCGTTTCCTGTGTCACCAGTTTTACATTCCGATGCACTTCTGCAGGTTTACTGTATCCCTTGGACCTTCCCATTGACGAAGAAACACAGAAATTGCATTGGAATTAAATATAAGAGACACAATGCCGTCATAAGGACAGGAAGACTGAGTCTTCCTACTGTCTATGTTTTGAGCGTTTCCTGTGTCATCAGTTTTACTTTCCGATGCACCTCTGCAGGTTTACTATATCCCTTGGACCTTTCCATTGACGATGAAACACAGAAACTGCATCGGAATTAAATATAAGAGACACAATGGCGACTTAAGTACAGGAAGACTGAGTTTTCCTACTGTCTATAATTTGAGCGTTTCCTGTGTCACGAGTTTTACATTCCGATGCACCTCTGCAGGTTTACTGTATCCCTTGGACCTTCCCATTGTCGATAAAACACAGAAATTGCATCGGAATTAAATATAAGAGACACAATGCCGACTTAAGTGCCAGAAAACAGTCTTCTTACGGTCAATGTTTTGAGCATTTCCTGTGTCACCAGTTTTACATTCCGATGCACCTCTGCAGGTTAACTGTATCCCTTGGACCTTCCCAATGGCGATGAAACACACAAATTGCATCGAAATTAAATATAAGAGACACAATGCCGACTTAAGTACAGGAAGACTGAGTCTTCCTACTGTCTATGTTTTGAGCGTTTCCTGTGTCACCAGTTTTACATTCCGATGCACCTCTGCAGGTTTACTGTATCCCTTGGACCTTCCCATTGACGATGAAACACAGAAATTGCATTGGAATTAAATATAAGAGACACAATGCCGACTTAAGTACAGGAAGACTGAGTCTTCCTACTGTCTATGTTTTGAGCGGTTCCTGTGTCAGTAGTTTTACATTCCGATGCACCCCTGCCGGTTTACTATATTCCTTGGACGTTCCCATTGTCGATGAAACAAAGAAATTGCATCGCATTAAATATAAGAGGCACAATGCCGACTTAAATACAGCAAGACTAAGTCTTCCTACTGTCTATGTTTTGAGCGTTTCCTGTGTCATCAGTTTTACTTTCCGATGCACCTCTGCAGGTTTACTATATCCCTTGGACGTTTCCATTCACGATGAAACACAGAAATTTCATCTGAAATAAATATAAGAGACACAATGCCGACTTAAGTACAGGAAGACTGAGTCTTCCTACTGTCTATGATTTGAGCGTCTCCTGTGTCACCAGTTTTACATTCCGATGCACCTCTGCAGGTTTACTGTATCCCTTGGACCTTCCCATTGACGATGAAACACATAAATTGCATGGGAATTAAATATAAGAGACACAATGCCGACTTAAGTACAGGAACACTGAGTTTTCCTACTGTCTATAATTTGAGCGTTTCCTGTGTCACCAGTTTTACATTCCGATGCACCTCTACAGGTTTACTGTATCCCTTGGACGTTCCCATTGTCGATGAAACACAGAAATTGCATCGGAATTAAACATAAGAGAAACAATGCCGACTTAAGTACAGCACGACTAAGTCTTCCTACTGTCTATGTTTTGAGCGTTTCCTGTGTCATCAGTTTTACTTTCCGATGCACCTCTGCAGGTTTACTATATCCCTTGGACCTATCCATTCACGATGAAACACAGAAATTTCATCTGAAATAAATATAAGAGACACAATGCCGACTTAAGTACAGCAAGACTAAGTTTTCCTACTGTCTATGTTTTGAGCGTTTCCTGTGTCACCAGTTTTACATTCCGATGCACCTCTGCAGGTTTACTGTATCCCTTGGACCTTCCCATTGACGATGAAACACATAAATTGCATGGGAATTAAATATAAGAGACACAATGCCGACTTAAGTACAGGAAGAGTGAGTCTTCCTACTGTCTATGTTTTGAACGTTTCCTGTGTCACTAGTTTTACATTCCGATGCACCTCTGCAGGTTTACTGTATCCCTTGGACCTTTCCATTGACGATGAAACACAGAAACTGCATCGGAATTAAATATAAGAGACACAATGCCGACTTAAGTACAGGAAGACTGAGTTTTCCTACTGTCTATAATTTGACCGTTTCCTGTGTCACCAGTTTTACATTCCGATGCACCTCTACAGGTTTACTGTATCCCTTGGACCTTCACAGGTACGATGAAACACAGGAATTGCATCGGCATTAAATATAAGAGACACAATGCCGACTTAAGTACAGGAATACTGAGTCTTCCTACTGTCTATGTTTTGAACGTTTCCTGTGTCACTAGTTTTACATTCCGATGCACCTCTGCAGGTTTACTGTATCCCTTGGACCTTTCCATTGACGATGAAACACAGAAACTGCATCGGAATTAAATATAAGAGACACAATGCCGACTTAAGTACAGGAAGACTGAGTTTTCCTACTGTCTATAATTTGAGCGTTTCCTGTGTCACCAGTTTTACATTCCGATGCACCTCTGCAAGTTTACTGTATCCCTTGGACCTTCCCATTGTCGATGAAACACAGAAATTGCATCGGAATTAAAGATAAGAGACACAATGCCGACTTAAGTACAGGAAGACTGAGACTTCCTACTTTCTATAACTTGAGCGTTTCTTGTGTCACCAGTTTAACATTCAGATGAACCTCTACAGGTTTACTGTATCCCTTGGACCCTCACAGTGACGATGAAACACAGAAATTGCATCGGAATTAAATGTAAGAAACACAATGCCAACTTAAGTACAGGAAGACTGAGTTTTCCTACTGTCTATAATTTGAGCGTTTCCTGTGTCACCAGTTTTACATTCCGATGCACCTCTACAGGTTTACTGTATCCCTTGGACCTTCACAGGTACGATGAAACACAGAAATTGCATCGGAATTAAATATAAGAGACACAATGCCGACTTAAGTACAGGAAGACTGAGTCTTCCTACTGGCTATGCTTTGAGCGTTTCCTGTGTCACCCGTTTTACATTCCGATGCACCTCTGCAGCAGTACTGTATCCCTTGGACTTTCCCATTGACGATGAAACACAGAAATTGCATCGGAATTAAATATAAGAGACACAATGCCGTCTTAAGTACAGGAAGACTGAGTCGTCCTACTGTCTATGATTTGAGCGCTTCATGTGTCACCAGATTTACATTCTGATGCACCTCTGCAGGTTTACTGTATCCCTTGGACCTTCCCATTGTCGATGAAACACAGAAATTGCATCGGAATTAAATATAAGAGATACAATGCCGACTTAAGTACAGGAAGACTGAGTCTTCCTACTGGCTATGCTTTGAGCGTTTCCTGTGTCACCCGTTTTACATTCCGATGCACCTCTGCAGCAGTACTGTATCCCTTGGACTTTCCCATTGACGATGAAACACAGAAATTGCATCGGAATTAAATATAAGAGACACAGCGCCGTCTTAAGTACAAGAAAACTGAGTCTTCTTACGGTCTATGTTTTGAGCGTTTCCTGTGTCACCAGTTTTACATTCCGATGCACCCCTGCCGGTTTACTGTATCCCTTGGACCTTTCCATTGTCGATGAAACACAGAAATTGCATCGGAATTAAATATAAGAGAAACAATGCCGACTTAAGTACAGCAAGACTATGTCTTCCTACTGTCTATGTTTTGAGCGTTTCCTGTGTCATCAGTTTTACTTTCCGATGCACCTCTGCAGGTTTACTATATCCCTTGGACCTACCCATTCACGATGAAACACAGAAATTTCATCTGAAATAAATATAAGAGACACAATGCCGACTTAAGTACAGGAAGACTGAGTCTTCCTACTGTCTATGTTTTGAGCGTTTCCTGTGTCACCAGTTTTACATTCCGATGCACCTCTGCAGGTTTACTGTATCCCTTGGACCTTCCCATTGACGATGAAACACATAAATTGCATGGGAATTAAATATAAGAGACACAATGCCAACTTAAGTACAGGAAGAGTGAGTCTTCCTACTGTCTATGTTTTGAACGTTTCCTGTGTCACTAGTTTTACATTCCGATGCACCTCTGCAGGTTTACTGTATCCCTAGGACCTTTCCATTGACGATGAAACACAGAAACTGCATCGGAATTAAATATAAGAGACACAATGCCGACTTAAGTACAGGAAGACTGAGTTTTTCTACTGTCTATAATTTGAGCGTTTCCTGTGTCACCAGTTTTACATTCCGATGCACCTCTACAGGTTTACTGTATCCCTTGGACCTTCACAGGTACGATGAAACACAGGAATTGCAGCGGCATTAAATATAAGAGACACAATGCCGACTTAAGTACAGGAAGACTGAGTCTTCCTACTGTCTATGTTTTGAGCGTTTCCTGTGTCACCAGTTTTACATTCCGATGCACTTCTGCAGGTTTACTGTATCCCTTGGACCTTCCCATTGTCGATGAAACACAGAAATTGCATCGGAATTAAATATAAGAGACACAATGCCGACTTAAGTACAGGAAGACTGAGTCTTCCTACTTTCTATAACTTGAGCGTTTCCTGTGTCACCAGTTTTACATTTCGATGAACCTCTACAGGTTTACTGTATCCCTTGGACGCTCACAGTGACGATGAAACACAGAAATTTCATCTGAAATAAATATAAGAGGAACAATGCCGACTTAAGTACAGGAAGACTGAGTCTTCCTACTGTCTATGTTTTGAGCGTCTCCTGTGTCACCAGTTTCACATTCCGATGCACCTCTGCAGGTTTACTGTATCCTTTGGACCTTCCCATTGACGATGAAACACATAAATTGCATCGGAATTAAATATAAGAGGAACAATGCCGACTTAAGTACAGGAAGACTGAGTCTTCCTACTGTCTATGTTTTGAGCGTCTCCTGTGTCACCAGTTTCACATTCCGATGCACCTCTGCAGGTTTACTGTATCCCTTGGACCTTCCCATTGACGGTGAAACACATAAATTGCATCGGGATTAAATATAAGAGACACAATGTCGACTTAAGTACAGGAAGACTGAGTCTTCCTACTTTCTATAACTTGAGCGTTTCCTGTGTCACCAGTTTAACATTCAGATGAACCTATACAGGTTTACTGTATCCCTTGGACCCTCACAGTGACGATGAAACACAGAAATTGCATCGGAATTAAATATAAGAGACACAATGATGACTTAAGTACAGGAAGACTGAGTTTTCCTACTGTCTATAATTTGAGCGTTTCCTGTGTCACCAGTTTTACATTCCGATGCACCTCTACAGGTTTACTGTATCCCTTGGACCTTCACAGGTACGATGAAACACAGAAATTGCATCGGAATTAAATATAAGAGACACAATGCCGACTTAAGTACAGGAAGACTGAGTCTTCCCACTGTCTATGTTTTGAGCGTTTCCTGTGTCACCAGTTTTATATTCCGATGCACGTCTGCAGGTTTACTGTATCCCTTGGACCTTCCCATTGTCGATAAAACACAGACATTGCATCGGAATTAAATATAAGAGACACAATGCCGCCTTAAGTACCAGAAAACAGTCTTCTTACAGTCAATGTCTTGAGCGTTTCCTGTGTCACCAGTTTTACATTCCGATGCACATCTGCAGGTTTACTGTATCCCTTGGACCTTCCCATTGGCGATGAAACACACAAATTGCATCGAAATTAAATATAAGAGACACAATGCCGACTTAAGTACAGGAAGACTGAGTCTTCCTACTGTCTATGTTTTGAGCGTTTCCTGTGTCACCAGTTTTACATTCCGATTCACCTCTGCAGGTTTACAATATCCCTTGGACCTTCCCATTGTCGATGAAACACAGAAATCGCATCGAAATTAAATATAAGAATCACAATGCCGTCTTAAGTACAGGAAGACTGAGTCTTCCTACTGTCTATGATTTGAGCGTTTCCTGAGTCACCAGTTTTACATTCCGATGCACCTCTGCATCTTTACTGTATCCCTTGGACATTCCCATTGACGATGAAAAACAGAAATTGCATCGGAATTAAATATAAGATACAGAATGCCGACTTAAGTACAGGAGGACTAAGTCTTCCTACTGTCTATGCTTTGAGCGTTTCCTGTGTCATCAGTTTTACTTTCCGATGCACCTCTGCATGTTTACTATATCCCTTTGACCTTCCCATTCACGATGAAACACAGAAATTTAATCGGAAATAAATATAAGAGACACAATGCCGACTTAAGTACAGGAAGACTGAGTCATCCTACTGCCTATGTTTTGAGCGTTTCCTGTGTCACCAGTTTTACATTCCGATGCACCTCTGCAGGTTTACTGTATCCCTTGGACCTTCCCAATGACGATGAAACACAGAAATTGCATTGGAATTAAATATAAGAGACACAATGCCGACTTAAGTGCAGGAAGACTGAGTCTTCCTACTGTCTATGTTTTGAGCGTTTCCTGTGTCAGTAGTTTTACATTCCGATGCACCCCTGCCGGTTTACTATATTCCTTGGACTTTCCCATTGTCGATGAAACAAAGAAATTGCATCGCATTAAATATAAGAGGCACAATGCCGACTTAAGTACAGCAAGACTAAGTCTTCCTACTGTCTATGCTTTGAGCGTTTCCTGTGTCATCAGTTTTACTTTCCGATGCACCTCTGCAGGTTTACTATATCCCTTGGACCTTTCCATTCACGATGAAACACAGAAATTTCGTCTGAAATAAATATAAGAGACACAATGCCGACTTAAGTACA
This sequence comes from Schistocerca nitens, assembly GCF_023898315.1. NCBI lineage: Eukaryota > Metazoa > Arthropoda > Insecta > Orthoptera > Acrididae > Schistocerca > Schistocerca nitens. The sequence goes on along the minus strand of NC_064616.1, from coordinate 190,133 downwards.
GTAAGACTGAGTCTTCCTACTGTCTATGTTTTGAGCGTTTCCTGTGTCACCAGTTTTACATTCCGATGCACCTCTGCAGGTTTACTGTATCCCTTGGACCTTCCCATTGACGATGAAACACATAAATTGCATGGGAATTAAATATAAGAGACACAATGCCGACTTAAGTACAGGAACACTGAGTTTTCCTACTGTCTATAATTTGAGCGTTTCCTGTGTCACCAGTTTTACATTCCGATGCACCTCTACAGGCTTACTGTATCCCTTGGACCTTCACAGGTACGATGAAACACAGAAATTGCATCGGAATTAAATATAAGAGACACAATGCCGACTTAAGTACAGGAAGACTGAGTCTTCCTACTGTCTATGTTTTGAGCGTTTCCTGTGTCACCAGTTTTACATTCCGATGCACCTCTGCAGGTTTACTGTATCCCTTGGTCCTTCCCATTGTCGATGAAACACAGAATTTGCATCGCAATTAAATATAAGAGAAACAATGCCGACTGAAGTACAGGAAGACTGAGTCTTCCTAATTTCTAAAACTTGAGCGTTTCCTGTGTCACCAGTTTTACATTCCGATGCACTTCTACAGGTTTACTGTATCCCTTGGACCTTCACAGGTACGATGAAACACAGAAATTGCATCGGAATTAAATATAAGATACACAATGCCGACTTAAGTACCAGAAAACAGTCTTCTTACGGTCAATGTTTTGAGCGTTTCCTGTGTCATCAGTTTTACTTTCCGATGCACCTCTGCATGTTTACTATATCCCTTGGACCTTTCCATTCACGATGAAACACAGATATTTCATCTGAAATAAATATAAGAGACACAATGCCGACTTATGAATAGGAAGGCTGAGTCTTCCTACTGTCTATGTTTTGAGCGTTTCCTTTGTCACCAGTTTTACATTCCGATTCACCTCTGCAGGTTTACTGTATCCCTTGGAGCTTCCCATTGACGATGAAACACAGAAATTGCATCGGAATTAAATATAAGAGACACAACGCCGACTTAAGTACAGGAAGACTGAGTCTTCCTACTGTCTATGTTTTGAACGTTTCCTGTGTCACTAGTTTTACATTCCGATGCACCTCTGCAGGTTTACTGTATCCCTTGGACCTTTCCATTGACGATGAAACACAGAAATTGCATCAGAATTAAATATAAGAGACACAATGCCGACTTAAGTACAGGAAGACTGAGTTTTCCTACTGTCTATACTTTGAGCGTTTACTGTGTCACCAGTTTTACATTCCGATGCACCTCTGCAGGTTTACTCTATCCCTTGGACCTTCCCATTGACGATGAAACACAGAAATTGCATTGGAATTAAATATAAGAGACACAATGCCGACTTAAGTACAGGAAGACTGAGTCTTCCTACTGTCTATGTTTTGAGCGCTTCCTGTGTCAGTAGTTTTACATTCCGATGCACCTCTGCAGGTTTACTGTATCCCTTGGACCTTCCCATTGACGATGAAACACAGAAATTGCATCGGAATTATATATAAGAGACAGAATGCCGTCTTAAGTACAGGAAGACTGAGTATTCCTACTGTCTATGTTTTTAGCGTTTCATGTGTCACCAGTTTTACATTCTGATGCACATCTGCAGGTTTACTGTATCCCATGGACCTTCCCATTGTCGATGCAACACAGAAATTGCATCGGAATTAAATATAAGAGACACAATGTAGACATAAGTACAGGAAGAGTGAGTCTTCCTACTGTCTATGTTTTGAGCGTTTCCTGTGTCACCTGTTTTACATTCCGATGCACCTCTGCAGGTTTACTGTATCCCTTGGACCTTCCCATTGACGATGAAACGCAGAAATTGCATCGGAATTAAATATAAGAGACACAACGCCGACTTAAGTACAAGAAAACTGAGTCTTCTTACAGTCTATTTTTTGAGCGTTTCCTTTATCACCAGTTTTACATTCCGATGCACCCCTGCCAGTTTACTATATCCCTTGGACCTTCCCATTGTCGATGAAACACAGAAATTGCATCGCATTAAATATAAGAGGCACAATGCCGACTTAAGTACAGCAAGACTAAGTCTTCCTACTGTCTATGTTTTGAGCGTTTCCTGTGTCATCAGTTTTACTTTCCGATGCACCTCTGCAGGTTTACTATATCCCTTGGACCTTTCCATTCACGATGAAACACAGAAATTTCATCTGAAATAAATATAAAAGACACAATGCCGACTTAAGTACAGGAAGACTGAGTCTTACTACTGTCTATGTTTTGAGCGTTTCCTGTGTCACCAGTTTTACATTCCGATGCACCTCTGCAGGTTTACTCTATCCCTTGGACCTTCCCATTGACGATGAAACACATAAATTGCATGGGAATTAAATATAAGAGACACAATGCAGACTTAAGTACAGGAAGAGTGAGTCTTCCTACTGTCTATGTTTTGAACGTTTCCTGTGTCACTAGTTTTACATTCCGATGCACCTCAGCAGGTTTACTGTATCCCTTGGACCTTTCCATTGACGATGAAACACAGAAATTGCATCGGAATTAAATATAAGAGACACAATGCCGACTTAAGTACAGGAACACTGAGTTTTCCTACTGTCTATAATTTGAGCGTTCCCTGTGTCACCAGTTTTACATTCCGATGCACCTCTACAGGTTTACTGTATCCCTTGGACCTTCACTGGTACGATGAAACACAGAAATTGCATCGGAATTAAATATAAGAGACACAATGCCGACTTAAGTACAGGAAGACTGAGTCTTCCTACTGTCTATGTTTTGAGCGTTTCCTGTGTCACCAGTTTTACATTCCGATGCACCTCTGCAGGTTTACTGTATCCCTTGGACCTTCCCATTGTCGATGAAACACAGAAATTGCATCGGAATTAAAAATAAGAGGCACAATGCCGACTTAAGTACAGGAAGACTGAGTCTTCCTAATTTCTATAACTTGAGCGTTTCCTGTGTCATCAGTTTTACATTCCGATGCACCTCTACAGGTTTACTGTATCCCTTGGACCTTCACAGTGACGATGAAACACAGAAATTGCATCGGAATTAAATATAAGAGACATAATGCCGACTTAAGTGCAGGAAGACTGAGTTTTCCTAGTGTCTATAATTTGAGCGTTTCCTGTGTCACCAGTTTTACATTCCGATGCACCTCTACAGGTTTACTGTATCCCTTGGACCTTCACAGGTACGATGAAACACAGAAATTGCATCGGAATTAAATATAAGAGACACAATGCCGACTTAAGTACAGAAAGACTGAGTCTTCCTACTGTCTATGTTTTGAGCGTTTCCTGTGTCACCAGTTTTACATTCCGATGCACCTCTGCAGGTTTACTGTATCCCTTGGACCTTCCCATTGTCGATGAAACACAGAAATTGCATCGGAATTAAATATAAGATACACAATGCCGACTTAAGTACAGGAAGACTGAGTTTTCCTACTGTCTATAATTTGAGCGTTTCCTGTGTCACCAGTTTTACATTCCGATGCACCTCTACAGGTTTACTGTATCCCTTGGACCTTCCCATTGTCCATGTAACACAGAAATTTCATCGGAATTAAATATAAGAGACACAATGCCGACTTAAGTACAGGAAGACTGAGTCTTCCTACTGTCTATGTTTTGAGCGTTTCCTGTGTCACCAGTTTTACATTCCGATGCACCTCTGCAGGTTTACTGTATCCCTTGGACCTTCCCATTGTCGATGAAACACAGAAATTGCATCGGAATTAAAAATAAGAGGCACAATGCCGACTTAAGTACAGGAAGACTAAGTCTTCCTACTGTCTATGTTTTGAGCGTTTCCTGTGTCATCAGTTTTACTTTCCGATGCACCTCTGCATGTTTACTATATCCCTTGGACCTTTCCATTGACGATGAAACACAGAAATTGCATCGGAATTAAATATAAGAGACACAATGCCGACTTAAGTACAGGAACACTGTGTTTTCCTACTGTCTATAATTTGAGCGTTCCCTGTGTCACCAGTTTTACATTCCGATGCACCTCTACAGGTTTACTGTATCCCTTGGACCTTCACAGGTACGATGAAACACAGAAATTGCATCGGAATTAAATATAAGAGACACAATGCCGACTTAAGTACAGGAAGACTGAGTCTTCCTACTGTCTATGTTTTGAGCGTTTCCTGTGTCACCAGTTTTACATTCCGATGCACCTCTGCAGGTTTACTGTATCCCTTGGACCTTCCCATTGTCGATGAAACACAGAAATTGCATCGGAATTAAAAATAAGAGGCACAATGCCGACTTAAGTACAGGAAGACTGAGTCTTCCTAATTTCTATAACTTGAGCGTTTCCTGTGTCATCAGTTTTACATTCCGATGCACCTCTACAGGTTTACTGTATCCCTTGGACCTTCACAGTGACGATGAAACACAGAAATTGCATCGGAATTAAATATAAGAGACATAATGCCGACTTAAGTGCAGGAAGACTGAGTTTTCCTAGTGTCTATAATTTGAGCGTTTCCTGTGTCACCAGTTTTACATTCCGATGCACCTCTACAGGTTTACTGTATCCCTTGGACCTTCACAGGTACGATGAAACACAGAAATTGCATCGGAATTAAATATAAGAGACACAATGCCGACTTAAGTACAGAAAGACTGAGTCTTCCTACTGTCTATGTTTTGAGCGTTTCCTGTGTCACCAGTTTTACATTCCGATGCACCTCTGCAGGTTTACTGTATCCCTTGGACCTTCCCATTCTCGATGAAACACAGAAATTGCATCGGAATTAAATATAAGATACACAATGCCGACTTAAGTACCAGAAAACAGTCTTCTTACGGTCAATGCTTTGAGCGTTTCCTGTGTCACCAGTTTTACATTCCGATGCACCTCAGCAGGTTTACTGTATCCCTTGGACCTTTCCATTGACGATGAAACACAGAAATTGCATCGGAATTAAATATAAGAGACACAATGCCGACTTAAGTACAGGAAGACTGAGTTTTCCTACTGTCTATAATTTGAGCGTTTCCTGTGTCACCAGTTTTACATTCCGATGCACCTCTACAGGTTTACTGTATCCCTTGGACCTTCCCATTGTCCATGTAACACAGAAATTTCATCGGAATTAAATATAAGAGACACAATGCCGACTTAAGTACAGGAAGACTGAGTCTTCCTACTGTCTATGTTTTGAGCGTTTCCTGTGTCACCAGTTTTACATTCCGATGCACCTCTGCAGGTTTACTGTATCCCTTGGACCTTCCCATTGTCGATGAAACACAGAAATTGCATCGGAATTAAAAATAAGAGGCACAATGCCGACTTAAGTACAGGAAGACTAAGTCTTTCTACTGTCTATGTTTTGAGCGTTTCCTGTGTCATCAGTTTTACTTTCCGATGCACCTCTGCATGTTTACTATATCCCTTGGACCTTTCCATTGACGATGAAACACAGAAATTGCATCGGAATTAAATATAAGAGACACAATGCCGACTTAAGTACAGGAACACTGAGTTTTCCTACTGTCTATAATTTGAGCGTTCCCTGTGTCACCAGTTTTACATTCCGATGCACCTCTACAGGTTTACTGTATCCCTTGGACCTTCACAGGTACGATGAAACACAGAAATTGCATCGGAATTAAATATAAGAGACACAATGCCGACTTAAGTACAGGAAGACTGAGTCTTCCTACTGTCTATGTTTTGAGCGTTTCCTGTGTCACCAGTTTTACATTCCGATGCACCTCTGCAGGTTTACTCTATCCCTTGGACCTTCCCATTGTCGATGAAACACAGAAATTGCATCGGAATTAAAAACAAGAGGCACAATGCCGACTTAAGTACAGGAAGACTGAGTCTTCCTAATTTCTATAACTTGAGCGTTTCCTGTGTCATCAGTTTTACATTCCGATGCACCTCTACAGGTTTACTGTATCCCTTGGACCTTCACAGTGACGATGAAACACAGAAATTGCATCGGAATTAAATATAAGAGACATAATGCCGACTTAAGTGCAGGAAGACTGAGTTTTCCTAGTGTCTATAATTTGAGCGTTTCCTGTGTCACCAGTTTTACATTCCGATGCACCTCTACAGGTTTACTGTATCCCTTGGACCTTCACAGGTACGATGAAACACAGAAATTGCATCGGAATTAAATATAAGAGACACAATGCCGACTTAAGTACAGAAAGACTGAGTCTTCCTACTGTCTATGTTTTGAGCGTTTCCTGTGTCACCAGTTTTACATTCCGATGCACCTCTGCAGGTTTACTGTATCCCTTGGACCTTCCCATTGTCGATGAAACACAGAAATTGCATCGGAATTAAATATAAGATACACAATGCCGACTTAAGTACCAGAAAACAGTCTTCTTACGGTCAATGTTTTGAGCGTTTCCTGTGTCACCAGTTTTACATTCCGATGCACCTCAGCAGGTTTACTGTATCCCTTGGACCTTTCCATTGACGATGAAACACAGAAATTGCATCGGAATTAAATATAAGAGACACAATGCCGACTTAAGTACAGGAAGACTGAGTTTTCCTACTGTCTATAATTTGAGCGTTTCCTGTGTCACCAGTTTTACATTCCGATGCACCTCTACAGGTTTACTGTATCCCTTGGACCTTCCCATTGTCCATGTAACACAGAAATTTCATCGGAATTAAATATAAGAGACACAATGCCGACTTAAGTACAGGAAGACTGAGTCTTCCTACTGTCTATGTTTTGAGCGTTTCCTGTGTCACCAGTTTTACATTCCGATGCACCTCTGCAGGTTTACTGTATCCCTTGGACCTTCCCATTGTCGATGAAACACAGAAATTGCATCGGAATTAAAAATAAGAGGCACAATGCCGACTTAAGTACAGGAAGACTAAGTCTTCCTACTGTCTATGTTTTGAGCGTTTCCTGTGTCATCAGTTTTACTTTCCGATGCACCTCTGCATGTTTACTATATCCCTTGGACCTTCCCATTGACGATGAAACACAGAAATTGCATCGGAATTAAATATAAGAGACACAATGCAGTCTTAAGTACAGGAAGACTGAGTCTTCCTACTGTCTATGTTTTGACCGTTTCATGTGTCACCAGTTTTTCATTCTGATGCACCTCTGCAGGTTTACTGTATCCCTTTGACCTTCCCATTGTCGATGAAACACAGAAATTGCATCGGAATTAAATATAAGAGACACAACGCCGACTTAAGTACAAGAAAACTGAGTCTTCTTACGGTCTATGTTTTGAGCGTTTCCTGTATCACCAGTTTTACATTCCGATGCACCCCTGCCGGTTTACTGTATCCCTAGGACCTTCCCATTGTCGATGAAACACAGAAATTGCATCGCATTAAATATAAGAGACACAATGCCGACTTAAGTACAGGAAGACTGAGTCTTCCTACTGTCTATGTTTTGAGCGTTTCCTGTGTCACCAGTTTTACATTCCGATGCACCTCTGCAGGTTTACTGTATCCCTTGGACCTTCCCATTGTCGATGAAACACATATATTGCATCGGAATTAAAAATACGAGGCACAATGCCGACTTAAGTACAGGAAGACTAAGTCTTCCTACTGTCTATGCTTTGAGCGTTTCCTTTGTCATCAGTTTTACTCTCCGATGCACCTCTGCAGGTTTACTATATCCCTTGGACCTTCCCATTGTCGATGAAACACAGAAATTGCATCGCATTAAATATAAGAGGCACAATGCCGACTTAAGTACAGCAAGACTAAGTCTTCCTACTGTCTATGTTTTGAGCGTTTCCTGTGTCATCAGTTTTACTTTCCGATGCACCTCTGCAGGTTTACTATATCCCTTGGACCTTTCCATTCACGATGAAACACAGAAATTTCATCTGAAATAAATATAAAAGACACAATGCCGACTTAAGTACAGGAAGACTGAGTCTTCCTACTGTCTATGTTTTGAGCGTCTCCTGTGTCACCAGTTTTACATTCCGATGCACCTCTGCAGGTTTACTGTATCCCTTGGACCTTCCCATTGACGATGAAACGCATAAATTGCATGGGAATTAAATATAAGAGACACAACGCCGACTTAAGTACAGGAAGAGTGAGTCTTCCTACTGTGTATGTTTTGAACGTTTCCTCTGTCACTAGTTTTACATTCCGATGCACCTCAGCAGGTTTACTGTATCCCTTGGACCTTTCCATTGACGATGAAACACAGAAATTGCATCGGAATTAAATATAAGAGACACAATGCCGACTTAAGTACAGGAAGACTGAGTTTTCCTACTGTCTATAATTTGAGCGTTCCCTGTGTCACCAGTTTTACATTCCGATGCACCTCTACAGGTTTACTGTATCCCTTGGACCTTCACAGGTACGATGAAACACAGAAATTGCATCGGAATTAAATATAAGAGACACAATGCCGACTTAAGTACAGGAAGACTGAGTCTTCCTACTGTCTATGTTTTGAGCGTTTCCTGTGTCACCAGTTTTACATTCCGATGCACCTCTGCAGGTTTACTGTATCCCTTGGACCTTCCCATTGTCGTGAAACACAGAAATTGCATCGGAATTAAAAATAATAGGCACAATGCCGACTTAAGTACAGGAAGACTGAGTCTTCCTAATTTCTATAACTTGAGCGTTTCCTGTGTCATCAGTTTTACATTCCGATGCACCTCTACAGGTTTACTGTATCCCTTGGACCTTCACAGTGACGATGAAAAACAGAAATTGCATCGGAATTAAATATAAGAGACATAATGCCGACTTAAGTGCAGGAAGACTGAGTTTTCCTACTGTCTATAATTTGAGCGTTTCCTGTGTCACCAGTTTTACATTCCGATGCACCTCTACAGGTTTACTGTATCCGTTGGCCCTTCACAGGTACGTGGAAACACAGAAATTGCATCGGAATTAAATATAAGAGACACAATGCCGACTTAAGTACAGAAAGACTGAGTCTTCCTACTGTCTATGTTTTGAGCGTTTCCTGTGTCACCAGTTTTACATTCCGATGCACCTCTGCAGGTTTACTGTATCCCTTGGACCATCCCATTGTCGATGAAACACAGAAATTGCATCGGAATTAAATATAAGATACACAATGCCGACTTAAGTACCAGAAAACAGTCTTCTTACGGTCAATGTTTTGAGCGTTTCCTGTGTCACCAGTTTTACATTCCGATGCACCTCAGCAGGTTTACTGTATCCCTTGGACAATGCCATTGACGATGAAACACAGAAATTGCATCGGAATTAAATATAAGAGACACAATGCCGACTTAAGTACAGGAAGACTGAGTTTTCCTACTGTCTATAATTTGAGCGTTTCCTGTGTCACCAGTTTTACATTCCGATGCACCTCTACAGGTTTACTGTATCCCTTGGACCTTCACAGGTACGATGAAACCCAGAAATTGCATCGGAATTAAATATAAGAGACACAATGCCGACTTAAGTACAGGAAGACTGAGTCTTCCTACCGTCTATGTTTTGAGCGTTTCCACTGTCACCAGTTTTACATTCCGATGCACCTCTGCAGGTTTACTGTATCCCTTGGACCTTCCCATTGACGATGAAACACAGAAATTGAATCGGAATTAAATATAAGAGACACAATGCCGACTTAAGTACAGGAAGACTGAGTCTTCCTACTTTCTATAACTTGATCGTTTCCTGTGTCACCAGTTTTACAATCCGATGAACCTCTACAGGTTTACTGTATCCCTTGGACCCTCACAGTGACGATGAAACACAGAAATTGCATCGGAATTAAATATAAGAGACACAATGCCGACTTAAGTACAAGAAGACTGAGTCTTCCTACCGTCTATGTTTTGAGCGTTTCCTGTGTCACCAGTTTTACATTCCGATGCACTTCTGCAGGTTTACTGTATCCTTTGGACCTTCCCATTGTCGATGAAACACAGAAATTGCATCGGAATTAAATATAAGAGACACAATGCCGACTTAAGTACAGGAAGACTGAGTCTTCCTACTTTCTATAACTTGAGCGTTTCCTGTGTCACCAGTTTTACATTCCGATGAACCTCTACAGGTTTACTGTATCCCTTGGACCTTCACAGGTACGATGAAACACAGGAATTGCATCGGCATTAAATATAAGAGACACAATGGCGACTTAAGTACAGGAAGACTGAGTCTTCCTACTGTCTATGTTTTGAGCGTTTCCTGTGTCACCAGTTTTACATCCGATGCACTTCTGCAGGTTTACTGTATCCCTTGGACCTTCCCATTGTCGATGAAACACAGAAATTGCATCGGAATTAAATATAAGAGACACAATGCCGACTTAAGTACAGGAAGACTGAGTCTTCCTACTTTCTATAACTTGAGCGTTTCCTGTGTCACCTGTTTTACATTCCGAGGAACCTCTACAGGTTTACTGTATCCCTTGGACCCTCACAGTGACGATGAAACACAGAAATTGCATCGGAATTAAATATAAGAGACACAATGAAGACTTAAGTACAGGAAGACTGAGTTTTCCTATTGTCTATAATTTGAGTGTTTCCTGTGTCACCAGTTTTACATTCCGATGCACCTCTGCAGGTTTACTGTATCCCTTGGACCTTCCCATTGTCGATGAAACACAGAAATTGCATCGCATTAAATATAAGAGACACAATGCCGACTTAAGTACAGGAAGACTGAGTCTTCCTAATTTCTATAACTTGAGCGTCTCCTGTGTCACCAGTTTTACATTCCGATGCACCTCTGCAGGTTTACTGTATCCCTTGGACATTCCCATTGACGATGAAAAACAGAAATTGCATCGGAATTAAATATAAGATACACAATGCCGACTTAAGTACAGGAAGACTAAGTCTTCCTACTGTCTATGTTTTGAGCGTTTCCTGTGTCATCAGTTTTACTTTCCGATGCACCTCTGCATGTTTACTATATCCCTTGGACCTTCCCATTCACGATGAAACACAGAAATTCAATCGGAAATAAATATAAGAGACACAATGCCGACTTAAGTACAGGAGGACTGAGTCATCCTACTGCCTATGTTTTGAGCGTTTCCTGTGTCACCAGTTTTACATTCCGATGCACCTCTGCAGGTTTACTGTATCCCCTGGACCTTCCCATTGACGATGAAACACAGAAATTGCATTGGAATTAAATATAAGAGACACAATGCCGACTTAAGTACAGGAAGACTGAGTCTTCCTTCTGTCTATGTTTTGAGCGTTTCCTGTGTCAGTAGTTTTACATTCCGATGCACCCCTGCCGGTTTACTATATTCCTTGGACCTTCCCATTGTCGATGAAACAAAGAAATTGCATCGCATTAAATATAAGAGGCACAATGCCGACTTAAGTACAGCAAGACTAAGTCTTCCTACTGTCTATGTTTTGAGCGTTTCCTGTGTCATCAGTTTTACTTTCCGATGCACCTCTGCAGGTTTACTATATCCCTTGGACGTTTCCATTTACGACGAAACACAGAAATTTCATCTGAAAGAAATATAAGAGACACAATGCCGACTTAAGTACAGGAAGACTGAGTCTTCCTACTGTCTATGTTTTGAGCGTCTCCTATGTCACCAGTTTTACATTCCGATGCACCTCTGCAGGTTTACTGTATCCCTTGGACCTTCCCATTGACGATGAAACACATAAATTGCATGGGAATTAAATATAAGAGACACAATGCCGACTTAAGTACAGGAACACTGAGTTTTCCTACTGTCTATAATTTGAGCGTTTCCTGTGTCACCAGTTTTACATTCCGATGCACCTCTACAGGTTTACTGTATCCCTTGGACCTTCCCATTGTCCATGTAACACAGAAATTTCATCGGAATTAAATATAAGAGACACAATGCCGACTTAAGTACAGGAAGACTGAGTCTTCCTACTGTCTATGTTTTGAGCGTTTCCTGTGTCATCAGTTTTACTTTCCGATGCACCTCTGCAGGTTTACTATATCCCTTGGACCTATCCATTCACGAAGAAACACAGAAATTTCATCTGAAATAAATATAAGAGACACAATGCCGACTTAAGTACAGGAAGACTGAGTCTTCCTACTGTCTATGTTTTGAGCGTTTCCTCTGTCACCAGTTTTACATTCCGATGCACCTCTGCAGGTTTACTGTATCCCTTGGACCTTCCCATTGACGATGAAACACAGAAATTGAATCGGAATTAAATATAAGAGACACAATGCCGACTTAAGTACAGGAAGACTGAGTCTTCCTACTTTCTATAACTTGAGCGTTTCCTGTGTCACCAGTTTTACAATCCGATGAACCTCTACAGGTTTACTGTATCCCTTGGACCCTCACAGTGACGATGAAACACAGAAATTGCATCGGAATTAAATATAAGAGACACAATGCCGACTTAAGTACAAGAAGACTGAGTCTTCCTACTGTCTATGTTTTGAGCGTTTCCTGTGTCACCAGTTTTACATTCCGATGCACTTCTGCAGGTTTACTGTATCCCTTGGACCTTCCCATTGTCGATGAAACACAGAAATTGCATCGGAATTAAATATAAGAGTTACAATGCCGACTTAAGTACAGGAAGACTGAGTCTTCCTACTTTCTATAACTTGAGCGTTTCCTGTGTCACCAGTTTTACATTCCGATGAACCTCTACAGGTTTGTTGTATCCCTTGGACCTTCACAGGTACGATGAAACACAGGAATTGCATCGGCATTAAATATAAGAGACACAATGCCGACTTAAGTACAGGAAGACTGAGTCTTCCTACTGTCTATGTTTTGAGCGTTTCCTGTGTCACCAGTTTTACATCCGATGCACTTCTGCAGGTTTACTGTATCCCTTGGACCTTCCCATTGTCGATGAAACACAGAAATTGCATCGGAATTAAATATAAGAGACACAATGCCGACTTAAGTACAGGAAGACTGAGTCTTCCTACTTTCTATAACTTGAGCGTTTCCTGTGTCACCTGTTTTACATTCCGAGGAACCTCTACAGGTTTACTGTATCCCTTGGACCCTCACAGTGACGATGAAACACAGAAATTGCATCGGAATTAAATATAAGAGACACAATGAAGACTTAAGTACAGGAAGACTGAGTTTTCCTATTGTCTATAATTTGAGTGTTTCCTGTGTCACCAGTTTTACATTCCGATGCACCTCTGCAGGTTTACTGTATCCCTTGGACCTTCCCATTGTCGATGAAACACAGAAATTGCATCGCATTAAATATAAGAGACACAATGCCGACTTAAGTACAGGAAGACTGAGTCTTCCTAATTTCTATAACTTGAGCGTCTCCTGTGTCACCAGTTTTACATTCCGATGCACCTCTGCAGGTTTACTGTATCCCTTGGACATTCCCATTGACGATGAAAAACAGAAATTGCATCGGAATTAAATATAAGATACACAATGCCGACTTAAGTACAGGAAGACTAAGTCTTCCTACTGTCTATGTTTTGAGCGTTTCCTGTGTCATCAGTTTTACTTTCCGATGCACCTCTGCATGTTTACTATATCCCTTGGACCTTCCCATTCACGATGAAACACAGAAATTCAATCGGAAATAAATATAAGAGACACAATGCCGACTTAAGTACAGGAACACTGAGTTTTCCTACTGTCTATAATTTGAGCGTTTCCTGTGTCACCAGTTTTACATTCCGATGCACCTCTACAGGTTTACTGTATCCCTTGGACCTTCCCATTGTCCATGTAACACAGAAATTTCATCGGAATTAAATATAAGACACACAATGCCGACTTAAGTACAGGAAGACTGAGTCTTCCTACTGTCTATGTTTTGAGCGTTTCCTGTGTCATCAGTTTTACTTTCCGATGCACCTCTGCAGGTTTACTATATCCCTTGGACCTATCCATTCACGAAGAAACACAGAAATTTCATCTGAAATAAATATAAGAGACACAATGCCGACTTAAGTACAGGAAGACTGAGTCTTCCTACTGTCTATGTTTTGAGCGTTTCCTCTGTCACCAGTTTTACATTCCGATGCACCTCTGCAGGTTTACTGTATCCCTTGGACCTTCCCATTGACGATGAAACACAGAAATTGAATCGGAATTAAATATAAGAGACACAATGCCGACTTAAGTACAGGAAGACTGAGTCTTCCTACTTTCTATAACTTGAGCGTTTCCTGTGTCACCAGTTTTACAATCCGATGAACCTCTACAGGTTTACTGTATCCCTTGGACCCTCACAGTGACGATGAAACACAGAAATTGCATCGGAATTAAATATAAGAGACACAATGCCGACTTAAGTACAAGAAGACTGAGTCTTCCTACTGTCTATGTTTTGAGCGTTTCCTGTGTCACCAGTTTTACATTCCGATGCACTTCTGCAGGTTTACTGTATCCCTTGGACCTTCCCATTGTCGATGAAACACAGAAATTGCATCGGAATTAAATATAAGAGACACAATGCCGACTTAAGTACAGGAAGACTGAGTCTTCCTACTTTCTATAACTTGAGCGTTTCCTGTGTCACCAGTTTTACATTCCGATGAACCTCTACAGGTTTGTTGTATCCCTTGGACCTTCACAGGTACGATGAAACACAGGAATTGCATCGGCATTAAATATAAGAGACACAATGCCGACTTAAGTACAGGAAGACTGAGTCTTCCTACTGTCTATGTTTTGAGCGTTTCCTGTGTCACCAGTTTTACATCCGATGCACTTCTGCAGGTTTACTGTATCCCTTGGACCTTCCCATTGTCGATGAAACACAGAAATTGCATCGGAATTAAATATAAGAGACACAATGCCGACTTAAGTACAGGAAGACTGAGTCTTCCTACTTTCTATAACTTGAGCGTTTCCTGTGTCACCTGTTTTACATTCCGAGGAACCTCTACAGGTTTACTGTATCCCTTGGACCCTCACAGTGACGATGAAACACAGAAATTGCATCGGAATTAAATATAAGAGACACAATGAAGACTTAAGTACAGGAAGACTGAGTTTTCCTATTGTCTATAATTTGAGTGTTTCCTGTGTCACCAGTTTTACATTCCGATGCACCTCTGCAGGTTTACTGTATCCCTTGGACCTTCCCATTGTCGATGAAACACAGAAATTGCATCGCATTAAATATAAGAGACACAATGCCGACTTAAGTACGGGAAGACTGAGTCTTCCTAATTTCTATAACTTGAGCGTCTCCTGTGTCACCAGTTTTACATTCCGATGCACCTCTGCAGGTTTACTGTATCCCTTGGACATTCCCATTGACGATGAAAAACAGAAATTGCATCGGAATTAAATATAAGATACACAATGCCGACTTAAGTACAGGAAGACTAAGTCTTCCTACTGTCTATGTTTTGAGCGTTTCCTGTGTCATCAGTTTTACTTTCCGATGCACCTCTGCATGTTTACTATATCCCTTGGACCTTCCCATTCACGATGAAACACAGAAATTCAATCGGAAATAAATATAAGAGACACAATGCCGACTTAAGTACAGGAAGACTGAGTCTTCCTACTGTCTATGTTTTGAGCGTTTCCTGTGTCACCAGTTTTACATTCCGATGCACCTCTGCAGGTTTACTGTATCCCTTGGACCTTCCCATTGTCGATGAAACACAGAAATTGCATCGGAATTAAAAATAAGAGGCACAATGCCGACTTAAGTACAGGAAGACTGAGTCTTCCTAATTTCTATAACTTGAGCGTTTCCTGTGTCATCAGTTTTACATTCCGATGCACCTCTACAGGTTTACTGTATCCCTTGGACCTTCACAGTGACGATGAAACACAGAAATTGCATCGGAATTAAATATAAGAGACATAATGCCGACTTAAGTGCAGGAAGACTGAGTTTTCCTAGTGTCTATAATTTGAGCGTTTCCTGTGTCACCAGTTTTACATTCCGATGCACCTCTACAGGTTTACTGTATCCCTTGGACCTTCACAGGTACGATGAAACACAGAAATTGCATCGGAATTAAATATAAGAGACACAATGCCGACTTAAGTACAGAAAGACTGAGTCTTCCTACTGTCTATGTTTTGAGCGTTTCCTGTGTCACCAGTTTTACATTCCGATGCACCTCTGCAGGTTTACTGTATCCCTTGGACCTTCCCATTGTCGATGAAACACAGAAATTGCATCGGAATTAAATATAAGATACACAATGCCGACTTAAGTACCAGAAAACAGTCTTCTTACGGTCAATGTTTTGAGCGTTTCCTGTGTCACCAGTTTTACATTCCGATGCACCTCAGCAGGTTTACTGTATCCCTTGGACCTTTCCATTGACGATGAAACACAGAAATTGCATCGGAATTAAATATAAGAGACACAATGCCGACTTAAGTACAGGAAGACTGAGTTTTCCTACTGTCTATAATTTGAGCGTTTCCTGTGTCACCAGTTTTACATTCCGATGCACCTCTACAGGTTTACTGTATCCCTTGGACCTTCCCATTGTCCATGTAACACAGAAATTTCATCGGAATTAAATATAAGAGACACAATGCCGACTTAAGTACAGGAAGACTGAGTCTTCCTACTGTCTATGTTTTGAGCGTTTCCTGTGTCACCAGTTTTACATTCCGATGCACCTCTGCAGGTTTACTGTATCCCTTGGACCTTCCCATTGTCGATGAAACACAGAAATTGCATCGGAATTAAAAATAAGAGGCACAATGCCGACTTAAGTACAGGAAGACTAAGTCTTCCTACTGTCTATGTTTTGAGCGTTTCCTGTGTCATCAGTTTTACTTTCCGATGCACCTCTGCATGTTTACTATATCCCTTGGACCTTCCCATTGACGATGAAACACAGAAATTGCATCGGAATTAAATATAAGAGACACAATGCAGTTTAAGTACAGGAAGACTGAGTCTTCCTACTGTCTATGTTTTGAACGTTTCATGTGTCACCAGTTTTTCATTCTGATGCACCTCTGCAGGTTTACTGTATCCCTTTGACCTTCCCATTGTCGATGAAACACAGAAATTGCATCGGAATTAAATACAAGAGACACAACGCCGACTTAAGTACAAGAAAACTGAGTCTTCTTACGGTCTATGTTTTGAGCGTTTCCTGTATCACCAGTTTTACATTCCGATGCACCCCTGCCGGTTTACTGTATCCCTAGGACCTTCCCATTGTCGATGTAACACAGAAATTGCATCGCATTAAATATAAGAGACACAATGCCGACTTAAGTACAGGAAGACTGAGTCTTCCTACTGTCTATGTTTTGAGCGTTTCCTGTGTCACCAGTTTTACATTCCGATGCACCTCTGCAGGTTTACTGTATCCCTTGGACCTTCCCATTGTCGATGAAACACATATATTGCATCGGAATTAAAAATACGAGGCACAATGCCGACTTAAGTACAGGAAGACTAAGTCTTCCTACTGTCTATGTTTTGAGCGTTTCCTTTGTCATCAGTTTTACTCTCCGATGCACCTCTGCAGGTTTACTATATCCCTTGGACCTTCCCATTGTCGATGAAACACAGAAATTGCATCGCATTAAATATAAGAGGCACAATGCCGACTTAAGTACAGCAAGACTAAGTCTTCCTACTGTCTATGTTTTGAGCGTTTCCTGTGTCATCAGTTTTACTTTCCGATGCACCTCTGCAGGTTTACTATATCCCTTGGACCTTTCCATTCACGATGAAACACAGAAATTTCATCTGAAATAAATATAAAAGACACAATGCCGACTTAAGTACAGGAAGACTGAGTCTTCCTACTGTCTATGTTTTGAGCGTCTCCTGTGTCACCAGTTTTACATTCCGATGCACCTCTGCAGGTTTACTGTATCCCTTGGACCTTCCCATTGACGATGAAACGCATAAATTGCATGGGAATTAAATATAAGAGACACAACGCCGACTTAAGTACAGGAAGAGTGAGTCTTCCTACTGTGTATGTTTTGAACGTTTCCTCTGTCACTAGTTTTACATTCCGATGCACCTCAGCAGGTTTACTGTATCCCTTGGACCTTTCCATTGACGATGAAACACAGAAATTGCATCGGAATTAAATATAACAGACACAATGCCGACTTAAGTACAGGAACACTGAGTTTTCCTACTGTCTATAATTTGAGCGTTCCCTGTGTCACCAGTTTTACATTCCGATGCACCTCTACAGGTTTACTGTATCCCTTGGACCTTCACAGGTACGATGAAACACAGAAATTGCATCGGAATTAAATATAAGAGACACAATGCCGACTTAAGTACAGGAAGACTGAGTCTTCCTACTGTCTATGTTTTGAGCGTTTCCTGTGTCACCAGTTTTACATTCCGATGCACCTCTGCAGGTTTACTGTATCCCTTGGACCTTCCCATTGTCGTGAAACACAGAAATTGCATCGGAATTAAAAATAATAGGCACAATGCCGACTTAAGTACAGGAAGACTGAGTCTTCCTAATTTCTATAACTTGAGCGTTTCCTGTGTCATCAGTTTTACATTCCGATGCACCTCTACAGGTTTACTGTATCCCTTGGACCTTCACAGTGACGATGAAAAACAGAAATTGCATCGGAATTAAATATAAGAGACATAATGCCGACTTAAGTGCAGGAAGACTGAGTTTTCCTACTGTCTATAATTTGAGCGTTTCCTGTGTCACCAGTTTTACATTCCGATGCACCTCTACAGGTTTACTGTATCCGTTGGCCCTTCACAGGTACGTGGAAACACAGAAATTGCATCGGAATTAAATATAAGAGACACAATGCCGACTTAAGTACAGAAAGACTGAGTCTTCCTACTGTCTATGTTTTGAGCGTTTCCTGTGTCACCAGTTTTACATTCCGATGCACCTCTGCAGGTTTACTGTATCCCTTGGACCATCCCATTGTCGATGAAACACAGAAATTGCATCGGAATTAAATATAAGATACACAATGCCGACTTAAGTACCAGAAAACAGTCTTCTTACGGTCAATGTTTTGAGCGTTTCCTGTGTCACCAGTTTTACATTCCGATGCACCTCAGCAGGTTTACTGTATCCCTTGGACAATGCCATTGACGATGAAACACAGAAATTGCATCGGAATTAAATATAAGAGACACAATGCCGACTTAAGTACAGGAAGACTGAGTTTTCCTACTGTCTATAATTTGAGCGTTTCCTGTGTCACCAGTTTTACATTCCGATGCACCTCTACAGGTTTACTGTATCCCTTGGACCTTCACAGGTACGATGAAACCCAGAAATTGCATCGGAATTAAATATAAGAGACACAATGCCGACTTAAGTACAGGAAGACTGAGTCTTCCTACCGTCTATGTTTTGAGCGTTTCCTCTGTCACCAGTTTTACATTCCGATGCACCTCTGCAGGTTTACTGTATCCCTTGGACCTTCCCATTGACGATGAAACACAGAAATTGAATCGGAATTAAATATAAGAGACACAATGCCGACTTAAGTACAGGAAGACTGAGTCTTCCTGCTTTCTATAACTTGAGCGTTTCCTGTGTCACCAGTTTTACAATCCGATGAACCTCTACAGGTTTACTGTATCCCTTGGACCCTCACAGTGACGATGAAACACAGAAATTGCATCGGAATTAAATATAAGAGACACAATGCCGACTTAAGTACAAGAAGACTGAGTCTTCCTACTGTCTATGTTTTGAGCGTTTCCTGTGTCACCAGTTTTACATTCCGATGCACTTCTGCAGGTTTACTGTATCCCTTGGACCTTCCCATTGTCGATGAAACACAGAAATTGCATCGGAATTAAATATAAGAGACACAATGCCGACTTAAGTACAGGAAGACTGAGTCTTCCTACTTTCTATAACTTGAGCGTTTCCTGTGTCACCAGTTTTACATTCCGATGAACCTCTACAGGTTTACTGTATCCCTTGGACCTTCACAGGTACGATGAAACACAGGAATTGCATCGGCATTAAATATAAGAGACACAATGCCGACTTAAGTACAGGAAGACTGAGTCTTCCTACTGTCTATGTTTTGAGCGTTTCCTGTGTCACCAGTTTTACATCCGATGCACTTCTGCAGGTTTACTGTATCCCTTGGACCTTCCCATTGTCGATGAAACACAGAAATTGCATCGGAATTAAATATAAGAGACACAATGCCGACTTAAGTACAGGAAGACTGAGTCTTCCTACTTTCTATAACTTGAGCGTTTCCTGTGTCACCTGTTTTACATTCCGAGGAACCTCTACAGGTTTACTGTATCCCTTGGACCCTCACAGTGACGATGAAACACAGAAATTGCATCGGAATTAAATATAAGAGACACAATGAAGACTTAAGTACAGGAAGACTGAGTTTTCCTATTGTCTATAATTTGAGTGTTTCCTGTGTCACCAGTTTTACATTCCGATGCACCTCTGCAGGTTTACTGTATCCCTTGGACCTTCCCATTGTCGATGAAACACAGAAATTGCATCGCATTAAATATAAGAGACACAATGCCGACTTAAGTACAGGAAGACTGAGTCTTCCTAATTTCTATAACTTGAGCGTCTCCTGTGTCACCAGTTTTACATTCCGATGCACCTCTGCAGGTTTACTGTATCCCTTGGACATTCCCATTGACGATGAAAAACAGAAATTGCATCGGAATTAAATATAAGATACACAATGCCGACTTAAGTACAGGAAGACTAAGTCTTCCTACTGTCTATGTTTCGAGCGTTTCCTGTGTCATCAGTTTTACTTTCCGATGCACCTCTGCATGTTTACTATATCCCTTGGACCTTCCCATTCACGATGAAACACAGAAATTCAATCGGAAATAAATATAAGAGACACAATGCCGACTTAAGTACAGGAGGACTGAGTCATCCTACTGCCTATGTTTTGAGCGTTTCCTGTGTCACCAGTTTTACATTCCGATGCACCTCTGCAGGTTTACTGTATCCCCTGGACCTTCCCATTGACGATGAAACACAGAAATTGCATTGGAATTAAATATAAGAGACACAATGCCGACTTAAGTACAGGAAGACTGAGTCTTCCTTCTGTCTATGTTTTGAGCGTTTCCTGTGTCAGTAGTTTTACATTCCGATGCACCCCTGCCGGTTTACTATATTCCTTGGACCTTCCCATTGTCGATGAAACAAAGAAATTGCATCGCATTAAATATAAGAGGCACAATGCCGACTTAAGTACAGCAAGACTAAGTCTTCCTACTGTCTATGTTTTGAGCGTTTCCTGTGTCATCAGTTTTACTTTCCGATGCACCTCTGCAGGTTTACTATATCCCTTGGACGTTTCCATTTACGACGAAACACAGAAATTTCATCTGAAAGAAATATAAGAGACACAATGCCGACTTAAGTACAGGAAGACTGAGTCTTCCTACTGTCTATGTTTTGAGCGTCTCCTATGTCACCAGTTTTACATTCCGATGCACCTCTGCAGGTTTACTGTATCCCTTGGACCTTCCCATTGACGATGAAACACATAAATTGCATGGGAATTAAATATAAGAGACACAATGCCGACTTAAGTACAGGAACACTGAGTTTTCCTACTGTCTATAATTTGAGCGTTTCCTGTGTCACCAGTTTTACATTCCGATGCACCTCTACAGGTTTACTGTATCCCTTGGACCTTCCCATTGTCCATGTAACACAGAAATTTCATCGGAATTAAATATAAGAGACACAATGCCGACTTAAGTACAGGAAGACTGAGTCTTCCTACTGTCTATGTTTTGAGCGTTTCCTGTGTCATCAGTTTTACTTTCCGATGCACCTCTGCAGGTTTACTATATCCCTTGGACCTATCCATTCACGAAGAAACACAGAAATTTCATCTGAAATAAATATAAGAGACACAATGCCGACTTAAGTACAGGAAGACTGAGTCTTCCTACTGTCTATGTTTTGAGCGTTTCCTCTGTCACCAGTTTTACATTCCGATGCACCTCTGCAGGTTTACTGTATCCCTTGGACCTTCCCATTGACGATGAAACACAGAAATTGAATCGGAATTAAATATAAGAGACACAATGCCGACTTAAGTACAGGAAGACTGAGTCTTCCTCCTGTCTATGATTTTAGCGTATCCTTTGTCACCAGTTTTACATTCCGATGCACCTCTGCAGGTTTACTGTATCCCTTGGACCCTCACAGTGACGATGAAACACAGAAATTGCATCGGAATTAAATATAAGAGACACAATGCCGACTTAAGTACAAGAAGACTGAGTCTTCCTACTGTCTATGTTTTGAGCGTTTCCTGTGTCACCAGTTTTACATTCCGATGCACTTCTGCAGGTTTACTGTATCCCTTGGACCTTCCCATTGTCGATGAAACACAGAAATTGCATCGGAATTAAATATAAGAGACACAATGCCGACTTAAGTACAGGAAGACTGAGTCTTCCTACTTTCTATAACTTGAGCGTTTCCTGTGTCACCAGTTTTACATTCCGATGAACCTCTACAGGTTTGTTGTATCCCTTGGACCTTCACAGGTACGATGAAACACAGGAATTGCATCGGCATTAAATATAAGAGACACAATGCCGACTTAAGTACAGGAAGACTGAGTCTTCCTACTGTCTATGTTTTGAGCGTTTCCTGTGTCACCAGTTTTACATCCGATGCACTTCTGCAGGTTTACTGTATCCCTTGGACCTTCCCATTGTCGATGAAACACAGAAATTGCATCGGAATTAAATATAAGAGACACAATGCCGACTTAAGTACAGGAAGACTGAGTCTTCCTACTTTCTATAACTTGAGCGTTTCCTTTGTCACCTGTTTTACATCCCGAGGAACCTCTACAGGTTTACTGTATCCCTTGGACCCTCACAGTGACGATGAAACACAGAAATTGCATCGGAATTAAATATAAGAGACACAATGAAGACTTAAGTACAGGAAGACTGAGTTTTCCTATTGTCTATAATTTGAGTGTTTCCTGTGTCACCAGTTTTACATTCCGATGCACCTCTGCAGGTTTACTGTATCCCTTGGACCTTCCCATTGTCGATGAAACACAGAAATTGCATCGCATTAAATATAAGAGACACAATGCCGACTTAAGTACAGGAAGACTGAGTCTTCCTAATTTCTATAACTTGAGCGTCTCCTGTGTCACCAGTTTTACATTCCGATGCACCTCTGCAGGTTTACTGTATCCCTTGGACATTCCCATTGACGATGAAAAACAGAAATTGCATCGGAATTAAATATAAGATACACAATGCCGACTTAAGTACAGGAAGACTAAGTCTTCCTACTGTCTATGTTTTGAGCGTTTCCTGTGTCATCAGTTTTACTTTCCGATGCACCTCTGCATGTTTACTATATCCCTTGGACCTTCCCATTCACGATGAAACACAGAAATTCAATCGGAAATAAATATAAGAGACACAATGCCGACTTAAGTACAGGAGGACTGAGTCATCCTACTGCCTATGTTTTGAGCGTTTCCTGTGTCACCAGTTTTACATTCCGATGCACCTCTGCAGGTTTACTGTATCCCCTGGACCTTCCCATTGACGATGAAACACAGAAATTGCATTGGAATTAAATATAAGAGACACAATGCCGACTTAAGTACAGGAAGACTGAGTCTTCCTTCTGTCTATGTTTTGAGCGTTTCCTGTGTCAGTAGTTTTACATTCCGATGCACCCCTGCCGGTTTACTATATTCCTTGGACCTTCCCATTGTCGATGAAACAAAGAAATTGCATCGCATTAAATATAAGAGGCACAATGCCGACTTAAGTACAGCAAGACTAAGTCTTCCTACTGTCTATGTTTTGAGCGTTTCCTGTGTCATCAGTTTTACTTTCCGATGCACCTCTGCAGGTTTACTATATCCCTTGGACGTTTCCATTTACGACGAAACACAGAAATTTCATCTGAAATAAATATAAGAGACACAATGCCGACTTAAGTACAGGAAGACTGAGTCTTCCTACTGTCTATGTTTTGAGCGTCTCCTATGTCACCAGTTTTACATTCCGATGCACCTCTGCAGGTTTACTGTATCCCTTGGACCTTCCCATTGACGATGAAACACATAAATTGCATGGGAATTAAATATAAGAGACACAATGCCGACTTAAGTACAGGAACACTGAGTTTTCCTACTGTCTATAATTTGAGCGTTTCCTGTGTCACCGGTTTTACATTCCGATGCACCTCTACAGGTTTACTGTATCCCTTGGACCTTCCCATTGTCGATGAAACACAGAAATTGCATCGGAATTAAATATAAGAGAAACAATGCCGACTTAAGTACAGCAAGACTAAGTCTTCCTACTGTCTATGTTTTGAGCGTTTCCTGTGTCATCAGTTTTACTTTCCGATGCACCTCTGCAGGTTTACTATATCCCTTGGACGTTTCCATTTACGACGAAACACAGAAATTTCATCTGAAAGAAATATAAGAGACACAATGCCGACTTAAGTACAGGAAGACTGAGTCTTCCTACTGTCTATGTTTTGAGCGTCTCCTATGTCACCAGTTTTACATTCCGATGCACCTCTGCAGGTTTACTGTATCCCTTGGACCTTCCCATTGACGATGAAACACATAAATTGCATGGGAATTAAATATAAGAGACACAATGCCGACTTAAGTACAGGAACACTGAGTTTTCCTACTGTCTATAATTTGAGCGTTTCCTGTGTCACCAGTTTTACATTCCGATGCACCTCTACAGGTTTACTGTATCCCTTGGACCTTCCCATTGTCCATGTAACACAGAAATTTCATCGGAATTAAATATAAGAGACACAATGCCGACTTAAGTACAGGAAGACTGAGTCTTCCTACTGTCTATGTTTTGAGCGTTTCCTGTGTCATCAGTTTTACTTTCCGATGCACCTCTGCAGGTTTACTATATCCCTTGGACCTATCCATTCACGAAGAAACACAGAAATTTCATCTGAAATAAATATAAGAGACACAATGCCGACTTAAGTACAGGAAGACTGAGTCTTCCTACTGTCTATGTTTTGAGCGTTTCCTCTGTCACCAGTTTTACATTCCGATGCACCTCTGCAGGTTTACTGTATCCCTTGGACCTTCCCATTGACGATGAAACACAGAAATTGAATCGGAATTAAATATAAGAGACACAATGCCGACTTAAGTACAGGAAGACTGAGTCTTCCTACTTTCTATAACTTGAGCGTTTCCTGTGTCACCAGTTTTACAATCCGATGAACCTCTACAGGTTTACTGTATCCCTTGGACCCTCACAGTGACGATGAAACACAGAAATTGCATCGGAATTAAATATAAGAGACACAATGCCGACTTAAGTACAAGAAGACTGAGTCTTCCTACTGTCTATGTTTTGAGCGTTTCCTGTGTCACCAGTTTTACATTCCGATGCACTTCTGCAGGTTTACTGTATCCCTTGGACCTTCCCATTGTCGATGAAACACAGAAATTGCATCGGAATTAAATATAAGAGACACAATGCCGACTTAAGTACAGGAAGACTGAGTCTTCCTACTTTCTATAACTTGAGCGTTTCCTGTGTCACCAGTTTTACATTCCGATGAACCTCTACAGGTTTGTTGTATCCCTTGGACCTTCACAGGTACGATGAAACACAGGAATTGCATCGGCATTAAATATAAGAGACACAATGCCGACTTAAGTACAGGAAGACTGAGTCTTCCTACTGTCTATGTTTTGAGCGTTTCCTGTGTCACCAGTTTTACATCCGATGCACTTCTGCAGGTTTACTGTATCCCTTGGACCTTCCCATTGTCGATGAAACACAGAAATTGCATCGGAATTAAATATAAGAGACACAATGCCGACTTAAGTACAGGAAGACTGAGTCTTCCTACTTTCTATAACTTGAGCGTTTCCTGTGTCACCTGTTTTACATTCCGAGGAACCTCTACAGGTTTACTGTATCCCTTGGACCCTCACAGTGACGATGAAACACAGAAATTGCATCGGAATTAAATATAAGAGACACAATGAAGACTTAAGTACAGGAAGACTGAGTTTTCCTATTGTCTATAATTTGAGTGTTTCCTGTGTCACCAGTTTTACATTCCGATGCACCTCTGCAGGTTTACTGTATCCCTTGGACCTTCCCATTGTCGATGAAACACAGAAATTGCATCGCATTAAATATAAGAGACACAATGCCGACTTAAGTACAGGAAGACTGAGTCTTCCTAATTTCTATAACTTGAGCGTCTCCTGTGTCACCAGTTTTACATTCCGATGCACCTCTGCAGGTTTACTGTATCCCTTGGACATTCCCATTGACGATGAAAAACAGAAATTGCATCGGAATTAAATATAAGATACACAATGCCGACTTAAGTACAGGAAGACTAAGTCTTCCTACTGTCTATGTTTTGAGCGTTTCCTGTGTCATCAGTTTTACTTTCCGATGCACCTCTGCATGTTTACTATATCCCTTGGACCTTCCCATTCACGATGAAACACAGAAATTCAATCGGAAATAAATATAAGAGACACAATGCCGACTTAAGTACAGGAACACTGAGTTTTCCTACTGTCTATAATTTGAGCGTTTCCTGTGTCACCAGTTTTACATTCCGATGCACCTCTACAGGTTTACTGTATCCCTTGGACCTTCCCATTGTCCATGTAACACAGAAATTTCATCGGAATTAAATATAAGACACACAATGCCGACTTAAGTACAGGAAGACTGAGTCTTCCTACTGTCTATGTTTTGAGCGTTTCCTGTGTCATCAGTTTTACTTTCCGATGCACCTCTGCAGGTTTACTATATCCCTTGGACCTATCCATTCACGAAGAAACACAGAAATTTCATCTGAAATAAATATAAGAGACACAATGCCGACTTAAGTACAGGAAGACTGAGTCTTCCTACTGTCTATGTTTTGAGCGTTTCCTCTGTCACCAGTTTTACATTCCGATGCACCTCTGCAGGTTTACTGTATCCCTTGGACCTTCCCATTGACGATGAAACACAGAAATTGAATCGGAATTAAATATAAGAGACACAATGCCGACTTAAGTACAGGAAGACTGAGTCTTCCTACTTTCTATAACTTGAGCGTTTCCTGTGTCACCAGTTTTACAATCCGATGAACCTCTACAGGTTTACTGTATCCCTTGGACCCTCACAGTGACGATGAAACACAGAAATTGCATCGGAATTAAATATAAGAGACACAATGCCGACTTAAGTACAAGAAGACTGAGTCTTCCTACTGTCTATGTTTTGAGCGTTTCCTGTGTCACCAGTTTTACATTCCGATGCACTTCTGCAGGTTTACTGTATCCCTTGGACCTTCCCATTGTCGATGAAACACAGAAATTGCATCGGAATTAAATATAAGAGACACAATGCCGACTTAAGTACAGGAAGACTGAGTCTTCCTACTTTCTATAACTTGAGCGTTTCCTGTGTCACCAGTTTTACATTCCGATGAACCTCTACAGGTTTGTTGTATCCCTTGGACCTTCACAGGTACGATGAAACACAGGAATTGCATCGGCATTAAATATAAGAGACACAATGCCGACTTAAGTACAGGAAGACTGAGTCTTCCTACTGTCTATGTTTTGAGCGTTTCCTGTGTCACCAGTTTTACATCCGATGCACTTCTGCAGGTTTACTGTATCCCTTGGACCTTCCCATTGTCGATGAAACACAGAAATTGCATCGGAATTAAATATAAGAGACACAATGCCGACTTAAGTACAGGAAGACTGAGTCTTCCTACTTTCTATAACTTGAGCGTTTCCTGTGTCACCTGTTTTACATTCCGAGGAACCTCTACAGGTTTACTGTATCCCTTGGACCCTCACAGTGACGATGAAACACAGAAATTGCATCGGAATTAAATATAAGAGACACAATGAAGACTTAAGTACAGGAAGACTGAGTTTTCCTATTGTCTATAATTTGAGTGTTTCCTGTGTCACCAGTTTTACATTCCGATGCACCTCTGCAGGTTTACTGTATCCCTTGGACCTTCCCATTGTCGATGAAACACAGAAATTGCATCGCATTAAATATAAGAGACACAATGCCGACTTAAGTACGGGAAGACTGAGTCTTCCTAATTTCTATAACTTGAGCGTTTCCTGTGTCACCAGTTTTACAATCCGATGAACCTCTACAGGTTTACTGTATCCCTTGGACCCTCACAGTGACGATGAAACACAGAAATTGCATCGGAATTAAATATAAGAGACACAATGAAGACTTAAGTACAGGAAGACTGAGTTTTCCTATTGTCTATAATTTGAGTGTTTCCTGTGTCACCAGTTTTACATTCCGATGCACCTCTGCAGGTTTACTGTATCCCTTGGACCTTCCCATTGTCGATGAAACACAGAAATTGCATCGCATTAAATATAAGAGACACAATGCCGACTTAAGTACAGGAAGACTGAGTCTTCCTAATTTCTATAACTTGAGCGTCTCCTGTGTCACCAGTTTTACATTCCGATGCACCTCTGCAGGTTTACTGTATCCCTTGGACATTCCCATTGACGATGAAAAACAGAAATTGCAT
The DNA here is from genome assembly GCF_023898315.1 of Schistocerca nitens. Lineage (NCBI taxonomy): Eukaryota > Metazoa > Arthropoda > Insecta > Orthoptera > Acrididae > Schistocerca > Schistocerca nitens. Next base: position 161,659 of record NC_064616.1, on the reverse strand, counting down.
CGGAATTAAATATAAGATACACAATGCCGACTTAAGTACAGGAAGACTAAGTCTTCCTACTGTCTATGTTTTGAGCGTTTCCTGTGTCATCAGTTTTACTTTCCGATGCACCTCTGCATGTTTACTATATCCCTTGGACCTTCCCATTCACGATGAAACACAGAAATTCAATCGGAAATAAATATAAGAGACACAATGCCGACTTAAGTACAGGAACACTGAGTTTTCCTACTGTCTATAATTTGAGCGTTTCCTGTGTCACCAGTTTTACATTCCGATGCACCTCTACAGGTTTACTGTATCCCTTGGACCTTCCCATTGTCCATGTAACACAGAAATTTCATCGGAATTAAATATAAGACACACAATGCCGACTTAAGTACAGGAAGACTGAGTCTTCCTACTGTCTATGTTTTGAGCGTTTCCTGTGTCATCAGTTTTACTTTCCGATGCACCTCTGCAGGTTTACTATATCCCTTGGACCTATCCATTCACGAAGAAACACAGAAATTTCATCTGAAATAAATATAAGAGACACAATGCCGACTTAAGTACAGGAAGACTGAGTCTTCCTACTGTCTATGTTTTGAGCGTTTCCTCTGTCACCAGTTTTACATTCCGATGCACCTCTGCAGGTTTACTGTATCCCTTGGACCTTCCCATTGACGATGAAACACAGAAATTGAATCGGAATTAAATATAAGAGACACAATGCCGACTTAAGTACAGGAAGACTGAGTCTTCCTACTTTCTATAACTTGAGCGTTTCCTGTGTCACCAGTTTTACAATCCGATGAACCTCTACAGGTTTACTGTATCCCTTGGACCCTCACAGTGACGATGAAACACAGAAATTGCATCGGAATTAAATATAAGAGACACAATGCCGACTTAAGTACAAGAAGACTGAGTCTTCCTACTGTCTATGTTTTGAGCGTTTCCTGTGTCACCAGTTTTACATTCCGATGCACTTCTGCAGGTTTACTGTATCCCTTGGACCTTCCCATTGTCGATGAAACACAGAAATTGCATCGGAATTAAATATAAGAGACACAATGCCGACTTAAGTACAGGAAGACTGAGTCTTCCTACTTTCTATAACTTGAGCGTTTCCTGTGTCACCAGTTTTACATTCCGATGAACCTCTACAGGTTTGTTGTATCCCTTGGACCTTCACAGGTACGATGAAACACAGGAATTGCATCGGCATTAAATATAAGAGACACAATGCCGACTTAAGTACAGGAAGACTGAGTCTTCCTACTGTCTATGTTTTGAGCGTTTCCTGTGTCACCAGTTTTACATCCGATGCACTTCTGCAGGTTTACTGTATCCCTTGGACCTTCCCATTGTCGATGAAACACAGAAATTGCATCGGAATTAAATATAAGAGACACAATGCCGACTTAAGTACAGGAAGACTGAGTCTTCCTACTTTCTATAACTTGAGCGTTTCCTGTGTCACCTGTTTTACATTCCGAGGAACCTCTACAGGTTTACTGTATCCCTTGGACCCTCACAGTGACGATGAAACACAGAAATTGCATCGGAATTAAATATAAGAGACACAATGAAGACTTAAGTACAGGAAGACTGAGTTTTCCTATTGTCTATAATTTGAGTGTTTCCTGTGTCACCAGTTTTACATTCCGATGCACCTCTGCAGGTTTACTGTATCCCTTGGACCTTCCCATTGTCGATGAAACACAGAAATTGCATCGCATTAAATATAAGAGACACAATGCCGACTTAAGTACGGGAAGACTGAGTCTTCCTAATTTCTATAACTTGAGCGTCTCCTGTGTCACCAGTTTTACATTCCGATGCACCTCTGCAGGTTTACTGTATCCCTTGGACATTCCCATTGACGATGAAAAACAGAAATTGCATCGGAATTAAATATAAGATACACAATGCCGACTTAAGTACAGGAAGACTAAGTCTTCCTACTGTCTATGTTTTGAGCGTTTCCTGTGTCATCAGTTTTACTTTCCGATGCACCTCTGCATGTTTACTATATCCCTTGGACCTTCCCATTCACGATGAAACACAGAAATTCAATCGGAAATAAATATAAGAGACACAATGCCGACTTAAGTACAGGAAGACTGAGTCTTCCTACTGTCTATGTTTTGAGCGTTTCCTGTGTCACCAGTTTTACATTCCGATGCACCTCTGCAGGTTTACTGTATCCCTTGGACCTTCCCATTGTCGATGAAACACAGAAATTGCATCGGAATTAAAAATAAGAGGCACAATGCCGACTTAAGTACAGGAAGACTGAGTCTTCCTAATTTCTATAACTTGAGCGTTTCCTGTGTCATCAGTTTTACATTCCGATGCACCTCTACAGGTTTACTGTATCCCTTGGACCTTCACAGTGACGATGAAACACAGAAATTGCATCGGAATTAAATATAAGAGACATAATGCCGACTTAAGTGCAGGAAGACTGAGTTTTCCTAGTGTCTATAATTTGAGCGTTTCCTGTGTCACCAGTTTTACATTCCGATGCACCTCTACAGGTTTACTGTATCCCTTGGACCTTCACAGGTACGATGAAACACAGAAATTGCATCGGAATTAAATATAAGAGACACAATGCCGACTTAAGTACAGAAAGACTGAGTCTTCCTACTGTCTATGTTTTGAGCGTTTCCTGTGTCACCAGTTTTACATTCCGATGCACCTCTGCAGGTTTACTGTATCCCTTGGACCTTCCCATTGTCGATGAAACACAGAAATTGCATCGGAATTAAATATAAGATACACAATGCCGACTTAAGTACCAGAAAACAGTCTTCTTACGGTCAATGTTTTGAGCGTTTCCTGTGTCACCAGTTTTACATTCCGATGCACCTCAGCAGGTTTACTGTATCCCTTGGACCTTTCCATTGACGATGAAACACAGAAATTGCATCGGAATTAAATATAAGAGACACAATGCCGACTTAAGTACAGGAAGACTGAGTTTTCCTACTGTCTATAATTTGAGCGTTTCCTGTGTCACCAGTTTTACATTCCGATGCACCTCTACAGGTTTACTGTATCCCTTGGACCTTCCCATTGTCCATGTAACACAGAAATTTCATCGGAATTAAATATAAGAGACACAATGCCGACTTAAGTACAGGAAGACTGAGTCTTCCTACTGTCTATGTTTTGAGCGTTTCCTGTGTCACCAGTTTTACATTCCGATGCACCTCTGCAGGTTTACTGTATCCCTTGGACCTTCCCATTGTCGATGAAACACAGAAATTGCATCGGAATTAAAAATAAGAGGCACAATGCCGACTTAAGTACAGGAAGACTAAGTCTTCCTACTGTCTATGTTTTGAGCGTTTCCTGTGTCATCAGTTTTACTTTCCGATGCACCTCTGCATGTTTACTATATCCCTTGGACCTTCCCATTGACGATGAAACACAGAAATTGCATCGGAATTAAATATAAGAGACACAATGCAGTTTAAGTACAGGAAGACTGAGTCTTCCTACTGTCTATGTTTTGAACGTTTCATGTGTCACCAGTTTTTCATTCTGATGCACCTCTGCAGGTTTACTGTATCCCTTTGACCTTCCCATTGTCGATGAAACACAGAAATTGCATCGGAATTAAATACAAGAGACACAACGCCGACTTAAGTACAAGAAAACTGAGTCTTCTTACGGTCTATGTTTTGAGCGTTTCCTGTATCACCAGTTTTACATTCCGATGCACCCCTGCCGGTTTACTGTATCCCTAGGACCTTCCCATTGTCGATGTAACACAGAAATTGCATCGCATTAAATATAAGAGACACAATGCCGACTTAAGTACAGGAAGACTGAGTCTTCCTACTGTCTATGTTTTGAGCGTTTCCTGTGTCACCAGTTTTACATTCCGATGCACCTCTGCAGGTTTACTGTATCCCTTGGACCTTCCCATTGTCGATGAAACACATATATTGCATCGGAATTAAAAATACGAGGCACAATGCCGACTTAAGTACAGGAAGACTAAGTCTTCCTACTGTCTATGTTTTGAGCGTTTCCTTTGTCATCAGTTTTACTCTCCGATGCACCTCTGCAGGTTTACTATATCCCTTGGACCTTCCCATTGTCGATGAAACACAGAAATTGCATCGCATTAAATATAAGAGGCACAATGCCGACTTAAGTACAGCAAGACTAAGTCTTCCTACTGTCTATGTTTTGAGCGTTTCCTGTGTCATCAGTTTTACTTTCCGATGCACCTCTGCAGGTTTACTATATCCCTTGGACCTTTCCATTCACGATGAAACACAGAAATTTCATCTGAAATAAATATAAAAGACACAATGCCGACTTAAGTACAGGAAGACTGAGTCTTCCTACTGTCTATGTTTTGAGCGTCTCCTGTGTCACCAGTTTTACATTCCGATGCACCTCTGCAGGTTTACTGTATCCCTTGGACCTTCCCATTGACGATGAAACGCATAAATTGCATGGGAATTAAATATAAGAGACACAACGCCGACTTAAGTACAGGAAGAGTGAGTCTTCCTACTGTGTATGTTTTGAACGTTTCCTCTGTCACTAGTTTTACATTCCGATGCACCTCAGCAGGTTTACTGTATCCCTTGGACCTTTCCATTGACGATGAAACACAGAAATTGCATCGGAATTAAATATAACAGACACAATGCCGACTTAAGTACAGGAACACTGAGTTTTCCTACTGTCTATAATTTGAGCGTTCCCTGTGTCACCAGTTTTACATTCCGATGCACCTCTACAGGTTTACTGTATCCCTTGGACCTTCACAGGTACGATGAAACACAGAAATTGCATCGGAATTAAATATAAGAGACACAATGCCGACTTAAGTACAGGAAGACTGAGTCTTCCTACTGTCTATGTTTTGAGCGTTTCCTGTGTCACCAGTTTTACATTCCGATGCACCTCTGCAGGTTTACTGTATCCCTTGGACCTTCCCATTGTCGTGAAACACAGAAATTGCATCGGAATTAAAAATAATAGGCACAATGCCGACTTAAGTACAGGAAGACTGAGTCTTCCTAATTTCTATAACTTGAGCGTTTCCTGTGTCATCAGTTTTACATTCCGATGCACCTCTACAGGTTTACTGTATCCCTTGGACCTTCACAGTGACGATGAAAAACAGAAATTGCATCGGAATTAAATATAAGAGACATAATGCCGACTTAAGTGCAGGAAGACTGAGTTTTCCTACTGTCTATAATTTGAGCGTTTCCTGTGTCACCAGTTTTACATTCCGATGCACCTCTACAGGTTTACTGTATCCGTTGGCCCTTCACAGGTACGTGGAAACACAGAAATTGCATCGGAATTAAATATAAGAGACACAATGCCGACTTAAGTACAGAAAGACTGAGTCTTCCTACTGTCTATGTTTTGAGCGTTTCCTGTGTCACCAGTTTTACATTCCGATGCACCTCTGCAGGTTTACTGTATCCCTTGGACCATCCCATTGTCGATGAAACACAGAAATTGCATCGGAATTAAATATAAGATACACAATGCCGACTTAAGTACCAGAAAACAGTCTTCTTACGGTCAATGTTTTGAGCGTTTCCTGTGTCACCAGTTTTACATTCCGATGCACCTCAGCAGGTTTACTGTATCCCTTGGACAATGCCATTGACGATGAAACACAGAAATTGCATCGGAATTAAATATAAGAGACACAATGCCGACTTAAGTACAGGAAGACTGAGTTTTCCTACTGTCTATAATTTGAGCGTTTCCTGTGTCACCAGTTTTACATTCCGATGCACCTCTACAGGTTTACTGTATCCCTTGGACCTTCACAGGTACGATGAAACCCAGAAATTGCATCGGAATTAAATATAAGAGACACAATGCCGACTTAAGTACAGGAAGACTGAGTCTTCCTACCGTCTATGTTTTGAGCGTTTCCTCTGTCACCAGTTTTACATTCCGATGCACCTCTGCAGGTTTACTGTATCCCTTGGACCTTCCCATTGACGATGAAACACAGAAATTGAATCGGAATTAAATATAAGAGACACAATGCCGACTTAAGTACAGGAAGACTGAGTCTTCCTGCTTTCTATAACTTGAGCGTTTCCTGTGTCACCAGTTTTACAATCCGATGAACCTCTACAGGTTTACTGTATCCCTTGGACCCTCACAGTGACGATGAAACACAGAAATTGCATCGGAATTAAATATAAGAGACACAATGCCGACTTAAGTACAAGAAGACTGAGTCTTCCTACTGTCTATGTTTTGAGCGTTTCCTGTGTCACCAGTTTTACATTCCGATGCACTTCTGCAGGTTTACTGTATCCCTTGGACCTTCCCATTGTCGATGAAACACAGAAATTGCATCGGAATTAAATATAAGAGACACAATGCCGACTTAAGTACAGGAAGACTGAGTCTTCCTACTTTCTATAACTTGAGCGTTTCCTGTGTCACCAGTTTTACATTCCGATGAACCTCTACAGGTTTACTGTATCCCTTGGACCTTCACAGGTACGATGAAACACAGGAATTGCATCGGCATTAAATATAAGAGACACAATGCCGACTTAAGTACAGGAAGACTGAGTCTTCCTACTGTCTATGTTTTGAGCGTTTCCTGTGTCACCAGTTTTACATCCGATGCACTTCTGCAGGTTTACTGTATCCCTTGGACCTTCCCATTGTCGATGAAACACAGAAATTGCATCGGAATTAAATATAAGAGACACAATGCCGACTTAAGTACAGGAAGACTGAGTCTTCCTACTTTCTATAACTTGAGCGTTTCCTGTGTCACCTGTTTTACATTCCGAGGAACCTCTACAGGTTTACTGTATCCCTTGGACCCTCACAGTGACGATGAAACACAGAAATTGCATCGGAATTAAATATAAGAGACACAATGAAGACTTAAGTACAGGAAGACTGAGTTTTCCTATTGTCTATAATTTGAGTGTTTCCTGTGTCACCAGTTTTACATTCCGATGCACCTCTGCAGGTTTACTGTATCCCTTGGACCTTCCCATTGTCGATGAAACACAGAAATTGCATCGCATTAAATATAAGAGACACAATGCCGACTTAAGTACAGGAAGACTGAGTCTTCCTAATTTCTATAACTTGAGCGTCTCCTGTGTCACCAGTTTTACATTCCGATGCACCTCTGCAGGTTTACTGTATCCCTTGGACATTCCCATTGACGATGAAAAACAGAAATTGCATCGGAATTAAATATAAGATACACAATGCCGACTTAAGTACAGGAAGACTAAGTCTTCCTACTGTCTATGTTTCGAGCGTTTCCTGTGTCATCAGTTTTACTTTCCGATGCACCTCTGCATGTTTACTATATCCCTTGGACCTTCCCATTCACGATGAAACACAGAAATTCAATCGGAAATAAATATAAGAGACACAATGCCGACTTAAGTACAGGAGGACTGAGTCATCCTACTGCCTATGTTTTGAGCGTTTCCTGTGTCACCAGTTTTACATTCCGATGCACCTCTGCAGGTTTACTGTATCCCCTGGACCTTCCCATTGACGATGAAACACAGAAATTGCATTGGAATTAAATATAAGAGACACAATGCCGACTTAAGTACAGGAAGACTGAGTCTTCCTTCTGTCTATGTTTTGAGCGTTTCCTGTGTCAGTAGTTTTACATTCCGATGCACCCCTGCCGGTTTACTATATTCCTTGGACCTTCCCATTGTCGATGAAACAAAGAAATTGCATCGCATTAAATATAAGAGGCACAATGCCGACTTAAGTACAGCAAGACTAAGTCTTCCTACTGTCTATGTTTTGAGCGTTTCCTGTGTCATCAGTTTTACTTTCCGATGCACCTCTGCAGGTTTACTATATCCCTTGGACGTTTCCATTTACGACGAAACACAGAAATTTCATCTGAAAGAAATATAAGAGACACAATGCCGACTTAAGTACAGGAAGACTGAGTCTTCCTACTGTCTATGTTTTGAGCGTCTCCTATGTCACCAGTTTTACATTCCGATGCACCTCTGCAGGTTTACTGTATCCCTTGGACCTTCCCATTGACGATGAAACACATAAATTGCATGGGAATTAAATATAAGAGACACAATGCCGACTTAAGTACAGGAACACTGAGTTTTCCTACTGTCTATAATTTGAGCGTTTCCTGTGTCACCAGTTTTACATTCCGATGCACCTCTACAGGTTTACTGTATCCCTTGGACCTTCCCATTGTCCATGTAACACAGAAATTTCATCGGAATTAAATATAAGAGACACAATGCCGACTTAAGTACAGGAAGACTGAGTCTTCCTACTGTCTATGTTTTGAGCGTTTCCTGTGTCATCAGTTTTACTTTCCGATGCACCTCTGCAGGTTTACTATATCCCTTGGACCTATCCATTCACGAAGAAACACAGAAATTTCATCTGAAATAAATATAAGAGACACAATGCCGACTTAAGTACAGGAAGACTGAGTCTTCCTACTGTCTATGTTTTGAGCGTTTCCTCTGTCACCAGTTTTACATTCCGATGCACCTCTGCAGGTTTACTGTATCCCTTGGACCTTCCCATTGACGATGAAACACAGAAATTGAATCGGAATTAAATATAAGAGACACAATGCCGACTTAAGTACAGGAAGACTGAGTCTTCCTCCTGTCTATGATTTTAGCGTATCCTTTGTCACCAGTTTTACATTCCGATGCACCTCTGCAGGTTTACTGTATCCCTTGGACCCTCACAGTGACGATGAAACACAGAAATTGCATCGGAATTAAATATAAGAGACACAATGCCGACTTAAGTACAAGAAGACTGAGTCTTCCTACTGTCTATGTTTTGAGCGTTTCCTGTGTCACCAGTTTTACATTCCGATGCACTTCTGCAGGTTTACTGTATCCCTTGGACCTTCCCATTGTCGATGAAACACAGAAATTGCATCGGAATTAAATATAAGAGACACAATGCCGACTTAAGTACAGGAAGACTGAGTCTTCCTACTTTCTATAACTTGAGCGTTTCCTGTGTCACCAGTTTTACATTCCGATGAACCTCTACAGGTTTGTTGTATCCCTTGGACCTTCACAGGTACGATGAAACACAGGAATTGCATCGGCATTAAATATAAGAGACACAATGCCGACTTAAGTACAGGAAGACTGAGTCTTCCTACTGTCTATGTTTTGAGCGTTTCCTGTGTCACCAGTTTTACATCCGATGCACTTCTGCAGGTTTACTGTATCCCTTGGACCTTCCCATTGTCGATGAAACACAGAAATTGCATCGGAATTAAATATAAGAGACACAATGCCGACTTAAGTACAGGAAGACTGAGTCTTCCTACTTTCTATAACTTGAGCGTTTCCTTTGTCACCTGTTTTACATCCCGAGGAACCTCTACAGGTTTACTGTATCCCTTGGACCCTCACAGTGACGATGAAACACAGAAATTGCATCGGAATTAAATATAAGAGACACAATGAAGACTTAAGTACAGGAAGACTGAGTTTTCCTATTGTCTATAATTTGAGTGTTTCCTGTGTCACCAGTTTTACATTCCGATGCACCTCTGCAGGTTTACTGTATCCCTTGGACCTTCCCATTGTCGATGAAACACAGAAATTGCATCGCATTAAATATAAGAGACACAATGCCGACTTAAGTACAGGAAGACTGAGTCTTCCTAATTTCTATAACTTGAGCGTCTCCTGTGTCACCAGTTTTACATTCCGATGCACCTCTGCAGGTTTACTGTATCCCTTGGACATTCCCATTGACGATGAAAAACAGAAATTGCATCGGAATTAAATATAAGATACACAATGCCGACTTAAGTACAGGAAGACTAAGTCTTCCTACTGTCTATGTTTTGAGCGTTTCCTGTGTCATCAGTTTTACTTTCCGATGCACCTCTGCATGTTTACTATATCCCTTGGACCTTCCCATTCACGATGAAACACAGAAATTCAATCGGAAATAAATATAAGAGACACAATGCCGACTTAAGTACAGGAGGACTGAGTCATCCTACTGCCTATGTTTTGAGCGTTTCCTGTGTCACCAGTTTTACATTCCGATGCACCTCTGCAGGTTTACTGTATCCCCTGGACCTTCCCATTGACGATGAAACACAGAAATTGCATTGGAATTAAATATAAGAGACACAATGCCGACTTAAGTACAGGAAGACTGAGTCTTCCTTCTGTCTATGTTTTGAGCGTTTCCTGTGTCAGTAGTTTTACATTCCGATGCACCCCTGCCGGTTTACTATATTCCTTGGACCTTCCCATTGTCGATGAAACAAAGAAATTGCATCGCATTAAATATAAGAGGCACAATGCCGACTTAAGTACAGCAAGACTAAGTCTTCCTACTGTCTATGTTTTGAGCGTTTCCTGTGTCATCAGTTTTACTTTCCGATGCACCTCTGCAGGTTTACTATATCCCTTGGACGTTTCCATTTACGACGAAACACAGAAATTTCATCTGAAATAAATATAAGAGACACAATGCCGACTTAAGTACAGGAAGACTGAGTCTTCCTACTGTCTATGTTTTGAGCGTCTCCTATGTCACCAGTTTTACATTCCGATGCACCTCTGCAGGTTTACTGTATCCCTTGGACCTTCCCATTGACGATGAAACACATAAATTGCATGGGAATTAAATATAAGAGACACAATGCCGACTTAAGTACAGGAACACTGAGTTTTCCTACTGTCTATAATTTGAGCGTTTCCTGTGTCACCGGTTTTACATTCCGATGCACCTCTACAGGTTTACTGTATCCCTTGGACCTTCCCATTGTCGATGAAACACAGAAATTGCATCGGAATTAAATATAAGAGAAACAATGCCGACTTAAGTACAGCAAGACTAAGTCTTCCTACTGTCTATGTTTTGAGCGTTTCCTGTGTCATCAGTTTTACTTTCCGATGCACCTCTGCAGGTTTACTATATCCCTTGGACCTATCCATTCACAATGAAACACAGAAATTTCATCTGAAATAAATATAAGAGACACAATGCCGACTTAAGTACAGCAAGACTAAGTCTTCCTACTGTCTATGTTTTGAGCGTTTCCTGTGCCACCAGTTTTACATTCCGATGCACCTCTGCAGGTTTACTGTATCCCTTGGACCTTCCCATTGACGATGAAACACATAAATTGCATGGGAATTAAATATAAGAGACACAATGCCGACTTAAGTACAGGAACACTGAGTTTTCCTACTGTCTATAACTTGAGCGTCTCCTGTGTCACCAGTTTTATATTCCGATGCACCTCTGTAGGTTTACTGTATCCCTTGGACCTTCCCATTGTCGATAAAACACAGAAATTGCATCGGAATTAAATATAAGAGACACAATGCCGACTTAAGTACCAGAAAACAGTCTTCTTACGGTCAATGTTTTGAGCGTTTCCTGTGTCACCAGTTTTACATTCCGATGCACCTCTGCAGGTTTACTGTATCCCTTGGACCTTCCCATTGGCGATGAAACACACAAATTGCATCGAAATTAAATATAAGAGACACAATGCCGACTTAAGTGCAGGAAGACTGAGTCTTCCTACTGTCTATGCTTTGAGCGTTTCCTGTGTCACCAGTTTTACATTCCGATTCACCTCTGCAGGTTTACTATATCCCTTGGACCTTCCCATTGTCGATGAAACACAGAAATCGCATCGGAATTAAATATAAGAATCACAATGCCGTCTTAAGTACAGGAAGACTAAGTCTTCCTACTGTCTATGATTTGAGCGTTTCCTGAGTCACCAGTTTTACATTCCGATGCACCTCTGCACGTTTACTGTATCCCTTGGACATTCCCATTGACGATGAAACACAGAAATTGCATCGGAATTAAATATAAGATACACAATGCCGACTTAAGTACAGGAAGACTAAGTCTTCCTACTGTCTATGTTTTGAGCGTTTCCTGTGTCATCAGTTTTACTTTCCGATGCACCTCTGCATGTTTACTATATCCCTTGGACCTTCCCATTCACGATGAAACACAGAAATTTAATCGGAAATAAATATAAGGGACACAATGCCGACTTATGTACAGGAAGACTGAGTCATCCTACTGCCTATGTTTTGAGCGTTTCCTGTGTCACCAGTTTTACATTCCGATGCACCTCTGCAGGTTTACTGTATCCCTTGGACCTTCCCATTGACGATGAAACACAGAAATTGCATTGGAATTAAATATAAGAGACACAATGCCGACTTAAGTACAGGAAGACTGAGTCTTCCTACTGTCTATGTTTTGAGCGTTTCCTGAGTCAGTAGTTTTACATTCCGATGCACCCCTGCCGGTTTACTATATTCCTTGGACCTTCCCATTGTCGATGAAACAAAGAAATTGCATCGCATTAAATATAAGAGGCACAATGCCGACTTAAGTACAGCAAGACTAAGTCTTCCTACTGTCTATGTTTTGAGCGTTTCCTGTGTCATCAGTTTTACTTTCCGATGCACCTCTGCAGGTTTACTATATCCCTTGGACGTTTCCATTCACGATGAAACACAGAAATATCATCTGACATAAATATAAGAGACACAATGCCGACTTAAGTACAGGAAGACTGAGTCTTCCTACTGTCTATATTTTGAGCGTCTCCTATGTCACCAGTTTTACATTCCGATGCACATCTGCAGGTTTACTGTATCCCTTGGACCTTCCCATTGACGATGAAACACATAAATTGCATGGGAATTAAATATAAGAGACACAATGCCGACTTAAGTACATGAACACTGAGTTTTCCTACTGTCTATAATTTGAGCGTTTCCTGTGTCACCAGTTTTACATTCCGATGCACCTCTACAGGTTTACTGTATCCCTTGGACCTTCCCATTGTCGATGAAACACAGAAATTGTATCGGAATTAAATATAAGAGAAACAATGCCGACTTAAGTACAGCAAGACTAAGTCTTCCTACTGTCTATGTTTTGAGCGTTTCCTGTGTCATCAGTTTTACTTTCCGGTGCACCTCTGCAGGTTTACTATATCCATTGGACCTATCCATTCACGATGAAACACAGAAATTTCAACTGAAATAAATATAAGAGACAGAATGCCGACTTAAATACAGCAAGACTAAGTCTTCCTACTGTCTATGTTTTGAGCGTTTCCTCTGTCACCAGTTTTACATTCCGATGCACCTCTGCAGGTTTACTGTATCCCTTGGACCTTCCCATTGACGATGAAACACATAAATTGCATGGGAATTAAATATAAGAGACACAATGCCGACTTAAGTACGGGAAGAGTGAGTCTTCCTACTGTCTATGTTTTGAACGTTTCCTGTGTCACTAGTTCTACATTCCGATGCACCTCTGCAGGTTTACTGTATCCCTTGGACCTTCCCATTGACGATGAAGCACAGAAATTGCATCGGAATTAAATATAAGAGACACAATGCCGACTTAAGTACAGGAAGACTGAGTCTTCCTACTTTCTATAACTTGAGCGTTTCCTGTGTCACCAGTTTTACATTCCCGTGAACCTCTACAGGTTTACTGTATCCCTTGGACCTTCACAGGTACGATGAAACACAGGAATTGCATCGGCATTAAATATAAGAGACACAATGCCGACTTAAGTACAGGAAGACTGAGTCTTCCTACTGTCTATGTTTTGAGCGTTTCCTGTGTCACCAGTTTTACATTCCGATGCACTTCTGCAGGTTTACTGTATCCCTTGGACCTTCTCATTGTCGATGAAACAATGAAATTGCATCGGAATTAAATATAAGAGACACAATGCCGACTTAAGTACAGGAAGACTGAGTCTTCCTACTTTCTATAACTTGAGCGTTTCCTGTGTCACCAGTTTTACATTCCGATGAACCTCTACAGGTTTACTGTATCCCTTGGACCCTCACAGTGACGATGAAACACAGAAATTGCATCGGAATTAAATATAAGAGACACAATGCCGACTTAAGTACAGGAAGACTGAGTTTTCCTATTGTCTATAATTTGATCGTTTCCTGTGTCACCAGTTTTACATTCCGATGCACCTCTGCAGGTTTACTGTATCCCTTGGACCTTCCCATTGTCGATGAAACACAGAAATTGCATCGGAATTGAATATAAGAGACACAATGCCGACTTAAGTACAGGAAGACTGAGTCTTCCTAATTTCTATAACTTGAGCGTTTCCTGTGTCACCAGTTCCGATGCACCTCTACACGTTTACTGTATCCCTTGGACCTTCACAGGTACGATGAAACCCAGAAATTGCATCGGAATTAAATATAAGAGACACAATGCCGACTTAAGTACAGGAAGACTGAGTCTTCCTACCGTCTATGTTTTGAGCGTTTCCTGTGTCACCAGTTTTACATTCCGATGCACCTCTGCAGGTTTACTGTATCCCTTGGACCGTCCCATTGTCGATGAAACACAGAAATTGCATCGGAATTAAATATAAGATACACAATGCCGACTTAAGTACCAGAAAACAGTCTTCTTACGGTCAATGTTTTGAGCGTTTCCTGTGTCACCAGTTTTACATTCCGATGCACCTCAGCAGGTTTACTGTATCCCTTGGACCTTTCCATTGACGATGAAACACAGAAATTGCATCGGAATTAAATATAAGAGACACAATGCCTACTTAAGTACAGGAAGACTGAGTTTTCCTACTGTCTATAATTTGAGCGTTTCCTGTGTCACCAGTTTTACATTCCGATGCACCTCTACAGGTTTACTGTATCCCTTGGACCTTCCCATTGTCCATGTAACACAGAAATTTCATCGGAATTAAATATAAGAGACACAATGCCGACTTAAGAACAGGAAGACTGAGTCTTCCTACTGTCTATGTTTTGAGCGTTTCCTGTGTCATCAGTTTTACTTTCCGATGCACCTCTGCAGGTTTTCTATATCCCTTGGACCTATCCATTCACGAAGAAACACAGAAATTTCATCTGAAATAAATATAAGAGACACAATGCCGACTTAAGTACATGAAGACTGAGTCTTCCTACTGTCTATGTTTTGAGCGTTTCCTCTGTCACCAGTTTTACATTCCGATGCACCTCTGCAGGTTTACTGTATCCCTTGGACCTTCCCATTGACGATGAAACACAGAAATTGCATCGGAATTAAATATAAGAGACACAATGCCGACTTAAGTACAGGAAGACTGAGTCTTCCTACTTTCTATAACTTGAGCGTTTCCTGTGTCACCAGTTTTACAATCCGATGAACCTCTACAGGTTTACTGTATCCCTTGGACCCTCACAGTGACGATGAAACACAGAAATTGCATCGGAATTAAATATAAGAGACACAATGCCGACTTAAGTACAAGAAGACTGAGTCTTCCTACTGTCTATGTTTTGAGCGTCTCCTGTGTCACCAGTTTTACATTCCGATGCACTTCTGCAGGTTTACTGTATCCCTTGGACCTTCCCATTGTCGATGAAACACAGAAATTGCTTCGGAATTAAATATAAGAGACACAATGCCGACTTAAGTACAGGAAGACTGAGTCTTCCTACTTTCTATAACTTGAGCGTTTCCTGTGTCACCAGTTTTACATTCCGATGAACCTCTACAGGTTTACAGTATCCCTTGGACCTTCACAGGTACGATGAAACACAGGAATTGCATCGGCATTAAATATAAGAGACACAATGCCGACTTAAGTACAGGAAGACTGAGTCTTCCTACTCTCTATGTTTTGAGCGTTTCCTGTGTCACCAGTTTTACATCCGATGCACTTCTGCAGGTTTACTGTATCCCTTGGACCTTCCCATTGTCGAAGAAACACAGAAATTGCATCGGAATTAAATATAAGAGACACAATGCCGACTTAAGTACAGGAAGACTGAGTCTTCCTACTTTCTATAACTTGAGCGTTTCCTGTGTCACCTGTTTTACATTCCGAGGAACCTCTACAGGTTTACTGTATCCCTTGGACCCTCACAGTGACGATGAAACACAGAAATTGCATCGGAATTAAATATAAGACACACAATGCCGACTTAAGTACAGGAAGACGGAGTTTTCCTATTGTCTATAATTTGAGCGTTTCCTGTGTCACCAGTTTTACATTCCGATGCACCTCTGCAGGTTTACTGTATCCCTTGGACCTTCCCATTGTCGATGAAACACAGAAATTGCATCGCATTAAATATAAGAGACACAATGCCGACTTAAGTACAGGAAGACTGAGTCTTCCTAATTTCTATAACTTGAGCGTCTCCTGTGTCACCAGTTTTACATTCCGATGCACCTCTGCAGGTTTACTGTATCCCTTGGACCTTCCCATTGTCGATAAAACACAGAAATTGCATCGGAATTAAATATAAGAGACACAATGCCGACTTAAGTACCAGAAAACAGTCTTCTTACGGTCAATGTTTTGAGCGTTTCCTGTGTCACCAGTTTTACATTCCGATGCACCTCTGCAGGTTTACTGTATCCCTTGGACCTTCCCATTGGCGATGAAACACAGAAATTGCATCGAAATTACATATAAGAGACACAATGCCGACTTAAGTACAGGAAGACTGAGTCTTCCTACTGTCTATGTTTTGAGCGTTTCCTGTGTCACTAGTTTTACATTCCGATTCACCTCTGCAGGTTTACTATATGCCTTGGACCTTCCCATTGTCGATGAAACACAGATATCGCATCGGAATTAAATATAAGAATCACAATGCCGTCTTAAGTACAGGAAGACTGAGTCTTCCTACTGTCTATGATTTGAGCGTTTCCTGAGTCACCAGTTTTACATTCCGATGCACCTCTGCAGGTTTACTGTATCCCTTGGACATTCCCATTGACGATGAAAAACTGAAATTGCATCGGAATTAAATATAAGATACACAATGCCGATTTAAGTACAGGAAGACTAAGTCTTCCTACTGTCTATGTTTTGAGCGTTTCCTGTGTCATCAGTTTTACTTTCCGATGCACCTCTGCATGTTTACTATATCCCTTGGACCTTCCCATTCACGATGAAACACAGAAATTCAATCGGAAATAAATATAAGAGACACAATGCCGACTTAAGTACAGGAGGACTGAGTCATCCTACTGCCTATGTTTTGAGCGTTTCCTGTGTCACCAGTTTTACATTCCGATGCACCTCTGCAGGTTTACTGTATCCCCTGGACCTTCCCATTGACGATGAAACACAGAAATTGCATTGGAATTAAATATAAGAGACACAATGCCGACTTAAGTACAGGAACACTGAGTCTTCCTTCTGTCTATGTTTTGAGCGTTTCCTGTGTCAGTAGTTTTACATTCCGATGCACCCCTGCCGGTGTACTATATTCCTTGGACCTTCCCATTGTCGATGAAACAAAGAAATTGCATCGCATTAAATATAAGAGGCACAATGCCGACTTAAGTACAGCAAGACTAAGTCTTCCTACTGTCTATGTTTTGAGCGTTTCCTGTGTCATCAGTTTTACTTTCCGATGCACCTCTGCAGGTTTACTATATCCCTTGGACGTTTCCATTTACGACGAAACACAGAAATTTCATCTGAAATAAATATAAGAGACACAATGCCGACTTAAGTACAGGAAGACTGAGTCTTCCTACTGTCTATGTTTTGAGCGTCTCCTATGTCACCAGTTTTACATTCCGATGCACCTCTGCAGGTTTACTGTATCCCTTGGACCTTCCCATTGACGATGAAACACATAAATTGCATGGGAATTAAATATAAGAGACACAATGCCGACTTAAGTACAGGAACACTGAGTTTTCCTACTGTCTATAATTTGAGCGTTTCCTGTGTCACCGGTTTTACATTCCGATGCACCTCTACAGGTTTACTGTATCCCTTGGACCTTCCCATTGTCGATGAAACACAGAAATTGCATCGGAATTAAATATAAGAGAAACAATGCCGACTTAAGTACAGCAAGACTAAGTCTTCCTACTGTCTATGTTTTGAGCGTTTCCTGTGTCATCAGTTTTACTTTCCGATGCACCTCTGCAGGTTTACTATATCCCTTGGACCTATCCATTCACAATGAAACACAGAAATTTCATCTGAAATAAATATAAGAGACACAATGCCGACTTAAGTACAGCAAGACAAAGTCTTCCTACTGTCTATGTTTTGAGCGTTTCCTGTGCCACCAGTTTTACATTCCGATGCACCTCTGCAGGTTTACTGTATCCCTTGGACCTTCCCATTGACGATGAAACACATAAATTGCATGGGAGTTAAATATAAGAGACACAATGCCGACTTAAGTACAGGAAGACTGAGTCTTCCTACTTTCTATAACTTGAGCGTTTCCTGTGTCACCAGTTTTACATTCCGATGAACCTCTACATGTTTACTGTATCCCTTGGACCTTCCCATTGTCGATGAAACACAGAAATTGCATCGGAATTGAATATAAGAGGCACAATGCCGACTT
Source organism: Schistocerca nitens (assembly GCF_023898315.1). NCBI lineage: Eukaryota > Metazoa > Arthropoda > Insecta > Orthoptera > Acrididae > Schistocerca > Schistocerca nitens. The sequence continues at coordinate 143,255 of NC_064616.1, read as the reverse complement.
AAGTACAGGAAGACTGAGTCTTCCTAATTTCTATAACTTGAGCGTCTCCTGTGTCACCAGTATTATATTCCGATGCACCTCTGTAGGTTTACTGTATCCCTTGGACCTTCCCATTGTCGATAAAACACAGAAATTGCATCGGAATTAAATATAAGAGACACAATGCCGACTTAAGTACCAGAAAACAGTCTTCTTACGGTCAATGTTTTGAGCGTTTCCTGTGTCACCAGTTTTACATTCCGATGCACCTCTGCAGGTTTACTGTATCCCTTGGACCTTCCCATTGGCGATGAAACACACAAATTGCATCGAAATTAAATATAAGAGACACAATGCCGACTTAAGTGCAGGAAGACTGAGTCTTCCTACTGTCTATGTTTTGAGCGTTTCCTGTGTCACCAGTTTTACATTCCGATTCACCTCTGCAGGTTTACTATATCCCTTGGACCTTCCCATTGTCGATGAAACACAGAAATCGCATCGGAATTAAATATAAGAATCACAATGCCGTCTTAAGTACAGGAAGGCTAAGTCTTCCTACTGTCTATGATTTGAGCGTTTTCTGAGTCACCAGTTTTACATTCCGATGCACCTCTGCAGGTTTACTGTATCCCTTGGACATTCCCATTGACGATGAAAAACAGAAATTGCATCGGAATTAAATATAAGATACACAATGCCGACTTAAGTACAGGAAGACTAAGTCTTCCTACTGTCTATGTTTTGAGCGTTTCCTGTGTCATCAGTTTTACTTTCCGATGCACCTCTGCATGTTTACTATATCCCTTGGACCTTCCCATTCACGATGAAACACAGAAATTTAATCGGAAATAAATATAAGAGACACAATGCCGACTTAAGTACAGGAAGACTGAGTCATCCTACTGCCTATGTTTTGAGCGTTTCCTGTGTCACCAGTTTTACATTCCGATGCACCTCTGCAGGTTTACTGTATCCCTTGGACCTTCCCATTGACGATGAAACACAGAAATTGCATTGGAATTAAATATAAGAGACACAATGCCGACTTAAGTACAGGAAGACTGAGTCTTCCTACTGTCTATGTTTTGAGCGTTTCCTGTGTCAGTAGTTTTACATTCCGATGCACCCCTGCCGGTTTACTATATTCCTTGGACCTTCCCATTGTCGATGAAACAAAGAAATTGCATCGCATTAAATATAAGAGGCACAATGCCGACTTAAGTACAGCAAGACTAAGTCTTCCTACTGTCTATGTTTTGAGCGTCTCCTGTGTCATCAGTTTTACTTTCCGATGCACCTCTGCAGGTTTACTATATCCCTTGGACGTTTCCATTCACGATGAAACACAGAAATATCATCTGAAATAAATATAAGAGACACAATGCCGACTTAAGTACAGGAAGACTGAGTCTTCCTACTGTCTATGTTTTGAGCGTCTCCTATGTCACCAGTTTTACATTCCGATGCACATCTGCAGGTTTACTGTATCCCTTGGACCTTCCCATTGACGATGAAACACTTAAATTGCATGGGAATTAAATATAAGAGACACAATGCCGACTTAAGTACATGAACACTGAGTTTTCCTACTGTTTATAATTTGAGCGTTTCCTGTGTCACCAGTTTTACATTCCGATGCACCTCTACAGGTTTACTGTATCCCTTGGACCTTCCCATTGTCGATGAAACACAGAAATTGCATCGGAATTAAATATAAGAGAAACAATGCCGACTTAAGTACAGCAAGACTAAGTCTTCCTACTGTCTATGTTTTGAGCGTTTCCTGTGTCATCAGTTTTACTTTCCGATGCACCTCTGCAGGTTTACTATATCCATTGGACTTATCCATTCACGATGAAACACAGAAATTTCATCTGAAATAAATATAAGAGACAGAATGCCGACTTAAGTACAGCAAGACTAAGTCTTCCTACTGTCTATGTTTTGAGCGTTTCCTCTGTCACCAGTTTTACATTCCGATGCACCTCTGCAGGTTTACTGTATCCCTTGGACCTTCCCATTGTCGATGAAACACATAAATTGCATGGGCATTAAATATAAGAGACACAATGCCGACTTAAGTACGGGAAGAGTGAGTCTTCCTACTGTCTATGTTTTGAACGTTTCCTGTGTCACTAGTTCTACATTCCGATGCACCTCTGCATGTTTACTGTATCCCTTGGACCTTCCCATTGACGATGAAACACAGAAATTGCATCGGAATTAAATATAAGAGACACAATGCCGACTTAAGTACAGGAAGACTGAGTCTTCCTACTTTCTATAACTTGAGCGTTTCCTGTGTCACCAGTTTTACATTCCGATGAACCTCTACAGGTTTACTGTATCCCTTGGACCCTCACAGTGACGATGAAACACAGAAATTGCATCGGAATTAAATATAAGAGACACAATGCCGACTTAAGTACAGGAAGACTGAGTCTTCCTACTGTCTATGTTTTGAGCGTTTCCTGTGTCACCAGTTTTACATTCCGATGCACTTCTGCAGGTTTACTGTATCCCTTGGACCTTCCCATTGTCGATGAAACACAGAAATTGCATCGGAATTAAATATAAGAGACACAGTCTTCCTACTTTCTATAACTTGAGCGTTTCCTGTGTCACCAGTTTTACATTCCGATGAACCTCTACAGGTTTACTGTATCCCTTGGACCCTCACAGTGACGATGAAACACAGAAATTGCATCGGAATTAAATATAAGAGACACAATGCCGACTTAAGTACAGGAAGACTGAGTTTTCCTATTGTCTATAATTTGAGCGTTTCCTGTGTCACCAGTTTTACATTCCGATGCACCTCTGCAGGTTTACTGTATCCCTTGGACCTTCCCATTGTCGATGAAACACAGAAATTGCATCGGAATTGAATATAAGAGACACAATGCCGACTTAAGTACAGGAAGACTGAGTCTTCCTAATTTCTATAACTTGAGCGTCTCCTGTGTCACCAGTTTTACATTCCGATGCACCTCTGCAGGTTTACTGTATCCCTTGGACCTTCCCATTGTCGATAAAACACAGAAATTGCATCGGAATTAAATATAAGAGACACAATGCCGACTTAAGTACCAGAAAACAGTCTTCTTACGGTCAATGTTTTGAGCGTTTCCTGTGTCACCAGTTTTACATTCCGATGCACCTCTGCAGGTTTACTGTATCCCTTGTACCTTCCCATTGGCGATGAAACACAGAAATTGCATCGAAATTAAATATAAGAGACACAATGCCGACTTAAGTACAGGAAGACTGAGTCTTCCTACTGTCTATGTTTTGAGCGTTTCCTGTGTCACCAGTTTTACATTCCGATTCACCTCTGCAGGTTTACTATATGCCTTGGACCCTCCCATTGTCGATGAAACACAGAAATCGCATCGGAATTAAATATAAGAATCACAATGCCGTCTTAAGCACAGGAAGACTGAGTCTTCCTACTGTCTATGATTTGAGCGTTTCCTGAGCCACCAGTTTTACATTCCGATGCACCTCTGCAGGTTTACTGTATCCCTTGGACATTCCCATTGACGATGAAAAACAGAAATTGCATCGGAATTAAATATAAGATACACAATGCCGACTTAAGTACAGGAAGACTAAGTCTTCCTACTGTCTATGTTTTGAGCGTTTCCTGTGTCATCAGTTTTACTTTCCGATGCACCTCTGCATGTTTACTATATCCCTTGGACCTTCCCATTCACGATGAAACACAGAAATTCAATCGGAAATAAATATAAGAGACACAATGCCGACTTAAGTACAGGAGGACTGAGTCATCCTACTGCCTATGTTTTGAGCGTTTCCTGTGTCACCAGTTTTACATTCCGATGAACCTCTACAGGTTTACTGTATCCCTTGGACCCTCACAGTGACGATGAAACACAGAAATTGCATCGGAATTAAATATAAGAGACACAATGCCCACTTAAGTACAGGAAGACTGAGTCTTCCTACTGTCTATGTTTTGAGCGTTTCCTGTGTCACCAGTTTTACATTCCGATGCACTTCTGCAGGTTTACTGTATCCCTTGGACCTTCCCATTGTCGATGAAACACAGAAATTGCATCGGAATTAAATATAAGAGACACAATGCCGACTTAAGTACAGGAAGACTGAGTCTTCCTACTTTCTATAACTTGAGCGTTTCCTGTGTCACCAGTTTTACATTCCGATGAACCTCTACAGGTTTACTGTATCCCTTGGACCTTCACAGGTACGATGAAACACAGGAATTGCATCGGCATTAAATATAAGAGACACAATGCCGACTTAAGTACAGGAAGACTGAGTCTTCCTACTGTCTATGTTTTGAGCGTTTCCTGTGTCACCAGTTTTACATTCCGATGCACTTCTGCAGGTTTACTGTATCCCTTGGACCTTCCCATTGTCGATGAAACACAGAAATTGCATCGGAATTAAATATAAGAGACACAATGCCGACTTAAGTACAGGAAGACTGAGTCTTCCTACTTTCTATAACTTGAGCGTTTCCTGTGTCACCAGTTTTACATTCCGATGAACCTCTACAGGTTTACTGTATCCCTTGGACCCTCACAGTGACGATGAAACTCAGAAATTGCATCGGAATTAAATATAAGAGACACAATGCCGACTTAAGTACAGGAAGACTAAGTTTTCCTATTGTCTATAATTTGAGCGTTTCCTGTGTCACCAGTTTTACATTCCGATGCACCTCTGCAGGTTTACTGTATCCCTTGGACCTTCCCATTGTCGATGAAACACAGAAATTGCATCGGAATTGAATATAAGAGACACAATGCCGACTTAAGTACAGGAAGACTGAGTCTTCCTAATTTCTATAACTTGAGCGTCTCCTGTGTCACCAGTTTTACATTCCGATGCACCTCTGCAGGTTTACTGTATCCCTTGGAGCTTCCCATTGTCGATAAAACACAGAAATTGCATCGGAATTAAATATAAGAGACACAATGCCGACTTAAGTACCAGAAAACAGTCTTCTTACGGTCAATGTTTTGAGCGTTTCCTGTGTCACCAGTTTCACATTCCGATGCACCTCTGCAGGTTTACTGTATCCCTTGGACCTTCCCATTGGCGATGAAACACAGAAATTGCATCGAAATTAAATATAAGAGACACAATTCCGACTAAAGTACAGGAAGACTGAGTCTTCCTACTGTCTATGCTTTGAGCGTCTCCTATGTCACCAGTTTTACATTCCGATGCACCTCTGCAGGTTTACTGTATCCCTTGGACCTTCCCATTGACGATGAAACACATAAATTGCATGGGAATTAAATATAAGAGACACAATGCCGACTTAAGTACAGGAACACTGAGTTTTCCTACTGTCTATAATTTGAGTGTTTCCTGTGTCACCAGTTTTACATTCCGATGCACCTCTACAGGTTTACTGTATCCCTTGGACCTTCCCATTGTCGATGAAACACAGAAATTGCATCGGAATTAAATATAAGAGAAACAATGCCGACTTAAGTACAGCAAGACTAAGTCTTCCTACTGTCTATGTTTTGAGCGTTTCCTGTGTCATCAGTTTTACTTTCCGATGCACCTCTGCAGGTTTACTATATCCCTTGGACGTTTCCATTTACGACGAAACACAGAAATTTCATCTGAAATAAATATAAGAGACACAATGCCGACTTAAGTACAGCAAGACTAAGTCTTCCTATTGTCTATGTTTTGAGCGTTTCCTGTGTCACCAGTTTTACATTCCGATGCACCTCTGAAGGTTTACTATATCCCTTGGACCTTCCCATTGACGATGCAACACATAAATTGCATGGGAATTAAATATAAGAGACACAATGCCGACTTAAGTACAGGAAGACTGAGTCTTCCTACTTTCTATAACTTGAGCGTTTCCTGTGTCACCAGTTTTACATTCCGATGAACCTCTACAGGTATACTGTATCCCTTGGACCTTCCCATTGTCGATGAAACACAGAAATTGCATCGGAATTGAATATCTACATCTACATCTACATCTATACTCCGCGAGCCACCTTACGGTGTGTGGCGGAGGGTACTTATTGTACCACTATCTGATCCCCCCTTCCCTGTTCCATTCACGAATTGTGCGTGGGAAGAACGACTGCTTGTAAGTCTCCGTATTTGCTCTAATTTCTCGGATCTTTTCGTTGTGATCATTACGCGAGATATATGTGGGCGGTAGTAATATGTTGCCCATCTCTTCCCGGAATGTGCTCTCTCGTAATTTCGATAATAAACCTCTCCGTATTGCGTAACGCCTTTCTTGAAGTGTCCGCCACTGGAGCTTGTTCAGCATCTCCGTAACGCTCTCGCGCTGACTAAATGTCCCCATGACGAATCGCGCTGCTTTTCGCTGGATCATGTCTATCTCTTCTATTAATCCAACCAGGTAAGGGTCCCATACTGATGAGCAATACTCAAGAATCGGACGAACAAGCGTTTTGTAAGCTACTTCTTTCGTCGATGAGTCACATTTTCTTAGAATTCTTCCTATGAATCTCAACCTGGCGCCTGCTTTTCCCACTATTTGTTTTATGTGATCATTCCACTTCAGATCGCTCCGGATAGTAACTCCTAAGTATTTTACGGTCGTTACCGCTTCCAATGATTTACCACCTATGGCATAATCGTACTGGAATGGATTTCTGCCCCTATGTATGCGCATTATATTACATTTATCTACGTTTAGGGAAAGCTGCCAGCTGTCGCACCATTCATTAATCCTCTGCAGGTCTTCCTGGAGTACGTACGAGTCTTCTGATGTTGCTACTTTCTTGTAGACAACCGTGTCATCTGCAAATAGCCTCACGGAGCTACCGATGTTGTCAACTAAGTCATTTATGTATATTGTAAACAATAAAGGTCCTATCACGCTTCCTTGCGGTACTCCCGAAATTACCTCTACATCTGCAGATTTTGAACCGTTAAGAATGACATGTTGTGTTCTTTCTTCTAGGAAATCCTGAATCCAATCACAAACCTGGTCCGATATTCCGTAAGCTCGTATTTTTTTCACTAAACGTAAGTGCGGAACCGTATCAAATGCCTTCCTGAAGTCCAGGAATACGGCATCAATCTGCTCGCCAGTGTCTACGGCACTGTGAATTTCTTGGACAAATAGGGCGAGCTGAGTTTCACATGATCTCTGTTTGCGGAATCCATGTTGGTTATGATGAAGGAGATTTGTATTATCTAAGAACGTCATAATACGAGAACATAAAACATGTTCCATTATTCTACAACAGATTGACGTAAGCGAAATAGGCCTATAATTATTCGCATCTGATTTATGACCCTTCTTGAAAATGGGAACGACCTGCGCTTTCTTCCAGTCGCTAGGTACTTTACGTTCTTCCAGAGATCTACGATAAATTGCTGATAGAAAGGGGGCAAGTTCTTTAGCATAATCACTGTAGAATCTTACGGGTATCTCGTCTGGTCCGGATGCTTTTCCGCTACTAAGTGATAGCAGTTGTTTTTCAATTCCGATATCGTTTATTTCAATATTTTCCATTTTGGCGTCCGTGCGACGGCTGAAGTCAGGGACCGTGTTACGATTTTCCGCAGTGAAACAGTTTCGGAACACTGAATTCAGTATTTCTGCCTTTCTTCGGTCGTCCTCTGTTTCGGTGCCATCGTGGTCAACGAGTGACTGAATAGGGGATTTAGATCCGCTTACCGATTTTACATATGACCAAAACTTTTTAGGGTTCTTGTTTAGATTGTTTGCCAATGTTTTATGTTCGAATTCGTTGAATGCTTCTCTCATTGCTCTCTTTACGCTCTTTTTCGCTTCGTTCAGCTTTTCCTTATCAGCTATGATTCGACTACTCTTAAACCTATGATGAAGCTTTCTTTGTTTCCGTAGTACCTTTCGTACATGATTGTTATACCACGGTGGATCTTTCCCCTCGCTTTGGACCTTAGTCGGTACGAACTTATCTAAGGCGTACTGGACGATGTTTCTGAATTTTTTCCATTTTTGTTCCACATCCTCTTCCTCAGAAATGAACGTTTGATGGTGGTCACTCAGATATTCTGCGATTTGTGCCCTATCACTCTTGTTAAGCAAATATATTTTCCTTCCTTTCTTGGCATTTCTTATTACACTTGTAGTCATTGATGCAACCACTGACTTATGATCACTGATACCCTCTTCTACATTCACGGAGTCGAAAAGTTCCGGTCTATTTGTTGCTATGAGGTCTAAAACGTTAGCTTCACGAGTTGGTTCTCTAACTATCTGCTCGAAGTAATTCTCGGACAAGGCAGTCAGGATAATGTCACAAGAGTCTCTGTCCCTGGCTCCAGTTCTGATTGTGTGACTATCCCATTCTATACCTGGTAGATTGAAGTCTCCCCCTATTACAATAGTATGATCACGAAACTTCTTCACGACGTTCTGCAGGTTCTCTCTGAGGCGCTCAACTACTACGGTTGCTGATGCAGGTGGTCTATAGAAGCATCCGACTATCATATCTGACCCACCTTTGATACTTAACTTAACCCAGATTATTTCACATTCGCATTCGCTAATAACTTCACTGGATATTATTGAATTCTTTACTGCTATAAATACTCCTCCACCATTGGCGTTTATCCTATCCTTGCGGTATATATTCCATTCTGTGTCTAGGATTTCGTTACTGTTCACAATATAAGAGACACAATGCCGACTTAAGTACAGGAAGACTGAGTCTTCCTAATTTCTATAACTTGAGCGTCTCCTGTGTCACCAGTTTTATATTCCGATGCACCTCTGTAGGTTTACTGTATCCCTTGGACCTTCCCATTGTCGATAAAACACAGAAATTGCATCGGAATTAAATATAAGAGACACAATGCCGACTTAAGTACCAGAAAACAGTCTTCTTACGGTCAATGTTTTGAGCGTTTCCTGTGTCACCAGTTTTACATTCCGATGCACCTCTGCAGGTTTCCTGTATCCCTTGGACCTTCCCATTGGCGATGAAATACACAAATTGCATCGAAATTAAATATAAGAGACACAATGCCGACTTAAGTACAGGAAGACTGAGTCTTCCTACTGTCTATGTTTTGAGCGTTACCTGTGTCACCAGTTTTACATTCCGATTCACCTCTGCAGGTTTACTATATCCCTTGGACCTTCCCATTGTCGATGAAACACAGAAATCGCATCGGAATTAAATATAAGAATCACAATGCCGTCTTAAGTACAGGAAGACTAAGTCTTCCTACTGTCTATGATTTGAGCGTTTCCTGAGTCACCAGTTTTACATTCCGATGCACCTCTGCAGGTTTACTGTATCCCTTGGACATTCCCATTGACGATGAAAAACAGAAATTGCATCGGAATTAAATATAAGATACACAATGCCCACTTAAGTACAGGCAGACTAAGTCTTCCTACTGTCTATGTTTTGAGCGTTTCCTGTGTCACCAGTTTTACATTCCGATGCACCTCTGCAGGTTTACTGTATCCCTTGGACCTTCCCATTGACGATGAAACACAGAAATTGCATTGGAATTAAATATAAGAGACACAATGCCGACTTAAGTACAGGAAGACTAAGTCTTCCTACTGTCTATGATTTGAGCGTTTCCTGTGTCAGTAGTTTTACATTCCGATGCACCCCTGCCGGTTTACTATATTCCTTGGACCTTCCCATTGTCGATGAAACAAAGAAATTGCATCGCATTAAATATAGGAGGCACAATGCCGACTTAAGTACAGCAAGACTAAGTCTTCCTACTGTCTATGTTTTGAGCGTTTCCTGTGTCATCAGTTTTACTTTCCGATGCACCTCTGCAGGTTTACTATATCCCTTGGACGTTTCCATTCACGATGAAACACAGAAATTTCATCTGAAATAAATATAAGAGACAGAATGCCGACTTAAGTACAGCAAGACTAAGTCTTCCTACTGTCTATGTTTTGAGTGTTTCCTCTGTCACCAGTTTTACATTCCGATGCACCTCTGCAGATTTACTGTATCCCTTGGACCTTCCCATTGACGATGAAACACATAAATTGCATGGGAATTAAATATAAGAGACACAATGCCGACTTAAGTACAGGAAGACTGAGTCTTCCTACTGTCTACGTTTTGAACGTTTCCTGTGTCACTAGTTCTACATTCCGATGCACCTCTGAAGGTTTACTGTATCCCTTGGACCTTCCCATTGACGATGAAACACAGAAATTGCATCGGAATTAAATATAAGAGACACAATGCCGACTTAAGTACAGGAAGACTGAGTCTTCCTACTTTCTATAACTTGAGCGTTTCCTGTGTCACCAGTTTTACATTCCGATGAACCTCTACAGGTTTACTTTATCCCTTGGACCTTCACAGGTACGATGAAACACAGGAATTGCATCGGCATTAAATATAAGAGACACAATGCCGACTTAAGTACAGGAAGACTGAGTCTTCCTACTGTCTATGTTTTGAGCGTTTCCTGTGTCACCAGTTTTACATTCCGATGCACTTCTGCAGGTTTACTGTATCCCCTGGACCTTCCCATTGACGATGAAACACAGAAATTGCATTGGAATTAAATATAAGAGACACAATGCCGACTTAAGTACAGGAAGACTGAGTCTTCCTTCTGTCTATGTTTTGAGCGTTTCCTGTGTCAGTAGTTTTACATTCCGATGCACCCCTGCCGGTTTACTATATTCCTTGGACCTTCCCATTGTTTATGAAACAAAGAAATTGCATCGCATTAAATATAAGAGGCACAATGCCGACTTAAGTACAGCAAGACTAAGTCTTCCTACTGTCTATGTTTTGAGCGTTTCCTGTGTCATCAGTTTTACTTTCCGATGCACCTCTGCAGGTTTACTATATCCCTTGGACGTTTCCATTTACGACGAAACACAGAAATTTCATCTGAAATAAATATAAGAGACACAATGCCGACTTAAGTACAGGAAGACTGAGTCTTCCTACTGTCTATGTTTTGAGCGTCTCCTATGTCACCAGTTTTACATTCCGATGCACCTCTGCAGGTCTACTGTATCCCTTGGACCTTCCCATTGACTATGAAACACATAAATTGCATGGGAATTAAATATAAGAGACACAATGCCGACTTAAGTACAGGAACACTGAGTTTTCCTACTTTCTATAATTCGAGCGTTTCCTGTGTCACCAGTTTTACATTCCGATGCACCTCTACAGGTTTACTGTATCCCTTGGACCTTCCCATTGTCGATGAAACACAGAAATTGCATCGGAATTAAATATAAGAGAAACAATGCCGACTTAAGTACAGCAAGACTAAGTCTTCCTACTGTCTATGTTTTGAGCGTTTCCTGTGTCATCAGTTTTACTTTCCGATGCACCTCTGCAGGTTTACTATATCCCTTGGACCTATCCATTCACGATGAAACACAGAAATTTCATCTGAAATAAATATAAGAGACACAATGCCGACTTAAGTACAGCAAGACTAAGTCTTCCTACTGTCTATGTTTTGAGCGTTTCCTGTGTCACCAGTTTTACATTCCGATGCACCTCTGCAGGTTTACTGTATCCCTTGGACCTTCCCATTGACGATGAAACACAGAAATTGCATCGGAATTAAATATAAGAGACACAATGCCGACTTAAGTACCAGAAAACAGTCTTCTTACGGTCAATGTTTTGAGCGTTTCCTGTGTCACCAGTTTTACATTTCGATGCACCTCTGCAGGTTTACTGTATCCCTTGGACCTTCCCATTGGCGATGAAATACACAAATTGCATCGAAATTAAATATAAGAGACACAATGCCGACTTAAGTACAGGAAGACTGAGTCTTCCTACTGTCTATGTTTTGAGCGTTTCCTGTGTCACCAGTTTTACATTCCGATTCACCTCTGCAGGTTTACTATATCCATTGGACCTATCCATTCACGATGAAACACAGAAATTTCATCTGAAATAAATATAAGAGACAGAATGCCGACTTAAGTACAGCAAGACTAAGTCTTCCTACTGTCTATGTTTTGAGTGTTTCCTCTGTCACCAGTTTTACATTCCGATGCACCTCTGCAGGTTTACTGTATCCCTTGGACCTTCCCATTGACGATGAAACACATAAATTGCATGGGAATTAAATATAAGAGACACAATGCCGACTTAAGTTCAGGAAGAGTGAGTCTTCCTACTGTCTATGTTTTGAACGTTTCCTGTGTCACTAGTTCTACATTCCGATGCACCTCTGCAGGTTTACTGTATCCCTTGGACCTTCCCATTGACGATGAAACACAGAAATTGCATCGGAATTAAATATAAGAGACACAATGCCGACTTAAGTACAGGAAGACTGAGTCTTCCTACTTTCTATAACTTGAGCGTTTCCTGTGTCACCAGTTTTACATTCCGATGAACCTCTACAGGTTTACTGTATCCCTTGGACCCTCACAGTGACGATGAAACACAGAAATTGCATCGGAATTAAATATAAGAGACACAATGCCCACTTAAGTACAGGAAGACTGAGTCTTCCTACTGTCTATGTTTTGAGCGTTTCCTGTGTCACCAGTTTTACATTCCGATGCACTTCTGCAGGTTTACTGTATCCCTTGGACCTTCCCATTGTCGATGAAACACAGAAATTGCATCGGAATTAAATATAAGAGACACAATGCCGACTTAAGTACAGGAAGACTGAGTCTTCCTACTTTCTATAACTTGAGCGTTTCCTGTGTCACCAGTTTTACATTCCGATGAACCTCTACAGGTTTACTGTATCCCTTGGACCTTCACAGGTACGATGAAACACAGGACTTGCATCGGCATTAAATATAAGAGACACAATGCCGACTTAAGTACAGGAACACTGAGTCTTCCTACTGTCTATGTTTTGAGCGTTTCCTGTGTCACCAGTTTTACATTCCGATGCACTTCTGCAGGTTTACTGTATCCCTTGGACCCTCCTATTGTCGATGAAACACAGAAATTGCATCGGAATTAAATATAAGAGACACAATGCCGACTTAAGTACAGGAAGACTGAGTCTTCCTACTTTCTATAACTTGAGCGTTTCCTGTGTCACCAGTTTTACATTCCGATGAACCTCTACAGGTTTACTGTATCCCTTGGACCCTCACAGTGACGATGAAACACAGAAATTGCATCGGAATTAAATATAAGAGACACAATGCCGACTTAAGTACAGGAAGACTGAGTTTTCCTATTGTCTATAATTTGAGCGTTTCCTGTGTCACCAGTTTTACATTCCGATGCACCTCTGCAGGTTTACTGTATCCCTTGGACCTTCCCATTGTCGATGAAACACAGAAATTGCATCGGAATTGAATATAAGAGACACAATGCCGACTTAAGTACAGGAAGACTGAGTCTTCCTAATTTCTATAACTTGAGCGTCTCCTGTGTCACCAGTTTTACATTCCGATGCACCTCTGCAGGTTTACTGTATCCCTTGGACCTTCCCATTGTCGATAAAACACAGAAATTGCATCGGAATTAAATATAAGAGACACAATGCCGACTTAAGTACCAGAAAACAGTCTTCTTACGGTCAATGTTTTGAGCGTTTCCTGTGTCACCAGTTTTACATTCCGATGCACCTCTGCAGGTTTACTGTATCCCTTGGACCTTCCCATTGTCGATGAAACACAGAAATTGCTTCGGAATTGAATATAAGATACACAATGTCGACTTAAGTACAGGAAGACTGAGACTTCCTACTTTCTATAACTTGAGCGTTTCCTGTGTCACCAGTTTTACATTCAGATGAACCTCTACAGGTTTACTGTATCCCTTGGTCCCTCACAGTGACGATGAAACACAGAGATTGCATCGGAATTAAATATAAGAGACACAATGCCGACTTAAGTACAGGAAGACTGAGTTTTCCTATTGTCTATAATTTGAGCGTTTCCTGTGTCACCAGTTTTACATTCCGATGCACCTCTGCAGGTTTACTGTATCCCTTGGACCTTCCCATTGTCGATGAAACACAGAAATTGCATCGCATTAAATATAAGAGACACAATGCCGACTTAAGTACAGGAAGACTGAGTCTTCCTAATTTCTATAACTTGAGCGTCTCCTGTGTCACCAGTTTTACATTCCGATGCACCTCTGCAGGTTTACTGTATCCCTTGGACCTTCCCATTGTCGATAAAACACAGAAATTGCATCGGAATTAAATTTAAGAGACACAATGCCGACTTAAGTACCAGAAAACAGTCTTCTTACGGTCAATGTTTTGAGCGTTTCCTGTGTCACCAGTTTTACATTCCGATGCACCTCTGCAGGTTTACTGTATCCCTTGGACCTTCCCATTGGCGATGAAACACACAAATTGCATCGAAATTAAATATAAGAGACACAATGCCGTCTTAAGTACAGGAAGACTGAGTCTTCCTACTGTCTATGTTTTGAGCGTTTCCTGTGTCACCAGTTTTACATTCCGATTCACCTCTGCAGGTTTACAATATCCCTTGGACCTTCCCATTGTCGATGAAACACAGAAATCGCATCGGAAATAAATATAAGAATCACAATGCCGTCTTAAGTACAGGAAGACTGAGTCTTCCTACTGTCTATGATTTGAGCGTTTCCTGAGTCACCAGTTTTACATTCCGATGCACCTCTGCAGGTTTACTATATCCCTTTGACCTTCCCATTCACGATGAAACACAGAAATTTAATCGGAAATAAATGTAAGAGACACAATGCCGACTTAAGTACAGGAAGACTGAGTCATCCTACTGCCTATGTTTTGAGCGTTTCCTGTGTCACCAGTTTTACATTCCGATGCACCTCTGCAGGTTTACTGTATCCCTTGGACCTTCCCATTGACGATGAAACACAGAAATTGCATTGGAATTAAATATAAGAGACACAATGCCGACTTAAGTACAGGAAGACTGAGTCTTCCTACTGTCTATGTTTTGAGCGTTTCCTGTGTCAGTAGTTTCACATTCCGATGCACCCCTGCCGCTTTACTATATTCCTTGGACCTTCCCATTGTCGATGAAACAAAGAAATTGCATCGCAGAAATATAAGAGGCACAATGCCGACTTAAGTACAGCAAGACTAAGTCTTCCTACTGTCTATGTTTTGAGCGTTTCCTGTGTCATCAGTTTTACTTTCCGATGCACCTCTGCAGGTTTACTATATCCCTTGGACCTTTCCATTCACGATGAAACACAGAAATTTCATCTGAAATAAATATAAGAGACACAATGCCGACTTATGAATAGGAAGGCTGAGTCTTCCTACTGTCTATGTTTTGAGCGTTTCCTTTGTCACCAGTTTTACATTCCGATGCACCTCTGCAGGTTTACTGTATCCCTTGGAGCTTCCCATTGACGATGAAACACAGAAATTGCATCGGAATTAAATATAAGAGACACAACGCCGATTTAAGTACAGGAAGACTGAGTCTTCCTACTGTCTATGTTTTGAACGTTTCCTGTGTCACTAGTTTTACATTCCGATGCACCTCTGCAGGTTTACTGTATCCCTTGGACCTTTCCATTGACGATGAAACACAGAAATTGCATCGGAATTAAATATAAGAGACACAATGCCGACTTAAGTACAGGAAGACTGAGTTTTCCTACTGTCTATCATTTGAGCGTTTCCTGTGTCACCAGTTTTACATTCCGATGCACCTCTGCAGGTTGACTCTATCCCTTGGACCTTCCCATTGACGATGAAACACAGAAATTGCATTGGAATTAAATATAAGAGACACAATGCCGACTTATGTACAGGAAGACTGAGTCTTCCTACTGTCTATGTTTTTAGCGTTTCATGTGTCACCAGTTTTACATTCTGATGCACCTCTGCAGGTTTACTGTATCCCTTGGACCTTCCCATTGTCGATGCAACACAGAAATTGCATCGGAATTAAATATAAGAGACACAATGCCGACTTAAGTACAGGAAGAATGAGTCTTCCTACTGTCTATGTTTTGAGCGTCTCCTGTGTCACCTGTTTTACATTCCGATGCACCTCTGCAGGTTTACTGTATCCCTTGGACCTTCCCATTGACGATGAAACACAGAAATTGCATCGGAATTAAATATAAGAGACACAACGCCGACTTAAGTACAAGAAAACTGAGTCTTCTTACAGTCTATGTTTTGAGCGTTTCCTGTATCACCAGTTTTACATTCCGATGCACCCCTGCCAGTTTACTATATCCCTTGGACCTTCCCATTGTCGATGAAACACAGAAATTGCATCGCCTTAAATATAAGAGGCACAATGCCGCATTAAGTACAGCAAGACTAAGTCTTCCTACTGTCTATGTTTTGAGCGTTTCCTGTGTCATCAGTTTTACTTTCCGATGCACCTCTGCAGGTTTACTATATCCCTTGGATCTTTCCATTCACGATGAAACACAGAAATTTCATCTGAAATAAATATAAAAGACACAATGCCGACTTAAGTACAGGAAGACTGAGTCTTCCTACTGTCTATGTTTTGAGCGTTTCCTGTGTCACCAGTTTTACATTCCGATGCACCTCAGCAGGTTTACTGTATCCCTTGGACCTTCCCATTGACGATGAAACACATAAATTGCATGGGAATTAAATATAAGAGACACAATGCCGACTTAAGTACAGGAAGAGTGAGTCTTCCTACTGTGTATGATTTGAACGTTTCCTCTGTCACTAGTTTTACATTCCGATGCACCTCAGCAGGTTTACTGTATCCCTTGGACCTTTCCATTGACGATGAAACACAGAAATTGCATCGGAATTAAATATAAGAGACACAATGCCGACTTAAGTACAGGAACACTGAGTTTTCCTACTATCTATAATTTGAGCGTTCCCTGTGTCACCAGTTTTACATTCTGATGCACCTCTACAGGTTTACTGTATCCCTTGGACCTTCACAGGTACGATGAAACACAGAAATTGCATCGGAATTAAATCTAAGAGACACAATGCCGACTTAAGTACAGGAAGACTGAGTCTTCCTACTGTCTATGTTTTGAGCGTTTCCTGTGTCACCAGTTTTACATTCCGATGCACCTCTGCAGGTTTACTGTATCCCTTGGACCTTCCCATTGTCGATGAAAGACAGAAATTGCATCGGAATTAAAAATAAGAGGCACAATGCCGACTTAAGTACAGGAAGACTGAATCTTCCTAATTTCTATAACTTGAGCGTTTCCTGTGTCATCAGTTTTACATTCCGATGCACATCTACAGGTTTACTGTACCCCTTGGACCTTCACAGTGACGATGAACACAGAAATTGCATCGGAATTAAATATAAGAGACATAATGCCGACTTAAGTGCAGGAAGACTGAGTTTTCCTACTGTCTATAATTTGAGCGTTTCCTGTGTCACCAGTTTTACATTCCGATGCACCTCTACAGGTTTACTGTATCCCTTGGACCTTCACAGGTGCGATGAAACACAGAAATTGCATCGGAATTAAATATAAGATACACAATGCCGACTTAAGTACCAGAAAACAGTCTTCTTACGGTCAATGTTTTGAGCGTTTCCTGTGTCACCAGTTTTACATTCCGATGCACCTCAGCAGGTTTACTGTATCCCTTGGACCTTTCCAATGACGATGAAACACAGAAATTGCACCGGAATTAAATATAAGAGACACAATGCCGACTTAAGTACAGGAACACTGAGTTTTCCTACTGTCTATAATGTGAGCGTTTCCTGTGTCACCAGTTTTACATTCCGATGCACCTCTACAGGTTTACTGTATCAATTGGAGCTTCCCATTGACGATGAAACACAGAAATTGCATCGGAATTAAATATAAGAGACACAATGCCGACTTAAGTACAGGAAGACTGAGTCTTCCTACTGTCTATGATTTGAGCGATTCCTGTGTCATCAGTTTTACTTTCCGATGCACCTCTGCAGGTTTACTATATCCCTTGGAACTTTCCATTCACGATGAAACACAGAAATTTCATCTGAAATAAATATAAGAGACACAATGCCGACTTAAGAACAGGAAGGCTGAGTCTTCCTACTGTCTATGTTTTGAGCGTTTCCTTTGTCACCAGTTTTACATTCCGATGCACCTCTGCAGGTTTACTGTATCCCTTGGAGCCTCCCATTGACGATGAAACACAGAAATTGCATCGGAATTAAATATAAGAGACACAATGCCGACTTAAGTACAGGAAGACTGAGTCTTCCTACTGTCTATGTTTTGAGCGTTTCCTGTGTCACCAGTTTTACATTCCGATGCACCTCTGCAGGTTTACTGTATCCCTTGGACCTTCCCATTGACGATAAAACTCATAAATTGCATGGGAATTAAATATAAGAGACACAATGCCGACTTAAGTACAGGAAGAGTGAGTCTTCCTACTATCTATGTTTTGAACGTTTCCTCTGTCACTAGTTTTACATTCCGATGCACCTCTGCAGGTTTACTGTGTCCCTTGGACCTTCCCATTGTCGATGAAACACAGAAATTGCATCGGAATTAAAAATAAGAGGCACAATGCCGACTTAAGTACAGGAAGACTAAGTCTTCCTACTGTCTATGTTTTGAGCGTTTCCTGTGTCATCAGTTTTACTTTCCGATGCACCTCTGCATGTTTGCTATATCCCTTGGACCTTCCTATTGACGATGAAACACGGAAATTGCATCGGAATTAAATATAAGAGACACAATGCCGTCTTAAGTACAGGAAGACTGAGTCTTCCTACTGTCTATGTTTTGAACGTTTCATGTGTCACCAGTTTTTCATTCTGATGCACCTCTGCAGGTTTACTGTATCCCTTGGACCTTCCCATTGTCGATGAAACACAGAAATTGCATCGGAATTAAATATAAGAGACACAACGCCGACTTAAGTACAAGAAAACTGAGTCTTCTTACGGTCTATGTTTTGAGCGTTTCCTGTATCACCAGTTTTACATTCCGATGCACCCCTGCCGGATTACTGTATCCCTTGGACCTTCCATTGTCGATGAAACACAGAAATTGCATCGCATTAAATATAAGAGACACAATGCCGACTTAAGTACAGGAAGACTAAGTCTTCCTACTGTCTATGTTTTGAGCGTTTCCTGTGTCATCAGTTTTACTTTCCGATGCACCTCTGCAGGTTTACTATATCCCTTGGAACTTTCCATTCACGATGAAACACAGAAATTTCATCTGAAATAAATATAAGAGACACAATGCCGACTTAAGAACAGGAAGGCTGAGTCTTCCCACTGTCTATGTTTTGAGCGTTTCCTTTGTCACCAGTTTTACATTCCGATGCACCTCTGCAGGTTTACTGTATCAATTGGAGCTTCCCATTGACGATGAAACACAGAAATTGCATCGGAATTAAATATAAGAGACACAATGCCGACTTAAGTACAGGAAGAGTGAGTCTTCCTACTGTCTATGATTTGAACGTTTCCTCTGTCACTAGTTTTACATTCCGATGTACCTCTGCAGGTTTGCTGTATCCCTTGGACCTTTCCATTGACGATGAAACACAGAAATTGCATCGGAATTAAATATAAGACACACAATGCCGACTTAAGTACAGGAACACTGAGTTTTGCTACTGTCTATAATTTGAGCGTTTCCTGTGTCACCAGTTTTACATTCCGATGCACCTCTACAGGTTAACTGTATCCCTTGCACCTTCACAGGTGCGATGTAACACAGAAATTGCATCGGAATTAAATATAAGAGACACAATGCCGACTTAAGTACAGGAAGACTGAGTCTTCCTACTGTCTATAATTTGAGCGTTTCCTGTGTCACCAGTTTTACATTCCGATGCACCTCTGCAGGTTTACTGTATCCCTTGGACCTTCCCATTGTTGATGAAACACAGAAATTGCATCGGAATTGAATATAACAGACACAATGCCGACTTAAGTACAGGAAGACTGAGTCTTCCTAATTTCTATAACTTGAGCGTCTCCTGTGTCACCAGTTTTACATTCCGATGCACCTCTACAGGTTTACTGTATCCCTTGGACCTTCACAGTGACGAGGAAACACAGAAATTGCATCGGAATTAAATATAAGAGACACAATGCCGACTTAAGTGCAGGAAGACTGAGTTTTCTACTGTCTATAATTTGAGCGTTTCCTGTGTCACCAGTTTTACATTCCGATGCACCTCTACACGTTTACTGTATCCCTTGGACCTTCACAGGTACGATGAAACCCAGAAATTACATCGGAATTAAATATAAGAGACACAATGCCGACTTAAGTACAGGAATACTGAGTCTTCCTAATTTCTAAAACTTGAGCGTTTCCTGTGTCACCAGTTTTACATTCCGATGCACTTCTACAGGTTTACTGTATCCCTTGGACCGTCCCATTGTCGATAAAATACAGAAATTGCATCGGAATTAAATATCAGATACACAATGCCGACTTAAGTACCAGAAAGAAGTCTTCTTACGGTCAATGTTTTGAGCGTTTCCTGTGTCACCAGTTTTTCATTCCGATGCACCTCTGCAGGTTTACTGTATCCCTTGGACCTTCCCATTGTCGATGAAACACAGAAATTGCATCGGAATTAAAAATAAGAGGCACAATGCCGACTTAAGTACAGGAAGACTAAGTCTTCCTACTGTCTATGTTTTGAGCGTTTCCTGTGTCATCAGTTTTACTTTCCGATGCACCTCTGCATGTTTACTATATCCCTTGGACCTTCCCATTGACGATGAAACACAGAAATTGCATCGGAATTAAATATAAGAGACACAATGCCGACTTAAGTACAGGAATACTGAGTCTTCCTAATTTCTAAAACTTGAGCGTTTCCTGTGTCACCAGTTTTACATTCCGATGCACTTCTACAGGTTTACTGTATCCCTTGGACCTTCCCATTGTCGATAAAACACAGAAATTGCATCGGAATTAAATATAAGAGACACAATGCCGACTTAAGTACCAGAAAACAGTCTTCTTACGGTCAATGTTTTGAGCGTTTCCTGTGTCACCAGTTTTACATTCCGATGCACCTCTGCAGGTTTACTGTATCCCTTGGACCTTCCCATTGGCGATGAAACACACAAATTGCATCGAAATTAAATATAAGAGACACAATGCCGACTTAAGTACAGGAAGACTGAGTCTTCCTACTGTCTATGTTTTGAGCGTTTCCTGTGTCACCAGTTTTACATTCCGATTCACCTCTGCAGGTTTACAATATCCCTTGGACCTTCCCATTGTCGATGAAACACAGAAATCGCATCGGAAATAAATATAAGAATCACAATGCCGTCTTAAGTACAGGAAGACTGAGTCTTCCTACTGTCTATGATTTGAGCGTTTCCTGAGTCACCAGTTTTACATTCCGATGCACCTCTGCAGGTTTACTATATCCCTTTGACCTTCCCATTCACGATGAAACACAGAAATTTAATCGGAAATAAATGTAAGAGACACAATGCCGACTTAAGTACAGGAAGACTGAGTCATCCTACTGCCTATGTTTTGAGCGTTTCCTGTGTCACCAGTTTTACATTCCGATGCACCTCTGCAGGTTTACTGTATCCCTTGGACCTTCCCATTGACGATGAAACACAGAAATTGCATTGGAATTAAATATAAGAGACACAATGCCGACTTAAGTACAGGAAGACTGAGTCTTCCTACTGTCTATGTTTTGAGCGTTTCCTGTGTCAGTAGTTTCACATTCCGATGCACCCCTGCCGCTTTACTATATTCCTTGGACCTTCCCATTGTCGATGAAACAAAGAAATTGCATCGCAGAAATATAAGAGGCACAATGCCGACTTAAGTACAGCAAGACTAAGTCTTCCTACTGTCTATGTTTTGAGCGTTTCCTGTGTCATCAGTTTTACTTTCCGATGCACCTCTGCAGGTTTACTATATCCCTTGGACCTTTCCATTCACGATGAAACACAGAAATTTCATCTGAAATAAATATAAGAGACACAATGCCGACTTATGAATAGGAAGGCTGAGTCTTCCTACTGTCTATGTTTTGAGCGTTTCCTTTGTCACCAGTTTTACATTCCGATGCACCTCTGCAGGTTTACTGTATCCCTTGGAGCTTCCCATTGACGATGAAACACAGAAATTGCATCGGAATTAAATATAAGAGACACAACGCCGATTTAAGTACAGGAAGACTGAGTCTTCCTACTGTCTATGTTTTGAACGTTTCCTGTGTCACTAGTTTTACATTCCGATGCACCTCTGCAGGTTTACTGTATCCCTTGGACCTTTCCATTGACGATGAAACACAGAAATTGCATCGGAATTAAATATAAGAGACACAATGCCGACTTAAGTACAGGAAGACTGAGTTTTCCTACTGTCTATCATTTGAGCGTTTCCTGTGTCACCAGTTTTACATTCCGATGCACCTCTGCAGGTTTACTCTATCCCTTGGACCTTCCCATTGACGATGAAACACAGAAATTGCATTGGAATTAAATATAAGAGACACAATGCCGACTTATGTACAGGAAGACTGAGTCTTCCTACTGTCTATGTTTTTAGCGTTTCATGTGTCACCAGTTTTACATTCTGATGCACCTCTGCAGGTTTACTGTATCCCTTGGACCTTCCCATTGTCGATGCAACACAGAAATTGCATCGGAATTAAATATAAGAGACACAATGCCGACTTAAGTACAGGAAGAGTGAGTCTTCCTACTGTCTATGTTTTGAGCGTCTCCTGTGTCACCTGTTTTACATTCCGATGCACCTCTGCAGGTTTACTGTATCCCTTGGACCTTCCCATTGACGATGAAACACAGAAATTGCATCGGAATTAAATATAAGAGACACAACGCCGACTTAAGTACAAGAAAACTGAGTCTTCTTACAGTCTATGTTTTGAGCGTTTCCTGTATCACCAGTTTTACATTCCGATGCACCCCTGCCAGTTTACTATATCCCTTGGACCTTCCCATTGTCGATGAAACACAGAAATTGCATCGCCTTAAATATAAGAGGCACAATGCCGCATTAAGTACAGCAAGACTAAGTCTTCCTACTGTCTATGTTTTGAGCGTTTCCTGTGTCATCAGTTTTACATTCCGATGCACCTCAGCAGGTTTACTGTATCCCTTGGACCTTCCCATTGACGATGAAACACATAAATTGCGTGGGAATTAAATATAAGAGACACAATGCCGACTTAAGTACAGGAAGAGTGAGTCTTCCTACTGTGTATGATTTGAACGTTTCCTCTGTCACTAGTTTTACATTCCGATGCACCTCAGCAGGTTTACTGTATCCCTTGGACCTTTCCATTGACGATGAAACACAGAAATTGCATCGGAATTAAATATAAGAGACACAATGCCGACTTAAGTACAGGAACACTGAGTTTTCCTACTATCTATAATTTGAGCGTTCCCTGTGTCACCAGTTTTACATTCTGATGCACCTCTACAGGTTTACTGTATCCCTTGGACCTTCACAGGTACGATGAAACACAGAAATTGCATCGGAATTAAATCTAAGAGACACAATGCCGACTTAAGTACAGGAAGACTGAGTCTTCCTACTGTCTATGTTTTGAGCGTTTCCTGTGTCACCAGTTTTACATTCCGATGCACCTCTGCAGGTTTACTGTATCCCTTGGACCTTCCCATTGTCGATGAAAGACAGAAATTGCATCGGAATTAAAAATAAGAGGCACAATGCCGACCTAAGTACAGGAAGACTGAATCTTCCTAATTTCTATAACTTGAGCGTTTCCTGTGTCATCAGTTTTACATTCCGATGCACATCTACAGGTTTACTGTACCCCTTGGACCTTCACAGTGACGATGAACACAGAAATTGCATCGGAATTAAATATAAGAGACATAATGCCGACTTAAGTGCAGGAAGACTGAGTTTTCCTACTGTCTATAATTTGAGCGTTTCCTGTGTCACCAGTTTTACATTCCGATGCACCTCTACAGGTTTACTGTATCCCTTGGACCTTCACAGGTGCGATGAAACACAGAAATTGCATCGGAATTAAATATAAGATACACAATGCCGACTTAAGTACCAGAAAACAGTCTTCTTACGGTCAATGTTTTGAGCGTTTCCTGTGTCACCAGTTTTACATTCCGATGCACCTCAGCAGGTTTACTGTATCCCTTGGACCTTTCCAATGACGATGAAACACAGAAATTGCACCGGAATTAAATATAAGAGACACAATGCCGACTTAAGTACAGGAACACTGAGTTTTCCTACTGTCTATAATGTGAGCGTTTCCTGTGTCACCAGTTTTACATTCCGATGCACCTCTACAGGTTTACTGTATCAATTGGAGCTTCCCATTGACGATGAAACACAGAAATTGCATCGGAATTAAATATAAGAGACACAATGCCGACTTAAGTACAGGAAGACTGAGTCTTCCTACTGTCTATGATTTGAGCGATTCCTGTGTCATCAGTTTTACTTTCCGATGCACCTCTGCAGGTTTACTATATCCCTTGGAACTTTCCATTCACGATGAAACACAGAAATTTCATCTGAAATAAATATAAGAGACACAATGCCGACTTAAGAACAGGAAGGCTGAGTCTTCCTACTGTCTATGTTTTGAGCGTTTCCTTTGTCACCAGTTTTACATTCCGATGCACCTCTGCAGGTTTACTGTATCCCTTGGAGCCTCCCATTGACGATGAAACACTGAAATTGCATCGGAATTAAATATAAGAGACACAATGCCGACTTAAGTACAGGAAGACTGAGTCTTCCTACTGTCTATGTTTTGAGCGTTTCCTGTGTCACCAGTTTTACATTCCGATGCACCTCTGCAGGTTTACTGTATCCCTTGGACCTTCCCATTGACGATGAAACTCATAAATTGCATGGGAATTAAATATAAGAGACACAATGCCGACTTAAGTACAGGAAGAGTGAGTCTTCCTACTATCTATGTTTTGAACGTTTCCTCTGTCACTAGTTTTACATTCCGATGCACCTCTGCAGGTTTACTGTGTCCCTTGGACCTTCCCATTGTCGATGAAACACAGAAATTGCATCGGAATTAAAAATAAGAGGCACAATGCCGACTTAAGTACAGGAAGACTAAGTCTTCCTACTGTCTATGTTTTGAGCGTTTCCTGTGTCATCAGTTTTACTTTCCGATGCACCTCTGCAGGTTTACTATATCCCTTGGAACTTTCCATTCACGATGAAACACAGAAATTTCATCTGAAATAAATATAAGACACACAATGCCGACTTAAGAACAGGAAGGCTGAGTCTTCCCACTGTCTATGTTTTGAGCGTTTCCTTTGTCACCAGTTTTACATTCCGATGCACCTCTGCAGGTTTACTGTATCAATTGGAGCTTCCCATTGACGATGAAACACAGAAATTGCATCGGAATTAAATATAAGAGACACAATGCCGACTTAAGTACAGGAAGAGTGAGTCTTCCTACTGTCTATGATTTGAACGTTTCCTCTGTCACTAGTTTTACATTCCGATGTACCTCTGCAGGTTTGCTGTATCCCTTGGACCTTTCCATTGACGATGAAACACAGAAATTGCATCGGAATTAAATATAAGACACACAATGCCGACTTAAGTACAGGAACACTGAGTTTTGCTACTGTCTATAATTTGAGCGTTTCCTGTGTCACCAGTTTTACATTCCGATGCACCTCTACAGGTTAACTGTATCCCTTGCACCTTCACAGGTGCGATGTAACACAGAAATTGCATCGGAATTAAATATAAGAGACACAATGCCGACTTAAGTACAGGAAGACTGAGTCTTCCTACTGTCTATAATTTGAGCGTTTCCTGTGTCACCAGTTTTACATTCCGATGCACCTCTGCAGGTTTACTGTATCCCTTGGACCTTCCCATTGTTGATGAAACACAGAAATTGCATCGGAATTGAATATAAGAGACACAATGCCGACTTAAGTACAGGAAGACTGAGTCTTCCTAATTTCTATAACTTGAGCGTCTCCTGTGTCACCAGTTTTACATTCCGATGCACCTCTACAGGTTTACTGTATCCCTTGGACCTTCACAGTGACGATGAAACACAGAAATTGCATCGGAATTAAATATAAGAGACACAATGCCGACTTAAGTGCAGGAAGACTGAGTTTTCTACTGTCTATAATTTGAGCGTTTCCTGTGTCACCAGTTTTACATTCCGATGCACCTCTACACGTTTACTGTATCCCTTGGACCTTCACAGGTACGATGAAACCCAGAAATTACATCGGAATTAAATATAAGAGACACAATGCCGACTTAAGTACAGGAATACTGAGTCTTCCTAATTTCTAAAACTTGAGCGTTTCCTGTGTCACCAGTTTTACATTCCGATGCACTTCTACAGGTTTACTGTATCCCTTGGACCGTCCCATTGTCGATAAAATACAGAAATTGCATCGGAATTAAATATCAGATACACAATGCCGACTTAAGTACCAGAAAAAAGTCTTCTTACGGTCAATGTTTTGAGCGTTTCCTGTGTCACCAGTTTTACATTCCGATGCACCTCTGCAGGTTTACTGTATCCCTTGGACCTTCCCATTGTCGATGAAACACAGAAATTGCATCGGAATTAAAAATAAGAGGCACAATGCCGACTTAAGTACAGGAAGACTAAGTCTTCCTACTGTCTATGTTTTGAGCGTTTCCTGTGTCATCAGTTTTACTTTCCGATGCACCTCTGCATGTTTACTATATCCCTTGGACCTTCCCATTGACGATGAAACACAGAAATTGCATCGGAATTAAATATAAGAGACACAATACCGTCTTAAGTACAGGAAGACTGAGTCTTCCTACTGTCTATGTTTTGAACGTTTCGTGTGTCACCAGTTTTTCATTCCGATGCACCTCTGCAGGTTTACTGTATCCCTTGGACCTTCCCATTGTGGATGAAACACAGAAATTGCATCGGAATTAAATATAAGAGACACAACGCCGACTTAAGTACAAGAAAACTGAGTCTTCTTACGGTCTATGTTTTGAGCGTTTCCTGTATCACCAGTTTTACATTCCGATGCACCCCTGCCGGTTTACTGTATCCCTTGGAGCTTCCCATTGACGATGAAACACAGAAATAGCATCGGAATTAAATATAAGAGACACAATGCCGACTAAAGTACAGGAACACTCAGCTTTGCTACTGTCTATAATTTGAGCGTTTCCTGTGTCACCAGTTTTACATTCCGATGCACCTCTACAGGTTTACTGTATCCCTTGGACCTTCACAGGTACGATGTAACACAGAAATTGCATCGGAATTAAATATGAGAGACACAATGCCGACTTAAGTACAGGAAGACTGATTCTTCATACTGTATATGTTTTGAGCGTTTCCTGTGTCACCAGTTTTACATTCCGATGCACCTCTGCAGGTTTACTGTATCCCTTGGACCTTCCCATTGTCGATGAAACACAGAAATTGCATCGGAATTGAATATAAGAGACACAATGCCGACTTAAGTACAGGAAGACTGAGTCTTCCTAATTTCTATAACTTGAGCGTCTCCTTTGTCACCAGTTTTACATTCCGATGCACCTCTACAGGTTTACTGTATCCCTTGGACCTTCACAGGTACGATGAAACACAGGAATTGCATCGGCATTAAATACAAGAGACACAATGCCGACTTAAGTACAGGAATACTGAGTCTTCCTACTGTCTATAATTTGAGCGTTTCCTGTGTCACCAGTTTTACATTCCGATGCACCTCTGCAGGTTTACTGTATCCCTTGGACCTTCCCATTGTCGATGAAACACAGAAATTGCTTCGGAATTGAATATAAGATACACAATGCCGACTTAAGTACAGGAAGACTGAGACTTCCTACTTTCTATAACTTGAGCGTTTCCTGTGTCACCAGTTTTACATTCAGATGAACCTCTACAGGTTTACTGTATCCCTTGGACCCTCACAGTGACGATGAAACACAGAGATTGCATCGGAATTAAATATAAGAGACACAATGCCGACTTAAGTACAGGAAGACTGAGTTTTCCTACTGTCTATATTGAGCGTTTCCTGTGTCACCAGTTTTACATTCCGATGCACCTCTACAGGTTTACTGTATCCCTTGGACCTTCACAGGTACGATGAAACACAGAAATTGCATCGGAATTAAATATAAGAGACACAATGCCGACTTAAGTACAGGAAGACTGAGTCTTCCTACTGTCTATGTTTTGAGCGTTTCCTGTGTCACCAGTTTTATATTCCGATGCACCTCTGCAGGTTTACTGTATCCCTTGGACCTTCCCACTGTCGATAAAACACAGAAATTGCATCGGAATTAAATATAAGAGACACAATGCCGACTTAAGTACCAGAAAACAGTCTTCTTACGGTCAATGTTTTGAGCGTTTCCTGTGTCACCAGTTTTACATTCCGATGCACCTCTGCAGGTTTACTGTATCCCTTGGACCTTCCCATTGGCGATGAAACACACAAATTGCATCGAAATTAAATATAAGAGACACAATGCCGACTTAAGTACAGGAAGACGAAGTCTTCCTACTGTCTATGATTTGAGCGTTTCCTGTGTCATCAGTTTTACTTTCCGATGCACCTCTGCAGGTTTACTATATCCCTTGGAACTTTCCATTCACGATGAAACACAGAAATTTCATCTGAAATAAATATAAGAGACACAATGCCGACTTAAGAACAGGAAGGCTGAGTCTTCCTACTGTCTATGTTTTGAGCGTTTCCTTTGTCACCAGTTTTACATTCCGATGCACCTCTGCAGGTTTACTGTATCCCTTGGAGCCTCCCATTGACAATGAAACACAGAAATTGCATCGGAATTAAATATAAGAGAAACAATGCCGACTTAAGTACAGGAAGACTGAGTCTTCCTACTGTCTATGTTTTGAGCGTTTCCTGTGTCACCAGTTTTACATTCCGATGCACCTCTGCAGGTTTACTGTATCCCTTGGACCTTCCCATTGACGATGAAACTCATAAATTGCATGGGAATTAAATATAAGAGACACAATGCCGACTTAAGTACAGGAAGAGTGAGTCTTCCTACTGTCTATGTTTTGAACGTTTCCTCTGTCACTAGTTTTACATTCCGATGCACCTCTGCAGGTTTACTGTGTCCCTTGGACCTTCCCATTGTCGATGAAACACAGAAATTGCATCGGAATTAAAAATAAGAGGCACAATGCCGACTTAAGTACAGGAAGACTAAGTCTTCCTACTGTCTATGATTTGAGCGTTTCCTGTGTCATCAGTTTTACTTTCCGATGCACCTCTGCATGTTTACTATATCCCTTGGACCTTCCCATTGACGATGAAACACAGAAATTGCATCGGAATTAAATATAAGAGACACAATACCGTCTTAAGTACAGGAAGACTGAGTCTTCCTACTGTCTATGTTTTGAACGTTTCGTGTGTCACCAGTTTTTCATTCTGATGCACCTCTGCAGGTTTACTGTATCCCTTGGACCTTCCCATTGTGGATGAAACACAGAAATTGCATCGGAATTAAATATAAGAGACACAACGCCGACTTAAGTACAAGAAAACTGAGTCTTCTTACGGTCTATGTTTTGAGCGTTTCCTGTATCACCAGTTTTACATTCCGATGCACCCCTGCCGGTTTACTGTATCCCTTGGAGCTTCCCATTGACGATGAAACACAGAAATTGCATCGGAATTAAATATAAGAGACACAATGCCGACTAAAGTACAGGAACACTCAGCTTTGCTACTGTCTATAATTTGAGCGTTTCCTGTGTCACCAGTTTTACATTCCGATGCACCTCTACAGGTTTACTGTATCCCTTGGACCTTCACAGGTACGATGTAACACAGAAATTGCATCGGAATTAAATATGAGAGACACAATGCCGACTTAAGTACAGGAAGACTGATTCTTCATACTGTATATGTTTTGAGCGTTTCCTGTGTCACCAGTTTTACATTCCGATGCACCTCTGCAGGTTTACTGTATCCCTTGGACCTTCCCATTGTCGATGAAACACAGAAATTGCATCGGAATTGAATATAAGAGACACAATGCCGACTTAAGTACAGGAAGACTGAGTCTTCCTAATTTCTATAACTTGAGCGTCTCCTTTGTCACCAGTTTTACATTCCGATGCACCTCTACAGGTTTACTGTATCCCTTGGACCTTCACAGGTACGATGAAACACAGGAATTGCATCGGCATTAAATACAAGAGACACAATGCCGACTTAAGTACAGGAATACTGAGTCTTCCTACTGTCTATAATTTGAGCGTTTCCTGTGTCACCAGTTTTACATTCCGATGCACCTCTGCAGGTTTACTGTATCCCTTGGACCTTCCCATTGTCGATGAAACACAGAAATTGCTTCGGAATTGAATATAAGATACACAATGCCGACTTAAGTACAGGAAGACTGAGACTTCCTACTTTCTATAACTTGAGCGTTTCCTGTGTCACCAGTTTTACATTCAGATGAACCTCTACAGGTTTACTGTATCCCTTGGACCCTCACAGTGACGATGAAACACAGAGATTGCATCGGAATTAAATATAAGAGACACAATGCCGACTTAAGTACAGGAAGACTGAGTTTTCCTACTGTCTATATTGAGCGTTTCCTGTGTCACCAGTTTTACATTCCGATGCACCTCTACAGGTTTACTGTATCCCTTGGACCTTCACAGGTACGATGAAACACAGAAATTGCATCGGAATTAAATATAAGAGACACAATGCCGACTTAAGTACAGGAAGACTGAGTCTTCCTACTGTCTATGTTTTGAGCGTTTCCTGTGTCACCAGTTTTACATTCCGATGCACCTCTGCAGGTTTACTGTATCCCTTGGACCTTCCCATTGACGATGAAACTCATAAATTGCATGGGAATTAAATATAAGAGACACAATGCCGACTTAAGTACAGGAAGAGTGAGTCTTCCTACTGTCTATGTTTTGAACGTTTCCTCTGTCACTAGTTTTACATTCCGATGCACCTCTGCAGGTTTACTGTGTCCCTTGGACCTTCCCATTGTCGATGAAACACAGAAATTGCATCGGAATTAAAAATAAGAGGCACAATGCCGACTTAAGTACAGGAAGACTAAGTCTTCCTACTGTCTATGATTTGAGCGTTTCCTGTGTCATCAGTTTTACTTTCCGATGCACCTCTGCATGTTTACTATATCCCTTGGACCTTCCTATTGACGATGAAACACGGAAATTGCATCGGAATTAAATATAAGAGACACAATGCCGTCTTAAGTACAGGAAGACTGAGTCTTCCTACTGTCTATGTTTTGAACGTTTCATGTGTCACCAGTTTTTCATTCTGATGCACCTCTGCAGGTTTACTGTATCCCTTGGACCTTCCCATTGTCGATGAAACACAGAAATTGCATCGGAATTAAATATAAGAGACACAACGCCGACTTAAGTACAAGAAAACTGAGTCTTCTTACGGTCTATGTTTTGAGCGTTTCCTGTATCACCAGTTTTACATTCCGATGCACCCCTGCCGGATTACTGTATCCCTTGGACCTTCCCATTGTCGATGAAACACAGAAATTGCATCGCATTAAATATAAGAGACACAATGCCGACTTAAGTACAGGAAGACTAAGTCTTCCTACTGTCTATGTTTTGAGCGTTTCCTGTGTCATCAGTTTTACTTTCCGATGCACCTCTGCAGGTTTACTATATCCCTTGGAACTTTCCATTCACGATGAAACACAGAAATTTCATCTGAAATAAATATAAGAGACACAATGCCGACTTAAGAACAGGAAGGCTGAGTCTTCCCACTGTCTATGTTTTGAGCGTTTCCTTCGTCACCAGTTTTACATTCCGATGCACCTCTGCAGGTTTACTGTATCAATTGGAGCTTCCCATTGACGATGAAACACAGAAATTGCATCGGAATTAAATATAAGACACACAATGCCGACTTAAGTACAGGAACACTGAGTTTTGCTACTGTCTATAATTTGAGCGTTTCCTGTGTCACCAGTTTTACATTCCGATGCACCTCTACAGGTTAACTGTATCCCTTGCACCTTCACAGGTGCGATGTAACACAGAAATTGCATCGGAATTAAATATAAGAGACACAATGCCGACTTAAGTACAGGAAGACTGAGTCTTCCTACTGTCTATAATTTGAGCGTTTCCTGTGTCACCAGTTTTACATTCCGATGCACCTCTGCAGGTTTACTGTATCCCTTGGACCTTCCCATTGTTGATGAAACACAGAAATTGCATCGGAATTGAATATAAGAGACACAATGCCGACTTAAGTACAGGAAGACTGAGTCTTCCTAATTTCTATAACTTGAGCGTCTCCTGTGTCACCAGTTTTACATTCCGATGCACCTCTACAGGTTTACTGTATCCCTTGGACCTTCACAGTGACGATGAAACACAGAAATTGCATCGGAATTAAATATAAGAGACACAATGCCGACTTAAGTGCAGGAAGACTGAGTTTTCTACTGTCTATAATTTGAGCGTTTCCTGTGTCACCAGTTTTACATTCCGATGCACCTCTACACGTTTACTGTATCCCTTGGACCTTCACAGGTACGATGAAACCCAGAAATTACATCGGAATTAAATATAAGAGACACAATGCCGACTTAAGTACAGGAATACTGAGTCTTCCTAATTTCTAAAACTTGAGCGTTTCCTGTGTCACCAGTTTTACATTCCGATGCACTTCTACAGGTTTACTGTATCCCTTGGACCGTCCCATTGTCGATAAAATACAGAAATTGCATCGGAATTACATATCAGATACACAATGCCGACTTAAGTACCAGAAAAAAGTCTTCTTACGGTCAATGTTTTGAGCGTTTCCTGTGTCACCAGTTTTACATTCCGATGCACCTCTACAGGTTAACTGTATCCCTTGCACCTTCACAGGTGCGATGTAACACAGAAATTGCATCGGAATTAAAAATAAGAGGCACAATGCCGACTTAAGTACAGGAAGACTAAGTCTTCCTACTGTCTATGTTTTGAGCGTTTCCTGTGTCATCAGTTTTACTTTCCGATGCACCTCTGCATGTTTACTATATCCCTTGGACCTTCCCATTGACGATGAAACACAGAAATTGCATCGGAATTAAATATAAGAGACACAATACCGTCTTAAGTACAGGAAGACTGAGTCTTCCTACTGTCTATGTTTTGAACGTTTCGTATGTCACCAGTTTTTCATTCTGATGCACCTCTGCAGGTTTACTGTATCCCTTGGACCTTCCCATTGTCGATGAAACACAGAAATTGCATCGGAATTAAATATAAGAGACACAACGCCGACTTAAGTACAAGAAAACTGAGTCTTCTTACGGTCTATGTTTTGAGCGTTTCCTGTATCACCAGTTTTACATTCCGATGCACCCCTGCCGGTTTACTGTATCCCTTGGAGCTTCCCATTGACGATGAAACACAGAAATTGCATCGGAATTAAATATAAGAGACACAATGCCGACTAAAGTACAGGAACACTCAGCTTTGCTACTGTCTATAATTTGAGCGTTTCCTGTGTCACCAGTTTTACATTCCGATGCACCTCTACAGGTTTACTGTATCCCTTGGACCTTCACAGGTACGATGTAACACAGAAATTGCATCGGAATTAAATATGAGAGACACAATGCCGACTTAAGTACAGGAAGACTGATTCTTCCTACTGTCTATGTTTTGAGCGTTTCCTGTGTCACCAGTTTTACATTCCGATGCACCTCTGCAGGTTTACTGTATCCCTTGGACCTTCCCATTGTCGATGAAACACAGAAATTGCATCGGAATTGAATATAAGAGACACAATGCCGACTTAAGTACAGGAAGACTGAGTCTTCCTAATTTCTATAACTTGAGCGTCTCCTTTGTCACCAGTTTTACATTCCGATGCACCTCTACAGGTTTACTGTATCCCTTGGACCTTCACAGGTACGATGAAACACAGGAATTGCATCGGCATTAAATACAAGAGACACAATGCCGACTTAAGTACAGGAATACTGAGTCTTCCTACTGTCTATAATTTGAGCGTTTCCTGTGTCACCAGTTTTACATTCCGATGCACCTCTGCAGGTTTACTGTATCCCTTGGACCTTCCCATTGTCGATGAAACACAGAAATTGCTTCGGAATTGAATATAAGATACACAATGCCGACTTAAGTACAGGAAGACTGAGACTTCCTACTTTCTATAACTTGAGCGTTTCCTGTGTCACCAGTTTTACATTCAGATGAACCTCTACAGGTTTACTGTATCCCTTGGACCCTCACAGTGACGATGAAACACACAGATTGCATCGGAATTAAATATAAGAGACACAATGCCGACTTAAGTACAGGAAGACTGAGTTTTCCTACTTTCTATATTGAGCGTTTCCTGTGTCACCAGTTTTACATTCCGATGCACCTCTACAGGTTTACTGTATCCCTTGGACCTTCACAGGTACGATGAAACACAGAAATTGCATCGGAATTAAATATAAGAGACACAATGCCGACTTAAGTACAGGAAGACTGAGTCTTCCTACTGTCTATGTTTTGAGCGTTTCCTGTGTCACCAGTTTTATATTCCGATGCACCTCTGCAGGTTTACTGTATCCCTTGGACCTTCCCACTGTCGATAAAACACAGAAATTGCATCGGAATTAAATATAAGAGACACAGTGCCGACTTAAGTACCAGAAAACAGTCTTCTTACGGTCAATGTTTTGAGCGTTTCCTGTGTCACCAGTTTTACATTCCGATGCACCTCTGCAGGTTTACTGTATCCCTTGGACCTTCCCATTGGCGATGAAACACACAAATTGCATCGAAATTAAATATAAGAGACACAATGCCGACTTAAGTACAGGAAGACTGAGTCTTCCTACTGTCAATGTTTTGAGCGTTTCCTGTGTCACCAGTTTTACATTCCGATTCACCTCTGCAGGTTTACAATATCCCTTGGACCTTCCCATTGTCGATGAAACACAGAAATCGCATCGGAATTAAATATAAGAATCACAATGCCGTCTTAAGTACAGGAAGACTGAGTCTTCCTACTGTCTATGATTTGAGCGTTTCCTGAGTCACCAGTTTTACATTCCGATGCACCTCTGCAGGTTTACTATATCCCTTTGACCTTCCCATTCACGATGAAACACAGAAATTTAATCGGAAATAAATATAAGAGACACAATGCCGACTTAAGTACAGGAAGACTGAGTCATCCTACTGCCTATGTTTTGAGCGTTTCCTGTGTCACCAGTTTTACATTCCGATGCACCTCTGCAGGTTTACTGTATCCCTTGGACCTTCCCATTGACGATGAAACACAGAAATTGCATTGGAATTAAATATAAGAGACACAATGCTGACTTAATTACAGGAAGACTGAGTCTTCCTACTGTCTATGTTTTGAGCGTTTCCTGTGTCAGTAGTTTCACATTCCGATGCACCCCTGCCGCTTTACTATATTCCTTGGACCTTCCCATTGTCGATGAAACAAAGAAATTGCATCGCAGAAATATAAGAGGCACAATGCCGACTTAAGTACAGCAAGACTAAGTCTTCCTACTGTCTATGTTTTGAGCGTTTCCTGTGTCATCAATTTTACTTTCCGATGCACCTCTGCAGGTTTACTATATCCCTTGGACCTTTCCATTCACGATGAAACACAGAAATTTCATCTGAAATAAATATAAGAGACACAATGTCGACTTATGAATAGGAAGGCTGAGTCTTCCTACTGTCTATGTTTTGAGCGTTTCCTTTGTCACCAGTTTTACATTCCGATGCACCTCTGCAGGTTTACTGTATCCCTTGGAGCTTCCCATTGACGATGAAACACAGAAATTGCATCGGAATTAAATATAAGAGACACAACGCCGATTTAAGTACAGGAAGACTGAGTCTTCCTACTGTCTATGTTTTGAACGTTTCCTGTGTCACTAGTTTTACATTCCGATGCACCTCTGCAGGTTTACTGTATCCCTTGGACCTTTCCATTGACGATGAAACACAGAAATTGCATCGGAATTAAATATAAGAGACACAATGCCGACTTAAGTACAGGAAGACTGAGTTTTCCTACTGTCTATCATTTGAGCGTTTCCTGTGTCACCAGTTTTACATTCCGATGCACCTCTGCAGGTTTACTCTATCCCTTGGACCTTCCCATTGACGATGAAACACAGAAATTGCATTGGAATTAAATATAAGAGACACAATGCCGACTTATGTACAGGAAGACTGAGTCTTCCTACTGTCTATGTTTTTAGCGTTTCATGTGTCACCAGTTTTACATTCTGATGCACCTCTGCAGGTTTACTGTATCCCTTGGACCTTCCCATTGTCGATGCAACACAGAAATTGCATCGGAATTAAATATAAGAGACACAATGCCGACTTAAGTACAGGAAGAGTGAGTCTTCCTACTGTCTATGTTTTGAGCGTCTCCTGTGTCACCTGTTTTACATTCCGATGCACCTCTGCAGGTTTACTGTATCCCTTGGACCTTCCCATTGACGATGAAACACAGAAATTGCATCGGAATTAAATATAAGAGACACAACGCCGACTTAAGTACAAGAAAACTGAGTCTTCTTACAGTCTATGTTTTGAGCGTTTCCTGTATCACCAGTTTTACATTCCGATGCACCCCTGCCAGTTTACTATATCCCTTGGACCTTCCCATTGTCGATGAAACACAGAAATTGCATCGCCTTAAATATAAGAGGCACAATGCCGCATTAAGTACAGCAAGACTAAGTCTTCCTACTGTCTATGTTTTGAGCGTTTCCTGTGTCATCAGTTTTACTTTCCGATGCACCTCTGCAGGTTTACTATATCCCTTGGACCTTTCCATTCACGATGAAACACAGAAATTTCATATGAAATAAATATAAAAGACACAATGCCGACTTAAGTACAGGAAGACTGAGTATTCCTACTGTCTATGTTTTGAGCGTTTCCTGTGTCACCAGTTTTACATTCCGATGCACCTCAGCAGGTTTACTGTATCCCTTGGACCTTCCCATTGACGATGAAACACATAAATTGCATGGGAATTATATATAAGAGACACAATGCCGACTTAAGTACAGGAAGAGTGAGTCTTCCTACTGTGTATGATTTGAACGTTTCCTCTGTCACTAGTTTTACATTCCGATGCACCTCAGCAGGTTTACTGTATCCCTTGGACCTTTCCATTGACGATGAAACACAGAAATTGCATTGGAATTAAATATAAGAGACACAATGCCGACTTAAGTACAGGAACACTGAGTTTTCCTACTATCTATAATTTGAGCGTTCCCTGTGTCACCAGTTTTACATTCTGATGCACCTCTACAGGTTTACTGTATCCCTTGGACCTTCACAGGTACGATGAAACACAGAAATTGCATCGGAATTAAATCTAAGAGATACAATGCCGACTTAAGTACAGGAAGACTGAGTCTTCCTACTGTCTATGTTTTGAGCGTTTCCTGTGTCACCAGTTTTACATTCCGATGCACCTCTGCAGGTTTACTGTATCCCTTGGACCTTCACAGGTGCGATGAAACACAGAAATTGCATCGGAATTAAATATAAGATACACAATGCCGACTTAAGTACCAGAAAACAGTCTTCTTACGGTCAATGTTTTGAGCGTTTCCTGTGTCACCAGTTTTACATTCCGATGCACCTCTACAGGTTTACTGTATCCCTTGGACCTTCCCATTGACGATGAAACACAGAAATTGCATCGGAATTAAATATAAGAGACACAATGCCGACTTAAGTACAGGAAGACTAAGTCTTCCTACTGTCTATGTTTTGAGCGTTTCCTGTATCACCAGTTTTACATTCCGATGCACCCCTGCCGGTTTACTGTATCCCTTGGACCTTCCCATTGTCGATGAAACACAGAAATTGCATCGCATTAAATATAAGAGACACAATGCCGACTTAAGTACAGGAAGACTAAGTCTTCCTACTGTCTATGATTTGAGCGATTCCTGTGTCATCAGTTTTACTTTCCGATGCACCTCTGCAGGTTTACTATATCCCTTGGAACTTTCCATTCACGATGAAACACAGAAATTTCATCTGAAATAAATATAAGAGACACAATGCCGACTTAAGAAGAGGAAGGCTGAGTCTTCCTACTGTCTATGTTTTGAGCGTTTCCTTTGTCACCAGTTTTACATTCCGATGCACCTCTGCAGGTTTACTGTATCCCTTGGAGCCTCCCATTGACGATGAAACACAGAAATTGCATCGGAATTAAATATAAGAGACACAATGCCGACTTAAGTACAGGAAGACTGAGTCTTCCTACTGTCTATGTTTTGAGCGTTTCCTGTGTCACCAGTTTTACATTCCGATGCACCTCTGCAGGTTTACTGTATCCCTTGGACCTTCCCATTGACGATGAAACTCATAAATTGCATGGGAATTAAATATAAGAGACACAATGCCGACTTAAGTACAGGAAGAGTGAGTCTTCCTACTGTCTATGTTTTGAACGTTTCCTCTGTCACTAGTTTTACATTCCGATGCACCTCTGCAGGTTTACTGTGTCCCTTGGACCTTCCCATTGTCGATGAAACACAGAAATTGCATCGGAATTAAAAAAAAGAGGCACAATGCCGACTTAAGTACAGGAAGACTAAGTCTTCCTACTGTCTATGTTTTGAGCGTTTCCTGTGTCATCAGTTTTACTTTCCGATGCACCTCTGCATGTTTACTATATCCCTTCGACCTTCCTATTGACGATGAAACACGGAAATTGCATCGGAATTAAATATAAGAGACACTATGCCGTCTTAAGTACAGGAAGACTGAGTCTTCCTACTGTCTATGTTTTGAACGTTTCATGTGTCACCAGTTTTTCATTCTGATGCACCTCTGCAGGTTTACTGTATCCCTTCGACCTTCCCATTGTCGATGAAACACAGAAATTGCATCGGAATTAAATATAAGAGACACAACGCCGACTTAAGTACAAGAAAACTGAGTCTTCTTACGGTCTACGTTTTGAGCGTTTCCTGTATCACCAGTTTTACATTCCGATGCACCCCTGCCGGATTACTGTATCCCTTGGACCTTCCCATTGTCGATGAAACACAGAAATTGCATCGCATTAAATATAAGAGACACAATGCCGACTTAAGTACAGGAAGACTAAGTCTTCCTACTGTCTATGTTTTGAGCGTTTCCTGTGTCATCAGTTTTACTTTCCGATGCACCTCTGCAGGTTTACTATATCCCTTGGAACTTTCCATTCACGATGAAACACAGAAATTTCATCTGAAATAAATATAAGAGACACAATGCCGACTTAAGAACAGGAAGGCTGAGTCTTCCCACTGTCTATGTTTTGAGCGTTTCCTTTGTCACCAGTTTTACATTCCGATGCACCTCTGCAGGTTTACTGTATCAATTGGAGCTTCCCATTGACGATGAAACACAGAAATTGCATCGGAATTAAATATAAGAGACACAATGCCGACTTAAGTACAGGAAGAGTGAGTCTTCCTACTGTCTATGATTTGAACGTTTCCTCTGTCACTAGTTTTACATTCCGATGTACCTCTGCAGGTTTGCTGTATCCCTTGGACCTTTCCATTGACGATGAAACACCGAAATTGCATCGGAATTAAATATAAGACACACAATGCCGACTTAAGTACAGGAACACTGAGTTTCGCTACTGTCTATAATTTGAGCGTTTCCTGTGTCACCAGTTTTACATTCCGATGCACCTCTACAGGTTAACTGTATCCCTTGCACCTTCACAGGTGCGATGTAACACAGAAATTGCATCGGAATTAAATATAAGAGACACAATGCCGACTTAAGTACAGGAAGACTGAGTCTTCCTACTGTCTATAATTTGAGCGTTTCCTGTGTCACCAGTTTTACATTCCGATGCACCTCTGCAGGTTTACTGTATCCCTTGGACCTTCCCATTGTTGATGAAACACAGAAATTGCATCGGAATTGAATATAAGAGACACAATGCCGACTTAAGTACAGGAAGACTGAGTCTTCCTAATTTCTATAACTTGAGCGTCTCCTGTGTCACCAGTTTTACATTCCGATGCACCTCTACAGGTTTACTGTATCCCTTGGACCTTCACAGTGATGATGAAACACAGAAATTGCATCGGAATTAAATATAAGAGACACAATGCCGACTTAAGTGCAGGAAGACTGAGTTTTCTACTGTCTATAATTTGAGCGTTTCCTGTGTCACCACTTTTACATTCCGATGCACCTCTACACGTTTACTGTATCCCTTGGACCTTCACAGGTACGATGAAACCCAGAAATTGCATCGGAATTAAATATAAGAGACACAATGCCGACTTAAGTACAGGAATACTGAGTCTTCCTAATTTCTAAAACTTGAGCGTTTCCTGTGTCACCAGTTTTACATTCCGATGCACTTCTACAGGTTTACTGTATCCCTTGGACCGTCCCATTGTCGATAAAATACAGAAATTGCATCGGAATTAAATATCAGATACACAATGCCGACTTAAGTACCAGAAAAAAGTATTCTTACGGTCAATGTTTTGAGCGTTTCCTGTGTCACCAGTTTTACATTCCGATGCACCTCTGCAAGTTTACTGTATCCCTTGGACCTTCCCATTGTCGATGAAACACAGAAATTGCATCGGAATTAAAAATAAGAGGCACAATGCCGACTTAAGTACAGGAAGACTAAGTCTTCCTACTGTCTATGTTTTGAGCGTTTCCTGTGTCATCAGTTTTACTTTCCGATGCATCTCTGCATGTTTACTATATCCCTTGGACCTTCCCACTGACGATGAAACACAGAAATTGCATCGGAATTAAATATAAGAGACACAATACCGTCTTAAGTACAGGAAGACTGAGTCTTCCTACTGTCTATGTTTTGAACGTTTCGTGTGTCACCAGTTTTTCATTCTGATGCACCTCTGCAGGTTTACTGTATCCCTTGGACCTTCCCATTGTCGATGAAACACAGAAATTGCATCGGAATTAAATATAAGAGACACAACGCCGACTTAAGTACAAGAAAACTGAGTCTTCTTACGGTCTATGTTTTGAGCGTTTCCTGTATCACCAGTTTTACATTCCGATGCACCCCTGCCGGTTTACTGTATCCCTTGGAGCTTCCCATTGACGATGAAACACAGAAATTGAATCGGAATTAAATATAAGAGACACATGGCCGACTAAAGTACAGGAACACTCAGCTTTGCTACTGTCTATAATTTGAGCGTTTCCTGTGTCACCAGTTTTACATTCCGATGCACCTCTACAGGTTTACTGTATCCCTTGGACCTTCACAGGTACGATGTAACACAGAAATTGCATCGGAATTAAATATGAGAGACACAATGCCGACTTAAGTACAGGAAGACTGATTCTTCCTACTGTCTATGTTTTGAGCGTTTCCTGTGTCACCAGTTTTACATTCCGATGCACCTCTGCAGGTTTACTGTATCCCTTGGACCTTCCCATTGTCGATGAAACACAGAAATTGCATCGGAATTGAATATAAGAGACACAATGCCGACTTAAGTACAGGAAGACTGAGTCTTCCTAATTTCTATAACTTGAGCGTCTCCTTTGTCACCAGTTTTACATTCCGATGCACCTCTACAGGTTTACTGTATCCCTTGGACCTTCACAGTGACGATGAAACACAGAAATTGCATCGGAATTAAATATAAGAGACACAATGCCGTCTTAAGTACAGGAAGACTGAGTCTTCCTACTGTCTATGTTTTGAACGTTTCATGTGTCACCAGTTTTTCATTCTGATGCACCTCTGCAGGTTTACTGTATCCCTTGGACCTTCCCATTGTCGATGAAACACAGAAATTGCATCGGAATTAAATATAAGAGACACAACGCCGACTTAAGTACAAGAAAACTGAGTCTTCTTACGGTCTATGTTTTGAGCGTTTCCTGTATCACCAGTTTTACATTCCGATGCACCCCTGCCGGTTTACTGTATCCCTTAGACCTTCCCATTGTCGATGAAACACAGAAATTGCATCGCATTAAATATAAGAGACACAATGCCGACTTAAGTACAGGAAGACTAAGTCTTCCTACTGTCTATGTTTTGAGCGTTTCCTGTGTCATCAGTTTTACTTTCCGATGCACCTCTGCAGGTTTACTATATCCCTTGGACCTTTCCATTCACGATGAAACACAGAAATTTCATCTGAAATAAATATAAGAGACACAATGCCGACTTAAGAACAGGAAGGCTGAGTCTTCCTACTGTCTATGTTTTGAGCGTTTCCTTTGTCACCAGTTTTACATTCCGATGCACCTCTGCAGGTTTACTGTATCCCTTCGAGCTTCCCATTGACGATGAAACACAGAAATTGCATCGGAATTAAATATAAGAGACACAATGCCGACTTAAGTACAGGAAGACTGAGTCTTCCTACTGTCTATGTTTTGAGCGCTTCCTGTGTCACCAGTTTTACATTCCGATGCACCTCTGCAGGTTTACTGTATCCCTTGGACCTTCCCATTGACGATGAAACTCATAAATTGCATGGGAATTAAATATAAGAGACACAATGCCGACTTAAGTACAGGAAGAGTGAGTCTTCCTACTGTCTATGTTTTGAACGTTTCCTCTGTCACTAGTTTTACATTCCGATGCACCTCTTCAGGTTTGCTGTATCCCTTGGACCTTTCCATTGACGATGAAACACAGAAATTGCATCGGAATTAAATGTAAGAGACACAATGCCGACTAAAGTACAGGAACACTGAGTTTTGCTACTGTCTATAATTTGAGCGTTTCCTGTGTCACCAGTTTTACATTCCGATGCACCTCTACAGGTTTACTGTATCCCTTGGACCTTCACAGGTACGATGTAACACAGAAATTGCATCGGAATTAAATATAAGAGACACAATGCCGACTTAAGTACAGGAAGACTGAGTCTTCCTACTGTCTATGTTTTGAGCGTTTCCTGTGTCACCAGTTTTACATTCCGATGCACCTCTGCAGGTTTACTGTATCCCTTGGACCTTCCCATTGTCGATGAAACACAGAAATTGCATCGGAATTGAATATAAGAGACACAATGCCGACTTAAGTACAGGAAGACTGAGTCTTCCTAATTTCTATAACTTGAGCGTCTCCTTTGTCACCAGTTTTACATTCCGATGCACCTCTACAGGTTTACTGTATCCCTTGGACCTTCACAGTGACGATGAAACACAGAAATTGCATCGGAATTAAATGTAAGAGATAC
The DNA here is from genome assembly GCF_023898315.1 of Schistocerca nitens. Lineage (NCBI taxonomy): Eukaryota > Metazoa > Arthropoda > Insecta > Orthoptera > Acrididae > Schistocerca > Schistocerca nitens. The sequence goes on along the minus strand of NC_064616.1, from coordinate 100,083 downwards.
AATGCCGACTTAAGTGCAGGAAGACTGAGTTTTCCTACTGTCTATAATTTGAGCGTTTCCTGTGTCACCAGTTTTACATTCCGATGCACCTCTACACGTTTACTGTATCCCTTGGACCTTCACAGGTACGATGAAACCCAGAAATTGCTTCGGAATTAAATATAAGAGACACAATGCCGACTTAAGTACAGGAAGACTGAGTCTTCCTACTGTCTATGTTTTGAGCGTTTCCTGTGTCACCAGTTTTACATTCCGATGCGCATCTGCAGGTTTACTGTATCCCTTGGACCGTCTCATTGTCGATGAAACACAGAAATTGCATCGGAATTAAATATCAGATACACAATGCCGACTTAAGTCCCAGAAAAAAGACTTCTTACGGTCAATGTTTTGAGCGTTTCCTGTGTCATCAGTTTTACTTTCCGATGCACCTCTGCATGTTTACTATATCCCTTGGACCTTTCCATTCACGATGAAACACAGAAATTTCATCTGAAATAAATATAAGAGACACAATGCCGACTTAAGAACAGGAAGGCTGAGTCTTCCTACTGTCTATGTTTTGAGCGTTTCCTTTTTCACCAGTTTTACATTCCGATGCACCTCTGCAGGTTTACTGGATCCCATCGAGCTTCCCATTGACGATGAAACACAGAAATTGCATCGGAATTAAATATAAGAGACACAATGCCGACTTAAGTACAGGAAGACTGAGTCTTCCTACTGTCTATGTTTTGAGCGCTTCCTGTGTCACCAGTTTTACATTCCGATGCACCTCTGCAGGTTTACTGTATCCCTTGGACCTTCCCATTGACGATGAAACTCATAAATTGCATGGGAATTAAATATAAGAGACACAATGCCGACTTAAGTACAGGAAGAGTGAGTCTTCCTACTGTCTATGTTTTGAACGTTTCCTCTGTCACTAGTTTTACATTCCGATGCACCTCTTCAGGTTTGCTGTATCCCTTGGACCTTTCCATTGACGATGAAACACAGAAATTGCATCGGAATTAAATATAAGAGACACAATGCCGACTAAAGTACAGGAACACTGAGTTTTGCTACTGTCTATAATTTGAGCGTTTCCTGTGTCACCAGTTTTACATTCCGATGCACCTCTACAGGTTTACTGTATCCCTTGGACCTTCACAGGTACGATGTAACACAGAAATTGCATTGGAATTAAATATAAGAGACACAATGCCGACTTAAGTACAGGAAGACTGAGTCTTCCTACTGTCTATGTTTTGAGCGTTTCCTGTGTCACCAGTTTTACATTCCGATGCACCTCTGCAGGTTTACTGTATCCCTTGGACCTTCCCATTGTCGATGAAACACAGAAATTGCATCGGAATTGAATATAAGAGACACAATGCCGACTTAAGTACAGGAAGACTGAGTCTTCCTAATTTCTATAACTTGAGCGTCTCCTTTGTCACCAGTTTTACATTCCGATGCACCTCTACAGGTTTACTGTATCCCTTGGACCTTCACAGTGACGATGAAACACAGAAATTGCATCGGAATTAAATATAAGAGATACAATGCCGACTTAAGTGCAGGAAGACTGAGTTTTCCTACTGTCTATAATTTGAGCGTTTCCTGTGTCACCAGTTTTACATTCCGATGCACCTCTACACGTTTACTGTATCCCTTGGACCTTCACAGGTACGATGAAACCCAGAAATTGCATCGGAATTAAATATAAGAGACACAATGCCGACTTAAGTACAGGAAGACTGAGTCTTCCTACTGTCTATGTTTTGAGCGTTTCCTGTGTCACCAGTTTTACATTCCGATGCGCATCTGCAGGTTTACTGTATCCCTTGGACCGTCCCATTGTCGATGAAACACAGAAATTGCATCGGAATTAAATATCAGATACACAATGCCGACTTAAGTCCCAGAAAAAAGACTTCTTACGGTCAATGTTTTGAGCGTTTCCTGTGTCATCAGTTTTACTTTCCGATGCACCTCTGCATGTTTACTATATCCCTTTGACCTTCCCATTCACGATGAAACACAGAAATTTAATCGGAAATAAATATAAGAGACACAATGCCGACTTAAATACAGGAAGACTGAGTCATCCTACTGCCTATGTTTTGAGCGTTTCCTGTGTCACCAGTTTTACATTCCGATGCACCTCTGCAGGTTTACTGTATCCCTTGGACCTTCCCATTGACGATGAAACACAGAAATTGCATTGGAATTAAATACAAGAGACACAATGCCGACTTAAGTACAGGGTGACTGAGTCTTCCTACTGTCTATGTTTTGAGCGTTTCCTGTGTCAGTAGTTTTACATTCCGATGCACCCCTGCCGGTTTACTATATTCCTTGGACCTTCCCATTGTCGATGAAACAAAGAAATTGCATCGCATTAAATATAAGAAGCACAATGCCGACTTAAGTACAGCAAGACTAAGTCTTCCTACTGTCTATGTTTTGAGCGTTTCCTGTGTCATCAGTTTTACTTTCCGATGCACCTCTGCAGGTTTACTATATCCCTTGGAACTTTCCATTCACGATGAAACACAGAAATTTCATCTGAAATAAATATAAGAGACACAATGCCGACTTAAGAACAGGAAGGCTGAGTCTTCCTACTGTCTATGTTTTGAGCGTTTCCTTTGTCACCAGTTTTACATTCCGATGCACCTCTGCAGGTTTACTGTATCCCTTGGAGCTTCCCATTGACGATGAAACACAGAAATTGCATCGGAATTAAATATAAGAGACACAATGCCGACTTAAGTACAGGAAGACTGAGTCTTCCTACTGTCTATGCTTGAGCGTTTCCTGTGTCACCAGTTTTACATTCCGATGCACCTCTGCAGGTTTTCTGTATCCCTTGGACCTTCCCATTGACGATGAAACTCATAAATTGCATGGGAGTTAAATATAAGAGACACAATGCCGACTTAAGTACAGGAAGAGTGAGTCTTCCTACTGTCTATGTTTTGAGCGTTTCCTGTGTCACCAGTTTTACATTCCGATGCACCTCTGCAGGTTTACTGTATCCCTTGGACCGTCCCATTGTCGATGAAACACAGAAATTGCATCCGAATTAAATATCAGATACACAATGCCGACTTAAGTACCAGAAAAAAGTCTTCTTACGGTCATTGTTTTGAGCGTTTCCTGTGTCATCAGTTTTACTTTCCGATGCACCTCTGCATGTTTACTATATCCCTTTGACCTTCCCATTCACGATGAAACACAGAAATTTAATCGGAAATAAATATAAGAGACACAATGCCGACTTAAGTACAGGAAGACTGAGTCATCCTACTGCCTATGTTTTGAGCGTTTCCTGTGCCACCAGTTTTACATTCCGATGCACCTCTGCAGGTTTACTGTATCCCTTGGACCTTCCCATTGACGATGAAACACAGAAATTACATTGGAATTAAATATAAGAGACACAATGCCGACTTAAGTACAGGAAGAGTGAGTCTTCCTACTGTCTATGTTTTGAGCGTTTCCTGTGTCATCAGTTTTACTTTCCGATGCACCTCTGCAGGTTTACTATATCCCTTGGACCTTTCCATTCACGATGAAACACAGAAATTTCATCTGAAATAAATATAAGAGACACAATGCCGACTTAAGAACAGGAAGGCTGAGTCTTCCTACTGTCTATGTTTTGAGCGTTTCCTTTGTCACCAGTTTTACATTCCGATGCACCTCTGCAGGTTTACTGTATCCCTTCGAGCTTCCCATTGACGATGAAACACAGAAATTGCATCGGAATTAAATATAAGAGACACAATGCCGACTTAAGTACAGGAAGACTGAGTCTTCCTACTGTCTATGTTTTGAGCGCTTCCTGTGTCACCAGTTTTACATTCCGATGCACCTCTGCAGGTTTACTGTATCCCTTGGACCTTCCCATTGACGATGAAACTCATAAATTGCATGGGAATTAAATATAAGAGACACAATGCCGACTTAAGTACAGGAAGAGTGAGTCTTCCTACTGTCTATGTTTTGAACGTTTCCTCTGTCACTAGTTTTACATTCCGATGCACCTCTTCAGGTTTGCTGTATCCCTTGGACCTTTCCATTGACGATGAAACACAGAAATTGCATCGGAATTAAATGTAAGAGACACAATGCCGACTAAAGTACAGGAACACTGAGTTTTGCTACTGTCTATAATTTGAGCGTTTCCTGTGTCACCAGTTTTACATTCCGATGCACCTCTACAGGTTTACTGTATCCCTTGGACCTTCACAGGTACGATGTAACACAGAAATTGCATCGGAATTAAATATAAGAGACACAATGCCGACTTAAGTACAGGAAGACTGAGTCTTCCTACTGTCTATGTTTTGAGCGTTTCCTGTGTCACCAGTTTTACATTCCGATGCACCTCTGCAGGTTTACTGTATCCCTTGGACCTTCCCATTGTCGATGAAACACAGAAATTGCATCGGAATTGAATATAAGAGACACAATGCCGACTTAAGTACAGGAAGACTGAGTCTTCCTAATTTCTATAACTTGAGCGTCTCCTTTGTCACCAGTTTTACATTCCGATGCACCTCTACAGGTTTACTGTATCCCTTGGACCTTCACAGTGACGATGAAACACAGAAATTGCATCGGAATTAAATATAAGAGATACAATGCCGACTTAAGTGCAGGAAGACTGAGTTTTCCTACTGTCTATAATTTGAGCGTTTCCTGTGTCACCAGTTTTACATTCCGATGCACCTCTACACGTTTACTGTATCCCTTGGACCTTCACAGGTACGATGAAACCCAGAAATTGCTTCGGAATTAAATATAAGAGACACAATGCCGACTTAAGTACAGGAAGACTGAGTCTTCCTACTGTCTATGTTTTGAGCGTTTCCTGTGTCACCAGTTTTACATTCCGATGCGCATCTGCAGGTTTACTGTATCCCTTGGACCGTCTCATTGTCGATGAAACACAGAAATTGCATCGGAATTAAATATCAGATACACAATGCCGACTTAAGTCCCAGAAAAAAGACTTCTTACGGTCAATGTTTTGAGCGTTTCCTGTGTCATCAGTTTTACTTTCCGATGCACCTCTGCATGTTTACTATATCCCTTGGACCTTTCCATTCACGATGAAACACAGAAATTTCATCTGAAATAAATATAAGAGACACAATGCCGACTTAAGAACAGGAAGGCTGAGTCTTCCTACTGTCTATGTTTTGAGCGTTTCCTTTTTCACCAGTTTTACATTCCGATGCACCTCTGCAGGTTTACTGGATCCCATCGAGCTTCCCATTGACGATGAAACACAGAAATTGCATCGGAATTAAATATAAGAGACACAATGCCGACTTAAATACAGGAAGACTGAGTCTTCCTACTGTCTATGTTTTGAGCGCTTCCTGTGTCACCAGTTTTACATTCCGATGAACCTCTGCAGGTTTACTGTATCCCTTGGACCTTCCCATTGACGATGAAACTCATAAATTGCATGGGAATTAAATATAAGAGACACAATGCCGACTTAAGTACAGGAAGAGTGAGTCTTCCTACTGTCTATGTTTTGAACGTTTCCTCTGTCACTAGTTTTACATTCCCATGCACCTCTTCAGGTTTGCTGTATCCCTTGGACCTTTCCATTGACGATGAAACACAGAAATTGCATCGGAATTAAATATAAGAGACACAATGCCGACTAAAGTACAGGAACACTGAGTTTTGCTACTGTCTATAATTTGAGCGTTTCCTGTGTCACCAGTTTTACATTCCGATGCACCTCTACAGGTTTACTGTATCCCTTGGACCTTCACAGGTACGATGTAACACAGAAATTGCACCGGAATTGAATATAAGAGACACAATGCCGACTTAAGTACAGGAAGACTGAGTCTTCCTAATTTCTATAACTTGAGCGTCTCCTTTGTCACCAGTTTTACATTCCGATGCACCTCTACAGGTTTACTGTATCCCTTGGACCTTCACAGTGACGATGAAACACAGAAATTGCATCGGAATTAAATATAAGAGATACAATGCCGACTTAAGTGCAGGAAGACTGAGTTTTCCTACTGTCTATAATTTGAGCGTTTCCTGTGTCACCAGTTTTACATTCCGATGCACCTCTACACGTTTACTGTATCCCTTGGACCTTCACAGGTACGATGAAACCCAGAAATTGCATCGGAATTAAATATAAGAGACACAATGCCGACTTAAGTACAGGAAGACTGAGTCTTCCTACTGTCTATGTTTTGAGCGTTTCCTGTGTCACCAGTTTTACATTCCGATGCGCATCTGCAGGTTTACTGTATCCCTTGGACCGTCCCATTGTCGATGAAACACAGAAATTGCATCGGAATTAAATATCAGATACACAATGCCGACTTAAGTCCCAGAAAAAAGACTTCTTACGGTCAATGTTTTGAGCGTTTCCTGTGTCATCAGTTTTACTTTCCGATGCACCTCTGCATGTTTACTATATCCCTTTGACCTTCCCATTCACGATGAAACACAGAAATTTAATCGGAAATAAATATAAGAGACACAATGCCGACTTAAATACAGGAAGACTGAGTCATCCTACTGCCTATGTTTTGAGCGTTTCCTGTGTCACCAGTTTTACATTCCGATGCACCTCTGCAGGTTTACTGTATCCCTTGGACCTTCCCATTGACGATGAAACACAGAAATTGCATTGGAATTAAATACAAGAGACACAATGCCGACTTAAGTACAGGGTGACTGAGTCTTCCTACTGTCTATGTTTTGAGCGTTTCCTGTGTCAGTAGTTTTACATTCCGATGCACCCCTGCCGGTTTACTATATTCCTTGGACCTTCCCATTGTCGATGAAACAAAGAAATTGCATCGCATTAAATATAAGAAGCACAATGCCGACTTAAGTACAGCAAGACTAAGTCTTCCTACTGTCTATGTTTTGAGCGTTTCCTGTGTCATCAGTTTTACTTTCCGATGCACCTCTGCAGGTTTACTATATCCCTTGGAACTTTCCATTCACGATGAAACACAGAAATTTCATCTGAAATAAATATAAGAGACACAATGCCGACTTAAGAACAGGAAGGCTGAGTCTTCCTACTGTCTATGTTTTGAGCGTTTCCTTTGTCACCAGTTTTACATTCCGATGCACCTCTGCAGGTTTACTGTATCCCTTGGAGCTTCCCATTGACGATGAAACACAGAAATTGCATCGGAATTAAATATAAGAGACACAATGCCGACTTAAGTACAGGAAGACTGAGTCTTCCTACTGTCTATGCTTGAGCGTTTCCTGTGTCACCAGTTTTACATTCCGATGCACCTCTGCAGGTTTTCTGTATCCCTTGGACCTTCCCATTGACGATGAAACTCATAAATTGCATGGGAATTAAATATAAGAGACACAATGCCGACTTAAGTACAGGAAGACTGAGTCATCCTACTGCCTATGATTTGAGCGTTTCCTGTGCCACCAGTTTTACATTCCGATGCACCTCTGCAGGTTTACTGTATCCCTTGGACCTTCCCATTGACGATGAAACACAGAAATTACATTGGAATTAAATATAAGAGACACAATGCCGACTTAAGTGCAGGAAGACTGAGTTTTCTACTGTCTATAATTTGAGCGTTTCCTGTGTCACCACTTTTACATTCCGATGCACCTCTACACGTTTACTGTATCCCTTGGACCTTCACAGGTACGATGAAACCCAGAAATTGCATCGGAATTAAATATAAGAGACACAATGCCGACTTAAGTACAGGAATACTGAGTCTTCCTAATTTCTAAAACTTGAGCGTTTCCTGTGTCACCAGTTTTACATTCCGATGCACTTCTACAGGTTTACTGTATCCCTTGGACCGTCCCATTGTCGATAAAATACAGAAATTGCATCGGAATTAAATATCAGATACACAATGCCGACTTAAGTACCAGAAAAAAGTCTTCTTACGGTCAATGTTTTGAGCGTTTCCTGTGTCACCAGTTTTACATTCCGATGCACCTCTGCAGGTTTACTGTATCCCTTGGACCTTCCCATTGTCGATGAAACACAGAAATTGCATCGGAATTAAAAATAAGAGGCACAATGCCGACTTAAGTACAGGAAGACTAAGTCTTCCTACTGTCTATGTTTTCAGCGTTTCCTGTGTCATCTGTTTTACTTTCCGATGCATCTCTGCATGTTTACTATATCCCTTGGACCTTCCCACTGACGATGAAACACAGAAATTGCATCGGAATTAAATATAAGAGACACAATACCGTCTTAAGTACAGGAAGACTGAGTCTTCCTACTGTCTATGTTTTGAACGTTTCGTGTGTCACCAGTTTTTCATTCTGATGCACCTCTGCAGGTTTACTGTATCCCTTGGACCTTCCCATTGTCGATGAAACACAGAAATTGCATCGGAATTAAATATAAGAGACACAATGCCGACTAAACTACAGGAACACTCAGCTTTGCTACTGTCTATAATTTGAGCGTTTCCTGTGTCACCAGTTTTACATTCCGATGCACATCTACGGGTTTACTGTATCCCTTGGACCTTCACAGGTACGATGTAACACAGAAATTGCATCGGAATTAAATATGAGAGACACAATGCCGACTTAAGTACAGGAAGACTGATTCTTCCTACTGTCTATGTTTTGAGCGTTTCCTGTGTCACCAGTTTTACATTCCGATGCACCTCTGCAGGTTTACTGTATCCCTTGGACCTTCCCATTGTCGATGAAACACAGAAATTGCATCGGAATTGAATATAAGAGACACAATGCCGACTTAAGTACAGGAAGACTGAGTCTTCCTAATTTCTATAACTTGAGCGTCTCCTTTGTCACCAGTTTTACATTCCGATGCACCTCTACAGGTTTACTGTATCCCTTGGACCTTCACAGTGACGATGAAACACAGAAATTGCATCGGAATTAAATATAAGAGACACAATGCCGTCTTAAGTACAGGAAGACTGAGTCTTCCTACTGTCTATGTTTTGAACGTTTCATGTGTCACCAGTTTTTCATTCTGATGCACCTCTGCAGGTTTACTGTATCCCTTGGACCTTCCCATTGTCGATGAAACACAGAAATTGCATCGGATTAAAATATAAGAGACACAACGCCGACTTAAGTACAAGAAAACTGAGTCTTCTTACGGTCTATGTTTTGAGCGTTTCCTGTATCACCAGTTTTACATTCCGATGCACCCCTGCCGGTTTACTGTATCCCTTAGACCTTCCCATTGTCGATGAAACACAGAAATTGCATCGCATTAAATATAAGAGACACAATGCCGACTTAAGTACAGGAAGACTAAGTCTTCCTACTGTCTATGTTTTGAGCGTTTCCTGTGTCATCAGTTTTACTTTCCGATGCACCTCTGCAGGTTTACTATATCCCTTGGACCTTTCCATTCACGATGAAACACAGAAATTTCATCTGAAATAAATATAAGAGACACAATGCCGACTTAAGAACAGGAAGGCTGAGTCTTCCTACTGTCTATGTTTTGAGCGTTTCCTTTGTCACCAGTTTTACATTCCGATGCACCTCTGCAGGTTTACTGTATCCCTTCAAGCTTCCCATTGACGATGAAACACAGAAATTGCATCGGAATTAAATATAAGAGACACAATGCCGACTTAAGTACAGGAAGACTGAGTCTTCCTACTGTCTATGTTTTGAGCGCTTCCTGTGTCACCAGTTTTACATTCCGATGCACCTCTGCAGGTTTACTGTATCCCTTGGACCTTCCCATTGACGATGATACTCATAAATTGCATGGGAATTAAATATAAGAGACACAATGCCGACTTAAGTACAGGAAGAGTGAGTCTTCCTACTGTCTATGTTTTGAACGTTTCCTCTGTCACTAGTTTTACATTCCGATGCACCTCTTCAGGTTTGCTGTATCCCTTGGACCTTTCCATTGACGATGAAACACAGAAATTGCATCGGAATTAAATGTAAGAGACACAATGCCGACTAAAGTACAGGAACACTGAGTTTTGCTACTGTCTATAATTTGAGCGTTTCCTGTGTCACCAGTTTTACATTCCGATGCACCTCTACAGGTTTACTGTATCCCTTGGACCTTCACAGGTACGATGTAACACAGAAATTGCATCGGAATTAAATATAAGAGACACAATGCCGACTTAAGTACAGGAAGACTGAGTCTTCCTACTGTCTATGTTTTGAGCGTTTCCTGTGTCACCAGTTTTACATTCCGATGCACCTCTGCAGGTTTACTGTATCCCTTGGACCTTCCCATTGTCGATGAAACATAGAAATTGCATCGGAATTGAATATAAGAGACACAATGCCGACTTAAGTACAGGAAGACTGAGTCTTCCTAATTTCTATAACTTGAGCGTCTCCTTTGTCACCAGTTTTACATTCCGATGCACCTCTACAGGTTTACTGTATCCCTTGGACCTTCACAGTGACGATGAAACACAGAAATTGCATCGGAATTAAATATAAGAGATACAATGCCGACTTAAGTGCAGGAAGACTGAGTTTTCCTACTGTCTATAATTTGAGCGTTTCCTGTGTCACCAGTTTTACATTCCGATGCACCTCTACACGTTTACTGTATCCCTTGGACCTTCACAGGTACGATGAAACCCAGAAATTGCATCGGAATTAAATATAAGAGACACAATGCCGACTTAAGTACAGGAAGACTGAGTCTTCCTACTGTCTATGTTTTGAGCGTTTCCTGTGTCACCAGTTTTACATTCCGATGCGCATCTGCAGGTTTACTGTATCCCTTGGACCGTCTCATTGTCGATGAAACACAGAAATTGCATCGGAATTAAATATCAGATACACAATGCCGACTTAAGTCCCAGAAAAAAGACTTCTTACGGTCAATGTTTTGAGCGTTTCCTGTGTCATCAGTTTTACTTTCCGATGCACCTCTGCATGTTTACTATATCCCTTGGACCTTTCCATTCACGATGAAACACAGAAATTTCATCTGAAATAAATATAAGAGACACAATGCCGACTTAAGAACAGGAAGGCTGAGTCTTCCTACTGTCTATGTTTTGAGCGTTTCCTTTTTCACCAGTTTTACATTCCGATGCACCTCTGCAGGTTTACTGTATCCCTTCGAGCTTCCCATTGACGATGAAACACAGAAATTGCATCGGAATTAAATATAAGAGACACAATGCCGACTTAAGTACAGGAAGACTGAGTCTTCCTACTGTCTATGTTTTGAGCGCTTCCTGTGTCACCAGTTTTACATTCCGATGCACCTCTGCAGGTTTACTGTATCCCTTGGACCTTCCCATTGACGATGAAACTCATAAATTGCATGGGAATTAAATATAAGAGACACAATGCCGACTTAAGTACAGGAAGAGTGAGTCTTCCTACTGTCTATATTTTGAACGTTTCCTCTGTCACTAGTTTTACATTCCGATGCACCTCTTCAGGTTTGCTGTATCCCTTGGACCTTTCCATTGACGATGAAACACAGAAATTGCATCGGAATTAAATATAAGAGACACAATGCCGACTAAAGTACAGGAACACTGAGTTTTGCTACTGTCTATAATTTGAGCGTTTCCTGTGTCACCAGTTTTACATTCCGATGCACCTCTACAGGTTTACTGTATCCCTTGGACCTTCACAGGTACGATGTAACACAGAAATTGCATCGGAATTAAATATAAGAGACACAATGCCGACTTAAGTACAGGAAGACTGAGTCTTCCTACTGTCTATGTTTTGAGCGTTTCCTGTGTCACCAGTTTTACATTCCGATGCACCTCTGCAGGTTTACTGTATCCCTTGGACCTTCCCATTGTCGATGAAACACAGAAATTGCATCGGAATTGAATATAAGAGACACAATGCCGACTTAAGTACAGGAAGACTGAGTCTTCCTAATTTCTATAACTTGAGCGTCTCCTTTGTCACCAGTTTTACATTCCGATGCACCTCTACAGGTTTACTGTATCCCTTGGACCTTCACAGTGAGGATGAAACACAGAAATTGCATCGGAATTAAATATAAGAGATACAATGCCGACTTAAGTGCAGGAAGACTGAGTTTTCCTACTGTCTATAATTTGAGCGTTTCCTGTGTCACCAGTTTTACATTCCGATGCACCTCTACACGTTTACTGTATCCCTTGGACCTTCACAGGTACGATGAAACCCAGAAATTGCATCGGAATTAAATATAAGAGACACAATGCCGACTTAAGTACAGGAAGACTGAGTCTTCCTACTGTCTATGTTTTGAGCGTTTCCTGTGTCACCAGTTTTACATTCCGATGCGCATCTGCAGGTTTACTGTATCCCTTGGACCGTCCCATTGTCGATGAAACACAGAAATTGCATCGGAATTAAATATCAGATACACAATGCCGACTTAAGTCCCAGAAAAAAGACTTCTTACGGTCAATGTTTTGAGCGTTTCCTGTGTCATCAGTTTTACTTTCCGATGAACCTCTGCATGTTTACTATATCCCTTTGACCTTCCCATTCACGATGAAACACAGAAATTTAATCGGAAATAAATATAAGAGACACAATGCCGACTTAAGTACAGGAAGACTGAGTCATCCTACTGCCTATGTTTTGAGCGTTTCCTGTGTCACCAGTTTTACATTCCGATGCACCTCTGCAGGTTTACTGTATCCCTTGGACCTTCCCATTGACGATGAAACACAGAAATTGCATTGGAATTAAATATAAGAGACACAATGCCGACTTAAGTACAGGATGACTGAGTCTTCCTACTGTCTATGTTTTGAGCGTTTCCTGTGTCAGTAGTTTTACATTCCGATGCACCCCTGCCGGTTTACTATATTCCTTGGACCTTCCCATTGTCGATGAAACAAAGAAATTGCATCGCATTAAATATAAGAAGCACAATGCCGACTTAAGTACAGCAAGACTAAGTCTTCCTACTGTCTATGTTTTGAGCGTTTCCTGTGTCATCAGTTTTACTTTCCGATGCACCTCTGCAGGTTTACTATATCCCTTGGAACTTTCCATTCACGATGAAACACAGAAATTTCATCTGAAATAAATATAAGAGACACAATGCCGACTTAAGAACAGGAAGGCTGAGTCTTCCTACTGTCTATGTTTTGAGCGTTTCCTTTGTCACCAGTTTTACATTCCGATGCACCTCTGCAGGTTTACTGTATCCCTTGGAGCTTCCCATTGACGATGAAACACAGAAATTGCATCGGAATTAAATATAAGAGACACAATGCCGACTTAAGTACAGGAAGACTGAGTCTTCCTACTGTCTATGCTTGAGCGTTTCCTGTGTCACCAGTTTTACATTCCGATGCACCTCTGCAGGTTTTCTGTATCCCTTGGACCTTCCCATTGACGATGAAACTCATAAATTGCATGGGAATTAAATATAAGAGACACAATGCCGACTTAAGTACAGGAAGAGTGAGTCTTCCTACTGTCTATGTTTTGAGCGTTTCCTGTGTCACCAGTTTTACATTCCGATGCACCTCTGCAGGTTTACTGTATCCCTTGGACCGTCCCATTGTCGATGAAACACAGAAATTGCATCCGAATTAAATATCACATACACAATGCCGACTTAATGACCAGAAAAAAGTCTTCTTACGGTCATTGTTTTGAGCGTTTCCTGTGTCATCAGTTTTACTTTCCGTTGCACCTCTGCATGTTTACTATATCCCTTTGACCTTCCCATTCACGATGAAACACAGAAATTTAATCGGAAATAAATATAAGAGACACAATGCCGACTTAAGTACAGGAAGACTGAGTCATCCTACTGCCTATGTTTTGAGCGTTTCCTGTGTCACCAGTTTTACATTCCGATGCACCTCTGCAGGTTTACTGTATCCCTTGGACCTTCCCATTGACGATGAAACACAGAAATTACATTGGAATTAAATATAAGAGACACAATGCCGACTTAAGTACAGGATAACTGAGTCTTCCTACTGTCTATGCTTTGAGCGTTTCCTGTGTCACTAGTTTTACATTCCGATGCACCCCTGCCGGTTTACTATATTCCTTGGACCATCCCATTGTCTATGAAACAAAGAAATTCCATCGCATTAAATATAAGAGGCACAATGCCGACTTAAGTACAGCAAGACTAAGTCTTCCTACTGTCTATGTTTTGAGCGTTTCCTGTGTCATCAGTTTTACTTTCCGATGCACCTCTGCAGGTTTACTATATCCCTTGGAACTATCCATTCACGATGAAACACAGAAATTTCATCTGAAATAAATATATGAGACACAATGCCGACTTAAGAACAGGAAGGCTGAGTCTTCCTACTGTCTATGTTTTGAGCGTTTCCTTTGTCACCAGTTTTACATTCCGATGCACCTCTGCAGGTTTACTGTATCCCTTGGACCTTCCCATTGTCGATGAAACACAGAAATTGCTTCGGAATTGAATATAAGATACACAATGCCGACTTAAGTACAGGAAGACTGAGACTTCCTACTTTCTATAACTTGAGCGTTTCCTGTGTCACCAGTTTTACATTCAGATGAACCTCTACAGGTTTACTGTATCCCTTGGACCCTCACAGTGACGATGAAACACAGAGATTGCATCGGAATTAAATATAAGAGACACAATGCCGACTTAAGTACAGGAAGACTGAGTTTTCCTACTGTCTATATTGAGCGTTTCCTGTGTCACCAGTTTTACGTTCCGATGCACCTCTACAGGTTTACTGTATCCCTTGGACCTTCACAGGTACGATGAAACACAGAAATTGCATCGGAATTAAATATAAGAGACACAATGCCGACTTAAGTACAGGAAGACTGAGTCTTCCTACTGTCTATGTTTTGAGCGTTTCCTGTGTCACCAGTTTTATATTCCGATGCACCTCTGCAGGTTTACTGTATCCCTTGGACCTTCCCACTGTCGATAAAACACAGAAATTGCATCGGAATTAAATATAAGAGACACAATGCCGACTTAAGTACCAGAAAACAGTCTTCTTACGGTCAATGTTTTGAGCGTTTCCTGTGTCACCAGTTTTACATTCCGATGCACCTCTGCAGGTTTACTGTATCCCTTGGACCTTCCCATTGGCGATGAAACACACAAATTGCATCGAAATTAAATATAAGAGACACAATGCCGACTTAAGTACAGGAAGACTGAGTCTTCCTACTGTCTATGTTTTGAGCGTTTCCTGTGTCACCAGTTTTACATTCCGATGCACCTCTGCATGTTTACTATATCCCTTGGACCTTCCCATTGTCGATGAAACACAGAAATCGCATCGGAATTAAATATAAGAATCACAATGCCGTCTTAAGTACAGGAAGACTGAGTCTTCCTACTGTCTATGATTTGAGCGTTTCCTGAGTCACCAGTTTTACATTCCGATGCACCTCTACAGGTTTACTATATCCCTTTGACCTTCCCATTCACGATGAAACACAGAAATTTAATCGGAAATAAATATAAGAGACACAATGCCGACTTAAGTACAGGAAGACTGAGTCATCCTACTGCCTATGTTTTGAGCGTTTCCTGTGTCACTAGTTTTACATTCCGATGCACCTCTGCA
This sequence comes from Schistocerca nitens, assembly GCF_023898315.1. Taxonomy (NCBI): domain Eukaryota; kingdom Metazoa; phylum Arthropoda; class Insecta; order Orthoptera; family Acrididae; genus Schistocerca; species Schistocerca nitens. Next base: position 84,538 of record NC_064616.1, on the reverse strand, counting down.
GGTTTACTGTATCCCTTGGAGCTTCCCATTGACGATGAAACACAGAAATTGCATCGGAATTAAATATAAGAGACACAACGCCGATTTAAGTACAGGAAGACTGAGTCTTCCTACTGTCTATGTTTTGAACGTTTCCTGTGTCACTAGTTTTACATTCCGATGCACCTCTGCAGGTTTACTGTATCCCTTGGACCTTTCCATTGACGATGAAACACAGAAATTGCATCGGAATTAAATATAAGAGACACAATGCCGACTTAAGTAGAGGAAGACTGAGTTTTCCTACCGTCTATCATTTGAGCGTTTCCTGTGTCACCAGTTTTACATTCCGATGCACCTCTGCAGGTTTACTCTATCCCTTGGACCTTCCCATTGACGATGAAACACAGAAATTGCATTGGAATTAAATATAAGAGACACAATGCCGACTTAAGTGCAGGAAGAGTGAGTCTTCCTACTGTCTATGTTTTGAGCGTTTCCTGTATCACCACTTTTACATTCCGATGCACCCCTGCCAGTTTACTATATCCCTTGGACCTTCCCATTGTCGATGAAACACAGAAATTGCATCGCCTTAAATATAAGAGGCACAATGCCGCATTAAGTACAGCAAGACTAAGTCTTCCTACTGTCTATGTTTTGAGCGTTTCCTGTGTCACCAGTTTTACATTCTGATGCACCTCTACAGGTTTACTGTATCCCTTGGACCTTCACAGGTACGATGAAACACAGAAATTGCATCGGAATTAAATCTAAGAGACACAATGCCGACTTAAGTACAGGAAGACTGAGTCTTCCTACTGTCTATGTTTTGAGCGTTTCCTGTGTCACCAGTTTTACATTCCGATGCACCTCTGCAGGTTTACTGTATCCCTTGGACCTTCCCATTGTCGATGAAAGACAGAAATTGCATCGGAATTAAAAATAAGAGGCACAATGCCGACTTAAGTACAGGAAGACTGAATCTTCCTAATTTCTATAACTTGAGCGTTTCCTGTGTCATCAGTTTTACATTCCGATGCACATCTACAGGTTTACTGTACCCCTTGGACCTTCACAGTGACAATCAACACAGAAATTGCATCGGAATTAAATATAAGAGACATAATGCCGACTTAAGTGCAGGAAGACTGAGTTTTCCTACTGTCTATAATTTGAGCGTTTCCTGTGTCACCAGTTTTACATTCCGATGCACCTCTACAGGTTTACTGTATCCCTTGGACCTTCACAGGTGCGATGAAACACAGAAATTGCATCGGAATTAAATTTAAGATACACAATGCCGACTTAAGTACCAGAAAACAGTCTTCTTACGGTCAATGTTTTGAGCGTTTCCTGTGTCACCAGTTTTACATTCCGATGCACCTCAGCAGGTTTACTGTATCCCTTGGACCTTTCCAATGACGATGAAACACAGAAATTGCACCGGAATTAAATATAAGAGACACAATGCCGACTTAAGTACAGGAACACTGAGTTTTCCTACTGTCTATAATTTGAGCGTTTCCTGTGTCACCAGTTTTACAGTCCGATGCACCTCTACAGGTTTACTGTATCCCTTGGACCTTCCCATTGACGATGAAACACAGAAATTGCATCGGAATTAAATATAAGAGACACAATGCCGACTTAAGTACAGGAAGACTAAGTCTTCCTACTGTCTATGTTTTGAGCGTTTCCTGTGTCATCAGTTTTACTTTCCGATGCACCTCTGCATGTTTACTATATCCCTTGGACCTTCCCGATGACGATGAAACACAGAAATTGCATCGGAATTAAATATAAGAGACACAATGCCGTCTTAAGTACAGGAAGACTGAGTCTTCCTACTGTCTATGTTTTGAACGTTTCATGTGTCACCAGTTTTTCATTCTGATGCACATCTGCAGGTTTACTGTATCCCTTGGACCTTCCCATTGTCGATGAAACACAGAAATTGCATCGGAATTAAATATAAGAGACACAACGCCGACTTAAGTACAAGAAAACTGAGTCTTCTTACGGTCTATGTTTTGAGCGTTTCCTGTATCACCAGTTTTACATTCCGATGCACCCCTGCCGGTTTACTGTATCCCTTGGACCTTCCCATTGTCGATGAAACACAGAAATTGCATCGCATTAAATATAAGAGACACAATGCCGACTTAAGTACAGGAAGACTAAGTCTTCCTACTGTCTATGATTTGAGCGTTTCCTGTGTCATCAGTTTTACTTTCCGATGCACCTCTGCAGGTTTACTATATCCCTTGGAACTTTCCATTCACGATGAAACACAGAAATTTCATCTGAAATAAATATAAGAGACACAATGCCGACTTAAGAACAGGAAGGCTGAGTCTTCCTACTGTCTATGTTTTGAGCGTTTCCTTTGTCACCAGTTTTACATTCCGATGCACCTCTGCAGGTTTACTGTATCCCTTGGAGCCTCCCATTGACGATGAAACACAGAAATTGCATCGGAATTAAATATAAGAGACACAATGCCGACTTAAGTACAGGAAGACTGAGTCTCCCTACTGTCTATGTTTTGAGCGTTTCCTGTGTCACCAGTTTTACATTCCGATGCACCTCTGCAGGTTTACTGTATCCCTTGGACCTTCCCATTGACGATGAAACTCATAAATTGCATGGGAATTAAATATAAGAGACACAATGCCGACGTAAGTACAGGAAGAGTGAGTCTTCCTACTGTCTATGTTTTGAACGTTTCCTCTGTCACTAGTTTTACATTCCGATGCACCTTTGCAGGTTTACTGTGTCCCTTGGACCTTCCCATTGTCGATGAAACACAGAAATTGCATCGGAATTAAAAAAAAGAGGCACAATGCCGACTTAAGTACAGGAAGACTAAGTCTTCCTACTGTCTATGTTTTGAGCGTTTCCTGTGTCATCAGTTTTACTTTCCGATGCACCTCTGCATGTTTACTATATCCCTTCGACCTTCCTATTGACGATGAAACACGGAAATTGCATCGGAATTAAATATAAGAGACACTATGCCGTCTTAAGTACAGGAAGACTGAGTCTTCCTACTGTCTATGTTTTGAACGTTTCATGTGTCACCAGTTTTTCATTCTGATGCACCTCTGCAGGTTTACTGTATCCCTTGGACCTTCCCATTGTCGATGAAACACAGAAATTGCATCGGAATTAAATATAAGAGACACAACGCCGACTTAAGTACAAGAAAACTGAGTCTTCTTACGGTCTATGTTTTGAGCGTTTCCTGTATCACCAGTTTTACATTCCGATGCACCCCTGCCGGATTACTGTATCCCTTGGACCTTCCCATTGTCGATGAAACACAGAAATTGCATCGCATTAAATATAAGAGACACAATGCCGACTTAAGTACAGGAAGACTAAGTCTTCCTACTGTCTATGTTTTGAGCGTTTCCTGTGTCATCAGTTTTACTTTCCGATGCACCTCTGCAGGTTTACTATATCCCTTGGAACTTTCCATTCACGATGAAACACAGAAATTTCATCTGAAATAAATATAAGAGACACAATGCCGACTTAAGAACAGGAAGGCTGAGTCTTCCCACTGTCTATGTTTTGAGCGTTTCCTTTGTCACCAGTTTTACATTCCGATGCACCTCTGCAGGTTTACTGTATCAATTGGAGCTTCCCATTGACGATGAAACACAGAAATTGCATCGGAATTAAATATAAGAGACACAATGCCGACTTAAGTACAGGAAGACTGAGTCTTCCTACTGTCTATGTTTTGAGCGTTTCCTGTGTCACCAGTTTTACATTCCGATGCACCTCTGCAGGTTTACTGTATCCCTTGGACCTTCCCATTGACGATGAAACTCATAAATTGCATCGGAATTAAATATAAGAGACACAATGCCGACTTAAGTACAGGAAGAGTGAGTCTTCCTACTGTCTATGATTTGAACGTTTCCTCTGTCACTAGTTTTACATTCCGATGTACCTCTGCAGGTTTGCTGTATCCCTTGGACCTTTCCATTGACGATGAAACACCGAAATTGCATCGGAATTAAATATAAGACACACAATGCCGACTTAAGTACAGGAACACTGAGTTTTGCTACTGTCTATAATTTGAGCGTTTCCTGTGTCACCAGTTTTACATTCCGATGCACGTCTACAGGTTAACTGTATCCCTTGCACCTTCACAGGTGCGATGTAACACAGAAATTGCATCGGAATTAAATATAAGAGACACAATGCCGACTTAAGTACAGGAAGACTGAGTCTTCCTACTGTCTATAATTTGAGCGTTTCCTGTGTCACCAGTTTTACATTCCGATGCACCTCTGCAGGTTTACTGTATCCCTTGGACCTTCCCATTGTTGATGAAACACAGAAATTGCATCGGAATTGAATATAAGAGACACAATGCCGACTTAAGTACAGGAAGACTGAGTCTTCCTAATTTCTATAACTTGAGCGTCTCCTGTGTCACCAGTTTTACATTCCGATGCACCTCTACAGGTTTACTGTATCCCTTGGACCTTCACAGTGACGATGAAACACAGAAATTGCATCGGAATTAAATATAAGAGACACAATGCCGACTTAAGTGCAGGAAGACTGAGTTTTCTACTGTCTATAATTTGAGCGTTTCCTGTGTCACCACTTTTACATTCCGATGCACCTCTACACGTTTACTGTATCCCTTGGACCTTCACAGGTACGATGAAACCCAGAAATTGCATCGGAATTAAATATAATAGACACAATGCCGACTTAAGTACAGGAATACTGAGTCTTCCTAATTTCTAAAACTTGAGCGTTTCCTGTGTCACCAGTTTTACATTCCGATGCACTTCTACAGGTTTAATGTATCCCTTGGACCGTCCCATTGTCGATAAAATACAGAAATTGCATCGGAATTAAATATCAGATACACAATGCCGACTTAAGTACCAGAAAAAAGTCTTCTTACGGTCAATGTTTTGAGCGTTTCCTGTGTCACCAGTTTTACATTCCGATGCACCTCTGCAGGTTTACTGTATCCCTTGGATCTTCCCATTGTCGATGAAACACAGAAATTGCATCGGAATTAAAAATAAGAGGCACAATGCCGACTTAAGTACAGGAAGACTAAGTCTTCCTACTGTCTATGTTTTGAGCGTTTCCTGTGTCATCAGTTTTACTTTCCGATGCATCTCTGCATGTTTACTATATCCCTTGGACCTTCCCACTGACGATGAAACACAGAAATTGCATCGGAATTAAATATAAGAGACACAATACCGTCTTAAGTACAGGAAGACTGAGTCTTCCTACTGTCTATGTTTTGAACGTTTCGTGTGTCACCAGTTTTTCATTCTGATGCACCTCTGCAGGTTTACTGTATCCCTTGGACCTTCCCATTGTCGATGAAACACAGAAATTGCATCGGAATTAAATATAAGAGACACAACGCCGACTTAAGTACAAGAAAACTGAGTCTTCTTACGGTGTATGTTTTGAGCGTTTCCTGTATCACCAGTTTTACATTCCGATGCACCCCTGCCGGTTTACTGTATCCCTTGGACCTTCCCATTGACGATGAAACACAGAAATTGCATCGGAATTAAATATAAGAGACACAATGCCGACTAAAGTACAGGAACACTCAGCTTTGCTACTGTCTATAATTTGAGCGTTTCCTGTGTCACCAGTTTTACATTCCGATGCACCTCTACAGGTTTACTGTATCCCTTGGACCTTCACAGGTACGATGTAACACAGAAATTGCATCGGAATTAAATATGAGAGACACAATGCCGACTTAAGTACAGGAAGACTGATTCTTCCTACTGTCTATGTTTTGAGCGTTTCCTGTGTCACCAGTTTTACATTCCGATGCACCTCTGCAGGTTTACTGTATCCCTTGGACCTTCCCATTGTCGATGAAACACAGAAATTGCATCGGAATTGAATATAAGAGACACAATGCCGACTTAAGTACAGGAAGACTGAGTCTTCCTAATTTCTATAACTTGAGCGTCTCCTTTGTCACCAGTTTTACATTCCGATGCACCTCTACAGGTTTACTGTATCCCTTGGACCTTCACAGTGACGATGAAACACAGAAATTGCATCGGAATTAAATATAAGAGACACAATGCCGTCTTAAGTACAGGAAGACTGAGTCTTCCTACTGTCTATGTTTTGAACGTTTCATGTGTCACCAGTTTTTCATTCTGATGCACCTCTGCAGGTTTACTGTATCCCTTGGACCTTCCCATTGTCGATGAAACACAGAAATTGCATCGGAATTAAATATAAGAGACACAACGCCGACTTAAGTACAAGAAAACTGAGTCTTCTTACGGTCTATGTTTTGAGCGTTTCCTGTATCACCAGTTTTACATTCCGATGCACCCCTGCCGGTTTACTGTATCCCTTAGACCTTCCCATTGTCGATGAAACACAGAAATTGCATCGCATTAAATATAAGAGACATAATGCCGACTTAAGTACAGGAAGACTAAGTCTTCCTACTGTCTATGTTTTGAGCGTTTCCTGTGTCATCAGTTTTATTTTCCGATGCACCTCTGCAGGTTTACTATATCCCTTGGACCTTTCCGTTCACGATGAAACACAGAAATTTCATCTGAAATAAATATAAGAGACACAATGCCGACTTAAGAACAGGAAGGCTGAGTCTTCCTACTGTCTATGTTTTGAGCGTTTCCTTTGTCACCAGTTTTACATTCCGATGCACCTCTGCAGGTTTACTGTATCCCTTCGAGCTTCCCATTGACGATGAAACACAGAAATTGCATCGGAATTAAATATAAGAGACACAATGCCGACTTAAGTACAGGAAGACTGAGTCTTCCTACTGTCTATGTTTTGAGCGCTTCCTGTGTCACCAGTTTTACATTCCGATGCACCTCTGCAGGTTTACTGTATCCCTTGGACCTTCCCATTGACGATGAAACTCATAAATTGCATGGGAATTAAATATAAGAGACACAATGCCGACTTAAGTACAGGAAGACTGAGTCTTCCTACTGTCTATGTTTTGAACGTTTCCTCTGTCACTAGTTTTACATTCCGATGCACCTCTTCAGGATTGCTGTATCCCTTGGACCTTTCCATTGACGATGAAACACAGAAATTGCATCGGAATTAAATGTAAGAGACACAATGCCGACTAAAGTACAGGAACACTGAGTTTTGCTACTGTCTATAATTTGAGCGTTTCCTGTGTCACCAGTTTTACATTCCAATGCACCTCTACAGGTTTACTGTATCCCTTGGACCTTCACAGGTACGATGTAACACAGAAATTGCATCGGAATTAAATATAAGAGACACAATGCCGACTTAAGTACAGGAAGACTGAGTCTTCCTACTGTCTATGTTTTGAGCGTTTCCTGTGTCACCAGTTTTACATTCCGATGCACCTCTGCAGGTTTACTGTATCCCTTGGACCTTCCCATTGTCGATGAAACACAGAAATTGCACCGGAATTGAATATAAGAGACACAATGCCGACTTAAGTACAGGAAGACTGAGTCTTCCTAATTTCTATAACTTGAGCGTCTCCTTTGTCACCAGTTTTACATTCCGATGCACCTCTACAGGTTTACTGTATCCCTTGGACCTTCACAGTGACGATGAAACACAGAAATTGCATCGGAATTAAATATAAGAGATACAATGCCGACTTAAGTGCAGGAAGACTGAGTTTTCCTACTGTCTATAATTTGAGCGTTTCCTGTGTCACCAGTTTTACATTCCGATGCACCTCTACACGTTTACTGTATCCCTTGGACCTTCACAGGTACGATGAAACCCAGAAATTGCATCGGAATTAAATATAAGAGACACAATGCCGACTTAAGTACAGGAAGACTGAGTCTTCCTACTGTCTATGTTTTGAGCGTTTCCTGTGTCACCAGTTTTACATTCCGATGCGCATCTGCAGGTTTACTGTATCCCTTGGACCGTCTCATTGTCGATGAAACACAGAAATTTCATCGGAATTAAATATCAGATACACAATGCCGACTTAAGTCCCAGAAAAAAGACTTCTTACGGTCAATGTTTTGAGCGTTTCCTGTGTCATCAGTTTTACTTTCCGATGCACCTCTGCATGTTTACTATATCCCTTGGACCTTTCCATTCACGATGAAACACAGAAATTTCATCTGAAATAAATATAAGAGACACAATGCCGACTTAAGAACAGGAAGGCTGAGTCTTCCTACTGTCTATGTTTTGAGCGTTTCCTTTTTCACCAGTTTTACATTCCGATGCACCTCTGCAGGTTTACTGTATCCCTTCGAGCTTCCCATTGACGATGAAACTCATAAATTGCATGGGAATTAAATATAAGAGACACAATGCCGACTTAAGTACAGGAAGAGTGAGTCTTCCTACTGTCTATGTTTTGAACGTTTCCTCTGTCACTAGTTTTACATTCCGATGCACCTCTTCAGGTTTGCTGTATCCCTTGGACCTTTCCATTGACGATGAAACACAGAAATTGCATCGCAATTAAATATAAGAGACACAATGCCGACTAAAGTACAGGAACACTGAGTTTTGCTACTGTCTATAATTTGAGCGTTTCCTGTGTCACCAGTTTTACATTCCGATGCACCTCTACAGGTTTACTGTATCCCTTGGACCTTCACAGGTACGATGTAACACAGAAATTGCATCGGAATTAAATATAAGAGACACAATGCCGACTTAAGTACAGGAAGACTGAGTCTTCCTACTGTCTATGTTTTGAGCGTTTCCTGTGTCACCAGTTTTACATTCCGATGCACCTCTGCAGGTTTACTGTATCCCTTGGACCTTCCCATTGTCGATGAAACACAGAAATTGCATCGGAATTGAATATAAGAGACACAATGCCGACTTAAGTACAGGAAGACTGAGTCTTCCTAATTTCTATAACTTGAGCGTCTCCTTTGTCACCAGTTTTACATTCCGATGCACCTCTACAGGTTTACTGTATCCCTTGGACCTTCACAGGTACGATGTAACACAGAAATTGCATCGGAATTAAATATAAGAGATACAATGCCGACTTAAGTGCAGGAAGACTGAGTTTTCCTACTGTCTATAATTTGAGCGTTTCCTGTGTCACCAGTTTTACATTCCGATGCACCTCTACACGTTTACTGTATCCCTTGGACCTTCACAGGTACGATGAAACCCAGAAATTGCATCGGAATTAAATATAAGAGACACAATGCCGACTTAAGTACAGGAAGACTGAGTCTTCCTACTGTCTATGTTTTGAGCGTTTCCTGTGTCACCAGTTTTACATTCCGATGCGCATCTGCAGGTTTACTGTATCCCTTGGACCGTCCCATTGTCGATGAAACACAGAAATTGCATCGGAATTAAATATCAGATACACAATGCCGACTTAAGTCCCAGAAAAAAGACTTCTTACGGTCAATGTTTTGAGCGTTTCCTGTGTCATCAGTTTTACTTTCCGATGCACCTCTGCATGTTTACTATATCCCTTTGACCTTCCCATTCACGATGAAACACAGAAATTTAATCGGAAATAAATATAAGAGACACAATGCCGACTTAAGTACAGGAAGACTGAGTCATCCTACTGCCTATGTTCTGAGCGTTTCCTGTGTCACCAGTTTTACATTCCGATGCACCTCTGCAGGTTTACTGTATCCCTTGGACCTTCCCATTGACGATGAAACACAGAAATTGCATTGGAATTAAATATAAGAGACACAATGCCGACTTAAGTACAGGATGACTGAGTCTTCCTACTGTCTATGTTTTGAGCGTTTCCTGTGTCAGTAGTTTTACATTCCGATGCACCCCTGCCGGTTTACTATATTCCTTGGACCTTCCCATTGTCGATGAAACAAAGAAATTGCATCGCATTAAGTATAAGAAGCACAATGCCGACTTAAGTACAGCAAGACTAAGTCTTCCTACTGTCTATGTTTTGAGCGTTTCCTGTGTCATCAGTTTTACTTTCCGATGCACCTCTGCAGGTTTACTATATCCCTTGGAACTTTCCATTCACGATGAAACACAGAAATTTCATCTGAAATAAATATAAGAGACACAATGCCGACTTAAGAACAGGAAGGCTGAGTCTTCCTACTGTCTATGTTTTGAGCGTTTCCTTTGTCACCAGTTTTACATTCCGATGCACCTCTGCAGGTTTACTGTATCCCTTGGAGCTTCCCATTGACGATGAAACACAGAAATTGCATCGGAATTAAATATAAGAGACACAATGCCGACTTAAGTACAGGAAGACTGAGTCTTCCTACTGTCTATGCTTGAGCGTTTCCTGTGTCACCAGTTTTACATTCCGATGCACCTCTGCAGGTTTTCTGTATCCCTTGGACCTTCCCATTGACGATGAAACTCATAAATTGCGTGGGAATTAAATATAAGAGACACAATGCCGACTTAAGTACAGGAAGAGTGAGTCTTCCTACTGTCTATGTTTTGAGCGTTTCCTGTGTCACCAGTTTTACATTCCGATGCACCTCTGCAGGTTTACTGTATCCCTTGGACCGTCCCATTGTCGATGAAACACAGAAATTGCATCCGAATTAAATATCAGATACACAATGCCGACTTAAGTACCAGAAAAAAGTCTTCTTACGGTCATTGTTTTGAGCGTTTCCTGTGTCATCAGTTTTACTTTCCGATGCACCTCTGCATGTTTACTATATCCCTTTGACCTTCCCATTCACGATGAAACACAGAAATTTAATCGGAAATAAATATAAGAGACACAATGCCGACTTAAGTACAGGAAGACTGAGTCATCCTACTGCCTATGTTTTGAGCGTTTCCTGTGTCACCAGTTTTACATTCCGATGCACCTCTGCAGGTTTACTGTATCCCTTGGACCTTCCCATTGACGATGAAACACAGAAATTACATTGGAATTAAATATAAGAGACACAATGCCGACTTAAGTACAGGATGACTGAGTCTTCCTACTGTCTATGCTTTGAGCGTTTCCTGTGTCACTAGTTTTACATTCCGATGCACCCCTGCCGGTTTACTATATTCCTTGGACCATCCCATTGTCGATGAAACAAAGAAATTGCATCGCATTAAATATAAGAGGCACAATGCCGACTTAAGTACAGCAAGACTAAGTCTTCCTACTGTCTATGTTTTGAGCGTTTCCTGTGTCATCAGTTTTACTTTCCGATGCACCTCTGCAGGTTTACTATATCCCTTGGAACTTTCCATTCACGATGAAACACAGAAATTTCATCTGAAATAAATATAAGAGCCACAATGCCGACTTAAGAACAGGAAGGCTGAGTCTTCCTACTGTCTATGTTTTGAGCGTTTCCTTTGTCACCAGTTTTACATTCCGATGCACCTCTGCAGGTTTACTGTATCCCTTGGAGCTTCCCATTGACGATGAAACACAGAAATTGCATCGGAATTAAATATAAGAGACACAATGCCGACTTAAGTACAGGAAGACTGAGTCTTCCTACTGTCTATGTTTTGAGCGTTTCCTGTGTCACCAGTTTTACATTCCGATGCACCTCTGTAGGTTTACTGTATCCCTTGGACCTTCCCATTGACGATGAAACTCATAAATTGCATGGGAATTAAATATAAGAGACACAATGCCGACTTAAGTACAGGAAGAGTGAGTCTTCCTACTGTCTATGTTTTGAACGTTTCCTCTGTCACTAGTTTTACATTCCGATGCACCTCTGCAGGTTTGCTGTATCCCTTGGACCTTTCCATTGACGATGAAACAATGAAATTGCATCGGAATTAAATATAAGAGACACAATGCCGACTTAAGTACAGGAACACTGAGTTTTGCTACTGACTATAATTTGAGCGTTTCCTGTGTCACCAGTTTTACATTCCGATGCACCTCTACAGGTTTACTGTATCCCTTGCACCTTCACAGGTGCGATGTAACACAGAAATTGCATCGGAATTAAATATAAGAGACACAATGCCGACTTAAGTACAGGAAGACTGAGTCTTCCTACTGTCTATGTTTTGAGCGTTTCCTGTGTCACCAGTTTTACATTCCGATGCACCTCTGCAGGTTTACTGTATCCCTTGGACCTTCCCATTGTTGATGAAACACAGAAATTGCATCGGAATTGAATATAAGAGACACAATGCCGACTTAAGTACAGGAAGACTGAGTCTTCCTAATTTCTATAACTTGAGCGTCTCCTGTGTCACCAGTTTTACATTCCGATGCACCTCTACAGGTTTACTGTATCCCTTGGACCATCACAGTGACGATGAAACACAGAAATTGCATCGGAATTAAATATAAGAGACACAATGCCGACTTAAGTGCAGGAAGACTGAGTTTTCCTACTGTCTATAATTTTAGCGTTTCCTGTGTCACCAGTTTTACATTCCGATGCACCTCTACACATTTACTGTAGCCCTTGGACCTTCACAGGTACGATGAAACCCAGAAATTGCATCGGAATAAAATATAAGAGACACAATGCCGACTTAAGTACAGGAAGACTGAGTCTTCCTACTGTCTATGTTTTGAGCGTTTCCTGTGTCACCAGTTTTACATTCCGATGCACCTCTGCAGGTTTACTGTATCCCTTGGACCGTCCCATTGTCGATGAAACACAGAAATTGGATCGGAATTAAATATCAGATACACAATGCCGACTTAAGTACCAGAAAAAAGTCTTCTTACGGTCAATGTTTTGAGCGTTTCCTGTGTCACCAGTTTTACATTCCGATGCACCTCTGCAGGTTTACTGTATCCGTTGGACCGTCCCATTGTCTATGAAACACAGAAACTGCATCGGAATTAAATATCAGATACACAATGCTGACTTAAGTCCCAGAAAAAAGACTTCTTACGGTCAATGTTTTGAGCGTTTCCTGTGTCATCAGTTTTACTTTCCGATGCACCTCTGCATGTTTACTATATCCCTTTGACCTTCCCATTCACGATGAATCACAGAAATTTAATCGGAAATAAATATAAGAGACACAATGCCGACTTAAGTACAGGAAGACTGAGTCATCCTACTGCCTATGTTTTGAGCGTTTCCTGTGTCACCAGTTTTACATTCCGATGCACCTCTGCAGGTTTACTGTATCCCTTGGACCTTCCCATTGACGATGAAACACAGAAATTGCATTGGAATTAAATATAAGAGACACAATGCCGACTTAAGTACAGGATGACTGAGTCTTCCTACTGTCTATGTTTTGAGCGTTTCCTGTGTCAGTAGTTTTACATTCCGATGCACCCCTGCCGGTTTACTATATTCCTTGGACCTTCCCATTGTCGATGAAACAAAGAAATTGCAACGCATTAAATATAAGAGGCACAATGCCGACTTAAGTACAGCAAATTAAGTCTTCCTACTGTCTATGTTTTGAGCGTTTCCTGTGTCATCAGTTTTACTTTCCGATGCACCTCTGCAGGTTTACTATATCCCTTGGAACTTTCCATTTACGATGAAACACAGAAATTTCATCTGAAATAAATATAAGAGACACAATGCCGACTTAAGAACAGGAAGGCTGAGTCTTCCTACTGTCTATGTTTTGAGCGTTTCCTTTGTCACCAGTTTTACATTCCGATGCACCTCTGCAGGTTTACTGTATCCCTTGGAGCTTCCCATTGACGATGAAACACAGAAATTGCATCGGAATTAAATATAAGAGACACAATGCCGACTTAAGTACAGGAAGACTGAGTCTTCCTACTGTCTATGTTTTGAGCGTTTCCTGTGTCACCAGTTTTACATTCCGATGCACCTCTGCAGGTTTACTGTATCCCTTGGACCTTCCCATTGACGATGAAACTCATAAATTGCATGGGAATTAAATATAAGAGACACAATAACGACTTAAGTACAGGAAGAGTGAGTCTTCCTACTGTCTATGTTTTGAGCGTTTCCTGTGTCACCAGTTTTACATTCCGATGCACCTCTGCAGGTTTACTGTATCCCTTGGACCGTCCCATTGTCGATGAAACACAGAAATTGCATCGGAATTAAATATCAGATACACAATGCCGACTTAAGTACCAGAAAAAAGTCTTCTTACGGTCAATGTTTTGAGCGTTTCCTGTGTCATCAGTTTTACTTTCCGATGCACCTCTGCATGTTTACTATATCCCTTTGACCTTCCCATTCACGATGAAACACAGAAATTTAATCGGAAATAAATATAAGAGACACAATGCCGACTTAAGTACATGAAGACTGAGTCATCCTACTGCCTATGTTTTGAGCGTTTCCTGTGTCACCAGTTTTACATTCCGATGCACCTCTGCAGGTTTACTGTATCCCTTGGACCTTCCCATTGACGATGAAACACAGAAATTACATTGGAATTAAATATAAGAGACACAATGCCGACTTAAGTACAGGATGACTGAGTCTTCCTACTGTCTATGCTTTGAGCGTTTCCTGTGTCACTAGTTTTACATTCCGATGCACCCCTGCCGGTTTACTATATTCCTTGGACCATCCCATTGTCGATGAAACAAAGAAATTGCATCGCATTAAATATAAGAGGCACAATGCCGACATAAGTACAGCAAGACTAAGTCTTCCTACTGTCTATGTTTTGAGCGTTTCCTGTGTCATCAGTTTTACTTTCCGATGCACCACTGCAGGTTTACTATATCCCTTGGAACTTTCCATTCACGATGAAACACAGAAATTTCATCTGAAATAAATATAAGAGACACAATGCCGACTTAAGAACAGGAAGGCTGAGTCTTCCTACTGTCTATGATTTGAGCGTTTCCTTTGTCACCAGTTTTACATTCCGATGCACCTCTGCAGGTTTACTGTATCCCTTGGAGCTTCCCATTGACGATGAAACACAGAAATTGCATCGGAATTAAATATAAGAGACACAATGCCGACTTAAGTACAGGAAGACTGAGTCTTCCTACTGTCTATGTTTTGAGCGTTTCCTGTGTCACCAGTTTTACATTCCGATGCACCTCTGCAGGTTTACTGTATCCCTTGGACCTTCCCATTGACGATGAAACTCATAAATTGCATGGGAATTAAATATAAGAGACACAATGCCGACTTAAGTACAGGAAGAGTGAGTCTTCCTACTGTCTATGTTTTGAACGTTTCCTCTGTCACTAGTTTTACATTCCGATGCACCTCTGCAGGTTTGCTGTATCCCTTGGACCTTTCCATTGACGATGAAACACAGAAATTGCATCGGAGTTAAATATAAGAGACACAATGCCGACTTAAGTACAGGTACACTGAGTTTTGCTACTGACTATAATTTGAGCGTTTCCTGTGTCACCAGTTTTACATTCCGATGCACCTCTACAGGTTTACTGTATCCCTTGCACCTTCACAGGTGCGATGTAACATAGAAATTGCATCGGAATTAAATATAAGAGACACAATGCCGACTTAAGTACAGGAAGACTGAGTCTTCCTACTGTCTATGTTTTGAGCGTTTCCTGTGTCACCAGTTTTACATTCCGATGCACTTCTGCAGGTTTACTGTATCCCTTGGACCTTCCCATTGTTGATGAAACACAGAAATTGCATCGGAATTGAATATAAGAGACACAATGCCGACTTAAGTGCAGGAAGACTGAGTCTTCCTAATTTCTATAACTTGAGCGTCTCCTGTGTCACCAGTTTTACATTCCGATGCACCTCTACAGGTTTACTGTATCCCTTGGACCATCACTGTGACGATGAAACACAGAAATTGCATCGGAATTAAATATAAGAGACACAATGCCGACTTAAGTGCAGGAAGACTGAGTTTTCCTACTGTCTATAATTTGAGCGTTTCCTGTGTCACCAGTTTTACATTCCGATGCACCTCTACACGTTTACTGTAGCCCTTGGACCTTCACAGGTACGATGAAACCCAGAAATTGCATCGGAATTAAATATAAGAGACACAATGCCGACTTAAGTACAGTAAGACTGAGTCTTCCTACTGTCTATGTTTTGAGCGTTTCCTGTGTCACCAGTTTTACATTCCGATGCACCTCTGCAGGTTTACTGTATCCCTTGGACCGTCCCATTGTCGATGAAACACAGAAATTGCATCGGAATTAAATATCAGATACACAATGCCGACTTAAGTACCAGAAAAAAGTCTTCTTACGGTCAATGTTTTGAGCGTTTCCTGTGTCACCAGTTTTACATTCCGATGCACCTCTGCAGGTTTACTGTATCCCTTGGACCTTCCCATTGTCGATGAAACACAGAAATTGCATCGGAATTAAAAATAAGAGGCACAATGCCGACTTAAGTACAGGAAGACTAAGTCTTCCTACTGTCTATGCTTTGAGCGTTTCCTGTGTCATCAGTTTTACTTTCCGATGCACCTCTGCATGTTTACTATATCCCTTGGACCTTCCCATTGACGATGAAACACAGAAATTGCATCGGAAATAAATATAAGAGACACAATGCCGTCTTAAGTACAGGAAGACTGAGTCTTCCTACTGTCTATGTTTTGAACGTTTCATGTGTCACCAGTTTTTCATTCTGATGCACCTCTGCAGGTTTACTGTATCCCTTGGACCTTCCCATTGTCGATGAAACACAGAAATTGCATCGGAATTAAATATAAGAGACACAACGCCGACTTAAGTGCAAGAAAACTGAGTCTTCTTACGGTCTATGTTTTGAGCGTTTCCTGTATCACCAGTTTTACATTCCGATGCACCCCTGCCGGTTTACTGTATCCCTTGGACCTTCCCATTGTCGATGAAACACAGAAATTGCATCGCATTAAATATAAGAGACACAATGCCGACTTAAGTACAGGAAGACTAAGTCTTCCTACTGTCTATGCTTTGAGCGTTTCCTGTGTCATCAGTTTTACTTTCCGATGCACCTCTGCAGGTTTACTATATCCCTTGGACCTTTCCATTCACGATGAAACACAGAAATTTCATCTGAAATAAATATAAGAGACACAATGCCGACTTAAGAACAGGAAGGCTGAGTCTTCCTACTGTCTATGTTTTGAGCGTTTCCTTTGTCACCAGTTTTACATTCCGATGCACCTCTGCAGGTTTACTGTATCCCTTGGAGCTTCCCATTGACGATGAAACACAGAAATTGCATCGGAATTAAATATAAGAGACACAATGCCGACTTAAGTACAGGAAGACTGAGTCTTCCTACTGTCTATGTTTTGAGCGTTTCCTGTGTCACCAGTTTTACATTCCGATGCACCTCTGTAGGTTTACTGTATCCCTTGGACCTTCCCATTGACGATGAAACTCATAAATTGCATGGGAATTAAATATAAGAGACAATATGCCGACTTAAGTACAGGGAGAGTGAGTCTTCCTACTGTCTATGTTTTGAACGTTTCCTCTGTCACTAGTTTTACATTCCGATGCACCTCTGCAGGTTTGTTGTATATCTTGGACCTTTCCATTGACGATGAAACACAGAAATTGCATCGGAGTTAAATATAAGAGACACAATGCCGACTTAAGTACAGGTACACTGAGTTTTGCTACTGACTATAATTTGAGCGTTTCCTGTGTCACCAGTTTTACATTCCGATGCACCTCTACAGGTTTACTGTATCCCTTGCACCTTCACAGGTGCGATGTAACATAGAAATTGCATCGGAATTAAATATAAGAGACACAATGCCGACTTAAGTACAGGAAGACTGAGTCTTCCTACTGTCTATGTTTTGAGCGTTTCCTGTGTCACCAGTTTTACATTCCGATGCACTTCTGCAGGTTTACTGTATCCCTTGGACCTTCCCATTGTTGATGAAACACAGAAATTGCATCGGAATTGAATATAAGAGACACAATGCCGACTTAAGTGCAGGAAGACTGAGTCTTCCTAATTTCTATAACTTGAGCGTCTCCTGTGTCACCAGTTTTACATTCCGATGCACCTCTACAGGTTTACTGTATCCCTTGGACCATCACTGTGACGATGAAACACAGAAATTGCATCGGAATTAAATATAAGAGACACAATGCCGACTTAAGTGCAGGAAGACTGAGTTTTCCTACTGTCTATAATTTGAGCGTTTCCTGTGTCACCAGTTTTACATTCCGATGCACCTCTACACGTTTACGGTAGCCCTTGGACCTTCACAGGTACGATGAAACCCAGAAATTGCATCGGAATTAAATATAAGAGACACAATGCCGACTTAAGTACAGTAAGACTGAGTCTTCCTACTGTCTATGTTTTGAGCGTTTCCTGTGTCACCAGTTTTACATTCCGATGCACCTCTGCAGGTTTACTGTATCCCTTGGACCGTCCCATTGTCGATGAAACACAGAAATTGCATCGGAATTAAATATCAGATACACAATGCCGACTTAAGTACCAGAAAAAAGTCTTCTTACGGTCAATGTTTTGAGCGTTTCCTGTGTCACCAGTTTTACATTCCGATGCACCTCTGCAGGTTTACTGTATCCCTTGGACCTTCCCATTGTCGATGAAACACAGAAATTGCATCGGAATTAAAAATAAGAGGCACAATGCCGACTTAAGTACAGGAAGACTAAGTCTTCCTACTGTCTATGCTTTGAGCGTTTCCTGTGTCATCAGTTTTACTTTCCGATGCACCTCTGCATGTTTACTATATCCCTTGGACCTTCCCATTGACGATGAAACACAGAAATTGCATCGGAAATAAATATAAGAGACACAATGCCGTCTTAAGTACAGGAAGACTGAGTCTTCCTACTGTCTATGTTTTGAACGTTTCATGTGTCACCAGTTTTTCATTCTGATGCACCTCTGCAGGTTTACTGTATCCCTTGGACCTTCCCATTGTCGATGAAACACAGAAATTGCATCGGAATTAAATATAAGAGACACAACGCCGACTTAAGTGCAAGAAAACTGAGTCTTCTTACGGTCTATGTTTTGAGCGTTTCCTGTATCACCAGTTTTACATTCCGATGCACCCCTGCCGGTTTACTGTATCCCTTGGACCTTCCCATTGTCGATGAAACACAGAAATTGCATCGCATTAAATATAAGAGACACAATGCCGACTTAAGTACAGGAAGACTAAGTCTTCCTACTGTCTATGCTTTGAGCGTTTCCTGTGTCATCAGTTTTACTTTCCGATGCACCTCTGCAGGTTTACTATATCCCTTGGACCTTTCCATTCACGATGAAACACAGAAATTTCATCTGAAATAAATATAAGAGACACAATGCCGACTTAAGAACAGGAAGGCTGAGTCTTCCTACTGTCTATGTTTTGAGCGTTTCCTTTGTCACCAGTTTTACATTCCGATGCACCTCTGCAGGTTTACTGTATCCCTTGGAGCTTCCCATTGACGATGAAACACAGAAATTGCATCGGAATTAAATATAAGAGACACAATGCCGACTTAAGTACAGGAAGACTGAGTCTTCCTACTGTCTATGTTTTGAGCGTTTCCTGTGTCACCAGTTTTACATTCCGATGCACCTCTGCAGGTTTACTGTATCCCTTGGACCTTCCCATTGTCGATGAAACACAGAAATTGCATCGGAATTGAATATAAGAGACACAATGCCGACTTAAGTACAGGAAGACTGAGTCTTCCTAATTTCTATAACTTGAGCGTTTTCTTTGTAACCAGTTTTACATTCCGATGCACCTCTACAGGTTTACTGTATCCCTTGGACCTTCACAGTGACGATGAAACACAGAAATTGCATCGGAATTAAATATAAGATACACAATGCCGTCTTAAGTACAGGAAGACTGAGTCTTCCTACTGTCTATGTTTTGAACGTTTCATGTGTCACCAGTTTTTCATTCTGATGCACCTCTGCAGGTTTACTGTATCCCTTGGACCTTCCCATTGTCGATGAAACACAGAAATTGCATCGGAATTAAATATAAGAGACACAACGCCGACTTAAGTACAAGAAAACTGAGTCTTCTTACGGTCTATGTTTTGAGCGTTTCCTGTATCACCAGTTTTACATTCCGAAGCACCCCTGCCGGTTTACTGTATCCCTTGGACCTTCCCATTGTCGATGAAACACAGATATTGCATCGCATTAAATATAAGAGACACAATGCCGACTTAAGTACAGGAAGACTAAGTCTTCCTACTGTCTATGTTTTGAGCGTTTCCTGTGTCATCAGTTTTACTTTCCGATGCACCTCTGCAGGTTTACTATATCCCTTGGACCTTTCCATTCACGATGACACACAGAAATTTCATCTGAAATAAATATAAGAGACACAATGCCGACATAAGAACAGGAAGGCTGAGTCTTCCTACTGTCTATGTTTTGAGCGTTTCCTTTGTCACCAGTTTTACATTCCGATGCACCTCTGCAGGTTTACTGTATCCCTTGGAGCTTCCCATTGACGATGAAACACAGAAATTGCATCGGAATTAAATATAAGAGACACAATGCCGACTTAAGTACAGGAAGACTGAGTTTTCCTACTGTCTATGTTTTGAGCGTTTCCTGTGTCACCAGTTTTACATTCCGATGCACCTCTGCAGGTTTACTGTATCCCTTGGCCCTTCCCATTGACGATGAAACTCATAAATTGCATGGGAATTAAATATAAGAGACACAATGCCGACTTAAGTACAGGAAGAGTGAGTCTTCCTACTGTCTATGTTTTAAACTTTTCCTCAGTCACTAGTTTTACATTCCGATGCACCTCTGCAGGTTTGCTGTATCCCTTGGACCTTTCCATTGACGATGAAACACAGAAATTGCATCGGAATTAAATATAAGAGACACAATGCCGACTAAAGTACAGGAACACTGAGTTTTGCTACTGTCTATAATTTGAGCGTTTCCTGTGTCACCAGTTTTACATTCCGATGCACCTCTACAGGTTTACTGTATCCCTTGGACCTTCACAGGTACGATGTAACACAGAAATTGCATCGGAATTAAATATAAGAAACACAATACCGACTTAAGTACAGGAAGACTGAGTCTTCCTACTGTCTATGTTTTGAGCGTTTCCTGTGTCACCAGTTTTACATTCCAATGCACCTCTGCAGGTTTACTGTATCCCTTTGACCTTCCCATTGTTGATGAAACACAGAAATTGCATCGGAATTGAATATAAGAGACACAATACCGACTTAAGTACAGGAAGGCTGAGTCTTCCTACTGTCTATGTTTTGAGCGTTTCCCGTGTCACCAGTTTTACATTCCGATGCATCTCTGCAGGTTTACTGTGTCCCTTGGACCTCTCCATTGACGATGAAGCTCAGAAATTGCATCGGAAATAAATATAAGAGACTCAACGCCGACTTAAGTGCAGGAAGACTGAGTTTTCCTACTGTCTATAATTTGAGCGTTTCCTGTGTCACCAGTTTTACATTCCGATGCACCTCTACACGTTTACTGTAGCCCTTGGACTTTCACAGGTACGATGAAACCCAGAAATTGCATCGGAATTAAATATAAGAGACACAATGCCGACTTAAGTACAGGAAGACTGAGTCTTCCAACTGTCTATGTTTTGAGCGTTTCCTGTGTCACCAGTTTTACATTCCGATGCACCTCTGCAGGTTTACTGTATCCCTTGGACCGTCCCATTGTCGATGAAACACAGAAATTGCATCGGAATTAAATATCAGATACACAATGCCGACTTAAGTACCAGAAAAAAGTCTTCTTACGGTCAATGTTTTGAGCGTTTTCTGTGTCACCAGTTTTACATTCCGATGCACCTCTGCAGGTTTACTGTATCCGTTGGACCGTCCCATTGTCGATGAAACACAGAAACTGCATCGGAATTAAATATCAGATACACAATGCTGACTTAAGTCCCAGAAAAAAGACTTCTTACGGTCAATGTTTTGAGCGTTTCCTGTGTCATCAGTTTTACTTTCCGATGCACCTCTGCATGTTTACTATATCCCTTTGACCTTCCCATTCACGATGAATCACAGAAATTTAATCGGAAATAAATATAAGAGACACAATGCCGACTTAAGTACAGGAAGACTGAGACATCCTACTGCCTATGTTTTGAGCGTTTCCTGTGTCACCAGTTTTACATTCCGATGCACCTCTGCAGGTTTACTGTATCCCTTGGACCTTCCCATTGACGATGAAACACAGAAATTGCATTGGAATTAAATATAAGAGACACAATGACGACTTAAGTACAGGATGACTGAGTCTTCCTACTGTCTATGTTTTGAGCGTTTCCTGTGTCAGTAGTTTTACATTCCGATGCACCCCTGCCGGTTTACTATATTCCTTGGACCTTCCCATTGTCGATGAAACAAAGAAATTGCATCGCATTAAATATAAGAGGCACAATGCCGACTTAAGTACAGCAAGACTAAGTCTTCCTACTGTCTATGTTTTGAGCGTTTCCTGTGTCATCAGTTTTACTTTCCGATGCACCTCTGCAGGTTTACTATATCCCTTGGAACTTTCCATTTACGATGAAACACAGAAATTTCATCTGAAATAAATATAAGAGACACAATGCTGACTTAAGAACAGGAAGGCTGAGTCTTCCTACTGTCTATGTTTTGAGCGTTTCCTTTGTCACCAGTTTTACATTCCGATGCACCTCTGCAGGTTTACTGTATCCCTTGGACCTTCCCATTGTTGATGAAACACAGAAATTGCATCGGAATTGAATATAAGAGACACAATGCCGACTTAAGTACAGGAAGACTGAGTCTTCCTAATTTCTATAACTTGAGCGTCTCCTGTGTCACCAGTTTTACATTCCGATGCACCTCTACAGGTTTACTGTATCCCTTGGACCATCACAGTGACGATGAAACACAGAAATTGCATCGGAATTAAATATAAGAGACACAATGCCGACTTAAGTGCAGGAAGACTGAGTTTTCCTACTGTCTATAATTTGGCGTTTCCTGTGTCACCAGTTTTACATTCCGATGCACCTCTACACGTTTACTGTAGCCCTTGGACCTTCACAGGTACGATGAAACCCAGAAATTGCATCGGAATTAAATATAAGAGACACAATGCCGACTTAAGTACAGGAAGACTGAGTCTTCCAACTGTCTATGTTTTGAGCGTTTCCTGTGTCACCAGTTTTACATTCCGATGCACCTCTGCAGGTTTACTGTATCCCTTGGACCGTCCCATTGTCGATGAAACACAGAAATTGCATCGGAATTAAATATCAGATACACAATGCCGACTTAAGTACCAGAAAAAAGTCTTCTTACGGTCAATGTTTTGAGCGTTTCCTGTGTCACCAGTTTTACATTCCGATGCACCTCTGCAGGTTTACTGTATCCGTTGGACCGTCCCATTGTCGATGAAACACAGAAACTGCATCGGAATTAAATATCAGATACACAATGCTGACTTAAGTCCCAGAAAAAAGACTTCTTACGGTCAATGTTTTGAGCGTTTCCTGTGTCATCAGTTTTACTTTCCGATGCACCTCTGCATGTTTACTATATCCCTTTGACCTTCCCATTCACGATGAATCACAGAAATTTAATCGGAAATAAATATAAGAGACACAATGCCGACTTAAGTACAGGAAGACTGAGACATCCTACTGCCTATGTTTTGAGCGTTTCCTCTGTCACCAGTTTTACATTCCGATGCACCTCTGCAGGTTTACTGTATCCCTTGGACCTTCCCATTGACGATGAAACACAGAAATTGCATTGGAATTAAATATAAGAGACACAATGCCGACTTAAGTACAGGATGACTGAGTCTTCCTACTGTCTATGTTTTGAGCGTTTCCTGTGTCAGTAGTTTTACATTCCGATGCACCCCTGCCGGTTTACTATATTCCTTGGACCTTCCCATTGTCGATGAAACAAAGAAATTGCATCGCATTAAATATAAGAGGCACAATGCCGACTTAAGTACAGCAAGACTAAGTCTTCCTACTGTCTATGTTTTGAGCGTTTCCTGTGTCATCAGTTTTACTTTCCGATGCACCTCTGCAGGTTTACTATATCCCTTGGAACTTTCCATTTACGATGAAACACAGAAATTTCATCTGAAATAAATATAAGAGACACAATGCTGACTTAAGAACAGGAAGGCTGAGTCTTCCTACTGTCTATGTTTTGAGCGTTTCCTTTGTCACCAGTTTTACATTCCGATGCACCTCTGCAGGTTTACTGTATCCCTTGGAGCTTCCCATTGACGATGAAACACAGAAATTGCATCGGAATTAAATATAAGAGACACAATGCCGACTTAAGTACAGGAAGACTGAGTCTTCCTACTGTCTATGTTTTGAGCGTTTCCTGTGTCACCAGTTTTACATTCCGATGCACCTCTGCAGGTTTACTGTATCCCTTGGACCTTCCCATTGACAATGAAACTCATAAATTGCATGGGAATTAAATATAAGAGACACAATGCCGACTTAAGTACAGGAAGAGTGAGTCTTCCTACTGTCTATGTTTTGAGCGTTTCCTGTGTCACCAGTTTTACATTCCGATGCACCTCTGCAGGTTTACTTTATCCCTTGGACCGTCCCATTGTCGGTGAAACACAGAAATTGCATCGGAATTAAATATCAGATACACAATGCCGACTTAAGTACCAGAAAAAAGTCTTCTTACGGTCAATGTTTTGAGCGTTTCCTGTGTCATCAGTTTTACTTTCCGATGCACCTCTGCATGTTTACTATATCCCTTTGACCTTCCCATTCACGATGAAACACAGAAATTTAATCGGAAATAAATATAAGAGACACAATGCCGACTTAAGTACATGAAGACTGAGTCATCCTACTGCCTATGTTTTGAGCGTTTCCTGTGTCACCAGATTTACATTCCGATGCACCTCTGCAGGTTTACTGTATCCCTTGGACCTTCCCATTGACGATGAAACACAGATATTACATTGGAATTAAATATAAGAGACACAATGCCGACTTAAGTACAGGATGACTGAGTCTTCCTACTGTCTATGCTTTGAGCGTTTCCTGTGTCACTAGTTTTACATTCCGATGCACCCCTGCCGGATTACTATATTCCTTGGACCATCCCATTGTCGATGAAACAAAGAAATTGCATCGCATTAAATATAAGAGGCACAATGCCGACTTAAGTACAGCAAGACTAAGTCTTCCTACTGTCTACGTTTTGAGCGTTTCCTGTGTCATCAGTTTTACTTTCCCATGCACCTCTGCAGGTTTACTATATCCCTTGGAACTTTCCATTCACGATGAAACACGGAAATTTCATCTGAAATAAATATAAGAGACACAATGCCGACTTAAGAACAGGAAGGCTGAGTCTTCCTACTGTCTATGATTTGAGCGTTTCCTTTGTCACCAGTTTTACATTCCGATGCACCTCTGCAGGTTTTCTGTATCCCTTGGAGCTTCCCATTGACGATGAAACACAGAAATTGCATCGGAATTAAATATAAGAGACACAATGCCGACTTAAATACAGGAAGACTGAGTCTTCCTACTGTCTATGTTTTGAGCGTTTCCTGTGTCACCAGTTTTACATTCCGATGCACCTCTGCAGGTTTACTGTATCCCTTGGACCTTCCCATTGACGATGAAACTCATAAATTGCATGGGAATTAAATATAAGAGACACAATGCCGACTTAAGTACAGGAAGAGTGAGTCTTCCTACTGTCTATGTTTTGAACGTTTCCTCTGTCACTAGTTTTACATTCCGATGCACCTCTGCAGGTTTGCTGTATCCCTTGGACCTTTCCATTGACGATGAAACACAGAAATTGCATCGGAGTTAAATATAAGAGACACAATGCCGACTTAAGTACAGGTACACTGAGTTTTGCTACTGACTATAATTTGAGCGTTTCCTGTGTCACCAGTTTTACATTCTGATGCACCTCTACAGGTTTACTGTATCCCTTGCACCTTCACAGGTGCGATGTAACACAGAAATTGCATCGGAATTAAATATAAGAGACACAATGCCGACTTAAGCACAGGAAGACTCAGTCTTCCTACTGTCTATGTTTTGAGCGTTTCCTGTGTCACCAGTTTTACATTCCGATGCACTTTTGCAGGTTTACTGTATCCCTTGGACCTTCCCATTGTTGATGAAACACAGAAATTGCATCGGAATTGAATATAAGAGACACAATGCCGACTTAAGTACAGGAAGACTGAGTCTTCCTAATTTCAATAACTTGAGCGTCTCCTGTGTCACCAGTTTTACATTCCGATGCACCTCTACAGGTTTACTGTATCCCTTGGACCATCACAGTGACGATGAAACACAGAAATTGCATCGGAATTAAATATAAGAGACACAATGCCGACTTAAGTACAGGAAGACTGAGTTTTCCTACTGTCTATGTTTTGAGCGTTTCCTGTGTCACCAGTTTTACATTCCGATGCACCTCTGCAGGTTTACTGTATCCCTTGGACTTCCCATTGACGATGAAACTCATAAATTGCATGGGAATTAAATATAAGAGACACAATGCCGACTTAAGTACAGGAAGAGTGAGTCTTCCTACTGTCTATGTTTTAAACTTTTCCTCAGTCACTAGTTTTACATTCCGATGCACCTCTGCAGGTTTGCTGTATCCCTTGGACCTTTCCATTGACGATGAAACACAGAAATTGCATCGGAATTAAATATAAGAGACACAATGCCGACTAAAGTACAGGAACACTGAGTTTTGCTACTGTCTATAATTTGAGCGTTTCCTGTGTCACCAGTTTTACATTCCGATGCACCTCTACAGGTTTACTGTATCCCTTGGACCTTCACAGGTACGATGTAACACAGAAATTGCATCGGAATTAAATATAAGAAACACAATACCGACTTAAGTACAGGAAGACTGAGTCTTCCTACTGTCTATGTTTTGAGCGTTTCCTGTGTCACCAGTTTTACATTCCAATGCACCTCTGCAGGTTTACTGTATCCCTTTGACCTTCCCATTGTTGATGAAACAATGAAATTGCATCGGAATTGAATATAAGAGACACAATACCGACTTAAGTACAGGAAGACTGAGTCTTCCTACTGTCTATGTTTTGAGCGTTTCCCGTGTCACCAGTTTTACATTCCGATGCATCTCTGCAGGTTTACTGTGTCCCTTGGACCTCTCCATTGACGATGAAGCTCAGAAATTGCATCGGAAATAAATATAAGAGACTCAACGCCGACTTAAGTACAAGAAAACTGAGTCTTCCTACGGTCTCTAATTCGAGCGTTTCCTGTGTCACCAGTTTTACATTCCGATGCACCTCTACAGGTTTACTGTATCCCTTGGACCTTCACAGGTACGATGTAACACAGAAATTGCATCGGAATTAAATATAAGAGACACAATACCGACTTAAGTACAGGAAGACTGAGTCTTCCTACTGTCTATGTTTTGAGCGTTTCCTGTGTCACCAGTTTTACATTCCGATGCACCTCTGCAGGTTTACTGTATCCCTTGGACCGTCCCATTGTCGATGAAACACAGAAATTGCATCGGAATTAAATATCAGATACACAATGCCGACTTAAGTACCAGAAAAAAGTCTTCTTACGGTCAATGTTTTGAGCGTTTCCTGTGTCACCAGTTTTACATTCCGATGCACCTCTGCAGGTTTACTGTATCCGTTGGACCGTCCCATTGTCGATGAAACACAGAAACTGCATCGGAATTAAATATCAGATACACAATGCTGACTTAAGTCCCAGAAAAAAGACTTCTTACGGTCAATGTTTTGAGCGTTTCCTGTGTCATCAGTTTTACTTTCCGATGCACCTCTGCATGTTTACTATATCCCTTTGACCTTCCCATTCACGATGAATCACAGAAATTTAATCGGAAATAAATATAAGAGACACAATGCCGACTTAAGTACAGGAAGACTGAGTCATCCTACTGCCTATGTTTTGAGCGTTTCCTGTGTCACCAGTTTTACATTCCGATGCACCTCTGCAGGTTTACTGTATCCCTTGGACCTTCCCATTGACGATGAAACACAAAAATTGCATTGGAATTAAATATAAGAGACACAATGCCGACTTAAGTACAGGATGACTGAGTCTTCCTACTGTCTATGTTTTGAGCGTTTCCTGTGTCAGTAGTTTTACATTCCGATGCACCCCTGCCGGTTTACTATATTCCTTGGACCTTCCCATTGTCGATGAAACAAAGAAATTGCATCGCATTAAATATAAGAGGCACAATGCCGACTTAAGTACAGCAAGACTAAGTCTTCCTACTGTCTATGTTTTGAGCGTTTCCTGTGTCATCAGTTTTACTTTCCGATGCACCTCTGCAGGTTTACTATATCCCTTGGAACTTTCCATTTACGATGAAACACAGAAATTTCATCTGAAATAAATATAAGAGACACAATGCCGACTTAAGAACAGGAAGGCTGAGTCTTCCTACTGTCTATGTTTTGAGCGTTTCCTTTGTCACCAGTTTTACATTCCGATGCACCTCTGCAGGTTTACTGTATCCCTTGGAGCTTCCCATTGACGATGAAACACAGAAATTGCATCGGAATTAAATATAAGAGACACAATGCCGACTTAAGTACAGGAAGACTGAGTCTTCCTACTGTCTATGTTTTGAGCGTTTCCTGTGTCACCAGTTTTACATTCCGATGCACCTCTGCAGGTTTACTGTATCCCTTGGACCTTCCCATTGACAATGAAACTCATAAATTGCATGGGAATTAAATATAAGAGACACAATGCCGACTTAAGTACAGGAAGAGTGAGTCTTCCTACTGTCTATGTTTTGAGTGTTTCCTGTGTCACCAGTTTTACATTCCGATGCACCTCTGCAGGTTTACTGTATCCCTTGGACAGTCCCATTGTCGATGAAACACAGAAATTGCATCGGAATTAAATATCAGATACACAATGCCGACTTAAGTACCAGAAAAAAGTCTTCTTACGGTCAATGTTTTGAGCGTTTCCTGTGTCATCAGTTTTACTTTCCGATGCACCTCTGCATGTTTACTATATCCCTTTGACCTTCCCATTCACGATGAAACACAGAAATTTAATCGGAAATAAATATAAGAGACACAATGCCGACTTAAGTACATGAAGACTGAGTCATCCTACTGCCTATGTTTTGAGCGTTTCCTGTGTCACCAGTTTTACATTCCGATGCACCTCTGCAGGTTTACTGTATCCCTTGGACCTTCCCATTGACGATGAAACACAGAAATTACATTGGAATTAAATATAAGAGACACAATGCCGACTTAAGTACAGGATGACTGAGTCTTCCTACTGTCTATGCTTTGAGCGTTTCCTGTGTCACTAGTTTTACATTCCGATGCACCCCTGCCGGTTTACTATATTCCTTGGACCATCCCATTGTCGATGAAACAAAGAAATTGCATCGCATTCAATATAAGAGGCACAATGCCGACTTAAGTACAGCAAGACTAAGTCTTCCTACTGTCTATGTTTTGAGCGTTTCCTGTGTCATCAGTTTTACTTTCCGATGCACCTCTGCAGGTTTACTATATCCCTTGGAACTTTCCATTCACGATGAAACACGGAAATTTCATCTGAAATAAATATAAGAGACACAATGCCGACTTAAGAACAGGAAGGCTGAGTCTTCCTACTGTCTATGATTTGAGCGTTTCCTTTGTCACCAGTTTTACATTCCGATGCACCTCTGCAGGTTTTCTGTATCCCTTGGAGCTTCCCATTGGCGATGAAACACAGAAATTGCATCGGAATTAAATATAAGAGACACAATGCCGACTTAAGTACAGGAAGACTGAGTCTTCCTACTGTCTATGTTTTGAGCGTTTCCTGTGTCACCAGTTTTACATTCCGATGCACCTCTGCAGGTTTACTGTATCCCTTGGACCTTCCCATTGACGATGAAACTCATAAATTGCATGGGAATTAAATATAAGAGACACAATGCCGACTTAAGTACAGGAAGAGTGAGTCTTCCTACTGTCTATGTTTTGAACGTTTCCTCTGTCACTAGTTTTACATTCCGATGCACCTCTGCAGGTTTGCTGTATCCCTTGGACCTTTCCATTGACGATGAAACACAGAAATTGCATCGGAGTTAAATATAAGAGACACAATGCCGACTTAAGTACAGGTACACTGAGTTTTGCTACTGACTATAATTTGAGCGTTTCCTGTGTCACCAGTTTTACATTCTGATGCACCTCTACAGGTTTACTGTATCCCTTGCACCTTCACAGGTGCGATGTAACACAGAAATTGCATCGGAATTAAATATAAGAGACACAATGCCGACTTAAGTACAGGAAGACTGAGTCTTCCTACTGTCTATGTTTTGAGCGTTTCCTGTGTCACCAGTTTTACATTCCGATGCACTTCTGCAGGTTTACTGTATCCCTTGGACCTTCCCATTGTTGATGAAACACAGAAATTGCATCGGAATTGAATATAAGAGACACAATGCCGACTTAAGTACAGGAAGACTGAGTCTTCCTAATTTCTATAACTTGAGCGTCTCCTGTGTCACCAGTTTTACATTCCGATGCACCTCTACAGGTTTACTGTATCCCTTGGACCATCACAGTGACGATGAAACACAGAAATTGCATCGGAATTAAATATAAGAGACACAATGCCGACTTAAGTGCAGGAAGACTGAGTTTTCCTACTGTCTATAATTTGAGCGTTTCCTGTGTCACCAGTTTTACATTCCGATGCACCTCTACACGTTTACTGTAGCCCTTGGACCTTCACAGGTACGATGATACCCAGAAATTGCATCGGAATTAAATATAAGAGACACAATGCCGACTTAAGTACAGGAAGACTGAGTCTTCCTACTGTCTATGTTTTGAGCGTTTCCTGTGTCACCAGTTTTACATTCCGATGCACCTCTGCAGGTTTACTGTATCCCTTGGACCGTCCCATTGTCGATGAAACACAGAAATTGCATCGGAATTAAATATCAGATACACAATGCCGACTTAAGTACCAGAAAAAAGTCTTCTTACGGTCAATGTTTTGAGCGTTTCCTGTGTCACCAGTTTTACATTCCGATGCACCTCTGCAGGTTTACTGTATCCCTTGGACCTTCCCATTGTCGATGAAACACAGAAATTGCATCGGAATTAAAAATAAGAGGCACAATGCCGACTTAAGTACAGGAAGACTAAGTCTTCCTACTGTCTATGTTTTGAGCGTTTCCTGTGTCATCAGTTTTACTTTCCGATGCACCTCTGCATGTTTACTATATCCCTTGGACCTTCCCATTGACGATGAAACACAGAAATTGCATCGGAATTAAATATAAGAGACACAATGCCGTCTTAAGTACAGGAAGACTGAGTCTTCCTACTGTCTATGTTTTGAACGTTTCATGTGTCACCAGTTTTTCATTCTGATGCACCTCTGCAGGTTTACTGTATCCCTTGGACCTTCCCATTGTCGATGAAACACAGAAATTGCATCGGAATTAAATATAAGAGACACAACGCCGACTTAAGTGCAAGAAAACTGAGTCTTCTTACGGTCTATGTTTTGAGCGTTTCCTGTATCACCAGTTTTACATTCCGATGCACCCCTGCCGGTTTACTGTATCCCTTGGACCTTCCCATTGTCGATGAAACACAGAAATTGCATCGCATTAAATATAAGAGACACAATGCCGACTTAAGTACAGGAAGACTAAGTCTTCCTACTGTCTATGCTTTGAGCGTTTCCTGTGTCATCAGTTTTACTTTCCGATGCACCTCTGCAGGTTTACTATATCCCTTGGACCTTTCCATTCACGATGAAACACAGAAATTTCATCTGAAATAAATATAAGAGACACAATGCCGACTTAAGAACAGGAAGGCTGAGTCTTCCTACTGTCTATGTTTTGAGCGTTTCCTTTGTCACCAGTTTTACATTCCGATGCACCTCTGCAGGTTTACTGTATCCCTTGGAGCTTCCCATTGACGATGAAACACAGAAATTGCATCGGAATTAAATATAAGAGACACAATGCCGACTTAAGTACAGGAAGACTGAGTCTTCCTACTGTCTATGTTTTGAGCGTTTCCTGTGTCACCAGTTTTACATTCCGATGCACCTCTGCAGGTTTACTGTATCCCTTGGACCTTCCCATTGACGATGAAACTCATAAATTGCATGGGAATTAAATATAAGAGACACAATGCCGACTTAAGTACAGGAAGAGTGAGTCTTCCTACTGTCTATGTTTTGAACGTTTCCTCTGTCACTAGTTTTACATTCCGATGCACCTCTGCAGGATTGTTGTATCCCTTGGACCTTTCCATTGACGATGAAACACAGAAATTGCATCGGAATTAAATATAAGAGACACAATGCCGACTAAAGTACAGGAACACTGAGCTTTGCTACTGTCTATAATTTGAGCGTTTCCTGTGTCACCAGTTTTACATTCCGATGCACCTCTACAGGTTTACTGTATCCCTTGGACCTTCACAGGTACGATGTAACACAGAAATTGCATCGGAATTAAATATAAGAGACACAATGCCGACTTAAGTACAGGAAGACTGAGTCTTCCTACTGTCTATGTTTTGAGCGTTTCCTGTGTCACCAGTTTTACATTCCGATGCACTTCTGCAGGTTTACTGTATCCCTTGGACCTTCCCATTGTTGATGAAACACAGAAATTGCATCGGAATTGAATATAAGAGACACAATGCCGACTTAAGTACAGGAAGACTGAGTCTTCCTACTGTCTATGTTTTGAGCGTTTCCTGTGTCACCAGTTTTACATTCCGATGCACCTCTGCAGGTTTACTGTATCCCTTGGACCTTCCCATTGTCGATGAAACACAGAAATTGCATCGGAATTGAATATAAGAGACACAATGCCGACTTAAGTACAGGAAGACTGAGTCTTCCTAATTTCTATAACTTGAGCGTTTTCTTTGTAACCAGTTTTACATTCCGATGCACCTCTACAGGTTTACTGTATCCCTTGGACCTTCACAGTGACGATGAAACACAGAAATTGCATCGGAATTAAAAGTAAGAGACACAATGCCGTCTTAAGTACAGGAAGACTGAGTCTTCCTACTGTCTATGTTTTGAACGTTTCATGTGTCACCAGTTTTTCATTCTGATGCACCTCTGCAGGTTTACTGTATCCCTTGGACCTTCCCATTGTCGATGAAACACAGAAATTGCATCGGAATTAAATATAAGAGACACAACGCCGACTTAAGTACAAGAAAACTGAGTCTTCTTACGGTCTATGTTTTGAGCGTTTCCTGTATCACCAGTTTTACATTCCGAAGCACCCCTGCCGGTTTACTGTATCCCTTGGACCTTCCCATTGTCGATGAAACACAGAAATTGCATCGCATTAAATATAAGAGACACAATGCCGACTTAAGTACAGGAAGACTAAGTCTTCCTACTGTCTATGTTTTGAGCGTTTCCTGTGTCATCAGTTTTACTTTCCGATGCACCTCTGCAGGTTTACTATATCCCTTGGACCTTTCCATTCACGATGACACACAGAAATTTCATCTGAAATAAATATAAGAGACACAATGCCGACATAAGAACAGGAAGGCTGAGTCTTCCTACTGTCTATGTTTTGAGCGTTTCCTTTGTCACCAGTTTTACATTCCGATGCACCTCTGCAGGTTTACTGTATCCCTTGGAGCTTCCCATTGACGATGAAACACAGAAATTGCATCGCAATTAAATATAAGAGACACAATGCCGACTTAAGTACAGGAAGACTGAGTTTTCCTACTGTCTATGTTTTGAGCGTTTCCTGTGTCACCAGTTTTACATTCCGATGCACCTCTGCAGGTTTACTGTATCCCTTGGACCTTCCCATTGACGATGAAACTCATAAATTGCATGGGAATTAAATATAAGAGACACAATGCCGACTTAAGTACAGGAAGAGTGAGTCTTCCTACTGTCTATGTTTTAAACTTTTCCTCAGTCACTAGTTTTACATTCCGATGCACCTCTGCAGGTTTGCTGTATCCCTTGGACCTTTCCATTGACGATGAAACACAGAAATTGCATCGGAATTAAATATAAGAGACACAATGCCGACTAAAGTACAGGAACACTGAGTTTTGCTACTGTCTATAATTTGAGCGTTTCCTGTGTCACCAGTTTTACATTCCGATGCACCTCTACAGGTTTACTGTATCCCTTGGACCTTCACAGGTACGATGTAACACAGAAATTGCATCGGAATTAAATGTAAGAGACACAATACCGACTTAAGTACAGGAAGACTGAGTCTTCCTACTGTCTATGTTTTGAGCGTTTCCTGTGTCACCAGTTTTACATTCCGATGCACCTCTGCAGGTTTACTGTATCCCTTGGACCTTCCCATTGTCGATGAAACACAGAAATTGCATCGGAATTGAATATAAGAGACACAATGCCGACTTAAGTACAGGAAGACTGAGTCTTCCTAATTTCTATAACTTGAGCGTCTCCTTTGTCACCAGTTTTACATTCCGATGCACCTCTGCAGGTTTACTGTATCCCTTGGACCTTCACAGTGACGATGAAACACAGAAATTGCATCGGAATTAAATATAAGAGACACAATGCCGACTTAAGTGCAGGAAGACTGAGTTTTCCTACTGCCTATAATTTGAGCGCTTCCTGTGTCACCAGTTTTACATTCCGATGCACCTCTACACGTTTACTGTATCCCTTGGACCTTCACAGGTACGATGAAACCCAGAAATTGCATCGGAATTAAATATAAGAGACACAATGCCGACTTAAGTACAGGAAGACTGAGTCTTCCTACTGCCTATGTTTTGAGCGTTTCCTGTGTCACCAGTTTTACATTCCGATGCACCTCTGCAGGTTTACTGTATCCCTTGGACCGTCCCATTGTCGATGAAACACAGAAATTGCATCGGAATTAAATATCAGATACACAATGCCGACTTAAGTACCAGAAAAAAGTCTTCTTACGGTCAATGTTTTGAGCGTTTCCTGTGTCATCAGTTTTACTTTCCGATGCACCTCTGCATGTTTACTATATCCCTTTGACCATCCCATTCACGATGAAACACAGAAATTTAATCGGAAATAAATATAAGAGACACAATGCCGACATAAGTACAGGAAGACTGAGTCATCCTACTGCCTATGTTTTGAGCGTTTCCTGTGTCACCAGTTTTACATTCCGATGCACCTCTGCAGGTTTACTGTATCCCTTGGACCTTCCCATTGACGATGAAACACAGAAATTGCATTGGAATTAAATATAAGAGACACAATGCCGACTTAAGTACAGGATGACTGAGTCTTCCTACTGTCTATGTTTTGAGCGTTTCCTGTGTCAGTAGTTTTACATTCCGATGCACCCCTGCCGGTTTACTGTATCCCTTAGACCTTCCCATTGACGATGAAACACATAAATTGCATGGGAATTAAATATAAGAGACACTATGCCGACTTAAGTACAGGAACACTGAGTTTTCCTACTGTCTATAATTTGAGCGTTTCCTGTGTTACCAGTTTTACATTCCGATGCACCTCTACAGGTTTACTGTATCCCTTGGACCTTCACAGGTACGATGAAACACAGAAATTGCATCGGAATTAAATATAAGAGACACAATGCCGACTTAAGTACAGGAAGACTGAGTCTTCCTACTGTCTATGTTTTGAGCGTTTCCTGTGTCACCAGTTTTACATTCCGATGCACCTCTGCAGGTTTACTGTATCCCTTGGTCCTTCCCATTGTCGATGAAACACAGAATTTGCATCGGAATTAAATATAAGAGGCACAATGCCGACTGAAGTACAGGAAGACTGAGGCTTCCTAATTTCTATAACTTGAGCGTTTCCTGTGTCACCAGTTTTACATTCCGATGCACCTCTACAGGTTCTCTGTATCCCTTGGACCTTCACAGGTACGATGAAACCCAGAAAATGCATCGGAATTAAATATAAGAGACACAATGCCGACTTAAGTACAGGAAGACTGAGTATTCCTACTGTCTATGTTTTGAGCGATACCTGTGTCACCAGTATTATATTCCGATGCACCTCTGCAGGTTTACTGTATCCCTTGGACCTTCCCATTGTCGATGAAACACAGAAATTGCATCGCATTAAAAATAAGAGACACAATGCCGACTTAAGTACAGCAAGACTAAGTCTGACTACTGTAAATGTTTTGAGCGTTTCCTGTGTCATCAGTTTTACTTTCCGATGCACCTCTGCAGGTTTACTATATCCCTTGGACCTTTCCATTCACGATGACACACAGAAATTTCATCTGAAATAAATATAAGAGACACAATGCCGACATAAGAACAGGAAGGCTGAGTCTTCCTACTGTCTATGTTTTGAGCGTTTCCTTTGTCACCAGTTTTACATTCCGATGCACCTCTGCAGGTTTACTGTATCCCTTGGACCTTCCCATTGTCGATGAAACACAGAAATTGCATCGGAATTAAAAATAAGAGGCACAGAGCCGACTTAAGTACAGGAAGACTAAGTCTTCCTACTGTCTATGTTTTGAGCGTTTCCTGTGTCATCAGTTTTACTTTCCGATGCACCTCTGCATGTTTACTATATCCCTTGGACCTTCCCATTGACGATGAAACACAGAAATTGCATCGGAATTAAATATAAGAGACACAATGCCGTCTTAAGTACAGGAAGACTGAGTCTTCCTTCTGTCTATGTTTTGAACGTTTCATGTGTCACCAGTTTTTCATTCTGATGCACCTCTGCAGGTTTACTGTATCCCTTGGACCTTCCCATTGTCGATGAAACACAGAAATTGCATCGGAATTAAATATAAGAGACACAACGCCGACTTAAGTACAAGAAAACTGAGTCTTCTTACGGTCTATGTGTTGAACGTTTCCTGTATCACCAGTTTAACATTCCGATGCACCCCTGCCGGTTTACTGTATCCCTTGGACCTTCCCATTGTCGATGAAACACAGAAATTGCATCGCATTAAATATAAGAGACACAATGCCGACTTAAGTACAGGAAGACTAAGTCTTCCTACTGTCTATGTTTTGAGCGTTCCTGTGTCATCAGTTTTACTTTCCGATGCACCTCTGCAGGTTTACTATATCCCTTGGACCTTTCCATTCACGATGAAGCACAGAAATTTCATCTGAAATAAATATAAGAGACACAATGCCGACTTAAGAACAGGAAGGCTGAGTCTTCCTACTGTCTATGTTTTGGGCGTTTCCTTTGTCACCAGTTTTACATTCCGATGCACCTCTGAAGGTTTACTGTATCCCTTGGAGCTTCCCATTGACGATGAAACACAGAAATTGCATCGGAATTAAATATAAGAGACACAATGCCGACTTAAGTACAGGAAGACTGAGTCTTCCTACTGTCTATGTTTTGAGCGTTTCCTGTGTCACCAGTTTTACATTCCGATGCACCTCTGCAGGTTTACTGTATCCCTTGGACCTTCCCATTGACGATGAAACTCATAAATTGCATGGGAATTAAATATAAGAGACACAATGCCGTCTTAAGTACAGGAAGACTGAGTCTTCCTACTGTCTATGACTTGAGCGTTTCCTGAGTCACCAGTTTTACAATCCGATGCACCTCTGCAGGTTTACTGTATCCCTTGGTCTTTCCCATTGACGATGAAAAACAGAAATTGCATGGGAATTAAATATAAGAGACACAATGCCGACTTAAGTACAGGAAGACTAAGTCTTCCTACTGTCTATGTTTTGAGCGTTTCCTGTGTCATCAGTTTTACTTTCCGATGCACCTCTGCATGTTTACTACATCCCTTGGACCATCCCATTGACGATGAAACACAGAAATTGCATCGGAATTAAATATAAGAGACACAATGCCATCTTAAGTACAGGAAGACTGAGTCTTCCTACTGTCTATGATTTGAGCGTTTCATGTGTCACCAGTGTTTCATTCTGATGCACCTCTGCAGGATTACTGTATCCCTTGGACCTTCCCATTGTCGATGAAACACACAAATAGCATCGGAAATGAATATAAGAGACACAATGCCGACTTAAGTACAGGAAGACTGAGTCTTCCTAATTTCTATAACTTGAGCGTTTCCTGTGTCACCAGTTTTACATTCCGATGCACCTCTGCAGGTTTGCTGTATCCCTTGGACCTTCCCATTGACTATGAAACACAGAAATTGCATCGGAATTAAATATAAGAGACACAACGCAGACTTAAGTACAAGAAAACTGAATCTTCTTACGGTCAATGTTTTGAGCGTTTCCTGTGTCACCAGTTTTACATTCCGATGCACCTCTGCAGGTTTACTGTATCCCTTGGACCTTCCCATTGACGATGAAACACAGAAATTGCATCGGAGTTAAATATAAGAGACACAATGCCGTCTTAAGTACAGGAAGACTGAGTCGTCCCACTGTCTATGATTTGAGCGTTTCATGTGTCACCAGTTTTACATTCTGATGCACCTCTGCAGGTTTACTGTATCCCTTGGACCTTCCCATTGTCGATGAAACACAGAATTTGCATCGGAATTAAATATAAGAGATACAATGCCGACTTAAGTACAGGAAGACTGAGTCTTCCTACTGGCAATGCTTTGAGCGTTTCCTGTGTCACCCGTTTTACATACCGATGCACCTCTGCAGCTGTACTGTATCCCTTGGACCTTCCCATTGACGATGAAACATAGAAATTGCCTCGGAATTAAATATAAGAGACTCAATGCCGACTTAAGTACAGGAACACTGAGTTTTCCTACTGTCTATAATTTGAGCGTTTCCTGTGTCACCAGTTTTACATTCCGATGCACCTCTACAGGTTTACTGTATCCCTTGGACCTTCCCATTGTCGATGTAACACAGAAATTGCATTGGAATTAAATATAAGAGACACAATGCCGACTTAAGTACAAGAAAACTGAGTCTTCTTACGGTCTATGTTTTGAGCGTTTCCTGTGTCACCAGTTTTACTTTCCGATGCACCCCTGCCGGTTTACTGTATCCCATGGACCTTCCCATTGTCGATGAAACACAGAAATTGCATCGCATTAAATATAAGAGACACAATGCCGACTTAAGTACAGCAAGACTAAGTCTTCCTACTGTCTATGTTTTGAGCGTTTCCTGTGTCATCGGTTTTACTTTCCGATGCACCTCTGCAGGTTTACTATATCCCTTGGACCTTTCCATTCACGATGAAACACAGAAATTTCATCTGAAATAAATATAAGAGACACAATGCCGACTTAAGAACAGGAAGGCTGAGTCTTCCTACTGTCTATGTTTTGAGCGTTTCCTTTGTCACCAGTTTTACATTCCGATGCACCTCTGCAGCTTTACTGTATCCCTTGGAGCTTCCCATTGACGATGAAACACAGAAATTGCATTGGAATTAAATATAAGAGACACAATGCCGACTTAAGTACAAGAAAACTGAGTCTTCTTACGGTCTATGTTTTGAGCGTTTCCTGTGTCACCAGTTTTACATTCCGATGCACCCCTGCCGGTTTACTGTATCCCATGGACCTTCCCATTGTCGATGAAACACAGAAATTGCATCGCATTAAATATAAGAGACACAATGCCGACTTAAGTACAGCAAGACTAAGTCTTCCTACTGTCTATGTTTTGAGCGTTTCCTGTGTCATCGGTTTTACTTTCCGATGCACCTCTGCAGGTTTACTATATCCCTTGGACCTTTCCATTCACGATGAAACACAGAAATTTCATCTGAAATAAATATAAGAGACACAATGCCGACTTAAGAACAGGAAGGCTGAGTCTTCCTACTGTCTATGTTTTGAGCGTTTCCTTTGTCACCAGTTTTACATTCCGATGCACCTCTGCAGCTTTACTGTATCCCTTGGAGCTTCCCATTGACGATGAAACACAGAAATTGCATCGGAATTAAATATAAGAGACACAATGCCGACTTAAGTACAGGAAGACTGAGTCTTCCTACTGTCTATGTTTTGAGTGTTTCCTGTGTCACCAGTTTTACATTCCGATGCACCTCTGCAGGTTTACTGTATCCCTTGGACCTTCCCATTGACGATGAAACTCATAAATTGCATGGGAATCAAATATAAGAGACACAATGCCGACTTAAGTACAGGAAGACTGAGTCTTCCTACTGTCTATGTTTTGAGCGTCTCCTGTGTCACCAGTTTTACATTCCGATGCACCTCTGCAGGTTTACTGTATCCCTTGGACCTTCCCATTGACGATGAATCACATAAATTGCATGGGAATCTTTGGTGTGACGTCATAAGCGAGTGGCTGCGTGTGAGATCGCTCTCTAAGTTTTCATATATTTTTAGGTTCCAGATACATATTTTAACGGTTTTTGTGATAATATTTACTATATAAGTGACGTATTAGTGGTTTCTTCATTCAGCTCTGCCTTTCTTCTGTTGTGACGTGATATTTGTGAGTGTTTCGTATCGAGCAACTTAACCTCTTGCCTGTGTTTACATTCCGCGCTGACCAGTTGCAGCTGTAGCGGCGCATCGAAAGCTAAGTACTAATTAATTGTTTGTGCATAGTGATTTATTTAGGAACTTTAGTAGTCTTCAACCGGTGTTCGTGGTGTTTTCTGGTGAAATAATTTCAGAAGAACCTTTTGGGAACTGTTTACAGCTCGTTACTGTGTGATTAGACGTTTGATTCTCTTTCTGTATTAGTCTTTTGTTATATTCACATTTGTTGTTTATTAATACTGTTAATAATAGTAGTTACTTCCCTTGTAGAGTAAGTTTGTGATTATTGTAGTCAGGTTTTTAGCATCTTCTTATTGTAGTAGCGGAACTTAGAAAAAGTAAAATTTTACCATGAGTGAGAAGTGTGGGCTTTGCCGTAGGTTCGTGAGTAGTGGATTGCGGTGTGACACTTGTTCGAAGTATTTTCACTGGGGGGAATGCAGTGGGGAAGCCAGTGGGCATTCTGGTGAGATCCTCTCCTGGAACTGCAGGTTATGTAGCAAGAGTAAACTGATAGAGGAGCAGGAGCGTAAGATCTGTGCCCTTCAGGTGCAGTTGAAAAACGCACAGGAGGAGCTAGATAGGATGAGGAGGGAGAAGGTTGGGGAATGGGAGCTGGCTGTTGGCAAGAGATCTGCTAGGAGAAGAAGATTTTCAGATAGTTTTACTATTGGTGTTTACAATAGATATGACCAACTGTCAGAGTCTAGTGGAGAGGAATCTCTAGTAGCTGTAGATGTAGGAAGTATGCAGCAGACCTCAGTAGTTACTGTGCCTAGAACAGTTGCAAAGTCGAAGAGGAAGAAGAAGGTTCTGCTGTTAGGTAGTTCACATGGCAGAGGTGTAGGCCAGCAGTTGCAGGAAGTGCTGGGAAGTGAGTACCAGGTCACCAGCATTGTGAAGCCTAATGCAGGGTTGGCTCAGGTGACTGTTAACATAGGGGGGTTATGTAGGGATTTTACTAAAGAGGATCAGGTAGTGATTGTGGGTGGGGCTGGTAATAGTATTGGTAGGGATGGGGAGTATAACATAGATGGTGACCTGGAAAAGATAGCCACTCAGACTGGCAACACGAATGTGCATTTCGTGGAACTGTTTCAGCGTCACGATCGGCCTCATCTTAATACAGCCGTCAGGCGTAATAACATGAGACTTGGGGGTGCGCTGATGACAGAAAGCATGGGTCACATTTCAGTGGTGTCGGTGGAGTCTATCAGCAGGACGGGTTTCACTAGACACGGCCTGCACCTCAACAGGTATGGGAAGGGGAGGTTGGCAAAGCTTATAGGTGACAGCATAGGTGGGGTTGGTGGGATCACTCATGGGAAAATTCCTGCAGTAGTGTGTGTTAGAGCTGCACCTTTTTTAGATTGAAGTCAGCTGATAGGTATTCCTGCTTAAGGGAAGTCTCTCTAACAAGGGAATCACTTTTGACAAAGCTTAGGTATCCGAGTAATGAGGGAATTAGTATATTTCATCAAAATATACAAGGTATTAGGGATAAAGTTAGTGAACTGCTTATAGATGTTGACTCTGAAATTATTGGTATATCTGAACACTTCTTAAATAAGGAGATAATTCAGAGGCTTCCTTTACCAGGATACAGGTTGGCTGGCTGCTTTTCGAGGAGCTCTTTGCGGTGTGGGGGAGTAGCCATGTATGTGAAAAACGGCATCGCATTTGAGTCAATTGATGTTTCAAAGTACTGCACTGAAAAGGTGTTTGAATGTTGTGCAGGTGTGGTTAAATTTAACGGAGTTAAACTTGTAACTGTTGTTATTTATAGATCCCCAGACTCCGATTTCACAGCATTTTTGCTAAAGCTAGAGGAGGTTCTTGGTTCACTTTATAGGAAATACAAAAAGTTAGTTATATGTGGTGACTTCAATATTAATTGTATAAGTGATTGTGCAAGGAAGAGGATGCTGGTAGACCTCTTTAATTCATATAATCTTATGCAAACCGTATTCTTTCCAACGAGAGTGCAAGGGAACAGTAGAACAACCATAGACAACATTTTTGTTCATTCCTCATTACTAGAAGGGCATTCTGTTAGAAAAAAGGTGAATGGCCTTTCAGATCAT
This sequence comes from Schistocerca nitens, assembly GCF_023898315.1. Taxonomy (NCBI): domain Eukaryota; kingdom Metazoa; phylum Arthropoda; class Insecta; order Orthoptera; family Acrididae; genus Schistocerca; species Schistocerca nitens. Next base: position 42,160 of record NC_064616.1, on the reverse strand, counting down.
GATGCGCAAATTTTAACTTTAAAAGATTTTTATGCTGCAACTCGTGTTAAATATAGTCATCAGCTGTTCAGGAAAGCTGATCCGGTTGCTGTAGAGACCTTTGTAAACCTTATAAAGGAACAAGAGTGGCAAGATGTTTATAGCGCTGAGACAGTAAACGATAAATATAATGCTTTTCTAAAGACCTTTCTCATGCTCTTTGAAAGTTGCTTTCCGTTACAACGTTTAAAACAGGGTACTAGCACAAACAGGCAGCCTGGGTGGCTGACTAGAGGGATAAGAATATCGTGTAGAACAAAGTGGCAATTATATCAAAACGTTAGAAACAGTCAAAATCTAAATGCAGCAGCCCATTACAAACAGTATTGTAAGGTGCTTAAAAATGTTATTAGGAAGGCAAAAAGTATGTGGTATGCAGATAGAATAGCTAAGTCTCAGGATAAAATTAAAACCATATGGTCAGTCGTAAAGGAAGTTGCTGGTCTGCAGAGACAGGTCGAGGATATAGAATCAGTGCGTAGTGGGAATGTCCGTGTTACTGATAAGTCGCATATATGTACAGTATTTAATAATCACTTTCTGAATATAGCAGGTGAACTAAATAGAAACCTAATTCCAACAGGGAATCATATAGCGCTCTTAGAAAAAAGTGTTCCGAGACTGTTACCTGAAATGCTCCTCCATGATACTGACAAGAGGGAGATTGAGTTAATAATTAAATCACTAAAGACCAAGAACTCTCATGGATATGACGGGGTATCTAGCAGAATACTGAAGTATTGTTCTATGTATGTTAGCCCAGTACTTAGCCATATCTGTAACTTTTCCTTTAGGAGTGGTCGGTTTCCTGATCGATTAAAATACTCGGTAGTGAAGCCACTTTATAAAAAGGGAGACATTGATAATGTTGACAATTTTAGACCTATTTCTATGCCATCGGTGTTTGCTAAAGTTATCGAGAAGGTTGTATATACAAGGTTACTGGAGCATTTAAATTCACATAATTTGCTGTCAAATGTTCAGTTTGGTTTTAGAAATGGTTTAACAACTGAAAATGCTATATTCTCTTTTCTCTGTGAGGTTTTCGACGGATTAAATAAAAGGTTGCGAACGCTAGGTGTTTTCTTTGATTTAACGAAGGCTTTTGACTGTGTTGACCACAAAATATTACTGCAGAAGTTGGACCATTATGGAGTAAGGGGAGTAGCTTACAATTGGTTCGCCTCTTACTTTAAGAACAGAAAGCAGAGGGTAATTATCCGCAATATTGAGAGTGGTAGTGATGTTCAGTCCCAATGGGGCACTGTTAAGTGGGGCGTTCCCCAAGGGTCGGTGCTGGGGCCTCTGCTGTTTCTTATTTATATAAATGATATGCCTTCTAGTATTACAGGTGATTCAAAAATATTTCTGTTTGCTGATGACACCAGCTTGATAGTGAAGGATCTTGTGTGTAATATTGAAACAGTAACAAATAATTTAGTTCATGAAATAAGTTCGTGGCTTGTGGAAAATAATTTGATGCTAAATCACAGTAAGACTCAGTTTTTACAGTTTCTAACTCACAATTCAACAAGAACTGACATTTTAATCAGACAGAATGGGCATGTTATAAGCGAGACGGAACAGTTCAAGTTCCTAGGCGTACGGATAGATAGTAAGCTGTTGTGGAAAGCCCATGTTCAGGATCTTGTTCAGAAACTAAATGCTGCTTTATTTACCATTAGAACAGTATCTGAAATAAGTGACACTTCAACACGAAAAGTAGTCTATTTCGCATATTTTCATACGCTTATGTCGTATGGTATTATTTTTTGGGGTAATTCTTCTGATTCAAAAAGGGTATTTTTGGCTCAAAAACGGGCTGTTCGAGCTATATGTGGTGTAAGTTCGAGAACCTCTTGTCGACCCCTATTCAAAAATCTGGGAATTCTGACATTGCCCTCACAGTATATATTTTCTTTAATGTCGTTTGTTGTTAGCAATATTAGCCTATTCCCAAGAGTTAGCAGCTTTCACTCAGTTAATACTAGGCAGAAATCAAATCTGCATGTAGAATGCAGTTCCTTGACTCTTGTGCAGAAAGGAGTGCAGTATTCTGCTGCATCCATTTTCAATAAGCTACCACAAGAACTCAAAAATCTTAGCAGTAGCCCAAACTCTTTTAAGTCTAAACTGAAGAGTTTCCTCATGGCTCACTCCTTCTATTCTGTCGAGGAGCTCCTGGAAGAGCTAAAGAATTAAGCAAATTCCAGTGTTACATTGTTGATTGTCTTCATTTAAACTTATGACTTGTCACCTGAATATGTTTTTTTTTCTATATTTCATTTTATCTGTTTCTAATATCGTGTTATAATTTCATGTATTGACTCGTTCCATGACCATGGAGATTTCTCCTTAATTTGGTCCCACGGAACAATAAATAAATAAATAAATAAAAAAAAAAAATGCCGACTTAAGTACAGGAACACTGAGTTTTGCTACTGTCTATAATTTGAGCGTTTCCTGTGTCACCAGTTTTACATTCCGATGCACCTCTACAGGTTTACTGTATCCCTTGGACCTTCACAGGTACGATGTAACACAGAAATTGCATCGGAATTAAGTATAAGAGACACAATGCCGACTTAAGTACAGGAAGAATGAGTCTTCCTACTGTCTATGTTTTGAGCATTCCCTGTGTCACCAGTTTTACATTCCGATGCTCCTCTGCAGGTTTACTGTATCCCTTGGACCTTCCCATTGTCGATGAAACACAGAAATTGCATCGGAATTGAATATAAGAGACACAATGCCGACTTAAGTACAGGAAGTCTGAGTCTTCCTAATTTCTATAACTTGAGCGTCTCCTGTGTCACCAGTTTTACATTCCGATGCACCTCTACAGGTTTACTGTATCCCTTGGACCTTCACAGTGACGATGAAACACAGAAATTGCATCGGAATTAAATATAAGAGTCACAATGCCGACTTAAGTGCAGGAAGACTGAGTTTTCCTACTGTCTATAATTTGAGCGTTTCCTGTGTCACCAGTTTTACATTCCGATGCACCTCTACACGTTTACTGTATCCCTTGGACCTTCACAGGTACGATGAATACCAGAAATTGCATCGGAATTAAATATAAGACACACAATGCCGACTTAAGTACAGGAAGACTGAGTCTTCCTACTGTCTATGGTTTGAGCGTTTCCTGTGACACCTGTTTTACATTCCGATGCACCTCTGCAGGTTTACTGTATCCCTTGGACCGTCCCATTGTCGATGAAACACAGAAATTGCATCGGAATTAAATATCAGATACACAATGCCGACTTAAGTACCAGAAAAAAGTCTTCTTACGGTCAATGTTTTGAGCGTTTCCTGTGTCACCAGTTTTACATTCCGATGCACCTCTGCAGGTTTACTGTATCCCTTGGACCTTTACAGGTACGATGAAACACAAATTGCATCGAAATTTAATATAAGAGACACAATGCCGACTTAAGTACAGGAAGACTGAGTCTTCCTACTGTCTATGTTTTGAGCGTTTCCTGTGTCATCAGTTTTAATTTCCGATGCACCTCTTTATGTTTACTACATCCCTTGGACCATCCCATTGACGATGAAACACAGAAATTGCATCGGAATTAAATATAAGAGACACAATGCCGTCTTAAGTACAGGAAGACTGAGTCTTCCTACTGTCTATGATATGAGCGTTTCATGTGTCACCAGTTTTTCATTCTGATGCACCTCTGCAGGTTTACTGTATCCCTTGGTCTTTCCCATTGACGATGAAAAACAGAAATTGCATGGGAATTAAATATAAGAGACACAATGCCGACTTAAGTACAGGAAGACTAAGTCTTCCTACTGTCTATGTTTTGAGCGTTTCCTGTGTCATCAGTTTTACTTTCCGATGCACCTCTGCATGTTTACTACATCCCTTGGACCATCCCATTGACGATGAAACACAGAAATTGCATCGGAATTAAATATAAGAGACACAATGCCGTCTTAAGTACAGGAAGACTGAGTCTTCCTACTGTCTATGATTTGAGCGTTTCATGTGTCACCAGTTTTTCATTCTGATGCACCTCTGCAGGTTTACTGTATCCCTTGGACCTTCCCATTGTCGATGAAACACAGATATTGCATCGGAATTGAATATAAGAGACACAATGCCGACTTAAGTACAGGAAGACTGAGTCTTCCTAATTTCTATAATTTGAGCGTTTCCTGTGTCACCAGTTTTACATTCCGATGCACCTCTGCATGTTTACTGTATCCCTTGGTCCTTCCCATTGACTATGAAACACAGAAATTGCATCGGAATTAAATATAAGAGACACAACGCAGACTTAAGTACAAGAAAACTGAGTCTTCTTACGGTGTATGTTTTGAGCGTTTCCTGTATCACCAGTTTTACATTCCGATGCACCTCTGGAGGTTTACTGTATCCCTTGGACCTTCCAATTGACGATGAAACACTGAAATTGCATCGGAATTAAATATAAGAGACACAACGCCGACTTAAGTACAAGAAAACTGAGTCCTCCTACGGTCTATGTTTTGAGCGTTTCCTCTGTCACCAGTTTAACATTCCGATGCACCTCTGAAGGTTTACTGTATCCCTTGAACCTTCCCATTGCCGATGAAATAGAGAAATTGCATCGGAATTAAATATAAGAGACACAATGCCGACTTAAGTACAGGAAAACTGTGTCTTCTTACGGTATATGTTTCGAGCGTTCCTGTGTCACCAGTTTTACATTCCGATTCACCTCTGGAGGTTTACTGTATCCCTTGGACCTTCCAATTGACGATGAAACGCGGAAATTGCATTGGAATTAAAAAAAAGAGACCCAATACCGACTTAAGTACAGGAAGACAGAGTCTTCCTACTGTCTATGTTTTGAGCGTTTCCTGTGTCACAAGTTTTACATTCCGATTCACCTCTGAAGGTTTACTGTATCCATTGGACCTTCCCATTGACGATGAAACACTGAAATTGCATCGGAATTAAATATAAGAGACACAACGCCGACTTAAGTACAAGAAAACTGAGTCCTCCTACGGTCTATGTTTTGAGCGTTTCCTCTGTCACCAGTTTAACATTCCGATGCACCTCTGAAGGTTTACTGTATCCCTTGAACCTTCCCATTGCCGATGAAATAGAGAAATTGCATCGGAATTAAATATAAGAGACACAATGCCGACTTAAGTACAGGAAAACTGTGTCTTCTTACGGTCTATGTTTCGAGCGTTCCTGTGTCACCAGTTTTACATTCCGATTCACCTCTGGAGGTTTACTGTAGCCCTTGGACCTTCCAATTGACGATGAAACGCGGAAATTGCATTGGAATTAAAAAAAAGAGACCCAATACCGACTTAAGTACAGGAAGACTAAGTCTTCCTACTGTCTATGTTTTGAGCGTTTCCTGTGTCATCAGTTTTACTTTCCGATGCACCTCTGCATGTTTACTATATCCCTTGGACCTTCCCATTGTCGATGAAACACAAAAATTGCACCGGAATTAAATATAAGTGTCACAATGCCGTCTTAAGTACAGGAAGACTGAGTCTTCCTACTGTCTATGATTTGAGCGTTTCCTGAGTCACCAGTTTTACATTCCGATGCACCTCTGCAGGTTTACTGTATCCCTTGGACCTTCCCATTGACGATGAAGCACAGAAATTGCATCGGAATTAAATATAAGAGACACAACGCCGACTTAAGTACAAGAAAACTGAGTCTGCTTACGGTCTATGTTTTGAGCGTTTCCTGTATCACCAGTTTTACATTCCGATGCAGCCCTGCCGGTTTACTGTATCCCTTGGACCTTCCCATTGTCGATGAAACACAGAAATTGCATCGCATTAAATATAAGAGACACAATGCCGACTTAAGTACAGCAAGACTAAGTCATCCTACTGTCTATGTTTTGAGCTTATCCTGTGTCATCAGTTTTAGTTTCCGATGTACCTTCTCAGGTTTACTATATCCCTTGGACCTTTCCATTCACGATGAAACACAGAAATTTCATCTGAAATAAATGTAAGAGACACAATGCCGACTTAAGTACAGGAAGACTGAGTCTTCCTCCTGTCTATGTTTTTAGCGTATCCTTTGTCACCAGTTTTCATTCCTATGCACCTCTGCAGGTTTACTGTATCCCTTGGAGCTTCCCATTGACGATGAAACACAGAAATTGCATCGGAATTAAATATAAGAGACACAACGCCGACTTAAGTACAGGAAGACTGAGTCTTCCTACTGTCTATGATTTGAACGTTTCCTGTGTCAATAGTTTTACATTCCGATGCACCTCTGCAGGTTTACTGTTTCCCTTGGACCTTTCCATTGGCGATGAATCACAGAAATTGCATCGGAATTAAATATAAGAGACACAATGCCGACTTAAGTATAGGAAGACAGAGTTTTCCTACTGTCTATAATTTGAGCGTTTCCTGTGTCACCAGTTTTACATTCCGATGCACCTCTACATGTTTACTGTATCCCTTGGACCTTCACAGGTTCGATGAAACACAGGAATTGCATCGGCATTAAATATAAGACACACAACGCCGACTTAAGTACAAGAAAACTGAGTCGTCTTACGTTCTATGATTTGAGCGTTTCCCGTGTCACCAGTTATACATTCCGATGCACCTCTGCAGGTTTACTGTGTCCCGTGGACATCCCCATTGACGATGAAGCTCAGAAATTGCATTGGAAATAAATATAAGAGACACAACGCCGACTTAAGTACAAGAAAACTGAGTCTTCCTACGGTCTATGTTTTGAGCGTTTCGTGTGTCACCAGTTTTACATTCCGTTGCACCTCTGAAGGTTTACTGTATCCCTTGAACCTTCCCATTGACGATGAAATAGAAAAATTGCATCGGAATTAAATATAAGAGACACAATGCCGACTTAAGTACAGGAAAACTGTGTCTTCTTACGGTCTATGTTTAGTGCGTTTCCTGTGTCACCAGTTTTACATTACGATGCACATCTGGAGGTTTACTGTATACCTTGGACCTTCCCATTGACGATGAAACACAGAAATTGCATCGGAATTAAATATTAGAGACACAATGACGACTTAAGTACAGGAAGATTGAGTCTTCCTACTGTCTATGTTTTGAGCGTTTCATGTGTCACTAGTTTTACATTCTGATGCACCTCTGCAGGACTACTGTATCCCTTTGACCTTCCCATTTCGATGAAACACAGAAATTGCATCGGAATTGAATATAAGAGACACAATGCCGACTTAAGTACATGAAGACTGAGTCTTCCTACTGTCTATGTTTTGAGCGTTTCCTGCGTTACCAGTTTTACATTCCGATGCACCTCTGCAGGTTTACTGTATCCCTTGGACCTTCCCATTGACGATGAAACACAGAAATTCCATCGGAATTAAATATAAGAGACACAACGCCGACTTAAGTACAAGAAAACTGAGTCTTCTTACGGTCTATGTTTTGAGCGTTTCCTGTATCACCAGTTTTACATTCCGATGCACCCCTGCCGGTATACTGTATCCCTTGGACCTTCCCATTGTCGATGAAACACAGAAATTGCATCGCATTAAATATAAAAGACTTAATGCCGACTTAAGTACAGCATGACTAAGTCTTCCTACTGTCTATGTTTTGAGCGTTTCCTGTGTCATCAGTTTTATTTTCCGATGCACCTCTGCAGGTTTACTATATCCCTTGGACCTTTCCATTCACGATGAAACACAGAAATTTCATCTGAAAAAAAAATAAGAGACACAATGCCGACTTAAGTACAGGAAGACTGAGTCTTCATACTGTCTATGTTTTGAGCGTTTCCTTTGTCACCAGTTTTACATTCCGATGCACCTTTGCAGGTTTACTGTATCCCTTGGAGCTTCCCATTGACGATGAAACACAGAAATTCCATCGGAATTAAATATAAGAGACACAACGCTGACTTAAGTACAGGAAGACTGAGTCTTCCTACTGTCTATAATTTGAGCGTTTCCTGTGTCACCAGTTTTACATTCCGATGCACCTCTACATGTTTACTGTATCCCTTGGACCTTCACAGGTACGATGAAACACAGAAATTGCATCGGAATTAAATATAAGAGACACAATGCCGACTTAAGTACAGGAAGAATGAGTCTTCCTAATTTCTATAACTTGAGCGTTTCCTGTGTCACCAGTTTTACATTCCGATGCACCTCTGCAGGTTTACTGTATCCCTTGGACCTTCCCATTGTCGATGAAACACAGAAATCGCTTCGGAATTAAATATAAGAGACACAATGCCGACTTAAGTACAGCAAGACTAAGTCTTCCTACTGTCTATGTTTTGAGCATTTCCATTGTCACAAGTTTTACAATCCGATTCACCTCTGAAGGTTTACTGTATCCATTGGACCTTCCCATTCACGATGAAACACAGAAATTGCATCGGAATTAAATATAAGAGACACAACGCCGACTTAAGTACAGGAAGACTGAGTCTTCCTACGGTCTATGTTTTGAGCGTTTCCTGTGTCACCAGTTTTACATTCCGATGCACCTCTGAAGGTTTACTGTATCCCTTGAACCTTCCCATTGACGATGAAATAGAAAAATTGCATCGGAATTAAATATAAGAGACACAATGCCGACTTAAGTACAGGAAAACTGTGTCTTCATACGGTCTATGTTTCGATCGTTTCCTGTATCACCAGTTTTACATTCCGATGCACCTCTGGAGGTTAACTGTATCCCTTGGACCTTCCAATTGACGAAGAAACACAGAAATTGCATCGGAATTATATATAAGAGACACAATGACGACTTAAGTACAGGAAGCCTGAGTCTTCCCAATGTCTATGTTTTGAGCGTTTCCTGTGTCATCAGCTTTACGTTCCGATGCACCTCTGAAGGTTTACTGCATCCCATGGACCTTCCCATTGACGATGAAACACAGAAAATGCATCGGAATTAAATATAAGAGACACAATGCCGACTTAAGTACAGGAAGACTGAGTCTTCCTACTGTCTATGTTTTAAGCGTTTCCTGTGTCACCAGTTTTATATTCCAATGCACCTCTGCAGGTTTAATGTATCCATTGGACCTTCCCATTGTCGATGAAACACAGAAATCGCATCGGAATTAAATATAAGAGTCACAATGCCGTCTTAAGTACAGGAAGACTGAGTCTTCCTACTGTCTATGATTTGAGCGTTTCCTGAGTCACCAGTTTTACATTCCGATGCACCTCTGCAGGTTTACTGTATCCCTTGGACCTTCCCATTGACGATGAAAAACAGAAATTGCATCGGAATTAAATATAAGATACACAATGCCGTCTTAAGTACAGGAAGACTAAGTCTTCCTACTGTCTATGGTTTGAGCGTTTCCTGTGTCATCAGTTTTAGTTTCCGATGCACCTCTGCATGTTTACTATATCCCTTGGACCTTCCCATTGTCGATGAAACACAGAAATTGCATCGCAACAAATATAAGAGACACAATGCCGACTTAAGTACAGCAAGACGAAGTCTTATTACTGTCTATGTTTTGAGCGTTTCCTGTGTCATCAGTTTTACTTTCCGATGCACATCTGCAGGTTTACTATATCCCTTGGACCTTTCCATTCACGATGAAACACAGAAATTTCATCTGAAATAAATATAAGAGACACAATGCCGACTTAAGTACAGGAAGACTGAGTCTTCCTACTGTCTATGTTTTGAGCGTTCCTTTGTCACCAGTTTTACATTCCGATGCACCTCTGCAGGTTTACTATATCCCTTGGAGCTTCCCATTGACAATGAAACACAGAAATTGCATCGGAATTAAATATAAGAGACACAACGCCGACTTAAGTACAGGAAGACTGGGTCTTCCTACTGTCTATGATTTGAACGTTTCCGTGTCACTAGTTTTACATTCCGATGCACCTCTGCAGGTTTACTGTATCCCTTGAACCTTTCCATTGGCGATGAAACACAGAAATTGCATCGGAATTAAATATACGAGACACAATGCCGACTTAAGTACAGGAAGACTGAGTTTTCCTACTGTCTATAATTTGAGCGTTTCCTGTGTCACCAGTTTTACATTCTGATGCACCTCTACATGTTTACTGTATCCCTTGGACCTTCACAGGTACGATGAAACACAGAAATTGCATCGGAATTAAATATAAGAGACACAATACCGACTTAAGTACAGGAAGACTGAGTCTTCCTACTGTCTATGTTTTGAGCGTTTCCTGTGTCACCAGTTTTACATTCCGATGCACCTCTGCAGGTTTACTGTATCCCTTGGACCTTCCCATTGTCGATGAAACACAGAAATTGCATCGGAATTAAATATAAGAGACACAACGCCGACTTAAGTACAAGAAAACTGAGTCTTCTTACGGTCTATGTTTGAGCGTTTCCTGTATCACCAGTTTTATATTCCGATGCACCCCTGCCGGTTTACTGTATCCCTTGGACCTTCCCATTGTCGATGAAACACAGAAATTGCATCGCATTAAATATAAGAGACACAATGCCGACTTAAGTACAGGAAGACTAAGTCTTCCTACTGTCTATGTTTTGAGCGTTTCCTGTGTCATCAGTTTTACTTTCCGATGCACCTCTGCAGGTTTACTATATCCCTTGGACCTTTCCATTCACGATGAAACACAGAAATTTCTTCTGAAATAAATATAAGAGACACAATGCCGACTTAAGAACAGGAAGGCTGAGTCTTCCTACTGTCTATGTTTTGAGCGTTTCCTTTGTCACCAGTTTTACATTCCGATGCACCTCTGCAGGTTTACTGTATCCCTTGGAGCTTCCCATTGACGATGAAACACAGAAATTGCATCGGAATTAAATATAAGAGACACAATGCCGACTTAAGTACAGGAAGACTGAGTCTTCAAACTGTCTATGCTTTGAGCGTTTCCTGTGTCACTAGTTTTACATTCCTATGCACCTCTGCAGGTTTACTGTATCCCTTGGACCTTCCCATTGACGATGAAACTCATAAATTGCATGGGAATCAAATATAAGAGACACAATGCCGACATAAGTACAGGAAGACTGAGTCTTCCTACTGTCTATGTTTTGAGCGTCTCCTGTGTCACCAGTTTTACATTCCAATGCACCTCTGCAGGTTTACTGTATCCCTTGGACCTTCCCATTGTCGATGAAACACAGATACAGCATCGGAATTAAATATAAGAGACACAATGCCGACTTAAGTACAGGAAGACTGAGTCTTCCTACTGTCTATGTTTTGAGCGTTTCCTGTGACACCAGTTTTACATTCCGATGCACCTCTGCAGGTTTACTGTATCCCTTGGACCGTCCCATTGTCGATGAAACACAGAAATTGCATCGGAATTAAATATCAGATACACAATGCCAACTTAAGTACCAGAAAAAAGTCTTCTTACGGTCAATGTTTTGAGCGTTTCCTGTGTCACCAGTTTTACATTCCGATGCACCTCTGCAGGTTTACTGTATCCCTTGGACCTTCACAGGTACGATGAAACACAAATTGCATCGAAATTTAATATAAGAGACACAATGCCGACTTAAGTACAGGAAGACTGAGTCTTCCTACTGTCTATGTTTTGAGCGTTTCCTGTGTCATCAGTTTTACTTTCCGATGCACCTCTGCATGTTTACTACATCCCTTGGACCATCCCATTGACGATGAAACACAGAAATTGCATCGGAATTAAATATAAGAGACACAATGCCGTCTTAAGTACAGGAAGACTGAGTCTTCCTACTGTCTATGATTTGAGCGTTTCATGTGTCACCAGTTTTTCATTCTGATGCACCTCTGCAGGTTTACTGTATCCCTTGGTCTTTCCCATTGACGATGAAAAACAGAAATTGCATGGGAATTAAATATAAGAGACACAATGCCGACTTAAGTACAGGAAGACTAAGTCTTCCTACTGTCTATGTTTTGAGCGTTTCCTGTGTCATCAGTTTTACTTTCCGATGCACCTCTGCATGTTTACTACATCCCTTGGACCATCCCATTGACGATGAAACACAGAAATTGCATCGGAATTAAATATAAGAGACACAATGCCGTCTTAAGTACAGGAAGACTGAGTCTTCCTACTGTCTATGATTTGAGCGTTTCATGTGTCACCAGTTTTTCATTCTGATGCACCTCTGCAGGTTTACTGTATCCCTTGGAACTTCCCATTGTCGATGAAACACAGAAATTGCATCGGAATTGAATATAAGAGACACAATGCCGACTTAAGTACAGGAAGACTGAGTCTTCCTAATTTCTATAACTTGAGCGTTTCCTGTGTCACCAGTTTTACATTCCGATGCACCTCTGCATGTTTACTGTATCCCTTGGACCTTCCCATTGACTATGAAACACAGAAATTGCATCGGAATTAAATATAAGAGACACAACGCAGACTTAAGTACAAGAAAACTGAGTCTTCTTACGGTGTATGTTTTGAGCGTTTCCTGTATCACCAGTTTTACATTCCGATGCACCTCTGCAGGTTTACTGTATCCCTTGGACCTTCCAATTGACGATGAAATGCGGAAATTGCATTGGAATTAAAAAAAAGAGACCCAATTCCGACTTAAGTACAGGAAGACAGAGTCTTCCTACTGTCTATGTTTTGAGCGTATCGTGTGTCACCAGTTTTACATGCTGATTCACCTCTGCAGGTTTACTATATCCCTTGGACCTTCCCATTGACGATGAAAAACAGAAATTGCATCGGAATTAAATTTAAGATACACAATGCCGTCTTAAGTACAGGAAGACTAAGTCTTCCTACTGTCTATGATTTGAGCGTTTCCTGTATCACCAGTTTTACATTCCGATGCAGCCCTGCCGGTTTACTGTATCCCTTGGACCTTCCCATTGTCGATGAAACACAGAAATTGCATCGCATTAAATATAAGAGACACAATGCCGACTTAAGTACAGCAAGACTAAGTCATCCTACTGTCTATGTTTTGTTCTTTTCCTGTGTCATCAGTTTTAGTTTCCGATGTACCTTCTCAGGGTTACTATATCCCTTGGACCTTTCCATTCACGATGAAACACAGAAATTTCATCTGAAATAAATATAAGAGACACAATGCCGACTTAAGTACAGGAAGACTGAGTCTTCCTCCTGTCTATGTTTTTAGCGTATCCTTTGTCACCAGTTTTACATTCCGATGCACCTCTGCAGGTTTACTGTATCCCTTGGAGCTTCCCATTGACGATGAAACACAGAAATTGCATCGGAATTAAATATAAGAGACACAACGCCGACTTAAGTACAGGAAGACTGAGTCTTCCTACTGTCTATGATTTGAACGTTTCCTGTGTCAATAGTTTTACATTCCGATGCACCTCTGCAGGTTTACTGTATCCCTTGGACCTTTCCATTGGCGATGAATCACAGAAATTGCATCGGAATTAAATATAAGAGACACAATGCCGACTTAAGTACAGGAAGACAGAGTTTTCCTACTGTCTATAATTTGAGCGTTTCCTGTGTCACCAGTTTTACATTCCGATGCACCTCTACATGTTTACTGTATCCCTTGGACCTTCACAGGTACGATGAAACACAGGAATTGCATCGGCATTAAATATAAGAGACACAATGCCGACTTAAGTACAGGAAGAATGAGTCTTCCTACTGTCTATGTTTTGAGCGTTTCCTGTGTCACCAGTTTTACTTTCCGATGCACCTCTGCAGGTTTACTGTATCCCTTGCACCTTCCCATTGTCGATGAAACACAGAAATCGCATCGGAAATAAATATAAGAGACAAAATGCCGACTTAAGTACAGCAAGACTAAGTCTTCCCACTGTCTATGTTTTGAGCGTTTCCTGTGTCACCAGTTTTACATTCCGATTCACCTCTGAAGGTTTACTGTATCCATTGGACCTTCCCATTGACGATGAAACACAGAAATTGCATCGGAATTAAATATAAGACACACAACGCCGACTTAAGTACAAGAAAACTGAGTTGTCTTACGTTCTATGATTTGAGCGTTTCCCGTGTCACCAGTTATACATTCCGATGCACCTCTGCAGGTTTACTGTGTCCCGTGGACATCCCCACTGACGATGAAGCTCAGAAATTGCATCGGAAATAAATATAAGAGACACAACGCCGACTTAAGTACAAGAAAACTGAGTCTTCCTACGGTCTATGTTTTGAGCGTTTCCTGTGTCACCAGTTTTACATTCCGTTGCACCTCTGAAGGTTTACTGTATCCCTTGAACCTTCCCATTGACGATGAAATAGAAAAATTGCATCGGAATTAAATATAAGGGACACAATGCCGACTTAAGTACAGGAAAACTGTGTCTTCTTACGGTCTATGTTTCGTGCGTTTCCTGTGTCACCAGTTTTACATTACGATGCACCTCTGGAGGTTTACTGTATACCTTGGACCTTCCCATTGACGATGAAACACAGAAATTGCATCGGAATTAAATATTAGAGACACAATGACGACTTAAGTACAGGAAGATTGAGTCTTCCTACTGTCTATGTTTTGAGCGTTTCATGTGTCACTAATTTTACATTCTGATGCACCTCTGCAGGCTTACTGTATCCCTTTGACCTTCCCATTTCGATGAAACACAGAAATTGCATCGGAATATAATATAAGAGACACAATGCCGACTTAAGTACATGAACACTGAGTCTTCCTACTGTCTATGTTTTCAGCGTTTCCTGCGTCACCAGTTTTACATTCCGATGCACCTCTGCAGGTTTACTGTATCCCTTGGACCTTCCCATTGACACTGAAACACAGAAATTGCATCGGAATTAAATATAAGAGACACAACGCCGACCTAAGTACAAGAAAACTGAGTCTTCTTACGGTCTATGTTTTGAGCGTTTCCTGTATCACCAGTTTTACATTCCGATGCACCCCTGCCGGTATACTGTATCCCTTGGACCTTCCCATTGTCGATGAAACACAGAAATTGCATCGCATTAAATATAAAAGACACAATGCCGACTTAAGTACAGCAAGACTAAGTCTTCCTACTGTCTATGTTTTGAGCGTTTCCTGTGTCATCAGTTTTACTTTCCGATGCACCTCTGCAGGTTTCCTATATCTCTTGGACCCTTCCATTCACGATAAAACACAGAAATTTCATCTGAAATAAATATAAGAGACACAATGCCGACTTAAGTACAGGAAGACTGAGTCTTCATACTGTCTATGTTTTGAGCGTTTCCTTTGTCACCAGTTTTACATTCCGATGCACCTTTGCAGGTTTACTGTATCCCTTGGAGCTTCCCATTGACGATGAAATACAGAAATTCCATCGGAATTAAATATAAGAGACACAACGCCGACTTAAGTACAGGAAGACTGAGTCTTCCTACTGTCTATGATTTGAACGTTTCCTGTGTCACTAGTTATACATTCCGATGCACCTCTGCGGGTTTACTGTATCCCTTGGACCTTTCCATTGGCGATGAAACACAGAAATTGCATTGGAATTAAATATAAGAGACACAATGGCGACTTAAGTACAGGAAGACTGAGTTTTCCTACTGTCTATAATTTGAGCGTTTCCTGTGTCACCAGTTTTACATTCCGATGCACCTCTACATGTTTACTGTATCCCTTGGACCTTCACAGGAACGATGAAACACAGAAATTGCATCGGAATTAAATATAAGAGACACAATGCCGACTTAAGTACAGGAAGAATGAGTCTTCCTACTGTCTATGTTTTGAGCGTCTCCTGTGTCACCAGTTTTACATTCCGATGCACCTCTGCAGGTTTACTGTATCCCTTGGACCTTCCCATTGTAGATGAAACACAGAAATCGCTTCGGAATTAAATATAAGGGACACAATGCCGACTTAAGTACAGCAAGACTAAGTCTTCCTACTGTCTATGTTTTGAGCGTTTCCATTGTCACAAGTTTTACATTCCGATTCACCTCTGAAGGTTTACTGTATCCATTGGACCTTCCCATTCACGATGAAACACAGAAATTGCATCGGAATTAAATATAAGAGACACAACGCCGACTTAAGTACAAGAAAACTGAGTCTTCTTATGGTCTATGTTTCGAGCGTTTCCTGTATCACCAGTTTTACATTCCGATGCACCTCTGGAGGTTAACTGTATCCCTTGGACCTTCCAATTGACGAAGAAACACAGAAATTGCATCGGAATTAAATATAAGAGACACAATGACGACTTAAGTACAGGAAGCCTGAGTCTTCCCAATGTCTATGTTTTGAGCGTTTCCTGTGTCATCAGCTGTACGTTCCGATGCACCTCTGAAGGTTTACTGTATCCCATGGACCTTTCCATTGACGATGAAACACAGAAAATGCATCGGAATTAAATATAAGAGACACAATGCCGACTTAAGTACAGGAAGACTGAGTCTTCCTACTGTCTATGTTTTAAGCGTTTCCTGTCTCACCAGTTTTACATTCCGATGCACCTCTGCAGGTTTAATGTATCCATTGGACCTTCCCATTGTCGATGAAACACAGAAATCGCATCGGAATTAAATATAAGAGTCACAATGCCGTCTTAAGTACAGGAAGACTGAGTCTTCCTAATGTTTATGATTTGTGCGTTTCCTGAGTCACCAGTTTTACATTCCGATGCACCTCTGCAGGTTTACTGTATCCCTTGGACCTTCCCATTGACGATGAAAAACAGAAATTGCATCGGAATTAAATATAAGATACACAATGCCGTCTTAAGTACAGGAAGACTAAGTCTTCCTACTGTCTATGGTTTGAGCGTTTCCTGTGTCATCAGTTTTAGTTTCCGATGCACCTCTGCATGTTTACTATATCCCTTGGACCTTCCCATTGTCGATGAAACACAGAAATTGCATCGCATCAAATATAAGAGACACAATGCCGACTTAAGTACAGCATGACTAAGTCTTACTACTTTCTATGTTTTGAGCGTTTCCTGTGTCATCAGTTTTACTTTCCGATGCACCTCTGCAGGTTTACTATATCCCTTGGATCTTTCCATTCACGATGAAACACAGAAATTTCATCTGAAATAAATATAAGAGACACAATGCCGACTTAAGTACAGGAAGACTGAGTCTTCCTACTGTCTATGTTTTGAGCGTTTCCTTTGTCACCAGTTTTACATTCCGATGCACCTCTGCAGGTTTACTATATCCCTTGGAGCTTCCCATTGACAATGAAACACAGAAATTGCATCGGAATTAAATATAAGAGACACAACGCCGACTTAAGTACAGGAAGACTGGGTCTTCCTACTGTCTATGATTTGAACGTTTCCGTGTCACTAGTTTTACATTCCGATGCACCTCTGCAGGTTTACTGTATCCCTTGAACCTTTCCATTGGCGATGAAACACAGAAATTGCATCGGAATTAAATATACGAGACACAATGCCGACTTAAGTACAGGAAGACTGAGTTTTCCTACTGTCTATAATTTGAGCGTTTCCTGTGTCACCAGTTTTACATTCCGATGCACCTCTACATGTTTACTGTATCCCTTGGACCTTCACAGGTACGATGAAACACAGAAATTGCATCGGAATTAAATATAAGAGACACAATACCGACTTAAGTACAGGAAGAATGAGTCTTCCTACTGTCTATGTTTTGAGCGTTTCCTGTGTCACCAGTTTTACATTCCGATGCACCTCTGCAGGTTTACTGTATCCCTTGGACCTTCACAGTGACGATGAAACACAGAAATCGCATCGGAATTAAATATAAGAGACACAATGCCGACTTAAGTACAGCAAGACTAAGTCTTCCTACTGTCTATGTTTTGAGCGATTCCTGTGTCACAAGTTTTACATTCCGATTCACCTCTGAAGGTTTACTGTATCCATTGGACCTTCCCATTGACGATGAAACACAGAAATTGCATCGGAATTAAATATAAGAGACACAACGCCGACTTAAGTACAAGAAAACTGAGTCTTCTCACGGTCTATGTTTTGAGCGTTTCCCGTGTCACCAGTTATACATTCCGATGCACCTCTGCAGGTTTACTGTGTCCCGTGGACATCCCCATTGACGATGAAGCTCAGAAATTGCATCGGAAATAAATATAAGAGACACAACGCCGACTTAAGTAAAAGAAAACTGAGTCTTCCTACGGTCTATGTTTTGAGCGTTTCCTGTGTCACCAGTTTTACATTCCGATGCACCTCTGAAGGTTTACTGTATCCCTTGAACCTTCCCATTGACGATGAAATAGAAAAATTGCATCGGAATTAAATATAAGAGACACAATGCCGACTTAAGTACAGGAAGCCTGAGTCTTCCCAATGTCTATGTTTTGAGCGTTTCCTGTATCATCAGTTTTACATTCACATGCACCTCTGAAGGTTTACAGTATCCCATGGACCTTCCCATTGACGATGAAACACAGAAAATGCATCGGAATTAAATATAAGAGACACAATGACGACTTAAGTACAGGAAGACTGAGTCTTCCTACTGTCTATGTTTTAAGCGTTTCCTGTGTCACCAGTTTTACATTCCGATGCACCTCTGCAGGTTTACTGTATCCCTTGGACCTTCCCATTGACGATGAAACACAGAAATTGCATCGGAATTAAATATAAGAGTCACAACGCCGACTTAAGTACAAGAAAACTGAGTCTTCTTACGGTCTATGTTTTGAGCGTTTCCTGTATGACCAGTTTTAGATTCCGATGCACCCCTCCCGGTTTACTGTATCCCTTGGACCTTCCCATTGTCGATGAAACACAGAAATTGCATCGCATTAAATATAAGAGACACAATGCCGACTTAAGTACAGCAAGACAAAGTCTTCCTACTGTCTATGTTTTGAGCGTTTCCTGTGTCATCAGTTTTACTTTCCGACGCACCTCTGCAGGTTTACTATATCCCTTGGACCTTTCCATTGTCGATGAAACACAGAAATTGCATCGAAATTTAATATAAGAGACACAATGCCGACGTAAGTACAGGAAGACTGAGTTTTCCTACTGTCTATAATTTGAGCGTTTCCTGTGTCACCAGTTTTACATTCCGATGCACCTCTACATGTTTACTGTATCCCTTGGACCTTCACAGGTACGATGAAACACAGAAATTGCATCGGAATTAAATATAAGAGACACAATGCCGACTTAAGTACAGGAAGAATGAGTCTTCCTACTGTCTATGTTTTGAGCGTTTCCTGTGTCACCAGTTCTACATTCCGATGCACCTCTGCCGGTTTACTGTATCCCTTGGACCTTCCCATTGTCGATGAAACACAGAAATCGCATCGGAATTAAATATAAGAGACACAATGCCGACTTAAGTACAGCAAGACTAAGTCTTCCTACTGTCTATGTTTTGAGCGTTTCCTGTGTCACAAGTTTTACATTCCGATTCACCTCTGAAGGTTTACTGTATCCATTGGACCTTCCCATTGACGATGAAACACAGAAATTGAATCGGAATTAAATGTAAGAGACACAACGCCGACTTAAGAACAAGAAAACTGAGTCTTCTTACGGTCTATGTGCTGAGCGTTTCCCGTGTCACCAGTTATACATTCCGATGCACCTCTGCAGGTTTACTGTGTCCCTTGGACATCCCCATTGACGATGAAGCTCAGAAATTACATCGGAAATAAATATAAGAGACACAACGCCGACTTAAGTACAAGAAAACTGAGTCTTCCTACGGTCTATGTTTTGAGCGTTTCCTGTGTCACCAGTTTTACATTCCGATGCACCTCTGAAGGTTTACTGTATCCGTTGAACCTTCCCATTGACGATGAAATAGAAAAATTGCATCGGAATTAAATATAAGAGACACAATGCCGACTTAAGTATAGGAAAACTGTGTCTTCTTACGGTCTATGTTTCGAGCGTTTCCTGTGTCACCAGTTTTACATTCCGATGCACCTCTATATGTTTACTGTATCCCTTGGACCTTCACAGTGTCGATGAAACTCAGAAATTGCATAAAATTAAATATAAGAGGCACAATGCCGAATTCATTTCAAGAAAACTGAGTCTTCTTATGGTCTATGTTTAGACCGCTTCCTGTGTCACCAGTTTTACATTCCGATGCACCTCTGCAGGTTTACTGTATCCTTTGGACCTTCCCATTGACGACGAAACACAGAAATTGCATCGGATTTAAATATAAGAGACACAATGCCGACTTAAGTACTGGAGGACTGAGTAATCCTACTGTCTATGTCTTGATCGTTTCCTGTCTCACCAGTTTTACATTGCGGTGCACCTTTGTAGTTTTAGTGTATCCATTGGACATTCCCATTGACGATGAAACACAGAAAAAGCATCGGAATTAAATATAAGAGACACAATACCGACATAAGTACAGGAAGGATGACTCTTCCTACTGTCTATGTTTTGAGCGTTTCCTGTGTCACCAGTTTTCCATTCCGGTGCACCTCTGCAGGTTTACTATATCCATTGCACCTTCCCATTGACGATGAAACATAGAAATTGCATCGGAATTAAATATAAGAGACACAAAGCCGACTTAAGTACAAAAAAACTGAGTCTTCTTAAGGTCTATGTTTTGAGCGTTCCCGTGTCACCAGTTTTACATTCCGATGCATCTCTGCAGGTTTACTGTGTCCCTTGGACCTCTCCATTGAAGATGAAGCTCAGAAATTGCATCGGAAATAAATATAAGAGACTCAACGCCGTCTTAAGTACAAGAAAACTGAGTCTTCCTACGGTCTATGTTTTGAGCGTTTCCTGTGTCACCAGTTTTACATTCCGATGCAACTCTACATGTATACTGTATCCCTTGAACCTTCACAGGTACGATGAAACACAGAAATTGCATCGGAATTAAATATAAGAGACACAATGCCGACTTAAGTACAGGAAGAATGAGTCTTCCTACTGTCTATGTTTTGAGCGTTTCCTGTGTCACCAGTTTTACATTCCGATGCACCTCTGCAGGTTTACTGTATCCCTTGGACCTTCCCATTGTCGATGAAACACAGAAATCGCATCGGAATTAAATATAAGAGACACAATGACGACTTAAGTACAGGAAGACTGAGTCTTCCTACTGTCTATGTTTTAAGCGTTTCCTGTGTCACCAGTTTTACATTCCGATGCACCTCTGCAGGTTTAATGTATCCATTGGACCTTCCCATTGACGAAGAAACACAGAAATTGCATCGGAATTAAGTATAACAGACACAATGACGACTTAAGTACAGGAAGATTGAGTCTTCCTACTGTCTATGTTTTGAGCGTTTCCTGTGTCACCAGTTTTACATTCCGATGCACCTCTGCAGGTTTACTGCATTCATTGGACCTTCCCATTGACGATGAAGCACAGAAATTGCATCGGAATTAAATATTAGAGGCACAATGACGACTTAAGTACAGGAAGATTGAGTCTTCCTACTGTCTATGTTTTGAGCGTTTCATGTGTCACCAGTTTTACATTCTGATGCACCTCTGCAGGTTAACTATATCCCTTGGACCTTCCCATTGTCGATGAAACACAGAAATTGCATCGGAATTAAATATAAGAGACACAATGCCGACTTAAGTACATGAAGACTGAGTCTTCCTACTGTCTATGTTTTGAGCATTTCCTGTGTCACCAGTTTTACATTCCGATGCACCTCTGCAGGTTTACTGTATCCCTTGGACCTTCCCATTGTCGATGAAACACAGAAATCGCATCGGAATTAAATATAAGAGACACAATGACAACTTAAGTACAGGAAGACTGAGTCTTCCTACTGTCTATGTTTTAAGCGTTTCCTGTGTCATCAGTTTTACTTTCCGATGCACCTCTGCAGGATTACTATATCCCTTGGACCTTTGCATTGGCGATGAAACACAGAAATTGCATCGAAATTAAATATAAGAGACACAATGCCGACGTAAGTACAGGAAGACTGAGTTTTCCTACTGTCTATAATTTGAGCGTTTCCTGTGTCACCAGTTTTACATTCCGATGCACCTCTACATGTTTACTGTATCCCTTGGACCTTGACAGGTACGATGAAACACAGAAATTGCATCGGAATTAAATATAAGAGACACAATGCTGACTTAAGTACAGGAAGACTAAGTCTTCCTACTGTCTATGTTTTGAGCGTTTCCTGTGTCACAAGTTTTACGATCCGATTCACCTCTGAAGGTTTACTGTATCCATTGGACCTTCCCATTGACGATGAAACACAGAAATTGAACCGGAATTAAATGTAAGAGACACAACGCCGACTTAAGAACAAGAAAACTGAGTCTTCTTACGGTCTATGTGTTGAGCGTTTCCCGTGTCACCAGTTATACATTCCGATGCACCTCTGCAGGTTTACTGTGTCCCTTGGACATCCCCATTGACGATGAAGCTCAGAAATTACATCGGAAATAAATATAAGAGACACAACGCCGACTTAAGTACAAGAAAACTGAGTCTTCCTACGGTCTATGTTTTGAGCGTTTCCTGTGTCACCAGTTTTACATTCCGATGCACCTCTGAAGGTTTACTGTATCCGTTGAACCTTCCCATTGACGATGAAATAGAAAAATTGCATCGGAATTAAATATAAGAGACACAATGCCGACTTAAGTATAGGAAAACTGTGTCTTCTTACGGTCTATGTTTCGAGCGTTTCCTGTGTCACCAGTTTTACATTCCGATGCACCTCTGCAGGTTTACTGTATCCCTTGGACCTTCAAAGTGTCGATGAAACACAGAAATTGCATAAAATTAAATATAAGAGACACAATGCCGAATTCATTTCAAGAAAACTGAGTCTTCTTAGGGTCTATGTTTTGACCGCTTCCTGTGTCACGAGTTTTACATTCCGATGCACCTCTGCAGGTTTACTGTATCCTTTGGACCTTCCCATTGACGACGAAACACAGAAATTGCATCGGATTTAAATATAACAGACACAATGCCGACTTAAGTACAGGAAGATTGAGTCTTCCTACTGTCTATGTTTTGAGCGTTTCCTGCGTCACCAGTTTTACATTCCGGTGCACCTCTGCAGGTTTACTATATCCATTGCACCTTCCCAATGACGATGAAACATAGAAATTGCATCGGAATTATATATAAGAGACACAACGCCGACTTGAGTACAAAAAAACTGAGTCTTCTTAAGGTCTATGTTTTGAGCGTTCCCGTGTCACCTGTTTTACATTCCGATGCACCTCTGCAGGTTTACTGTATCCCTTGGACCTTCCCATTGTCGATGAAACACAGAAATCGCATCGGAATTAAATATAAGAGACACAATGACGACTTAAGTACAGGAAGACTGAGTCTTCCTACTGTCTATGTTTTAAGCGTTTCCTGTGTCACCAGTTTTACATTCCGATGCACCTCTGCAGGTTTAATGTATCCATTGGACCTTCCCATTGACGAAGAAACACAGAAATTGCATCGGAATTAAGTATAACAGACACAATGACGACTTAAGTACAGGAAGATTGAGTCTTCCTACTGTCTATGTTTTGAGCGTTTCCTGTGTCACCAGTTTTACATTCCGATGCACCTCTGCAGGTTTACTGCATTCATTGGACCTTCCCATTGACGATGAAACACAGAAATTGCATCGGAATTAAATATTAGAGACACAATGACGACTTAAGTACAGGAAGATTGAGTCTTCCTACTGTCTATGTTTTGAGCGTTTCATGTGTCACCAGTTTTACATTCTGATGCACCTCTGCAGGTTTACTATATCCCTTGGACCTTCCCATTGTCGATGAAACACAGAAATTGCATCGGAATTAAATATAAGAGACACAATGCCGACTTAAGTACATGAAGACTGAGTCTTCCTACTGTCTATGATTTGAGCATTTCCTGTGTCACCAGTTTTACATTCCGATGCACCTCTGCAGGTTTACTGTATCCCTTGGACCTTCCCATTGTCGATGAAACACAGAAATCGCATCGGAATTAAATATAAGAGACACAATGACGACTTAAGTACAGGAAGACTGAGTCTTCCTACTGTCTATGTTTTAAGCGTTTCCTGTGTCATCAGTTTTACTTTCCGATGCACCTCTGCAGGATTACTATATCCCTTGGACCTTTACATTGGCGATGAAACACAGAAATTGCATCGAAATTAAATATAAGAGACACAATGCCGACGTAAGTACAGGAAGACTGAGTTTTCCTACTGTCTATAATTTGAGCGTTTCCTGTGTCACCAGTTTTACATTCCGATGCACCTCTACATGTTTACTGTATCCCTTGGACCTTCACAGGTACGATGAAACACAGAAATTGCATCGGAATTAAATATAAGAGACACAATGCTGACTTAAGTACAGGAAGAATGAGTCTTCCTACTGTCTATGTTTTGAGCGTTTCCTGTGTCACCAGTTTTACATTCCGATGCACCTCTGCCGGTTTACTGTATCCCTTGGACCTTCCCATTGTCGATGAAACACAGAAATCGCATCGGAATTAAATATAAGAGACACAATGCCGACTTAAGTACAGCAAGACTAAGTCTTCCTACTGTCTATGTTTTGAGCGTTTCCTGTGTCACAAGTTTTACGATCCGATTCACCTCTGAAGGTTTACTGTATCCATTGGACCTTCCCATTGACGATGAAACACAGAAATTGAATCGGAATTAAATGTAAGAGACACAACGCCGACTTAAGAAGAAGAAAACTGAGTCTTCTTACGGTCTATGTGTTGAGCGTTTCCCGTGTCACCAGTTATACATTCCGATGCACCTCTGCAGGTTTACTGTGTCCCTTGGACATCCCCATTGACGATGAAGCTCAGAAATTACATCGGAAATAAATATAAGAGACACAACGCCGACTTAAGTACAAGTAAACTGAGTCTTCCTACGGTCTATGTTTTGAGCGTTTCCTGTGTCACCAGTTTTACATTCCGATGCACCTCTGAAGGTTTACTGTATCCCTTGGACCTTCACAGTGTCGATGAAACTCAGAAATTGCATAAAATTAAATATAAGAGGCACAATGCCGAATTCATTTCAAGAAAACTGAGTCTTCTTATGGTCTATGTTTTGACCGCTTCCTGTGTCACCAGTTTTACATTCCGATGCACCTCTGCAGGTTTACTGTATCCTTTGGACCTTCCCATTGACGACGAAACACAGAAATTGCATCGGATTTAAATATAAGAGACACAATGCCGACTTAAGTACTGGAAGACTGAGTAATCCTACTGTCTATGTCTTGATCGTTTCCTGTCTCACCAGTTTTACATTGCGGTGCACCTTTGTAGTTTTAGTGTATCCATTGGACATTCCCATTGACGATGAAACACAGAAAAAGCATCGGAATTAAATATAAGAGACACAATACCGACATAAGTACAGGAAGGATGACTCTTCCTACTGTCTATGTTTTGAGCGTTTCCTGTGTCACCAGTTTTCCATTCCGGTTCACCTCTGCAGGTTTACTATATCCATTGCACCTTCCCATTGGCGATGAAACATAGAAATTGCATCGGAATTAAATATAAGAGACACAACGCCCACTTAAGTACAAAAAAACTGAGTCTTCTTAAGGTCTATGTTTTGAGCGTTTCCTGTGTCACCAGTTTTACATTCCGATGCACCTCTACATGTTTACTGTATCCCTTGAACCTTCACAGGTACGATGAAACACAGAAATTGCATCGGAATTAAATATAAGAGACACAATGCCGACTTAAGTACAGGAAGAATGAGTCTTCCTACTGTCTATGTTTTGAGCGTTTCCTGTGTCACCAGTTTTACATTCCGATGCACTTCTGCAGGTTTACTGTATCCCTTGGACCTTCCCATTGTCGATGAAACACAGAAATCGCATCGGAATTAAATATAAGAGACACAATGACGACTTAAGTACAGGAAGACTGAGTCTTCCTACTGTCTATGTTTTAAGCGTTTCCTGTGTCACCAGTTTTACATTCCGATGCACCTCTGCAGGTTTAATGTATCCATTGGACCTTCCCATTGACGAAGAAACACAGAAATTGCATCAGAATTAAGTATAACAGACACAATGACGACTTAAGTACAGGAAGATTGAGTCTTCCTACTGTCTATGTTTTGAGCGTTTCCTGTGTCACCAGTTTTACATTCCGATGCACCTCTGCAGGTTTACTGTATTCATTGGACCTTCCCATTGACGATGAAACACAGAAATTGCATCGGAATTAAATATTAGAGACACAATGACGACTTAAGTACAGGAAGATTGAGTCTTCCTACTGTCTATGTTTTGAGCGTTTCATGTGTCACCAGTTTTACATTCTGATGCACCTCTGCAGGTTTACTGTATCCCTTGGACCTTCCCATTGTCGATGAAACACAGAAATTGCATCGGAATTAAATATAAGAGACACAATGCCGACTTAAGTACATGAAGACTGAGTCTTCCTACTGTCTATGTTTTGAGCGTTTCCTGTGTCACCAGTTTTACATTCCGATGCACCTCTGCAGGTTTAATGTATCCATTGGACCTTCCCATTGACGATGAAACACAGAAATTGCATCGGAATTATATATAAGAGACACAACGCCGACTTAAGTACAAGAAAACTGAGTCTTCTTACGGTCTATGTGTTGAACGTTTCCCGTGTCACCAGATATACATTCCGATGCACCTCTGCAGGTTTACTGTGTCCCTTGGACATCCACATTGACGATGAAGCTCAGAAATTGCATCGGAAATAAATATAAGAGACACAACGCCTACTTAAGTACAAGAAAACTGAGTCTTCCTACGGTCTATGTTTTGAGCGTTTCCTGTGTCACCAGTTTTACATTCCGATGCACCTCTGAAGGTTTACTGTATCCGTTGAACCTTCCCATTGACGATGAAATAGGAAAATTGCATCGGAATTAAATATAAGAGACACAATGCCGACTTAAGTACAGGAAAACTGTGTCTTCTTACGGTCTATGTTTCGAGCGTTTCCTGTGTCACCAGTTTCACATTCCGATGCACCTCTGGAGGTTTACTGTATCCCTTGGACCTTCCAATTGACGAAGAAACACAGAAATTGCATCGGAATTAAATATAACAGACATAATGCCGACTTAAGTACAGGAAGATTGAGTCTTACTACTGTCTATGATTTGAGCGTTTCCTGCGTCACCAGTTTTACATTCCGGTGCACCTCTGCAGGTTTTCTATATCCACTGCACCTTCCCATTGACGATGAAACATAGAAATTGCATCGGAATTAAATATAAGAGACACAACGCCGACTTAAGTACAAAAAAAGTGAGTATTCTTAAGGTCTATGTTTTGAGCGTTCCCGTGTCACCAGTTTTACATTCCGATGCATCTCTGCAGGTTTACTGTGTCCCTTGGACCTCTCCATTGACGATGAAGCTCAGAAATTGCATCGGAAATAAATATAAGAGACTCAACGCCGACTTAAGTACAAGAAAACTGAGTCTTCCTACGGTCTATGTTTCGAGCGTTTCCTGTGTCACCAGTTTTACATTCCGATGCACCTCTACATGTTTACTGTATCCCTTGGACCTTCACAAGTACGATGAAACACAGAAATTGCATCGGAATTAAATATAAGAGACACAATGCCGACTTAAGTACAGGAAGAACGAGTCTTCCTACTGTCTATGTTTTGAGCGTTTCCTGTGTCACCAGTTTTACATTCCGATGCACCTCTGCAGGTTTACTGTATCCCTTGGACCTTCACAGTGTCGATGAAACACAGAAATTGCATAAAATTAAATATAAGAGACACAATGCCGAATTCATTTCAAGAAAACTGAGTCTTCTTAGGGTCTATGTTTTGACCGCTTCCTGTGTCACCAGTTTTACATTCCGATGCACCTCTGCAGGTTTACTGTATCCTTTGGACCTTCCCATTGACGACGAAACACAGAAATTGCATCGGATTTAAATATAAGAGACACAATGCCGACTTAAGTACTGGAAGACTGAGTAATCCTACTGTCTATGTCTTGATCGTTTCCTGTCTCACCAGTTTTACATTGCGATGTACCTCTGTAGTTTTACGCTATCCATTGGACATTCCCATTGACGATGAAACACAGAAAAAGCATCGGAATTAAATATAAGAGGCACAATACCGACATAAGTACAGGAAGGCTGAGTCTTCCTACTGTCTATGTTTTGAGCGTTTCGTGTGTCACCAGTTTTACATTCCGATGCACCTTTGCAGGTTTACTGTATCCATTGGACCTTCCCATTGTCGATGAAACACAGAAATCGCATCGGAATTAAATATAAGATACACAATGCCGACTTAAGTACAGCAAGACTAAGTCTTCCTACTGTCTATGTTTTGAGCGTTTCCTGCGTCACCAGTTTTACATTCCGGTGCACCTCTGCAGGTTTACTATATCCATTGCACCTTCCCATTGACGATGAAACATAGAAATTGCATCGGAATTAAATATAAGAGACACAAAGCCGACTTAAGTACAAAAAAACTGAGTCTTCTTAAGGCCTATGTTTTGAGCGTTCCCGTGACACCAGTTTTACATTCCGATGCATCTCTTCATGTTTACTGTGTCCCTTGGACCTCTCCATTGACGATGAAGCTCAGAAAATGCATCGGAAATAAATATAAGAGACTCAACGCCGACTTGAGTACAAAAAACTGAGTCTTCCTACGGTCTATGTTTTGAGCGTTTCCTGTGTGACCAGTTTTACATTCCGATGCACCTCTACATGTTTACTGTATCCCTTGGACCTTCACAGGTACGATGAAACACAGAAATTGCATCGGAATTAAATATAAGAGACACAATGCCGACTTAAGTACAGGAAGAATGAGTCTTCCTACTGTCTATGTTTTGAGCGTTTCCCGTGTCACCAGTTATACATTCCGATGCACATCTGCAGGTTTACTGTGTCCCTTGGACATCCCCATTGACGATGAAGCTCAGAAATTGCATCGGAAATAAATATAAGAGACACAACGCCGACTTAAGTACAAGAAAACTGAGTCTTCCTACGGTCTATGTTTTGAGCGTTTCCTGTGTCACCAGTTTTACATTCCGATGCACCTCTGAAGGTTTACTGTATCCCTTGAACCTTCCCATTGACGCTGAAATAGAAAAATTGCATCGGAATTAAATATAAGAGACACAATGCCGACATAAGTACAGGAAGCCTGAGTCTTCCCAATGTCTATGTTTTGAGCGTTTCCTGTGTCATCAGTTTTACATTCCGATGCACCTCTGAAGGTTTACTGTATCCCATGGACCTTCCCATTCACGATGAAACACAGACATTGCATCGGAATTAAATATTAGAGACACAATGCCGACTTAAGTACAAGAAAACTGAGTCTTCTTAAGGTCTATGATTTTTGCGTTTCCCGTGTCACCAGTTTTACATTCCGATGCACCTGTGCAGGTTTACTGTGTCCCTTGGACCTTCCCATTGACGATGAAGCTCATATATTGCATCTGAAACAAATATAAGACACACAATGTCGACTTAAGTACAGGAAGACTGAGCGTTTCCTGTGTCACCAGTTTTACAATCCGATGAACCTTTGCAGGTTTACTGTATCCCTTGGACCTTCCCATTGACGATGAAACACAGAAAGGGCATCGGAATTAAATACAAGAGACACAATACCGACTGAAGTACAGGAAGCCTGAGTCTTCCTACTGTCTATGATTTCAGCGTTTCCTGTGTCACCAGTTTCAGATTTCGATGCACCTCTGCAGGTTTACTGTTTCCCTTGGACCTTCACAGTGACGATGAAACACAGAAATTGCATCGGAATTAAATATAAGAGACACAATGCCGACTTAAGTACAGGAAGACAGAGTCTTCTTCCAGTCTATGTTTTGAGCGTTTCCTGCGTCACCAGTTTTCCATTCCGATGCACCTCTGCAGGTGTACTGTATCCCATGGACTTTCCCATTGACGATGAAACACAGAAATTGTATTGGAAATAAATATAAGAGACACAATGCTGACTTAAGTACAGGAAGAGTTTGTCTTCCTACTGTCTATGTTTTGAGCGTTTCCTGTGTCGCCTGTTTTACATTCCGATGCACCTCTGCAGGTTTACTGTGTCGCTTGGACCTTCCCATTGGCGATGAAACACAGAAATGGCATCGGAATTAAATATAAGAGACACAATGCCGACTGAAGTACAGGAAGACTGAGCCTTCCTACTGTCTATGTTTTGACCGCTTCCTGTGTCACCAGTTTTACACTCCGATGCACCTCTGCAGGTTAACTGTATCCCTTGGACCTTCCCATTGACGACGAAACACTGAAATTGCATCGGATTTAAATATAAGAGACACAACGCCGACTTAAGTACAAGAAGACTGAGTCATCTTAAGGCCTATGATTTGAGCGTTTCCCGTGTCACCAGATTTACATTCCGATGTACCTCTGCAGGTTTACTGTATCCCTTTGACCTTCACAGTGACGATGAAACACAGAAATTGCATCGGAATTAAATATAAGAGACACAATGCCGACTGAAGTACAGGAAGACTGAGACTTCCTACTGTCTATGTTTTGAGCGTTTCCTGTGTCACCAGTCTTACATTCCGATGCACTCCTGCAGGTTTACTGTATCCCTTGGACCTTCCAACTGACGACGAAACACAGAAATTGCATCGGATTTAAATATAAGAGACACAATGCCGACTTAAGTACTTTAAGACTGAGTAATCCTACTGTCTATGACTTGATCGTTTCCTGTCTCACCAGTTTTACATTGCGATGCACCTCTGTACTTTTACTGTATCCATTGGACCTTCCCATTGACGATGAAACACAGAAATAGCATCGGAATTAAATATAAGAGACACAATGCCGACTTAAGTACAGGAAGGCTGAGTCATCCTACTGTCTATGATTTGAGCGTTTCCTGTGTCACCAGTTTTACATTCCGATGCACCTCTGCAGGTTTACTGTATCCATTGGACATTCTCATTGACGATGAAACACAGAAATTGCATCGGAATTAAATATAAGAGACACAACGCCGACTTAAGTACTAGAAAACTGAGTCTTCTTAAGGTCTATGTTTTGAGCGTTCCCGTGTCACCAGTTTTACATTCCGATGCATCTCTGCAGGTTTACTGTGTCCCTTGAACCTCCCCATTGACGATGAAGCTCAGAAATTGCATCGGAAATAAATATAAGAGACTCAACGCCGACTTAAGTACAAGAAAACTGAGTCTTCCTACGGTCTATGTTTTGAGCGTTTCCTGTGTCACCAGTTTTACATTCCGATGCACCTCTGCAGGTTTACTGTATCGCTTGAACCTCCCCATTGACGATGAAATAGAAAAATTGCATCGGAATTAAATATAACAGACACAATGCCAACTTAAGTACAGGAAGACTGAGTCTTCCTACTGTCTATGTTTGAGCGTTTCCTGTGTCACCAGTTTTACATTCCGATGCACCTCTGGAGCTAACTTTATCCCTTGAACCTTCCCATTGGCGATGAAACACAGAAATGGCATCGGAATTAAATACAAGAGACACAATGCCGACTGAAGTACAGGAAGACTGAGTCTTCCTACTGTCTATGATTTGAGCGTTTCCTGTGTCACCAGTTTGAGATTTCGATGCACCTCTGCAGGTTTACTGTTTCCCTTGGACCTTCACAGTGACGATGAAACACAGAAATTGCATCGGAATTAAATATAAGAGACACAATGCCGACTTAAGTACAGAAACTGAGCCTTCTTCCAGTCTATGTTTTGAGCGTTTCCTCCGTCACCAGTTTTACATTCCGATGCACCTCTGCAGGTTTACTGTATCCCTTGGACCTTCCCATTGACGATGAAACACACAAATTGCATCCGAATTAAATACAAGAGACACGATGCCGACTTAAGTACAGGAAGAGTTTATATTTCTACTTTTAACGTTTTGAGCGTTTCCTGTGTCGCCTGTTTTACATTCCGATGCACCTCTGCAGGTTTACTGTATCGCTTGGACCTTCCCATTGACGATGAAACACAGAAATGGCATCAGAATTAAATAAAAGAGACACAATGACGACTGAAGTACAGGAAGACAGAGCCTTCCTTCTGTCTATGTTTTGACCGCTTCCTGTGTCACCAGTTTTACATTCCGATGCACCTCTGCAGGTTTACTGTGTCCCTTGGACCTCCCCATTGACGATGAAGCTCAGAAATTGCATCGGAAATAAATATAAGAGACACAACGCCGTCTTAAGTACAAGAAAACTGAGTCTTTCTACGGTCTACGTTTTGAGCGTTTCCTGTGTCACCAGTTTTACATTCCGATGCACCTCTGCAGGTTTACTGTATCCCTTGAACCTTCCCATTGCCCATGAAATAGAAAAATTGCATCGGAATTAAATATAAGAGCCACAATGCAGACTTAAGTACAGGAAGACTGAGTCTTCCTACTGTCTATGTTTTGAGCGTTTCCTGCGACACCAGTTTTACATTGCGATGCACCTCTGCAGGTTTACTGTATTCATTGGACCTTCCCATTGACGATGAAACACAGAAATTGCATCGGAATTAAATATTAGAGACACAATGCCGACTTAAGTACAAGAAAACTGAGTCTTCTTAAGGTCTATGTTTTTTGCGTTTCCCGTGTCACCAGTTTTACATTCCGATGCACCTCTGCAGGTTTACTGTGTCCCTTGGACCTTCCCATTGGCGATGAAGCTCATATATTGCATCGGAAATAAATATAAGAGGCACAAAGCCGACTTAAGTACAGGAAGACTGAGCGTGTCCTGTGTCACCAGTTTTACATTCCGATGAACCTTTGCAGGTTTACTGTATCCCTTGGACCTTCCCATTGACGATGAAACACAGAAATTGCATCGGAATGAAATATAAGAGACACAATGCCGACTTAAGTACAGTAAGACTGAGTCTTCCTACTGTTTATATTTTGAGACTTGCCTGTGTAACCAGTTTTAGATTCCGATGCACCTCTGCAGGTTTACTGTATCCCTTGGACCTTCACAGTGTCGATGAAACACAGAAATTGCATAAAATTAAATATAAGAGGCACAATGCAGAATTCATTTCAAGAAAACTGAGTCTTCTTAGGGTCTATGTTTTGACCGCTTCCTGTGTCACCAGTTTTACATTCCGATGCTCCTCTGCAGGTTTACTGCATCCTTTGGACCTTCCCATTGACGACGAAACACAGAAATTGCATCGGATTTAAATATAAGAGACACAATGCCGACTTAAGTACTGGAAGACTGAGTAATCCTACTGTCTATGTCTTGATCGTTTCCTGTCTCACCAGTTTTACATTGCGATGCACCTCTGTAGTTTTACTGTATCCATTGGACCTTCCCATTGCCGATGAAACACAGAAAAAGCATCGGAATTAAATATAAGAGACACAATACCGACATAAGTACACGAAGGCTGAGTCTTCCCAATGTCTATGTTTTGAGCGTTTCCTGTGTCACCAGTTTTACATTCCGATGCACCTTTGCAGGTTTACTGTATCCATTGGACCTTCCCATTGACGATGAAACACAGAAATTGCATCGGAATTAAATATAACAGACACAATGCCGACTTAAGTACAGGAAGATTGAGTCTTCCTACTGTCTATGTTTTGAGCGTTTCCTGCGTCACCAGTTTTACATTCCGCTGCACCTCTGCAGGATTACTGTATCCCTTGGACCTTCACAGTGACGATGAAACACAGAAATTGCATCGGAATGAAATATAAGAGACACAATGCCGACTGAATTACAGGAAGACTGAGTCTTCCTACTGTCTATATTTTGAGCGTTTCCTGTGTCACCAGTCTTACATTCCGATGCACCCCTGCAGGTTTACTGTATCCCTTGGACCTTCCGATTGGCGATGAAACACAGAAATTGCATCGGAATTAAATTTAAGAGACACAACGCCGACTTAAGTACAAGAAAACTGAGTCTCCTACGGTCTATGTTTTGTGCGTTTCCTGTGTCACCAGTTTTACATTCCGACGCACCTCTGCAGTTTCACTGTGTCCCTTGGACCTCCCCATTGGTGATGAAGCTCTGAAATTGCATCGGAAATAAATATAAGATACACAACGCCGACTTAAGTACAAGAAAACTGAGTCTTCCTACGGTCTACGTTTTGAGCGTTTCCTGTGTCACTAGTTTTACATTCCGATGCACCTCTGCAGGTTTTTCTGTATCCCTTGGACCTTCACAGTGACGATGAAACACAGAAATTGCATCGGAATTAAATATAAGAGACACAATGCCACTGAAGTACAGGAAGACTGAGTGTTCCTACTGTCTATATTTTGAGCGTTTCCTGTGTCACCAGTCTTACATTCCGATGCACCCCTGCAGGTTTACTGTATCCCTTGGTTCTTCCCATTGACAATGAAGCTCAGAAATTGCATCGGAATTAAATATAAGAGACACAGTGCCGACTTAAGTACAGGAAGACTGAGTAATCCTACTGTCTATGACTTGATCGTTTCCTGTCTCACCAGTTTTACATTGCGATGCAACTCTGTAGTTTTACTGTATCCATTGGACTTTCCCATTGACGATGAAACACAGAAATAGCATCGGAATTACATATAAGAGACACAATGACAACTTAAGTACAGGAAGGCTGAGTCTTCCTACTGTCTATGATTTGAGCGTTTCCTGTGTCACCAGTTTTACATTCCGATGCACTTCTGCAGGGTTACTGTATCCATTGGACCTTCCCATTAACGATGAAACACAGA